>NC_092415.1:174462936-179462936 GCF_040894005.1 Engystomops pustulosus | reverse complement strand
CTAATGATCATGTGTTTATAAAAACAAGGCCCATAAAAGGTGTCATGACCCAATCTATAGACGCTGCCTATGCTACAAGAGGCTTTTACCCCCCCGAGCCGATGCAAAACAACAGCAAACTAATGTAACTTAATACACGGAATACACTGTTTACACTGCGCCAGGGATTCCAGGGATTCCCAGACACACCACCCAGAAACAACGAGCAAATCCGCAGGGCCCCATGGCTCCCATCATGGGCATGTGCTACTCTGGTTTCCCACTAGGAGGAATAATAATATGAAATGAGATTAACTTTTTCTAGGGGTCAAGGAAAAGTTTATTTTCACTCGACAAACTGATATAAAACCATTAGATATTGGTCAATTGAAAGTTCATATGAAGTCCCATCCAGGTCAACATCTGCAAAGAGTTTGTATGTTCTCTCCGCGTGGGTTTCCTCCGGGTCCTCTGGTTTCCTCCCACACTACAAAACATACTGGTAGGCTGATTAGATTGTGAGCCCCATGGGGACAGGGACTGATTTGGCAAGGTCTGTGTAGCGCTGCGTAATCTGTGTGCGCTGTATAAATAAAGAATTATTATTAATATATTATTATTCATATGGCATGCACAATGTATGTTATATTTGTCTATAACCTTTTATTAATTTCAAAACTAACTACACAATTTTTTGAATTTTCAAGTTATAATTTATATTTTATGCAATTAACACTTTACTAGAAACGTGCAGGCTTATAAGGGTGTTGTGGAATCAGAATATATCAATTTCAGATCATCAATACTGAATCTATTGGGGGTCCTTGTATTTGCAGGTCATACACTAAAAGTTTCATTAAGGGGAAGTAATGTTGCTCCGCCAGTACTATATGCATGGGGTGCAAGTAGACTAAGACCCCTTCCACACTTGCGTTGCAGATCACGTCAGAGTCTGATCAGGGTGCGATCAGGGTTTGGTCAGTGAAAAACGCACATTTTTCATCAGAGTGCAATCAGTTTCCAGTCAGTTTGTTCAGTGTCTTAGTTTTTCACGCGCGTTTTTGATGCAATTTCAATGCAATTTCAATGTGTTTTTCACATGCAGATAACGCGCGTGAAATGGACTCAGGGCTGAGCTCTATCTTTTCTATGGCAATTGATGCGTGAAAAATGCATTGAACTTGCATTGCACTTGCAAGTGTCTCAGAGTGCAATGCGTTTTTGATGCGTCACCATAGACATGTATGGTGCATTTTCACGCACGTGACTTGCAAAAGTAGAACATGTCGAGATTTAAACGCGCGTGTGTGCGTGAAAGAAAATGCAAGTCTGAAAAGACCCATTGATTACAATGGGTCAGAGTGCAATGCAAGTTTTGCGCATCAAAAGCAAGCGCAGAAAACGCGCGTGAAAAACGCAAGTGTGAAAGGGGCCTCAGTCCTGAGACACTGAACAAACTCTGACTGAAAACTGATTGCACTCTGATGCAAAATGTGCGTTTTTCACTGACCAAACCCTGATCGCACCCTGATCAAACTCTGACGTGATCTGCAACGCAAGTGTGGAAGGGGCCTTAGAGTCCTGATTATCCCACCCACATATAATGATTGACAGTTATCTTACTGCATTCACGTGACCAAAGATGAGAAATACAGGTGGGGGAACAGTGAAATAACACAATAGCACCAATTTTTTGAGCTTTGTCAACTCTGTGGTTAACAATAATAGTTATCTTTATTTATATAGCGCCATCATATTCTGTAGCGCTTTACAAATCATACGGGACACATACAAATAATAATAATTCTTTATTTATATAGTGCTCACAGAGCTTGCCAAATCAGTCCCTGTCCCCAATGGGGCTCACAATCTAATTAACCTACCAGTATGTTTTTTTGGAGTGTGGGAGGAAACCGGAGGACCCAGAGGAAACCCACGCAAACACGGAGAGAACATACAAACTGTTTGCAGATGTTGATCTGGATGGGACAGCGCTGCGAGGCTGTAGTGCTTACCACTGAGCCACCGTGCAAATAAAATACTGCATTACAAAGTGCAAACAGTCACATTGAACAATTAAGAGAAGCTTTGATCCCTAAAATTAATATATAAGACAAGATAAGCAGAAAATCCCCAGAAATTTCAGTCTTTGTACAAGTTTGGTCTTTTTTTGTTTGTTACGGCATTCACCATGTGAAACAAATACAATAATAAATTGGAAATGTATGCTATTTTTGTGTATGTTGCTGGTTTCATAAAGTATCTTAATGTTCTTTAGTTGCTGCTTCCATTGGCGTAAGTACATCCAGATGCCTTGTAGTCATATGTTTTCTAGTACATGAAATCCAGTCTATGCTGCAATGGTGACCATAATCTGGCCCCATAAGTTCCAAGGGCCCTAAGGCATCCCATATATTTACTAGTGCCTTCATATGTTGAGAAGGCCTTAACCCCAGTTGAGTTTGATACCTATGTGCGTCCTTTTTGCTTCACCCACCCCCAAGTTTTATGGTCAAGGCTGCGTTCTTTATAATAGAGTCTCACCCTACATAGTTTTGTGAATACATGTTTGTATTTAGTGATGTAAGAAATAATTGTATATTACAGCATTTAGTTCCATTCCCAAGAGAACAAAACGCTCCTGCAGGAACAATGGAGCAGCTAGACAAACTGAAACACCGGAAACAATATCCCATAGCAGGCCAGTGCCCTCCACTCATATAAGCTAAAGGGATCCGCCACAAATACTTCCTGCGGGATCAGTCATTTGCCTAATACTGTCCTCTGAACCTATTTGTTTCTTTTCAGGGATCAGCCTTAACACTGCGCTCCCCGCTGCAGAGAGCTGTTTAATTTGATTAGAGGAAAATGTGCATTCCTCCACATTCCTGCAGACCCCATTGTGTCACCCCCTCTATTTCCCAAAATAAAGTAAATGAAGCGGCGAAGACTTCTCTTCACCAGAATGGACACTTTGAAATAATGTTTAAGGCAGATAATTTATCTGGTTTAATTACTCTTTAATCCCCCTGATCGTCCTGGCGTGCAGGGCTAAATCCCTTCTGAATAGGGGCAGTGGGTGTGAAGCTTCCTGAGGTTCAGGAACTACTGGGCCCTGCTGTCCTCCATCCTGAAAGTGAGAATCACCAAGCAACCAAAAGATCAACTAAATCCACAGGTCTAGAATAACGTACATATATGTATATTGGATCTAGTGGCCTAATCATTATGGAAATCAATGTTCTGGAACAGGACATTTTTTGGCATTCAGGATATTTGATAAAACATCTTTAGTCATTATACAGTACATTGATCCCTAACTTTTTTTATGCTTAGAACAAGTTGTAGGATTTAGAATTACCCCGGATGATGCTGGGGAGGTCTCTTATAGGTTGACCATCCATAGCTAATAATATATTTTTTAAAAAAGTCGCACAATAAAAATACAACTTTACGCTGAAAAATACATGAGGGACATTGATCACAGGCTGGTGCTAAGTGTCCCTGTGTATGATGCTGGCCCCGCCCCCATTCACGCGTTAACCGACAGTGCAGAGCAGCGATGGTCTGTGCTTGTAGAGGTCTTCTACACCAGGTCTGACTTGGTGTAGAATAGCGCCATAACCTGTGCCTGAACAGGTGCAGGTGACAGTCAGTGCGCAGGCGCGGGGAGGCAACACCCTGTGCCGGTCCACTGCATGGCCCAGCACCTCCCCTTCCAGACCCAACTGGCGTACGATTCCCATCCTCCGCACCAGGAATTGCTACTAAATCTTAGCTTGTACGACTGTTTTCAGGCATACAAACCGTGATAATTGTGCCCCATAAAGTTAACCCATAGGTAGGTAAATAGATAGATGATGGATAGATAGTAGATATATGATAAATAATAGATAATTGAGAGATAGAAAGATAGAAAGAAAGGGGTAGATTTATCCTAGTCTGATGCAGGTTTTTTGGTTGTATTTTAGCGACTTTTGGGGTGCATTGGGGTATTTATGCAACTTATTTTATTGGTTCATCGTGTAACAGTAATCCTGCTTTGTGCCTAATTTGTCTTTGGATTTCTCCTTCTTCCAGATGTTTGTGCCTGATTTAATATTGTTTTGCACAAATAAGTCCACAAAAACACTCCAGTCCTGACCATGCGTAGGAAAGACAATGGTATAAGGTGCACAAAAATTTGAGCCTAAAAAGTCTAGAAAAACACACCTGTATTTGAGAAACAGTTGCGCCTACAAAGACAAATTAGCTGCAAAAAAAAATAAAAATAAACTAGAGGCACAAAAAGAGCACAGGGAAGTGGAAATATATACATGTTACGGATGGCTAAATAAATAAATAAATAAATAAATTAAAGATAGATGATAGATAGATAGATAGATAGATAGATAGATAGATAGTTAGATAGATAGATAGATACATAGGTATATATAAAATAAATACATAACAAATTAAAGATAGACTTATACATAATAGATAGATAGATAGATAGATAGATAGATAGATAGATAGATAGTTAGATAGATAGATACATAGGTATATATAAAATAAATACATAA
Source organism: Engystomops pustulosus (assembly GCF_040894005.1). Taxonomy (NCBI): domain Eukaryota; kingdom Metazoa; phylum Chordata; class Amphibia; order Anura; family Leptodactylidae; genus Engystomops; species Engystomops pustulosus. The sequence continues at coordinate 179,458,395 of NC_092415.1, read as the reverse complement.
CAAATTAAAGATAGACTTATACATAATAGATAGATAGATAGATAGATAGATAGATAGATAGATAGATAGATAGATAGATAGATAGATGATAGATAGATAGATAGATAGATAGATAGATAGATAGATAGATGAAAACTCAGCAATTCATTGACATCTAATGTATTGGATTTGTGTAAACTCTCTTTATGTATCCAAAAATACTTTCAGATTAATTCCATATTTTTTTATCTGTCATATATTGAGTTTCTATCTCTGGAATTACTGAGCTGCTTTTGTTTGTCAGACTTGTCATCTCTGTGGCCGCTCTCTGTGCTGTATAATATAGATATCAGCTCCCAGGTCACTCCCTGGCAGGATCATTTGCTTGTGTATACAGGATCATCTTCATTGATCAGGGCTGTGGAATGGAGCATCTTTACTCAATAAAAGGTATCCATTACAGGCGGTCAGAGCGCTCCCTCCACACCATGTCCACTTTATCCCCATCCCCTGTAGACTGCTATCATCTTACAGAATGGTGGTAATTAAAAAGCCTGTGTGAGCTCAGCGCCTGACCTAAGACTCGCATGTGCTGGGGACAAGGGGCATTTAGCAGTTTCTTATGGGTCACTTGCTGAGGTTTTAGGGTAAAGAATGTGATTGTGTGGATTAATTGGAGGTTAAACCAACTGTTATTGTTAGCGGTATGTCTTGCTATTAATCTAGTTATACATGGGAGTGGTAAAAGTAAGGAGAGTAGTAATGAAGGAGTGGGAAATACATAATAAGAAACCTATAGTCACACCCATTATATTCTCTTGTGTTCTCTGTATTATTCTTTATGTTGTAAGTTTTAAATCACACCTTTTATACAATGTTATAAAAATTAACTTTGAAGACCGTTTTCAAAATTTCATATATTTTTGGAAAATTATTGAACCGATTTAATCCCTTAAAGGGAACCTGTCACCACATTTGCACATATACAGCTAGTGACATGTTCCTATAGAGCCCTATTAGTTAACTGACACCCTTCTTTTAGCTAAAAATAGTTTCGCATACATCCACATAAATCACCTTTTATCCTATATTCCCTATCCTATATTTCCTGGCATCAGAGGGGGGTGTGTCCTGCTCGGATGGCTCCTCCCGTCTAATACTCCCCATGCCTTATGCCTTATGTACCCCATGCATGTATCTGACCACATGAAGTCACAGCAGCCTCCATGGACTTCTACTCCTCCCCATCCTCCATGATTTCATGTAATCACATACCTGGTGTACAGTTTGCTATTCTTAGAAGGATAAAGGACCTGTGATGATGTTACTGGGCACATGTCATGAATGTAACACCGTGTAAAAGAATGGACACAATGGGGCAGATTTATTTACCAGGTCCCGTTGCAATCCCGTGGTGCATTGTCCGACGTGGATTCGAGTCCAGGACAATTCACTAACATCGTGCGTCCGAGTTCCTTCCTGTTTCGCTGCTGTGTCCGCCGGAGTTCACCTGCTTCTTCCTGGTGCATGTGAGTGGTTGATCTTGCGATACATTTCCTTTTTTAAATTCCGTGTTTTGTCCGAATCCGTCAGGTTGTTCAACGGCCAAGCCCCCCAATTTCTGTCGCATGAAGCCGGCGCCGATGCGCCAAAATCCGATCACGTGTGGCAAAATCCCAAGGCAATTCGGCGCAAAAGTAAATGAGCCCCAATATTTCCCATCAGTATATAGAGCTTTATATGTCTGTAGTTGAATATTAGCAGACGGTCCCTACGTACAAGGAGACAGGGCAGTGATTTGAAGAGACACAGATTGTCAGTCACATTAAAGGGGCGTGGTTCACTGCCAACCTGAGAGAGAGAAGAGTCACAAACACCAGACAGGAGTCAGCAGGGCCGGCGCTATGGGTAGGCAAAGGTGGCAATTGCCCAGGGCCCCTGGGAGAAAGGGGAGAATCTCTTCTTTCAAATGAATCTTGAATTTTGTTTCTAGGTGCTATGGATCCAGAGATATTCAGGTTTAAAGTGAGAATATCAGGTGCCATTTTTTATATATAAATATCTCCATTTTCCTACATTTTAGAAACACTAATTCATATAAAAGAGGAGACTTTCTTCTTTCATAGGAAAAAAGGAGTGAGGTTCTATGAGTCACAGAACCAGATATACAGCCCTCTGAAGTGTCTCCCCTTCAGGCTGCGGGAGTATTAGCTGCACACAGGAGCTGCTGCACCTCACAGATAATGGAAATATTCACTTTATATGTTACTAGTACTACATTTTGAGAAGGGATAATATCAACTAATATTCATGTTTTTAACCCTTCTCTATGCAAATCTAAGAACACACTTTGGGCCACATGTATCAATCGTTTTTTTCTGTTGTTTTTGCGCCTTTTCATTCAGGCGCACCGTTTTTGTGCCATTTTTGCAACTAAATGCCAAACTAGCTGCGCAGCAAAAATAACCAGCTTTCCCTCATTTATCCTAGCAATCCAGATGTTTTGATGCGCCTAATGATATTCATCACTTGCGACTTTTCATTTAGGCGCAAAAACGGGCGCAAAAACACTCCAGCCCGAAGCTGGCGTTAACTGAGAAGAAAGCACTGAGCCCCTTTGCAGAACAGCTAATTTCTAGCAGCAGAGCTCAGCCAGACACTGGAACAGATAATAGATACATTAGATACTCTGCAGACACTAGAACAGATCATACAGACATGAGATACTCTGCAGACAGGAGCTGCAGACTCTATTTACAGTTCATCACCTTCTATTTACAAAATATTCTGCAGAATCCTGAGCTCAAAGCAAGAGAGAAGAGAACGTTACAGAATGCTGCACATAGTACAGACAGGTGTCCCCCATTTAATTCTGCACAGTATCACCAGAGTATCTGAGGGGGATACTGTGCAGAATTACAGGGGTGCAGCAGGAGACCAGCACTGGGGGATCCCCTCCAGGAGAAGCCCCTGCTGAGGAGATCACTGGGTGCAGGGTGTCACACACCTGGGTGCTGCTGTGAGTGTTATCTTCATTCTGGGCTGTGGGTGAAGCAGAGAGGAGCTTGTAGCAGCATCACATGTGTCTGAATCTAACATTACGCCTAAACTGCGCCAAAATTGTGCCTAAACTGTGTTAAAGTAAAGTGATTAATAAGAGGCAGGAAATTACCTTATCACAGATGGTTGTAGCTTGTGATAATTCTGGAAAACAGTGCGTCAGAATTTAGGCGCAACTACTACTCTTAGGCGCACAAAAGTGATAAATGTGGCCCATTCTCTCTTATTCCCTTTTATTTTGTGATAGTTATTTTTTGTTGGGAAAATTGACTGATACGATGAACATTCAATCCTCTTCACCTAATGTGACTACACCGTGACCAGAACGTGTCCATAAAGTTATATGTAACACCAAAAACATCAAAGTCAAATTTTAAGTATCTTTAATAAAATGTTTCAATTTGAATCAAAATTGCATGAAGGCGCCTATGTCTATAAAATCTTTGATGCAATTTTGAAAATCGGGCAAGTGTCTGCTTTCAGAAAATATCGGTCCCTCTCCCCAATGCGCCTCACAGTCTAATCAACCTACCAGTAATTTTTTGGAGTGTGGGAGGAAACCGGAGGACCCGGAGGAAACCCACGCAGACACAGAGAGAACATACAAAATCTTTGCAGATGTTAACTAGTGCTGCAAGGCTGTAGTACTAATCACGGAGCCAACATGCTGCCCATAAATCTCCCTATCATTTATCTATCTCCTATAAAATTCTCCCATATTACAGTTTGTTTTACCATACTAAAGGAGCCTCTTGCTGACTGTGACTGGTCATAAAATAGTTTTATTTTGGGGCCCCACTTTTAGTTTTGCCCAGGGCCCCACTTTGTCTAGAACCGGCCCTGGGAGTCAGAGAAGCTAATTTGCATATTAGAAAAAAGTGTGTAATTAACCTACAGTGCCTCACTGGCAGCTAATTTTAGGTGATATGTGGAGAACTTGCAACCCTTTATCAGTAGGCATTGTTATTCAGGGTGGTAAAAATGTGGTGACAGGTCCTCTTTAACAGAGATACAAAGTAAACTGAAGCTGGTGTGTAGTCTTAGTCTTTGCCCTTAAAAAAAAAAGAAATATATGATGCCAGTGACCTGGGGGCATGGGCCAATGCTCCTTCTATATGGAGAATGGGGTCTAATGGGCTATTTGTAAATGGACACATTAGAAATACACTTTACTGTTTATCGATAGACTCCAGAATGAGCTCTGGAGGGATTATCTTGCATAGGCTGGAGAATATTTGACATTTGAGGAGTCCCAAGCGCAGTTAAGTCTGGGGGTCACCCAATGCAAAACTCAAGTGTTCCCTTCTCTTTCATAGCTTCAAATGATATTTGGGAAGGATGTAAGTTGGGATCAACAGGTCCTACAGAACTTTCCCATCTGACCTCAACAATTCAGTTGTGTGCGATGGGTTATTGGTACAGATGAACCGAACTTTAGATTCAGCGTCCTCCATCTCTGCTTAACTCTGCCTAACTCGGACATGTTGCTTGATGGGCTGTAGAGTAGCCAATTAGGCAGCTTTACCCCACTACAAACTAGGCATTACCGTGATTGGACAGGTGTGTCCACCAGGTTCAGGTCCACTCATTTCTAGTTATTGCCACTACCCCTAACCATAAGATGCCATAGTTAGAATATTGATCTTACTCAGTGTTGGACTTGGTGCCACCAGATTATTAAAATTATTCTAGGGGCTCAGCCCCTAGAAAATAGACCTACTAGCTCCCAAATTAGGTTGTCTTCTATTATACCAATACAGTTTCTACAAAGAACCCGGGCCCACCAAAGGACTTTCTAGTTTTCTGGTGGATTAGTCCAACACTGGTCTTACTGAAGGATCTCCAGCTCCTCAGGTGGGTTCATCCAACTCTGCAGGTATAGTGTAAGGTACAATTCTATGATAAATGATGACAAAAATCGGTCAATATTATAACAGAACAGAGGTTCTCCAGTAGACTAAAGGGTAGATTTCCAAAGGTCTCGTTTTATTAGAACAATGCCTCTTTGTTAGACAGGTGCCTCGACAATAGGTTTATGAATTTTTTGTGAATCCAGGAAACCCCTTTAAAGTCATTTGCAGATGGAATTCATAACAATGAAGTACATGGAGATCTATTATCATTCCTTTTGCATTTGATCACATCTGCTCATATCATGGGAAATATTGTTGTTTTGCTCCACATTTATTCAACAATATGTTATTCCTTACTAATATGTGAGATTAATGTGGCGTTTTGTCACAGCCTGTCACACTATACAGATCTGGGCCCAGGTACACAGCAGCTGCTGGAGGATGTTACCGGACTCTGAGCACAACCTGTTCTCTGTTATTTCTAAATTAGGAAAACCAACAACCACAGAGCAAAGCTTGTAAAGTTACACAGGCTGTTCTTGAAAAAGTTTAAAGGACATCTACCACCAGGATCAGGGATTGTAAACTAAGCACACTGACATACTGGTGTGTGCCCCCTCTAAGAATACAAAGCATGAAAAATGATGCAAATATGCCTGAGGGGCTCTAGGCTCCATTAGAACATATGGAACCTGGAGCCCCTTGGGCTCATTTGTATCATTTTAAAAGCCTTTTTTTGTTGTTGGAAAAGCCGGGGCATAAGAAGCTAAAAGAATAGCAGAACCTGTCAGATGGGGCACACACCAGTATGTCAGTGTGCTTGGTTTATAATTGTTGATCCTGGTGGTAAATTTTAGACTGGTTTCATGACTGGTTCATAGTCATATTCAGTCCAAGAAATACAGACGTTATATTGGCAGTGTTTCTAGCACTGCACAGGGACAAGGACTCACAACAATAGTCATTTATGATGTTTGGAGCCATTGCCTTCCATTACAGCCTAACCCTAATGGGACGCAAACAACAGATCCATGGACTGTAAAGGGACACAAACACGTGCAGGAATGGGACCTGCTCTAAGTTGGCAGCTCATACATGGGGTTGCGGAAACCATGCCCGTCTGTATGAGCCCTTAGACAGGGGCATACATATAAATCATGGGGCCTCGTAGCAAAAGTCAGGTTTGGCCTCCACTATATATATTTCCGTATTCTACCAGCATACAGTACCACTACCAGTATTCATTAACAAACAGATACTGAACTCTGTTTTCAAATAAAAATCCTCCATATAAAGAACAATATTACCAATCATATCACTGATTCCAGTCTCACTTGCAATATAGTGTCGGCTGGATACACATAAGACTACACAGCACCTTCTTAATGACATTACACACATTGCATCCCTCTATTAATGTACATACAGAGCTCCTGCTATTGAGTGCACCCCTGCTATAAAGCAGCCCCTCTCCTCTAGCACCTTCTACCTAATCCTTTACAGAGCAGCTTCTCTTCCCCCCCCTCTATATTGGCTCACCTCTATATATCTGCCTATACTGCCTTCCAGCTATGCAGAACCACCTATACTGCCCCCCACTATGCAGTGCCCCCCTGCTGTACTGCTACTGCCTCCTCAAATACTGTTGTTTCTCCTCTATATGAGCTGCTCTTTATGCAGTGCTACCCTATAGAGTGCACCCAAAATAATGATCCCCCTTGTATACAGAGCCCCCATTATTACAATACCACCCTCCTCTATACAGGCACCCCAAACCAGTGCCCCTCATATGGTGCTCTCCCACCCCCCGACAGTGCCCCACCCCAGAAAGTTCCCACACACAACCACCCTAAGACATTGTTCCTTTAGGCACATCCCCCAGAGAGAGCCCCCCATACAGTGCCCACCCTTCCGTCTACAGGGCCTTGAGTGCAGCCAATAATTGATTGTGCAGTCTGTGTCAGGGAGAAGAGGCAGGTAGAGGTTTCTCTGCATGCACCTTCTCCAACTCTATCACATCTGCATCTTTAAGACGTAGGTATAATTGAGTCTTTACATGTACGGACTGGCCAATGATTTTTGGCCACTCTATATTTAAAATGGCCAAGAGCTTTGGCGTCTGCAGGCTCCATGGACCCACAAGCCATATAGCAATTGCGTGGTCCGTCTCCATTAGACGCATGCCACAGCCCATAGTAAGGCATTATCCCATGATTCAATGGATAGCACATGGACAAAAATATCAACATAGCATAAACTGCAATCATGGTTTCTTTATGGAATATTAGTCCTCCAGAGGGGCAGTCAATCAAAGATGTCTATTTCACATACATTATGGGGGAGATTTATGTGAAGTATATAAGAGCAGATCTCTTCTAGTTGCTCATGACTCCTGGTGACCTGATTTCACAGGGAATCAAACAGGACCCCTTTCTAGTAAAGTAGATGTCAGGGGGCGCTACTATGTAAGAAACCACAAAGGAACAATTGGTCAGTGTAAAGGAGCTTTTACTGTGTTAAAGAGTCAGTCCTGATGAGCATACACAGAACATAGAGAAGGGGTCCCCCACTCAGGATCTGGGTTCTGGCTCCTGGTAACTTTCCCCAGTGTAAACAACTCCCTTAAAAAAGACCTTTCACCCCACCTGTGCCGATGTTGTTCGTTCTTCAATAGGCTCCAGTGATTCTTCTCCAATTGGAATTTTTTCTTTAGCTCTCACCTTTCCCCAGCCATCAGTGTTATAAGTTTAGGTAACCGGTAAGTTCTTAACTGCCAGGTGGGTGGTCCTAAGCTGGAGCCAACTCCTGGCCCCTCCCATTTGACAGTAGACAACCTTGTTACAATATTAATTACAAAAATACACTAATTGCTTGGGAATGGTGGGGGCTAGATAAATAATTTCAAAATCAGTGGAGCCTATTAAATGATGGAAATAGCTACAATTGGTGACAATGGAAGTGGTGAACGGCCCCTTTAATTAAAGCGGATTCCACTGAATAAGAAGATATTTTCGCTTAATATTACAACATATCCAGATCCGAGCTTTCTTGTTTTTAACAACTTTTAATTAAACTATAGCCTGTGCTGATCACATAGGATCTACCATTTTTTAAAGATTTCTTCTTCATGCAGTTTTGGGGTTTGTAAAAGTCAACGATTTTCTATGACTTTTATTACATCCATGACTGTCACGCTTTATTATTATTTTTTTCCTCCCCGTGATCTGGTGCTGTAGAAGTGGATATCTATTGTCACTACTGGGTTTTATCCCAGGCTTTAGAAAGTTATTAAGTCTGTGAACCGTAACAGTTGTAATAAACTTACTGTAATATTTCTATATTTATAGAAACAAAAGTGAACCCATAGGGGGCGCTCAAACAGAATGTACATAATATTAAGAAAGCCTAAATTAGGAATGCTTTGAATGAGAGCCCAGTAATATTAAAGGGTCAATGGGGCTCATTTACTAAGGGTCGCGGATCACACTTATGTCGGACTGTGTGCTGTTTTTTGAGGATTACATGACTTGGACAAGTACTTATCAAGTGTATGCGCCGGGTTTTGGGGGCACGCAATCGATTTTTGGCACAGCTGCACTGGCTTTCAGGGGGCTGGCCGTCGGACGATCCAACTAATTAGGACTGAGTGCAGGATTTAACTTGCAAATTGTGTCGCAAGATCAAGAACTTCCATGCACCAGGAAGAAGAAGGGGAATTCCGGCGGACCTGAGCGGGGAAGCGACACATGCAGGATATCGGACGCACGATCTTAGTGAATCGCGGCAGAGTATGTTATCGTCAGACAATGCACTTTTGGTGTACTCCAGTGGGCAGCTAAGTAAATGTGCTCCATTATGTTTGACAAATTTTGTTACTATTTTACAAAATGTAGCAAATGATTGCGTCAGTTTCTTGTGGGCTCAGTTTTTACGACTTTCACTGTGCACTCCAAATGATACGTCTACTTTATTCTTTGGTTTGTTCCGATCGTAGTGATACCAAATTTATACAGGTTTTATTCTGTTTTAATATATTTTAAAAAAATTAACAAAGTTTACGGAAAAAAAATATTTCCATCTTCTGACACTAATAACTTTTTTATACTTCTGTGCACGGAGCTGTGTAAGACGTCATTTCTTTGCAAGATGAGCTGACGTTTTATTGCTACCATTTTGAGGACTGTTGGGTAAATTTTTATGTGATGTAAAATGGTAAAAGTTCTAGGGAAAGGGGGCTGATTTTAATTTTGAGGTTTTTAAAATGTTTTTAAATTTTTTGTTAACTTTTTTGTAAATTTTTTTTTAAAAAAACAATTTTTTAGACCTTCTAGTGGTCTTTAGGGTACTTTAACCCTAGACAGTCTGATCATTCCTGCCATACACTGCAATTCTTTGTATATCGTTTTTACACATGAATCAGTGCAATTGGGCAGATTTACTTACCCGGTCCGTTCGCGATCCAGCGGCGCGTTCTCTGCGCTGGATTCGGGTCCGGCCGGGATTCATTAAGGTAGTTCACCAGGTGGCGCTGCTGCGCTGAAAAGCATCGGAACGCGCTGGAGTTCACCGGCTCGGGCTGAGTGAAGGTAAGTGCAAGCTCCGCGACAGATTTTTTGTTTTAAATGCTGCGGTTTTTCCCAATCCGTCGGGTTTTCGTTCGGCCACGCCCCCCGATTTCCGTCACGTGCATGTCAGCGCTGATGCGCCACAATCCGATGGCGTGCACCAAATTCCCGGGGCAATTCAGGGGAAATCGGCGCAAATCGGAAATATTCGGGTAACACGTCGGGAAAACGCGAATCGGGCCCTTAGTAGATGACCCCCATTGTAATGAATCTGCAGAAACCACACAGACAACCAATGCGCCGATCGCAGATGTTAGCCGTGGCTGTTTGCTGCAATATGCAGCAAACCCCACATCTGATGATATACAGAAAATTGTGAAGAAGTTGAAGTTTGTTCACTTTCTGCAAATAATTGATATTGTTTGTATAATGAAAAGTTATACAAGTTCCCAATATACTTTCTGTATCAATTCCGCACAGTTTTCTAGATCTCTGCTTGCTCTCATTCTATAGGAAGCTTTATTGTATACATCCTGTGGATATATATCTGTCCCTGGTCATGTGATGTCACACAGGTGCACGGTTCATTATATTCTTGGTCATGTTATTTCTCACAGGTGAACGGTTTGTTATATAACACAGCTCTGATTACTCTCTGTGATATAAAGATCACCTGTGCACCTGTGTGCCATCACATGACCAGGGATATAATGAGCTGTGCAACTGTGTGACATCACATAGCCAAGGATATAACAAGCCGTGCACCTGTGTGACATCACAGTTTTTATACACAGGAAGTAACCATAATAACAACAAGCAGAGATCTAGGAAAACTTGAGGAATTGATACAGAAAGTATATTGGAAAAGTGCATACACAAATAATATCAATTATTTGTTTAGAAGACATGTCACCAGCATTTTACCACTGACTAACAACGCCTGCTGGTAAAGGATTACAAGTCCTCCCCATATTACCTAAAATTATCTGCCAATGGGGCACTGTAACTTAATTACCGTCATTTTTGATATGCAAATTAGCTTTTCTGACTCATGTCTCCTGGCTCTGACTCTTCTTTCTCCTGGGTTGCCAGTGAACCACGCCCCATTATTTTGACTGACAGCTCTGCCTTGTGTTACATTCATGTCATGTGACCAGAGTGACATCATCTCAGGTCCTTTAGCCTTCTAACATTCGCAAACTGCGACCTCACTGTACATGTGATCATATGAAATCACAGCAGCCTCCATAGAGGATGGAGAGGAGTAGCAGTCCATGAAGGCTGCTGTGATTTCATGTCATTACATACATATATGGGGTAAATTTTGCAAAGACATGCCCATTACCTGATTCCAAGTAATATATTATAAAATTGATTCATAGGGATGTAAGGGAAACAATTTTTTAGCTAGTAGAAGGTTGTCAGTTAGTTAATAGGGCTCTATAGGAACCTGTCACTAGCTGTATATGTGACAGGCTCCCTTTAAAGTGGACAAAAGGAAATTTAGACTGCACAAGTACTGAGGCAGCAGGGGAAGGGAGAAACAGTGTAATAGCCTATAAAGCCAGGTCACAGAGGGGCTACGGTAGCCCCTCAGGCTCATTAGTATAATTTGAAAAGTGGATTTTAGAAGGAAAGAGGCCATGGATGACAAATATAAGAAGATTACCACAGTCACGGTGCCTGGATCTATGGGTAAGTGTCCCTGGATTTTGATGGTAGATCTTCTTTAAACATGTGGATACCCCTTTAACAACTTGCCTGGGAAACACAAGGAACGCAAGAATCATGAAGCTTTAGTGCAAACATCCAGGAAGCCTTATATAAACCAGAATATCAGCTCTAACCACGATGACGCCATTAGATACCTCTCTATATCCCCCTGTGGTTACCCCATTGGTCACTTATTCGGATGCCTGATGGAGAACACTAGAGATAAACTAATCTTTCCTATCAGGAAACAAGAGAGCGCCTGAAGGAAAGTCAACTTATTCCAAACAGAACTTTTATTGTTATTTGGTCTAGAGTGACAAATGAAACCTAATTCACACAATTCTGCTTTCAAGAACGTGTAACACTAATGGTCTGTGTTTGCTTGGAGCAAATACTTAAAATACTCAAACGGTGCCCTTGTGGCACCCCGATAGCAATAAGATTTCACAATGCTAATAAACAGTAAGTAAGTAAAATATACATAATGAGAACAGTTCCAGTCAAAAAATGGTATAATTTCCTCTTTTCTGTGAAAAGAATAATATAGTGAAACGTATCCCAACCTAATCCGCTATATTATTCCTGGCAACATCGGGGGCCGGAAAGTGTTTGTGCCCAGGTGTCTGCTAATCACTGCCACTCTCTGATTGTTTTCAAATGGCGCCATTGTTTACATTAGGGTTTAAATTAACTCCGTGGCTCCTCTCCAAAAAACAAGACTGACAGCCAGGAGGGTTACTCTCTTTGTTTTTGGGCTGGAGGATTGTCTTTATAATTATGAATGTTGTATTAAGAGCCTATGACAGATGTTATATTGGAATATGACAATGCAGCCGAGAGATTCGTGTATTTCGCCCCTCATTTCCATTGTGCAAAATAATCTCGCATTGAGCACAGATACAATTATACCCAGCGCTCAGAATGAAACATTTCTACCAAAGTATTCTGTCGGAGAATGAAAGAGCCTGACTGCATTGCAGAGGCAAATTCACATTGTGCTATTCACCCCCCCCCCCCTTTATACCTGGACTGTATTAGGTGATTGTAAAAGAAGAACTCAACCCAAGGATTCAGAACGGGGATAATGAAGATAACCATTTTACTTGGATTATTATTGTTCATTTCCATCAGAAAATAAACCCAGTGAGAAAGAATAAATATACAATGTATCCAGTACATACTGTTCCTGCTGTGCGCAGTTTACTGGGATGGAAGGAATCCCGAATGTATGCACAGCACAGCCATTCCATTACTTAGGGATATTATGAGGAATATTGGACGTTTGCTACTGGTTATTATGTACTTAGAAAATGCAAATGGCAAGAATTTTTTTTTTACGCTCAAATGAGGAAAGTAAAAAAATAAATAAAAAATTTGAACAGAGAATATAAATGAAATATGTAATACGAAAATAAATATATAAAAGTATAAATAGGTCAAATAATCAGTAAGCAGAGAATGTAACTAAAATATAAAATAAATATATCAACATATAAATATGTCAAATAAACAGTCAGCAGAGAATGTAAAAAAAAAAAATTGAATAAAAAATAAATGTATAAAAATATAAATATGTAAAATAATCAGTAAGCAGAGGATGTAAAGCAAATAAAAATTCCCAATGTCCCTGACACTGTCAGCGCTGGTTGGACAGAATCATACTGTGTAGTAATATATCCAGTGTAAGACTGGGGTGTCTAGGAATAAAACTATTCTGGGGTCCACCCAACTTTATCCCCCAGAAACAATACCCCACTAGCCTCCAAATTAGATTTTGTTCTGTTGTATCTCTGGGGTCTAGAGTAGGCTATCTAGGGTACAATTACATGGTGCGATCGCAATGTGTTGACAATGTTACCAAGATGTGGTTCTGATGCAGTCATGTTGAGGCTTAGATGTGGTTGTGATCTGGTAATAATGCGACCAATATGTGGTTGTATTGCAGTCATGATGTGGCCAAGATGTGGCTGCAATTTGGTCATGTTATGGCTGGGATGTGGTTGTGATGTTATCGAGATGTGGTTGTAATGTGGTTGAGATGTGGTTGGGATGTTGTCAGGATGCAGCCAAGATGTGGTTGTGATGCTGTCATGATGCAGCCTAGATGTGGTTGTCATATGGTCGAGATGTGATGTGGCCAGGATGTGGTTGTGATGTGGTCATGATGTAGCCAAAATGTGGTTGTGATGTGGTCATGATGCGGTTGAGACGTGGTCATGATTTGGCCGAGATGTATTCGTGATGTGGCCTAGATGGGGTCGTGATGTAGTTGTGTTGCGGCTGAGATATGTTTGTGATGTGGTCGTGATGCAACTGAGATGTGGTTGTGATGCAGTCATGATACAGCTGTGATGTGGATGTGAAATGGAAATAATATAACCGAGATGTGGTTGTGATGCGGTCACGATATGGTCGAGATGTGGTTTTGATGTGGACAAGATGTAGTTGTGATAAGGTCATGATGCAGTCGATATGTGGTTGTAATGCGGTCATGATGCGTTCGATATGTGGTTGTGATCTGGTCGAGATGTGGCTGTGATGTGGTCATGATGCAGCTGAGATGTGGTTGTGATGTGGTCATGCTGCACCTGAGATCTGGTCATGATCTGGTCATGGTGCGGCCAAGATGTGGTTGTGATACGGTCATGATGTGTCTGAGATGAGGTCATGATGCGGCCGTGTGTGGTTGTAATGCGGTCATGATGCGTTCGATATATGGTTGTGATGTGGTCATGCTGCACCCGAGATGTGGTTGTGATGCGGTCATGATGCGGCCAAGATGGGGTTGTGATGTGGTCGAGAAGTGGTTGTAATGTGGTCATGATGTACCCACGATGTGGTTGTGATGCGGTTCTGAGGTGGCCAAGATGTGGTTGTGATGTGTTCATGATGCAGCTGAGATGTAGTTGTGATCTGGTCGAAATGTGGCTGTGATGTGATCATGATGCAGCTGAGATGTGGTTGTGATGTGGTCATGCTGCACCTGAGATCTGGTCGTGATCTGTTCATGATGCAGCCAAGATGTGGTTGTGATACAGTCATGATGTGTCCGAGATGAGGTCATGATGCGGCAATGTGTGGTTGTAATGCGGTCATGATGCGTTCGATATGTGCTTGTAATGTGATCATGCTGCGCCCGAGATGTGGTTGTGATGAGGTCATGATGCAGTTGTCATGTGGTTGTGATGCAGTCTATATGCAGTTGTGAAGTTATATATGAATTGATTATGAATCATATATTTTATTATAGTTGTCATTTTTGCAAAAGTACAATTACTGTGAAATAGTCACAGAAAATGATAGCTAATTGATTTAGTAGGTATGAATTGATAATAACTTATGTGAATAGTAAGAACCAAAAAATAATGATGTTCTATAAATAATATATATGATAACCAATATGGCTGCACTCGTGGTTTAGAAGTCTTTGCTGCAATTGCAAAATAGCAGCATCTTTGGAAGTAAAATTAATCATAATTACCCAATACTCACCACTTTTATTTACAAATTTCTGACAGATTTTATATTTTGGCTCAAATTTTTTTGTTATATGTAACACAGTTGAATCCCGTCTTAATTTTAGGCTGGGGAGAGGCTCATATAGTGTCATTCCATGGGATTACTGACAAGTAAAACAAACACTCCCTGCTCCCATGATAACACATTTCACATGTTACTGAGAACCTCTGGGTATATAGTTGGTAATGGTATTAACAGCTCATATCATGGACTAAACAATCTAATATAACGTATCAATGTTTCTAGATACAGGCGGTCCCCTACTTAAGAACACCCGACTTACAGACGACCCCTAGTTACAAACGGACCTCTGGAAGTTGGTTATTTACTGTACTTTAGCCCTGGGCTACAATAAACAGCTGTAACAGTTATTAAATGTGTCTATAGTTAAGATTTATTGTTAATCCTGGTTCTTATGACAACCCAACATTTTTAAAATCTAATTGTCACAGAGACGGAAAAAAATTTGGTTGGGGTTACAGTTATAATATATACAGTTCCGACATACAAATTCAACTTAAGAACAAACCTACAGAACCTATCTTGCATGTAACCCAGGGACAGCCTGTACAACCATCACATTGCAGAAGGGACCATTATTTGTCAAGATCCCTGCAAATCTTTTTTCAACACTACAATTCTGTTGACTAAAAATTTCCATTCTCCTAATAATATTGGTGACCAGATTAATGGGCATATTCATTTGGTTTTATATCAGGTCATATATCCTTAAAGGGGTTTTCCTGCGAATACATCTTAAGGGAGCCGACGGAAATTGCCGAATTCCACACCCGGCGATCTCCGTCAGCTCCATATTGATGAATGGAGAAGAACGGTCATGTGAGGCCGTCTGCTCCATTAGTCTCATGGAGCAACAAGGGGTCCGACTGAGGTACATGGGACCCTATCGGACCCCTCGTTTAAGTGACCTGTGTGGGTCTCAGTGATAAGACCCCCACTAATCAGCAAGTTAACTTGTATTCCTGGGAAAACCCCTTTAAAGCCTTGGATGTGTTTTAATTGTTGGATATAGTGATTGCAGGCCAAAAGTTTAGATATGTAAAAATATTCTCCAGAAAAAGAAAATATTAGTGATAATCAGTAAACTGCCTTGCATTTTATAGAGCAGGAGGAGCTATGCAGATTGAGAAATCAATTTGTGGGCAGTCCGACTTGGTAATGGACAATCATCTCTGAAGGCACAACTATCAAACATGGCAACATCAGCAATTTAAAGAATACATTTAGGGGGGGAACTACAGTGGGAGCAGCCACAACAGCTGCTATGTGGCCCGGAGTGTCAGGGGGCCCGGCCACCCAACCTGCAACACTAAAGAATGGAGGAGGTTCACATTAAATACATAGAAATGTCAGCTATGTCTCCGATAAGAAAAGTCGGGGGAGGGGACAGAAGAACAGTCGGACTGGAATCTATCATCTCTTTTTCCTGCCGTTCACTTCCCTCATGTAGTCAGCAACTAATGGCAGTGAATATATACAAATGCTTGTCATGTGCATATGTTGTATGTGTGCATATGTGTTGTGTATAAGCTCTATGTGTGTGTGTGTATGCTGAATATAGAATTGTATGTATGTGTGTATATGCTGTATATGTCATGTGTATATGCTGTATGTGTGTGTGTGGTGTCTATATGATGTATGGTATGTATATCCTGTATGTGTGTACATGGTACTGCATGTATGTGTGCTTATGCTGTATGTGTGTATAACGTGTGTTATTACTGTAGACATGTTTTTTATATGGTGTGTATATGCTGCATGTATATGATGCATATATACCATATGTGTGTGTTTGATGTGTATATACTGTATGTATGACTGTATAAATATATATGACTGCTTAATTGTGTGTGTATGCATGTAATAGTGTATAAATGTGTGTGTGTGTATATATATATATATATATATATATATATATATGTGTGTATGTGTATATAAGCATATAAGTGTGTGTATAAGTGCATTAAGATATTTATATCTATATTAAAAAATATATAATGTATTTAAGGGGAATAGGGCCACATGCAGAGGTCTGCTATGGGGCCCAGCATCTCCTAGTTATGCCCCTGAATACATAGCAAGTTATTCTGAATCATTCATCACAAGGCTATCATAGTATCATAGTATCATAGTATATAAGGCTGGAAGGAGACGCAAGTCCATCAAGTCCAACCTTCAAGAATTAAATAAATGTTTTATCCCCATAACCCGTGATATTTTTTCTCTCCAGAAAGGCATCCAGGCCTCTCTTGAACATGTACATAGAGTCCGCCATAACAACCTCATGCGGCAGAGAGTTCCATAGTCTCACTGCTCTTACAGTAAAGAACCTTTGTCTATGGTGATGGCAGAATCGCCTCTCCTCTAGGCGTAGAGGATGCCCCCTTGTCCTGGTCACAGGCCGAGGTATAAAAAGATCTTTGGAGAGATCCTTGTACTGTCCGTTCAGGTATTTGTACATTGTAATGAGGTCTCCCCTCAGTCGTCTTTTTTCTAAACTGAATAGTCCCAAATTTTGTAATCTGTCATTGTATTCTAGTCCTCCCATTCCCCTAATAATCCTGGTTGCTCTCCTCTGCACCCGTTCCAGCTCTACTATATCCTTTTTATATACTGGTGCCCAAAACTGTCCACAATATTCCATGTGTGGTCTGACCAGGGATTTGTATAAGGGCAGAACTATGTCTTTATCATGAGAATCTATTCCTCTCTTGATACATCCCATTATTTTATTTGCTTTAGCAGCAGCCGCCTGGCTCTGGTCACTAAAATTAAGTTTACCATCCACCAATACCCCCAAGTCCTTTTCAGCCTCAGTTTTACTAAGTAATTGACCGTTTAGAACATAATTATACTTTTTGTTTCCATGGCCCAAGTGCATAACTTTACATTTATCTACATTAAACCTCATCAACCATTTCTCTGCCCATCCCTCAAGCTTCCACAAATCCCTCTGTAATGCTAAACTATCGACCTCAGTATTTATTACTTTACACAGCTTAGTATCATCTGCAAATATTGAAACTTGACTGTGTAAACCCACTACAAGGTCATTAATAAAAATATTAAAAAGAAGTGGCCCCAATACTGACCCCTGTGGCACTCCACTGGTAACATCAACCCAATCGGAGAATGTGCCATTAATGACCACCCTCTGTTTTCTATCACTAAGCCAATTACTTACCCAGATACACAGATTTTCTCCTATTCCCAGCAGTCTCATTTTATATACCAACCTTTTATGTGGCACGGTGTCAAATGCCTTTGAAAAGTCCAGATATACAACATCCACAGCGTCCCCCAGATCCAGTCTTGAACTTACCTCCTCGTAGAAACCAATCAGATTAGTCTGACAGGACCGATCTCTCATAAACCCATGCTGACGCTGGGTTATAAGGTTGTGCACAGTGAGATACTCCAGGATAGCATCTCTAATAAACCCCTCAAATATTTTCCCCACCACAGCAGTTAGACTTACGGGTCTGTAGTTTCCAGGATCGCTATTTGATCCTTTTTTGTATATTGGTACCACATTTGCTATGCGCCATTCCTGTGGAACATAACCAGTCCTCAGTGAATCTTCAAATATTAAAAATAACGGTCTGTCTATCACCGTACATAATTCATGCAGAACCCGGGGGTGTATGCCATCTGGCCCAGGTGATTTATCTATCTTAAGGGTTGCGAGGCGGCGCCGTACCTCTTCCTGGGTTAAACTGTTGACATTATAAAAAGAATTTACATTATTCCTCATTGTGACTTCCACCAGGGGATTTTCCTGGGTAAAGACAGTTGAGAAGGCGACATTCAGTAGATTGGCCCTTTCCTCATCTCCTTCCACCATGACCCCCATGTTATTTCTAAGGGGACCCACACTCTCTGTTTTTAGTTTCTTATCATTTATATACTTGAAAAATAATTTGGGATTATTTTTGCTCTCCCTGGCAATATTTCTCTCAGTCTCTATTTTTGCGGCCTTTATCTGCTTTTTACAGGATTTATTTTTCTCTCTATAATCCTGTAATGCCTCATCGCTACCTTCACGTTTTAGCACCTTAAACGCTTTATCTTTCTCGCTTATTGCTTTCCTTACAAGACTAGTTAGCCACATAGGCTTTTTCTTGTTCCTTTTATGCTTTTTCCCATAAGGTATGTGTTTCTCACAGGACTTTTTCAGAATATATGAGAAAAAGTCCCATTTTTTGGGGGGGGGCTTTTGTCTTTGAGAGCATTATCCCAGTCTATGCCTTTAAGGTCTTCCCTTAGTTGATGAAAATTTGCCCTCCTGAAGTTTAGAGTGTTGGTTGCCCCTTCACTAACATGCTTAGTAAAGCGTAATACAAAATCAATGATATTATGATCACTATTCCCCAGGTTCCCCCCAACCTGTAGTTTTGATACCCTATCAGGTCTGTTGGTAAGGATAAGGTCCAGCAGTGCCCCCCCTCTTGTTGGCTCCAGGACTAGTTGCGACAGGTAATTGTCTTTTGTTGTTGACAAGAACCTGCTACCTTTGAAGAACCTGCAGGTTTCTGCCCCCCAGTCAATATCTGGGTAATTGAAGTCCCCCATGATAAGTACTTCACCATGCTTTGAAGCCGCATCCATTTCACTTATCAGCATTTCCTCTGCTGCCTCCACTATATTTGGAGCCTTATAACAAACCCCTAGTAATATTTTATTATTCTTTTTCCCTCCCCTTATCTCCACCCATAGGGACTCCACATTTGCGTTACTGATGTCATCTCGCAAGACGGGCTTGAGGCAAGAATTCACATATAAACAAACCCCTCCCCCTTTTTTATTTATACGATCCTTTCTAAAAAGACTATAACCATCTATAGTAACAGCCCAGTCATAGCTACTGTCCAGCCATGTCTCGCTGATACCCACTATATCATATTTCCGTTCCAACATCAAGAGTTCCAGTTCCTCCATTTTGTTTGTGAGGCTTCTGGCATTTGTGTACATACACTTTATATGGTTTTCCCTGTCCATATTCCTTTTGTCCTTATTTCCCAATCTCATTCCAGCCCCCCTTCCTCCCCCATGGACTATGGCTCTTCCCAGCTCTCTATGTACACCGTCTAGTTGCCCTGCACAAGTGTAGTTGCCCTCCCCCCAGGTCTCTAGTTTAAACACTCCTCCATATATATGAATCTGCTCAGCTACTCCTGCTCTATAATACTCTAGCTGAAGACAGGACATTAGGTAGAAACTGTTCAGTTCCCCATGCTCAATAACATATAATCTGCTAATAAAATTCTATCTAAACTCTCACCCTGCTGCCAACAGATTGGACACGATATACAAGATGCTCAGGTCCTGCTGCTCTATAACATGCTGCCTGAATACAGGACATTATACATACCTCCCAACTTCTAAGATCCTGAAGGAAAGATAAAAGATGTGATGCACTCAATGTGCCATGGTCAATTTTCAGCTTACAAGCTTTGCCCGTGATCCATCCCTAACCATGATGCCCCATATTGGACCCCACACTATACAATGCCCCTTTTAGTGGCCCCCTACTTAGTATAATGCCTTCATGTTTCTCCCTCATCAGACAGCAAGATCAATGTTTCAGGTTCTCTTTACTGTCCTCATTTCGCAACGCAAGTGTGGAAGGGGCCTAATGCTCTAACCGTAAAAACCGGAACTGAAGCAAAAAAAAAATGCAGTGATATGTTTGACCACCAGAGAGAGCTCTTGTGCATCTGTCTATGAATACATTGTAGGAGATACATTCTATATTATGTTGCATTTTTGTTATTCTATATCTCTGAGAAATGTCCCCCAAAATATAGTCTCATTAAAATTTAGAATTTTAGAATGTAGAATTTGGAATGGATACATTTCGCTACACCAGACCCTCGTGTTGCTATTCTATTCCACCCCAGCGTTTATGACAAACCCGATGCACTAAAATAACTATCTGTCACGGCAAATACAAGTTATTCAACGTACATAAAATGCGATTTTTTTTTGGTGATGAGATTTAGATAGCTTTTTACCGGCAGTCACTTCCGAGTGGCATGCCATTTTTTCCTCCTTGGATCTTTTCATGTAACACCAATCAGCTAAATTCACTTGTCCCTTTGTTCTGTGACAGCTGCTAAGGCAGTGAAGGGAAAAGGAAGTCTTTTGACTGTGGGTTGAGATGTGGAATGTTTACCTCCAGCTATTAAAGGATGTAATGTGGTGTGTGCGTGTGTGTGAGAGAGACTCGGGGACTGCGATTATTTCCCTGCATACATTATACGTTCCCCAAAAAAAAAACCTCACTTCCCTACAGAGAGATGTGCAAAGATACATGACAGCTTTATGTAAAGGATCAAGAAGTTGCGCAGACATGGTGTCTGGCCCATTGTTTTATGTACATCTATTATGTATACATCATATGGCGCTTTATTAGACGACACTCATTATAGTCATCAGCAGTCGGCAGCCACTTGCTGGATGACACATTTGATTGAAAAGAGAGGGAATTATCTCAGACAAGAGATAGACAAGCCTTGTTGGGGATGGTTTGCGCTGCCGAAGGTTTTAACTAGTCGCTTAACAGGAGCCTTTAATACGGGGATACATTTTGATGGGTTGCAGGCTAATGATAGGGGACACTTAATGTTAATGAGCTTTTTAGGAATCTTCCGGTATCATCCCGAGACAAGTGGTTCCATTTTCTAATTCTTAAAAATATAATTGCTCAGCAGCTCGAGCAGAGAGGGAGACAGCGCGCCTCCGCGTTATTGAGATACTGACATCATATTAAATAATCCATTAAGCTGCAGAAATGGCGCATAGGTCGAAATGTGTAATAAGGTGTAATTCCATTTTGTATCATTTAAAGCCGATCGTTTTGTCGAGCTGTGGATTTTTCGAAAAAGCCAACAAAATACTCTGACAAATGAGTCTTGTAGGATGATATCAATAATATCCCAGACCGCATTCTGCAATCTCAGTCTATAGAAACTTTGGATATCAGACCAATCGTGTAGAATCAGATTTGTAGGATTAACCACATTCAGTGAGTAAAATTCTATATATTTCAAGGAAATGACGATCTCTATCAAGTTTTTTTTTTTACTAATTCCAAATTAATTACAGAGAAATCACTGCACGCCTCACCGGCTGCTATATTACACAGCTGTTCCCATATAGCAACACTGCTTCTAGTATCAAATATCTTCCTGAAGGAAATCTACCATTAACATCCATCATGATAAACCAGGGACACTTACTCATAGATCCAGGCACCGTGACTGTGGTAATCTTCTTATATTGTATCCATTACCTTCTAAAATCTACTTTTAAAATTATGCTAATGAGTCAGAAGTTCTTTAGAGGGTGTTACTTGAGGCGCTCGTTCTGTAACTTCACAGGCTGTTACACTGTCTCACTCTCCCCCCCTGCTTCTTCTCCTTCTACCTGATGTAATCTAAGGCATGAGGAAGTTTCGGCACACAGTGGGAGCAGAAAGTGCACTTGAACAGTGTAACAGCTTGTGAAGCTACTTCATGGAGGGGCTCTGGTAACACCCACTCCCGAGCCCTCCTGGCTCGTTAGCATAATTTTAACATTTTATTTTAAAATGACGGAGGCCATGGATAACAAATATAAGACGATTACCACAGTCACGGTGCCTGGATCTATGAGTAAGAGTTCATGGTTTATCATGATGGATTTTGATGGTAGATGGTTTGATCCATTTTTCCATTAATTATAGATGATAACATTTGAAAAACATCAAAGATTCATAAAAATGCTTAAAACATGGTTTAATTTAGGTATTTTCTGGTAATCATTAGTTTTTTTGTCATCATATTCTGAGATCTATAACTTTTTTAAAAAGTTCTATGAGTAAGTGCCCTAGGTTATCATGATGGATTTTGATGGGAGATTTCCTTTAAAATAGCAGCGTACAGATTACTGTAGAACAGGAGACACACACAGGGGCTCATTTACTAAGGGTCCGAATTGCGTACTTTCGTCGGGTTGCCCGACGATTTCCGATTTGCACTGAATTGCCACAGGATTTTGGAGCACGCGATCGGATTTTGGTGCATCGGCGCCGGCTTTCACGCGACAGAAATGGGGTTGGGGTGGGCGTGGCCTTTGGACAACCTGACGGATTCGGAAAAACTGCGGAATTTAAAAAAGAATTTGTGTTGCAAGATCAGCACTTACATGCACCGGGATGAAGAAAGTGAACTTTGGTGGACCTCGGCACAGCAGCGACACCTGGTGGATATCGGACGCAAGACCTTTGTCGGAGAACAGCGTCGGAGAACATGCCGCCGGATCGTGATTGGACCGCGTAAGTAAATGTGCCCCACAGAGTCTGCCGTTTCATATGCTTCCTTGCATGTTTTGTCCTTGCAGTTTATCTGCTTTTGTTATGTTTTGTCTACATGAAAACCTCTGTTTCGGACTCTATCTGCCAATTATTATGGTATACATTTTCTAATATACACAATGGGGCATATTTATCAGGACCTCTGCGCACCGCCAGTGGCGCAGAGGCCCTGAAATAATCGCAAATGCTAGCTTATTGCTAGCTTTTGCGATTATTTTCCCCAATCCACCACCTTCACGCCAGTGGGGCGTGAAGGGGCGTGAAGGGGGGGCGTGGCCGGCCAAGCGGGGGGCACGGACGGGAGTGGGCCGGCGCGGGGCGTTACTGTCCCCGCGCCTGCGCACTCGCTGCTGCCGGCGACTTTTCATACGTGAAAAGTCGCCGGTTGCGTTTTTTTCTACGCCAGGCCCTGCCATGAACGCTGCGCAGCTGGCAGCCCGATCGGGCTGCGAATTTACAGCGGCGGGACTATCATACGCTGGCGCACGAGCACCAGCGTATGATAAATATCCCCCTATGTGCAGTTAGCTCCCTCTATTGGTGACTGCAGACAGGAAGATTTATTTTATTATAAAGTTTTGCAAGCTAATATAAATTGTAGAAAAATAAGTAAATGGCAACAAAGATTATGAGAAGTACCTTTTTATTTCCATGACCTTGCTCAGCTCGGTGGATTACCGTACATTTGTATTGATGCTGCTCCTATGAAAAGGGGTACAGTAGGACTGTAACCACTCATATTCTCCAATTACAACCCAGCTCTACTACTAAGATAATATTGTCTTTCTCCTTTCTTTATGTACATTATGATGAAGTCCTAGAATTAGGGAGGTTTTGAATATTTTCCCACCAAAGATGTATAGCGTGTCCCGGATAAGTTTATATTAAATGGAGTCTACAATGAAAATACAATTTGCTGGGCAGCATGTTAAAGTGAAGGAGGAGATGATCTGGTTATGCAGAGAAACTAACCTAAGGCAGTATATTATAGAGCAGGAGGAGCTGATCAGATTGTACATAGTCCTTGTCTGCAGGCAGCAGGTTATAGAGCAGGAGGAACTGAGCAGATTGTGTAAAATGTCATGTCTGCCGGCAGCATGTTATAGAGGTGTATTAGGGGGTAATATAGTCCTATCTGCAAGCGGCAAGTTATAGAGCAGGAAGAACTGAGTAAATTGTACATAGTGTCAACTGCAATCGGTGTGTTATAAAGCAAAAGAAGCTAAGTAGATACATAGTTTTTGGGGTAAAGCTTCATTTAACTTGTGAATTAGCATTTTTGAGCTCTAGAGTCCAATGGATGGACTTAAAGGGGTTTTCCAACCAAGCAAGTATAGGGCCTAACTTGCTGATCGGTGGGGGACTCAGTGATGAAACCCCCACAGATCACGAGAACGGGGGGTCTGACGGGGTCCCAGGTACTTCCATTGGACCCCTCCTCGAATGGAACAGACAACCGCGCATGACCGCTCTGTTCCATTCATCTTGCGGAGGGACAAGGGGTTTGACAGCGGTACCTGGGATGCCGTCGGACCCCCATAATCGTGATCTGTGATGATCTTATCACTAAGACCCCCACCGATCAGTTCCACAGGATAGGGAATAACTTGCTTGCTACCTGCTAATTACTAAGCTCAGCAATGATTGTGAAGAATAAATTTATACTGAATCCTTCCCCACCATCTTTATATTGATCTGCTCCGCTCTTCCTGCTCTATAACATGATGCTCTCTCTATTATTAGTCACTATATGTAAATTAAACAGACTGATTAGTGAGGGGATTATAACCTCAACCAAAGCCCCACACAAACCCTACACGAGAAAGAAGAGATAAAGTAATGAGAAGAGGCAATCAGATGGCGCTTGTCATATGCACCGCTCCACTCACAACATTTGCATAACCATCATCTTTAATGCATTAAGAAAAAAAATGCAGATTATTCCAAGCTCCCGTATTCTACTTCCCAATTCAGTATCACACGGTTATCACGGAGAGGGAAAATCATGGAAAAAATTGATCATTTTATAATTTTACAGTAGGACCAAGTTTCTGAAAAATTTTACTCTGCTCAGCGTGGACAAGGAATTAACGCCGTGTTCACACTTGTCAGGAAGGGATTAGTTCCATCTTACCCTGCTGAAAGGAATGATGGATTCTATCTAAGTACTGTCTATGGGCAAGGAAGCAGCATTGCATTGGAAGATATCCTTTATAAAAGTGCTTATTTTTGCTTAGTTTTGGTTAAATTAATCAACTAATTGTGATCTTACTGTGTTCTATAAACGTGGCCTTAGTCTGTATTTTTCAATGCAGTTGTTTTTGAATTATGGGTCAGATGGGGAGAATTAACTTATTTCAGGGATCTATTATAATGGGGGTGTAAAGTAGGCCAAGTACTATGCTCTACCTTATTGGTGGACGCTAAGATTCCAAATTACGCATTGTGTTCAAAGCTGGCATAGATTTCCGCTATGAACTGTGTCACTTATGGGTGCATGTTACCAAAAATTTGGATGGCCTGGGCTTCTCCTTTGGGTCCTCCTTGATTCCCGTCCTACCGTGTCTGCTTTTTGGACAAGTGGTTTGTGGGCACAAAGGGGCAAAAAGTAGAAAATTCCATGGCCATGTGCCATAAACTGCAACTTTTTCATACCTTGTAGGACAAAAAAACTGGTGCAACAGGCAATTTATTATCAGCAATTTATTATTAGGACCCAGATGCTTCATATAATGCATCTGTCTTCCCATAGGAGGAGCCTAGTAATTATGGAATATTCCTTTAAAGTGGTATTCACACGAAGACAAGATTCTTAAATATACTCAGAATAACAAAATAACACATTCTCTAATTCACTGTTATTAACAAAAATGCATCATTTCACAGATATAATTCCAACCTGTCTCTATTAGTCCTGGTGAATACAATTTCGGTTGCCCGGGATCCGACCGTAAATCTTGTGACTATGGTCGGGCAGGGAAGAAACTTTTCATGAATAGCTTCTCCTTTCTGCACAGTGCAGTGCTCCCTGCCTCCTGCCCCTCCCCCTCAACTACAAGACTAGGTCACACAAAGACACTTCCTGTCGGCAAGCAGCATGCAGAATTTACTCCACAAGCTACAGACAAGATAAGGTCTTTATCCAGGGGGAGGCACTCTGTGTGTGTTATAGCTGTGTGTGAGATGTGTGTTATAGCTGTGTGTGAGATGTAGTAGAGCTGACAGCGTATGCTATAGCTGGGATGTAGCAGAGCTGAAGTGTGTCATTGTGCGTTATATGCATCTCATGGATCTCATCATCTCCCATCTGTGTCATCTCTCTCTTTCTATGTGTCAGATACTAGTAGAATGTTCAGAAGCTAAATAAAAGTGTAGATTAACCCTGTACCCTGATAATCTAAGCACATTGTCAGCACACAGCATCTTATAGCACAGAGGGATCACTAGAGCATTTAAATTTGAAAACTTTCTTTCATCGGCAAACCCATGTAACATGTGCACCTATAGAAGAATTTATGGTATAGAGAGATGATTTTTTTTTAATAGTCCTGGAAATCAATGATTCGGAGGGGGTGGGTATAAATTATGTGGAATCTTAAAGGGAATCTGTCACCACAAATTACCTACCAGGACTAACTTCTCTGTAATGTAGTGTTATGCCCACAAAGGTCAACCATACCTTATTTTCTTGTCCAACTGAAAGAACTTCGGAATATGCTAATTAGGTTAAAGTGCTTTGGAAAAAAATCCTCAGGGCTCCGGCTTCACATCTTGATAGGTGTCGCTGATATAGCTGGAGAGGGAAGGGTAAGAGAAGGTTCTGGAAGTTTAGTAGGGCACAGTGTTGGAGCACTTCCACCTCATTTGCATATTTCTAAAATTCACTTCTGCCATGGAAGGAGTAGCTGCAAAATAAAAAAATTGTATGGGTGCCATGTGTGGGCACAGCCCCACATAATATAGCAGTTAGTTCAGGTCTGTGTATCGGGTTGAAGGACTCTCTTTATGGAATGGAATCTTGATGTTTGAGGAAGTTCCGGAGTATTTCCAGTTTCTTTTTTTTGCAGATTGTTATATTTGGAAACACAATAAACTTATTTAAAAGGGGACAAATGATACAATTCTAGAAACCTCTAAGTCTGTCCAGGATCAGAGAAGATGTGGAGAATCAGACGTGACGACACATGGCGACGTGACTACAATGCAGCTCTTTGACTTGTTAACTCACCATCTGTATTTCCCCAACCCACATCTGTATTTTCTTCTTTTTTTATTTTTGGTAGCCAGGGCAAAAGCTAAAAAGCATCCGAGCGCAACTCTAATAAGCGCTCCCCTCGCCGCGGCTTTAGTGGATAAAAGATCCCGTCTGTACAAACATCAGGTGTAGCCTGACAGAGATCTGTGACTTAAAACTCACATGTTTGCGCTGTGAGTCTGAATGTCACAAAGCGAACGACTTCAGTGAGGAATGAAGTGACATCCACACTATTGTAATGATATCTGTCACTTTCAAAGCGTTTTGTTCAAGGAGATTCCCAGAACTGTCTTGTAGCTGTGACATAGCAGGAGACTTCATTTGTTGCAACGGAAAATAGCAAAAAGAAGGAATAAGTCCTGCATGAAGGGGGAAATAATACCGCAAGATAGCGTGAACCATAACACAGGGTGCAGTATGGCGGACCACAGGGATGAGGTGCTCATGCCATCATGGCGCTCCCCGCACTCCGAGGAGCTGTCTAGGTTACTTAATGAGAAGCTGTCACCTCTCCTGACATGTCTGTTTGAGTAAAGACCTGCATTCCCTATAAAATAACGATTCTCAAATGTCTTTTCTTAGAATTCTGAACTTCTGCTATATATTCTCAAAATGTATAATTATATTTAAGGGAACATCGGCAACTGGGTGTAACCAGATGTGTTTCTCTTCAAACATATGGACACATCCCTTTTGATGTGGGAATTGGTAAGTTGTAAATGTGTTTCTATATTTCTAGAAGCAATATGTACAGGACCGGCACTCGAGAGAAAACTTCCACTGAAAGATCTTATAGAATCATCCTTTATTCCAATAAAAATGGCTTGTACCAACACGAGGGGATAACAAGGTTGACGTGTTTCGATACTAGAGCATCCTAATTACAATGATAAAGGTTATGATTAAGACACTCGAGAGTAGAAACGCGTCAACCTTGTTATCCCCCCGTGTTGGTACAAGCCATTTTTATTGGCTATAAAGGATGATTCTATAATATCTTTACGCGGAAGTTTTCTCTCGAGTGCCGGTCCTGTACATATGGCATCAAGATACCAGAGCGGCTGTGGTCAGATCTCCCTTCCGTGCTCCGGAGCAAATTCGTGAAGTCTTGTGTCCGGAGAAGTATTCCATGGTGGGGTGAGCTGGCGTTTTTGCCACCTAGTGTGGACACTTTATATACCTATATTTCTAGAAGGGATACAGTGGTGGCGAACCTATGGCACGGGTGCCAGAGGTGGCACTCTGAGCTTTCTACATGGGCACCCGTGCCATCACCCCAGGGTAGAGTTTGCCAAACAGGACTCAAGGCCTCTTGCAGTCCCAGGCAGCCCAGGACCCTAGAAGAAAGCTACAATGATAATCCAAACTTCTTCTCCTTCTTTCTACTGTATTGGTGTCCTCAGGTGCCTATACAATTTGAACCTGTGAAAGAGCAGGGAGTAATAAGCTAATGCTTAAATTGTCGCATTGGCACTGAAAGGTTTGCTATCACTGCCCTATGAGGTGACCAAAAATATATGTTTTAACAGCAATGCACAAATTTACTAAAACAGACAAGTAGTGGATAGAGATGACACGTCCTATTATAGTAAGTCTTACTTTAACCTTTTCAATACAAATGCAAACACATAAGTCATCATAAGTCCGGCTTTGTCCATCTGTTTGAGACTTTTCTTGGCTTTTCTGCTGATCAGATGTATCTTAGCGGTTTTTCCGTATTGATACACGTGGCGTTTGGTCTGTAGTTAGTTTGCAACTTTTTAAAACAAAAGTCTCAAAAAGTTGAATACAGATTCCCAGATAGTTTCTACGCCTGGTCAGGGGCAACCGTAGATTTGCGCACAAATTTGTGAATTTTAAAAAAGTCACAACTTTCACATCTGGATTAAAGTGAAAACTCAGGGAACACGACAGGGAACTAGAAAATGGCTAACTTTGAAGGGAGACTGTTTTAGGCACAAAAATAGTCACAAATGAGCACAAGAACCATGAAATGTTTCAAAAATTAAGTGTTAATTAATGTTAATATGATTGTCTGAATATTGTAGCCCACTGTAAGCTTACTACTAAAGGGGCACTAGCATGAGCTTTTACACCACCAATCTACCTCAGCCAGGGCGTGTAATATCCTTTCTAGCATTGCCACTATAATGTGATAGTTTGACCGATGAAAAAAAATCACCTCCAAATTCATATAAAAGGAGTCAATTTTTCCTATCCCCTATCTAGGGCTCTATAATAGCCACAACCTTGCTTTTTGGTGACATTGTAAAGAGGAGAATCATATCTTTTAAATTACACTTACCTGTTGGGACTGCGAAATGCAGACAAAGATCCAGTTTCTCACTATAACTTGATCTCCTGTTCTATAGATCACTGAGCCACAATCCTACTAATCTACTATTCAGCAGAGCTCAGTCATGTAAGGAAAGAAGCACAGAGTATCTACTGTACACACAGTACAAAAGTAAGTAGCAGGAATACTGAATACAGGCAGTCCCCGGGTTACGTACAAGATAGGGACTGGAGGGTTGTACTTAAGTTGAATTTGTATGTAAGTCGGAGCTGGTATACTTTGTAGATGTACACTAACTCCTGACAATTTAGTACAGCCCACGGATGGCTGGTAACTAAGGAAGCATTAGCTGGTGCGATCTCACGCTTCCTTAGTTACCTGCAATCTCCGGCTTTCAGTTCTTTTAGTGCACTGGCTGGTAACTAAGGAAGCATGAGATCGCACCAGCTAATGCTTCCTTAGTTACCTGTACCCCGCGATACTGCCGGCAATTACTTACTGTATACATCGGCAGCGGATCCCCGTCACCTCCATTGTGCTCCCCATCACCTCCATGGCGGCGCCAGTCTTTAGCTCCGCCCAAGGAACCCCGTCATCACCCGCCCGCCCAATGAGGACGCGCAGCACGTCAAGCAGCGCTACAAAACCAGGAGGTGGACCCGCCCACTCAATGAGGACGCGCAGCATGTCAAGCAGCGCTAAGAAACCAGGAAGTGGACTGCGCATGCCCGGCGTTTCAAGTGCCCCGTTCGTATCTACGGGTTGTCCGTAACTCGGAACGCCATAAGTCGGGGACTGCCTGTACCTGGATGAACATTCAGAGATTATCTACAAGGCAGTAAAAGCACATGGGCCCCTTATGTAAAGAAGTGTCCAACCCCTTTAAAGTTAGTGATAGTGCCCCTTTAGCTATGTATCAAGGCAGCTGTATCCAATAAATGAGCTATGAGAGAAAAAGTCTGGATACACCTAGAGATGGGAGCTGTTACTTCTACATCAAATATTCACAAAGCAAAAAGAAAAGTGCATATAATAATCACCTATAGGACAAGTGGTTTCATGGGATCCTTCTTCAATTATGATCACATTTCATCCATTGCTTCCTTGTGATCAGTATAAATCTGTGACTTTTGATTTGGATAAATATTTTCCTTCTTTTTAAATTCAACCTTGTTCTCTAAGGGGCAAGAAAAAAAGCAATAAAATAATAGAATAATAAGGAAAACTGAAAACAAAATAATGCATGCACCTTCTTTATAAGGCTAAAGGTAGCATAACTGATCTAATATAAATAATAATAAATAACATTATTGATAATAATTATTATTAATTAGAAGAAACCTATGAGACATCAAGATACAGGTTGGTTTTGATCAAGCAAGATACAGTAGCTAAATATGAACCTTAAAATAATTGTCCCCCTTTTTTAAAACAAAAAAAAATCATACCTAGGTCCACCACAAGAGGGAGCACACTGTATTTAGTTTTTCTGTTCTTATTTTAGCTTCAGTATATAAATAGTATGCAGCAAACTCCTGACCTCCCTCTAGTGGTAGATGCAGGTATCCAGAATTGTTTCTGTTAGGAGGTGGAGTTTTCTCACAAATAAAACTGGCCCCCTATAAATAGGTCCTTTAGAGACAAGGCCTGCAAGTCCACCATATGAATGATAGGGTTGTGCATATGTGACCACCGTTCATTCATATGAGTCGATAGATTCAGCAGCTTCATTGAAGTGAATTGAGTGATGGTCACACATGTACATAAAAACTCTATTCACCTGGGCAAAAACTGGGGTACTCACTACTACTAATACTTAAATCAGAATTAGGGCCTCCTTTCTGGACCGCATATATTCTCTATACAGATATTCACAGATTTGCTTAATAGCAGGGTCATACGGTTGTGTGTAGAGAGACTTTTGTGGGCATGCTCTGTGATCTGTGCAGAGGCCATTGTGCAGGGATGTGAAGGAAGTGAGAAGTGATATTACCGATTACCAATGGGGTGAACTAAGTTATTTATTCTACTAGCGTTACCGATTATCATAGTGATCTCTATAGAGAAGGAAGTCAGCCAATTAAGATACTCCATGAAAAAAATTGAGGATTTTTCTTTTTTTACTGGCATGGAAGGAAGTGAGCAGTGATATTACTAATTACCAGTGTGGGATACTAAGTTATCTTCTGTATACACTTGTTATCTGTTATTATAGTGATCTCTACAGAGAAGGTAGTGTTAGTCAATAATGATGCTCCTTGATCATTGTGAAAACTGAAAGATTTGCGGATTTTTCTTTTCTTTTACTGGCATGGATATTCTTTCACTGGCAGTGATATTACCTATTACCAGTGAGGGATACTAAGTTATTGTAGTGATCTCTACGGAGAGCGTAGTGTCAGTCAACTATGATGCTCTTTGGTCAGTGTGAAAACTGGAAAAAATTGAGTATCTTTCTTTTTTACTGGCATGGAAGGAAGTGAACATTGATATTGCTTATTAAAATTGGGGGATAATAAGTTATCTAAGTGTTACCTGTTATTGTAGTGATCTCTACAGAGAGGGTAGTGTCTGTCAATTATGATTCACCTTGGTCAGTGTGAAAACTGAAAAATTTGCGGATTTTTCTTTTTTTTACTGGCATGGAAGGATTTGAGCAGTGATATTACTTATTACTTATTAGAAGTTCGGGAAGTTATCTACTATATAAAAATGTTACCTGTTATTTTAGTGATCTCAACAGAGAGGGCAGTGTCAGTCAATTAAGATACTAATGTGAAATCTGAAATATTTGAGGATTTTTTTTTTTTACTGTCATGGAAGACAGTCAGCAGTGATATTACTTATTACAAGTGGGGGGGGGGGGGGGAGGGGGGATACTAGGTTATCTACTTTATAAAATTGTTACCCGTTATTGTAATGATCTCTACAGAGATGGCAGTGTCAGTCAATTAAGATAAACCATGGTCAGTGTGAAAGCTAAAAAAAATTGAAGCTCTCTCTTATTTTACTGCCATGGAAGGAAAGGAACAGTTATATTACCTATTACCAGTGAGGGATACTAAGTTATTGTAGTGATCTCTATAGAAAGGGTAGTGTCAGTCAATTATGATACTCCTTGGTCAGTGTGAAAACTGGAAAAAATTGAGAATTTTTCTTTTTTTTACTGGCTTGGAAGGAGGTGAGCAGTGATATTACTTATTACAAGTGGAGGATACTAAGTTCTCTACTATATAAAAGTGTTACCTGTTATTGTAGTAATCTCTACAGAGAGGGTAGTGTCAGTCAATTATGATACTCCATGGTAAGGGTGAAAACTAAAACATTTGAGGATTTTTTTTTTTTACT
This sequence comes from Engystomops pustulosus, assembly GCF_040894005.1. Classification (NCBI taxonomy): domain Eukaryota; kingdom Metazoa; phylum Chordata; class Amphibia; order Anura; family Leptodactylidae; genus Engystomops; species Engystomops pustulosus. The sequence continues at coordinate 179,425,430 of NC_092415.1, read as the reverse complement.
GACATGGACAAATAAAATAATAAAATAAAATAAATATAAAACTTATAGAAATAATTTTTGATGACATGCTTCCGTAATTGAATCATCTACATGGGGAAGATACTGACAGAGAATGAGCTGAGGATACCAGTCTGTCTATAGAAAACCTGCGCTGTGAATGATGCTTGTACATTATAATGAAGCAGATTTCAGAGTGAAAGGAGCTTTGAAAAATATCCAATTACACTTTTGCAAAAGGAAACTTGGATGGAGTTTTCTTGCAATGTTCTACCTATAATGGTGCATTGTGTGTGTGTCATTCTGTAGCCAGAAATATATATATATTTTTTTCAGTTTAGTCACCAGAGTGTAAATTATTAGAGCCTTTAGAGCACTTGTTGGGAATTATAACTTGGCCTTCAGCCGTGTTCTTTGCAGGGCCCCAGAAGTGCTCTGCAATTGCTCAATAATGCACATCCTGAAGAGTCTAATTGCTTCGTTCAGAAATTCCCTGCAGCTCTGTAAGCTGTACATTACCACCAATGGCTGCATTTTACTCGAAATTCATTGCCCCAATCATCACCAGATCCAGCATAAAATATTTTTTCCATGCCCCCCCCCCTCTAGTCATCACCAAGGAATAAGAAAACAGCTAGTGAATATTTGGGATAAAGCTTTACGTTTGGATGTTTCCTTTAGAAACTTCCTTTATATGGACATTTCTGGCAAGGTTTGGGTGTGTAGATAAATTTAGAAGTGCTGAATATTGCTTAAAATCGAAAATGTGCTTAGATGGAAGTCTATGCTCTTGTTTCCCGAGGACCTGGTTTCACTGCCTTCTAATCCCAGCCTGGGGCCTCAGCCACTTTACTCATGGGACTTGTTAAGGTCATGGACATCATCATGAAAGACATCAATAAAGTATCAAGGCAGCGGTTGTATTTTCCCCAGAAATGGAGTAATAAAGCAATCATTTGACTAGAACACTACCGGGAAATGGTCCATTGTCCATACATAGGACCCAGCATCGATCCTACAATGTGATCTAGTATACTCCTGATACAACCTATATATTTAGCGAGGGATAGAGTGGACAGGGATCATGTCTCTGAGCCGAGTAGTAGAGGGGACAGGAATAGATTTGCTTTTATTCCCAGTGGCCTGTAGTCAGACCTCTTTATATACAGAATTGTACAGCTAGTAGGGGATACAATGGGGGTTGTGTCAACATGTATGTAGTAAGCTCCCCCTAGTGGTGGTTGCAAGCAGGAAAATTTGTGTTTCCATAATTACATGCATTGTGGAACACATTCCCCTATCCCTGTATGTTGTGCCATATTTCAGTTATAATTTGTGATTCTTTTACATAGTGCAGTACTGCGTGTCTTCTGTTGTTTGTATGCTGTGTCAATGGGGTGTCGGGTGCCAAAACCATAGGGGCTATGTTCGGTACAAGGGCACTTTTAGGCTGCTGGTTCTGAATCTCTGCAGGTACTATATTGTGGGGGTAAAGAACTCCATATAGTGCCACAGCCATTATCATCAGGTCCACAAGCTATAGCTATAACTAAAGCTATAATGAAATGGATGGTGGACAACCTGATCAAAATGTGTTCCAAGAACTTCATGTTCATATTTCTGCATTTAGCCTAAAATCATTGTATACAGTGATGTGTAGTTTAACATGTAGGCCTGTTTCTCAGTTATTTCTCTCAGAAGTCTATGAATAAATTGACAACTGCTGTCACATAATACTCTAATAATGTCCAATCAGGGCTGGTTCTTCAGGGACAAGGGAAACACCCAGTTGTCAATTTACTTAAAAACATCTAAGATAAATATCATAGGGGTGTCTTGACCACTATAAATATCAGGTTAAAGGAAATCTACCATTTGATTTCATGCATTATGAACCAAACATACCTTGAGATTGATGTTTCTACACTGATGCAGAAACATATCTTGTTTAATATGTTTCTGAGTGGTTTTGCTGAAAAAATAATTATAAAATGATGTCATTCCTGTGCCTGCCTCAGCCCTTCTCTTCTTGCACTGCTCCGGAGAATGATGTAATCACTGTGTTGTGCCTGACAGGCAGAAGTAATCAATCGCTGCACCCCCCCCCCCCAGCTCCTGTGTATGAGTCTTCCACCTCAGGTTGATTAGTCTGGACAGTTCAGGAAGCACTGTGTAATATGTCTATGTACTCAGACTGCTTGCAACCCAGCTTTCCCAAGGCCCTGAATTTTATAATTGTTTTTTCAGCAAAACCACTCAAACAAGATATTGTTCTGTATCAGTGTAGCTACAGCATTTTCAAGGTATTTTTGGTTCATAATGCATGAAATCAAATGGTAGATTTCCTTTAAGCATACAAGTATTTAGCAGAACGTGCATGCCAGGAGATGTGACAAGTCCTTTTTTAGGGTTTTAATATATTTTATATTTGGGGGTAGCATGGGGAGATTTTGAAAGTGCGAAAAAGGTGCGTTGATGCCTGTAAAAGTATGCAGCCAAATATATCTATATTACATTATAATCATTATTTTGTATCATTATTTTACTTTGCATTGTGCAATGCTTTCTATAGCTATCATTACAATATATCTAAAATGAATAAAAAAACCTAAAAATATAGTTTCACAGTTTTGTTTCCCCAACTCGTTTCCAGAACGCAAACTGTCTGACCCTACAGTCAAATCAATTCCACTGGTCCCCAGGGGCGTATTAAGCCTGGCATGGGCCCTGGGCTGTATGAATATTATAGACCCTACAAGTCTGGAATCACTGCCTACATATGGTACTAGAATCAATCTTTATGGGCAATGGAGAATGTGTCCCTTCTGCCTGCATATTCAGGATCTTCGAAGGACCTTCAAAAGTCCTGAAATGACTCTTGTGTACATGTGTATTGGGTGCAGGAACAGATATACAAGGACTTCATGGAGGGAGGTCCATTCATAGAGTATAAAATTTGGTGGGTGGTTTGGGTCATGGTCATGGGCCCCCAAAATCCCTGGGTCCCGGGCTACCACCCAAACCACTTATATTATAATCTACCACTGCTGGTCCCTTAAATCATGTTTTACATTACACAATGACCTTTACCGCACTGCAATAAAGGTTATATTCTAATCAATCAATTAATTTCTTAATGTCCGAACGGTTCCTCTCTATAAGGACTTCCTTTTTTATAGTTTTCCAAGGTGCTCCAGTGCACTATAAAGCATTCAGAAAGATCTGGAAAGATTCTGGTTCAACCCGTGTTGATGTCTAACTCCAGAAAGCGGAAGAAAACCAAAATGGAGGGTTGCAGATACCACTACAGTCACATCACCTATAGCTATGGATTGTGGAATGGGCCTAAATACAGTACATCCGACATGTTTCGGAAGAAGAGCCATGGTCCATCACTGCAGTGGTATCATCAACAATGCTTTTTATCGTCCACTTTCCAGAGCCAGATGCCAGAATCAGCTACAAAACCTGTCTGAATGTTGTACAGTGCAGTGGATCACAATGGAAAACACAATTCTATAAAGAAGAAAGACCTCATCTGAGAGGAACCACTGAGACAAAAAGAAATTACAGGTATTTATTATATTAATTGAAGGTGGTAAAGACCATTGTTGATATGAGTAAAATTTAGATTAAAGGGGAATTCCCATGAAGACAAGATTCTTAAATATACTGAGAATAACAAACACATTCTTGAATTCACTGTTATTAACAAAAATACAGCATTTCACAGATTTAAGTCCCACCTGTCTCTATCAGTCCTGGTGTATACAATTTTGGTTGCCCCTGGATTCAATAGTAAATCTTCCAACTATGGTTGGATTTTTCTCATGAATAGCTTCTCCTGTCTGCACAATACAGTGCTCTCTGTCTCCTGCCTCCCCTGCATTACAAGACCAGACTAAATAAAAGTGCAAATAAACCTGAACCCTGATAATTTTAGCACATTGTCAGCACATAGCATCTCATAGCACAGAGGAGTCATGAAGTGTCTGCTTAGAGAGTCCCCTGCTTAGAGAGCTAAAACAACAATAAAACTGAGTAAAATTGTAAAGTAGGGGGTTAAAATGATCTTTATTGATTATTAAGAAGTTTAAGTTCTTAAAGTTGCAACCTCTGTTATTGCGATTGTTATTCCCCTGGTTACCTGTTCGGTACCTGAACCCGGACCAGAACAGGTTTTTAAAATTTGGTTTCGTCCGAACCTGAATTTTAATGAGCTCTGTGGGGATAATTTGGTATAATTTATGTGTAGTATAAGGAAAATAAAATATGTTTCCTCTATTATACATAAACTGTAACACTAAAAATTGGTACAAAGGTCATATGCATGTTAGGGAAGAAAAAGATAAATTAGTAAATTAATCTACTATCTGTTCGAAATAATGGAGTTTTTGAGTATAAACATAGAAAAAGAGGCCAGGTTTGTATCACTGTATCACAGTAAAGACACTTTCCGCTTTTAGCTTGCGGGCAGTGAATGGCGAGTTTTCCCAATCTTCATACAGAAGGCCAGTGGCAGCCAATAAGAAGCATGGGCTGGATTGCTCCCATAAGATGTCATTTTCTTCTGTTTTGCTGATAAAACCATCAATACATCTGAAAGTCGATGCTTTGGTTATGATACAAATCGCATGTCGGAAAGGAGCAGGTTGAGAGAAGGAACTAAATGAAATCACAAAGGTTACAGGAGGGAATAATATTTTATTGAAAGAAGAATGTTACAACAAGAGGTCATGCTCCATGGCTGGAGGGTGAGAGGTGAGCTAATATGAGGTCATCTGGATTTATGAAGGGAGAGCTGAGAGCATGTTCTGCCTACAGAGGTGATAGAACCAACACAACAAAGCTCAGCCTGTGCCGCGCACAGCTCATATCTGTATAATACATGGGCTTTGCGTTGTATCAGTCTTTCTGGTGATATTTCGTGGTTCACCCTAGAGTAGAGAATGCCCCTAACGTTGTGTGCCCAAACCATGAACATAAAAAATGCATTATGTATAAGAAAGTTTTGGATAAAAGTTGAGATTTTTGTCCAAAGTTTTATCTGGGCAAAACTTTGTGATTTTGGCTGTTTCTTAAGCTTAATATTAGAGGGGGCCACACAGAGCCCTATTCTTTAATTATAATACTCATAGCTGGCATTGATCTCATTCTGGGGTGTGGACAGGCAGGGCTGTCATCGGGGGGATATAGTGTGTGACTGTGTTGAGGGGGCCCTGAGGGGGAGAAGGGGCCCCAAGTTACAGAAAACCGTCCACTCTCCCCAAGTGCAGGGAACTCCCTGTGAACACAGGGCCAGATTATCATCCTATGGGGGATGGGGGCCCACAAAATTTGCCAGTCAGTGATCCCAAACTTTCGAGTTTCGGCCCTTGGACAGACATGACATGTATGATCTTGTGATCTATATAAAGGAAAGCCCTTTACAAAACATTTCACAATAAACAGGGGGAGATGTATTAATCTGTCTACAACATAATTCTGACGCAGTTTGCACTAAAATACTGGGGCACATTTACTTACCCGGTCCATTCGCGATCCAGCGGCAGGTTCTCCGACGCTGATTTGTGTCTTTTGGCGATTCACTAAGGTAGTTCCCCTGATGTCCACCAGGTGTCGCCGCTGCGCTGAAGTCCGTCGGAGTGCACTGAAGTTCACCAAGCTAGGCTGGGTGCAGGTAAGTGTGTGTCATGCAACACATTTTTTTTAAAAAATACGGCGTTTTCTCCAAATCCAACGGGTTTTTTCCGACGGCCACGTCACCAATTTCCGTTGCATGCATGCCGGTGCTGATGCGCCAGAATCTGGTCGCGTGTGCCAAAAACCTGGCGGAATTCAGCACAAATCGGTAAAATTCGGGTGACCCGGCGTAAAAACGTGATTCGGGCCCTTAGTAAATGACCCCCACTGTCCGCACCACATTTATAAAGGGTTTTAGACCTCTCTCCAACAACTAGCTTTGCAAAAGGGTCGTGGCCTATGAAATTTGGGGCGTGGCCTTGTGCCAAAAAGGTCAGTGTGCACCAAAAATACTCCTGGCCCGACAGAATTTTGTCCTAACTTTCTGGCGTAAATAAAGCCAACTAATAGTAGGGGAAGAGTACAACTAGACAGTCTTATACTAGGACAGATTTGTCACCAAGAACCAGATACCTATATGAATCTGGTGCAGAAAAGACTGTCTAACTTTAGGAAACTTTTTATAAATGTGCCCCATAATTCTTACTTACTGTACTGATTTCAATTTTTTCACTTATTTATTTGAAAGCAAATCTACAATCAAAACCGATCATAATAAACCAAGGACACTTACTCATAGATCCAGGCACAGTGACTGTGGTAATCTTCTTATATCCATGGCTTCCTTCCATTTAACATCAACTTTTAAAATTATTCCGATTAGCTTGAAGGGCTACCCTAGCCCCTCTGTGATCTGGACGTTATACTGTCTCGATCTGCCCCCAGAAAGTGCTCACTGTACAAGTGCTGAGGAAGCAGGGGAGTCTAACATCACGGGTCTTGGGTAGGCCCTAAGGATCATTAGTATAATTTTAAAAGTTGATTTTAGAAGAAAGGAGGCCATGGATAACAAATGTAAAGAGATTACCACAGTCAAGAAGCCTGTCCTCCTGGTTTTTCAAGCTAGATTTTGATGGTATATTTTGTTTTAATAAAATGTATTTACATTGAATTATTTATTGAAAAATCACATTTTCTATCATTCTCAACAAGTAATAAAAAAACAACAATATAATAATTATTAATATTACATATAAATAGACTAAATGCTTACTAAAAGACTATACATAAATTATTAGTATAACCAAGCACAAAACATTTTTGTCATACATCTTATCAAAGCTCTTCCTTCTAGTCATCCTTCCATCCTCCCTTCTGATTTTTCAATCTAAATTCTCTGATGAATTTCGTCCTTCTAGTAAGACAGACAGAAGCTTCACTGAGGCGTCAGATTACATTAAATCTCTATGGAGAAGGAAGGATGGGGCGGTGAGTTACAGCAGCTAGATCTCCACCAACAAGCACAGAGAGGACTGCAAATTTGCAGATATAGACTGCATGGAAGTACTATACAATGAAGATTACAAGTCGCATAGTGAACAGAGGCAGTATCGCTCCGCATATAAACCAGGCTCCTGATTGCCATTGAACAGTATGCCATACTTATGTACACAAGTATTATATCTGTTATACAGGTGCCGGGACACACCACTGCTCTGTCCAAATAGGCCTTTACAAAAGACAGCCATAGGGACCTTCACAGTTCTCTCACAGTGGATTTCAAGCAGTTGACTGTCAAGATTGGGATATTTTGTGAGCGTGACACTTCAGTAGTGCGGCTCTGTATTCAGTGCCGCCACTAGGAAGTTTGTGGGCCCACCCACAGAATGATCATCAGGCCCTGTGTGCACAGTGAGTTCCCTGCACCTGGGAAGGGAGGAGGGTTTTCTGTGACTTTGGGCCCCTTCTTCTTCTCAGGGCCCCTGAACACAGTCACACTAAACCGCCCCTGATGGCGGCCCTGTCTGTATTACAAATATGCTTTACTAGTGATCACTTCAGGACAATAGCCATGCCCTGGCAATAGGTTGTCAGGGTAGCTTGAAGGGGCATTTACATGTTACTTATGATATATCCAATGGAAATGCTACTTCAATCTTGAGAATGGCGGTCCCTCTTGAGAGGAGAGACTGTCAGGGTTTGGGGGACCTGCATCTAATGAACATTTTTTGACATATGTCGTGACTATGGTCACAAATATTAACGATGGGAGCATCCAGGGGCGGATTAAGACTGCCATTGACCCAGGGCTGTTAAATATTATAGGCCTACAAGTCTTGAAGTCATTTCCTACATATGGTAGTAGAATCAGCTTCTTGGGGAATGGAGGATGTGTCCCTTCTGTCTGCTATCATTCTGCGGTTTCAGGACCTTTGGAAGACCTCAAAGGTCCTGAAACGGCTCTTGTGTACATGTGTATTGAGAGCAGGAACAGATGTATGAGGATTTCATGGTTGAAGTCTTTCTCAGTATAATATTTGGTGGGTGGTTTGGGTGTCCATGGGCCCCCTAATAGGCTTGGGCCCCAGGGTGCCACCCAAACCACCTATTTTATAATCCCCTACTGGGAGGATCTGCTTTTACCTTTTTTTTAGTACTATAATGTCATAACAAGGATAACTATGGGTTAATATGAAGATTTAAAATGTTTTAAATTGTAGATACTCTATAATTTTTTCAGGATTTTTGTTTCCCCCATGTCCCATACGTCTTCTAAAAGGATGGGTTGATTGGTGATAATTTTGTTCTGATACTTCCAGGAATTGTGATGTTTTAGCTTTCTGAACAGTGTGAAAAGTATTTTTGGAAAGCGCTGTCTTATAAAATAATCAAACTCTCTATGTGATAAACCGCATCAAAAAAACTCAATATTTTCATCTCTCCAGAACGAGAGGTTTGGTCATGCAGAACCGTGCAGAACCGTGCAGGTCTTATCACCTAAGAGGCAACTGTTCTCACTGCAGTTCAGTGCAATGAAGCACTGGCACATTCGGGACACGCAGGGTTACCACTGACTGCACAACACAATACACCAGTCAAAGCTTCATCTCCTAACAATAGACATTGGCCTATCTCATTCTTACTGCTGGTATTCTTATTTCTCAAATCACTGGCTGTGTAATAGTTAAAAAAAACAAAAAACATTCCAGCCTCCTGTGTTTTTGTGTGCGAGTGTTTGCTAGGATGATATGGTGAAAGGATACTTTATAGCATGTCATATCCAAGCCTTACATAAAGGAAACCTCCTCAATTAGTTTAGTATAATTACAAATCTCAGAAATTATAGTCACGTCTGAATTATATGGCACCGACATATTCCATGTTCAGAAACTGTCATTATTCACATCAGTCTTTTTCTCCATTGGGAAAGGTCTATCATTAAAATCAAGCCTGATAAACAGGGACAGTTACCTCTTACACTGACCCCCTTCATTCTGAAATCAACTTTTAAGATTATGCAAATGAGCCTGAAGGGCTCTGGAGGGTGTTACCAGAGCCCCTGTGTGCTGTAGCTCCACACCCTTTACACTGTCTGACCCTCCCCCCTGCTCTCTCAGCACTTCCCCTCTCCATCTGGCTAATGTAATCTAATGGCTGCAGAAGAAGATTCAGCATACTGTACAGTGTAACAGCAAATAAAGCTGCAGCATGAAGAAACTCAAGAAACAACCCAGAGCGCGTTCGCAACCCATATTTTATACATTACCGTAGACTTCTATGGGACATATGTAATGGAAATACATGAGAAAATAGACAAGGGGGTACATTTACTAAGGGCTTGGCTCCGCACTTTTGTCAGACTTTGAACATTCTTGTGGGGGAAAACGGCTTGCACAGTTATTTAAAAAGTGTCTGCGCTGCTATTGTGGTGCACGCGATCCTTTTGTAGGTTGGACAAAATGGCTATTAACATAGATAGCTGTATTACCCATTGTAATGAATGGGACCATATGCTACACATTTATACACCGTATACACGAATATACGAATGTATGCAGTTCGTGTGCATGAGGACGTACCCTGATAAAGTTTTCCATTTGCCCCCAGGAGCCTCGGGTCATGTGAAAAACGGATGCGGATACAAAAGAAAAAGATATTGGAAACTAAATGGAACCATTTTGAGCGAACGAGGCCCGGATATCTAATAGGGGGGAAGGTGTGAACCATGGCAGCAGCTAACTTTCCCAGCATTTACGCTGAGTGTATATAAAAGGAGAGGTGTGAACCTATCCTTAGGCTGTTGGGGGACGTATATACATCATATATACGTCCCCCATTGCCCGGCAAGGCACCGTGCGACACCGTACCATCCCGTAGCCGGGGAAAAGATAGGACATGTCCTATTTTTCCCCATAATACGGCGCCGTGTGCCATATATCTCTATGGAGAGGGGCGGAGGTGAGCGGCGCTCACCCCCTCCTCCTCTGCCACGCGCCACAGTGTGCCCATCGTGCTACGGTACGGCTGGCACACGTTTGTGTGAATGTAGCCTTGGGCTACATTCAGACGGCCGTATGGGGGAAGTATATATGGGCGACGTATATATGGCCGATATACGTCCCTCATAGAGGGCAATGGGCGCACGGCGCCCTATGGGAGTGGTACAGTGCAGCACACGTGCGGCACTGTACCACTCCGCACCCCGTGAAAAGATAGGACATGTCCTATCATTTTACGGCATACAGCGCCATGCGCTATAATATGGCGGGCAACGGCAGTGTGAATCCAGCTGTCACGGGTGGTCCCGCGATCCACAGCCGTGCCTCTCGCCCCTCGCCTGATTGTCCTGTGGATCTGCTGCTGGGTATATCAAGGAAAACCTGCAAAAGGGATTCATTCGTAAATCCTCTTCTCCGGCTGGTGCAGGTTTTTTCTTCGTGACCAAGAAAGACGGGTCACTCCGTCCGTGCATTGACTACCGCAGACTTGACAAGATCACAGTTAAGAACCGTTATCCATTGCCGCTGATCACGGAATTGTTTGACCGTCTTCATGGAGCCAAGATTTTCTCCAAATTGGATCTTCGAGGGGCCTACAATCTCATTCGTATCCGCCAGGGAGATGAGTGGAAGACCGCCTTTAATACCCGTGATGGACACTTCGAGACCCACCAAGTTCATGTACGGCAAGTCATTTAAGGGCCAATTGCCTCTACGCCAAACTAGAAAAGTGTCTATTCCATCAGCAGAGTATCCCGTTTCTTGGCTATATCATCTCTGACAGAGGTCTCCAGATGGATCCTGCAAAGTTGTCTGAGGTTCTTCAGTGGCCCCGTCCAGTAGGACTACGCGCTATACAGCGGTTTCTAGGCTTTGCGAATTACTATCGGCAGTTCTTACCACACTTCTCCTCGCTGGTATCCCCTATTGTGGCGCTCACCAAGAAGGGTGCTAACCCCCGACTCTGGCCTTCGTCTGCTGAGGAGGCCTTCACGAACTTAAAGTCCAAGTTCGCTTCAGCCCCAGTACTGGTACGTCCCGACACAGAGAAGCCTTTAAATCTGGAAGTAGATGCATCCTCGGTGGGGGTCGGTGCAGTGCTCATGCAGAAGGGTTCCAAAGGTCGAACTGTCACCTGTGGATTTTTTTTCCAAGAGTTTCTCCCCCGCTGAGAGGAATTATTCCATAGGAGATCGTGAACTGTTGGCGATTAAGCTTGCCTTAGAAGAGTGGCGTTACCTCCTGGAGGGAGCTTGGTTTCCAGTCAGCATTTATACGGACCACAAGAACCTTCTCTACCTCCAATCTGCTCAGCGACTAAATCCACGTCAAGCCCGTTGGTGACTCTTCTTCGCCCGGTTCGATTTCCTCATTCATTTCAGGCCTGCCGAGAAGAACATCAAGGCTGACGCCCTTTCTCGTGCCTCGGATTTCCTTGGGGAGGAACCGGCTCCTCAGCATGTCATCCCTCCTGACCGACTGGTACTAGCTGCGCCTGTGGACCTTCGTCAACTACCCCCTGGCAAGACATACGTACAACCTGCTCTACGTAGGAAGATTCTGTCTTGGGGACATTGCTCACGTGTGGCTGGGCACCCTGGGGTGCAGCGTTCTATCGCCCTCATTTCCCGGTTTTACTGGTGACCAGATCTGGCCAAGGACATTCTGGACTTTGTGGGTTCCTGTGCCCGGAATAAGCCATCACGTCTCGAGCCTGCTGGTCTTCTTCTGCCATTGCCGATACCCAGCTGTCCTAGGACTCATATTGCCATGGACTCCATTACGGACCTACCGCCTTCATCTGGCAATACCGTCATCTGGGTGGTGACTGACCGATTTTCGAAGATGTCCCATTTTGTCCCTCTTCCAGGTTTACCATCTGCTCCATGTCTTGCCAGCCAGTTCTTCCATCACATCTTCAGACTCCATGGACTTCCCCAGCACATCGTCTCTGACCGTGGGGTTTGTTTTGAAATTCTGGCGTTCTCTCTGCAACCAACTTCAGGTGAAATTGGACTTCTCTTCCGCTTATCACCCCCAGCCTAATGGACAGGTGGAAAGAGTTAATCAGACCTTGGGCTGCTATCTACGCCATTTCTGCCCGTCAGGACGATTGGTCCACTCTGTTACCGTGGGAAGAGTTCTCCTATAACTCCTTGGACTCTACATTCGCGGGTTACTCCCCATTTTTTGTTAATTATGGATTGCATCCCTGCCCTCCTCTACCCCTGCCCATGCCATCGGAAGTTCCTGCTGTTGAGGAATTGGTGCGGGACTTTAAGACCATTTGGGAACAGGCTCGTCTTTCCTTACTACAGGCTTTGGCTCGAATCAAGTCCCAGGCCGATAAAAGACGCAGGCCTTCTCCTGTTTTCAATCCTGGTGACAAAGTCTGGTTGTCCTCCAAGTATGTCCGACTTAAGATTCCTGGCTACAAGCTTGGTCCTCGTTTCCTGGGTCCCTTCGAGGTGCTGAATCGCATCAATCCAGTCTCCTTCAAGCTGCGTCTCCCTCCCACCATGCGCATCCCGAACTCCTTCCATGTCTCCTTGCTTAAGCCTGTTATCTTGAACTGCTTCTCCCGACAACTCTCCCCTCCTGCTCCTGTGGCCGACTCCTCTGACATCTATAAAGTTAAGGAACTCCTGGATATGAAGACAGTAAAGGGTAAGCGGTTCTTCTTGGTTGACTGGAAGGGGTTCAGGCCTGCCGAGACAGATATTGGGAGCCGAGGACAATATCTTGGACCAGGACCTCTTGCAGAGATTCCTTCAGCCCAGGAAGAGGGGGAGGCCGAAGGGGGGGGGGGTACTTTCATGGGTGGTCCCGCGATCCATATGTCTCTCGCCCCTCGCCTGCACACCGCAAGCGCAAATTATGGGTCCCGGGTCCTCTCCTGGCCTCTTGAGTTCCGGCTGCCGCTGCTCCTTCGTCCTCGGCCGTGCGCGCGCGTTCCTGGCTCCTAGAGCGCGCGCGCACCAACTTCTGCAGAAGGGCCAGCGTGCTGCTAATTGGCGCTGGCTATTTCAGGTAATCTATTTATTCCTGCCTCTTCCTGTGATCCCTTCCGGATCTTTGTGCCCTGTGCCTTGGAGAAAGCTTTGTTTATGCCGTGTGCTGTTTATGTGATTTCCCGTTGTGACTCTGGTTCTGCTTTTGACTTCGTTTCTTTGCCGCCTGCCTTGACCTATTGCTACGTCTCTGACTCCGATCCTGTGCTTCCCGTCCTGACCTCCTGCCTGTCCCCGACTACGAGATTGCCTGCCCTTTCTGTACCTCGACCTTGGCTGCCATTGCGGACAAGTCACGCCTGTGGAACAACCTGGTGGAACCACGCCGCAGCAAGACCAACCTGCTTTGAGGCGGGCTCTGGTGAAAATCGGGTACCACTTAGACTCCCGTCCCAGGTTGTGGCTTGTGTCATCGTCCGCAGTGGTCCAGAGGATCCACAACCTCGAAGCCTCGATCAGCTTGTATGATAAATATAAATGGGGGGCAAAGGTCCCTTTGCCATAGTACAGATTTGTACAGATTCCTTTTTATGCTTATGACATTTGAACTATATAATATAAGGAAGATTGTACTACAAGAAGGAAGCCAGCGGAACGCACAAGAGGTCACCTGAAATCACTAGTCATCCGGGCTCCTTACAATAGTAAACCATGTAGGAAGGGGGTCGGATACAGGCAGCGTTATTAATGTAGAATAGCAAATGAATATCTGTATCATATAATCTCCGCGTGTTCAATTTTAATAATATGTAGATGACCTTTTTTACATTTAAATTGAAAATATCATTAAGAATTAAACTCTAAGAGAATGTCATATATATATTAAAAAGCAGCTAATAATAACCCTTCCTTGAAAGATTTTTTATCATTCTGTGTTGACCCGGAGGCTCTTACAGCCCTGCAGCAATAGCCTGAGGCTCTTACCATACCCTAAGTGCACATTATGGAATGATATCCTTATTTGTTTAACCCCTTTGCTCCTGAGATATACATTGAATCAGTGTTTTTTTTATCTTCCTAACAGGCCGCTTTCGGAGAACATATGCAGATTTATATGAACATCCTGGAAAAGTAAATGTGTGAAAAATGGATTTTCATATATTTCACGGTGGACAGGCTTGGTCAGATTTGGAAGGACTGTACTATACACTCACCGGCCACTTTATTAGGTACACCATGCTAGTAACGGGTTGGACCCCCTTTTGCCTTCAGAACTGCCTTAATTATTCGTGGCATAGATTCAACAAGGTGCTGGAAGCATTCCTCAGAGATTTTGGTGCATATTGACATGATGGCATCACACAGTTGCCGCAGATTTGTCGGCTGCACATCCATGATGCGAATCTCCCGTTCCACCACATCCCAAAGATGCTCTATTGGATTGAGATCTGGTGACTGTGGAGGCCATTTGAGTACAGTGAACTCATTGTCATGTTCAAGAAACCAGTCTGAGATGATTCCAGCTTTATGACATGGCGCATTATCCTGCTGAAAGTAGCCATCAGATGTTGGGTACATTGTGGTCATAAAGGGATGGACATGGTCAGCAACAATACTCAGGTAGGCTGTGGCGTTGCAACAATGCTCAATTGGTACCAAGGGGCCCAAAGAGTGCCATGAAAATATTCCCCACACCATGACACCACCACCACCAGCCTGAACTGTTGATACAAGGCAGGATGGATCCATGCTTTCATGTTCTTGACGCCAAATTCTGACCCTACCATCCGAATGTTGCAGCAGAAATCGAGACTCATCAGACCAGGCAACATTTTTCCAATCTTCTACTGTCCAATTTCGATGAGCTTGTGCAAATTGTAGCCTCAGTTTCCTGTTCTTAGCTGAAAGGAGTGGCACCCGGTGTGGTCTTCTGCTACTGTAGCCAATCTGCCTCAAAGTTCGACGTACTGTGCATTCAGAGATGCTCTTCTGCCTACCTTGGTTGTAACGGGTGGTGATTTGAGTCACTGTTGCCTTTCTATCAGCTCGAACCAGTCTGCCCATTCTCCTCTGACCTCTGGCATCAACAAGGCATTTCCGCCCACAGAACTGCCGCTCACTTGATGTTTTTTCTTTTTCGGACCATTCTCTGTAAACCCTAGAGATGGTTGTGCGTGAAAATCCCAATAGATCAGCAGTTTCTGAAATACTCAGACCAGCCCTTCTGGCACCAACAACCATGCCACGTTCAAAGGCACTCAAATCACCTTTCTTCCCCATACTGATGCTCGGTTTGAACTGCAGGAGATTGTCTTGGCCATGTGATTGGCTGATTAGAAGTGTTAACGAGCAGTTGGACAGGTGTACCTAATAAAGTGGCCGGTGAGTGTATATCAGTACTGTATTATCAGAGAATGACTCCGGTTTATAATTTTTCTTTTGGGACTATCAATATCAAAATTTTCATATAAATATATAGTCATATAAAACCAATGTCCAGAACAACCTTCAATATTTTATTATTTAGGAAGACTTGCTCAGAATTTGGTCGTGTATGGTAGGGAAACGGTTAAATGTAAGGTTACCAATATTGAATTCAAGTTGATCGTGGGGTTCTCATCCATGGT
This sequence comes from Engystomops pustulosus, assembly GCF_040894005.1. Taxonomy (NCBI): domain Eukaryota; kingdom Metazoa; phylum Chordata; class Amphibia; order Anura; family Leptodactylidae; genus Engystomops; species Engystomops pustulosus. The sequence continues at coordinate 179,409,833 of NC_092415.1, read as the reverse complement.
GTACCCCTAAGATATCAGGACAGCTTCCTCGTTTACCACGCCATAAGGCTGGCCCTGACATTGTATGTCACAGTAAATTGATATTATTCAGTCATCATGTAGAGGTAATGGTAGTGCTTATGGTTTGGTGATATTATTCTGTCATCGTTTAGAAGTAATGGTAGAAGTCACGATGTGGCGGTATTATATAAGATCAGTATCAGTGATATTATTCATTTACTATGTAGAGGTGATGGTAGTGGTCATAATGGGGTGATACTATAAGTGGTGGTAATGGAAAGGGGTATGGGAGGCAATATTGTTCAGTAACAGTAGGGGGGCAGTAATATAAATCACTGTATGGTGGTAATCTTTAGGCCTAGTACAGTAACATTATTGGTCATATTGATCTTTAGGCCCATTTCACACTGACGTTACAGGGACGTATATCCAGCAGTAAATTTGCAGCTGTGATACGGTGACCACACATCTTTGGCACCGTACCGTACAGTGCACGGGAGAAAAGATAAACCATGCTCTATCTTTCCCTGTACGTATGGGCACAATACCTAATTATGGAGAGGGGAGGGGTGAAATTATAGCAGAATACGGCAGTGTGAAAGAGGCCTCATATCTGGGCAGCATCTTCCCCGCTCAGGTCCGACTGAGTTCACCTTCTTCTTCCTGGTGCATGTAAGTGCATTGTTTTGTGACACGATTTGAAACTTAAATCCTGTGCTCAGTCCGAATCAGTCGGATCGTCCAATGGCCCGCCCCCCGATTTATGTTGCATGGAAGCCAGCGCAGATGCGTCACAATCCCATCGCATGCGACACAATCTCAGCACAGACACCTGTTGAATACCTGTCATCACAGAGGTGAACATGGAAGTACATTCAAATGTAAACCCCTCGATAGCCTAATTTTACACCACGGATGACTGTATATTTAATCACTAATTACGGAGCACGGTTTATGTATTCACATTTTGTTTTACATTGAATACAATTTACAGATAAGTTTTAATAGTTCTAATAGTGTCTAGTACTAGAAACCACTCAATGGGGCACATTTACTTACCCATCCACAGGAGTTCACCAAAAGTGCATCGATTCACTAAAATGGTGCGCCCAATATCCTGGATGTGTTGCTTCCCCGCTCAGGTCCAACACAGTTCACCATCTTTTTAGTGGTGCATGTAAGTGCTTAAACTTGCAACACAATTTGAATGTTAAATCCCGCCCTCAGTCCGAATCAGTTGGATCGTCCAACGGCACACCCACTGCGCCAAAAAAATGATTGCGTGCGACACAATCCCAGTGCAGACACCTGTTAAATACCTTTCCAAGCCATGTAATCCCCGAAAATGGCTAACAGTTCGACGAAAGTGAGCAGTACAACCCTTAGTAAATGAGCCCCAATGTGTGAGCCTATGTAGCGCCAGTGATGTGGTGTGGGACTGTTCTCATTATTTTAAGATGAAGATGTAGCTGCTTTTTTTTGTCTGTAAATATTTTGGGGACATAGGGGATCATGTTGGGGGGTTGTGGCATTTTAATTTTTGCCTCGGGCAGCAAAAAGTCTAGAATCGGCCCTAACCTATATAGAGGATTTTTATTTAGAAACAGTAGGTGTTTAGGTTTGTAAATATATACTGGTAGTAGCACTGTATGACGTTCATGGGGGGATGTAACAATGTGTCTCAGGTTCCGTCAGTCTCTAGATGGAAAACACTAGTCTTTGCTGCGCCAGATTTATCACTGTAATGATGAATTCTGGTGCAGGATAAGACTATTGGTTCCTACTTTAGACCTACTTTTCATTGGTCTAAACTGTGCCTCAGAATTTTGGGCGCATGGACAATTTCCTGCAAGCCACGCCCCTTTCTCAAGACACCACACCCAAAGACCATGCCCCCTTAGTTGAACCAATTGGAAAAGTGCCAAAAAGGTCTAAAGGTGTGGTGTAAGGCATGTAAGACCACTATTTTGCTGCCCCCCCAGAATTGTGGCGCAAGTGTTGAGTTACGATATATTTTTTCGGGTGGAATAGGGGGTCCCAAACCTAACTTTTGCCATGAGTTCTAAATACATTCCTGCTACTAAAGACTGTTTTCTATAGTTATATTGCCTAGAAATTTCTATGGTCCTCCCATTTATCCAAATAGAACTTGCAGATATCCATAGCAGAAACAATTTATGAACTGGACTTTCTACAACAAATCGCCAGGTGTGAATAAAACCCAACCCACTGGGGAAGAAAGATCCAAGTGTGTATGGACACTATGGGGGAGATTTATCATCAGGTTTCTCAGGTAAAACTGTTCTAGTTGCCCATGGAAACCAATCAGAGCTCAGCTTTAATTTTATAAACAGATGGGGGGAAATAAAAGCTGCGCTTCGATTGGTTGCCTTGGGCAACCAGAACCACTCTGCTCTAAGAGACTTATGATAAATCTCCCCCATGCATTCATATCCCAATATAACATTTACTTTGTGAATCCCCTCTAACCCAATGATCCAGGGTGCGTGCCACTAACTCTTTTTATGGAATAAAACTGTTGCATTATGTTTCTGTGTCTATTTTTCTCCATTATTTAAGCCATTTGTATTCTGCCCCCTCCCTGGATCAATGTGCTGGAGGTGCCCTACGTTCTGACATGTTTGCCTTATTTTGACATAAGTCCCTATGTGGTTTTTCCTGCAATTTTGCTTTTTTTTCAGATTGTCTATTATGGCCCTTCCCAGCTCTTCTCCACTTTCGCCCTCCGTATTATACGCGCTGCTCTTTAGCGCAGATTTAACATCTTATTCTCTCTGCTCTTTTTCTTCTGAGATATATATCCTTCACACATCTAATTTTATGCCTGGACACCTCTGTTCCAGTGAATCCCTTCCTCTGCCTGCACACTTTAGTTCTCACGTATTCGCTTATCCTTTAGGCTATATCCACACGGACCCTTTAGTTGAATTTACAGGGAGCAAAATGGAACAAGAAAGGGGGTGGGGTGAAGATTGTACAATACTCTTCATTACCTGAATATTCCTATTTCTGCTTCTTGATAATCCACTTACAGCTTGTTTGGTTCAAGACTTCACACCGTATGATATTATAAGGAGTATTATATTAGAAGTTTATAATAACTATAAAAAAAGGTACCTTGTAAATAATATGTAACCCTAAGTTACTGATACCTCAGATAAAACATATATACATAAACGTAGATACTTGAGTTCTGTATGGTAAAGTGTCTCTTTTTGATAACTTATAACTAAAGGCAGGGGTGGTATGAATAATAATAACAATAATAATAATCTTTATTTATATAGCGCCTACAGATTCTGCAGCGCTGTACAGAGCTTGCCAAATCAGTCCCTGTCCCCAATGGGGCTCACAATCACAATCTAATCAACCAGTATATTTTGGAGTGTGGGAGGAAACTGGAGGACCCGGAGGAAACCCATGCAAACACGGAGAAGACATACAAACTCTTTGCAGATGTTGACTTGGTTTGGACTTGAAGCCAGGACCCCAGTGCTGCAAGGCTGTAGTGCTAACCACTGAGCCGCCGTGCTGCCCCTATTAAATTCCCAACAAGTCTGGAAGCACTTCCTACATATGTTACTAAAATGAAGTTTCTTGGGGAGTAGAAGATGCGTCCCTTCTGCCTGCATTCAATCTGTGGTTTCAGGACCTTTGGAGGACCTTCAAATGTGCTGAAATGGCTCTTGTGTACATGTGTATTGAGAGCATGAACAGATGTCATGCCCTCCTCTGTATAAAATTTGGTGGGTGGTTCTTTTGTCCATGGGCTCCTTAGAAGATTTGGGCCCCGGGCTGTCGCCCAGACCGCCTATATTTTAATCCACCACTGGCTAAAAGCAAGGCAAGAATTATGTTTCTGTTACTTTTTTAGCACAAAGAAGAAAATTTAGTAATTGTACTATTTTTTTTAAATTCACCCGCACCAGAAGATACACTTGACCACCAGATTACATGAGAAATATCTTGTACGTACTAACTAAATAGTCTGTAACCTTTTAGTTTGAGTACGTAATCTTTAATGGACCCAGGGGCGTAGGGACGTGGTCGCACCCGGGCACCAGAAGTTTAGGGGGCTCTTATGGTACCATTTTTCCATACTAGAAGACTATTACTATACCCTACATTATAGTCGGGGCCTGGCACAGACTTTGCACTGGGGCCCATCAGCTCCAAGTTACCCCCCTGAATGAACCCCGTCTCGGTGGAGTGAACACCATAGGATATGGCGCTCCTTCCAAGTCCTCTAAACATATACAACAAACATAGACAATTTTTTCTTATGCCCTTTGGATCCACGTGGCTATGTCTCTGCTAATTACAAAGTTTGGAGTGAACTTCTACTGCTCAAGGACTTCCTATGGACTTATGAGCACATTATTGGCATGTGTATACATATGATTTTGTGATAAAGAAGGAACATTTTGCATAAGAAAAAAATGTCTACATTATTAGGATATTCGTTTGTTGTAACCTTTTAGTTTGATATAGCACACAAAGAATATCCTACAGAGAAAATCAAAGGTCACCGCCCCTCTCGGGCTAGTATTAGCTACTTTACATATTTCTGGGGCCGTATTTCTGGACTGAGGGTTTTTAATAAGATAAACAAACAAAAAAAACCCCACACCAACAGTTTTCTTCTATGTGACAGGTCCTCTTTAATGTTGCTTGGCTCCAATGTTGTTTGGCCCTAATCTTCTTCTAACATATTCTACATGGGCCCCTACCTATCACAAATATCTTATGGCCTTTTTTGAATGGAATGCAGTACCTCTCCATTAAATCTGATGGTAGATGTCCTTAAAGACCCAAAATAGGCAATGCCTAAAGGGGAAATATATCCCGTTTTTTTCATAATGGATACATTGATTGAAAAGCACAGGCACCAGGGCCCCAACCTGCCTAACACCGACCATGTCCTTACGTCTACATACTCAAGCCAATCACAAGGAATAACAAATTGAAAGACCAATATATATTTAGTTTCACAGAGCAGTTTACAGAGGTTTTCAAGGAATTTTGGAAAGTCCTGTGGGGTTGGGGCACCGAAAAAAAATTATATATATAATCTGGCTCTCAATTCCCACATTCCTCTTCTACTTACAGTAATTGTCAACTCCATCCAGCCAGAAGAACTTGGGGTCATGGCCCTGCCTCTTCCAATCAATGGCCTCCTTGGTCAATGGATATTACTTCCTCCTACACGACAAAGGAATATCCTATGGTCCAAAAAAGTCACTGATTGTCCCAGGTGGATCTCGTGACTCCGGCCAATTCAGGTCCTGAAGATGGGAAGTGACCAAACCACCTGCCCAGGCTCCTCCAGGGTTTTCTAAAAAAATCCTAAATAACCCCTTTAAAAAATGAGAGCTGAGCTCTAATTTGGTGCGATAGCAACAGCTCTTATCATTCCTTTAGGTCCAATTCACAATTCTTTAGGGATGTTCCCCGATATGATACCGCAAGCTCCCAGCTGACTAAAGGCAAAAACCACCTGTAGGCTTCCAATGGCTGACAAAAGAGTCACAGGGAATACTGTCCCATCAGGTCTGATTATCTCCTCCCCCAGGTCAGGACTCAGGTTCCTTGGGCCGATCTGTACAGAACACAAGCCCATATTCTTTACATTACACTATAAACGTTGCTATCCTGGCACATACACTAGTGTGACACTCACCACGGATATCAAAGTTGGGAGACCCGCTTTACCAGTACTGGGGCCTGACATGGGGAAAATTTAATATTTACAGCTGAGTTTTATGAAAAGCCATTAAAAAGACAATGTGACAGATGCCTAAGGAAGAAAAATGTTTATGAGAATGCAGTTTTCAACTGTGCTAAAAACAGCGATAATACCAGTAAAATAGAGATAGGATCTTTTCGTGCTGCAGTAATTATATTGTCAATATATCAGTGCTGTGGCTGGAGGCCTCGTGGGCGATTTCAGAGCAAGAGCTTTTATATCCACTGTATTTTCACTTCAAAGACACATTTCATGCCCAAGCGTAAAAAGAGTTTAATGGAGTAAAAACAGCATAAACTGGTCAGATAAGCAACTTATCTGCGCATACACTTATACAGTTTGACCATTCCAGTAATGGCCTTGTAAAATATGCCTTATTAAAGAGATATATTAGACTATGGAATGTTTAAAACATTAATTTGGAGGTGGAATAATAAATAAAGTTTATATATCAACTTAATAGGAAGAGGTCAACCGGCTTTTACCCCAATATACTAGCAGCACCCTCGGGTAGGGGAGAATTCCCTGTCTGATGTGAAATTTCAAGGGTTTATTCATTCAAAATCACCTTCAATGTCATATCCAAATGTGCTGAGATGAGTCAAGCTCAGAGGCTAAAGGTTAAGTGTCACTTTAGACACCTATATCTTGGGTTCTATACCATAGGACCAGCTGAAACCATGGTTCTGGTATCTGAATAAAGAAGAGAACTTCATCTTTCAATCTGTATCTGGCTTGTGGTTCTGTGGTTCAAATAAAGTCATAGGCAGGAATACAAACTGCAGGTAAAGATCCATTTCCATACTATATCTTAACTCCCTGTATCTAAAGTTCTATAGAAAATTGTACCAGAAGCCTAGATGATAGATGGGAACATGCGTACAATATATGGGCAACTAGAATGATACCACAAATCCAGCCTCACAGCCTGACTCATCTCAGGTAAAGATAATTCAGATGAGAGAGGGGAAGTGTCACTTTAGACTCCTATATCTTGGCTTCTATAGTCTCTACAACTTGAGATACAGAAAATTGTTGGTATTGGATAGTTATGTATTTCAAACTTTGAATTTAACTTGTCCCTTTGCTTCTAAAGCTCACAACCTGATGTGAAATCTGAAATTTTCTTTTTTAATCTAATACCAGAACCATGGTTCTAGCTGTTCTAGAACCCAATATATGTCCTATACAGTATTCACCCTGCAGAGTATCAATGTACCATATGTGAAGCTGCTTCAGCCAATTTCCCTGCCTTCTGTTTTTGATAGGTTTCTCCTAATCAGCTCTTAAAAACATGAGGCAGGGGAAGCGGTGTCTAGCCGCACCTTGCAGAGGTACACGGGAGATTCTGCACTCAAGACACAGATAAACACTATATGGACAAACCAGGGCTCGGAGAGCGCCATAGGTGAACAGGTGAACCAATGTTTACCAGCTTGGCAGGTCCCCTGATCCTGCATGTGCAGTACATGAGAGATAAAAAGAATGACCTCTAGCCCCGAAATCCTCATATATGTATAAAAGCTCTCCACATATGTATACAAGATCCCTTCCAGGACCTTTGAAGAACTGAAAGCCCTCCCAGGGCCTTTGAAGAACCAAAATTGGCTCCCACTCCTTTACCAGGAAGCTTGGTTCTGTTACCCTATGTAGATGGTAATTTAAAAATTATTAAAAAAGATTAAAAGTGTAAGGGGACGCAAATATCAGCAAACACTTATTGGGTTTGGAAGGGGATGAAACATAAACAAATTTTTATAGGACTGGGGTCCTGGGTTCAAGTCCTATACAGGTCAACATCTGCAAAGATTTTGGATGTTCTCTCCGTGTTTGCGTGGGTTTCCTCTGGGTCTTCTGGTTTCCTCCAACACTCCAAAACCTACCAATAGGTTGATTAAATAGTGAGCCCCATTGGGGCCCCATCTGCCAAGCTCTTTGCAGTGGTGCCGAATCCATGTGCGCTATATAAATAAAGGAATTATTATTATTATTATTATTTTTATTAAAAGTGTTTGAATTGTGCAAAACAAAAAAGAGCTGTATTACAGATTTTTCTTATTTCTGCCTTAAAAGCTGTTAATAAATTTAGTAAAAATAAAAAGTTATTGCTATTGGCATGTGGCAAGGAAAAAAATGTTAAAAATCGCTCCGTCACTAAGGAAGAAACAACCGCAACCAGAGTCAAAACATAGGCAGGAATTGTGCCATAAATGTATAGACCCGCATTCTATCATATATATTGTTATAGGGCTGAATCATTCCAAATACCAGATTTTTGAAAAATTATATTTTTAGGGATTTTTTTTCTACAACTAGGATGTTTTTCTTATTGATCAGGTTGTCATATTGGACAACTTGAATAAACAGTTTGTGAAATATTACAAGAATGCGGCCCCCTTGAGAAATGTTAGCGCACAACGTGTAACTACGTGCCTCAAAGGCCTAAGCCTATAGACAATGGAGGTCAAAGGGGAACATGGCTCCTATGAGTTGAAACCAATCTAATTGATTAGATCTTGTGTGGAGGCCTATCTGGCCTTGGGCCACTGGAGGGAAACATTGGGTTTTTTCAGGGTCCAAAGTTTCAGCTCCTCATTTTTTTGTGATTGATTGCTTCCCTATATTCCGGTTTGTTTTAGAAATGTTGATTTACTTTAATATTTTGCCGAATGAAATCACCAGCGTGGAAAAAAAAAAAAGACAAATTAGCAGCTATATTAGAATGAGCACCTTTTGTATCCTTCATCTGGAGAGACATCGATAGGGCCCTATTCTACCGGTAAGGGATGGAAGCCTCGGAAAAAGGAAAACTAATTTAGAGACTGAAGCGATAACAGATTCTTCACTTTATCTGTTTCTTCTCCATTTCCCCATTACTGTGTGTGACCATTTCTAGAGACATATCTACGCTGAAGTCCCCTAGACAAATGCTTGCAGATGGAAATACTTGCCAGACACTGGTTTAGTTTAATGAAATAGATAAACCACAATACGTTATTACAAAACAAGGAATGGGAACAGTTCGTATTACAAAAATTACTACAGCGTTTATTTACTCCACTCCAGTAAATCAATCCCGATGGAGGTTTGAGTTTATGAACTATTATTGTGTGGCACTTATTTACATATCAAGCCACCGGATGTATCCAGCTATGTCCCCTGGAAGGCTTAACGCCGCTACGTTTCCCTCTTCAGAATCAGATGTTGTCGTTTACATGAAATAAATTAGCTCGCTCTTCTCATCAAGATTCCCCCTATTTATGCCTGCTTGATCCATGAAGGCAAGGAAGATGTTTTGCATGCAAATCTAATATGTCTGAGGAAGAATACGTCTCTTCCCTTCTTCGGTTAGCAATTGAAAATACACCCTGAAGCAACTGTACTATCAATTCTTTATGCCCCGTAATCAGTTTTTTAACCATGTATAATAAATGAAAAAAAGTTTGATGAAATGTGCCAGAATGGTCATATATAGTCAAACTACAGCAGCCATGCCAGATATTAAATTTAGGAAACACATTGGCGCCAATGGAGGCGCGGTTATGTCTCAGCTAGTATATTTTATAAGGAATAATATGTGTAGCTGATATTATTATAATATAGCGCCAACATAATTAGTCAAAATGGCTATTTATGAGGTTATAGAGAAAGCTCATGGGTTTGCCCTCTCCGTACAGAGCGAAGGCATACAGAGGGTCCCCTACTTAAGAACACCCGACTTACAGACGACCCCTAGTTACAAACGGACCTCTGGATGTTGGTAATTTACTGTACTTTAGCCCTAGGCTACAATAATCAGCTATAACAGTTATCACATGTGTCTGTAATGAAGCTTTATTGTTAACACTGGTTCTTATGACAATCCAACATTTTTTAATCCAATTGTCACAGAGACCAAAAAAGTTTGGCTGGGGTTACAATGATAAAATGTACAGTTCTGACTTACATAACTTAAGAACAAACCCGGGGACTGCCTGTATTGGAGCAAACATCCACAACTAATACCTGCAATTGGTGGTGGCACCGATCCCGGGTGTGCCAGAGACGCATCCGTGCTATCAGCTTTGATTCAATTATCGCTCCCCTTTCCCTATGACAGACTCACAGACTCCTATGACAGATCTCTTACCGTCTTTCGGAGGTTACAGGTCCGAAATCCCCATATACTATTCTATGTAATCTCACCTCAGTGAGTCTCTGATCGTCTTTCTAGCAAGACAGAATTCAGCAGATATCTAGAATCAAAAGTTCATTAAAAGGAACCTACCACCATGATTCTACCTATAAAGGTAGAACGGGTGGTAGGTGGATGTACGGGACGTGAGGATAGGCCTTTTTAGAGCTAATCCTCACGTCCCCGCTATCTTTTTAAAATCTTTATTGCCCTAATATGTAAATTTTGTAAAGCGGCTACTGGGGCGTGGAGTAGCCGGACATGAGGCTAGACGTCGCGGTTACTCCACGCCCCAGTAGACACGTTACTCCTCCTACCCTGTCATCCAACATGCTGGCGTTCTGCACATGCGCAGGCCCGCGGCTGAGCAGAAGCAGCTCCGAGGCCGGAGATACTGCGTATGCGTCGGACGAGGGCGCGCAGCTATGAGGAGCTTCGTGCTGCACACAACAGGGTAGGAGGAGTAATGTGGCTACTGGGGCGTGGAGTAGCCAGACATGAGGCTACACATCGCTGCTACTCCACGCCCCAGTAGCCTCTTTGCTCCTCCTTCCCTGAGATCTTCAGCGCGCAGCCTCGTAGCTGTGCGGCCTCGTCCGGGAAGCCGGCGTTCTGCACATGTTTCTGTGTAACAAATTGCAATTTATAGTTATCATGTGCAGGAAAGCGGGGAAAAAAAATTCCAAATGCGGTGAATTTGGTGAAAAAAAGCATTTGTGCCGTTTTCTTGTGGGCTTGGATTTTACAGCTTTCAATTTGCGCCCCAAATGACATGTCTACTTTATTCTTTGGGCTGGTATGATTACGGGGGTAATAAATTTAAATAGGTTTTATAATGTTTTCATACATTTACAGAAATTTCATTCTCCTGTAGAAATTTTTTTTCATTGGCAGCTGTGTAGGTTGTTATTTTTTGCTAGATTAGATGACGTTTTCAATGCTACCATTTTGAGGACTGTATGGCCTTTTGCTCACTTTTTATTAAAATGTTTATATTTTGCAAAATTACTACATTTTGTAATTTCCATTACGAGGTTAAAAACTGGCAATAACTACTATATTATATTTTGATAAATCGGACATCTAACCTGTTTATGATTTTTAATGTTTATTTATATCTGTAACATTTCTAAGGAAAAGGGTTATTTCAATTTTTAGGGTTTTTTAAATAATTTTTAAAAACTTTTTATTATTCTTTCTTTTACTATTATTCAAACCCACCAGGGAACTTTAACCCTTGTTTGTGAGATTGATTCTACCATATACTTCCAAGCTACAGTGATTTATCACATCATCTATTACCATGTGCAAATCGCACATTGCAATTGAAGGGTTAAAGCCAGACCGCCTCAGGTCTTTGTATGACCCTAGGTTGTCATGGTAACAGATCAACGCTCCCCGATGATATCACGGGGAGCGACAATCAAAGCCAAGATGGCAGCGCCCATGGCAGTTTTTCTCGGCGGGGATCACAGGGTTCCTGCTCACTGGCTATGGAGAGTGCTCAGCCTGTGAGCCCTCTCGAAAAACCTGCAACCCATGTACTACAAACTACTATGTCACATGTCGTTAAGGGGTTAAGAGTGAAGGATGTAGGACAATAAAAGTTAGACTCAGTTCACACCCGAATTTGGCAGGTTCGGTTTCCTCTTCCTTTGTGAAATTGCAGAAAAAATTGTGCTGTAGTCAGCATCTTTATTTTTATTATTGTAACAAAATTGTAACGGAAGGACTTCCATATATAGAAGTCAATGGGGAAGGGAGGGGGAACTGAGACTTCCTGTTCAACTTTTGTTCTTATTTTCCGTTACACTATTACAAATTTTGGGCTAAAATATCTGAAGAGACAATGGGGCTCATTTACTAACCCTGTCCATTCGCGATCCCGCGGCGCGTTGTCCGACGTTGACTCGGAGCTTGCTGGGACTCACTAAGGTCGTGCACCCGATATCCACTAGGTGTAGCTGCTGTGCTGAAGTCCGCCGGAGTTCACCTTCTTCGTTCCGGTGTATGTGAGTGCTATTCTTGCGACACATTTTTTTAAAAAAATTCGGCAGTTTTTCTGATGGCCACTCCCCCCATTTCTGTCGCGTGAAAGCCGGGCCTGATGCGTCACAATCCGATCGCATGCTCCAAAATCCCGTAGCAATTTGGCGCAAATCGGAAATATTCGGGAAACCCTACGAAAGTGCGCGATTCGGACCCTTAGTAAATAAGCCCCAATACATCTAGTGAATTTCTTGCTCTAGCGTCTTGATATGTTAGCACACTAGTGTGACATATTCATATTTATTCAATGGCTTCTGTAGTGAATTCTATAGCATGTACACACTCCATAATATAAGTAATAAGGCTGAGCTCATCTTACCCCGTGGCTTGGACAACTTAGTAGCATGGATCACCCTGCTACGAGGGTAAATAAATCCAAACGTAAACCATGATCCAGCTCTCAGTGTCAAGCAACTTCCAATTTTATTTCACATTGCACAAAACATCCAGTAGTTGCAACACGGTAGTCAACGCGTTTCAGGCAAAGAGCATGACTGACACACTCTGTACTAGCCCACTTTTAACTAGTTGCATCAAGGAGATTCCAAGAGGTAATATGTTAAGTGATAGAAAGACATTTTAATATTATCAGATATTTGTTAAGAGAATTTACCCCAAACAGCAGTTACCCTAATCAAATGTATGAATCCTCAACACACTGCAAAATAAATGCAAAAACTGTTCTATAAGTACATAAAAACACTCCCAGACCAGATTCGCAAATACCTAAGAAAATAGCTTAAACTAAAAGCAGGCCTCCGATCAGACTGTAAAGTAGAACCCAGGGCCGGCGCCAGCACTGGGCATTCCAGGGCAATTGCCAGGGCCCAGAGCTCCTGGGGGGGCCCACATAAGGTATACATGAGGGTGAGGGGGCTGTATCTAATGAAACCATAAGGGACAAAAGGGGCATTATATTTAAAATAACCATGAGGGGGCTTTATAGAAAATAACCATGATGGGGCTGTTTGGGATGAAAAACTAGGGAATACTTTAGGGAGCAGGAGACTGTTTTAGATTCAGAATTTTTAATGCCACCACTTGAGTTCACTGCAAAGGTGCGCACCGAGGCTCTGTCGCCCAGGGGCCTACTGAAACCTGGAGCCGACCCTGGTAGAAACAGACCCCAGACCAGATCTTAAAATCCATACTGCCAAAAAGGTACAGACCCGGGAAGTCTACAGAGCCATATAGTCCCGAAACATGCATATCTGCCACCAACTTCTTCTAATCCTTCTCTGGGGATCCCTGCTTTCTTGATTAAGAGCCTGTACAGAGGTCTGCACATTTTTTACTTCACCTGTACCTAGGGAACACTGTAGTGTTGTTGTGTTTTTGTGGCATGATACAAAGTAAAAAAAACTCTTCAAAATAAAAAAGGGCTACAAACTAAATTGACATCAACTGGAGTCCTGGTAGAGGATTGCCACATGATCATTGTGGCCCAAAATATATATATATATATAAATGTTCATACAGTTTTCATATACTTACTGAAGTTGAGATAAGCTGATGTTGACCAGTAGCAAAATCCAAATTAAGGAATTTAAATTTATTACTATGTGAAAACAGACATCCATGGCACCCGAATAGTGGTCTAATGGTGCTGATATTGTGTTATCTCTTATTAGGACAAAATAATAATTGTTTTTAATATTTCATAAGTATCCTTTCTCTTTTCATCACCAAGGATAGGCAACTGTCCTTGGATATGACCACCCCTCGCACTCTGGCAACGGTTGCCAGTACATTCGCTATTGAGTCCTTTCTGACCATCTGGATTTAGCTTCATTACCACAAGATGGGACATGCAGTAACTCCCTCTCTAAATATGCAAAAACTATTTGTTTCTTTGTGCAATCACTCCAGAAGGGGTGGTCGTATCCAAGGACAACAATCTTGTCTCTATGGGACCATATCACTGCATTTATGGGAAAGTCACAGAAATCTATCTTTATAGCAGGGGTATTAAATTAAACCTCAATGCCAAGATGAGGATACCCCTTTAACTTGTTAACCAAACATGTAGTGTTAGTGTGTACTACTACTATTATAGCTAATTGAGTTAACACACTTTCAGTCATGTTTACCAGTGCTGCACCCGTATTGCTGTATAGTTTTGAATATCTGTATTTTTATATTAAAACAATTCATCTGTAATAGGAAATAGCATTACTGTCTGTTTTTATATAGTTAGTCTTGGTAAATTGTCTAATTTACTGCAGAGTAAGAGACATCTATGCCAATGATCAGTGTGTTCCTTTTTCTGCTCGCAACCAAGAAAAAATTCTGTTTTACCACAAATATACTATTGTGCCCCATGGGAGTAATGTGTCTGCATCAATATAAGTCTAAACTTTTCTACTGATTATTTTTCTAACGCAATTTAGATTTATAAGGATAAGGTCCTTTAGCGCTGCTCGTGTTGGGAAGGAGCAAAGTACAACATTCAAAGAAAACTAGAAGTCAACACCATTATAATAAAAGTGAAGTGCATGAATATGATTTTTGGTGTTAATAATGGAACTTGGTTTGAACATAAATAGCAAGTTATAGACCTCATAAAATTAAAGGGCTTTTCCCGTGAAACAAGTTAGGCCCTATCCACAGGATAGAGATGAGACGGCCACAGATCACGAGACGGGGTGTCAGATGTACTCCTTTTGGAAACCTTGTCACTCCTTGAGTTGTATTAAAAATTGATGTTGATTAAAGATGAGCAGACCAAAAATTTAGGTTTGGCATCCACTGTTTGGCAACTCCACCCAACCTGCACATGTCGATGGGATGTAGAATAGCCAAAGAGGTAACTTCATGCAATTTCAGGCTGTAATTGCCCATGTGGATGCCAATTGGGCACACCTGGCCAATCACGGCCATGCCTAGTTGTTAGCGGATGCCAAACCTACTACAGTTTTAGGACACATTAATGTAGACTTCACTAGTTCCAGAAATCTGGGTATAAAATCCCCTAGTTATCTCTGGACAAACCCCACTAACAATTGTATACACCCCTTTTCATGTAAGGCCCTATAAATGTCAGGAAGAAAAAAATTAAATTTACACATCCTGTTCTATCATGCGTTTTCTTTGTGTACATGCTCAGCGGGTTTAGATGTGCTGGCAATCACATGATTACTTTGACCAATCCGGGGCCTTACGCATCACAGGAGTGAGAATGGTCATATCGTACTCATCTTACTAATGCAGTGATTGCCAATGTTTTGAGCTTGTTGTGTCAAAATTCATAATAAACAGAACATAACTTGGGTAGTGTGTCACTTTTCAGAAAATCCCCAAAAATCATCTACTGTTTCTCTCTATAAGGCTGTCCATCTTGGTCAATGTCTTGAAGGGGTTGGCTAATGCTACTAACACTTCCTTTATTTAATCTTATTTTTTTAATTTTTGGGTTCTCCATCAGGGAGTTTGTTAGAACTGCAGGCAATATGGTGTTAACTATAATCTTGGATCAGGTGTTCTCGACCCCAAAATTGCTGAGCAGTTAACGTGTTAGGGTATAGAGGCAGCACAGTGAGGTCTTGACAGGGTTAACTGTGTCTGATGTGATGTTCTCTTCCCCCAGTATTTCTGAGCAGTAACTATGATGGGTACACTGGCAGCATTAGTTACTATAGTGTAGTCACTGGAATGGACCTTGGTCCACCCATCTGCTGCTGACAGGGCAATTGTAGGACACAGTTCTAGTGTTCCCAGCTGTCTGGATGCTAGTCTGGAATAAGTTTATTGTGAGTGGCAGCTCTGGCTCCATTGCCTAACTAACTGCCTTCACTAACAGAGGTAAGATGAACGCCATTCACTCTACACTTTCAGCAGAAGAGTTGCTCCGCCTCCAGATGCTGTGTCACCAAAGACGTCGTATCATTAAAGACAAGTGAACCTGATGGTCTGGTTCGGCGTTCTGGTTCAGCCACCTGAAACGGAGTGAGGGACTTCCCTTTGACCACGATAGCCATGGTTAGTTGCCAGGGGCATCAATATGGCAGATTGGCTGTTCGTCTATCAATCTGGCAATGTGTCGGGGTCAGGCGGCCAAACCCAAATGCGGAACCGGAACACCACCATCTGGTCCACTAATCTCTACTCGGCATGTCACGTCTGACATGTGTGTCATAGGTTAGCCCTCACTGTACTAACGAAAGTCACCAGGGAGATCAACTGGATAGATATTGTAAAAAAAGAATATGTACATTCCCTTTTGGTGTAATAGAAACAAAAATACAAACAGAAAATACATACAGAATTCAACCATCAACCAATGTTAAGACGGAGGGTTCTTTTTAAAACAGGGTCATTGCAAAAAAAAATTTTTATAGAATAATCTGATTTTGGCAGATGGCAACAATTGCATCTGTCATTCTGTTGCTAAGGATACAACTAGGTTTCCACAAAAGTATCCACATTATTAAAGTGGATGATGAATTCATAAATTCATACATCATTAGAAGTCTATATCTTGGAATAATCTTTACCTGTGATTTATTATTCACAGATTTTACTATTCGGCAGCTTTTTATCACAATTCCATTACACAGAGCTGTGACATGTGACCACAACTACTCTGCCTACAGGGGGTGTGAGGTACTCAAAAATACATCTGCTGTTTCATAATTGGTTCAGGCAGCAGTGGCCCCTCCTTCATGTAGATTTGCATCTTCTGTGTATGAATAGGAATCATGTACAGTCACAGGGGGAGATTTATCAGGACTTGTGTGACAGTTTTGTGGTCTACAAGCCCAGAAACAATCACAATTACAAACAAACCCCTGGTAATTGTGGCTATTTTCCCCTATATGTCACCTCAAAGTCAGATGGGCGGGGAGGGGCTAAAAGCGGGATGGAAATTGGGGTGGATCGGACAGCGGATCCTACCCTCAAGCTGATCCGTTTCAGGCTAATAGTGGAAATCTACAACAGACGGGGGGCACACTCCGAGTACATCAGTCTCCTGACCGGAGACCAGAGCCTCCTGATGTATCTGGTAGTTACAGAGGGGTGGAGTTTCATCATGCCCAAGTGCATGGAGCACCATCATATGATAAATATCCCACATCAAGTACATGAAACACAGATTTCTAGCAATACAATGGCAAAAAGATCATAAATTACTTACAGCAGTGAGAAGAGAAGATGATTTGGAGAATACCACATACATCCTGAGGCAAATGAGACATAATAATGGAATGGCTGGAGAAGTTAATACAAACATATTTTTTCTCCAATTTTTATACTACTATATATTAATGTACATTTTTTAGTTGCAGACAATATTTGTTATTTAAATTTAGCACTGAGACACAATACGCAACGACTCCACGAAAACAGAATATTTCATGAGGAAATCTGTGATATCACTGTTTTTATTGCTGTTTTTAAAATTCCACATGCATGGAAGTCATGACCCCGTTTCTTAGTTTAATTATAAGTTTTAAAAAAAAATCAAATTGAAGCACAAACTTTCAGAAAATGTAATTTTCATTTTGCTTAAAGACCCCAACGTATTCATTATTCCATAGAAAGAATGGAATGGACTTCCTTGTTGTATCTGGGTTTAGGAATTTGCAAAAAAACAGGGAATAGGATATACAAGTTTTAGACTGCTTTTTATTAAGTTTTTTTTTTAAATTTTGTTATTATTATTGTTATACAGTTTTTTTTTGTTAGTATTGAATTTTATCTCAAATTAAACTGGAGTCACTATTTTACCAGGAAAGAAAAAAATTGTAAAAAACTCAGCTTGGTTTAGATACAACTGCCCATCACTGCTGCTGCCAAACCTGGAGATTTTCTATGGGTAGAGCTCAAGAGAAACGTTTCTTAATTTGCAAAAAGACCAAGTATATGAAACTCATAAGATCGACACATAGCGCAATGATTCCTGTACCGCAGCAGGGCAGCTGATGGGAGGCAATGCACCGCAAAAAGTTTAAAAAAACCAAGCTGTGCTTTAATAAAGTTTTCATAAACCCTAAGGAAGGTCTTCACTGTTATACAGTGGGGGTCATTTATCTTTATTTTTCTTCCTTTTTTCTGTCTTTTTTAAAACTTTTTTCGGCACTGTGCAATTTTTGTGCCTTTTTCGCGACACATTGAAATGTCCGTTGGACATTAGTTTATCTTCAGCAAGACACATTTATCTTCTATTCCAGATGTGCTAAATGTCGCAAATGACATTTATCATATCAAATTGTCTAAAATTTGAGACATTTTTGGCGCAAAAAAAAACTCCAGACCAAACCATACTGAAGGAAAGCTTAGAAAACGCAAAGAAATGACTTGAGACATTTGGGCAACATTTTTGAGCCATTTGTAACAAATGTCTCAAAAACAGATCTGAAAAAGAAACCATACAAGGAAAAAGTGAGAGTGAAACAGACGGAAAAAAGCAAAAACCAGCCAAAACAAAAGGAGATAATATAAATGACCCCCAGTGACTTTATAATTTTTTACCCGGGTTATATAACCAGTGAACATTTTCTAGGCATTTATTCAAATCCTTAAAATTTTTAATGAACAAAACCTAAGCAAAAATAACATATGTAAGAAAAAATATTCTTATACATGTACACAGTTATAAATATTTCATAATTTAGTGGTGCTTTTTTAAATTATTCTTAATTGTAATTGAACTATAATTTTTAAAAGCAATATATTTTTGGTGATACAATACATGGCCATTTGTATTTTATGGAGTCAAATTCGTGTATTGAAGTGCAGCAAGCATTGACTTAGCACTGCCTTAGTTTCCACTGAGAATATCGGTTGCCTGGTTCATCGCCTGAGTGCAAAAGTGCGGGAAAACTTTGATAAATCAGCACTCCTGTCTATGTAAAAATAACATTTTATCGATCTGAACGAGAGCACTTGGACTGTTTTCCTCGCACATGCATGAAAGGTTTCGTAATCCCTCAGAAGAACTGAAAGTTTAACTTGTTCAAGACTGGTGAGGTGCATTAGACAAGGCAAGATCTTCCCATAGGTTCCCTGCTAACATCCATAGCAGGTTAAAACATTCCTGGCAAATAAGGTGAACAAGACAAAGGGGCAACCAGAAGCCCTCACGAGATTTACATTCCTCTTCATCCCTGAGGCCTAGTAGAACATTTTCCTATGAACCTCATAGTCAAAAGCTCTGAGCTTCCCCCCCTCTCATGCAAACACTGACACTTACAAAGTATATTGGCTTCCTGTCAGCAGCCCTATGCACCACTTATTGAAATAATAACCTGAGGTCAATGTAAATCCTAATATGTTATTATTTAACCGTACATCTGGACGCGTTTGTTCTCCAACACTTCAAGGATTTAGATTTTACCGAAAGCGATCGAGAGTAAATTTTTCCTTTCATTTCTTCAAATGAAGACTCAGCTGCAACGGAGAAGGAGCTTGTAAACCTCAAAACGATACGTGGCAACGCATGTGGAAAGGTAAACAATTGCCTAAATTTTTTTTTTTTTTTAGATGTGATTACAGCTACGTGTAAAGAATTGGCTAAATATAAGCAGCGCTAATCGATTATCTGCATGAACATATGTGAAGAGTCTTCGACGTTTCTAAAAGTTACGGTATTCTCTAGTTAATAAAGCTGACTAGCTCTTTACTCTTAATTGTAATCAGTGGAACAGAAATAACGACCTTTACATGGCCGGCCAACATAAAGGGACGCAGCAGAACTAACGGAATAATGAGGCCTATTTCCACATAAAGCTATTTTTAGAGCTATTCCTGTCTTACCGTGGCCATGTCCCATGATTTAGAACTACTTAAGGTCATTGCTGAAACAAAGGTGTTCAATCATTTATATTATGATCAATATAAAATAACAGGATAGAACCAGAATTCTAAAAACGGTGGGAAATTAGTTTAGTTTTTTTTCCCGTAAGACCCCTTTTTGTATTTTCCAAATATAATACATCACATAAAACAATAGACACCAAATGAGGCGCACAAAGAGAAGGTAACAACCACGGTCATCCATTTCAATACTCTTGTGTTTACAATACATAGATACATTGCCAGCAGAATGAACCATTGCCAACAGGGGCGTAACTACAGAGGTAGCAGCAATAGTTTCTGCTATGGGGCCCACAGTGTCAGGGGGCTCCGGCATCCCATCTGACAAAAGAGTGAAGGAGGTGCACCGTTATATACCTAATATGCTGCATATTGTACAGAATAATATGTATATAACATACAGTATATGTGATGTATATGTGATGTGTATATGGTGTATGTATATATGTTGCACATTTGTATATGGCACTGTTTGTGCGGGTATATGCTCTATATGTGTGAACATGATTGTATAAATGTTTAATTTATATGTATGATTATTACAAATATGTATATAAGTTGGAAGGGGGTCCCCATTTAGAAGTCTGCTATTGGGGCCCTGTCTATGTTCCTGATTGCCAGTACCAGAGATCTTATAAAGGAGGGAGGTGCTATGCTCTAAGGGGGCCAACGTTGAATGATGTCTTCTGCAAATTACAATGTAAGTGCCTCCAGGGAACCTTTTAGGTTTTCGGGGTCATACCATTTCTTAAGACGGAAGAGTTCCACTATTTCAATTCTAAAATTTCTTCTGTAAGTATTTTATAATTACTTAAAAATGAACTTGTAGTTTGTCCAATGATGTTCCAGCATTTCAAACTTGCACCATTGCCAACAGACTGGAATTTGCTAAGATTGCCTTAAATTTTCAGAGACAATTTAAAGGGAACCTGTCATCACTGTTTGAAAAAATTCAGATGCGGGCAGGTTCCTATAGAGCCCTTATAGCATAAGGGCAAGCTTTCTTCAGCTCCGAAAAGAAAAAATACTTATATATTTATTCTCTGCCTGGTAACCAGGGAGAGAGTCTAGCGAGTCGAGGTGGGCAGATACATACATGCGAGTCCCGTGGCTTGCTCACACCTCCTTGCCCTACGCCATCCGGCTGTCGGATGAATTTTAACATAAATACCTACGGCGCATGCGCAGAAGCAGGAAGCTAAGCAGTAAAGCGCATGCGCTGTAGGCATTTGTGTTATAATTCAGCCGGATGACGTAGGGCAAGGAGGTGTGAGCAAGCCACGGGACTCGCATGTATGTATCTGCCCACCTCGACTTGCTAGACTCTCTCCCTTTCGGAGCAGCGATGTTATTAGCTGAAGGAAGCTTGCCGTTATGCTATAAGGGCTCTATGGGAACCTGGAGTCACCCAGGACACGGGAACCGGCACAATTGTTAAGGGTAAGAAAGTTGTTCATTCTTTACTTGGGGCACATGCAATACAATTTTACATGCTCAGCAATATTGTCTGACGACACATTTGTAATTGGTTATATGTTTGCCCGAGTTTTATATTATATATGTTGCAAGGTTCCCTTAGTGTCCATGTGGAGTGACACCCTTGTCTGCGCATAACCATCTGTGGTTGCACATTTTTAATTAGTACTACAATTTTTTGTATGTCAATTCTTTTGTATGTCAATTTAATAAAGATGCATTACACCATATAGATTAGTGTGGTTTATGCTTTGGGCCCGTCCCCTCTTTTGTGGACAAAATATGTTGATAGTTATTACTTGCAGCATAAGCTTTTGGTTTTTCATATGCTATTAGAGTTAACACCTAGTTATGGTTACATGCTATATTGAATAGGCACATAATTAGCAACTCTACAAGTGGTTCATTGTAGGCATATACTCTATGGGAACCTGCCCACAACTGAATTTTTTCAAATGGTGTTTTAAATGCCAGGTGCCCGTATCTATTAAGACGGCCAGAACTCTTAGTAGATTGGGTGCAAACTCCGTCAGTTTGGACCTTAAAAAAGGTCTGAACTGGTGGAGTTTTTCTATAGTCTCTTCCAGTTTTTCAAGCCAGCAAATCTTGCGGGTGTGGGTGTTCACGTCTCCTCCCCCACGTCTCGCCCAAGGCCGGGGAGGGGGATATTTATGTGTCTTGATTTATGTGTCCTGCTAATACATCATCTCTTTAACTTTAAAAATGTTTTTATATATTTAAATAGTTTTTACATATATTCATGGATTTATCACAGTGCCTTATTTATGCTACTTTCCATGAATTCATGTCCCTTTTTGTACCAGTTGCAAAAAGTGTAGTTGATAAAGGTGGCATAAGGCAGTTTTTGGTGCAACCTACAACATAATTCTGACACATTTGGCTTGGAGTATTCCATTATTCCATTATTAATGGTTTGTTGAAGAACGGAGCTTAAAAATGAAAGGTACATTTGATATATAGATATCTAATTTACATTACACATTCATCACAGGTATTTAGATATTGGATTGATTGATTGATAGACATGTAGATAACTTCAATATCAACAATTATATGTCATAAAATGTGTTCAACTCAAAATATAATCAGGAAAATCTGATGTGATCTGTTATACAAATACCAAAAATCTCACTCTTGTATATGATAGGATCTGCATAGTTATTAAAATCAATAAATAATAAATACCATGGGAGGAAAATGGAATTACCAGCAGCACAGTCTCCAAGACATTACAAAAACCTAGAGTATTAACCAAATAAATAAATCGGAAAAATACAGACTGGTGTCTGGCCGTGTTCATCTCCCTCCCACTCTCTGCACAAATGGATTCTGTGACCCCAAGGCCTTCGGTGGAGGGGAAGTAAAGATTCTCCCATTGACCAATGATGATATTAAAAAGGACCAAACACCAAGTAAAAAAAGCAAAATTAATTTTTAAATTCATCTGTGTCCCTGACTAATTTTTTGTGTTTTTTTTCAATCTGTCTACTTGGTTCATAAAATATGGTCTTTAGTAGTTTTGTTTGTGAATTAGCTCAAATTGGCCAAGGGGGTGGTTACCTCTGATTTCTTCTAGGGGTGTGTCCCTCTGTGTTTTATGAAAATAAAAGGTTATTGCCGCCTTGGTTAGTACTTGCTACACATAAACTATGACACATTCTTCGAACAGGTGGACATATTTTATAAAAACAAACCCGAAATTCATGTAGGCTACTGTAAAAATCTGTGTTTTAGTGCTCTAGAGTGGGTTATGTACCAATTTCCAGGACAATTGGAGAAGATCAGTTTGGACCAATTTCAATTTGGGACGGAATCGACTCTTCCGAAAACATGTTTTTAAACTTTGTCAATGGGAATCTAGCTCACAGGGGCAACCCTGGGGCAAATTTAATTATCACTGGATGGAGGTGACCGGCGGGCCCAGGACAGTGTTTATTTCTATGCCTGGATCAAACCTGGTTTAGAAATAAACGCAGCCGGTGAATCTTCACATATGAAAATTTGCGCCTGCAGCCAGTGTGGGGACAGGAACACCCTGCGCAGGCCCGCTCCCCACCGGCTGTACCCCCTCCCCCCAGTCATTTTACTCTGAAATTATTTTTGTACCCGCCTATTTTGGGCAAGAGGAGGTTCTGCTGGAGGTAATGGTTTGTAGATGATATTGATATTAATTTCTTTGGAGGTAAAATCTTTCATCTTCTAAAAAAATATTTTCAGGCTTGCACTGTTTCTTAAAGAGGTTTTCCATTTTAAACATATTGATAAATTATCCATATAATTATCTATATCAGATTATTGGGGCCCTTCCTGATGAGATAATACCAGTTGCTACCAAGCGAACTGTAGCTCAGCTCCTATTTAAGTCAATGTTGACCTCATAAGATAGCATGATCGGACAGTGAGTGCACAGTTTGGGTTACTGCATTATGTTAACTGGATACTTCTTTTTCTGGCATACACGTCATTGTAAAGCTGACAAAACATATGATTATATATTATAAATGGCGATCATTTTGCCAATTTGGTAAGCCAATTGCCAATTCTGTCCTAATACATAATTACAATAATTAATTTTGGATTTCAGTATGGTCTCATTACTAGCGATGAGAATATCCAAAGCTCAATGTCCAATATTCAGACAGAGGTTTTGGTCTGGTGTTTGACTCCCGTCTCCCCCTCTGCTCCCCCATCGGTAAGACACATGCAGATGTTAAGTCTTTAGATACATTAAAACAATGATGGTAGGTGTCAAGACATCCAAACCCTTTACTTCCCCCAACCTCAGTAAGTGTCCGTTTGCATGCCTGCACTAAATCGCATTCGACAACTGGATTACATTCCCTACTCTGGGTACAGTAGGGCAGACAAATAAAGAGACAAGACTGATAACAAGGTGAAGTGAGAAAAACCAGGATGGTGGCAAGGTACAGAATCCTAAAGCAGAAAAATGGTCTGGTCCTGGCAGAATCAGAATCACTCAAGCCATAAAGACATAGTTATTTAAAGGCTCAGAGTGACATCACTTGGCCGTCCAACACTCCAACTGCCAACAGTCACACCCCCAGCCAGAGAGTGGTTACTGACTGTCAATCACTCCGCTTTCCACAGAGCATTCACCTTGGTTTGGTTCTCAGCCCAGACAACTAATATATAGAGCTGTCCTGAGTGTAGCCTTCTCACACAGCAACCGGAGCCTACCATCAAGGCTCCGTTCTGATCAACGTCACTTAGGAACTGTTAGCTACTGTCTTTGATAAGGAAATAGCATTAGAGCTTTACTCTAGATACAAGCTAGGTAGCCTCCTGATTAATCTGGTGAAAATGTAGCACAAGAAATGCGGGCAATAGAATTGGGGGCAATAGAGAAGTTACCCGGATTAGGACCTTGTTCTACTTCTTTCCCCTAGAGCCAACTCATTTCAGATCTGGTACTACTATACATCCAACTAAGCTTTGGAATCTATATACATTATTTACATTGGTAAAACCGTGCTTAAATAGTTTTATTTAGAGTGGGTTATGAAAATTAAAGCCATTGTAAGAGCCTATTTAAAAAATATAGTCATTTTTCCCCCCAATTCCATTCCATGTTTTGATATAAACATAGAATAAATGACAATATTGATTCAATGTATTAGAGCCATTATCTTGTCTTGCTTATCATATCCCCCTTTACAAGGCCCTAGCATGCTTACATGTATACTCTACTTCTAAATGCTGCTGGAGGCTCTATCAGAAAACTGTATTCAAGCTTTAATGGTTCTTTACATAAACCAATCGGATGTATTGGTTGGTTTGACATATTAAAGAGTGATAGACCGAACTAAGCTCTGCAAATATTAGATACTATAATCCTCTCTGATAAGCAAATCTGATTTAAACACAACAAACAGATTTATTACTCGAAATCCTGACATATACACCTTAAAACAATCCATCGGCTTCATTTATTTTCGACAAAACATGGACAAATACGTTTTCAGTATAAGCATCTGAGAAAAGACAGAAAATAAACAAATACATAAAAGGATGAGTATAAGGAAATAAACGCAGCAAAGTATTATGTTATTATGATTATAACTAAAATAAATTGCCCAAAACCAGTGCAGCTCTTCTTACTCACAAAAAATAAAGGTAACGTGACATCTAAAAAGTAAAGGTCTAATGCAAATGTAATTTCTTAACAATAAAATGTGTCAAATGTTAAAGTACTTTTAAACCAAATTTTTCTGTTGAACATATTTTTAAGGAATTATTAAAGCATTATTCTTAGCATGATATTTTTACAGTTTTCCAGTTCACAATCTATATTTATTAAAAACTTACATATCCTGCAATTTTTACCCTGACCACTGACCCTTGCAACAGTTACCTCATTTACATCACAGAAGGTTGGGATTATAATAGAAGAAAACACCATCATTACATTATGACTGACAGCTTATACCCTCCCCCTCCCTGCACAACTGTACAATGACCTCTATATAGACAACACTGACCCATCATTACATCACTACTGACTATAGATGATGTCACAGCTTATCTCCTCCCCCTCCCTGTACAGTGACCTCTATATAGATAACACTGACCCATCATTACATCACTACTGACAATAGATGATGTCACAGCTTATCTCCTCCCCCTCCCTGTACAATGTCCTCTATATAGATAACACTGACCCATCATTACATCACTACTGACAATAGATGATGTCATAGCTTATCTCCTCCCCCTCTCTGTACAATGACCTCTATATAGATAACACTGACCCATCATTACATCACTACTGACAATAGATGATGTCATAGCTTATCTCCTCCCCCTCCCTGTACAATGATCTCTATATAGATAACACTGACCCATCATTACATCACTACTGACTATAGATGATGTCACAGCTTATCTCCTCCCCCTCCCTGTACAATGACCTGTATATAGACAACACTGACCCATCATTACATGACTACTGACAACAGATGATGTCACAGTTTATCTCCTCCCCCTCCCTGTACAATGACCTCTATATAGACAACACTGACCCATCATTACATCACTACTGACAATAGATGATGTCACAGCTTATCTCCTCCCCCTCCCTGTACAATGACCTCTATATAGACAACACTGACCCATCATTACATCACTACTGACAACAGATGATGTCACAGCTTATCTCCTCCCCCTCCCTGTACAATGACCTCTATATAGACAACACTGACCCATGATTACATCACTACTGACAATAGATGATGTCACAGCTTATCTCCTCCCCCTCCCTGTACAATGACCTCTATATAGATAACACTGACCCATCATTACATCACTACTGACAACAGATGATGTCACAGCTTATCTCCTCCCCCTCCCTGTACAATGACCTCTATATAGATAACACTGACCCATCATTACATCACTACTGACAATAGATGATGTCACAGCTTATCTCCTCCCCCTCCCTGTACAGTGACCTCTATATAGATAACACTGACCCATCATTGCATCACTACTGATAATAAATGATGTCACAGCTTATCTCCTCCCCCCTGTACAGTGACCTGTATATAGATAACACTGACCCATCATTACATCACTACTCACAATACATGATGTCACAGCTTATCTCCTCCCCCTCCCTGTACAAAGATCTCTATAGAGATAACACTGACCCATCATTACATCACTACTGACGATAGATGATGTCACAGCTTATCTCCTCCCCCTCCCTGTACAATGACCTGTATATAGACAACACTGACCCATCATTACATCACTACTGACTATAGATAATGTCACAGCTTATCTCCTCCCCCCCTGTACAATGACCTGTATATAGATAACACTGACCCATCATTACATCACTACTGACAATAGATGATGTCACAGCTTATCTCCTCCCCCCCGTACAGTGACCTGTATATAGATAACACTGACCCATCATTACACCACTGCTGACAATAGATGATGTCACAGCTTATCTCCTCCCCCTCCCTGTACAATGACCTCTATATAGATAACACTGACCCATCATTACATCACTACTGACAATAGATGATGTCACAACTTATCTCCTCCCCCTCCCTGTACAATGACCTGTATATAGACAACACTGACCCATCATTACATCACTACTCACAATACATGATGTCACAGCTTATCTCCTCCCTGTACAATGACCTCAATAGATAACACTGACCCATCATTACATCACTACTCACAATACATGATGTCACAGCTTATCTCCTCCCCTTCCCTGTACAAAGATCTCTATAGAGATAACACTGACCCATCATTACATCACTACTGACGATAGATGATGTCACAGCTTATCTCCTCCCCCTCCCTGTACAATGACCTGTATATAGACAACACTGACCCATCATTACATCACTACTGACTATAGATAATGTCACAGCTTATCTCCTCCCCCCTGTGCAATGACCTGTATATAGATAACACTGACCCATCATTACACCACTGCTGACAATAGATGATGTCACAGCTTATCTCCTCCCCCTCCCTGTACAATGACCTCCATATAGATAACACTGACCCATCATTACATCACTACTGACAATAGATGATGTCACAGCTTATCTCCTCCCCCTCCCTGTACAAAGAGCTCTATATAGATAACACTGACCCATCATTACATCACTACTGACAATAGATGATGTCACAGCTTATCTCCCCCCCCGTACAATGACCTGTATATAGATAACACTGACCCATCATTACATCACTACTGACAATAGGTGATGTCACAGTGTATCTCCTCCCCCTCCCTGCGCAATGACCTTTATATAGATAACACTGACCCAGCATTACATCACTACTGACAATAGATGATGTCACAGTGTATCTTCTCCCCCTCTTTGTACAATGACCTCTATATAGATAACACTGACCCATCATTACATTACTACTGACAATAGATGATGTCACAGCTTGTCTCCTCCTCTTCCTGTACAATCTCCCCAATATAGATAACACCACTGTCTCATCATTAAGTTGAAGCCCTTACAATCCTGGTGTCACCGCATAATTTGTACTCCCTTTAGTTACATTGATTCTTTCCTAATTCATAATATCTTTGGTGTCCACCTTTTACATAATTTTACATCATTTAACCACCCAAATCATTTAGTCACTATGGTCATCATGGAAACATTTCAGGTACAAAAAGTTCTAGTTGAATATTTTACCTCCATTTTGAACCCATGTAAAGGTATTGTATAAAGCTACTCACATAACAGGTTTAGCAGTTTATATTTAGTTTATATAAGAAATTATTGGAAAATATTTAAGGCACTATATTACAGAACAAAATATGTTACCTAAATAAAATGCGTGAACGTGAAGGCAACCAGAAATGGGTGCAATGAAATATAGAAAATTATAAACACCAATAAAATGAAAGCAAAGGTCTTAAAATTATATTGAATGTTATAAATAAAAATAGCTCTTGTTGAATATTCTTTTTGTAGGATCTAGTAAATATTAGTGAAGCAACCACTCAAAAATGTATTCAGAAGAGTCTTCTATGACATGTTCTTCTCAAAGAAGTCTTTGGTACAGCTGTTTTTCCCTATATCACTGTAGAGAACATCAAATGCCTAATGCATATGACGACTAAAAACGCTTGCTTTCTCAATAGGAAGATGGAAATGAGATGTTCTTACATACTGGCATACAAGCCTTGATAAAGTCCCAATTCCTGCTACACGGCCAGGAATTATGACTATTTACCAAATTACGCCACCTTCGCGCCAAGTGGGTCTGGAGAGGTGGGAAAGGGACCATGCTGAGTTGTGAAGTGGGTCCATGCAGGGTGTTCCTGTCGTCCTATGGACTAAACTACAGCTTGTGGAGGAACTGGCGGAGGTTATTGTACAATTCTATGCCAGACACCACCTGGTGTACGATAGCCTGGCTGCTGGACATATCAAGAGGCCTGAGTCTCTTGACGGAAACAAAGGTGCGAAGTCAACATCAATCTCTGGCGCAAGATGGGTCACATTGTGATAAATCCCCTTTCCTATCTTCCAGATAAACACAGGGTAGGGAATGTTGAGATTTAGGTTGATTTTGCAATAAACATTCATGTTTTTGGCTAGATAAGGGTTTCTCACATAGATATAGTGCCCAAAAAATCTAATTATCTTTAAATATATAGGTTGGGAATAAACCACCGACCTCTACCCAAGCAATGGGGTGTTCTATGGTGGCCACAGTACAACAACAGGATAAATACATGGCCTGCTCACATTTTAGGTCAATAATAATCTATTAGTCAGATCGAGTTTCCTTTACATTGATAGGGAACTCTGCTGAACTCTTTTTGTTGTTAAAAATATGTGAAAATATGGGGACCCAGGACAACCCCCATTAGGACCTATGGTCCAAAGGATGAAGCTGGAATCCACTGGATAACAGACTAAACATAACAGCAATGACTCTCTTGTGTAACACTAGAGAAAAAAATAAAGAAGCATGGATGTTTTTGTACAGTCACCCAATATTCATAATGAACCCGCATAATCGCACATATTCGGGTAACTTTCTATACATATTTTCTTTCACCCTTTATTAAAATTCTATCAACTAGTCTTGTTAATATTGATAGTTTGTTCTGATGTGTATTGAGCAGTGTGAAGTAATATACGTCAAATGTAGGCTCCCCGATTTATAAGACATGATGTAATGTATAATGTGCAAGATACCCTACCGTACCTGGGGGGGGGGGGGGTGCTGCTCATGGAGACCTGAATTTCTGTTCTGTTACATATAATGTATAGTGCCCATCGTTTTTAAGAGACCACCCACTTACAAAATGCAATTTTAGGGGGTTTTATTGTAATTTTTTGTGTTTTTTTTTACATTGGCTCAATCAAATGGTACAACCTGTCAATCAGAAATATGAAAGTACTAATTTGTGCAAAAAACATGGAATCTTTATTAAAAAAAATTAAATAAGATCCTTACACCAGCTATATCTACAACCAGAACTTGCACTGGATTTTTTGTAAATTCTGTTTATCTTCTATATCGTCAGCTCACGTTGCTACACTTTAAGCTGATGATTTTTCATTGCTTACCAATAATGTTAAACATGCAAATATATTTGTCTAAACCGCTTCCTCTTATTAAATAAGAACACACTTTTTGCTTGGTTGTCAGTCTGATCCTGACATTAATTGTATAAATCAAATTTATGTAGAGGGACCTACTTACAAAATCCATTTAAGAGCATAATCACGCCACCCATATAGCTAAGACCCTCCCACCAGGCCTCTGACACACAGAATACCAGGGAAGATAAATCAATCTATAGAACACTTCAATCTATGGGATCACCATACAAGGTGAACGGGCAGCGTTACATACTTTTTATTACATATACATACTGCCAAAATTGTATCATCAAAACCCTTTATATGTTCAGTTCTATCAGTGTTTTTGTACATTTTTTGTACATTTTG
This sequence comes from Engystomops pustulosus, assembly GCF_040894005.1. Classification (NCBI taxonomy): domain Eukaryota; kingdom Metazoa; phylum Chordata; class Amphibia; order Anura; family Leptodactylidae; genus Engystomops; species Engystomops pustulosus. The sequence continues at coordinate 179,379,052 of NC_092415.1, read as the reverse complement.
AGATATTATTCACGTTGATGATTCTTTGTGATGCCCCAGTTAGATTACAAGTATTTTTTTTTCATTTAAGATGTTTCCATTCTTATACATAGAAAAAATATATAAAATAGAACACTGTAAAACACTATTTTTTCTATGCTTACGGTATATTTTCAAACATATCAACTGACTCCTGTTTGTAAAAAAAAATTAAAACAAAATGTTTCATTATACTTAAATCCACATATGTACAAAAGACTTGACTGTGTTCTGTTTGATTAATATAAGTAGCTTATATATATTTATTAAAATTGTGGAATATAAATTAAATAGTATACATTTTTTGCCAAAAATTTAATTTAAAAAATATTCTTAAAAAGATTGTTCAAATTAAAGTGCATGGATATTTAAAAGAAAATATTGAACAAAGCCACCTGAAACATTGAAAATGTAAAAAAAAAAAATCCAAATCTAGATTTTCAAACCCAGGCAATAACAGGTTAAAATATATCTGTACTTATCTGATTTTAATTTCAATCCCCCAGCCATTTACATTACATGGCAATATCCAAGCCACTTTTATTAGTTCAATATAGTTCTACTCCAGATAGGCCTTTTAATCAAATCTATTTCATCACATATTTTAATGCAAATTGTCATTAATAGTCATTGTTGAAATGTGTTCATAGAATTCTAAATTGGAAATATATCAAGTTTTTATTTACCCGAAATATCCTTTGAACTGCTTTATTCTCTAGGCAGAAGAATAGGTTAATACGAGTCTCGGTTTTTTTCCCCCCTGCACACAAGACTTTTTAGCCAAACTGAAAACATATTGATCGTATAATCAGATTCACGATTGATGAGATCATATTTGTGGATAAGGGGCATCTAAATTACTTTGTGGGCTATAACAGCAGTCAGAATTGTGCTGCAGCCCCCTCTATCAGTAACATGGAGCAGATAATGCAAGAAAAATGGCTGCTTTATTGTCATTCTCAGGGAAAGCAATTTTTATTACAGTATTGAATGAACAAAGTCAGTTATTCTTCTAAAATGTGTTTAATAAAGAAAAAAAAAAGCTATATTTTTCTCTGAAAATAAATATGAATAAACAAAAAAATCAAGATATTTTAAGAGAGATGTAATGATTAACATCTATGAATTCTGTAAAAATCATAGAATATATATATATAGGTAAAATATAAAATAAAATATAAAGAATATATTTAAAAAAATTGGCTTTTAAATAATTTTTGACCTTTTTATTTTATAAAATTTGAATAATTATTATTTATTTATTAGAAATAATAAGACTCTATATAATTTTTTCATAGGTTGAATGTAATAGATGATATTTTTTATAGGTTAGAGATTATTTTATTATATACACTTTGACCTTTTTTGTTTTATGCCATCATATGTTTTCTTCCATTCTTCTATATTATTCTGCTATATATTGTTATTCTATATTATTCTTATATTTTTTTTGTTTTTTCTTTCATAAAAAAAGAATAATTTTACAACATGTCTCACAATAGAAAAAAATAAATTTCCCCCCCTAAAAACAAGACCTTTGTAATACCAAAGCATAAAAAAATACAGTGTCTTATCTTCTATTGACGATCAATACGATCCCGGATCATTGCCTTAAACAAGGGAGTAAATATCATTGGCCAATGTGGAAATATCCTTAGATGACCTTTACGTATGATCAAGACAGACAACTTATATATTGTAATTGTTCCCACATAATTCTCTTCGAATGTAAGAAATTCATAAACAATCCATAAATCCTAAAATCATTATCCCAAAATAGAATTTTTTTAAACAAAATATTTATGCCACCAGCCCCCTCAACGCTCAGATTTTATTTGCAATAATCCAGACATTAAACATTTATCGGTGGTTTTATTGGAGTTATTTTGCATGTTCTTTCTGCCTAAATCTAGGTCAACAAGAACAGCTATTAGACATACACCTGCATAATAGTCATTTCAAAAAATAAAAAATAATAAAAAAATATATATCATGTATTAATTCATTTAATGAAATAGTAATAGATAATAACTCCAATAATTTAATTGAACAGATGCTATGTGTAAAATGGGTTGTTTTCCAGCTATACGTGACACCACGGGGTTAATTGATGTTTTTGGATGTTTGTTTATCAGTAAAGCCCATCTCTGTAAACTGTGCATATTTCCAGCGCAATGAATCCCATGGCGCAGTCCTGTCCTATTTCTGGCCATCCTATAGGATTAAGCCGAGAGTTATTAGGGACACTTGGCGACTGGCAGGACCGGCTGACTGTACACCATAATGATCTCATGTAAATGTTTTGATGAGTCAGTGATTTTGCTGACCCACAAACTAGTCTTCTCCTTGTTAGAGGGAATCTGCTTGAGAATGACTAGACACTTCCAGGTACAGGGAATACAGATGACATGGCTGCAAGCAGACTAAAGGCGATAGATTTCAATTAGTGGCTAATGTTAATGTAATGTAGGTGCTCGAGATGGAAGATTGTAAAAGACAGTATAAATAGTCATGAGAGATCCCGCCGTGTGTTCAGTAGACTATCAGAAATTAGACAAAGCAATACAATGTCCCATCCAATATGTGTAAGGTAATGGATTAGCTGCCCTTATGCAACAGGTAGAGGTTGCTCTGCACTTACTTATAGGCTCAGAGTCCTTGCCACATAGACCTGAATCATGTCTTTCTCATGGACCCTTGGAAGAGGTCCCTTGGTGGCCCGGCTTGGTCCCCTTTTCCCTCCCAAGCCCTCTCCTCATTAGAAGCTTGCTTTCACGCTACTGACTTTCTGCTGCTGAAGTGTAAAGGTCGCAGAAAGACCTCTCATACTTATCAGGCCTGCACGGGTCAGTAACCGGGAGCTGGGCTGCACTGGGTAAGCTCAGGAAAAGCTGGGAATCACAACACACTCCATTATAACACCCTCACTTCAAGGATTTGCAGCCAGGATTTCACTACAACTTGCAGACTGACACATTGGCAAGTTCTAATAACACTCAAAAAACCTAAGAAAATACTCTAACCGGTTCAGGCTTCATGATTGGCACGTCCGAGGATGGTGCCCTGGGAATCCAAAGGCAATCATAGGGGCACAATGTGTCTGGTTCATTAAGGGAAAGGGATATTGCCACGTTTATAGGCGTCTCGTATTTCTAGGATTATTTTTGACTATTTATGGCAACTTTGTAAATTTGGTACAAATCTGGCTATTTACAGGCATCGGATCTAAACCAAATATTTTCTGATTCACTTCGGGGCGAATCTTGTACATATAATAATAACTGAACTGCGTTAAAATATTCATTGATTATAATGGAGATTTGGAGGTTTCCGTAATTGTTCGTTTCCACCACGTCCATTAGCGAAAACTGAAATATAAAATTTTCGTAAAAATTTTTTTAAACAAAACTTTATTAGAGCCAAGAAACATCCAATGATCTCAGTAGTTCACATTTAAAGCATTATGTACAAATGTTTGATTTTATGGCTCAAATTTTCATTATTATAAAACAAAGGTCAATGAGAGCAACTTACAGTTCAACAAAATAAAACAACCAAATAACAAGAACTGGCAAAAACTTGTGTTTTGTCGACTATGTTAGGTTATATACCAATTTTTGGGGCAAGTAATGCAAAAGCTCGAATAGATCAGGACCCAAATCAAATCTTACAAAAATTTTGAAGAAATATTCGAATATTTGATGATCTCTAATGGCAACAAATGATCTTACAGTTGTGACAACATTTCACCTATTCACAAATACAATACGGATAGCAAAAATGGTAAATTTATTGTTGGAAGTTGCAAAAATAGACAAGTTAAGGTAAATCTATATCTATACCTATGGATCTGCTGTCACTTGGGATTCAATGACCCACTAGCAACAAGAACACAATGACTAAGCTACTGGCATCCAACTTTTAGTGTCAATCACTCAACTTCAAGGCTCTTTGGTGCCATATACTCTAGTCTTAATTAGACCAATTACATGAGTAAAATAGATGAAGTTAAAGACTCCGTAACTAATAGGTTTGTAGCTTAAAGGCAACTTTTCACCGGTTCAAGAGCAAGAGTAAAGGGTGGCACAGACAGGAGATGGCAGTGACAGCCAGGCTCCCCATGACCAGAGCCAAGCCAAACCCCATCCCATCATTGGCAAACATCTGACCTTTAATTAAAACAGACAAGGGTATTTAAACCAGGCTGCGTTTCGCTTCCAGGGCCCCCTCCTCTCCTTTTTTTTCTGTCTTTAGTGTTTCAGAAGGTGGAAGTTGCCTTTGTGTGACATAGGTCAGACCTAGGCACTCTGCTGCAGAAGGCTTTAACGCTGTGTGAGCACACAGAAAGACTCTACTGGAGAGCTCAAGGCCTTTGACAATCACCATTGTTTTGAAATTGAACAGAGCCAGCATTGGCAGAAAATACCAAGTTCACTACCCGAAAAGGGACCTTTATAATAAAAAACCTGAGAGACAAAAAGGAGAAAGAGGGGAGAATGTGAGATCAAGTCTGAGGGGGGAAAGAGAAAGTATTATGTGATGGATTGATAGATAGATAGATAGATAGATAGATAGATAGATAGATAGATAGATAGATAGATAATGATAGATAGATAGATAGATAGATAGATAGATAGATAGATAGATAGATAGATAGATAGAGGGTCTGGCTGGTAGAACATGTGTCATGGGTGCTATCCACTTTTACTTTGCTAGTATATTTAGATATAAGACGAGGGCAGTAAACTGAGTCATTACTCCAAGGTAAGATAAGCATATCTCAACAAAGAAAAAACATGGAGGTAGATGAAGGCTAGATAGATAGATGGGTAGGTGAATAGAAAGAGGATTGATTGATAGATGAGAGGGATAGATAGATGACAGCTAGAGAGATAGATAATAGATAGATCATATGTGATGGATGCTAGAGCAGCGCTCCATTTTTTCTGTACTAGGGTATTAAGATCCTGGATTGAAGTCCCATCCTGGTCAACATCTGCAAAGAGTTTGTATGTTCTCTTCGTGTTTGCGTGGGTTTCCTCTGGGTCCTCCGGTTTCGTCCCACACTCCAAAACATACTGGTAGGTTGATTAGATTGTGAGCCCCATTGGGGACAGGGACTGCTATGGCAAGCTCTGTGCAGGGCTGGGGAATCTGTAGGCGTTATGTAAATAAAGGAATTATTATTATTGTTATTATACAAGGTTAGGGCAGTAAACTTAGAAGCACATTTATGGATTTCCCTGCCTAAACTGCGCTTGCAGAGAACTCCTATGCCAGGTCTTAACTGGGGTAGAATTGCCCCATGGTCTGATATAGACACGGAGCAAGCTTGAGGCAAGAACAACCCACACTGGCCTACTGATCCGCCAGGCATTGCACCTCTCCATGGCCACTAGGAATGCAGGGAAATTTAAGGGCTTGAATGTCAGGCAATTGGCACACAAACCCTGATAAATGTACCCCTTAGTTTTTGTCTCAATGAAGATAAATCTAGCACAAGAAAGAAAAACATGTTGATGAAGACAGGAAGAAAGAAAATAGGTGAAATGGATGGATTAACAGAAAGAGGGTTGATAGGTGAGATAGATAGGTAGGTAGATAGATAGATAGATAGATAGATAGATAGATAGATAGATAGATAGATAATAGATAGAAAGAAATAAATATAGATAGATAGATAGATAGATAATAGAAAGAAAGAAAGAAAGAAAGAAAGAAATATAGATAGATAGATAGATAGATAGATAGATAGATAGATAGATAGATAGATAGATAGATAGATATTCCAAAAAATGAGGTTATACTCGAATATAATTTTTTGAAATATTTTGCCTGGTGTGTCAGGACCTTAAAGGGCATGTGCCTGACTAAATCTATGTTAGACTTTTGATTAAATCAAACAAGTCCAAAGCCCACCCCAAAAAAACTAGAAAATACACAAACAAATGTTCTGACTAAAACTAAATGACCTCTATTGTTTCAATATCTGACACTGCTGCCTTTTTGAGAAAACTACCATTGGACTCTTGTTGGAGAGAGGATTAGGATTATCACTTTTTCTAAGGACTCTGCTGCTTCTTTTTGTATTTTAGATAGATGAGATATAAAAGATGAAGGGGCAGGGCTTGTAGAACATATGTCATGGATGCCGGGGGAGCAACGTATATTTTGTTGCCAGAATATTTAGATACAAGGCAGGGTGAAAAAAAGCCTAGTTTCAAAAAAAAAGAAAAGTTAGATGGATATAAAGAATGGATGGAATGGATAGATAGATAGATAGATAGATAGATAGATAGATAGATAGATAGATGATAGATAGATAGATAGATAGATAGATAGATAGATAGATAGATAGATACATAGATAGATACATAGATAGATAGATAGATAGATAGATTGACAAAGGTGGTAACACCAAAACGTTGCCGCACCTTCAATAAATTCACCCACTTTTTCCCATTGGAATTTGGAGTGCTGCCTTTCTAGTACAGCCTGACTATAGCTCTAGACAGACGGCCCTAAATGTTTGCATTAGTCTGGAAAATAAGTGCAAAAAAACTTCAATCCTGACCATGCTTAGGCAAGACAATGATATGAGTTGCCCAAAAATTTGCGCCTAAAAAGTCTCAAAAACACCTGCATTTGACAAAGAGCCCAGACTATAAAGACTAACTAGAGGCGCTAAAAGAGCACAGGCAAGGGGGGAAATGATAGGCGCAAAGTTTTGTGTGTCCTATGCGTTCTCAGGACTGGTGTGTTTTTGTGCAATTATCTGTTCTTTTTTTTTTAGGCGCATATCAATGTTGAATCAGGCGCAATCATCTAAAAGGTTTACTACTGCACAAAGAATTACAGCGCACTGCTTGAAAAAGTTGAAAACAATTTCTCATTAAATTAACTAAAATACAAGTAAAAACCCACCTCGGACTAAGGCTATATTCACAGTAACGTGTGCGCACCGTACCGTAGTACGGCAGGCACATGTTGGCGCCTCTCTCCATAGTGATATATGGTGCACGGCACCGTATTCCGGGGAGAAATAGGACATGTCCTATCTTTCTCACGACTACGGATTGGTATGGTGCCGCTCGTGTGCAGCACCGTACTGCTCTCTTATGATGCCATGCGCACATTGCCTTCTATGGGGGATGTATATACGGTGTATACATGTCGTCCGTGTATACGTCCCCCATACAGCAGTGTGAATGTAGCCTAAGATAAATCTGCCCCTACATGGATAATACAGCATAGATATATAAAGATAGAAGATAGATAAATATTGGATTTATAGTAGATTGATAGATGATAAATAGATGATATAGATATATGTAGACAGAAGATAGATAAATAATACATTATAGATATATATCTAGATAGATCAACAGATAAATATTGGATTTAGGTTGATAGTAGATAGATATAGATATGTGTAGATAGCTAAATAATACATTATAGATACATCTAGATAGATAGATAGATAGATAGATAGATAGATAGATAGATAGATAGATAGATAGATAGATAGATAGATAGAAAGATGGATGGATGGATGGATGGATGGATGGATGGATGGATGGATGGATAGATAGATAGAAAATAGATAGATAGATAGATATTGGATAGATAGATAGATAGATAGATAGATAGATAGATAGATAGATAGATAGATAGATAGATCTTTACTATAAGTAAATGAATGGATGGATGGATGGATGGATGGATGGATGGATAGATAAATATGAAATTGCTGATAGATAAATATTAGCTTTAAAGTAGGACAGGTAGATAGATAGATAGATAGATAGATAGATAGATAGATAGATAGATAGATAGATAGATGGATGGATGGATGGATGGATGGATGGATGGATGGATAGATAGATAGATAGATAGATAGATAGATAGATAGATAGATAGATAGATAGATAGATAGATAGATAGATAGATAGATATTGGATTTATAGTAAATGGATGGATGGATAGATATGAGATTACTGATAGATAAATATTAGCTTTAAAGTAGATAGACAGATAGATAGATAGATAGATAGATAGATAGATAGATAGATAGATAGATAGATGGATGGATGGATAGATATATAGATAGATGATAGATAGGAGATTTCTGATGGATAATATTAGATTTATTCTAGACAGATAGTAGATGCAGAAGTTATAAATGATCCATTTATAAGATTATGACATAATTAGGAGAATCTGGTTCCATCGCTACATGATCTCCCCATAGGAGGAAGATAAGATGGAAGATTGGCTACAGGGAGGAGAAGGAAAACAGGGTTATAAATGGCAGCTTTAATTCCAGGTGGCAATTTCAGTATTTTCTTCACACAGTAAAAGATAGTTTGTTAGACAGAGAAGGAGTCCAGCGTTTATTTGCACAGGAGCAGGATTTGGGAGGAATGTAGCCGGAGCCCACTGCAAAGAACATTCAATTTGTACTTCTAAGGCCGCAAAAATAAATAACCCTGAAAGGGAAGAAAAAAATCAGGAAATTGAATGTGTTTTTTTTTCCTCTGGTGAAGTTTCCCTTGAGTGGTCCCATTTTGTTGCTGTCTAGCCTTGCAGCATGTGAAGTCCTGGGGCCTTCGGCTTCCTAGCATGACCCAGCTCCCAGATAGCTGCTCTACCTATGGCGACTGGGACACCCAAACAATGCATTTGTCATGTAAAAACCTCCGCCAGAGGAACAAAATATGTCATTTCACAGTCATTGTAATACATGAAGAAATAGGATTAGCTGAAAATATCAGCAAGGTAAGTAGGATTAATGGCTACGTGAAATAAATTGTGGAATTCTATCAGGACAGGGCATATGTCTTGTCTTTTATGCTGCAAATTCCCGCCTTGTTTTGTTTGCTCTACCAATATCGGCAATATAAATATAACTTTCTATAATTGTTTTAATTTGTTTTTAACACCCTAATGATTTCAGAACTGGTCCTCCCAGGGATCACTGGAAGCCACCGGCTCTGCTGCTCCAACTGCACAGCGCCACCTGCTGGCTCATTTACTAATTGCATGGACAATTTCTAGTGTTTGCTATTTCTTACATTACAGGCAGTTCCCGGGTTACGTACAAGATAGGGTCCATAGGTTTGTTCTTAAGTTGAATTTGTATGTAAGTCGAAACTGTATATTTTATGATTGTAGTTATAGACAATTGGAGTTTCAAATTTTTTTGCTGTAATGGGACCAAGGATTATTAATGAAGCTTCATTACAGACACCTTACAGCTGATTATTGCAGTCTGGGTCTATAGTAACATCCAGAGAGCTTCACCAGAGGTCACAGTGGGCAGAGGGATCCGTCTTTAACTAAGGGTCGTCTGTAAGTCGGGTGTCCTTAAGTAGGGGACCGCCTGTACTTGTGAATGCCATACAGTGATGGGATCATTGGTATTTCATAGAAATGTATGTAGCCGCGACTATGGACTTTATAAAAGAATGAACAAAATGGTTCAGTATAATACAAAACTAAAAACAACAATAAAAATTAAAAAAAAAAACAGGCATTTGCTAATGGGACATGTTAGTGTATATAATAGAAATGATTAATCACTTGTTATTGTTTTTTATTCTAGCTTTTTAATTAGAAATTAATTATTATTAAAAGCATAATTATGGGTAACAAGGACGTGTGACAATTATAGTGTTAGAGCTATGATATAATTGTACATGTACATAAAATATCCTTGATATCTTGAATTTACTTGCAATCATGCTTTCTTTTATTGTTATTATTATTTTTATTATCATTATTTAAAAAGTATAATAATAAAAATAAAATAATACATAACAAAACCATAAATGTAATATTTTTTTTTAACAATCTTCTTCATTGATTATAAAGTGCCACCATTATTATTATTATAAATAATAATAATAATACATATTAAATATACATATTAATAATATCATAAAATAATAACAAAATATTTTAATGTTCCTTTTCTAATCTTATATTATTTATTATTATTATTATTATTATTATTATTATTATTATATTATTATTATTATTATTATTATTATTATTATTATTATTATTATTATTTTGGGTAGTGGGTTAATTTAGAGGATGCTTTTTTCCTACATATTGCACACAGGGGTATTATATCAGATCTATCTATATATGTGTATACTAGAAAGATGATGGGTAGTATATAGATAGATAGTATGTAGAGATAATAGATAGATAGATAAATAAATAAATAAATATTATAGATAGATAGGAGATAGATAGATAGATAGATATAGATAGAAAGATAGATAGATATCCATCACATACCAATAAATATTCTTAAAACTCCCATCCATAATTTGTGCTTATTCTGGTTTATGTCAATTGGTAAATTACACAGTTTTGTACAGAAAGTTGACCAGAACACAGGTAATAAATAGTTGCTGTAGACATGTAGTAATACAGCCATATGGAGAGGATAAGACAGATCTACCTGTGTGTGAGCAGCAGTCAGGCTGCAGCTCTCCTATCATCTGTCCTCTGATGTGGCTCTAAGTTGAATAGTATGTGTGACATTTTAATTCTGCCAGTGATTTGGCTGTTCTTTATAGCTGAGGAGGAGGCCAGGTGGTGACATATCCTGCCTGTCACTGCAGTGATTGACACATGTCTCTATCACTTACCTGACCTGTTATTACATTCCTCACTACCTGACAAGCCTGGGAGACAGCACAATAACAAACACCCGCCCTGGATGTAATCCCCCTTGTGTGAGGGAAGGGCACAGGAGAGGGGTGCCTGGTGTAGGGAGATGCTGGACATACACAGATATTGGATTCATACATTCTGAATAGATAGATAGATAGATAGATAGATAGATAGATAGATAGATAGATAGATAGATAGATAGATAGATATTGGATAGATAGATAGATAGATATGGGATGGATAGATAGATATGAGATAGATAGATAGATAGATAGATAGATAGATAGATAGATAGATAGATAGATAGATAGATAGATAGATATTGGATAGATAATGGATACATATATATTGAATTTATAGATTGATTTGAAATAAAATGGTTGATTTCACTATTGTTGTGATTATCATTATTAGTGTTATCTTATATTTTATATTCTGTAGAATTTGATAACAAATTAGTGACTGAAAAGTTCATTTGCAGTGTAAAACTATTGGTGCATCTGTGTATTATTTCCAGTTATCGTCATCATCAGCCATAATATGTTTACTGTATGAACCAATAGTAGCCAATCACTTCGTGTCATATCTATCTATCTATCTATCTATCTATCTATCTATCTATCTATCTACTGTATCTATCTCTATGCCTATCTATCTATCTATCTATCTATCTCTATGCCTATCTATCTATTTATCTATCTATCTATCTATCTATCTATCTATCAATCATATTCATATATATCTACCTATCCGTCCACCCATCTATTTTACACAGTCTGTCCATCTAAACCCTTTATAAAACATTTACTCTACTGTGCCTGTCTATCCCACATATATTTATTTATTATATATCTGTCTATCTATCTATCTATCTATCTATCTATCTATCTATCTATCTATCTACCTCATATTTCCTCATTTTTTAATTTGCTGATGTATATTTATTACTATATTATATACTTCATCTGATATATATACCATGTGTCCTCTCCCTGTCAATGTCTTCCCTAGGATGTTCAGTATTACCTTTCAATTACCTTTCAATGACTTAGGTCACTTGTCCCTGGTGGATTCTGATGACTTTCCTAGTGAAGTAAACACTGCAGAATCCTTCTATTGAAACTGCAGATTATTATTAGTATTATAATTTCCTGTTTAGGATTATTAGATTTTTACACTTCATTATTAAGACTAGGAAGACCAGGGAATTGTATATGGTCAGCGCTGCCTGGGAATCAGCTCAACTAATGGTCACAGATAATACTCTAGAAAGTTCTATAGACCCTGTGCTGTGTCTGTGTGTACCTCTTGCTCTCATGTAGTCACTGTATACTTCAATAATTGAATATTTTAAAATATATGTTTTACCCTTCTATCTTGTATCCAACTATCTGTTAAAATATTAAAACAATAATCTAAAACTATCTATATGTCTATCTATTTCGTAGATATCCATCTATTCATCTCATTCCTATCTATCTTTCTATCTATCTATTTATCTATCTATCTTTCCATCTATCTATTTATCAGCTGTCTATCTATCTCATATCTATCCATCTATCTTTTTATCATCTGTCTCACTATCTAATTATATATATATATATATATATATATATATATATATATATATATATATATATATATATATATATATATATACCATATCTATCTATGGTTTTTAAAGGAACAAGTAAAAAAAAAATATTTTTTTAAAGAAACTGAAAACTTTGATGTTCCCAATAAGGTATATAAATCCACATATAATTATATCATTGTAAGACATAATAATTCTTATTTTATTATACTTATTATAATTTTATTAGCATTCATTTTAATAGTTTAAAAATATAAGATGTAAAAATTCTACTTATATACCTATATCGATCTAGGTCTTTATATCTACATACATATTAGATTAATGGACAATTACATTCATTTTACATTGATTTTAGAATTTTACTTTTGTATTTTATTTTGTATATTATACTTTTGCTCACATTATTCCAGGTATTAGATGGATAATCCTCTCTCTAAATGGTAAACGAATTCCAGTATCTGACAAGGGGATGCAGGCAGTGGATGCTGATATCTATGTACATTGCCTTAGTAATGGCAGCAGTGAGTCCACATGTGCTCTGTGCCCTTACATACACTACACCCTGCTCGCTGCTAGGTCTAAAGGCTGAACACAAGTGATTAGTGTAGAAGTTTCCAGCTGCTGCAGATAAGATATCAGGACCCAGGGCTGCAGGAGTCATGGGCTGTATTGTGCTCTGCAGTGTTCTCACTTGTGATTATTACTGGGAAACAATTGTTAGTTTGCCTGTATTGTTCCAGCTAATTATATGATACACATCTAGAACACACAAGACTTTCCTCATCCCCCTGTGCTGGGAGCAATGTGCAGGGGCAATGCAGAAACTAGGATGGAAAACCTCATCCTCATACACTGTATAATCAGGATTGTAAGTGCCTGCACCTCAGATAGACTGGTACATTAGAGTACAGTGGAAATTACAACTAGCTAGATACATGGAACATAGATATACTGTAAAGAGATCAGATAAGTAGATTGTAAAGAGACCGACTGTAAATAGTTCAGAATGATAAATATATTTTAGAAAGATAGATAGATAGATAGATAGATAGATGGATAGATAGATAGATGGATAAATTGGTAATTCAGAGCGGAGTAGAGATTAGAACAGATCAGATAAATTGGAAGATAATATATGGATAGATAGATGATCCCTATATAGCTAAAGAAAGAACGTTAACTGATCAGATAAACAAATACATTGTAAATAGTTCAGAAACATTGATATATAGTAGAAGGATGGATGGATAGACTGGTAAATCAGAGTAAAATGGAGAGTAGAACAAGATAGATAGATAATAGATAGATGATAGATAGATAGATAGATAGATAGATAGATAGATAGATGATAGATAGATAGATGATAGATAGATGATAGATAGATAGATAGATAGATAGATAGATAGATAGATAGATAGATAGATAGATATATGTGGGATAGACAGGCACAGTAGAGTAAATGTTTTATAAAGAGTTTAGATGGACAGACGGTGTAAATTAGATGGATGGACGGATAGGTAGATAGATAGGTATATGATTGATAGATAGATAGATAGATAGATGTTAGATAGATACTGTGGATAGATAGCTGATATATAGATGATACATAGATACTGTAGATAAATAGATAGATCAGATAGATAATGAAGGTTGATCACAAATATACAATGGATGGATTAGGTACTGAATATGGATTAGATATAATGATAATGTGGGTGAAATAGAAAAATAGATAGACATACAGGCAGACATGGCTTGTGTGTAATGAGTGTCACCACCTCCCATAGATAATGACTCCATCTCTCTGCAGACATACAAGGGATATACAGAGCTGACTGAGACAGGATGTGACACTTGACCTTCATGTTGTACACCCTGGAGGATGCACATCTTGTCCTCCCCCCTCCTATGTACTTGTCTGCTGATCCAGGACTCCTATCTAGGGACATCACTGCCTCATCCCCCATTGCCCCCAGTACAAGAGAACCTACACTGTCCTCACCCTTCTTCTGATACTTATATATGTACATTATCTTTATATTCCCTTATTGTTTAGCTCTGTAATTGCTTTGTGATGTCTTTCCTCACAGGGTGCGTGTTATTATTTCATTGCCTTTTACATTTTTGCGATAATATCAAAACTTGTAAGATCCAGTGCATACAAAAAGTCTTCTAATAAACTGTGTTAACTTGGTTCTGTATGATAACCAAAACTATAGAACATCATCAGATTAAAAATAAACGATTTACAAATAATAATACAATTAATTATATGAATGTGGTTGTTTTTTATTAATATAATTAACACAATAAAATTAACAATATTAATAGTAGCAACAAGTTTAGAATAATGCAGATAATAATACTGTTTAGAATGATAATACTGATAATAATGATAATAAAAATACAGTTAATATTCATAATAATTGATAATATTAATAGTAATTTTATCAGCACTAATACATACATAGAATAATGAATACTGATAATACATATAATTCATGTTAATAATAAGGATAATTATAAAAATGTTTTGCCATTTAACAACATTTAATTAATACTAAACGAATAAAAGTAAAATTATATTCAAATAACTAAATAAATACCTAAATAAATATTATTCACGTGTTTATTCTTCTATAATAGCTCACATATATCAAGTCTTATGATTTACTGTTTTTACAATGAAATTCTATGTCCAGATGATCCATTTTGCTGAATGAAGTGTTTTATTCCTTCATCCAGACAACACACACCTTCCATTCCACAGATCCTCAATCGCATGAATTCTTCTTATTATAAAATAAGTCCTAATTTTGAAAGTAATGACAGTTCCCTGAGCTCATTAAAAAAGAGTCTTATTAAAATCTGCTCCAAACTCCAAATAGATAATATAAAACATTTCCCTATGAAACGAATAAACCTAAGTGTCTGCAACAAAATGTTCCCCTACGGTAAGTAAATTACCTGTGTGTGCAGTAAGGAGGAGGGATATATATATATATATATACACTACAGAGCTGGGGGATATATATACAGTCTTTACTCTTTCATGTCCCTCCATTTTTAGTGTGTACATTGTGTCACTATCATAGTGTGATCAGAGGCTCTGGATACAGGAGTCCTGGAATAACTTGAATATGGAACCACACCCAAGAACAGAGGCTTCACAGAAATTAATTCTCATCTTTATTCTCTTTTATCTATCTATCTATCTATCTATCTATCTATCTATCTCCTATCTATCTATCTATCTATCTATCTATCTCTTATCTATCTACTCTTCTATCTATCTATCTATCTATCTATCTATCTATCTATCTATCTATCTATTATCTATCTATCTATCTATCTATCTATCTATCTATCTATCTCATATCTATCTATCTATCTATCTATCTATCATCTATCTTTATGTATGTCTGTCTTTTTCTTTGTATTTATCTATCTATGGAATATAGCTCATATTACTTTATCTATTATCTGATATTATCTAACCCACCTTATATCTGTATATCTACTTATCTTTGTATTATACCATCTCATATGTGTTGATTATTTCTCTCGCCTATACCAAACCCACCTCATATATGTATCTATCTCTCTATATATCTATCTAACTATCTCTCTATCTATCTTTTATTATTTTTCTATTTATCCATATTCTATCTATATAGATAGACTATCAAATGCACTCATATACAGAATCCATCTCATATTTATCTATTTATATATCCACATACATTATCTCAATTATCCATGAATCTGATCAAGGTAAGCTATTCCACATGTATATATTATTTCTATGTCATGTAGGTTATCTCTCCATCAATCTATCTAGCGAGCTATCTAAGTCATAGATATCTATGTCATATCTAACTATCTATCTATCTATCTATCTATCTATCTATCTATCTATCTATCTATCTCATATCTATCTATCCATATATCTATCTCATATCTATCTATCTATCTATCTATCTATCTCATATCTACCTATCTATCTATCTATCTATCTATCTATCTATCTATCTATCTGTCTATCTATGTCATATCTATCTATCTATCTCCTATCTATCTATCTATCTATCTATCTATCTATGTCATATCTATCTATCTATCTATCTATCTCCTATCTATCTATCTATCTCATATCTATCTATCTATCTCATATCTATCTATCTATCTATCTATCTATCTATCTATCTATCTATCTATCTATCTATCTATCTATCTATCTATCTATACGCCTATCTCCTATCCATTTAAACCAGAGAATCTATTTAATATCTCTATGTCTTACTTCTTCCTCACACACAGCTAATATTTCTTTCTTTCTATCTATATTCTATCCATTTAAACTAGATAATTTATTTCATATCATCTCCTATTTCTTTTCATACACAAAATCTACTATCTATATACCTCCAGAATTAATAAAACAAATCTGAATAATAAAATCATCTATATAACTGCAGAATTCATAAAAAATATGTACAATAAAATCCATCTATGAAGCTAATTTGTCTCATATTTATTATGTCTCTCCTGTATCATCTATCGCTTTCATATCTATCTATTCAAATTATCATATAGATCACAATTTGTGCCCCTACTAGAAGGGGATAAGCGCCTGTAGACAAGGTAAAGAGCCCTTAAGGTATTTTCTCCACACTGAAATGGATTAGTATTGGCTGGTGCTGTGTCCTCAGCATGAGGTGTGAGTGTTAGATAGGTCAATACCTCATTTTCCCAGCAGGAGGCAGAGCTCTCCCATTTCCAGCGGGCACAATTACCAGCTACACCTTGGCGGCTGATTGCCATAGAGAGCACGCCTGACTGCCTATTCATGGAAGTCACTGGCAGCCGCGGCACACAAAGAGATCATTGTGCTGTGAACATTATCTGCAGCCTGTCCCCTGCCCTGCGCCCTGACATCACATTAATACCGCCTTTAGTTCAGCTTTTAGCAGCTTCTTCATATTTTGCATCTTTTCTTTCTAGTACAAAGCACAATGCAGTATTATATCTCAGGAGCAGCGCTCATAGACCTATCACATAGATATTATATCTCCTAGAATACAAGGACTAATCTTTCTCACGCATTGTCCTAGAAGAGATATTTGGGGAAAAGCGCCTATGTGTAATGTTATAATATTTCGCATAATATTAAGAGATAAGGCGAAACTCACACTGTCGTTCCTTCCCTCTGTTAAAAAAGTGAAGAATGGGGGTTTAACGGTTAAAAATCCCATTGACATCAATGTAAATTTTATGTCATCCGTTTGATCCGTTATCCAACACAAGAAAAGTTCTGCATCCGCCATCATTTTCTATCCAAAAAAATTCGTAAACGGAACATAACGGATGACATAAAATTTACATTGATACCAATGGGATTTTTAAGTGATATGTTAAACCTCCGTTTTTTTAATGGAGGGAAGGAACGGTAGTGGGAAATGAGCCTTAGATCACCAAACTGATCCCAAAGAGTCTTGTAAATTTCATATATAACCTACATATTACAACCTTTCCATAAATAATCTCTAGTAATTACAATAAATACCATGGTCATAATTTTTATTGAATGCAGACTCCAAATGACAGAAAAAATACTCATTAAAAACACAATACAAAAACATACAAGAAGCATGGACAGTGTGACATGACAATGTACAATTGAAACAATCCAGTATATGGGTTATAAAAAATACATGACAATACGATCAACCATATATGAAAAATATCAGAAAAGCCAGTGGAATTGTAAACCAATTAATCGAAATAAAAATGGACACTGGTTAAATAATAATAATAAATAATAATAATTCTTTATTTATATAGCGCCTACAGATTACACAGCACTGCACAGAGCTTGCCAAATTGGTCCCTGTCCCCATGGGGCTCACAATCTAATCATCCTACCAGTATGTTTTGGATAGTGGGAGGAAACCGGAGGACCCGGAGGAAACCCACGCAAACACGGAGAGAATGGATATCAATAAAGTACAAATGCAGAAGAAAATTTCAAGTTAGTTGTAAATTCCATGTAGGTTCTCACCGCTGAAACTTACACCCAACTGACAAACAAAGCCCGTTATATAAAAGGTTCATTTACCCAATGACCGGGACAATTGACCCAATTGTCATTCCTTGAAGGGATCAGTCCCAATATTTGTCCCAGGTAAAGGGAGCAGCGATAAACATATGAGCATATGCAGATGAAATTGTATTTTACGTAAAGTGATGCAAATAAATTTAATGGGATGAAGTGTTCAGGGTGATCGCTGCGTGTATGTACAGGGAGAGAAAGAACAGGAATGGACACCAGGAGTGCTTGTTAGTTTGCAAGTTATTCCTTATCCGCTGACTAGGGGACAACAAGCTGATCAGTGAGGGTCTAACTAGTGGACCACTACTCAGTACAAGATTGGGACCCCCTGCAATCCAGACAAAAGGAATCCCATTCTCACTAGTGTCCAGCCTGTGTCCAGCTCCTCCATTTCTCACAAAGAAAGTGTTGGGGATTGCTGAGCACAGCCCACAGTTATCTCCAAGACTCCACTATACACTGAATGAGAGTCCCAGAGATACCCCAGTGATGTGCTCATCCAGCAGTGAGACTGAGACCCAATTCACCAGATCACTGGAGGTCCCACTCACCTGATTGGTGGGGGTCCCAGTAGTCGTACCCTCACTGATCATATTGTTATTCCCTATCCTATGTATAGAGCAGTGTTGGCAAACCTATGGCACGGGTGCCAGAGGTGGCACTCAGAGCCATTTCTGTGGGCACTCAGACCATCACCCCAGGACAGAGTTCATCAAATAGGACCAAATCCACAAATATTCCTGCAGCCCCAGGCAACTTAAGAGATTCTGCTCTCAGTGAGAAGGTATTGACAGAACTGCAATATCTTTGGAGGTCCTCCCGCTGGACCAACCATTCTTCCTCTACAGAGAGACCCTGGAGAGAAGCTACAACTAGAGTCTGAATTTGCCCTCCTTCTTTCAACTGTTTTGGTTTCCTCATGGGGCCAAAACGATTGAAAGATTTGGAATAACAGGTAGCAAAAAGTTACTGCTTTAAATGTCATGTTGGCACTTCACAGTAAATAAGTGGATTTTGGTTGTAGTTTGGGCACTCGGTCTCCAAAAGGTTCGCCATCACTGGTATAGAGGATAACACGCAAACTTGAATCAACTCCTTTAAGGAGAAGGTACAGACACCCCTAGGTATTGTAGCAAAGCAGAGATCATTTTGGCTGCAATTACAAACATCAATTTTCAACCCTTTTACTACATAAAAAATGTATAGCAACATAACACATATAGTCCATACATTAGGCCCATGTAGTCATCATGCCCAGCACCATCTGTTTTGTTTCTGCTCATCTTGCTTCAGTATTGTGTCTGCAAACTTCTTCAGAGGCCATGGCTTTAAGTCAGACGCAAACATTCATTTTTCTCCAGGGGCATGACTATAAGGGTAGCAGACATAGAAGCTGCTATGGGGCCCGCAGTGTCAGGGGGCCCCATCATCCACTCTGATCACTATAAAATTAATGGCACCAAGATCATATGTTTATGAACCAGAGGAAGCGCTTAGTCTATTTTAAATATTTTACTTTGTTTTACGTGCAATGAAATAAATATTTCTTACGGGACCAGGCAGCGCCATTCTTTCAGCGTTCGAGAAAAAAACCCACTCCAATCCTGGAGAAAAAAGATATCCGTTTGGAACTGCCTATCCACGTCAAGGGGGAGTAAGCAGGACCACGAACGCGGCAGCGGAGATAAAGGTCCATCTAAGGAAGCATCATTTGGGAGTTGTGCCCTGGATGCACAACGCCACAAGGTTAGTAGCCTGAAGTATAAAATTTTGACCATTTATCACAAAGGTAATACACCACAGGAGCGCCCCTCTGTCTCTTCTACCCCCCATTTCTTCTAGTCTCATTGACACACTAAAGAGTGTAGTGCACAGCATATAATGTATCTATACGGTGTATACGGTGTATGATGTGTGTCTGTACTATATTTGTGTATATATGCTCTATGTCTGTATATGGCATTGTATGTGTGTGTATGTACTGTATGCTGTATGTCTGTATATGGCACTGTATGTGTCTATATGCTCTGTATGTGTGTGCATGAGTGTATAAATGTGTGATTGTAACTCCTATATGTGTGAGCATACAATTATGTGTATTTTTTATGTAGGAATGGGGGCCCCATTTAGAAGACTGCTGTGGGGCCCTGACTCTCCTAGTTACGCCCCTGTTCTTCAATGTCTTGGTCCAGTGCCGAGTAGTAGGGGTTGTGTCTGTGAAAGTTTCCTTGATGAACCAGTAAAGATTTTGGTCCACATCTGACAGGGGCCAGAATAGAGCTATGGTGGCACCAGGAACAGAATAGGAGGCACAGGTACATAAAGGGGTGTAAATAGGAGAGGCAGGGCCCCATAGCAGACTTCTGTATGGGGCCCCCTTCCAACTTAAAAATATACATATTACACTCATATATATATATACACACATTTATATACCTATATACATAAGCATAACATTTTTCACTCATACACACATTGAGGGTCATTTACTAAGGGCCCGATTCGTTTTCCCGACGTGTTACCCGAATATTTCCGATTTGCGCCGATTGTACCTGAATTGCCCCGGGATTTTGGCGCACGCGATCGGATTGTGGCGCATCGGCGCTGGCATGCACGCAACGGAAATCGGGGGGAGCGGCGGAACGAAAACCCAACGGATTCGGAAAAACCGCCGCATTTAAGACAAAAAATGTGTCGCGAAAATTACACTTACCTTCACCAGGTATAGGCCTGTGAATTTCAGGGCATTCCAGTGCGCCTCCGGGGAACTTCAGCGCAGCAGCGCCACCTGGTGGACGGCGGAGGAACTACCTTAGTGAATCCCGGCCGGACCCGAATCCACCGCAGAGAACACGCCGCTGGATCGCAAACGGACCGGGTAAGTAAATCTGCCCCATTGATACACTTGCACACAAATACACACATATATAGAATATACATATCAAATATACACACACATACAGTGCCATACACATATGTACAGCATATAAACATCACATATATGTTATATACACATTATGCTGTACAATGTACAGCATAATATGTATACAATGGTGCACATCCTCCATTATTTAGTGTCAGGTCAGATGATGAGACCCCCTGACACTGTAGACCCCATAGTGGCTGCTTTGATTGCTGTTACGCTTCTGGATACACACACAGGTACTACAAATGCTGTATAAATGCTCAGGCTTTTCTTCAAGCTGGAGAGCCCCAATGACATTTTGGATTGTGGCTCTATATATGTAAACCCCTACTGTGGCCCATCACTATTACAGCAGTACAGAGCACTAAAAGGGTTAAAATGTACTGCTGGTACATTTGGTATAAATAATGACATGGTGCTGACTTCCCCATTAAAATATAACATACATTTACCTGTACCAACAGTGTATATAACACATGTATATCAGCAATGAATCTAAAACTCACACAAAACTGCATGCCAGAAATGAATATACTGCACACAGAAATATATACCAGAAGTCAATATGTCGCACATAAATATATACTGTATATCAAGAATGATTGTACAATATCAATATATAGTAGCATTAAATGTGCTGAACACCAAACTGCAATCAACCTGAGAAAGACTTCAAGACTTCACTTTATTTTAAATCAGCTGCAGTTGCTGCCTTTTCCCTCTATGCTAGCCCGGCCACCTTTGTTCTTGTCCTGGTGGACTCGTGGCCATGACTTATTTCTGCAGAATTTTCTACTCACTTGTCATCAGCTCCTTGCAGCACATCTCCACACTACGCCCCTGAAAACACAAATGTAATTATAGTGATCCCTGGAGAACAACTATGCAACGCACTGGGGCAGATTTACTTACCAGGTCCGTTCGCGATCCAGCGGCGCGTTCTCTGCGCTGGATTCGGGTCCGGCCGGGATTTATTAAGGTAGTTCCTCCACTGTCCACCAGGTGGCGCTACTGCGCTAAAAAGCATCGGAACGCACTGGAGTTCACCGGCTCGGGCTGAGTGAAGGTAAGTGCAAACTCTGCAACAGATTTTTTGTTTCAAATGCGGTGGTTTTTCCGAATTCGTCGGGTTTTCGTTCGGCCACGCCCCCTGAGTTCTGTCGCATGCATGCCAGCGCCGATACGCCACAATCGGATCGCGTGCGCCAAACTCCCGGGGCAATTCAGGGGAAATCGGCGCAAATCGGAAATATTCGGGTAACACGACGGGAAAACGCGAATCGGGCCCTTAGTAAATGACCCCCACTGTGCTCCTAAATATTTTATACACCTCAGAAGTGACCAAGCTGTGTTCCCACATATTTATGGTCAATATATTGAGAAACACAAAAACAGGATGCCCACAGGATGGGCAAATGTTTGGGTCGCAGCCCCATTATGGAATATGAGAAAGAAGTAATCAGATTCATGCATGCAACCCGCTCTAAAAGGATGTAAACATTAAACAGAGGAGGGAGGGAATAAATCATAAATATTTACAGTGCTCCACTTATTATATTATATATAGTCGTGGGTGGGCTTATTTTCTGCGTAAGTAATTGTACTTCTTAGTGATATTATT
The DNA here is from genome assembly GCF_040894005.1 of Engystomops pustulosus. Classification (NCBI taxonomy): domain Eukaryota; kingdom Metazoa; phylum Chordata; class Amphibia; order Anura; family Leptodactylidae; genus Engystomops; species Engystomops pustulosus. Next base: position 179,356,089 of record NC_092415.1, on the reverse strand, counting down.
TATTATTTCATTCCAAATGTGGTAAAATCAGCAAAAAAATGCATTTGCGCCATTTCCTCGTGAGCTTGTTTGTCGTTTCCTCGTGAGCTCGGCTGTCACTGTGCGCTCCAAATGATATGTCTCCTTTATTCTTTGGCTTGGTATGATCATGATGATACCAGATACCAAATTTATATAGATTTTATAGTGTTTTAATACATTTTAAAAATCTAAAACATTGTGTATGAAAAAAAAAAACTTCTCCATACTTCGGTGTTTGGCGCTGTCTAAGACATTTTTGCAAGATATGCTAATGTTTTCATTGCTACCATTTGCAGGATGGTACAACCATTTGTTCACTTTTTATAAAAATGTTTATATCTCTTAAAATGGCACTTTGGGCGCTATTTTGCATTATGGGGGTTCAACGCCGGGAATAACCGTTTTAAAATTTTGATAGATCAGATATTTTATGATGCAGCAATACCTACTGTTTATTTATTTTTATATCAGTTCTAGGGAGAGGGGGTGATTTGAATTTTTTTTTTTTTTTTTAAAAGGCTGAGGCCGTTCCAGGAGCACCGCACATCCACGGAGTGCCGTCCGTTTGCTGTTTAGTCTAAAAAAAAAAAGGCTTTTAAAATTATGCAAATGATCATGAGGGGCTCAGGGCTCCATAGGTGTTATAGATCCTGGAGCCACTGAAGCTCATTTGCATAGTGTTTAAAGCCTTTTTTAAAATTAGAAACAAAATCATAAGGCTTTTACAATTATGCAAATGAGCCTGAGGGGCTCTTGGCTGTGTAGGTGTTAATGGAGCCTGGAGCTCTTCAGGCTCATTTGCATATATATATATATATATATATATATATATTTTTTTTTTTCTTAAAAACAAGGACACAGGTTTGAAGAAGAGCAGATCCTGCCAGAGGGGGCGCACACCATGGTAACACACAGGTTCACCACAAAGGGAACTTAAAGATTAGATTCCAAGGAGGATAATGCGAGAAGGATGATCACACTGTCCCCCCAGCAGGCAAAAATGGTTCTGGCTCTAGCAACCCATATAATGTCATGCTGAGACTGCTAACAGAAAGCACATAGACCCCCAGAATACCTCTCAAGTGTCCTGGATCCCGCAGGAAATCTGTAATTTTTGTTACAGGAGACTGGCACAATATTGTGGTGGGACACACTAGGGGGCATTGTACAGTTTGGCAGTAGGGCATTGAGGCATTGTGCGTGATGGGTTGTTACAGGAATGGGGTGTTATACTAAGGCGGATATTATGTACACTGCAATCAGTTTAGGGGTGCGGGGATGACCTTGGTTCATGGCAGCGCCACATGTACAAAGTTACTGCAGCAGTTCGTGGAGGGCACGGTCCATGCTCCGATATACTCCCTCCATATCATAAACATAAGACCTGACTTTTAGCGATCTATCTTCTCCTGGAAGTCATTTGATATGAGAACAGTCCAGATAAAGAGTTTGTATATTCTCTCGGTGTTTGTGTAAGTTTCCTCCGGGTCCTCCGGTTTCCTCCCACACTTCAAAACATACTGGAAGGTTGTTTAGATTGTGAGCCCCATTGGGGACAAGGACCGATTTGCCATGCTTTGCGCTGCATAATCTGTGTGCGCTATATAAATAAAGAATTATTATTATTATTATTTATATAGTCTGGGCCTGTTACTGATCTTGCCTTGAGGCCCAGCAGTTATCCTGTGTATGGCAGTTTGATACTTATGGCTTGTGACCAGGCGCATCATGTAATTTCTGCTGGATTCATTCTGAATCTGACTGGAAAAATATTCATAACTTATAAAAATCAGACCGAAATCCAATTTAAGCATGATGAACTTCATGAATGTATGGCTCCAGAACTTCTTAGTAGATTTCTTTTTCCACTTTTTCAGGCAAGTCTCAGTTTTGGCCACTAGATGGCGACCAGTGATTCAGCAATGACTTGTTACAGTGCAGGGGAGGAGGAGGAATTATATCCTCCAGGTATTGTCCTGCAGCATTGGTTTCTGTTCAGGGGCAAATTAAGACCGCCATGGGCCCTGGGCTGTGTGAATATCATGGCCCCTACAAGTCTGGAATTCACTTCCTAGATATGGTACTAGAACCTATGTATAGAAGATGACGGCTCATTACTGGGTCAGGCAGCAGCACCTCTAGTATATTTTATACTATTCCCTTATGAAGAATGATTGGACCATTATATAAGCTTTTTATAAGCTTGTGTCCCCCCTTCATCCTCATAAACAGTAAGCTCTTGTGCCCCCCCTTCATCCTCATAGACTGTAAGCTCTTGTGTCCCCCCTCATCCTAATAGACTGTAAGCTCTTGTGTCACCACCTCATCCTCATAGACTGTAAGCTCTTGTGTCACACCCTCATCCTCATGGACTGTAAGCTCTTGTGTTACCCCCTCATCCTCATAGACTGTAAGCTCTTGTGTCACCCCCTCATCCTCATAGATTGTAAGCTCTTGTGTCACCCCCTCATCCTCATAGACTGTAGGCTCTTGTGTCACCCCCTCATTCTCATAGACTCTAAGCTCTTGTGTCACCCTCTCATCCTCATAGACTGTAAGATCTTGTGTTACCCCCTCATCCTCATAGACTGTAAGCTCTTGTGTCATCCCCTCATCCTTATAGACTGTAAGCTCTTGTGTCATCCCCTCATCCTCATAGACTGTAAGCTCTTGTGTCACCCCCTCATCCTCATAGACTGTAAGCTCTTGTGTCATCCCCTCATCCTCATAGACTGTAAGCTCTTGTGTCACCCCCTCATCCTTATAGACTGTAAGCTCTTGTGTCATCCCCTCATCCTTATAGACTGTAAGCTCTTGTGTCACCCCCTCATCCTCATAGACTGTAAGCTCTTGTGTCACCCCCTCATCCTCATAGACTGTAAGCTCTTGTGTCATCCCCTCATCCTCATAGACTGTAGGCTCTTGTGTCACCCCCTCATCCTTATAGACTGTAAGCTCTTGTGTCATCCCCTCATCCTTATAGACTGTAAGCTCTTGTGTCACCACCTCATCCTCATAGACTGTAAGCTCTTGTGTCATCCCCTCATCCTTATAGACTGTAAGCTCTTGTGTCATCCCCTCATCCTCATAGACTGTAAGCTCTTGTGTCACCCCCTCATCCTCATAGACTGTAAGCTCTTGTGTCATCCCCTCATCCTCATAGACTGTAAGCTCTTGTGTCACCCCCTCATCCTTATAGACTGTAAGCTCTTGTGTCATCCCCTCATCCTTATAGACTGTAAGCTCTTGTGTCACCCCCTCATCCTTATAGACTGTAAGCTCTTGTGTCACCCCTTCATCCTCATAGACTGTAAGCTCTTGTGTCACCCCCTCATCCTCATAGACTGTAAGCTCTTGTGTCACCCCCTCATCCTCATAGACTGTAAGCTCTTGTGTCACCCCCTCATCCTCATAGACTGTAAGCTCTTGTGTCATCCCCTCATCCTCATAGACTGTAAGCTCTTGTGTCATCCCCTCATCCTCATAGACTGTAAGCTCTTGTGTCACCCCCTCATTCTCATAGACTCTAAGCTCTTGTGTCACTCCCTTCATTCCCATAGATTGTAAGCTCTTGTGTTACCCCCTCATCCTCATAGACTGTAAGCTCTTGTGTCACCCCCTCATCCTCATAGACTGTAAGCTCTTGGATCACCTCCTCATCCTCAGACCGTAAGCTCTTTTGTCATCCCCGCTATAGACTGTAAGCTCTTGTTTCACCCCCCCATAGACTGTAAGCTCTTGTGTCACCTCATACTCATAGACTGTAAGTTCTTGTGTCACCCCCTCATCCTCATAGACTGTAAGTTCTTGTGTCACCCCCTCATCCTCATAGACTGTAAGCTCTTGTGTCGCTGCCTCATCCTCATAGACTGTAAGCTCTTGTGCCCCCCTCATCCTCATAGACTGTAAGCTCTTGTGTCATCCCCTCATCCTTATAGACTGTAAGCTCTTGTGTCACCCCCTCATCCTTATAGACTGTAAGCTCTTGTGTCACCCCTTCATCCTCATAGACTGTAAGCTCTTGTGTCACTCCTTCATCCCCGTAGACTGTAAGCTCTTGTGTCACCCCCTCATCCTCATAAACTGTAAGCTCTTGTGTCACCCCTCAGCCTCATAGATTGTAAGCTCCTGTGTCACCCCCTCATACTCATAGACTGTAAGCTCTTGTGTCACTCCTTCATCCTCATAGACTGTAAGCTCTTGTGTCACTCCTTCATCCTCATAGACTGTAAGCTCTTGTGTCACCCCCTCATCCTCATAGACTGTAAGCTCTTGTGTCACTCCCTCATCCTCATAGACTGTAAGCTCTTGTGTCACTCCCTCATCCTCATAGACTGTAAGCTCTTGTGTTACCCCCTCATCCTCATAGACTGTAAGCTCTTGTGTCACCCCCTCATCCTCATAGACTGTAAGCTCTTGTGTCACCCCCTCATCCTCATAGACTGTAAGCTCTTGTGTCACTCCCTCATCTTCATAGACTGCAAGCTCTTGTGTCACCCTCATCCTCATAGACTGTAAGCTCTTGTGTTACCCTCATCCTCATAGACTGTAAGCTCTTGTGTTATCCCCTCATCCTCATAGACTGTAAGCTCTTGTGTCACCTCCTCATCCTGATGGACTGTAAGCTCTTGTGTCACTCCTCATCCTCATAGACTGTAAGCTCTTGTGTCACCCCCTCATCCTCAAAGACTGTAAGCTCTTGTGTCACCCCCTCATCCTCAAAGACTGTAAGCTCTTGTGTCACCCCCTCATCCTCATAGACTGTAAGCTCTTGTGTCACCCCCTCATCCTCATAGACTGTAAGCTCTAGGATCACCTCCTCATCCCCATAGACTGTAAGTTCTTGTGTCACCCCCTCATCCTCATGGACTGTAAGTTCTTGTGTCACCCCCTCATCCTCATAGACTGTAAGCTCTTGTGTCACTCCCTCATCCTCATAGACTATAAGCTCTTGTGTCACTCCCTCATCCTCATAGACTGTAAGCTCTTGTGTCACTCCCTCATCCTCATAGACTGTAAGCTCTTGTGTCACTCCCTCATCCTCATAGACTGTAAGCTCTTGTGTCACTCCCTCATCCTCAAAGACTGTAAGCTCTTGTATTACCCCCTCATCCTCATAGACTGTAAGCTCTTGTGTCACCCCCTCATCCTCATAGACTGTAAGCTCTTGTGTCACTCCCTCATCCTCATAGACTGTAAGCTCTTGTGTCACCCCCTCATCCTTATAGACTGTAAGCTCTTGTGTCACCCCCTCATCCTCACGGACTGTAGGCTCTTGTGTCACCTCCTCCTATTCCTCATAGACTGTAAGCTCCTGTGTCACCCCCTCATCCTCATAGACTGTAAGCTCCTGTGTCACCCCCTCATCCTCATAGACTGTAAGCTCTTGTGTCACCCCCTCATCCTCATAGACTGTAAGCTCTTGTGCCACCCCCCCTATAGACTGTAAGCTCTTGTTTCACTCCCTTCATCCCCATAGTATGTAAGCTCTTGTGATCAGGGCCCTCACTCTTATTGTCCCATATGACTGTTTGTACGCTGTAATGTAATGTTATATTTGTATATCTCCCCTATTTGTAAGGCGCTACAGAATATGATGGCGCTATACACTCACCGGCCACTTTATTACACCTGTCCAACTGCTCGTTAACACTTAATTTCTAATCAGCCAATCACATGGCGGCAACTCAGTGCATTTAGGCATGTAGACATGGTCAAGACAATCTCCTGCAGTTCAAACCGAGCATCAGTATGGGGAAGAAAGGTGATTTGAGGCCTTTGAACGTGGCATGGTTGTTGGTGCCAGAAGGGCTGGTCTGAGTATTTCAGAAACTGCTGATCTACTGGGATTTTCACGCACAACCATCTCTAGGGTTTACAGAGAATGGTCCGAAAAAGAAAAAACATCCAGTGAGCGGCAGTTCTGTGGGCGGAAATGCCTTGTTGATGTCAGAGGAGAATGGGCAGACTGTTTCGAGCTGATAGAAAGGCAACAGTGACTCAAATCGCCACCCGTTACAACCAAGGTAGGCAGAAGAGCATCTCTGAACGCACAGTACGCCGAACTTTGAGGCAGATGGGCTACAGCAGCAGAAGACCACAACTTTCCTTTCAGCTAAGAACAGGAAACTGAGGCTACAATTTGCACAAGCTCATCGAAATTGGACAGTAGAAGATTGGAAAAACATTGCCTGGTCTGATGAGTCTCGATTTCTGCTGCGACATTCGGATGGTAGGGTCAGAATTTGGCGTCAACAACATGAAAGCATGGATCCATCCTGCCTTGTATCAACGGTTCAGGCTGGTGGTGGTGGTGTCATGGTGTGGGGAATATTTTCTTGGCACTCTTTGGGCTCCTTGGTACCAATTGAGCATCGTTGCAATGCCACAGCCTACCTGAGTATTGTTGCTGACCATGTCCATCCCTTTATGACCACAATGTACCCTGTAACATCTGATGGCTACTTTCAGCAGGATAATGCGCCATGTCATAAAGCTGGAATCATCTCAGACTGATTTCTTGAACATGACAATGAGGTCACTGTACACAAATGGCCTCCACAGTCACCAGATCTCAATCCAATAGAGCATCTTTGGGATGTGGTGGAACGGGAGATTCGCATCATGGATGTGCAGCCGACAAATCTGCGGCAACTGTGTGATGCCATCATGTCAATATGGACCAAAATCTCTGAGGAATGCCTCCAGCACCTTGTTGTATCTATGCCACGAAGAATTGAGGCAGTTCTGAAGGCAAAAGGGGTCCAACCCGTTACTAGCATGGTGTACCTAATAAAGTGGCCGGTGAGTGTATAAAGATTATTATATATGTTTTATCGGAATGAAGGATGTCCCTTCTGTTGGCTATTATTCTGCAGTTACAGGACCTTGAGAGGTCCTTAAATGGCTTGTGTACATGTATATTGAGAGAAGGAACAGATGTACAAGGATTTTGTGGGTGGTGGCCCTTCTCATTACTAAAACTTAAGGGTGGGTTCAGTGGCCCAGGCTACCATCCAAAATGCCTGTATTGTAGTCCCCTTCTGTTTCTGTGTAGTGTACTTGTGTGTTTCCAGTCCGCTCATATAGTATAAGTCACATTTTCTCTTCTGTGTTTGTGCTTTAGACAAAGCCAAACACATCCACACTGCAGTGTAAGCTTTTTTTTTTTTTTTTTTTTTTTTTTTTAAATAACATTTGACCACATTTTATCAACTTTTCACCCCACTAAACTTACTTGAAATAACTTTATTAAAACTCATTTTAATAGATACCCTTTAAAAAAAAAAAAACAAAATAAAAACAAAACACTAATGCAAAAGAGCTGAGCAGAGGTACAGGGCAAAAGGGGGTTGATTTAAACTTGTAGGGGTTTAAAAGAAAATCTACCATCAACATCCATCATCACCAGGGACACTAAGGCTATATTCACACTGCCGTTGCCCGCCCCTACCGTACCGGGCAACGGCAGTGTACGGGGAGAGGAGGAGGAGGTGAACGCAGCTCACCCCCGCCCCTCTCCATAGCAACCTATGGCGCACGGCGCCGTATTACGGGAAAAGATAGGACAGGTCCTATCTTTTTCCCGGGTACCGCGCGCCCATAGAAGTGTATGGGGGACGTATGTGGGCCGTATATACGTCCCCCATACGTTAGTGTGAATGTAGCCTTACTCATAGATCCAGGCACAGTTTCTGTGGCCCATGGCCTCCTTCCTTCTAAAAATCAACTATTAATATTATGCACATGAACCTGAAAGGCTCTGGGGGACATTACCAGAACCCTTCCATGCTGTAGTTTCACAGACTGTTACACTGTGCACTGTGAAAGGCTGCACCCCGAAGCATTGAGCTAGCATTGCCTTTCCTGCACGTTTAGTAAACAAAATATTAAATCAGTGTGTGATCCTGAGGGGAGCCCTTCAGTTGTGTTTCAAAATCTCAAATGTTGCGAAGACATACTATTCAGTCATGGGTTATTAGGATCTATAGGTTGCAGAACCACAGTCCTGATGTGGTCTGAAATACCAGATGCTCATCTTTAATAGGATACCAGTTCTCCATGCTATAGAACCCAGGAAAGATGTGTCTGAAGTGACGCTCACTCTTTAGCCTCTGAAAGTGACTAATCTCAGGAAAAAAAAGTGATTCTTCTTCTGTCATTTTTCGAGTGACTTTGCAGGGGATTTTTTTTTTTTTATTATAGGCAAATTATTATTATTTATTATGGGCGTGTTAGAACATAAAGGAGTATGGATATTTCATGCCCTACCCAAGGGAGCTGGTAGTTTAAAGGGGTTGAGAGTCCAGAGAAGTTGTCCAGGAGGTGTAGCAGGACGAGACTCAATAGGGAAAAGTTTTAAGAACCCACTAAACATCTGTACTGGTTTTCAATATTCCACAAACAAAAAAAACACAAAAAAAAAAGTTAAATGATCCACAACTTTAATAAAAAAGAAAAAAAAAAAACAATCCACAAATAAAGCATTTACAGAAATCCTACACATGGTCATTAACTGGTGAAAATAATACAAAGTGTATGTATATCCACAGTCCAGCATAGTGCAATTATTTGTAGGAACTTTAACAACTTGGCCGACTCGGGTTCAAAAACTTGCTGCAAGTATTAGCAATGTAGAGTTAGATAAAAAAAAATCCCAAGAAATGTACATATCATAGAGCTACAACAAGTCGTCTTACAGACCCAACAAGGTTTTTCTGGGGCGTATGCAGAATCACTGCAATATGCTTCTCGAAATAACAGATCCTACAAAGGGCCTCAGTGTAAGTCCCATGGGTCAGTCAGGTTTATGATGGTCTTTGTGCAGATCATAAACACTTGAATATTCCAGGTAGAACTACCGGCCAATTTCGGTAGTAACACACAACGATCTGGATGTTTGGATTGCCTCCCCCCCCCCCCCCCCCGACTCTCCAAATGGCATAAGAAGGATCTTAAAAGGAGATCAGTCATCAGCTTTGACCATAATAAATAGCAGACAGTGGCAGGTATTGGCCCTGGTGAGTTTATTCATACCCTTGTGTGTGTAGTAAGTAGCATCAGGACTGTGAAAAGTGTACTTTTAGTCCTGTAAAATTCTCTTTATGGGTCTTTCAGCCTGAAGAGCTTCGAACTGTTTCACAGCTCCTCCCTCGCTGTAAGTAGCCAATCAAAATCCTACAGAGGGGAGGGGCTGTAGAGCAGAAAGCTCTTCAGGCTAAAAAGACCCATCCACGGCACTTAAGAGCTTGAATATAACTTTACTTATCACAGTCCTGTCACTACATATACAAAAAGGTATGACTACACAGATACCAGGGCTTTATATGGTCAGACTGCTGACAGATTCCCTTCATCATATCTGGCAGTAGCTGTGCTTAGCCATTTCCCTATTGAGAAAACATAGACGATACAAAGAATTAAGCATGCATGTGCACGAGGGAGTTGGGGAGAATAGCCGTTGACTGAATGAGCATTAAATATTAACAGAGACTTAAAAGGGGTTGTCTAGAGGTTAAAAGAAACAAAAAAAAAACCCCAAACAAACATGTGACTGCTTTCTTCCAAAAGCAGCACCACACTGGACCATGGTTTGTGCCGTGCCAGCTTCATTCATCTCTATACAGCTGTGTTGTAATACTGGCACAAACCATGGTCAGGCGCTGTTTTTAGCAGAAAGTAGCCATGTTTTTCCCTTGTGGAGAACCCCCTTTAAGGAGGGGATGTTTAGGTTAACATTTGGTCTGTGAAAAACAGTCTCGTGCAAGTTTGAAGTAGTTCTGCAAGGAGGGAGACCCGAGATACCTGGACTCTTTACTTCCCACTCGTTTGTAAACGACTGAACTATTTTTGCGGCATTTGTTGGCAGACAGCACAGAAATACAACCACCTTGCAGCAAGAATTGAATAAAAAAGGCAACATCACAAAATAAAAAGAAACAAAAACCATCTTAATAATGCAGATCGTGAATGGAGTATTTGTGAATTAATACATACAATAACTGCATACAGATTTTTTTTTTCCCTCCATCACAGAAATTATTGCTGATTTGTATCGTTAGAAACCCCCACGTGGTTAATCAACATCAATGGAGCTGGGGTGTAATACCAAGAATGGCCTCATTGATGAGAGTGGCGCTGTTTAAAGAAGAAATCAGTCATGTTTTCAGTTTACAACACATCCACGACATCCCCGCTTTCCTTTGAGACCCTGTTTTAGGCAGGGAATGTAGTTTCGGCTTTCTAGCGTGCCTATTGTGAGCGAGGTCCAGTTTTAGGAGGCCTCACAATAGGCTTTGCTAGCAGTTTTTTTTATTTGGCACTGAATATACAACCATATAGATAAAACCTGATCTGAGCGACACATATCATCAGTGGTAGCAAACAGTATCCAATCCCCATATACCATTTATCATATAAAGGGAACCCATCATATATAATATGATCTATATACACAAAATCTCTAGAGTAAAACCTGCTACCTACAAGAAGTTTTCTGGGTCAGCAACACCCCTTTTACCCAAAATGATCGCACTGTGGCTAAAGATGGTTTTCCCTGATAACTCATGATCACATCGCCTATGGAGGGGGCTTCCTAAAGAAACCGATTCTTATGTTATTTAGGTTGGAAATATAGAATTAGACTCACCGGTAATTCACTTTCCATCTAGTCCTCCATGACGGCCCACTTGGAGGATGCCCCTTGACCTCTGTAGGGACAGGAAGCAGAGAGGTTAAAAGCCTCCCACCCGCATCCTCCCGCCAGTGTCTACCAAATAACTACACCGGTGGAAGGTACAACAAAATTTTATTTTGTATGTTAAACATTCACATACATACAGCATAAGTCAGGGAGGGAATATATATAGGCCGTCATGGAGGACTAGATGGAAAGTGAATTACCGGTGAGTCTAATTCTATATTTCCAATACGTCCCCCATGACGGCCCACTTGGAGATCTACCAGATAAGTAGAAATTTTTAGGGTGGGATGACAGCTTGTAGAACTTTCCTGCCAAAGGAAAGATCTTGAGAACAAGGCAAATCCAGTCTGTAGTGTTTTATGAAGGTGGATGATGAGGCCCAGGTAGCGGCCTTGCAAATCTGCTCTAATGATGCACCTCTTTTTTCAGCCCAGGAAGTGGACATAGCCCTGGTGGAATGGGCTTTTAGGTCCGTTGGGGTCTCCTTCCCTTGTTGCGTATAACAGGTGGAGATAGCTAACTTTAGCCATCTTGCTATTGATGTCTTTGAGGCCTTTCTCCCTTTGTTTTTTCCCTGGAATTGAATAAACAAGTTATTGTCTAAACGCCAGGACTCCGTAGCTTTTATATAAGCTAGTACAATTCTTCTTACGTCTAGAAGGTGCCACGAAGCTTCCCTACTAGTGGAGGGGTTTTCGCAAAAAGATGGTAATGTGATTTCTTGAGCTCTGTGAAATCTGGATGTCACCTTGGGAATGAAGCCTGGATCTAAAGTAAGAATTATACGATCAGACAAAACTCGCATATAAGGCTCTTTGATTGAAATAGCCTGAATTTCACCCAATCTTCTAGCTGTAGTGACAGCAACAAGAAGGGTAGTTTTTAACGTTAAGTTCTTTATGTTGGCGCTATCCAGAGGTTCAAATGGTGGTCTGGAAAGTGCGTCTAGAACCAGTTTTAGGTCCCATGTAGGAACTCTCCTGAGAATCTGGGGTCTGATTCTGGAGGAGGCTAGGATAAACCTTTTGACCCACCTGTGCTCCGCCAGTGGACGATCGCAGAAGGCGCCAAGAGCCGAGACCTGGACCTTTAAGGTGCTAGTAGAAAGGCCCTGTTCCAGGCCTTTCTGTAGAAAGTCCAAAATCTGTAAGATATTGGGGTTAGATTGAGATGGAGGATTATCTCCACAAAATGCTACAAATTTTTTCCAAATTTTATGATAAATTGCGAACGTAACCTTCTTTCTACTTGCCTTAAGAGTTGTTACTACAGCCATTGAAAGACCCCGCGATGTCAGGAATTCGGACTCAGGATCCAAGCTGTTAGCTGAAGCCGTCCAGGGTCGGGATGTAGAATCGGTCCCTGGTGTAACAGGTCTCTCCGTGAGGGTAGTATCACTGGTTGCTGCTGGGTCAGGGATGTCAACAGAGGATACCAGTTCTTCTTTGGCCAATTTGGACAGATCAGTATCACCCTTGCCTGGTCCGTAAGGATTTTTCTGAGGACCCTTGCCACTAAGGGAATAGGGGGAAAGGCATAGGAAAGAGGTTCGACCCATCGGTGGCTGAAAGCATCCAGTCGATCCTTCGGTGCTCCTGCCTCCAGAGTGTAGTATCGATGGCATACCGTATTCTTCTTTGTGGCGAAGAGATCGATTTGAGGAATTCCCCACAGACTTGTCAAATGGATGAAGACCTCTGGATTGATGCTCCATTCGTTGGGAGAAATTTGTTCCCTGCTGAGGTAGTCTGCCTCCTTGTTTAGAACTCCTCTCAGGTGAGTTGCGGAGAGGGAGAGCACGTTCTCCTCTGCCCAGGAGAAGATCGTATGTGTTAAGGTGGAAAGAGTTGTCGATCTTGTCCCCCCCTGTCTTCTTAAGTAAGACACCGCTGTGGTGTTGTCTGATAAAATGTGTACATGGTTGTTTTTCAGGAGAGGTGTATTTAGCCTTAGGGCTTCCCAGATGGCCCGTAGCTCTCGATAGTTTGATGGCTTCCGGGATTGGGAAGGCGTCCATAGACCTTGGGCGTAATGGGAAGGGAAGACCGCTCCCCAGCCCACACTGCTTGCATCGGTCGCAATTGTGAGACGTGGAAGACAGTGCCAGTGGACCCCGTTCTCCAGGTTCTTCCTCTGTAACCACCACTGTAAACTTCTTTTTACTGAGGATGGGATGATGACCTTCTTGTCCAAACCTGAGGGTCTTCGATCCCAACTGCTCAGAATCCAATTCTGTAGGATGCGAGAATGGTTTTGACTCCAGGCCACTGATGGGAGACAGGCTGTAAGGAGTCCCAAGATCTTCATGGCTCCTCGGATTGATATAGAAATCTTCATTCTGAAGGAGCGAACGTGTTGTCTCAGATCTTCCGCTTTCCCCTGAGGAAGAAAAGACATCAGATGAGTGGAATCTAACATTACCCCAAGGAATTTCTTGAGGGTGGAGGGAGAAAGATCTGATTTTGGGGTGTTTATTAACCATCCCAACTCTGAAAGCTTGTGTATCGTAAGATCTCTTGCTATAATGAGATCTGGACTGTCTTTTCCCACAATCAGCAGGTCGTCTAAATAAGGAATGATAGATACTCCTTGAAGTCTCAGAAAAGCAACCACCTCCACCATGATCTTTGTAAACACTCTTGGAGCTGATGAAATCCCAAAGGGGAGAGCCCGAAACTGAAAGTGTAGGACAGAACCCTCTGGAGAGAGGACAGAAAATCTTAAGAATTTTTGAGATGATGGGTGAATTGGGACGTGATAATAGGCGTCTTGCAGATCTATTGTGCACATGCAGTAACCTGTGTAAATGATTTGGGTCGCAGATCTTACCGATTCCATGTGGAAACGTCTGTAAGTGATGAACTTGTTCAAGGCCTTTAAGTTTATTATCATCCGGTTTGACCCGTTTGGTTTTTTGACCAGGAAGAGGGAAGAATAGAAGCCCGTCTTTTCTTGATCTTGAGGGACCCGGGAGATCACTCCTGCGAGAATGAGAGATGAGACTTCCTGCCAGATGAGAGAATGGGTAGAGGAAGAGGTAGATAATAAGGGAGGCATAAATCTTGATGGTGGGGGGGTACTGAATTCTATCCTGTATCCCGAGTTGATAATATTCAGGACCCAAGGGTTTGAGGTAATACAAGACCATTGGTTGACAAACCCTAGAAGACGCCCCCCCACTCTGGCGTCACTGTCTCTTCCCTCCGGAGTTGTCAGGGGAATTTGAGAATAGAAACCCCCGACCTCTGCCGCCTTTAGGGTAACTCCAGCGACCCTGTTTACCTTTGCCCCGAAAGGTCTCCTTGGTGTTCCTGAAGGGACGAAATGAAGGTTTCTTGGAAGGTGCTTTGTTCTCCGGAAACCCCTTCTTCTTATCAGAGGCTCTTTCTAATATGGCGTCCAACTCTGGACCGAAGACGAAATCTCCAGTAAACGGGATGCTGCATAGCTTCGTTTTAGAACGAATGTCACCGCCCCATTGTTTTAACCACAAGGCTCTCCTTGTGGCATTTGTTAGAGCCCCTTCTTTGGCCGCAAAACGGACGCCTTCAGCTGAAGCATCAGCTAGAAAGGCAGTGGCAGATTTAAGAAGAGGAATACTTCCTAACAGAGAAGCTCTAGGGGTGCCTTCTCTGATGTGGGATTCCAATTGGTTTAACCAGAAGAAGAGGGTTCTGGCAACTGAGGTAGCCGATAGATTTGACTTTAGGCTTGTCATGGATGTTTCCCAGGCCTTTTTAAGAAGGGCATCTGCCTTTCGGTCCATAGGGTCTTTGAGTTGCGCCGAGTCTTCAAACGGCAAGTCTGTTTTCTTGACAACCTTTGTCACCTGCACATCCATTTTAGGAACAGAGTCCCAAACTTTGGAGACTTCCTGATCAAAGAGTAGACGTCGTCTAAACCCCTTGGAAGTTGTGATCTTCTTCTCTGGGTCCTTCCATTCTTCTGTAATTAACCCCAAAAGTGTATCGTTAACTGGGAAAACGCGTTGTTTTTTGGCTCTCAGTCCTCCAAACAATTCGTCCTCTCTAGATGTGCAGGGGACTTCCTCTTCGATGTCTAGAGTTTCGCGAATGGCCTTCAGTAGATTATCTAACTCATCCAACTGAAAGAGGTGACGTGGGTCAGTCTTTTGACCTACATCCTGGGAATCGATTTCTTCTGTGTCCACCAAGGAGTAGGAAGGGACTTCAGAATCATAATTTTCCTCCTCAGAGGAGGAGATGTCCGCTAATCTTGGTCTTTTTGGAGGGGGTTCCTTCTGTGTTGCCGAAGCCACTGAAGCCACTACTTTCTCCTCAATAAAGGATTTTAGTTCATCCATAAATGAAGTTTTTTCCTCGCGCATAAACTCTTCTATACAGGTTTTACAAATGGGCTTCTGGTAAGCCTCGGGCATAGTGCGAAAACACATATTGCATTTCTTAGCAGTACTTCTGCTCTTAGCAGGTTTGCTAGCTTTTTCAGATTTTTCAGATCTGTCCTCTTTTCCTTTCCCCTTAGTCCCTTGATCCTTATCCTAAGGGAGAAAGGTAAGGAATAACTAACTTGGAGTTCTAATATGATACACTACTAGAACATGCCATACAGCACCACTTACGTAACCAGGAGGGTGGAGTAGGCCCAAGTCTGCCTCATCAGCCATGTCAAAAAGATGTCTGGGACGGCCAGGCCACCAAACGATATATGCTCCAACAGACACCATTTCTCTGATAGAGCTCAATTTTTATACCTTAACGGGGAGCCCATCCCCCTAGCTGGTGGCGCTGCTGCGCTCGTTCGCTCCGAGGCGCGTCTGACGTCACTTCCGGTCGCGGCCGGAAGTCGTCATCGGCCGCAAAGAACTCTTGGGAACGGAGCTTTCCGCGCGGCCTCGCGTAGGCCCCATTCGGCTGCTGGAGAGGCCGCTGTCCGGATCATCGAGGGACCAGGGAGGGAAGACCCGGCCGCGGACCCGATCCGGAGGGGAACTACGACCTGCAATAGGCCGGCGTAACCCCGGTAAGTTTTTTTTTTTTTTTCTAAAAAAGAACATGCGTCCCCCCCCCCCTTAGGAGGAGAGGAGCCTCTCTGACCTATCCCCTGTAGGGACAGGAAGACACTGGCGGGAGGATGCGGGTGGGAGGCTTTTAACCTCTCTGCTTCCTGTCCCTACAGAGGTCAAGGGGCATCCTCCAAGTGGGCCGTCATGGGGGACGTATTGGAAAAAACACTATTTAACCTTGATGGTGGAGACATGGGATATTCCCATAATCCCGCAGTTCACACAGCGCTGCATCAGTGTCCCACCAGTCCCTACTTCTCGGTCCTGCTTGTCAAACAAGCTTTACCAGGATGTGGAAAGAAGATCAGGGGAGGCGCAGAATTGGAACCCAGAAGTAATCTGTTAAACGCAAGTGTGAACTGGGCCTAAGAACACAGAAACAAAAGGAAAACAAAAAACGGGAGATCTCCCATTTCCCATAGTGTTTTATGGACCTTCTGTTATTAAGCAGTTGTGAACTTTGCCCAAAGTGTTTTTTGCTTCTTTTATTTCTCAAACAATCGTAAAACATTGCCAAGATGTTTTTTTTTAACCTGCAGGAAACCAAAGTTTAAAAGGAAATCTACCATTAAAATCCATCCTGATAAACCAGGGACACTTACTCATAGCTCCAGGCACCGTGACTGTGGTAATCTTCATATTTGTTATCCATGGCATCTTTCCTATATCAAGCTTTTAAAATTATGCAAGTCAGAATGGCTCTGGGGAGGTGTTACCAGAGCCCCTCCACGCTGTAGCTTCAAAACCTTTTACACAGTGCAGGAGCACTACACCCTCCCACTGTGTGAGATTACAGCAGACACAGGGAGTGCAAAGGTTGCAGTGTAACAGTACGGAGGGGCTCTGGTAACACTTCACAGAAATGTTTAGGCTCATTAGCACAATTGTAAAAGAGGACCATGTATAACAAATACAAGATTACCGGTGCCCGGATCTATGAGTAAGTGTCTATGATTTATCAGGATGGATTTTGATGGTAGATTTCCTTTAAAAACAAAAACTGGAAAAAAAAAAACAAAAAAAAAAACCACACACCAGATGTGAGGAGGTTTCACTTCCATCTGAAATGTTATGGTGACAGCACCCGATGGTCTAGTAGTTGAGCTATTGCACGCGGCGTCTAGTTGTGCTTTCAAGTGAAACCCCTTATTACAAGGTACAGTAACACTCGCTGGAGAACATGTTCATTTTCTCCTTCACTTTCTCCAGGTTTATCGCTCCACTAAAGCGAACCCACTGCGTTGTACCCTTCACCTCCACGGCAGATATGTAGTAGTAATACCACCGCCCCTTTAATGCAACCTTAAAAAAGGAAACCTACAATTCTATTATAAAAAACATTGTGCAAATATTAAACTGTAACACGACCGACCCCGAGATACGCGTCCGCTAAGGAGGAGATGGATTCCCTTTAAGACATTGCACTCGTCATTGACTGTCATCAGGATGAGTGTGAATCACGAATACTCCGCTCACAAAATACTAAAAACAACACGTTTTAATGAAGTGACAAATGCACTTTTCTCTTTACAAGGCAATCACAGACTGCAGATATCAATAAGGCTGCGAGACACAAAAAAGCCATAACAAACTACGCCATCTGTAAATCTACGGTCATCTCCTCTACCCTGTCCTTAGGCATCGCGGGTGCCACACGTGGCTGTGAATGCAGGGACATCAGTCCTCTTAATAAGTTTTATTCCTTAATAAGAAATAGCACCATACATTTTGTAGTGGCTGTGTGCGGTAATGCAGCTCAGTCAGATTCTAGTGTAGGAGACTGAGTACTGTGGGGCGTCTGCTAAATCATGAAGAGCTACTACAAGAAACTTAGCATTGAGGGTGTCCCCTAGTGATCCGATATGGTGCACCCCCTACTTATTGCCATATTAGGGTCTATGTGATGCAGAACCACCAAAATGTGAAAGCCACCCACACTCGCCCTTCCTTATACATGCACTTTTTTCTGTGCCCGCAGCCTTATTTTCCATTGTAGATAAATATTACACTCCTATTCACTTCACCACTTTTCTTCTTCTTTTTCCTTACTCCCCTCGCACTCAACATGACTCCCAGAAGTCACGGCAGAACTCCACACCAGTCATGTCCTCTTCATCTTCTTAGCATGAAATTGTAATACTGGTAACTTGTGGCTGGCCTCCAGCCTATTACACCGTGCGGCGGTCATCCCAAGTCCTACCACTACGGAGAGACAAGATGACACAAAACCTGCAGCGACCATGGAAGAACAGACGGGTCACCGGGTGATCAGTTCTCTTCTCAGTTCCACCCACAACATAAAAGTAAAAATTATAGAAGAGTCCGATGTGGTAATAAGCCATTGGGATAGGACAAGATCCTGCACATGGTAGAACGTACTAACCAAAGAATGAAGTGACAACCTTCACATTTATGCATTGGCAGATGAAAAAGTTTGCGTGTTGTTACTCGGTAACAGAGTGCAAGCTTTTCCTGAAACTAGTGTCGTCCTTCTCTCGGTACATGTAGGTAGGGCATGTCCAGGCATCTAGTCCGCGTGCACTTTTTCTGTAGGACCCTGAAATACAAGAAAGAAAAATCTTTAAACTTTTCTTATAATTTTCACATTAACTTATTGAGATCACATATATGATATGCAGCACCAAGTATGCATGTGTATGAGGGAGTCAGAGAGAGTAGCTGTTGACTGAATGAGAATGAACTAAGAAGGTTTAAAGAAAATCAACCAACAAAATCCATCATGATAGACCGGGGACACTTACTCACTTAGATCCAGGCATCGTGACTGTGGTAATCTACTTATAGTTGTCATCCATGGCCTCCTTCTAAAAATCAACCTTTTATTAATTAATTATAGTAATGTGACTGCAGGGCCCGTGGGGGTGCCAACGGAGGTCCCCAGGGCACAGGCTCTTACACTGTATTTAAGCACTTCCCTCCTCCCCCTAGTTATCGGAATCACGGCTCTTCTTGGTGAGCTGGCTCATTAGGCTCCACTCACCAAGAAGAGCCGGCTCCTGAACGCCTCCCTATTAAATACACAATAGGGAGCCGCAGGTCAGTCAGTCACCCGACACCACACCCCTTTTAACCCGATTTTATCAGGTAAAGGGGGCGTGGTGAGCTATTTTAGAGGCAGGGTTTAGCGATTCTGCTCAGGTCGTTCACACGAATGAGCCGGCTCGTTCGCGAACAACCTATCACTACCTACCACTGTGTGCGGAGGGTGGAGGTGTGAAATGGTGTAACAGCCTGTGGAGCTACAGAATGAAGTGGTTCTGGTAACATCCCCTAGAGCCTTCTGACTCATTAGTAGAAATTAAAAATTGATTTTAGAAGGAAGGAGACCATGGATAACAAATATAAGAAGATTACCACAGTCACAGTGTCTGGATCTATAGGAACAAGACTTGTACAAGTCGGCTACATGTCTGTCACAAGACCTTAGCTGCCAGGTGAGAGATTTCTACTCTCTTCATATGAGGGAAATTTAGAAAACAGACGTCCCCTCCTGTTCTAGTATCACAATGTGTACATCTGACATGTCAAAAAAAAAAAAAAAAATCCATATAAAGTTCTGACACCATCTCTCTTTTTTTTTTTAATTTCCCCATTTGTGAGTGGCTGAACTACAGATATACTTCTCTAACATCCGTATAACTCTCCAAACTCTGAATTTCATGCTATATATAATATTAGAATCATTGCCCCCAATGCTTAGCACTTTCCTTCTTGTTTGGGCAGCTGCTGGTAGAGCATTTGCAACTAAACCCTCTTGCAGTATCTAACTTATGTATTAATGGGGGCCTTCTATTTCCAAGCTTGAAATAAAATTGCACTAGTTCTTATTTTCAGGGAAGTAAGCACTTGTACTATTCTTACACAGTGTTAAATGATAAGAAATGTATAAATTTAAATTGGGGTATTCCCATGTGAGACAGGGATGGTATATCACTACCATATGTGATCTTAACGTCTCAGCATTCAGAAGCCACACCCAGTACCATTCACTTGACTGAAGCAGTGCTGAAGTTCTGTTGCACAGCAGAGGGGTCAGGGTGATTGTGTGCAGGGTACAGGGATTGACGTTTACATTGCAGTCTTCCAAAAACAATGCCACACCTGAACATGGTCAGTCCCCAGTATTACAGCCAAGCTCCATTCATCTCCATACAGCACAACCCATGATCAAGAGTGGCACTGTTTTAGGAATAAAGCAGCCATGTTTTTAAACACTTTGACAACCCCTTTTAAGCCTGAATGAACTACAAATACTAAATATGCTTTACAGCCCCTTCACTCTTGGATTGGCAAGTGATAATATCCCTGTACCAGATGGAAATGCTCCTTTATTCCATCATGTAATTTTTTTATGTCAACTACACAAAATAACTTACCATAGCAAGCTGCCTCCCGATATTTCCAACAGTCACCCCGCCGGAAAAGAATATGCAAGGCAGCCAGGAGCGAATGTACAGGAAGTCTGGAGAAGTGTACCTAAACAACGAGAAAAGTTATGTAAATGAAAGCCAAACCTGTATTTCACTTTAAGTAAGGTGCACAAAGATTTCTTAAAGGACATCTACCACCAGGATGAAGGATTGTAAACCAAGCACGCTTGCATGCTGGTGTGCCCCACCCCCCCATCCCCTCTGGAAAGATCAGCTGTTCTTTTAGCTCCTTATACTTAATCAAAAAAGGCTTTAACAATTATGCAAATGAGCTTGAGGGGCTTTGAACTACATAGCTTTTAATTGAACCGAAGTGCCCCTCCGGTTCATTAGCATTGTTTTTTTTTTCATAAAAAGGCTTTAAAAACTAAGAAATTAGCTAAAAGAAGAACAGATCCTGCCAGAGGGGGCACATATCAGTATGCTTGGTTTACAATTCTTGAAATTGGTGGTAGATTTTCCTTGGAGCATCTTTTCCACTAACATTGTGTGCACAAATGTGTGCTGCCAATAACCTTGTCACAGGGGAGAAGCTACACTGCACAGGGTCAGTGTGTGAAGGGCCCCTCGCTCCACCCAGTTGTGAATTTATTCATAGATTTCAAGGGAGAAAAAAAACGTATATACTTAATTTTTCATGAAGATTCCAAGTATTTACAGAAATAAATGTGACTTACTGGTAGACACCATTGTAGACAAGGAATTGCGTGATGAGTGTTGCAAGAAATGCGATTGTTATTCCAAGTCCCAGGCCGCTGCGGGATCGGTCAAAGGTCCACCACAGGCCCAATGACAAGGCTGCGAGCGTCAGGGACAGCTGAACGTTATTAGCAAAGTCTAATTTCTGATTAAAAGTTTGGGTTAAGGAACATAAAGAACACCGTAAAGACTAAAGATTACATTTACAGGTTTTGAAGAGTTTAGATGTACTTGTAGTAATACATTGATGTAAGGATACAGCACTGGCATGGTTGATGCCCACAAACACTGCGATGCATCTCATGACGCTGGCCCATTCCCTCTTGAACTTGTGTGGTTCTCCAAGATGGCTGTCAATGCAGGGATAGAGAAGGCCGACCACAGCTGGAAAAGACAAGCACATGTGTAAGACATCAGATGTAACACAACAATGTATATTAGACATTATCATTGTCCCAGAAAACGAAAACTCGCTTGGGTGCAATATGTAAGGGTATACATGCTGCCATCGCCATGTGAGAGTCAAAGGCCATTAGTGTCTGTACTGGAGGTTCACCACAGCAAATATATTATATATTCATCATCCTTCCATCCCCAATCCCCTGGCCTGTCATAAAGGACATGATCACTGAGCCCATCCATAGGCACAGTGGTGGCCACTTTAGTCACTGACTGGCCCAGGGCTCATGTCATGAGAAAAACCATAAAGGAGAGGCCAAAACTGCCAAAATTGGTGGAGAAATCTAGAAGATGCACAGAATATTTGTCGCCATTATGAGCTTTTTTTTTTTTTTTTTAAAGAGAAGCAATTGGATGGAATCTCATTGGCTTTAAAAGTGTTATAAATGCACAAGAAAAGTAGCAAAGTTATTCATGTGCAATATCAGTTTCAGGTCTTGAAATATGTATGATTAACGTGTAAAATACTGCATTTATTAGACTGAAAATAGCAGAGATGAGCAGTATTTGTAAGTCTCTTCTCATGCAGCCCCTCACATAACCTGCATGCACAAACGTACGCCCTGATCTAATGCACCCCCGTTACCTACACGCATGACCCTATAACCCATATGCACACATTCCCCATAACCTATGCGCCTCCATTCCCTGCATGTATGACCCTATAACCTGTATGCACGCATCCCCATAATCTATGCACCCCCATTACCTACATGCATGGGCCTATAACCTGTATGGACACACCCTCCACATGACCTGCACATATAAGAGTGGATGGGGTTGCATTCTTGCTAATGAAGTTCTCGCTCCCCCTTCCAGTCCTCTCATTTTCCATACTGCTACACTATAGTCAGGCTCGTCATCTTATGGAGACACAGCAATGTTTTATACATCGCTTTGTACAGCACAACAGAATGTGAAGGTGCTATATAAAGAATAATAAAAATCATAAGAGTGAAAGTAGCTGAGAGCAGTCAGACACATAAGATGCTTTAGATCAGTGATGGCAAACGTTTTAGAGCCCGAGTGCCCAAACTACAACAAAGACCCGCTTATTCATCGCAAAGTGCCAACACAGAAATTTAAGGTACAGCTGTCACTTTAAAATACCCCTTTGCACAGCAAGTCCTGAGCTGTCTGGGACTGTAGGAAGATACATAGAGTCATCTCTGGTGATGGCCTGAGTGCCCACAGAAAGGGCTCCGAGTGCCACCTCTGGCACCAGTGCCATAGGTTAGCCATCACTGCTTTAGAGGATTGTATAGCAGGTCATATACTGCTGCTGCCAGGGCTGTACAAGTCTGGAGATCTGCCACCTGAGTGATGATGATTTATGATGCTTCTTGGCAGACTCCTTGCCGCGCGCTGATCACTTCCTTATTTTCGTCTGGAGCAGTGGCATGTTAGCAGTGAGCGCCAATGAGGGCCCGGGCAGGCTGCTCACCAGTTTAGTAGGCGGCCAATCACAGCCGCAGGAGCTTACAACATTTCCTGTGCTATCCGGACTATGCCAAGACGACGTGTGCGGGGAGGGAACGCGCTATGCTAATCCACATTTAGGACAAGATGTTCATTCTCAGCCCATTCCACCAAGTTACATCGCTGAAACAGATGGAAGCGGCGGCGAGACAATGTAACAACACTGCATTCACAATACAGCAGTCACGTGACTAGGAATAGGACAGAAATTTAAAGGCACAGGACATTTGGATAGGCAAGACATGGAGATCACAAGCACATCCATATAGAGGAAGCAAAACACTTCTACAGCCCACAAGTAGAGATTCTGCTAGAGTAGCTAAAGCACTAAGGCTACACATATAAGAAATGGCCGAGTGTGCATGTTATCAGCCATCACCTGCCATGAGAACCCTACCTACATCCATCTATTACAGTGACAGCAAGTCAAACCCAAGCTGTAACATAAGGATTTTTAGAGGCATCAAGGTGGAAGATTAGCTGGAAGATCACTGACTTACTGGATAATCTTCTTGCGAGAAACCTTCTGATCCAAGTGACCTTCTCACCCTCAGCCCAGATATACAAAGTTTCCCAGTTCGTAATTTCTGATCGGAAAGGTTTAGCTGTCATATTATACATTGTGTCTGATCAGCAGGTAACAAAGATTTCGGGGGTGGGGGGGATATGGTATAGTAACAGATTTGTGGGTAAAGATTTAATTGAACTTAATTAATGCAGATATCTGCTCATTCTGAATGTAGGCGTCCAGTTGGCAGTGAAATACAGAATAGCACCGCCCACTGGACTCCTGTGCCCAGAATGAGCAGAGATGTACAGCAATAAATTACAACTTCTACTGAATCTTTTCACACAAATCTATAAAGGGGATTCCCATTTAAACTATTTATTACATATACCACAGGTTGGACCCGCACCTATCTTGGGAACAGAGGTTTGCGGACCTCCTACCTGCAGCTGGGCTAGAGGCCTCTTTCACATGGATGTATGCACGCCCAGGCGAGCGCTGGAGAGGTGGAGGAATTAGCGCTGCTCATCCGTCCCCTTTCCATAGCAAGGCCCGGCAGTAAACAGGGAAAAGATAGATCATGCTCCATCGTTTTCCCCAGTGACACGTATATCCTATATGTCCCCACAACGTCCATGTTAAAGGGGCCTTATGGAGATTGTGCCAAATAAGTGCGGCCACTCTCCATTCAGCAGCATGGGAAAGCCATACCCTGCGGATATGTCATATATAGGGATTATTCTATGGTGGCAAAATATTCCTGCTTTATTCCAAAACCAGTTCCTCTCCTGACATTGGGCAGCTTGTGGTATTGAAACTAAGCTCCATTCATCTCTATACAGCTGAGCTGCAATTCCACCACCAGCCATGGTCAGAGGTGGCGCTGTTTATGGAAGAAAACAGCCATCATTTTCAGTCTCCAGACAACCCCTTTAATCTATAATAGTACACAAAATTATATTGGTTACAAGTTCCCATAGAGAAAAAAATTGTCAAAAATCAAAAGACCACATTATAGAGAATGTAATCATTTGGGAACATTATTGGGCTGATTGGTGCCCCCAATTAATCCGATTCTCTTTGAGAAGACCGCAGGGTATGAAGAAGGGGTCCTCTTATAGAAGACGGTCTACATACCTAATATATGGAGGGAACCAGTCACAGGAAAACTGGACTGTACATGGGGGGGGGGGGATCCTCACAGAGGCTACACTATGTGATACAACAAAGTATAGCTTGCAGAAGTTGACCATAATTAAGATCCTAATCTGGGCCTGGTACTTACCAGCTGCTGTACCACAACATGGTGGGACCCACCAAGCCGAGGAGAAGATGGTAGCGATGACTTCATCAGGAAATAAGGTCACATTCCTCTGGATCTGGAGAAGATTTAGCACCAAGGCAAGAAAAGCACCAACAGTGAAGAGGACCAAGCTCCTCCGGATCAGGCTGCGGCCTTGGTTGCTGGCTAAGGTGCCGTAGGCCAGACCCAGGAGAGAGTTGAGGGAGGACATGGCTGCGCCTGCTCTTCGGGTTAGCCAAGTGCTTAACTTTTTGCTTTCCTTGTCTATGCTTCTGGCGCAAGAGCAACTCCAGCAGTGCTCCTCGAGTCTTGGCATTTGTTTACGGATAGTTATCTGCGGAAGATTGAGGGGGAAAAAAAAAAAATATTAACTCCTATGACCTCCAAATTAATAATTACAGGTGATTAAAACTATAAACACTGTGTGAGTCATGTGACGTCAGCCCCAGAGATGACTGATGGCTCATTGCTGGTCACTACAGGCCTGACGTGGAGGAGGACGTGTCATACTGTATAATCAACTGGTCAGTGACCCCCATCAGATCACTCTACACCTACACACCCTTCAGCCCTGAGAGTAGGCATCCTAATGCCCCCTGGCACTGCCAGCTGGTGATCACTCATATAGACCGTATTAGCCTGCCCTGTGCCAATCTTAGAGGGTTTATACATGCCAGACATTCTGCTACTATTCATCTATAAGCCAATTATTAGGACATGGCCCGTTATGCCACTGCCATATGGTGCCCATCACTAGTTTGCAGCCACTTAGCCCGGGTTATAGCTAACAAGTTGTATTATAAAACAGCAAAGTATAATCCTTGTGTTTAGGGCTATTTCCCGGCTACTGGGGTGCCAGACTACTACTTCTTCCACCAACTCAGGGTGCCAGTCTATACTGCTAGCAGTATGTGCAGAAAACACAAGGATTGGCATTGTGACATGCCACCACTGCTCCTGGGGGCTTGTGTAAACACTAAACTGCAGTAACTTCCACCAGGGGAAGTAAATTTGCCCTAATGCCCATTACTATTGGCATTACTAATGATCAGTAGACATAATTACTACATCCTTACCAGCTGCTACCACTACTAAGATCAGTGCCCGCATCAGCCACCTCCACTATCTAGGCAAGTGCCTACTACTACTGGCATAGGTCTGTACCCATCAGTACTGGATTGCTTACCAGCTGCTACCACTACTGCCATCAATGCTGCCACCACTATCACATACCACAGGGGTCAGTGCCCATCAGTACCGGCATCATCACCAGCTGTTACCGTTACTGAGGCCAGTGCCCACCACTACTGGCATCAATGCTGCCACCACTATCACATACCAGCACTACTGGGGTCAGTGCCCACCACTACTGGCACCACTTTCACATAGCACCATCAGTACTGGCACCACTATCACATAGCACCATCAGTACCGGCACCACTATCACATAGCACCATCAGTACCGGCAC
Source organism: Engystomops pustulosus (assembly GCF_040894005.1). Classification (NCBI taxonomy): domain Eukaryota; kingdom Metazoa; phylum Chordata; class Amphibia; order Anura; family Leptodactylidae; genus Engystomops; species Engystomops pustulosus. The sequence continues at coordinate 179,329,954 of NC_092415.1, read as the reverse complement.
CACTATCACATAGCACCATCAGTACCGGCACCACTATCACATAGCACCATCAGTACCGGCACCACTATCACATAGCACCATCAGTACCGGCACCACTATCACATAGCACCATCAGTACTGGCACCACTATCACCATCAGTACTGGCACCACTATCACCATCAGTACTGGCACCACTATCACATAGCACCATCAGTACTGGCACCACTATCACATAGCACCATCAGTACTGGCACCACTATCACATAGCACCATCAGTACTGGCACCAATAACTTGCATCCACTTCTCCTACTGGCAGTCACTGCCATGACTACTGCCATCCTCACCAGCTGCTACCAGCATTGGGGTCGGTGCCCGCATCCACATCACGTGCCCCTCTCACCTATTATCAGGGTAACACTCCGGTGGTCAGGCAGGAGCCGGGATTCACCAGTCTCTGGGATACACTTTCGCCCTTGTGTTGTGTGTCCGTGTGTCGGCTATAAATACGGCGGCCCCGGGATACGTGCGCGTCCTGCTCCCGCCCCTGCAGCTCTGGCCGCTGTCCTCCTCTGCCCCGCTCCCTCCGCCCACACAGAGGACAAGCACCGGGAGGGGGAGGAGGCTGCAGCTGTCCTCACCCAAAACAACATGCGTGTCTGGTGAGGCGCCGGCAGCCAATCAGCGGCGGGCTGCCCATATGACGTCACCGACACACCACACACACCTTCCCGGCGCTGGGGAAGAAACCAAAACAAGCGGCGGCGGGGGCGCGCCCGGGCGGGAGCGCGCGGGGTGCATGTCTGTTCCCGCCAAGTCCTGACAGCCCTTCCCGCCCAGGGGGCAATGACCCGGTGGCCACTGACCGGGCTGCCTCCCAAAATAGTCATGAATGAATAAATAACCCTTCCTAAAGCCTTGTCCCATAGGAGAAACATTTCCCCTGAATTCAGTGTAAATAAACCTGCACACAGCACCATTCGGAAATGGCTGACACCTTTGACAATGAAGAGTCCTTCCTGCACCCTGACTCATGGCTGAGCGTGCATGTGTTCTCAGTCAGGAGAAGGATTAAGGCTTAGTTCACACTCCATTGTTCTGCTTTGTAACATGAGAGCATGAGGTGTCACTGACTATCATGGGGTCATTAACAAATGGGGGAAAAATGATTTTAATGAAATCTGTAACACAGATGTCTATGGAGTCTCTGGGTGTGAACTTAGCCTTACCCCCTTGCCAGAGACTTCTGGTGGTTTTTGAGGATCGGTGGGGATCTGTTGTACCTCTAAATAAATGGAGTGGTAGGTCCAGTATGAGTCTGTGGCACTAGCTGAGTGCAGCGGTGCGCCAGTCTTGAGGCAAGTTGAGCCTTTTGCCTCAGACAGCAGCACCTGCAGTAGGATGGGGGGACGACAACATCAGGTTTTTTCCCCTCTGTTTGGCTTTGTGCTGGCGCAGTTGTGGTACAAATGCCGTTTTGCGACTTTTCATTCCGCCAAATGAACATAGGACAGGACGCCGTGTAGGACCTTTGGCAGGATTGGCAAAATCGCTTCTGGCGCCCTGTGCTTTTTACAGATGAAAGCAGGTTCACACTGAGCACATGTGACAGACATGACAGAGTCTGGAGACGCATGGAGAGCATCAGTAATGGTGTGGTGTGGCATTTCTTTGTAGGCCTCACAGCCCTCCATGTACTCGGCAGAGGTAACCTGACTGCCATTCGGTACCAAGATGAGATCCTCAAACCCCGTGTGAGACCATATGCTGGTGCTGGTGCGGTTGGCCCTGGGTTCCTTCTAATGCAGGACAATGCTAGACCTTATGTGGCTGGAGTGTGTCAGCAGTTCCTGCAAGATGAAGACATTGAAGCCATGGACTGGCCGCTCGTTCCCCAGACCTGAATCCGATTGAGCACATCTTGGACATCATATCTCGCTCCATCCACCAATATCACGTTGCTCGGTAGACTGTCCAGGAGTTTGTGGATGCTTTATTCTAAGTCTGGGAGGAGATCCCTCAGGAGACCAACCACAACCTCATCAGGAATATGCCGAAGAGTTGTTCGGAGGTCATACAGGCACACGGAGGCCACACACAATACTGAGTTTCATCAGGAGCATGGCAAGGCACTATAGGGAGGTCACACACAATACTGAGCCTCATTTTGTCTTGTTTTACCGACATTATGAGTGCAGCCACACGTTCAGTTTTTCAGATGCATTTTTTGAAGCCAAAAGCAGGTGTGGATCATAATGGGTGAGGACTTATCGATAAGAAGTGCTACTCCTCCTCTATTTTTACTCCACTCATTGTTTGGGCAGCAAAAACTGTATCTGAAAAACTGACCGTGTGGACGCACCCTACATCAAAGTTGGATCAGCCTATAGTGTGTTTTTCCACTTTAATTTTGGGTGATTCAAAATCCAGGCCTCCATTGGTTAATAAATTCGATTTCCATTGATGATTTTCTTTGTGATTTTGTTGTCAACATCTTCAACTTTATACTGAAGTATCAATGAGAATATTTCATTCATTCAGATCTAGGATGTGTTATTTGAGTGTTCCCTTTATTTTTTTGAGCAGTGTCTATCATTGTAGTTACAACACATTTTGCAGATTTGTCTTATATTTAGGTTTTTTTTTGCAACTTTTGACTTCACCTAACTCACTTCAGATTTGTCAACTTAATCCAATTGTTCATGACAGATTAATGTGCAATTTCATTACAATGCCTTGTTTAAATGCAAGACACCGGGGCCTGGTTATTGATCGCATGCGGTTTCCTGGAAACGCATATGCGATCGGGCCGATGTCCACCCCCTATGAGCTAGCATCGCGCTATGAACGCAACGCGAGCGGAACGTGTGAGCGCGGCCTTAGACTGCCATGTGCCCTGGGCTGTATGAATATTATATACCCTACAAGTCTGGAACTAGATACTAGAATCAAGTTTCTTGGGGAATGGAGGATGTGTCCCTTCTGCCTGGTTTCAATCTACGGTTTCAAGACCTTTGGAGGACCTTCAAGGGAATTTGTGTTTGCAGTGAAATGCATGCGATTGGTAAACGATCGCATGCATTTCACTGGAAACACTAATGACATCGGGCCGAGGTATGGCCCCCTGCGCTTGCCGTATGTGTGACCGTACACTTAAATCTGGAAACGTGTGTCTTGTTTTTTGGGACCTTTTGTAAGGTTTTGGGCTTGTCTGATTTATCTTAGGCTGCTGCCACATGTCACGTTCTTGGATTGTTTTTAAACGGACTGAAAAGGCATGCTTTAAAACGGTCCAAGAACGCGACATGTGGCAGCACACTTACCTTAAACATGCTTCCTCATTTGCGGCCAGATGTGTCTTCTGTAGTGTGGGTAGGGGATAGTACTGTAACAATGGGTGGGGGGGCCATTTATCAGTCTTGGCGTTTTTTTCCCTGGTTTCCGATTTTACCAGTGTTTGCACTGTGATTATATATTGTGGTGCACGGTCTTAATGTATTTGGCGCACCATAAGATGAGAAATTGATCTCCAGAAATGTCAATCCACATTCACAAAGGGGTTTATAGTTTGCTTTTTGTTGGTCTAATTTTCTGGCAGAAAATGTGCTAAAAACTGAAATGCCGGAAAAGTGTAGGGATTGAGTAATTGTGCCCAAAATGAGTGGCAAAAAAATAAAAGCTGTGAGTGTCGGAAAAGAAGCTATATTGTGGTACCGTCCTATAATAAACATGGTGCACATGGTGTAGCCATATAAAACATGGTGCTATGCCCCAAAAAAATAACGCCTCTGCCTGCAACTCCGGAATTCCTCGCCGCCCTCCATATCCCTCGCCTCTAGGCAAACAACAGACATGTGTTTTGGTCTTGCACATGCTAACAGGTTGAGAACACGTGAGTCCTGCAATGCATGGAGCGTTTCTAGATCCTGTTCTGCTGCGAGCGTTTAGCAAATACCAACGAGGTTACACCAGGTCATCGGGATTGGAGATAACACAAGAAGTGAAGGTGTGTCTGCTCAGGTGATGTGGAATTGGCGGAGGATATACATTACAACATCAGCTACTTGTAGGGGCAAATCCAGGTGATGCCTGACATGATCACCCCACACGTCCTGCGCCAAGTACAGGATGTCTCCAGGAAAGGAGGCAGTACTGATAATTCTGATGTTTGCTACTTTGTAGATAATTTGTCCTTATGTTTCATGAAAGCTGGTCAACAACTCAACTGGGTGTAGTTTTCAAGAGTTACGTGATCTAGTTAGTTTCATTTCTACTTTGGAGCTTATTCCTGGAACTTTACAAATCCCAACAGATATTTTTTTTATAGCAGATGTTAGTTTCCCTTTTTCAGTTATTAATAATAGTAGAAGAAACCCTTCTTCCAATATTATCTATGGGGGTACTAGTCATTTGTACTATTGATGGGAATTCCGGCTCTTCTTAGTGAGCTGGCTCATTAGGCTCTGGTCACTAAGAAGAGCCGGCTCTTCTGGCTCCTGAACGGCTCTCTATTAAATATATAATACTTTTAACCAATATTTTTGGGTTAAAGGGGGCGTGGTGAGCCGTTTGGGGGGCGGGGTTTAGTGAGCCATCGGCTCACGACATTCACGCAAATGAGCCATCACTAATTTGTACAAAGCATCAACCACAGAAGCCCATAAGCCTCAGATGCTGAGGAAATTGCCATTAAAATCAAGCATGAATAAACCAGGGACACTTACTCATTGATCCAGGCACCGTATCCATGGCATCTTCCTTCTAGAAGCATCTTTTAAAATGATGCTAATGAGCCAGAATGGCTCTGGGGGTTGTTACCAGAGCCCCCCCCCATGCTGTAGCTTTACAGACTATTACACTGTGCAAAAGATCTTTCCCCTTGTATTCGTTTCCATGGAAATACATGCAATCGGTAATCAGCACCTTGTGGCTTACATTGTTTAAATGCAATACATTGGGTGCTGGTTGCCTTCCGGACTGGGGCCATGCTTCTCATATTAGGTTTTGTGGCTGCATGGCAGAAGTGCTACCCACTCAGCATGGTGTCTGAGCACCCAGGTCAATCCCAGGTCAACATCTGCAAAGAGTTTGTATGTTCTCTCCGTGTTTGCGTGGGCTTCCTCCGTGTCCTCCGGTTTCCTCCCAAACTCCAAAACATACTGGTAGGTTGTTTAGATTGTTAGCCCTATTGGGTACAGGGACCAATTTGGCAAGCTATGTGCAGCGCTACATAATCTGTGTGCGCTATATAACTAAAGAATTATTATTATTATTTTCCTACTTTAGGCTCCATGCAAATGACCGTGTGCGTCACAGTGCCCTAACCTGGGCTAAGCACATGGGTGGAGAAGAGAGTTGCACTCCTCCCCTCTACTATGGAAGCATAGGGGCCACAGAACAGATCCATCCAAAGATACAATCTGCCTTATGTTTTGCTGCCTGGGTCTGTCACGCTGTGGTGAGAAACTGTGCTCATCACATCATGACTGGGTGTCATAGACTTCTATGGGGACGGTGAAGTGGCTGCAATTTTCACAGCCCCTAATGCGGCAGATATCTTTCACCCCTTCGCCTGTATCTATGACTGTCCATTTGCCTGGCCATTTTTGTATTGCATTTCCCTCCTGTTTCTGACTCTTATTAGGTGACTATCCCTCTCTGTTTGTATTGTCTTATCTTTTTTGTATTGTGCTGGGGAGGGCGTTAGATCTCAGGCTCCGTTCACACGTGGCATTTACATAGCATTTTGCAGAGAGGAGATTTGCCTAATTACATGGCTGTTAATATTTTTATGTTTACAATCCGCAATTGTGAACACAGCATCATTGCGTGTGTTAACATCACGCTAACAAAATGCAAACATCAACACAATTTTAATACATTTTGTTAAGATTAGTTTAAAGGGGTTATCCGGGAACAATAAATAACTCGGGGCAGTGCAGGGGCACATCCTCCAGCTGCTGATGTCCCGTGCCGGGGTCCGTCTGATCCGTGTGGCTGGCCACTGTCAAACGTCCCTATCTCTCAGCATTGTAGGGCACTGGGAGATGATGAGATGGTGTCGGCTATGCGCCCCTGTAAACTTACAGGGACAGACAGACTGCAGCTCGGGACATCTGCAGCACCCGGAGTGCTGCCCGGGTGCTCTCCTCACCCTAATTATGCACTGCACCAGCCTTGTCCTGCCCAGCATAACCACTGTGTTGTCCCTGGCAGGCAGATGTAATCAATCGCGGCACTATCCCCAAGTTGCTGTATATGAGTCATCCACCTCAAGATGATTAGTCATGTCTGGACAGTACAGACAGCCTCCTTTCCCATGGTCCTGAATTTTATAAATGTTTTTTGAGCAAAACCACTGAGAATTACACAAGATATGTTTCTGCATCGTCGCTACAGCAAGGTTCTCAAGGTATGTTTGGTTCACAATGCATAAAACCAAATGGTAGACTTTAAGATTCACAAAATCTGTCCCCCCCTGCGTGGGGTTTGTTGAAACTAAGATTCACAAAACTTTTAGGAATGTCTAACTACAACAGCAATGTTGGCTATGTGCTCCCATAGAGACCTTATAGCAAAGATAACATAAAACATAGTGTAGCAGAGGCCCCTCTGATGCGGTACAGTCTTACCATCTGTGTTACATTATATGTAGCTATTGGACTGTATCCTTTAATGTTTACAAGAATGATATCTTTTATTCATCAGCTCAAACTTTGTTGCACAATCTCAATGAAAGCAGTTTAATGCTCCCTAATGTGGGCGCTCAGCACATTTCAGCGCTCTTTCATAATTGGTCATGGTGGTGTGCCAAAGAATTGCAATCGATTTTGCAAGGGCATTTCAGCATAGATGATATGTAATAAATCACATTAATCTTGACATTGGCAATCTTATAATGGGGTGAATTATTATTCAGAAATAAACTCTTGGTCCAGTCATTAAGGTTTGTTATATGAATGAACATCGGGGCAGAGTTATCAAAAGTTAGACTAGAAGAAGTTAAAGGGGTTGTCCACTTTGAGCAAATAAATGATATTGTTTGTGTAATGAAAAGTTATACAATTTTCCAATATATCTCCTACATCAATTTTTTGCAATTTTCTAGATCTCTGCTTGCTGTCCTTCCATTGATGGACATGAGCCTTTTATTATCACAGAGACTAATCAGAGCCGTGTGATAATAATGGCTTGTGCACCTGTGTGCCATCACATGACCATGGACAGATTTCTATCCACTGGAAGTAAACATAGAAGCTTTCTATAGAAGGACAGCAAGTAGAGATCTTAAAAAAAAACATGAGCAATTGATATAGAAAGTATTTTGGAAAATTGTATAACTTTTCCTTACACAAACCATATCAATTATTTGCTGAAAGTAGACAACCCCTCTAATGCTGCACCAGATTGATCATAGTCTAATGCTGAATGATAAATCTGGTATAATATAGACAGCACACGGAATAAGATGGCTAGTCAACCCCCTTGCTGGACAGCTACAGCGTGTGCAGCTCGATAATGCCAGAAAGGCATAGAATTAAATATCATGTTTGTGACGCCACTTGCAACATCCTCCCACTGGGGACTGAGCTTTGCTGGGGGGAGGGGGCCAGCTGGATTCCCCTGGTACCTGAGTGGCTGACATAGAGCACAGCCTAGCACTAGTCATATCACAGCTAACTTGGTGCAGGTGAACAGGCCACCTCTACGCCAGGCAGAGGGATGCAAGAAGAAGGGGAGGTCGCAATGCAAGGGATGAAGGGATCCCAGGGTAGATGGTGAAGTGGATGCCCTTGATGTTAGCAGCAGCCAGGGATCACAGACAGGGATGATGAACATATAACTAACAGTCTCTTTATTCCACAGACTTCCAACAAAGCAACTCAGTGACAGGCTGAACTAGGAAGGTTCTTCCAGCAGGGTCCACGAGGTAGCTGATGGTTGGTTTGCAGTCTGGGTGTAGCTCACAGCCCTGGTCCTATGGCATTGTGCTGGAGAATTGCTTAGGCTGCTTGGGCATCAGTTTGCTGCAGGCTCTGTGGAGGGGTTCGCATGGAGCCGCTGGTCTTATAGAAGGGAAGCCCCCTGAGGGGAGACAGCAGCAGCAGCAAGCTGGAGTCTCTATAAACTTCAACTCTGGGGGAAGTCCAAGCTTTCAACAAATGGCTGATCTTGTTGCAGAGAAGGATAAACATAATATTAGATTTTAATAGCAACAGTGCAAACTCTAACCCTTCCTTTACAGGTAGATGGCAGTTTAGCTGCAATACTAGAAACAACCATTGTATAGTAGCATCGGACAAGGAACAAGTGTTCTGGCAATACATAGAATTATCTTAGAATTGGCTTAGTTTTGAATTGTATCAGTTCTTAAGGTCCCATCCTGCGGGCCATTACACATCTATATAGTAAGCTCGGTTCTCAAATTGTTTCCTTGTAGTAAGCTTGGTTCTGGTCCATTATCTATGAAGTAAGCCTGGTTCTGTTACTGTATTTATGAAGTAAGCTTTTTTCTGTTACTGTATCTATGTAGTAAGCCTGTTTCTGGTACTACATCTATGTAGTAAGCTTGGATCTGGTTTTGTATTTGTGTAGTAAGCATGGTTCTGATGCTGTATATATGTATTAAAATTGATTTTTTTTTTTGTATTTATGTAGTAAGCTAGTTTCTCTTACTGAATTTATGAGGTATTCTTGTTTTTAGACTGTATCTATGTATTAAGCTTGTTTTTTGTAGTAATGTAGTAAGCTAGATTATGAAGTCTTTTCATGAAGCATGCTTGTTCTGGTACTGTATTTATGTAGAAACCAACAGCAGAATCACTAACCACACCATGACAAAAAACATTTAAAAAATGTATTATAATCTCTACATATAAAACATGAATAATGACCAAGAAAAAAATGCAATATTGTGGGAGTCATCCCAGAGTCTATAAGGGTGGCCAGTATATTCCCAGAATACCTCACACTTCATATATGAAAATACCAATGGATATCACTGTGGATAGTGGAACAATTAATACATAAATATACAATGCACTCGCCTAATCTGAATTACTGCGATACATCCTCCATAATAATCATCCACAAGTAAAAGAAATACAGAACAAACAGTACTGTGTATAAGTAACCAAAGCCAAACTTACAAAAGTATATGATGGTCACAAGCTAGACCTCGAGATGAGACCCCAGTGTGCGTTTCGGCTACTACAACCTTCGTCTGGACAAAAATGATTATCCATGGCCCCCTTCCTTCTAACATCAACTTAATAATTATGGCAGTAAGCCAGAAGTGCTCGGGGGGGGGGGGGGGGGGCATTTTCAGAGCCCCTCGTGGAGGAGGATGGAGACAGCATGGGGTTTGGTATGACATGTTGTGCTGATTGTAACAGCCTGTGAGACTGCAGCTCTTAGGGGCTCTTTTCACACCTCCAGAGTCCGTCAGGCTCAATAGCATAGGGAGTAGGAAGAGGATGAGAACAGTGAAACAGCCTGTGAATCTGCAGCATGGAGGGGCTCTGGTAACAACCCCTAAAGCACTTCAGGCTAGCATACGTTTATCTGTGTGTGTGTGTGTGTCTCTGGTTTATTATGCTTGATTTTAAATTCTTTAAAGTAGATTTTCTTTATGTTTCCAATGTAAAAAGATGGTTAGCATATATTTATGTCACAGGGATTGTACACACTTGTCACAGTACAGGGATAATACACACAGTGATGTCACAGTACAGCGATAATACACAGTGATGTCACAGTACAGGGATAATACACACAGTGATGTCACAGTACAGCGATAATACACACAGTGATGTCACAGTACAGGGATAATGCACACAGTGATGTCACAGTACAGGGATAATACACACAGTGATGTCACAGCACAGGTATAATACACACAGTGATGTCACAGTACAGCGATAATACACACAGTGATGTCACAGTACAGGGATAATGCACACAGTGATGTCACAGTACAGGGATAGTGCACACAGTGATGTCACAGTACAGGGATAATACACACAGTGATGTCACAGTACAGAGATAATACACACAGTGATGTCACAGTACAGGGATAATACACACAGTGATGTCACAGTACAGGGATAATACACACAGTGATGTCACAGTACAGGGATAATACACACAGTGATGTCACAGCACAGTGATAATACACACAGTGATGTCACAGTACAGGGATAATGCACACAGTGATGTCACAGTACAGGGATAATACACACAGTGATGTCACAGTACAGGGATAATACACACAGTGATGTCACAGCACAGGTATAATACACACAGTGATGTCACAGTACAGCGATAATACACACAGTGATGTCACAGTACAGGGATAATGCACACAGTGATGTCACAGTACAGGGATAATGCACACAGTGATGTCACAGTACAGAGATAATACACACAGTGATGTCACAGTACAGGGATAATACACACAGTGATGTCACAGTGCAGGGATAATACACAGTGATGTCACAGTACAGGGATAATACACACAGTGATGTCACAGCACAGCGATAATACACACAGTGATGTCACAGTACAGGGATAATGCACACAGTGATGTCACAGTACATGGATAATACACACAGTGATGTCACAGTACAGGGATAATACACACAGTGATGTCACAGCACAGGTATAATACACACAGTGATATCACAGTACAGCGATAATACACACAGTGATGTCACAGTACAGGGATAATGTACACAGTGATGTCACAGTACAGGGATAATGCACACAGTGATGTTACAGTACAGAGATAATACACACAGTGATGTCACAGTACAGGGATAATACACACAGTGATGTCACAGTACAGGAATAATACACACAGTGATGTCACAGTACAGGGATAATACACACAGTGATGTCACAGTACAGGGATAATACACACAGTGATGTCACAGTACAGGAATAATGCACACAGTGATGATACAATATAGGGGTTATACACACAGTGATGTCACAGTACAGGGATACTATACACAGTGATGTCAGAGTACAGGGATAATACACACAGTGATGTCACAGTACAGGGATACTATACACAGTGATGTCACAGTACAGGGATAATGCACACAGTGATGTCACAGTACAGGGATACTATACACAATGATTTCACTCTACAGTAATAATAAACACAGCAATTATACTCACACTCACTATATGTCACACCACAGGGATAATGTATAATGTGTTATCATAGTGCAGGGATAATGCAAAAAGATTTTAAAAAGCAGCTGCTCTATAGTAAAGCTAATTTTAGTGTTGCATGCCACCTTCCAATCTTATCCAGACTGTCGCCTATGAGGTGTTATGGCCCCCCACTTGGGTGAAGGGCCCCATATAAATGGCTGTGCCAGGCTAACTTGTTAGTTCTGTCCATGGTCTAGCTCTAGTGGTTCTGTTTGCTCACTTCCATCTGAATATGCTTTGTCAGGACTCTAGGACAGCCAAAAAGGAAGCGGTGTATAGTTGGAAGTGAATGTCAGCAAGATGGAAAGTGCACCCTATATTTCTGGGACAGTTTATATAAGTGTAAAATGTGCAAAGGATATAAAAAGTACTATAATAATCGTGAAACATAATTTTGCTGAGTCTATTTGAGTCTACACCATATTGGTCCTTACACTCGTTTTAAGGCTATATATATAATCACATCTAGATTTTATGATATGTTCAGGTTATACGCCAGTAAGCTCCAGGTATATACACTAAACCAGAGATGTAGCTAGGGATACAGCATAGGGTGGTAAAAGCCAGCGAGTGTGCCCCCAACCCGGGAATACCAGTATTACCATCATACGGTGACCATGTAGTGGTAAGTACTGGTTCTACCTAGTGCTCAGTGTATCTCGTACATAAGCACAGGACATAACAATGAATGGATTTACAGGAAACATCTTTGTGCTTCACCTCATTTCCTTTCTCTTCCATCAGACAAGGGCCGCAATGACCACTTCTACCAGCTGCATCTTGGATTTATGTTTACAACCACATAAGACACTATCATGTTAAGATGGGGTCCATGATTACAGATACATGCCTCTCAACAGAGAAAGAGGGAAAAAAGATGCGGTGCACTATGCACGCTGCAGAAAAGGTTTTTGCCTTAAGCCACACCTTTTGCCCCACCCATTACTCCCCCCATACAGTATAATTTCCCCCTTAGTGCCCTCTATCTCCCCCCTACATTGTGTACCACCCGCTCCCTGTCACATTGTTGCCCCTTTGATATTGTGCCCCTCATCAGGCACCCCCTCGTATTGTGCCCCCCATCAGCCCTCCCTCATGTGCCCCCTATAAGTTACCCTTCTTTTCGCTCCCCAGCAGCTGAACCTCTTATTGTGTTCCCCATCAGTTCCCCTCTTATTATATTTTCTCTTTTTGCATCCCCCCAGCAACTACCTCTCATTGTGCCCCCATGGCTTCCCCTTTTATTTTTACCATTAAGCAGCTCCCCCTCTCCTTTTGACTTCCACAGCAACCCCCCTCTTATTTTGCCCCCCCCAGCAATTCCTCCTCTTATCCCCCCCCAGAAGCTCTACCTCTTATTTCCCCCCCAAGCAGCTCCCCCTCTTATTCCCCCCAGCAGCTCCCTCTATTATTCCCCCCACAAGCTCCCTCTCTTATTCCCCCCAGCAGCTCCCTTCTCTTATTCCCCCCAGCAGCTCCCTTTCTTATTCCCCCCAGCAGTTCCCCCTCTTATTTTGCCCCACAGGATGCAGACACAGTTAAAGTCCCAAAACATACCCCCTGCTGGGCAGGACAGCGGACAGAGGCTGAAAACCAGGACTGTTCATCTGTATCCAGGATGGTTGGGAGATGTGCAGCTATAAAGAGAAAATCTTCCATTATATTATATTCCATGATTTTCTTATTACTAAAATTGTTCTGTGTTTAGAACATAATCTGGTTTTGATCTTGTTTCAAATATTTTCAACAATCAGAATGATCTCATTGTTTTGCAATATAGGAACCACTTATATAGCAACCACCAGTAATGAAAAATATTACAACTCTGATTGGCTTGGTGTAACAAATGACCTGTATATGGCTATCTCTAATTATACAGGCCACTGTCATAGGTAACGGTAATAAGATCAATATTATCAGTTGTTATGGCTCAATCATCTTTATCCGAAATGTTGTCATCAGTCACAAATCCGAGAAAGGTTCCTCCTACCTGTCATACATTTACATAGGTAACAGCCCATCTACCATTCTGTACTTCTTTAAAGATGCTAAAAAAATGGATCTGGGTGAAAGTCCAAAAATAGCATTGAACACTGAGGGCTTATAGAATTTCTTTATTGAGATTGATCAACTAAGACCCTTTGAATATGATGCTGTGATAAAGTTAAGTAGATCTTATAACAATTGTTTTTAAAAGAAGCGTACCCCCAGGAGTACACTAACTCAGGTATTCCTGATGGTAGATACCTTTAGACCTATACTACCTTTGAATAAACTTTTAACCATATCTAACTAACTAAAAACATTATCTATACTTTATGCTAATGAACATCATTGGCTTCGGGGCTGGGAGACACAAAGCATGTGGAAGAAGGTGCTCTGGACAGATGAAACCAAAATTGGGCTTTTTTGCCACAACGGTTTGGCATAAAAGCAACACAGCCCATCCCCCTCAACACCCCATCCCCAAAGTTACACATGTTGGGGGCAGCATAATGGTTTGAGCTTTTCTTCAGCAGGGACAGGGAAGATTGTTAAAATTGACGGGCAGATGAATGGAGCCAAATACAGGACCATTCTGGAAGAATGGAAGTGTCTGCAAAAGACCTGAGACTGGGTCGGAGATCTATCTTCCATCAAGACAATGATCCCAAACATAAAGCAAAATCTACAATGGAAGGTTCCCAAATAAACGTATCCAGTTGTTAGAACGGACAGTCACAGTCCAGACCTGAATCCAATGGAGAATCAGTGGAAAGAACGGAAAACTGCTGTTCACAAACGCTTCATCCAACCTCACTGAGCTCCAGATGTTTACCAAGGAAGAACGGGCAAGAATTTCAGTCTCTTGATGTGCAAAACTGATAGAGCCCTGACACCCCAAGTGACTCACAGCTGTAATCACAGCAAAAGGCGGCACTACAAAGTATTAACTTAAGGGGGCCGAATAATATTGCTTGTCCCAGTTTATTAACTTTTGACAAAAGTATAAAATATCCATTAAATGTTGTTCCACTTCACAATTGTGTTCCACTTGTAAAATTACAATTTTACATCTTTATGTCTGAAACCTGAAATGTGCCAAATGGTCGAAAAGTTCAAGGGGGCCTTTCGCAAGGCACTGTATGAATTACAGCTTTCTCATGTATGTTCTGTTGTTTTAACGTCTATGGTAGCTCTCATTCCAATGTATTTCTATGGCCTAATACACAGGGCTATGGTTTTCTCGTAAGTATGAAGTGACTACCCGAAATTCGAATTATAGAGCAGGCCCTATTCCTGCCTAAGTTTGCTGCACAGACAGTCTCTTTATATTGTCATTGGCCTGTTAGAAGACCTCACACGCTGATGACAAACGGGCCGCAAACAATGGACCATATGGATGACTGTGTGAAGGAAGCCTCAGGTTTACAATCAGTGAAAGCCTTTTTCCTTTAATTTTCTGTGTATTTCCTATTTTTGGCTTTTGGTTTGTCTATTGAACTTATCTTTTATAATTTGATCCACATGTAGCAGTTTTATATGGCTTCAGTCATGTAGAACATAATTCAATGCTTTTATGATATTCCAAAAATTATGAATTTATATCCAGTAATGCAAAATGGTGATAATCCAAACAATTTAGTAATGCAATGTTTATTTTGTCTTCACCCTATAGTTTTACTATGTTTGGAAACTCAGACACCGTGTTCTACAAATGTTCTGTTCTTGACCTATTTCTGTTGTGTAATCCTGTTGATATATATTGTATGTTGTTGTTTTTATCTCCTTAAAGCGACCAAAGAGTATTACCCTCAAATGTAAATGATTAACAACAACTGGCTGTAAATAGTTATGTAACATGATCAAAGACGGGAAAATAAACTGTGATGAGTCATTCTGATACCCGATTTATCGGAAAAGATAATAATTTGCGTAGTATTTTTCCAGGTAGTCATTCATAATCTTAGGGTAATGATTAAAATATATCATTTGTTACATATTCTCAACTAAAATATTTATGACTAGAGAGGAGTGAATGTAAAGTTTCCTTTCCGGTTCAGGGTTCGGGTGCGCCCTGTGCAACCCCAACTTATTGCTGGGTTGGCCAATTGATGCCCCTTGCGACTAGCCATGGCTATAGCCATTGAGATATGTCTGAAAATATCTGAAAGTATAGACTCTTGATTCTGACTTTTGAACTGGAGTCTTCATTTCATGCCCCAATAGCGCCCCTGCAGGCTGGACAAAGTAAGAGGTTTCAACTTCTTAGTAAATCCAGAAGCGATCTCCACCAGGTAGACCAAGTCAGACCTAGCAGAGATGTCAGCTATAGTCTCGGCCAGTTTTCAGACAGAGATGTTAGTAAATATTGTCTCCCTGGGCCTACCCCCATCCCATCATGTCCAAAGTGGCATGGGGGTCCGAAATCCAACAAAAATTTCAGGAAAGGGGCTTTTTACATGCCTTGCCCTGGCAGATGACAAACAGGCCACAAAAAATATTTCTGGTACAGGCGGTCCCCTACTTAAGGACACCCGACTTACAGACAACCCATAGTTACAGACGGACCCCTCTGCCCCATGTGACCTCTGGTGAAGCTCTCTGAATGCTTTACTATAGTCCCAGACTGCAATGATCAGCTGTAAGATGTCTGTAATGAAGCTTTATTGATAATCCTTGGTCCAATTACACCAAAAATTTTGAAACTCCAATTGTCACTGGGGCAAAAGAAAAAAAATTGTCTAGAACTTCCATTATAAAGTATACAGTTTCGACTTACATACAAATTCAACTTAAGAACAAACCTCCAGACCCTATCTTGTATGTAACCCGGGGACTGCCTGTACTCCCATATACAGTGTATAGCTCACTAATATCTGAAATTGCAATACCCGTTTAATATCAATTAAGCTTCTCAATAGATACATTTTTTTGGTAGTTGTTTGTAGCTGTTAAAATTAAGGGGAAAAAAAAAGTCTACAGATGATCGCTTTTAGTCACATAAACAAATTTGTATTATAATATTGTTTTAAAATTTGACATATAAATATTTTACCCTTTCTTTCTTGACAGGGGTAGATTAAGGCTGTCCTAAAAGTCCAGAATTCATTTCCTAAATATGGGACTAGAATCAAGCTTCTTGGGGAATGGAGGGTGTGTCCCTTCTGTCTGCTTTGAATCTGCGGTTTCTGGACCTTTGGAGATGGTTCTTAAAGGAAACATGTCAGATAAATTAACCCAAACTAACTAAAGCTATCTTTGAAAACTACTATTATACAGTATTACAGGCAATCCCCTACTTAAGGACACCCGACTTTCAGACGACCTGTAGTTACAAACGGACCTATGGATGTTGGTAATTTACTGTACTTTAGCCTTGGGCTACAATAAACAGCTATAACAGTTATCAAAGGTGTCTGCAATGAAGCTTTATTGGTAATCCTGGTTCTTATGACAATCCAACATTTTTAAAATCCAATTGTCACCGAGACCAAAAAATATTTGGCTGAGGTTACAATTATAAAATATACAATACCGATTTACAAATTCAACTTAAGAACAAACCAACAGAACCTATATTGTATGTAACCTGGGGGCTACCTGTACAACTATCCCTATTTTGTTCATCCCCATGCCTGTAAAGTTCCACAGTTCGCTGATAAAGTTGACTCCTCCTCTATGCATAGTCATGTCTGGCTAAACTGCACCTCCATCTTCCTGATGGTCTGCTTTCTCTTCACCTGAATGAACTCCACTCAATGCTACATCATTCACCCTTCTTCAGGAATGAGAGAGTTACTGGCCATGTGTGTCTGACTCGCTGAAGAGAAATTAGCTCCCGATTCATCACATACTTAGGAATTCTCTACAGTGAGTCACACACAGCCAGTGTCTCTCTCATTCCTGACATGAATATGCTGGACTCTAATAATGGCGTGGGTAACATTTTCCATTTGTATTAACAATTCAATATACATTATATGTTTGCTCTATTCAAAGATCCCAGACTTGGATTTCCCTTTTACTGTTTCTGGTCAGGATTACTGAAATTTTACTTCCCCTGTGTATTTGTTGAAAGGGAAGGTGTCATGAGGATTTGGGACGTAAAATCAACTACATGTCCTTAAGAAGCCATGATTTATGTGCCCTGTAGCATTTCTGTCCCTGGCGTTTTTATGGGAGTGTGCAGTGAAGCCAGGGTGTACTACCCTGGCCTCAATGGACGCCTGGATACACGTTGAGAGTTGTGAACTAAGGTAAGGCCTCATGCACTCTGTGCAGATTCCATGAGCTAGCCGCACAAACTGTGTCCAGCCCCATAACTTTCTATTGGGCAAGCTTACTGTGCGGTGCATGCACAATGCCTAAACCCACTGTGAACATTTCAACTGACTGCACTGGAAATTATAAAGCAGGTCCTATATCTGCCAGATTCTTCCAATTGACATTGGCCATGCCAGCAAGGCCGCAAACAACTGCAGACAGCCTATCTGAATTTTGAATGTCGGCATATGAGTTTATTGCAAAGGGACCTCTTGAGGCTTTGCCGCCCAGGGGCCTACTGAAACCTGGGGCCAAACTTGGGCTCAACCTGCCCATTTTGGTGGGACTAGTTGACCATCTTATATGTATGCTGACCTTAAGACTCCTTCTTGATATTGTGAAAGAGAAAATTTGCTGTTCAATATACCCTATCTTTTTTGTTCTGGAAGGCAACATGTCAGCTGTTCTCTCTCACAAGTTCTGACATCATTACCTATCTCGTTGATCCTTATATCAATCATGGTAAAATCACCTTTTCTTTATTATTCAAGAAATATAGGAAGTTGAGTAAGAGTAAATTTTCCCTGTAACCCCAAAGTATCCTTTGTTCATGAAATAAATAAATTGATGCTTTTCTCTACTCGTTGGCACCTACCTGTCTGATTTTTTTGCGTCCACTATAAAATAAGGCAAAGCTTTGCCTTGATAGTTATTCTGCTTTAGTTACTGCCTTTGAGAGACACAGATAAGGCAGCAGCTACACAAAGTACCTGTCCTCCCTTCCTCCATCTACAGTTCACTGCTGGTATCTGAATTTCTGCTCCTCTTTCAAGCTTATTACAGGAAGGGGAGGGGGACGGTCAATACTCCTGTCAGGACAAGGAACTATAGAAATAACACAAAGCTCTGTTTTTTAAATCATCATATGGGCTGTCAATCAAGGACTGGGAGGCGTGACTGTCCAGGAGACTCATGAATAAAACTCCAGCTTCAGGGAATATGCTGATCAGACTCATTTTCATACAACACAATAAACTGAATTATTAAGTTTACAGGCATGGAAAGGAACAATGTAGTGTGGGAGATTTGGCCCAGTAGAGTCTGAGGTAGCGGGGTGTTGGGATGCAGTTCAAGACAGTGACACCAAGGTTTAGTCCAAAACAGGTCTCGCCTGCGTTTATTGCAGCAGCAAAATAAAACAGCCTTTACATTCAGGCATTAAACAAACAAAATCCTACTCGTCCGGGTGCTAACTAAACAGAGTTTCTCTAACTCACCACTAGTACATAAAATAAGTCGCTGCTCCAGGCACAGAGGTCAGGGCTGTGTGCTCTCCAGCCTCCTTTCAGAGAGACAACACTCTTAGCTCTGCTCAGCCACTTTATGCAGACTGATTAGGCTGCTCCCACCACCTGTGTCCAAGGTGCTGGACAACACAACCTAAGCACTAAGGCCTTGCATAATAGAAAAACCTATGGGAAACATACCGCCCATCCACAGTTAACCCCTTCAGTGTCTCACATGCCCTCCCCCTCTGTTTGACCCTGTGGGGGCGAACACTTTTGGCCATCAGACAGTGGGTACGAGACAGGGCATCGGCATTCCCATGCAGCTTTCCTGCTCGATGTTCTACCGTGAACTTGAAATTCTGCAACATTAGGAACCACCTTGTGACCCTGGCGTTCCTCTCTTTGGCCTGACTCATCCAGGTGAGGGGAGAGTGATCGGTCACTAGTGTAAAATGTCGCCCTATCAAGTAATATCTCAGGGATTCCAGAGCCCATTTAATCGCCAAGCACTCCCTCTCAACTATGCTATAGTTCTTCTCAGGGGGTGTGAGCTTGCGGCTCAGGAATGTCACAGGATGTTCCTCACCCTCCACTACTTGGGACAGGACAGCCCCTAAGCCCACGTCAGAAGCGTCAGTCTGCACAATAAAGGTCTTGGTGAAGTAAGGGGTGATCAGTACCGGTCCCTCGCACAAAACAGTCTTAAGTCGCTGAAACGCCCCCTCAGCCTCTTCACTCCACTTTACCATTACCGACCTGCTACCCTTGGTCAGGTCAGTCAGGGGTGCCGCTATTGTCGCAAAATCGGGAATAAATCGGCGATTATAGCCCACTATACCTAGGAAAGCCCTGACTTGCTTCTTGCTCATAGGTCGTGGCCACTGCTGTATCGCCTCCACTTTATTTACTTGGGGTTTGATGACACCTCGCCCAATACGTTACCCCAGGTAACGGGCCTCTTCCAGACCAAGTGCACATTTTTGGGGGTTCGCTGTCAACCCTGCTGCCCTCAGGGAGTCTACCACTGCTTGTACCTTGGCTAGATGACTCTCCCAATCGTTACTAAAGACTATGATGTCATCCAGGTAGGCCGAGGCATATCTCCGGTGAGGTTTTAGCACGAGATCCATTAACCTCTGGAATGTGGCGGGAGCCCCAGGTAGCCCAAAGGGGAGTACCACATACTGAAATAGCCCATCAGGAGTAACAAAAGCCGTCTTCTCTTTAGCCCTGTCAGTGAGGGGTACCTGCCAATACCCTTTCGTCAGGTCAAGGGTGGAGAAGAACCTAGCCTGTCCAAGTCGTTCTATCAACTCATCAACTCTGGGCATAGGATAAGAATCAAATTTGGACACCTCGTTCAACTTCCTAAAGTCATTGCAGAACCGTAGGGAACCATCAGGTTTGGGAATCAACACAATAGGACTCGACCAGTCACTTTTAGACTCCTCGATAACCCCCAGGTCTAACATCTGCCTGACTTCTTCGGATATGGCTAGTCGGCGCGCTTCAGGGACCCGGTAGGGTTTTTGGTGTACCCGGATGTGGGGCTCGGTTATGATGTCATGCTTGATGACTGAAGTACGACCCGGTAATTTAGAGAACACATCAACGTTTCGGAGCACAAACTCCTTCGCTTCCTGAATCTGGGCCCTGGAGAGGGACTCCGAGATCCGTACTTCAGGCACCTTGGCATCAGGTACACCTACCTCCGGTGTCACCTTCTTGGGGACAGGCGCTTTTTCTACTCCCACGGCCATCAGGGACTCTCTTTCCCTCCATGGCTTTAGGAGGTATATCTGTTCGGGTTTCCTCCTCCCCGGCTGAGATACCTTGTAGTTAACCTCCCTCACTTTCTCCATGACCTCATATGGACCTTGCCATTTTGCCAAGAACTTACTCTCAACGGTGGGCACCAGAACTAGCACTCTATCGCCTGGGTTAAAGGTCCTGAGTCTGGCTGATCTATTGTAGACCCTAGACTGGGCCTCTTGTGCCCTTGTCATGTGCTCCTTTACAAGGGGCATTACTGCCGCTATGCGGTCCTGCATAAGTGAGACGTGTTCAATCACACTACGGTGGGGGGTCCTTTCCTGTTCCCAGGTCTCCTTAGCTACGTCCAGGAGTCCACGCGGGGAACGGCCATATAATAGCTCAAAGGGTGAGAAACCTGTGGAAGACTGGGGTACCTCACGTATGGCAAACATCAGATAAGGCAACAAACAATCCCAGTCCTTCCCATCTTTGCTGACCACCCTCTTTAGCATCCCCTTCAAAGTCTTGTTAAACCTCTCGACCAGGCCATCTGTCTGGGGGTGATATACAGAGGTGCGGAGCTGTTTAACCTGCAGTAATTTACACATCTCCTTCATTACTCTAGACATGAATGGAGTACCCTGGTCAGTCAAGATTTCCTTAGGGAGGCCTGTGCGGGAGAATACCTGGAACAGCTCCCTAGCAATGTTTTTGGAGGAGGTGTTCCTTAATGGAATCGCCTCTGGATACCGCGTAGCGTAGTCCAGGATAACCAGGATGTACTGGTGCCCCCTTGTGGATTTGACTATGGGGCCAACCAAATCCATTGCAATCCGTTCAAATGGCACCTCTATGATTGGTAATGGGACCAGAGGACTCCTGAAGTGGGATACCGGGGCAGTAAGTTGACACTCAGGGCAGGAGCTACAATACTGGTTTACCTCCTCCCACACCCCGGGCCAGAAAAATCTCTGCAGGATCCTCTCTCGGGTCTTCTCAGCACCTAAGTGCCCTCCCAGCACATGTTTGTGTGCCAAATCTAGCACCAGCCTACGGTGAGATTGGGGTACTACAAGTTGCTCAACCTCCTCACCCCGTATCTGGTCAACCCTGTACAACAGTTCCCCAACAATCACCATTCGGGGGTATATTTTGTCAGCCCCTGGTATTTGGAGTACCCCATTTATCACTTTAACATTCTCCCGTGCTTTAAATAAGGTAGGGTCCTGTAGCTGTGCAGCCCCAAAATTTTCACGGGAAATCTCAAGGTCCGGCATGTCGGCCCCCTCCTCGTGACCCTCGACCTCACCAGCTAGGACCTCTAGGGGAGAGAATTCATCACCTGGGGTGGGTACATTGGCCTCGAAGGGTTCAGGGGCCAAGGCCGGGCATACCTGATGTCCATTATCTGCAACAGCACCTGAGGTGGGTCTTCGTCTCCAGAGGTCCCAAAACACCGGTAAGTCTCTGCCAATAATAGCCTCATGAAACAGGGACCCCACCACCCCCACTTCATGGGTGATAGTACCACAAGGTGTATGTAGGTTGATGACGGCAGTGGGATATTCGCGAGTGTCCCCATGTATACATAACACTCCCACTTTACGCCCACTGTACAGTCCAGGATCAACCAAAGTTCCCCGCACCAGGGTAACCAGACTCCCTGAGTCTAGCAAGGCTTCCACCGTGTGACCACCGATTGTGACCATACACACTTGGGGTTCTGCATCCGTGACTGACTCGGCAGCCAGAACCGACCGGGCAAACAGTGACATTCGCCGGGTCTGGTTGCAGTCCATTGGCTCCACTGACAGGGGACAGTTGGCAGCAATATGGGCCATTTCATGGCATCGCCAGCACTGGATACGGCTATGACCTCTGTCACGAGCCTCACTGGGTTTCTGTGTATCCAAGCCCCCCAGTGGACCCCCTCCCAACCTGACCTGTTTCCCTTTTTCTGTAGTAGCAGTCTTACCAGATGGTTTATTGGCCTTGTCACTGGCACTGCTTCGTGTGGGAGAGGTAAGTAGAAGATCCTCCGTAGCCCGATATCTCTCTACTAGGGACACGAGTTCCTCAGCATTTGTGGGACCGGCCTGTCCAACCCATCGCTGGAGCCGAGAGGGCAGAGAACGGGTGAACTTGTCAAGAACCACTCTCTCGACCATCTGTGCTGGGGTGCAATCCTCGGGTTGTAGCCACTTCCGGACAAGATGGATCAGGTCATGCATTTGGGAGCGCGGGGGTAGTTTTTCAGAGTATGCCCACTGGTGGACCCGGCTGGAACGAACTTGTATGGTGACCCCAAGACGAGCCAGAATCTCCGCCTTTAGCAGGGGGTATTCACGGGCCTCTGTTTCACTCAGGTCGTAGTAGGCCTTCTGCGATTCGCCTGTCAGGAACGGCGCCAGGACATCTGCCCACTGCTCAGCTGGTAACTCCTCTCGCTCAGCTACTCGCTCGAACACAGCGAGATACGCCTTCACATCGTCGGTTGCCGTCATCTTTTGTAAAGCCTTCTGCACTGCAGCCCGTGCGGAATGCTGGACAACCGGGTACCCTTGCAGACCACTATGGGACCCCTCAGTAGTCGTCGCTTTCGGTGCTGCCATAATGCCAGAAAACTTTTCCATCATCAGCTGGAACATGGCTCGGGACTCTTCCTGCTGATTCTGGAGCATGGCTTGCTGCTGGCGGGACCTCTCCTCCTGCTGCTGGAGCATGGCTTGCTGCAGCTGTCGATTAGCCTGGGACTCTTCCTGGTGCTGCAGCCGATTAGCTCTGGCCTCCTCCTGCTGCTGCTGCCGATTAGCTCTGGCCTCCTCTTGCAGGTATTTAATAAGGTCCTCCATCTTGGCTTTATCCTGCAATTCGCCTGCTGCTTTCACCCAGGCCATGCAATGTTGCAGGATGTAGCGAGCCTTTCAGGTGTGTGTCTTTTGAACTGCCCGCAATCCGAAGCACCATATGTGGGAGATTTGGCCCAGTAGAGTCTGAGGTCGCGGGGTGTTGGGATGCAGTTCAAGACAGTGACACCAAGGTTTAGTCCAAAACAGGTCTCGCCTGCGTTTATTGCAGCAGCAAAATAAAACAGCCTTTACATTCAGGCATTAAACAAACAAAATCCTACTCGTCCGGGTGCTAACTAAACAGAGTTTCTCTAACTCACCACTAGTACATAAAATAAGTCGCTGCTCCAGGCACAGAGGTCAGGGCTGTGTGCTCTCCAGCCTCCTTTCAGAGAGACAACACTCTTAGCTCTGCTCAGCCACTTTATGCAGACTGATTAGGCTGCTCCCACCACCTGTGTCCAAGGTGCTGGACAACACAACCTAAGCACTAAGGCCTTGCATAATAGGAAAACCTATGGGAAACATACCGCCCATCCACGGTTAACCCCTTCAGTGTCTCACAGTAGGGATAGGGGCAATTTTTTCTAATGACAGTTTATGAAATTATATTTCATTTGGGCGGGTTAATTTGACTGACAGGTAACCTGTGAGGGAGATCGGTGGCCTCCACAAGTGTCTGACAGCTGCTTACTCTTTATCCTGAGCAGATTCACACTTGGCTTAGCCCAGTGTGCATGTTTATTGGGATTCAGAGTAATTACTGTTCAATGATCATTCAGTCAACAGCTACCAAATGTGTGTCTGCATTGGTGGATGCGTCATAAGAATTACAACAATATCCCACAATTGTTCTTAATTTTTATCCGTTACCTTCATGTATTTTCATGTGAGTTCCTTTGCATCTAGGTCATGGGCACACTACATAGATAGTAATAAACTGTATGTAAAACATATTTTTACGTATTTGTATAATAAATGCGCTGTGCAGTGATACACAGCTAACGGCACTAATAAACCTTTCCTAGAGACAGGATTATAGGATTATTTGAACATTACTTGAGGCTCTCAGGATAGGATTAGAAGACAACGGATCTAAAGTTCACTGTACTAGAGAGAGGAAGGATTCTACTTTTGACAATAATGATGGAATATATCTATAAAGGAGTTTTGATTCAATTATATTAACACTTTGCTCTATAGCTTGTATAGTTTGCTCTAGTTATTTAGTTGCCTTAGAACAGGGATAGATTATTTTAAAGGAAATCTTGCACTCGGGTAGACATGATGTGAACTACCATTTACAGGTGGGTCTTTTCGTCATCGTTCTTTGACTTCTTTTAATTAGTCTTGAAACACCTGTATAAAGATAAAAAAAGACTTTGTAGAATATGCTAATTAGCGTGGGGCGTTCCTGTGGACGTCATACAGGCAGCCCGGGGGTCCTTCGGTTCCTAATCATGCACGCCTACAGCATGCGCCGTTGTGAAAGCTGGTGAAAATCAGGTGCCACTTAGACTCCACTCCTAGGTGTCGGTTTACGCCTTCGCTCGTGGTGGTACAGAGGATCCACTACCTCAGATCCTGACACTCATCTCCTCTGTCGCTCCCGGTGTCTTGGGCTGCCGTCTCGCAGGTCCATGCCCCTGTTTGTTTACAGTGGTATGGGAACCTCTGCTCAATTCGGCCTCCGGCCGGCCACCTTGGCCCGCCCGTTTCAATATCCCAGCGCTGGGAACAGGCAAGGTAAATTGGTAAGTATAAACTTTTTTCCGTGCCCTCAGAGCTCATACAGGGCAATTTGGGACAGTAAACTACACGTCCATAAGGACCTGTAGTGACTTTAGTGCCCAAATTCTACCTGACAGGTAACCTTTTAAGCTGATTCATTGAATAATACCTTGTTTAGGGCCTGAAGAGAAGAGCAGGACTCTAGGTTCTAGCAAAGAATATATTGAAAATGAGTCAGGCCTGCACCATGCATTATTCAATGAATTAGCTTTAACTGGAGTGTTCCTTTAAGAAATTTGGAGATTTGGTCTGTTCTCAAGATGATGACACTAGCATGAGTGTCCTCTTCTGGTCTGTGACCCAGTGATGTAGTTAAGAACAGCAGAAATAGCTACTGTATATAGTGCTGTCAGCATTTTAGAGAACAAATTTGCTGATGAAATCAATTTCATAAATCCTGGTTGGTTTTCTGGAAAAACAAAGTTTGAGACAGCATCTAAATTTGTCCAATGCTTGGACCTGCTTACATTTTGGTGGGTGAAGCAGAAAGATCCCAGTTGTAAGGGTCCAGGAAGATACAACAGAGAAAAAAGCAGCAGCACTCCATTAATCCAGTAAATCAAGTGTCATCAGCAAAACATGCAACTCATGTATAAGCCGAGTTTTTCAGCACAAAAAATGTGCTGAAAAACCTCACTTTGGCTTTTTCACGAGTCAATTAAAAAAAACTTACATACTCGCCCTCTGGCGCCCTGATGCTGGCTGTCTGGCTGGGTGTATACTACATGGGGGCTGTCTGGCTGTATACTACATGGGGGCTGTCTGGCTGTATACTACATTTGTGGGCTGTCTGGCTGTATACTACATGGGGGCTGTCTGGCTGTACACTACTGGCGGCTGGCTGTATACTACATGTGGGCTGTCTGGCTGTATCCTACTGGGAGCTGGCTAAATACTACTGGGGGCTGGCTTGCTATATACTAAAGGGGGCTGGCTGGCTATATACTACAGGGGGTTGGCTGGCTATATACTACAGGGGTTGGCAGGCTATATTCTTGGAGGCTGTGACCAATGCATGTCCCACCATCGGCTTATACTTGTGTCAACTATTTTTCCAATTTTTGGTGGTAAAATTTGGGGTCTTGGCTTATATACGGCAACTTTACTATTGTTTTAGGTTTTTTTTTTAATATAATTGAACAGGTAGTTTGAGTGACATTATGATTGCAGCAAATATTACACTAAAGGTTTGTACATGTTTATTAAGCCTGAATTTGTGTGAAGGACTGATAGGTAGGTTGACTTTGCTATAAATTTATTTTCCAGAATCTTTTGCTATATATTTAGGGCAAATAACACCAAGGATGAATTAAAGATGAATTACTAAACCTCTTGCATTGCATATTGCTTTTCTATTACCTTCGATCAATTAAAGCTGTTTGCTTGTTAAACATGAAAGTACAGTACATCCACCGGGATACTGGAGGTGTGTGCTAAGTCCTGGGATGACTCCAAAAATCTGTTTTCCTCAATGAAGTTTCAAAAATAGCTTATCTAGATCTAACTTCAAATAAAAAAAGGGGTTATTCACCTGTCAATGTCCATCAACAGTTAACAACAGAAGCAATGTCCATCTTCAGACAATAACAGAAGCAAATTCCAGTGAATTTGCAAAGGTGCGGTTGAGAGGCAATATCAGAGTTTTAAAGGATTTAAAAAAAAAAAAAAAAGTTATATAGAAAAATTCACGTCTAAACAATATTTTGTTGTATCTTATTTGGACTGATACTATTTTAGGACTCTGGCTCAAGCAAGTGCTGGTGTTCTTTGGCTCTTATCTCTGAATTCTTTCTTGCTAGCAAGATAGGCAGAAGCTCATTGAGGAATCAGATTACATACAGGCTCTATGGAGAGGAGTAGGAGAGCAGTGAGTCACAGCAGCAAAATCTCCACCCACCAGCTGAAAGTGTACTGCAAACTCACAGATAAAGACTGCAGACATGATAACTGGCACCGTATATACTCGAGTATAAGCCGACCCGAGTATAAGCCGAGACCCCTAATTTAAACACAAAAAACTGGGAAAACCTATTGACTCGAGTATAAGCCGAGGGTGGGAAATGCATTGGTTACAGCCTCCCAGTATATAGTCTGCCAGCCCCTGTAGCATACAGCCTACCCAACCCCTGTAGCATACAGCCTACCCAGCCCCTGTAGAAGGAAAAAAAATAACACTGTACTCATCTCTCCGACGTCCCCCATAGGTCCTCTTCTGTCTCAGACTGTCTCAGACAGAAGAGGACCTATGGGTGACGTCAGAAAGGTGAGTTTTGTCTTTATGGTTTTAGTTGACTCGAGTATAAGCCGAGTTAGGGTTTTTGAGCACAAATTTTGTGCTGAAAAACTAGGCTTATACTTGAGTATATAAGGTAATTACTAGAAATAGGGCTGATTCTGGCCTTTATGCTGCCTGAGGCAAAATTTTTAAATTTTAATAAGTGATTTACTTAAAATTTTAATAATTGATTTATACAATACATAAGAGATTTATTACTACATCCCCACCATTACACCTCTAGTTGACTGAACACTTCAGATCAGGGGTGCATCCACTGGACGCATTGCCATTACCACTCAACTTCAAGGGGCCTTACCAGTAACCAGCACCCTAGAAGCAGTATCATGGTAATGCCATCCCACAAATTAAATATAGCACAGTACAGTAATAAATATCTTCCCAGAAACTGCATTCAGATGATAACTAAAAAGGACCCCAGACCAGGCATTAAATAATAATACAGACCCCAGACGAGACAAGGAAATAAATAATAAAACAATGGCCACACAAGACAATAAATAATAGAGATATCAGAACAGACTAATAATAACAATGGAGACCCCAAAGCAGACAAAAAATATTAATGGACAGCCCAGAGAAAATAAATAGTAATAATAGAGACCCTCAATAGCTGATAATAATAATATCAACTACCGTATATACTCGAGTATAAGCCGACCCAAGTATAAGCCGAGGCCCCTAATTTTACCACAAAAACCTGGTAAAACCTATATGTTTTTTACTCGAGTATAAGCCGAGTTTGGGTTTCAGCACATTTTTTTGTGCGAGAAAAACTAGGCTTATACTCGAGTATACATGGTATATTAACCCCTTAAGGAAGCAGCCATTTTATAGCTTAAGGCTCAGTCCCATTTTTTGGAATCTGACTTGCGTCTCTTTATGTGGTTATAACTTTTGAACTCTGTTACTTATCAAAGCGATTCTGAGAATGTTTTTTCCCCACATGTTGTACTTCACTTTAGTGGTAAATTTTACAAAAAAAAAGAAAAAAGGATGAATTTTTTGAAAAATTTGCCATTTTAGAAATTTGAAATCATCGCGTTTTTGGGCAGATAGATTGACCACCTAAATAAGTTGCTAAATAACATTTCCCATATATCTACTTTACATTTTCATAATTTTTGAAATGTCTGGATAATTTATTTTGATGTCACACAGCTTACAAATAGATTATCGATTTTCCGTATTTTCAGAATTGACTATTTTGGGGATAAATACAGTTTTGAATGAAATTTTAAAAATTTAGCATTAAAACCACCCTACAAAATCAACCCATTTTCAAATCTGCACCCCACAAACTATCAGAAACAGCTTTTAGGAAGATTGTTAACTAGCGAACATGCTCGTCCGAGCTTGATGCTCGTTCGAGGATTAGCGTACTCGAAACTGCTCGTTGCTCGGACGAATACTTCGCCCGCTCGAGAAAATGGCAGCTCCCACCGTTTTGCTTTTTGGCGGCCAGAAACAGAGCCAATCACAAGCCAGGAGACTCTGCACTCCACCCAGCATGACGTGGTACCCTTACACGTCGATAGCAGTGGTTGGCTGGCCAGATCAGGTGACCCTGGGATAGACTAGCCGCTGCCCGCGCTGCTCGGATCATTCTGTGTCTGGATGCCGCTAGGGAGAGAGCTGCTGCTGGTCAGGGAAAGCGTTAGGGTGTTCTATTAGCTTACTGTTAGGCAGGAGTGATTCTCCAAGAACCCAACAGCCCTTCTTAGGGCTACAATAACGTTCTACTTTTTTTTTTTTTATTTGCATCTAGTACCATTTTGTGAGGAATTAGCAGGGGGACTTGCTACCGTTGTGTTTAGCTCTTAGTGGCACACATATCCACCTCAAACACCAAAGTGGGAAAATTTAGTAGGGGTTGGATTTCAATTAGGCACAGTCTGCCATTTTTCCTTTTTTATTTTACGTTTATTTTGTTTAATAACTCAGTGTCATCTCATCTGGCATAGTAGTGTGCTTTCATACTTGGCTAGAAAATAGCCATAGGAGAATCCAAACGGCTTACGCCTACAGTAGCGTTATATATTTGATTTCTGGTTGATCTGCTGGTGGCTGTATTTGCTGCAGTGCATCTACTAGCCAATTGTGAGCAATTTGTAGTGAGACTTGCGACCGCTGTGTTTTGCGCTTAGTGACGCACATATCCATTGCAAAGACCGAAGTGGGAAAATTTAGTAGGGGTTGGATTTCAATTAGACACAGTCTGCCATTTGTCCTTTTTTATTTTACGTTTATTTTGTTTAATAACTCAGCGTCATCTCATCTGGCATAGTAGTGTGCTTTCATACTTGGCTAGAAAATAGCCATAGGAGAATCCAAACGGCTTACGCCTACAGTAGCGTTATATATTTGATTTCTGGTTGATCTGCTGGTGGCTGTACTTGCTGCAGTGCATCTACTAGCCAATTGTGAGCAATTTGTAGTGAGACTTGCGACCGCTGTGTTTTGCGCTTAGTGACGCACATATCCATTGCAAAGACCGAAGTGGGAAAATTTAGTAGGGGTTGGATTTCAATTAGGCACAGTCTGCCATTTGTCCTTTTTTATTTTACGTTTATTTTGTTTAATAACTCAGTGTCATCTCATCTGGCATAGTAGTGTGCTTTCATACTTGGCTAGAAAATAGCCATAGGAGAATCCAAACGGCTTACGCCTACAGTAGCGTTATATATTTGATTTCTGGTTGATCTGCTGGTGGCTGTACTTGCTGCAGTGCATCTACTAGCCAATTGTGAGCAATTTGTAGTGAGACTTGCGACCGCTGTGTTTTGCGCTTAGTGACGCACATATCCATTGCAAAGACCGAAGTGGGAAAATTTAGTAGGGGTTGGATTTCAATTAGGCACAGTCTGCCATTTGTCCTTTTTTATTTTACGTTTATTTTGTTTAATAACTCAGCGTCATCTCATCTGGCATAGTAGTGTGCTTTCATACTTGGCTAGAAAATAGCCATAGGAGAATCCAAACGGCTTACGCCTACAGTAGCGTTATATATTTGATTTCTGGTTGATCTGCTGGTGGCTGTACTTGCTGCAGTGCATCTACTAGCCAATTGTGAGCAATTTGTAGTGAGACTTGCGACCGCTGTGTTTTGCGCTTAGTGACGCACATATCCATTGCAAAGACCGAAGTGGGAAAATTTAGTAGGGGTTGGATTTCAATTAGGCACAGTCTGCCATTTGTCCTTTTTTATTTTACGTTTATTTTGTTTAATAACTCAGCGTCATCTCATCTGGCATAGTAGTGTGCTTTCATACTTGGCTAGAAAATAGCCATAGGAGAATCCAAACGGCTTACGCCTACAGTAGCGTTATATATTTGATTTCTGGTTGATCTGCTGGTGGCTGTACTTGCTGCAGTGCATCTACTAGCCAATTGTGAGCAATTTGTAGTGAGACTTGCGACCGCTGTGTTTTGCGCTTAGTGACGCACATATCCATTGCAAAGACCGAAGTGGGAAAATTTAGTAGGGGTTGGATTTCAATTAGGCACAGTCTGCCATTTGTCCTTTTTTATTTTACGTTTATTTTGTTTAATAACTCAGCGTCATCTCATCTGGCATAGTAGTGGGCTTTCATACTTGGCTAGAAAATAGCCATAGGAGAATCCAAACGGCTTACGCCTACAGTAGCGTTATATATTTGATTTCTGGTTGATCTGCTGGTGGCTGTACTTGCTGCAGTGCATCTACTAGCCAATTGTGAGCAATTTGTAGTGAGACTTGCGACCGCTGTGTTTTGCGCTTAGTGACGCACATATCCATTGCAAAGACCGAAGTGGGAAAATTTAGTAGGGGTTGGATTTCAATTAGGCACAGTCTGCCATTTGTCCTTTTTTATTTTACGTTTATTTTGTTTAATAACTCAGTGTCATCTCATCTGGCATAGTAGTGTGCTTTCATACTTGGCTAGAAAATAGCCATAGCAATAGGATAGCATCGTTTGGTTTTAAAAACTCAAAAACACAAAAAAAAAAAAAAAAAACACAAAAAAAAGTTAAAAAAAAATTAAAGCTATAACTCTCATTTTAAAAATGTTTAACCCGAGGGCTAGGGGTAGAGGACGAGGGCGGGGACGTGGGCGTCCAACTACTGCAGGGGTCAGAGGCCGTGGTCCTGGCCGGGGTGAGACACCACCTGCTTATGAGGGAGCAGGGGAACGCCGCAGAGCTACACTCCCTAGGTTCATGTCTGAAGTTACTGGGACTCGTGGTAGAGCACTGTTGAGGCCAGAACAGTGCGAACAGGTGATGTCGTGGATTGCTGACAATGCTTCGAGCAATTTGTCCACCAGTCAGTCTTCCACGCAGTCCACCCATGTCACCGAAATCGCCACTCCTCCAGCTCCTGCACCTCAGCCTCCTCCCCCCCAGTCTGCCCCCTCCCAGGAAAATTTGGCATTTGAACCGGCATACTCTGAGGAACTGTTTTCTGGACCCTTCCCACAGTCACAAACCACTTGTCCGGTTGCTGCTGAGCAATTTTCCGATGCCCAGGTTTTCCACCAGTCACAGTCTGTGGGTGATGATGACCTTCTTGACGTAGTGGAAGTGTGTAAAGAGGTGTCCGACGATGAGGAGACACGGTTGTCAGACAGTGGGGAAGTTGTTGTCAGGGCAGGAAGTCCGAGGGGGGAGCAGACTGAGGGATCGGAGGATGATGAGGTGACAGACCCAAGCTGGGTTGAGAGGCCGGGTGAACACAGTGCTTCTGAGACGGAGGAGAGTCCTCGACCAGAACAGGTTGGAAGAGGCAGTGGTGGGGCCAGACGGAGAGGCAGGGCCAGAGCTGGTGCATCAGCGCCAAATGTGTCAACTAGTGAAGCTCCCGTGGCGAGGGCTCTTGCGGCGAGGGCTAGATCTTCAGAAGTCTGGAGGTTCTTTAAGGAAACACCGGATGACCGACGGACTGTGGTGTGCAACATTTGCCAAACCAGGCTCAGCAGGGGTTCCACCACTACTAGCTTAACTACCACCAGTATGCGCAGGCATATGAATGCTAAACACCCCACTCAGTGGCAACAAGCCCGTTCACCTCCGGCCGTGCACACCACTGCTCCTTCCCCTGTGTCAGCTGATAGTCAGCCCCCTGCCCAGGACCCTGCCACAAAAACCCCATCGTCGCCTCCACGATCCTCCACAGCATCCACCAGCGTTCAGCTCTCCATACTCCAGACGCTGGAGCGGAAACGCAAATATAGTGCAACCCACCCGCACGCCCAAGCCCTTAATGTGCACATCTCCAGATTGCTTAGCCTGGAGATGCTGCCCTATAGGCTAGTAGAGACCGAGGCCTTTCGCAACCTCATGGCGGCGGCCGCCCCTCGGTATTCGGTCCCCAGCCGCCACTACTTTTCCCGATGTGCCGTCCCAGCCCTGCACCAGCACGTGTCAGACAACATCACCCGTGCCCTGACCAACGCCGTTTCTGACAAGGTCCACCTGACCACGGACACGTGGACGAGTGCTGCCGGGCAGGGCCACTATATATCGCTGACGGCACATTGGGTTAACTTGGTGGAGGCTGGGACCGAGTCTGACCCTGGGGCTGGTCATATACTGCCGACGCCGAGGATTGCGGGGCCTACCTCGGTCCAGGTGTTTCAGGCCTACTATGCCTCCTCCTCCTCCCACCCCTCCTCCACCTCCTCCTCCGAACTACCATCCGTGGGCACAGCGCCATCAGTCGGTAGCTCTAGGCACAGCAGCAGTGCCGTTGCTAAGCGACAGCAGGCGGTGCTCAAACTGCTGAGCCTAGGCGATAAAAGGCACACCGCCCAAGAGCTATTACAGGGCATCACGGCGCAGACTGATCTGTGGCTGGCACCGCTGAACCTGAAGCCAGGCATGGTTGTGTGTGACAACGGCCGTAACCTGGTGGCGGCTCTGCAACTCGGCAGACTGACACATGTGCCATGCCTGGCCCATGTGTTAAATCTGATAGTTCAGCGTTTCCTCAAGACATACCCCAATCTGTCAGATTTGCTCACGAAGGTGCGCCGCATCTGTGCGCATTTCAGGAAGTCCAGCACAGATGCTGCCACTCTCAGGGCAGCGCAGCGCCGCCTCCAACTGCCCGCTCACCGACTGTTGTGCGACGTGCCCACGAGGTGGAATTCAACACTGACCATGTTATCCAGAGTTTACCAGCAGCGCCGAGCCATTGTAGACTGCCAGATGTCAACTTCCACCAGAACTGGTAGTCAGGTCAGTCAGCTTCCTCAAGTCTACAATGAGGAGTGGACGTGGATGTCTGATATCTGTCAGGTGCTGAGTAACTTTGAGGAGTCAACACAGATGGTCAGTGGCGATGCCGCCATCATCAGCCTCACCATCCCGCTGCTTGGCCTGTTGAAAAACTCTCTGATCAGCATGAAGTCGGAAGCTTTGCGCTCGTCACAAGAGACGGGGGAAGAAGATTCCCTTGTTGATAGCCAAAGCACCCTTAGGTCTGTTTCTCAGCGCATATCGGAGGAGGTGGAGGTGGAGGAGGATGAGGAGGAAGAGGAGGAGAATGTTGGCGAGACACAAGAGGGGACCATTGTTGAGTCCTTCACTGTTCAGCGTGTATGGGCAGAAGAAGAGGAGTTGGAGGAGTTGGAGGAGGAGGAAATGGACAGTCAGGCCAGTGAGGGGAGTGAATTCTTACGCGTTAGTACTCTAGCGCATATGGCAGATTTCATGCTAGGCTGCCTATCCCGTGACCCTCGCGTTCAAAGAATTTATTCCAGCACCGATTACTGGGTGTTCACTCTCCTGGACCCACGGTACAAGCAAAATCTTTCCACTCTCATCCCTGCAGAGGAAAGGAGTGTGAGAATGCATGAATACCAGCAGGCCCTGGTTCACAAGCTGAAACAGTATTTCCCTTCTGACAGCGCTAGCGGCAGAGTGCGTAGTTCTGCGGGACAAGTAGCGAGGGAGAGTAGGCGAGCAGGCAGCTTGTCCAGCACTGGCAAGGGTACGCTTTACAAGGCTTTTGCCAGCTTTATGTCACCCCAGCAAGACACTGTCACCTGTCACCAGTCTCGGCAGAGTAGGGCTGATCTTTACAGAAAGATGGTGAGGGAGTACGTAGCTGACCATACCATCGTCCTAAATGATCACACAGCTCCCTACAACTACTGGGTTTCAAAGCTGGACATGTGGCACGAACTGGCGCTGTACGCCTTGGAGGTTCTTGCCTGCCCTGCCGCTAGCGTCTTGTCCGAGCGGGTTTTCAGTGCAGCTGGTGGCATCATCACCGATAAGCGTACACGCCTGTCGACTGACAGCGCTGACAGGCTGACGCTTATTAAGATGAATAAAGCCTGGATTTCTCATAATTTCCAATCTCCACCAGGTGAAGGAAGCTCAACCTGAATAATTGATCCACTCCTCCTCCTCCTCATTTTCCTCCTTCTCCTCCTCTTTGTACAGTAAAGCAGAGGAAACTGGCTATTTTTTGACAGGGCCCACTGGCTCTAGCTATAGTACTTTATGCATTTCATTTTTCTGGAGGGCCACCGACCCGGTCCTCTGTTTTAAACAATTTTTGGGAGTGCCACATACAGGCACTCAATCTATTCAATTTTTCTGGAGGGCCACCTACCTGCTCCTCTGGTTTGAAAACTTTTTGGGACTGCCACATACAGGCACTCAATCTATTCAATTTTTCTGGAGGGCCACCTACCTGCTCCTCTGGTTTGAAAACTTTTTGGGACTGCCACATACAGGCACTCAATCGATTCAATTTTTCTGGAGGGCCACCTACCTGCTCCTCTGGTTTGAAAACTTTTTGGGACTGCCACATACAGGCACTCAATCTATTCTATTTTTCTGGAGGGCCACCTACCTGCTCCTCTGGTTTGAAAACTTTTTGGGACTGCCACATACAGGCACTCAATCGATTCCATTTTTCTGGAGGGCCACCTACCTGCTCCTCTGGTTTGAAAACTTTTTGGGACTGCCACATACAGGCACTCAATCTATTCTATTTTTCTGGAGGGCCACCTACCTGCTCCTCTGGTTTGAAAAATTTTTGGGACTGCCACATACAGGCACTATCCAAATTAAATTGTCTCCATAGCAGCCTCCACACGTTGTCTCCATTGCTACCTCCAAAAGTCGTCCATATAGCTGCCTCCATACATCGTCCCTTTATCAAACGAGGTGTGTCAGGCAGAAATTTGGGTTGTTTTCATGGATTCCACATCAAAGTTGTTAACTTTGTCGCCACCCAGCTGTGTTATCCACAAAATATACTAATAAACTTTTATCATTTACCAATATTATTTCAGCGCTTCTTGCGCATCTGTTTACATTCCCCTCACCCGCCATATCCCAAACTTATAAGAACTACTACACTTGATCTTATACAAAAGGTTCTTAGAAGTGCTGTTTGGGGAGTAGCCTAGAGACAGGGGCTTGGATTGGCGAAAGCTCGCCTGGCTGCGGAGCGCCAGCTCCATCCCAAGATCCAACTAACATAGTTTTAACTGCAGCACCTTTAATCTACTACTAGTTCACTGCCTCCATAATAATAATAATAATCTTTATTTATATAGCGTCATCATATTCCGTAGCGCTTTACAAATCATAGGAAACAAATACAAATGTAATGTAACAGAGCACAACATTTGTATGGAACAACAGGAGTGAGGTCCCTGCTCGCCAGAGCTTACGGTTTATGAAGATGATGGGGTAACACGAGGTAAAAGAATATTTAATGGTCAAGCCATTCTTCTTAGGGAATAGAACAAAATATAATAAATGGAATTGCTGTCGCTTGAACCACTCAGCCGTCATCTTATATACCAGGTCCAGGGTGAATGGGACTGTAGAGAAGTCTGGTGCCTGTTGGTTGCTGGATAACAGATGGGAGGACGACACAGGACGGGTTAGTAGAAGAGTTAAAACTTCATGCAGTTAATGAGTGTTATAGGCTTGCCTAAAGAAATGGGTTTTAAGAGCGCGTTTGAAACTTTGGAGGTTAGGTATTAGTCTGATAGTCCGGGGCAGAGCATTCCATAGAATTGGTGCAGCTCTAGAGAAGTCTTGGAGACGCGAGTGGGAGGTCCGCACTAGGGTAGAGGTTAATCTAAGATCACTGGCGGATCTAAGAGCACGGGTTGGGCGATAGACTGAGATAAGAGAGGAGAGGTAGGGGGGTGCAGCATTATACAGAGCTTTATGGATGAGGGTTATTATTTTAAACTATTCGAAAGGAGACTGGCAGCCAGTGCAGCTACTGGCATGAACTGTAAGCATACATGGTCCCCTTATCAAACGAGCTGTGTCAGGCAGAATTTTGGGTTGTTTTCATGGCTTCCATGTTAACTTTGTCGCCACCCTGCTGTGTAATCCACAAAATATACTGGCAAACTTTTATCATGTACCGATATTATTTGAGCGCTTCTTGCTCACCTCCTTTGGTTCCTCTCTGCCACCCATTGGTTTGAAGCCTGAGTCCATTTAGGGTATGTCGCCATGACACTCTCTAGCCTGCTGCTGCTGCCTCTGCATGCCGTCCCCTATAGTGTCAGGATCAATTATTGGATGTTTTAGATGCTATCTAGCTTCATTCTGTCACTCTGTCATGGCCATGCTGTTGCCCATAATTTTGGCATAATGGTGCGATTATGCAGCCTCAGAGGCATCCATGCATGCTGCCCCTGCTGTTTCCTGTCCATTTCCGTGGTGTTTCCATCCTTTTCTGAGGTTCCCAGGTGTTTGGCCAAGCTTCCCTGTGCAGAGCCTTGGTCCCCTTGAAAAATGCTCGAGTCTCCCATTGACTTCAATGGGG
The DNA here is from genome assembly GCF_040894005.1 of Engystomops pustulosus. Taxonomy (NCBI): domain Eukaryota; kingdom Metazoa; phylum Chordata; class Amphibia; order Anura; family Leptodactylidae; genus Engystomops; species Engystomops pustulosus. The sequence goes on along the minus strand of NC_092415.1, from coordinate 179,292,731 downwards.
TTCGTTATTCGAGACGAGCACTCGAGCATCGGGAAAAGTTCGTCTCGAATAACGAGTACCCGAGCATTTTAGTGCTCGCTCATCTCTATTGTTAACCCCTTGAGATGTTCATTGTAATTGAATCAAAATGGAGGTGAAATTTAGAATGGTCAAATTGTGTCGGTTATATGTTCATTTAGCCCTAAAATTTACACATTTCCAAAAGATAAAAAGAGAAAACCCACCATACAATTTGTTATGCAATTTTCCCGAGTACAGTGACCCCCCCCTTGTGGCCGTAACTTGTTTTATGGGCGCACAGCGAGGCGCAGAAGGGAAGAAGGGACCTGCAGCTGCCAGTATTTCAGTTTCCTCATTGTCCCATTCTGCAGGCTATAAAATTTTCACTTTTTCGTTATTGGGGCCATGTGACAGCATTTTTTTTGCGGGACGAGATGCTTTTTCCAGTGTTACCATTTTGGGGTTGGAATCCCATATTGTTGATGCCGAACCGGCATCACCTCCACAGCTTAGCCGTACAGCGCTGAGCGCGGATCGATGGAGTCCACGCAGTACAGCTACGGCGCGGAGTGCTGAAAGGTAATAACAACCACAGAGCAGAAAGTAAGAATGGAGACTCCAGGGCAGACAAAAGTAATACTAGAGACTCCAGAGCAGATAATAATGGTAGAGCCTCCATACTAGATCAATAATAATGGAGTCCCCAAAACAGGTGATAATAATCAAAACAGAGTAATAATGAAGACCCAAGAAACCCCTTAACGCCGAAGCCACTTTTCACCTTCCTGACACGGCCCATTTTTTCAAATCTGCCCTGTGTTACTACAAGGTTATAACTGCGGAATGCTTTAACATATCCAAGTGATTTTAAAATAGTTTTCTCGTGACACTTTGTACTTCATGTTAGTTGAAAAATTTTGGTGGTATGTTTTGCATTTATTTATGAAAAAATCAGATATTTGGTGAAAATTTGGAAAAATTCTTGATTTTCGAAATTCAAAATGTTTTACTTTTTCTATGCATAGTCATAACCGCAAAAACACGTAATACCTAACATTCACCGAATGTCTACTTTATGTGGACATGGTTTTTTATGCATACTCTTATTTTTGTAAGATGTTAAGGGCCTTTGAACGTTAGGTGCGATTTTTCACATTTTCATAAAAAACGCAATAGCCTGCCTATTGAGTGAGGGACCTGCTCAGGTTTCAAGTCACTTTGAGAGGCCTAAATAAAAGTAAAACCCCATAAATTACCCCATTATAGAAACTACACCCCTCAATGTACGTGAAACAACTATTATTAAGTTTGTTAACCCTTTAATTGTTTTACAGGGGTTAAAACAAAATCGGATGCAATTTTGAAAGTAAAATTTTTTTTGGCTAAATTAATGTGTTTTTAAAAATATTTACAAATTCTCAGTGGATAAAATACCAAAACGCTCCACAAATTTTGATACACAATCCCTCCCGCGTATAACAATCCCCCATATGTGTTGGTAACCTGCTGTATGGGCACACGCCAGGGCATCGAAGGGAAGCTGCGCCATTCAGAGCAGATTATGCATTGTCACTTTTTATTGGCTAAACAATCTTTATTTTTTTGGCAATTTGGACATATAAGAGCTTATTGTTTGCGACATGAGATGCACTTTACAAATACTTCATTTTAGTGGGTCATTAGGTTATTGATGAGATTTTATTAACTTTTGAATGTATGGGTGAAAAGAAAATGGTCAATTTTGGTTTACTTTCTTTTTGTATTTTTCGGGGGTCGTACACCGTTCACTAAAAATACTATATTATCTTTATTCTACAGATCACTACGATTACAGTGATACCTCATTTATATAGTTTTTCATTTATTTTTACAATTTTACTGGATAAAAACTAATAGAGAGGAAATCTCATTTGTTTTTGCATCGCCATCTTTTCGGAGATGTAACTTTAATATTTTTTGGTTGACAGAGCTAGTTTAGGGCTTGTTTTTTACGTGTTGAGTTGTTCTTTTCAGCTGTACCATTTTGGAGCACATAACTTTTTTTGATCACTTTTTAGAACATTTTTGTGTAGAGATTTTATGAAAAATGAACATTTTTGACGTGTTTTTCGGGTTCTGTTTTTACGGCGTTCACCGAGCGGGTCCAATAATGTTTCTGAGTTATTGTATGGATTGTTACGGACGCGGCTCAGTGTGTTACAGCCGGGTCCTGCCAGAAGGCAGGAGGATCGTGCAGCCCCGGGCACTGGCAGTCCCGGGGCTGCGATCGGAGCAGCGGACCACCCGGTAAGCGCTGCGGGGGGATCCGATTCTTCTCAAATGGCCCTTTGCACGCCACGGTCAGCGCAACCGCGGCATTTGTCAGGGGTTAGCACCTGCGATCGGAGAAATCTCCGATCGCGGGTGTTAGAGGCAGTTGTCGGCTATAATATATACAATAATAATAATACAAATAAGGATGAATATACTAGAGCAGACAAAAAAGCAGACATAGTGTAATGAAAACAAATACTCACCTTCTATTGCTCTACTTCTGTTTCCTGTGCCACACATGACCATCTTCTATGTTCCAGGCACTACTGTGTTCTGGTTCCCGAAGCAGGAAATATGGGCCGATGTGAGAACCGAAAGTAGAGAGGCACATGATGCAGAAGAGGACCCAGGAGCGATACACTCCCAGGTCCTCTCCTGCTTTGAATTGTGAGAGAGGAGAATGTCACTTCCAACCACTGGCAGTGACTAATCCTAACAATAAATAAAATAGCCATGGAGGCTGGGGAGGATTGACTTCTACTACTCCCCAGCTTCCACAGAGTCATGCTTTAATTTCATGTGATCAGATATATACATGAGGTAGATGTTAATGTTAGTGGGTAAAGCAAATGTTACTAGGTAAGGGACTTTAGATGACATCACCCTGGTCCCATGACATGTGCTCAATTATGTCACAGAGCTCTCTCCAGAGCACATTCCAGGAAGGCATTGTGTTTTACTACGCTTTTTCAACCCCCTAATGATAAGTAAGGTGAACTCTATATGTCTGTAGTTAAATATTGGCTTACAGTCCTAGTTCTATACAGCAGCATGTCCTAGCAGTGAGACATGTCAATCAGGAACAAGGAGGCAGGGCAATGCAAGTAAAGTTTAATATGCAGGACCCCATTAATATCATTGGACTCACCTCAGCTGAGTTGCATATAAGTTTACAAACTGATTTTTTTAACAGCCATGGAAAAGAACCATTTAGGGATAAGGGTATCATAGTTTATACGGTTGAAAAAAGACACTTGTCCAAGTTCAACCAAGGAAGGGAAGGGATTGGATGAGGAAATGGATTGGGGAATGCTCTTTAATTATAGTTTTTTAATGTAATATTTCTTTTGGGTGGGTTAATTTAAATGGCAGTTTTCAGAGGATGTTTTTGTTGTGCGTTGTGTTACCTCTTAAAGGGGTATTCTCGTCTGGGCACTCACATTCAGTTTCATAAATCTGCCATATATAAACTTTTCTTCAATTGGATGTTATTAAAAAAAATGTTCCTATGTGAAGATAATTTCTCATAAATGTAGTCATTTTGTCCCTCAGAAACAAGATGGCTTCCTCGGATACGACCACCTCTGCTGGAGGGATTGCACAAATAAACAAAAAGTTTTTATATATGAAATGTCCAGGATTTACTGCATGTCCTAGAGCCGTCCTGTGGTAATGATCGCTGAATCCAGGTGATCAGGCAGGACTCAATAGCGCATGTCTGGCAGCTGCTGCCCAAATGTGAGGTGGTCGTAACCGAGGAAGCCATCTCGTTTCTAAGGGACAACATGACTATATTTATGAGAAATTATCTTCACACAGGAAGATTTTTTTTAATAACATCCAATTGAAGAAATGTTTATATATAGAAGATTAGTGAAACTGAATGTGAATGCCCAGACGAGAATACCCCTTTAATTACTGGGTGACGCTGGTAGTAGAATATGCATAATTATTAAGCAAAATTATGTCTCCCTATGAACTGTTAAAATGTTAGTTCCTGTGTGTTCTTTCGAAGGTGAGGGTGCACAGAAAGGCACTGTAGGAAATTAGGTGCACTATTGTTTTCATCTGTTCTAGATTTATATCCATGAATACATAACCTGTATTATTAACTCTATTCGGACAGCCCTCTGACTTTAGATCTGACTCTATTCGGCACAGGTCCCGAGTCTGCAGCGACCATAGGACCTTGTCTCTGGGTGTCAGAGACCCTAGGGAGAAGGGAGGTGCGGTTCGTTACGGCTTCTCCCTTCTCCGCTCCTCACATCATCGAGCTGAAGGAGCGCGATGCATAGAGGAGCAGAGCCGTCACTGCCGTTGGCTCCATAAACTGACCGCCGGGTCTATAGGGGTTAAACAGAGCTGCTTGGTCAAATTAGACCCAGTGCCGCTCTGATCAGCACCACCAGTCACAGATGATCATTTCCCCGGTAACTGAGGATCTTACAGATGCTTCAGTTACAGGGGAAAACTTGTAAAAGAAATAAAATAAAGTAAAAAAAGTGAAAAAGTCACCCAGGGGTCTTTTATGACCTCATGGGGGACATATAAAGTAAAAACACAAACACAAAAAAAATATTAATAAATATTCCTAAAAATACAACGACATTTCTCCATATAATAACCCCCCCCCCTGCTACTCTACAAAAAGCATCGCCATAGTCGTCCCGTTTACCTGACACTATACATATTGGGGCACATTTACTTACCCGGTCCTGTCACGATCCCCAAGGTGCGTTGTCCAATGATGATGAAGTCCGACGCGATTCACTAAGATTGTGCGCCCAATATCCTGCATGTGTCGCTTCCCCGCTCAGGTCCCCTGGAGTTCACCTTCTTCTTTCCGGTGTATGTGAGTGCATGTCTTGCGACACAATTTGAATTTTAAATCCCATGCTTAGTCCGAATCAGTCGGGTTGTCCAACGGCCACGCCCTCCGATTTGTGTTGGATGAAAGTCGTCGCGATTGCACCAAAATCCGATTGCACGTGCCAAAAACCCCTGTTAATTGCGGCGCAAATCGGAAATAGTCGGGAAACCCGACGGAAATGCGGTGTGCGGACCCTAAGTAAATGTGCCCCATAGTATATCAAAACCCAAACAACAAAATAGGGAATTCATTAATAATGTTAGGCCCCTTCTCCACTGGCGTTTTTCACGCGCGAGTTCTGCGCGTGCATTTGACGCTCAGAACTCGCATTGCACTCTGTCCCATTGTATTCAATGGGTCTTTCTCCATTAGCGTTGTTTTTGACGCGCGTGCTTGCGTTCGTTTGCACGCGCGTCAAAATCGCAGCATGCTCTATTTTTGCGAGTCACGCGCAATTTTCATGCCCCATTCAAGTCTATGGAGATGCATCAAGAACGCATTGCACTCGCAATCATTGCAAGTGCAATGCGAGTGCAATGCGTTTTAAACGTAAGGGTTGCTAGGTGACCAGAATAACATTATTTCCCCTGCTCGCGAACGATCATTTAATTAAAAAAACACAGTGAAGAACAGTGAAGAATAGAATAAAAACAGTGAACACAGTGAACACAGTGACCACAGGATCATTTAAGATAAAAACACAGTGCAGAACACAGTGAAGAATAGATTACAGATGTTCGGCACATCTGCTTACTTGTCGGGAGATACGCGCGGAACGGTGCGGCCAAAATAGCATGTGAAGAACAATATATATGTGTGAAGAACACATTGCAGATGTATTTAAACATCTGCAATGTGTTCTTCACACACATATATATTGTTCTTCACATGCTATTTTGTTCGCGCCGATCCGCGCGTATCTCCCGACAAGTAAGCAGATGTGCCGAACATCTGTAATCTATTCTTCACTGTGTTCTGCACTGTGTTTTTATCTTAAATGATCCTGTGGTCACTGTGTTCACTGTGTTCACTGTTTTTATTCTATTCTTCACTGTTCTTCACATCTGCTAAATTGTCGGGAGATAATATACGCGCGGAACAGTGAAGAATAGATCGCAGATGTTTGCAAATTATCAGAAGACATTATTTTTCAATTAAATAACACATTTTAATCCAAAACCATGGTCCCTTTGAAAAATGCTCGAGTCTCCCATTGAATCGCGCGTCAAAAATGCGCCGAAAACGCAAAAAAAACGCAAATTACTCCAAGGAAAAATGGAACAAAAACGCAGCCAAAACGTCAGTTTTTCACGCATTGCACCCTGACGTGAAACGCAACGCTAGTGTGCAAGAGGCCTTAATTTGAAACTGAAAAAAAAGTACTATAAATTACAAAAAAAAGACTTTTTTCCACTTTTAACCCCAAATAAAAATTTAAAAAATGTTTAAACTTTTATTACCTTTTTAACTAGCTCTCTCTGTCCTGAAAAAAACACCACAAAAAAATGATGGTGCTTAAACTGGCACAATCAAAAATTTGCTAAAAAAGCCCGGTCACCTGAGCCTTTTTAGGCTGCGCCACTAAGCATAAGTTAAGAAATGCTGTAGCATTTAGATTTTTGCTGTGACCCTATTGTCATTTACTCCCCTGTACATTGGTAAATATTTTTCAAGCAAAGCCAACGGAGGAGAGAAATGTTTTCATAGTGTTTAGCATTTTGTACGCTCCTTGTAGGTGACATTGTGTAATGTACATGCGGCAGATGAAGAGTTGGACTTGTTATGTGCAGTGGAGCATGGACACGTTCAGGTGACTGACCATCCTCCATATGATGGTAGGAAGTACATAAACTACTTTGACCGTTCATTGAGAAATACAGACATTTTTGGAATTTGTTTTGCTTTAGTGATCTCTCACCCTGTGTATTTGCTACTGTTTGTGTGCCCTCTGCATGACTTGACACAGTGGACATTGATATTTACCTTGTTCCAGGGCTACACAAAAGTGTCTGCACATTGGAGATACATTCCAAATATACAGCTTAGACCAGAGGTTTAGATACATTATATATATCAAAAATGTGCATGTTTTTCTCACTATCTGACATGAAAGCAGAATAAATATTTCCTGTTTAAAGGGAACCTACCACCACGATTCTAGCTATAAAGGTAGAACGGGTGGTAGGTGGATGTATGGGACGTGAGTATAGGCCTTTTTAGAGCTAATCCTCACGTCCCGGCTATCTTTTGGAAAACTTTATTAGGCTAATATGTAAATTTTGATAAGAGGCTACTGGGGCGTGGAGTAGCCGGACATGAGGATGCATGTCGCGGCTACTCCACGCCCCAGTAGCCTCTTTTCTCCCCCTACCCTTACATCTTTGGCGCGCAGCTCCTCGTAGCTGCACGCACTCGGGCGAGATGCCGGAGTTCTGCGCATGCCACAGTTCTGTGCAGCCACAGTCAACTCAGGTTGACTTATATATATTGGAGGGGGTCCCCAGCTGGAAGTTTGCTATTGGGCCACTAGTTACGCCACTGTTTTATAATTATGCCATTGTACCTGAAGGGTTCTAGGGGGCATTTCCATAATTCCTCTGTGCATAAGCCTCAAATGCAGTTACAATGTAAAGGAGAAATTCTCACCTCCCACTGTGTGAGATTACAGCAGACAAAAGGAAGGGGAGGGGAAGACAGAGGAAAAAGTATAATAGCCAGTGAAGCCAGAGCAAGACTCTCTGGTTAAAGCCCCCTAGAGCCCTTATGGCTCATTAGCATGCCATGGATAACACATATAAGAAGATAACCACAGTCACGGTGCCTGGGTCTATGAGTAAGTGTCCTGGTTTATCATGATGGATTTCCTCTAAGTGCCATGAAGGAAGCCAAATGCAGGACATGTGTGAACTAAGTCTAAGTTTTTTTTTTAGTGAATGTCAGTTTTTTTTATATTTGTAAATTAGTTTTCCAAAAATCTTATGTTCTTGTGTGCCAAAGTTACAGATACTTTTTGATGACACACACATTTGCTGCATCGGCCAGAATTTATACCACACAGAGGTCCACCCCCTAAATGGGGTAACCTTGCTTATGCAACATCATTTGTGAAATAACGTGAGACAGCAGCTGTGGGTCTACATGGTTTAATTATAGAGAAGCATACATATCATATCGACTGTACCAGGATTTTCTTTCTCTGTTCTATAAATAGGCTGATATTGGAGCCATATGGAGACTTCTCATGAAGCAGATATGATATTTATTGTACTGCGCTGATACTACTCATTACATTCTCCATCTCAACTGCATAATCAAGTAGAAAATGTTTATAAATGGAAGAAGCAGCATATTAGTTTATGCCCTTTCCCTAGAATGGAAAAATAAAAAAAATTAAAAAAAAACTCGTTAGTGGTGGCCCTTTGCCTATTTATTATTAAAGGGGTTTGCCCATGAACAAATATTCTCAAATGTCAACCCCCTAGTTATGTTTAAACAATAAAGATAATTTTTAACCCCTTACTTTACAATTTTACTCAGTTTTATTGCTGTTTTAGCTCCCATCACTCAGTGATGGTCAGTGTAAGAATCCAGAGTGTGGACGGGGACTCTCTAAGTACACTTCATGATTCCTCTGTGCTATGAGATGCTGTGTGCTGACAATGTACTTAGATTATCAGGGTACAAGGTTTATATACACTTTCATTTAGCTTCAGGACATTCTATTAGTATCTGACACAAAGAAAGAGAGATGAGACAGATGAGAGATGAGAGATGATGAGAGATGATGAGATCCATGAGATGCATATTACACATGACTATCAACAAGGGCGGTCCCCAGACTGTCCCCCAGACTGTCCCTATACTGTATCTAGCTTGAGGGCTTAATAGGCGCTAATAGGGACAGTCTGGGGACCGCCCTTGAAAGGGCAGGGAGCAAACTTGTGGGGCCTAGGGAATGAGCTATACTAGGGCTTACCAGGCAATACTCTCATGTGGACTCCTGTACTCCCACAGCCTTGGATGAAGACGGGTGAGACCCCTCTCTCCCTTTTCCCTAACAAAAAGGTTTGCTGTATCCACCAGAGCTTAACCATTTCACTAGGATTTATTACACTATGTAATATTTATAATAATAATAATAATAATCATCAAATTCCGTAGCACTTTACAAATTGTAGGGGACATATACAACTATATTACATTACAAAGAACAAACAGTCATATGAAACAATAGGAGTGAGGGCCCTACTCACAAGAGCTTACAGACTATGAGGTTGAGGGGGTGACACAAGAGATTGTATAATGGTCCAGCCATTCTTTATAAGGGAACAATATAAAATAATTTAATAAATAATTTACTAAACAACAATGTTGCTGCTTGAACCAGCCATCAGCCGCCATCTTATTTACAGGGTCCTAGGTGAAAAAGACTGTAGAGAAGCCTGGAGCTTGGTATATATCTGCTGTTTACCAGATAACAGATGGGAGATAGGACATAGGGTGGATTAGTAAAGGGAGAGTTGACATTTCAAGCAGTTAGCGAGTGTGATAGGGTTGCCTAAAGAGATGGGTTCTAAGAGCACGTTTGAAGCTTTGGAGGGTGGGTATTAGTCTGAGAGTCCGGGGAAGGGCATTCCAGAGAATTGGAGCAACTCGTGAGAAATCCTGGATACGTGCATGGGAGGTTCGAATTAAGGTAGAGATTAATCTAATGTCACTGGCAGATCGAAGAGTACGGGAAAGGCAATAGACTGAGATGAGAGAAGAGAGATAGGGAGGTGCAGCATTATTCAGAGCTTTGTGGATGAGAGTTATTATTTTAAAGTGAATACGGAAGGAGACAGGTAGCCAGTGCAGTGATTAGCACAAACTGGAGGCATCCGTGTAGCGTTTGGCCTGAAAGACCAGCCTGGCTGCTGTATTAAGAATAGATTGAAGAGGAGAGAGTTTAGTCAGTGGAAGGCCGATTAGTAGGGAGTTACAGTAGTCTAGTCGAGAGTTAATAAGTGCAACAATTAGCATTTTAGAAGTTTCAAATGTCAGAAACATCCGGATTCTGGAGATGTTTCTGAGATGCATACGGCAAGAGCGAGCAAGAGATTGAATATATGGTAAAAAAGAGAGGTCAGAGTCCAGCACAACCCCAAGACAGCGGGCCTGCTGCCTCGGTGCTATAGTGATCCCACAGACCGAGATGGAGAAGTCAGGGTTGGGTTGGTTAGTAGATGGTGGAAAGACAAGAAGTCTTAGAAAGATTAAGTTTCAAGAAGAGAGAGGACATGATGTTAGAGACAGCAGAGAGACATTCACTAGTGTTCTGGATTAAGGCGGAGGTGATGTTACGTGCAGAAGTATATAGCTGGGTGTCATCAGCATAAAGATGATACTGGAAACCAAATCTTCTGATGGTTTGTCCAATGGGGGCAGTATAGAGAGAGAAGAGAAGAGGACCTAGGACTGAGCCCTGAGGAACCCCAACACTGAGAGGAAGATGAGAAGAGAAAGATCCAGAAAAGGAGACACTGAAAGTGTGGTCAGAGAGATAGGAAGAAAACCAAGAGAGTGCAGTGTCCTTTAGGCCAATGGAGTAAGCATCCTAAGGAGGAGCTGGTGGTCCACAGTATCAAACACTGCCGATAGATCCAGAAGAATGAGGAGAGAATAGTCACCTTTGGATTTTGCAGTGAGGAGATCATTGGAGACTTTAGAAAGAGCAGTTTCAGTGGAATACATAGAGCGGAAACCAGATTGTAGGGGGTCAAGGAGGGAGTTAGCTGAGAGATAGCGGGTTAGTCGAGAATAGACCAAGCGTTCCAGGAGTTTGGAGAACTGGTCAGTAGTTAGTAGCATTGGATGGGTCCGGTGAAGGTTTCTTTAGTAAAGGGGTAACAACAGCATGCTTGAAATAAGAGGCGTTGACACCAGAAGAGAGAGAGAGATTGAAAATTTTAGTTAGGTGAGAAGTGACTGCTGGGGAGAGAGACTGTACCAGATGTGAGGGGATGGGGTCACTGATGCAGGTAGTGGGGCGAGCAGAGGAAAGGAGCTTAGACACTTCTTCCTCTGTGACCGGCTCAAAGGAAGAGAGTAAACAAGATAAGGTATGGGAGGGAAGGGGATTGGAGGGGTGAGTGGATTGAGCAATTATTTCCTGGCGGATACAATCAATTTTATCCTTAAAGTAGGTGGCCAGATCTTCAGCCCCAAGGTCCGTGACAGGTGGCTGCACCTTTGGTGTTAGTAAGGAGTGAAGGGTATCAAAGAGCCTTTTGGGGTTGTTAGAGAGAGAGGATATGAGATTAGTAAAATAGACCTGTTTAGCAAGGTGAAGGGCAGTTATATTTTTATTCTAGCATGGGTTATTTGTGCTTCTTATTGTAATATTATTAAAAGTTACGTTTTATTTAATCAAGGCATTGTGCTACTCTATTTGATTCTACTTTGATGCCGTATGGCATAACTAGTCTACCGCTGTTGGCTCACTGGCTGGGAGCGTGTTTTGATTGATAGATTCTTTGTCCAAGGGTGGGAAATAGAGGGAGAGAGAGCAATATTTCTTCCTGACCCTAAACTCAGAAGATCCAGGGTCGGGTCTAGGGGCAACCAAAATTGTGTACTGGAACTGATAGAGACAGATTGGAATTATATCTGTGAAATGCTGTATTTTCGTTAATAACATTGAATTAGAGAATGTGTTATTTGGTAATCCTGAGTACATTTAAGAAACTTGTCTTTGTGTGAATACCTATTTAATTCATAATTCTGGTATTACACACAGACAGGACTTACAAGGCTTTTTTTAGCTCAAAGATCATGTGTGCTAGTCAACAACTTTTCTTTATATACTTGATGACCTTGTTTCTCTATAAAGTCTTTTTAACCACTAATCTATGAGCTTCAGAAATCTGTTTTGACTCGGCATTTCTCCATCTTTATCTTGGATTCATTTTATTTTTGTTTTAAGTTTTTGGGTTCTGTATATTTTTGTTTCCACTTTTAGTACATTTACAGTCAAAGTGATAAGACTTTTTTTTTTTTTTCTATAACAATTTTATCTTTTGACTGTGGTCTTAAAGCAATTGCCTCTAAGATCTTTTATTCCAAGGTTGTTTGGTTACTTTAGTCCAGGGATACACCGTGGTTTTCGCGTTAAAGGGAATCTTACGTCTGATTCATACCTTATAATTCAGAGTTACTGCCTGAATCATTTTAGCACCCTGATGCTGGATCTGGCCTTGTCTTTTCCTGAAAAAGATGTTTTAAATATGGTAATGAGCTGCACATGCTCCAGGGGGCGTGTTATTGCCTGTGCATCAGGAGCCTAGACGGGTTCTGGTGACACCCCCGAAGCACTTGAAGCTGATAGAAGGCCAGATTCTGGATGAGGGGTCATAGTGGATTTAGTCAGTGACGCTGCTTTATAAGTTATGAATTGTAAATTTCCTTAAAAAAAGTATGCCATCAGATATGTAACTAACACAACAACCTGTACACAAGGTCCTTGGATGCTACAAGACCTTGTTTGCAGTGGAGTGGTAAAAAGCGACTGAATTAACTTTGGGAGCATGTCTGTGTTCATACTAATTTTAGGAATCACGCATAGTCAATTTAGAAGTTTTTCTCGGGTCTGATTAAAGTCATCACGAAAAACATCCCCATCCCCTAGCACATCTTGTTTTTAGAAAGAAAATTGTTATTCAGTAGCTTCTACATTCCCATCTTAGAATGTTAATTTCCTGCAAGCAATTTGTCACAGGTGCTCCAGCAACCCACTTCCTGGGTCGCATGCGCATCCATGCCCCTCTCCGCGGCGCTTGCTCCCCCCGGCATCACTCATCTCTCCATGCTCCTGCTGACACTTGTAAATTTAAAGGCCCAGCGCACCACTGATTGGCGCTGGCCACTTCCCGGAATTATATAAAAGCCACCTTCTCCCAGCATTCCCTGTCGGATCTTCTTGCTATATGACTAAGAGAAAGCTAATACCCTTGCAATATTCCTGTGTGTTGACCTTCTGTTGTGACCCCGCACATGTTCCCGTTAAGCTCTTCAGCTGCCAGCCCTGACCTTCTGCTCAGCCTCCAACCTTGAACCTTTTCCACCCATCTTGACCTCCTACCTTTCCCCGACCACGAACTTGCCTTCTGACTCTGTACCTCGCCTTGGCTGCCACAGCAGACAAAGTCGCACCTGTGTAACGACCTTGTGATACCACGCCGCAACAAGTCCAACCCGCTTTGCGGTGGGCTCTGGTGAAAACCGGGTGCCACTTAGATTCCGGGCCCAGGTGTCGGCTTGTGTCACCGTCTGCGGTAGTCCAGGGGTGTCAGGATCAGTGGATCCTCTGGACCACCGCGGGAGATGGAACTAGCCGACACCTGGGATCGGAGCCCAAGTGGCACCTGGTTTTCACCAGAGCCTGCCGCAAAGCGGGTTGGACTAGCTGCGGCAGGATACCACCAGGTCGTTCCACAGGTGCGACCAACCCGCGGTGGCAGCCGAGGTCGAGGTACCTTAGCGGACGACAATTTCGTAGTCAGGTCCAGGCACAGGGTCAGGGCAGGGGGCAGAGATGCAAAGTCAAGTCCAAGTCTGGGGTCAGCAACGGGAGGTCCAGGCAGGTGGGAACGGGAACACAGGCACACGGAACACAGCAACACGAGGAACTCGGGTAACACGGCAACACAGGACTCAGGAGCAGGAACACACAGGAATACACGGGAACGCAGGAACACACAGGAACGCAGGAATACACAGGAACGCAGGAATACTCACTTGGAAGCTTTCTCTTAGGCTATGAGGCACAATTCTTGCAGGAAGAGGCAGGCTTATGTAGAATTGGGCAATATGGCCAGCGCCAATTAATGGCGCGCTGGCCCTTTAAATTTGGAGAAGGTGCCGCGCGCGCCCTAGCAGTCGGGGAGGCGCGCGCACAGCGGAGGGGAGCTGACGGGTGAGATGCGCTGGCGGCGCACTGGCAGGGGCAGAGCAGCATGGGTGAGCCTGCGACCCGCGATGTGGGTCGCGGGACCACCAGTGACAAGGGGGTCCACTACCCCAGAAGCCTGACATAATGTTTACATAATGACACTACAATTCCCATGAAGCCTTGTACAGGAGGCTTGTGTATGGATATCCTCCTCACTCTCAGCTCTTTAACTTAACCCCTATGAAAAAAAACAAATCTAAATTTAATATACCTGTATTTTTTTAACCAGTACTCTTATGGAAATGCAAAATGTATTTAGTTTTCATTGTGTTTGAATACATTTAAAAAAAGTTTAAATCTCTTGTACAAATTTCGCACATCCTGATAACTGTAACTTTTTTATACTTTGGTGCTGTTTTCATTGCTAACATTTTGGGGGCAACTTTCGGTCAATTTGGTTTAAAATTTTTATATGTGGTGAAATGGCAAAAAAAAGGATGTTTATTTATTTATTTATTTTTTCGTTACGTGGTTTGCAGCAGGGGATAATAATTTTTATATTTTGATAGATCAAGCATGATTATGTTTGTTTATTTTTCCATTCTTGGGAAAGGAGTATAATTTGAAATTCTGTTTTTTTTTAAACTTATTACCATATATTTTTTTAAACCCCCTATAGTACGTGAACCCTATGGATCTGATTGCTGTATTGTAGTACAAACACTTCCTCTTTACCTATTTAGACTGTTTTGCATCTTTTTTTTGTTGTCTCTTTTTTTTCAAACTTGTTTCAGGACATTTTTTACATATGGTATATGATGGATATTTATTTTAGTTTGTTGCTTTGTCACAACACATGAGAGCTTTTTGTAACTTGTTTTATTTTATGTACCTTCACAGTGTCTGAGGAAGGTCCAAGGGACAAAAACATTACATTGATAAGTTATGTTATGGATTGCGTTTTCAATATAAATTCTGAATAGCATTTAAAGGGTGCAATTTTTCTGATGTCGGCTTACATTCCTGTTCTCTATGTATTGACTCTTAAGGACAACTGATTGGTGGGGGTGCCATCAATTTGAAATTGATGACCAAAAAAACACTCCTATAAAGTGAACCTGTCACCAGGAATGTCGTTTTTAACTGGTGTCAGGTTCTAATAGCCTATGCTATGTTCATTTTAACAATTCCTCATCAGCATTCTGACTTCTTACAGTAATTTATATAAGTTTAATTCACATTACCTAGATCCCTGCCAGCAGCATGTGGTGAGTCCTGGTAGAGTGTCAGCTGCAGTCTGTGTGTGCCTAATGTATTCTTGCTCAAATCCAACCCCCCTCCCTCCCTTCCTGCCTGCTCAATGCACATGAAGTGGAAGTGGGGATGGGGTAAGGGAGCTGAATAAGTGTGGAGGAGACTGACACAAGCTGCAGCTGCCCCCTCCCCAGGGACTCACCACATGCTGCTGACAGGGAGCCATGTAATGTGAATTACATTTATTTAGTATAGGCATATAGGCTATGGAAACCTGTCACCAGCTAATAATGACATTCATAACTTAACTATGCAGCTATATTATGATATCTTGTATGTATATGGCCATCTTTAGACTCTTAGCTGGGTAACCCGATTATCTGCAGAGACGTGTCAGGATGTTTTCTATGTCTCAATCTTTGAAGAGATCAAAGTCATCGTCATATACAATCCGTGGTAAATATTGTGCTTGTGGTATGTTTAGGTTAATAGTTAACTGATACTACATATGTAGTTCAAAAGAAGTAAATGTTTATACGTTATTATCAGTTTAATGTTCTCGTCTGGGAATGTTTGTTTTCCTGTCCTGATTATCACGATTATGTCCTAGTCATGAGGAAGAGGAAACTATAAGATCATATGAAATAAACATATAACAAACTTATATTACATTTATTTTATTATAAACACATACCTTCCAGGGGCAGACTGTGATGGGCTCGAGGAAAATAATAATCATTCTTTATTTTTATAGCGCACACACATTACGCAGAGCTGCACAAAGCTTTCCAAATTGTCCCCATGGGGTTCACAATCTAATCAACCTACCAGTATGTTTTGGAGTGTGGGAGGAAACCGGAGGACCCGGAGGAAACCCACGCAAACACGGAGAGAACATACAAACTCTTTGCAAATGTTGACCTGGGTGGGAATTAAACCCAGGACCTAAGCACTGCAAGGCAGAAGTGCTACCCACTCAGCCACTGTATGAAAATTGTGGGCCCCTTGCACATGTTATGCCACAGCAGCCTATATCCTAACAAATGCCAAGGGCTTGCCATGTCTTTTCATTGCCTAATAGATGGCCAGTTAGTTTTAAAAAATGTAACACACTTTTTGGAATGTAGCAGAATAAAACATTTCTTTTGTTTAACATGAAACCTTTTATTTTCATTGTCTCCATAGTCTACATTGCTAGCCAATAAGAGAAGAAAATAGAAGACTTGTAAAAAAAAGAAGAAAGATAAAAACAGGAACTCTTTGTTGGATCAACTTAAAAATGGGGAACAAATTTCTATATAGTGAGAAACAAAATGAGGTAACCCGATTTGAACTGTGAGAATCAGTCCTTACTCATATGTGGGTGTATGTGTATTGTGACCCCGACTAAACCATATAGAAGCTGCTTACTAAAGTAAGCAGCTCTCTAGCCCTACCCCAATAATAGAAGTGTTAAACCACGCGCTTTATCGGATAAAGCTAGCAAACACTGCTCCGCCATTGCACTCCGAATTCATGAGGCGGCGGTCAGAGGAGGCGGTGACTGACTGAACCCTGGCAGTCACCGCCGGCCTATGGCATGGGAGGAGTGACCCGGGGGAGACTATGGAGAGGGGAGCGCCTCGGACCACACCCTCATGAATATGATGGACCGCTGTAAGCTTGGTCGGGCTTTTGGAGCGCAATGTAGTGCAGTGTTTGGTATCTTTATTGGTATGTTCTGATAAAGCTAGCACTGCTACGTGTGGGGTAAGGCTAGGAGCTGGTTACTTTAGTAAACAGCTTCTAGAGGGTTCAGTCGGGGGGACAGGTCCATTTTAATGGACATCTATCATCAGTCTACCATAAGACTTATTAGCTGTCCCATGCTCTGTGCGTCCAGGGGAGGAGGGGGGCGGATGTGACCGCTAGTGCTATGGGAGGAGAGCATAAATTATAATAGGAGGCTCCCTGAGGCCCTCAGATGATGAACCCTGAGTGCCCCCAGCTATATAGTGACCCCATATTCTATATGGTGGCTCATCATTATATATATATACGGTATATATATATATATATATATATATATATATATATATATATATATATTAGTGCCCCTTATTAATTTGTATACAGCGTCATCCAGCAATATGCAGTGACCCCTTTGTTAAATATATATATACAATTCCCCGTTGTTAATTATAAATAAATTTTCCCATTTGTTAAATATATACATTTTCCCCTTATATACAGAGTCCCCCTGTAGCTTTATTTAAACACCCCTGGTATGCCATGCCATGTTCATTTTTGCCACTAAAAAATAATAAAAGTTACTTACCTCCATACAATCCTAAAACACAGATAGCATTCTAGATTCTTTTATTTTGCCAGTACGACCTGCTTTTGGAAGGTCTGTACTTTTTGGTGAGTGATACCTATGGGGACAAAAGGGTCTAAAAAGTAAAAAATTAGTGTAGCTCAACTCCTTTACATGTATAGATAATCTTTAGAGAAACATTAAAGTTGGCAAAGTATACTCCAACACTTGATATCACCCCCTCTGTGTCAGGGTTCAGGGGTAGTGGATCCTCTCCGGTTTTCACCAGAGCCTCAAAGCGGGTTGGACGTTCTGCGGCGTGGTATCACTAGGTCGTTCCATAGGTGCGACTTTGTCCGTGGTGGCAGCCAAGGCGAGGTACAGAGTTGGCAGGCTAGTTCGTCGTGGGGGACAGGCAGGAGGTCAAGAGAGGTGGAATCCAATCACAGGCATAAGGCACAAGACAGAGCTTTCTCAACGGCATAGAGCACAAAGATCCTTCAAGGAATGCTGGGAAGAGCTGGCTTTTAACTAACTAAGTGAAGTGACTAGCGTCAATCAGTGGTGCGCTGGCCCTTTAAATTTGCGAGCACAGGTCCCTAGGATGCTGGGACGGGAGCAGGAGCGTGGAGATCTGAGTGAAGCCGGGGGGAGCGGGTGCCGCGGAAAGGGGTATGGGTGCGCCTGCGATCCAGGATGTGGGTCGCAGGAGCACTCGTGACACTCTGTAGTGGAAAAAAGAGGGGTTTCCAAACCATGGGCACACTGTCTTCTCACAGTGCCTCCAAGCTGACTCCCCCAGGGGGTCTTCCTTCATTAGAGGTTCCACAGCCCTCTAATAAATGTAAATGTAATGGTGATATTGTCAAAACTAGCACAGGAAATTGGTGTTGACTATATACAGTATATGACACACCAAAGTGGTTCCAAGTTTGAGGAACAGACCTAGAGGATAGTCTACATGATCTGCCAATGAGTTTTACAAATGAGACATGGGGGCGGGGGGCTGTTACCCACTTTATATCGGAATTCATGGAAAATGTTCTATAAGCAAATTACAAGTCTGTGCACCTACACAAACACTGTACAAATTTAGGTTTATGTTGTAGGTGCACAGACTTGTAATTTGCTTATAGAACATTTTCCATGAATTCCTGCACACAACAATAGTCAATAGTCCATACAAAGCAGTTTTTTTTTCCGTTTACCTTAAAGAAAAAACAAGGAATGTGTGGCTTAGGATGAGAACAAGATACGTTTGTAGCCACAAAGTAAACAACAGAGACGTGCTGTACTCTACAACAGAGACGCGCTGTACTTTGAAGCAGTGGACGGTGCCAGGATGATGACCCATAAAATATTTGAGGTTCAATGACTGCTCATTCCTTGTGACTTTCATGTGATAATGCAAACACAAAGTCTTCTTAACAAAAAAGACAAAACAGAGATATAGAAATCTCTGTACCTCAAGCTGAAAACATCCCGTGCACAGACTGTACTGTACTTAAAATGACATTAGAACACGGTGGAGTCATTTCTGACCAGTAAACTTTTTTGAATCAAAATAGTTAAAATCTCCAGGTAAGTTGTAGCGCCGACCATCACTGCCAGGACTTCAGGTCAATGCCACTGCATTCGTTTCAATGTGTAATGCCTGGCAGTGAGTGATGGTGCTGCAGGAGAACGGGAACACAGAAGGAGGTAAGTATAAGCTCTTTGTTATTTTTACAGCCCCCAGCCATGTATGAAAAATATTAATTCCTGGACAAACCCTTTAACTTAGTTTGAACTAGCCAAGGACATGTGCAAGTTGATAATCACGTGCAATACAGAAGACATTAACATGTCATAGAATGTTTAAACTCATTGGTTAATATAAAAAGGAACTGCATTGTGTGACATCATTTCCTGTCATATCTTGAGGGATCGGGAAGTAGATTTCTCTGGGAATTAGCAATGTGAATATGATTTCTAAAATATTTTAATAGCAATTTCTACCTTTTCTTGATATAATCCCGGCAAACCATATAATATGAATTCATTCCACAACCCCGTTCACTTCTGTCCGTATGTATTACATTTTATATTTTGTATTTATGCCATATAGAGAATTTGCAGCATGCTAAAATATTGAGAGAGAGAAATTTTAAGGTATTTTTATCACTTTCTTCAAAGTCAAGAGTTTATATACACTGGGGTAATTTATTATAGTTTTTGTCTATGTTTGGCGTTGTTTTGTCGAAGTTGAGGTACAAATGCTGTTTTGCGACTTTCCATTGCGCCAAATAAATATAGGACAGTGCAAAGTCACTTTGACATAGACCCTGCTTGTACCAAATTCATTATTTGCATAGACTAGTTTTCATAATACGACTGAATTCATAATTTGCAACTTTCCATTTAAGCACAAGTTTTGGTGCAAATTGATATCAGTCCCTACCCTGGTCTATGTTTGGTGACTTTTGATGATTTTTTTCCAACTTTTCATGGGACTGTCGCAAACAATCCACATAGTATAATACACTGCCAGCAGATTTATCAAGGACCAAAGCCACTTTAATGAATCTACTGCCTATTTGTGTAATATTATGGGAAAGTATAAAGAAATCAGCCAAGATATCAAAAGCAGAATTGAGGACTTGCACAAGTCTGTTTTATCCTTGGGTGAAATTTCCAGATACATATGGTGTTTTGTTCTTCTCTAAAAACAATTATACACAAGATGGGAATGTCCAGCCATCATACTTCTCAGTAAGGAGATGGGTTCTATGTCCCAGGGATTAAAAGACTTTAGTCGGAAATGTGCATATCAATCCAAGAACAAAAGCAAAACATCTTGTCAAGATGCTGGCTGAAGCTAAAAAAATTGTCTCATTATCCAAGGAAAAACGGTTGCATTGGTTTGTTACTGGTTATAATTTTGACATTGGACTTTCTCATAGATGATGCTATGAATATGTGAGCATTGTGCTAATAATAATTTTTCTGGGAATTGTGACTCATGATTTGTTGCGGTTGAGGGAATGGGTGCCACAGATTTATCACCTACCCCAGGCACCAGTAGGGTGTTTTCTCTCTATACTTCCGTAATCTACCTAATGTGTATAATGGCAGACAGTATGCAGATTACCCTTTATAATATTTCATACAGTAGCTACCTACCTATCGAAAGAGTACCTCCAGTACAGATAAATCGCTCTCATTATTATTTCTCACGTTGCATAGTTCTGGCTCTTCGTCAATCTTTGAGGCTGGCACCCCATCTGGTCCTAAGGCAACTTCCAAAGGTCTTCCAGTGGTGACCATCTTTTTTCTTTGGCTGCTTAATTCTTTTAAGTTTGCCGATGTGACTGATGACCACTTATTATTCTAGGTCTGGGGTTCTAGAATTCAAAGAGGACATTTTTTGTCTTTGGCTTCTGTTTCTCATCATTGGTACTGCTTTTGATACTGGTTCTAATCTTGGCCTTGACCTTATTCACATATTACAATCATTGATGACTACTTTAGGGACTGTGGCGTATAAATTAGACTACTAAAGGCTATAGAATTCTACAATGGGTGGGCAGTAGGTATTTTTTGAAAATGGGGGCAATAGTCAAAATCAGCCAACTGTGAGGACTGTCTCATGTAGTCGGAATTACGGTATAAGCAAAAAGTAGACCTAGTAATTGTGACTTTTACTGTACCCGTGCACCCCCTATAGTTGAAGCAGTGGAAGTGGATTAATAGCTACCTGCTAATGATGTCCAATGTGCGGAGCTAAAATGTTTCTAATATTGTGTAAATACAAGTAGTTCAATGGGTCATTGTCTGTCTTATCGTATGCACTAAATGTAATCCTTCTGTAAAGAGTTACTGAATTTTGTAATACATACAAAT
This sequence comes from Engystomops pustulosus, assembly GCF_040894005.1. Taxonomy (NCBI): domain Eukaryota; kingdom Metazoa; phylum Chordata; class Amphibia; order Anura; family Leptodactylidae; genus Engystomops; species Engystomops pustulosus. The sequence goes on along the minus strand of NC_092415.1, from coordinate 179,271,467 downwards.
GAGCTGGAAATGCTATTCTAATGCTTATTTAATAAAATCAGCTGGGAAAATGTTAAGAGATCATTGGGGTTATTATTAAACATTCATTTTAATATGGGTCTAGCTGCCTGAGGATTCTCCCTTGTACGGTTGTTTAAATGTTAGACATGGAGAAATATACTTCAAATGTTATAGTGTCTAAATGCTGACATTCAGATAGGGGATTATATTCATTCTAATAAACGCTTAATAAAATAAAAAATTATTTGGGAAGTTCTTCAGATTTTAATCCTGATCCACGCCATCCATGGTCTTTGTAAGAAATTCCCTCCATATTAGTAAAATATCTTTCCGGGCTGTCGCTCTTTCATAGGTTACGATTTGAATATTTGAAATATTTTTTATTAGAGTTGCTATTTTTTTAATCATTATTGTAAATTCTTCCTTTGTTGCTTCTTTTAAAATTGAATGTCAAGAAGTGTATGAGAAATAAGTAAAAGTTTCGTCTATACCAACGGTCTCCAACCTTTTTTTTTTTAACCAGAGAACAGATGTAGACAAAGGGCCGCATTTATCACGACTTGTAGGTCTAAAAAGGAACAAGAGTTGGGAATTCTTTGCCCTCTTTGCCCGTGTGGTGCTGGCGCATGCAATGGGCTGGAGTGGGATGCTATTGCCCTGCGTCTGCGCAGTCAGATCTTCCGTACAATTGCCCCGGCGGCGCCACTCATCACTGCACTGTCGGCTGCCAGGATTTTTGAGGAAACCAGATCATACGCCGACACAGTGGGGCACATTTACTTACACAGTCCAGTCACGATCCCGCAGCACGTTGTCCGACGAGGATTCGGCTCTGCCGGGATTCACTAAGGTCGTGTGCCCGATATCCAGCAGGTGTCGTTGCTGCGCCAAGGTCCACCGGAGTTCACCTTCTTCTTCCCGGTGCTTGTAAGTGCTGATCTTGCAACACGATTTCGTTTTTTAAATTTCACGTTTTTTCAGAAAAAACGATGTCGTATGATGGCCACGCCCCCCCATTTCTGTCGCGTGAAAGCCGGCGCCGATGCGCCACCATCCGGTCGCGTGTGCCAAAATCCCGGGGCAATTCGGTGCAAAACGGAAATATTCAGGAAACCCGATGAAAGTGCGGCGTTCGGACCCTTTGTAAAAAAGCCCCATTGTGATTAATATGCTCTAAAAAATTTTTTCCAGGGTAGTGGTAAGGGAGCAGTGCCGAAATTTAAATTCCAGGACCGGCCCTTATCCACTACCTAACTCCACCTCCTTGTGTACCCACAAAGTATTAGAACTCCACCCTTATTGGCCCACACAGTGGACCTCACATTGTTTGATGCCCCCTTTTTTGTGAAACTCCCACTTATAATGCCTTCTGCTCTGTTAAACTCCTCCCCCTCATAGTTCTTCAGTCATAGCTGGATACCAGGTGTTCCCTAGGCTGGTGGTTGGGGATGGCTTATTTATAGGATTCAGTATTTTATATGATGTAAACTGGTAACATTTGTCAAATTTTTGTAATTTTTCATAAGTGGGACATAAGGTTTTTTTTTTGCAGCCAACATATATCATTGGCCTAGCCATAGAATAGGTCATAAGGATAAGATTTGGGGGTGGGTCAACTACCAGAGTGGGTGTACAAATCCAGGAAGCAGCGAATATCTGCTGACCCAGGGGTGGCCCAATCTTTTTTACCCTCTTGTGGCAAGATATATTATATTTAACATTTACCCTTCTAACGGCATGCCAGCAATCTAACATTTCCATCCTATTATTATTTTTGTCAATGGGTGATTATGATTCCTAGTATTATGTTGATTATTATACAATAATGAAGATATACTTCAAAGCAAAAAATAAACACACAAGCTCTCGTCTTTCCTAATCTACGTCTTTCGAAATACAGAATACAGCGCCCTATTGTTTGATGGTTTCAGCCTATTATATCTAAAGACTCATTTGTAAAGTGCGCCTTTGTTTTGTCCATGTTAAATATAGGGAATAGCTATTAAGTTAAGCAAACACTGTAATATAATCACAATACATTATTGCCCTAATACACGTGTTCCCTGTTTGCCATGAAATAGACTGCTCAACCTGTTTTTCTATTTACAGCTCCTTATTAGTCTGCCAAACAGGATACAGCATCCTGATCATTCATCCCGTGTATAATCGACTTGCTCATCCTGTATATGACAGACTCCTTTATATAGGACTAAGCTCTTCTAAGCCTCTTGACAATGTTATGAGATGACCATTAGTATGTCTTCTCCATATTATACAGAATGTTAATTAAATTAATTGATTAATTAGTATTTATAGTTAAAGGGGTTGTCTGAGATTATTCATATATCTGTATAAAAATAACAGACAGGATATACTTAAAGAGGACCTGTCAACCGGGAAAAACACCCCCAACAAATTAGCTCCCCCTCATCTTGTCCCCAGCCCCTTTATATTTATTGAATTTTTATTAAAATTTGTGTTTTTATACTTAGTTTTAAACGATACGACCTCTTATTTGATAAGTTCCCTAGCAGTCGGCCGTATTTATGAGGGGGCCGGCCGACACACCCCCTTCACGCCCCTGTCAGTCAGGGACCTGTAAGAATCGCCACCAGCAGCGCATATATTATTGCGCAATCGCTGCCGGCTCCTGTTAAGTGTTCGGCCGGCGCTGTGAATAAGCCCCTCTGCGGCCGCAGTCAGCGCTAGGGAACTTGTACGACGATACAACCTCTTATTTGATAAGAGGTCGGATCGTTTAAAACTAGGTATAAAAACACAAATTTTACTAAAAATTCAAAAAATATAAAGGTGCTGGAGACAGGATGAGGGGGAGTGCAGTGCCACTCCTCACCAAGCTCAGCATTGGCTGTAGAGGATGCGTGCATTGTCTACGTGATTTACCGCCGAACCTTTGCATACAAAAAAGAGGCTGGTGGTGACGGGTGGTCTATAGAAATGAGCAAACACAGGCTTCGTCTTCATCGTTCGAGTTTGACCGCACAGCACAAACAAATTCGCGGATTGGTAGCGGAATAGCCAATCTGGTAAATTGACACACCAAGCCAGGATTGTCCTCCTGGCCAACCGAAGCCATGGCTTGTTGCTAGAGGCATTTCCCCCTGGGCTCCCACTAGCCAATCACAGGGCGTCAGTTTTCCAAATTAGCTGTTCAGCCACCAATCTGGCAATATGTCCAGGTTACATGGCCGAACCCATCCGGTCTGTTCATCTGTAGCGTCACTTTGTACTGGAGTGATAAGTGGGCATATGCTCTTTATATTTTATACCACTTGAGGACTTATATGTAAAAAGAAACTGTAATTTTGGACAACCCCTTTAATATTATCATCAAACGTATATCAGAAGTGTGGCAGTATGGCGAATAAAGCCATCTCATTGTAGAGTAATGTTGTAAATATTATACTGCCTGTTATTCCTGATGACACACCGCACATTGACCTCATGCACACACCCGTCTCACAAAAAATAACACATTAACACTGAGATTAATGTGAATTTGTCAGCAAGAATGGAGATTTTACTCAACACTTTTTTTCTTTAAGATCCATTGCTTAAAATGATGACATGCCTGGAAAGTCCTGTGCTTTAATGTCGATTCCTTAGGATTTGACCGCTGGATATTCTACACAACCTGTCATATCGCTGTTCTAACGTTTACAGTGAACACAAATTTTTATCATATAATATTCAGCCTGTAGGACATGTAACTGGTCTAACCTATCCTTTCTATGAGCCCTCTCATTGTCACCTGACTGATATCTTAGTTCCCTTAAGTTGCAAATAAGTGGTTAGTCCTTTGCAGTCCCGGTGTCATCGGAGAGAGAAAAGACTGTCTGGGGCTATTGGAACCACAGCTGTGTGTGTGTGTGCCCATTGAAAGGCTATCTCCCGAACTAGCGGGCAGCACATGGACAAAAACAACATTCATGGGCCCTATACCCATCGTCAGATTTTACTGACACAACTTAGCTCAGCAGTTGTTTAAAGAAAATCTAGCATCAAAATCATGATAATCCAGGCACACTTACTCATAGATCCAGGCCATGTGACTGTGACAATTCTTGTATTTGTTATCAATGGCGTCTTTCCTTCTAAAAACCAACTTTTTAAAAAATTGTGCTAATGAGTCTAAAAAGTTCTGAGAGCCACTCAATGCAGCAGATTCACAGGCTGTTACAATGAGCTAAACATGTCTCACCCAACCACCTGCTCTCTTCCCTCTGCCTATGCAATGTAGCACTAGTAGCAGCGGGAAGTGCAGGGGAATGAAGACCTCCTTTGCTCTTTGTAACAGCCTGTAAAGCTACAGCACGGAAGAGGTCTTTCATACTCATTAGCATAATTATAGAAAGTTGTTTTAGAAGGAAGGAGGCCATGGATAACAAATATATGAAGATTACCACAGTCCCGGTGCCTGGATCTATGAGTAATGTCCCTGGTTTATCATGATGGATTTTGATGGTAAATTTCCCTTTAAGCAATTTCTCCTTATCTTTATAGGGTGAAAGTTTTTACTTGATTAATGATGTTAAAAAGGCTGAAAAATTAGGACAAAGAAGAATTTATGTTTTAAGAAAAATGACAAAGTTTACTGTTATCAACGATTCTATAATGTAAATAAATAAATACCGCAGGTTTATTTACACTTTAAATACCTCATATCTGCAACCTTATCCGAGCTCCACACTGGCTAATGGGGGTTATAACTTCTTTATTCAATCCTGTTTGCATCTTTTATTGAATTATCCAGATGACAATAGATAATTGTAATGTGATCAGTTATATTTTTCGTCTCTAAAACATCTATGTTATAAATTCAGGAAGATCTGAGGTTCCATCAATTTCTTCCACCGGTAAAGTGCCCCCACCCTCCCACACATCTGTCGGCTGCACTTTTCCCCAATATTAATATTATTAATATTATAATAATGGGTTCTGTTTATTGCCCTAATAATGACTTGATTGGCCATATATATAGCACACTGTGGGTGACTGCATGCCAGGGCTGCATTTATTTTAGGAAGACTACAAATAGAAACAAAAATGCCATTGTTCCTAGAACTTTGTGGAGAATTGAGAACATTCCACTCTGTGAAGCAATTCATGTCATAAGCAACAGTGGTAAACTGCTGATAACGCTTCCAGCTCACACACGGGAATACTCATCAGTGTTTGCCAGGCACAGGGTGGGAGCTGTCAGGCAGCACTGTGCACCAGCTATATAAGTATTATTGTGTAAAGATGAACTGCAGCATAGTCAATGGCTTCCACAATGTCAGTCATTCTTTTCTTGGAGTTTTGAGTTTTTTATGATGCAAATAAAAGCCAAAACCTCCAGGACTTGATTTTCAGAGGGTTGTGTGTAACTCTACTAATTTTCCTTTCCTCCTTCGATAAACCTCCCCTGTTTACCAAATTTATATAAGTAATGACTGATTTGTATACACGACACATTTCGTATCGTAATTTATTCTGCTTTATGGCTGACACATACCTAGAGAAATAAGGCTGCCGTCAGCATTTCTGTTATAAATCTCTTTAAAAAAATTGACGATAAATAAACCGAAATAAACAGAACATAATTGGAGTCATATCAGTTACTGTCTGTTTTTTAACATTTATTATGACATAATCATCGGTCTATGGGCCCGATGTATCACAGTTGTGACGCACCAGTTCCTTTTTTGCGCCTAAACAAGGCGCATTGTTGCGTCTGAATTATCACAAGTTACATCCCTCGGTGATGAGTTGAGTTCAGAGAAACACCTACCTCAATAGAAACATTTATGGGATTTTCTTTATTAATTCTTTATTAAAATACTTGGACTAGAATAAATACATATCGTATATACTCGAGTATAAGCCGACCCAAGTATAAGCTGTGGCCCCTAATTTTACCACAAAAACCTGGTAAAACCTATATTTTTTTTTACTCGAGTATAAGCCGAGTTTGGGGTTTCAGCAGTCAGCAATCAACCCCCTCACCCCCAAACTGTTGGCACCACCCAAATCCAGGGGTGGGCCTTTACAGGGCTAAAACCTGATTGGACATCAGCTGATACAATGTACGTCATAAGCATCATAGATAGACCTATCCTAAAATGGCATGGTCTATCCAGATTACTGACGTGCCTCCTGATCCGCCCCTCAAGGGGGAATCCAACTAGATTGTACGGACCCCAAGCTAAACTAGGTTTTTATGGAGACCTTTCTACACAAGATTTCTCATTTGGCTGTATCGACGGAGGTATGTAACAACACGATAATAGCTCAATAAAGACAGGAGCCTCAGCAGACCGAACTATCATCAACCACAGCATGACATTAAAGCAAAATGTAAGTTACTTGATCCCAGTAATATTGTTCAAAAAAGGACCACTTAGGGTATATTCACACAGCCGTATGCCCGCCCGGCCGGAGCTGCACAGGCATACCGCTGTGTACTTGAGAGGAGGAGGAGGTGACCCCTCCATAGAGAAAAGCGCCATGGGGAAAGATAGAGCATGCTCTATCTTTTCCCCCGTGTATGGCGCGGAATGGTGCCACACATGTCAATCTGAATGTACCCTTATAATGGTGCCAATGTCAATCTGTTTCATAGTCTGTTTAACCCCTTCCCGACATGTGACGTAATAGTACGTCACATGTCGGGTCCCGGTACATGGAGAGGGCTTGCGGGCGAGCCCTCTCCATAGCCAGTAAGTCTCTGCTGCATATTGCAGCAAAATCTTACCGGTAACACCCGCGATTGGTGCCGACACCGATCGCGGGTGTTTTACTGCTGATCGCCGCCGGCAAAGGTGCCGGCGGCTTCAAAAAGACGGCGGGCCGCGGGCGCCGGCATCTCTCTAGGGATTGTCGCTCCCCTGCTCAGAAAGCAGCGATCCGTCGCCATGGTAGCTTCAGGTCTCACGAAGACCCGAAGCTACTTCGGGTTAACCCATGCATTACAATGTGCTACCAGCACATTGTAATGTATGAGGAGTAAAATCCCCATATACTGCCCTACTGTAGTATGGCAGTATATGATAGGATCGTACAGACACCCTAGGGTTAACCCCTTAACGACTTGGCCTTTTTTAGTTTTTTCACTTCCATTTTTCACTCACCAACTTCAAAAATCTATAACTTTTTTATTTTTCCACATAAAGAGCTGTGTTATGGCTTATTTTCTGCGTAACAAATTGCACTTCATAGTGACGGTATTTAATATTCTATGGCGTGTACTGGGAAGCGGGAAAAAAATTCCAAATGCAGTGAAAATGGTGAAAAACCACATTTGTGACGTTTTCTTGTGGGCTTGGATTTTACAGCTTTCACTCTGCGTCCCAAATGACATGTTTACTTTATTCTTTGGGTCGGTACGATCATGTGGATACCAAATTTATATAGGTTTTATAATGTTTTCATACATTTAAAAAAATTAAAACCTCCTGTACCAAATATTTTTTTTTTATTTTGCCATCTTCTGGGGCCAATAACTTTTTCATACTTTGGTGCACGGAGCTGTGGATAGTGTCATTTTTTGCGAATTTTGATGGCGTTTTCATTACTATAATTTTTGGGACTGTGCGACCTTTTGATCACTTTTTATTAATTTTTTTATATTTTTCAAAATGGCAAAAAAATGCCATTTTCGACTTTGGACGCTATTTTCCGTTACGGGGTTATAGGTAGTGAAAAAACATTATCATATTTTGATAGATCGGGCATTTTCAGATGCGGCGATACCTAATGTGTTTATGATTTTTACTGTTTATTTATTTTTATATCAGTTCTAGGGAAAGGGGGGTGATTAGAATTTTTAGGTTTTTTTATTATAATTTTTTTTTTTAAACTTTTTTTTATTTTTACTTTTACTATTTTTCAGACTCCCTAGGGTACTCTAACCCTAGGTAGTCTGATCGATCCTATCATATACTGCCATACTGCAGTATGGCAGTATATGTGGATTTTACTCCCCATGCATTACAATGTGCAATTAGCACATTGTAATGCATGGGTTAAAACGAAGTAGCCTCGGGTATTCGGAACACCCGAGGTTACCATGGCGACGGATCGCCGCTCCCCGTGACGTCATCGGGGAGCAGCGATCCACAACAAGATGGCGGTGCCCATGCGGCGCCATCTCTTTGAAGCCGCCGGCAGCATTGCCGGCGGCGATCGAGGTGAGAACACCCGCGATCGGTGCTAGCACCGATCGCGGGTGTTACCGGTGAGCCTTTGCTGCAATATGCAGCAAAGACTTACCGGCTATGGAGAGGGCTCGGCCTGCGAGCCCTCTCCATGCACCGGGACCCGGCGCGTCGGGAAGGGGTTAAAGTACCCTAGGGAGTCTGAAAAATAGTAAAAATAAAAAAAAAAGTAAAAAAAAAAATTATACTAAAAAAACATAAAAATTCTAATCACCCCCCTTTCCATAGATCTGATATAAATATAAATAAACAGTAAAAATCATAAACACAATAGGTATCGCCGTGTCCAAAAATGCCCGATCTATCAAAATATGATAACGGTTTTTCACTGCGTTTAACCCCGTAACGGAAAATCGCGCCCAAAGTTGAAAATGGCACTTTTTTGCCATTAAAAAAAAAAATTCTATAAAAAGTGATCAAAAGGTTGTACAGTCCTAAAAATAACATTGTAAACGTCATCAAAATCTGCAAAAAACGACACCACCCACAGCTCTGTACAAGTATGAAAAAGTTATTGACGCCAGAAGATGGCAAAATCCCCCAAAAAAATTTTGTACAGGAGGTTTTAATTTTTTTAAATGTATGAAAACATTATAAAACCTATACAAATTTGGTATCCCCTTAATTTTACCGACCCAAAGAATAAAGTAGACATGTAATTTGGGGTGCACAGTGAAATCCGTAAAATCCAAGCCCACAAGAATACGGCACAAATGCGTTTTTTTACCAATTTCACTGCATTTCCAATTTTTTGCCCGCTTCCCAGTACACGGCATGGAATATTAAATACCACCATTTTGAAGTGTAATTTGTTACGCAGAAAATAAGCCGTCACACAGCTCTGTACATGGAAAAATAAAAAAGTTACAGATTTTTGAATGTGGGGAGTGAAAAATGAAAACGCAAAAACAAAAAAGGGCTGCGGCGGGAAGGGGTTAAAAGACAGATACTTTCAAACCAGGGACGGCTATTGGTCATAGCAAAGTGTTGCAGCATATGACAAATGCAGCCATTAGCTAAATACAGTAGGCATAAGGTACATAATCATTCAAACCAACAGTTTCCAGGGTAAAAATCCATCATGATTCTCGGTGGCAAATCAATCTGTCACTATCCCATCCTCTGACCAAGGCATTTTAACAGCTTCAATACCCTGAAATCGGATCACATCAGGGTTGCCCTGGTGGCATTTCCAAATATGTCTGGCTATAGGGGTGTCTTGGTTGTTAGTGACATCTCTGATATGTTCACCAATACGTGTTTCCAGTTCTATGTATGTTTTACCTACAGATTGTATAGAACATTTACTTGTGAGTAGGTATGTAATTTTCACACTTCTACAATTAATGAATTTTTTTTATTGGGAAGATTTTACCAGTATTTGTGCTGCGAAAGTTGGCCCCCTCTTGGATGTATTTAAAGTTTTGACATCTTCTGCATTGAAATATGAAAACAGGGGGATTAGGGAGCCAGGTTGATTGGTATAAAATGGCTGTGGAGCAAATTGTCACCTACATTACATCCTCTACGGTAAGTGATGGAAGGTCCATCCCCCACCTTTTGACTCGTTGTAGTATACCCCGAAACGTTTGAAGAGTTTCTCAGACCATTTTGTGTCCGGCATCATAGGTCCCTATGATTTGGGTTTAAGAATCTGTAGCTTGTCTCGGATTTGGATTTCATCCTTATTGGTACAAATTGCGTTCTGATATGCTTTTTTCGGGATAACCCCATGCAAATCTGAGGATGATGAAATGAAATCAGGAAAAAGTGAGTTATTTTTCTTATAGTCCTTAAAATTGCCCATTTGCCATTCCCTTAAGTAGAGGTCTAGGATTATTACTTTGCCACTGCAACAGATTGTTGGTTGCCATGCTTTTACACTACATATCCGTAGTGATAACTCGAGTGTGAGACTTCCTGATGGTGAGGTCTGAGAACACAATTTGGCCCTTATGGAACTCCGAGGTAAAATATAGGTTTATTTGATTGACATTAAAGGGGTTTGCTGCAGCAGCTGCATCCCTGAATTAGTGAAAAACAGGATGCAACTTCTACCTGGATGGGCAATCTACCACGGGGAATATCTCAGAAAGTAGACTCCCCATGGTAGATTTCCTTTAAATAGTCAAACTTAATATATATATACAATGGGGAAGATTTATCAAACTGTCTAAAAGTCAGAATATTCTTAATTGCCCATGGCAATCAATCACAGCTCCCCTTTAAAATATTCATGAGCACTAGTAAAATGAAAGCTGAGCTGTAATTGGATTCGATGGGAAACTAGGAATATTCTGACTTTGAGAAAGCTTGATAAATCTGCCCTAATGTTGTACAACATGGTTCCTTATTTAGATAAGAAAGCTGGTGTCAGAACAATTAATTGAAACAATTTGAAAACAATTACATGCTTTTATTAATTAATTACAATTATTATTATTGTGGGAGTATTGGATGGGGATAATAGGAATGGGGATTCTCTTACTTATACCAGAAATTGTTGTTTTCAGATGGACATGACTTGATGATTTTTACAGCCTCGAATCTTGTACTGACAGTGAGTCAAATTACCTGAATTAACATCACAGGGATCTATGTTGCTGCTAATTGGGGTCATTAGAAGCCACAGTCTGGAAAGGATTTGCAGATATAATGCAGATCTAATCTAACCAATAATAATACAATATCATCATGTATGGCTTTCTGTGCAGTGTTCTTCATCTAGCCATGAGATGGCAGACTTGTTCCAATTTTGTGCAGGAACATGAAATATTTCTGGATGTAACATTTTTCCCATAGTGATTAGGGAAGCAATTCCTAAATAGGATCTCATAATTACTGCATATAGTGGCTTAATGGGAAAATGGGTAAATGTATGCACCCACCACAACTATTGTTATTGACTATGTGTTACCTGTTACAATGCATTTCTATGGGCTCACAGACATGGCTGTGGTTCTCATGGACCATACACTCATACACTCATACCCATGTTTGCAGCTTGGACATTATTTAGAGGTTTCATCCATGAGTGATGGCACATGAACTACAAATAATAAACCACAGGCCTCTTATTTTGTGACCTGAGAGCAGCACCTGGTCATGGAAAGTAGCCTGAGACATATACTGAAGGGCACCGTTGGCTCGACCATTGCTATACATGTTTTGCTGTTCATACATTATTGGGCAGATGTATCTCTGCAACTCGCAATTTGCGCATGCATGTTTTGTTTTGTTTTTTATGCAGACAGCAGAATATGCCCATCTCCCCCCGCCACTCAATCACTGGCGGATTAAGTGTCCCATGTGCCTCGGGCTGTTCACATGACTAGGGCCCCCCACTAGCATCCAAACCAACATGTGTCCGGATGTTAGGACTTAAGTACTACTTTATATCCTTAATCTTGTACTGTTTCTAAAAGTAATTTAATGATGAACTACAATTGTGCTCTTATAACCCATTTATTTAGAAAAGCTGAACATTCCTGAACTGCATGAAACCCTCCACCTCGACTGCCGTACAGACCAGATCTTCCAGACAGTGTCGGAGATGTGGATGCTCCCCCTGGCTGCCCGGCTTCTGTGCATCCTATAGCTGATCTCCCCCTCATACTCTAAATACTTATCTATAATCCCGGGCTCCTAAATTCCCCCCCCCCCCAAAAAAAACAGGGAAAAGTTATTGACTGGAGGACAACCCCTAGGGTAGGAAATGCAGCCGCTGCTGTCCTTTAGCAGAGCCTCCCTTTACTGAAATGTCCACAGTAGAGTTCCCATTGTCAGGCTTGCAGGTGTAGATCCTCTGGACCACTGCAGACGATGACGTAAGCCACTACCTGGGACCGGAGTCTAAGTGGTACCCGGTTTTCACCAGAGCCCGCCGCAAGGCGGGTTAGACAAGCTGCGGCGTGGTACCACCAGGTCGTTCCTCAGGCGTGACTTGTCTGCAGTGGCGGCCAAGGTAGAAGTACGGGCGACAATCTCGAGGTCAGGTCCAGGCAGAGGGTAAGAGCAGGCAGCAGAGATGCAACGTCAGAGGAGGTCCAAGCAGAAGGGTACAGGAACACAGCACACATGACAGCAACACGGAGGAACACTGGTACACGGGAACACGGAGGGTCTCAGGAAACACAGGAACACGGAGGGAGTCAGGAACGCAGGAGACACTGGAACGCAGGAGACACTGGAACGCAGGCAAATTGCAACAGAGCTTTCTCTAAGGCTGTGAGGCACAAAGATCCGGCAAGAGTGTAAGGAAGGTGCAGGGTTTTTAAAGGGGAAGTGATCAGCCAGTGCACCAATTAGCGGTGCACTGGGCCTTTAAATTTCCTGAAGATGCCGCGTGCGCCCTAGGAGGCGGGGACGCGCGCAGCCGGAACCTGGCAGCGATTCCGGAGCGGGGAGAGGTGAGTCGCGCCGGCACCGCGCCTTTGAGCCCCGGGGAGCACGGGGACCACCTGTGACAGTACCCCCCCCCTTCGGCCTCCCCTTCTTCTTGGGTTGTAAAAATCTCTGTAGTAGATCATGGTCCAGGATGTTGTCTTCAGGCTCCCAAGATCCCTCCTCAGGCCCGATCCCCTTCCAGTCAACCAAGAAGAACCGCTTACCCTCTACTGTCTTCATGTCGAGGATCTCCTTTACCTCATAAATATCTGAGGAGTCAGCCACCGGAGCAGGAGGAGGTACTTGCCGGGAGAAGCGTTTCAGAATAATAGGCTTGAGTAAAGAGACATGGAAGGAGTTCGGGATGCGTATGGTGGAAGGAAGGCGCAGCTTGTAAGACACCGGATTTATGCGAGATATAACCTCGAAAGGACCTAAGTACTGTGGACGAAGCTTGTATCCAGGAATCTTTAACCGGATGTATCTAGCTGACAACCAGACCTTGTCCCCAGGAGGTGGCCTGCATTTCTTATCCGCGTTTCTTATCTGTACAGGCGGAAGCCTGCTTCAACGAAAGGCGAGTCCGCTCCCAAATGGTCTTAAGGTCTTGTACCAACTCGTCGACAGCAGGAACCTCCGTGGACACAGGCAGAGGGAGAGGAGGACGTGGATGTTGTCCATAAATAATGAAGAAGGGAGTAGAACCAGAAGCTTCAGAGTCCAGGGAGTTGTATGAGAACTCCGCCCATGGCAACAAGGCAGACCAGTCATCTTGGCGGGCCGAGACGAAATGCTGAAGGTAGCAGCCAAGGGTTTGATTGACTCTCTCTACCTGTCCATTCGACTGAGGATGATATGCAGACGAGAAGTCCAATTTCACCTGGAGATGGTTACACAGGGATCGCCAGAAACGGGAGACAAACTGGACCCCACGGTCCGAAACATTGTGCAATGGGAGTCCATGCAGCCGAAAGATGTGGGAGAAGAACAGGCTGGCAAGACGCGGAGCAGATGGCAAACCTGGCAAGGAGACAAAATGGGACATTTTCGAGAACCGATCGGTTACCACCCAGATGACAGTATTCCCCGAGGATGATGGAAGGTTCGTGACAAAGTCCATGGCCACATGAGTCCACGGGCGGCTGGGTATCGGTAACGGCATCCGGAGACCGGCAGGTTTGAGGCGTGATGACTTGTTTCGGGCACAGGAGACGCAGGAACCCACAAAATCCTGCACATCTTTGGCCAGATCTGGCCACCAATAATAACGGGAAATAAGGGCTATGGAACGCTGCACCCCAGGGAGTCCAGCCACACGAGAGCAATGTCCCCATGTCAGGATCCTCTTATGAAGGGCAGGTCTGACGTACGTCTTGCCTGGTGGAAGCTGCCGAAGGTCCACTGGAGCTGCAAGGACCAGACGTTCCAGAGGAACAATATGACTGGGCACAGGGTCTTCTCCAACCACATCCGAAGTACGGGAGAGAGCATCAGCCTTAACGTTCTTCTCCGCAGGACGGAAATGGATTAAGAAATCAAATCGGGAGAAGAAAAGGGACCAACGGGCTTGACGAGGATTCAGTCGCTGAGTGGTCTGGAGGTACAGGAGGTTCTTGTGGTCAGTATAAATGTGAACCGGGTGACGAGCCCCATCCAGGAGATAGCGCCACTCCTCCAAAGTCAGCTTTATGGCCAACAGTTCCCGATCTCCAATGGAATAATTCTTCTCGGCAGGAGAGAATGTTTTTGAGAAGAACCCGCAGGTGAAGGTACGACCCTTGGGCCCCTTCTGGGTAAGAACTGCACCAGCACCAACGGATGAAGCATCAACCTCCAACTGAAAAGGTTTCTCCGTATCTGGTCTTGTTAGTACTGGCGCAGAGGCAAAGGCAGATTTTAGCTTAGTAAAGGCTTCCTCAGCAGCAGGAGACCATTGTCTAGGATTAGCATTCTTCTTAGTCAATGCCACAATAGGAGCCACAAGTTAAGAGAAGCGTGGAATAAACTGTCTATAGTAATTGGCGAAGCCCAGGAATCTCTGAACAGCATGCAGTCCCACTGGGCGAGGCCACTGAAGTACGGCTGCTAATTTAGAAGAATCCATCTGGAGTCCCTTGCCAGAAATGACGTATCCCAGAAACGGAAGACTGCTCTGGTGGAATTGACACTTCTCGAGTTTGGCGTATAAATGATTAGTCCTTAAGCGTCTGAGAACCTGCCGTACGTGGTTTTGGTGAGAGAAGATCTGAAGAAAACACTAAAATGTCGTCCAAGTAGACTATAACACAAGAGTAGAGCAGGTCTCTAAAAATATCATTAACAAACTCCTGGAATACCGCTGGAGCATTGCAGAGACCAAAAGGCATTAGCAAATACTCAAAATGCCCGTCACGAGTATTTAAAGCTGTCTTCCATTCGTCGCCCTCCCGAATTCGGATGAGGTTATATGCTCCTCGCAGATCCAGCTTGGTAAACACTTTGGCACCTCGTAGACGGTCAAAGAGTTCGGTGATGAGAGGCAAAGGATAGCGATTCTTCACCGTAACTTTGTTGAGACCGCGGTAGTCTATGCAGGGTCGGAGGGAACCATCCTTCTTAGAGACAAAGAAAAATCCAACTTCAGCGGGGGAAGAAGACTTACGGATGATTTTCTTTTATGTAAGTGGACATGGCTTCAGTCTTGGGCACAGATAACGGAAAAACCCGACCTCGTGGAGGAGACGTACCTGGCAGCAAATCAATGGGACAGTCACAGGGGCGATGTGGAGGCAGAACCTCTGCTTGCTTCTCAGAGAAAACGTCGCCAAAGTCTTGATAGCAAACTGGAAGGTCCTTCAGAGACTTGGCAACCACGGAAGTTAGCAAGAGAGGCACAGGGTGAGGAGCATCCAAGCAACGAGAATGGCAGTATGGGCACCAAGGTGGGGCACATACCAGGGACTTCTGGTACGTGGCAAAGGAAATCTTGTGATGTTGTAACAAAACCCAGACGGGGTCGTCCCGTAGCTCTCTGCCCGTCACCTCACAAATCACTCCTAGTTCCGACGTCCAGTACGGAGCAAGTAAGGGACAACCCCAGAAAATATGAAGGAGCATGCCCTCCTCTGTACCGCAGCGCCAACAGGTCTGGGGGACATCTGAGAACATTTTGTGGAGTACATAGGGTACCCTGTACCATCTGGTTAATAACTTATAGTTTTTCTCCTGGTAGGCCGTGCTAACTGAGGATTTGTGTGCCAGTTCGTACATCTTTTCCCTTTATTCTATACAGAGGGTCAAAGTCAGGTCCCGTTCCCATTTGGTCATGTATGATGGAACATAATCCTGCAGGGGGGGATATTAGGAGGTTATACGTCAGTGAGAGGGTGCCCCTAGTCTGACCTTTTTGTGTGCATACCCCCTCAAACCCTGTTAGAGACCGGCTAAATGTGGGTGGTGGCGTGAGAGATCTTAAATCATAGTATCATAGTATCATAGTATATAAGGCTGGAAAAAGACGCAAGTCCATAAAGTCCAACCTTTAAGAATTAAATAAATGTTTTATCCCCATAACCCGTGATATTTTTTCTCTCCAGAAAGGCATCCAGGCCTCTCTTGAACATGTACATAGAGTCCGCCATAACAACCTCCTGCGGCAGAGAGTTCCACAGTCTCACTGCTCTTACAGTAAAGAACCTTTGTCTATGTTGATGGTAAAATCGCCTCTCCTCTAGGCGTAGAGGATGCCCCCTTGTTCTGGTCACAGGCCTAGGAATAAAAAGATCTTTGGAGAGATCCTTGTACTGTCCGTTCAGGTATTTGTACATTGTAATGAGGTCTCCCCTCAGTCGTCTTTTTTCTAAACTGAATAATCCCAAATTTTTTAATCTGTCAGTGTATTCTAGTTCCCCCATTCCCCTAATAATCCTGGTTGCTCTCCTCTGCACCCGTTCCAGCTCTACTATATCCTTTTTATACACTGGTGCCCAAAACTGTCCACAATATTCCATGTGTGGTCTGACCAGGGATTTGTATAAGGGCAAAACTATGTCTTTATCATGAGAATCTATTCCTCTCTTGATACATCCCATAATTTTATTTGCTTTAGCAGCAGCCGCCTGGCTCTGGTCGCTAAAATTAAGTTTACCATCCACCAATACCCCCAAGTCCTTTTCAGCTCCAGTTTTACTAAGTAATTGACCGTTTAGAACATAATTATACTTTTTGTTTCCATGGCCCAAGTGCATAACTTTACATTTATCTACATTAAACCTCAACAACCATTTCTCTGCCCACTCCTCAAGCTTCCACAAATCCCTCTGTAATGCTAAACTATCGACCTCAGTATTTATTACTTTACACAGCTTAGTATCATCTGCAAATATTGAAACTTGACTGTGTAAACCCACTACAAGGTCATTAATAAAAATATTAAAAAGAAGTGGCCCCAATACTGACCCCCGTGGCACTCCACTGGTAACATCAACCCAATCTGAGAAAGTGCCATTAATGACCACCCTCTGTTTTCTATCACTAAGCCGCAGGTATAGGATCTTTCTTTGCAATCTTGGGGATTTTCTGGCCCAGACAAAGGTCGAGATTAGCCGTTGTACTGAGCTTAGGAAACTAGTAGGGACTCTGATAGGTAGGGCCTGGAAGGGATATAGAAGGTGTGGTAGAACATTCATTTTAAGAACCCCTATCCTCCCAGACCAAGAAAAGAAGCCTTTTGACCACCTTTTCTAGTCCGTTTTGATGGCTTGTAGTAATGGCGGGAAATTAATACGGTAAGCCTGATCTGGGTCCGCTGGGAGGTGAACACCTAGGTATCCCCACTTTTAGTTTTACTCATGGCCCCACTTTGTCTAAATCTGGTCTTGCTCATAGATCCAGGCACACTTGACTGTGGTAATCTTCTTATATTTGTTATATTATATATTTGTCCATGCCCTCATTCTTTCTAAAATCAACTTTTAAAATTATTCTAATGAAGCAGGAGGTCTACCCTATGTTGTAGCAACACAGGATGTTAGTGTGAATACTAAAAATCTTTATTTATATAGCTTGAAGTAGCACTTCCCTCCTCCTGCTGCACTGAAAATTAGGTTTCATGGCTTCTCAGTGTAATGGAAATATGACAAAGTGAGTGACCTTTTCAAACAAAGCCAACCTAACGCCATAAGATCCCATTGACTATAATGAGGTCAGTCAGGGTTATGTTAGGCTTATGGTGTTTTTGTAGATTTCGCTATCCTGGAATTATACAATAACAAACAGTTTGTCAGAAACCTTGAAATACAAGAGTGGAAAGAGCTTTAGACATGAGACATGAGATTCCATATTGTAGCCTCTGGATTGGTTATTCTGATCCTGTGGAGCAATCCCAAGGGTTCTCAGGCCGTGGCCCTCTACATTATTACTCTTGTAGGATCTCAATGGCTATGGTGTGACCTGAATCATCTAAAGGAACACATCTGAGGTACTATCAGAATTGCACATCAACCACCATATCTTGAACTAGAGGAAGCTTCTATAGATGAAGAGAATTCCATAATGTAATAAAGATTTTTATCTACCCATTGGATATGACTATGAAGTCATCATGGCCGTTTAATTATGGCTTGCTACAAATATTACACTATAGATAATAATGACGGGCTGACATTATTTCTGTTACTTGAAGCATTATTTGTGATTCTTAATTCTACACTTTTGGCTTCAAAAAAGGAACTTTGAAAAAAAACTGCTTATTTTTCATGAATTTGAGGCCTAATTAAAAAAGTCAGTATCACAAATATTCTATTATTGCCAATTATTTGATGTGGTGGAGGAAGAGGCAGGACAGCAGTGGGGGAACGAGGAAAGGCGAGTACAGATTCATTTTTTTTATACAACTAAAGAGGGGCCATAAGAGGGGGGCAGAATGGGCAGAATAAGGAAGGGAAGCAGAAAGGGGGAGCACAATAGGAAGGGGAGCAGAGAGGGGGCATACTAAGGAAGGGGAGCAGAAACGGGGGCACAATAAGAAGGGGGGCAGAAAGGGGGAGAAGGGGAGCAGAAAGGGCAGAAGGGGAGCAGAGAGAGAGGGCACATTATGAGGCTGAGCACAATAAGGAGGAAAGCAGAGATGGGGCATAATAAGGAAGGGGAGCAAAGAGGGGGAGCACAATAAAAAGGGGAGCAGAGACAGGGTGTATTAAGGAAGCGGAACAGAAAGGGAGGGCACAATAAAAGGGGGGGGCACAAAAAGAAGGGGAGCAGAGAGGGCGGTAAAATAAGGAAGGGGAGCAGAGAGGGGGAAAAATAAGAGGGGGAGCAGATAAGGGCCATAATAAGGAAGGGAAGTAGAGAAATGGGGACCAATGAAAAGGGAGAGGAGGTGCAGGGACTGGTTCATAATAAGAGCAGGAAAGCAGATAAAGGGTATAATAAGGAAGGGGAGCAGAGAATGGGATCACAATAATAGGGGAGGGTCAATGGGGCATTGTACAAGGTGAGAATATTTGGTGTAAGAGCCATTATTCTAGGTATTATGCTGTGTGGGCATACAAGGGGGGTGGGTTAAGGGGCGGGACAAGGGGCATGGTTTTATTTGCAAAACCATAATAAACCCTCTTGTCCCTCTTTCTTTAACCCAAAAGTTGGGAGGTATGAGTTATATAAAATGGAATATTTGGTAAATATCTAGAATGCTTGGTCCTAATGGCCCTAATAACATTTCATTTCATAACATTTCAGATTTGTGGTTGGATATACACCCATACAGACGCCTCTGCATCATTTAATACCTGATAAATAAGCTTAATAAGTGAGGAAATCCTAATCAGTGTTTTAAATTTTGCCTTTCTCTCAGCCCTGCCAAGAGGAGACCATCAGACACGGAGCTGCTACTAGAGGCGGAGACACACGTGGCGTTTTTGGTGTGTTATTTCATTGCATTTTTGTCTCCTTGTAAAACGCATCAGTTTTGCATATTGGCTTTTTAAATGGCTTTTTGGATAAAGTTCCTTAACTTTGCATTTTTTTCCCTTGCAGTTTTTGTGTCTGCATTTTTGAGGTGCGTTTTAATTGTGTTTTTTCAAAATGGTTGCGTTTTTTTTGAAAAGGGCGGGCATTTATGGTCTGCATTTTAAAATGTGTGCGATTACATGTATATACAGCAGGGAGAACAAGATCCCTGCTTCTTTACAATTTCCAAGAGACACAGATGTATTCAATTAAAGAACATCAAGCATTGCCATTTAAAAACGCAAATGTAACATAACGGAGCAATAAGAAAACACATGCGTTTTGAATGCATTTAAAAGCGCACAAAAAAGGTCACATGTGCCATCAGCCTAACATGTCACATGTGTCATCAAGATTTTCTCCTTTAAAATTTTGTGCGAGACATTTACAAAGTTTAATTCAAGAAATCTTGAATTGTAAAGATGCTTTGGTCTCGTGTGACTTTCATTTCAATGAATTTGTAATAGTGTTTTCTACCAATGTTCACCTCTTTATGTACATAAAATCCTTTGATACTCGTTTGTTATAAGTCTCTTCCACATAACAGGTGTAAATTGCTTATTTTAAGGCATTTGTTCTCAGTTGTTACATTCATTTGGAAACAAATGTGAGTTTATTATGAAGTGACATGTCAATAGACTCTCTTTGCCTTACATTACTGTGTGCATTGTCAGTCTCCATCTATTGTGTGTGAACACGTTTGTCAATAAGCCTTTGTCCTATCCCTGCAGCCTCACAATTCACTTCATAGACTATTCTCTATGAATTAAGTCTAATGTATAGATGAAAAGAAAACTGAACAGTTGTCGTATCAGGACTGCAGTGTTGATGTGTTCATTGCAAGTAATTTTTTTTATTTTCGTGTGTGGCGAAATGGCAAAAAAAGTGTTGATTCTGGGAAAATATGCAAAGTTTTCCCAGAAAACTTTGCATATATTGCCAGA
The DNA here is from genome assembly GCF_040894005.1 of Engystomops pustulosus. NCBI lineage: Eukaryota > Metazoa > Chordata > Amphibia > Anura > Leptodactylidae > Engystomops > Engystomops pustulosus. Next base: position 179,250,931 of record NC_092415.1, on the reverse strand, counting down.
ATCCCCCTAGTGGAGCATCCATGGCTATAAAACACCAGACGCCTACAAGGTGGCTTTAATTGGCAGTCTTCCTTCCCTAAAAAAGTGGTGATTTGGATATTTGGAAGATCTAATTTTCACATTTGATAGACTGGGTATTTTGGGATGAGGGACAGCAATCTCCTTCATATTGTGATCTGCAAGTACCACCACCATTTAGGTACAGTGGTCAAATGTGTTCAAACTGTTAACGCCTGTGGTCTCTACCAGCATTAATTACATACGTCGTATGCATGGAGATGCCTCATCCCCTGAGACCTCACCATAAATGCTCACCCTAAAGTTATAGTCATTTATGGTCTTTCTTTACATCCAGGGCAATTTGATTACCCTAATACTGAACCACAACATCATAAAAGTATATTGTATTGGAAACATAGGTAATGTTCTTTCACTACTAGGGCCTCCACATAAGTGGGGCAAAATATATCCCAGTGCAGTCTCAACCCAAGTGAATACATATGAGTGAAAACTGAATGACTTGTAGACATCTTTGACTACAAAGACATCTTGTCTTTTTTTTCTCGACCGAGGACACAATCATGAATTCTTCCTGCCTCTTCTTGCTCCAGTAAAGTTTGGAGCACAGACATTTTTGGCTCCTTGGATTTGACCCACATTTTTCTGCTGTCTTCCCCATTTGACCAAATCTGTGCTTCTGAAAATGTTGTGTCCCATATGTTCTCTCAGCTGATAATTGTGCTGTACATTATATATTTCAATTGCTAAATTTTAACCAAAACTAGTAGTGTTTGGTTCTACTTGGATTTTGTACTATATGTGTCAAGACAAGGAAGAGGTTCAGGCCTTGACCTCACCCACAACCTCTGTCCCTGCCTGATTGCCAGGCCCTGTGCTATCCCACAGACAAAAACTTTTTTGAAATTCTTTGAGTACGTTCTCGAAACAGTCGACAAACAAAGAGAGAAAGGCAGACAGACACAAGCCCAGTCAGGATAACTGGGTCAAAACCAACATGGCAATGAAGTACAGAATTGTAAGGCTAGAGAATAGTCTAGAACAGTGATGGCGAACCTTTTACAGACCGAGTGTCCAAGCGACAACTAAAGTCCACTTATTTACCATGATGTGCCAACAGGGCATTTTATGCAGTAGCTTATTGCTACCTGTTTTTACACATCTTTCAATTGTATCGGCCCCCTGAGGCCACCAATACAGTTGAAATTCAGACTGTTATTGTAGCTTCTCTCCAGGGTCTCTCTGTACAGGAAGAATGGTGGGTCTAGCAAAAGGACCTCCAAAGATATTGCAGTTCTGTCCAAACCTTTTCACTTTTCCTGCAGTTCCAAATGGCCAATGAAGTGTTGCTTTAAAATAGCGCTGAGAGCAGCATCTCTTAAGTTGCCTGGGACTGCAGGAAGATTCGGTGGATTTGTTCCTTTCTGGTGAACTCTGTCCTGGGGTGACAACCTGAGTGCCAACAGAAATGGCTCTAAGTGCCACCTCTGGCACCCGTGCCATAGGTTCGCCACCACTGGTCTAGAACATAGCAAGGGTCAGAGTACAGCAAAAGACTAAGTAAAACAATTATCAGGAGACCAGTATATCCAGTAGTGACTGGAGTCAGGAATGGGGGAACAGTTAGTTCACGACTTAAAAAAACCTGACTTACAAACAGACCTTTCTGCACAATGTCACCTCCGATGAAGCTCTCTGGATGCTGGTAATTTATTGTACTTTACCCCAGGCAGCTAAGATCAATGAAAACATACTTTGTCTGGATTTACACTCACAAAATATACCTGTTCCGACCTCTAAATTCCATACACATTCTTTTATGTAACCCATGGACAGCCTGTATACGGAGTTCCTGGAAGCCTCCCTGACCACTGATACATGCGGCCATTCATCACTCAAACAACATCTGACACAAAGCCTTCTGCAGAGTTAAAACCTGGGTGGGAACTAGTGATGAAAAAGCACAATCTGATGACACAACTAGGGATGACAAAATTGAAACTGAACAATTTGGCCATGTGACAATATAGTATTACTACTTCATCTGAAAAATATATCAAAAAGATTCCTAGTTCTGTGTACTTTTGTGACACTCAGAAGTGGAAAAGCGATAAAAATGGTTGTTGATGAGCAAGTACTATTTATTGAATAGCAGGCTATAGAAAATTAGATATATGATACAGTATAGAGAACTAAGACAAAAGCAATAATCTATAATGCGGCACCCTTTTCTGTAGTTAGTGTGCGTTACATGTCTACCACTAGGTGTCACTGTCCTCTCCTATATTTTGTTATTCTGAAGTTTTACTATATAATTGCAACACAGTCGAAATTGCTTTGTGTCATTAAGAAGACCTGCTGACACCACCCGTTTATTTTCAGTGGGCTTTGCACACTGAAGCACAAACTTTGAGAGTTTAGAGATGAAACAATATTTTAAGGAGTATAATGAGCTGAGCAAGATAAATAAATGACTTTGGATCTCAAGCTATGGCATGAAAATGTGGAAGTAAAGGAACGGAAAAGTAATTTTGCTTTACCAGCAGCTGACCAGAGAGAGACTATCAAATAGTGTAGAAAAATCTGTAGAAAATAATTTGTGCTTTACAAAGCATGGTAATCAGTAGATGAATATCTTCTAATTAAGTAAAATAATGCTTTTGTAGCCTTTATATGTGTATACCTTTTACTAGGTTACAGCCTTAAGGATCTTTTACATTGTTGTTGTTTTTCACGTCCGTGGTTCAGTTTGTTAGGCTCCAGGGGTAGTGGACCCACTGGACCACCGTGGACGGTGATGTAAGCAGACACCTGGGACCGGAGTCTAAGTGGCACCCGGTTTTCACAAGAGCCTGCCGCAAAGCGGGTTGGACTTGCTGCGGCGTGGTACCACAAGGTCGTTCCACAGGTGCAACATTGTCCGCGGTGGCAGCTAATGCGAGGTACAGAGATGGAAGGCAGGTTCGTGGTTCGGGACAGGGCTGGCAGCAGAGGAGCGTATACAGGAACAGGTCCCGGGTCACAACAGGAAATCATACTAATCACAAAGCTCATGGGAAACAAGCTTTTTCTAAGGCTGTGATGTGCAGGGTGTGCAGGGAGAGGCTGGGTTAAATAGAATTCTGGGTAAGGCCATCGCCAATTAACAGTGCGCTGGCCCTTTAAATTTTGTTAATACGGCACGCGCTCCCTAGGACAAGGAGACGCGTGTGCACAGCCAATGACCCGGAAGGACCCAGAGACATGGGTCGCGGGTGACACAGTGATTACCATGGATGCCTCACTGAGCCATTGATTTCTATGGGTGTTTTCACATTGGCTATTTTAATGATAAAACATGCCTTTTTTCACTGATACGGATCACGGAAGGCAATAGAAGTCCATGGCTCCGCAAAAACAATCAGATGAAACATTTGTTTTTGTATCACCGATGAGGCTGAAAAAACAGGTATGATGTTTCCAAAGCAATGTTACACCTTGCGTTTCTTTTGCGTACACGGTGACAAAACTGATGAATCACAGAGACAAAAGGGAAGAAAAGTGGAGACAAAATGCAACGGATGCGCAACTGAAGCTGAGCACCAACACCAATGTGATAGAGCCCTAACATGAATGGTGGAGATGTTTGGTGGTCATTTCTATGTTTTCACAGTCGACATCCTAACAAAAGAAAAAAAAAGAATAGCTATATCATAAAATGACATATCGATTGTTACATCTGTGCCTATGTCATCATCTGCCTGTAAGGTATGTTTAACCCCTTAACGACTTGGCCTTTTTTAGTTTTTTCACTTCCATTTTTCACACCCCACCTTCAAAAATCTATAACTTTTTTATTTTTCCACATAAAGAGCTCTGTTATGGCTTATTTTCTGCGTAACAAATTGCACTTCGTAGTGACGGTATTTAATATTCCATGGCGCGTACTGGGAAGCGGGAAAAAAATTCCAAATGCAGTGAAAATGGTGAAAAAACACATTTGCGACGTTTTCTTGTGGGCTTGGATTTCACAGCTTTCACTCTGTGTCCCAAATGACATGTCTACTTTATTCTTTGGGTTGCTACGATCACAGGGATACCACATTTGTACAGGTTTTATAATGTTTTCATACATTTAAAAAAATTAAAACCTCCTGTACAAAATTTTTTTTTTTGATTTTGCCATCTTCTGGCGCTAATAACTTTTTCATACTTTGGTGTACGAAGCTGTGGGTGGTGTCATTTTTTGCGACTTTTGATGGCGTTTTCATTGCTATCATTGTTAGGACTGTGCTACCTTTTGATCACTTTTTATAAATTTTTTTATATTTTCCAAAATGGCAAAAAAATGTCATTTTTCACTTTGGACGCTATTTTCCGTTACGGGGTTAAACGCAGTGAAAAACCGTTATAATATTTTGATAGATCGGACATTTTCGGACGCGGTGATACCTAATGTGTTTATGATTTTTACTGTTTATTAATATTAATATCAGTTCTAGGGAAAGGGGGGTGATTTGAATTTTTAGGTTTTTTTAATATAATTTTTTTTTTTTTAACTTTTTTTTACTTTTACTTTAACTATTTTTCAGACTCCCTAGGGTACTTTAACCCTAGGTTGTCTGATCGATCCTACCATATACTGCCATACTGCAATATGGCAGTATATGGGGATTTTACTCCTCATTCATTACAATGTGCTGATAGCACATTGTAATGAATAGGTTAAAACGAGACAGCTTCGGGCCTTCGTGAGGCCCGATGCTGTCATGGCAACGGATCACCGCTCCCCTTGACGTCATCGGGGAGCGGAGATCCGCGCCAAGATGGCGGAGGCGATCGCGGTGAAAGCACCCGCGATCGGTGCTAGCACCGATCGCGGGTGTTACCGGTAAGCCTTTGCTGCAATATGCAGCAAAGACTTACCGGCTATGGAGAGGGCTCGGCCCGCGAGCCCTCTCCATGCACCGGGACCCGGCGCGCGCCGTACTAGTACGGCGCGCGTCGGGAAGGGGTTAAGGATGTGCTGATATGACAGTCTGTTCATGCTGTGTGTATGAACACTGGTGTATTTCTTTCCTTGACAGTCTTGATTGATTTAGCACCACGTCCATCAATCTTCTGCAGCCATGTTATTTTGACCCTTCAGCTTGTATTCAGACTATCCTTTTGCCTTGTGATTTTGTACTGCGTTTGTCCTCTTGATTCTAACCCAGCCATTGAGACTATTATTCTTTGTTTGTTTTGTCTCTGTGTTTTGCACTTAGGCACAGGAAGGGAACATTACTTAGTTGTCCCTAACTACTTAGGGATACAATCAGGCATGGACCGCTGGGAAAGGAATTTAGTTTCATAACGACTGTCTCTATGTCACCTGCCCATTCCTAGAACCTGCCTTACACAAATGATATATTGTATAGTATATGATATAAAATACCCTTCCAAATGTTCTATATTTCTCCATAAATGTCATCTGAAACTACATCAGATTTTTAAATTAGCTGCAGACAGTGTTAGAAGCCACAGAGATCTGTGTAACCACACTTTTGTGTGTTAGTAGCAGCAGGACTGTATAAAACGTTCTTTTAATATATAAATAAAAATCCGCTAAGGGTGGTATTTCAGCCTGAAGAGCTTTAGGCTCTCTCCATCGAGTTGCTTCATACCCTCTTCCTTATTACATGAGTTAAAGATGTAGAAATTGGTTAAATTTTACAATCGTAACTAGGGGTGGTGGCTGTTGAGTATTTCCATATGGAAATCAGAAATTTCTTCATGCTGAAGGACCATCCAGAGCCCTTGCACAACTAAGTTCTCATTTTATAAATAATAAACTTTTACTTTATGTAGGAACTGTACCATATTGACATTGCACAAGGAGGAAGGGGCAAAGTAGGTTTTAAGGTAATCTGAAATGAAATGATAAGGTATCTGTGAATAATTTTTATAAAGAAGCCTACTGCTCAGCCTTCTTATATAGGCCCATTTCACACCTGCGGCAGGACTTTCTGTTACATTCCACATGTGGTGCCATGGTGAGGCATCATGGGATTAATAGCAAAGGACAGGGAAATATATTAAACCCAAGTAGGACACTGATCAGAAGTTGAGAACAAAACTGCACTGAGAGTGTACAGTATACACCGAGAAGCTTGCAGTGAGACAGAAAATGAATTGAAGAGTGCAAGGTTCAGAAAAATTTCTTTTGCTGAAGGAGTTCTTCAAATCTTCCCACTGATCAAAATGAGGTCTGACCGAACCATAATACTGTGTAATTAAGCTCTAGATAATTTTTCTTTTATGGCCCAGCTTGGTGGCATCATCCAGAAAATGAACTTTGTAGTGAGATGTTCATTAGATGTATAAAGTCAGGGAGGCTGAGAGTTTAACACTGAAGTCAAGCTCTCCCCGCTTCTGAACAGCTCTTCTCATGTGATTGACATCATACACTCACCGGCCACTTTATTAGGTACACCATGCTAGTAACGGGTTGGACCCCCTTTTGCCTTCAGAACTGCCTCAATTCTTCGTGGAATACATTCAACAAGGTGCTGGAAGCATTCCTCAGAGATTTTGGTCCATATTGACATGATGGCATCACACAGTTGCCGCAGATTTGTCGGCTGCACATCCATGATGCGAATCTCCCGTTCCACCACATCCCAAAGATGCTCTACTGGATTGAGATCTGGTGACTGTGGAGGCCATTTGAGTCCAGTGAACTCATTGTCATGTTCAAGAAACCAGTCTGAGATGATTCCAGCTTTATGACATGGCGCATTATCCTGCTGAAAGTAGCCATCAGATGTTGGGTACATTGTGGTCATAAAGGGATGGACATGGTCAGCACCAATACTCAGGTAGGCTGTGGCGTTGCAACGATGCTCAATTGGTACCAAGGGGCCCATAGAGTGCCAAGAAAATATTCCCCACACCAAGACACCACCACCACCCGCCTGAACTGTTGATACAAGGCAGGATGGATCCATGCTTTCATGTTGTTGACGCCAAATTCTGACCCTACCATCCGAATGTTGCAGCAGAAATCGAGACTCATCAGACCAGGCAACATTTTTCCAATCTTCTACTGTCCAATTTCGATGAGCTTGTGCAAATTGTAGCCTCAGTTTCCTGTTCTTAGCTGAAAGGAGTGGCACCCGGTGTGGTCTTCTGCTGCTGTAGCCCATCTGCCTCAAAGTTCGACGTACTGTGCGTTCAGAGATGCTCTTCTGCCTACCTTGGTTGTAACGGATGGCGATTTGAGTCACTGTTGCCTTTCTATCAGCTCGAACCAGTCAGCCCATTCTCCTCTAAACTCCGGCATCAACAAGGCATTTCCGCCCACAGAACTGCCGCTCACTGGATGTTTTTTCTTTTTCGGACCATTCTCTGTAAACCCTAGAGATGGTTGTGCGTGAAAATCCCAGTAGATCAGCAGTTTCTGAAATACTCAGACCAGCCCTTCTGGCACCAACAACCATGCCACATTCAAAGGCATTCAAATCACCTTTCTTCCCCATACTGATGCTTGGTTTGAACTGCAGGAGATTGTCTTGACCATGTCTACATGCCTAAATGCACTGAGTTGCCGCCATGTGATTGGCTGATTAGAAATGTTAACGAGCAGTTGGACAGGTGTACCTAATAAAGTGGCCGGTGAGTGTATGTTGGACTTCAGGAGATTCGATCAGTGATGTCTCTAGACACAAGACCATAATTACAGTGAATGGGGTGTCTTAAGGCAGGGAAAGCTTGACTCATTTCAAAGTTGATTTTCTAAATTATGCCACCACACCAGCCCATGAAAGAAATATAATTTAATCTGGAAGCTTTTCAGTTGCTTGACAATTGCTGATGACAGGTTCCCTTTAAACTACAACCTAAAACACTGTGCAATTTTTGTTTCTTTCAAAATATTATTCAAAATTTCTCCCTACATTACCTAAATCTGTACCCTAAAGATTATATGTTAGTCATTAGATGCTTTCTCCATGTTTTATTGGAGAAGAAAGACATATTTACTAATACTATCCTCTACATCTTGTGTTTCACCTATAAATTTTGTTACTTCCTCTAGTCTATTATCAGCTGTAATTTTATGATTTTGTTGTAATTGATATCTGCCATTGATGGTTCTATTTTGATTCAGTTTCAATTTTAAAGGAAACCTACCATTTAGAATGGCAGGGGTAAGCTGTAAGTACCGAGCACCAGGTCAGGGTGAGCTGGTGCCGGTACTTACTTTCGTTAGTGTTATAAACCGCGGTATCGCGGTTTTAACACTTTTTAAACTTTAGAGCAGGAGAGGCTTCGGCGCTGCGCGCGACTGTGCGCGTGCGACATCTCCGCTATTTGCTATGTAGGCGCGCGCACGATCATGCGCACGCAGCGCCGAAGCCTGTTCTGGTCTAGAGTTTCAAAAGTGTTAAAACCGCGATACCGCGGTTTATAACACTAACGAAAGTAAGTACCGGCACCAGCTCACCCTGAGCTGGTGCTCGGTACTTACAGCTTACCCCTGCCATTCTAAATGGTAGGTTTCCTTTAAGGCCAGATCAAGCATTTCTATAGATCATCACATGGGCGCTCATTTACTAAGGGGCCGAATCGCTGTGTTTCCCGAATATTATCGATTTGCGCCGTTTATCCCTGAATTGCCCCGGGTTTTTTGCGCACGCGATTGGATTGTGTTGCATCGGCGCCAGCTTGCACGCAATAGAAATTGGGGGACATGGCCTGATGGATTCGGAAAAACCGCAGTCTTTAAAAAATTATTTTTGTCACTTGACACGCACTCACATGCACTGAAGAGAAGATGGTGAACTTACGCGGACCTCGGGGGCAGCAGCGACACCTGGTGGACATCGGGCCCACGACCTTAGTGAATCCCGGCAGAACCCGACAGGACCGGGTAAGTAAATTTGCCCCATGATGTCTTTCATTTAACAGACTATGGTTGAATAGTCAGGAGAAGGAATAGGTCTTTATTAAATCCACTCTCAAATAACTTCTTATCTGATTATAAATGTTCTATTTTTCATTGTGCTTGAACTATTATAGTTATTTGTCCTGCAAAATAAACTTTGAAGCATCTACAGAAATCTACAGTGAATACAAGCCCTTTAATCAATTTTGCTAAACTGTTTAGAATTTTAGGTGTTTTATGTCAGCCTAAAGGGAGGGAAGTGGAGTAAATTTGGATACACAAAGCTAATAATTAGTAGCTTGTTCATTGTTTGTATTGATTTTCCCGATTTTTTATTTTTTTACCTGATACCAAGATAAGTAGATTTCTTTCGCTCAGTTTGATAAATGAAAGACATCCTGTGATGGTCAATACTGTCTAAGAAATGCTTGTTCTGGTCTTAAAATTGAAATAATACTTGAGTCTAATACTTGAATACTTGAAATAACATAAGGCATTGAAGCCATACAATAATGAGTAGGTCTGAGCACTTAATTTTAAAAAGAAGGGACTAAAAATGTTACCAGGTCAAGTGCCAGGGGCCAGAGCTGCTGGGGGCCCATATAAGGCTTTACATAAGGAGTCAATGCGGTTGAAGGGTTCTGTATCTAATCCATAGGAGGTGAGGGCGGCTTTATATAAAAAATCATGAGAGGTCTTTTTGGGATGATAAACTAGGGAATATTTTAGGGAATATAGGATTAAAAAAATTTTTGTGTTAAAAAAATACTCACAAATGCGTCCTGAGGGAGCTACAGCTTTCAGGCAAGTCAGACCTAAAAACAGCAAATATAAAACAGAGGGTGCCAAGCTCAAGATGTGGAACTTCCATCGAAGATATCAATAAAAGCACTTTTAAGTGCTCCGAATATGCAATACAAGAGCTTACATAAAAAGTCTCAGCACATAGACCAGCAGGGGACTGGAGTAAGTTTGAGACATTTTGCAAAAGTCTCAAGTCTTGAATCTGGCTTTACACGGTGTTGCACTAGCAGCAGTTCTATGTTTAGATCAGATTAATGAAGAGGCGTACATAGTCCTGTGAGACTTTTTAGCAGTGAAAAGTCTCAAAAACCCTCAATGTAACTACTTTGAGACTTTTTTTATGCCAAAAAAGCCCAGGAAAACCAATAATGAATAACACACAATGGGGCTCATTTACAAAGGGTCTGCAGAGCGCATTTTGCGGCGAACTGCCCTGGGATTTTGGCGCATGCGATCGGTTTTTGGCGCATCGGCGCTGGCTTGCACGTGACAGAAATGGGGGGCGTACCGTCAGACAAGCTGGTGGATTCCGACAACACACAGGATTTAACATTTAGAAATGTGTTGCAAGACATGCACTTACAAGCACCGGAACTCCCGCGGGACAACGCACCGCGGGATCACGACAGCACCAGGTAAGTAAATCTGCCCCAATATATCAAATGTTTACTATTTAATTCCATTTTAGGTAACTCGTACAAAATTAGAGTTAATCAATGTTATTCAATAAGTTTCATGTACTGAAAAATAGGGTGACTATAAAACTTTACTTGGTTTGTTAAAAACAACTACCTATGCAAAAAGGAATGTATTTATAACAAATGAAAAAACTTTTGCTTGTTCCATAAAGGGGTTGCACCAAGATTGCTTGTTGTCTGTGGATAGGGGATAGAAGCTGACCACCATCAGTCACTAGAACGGTACCCCCAGCAATCTGGAGAATTGTTATGGGATAGTATAGGAGTGTTGGAAATTGCAGAGCACAGGGTTTTCCCATTCAATTTCTAAATAAAAGCCAGAGATAACTGTGTGCTCTGCTCAGCAATTTTCCAAGCACATAGGGGCTCATGGGTCCACAGACCGCACTATCGTCAGAATATCTGCGCCGCATTTAGAAGGGCCTTTTGTCGAACGCGATTGGATTTTGGCGCATCGGCGCCGGCTTTAGCGTGACACAAAACGTTGGGGGAGGGGGGGGGGCATCGGACGATACGATGGATTCAGACAATGCGCAGGATTTAACATGTCAAATTGCGTAGCAAGACATTCACTCACACGCACCAGGAAGAAGAAGGTGAACTCCAGGGGACCTCAGCGGGGAAGCGACACATGCAGGATCTCGGGCGCGCGATCTTGGTAAATCGCGTCGGACTTCATCCTCGTCGGACAGTCCGGATCAGGGATCGCGACAGGACCGGGTAAGTAAATGTGCCCCATACTGTTGAATGTAGGAGGAGAATGAATGTTCATTTTGAAGCCCTATTCTATGAATCTAAGGATCCTGTTCATAGGGCATAACATGCTAAACACTTTAAGATCCAAAAAGGGTCTTAAAAGGGTTGATAATAGAAGACAACAAAATGTAGATACACAAGAATATCATTTTTAACACTGTAACCATAGTTTCAGGTACTGCTGGTACATTTATGACATATTTTTCTGCCTATTTCTTTGAAGTATTTCTATAATTTCTAAACCAACACCTAATTGAAAGGGTAGTATAAGAATGTGTGCCCGCTGGGGGCCAAGGGATATTACTGTGAAGCATTACAGCACAGATCAATTCATGTGCTAAATGCAATCCTCATCATTAGACTACATTGTGAGCAGAAAGAAAAACTTTGCTTGTAGTTTATAATGGATTGAGACATTTCCTATTGCTTCTCAGAATGACAACAATCACAATGTGAAATCTCATAGCCTCTGACATGATAAACAATTCAATTTTCTGCTCTTTATGATTTACAACATTTCATACATTTTAATTCTTCGAGATCTTGAATTCTTATACTTTTTTGTCCCTATATTAACTTTTCCTCCAATATTAACTCTTGTAAGACCAAAGGCATATCTCACACATCCTTACAGGGAAGGCCAAGGGCATCTGAGAAATATCCTGGATTCTAGGAGCCATAACTTTCGATTCTTGCCACCTAGAAACTCAGTTTCTAACAGTGATCCAGGGATATTCATGTTATTTATGATATTAAAGTGGCAGGATATACATATATGTATACACCCAACTGTCACTTTAACAGTTAATATCTTGGCACCTGAAAACACAATCCTAGATTCAAATGATAGAGGAGATGCTACATGTTAGGTATTCAAAGTTATAGCCCTCTAAAGTGTTCCCTCCTCTCCAGCTTCATTCCAGTAGGATGCAAAGCTAGCCCGGTCATAACTCATATATTTCAATTCCTCATTGATGAAACTACGATCAGGGAGCACCGGACTAGGTAAGTTAGTTAGGTTTTTTTTCGCAGCCCCTCCCTGGCCACCTCTCTATTTTTACATACTCTCAGACAACCCCATTAATGATATACATAGTATTGTTATAGCTCATTGGCAGGGCTCAGGGTCAGTGAACCCCCTGGACCACCATGGATGATGACACTAGCCAACACCTGGGACCGGAATCTAAGTGGCAACAGGTCTTCACCAGAGCCTGCATAATGGTCTCGCTGTGCCGTGGTGCCACTAGGTCATTCCACAGGTGCGATTTGTCTGCGGTTGGTTGAAGTACCAACTCAGCGGGCAGTCTCGGAGTCTGGAACAGGCAGGTAGTCAAGGCAAGCGGCAGAGATGCAAGGTCAGGGTCAAGTCTGAGGTCACAACAGGAGAGTAGAACAGGAACACAAGGAACGCAGGGAGGAAGCTTTCTCAGAGGCATATAGTACAATGATCCGGCGGGGGTTCAAGGGAGCTTAGCCGGCGTTCGCGTTCCCTAGGGAGTGGGGGCGTGTGCCGACTGGACGAGGAGGAAGCAGAAGCGTGGAGAGGTGAGGTTGGGGAGGGCGCTGCCACAGAGAAGGGCACGGTGTGCCTCCGATCCGAGACGTGGATCGCATGGACACCCGTGGCACTCATACACTCATGGCTACTGAGCTATCTATAACCAGATCCTGTTTTGTTTCCAGATTTCCCGTATATTACATGGAATAACAAATGCTGCTGCTAAAAAGTGCAATGGAAATTAATAAGTGATGGTTTTTTAAAGCTAAAAAAACTAAATTCAAAAGGAAAGGGGGCACTTTCCTTTTGTATAAAAAAATAACAAAAAAGAAATAACAGAACAAATTGTGGAAAGATCTTCTTGCTGATGACAATGGCAGAATTATAAGCCTATGATGTCACCTGTCATATTACTACATACACCCTCTGATTCACTACTTAATAACCTCATCTCCCTTCATCTGAAACAACTTCTGTTCTGCTCAGTATTTTATTTTCCGAGACAACAACCTTTGGTGACCTTATAGAAGCCGATAAAATTGATACACATGTCTAAATGTCAAGCTGTGCACTAGGACTGCCGGAATAAGTGTCTATTTAAAGACAAATCAGCGCATCTAGTTAAGGACCAGCCCGTGACTAAGAGTTATACAGAGCGTAATCAATTGTTCCAGAGACAAAGTCATCACTTTCTCAGACTGGCTGGGGAATGATAGATGCACATTTCTATAATAACAAATGGCAACTCCTGAATGTTGTGAAGTTATGATCTGCATTCATCACTGCTAATATTTTACTTCATGGCACGAGCACAGGTTTGCAAGTGTCGTGTGTGAGAAATCCGGACATGTAAATTCCTATATAACAAGAATTAAAAAGTAGAGAAATACATGGATACATATTTTCTCTGTCATTGGAGGTGGGCTATCTTCAGGCAGCATGTTATAGAGCAGAAGAGCTGAGCAGATATACGCAGTGTCCTATTGGAGGCAGCATGTTATAGAGTAGGGAGAGATGTGCAGATTGTACATTATGGGGCACATTTACTTACAACAGTGCAGTCTGTACTATGTGCAGTGTACTGTGTAGTGTGCAGGGGGCGCCAGATTCAGGATTTGTGGCGCCCATTCTTTATGAATATGGCACACACTATACTGCCCCAACAGAGTGCACTTTTTTTTTGGTGCACCTTTAACATGGGGCTCGCGACACACTTCTGTATGATAAATATGGTGCACGTTCATACTGAGCACAGAAATTTGTGTCACATGAACAGTAGTGTAGCCGCACCACAAAAGGGTCTTGTGTGACACAAATGTGGCGCAGACACTTCTTAAATACATGTGCAAGCAGTTTGCACAGAAAAGAATGCAAAGTCCAACAGAAAACTGGAGCACGGCCCCAGTGTCCTATCTGCAGGCAACATCTTATAGAGCAGGAGGAGCTAAAAGTAAAGTACGGTAGATCATATCCAATGTGCAGGTGGTATATTATAGAGCAAGAGTAGCTGAGCAGATGGATATATAGTAAAGGTTTATATATAGTAAAACATGATGCTATCAGTGCGCAACAGCCTCCCTTACAAGACTGTGTATACATAATCAATGATAGAGCCACCCCCACCCCCTTATACTTTTAAAAACTTTTTTTTAATAAGAACAAAATATTTAAAAGGCATTTAACACAAATGTGCAAAGCAAATGTGGGTATATAATCTGTGCTGATAAATAATGCAGCTCTGTTACCCATAATGCTTTGCTGTAATGTATTCTTTTTTTTAATTTACCATGGATAAATGATGACAAAGGGCAGAGGAATAAAACAGTGTTCACATAAATCACCAGGACGTCAGTTGGATAATTTGTCTTAAATATGGCAGTATAGCAATTATTGGATGTTTTTTTCTGTAAATGATGTAATACTTGTATCAGTTTGTTGCTTTATCTGGATATATCAGCATATATTTCTTAAGTAAATACCATCCATTGTCTTTAGATGTCGGGTCTACTGCTACAACTAGGACCCGTTTCCTGGAGTTTGGAAATGTCAGGCCCGTGATAAGGAGAATATAGTGTAAATGGCATCAGCTAGCAGAATGAAGAGTTGCTGTTTTTTGACAGTTTTGGAAAACCCATTGCGGGCTGGGGAAGGGGTGGCCAAAAAAATTGTACATACCCCTTTCTGGGTCCTGATTCCCAAGTCATGCAGGTAATTCGGTCATTGGCAGATGCAACATCCCATGGGCTAACAAGGTCAATGATTGGCCAAGGCAGGTCTTGTGACCCCCCCTCGCCCAAGAATTTGCGGATGGAAGCAGATGCTGAAGACCTAAGTTACTGACATGAGAAGCGGGTGACGGACAGTATGTACACATATGCAAATTACACAATTTACATTCCTCTTTAACAGGTAGGTCAGAAGCAGCTTATAGAAACTTGCCTTGATTAGTCCTGCTTATCCTAGTGTGGAAGACACCTTAGTTTAGGCCCTATAACCCTAGTGACATATAAAATTCTTCATATATGTAATATTTCATCATCTCTAACTCTACATGTTTCGCCCAAAGTCTATGGGTTCATCAGCAGTGGCATAACTAGAAGCTGATGGGCCCCACTGAAAAGTCTGTGCCAGGCCCCCGACTATAATGTATGGTTTATAGTTATAGTCTTCTCATATGGGAAAGTGACACCATAACGGCCCCCTAAACCTCTTGGGCCCGGCTGCGACCGCAACCTCTGCACCCCCTCAAGTTACGCTCCTGCTTATCAGGAAAAAAAAAGGAGCGATGAGTGTAAGATGCAGTGTCTATCAATTGATACACTTACAGAAAACAACAAAAAGAGAAAACATGGGCGTCCTGATGGAGGGGACTGGCACCTATAGTCATAGGCACGGCAGAACCGATGGGATATAAATCCAACAAACTCCGCCTTCCAAACCGGATGCCAGACAAGCATTGGAAGGGAAAGACTTGCTATAGTCCCACCTGAAGGAGTTGGTCGACAACTGGTCCGCCCACTCCACTTCGATTGGTGCAACTACCCCGGGAGGAGTCTAAGGCAGATAGCGGCCGAGCCCACTATTATTAGACTATAATGCTAACTAATAGACACAGTACGATTGTGAGCGCATATCTATCTGCACTGATATTCACCAGATCCTCTTATTACAAGTAAAAATAATGATTATATTCCAGTGTCATAACACAGAAATGTACCCGGAACACACAAATGTATTTATACCACAGAATTTAGCATTTCCTGTGTGACAAAAGGGCATAATGGGGGCGCCGACCTCCAGCACTACACTGTTATTGCTACTGTTAACTTCATGTACAAGTATTGATTTTGCGCCTTTAGAACCGCCAGATGTCATTAGAAATTTCCTGTGTTATGTTATCAATTTGTCGGCTGCGTTCTCACTATGTTCTGCCAAACCGGCAGGGCTTTCAGGTTGTCCATCTGACAGACTCGTGAAAGTTTCATCAGGAAATTGTATTATCAGCAGTAACAGTTTCCCACCTCTGCATCTTACTCTAGTCAATATAACACATAAAGAAGGTGGAAAGTGATAGAAATGTTAGAACCAAAGCTTTGCTTTATAGTGTAAACAGGTAAAATACTTTGAAAGAAGAAATCTTTCATCCAAAAAACTCACCTCCACGACTACTGGCAGAATTTTGGAGCAATGCACTGTGATCTCAAACATATCTTTATTATGTCTGTCTAATATACTGTATCAAAAGATATTTCATGTTTAAGGAGACGCTATCACCAGGAACGCCAGCAGGTAACAGGTTCCAAAATGGAGAACCTATGGAACGGGTGCCCAGGCCGTCACCCCAACACAGAGTTTTCCAGACAGGTTGAGTGATTCATGGCCTCCTCCGGTGCAGTCCTAGGTAGCCCCGGATGTGCTGCGTTCAGTTTTATTTTAAAGCCATACTTCCAAGACTTCCTGGACTGCATGAGGAACAAGGAGGTGTGAATAGGACTGGATCATAATTGGTGTTCTGGCCCATCAATTCTTCCTCTTCAAGTGGATTCTGTAGAGATGCTACAACGAAAATCAGAATTTCCCTTTCCTCTTTCAAAGTTGTAGGTGTCCTCATGATGACAATTGACAATTGAAAGCTGTGATAGAGCAGGAAGCAATAACTTGCTGATTAAACTGCTGTGACAGCACTTTGTGATAAATAATAATAATCTTTATTTATATAGCTCCACCAAATCCCGCAGCACAAATAAATAAGATTTTTGCTGTAGTTTGGGCACATGGTGTCTAAAAGGTTCACCATCACTGGTTTAGGCTATGCTTATTTTAAAAATGCCTTTGTAAGCATTACTTTATGAAACGTTATTCTGTGGCTCCCTGCCAGCAGCTTGTAATGAGCCCCAGGGAGGGTAGGCATCGGAAGGAGGGGGATGGTGTGGAGGACAGGAAGACTACATGAGAAGACTGAGACAGGAGACTGCTCAGCATATGGATAAAAATTGGAATTTTTCGGAAACTGCTAAATTGACAGAAATAATAAAGGCATATTTGAAAATCCCATAGTATTTGTCTACAACACGCTGCCAGCAGAATGTAACGCTTGATATTTTAGAAATTATAAATATAGGAGGAAATTTATCACATGAACATTATCACACTCATGAGCCGGCATATGATAAAGGCCATGCCACTTCCTGTGGGGAATACATTCTGTTTTGCAGCCGCCCCCATCCACGCCCATAAGTTGTGGAGCTGATGTAGCTGCAAAAAATTGCAGGTTCCTAAAAAACCCTAGTAACCTACTGACATCATTCTTTTAGCTAAAAATGGTTTCCTTCACATCCCCTTAAATCCGAGTTATAAACATGCCTGGTATCTATAGAGTAAGTCTATAGAGGGGTGTGGTCTAATGTCATCATCTAATGTGACCAGAGTGACATCATCACAGATCCTTTAGTCTCTTAACATTAGCAAACTGTACCCCATGCTCATATCTGACCTCTTAAAAAATCCCAGCATACTCCTCTCCATGCAGGCTGCTGTGATTTCATGAGATATATGCTTAGTGTACAGTTTGCTAATGTTAGAAGGCTAAAGGACCTGCTATGATGTCACCCTGGTCACATGACATTACTGCTGCATACAGAGAAAGCATGAGGAGGAGTTGCTGGATTAAGTCAGAGGAGGCCACGGCCACCTTTACTCACTATAGACATCCCTAGATACCAGGTAAAATTATAAAATTGAATATATGGGAATCTGAGGGGAACAATTTTTAGCTAAAAGAAGGGTGGCAGTTAGTTAGTAGGGCTCTATGGGAACGTGCCACTAGCTGTATTTGTGAAAAATGTGGTGATAGGTTCCCTTTAAGACGGTATATATGATGTACACAGCAAAAAAATATATACTTCAGCAAAAAAGAAAAATTGGCAGAAACCACAGCAAAATAAATGTTACATTTTGTTTTGCCTTCCCTTTTTAAGTAAGTTTTTGTTCCTTTTTCTCCTGTAATATACATCAAAACTGTTTTCAGCTCAGTATAACCTCATTTTATTTTCTGCTATGAAAATCACAGGTTCAGTAACATTAGGCATCTCAGAGAATTCATCTTTTTACAATCAGGCCCCAGGGAAGCTAAGGGAAATAGGAGGAAAAAAATCTTTTATTCTGTATGAGCAGCCTGGTGCTGGCCTCTGTAGATTATTACACCCGGATACTGTACAAGTTTATGATCCCAGCAGCGGGGGGATACATCTTCAAAGCTAATTAAAGGAAAGTACATCATTAACAGTTTCCTATCCACACGCTGGGATCACCATCAGCCTCCCCATCACTGCATCATATATTTGTAATGGTTATACTCTCGGATTTCTCATCTGTGATCTGGACACGGCAGTTTTAGTAAATACTTCTATTCTTTATGAATTGACAATTCTGGAGCATCTTTCCATCTTATCCATTCCTCGTTAGAGTAACTGAAGAATAGGGTTTAGGTGAATCAATGCAGTATTTTAAGACACTATTGGGAAACATTAGGAATCATCCTGAAAATTGTAAATTTTAACAATGTAAAAACATAGGTACCAACATTTCTCCTAGAACAATGGACTTTTAGATTAGGAGTGCACATACTCTGCTCTTTTTTTAGACCCAGCATAGCTGAATAAGCTGGGGTTGTTTCTGAAAATGTAAAGGTTTTGTTCACTTTCACCAAATAACTGATATTGTGTATTCTCTATTCATCATAGTTTTCTAGAACTCTGCTTGCTGTCATTCTATAGGAGACTTTATTGTTTATTTACTGTGGATAAAACTTGCCCCTGGTCATGTGATGTCCCACAGGTGCACAGCTCACTTTATCCCTGGTCTTGTGATGTCACACAGGTGCACAGCTCATTATAACCCATACTAATCGGCCTTGCACTTGTGTGACATCACATGACAAGGGACCTTTTTTTATCAATGTAACAACGATGCTTTCTATAGAATAGAAAATCTGTAGGAATAAATATAGCAAGTATATTTGAAAATTGTGTAACTTTCCACAATATTAATTATTTGCTGAAAGCAGGCAACTCCTTTAAGACAATCTTGGCAAATGTGTGCTCACGCTTTTTCTCTTTCTGCTGGGATCTTGCTGTCACTATAACGCATAGGCTTTTTGTTCACCTTTGTCCGCTTCTGTGTAGGGTGCACCATTAGGAGTCTCTGACACAAATTTCATAAAAGACCCAAAACAATGGGGCACATTTACTTACCCGGTCCTGTCGCAATCCAGCGGCGCGTTCTCAGTCGAGGATTCTGGTCTTCCGGCGATTCACTAAGATAGTGCACCCGATGTCCACCAGGTGTCGCTGCTGCGCCAACGTCCGCCGAAGTTCACCATCCTATCCTGGGTGCAGGTAAGAGCATTTTATTATTAAAATACCGTGGTTTTTCTAAATCCGTCAGGTTTTCCGACGGCCACGTCCCTGATTTCCGTCGCATGTCGGCGCCGATGTGCCACAATCCAACCGCGTGCGCCAAAAACCCGGGGTAATTCAGGGAAAAACGGCGCAAATCGGTAATATTCGGGAAACCCGACGAAAAATTGCGATTCGGGCCCTTAGTAAATGACCCCCAATATGTCTTGAAAATATTTTTGGTTGAGGAAAACATACACGCATGCAACATTTGTGGATCCAAGGTACCGCAGTTGTTACCATTGGAGACCCCAGCGTTTGGGCAGCCAACAGTAAGAAAGTCATCAGTAAGTTTCTTCTCAGTGTAAGTTATTTTGATCTTTGATCAGTGGTGTAACTTGAAGCTGCCAGGTTCCAGGGCAAAATGTCTGCCAGGTCCCCAATTATAATGAATGGTTCATAGTACTTGTCTTTTTATATAGGAAAGGTACAACATACGGGTCTGGTTGCGAGCGCACCCCCCCCAACCTTTGATATATAAGGGACAACAAAGATATATAGGCCCCCCAATTAGGTATATATGCATCCCCTACTTAAGTATATATCTAGTCAGCCAGCTCATAGTATATAGCTAGTCATCCAATCTCTGTATATAGCCAGACAGCATGCCTCCAGTATATAGCCTTCCATCTTGCCCCAATATATAGCGAGCCTACTCCCAGTATATAGCCAGCCCCTTTCCCAGTATATACCTAGTCAGCCAGACCCCAGTATATCCAGACAGCCTGCCCCCAGTATATAGCTAGTCAGTCAGCCCCCAGTATAAAGTCAGCCAGTCCCTAGTATATAGCGCCAGACACCAGTATATCCACACAGCCTGCCCCCAGTATATAGCTAGTCAGTCAGCCCCGAGTATAAAGTCTGCCTGTCTCTAGTATATAGCCAGCCAGCATACTTCTAGTATATAGCCATCCATCTTGCCCCAGTATACATCCAGCCTGTCCCCAGTATATAGCCAACCAGCCCGCCCCATTATATATCCAGCCAGTCCACCCTAGTACATATCCAGCTAACCTCCAGTATATATATATATATATATACACTCACCGGCCACTTTATTAGGTACACCATGCTAGTAACGGGTTGGACCCCCTTTTGCCTTCAGAACTGCCTCAATTCTTCGTGGCATAGATTCAACAAGGTGCTGGAGGCATTCCTCAGACATTTTGGTCCATATTGACATGATGGCGTCACACAGTTGCCGCAGATTTGTCGGCTGCACATCCATGATGCGAATCTCCCGTTCCACCACATCCCAAAGATGCTCTATTGGATTGAGATCTGGTGACTGTGGAGGCCATTTGAGTACAGTGAACTCATTGTCATGTTCAAGAAACCAGTCTGAGATGATTCCAGCTTTATGACATGGCGCATTATCCTGCTGAAAGTAGCCATCAGATGTGGTCATAAAGGGATGGACATGGTCAGCAACAATACTCAGGTAGGCTGTGGCGTTGCAATGATGCTCAATTGGTACCAAGGGGCCCAAAGAGTGCCAAGAAAATATTCCCCACACCATGACACCACCACCACCAGCCTGAACCGTTGATACAAGGCAGGATGGATCCATGCTTTCATGTTGTTGACGCCAAATTCTGACCCTACCATCCGAATGCCACAGCAGAAATCGAGACTCATCACACCAGGAAACGTTTTTCCAATCTTCTACTGTCCAATGAGCTTGTGCAAATTGTAGCCTCAGTTTCCTGTTCTTAGCTGAACGGAGTGGCACCCGGTGTGGTCTTCTGCTGCTGTAGCCCATCTACCTCAAAGGTCGGCGTACTGTGCGTTCAGAGATGCTCTTCTGCCTACCTTGGTTGTAACGGGTGGCGATTTGAGTCACTGTTACCTTTCTATCAGTTCGAACCAGTCTGCCCATTCTCCTCTGACCTCTGGCATCAACAAGGCATTTCTGCCCACAGAACTGCCGCTCACTGGATGTTTTTTCTTTTTCGGACCACTCTCTCTAAACCCTAGAGATGGTTGTGCGTGAAAATCCCAGTAGATCAGCAGTTTCTGAAATACTCAGACCAGCCCTTCTGGCACCAACAACCATGCCACGTTCAAAGGCACTCAAATTACCTTTCTTCTCCATACTGATGCTCAGTTTGAACTGCAGGAGATTGTCTTGACCATGTCTACATGCCTAAATGCACTGAGTTGCCGCCATGTGATTGGCTGATTAGAAATTAAGTGTTAACGAGCAATTGGACAGGTGTACCTAATAAAGTGGCCGGTGAGTGTATATATATATATATATATATATATATATACAGCCAGGCTGACCCCTGTATATAGCCATCCAGCCTGCCCCCAGTTCCCAGCATATAGCCAGCCCATCCCCATTATATATCCAGCCAGCCCCATTATATAGCCAGCCAGCCCCCAGTATATATCCAGCTAGTCCACCCCAGTATATATCCAGCCAGCCTGCCCCCAGTATATAGCCAACCAGCCTGCCCTCAGTATATAGACAGCCTGTCCCCTGTATATAAAGACAAAAGAAGAGAACAAAAGGAGGGCGGCGCCTCGTGTAATACCGTCACCCTAGTGATGTAGAACGTAAGCAATACTGCTCACCTGTTTACCACTTGGTGGTATGCAGTGTGTACTCCAGGCAGGGGGTCCTCAGTGTCCAGAAAGGTTCCTGCAGCTCCAAAGCTCCCGGAGTGGCCAGTACCATCGGAGATGGACCAGTGATAAATGAGTATCCAATACAAGAAAGAATGGGGGCTAGCAAAAAATGGGCGCTGGAAAGCCTTAAACGGTGGCGTGTCTACACCAGTGGATGATAAACTGATTCTACTCACACCCGTAAATCAGGCAATGGACATTTATTGAGGATAAAACTGAATAAAATTGTTGAGACCAATGCAAGAGTAAAAACATGAATTAAATGCAATAAAAATACTTTTTTGTCCAACTGTATACTGTATATAGCCAGCCCACAACCAGTATATATCCACCCAGCAAGTCCCCAGTATATATCCAGCCAGCCTGCCCCAGTATATAGCCAACTAGCCCACCCCCAGTATATATCGAGGCCAGCCTGCCACCAGTATATATACTGCCTGTCCCCTGTATATAGTCACCCAAAACCAGTATATATCCAGCCAGCAAGTCCCCAGTATATATCCAGCCAGCCTACCCCAGTATATAGCCCGCCTGTTCCCCGTATATAGCCAACCAGCCCAACCCCAGTATATATCTAGTCAGCCTGCCCCAATTATATAGCCATCCAGCCTGCCCCCAGTATATAGCCAGCCCATCCCCAGAATATTACCAGCTAACCCAAAGACAAATTGGGGCAGATTTACTTACCCGGTCCATTCGCGATCCAGCGGCGCGTTCTCTGCGCTGGATTCGGGTCCGGCCGGGATTCATTAAGGTAGTTCCTCCGCCGTCCACCAGGTGGCGCTACTGCGCTGAACAGCATCGGAACGCGCTGGAGTTCACCGAGCCGGGCTGAGTGAAGGTAAGTGCAAGCTCCGCGACAGATTTTTTCTAAAAAATGCGGCGGTTTTTCCGAATCTGTAGGGTTTTCGTTCGGCCACGCCCTCTGATTTCCGTCGTGTGCATGCCAGCGCCGGAAAATCTGAAATATTCGGGTAACACGTCAGGAAACGCGAATCGGGCCCTTAGTAAATGACCCCCATTGTTTTTTTTCACTAGAATATAAGCTGAGTTTGGTGTTTGGTGTTGTGCTGATAGACTTGGCTTATATTTGAGTATATATACGGTAGCTGCATTCTAATTCCTCTAGCCATAAGATGACAGACTTGTTCAAACACTTGTGCACTAAATATTTCAATTTACTCTCTTTTAACATGCCCTCATAGAGGGTGACCCCTCCTTTCTCCATAGTAAGCAGCAGCGCACGGCCATACTCTCGCAAAAAGATAGAGCATGCTCTATCTTTTTGCAGTGTACGGTGCGGATTGGTGCAAACATGTACCGCCGCCAGGCCACCATTGCCATCTATGGGGACGTATAGGCGGCCGCTAATTTCCGGCCACATGTACATCCTCATGGACGGCCGTATGAATGAGCCCTAAGCCTGAAAAGTTCACATCTCAATCTGGCTAAGGACAGATCCATCCTTTAAGAAAATATAAGAGAAAAATCCACACTAGCAATGGAAGTAAAAACTAGACATTTTTTTAATCCTTATAAAAGATAGGTGATAGATAGATAGATAGATAGATAGATAGTAGCATGGATTTAATGTTTTTTTAGTTTTTACTTCCATTGCCAGTGCGGAGGTTTATGGATTTTTCTCTTGGAACCCGGACCAAGTGCTTATTACATCCACGGACAATTTTTTGGGGATATGTGGCTAGACGGATGAGCACCAGCACTTTAAAAAATTTTTTATAAGGAGGCAGTTGGGATTCTTCTATGTGGTATCTTGGCTTTCAATGGAGAGGGGAGGGGTGAGAGGCTCTCACTCCTCCCCTCTTCTCCACCTGGTCTGGTGGGGAGCCCATGGCCATGTGAAGGAGGCCTTACAATGATTTGGGATGTATAATAGATTTGTTACTGAGATTCAGTTTATAGTCCTGCACTTCTCTCTCATTGTGAAGTCTGTGATAACTAACCTCTCATTTCACTATAATGTACTGTCAATTAATGGGGAACTTTTTAGTTATTTTAGAAAACAATAGTTAATGTTATTTTGCTTGGTAACTATTCTTATTGTGCAGCCTTCAATAGCTGTAATTTTCTGCTGTTACCGTTGATTGTAAAATTCCAGATTAATAAGAGATCAACTGTTTTCCAACAGGACATAGAATTAATAAGCCGTATTTACTTGCTCTCATGTGGATTGTAAATATGTGAAAAATGTTTTAAAACTCACGCCATGCTGGGTAATTGTAAAAGCGCTGGACTACAGCTGGGGCCTTTGGTTGGTATAAATTAATAGACATAAAAAAAAATTGTTGTTACTTTGGCACCATGAAGTGACATCAACATACAAACTGTGATGTCACTAATAGTAGTCAGATTACTGTTGTTGTTTATCTGTATTTTTGGGCTCCTCACTTAAGGTGGACCCATTATCACACCTGGCATTTAGTAGATTGCATTCCCCATGTACTATAATAACAATTCTCGCATGATGAGCATGTACGTCGCTCAGCAAGAGGGACCAGGATGGAAAGATGTAGCTTGCTGCAGGATAGGATGTATACCATGCAGACAGAGGCAAAGTATATGTCTATGGATACACTCAGCGCATCAGCTTTGCTATTGTATACGCTGAGCATATCATAACAACGGGACACTAAAACTTTCCAAAGAATAATAAATAGATCAAACTTTATTCTTTCCCCTCTGCCTACCAGTGGTATAAGAGTAGAGGTAGACCAATGGGTCTACAAGCTTTCACATAATTCCAGCAAATTGTACATTGTAAATCTTTCAACCTCATTTGATGCACTGAGATTTATGACTGCTTGATGTCAGATGTTCAGCCCCTCTCCATAGTAGATCCTTAAAGGGAGCCTACCACCTTCTTAAGTAATATAGTGTGTTGGCAATAAAGAAATTTAATATGAGTTCAATATACAGGGGCATATTTATCATATGCTCGTGTGGCGGTGTTTGATCCGCCACTCCTCTTGTGAAGCCTCTTGATGTATCTGGCGGGGCCTTGTTTATTTCTATGCCAGGCCATGTGAAAAGTTGCCGGCTGCAATGAGTGTGCAGGCGTGGGGACAGTAACGCCCCACACCTACCCACTCCCGGCGCCCCCCCTTCATGCCCCACTGGTGGTGCAGAGGCCCTGATAAATATGCCTTACAGAATCTATTCCCTGTGATAGGGCCTCTCTTGCTCGTTGGTGGTGGTCTCGATGATTAGACCCCTACAGATCACAAAAACTGGGCAAACTCTGTCAGCTCCATTGAGATGAACAGAGCACGCCAGTCAAGCGCGACCGGCTGTTGATTCCCAGGAGCGACGAGGGGGTCTGATGGGGGTTCATTGAACTCCATCAGAGCCTCCTTTTTTGTGATTTGTGGGGGTCTCATCACTGAGACTCCTACTGATCGCTGAATTTAGGCCCTTTCATATGGATAGGGCCTAACTTGTTTGTGGGAAAACCCCTTAAAAGTTTGGGGACGGTGAACCAGAATTCGCAAAGTTTGTTACTAACCTGAACTTTGTGGTTATAGGTCACTCAACACTATTTCTGTGTCTGTGTCTTTGCGCTCCCATGTGCTTGGCAAATTTATGTACATGAATTCTTGAATTGGAAAGATGCTTTGGTCTCCTGTGACTTTCATTCCCCTTAATGATAACGTGGTGTCCCTGCTTTCCAAAGGGTTAAATTTTGCCATACCTAATGCCTTTGATGTTTGTAATTTCGAAATTGATCTGTTTAAAGCAGCACGCAAACTGAATTTACATAGGTTTTTTTATGACAAGTCCACACCCGAAGTAGAACGTAGGCTTGGCGAGATCCCCAGCATTATTGGCCCTCTAGGGTTCAGTACCCCCGATACAACCCCAACTGTTGACGAGTCTGATATTCGACTGCTGCATGACTTACATCACATGCCCGACATTGAACCTGTACTTAACGATACAACACAGGTTTGCATTGAGGAGTTTAGAGGGGGGATCCCCTCCACTTTCTGCCCACCCTTGCCGGCTGGTCATCCCATCGACACCTTTGTCCAACGCGTTATTGAGGACGTCAGAGCATTGATTTACCCGATCACCCCAGACAATTTGTCTTCGAGTGAAAAACTAGCTGTGAAGTGCCTCAAGGCGTGGGATGACGTAATTATAAAACCAGCCGACAAGGGTGGGAATGTAGTGGTTATGACACGAGAATATTATCTGGCTGAAGCCAAACGTCAGTTGGGGGATACCTGTACTTACAGACGTCTCGACCAGAATCCGACTAGTAACTATGCATCACGCCTTCAGACCTTACTTAGGCGTAATGTGGAAAAGGGGATCCTTTCTAAAAGGACAGCTGACCGGTTGTTTCCAAAAAACCCTACATACCCTGTGTGGTATTTCCTCCCTAAGATTCATAAGACTCTCTGTGACCCACCGGGACGTCCTATCGTCGCCGGTATAGGATCCATTACAGAACCCATCTCCCAATATTTAGATTGGTTACTACGCCCATTGTTAAACGACATCTCGGCTTATTTGAACGACACAACTGCCTTTCTCCTGGCTATCGAAGACTTGGTATGGCAGGATGGCTTTCAACTTGTCTCCATTGATGTTGAAAGCCTATATACCCGCATCCCGCAGGACCTTGGTGTTGAGGCTGTCCGCCTGGCTCTGCGGAATGCGGGTAAGGATGCTGATACATTACTGTGTGTATTGTCAGTCTCCATCTATTGTGTGTGAACAGGATCATCAATAAGCCTTTGTCCCATCCCCGAAGCCTCACAATTCCCTTTCTTAAGAACAGCAACATTAAAGTGCTAATACATTTCCCTTCCATTACTCTATATCCAGTCTAAAGCTTTTTAAAATTGGTAAATGCATTGTTCCCGTAGACTTTTCTCTATAAATCAGGTCTAATCTAGAACAAAACAAATTATTGTCACACATTAAACTGCGTCAACAGCTGTCACATTAGGATTGTAGGGTTGGGCTGAAATTACTATTATTTGTCTCTAAGGAATTATGATGTTTTAAGTGCTCTTGTTTGTTTTTCGATAGAAATTAGTAAGGAATTATTGACTTTTTGTTTTTTTCTTTTAAAAGTTAACTTACAAATCTGCATTGATTTCTGCACACGTTTCACTCCTATGTATAACAGTCCCATAGACACAGTCCAGTTACACATTTGTATGTTGACCACAAGGTGTCATTCTCTTTTCACCTGTCATTTTCATCCTGCATTTTCCCACTTTTCAATGTAAAACTGTGAAAAATGCACGGGTGCTATGAAGATGTATATTGGTCTGATGCGCCAGATAGAGAATTCATTACTTTTATGATAGGATTTTCTAAGAGATCTTTGATTCTCAGCAAACATATCTAGTATGAGAGTAATATATAGAAAATAAACGAGGATAACATACAGTTGTTTTACATTAGTCACATAGGAAGAAAGACCCTGTTGATGCTCATTCACAGTTTGTAGAGCCATTCAGACAGAACTGCGTTGTCTGGACAGTGACGTAATTTGTAGCTGATGGGCCCCAAGTCTGTACCAGGCCCCCGACTATAATGTATGGTACAGGCGGTCCCCTACTTAAGGACACCCGACTTACAGACGACCCCTAGTTACAGACTGCCCCCTCTGACCTCTGGTGAATCACTCTGGATGTTACTATAGTCCCAGACTGCAATGATCAGCTGTAAGGTGTCTGTAATGAAGCTTTATTGATAATCCCTAGTGCCATTACATCGAAAAATTTTGAAACTCAAATTCTGACTGGGGCAAAAAAATTTTTTGTCTGGAGCTACAATATATATATATATATATATATATATATATATATATATATATATATATATATATGTATATATATATATATATATATATATATACATAAAATATACAATTTCAACTTACGTACAAATTCAACTTAAGAACAAACCCATGGAACCTATCTGGTCCGTAACCTGGGGACTGCCTCTACTAGTTTTGTCATATGGGAAAATGATACCTTATAGGCCCCCTAAGTCTCTTGGGCCCGGATGCGACTGCAACCTCAGAACCCCTTCAAATTATGCCCCTGGCACTAGACGAAGATAAAGGTAGCCTTTAAAAGGCAACCTGTCAGCTATTTCACAACCACTAAACCATCATCATGCCTTAATGTAACCCATCCTCTTGTAATCATGTTCCTAGTAGTAGAGGGGCTGGAGACGTAGGCAGGACCCAAAGCAGAGCGAGAGATGAGGTGAGCAGTGATCCCTATTACCTGGAAACGTTTATGAGGTAAAAACAGGAGAAATGGGCTTCTAAAATGGACAGCCCCTCTACAAATGTCAGTCACTGGGACATCTGCTGTAGACAGATCCCCCCCAATACATCATAAACCTCTGAGGTAAATATACGTTGTGTCCAGCAATATATATTTCAAAAATATCAATATCAATCAAGTAAAAACCGCAAATATTCTTAATAAACCACTGTCCTTTGAAGATAACTTATGACTAGTTATTAGGGTGGACTGGATTAAAAGTGCTTTAACCCCTTGCTGCTGATGGACTTTTTCCATTTTATGTTTCTGGTTTACACTCCCCAACTTCAAAAATCCATAACATTTTTTCTTGTGTTTATAAATACATGAGGGCTTATTTTCTGCGTAACAAATTGTACTTCCTAGCAGGGGCGCACCTGCCTTGGGCGGCGCCCCTACTGCACAAAGGGGGCGGCATCTTGTTCACTCAGCACTGCAATCCTGCATTATGTCTGGGTCACATGGCTTAACATGGACATCAGGTCCTTTCATCTGTACTGGTGAACTGATTCCAAGCTGTGCACCAGGAACATCAACCGGTTAAACATTTTCTGTGTACACTCAGCATATATGTCGGGAAAGCGTATGCTTTGAGTGTATACATTGACATATAGTGGCAGACGAAGGCATAGCTGTTGTCTCTGTCTGACCACTATACGTTGTATCCTGCGAAAAAGGCAGGATGGAACGATTAGCAAGCTACGTCTTTCCAATAGAAGCCTATGAGGAGCGGATGCGGCGTGTTGCGTCCCTCCTTCAGACTTGCTGAGCGGATATGTCACTCAGCAAAATGGTGTTTTCATAAGGACAATGACATCACTGGGGAAACACCCCGTACATTGGCAGCAGCCAATTGCCGGCTTATGTACACTATTCCCCCCACATTCCAGGGGAGGAGAGGTCCCCAGGGCTACGTCTGTGCCATATGTTGTAAGGACACATCATTTTCTTGCGAGATGAGCAAGGGGCCATCTGATCACTTATACAATTGCTGTATGTTGTAAAATCACTGGATCTGTGAAAGAACCTCTGAACAGCGGGCATCATTTGAGATCTTGCTATGGTTATGTCATGGCAACCAGTAAACGATCCCTGATAATGTTATGAGTGGCGTCGGCCAAATCTAAGAAGGCTGCGTCCATGTGGTGCCACCATCGCTTTTTATGGATGCGCCTAAGGGATTAACATCCATGATCAGTGCCAACATAGTGCAGCTAACACCCACCATGTATGCAGTGCGCTACTTTACCTGTCCCCAGGGCCAGATTAAGGGTCCCAGCGTTATGGAGCACCTCATTTAGGATGGGGCCCCCCCAGCTAGGCAGCCAACGTGGGGCCCCCTCCCACAACAATATATGTAAAAAGATATCACATAGTTACACAGTTCCAAAGCTCTAGAGATATTAGAAACAATGGTATCTTTAGTTTTAGATAAATTCCTACTTACTAAACCATTTCCCCGCCTATTATTATTACTCCCGCCATATTATTACTGAATAATCATAAGACAAAACTGTTACCAAATAAAAGGACCATAAGACCAATATTCCAAACAATAGCGCTACAATTTACAAATGATCCCTCGAAACTGACCCATAGGATTAGCACAACATGACCAGTATTACCAATAATTTACCAACTATAAACTCCATTTACTGATGATCTTTACAGCCATATTGTTATAATACAAACAGCACCGAGCAAAGGGCGATATCACTAATGACACCTCTGTACAAGCCCAAATAATAACATTACATCAGGATTATCACCACTACATAATGACTGGATAATACTGCAATACTATATGATAACCTACACACATGTACCAGCATATAGTGACTATATAGTAGTAGATACCAGTCCTGCACAGAGGCTGCAGTGTAATCCAATGATTTACAGGTGACGTCCCTGATGTTGTCTCTTCTAATCTGTCTGATATTCCAGGAGATTTCTTCCATCCATGACTCTCTGCGGGTTTATAAAACAGATATGGTTGGCATCGTCCCATATTCTCCTCACACCTGACCCTCACATATAAAACTGACCACACTGTACCCCCACATATATCATATATACCCCCCACACCACAACTGACCACACTGTGCCCCACATATATCATACATACCCCTCACACCACAACTGACCACACTGTACCCCCACATATATCATATATACCCCCCACACCACAACTGACCACACTGTACCCCCACATATATCATATATACCCTCCACACCACAACTGACCACACTGTCCCCACATATATCATATATACCCCGCACACCATAACTGACCACACTGTGCCCCCACATATCATATATACCCCTCACACCACAACTGACCACACTGTGCCCCTACATATATCATGTATACCCCTAACACAACTGACCACACTGTACCCTCACATATATCATATATACCCCCCACACCACAACTGACCACACTGTACCCCACATATATCATATATACCCCTCACACCACAACTGTCCACACTGTGCCCCCACATATATCATATATACGCCTCACACCTCAACTGACCACACTGTACCCTTACATATATCATATACACCCCTCACCACAACTGACTACATTGTATCCCTACATATATCATATATACCCCTCACACCACAACTGACCACACTGTACCCCTACATATATCATATATACCCCTCACACCACAACTGACCACACTGTACCCCTCACATATATCATTTATACTCCTCACACCACAACTGACCACACTGTGCCCCCACATATATCATATATACCCCTCACACCACAACTGACCAAACTGTACCCCCACATATGTCATATATACCCCTCACACCACAACTGACCACACTGTACCCCTCATATATCATATATACCCCTCACACCACAACTGTCCACACTGTGCCCCCACATATATCATATATACGCCTCACACCTCAACTGACCACACTGTAGCCCTCACATATATCATTTATACTCCTCACACCACAACTGACCACACTGTGCCCCCACATATATCATATATACCCCTCACACCACAACTGACCACACTGTTCCCCATATATATCATATATACCCCTCACACCACAACTGACCACACTGTACCTGCCCCACACTGTGAAACTAAAAATACCACAGTTACTCACAGTATAATATTACATGGATAACAGAAATATGCCCCCCAAAATATACCCCATAATAAAACCTCTATGTCCCCTGCATATATTACTATTCTACAGACCCTGAGTAATACTGTACCCCTAATTATATGTGTCACCCACCAATTACCCAATATATGGTTCCCCCATGACTTCATTTATATATTGCCCCGTTTAATGAATTAATTTACCTATTTATGGCCCTTTCTAATATACTGGGGTGCCACATGAATTTTAGAGGCTGGCCTCTAATATACTGTCCCCCCATTTAGTTATACGATATACTGCTCCCACCCCCACCCGACCCTATGAACTATTTTACATGCTAGGCCTCACCCCCAATAAACTTCATACACTGGCTTCCTCTGTAAATTATTTTATATTATGTACACTTCACTCTTTGGTTCAGTATGATCACAAGGAAACTAAATTTATACAGGTTTTATTGAGTTTTAATACAAAAATTAAAACCTCATCACGAAAAAAAAAGAGTTTTTGTCTTCTTCTGACGCTAATAACTTTTTCATAGAATATATACTTGAGTATATGCCGCATTTTTCAGCACAAAAAATGTGCTAAAAACTTCAAACTTGGCTTATACTGAAGTGAAGAGAAAAAAGAAAGTCAAAACTCACCTTTCCAGCGTCCCCCGCAGGTCTTCTCTTCTTCCATCGGCAGCGGCAGATCTGTACACGCTGCCGACAGAACAAGAGAAGACCTGCGGGGGACGCTGGAAAGGTGAGTATTGACTTTCTTTTGCTACCAGGGGCAGGAGCAGGCTATATACGGGGCAGGAGCTGGCTTTATACGGGGGCAGGAGCTGGCTATATACAGGGGCAGCAGCTGGCAATATACAGGGGCAGCAGCTGGCAATATACAGGGGCAGGGGCTGGCTATATTCAGGGGCAGGAGCTGGCTATATTCAGGGGCAGGAGCTAGCTATATTCGGGGGCAGGAGCTGGCTATATTCGGGGGCAGGAGCTGGCTATATTCGGGGGCAGGGCTTTATAAGGGTTGCCTTATACTTGAGTATATAAGGTACTGAGATGTGTGAGGAGTTATTTTTTGCCGGGATGAGGCGATGTTTTCATTGCTACCATTTTGAGGACTGTGAGACCTTTTGATCAGTTTTTATCACATTTTTTATGTTATGTAAAATGGTGTAAAATGGTGTAATTTCGGACATTTGGGCGCTATTTTCCGTTATGTGGTTCAACACCAGTAATAACCATTTTTACATTTTGATAGATCAGATATTTTGAGATGCGGCGATACCTAATGTGTTTGTGATTTTTACTGTTTAATAAATTAGTAGCAGTTCTAGGGAAAGGGGGGTAATTAATTTTTTTTACTATTGTTTTTAAAGTACTTTAACCATAGATGGTCTGATTGTTCCTACCATATTCTGCAATACTATGGTATTGCAGTATATGGAATTTTTACACAGTTTTCATTACAATGAGCCACTGGCACATTGTAACGAAACTGCAGATGCCATGCAGTCTTGACAAAGACCCAAGGCTGTCATGGCAACCGATCGCTGCCCCCCCCCCCCATGACATCCCAGGGAGTGAGTAACGATCAGAACAAAGATGGCGGCGCCAATGTGCCACCGTCCTTTAAAGGTTGGCGGCAGCATCAGAAGGGTTAATACCCGCGGTCGGCTTTAGCACCAATCGCGGGTATTAGTGGTGGGCGTTTGCTGCAACTCGTGAGCCCTCTTCATACAGGTCCCGCACCTCTGCTCCGTACATGTAAGCCTCAGAGCGTTGGGGAGTTAATATTGTACCCCCCAAACACACACAATTTACTATGCAGCCCCCCCATAATTAACTATTTAATATGCTGCCCCCCATAATTAACTATTTAATATGCTGCCCCCCCATAATTAACTATTTAATATGCTGCCCCCCATAGTTAACTATTTAATATGCTGCCCCCTATGATTAACTATTAAATATGCTGCCCCCTATGATTAACTATTTAATATGCTGCCCCCTATGATTAACTATTAAATATGCTGCCCCCTATGATTAACTATTTAATATGCTGCCCCCTATGATTAACTATTTAATATGCTGCCCCCTATGATTAACTATTAAATATGCTGCCCCCTATGATTAACTATTAAATATGCTGCCCCCTATGATTAACTATTTAATATGCTGCCCCCTATGATTAACTATTTAATATGCTGCCCCCTATGATTAACTATTAAATATGCTGCCCCCTATGATTAACTATTAAATATGCTGCCCCCTATGATTAACTATTTAATATGCTGCCCCCTATGATTAACTATTAAATATGCTGCCCCCTATGATTAACTATTTAATATGCTGCCCCCTATGATTAACTATTAAATATGCTGCCCCCTATGATTAACTATTTAATATGCTGCCCCCTATGATTAACTATTTAATATGCTGCCCCCTATGATTAACTATTAAATATGCTGCCCCCTATGATTAACTATTTAATATGCTGCCCCCTATGATTAACTATTAAATATGCTGCCCCCTATGATTAACTATTTAATATGCTGCCCCCTATGATTAACTATTTAATATGCTGCCCCCTATGATTAACTATTAAATATGCTGCCCCCTATGATTAACTATTTAATATGCTGCCCCCTATGATTAACTATTTAATATGCTGTCCCCCATAATTCCCCCGATAATTAACTATTTAATATGCTGACCCCTATGATTAACTATTTAATATGCTGTCCCCCATAATTCCCCCCATAATTCACTATTTAATATGCTGCCCCCCCATAATTAACTATTTAATATGCTGCCCCCCATAGTTAACTATTTAATATGCTGCCCCCCTATGATTAACTATTAAATATGCT
Source organism: Engystomops pustulosus (assembly GCF_040894005.1). Classification (NCBI taxonomy): domain Eukaryota; kingdom Metazoa; phylum Chordata; class Amphibia; order Anura; family Leptodactylidae; genus Engystomops; species Engystomops pustulosus. Next base: position 179,216,338 of record NC_092415.1, on the reverse strand, counting down.
GCCCCCCTATGATTAACTATTTAATATGCTGTCCCTCATAATTAACTAATTAATTTGCTTCTCCCCCACAATTAACTTTTTGATATGATGCCCTCCCCAATTAATTATTTTAAATATCCTGTCCCCCACCATCTTTGAATGCTGTTTGATTAAAAAAAAAAAAACAAAAAAAAACAACCTTATACTCACCTCGGGTCCCGCGTCTTCTTTCTTCTTGCAGCGGGAGGACAGGAAGGGGTGCGCGGCAGCGTGATGACGTCATCACGCGGCCGCGCATCCAAGTTCCTGGAGCGATGTGCGCCGGGGTGGTCTTCCGGCCACATCGCTCCAGTAATAGTGCTCGATGCGGAAACAGCCGCATCGAACACTATACAGGGACGGGCAGGAGCTTCCGGTCTGGACTGACGGAGGCCCCTGCCCCACTGTAGTGGCGAGTGTCGGGGCCCGCCGGGGCCCCAACAGGAGCATGAACATCGGCGCTATTGGAGTGCCAGGCCGGGGGCCCCCAACCAATAAAGCCGGATCCGGGGGCCAGGCGCTAGCGCTCCAATAGCGCCAATGATGATCCGGCTCTGCCTGTCCCTCCCACAACAGTTTTCATCTCTGGTGTGGCTGTGTGCAGCCTTGAATCTGAAATATGGATCCTGCTAGCTTCAGAGCTACGATGAGCCAGGGTAAGAAACGGACTACTGCAGGAGAACATGGAAAGGTGAGCAAAAGGAAAAAATGAGGGTTGGGATGATACAGAATAGGAATCGTTATAAGCATGAAGGCTACAAAATAGGGGCTTTAGAGATGGGGTGCTACAAGAACTAGTTCCTGGAAAAAAAATTCTTTGCATGCAGCCGATCCTTTCTTCAAAAAAAGGTTGGAAATCACTGCTTATTTCTGCTAAATGAAGAAGATTTTGGGTTGAAACGTTGTACACATAAAGTTTTGAAAATACATGGCAACTTTAGTTCACTGCAATGATTGGAGGTGCTGCTTTTGCATTTGTAGATCCAAGCGGATGTGGTACCAGGGGAATGGGGTCTGTACTTTGTACCCCTTTAATTCTTTACTTTACATAGTAGAAACAATATTGAATAGTGCCCCTTAAAGGGGTTGTCCAGGATTTTTAAAAAAAGCTATAAATGGTTCGGGGGAGCTAGTAAAACTATAAACATCTTATAGTCCCCTCCTCCGATTCTCCATTTACCTGTGCACTGTATGTCACTACTGGCCCCTGTTTGGTTATAGAGACTGGGTGTGCCGTCCCAACCACCACCGTGCGCCTATTACACACTAAAATGGCTGAAGGGGAGCAGCAAGAAGGTGATTATAAAGTGTTTATTGTTTTACTAGCCCCCCATCCATATATAGCTTTTTTTTAACTTTCAGGACAACTCTTTTAACTCCTACTTTCCTTGATAAAATATTCTGCACTTCTTTTAATCTCATAACAATCTGACTTTAAAGATTGTGCTAGTTTGTTATTGAAGGATTGGATTTCGTTTAAGCCTGTACTAATCCATAAAACCAATAAAAACCAATCTATGCATAGGTCTAGAATTAGAAGTTACCTAAGCATTTCATTTCCTCTCCAATCTGCATATTGTAAAGCTAAGCAATGTACTAGGTAGATTTTTTCTCTTCGTCGGGGTTAACTAAAAATTCACAAACTGAAGAATGTAAGAAACAGCTTTGATTTCCTTTTTTTCATTTGAGCTGATGACCCAAAGGATTAAGGAAGAACATTCAATGTAAGATGCTTTTGTTGAGACCTCTCAGTTGTAGAGGGAATTCTGTGATAAATGAGTAATAATGGGTTATCCAGGGATATATACACAACTGTATGGGACAGAATGTGTTATATATAATAGGCAGTAAATAATTTGGTGTATATAACACACAATATTTACTGTTGATGTAACAATATGAGGACTTGATTTTGTAGGGCAAGTTGTATTTTTTTAGTAGTACTGGTTATATAAATGGAAAGGAACTAAAAGGGTAACAAATTAATTAACAACTTGTTTTACAGGCAAAAAAGTATTTTCCATTTGTTGACTCTCACATTGGAAAGTCATCAGTCCTACATGAATCATTCCTATAAGTGATGGCTGTCACCGTTGGCACAACCGAAGTATCAGCAGATGGACCAAGTGTTGCATTTCAGGAAAGTGGGACTGGAGCAGTGCGAGTTGCTTTTATCATTTAGTCTTTGCTCTGCTATAACCCCCCAGGTAATTTCTACATACAGAAAGATCTATTTACAACAAAGTTTGCTGCTGCAATCCTATCAGGTATATAGGGCATATACTTGGAGCAAACTACAGTTGTGCGAAGATAAAGTTTCCATAGAGAAGGGGCTAAGGGGTGGGAGCTGCAGAGGAGTGAGAAAGTTGTGCAGGATTGCGATGGAGGAACTGATAGTGAACAGGGGTGACCTTTGTCCACCCCTATTCTTTGCAGGAGACTTCTGCATCAACAGAGCTGCACAGACACAAGGCCCTTCTGCTAGCTACATAGAAGGGCTATAGAAAATTAGCACAGAATGCAGAGATTTGAACCACAGACAGCTGATCTGATAGGCTACACTGAGTAGGATAGCAAAGGAACTGTTGGTCACAGGTAATGAAAGCAAAGTTGTCCAGCATATTGGGGCACATTTACTTACCCGGTCCCTGTGCGATCCCCGATCCGGACTGTCCGATGAGGATATACTCTGCCGCGATTTATGAAGATCGTGTGCCCGATATCCTGCATGTGTCACTTCCCCAATCAGGTCCACCGGGGTTCACCTTCTTCTTCCCGTTGTAAGTGCTTGGCTTGCAACACAATTTTTAAGTTAAATCCCACGGTTTGCCCGAATCTATGAGATTGTCCAACGGCACGGGCCCCCGATTTGTCGCATGAAAGCCGGCACGATTGCTCCAAAATCCGATCACGTGCGCCAAAAACCCCATTTAAATCAGCGCAAAACAGAAATCGTCGTGATGTCCGGCGAAAGTGCTGTCCGTGGGGCCCTTAGTAAATGAGCCCCATTGATTTGGATACCAGTATATTGCATGTTCTGACCACAGAAATTTATATTTTGTGTTTTGTACTCATCATTGTTGACAAGACTTTCCAGGATCTATCCTTAAATGGGTAGTCCAGGGGTTAAAAATTTTTTTTCGGAAGACCAAAAACAGTGCCACTCCTTGGTTTGTGCAGGTAGATCAACTCCGCTTTATACAGAGGAATGGAGCTAAGTTGCAGTACTATGCACTACCCATGTTCAGGAGAGGAGCTGATTTGGAAACAGGCTTTCAACCCCTGGACAACCCTTTTAAGGATATGCTGTGGTGTTTGTAAGATTAGCAGGGCCGGTTCTAGGCAAAGTGGGGCCCTGGGCAAAACTAAAAGTGGGGCCCCAAAATAAAACTATTTTATGACCAGTCACAGTCAGCAAGAGGCTCCTTTAGTATGGTAAAACAAACTGTAATATTGGAGAATTTTATAGGAGATAGATAAATGATAGGGAGATTTATGGGCAGCATGGTGTCTCCGTGATTAGCACTACAGCCTTGCAGCGCTGGTCAACATCTGCAAAGATTTTGTATGCGTGTGTCTGCGTGGGTTTCCTCCGGGTCCTCCGGTTTCCTCCCACACTCCAAAAACTTACTGGTAGGTTGATTAGACTGTGAGGCCCATTGGGGAGAGGGACCGATATTTTCTGAAAGCAGACACTTGCCCCATTTTCAAAATTGCATCAAAAATTTTATAGACATAGGCGCCTTCATGCAATTTTGATTCAAATTGAAACATTTTATTAAAAATACTTAAAATTTGACTTTGATGGCAAAAAATTTGATCCAAACAGAAAATGTTTACCTTCACATCTCCTAAATGTAATACATGGACATTTGTAGAGTTCACAAATGTGCCCTATTGATATGTTCACATAAATAAATCCACATAATATCACTAAAACTGTAATAACTAGATATCTGCTTTTCAGCTAGACATTTTTAGACAGTCACAACCTGCAAAATATATCAATAAAACAGAATAAAAAGTAAAGGCGCCATAAACCTATATTATTTTGAAAGCAGACAACCGGGCGATGCATTTGGCAATTAACATTCAAAATTTCCTCTAAAATATGTACAAATCCAGAATACTTATATAAAGAAAATCTACTTTCCTAAAACAGTATCACAAAATAAAAGGGAATAAGAGAGAAAGGGCCACATTTATCACTTTTGTGTAGTAGTTGCACCTAAATTCTGGTGCACTGTTTTCCAGAATTATCACAAGCTACAACCATCTGTTATAAGTTAATTTCCTGTCTCTTATTAATCACTTTACTTTAACATAGTTTAGGCGCAATGTTAGATTCGGGCACTTACATGTGATCCTGCTACAAGCTCCTCTCTGCTTCTCCCACAGCCCAGAATGAGAATGACCCTCACAGCAGCACCCAGGTGTGTGACACCCAGCACCCAGTGACCTCCTCAGCAGGGGCTTCTCCTGGAGGGGATCACCCAGTGCTGATCTCCTGCTGCACCCCTGTAATTCTGCTCAGTATTCCCCTCTGAAACACTGGTGATACTGTGCAGAATTACATGGGGGACACTTGTCACTACTATGTGCAACATTCTGCAAAGTTCTCTTCTCTCTTGCTTTGAGCTCAGGATTCTGTAGAATGTTTTGTAAATAGAAGGTGATGAACTGTAAATAGAGTCTGCAGCTCCTGTCTGCAGAGTATCTCATGTCTGTATTATATGTTCTAGTGTCTGCAGAGCATCTCATGTCTGTATTATATGTTCTAGTGTCTGCAGTGTATCTCATGTCTGTATTATATGTTCTAGTGTCTGGCTGAGCTTTGCTGCTAGAAATGAGCTGCTCTGCAAAGGGGCTCAGTGCTTTCTTCTCAGTTAACGCCACCTTCGGGCTGGAGTGTTTTTGCGCCAGTTTTTGCGCCTAAATTAAAAGTCGCAAATGATGAATATCATTAGGCACAGCAAAACATCTGGATTGCTAGGATAAATGAGGAAAAGCTGGGTATTTTTGCTGCGCAGCTAGTTTGGCGTTTAGTCGCAAAAATGGCACAAAAACGTTGCGCCTGAATGAAAAGGCAAAAACAACAGAAAAAAACGATTGAAACATGTGGCCCAAAGTGTGTTCTTAGATAGTTCTGCATAGAGAAGGGTTAAAAACATGAATATTAGTTGATATTATCCCTTCTCAAAAAGTAGTAACATATAAAGTGAATATTTCCATTATCTGTGAGGTGCAGCAGCTCCTGTGTGCAGCAAATGCTCCCGCAGCCTGATGGCTAAGAATCTGGATTGGGGGAGGTTAATTTCAGGGGGCTGTATCTCTGGCTCTGTGACACATAGAACCTTACTTCCTTTTTCCTATGAAAGAAGAGAGTCTCCTCTTTTATATGAATCTAAATTTGTGTTTCTAAAATGTAGGAAAATGGAGCTATTAACTGATAAACTGCCGTTGGGAGAGATTTTTATATATAAAAATGGCACCTGATATTCTCACTTTAAACCTGAATATCTCTGGATCCATAGCACCTAGAAACAAAATTCAAGATTCATTTGAAAGAAGAGATTCTCCCCTTTCTCCCAGGGGCCCTGGGCAATTGCCACCTTTGCCTACCCATAGCGCCGGCCCTGAAGATTAGGTATGGTGTTTGCAAGTGCAAATCAACCAGGGATCCAATGTACAAAATAATAGGAGCTGCAGCTATCACAGACGTCAGTGCTCGCTCCAACACCTGATCGACGGGGGTGCAGAGAGACGTTAAACATCAATCTAATATTGACGGCCTCCCTTAACGCTGTGCTATGAATTTTAAAAGACTGGATAACCCTTTTAATGTTCCAGTTTCCCTTTGCTGTTAATCTAAATGTTAACTTTATTTTCCACAGGATACTGATGAATTTTAATTGGCTCAGGGATGAACAACCCGCATTGCTAATGGATTCCCTGTTTCTCCGTCTGTCCCAATTATCTTACCTACATGTCTGCTTGTAAGTCTATGCAGCTTTTCTGGTTCCTTTGAGGTTCATTATACTGTATATATAGATCACGGAGCATTGGCAATTTATTATACTGTGTGTGTACACATGTTATAAATGATTGCTTTACTTGTCCTAATCTTTCTTAATTATTAATGATAATGTTATGGACATATATTACTCTTTGGATGACCTCAACTACACTCTATCTATAACATTAGAAGGGCAATAATTATTATGGGATTTCCTGGGTGTGTCCTTTCCTAATAATTTCTTGCTTATTGTCCGCCTCCAGAGGGCACACTATTCTACTGCTGATGATAAGAAAGCTCAGTCATAATGTAGAAGATGACATATCAGCCATCTTTGGTCTCTTAGATTTTTAGGAGGCTTTAGAAAGAAAAGTAATCATTAAGTCCTCCCAGCAGTTTCATTTGGTACCATCTGTAGCTGCCCGGGTGCTGCTGTGCTGAGGCATCATGAAAATGACAACACAGAAATAGAGAAATATAACCGACAAGGGAAGATCTGGTCAAAGCAGACAGTACACTGCAGAAAATTATTACTCTCACAGTACACATTTATTATATACATGGCATTATGGTGAGAGATGGAAACATTTTCTTGCTGGACTGCTTGTATGTGGATAAACAAATCTTTATTCCTCGTATAGTCTGCATTTTATGGCAGTACATTTGGCTCTTTACATCAGATGATATCTTTATAAGATAGTCTTTTTCACATTTAAACAAGACAAACACTGAAACATGAAATGTGAAACGTATAAAGTCAAGGAGGCGGAGATTTTAACACTGAAGTCAAGCTCTATCTGCTGCAGAAAGCCCCCATCACTGTAACTGATGGTCCTGACTTACCGGATCTCCTGAAGTTCAATGCATGATGTCAGTCACAGAGGAGGAGGCGTTAAGAGCTCCCCACCTTGACTTCACTGTTAAACTCTCCTCCTCCTTGACCAATTTACATCTGACTTCAAAGTTGAAGTTTTCTGGATGATGCCACTGCACTGGACCATGAAAGAAACAAAAACTATAAGGTGTCACGCTGTTTGACAACATACTGGGATTGGTTTATTAGGCCAATTGAAGATGACAGGTTCCTTTTAAGTTTTAATGTGCTGCTTTACTGATGCCGAGTCTTAATAAAATGCCAGAAAATCAGCTGCAATCTACTGTCACAGTTTTGGATCCCTGCAATATTGGATTGAGACTGCAATATATGATACCTGAGCTCAAATAAGAAGATAATGGGGTTTGGTACATACTGTATGGTCAACAGTATTGGGATACCTACATGGTGATAAAACCTAAGGCAAGTGTTTGCATCTATCCAGGACCTTTAGAGGGGTCTCCTTAGGGGTCTGGCAGAGATTTACCATTACTGTCTAGCAGCTTTTAGTTACTGCAAACTTGATTTACATCTGTGTTAGCATCACATTAATGTAACATTCATTTCTTGTGTTCCTGTAGTATTGAATGGAGCGACATATCTCATCTCATCCTAACATTCAATTAGTGGGAAAGGGACCCTTGTTCCCATGAACTACGGGGGTCTATTCTCGTGAATAGCAGTTAGACTCCCTGTAGTTAGATTGTTCTCTCCTCTCCAAAACTATGTGGCTCTCTTACTAAGGGTCCGTCGGATGCATTTTCGTCGGGTTTCCCGACGATTTCCATTTTGCGCCGATTTGCACCCGATCGGATTTTGGCGCATCAGCGCCGGCTTGCACGTGACAGAAATGGGTGGGTGGGCAGTCGGACAACCCGAAGGATTCCGAAAACCTCAGGAATTTAAAAAAGGATTTGTGTCGCAAGATCAAGCACTCACATGCACCGGGAAGAAGCAGGTGAACTCCGGCAGACCTCAGTGGGGAAGCAACGGATGCAGGAACACGGGCGCATGAGCTTAGTGAATCGTGGCAGACCCGAATCCTCATCGGACAACGTACAGGACTGGGTAAGTAAATGTGCCCCTTTAAGTCATTCTCTACTCTAACTATATATAGCTGATATCTGATTTTTGAGTTCTTTATTTTGTTTTTGTATCAACTGTGCCACACCTTTCTAATGGTTACATCTGGTATTGCAGTTCAACTACAATAAAATGTAGTTGCACTGCAGTACCAAATACAGTCTGTGATAAGTTTCTAAAAATAAAAACAATGGGGCACATTTATTAACAAGAGTGCAAACTGTACTAAATGCAGTTTGCCTGTGTAGTGTGCAGAGGGCGCCACATTCAGGATTTCTGGCGCACGTTCTTTATGAATCTGGCGCCCCCTGCACTGCTCCTACAGAGTTCACCACTTTTTTTTTGGTGCATCTTTAAAATGTGGCTGCAACACACTTCTTCTGGACTTTGCATGTTAAATCTGGGGCACAGTCCAACTGAGCACCGGAACGCCCCCTAATTCGTGTCACATGGTGACTAGTGCAGCTGCGCCACAAAACAGTCGTGTGCGACACATTTGTGGTACAGACACTTCTTAAATACCTGTGTAAGCAGTTTACCCTAAAAAGAATGGGCAAAGTCCGACAGAAAACTGGCGCACGACCCTTAGTAAATGTTCCCCACTAGGTTCTAGCTTGTACAGGGACTAATATAAAAAGGCTTTAGTCCGTTTTTGCAAAAGTCATCTCCTGTGATTTCTCCATTTCACTTGATATCTGCCATTGAAGCTTCTGCTTTAATTCAAGCATTTCTTCTTTGACAGTATTTGTCTACACAGGATTTCTTCAATTTACCAGACTCAATGAAAGACGTCTAATTATCTCGGTATCTAGTGCGAAAGAGAAAATCAATGCAAAGAATGAACAAGCTGCAAACTATTATGTTTGTGTATCCAAATTTACTCAAGTCAATAAATAACTCCCTCCTTTTAGGCTGACAAATAATGCCTCTAACATTCCAGTAATGGAGCTTTCCACGACCTTATCTGAGACTAGAGGTACCTGATTTATATGATTTTGGGGCTGCAATGGGAGACAGTGGGCGTCCCAAGTTCTTTTGCCACACACAGTGGTAGAAACCATATTAGCGTAAATACACTAATACAGAGGAGCTGTCAATCACTGTGTGTGGGCGAGGTTATCAGGACTCTCACTGTCAACCAATGTGTGTAGGTGGAGTAACTGTCAAGGACTTTCACTATCACTGTGTGTAGGTGGGGTAATCAGGACTTTCACTATCACTGTGTGTAGGTGGGGTAATCAGGACTCTCACTATCACTGTGTGTAGGTGGGGTAATCAGGACTTTCACTATCACTGTGTGTAGGTGGGGTAATCAGGACTCTCACTATCACTGTGTGTAGGTGGGGTAATCAGGACTCTCACTATCACTGTGTGTAGGTGGGGTAATCAGGACTCTCACTGCCTCTTCTAGGAGTTCTGACATAAGTTTACTTTTTACCACTGTACCAGTGCTGTATCAGGATTCACTAATTATGGTGCACGTTCTTCGTGAACCTGTAGTAGTGGATAAATCTGTAATGGGCTGGTGTGGCTGGTGTGGTGCTTCCACACAATGGGGCAGATTTACTTACCCGGTCCATTCACAATCTGATCGTGTGAGCCAAAAAACCGGGGCAATTCGGCGCAAATTTCGGGAAACCAGACGAAAAAACGCCCCCAAAAAATGACCCCCATTAACTTTATTCTGTGCTAGTTCCTGACACAGGTTTAAGTGTAATTTTACACCAAGCAGGGCAGTAAATGACGTACAACATGTGGGACAGGGAGATCATCAAGTGCAATCTCACAACATGCCAGCGCTTGATAAATATCCCCCACATTGGGGCACATTTACTTACCCGGTCCATTCGCGTTCCAGCGGCGGCTTCTCTGACGAGCGTTCGGGTCTTCCGGGGATTCATGAAGGTCCTGCACCCGATGTCCACCAGGTGGCGCTGCTGCGCCGAAGTCCGCCGAGGTGCCCCGGAGTTCATCGTCTTCATCGTGGTGCATGTGAGTATGGCCCGTGCGACCAATTTTTTTTTTTAAATGCAGCGGTTTTTCCGAATCCGTCGGGTTACCGTTCGGCCACGCTCCCCGATTTCCGTCGCGTGCATGCCAGCGCCGAAGCGCCACAAACCGATCGCGTGCGCCAAAATCCTGGGGCAATTCAGGGAAAATCGGCGCAAATTGGAAATATTCGGGTAACACGTCGGGAAAACGCGAATCGGGCCCTTAGTAAATGACCCCCATTATCTTTATAATAAATGACCTTCATTGCAATATTACTACATACTATGCACGCCTATCAATATTTAGTAGATAGTTAGATATGTAAATCACTACTTAGGACTTATCTCTGAATAAATCTGTCTGTATTCCACGTCAGCCGTATGTGCCTAGAATAAGCACGGACACAATCACTGAAGCTAGAAACATTGTAGTCATTCATTTCTTCTTTATGCTTTCCCCACGTCCCATGAACACATCACCGCTCTCTAACGCTGCTTCATTTCCAATTTAGCAGTAGCAAAGTCGAGGTTGAAGTAAAAGTAAAGCGCTATAAAAGAAACATGCAATATTCAGAAGAATATTGAAATATAAAGCGTTGTGTGAAATGCAATTGAAGAATAATTTATTGAGGGCACTGAACATGAAATACAATAGAAACTGATCCCAGAACAATCTCTAGAGGCAAATGGAGACATTTTCATAGAAGATTTCACGGTAGAAAATGTGTTTTCAGGGGTCACGTCTTATGGTAATTAGCATAAAATTTATAGTAGGAGAATAGAGACATAAATGCCATTGGTTTGTCTGGCCAATTCTACCACTGCAGGAAAATCGACTTAGATTAGCATTTTACTCGTATCACATTATTAGAAGGTCTTAGACGTCGTATTGGATAACATTTTGATTTTCTATATGTTCTTGATCTTTGCTGAAAACTATTTACCAGGTACAATTTATACCATATTATATGTAAATATTAATCTGTAAAAGCTACATGCAAAAGCTGAATTGTAAGGGATGTACTCTCTACATAATGCTGGTGTCACACGTGTGGGTGTGGGAGAGTCTCTTAGGGCTAGAGTCTTCGGTCTCCCTGGACCACTGCGGGAGATGATGGTACTAGCCGCAACCCGGGAACGGAATCTAAGTGGCTCCTGGTCTTCACCAGAGCCCGCTGCAAAGCGGGATGGTCTTGCTGCGGCGGGGGTGCCACCAGGTTGTTCCATGGGTGAGACTAGGCCGCCGGTGGCAGCCAAGGTAGGAAAGCAGGAAACCGGACACAGGGAAGGCAGGACCTCGGGATGGCAAGACCTCAGGATGGCCACCGAGACACAGGACCGCCACAGGAGTACAGGACCACCACAGGAGTACAGGACCGCCACAGGAGTACAGGACCGCCACAGGAGTTCAGGACTGCCCCAGGAGTTCAGGACTGCCCCAGGAGTTCAGGACCGCCACAGGAGTACAGGACCACCACAGGAGTACAGGACTGCCCCAGGAACACAGGAACGCCACAGGAACACAGGAACGCCACAGGAACACAGGACCGCCCCAGGAACACAGGACCGCCCCAGGACCACGGGAAACACTGAGGCAGCTGGAAACGTACAGGAGGAACACAAGAGGCTTTCACTTCAGTGGAAGGACTTGAAGATCCGGCAGAGAGTGAAGGGAGGTGCCGGATTATAAGGATGTGCCGGATAAGCCGGCGCCAATTAGAGAGACGCCAGCCCTTTAAATCACAGCGTATCGCTGCGTGCGCGCCCCAGAGAGGGCGTAGACAATAAATGTATACCTGCCAACTTCTGTAGAGAAGAAAGAGGTACTAAAGATGTGGTGTGTAACACATGGTGATAAATTTATTTTCTTTATCCTAAGCGACTCCTTTTACCTTTTCCTCCACTACCTTAGTGCTGCTCATCCCCCTTCTCATATTGTCTCCCCCAGCACCACAAACATTGTGTCCCCTCTCCCACTTATACTTTGCCCCCTCCGGTAGTTCCACCTGATATTGTGCTCCCGCAGTAGCTCCACTTGATATTGTGCCCTCAAGTATCTACACCTGATATTGTGGCCCACCAGCATCTATTGCTTATATTGTGACCTTATTTGCACTCATTACTGCATTCATGTCTCCTATGGCAGTGGGTTGAGGGACATGTGAACAACCTTGCAGATGTATGGAAACATCTGCAATGTGTTCTTCGCACATATTGTTCTTCACATACTATTGTGAAGAACACCGTTCGGCGCTCGTGTCTTCCGATAAGTTAGCAGATGTACGGAACATCTGCAATGTGTTCTTCACTGTGTTATTTCAATGTGTTCTTTCAGTGAAAACATCTGCAAACATCTGCAATGTGTTCTTCTTTAGTGTTCTTTCAATGTGTTCTTTCAGTGAAAAATGCTCGAGTCTCCCATTGACTTCAATGGGGCTCGTTATTTGAGACGAGCACTTGAGCATCGGGAAAAGTTCGACTTGAGTAACGAGCACTCGAGCATTTTAGTGCTCACTCATCTCTAGTAAGCATGTATGTTGAACAAAAAAAAATCTACATTTATTATTAATATCCTGTAGCCTGCCATACATCAGCACATACTCCGCAATTCCATTAAGAAACTCTTGTGACTATCTCCATACATAACTATCTCTGGTACATTTTCAATTCTGGTATTTATGCACAAAAAAAAAATGATTTTTTTTAAATTTAAGGACTGTTATGTGAAAAACTTCTCTAACATCCCAAGAACTCTCCGAACTCTGAATTTTATACTGAATTTCTTGTGACTCCATTTCTGTTAGAATCATTGGCCCCAATCTCTCATGGTTAACACTTTCCTTCTTGTCCTGGTTGCTGCAGGACCATTCTTCACCCATGTCACGTCTAAATCATCTACTAATACTGATGTACAGCGTGGAGGGAGCTGTAGCAATGATGGCCGCTAGGTCTTATTTTCAGGGCAGGCCTTATATTTCTAAGCTTGAAAAAATTGCACTAGGTCTTATTTTCGGGGAAACAAAGTAGTTTACCCCGAGCACCTGTTATTATTTTTATGTGAAAGATGCCATTTTCTCACCAGTGCACTAAAGGGCTGCGACCCCAGACCCTACATTATTATAAGACACAGCGGGAACACAGGGCAATTGTAAAAAGCTATTTAATAGAAACATTGTTCTATCATTCATAAATGATCCCCCATTACCCAACATTATTATGGTTATCTATCTATCTATCTATCTATCTATCTTTCTATCCTATCTATCTCATATCTATCAATCATCTATCTATTCTATCTATCTATCTATCTATCTATCTATCTATCTATCAATCATCTATCTATCTATCTATCTATCTATCTATCTATCTATCTATCTTTCTATCCTATATATCTCCTATCTATCAATCATCTATCTATCTATCTGTCTAATTATCTCTCTATCATCTATCTATCTATCTCATATCTATCTATTTATTATCTATCTATCTATATATCTATCTGTCTATCTATCTAGCTGTCTGCCTATCGATATCTATCCATATTATATGAGAAATCACTATTTTTTTTGGTGTCACTTGCAATACAATGACATGTCACGATATTGATCTATTCTCTGTAGGCAATGTGTTATTAGTTTTTCTGAAAGTCTCCTTTTGTGATTACAGCCTGTGATCTGCATATAAATGAGTGGCACAGTTTTTAATATCACTGTCCATGTTACAGCCAGGTATTGGGTAAGATCTTGCAGAACTTTTCATGTAATTGGCTTTTATAGGATTGATAGGAATTTATGTATGTAATGTCAGAATATATTATAGGCAGAAGTCTCTGGTTGAAAATAATATCTAGCCGAAAGAAATATTGCTAAACCTGTTTCTGTTACCATAAAACTATTGCAAACCAAATTATAAGTCTGATTAGTGCAATGTTAGAAATGTGATAAAATGGAATCATCGATGTGATGGGGGATGGTGTCGTAGTTATATACTGGTTTTTACAGGTACTCCTTCCTTTAGTGTCAAAGTCTTCCGTCCACTCATATCCATATTGCAGAAAACATCTATACATTACATCTGTAAAGCAAATAGAGACAATGTTGTAGTCACAATATCAATTCATACATGTACGGTGACCATAAGACAGACCTGGGCATCGTCCATTTCTGGTTTCCAGTTTGCTTTGTTTACTTTTTTCTGTACTTGCTTGCTATTACTTTGTATTTCTGGATTTTTGATACATGTGTGACTATTCTTCTGTGTATGTGATTCTATACCTTATATGCTTTCTCAGTTGTGACCATGATTGCCGATCTTCATTTTATGTCATTTGTTTGTCTGTCTTGTTACGAGTCCACACTTTGGCACAAGAAGGGACTGTCATCATGGTTTTCCTGTTTTGTCTAAGATACACAGAGGCAAGTAGGCAGGGTTGTTGGGAGACTAGAAATTAATGGTTCACTGTCCTGTCCCCATTACAGATATATAGCTTAAACCATGACATTCACATCTCCTTTATACATGTTACTGCCGATGAACATGTGAACTCTCTCCATAAACAATGTGGTGTTTGATTATTTGTAGGTTGGTTGGGGGTATGTTTAAATATGACAATGATTGGGATTCTGACTAACAAACATCTTCTTCAAGGACATGAAGGATGAAGGATTGTAAACCGAGCACACCGACATACTGGTGTGCGCCCCCTCTGGCAGGATCCGATCTTCTTTAAGCTTCTTCTGCCCTTCTTTTTAAGAAAAAAAATGCTTAAAAGTTATGCAAATGAACCTGAGGGGCTCCAGGCTCGTATAACACTTATGGAACCCGGAGCCCGGAGAATTTTAAAAGCCTTTTTTTTGTAAAAACAGAAACAGCCCCGCCCCTGGTGCACCAAAAAGCTAATTTGCATAAAGATAAAAGCATAATTTTTCCGAAAAAGGAGAGATCACTTGGAAACAGGAAAGATATGTGTAACAGCTTATACAGTGTCCTACACATTGCTGTTTTCATTTGCAGGGTGATTGGAGAGCTGCTTAACAATGATACAGAACAATGCAAAGTTATCTTTAGCCTTTAAGGCATTTGTGACATGTAGATCTTTTGTAACATTTCATTTTTCCAAGTTATTTGTGTTAGATTTTCACTTTTCAGTTGTTTCCCTGCGGCCCCTGAGCTCAGACTATTCATCACTTATAGCTGCCCAGACCTTGGGAAATAAGCTGATTGTGACTAAGTGTCAGCAGGATCCGTCCTTAGAGACTCAGGTTGTCTCATATCTTGTTGTGTTAAATATAATCCAATGGCTTCATTATTGTACGTCGTCTCCTTCCGCTTCTCACAAAGTTCTCCTAGTAATAATACTGGGTTTCTAATGCTCTATCATCCAGACAAGGGTCTTCTCATTCTTACAGAAATACAATTTCACTTCTTTAGAACTTGATGAATGACCAAGTGGCTCAATCTAAGCCATTTCACGATTTTCATGTAAAGATGAATTGCTGTGATGGTCTGACATTACATTCACGATTAGGTGAAAATAGTAGCAGGACATGTCCTTGTCTACTGAGTATAGAAATCAGGAATGTGGAATGTGATCCCACTTATTCAATGCAATGAGGCCACACCCCTCTCATTACCACCAACCAGATTAGAGCTGTGCCCACAGCACCACCAACAAAGGTGGGCACCCCCTTGTCTCACTCCTCAAGTAATGGCCTGAAAAATATTACTACCCTACACTGCACAGTGTGTCCACCTTCTTTTCTCAACATATATACAGTACAAGAAACAATAGCTTTACATAGATACAGCACAAGAACCAAGGTTATTGAATAGAAACAGTACCAAGTTAACTACATTGATACAGCACCAGAACTAACATAAATGCATATATACAATACCAGAGCAAAACTTCATGCATAAATAAAGTACCAGAACTAACTAAACTCCATAGATGCAATACCAGAACCAATGCAAAGATAATAGGACAGGAAGCAGATTGAACCATTCTCTGTATAGCGGTGAGACCAGGTCACCCCCTTGTCTCACTCCTCAAGTAATGGTCTGTAAAATATTACTACCCTACAGTGTACAGTGTGTCCACCTCCTTCTGATTACATAGATACAGTACAAGAACCAAGGTTACTATATAAAAACAGTACCAGAAACAAGCTTACTACATGAAACAGCACCAACAAAAAGCTAAATGCATAGGGTGGTCCCCTACTTAAGGACAACCGACTTACAGACAACCCATAGTTACAGACGGACCCCTCTGCCCACTGTGACCTCTGGTGAAGCTCTCTGGATGCTTTACTATATTCCCAGATTGCAATAATCAGCTGTAAGGTGTCTGTAATGAAGCTTTATTGATAATCCTTGTTCCCATTACAGCAAAAAATGTTTAAACTGCAATTGTCACTGGGGCCAAATTTTTTTTGTCTTTATCTACAATTATAAAATATACAGTTTCGACTTACATACAAATTCAACTTAAGAACAAACCTCCGGACCCTATCGTGTACGTAACCCGGGGACTGCCTGTACTGATTCTTCACTCACTTATTCACAGTACTAGTCCCCTTTATTTTCTTTGTGAGATGCACTGTCCCTTAATATATGTCACTTCAGATATGCAGTCAGTACCACTGCAATATGTAATAACATATACATAGAATAGGTATATCAGATTGGTAAGGGTCCAACACCAATCAGCTGTTCCCGCAAAGATAATAGAACAGGAAGCAGATAGCACCATTCTCTGTATAGTGGTCAGACCAGGTTACTGCAGGGACATGGTGCAGTCACTACACAGAGAATGGAGCTGTCCCTACAATATAATATTAATGACCTATTTTTGGGTAGTTTATTAACATGTTTGGTCTTGAAAACTCCTTTATTGATAGATTTTGAATAAAGGAGAAACATACTTTCTTTATTTACATTTTCCATTCTTTTCAAATCCATTCTGGGCTAAGGCACAAAAATTCTGCACCAAAATCTAAAGAAAAATGCACCGAAAACTCAGTGAGTGTCTCCAGCCTACAAGGGATTTTCCAGCTTATTTGCATTGATGACATATAAATAAGACGAGATTAATAGGGGTCTAGCAATTGGGGCTCCCATCAGTCAGGTAATTGTGGATCTAGTGTTGAAATCAACAAGGAGATCTGAGTGGAACTAATGGAAGTACCAATAACTAGTAGTGGCTGACTAGAAATGTTAGAAACTTCATAGATGCTTCATCGAACCAGCATTGGCCCTTGGGCAGATGCAAAATGCTAAATTAACAGGGATAGGTGGTCTCCCTCTGAAATGTATTTGTAAGACAGCAGGAAGAATTAATACCAGTTTTATTGGAGATGTTGGTGGCTCAGTGGTTACAACTACAGCCTTGCAGTGCTGGGGTCCAGACCAGTTTAGCAAAAATATTAAATAGGACTTTTTGGATTGGTATAAATTGGAGGGTTAATATGGATATGCTTAGCTTACCAAGTGAGTTAGGAGGTCTTGAACTTCCTAATTTGCTGGTATTCACAGATATAACATGTAATACCGGGAACAGACAGGTAACAAAAACAGAGATAGTGGACCTTGAGACTAATGCCCCTTTCCCGCTATCCCTGCCTGATTTTCTTGTAGATGTTTCTTTCCAGTGGCAAAATGAAACAGACATAGACAAAGACAGGGTCAGACTTGCCCGATAGTTTGCCCCGCACTCTGATTGGCAATGACCAACCCCCGCTGTCACTAATATCATGATGATGCAGAAAGCATCAGCTCTCTCCATCTTCATTGTTCCCCTGTAGCTGTGATGCTGGCAGGTGATGATGTCATCATGTCTGCCAGCATCACAGCACAGAGGAAGATGAGAAGAGGAAAGCTGCTGGGGAATGGGGACAGGTAAGTATGTATTTTTTTTTAATGAATTTAAAACAAAGAGAGGAGAAGGTGTGGGGGCCACAAAATGAAGGGGGGGATAAGAGGGGCCACAATATTAGGAGAAGATGAGAGGCCACAGGATGAGGGGCATTGAGAGGCCACAAGATAAGGGGGAGATAAAAAGCTAAAATATGAAGAGGAGATGAAAGATTAGAGTAACTGAGGAATGGTCCAGGTAAGCAGAGCATGCATTAGGTTAAGGAGTAGGGTGCAGGTCAATGTCTTAGAGCCCTCTATTCTCTAATGGACTCCAACCCAAGAACCTTCTGTGGAGCTGCCAGACTCTACATATAGCTCCCAACCATCCCAGGTTAGATGGGAAGTGCTGGTTTTTAGGCACTGTCCTGCTGTCCTGGGCAGTTGGGAGAATGTCCTGTGGTGTTCTTGTTTGTCCTTGTTTGTCCTGCCTCCTGGTCTCCACCTCGACATATAGAACTGCAGAGCCCAGACCAGGAGAGGGGATCAGCTCCTGCTGCCTCTACATGTCATCTCTTTAGTAGAGATGTGTGGAGGTAGAGGCTCCCCTTTGGCCGGCCCAACCCCTCCTCCATCACCCAGAAGAGAAGCAGGACAATGGAGGAATGAGGGAAAGGTAAGTACCGTATTTTTCGGACTATAAGGCGCACTAAAAATCCTTTGATTTTCTCAGGAATCAAAGGTGCGCCTTATATATGAATTGTACTTACAGACAACAGCTGCCTTGAACTGTGCACAGGTCTGCCACCTGCTGGTCATTCACCCTTATAATCAGGTGCGCCTTATACTCCAGTGCGCCTTATATAGGAACTTAGACGTTTTAGCAGGCATTTATTGATGGTGCGCCTTATAGTCCGGTGCGCCGTATAGGCCGAAAAATACTGTAAAGATTTAAAATTTTATTACCCAGGAACAGGGGAGGACAGGGGGGCACAATATGAAGGAAGATGAAGGAGGATAGTGGCCACCATATGAGGAGGACAGGAGGCCGCAATATAAGGGAAATGGAGGATGGGAATGGCCACCATATGAGGGAGATGAAGGACAGGAGGCCACAATACAGGAGAGGATGGGGGACAGGAGTCCACAATTTGAGGGGAGATGGAGGACAGAAGGCCACAATATGAGGGAGGATGGAGGACATGGAGAGTTGGCACAGGAATGGTCATTGTACTATGTGGGGACCCTTAAGGTCAATAGTATACTACTGTTTTTGGTTGGGAAAAGAGGGCTGGACAATGGGCTTGGCTTAAGAAAAAAGGGGAGGGACTTTTTGTTCCTCTTTCTTTAGCTCAAAAGTCGGGAGGTATGCAGCAGAACCCAACCATCCACGATCCAACCTTTTTCACATTAAAAACAACACTCGCTGCTTCCTTAACACTCTTCCCAACCCAAGCTGCTGTTCACACAGGCAGTGCACATCAAGGATGGAGTTAGAGCAGTGGATACAGGAGAGTAGGGGGTGGTACCTGCATCCATTGGAAGATATAGCAATATATACACTCACCGGCCACTTTATTAGGTACACCATGCTAGTAACGGGTTGGACCCCCTTTTGCCTTCAGAACTGCCTCAATTCTTCGTAGCATAGATTCAACAAGGTGCTGGAAGCTCCTCAGAGATTTTGGTCCATATTGACATGATGGCATCACACAGTTGCGCAGATTTGTCGGCTGCACATCCATGATGCGAATCTCCCGTTCCACCACATCCCAAAGATGCGCTATTGGATTGAGATCTGGTGACTGTGGAGGCCATTTGAGTACAGTGAACTCATTGTCATGTTCAAGAAACCAGTCTGAGATGATTCCAGCTTTATGACATGGCGCATTATCCTGCTGAAAGTAGCCATCAGATGTTGGGTACATTGTGGTCATAAAGGGATGGACATGGTCAGCAACAATACTCAGGTAGGCTGTGGTGTTGCAACGATGCTCAATTGGTACCAAGGGGCCCAAAATGTGCCAAGAAAATATTCCCCACACCATGACACCACCACCACCAGCCTGAACCGTTGATACAAGGCAGGAGGGATCCATGCTTTCATGTTGTTGACGCCAAATTCTGACCCTACCATCCGAATGTCGCAGCAGAAATCAAGACTCATCAGACCAGGCAACGTTTTTCCAATCTTCTACTGTCCAATTTCGATGTGTAAATTGTAGCCTCAGTTTCCTGTTCTTAGCTGAAAGGAGTGGCACCCGGTGTGGTCTTCTGCTGCTGTAGCCCATCTGCCTCAAAGTTCGACGTACTGTGCATTCAGAGATGCTCTTCTGCCTACCTTGGTTGTAACGGGTGGCGATTTGAGTCACTGTTGCCTTTCTATCAGCTCGAACCAGTCTGCCCATTCTCCTCTGACCTCTGGCATCAACAAGGCATTTCCGCCCACAGAACTGTCGCTCACTGGATGTTTTTTCTTTTTTGGACCATTCTCTGTAAACCCTAGAGATGGTTGTGTGTGAAAATCCCAGTAGATCAGCAGTTTCTGAAATACTCAGACCAGCCCTTCTGGCACCAACAACCATGCCATGTTCAAAGGCCTCAAATCACCTTTCTTCCCCATACTGATGCTCGGTTTGAACTGCAGGAGATTGTCTTGACCATGTCTACATGCCTAAATGCACTGAGTTGCCGCCATGTGATGGGCTGATTAAAAATTAAGTGTTAACGAGCAGTTGGACAGGTGTATCTAATAAAGTGGCCGGTGAGTGAGTTTGTTAGTGTTTGTTAATGTTTAGAACCTGGACCCTCAGGCGGCTTCCTTATGGGATTATAGGCATATATTTAGATGCCGCTTGAGGTAATTTGGCGGAAAGAAGCTTTTCTGCCTTGTGTTGTTGTCTCCCGGGCTAAACTCTTCCTGCTGGCAATTGGTTTTGATACACTGGGGCCAATGGTTTTTACCACTAGGAAGCCTCTGCGCCTGACTCTTAGTGACATGGGATTATCGGCTAGCAGTAGGAAGACGATATGTTTGGGGTTTTCTTGAACCCTTTCACGCTCTATTACGGATATTTCCACCGCAGAGCTATGAAGGGTGTATGAAGAGGGCTCACGGGCTGACAAAATCTAACCATAGTGCCTCATTATATCACAGACAGTAATCAGAGCCATGTGATATAACGAGCCGTGCACCTGTGTGACCATGGTCAGATTTCTCTCCACAGGAAGTGAACAAAGAAGCTTTCCATAGAATGACAGCAAGCAGAGATCTAGAAAACCACAAGGAATTGATACAGAAAGTATATTGGAAAATTTTATCATTTTGGATAATACAAACAATAACATTAATTTGCTGTAACGGGAACACCCCTTTAAATTCTAAGATAAAATAAATCTACAATGTAATGGAAAAGATATGTAGTATCTTGAGCTTACTATATAGGTCTTATACTTTTGTTGAGGCTGGTGGCCATTATTGTAGATCCTATACATAGCTTTCATACCAGGGCACTAGACTTGTACATCCAGAATGTGTAGACTTTACTTGATACACTTATTGGGGCCCATTTACTAAGGGTCCACAGAGCGCATTTTTGTCGGGTTTCCCAACGATTTCCGTTTTGTGGCGCATTAAACAGGGGATTTTGGCACATGCGATCTGATTTTGGTGCATCGGCGCCGGCTTGCGTGCGAAAAATCGGGGGGCAGGCCGTCGGACAACCCGACGGATTCGGACTACGCATGGGATTTAACATTTCGAATTGTGACACACACTTACAAGCACCGGGAAGAAGAAGGTGAACTCGGCGGGGAAGCGACGGATGCAGGAACTCGGTCGCACGAGCTACGTAAATCGCGCCAGACTTCATCTTCGTCGTACCGTCCGAATCTGGGATCGCGACAGGACCAGGTAAGTAAATTTGCCCCATTATATTGATAAAGGAAACATTATAAATACATTATATGATACATTATGTGAAATGGCCACATTAGATGGATGACTGATGTTATATGTGTGACTCCTCTATCCATCAGACACAGTCATAACTGGTCACATAGCGCGTCCATGTTACCAGCTGCGAGATAATGTCATATAACTTTATGTCTTTCTGTAATGTTATATACAAAAGGCTGAACTATAGAACTGAAGAGCAATAGATCTGTGTCTACTAGCAGGAAATTTGACTTGTGACGTCATCAGTCCTGCAGGGAAACATTATACTTCAAGAAGAAGACAATGAAAACATTATTCAACATTATAGAAATTTACACTGAGAATTGGAGGAGCGGGAAGGTGCTGGAGGCAGTGTGAGGAAGGAGGGTGATTCCTATTACATCCTATAGAGAGAATTGATACAGACACCATTATTACATGGATGAAAGTGATCCGCGCACAGTAAGAGACTAGAAAGATAGATGGAAGACATTGATTCCGCAGAAAAACACATATGAACATCCTGATGCTGAGTCACAATAGATAAAGATGTTCTACTTGTATATACACAGCTCCACAAAGCAATACAACGTTTAATGAAAGTTGCTAAAAATAATTCCGCAATAAAGATGTGTTTTTCCAATTTCCAGTGTAGATAACTGTGACCCCTTCATAGGAGAGGGCAACAATATCAGATTGATGGGCGTCCAACATGTGTCTTATTTTGGTTGCTTCTGTTGTCTGTATAGTGGCAGTTGTCATGGCTGGGAAGCTGTGGACCCTCTGGATCACCGCAGGAGATGGTACTAGCCAACCTGAGACCGGAGTCTAAGTGGCACCTAGTTTTCACCAGAGTCCACTGCAAAGCGGGATGGACTTGCTGCGGCGGGATACCACCAGGTCGTTCCACAGGTGCGAGTAGCCCGCAGTGGCTGCCAAGGTAGTAACACAGGAGACAGTCTGTACCCGGAGTGGCGGCAGGAGAATGGCAGTGGAAGGCACACAGGACGCACATCAGGAATCGCAGGAGCTGGCACACAGGAACACAGGACCACAGGAACGAACTGGCACACAGGAACACAGGACCACAGGAACGGACTGGCACACAGGAACACAGGACCACAGGAACGGACTGGCACACAGGAACACAGGACCACAGGAACGGACTGGCACACAGGAACGGACTGGCACAAAGGAATGCAGGAATCACAGGAACGCAGGAATCACAGGAGAGCTTTCTCTTCAGGAAGTTTGAAGATCCAGCAAGGGTAACAGGAAGAGGCTGGAATTTAAATGAGGTCAGCGCAAATTATTGGCGCGCTGGCCCTTTAAATCTTAGCGAGCCGGCGCACGTGCGCCCTAGGAGACGGGGAAGCGCGCACCGAGCCACGGGAGCAGCAGAGATTGCCGCGGGAGTCAGGGGAGGTAAGTGGTGCCAGGCACCGGAGGTACACGGAGAGCCACGGGTGCACCCGCTATCTGAGACAGGGATCGCGGGAGCACCCGTGACAGCAGTGCTGTGTTACTGCAGCGCACCTCCCATTAGTTGGACCCCGTATCCATCTAATCCTATTGATCTAAACCCTAGGCTGGAGACACTAATGTGGACTAAGGGTTGTGGATCACACTTTCGTCAAAATGTTCGCCATTTTTGGGATTTGCACAGCTTTAAAAGGTATTTAACAGGTGTCTGCGCTGGGATCGTGTCACATGCGAATGGATTCTGGCACAGCTGCGCTGGCTTCCATGTGACAGAAATCGGGTGGGTTGGGAGTTGCCGTCGGAGGATCCGACTGATTCGGACTGAGCGCAGGATTTAAGATTTAAATGATGTCAGAAGGCAATGCAGTTACATTCACCAGGAAGAAGAAGGTGAACTCCGGCGGACCTGACCGGAGAAGCGACACATGCAGGATATCCGGTTTCTCCTCTTACACTAATTATGCACTGCTCCAGAGAACGCTGTATTCAATGTGTTGTCCCCGACAGGCAGAAGTAATCAACCGCTGCGCCATTTCCCAGATGCTGTGTATGATTCATTCAGCTCAGGTTGATTAGTACTAGACAGTTAAGGAAGCTACATGTAATATGTTTATGTAGGCTGCCTGCATACAACCCAGCTTTCCCAAGGTCCTGAATTTTATAATTGGTTTTTGTGCAAAAGCACTTGGTTCAGGAATTAAACAAGATATGTTTCTGCATCAGTGTAGCTACAGCATTCTCAAGGTATGTTTGGTTCACAATGCATAAAAAGTTATATAAATAAAGAATAAGAATTAAAATGGTAAATTTCCTTTAAAGTGAACCTGTCATCACAGCCTTCTTTTTCAATGGTGACAGCTTACAAGGGAGTGTGAACAGTACTTATCAAACATATTTTTAGATATTCCATACATTACTTGGTTATAGAAATATTGTATGGTAAAATTTACCTGGCTCCCTGCCAGCTCACTCTCTGAAGTCCCGAGGGCTACGTTTTTCAAAAGGGTAAGGGGCACCTGCTTATTTGAATCCACCATTGGCTCATCCCCCAGCTCATTATTATTCCCCATCAAAGCCATTTCCCAGATCCTCTCTCTATTCCCCCTTCCACTCGAGATGTAGGCTCACCGCACAAGCAAACCTTGTAATCCTGAAACTGTCCATTTGCTACGTTGTCTTACTAGGCAGTGCCGAGGAACGCAAACTGCTCAGTGAGTTTGTGCACCTCTGCACCGCCTAGCAAGACAAGACGTGTGCGCAGTGAGCCGCAGTGAGCTGCCTCGTGGCACCCCACTGGCGTCACTGGCACATTGTAACAAATGCTCAGAAATTACACAGCCTCTGGACTTACAAAGTTCTGAGGCTGTCATAGAGACAGAGTCACTCCACAATGTCCTTACGGGGAGTGACGATCTGAACAAAGATGGCGCTGCTAATCCCCCATCAGCCTTTGTTGGCGGCAATCAAAGGGTTAATACTGAAATGATGCTAGCACTGGTGTTATTGTTGGCAGTTTGTGCAATATGCATTAAACACCCACCGCTATACAGAGAACGGTTCTATCTGCTTCCTGTCCTGTTATATTATATTGTATTGGTTCTGGTACTGCATCTATGGAGTTCAGTTAGTTCTAGTACTTCATTTAAGCATAAAGTTTTGTTTTGGTGTTGGATCTATGCATTTTTTTTAGTTCTGGTGTTTTATTTATGTAGTTAGCTTGGTACTATTTCATCAGAGCATCTGAATTCTAGTACCCTATCTATAATGTAAGCTTGGTGCTGTTTCTATTCAGTAACCTTGGTTCTTGTGCTGTATCTATGTAAAAATACTGTTTCTGGTAGCTTAAATATTTTTAACAAATGAAGGTGGACACACTGTGCAGTGTAGGGTAGTACGGTAATATTTTTCGGGCCATTACTTGAGGAGTGAGACAAGGGGGTGCCCACCTTTGTTGGTGGTGCTGTGGGCACTGCTCTAATCTGGTTGGTGGTAATGAGAGGGGTGTGGCCTCATTGCATTGAATAAGTGGGATCACATTCCACATTCCTGACTTCTATACTCAGTAGACAAGGACATGTCCTGCTACTATTTTCACCTAATCGTGAATGTAATGTCAGACCATCACAGCAATTCATCTTTACATGAAAATCGTGAAATGGCTTAGATTGAGCCACTTGGTCATTCATCAAGTTCTAAAGAAGTGAAATTGTATTTCTGTAAGAATGTGAAGACCCTTGTCTGGATGATGGAGCATTAGAAACCCGGTATTATTACTAGAAGAACTTTGTGAGAAGCGGAAGGAGACGACGTACAATAATGAAGCCATTGGATTATATTTAACACAACAAGATATGAGACAACCTGAGTCTCTAAGGACGGATCCTGCTGACACTTAGTCACAATCAGCTTATTTCCCAAGGTCTGGGCAGCTATAAGTGATGAATAGTCTGAGCTCAGGGGCCGCAGGGAAACAACTGAAAAGTGAAAATCTAACACAAATTCTAACTTGAAAAGATAAAATGTTACAAAAGATCTACATGTAACAAATGCCTTAAAGGCTAAAGATAACTTTGTATTGTTCTTTATCATTGTTCATTTCCTTGATATTAAATTAAAAGGATTCTAAGAGCTCTCCAATCACCCTGCAAATGGAAACAGCATTGTGTAGGACGCTGTATAAGCTGTAACACATATCTTTCCTGTTTCCCAGTTATCTGTACTTTAAAAAAAAAATACATTTTTATATTTATGCAAATTAGCTTCTTGGTGCACCAGGGGCGGGACTGTGTCTGCTGGTGCACTAACTATGCCTTACTTTCACATTGGATGTCAGTCATTGGGGGTCATTTACTAAGGGCCCGATTCGCGTTTTCCCGACGTGTTACCCGAATATTTCCGATTTGCGCCGATTTTCCCTGTATTGCCCCGGGATTTTGGCGCACGCGATCGGATTGTGGCGCATCGGCGCTGGCATGCACGCGACGGAAATCGGGGGGCGTGGGCGTACGAAAACCCGACGGATTCGGGAAAAACCGGCGCATTTAAAAAAAAAAAAAGGGTTGCGGGACTCGCGCTTACCTTCACCAGGAATAGGCCGGTGAACTTCAGGGCATTCCGGCGGGCCTCGGGGAACTTCAACGCACCAGGAAGGAAGTCGGAGGAACTACCTTAGTGAATCGCCGGAAGACCCGAATCCACCGCAGAGAATGCGCCGCTGGATCGTGAATGGGCCGGGTAAGTAAATCTGCCCCATTGACTTTGTGTGGTTTCTTTCCTATGTCAATCAATTTTACCATTGGAAAGGACAAATGATTAAGAAGATATTTGTTCGTCGGAATCCTACTCATATAAAATAAGCAAACACCCACTTTTGGGCTGATCACATTGTTTATGAGGGCAGGTAAAATGTTCATGGGCAGCAACATGTAAAAAGGGGATGTGTCTGCCATGATATGGGCTGTGTATCATTGTGAAGAGAGGAGAGAACCCATGGAAGACATAAAGGGGGGGATTTATCTTTTTTTGTTTTTTTTTCTAATGTTAGTGTAAAAAGTTGCACATTTTTGTGCAGTTTGGTTTCTGCGCAGTTTATTCTGAATATTCCTTATTTATACCACAATTTGTGGTGTACACGTTTAGGATGGATTAGAATTTTATCTCTAGCTGTTTAAACTAAAGTAAATTTAAAAAAAAAAATTGGACAGACTACACACCATACAAACATGTTAGCCTAAGAAACACAAAGAAAAAACACTTGATGTGTAACCATCATCTGGGATAATTTGTTATATTTTGTAGGGAGATGTGGTGAATAGTTTTTCTAATAGTTTTTCTACTTCATTAACACATTCTGCTTAGTTTGTAGAAATAAATCAAGCTACTCCCTCCAATACAGATACATATTCCAGCCTGTACAGCCTGCTGCATTTACATCCAATATCTCTGTTTGGTTAAACAGCCGTGAGAAGGGAGGATTAACATGTTCACTTTCAGCTGGATCTTTGAAAATACTTCTCATAGCATACTACAGCCAGGGAGAGAGCAGGAGGGGTTAACACTCACAGCTCAGTTAACAGGAGAAGGGGGAGAGACCCAACTTCAATCTGGTGCAAGCTAAGCAGAATTTCTTAATGAAGTATATTAGAAAACTGTTCACAACACGCAAGCACTCCCCCTACAATATCAAACATCATCTGAAATGACAGATACTCTTTAAGACAAATTAGAAAAAATCCAAAACTGAAACTAAACTGAGTGAAAAACTAGAATGAGAAAAGATAAATCTCCCCCATAGGGCTTAGGGGGATAATGTACAATTACATGTTTCCAGGCATCAGCACAATGTGGAGAAGATTTCTTATATAAGGTAAAATGTACATAAAATAAAGCTCCTCTGATACTGTGCATGAGCACTAGTGAGCTTGTACTCTATTACAGGGGAGCAGAGGTAAAGCTAAAGGGGACACATGTACCACAAGACCCATAATGCCCTGCAGCCCAAAGACCCCTCTTAAATTATTTTGATCTCTGATGCATCACAATTTATGTATTGTAAATTCTTTGCTCTCTGCACTCAGATTTATGTCATCCTGGGGCTCATTTACTAAGGGTTGTGCTGCTCACTGAATGGGGCAGATTTACTTACCCGCTCCATTCGCGATCCAGCGGCAAGTTCTCCGACGCTGATTCAGGTCTTCCAGGGATTCACTAAGGTAGTGCGCCCGATGTCCACCAGGTGTCGCTGCTGCACTGAAGTCTCTCGGAGTTCACTGGAGTTCACCATCTGTTGCTGGGTGCTGGTAAGCGCGTGTCAAGCGACACATTTTAAAAAAAAAATTCCGCAGTTTTTCCGAATGCGTCAGGTTTTCCGCCGCCCACGGCCACCTGATTTCAGTGGCGTGCATGCTGGCACCGATGCGGCACAATCCCATTGCGTGCGCCAAAAACCGGGGCAATTCGGCGCAAACCGGTAATTTTCGGGAAACCCGACGAAAAAAAACGATCCCGGCCCTTAGTAAATGACCCCCATTGTTTTTTGTCTGGCTTCTATGCAACAAAATTTGGAAGGGGGGTGGGGGTGGCGTCGGAATCAGCGCCGGATTTAACTTTAAATTTGTTGCAAGCCCAAGCACTTACATGCATCATTAAAAAGATGGATTTCGGACATGCAGGAAACCGGGCGCACGATCCTAGTGAATCGCGGCACAGTGCATTGGAGTCGGACAATGCACTTTCGATGAAATACAGCAGACGGATAAGTAAATGTTCCCCATTGTCTGCCAGACAAGCCCCCCTCCGCTTTCATTACATAGTGTAATCCAGTAAGGAAGATTGTTTGACAAAATTTTTACACTATTCTACATATGTGTAAGGACAACACTGCTGACTACATTACAAGACTGTTACTCCCTTATCTTCACTAAAATAAGAGAATGGGAACATAATCCCTTCTCACTGGTCACAGATGCTACCCAAATAATATGTAAAGTGAATATTCTGTTTGTAAGGTGGGTTCTGGTTTGTACTACATTAGTGGACCATGTGATCTGCCCAACTTGAACTTTTGCAACAAGCTCTTTGAGCCTTTAGCTACAATATATTTGCCCCAAATGTGACAAAACAAATGTAAAAAAAAAAAGATCTGTATGTAAGAGCAGGAATAGAGAGAGATAGCAGAGTCAGATAATAACCCACAGCAATGAAAATTGCTGTCTTTGCCTTTGGAACTGATTCCACGGTCCCCCTTGTCTAATAGTATCCAATCTCCCTCTCCTCATCCTCTGGTACCTTGTTTATAAACCCATCCCACCAGTAACAGATAACCTGGTGGTCCGGAGTTTGTTGCAGTATGGTATTACCCCTTTTGGGGCAGTTGCTCAACTTACAGCCAGCGTTCATGTAGGAAATAATAACTTAACCACAACATTGGGGCACATTTACTTACCCGTTCCTTGGAGTTTACCAAAAGTGCATTGTCCGACGATCATGCATTCTGCCGCGATTCACTAAGATCGTTCACCCAATATTCTGCATGTTTCGCTTCCCCGCTCAGGTCTGACGAAGTTCACCATCTTCTCCCTGGTGCATGTAAGTGCATTGTCTTGCGACACAATTTGAAAATTAAATTCCGTGTTCAGTCCGAATCAGTTGGATCATCCGACCGCTGTCCCCCCAATCTGTCTTGCATAGAAGCCAGCGCAGCTGCGCCAAAAACCAATCGCGTGCACCACAATCCCAGTGCAGACACCTGTTAAATACTCATGCAAGCTGCGAAAAAACCCCCAAAAACGGCGAACAGTCTGACGAAAGTGCGATCCGCGACCCTTAGTAAATAAGCCCCATTGTCTCGATTTGCTTTACAGATGTGATGTATAGAAATTTCTGGAATATGGATATGAGTGGACGGAAGACTTGTGTAAATTGACACTAATGGAAGGAGTATCTGTTAAAACCGGTATGTGGCTACGACGCCAGTGACCTTTCTATCACCCATCATACTGATGATTCCATTTTATCATTTACATTGCACTAATCAGACTCATAATTTGGTTTACAATAGCTTTATTGTAATAGGAATAGAAGTTGGGAATTATTTTTAGGACTATATATTAGTTTCAGCTTGCTGTTCAATGGCTGATCCACTTCCCAATAGCTTAAAATGTTTCTTCTTTCTGTTCAGGGTTTACTGTGTCTTCCTCTACAAGACCTTTAAGCTGCAAAGTGGAAAGGTCAAGGATCTCATCTGATGTCTTCATTATAATGTCATAGTTATAATGTATATACATCAACGCCTCTCGCTGAAGCTCACGGCAGTAAAAAAAGGTTGCAAACTTATAGATTCCAATACAATTTTGAGGACAGAGTTGGTTTCTTAGGAAATTGGAACAAAACTGTACAAGGTCCAGGATGTTCAGGTAGTCTGCGGCAATGAAGAGATCCTCAACATTGTCTGTGTTGATGTGGGCTACCTTGGTGTAAGCATAGTCTAGAATCAATTTCATGACGTCCGGAGAGATGCCAGGGATGTCATATACTTTCTTATTCGTTTTGTGCCCGCTGTACGTGAATAATACTCTGTGAAAATAAAAGAAATAATAAAAACCCATCCAAGTTAGGCCAAGCTCACACAAAGAATTTGGGTTGCATTTGACATTTGGGCATCTTCTGAATGAAATGATCCAAGACGGAGTTACTGTCTACTCAATTGTGAAAAGTGTAGAGTGGTATAAAGATAAATCATGGGGGGCGATGTATAATGTCATATAGGCTAGTTTTCCGGTGTATAAAGCATGAAAAAGTCACAAGGTTTGGAGTATGATATTGAAATCACAACATAAACCAGCTTTTCTGGGTGAGCCCAAACACTGAACCTGAAGTTCTGGTTGAAGTCCTGATTCGGAGACTCAAACCTGCAACGTTCAGCATGGACCCAAACCCAACCCTAGTGATAACCATTAATTGATTAGCTGTTTATTTTAACCAACACCATGAAAACCCCTGACCTGAAATATGGACTGCAGTCACATAGGATGTCCTTATGAGCCAGGAACTCCACTCCACTGGCTTTGATCACGACGTCACACAGCTTTCCATCTAATCTTAGCTCATTACAAACATTGAAATCCATTTGGTTTACATTGTGATCCATGGTGTTGGTGAGTTTTTATCAATATCCGTGATGGGTATATGGTTCTTCACCAAGACCTTCAGAAAGACACTTGTGCCGCAAGAGAGAACTCTACTCTCCGTCGTGATGTGACATCACAATCTACATTACACAATGGAATTCTGAATGGAATAGTCAGGGAGGGACAGCAGAAAAGATATGTTTAAGGATAGATACATCTATGAATAATAAACATCTTAAACGTGGGAAAATCGTATAACAGATTATATATAAAATATAAAATAAATATAATATATATGATGATAAAATAAGGCTATATAGATCATTATTTACTGTCCAGGCTTTCCATGTCCATATATTAGAACGCCACTCTTAAATTTCCACCCGCCAGCAGTCCTGTGATCGTATTCGCTAAGAGGCTCCGGATTCTTAGTGATTTTAGGCGCAAACTCCGCCAGTTCTGACCTGTAGACCAGATCGGAACTGAATGAGTTTTCTACTATAGTCTCCACCGGTTTTCCCCGCCCTGCTCCTCGCCCCAACACGCCTATGGTGGAGAATGGCCAAAATTGGCAGAGAGATTCATGTGGTTACTCCTTCTGGTGGAGAATCCATAATGAATCTCCCCCATAGTGTCTAGTATTACAGCTCAACACTGTTAACTTCACGGTAGCTGAGCTGTAGTACCAGACACAACCTGCGGACAGGTCTGATGCTGGTTTTGAAAATTTGGATGGATTCAATAATAATAGGGTCTGTTCCAAGTCAAAAAAGATACACAGCCATCAAGTTCCATCAAGAAAGGCAAAGGAAGGGGTTGAGGAAAGGGATACAAGTTGTAAGCTTTTTAAACCTTAGCCATTTACAAATTTACCATAACCAGTCATATTACAGTAATAAATTAGTACCGTATATACTCAAGTATAAGCCGGCCCAAGCATAAACCGAGGCCCCTAATTTTACCACAAAAACCTGGGAAAACCTATTGACTTGAGTATAAGCCGAGGGTGGGAAATGCATTGGTCACAGCCTCCCAGTATATAGCCTGCAGCACCCTGCCCAATAGTTTATGGCCAGCACCTGCCCCCCAGTATATAGCCTGCCAGCCCATATCCCCCAGTATATAGCCAGCCCCCTGCCCCAGTATATAGCCAGCCCCCTGCCCCAGTATATAGCCAGCAGCGGGGGAAGCCGGAAAGGTGAGTTTTGATATATATTTTTTTTGCCTGAGTGTAAGCCGAGTTTGGGGTTTTAGCACATTTTTTTTGTGCTGAAAAACTAGGCTTATACTCGAGTATATATGGTAATTGTATTTTTATTATTACAAATTGATTCCAATTGCAACTACATGGATCTCCTGTCAAACGAATGGTGCATCAGCTTGTAATCAGTTAGCAGGTCATGTCAATATGGGATCTTCTGTGACCTTACACATAAGAATGATATAGATCATATATTATGTCCTCAGCACATAAACATATACAGATGTCTATTACAAGCTGCTTCTGGGGAAAAAGTCTGTGGGGGAAATTTATTAAGGGCAAAGATAATCACAATTACCACCAAGGGGGTGTGAAGGGGCACGAAGGGGGAATGGGCAGCAGTAGAGTGGGTCGGCATGGGGCGTTCCGGCTCTGGTACCTGCGCACTGGCTGCAGCAAGCAAAGTTTCATGAGAAAAATTTAGCAGACTGATAATATTTCCATGCCGGAGCCTCTTGGTCTATCCAGCACCGCCAGAGAAGCAATTATTTCATTGAACAACGGTGAACAACATATGATAAATCTCCCCAAATGAGTTCAACTTCGAGGGCATCCATCAGAACTTGGAAAAACTGGCCCTTCCAAAAGAAGTGCAAATTACTACAATTATGGGATGGAGCTGGGAACAGAGAGCTCTGTCTATAAGATGGCGACTGTTTGGGAGATAGAGAACAACGCTGGGTGTACAGTGATTTACTACATTTGGTAGGTCAGGTGATGGTGTAGGCACAGAAGCTGTGCCCGCATGATAATAATAATAATAATAATAATTCTTTATTTATATAGCGCACACAGATTACGCAGCGCTGCACAAGCATGTCAAATTGGTCCCTGTCCCCATGGGGCTCACAATCTAAACAGCCTAACAGTATGTTTTGAAGTGTGGGAGGAAACCGGAGTACCCGGAGGAAACCCACGCAAACACGGAGAGAACATACAAACTCTTTGCAGATGAGCACTGGAGCTCTGCAGTAACAACACTTTAACCATTAAAATGCAGCTATAAATTTAGACAGTGGTGTCTTAATGTTAAAGAGAAGAAGGTGGCATTTTTTCCTTCACCGTATGAACTCCTGTCATGATGTCAAAGGCACAGCATTTAGAAAGCACATTAAAATTGAAAAATCACCCTCAAAACTACCAGTCCCTTAGGTGAGGCAAATATCCTTTGTAGAATTCCTTTTTTTATGTAAAGTATCACCCTTTTACCTATATAAAAAAAAATATCCTCCGAAGACATGTGAAAATGAGCAGAGAAGAGTCATATTTTCCCTGAGATGAGTCAAGCTTAGAGGTCGCAGGGGGAGTGTCACTTCACAACACCCTTGTCTTTGGTTCTATAGGACCTCGAAACATACATATGGTGCCATATTTAAGGAAACCTACCACCACGGATCTACCTATTAAGGCCCTGTATCAGCACGTCCCCTGTATCTTTTATTGCCCTATTATGCTAATTTTCTAAAGAGGCTACTGGAGTAGCTGAGGCTACACGGCGTGGTTACTCCAGGGAACAGGGAAACACAAGGGTATTTCCCTGTGTCTAGGTGTATTCCTCTGAGCACACTTGGATCGGTAGGGTCGATGCAGAAACGCATCAGACAGGGACATAATTGAGACAGACCTACTATATACAACCACTAATAATTGGTGGCTCACCTGTGCTCCTGTGATTGCGCCTACTTGTTTCTTGGTGCATGTTATCGGACTTTGGTTGGCACATATGCGTTTGGATTGCCACCTGAGGGTGCACCTTGAAAAGCCTGAATGAATACTTAGGGCTATTTTTCTAGCACAATTTTAATAATATTTTGAATAAAGATATTAAAGACCTTTAAACGTTCTAATCAGGCAGATCATTCATTTGATAACAGCAGGACGTGAACCTTGTATTGATAATACTTTTAGCCTCCGTATAGATAGTACACTGCAGGGCTCTTTGTCGCAGAACCACAATAATGTTGGGTCATGGGGGATCATTTATGAATGATAGAACAATGTTACTATTAAATTGCTTTTTACTAGCACTGCGTGTTCCCGCTGCTTCTGATAATAATGTAGGGTCCGGGGGTCACAGAAAATGGCATCTGTCACACAAAAATAATGACAGGCGCTCAGTGTAAACTATCAGCACTACCCTGGATTCTAGGAATTGGCTGATTCATAAGATTGGATGTAAAACAACACTAAAATTTTAAACAACTTTTTGGCGTCCAAAAATTGTGGGAAAAAATCACAAAGTTTTTTTTTGCGATTTTCTTTGGAGTAAAAAAATTGCAAAGGCCTTTTTCCTGCATCAATATAGGATCACTGCTAGTGCAACACTGTAGAAAGCCAAATTTATGATTTGCAATTTTTTAAAATAATTCAATAAAAGTCGCAAGATCATTCCACTCCCCTCCTGGAGTATGTGCGGTTGCGATTATTTTACTCTGCTTGTGATTATTTTGCAATTATTTTTTAAATAATCCTAGAGAAATTTATTAAAGGGCCAACGCCACTTTAATGGATCTGCAAAGCAGTGAAGTTCCAAATGCAAACAAAGAACTATCGCAAAGAGCCGACCTAATGATAAATCTCTGCCTAAATGTTTCTATAGGCCCCTCATGTAGAAGAGACATCTGCCTTCCATTGAGGATGGTTTTAACCTGTGGCACGTGTACCCTAGGGCATACATCAGGGGGTACATACACAGCTAGAAATGCTTCTTCCTTTCCCAATGTCACCACTATAGCCACTATGGGGCTCATTTACTTACCCGGTCCATTCGCGATCCCGCGGTGCGTTGTCCGACGTTGATTCGGAGCTTGCCGGGATTCACTAAGGTCGTGTGTCCAATATCCACTAGGTGTCGCTGCTGCGCCGAGGTCAGAGTTCACCATCCTCTTCCTGGTGCATGTAAGTGCGCGTCAAGCGATACTTTTTAAAAAAATACTGCGTTTTTTCTGAATCCGTCGGGTTTTCCGACGGCCACGCCCCCAATTTCCGTCACATGAAACCCTGCGCTGATGCGACACAATCCGATCGGGTGCGCCAAAAACCCGGGGGGAAACCGGCGCAAACCGGTAATTTTTGGGAAACCCGACAAAAATGAGCAATTCGGGTCAATGAGCAATGAGCCCCTATAAGTCTTACCCTATAGACAGGGCTGCCAGTAGTACATCAAACTTCCTGATAACTTTATATGCGTTAAACAGATCACCGGGCATCAGTCTGGAGCTGGCACCTGTTTTTCGGTACTAGACTGCAACAAGTAGGTTCAGAGACAGTTAAGGAGTAAAGTCAATGTAAATCTCACAACTCTCCATTACATTGTGTGCTTCCTGGTTGCTCACACATGTTAATCGTCTCACAAAGTGCCCATATTGCGCATAAAAAATTTGGAAGCCAAAAGTGCCTAGTTACAGGTAGGCCAATAAGTATTTGCCATGCCCTAAGAGTGTGCTTGACACAGCTATCCTATGGCTATACCTGCCAGTCACAGTTTTACCCATTTATGTATGTACAAGATGCCCCATAACAGTGTGTGCCCAACATAGTTTACCCAATAAGGAAACGCTTTACTGACATGTGCAGAAGTTGAAGCCAGTCAACTTAGGAATTCTAGGGATCAATACAGGTGTGTGTGGGAAAGGGCGAAGATAAAGATGAACTCATCGTCAAAGTAAATAATTTTATGCGCTATAATAATTTGAGGAAAAACAATATTTTTATAAAAACATTTGACAACTGCCTATTACCAGTTAGGGGGAGTCACTAAGAAGTTTAATACTATCCAATCAGTGCTGAGTAAGTAGACACACCCCATTTGATAGAAAGGGTAACACCCATTTGTCTATTGATTGATTAAATGCCTAGGGGAAATATAAGCAGGACAGCACAATGGGGGTCATTTACTAAGGGCCCGATTCGCGTTTTCTCGACGTGTTACCTGAATATTTCCGATTTGCGCTGATTTCCCCTGAATTGCTCCGGGATTTTGGCGCATGTGATCGGATTGTGGCGCATCGGCGCTGGCATGCACGCGACGGAAATCGGGGGCGTGGCCGAACGAAAACCCGACGGATTTGGAAAAGCCGGTGAACTTGTGTGCATTCCAATGCTCTTCAGCACAGCGCCACCTAGTGGATGTCGGAGGAACTGCCTTAATGAATCCCGGCCGGACCCGAATCCACCACATAGAATGCGCCGCTGGATCGCGAATGGACCGGGTAAGTAAATCTGCCCCAATGTGTCATGGTCTGAAAAGACAATCCAGAAATAATTTTACATGGGGAATACAGAAAGGTGACATGGAGTCCTGAAATACCCAGTGATCAGGTTTCTCTGCACATTTTATTGCTCATCACTTACTCCTGCATTTCCCCAGCGACAAATGAAGAGAGTTGCCTTCTTTATACCTTACAGGTCCCTGCAGCTTCGCCTGATAATGTGCTGAACTGGAAAATCACCTTCTTTTGACCTTGACTTTATCTCCTTATTCCGATTATTCTCTGTATTCGCTTGGCTAACCCTGCCTAACACCTCAACTTTACCTGCTGGGATTTCAGCTGCCCTTTGGTTCCCTACCTCATCGCTCTTGATGGAGACTGTGAAGGGTCATTACAATCTGTAGGTGTATTGAGATTCAGGGTTTTGTTTTCCTATATGTATGATCTGAGTGAATAAAGGATGTGTGCTTCTCTGTTCTTAGATCATATGGAATGGTGAGAATTTCAAGACCTGTTCACAGGCTGCGGTACTGAGTGGCACTCACTATTGTGTGGTGCTTGAGGGGTGCTGGGGCCCAGAGCCATGGGGGGTTAGCCTGCCCGAAAGGGTACTGGCAGGCTGCTCGATCTTGGTCTCTGTTGGTTCTGTTGTGGTGGTGCCAAACACCATGCAACATTTATTAGATATTGTTAAGACAATACAATGACTAGTTTATTGCTTACACTTGTGATTACTTTTCCCAATCCTCCACCTTCACAGCAGTCCGGCATGAAGGGGCAATCGGCCAGCCAGGAGCTGGGAATTACTGTCCCTACCCCTGTGCACTCATTGCAGCCGGCGACTTTTCACATCATGCCTGATGGGTAAAATAAGGTCTAGTGGTTTGGCAGGAATCATTTGCAATTGGATTGAAAACTGGCTGAAGGATCGTATCCAGAGAGTTGTGATAAATGATTCCTTCTCGGAATGGTCACCAGTTATGAGTGGTGGACCCCAGGGTTCTGTGCTTGGCCCACTACTATTTAATATATTTATTGATGATATAGAGGTAGGAATTAATAGAACTGTGTCTATTTTTGCAGATGACACAAAACTGTGTAGTATAATACAGTCTATGGAGGATGGGAGTAGTACAAGCTGTGTAGTGTAATACAGTCTATGGATGATGGGAGTAGTATAAGCTGTGTAGTGTAATACAGTCTACGGAGGATGGGAGTAGTACAAGCTGTGTAGTGTAATACAGTCTATGGAGGATGTTAATAGGCTGCAGGGTGACTTGGACAAACTGAGTGTTTGGTCATCCACTTGGCAAATGAGCTTCAATGTTGATAAATGTAAGGTTATGCACCTGGGGCCTAATAATCAAAAGGCAAAATATGTCCTTGGGAGAGTACCCTGGGGGTACTAGTAGATCATAAATTAAATAACAGCTTGCAATTTCTTTAGCCAATAGGATCTTGTCATGTATCAAAAGTGGTATGAAGAGCTTCAAGAAGGGTATAGAATTGTTTACCCTAAATCTCTTCCTCATCCAATCCCAACCCTTCCTTGGTTCAACTTGATGGACATGTGTTTTTTTTTCCACCATATAAACCATGATACAATAAACAATGCTAAGATGTAATCTGCTGGAAAACTGGGCTCCAAGGACATAAAAAAAATTCCATAAACAGTGAATATTTATGTCTTTTCTGTGATGGTCTTTGGATATGATCTTTAAGCCAGTTTTCAATCAATTTGCAAATGATTCCTAAGGGACAGTGTCAAATGTCTTTCCAAAGTCCAAGAACACAATATCCACAGCAGCTTCTCCACCCAGGCATCTGCTCACTTCTTCATAAAAGCAGATCAGGTTAGTCTGACAACTTCTATTCTTAGTAAACCCATGCTGGCTGTCACTTATTGTAATGGTACACAGACAACAGAAGGTACTAGGGAGTACCCAGGAGGAAAGTCTCTGTGGAAGGGAGGGACGAGTCTGTGGACCAGTGGACCCTCTGGACCACCTCGGGAGGATGTAGATGGTACTAGCCGACACCCAGGACCGGAGTCTAAGTGGCACCTGGTCTTCACCAGAGCCTGCCACAAAGCGGGATGGTCTTGCTGCGGCGGGATGCCAACAGGTCATTCCACGGGTGCGACTAGGCCCGTGGTGGTAGCCAGGGAATAAGGGGTAGAATGACACAATCCAAGCCTGGGATAACAGCAGGAGTACGGCTTGGAAGGATGGGCTGGAACTCACGGCAGGCAAGCAGACAGTAGCTGGCACAGGACCCAGGCAGACAGGAATGGAAAAGTCCTTAGAGGAGAGCTGGTGGCTTGGAGGCGTCTGGGAATGCTGGGAACACGGGTGCCACCACGAGCGTCAGGGAACGCTGGAGACAGGAAACATGGAGGCATCTGGAAAATCTGGAACAACACACGGAGAACACAAAGGCTTCTGGAAATGCTGACAGACATTCTTCTTCAACAGGAACCGCTGTGGAAAGTGAGGTCTGGAAACCTTGGAAGTTCCTTGGAAATGCTGAAGATCTGGCGAGGCAAGAAGGGAGGTGCCGGAATATAAGGGTAAAGCCGGATTAACGAGCTCCAATCAGGAGGACGCTGGCCCTTTAAGACTAAGAGAGCCGGCGTGCACGCACCCTAGAGAGCGGGGACGCACGTGGCCGAGAGCGAGGATGTGGCCTAGTCGGGAAGCAGGACAGTTGGAGAGGTAAGTACGGGCCGGGGGTGACTGTGCCACATGGAAGGGCAAGGGAGTACCTGCGATCCGTACCGAGGATCGCGGGTGCGGCCTTGACAGTACCCCCCATCCTTTAGGGCCCCTCTTCCTTTGTTTTTCTGTCTCCTCCAATTCTTCAAGGTGACGGGACATCTCTGGAGGAGGACAGGCTGGGGTGGCACTTGAAAGGCCGGAGACTAGAATGGCTCTTGGGAGCCGGAGACTGGGGAGGCTTTTGGAAAAGCCAGAGGCTGGAGTGACTCTGGAAAGCCAGAGGCTGGAGTGGCTTCTGGAAAAGCCAGATACTGGAGCGGCTCTGAAAAACCGGAGGCTGGAGTGGCTTCTGGGAAAGCCGGAGACTCTGGAGTGGTTTCTGGAAAAAGCCGGAGACTCTGGAGTGGCTTCTGGGAGAGCCGGAGGCTGCAGCGGCTCTGGAAAGTCGGAGGCTAGAGTGGCTTCTGGAAAAGCCAGAGGCTGGAGTGGCTCTGGGAAGCCAGAGGATGGAGTGGCTTCTGGAAAAGCAGGAGGCTGGAGCGGCTTCTGGGAAAGCCGAAGACTCTGGAGTGGCTACTGGGCGAGCCGGAGACAGGAGCAGCTTCTGGGAGAGCCGGAGACTGGAGCAGCTTTGGAAAGCCAGAGGCTGGAGTGGCTTCTGGAAACCCGGAGGCTGGAGTGGCTTCTGGAAAAGCCGGAGGCTGGAGCGGCTCTGGGAAGCTGGAGGCTGGAGTGGCTTCTGAAAACGCTGGCAGACTGGAGCGTCTGGAAATGCTGACGGGCCTTCTTCTTCAACAGGAACTGCTGTGGAAAGCGAGGTCTGGAAACTTTGGAAGTTCCTTGGAAATGCTGAAGACCCGGTGAGGCAGGAGGGGAGGTTCTGGAATATAAGGGTGAGGCCGGATTAACCAGCTCAAGTCAGGAGGGCGCTGGCCCTTCAAGGCTAGGAGAGCCGGCGTGCGCCCTAGAGAGCAGGGGCGTGCATGGCCTAGAGCGAGGATGCAGCCTAGTCGGGAAGCAGGAGCATTGGAGAGGTAAGTCCGGGCTGGGGGGTGACCGTGCGATATGGAAGGGCATGGGAGAAACCCCGATCCGTACCAAGGATCGCGGGGGCGGCCATGACACTTATTATACCATGTGATGTCACTCCTGTATATAGTCTTTTAGCAGCACTTCCAATATTTTCCAAATTACAGACCTACAATAGCTTGGCATAGTTGTACAGTACATGTACATGAATATTATACCCCCCTACAAGTCTGGAATTCACTTCCTACATATGATACTAGAATCAAGCTTCTTGAGACATGAAGGACATGTCTCTTCTGTTGGCTTTCAATCTTCAAGGTCCTGAAATGGCTCTTGTGTACATGTGTATGGAGAGCTGGAACAGATGCATGAAGACTTAAAGGGGTTTTCTCACGAAAACTTTCATTACTGAGACACCAACTAATTTGCAAGTTAGGGCTACCCCCTAAACCCCCTTATATTATAGTCCACTACTGATACTATAGGATTGCATTACCCACAATGGCACCACCAGCACCAGATTTTCTGTTGTGTAATCAATGCTAAAAAGCATGTTAAGTATCTCTGCCTTCTCTTGATCACCAGTCAGCAATTCCCTATTATCAGTATATGGGTGTCCCACCCGCTCTGGCCGATTCTTTTTCGCATTTATATACTTAAAGAATTTTTGGGGATTTATTTTGACAACTTTGGACACTTGTATTTCATTTTGTATTTCATTTTGTATTTTATCTGATTTAATTTCCTTCTTACAGATTTTACTAATTAACCCCTTAACGCTCTGCGCCGTAGCTCTACGGCGCAGAGGTATAAGGGATGTATGAAGAGGGCTCACGGGCTGAGTCATCTTCATACAGAGGTGGGGGTTTTTGCATTTTGCACAAAACCCCCCCGCTAATAACCGCGGTCGGTGCTTGCACCGATCGCGGCTATTAACCCTCTAAACGCCGCCGGCAAAGTCGCCGGCGGCGTTTAAAAGACGGCGGCGCGCGGGCGCCGCCATCTTTTTTTCGATCGCCACGCCCCCGAACGTCATCGGGGGGCGGCGATCGGTTACCATGGTAGCCTCGGGTCTTCTTTTGACACGAGGCTACATGGTTTATGCAGGTTCGTTACAATGAGCCAGTGGCTCATTGTAATGTATGACCTGCAAAAATGCCATATATTGCAATACTGTAGTATTGCAGTATATGGTAGGAGCGATCTGACCATCTAGGGTTAATGTACCCTAGATGGTCTAAAAAATAGTGAAAAAAAAAAGAAAAAAAAAAGTTTAAAAAATAAAAAAAATTAATAAAATATTAAAAGTTCAAATCACCCCCCTTTCCCTAGAACGGATATAAAACATAACAAACAGTAAAAATCACAGACATATTAGGTATCGCCGCGTCCCAAAATGCCCGATCTATCAAAATATAAAAATGGTTACGGCCGGCGGTGACCTCCGAGGCGGGAAATGGCGCCCAAATGTCCGAAATGCGACTTTTACACCTTTTTACATAACATAAAAAATGAAATAAAAAATGATCAAAATGTCGCACAGACCTCAAAATGGTAGCAATGAAAACGTCGCCTC
The DNA here is from genome assembly GCF_040894005.1 of Engystomops pustulosus. Taxonomy (NCBI): domain Eukaryota; kingdom Metazoa; phylum Chordata; class Amphibia; order Anura; family Leptodactylidae; genus Engystomops; species Engystomops pustulosus. The sequence goes on along the minus strand of NC_092415.1, from coordinate 179,174,661 downwards.
ATTTCGCAAAAAATGACCCCTCACACATCTCCGTGCGCCAAAGTATGAAAAAGTTATTAGCACCGAACCAGAGAATAAAGTAGGCATGTTATTTGGAGCGAAGAGTGAAAGTCGTAAAAACTGAGCCCACAAGAACGTGACGCACGTGCTTTTTTTTTTCAATTTTTCCACATTTGGAATTTTTTTTCAGCTTCGCAGTACACGGCATGTTAAAATAAATAACATCACGGGAAAGTAAAATTTGTTACGCACAAAATAAGCCCTCACACAGGTCTGTACACATAAAAATGAAAAAGTTATGGATTTTTGAAGTTGGAGAGCGAGAAATCAGCCGAAAAACCCTGCGTCCTTAAGGGGTTAAAGGCTTCAAGTGACCCATTTATGAATGCCCTCTTTTTAGCATTTTTTGCCCTTTGAACTGTAGCTGTAAGCCTTGTGCAGTGTAATCTAGCCCGTCTATAAATTTAGAAGTATAGTATGGAGGTTCTTCACTTAAGGTTGGAACCTAGTTCTTAAAAATTGTTCTTTAGGCTTCTCCACCTACCATCTATTTTATCACTGGCTCCCATATGGACCACGACAGCTGGGTCATCCCTAACACCTCCCAGTAATGAATCTACCATTTCCACCATATGCCAAACCCTGGCACCAGGGAGACTGCAAACCATTCAATTGAGGGGGTCTTGACAATAAATTATCAGTATTTCTAATTGTAGAGTCCCCTTCAACCACTTACTGTCCTGGCTTATCTGCACTGACATCCCCCTACTACTAGCTGGGCTGCTCCCCTGGCTGTAAGGTGGAGAGCAGTATCTTCTAGGGCCATTATTTCTTATACTGACATCCTTGCAATATCGCTCAATTTTTTCGCTTCGGTGTTCAGATGCAGAAGTGGTCTTCCTTTTCTTGGACCCCTTTTGGACACCTCTAGGTACAGTAACCCAGTGACCTACCCGGTCCTACTGGCTTCTCAACCCTCCACTTCTATCCCACTTATTTGCTTATTGAGCATCCTGTGTACTGCCTACACCCTGCACCTTTTCAGGCACAGGCTATGGTGCAATTCTACGCCAGGAGGCCGAAGCCTACTTATAAATCCAGTTCCAGGGGTTGGGGCAACAATTAGGGCAGAATGATCCAGTGTCTTGGCCCCAATGATCTTCTGAAAGTCACTTAAAATCCTACAGGTATTCAGCTGAGCTTCAGACTCCTCCATTACTTCTTTTACTTCTCCATGGTTACCAGTCCTACAATTTTGCTGAGCGGCCAAACGACAGAGCAAGAATAGGTCCAGTTCTATGGTTAACAGGGAACGGGTGTCTAACAGTGCCAAGTTAGATGGACAGGGGAACATTTACCATACAAGCCCTTCTTATGTATCTGCCGTCCGAGCTGTGCTGGCATATATTTCTGTTCCAGGCATTTGACCACAGGCCATGCACACCTTCATGCCCCCCCCCCCCCACCTTTACGGGTGGATCTGGTGTAAAGGGAATAATAATCGCAATGCCTGCAGGTTTGCATAGCACTGCGATTATTTTAGGGCTTGTGCATCAGAAAACTGGCACACAAGTTCGGATATATCTCCACCACAGACTTACCTGATGCACCTCTTTTCCTCCTATTTGTTGACTTTGATTTTTGTATATTTTGACAGATTTCTGTTACATTCAGATTAACCCCATAATGATGAGGACTGAAAAGAATTTAGTGACCAGCACGTTTAGTGAATTTTGTGGGTCAAAGGTTTTTTTTTACAATATTATTGGGAAATATGAGTATGTATATTGGTATTTGTTTTTTTGCTTCATATGACCCCCATGAGGCCATAAAACTCCTGGGGGTATTTCATCATACCCAAGCAGTTCTGATTAACTCTTTCAGACCTGGCAATCATGTGACTGCAGTGTCTATAGAGCTGCTCCTCTATTCACTGCCTAGCACTTCAGTATTACGCAGTAAGGAAAGGAGAAGGCAGAAGCAGTAATAAACCACTTCTACTTTCATTCTAAGGTCTCTGGTTGTCTCTGACAGCTGGAGACCTAGTCTTGATCCTGCTGTCAGTGCAGGCACAGGAGAAACTGCAGCAGACCTAGGCCATGCACCAGCTGACGTCTAAAGTTGGTGGGTGGTCAGAATTGAATAAATAAATGTGCCCCATTGTATCCAATAGAAAAAAAACAGAACATTGCAACAATTTTGCATAAAGCTTTATTAAAAAAAATCCTAAAAGTATATGTTTCCTCTGCAGATCTTTGTATGACTATGGTCAGGAAGGACATAAAATCTTAAAGTGTTGATCATCTTATTGCCACTCACAGAGGTGTACATTGCTTATGCCATGTGCCGTTTCACCCAATTCACTATGCATTAGTAGACACTTTACATCTGTAAAGATTTTTCAAAAATTGCAATTTCATCAGATGGTTAGTAAAATAAATTTTGAAGAGACAAAATAATAAAGATCTGCATATACTGCACAAGAACATATGCGACATCTATGCCCCTTCCTAACTATTCCGTATAGAATCCTCATGTACAATGCAGGTTGTGATGTCATTATAGAAGAGGCGATAGACGAAGTGAAATGACAGTTCAGACCATGATATGTCCACGATATGTCCATCATGGAGATCGAAGATAACATACCCACCAGGAACATGGAACATAAAATGGACCCGATAGCTTACATTGTATTTAATGAGCTGAGATTGGAGGGAAAGCTGTGTGACGTGGTGATTAAAGCCAGCGGGGTGGAGTTCAAGGCTCATAAGAACATCCTCTGCGGCTGCAGTCCTTACTTTAGGTCAGTGAATATTGGCCCACATTTATTAAAGCCTTTGCGCCAGTTTTCTGTCAGACTCTGCACTTGAAAGAATGTGCAAAGTTAGACCATGCGCCACATTTATTACCACAACTTCACAGAATTGTGTTGCACAATATTTGCACAATGGGGCATATTTACGTATGAATGTATGTATGCTAACCCCGCCGCTGCTCTTGCGCAGCGTGATACATCAAGAGGTTGAAGCCCTGCCTGGCGTATAAATAAACTAAAAAAACACAGCGGTCGAATTTTCAAAGTAACGCCCCGCACCTGCCCACTTCCAGCTGGCCACTCCTTCCACTGGTGTGAAGATGGCGGATTGGGCTAAATAATTGCAAGTGCTAGCAAAAAGTGCAGCCACTGGCATGGCACAGAAGCCCTGATAAATATGTCCCTCTATGTCCATCCCAAACTGATAGGTAGGATCACTGCTATGAAGTCGCTCATAGACTGAACATGAGACAACTGCTCCACAGTCTTTCTATAGGTCACTCTGGATGAGTAACAGCAATACTGAACAGTATATCCATCCTTATCTCTCACCCAACCCATTCTTCACTTCCTTCTCTATAGATTTCTATAGTCAATGCTTGTAATTTGATTTTTTAGAAGCTCATACTCTGTCTTGGAAGATCTAAGTAGTTTTAACAGAGTTTTAAGGGCTCATTCACATGGCCGTCTGCGGGAACGTACACGCGGTCGCAATAGTGGCGCGGCACAGATACGGTGCCGCTATTCTCTATGGAGGGAGGAGGGGTCACCTTCTCCTCCTCTGCAGCACACAACGGTATGCCCGCACGGCGGGCATACCGCGTGTGAATGTACCCTAAGAGTTAATGTCAAATTTGGAGGGGGAGCTGTGGTGGGGTTGGGTCAAGCTGTTGTGAAGAGCTCCCGCCTTTATACTCACCATCAAAGATTTTAAGAAGCACAGTATCAATACCAAACTTAAAATGGTCAATAACTTTTTAGCAAACTTCATATCAAGTAGTAATACAAGTGACTAGAAGATACTGTGATGTATCAAAACCAAATTAGCCCTTTCTCCATTTAACGCCAATTCACATCTTACTAATTTCCCCGTTCAATTTCACATCAGTGAAACAAATAGACGGATTCAAGCAACTGCTAAAATAACTGAGATTTGAACTGGAATTACTTTCCTCTCCTTATTTTCCCTTCTTCCCTTGTAAATTGCCTCTTACCCTCAATTTGCTGATTCCCATCTTGCTACTCTTAACCACAATTTGTCTGTCCAAATATCATTGGCTCCCCTTTATTTTGGCACCAACTCTTAAAGGGGTTTCCCCAGGAAAGAAAGTTCTTAAATTTGAATCTCCTAGTGATGTTTGCACAATAAAGCTCATGTGTAATCCCCTTACTTTACAATTTTACTGAGTTTTATTGTTGTTTTAGCTCCTATGACTCAGTGATGGTCAGTGTAAAATTTCAGAGTGTGGACAGGGACTCTCTAAGCAGACACTTCATGATCCCTCTGTGTTATGAGATGCTGTGTGCTTACAATGTAGTTAGATCATCAGGGTAAAAAGTTTATATACAATTTTATTTAGCTTCTGAGCATTCTACTAGTATCTGAGAGATCAGAGATCAGACTCACAAGAGATGATGAGATTCATGAGATGGATAAAATAACACTCTCAGATTTGATACATCTCCACTATAACACACACAGAGTCAGCACTGCTATGCCTCCCTCCCTTGGATGAAGACCTTATCTTGTCTGTAGCTTGCAGAGCAAGCCTCTGTGCGCTGCCTGCCGGCAGAAAGTGTTTGTGTGTGAGCTGGTCTTGTAGTGGAGGGGGAAAGGGAAGGAGGCAGAGAGTACTGCAGTGTGCAGACAGCAGAAGGAAGCTATTCATGAGAAAAATTTTGCCTGTCCGACCATGGTCAGAAGATTTATGGTTGGATCGTGGGTCAACCAAAATTGCATATACCAGGACTGATAGAGACAGGTTTGAATTATATCTATGAAATGCTGTATTTTTGTTAATAACAGTAAATTAGAGAATGTGTTATCCTGAGTATATTTAGGAATCTTGTCTTTGTGGGAATACCTCTTTAATGAACAGAATTTCTCCCCAAATCTTAATAGTTACAGACACTATGGTGCCTAAATATAATTGCTTAATATTGTGCCCAGTAAATGGAAAAATAGCTACAATGCACATTTAATACAGATTTTGTTCTGATCTGGTGAAAAAAAGTGTTAAAATAATGCATGTAGAAAAAAGCCTGGAAATCTGCAACAAAAATGCACTACACATAACACAAATCTGCATGTAAAACATATATACATAAAACATCCATAAAAACCATGTGGACTTGATACATGTGCAGATAGCCTAAGGCCCCTTACACACTAGCGAGTGAGATGTGTGTAACGCGCATCACACTCGCAGCATGTGCTGGCTGTGACGTCCGGCCCGAATGCTGACAACCGGAAGTAAACTGACTGTATGCTGAGCTCAGTCCTAGTTGCTCATTGTTCGTTCCGGATGTTCCAGCCAGCGCACGCTTCTAGTGTGATGAAAGTTGGACACATCTCACTTACTAGTGTATAAGGGGCCTAACGTTATGTCTGTGTTGAGATTTAAGAAACCCATTTATTCAAACTCTTCTATTCTCTCTTTGAACTGAAATCATTTTTTTCTCGCAGAAAACCTTTGTAACCTACTTTGTTCCAGTTACATCTTTCATGTAGTTTTGTTATTAGCTCATGCTTGTAAGGCCAATGTATTTGTACCTGCAGAGCATTGTTCACCAGCAGCTGGATCAGCAGTGAAGATGACGTGTATGACATCCCTGGTATCGATCCGGAGATTATGAAATTGATCATAGAGTTTGCCTACACCTGGACAGTCCCAATCACCTGTAATAATGTGGAAAGTGTGTTTATCGCGGCAGATTACTTAAATATTCTTAGTCTCGTACAACTCTGCTCCAAATTCCTGAAAAAACAACTGTGCCATGAGAATTGTATTGGACTCTATAGGTTCACTGAGTGTTATTACTCCCCCGAGCTGCATCAGGAGGCGCACATGTACATCTTACACAACTTTGAAGATATAGCTAAGCTCTCAGATGAGTTCCTTGACTTATCAGCCGTGGAACTTAAAGGCCTCCTAGAAAAGGACGAACTAAACATCAAACAGGAGGAAACTGCATTTGAAGCTATTGTGAAGTGGATCAGTCATAGCCCAGAACAACGAAAACATCACATTTCACTTCTTCTTCCAGAGGTAATAATCATTTTACAACATGTAATTTTCTACTTTTTGCCTTTATAGCTTTTATTGCCACTAACAAAATAACACAGCACAGAACACATAACACATTATAAATGGCGCAGTGTAGGAGATAGTGCCATATCTGGCAGATGATTACAGTTGTACAGGGCAGACATCTGCCAGCAATGTTTGTCTCAAGAGACAATTCACATTATGTTGAACCTCTCAGATGCTGCGGTCAATTATGACCACAATTTGCATCATGGATGTTCAACCTCTCGGATACTTCAGTCAATTGTGACCACAGCATCCTAAAAGTTGTTTTGTGATAAGAGGCTCCTTCCAGTAAAATATTAGGATTTTGGAAGCAGTTCTGTGGGTATGGAAGCCCCATGATCTTTATGGAGACTTTCTGGTACACGAATTATAATATAATATTGTATTTACCGTATATTCTCAAGTTGACCCCAGTATAAGCCGAGGCCCCTTATTTTACCACCAAAAACTGGGAAAACCTATTGACTCGAGTATAAGCCGAGGGTGGGAAATGGTCACAGCCTCCCAGTATATAGCCATCAAGCCTTCAGTAGTATACAGCCAGCCTGCCCCCTGTAGTATACAGCCAGCCAGCCCCCAGTAGTATACAACCAACCAGCCCCCAATAGTATACAACCAGCCAGCCCCCTGTAGTATATAGCCAGCCAGCCCCCAGTATTTTTTTTTTTAATTGACTTGTGTATAAGCCGAGGTGAGGTTTTTCAGCACAGTGTTTGTGCTTATAAACTTGGCTTATACACAAGTATATACGGTAATGCTTTATAGAGGTGTGCAAATCATTGCATTGACAATTGATTTAATTGTCATGGAAATTGGTAAATAACCATCTTTATAAAAAAAAAGCTCCTGTCTTGTTTCATAAAATTAAAATTTTTAGTTTCCAATAAAACTATTATAACTTCTGTTGATATCATATATACAAGCACGTCCATAGCACGTCTGAAAATATTCGGATTTGATTTGTTGCCTGAAAATCACCAGATTCTTACCTAATCTAAAAAAGCGATGAATAGATTCACTGATCCTCATCCTATTAAGACATTTTGAAAAAGTTAAGAAAAAAAAACATAAATACACAACTTGCAAAGTTAATATTAAAAATGTTAAAGGGAACCTGTCACTACACTACCCCCCACCTTCTTCCACAAACACTACCTTCTTCTATAATATGTATGTTCCCTGGAGGTCTTTTTAGCATATTTTTAGGTTGCAGTGTTGTGAGGGGATCCCTTTATAGATCTCAGAAGATGGTGAATCTAAGTTGTATACTATATTGGATTATTTCTCATTACTTCTCTAACTTTTGGTTGTCTTTTTTCATAAATTGACATTTCTAGGTTCGCTTTGCCTTTATGAACACTGATTTCTTCAACTTCAATGTCAAAATGAACAACTACGTAAAAGGGAATAAAAAGTGTAAACCAATTATCATTGACGCCCTGCGAGCTATGTTTAACCTCAACACAAATGGCTACTCAAATACAGATTTAAGCCCCATGAGCCGACCCCGTCTTCCATATGAAGTCTTGTTTGCAGTTGGTGGCTGGAGTGGAGGTAGCCCTACTAATGCTATTGAATGTTATGATGCCCGTGCCGCCCAGTGGATCCAAATAACAAGTGAAGAAATGAGTCCAAGAGCTTATCATGGAACAGCATATTTGAAGGGGTGTTTGTATATCATTGGTGGATTCGATAGTGTGGACTATTTCAACAATGTAAAACGTTTTGACCCAATCAAGAAATCCTGGCAGGAAGTAGCACCCATGCACTCAAAAAGGTGCTATGTCAGTGTCGCTATCCTGGATGAAAACATCTACGCGATGGGAGGCTTTGATGGCCATATACGTCTGAACACTGCAGAGTGTTATGAGCCAAAAACCAATCAGTGGACCTTGATATCACCCATGAACGAGCAAAGAAGCGATGCCAGCGCCACTACCCTAAATAACAAGGTAAGGAGATAATGGCCTCCATGCTCTGGTTTTCTCAATGATTTGTGTTGTTCCAAAAGATACAAACCTCCTTCATTTTTTAGCTTAATCTAGAAGATTAGCCCAGCACCTAAACCAAGCATCCTGCACCCAAAGAATGTCTACAGTTTGAATTCTGCACCCTAAATCCACAGCAATGAAACCCACAATGAAAATCAGTTCCAGTGTTTTCTTTTCCCCAGAGCATAAGTATAGGATTGGTATGAATCCCATCCACTGAGTCTATAGTATAAATTCCTGAAGATTATCTGCTTATGGCTCCACATCGAATAATTTGCAGCAATTATGGACTGTGTGTACCTGACCTATAATTGACTTCACCTATAAATAATAATAATAAATCTCCCTCGTTCCTATTATTAAGAGGTCTTACTTCTATAGGTACAGTACAGACCAAATGCTTGGACACACCTCATTCAAAGAGTTTTCTGTATTTTCATGATTATAAAAATTGTACAATCACACTGAAGGCATCAAAACTATGAATTAATACATGTGGAAATATATACTTAACAAAAAAGTGTGAAACAACTAAAAAATATGTCTTATATTCTAGGTCCTGCAAAGTAGCCACCTTTTGCTTTGATTATTGCTTTGCACACTCTAGGCTTTCTCTTGATGAGCTTCAAGAGGTAGTCACCTTGTCACGGGTGGACCCGCGACCCACATCGCGGGTCGCGGGCTCACCCGTGCCTCTCGCTCCCCGCAGGTGCCGCGCCAGCGCGTCTCACCTCTCCCCGCTCCCGAGTCCCGGCCTTGCTCCGTGTGCGCGCGGTCCCGCGCCTTTGGGCGCGTGCGCGGCACTTCTAGGAAATTTAAAGGGCCATTTCCCATGAGGCTATTTATATCTGCCTCTCCCAACTAACCCGGCCGGATCTTTGTGCCTCACAGCCTTAGAGAAAGCTCTGTTGCGATTTGCCTGCGTTCCAGTGTCTTCTTCGTTCTAGTGTCTTCTGCGTTCCAGTGTCTCCTGCGTGCCTGACTTCCTCCATGTTCCTGTGTTGCCTGACCTCCTCCGTGTTCCCGTGTACCAGTGTTCCTCCGTGTTGCTGTCGTGTGTGCTGTGTTCCCGTACCCTTCTGCTTGGACCTCCTGTTGCTGACCCCGGTTTGGACTCTGACGTTGCATCTCTGCCGCCTGCCCGACCCTGTGCCTGGACTGTGACCTCGAGCTTGACTGCTGTTTCTGTACCTCAACCTTGGCCGCCACTGCAGACAAGTCACGCCTGAGGAACGACCTGGTGGTACCACGCCGCAGCTTGTCTAACCCGCTTTGCGGCGGGCTCTGGTGAAAACCGGGTACCACTTAGACTCCGGTCCCAGGTAGTGGCTTGAGTCATCGTCTGCAGTGGTCCAGTGGATCCACATCCCGTAAGCCTGACAGTAAGATCCGGCCATGGATCCCGCCGAGGTTCCGTCTCCTAGCAAGCCTGACCTCGCTACTATTGTGATCCATCAATCCCGGCAGATTGCTCCGCAACGTGATCAGCTGGAGCAGGTCACCGCCATGTTGCAGCAACTATTAGCCAACCAACAACCACAACAGGTTCCGGAAGCTGCTCTTGTGACTCCTACAGCTCCGACTCCTCTTCCAGCTGTTGAACCCAGGATGCGCTTGTCCATGCCCAGCAAATATGATGGTGATCCTAAGATGTGCAGAAGTTTTTTTAACTCAGTGCTCCCTGCATATTGAGCTTATGCCGACCCAGTTTATTTCGGAGGGATCAAAGGTGGCATTTTTAATCAGCCTACTCTCAGGGAAAGCTCTGGCCTGGGCTACACCCCTGTGGGACAGAAACGACCCAGTTACGGCTTCTCTCACGGCCTTTGTGTCCGAATTTAGGGCTGTGTTTGAGGAACCAGCTTGGGCCTCCTCTGCCGAGTCTACCTTGTTGAACTTACACCAGGGAAATTCCTCCGTGGGAGAGTATGCGGTCCAGTTCCGTACTTTGGTGTCAGAACTTGCCTGGAATGACGCCGCCTTGTCTGCCGCTTTCAAGAAGGGTCTCGCCTCTCATGTGAAGGATGCTCTGGCTGCTCGTGATCTGCCGTCTTCTCTGAGTGGTCTCATCACCTTGGCCACCCGGATAGACGTGCGATTTAGAGAGCGTGCTGAGGAATCACGCTTCGAGCAACCTCAAGTCCGTCCTCGACGCCTTCCCCGCCTGGCCCCGGACTTCCAAAGACCACTCCAGCCTCAGTTCATACCACCCGCAGAGGAGCCTATGGAGGTGGACAAAGCTAGACTCTCCTCCCAGGAACGCATCAGAAGGCACCAGGGTAACCTTTGCCTTTATTGTGCTAGTCTGGAGCACTTCATCGGGTCCTGTCCTATCCGTCCTCAGCGTCCGGGATACACCAGCACCTAGGGTTCTTGGGAGAAGCGTCCCAGTGGTTCGCCTTGAGAAGCCATTGGTCATCTCATCCGTAAGTGGCCAGATCCTCTCTGACCCGGTCCTGTACCGCACCAAGCCTCTGTCCTTGCAAGTCGGAGTGTTGCACAAGGAGAGACTGTCCTTTTACGTGCTACCTCGGTCCACGTCCTCTATCCTGTTGGGTCTTCCGTGGCTGCAGCTCCATGCTCCTGTTCTCAATTGGATGACAGGGGAGATCCTTCATTGGGGTCCTGAGTGCCGGTCCCGCTGTATGGGGGCCTCCCTGCCTGTACCTGTGTTGGCCTCCTCTCTGTCTGTGAAGCCTTTGGAGGGTTTACCCACGTGCTGCCAGGACTTCTCTGACGTCTTCTCTAAAAAGCAGGCTGAGACTTTGCCACCGCATCGACCCTACGATTGCCCTATTGAGTTATTGCCGGGCACTTCTCCTCCCAGAGGCCGGGTTTATCCACTCTCCGTTCCTGAGACCACTGCCATGTCAGAGTATATCCAGGAGAACTTGCAAAGAGGTTTCATACGGAAGTCCTCTTCTCCTGCAGGTGCAGGTTTCTTCTTTGTTACTAAGAAGGACGGCTCCTTGCGTCCTTGTATTGATTATCGTGGACTTAATAAGATCACGGTTAAAAACCGCTACCCTCTGCCACTGATAACAGAACTGTTTGATCGCCTGCGCGTTTCCAAGATTTTCTCTAAGTTGGATCTTCGCGGGGCCTACAATCTTATTCGTATCCGCAAGGGAGACAAATGGAAGACAGCATTTAACACCCGAGATGGTCAATTCGAATACCTTGTGATGCCTTTTGGATTATGCAATGCTCCAGCTGTCTTCCAGGAGTTTGTCAATGACATCTTCAGGGACCTTCTGTATACGTGTGTAGTGGTCTACCTAGATGACATCTTGGTGTTCTCTCCAGATCTCAAGACTCATCAATCTCACGTACAGCAAGTCCTAGGTTGCCTTCGAGCCAATTGTCTCTACGCTAAGCTCGAGAAATGTCTCTTCCATCAACGGAGTCTACATTTTCTTGGTTACAATGTGAACAGAATTGGGATTGGTGTTTGAAAAATAACATCCAGTGTGAAGCTACACACATGCAAACAATTCTAAGCAAAGAGGACAAGAAAGCATGTGTACAGTAGCAAACAAAAAATCACTTTATTGAAAAATGGACAAAAAGACAACATCAGCAAGACAAACAGTATATAAAAGCAATTAAAAAGGAATGCACCCTAGTGCACCCGTGAATGAACAACCGGAGCCCGACACCTAATAATGTCGGGGTACCCGGACCCGAGTCTCACAACACCATCTCACAGCTCTAATGAATATAGATAACACGAATGGGACATGTGTCTGCGGTAAAGAGCTAGAAAGCCAATCCAACATATAATCCAGTCAGTGAATAAATGGTAAAAAGCACGCATGTGCAAGAGATTCTCTGTACCTGGAAATATAATGTGCAGTAATAAACCAACAAGGCACAGTGCCCAAGCAATAATTACCGTGAGGTGTGAGACGGCGGTGAGAACCCAGGACTGAAGGCCCCACGCGTTCCGCTGCGGGTCGCAGCTTCTTCAGGGGTTACATCATCTCCGACAGGGGTCTCCAGATGGATCCTACCAAACTGTCTGCCGTTCTTCAGTGGCCACGTCCAGAGGGTCTTCGCGCCATTCAGAGATTCCTAGGCTCCGCAAACTACTATCGACAGTTCATTCCTCATTTTTCTACTTTTGTTGCTCCCACCGTGGCACTCACTAGGAAGGGCGCTAATCCACGCCTTTGGCCACCAGCAGCTGAAGAGGCCTTTGCAAAGTTAAAATCCGCCTTTGCTAAAGCTCCGATCCTTTCTAGACCTGATACAGAGAAGCCTTTTATCTTGGAGGTGGACGCATCTTCTGTCGGTGCAGGGGCTGTGCTAACCCAGAAGGGACCCAGGGGCCGAACTCTTACGTGCGGTTTCTTTTCTAAAACTTTTTCTCCTGCAGAGAAGAACTACTCTATTGGTGACAAGGAACTTTTGGCTATCAAACTTGCCCTGGAAGAATGGCGATATCTTTTGGAGGGTGCTCGCTATCCAGTCTGTGTTTACACGGATCATAAGAACCTTTCGTACCTCCAGACAGCCCAACGTCTTAATCCCAGGCAAGCCTGTTGGTCACTATTCTTCTCCCGCTTCAATTTGATGATCCACTTCCGGCCAGCAGAGAAGAATATCAAGGCTGATGCCCTTTCCAGTGCCTCAGATGTTGTTGGAGAAGAGCCGGTTCCTCAGTATATCATCTCTCCGGAACAGTTGGTTGTAGCCGCTCCTGTGGATCTTCGGCAGCTTCCGCCTGGCAAGATGTATGTCCGACCTGCTCTGCGGAAGAGGATTTTGTTTTGGGGACATTCTTCCCGCCTGGCTGGGGACCCTGGGGTGCAACTCTCCGTGGCCCTCATCTCCCGCTACTACTGGTGGCCTGACTTGGTCAAAGACGTTCGGACTTTGTGGGATCCTGCACCTCCTGTGCTCGAAATAAGCCTTCTCGTCTAAAACCGGCTGGTCTCTTGCTTCCGTTGCCGATACCCAGTCGCCCGTGGTCACACGTGGCTATGGACTTTGTCACGGATCTTCCATCTTCCTCGGGCACTACTGTCATCTGGGTGGTGACAGACCGGTTTTCGAAGATGTCTCATTTCGTTACTCTTCCAGGTCTACCATCTGCTCCACGTCTTGCCAGCCTCTTCTTCCAACATATATTCCGGCTACATGGGCTTCCCCTGCACATCGTCTCTGATCGTGGAGTTCAATTTGTCTCCCGCTTCTGGCGCTCACTCTGCAGCCAACTGCAGGTGAAGTTGGACTTTTCTTCAGCCTACCACCCTCAGTCCAATGGTCAAGTGGAGAGAGTCAACCAGAGTCTGGGCTGCTACCTGCGTCATTTTGTCTCTGCCCGTAAGGACGACTGGTCCACTTTGTTGCCCTGGGCAGAGTTCTCCTACAACTCTCTGGATTCTGAATCTGCTGGTGCAGCTCCATTCTTTATTGTCTATGGAAGAATTCCATGCCCACCACTCCCTCTCTCAGTTCCCTCGGATGTTCCTGCGGTGGAAGAATTGGTGCAGGACCTCAGCTCTGTCTGGAGACAGACTCGTTTATCTCTACTTCGGGCGTCTGCTCGCACTAAAATCCAGGCCGACAAGAGACGCAGACCTTCTCCCGTCTTCTCTCCTGGGGACAAGGTCTGGTTATCCTCCAGGTACATCCGGCTGAAGATACCCGGGTACAAGCTTGGTCCTCGATTCTTGGGTCCTTTTGAGGTCCTGTCCCGTATCAATCCTGTATCCTACAAGTTGCGCCTTTCTCCCACCATGCGCATTCCGAACTCCTTCCATGTCTCCCTACTCAAGCCTGTTATCCTGAACCGCTTCTCTCGGCAAGAACCTCCTCCTACCCCTGTGGCTGACTCCACTGACGCCTATGAGGTAAAAGACATCCTTGATATGAAGACAGTAAGGGGGAAGCGGTTCTTCTTAGTCGACTGGAAGGGGTTCGGTCTGGAAGAGAGGTCTGGACCGTGATCTTCTGCAGAGATTTCTTCAGCCCAAGAAGAGGGGGAGGCCGAAGGGGGGGGGGGTGTACTGTCACGGGTGGACCCGCGACCCACATCGCGGGTCGCGGGCTCACCCGTGCCTCTCGCTCCCTGCAGGCGTCGCGCCAGCGCGTCTCACCGCTCCCGAGTCCCGGCCTCGCTCCGTGTTCGCGCGGTCCCGCGCCTTTGAGCGTGCGGCACTTCTAGGAAATTTAAAGGGCCAGCGCGTCATTGATTGGCACTGGTCATTTCCCATGAGGCTATTTATATCTGCCTCTCCCAACTAACCCGGACGGATCTTTGTGCCTCACAGCCTTAGAGAAAGCTCTGTTGCGATTTGCCTGCGTTCCAGTGTCTTCTGCGTTCTAGTGTCTTCTGCGTTCCAGTGTCTCCTGCGTGCCTGACTTCCTCCGTGTTCCTGTGTTGCCTGACCTCCTCCGTGTTCCCGTGTACCAGTGTTCCTCCATGTTGCTGTCGTGTGTGCTGTGTTCCCGTACCCTTCTGCTTGGACCTCCTGTTGCTGACACTGGTTTGGACTCTGACGTTGCATCTCTGCCGCCTGCCCTGACCGTGTGCCTGGACTGTGACCTCGAGCTTGACTGCTGTTTCTGTACCTCAACCTTGGCCGCCACTGCAGACAAGTCACGCCTGAGGAACAACCTGGTGGTACCACGCCGTAGGTTGTCTAACCCGCTTTGCGGCGGGCTCTGGTGAAAACCGGGTACCACTTAGACTCAGGTCCCAGGTAGTGGCTTGAGTTATCGTCTGCAGTGGTCCAGTGGATCCACATCCCGTAAGCCTGACACACCTGAAATGGTCTTCCAGCAGTCTTGAATGAGTTCCCAGAGATGCTTAGCACTTGTTGGTTCTTTTGCCTTCACTCTGCGATCCAGCGCACCCCAAACCATCTCGATATGGTTAAGATCTGGTCACTGTGGAGGCCAGGTCATATGTCGTAGCCACCCATCACTCTCTTTCTTGGTCAAATGGCCCTAACATAGCCTGGAGGTGTGTTTGGGGTCATTGTCCTGTTGAAAAATAAATGATGGTCCAACTAAATGCAAACCGAATGGAATAGCATGCTGCTGCAAGATGCTGTGGTAACCTTATACCTAAAGTTTGAATGAATCCGAAACAGTGTCCCCAGCAAAGCACCCCCACACCATCACACCTCCTCATCCATGCATCATGGTGGGAACCAGGCATGTAATCCATCTGTTCACCTTTTCTGTGTCGCACAAAGACATGGTGGTTGGAACCAAAGATCTCAGATTTGAACTCCTCAGACCAAAGCCCATAATTCCACTGATTTCATGTCCATTCCTTGTGTTCTTTAGCCCAAAGAAGTCTCTTATGCTTGTTGCCTATCCTTAGCAGTGGTTTCCTAGCAGCTATTTTACCATGAAGGCTGCTGCACACAGTCTCCTCTTAACAGTTGTTGTAGAGATGTGTCTGCTGCTAGAATTCTGTGCGACATTGACCTGGTCTCTAATCTGAGCTGCTGTTAACCTGTGATTTCTGAGGTTGGTGACTGAGATGAACTTATCCTCCGCAGCATAGGTGACTCTTGGTCTTCCTTTCCTGGGCAGATCCTCATGTGAGCCAGTTGCTTTGCCGTGCTTGGTAGTTTTTGCAACTTCACTTGGGGACACTTTCAAAGTTTTCCCAATTTTTTGGACTGACTGACCTTCATTTTTTAAAGTAATGATGGCCACTTGTTTTTCTTTACATAGAATTTGTATTATGGCTAGCAGAAAAGCAGCTAACAGTCTATTCAGCTGTGTATTCATCTGACTTCTGCACAGCACAACTGATGGTCCCAACCCCATTTATAAGGCAAGAAATCCCACTTATTAAACCTGACAAGGCGCACCTGTGATGTGAAAACCTTTTCAGGTGACTACCTCTTGAAGCTCATCAAGAGAATGAATGCCAAGAGTGTACAAAGCAGTAATCAAAGCAAAAGGTGGCTACTTTGAAGAACATAAGACATATTTTCACTTGTTTCACACTTTTATGTTAAGTATATAATTTCACATGTGTTAATTCATAGTTAGACTTCAGTGTGAATCTACAGAAAACTCTTTGATTGAGAAGGTGTCCAAACTTTTGGTCTGTACACGATGTATAAAATGGATGTCAATCTTTATTTCTTTACAGATTTATATCTGTGGAGGATTTAATGGGAATGAGTGTTTGTTCACTGCTGAGATGTACAACCCTGATACCAAGCAATGGAACACAATCTCTTCAATGATGAACCGGAGAAGCGGAGTGGGGGCCATCGCCTATAGAGAAAAAGTATATGTGGTAAGGAGGAGTCATATTAATACTAGAGATGAGCGAGTATACTCGTCCGAGCTTGATGCTCGTTCGAGTATTAAGGTACTCGAAACGGCTCGTTGCTCGGACGAGTATTTCCCCTGCTCGAGATCGAGCATTTAATTAAAAAAACACAGTGAAGAACAATGAAGAATAGAATAAAAACAGTGAACACAGTGAACACAGGATCATTTAAGTGAAAAACACAGTGAAAAACACAGTGAAGAATAGATTACAGACGTTCGGCACATCTGCTTACTTGTCGGAAGATACGCGCGGAACGGTGCGAACAAAATAGTATGTGAAGAACAATATATATGTGTGAAGAACACATTGAAGAACACGGTGAGCAGGACAGAGACAACGGGGAGCAGCACAGAGACACCGGGAGCAGCACAGAGACACCGGGGAGCAGCACAGAGACACCGGGGAGCAGCACGGAGACATCGGGCAGAGGCACGGAGACATCGGGGAGCGGCACGGAGACATCGGGGCACGGAGACATCGGGGAGCGGCACGGAGACATCGGGCAGCGGCACGGAGCGGCACGGAGACATGGGGGCACGGAGACATCGGGGAGCGGCACGGAGACATCGGGGAGCGGCACGGAGACATCGGGGAGACTTCAGTGGAAGAAGAGCAGCGGATCCCGGGACAGCGTATCTCCCGACAAGTAAGCAGATGTGCCGAACATCTGTAATCTATTCTTCACTGTGTTTTTCACTTAAATGATCCTGTGTTCACTGTTTTTATTCTATTCTTCACTGTTCTTCACATCTGCTAACGTGTCGGGAGATAATATACGCGCGGAACAGTGAAGAATAGATTGCAGATGTTTGCATACATCTGCTAACTTATCAGAAGACATTCTTTTTCAATTAATTAACACATTTTATTCCCGAACCATGGTCCCTTTGAAAAATGCTCGAGTCTCCCATTGACTTCAATGGGGCTCGTTATTCGAGACGAGCACTCGAGCATCTGGAAAAGTTCGTCTCGAATAACGAGCACTCGAGCATTTTAGTGCTCGCTCATCTCTAATTAATACCCTTTGCTGTGGCAGTATTTGACGCTATCTGTTTTTAGTCTTTTGGGAAGGTTTTTACAGCAGTACTGAGGTATTTTGCAGTTCTAGGGATGTACAGTATTGAGCTGCAATGGGGTTGGAGCACCTCTTCTTGTAATTTATTCACTTCCCCCGTTTCTATATAAGCCCTGCCCGGTCCTGCCCGTCACCTGCTCTATGCACTGTCAACGGGGTTATAGAATTGTAATAAAAGAGGTCCTGAGCTACACCGATCCTCAGGAATGTCTCGGTGGAGCGTGTCTACCATCAGCAAAACTGATGGCAGATGTCCTTTAAACATAACATAGCTTTTCTCTGTGCGCTGGTATATAGAGGAAGTCCCCTACTTAAGAACGCCCGACTTACAGATGACCCCTAGTTACAAACAGACCTCTGGATGTTGGTAATTTACTGTACTTTAGCCCCAGGCTACAATAAACAGCTGTAACAGTTATCAAATGTGTCTGTAATGAAGCTTTAATGTTAATCCTGGTTCTTATGACAATCCAACATTTTTAAAATCCAATTGTCACAGAGACCGAAAAAAATTGTCTGGAGCTACAATTATAAAATATACAGTTCTCACATACATACAAATTCAACTTAAGAACAAACCTACAGAACCTATTTTGTACATAACCCGGGGACTGCCTGTATATCCTTTTTTCTCTGAAAAGCACTTTACCGAGTCCCACTAAGTATTATATTTTCTTTTTCAGGTTGGTGGTTTTGATGGACATAATCGTCTGAGAAGTTCCGAAGTTTACAGCCCTATCAGCAATACTTGGCATATGGTACCAGACATGTACACACCGCGAAGCAACTTTGGAATTGAAGTAGTTGACGACCGTATTTTTGTTGTAGGAGGCTTCAATGGATTTACCACAACATTCAATGTTGAATGCTACGATGAAGCCACAAATGAGTGGTATGATGTTAATGATATGAATGTCTACCGCAGTGCCCTAAGTTGTTGTGTGATATCTGGTCTCCGTAACATCAGAGACTATGCTGCCCCCCGAGACATCTGTTCCAGACATGAAGCTACATCTTCCTCCTCCGCAAGTTCACTAACAGTATCATATGACTTTTGAACACAATAAAATAGCATTGTCCTCTGGATCTGAAGAGCAGTGCATGTGTCAATTCCAGGGTGAAAGGTGCAAGATGCTCCCAAACAAGGGGGTGGAAGTTTATAATATCTCACTGAAAACAATAGGATTAACCCAATGGAATCCAACATATTCCATCCATGGAGAGTTAGGAGGACACATTCACACAAAATTGGCATTCAGTCTCACTTAGAACAAAAGTCTGAACAAAAGAACATCTCGGGGGTTATTTATCATTAGGCAGGCTCCTTTTGACAGTTCTGTTTATTTTTGGAGATCCAATGCCCATTAGAATCATAAAAGTGGCTTTATAACTTTAATTAATGTTCTTGTGGTCTACTTTCTGTCTGGGATTATATATTAAAGAGTTCCCATAAAAGTCTCAACATCCATAAAAAGTCTCAGCAAATACACTAGTGGCTATGGAGTGACTATGAGACTTTTTATGGGAGTTTTTGCAAAAGTCTCAAACCATGAATCTGGCTTTGTACATTGTTGCACTAGTAGTTCTTTGTTTGCACCAGATTAATGAAGAGGTGGAAATAGTCCGGTGAGACTCTTTAGCAGTGAAAAGTCAAAAAAACTCAATGCGACCTTTTGGAGACTTTTTTATGCCAAAAATGTCCAGGAAAGCCAATGATGAATAACCTCACCCCCATGTGTATGGCCAGCTTAAAAGTGCCTGCCACATGCAGTGGAAAGCATGAAACAGAGCAGAGAGGTACACAAATGGATATGGTTTGATGGGAAAAATCTTCAGAATATAATACATTATATAAATCTCCAGCTCTTCCTGCTCTAGGACACTCTACCTACTGATACAATATTATGTAAACGTACATCTTCTTTATTATTTGCTGTCTGCAGAAAATAAACTATGCCTTCTCTTTGTAACTCTTCCTGCTCTATAACATCTTGCCTGCATAAAATAAATCTGGCGCTCCCTGCACTGCTCCGACAGTTAACCTTTTTTTGATGCACCTTTCGTCGCATTTCTTTCTGACACTGCATGATAAATGTGGCGATTGAGCACTGGAAAGCCCCCTTTAGTGCAGAAACTTGTGTTGTGTTAGATATAGTGCAGCATAGTGGCACAGACACTTTTTAAATACCTGTTGTGAGACACTGAAGGGGTTAACTGTGGATGGGCGGTATGTTTCCCCTAGGTTTTGCTATTATGCAAGGCCTTAGTGCTGAGGTTGGGTTGTCCAGCACCTTGGACACAGGTGGTGGGAACAGCCCAATCAGCCTGCATAAAGCCGCTCAGCAGAGCTGAGAGTGTCTTCTCTCTGACAGGAGGCTGGAGAGCACACAGCCCGGTCCTCTGTCGCAACCGGTCCCAAGAGGCTTTGGGGGCCCATAAGATCTCACTTTTTCTTATGAAAAGACTAGTACTATGAACCATACATTATAGTCGGGGGCCTGGCACAGACTTTGCACTGGGGCCCATCAGCGTCAAGTTACACCACGGCTCCCATGGTATGTTATAGGCTCATTAAATGCCACATAGCACCTTAAATTTGTGTCAGCAATATGTGACCTCCAAAAGAGTGATGGCGCACCTTCCCTTATGCGCTCTGTTATGGGCCCATAAAGTGATTTACATCCACATGTGGGGTATTGCCATACTTGAGAAACTGCACAACCAAATCTAAGATGTGTTTTCACATTTTACCCTGCAAGGAAATCTAAATTTTAGGGCTTAAAGGGGTATTCTCGTCTGGGCACTCACATTCAGTTTCATTAATCTGCCATATATAAACATTTCTTCAATTAGATGTTATTAAAAAAAATGTTCCTGTGTGAAGATAATTTCTCATAAATGTAGTCATGTTGTCCCTTAGAAACGAGATAGCTTCCTCGGATACGGCCACCTCTGCTGAAGGGATTGCACAAAGAAACAAATTGTTTTTGTATATGAAATGTCCGGGAGTTACTGTATGTCCTACAGCCGTCCTGTGGTAACGATTGCTGAATCCTGGTGGTCCGGCAGGACTCTATAGCGCAAGTCTGGCCACCGCTGCCAGAGTGTGACGTGGTCGTATCCGAGGAAGTTATCTGGTTTCTAACGGACAACATGACTTCATTTATGAGAAATTATCTTTACACAGGAACATTTTTTTTATTAACATCCAATTGAAGAAATGTTTACATAAGGCAAATGAATTTAATTAAATGTAAATGCCCAGATGGGAATACCCCTTTAATAAACATTTTGTCAAAATTTGAAAATTCTGTATAGAATCTCCATTTTGCTGTGATTCATGTTCGAAGCTTAAAGGGTTAACAAGCTTAAGAAGGGCTATTTTTAATAGTTTGAGGGGTGCAATTTAAAAATGTGGTGCTTTGTGGGGTGTTTCTAATAAGTAGAACTTTTAAAACCCTATAAATATGAATAGGCCTCTTAAATCATTGAATCTAAAATTTCCTTGAAAATCTCAAAAATTGCATTTCAATTTGTGAGCCTCCTAATATTCTAATAAAATAACATAACATAAAATTAATGATGTCAACATAAAGCAGACATGTGGTTGATGTTAGTTAGTAAATTGTTTGGTTAGACTAACTGTATGATGAGAATATCATTTAGAAATCCAAAAATCACAAATTTTTCCATAGCCAAACCATTCCGACCAAAATATAAAACTGAGGCTACATTCACAAAAACGTATGGGGGGCGTATATACTGCTGATGTATCTATGGCGTATATACATCCCGATACACGGCAATGGGCTCACGGTGCCCTACGTGAGCGGTAGGGTGCCGCACACGTGTGGCACCGTTCCGTAGCCGGGAGAAAGATAGGACATGTCCTATCTTTCTCCCATAATACAGCGCTGCAACAATATATTGTTATGGATATATTGTCATTCCCTCCGCCTATCTCAGACACCAATGTATACCGTAATACCGTACAGAGGGCATACATCGTGTGAATGTAGCCTAAGGTGAAGTTCAAAATATCACTAAAAATCACCTTGGTAAGTTAAAGAGTTCTAAAGTTATAATTACATATTTGAAAATCATAAAGATACAAAATAATAAAGATCTGCATATACTGCACAAGAACACATCCTACATCTATGCCCCTCCCTAACCATTCTGTATAGAATCCTCATGTACAATGCAGGTTGTGATGTCATTATAGAAGAGGTGATAGACGAAGTGAAATGACAGTATAGACCACGATATGTCCACGATATGTCCATCATGGAGATCGAAGATAACATCCCCACCAGCAACATGGAACATAAAATGGACCCGATGGCTTACACTGTATTTAATGAGCTGAGATTGGAGGGAAAGCTGTGTGACGTGGTGATTAAAGCCAGCGGGGTGGAGTTCAAGGCTCATAAGAACATCCTCTGTGGCTGTAGTCCTTACTTTAGGTCAGTGATTATTATGTTCAAAGACTCTTTAAAAGGAACCTGCCATCAGAAATTGACATATCATACCACTACTAGTATGTTGCCAAGCAGCTGAGCACAATCCAGATCATTTTTCTTTGAGAGCCCAGTGTGGAGGCATCATTCAGAAAATCAACTTTGGAAGTGAGATGTCATTTGGTTGTATAAAGTTTAACACTGAAGTCAAGCTCTCTCTTTCTCAGAAAGCTGCTGATGACAAGTTCCCTTTAGGGAGGAGCTGATCCACGAACTAATATATTTACCTTGATTTTTAGTAATTTTAGTGATCTATTTTTCAGTTTTCTTGAACTGATAGGTAGGGTCACTGCTATGAAGTCGCTCATAGACTGCACACGAGACAACTGCTCCACAGTCTTTCTATAGGTCACTCTGGATGAGTAACAGCAATACTGAACAGTACATCCATCCTTATCTCTCACCCAACCCATTCTTCACTTCCTTCTCTATAGATTTCTATAGTCAATTGTAATGTGATTCTTCATTATCTTGTACTTTATGAGTTATTGCCAAATTCGGAGAGGAAGTGGTGCTGGGGTAGGGGAAATTGGGGAAAGCTGTTGTGAAGAGCTCCTCCTGTCTACACCTTATCAAAGGTTTTAAAACAAAAACCCCTAACACTCAAAACCAAACTTAAAATGGTCAATAACTTTTGATGCAAACTTTGAATCAAAGAGTAACACAAGTGACTGGAAGAAACTGTGATGTATCAAAACCAAATTTGCCCTTTCTCCATTAAGCGCCAATTCACATCTCATTAATTTCCTCATTTCATTTTTGCATCAGCGAAACAAATAGACGCATTTAAGAAACTGCTGAAATAACTGAGATGTGAACTGTCATTACTTTCCTCATATGATGTTCCCTTCTTCCCGGATAAATTCCCTGTTTGCTGATTTCCATCTTGCTACACACATGGACATTTTTTCATTGCAGTGTATGATTTCGCAGTAATACACAAAAATATTCTCTAAGGTTTTCTCCACACGTTTTTAATTTTGTGTGAATTATATACAAGTTTTGTTTTGTTGCAAGTTTTATTCCAGAAGATTTTCAGCGTAATACAGTAGCATTAAAATTAATGTGATTTGGAAAAAGTTGTATAGACTTTGGGTTTCTTCTCAATTGTAATTTATTGCGGCTGGCTATATAATTGGGGCTGGCAAGCTCTATACTGGGGGCTGGCTGGCTGTATATGTGGGGCTCGATGGCTATATACAGGGGGTTGGCAGGATATATACAGGGGGCTGGCAGGCTATATACTGGAGGCTGGCTGCCTATGTACTGGGGATGGCTATGTACTGCGGCTGGCTATATAATTGGGGCTGGCTATACTGGGGGCTAGCTGGCTGTATATGTGGGGCTGGATGGCTATATACAGGGGGCTGACAGGCTATATACAGGGGACTGACAGGCTAAATACAGGGGGCTGGCAGGCCATATACTGGGGGCTGGCAGGCTATGTGCTGGGGGCATGAGACATTGGCATTAGACTGGCAGTATATATACTAAAGTCTGGCTATATACTGGGCCAGGAACTGGCTATATACTGATGGCTCATGGCTATATACTGGGGGGCATGAGCTAGCTAGGTATATACTGGGTGGCAGATGGGTTGGCTTGCTACATACTGGGGTAGGGAGTTGGATAGCTATATACTTCGGGGCACAGGCTGAGTAGCTATATACTGGGGGGAGGCTGTTACCAATGCATTTCCCACCCTAGGCTTATACTCCAGTCTAGAAATTGAGAAAGAGCTATCAATCTGTCAATCCAGGTTTTTGTGGTAAAATTAAGGGCGTGGGTTTATAATCTGGTTTGCTCATACTCAATTATTTAAAAGGTTTATCCGGGTGTTAAAAAATACTGAGGGCCGGGCTGGGGTGGGCTAGTTAAACATTATAAACATCTACTTACCTTGTCTGGCACTGCTGATGTCCCGCGGCACAATCCATCTCCTCTGTGCGCCGTTTTGTATATAGGAGCGCACAGGGAGCTTCCGGCCGGCCAGCTGGAAGCTCCCATCCGACACCATCTCCCAGCCCTTACAACGCTGAGAGATAGGGACAGATGGGAGGAGCCGGTCACATCGTGGACCGGAAGCTCCCTGTGCGCGGCTTCTGTGCCCCCGTAAACAAACAGGGGCACGGATCAAAGGGCCGCGGCGCTGGAAATCGGCGGCGCCGGAGGTGGTAAGTGCATGTTTATTATGTTTAACTAGCCCAACCCAGCCCGGCCATAAGTAATTTTTAACAGCCAGATAACCCCTTTAAGGTATTTTGTTCCAGTTACTTCTTTCATGTATTTTTGTTATTAGCTCATGCTTGTAACCCCAATGTATTTGTACCTGCAGAGCATTGTTCACCAGCAGCTGGATCAGCAGTGAAGATGACGTGTATGACATCCCTGGTATCGATCCGGAGATTATGAAATTGATCATAGAGTTTGCCTACACCTGGACAGTCCCAATCACCTGTAATAATGTGGAAAGTGTGTTTATCGCGGCAGATTACTTAAATATTCTTAGTCTCGTACAACTCTGCTCCAAATTTCTGAAAAAACAACTGTGCCATGAGAATTGTATTGGACTCTATAGGTTCACTGAGTGTTATTACTCCCCCGAGCTGCATCAGGAGGCGCACATGTACATCTTACACAACTTTGAAGATATAGCTAAGCTCTCAGATGAGTTCCTTGACTTATCAGCCGTGGAACTTAAAGGCCTCCTAGAAAAGGACGAACTAAACATCAAACAGGAGGAAACTGCATTTGAAGCTATTGTGAAGTGGATCAGTCATAGCCCAGAACAACGAAAACATCACATTTCACTTCTTCTTCCAGAGGTAATATTCATTTTTTTACTTTTTGCCTTTATTATTTATATATTGTTACAAACAACATAACACAGCACAGAACACATTACAGATTATACATGGCGCAGTGTAGGAGCTTGTGCCAGATCTGGATGAGTAATACAGCTTTACAGGGCAGACATCTGCCAGCAATGTTTGTCTAAAAAAAATTTACATCATGGATGTTCAACAACTGTGAGTGCAACTGCGACAACAGCCTCTTAAAAATCGTTTAGTCATAGGAGGCTCCTTCCAGTAAAAGAATGGGATTTTGGAAACCCCATGAGCTTTATGGAGGCTTTCAGGCTTGTGAATGATGCCTATCAGAGATAAGTGAATCGTTGGGGTCATTTATCTTAGGATTTTCTCTTTTTTTGGCAGATTTGTATATTTGCGCCTAATTATGAGACTTTTCTATTCACCTAGCAAAGTTTGCCATGCAAGAATTGCAAAAAAACCCCATAGCTCAGATGCCTTATATCAACCTCTAAGATAAACGAAACAAGTCCAAAACACAGAAAAAGACAAAAAAAAAGATGCATACAAATTTCTTAAAGATAAATGACCCCCATTAAATTGACAATTGACCTAATTGTCCTCCAAAACAGAAGGGGGGAGGCATTAATTATTGACTTCTAGACAGAAAACTGGCATTTTTTTCCACCTGCTACACCATATTTATTAAGTGTTGGCATCATAATATTGGTGCTAAACATGGCAGTCCTTGTCTCTTACTAAACTCCAGCTGTGTAAATTTGCAGTCTCTGTGTATCTTTATTTGTGGGTTTGTATCGGATAAGCTGCTAGACCTGAGAATGTATGCCATACATAGAGGTATCTATCAACTAACCAAGGATAACTAAGAAGAACCAACCCATGGGTCAGGAAGAAAAAGAGGGATAAAAACATCAAGAAGATGTTCCGCTCTGGAATGCAGTGAGGCTGACATGGACTCCATCATTCTCATATGTCGAATATGAGAGTACAGGTCCTGCTATGATGGGGGAGCGTGGTGTTTCCAAAATAGAGAAATCAGAGCACTCTACTTTCATAGTGACTTGTTGCACTGTTTCTAGGACCCGGCTGTCCATTGCCCAGTAAAGTTGTATAACCGTGCACTCCCAGAAAACATGTAATAGGGAGGCCCCAAAGGCATTACACCTCCAGCAGGTGTCAGGGATTTGTGGGTTTAGTTTGTTTAGCAGTGCGGGGTATGGTAATAATTCATTAAGATCTTATATTGGTTCCC
This sequence comes from Engystomops pustulosus, assembly GCF_040894005.1. Classification (NCBI taxonomy): domain Eukaryota; kingdom Metazoa; phylum Chordata; class Amphibia; order Anura; family Leptodactylidae; genus Engystomops; species Engystomops pustulosus. Next base: position 179,148,546 of record NC_092415.1, on the reverse strand, counting down.
CTTGTATAAGGCTGACATGGAACCCTTGGGAGACCTTTCCCAAATCATCTTCCGTATGGGCATTGGAATCGGTCTCCCTATTCATTCCTCCCACTGATGCATGTAGGTATGTTTGATTGGCTCTAGGTATGTCTGTGCCAGCAATAGGCTATTGAGATCTGATATACGTAAGTCCTCTAGGGCCAGAACTTGCAAGGATCCCAGTGTCTGTAGGCAATGCTGGGAGATATTAGGAGATAAGTAGTTGTTACTGGTGCAAAGCAGTCAGAGACTGCGAGTAAATCTGTCAAGGTAAGAAGGCGCTTGGTTGTGGAGTGAGCCAGGTCTTTCACTTGGAACACCTTTGTTTGTTTCCAGAACTCCACAAACTCTGTAGTCAGACTTTTAGGTAAATGTGGTGTATATAAAAAGGGTGTGAGCGGGGACTTATGTGTGGCCAGATTGAATCCAATATGGCACCTTGTAAATGCCATTGGTGCTAGAAGTGATGTGGTGGGTGTTTCTGTCGGTGGTCCCCATATGTTAAAGTTCTTTCCTATCAAAGTAATTTCCCCACGGTTTGAGGATAGTTTAGTCAGTACTTTAGTAAGGAAAGGAAGTTGACCTCTGTTAGGGGCATATATGTTAACTCCCAGAATGAATCCTCTAAGTATCAGGTATGGACCATAGGGATCTACCTCAGTTTCTGATAATTGCAAGGGGCAATGACTAGATATCAAAATGGTCAACCTCTGCTTTCTTGGTAGGGGCATTGTACGGGAAGGCAGTTGGATACCAATGCTATGCAAAGTGGAAGGAACCTGTATGAATGTTATATCAGCTTTAGATTTTCATCGTTCCTTCATTAGGAGGCGCCTTTTGATATCTGAATTGAGGCCTTTGACATTAAGTGAAAGGATTTTAACCATTATCTCTGAAGTCTGGTCTTTTGCTATTTGGAAACACAGCCTCAGGGCCCCCCGGACTGGATCCCACCATTAACTATTCCCGTCAGGTTTGTGGGAGACTCAGAGACAACCTTGTACATTGACCCATGGGTTAACAAGCATAACAGAGTTAAACGTTTAAATAGAATAAAAATGTAAAACATAAAAAGGATCTGTCAATATTTCTCGCCTTGAATTCCTTTGATAGGTACTGAAAGCAACCAATTAGTCTGCTCCAAGAAAAAGGGAGCGAGTGGTTTCTGGTGGATTCACTTTAGGGGGAAATATGTACCAAGATACTATGATGATGCATTTGTACAAAAAATGGTAAAGAAAACTAGGTTGACAGTAAATATTGTCGGGTCAATTGTAGATGCACCCCTAAGTCTTGGTACAAAGTCCCACCGTACCCAGTTAGATCTGAGAGTGTCATGAGGTTCCTTGATTCCATTAATTACCTTCTAGTACCACTTTCATTTGAGGGCGCCACGTAACTATCCTTGAATTAATTTTGATCATCTTCGTCCACCCTTTGCGCCACCGGTCCTTTTCGGTTACCCATTGGTGGGTGAGTGGAATAAGCTTCTTTTTAATGCTTATGAGGCTCAGGGTGTGCAGCGCTCACAAGTTATGCGTTTGCACACTTCGGCATCAGGCTACTCCCTCCTTTTTGTTTTTTTAAAGAAAATTTTAAATTTTAGTTTCCAATAAAACGATAATAGCTTTTATTATTATCGTTATAACAGATTTGTACATTTGTCATCCTCTCAGTCAATAATTTTTTTTCCTTCACCTTCTAAAAGTTTTGAAAAAGTCATAAATACCCAAACTTGCAAAGAGGTTTATATTAAATATGTTAAAGATCTCAGAAGATGGTGAAGCAAGTTATTTACTGTATGCAATTATTTCTCATTACTCTCTCTAACTTTTGGTTGTCTTTTTTCATAAATTGACATTTCTAGGTTCGCTTTGCCTTTATGAACACGGATTTCTTCAACATCAATGTCAAAGTGAACAACTATATAAAAGGGAATGAACAGTGTAATCCAATTATCATTGACGCCCTGCGAGCTATGTTTAACCTTAGCACAAATGGCCACTCAAATACAGATTTAAGTCGCATGAGCCGACCCCGTCTTCCATATGAAGTCTTGTTTGCAGTTGGTGGCTGGAGCGGCGGTAGCCCTACTAATGCTATTGAATGTTATGATTCCCGTGCTGACCAGTGGATCCAAATAACAAGTGAAGAAATGAGTCCAAGAGCTTATCATGGAACAGCATATTTGAAGGGGTATTTGTATATCATTGGTGGATTCGATAGTGTGGACTATTTCAACAATGTAAATCGTTTTGACCCAATTGAGAAATCCTGGCAGGAAGTAGCACCCATGCACTCAAAAAGGTGCTATGTCAGTGTTGCTATCCTGGATGAAAACATCTACGCGATGGGAGGCTTTGATGGCCATGCACGTCTGAACACTGCAGAGCGCTACGAGCCAAAAACCAATCAGTGGACCCTGATATCACCCATGAACGAGCAAAGGAGCGATGCCAGCGCCACTACCCTAAATAACAGGGTAAGGAGATAATGACCTTTAAGTATAGTATGAATACCATCCACAGAGCTTTAGGGCTCTTTCACATTGGCGTTGTTTTTCACCTCCATGCTTCAGTGATATCCATGGATGCCTCACAAAGCCAATGATTTCTATGGGTGTTTTTACATTGGCTTGTATTTTCACTGATCCTTTGTCCATGGAAAAAATTAGGAAACGTCCTATTTTTTTCACGGATTCGGATCACGGAAGCCAATAGAAGTCTATGGGTCCGCAAAAAAAACTGATGAAACATCCATGTTTCTCAAAGATGAGGCTGGAAAACCAAGCAATGTTAGACCTTCATTTTTTTTTTATGCGTACACAGAGACAGAGCCCATGAATCACAAAGACAAAACGGAGTCACAACGGAGACAGAACGCAACTAATGTGCAACTGAAGCTGAGCACCAACGCCAATGTGAAAGAGCCCATAGTCTATGCTATAAAATCCTGCAGATTATCTGCTTATGGCTCCACATCAATTAATCTGCAGCAAGTATGGACTGTGTGTCCCGACCTACAATTGACTTCCCCAATAAATAAATCCCTATCATTATATATTTATATATTAAATTGATGCCAATCTTTATTTTTTTTTACAGATTTATATATGTGGAGGGTTCAATGGGAATGAGTGTTTGTCCACTGCTGAGATGTACAGCCCTGACACCAGGCAATGGAGCACAATCTCCCCAATGATGAACCGGAGAAGCGGAGTGGGAGCCATCGCCTATAGAGAAAAAGTATATGCGGTATGGAGGAGATATTTTGACATGAGACAAACCTTGAACATAATAAAGCTTAGCAGTCACAGACCATAATAGATTATACAGTTCAGCTTTATTAGAGATGACGGCATATACCAGTGATGGCAAACCTTTTAGACACCGCGTGCCCAAACAACCAAAACCCACATATTTTTCACAAAGTGTCAATGCGACAATTTCAGCACCAACTTTCACAGGTTTAAATTGTATAGGCACTCGAGGACAACAATACTGGGACTGCAAGAGGCCTTGAGTTCTGTCTGGCAAACTCTACCCTGGGGTGATGGCAAGGGTGCCCATAAAGAGGGCTCTGAGTGCCACCACTGGCACGCGTGCCATAGGTTCGCCACCACTGGCATATACAATGCAAGAAAACTGGTAGTCGTAGTCAGTTGGCTACCACTAGTCCTTCATTGTTATTCAGTGTTATTTGGTGCTGCACTTGGCATGTGATTTCCTCTTTTGTGAAGGTTTTTAGAGCAGTACTGAGATATATTGGACTTTTGGGGAGGTACAGTATTCTGAGCCACACTGGGGTCTTTAGCATTTTTAAAGAAGTATTTTGTTCTGCTTTCTATTATCTTATTGCCACTGCTGGGGAAGTACTCTGTGATATTTTCACATGTCACTGAATATTAAGTGGATATCTCTCACAGCCTAGGACTTCTTCAAATAATCTAAGCTCAAGAGTCCCACTCAAACTATTTCTTACAAGCCCGGGTTTTAGGCCGCCATTACAGTTTCTGTCTTTTATCTCACATGCTCTAATATTCTGTTTTATTATGCAGATTGTCATGGATGCAGCAATACCAAATATGTGGGGGTTTCGTGTATTTTATTCAATTTTTATTTTACTGAATAAAAACTAATTTGGAGAAAATCTTGTTCATTTTAGCATCACCATCTGTTCATATGCATAACTTTTTTATTTTTCGGCTGGCAAATCTGATTAAGGGTTTATTTTTTGTGAGAAGAGGTGTGCTTTTTAGTGGTCTTATTTTACAGTGGGTAACTTTTTGAAATCACTTTTTAGAGCTTTTTTAAAAAGGTATTAATTAAAAATTATCTTTTTTCGGAAAGTTTTTTGCGTTTTTTTTTCCCCCAGAGTTTACCGTGCGGGTCCAGTAATAATTCTGTTTTATTATACAGATTGTTACGGACGCAACAATACCAAATATGTCGGGTTTTTTGTGTGTTTGTGTTTTTATGGGAGTTATATTTTTATTTAATTATTTTTTATTTACTCTACTGTTTAAACGTAAGTGTTTTTTTTTTACTTCTACAAACTTGAACTTGAACCAGTGACGCTCTGATCGCTGGTTCAAGTTCAATACACTGCTCTGCAATACTTATTCATTGTACAGCATCTTCCCGCAGGGACGTACTATAATGTCCAGGTGCGCGTAGGGGTTAAGGAGTTTTTTTACTTCCCTGAACTAGTCTTCAGGCTTTCACTCTGCTGAACCCGTTCCCTACACTGTACTGATAGGATACAAGCACATGGAAACAGTTCTGTCTACAGCTGGGAATCTGTTCCAAAATCTTAATAAAAAGCGATTAAAAGGTTGTACAGTCCCCATAATGATAGCAATGAAAAATTCATATCATCTCAAAAAAATGACACCTTTATGCAGCTACATACACAGAAGTACAGGCATAAAAGGGAGGTTACAGTGCAGTGCAGCAAGTAAGGCCGATGTTGTGGTGAGACATCTCAGTGTGGTGATGTGCAGTGATGGCAGTTACACATCATTAAAATGGTAACAGAGCAGGACAGTCTTGTAGATCATCACTGGGAGCAGAGCATAGGAGGGAGGAGGAGCTACTGAGAACTAAAAGATCATGGGACTTGTAGTTTCTAGTGGTGGCCATCTTGATGATAACTCTATTTTAGAAAGCCCATAACATTTTGTGAATCATAAAAACAAACTATTTAAACCATTTTGTGGTTAATGACATTGTTGTATTCATTTATTTACAGCATTATCAAAAGTTCACATTCCGAGAATACCCCTTTAAACATAAGTCCGATTCAGTATTATATTTTCTATTTTAGGTTGGTGGTTTTGATGGACATAATCGCCTGAGAAGTGCAGAAGTTTACAGCCCAATCAGCAATACTTGGCATATGGTACATGACATGTACACACCGCGAAGCAACTTTGGAATTGAAGTAGTAGACGGCCATCTTTTTGTTGTAGGAGGCTTCAATGGATTTATCACAACATTCAATGTTGAATGCTACGATGAAGCCACAAATGAGTGGTATGATGCCCACGATGTGAATGTCTACCGCAGTGCCCTAAGTTGTTGTGTGATATCTGGTCTCCCTAACATCCGAGACTATGCTGCCCCCCGAGACATCTGTTCCAGACATGAAGCTTCCACAAGTTCACTACCAGTATCATATGACTTTTGAACACAAGTCCCAATAAAATAACATTGTCCTCTGGATCTGAAGAGTGGTGCATGTGTCAATTCCAGAGTGAAGGGTGCAAGATGCTCCCAGACAAGGGGGTGTTTACATAGATTTAGGTGTTTAGGATGAACTGGTACAAAAAACAAACCTAGTGACACTTCTCTGGTTTGATCACTGGGGGGAGCTACAAAACACATTGGGGTAGATTTATCAAGCTGTCTGAAAGTCGGAATATTCTTAGTTGCCCATTGCAACCAATCACAGCTCAAAGCTGAACTGTAATTGGTTGCCATGGACAACTAAGAATATTCTGACTTTTAGACAGGTTGATTAATCTGCCCTATTGTACTTTGGAAGGAATAAACTCTGTTGAACTCTTGCTAATGCTTAGAAAGTTCTCTACAGGGTGATATATTTAACTGTCGGTGAGTTGGTTGGTGGTAGACTCCCTTTAAGTTGTAAGACGCTGGATAAAGTTGTAGTAAAAAAGATATGGAGGTAATAGTAGACAGTAACTTTAAGAGACCATTTCCAGGAAGCTGCTGCCGAGGCAAATAAACCCTTGCTTTAGACAATGCACTCCAGCTCTAAAACTTTCTATAATCGTCTTATTTCATGTCTAAGATCCTACAGTAATTGAATGCCATCTATGACTATATTATTACAAGGGGGAAAACCACAAGGTTTTGTGCTCTTCACCAGGTAAATGTGGCTCAACATCTGGAAATGATTAGAGACTATTTCATAAGCCAAAAGTTCTGGCATCTAATAGCTCTAATATCAACAGTCCATCTGTTGGCAAAAAACAAAGAAAAATGACAAATAGAGGACAATTACAAAGAGTAGTATAAAACCGGAAGTGCCTCTAGTCGTAGGTGGAAATCTCAGAAGACCAAGAGGTACATGAAAAATAAGAAGACAGAGAAGCGTTGTCCTTGTAAAATAAGTTTTGCAGATAATTAGCAGCTTAGGTAGAATATTCCTCACCTTTTAGTTCTGCTGAATGCGCTTTGTAGTAGAAAACAGTCTGGCAGCCGTCAGCCTCCCGAAATGTCAGCGTGTCCAGATTCCAGGTGCAGGATAACCAAGTAAATGTAGATGGGATCCACAGGGTGGTACGGAGTAGGTTCGGTGCTCTGGAAGGACTATTGAATCAATGTACCAAGATGATTCTAATTCTTCAGGTTTGTTGTTGTTAAAAAAGCGACGCGTTTTGGCTCAGTACTTGAGCCTTCATCAGGCAACCTCTGATGCAAGTAGGAGCCTGGTCACTTCTTCCTCTGTGACTGTTTCAAAGGGAGAGCGTGAGCAGGGTGAGGTACCAGAGGGAAGGGGGTTAATGGAGTTATTGAATTGAGAAATTATTTTCTGGTGAATACAGTCAATTTTATCCTTAAAGAAGGTGGCCAGATCTTCAGGCCCAAGGCCTGTGAGAGGTCACTGCACCTTTGGTGTTAGTAAGGAGTGAAGAGTATGGAAGAGCCTTTTGGGATTATTAAAGAGAGAGCATATTAGAATAGTGGAATGGACCTGTTTTCATGGTTTACATGGATGAAGAAAACCATGTAGAGAGAGATAGCAGGGAAGGAAAACTGCCCCTTCCTCTATGACTAAGCTAGTACCTTCTTACGGGTGATGGTCAGCTTTCCGGGACTAGCTCCAGATCCGACTCTCTCTCTGAACACGAAGACCTATGCTAAAAGTAGGGGAACCGACAGAAGGAGACTAGAGTCTGGTGTACTAAATTTGGGCCCCCGTAGTGAAAAGATTGATGCAATTAAAACTTGGAGAACTAGCAATCCCAAATGGGGGACAGTGATGACCGCGGGTTTCTGTGAGATGGTTGGTACTAATGGGACGTGGCTTCCGGTATGTGTGTCCATTTATTGATTCCTTATCAATAAATATTCTTGTTCTTAGCTGTGTAACATCTTTCCCCCTCCCTTAGCTATGAGAAAGACGTTGGCGGTTTGTGGTGCCAAAGAAAATTCCTGAGGGAGAGTCGAATGAAGAGTGAAGATAATCAGTTCCTTATTTACCTCTCCATCAGGAATCAGTGAGTCGCTCACTCATTTCTAGTGGATGCGGAAATGAGCTGGAGCCGTATCTGAGCAGGAAGGACATGAACATAGGAAAGACAATGATCGGGCTCATTTGCAGGGGTCATTTGCATAGGTGAATCAACCTTACAAATGGACTGTGGAACCTTACAGGCACAGGAAAGAACAATAATGGGGTAATTGTAGTGTTGTATGATAGCAGTTTTCAAAGATATGTTTAGTTAGTGTGGGTCAGTTTAACTGACAGGTTTCCTTTAAGCACGATGATAGAAACAACCCGCCTTACATTATCCACGATGCCCCTTTACAAAGACATGATACATTTTTTTCTAGTATTGAGTTGTTTCGGCAGATTTATCTGAGGTTGTACGCTAGTTTTCTGGCAATTCCGGGACTATTTACTCCCTTCAGCCAACTCCATGCTGTATGGGTGTGGAGGGGCATGAAGGGGGACATTCAGGGAGGCAGAGTGGAATGGTGTGGTGTGTTTCTGCCAAAAACTGGTGCAGATTGGCTCAGCAACCCCATCGGGCACCGGATTTATCCGGAGGCCAAAGAGTCCTGTGAGTTCTGATGTGACCGGAGAGGTGGGGCTTAAACATATGATGGCGCACAATGATTAATCTCCCCGATGAATGTATTGTAAAAAAAAAGATCATAAATGCAGAAATTTTATGCCTATATTTATCCTCATCCCAATCTCTCATCTCATCCCAATCCAATTCTTCCCTCTACCTTATAGACTTCCATTGTCTAGTTAATCTCTAATTTTTAAATATTTTTCTATTCTATTTGTCCTTAATTTTTCCTCGACTTTTAATCTGATGTATTAATATATCAAATGAAAAGGGCCCTTTTCTTTTTTGGTTTCCCTAATTCCTGGTAATAGAAGTAGAATAAAGCTTAACATTTATCTGCTTAAAGGAAACTCTTATTTCTGATGGTGGATTACCGTATATACTCGAGTATAAGCCGACCCGAGTATAAGCCGAGACCCCTAATTTCAACACAAAAAACTGGGAAAACCTATCGACTCAAGTATAAGCCGAGGGTGGGAAATGCATTGGTTACAGCCTCCCAGTATATAGTCTGCCAGCCCCTGTAGCATACAGCCTGCCCAACCCCTGTAGTAGGAAAAAAAATAACACTGTACTCATCTTTCCGACGTCCCCCATAGGTCCTCTTCTGTCTCAGACTGTCTCAGACAGAAGAGGACCTACGGGTGACGTCAGAAAGGTGAGTTTTGTCTTTATTTTTTTAGTTGACTCGAGTATAAGCCGAGTTAGAGTTTTTGAGCCCAGATTTTGTGCTGAAAAACTAGGCTTATACTCGAGTATATAAGGTACTCGTGGTAGGTTTCCCTTAACCGGCTCCGCTGACTTTTATCCAGGATGCTTGACTTGCCATAAAGCAATAATTCCTTATTCATTAATCCTTAAGGAAATAAGTCCTTATTCAGCAAAGTATTAATTTAAAGGAATACATTATCCTGCAAACAATATTAAAAGGTATTTCTCTCCAACTCTCTGACACTATAACATCCCTTACTGCTTTATTGCTTTTAACCCCTTGGGCCAACAGATTTTTCCATTTTATGTTTCTTCACTCCCCCACCTTAAAAAATTCATAACTTTTTTTATTTTATTCTTATTACAGAGCTCTACAGAACATTATAAAACCTGTACAAATTTGGTATCCCTACCGCCATACAGTGGGGAACACTACTGCCATACAGGGATGAATACAGCCCCATACAGTGAGGAACACTACCGCCACACAGTGAGGAACACTATGGCCATACAGTGAGGTTCACTACACCCAAACAGTGAGGGACACTACCCCCATATAGTGAGGGACACTACCGCCACACAGTGAGGAACACTACGGCCATACAGTGAGGAACACTACGGCCATACAGTGAGGAACACTACCCCATACAGTGAGGAACACTACCGCCATACAGTGAGGAACACTACTGCCATACAGTGAGGAACACTACCGCCACACAGTGAGGAACACTACCGCCATACAGTGAGGAACACTACCCCATACAGTGAGGAACACTACCCCCATACAGTGAGGAACACTACGGCCATACAGTGAGGAACACTACGGCCATACAGTGAGGAACACTACCCCATACAGTGAGGAACACTACCACCATACAGTGAGGAACACTACTGCCATACAGTGAGGAACACTACCGCCACACAGTGAGGAACACTACCGCCATACAGTGAGGAACACTACCGCCACACAGTGAGGAACACTACCGCCACACAGTGAGGAACACTACGGCCATACAGGGAGGGACACTACCACCATACAGTGGTACACAAAATTCTCATGTTTGTGTAGATTGCCGAGACCCCTGCTGGTTTTGCCTTTAACAATAACGGTATTTTATTATTTTTTACCGCCATTCAGTAAGGAACACTACCGCCATACAGTGAGGAACACTACCCCCATACAGTGAGAAACGCTACTGCCATACAGTGAGGAACACTACCGCCATACAGTGAGGGACACTACCCCCAAACAGTGAGGAACCCTACCGCCATACAGTGAGGGACACTATCCCCATACAGTGAGGAACACTACCGCCATACAGTGAGTGACACTACCGCCACACAGTGAGGAATACTACCCTATACAGTGAGGAACACTACCACCATACAGTGAGGAACACTACCGCCATACAGTGAGGAACACTACCGCCATACAGTGAGGAACACGACCCCCATACATTGAGGGACACTACTGCCATACAATGAGGGACACTACCCCCATACAGTGAGGAACACTACCCCATACAATGAGGAACACTACCCCATACAGTGAGGAACACTAGCCCCGTACAGTGAGAAACACTACCGCCAAACAGTGAGGAACACTACCACCATACAGTGAGGAACACTACCGCCATACAGTGAGGGACACTACTGCCATACAATGAGAGATACTACCCCCATACAGTGAGGAACACTACCGCCATACAGTGAGGAACACTACCCCATACAATGAGGAACACTACCCCCATACAGTGAGGAACACTACCGCCATACAGTGAGGAACACTACCGCCATACAGTGAGGGACACTACCATCAAACAGTGATAAACACTATCCCCATACAGTGAGGAACACTACCGCCATATAATGAGTGACACTACCCCCATACAGTGAGGAACACTACCCCCATACAGTGAGGAACACTACCGCCATACAGTGAGGAATACTACCCCATACAGTGAGGAATACTACACTCATACAGTGAGGAACACTACCCCATACAGTGAGGGACACTAACCCCATTCTGTGAGGGACACTAACCCCATTCTGTGAGGGACACTACCCCCATACAGTGAGGAACACTAACGCCATACAGTGAGGAACACTACCCCATGCAGTGAGGAACACTACCTCCATACAGTCAAGAATACAGCCATACAGTGAAGAACACTCCTGCCATACAGTGAGGAACACAACTGCCATTCAGTGAGGAGCACTATGGCAATACAGTGCGGAACGCTACAGCCATACATTGAAGAATACAGCCATACAGTGAGGAACACTATACCCACACAGTGAGGGACACTACCGCCATACAGTGCGGAACACTACCGCCATATAATGGGGGAAACTACTCCCATACAGTGAGGAACACTACCGCCATACAGTGAGGAACACTAGCGCTATACAGTGAGGAACAATAACGCCATACAGTGAGGAACACTACCCCATACAGTGAGGAACACTACCCCCATACAGTGAGGAACACTACCCCCATACAGTGTGGAACACTACGCCATACAATGAGGAACACTACCCCATACAGTGAGGAACACTACCCCCGTACAGTGAGGAACACTACCGCCATACAGTGAGGAACACTACCACCATACAGTGAGGAACACTACTGCCATACAGTGAGGGACACTACTGCCATACAATGAGGGACACTACCGCCATACAGTGAGGAATACTACCCCCATACAGTGAGGAACACTACCGCCATACAGTGAGGAACACTACCCCATACAATGAGGAACACTACCCCCATACAGTGAGGAACACTACCGCCATACAGTGAGGGACACTACCATCAAACAGTGATAAACACTATCCCCATACAGTGAGGAACACTACCGCTATACAGTGAGGAACACTACCGCCATACAGTGAGGGACACTACCATTAAACAGTGATAAACACTTTCCCCGTACAGTGAGGAACACTACTGCCATACAATGAGGGACACTACCCCCATACAGTGAGGAACACTACCCCCATACAGTGAGGAACACTACCGCCATACAGTGAGGAATACTAACCCATACAGTGAGGAATACTAACCCATACAGTGAGGAACACTACCGCCATACAGTGAGGAATACTAACCCATACAGTGAGGAATACTACACTCATACAGTGAGGGACACTACCGCCATACAATGAGGGACACTACCCCCATACAGTGAGGAACACTACCCCCATACAGTGAGGAACACTAACGCCATACAGTGAGGAATACTACCCCATACAGTGAGGAATACTACACTCATACAGTGAGGAACACTACCCCATACAGTGAGGGACACTAACCCCATTCTGTGAGGGACACTACCCCCATACAGTGAGGGACACTACCATCAAACAGTGATAAACACTACCCCCATACAGTGAGGAACACTACCGCCATACAGTGAGGAACACTACCGCCATACAGTGAGGGACACTACCATCAAACAGTGATAAACACTATCCCCATACAGTGAGGAACACTACCGCCATATAATGAGTGACACTACCCCCATACAGTGAGGAACACTACCCCCATACAGTGAGGAACACTACCGCCATACAGTGAGGAATACTACCCCATACAGTGAGGAATACTACACTCATACAGTGAGGAACACTACCCCATACAGTGAGGGACACTAACCCCATTCTGTGAGGGACACTAACCCCATTCTGTGAGGGACACTACCCCCATACAGTGAGGAACACTAACGCCATACAGTGAGGAACACTACCCCATGCAGTGAGGAACACTACCTCCATACAGTCAAGAATACAGCCATACAGTGAAGAACACTCCTGCCATACAGTGAGGAACACAACTGCCATACAGTGAGGAGCACTATGGCAATACAGTGCGGAACGCTACAGCCATACATTGAAGAATACAGCCATACAGTGAGGAACACTATACCCACACAGTGAGGGACACTACCGCCATACAGTGAGGAACACTACCGCCATATAATGGGGGAAACTACTCCCATACAGTGAGGAACACTACCGCCATACAGTGAGGAACACTAGCGCTATACAGTGAGGAACAATAACGCCATACAGTGAGGAACACTACCCCATACAGTGAGGAACACTACCCCCATACAGTGAGGAACACTACCCCCATACAGTGTGGAACACTACGCCATACAATGAGGAACACTACCCCATACAGTGAGGAACACTACCCCCGTACAGTGAGGAACACTACCGCCATACAGTGAGGAACACTACCACCATACAGTGAGGAACACTACTGCCATACAGTGAGGGACACTACTGCCATACAATGAGGGACACTACCGCCATACAGTGAGGAATACTACCCCCATACAGTGAGGAACACTACCGCCATACAGTGAGGAACACTACCCCATACAATGAGGAACACTACCCCCATACAGTGAGGAACACTACCGCCATACAGTGAGGGACACTACCATCAAACAGTGATAAACACTATCCCCATACAGTGAGGAACACTACCGCTATACAGTGAGGAACACTACCGCCATACAGTGAGGGACACTACCATTAAACAGTGATAAACACTTTCCCCGTACAGTGAGGAACACTACTGCCATACAATGAGGGACACTACCCCCATACAGTGAGGAACACTACCCCCATACAGTGAGGAACACTACCGCCATACAGTGAGGAATACTAACCCATACAGTGAGGAATACTAACCCATACAGTGAGGAACACTACCGCCATACAGTGAGGAATACTAACCCATACAGTGAGGAATACTACACTCATACAGTGAGGGACACTACCGCCATACAATGAGGGACACTACCCCCATACAGTGAGGAACACTACCCCCATACAGTGAGGAACACTAACGCCATACAGTGAGGAATACTACCCCATACAGTGAGGAATACTACACTCATACAGTGAGGAACACTACCCCATACAGTGAGGGACACTAACCCCATTCTGTGAGGGACACTACCCCCATACAGTGAGGAACACTACCCCCATACAGTGAGGAACACTACCGACATACAGTGAGGAACACTACCCCATGCAGTGAGGAACACTACCTCCATACAGTCAAGAATACAGCCATACAGTGAAGAACACTCCTGCCATACATTGAGGAACACAACTGCCATACAGTGAGGAACACTATGGCAATACAGTGAGGAACGCTACAGCCTTACATTGAAGAATACAGCCATACAGTGAGGAACACTATACCCACACAGTGAGGGACACTACCGCCATACAGTGAGGAACACTACCGCCATACAGTGAGGGACACTACCATCAAACAGTGATAAACACTATCCCCATACAGTGAGGAACACTACCGCCATACAGTGAGGAACACTACCGCCATACAGTGAGGGACACTACCATCAAACAGTGATAAACACTTTCCCCATACAGTGAGGAACACTACTGCCATACAATGAGGGACTCTACCCCCATACAGTGAGGAACACTACCCCCATACAGTGAGGAACACTACCGCCATACAGTGAGGAATACTAACCCATACAGTGAGGAATACTAACCCATACAGTGAGGAACACTACCCCCATACAGTGAGGAACACTACCGACATACAGTGAGGAACACTACCCCATGCAGTGAGGAACACTACCTCCATACAGTCAAGAATACAGCCATACAGTGAAGAACACTCCTGCCATACAGTGAGGAACACTACTGCCATACAATGAGGGACACTACCCCCATACAGTGAGGAACACTACCCCCATACAGTGAGGAACACTACCGCCATACAGTGAGGAATACTAACCCATACAGTGAGGAATACTAACCCATACAGTGAGGAACACTACCCCCATACAGTGAGGAACACTACCGACATACAGTGAGGAACACTACCCCATGCAGTGAGGAACACTACCTCCATACAGTCAAGAATACAGCCATACAGTGAAGAACACTCCTGCCATACAGTGAGGAACACAACTGCCATACAGTGAGGAACACTATGGCAATACAGTAAGGAACGCTACAGCCTTACATTGAAGAATACAGCCATACAGTGAGGAACACTATACCCACACAGTGAGGGACACTACCGCCATACAGTGAGGAACACTACCGCCATATAGTGAGGAACACTAACGCCATACAGTGAGGAATAATACCCCATACAGTGAGGAATACTACACTCATACAGTGAGGAACACTAGCCCATACAGTCAGGGACACTAACCCCATTCTGTGAGGGACACTACCCCCATACAGTGAGGAACACTACCGCCATACAGTGAGGAACACTACCGCCATACAGTGAGGAACACTACCTCCATACAGTCAAGAATACAGCCATACAGTGAAGAACACTCCTGCCATACAGTGAGGAACACAACTGCCATACAGTGAGGAACACTATGGCAATTAATTGAGGAACGCTACAGCCATACATTGAAGAATACAGCCATACAGTGAGGAACACTATACCCACACAGTGAGGGACACTACAGCCATACAGTGAGGAACACTACCGCCATATGGTGGGGGAAACTACTCCCATACAGTGAGGAACACTACTGCCATACAGTGAGGAACACGAGCGCTATACAGTCAGGAACAATAACGCCATACAGTGAGGAACACTACCCCATACAGTGAGGAACACTACCCCCATACAGTGAGGACAACTACCCCATACAATGAGGAACACTACCCCATACAGTGAGGAACACTACCCCCGTACAGTGAGGAACACTACCGCCATACAGTGAGGAACACTACCACCATACAGTGAGGAACACTACCGCCATACAGTGAGGGACACTACTGCCATACAATGAGGGACACTACCGCCATACAGTGAGGAATACTACCCCCATACAGTGAGGAACACTACCGCCATACAGTGAGGGACACTACCATCAAACAGTGATAAACACTACCCCCATACAGTGAGGAACACTACCCCCATACAGTGAGGAACACTAACGCCATACAGTGAGGAATAATACCCCATACAGTGAGGAATACTACACTCATACAGCGAGGAACACTACCCCATACAGTCAGGGACACTAACCCCATTCTGTGAGGGACACTACCCCCATACAGTGAGGAACACTACCGCCATACAGTGAGGAACACTACCGCCATACAGTGAGGAACTCTACCTCCATACAGTCAAGAATACAGCCATACAGTGAAGAACACTCCTGCCATACAGTGAGGAACACAACTGCCATACAGTGAGGAACACTATGGCAATTAAATGAGGAACGCTACAGCCATACATTGAAGAATACAGCCATACAGTCAGGAACAATAACGCCATACAGTGAGGAACACTACCCCATACAGTGAGGAACACTACCCCCATACAGTGAGGAACACTACCCCCGTACAGTGAGGAACACTACCGCCATACAGTGAGGAACACTACCACCATACAGTGAGGAACACTACCGCCATACAGTGAGGGACACTACTGCCATACAATGAGGGACACTACCGCCATACAGTGTGGAATACTACCCCCATACAGTGAGGAACACTATCGCCATACAGTGAGGGACACTACCATCAAACAGTGATAAACACTATCCCCATACAGTGAGGAACACTACCGCCATACAGTGAGGAACACTACCGCCATACAGTGAGGGACACTACCATCAAACAGTGATAAACACTATCCCCATACAGTGAGGAACACTACTGCCATACAATGAGGGACACTACCCCCATACTGTGAGGAACACTACCCCCATACAGTTAGGAACACTACCGCCATACAGTGAGGAATACTAACCCATACAGTGAGGAATACTAACCCATACAGTGAGGAACACTACCGCCATACAGTGAGGAATACTAACCCATACAGTGAGGAATACTACACTTATACAGTGAGGAACACTACCGCCATACAGTGAGGGACACTACTGCCATACAATGAGGGACACTACCGCCATACAGTGAGGAATACTACCCCCATACAGTGAGGAACACTATCGCCATACAGTGAGGGACACTACCATCAAACAGTGATAAACACTATCCCCATACAGTGAGGAACACTACCGCCATACAGTGAGGAACACTACCGCCATACAGTGAGGGACACTACCATCAAACAGTGATAAACACTATCCCCATACAGTGAGGAACACTACTGCCATACAATGAGGGACACTACCCCCATACTGTGAGGAACACTACCCCCATACAGTTAGGAACACTACCGCCATACAGTGAGGAATACTAACCCATACAGTGAGGAATACTAACCCATACAGTGAGGAACACTACCGCCATACAGTGAGGAATACTAACCCATACAGTGAGGAATACTACACTTATACAGTGAGGGACACTACCGCCATACAATGAGGGACACTACCCCCATACAGTGAGGAACACTACCCCCATACAGTGAGGAACACTATCCCCATACAGTGAGGAACACTACCGCCATACAGTGAGGAATACTACCCCATACAGTGAGGAACACTACCACCATACAGTGAGGGACACTAACCCCATTCTGTGAGGGACACTACCCCCATACAGTGAGGAACACTACCGCCATACAATGA
This sequence comes from Engystomops pustulosus, assembly GCF_040894005.1. Classification (NCBI taxonomy): domain Eukaryota; kingdom Metazoa; phylum Chordata; class Amphibia; order Anura; family Leptodactylidae; genus Engystomops; species Engystomops pustulosus. The sequence goes on along the minus strand of NC_092415.1, from coordinate 179,130,915 downwards.
GGGACACTACCCCCATACAGTGAGGACCACTACCCCCATACAGTGAGGAACACTACCGCCTTACAGCGAGGAATACTACCCCATACAGTGAGGAATACTACACTCATACAGTGAGGAACACTACCACCATACAGTGAGGAACACTACACCCATACAGTGAGGAACACTACCGCCATACAGTGAGGGACACTACCCCCATACAGTGAGGAACACTAAGGACATACAGTGAGGAACACTACCCCATGCAGTGAGGAACACTACCGCCATACAGTGAGGAACACTACGGTCATACAGTGAGGAACACTACCCCATGCAGTGAGGAACACTACCTCCATACAGTGAGGAACACTACGGCCATACAGTGAGGAACACTACGGCCATACAGTGAGGAACACTACCGCCATACAGTGAGGAACACTACCCCCATACAGTGAGGAACAGTACTGCCATACAGTGAGGAATACTACCCCCATACAGTGAGGGACACTACCGCCATACAGTGAGGAATACAGCCATACAGTGAGGAACACTACCCCCATACAGTGAGGAACACTACCCCCATACAGTGAGGAACACTACCCCTATACAGTGAGGAACAGTAACGCCATACAATGAGGAAAACTACCGCCATACAGTGAGGAACACTACCGCCTTGTTCTTTCTTCTTCCCTCAGTTCTCTGCCCCACGTAGCACGTTGTGCTCGCGGCCATTTTGCTAATAAAGGGAAGAAAAAAATATTTAAAAAAATAAAAATCCGAAATTTGTTCCCATGAATCACTGTAAACTTCTGATTCACGTTGTATCGATTTTTTCCTGAAATTCTAAACGAATTTAGAATCGTTAGAATCGATTCGCTCATCTCTATTGATATATAATTGGAGCTGCCCTCTCTAAAGAGCATATCCTTAGTACCCGTGGTCTGCCGTCCTTCTGTCAGCATGTCAGGTGTATTATAATACGTTTTGTCCATTTTCTATCAAAGACATTGACATTTTCTTCACTCTTACCATTTCTTGACCTTTCCACAAGTGCCTTAATATTATTTGTTCTATGTAGTGTAACTTTTCTCACTTATCTCTCGGAGGTCTCTGAGGAAAATTTCTGAATTCTGAAGTGTGGCAAAGTGTTTTTATTGCAGCTGTCTCGATATACTTCCCTGGGCTCTAATTCTGAATCGTGCTACTTAGCATCCACTTCTCCAAATATATCAGATATGTGCTCCACATGACTTATAGAGGTTACCAATTAAATCCAAGCTAAGATTGTTCTTTTACATGACTAATATTATATAACGATGGCTGTGAGTCATCCTGAATAAATCAGCTGAACGTGGAAATTTACCACATGGACAAAGTATTGCACACCAAGCCCACTTATATGCTGGTGTGTGTCCTCCTAAACATGATCAATTCTTCCATCATCTTTTCATGGCCTAATTGTGGAGAAAACTAATTTATAAAGTTATGCAAATTAGCCTCAAGGGGTCTTGTGTAGATTGCGGATGCCCCTTATTACTACGTCATCTGCTCATTGTGACATCTCTAGCTCTCGGACTGGGGAGGGGAAGGGAGGAGTCCGCAATAACACCAAACAGAGGTGTGCATAATTGGGGGATAACACAGCCAGAAAGGGCTTCTTTGGTGTAGACAAGAGCCCCTGAGGGCTCAGTTTTCCAAAATGAGACTATTGAGAAAAAGAACAATGGATCTTGTTTCAGGGGACAGGCACCACCATATATGTTTGCTTGGTGTAAAATACTGCATCCTTTAACTGAATTTCTCTTTTGCATTATTACTCTGCAATGCAAGGACTTAAAGGAGTTGTTTAGGGATAATATATATATATATATATAGTTGTGGTGTTGGGAGATTGGCTCAAAAACAATAATTTTACATATAACCCCCCCCCCCCGGGCCATTTTTAGACAAAGTGGGGACCTGGTCAAAAGTAAAGAATGAGGCCAAAAAAATAAAACTACTTTATGAACTGTCACATGTAGTAAGAGGCTCCTGTAGTACTGCACAATTATAACACCTTCTCTGTCACTATTTCTGTCACCACTACCTGTTGGAGCAGCTCAGTGATGTCACACCCCTGTCCCCTCTCCCCTCTCCTTCCCCTGCTTGTGTCTGTGTGTAAGGTATAGTAAAGCATTGCTAGTGTCTGTGCTTTATCTGCTGACATGCTCTCCCTCCTATACACATGTGTGAGACACAGACATCAGCTACACAAGTACCTGACAGGTTCTGCTATAACATGACTGCCTGGAGCTGTTGTATCTCTCCTATATACACACACATGCTGCAGGGGTTTCCAGCACCAGGAAACACATGGAGGAGCCATTACACCACCAATATACAGGCTGTCAGTCATGTGTATAGGAGTATCTCATACACACACAGGCTGCAGGGGGCGCTGAACGGATTGACGCAATGCTTTCTAATGGCAGTTTATGAAAATATATTTAGTTTAGGGGGGTTAATTTGCCTGACGGGCTCTCTTTGAGGAAACTTTGATAGAAGATAGATGAAAGATAGGAGATATGATATATGTAGGAAAAATAGCAGCACTCCAGTCCAGGTACTAAATGTAATAATCAAGGTGCCACATTTCAAGCAAGAAAAATGCTAAGCAGAAGAAACGTTATATCTTGGAATAAAGTTTACAGCTTATTTCACCCGATTTTTTTCTAAAAGATTGATAGATGTGAGATACATTTTAGGTAGATATGATCAGTAAATAGACAGAAAGACATATAATATATATAGATATACAGCCCCCCCACCCCTGATCACCTGCTTTATTGGTCCCATTGATTCACAGACACAGAAATCTTTAAAAAGTGCCCACACCCTGATCAGAAAATGCTGATGGCTTTACTAATAACTGACACTATGCATGTTGACGATTCACACAATAGTATCAATCAGTGACATAGACAGTGGCATCTAATACCTTACCACTTCTCCAAGCCATTATTTCTGAATTTTCCACCTAATGTCTTCAGTTATATTACAGGCAGTCCCCAGGTTACATACAAAATTCTGTAGGTTTGTAGGTTTGTTCTTAAGTTGAATTTGTATGTAAGTCGGAACTGTATATTTTATAATTATAACCCCAGACAAATATTTTTTGGTCGCTGTGACAATTGGATTTTAAAAATGTTGGGTTGTCATTAGAACCAGGATTAACACTAAAGCCTCATTGCAGACACCTGTGATAACTGTTATAGCTGTGTATTGTAGCCTAGGGCTAAAGTACAGGAAATTATCAATTACCAGAGGTCCGTTTGTAACTAGGGTTCGTCTGTAAGTCGGGTGTTCTTAAGTAGGGGACCGTCTGTACATGAATTGTTACACATTGTTTCCACATTTATTAAAGCGTTTGTGCCAATTTTCTAAAAAGAACGTGGAAACTGCTTGCACATGTATTTGTAAAGTGTCTGCGCCAGTTTTGTGTCGTGGGTGCTCTGTGTCCGAGATACAAGATAGGTTCTTAAGATGAATTTGTATGCAAGTCTGAACTGGTATACCTTATAGTTTTAACTCAAAGACAAACCCGACAAGACAGAAAAAATGTGCACCTAAAGGTTACTGCTTAGTCAATATTTGTGCTATCTGGTGCCCACAACACTCCACAGGAAAACTGCACATAGTACAGACTGCACTGGCTTTGATAAGTGTGGGCTAATATGTTTTGAAACCAAGTGTGAACGCACAAGGCAAAATCACCAGACGCATATGTGAAACTTATTTAGACTAAGTTCACCCAGGTTCACGTGAATCCAATATAAAATCATTATAAATTTTCTGTCATGTTCAGTTTGGAAAGTATCCATTGTGTGCTTTTTTTTAAAATGGAGAAAAAGTACTGCAGCCTCTGTTATTTTTTCCGTCAGAAAAACGCAACTAATGGATATAATGGATATGGATATAAAATTTACATTGATGTCAAAGGGATTTTTAATTGATACGTTAAACCTCCTTTCTTCACTCTTTTTTTAAGGACGTGAGGAATGGAGGTTTGAACAGTAGAGTGAACTTAGCCATATATAAGTAACAAAATGTTTTGTGTTTTGACTCTAATAATAATAAGAATTAACAATGTAAAATAATTATTTTCAAAGCATAATAGAAATTCATTGTGTGACTATAGCCACAATATTCTATACACAACCCCCCTGTCCCCACAGTCTACATACAGCCCCACTGCCACAGTCTATATACGGCTTCTCACAGTCTATATACAACCCCAACAGTCTATATACAGCCCCTCCACCCCCATAGTCAATATACAGCCCCACCCCACAGTCTATATACAATACCACCCCACAGTCTGTATACAATCCCACCTCACAGTCTATATACAACCTCCCACAGTCTATAAACAGCCCCTCCACCCCCACAGTCTATATACAACCCCACCCCCACAGTCTTTATACAGCCCCACAGTCATATTCTGGCCCCTGCCCCACAGTCTATATACAGCCCCACACCAAGTAAAATAATACAATTCATATCTTCCTCCCTGTTCTCACACTGCTACCATCTCTTTTTCTCTTCTTCCGAATCGCGGCTCTGGCATGGACGTGATGACGTCATCAGATGCTGCCTGCAGTCGCAGGTGTCTGATAGGATGGCATCCCCAGCCTTTATCAACAAACATAGGCTGGCAGTGACAGACAGCACTGCAGGAGAACAGGAGCACCGGAAGAGGTGAGTATTAATAGCTCATTGTTTATCTATGAAGATTGACAAAGTATTTTTATTGCAGTTGTCTCAGCATACTTCCCTGTAGTCAAATCCTAAATATATATACTACTAAATATATCTACTTCTTCAAATATATAGAATTGTCACGGGTGGTCCTGTGACCCATATTACTGGTCGCAGGCTCACCAGTGCCCCGCTCTCTCCGCCAGCGTGTTGCATGTGGTCCCGGCTTCCGCTCCATCCTCCTCGGCCGTGCACTCGCGTTCCCGACTCCTAAGGTGCGCAAGCGCCGGCTTCAGGAGATTTAAAGGGCCAGTGCGCCACTAATTACTGCTGGCCATTTTCAGGTTATCTATTTAACCCTGCCTCTTCCTGAAAACCCTGCGGGTTCTTTGTATCTCACAGCCTTAGAAAAAGCTCCCTAGCGATTATCCTGCGTTCGTGTGCTTCCAGCGTTCCTGTGTGTTCCTGTGTTCCTGCTCCCGTGTGTTCCTGCTTCTGAGTTCCCATGTCCTGTGTCTCGTATGCCTGTGTTCCCGTTCCCATCTGCCTGGACCTCCCGTAGCTGACCCCGGTTTGGACGTGACTTTGCATCTCTGCTGCCTACCCTGACCTTGTGCCTGGACCTGACCATGGGATGTCTCCTGCTAAGCTATCTAGACCTTGGCTTCCACCGCGGCGTAGTTGCACCCGTTGAACAAGTTGGTGGTGCCCTACCGCAGCAACGCTTTGCGGTGGGCTCTGTTGAAGACCAAGTGCCACTTAGACTGGTGCCCTGTCGGCTAGTACCACCTCCCACGGTGGTCCAATGGATTCACGCAGCCTGAATCCTGACAGCAAGATCTGGCCATGGATCCCGCTGAGGTTCTGCCTCCCAGTCGGCCCGATATTGCCACCATCGTAGTCCACCAATCCCGGCAAATTGCTGCACAGCACGAACAGCTGGAGTAAGTCACCGCCATGCTGCAACAGTTGCTAGCTACCTAGCAACAGCAACATGTTCCTGAGGCTGCTCCTGCGATTCCTGCTACCCTGGCACTGAACCCAGGCTACGACTCTCAACGCCCGGCAAGTATGGTGGAGATCCCAAGCTGTGCAGGGGCTTTAGAACCAAGTGCACCCTGCACATTGAATTCATGCCTACCCAATTTCTCACGGAGCAATCCAAAGTGGCATTCATTGTCAGCCTTCCCCCGGGAAAGCCCTGGCCTGAGCTACTCCTCTTTGGGACAGAGACGACCTGTTCATGGATACTGTCACGGCATTTCTGGCGGAGTTCCGGTCCGTCTTTGAAGAACCTGCACGGGCCTCTTCTGCTGAGACTGGGCTGTTGAATCTGCGCCAGGGAAACTCTTCCGTGGGAGAATATGCTGTCCAGTTCCGTACCCTGGCCTCGTAGCTCTCCTGTCCGCAGCTTTCGAACAGGGACTCCCCTCTCACCTTTAAGAGGCTCTGGCCGCTCGTGATCTGCCATCTACCCTGAGTGGTCTCATCACCTTGGCCACCCAGATTGATGTGCAGTTTAGACAGCGTGCCGAAGAGTTACGCCTCGAACAACCCCAGGTCTGCCAATGACATCTTCCTTGCCTGGCTCCTGCTTTCTAAAGACCGCTCCAGCCTCTGATTGTACCATCTGCAGAGGAGCCCATGGAGGTGGACAAAGCCAGACTCTCTTCCCAGGAGCGTATCAGAAGACGTCAGGGAAACCTCGGCCTGTATTGTGCCAGTCCTGAGCACTTCCTTGGGTTTTGTCCTATCCATCCCCAGCGTCTGGGAAACGCCAGTACATAGGGTTCTTGGGAGAAGCGTCCCTATGTGTAGGCAAAGCTTCTCTATGCCTGATGATTCCGGTGCTTCTCAGCATTGGCACCGGCACCCAGATCCAGGTCTTTGCTTTCTTGGACTCCGGTTCTGCAGGGAAATTCGTGGATACCGCTCTGGTCTCCCGGCATCACATCCCTGTGGTTTGCCTCTAGAAGCCTTTGGTCATCTACTCTGTCAGTGGCCATATCCTCTATGACTCGGTCCAGTACTGCACCAAGCCTCCGTCCTTGCAAGTCAGTGCGCTGCACAAGGACTGTCTTTTTATGTACTACCATGGTCTACGTCCTCCATCCTGTTGGGTCTACCATTGTTGCAGCTCCACGCACCAGCTCTTAACTGGAAGATGGGGGAGATCCTTTGGTGGGGACGTGAGTGCCAGTCTCGCTGTGTGGAGATACCTCATTCAGTGCCAGCCTTGTTTTCTTCTTTGGCTCCCAAAGCCCTGGAGGGCCTCCCCGCTTTCTACAAGGACTTTTTTGACATCTTCTTGAAGAAGCAAGCCGACACATTGCCGCCTCACTGTCCCTACGACTGTCCTGTGGATCTGCTGCCGGGTACGGCCACTCCATGGGATTGTGTGTACCCACTCTCAGTCCAGAAAACGCAGCCATGTCAAACTATATCAAAGAAAACCTGCAGAGGGGATTCATACGCAAGTCTTTTTCTCTGGCTGGTACAGGTTTTTTCTTTGTGACCAAGAAGGACGGGTTATTCCGTCCATGCATTGACTACCACGGTCTTAACAAGGTCACAGTTAAGAATCACTATCCATTGCTGTTGATCACAGAGCTGTTTGACTGTCTTTGTGGAGCCAAGATCTTCTCCAAATTGGATCTTCGAGGGGTCTACAACATCATTTGTATCCGCCAGGGAGATGAGTGAAAGACAGCTTTTAATACCTGTGATGGACACTTCGAGTACCTGGTGATGCTGTTTTTTCTCTGTAATGCACCAGCGGTCTTCCAGGAATTTATTAAAGACATCTTTAGAGACTTGCTTTATCTCTGTGTTATGGTCTATTTGGAGGATATTCTGGTATTCTCTCTGGACTCACCAAATCCACTTAAGGCAAGCCCTCAATCGTTTAAGGGCCAATCGCATTTACGCCAAACTTGAGAGGTGCCAATTCCATCAGCGGAGTCTTCCATTTCTTGGCTCCGGATGGATTCCGCCAATCTGTCTGTAGTTCTTCAGTGGCCTCGTCCTGTAGGACTATGCGCTATACAGTGGTTTCTGGGCTTCGCCAATTACTACCGGCAGTTCATCCTGCACTTCTCCTCTCTGGTGTCTCGTCCCGACACAGAGAAGCCTTTCCATCTGGAAGTGGTTGCCTTCTCAGTAGGGGCCGGTCCGGTGCTCACGCAGAAAGGTCCCAAAGGCCGAACCTTCACCTGTGTTTTTTTTTCCAAGACCTTCTCCTCCACAGAGAGGAATTATTCCATAGGAAATTGAGAACTGCTGGCGATTAAACTCGCCTAAGAAGAGTGGCATTACCTCTTGGAGGTAGCTTGGTTTCCGGTCAGCATTTACATGGACCACAAGAACCTCCTCTATCTCCAGATTGCTCAGTGACTTAATCCACGTCAAGGTCGCTGGTCACTCTTCTTCTCCCGGTTTGATTTCCTCAATCATCTCCGTCCGGCTGAGAAGAACATCAAGGCTGACGCCCTCTCTCGTGCCTCGGGTGTCATTGGGGAGGAACTGGTTACTCACCATGTCATCGCGGCTGAACGACTGGTACTGGCTGCGCCTGTGGATCTTTGTCAACTACCTCCTGGCAAGATCTACGTACAACCTGCTCTGCGGAGGAAGATTCTGACATGGAGACATTGCTCGCGTGTGGCCAAAGATGTTCGGGACTTTGTGGCTTCCTGTGCCTGGAATAAGCCGTCACGTCTCAAGCCTGGTGGTCTTCTTCTGCCGTTGCCAATACCCAGCTGTCCGTGGACTCATCTGGCTATGTATTTCATCACAGATCTGCCGCCTTCATCAGGCAATACCGTCATCTGGGTGGTGACTGTCCGTTTTTCCAAGATGTCCCATTTTGTTCCTCTGCCAGGTCTGCCATCTGCTCCATGTCTTACCAGCCATTTCTTTCATCAAATCTTCTGACTCCATGGACTTCCCCAGCACATCGTCTCTGACTGTGGGGTTTGGTTTGTCTCTAAATTCTGCAACCAACTTCAGGTGAAAATGAACTTTTCTTCCGCCTGCCACCCCCAGTCTAATGGGCAGTTGGAAAGAGTGAATCAGACCCTGGGCTGCTATCTATACCATTTGGTTTCTGTCCGTCAGGATGAGTATGTGGACAGCAGACCATCACTATTGTACCATGGATACCAGGATATTTACAATGATGATGACGGTGATGAAACCAAAGTAATGTGGAGACTGACAAGGAGGCATTGATGAGGGCTTGGTAGAAGAAGATCTGAGGGGTAATGATGATGTCCTAGACCCAACATGGCTCAAAGCCAATGATAGTTCAGAGGAATAGCTGATGGTCACAGAGCCCTAGGTAGCTAGCAGAAGATACAGAAGACGCAGAGGGGTGGAAAGGAACATCAGACAGCCCATAGCCATGATGCTATAACCCACTGTGCCCAGGGCTTAGCCACCAAGGGCCGACTAGAGGATCTCCATGTTATGGTATTTTTTCAAACAATTTGTAGAAGACTAAACACTTGTTTCATTGTGTCATTTACATGCTGTGCCACCAGTCCTTGAAGAGAGAAACAATCTGAGCACCAGGTGTTCGAGCAGGCCCGGCAAACAAAACATGAGCTGCAGTGGGTGACACACCAAGAAAAAGACATGGTAACACCTTAGGCTCCCTTGCTGCTTTGTTTGTCTTAGCATCTTCCACCACCTCTCAAGTGACAGGGCCATCTGTCTCCCCACAGGATGTGATGCCACCACCAACAAGCCTGTCCACACCATCCCAGGGAAGGGTTCAGCCCAAAGCAATGAAGAGAAAATGGAATTTAATGCATTTCACACACAAGTCCTGGTCATAAATAGAACAGATGAAAAATTGTTGGCCTTTGACAAAGCTACCATTCCGGACAACTACATTTTTGGGCAGACCAACCCGGCCCAGCACCAACAGATTGTGGAGAAAATAAGATGTGCACTATGAAATACCATTAGGCGCAAGGTGCACATGCACAACTGGCAGGGATCCTATGTCTTTTTAACTGCCCACTGGTTTAATGTTGCGGGCAGCGGCAGAAAACGCTGCGGCGGAAATGTTTTAACCACTGAGGATGGAAGGACATCGCTCCTGGCCTCGGTTTGCCTCCTACTCTACTTTCTCTTCTCCTGTCTCCTCATCCAGTCAGTGTCGACCAGTACCACCAGTTTCAGCACAGCCATGAGGAAATGCACCCGGCCATGCTGAAACTCTTCTGCTGGGGCAATAATCTCTGCTGTTTGGGTCAACTCATCACTAATGATTGGTAGATTCAGAAGCTGATGAAAAATGTTTTCTAAAGAAAGGAAAGGAATCCATCAAAGTATAAACAGTTATAGGAATTCCAATGATGTGTCTGCAGACATTGATGTTCTGCTTATGAAATACTGATTGCTTTTTCGATTACCATTTTTCTTTATATTGAGGCTGATGTCAGTATGAAATGTATGACAAAGAACACAATGAAATGAATCAAAGCAATTTCTGCAACTAGAGATTTTACTTTTATGAACCATCATTAATTCTATTGAAGTTGCATTGTTAATATAAACATTGTGTGTATCTGCTCTTAATCTCGTAGAAATCTTATTTGTTTAGCAGAAGGGGATCATAAATTCTGATTGATGTCTTTTATTGATACTTTTTTCAGATAAAAAGCAGACAAAAATGCCGGGTGATAAAACGGTAATTTGCTGGTATCTCATGGGTATTAGTTGTTGTGTAAAACACCCACTGTACCTTCTTCCTATACCAGGGACATGGGGCATAATCACCACAGGTTTGTTATAGTGATATTTCTTTTATTAACTTATTGCGTTAAAATACCCTGAAACACTCATGCTAGTTTGCCCTTAATAGGGGAAAAAATCCTTTCCCATCCCAAATATGGAAATCAGAATAACTCCCTGGATCAACATCAAATTAAAGGGGTTGTCCACTTACAGCAAATAACTAATATTGTTTGTGTAATGCAAAGTTCTACAATTTTCCAATATATACTTTCTGTATCAGTTCCTCACTGCTTTCTAGATCTCTGCTTGCTGTCATTCTATAGAATTCTATGTTTATATCCAAATCTGTCTATGGTCACATAGGTGCACGTTATAACACATAGCTCTGATTACTCTCTGTGATATAACAAACCCACTATCAGAAACCTGATAACAAACCCTGATAGATGCTGCAAGGTGGGAGAGAACTTACTTTGTCTGGCAGCTGTTGGATGGTGGAGTGGACAGGAAACGGGAAGACAGAGACAGACCAGTGTTCACACCACGACAGGCATCAAAGCAATAATTGAATACAAGTCTCAGTCAGGGAAAGTGGGGTCACATCAGGAGAGATGACAAGACATACAGGGACAAAACAACATAGATGATAGAACAAGCGAAATCAGGAATAACTAGGTCAAAACCAAGATGGCGGCGCAGCACAGAATTTAAAGGCAAGACAATAGTAGACTCAGTAGACAACAGTAGACTCAAAATTCAAAATAAGAAGGTCAAATTTTACATTATAACATACGTTAGCAAAATCTAAATATACCAATAGTTGAAATCTTTTATGGTGACTGAAATTGATTTATCAACTATTTGATTGGGGGTGTCTGACTTCTGGATGAGCATGTGCCCTGTTGTCCACTGAACGCAAGAAGACTACCTCCAGCACTCTTATATACAGAGATTAATTGGACAATAGTGCTACAGTTTCTGATGCTCACATGGTTCTGAATGGAGCAGAAGGACACATGCTCAACTTGTCATTCCATCAATTAGCAAAAAAAAGACCCCCATTCTCCCGGTACGTGGGGGTCCTGTGGATAGGTGATAAAAATAATACTTGCTACAACGCATTTAAAGGGGAATATATACAAATTTAATCTAGTCTTTTTGCTACATCCCCTACTTCTACAGAGTCCATATACTAGATAAGCGATGTTATAAAGAGTTCACTTTGGCTACACCTCTACCAACAGGAGGCAATCATTTATCTATTAAAGGGATTCTATGTACATGTCTTTACCTTTGAAATGTTACTTTATACAGACTCCTGTTGTGCTTCTTTATTTTATATGTAACCTCTATCACTAGGCACATTTATATTCACATAATTACCCGCTTTTAAAAATACTTTTATTGAAAAATCTACATCATATAAAGGTCGAGAGAGTTCTACATATATTTACATTTATAAAGGTTCTACAGTTTGGAAAGTTGGCAGAATGCATGGAAAAGGGAAGGGATATCAGCTCTAAATTAATTATCTATTTGACCTTTTGAGATCATGTGAAAGTACATACAGGAAGATATAATTAATATTTTTTAATAATATCGGTTGGATTTCTTTGTTCTTGGGGATCAGAGGATTTGTGTCTCTTTTATGCGTTTCAAAGGAAATGGCAGCTGTGAAACAGCTATAAGAAGCGAAAATACTTTATAAAAAAAGCTGAAATAATAGAGGATAGACATCTATACTGTCTAAGTAAAGTTGATATACTGTAGTAGTGGCGTTGTTTTTACCAGTTTATAGGCGAATTGTATTGTTAATAAAAAATATTTCTAGAACATTGTAGTAGTAGAATAAGAGTATTATTACTCTGCAGTGCCAATCTCTATAGGGTAAAAGCAGTAGTACTGTGCAGTGCCCATCTCTATAGGGTAGAAGTAGTAGTACTGTGCAGTGCCCATCTCTATAGGGTAGAAGTAGTAGTGCTGTGCAGTGCCCATCTCTACAGGATAGGAGTAGCATTACTCTTCAGTGCTCATCTCTATAGGGTAGGAGTAGTAGTACTGTGCAGTGCCCCCTCTATAGGTTAGGAGTAGTAGTACTGTGCAGTGCACATATCTACAGGATAGGAGTAGCATTACTCTTCAGTGCTCATCTCTATAGGGTAGGAGTAGTAGTACTGTGCAGTGCCCCTCTCTATAGGTTAGGAGTAGTAGTACTGTGCAGTGCCCATATCTACAGGATAGGAGTAGTATTACTCTGCAGTGCCCATATCTACAGGAAAGTAGATGCAGTGCTGTGCAGTGCCCATATATCTAGGACAGGGGTAGTGCCTATTTGTATATCAGGAGTAATATTGTTGTGCAATGGCTATATATTTAGGACAGCGGTAGTAGCACCATGCTGTGCCCATATATACAGGTCAGTAGTACTGTACAGTGCCCATATATACAGGTAAGTAGTAGTAGTACTGTGCAGTGCACAAATGGAAAACGAAGGTATTCCAGCACTCAGTATCTTCTTAAAAGTTTTAGATTTTTATTATGTAAATATTAAAAGTTGCAAGGTCACATCTTAGCATAACATCCAAAGAGATCTACGCGTTTCGGACTAATGTGCTTACGTCCTTATTCATGATCATGATCAGATCATGAATAAGGACGTAAGCACATTAGTCCGAAACGCGTAGATCTCTTTGGATGTTATGCTAAGATGTGACCTTGCAACTTTTAATATTTACATAATAAAAATCTAAAACTTTTAAGAAGATACTGAGTGCTGGAATACCTTCGTTTTCCATTTGTGCATCATCCAGTCATCCTGGAGGACTGCTATTTCCGTGCACCAGGAGCTAGAGTGGAGTTGGACCTCGTCTACATTGAGAATGCAGCACATGTGAGTGAGCGGCAACTTTTTTGTTCTATTTTTTCCTATTTAGTACTGTGCAGTGCCCATATATTTGGGCAAAGTGCTCTGCCCATGCAGGATAAGTATAGCAGTAGCGTTCTGTGCCCATATATATGAATTGTACTGTACAGTGCACATATATGTAGGACAGTATGTAGTAACTCAGGGCAGTGCCTATGTACACAGCATAAGAGTAGTAGTACTGTAATACAGAATTAGATAGATACATATATAGAATGGACAGACAGACTGACACTGACACAACATTTTACTTTATCTGTGTCCTGTGAATGGGACTGGCAGGGGGCCGGGGTCTCCTACAGCCATAGGGGTCGCTGCGGCTGCATTCTAAGCTCTATGCTCAAAATGACCTTTTATATAACACTGCAATATAATGTTATAAAGAAATTCTTTTTTCAACACATATTATCATTGGTATTAATTACTCATTAGAGCTGACCATTTATTGCTTGGCACTCTCCCCTGTTATTTGTTCATTTTAGAAAGCCTCTGGCCATCCTTTAATAGAAAAAGCACTTACCCATGATAATGAAAATGATGAAGTGCGCATCATATCAGCAATATTAAAATTGTGCACAATGTATGAATGTTGATGGCTTTGTTCGTGATCAATGGTAAGCAGAGACTTTGTAATGTGACTTCCATCCCCTTTATTGAAGATTATTTAATAATCTGGTGCCCTCCAAATCTGACACAAAGAGTTTTGTTGCTTTTTTATGTATATTGTGCTGCACGGTTTTGTGCCAAAGCCAAAAATGGGTTGCAAGGAAAAGGAAATTTAGAAGTCAGCTCGTTCCTGGTGAATCTGCTTATGGATTTTAAAAGATACAGTGGGTATGGAGAGTATTCAGACCCCTTTAAGTGTTTCACTCTTTGTTTCACTGCAGACAATGATACCACATGGTCATAACATTCGGACCCTTTGCTGTGACACTCACATGATGTTTATTTCCTTTTGATTCTCCTTGAGATGGTTCTACTCCTTCATTGGAGTCCAGCTGTGTTTAATTAAACAGATTGCATTTAATTAGGAAAGGCATACACCTGTCTATATAAGACCTCAAAGCTCACAGTGCATGTGAAGGTCTAAGGAACTGCCCAAGGAGCTCAGAGACAGAATTGTGGCACGATGTAGACAAAGTTCCAAAAAAATTTCTGCAGCACGCAAGGTTCCAAAGAGAAAAAAAAAGAATTTTTTGGATCTTACCAATAGGCTGCAATGAAACAAAGAGTGAAAAATTTAAAGCGGTCTGAACACTTTCTGTACCCACGGTATAAAGGGGGAGATTTACTTACCCATTCCTTGGAGTTCACAACCCACTCTGCCTCGATTCACTAAGATTGTGCACCTGATATCCTGCATGTGTTGCTTCCCCACTCAGGTCCGACAGAGTTCACCTTCTTCTTCCTGGTGCATGTAAGTGCATTGTCTTGCGACACAATTTGAATCCTAAATCCTGTGCTCAGTCGGATCATCCGATGGTCCGACCCCTATCTCTGTCGCATGAAAGCAGCGCAGCTGCCCTACAATCCAGTTACGTGGGACACAATCCCAGCGCGAACCACGTTAAATACCTGTCAAAGCTGGCAAATCCTGAAACCGGTGAACAGTCCGACGAAAGTGTGATCTGTGGCCCTTAGTAAAGAAGCCTTAAATTCTGTAAGAACCATAGGAAACTTCATGCATTGTACAATAAGGAGATATATTTGCATAGTTATAACTACTCAGTCCCTGTCAACCCCCTTCCTCACACAACAGATCCAGCGTAATAAAACAGATACCAAGGCAGAGGAAGGGTCAAATAACTACCGGTAACTAAAATAGTTTTTTCATCATGCGCTGGCTGCTCATTACCTCTAAATACCTGTCTGTTTCCTAGAAGTAGCAAAAATACTGGTCATGGGTCATTTCTATTTCCGACCTTACCTTTAAATCATTTCCTTGTAATATAAAGGTTAACAGCTCAAACACGTATTACTTCATTAGAGCTGTAATAGTTTATTTCCTTTTTCTGTACTTCGCTCTGTCATAAAAGTAGAATCTAAAGGATTTGTGTCTCAACTTTCCCAAAGTATTGCCAAAATCATTTTCTTAGCCACCACAATGGCCAGGGACTCACATAACCAAATAACCGAAGGTTAACTGCTGTGGAATTTACAAATTGGGGGAGATTTATCAGAACAACAGTTCTAATTACCCATAGCAACCAATCAGAGATAAACCTTCATTTGCCCACAGCCAGGGGCGTAACTTGAGGGGGTGCAGAGGTTGCGATCGCACCTGGGCCCAAGAGGTTTAGGGGGCCCATAAGGTGTCACTTTCCCATATGAGAAGACTATTAGGATCATGACTAAGACGCTGATGCGTCGAAACGCGTAGATCATTGTTCGTTGTCCATTGTTCATGTGTGCGATTGTTTGAATTAATAAAGAAGAATTTTTTAATCAAGTTGACGTGTGGAGACATTTGAAGTGCTGCTAACCCCTACAGTCTTTGCATACATTATAGTCGGGGGCCTGGCACAGACTTTGCACTGGGGCCCATCAGCTTTAAGTTACGCCAGTGCCCACAACTGTTTATAAAATTATAGGTGAGCTCCGATTAATTGCCATGAGTGACTGGAACAGCTCTGCTCTCAGACACTTCTGATAAATCTCCACCATTGTTATTTACAGAATTAATCCTGGGTGAATTACTGCATAATTATAATAATACTCTTTATTTCTATAGTGCCATAAAATTCCATAGGGCTTTACCAATCATAGGGGAAAATATAATATTACATTACAGAGCACAAACAGTTGTTAAGTTGAATTTGTATGTAAGTCGGAACTGTATGTTTTATAATTGTAACCCCAGCCAAATATTTTTTGGTCTCTGCTACAATTGGATTTTAAAACTATTGGATTATCATAAGAACCAGGATTAATAATAAAGCTTCATTACAGACACCTGTGATAACTGTTATAGCTGACCATTGTAGCCTCAGGCTATAGTACAGTAAATTACCAACATCCAGAGGTCCGTTTGTAGCTAGGGGTCGTCTGTAAGTCGGGTGTTCTTAAGTAGAAAACCGCCTGTTGGTCGTCAATATTACCTCTGTCCATGGCTGCAAGGACAAACACACATATACAGTAGTTACCTAGAGAACAGACCAGTGACTCGCATCTCTGCTGGTCCTTGTGCCAGTGTGTTGCTTCAATGAAGACAACATAGTCCACCATGACCTTATAGCCCATAAGCCGGATGTATGGCACATGTGCACTAATGCCGGGGTGTACTATGTTAGGTTCATTAAAGGACCGTGCAGGTATCGGGAGCTAAAACAAGCTAAGTAAAAGTTATTATTTTTATTATTTCTGAAGAAAGAGATTACCGTATTTTTTGGACTATAAGGTGCACAAAAAATCCTTAGATTTTTTCAGAAATCAAAGTGCGCCTTATAGTCCAGTGCGCCTTATATATGAACCGTACTTACAGACAACAGCTGCCTTGAACTGTGCACAGGTCTGCCACCTGCTGGTCATTCATCCTTATAATCCGGTGCACCTTATAATCAGGTGCGCCTTATATATGAACCTACATGTTTTAGCAGGCATTTATTGATGGTGCGCCTTATAATCCAGTGTGCCTTATAGTCCGAAAAATACAGTATATGCAGCAATTTGGGACTGTAAACCACTGGTCCAAAAGGTATATTGTCCGTTATCGCATTGACAGGTTGCCTTTAAGGAACAGCAGTTCATCCATTTGACTTTGACTAGTTTGTAGTCAACCATATGCAACGCCAACGCATACCTCCCCCTCAGAATACAAATATATTTATAAAAAAAAAACAAGGCTAGGAAAAAAAATATAATACAGATGTGTAGGTATAGATGATCACATGTTGACCTTAGTTTCAGGTAATGCTCACACATTTATGACATTTCCCAGCATTAGTCAGGTTATTCCTATACAAGCGCCTAATTAAAAGCCCTGTATAGAGACGTGTGCCTGCTGGGGCCAGGAATATTGCCGTAATACACTAAATATTCATGCACAGATCAATCAATGAGGTAGTGAAATACAATGATTAGAATAACAGAAGAAAAATGTGACTTGTGGTGTATAATGGATTGAGACATTTCATATTGCTCTCCAGAACAACGGCAATCGCGCCACAAATCATTAAATCTCGTAACCTCTGACATGATAAACAATTCAATTCTTGGCTCTTAATGATTTACAACATTTCATACATTTTAATTTTTGTTACCATTTTGACCATTGAATTCTTAAAATGTACTATATGGAACTAACCACATGGAACTGAAAGTATCGGAGCCAGGACCTTCAGTCTAGATTGGCAATGAAACATGTCCATTGGAGGGTAGTCACACACAATGCAGAATCCTACTATAGGGAATACACATGAAGGTCCACATCATAAAATATTTCCACATGAAATGCATGGACATTTTTATCCAGTGTTAAAGGGAACCTGTCACCAGGGACCTTATTTCCACTAAAGACAGGTAACAGAAGCCCATTACAACTGCATTGCAAGTATGCCTTTTCGCTTTCTCTAAGCATTTACATTACAATATATTTGTGTGTTATATAATGAGTGATATATTGTGTGTTACCTTGCTTCCTGACAAAATCCTCTGTGTAGTTCCATGGGTTGGGCTTGGGTTTGAATGCATTTAAAAAAAAAACACATGATTTATCTGTGCTGCTCACTCCTCAGCTCTCAGCCCCCACCTATGTGCTCCTGTACAGCTCCTCCCTCCCCCACTGATGTCAGCTCACCAGGCTATGACCTCTGTGAAGGAGCAGGAGGGAGGAGCTAACAGGAGCTAAGTTGTGCAATGATGATGTGCCTAGATTGTACATTGCTTTAGATTCTATTTGCCATAAATGATTATGGTAGCTCTGCAGAAATGCTTTACAACAGTTACATGCATAAAGGTAAGTGGTGCCTGAAGAGGATTTAATGGAGGAAATTTATCTAGATTTGGCGAGGCTATAGCTAAATAGCTAAAGCACTGGCTCAAGGCATCCCTGTCCCGGCTCACTCTTTAGCCCGTCATGGTCCCCTTCAAGCCCCTTGATGTGGAGGTGGCGTAAGGGGGAGAAAAGTTGCAATTCCTGGTATGGTAAATCCCTACCAGTGACTTCTATAGGAGAGTGTTTTTGGCATGCTGTATGACCTGTGCAAGTTTTTTGTTGGACTTTGCATGTTCTTTCATATGCAAACTGCTTGCACGGGTGTTTAAGAAGCTTCCACACGACATATGTGTTGTACCCATGTCGCAATTCTTCACGCAACACAATTTCATCACTGAAGGGGCGTTCCGGTGCTCAGTCGGACCTTGCAACAGATTTAACAGGCAAAGTCTGACAGAAGTGTGTCGCACCCCCCAGGGGTTTTCCCACAAAAGAAAATTCTCACATCTCAATCCCCTAGTGATGTTAACACAATAAAGATTATTTTAAATCCTTAATTTACAATTTACTCAATTTTATTGCTGTTCCAGCTCCTATCACTCTCTATGCTGCTCAGTGTAACATCCCAGGGTGTGGGCGGAGCCTCTCTGAGCAGACACATTACTGTATTATCCATATAGTTCTGTGGGGTGACAATGTGATTAGATTATAAGGGTACAAGGTGTATATACACTTTCATCTGACTTCTGACATTGTACTAACACACTGACACATAGAGAGAGATGAAAAAGGTCAGAGATGATGAATGCCTATTGCACATTCAGCTTTACTACAACTCACAGATCATGAGATCCATTAGATTCCTTTTACACACACAGCCTGCTACATCTCACAGACATGTGCCAGCCTCCCCCTTCCCCCGGATCACTTATCTCCTTGTAGCTTGTAGTTTGCAGTCTCTCTCTCTGATCACCATGTGCTGGCAGGATGTGATCAGTGAGAGTCTCTGAGCTCCAGGAAGGGTGGGGCTAGAGCTACTCAGCAGAGACAGAGAAACTCAGCTGCACAGACTCACACAAAAATCCAAGATGGCTGCCACCGGACCATAAGTGATAAATTTCTGGGTCGTATCTAGGGGAAACTGAAATTGTGTACAGCAGGACTGATATACAGGTTGTGAAATGCTGTATTTTTGTTAATAACAGTGAATTAGAGAATGGAAAACATTTACCCAGTCCCTGGGCGATCCCCGAAACGGAATGTCCGACAAGGATGAAGTCTGCCACGATTCACTACGAGCATACGCCCAATATCCTGCATGTGTCGCTTACCCGATCAGGTCCACCGGAGTTCACTTTCTTCCTGGTGCATGTAAGTGCTTGGCTTGGGACACAATTTTAAATGTTAAATCCTGCACCTTGTCACAATCCGTCGATCATCCGATGGCCTGCCCCCCCTAATAACTGATTGAATGAGCCATTCGCAGTTTCACTGTAAAGAATAGTCAGTACTTAGACATGCATGGCTTAGTCTTTAAAACAAGCATATACTACTGGCAGGATCAACCAGGTAGCCGGCTCTGTGGTGGGGATGACCCCTAGTCAGGCTCCATGAGCTTGGCACAACTGCGACACAATTTGATCGCATGCGACACAATCCCTGGCGCGATCTCCGAAAAGTCGGGAAGACTGACGAAAATGCAGCAGCGGGACCCTTAGTAAATAAGCCCCAATGTGTTATTTTGTTATCCTGAGTACATATTACCAAAAAAGGAAGTATGACAAATAAGCGTGGGCCAGCTCGCCATCCGTCAAAGTCAATGACACAAAATATTTGAAAAGGCCAAGAAAGATGATGCGTGGCTATCGCAAAATATCAATTTTATTTCAATACAACATTAAAAAGATGAATAAAACAATGTAAAGACAAAAATATTTAACAATTGGTGAAATGTATAGACCACACAAAGGAATAAAAAACATGTAGGTCACCAGGTAACGCCCTTATGGGCTTCCGGCAGGTTATATGGTCAGATAAGGTGCAAACAATGTAAACAACAAATATGCAGCTGAATGCTGCTGTACAAAAATGCAAAGTGAGCAAACCAGAGACCAATACCATACCAATGAGTAGGACCCCACACGTAAGACCCCGACACGTGTTTCGCCGTCGCGCTTCTTCAAGGGAGTGATGAGTGTAAAGGAGAGTGAGACATTTAAGGAACAGCTAGCCTATCAAGAAGCCCTGCTTGTTATGGGCTGGTATCGCGAGATTAGATGTCTGGGATGAGTAACAGGAGGGCGTAATGAGTGTGGAGAACTGCGCAGGCACGGGATTTGAGGCGCACTGCGACACAACCGCCCAGGACCAGGGCAGAGCGTCCGCAGCTGCGCCATAAACAAGAATTAGGCGCACGCGCAAAGCGAGGCAAAATCCCAGGTATAGTATGGACCAGCTAAAAATGTAGCGGGGCAAGAGTATATTGCAAACAAAGCCCTACGATGGTAAAGTGACAGTGCTAGAACTACAAATAAGTGTACAATAATTATATATGCTGTGGCAAAAATAATAATGATAAAATATACACATGAGTGTTATGGTTAGTACAAGACAAAATGCAGAATAAAAGCATAACAGTGAAGCATTATAATGAAGCCACAAAATGTAATGGGGTGGATAAAAAAAATTTTTGAAATAAAAGTGAAAAAGTGAAAAAAAGGTGAAAAAAAAGTGCGAACCCAGTGCATGTGAACACACGTGGTGAGTGAGTAAATGGGCGATGCAGGAGATGGAATGAGAGGGCAGCCGAGCACATATGTGATGCAGAAATCTGAAATAGAGAAACGAGAAAAGGTGAAAGACACACAAACGAATATACAATCCAAAAAATGGAAGACAAAAATAAATAAACTCCAGAACACTAACCTGAAATAATATGATTAAAAACCCAAACAACAGGATAAGTTCACAAGAATGGGGCAAAACTCAGATTCTCATTGAGACCTTTGGGTGTCACAGTATCTAACAAGTATATCCATTTGGTCTCCCGCTGGGCAAGGATACGTCGCCAATTGCCTCCCCTGGCGTCAACATATACCTTGTCTATTCCTCTTACCTTAAACAGGGTATCGTCACAATTGTGGTGCTCCTTGAAGTGGCGCGGGATTGTTTTAAGTCTGCTTACATCCACCTCGTCTTTGGCAGCTCTAATGCCCAGAACATGTTCCCGGACTCGCCGACGTAGTTCTCTAGATGTGAGACCAACGTATATGAGACCGCATGGGCAAGTGGCAAAATATATGACCCCTGTGGTGGTGCAGGATATAGCGTGCGTGATCTTATAGCTGCGTTGCCTAGAAGAATTGAAAAACACAGTGGTAGTCTCAATGTTCGGACATGCCACACAATCTCCACAAGATCGACATCCCCATTTTGGACCACGTGACCCGAATATCTTTCGGGAGGTCTGGCCAGTATAAGAGCTACGGACCAGGCAATCTCTTAAGTTTTTGGATCGACGGTATGTAATGGACGGATTTTTTTGTACACATTGTTGTAACGATGGGTCCATTTGAAGTACCGGCCAATATTTAGATAAGATTTCTCTCATCTGAGTCCACTGAGAATTATATGTAGTAACAAATCTCACCTTCTGGTCTGTAGTTTTGTCCTTGGGTTTTGGTAGAAGCAGGTCCTCACGCTTCGTGCGTTTGGCTCTTTTATAGCCTCCCATGATGGCACGGTCCGAGGATACACGTTCGCGAAGATCTTTTGATTGTTCCTCAAAGGTGTTGTCATCTGAACACAGTCTACGGATACGCAAAAATTGCCCAATGGGGATGCTGTCAATTAGTTTTCTCGGGTGGGAGGAGCTAGCATGGAGCAGGGCGTTGCTTGAGGTCTCTTTCCTGTGGACATTAGAGGAGATATTACCAAATTCGTCAACATCAAAAAGTATATCTAGGAATTCCATAGCGTGTCTACCGGCCTTATAGGTAAGTTTTATATTCAGATCATTCTCATTCAAAAGTTGAATGAACTTCTGGAGTTCACCCTCATCTCCCTGCCAAATCATGATAATATCATCAATATATCTTGCATAAAGATGAACATTCTCAACAAATTTGGGAGGATTAGTAATAAAGACTTGCCTCTCCCACAGCCCCTGGAAAAGATTGGCATATGAGGGGGCACAGGCCGCCCCCATTGCCGTTCCCTGGAGCTGTAGGTAGAGGAGGTCCTTAAACAAAAAGAAATTATGTAACAATGCGAACTCTAACAGTTGTAGGAGTAAACTCACAAAATCCTGGTCGATGTTGGATGTCTCCAGAAAGAATTTGGTCGCCAGTAATCCATCGGTATGGCGTATTGAGGTGTATAACGACTCCACATCACAGGTGACGATCAACATGTCGGGGTCGAGATGGAGTCCTTCGAATTTTCTTAAGGCATCAGTTGTGTCCTTTAAGTAGGACGGCAGCGTTTCAACAAGAGGACGTAAATAATGGTCAATCAATTTACATATTGGTTCACATAGATTTTCATTCCCAGACACAATGAGGCGTCCTGGTGGATTATTGAGGCGTTTGTGGACCTTGGGGAGCAAATACAGAGAGGGCACTTTAGGGAATCTAGGGATCAGGCTTTCAATGTCTCTATTGGATAAGATGTTATTTTCAACTGCTTCATTCAGAATTAGATTCAGTTCCTCTTTGAATTTAATCAAAGGATTGAACGTAAGTCGTTTATAACATGTATTGTCCCTCAATTGGCGAAATGCCTCCTTCTCATAGTCCAGAGTTGGCCACTTATTTGTAGTTCTAGCACTGTCACTTTACCATCGTAGGGCTTTGTTTGCAATATACTCTTGCCCCGCTACATTTTTAGCTGGTCCATACTATACCTGGGATTTTGCCTCGCTTTGCGCGTGCGCCTAATTCTTGTTTATGGCGCAACTGCGCCACTTTTTCTGCGCACGCGCGGACGCTTTGCCCTGGTCCTGGGCGGTTGTGTCGCAGTGCTCCTCAAATCCCGCGCCTGCGCAGTTCTCCACACTCATTACGCCCTCCTGTTACTCATCCCAGACATCTAATCTCGCGATACCAGCCCATAACAAGCAGGGCTTCTTGATAGGCCAGCTGTTCCTTAAATGTCTCACTCTCCTTTACACTCATCACTCCCTTGAAGAAGCCCGACGGCGAAACACGTGTCGGGGTCTTACGTGTGGGGTCCTACTCATTGGTATGGTATTGGTCTCTGGTTTGCTCACTTTGCATTTTTGTACAGCAGCATTCAGCTGCATATTTGTTGTTTACATTGTTTGCACCTTATCTGACCATATAACCTGCCGGAAGCCCATAAGGGCGTTACCTGGTGACCTACATGTTTTTTATTCCTTTGTGTGGTCTATACATTTCACCAATTGTTAAATATTTTTGTCTTTACATTGTTTTATTCATCTTTTTAATGTTGTATTGAAATAAAATTGATATTTTGCGATAGCCACGCATCATCTTTCTTGGCCTTTTCAAATATTTTGTGTCATATCCTGAGTACATATAAGAAATTTGCCCTTGTGGAAATACTCCTTTAAAGGTGTACCAAAAAAATAGTGGTGCACTCTGCTGAGGAAGTGCAGAGGGCACCATATTCATGAAGAATGGGCACCAGAAATCCTGAATCTGTTGCATCCTGCACACTACACAGGCAAAGTAGTGAGCAACCAATCATATGAAATTTAGTCACTTTCATAACTCAGTCTAGGTATAAACTAAGTGCACTAATAGTTAAACGTTCTGATGTGACAATGATATCATCAGCATCAGACACTGATAAATCTGGAGTAGGAGAAGACTATTGAATACGCTCCAGGTTTAGTACATCTGCCCCAATGTGCTCCTTAAGATTGGATTAGAAAACTCAGCTCTGAACCATCTCCTAGTGTTTTATTCATTCAGAACAACCTTTAGTGACCTTATAAAAGTTGATAAAATTGATACACGTGCTCAAATGTCAAGCTGCGCGCTAGGGCTGCCGGAATAATCCTCTATTTTAGGGAAAATCAGTGAATCTAGTTAAAGATGACATATATAATGTAATCAATTGTTCTACAGACAAAATAATCACTTGTTGCGAGCGGCTGGGGAGTAATAAAGACACTTTCCAGGGTACAAAGCTCAAATTTATAGTCATAAATTACCAACGCTGAATACTAAAATGCAGCAAAGGAGACGCAAGCCATTATGTGTACAGGTCCGTGTGACATCAACATCTAATGTCATGCAAATTTAATTTCTCGCTTTACAGAAGTGTTTTTAACCACATATTGTAAAAATGGTCCCCAAAATACAACAAATGGAGGATAATGCAAAGGAAATAGTTAAATATATTTTATATTTAGTGTTTTGAATTATTTTTTTGTCAGTGTTGATTAAAAGGAAATCTACCAGTGGTTTATTAATGTATTCATAACTCTTTATGTAAATCAAGTGCAAGTTCTCAAGGGGGCATCACCAGAGCCCTTCCAGGCTTCAGGGCTCTGCCCCCTCTGGAGCACTTTCCACTTTTCACAATTTGTGCTTGATTTACATAGTAAAGTTACATTTTAAACAAACTACAAGATAAACTCCTAATAAACTTATAGCTTTATTCAACCTACTGAGAACTACCCAGCAGCATTAAAGGGGTTGGCCATGTACCTCATGTTTTTTTGGAAAATGTGGGTGGCAGGATATTAGGACATCTGCCAATATCTATTAAAAGTTCTGCACAGCTTTATTGATATGTAATAAATTAAGTACTAATACTAAATGTTCAGAAGTATTAAATAGATTCCAACATATTGTAATTGAAGATATGCGAAAGCGAAAAAATTTAAAAGTATCAGTCTATATAAAAGGTATTCTGGCAATTTGTAAGGGTGATACATTTTTGTTTTGCAGTCGACTATGATATTTATCAAATGTTTTGTGGATAGTAAGAATACATACCAGAGTTTTAAAGGGAATCTTACTATTTAATGGGGTTTCCAGGTTCCTCAAACCATCAGATGGTATGAAAATGGAACGTCGTTATATATAGAGGTCCAGGGGCACATTTATCAGGGCCTCTGCGTCATGTCAGTGGCGTAGAAGACCTGAAATAATCGCAATTGCCAGCTTATTGCTAGCACTTGCTATTATTTAGCAAGCGCGACTTTTATGCCAGTGGGGCATGAAGGGAGGCGCGGACGTTTGGGAGTGGGCTGGTGCGGAAGGTACTGTTCCTGCACCTGCGCACTCGCTGCAGTCAGCGACTTTTCACATGTCGACGACTTTTCACAGCTGGCGACTTTTCACATCCGGCAGCTTTTCACATCCGGCGGCTTTTCACATCTGGTGACTTTTCACAGCCGGTGACTTTTCACATGCCATGCTGCGCAGTACCCCGCTGGATACATGAAGAGGCTACAGCTCCAGCCTATTGATGTGTCGCGCTGTGAAAAAGTAGCGGAGGGGCTATCATACGCCGGCGCACGGGTGACGGCGTATGATAAATATCCCCCTCAGTGTTGATGTCACATTGACAACCTTCTCCGTTAGACTTTTTTTGCGGTCTCTGTAAGGCTGTAGTAGCGTAGTAGTAGCCATGTCAGTGGCGTAGAAGACCTGAAATAATCGCAAATGCCAGCTTATTGCTAGCACTTGCTATTATTTAGCGAGCGCCACTTTTATGCCAGTGGGGCATGAAGGGAGGCGCGGACGGTTGGGAGTGGGCTGGTGCGGGAGGTACTGTTCCTGCACCTGCGCACTCGCTGCAGTCAGCGATTTTTCACAGCCGGCGACTTTTCACATCCGGCGGCTTTTTACATCCGGCGGCTTTTCACAGCCGGTGACTTTTCACATCCGGCGGCTTTTCACAGCCGGTGACTTTTCACGTGCCATGCTGCGCAGTACCCCGCTGGATACATCAGGAGGTTACAGCTCCAGCCTATTGATGTGTCGCGCTGTGAAAAAGTAGCGGAGGGGCTATCATACGCCGGCGCACGGGTGACGACGTATGATAAATATCCCCCTCAGTGTTGATGTCACATTGACATCCTTCTCCGTTAGACTTTTTTTGCTGTCTCTGTAAGGCTGTAGTAGTGTATCGGTAACTGGAGGTGTTGTGCTCAACCGGCGATAAGACCAAGGTAAGTCTAAGCTCCAAATTATTTTCCCACCACTGAAAGCCGCTAGTGAAAAACAAATAGATCTCAGTATTTTAACACACGTGTAGGATACATAAACCATTTAGTGTTCCATTTTGAACATCTATTATCTCTGGCAGAGAATGTTTAATATCTAACCTTTCCAAAACCCAGATCATCAATCACAAACATAAGTAACTATTTTCCCAATCATTTATGTATACACATGTGTAGGCATGTATATGTTCGAAAGATAGATCTATACATATGCAGATTAACATCATTAAAAGGATGTAAATCATTCATTTTTTATTACTACACACAAGCTACAACTTCTACAACCTTCAACCCATCCCCGCTCATAAATATTCAATACTTAGACTACAAATAAGCTTAGCTGCAGCTGTCAGGTTGTGATATTCTATACACTATTAATGAGTCCATTTATATTAATAGTATAATACTACTAGATTTATACCACACATTTACCTAAATTTGTCATTTCTACTGCTACAATTTATTACATTTCTCTTCTACTTCACTCTTTCTTTTACCTTCCACTTTCTCAATTCCCTAGACCAATGTTAAACTGTTGAATTTATGTTAATGTATACATCATCTGAACAGTTTGTTTCTGAAACTTTGTTCTCGTTATGGTTTGTGATTATATTAAATAAAATAAAATAGAATTAAAAAAAAAGACATTACCCCTTCACCTATTTACCTTTACATATGCCATACAATGTAACATCCCGTACAATAAGAGCTCATCCACAATGGCACCCATGATGTTCAGAGAACGATCTAAAGAAACAAAAGAAGGGGTGTGGAAAAATTAGCATTAAACTATTTTGTTTTTTTTTTAAATTTCACTAGCACTGAACGTGTGGTTGAGGGTACAATGGGTGTAAGTGGCTATTTTGGAAACGTGTTGGAATCCTAAACTGTGTTGGGTGTCATAAAGTCAGGGGGGGAATGGTAAATATGGTGACACCGTGAGCTGTATTTAAAATGGTGGAGTCATATTCAAATGGGTGGCATTTAGAGATGAGCGAGCACTAAAATGCTTGAGTGCTCGTTATTGAGTGCTCATTGAAGTCAAAGGGAGACTCAAGCATTTTTCACTGAAAGAACACATTGGAAGAAGAAAACTGAAGAACACATTGCAGATGTTTGCAGATGTTTCCATACATCTGCAATGTGTTCTTCACACATATTGTTCTTCATATACTATTGTGAAGAACACCGTTCTGCACGCGTGTCTTTGGATAAGTTAGCAGATGTACGCGAACATCTGCAATGTGTTCTTCACTGTGTTCTTTCAATGTGTTCTTCACTTAAATGATCCTGTGTTCACTGTGTTCAGTGTTTTCATTGTATTCTTCACTGTTCTTCACTGTCTTTTCTTAATTAAATGCTCGATCTCGAGCAGGGAGTATACTCGCTCATCTCTTGTGGCATTCAATAATGTTGGACACAATGTGGACAGAATTTTCTAAAGTGTGGATGTCACACTAGAAGAAAGAATGGGAGAGAATTTTATAATGTGGATGCCCTAATGAGGTCATTTTACAATGTGGCGTCCACAGTTGGTGGGGCATTTTACAAACTAGGGTCCATAGAGGGGTGTATTTTAATGTGTGAGAGCCACAATAACAGAGTTCATTGGGGCTTCCTGTTGTGTGCTGTAAAAAACATTCGGATCAGATAAAGGCTGCATTTTCTGGACCAATTACCCCCTTTGAAGTAAACGGGTCCACAAAAAATTTTTAAAACTATAAAAAAGGTGTGTCGGAATTGGGAAATTTTCCCGCAGTGACACAACACATGAAGAAGTGGGCTGGTATCATTCTGGCATCTCCAATATGTGACTTAAGTGAAGGGTATATTTTGGACAGATGGTATGGGGTCAAGTACTACCTATATAACAGTTTTCTAGTAATCTCTAATTGATTAATGCAGTGAGATGATTTAGAGTGCATGAGGGACATCTCCTTCCATTGTTGAGTTGAGAACTGGCTCTGAAGTTCCCCTTCCCACTTGGAGACAAAGCAAGGGGAACCCTGTTTTTCGAGACAATCGTAAAAGAAAGATTCAGAGGGAGTCTGAGGATGATCTGCACCTATTTTAAACCCTGAAGAGAAGTGAAGTTGAAGGTATATAAAGAATATCTGTATCTTTGTTTAGACTGCTCTAGTTGTACGATTAATTATTGATTTTACAACTTTATAACCGCCAGATCTCATGAGAAATTCCTGTGTTATGTTACCAATTTGTCGGCCGCGTTCTCACTATGTTCTGTCATCCCAGCAGGGCTTTCAGGTTGTACGTCTGACAGACTCGTGAAAGTTTTAATAGGTAATTTTATTATGGGCAGTGGCAGCATTTTCCCACATGGGATTGCACCTATACATCTTTTATAATATTCTGGTCTCCGGGATAGAAGCTCATTAGAGAATAGCAGTACGAGACCTTTTTGATATGGTAAAACAGGTTTGATGATTAGGGGAACCTATTGCTTATTTTTATATATTGGCATATCAGAAATGTGGCGGATCACAGAAATGAAATCGGCTTTCAAATGTTTGATCACGTCTATGACACATATGAGGTCTATAAAGTAAACCTGTATTGTAATTGCCCATATTTAACTATTTAAATGCCACCGTTAAAGAGTTGAGTGTGTTAAAATTACTCGGGCTGCACGTGCATCGGCACTAACATGCAGGCAGCACTGCCTGCCACCATTTTGGGGAGGATCTTCGCTCCCAATAACGTCATCGGTGTCAGGGCTCGGGGTCAGTGAACTTCCTGGACCACCGCGGGAGATGACACTAGCCGACCCCTGGGACTGGATCTAAGTGGCACCTGGTCTTCACCAGAACCCGCAGGAAAGCAGGATCGTCTTGCTGCGGTGTGGTGCCACATGGTCATTCCAAAGGTGCGACCAGCCCGCAGTGGCAGCCAAGGTCGTAGTACAGAATCGCAATCCAGGCTCAAGGTCAGAGACAGGCAGGTAGTTAGGGCTGGTGGGAGAGATGCTAGATCAAAGGTCAGGTTCGAGGTCACAACAGGAATTGAAGGCACATCGATAACAGGAACACGGAAGGTAACAGGAACAAATGCAAGGAAGCTATCTCTTATCACACTAGCTCAAAGATCCGGCAGGGGTTGATTGGAAACCTGGAAGTACCAGTGCCAAACAGAGGTGCGCTGGCCCTTTAAATCTTTGAGTGCCGGGGTGCGTCCCCGCTCCCTAGGGCCTAGCCAGGATGGGAGCAGGAGTCTGGCGAAGTATGTGAGGGCCGGGGTGCCGCCACGGAGAAGGGCATGGGTGTGCCTGCGATCCAAAGCATGGATCACAGGGACTTCTGTGACAATCGGGGAACAAGAATCTTCCCTGGGCCGCTGGTGTGTTGGTGCTAGCGCCCTGGTGCTGTTGGACTGGGTCTAGTCATTTAATGGCCTGTGACGACTTTGCCAACTTCATTGAAAGAGTTAACCTTCTTAATTGGTGCCAGCACTGATTGCTGCCATTAACAGAGAGGAGATTTGAGCCTAACCTGGTCCCGGTCCCAAGTTCTGGTTCCACAGACCTGTCCCCAAACTTCACTAGGAGTTTGGGGACAGGTCTGTGGAACCAGAACTTGAAAAGTTCAGTACGAACCCAGACTGGTTCTGGTCCGCTCCTCACTTGTGTTATGTCATGATAAATAAAGAGAATGTAATTCTTGAGTAATATTTCCTTTACAAGTAAAAAGATATTGGCCCAACATTTATCAAAGCATTTGCACCAGTTTTATGAAAAGAAGGTGCAAACTGCTTGCACATGTATTTATAAAGTGTCTGCGCCAGTTTTGTTCTGCGTCTGCAACGTGTCCGACAAGACAGAAAAAAAGGGGCTGTTACTGCTTTTTCTGAGTTTGTGCCACATTTATTACTGACATGCGCCAAAATTCTGCAGCATGAACAAGGTGCACCAAAAAAAGGTGCCACTTCCAGAGCAGTGCAGGGGTACTAAATTCATGTAGACCGGGCACCAGTTTTGATGAATCTGGCTCCCCCTGCGCACTCCACTGGCAAACTGCACATAGAACAGACTGCACTAGTTTTGATAAATGTGCCCAATGTTACCAGATTTACAACCTTTAGCTCTACTGCAATATCTTCTTACCAATTACTTTTTAAGCACAAAATAGAATATTTGCAGAAAAATTGAAGAATGGATGTCCTTCCAAACACCTCATGGGTCAGGTATTGTGTTTGAAGGTTCTAATGTTTGCTTCAATAATATGGGAATAGATTGTATATATTCAATATACTGTATATACCCGAGTTTAAGCCGAGACCCCTAATTTTAACACAAAAACCTGGGGAAACCTATAGACTCGAGTATAAGACAAGGGTGGAAAATGCATTGGTCACAGCCCCTCCAGTATACAGCCAGCAAGCTCCCAGTAGTATATAACCAGCCTGCCCCCTGTAATATAGAGCCAGCCTGCCTCCTGTAGTATACAGCCAGCCTGCCCCCTGTACTATACAGCCATCCTGCCTCCTGTAGTATACAGCCAGCCTGCCCCCTGTACTATACAGCCATCCTGCCTTGTGTAATATACAGCTAGCCTACCCCCTGTAGTATACAGCCAGCCTACCCCCTGTAGTATACAGCCAGCCCCCATGTAGTATACAGCCTGCCAGCCCCCTGAAGGATACAGCCAGTCAGCCCCCAGCAGTATATAGCCAGCCTGCCCTCTGTAGTATACAGCCAGCTCCCTATAGTATACAGCCTGCCAGCCACCAGTAGTATGCAGACAGCCTGCCCCCTGTAGTATACAGCCAGCCCACCCAGCACTTAAAAAATAAACTTATATACTCACCCTCCGGAGGCCCCGATGCTCAGTGCGGCTCTATGATTTGGCCGCTGATGACGTCTTAGTACAGTATGCGCCGGCTGGCAAATAACTTGGCCGCGTCTATGCCAGCTGTTAGATAAGACTGAAGAAAGAAGAGGAGCCATGGGGAAGACAGAAAAAGATGCGCCGACATCGGGAAGCCGCACTGAGCATCGGGGCCACCGGAGTATATAAGTTTATTTTTTTTATTGACTTGTGTATAAGCAGAGGTGAATAAACTCGGCTTATACTCGAGTATATACGGTAAATCTATTTTAAACATATGTGTTTTGTCTTTGAAATTAACACCTGTTTTCTTAACTGCGTAAATGATTCATTTGGTTCAGTTTGCCCCATTTTAGTAAGATGTGTTTCTTTTTTACTCCTGTGAAATATATCATAACGCTACGCAGCTTGGCGTAAGTTTGATTTTACTTTATTCCTTGCTATAAAATAACAAGCTCGGTAACATTAGGCATTTGAAAGAATTCTTCCAATATTGCTCCAGGGATCTTCTACCGAGCTTAAGAAAACGGGAGGACAAAAAATATTTCATTGTGTTTCTGCAGCCTGGTCCTGGCCTCGGTAAATTATTCGATAACACCAGGCAGGATACTGTACAAGTTCATGATCCCAGCAGCGGGGAGATACATCTTCAAATCCAATTAAAAGAAAGTCTATTATTTGATAAGCTTAGTTTTTCTTTATATCAACTTTATATGGGTTGAATTCCCAATCAAATCGTTTTATACTGTATTGGATTGCAATTTTTTATTTTTTTTGTTACAATCGCATTTTATGTTTTATTTAAGAAGAAAAGAATTTTATTTCAGATTAAAATAACTGAGAAATAAGACAATGTAAAACTGGTACCGGTAGTAACATTGCTGGATCAACTGAAATCTAGCAAACTACGTAAGATTCCTACAACTTGTAAAAAGTTTTTATGTAAAGAAACATTTCCTGCTGACACAATTTAAAAGTAACTTAGTGAGCAGAGTGACATTTAATACAGTATAGAATTTAATGTAATGTTTAAGTGGTTTTGCCAGTAAATAGGTGATGGACTGTAGTATCCTCGCTTGACCCCTTTACAGTGTAGAGGATGCTCTTTTAACCCTTTTATGCACCAAGATGTAGCTTACATATATAAGAAGGTTTACAGCATTCATTTATTATTTTGTTAAAGGTTTAGTTACAATGTTAGGCTGGGTTCACATCACGTTTTTTGTATACACTAAGCGTAAACGTCGGGGCAGCACCCAATGTATATACTTTCTGTATTCATTGACAAATAGTGCCAGATGGAGGCATAGTCTGGCCACTATGGGGGTCATTTACTAAGGGCCCGATTCGCGTTTTCCTGACGTGTTACCCGAATATTTCCGATTTGCGCCGATTTCCCCTGAATTGCCCCAGGATTTTGGCGCACGCGATCGGATTGTGGCGCATTGGCACTGGCATGCACGCGACGGAAATCGGGGGGGGGGGCGTGGCTGAACGAAAACCCGATGGATACGGAAAAACCGCCGCATTTTTAAAAAAAAAATTGTTGCGGAGCTTGCACTTACCTTCATTCAGCCCGGCTCGGTAAACTCCAGCGCGTTCCGATGCTTTTCAGCGCAGTAGCGCCACCTGGCGGACAGCGGAGGAGCTACCTTAATGAATCCCGGCCGGACCCGAATCCAGCGCAGAGAATGCGCCGCTGGATCGCGAATGGACCGGGTAAGTAAATACGCCCCATTGTGTCCTGTCCATCGAAAAATGTGGTTATACAGTGATACGTTTGTGCCATATGTTATGAAGACACATCAGAATCCTTCTTACAACAAATAATGTAATGTGAACCTGGCCTAAGGCATCAGGATGCAGTGTTATGTCACACTGATCAATATAATGCAGCATACTGGTAAAGCACACTAATGGGGCTCAGTCTTTAAGACCAAAATAAGTTTGGTCCTTAAAGGGAACGTGTCACCAGCTTTTATGCTACTAACTACTACCATGGTCCTGGTAGGATATATAGAAAAGAATGTTCTCTTTCAAACCAAATCAGGTTTGTTGTTCTCTGAGCTACGGAACCATAGATATAGGCCAGTGATTGCGAACCTTTTAGAGCCTCAGTGCCCAAACTTCAACCAAAAGCCACTTATTTATTGCAAAGTGCCAGCGCAGCAATTTAAGCAGTATTATTTCTCCTTGTTCATTGACAACTTTCAATCCTTCAGCCTCCCAAGGACACCAACGCAGTTGAAAGGAGGAGGGCAAATTCCCCTATCATTGTAGGAAGATTCTGCAGGCATATTCTTTGAGTTCTGTCTGGTGAGCTTCATTCTGGGTTGATGGCCTGGGTGCCCACAGAAAGGGTTCAGAGTGCCACCTCTGGCACCCGTGCCATAGGTTCGCCACCACTGATATAGGCAGTCAAGGATCTTTATCTGAGCCATGCATTGCCAAATTTGACATTGCAGAACCACCAATATAATATCATAACCATGGCGTTAGCTTCTATAGAATCCAATATATAGATGTCTGGAGGAGTGACACTCCTATCACAACCTATCTGCTTTCTGGCAAAAGATAACAATTTTGTATTTGTGCGCATATGACTATAAAGGAGATTTTTTTATAGCTAAAGGGCAAAATTTTAAATAAACAAGGTAATTCTAGAAAGGACACTTCATACCCTACCTGTAGGCGCTCCTAGTTAAGTACTGTAAAAATAGGTGACAGATCCCCTTTAAGCTGTGTAGTGACCATCTACCACCTATTGGGACTCTGCAGAGGACTGTGACATCCCCTCAGTCACATAGTCTGCTGACACAGATGGAAGTCCTCCTGTTCCATATCTAGGTACATCAAGGTACAAGGGGGTAAAAGTCATGCGAGTCATTGAAACTTACTATAAAACTGAGGAAAATGTACATATTGCAAAAAGTTATCATATAAATTGTTTTCATTTGCAGTAGAAGTCCTGAAAGCCGGGCTCAATACCCAAAAAATCTGCTTTGATGCAAGATTGTGAAAGTAATTTTAAAAACCCTGAATTCTCCGTTCTTAGTAGTGTAGTGTTCTTTGTTTTGATTCTCTTATCGTGCTGGGACCTTCCGATGACATTTATACAAGTGACTTGTCTTATACGTGTGCGGAGAAGTCACCTGCTGTGGCCAGTGATTGGTTGTGCCTTCAGATGGCAAGACACAGGACAACAGGAGACCAAGAGAAGCAGCAGCAACGTAGCTGAAGAGAGGGTTCAAGCATGAAATAAGTTAAATTTTAGTGGTTTTCCAGGTTAGAAAATGTGGCTTTTTATGACCTTAGGTGTATCCCAATGTGAAACACCTCACATATTCCTATGGGGTTTCTTCATGGCACTTTGTTGTCCTGACAGCCCGGTGAACCTTGTCTACATCCCTGGCTCTAGTCTTTACTGTTTCTGGAGCCACATTCCACCAAAAATAGCATGGAATGGGCTGGTTCTGTGCCCCTCTTATCTGAAGTTCCACCTCTTGACACTCACTACTCTGCCTCTCTCCCCTTCAATCACTCTTTACACCCGATCCACAGCACTGCTCCATTTCATGTGTTGCTCTCCGTCTCTCTGACATGTCCACCCTCTCCCTCCATCGTTTTAGATTAACAGCACAGGGTCTTCCACTTTTTTATGCCTTGTACACCAAAAAACTGGAGGCAACGCATGATGCTAAATCTTGTCCTGCAGACCATTGCGCAAACCTGGGCTGAGAGTCTTGGCATGATTTATATATACAGTGGGTACAGAAAATATTCAGACGCCTTTAAATTTTACACTCTTTGTTTTGTTGCAGCCAATTAGTTAGATCAAAAACTTTTTTTTGCTCATTAATATACACTCTCTATCTTGACAGAAAAAAACTGAAATTTAGATATTTTTGCTAATTTATTAAACAAGAAAAACTGAAATATCACATGGTCAGAAGTATTCAGCCCCTTTGCTCAGTATTGAGTAGAAGCAGCTTTGGAGCTGGTACAGCCAGGAGTCTTCTTGGGAAGATGCAACAAGTTTTTCACACCTGGATTTGGGGATCCCCTGCTGCTTTCCAGTTCCCTCAGGTTGGATGGTGAATGTTGGTGGAAGCAATTTTCAGGTCTCTCCAAAGATACTCAATCGGGTTTAGGTCCGGGTTCTGGCTGGTCCAGTCAGGAATGGTCACAGAGATGTTCTGAAGCCTCTGCTTTGTTATTTTAGCTGTGTGCTTAGGGTTATTGTCTTCTTGAATGGTGAACCTTCAGCCCGGTCTCAGGTCCAGGACATCTCTAACAATCCTTGAACCTGGTGGTAGATTTCCTTTAAATTCTGCAGTCTATATGTCCCATTAAGTTACAGGACATAGGATGTGTCAGGAACATCGTTTTGTTATGCTCTGTTTTCTACATTTTCTATGTATCCGGCCCTGGCACTCGTTTTGACACATGCCCCACAGTAGTTGTTAGCGATGGCTTCTGAACTATCTGATGAAAAGGCTAGACCGAAAGCTCAGGCACCAGAAATAACAAAGATTGCCGAATGACTGCATTATTATGCATATGAATATTTGACACATATCATCAACACAATCATGAGATTGCCAGAGGGTTTGCAAGTGTTTCAAAGGCTCCAGCATGTAATAAACGACCTTGAGATTTTTTATTTATTGTTTGGAAATATTTGGAAGATTTGCTACATTGCTACAATCCTAGAAGCATCTCTTATCCAGAAAAATATTTCATTAATAAAAGGGACAAATTTAACCCCTAAATGACTAAAACTGCCTTTATACAATCCTGGGAAGCTCATGTATGGTGGCCCTATCCAATAGACTACACACATTGCACAGAAGGGGAGTCTTTCCATTGTACCAAAATGTGATGTAAGGACTTACGACTGCAGGCAGAACTGTCAACACTGTTAAATGTAACAATAATTACACGACCATCACTGCAGTTCCGCTGCAGACAGGAGGTCCTTCCCTCATATTTCTGCATAATGGAAGGACTCCCATCCAGTGAAAAATGTGTAATCCGTGAGTTTGCGCCATTTTATATGGGCTCATTAGGGCTGCATGCAATCGTGTGAAGGCAGACTAAAGGTATTGTTCCAAAGCATTCTTGGGTGATCTTAAAGGGGTTGGTCACTTTTCAATAAATTAGTTCCATTGGGCATGTCTCTGTATGCATATGTACCTGTACCTTTGCCTCCCTTGAGAGCTTCAGCCTTTCCTTGTTCTCACCATGCTGCCCTCTGCATATATACACAACTGCCTCCTCTCACTGCTCTAGGCCATCCTTATGGTGTCTACTACTGTGTCTCTCTCACAGTCTCACTGGATAAGTTATAATCTCCTGTCGCAGCTCCTCCTATTCATCAGTCTGTAGACATGTAAACCAAGATCCAGGAGTGTTTGAAAACAGCACCAAAGAAAGTAGCGGGACTGCTGAATCACTTGATTACCATTCAGGAATTAGGGGGCATGCACCAGATTTATCAGCCAATGTCCGACAGAATTGTGTCGCACGCGCGATGTTAAAGATGTACCAGAAAAAGTTGGTGCACTCTGTCAGAACGTGGTGCACTGTGAAGAACATGCGCCATAAATCCTGAATCTGGCGCACCCTGAACTATACACAGGCAAAATGCGGGGGACATTGATCATACTAGATCACATTTACTTACCTGTCCTGTGCGCTATCCCCGATCTGGACTGTCTGACGATCCTGCATTTCGGCAAGATTCACGTAGCTCGTGCGCCCGATTTCCTGAATCTGTCGCTTCCCCGTTCAGGTCCGCCGGAGTTCACCTTCTTCTTCCCGGTGCATGTAAGTGCTTGGTATTGTGACACAATTTAAATGTTAAATCCCGCGCATTGTCCAAATCCGTGAATCATCCGATGCCCCCCCCCCCGATTTGTGTTGCGTGAAATCCGGCGCCGATGCACCAAAATCCGATTGTGCATGCCAGAAACCCCTTCAAAATGCGGCGCACCTCGGAAATCGCTGGGTATTCCTACGATAGTGCGCACTGCGGACCCTTAGTAAATGAGCCCCACTGTGTCTCAGGTTCGCCTATTTTTGTGCCTGGTTTGTTCCTTTTCTTGTATTTTGATTTATGATTGATCTAGTCTTGCCTTATTTAATGAGTTTTTGAATTGTCTTGTGGTCAATTCATTTGTGCCAAATTCTGCACCTTATTTGTCTCGAATTATTTCCTTACAAAGTAGATCTCATTTGTGACCAATAATGGAACGAGAATGAGAAAAGGTGACAGGACATTCAGGGCTCCATTTTTGCACAAAAAAGTAACTGCATGTACAACGTCCAGACTACATTTTGTTGTAAGTGCAGAGACTAAAAGTTACAGATATGTAAAAGAAAGAAATTCTTTATCAAATTAGTTTATTATAATGTATAGGAAATGGAGTCTGATAACATTTTCACATCTGCACATTAAGATTGACAATAATCCCACTCAACAATACGATCCCATAGAAAATGATGAAGTCGTTACTAGAGAAATTTTACATTTTAAAACTGCTTCATATAGTTAATTTTTTATTTGGGAAGAAAAGACCTTTGTTTCCAGTAATTAAATTTTTTCAAGTGCAGCTTCTCAGACCAGGTGTATTTTTGAGACTTTTTTGCCACTTTTCAGGCGCAAAATAGTGATAGATTCCGTGCAAACATCAGCAGCACAGCCATTTACTGGGGCTTATTTACTAAGGTTCCTTGGTTCCTCGGAAAGGTTCCTTTCGTTGGACTTTCTGACGTTTTCGGGCTTTGCACGGCTGTGACAGATATTTAACAGGGGATTGTGTTGCACATGATCGGATTTTGGCGCAGCTGCGCTGGCTTTCATGCAACAGAAATTGGGGGGGGTATGCCATCGGAAGATCTGACTGATTGGTACTGAGCACGGGATTTAACTTTTAAATTGTGTCGCAAGACAATGCACTTATATGCACCAAGGAAAAAGAAGGTGAACTGCGGCGGAACTGAGCGGTGAAGCGACACATGCAGGATATCGGGCGCATGATCTTAATGCATTATCGTTGCACTGTTAACTCCGCCGGACGGGTAAGTAAATGTGCCCCACTATGTCAGATTAGGTACAGACACTCAAAACCCAAAAGTGCCGGACTTTTGCTTGCACTCTTAAAGTCAAATTAGAGACAAATTTAATAACTGCGCCAAAATTTACATCAAAAACTGACTAAAAATTGTGATCAATGTCCCCCTGCATTTAGTGCAGTTTGCCCTGTTCTTAGTAAATGTGCCCTGATATTGTAATATTAAGGTACGGAAAGGGATTTATGGTCCTGCCTGTGCAGACCATCATTATCAAAGCCTCTTCGATCCTTCTGTTTAGGATTTTTGTGCCACCAACTTTATACAACTTTTTAATTCAAATGCATTAATTATAATTTGCACATCTTCATTCGATCTACTAAATCATTATCTGTCAAGGAGTTTGTTTATCGAAAAGTCTTAGTTTCCTGCACAGGAACTCCCACATGTCTGTCAGGATATTTGTTTGTGCATATTCACACAAAAAAGCTTGTGAAGTTGGAGGCGCAATGTACAGCCTACTCTTCAGGGGTTTATTTCAGAAGTTTGTTCATTCTACAAGTTCCGTTTTGATGAAAATCCATAATTATCAAACTTAAAAATTCTGCATTGAAGAGCTTAGGGGACAAATAAGAATGTGCTGACAAGCTGAGCGTTGTATCAATACACTTCTGAATCCAGGGGAAGAAGCTGAATTTCATCTCCCAGAATAAAGATGTATAATTATGCTAATATATGTAGACTATTATACATGGATAGAGCAGTTTTTCTATTGATATCTTAATATGCTGAGTGTAAAAACAATTACCGTATATACTCGAGTATAAGCCAAGTCCTCTTCTATACAGCGATGCTCCGGCATCGGCTCCATGTCACTGCGCCCTCCATCGCAGGGATTGTGACGTCAGCCGCAGGGCAACACACTTTGATGTCAGCAAGCGGTGCGATGGACACAGCAGGGACACAGAGCTAATGCCGGAACATCACTGTATAGAAGAGGACCTGCCGGAAGGTGAGTACAATGTTTTTTTCTTTTTCTAGTAGGCATTATATTTGGGACAGGGGCTGCAGGCTATATACTTAGGGGGCTGACAGGCTATATACTACAGGGGGTGGCAGGCTATATACTACAGGGGGCTGGCAGGCTATATACTACAGGGGGCTGGCAGGCTATATACAACAGGGGGCTGGCAGGCTATAGACTACAGCGGGCTAGCAGGCTATATGCAACAGGGGGCTGGCAGGCTATAGACTACAGCGGGCTAGCAGGCTATATACAACAGTGGGCTGGCAGGCTATAGACTACAGCGGGCTGGCAGGCTTTATGCTACAGGGGGCTTGCAGGCTATAAACTACAGGAGGTAACCCTTTTATCAGGGGCATAAAATATGTTAGCATTCCCCATCTTTGTCTCTTGTCTTCTGGTATTAAGTTCTGACACACAAATGGAGCCTGAAGGTCCTGCAACGACACACCCCATTTTATGATTATGCATTTGAACTTTACCCTTTCCTGCATTCCATTCCTTAGAAGGAGGGGGGGGGGTGTTGCTATTCTGGGCTATAAATCATTTTGCTAAAAGCTTTTTTATTTCACTTGATTTCTCTTCTGTAGATTATTTTTACACCAAGTGCAGCCCTTGTTCAGAGAGATTCGTTATAGAAGCCACTTCATAGCTTAGTGTTTCTCTTTGTGTTCTTCTATGTGTTTAGAAACACTTCTTTCAGCTACATTATAATATTCAGATTGACCATAAATCAGCCTAAATGAGTGTTTGTAGCCAATAAGAAGACCACAGAGAGGAAATACAGATTGTGTCATTAGGCTTTATTCGCACAAGCTTCCAGTGAAGGTGAGAAGAAGAAAACGGAAAAAAAACTATTGGGAAAATAATCTCAATTATTAATGCAATAATTAAAAAAAATCCCCCCAAAGGTATTCCTAGCCTTTGAAGGGAGTTTACATGCCATTTTCACCTTACAAAGCTGTAGACAGTATCAGGCATTGGCCCTGAAGACTTGTGTAAGAGGTGTGGTTTTCCTCATCCCACCTTGTAAAACATTTGCATATTTCCCAGAATTCCCTAGGGGAGCATCAATGGCTTTAAGTCTCCACACACCTATAAGGTGGCCTAAATTGGCAAACTCTACATAAGGAGAACATTTACTTCCTGACCCTATAATAGATGATAGTGACTGTTACGAGTAGATGAGTGATTACACATGTCTGTGGATGATAGATGAAAATCCGTACAATGTATATGACCAATTGATGTCCAACTCAGACACTTCTGATAAATCTCCACCAATGTCACCATGTAACTGTAGGACAAGTTGGAAGTAGGGATTCATGACCTATTATAAGCATCCCCTGGGCACCTCAATAGTCATGTACTGTAAGTATTATCATATAACACAAAGCACATTAATATACCAGACCTTGATCTAATTGCTTTATTGATTGCTTTATTGCTTTATTGATTTTGTTTGTTTATTTGTTTATATTATTTGATATTGTAGTTTATTCAGTATTTTATCATAATATTGTGTTCCCACACCGTCCAAACTGTAACTTTTTTTATGAAAAAAAAAAAAAAACCTAATTAAGCATCACAAGACGCGTCTGTGCTGCATTCAGGATTCGGACGCTTGTGATTAACCCTTCTTTTGAAGTTCAAAGGAAAAAGTAATAACTTGTACCTTCCATACATCTTATCTGCACGTACACCTGTTCCCGTATTGCCTTTGCTATAAACATTAGAACTGAGGTTAATCACTTTTGTTAATTAACTGAGTTTTGCCCCAAACCTTTGTTTTTTAAGTCATGTCCTAATTATTTGTGCAAACTCCCATGAAATACGAGCACATTTACAAGGATATGATGTCCAAGATATGGTCCATTTCACCAGATTCTAGGATATATTAAAGTCCAGGTTTCTGCTTCTGAAACATCTGGGATTACGACCTTGAAAAACTTGAAAGTTTTTTTTTTTTAAAGAAAAGTGAATATGCAGCTCCCGTATGCAAATAATTTATTGACAGAGGAAAGGTAAAATGGCAAAGGCTTGTTATGCGGAGTATTGATACAGAAATCATGAATAAATGCATCATTTTGCTATTGTAGTTTATTTTACAGGGAAAAATTAGAAATACACACTTTTTTTTAGTATGTAAATAACTATTTCAGGGGATTTGCTGAATATGAATTGGCGAGGACACCATTGATGAGGCATTCTTTTTGTAATTGAAAATTATTTTGCTTTCTCTGAAGTTTATGGGGCACTGTTTTCGTGCTTTGCACCTACCATATATACTCGACTATAAGTTTTTCAGCACAATTTTTTGCTGAAATTGCCCATCTCGGCTTATCCTTTGGTATAAAAAAAAAATTAGCACTCACCTTTCCGATGCCCCTGCATGTCTTCTTTTTGATTCCTGTGCACAGGCAGCGACAAGTCTGTGTGCACAGGCCACGTACACACTATGAATACCAATAACGGAACGGGAACGGGAGATTCGCATCATGGATGTGCAGCCGACAAATCTGCGGCAACTGTGCGATGCCATCATGTCAATATGGACCAAAATCTCTGAGGAATGCTTCCAGCACCTTGTTGAATCTATGCCACGAAGAATTGAGGCAGTTCTGAAGGCAAAAGGGGGTCCAACCCATTACTAGCATGGTGTACCTAATAAAGTGGCCGGTGAGTGTATCATCACTATAAGGGCCGTTCCACACTTGCGAGTGTGATGCGATGAACTCGCATCACACTCACAAGTGTGGAACGGCCCTAAATCTATTAGTAAAGTGCAAAGTGCAATAAATACAAATAGTAGTTTAACCCAAACGGGTGTTACACGCTACCAAGTACCTCACAGACAATAGTCAAGCCCCAGACCACCACCACAGCACCCTGACGTACGTTTCCCCGTCGCTTCCCCAAGGGGGTGTACGTACAGACTATGATGTCAGCAAGCGGATGACGTCAAAGTCTGTGCACCACCAGCACACATGGACCCTTTGCTGCCAAGTGCACATCGGCATTGGAAAGTTGAGTACTAAGTTTATTTTTTTATGTGCTGGGCATACTGGGCACAGAGGACTGGCTGGCTATATACTGCAGGCAGGGTGCACACTGGCTATAAACTGGAGGCAGGGGGTAAACTGGCCATATACTGGGGGTAAGGGGCACACTGACTCTGGGGGCAGGCGGTACACTGGCTATATACTGAGGGACAGGGGGCTGGCTATATACTGAGGGACAGGGGGTTGACTAGCTATATACTGGGTGGAGGATTTTACCAATACATTTCCCACCCTTGCATGATGCTCGAGTCAATAGGTTTTCCCTGTTTTTTTGTGGTAAAAGTAGAAGCATCGGCTTATATAATTCACTGCAAACTTTAGAGGCACTTTATGATAACGCTAAACCTCAGCTTTTATTTCATCTTTAATTATTAAAATGAGCTCACTAGGATAAAAACACAAACACAACACTTAAAAGGGTAGGGCTAGTGTAGACGTATTTGTCACTAAGGTGCATT
Organism: Engystomops pustulosus; assembly: GCF_040894005.1. Lineage (NCBI taxonomy): Eukaryota > Metazoa > Chordata > Amphibia > Anura > Leptodactylidae > Engystomops > Engystomops pustulosus. The sequence continues at coordinate 179,087,915 of NC_092415.1, read as the reverse complement.
GTTCACTCCTTTCTTAATTCTCACATAAGCCTAAGGGAAAATCAATAAGTAAGGGTATGTGCTAGTATCTCATTATTCATTACATCTAGCCATTCTCATCCCCATTCAGATCCCTGGCTTGTAGTGTCACTACATCTTCAGGGCTTAAAGTAGGTCTATAGATTTAGTTTCAAACAAACTTATCAATACTTGGCCGCATGATGCAAGCGCTCCCCCGGCATTAGATTATAGCCATGGCCCACACCCAACCTGCCCATATTTACAGTGCTTAATGCACTTATGGGTAATGCCCACAAATCCATACCCACCCAATCCGCACAGAACATCAGTCCATCATGTGACCACAGCCTCCGCATCATCACCAAGTGCAAAGTGGCAAGTGTTACATGTTCATGAGGGCAGGAGCGAGGGGCGGAGGCAATGGTCCCAGTGAGACAGCAATGAAAGCCACACCCACTAGGAGGCGGACTTTCAGGCCTCCAATTGAGGTAAAGCATCAACCCATCACTAGGGGAACAGTGACGCTTCCGCCACGTTTACTACAGATGTTGACAACCAAAACAATTGTAGGTAGACAACCAGTATGATTCACCAAAATATAAGTATATACAGTATATTGTCTTGTTGTTAAGTCTCTCCTTGGCCCCCCCCCCTCCCCCGGAACAAAGCCCTCTCAAGTGACAAGCCACCCACCAAAATCGTGCATAGGGCACAGGTACATGTGAGCAGAGGAATAGGGCTTGGAGCGGAGGGGGACACAGGTGTAGGGGTCTCCGTTGGCTGCTTCACAGAATATAATGACTAAGAACATGCAGGGGCGCCACAGTGCTTCACCACTGCTGCAGTGGGACTCACCCCTGACCCAGGGCAAGGAAAAAAGGGGTCAAGAACACAAGGCTGTAAAGTTAGAGCCAAGAGTCCCTACCCCACATGGAGATGTCATCCCCACACAAGCCAGAACAACCGGACGTGAACGACCATTCCATCCCTGTGACTTTGGGGACCCCTGATCCCACACAAACATCTCTTCCTCTGGCTAGCCAAGAGATAAGGAGTGGAGGACTAAGTTGTGGTGTCTAATCTTTGTGAGACTTACTGTGATAGCCAAGCTCACTCATGCATCGTTAATTGTATGTTTTGTTGATAACATTTTGAATTAAATTTTTTTTTAATGACGTTGGCGAATTTTCAGGCAGCATTTAAACAGTTGCTGGCACTGATTGCAAGTGTCACTGGTGGGGTGGTCTAGGTTAAAAAGAAAGACCTGTTATTTTTACCATTGATTTATGCAACGTTTATCAAAAGCTAAGTTACCATTTACATCAATCTGGACCCAAAATCAGCCAGGAAATTGTAAAACACAAATTCTAGGATAAAGGAACTGTTCATAATGAGGCTACTCGTGGATAGAACAGGTTGGCCCAATTAACTTGCATTTATTCCCTTATTATTATTCATTTCACTGAATGTTAAATTCAATGGAAAAGTTCAAAAACTGAAACCAGCAGTTATGTAATCTTATCTGATTTACCGCTATAACCTGGCAGCCATATCACAGCTAGAGCATAATTTCTGGAAATTGGGTTGGCAAGAGCCAGCGTTGGTATATGATTCCAGACATATCCTGACACAGGCTGGAGAGAGGAGATGCCATAGTTGAGCATTGGGAGCCAAGTAAGAAATGTGACTAAGCTCCAGTGAATATGTTTCTGGGAACGCAGCCTCGTGCAATCATGCAGTCGCAGGACAAATTAGCTGCAGGCAGCAGACAGTGATGTTGGATTTTATTTCAGGAATAGTAGATAATTCATACTTTGGAATTCAACCTTTTCTTAAATGGAAATTGTATGTGTTGTTAAATAGGTTGTTATGTTCATTTTCCTCCATCCACAAGATCTGGCAAATGTAAAAAAAACATTGGATTTTATCAACTAGAAACCCCAGGGCTAATAATTATGGGGAAACCCTTTAATTGTTAAGCATCTTAGATTAATATCCTTTCAAAAATAATGAACGGTATATGGTAGCACTTATTTTATAATTTCCACTTTTAATTATTTGTCAAATATTAAAGGCTGAGGCTATGGTCTTATCTGCTACAGAGACATTTGTTAGAATCCCCCTTGTGAATTCCACCAAAAATAAGAGAAGTGAACCTAGCTGTTATGCAGGGTTATGGAACAACCTGGATGGACAGGAACGACAGACAAGGACAATGAACCCTAAGACTTAAAGGGAACCTACCACCACAAATCTACCTATAAAGATAGATCGGGTGGTAGGTGGATCTATAGGACGTGAGCATACTCCTCACGTCCCCGCACTTTTTTGATAACTTTTATTATCAGAATATTTAAATTTTCTAAAGTGGCTACTAGGGCGTGGAGTAGCCGGCGCTGAGGCAACATGGTGCGGCTACTCCACACCCCAGTAGCCTCTTTGTTCCTCCTACATTAAATCTTTGGCGCGCGGCTCCTCGTAGCTGCGAGCCCTTATCCGACAAACCTGCTGTCTGTGCATGCGCAGAATTGTAGGCCCGCATCTGCGCAGCTCTGGCTTCAGAGCAGTAAGTGCGCAGCCTAAATAAATAAAACTGATTATGTATGAACCTTTAGAAACAAATCATAACTACACGTAGCTATAGCAAGAATATAAACTACAACTCTGAATTAACTGAATGTACATGTTCTCTGATTTCTTGCTTACATGTCTACCATATGAGCGATCCATAATTCAGTTTGTACATAGGAAAAGATTATATGTCACACTATCTGATGGAATATAATAACTATTTCCTGGAACTGGGCTGCTGTAGCAATGAAAACTGATAAATTCTTTCCATATAAAAATTGAAATCGTCTTATTTTACTGCTGATATTTTATTAAACAGCAAAAATAAAACTTAGTCGACAGAAAGATACAGCAATTTATAGCTGTACACATACTGTATTTCAAGTCTCTAGATGATAGGCAGAATGTTACCTTTTATTTGTGTTTGTGAGTTTTTCGCTTGCTACTTGTCCTCAGCTGTGATATGCGCCATCTTTAAAGCATACTGCCACTTTAGCAAGCCGCAATGTTTCCATAAGGAATAATGTTGTTTCACGCCGTTTTCCTACAAATCAATAGCTCTTGGGATGTAAAATAACTTTGCCTATTTTCTTTGTTACCTACATCCATCAGTTTCTTTGCTATACTCCTCAGGTTACCTCAGGGCTGCAGTTGCTGTCTTCCTCTGTCTGAGCTAAACAACCTCAACAAACTGGATGGTTTCTTGGGAAGGGAGGGGCTGCTGCTCCCTGCTCACAGGGGAGAAGGTCATGTGACAGAGCTCTCTCTGTGTATGTAGCAAGGCTCAGAGTGTTCAAGACTGCATACAGATGTTTCCTGCACAGAAGAGTGAAGTACAAGATCTCCCCTCTTCTCTATCAGTCCCTCCACTCCAGTCTGTGATTCTGCTGAACTTTCTCGCACCTCATGCTGCTCCCCTCCCTCACTTTGTCATCGGCACTTTGTGCTCTGTGCACAGAAGCTATTAACCCTTAGGGCTCACAAAGCACAGGGTATGGACTTCATGTAACTGGTTTACTTATGATTTCTACCACTTATTACATGTTCCCTGCTCCTCCATGTGATGGAAGCTGCCAGGCTGTCACAATATACACCCTGTATGTGCACTGTGAAGTGTTCTGTGGATTTACTTGTGGGAAACTAAATGAATTTAATACTAAATTACTTTGAGAGAGAACACAAGGCATCATGGGATCTGTGGGCAAGCTAACTGGCCTAAACCTGAGGGCATAGACTGAAAGACATTAGTCTCCGCCCACTTCACCTCTGGTGAGAAAGATTTTTGTTAAACAATTTCAGAACAGAAAATGCCCTAACTTTGGAAAGAAAAGGGTAATCAGCACAAAGTAGGCATCGTTCTGTTAGTTTTTAACCCCTTAACGTTCAACGCCGTACATGTACGGCACAGAGGTGCGAGGGTTTATGAGAAAGGCTCATGGGGTGAGCCCTCTTCATAAAGAGGTGTTCATGCACCTTTTTTATGCAACAATAGCGGGTATTAAACTAAGCTGTCGGCATCATTTAAAAGATGGCTGCGAATGGGGGCCACCATCTTGGTTCTGATCATCACTCCCCTGAACATCACTCCACCCGAATGTCAGATCTGGTTTCTGCAGATTTGATACAATGAGCCAGGGGTTTAATGGGTTTGCTTGTCCAAATTCAGGACACCTTTTGTGCTTTTTAGATCTCCGACTTTGGGGGTTTCCCTTGCATTGGTCACATAGTTATATTTTGCCTGTTTGGATCCCACATGAACTAGCTCAGCTCATGTTCTGCTCTGGTTACCTTTCTCCTTTCACACTGGATAGGTAAATAGATAACACCAGGAGATTCTTCACTTTCCTTCCCCTCTCTCCTCTGTTATACTGACAAAGAAAGAAAGAGAGAAAAGCATCAAACATCATGTCTTTTATCTGATGATACGGCTAGATATGGTAAAGGAAAGACTGAGCAGTGAGTGAGTGTTACAGAGAGGAGGGGGCGTGGTGGAAGGAGCAGCAGGACTATGGTACATTAGACTTAGCTGTCGGCTGCTAAACCAGTGTAGGAGCGGCTGAGAGAGAAGAGCTGCGGGACTCAATGGAGTTTGAAGCTGTGGCTCATGCATGAGGAGTTAAATGTTGGATGCCATCTGAATTTTGCACAGTTTTTAGCAAGAAATGAGCAGGGAAGCTGCACCGCTTTAATATAACAAACATAAATGAATGTTATCACTACTCAAATGTGTCCTCAGATTATTAATTACACACCTCAATAACAGAATATCTTATTGAAGACTGTAATTACATAGTTCATCATCTATCACTCTCAGTCTATAAATATCATTCTTCTCATCCGCACAATTTTAAGGATCGATACCGCCAGAAGACATCACTATCAGTCTAACTTATGGCTCGGTTTTCTCTCACAAAATATCCCTGATGTCATCTCTGGTTAACATATATACTGACTGGGGCTTTTTGCACTAAAGTAATCCTACTCTGGGGTAATATATAAAGGCAATTTCCTGAATATGAAAATTAATCAGAGCAAATCACCTCTAGATTTATTAGATACATTTCTATTAGTTTCTATGGAACAGTTCATAAAATAGATTTCCCAGACGTGTCCATTATCGTTGGTTACACAGGCGCACCTCACTAGAAAAGCAGAACCGATAGCCGTTGTGCGGAAATTGAAGTGAGCGATAGCTACTGAATTTCAATGCCATTTAACTCCTTAAGTAACTTGCTCTAATACTTAAACATTGGGTAAAAGGAAAGCAGTTTTTTTGATAGAGAATTTTTAACCAAATTGTGGAAAGCTATAAAAAAAGCAATAAAGATATTGGAATCCAGCAGCAGGAAATATTATTTAGAGCACTGTGGATTCTGTAGAAATCCCGGCCTAAGGCTACATTCACACGATGTATGTCATCGGCGTAGTACGGCAGGCATATATCAGCGCCGGAGAGAGGAGCAATAGCAATAATAATAGTAATATATGGCGCACAGCCCCGTATCCTAGCTTTCTCCCAGCTACGGAGCGCTACACACACATTCGGCACCCTACTTCTCCTGTATGGAGCCGTGAGCCCATTGCCGTGCAGGGCCGGTTCTAGACAAAGTGGGGCCCTGGGCAAAACTAGAATGAGGCCCCAAAAGAAAACTATTTTATGACCAGTCACAGTCAGTAAGAGGCTCCCTTTAGTGTGGTAAAACGAACTGTAATATGAGAGAATTTTATAAGAGATAGATGATATATAAATGGTCAGATTATATGAGATAGATAATGTCATTTTTATCTGGGGCTCAAACCCCTTCATTGTAAAGGTAACTTTCAAATTAACTATTTCATGGCTGCCTGGTACCAGGACGAGAGCACAAACCCAAGACACACCAGTCTCTTAATGAATGTAGAATCTTCCAGTTTATTAGTGTGCATGGCCGCTGTTTGGTTCTCTTGGTCCAAGATGGCCGCTGTAGAGGCATATATCACTAACAATAACTAAACAGATAGATATATAGACAGGAGATAGATGTTAAGCATCTTCACCCGGAAATTCCACTAAGTGGCATTAACCCTTTCACTGCCAGGCATTTCTGGATATTTTGTCGCATTATTGGCAAGAGCAATTTTGACAATTTTGACGTTTACAAATAAAATCGAAATTACAGCAAAAAGAATTAGAGTAAACTGCAGCAAATCACATATTTTCTGAAAGCAGACACTTGCCCCACTTTCAAAATTGCATTAAAGAATTTATAGACATAGGCACCTTCATGCAATTTTGATTCAAACTGAAACATTTTATAAAAAAAATACTTACAATTTTATTTTGATGGCAAAAAATGTGTAAAAATATTTACCTTCACATCTCCTAAATGTAATAGATATACATGTGTAGAGTTCACAAATGCTTTATATTGATATGTTCACTTAAAACTTACATTATATATCAATAATGTTAAAACAAACCTGTGACATATTTGGTTGCTATCCACAAATGTGTTTAAAAATATATCACACACAAAATAAAAAGCTCCTATTCTGTCAAAATAATTTTTTTCCAGAAATCACCATGTAAACAAGAATAACTTTTTAATTCATACACACTGCCACCTTCATGCAACTTTGCAGCAAACAAATAAAATGCAAACATTGCATGGAAATTCTAAATTTCCTCTAAAATATGTACAAATCCAAAACACTTATATTAAGAAAACATACTTTCCTAAAACAGAAAGATGTGAGGAGAACATACAGACCCCACATGTGTATATTCACCAAAACATGCAGCAAAGGGAACGTTATATCCACAGGGGACACCAAACTGTTTTTGCTGAAAATTTCACTGAGCTTCGCACAGATCTATCATTGTATGCTCCTTACACAATGGTAACACAAATAATAACTATATATCCATAAACTAAGCTAATGAGATAATAAAAGTCACTTTGAAGGAAACCTATCACTTCCGATAGGGCTTCTAAGCAGCAAATGCTGTGCATCAGCTCAGGGTGAGCTGGTGCCGGCACTTATCTTCATTATGTTCTTAAACGGTTTTAAGGCATTTAAACACTTTATTAATCTTTATATCTGAAGTAGCTTCCCCACACCATGTCCGCGCACCATGCGCGTAACCACTTCCTATTCAGGCGCACGCACGGTCGGATCCATGGTGCGCCGAGCGCGGACCACGGTGTGGGGAAGCTACTTTAGATATAAAGATTAATAAAGTGTTTAAATGCCTTAAAACCGTCTAAGAACATAACGAAGATAAGCGCCGGCACCAGCTCACCCTGAGCTGGTGCAGGGCATTTGCTGCTTAGAAGCCCTATCGGAAGTGGTAGGTTTCCTTCAAGATGTGCGCCATTGTATAAGCCGCATAATAACCCTCCGCACTTCATAAGAATCTGAGTGAGAACTACATAACATAGGTGTAAATAATGAAATGATGGTGGGAAATAAAAACTTTATTCCAGAACATGTGTGTCTTTTTGGTGTTACATATAACTTTATGGACATGTTCTGGGTTGCCGTGTTAATATGTAGTGACATTAGGTGAAGAGGATCAAATGTTCATCATATCACTCAATTTTCGCAAATAAAAAAATAAATAATAAAAGGCAATAAGAGAGAAATTAGGGCTCATTTACTAAGGGTCCAGCGGTCGCATTTCCATCAGGTTTTCCAACTTTTCGGGGATCACGCTGCTGGGACAGGGATTGTGTCGCACGCAATTGAATTTTGGTGTAATCGTGCCGGCTTTCATGCGACACAAATGGGGGGGGGGGGTGTGCCGTTGGACGATCCGACGGATTTGGACAAAATTCGGGATTAAAATTTCAAATTGTGACGCAAGCCAAGCACTTACATGCCCAAGGAAGAAGAAGGTGAACTCCGGCCATGAGCGGGGAAGCGACACATGCAGGATATTGGGTGCAGGATCTACGTGGATCATGGCACAGTGCATTATCGTCAGACAGTCCGGATCAGGGATCGCCACTCGGACGGGTAAGTAGGAGAGGGTTAAGAACATGAGCATTAATTGATATTATTCCTTATCAAAATTTTGTAACATATAAAGTGAATATTTCCATTATCTGTGAGGAGCAGGGGCTCTTGTGTGCATCAAATTCTCCCTATAGCCTACTGGCTAAGAATCTGGAGGGGTGGTCACAATTCAGAGGGCTGTAACTCTGGCTCTGTGATACATAGAACTTCAAAGAAGAAGAGAGTCTCCTCTTTTATATGAATCTAAATATGCGTTTCTAAGTCTCAGGAAAACGGAGATATTAACTGTTAAAATGCCGTCGGGGGGGAATTTTAATAAATAAAAATCGCACCTGAAATTCTCACTTTAAACCTTAATATCTTCGCATCCATGGCACCTAGAAACACAATTCTAGATTCATTTGAAAGAAGATATTATCCTTTGTTTACCCATAGCACAGGCCCTGTATGGCAGACATATATACGCCATATGTATGTCGGCCGTATATACGTCCCCTATACATTTGTGTGAATGTAGTCTTAGTCAAGGGTGGGCAATTAATTTTCCCATTGGGCAACATGAGATATTAGAATGGTTTTAGAGGCTAATTTACTTAATTGAGTTCCACTCAATTCATATATAATGTATACAGTATATTTACTAGCCCTTTTTATTTGTCAGGGCTATTACACAGCCCCGGAATTTACTCGCAGCCTTCAGCTCTCTTGATTTTAACAATATTAGCCATCTTCCATATGAGCAGCAAAATAAATGGATCAAGTTAGCCCAATGTCACCAGATCTATCTTTTTCCCCAGAAATATTCTGCAATGTAGAGACACAACAAGTTGTTTACCCAACACATCGACACATCAACTCCACCACAGCATGCAGTAAGACCAGTCCAGGTGAACTTCAAAGCCATCAGGCCATCAAGCAGCCAGGAGGTATCATGGGCATCCTACACTGAACTAGCAATGCCTAAGGGTGTCAACGTTTGGGTTCAAGGGCAAGCGTTCAGACAGGTGAACTCAAGACTCCTCACCCTGCATCACTACGTGACCCGCCACTCTACCGATGGAGAGTTGTCCATGCTCCTCACTACATTAGCCGACATATTAACGAGCTAACAGCTAACCTTGGCTAAAAGTGAACTCCTACGGTAGCAATCCAACTCATTTGTCGATACATTTGAGTTGAAAGTGTATAAATGCATTGAACGAAAGATGCATAATTTAAAGAACCAAAACAGAACAGTTGCGGTTGTGTCATCGGCCTATGAGGTAAGGCTATGACAGGAGAAAAGAACTATCCAAGCCACAAATGCGGGCAGCAATAGGACCTGCTCTAAGTTTTGCAGCTTGAACATTCTAATCATACATAAGGATATGTAAACCATAGACCCATAAAAATACATTCAGGCATGAAAAAACAGATATAGACATAGTTAAAGACATAGTTGGAAATGTAAGCTGCCGCCCTTTTTAAAAACTGTTTTTCTCCAGTTCTGTAGCTCACACAACCACAAGCCTGATATGATATGCAGGGTGAGAATTACCTTAAATATCAAAAACATATTTGTAGGTACTGAAGGCACTGTGGATGATGTGACACTCCCCCTGCCATCTCTAAACTTGACTCAACTAAGGCAAATATTACTAATTACTGCTTATTTTTCACAACTGAGGAAAAGTAAATTCAAAAAAGAGTGGCAAATGCTGTGGACCTTTCTTCCCTCCTCTATGCTTCATTTTTGACAAACTTAAAGGAAACCTACCATTTAGAATGGTCGGTGTAAGCTGTAAGTACCGGGCACCAGCTCAGGGTGAGCTGGTGCCGGTACTTACTTTTGTTAGTGTTATAAACCGCGGTATCGTGGTTTTAACACTTTTTAAACTTTACAGCAGAGGAGGCTTCGGCGCTGCGTGCCCGGTACTTACAGCTTACACCGACCATTCTAAATGGTAGGTTTCCTTTAAGATTAGATTTTTTATAAGTAAGTGAGATTTCATATAAAAGAGGGAATTCCAGAAAGGACTTACCTTACTTGAGGGTTCTGGTACTTTTTTTTACGGAAAAATCTGCAGGCAGGTTCCCTTTAAGGCTTTTGGATGGACCTTAGAGTTGTATAGGCAGGATGTTGATTTTCCCTTTCTAGAACTGACATCAAAGCTTAACTATGGGTTGAGCGAATGCAAGAGATTTCATCTGTATTGCTTAATGAATTTTATCTGGCACCCCATCATTTTTTATGAGACAAGCCAATCCTGGAAGTCCCAGGTTGTATGAGGCAGCTGAGATTGACTTGTGGTTCCCCAATTTGTTGTGGTCACTGGTTTGACTTTGATCCCCTTGAATAAATCTGGTGTGTGCCCCCTTTGGCAGGATATGATCTTTTTTTTAGCTTCTTATGCCCTAGATTTGACAGAAAAAGGCTTTAAAAAATATACAAATGAGTCTATAGGTGTTAATGGAGCCCAGAGCCCCTCAGGCTCATTTGCATAACATTAAAGCCTTTTTTTCTTTAAAACAAGTGCATAGGAAGCTAAAAGAAGAGTGGATCCTGTCAGAGAGGGCACACATCAGTATGTCAGTGTGCTGGGTTTACAATCCTTGATCCTGTAGATGTTCTTTAAATAACGTTTTTAGGGAATTATACAAAGCTTTATTGAAAATTTTATAAAAATTCAATGGAAGTGTGCAGATGCAAATCCAGCTAGTTTCAAACTGATTTACTTTCCTTACTCATGGCTAAGAAAACGCTGACCGATCACAGATAAGTACACACAGTGCAATTAAAGGCCTTTCCCCTACTTAGCAGATGTCACCTAATTAATCAAGACATCAATCAATCAATCAATCAATAATGTGACTTGTATCTAATCAAATGATCAGGAGCCGCACTTGATGTGCTGAGATCACGTGATTGTTACTCAAGGCTAACGTTTTTATTATTCCTGACACACAGAATCACCCCGGACATTGTGCCGCATTCCTCGTAAAAATTTTTAGATCTCTGCTTTCAGTCAGAATATTAGGTGCTTATCAGGTTGAATATAAGGCATGTATTAGGCAACATCTGCGAAGGAGGGGAAGGGCTTTTAATTGCACTGTGTCTGATCACTCAGTGTTTTGACTACGGACTGTAAATCAGTTTAAAACATGGTGGATTTGCATCTACATACCAACATAGAATTTTATACATTTTTCAACAAAGCTTCATCTCTACACATAGGGGGGACCATGCTTTACTGGACCTGAGGTCATGGCTGAGCTGTTTTTTTGTACAAAATTATTATATAATGCCTCCGTAATTAGTCAAAATTACTTAGGGAGCTTGGGGACTCCCTGCTTAAAGGGAACCTGTCATCAATGATGGGAGACCTCATTACAATGTACAAATACCTGAACGGACAGTACAAGGATCTCTCCAAAGATTTTTTTATACCTAGGCCTTTGACCAGGACAAGAGGGCATCCTCTCCGCCTAGAGGAGAGGAGGTTCTACCATCACCATAGACATGGGGCATCCTCTACGCCTAGAGGAGAGGCGATTTTACCATCAACATAGACAAAGGTTCTTTACTGTACGAGCAGTGAGACTGTGGAACTCTCTGCCGCAGGAGGTTTTTATGGCGGACTCTATGTACATGTTCAAGAGAGGCCTGGATGCCTTTCTGGAGAGCAAAAATATCACGGGTTATGGGGATAAAACATTTACTTAGTTCTTGAAGGTTGGACTTGATGGACTTGCGTCTTTTTCCAGCCTTATTTACTATGATCAAGAACAGGCAAAATAACCCTTATTTGCCCCCCTCCCCACAGTGCCACAGTGCAGGTATCCAGTTTAAATCTGCCCCCTCCCACCAGTAAAATTGTTCCCTAAACTTTTCCTACCTTTGTCCATATTGGCCTCACCCACCGGTCTTTGGCTGAAACCACTGCCGCATCACCCCGCCCATCATTGGTGCATGAAACGGTAACAAGATCTTTCCCACACAGTGCTCACTACTATATTCACCAAGCAGTGAGAGGGACATCATTCTAGTAAGGACACAGCAAGTGGACAGATAGAGGATTTCCTGTCTGCTCAGCCTGAGATTTAAAGGGACACAGAGCTGCCAATCAAAAGAAGGAGTTTTGGTTTACTGACAACCTGGAGAAAAAGTGACTCTTTGCTTCAGAATATGACTCATCTATACTCATTTGCATATCAGAAAGACAGCTGTATTTAAGGTACAGTGTGTTAGTGGTAGATAATTTTAGGTGATATGGGGAGGACTTTTAACCCTTTACCAGAAGGTATTACTGGTGTGCGAGGCAAAATTCTTGTGACAGGTCGTCTTTAAGGCACTATATATAATGTGCCAATTCCGATTTTGTTTACCCTATAGAGAGAGGCTGAAGATCAATATATATATTTTTTTTTTTAAATGTTGTAGTGTATGATACTTTTACAAATAAATGGGGTAGATTGTGAAAGAAAATCTCTAAAATACTTCTTTGCACAGTAAAATTGAAGAAATGTGAAACTGTAGACCAAGAGACTTACTCATTTTAGACACTGTCCTAAAATACTTTCACAGTCTAAGGCCAAATACCCATATCACTTCTCTATGGACGACATGTGATCCGACTGATTTTACAGATAGGTTTTGCCTATGGTAAAGAATATATATCTGAGGTTTTCATTTTGAAATAGTCCCGACAGCCTTAGATAAGCTCTGCAGGGATATAATATTGTTGTATCATAAGTTCAAAGCCGAACTTGGTAACCCAGAACAATAATGGAACAGATGCAGTCAAGCTATTTCACTGTCAGGAAGTTTCTTTTTTAAGCTTTAATATGTTCTAACACATTGCCATAATAATGGTGATATCATAAACTCTCGAAATGAGACTCTTGGTGGAAAATAATAATGCGGGGGAAAATATACACAGATTAATAATATACAATATTCATTCAAATACGGCCTCTGAAATTTGTGGGTGTAATTTGTAGATGGTTATTAAGGGAATCAGCTGAGCAAATATGATAGACTTGGGGGTACATCATTTAGTAGATGCTAAATCTGGGATTTCTAGTCAAGAAAAATCAATTGGGAGATGTTTACTTGATGTAACTATTGCAGCCATTTGCTGACTCCAAGTATGGCTGAGCAAGATAATGGAGGCAATTAGAATTCTGGGAAATTGTTCTCAGGGTAGGTAATAATGGTAACTGTTAAATAGCATGTCTGACATTATTTTGCTAATTACTTGAATACATCTTTTTACATTACTAGAAAGACTGGAAACCTTACTTAACCCACATCCCTAAACCAGATCCAGGGGTTCGAGAAAGAGATTCTGAAAATGAAGATATTTTTTATGTATAGGTCATACCAATGCTGCTTTAATCAGACAATGTGGCACATTTACTTACCCAAAACTTACTTTCACTGAAAGTGCATTGTCCAACGATAATGCACTCTGCCCCGATCCACTCTGTCAGTCCGAATCAGTCGGACCGATTTCTGTCTCATGAAAGCCAGCGCAGCTGCGCGACAATCCGAACATGTGCGACACAATCCCAGCACAAACCCCTGTTACATACCCGTCAAAGCAGTGCAAATCCTGAAAACGGCACACAGCCGACGAAAGTGCGATCCGCGACCCTTAGCCCCAATGAGTAATGCAGGCCACAGGTCAGAGGATGAATAATGATACAGCCCCCTGAGAAAATAATTACAAACCAGACCCAACCCAGACAATAAATAGTTTTAGACCCCCAGACCAGAGAGTAAATAATAAAGATCTCAAACCAGATTATAAATACAGATGTTAAACTAGATTACATATTTTTACATACCCCAGAAAAGATAATATGATTAAGAACCATGTCTGGTTCGAAACGCGTCAGTTTTTTCTATGATGGTACCTGTTTTAACTCTTTTTAAAGGATGAAATAAAATTAAGTTTTAACATAACAATTTGCTGTTACATCTGCCTGGTTGCTGGATTCACTACATTTTTTGCTTCAATAAATAATAGTGATGTCAGTACAGTCAATGGGGGTTATTTAGCATATGATAGCCCCGTCACTGCTCCAGCGCAGCCAGATACATCAAGAGACAGGCTTCAATCCCTTTCACACCCCACTGGCGTGAAAGTGGCGGAAAGTGGAAAATAAACGCAAGTGCTAGCAATAAGCTAGCATTTGAGATTATTTCAGGGCTTCCACGTTACTGGCGTGGTGCAGAAGCCCTGATAAATACCACCCGCTAAGTTGTTACAGACCTTGGACCAGACAACAAACATACTTACCTCTCATCACCTATTATTGGTTTCAACATGATTCTGTGTGCTAATGCAGGTTGGATATAAGAATTTAAGATTTACAGGAAGTAAAGGGGCATGTATATTTACTGACACAGTCTCGATAAGAGGGAAAATTATTTGCTTGAAGGCATTTATACAATTAATCTTGATTGGAAGATCCTCTGTGGCTTACACTGTTCCTAGCATATTGGCAACACAACAAGCATGTAAAGAAACAAGAGACCGTAAAAATACAACTATATATATATATATATATATATATATATATATATATATATATATATATATATATATATATATAAAACCACGTATATATGGGTGGGCCTGTATACCAAACACACTCTTACCCACCTTGTCAGATTATTGAAAAGTAGTAAAACTAGATATGGAACTATGTGACCCTCAGGACTGACACCCAATGCATACAGTAGAGAGCATCAGGTTCTTAGCTGCCTGTTCAGTATTTCCTTATACTTTAATTTTTATATATATCCTCTAGACTTACTTTTCATATGTCATCACTTCCTATTATGAATTACTTGATTTATTCAAACTGTGGTGAATGGATGATCCTAATCTTTAGGCATTATATTGTTAAAAATTCATTGGTATATGTACTTGGACTGTTATACTTTTATAATTGTTGTATTGCGCTAACCTCTGTCCTTCCCTACTTGCTGACCTTGTGCATATCAGGCCCTTACCCTGAATAGGACAGATAAATAGATACAAGACAGAATGGAAGGCAAAGTCAGTCTAAAACCAAGCAAGGTACAAAATCATAAGCCACAAGAGTAGTCAAGGTTCAAGCAATAAGTAACACTGCAAAACACAACAGATTATACAGAATCTGGTGGAGCCAGGGGAAAAAAGTTTAAATAGGCACCTGTATGTGGATTAAGCAGCAATAAATAGATACTGCCTTAGAAGCAGTTTTGTTTAACACTCCAGCTCTCTTATAGGACTGTGGGCCCAGACATACCCTGCTGAGAGAGGTGGCACCCAGCTCTCCACAGAACATTATTTGGAGTGATACTCAGACAGGGGGTTCAATTGGAGCTAGTTCCAACAAGAATTCTGACAAAGACAGTATATGATAGAACTTTTACATGTTATATATTATTACTATTGTTTGTATTTTGAGTTCAGTCCTGAGGGTCACATAATTCTGTACAAAGTCCTAAGACTCTTCAATGCTCTGACCATGTGGTTGATGATTGGGCGAGTGCTATTCACGCCCACACCTATAGATGCATGTGTTGCATTGTTATATGTTTTAAGGCTCTGTCCAGGGTGTTAGGGGATGTTTGGTATACAGGCCCACTTGTATATAAACATGGTTGTGTTTTTAATGAGTTTTGTTTCTTGTATATACCGTATATTCTCGAGTATCAGCCGAGATTTTCAGCACAAAAATGTGCTGAAAATCCCTAACTCGGTTTATACTCAAGTAAAGAAAAAAAAACAAAAAGTGTACTCACCTTCCGACGCTCCCCCTGTCAGGTGATCTTCCATACATAGCAGCCAAACAACAGCTCCGTGTCCCTGCACGGTCCGTCTCTTGCATCGTGACATCAGCCGCACTCTGACATTCTAATGTGTGCAGCTAAATTGGCATACACTATGATGTCAGCGAGCGGCTGACGTCATGGTGCCTGCGACGGAACATGCAGGGACATGGAACCGTTGCCGGAGCCGCGATGGATAGAAGAGGACCTGCCAGGGGGCATTGTAAGGTGAGTACACCTTTTCTTTTTTTCCTAGAGGCATTATATTGGAGGCAGGGGCTGTCAGGCTATATACTACAGGAGACTGGCAGGCTATATACTACTGGGTGATGGTAAGCTATATACTACAGGGGGCTGGCATGCTATATAGTAGAGGAGGCTGGCAGGCTATATACTACAGGGGCTGGCAAGCTACATACTACAGGCACTGGCAGGCTATATATCCTAGAGGGGGCTGGCATGCTATATACTACAAGTGGCTTGCTGGCTATATACTACAGGGGCTGGCAGGCTATATACTTGGGGCTGTGACCAATGCATTTCCCACCCTCAGCTTATACTCGAATCAATAGGTTTTCCCAGTTTTTTCTGTGAAAATTAGGGGTCTTGGCTTATACTCGGGCTGGCTTATACTCGAGTATATACAGTACTTGTAGTGTTGCCAATAAAGATTGTATTTTTGATATTTTTATAGATTTTTGTTTGTGTTGTATGTTTGTACTTGCTATTTTCTGTGGTTAGATTCGGTCCCCAACTTTTTAATAATAAGCAAAGCTGCCAGCTCACTCGGCGTATCCATACACTCTCATTCAGCAGTAAAATAGGATCTCCATGGACTCTGCCTGAGGTCAAAGGTTCTCTTTTTTGCAGAATGAAATAGCACAGAAGAATGACATTCATTAAACATATAGTACATCCAAGGTTTCCAGCAGGTGATCCACATAAGTGAAACCTCAGATGCACGCAGCTAATGCATTGTAAAAGGAGTCTAACGTACAAAATATAAAGTATGTAATAACAAGTATAGAACAGATAGAAAATAGTTTGACTATAGAATGAGACCAAGAGAGACCTTTTAGCCTGTAGCCATGGAAATTTCTAAGTCTGAAAAGAAGACATATATACAAAACTGAAGCGTTTTTCCATATTCTGATTGCTGAAATCCCATTTAATTTAAACCCCAATTGAATGTACCCTATGATGTATAATTGCTTTCCCTTTATTGCATTTGGTTCTGGATGAACATTTCTTACACATTTTGAACAATGTAGACAGTAATAAACAGAAAAAAATGCTATGATTCCAGGCAGCCCCCACTATATACAGTACCTTTTGTTTGTAAAAGATATAAATATAATTGATGAAATAAGAAAAAATCATGCCACCCGAATGAATGATGGAAATAAATACTATATTTAATATTTTTCTAAAATAAGCACAATGACCCTTCTATTGGTCTACTCAATCTAAATAAGACTAACTGGAAAACATCAGTGATAGTGGAAATTGTAATAATAATCATAAAACAATTTCTACACTTTAGATAAGCTGCAAACATCCATCACATAGATTCCAGTAATAATAAGAGGGAACCTGTCATCAGTTTTTTAATTTAAATATATTAATAAATCCCTGCAGCAATTTTCACATTAATTTCTAAGCTTCTTTATAATAAAAAAAACATTGTTCCTATCACCTAAAAATTAACCCCTACGGGACGCAGCCTCTTTTGGCCTTAAGGACGCGGTCCCATTTTTCAAATCTGACCTGTGTCACTATAAGTGGTTATAGCTTTGGAACGCTATAAGATATCCAGGGGATTTTGAGATTGTTTTCTCCTGACACATTGTACTTCAAATTAGTTTAAAAATTTGGATGAAATCTTTTGCGTTTAGTTATGAAAAAAACCAAAATTTGGCAAAAATTTGGAAAAATTCTTTATTTTCAACATTCTAAATTCTCTACTTTTGATGCAGATAGTCATAGCACCCAAATAAATTCATAATTTACATTTCCCAAATGTCTGCTTTATGTTGGCATGGTTTTTTAAGATTCCACATATTTTACTAGAATGTTATGAGGCTCAGAATTTAGGTATCATTTTTCACATTTTTTGTAAAATCACCAAAACCCGTACTTAGATGGACCTGCTCAACTTCTAATTGATACCGAGAGGCCTAAATAATAGCGAGACTCATAAATTACCCCATTGTGGAAACTACACCACTCAATGTATGAACAACCACTTTTAAGAAGTTTGTTAACCCTTTAGGTGTTTTATAGGGGTTAAAACAAAATGGAGGTGCAGTCTGCAAATTGTAATATTTTTTCACAATACACTCATTTTGGGTGGAAAATTAAACATTTACAATGGATTAAATTAAAAAAGGCTCCACAAAGTTTGTTACCCAATCTCTCCCGAGTACACGGATACCCCTTATGTGGTGGTAACCTGCTGTATGGGCGCACGGCCGGGCATAGAAGGGAAGGAGGCGCCATCCAGATCAGATTTGCTATGTCACATTGTACAGGCTATAATTTTTTTCTTTTTTTAATGTGGACCTATAGGGGCTTATTTCTTTTGCCACATGAGATGCACTTTTCTGGTACGTAATTTCGGGGAATCTATAGGCTAATTGGTGAGATTTTATTAACTCTTTGTTGGTGGAGGAAATGAAAATCATCACTTTTTAGGAAGATTTTTGTTTGTTTTTTTTTGGCCGTTTACCATACCATAAAAATAGTATATTATTTTTATTCTATGGGTCGCCACGATTACGAAAAGACCTCATTTATATAGATTTTTTATTTTTTCCCATTTTTACTGAATAAAAAGTAATTTGGCAAAAATGTTGTTAATTTTAGCATCACCGACTTTCATATGCATAACTTTTTTATTTTTCGCCTCACAAATCTGTTTAAGGGCTTATTTTTTGCGAGAAGGATGGTTCTTTTTAGTGGTCTTATTTTAGATTGCATAACATTTTTTAAATTAATTTTTAGAGCATTTTTTATAGGGTATTAATTGAAAATTGTCTTTTTTTTGGAGCTTTTTTTGGGGTTTTTTTAACGGGGTTCACTTGGCGAATCTAATAATGATTCTGTTTTATTATTCAGATTGTTACGGACGCAGGGATACCAAATATGTGGGGGTTTTGTGTATTTTATTCAATTGTACTGAATAAAAACCAATTTGGAGAAAATCTTGTTCATTTTAGCATCACCATCTTTTCATATGCATAACTTTTTTATTTTTCGGCTGACAAATCTAGTTAGGGGCTTATTTTTTGCGAGAAGAGTTGTTCTTTTTAGTGGGCTTATTTTGGAGTGCATAACATTTTTTAAATCACTTTTTAGAGCATTTTTTATAGGGTATTAATTAAAAATTATCTTTTTTCGGAACGTTTTTGCGTTTTTTTTCTACGGCGTTTACCGTGCGGGTCCAGTAACGATTCGGTTTTATTATACAGATTGTTACGGACGCGGCAATACCAAATATGCGGGGTTTTTTTGTGTTTTTGTGTTTTTTATACTTTATTAAGTGTTTTTATAGGAAAGTGACATTTTAGGGGCTTATATTTTAATGTATTTATTTTTTATTTATTGTAATGTGATAACTTTAGTGTTTTTTACTTTTTTTTACTTATACATACTTGAACTTAAACCAGTGATGCTCTGATCACCGGTTTAAGTTCAATACACTGCTCTACAATACTATTTTATTGTAGAGCAGTGTAAACTGTCTGAGCAAGCTTGCGCATGCTCAGACAGTTTACAGTCAGACCCGGAAGGGGTCTGGCTGCCATGGCAACCGGGCAGCTCCGAGGCACATGCCAGTCCTCGGAGCTGCCCAGAAGTGGATCGGATCCCCCGGTAAGCGGCACGGGGGATCCGATTCACGGCGCAGACACCCTTACACGCCGCGGTCATGCTTGACCGCGGCGTGTAAGGGGTTAACACCCGCGATCGGAGCCGGCTCCGATCGCGGGTGTTAGCGCAGGCTGTCAGCTGTACTAGACAGCTGACAGCCGCTGCTTCTGGTGCCGGCTCCGTTCGCGAGCCGGTGCCAGAAGCAGGACGTTATAGAACGTCCCCGTGCGCTAAGCATCTAGCCCCGGGGACGTACTATAACGTCCTGGTGCGCCTAGGGGTTAAGTTTGAAAAGTAACTGCTCCTTGACAACATAGATATCCAAGTCATATGGGTATCTTTCTTCATTCACCGAGTCTTGCTGTCACAGAATAAATGGCTCTCATAGCTCCTCCTTCTTCTGACTACGTCGTTATAACAGTTCAAGCAAATCCCTCACTTGGGGTCCAGTGGGGAGGAGTCATGTTTTCACTGTCTCAATGTGCACGCACAGCTTTTCCCAAAGAACAGAACTGTGCAAGTGCAGGTTTTTAGTGATCTGATAGAATCATGTAGTCAGAAGGGAGGGGGGAAGAAGGTGCGACGTTTATTTTGTGACACCAGGATTTAAGTAAGAGACCCACATGACTTGAGTGTATTTGCTTACAATGACCCAGGTACTTTTGTAAACTTAATTTTTAAGGTGATCAGCACAATGGATTTTTATTATATAAGAAGCTAACAATCTAAGATTAAGTAGCATTATTAGTATTTTGGGTGCCCAGTTATAATAAGTTTACACATTCGTCAGAAAAAAGGGAAAGTCCACAGGAGAACAGGGTCATAAAACCCCTGACAAGGATGGGGGAGGGGGGGGTGCATAAGCTCCAGAGCCCGGGTTAAAACCTCACATCAATATGAAGTCCAAAAAATGGAGGCTGCAGTACAGTACTTTTCCTCCATTAAAAAAATTGAACGGATAACGGATCCATGACAAAACGGATGACATAAAATTTACATCGATTTTTAACTCAATACGATACGATAAATACGATAAACCTCCATTAAACCTCCATCACTTTTTTGTCAGAGGGAAGGAGCGGTAGTGTGAATTTAGCATAAAACTGACATTTACTATCTTTTCCCATTGACTATTATCCCCACTGATAAACTATTATAACTTAAGAATGTTATCTGTCCGTTCAGGTCGGTAAGGCATCATCCATTATGAATGTTTTCTTTTTCAAATGGAAAAAAGTATTTCAAGCTCCATAATTTTTTCCACCCAAAAAACGGAATAAAAAAGGATGACTACCTAACAAACAGAAACATAAAAATTGCATTGATTTCAATGGGATTTATAACGGAACCGTTGAATCTCTGTTTTCTACTTTATTAAGTAAAAGTTTGAAATGGAAATCTCAGCAGTAGTGTGAACTTAGCCTTAACCAGTAACTATGCTAAATAGAACCTCTTATATCAGGTGAGTGGTTCATGATTGCCTTTTGCCATCTGGCAGTCGTAAGCTAAAAGTATTAACCAGGGTCGGGCTGGGGTACCTGGGGCCCACCAGTGAAATTGATTTTGCTCCCGTACTACTACTACATAGAAATATTCTGGGATAAAGGCGTTGAAATCTCGCTGCGGCCGCGCATCTAGGGTCTGAGTGCGGTGTGCGCCGGAAAGTACCCGGCGGCGCCGCACTCAATGCTGTGGCTGCAGTCAGTGATAGTACTCGAGCGACCGTTTCTGGCCGCATCAAGTACTATTGAAGCCACTGGCAGGGGCCTCCGATCGATCCGAATGGAGTTCCCTCCCACAGTGCCAGTGATTCACCGCCCCCCCTCCCCCCCCCCGGCAACTAGACCGACCCTGGTATTAACGCTGATTAAAAGGAACAGTTAGGACTAGAATGAAAATTCCCATGAGCCAGAAATCCTGAATCTGGCGCCCCCTGCACACTACACAGGAAAACTGCACATAGCACGGACTGCACTGTTCTTGATAAATGTGCCGCATAGTAATTGTATTATTTCATATTTACAGAGCAATATAACACTGAAATCAAATATTAACAGAATCAGAATTTCCTGAACTTCAGAGTCTCCAAAAGGCCCTCGGGGCATAACTAGCCCTTACAAGACACCCAGCAGCCTCTTTGTAGTAAATGTAATATACATTTACCGTGTAGGAAAAAGGATGTTATTACAAGTAAGAAAAATCTCCTACCACAAATGAATGCCTATGGACCTTCAATTAAACAACAGGGACATTGCTATCCAGCAGAGAAGTTCTTACAGAGAAATCAATCAATAGAACTACTTTAAATCAAGACACTCAAAGGGAATTTCAAGGACAGAAAACATTTGAAGCAAAATTTACCAAGTTTTAAGATAAAGGAACTTGAAACTAATTGTGAATTTTATCATAACATCATTATGAGCTATCAAAGCGCAGTGCTGTATGAAAAAGTTTTCCTAAAAAAAAAACCTGATTATATAAGATATCACATTGTATCGATTTAATGTTTTTTTTAAAATATTTGTTAGTAGAGAACAGCAAGATCTGTTCCCCCTACACATCTATATACAAGTAATCATGGCTAATTGCTATTCGTGAGCAGAACGGTGAAAGTACTTTCCTTTCCAGAACTGCAATTATGCGAGTAGGTCAACAGCACTGTAGGGTGGCCACTTATAGCTACACTATTGACCACATGGTCCCAATTTTGTTGCAGTCAATGCCATAGTATATTAGTGTCTGTTAGGCTGCATTCACACGACCATATGAAAATGGCCATATCCTACCCGTACCGTATCGCTTTTTTAGAATCAACGTCGGACAAGGCGCCGCAGGACCGCGAATGGACCGGGTAAGTAAATGTGCCCCAGTATGTCAAACCAGTTACATTTCCATTGTTAACACTGTACTATACCATATATTACCAGTATAAAAATATAGAGCATGTCCTATTTTCTCCCGTATTTCAGTTCCCTACATAGAAGTCTATGGGGAAATATAAATATGGGTTAAATACTTGCTGCATACCGAGGAAAACATCACATATATACGGTCTCATACGACACGGAAATACAGGACTGGAGAAATCACATGTTCGACTGAATGCAGCCTTAGTGGATGAATAGTGTTTATAGAAGTCACCACAATCATAAGTCACCGCTGTCCATAAATAACTTAGCAATTTTAATCAAAGTTTTTAAAGATCACCTGAATGTTCCACAGTGGTACGGGAAAATGAAACAGTATGGGGAAGATTCATTAATAAACACATGAATCTCTCCATCCCTGCCATTTCTGGCTTTTTCCGACCTGCAATACCACTATGGGCATGTTGGGACGGAGAGGAGTTTGGGAGCCGGGTGGCAGGAGGTGGGTCGGGAACTGAATGCCTTGCCCATCACAATTACTATAGTCCAGTGATGTCGAACCTTTTAGAGCCTGAGTGCCCAAACTTCAACCAAAAGCCACTCATTTATTGCAAAGTGCCAGCACAGCAATTTAAGCAGTAATTTATTTCTCCTTGTTCTTTGACAACTTTCAATCATTCAGCCTCCTAAAGACACCAACACATTTAAAAGGAGGAGGGCAAATTCATCTATCACTGTAGGAAGATTCTGTAGGAAGATTCTTTGAGTTCTGTCTGGTGAACTTCATTCTGGGGTGATGACCTGGGTGCCCACAGAGAGGGCTCCGAGTGCTGCCTCTGGCACCAGTGCCATAGGTTCGCCACCACTGCTATAGTCTATAGAAGAAAACTCCTCCAGTTCAGACCTGGTCTACATGTCTGAACTGGTGGAGTTTGCGGCCACATTTACTAAGAAGCTAGAGCATCTTAGTGAAAATGAGCGTATGGTGACTGGCGTTAAAGGGGTTTTCTTAGGAAACAGTGAAGAGACCCCCACAGATCAAGGTCATGAGACCTCCAAAAATCAGAAGACCGGGGGGTCCGATGGGGTCTATGGCCTTCATGAAGCTGAAAGAGCTTGGCATGATTGTCCGGTGCTCGGCTATCTCCTTCAGCTCCATACAGATGAATGGAGCAAAACGGACATGCACGGCCATCTGCTGTGCTCCGATGGAGGCACCTCTGACCCCATTAGACCCCCGTTCTTCTGATTTTCGGAGGTCTCATGACTGAGGCCCCCACCGATCAGAAAGTTAGGCCCAGCTACCACTCCCATGGCAGGGAGCATTATAGGTTGGTTCTGCTAGTTCCCTTCGGACCTTGTCATCGTTGAGTAAACAATGAATTCACACCTGTACAAAAGAATTTTACATGAGTTGAAGGGCAAAAGTGCATGTTCTCAAGCTGAAAACATCATGGTTAATGCAACAAGGCAAGTCCTAAAGCACATGAGTAACACTGGGCTGGCTTGGCATTGTGACCCTTGGAGAATTTTTATAATAAAGAAAGATAAGTAAAGAATATAAGTACATTTTTCTTCCAAATACTAAGAATAGATTGTCAAGGGTCACAACAATCTAATTTCATGTTTAAGTTGCTTTTTTGCATTGAAGTTTTTTAGGCGAGGAGATGTATTTTTCACCACTTTTGGATACATATGTATAAAGTATATTTGTAGTAATATGTTTCTGGATAAAACATAGAATTGTTAAACATTGAACGCACATCTTGGTAATATCCATGAAACTATGTGCAATAAAATTTGACGTTTTTGTCCTTCTACTGAATGAATAGCTGCTATTTACTTGCATATATCACTAATACTACTCTAAATATACCAAACCAGAAATTAAACCTGTTATTGTTGGCATTTAATGAATGAAAGAGAACATGTTATGTATAGTATGTGCTATATATATATATATATATATATATATATATATATATATATATCATCAGAGATAGAAGGAAAGGTTACCGAGTTACTCACCATAGATACATGACACAGGATACGCTCTACTGTCATCTTGATGAACAATCTATTGAAACAGTAACATCTCTACATGCGGTGCCTTCTACGTCACTATTAGCAAACAATATATGAATATGGTCAGATTGGATCCTTTTAAACTGCTAGCCCGTTAAATTAAGGTCTGCAATGTCCTTTCTAGAATCCTCTCTTTTATGTGAAATAGTGTTTTGTTTTACTTATAAAAATCTCCTCCAATGTTATGTAAAAATGAACAAGAAAAAAGTCATTTTCCCTGAGCTTAGTCAAGATTAGAGGCTGCAGGGAGAGCATCACTTCAGAAGCCTCTATCTTTGCTTCTATATGACCTAGAAACATGATAGAAACATAAATAAGAACCTTGTTGTTTAGATTGTAACAGGCTTATGGTTCTGTAAGTTATAGAACCTGAGATCTTCTTATCCTAAAGATCATGTACAGTAGAATCAATTAATAGGTCATTTCAAAGTATTATAATAAGGTTTGTATAATGTAAATCTGGGGATGTATTATATAAGTTTAGTAGTTTTCTAACATTTTCTTTTCTATTCTGCCCTGGCTTCCATGACAACTTCTTCAGCAATGCAATGTCTGTTAGTTATTTTGGTTGGACATTTTAAGATATTTGCATCACAAAGATATTTGGCAGGTTGACACATAGAGACACATTTACTTACATTTACATTTAGCAGAGTTCCCCGAAAGTGCATTGTCCGACGATAATGCACTGTGCCGCCATTCATTCCCGGTGCATGTAAGTGCTTGATCTTGCGTCACAATTTGAAAGTTAAATCCCGCGCTCAGTTCGAATCTGTCGGATCGTCTGATGGCCCACCCCCCGATTTGTGTTGCATGGAAGCCAGCGCAGCAGCGCCACAATCCAATCTGTGCGACACAATCCCCAGTTAAATACCCGTCCCAGCGGCGCAGATCCCGAAAACATCAGAAAACGACAAAAGTGTGGTTTTTCCCTTAATAAATAAGCCCCATAGTGATATGCCTAATTTATGTGTAGCCCTATATATGTGTTCAAGGGGTAAATTGTAGTCATTCAAAGCAGTTGTCCCCAACCACTGGGCCGATGCTCAAGACCGGTCCATGGAACATTTGGTCGTAGGCAGCAACAAAAAAGTCCAGATACTCACCTTTACTTTACTCCCCCAAAGCAGCAGCAGCAGTCTTCTCTCCTCTCTGCAGCCACACACTGGAAAAATGTTTTTGTTGCTGTCTGTCTCTGTTTACAAAAAAGTTGGGGGCCACTGATTACATGTGTTTATTTGAATTACTTTAACCCCTTGCCGCTCTGCGCCGTAGCTGTACTGCGCTGAGTCCCGCGATTAGCGCTCAGCGCAGTATAGCTACTGCGCAGAGACGATGCCGGTTCAGCGCTGTACAGCAGCTGAACCGGCATCGTTAGCCGCAGGATTTCAGCGGTAATCTACCTCTGACATCCCCGGCTAACACCCCCGGGGTGGGCTCCGATCGCGGGTGTTTAACCCGTTAAATGCCGCGGTCAACGCGACCGCGGCATTTAACATGCCTTCTGGGGTCTTTACCCCACGATCGCCCCCCCCCCCGCACCGTTTTCAGGGGGGCGATCGCTGTTTTGGCTCCTCTGGGGTCCGATCGGGACCCCAGAGAAGCCTGGAGGGATTGCCTTTAAGATGGCGTCTGTGACGTCACCTTAAAGGCAAAGTGTCAGTCTATGCATTTGCATAGGCTGGCACTGCTAATACCCTGCAATACATTAGTATTGCAGAGTATTATCAAGAACAAGCAATCAGATGATTGCTTGTTCATATCCCATGGTGGATCATGTAAAAAATGTACAAAATAATGTTTTTCAATAAAAAATTACTTTATAAATCACTAAAAATGCCCATAAGCCCCAAAACATATAAAGAGACATATAACGCTCAAAAAAGTCTAAATCATAACACAAACCCCACATATATAGTATCACCGCGTCCGTAACAATCCATAGAATAAAATTAAATAACTATTGAACCCATATGATGAACGCCGTAAAAAAAAACTGCAAAAAACCCGCCAAAAATTATGATTTTTACCTATTATATCCCACTAAAAATGCAATAAAAAGTGATCAACAAAACATATGTATTCCTGAATGATATTGTTGCAAAGAACAACATGTCCCGCAAAAAGCAAGCCATCAACCAGCTCTGTAGCCAAAAACCTAACAATGTTATGCCACTTGGAAGACGGCGATGCAAAAATGATAGATTTTTCCCCACATTAGGGTTTTATTTGGCAAATTTAGTAAAACATAAGAAAAAATATTCATGTCTGGTATCCCCGTAATTGGATCGACCCATAGAATAAAGATAACAGGATTATTAGGCTGTAAGGTGAACACGAAAAAAAAAAAGTAAAAAATCCAGCACAGAATTGATGCTTTTCTACTCATGACCTCAAAAAAAAGTTCCTAAATTTTCAACAATAGGTGATACCAACCCCAAAATGGTAACACTGGAAAAAGCATCTCGTCCCGCAAAAAAAATGCCGTCACATGGCCCAAATAACGGAAAAGCGAAAATTTTATAGCCTTCAAAAGGGGGCAACGAGAAAACTAAAATCCTGGCAGCTGCAGGGTGCTCCTTCCCTTCTGCGCCTCGCTGTGCCCCCATAACACAAGTAATGGCCACGTGTGGGGGGTCGCTGCACTCAGGAGAAATTGTAGAACTAATTTTATGGTGAGTTTTCTCTTTTTATCTTTTGGAAATGTGTAAATTTTAGGGCTAAATGAACGTATAACCGACAAAATTTGACCATTCTAAATTTCACCACCATTTTGATTCAATTACTATGAAGATCTCAAGGGGTTAACAATCTTTGTAAATGCTGTTTCTGATAGTTTGAGGGGTGCAGATTTGAAAATAGGTTGGTTATATAGGGGGTTTTGTTGCTAAATATGTAAAATTTGATTTCAAACAGTATTTATCCCCAAAATAGTCAATTCCGAAAATACGGAAAATCGCTATTCGATTTGTAGGCCGCGTGACGTCAAAATAAATTATCCAAACATTTCAAAAATTATGAAAATGTAAAGTAGACAAATGGGAAATGTTATTCTGCAAGTTATTTAGGTGGTAAATCTATCTGCCTGAATTTTGAAAATGGCAAATTTTTCTAAAAATTCATCATTTTTTTCTTTTTTTTGTAAATAAACGCAAAACTTATCAGCCAAAATTTACCACTAAAATGAAGTACAACATGTGGGGAAAAAACATTCTCAGAATCGCTTTGATAAGTAACAGTGTTCAAAAATTATAACCATATAAAGAGACGCAGGTCAGAATCTAAAAAATGGGACTGAGCCTTAACCTGCAAACAGGCTGCGTCCTTAAGGGGTTAATGTATGTCTTAGACCTATTGGAGACTTGTATATGGACAGAGCTGTGTATCATATTCACAGATGCAGATTTGACTGCAGAGAAGTCATCAGCTACATATACAGCAGATTCCCATCCTCTACACTCTCTGTGATTACTCGTCTATACTGCGCCCCAAAGAATAATCCATAATTACGTGAGCCACCTGCAGCACAGAACATGTGCCAAATGGCAGGGCAGGTAGCCATGGCTTCTATTCAGCAAACTTCCCCCGCGGGTTGGATTCCCTTTCTAATTTAAAACAAGCAGTTCTGAAGAAATGGATAGAACCAACCCAATCTCACCCATTCTGGTCTCTTACTGTACATCAGTGCTCTCAGCAGTAGTGGACTATAATATAGGCAGTTTGGATGGTAGCCCAGGGCCCAAACCTTTTAGGGGGTTTGTGGTCACCCAAACCACCCACCAAATTTTATATTCACCCATGAAATCCTTGTACATCTGTTTTTGCTCTCTATACAAGAACCATTTCTGGACCTTTGAAGGTCCCCCAACGGTCCCGAAACTGCAGATTGAAAGCAGAGAGAAAGGACACATTCTCCAATCTCCAAGAAGCTTGTTTGTAGTACCCAGTGATTTCCAGACTTGTAGGGGCTATAATATTCATACAGCACAGGGTCCATGGTGGTCTTCACCCACCCCTGGCTCCCACGTATATTTAATAATTTTGACTTAGGATTGTGATAGGTGATCCCTATGAGATTGGGGAGGGTCTGACACTCATGAGTTATGGTGGTCCAACATATTATTTGCACATTGCTGAAGCTAGAGGAAGCCAAGAACCGCTGAGCTGTAGAGCTGTGGGACCCCCACTGACCCAATTTGAATCATCTTGTCTATTCCTAGGGGATCCAAAGAACCACCCCAATCTTTACCATGAGAACAGAGCAGAAGCCCCCTCAGCCAACTATTGCATTACACATTAATGGGGTATTTAGGGAGTTTCATATTGATGACCTATCCCGCAATGCGTTGATGTTGATCGCCAATCCTGAAGATACAAAATCAATATCAAATCCCTGTGAAAACATTTCAATAGATCATAAGGATTTTTTCATTTTTTTGAAAGAGCATAAACCAAAGCACAATGCCAGGAATCCTCGTGCAATAAGGAAACATTAATAACCAGAATCCTTCGTTATACGTCTTATTATTTGTATTCTACATTTTCATAATTGATGTCCTTCATAAACACAATCTCAATTTCACTCGATAATAGGGAAATCGTTGCCTCCTCCTTTCTTTCTAATGGGTTGTGAGGCACTAAGCACATTTTATTGCCTCCACTTGTTTTCTGCTCATTACTTACTAAAATTACATTGAAAAACTAAATGTATTATAGAAGGATCTGCAGGGAGAGTGCATGTTTACTGTGACCGCAGATATGATGTGTTAATCACACAGGGATCTGAAATCTCATTATCATCAAATTGCATTTGCCGTTTTGCCATTTCATGTTAGTGGAAGATCAAAACACAAAACCGACATTTTGCAAATTTTATGTTCTACACATCAAGGCATTTCTCATCTAGAATGTTCCCGAGTTCCCGAGATGTGAATATGTATGTTATATACCATAGCATACAAATATTATTACACTTAGAAAGTAGCTTTTATTTACTATTAAAAAAAAAATGCTTTGTGAGAGCTTGTTTTTTTGTATATCAAGTTGTACTTGGTGGTACGTAATATTCCATGTTGTGTAGTGGGTGGCGGGAAAAAAATTCCAAATGTGATGAAATTGAGAAGAAGAAACAAATGTGTGCCATATTCTTGTGGGCTCTGTTTTAAGGCTTTCATTGTGCTTTAAATGCCCCCCCCCCCCACCTTCTTATTCTCTCGGGGGAAATACATTTATTTAAAGGGGTTTTCCCATGGCACCTAACTTACTGATAGGTGTGGATCTCAGTGACGAGACCTCCACAGATCATGAAAACGAGGGGTTTGGCAGATCCTATGTACTGAAGCCATAAGTGCTGGGATGGGAATGTTCCTTAATCCCCAAATTGTATTAAAGGGGTTGTCCCAAGTCTGTAAGTTATACACTATCTACAGGATACTGAGTTATAAAGGTGATCAGTGAGGGTCTGACTGCTGGGACCTCCATTGATCATGATGATGGGACCCTCGCGATCTGGAGAATGGAAATCCCATTCTCTCTAATGAGCACTTACTAACGACATGGGTGAAGCAACAAGATGAGCATGGGTTGTGTAACTCCATTTCATTATATTTGAGGGGTCAGAGATAACCAAGCACATACTAATATAATGAAATAGAGTCGCACGAAACATGCTGGTCTTGTCGCACTGCTCATTAATGAGAATGGAATGATGGGGGACCCAGCAGTTGGACCTACACCGATCCACTGGTTATGCCCTTATCCTGTGGAATATTTTGTGACAAACCCTTTCACTATTAGATGTGTAAGGGAATATATCAAAGTAAAACTGCAGGTAGTTTTCAACATATTCCAATGTTGTGGAACAAATGCATTATTGTAAGATGGACTTGTAATAAATATATATAATAGTATAATATACTAATACAGTATACTGTATATATAATATGAATAAAGCTAGAGCTGAGGGGGCTCACTCCTATCTTCTAGCAATGAAAAATGAAATTTTCCAGTAATTAGTGGACAAAGGTAAGTGAGAGTTTTGAGATGAGCGCTCAATGTATAAGAAAAACAGTATTATTACAATGTATTCGACATGTGAAAGGGCAGAGGATGATTGGCAATGCAAAATGATGAAGCAAAGTATGTAGAATACTTGATTTCTTGGAGTAGGTGTCAAGAGGTCATCACCATATATAGAAGATGTATGAATGAAATCATCACAATTAATGAAACTGTGAATTTTTCTGCGTGTTGTAGCTGAGGACTGATTTTTTTATGGAATTTTTTTTTCAAGCATTTGAGCCTATTCATGGCTCACATATGAGTGTGTGTTCAGTTCTTCCCTGGAATTATCATACTTGCTGCTAGTCACTTTTATCAGTATCAAGATAATGGGGCTTATTTACTAAGGGTCCGCTGATCGCATTTCCCTCAGACTTCCCAGCGTTTTTGGGATTTGCGCCGCTGGGACAGGTATTTAGAAGGGGATTGTGTCGCACGCGATCGGATTTTGGCGCAGCGTCGTCGGCTTTCATGCAACAGAAATCGGGCGGCGGGATGTTGGGCGGTCCGACTGATTCAGACTGAGTGTGGGATTTACCATTCAACTTGTGTCGCATGCAATGCACTTACATGCACCAGGAAGAAGAAGGTGAACTCTGGTGGAACTGAGCGGGGAAGTGACAGATGTAGGAAATCGGGCGCACGATCTTAGTGAATCGTGGCAAAGTTCATTCTCATGGGACAACGCACATCGGGGAATGTGCCAGGGATGGGTAAGTAAATGTGCCCCATTATTCTCTTAACGACCAGGCCCTTTTTTGGTTAAATTCTATAACTTTTGCAAGCTCTGTGTAGCACTGCATAATCTGTAGGCTATATAAATAAAGAATTATTCTTATTTTTCCATGTACAGAGCTGTGTAACTGCTTGTTTTCTGCGTAACAAATTGCACTTTATAGTGACAGTATTTAATGTTCCATGTCGTGCACTGGGAAGTGGGGAAAAAAATTCTAAATGCAGTGAAACAATGCATCTGCACCGTTTTCTTGTGGGCTTGGATTTTACATATTTAACAGTGCGCCCCAAATAACGTGTGTTCTTTGGGTCCGAACGATCATAGGGATACCAAATGTGTATAGGTTTTATAAAGTTTTCATACATTTACAGAAATTTAAACCTCCTGTACAAAAAAGAAAATCTTTATTTTGCCATGTTCTGGCACTAAAAACTTTTTCAGTGTAGGGAACTGTGTGTTGTGTAATTTTTTCCGAATTTTGGTGATGTTTTCAATGCTACCATTTTGAGGAATGTGCGCCCTTTTGACTTTTTATATTATTATTTTATTTTTCAAAATGGCAAAACGATTGACATTTTCGACTTTGGGCGCTATTTTCCATTACAGGGTTAAACGCGGTATACAACTGTTATTATATTTTGATAGATTGGACATTTTGGGACGTGGTGATACTGGACATGTTTATGATTTTAACTGTTTATTTATATTTATAGCAGTTCTAGGGAAAGGGGTGATTTGAACTTTTATGTTTTTTTTTAATTTATTAAAACTTTTTTTATTTATTTTTGTACTATTTTTCAGACCCCCTAGGGATTTTTCACATCATCTATTACAATTTGCAAATCGCACATTGTAATAAATGTGTTAAACAAGACCGAGGCTGTCATAGTAACGGATCGCGGGTCCACAATGACATCTCGGGGAGCAACGAGCCAAGCCAACATAATGGTGCGCAGGCTTTTTAATGCCGCTGGCAGCTTTGCGGGCGGCGATTGAAGGGTTAACACCTACGATCAGTGCTAGCACCAATAGCGGG
The DNA here is from genome assembly GCF_040894005.1 of Engystomops pustulosus. Classification (NCBI taxonomy): domain Eukaryota; kingdom Metazoa; phylum Chordata; class Amphibia; order Anura; family Leptodactylidae; genus Engystomops; species Engystomops pustulosus. The sequence continues at coordinate 179,055,384 of NC_092415.1, read as the reverse complement.
TGTTACTGGTGGGTGCATTATGCAGCAAACACTCACTGGCTATGTAAAAGACTCTGTGAGCCCTCCCAAACACCCACAGCCAACACATGACATAATAATACGCCACGTGTCATTAAGGGGTTAATCAAAAAAGGATAACACCTTGAATATTTTTGGATAATGTGTATCTGTTCTGCTCAATATGAGCCCCATTACACAAGAGCAAATAATTCATTGGAAGAAACTTTCTTGCTTTGAGGTTTTTTTTTTGTACTGATAGTCTAACAACCTAAAACCCTGGAGAAAAAAAGACTTGTTTAAAGGGGTATTCCAATGTAGACAAGATTCTTAAATATACTCAGGAGTACAAAATAACACATTCTCTAATTCAATGATATTAACTAAAATACAGCATTTCACAGATATAATTCTAACCTGTCTCTATCAGTATTGGTGTTTACAATTTTGGTTGTCCCTGGATACGACTGTAAATCTTCTATGGTCAGATTCTTCTCATGAATAGCTTCTCCTGTCTGCACACTGCAGTGCTCTCTGCCTTCGGCCTTTACCTCCTGCATTACAAGACCAGCTCATACACAAGCACTTCCTACAGGTAAGCAGCAGCGTGCAGAGACTTACTCTATAAGCTACAGACAGATAAGGTCTTTATAGCAGAGTTGATTAATTGTTTTATTGATTAGATGAGGGAGCAGAGCTGGGTGTGTCATTGGGTCACATTTATTATAAAGTTTGAGCCAGTTTTTTGTCCAACTTGCACTGAACAGTATGTGCATACTGTTTGCAAATGTATTTATGAACTGTTTGCGCCAGTTTTGTGTCACGGCTGCAGTGTGTCCTACAAGACAGTGACAATGTACACCGAAAGATTTATTACCGACATGCGCCACAATTCTGCAGCATGAACAAAGTGCACCAAGAAAACATGGTGCACACGTCCCAAGCAGTGCAGGGGGCACCAGATTCATGAAGACCTTGCGCTGGTTTTGATAAATGTGTGTCATTGTGTTTTATAGCCATCTCATAAATCTCATAATCTCTCATCTCTGATCGGTCTCATCTCTATTTCTATACAAGTAGAATGTTCAGAAGCTACATAAAGCTGTATATAGCCCTGTGCCCTAATGATCTAAGACTTATAAAAGGCAGCCTGGAGAGTGGTCTTCTAATTATTCATGCCCTTTGCCATTTCCCTCTCCCATTCTGGGGAGGGAGGTGATGTCACATGAGAGGTGTGAATTCATGTCACCTGCATTATAGATGCCTCCCTCTCCCATGTTGAAAAAGGAAGGTGACATCACGCAGGAGGCGTGAATAATTAGCAGCCCGGAGCACCGGACATCGCATCCCCGTGCTCCGGCCTGCTTTTTTAAAGTCTTTCTTTCAGGCGATCCCAGGGTATCAACCTTGATGAAGATCAAGAAGATGAAGAGGACGTACATTGAGTATGTTTAGCTTACTTTTAGTGTATTACTGGTAGAATTCCTTTAAGCTTTAAGAAAATATTTTACATTTTTTTATTGAGTTGGCATTTATGTAGTTTTAGCATTAGTAATTGGCCCTGTAGAGCTTCGTAATCATACCTTTGTGAGTATTGTTAGTAGCTGCAGTACTGTCAAAATTTAGACATATTTTACCTTGAATTGGTGCACAGGTGTGTGAGTTATCTTCAATGCACACAGCACAGCTCTTCCCCTCTACTCTGAGTAAGAGCAGTACCACACTTTGGGCTAGATATTGCAGCAGTAGGGAGGGGCTGAGGAGCAGTATAATGCAAAGATCAAAGAAAGATTTTGGTGAGACACCACCAGTGATCCAAGTCTAGCTAAAATCCTGGATTTTCACAGTCCTACTACTAGCAAAGTTTAGGAAAGTTTAACACAAACACATCCCGGGCCATAGCGCTGCTCACCCCTCCCCTCTCCACAGGGTGAAGTGCTGAACAGCCAAAAGTACGGGGGAAAACAGAGCAAGCACGGTGGGCAATTTAATGAATGGACGTATTGCCCAATAAAATGCCGAAACAGTACGGTACGGGTACCACACAACAGAAAGAAACATTCATGTGAATTCAGCCTGTACCAGCAGTTTTGATTACACAAAGCTGCATAGACCCCCTTTTAGTTCAGTTCTCCATTATTTCCAAAAATTTGTATTTCAGTTGGTTTTTAAATATAGGGCAGATTTTTAACTTTTTAAAAATCATTTTTGTGCATCTGTTACCAGTGGAGCCAAAATGAATGCCATTGCACAAAGCTTGGATCATAATATAACGGCCCCTGTGTGTTTTTTGATGCAATGTGTGCTTTTTGTTTAACATTTATTACATTTTAATGAATATAAGGTTTATTCATGTCTTTTTATATGACAGCGCAAGCATTTTTTCACTGGACTTATTTTGCTCCATAACAAGATCTAAGTCAAGGAACATAAATTACCTTTGAAACTTTTATTATTACATTTTTTTCTGATGAATATGAGCCCCATTATATTAGAACAAGAAATTCCCTTGTGAAGCTTTCCTGTTTTGACTTTTTGATGTGAATTTTGCAGCTAATTGTGTTTACGCCTATGAGTTCATAATGCTAGAGGGGGGGGAAGGGGCATTTTAGATTCTTCAATTCCAAATAAACAACTTGTTTAGATTACATTAAAATTAAGACATTATCCTTTTTGCACTCCCTATTATGATTACCCACAGGAATCCGCAATGGGAGAGTCTACACTTACATTAGGTCATGAGTGTGAATAGATCTGACCCCAGGGATCTGTATGCATCAACATAATGAAGTGACAGCAGTGCTTCATTGATAGGCCGATACTCCTTTTAAGCTCTTCAACCCCTTAAAAGGGTTTGTCCATGAAAGAAAACTTCTGAAATTTCAAGTGACGTTTACACAAAATGCTTACTTTACAATTTTACTCAGTTTTATTGCTGTTTTAGATCAGTGATGGTCAGTGTAAAATTACAAAATGTGGGTGTGGACTCTCTAAGCAGACACATTTTAATCCTTCTAGTGCTGTGAGATACAGAGAGCTTAAAATGTGTTAGATAATCAGAATTCAGGTTTATATACAATTTCATTCAACTTCTGAACATTCACTAGTATCTGACACATAGAAAGAGAGATGAGACAGATCAGAGATGAGAGACGATGAGATCCATGAGATGCATATAACACACAATTACATTCTCAGCTCTGCTATATCTCAGTCACAACATACACTGTCAGCACTGCTGTGCCTCACTCCCCCTCCCCTGGATAAAGACCTTATCTGTCTGTAGCTTGTAGCTTTACTCTTCGCACGCTGCTTGCCGGCAGGAAGTCTCTGTGTATCTGAATGCAAGGGTGGGGGCCCTGAAGAGAGGAGCTAAGTGCATCGTCAGACAGAAGAACTATCTGCTATGCCCGACCCAACCTCTGATTTAGGGTCAGATCCCTGAATATGTATACACCAGGACTGCTAGAAACAGATTGAACTTATATCTGTAAAGTGTTGTATTTTTGTTGAAGGGGACCGGTCACCAGGGACCTCATTTGCACTAAAGACAGATTACAGAAGCCCATTACCTCTGCATTGTAAAAATGTCTTTCTGCTTTTTCTAAACATTTACATTACAATATAATTGTGTGTTATAACTTACCTTGCTTCCTGACAGATTCCTCTGTGTAGTCCTAGGGGCTGGGCTTTGGTTTGGATGCATTTCAAAAAACAACATGTGAGTTGTCTGCGCTGCAGACAAGGAAACCTGTGAACAGTCCTATTTTTGGCTCCCTGTGTCCCCATGCAGAATAGTGTACACATTGCCAAAGAGTTTTTCCAAAAAAAAAGATAAGTTGAACCAAAAGTTTACCTTTCTGTATACAGAGCTGTGTCCCTAGTTCCATGGGAGTGGCCAGTGAGGAGCCCCCACCACTCTCGGGAAACTCTCCCATGTCCCCCATATCTCTTTCACCCCCATCCATTGCTTCCCCCCTCGGGATATCATACATGTCTGCCCCAATCCTCACTGACCACCACCAGGGGACTAGGGACACAGCTCTGCATAAAGAAAGGTAAACTTTCATCTATCTTTTTTTCAGAAAAAAGACATTTTCACTATAAAAACTCTTTGGCAGTGTGTACACTATTCTCTATGGGGACATGGGGAAGCCAGAAAAATGGCTCCTGATGACAGGTTCCCTTTAAGAGTACCATCACTATCAGTGAGCTAATAGGTTAAATACAATGAAAAGCTTTAGATATTGTTTGTGCTACTAAAATCATTGTAATATGGTTTAAAAAAGTTCAGGATCATGGAAACAGGAGTCCAAAAAATGTAAAAAATTCTTCTTGGAAAAAAAATATACACAACTGACCTTCTGCTGATCAATTGTGTTTAGTAGAACAAATAGATGCAATAGTTTATGTAAAATTTTTCTGGCGGCGATGCCTTACAAGAAACTCTTTCTTATTGATTCATTGCTCAGATTTCACTTGTATTTGACAGCGTTATTATTGATGAACTAATGAAAACCAATAAGTAACTACTTCATGAAATATCAGTCACCACTGGAAGAAGTCGCTGCCTGCAGCCGCCTCAGCAATAACTCAATAATGACTGAGTGGGAAATATCAGATCCCTTCATTCAATGTCTGTGATAGGAGCAGAGATAGACACAACATTCATGATGGCTTTCTACGGATTGTATCCAATACTTCACTATGAAACCACAATATTTCTTAACCTCCGTTTGATATTGTTGCCACTTGCGGAATTCATAACAAAAAGTCTTGTTTTGGTTGTACTTTTTGATCGCAGTCAGTTTCATGTGTTTTAACCCTTTCATAATCTTTTAACAATAATAATAATTCTTTATTTATATAGCGCCTACAGATAACGCAGCGCTGCACAGAGTTTACCAAATCGGACGCTGTCCCGTGGAGCTCACAATCTAATCAACCTACCAGTATGTTTTGGAGTGTGGGAGGAAACCGGAGGACAAGGAGGAAACCCACACAAACCCAGAGAGAACATACAAACTGTTTGCAGATGTTGACTTGAGTGGGACTTGAACCCAGGACTCCAGTGCTGCAAGGCAGAAGTGCTTCCCACTCAGATTTATTTATATATCGCCATAAATATTCTGCATCGCTTTACAAATCATAGGGGATATATACAAATATAATATTACATTACAGAGTACAAACAGTCATGTGGAACAATAGGAGTGAGGGCCCTGATCACAAGAGCTTACAGTCTATGAGGATGAAGGGGGTGACCCAAGAGCTTACAGGCTATGAGGATGAGGGGTGATACAAGAGCTTACAGTCTAGGAAGATGAGGGGGTGACACAAGAGCTTACAGTCTATGAGGATGAAGGGGGTGACCCAAGAGCTTACAGTCTATGAGGATGAGTGGGTGACACAAGAGCTTACAGTCTATGAGGATGAAGGGGTGACGCAAGAGCTTACAATCTAGGAAGATGAGGGGGGGACACAGGAGGTGGAAGAGCTTGTTTAATGGTCCAGTCATAATTTATAAGGGAACAGTATAAAAAATTTCATAAATAAAAATTCTGCTGCTTTAACCAGTCATCAGCCACATCTTATATACACTCACCGGCCACTTTATTAGGTACACCTGTCCAACTGCTCGTTAACACTTAATTTCTAATCAGCCAATCACATTGTGGCAAAGGTGATTTGAGTGCCTTTGAACGTGGCATGGTTGTTGGTGCCAGAAGGGCTGGTCTGAGTATTTCAGAAACTGCTGATCTACTGGGATTTTCACGCAAAACCATCTCTAGGGTTTACAGAGAATGGTCCGAAAAAGAAAAAACATCCAGAAAGCGGCAGTTCTGTGGGCGGAAATGCCTTGTTGATGCCAGAGGTCAGAGGAGAATGGGCAGACTGGTTCGAGCTGATAGAAAGGCAACAGTGACTCAAATCGCCACCCGTTACAACCAAGGTAGGCAGAAGAGCATCTCTGAACACACAGTACGTCGAACTCTGAGGCAGATGGGCTACAGCAGCAGAAGACCACACCGGGTGCCACTCCTTTCAGCTAAGAACAGGAAACTAAGGCTACAATTTGCACAAGCTCATCGAAATTGGACAGTAGAAGATTGGAAAAACGTTGCCTGGTCTGATGAGTCTCGATTTCTGCTGCGACATTCGGATGGTGGGGTCAGAATTTGGCGTCAACAACATGAAAGCATGGATCCATCCTGCCTTGTATCAATGGTTCAGGCTGGTGGTGGTGGTGTCATGGTGTGGGGAATATTTTCTTGGCACTCTTTGGGCCCCTTGGTACCAATTGAGCATCGTTGCAACACCACAGCCTACCTGAGTATTGTTGCTGACCATGTCTGAGGAATGCTTCCAGCACCTTGTTGAATCTATGCCACGAAGAATTGAGGCAGTTCTGAAGGCAAAAGGGGGTCCAACCCGTTACTGGCATGGTGTACCTAATAAAGTGGCCGGTGAGTGTACAAAATTCCAAGGTCAATGGGACTGCAGGGAAGCCTGGAGCTTGGTATCTACCTAGTGTTCGCCATGAACTAGGGTCATTGGTATCTGAATGTCCAGGATAATTGATGCATTTTTGTCCTTTGGAACTGCTTTAGTTATCATAACAATAATGTGAGACATTAGCTTGATAAAGTTTTATTAAAAACATGCTTTCATTTATAGTATTAGCAGATGTATGCCTGGAAATGTGAAAAAATATCTTTTTTGTCAGTATTCCTATTAAAGTTTTTTAATTAGTACAAATGAATAAACCTTTACCAAATTTGTTAAAATATGTACAGTGTGGCCTGTCCCCAGGTTCAGCTACAGATGCTGAGTCTACAAGTCCATTCTCACTTCAAACTAATTTCAAACAACTTCTGAATCATGGCACCTGCAAACACTGTTCTGGTGTCATATTAAATAGAAGAATATCCCCTTTAATATCACATGAGGATGGCTTTTTAAATGTGCCACAAAACTGGAGATATCCACTACTAAATTTACAGTTGGGAATGGGGATCTGTATATAAAAAATCCCATTATTGACTGCAACTTGTAGAGTGGATATTTTTACTGTGGCACCTACAAATGCCACATGAGACATTAAAGGGGAGATTCTACTCTTTAAAATGACACCAGAATAGTTCAGAGGATATAGCTGTTGAAAGTGAGCCACTGTTGTGATGTCTATACAAGTGCTATCTGCATGGAGTTATTTACATAGAGGGCGTTAATATTTAGTTATATACATGTGAGGGGGTTAAGGTGGAATGTTCAGGACCGGCACCAGCACAGGGCATACTTGGGCAAGTGCCGGGGCCCAGAGCTTCTGGGGGGCCCACATAAGGCTGTACATAAGAAATCCATGAGGGTGAGGGGGGCTGCCTATAAAATAACCATGAGGGATGATAAACTAGGGAATATTTTAGGGAACAGGAGACTCTTTTAGTGTGCCATATGAGTTCACTGCAAAGGGGAGGCTCTGATGGAGGCTCTGATGCCCAAGGGTCTACTGAAACCTGGAGCCGACCCTGAGTATATTGTATAGTTTACCTGGAAACTCAAGTTCTAAAACAATTCTTTCAGTTTCATTTTGTTATTCACTTCTTTGTCTGGTTTTATTAACAAGCTATTTTCTTTACAAGCCTTTAAAATGGTATTAGTGTTGGACTGGAATATCTAGGGCCCAACAGTAAAATTCATTATTAGGGCCCCTCCACAGTAAAGTTACTTGTTAGGCCCCTTCCACACTCGCGTTGCATTTCACGTCAGAGTTTGATCAGGGTGCGATCAGTTTTTGGTCAGTGAAAAACGCGCATTTTGCATCAGAGTGCAATCAGTTTTCAGTCAGAGTTTGTTCAGTGTCTCAGTTTTTCACGCGCGTTTTTGATGCAATTTCAATGCGTTTTTCACGTGAAATGGACTCAAGACTGAGCTCTATCTTTTCTATGGCAATTGATGCGTGAAAAACGCATTGCACTTGCATTGCACTTGCAAGTGTCTCAGAGTGCAATGCCTTTTTGATGCATCTCCATAGACTTGTATGGTGCGTTTTTCACGCGCGTGACTTGCAAAAGTAGAGCATGTCGAGATTTAAACGCGCGTTAAAAAAAACGCGCGTGTGTGCGTGAAAAAAAATGCAAGTCTGAAAAGACCCATTGATTACAATGGGTCAGAGTGCAATGCAAGTTCTGCGCGTCAAAAGCACGTGCAGAAAACGCGCGTGAAAAACGCAAGTGTGAAAGGGGCCTAAGGCCTCTTCCACACTAGCGTTGCGTTTCACGTCAGGGTGCAATGCGTGAAAAACTGACGTTTTTGGCTGCGTTTTTGTTCCATTTTTCCTTGGAGTAATTAGCGTTTTCGCGTTTTTCACGCGCGTGTTGTTAGCGTTTTTTTTGCGTTTTCGGCGCATTTTTCACGCGCGAGTCAATGGGAGAATCAAGCATTTTTCAAAGGGACCATGGTTTGGGATTAAAATGGGTTATTTAATTAAAAAATAATGTCTTCTGATAAGTTGCAAACATCTGCGATCTATTCTTCACTGTTCTCTGTGTATATTATCTCCCGACAAGTTAGCAGATGTGAAGAACAGTGAAGAATAGAATAAAACCAGTGAACACAGTGAACACAGGATCATTTAAGAGAAAAACACAGTGCAGAACACAGTGCAGAATAGATTACAGATGTTCGGCACATCTGCTTACTTGTCGGGAGATACGCGCGGAACGGTGCGAACAAAATAGCATGTGAAGAACAATATATATGTGTGTGAAGAACAAATTGCAGATGTTTAAATACATCTGCAATGTGTTCTTCACACATATATATTGTTCTTCACTGTTCTTCACTGTGTTTTTTTAATTAAATGATCGTTCGCGAGCAGGGGAAATACTGTTATTCTGGTCACCTAGCAACCCTTAAGCCCCTTCTACACTGGCGTTTTTCACGCGCGAGTTCTGCGCGTGCATTTGACGCTCAGAACTTGCATTGCACTCTGTCCCATTGTATTCAATGGGTCTTTCTTCATTTGCGTTGTTTTGCACGCGCGTGCTTGCGTTCGTTTGCACGCGCGTCAAAATCGCAGCATGCTCTATTTTTGCGTTTCACGCGCATTTTTCACGCCCCATTCAAGTCTATGGGGACGTATCAAAAACGCATTGCACTCGCAAACATTGCAAGTGCAATGCGAGTGCAATGTGTTTTAAACGTAAGGGTTGCTAGGTGACCAGTATAACAGTATTTCCCCTGCTCGCGAACGATCATTTAATTAAAAAAACACAATGAAGAACAGTGAAGAATAGAATAAAAACAGTGAACACAGTGAAAACAGTGACCACAGGATCATTTAAGAGAAAAACACAGTGCAGAACACAGTGCAGAATAGATTACAGATGTTCGGCACATCTGCTTACTTGTCGGGAGATACGCGCGGAACGGTGCGAACAAAATAGCATGTGAAGAACAATATATATGTGTGAAGAACACATTGCAGATGTATTTAAACATCTGCAATTTGTTCTTCACACACATATATATTGTTCTTCACATGCTATTTTGTTCGCACCGTTCCGCGCGTATCTCCCGACAAGTAAGCAGATGTGCCGAACATCTGTAATCTATTCTGCACTGTGTTTTTATCTTAAATGATCCTGTGTTCACTGTGTTCACTGTTTTTATTCTATTCTTCACTGTTCTTCACATCTGCTAACTTGTCGGGAGATAATATACACGGGGAACAGTGAAGAATAGATCGCAGATGTTTGAAATTTATCAGAAGACATTATTTTTCAATTAAATAACCCATTTTAATCCAAAACCATGGTCCCTTTGAAAAATGCTCGATTCTCCCATTGACTCGCGCGTGAAAAATGCGCCGAAAACGCAAAAAAAACCCTAACAACACGCGCGTGAAAAACGCAAAAACGCTAATTACTCCAAGGAAAAATGGAACAAAAACGCAGCCAAAAACGTCAGTTTTTCACGCATTGCACCCTGACGTGAAACGCAACGCTAGTGTGGAAGAGGCCTTACGTTCTTGATGCATATCCATAGACTTGAATGGGGCGTGAAAATTGCGCGTGACTCGCAAAAATAGAGCATGCTGCGATTTTGACGCGCGTGCAAACGAACGCAAGCACACGCGTCAAAAACAACGCTAATGGAGAAAGAGCCATTGAATACAATGGGACAGAGTGCAATGCAAGTTCTGCGCGTCAAATGCACGCGCAGAACTCGCGCGTGAAAAACGCCAGTGTAGAAGGGGCTTAAGAGTTACCTGACATTGCTCTAAAGTTCCTAAAACATACCGGTAGTTAAAAAGAAAAAAATGCCTTCTTCCTAGCACATGCCTTGGAGTATTATGGTCCTGGCAGCCTTGTCAGTAACATGCTGACTGGCTCTTTCCTTTATCTTATATCTTCATAGCTCTGTCAGCCAGGAATACTGGCCTCCCCAACAACCTTTCTCCGGCTGCATCAAGTTGCTATATGATAATTGATGAATAGGACCCCACATAATGATTGAGAAGGTGGAGCCCAATAGGGAAGGATTCTGGTTGGCTAGGTGTATCTAGGTGTCATCCCACCCCCAAATGCATCTACATTCTATGCATTGAATATTCCCTCAGTCCATGCCTTCTTTGACATAATAATTAAAGTCACTGCAGGAGTGCTGAGGAAGCAGGGGGATCAAACAGTGTAACAGCTTGTGAAGATAAAGCTAGGGTTAGCCCTTCTGGATCATTAGCATCATTTTAAAGGTTGATTTTAGAAGGAAGGAGGCCATGGACAACAAATATAAGAAGATTACTACAGTCACGGTGCCTGGATCTATGAGTAAGTGTCCCTGGTTTATCATGATAGATTTTGATGGTAAAGAAGAACTTTTTGGATGCAGACTACTATGTGGTGCCGATACATCTCATGATACCAAGCTACGGGATTATATAGCCATTGGATTCACTATTACAGTGGGATCAGCTGCCATTGTTCTATTATTCCTTTAATTTCATTAAATTGCTTAGAAAAACCTCTGCTGTGAGAAACCTGTCAGTAAAAAACCTTTATGGATATTGAGTGTACAGATGATTTTTACATCGTTAGGAACTGTGTTTTACTCATTTCCATTGCTGCTTCTTTTTGTGTGCTGACTTGAGATGAGCGAATCTTTTTGTAGGTTTGTAGGTTGAGTATGAATCTGCCATTTTTGAGGCACCAAATCAAATCTTTTCTGTTGATGTTTTCTGAACTGTCGTTCATCCCAGAGCTGAGGGAGGGGGATGGGTGATGGAAAATGAGAAAAAAATTGATGAAATGAGGTTTGACCTTCTTATGAAAAATCCCTGTTTTAGAGGACTAAAAGAGGTTATAGATCAATTTGCAGGAAAATTGGAGCAGCATGGGTTCAAACCAATTGGATCAGGGACCGATCAAATCTTATGAAAAATTTGTGAAGCTTCAGAGAATCGAATGGATGATTCTCCCTTCTCTATTGTCGACTTTAGTTGACAGTTTTTATCTTTTAGCTCTATACGGGACTCAAGACCGAATTTTTCACTTTATAGGGTGTTTTGATTCTAAAGCTCCTGAGTCCTGAGAAATACGAGCAAAATACTGTCCATTAGCGTCGGGGTGAATTCCGATAATGTTTTTGATGTTTTTACAATGCATTTCTTGTTGCAGTTTCGTTTTATCAGGAGTCAATCTAAGAAACAGAAAAATAACATCTTGACTTTTTTCTCCTGTAAAGGCATCCAAGGCCGGCGCCAGTGATGGGCATACCTGGGCAAGTGCCGGGGCGTCCACATGAGGCTACATTCACACAACGTTGTACTGTAGCCGCCCCTCTCCATAGAAATGTTTAGCGCACGGCACCGTATTACGGGTAAAGATAGGACATGTCCTATCTTTCTCCCGGCTTCGGAACGGTACAGTGCAGCACAAGTCCGGCAACGTACCGCTGCGTAGCCGTGAGAGATAAGACATGTCCTATCTTTACCCGTAATACGGCTCTGTGGGCAGTACATCGCTATGGAGAGGGGCTCCTGTACCGCCCCAGGAGCCCATTGCCGTCTATGGGGGACGTATATATACGGCATAGACATGTCGGCCGTATATATGTCCCCCATATGGCAGTGTGAATGTAGCCTAAGGCTGTATATAAGGAATCCATGGGAGTAAGGGGGCTATATCTAATAAATCCATAGGGGTTGAGGGGGGCTGTATATAAAAAAAAACTGTGATATGATAACCTAGGGAATATTTTAGGGCACAGGAGACTTTTTAGTTTCTGAATTTGTAATGCCCCCATGGGAGTTCACCGCAAAGGGGCCTACTAAGGCTGTCGCCCAGGGGCCTAGTGAAGGCATCTGAAGGCATCAAAAACTGTACTCAGATTAGGGGGGGGCGGACCCTCAAGATTCCTACAGATCAGATGAGCAAAGCTGGATTCCAGAGGAAACCAGAATCAACTGATCAATGTTGGACAACAAAAATAGGAGTGGTCAAACAACAAAAAATAAAAAGTATAAAAGTACCCTCAGACACAAAGTATACATAAAGTTTTAGGTTTTTTTTTTTAGATTTTTTATCGGTTTGCGTAGATGGACAATAGAAGTATTTTCTATATAGGTTTCATTTCTTTTCAACCCGTTCATGGCCTTGCTTCAAAAAATCAACAAAAACTCTGTCTTTCTGTAGCCTAAGTTTTGCATGGCTGTTCTTTGGGTTTACAAAACACCATGAAATTCATCAATGGAATAGATATAAAAACATTACACTATGAGCTTTAGAAGCATAATGAAAAGATTTGATATTTGTATGTGTAAATATTATCTATATTCAGCACTAATCATATTTCCATTTAGCTGAGGAATATTTGTTTGTAACAGTAAGAGAGGTTTGGGCGGCTGCCAGACCGGTTGGATTTCAGTAAATCTATTATGTACATGAAATGCAAAGCTTCATAGATCTGCAGTAAATTTGAAAACAGTATTTTGGAAAGTCCTTTAAATGTGAAGCTTAAAATAAATTCAGTTTATCGTTATGTTATCATAAATAATTGTAATGGCTCTGTAAATGGGATCACTTGAATTTTTTCCAAGTAGTGGAAAAAAATAACTTGGGGCGAATAACAAATATTTGAAATAAATTTTAACCTTTAAAATGTCCCTCTAATTTATCCTCAAGGGAAACCTGTCACCAAGGAGCTATTTTTTGGGTTATTGCAGTGCCAGCAACGGTTGCAACGGTGAGCTGACGTCATGGGGGGATGTTGGCAGGGAGCCAAGTACTGTACTCTAATGCCTACATGAGCTGATGTATACATCCCATAAACATGACAAAAGCACATGTGACACCAGTGGTGTAGCTAGAAGCTGATGGGCCCCAGTGCAAAGTCTGTGCTGAGCCCCCCCCCCCCACTATAATGTATGGTTTATAGAAATAGTCTTCTCATATGGGAAAGTGACACCATAAGGGCCCCCTAAACCTCTTGGGCCCGGGTGCAATCGCAACCTCTGCACCCCCTAAAGATACGCCCCTGTGTGACCCAGTGAAGGACAGCAGAAGGGTGAGCCGTTGACAGAAGGGTGAGTGCCAGAAGTGGATTATAATATATTTGGTTTGGGAAGTAACCAGGCGCCCAAGACTTCTAGGGAGCCCATGGCGACACAAACCACCCAGTAAATTTTATACTCAGAATGACCCTCACTCCTGATATCCTTGTACAACTGCTCCTGCTTTCAACATGTACTCAAGAGCCATTTCAGGACCTTTTCATGACCTTTTCAATGACATCAGAGCCAGCTAGCTGTGAGGGTGGGATCCAGAAAGATCTTTAGTTTCAAATATCCAAAACTTAGTTCACTCAGGGCTGGTTATACTTTAACCCGTGATTTTTAGGACTACTGTCTGTTTGTTTTTGTTAACCTAAAAAGCTGTATTTGACCTTGGTACCTGCCTGATCCAAAACCTTAAACCCCAGCCTAATCCAGAACCCCAAACCTATACCTGTGCCTGGATTCTGCCTGATCCAGAACCTTAAACTTCAGCCTGATCAAGCCTGATCCCAAGCCTGGATCTTGCCTGATCCAGAACCTTGAACCATAACCTGAACTGAATGCCTATATTCTGTCTGATCCAGAACCCTGAACCCCATCCGTAACTGAAACCGGAAACATGTATCTGAACATGTAACCAATCTGATCTGGAACCCTGAACCTGTACCTGAACCTGAAACTAGTCTGCACCCAGAACCCTGTTCCTGAGCCTCTCCCCCAATTGTCTTGTGACTGTTGAGAGCTAGTTTTATCACAGCATTTACTGGTTTTATTACTGAAAAAATGGAAACCAATAAGGTCCTTGAAATTTTTCACATTGACTTAAAGGACCTCAACCTCATCTGATGCTCGCGGTGTCCTGCCCTGTGGTCGCTCTGTGCTCTGAGAATGGACATGCCCCTTTGAACAAACATATGCATGATAGCTGCAGCACGGTGACTTAGTGGTTAGCCTTACAGCCTTGCAGAGCTGGGAACCTGGGTTCAAGTCCCAGGGTCAACATCTGTAAAGAGTTTTTATGTTCTCTCCATGTTTGTGTGGGTTTCCTCCAGGTCCTCCCGTTTCCTACCACACTCAAATACATACTAGTAGGTTGATTAGACTGTGAGCCCCATTGGGGACAGGGACTGATTTGGCAAGTTCTGTGCAGCGCTGCATAATCTGTGTGCACTATATAAATAAAGGAATTATTATTATGAAATGGATGGACCGTGGTAACCTCCTCTAACCCAATGTCACTATTCAACCATGTATTAAGGTTGAATCCCTAGCCTGCAGCACGAAACCAAATAAGGTGTGCGGATGACATTTCTGTACCAATTATGCCCAATGCAGGCCATTGGAATAAAAAGTTGTGTGTGAACTTTGACTTTTGTACTCTCATTGTAAAAGACCATTAATTTAGATCATTAATTCAGGGTGGCATAGCTTGTTATAATACTTTTTTCAGAGAGTAGAGTTTGTATTTTGAGTTTAACATTTTTTTAGACGGCACTGGAATATTAAGGTATATTATATGTATATTATTAACCACCTTCGCGTTGCAGCCTTTTTTCATTCATTTTTCGCTCCCCACCTTCAAAAATGTATAACTTTTTCATTTTTCCATGTACAGAGCTGTATGATGGCTTATTTTCTGCGTAACAAATTCTACTTCTCAGTGACATCATTTATTATTCTATGCCGTGTACTGGGAAGCTGGAAAAAAATTCCAAGTGTGTTGAAAGTGGCAAAAAAAAAGGCAATTTGCGCCTTTTTCTTGTGGGCTTGTTTTTTTTGCAGCTTTTTCTGTGTGCTCCAAATGATATATCTACTTTATTTTTTGGTTCGGTATGATCATAGTGATATCAAATTTATATAGGTTTTATAGTGTTTTAATACATTTAAAATAATGTTAAACTAAAATGTAAAGATAAAATGTTTTTTCGTCATCTTCTGACGGAAATACCTTTTTAATACTCCCATGTATGGAGCTGTGTAAGATGTAATTTTTTGTAAGATAAGCTGACTTTTTCATTAATAGCATTTTGAGGACAGTACGGCCTTTTGCTAACTTTTTATACAATTTTTAATTATTTAAAAAATGGCGTTTCAGACATTTGGGAGCTGTTTTCCGTTATGGGATTCACCACAGGAAATAACTGTTATTCAGCATTTTGCATTAGAAATAGATCCAGCATTTAGGGACGCAGCGATACCTAAAATGTTTGTGATTTTTACTGGTTATTTTTTTTACTGGGGAGGAGATTTGAATTTGTATTTATTAAACTTTTTTGGTTAACAATATTTTAGACCTTCTAAAGTACACTAGACAGTGTGATCATACCTACCATTTATTGCAATACCTCTGTATTGCAGTATATGACTTTTTTACACATGATTTATTACAATGTGTCTCTGGCACATTGTAACAAATCTGCAGAAACCATACTTCTTACAAAAACCCGAGGCTGTCATGGCAACTCATTGCCATTCCCCAATGACGTCACAGGGAGCGACCATCAAAAACAAGATGGTGTCACCCCCATTGGGCGGGCGGATTTTAACAGCTGGCTGAATACCAGGGGCTGCTGTATACAAGAGGGGGCTGCTGTATACAGGGGGCCTGCTGTATACTAGAGGGGGCTGCTGTATACAGGGGGGCTGCTGTATACCAGAGGGGAATGCTGTATACCAGAGGGGGCTGCTGGGGCTGCTGTATACAGGGGGGCTGCTGTATAGTAGAGGGGGCTGCTGTATAAAGGGGGGCTGCTGTATAAAGGGGGGCTGCTGTATACTAGAGGGGGCTGCTGTATAAAGGGGGGCTGCTGTATACTGGGGTGGCTGCTGTATACAGGGGGGGCTGTATACAGGGGGGGCTGTATACAGGGGTGACTGGCTGTGTAAAGGGGGGGGCGGGCTGGCTATATACTTGGGGTATGGGCTGGCAGGCTATATACTGGGGGGTCTGGCAGGCTATATACTGGGGGGGCTGGCAGGCTATATACTGGGCTGGGGCTGGCAGGCTATAAACTGGGGGTGCTGGCTGGCTATAAATTGGGGGGTGCTGGCTGGCTATATACTGGGGAAGGCTGTTTGGCTGTACACTGGGAGGACTGACTGTTTGGCTGTATACTCGGGGGACTGGCTGGCTATATACTTGGGGGGGCTGGCTGGCTATATACTGGGGGAGCTGGCTGGCTATATACTGGGGGGGGGGCTTGCTGGCTATATACTGGGGTGTTCTGGCTGGATATATACTGGGGGTTGGCTATATAATGGGTGGGTGGCTGGTTATATACTGGGAGGGCTGGCTGGCTATATACTGGGAGGGCTGGCTGGCTATATACTGGGAGGGCTGGCTTGCTATATACTGGGAGAGCTGGCTGGCTATATACTGGGAGGGCTGGCGGGCTAGGGTTAGTATTATAGTAGTTATATTCTTGTACATAGGGGGCAGTATTATAGTAGTTATATTCTTGTATATAGGGGGCAGTATTATAGTAGTTATATTCTTGTACATAGGGACAGTATTATAGTAGTTATATTCCTGTACATAGGGGGCAGTATTATAGTAGTTATATTCTTGTACATAGGGGCAGTATTATAGTAGTTATATTCTTGTACATAGGGACAGTATTATAGTAGTTATATTCCTGTACATAGAGGGCAGTATTATAGTAGTTATATTCTTGTACATAGGGGCAGTATTATAGTAGTTATATTCTTGTACATAGGGAGCAGGATTATAGTAGTTATATTCTTGTACATAGAGGGCAGTACTATAGTAGTTATATTCATGTACATAGGGGGCAGTATTATAGTAGTTATATTCTTGTACATAGGGGACAGTATTATAGTAGTTATATTCTTGTACATAAAATGTAGTATTATAATATATTTTACTTAAAGGCAGTATAAGTTGTGTGCTCTTATAAAAGAAACGTTATTCCTGTATAAGGGAGGTAGTATGAGTCTCTTTAACTCTCTTTAGTAACTCCACCCACATCACAAGGCCACGCCTACTTGTTTTGACCCCGCCCACAGAATGGGGCCACTTTTACAGTTTTTTCCAGAGCATGTCACCATACTGAGCTTGATTCAGGGGCTTCATGTACAGATTGGTTCTAGTGCTATATATAGCTCACACTTGGTTCTGATGCTGTATTTTCTATTATCTTGATACTGAGCATATCTGTGACCCAATAGCCCCTGATTTCCATGCTACTGCCTATAACTCTGCGGAGTCCCATCTCCACTCTCATTCTCGTTTTTTTTGGCAGTTACATATAGATAGGAGACAAATATTGTAATTTGCTGCAATCAATATGCTGTTGATCTAAATACAGAAACAAACATTTCAGAGATTGTTCTGCAGTCGTATTATTGGACTCAGTTTCTACAACAATGTTATGTTGTTCTTAATTTCATTTAATATTAAAAAAAATTGCCCATTAATTGCCCCATGAATTGCAGACCACTTATAATAAGTGTTTAGTGTTTTTCCTAAAGGAAGTCTGCTTGCAATGATCTAATAAACATTTGTGTGCAGAGGTGACAGCCTCGTCTCTGGAGATGCGATGCTCTGTTTCACGTACTGATCAAACCAGATAGAAATCTCTGCAACTAATCCAATCATTTCTCAGAAAATCCAACACAACACACAAGAGGGTCATGGGTGCACATTTTGCATTTCGCTGTAGTAGTCACTTGGCATATAGCTCTACCAAAAGTCCAAACAAAATTACCATTAGCAGACATTCCTTAAAAACTGTAATCCTAGAATTTTCTTACCTTTCACCTGTGGATATTAGGTTACTGTGGATGGATCAATAATCAATAAAAAGAAAGTCCGGCCCCTTTGTCCATATTCTTGAAGTGACCATAGATGCATTTTTCCTAATTCATCATGATAAACCAGGGATACTTACACATAGATCTGCCCATACTTGTTATCCATGGTCTCCTTTATTTTTAAATCAACTTTTACAATTATGCTAATGAGACAAAAGGTGCATACAACAACGTGATCCAGCTCCAAGACATAGAATCCACTGGCGTTCTTTTTAAAAAAAATCCAAGGCTTTATGGTCATCATAGCATAAAAGAAGATACACACGGAGTCAACACAGCAAGTCAAGACGAAATCGCCTACGCGTTTCGGGTAAATCCTTATTAATGGCTAAAAGGTGCCTAGGGGCATAATCAGAGCCCCTCCGTGCTGAAACTTCACAGGATGTTACACTGTCTCACTCTCTGCTTCCTCAGTAGTTACTCCACCCTTTACTTCCAGTAATTTCACACAGTGGAAGTGGGAAGTGCTCCTATACAGTGCAACAGCCTGTGAAGCTTCAACGTGGATTTTTTTATCCGAAACTGTTAAGTTCTCTTTAATATGACATCAAAATTATGCTTTTAGGTGACAAAGATAGGTGGGTCTGAAGTGAAACTCCCCCTGCAGCCTTGATTTATCTCAGCAAATATGACTCTTTTCTACCCATTTTTACATGACTTGGAGGAAATATATTATAGGTAAATTGATGAGATTTTACTTAAAGGAGAGAATTTCTAGAAAGGATATTTCATACCCTACCTGAGGGGGCTGGTTGTTTAATGGGGTAAAAGCTGATGACAAGAGGCAGAGATGTAAGTAATTTGGCTGCATTTTACTTCCTCCCAGCTAATGTTAGCTAGAGTATATACTCGAGCATAAGCCAATTGCTGGCTATATAATAGGAGCAGGCGGCAGGCTATATACTTTGGTTAGGGCAGGAGGCTGGCTAGCTATATACTTGGGGGGCATGGGCAGGCACCAATGCATTTCCCACCGTAGACTTATACTCAAGCCAAAAGGTTTTCCAAGTTTTTTGTGGAAAAATGAGATGCCTCAGCTTATACTTGAATAAATGCAGTAATAATAATAATAATAATAATAATAAAATATATTTATTATATAGAAATTTCTATCAACTATATAAAGCATCTTATAACTACTGTAACCCTAATAACATTTTATTGATATATTTCCGGATTATGAATTAGCTGTAATGGGGATTTCCAAAAGTCGGAAAAGCAGTTCCCTTTTTATCAAATTTGATATATTTCAGTAACAAATGTAAAATATTGAGTTGTATATTCATATGGAAAATATCATATCTCATATTTTCAACCGTTTTTTGGGTGCTACAACACTTGACATCTGACTTCATGTATAAGTAATGCCTTGCCATCTATTTTAACCTTTGCTATTTCACAAGGATTTTTTTTTTAATTTGTAGCGACAGGATTTACATTCCGAGATGATTGTTTAGTCTCAACCAGAAGACAAATTGGGGAGCAGTAAGTAGAAGACGATGGGCTTTTCTAAAATGACTATTATGTGACTGTGAAAACAATGGATTTCTGATAGTTCCTATTTGATATTACTATTTGCCTTGGAAATCTTACAACACGCTGAATCCAGAGACTGGAAATGAACACTCTGCAGGAAGATATGTTTGCCTCGAGCACAGCAATATTCAATTCTATTAGAAATCTGCATTGTCGATGCTCTGGGATAACATATGGAACTGTCGGGCATGTGCCTGAAATGCTAATAACTTTATCTTCTCTGATACACAGCTCAGCCTGCCTAATACAGGACAAATTGTAGTTCACCGCCTAGTAAAAATGGACTTTTATAAGAAATTATAGAGGAGTGAGCAGTGTAAAAGCTGAATACTATAATGTGACTCACATTAAAAAAAAATATAATATAATTATAAGGTATATAAGTATAAGCTTTAGTATATACCTTCATAAATATACCTTTAAATAATATCTGTGTACAATGCTGAACAGCTATAATTATAAAACTATATAATATATCACAAGACAGGGAAGTACAAACCCTTTGTTCCCCATAACCACTTTCCCTGAATACTTAAAAGAACTGCACTAAACCACAGTGGACCACTGGGCGGCAGTCCCTGCCTTGAGTTTGTGCCGAGAACAACATGACAAACAAAAGAGACAGACAAATAGTTAGGTCAGACAAACCAAGATGGCAGCAAGGTACGAAATCAGAAATCAAAAGAATAGTCAAAAGGTTCAGGCAAAGGGTCAGAATAACAGAAAAAACACAGAAGCGTATATCATTACTATGCAGAAGACTAAATGAATGAGTTAAAATTGATAGATTGGACACTGCTCCAGCAGCTGATTGTTTTGCCCAGCCATTTCTCCAAGTGGCACCTGTGACACACTCCTAACTCCGAGAGGCAGCAAGATGACAATCACTCAGCCCTCTGCAGAACATACAACTCAAACTTTAGACCTAGAACCCGACATACATATTATAAATTGTTTTATTGAGGCTATAAAGGGATAAAATGAATAATCATAATTTTTTCTGGTTTAAAGTATTTTAGTGGTAAATAAATATACAGGCGGTCCCCTACTTAAGAACACCCGACTTACAGGTGACCCCTAGTTACACAAGGACCTCTGGATGTTGGTAATTTACTGTACTTTAGCCCCAGGTTACAATAAACAGCTATAACTGTTATCACAGGTGTCTGCACTTTTATTGTTAATCCTGGTTCTGATGACAACCCAACAATTTTAAAATCCAATTGTTAAAGAGACAAAAAAAAAAATTGGCTGACATTACAATTATAAAATATACAGTTCCAACTTACATACAAATTCAACTTCAGAACAAACCTACAGAACCTATCTTGTACGTAACCTGGGGACTTCCTGTATTTATCTAGTTTTCTCCTACATGCTCTTTAGAGGGCACCTGGATGATAATTAATCCGCCACATTTATCTCTGATTTATTTGTAAGCATTACTTAAGAGCTAAGAATAAATATAACGTAGGAAAAATATATAAATGCACAAATGAATTATGAGCATTACCCAGTGCCTATTCATTCTGTATAGAATATGCAGTGCCCTAGTGTCATTTTATCCCAATACCTTAATTTATTCTCAATTGGCCAACAAAACCCCTTTGTTCTTCAACAGAGAGCATGTAGCTATAATTGTTCCTATACGTTCCATATACTTTACATAAACAAGTACGTATAATAGGGTATTATAGGTTATATCACCTCCAATGTATCGCATAGATCATTCCCGTTGTACTAGAAAACCACAATATCCAACTGGATGGAAAATCTGTAATTACTTCCATAACCTGATAGCCCCTGCATCTTTCACACAGTCATGTAATAATGTAATTATAATGATTTCCTCCAGCTCTTTGACAAGTTTAGTTGCGTATTAATTGGCCCTTGGGTTCCCTTGTTTTAAAAGAACTTTTACTCATCTGAAATGATTTATTACCTTAGAAAGTACATACAAAGTATAAAACATATTTTACTAAAACTGGCCGAAGATAACTGTAGAAACTAACTGCCGAATATTATACTGATCCCTTTGTGCCACCAGAACAGCCTTGAACCATAGAGACATGAACTCCAAAAGACCTCCTAAGGTGGCCTGGAGTATAAGAACAATATATTACTGAGGTAATGATGGGTCAGTATTATCTATATAGAGGGGATTGCAAAAGGAGGATGATGAAATAAACTGTGACATTATATATAGACAGTAGTGATGTAATGATGGGTCAGTGTTATCTATATAGAGGTCATTGTACAGGGAGGAGGAGGAGATAAGCTGTGACATCATCTATTGTCAGTAGTGACGTATTGATGGGTCAGTGTTATCTATATAGAAGGCATTGTACAGGGAGGGGAGGAGATAAGCTGTGACATCATCTATTGTCAGTAGTGATGTAATGATGGGTCAGTGTTATCTATATAGAAGGCATTGTACAGGGAGGGGAGGAGATAAGCTGTGACATCACCTATTGTCAGTAGTGATGTAATGATGGGTCAGTGCTATCTATATAGAGGTCATTGTACAGGGAGGGGGAGGAGATAACCTGTGACATCATCTATTGTCAGTAGTGATGTAATGATGGGTCAGTGTTATCTATATAGAGATCATTGTACAGGGAGTGGAGGAGATAAGCTGTGACATCATTTATTGTCAGTAGTGATGTAATGATGGGTCAGTGTTATCTATATAGAGGTCATTGTACAGGGAGGGGGAGGAGATAAGCTGTGACATCATCTATTGTCAGCAGGGGCGGACTGGGAATTTAAAATGGCCCTGGAAAAAACTGTAAAAGCGGCCCCATTTTATGGGCGGAGTCAAGACAAATGGGTGTGGCCGGACAATGTGGGTGGAGTTATAATCGACAAATTGTTGGTACATATAGAATAACTCATTTAATCCTGCCTTCTATATACAAAATAAAACTACTAAAATACTTTCTCCCATATGCAAGCTAACTTCTATAACCTGCCCCCTACAGGAATATAGATACTATAATACTGCCTCCTATGTACCAGAATATAACTACTATAATACTGCCCCCTATGTACAAGAATATAACTACTATAATACTGCCCCCTGTGTACAGGAATATAACTACTATAATACTGCCCCCTATGTACAGGAATATAACTACTATAATATTGCCCCCTATGTACAAGAATATAACTGCTATAATACTGCTCACTATGTACAAGAATATAACTATTATAATACTGCCCCCTATGTACAAGAATATAACTATTATAATACTGCCCCCTATGTACAAGACTATAACTGCTATAATACTGCCCCCTATGTACAAGAATATAACTACTATAATACTGCCCCCTATGTACAAGACTATAACTACTATAATACTGCCCCCTATGTACAGGAATATAACTACTATCATACTGCCCCCTATGTACAAGAATATAACTACTATAATACTGCCCCCTATGTACAAGAATATAACTACTATAATACTGCCCCCTATGTACAAGAATATAACTACTATAATGCTGCCCCCTATGTACAGGAATATAACTACTATCATACTGCCCCCTATGTACAAGAATATAACTACTATAATACTGCCCCTTATGTACAAGAATATAACTACTATAATACTGCCCCCTATGTACAAGAATATAACTACTATAATACTGCCCCCTATGTACAAGAATATAACTACTATAATACTGCCCCCTATGTACAAGAATATAACTACTATAATACTACCCCCTATGTACAAGAATATAACTACTATAATACTGCCCCCTACGTACAAGAATATAACTACTATAATACTGCCCCCTATGTACAAGAATATAACTACTATAATACTGCCACCTATGCTCAGGAATATAACTACTATCATACTACCCCCCTATGTACAGGAATATAACTACTATAATACTGCCCCCTATGTACAAGAATATAACTACTATAATACTTGCCCCCTATGTACAAGAATATAACTACTATAATACTGCCCCCTATGTACAAGAATATAACTACTGTAATACTGCCCCCTATGTACAAGAATATAACTACTATAATACTGCCCCCTATGTACAAGACTATAACTGCTATAATACTGCCCCCTATGTACAAGAATATAACTACTATAATACTGCCCCCTATGTACAAGACTATAACTGCTATAATACTGCCCCCTATGTACAGGAATATAACTACTATAATACTGCCCCCTATGTACAAGACTATAACTACTATAATACTGCCCCCTATGTACAAGAATATAACTACTATAATACTGCCTCCTATGTACAAGACTATAACTACTATAATACTGCCCCCTATGTACAAGAATATAACTACTATAATACTGCCCCCTATGTACAAGAATATAACTACTATAATACTGCCCCCTATGTACAAGAATATAACTACTATAATACTGCCCCCTATGTACAAGAATATAACTACTATAATACTGCCCCCTATGTACAAGAATATAACTACTATAATACTGCCCCCTATGTACAAGAATATAAGTACTATAATACTGCCCCCTATGTACAGGAATATAACTACTATAATACTGCCCCCTATGTACAGGAATATAACTACTATAATACTGCCCCCTATGTACAAGAATATAACTACTATAATACTGCCCCCTATGTACAAGAATATAACTACTATAATACTGCCCCCTATGTACAAGAATATAACTACTATAATACTGCCCCCTATGTACAGGAATATAACTACTATAATACTACATATATACACAGAAGCGAAAATGAAAAAAATCAGTATGTATCATATACAGCTACAGAAAACACATGAGATCCTCACCTATTGCATCCAGTGACATCAGGTGACGTCTCCTCGGATTGTTCCCGTTCCTCATCTTCTCCATTAGTTCCACCATCACCTTATCTCTTCCTTCAGGTACACAGCATTCCTGCAGAGTTTACCATACAGACGTCTTATGTTCTGCACGATCCTATTGTCCCTTAACTGTCCCTTCTTCTGCTACCACCAATACTGTGCCCCAAATACCGTAATAGAGCCCCCTGAAATATTAGTACCACACAAATAGTGGCCCATAATGTAAGATACTGTAATGGTAATGGCCCCTGCCCACCTCGGACATGCAATTAATAGCCCCAGCCCACCTCAGACATGCAATTAATAGCCCCATTCCGCCCCGGACATGCAATTAATAGCCCAAGCCCGCCCTGGACATGCAATTAATAGCCCCAGCCCGCCCGGACATACAATTAATAGCCCCAGCCCGCCCTAGATATACAATTAATAGCCCCAGCCTGCCCCAGATATACAATTAATAGCCCCAGCCCGCCCCAGATATACAATTAATAGCCCCAGCCCGCCCTAGATATACAATTAATAGCCCCAGCCCGCCCTAGCAATAAAATGAATGCCCACAGCCATGAAGTGAATGCCCCTAGCCTGCCCAGATATAGAAATAATGTCCCCAGCTTGTCTTGTTTATATAATCACTTCCCCATTTATACAATGAATGCCTCCAGCCTATAATTAAAAAAAAAAAAAAATCATAATACTCACCCCTTGTTCTTCGGAGGAGGTTTCTTCCTGTCCCTGGTCTTCGGTGGCTTGGTGTAGAGGCGCAGGATAGTGACGTCACTATCCTGCGCCTCTTATAACCAGCAAGCCGCGGAGCTGCAGGTGGCCGGGAGAGCTGACGGCTGACACGGTACGTGTCAGCGCTCCTCCACGCTACACAGGTCGCGCAATGACGTCAGTTGCGCGACCTGTGTAGCTACATACAGTAACACACAGACGCAGAAGCAGCGGTGCTGCGCTGCGTCTGTGTAATAATCAATAGTACCTGCATCGTACGATCGTACGATGCAGGTACAATAGATTATGTTCAAATCTGTAGGGAGGGAGTGCGGACCGGCCCCGGAACAGCTCCGGACCGGCCCCAGACCGGCTCAGGACCAACCGGCCCACCGGGAAAATTCCCGGTGGGTACAATGGCCAGTCCGCCCCTGATTGTCAGTAGTGATGTAATGATGGGTCAGTTATCTATATAGAGGTCATTGTACAGGGAGGGGGAGGAGATAAGCTGTGATATCATTTATTGTCAGTAGTGATGTAATGATTGGTCAGTGTTATCTGTATAGAGGTCATTGTACAGGGAGGGGGAGGAAATAAGCCGTGACATCATCTATTGTCAGTAGTGATGTAATGATGGGTCAGTTATCTATATAGAGGTCATTGTACAGGGAGGGGGAGGAGATAAGCTAGTTACCCAGCAATTATGGGTCAGAAGTAAGATAAAACATCCAAAAAATTACTACGGCAATTTAAAGAAAAAGCGGATGTTCATAGATAAGTGCAAATGACAATCTTTATTGGTTACATAAATACAAAGATGAGGTTAAAAACAATTAAAAAAGCACCCTAGGTGCCATACAATTACCCATGTCCCCAGTGCACAATAGTAAGCAAATAATAACAGGTAAACAGGTTACAGTATTCATCAAAAGAGCACCATCAATGCACCAAGGTGCAAGAGAAATAATCAGACAGATGTACAATATGTAGGGTGCTGGGGTAGCCGCCGTTTACCTGGATAGAAAACATCAATGTTTGGCACTGGGGGCAGTAATCCCCACGCGTTTCGCCTGTGTCACCAGGCTTCCTCAGGGGTATAGGAGTAGTGTGTAGGTCGAACATAAATAGTCCGCCCAGCCCTCATAGCCCAATAGAGAACAGCTGCTGTCTAATGCGTAGCGGAACGAAGCGTTCCACGTGCGTGTCACACGCCGGAAGCACCAGTTCATCACTTCCGGTATCCGCAATGCATATCGCGCACCGGAAGTAGCGGTTCGTCACTTCCGGTATCGCGGAAAAGTACAGAGCATGCGCTGTTTGTAAAGGTTTGCGGCGCATGCGTACATGACAAGGCGCTGTCAGTAACAAAAAAAACCCATTCACACAATCACAAGCGCATATATTTTGCTACCACGTAACTGTGGCATCATAAAGTGCTAGTGCACGAGGAAAGATCAGTACCCACATAGCAACTGTTGGTGGCCATCAACCTAAGAACATAAAAACCATGTTAATAAATTATGTGCCCTAAGGCTCAATATGCAAAGTGCTAGTGCATAAATTGTGCAAAATAATAGTAAAAAGGGAAGGATGGTTATTTAATAATGGAGAAAAAGTAAAAGAAGGAAGAAGAGGTGGTAATTTGGGGAATGGGCTAAGGCTCAAGAGGGCTGGGCTGGACCACACATGTGAATAACTTTGTATAAACATTATGTCTGTTTGTATAAGAGATACTATATAAATTCAATACAATTATGAAAATATATATACTGATACTGAACTAATCTTAACCATGAGGAGAAAGAGAACAGATATTGTAGAGACGGGAAAGAGAGGGAGGGTAATGGGGAAAGGAAAGGGGAAAGAGATGAAAGGGGGGGAGGGGGAGGGGGGGAAAGGGGAAAAAAAAAAAAAAGGAAAGGAAAGAGAGGGTGGGCAACAGGTGCCTCGAGCGGCAGATAGAAAAGTCGGTCACAAATTGCAGTCCACTCGGGGTGTCGTTGCGGTTTCAAATCGACGGCTGCAGGGCACCAAATCGGTGTCCCAGCCAGAGGTCCAGAATAGGCATCAGGTGCGAACCTTGGGGGAATAAGGACATCTCGTTCGATACAGTAAGGTAGATAGCAAGTCAGTGATCCACAGGATGGTGGATCTAAAGATAATAATAATAATAATAATATAGATTAGAAAAGAAACAACTGTGAGTGACACTATGCTAGAAAACATATTCAGTGTTATCTATATAGAGATCATTGTACAGGGAGTGGAGGAGATAAGCTGTGACATCATCTATTGTCAGTAGTGATGTAATGATGGGTCAGTGTTATCTATATAGAGGTTATTGTACAGGGAGGGGGAGGAGATAAGCTGTGACATCATTTATTGTCAGTAGTGATGTAATGATGGGTCAGTGTTATCTATATAGAGGTCATTGTACAGGGAGGGGGAGGAGATAAGCTGTGACATCATCTATTGTCAGTAGTGATGTAATGATGGGTCAGTTATCTATATAGAGGTCATTGTACAGGGAGGGGGAGGAGATAAGCTGTGATATCATTTATTGTCAGTAGTGATGTAATGATTGGTCAGTGTTATCTGTATAGAGGTCATTGTACAGGGAGGGGGAGGAAATAAGCCGTGACATCATCTATTGTCAGTAGTGATGTAATGATGGGTCAGTTATCTATATAGAGGTCATTGTACAGGGAGGGGGAGGAGATAAGCTGTGATATCATTTATTGCCAGTAGTGATGTAATGATTGGTCAGTGTTATCTGTATAGAGGTCATTGTACAGGGAGGGGGAGGAAATAAGCTGTGACATCATCTATTGTCAGTAGTGATGTAATAATAGGTCAGTGTTATCTATATAGAGGTCATTGTACAGGGAGGGGGAGGAGATAAGCTGTGACATCATCTATTGTCAGTAGTGATGTAATGATGGGTCAGTTATCTATATAGAGGTCATTGTACAGGGAGGGGGAGGAGATAAGCTGTGATATCATTTATTGTCAGTAGTGATGTAATGATTGGTCAGTGTTATCTGTATAGAGGTCATTGTACAGGGAGGGGGAGGAAATAAGCTGTGACATCATCTATTGTCAGTAGTGATGTAATAATAGGTCAGTGTTATCTATATAGAGGTCATTGTACAGGGAGGGGGAGGAGATAAGCTGTGATATCATTTATTGTCAGTAGTGGTGTAATGATGGGTCAGTGTTATCTATATGGAGGTCATTGTACAGGGAGGGGAGGAGATAAGCTGTGACATCATCTATTGTCAGTAGTGATGTAATGATGGGTCAGTGTTATCTATATAGAGGTCATTGTACAGGGAGGGGGAGGAGATAAGCTGTGCTATCATCTATTGTCAGTAGTGATGTAATGATGGGTCAGTGTTATCTATATAGAGGTCATTGTACAGGGAGGGGGAGGGGATTAGCTGTGACATCATCTATTGTCAGTAGTGATGTAATGATGGGTCAGTGTTATCTATATAGAGGTCATTGTACAGGGAGGAGATAAGATGTCACATCATGTATTATCAGTAGTGTATTTCTCTATTTTTCTTAATGTAAGCGATATCTGGCAAAATTTTGAACTGCCATCAATGATACTACAGTCTGTGACAAAGCTACAGACTGGGTAATGATTCCATATGAAGATGCATGGCTAATACATTCACACTATCAGATTTCTGTTGTACTTAGACAGCTGGCAGCTGGACCGCCCATGCATTTTTATAACCCTCTCTATGGGTAATGGAAAGGTAATTACTGAGGAACGGACTGTTACAGCGCCCTGACAGCATATTCATGAGGCCAAATGAATTATGACATACACCAGGAAAACTAAGTATATTTAAACCTTTCCCTGAAAATCTCAATTTAAAGTCCATGTTCTCATTTAATAATAATAAATACTTTATCTACACAGTTCTCCCTAAGGATGTATAGAGCTGTACAGCACATCACATATTAAATGCCACTAAATGTCTAGGTGGATTACATGTATTTGGGTGTCCTTATCTGCACTGTCAGATGACTTTCTATTATATCCAGAAGATGCTTTTAACTTTATAGGAGTGGGCCCACGCCACTATGACTATGGAGTAACATCCGAAACGCGTCGATGGCTTTCCCGATCCCATGTGCACATGGCTTTTAACTATACGATTAAAAGTTAGGTTTTAATATGTTTTTCCCAAACATTTTTTGATATTCTCCATTGTTGTCCAGGTATACCTACTGACATAAGGTAGGTATGCAGAGACATAACTGGTTTCCAAGTCACGCATCTACCGCCCCAAGAGTATTGTCCTACTTAGAGAAGAATCCGTGATCTGAGGCTTCTCCAGCCAACTGCCTGATGTGCACTTGCATCGCTCCATGACTGATTTCAGATTATACGGAGAAGTGTCCCTGGATATACAACAGAACCCGTTACTCAGATCACTTGGGCTGCATAATCTTTTTTTTTTCATCTGAGCAGGATAAGCTATAAAAGTCCAGCACTTGCAGGATAAGAAGTGCTGTATCCGACAAATTGCACTAAGGCTACTAAGCCTAATAATAGACTCCGTAGGAGTTTTCTTTGTAGTCACCATATTTTATACACCAGAAAGCAATATATTAGAAGAAAACGCCTCTAGAGAACACACAATCAATGCAAACGCATCCGGATACATTGTGTGATGAAGAAAACTGGCGATGCATTTCCCTTAAGGCTCGGACTACAAGGAAAGTTTGGTAGTGCTAGTGATTGTTCTTAAGGGCGCATTCAGATGGACATGCCTGCTGCACATCCACAAAAATGGGGACGTTTGATCTCGTTGTTCATTCCGTATTGTACCCGCATGCGGTTTATTTCACATCTGTTCATGTCATCCGTTTTTTTTTTCACATCTGCAAAATTAACAGACAGGTCTGATCTACTTTGTGCCCCCACACATTTGGTTGGCTACCAACATTTAAGGAAAGGCGGTCCATATAGGGGTGTCATCCGCACACTGGTTATTTTTTTTTTTTGGCTGATCCATTGACTTCTATGGAGATGAGAAAAAAATAATGAATGTTACAATTTTTTTCTCACTGTCTGCACATCCGTGAAAAAAAAAAAACTACATGTGAACTGACCCATAGGAGTCAGTGGGTCTGTATGCCATCCACATAAAAATGGAGAGCATATGGACAATTGTTTGAAGACTCTAAAGCCACTGAGCAGAGGAATTACTATCCCTAGCTAAAGGTTGGTGTGTCTTGTTTCTTATTTCAGCAAGTAATGGATATTGTTTGGATACTGAAAAGTTATAAAAAATTCCAATATACTTTCTGTATCAATTCCTCATAGTTTTCTAGATCTCTGCTTGCTGTCATTCTATAGAAAGCTTCTATGTTTATATCCAGTGGACAGAAATCTGTCCATGGTCACACAGGTGCACAGCTCGTTATCTCACAGAGAGTAATCAGAGCTGTGTGATATAACGAGCTGTGCACCTGTGTCACCATGGACAGATTTCTGTCTGCTGGAACTAAGCAAGGAAGATTTCTATAGAAGGACATCTAGAATCCCGCAAGGAATTAATACAGAAAGTATGTTGGAAAGTTGTATCATTCTTCATCATACAAACAATAACATTAATGCCGAATTGGGAATACCGCTTTAACGATGGCAATCAGCAAGTCCCATAGATGACAAGTGAATATGTTTTAAAAGGAGACATCAAAAATGCAGGAATCTATATTTTACGGAGGGATTATAAGGAGGCTCAATAATAAAGAAAAAATCTACATTGAGTGACAACTTTTAGGAACTTTGGGACAGGGGCGGACTGGGAATTTAAAGTGGCCCTGGAAAAAACTGTAATATTGGCCTAATTCTGTGTGTGGGGTCAAAACAAGTAGGCATGGCCATGTGATGTGGGTGGAGTTACTAAGCTCCATACAAACTATTTATAGATGGTCTAAATCAACATGTACAGCTCAGAGAAAGAGACTCATACTGCCTCCCTTATACAGGAATAACACTTCTTTTTTAAGAGACCACCCCCCAGTAGTATACAGCCATCCAAGCCCCCCAGTAAATAGCCATCCAAGCCCCCCAGTATATAGCCATCCAAGCCCCCCAGTATATAGCCAGCCAAGCCCCCAATTATATAGCCAGCCAAGCCCCCAATTATATAGCCAGCCAAGCCCCCCAGTATATAGCCAGCCAAGCCCCCCAGTATACAGCCAGTCAGTCCGCCAGTATACAGCCAGTCAGTCCCCCCAGTATATTGCCAACCCACTCCCAATATACAGCAAGCCTGCCCCCTATATTTAGCCAGACAGCCCCCCCCCCAGTAAACAGTCATTCTTCCCCCTTTACAGCCAGTATCCCCTGTATACAGCCAACCCCTCCCCGTACATAAAAATAAAAAACATGAACTCACCAATCCGATGCCACTATTTGATCCAGTCCGGCCGGTGGTGACATCTCTGTACGGGCCAATGTCGCATAGACATACGGAGCTGTCACCACTAGCTGGACTGGATCAAGTAGCAGAGCAGTGGGGGAGTGCCAGATAGGTGAGTTTATGTTTTTAAATTTTTTTCCACCCGCCCCACCAGTCTCACACCGGCTCCCGATCGCCTCCAAACTGGCCCCAAAAGAGTTGGCCAATCAGGATTTCTCCTGGTGGGACTTATGACCAGTCCGCCCCTGCTTCTAGATGAGGTCTGCCTCTTTACAATGTGGAGACAATACAGTGGTTTGTGGTTTCTGTCCAAGTAGAATTAGTCTCTTATAACATCAATGCTTCTATTGGAGGTGGAACATGCAAGGAATGTATGACCTTGGAGACAAAAAAGGTGCAGTAAAGGCTCCATTTTATGGGTTCCTAATTATGTTACCATAAAAAACGAAACTGTAACGTAGCCCTGTGCATGTCAGAAATTTGCAAGAGTATTAAGAATGTATGGAAGTTATTGGATTTTTACTAATATTTACATATTAGGGGATTGCAGGGACTAGTAGTGTATTTACAGATGGCTGAATGATAACAAGTAGAAGAAACTACTGTATTAGGAGGAGTCTTGAAGGGAAAAAAAATGAGTCAATAATTCAAGATCCAATATGTAGAATCTATGATGATTTTTTAACATTTGCCTTGGATCTGAACTTATGTTGCTCTAATTTTTCAGGACACTGGTATATTACCCCCTCCAGCTCCCTCATTATATTTTGGTAATTCTGGGATGAATGATAATGTTAGTTGGCCTCCATTTTGAAAGATTTGTCTGAAACAAATCGAAAAAACTTCAGATTCGTTTCCACATCTGAAAAAATACAAAGGTTCTACAGAATCTACAAACCAATGAATAGATTCACTCTAAATGGAATTGTAAAAATTTCAAAATGACTCAAAATAAAGTAATAAATATTCATCTGATCAATCAAGTTTTAGTTCTGGTCTACCTCTGTCTGGTCCTCTACTGGTCTTTACTTCCTGGTATCTCCTGACATCCTGGAAAAGTTTGTTTCTGATTTATAGGAATCAATGCTAAAGGAGAGGCCAGTAAAGGACCCGGTAGCATCAGGAAAGAGTCGGCAAGGGACGTGTCAGCTAAGTATAATTTTTTTTATTTTGAGCTATTTGTAAAATTCCACTTTAAAAACTTTTTCCGTTTACAAAAACAACCTGGAGGCACATATTTATATTTCATTATCATAGAATCATCGAGCAAATAAATATTTAAACACGTTTCTTACCTTTATGACTCTCCAATGATTTCTAACTTTCACATTTGATTTCATTTCAACAATGCAAATCATTGACACCTTCCATATATTTGCATCCCTCTCTGTACTTAGCCAATTAGTCCATATTTTCAATCACATTTGGCAATACGCCCTCTCCAGGGATCATACATTTTTTTTGAAGTGGATCATTAACATTTTACGCCATCTGCTTCAACTAGGTGTTCCTGGAATGGAAAATATACAGGTCTAACATTCATAAAAGATTGTACAGTGTATGTAAATGGAGGAGATGTAGATTTATGCACCAGCAGTATGAACTGGAAGGCTGCCAGTTATGGAGTCTATTTCAACTGTAATGAAAATGTCTGAAGGAGTGTCACTTGTAATATTCCTAGACATACTTATAGAAGTCTACATGGAAACCCCTGGAAGCCTCTGTAACAATAACCCTTCACCTACTATCAGGGCCCACACCAGCACTGGGCATACCTGGGCAAGTGCCATTGCCCAGGGCTGCTGGGGGGTCCACATGAGGCTGTACATAAGGAATCCATGAGGGTGAAGGGGTCTGTATCTAAAGAATCCATAGGGGCTGAAGGGGGCTTTATAAAAATAACCATGGGGAGTCCATATATAAAATAACCATGATGGGACTGTTTGGGATGCTAAACTAGTGAATGTTTTACGGAACAGGAGACTGTTTTAGTTTCTGAATTTTTTTATGCCGACACGGAGTTTCACTGAAAAGGGGCCTGCTGAGGAACTGTCGCCCAGGGGCCTACTAGAGCCTGGAACCGGCCCTGCCTACTGTACCATGTGATACACAGAAGATAAATATATAGTTATGAAGCAAAGACAAAGCTATTAAGGCTTCCTCTGCACCCCCTTTACCAATGCACCTTTTTTTTTTTTACCTAACTGGAGATTCATACAAATGAAAGGGACATGTGGAGAAGTTACCAACTGAAATAGATGAGGCTCTAGAGATCAGTTTTAGAGGGCTTTGCTGGTTAAGGGCAAGAACTTTGATAAAAATTAGCAACGAAATCCAAATCTGGAGCAGATATCTAAAAAGAAACAAAACAATCTCAAGCAATGATCAGGTTTTACTACAAACTACAACTGAATTTACCAAATTTTCACCAATTTGCACAAAAATTTTCAGACAGTCGGTAAGAAGCAAGACCTTCAGTGAGGAAAATTGATAACAATGGATCACAATTGTTTTGCTAGACAGTGACAGATTATTAACCATTAAGATAGAATAATGTGATACAGACATAGGGGATCATTTACTAAGCTCCGTGCTCCAGTTTTCTGTCAGACTTTGCACATTCTTTTCAGTACAAACTGCTTGCCGAGGTATTTAAAGGGCACCTACCACCACAAATCTACCTATAAAGGTAGATTGGGTGGTAGGTGGATCAATGGGACGTGAGGATAGCCCTTTTAAGGGCTAATCCTCACGTCCCTGCACTTTTTTGATAACTTTTATTAGATATTTATTCAAATTTACTTATGCGGCTACTGGGGCGTGGAGTAGCCGCATATGAGATTACACGAGGCGGCTACTCCACGCCCCGGTAGCCACTTTACCCCTCCTACTTACCCATCTTCGGCGCGCAGCTCCGCGCCCTTGTCCGGCGATCCTGCCGTCTGCGCATGCGCAGAAGAGCAGGCCCGCGCCTGCGCGGTCACTGCTCCGAAACAGATGCGGGCCTGCTCTTCTGCGCATAGCTGCGCATAGCTGCGTGCCGAAGATGGGTGAGTAGGAGGGGTAAAGTGGCTACCGGGGCGTGGAGTAGCCGCCTCGTGTAATCTCATATGCGGCTACTCCACGCCCCAGTAGCCGCATAAGTAAATTTGAATAAATAGCTAACAAAAGTTATCAAAAAAGTGCAGGGACGTGAGGATTAGCCCTTAAAAGGGCTATCCTCACGTCCCATTGATCCACCTACCACCCAATCTACCTTTATAGGTAGATTTGTGGTGGTAGGTTCCCTTTAAGAAGTGTCCGTGCCACATTTGATTCACCGTGCACGTTTGTGTTGCGGCTGCACTGTTATTCATGCAACACAAATTTCTCCGCTGAAAAGGGCGTTACGCTGCTCAGTCGGACCATGCGCCATATTTGACATGCAAAGTCCATCAAAAATAAACACTAAAGAGGGTTGAGCAGCATACACATTTTGATTTTATAGGCCAAAGGATACATTGAACTATTAAAGGGGTTGTACTGAGTTTGCATGTTCTCCACTATTCACAGGAGCTAATTATGCCATGTTTTTAACATTTTACTTATACTCATAAATGCTTTCTAAGGTTTCTTATTACAAATCCTGATGCGAATTGAAAGTTGGCAATTTAATCTTCTATAAGATACCAGTCTGGTTATAGATACTTTAGATTTCAGCAATTGATCCTCCCCCTCCATGAAAGAGGGAACATTAGAAGTACATTCATATCCTACCTGAGGTGAAAGTTTCTCTTTTACTTTAAAAATCTAGATACAGGGGTATGCAAATCTGGATTTATAAACATTGAGCTCACTACATATGATGTATTCAAACATTTCTTTAATTGGATGTTATTAAAAAAAAAAATGACCCATGTGAAGATATTTTCCCGTAAAGGTAACCATGTTGTCCCTTAGAAACGAGATAGCTGTCCTTGGATACGACCACCACCACACTCTTCTAGAAGTGGCCACACATACGCTATTGAGCCCTATCTGACCACCTGGAATCAGCATTCTTTACCACAGGATGGTAATTAATACTGATGGTAAACATAATTTTAGTGTCCAGAGCCAGGCAGCTGCTGCTAATGCAAATAAAATTATGGGATGTATCAAGAGAGGGATAGATTCTCTTGATGAAGACATAGTTTTGCCCTTATACAAATCACTGGTCAGGCCACACATGGAATATTGTGAACTGGAACAGGTGCAGAGCAGAGGGGGGACTAGAATACAATGACAGATGCCAAATTTTTGGGTTATTCATTTAAAAAAAAGATGGCTGAGAGGAGACCTTATTACAATGTACAAATACCTGTCCAAGGATCTCCCCAAAATCTTTTTATACCTATGCCTGTGACAAGGACAAGGGGGAATCTTCTATGCCTAGAGGAGATGTGATTCTACCATCGCCATAGACAGGGGGCATCCTCTACACCTAGAGGAGATTCTACCATCACCATAGACAGGGGGCATCCTCTACACCTAGAGGAGAGGAGATTCTACCATCACCATCTAAACCTAGAGGAGAGGTAGTTCTATCATCACCATCTGAAAACACGACGGATTTTGAAAAAACAAGGAATTTTTAAAAAATTTGTGTCACAAGAATAGCACGCACATACACCAGGACAAAGAAGGTGAATTCCGGCAAACTTCAGCGCAGCAGCGAAACCTAGTGGATATTGGGTGCACGGACCTTAGTCAATGCCGGCAAGCTCCGAATCAACGTCGGACAACGTGCCGCTGGATCTCGAATGGACCGGGTAAGTAAATGAGTACCATGGTTTTATATGCTGTATGTGTGTACATGGTGTGTATATTCTGTATTTGTTGTAATATGATGTATATACACTATATGTGTATTTAATGGGTATATACTGTATGTATGTGAATAAATGTATATATGAGTGCATAAATGTCCGTATGAGTTTACAAATGTGTGTGATTGTATATATATTACAACTGTTATCCAGCATATATATTACAAAGATCCAGCATAACATGTATTTTCATGGTGTATGGTGTCTGACCTGTTAAGCGATTGGCAGCCATCTATTCAAGCATGCTGATAAATGGAGGGCCGACCGTCACTGACAGGACCACCCCCATGTCATTACAGCAAAGATGTAGAGATTTAAATGTGTAAACTAAAAATTCTATAACACGTTTTATAATAAAGCAATATACAGGCAGTCCCCGGGTTACATACAAGATAGGGTCTGTAGGTTTGTTCTTAAGTTTAATTTATATGTAAGTCGGAACTTTATACTTTATTATTGTAATCCCAGCCAGAACTTTTTTGGTCTCTGTGACAATTGGATTTTAAAAATGTTGGGTTGCCATAAGAATCAATATTAACACTAAAGCTTCATTACAGACACCTGTGATAACTGTTACAGCTGATCATTGTAGCCTAGGACTAAAGCACAATAAATTACCAGTATCCAGAGGTCCGTTTGTAACTAGGGGTCGTATGTAAGTCGAGTGTTCTTAAGTAGGGGACCGCCTGTATCAGTCTGCTTAGCCCCTCTACAAGACGGAACAAGGGGCTTACCAGGTCGCCCGCTTGCCCATTCTGTATTTATTATTCATCATTATATTCTACTTCTTATACTTATACATAACGGTAGTTTTTGCACAACTAATAACTGTGCCCCTCTGACTTTTATTTAAAAAAGGATTGAAATGAGAAGAACACAAAGAATAAATTATCCAGTGGGGAATAAATTTGAGTTGAATAAATAATACAGAGGTTCTCCCTTTGTGGTTTACATTCATCTAAATGCATACTACGGCCGCTACCCCTTAACAGGCAGCACATGGATCTACATTTTTCGTTATCTCAATCACAGCATTAGGAAAATACAGATTACAGAAATTAAAATTGGAAGACAGAATATATTCTCATCCAGAAAGCCCTCTAGTAATGCCAAGACCTGAGTATAATGCAATGCCGTGTCCAGCTTCAACACTTAATGTGTTTTGGCTTACTAAAATTTTAAATGGAAAAATAGGATTTTTGCTATTTTTTTCCCCAGTTTTTTTTATTTTCTGAATGTATTTTAGTTATTTTTGCTTTATTTGTTATTGTTATTTGTCATGGAGTTCTACATTGAGCCTGAACTGCTGTAACACTTGTTTCTGGTCATTTGTTTAATTTGTGAGCGCTCAGTAGAGATGATTTTTTTTTGGTATGTCAAAAGATCATGGAGTATGTCTACATTTGTGGATTGTAAGCTCTTACAAGCAGGTCCCTGACTCCTGTTGTTTCATCTGGCCATGCTATTAAGGGGGTTGTCCAGGATGTAAAAAAAAAAAATGGTGGTGATGGTGGTGGGGCTGTAAAAAACAAACCCCCATCCGTCCACTGCCGCATGCCTGATACAGAGTTAGATTCACTGCTGTATCAGGAAAGCAGAAGTAGTCGGACAGGAGCGCCCACTTCTGTAAACAAAGAGGGGCACAGCACTGACGGGTGATGGTGCAGGACAACGGGAGCGCCGGAGGAGGTAAGGATACTTTTTTAATGTTTAAACAGCCCCGTACCCCAGGGTAGATAGTTTCTTTTAAAGCCCGGACAACCACTTTAAGCCCATATTAGCCAATAATAGCCTTAAGAGGCTTCAACGATGGCACATTTTTGGTGAATTTGCAACTGTAGTGCGTTTTCACAGTCATCTAAAAGAGTCCCAGTTACATCTACCCTATGCAGGGCAGATATCTTGATCAGAGCTGTATCGGGTTTGATAGGGTCCAGCAACTCTGGTTAATTCTTTCAGACCTGGCAATCACGTAACCACTGGGTCTATAGAGGCAGTGAGACACTGAGGACTCTACTCACTTCATAGTGCTACTTCATGACTATTCTTCCCCTAAGGTCTACGGGTGTCTTTATCCTGCTCATTTGATCTGTTCACGAGCTGCTGCAATGCCAAAAAGATTTTGCTGCAGACTCAAGCCCCACACTGGCTGCCGTCAAAAAACAGTGGGTAAAAAACAACAGTGCATCGAAGTCAGAATCTACAATACAGAACATTTTTTCTCTTGTCAATGTTTCTGCATTATCCTGGTTTACTATTTCCCAGTGATATCAGCTATATTAATTCTCAAGGGGTTCATCTAATTTGGAGGATTGACCCTCCCTCGGGTCTTCCTAGAAAGCAATCACAGTTCAAAAATTCTCTATGCATTGTGTTCTACATGAAGAGTGCAAGACATGACCTGGCCCCATTACCAAATGGTTTAGGTTGATTAGTTTGGTCCAATGGTCACATCTTTGAGAGAAAATTATCTTCTCCTTTGACTTTGGATTTAAAGGAAATCAATAAAGACTTGCTTCAGATGTAACTGTATGGCGAAAAAGCTAAAATGAGATTGCTGAGAATTTTCTCGATTAGGTTGCCATACCTAAGGTTGCCTAGCTCTTGCTTCTTCTACCCAGCTGCCATTAAAGATGCTGGAACAATGCTTTACTATGGTGGGGTATTTTTCCATATTTGTCCTTGTTTATTGCGGGTTATTGCCTAGTAATTGCATAGCTGTTTGTCTCTACCATCTGTGAACTGATACTCACCTTGTTCTCAGATCTTTGTCTTTAATTTGGATTTTACTTTTACCCATTGACCTTATCTGTTCTCTCTTGGTTCAACCGTGTCCACCCTGTAATGGTGGCAATCATTGCTGACCACGTGTTACCTGCTGTAGCCATAGTTCAGTTGTAATTCCTGCTGCTTACCATGCTCCTCATCATGCTCTGGTCCACACACACTACCTTTCTCTTGGCCATCAGTTCCAGGGTCTTAAGGCAGGGCTTTGCATCAGTTCCTAATATTCAAATGGTTATAATATGTCTCCCCGACCAACTTGTTCACACCTTAGTGCCTGAGCTTTGTGGTTCTACTGATCCTAGCTAGGTGTGCTGACCTGCTATTTATTAGATTCTCTGTTTTTGACCCTGGCTCCATTTTCTGACTACTCTGTGAGTCCCTTTTGCGATCCTTACCTCTATTTTTGTCTGTTCGCTGCCTGTCTCTGACCTTTGGATTCTGGTAGATTGCTGCCTGCCCTGTTTATTGGACTGCTTGTGACTACATTGGCTGACCTCTGGTGCTTTTCAACAGTGTCCTTTGACTGGCCTAGGTCAGATGCCATCCACCAAAATCCAAATTTTTGTATAGGGGCAAAAGGGTGAATTTTGGAAAGGACCAGAGATCACAAACCAGTTGGATAGCACAGTGGTTCCACAGCCTGGTGTTATTTATACTTCCTGTCTACTAGTTACTCCTCGGTTTAGAATTTGCTATAGGAGTGGTAGCAACCTATTGATATGTTGGCATATCCATCGCTTCAGGCGTTGTCACAAATGGACTTCACATTGCTGATTTTCAGGATGTAGTGGGAGTATCCAAAGCTTGGATCAATATGATTTTTACTTTCCACCAAATATTTTTATTTTAAATAATAGCCGACAGTGGGATGCCGACCCCTATGTTCTACATGTAGATAGGTTCCTACTTGCAATTCAGTACTATAGATCCTCTTCCACAAATACTCAGTACTAATACTAATGTTTATGAAAACTAGGGTCTGTTTTTTGAGGGAAATTCAAACATTTCTCAAGCTTTAAGTTATCCCTTTGCCAGGAAACATGCTTTAATGTTATCTATACAAATCAAAATGTGATGACGTTGCTAATATTACTCAATCCAATGACATTTTACTTTATTTTTCATATTCCAGATACATTAAATTCTGCATTGCCTGCCAACAAATGTACAAGAACATTTAAGATTTATTTGAAGGAGAAATTTATAGTTTGAAGTGATTGAGGAAGGCTAATTCAATGAGAGCAGAAAAATCCTGGGCATAGTTTGACATAAAATCAGTATGGGAAGAGTATGGCGCCAAGCAGATCATCAAATATAAGCAAGCCAAGCGAAAAGGGCAGGGAGTCAGACGTAAAAATGTCTGTTACGGACTCCGCTGATGCCTCATTTCAATTTCAATTTGATCTACTTTTTTTCATGTATTTATTTCTTAATCTATACTTTTAATCAGTATTTTAATTACCAATTATTAAAAACAATGAACCTCTATATAATGTACTGGATGCCGCCCAATGTACAACCAAATCAAGGGCTCAGATATGGTCTCAAGACTTATTCCCAAGTTTGAAAATAAGATCCAAATTATTAGAACAAGATACAACATAGAATGTTACTGTATTTCCTCCTATTGCCATTGATTTCTGTTATCCACAAAAGAGATTCTAATTGGAACAGATCTTCAAGAAACAGATGAATCAATCATCATTGATTCATATTTTAATGGGAAATTATCGCCTCATAAATAATTTCAAGAGATTGAAAACAATGAGGAGCAGAGATTTTTAGAATTCTACGCTAAAGTCTAAAGGTGAAATTATTTATAGGTGGTGTACCTTTTAGGTTGAAGAAGGGTCCTTATTAACCCCAAAACATCTGTAGACAGGTTTATGCAGAACACACTGGCAGGCATTTATTAATTTGAGCTATCATTTTCAGTGGGATGTAAGTTTGTGGCTCATAAGATTAATGATTTGGCGTATGAACAAAAAGGTTTAGAACGGTCTCCCCATTCATGAAGGTGAAATAGAACTACCTAGACCAGATTTTAGCTGCTCTAATTATGCGCCAAAATTTGTGCCACAAAACGAGTCAGAAGAATAGAAGTGCTGGTTTTACAAGCAGCGCCACATTTTTGACCCCCAAAAAAGAACAAGTTGTAAGTGTTGGAAAACAACAATGTTGTGGCACCAACACTTCATAAATAAAGCGCAAGAGGCGCAGCAAGGGTAAAAAGTGTTTCTGCCAGTTTTCTTTATGAAAGTCAATAATAAATGATCCCCACTGTTTTAGTTGCTTTGTATCATACTGGAACTAGCCATTATCCAGGGCATTTTTGCATTTAGTCTTCTCTGTGATGAGTGGCCATTCTAGAGCTGGTAACATATTGTGGTTGCATTGTGAAGGCACAAATATTGGGCTATGTAGATGCAATAAAAAGGAGATTAATTTCTATTCTCTCAGAATAAATCGTCTGTTTAATATTACTGTAGGAAGCAGGGAAAGGGATCAACGTCTGATCATCACTAGTGGTAGTAAAGTATTGTAAGTTTGTTGGGAAGTAGCCCGAGGCCTAAGCCTGCTAATGGGCCCATGGCTACCCTAAACACTTACCAAGTTTAATAGTACCCTGTTGTGATAATAAAAGACTTCCAGTCCTGAAATCATTGTACATGTGTTCTAGCTCTTTACATACATGTATACAAATAATGCTTGCAAGAACTCTAAAGGTCCTCCAAAGATCCTTAACCTTTTCACAACTGCCCTGAAGTGATATACAGTATATACTCCCTAATTGCACATACCCCATGCAGATAGCATGTGTAAAGACATTATGATAGTGGCCTGCTTCAAAAGGCTATAACTTCTTAATATGGCCTGTAGTGCTGGTATAATTTTAAAGAAAATAATCTTCACTTTACCATCCTGTTCAACGTCATGGCACCAAGAGACACAATCCTAACTTTAAACTGTCTTTTTATTTGCCACGGTTCTCAAGATATAGGTGTTTGAAGTGGGACACCTCAGCTGAAGGCAGCATAGACAGGAAGTCATGAGCCCTGCTGCCTAGGATGCTCATGTGACCTGTAGTGAACAGCAGCAAACTTTAATAAAATGTGGGTGACTTTGTTAGGGTCTTATACTTACCATGTTAATGATTGATATAAATGGCCAACCCCTTTAATGATTATTTTAATTCTCAGAATTTTAACTTCCCGGAATACCCCTTTAATGAATTTTTTTTCATAAAGACAATTGGGGACATTATTTTTTTTTATCTTTACGTTGGCTTTACTAAGATATTATTATGTACAGTGTGTACTGTGAATAGAAAACAAGTACTGTACTTAAAATAAGTATAACAATATACTTAAAAGATATCTACTGCCAGGATGAAGGATTGTAAACCAAGCACACTGACATACTGGTGTCTGTCCCCTCTGGCAGGATCTGCTCTTCTTTAAGTTTCATAAGCCCTAGTTTTTAAGAAAAAAGGCTTGAAAAATTATCCAAATGAGCCTGAGAGGCTTCAAACTCTATTAACACCTATGGAGCCTGGAGCCTCTCAGGCTCATTTGCATAGTTTTAAAAGCCTTTAATTTTAAAAACCAGGACAAAAGAAGCAAAAAGAAAAACAGAACCTTCTAGAGGGACCACACACCAGTATGTCAGTGTGCTTGGCTTACAATCCTTCATCCTGGTGGTAGATGTCCATTTAAGATTACAGTCATGTCAGATGGTTACATTTGGTTATTTTTTTTCCCCTGTATATTTAAATATTTCACCACACATGTGGTGTGAACCTGTCACATTTTACACATCCAAAAATTTGAACAAGCTTTTTGATAAACATTGTTTTATAAACGCGAAAACTGTCAAAGATTGTTCCATCCAGTCTAGTGTTTAGTATTCTGACATGTCGCTTTTGTTTTGTAGTTATACATGTTTTATCACCAGAAATAGCATTTACAAAATGTCAAGCGAGATAGCAGCTGAGACAGATAATAAAAATGCAGACCTCAAGCAGTCAACAGCGTTCTGTATATTTGCAGCTCAGAAAAGTTGTCCCTACTTAGGGGACACAGACACTTTATTTTTCTCTCTAGACACAACATTTTTTTCTACTTCTTATTAACCCCTTCCCGCCACAGCCCTTTTTCGTTTTTGCGTTTTCATTTTTTACTCCCCACCATCAAAAATCTATACATTTTTTATTTTTCCATGCACAGAGCTGTGTTATGGCTTATTTTCTGCATAACAAATTACACTTCAAAATGGTGGTATTTATTATTCTATGCCATGTACTGGGAAGTGGGAAAAAAATTCCAAATGCAGTGAAATTGGTGAAAAAACGCATTTGCGCCATATTCTTGTGGGCTTGGATTTTACCGCTTTCAATGTACACCCCAAATGACATGTCTAGTTTATTCTTTGGGTCATTGTGATTACAGGGATACCAAATTTGGA
Organism: Engystomops pustulosus; assembly: GCF_040894005.1. Classification (NCBI taxonomy): domain Eukaryota; kingdom Metazoa; phylum Chordata; class Amphibia; order Anura; family Leptodactylidae; genus Engystomops; species Engystomops pustulosus. The sequence goes on along the minus strand of NC_092415.1, from coordinate 179,011,353 downwards.
TAGGTTTTATAATGTTTTCGTACATTTACAAAAATTAAAACCTCCTGTACAAAAAAAAAATAGTTTTGCCATCTTCTGGCGCTAATACATTTTTCATACTTTTGATGATGTTTTCAATGTTACCATTTTTAGGACTGTAAGACCTTGTAATTACTTTTTATGTAATTTTTAATTTTTTTTAAAATGGCAAAAAAGTGCCATTTTTGACTTTGGGGCTCTATTTTCCATTACGGGGTTAAATGCAGTGAAAAACCGTTATATTATTTTGGGTGGTTAATCTCATGTCTTTAAGTTAATGCACATTCACAAAAATGTAAAGGCTTCCTGTCAGTTTTTATGAACCATGGAACAGTCCATGTGCACCCTTTTTTAAAAAATCCATTTATGGGGGAATCTCGTCACAATAAACAAGCCTCATCATGCTTTATTTTTATTGGTCTCTGAAATCAAATGAGTGTGAAACATTTGTGTGCATGTTTAACGGTATGTGGTAAGCTCTTTAGCTCCCTCTAGTGGTGGCTTCATAAGATTAGCATTTTATTTATTAAATCTATATCCATGAAGGGAATGTGGGTGTTACATCTGTGCCAGCGTCTTCCTCGGTCCAAGCAGAGAGACTGAGGAGATGTTATTTCTCTGTGTTTCTTGCTCTTTTCTGTTGCGCAAACATGGTCTCAGGTACTGGGATGTTCTAATTACACCACACCCATCTACTCTGCAGTATGTCCGGTCAAACTTTATCTTGCCAGGTCCATTCCCTGAGAGAGTGAGACTCTCTATATTCTTAGAATTTTGATCTTGGCTTCCATTTTTGACTATTCTTCAGTATCTCAGACTCGGTACTGCATTGTCATCTCTGTTGTGACCTTGATTGTTGACAATGCTTCTGTGTTGTATTGTTTGTCCTGTTTTCTGGTTTCACTTTGGCGGATGAAGGGAACAATGCCCATTTACTGGCCAATGGTCAAAGTGGACCTAGTTAGGAGGGAGGTACAATTTGGGGCTCAGTTTTAGGGCTTATTGTCCTTGTCCATGTGCTGACATTACAGTGGGGCTCAACATATGTTAAAGCAGACCTCCAAACACCATGAAAGATAAAGTAGAAAATAAGTCAACACAGAATTTCAAAGTTGTTTAGAAGATATTTAGAAAAAATCGAATCGTTGTGAGGTTATTGTAAAGAGAGCAATGCTACTTAATGCCAATCATTGTCTGCAAAGGGGTTAATTACTCATTTAACATAATAGTTTTAAGCTTGGCTGAACATTTCATTGTGCTGTCAGCGCCTCTGATAATTTGATGTAAGGACTAGCGATTTAATGGTGGTAGCCCTGCCAGGAAGACTAATCAAAGGCTTCACGTAGCATTTTGCAGTCGGCTAATGAAAACCTTGAAAGATACTTGTGGGTGTACGGTCCGCAACATTACAAATAGCTCTGGCAGGCGGCACATTTGATTCCATTGTTCTGTTTGAAGGAATCGGGAAGCAGCACAATATATTGCAGGCTGTCTTGTTGTGATTCCATAGGGCATTATGGGAATTGTGCCGCACTGTGATTAATTGGGGCCTTCTAAACGGTTCTAATGATTTCTCATCATTTTCTCAGGCTGCCTTTATGTTTCATGTAAGTATGTATTGTGACACATGGCTTGTAATTTACTACGGCACAACGCTTGGTCTCTGGTTTCATTAAGTGGTCATATATTTTGTGCTGAATGTGAAAGGTTAGAGCCGTGACAGGTTGCCCGTGCGGAAATAAGTGCATTAATTGCTGGTAATTATACATGTTTGTGCTTTTGCCTTTTATCGCTCCTCTCAATTTGCCAAATGAAAGCATCAAATTAAAATTCCCATTTTCACGGCCCTCGGCAACTTCTCATGGCGTCCGCCACATCATGGCTACATTATAAGCAATTTCAAGGTGAGACAAAACATGTTACCTTTGCAGGCTTTTATATTTTAATCATTAAATTAAAGATTTAATGTCATATGTTATTTGCTTACATATTCGTTTCTCGATTTTCACAATTTGCCCTAATGACTGATTTGGCAAATTTCTATTCACAGTAAGCAGAGATCTAGAAAACCATGAGGAATTAATACTGAAAGTATATGGGAAATTTATGTAACTGCTCATCATACAAACAATAACATTTATTTACTGAAATGGGAGCACCCACTTAAAGTGGTTGTCTTAGTGTTTACAAAAATGTTGGCGCAAGGCAAATGTTGTGCCACTATTTTAAAAAGGCTCTAGGACTTTGCCAGGCAATTACAGGCCTGTAAGCTTAACTTCCATTGTGGGGAAAATATTGTAAAGGGTAAGTAAAATACTGGAGTATGTGACATCAAATAGTATTACAAGTGACAGCTAGCATGAGTGCATTAAGGATAGAAGTTGTCAGACAAACCTGATCTGCTTCTTTGAAGAGGTGAGCAGATGCCTGGATGGAGGAGCTGCTGTGGATATTGTGTTTTTGGACTTTGCAATATGAATAGTCTATACAAAAAATATGGTAGTTAATTCTTCCAGATTAAATCAAATCAAAAGACGAGGGGGCACTGTCTCTGTCTGGAGAAAACACGGATTAATCACCAGAGGTGTCAGCGCTTTTTTATTATGAGAACTGTCGCTCTGTGGAATAACCTTCCTCAGGCCTGGTCACAGCAGGGACAGCAGAGAGCTTCCAGAAGGGTCTAGATGCCTTTTTACACCTAAATTACATTGATGGTTGTCACGAACCCGACTCACCGGAGTTCACACACTGGGATAACTACTCTATGGAGTCCCAGAATTTAGCCCTTAAGCTCCGCCCACTTCCACAAAATGGCGTCCTTACGCTAAATTTACTCCACAAATTTCCACCCCAGCCACACTGCCACCACCCACGAGTTACTTGCTCAAAGAAGGCCGTAGGCACCTCAACCACACAGACAATGCACCCTGATGATAACTCAGCACATGCACTCACTACTTACACGATATTACAATTATAAATTCACACAGAACATGCAATCGCTTACTACATGGACTATGCTAATAATGACCTCTGGTAACGTGATTCCCTTTAGAGACTCAGATTCTTTAAGGCTACAAGCAGAGGCTTATTAAAAAGTTTTAATTTACATAAAAATGCAGTACACTCAAAGAATTAAATTGTCAGATAAAATGAAAAAAGGATTAAAACAATACACATACAATACTTACAAACAGTTAGGGAAGAGCGAAACAAAAAATTCTTGCTAGTGGAATAGGAAGAAATTCTTTGGCCCGAGGACAGGGCATAAGCATCGATCCAGCCTCCTATTGTCATAGAGTCACCCAGACTGAACACTACTATGTGGCTGCTTCATTAATTTAAGCCCAGGTGATTTTTGACCCCCACCCCTGGCTGTGATGTCACTGTGAGGGGGATTTTTCTACCCCCCTCCCATCAGTGAGCTACTTTTTGGGTCTGGGTTTTTATCAGAATCCCATAACTTTTGATTGGGAGATGGCACAATTGTGCCATGGCTTCCAACCAAACGGGCATGTTATTCCCATTAACCCCATACCAAACTCGGGGTGTCTTAGCCTAATATCAGGGGTGTTCTGCTATTGGCTGCCTTCCATTGCAGCTAATGTTCTGATTTTCAGACCAGGAGTGTGTCTAGACCCCATAACTGTCCTGTGTAACTTGGGACCTATAATTATGAATTATGTCCCAGTTATGGGCAGCTATGATATTCCCCTTTGTCTGAATTTGGAGGGAAAAACATGCAGTCTGTGGCTTCTTTTCATCCCCCACTAACTAGACTACTCTGGCCGAGAGGTGTTAATTTTACCACTTAGGAAGACCATGCTTCTCTGATCAAGCATAGACTCCCTGGGGTTTTATAACCACCCTGCCAGGCTCACCTTCCTGGCTGATCTTAAACAAATGGAGCCTAATGATTTATAACAGGCAGAATGAAACACAAAGAAAGAAATAAAAATATATATATATAACAAACAAACTGTGGAGGAGTAATATTATTATCACACCTCCCTCCAGAGATATGGCATGGGATTTGGATATTCTAATCAATATCCCAAGCCATTGTCCGCCGGCTCTCCCTGCAGTGACAATCCGTCCGCATTCCCATGTTCACTGCCCTTCTTGTGTTGAATGGTAAAGTCATATTGCTGTAGGCCTAGACTCCATCTCAGCAGCTTTCCGTTATCCCCAGATACCCGGTGAAGCCAACTGAGAGGGTTGTGGTCCGTTACCACGGTGAACTTTCGGCCATATAAGTAGGGCTGTAGTTTCTGTAGGGGCCACACAATGGCAAGGCATTCTTTTTCTATGGTGGCATAGGCCACCTCCCTGGGTAAGAGTTTCCTGCTTAGGTATAGGATGGGGTGCTCATCTCCCTCTGGGTTGACCTGGCTGAGTACCGCACCCAAGCCATAGGCGCTGGCGTCAGTCTGGACTACGAACTTGCGGCTGAAATCTGGACTCTGTAATACTGGAGAGCTAGTCAGAGCCAATTTCAGAGCCGCCATGGACCGCTCACAATCGGCAGTCCAGCTGACTACCTGTGGTAGTTTCTTCTTTGTGAGGTCTGTGAGGGGCTTGGCCAGGGTACTGTAGTTAGGGACGAACTTACGGTAGTACCCAGCTGTTCCTAGAAATGACATCACCTGTTTCTTCGTTTTGGGGGTAGGCCAATTTGCAATGGCCTCTACTTTCCCTGGCTCGGGCTTAAGTGTCCCCCCACCTACCAGGTGTCCTAGGTATTGCACCTCAGACATGCCTATCTGACACTTCCCAGGCTTGATGGTGAGACCGGCTTCCCGGAGGCGCTTGAGCACCTGTGACAGGTGTGTCAAGTGCTCCTCCCAAGTCTGGCTAAACACTGCAATATCATCCAGGTATGCCACAGCAAACCCTTCAGACTTACTTAGCAGTTTGTTCACCAAGCGCTGGAATGTGGCAGGGGCATTCTTCATGCCAAAGGGCATGACTTTAAACTCATATAGTCCAAAGGGGGTGATGAAGGCGGACTTTTCCTGCGCCTCCACTGTCATGGGAATCTGCCAATACCCCCTACTTAAATCCATGATGGTGATATACTGGGCGCTGGCGAGTTGATCCAAAAGCTCATCTATGCGGGGCATTGGGTAAGCGTCAAAAACCGTGATGCTGTTCAGCTTCCTGTAGTCCACACAGAAGCGTGTGGTCTTGTCCTTTTTGGGGACAAGCACCACAGGTGATGCCCACGCACTTTGAGACTCTTGGATCACCCCCAGTCCCAGCATTTCCTCCACCTCCCTCTTAATGTCAGCCCTTACTTCTGTAGAAACCCGATATGCACCCTGTCTGACTGGTGGGTGTCCCCCCGTGTCTACATGATGAGAGGCTAGTGGGTTTTTCCTGGTTTACCGGTGAAACTGTCAAGGTATGGGTTGAGTGTCTCTCTCAGCTGGGATTTCTGAGATCCAGACAGCTGGGCGCTGACTATGGCATCCTCAATGGACCCTCCCTCCTGTGCGGATGCCACTAAGTCAGGCAAGGCCTCCCTTTCTCCCTCCTCTGGTATACTGCAAACTGGCAGGACGCACGTATCCCTATCATGATGAGCCTTGATCATGTTCACATGAAAAACCTTGCGCTTCTTGCGAACATGGTCGATCGTGACTACATAGTTCACGTCATTTAGGCGTTGATGAATGGGATACGGGCCTTCCCACGCAGCTTGGAGTTTGTTTTGGGTAGTGGGGATCAGGACCCACACCTTCTGGCCCACCTCATACACTCTCTCCCTGGCGTTCCTGTCATACCACCGTTTCTGGTCGGCCTGGGCTTGAGTCAGGTTCTCCTGCACCATCCCTGTCAATGCCTGCAGTCTGTCCCTGAACTTCAGAACATAGTCAACTACAGAGACCTCTGGTGACCCTAATTCTCCCTCCCATGACTCCTTCATGAGATCTAGTGGGCCACGTACCTTCCTGCCATAGAGAAGCTCAAAGGGAGAGAATCCAGTTGATGCCTGCGGTACCTCTCTGTAAGTGAATAGCAGGTGTGGTAGATAACGATCCCAGTCCTTCCCATGGGTATCCGCAAACGTCCGGAGCATCTGTTTGAGGGTCCCATTAAACCGCTCGCAGAGTCCATTGGTCTGCGGGTGATAAGGACTGGCTACCAAGTGCTGCACCTGTATTTTCTTACAGAGGCACTGCATAAGGTGAGACATAAACTGGGTCCCCTGATCTGTGACCATCTCTCTGGGGAACCCTACACAAGAGAATATAGTGAGGAGCGCATCTGCCACCTTGTCAGCCCGGATGGATGACAATGCCACGGCCTCTGGGTAACGTGTGGCATAATCCACAACCATCAGGATGAAGCGTTTACCTGAGCTGCTGGTGACATTCACAGGGCCTACAATGTCAACAGCAATTCTCTGGAAAGGCTCCTCAATTATGGGTAAAGGGATGAGGGGTGCTCGCTGTACCTGGCCGGCCTTCCCCACCCTTTGACATACTATACAGGAACGGCAATATTCCGCCACATCATTCCCCATATTGGGCCAATAGAAATTCAGCTTGAGTCGACTTTTGGTTTTACTTATCCCCAGATGGCCTGCTAGTGGTATCTCGTGGGCAACTCTCAAAAGCTGCTCCCGGAAAGGGCGAGGTACCACCAGTTGCCTATCAAGGGATACATCCTGCTGGGGGTCAGTGTGAAGGCTCTGTCTATACAACCTACCCTGGTCCCATGTAATACATTCCTTGTCCCCCTCCTCAGGGGTCTGACCAGCCCTCTCACGTAGCTTGTGTAGACTCTCATCTGAGTGCAGGGCGTCCAGAAACTGGCGACGCTCTGACTCTGTACTGGTTAATAGTTTAACCCTTTGACTGGTCTCAGCCACTGGTGACAGGCTGTCAGTCTGCTCCTGTTCCTCTGCAACCCGGACAGCAGGAGGTTCAGGACTCAGGCAACGGTGAGCTTCCTTAAGACTCCGACTGCGAGTTACAGCGGACACGGACACACCACACTCCAGCTTTTGGCGCAGAGCTGTGGGTGTTAACATACTACCACTCTTAGCCACATTATTAACACAGTTAAACTCTACATCATTACTATGTTCACATTCATGGTCTATGGCATTAGAAGCTAGGTTAGAAACAGGTAAATGGTTACTACACATTTCAACAATATCACATGATGCATCATCGTCACAGTCTACAGTAGGCATAGTCCCAACAATATCAGATGTTAACTCACGTGGGGCACCAGGGATGCCTGTGTCCTCATTGGCATCCTGGATTACATATCTAGAGACCAGACGCCCCAGGTCGGTCCCCAGCAACACATTGGTGGGAATTTTATCCGTTACACCCACGTCTGTCATCCCTCTCCCCGCCCCCCAATCCAGGTACACCCGGGCCATGGGCAATGCAGGGGTGAGGCCTCCAACTCCAGCAACTGTAAGAGTCCGTCCTGGGATGAGATTCTCCGGCTTGACCAGTGAGGGGTGCACAAGGGTCATCTCTGCACCAGTGTCCCTCAACCCCATTGTGACATTGTCACCCACAGTAACCTCCTGTAGGTTGTCACCAACCACCCGCTTACTCCCACCCACAAACAAAACAGATGGTGAAGACGATGTTGGTTTGGGCAAAGGGGTGGTCTTCCTCTTCTCTGGGCATGTAATGATGATGTGCCCCGATCGGTTGCAAACAAAACACCTGCGTTGGTCTCCCGCTGGCTTAAATGATGAAGAAGGGGATGCCCCAGAAGCTTTGTGGGAAGCTGTAGAAGAGTTAACAGGGGGCTTACCCCCCTTCCATCCTGCCAGCTGGGCAGCCTTTTCCAACGATTTTGGCTTCCGTTCTCGTATGAACTGTCGCACCTCCGCTGTACAGGTGTGAATAAATTGGTCCATGGCGATCAGGTCATCCATCTCCTCTAGAGTGGTCACACCCCATCCTCTGGACCATTGTTTCACCAGGTTTAGCAGTTTCCTGGCAAACTCGGCATAGCTATCCGTATCTGTCCGCCTGACAGTACGGAAACGCTCCCTGTATACCTCTGGAGTGAGGTTAAAACGCTGTATCAGATAGCCTCATAATCGTGCTCCACAGAGGCAGGTAAGGCTACAAACGCCTCCAGTGCTTTGCCTTTAAGTCCAGGGGTAAGGTATCGGGCCCATTCAGCAGGCGGCAGTTGAAATTGCCTGCAGACCCTCTCAAATCCTTGCAAAAAGACATCCAGGTCCCCATCATTCTCCAGGACAGGAAAACGATCCAGGCGGGGCCTAAAAGAAACACTGTCCATGGACTCACTCTGTGCTGATGGTGAAGTTCTTTGCTGTTGTTGGAGCTGTATCTGGGCCATCTGCAGCTCATGCTCCCGCTCTGCTTGGCGTTCAGCAAACTCACGTCTACGTTCCTCAGCCGCCCTCTCTGCTCGGGCAGCTTCCAGCGCTGTTTGGCGTTCAGCAAATTCACACTCTGCTTGTCTCTCCCGTTCTTGCATCAACAGCTGTATCCTAAGGCTAGGATCACAGTCACCAATCTGCTGGAGAATTAGAGAAAAAGAAGTGTCCATACCGCCGCGCCGCCATGCCCAGCCGGTTGCTGCAGGACATCTCCTATCGGTTCCTCTGAGGCTGGAGGTCCCTGGTCCGGTTCCGCAGAAGGATGGGACTGCACATCAAACGCCACCAGCGTTTGAATTATCTCCACCTTGTTCTGGCCCGTTGTTATTAGCCCTCTCTCCGCACAGAGAGTCAGCAGATCAGCCTTGGATCTGTTTCTGTATACCTCTGCCATCGTAGCAGTGGTCTCACTAAGCAAACAAAAGATAGAAAAGAAAAGAGGGGGAGGGGAACTGTTTTGTACGTATGTATATTGACTGACAAATTTTGAGTGCACTGAGTCTCTTGCTTGTGGACTGTAGTATTAGGAATACTTCAGCCCTTAAGTGAAAGGGTTAATTGCTTAAACCAAACACTTAAAGCCTTAACAGTGTAATAAAAAATTATACACTATCCCACCGCTATGCCACCAATCTGTCACGAACCCGACTCACCGGAGTTCACACACTGGGATAACTACTCTATGGAGTCCCAGAATTTAGCCCTTAAGCTCCGCCCACTTCCACAAAATGGCGTCCTTACGCTAAATTTACTCCACAAATTTCCGCCCCAGCCACACTGCCACCACCCATGAGTTACTTGCTCAAAGAAGGCCGTAGGCACCTCAACCACACAGACAATGCACCCTGATGATAACTCAGCACATGCACTCACTACTTACACGATATTACAATTATAAACTCACACAGAACATGCAATCGCTTACTACATGGACTATGCTAATAATGACCTCTGGTAACGTGATTCCCTTCAGAGACTCAGATTCTTTAAGGCTACAAGCAGAGGCTTATTAAAAAGTTTTAATTTACATAAAAATGCAGTACACTCAAAGAATTAAATTGTCAGATAAAATGAAAAAAGGATTAAAACAATACACATACAATACTTACAAACAGTTAGGGAAGAGCGAAACAAAAAATTCTTGCTAGTGGAATAGGAAGAAATTCTTTGGCCCGAGGACAGGGCATAAGCATCGATCCAGCCTTCTATTGTCATAGAGTCACTCAGTCTGAACACTACTATGTGGCTGCTTCATTAATTTAAGCCCAGGTGATTTTTGACCCCCACCCCTGGCTGTGATGTCACTGTGAGGGGGATTTTTCTACCCCCCTCCCATCAGTGAGCTACTTTTTGGGTCTGGGTTTTTATCAGAATCCCATAACTTTTGATTGGGAGATGGCACAATTGTGCCATGGCTTCCAACCAAACGGGCATGTTATTCCCATTAACCCCATACCAAACTCGGGGTGTCTTAGCCTAATATCAGGGGTGTTCTGCTATTGGCTGCCTTCCATTGCAGCTAATGTTCTGATTTTCAGACCAGGAGTGTGTCTAGACCCCATAACTGTCCTGTGTAACTTGGGACCTATAATTATGAATTATGTCCCAGTTATGGGCAGCTATGATATTCCCCTTTGTCTGAATTTGGAGGGAAAAACATGCAGTCTGTGGCTTCTTTTCATCCCCCACTAACTAGACTACTCTGGCCGAGAGGTGTTAATTTTACCACTTAGGAAGACCATGCTTCTCTGATCAAGCATAGACTCCCTGGGGTTTTATAACCACCCTGCCAGGCTCACCTTCCTGGCTGATCTTAAACAAATGGAGCCTAATGATTTATAACAGGCAGAATGAAACACAAAGAAAGAAAAAAAATATATATATATATAACAAACAAACTGTGGAGGAGTAATATTATTATCACAATGGTTATATATTATTGTTTCCCCTTAAATCTCTTCCTCATCCAATCCATTCCCTTCCTTGGTTGAACTTGATGGACATGTGTCTTTTTTCAACTGTATAAACTATGATATAGGTGTTGGGGGGTGTTTAGAATAAACCCACTTATGCTTACCTACTTTGGCACTCCAATTGTCCCACGTCACCTGTCTATGTCGTGCCCTTGTTTGTTTACAGTGGCAGGTAAGCTCCAATCAGAATACTTCCGCCTATATGGCACACCCACCCGTCCCCTGCTGCCACGTGACACAGCATTGGCTTCAATATGTACACGGTGCAGCAGCTGGGGAAGGGTGGGCTTGCCTTGCAGTAGTCTGAGCAGAGCCTGCCTGCCTCTGTAGACAAACAGGGGCACGGCACCAACAGTTTTGTGGCTTGGGACAACGGGGGCACTGGAGGAGGTAAGCTTGACAGGTTAGCAGTAATGTAGAGGGGAGGGGCAGAAAATTAGGTCATTCACCAATACACATCTAATCATAGTTTTTCACTGCTTTCTTGAAACTGAAAGTGAGTCCTCTGGTTGAAAAAATTGCTAAACAGCAATTGAAAAACAGCTGACATTACTGTCCATATAGTGGCCACAGATGGAAGGTCATGTGATCATTAACTGTCAATAACCAATGTATCTTCCAAGACCTTATGATATAATTACAAGCTTAAGGTCCTGGAAGATAGATTGGTTATGAACAGTTAGAGATCACACAATTCTCCATCAGTGGCCATTTTATGGACAGGAATGGCGACTGATGAGGTAAAAGAAAATTTCTGAACCAGGGGCTTTACTTTACATTTCAAGAAAGCAGAAATTAACTTTTAATAGATGTACATTGGCGAATTACCTAATATCCTGCCCCCCACAGTTATAAACATATCACAAAAAGCATGGAATATAGTGGCCAATCTCTTCAAGACCTTGAAAAAACATAACCATAATAAGCAGTAAGCCTAAAAAATAATGCTCTGGGTCTAATGAACTATAACTCCTCCAACAAAAAATGGAATCCCATTATTAATACCATATTTTTCGGAATATAAGGCACACAAAAAATCCTTTGATTTTCTCAGAAATCAAATGTGCACCTTATAGTCCAGTGCGCCTTATATATGAACCGTACTTACAGACAACAGCCTTGAACTGTGCACAGGTCTGCCACCTGCTGGTCATTATTCATCCTTATAATCAGGTGCGCCTTATAATCCGGTGTGCCTTATATATGAACCTAGACATTTTAGCAGGCATTTATTGATGGTGCGACTTATAATCCGGTGCACCTTATAGTCCGGAAAATACTGTAAATAAAATATTTTTTTATCTATTGGAATAAATTGGAAATTAATTACAGCTCTGATTTGAAGATGCAATGTGGGCCTAAATTTAGCTGATATTTTCTTTTAGTTACCTGAGTTGAAAGAATTAAAAAATAAAGGTTAAACATGTAATAATAGATAAGATGACAATTTTTAACTTTAACACTAGGCACAAAATCAATGGAAATTTCATAGTAGTAAATGTTCAATTTGATTTTCCCTTGTAAGTCATTTTACCTTAGAAATGGCAGAACACAGGTAGAAAACAGATAACTGCTCTTTCGGAACATTACAGAAACATCGAGGCTACAAAGGCTAAAATGAATCACTGTTATTATTCCAGTTACCCTGCAGTAAACAAGTATCCATGAAAGATGTATTCATCACTATGTAGTTATCTATCACATAACTACAGCCTATGATTTATTTATTAATTTTTTTTCTTTCGAGAAGAGAAAGCGGAAACAAGTGACCGCAGGGAGCTCGAATGGATTTACAGCAGTTATCGGTAAAGCCTGGTGTAAGGCATTGTCACAAAAAATAGTAGCTGCATGGATATTCTGTTCCATTCAGATACATACAATAGGAACATTATTTTACCCCCCACTGAACTGTGATGATTGGTCGGAGGAACGAATCGTAGAAACAATTATCCCACCAGAAGTCAAGATTGAAGATTCTGCTGTATTGTTTGTTTAAAGGAGATATTGTTTTCACATTATCGGTCTATTTTTAAGGGAGTTACATAAAAAGAGAAGCTGTTCTCTTATCAACTGGGGATGAAGTGTAGAATAATTATCCAGTATTAAGGAGCAAAGATTTTCAACATAAAATGAGGAAGAATTGTATATGTTCCCCGATTTATAGGCTACCTAGAGTTAATCCTAAAATAGAAATGAATGTCCTATAGGTTAACCCATTAGGCTATTCTTTTCCATTTTTGCTTCTGTTCTTTTCACTAATCGCAGTTTTGTTCTTAAGTTGAATCTGTATGTAAGTCAGAACTGTTTATTTTATAATTGTGACCCCAGCCAGAATTTTTTTGGTCTTTTGGATTTTAAAAATGTTGGGTTGTCATACGATTAACAATAAAGCTTAATTGCAGACACCTTTGATAACGGTTATAGCTGATCATTGTAGCCTAGGGCTATAGTGCAGTAAATTACCAACATACAGAGGTCAATTTGTAACCAAGGGTTGTCTGTAAATCAGGTGTTCTTAATTAGGGGACCGACTGTACACAACTTCCAAAAATCATACCTTGGGATGGCTTCATACACCAGTTCCATACATCTGCAATGTGTTCTTCACACATATTGCTCTTCACATACTATTGTGAAGAACACCGTTCGGCGCACGTGTCTTCGGAACATCTGCAATGTGTTCTTCACTGTGTTCTTTCTGTGCTTGGGCTGGGCTGTGATGTGATCAGGGTTGGACTGTTGGTCCTGCTCCAGCCCGCTCCGCTCCAGCCTCCACTTCAGCCCCCCGATCCTCTCCTCTATGCCCGCTCCGTTTCGCTCCAGCCCCCGCTATGCTCCTCCATGCCCGCTCCAGCTCCACTCCGCTCCTCCATGCCCGCTCCAGCCCGGCTCCTCCATGGCCGCTCCAGCCCCGCTCCGCTCTTCCATGCCCACTCCAGCCCCGCTCCGCTCCTCCATTCCCGCTATAGCCCCGCTCCGCTCCTCCATGCCCGCTCCTGCCCCACTCTGCTCCTCCATTCCCGCTCCAGCCCCCGCTCCTCCATGCCCGCTCCAGCCCTTGCTCCCCTCCTCCATGCCCGCTCCAGCCCCCGCTCCTCTCCTCCATGCCCGCTCCATCCCCGCTCCGCTCCACTTCAGCCTCTGCTCCTGCATGCCTGATCCAGCCTCCACTCCGCTCCTCCACCGTTCAGCGCTCGTGTCTTTGGCTAAGTTAGCAGATGTTCGGAACATCTGCAATGTGTTCTTCACTGTGTTCTTTCACTGTCTTTTCTTAATTAAATGCTCGATCTCGAGCAGGGGAAATACTCATCCGAGCAACAAGCCGAGTAGTATGCCAATACCCGAACGAGCTTCAAGCTCGGATCGAGTATACTTGCTCATCTCTAGTTATGAGAAGTTTGCTAAAAGTCACAAAAAAACTAGCAATTTATTGATTAAATTGTCAGATGAGACAAATTTGAGACATTTGTACACCCGAAAACTGATGTAACTGCAATAAAAAATCCCCCCACTTATTTTTTCCATTTACAGAAGGCTTGTTTTTTGCAGGACCTATTGCACTTCATAGAGGCAATGGGGCACATTTACTAAGGGTCCTCAGCCGCGAATCCGTCAGGTTTTTCCCGAATATTTCCTCTTTGCGCTGTATTTCACGGGATTGTGGCGCACGCGATAGATTTTTGGCGCAATCGAGCCTACTTTCGCGCGACAGAAATCGGGGGGCGTGGCCACCGAACAACCCGAAGGATTCGGAAAAACCGCAGAATTTAAAAAGCCATTTGTGTCGCAAGATCAAGCACTCACATACACCAGAAAAAAGCAGGTGAACTCCAGCGGACCTCGGCGCAGCAGCGACACCTGGTGAATATCGGCGCACGGACCTTAGTGAATCCCGGCAGAACCCGAATCAGCGTCGGAGAACCCGCAGCTGGATCGCGACTGGACCGGGTAAGTAAATGTGCCCCAATATTTTATATTCAGTGCAATGTACTGGGAAGCATGAAGCAAATTACTTTACGTTTGCTAGGGTTGGGAAGTAAGAGTCCTCCTTACAGAGGCTGCCAATTAGACCGCTGTGTAGGTGTTTGGAGACTTTTAGCCATTGATGCTCCACTATGGAATTCTTGGAAAGTATGTCCAAGTTTTCCAGGATGGGATATGGAAACCATGTTTTCCATGATCCCAGTAGTCCTGATCTGTCTGTGATCATAGTTGTTAATCTGCAGATAATCAAGGGCACCTATCAGTTTGTCACCATTAAACCAAATGTCAGGTTCCCACAGAAGGCTTCATACTTTGTTCCATGCTTGCATAAAAATCCATAGCTCAAATCTAGCTTTAATCTCTTTAAAAAAGTAACTGGCTCTTGCAAGGAGACTCACCGTGTCACAAGGCCGTGTTTTGTGTTCAGCATTGTCTCTCTCAACTCCATCATTCTCTGTTCCTTCAGGAATGAGGGAGGGGGGAGTGAGGGGTCGAGAGAGAGTGTGGCTGTGTGCTACTTGCTGAAGAGAATTCTTGAGGGAGGGCAAAATAAGGGAGTTGGAAGAGAAGTCGGTGAGTATTCCCTTTAATATTAGATAATAGAATTATAACAGGAAGACAATAGCTACAGTATATATTTAATATTGATCAACTATCCATTACATCTGCAAATGCAGTAACCAATAAGTGGTGGTATTATTTGGACACTGTGTGATATATTATTTGGATATTTTGCTGCATGGACAACACCAAATTTAGAGGAATTGGATATAAATCTTTTGCTCCAAGGTTCATCTCAAGGTTACATATAGAAATATGTTGCCTTCAGCCTTGGGCATGGAATTTGTAGGTGTACTCTGATCTTTAGCATTCTTTCCAGGAATTGTCTAAACATACAATTTGTATCAGATTTATAAGCCCACATGACGCCAATGAGCATTGTATTTTCAAAATTACCATAACTAATTATGCATTTCAGACTATAATTTTAACAAATTAGTGTTATCGGTTAACGGCATACCATTACTTATCGCATCTGAAAACTTAATTTGTACCTCACTGATACTCATGTAACTAATGAATGTATATAAGCAATATTTATAATTTAATTGGACATGAATATTAACTTAATATATGAAACTTGATATGGTGTATGTATATGATACACACACTCACGTTAGATACCAGCATTATTTGTCTTACAACGGTTGAGCTGTGATAACAGTCACATTTTATGGGAGGGCAGTGGGGCAGAAGAGAAGTGACCCATCCCATGAGGTTATAAATGCACAGTGGTTTGGGAGGGTCGGTATTTGGTCAGGGAATGGAGACAATCAAGACTTCCATTGTATAAGCATAGTCATGTATTTCCTAATTGTCCTTCCCAGAAAAGTATCTATTTCTTTACTTATGATCAGTGTTCCACTAAAATTTCAACTGATCTTGGTTAGTTGCTCAGTATCATATTAAAATGATTAAAAAAAGACATCAGTCCATCAGGTCCAACTTATACATTATTTTGAGTTGATCTAGAAGAAGACAAATACCCTGCTAGGCTGATGCCAATTGGCCCAAAGCAAGGAAAAATTTCTTCCCGACCCCTAATATGGTAGTCGGAATAACTCCCTGGATAAACAGAAACCACTGACAAAAGGTTTTATTCCCATATGATGTGATATTATCACTCTCCAGTTGAGTTACATTCGGGAGGCTCAAACCTCCTGACCACCAACTGCAGACCATAATCTAGGCTTCCTACCTGATAACACAAAATTAGTCAATATCTGTTGCCTGGGTTTTAAAAAGTGTCCAGAAAGTTTGGACAATGCAATAATTGTGTAATGGATACCTATCTTAGTGCAGATGATCTCTAAATACCAACATGCCCCTTTAGGTGGACAGTTTTCGTAAGTGTCGGACAAAGTGAAACCAAAACACAAAAGTGACGGAAACACTTCATGAATACACGTGCAAGCTCAAAGCACCCGTTTCTTTGCGTGGTACAAAGGACCACCAGAACATATTTTGCAGCACAACCACCCATGTCGGTTATGGTGCAGTGAGACGTCTATGGGGGCAGTGATCTGAATTGTGCACCCGAAACACAGGCTCCAATACGGTTGTGTAAATGGGGCCTAAGGAGCCCTCCCTGACATACAGGCATTGTACAACAAACACTTTGCGTAAACTTAGGCAAAAAACTGTTGCAAACAGTATACCAGGCCCAATGAATAAAGTTTACTTGTTTTTGGTAGAAAGCTGACATTTTTTTCAACCCTCAGAGAAAAAG
The DNA here is from genome assembly GCF_040894005.1 of Engystomops pustulosus. Taxonomy (NCBI): domain Eukaryota; kingdom Metazoa; phylum Chordata; class Amphibia; order Anura; family Leptodactylidae; genus Engystomops; species Engystomops pustulosus. The sequence continues at coordinate 178,994,699 of NC_092415.1, read as the reverse complement.
CTTTAATTATCAAACACAAAACATAGAAAAAGGGACAAAAGCGCGGTATTTGTCTTGATGACGCATTAGCATTCGGAAATATAGGCTTAAGCAATGTAATCAGGAGGTGTCAGAGGTGCACAATTACAGTGATTAGCAGTGATTCGCCTGATTAGCTGTACATTACGCCACAACCTTTGTGACCGTGTTTGATGCAATTTTATCTGTTTGTGTGATTTGTATTGATTGTATAAGTTTCTTACTAATGTCCTGTAGTTATTCAGGAGAATGGATTGCAGTAAGTAACTCTTAGCCTATGCTAATGGGTATTTATGAAAATGAGCGATGGCAGCCAGCGCCAAGTACAAGCATCATTAGCAGTGGAATCGTAATAAACTCGGCAATTTACCATCTAGAGTGTGAAGATTTAATATCTGTAGTAGCATTGTAATATGATTATCACGTTTACCATAAATTGGAAAACTTTAAATTCCTTAGCTTACAGAGGTTTTTTCTTGATTTATTTAAATTTATTATGGTATACATAAAAATATAAATGTGTATTTGATTGATATATAGGAGGGCATCCTGTTAAAAGGATCCACTACTACCGATCCTGACAGTGCACCTCAACACTTCCTTCTCCATTGAAAGCCTAGCACTCTTGCCACAAATCCAGCAGAACATAACCCATGTCGGTTATGGTGCAGTGAGACATATATGGGGGCAGTGATCTGAATTGTGCGCCCGGAACACAGGCTCCAATACGGTTGTGTGAATGGGGCCTGAGGATGTTGCCATTAAGGATGTTTGTAGAGGGCTCACAGACTGAGCCCTCCCAGACATACAGGCATTGTACAACAGACACTGGTAACAGGAATGATTGGTGCTGGGTGTCAACCCTTTAAATGCTGGTGTTACATGTGCACCTCCAGTTTGGCTAGGATTATCACCCAACCCATTTTCCTGCCAGCCACCCACCCATGAGCTCATTGGGTGTAAAAACAGTTATTCTATTTTCACCATTTCACAACACAAATTTTGATAAAAAATGTTTCAAAGATTGTAAATTCCTCAAAATCATAGCAATGACAACACCACTAATAATACCACTAATAATGACACCTTACACTGGTCCCAAATCCAAAATATGAATAAGTTATTCATGTCAGAATATAGAAAAATTAAGCCATATTTTTATACAAAATATTTGAATGTCTGGTCAAATTGGATTATATTTTATGATTTAAATTTTGAAATTTGGAACAATTTAATATCAAATACACCTCTTTATAGCCTTTTACGGGGTATTCCCATGAAGACAAGAATCTTAAATATACTCAGGATAACAAAATCCAATAATATTAATTCTCTAATTTAATGTTATTAACAAAAATACAACATTTCACATATATAATTCCAACATGTCTCTATCAGTCGTCGTGTATACAATTTGGGTTGCCCCGGGATCCGACTGTAAATGTTCTCACTTTGGTTGGGCAGGTGCAGATTCTTCTCATGAATAACTTATCCAGTCCACACGATGCAGTGTGCTCTCTGTATCCAATCTCTCCCCCCTGCATTACAAGACCAGCTCAGACACAGGCACTTCCTGCCAGCAAGCAGCATGACAAGAATTACACTACAAACTACAGATAAGATCTGTAAAGCAGAGCTGACTGTGTGTTGTTGCCGAGATGTAGCAGAACTGAGAGTGTCATTGTGTTTTATATCCATTGTTTTTTTCCATCACTTTTTCTGTGTCAGATTCTAATGAATGTTCGGAAGCTAAATAAAAGTGTAGATAAACCTGTACCCTGATAATCTAAGCACATTGTCAGCACACAGCATCTCACAGCACAGAGGGATCATGAGGTGTCTGCTCAGAGAGTCCCCTCTGACCATCACCGAGTCATAGGAGCTAAAACAGAAATAAAACTGAGTATAATTGTAAAGTAAGGGATTAAAAATGATCTTTTTTGTGTAAACATCACTAAGGGATTAAAACTGGAGAACTTTCTTTCATGGGCAAACCCCCTTAACATTAGCTTATAAATACTTTATTTTCTGTGCTTTAAAATAAGATGTAATGTGTTTTGTTGTAGCCCGAGCGCAGCAGTTAGGATTAAAATTAATGTCAGCTTGGGAAGAACAGCAATTGTCTGGTATCTAAACCCATCAAGAAAGCTGTTTATGAAACAAAAATGAATTAAGATGCATTAACTACACCGCAGGAAAGTGTGACCATCTGCTTTTTTCTCCTGACTGCAAAATTGTTCTTTCATTTTCATGTGTTTTAAACAATTTTCAGTAATAAATGTGTCTTGTAAATTACAAATAAAAATGTGTCATAAAATCATCAAGCCTCTATCCCATATGTTAATTTTTATAAGGTTTAGGACTGAAAATCACGATTTTAGAGACTCCTGACAATTTCTACAATGATTCACTAAGAGAATTCTTGGTTTATCAAAATGACAGTATATCAAGCTGGTGGAAGCCGGTGGTTTAATACAAAGCTTTATGAGGACAGATGGAGGGGAAATCTCATCTCTGTTTAGTAATGAAACAAAAATCAGGACAGGCTACAGTCACTAGCATTACAATTGTTAATTACTTAGTTTACATTATCCCTAATTTATTATTTTAATTCTTTTTTTTTTTAAACTGTTATTTTTTTTACTTCTATAATTTATTTTGTGTGTGTGTATATTTATATTTTTTTCTTAATGAATGTATGTAGAAAAATATGTTTCATTTATTTAAATGAAATTACAACATTCTGCACAAAGTAAGGGCTCATGCACAGAGGTTCAGGTGTGCAGCCCATGGAAGCGAGCCATATGTGGTCCTGATCCCACAGACTTTACACAGTGCAATGGACGGGAGTGCCTGCATTATATGGAAATATAATCCAAGGACATCCTGTCTACTGGCTAAACAGAGACCAGCAGTGACGGGGACACCACCGGTTAATTCTCAGAAAGCAGTTAGTAGAGGCTTATTGTTTTTATAGCCCTCCCAGCCATATATATATATGTTTTTTTTATTCCCAGACAAATATTTCCCATTTCCTTAAAGGGGTATTCCAGGAATATGAATGTCTGACACAAAAACCCATGATGATATAAATAAATGAATACAACAATACTCAATGTCATTAGTCACAATATGGAGCTTAAATACCTTATATACTCGAGAATAAGCCTAGTTTTTCAGCACAAAAAATGTGCTGAAAAACTCAAACTCGGCTTATACTCGAGTCAAAAAAATAAATATATCTAAACTCACCTTTCCGGCGACCCCTGTACATCTTCTGTGCGATCTGTCCGGCAGCGGCGGCAGGCTATATACACTGGGGCAGGGTCTGGCAGGCTATATACACTGGGGCAGGGTCTTGCAGGCTATATACACTGGGGCAGAGTCTGGCAGGCTATATACACTGGGGCAGGGTCTGGCAGGCTATATACACTGGGGCAGGGTCTGGCAGGCTATATACACTGGGGCAGGGTCTGGCAGGCTATATACACTGGGACAGGGGATGGCAGGCTATATACACTGGGGCAGGGGCTGGCAGGCTATATACACTGGGGCAGGGTATTGCAGGCTATATACACTGGGGCAGGGTCTGACAGGCTATATACACTGGGGCAGGGTCTGGCAGGCTATATACACTGGGGCAGGGTCTGGCAGGCTATATACACTGGGGCAGGGTCTGGCAGGCTATATACACTGGGGCAGGGGCTGGCAGGCTATATACAATGGGGAGGCTGTGACCAATGCATTTCCCACCCTCGGCTTATACTCGAGTCAATAGGTTTTCCCAGTATTTTGTGGTAAAATTAGGGGTCTCGGCTTATACTCGGGTCGGCTTATACTCGAGTATATGCAGTAGTTTGATTTTATGATTTACAAAATGTATGGCCTCTCTAAAGTAGGTGGAGTTATCACCAAGATGGCCGCCACTGGAAAATACAAGTCCCATGATCCTTTAGTTCTCAGTAACTCCTCCTCCCTCTTATGCTCTGCTCCCGGTGATGATCTAGCAGGTTTTCTTGCTCTGTTACCATAGTAATGATGTGTAACTGCCATCACCACACACTGGCCATACTGGATGCACTGCAACCAACTGACTACAGCCAAACTTAGTGGTGATCACATGACCTGCCCAGGCAGGTGCAGGACATGTGATGTGGACATGTGACCAGCGGCCATCTTCTGTTCTGCGACGGACCGCGCGGAGGAAATTAACTGACTAATTAAAGGGCCAGTAGCATTTTATTTCTTCATTACAGTCTATGTCATCAGCATTTTTCTGCTAAGGGGAGCAAAATTTTAAATAACAACTAATTACACATTAGCTTATATTTTAAGGATCCATTTGCATATGAATTATGCTTATTCCTGGAATACCCCTTTAAAGATTTCCTTTAAGAAAATGCCCACATGCTTCCTCATTGTACCCATTTGATGGCCAGAATTGGTGGTCCACTTTATTATCCAGAGCCTGGATGTTACTGAAACCTCTGCACTGCTCATAGCTATGTCCCTGGGAAACATATTAGGCATCTGTTCAACAAAAGTATTTAGCAGGGCCCTGTGCATTAACCTTTAGATTATTTTAATAAAGAAAGATTGAGAAATGATGTACACAAAAAACTTTTAGATTTTAGATGTTTTCAATAACTTCCCATTGTAATTGTATCAACTGCCCAGGGGAGCTGATTGTGTATCATTGTGTTTTTCTGAACTACAGCAGTGTGAGCACAACTGTAAGCTGGCTGTGCTATTGGCTAGATTAGCACCATACCTGTCTCTTTTCTGCAACGAAAGCTCTTGTTTATGGTTAGTCAAGCTGTTGTGATTGACTGCCCAATATTCCTAGGTGAGAATTGAGGGCATAGAGTTCTTTCTAGTTAGCTCCATGCTTTGCTTGTTACTCTGATCATTGCTTTCCTGGTATTCTGACCTTTGGCTCTTGTTCTAACTACTCTACTGCCATGTGATTTTGTACTGGCTTTGTCCTTTTTGTTGTGACCTGGCTCTAATTATTATTTCTATCTGTTTATATTGTTTTGTCTTTGTCTAAGTGTTTTGCACATTGGCACAGAGAGAGATCATATACCAGTTATTGACCATCACCTAGGTTAGTTTCAGGTAAGTAGCTAGGGTGAGATTGGTGGGTTCAGAATTAGAGCTCACTGTTTTGTTTGTTTTTCTGTTTCTAGTTCCCACATAACTGTAACAGTGCTTTATGTCATAAAGAAACTAAAAATTATGTTAAATTCTAAATAGTGTAAAATTGTACGTATCTAGTAAATCCTATGAGTAATTTAATGTATTAATTTGCAAAGAATATTAATAGAGGTATAAAAGTGTGTATTAAGGATAAATGGATGTACTAAATATTAAAATGTATTACAAAAAACCCACTTGAGGAGACTCTGGCGGCTAGTAAGGAGAACACATATGTTGCTATGGGAATGAATTAATTTAGTTTATGAAACAAAGTACGTAACATAATATTTGTAAAAATCTTCTCACATTTATAACCCTGGGGCTGCATTCACATTAACGTATGCCCGGCCGTAACCTGGGTGGGCATAAGGGACACACGCTGGATATGAGGATGAGTGAGCACTGCGTTACGTGAGACATGTAGCTCACTGTAGTGTGACATACACATTGCACTTCTATGGCTGCCATATATGTTGTGTGTATGGGGCACTGTAGCATGCACAGCCTTTATGTCTCTATAAACCTGTACTAATGGCCTGCAAAGGTGATTTCTATAAGAAGATAAATTCCTCTTCCTGGGCCACCAAGTATGATAGTTAATATGAAATCTCTTCGCTGAGGATACAATTTGCAGCAATTGATTGTAAATGATTCCATATTTATGGAATGTTTATACCATTCATTTACATTTCCAGTTTCCCAATGCAGGTTTATTTTATGGGTTTCGCTGCAGTACATAATTTCTTCTGTAATAATTTTTAGCCACTGCAAAGCAACGTGCTTTTTTATCTAACATTTTTTTTCTTCTGCTAGCATACACAAAATATCCGTCTGTTTTAGGGAAACATGGCGGCATGGAATTGTAAGAAAAGGCAAATTTAGGCCTCATGCATATGACCATATTTTAGTCTGTGAGCTAGTCGCGCAAATTGCTGCTAGCTGATGTCCCCCTTCTGACTCCTATTATGCACAATTACGGACAGTGAGGCCACCATATCTCACCCCACCATAAATGTGGCAAGTGAGGAATAAAGAGCAGGACCAATTCATAACCGGATTTGCTGTATGGCCGGGCACTTTGAGTGGAGCTCACCATGCTCATGACAGCCAGACTGGAAACAGCAACACTCAGCCTGTTGTTTGTGGCCTGAATTCACACGACTGTATGAAAATGGCCGTATACTACCCGCACCATACCGTTTTTTATGGATTACATATGGCCACATTCATTTCAATTAATAATACGTCCAACTATTTATATTGCCATTGTTAACACCATACTGTATACTGGCCATATAAAAATATACAGCATGTCCTATTTTCTCTCAGTTCTGTACGGCCCATAGAAGTCTAAGGGGACATATAAATACGGGTGAAATATGTTCTGCATACGGATGAAAAATGTCATGTATATATGGTCTCATGCAGCTTGGAAATACGGGACTGGAGAAATCACACGTTCATGTGAATAAAGCCTAAGGGTACATTCACACAGCCGTATCCTCCTGCGACCACAGCCAGGCGCGCATACCGATGTGCACTGGAGAGGAGCAGGAGGTGACCGCTTCGCCATCTATAGAGAAAAGAGCATGTTCTATCTTTTCCCTGTGTACAGCGCGGAACTGTGTCACACGTGTTTGCGCCGCATATACATTCCCCCAGAAGGCCGTCTGAATGTACCCTAAGGCTTTCACATGAATGAATGACTTCTCCAAGTATTTTTGTGTTGTGTGAGGGTCCTATCACACTGACGTGGGCTGGCCATAGCCCAGGGAAGCACACGTTTGCGCGTTAGAGAAGAGTTGGGATGAGCACTGTTCACCCTTCCCCTCTCCATAGGAAACAGCACCTCATGGCTGTTCTTACAGCTGAAGATAGAGCATGTGCTCATTGTACCATGCCCAGGTACCATAGGCGTCTATGGAGACTTATATTGGGCTGCAAACTTGCCACTGGATATTTGTCCGTGCGACAGTCATCTGAATGCTGCCCGAATCTTATATACGTGACGTTTTTCATTCATATGTGCACGTATGTCACTGTATCTGTACCATATTCATAATAAATACAGTGGACTAGCAAATGATGGTTGATGGATGGCTGATTATTGGCTGGCTGACAGAATGCCTCCCACTGGTGCTGGTCTCCCTGGATATTACATATATATATATCGCAGCATACGGTGCACAACCATATGCACCACGTTAGCAACACATTTTAAAATTCTCCCACTTTTATGGGACGTATGCAATGAAAATACTGGAGAATATAAGACTTACGCTATTTTTTTTTTACTTCTCACAGATAGTACAGTACGGTACAGGTGACAATTCAGCAATATTTCCAATTGAAATTAATGTGGCCATTTTCTGGGAGAGTTTGCAGCTGGATGTCCGTTGCTTTGGCATCAGAAAATTGGATTGGAATTAGATAAATCCCATCAACACTTTTAGTACGACATCTGCAATGCAAACTGATTTTAAATCTGCAGTATAAATTTTTGCTTGATATTTCTTTATAGATAACCTTCAAATACACGGGATGGGGGTCGGTGGTTATTTCCACTACATCTACATATTCACAGTTTATACAATGACTTCAAGGTTTCCATTTCAAAATAATCACCTTTCCATCCTAAAGCCACACGATTGGTATGAGGTGTTCGTCTAGATACGCTGCATCACATGTTCACCAAACTTGGCTTTGTTCACTTGTACCAATCACTTCTACTTTAGTCGTGTATGTCCAAATGTCTTGTGGTTTGTACTTTTGCCTTTTATCTAATTTTAGCTGTGCTGACATATTCTTTTCAGACGGACGATGTTTTCTCCTGGCAACACTTCTAAACTAATTGTATCAAAAGTATTTTACGACCGGCAGTCCACGAGTTTAACAAATCTATGCATCATTCATGGCATATTTTTCCCATCTTCATTTCCAAACCTCAATAACATTGTGTGCACATTTTTCTATGTGTACTGTCATGAATGTGAACATTTAACATGCTAACTAAAGCCTTTAAAGTCTTAGATGTAGCTTGTGGGTTTTTGTAGTTTCGGTAAGCATTGCATGTTCTGACTATGTGATAAATTTGTTGGGATGTTCACTCTGGGAGAGATAGTCAACTTTCATGCTGGAAATTGTTTGCCTTGTAATTGTTTCAACAATTGCTTCCCTAAGATCATTGCCGATGTCTTCCTTGGCACACACTCCCAAATGCTCTAGACCTGGAAACTGCCAGAACTCTTGCTGTTATAGAGGTGGTCATGTGTGATGGTGGTCAATAAATATTATAAAATTGGTATTTTATTGACAGCACCTGGGTTTGCTTACTTCATTCACACATATCAGTTTGTATTGATCTAATTTTAAAATCATCTAAGATTCAGATGATTTTTTTTTGTTATTTTATGTCCAGACACATACAGATAGGTATTTGCATTTGCAAGTGATTTAAAGGAAAGCTGTCAGTTAAACTAAGCCAAACTAAGCAACATATATTTTAAAACAGCTTTAATACAGAAGTAGAACTATCCCTATAGTATTCCCCCACATGCCTGTAAAGTTCCACATTCCATTCATAAAGTTACCTTACCATCTATTCAAATGACTGCATGTGAGTACGATCATCATATTTCCTTTAAGCTGAGTAAATTGAATCTGCAGAATCAGTTACGTCTGTAGCTTATTCCATCCCCTCCAGAATGAGAGAGACTCTGGCTGTGTGGGACTTGCTGATGAGAATTCCCGACGAAGGGGTGAATGAGGGAGCTAGTCTCGCCCGAGTCACACGGCCAGCATCTTTCTCATTTGTGAGGGAAGGGGAATGATGTAGCAGAACTGAGTTGAAAAGAAATCAAGCCCTTAGTCTTTCTGGAAGCTGGAGGCATTGTGAGTCAACTTTACGGACAGACTGCAGAACTTTACAGGCATGGGAAGGAACAATATACAGTATGGATTGTTGTTGTGCTGTATAATAGAAGTTTCCAAAGGTATGTTTAGTAAGTGTTGGTTAGTATAATTGACAGGTTCCCTTTATCATCATTGTTCTCCTTTTTTTAAAAATAATAATGATTTGAATTGAATATTATCATGTACATTTTCTAATTAAAACATGAAATACATTGTAAAACAATAGTTTTCCTCTTAGCACAAAGTAGGGTATTTTTGTAGCAGAAACTTCTAATAATATCTCTCGGTCACTTTATAGCCGCACTTCACTCAAGTGAATCTTTATAAGTAATCCCCTAAGATTTTTGAAGATTGGATCATTAATTGAATGTGAAAAGCAGTCATTGAATTTGCAAGGGTGAGAAATAAATAGAGCTTTTTAAAACTCATTATGGTTAATCTGGGGCACACACAAGAGTGCTGAAACCTGAAGAAACGAATCACAATTACACAGAAACTCAGCACCAATCCAGCACTCTGCGTGCCATAAGCAAATCTTCTTAGCACTGTGTATTCTGAAGTTGACCCGGATTCTCTTTAAGGTCTTGGATACATGGGGCAAGTTACAGATTCAGCATTGTGCATAAGGTTTAAACAAATCCTATCCACATGCTGCATAGAAAGGAAAGTGACTTTGAAAAGGTGGCACAAAAACTGGAAAGGGTTGTGTAAAGAGTAAGTACTCTTCTAGTAAAAGGTCTTGTTCGCGTTGAGTTACTCCACAGTCCTTCCTCTCCGTTCTATGCAAGAGCAAAGATTTTAACAGTCTCTAATCATTTTTCACAGTTTGTAGATCTTCTTATCATGTCGTAATTACTCAAGAAGGCAAAGTTCTAAGAAAGAGCTGTAGTAGATGTCTTGTTAGTTACTGCATCAGTCCCTCAGAGAGCTGGGACTTTAAAGCAAGTCAGTGCAAAGAGCTATGAGGGAATAAGCAAGACCCCGCACCTCCCCCACTGCACTTGAGAAGCTACAATTCTGGAATATAAATCCAATTCTCAAAGAAATTCTGCTTCTACTAACATCAGACACAAATAAATGATTAAACAGATCTCCAGGGCTTCTCTCTGGTCTTGGGTCTTGGCTCCTGTGCACAATGTGTGGCCAACCTTCTTCCCTGATGCTTGTAAATTATATCTTCTCATAACTACAAATCAATATTTTCCTACAAAGCTGAAGCAAATTCATCACATACCTGGTAGTCAGGTTATTGGTAACAACATGCTTTAAAGCCACCTGTTTCCAATGTGGCCCTATTTCTCTCTTTGAGCCACTGCGCTACATTTACTAACAACAGTAACTAACTAAATGCATTTTGCCTGTGTATAGTGCAGGGGGCGCCAGATTCACGATTTATGGTGCATGTTCTTCATGAATCTGGTGCTCCCTGTACTGCCCCGACAGAGTGCACTCTGCCGTGATTCACTAAGATCGTCGAGCAGTCCGACAAAAGGGAGCAGTGCGACCCTTAGTAAATGAGCCCCAAAGTGTCAGTGAAGCAGTGTGTCAATGATTACATATACCATCACACTTTCCATAGAAATAAAGAAAGTCAGTAGCAACCAAGTGTCTCCCTAAATCAGTGGTTCTCAACCTGTGGGTCGAACATCCAAAACATAGGGGTCGCCTAACTTCATCGGAGCCCTGATTTTATTGCATTTGAGCACAAATACAATATTCTTGTACATGCGAAGAGAGAAAACTATAAAAAAGTTGGTCTCACGTACCCATGTGGAGGCAGTCTTGAGGCAGTGGAAGGCTGTGTGGGAGTGCTCGGCGTCTTGCTGGCTTTATATCCAAACGAAACCAAAAAACGGAGTAGACGTGGCACATCCAATAAAAAATAACGTTTATTCTTCCCACATTAAAAAATCTGTGCAGTGAACATGGAGGCGAGCCACCATGTTCACTGCACAGATTTTTTAATGTGGGAAGAATAAACGTTATTTTTTATTGGATGTGCCACGTCTACTCCGTTTTTTGATTCTTGTACATGGTTTGGGGTCACCGCAACATGAGGAACTGTATTGCGGGGTCACAGCATTAGAAAGGTTGAGAACCACTGCCCTAAATAATTGAACATCAGTAAGTTTGACCATCACCATAAAAGCAGTATTTTGAGCAGCTGTTTAGACTGGAGCATTTAGTCAGGAATTCAAACAATACCAACAAGGAAATGTGGCAGCAATAATACAAAAGAGGCAATTTTTGTTGTCCATTAACATGAGAAAGGTAATTTCCAAACATATTAACCTCTTCATGACATCCCATTATAAGTATATGTTGGGCTGTCATGAAGGGGAGTATGGAGAGGGATCTCCACAGACAATGAGTGTCAGCTGTATTACACAGCTGATACTTGCCAGAAACTGCTGCAATCATTACTGGCATTGGCAGTTAACCTTCAGCTCCTTGACGTTATTAATGTGCACCAATAAGAGCAATGACAGCTGGGAGCCTTTCAAAGGCTCCCCTAGCTCTTATTAGTAATTCTATATTGCAGTCTCTCTGCAATATACTTTCATTTAGAAACAGTAAATCTACTATATACTGCAAAATAGTTGTATTTCAGTATACTGTATAAGTGATCTATCCTCTGGGTTCCCTGGGAAGGGGGGTGAAATATTGGTAAAATAAAGAAAAAAATGTTTACAACATTTAAAAAAAATAAATGAAAAATAGAAAATTAAATCCCCCTCTTTCCCCAGAACAAATATAGAAATAAATAAGCAAAATCATACAAATATTAGTGATAAGGATATCACACTGGTCTAGGATGCCATCTTACATACTGTCAGACATTTTAAAGACTCAGCATTCATTTTACATAACTTTGTGTAGTGAAACTAAAGTTTGGGTGGGGTTCTTCCCTAAGCAGGGCACACAAAGACCTAGTGCTCTCTAGCACCACCTAGGGGAAGGTATCCAGGTGAACACCTGGGCATTTTGTTTATGTGAAGACAGCCAATGGTTCTACATTCCTTTGTGTCCTACCATCCAATAGTGTTGCATTTCCAGGGTCAAACCACCCAATAGTATTGCCCGCTTCTGTACTTGCAGGCCCTTTGCAGAGTGTGTTATGACTTTCCAGATAAGAGTTTCAGTGCCAAAGAGAATAAAGCAGTCTCGAGCTAATCTTCAGAAAGGACAGTGTGTATTTTACAAATCAGCATAGCATAGGCCATGGAAATCTGCCACCATCTAAAAATGGCATTCCTGGTGACAGGTGCACTTTAAAGTTCATCATTCAAGAGCAGTAAAAATTGTTCACAAGTGGAAAACATTTACAACAAGCCAAGTTTTTTAGCACAAAAAAATGTGCTGAAAAATCTCACCTTGGCTTATACTTGAGTCAAGAAAACAAACAAACAGTGTACTCACCTTTCGACGTCCCCCTGGTACATCCTCCTCTATACAGCGATGCTCCAGCATCGGCTCCGTGTCTCCGGATCGCATGGGGACACGGAACCAATGCCAGAGCATTGCTGTATAGAAGAAGACCAGCCGGGTGAGTACATTGTTTGTTTTTTTATAATGGGGGCAGGGGCTGCAGGCTATATACTAGGGGGCTGGCAGGCTATATACTTAAATACTTAAACCCATTCTTAAATTTTGGGAAGAAGTCATAGAGGAAATTTGTGGAGTATGACAAATTAACATTCCACAATCTTCAAATATTATGATTTTGGGAAATTTAATATTGGGCAACAGTCATAGATGGGGTGGCTGGAGTGACTATGGGGGACATCATTTGCTGGGGGGGTAATGGGGGAAATATCAGTTGCCGGGGGATCTGTACGGGACATCAAATGCTGGGGTGGCTGTGGGGAACATCCGTTGCTTAGGGACTGTGGGGGACATCAGTTGCTGGGGGCTATTTAAAACATCAGTTGCGGGCAGTGCTGTGGGGGACATCAATTGTTGGAAGGGGCTTAGCTTACTGGAGGATGTGGGGGACATTACTTACTGGTGAGACTGGTATTGAGCTGGCATTAATAAATTTAAGGTCACAGTGAAGGGGCATAAGTAGAGGCCACTGGTATTCAGTGTATTATTACATGTTCAGCCTCGTTTAGAGGGAACATTATTAGATTGGTGGTACAATGAGGGGGGTTAAGTGTAAAGTATGGGACCATATACTGTGAAGGGGCAGTAGTTGTGGGAGCCACAATGGGTACAATGGGGCACCTTTACTAAGGGCTGTGCGCCAGTTTTCTGTCAGACCTTACATGTTCTTTTAGGTGAAAACTGAGAGGAGTGAAAGGTATAACAATAGAGGGTGATAAAGAGGGACAAAGAGGTAAAAAAGAAAGCAGAGAGGAAACTGTAAACAAGGGGACTGGTGTATTAAGATTGGCACTTTTTGCACGTGTCTTAATTTCATCAGGGCACCTGGCAGGTGACATGCCAGAATCACTAAAAGATTCTCATTTCTTAGTAATTTTGGCTCATCACTCTTATGCTGAAATGGAAATCTATGGCAGGTCTGACATGGGGCAGATTTGAACTATAATCTGCACCAAAAATGTGCTTTTAACTCCCTACGGGAGTTTCTTTTAGCCTTAAGGACGCGGCCCCATTTTTCAAATCTGGCCTGTGTCACAATAAGTGCGTATAGCTTTGGAACGCTATGAGAAATCCAGCGGATTTTGAGATTGTTTTCTAGTGACACATTGTACTTCAAATTTCGTTAAAAATTTGGATGAAATCTTTTGTGTTTAGTCATGAAAAAAAACTAAATTTGGCAAAAATTTGGAAAAATTCTTTATTTTCAACGTTCTAAATTATCCAGTTTTAATGCAGATAGTCATAGCTCCCAAATAAATTCATAACTTACATTTCCCAAATGTCTGCTTTATGTTGGCATGGTTTTTAAAAGATTCCACATATTTTCCTAGAATGTTATGAGGCTCAGAATTTAGGCATCATTTTGCACATTTTTTGTAAAATCACCAAAACCTGCTCAACTTCAATTGACACTGAGAGGCCTAAATAATCGCGAGACTCGTAAATGAACCCATTATGGAAACTACATCCATCAACGTATGAAAAACCACTTTTAAGAATTTTGTTAATCCTTTAGGTGTTTTATAGGGGTCAAAACAAAATGGAGGTGTGGTCTACAAATTGTAATATTTTTTCACAATACATTCAATTTGGGTGGAAAATTAAACATTTACAATGGATTGCATGCAGGCACATGCACAGACAGTTTACAGTCAGACCGGAAGGGGTCTGACTGCATGGAAGATCGGGCAGTTCCGGGACACTCATCAGTCCTCGGTAAGCGGCACGGGAGATCCAATCCATAGCGGAAACACCCTTACTCGCTGCGGTGATAGACAGCTGACAACCGCTGCTGACAGCCGTTCGTGAGCCGGTGCCAGAACCAGGACATTATAGCACGTCCCCGTGCGCTTAGCATCTATATAACGTCTAGGTGCGCCTAGGGGTTAAAGAAAACTTACTATGAGGAATATACCATCAGAAGTAGATGTGATGGTGGATTCCTCATGCTGCTTCTGCCCTAATCTGTAATTTAATAATCCAGGAACCTAAATAACTTGTTATAAACTTTATTTTAGTAATATGTAAATTAACTGCAGAGGCTACTGGGGCGTGGAGTAGCCTTAGCTCCCAGCGCCCGGTCAGGCTATTGCACGCCCTGTAGCCTCTACATGTATTTTACATATAACTAAAATAAAGTTTTAACAAGTTAGTATTCCAGTATTATTAAATTAAAGATTAGGGCAGATTTTTTTTTACTAGGCTTTAATATATGTTGAACCTGTAATTATTTTATATATACTTTAAAGGGAACCTGTCACCAGGTTACAGGTTACAGAAGCCCATTACATCTGCAGTTCATATATACCTTTCTGCTTTCCCTAAACATTTGCATTACAATATAATTGTGTGTTATAACTTACCTTGCATCCTGAGAGAATCCTCTTTGTAGTCCCAGGGGTTGAGCTTTGGTTTAAAGGCATTTCAAAAACCAACACGTGACTTGTCTGTGCTGTTCACTCCTCAGCTCTCAGCACCCACCTCTTTGTTCCTTCACATGAACAGAGCTCACAGCCTGGTGAGCTTATATCAATGGGGGAGGGAGGAGCTGTACAGCACCACAAAGATGGGGGCTGAGAGCCAACCCCTGGGACTAAACAGAAGATTAGGGCTCCTGTAAACAGTCTTTAGTGAAAATGAGGTCCCTGATTACAGGTTACCTTT
Organism: Engystomops pustulosus; assembly: GCF_040894005.1. Lineage (NCBI taxonomy): Eukaryota > Metazoa > Chordata > Amphibia > Anura > Leptodactylidae > Engystomops > Engystomops pustulosus. Next base: position 178,979,300 of record NC_092415.1, on the reverse strand, counting down.
AAGAAATTGAATAGGAAATAATATGTGTCAGATTTTAAAATTAAAATTCGGACGTTCTATGGGACGTTCTTTGGGAATTGGTCGTTGGTGTTTATAAATGCATATTTTTTTATATTGGAGCCCTTCATAGTATCATAGTATCATAGTATATAAGGCTGGAAGGAGACGCAAGTCCATCAAGTCCAACCTTCAAGAATTAAATAAATGTTTTATCCCCATAACCCGTGATATTTTTTCTCTCCAGAAAGTCATCCAGGCCTCTCTTGAACATGTACATAGAGTCGGCCATAACAACCTCCTGCGGCAGAGAGTTCCATAGTCTCACTGCTCTTACAGTAAAGAACCTTTGTCTATGGTGATGGTAGAATCGCCTCTCCTCTAGGCGTAGAGGATGCCCCCTTGTCCTGGTCACAGGCCGAGGTATAAAAAGATCTTTGGAGAGATCCTTGTACTGTCCGTTCAGGTATTTGTACATTGTAATGAGGTCTCCCCTCAGTCGTCTTTTTTCTAAACTGAATAATCCCAAATTTTGTAATCTGTCATTGTATTCTAGTCCCCCCATTCCCCTAATAATCCTGGTTGCTCTCCTTTGCACCCGTTCCAGCTCTATTATATCCTTTTTATACACTGGTGCCCAAAACTGTACACAATATTCCATGTGTGGTCTGACCAGGGATTTGTATAAGGGCAAAACTATGTCTTTATCATGAGAATCTATTCCTCTCTTGATACATCCCATTATTTTATTTGCTTTAGCAGCAGCCGCCTGGCTCTGGTCACTAAAATTAAGTTTACCATCCACCAATATGCCCAAGTCCTTTTCAGCTTCAGTTTTACTAAGTAATTGACCGTTTAGAACATAATTATACTTTTTGTTTCCATGGCCCAAGTGCATAACTTTACATTTATCTACATTAAACCTCATCAACCATTTCTCTGCCCATCCCTCAAGCTTCCACAAATCCCTCTGTAATGCTAAACTATCGACCTCAGTATTTATTACTTTACACAGCTTAGTATCATCTGCAAATATTGAAACTTGACTGTGTAAACCCACTACAAGGTCATTAATAAAAATATTAAAAAGAAGTGGCCCCAATACTGACCCCTGTGGCACTCCACTGGTAACATCAACCCAATCTGAGAATGTGCCATTAATGACCACCCTCTGTTTTCTATCACTAAGCCAATTACTTACCCAGATACACAGATTTTCTCCTATTCCCAGCAGTCTCATTTTGTATACCAACCTTTTATGTGGCACGGTGTCAAATGCCTTTGAGAAGTCCAGATATACAACATCCACAGCGTCCCCCAGATCCAGTCTTGAACTTACCTCCTCGTAGAAACCAATCAGATTAGTCTGACAGGACCGATCTCTCATAAACCCATGCTGACGCTGGGTTATAAGGTTGTGCACAGTGAGATACTCCAGGATAGCATCTCTAATAAACCCCTCAAATATTTTCCCCACCACAGCAGTTAGACTTACGGGTCTGTAGTTTCCAGGATCGCTATTTGATCCTTTTTTGTATATTGGTACCACATTTGCTATGCGCCATTCCTGTGGAACATAACCAGTCCTCAGTGAATCTTCAAATATTAAAAATAACGGTCTGTCTATCACGGTACATAATTCATGCAGAACCCGGGGGTGTATGCCATCTGGCCCCGGTGATTTATCTATCTTAGTGGTTGCGAGGCGGCGCCGTACCTCTTCCTGGGTTAAACTGTTGACATTATAAAAAGAATTAACATTATTCCTCATTGTGTCTTCCACCAGGGGATTTTCCTGGGTAAAGACAGTTGAGAAGGCGACATTCAGTAGATTGGCCCTTTCCTCATCTCCTTCCACCATGACCCCCATGTTATTTCTAAGGGGACCCACACTCTCTGTTTTTAGTTTCTTATCATTTATATACTTGAAAAATAATTTGGGATTATTTTTGCTCTCCCTGGCAATATTTCTTTCAGTCTCTATTTTTGCGGCCTTTATCTGCTTTTTACAGGATTTATTTTTCTCTCTATAATCCTGTAATGCCTCATCACTACCTTCACGTTTTAGCACCTTAAATGCTTTATCTTTCTCGCTTATTGCTTTCCTTACAAGACTAGTTAGCCACATAGGGTTTTTCTTGTTCCTTTTATGCTTTTTCCCATAAGGTATGTGTTTCTCACAGGACTTTTTCAGAATATATGAGAAAAAGTCCCATTTTTTCCAATAGAAAGCTGTAGGTCCTATTGCAACATTTGTATGTGCAGCATTTGGCTCCAGTTTATTCGATATCACCAGCTAAAACTAATTCATGTGCTTATTTTTCCGACACATTTGTCTACATTACTATACTATCACATATCTCAGAGGAGATTCTATATGTCTGTGGGGCAAGCGAAAAATAGTAACTAAGAACGGAATATAACCACATGTTTTCTAATCGTTTGGTAGACTTCTTTATGCTCCTGGGCATTATTACATCTCACAGATCGGAGAATATTTACTTTCCATACAAGACAAATTATCTCGCTGTTTCCCATTCTATTAAGGGATTGTGTTTTCGATATTAAACTTTTCCCAGAAGGAGCGTGCATCACTTAAAGGGTTTGATGAGTTTCTAATTAATTATTGTTCTTAGAAAAGCAGACATTGCTTACTCACATACAGATGTAGCCACATTTAAAGTGACACTTAAAGGGGTATTCCCAGGAAGACAAGTATTCCAGGACGAGCTCACACTTATACACACTGACTTCCTGTTAGCAAACTTCAGAAGCAGCAAGCAAAGAGCTAAAAGCTACAGGCAGATAAGTTCTTTATCCTGGGAGGGCGAGGGAGGCACATCAGATCTGATAGTGTGAGAGCAGAGATGTAGCAGGGCTGACTGTGTCATTGTGTGTTATAAGAATCTCATGGATCACATCATCTCTGATCTATGATTTGTTTCATCTCTCTTTCTATGTGTCAGATACTGTTAAAATGTCCAGAAGGTAAATAAAAGTGTAGATAAACCTGTACCCTGATAATCTAAGCACACAGCATCTCGTAGCACAGAGGAATCATGAAGTGTTTACTTAGAGAGTCCCTGCCCACACTGACCATCACAATATTACACTGACCATCAATGAGTGATAGGAGCTAAATGAGTGATATTATAAAGTAAGGGGTTAACCCCTTCGCGCTCCGCGGCGGATATATCCGCCACGGAGCGCAGTGACTTAGCGCTCAGTGGCGGATATATCCGCCACGGCTCCTATGCCGGCTCGGCTCTGGATCAGAGCCGAACCGGCATCGGGAAACACGGGGTGCCGGCTGTAACTAATAGCCGGCACCCCAGTGTAACACCCGCGATCGGAGTTGTCTCCGATCGCGGGTGCTTAACCCGTTAGATGCCGCGGTCAGCGCGACCGCGGCATCTAACAAGTATCTGGGGGGTCTTTCCCCCACGATCGGCCCCCCCGAACCGTTTTCGGGGGGCGCCGATCGTTGCTATAGTAACTCTGGGGTCCGATCTGGACCCCAGAGTTACTAGCAAGAATTGCCAGTAAGATGGCGTCTGTGACGTCATCTTACTGGCAAAGTGCCAGCCTATGCAAGTGCATAGGCTGACACTGATAATACTCTGCAATACATGAGTATTGCAGAATATTATCATGAACAAGCAATCAGAAGATTGCTTCTTCATGTCCCATGGTATAAAAGTGAAAAAGTAAAAAAAAAAGTTATTCAATAAAAAAATAAAGTCATAAATCACTAAAAATGCCCCAAACCCCCAAAACATATAAAGAGACATATAACTCAAAAAAAAAGTCTAAATCATAACACAAACCCCACATATATAGTATCACCGCGTCCGTAACAACCCGTAGAATAAAAGTAAATCATTATTGAACCCCCACGATAAACGCCGTAAAAAAAAACTGTTATAAACCCTCCAAAAATTATGATTTTTACCTTTTCAATCCCACAAAAAATGATATAAAATGCGAACAAAAAACCATATGTACTCAGACATGATACTGGTGCAAAGTACAACATGTCCCGCAAAAAACAAGCCATCAACCTGCTCCGTAGCCAAAAACGTAACAAAGTTATGCCACTTGGAAGATGGCAATACAAAAATTATAGATTTTTCCCCACATTAGGGTTTTGTTTGACAAATTTAGTAAAACGTAAGAAAATATATTCATGTCTGGTATCCCCGTAATCGTATCAACCCATAGAATAAAGATAACATGACTATTAGTCTATACGGTGAACACCAAAAAAAAAAAAGTCAAAAATCCAGTACAGAATTGATGCTTTTCTACTCCTGCCCTCAAAAAAAGTTCCTAAATTTTCAACAATAGGTGATACCAACCCCAAAATGGTAACAATGGAAAAAGCATCTCATCCCGCAAAAAAAATGCCGTCACATGGCCCCAATAACGAAAAAGCGAAAATTTTATAGCCTTCAAAAGGGGCCAATGAGGAAACTAAATTCCTGGCAGCTGCAGCGCCCTCCTTCCCTTCTGCGCCTCGCTGTGCCCCCATAAAACAAGTAACGGCCACATGTGGGGGGTCTTTGTACTCAGGAGAAATTGCAGAACAAATTGTATGGTGGGTTTTCTCTTTTTATATTTTGGAAATGTGTAAATTTTGGTGCTAAATGAACGTATAAGGGAACAATATGACCATTCTAAATTTCACCTCCATTTTGATTCAATTACTATGAAGATCTCAAGGGGTTAACAATCTTCGTAAAAGCTGTTTCTGATAGCTTGAGGGGTGCAGATTTGAAAATGGGTTGGTTATATAGGGGGTTTTGATGCTAAATATGTAAAATTTCATTCAAAACTGTATTTATCCCCAAAATAGTCAATTCTGAAAATCCGGAAAAGCGATAGTCTATTTGCAAGCCGCGTGACGTCAAAATAAATTATCCAGATATTTCAGAAATTATGAAAATGTAAAGTAGACAAATGGGAAATGTTATTCAGCAACTTATTTAGCTGGTAAATCTATCTGCCTGAAAACGTGATGATTTAGAATTTCGAAAATGGCAAATTTTTCAAAAAATTCATCACATTTTCTTTTTTTTGTAAATAAACGCAAAACTTATCTGCCAAAATTTACCACTAAAATGAAGTACAACATGTGGGGAAAAAACAATCTCAGAATCGTTTTGATAAGTAACAGTGTTCAAAAGTTATAACCATATAAAGCGAAGCAAGTCAGAATCCAAAAAATCGGGCTGAGCCTTAAGCTGTAAAATGGCTGCGTCCTTAAGGGGTTAAAATGATTTTTATTGTGTAAACATCACACTATGGGATTGAAATTTTAGAATTTTATTTTATGGGCAAACCCCTTTAACCAGTTAAATTGACAGTTGCCAGCATTCTTAATGTGACTTTCAATTGATTTTTTGTTTGATATCAAGGTGTAGTGTATTTTAAGATTCAGATTAAAGGGGTTGTACCAACTATTTACATTTTCCCCTTTTGACAGGATAGGGGATAGCAAACTCATCAGTGAATGGCTGACTGCTGGAACCCACACACAGTTCTTGACAATTTAATTGAAATTTCATTTTGACATTGAAATACAATTACAGCCTTGCAGCGCTGGGGACTGGGTTCAAGTCCCAGGGTCAACATCTGCAAAAGTTTGTATGTTCTCTACTTGTTTGCGTGGGTTTCCTCCGGGTACACCGGTTTCCTCCCACACTCCAAAACATACCGGTAGGTTGATTAGATTGTGAACTGACCCTGAGCAGTGCCATCCACGGTGTTAGTTAAAGGAGGCAACTGATCATGCCAGATCACAGGTCCCCTCACCAGCAGCCATGCATCGATATAGAGCCATAGTGACTAGGGCCCATTGTGAGCTTACTTACATAAAATTCTACATTTGCCCTTTTTGGTCAAAGAATAATCTGTATTGCTTTTTCACAGCCGGTCATCTTGCACCAGTATTTTTCTAAAATGCCAAGTAACCACTATCTCCTTTTTACGAGTCTTTTTATCAGTATTATACATCATCAGACACATTGAGGCTTATTTACTAAGGGTCCTGCGGCAACATTTTCATCAGGTTTTCCGAATTTTCGGGGATTGCACTGGGGATTGTGTCGCACGCGATTGGACTTTGGCGCATTGGCACCGGCTTTCAAGCAAAAGAAATCGGGGGGTGGACCGATGCGGACAAACCGCTGGAATTAACTTTGAAATTGTGTCACAAGCCAAGCACTTACATGCACCGGGAAGAAGAAGGTGAACTCCGGTGGACCTGAGCGGGGAAGTGACACATGCAGGATATCGGGCGCATGATCCTAGTGAATCGCAGCAGAAGTCATCCTCGTCTGACATTCCAGATCGGGGATCGCAAAGGGACCGGGTAAGTAAATGTGCCCCATTGTACTATGGCTTATCCTTCCTTGTCCTGTGTTTCACTCACACACATTTTGACATATTGTTGAAAAGTTTATTATAATTTTTTTCCTCATTATTCTTATTAGTGGTTATTATAGTACAAAAGATGCTTTTACAAGTGATCACAAGCTTTGGATGAAAGTAAAAATGCCATTAGGAAAATATCAAATAATTATATAATAATAGAAAAAATTTTCATTTCTTTTGGAACGCTATTATTTTTTTAAGAATTGAAAACAAATTAAAAAAGGATGCAAGTAGGTGCCATCTACTAACAGTAACATAAACATACAAAAGCTGCAGAAATATTTCGTATTACATTAATTAGTTCCAAATTGTGTCATTGCACTAAACATAAAAACAGGAATATATATGAATCTTTAATCTTTAATTGAATATTAAGTTTAATTGATTTGATTAACATATTTGTTCTTAAGTTGTTGAGACCATAATAAACAAGCAAGAACCTACTTGCTGCATCAATGACTTTAAAGTTGTCCAGTTTAAAAATTTTAATGTTAATGTTTGTGTAATGAAAAGTTATACAATTTTCCAATATTCTTTCTGTATCAGCTCTTCGCTGTTTTCTAGATCTCTGCTTGCTGTCCTTCTATAAAAAGCTTCATTGTTTAATTCCAGTAGATATAAATCTGTCCATGATCTTGTGATGCACTTGTGTGATTTCACAGGAAGCAAACATTGCAGCTTCCTGTTGACATGTCAACAAGCAGAGATCTAGAAAAGGCAGGAATTGATATAGAAAGTATATTGAAAAATTGTATGCGTTTTCGTTACACAAGCAATAACATTTATTTGATGAATGTGGACAACCCTTTAAAAGGCATCTACCACCAGAATGAAGGATTGTAAACCAATTACACTGACATACAGGCTGCTCCCCCTCTCGCAGGATCTGCTCTTCTTTTAGCTTCTTATGCAATGGTTTTTATCATTTTTTTTAATTATGCAAAAGAGCCTGAGGGGCTCTGGGCTCAATATATGTTAATGGAGCCTGGAGCTCCTCAACTCATTTGCATAATTGTTAAAGCCTTTCTTTCTTAAAAACAATAGCAAAGGAAGCTTAAAGAAGAGCAGATCCTGCCAGAGGGGGCACACACCAGTATGTCAGTGTGCTCGGTTTACAAATCTTCATCCTGGTGGTAGATGTCCTTTAAGCGAGTCCGTCAAATGATTCCATAAATACCAACAACTTGGACTTCAATGGATTCCGTGAACAAGTAAAAGTGAGTTAGGATCACTCTATATTGCTGAAAATTCATATTTTGAGTCCAACAGACGGCAAAAAAAAGTAAATTGAAAAAATAAAAAAAAAACACTATTTATTTCATCTTGTTGAAAATATGTAGGTACTAAACATATGCAAAATCTGATGCGTCCAACTGTCCTTAGTCATATTTTTGGTGCTTACATGATTTTAATAAATTGCATTAAATCTTTTAATATTTTAATTAAATAGATTAAATAAATATATATATATATATATATATATATATATATATTTTTTTTTTTTAATTAACTTTTTTGTTGTGTGCTAAACTCAATGGGGCTCATTTACTAAGGGTCTGTGTTGCGCCGCATTTAACAGGGATTTTTAGCGCGCGCAATAGGATTTTGGAGCATCGGCGCCGGATTTCACGCGACACAAATTGACGATCCTCCGGATTCAGACAATGCGTGGGATTTAACATCGCAAATTGTGTTGCAACACATGCACTCACATACACCGGGAAGAAGAAGGTGAACTCCGGCGGACCTCAGCGGGGAAGTGACACGTGCAGGATATTGGGCGCACGATGTTGGTGAATCGCACCGGACTTCATCTTCGTCGGACCGTCCAGATCGGGGATCGCGACAGGACTGGGTAAGTAAATGTGCCCCATTATGTGATTTATCAGGTTTAATGGGTTCCTCCAGTATTAAGTTCTTCTGCATTTTATCAAAGCTGCACAACAATCACTTTTCCCTATGATTGATGGGTTTTGTGATGGAGGCTCCTAATGGAGGATCTAATGCAGATGGAAACACTCTTTTATTTACTAAAACAAAAAAAAATTAAGGTGAAAAAATCTGAATTACTGCCGTACAAAACTGAATACACAGATGTTTGGGCTTGTGATTGTCAGGTGACACAAATATTGCTATAATAAGAAACATTCATTCGGCATAACGCCTCTGCATCTGACACCATGTAGCACATTCCAACCTCTTGGATTCTCTCTGTAGATTTCTAATTGTATTCCATGTTCTTAATTTTTTTCCTCCTATAATTGAAGTCATTTATTCTTTTAGTTACAATTTAGACCAGAATTGCAGAAGAAACTCCAGTTATGAAACTGCAGGACACCTACTGTGAGATGACGGTCAGGACGAAGCGCAACTTGGAAATGGATTTTGCATTCCCTTGTCTAATGAGACTGACCAGAGAACACATCCGGGATAATGAGTTCATTTTCATACAACTATGGGAACATCTTGTACTTTTCTGTTCTACAATAATATTATTTGTTGTGAAGTTGAAAACATCGACATTTTTCCAGGAACATTTTAGAACTGGATAAATATTATCTACAGCAACTTTACTACATTTAATGCATGGGTACGAGAATGTACAAAAGATTTTAGGCCAAGTCAGGATGATTTCTCGTGATAATAAAAGTTATTTATTCTGAAACAAATCTATTCTGAAGCAACACAATAAAACCAAAAACACAACAAATGTCGTTAATAGAGAAAAGCTAATTTTTCAAGATTAAATTTGCTGCAGCTTCACCAAGGTTTTCAAAAAATTCTTCAGGTCCAAATCAGTCTGAACCAATATTGCTCCAATTTTCCTAGAAATTGATGCACAGGTTATTCCCTACTTAAGGACACCCAACTTACACCCAACTTACAGATGACCCCTAGTTACAGACAGACCCCTCTGCCCCTGTGACCTCTAGTGAAGATCTCTGGATGTTACTTTATTCCGAGGCTGCAATGATCCGCTGAAGGGTCTGTCATGAAGTGTTATTGATAATCTGGATGATGGCACCACACTGGACCATGAAAGAAACATCATCTAAAGGTGTTTAGCTACTTCACAACATACTGGTAGTAGTTTACTAGCCCAATTTCTGATGACAGGTTCCCTTTAAGAATCTATCTTTGGGAATATGTGCCTGTTCAGCTAGAAGAGCATTTGTGAGGTCAGATGCTGACATTTAATAACCCGGCTTAGCTTGCAGTCACCATTCCAATGGTAATTAATTTAAAGAAAACCTAACATGGGGAGTCGACTATCAAAAGTAATCCAATAATGTGTATTCCTCCTGCCTTCCTCTGCCCTAAACTGTAATTTAATAATCCTGGAACCTAACTTGTTAAAGACATAGGCAGACAGGAGGAATATACCATCAGATCTACTACTGATAGTAGATTCCTCATGATAGGTTTCCTTTAAGGTTGAGGTTCTTTGTGGACCATACAAATTTTTCCACACCAACTCCCCTCCCCTTGCTTTGTGTACTGGAGTCTAGTCTTGGTGGAACAAGACTATAAAGTTGGAACAATAGAGTAGTCCAAATATCTCTGAAAATAATACCCTTAGGTCAGCTACTGAAAGCAAAAAAAACATTGGCATTATACTCAAATAAACTTTATAGTTGCCACAAACAGTCAGACGGGTTCTCCTGGCATTCGCCAAATGTAGACTCATTCATAAGACTTCCTCTTGAAATCTTCTTCATTCCATGACGCACTTATCTTAGACCTAACCAGCCTAGAATAAAGGTACGGGTGGTCATATTTGTATTCGCCTCATAAGAAGTTAAAAGTTTGGCCAGGGTTTGAACTAGTAATACCCACTGGTAAGACCCATATGAATAGTGGCATCACTGAGAACCTCCCTACTGCTAAGCAACATACTGGGGGTCATTTATTAAGGGCCCGAATCGCGTTTTGTGCTGATTTACCCACGCGATCGAATTGTGGTGCATCGCGCCAACATGCATGCAACGGAAATCGGGGGGTGTGGCCATAAGAAAACCCAACGGATTCAGAAAAAACGCCTTATTTTTTTTAAAAAAACTGTCGCTTGACACGCCCTTACCTGCACCCAGGATAGCTTGGCGAACTCCAGTAAACTTCGACGAACTTCAGCGCAGCAGCGACACCTGGTGAACATCGGGCGCACTACCTTAGTGAATCGCCGGAAGACCCAAATCCTCCACAGAGAACGCGCCGCTGGATCGCGACAGGACCGTGTAAGTAAATCTGCCCCATAGTGGAGGTAGAAGAGGGATGCAATACTTTACATGCACCCCCATTGCCCCATATATACTGTACACACATAAAAACAGTAAAATAGCACAAAAACATAAATGGAGAAAAATAGGATATCAAACCAGGAAAGCAATTACCGGTATGTCATTGCTAACTCAATGTGCAACATTTAAAACATCCACTGATCTGTTTTACTAAAATGTCACCTGATTCCTAATGATCAGTTTATGGACAGTAAAACACCTGCAGATACATTTCTAGTTATGAACTTGTTTTATGGCATGAAATGAGTGCAATTTGCAAAAGACCATGGGGCATCATGAATATTTATACCAACATGGCTGAACTTAACACTGACTATTCATGATACAACTCCAATAAGGATTAATATATTTGCATATATCATTTAGTGCAAACGTTAGTTTATCTTTAAGGGCTCATGGGATGTCATAGAGTCTCCTGTAGTCTCCTTGATGGCTCACCTTCACCATCCCATGTGTTCTCTGGCATACGTTTTTTATGTCATAGGTCCTCGAAAACTTTTAAGAAGTACAAATGAGTTGTAGTTGAAGAACAACCATTACTGTAAATTATACAGAATGCTTTTTTAAGAAGCTAAAATCTTCTGAAAAATATTATAAACAGGGAAGCTATTCACTTTTAATGAGGAACCAATGCTAAATTATTAATGATCAGTGTGTGCATTAAATTAAAGATAAAAAAAAATTTGGTGTATTTTCTTTGATACCAAAGCAACTTATGAAAACCTTAAAGGACATCAAACGCCAGGATGAAGGATTGTAAACCAAGTACACTGACATACTGCTGTGTGCCCCCTCTGGCATGATCCTCTCTTATTTTAGCTTCTTATGTCCTCGTTTTTCGACCTTTAAAATTATGCAAACAATCCGGATGGGCTCCGGGCTCAATTGGTGTTAATAGAGCCTGGAACCCCTTTGGCTTATTTGCATAATTTTTAAACCCTTTTTCTTAAAAACAAGGGCATAGGAAGCTTAAAGAGGAGTGGCCCCTTTCAGAGGGCACCCACGCCAGCATGTCAGTGTGCTTGGTTTACAATCCTTGATCCTGGTATTTGATGCCCTTTAAGGTCCAGTTTTGCCACAGTTATAAAATTGGAAATGGTGGCCAAAGCATTCTGAAATTTATTTGAGATACAAAATTTGCATTTGTGTCACTATAGGTGAACATAGTTTGTTCTATTGCTATTGTGCAGGAAAACCCTGTGCCGGCACACTCTAATACCCGGCATGCCCTCTTCATGTGGAGGTGGCATTAAATTATCACAATTTCTGGCCGGGCACCAGTAATTGCAATTATTTCAAGGCTTATACACCAGAAAACATACAAGGCTTGATAAATCTTGCCCCTTGTGACTTGTACAATAAAAGGGGCACAAAAAGGTGTGTGGCTTCACAGGAAGGGCGCACCTGTAAATATGTAAATTTACCAGTCTTAAACTTTAGATACATTATTTAGCATTACCCACATTGATAAATCTGGTGCAGTTTAACATTGTCTAGTCGAATTTTGCACTTTCTAACTTTTCAAACTTACATTTTGAATGAATCTGTCGGAGCCTCCATTCCGGCAGTACCGGCCACAGTAATATTACTCCTGTTCCGATGATAGATGAGGTGCCCTGCTCCCTGCTATCTGAAATGTATGATGTATCCTCAGTGTATGGTTAGAAAACCCTTTCCCTAGATTCTTAAACCTCTTCCAGTAGGTTTATTCTAGATGAGAATACAAATTGCTCTGTTATTGATCAAGGAGGGATTCTCCTCTGTGACTTTCTTCCTTCTACACGTCCGTCTGAGTAATTGTATCATATTCCCTCAATTATCTCGGTAATATTATTACATTATGCGGTAAAGTAGATTTACCGCGTAGTTTGATGAAACACTGTTAGAAATAGATGTTATTGATTTTTGGCTGTTTTACAGCAGAAATCTATAGGATTAAAGGGATTAATATTACTAACTACGATCACTGAAGACTCTTTGCTGATAAGTATAAATCCCTCGGAAACACAAGACAATAGAAACAAGATGACTCTTACTATAACAGATCTTCGAAAAATCTTAGATGCCTTAACCAGCATACAGATTAGAACCATCCAACCTTATATGGTTCATGACATGTAATAGTAATAGCATTATAAACCAAGAACGTCCAGCTATGTATAGGACATGAGCTGCTGCTTTACTGATAATATAACATCTAATAAAGTTGTAAGATTTTAATCTGTAAGATGGAAAAGACATCTTTGCCTGTTGGCCTCTCCAGGGAGTTATCATTGATGTCTATACTCTGAAAATCAAACTTAAAAGGGCAATTCCATCTGGGCATACACATTTAATTTAATTAATTTGCCCTATCCAGGTGGTCCTCTACTTAAGAACACCCGACTTACAGATGGCGCCGAGTTAAAAACGGACCTCTGGATGTTGGTAATTTACTGTACTTTAGCCCTAGGCCAAAATAAACAGCTATAACAGTTATCACAGGTTTCAATCAATTCAGCTTTATTGTTAATCCTGGTGCTGATGACAATCCAACATTTTTAAAATCCAAATAGAGCTCAGGGAAGGGGGGAATAAGATAAATGACCCTCCTTAAGTTAAAACTTATAGGGGTTTTCTCATATAGACTAATTTAGAAATACAAAGGATATGTCATTAATAGTTGATAGATGTAAGTCCCACCTCTAGGACCCTCATCTATCTCTGAAACTAGGGTATGCTGACCTTATTCGTGCAGCATTTATGAAAAACAGTGCAAACCACACTATTTGCGGTTTGCCTGTTTAGTGTGCAGGGTGCGCCAGTTTCATGAATCGTGGCGCCCGTTCCTCTTGCCTCTGGGGCTCCCTGCATTGTGCCGACAGAGGGCACAAATTTTTATTTTGGTACACCTTTAACTTGGGCCGTGTGGCCAATTCTGTCTGACTTTGCATGTTAAATGTGTCGGACCGACTGTGCAACAGAACGCCAATTTCAGGAACCAAATTTGTGTCGCTTGAAGAATAGCACAGCAGTTTGCGAAACGTATGTGGCACCGGCACTTCTTAAATACCTGTGCAATCAGTTTGCACATGAAAGAAGTCCACCAGAAATCTGGTGCAAGGACCTCAGTAAATGTGCCCCCGTGTCTTTGGTATACAACAAATACATATTTTGTGTGTATTTTCACCCCATGCTTTTCACACTGATCCAGCTCAGCTCCAGCTCATTGTGCTTTTTCCAAAATATTCACAACTTAATTCTTATACTAATGAGGCACTTGGTGCACCAAGGTCAGTTCCTCACCACCCGCAGCACTCCTATTCCCACCTTAATCACTTTCTTCATCTACCAGATGCTTATTTCTTCTCATTTCTTCTCTTCTCCTTTAGTGGGCCGGCCAAGCACGAATAGCAGCACTCTGGGTACCAAGGACAAGACCTTGCTTCACCAACTGTCTCATTAGCATATGGATTCAAATGAGACTTTCTTAGAACCACCATAATGGACAGGAATATATTTTTTTAAATTACAGGGCATTTTTTCCCATAAAGCATATAAAAGTTTTTACATTATGCCAAAGAGTTTGTGAGTAGAGATGAGCAAACACACTCGTCCGAGCTTGATGCTCGTTCGAGCATTAGCGTACTCGAAACTGCTCGTTGCTCGGACGAATACTTCGCCCGCTCGAGAAAATGGCATCTCCCGCCGTTTTGCTTTTTGGCGGCCAGAAACAGAGCCAATCACAAGCCAGGAGACTCTGCACTCCACCCAGCATGACGTGGTACCCTTACACGTCGATAGCAGTGGTTGGCTGGCCAGATCAGGTGACCCTGGAATAGACTAGCCCCTGCCCGCGCTGCTCGGATCATTCTGTGTCTGGATGCCGCTAGGGAGAGAGCTGCTGCTGGTCAGGGAAAGCGTTAGGGTGTTCTATTAGAATAGTGTTAGGCAGGAGTGATTCTACAAGAACCCAACAGCCCTTCTTAGGGCTACAATAACGTTATACTTTTTTTTTTTTATTTGCTTGTGGCTGGGCTTGCTGGCACTAGTAGTGCAGCTAGTACCATATTGTGAGGAATTTGCAGGGGGACTTGCTACCGTTGTGTTTAGTTCTTAGTGACACACATATTCACCTCAAACACCAAAGTGGGACAATTTATTAGGGGTTTGATTAGAATTAGGCAGAGTCTGCTGATTTTTTTTTTTTTTTACATTTATTTCATTTTATAGCTCAAACTCATCTTGCAAAGCAGTGTGCTTTCAGTGTAGGCTATAAAATAGCCATAGGAGAACCCCAATGGCTTACTTAGGCCTACAATAGCGTTATATTTTCCTTTTTTTTTGGTTTGCTTGTGGCTGGGCTTGCTGGCATTAGTAGTGCAGCTAGTACCATATTGTGAGGAATTTGCTGGGAGACCTGCGACCGTTGTGTTTAGCTCTTAGTGACACGCAAATCCACCTCAAACACCGAAGTGGGACAATTTATTAGGGGTTTGATTAGAATTAGGCAGAGTCTGCTGATTTATTTTTTTTTTACGTTTATTTCATTTTATAGCTCAAACTCATCTTGCAAAGCAGTGTGCTCTCATTGTAGGCAACAAAATAGCCATAGGAGAACCCAAACGGCTTACTTAGGCCTACAATAGCGTTATATTTTCCTTTTTTTTTGTTTGCTTGTGGCTGGGCTTGCTGGCATTAGTAGTGCAGCTAGTACCATATTGTGAGGAATTTGCAGGGGGACTTGTGACCGTTGTGTTTAGCTCTTAGTGACACGCATATCCACCTCAAACACCGAAGTGGGACAATTTATTAGGGGTTTGATTAGAATTAGGCAGAGTCTGCTGATTTATTTTTTTTTTACCTTTATTTCATTTTATAGCTCAAAGTCATCAGGCACAGCACAAAATCCAGTTGGGTGCTGTCAGTGTAGGTTAGAAACTAGCCATAGCAATAGGATAGCATCGTTTTGTTAAAAAAATAAAAAAAATAAAAAAAAATAAACACAAAAAAAAAAAAAAATTAAAAGTTTACACTTTAATTTGGAAAATGTTTAACCCGAGGGCTAGGGGTAGAGGACGAGGGCGTGGACGTGGGCGTCCAACTACTGCAGGGGTCAGAGGCCGTGGTCCTGGGCAGGGTGAGACACCACCTGCTGATGAGGGAGCAGGGGAACGCCGCAGAGCTACACTCCCTAGGTTCATCATGTCTCAAGTTACTGGGACTCGTGGTAGAGCACTGTTGAGGCCAGAACAGTGGGAAGAGGTGATGTCGTGGATTGCGGACAATGCTTCTAGCCATTTGTCCACCAGTCAGTCTTCCACGCAGTCCACCCATGTCACCGAAATCAGCACTCCTCCAGCTCCTCCACCTCAGCCTCCTTCCCCCCAGTCTGCCCCCTCCCAGCAAAATTTGGCATTTGAACCGGCATACTCTGAGGAACTGTTTTCTGGACCCTTCCCACAGTCACAAACCACTTGTCCGGTTGCTGCTGAGCAATTTTCCGATGCCCAGGTTTTCCACCAGTCGCAGTCTGTGGGTGATGATGACATTATTGACGTAGTGGAAGAAGTGTGTATAGAGGTGTCGGACGATGAGGAGACACGGTTGTCAGACAGTGGTGAAGTTGTTGTCAGGGCAGGAAGTCCGAGGGGGGAGCAGACTGAGGGATCGGAGGATGATGAGGTGACAGACCCAAGCTGGGTTGATAGGCCGGGTGAACACAGTGCTTCTGAGACGGAGGCGAGTCCTATAGCAGAACAGGTTGGAAGAGGCAGTGGTGGGGCCAGACGGAGAGGCAGGGCCAGAGCTGGTGCATCAGCGCCAAATGTTGCCCGTAGTCAAGCTCCCGTGGCGAGGGCTAGATTTTCAGAAGTCTGGAGGTTCTTTAAAGAAACACCGGATGACCGACGGACTGTGGTGTGCAACCTTTGCCAAACCAGGATCAGCAGGGGTTCCACCACTACTAGCTTAACTACCACCAGTATGCGCAGGCATATGAATGCTAAACACCCCACTCAATGGCACCAAGCCCGTTCACCTCCGGCCGGGCACATCACTGCTCCTTCCCCTGTGTCATCTGCTAGTCAGCCCCCTGCCCAGGACCACGGCCCAAACATCTCCCGTGCCAAAACCCCATCTTCGCCTCCACGATCCTCCACAGCATCCACCAGCGTTCAGCTCTCCATACCCCAGACGCTGGAGCGCAAAAGGAAGTATAGCGCAACCCACCCACACGCCCAAGCCCTCAACGTCCACATCTCCAAGTTGCTTAGCCTGGAGATGCTGCCCTATAGGCGGGTAGAGACCGAGGCCTTTCGAAACCTCATGGCGGCGGCCGCCCCTCGGTATTCGGTCCCCAGCCGCCACTACTTTTCCCGATGTGCCGTCCCAGCCCTGCACAAGCACGTGTCAGAGAACATCATCCGTACCCTGACCAACGCTGTTTCTGACAAGGTCCACCTGACCACGGACACGTGGACGAGTGCTGCCGGGCAGGGCCACTATATATCGCTGACGGCACATTGGGTTAACTTGGTGGAGGCTGGGACCGAGTCTGACACTGGGGCTGCTCATATACTGCCGACGCCGAGGATTGCGGGGCCTACCTCGGTCCAGGTCTCAAAGGCCTACTATGCCTCCTCCTCCTCCCACCCCTCCTCCACCTCCTCCTCCTCCGAATTACCATCCGTGGGCATGGCGCCATCAGTCGGTAGCTCTAGGCACAGCAGCAGTGCCATCGCTAAGCGACAGCAGGCGGTGCTCAAACTGCTGAGCCTAGGCGATAAAAGGCACACAGCCTAAGAGCTATTACAGGGCATCACGGCGCAGACTGATCTGTGGCTGGCACCGCTGAACCTGAAGCCAGGCATGGTTGTGTGTGACAACGGCCGTAACCTGGTGGCGGCTCTGCAACTCGGCAGACTGACACATGTGCCATGCCTGGCCCATGTGTTAAATCTGATAGTTCAGCGTTTCCTCAAGACATACCCCAATCTGTCTGATTTGCTCACGAAGGTGCGCCGCATCTGTGCGCATTTCAGGAAGTCCAGCACAGATGCTGCCACTCTCAGGGCAGCGCAGCGCCGCCTCCAACTGCCCGCTCACCGACTGTTGTGCGACGTGCCCACGAGGTGGAATTCAACATTAACCATGTTATCCAGAGTTTACCAGCAGCGCAGAGCGATTGTAGACTGCCAGATGTCAACTTCCACCAGAACTGGTAGTCAGGTCAGTCAGCTTCCTCAAGTCTACAATGAGGAGTGGACGTGGATGTCTGATATCTGTCAGGTGCTGAGTAACTTTGAGGAGTCAACACAGATGGTCAGTGGCGATGCCGCCATCATCAGCCTCACCATCCCGCTGCTTGGCCTGTTGAAAAACTCTCTGATCAGCATGAAGTCGGAAGCTTTGCGCTCGTCACAAGAGACGGGGGGAGAAGATTCCCTTGTTGATAGCCAAAGCACCCTTAGGTCTTTTTCTCAGCGCATATCGGAGAAGGTGGAGGAGGATGAGGAGGAGAATGTTGGCGAGACACAAGAGGGGACCATTGTTCAGTCCTTCACTCTTCAGCGTATATGGGCAGAAGAAGAGGAGTTGGAGGAGTTGGAGGAGGAGGAAATGGGCAGTCAGGCCAGTGAGGGGAGTGAATTCTTGCGCGTTGGGACTCTGGCGCATATGGCAGATTTCATGCTAGGCTGCCTATCCCGTGACCCTCGCGTTCAAAGAATTTATTCCAGCACCGATTACTGGGTATTCACTCTCCTGGACCCACGGTACAAGCAAAATCTTTCCACTCTCATCCCTGGAGAGGAAAGGAGTGTGAGAATGCATGGTGCACAAGCTGAAACAGTATTTCCCTTCTGACAGCGCTAGCGGCAGAGGGCGTACTTCTGCGGGACAAGTAGCGAGGGAGAGTAGGCGAGCAGGCAGCTTTTCCAGCACTGGCAGGGGTACGCTTTACAAGGCCTTTGCCAATTTTATGTCACCCCAGCAAGACACTGTCACCTGTCCCCAGTCTCGGCAGAGTAGGGCTGATCTTTACAGAAAGATGGTGAGGGAGTACGTAGCTGACCATACCATCGTCCTAAATGATCACACAGCTCCCTACAACTACTGGGTTTCAAAGCTGGACATGTGGCACGAACTGGCGCTCTACGCCGAGCGGGTTTTCAGTGCAGCTGGTGGCATCATCACCGATAAGCGTACACGCCTGTCGACTGACAGCGCTGACAGGCTGACGCTTATCAAGATGAATAAAGCCTGGATTTCTCTGGATTTTCATTCTCCACCAGGTGAAAGAAGCTCAACCTGAATAATGTATGCACTCCTCCTCCTCATGGTCCTCCTTCTCCTCCTCTTTGTACACTAAAGCATAGAAAACTGGCTATTTTTTGCCAGTTTGCCACTGGCTCTAGCTATAGTACTCTATGTATTTAATTTTTCTGGAGGGCCACCTACCCGGTCCTCTGTTTTAAGCAATTTTTGCGAGTGACACATACAGGCACTCAATCTATTTAATATTTCTGGAGGACCACCTACCTGCTCCTCTGGTTTGAAAACTTTTTTGGACTGCCACATACAGGCACTCAATTTATTAAATTTTTCTGGAGGACCACCTACCTGCTCCTCTGGTTTGAAAACTTTTTTGGACTGCCACATACAGGCACTATCCAAATTAAATTGTCTCCATAGCAGCCTCCACATGTCGTCTTTTTAGCTGGCTCCACACGTTGTCTCCATTGCTACCTCCACACGTCATCGCCATAGCTGCCTCCAAAAGTCGTCCATATAGCTGCCTCCATACATTGTCTCCTTATCAAACGAACTGTGTCAGGCAGAATTTTGGGTTGTTTTCATGGATTCCACATCAAACTTGTTAACTTTGTCGCCACCCTGCTGTGTAATCCACAAAATATACTGGCAAACTTTTATCATTTACCGATATATTTCAGCGCTTCTTGCGCATCTGTTTACATTCCCCTCACCCGCCATATCCCAAACTTATAAGAACGCTACTACACTTGATCTTATACAAAAGGTTCTTAGAAGTGCTGTTTGGGGAGTAGCCTAGAGACAGGGGCTTGGATTGGCAAAAGCTCGCCTGGCAGCGGAGCGCCAGCTCCATCTCAAGATCCAACTAACATAGTTTTAACTGCAGCACCTTTAATCTACTACTAGTTCACTGCCTCCATACATCGTCCCCTTATCAAACGAGCTGTGTCGGGCAGAATTTTGGGTTGTTTTCATGGCTTCCACATCAAACTTGTTAACTTTGTCGCCACCCTGCTGTGTAATCCACAAAATATACTGGCAAACTTTTATCATTTACCAATATTATTTCAGCGCTTCTTGCGCATCTGTTTACATTCCCCTCACCCGCCATATCCTAAACTTATAAGAACGCTACTACACTTGATCTTATACAAAAGGTTCTTAGAAGTGCTGTTTGGGGAGTAGCCTAGAGACAGGGGCTTGGATTGGCGAAAGCTCGCCTGGCAGCGGAGCGCCAGCTCCATCTCAAGATCCAACTAACATAGTTTTAACTGCAGCACCTTTAATCTACTACTAGTTCACTGCCTCCATACATCGTCCCCTTATCAAACGAGCTATGTCAGGCAGAATTTTCAGGTGTTTCACCAGATACATAGTGGAACTCGGCCCATCTGTCGCCGCCATGCTGGAGACCTGAAGTTGCAATCATAGCAGCGCAATATGGATGCCCCATACTGTCGCTCTTAATCATGGAACCATTTCCGTAAAAACAATTAAAAATAGAACCACTATGCTATTCCATTATTCCTAGGTGAAATATTCAAACGACCCGGCCTGATTTGAAAATTATAATTTTTTCAAAGTAAACGCTTCTGGCCCCCAGGCCCATTTTGAGTGGGGAGGAGCCGAAAGACAGGGGCTTGGACAGGCGAAAGCTCGCCTGGCAGTGGACCGCCAGCTCCATCCCAAGATTAGGCAGCCTCAGAGGCATCCATGCATGCTGCCCCTGCTGTTTCCTGTCCATTTTGCCTCCACGATCCTCCACAGCGTCCACCAATGTCTCATTTCAACTCTCTATACCCCAGACGCTGGAGCACGAGAGGATATGCAGCACATCATTCCCTTATCAAACGAGCTGTGTCAGGCAGAATTTTCAGGTGTTTCACCAGATACATAGTGGAACTCGGCCCATCTGTCGTCGCCATGCTGGAGACCTGAAGTTGCAATCATAGCAGCACAATTTGAATGCCCCATACTGTCGCTCTTAATCATGGAAGTCGTCTCCATGGCTGCCTCCACATGTCGTCCCCTTATCAAAAGAGCTGTGTCAGGCTCATTTTTCGGGTGTTTCACCAGATACGTTATGGAACTTGGTCACTATGT
Source organism: Engystomops pustulosus (assembly GCF_040894005.1). Classification (NCBI taxonomy): domain Eukaryota; kingdom Metazoa; phylum Chordata; class Amphibia; order Anura; family Leptodactylidae; genus Engystomops; species Engystomops pustulosus. The sequence goes on along the minus strand of NC_092415.1, from coordinate 178,958,214 downwards.
CGCCACCATGCTGTGTTATCGACTAAATATACCGTCAACCTTTTGTTCACATAGGAAATCATTTCACCTCCTTTGGTCCATTTAGGGTATGTCGCCATGAGACTCTCTAGCCTGCCACTGCTGCCGCTGCCTCTGCATGCCGTCCCCTATAGTGTCAGGGTCAATTATTGGATGTTTTAGATGCTATCTAGCTTCATTCTGTCACTCTGTCATGGCCATGCTGTTGCCCATAATTTTGGCATAATGGTGCGATTAGGCAGCCTCAGAGGCATCCATGCATGCTGCCCCTGCTGTTTCCTGTCCATTTCCGTGGTGTTTCCATCCTTTTCTGAGGTTCCCAGGTGTTTGGCCAAGCTTCCCTGTGCAGAGCCTTGGTCCCCTTGAAAAATGCTCGAGTCTCCCATTGACTTCAATGGGGTTCGTTATTCGAGACGAGCACTCGAGCATCGGGAAAAGTTTGTCTCGAATAACGAGTACCCGAGCATTTTAGTGCTCGCTCATCTCTATTTGTGAGCAATTCAGACATATAATCATCCCTTTATTTACTTCTGTGAGGCAGATGAAGTCAGACAAACTGTCAGGACTCACTGGCAGTATTCTGAGCTTTCTGGTTTCTGTGCTTCTAGCCATACTGAGGATTGTTTGGCTTCGAGCGTTGAATGACAGCTGCCTTTCAGAGTCAGTTCCCATGGTTGATCTGGGTTTATGTTCCTCTGAAAAGCTTGGTGGTGTCATCAGAACCCTTGTTCTAGTATCAGCTGTGACTTGAGTGATGGATGGCTGAACCAGTTGCTGCTGGGGGCTGCATCCAGGTACTCCTTATATATCTGCCTAGTTATGATTACAGGTTGCTGGTTATTGCAATCCTCTTACTATTGGTCTGAAACACTTGTTATTGCTATCCCTTTGCTATTCTGTGCTTCTGACCTCTGCTACATTTATTTGACCATTCTCTTGCCATTGAATTCTGTGGTTTTGACCTGGTACTGTCTGACTTTGATTGTCTCTCATTATCTGTAGTTTGTCCCTCTGTGTCTTGTCACTTTCCCTAATTCAGACTTGTGTTCAGTTTTTGTCTTGACATATTTCTGTGTCCTGTTCTGAACACTGGTCTATCTCTGACTTCCGGATGTCTGTCCACTCCCACATTCAACATCTGCCAGATGAGGTAGGTTTTCCCTTAGGGTTTCTTAGGGTCTCTTAGCAGGTTCCTGATAGTGGGTTCATCTTTTTCAGGGAAGTTTATCTGCTGTAGGCTGGGCCCTAGTCTGGGTAGTTCACCACCACTTAAGCAGTCTGACAACTTGCACCAAGTTTGGTTGTGGTTGAACTGTTGGCGGACAGTTTCTTCCCACAAATACAGAACTTTTTTCAGTAGTGACTAAAGTGCTGACCTCAGGAACACCTTTTTGGCACTATTGCTTTCATTTTAAGAACATTCATTTCTAATCTACATTTAAATGTTAAAGAGAGCTTGTTTCCAGATTTTACCGTCTTAAACTACCCATCCCCTCAGGTCAGGTATGGAAAGTGCTTTCTAGAATTCTCTAATTTATGTGACATTTTGACGATATTCCTATAAAAATGATCCTCCAAAGTTATGTGAAGTGAGCAGAGAAGAGTCTTTAGAAGCTACAGGTGGGGTGTCATGTCAGTGGGTTTTTTTTTGGGCTCTATAGTACAACTGATTTTCATATTAAATATAATGTCATATTAAATAAGCTAATAAGATAATACAGTAATTATATGAGATAATAACATAAGAATCAGTGCTCATTTCCGTATTACTTCAAAGGGTAATTTTTTTTTTATAGGATAATTGACAAGATTTAACATTAAACAGAGGACATTTCACACCCTACCTGAGGAAGCTGATAGTCTAATAGGATACATTATGGTGACAGGTTCTCTTTAATTAATGTTATGCCATATCTGATTTTTACAGATATGTGCTGTGCTTTACACAGCCATAGAGGCGATAATATTTTAGCTTCTCTTAATCGCCACTAGAGACTGAAATGTAAGCGAATATGAACTTAGCATAAGTTCAATGTGTTCATCTTTAATAAACAGGATGTTCTAAGCTTCAAAAACCTGTTTTCTGGCAGTCGTAATGATATATTTTGATGTTATTTTTCGGGTTTGCTACGTTTTATTGCTGAGCTTTAACCCAAAGATATTTAATAATATAAATTGCGTATTTCATCAAAATCATGGCCTATTTAAAAGGGAGCACATTCATTTCAAGGGGACAAATAAAATGGTTTGTATAAATCTTTACTGTTAGCTGTTCTACATTTCATACAAAAATATATAGGAGTCTAACATGCAAAGACTCGCTGACCCACATTGATGGTATAGACTTGGGTTAGTAAATCTCTACATCAGTTCATTGTTGATGTATGGAAGTGACCTGACTTTAACAATGGCAGCATGCACATAGAAGGATATAGAGGAGAGATCATAGCTTGTGTAATATGTCATACACAAGATGAATGGTTTAAGGATTTTACAAAAGAACAATTTATAAAATGTAACTACTCCTATAAGCTAGTTTTGGAGATACTGATAACCAATTTATTAGGACTTTTATCAGACTTTAATCACAGTTACTGGATAGAATTGTGATTATTTCAGTGCTTGTATGTAAAATAACTGGAATACAAGCCCTGAAATAATCACAAAACAAAGCTCACGGTTGAGGTTTGCTTGTGCAGTGAGCCCATGTCATTGGTGGAAGGGGGAAATTGACGGAGGATGTGGGAGGGGGTTTGAGGTGAATAATAATGCTCGGGGGGATGAGCATATCAAGGATTTAAACAAACAGGCGCCCATTGTAATATGAAAGGCACAGCCCCGGTACTATGATGCGCAAGCTGGCAGGGAACCACATGCAGGATAACGCGCGTATGATCTTAGTGAATCGCAACACGGTCATTATTATTGGACAATGCACTTTTGGTGAACTCCAGAGGCCGGGTGAGTAAATGTGCCCCATTGAATAGCACAATGGAGCACATGGAAAATGTTTAGTTTCTTAAACATCCAGTTAAAGTGAAGCAAAATCCTCTGTAGTACTAAACACACCACTAACATGGACCCAAGAAAGAAGAAATACAAACCCTGTTACACCAGAACACTCTAGGCCTATTACAAAAACCATTGGGGAGGTGAAGAGCCTAGGAAGCTTTGAGTTTGTCATTTGTATGCCTAAAGGCCATTTTTTATGCCTTGACCCTGGATTTTTATTGTCTGTTTCTAGAAAAAATTTATGTTAAGCGAGATATAATTTGGAATATACAACAGAAGTAAGGAAAGGGAAAAATATCCTCTAATATAAAAAAACCACATAAAGGAAAGTAGGTTGAAGGGGAAAAGGAAGATATAGAGATGACCCAAAAGATTTAAGCACAGGAGTATGATGGGTGATGTATTGTACTGCATGCTAGAGCTGGCTACATTTCCGAGAAGTATTGATCGTAGGCTATTACCATCTTAATTCTATTATCTTAGACTTTTAAAGTGTAAGGCAGCATTATAATGATTCTCCTGTCTTATCCCTGACATAATTCACTAAAAGTAACTCCATTGTGTATCCGGTATAATACATGACAGGGAAACATTTCACTTCTAATTATCCATGCTTCATTGTGAGTATCCAGCCGGCGCCTTTTCTTTCCAGTTGTCTTTTTTTCTCTCGATAACTCCCTACCTTTGCATTTTTCGCTTCCAAATTATATTCTCATCCTACTGAGCCAGATTTCAGGTAATTAATTCATCACAACTTCCAGCATGGAAACTGTAAGGAAGCCAGCCACTGTTCTATCCTTAGAAAGACAATAGTGACAAGCCTAGAAACGGCTGAATATCTTAGTATTACATAACAGAAGAGCACAAGGCATCGCCGTTCCTCGCTTATTCTCTTATATGTAGCACATTCATTACCGGTCTCATGGAGACAAAAGTCTGACAGTTCAATTTGACTTAAGCCGTTTCCTGCTATTTAAGTCTTAAACTCTAAAAATGATGACACAACAGTCACAAGATATCTTAACATAAGAAGAAAAAGCCAAATACATGACCACAATGATTTTCGTAAGAGAGTTTTTTTATGTGTGCGAAATGTAAGTAGAGTAAAATGAAAATATATTACAATAGGGTTGATACTCCAGGGGGTCAATGATAAGAACAAAGTTCTCAGGGGAAGTTTTAGTAATGTAATTGAATTGTTCCAGTTGCTATTATGACTAGACACAGCCGGGTATGATGTACTAGAAATGTGAAGAGAAGCAGAAATTTCACCTAAATATAGAAGAAGAAATTAAGCTTTTTGGGAGCAGGACTGTAGGGTCCCCCATCGGAAAGATGAGTAACTATATACAGGCAGTCCCTGGGTTACGTACAAGATAGGTTCTGTAGAAATGTAAGTCGGAACCTTATACTTTATAATTGTAACCCAAGCCATATTTTTTTTTTGGTCTCTGGATTTTTAAAATGTTGTATTGTCATAAGAACCAGGATTAACAGTAAATCACCAGTAACAGACACCTGTGATAACTGTTACAGCTGATTATTGTAGGCTAAGGATAAAGTAGAGTAAATTAGCAACATCCAGAGGTCCGTTTGTAACCAGGTGTTGTCTGTAAGTCAGATGTTCTTAAGTAGCATAAATAGGTCTATATGAGTGGGTTACAGTTAGGGGGTTATGGTTTTGTTTGTATAATGAAAAGTTATGCAATTTTCCAATATACTGTATGAATCAATTCCTCACAGTTGCCTAGATCTCTGCTTGCTGTCATTCTATAGAAAGCTTACATCCAGTGGACAGAAATCTGACCCTGGTCACACAGGTGCACAGCTCGTTTGTATTATAGAGCGTAATCAGTGACCAGGGTCAGATTTCTGTCCACCAGAGGTAAACATAGAAGCTTTCTATTGAAGTACAGCAAGCAGAGATCTAGAAAATGGTGCGGAATTGATATAGAAAGTATATTGGAAAATTGCATAACAATAATATTTATTTGCCAAAATGGGAATAACCCTTTAATTCTTGGAACATTCTCATAAGGAAATGAATCTTTGAAATATCAAGTGTCAGCATTAAAGACAAATTACTAAATACGTTTTAGGCTACATTCACACTAATGTGTGCTCGCCGTACCATAGTACGTACACATCGGTGCCGGGGATAGAGGGTGATCGCCGCATACCCCCGCCCCTCTCCATAGCGATATATGGTGCACAGCGCCATATTACAGGGAAAGATAGGACTTGTCCTATCTTTCTTTGGTCTACAGAACGGTACAGTGTGTCACGTATGCGGCACCGTACCTCTCCAGTATGATCCTATGATCCTATAGATACTTTATAGCATTGCTGGCTCATGTATGATAACATCCATCCATTATGTTCTATTTCTAGGGGCACGTGTGCACCGCACATCAGAATATAGCGCTCTTCTGGGGTTTTAGTATAAATATGGCCGTATACATTCGATGAATTTCAACTGACAATATAGAATGCTAATCTTAACCCTCATAGAAAATTTCCATGGCAACCAAAGCAATATCAGTTCATCTGTAGTGAAACAGATTCTTATAGATTTGCTCATCTCTAGTTGGTACAGATACTCATGATAAACTGTGGGTGGGCTCTATATAGTATAATAATCAGGTATCAGAGGGGATTGATGTATAATTGCACTGAAACAAACATATACAGGCGGTCCCCTACTTAAGGAAACCTGACTTACGGACGACCCCTAGTTATAGACGGACCCCTCTGCCCACTGTGACCTCTGGTGAAGCTCTCTGGATGCTTTACTTTAGTCCCAGGTTACAATGATCAGCTGTAAGGTGTCTGTAATGAAACTTTATAGATAATCCTTGGTCCCATTACAGCAAAACATTTTGAAATTTTTGTCTGGATCTACAATTATAAAATATACAGTTCCGACTTACATACAAATTCAACTAATGAACAAACCTTTGGAACTTATCTTGTATGTAACCCGGGGACTGGTTGTATATCAACATATGTCTCCTTTCATCTAATTATGTATCACTGAATCGGTCGCTAAAATATAACTTTTATTCGTCTTTTAACCCCTTAGCGCTCCGCGCCGTAGCTGTACTGCGCAGCTTCCGACGATTAGCGCTCAGCGCAGTACAGCTACTGCGCGGAGACGATGCCGGTTCAGCGCTGCATAGCAGCCGAACCGGCATCGTTAGCCGCGGGATTTCAGCGGTAATCTACCGCTGACATCCCCGGCTAACACCCGCGGTCGGAGTGGGCTCCGATCGCGGGTGTTTAACCCGTTAAATGCCGCGGTCAACGCGACCGCGGCATTTAACATGCCTTCTGGGGGTCTTTACCCCACGATCGCCCCCCCCGCACCGTTTTCGGGGGACCCGATCGCTGTTTTGGCTCCTCTGGGGTCCGATCGGGACCCCAGAGAAGCCTGGAGGGTTTACCTTTAAGATGGCGTCTGTGACATCATCTTAAAGGCAAAGTGTCAGCCTATGCATCTGCATAGGCTGGCACTGATAATACCCTGCAATACATTAGTATTGCAGAGTATTATCAAGAACAAGCAATCAGATGATTGCTTGTTCATATCCCATGGTGGATCATGTAAAAAATGTACAAAATAATGTTTTTCAATAAAAAATTACTTTATAAATCACTAAAAATGCCCATAAGCCCCAAAACATATAAAGAGACATATAACGCTCAAAAAAGTCTAAATCATAACACAAACCCCACATATATAGTATCACCGCGTCCGTAACAATCCATAGAATAAAACTAAATAATTATTGAACCCATATAATGAACACCGTAAAAAAAACGTCAAAAACCCGCCAAAAATTATGATTTTTACCTATTATATCCCACTAAAAATGCAATAAAAAGTGATCAACAAAACATATGTACTCCAGAATGATATTGTTGCAAAGAACAACATGTCCCGCAAAAATCAAGCCATCAACCAGCTCTGTAGCCAAAAACGTAACAATGTTATGCCACTTGGAAGACAGCGATGCAAAAAAGATAGATTTTTCCCCACATTAGGGTTTTATTTGGCAAATTTAGTAAAACATAAGAAAAAATATTCATGTCTGGTATCCCCGTAATCGTATCGACCCATAGAATAAAGATAACATGATTATTAGGATATACGGTGAACACGAAAAAAAAAAAAAGTAAAAAATCCAGTACAGAATTGATGCTTTTCTACTCATGACCTCAAAAAAAGTTCCAAAATTTTCAACAATAGGTGATACCAACCCCAAAATGGTAACACTGGAAAAAGCATCTTGTCCCGCAAAAAAAAATGCCATCACATGGCCCAAATAACGGAAAAGCGAAAATTTTATAGCCTTCAAAAGGGGGCAACCAGAAATCTAAAATCCTGGCAGCTGCAGGGTGCTCCTTCCCTTCTGCGCCTCGCTGTGCCCCCATAACACAAGTAACGGCCACGTGTGGGGGGTCGCTGCACTCAGGAGAAATTGTAGAACAAATTCTATGGTGAGTTTTCTCTTTTTATCTTTTGGAAATGTGTAAATTTTAGGGCTAAATGAACGTATAACCGACAAAATTTGACCATTCTAAATTTCACCGCCATTTTGATTCAATTACTATGAAGATCTCAAGGGGTTAACAATCTTTGTAAATGCTGTTTCTGATAGTTTGAGGGGTGCAGATTTGAAAATGGGTTGGTTATATAGGGGGTTTTGTTGCTAAATATGTAAAATTTGATTTCAAACAGTATTTATCCCCAAAATAGTCAATTCCGAAAATACGGAGAATCGCTATTCGATTTTTAGGCCGCGTGACGTCAAAATAAATTATCCAAACATTTCAAAAATTATGAAAATGTAAAGTAGACAAATGGGAAATGTTATTCTGCAAGTTATTTAGGTGGTAAATCTATCTGCCTGAAAACGCGGTGATTTAGAATTTCGAAAATGGCAAATTTTTCTAAAAATTCATAATCTTTTTCTTTTTTTTGTAAATAAACGCAAAACTTATCAGCCAAAATTTACCACTAAAATGAAGTACAACATGTGGGGAAAAAACAATCTCAGAATCGCTTTGATAAGTAACAGTGTTCAAAAGTTATTACCACAGGAAGAGACACTGGTCAAATTTCAAAAAAAAGTTGTGAGCCTTAACCTGCAAACAGGCTGCGTCCTTAAGGGGTTAAACAAATATTTTTGAAGGACAAAAAAGGTGTTTATGCCCTATAAATTGTGTACTGTAAAATATATACACTATTCTAGTAACTGACCCGGATCCTGACCCTACGCGTTTCAGCAAGAGTCACTTCCTCAGGGATCTTTTGTTCCACTCGTAAATTTTTATGTATATGCTCCGAACTGTTTTTGTTTTTATGTATATGTTCCGAACTGTTTTTATTTTTATGTACATGTTCTGAACTGTTTTTAGGACAGACTAGACCGAATATTTAAAAACTTATTTGTCAACACTCTCTCTATAATAGGGATTTCCTCAGCGTGTGTTTGCATCCACAGAAATATTTGTGCAGCCAGAATCTAGGGCTTAGTATACAGTGTCAATTGTATTCTTACATTGGGCCTTGTCAGGGTTCGAGGTTGTGGATCCTCTGGACCACTGCGGACGATGACACAAGCCACAACCTGGGACCGGAGTCTAAGTGATACCCGGTTTTCACCAGAGCCCGCCGCAAAGCAGGTTGGTCTTGCTGCGGCGTGGTACCACCAGGACTTGTCCTTAGTGGCAGCCAAGGTCGGGGTAAAGAAACGGCAGGCAATCTCGTAGTCGGGGACAGGCAGGAGGTCAGGATGGGCAGCACAGGAGCACACGTCAGAGATGTAGCAACAGGTCACGGCAGGCGGCAAAGGAGTGAAGTCAAAAGCAGAACCAGGGTCACAACGGAAAATCACATAAAGAGCACACGGCATAAACAAAGCTTTCTCCAAGGCACAGGGCACAAAGATCCGGCAGGGATCACAGGAGGAGGCAGGAATAAATAGTTTACCTGAGATGGCCAGCGCCAATCAGTAGCGCGCTGGCCCTTTAAATCTGCAGAAGTTGGTGCGCGCGCGCCCTAGGAGCCGGGGAGGCGCGCGCACGGCCGAGGACAGAGGAGCAGCGGAAGCTGGAACTGAAGAGGCCAGGACTGGAGCCGGGACTCGTAAGTTGCGCTTGGGCAGCGAGAGGTACGGGTGACCCTGCGATCCGCGATATGGATCGTGGGACCACCCGTGATAGGCCTATTTTGGGACTTGCACTTTGACAATAAGCCTGTTCTGGCTCTCATTTTTACTCCCTATAAACTTATTTTACAAACAGCTCCACATATGGGGATAGATTCGTATTGCCCTTGCATAACCACCTACGTCTGTCTACAGAATGTCTTACAGCTGTATCCTAGCTCAACTTTTTAAGTATACAAGGACTCATCATGTGGTCCTTTATATTTATGTTTTTGTATTATGTATACTTATTGTTTACTTATTATGACACCCTGTTATTTTATTTTTTTAATCATGTTAATTTTGAATTTAATTTTTCAAACAATAACATACAAATAAACCTACATTACATTACAGTTGGTTGTGTGTTTACTTAAATAAGGAGACAAATACAGGTTTGGCCATTAGGAAAATGTCTACAACATTAGTGCCCTGGTTACAAAATTCCAACTTTGTGTATTATATCATATCAGGACTTCCTTTCATTCTAACGGGTCCCATCTCAGCTTGTGAGCTTTTATTCGTATCTCATACGTATAGTGATAGTTGTATTCATGTATATTATATAATTACGGGATAACATTTTTTCCCCATATGCAAAGAGCATAATGTAACATGTGTTAAAGGGGCAGACACATGAGGGTGCTGGCTGTGTGAGAAAGAGAGGGTTTGGGGGATCCTGGCTACATGAGGAAGAGGAGAGGACCCAGAGGTTGCTGGCTATATGAGGAGAAGATGAGAGACTTGTGGGGATAGGCTGTGTAAGGAGAAGGGGGTCATGGAGGTGAAGATCTACATCCGATTCCCTAAACATGGAAGATCCCCACCATCAACATAGAGGATCCGTACACTTGAGTCTTGTCAGCTACTTGTGGACATTTGCCGGGGCCTTTGCTGCAGCCTGAGGATGTGAGCAATTACCCGACCAGATATGTTAGCCCATTACTTTTAGAGACCATGAGTGGTGTTTTAAAGAGATCCTATCAGCAAATTCTCCCTTAGTTTTGTATAGGGAATGATTAGCAGGTCTCCTGTTTGGGTATAGTAAGACACCTATCAGTTAAGCTCGGCTGGGCAGGAAGAAGCTGGAGTGAAGTTTCCCACAGTCTCTGCTCACGCACCCTACAGACTCTTCTCCACATGCCCCATAGATTCTTCTCCATGTGTCCTACATACTCTTTTCCACATGCCCCATTGATTCTTCTCCATGTGTCCCAAAGACTCTTTTCCATGTGCCGAGTTGTTGGAATACTATTTTTCAGTTAAACATAGTATAAGCGAGGGGTATATTTGTATTTCATTCTGCTCTTTGTTAGATCACCATGAATCTCTTGACAGATTCCTACTGCCCTTTTCTCTGCCAATGGCATTGTAATTGGATTTTTTGGGTCGGGTTATAAGAGCCATAATGTTTCCTGTCTGCCATGTGATATATTGAGGCAACATGTAACTGAGAACACGCCAGGAGAAGACAAAGAAGGGGATATGTAAAAAGCGACATGGCGTCTCTTTGAGGCAAATTACAATCTTCAGTGCTAAATCTGTAGTATTAAAGATGTGCAAAGGGTTACATAAAGTTTGGTGGGTTGCAGAAGATTAAAGGGGATAGTTACTATAACTCAAATGTACTTTATTAAATACAAGACCGATTAAGCATGATGCCGCATGTCAAAGCCTTTAGGAAACTTTTCTGGCCCAGAAATAGTTGCAATTCCTCGAGCATGGCCAGATGCATGGTAGATTAGGTGATTGATTGATACTTCTATCCGGAAAGGTCCCAAAGTCTAGAAAAAGAGTGAGGTAAGTACAAACACATCAATCATGTAAATACTGTACTGTATAGATGACTGAAGAGGCAGTCAGGTTTTCGGAAACTACTGATCCATAAGCATCAAAATCTTGACCTTTTTTATGTCTCCTGGGAAATCTCTTTCTATTCATTTATTGCACACACAAATGAATTCTCATATTTAACCGGTAATAAAGATTCACTGTGGAGCCAGACTGCTTGTTTGTTAGTCGTTTGCTCTTATAATGTTGATGTTGAGATAATACCCCCAAAATGTAAAGGGAATCTGTCACCAGGAATGTCCTGTTTAGCTGGTGACAGGTTCTATTAGCCTGTGCTTTGCTGCTTTTTAGAATGCCCTAGTCAGCATTCTGAATCATTTCAGTGTTTTATAAAAGTTTATTTCATTATTACCTGGCTCCCTGCCAGTATCATGTGGTGTGTCTTTGTGGTGGGGCAGCTGGAGCCTGTGTCTGTCTCCTCCTCCTAACTTCCTTTCATGTACATGGAGCTGGCAGGGGAGGAAGGGGGGTGTGTGGAGCAGAGGTAGAATGCATGAGAAAAGATAGACACTCTCAAGTGTCATAGAGCATAGCTATTTTAGTTGCCCATGGCAACTAATAAGAGTTGAGAGGTTTAATTTTCCCACAGCTATTTATAAAATAAAAGCTGAGCTCTGATTGGTTCCCAAGGTAAGATTAAGCAGTTTTACTTCAGACACTTCTGATAAGTCTCCCCCTAGACTGCTGAAGCTGCCCCTCCACCGGGACTCACTACATGATTCTATCAAGGAGCCATTTAATGCGAATTGATCTTATATAAACTGCTAACATGATTCATAATGCTGAAAATGGCATTTTTAAAATCAGCATAACAAAGGCTATTGGAACCTGTCACCAGCTAAAAATGTCTAACATAAAAATATACAGAGCATAACACAGCGCAAACAATGTGATACCGTGGTTGTAAGGTATGCTCGTGTCTTACAAACATATGTAACAACATACAAGGAATAATTGCATGTACTAACAAAGTTGGACTGTCTTGGATAGGAAAAGATATAGGGGCACTTTTACTTACCCATCCCGTCGCGATCCCCGTTGTCCGACGGGTCTGCCGCAATGCACTGAGATCGTGCATCCATTTTCCTGCATGTGTCGCTTCCCCCGCTGAGGTCCCCCGGAGTTCACTTTTTTCTCCCGGTGCATGTGAGTGCTGATCTTGCGACACAATTTCGTTTTTAAATTCCGTGGTTTGCCGGAATCAGTTGGGTTGTCTGACGTCCACGCCCCGATTCGTGTCGCATCTAAGCTGACACCGATGCGCCACAATCCGATCACGTGCGCTCAAAAACCTGGGGCAATTCAGCACAAAACGGCTTAGGGTTCACAACGTTTTATTTATCAATAAAGTGCATTTATGGACGATGCGTTTCGGGTTTGTACTGCTCCCTTCATCAGGTCCGAGTGATAAGAGTCCTCTTAAAACTTTTTCCTGAATTCACAGTTGACTAAGGTGTGGTATTGCAAAGAAGGAAATTGTCCTGGTAGATTACCTTGATTCTTGTAGCTGTGAACTCAAGAGTAAGTTTTAAGTAGTTGTTGTGAGCCGGCACAAGCGCTGTGTTTGGCCTCGCAAACAACCACTTCACAGCTACAAGGATCAAGGTAAATTACCAAGATAACAGGACAATTTCCTTCTTTGCCACACCTTTGTCCACTGTGAATTTCGGAAAAAGTTTTAAGATGACTCTTATCTCTCGGACCTGATGAAGGGAGCAGTACGCATTCGAAACGCATCATCCATCAATGCACTTTATTTATAAATAAAACGTTGTGAACTCTAAGCAGCGCAGTATCGGCCTATTTTTTCTATCCTCCGCCCTAAAGATGACATTCCTTTTGACAGGTTCTCTTTAATGGGCAGTCTGCTTTTACTTTTTAACATGAAGATTATAAAGAAGTAGACAGTTATCTGGCCAGCTCTTTCCTTACAACTACTCTTGATTTTCGATGTTCAGCAAAAGAAAAACAAAACACTAAAGTTCAAAGACAGAAAAAAAGTAGCCTTCAAAGCATTATGGAAAGTTTTCGATAATTCATAATTCTTCTACTTGGAGGCACCTTACTGTATCTCCCTTTCCTTCTCCCGAGTCCACTTTGAATAGAAGATTTTTTAGAAGTGGAGCTTAGGCTGTGTGTCCCTTGGTAGGCAGTAGGGGTCTCCTGTGTAGCTAAGCCCCTTCCTTCAACTGTTACAACATCTTATTTTTCCTTCAAACACGGAGGAAACCGCGGAGTGATAAGCTTATGATTATCTACCACATTTCAACATGTTCATTTCAGGATTAAACTCGCCCCTGTAGACTCCCAAATATAGATTAGCTTTTAAGTATTTCATCGTTTTTGTCTAGAATTAATGTTTTTAAGCAAACCTGTCACCATGGAAATTCAGTTTAATCTAAAGTCAGAATATTATATAGAGCAGTCAGGTTATGATTAAGACGCTGTTTCGTTGAAATGCGTAAACCAGACTGTCTCCTCATGTTTTAAGATGTCTTTCATGAAATGAATCAAGGAAGTTCATTTTTGGCAAAGAACAACCATGGATGCTCTTTCATGTTGTGCCGTATCCAACTCTTTTTGTATATAGAGCAGTGGTAGCTGAGCTATTGTATGTATACCGTGTCCTCTCTGCAAGGAGTAGATCGAGCCCTTAGTGACCTAGCTCATTTGTGCCTTAAAGGGAACCGGTCAGCAGAAATTGACCCAATAAACGACTACCAGTAGGTTACCAAGCAGCTGAACACCTTTCAATTCATGTTTCTTTCATGACCCAGTGTGGTGGCATCAGCCAGAAAATCAACTTTACAGTGAGATGTAAATTGGTTGTATAAAGTCATAGAGGCTGAGATTTTAAAACTGAACTCAAGCTCTCTCTTCCTCAGAAAGCCCCTTCACTGCAATAAAAGGTCCTGCATCCAGAGCCATCATTAACCAGATGTCCTGAAGTCCGATGCATTATGTCAATCACAGAGGAGAAGTCATTCAGTGAGTCCACATCTCACTTCAAAGTTAATTTTCTGGATGATGCCACCACACTGGGCCATGAATAAAACAACTAGAAGGTGTTATGCTGTTTGACAATATACTGGTATACTGGTAGTGGTTTGTTAGGCCTTTTGCTGATGACCCTTTTACTGACAGTTTTGTTATTTATTATCTTTTTATTTATTATGTTATTAATACAGGCGGTCCCCGGGTTAGTCGGAACTGTATATTTTATAATTGTAGCTCCAGACACATTTTTTTTGGTCTCTGTGGCAATTGGATTTTAAAAATGTTGGGTTGTCATCAGAACCAGGATTAACAATAAGGCTTCATTGCACACACCTTTAATAACTATTATAGCTGTTTATTGAAGCCTAGGGCCAAAGTACAGTAAATTACCAATTACCAAAGGTCTGTTTGTAACAAGGGGTCGTTTGTAAGTCGGGTGTTCTTAAGTAGGGGACCGCCTGTATATATTTTTTTATAAGTCCTCTAATGAGACTTGGACAATTCATTATTTGATCACTTCTTCACTACTATTGTACTACAAAAACCATGAATTGCAGTGCATTATTAATGTTAGCCTATGCACGTGACAGGCAGACTGCTTGGTCCTGCTGAAGGCAGATTCGAGTACACTTATATGCACCAGGAAGAAGAAGGTGAACTTCAGCGGACCTGTGCGGGGAAGTGACACATGGAGGATATCGGGTACACAATCGTAGTAAATCACAGCAGAGGATTCAGGGAAACACAACGTTTCAGGGATTCCATATATTGCTGTAAGTTTCCCTGTACAATTATTAGTTTGATTAAACCCATATATATATTCCAGAAGGAACAGATTCCCAACTGTATACAGAGCTGTTTGCACATTGTTGTGTCTCTTCAGTACAGTGTAGGGAACTGGTTTAGCTGAGTGAGAGGCTTTTAATTAGGGTCAGGGAGTAAGACTTCTCTTTATGTAGATTTTGCCAATTAATGTCTTTTTGCAGACGTGTGGAAAATTATAGCCATTGATGAGTCATGAGGCTTCCTGAAGGTCATGCTTGATGGTAAGGGGGCTGCCTTAAAAGGTAGCAAAAGAGGCAATATTTTCCTTGCCCAATCCTAGAAAACTTATTTGCTTATTTTACTGTAACAAGGTCACTTTTCGACTGTAACTGGGGCTGCACAGAAAAAGATGTTCAAATCCAACAGATGGGGGAGCTAAGGATATGGGCACCAAATCCAAATGCCACTGCAAAATCCTGTGCCCCAAAATGTAAGTATCAAAAAATACAAATTGGTACTATGCTCACAAACAATTGTAAATATTAAATAAATTTTATTAGTTATGCAAAAAATTATTAATAACAGCAAATTTACATAGCATGGTAGTTATACAATGGGAATACAGGATTAAAAACAGTGCATAGCCACATATAGAACAAGCAAAGTGCCATAGGGAATAAAATGAATCAGTATGGAGTAGGAGACCTAGTAACTAGAGGTAGAAAACAGCTATATACAAGCCTTAGCTTGCTAACATGAACGGCTCTAAAACAATACTAGAAAGTCACTACCATACCAGGATACCGGGTGTGCACTGTGTAGCCCCAACACGTGTTTCGCCCACTGGCTTTCTCAAGGGGAGGTCTCCTACTCCATACTGATTCATTTTATTCCCTATGGCACTTTGCTTGTTCTATATGTGGCTATGCACTGTTTTTAATCCTGTATTCCCATTGTATAACTACCATGCTATGTAAATTTGCTGTTATTAATAATTTTTTGCATAACTAATAAAATTTATTTAATATTTACAATTGTTTATGAGCATAGTACCAATTTGTATTTTTTGATACTTACAGAAAAAGATGTGTAAAAGCAAAACTAAAATAAAAAATAGTCTATTCTGCCAATTGAAGGACATTAAAGGGAAACTGTCAGCAGAGGGCCATTTGTACACAATGGTGCACATTTACTAAGGGCTTTGCACTGCACTTTTATCGGACCGTGCACATTCTTCATGGCTAAAACGGCTTGCACAGGTATTTAGGAAGTGTCTGCACTGGGATTGTAGCGCATGCGACCCTTTTGTGGCGCAGCTGCGCTGGCCTCCATGCGACACGAATTAAGGGGCGTGTCATTGGACACTCCGACTGATTCGGACCGAGCACCGTATTTAATTTTCAAATTGTGCCGCATGCCCATATGTTAAAGGGGCAAAAAAGATGGTGAACTCTGTTGGACCAGTTCGGTGAAGCGATCTTAGTGAATCACCGCATGGTGCATTATAGTGACCTTGTGAGTAAATATGCCCCAGTGTACCCCACACATGTTTTTAAAAAAGCTCTGCCTTAAATCGTTATTGAAATAACCCATATGCATGGTGAGCCTTCACCCTCTGACACACGTACCCTGGTGCTGAACCAGTTAATATTTTATGGTCTGAAATCCCGATTTATTGTCTCTTAGATACTAATAAATTCCTTCCAATTTTTCTTTGCATTTTATTTTTGGCTCTAGACATCGATCTCTTTCTCCTGTATTTTCCTCTGCTGCTGGATTTAGCCACAGAATCCATGTCCTATCATTTTTATTGCCTTAACTGCTACATTAATGAATTTCAATAGCCGTCTGAGGTCCTGTACGTCTCCAGGTACATTCTTCTCTGGACTTTCCAAGTGATTTCATCTTGTCATATGTTCAGAGTTGAGCAAATGACCCCAGGAGCTGTCATTAACCCGGGTCCCATCAAACTGCGTTATTCACTTAGCGGCAAATAGATCTTTTTTTTCCTATTTTTATTATCAGACGACATTCACTGCCCTTAACTCTAATTTGGCTCCTTCTGTATTGCGGCTTCAGGAACATAATGGAGAGTCAGCACCTCAGGAATAAGAGACTAAAAAGACAAAGAATCTTTGAGAATTGTAATATCTTGTATTGGCTAGACTGTCGGCAGAGCTACAAATGATAAAAGCTAGTACAGCTAGACGACCTCTTCAGACATCTACTGAGGGACGCTCTGTGTGCCCTTTGGTTCCATAGATATTTTTTTTAGTATAAGGCATTTATAAAATTTGTCTTTTAAAATAACAAAAAAATCCCATTGTGAAGCCTAGCACTAGTCAGCCAAGATAGAAACAAGCTGCTATACACATTTGTGTTTGAGGGTTTCATTTTTTAAATGACCAATAAACGCCAACAATGTGAAGTAGGGCGCATCTCCCAAACTATTTTTTTACACTTTTTTTTTACTTTTAGCAAAATTGTATTCCTATTTTTGGAAAATAAATATATTTTACACATGATGACCCACTGTTTGGACTCCTTAGAGAAACAAACTTTCAGCCCCCTCAATGATCAGCCTAATTGAAGGTGTCATGGTGCTTGGGTGAGTGCTGTAGCCCCTTTAATGCTTATACTTTATTGTACATTGCATAGCTGTAAGGGAAACCTAGCATCAGGAATACACTAACTGAGGTAGATTCCTTTCTGACTACTAAGCCCTATACTGTCTTTACCTAATCTTATCTAGAGCAGAGCCAAAAGTTATGGCGCATGCGTGGGCATCAATTGAATAGCTGGAGAGCGCAGCAAGGACCCACCGGGAAGTAGGACTTCAGAGGCTACAGAGGCGTGGTGTAGTTTTGGCCCCCATGCTCGGCCAGGCTACTAACATAAAAAGTTGGGCTACAAATGCTAAAAGGGGTATGAGATTGTTGTATTCAATATCCATTACACCATAGTCATGGTATACTCTCTCAGATATTCCCTTTCTATTATTCAGTCAAATCATACGGTTGGCTCTTTAGAACTATACACCTACAAACAAAACACTAAGCCAATTTAAGCCAAAAATACATGAAATCTTTATTACATAATTAATTCGAATAAAATTACAAATTCAACAGGGGGGGCACAAATGGTCAAGGAGAATATCACATAGGAACATTAAAAACATGAACAGCAGAGAGAGTCAAAGTATTCGATGATCTGGGGTCATATCACATGATTCATGAGCAGTCATACTTCTAGTTTATGCAAACATTTGCAATAAAGTGTACCAAATGCTAACAATGTTAGCCTGGGTGCCATTCCATCCCCTTTGACACATAAAGTGCTCAGTGCATGTGCAAATAATGCGATATTAGCATACCCGTAGTTATGTTGTGCTCCCGTCATGGGTAGATCCCCCAGTAGCCTCTGAAGTTCATTTGCATAAAACACACGTAAAGTTTTTAGTTAGTTTGTTAGGAGAAAAGATTAGGTAATGAAAGTGAAAGGCTTAGTAGTCAGAAAGGAAGCTACCACCAGTTTCTGTATTCCTGATAGAAGATATCCTTTAACTTAGTAGTATGTTATTTTGGCCAGCCTTGTGTGAAACTCTTAACAAGTGATAAGCTGACCAGAATGGCAAAGCTCGGGTCCAAGCTGGAAATTTCTTGTCCAGATTCCTGAACTTGGATTGATAAGGTCTCTGTCGCCATTATCCCAAGAATTAACGCTCACCTATGATGTCCTAGAGAAAATGGTGCCACATGCAGATGGCAGCTTTGCTGGCAGCATTTAAGTTGTAACACTAGCAATTGGTGCCAGCACCGTAGCTGATGTTACCAGTAGGAATGAGTGTTCCAGTGGACTATCCTGAACAGAACTTTCAGGTTTGGGTTCCGCTCATTCCTACTCTTGACCCCATTAGATACAAGAACAAAGCAGACCTTGGTTAATGATCAAGTAAGTTAAAGGCTTCATGGTTATTGAGTCAACCAAGGTAGGGATTACTGGGACAATGCACAGTCTCTCTATGAGTGTAAATATTCTGATGGTTACATTATTTTAGTGGAACAACACAGCATGATAAGTACAGTCACACACAACAAAACGCTCATTTTTCTTCATTCTACCTTCTAGAATTAGAAAAGAGGGAAGACATCAAAATGCTATAAAATATTTAGTATCGCTGTCATTTTATTGACGTCATTCTGTAATCCTGATATTTTATGGATGCGTATTTATTGATCCATTGATTATTTTTTTTTATTATATGTATTGATTGTCTAGTTGCGTGACCTCTCTCATTGCAAATATAAATTTAATAAAAATGTATGCATTGTTGTTTGACTGTATAGACCTTTACAATATTCATATCGGGAGCTCGCAAGTAATAAATATATTTATATGAAGTTGTATACATGCTACTTGGCCACTGTATAGTATATTTTCTTATTCCAGTGGATTCAAGGGGCTTCTATTTCATTCTCAGTGCACTGGTGGACTCTTTTGGAGGAATTTATCATGTTGGTGCTCTGTGTAACAGTATATGAAGAAGGCCCGGCCCCCTGCTGCGCCAGATACATCAGGAGACTTCATTCTCCTCGGTATAACATGCATATGTTTAGTCCTGAACATTCACAAGCTATAGCACAGGGCCGGAATACTCCGCCATTGGCTGTGCTCCCTTGACGCCCACTTGTGACGTAGGGGGAAATTATCACAATTACTGATGGTTCTTGTAATTGTGATTATTTCAGGGCTTGTTCACCAGAAAAGCAATGTTATTTACTTTGACATAATTGTAGACCAGATTTGTATTTAGTTGGTGCCACCATATTTAGGGATGGTGTAAGACACTAATAATTGGTTATAAGTAACTTATCATATGGTAGAGCTGTGAAGGTCAATATATACTGCATCCTTAAGAGAAGAGGGAAAAGTAATGCACAGCCAACGTCACATGGTGTTTTGTTCATGGAATATATTATGCAACTTTTTGTATCTATAAGTTGATCATTAAAGGGGTTGGCCACTAATGAAAAAGTACAGGAAGGGTTAAGTACTGGACCTAACAGAGCTTTCCATATTGTACTTACTCCATTCAAATTTGCCTATAGTCCGTGGGAGGGGCAAGTTGCGTGATCATGTGATGTTCTGTGTGCTTATAGATTCCGGCAGATGGAGGGGGCAGTGCAGTCATTATGTATGCAAGGACATTCACACGCCCCTCCCACAACTGATATGGGAGTGTTTAAAATGGCAATGACTGCATGAGTTCTCTGTCCATCTGTCACAGAAAGTCCCGATTCCTGCTACCCAGGAGTCACGTGACCTGTGCAATACAGGCAAACGTACAATATGGGAGACCCTTTTAGTGTTCTGTACTTACCCTTTAAGCTTTTTCCCATGATTGTTGGTATTCTGGTTTGTATGAAAATGGTAGGGCACTATCTGTCCTGTGCCTTGCCAATAACTTATACATACCTGCCTCTACAGCAGATTTTCTCTTAGCTTCTAACCTCATTAACAACAATATACATATAGACTATACAAGAACTGAAACAAGAAAATGTAAGAACAAAATGTTATTTCTATGAACCTAGAGGAGGGGAATCCAGGACATTGTACTTTGAACTATACATAAAAGCTGTGCGCTAGACATTGCCACTTTGTTGACTCAGAATGTACTCATTGTTCCGTCTCGTACGTATCTGTGACCTGAAATAGATTAAGGTTATAACATTAATGTGTTTCCAGTAACTTTCATGTTTAGAGGTAATATAGAAGCCACAGGGGATAGTAGGAAGTTTTATCTTAATAAAAATGCTGGAACATTTTTTGGTTTAAATAAAAAATATTCCATTTAAAATAAAAAAAATTTTTTTAATAACAATGAAAATTATATCAATTATTGGCAGAGAATTATACAAAAAATAAAAAATGTCGAGATGCACTGTTACAGATTTCGCATTGGGGCCCAGATGCTTCATGTTACACTTTTTTTTAGCCGCACGATGTTTACAGAAATGAGAGGGTAGAATCCCACAGAGAACAAAATGGGCCAAGTAGTTTTACAATAGATTGTAACACAGCTTTAAAATTGTAGGCAGATCACACAGGAACACAGCATTGAATGCACGCATTCCTCGATTTAAGGACATCCGACTTACAGATGACCCCTAGTTACAGACGGGCCCCTCTGCCCACTGTGACCTCTGGTTAGGGTCTATGGATGTTACTATAGTCCCAGACTGCAATGATCAGCTGTAAGGTGTCTGTAATGAAGCTTTATTGATAATCCTTGTTCCCATTACAGCACAAAATTTTTAAAATCCAATTTTGACAGGGACAAATTTATTTTTGCTGGAGTTACACAGTACCAGTTCCAACAAATTCAGCTTAAAGTGGTATTTCCATCTGGGCATTTACATTTAATTTAATGCATTTGCCATATGTAAACATTTCTTCAATTGGATGTCATGAAAAAAAATGTTCCTGTGTGAAGATAATTTCTCATAAATGTAGTCATGTTGTCCCTTAGAAACAAGATAGTTTCCTCGGATACGACCACCCCCCACTCTGGCAGCGGTGGCCGCCAGATATGCTCTATTGAGTCCTGCCTGACCACTTGGATTCAGCGATCATTACCACAGGACGGCTGTGGGCCCTGCAGCAACTCCCGGACATTTCATGTACAAAACCTTGTTTCCTTGTGCAATCACTCAGCAGAGGTGGCCGTATCCAAGGACACAGTCTTGTTTCTAAGGGATCATATGACTACATTTATGAGAAATTATCTTCACACAGGTAAAAAAATTTTAATAACATATAATTGAAGAAATGTTTATAAATGGCAGATTAATGAAACTGAATGTGAATGCCCAGACGAGAATACCCCTTTAAGTGCAAACCTAAAGAAACTATCATGTACGTAACTGACTATATAGATAATAAAGAACATGTTGCAGTTTATGCCCGCAATACTATAGAAGTCAACGGGGTGGTCATTTATCTTATTCCTGTAGGTTTTGGCTAGTTTTTGCCAGTCTTTTTTCCATCTGTTTCTTTGGTAATCTCTTTTTTTGGTGATCTCTTTTTGAGACATTTGTTACAAATGTCGCAAAAATGTCCCACAAATGTCTCAGGTCATTTCTTTCCATTTTCTACTTTTTCCTTAAGTATGGTTTCATCTGGAGTTTTTAGCGCCAAAAAATGTCACAAATTTTAGATGATTTCATACGATAAATGTCTCTTGTGACTTTTAGCACATCTGGAATAGAGGATAAATGTCTTCTACCTTTGAAAAACAAATGTCTGGCAGACATTTCAAAATGTCCCCAAAAATTGCTTTAAAAAAAGGATCAAAAAATTAAGAAAAAACTGAAGTTTCTTATATTCTCTACATGACTATTTATCATGTTTGCTTTTATGTTTTTTACTTCCCTCCTTCCATAAGTAGAACAAAGTGTATTCCATGTAATGTTCTGTTTTCTTAGGTTTTTGTTTCTTTGGATTTTATTGTGTGGTACAAATGACACCTCTCCTTAATCTTTTAATTATGGTGATACTAAATTTATATACTTTTAGTTATGTTTTAATAATTTAAAAAATGTAATCTTAACATTTTGTAAATAACATCCTTCAATATTCTCTTTTTGATCCATAACTTTTATGTTTATATAATAAGTTTTTGTGGGATATGCTGGAGTTTTTATTGATACTGTATAGTCTTTTGATCACTTCTTAATTTTATGGGTGCACATTGTTGAAAAATGGACCATTTGGACAATTGGATCGTTTTTCTGTTACCACATTCACTATGGAGCCAGTCCCAGACTTAAGAACATCTGACTTACAGACGACCCCTTGTCACAGACAGACTTCGCTGCCTACGGTGACCTCTGATGAAGATCTCTGGATGCTGGTAATTTACTTAACTTTAGACCTAGGCTGCAATGATTGACTGTAAGAGTTATCAAAGGTGTCTCCTTGTTCCTTGTCAACCTAAGGTTTCCAAAATGCAAATGTCACAGTGACCAAAAAATACTTTGTGTGGAGTTATAAATACTAAATATACCTGTTCCGACTTACATAGAAATTCAACTTAAGAATAAACTTAAAGATCCTATCTTGTATGTAACCCGGGGGCTGTCTGTATGGGATACAAATATTTAAAATGTTACTAGATCTGAAATCTTTAAATGTGGGAATATCTAATTTAATAATAATATCTATATTAATGTTTACTTTTGTTTATTTATTTTTATATACACTTTCTATAGAACGGGGGAGGCAGGTGCGTACCAGCCATAGTAGCTTCTATGGGAACCAGCATCTGGGTTATTTGGTATGTATTTACTGGATGTGTGTGTGGGTGGTTTGTATATACTGTGTGTGTATATGCTCTATATGTGATGTGTATATGCTGTATGTCTTTGTAAATGCTGCATGTGTGTATATGGCACTGTATGTATGTGTGTATATGTATTGCGTATATGCTGCAAGTGTGTATATAGTACTGTATGTATATGTTGTATGTATAAATGCTGTGTATATACTGTATGTATGTTTATGTGGTATATACCGTATATACTAGACAGTATAATCTGAGGTTTTCAGCACAAAAAATGGGCTGAAAAACCCAAACTCGGCTTATACTCGAGTCAAAAAAATAAATAAATCAAAACTCACCTTTCCGGCGCCCCCGCAGGTCCTCTGTGCAATCCATCAGTCAGCAGCAGGTCCGTGCGACGTCACAGGCTCTGACGTCAGCCGCTGCAATAGTATTGTGGCAGCCAACACACACTCTGCTGTCAGCGGCGGTGGCTGACGACAAAGCTATGCACCACAAAGACCTGCCGCTGAATGATGTGTCCCACAGAAGACCTGCGGGGGCGCCTGGAAAGGAGTTTTGAATTTTTTTTTAATCTGTATATCTGCATAATGCAGAGGGGGGCTGAATTTATAATGGGGCGGGGGGCCACCTGCATAATGGGGCAGGGGGTCATTTTCATTTTGGCTATATACTGGGGCACAGGGGCTGCTGGCTATATACTGGGGCAGGTGCAGGCAGGCTATATACTGGGGCAGGGGCTGGGAGGCTATATACTGGGGCTGGGAGGCTATATACTGGAGCAGGGGCTAGCTGGCTATGTACTGGGGGTCAGGGGCTGGCTGGCTATATACTACAGGGGGCTGGTAGGCTATATACTACAGGGGCTGGTGGCTATATACTACAGGGGACTGGATGGCTATATACTACAGGGGGCTGGCAGGCTATATACTACAGGGGGCTGGCTGGCTATATACTATAGAGGACTGGCTGGCTATATACTACAGGGGGCTGGCTATATACTGGGAGACTGTGACCAATGGATTTTCCACCCTCTGCTAATATTCAAGGCAATATGTTTTTTGTGGTAAAATTAGGGGCCTCGGCTCGTACTCGGGTCAGCTTATACTCAAGTATACACGGTAAATGTGTGTGAGTGTACTAATGTGTAAGTATACAAATATGCATATTTTTTTAACCCTTTCACGACCCGTGACGTAATAGCACGTCACGGGTCGGCCGCGGGTGCATGGAGAGGGCTCACGCGCTGAGCCCTCTCCATAGCCGGTAAGTCTTTGCTGCATATTGCAGCAAAGGCTTACCGGTAACACCCGCGATCGGCGGCTAGCGGGTGTTTTCACCTCGATCGCCGCCGGCAATGCTGCCGGCGGCTTCAAAAGGATGGCGGCGCGTGGGCGCCGCCATCTTTTCGAGGATCGCCGCTCCCCGTGACGTCATCGGGGAGTGGCGATCCGTCGCCATGGTAACCTCAGGTCTCACGAAGACCCAAGGCTACTTCGGGTTAACCCATGCATTACAATGTGCTATCAGCACATTGTAATGTATGAGTAGTAAAATCCCCATATACTGCCATACTGTAGTATGGCAGTATATGATAGGATCGTGCAGACACCCTAGGGTTAAAGTACCCTAGGGAGTCTGAAAAGTACTGAAAATAAAAATGAAAAAAAGTTAAAAAAAAAAAAATTATAATAAAAAACCCTAAAAACTCAAATCACCCCCCTTTCCCTAGAACTGATATAAATATAATTAAACAGTAAAAATCATAAACACATTAGGTATCGCCGCGTCCGAAAATGCCCGATCTATCAAAATATGATAACGTTTTTTCACTGCGTTTAATCCTGTAACGGAAAATCGCGCTCAAAGTCGAAAATGGCACTTTTTTTGTCATTTAAAAAAATTAAAAAATTCTATAAAAAGTGATCACAAGGTCAAACAGTCCTAAAATTGATAACATTGTAAATGTCATCAAAATCCGCAAAAAACGACACCACCCACAGCTCAGTACACCAAAGTATAAAAAAGTTATTAGCGCCAGAAGATGGCAAAATCCCCAAAAAAAATTTTGTACAGGAGGTTTTAATTTTTTTAAATGTATGAAAACATTATAAAACCTATACAAATTTGGTATCCCCGTAATCGCACAGACCCAAAGAATAAAGTAGTCCTGTCATTTGGGGCGTACAGCGAAATCCGTAAGATCCAAGCCCACAAGAAGACGGCACAAATGCGGTTTTTTACCAATTTCACTGCATTTGGAATTTTTTTCCCGCTTCCTAGTACACGGCATGGAATATTCAATACCATCTCTATGAAGTGCAATTTGTTACGCAGAAAATAAGCCGTCACACAGCTCTGTACATGGAAAAATAAAAAAGTTATGGATTTTTGATCATGGGGAGTAAAAAATGAAAATGAAAAAACAAAAAAGGGCAAGGTCCAGAAAGGGTTAAAAGGGAAGGGGAGCCCTGTTAAGAAGTCTGTTATGGGCCCTGCCTCTCCCAATTACACCTCCGAGAGGAGGATGATTTTAATTTGTATTAACCTGATTTTTTGGGCCCCTTAGGTTATTTGAACCCTAGGTTTGCCATTTATTGTCCGTTTTCTGTGTCCATATTGTAACCCCCCCTCTTTTTTTTGCCCACATACTTCTAATATCATACGGAGTAGCACAGACATATTGATGTGTGGGAAAGCGCTGTTTTATTGTATTCGTGAGCAATGATTTCTGAATTCTGTGCTGAAGGATTTAATCACATGTAAAAATATATGTCCTACATGTTACAAACCCTACGGGATTAAATAATATTGCTCCTATAATGCGTCTTTCATTGTGAATGTTGTTCAATGCCCATGTGGCTCAGTCTCTGTGTCTGATACAGTCTGGAACCATAAATCCATAGTGGAACGTTCAAGTTATTACCTTCTGCTACGGCAATAGATTGCATTTTTATCAAATTTTTGCTCCGTAGAAAATGCAAGTATCGGAAGTTGTTAAGAAATCAGGTAGATGCGTAGATTGTGCTCCTCAGAAAACACAAGGATTACTGGATTTATGTCATGTAAACATTTCACCTAAGGGAATAAAACAATAAGAACCAATATCTGGATTCATAATAAGGCAATGAGAGATTTGTTACATCTTTTTTTATCCACAGATATAGTGCTTACATCCATGAAAAAAACTTGCGAGGCTGAGAAAATTAATGGAAGATATTTATTTATTATAAAAAGTGAGAAGGTGATTTTGAGCCCTGTGGATACGCAATGGTATGTACTACTACTGCATAAAGAGTAGAAGAAACAAGGATAGGGCTAGGTTCACAATTCTTTAATTCCTATATGTCAGGTCTGTCAGGTCCCATGGGTGCTGTATGAAGGATATTTCAATTGCTATCTGCACCCATTACACTAGATGATAATATTGACTCATCCATATCTACTTACGTTCTATCCACGGATGTTGAGTATTCTTATTAGACATACATCATTTATATGTTATTATTAGAGATGAGCGAACACTAAAATGCTCGGGTACTCGTTATTCGAGACGAACTTTTCCCGATGCTCGAGTGCTCGTCTCGAATAACGAACCCCATTGAAGTCAATGGGAGACTCGAGCATTTTTCAAGGGGACCAAGGCTCTGCACAGGGAAGCTTGGCCAAACACCTGGGAACCTCAGAAAAGGATGGAAACACCACGGAAATGGACAGGAAACAGCAGGGGCAGCATGCATGGATGCCTCTGAGGCTGCTTAAACGCACCATTATGCCAAAATTATGGGCAACAGCATGGCCATGACAGAGTGACAGAATGAAGCTAGATAGCATCTAAAACATGCAATAATTGACCCTGACACTATAGGGGACGGCATGCAGAGGCAGCGGCAGCAGGCTAGAGAGTGTCATGGCGACATACCCTAAATGGACTCAGGCTTCAAACCAATGGGTGGCAGAGAGGAACCAAAGGAGGTGAGCAAGAAGTGCTCAAATAATATCGGTACATGATAAAAGTTTGCCAGTATATTTTGTGGATTACACAGCAGGGTGGCGACAAAGTTAACATGGAAGCCATGAAAACAACCCAAAATTCTGCCTGACACAGCTCGTTTGATAAGGGGACCATGTATGGAGGCAGTGAACTAGTAGTAGATTAAAGGTGCTGCAGTTAAAACTATGTTAGTTGGATCTTGGCATGGAGCTGGCGCTCCGCTGCCAGGCGAGCTTTCGCCAATCCAAGCCCCTGTCTCTAGGCTACTCCCCAAACAGCACTTTTGTATAAGATCAAGTGTAGTAGCGTTCTTATAAGTTTAGGATATGCCGGGTGAGGGGAATGTAAACAGATACGCAAGAAGCGCATGATGCGCATGGAGCTGGCGCTCCGCTGCCAGGCGAGCTTTCGCCAATCCAAGCCCCTGTCTCTAGGCTACTCCCCAAACAGCACTTTTGTATAAGATCAAGTGTAGTAGCGTTCTTATAAGTTTAGGATATGCCGGGTGAGGGGAATGTAAACAGATGCGCAAGAAGCGCATGATGCGCATGGAGCTGGCGCTCCGCTGCCAGGCGAGCTTTCGCAAATCCAAGCCCCTGTCTCTAGGCTACTCCCCAAACAGCACTTTTGTATAAGATCAAGTGTAGTAGCGTTCTTATAAGTTTAGGATATGCCGGGTGAGGGGAATGTAAACAGATGCGCAAGAAGCGCATGATGCGCATGGAGCTGGCGCTCCGCTGCCAGGCGAGCTTTCGCAAATCCAAGCCCCTGTCTCTAGGCTACTCCCCAAACAGCACTTTTGTATAAGATCAAGTGTAGTAGCGTTCTTATAAGTTTAGGATATGGCGGGTGAGGGGAATGTAAACAGATGCGCAAGAAGCGCTGAAATAATATCCCTAAATGGTAAAAGTTTGCAAGTATATTTTGTGGATTACACAGCAGGGTGGCGACAAAGTTAACAACTTTGATGTGGAATCCATGAAAACAACCCAAATTTCTGCCTGACACACCTCGTTTGATAAAGGGACGATGTATGGAGGCAGCTATATGGACGACTTTTGGAGGTAGCAATGGAGACAACGTGTGGAGGCTGCTATGGAGACAATTTAATTTGGATAGTGCCTGTATGTGGCAGTCCCAAACATTTTTCAAACCAGAGGAGCAGGTAGGTGGCCCTCCAGTAAAATGGGATAGATTGAGTGCCTGTATGTGGCAGTCCCAAAAATTGTTCAAACCAGAGGAGCAGGTAGGTGGCCCTCCAGTAAAATGGAATAGATTGAGTGCCTGTATGTGGCAGTCCCAAAAATTGTTCAAACCAGAGGAGCAGGTAGGTGGCCCTGCAGTAAAATGGAATAGATTGAGTGCCTGTATGTGGCAGTCCCAAAAATGTTTCAAACCAGAGGAGCAGGTAGGTGGCCCTCCAGTAAAATGGGATAGATTGAGTGCCTGTATGTGGCAGTCCCAAAAATGTTTCAAACCAGAGGAGCAGGTAGGTGGCCCTCCAGTAAAATGGAATAGATTGAGTGCCTGTATGTGGCAGTCCCAAAAATTGTTCAAACCAGAGGACCAGGTAGGTGGCCCTGCAGTAAAATGGAATAGATTGAGTGCCTGTATGTGGCAGTCCCAAAAATTCTTCAAACCAGAGGAGCAGGTAGGTGGCCCTCCAGTAAAATGGAATAGATTGAGTGCCTGTATGTGGCAGTCCCAAAAATTCTTCAAACCAGAGGAGCAGGTAGGTGGCCCTGCAGTAAAATGGAATAGATTGAGTGCCTGTATGTGGCAGTCCCAAAAATTCTTCAAACCAGAGGAGCAGGTAGGTGGCCCTCCAGTAAAATGGAATAGATTGAGTGCCTGTATGTGGCAGTCCCAAAAATTCTTCAAACCAGAGGAGCAGGTAGGTGGCCCTGCAGTAAAATGGAATAGATTGAGTGCCTGTATGTGGCAGTCCCAAAAATGTTTCAAACCAGAGGAGCAGGTAGGTGGCCCTCCAGTAAAATGGAATAGATTAAGTGCCTGTATGTGGCAGTCCCAAAAATTCTTCAAACCAGAGGAGCAGGTAGGTGGCCCTCCAGTAAAATGGAATAGATTGAGTGCCTGTATGTGGCAGTCCCAAAAATTGTTCAAACCAGAGGACCGGGTAGGTGGCCCTCCAGAAAAATGGAATAGATTGAGTGCCTGTATGTGGCACTCACAAAAATTGTTTCAAACAGAGGACCGGGTAGGTGGCCCTCCAGAAAAATTAAATGCATGAAGTATAGCAAGAGCCAGTGGGCCCTGTCAAAAAATAGCCATTTTCCTCTGCTTTACTGTACAAAGAGGAGGAGAAGGAGGAAAATGAGGAGGAGGAGGAGGAGTGGATCAATTATTCAGGTTGAGCTTCCTTCACCTGGTGGAGATTGGAAATTCTGAGAAATCCAGCCTTTATTCATTTTAATAAGCGTCAGCCTGTCAGCGCTGTCAGTCGACAGGCGTGTACGCTTATCGGTGATGATGCCACCAGCTGCACTGAAAACCCGCTCGGACAAGACGCTAGCGGCAGGGCAGGCAAGAACCTCCAAGGCGTACAGCGCCAGTTCGTGCCACATGTCCAGCTTTGAAACCCAGTAGTTGTAGGGAGCTGTGTGATCATTTAGGACGATGGTATGGTCAGCTACGTACTCCCTCACCATCTTTCTGTAAAGATCAGCCCTACTCTGCCGAGACTGGGGACAGGTGACAGTGTCTTGCTGGGGTGACATAAAGCTGGCAAAAGCCTTGTAAAGCGTACCCTTGCCAGTGCTGGACAAGCTGCCTGCTCGCCTACTCTCCCTCGCTACTTGTCCCGCAGAACTACGCACTCTGCCGCTAGCGCTGTCAGAAGGGAAATACTGTTTCAGCTTGTGCACCAGGGCCTGCTGGTATTCATGCATTCTCACACTCCTTTCCTCTGCAGGGATGAGAGTGGCAAGATTTTGCTTGTACTGT
The DNA here is from genome assembly GCF_040894005.1 of Engystomops pustulosus. NCBI lineage: Eukaryota > Metazoa > Chordata > Amphibia > Anura > Leptodactylidae > Engystomops > Engystomops pustulosus. The sequence continues at coordinate 178,928,057 of NC_092415.1, read as the reverse complement.
GGGTCCAGGAGAGTGAACACCCAGTAATCGGTGCTGGAATAAATTCTTTGAACGCGAGGGTCACGGGATAGGCAGCCTAGCATGAAATCTGCCATATGCGCCAGAGTACCAACGCGTAAGAATTCACTCCCCTCACTGGCCTGACTGTCCATTTCCTCCTCCTCCAACTCCTCCAACTCCTCTTCTTCTGCCCATACACGCTGAACAGTGAAGGACTCAACAATGGTCCCCTCTTGTGTCTCGCCAACATTCTCCTCCTCTTCCTCCTCATCCTCCTCCACCTCCACCTCCTCCGATATGCGCTGAGAAACAGACCTCAGGGTGCTTTGGCTATCAACAAGGGAATATTCTTCCCCCGTCTCTTGTGACGAGCGCAAAGCTTCCGACTTCATGCTGACCAGAGAGTTTTTCAACAGGCCAAGCAGCGGGATGGTGAGGCTGATGATGGCGGCATCGCCACTGACCATCTGTGTTGACTCCTCAAAGTTACTCAGCACCTGACAGATATCAGACATCCACGTCCACTCCTCATTGTAGACTTGAGGAAGCTGACTGACCTGACTACCAGTTCTGGTGGAAGTTGACATCTGGCAGTCTACAATCGCTCTGCGCTGCTGGTAAACTCTGGATAACATGGTCAGTGTTGAATTCCACCTCGTGGGCACGTCGCACAACAGTCGGTGAGCGGGCAGTTGGAGGCGGCGCTGCGCTGCCCTGAGAGTGGCAGCATCTGGGCTGGACTTCCTGAAATGCGCACAGATGCGGCGCACCTTCGTGAGCAAATCAGACAGATTGGGGTATGTCTTGAGGAAACGCTGCACTATCAGATTTAACACATGGGCCAGGCATGGCACATGTGTCAGTCTGCCGAGTTGCAGAGCCGCCACCAGGTTACGGCCGTTGTCACACACAACCATTCCCGGCTTGAGGTTCAGCGGTGCCAGCCACAGATCAGTCTGCGCCGTGATGCCCTGTAATAGCTCTTGGGCGGTGTGCCTTTTGTCGCCTAGGCTCAGCAGTTTGAGCACCGCCTGCTGTCGCTTAGCGACGGCACTGCTGCTGTGCCTAGAGCTACCGACTGATGGCGCCGTGCCCACGGATGGTAGTTCGGAGGAGGAGGTGGAGGAGGGGTGGGAGGAGGAGGAGGCATAGTAGGCCTGAAACACCTGGACCGAGGTAGGCCCCGCAATCCTCGGCGTCGGCAGTATATGAGCAGCCCCAGGGTCAGTCTCGGTCCCAGCCTCCACCAAGTTAACCCAATGTGCCGTCAGCGATATATAGTGGCCCTGCCCGGCAGCACTCGTCCACGTGTCCGTGGTCAGGTGGACCTTGTCAGAAACGGCGTTGGTCAGGGCACGGATGATGTTGTCTGACACGTGCTGGTGCAGGGCTGGGACGGCACATCGGGAAAAGTAGTGGCGGCTGGGGACCGAATACCGAGGGGCGGCCGCCGCCATGAGGTTGCGAAAGGCCTCGGTCTCTACTAGCCTATAGGGCAGCATCTCCAGGCTAAGCAATCTGGAGATGTGCACATTAAGGGCTTGGGCGTGCGGGTGGGTTGCACTATATTTGCGTTTCCGCTCCAGCGTCTGGGGTATGGAGAGCTGAACGCTGGTGGATGCTGTGGAGGATCATGGAGGCGACGATGGGGTTTTTGTGCCAGGGTCCTGGGCAGGGGGCTGACTAGCAGCTGACACAGGGGAAGGAGCAGTGGTGTGCACGGCCGGAGGTGAACGGGCTTGTTGCCACTGAGTGGGGTGCTTAGCATTCATATGCCTGCGCATACTGGTGGTAGTTAAGCTAGTAGTGGTGGAACCCCTGCTGAGCCTGGTTTGGCAAATGTTGCACACCACAGTCCGTCGGTCATCCGGTGTTTCCTTAAAGAACCTCCACACTTCTGAAGATCTAGCCCTCGCCGCAAGAGCCCTCACCACGGGAGCTTCACTAGTTGACAGTGGCGCTGATGCACCAGCTCTGGCCCTGCCTCTCCGTCTGGCCCCACCACTGCCTCTTCCAACCTGTTCAGGTCGAGGACTCTCCTCCGTCTCAGAAGCACTGTGTTCACCCGGCCTCTCAACCCAGCTTGGGTCTGTCACCTCATCATCCTCCGATCCCTCAGTCTGCTCCCCCCTCGGACTTCCTGCCCTGACAACAACTTCCCCACTGTCTGACAACCGTGTCTCCTCATCGTCGGACACCTCTTTACACACTTCCACTACGTCAAGAAGGTCATCATCACCCACAGACTGTGACTGGTGGAAAACCTGGGCATCGGAAAATTGCTCAGCAGCAACCGGACAAGTGGTTTGTGACTGTGGGAAGGGTCCAGAAAACAGTTCCTCAGAGTATGCCGGTTCAAATGGCAAATTTTCCTGGGAGGGGGCAGACTGGGGGGGAGGAGGCTGAGGTGCAGGAGCTGGAGGAGTGGGGATTTCGGTGACATGGGTGGACTGCGTGGAAGACTGACTGGTGGTGGACAAATTGCTCGAAGCATTGTCAGCAATCCACGACATCACCTGTTCGCACTGTTCTGGCCTCAACAGTGCTCTACCACGAGTCCCAGTAACTTCAGACATGAACCTAGGGAGTGTAGCTCTGCGGCGTTCCCCTGCTCCCTCATCAGCAGGTGGTGTCTCACCCCGCCCAGGACCACGGCCTCTGACCCCTGCAGTAGTTGGACGCCCACGTCCCCGCCCTCGTCCTCTACCCCTAGCCCTGGGGTTAAACATTTTTAAAATGAGAGTTATAACTTTTTTTTTTTTTTTACTTTTTTTTTTTTTTTTGTGTGTTTTTTTGTGTTTTTTGTTTTTTTTTGTGTTTTTTGTTTTTTTTTGAGTTTTTAGAACCAAACAATCCTATCCTATTGCTATGGCTATTTTCTAGCCAAGTATCAAAGGAAGCACACTACTATGCCAGATGAGATGACACTGAGTTATTGCCTAATAGAAATCCAACCCCTACTGAATTTTGCCACTTCAGCCTTTGCTATGGATATGTGCGCCACTAAGCGCAGAACACAGCGGTCGCAAGTCTCACTACAAATTGCTCAGAATTGGCAAGTACATGCACTGCAGAAACTACAGCCACCAGCAGATCAACCAGAAATCAAATATATAGAACGCTACTGTAGGCTTCAAGAAGCTATTTGTATTCTCCTATGGCTATTTTCTAGCCAAGTATCAAAGGAAGCACACTACTATGCCAGATGAGATGACACTGAGTTATTGCCTAATAGAAATCCAACCCCTACTGAATTTTGCCACTTCAGCCTTTGCTATGGATATGTGCGCCACTAAGCGCAGAACACAGCGGTCGCAAGTCTCACTACAAATTGCTCAGAATTGGCAAGTACATGCACTGCAGAAACTACAGCCACCAGCAGATCAACCAGAAATCAAATATATAGAACGCTACTGTAGGCTTCAAGAAGCTATTTGTATTCTCCTATGGCTATTTTCTAGCCAAGTATCAAAGGAAGCACACTACTATGCCAGATGAGATGACACTGAGTTATTGCCTAATAGAAATCCAACCCCTACTGAATTTTGCCACTTCAGCCTTTGCTATGGATATGTGCGCCACTAAGCGCAGAACACAGCGGTCGCAAGTCTCACTACAAATTGCTCAGAATTGGCAAGTACATGCACTGCAGAAACTACAGCCACCAGCAGATCAACCAGAAATCAAATATATAGAACGCTACTGTAGGCTTCAAGAAGCTATTTGTATTCTCCTATGGCTATTTTCTAGCCAAGTATCAAAGGAAGCACACTACTATGCCAGATGAGATGACACTGAGTTATTGCCTAATAGAAATCCAACCCCTACTGAATTTAGCCACTTCAGCCTTTGCTATGGATATGTGCGCCACTAAGCGCAGAACACAGCGGTCGCAAGTCTCACTACAAATTGCTCAGAATTGGCAAGTACATGCACTGCAGAAACTACAGCCACCAGCAGATCAACCAGAAATCAAATATATAGAACGCTACTGTAGGCTTCAAGAAGCTATTTGTATTCTCCTATGGCTATTTTCTAGCCAAGTATCAAAGGAAGCACACTACTATGCCAGATGAGATGACACTGAGTTATTGCCTAATAGAAATCCAACCCCTACTGAATTTTGCCACTTCAGCCTTTGCTATGGATATGTGCGCCACTAAGCGCAGAACACAGCGGTCGCAAGTCTCACTACAAATTGCTCAGAATTGGCAAGTACATGCACTGCAGAAACTACAGCCACCAGCAGATCAACCAGAAATCAAATATATAGAACGCTACTGTAGGCTTCAAGAAGCTATTTGTATTCTCCTATGGCTATTTTCTAGCCAAGTATCAAAGGAAGCACACTACTATGCCAGATGAGATGACACTGAGTTATTGCCTAATAGAAATCCAACCCCTACTGAATTTTGCCACTTCAGCCTTTGCTATGGATATGTGCGCCACTAAGCGCAGAACACAGCGGTCGCAAGTCTCACTACAAATTGCTCAGAATTGGCAAGTACATGCACTGCAGAAACTACAGCCACCAGCAGATCAACCAGAAATCAAATATATAGAACGCTACTGTAGGCTTCAAGAAGCTATTTGTATTCTCCTATGGCTATTTTCTAGCCAAGTATCAAAGGAAGCACACTACTATGCCAGATGAGATGACACTGAGTTATTGCCTAATAGAAATCCAACCCCTACTGAATTTTGCCACTTCAGCCTTTGCTATGGATATGTGCGCCACTAAGCGCAGAACACAGCGGTCGCAAGTCTCACTACAAATTGCTCAGAATTGGCAAGTACATGCACTGCAGAAACTACAGCCACCAGCAGATCAACCAGAAATCAAATATATAGAACGCTACTGTAGGCTTCAAGAAGCTATTTGTATTCTCCTATGGCTATTTTCTAGCCAAGTATCAAAGGAAGCACACTACTATGCCAGATGAGATGACACTGAGTTATTGCCTAATAGAAATCCAACCCCTACTGAATTTTGCCACTTCAGCCTTTGCTATGGATATGTGCGCCACTAAGCGCAGAACACAGCGGTCGCAAGTCTCACTACAAATTGCTCAGAATTGGCAAGTACATGCACTGCAGAAACTACAGCCACCAGCAGATCAACCAGAAATCAAATATATAGAACGCTACTGTAGGCTTCAAGAAGCTATTTGTATTCTCCTATGGCTATTTTCTAGCCAAGTATCAAAGGAAGCACACTACTATGCCAGATGAGATGACACTGAGTTATTGCCTAATAGAAATCCAACCCCTACTGAATTTTGCCACTTCAGCCTTTGCTATGGATATGTGTGCCACTAAGAGCTAAACACAACGGTAGCAAGTCCCCCTGCTAATTCCTCACAAAATGGTAAAAGATGCAAATTAAAATAAAAAAAGTAGAACGTTATTGTAGCCCTAAGAAGGGCTGTTGGGTTCTTTGAGAATCACTCCTGCCTAACAGTAAGCTAATAGAACACCCTAACGCTTTCCCTGACCAGCAGCAGCTCTCTCCCTAGCGGCATCCAGAGACAGAATGATCCGAGCAGCGCGGCCAGCGGCTAGTCTATCCCAGGGTCACCTGATCTGGCCAGCCAACCACTGCTATCGACGTGTAAGGGTACCACGTCATGCTGGGTGGAGTGCAGAGTCTCCTGGCTTGTGATTGGCTCTGTTTCTGGCCGCCAAAAAGCAAAACGGCGGGAGCTGCCATTTTCTCGAGCGGGCAAAGTATTCGTCCGAGCAACGAGCAGTTTCGAGTACCCTAATGCTCGACCGAGCATCAAGCTCGGACGAGCATGTTCGCTCATCTCTAGTTATTATGCATAAGTACATTGCCAGGCGTCATTTATGCATATAAATACACATATAATTGCTACAATTTACAGTAAATGAGACAGATGTTCGATAAGACTAAGGTCTCATTCACACGATTCACACAAATTTGCGGATGGATACGCGTCATCATAGACGACAATCAAGTCCCGGCAGCAGTACATGTGTGACAACACTCTGCGGCGTACATGGGGAAAAGATAGAGCGTGGTGCGCTGTTTTCTATGGAGAGGGGAGGGGTGAGCAGTGCTCATCCCTCCTCTTCTCCAGCGGGCCGCCGTATACATATGCGTGTGTGAATGAGCGAATTTGCAGCCAGAGGACTTTCTGCAGTCAAAGGACCATTTAATTTTGGCATCAAAACCTTAATAAATCAAGTAGCTTAGGGATTGTAGGAGCGAAGAGTTGTAGGTAGTCCAGTCCAGATCTAATGCACCCTAATAAGTTTGGCAGATAAGGGGTATGTCCCCTCAGGGGCTGCACTGCCACCAAGGGTAAACCTAGTCTCTCTGCTGCTGGAGGCGAATTATAGAGAGACAACCCCCCTACTATACTTTGTGTAAATAATCATTTGAGGTACCCACCATGGATCATGATAATGGGGCTCCTGCGCCGGGCAATACACTAAGAGGCTCTGGCGATCATGTGCCGGGAATTATTCTATTTCAGGTCCAGCCTGGTACAGATTGCACTGAAGTCACCAGGAATAGAAACTTTATCATTGCTTGTATGGCAGAAGACAAGCCACAATAAATTCCCTTTTTGTGTTTTCCAGGTACTTGGGTTTTGCATGTTAAAGATTTGGTCTACTAATTACTTGTAGGGGCCGGTTCATTCTGCCGGTTATGGACCATATTAGTCCAATGATGAGGGAGGAAAACAATAGCTCTAAAGTTGGTGTAGGAAAAAGGGGTTTGGGTTCCTGGAAACTTACTTTGCTGTCGGCTACAAACCCTACTGTTTGGATGGGTTGCATCTCATTGATGGGGCTGCAGCTGTTTTGGGGGGTAAAATGGCTAGAGGGTTGGATGAGTGTTTAAACTAGGGACTAGGGAAGGCTGATACACATTTACAGAGCAAGTGTAGAAAGGGAACTGGGAAACATTGTTGTAAATAAAGGAGAAAGGATGGCTGGGGTAAGATCAGCTCATAAGAACCAAAGGAATAGGGAAACTCATATAGATCTATATACAATAATGATAGAAGCCTCACTAACTTGATGAAGGAATTAGAACTCTTAATGAAGGAGGAGAAATATGAAATTGTATCAGTGAGACATGGATGAACAATGACAATGACTGGACTGGTAAAATAGATTGTTTTAGTTTTTTTTTTTAGAAGTGATTGTATAAAAAAAAGCTTTCACAATTGACATCTACTCTGTGTTTGTAGAAACATCTGTGATTGCTGCATTTTGGACAATAATTTGGATGACTTTTGATATCTGAAAATAGTAATTTTATTGTGATACTGTACATTATAGCCAATATTCTATTCTGGTAATTCCAAATTTTGCAGGCCTCAGGGCTGAAATTCTGCAGCATTTCTTGCTGCTTTCAATTTATTTCAAGCTGTAAATGTAGGCGAGATACAAATATTAGAACTTACTCAACTTACTGATTGTATTACCCAGCTTCTAGTGCACTCCAATCCCCATTTATCCAATGAATAGCTTCAGCGGGTGAAGGATGTTCACATATTCACATATTTCACATATTTCATTGTCATCAGGTTTTTATTCTCAAATAAACACCTTTGCACCACTTTACCGTCGGTGATTTGAGCATAAAAAGCTGATGGCAACTTAAGTACTGAAAATCCAGAGTGCGATATAACAGAAATAAAAGAGAAAAAATGTTCACCTTGTTGCAGACTCCGCAATGTTGTTTGTTCTTTAAAAAGCAGTTCACACAGTTTCCACACATTCAACCTAAGATCCATTGAAGAAAAGAAAAGCAAAAATCCCAATGGAAACAGGAGTAATGGACAAGTAAGTTCTTCTGAAATGGTTGCATCTAAAACTAATTGTCACTGTTCGGCTGGGCAAACTGTCTCTGTAGAAAGAGTCTGTGGACCCTCTGAACCACCACGAGGAATGATGGTACTAGCCGCAACCTGGGACCGGTGTCTAAGTGGCCCCTGGTCTTCGCCAGAGCCTGCCGCAAAGCGGGATGGTCTTGCTGCGCCGGAGAGCCCCCAGTTCGTTCAAAGGTGCGACTAGCCCTGCGGTGGCAGCCAAGGTAAGGAAGCAGGCAACAGGAACCATAGGATGGCACGAGAACCACAGGGACAGATCAACGGAGCTGAACACAGGAACAGACGGCAGGATGGCAGGGCCTCGGCAGGACCTCGGGATTATAGGGCCGCCACAGGAATACAGGACCGCCACACGAATACAGGACCGCCACAGGAACACAAGACCGCCACAGGAACTCAGGTCTGACAGAGTTGACCATCTTTACAGAGGTGCATGTAAGTGCTTGGGCTTGTGACACAATTTGAAAGTTAAATCCCACGCCCAGTCCGAATCAGTCGGACCGTCTGATGGTCGCATGCAAGTCGTTTTAGTCCCGAAAAAGTCCAACAAAATGAGCCCCATTGAATTAAAAACTGCAGAATTATCAAGACCTGAATGTGACGGGGCAGACAAAGCATGATTAGTGCTGGCCCTTATTCCATTAATATACAAAAAAAATTGATGATTCGGGGGAAGGTTTGTCACATTGTTCATTAGTTGAGGCATTAAATGAATATTTAAAGGCAACCTACCATCACAGATCTACCTCATCTACCTCATCTAATAAGGTTGATCCGATGGCAGATTCCTATGAACGAGCCTTATCATTTTTTGAACAAAATCTTTACTGGCTCAGAACTGTCGAAAAATTTAGTCCGATATATTTGCTAATTTTCTCAAGAGGGGTGGCGTAGCCTCTCAGTAGCCTCTTTCATTCCCTCCTACCCTATCTTCAGTGCACAGCTCACTATAGCTGTATGAAGAAGATACTCCAGCTTCACACATGCACACAACTCCGACTTCTCAGACAAGTGTATACAGGTCTAGTGAGCTGCGTGCTGAAGATACTCTGGCTTCTCAGGTGAGAAGAACACAAATGAGTCACTTTTAGAGGCTGAAGGAAGTATGTCACTTGAGACTCTCATATCATATTTGTAAATGTAATCTGCAGATCAACATTCAGTCAAAGCCTATTTCTATAACTGCCTGTTATCTGAGTCACAGATAACTACAAGCCTGATATGATCCAAATTATGAGATTCTTATCAATACTGTGCATTATTCTCAGTACTACAGAGCGAAGATCGGGTTGTCAGACATTGCCCTACCTGTTGAGAATCTAAAACTGACTCATCTCTACTCATTTTCATATGACCTATAGGTAACTGGGCAAGATTTTACATAAAAGAGCGAATTATAGAATTATAGGGGGCTGTTTGTTTAATGGGGTAAAAACTGGTGAAAAGTTTGCTTTAAATTGCATTGAATTTACTTCAATGCAGTGTTGTCTCTATTTCTCTATTTCATACTCTACAATTGGAGACTAACAATAGATATGTCCCAGGTTCCCTGTGCCACAATATTAGGATACACAGCTCAGACAGCAAAATGAATTTTTCATGAATATTATTTATAGATATCTTTGCTATTTCTGTCCCTGCACTGTGTATATTGTTAATTTACAAGAAGGCCCATTGCGTGGCTGAAACGTCACACGTAGCTATGTGAATGGCACTTACATCGATACAAAGAACCCCACTGCATTGAATCATCCATCTCTATTTGGAATGCCGAGTGAAATCTAATGAGTTCTCCTAATATTACCGGGAATTTGGCCACTTCATTAGACACAGGTCTCCTGCTCCATCTATTATCGAGTGAGGGGTAATTAGCTCCATGTAGCTTGCTGTGCTTGACCATTATTTTGGGATTTCCTCCTTGGTCATTGCTCTTTGGCACAATGACGCCAATCGAAAAAGGAGCTGTCTTCTAGAGTGTTTCTAGTCGGATGAAATGTGTCATTTACAGCTAAAATCAGTTTTAAAACATTCCTCCAAGGCAAAGGAAATGTTGGACTCAAGAGGTAAGAAGAAAATAAGAGATGACAATACTGAAGATATATTTTCAGTATTTTGAATTAGTAAAACTCTGAGTGACCTGTGTGCATGTCGGTGACCTTTACTCTTTTATTAGATAAGAAAACATTCATTAACATGTATTTAATTAAAAAGGTAAAAACACATCCCGATCCTGTCATGTATGTGATTGGGTAGGCACGGAAACTCAACCCTAATTATTTCTAATTTATGCACATGCTCTTGTGGCTGACACATTTCAGGCAGAAATTACGTGCGCTAAATTATATACCATGTCAAAGAGATGTATAACGCGTCTATAGTACTTATTAGTGTACACATCTTAATTAAATTACTATGGATTTAATGTCATTGCGCAAAATCATTAAAAATTCCAAGTTTTCTGTTTTAACAATTTAATTTGTTATAATTATAGTTCATTAGCTTGTTTCTTTATAAGTTTATAAGACTCAGTTCACACCTGCTTTTGGCAGGTTCAGTTTCCCCTTCAATTAAAGAAAAATTAAAGCAGCCAGTTTTTTCTATTACAACCGAATTGTAATGGAAAGCAACCTTCTTTACACTGGAGTCAATGGGGACTTTCAACTCACCTTCCAATATAGTTTCCTAAAATGGAAATTGTAATTGAACCCCCCGACAGAGGAGTGAACTGAGCCTAACCTGCATTTTATTTTATCGAGTAGAAGCAATGGGGGACATGTTTATTTCTTCTAGTCAAATTGTCTAATTTTTGCGACTTTTGTTGTTTTTGAAACTTTTCAGGCGCAAATCTGCACCTTGTCTAGGGCAAGTGCAAAGGAAGAATTTTTTTCATGGACCCTATTTTAACATGTAAATTAGAATTATTTCATTCTAATTGCGTTTTGAAACACATTATAACAGGCGTTTACAAAACGCTATATAAAAGTGACTTGAACGCATGCATTAACATTGCGTTTACTATACGTTTTGTAAATGCAAATGTTAACAGTAATGTAATTAGGCAACTCACCTCTCCTCAGCTGTTGTAATAAGTTTCAAAACGCAATCAAAACGCAACATGTGACCGCAGCCTCATATGTCATCATCTCCCTGGGGTGTGACTAGAGTGCTTAAAAATACAGGACACAGCCTCAAATCCAAACTTAACAGTATTGTCCACTCCTGCATATTACCCCCTTACGTGGCTTGTGTCCACTCCTGCATATTACCCCCTTACGTGGCTTGTGTCCATGTGGATTTGAGACATTTGCAACAAAAAGTCTCAAAAAGAAGCCAAAATAGGCCAGGATAGGAAAAACTGAACATGTATCACAAGTAAAAAGACAGGATCATACATAAGGCACAAAAAAGAGATGCCAAATGTCTCAATTATACACCAAAGAAAAAAAAATTATGATACATGTGCCCCATTCTATCCATAAACTTATAAAACTAAGAATGAAGGTGACTTTCTTTCCCCAAAAATTCTCTTAAGATTAGTTTTAAAAGTAATCCACCAACCTTCTTCCGATAATCTTGTCTGACATATAACAGAATGGAATATTGGAGGAAATGAAAGATTAATTTAGAGCTGTTCATGTGAGTGCCCCCTCTTGGGAAATTAAAGGACATAAGAAAGAGATGTGTCGAGGTGAGACTCATAATCAGGGGTAGATCATAAGTGTCTATGGGTCCTAGACTGTTTAGAAAGCTGAGGCATCTCTGTACCGTAGAATTTATGGAGTTCTCCACAGAGTTAGAGTTTATTCAGTTTTAAGGACACTCGCTACTTACGATATAGAATATCAATATGCTCTCCTAATTACTTGTAGTTTACCATGTGCTCCGCGACTTTATTCATTATTGCGTGTGATAGATTTTTGACTTTTTAAAATGTATTATCCCGCTTCTATTGTAAATTACAAAGCATGTCGTCTATTAAAATAATTATCTCACCCGTAACACAAAAAACTCTAAATCAACATTTTTTTGGCAGTTCATAGGACTCTGGGACTGCCATGGAGACAATCAGCACCCCTAAACCTGGTGTGGGGGGGTATCGTGGAGCGGAAGGTCCAGAAGCCCTATAGACGCAGGGTGGGTTGCTGGACCCACAGCAGCTAGGTACTCCATTGCCCAGCCAGGGGACAGTTTCGGAGAAGGAGAAAGGGGAGGAGTAGGATGAGTTTTTCTCTCAGCAGGGTGGTACCCAGCGAGAGAGGAGGAGACAGCTACCACCCAAGACAGCCTGTCCTTTCCTCTGAGAAGCCTGGCTCATATGAGCCATTACATGTTCCAGTGCAACCAATGCTGATTAGTGAACGCATTGCCAACAGTGGTGACCCTGCAGGATCCCTACTGTTAGGATAACATAACTTGATTACACTTTTACAGTGTTATAGAAAATGAGAAAATACCAGCGCACCTGGTGGAGGTATTACTGGTGGAGCTCCCATCTGACATTGAAAGTTCAGTGGCAGCATACAGTCAAGGAGATGGAGCAAGTCGTCTAAGCATCAGGAGCAACAGCACCTTCTCTGAAGGGAGGGTTAGCATAGCCAAAACATGGAACAACCTGTTCTATGTTCTGCAACACCCACCCGTGCCACTATCAGATACAGCCCATTGTACAAGGAAGCAGACTGTGAGTTACCTGACAATGGTCATTAAATTCTGACTTGGTTAACTGGACACCTGGCAAGAGCTATTCCTTAGAGGTGCTGGACCACCCAGAGGTGCTGTCCTATCAGAAAGTGTGTTCAGCACTACAAGGAGGGGGATTCCATATCACAGCCAATGGTTTAATGTATTGGTTACCTCCTCCTTCCCCTCTTCCACTTACTCTTCCACCTCCAACTCCTCCTCCTCCCCCTGGACCTCTGACACCTGCATAATATTATTATTTTATTTGTTTTTAATTTTTCTTATTTCTTTATTTTATTTTTTATTAATTATTATTTTAAGTACTTTATCCAATTCATTTTTTGCAGGCCAATTGCCCTGTCTAGTGATGAGTGGCCCAAAAATGTGATTGAATACCCACTTGTATGGGAATGAGCTATGTCCTTTTTTCAAAGCGAGTCTGACACTGTTCATCTATGTAAATGTTAAGCAGAAAAGATAAGAAAAGGAGAATTGGTATTTGTGCTGAAACATTATAATTCTTCACAATGGTCTTTTAAGCATCCTTAGATCTCATTGATGACATACTGTATTATATCTTTATTTATGCAAATGTGGTTGTCAGATATAAATGCACACATATAAAGAAGACATATTGGCCCTGTAAGAATTTTCAATAGCCATAATAAATTTCCCTGGATTTTTGCATATATTTATATGTTCAACTATAAGAAGATATGGGCAAATACTACAGGAACAAGTCCTTTTGCCTGTATAGTCTAATGTGATGGATTCCTGTGACCATACTGTATGTCCAATGTGGTTTCATTATGTTGACTCAATTTTAAGATACTGTACTGATCTTCTTCTAGTGACATGCAATTAATGTGCAGAATTTTGGAATCAATGACACCATCAAGAGCTATCGGGCTATATATTGCCTATTCCACTGGAAGTTGTCTGTGTAATAGCTCAGTGATACAATTCATTGGTTTTTCCAAAACGAATGAACACCATTTGCGGCGACCAAGGTGCTGTGATGTATAAAGAGCAATTCCACACATAATTGGATTTCCCTCTGCAAAGTCTGTATTACTCATGTTGCAGTTTCTACAGGACAGTTCAAGGTGTTAAAGGGCCCTGTCATTAGAATCTGTTACTCTGTAATAAAATCACAACAATGTCCTTCTACATTCCAGGAGATGAAAAATTATGCAAATATTGTGAATGGTGTATTTAAATGATGGGACTGAAGAAAGTCATGTTGGGATGTCCCCTCCTGGGGGAAGACATGTCTACTACACAATCATAAGCTATCTATTGCAGCTGCCTCCAAGCTTGTGATGATTTATCAAGCTGGGGAGAGGACATTCCTAAGTTACACTTCTCCACCTCTGGGGCCATTAACAGGTCATTTAAATGCAGTATTCAGTGACCTTTTTCCACATAACGAGTCTCCCAGGATATAGAAGGACATCCCTATGATCCTGCCACTTCCTGGAAAGTCGTTTGTTGGTCTAAATGCTATAAAAGTGTCAGACACCAAAAGGGTCCATTGAAGCAGCGAAAAAGGTATCCATTTTAGAAGAATGATAGAAAAATTCATGACTATGATCCGGTAACTCAGAGATCAAAGGTAGTTTGTTGCCCCAATCCATATGGTTTGTGGAGTTGTGAGATTTTATAACACAGCTCGTACATGATAATGGCTTTCTGGTAGTCAACAAAGTATAACCCTCTGAAGACGCAATTCTCATCGAAGTCCAACTTCAGTGAATTGGTACAATTGCTACACTACGAATTCAGCTGTCTACTTCCACTTTCATAGTGTAAAAAGGGTTCCCCGCAATCACCTTTTAATGACCTATGCTACGGATTTTGCCCAGAAAAAAAGCTATCATACAGATTTTACCAAGAAAAACTCTTTTAATTATTGATATGGTGGAATGACCAGGAATTAGCACTGGGAGTGGTGGGACTATAACAAAAGCTGCATGAGGATAACCTAATGTTTTAGTTCCTTCAGACCCATTAACACATTTCTTTAAAGTGCAATATTCCACAATACAGATGTTTCAAAATTTCCTTTGCTGAATTTTTCATAAGATACTGTATGTGCCTGAATCTATTTGGTCTGAACCACTGTTGCTTTAAAGGGAACCAGTCATCAGAAGCCCTTTTTCTGTTTTCCCCTTGTCCCCACAGAGAATAGTGTACACATTGCCAAAGTGTTTTTATGGTAAAACTGGCTTTTTCCGAAAAAAAAATAAGTACTGTACATCAAATGATGTCATGAGAGAGAGAGCGACAGGGGGAGGCAATATTGGGGACATGGGAGGTTTTTCTTTTAAATTGGTGCATGACGGAACGGTTTTCCAACAGTGGGGAGCCAGAAGATGGGCTCCTGGCGACAGGTTCCCTTGAATGGATAAATTTGTATATAACCCCTCTAATTTTCTAAAACAGTTCTTTTTCTAAAAAGGTTCTATCTTGTTTTGTGATTTTTTTTCAAATTTTCAACAGAAACCTAATTGACATGGTAAAAACAGATACTAAAGAAAACCTTCAAAAGTCCATTGAAATCTAAGGTCATTTTAGTGGATCGACTTTTGTTATTATTGTTATAGAAGATTTGTCAAAAGTGAATCATAAAATTTTGAGATTTGATTCGGTTCCTGGAAATCTACAAATTGACAAATTGTTCTTCTCATCCAAGTTTTAAGACAAGAGGCACATGTGACAAACCCATTCTATGTTGGTTCTTGGATCCTTTCTGGTTAACTTGAAAGGCCTACCTATTTCACAACATGCATTTCAGGTGTATTATAAGTACTTTATAATCTTTTAACTGGAAAATGAGATCAATGGTGTCTTTGCTGCTACCAGAAAAAAGAAAAAAATCTGTTATAATTTTAGCTTGTGATTCTTCATTCCACTTCCTATGCTAAAAGTTGGCTAAATCTAATTGAAGGTCTTTAACAACCAAGTTCTGAAGTATTCTTGTGTGTATGGTAATAGTGTACTGTATGTGTGCCGCTCCTTGGAGATATTCGGATGTTAGAGCAAGTTCACAGCGGATTAACTGAAAAGTTTACAGTAAAAAGGCAGAATAAGTGTGAAAGGAAGATGAAGCAAAAAGCTCCAGGGAATAGCTAAGGGAATCCAACCAAAATATGATACTTCAAAGTGATATTCCTATTAAATTTATCCTTCACGTCTGACTTTTCTTCTTCTTAAAGGGAAGTTTAATGTCTTTTATCCGAACCTTATACATATGTGAGTTAATAATATTTGAACTTAATGAGGGGGAAACATTTCACTATCAACACAATTTATTTTCGGTAAATAACAGCAGTAACATAATAGAAAATGTCATTGTTTCTTAATTTGAATTTACGCAAAAGAAATTCTCGAGAGATATGAATAATTATCTGCCATTCTTTATTTGTTTTTAGGCAATATTGTTTTACATCAAGTAAATCTACTTTTTTTCTATGTTGTTTTCTTGTTTTTCTTTTTTCATGGATCAGCAGGGCAAAAAAAAAAAGTCTCAAATTCCTGACCTTACTTGTAAATAGACAAAAAACTCATCAATAGTCAATAAAACCGAAAAAATACTACAAAACAAATCGAAAACCCTGCAATTAGTTTTCAATAGTCTACTCTTTCCTAACCTACCAGCAAGACTGAATTTCTCCCTATGGTGCATGGTAAAAAAGTGTAAGAAGTTTATCCAAAGTTGACCCCAGGACCCGCTGCAGGCACACCCAGGAACAGCTTATTCTGCGGCTGCATGACTTGTGGGGTGTTCCATGGTGTCCATCCCATCACAGCTCTTATACAGCAGTTTCCCATTCTAGCCATAGAAGTAATTTCATATTAGGATCCCTTTATGCAGTATACTTGCTACTAGAAGTCCACCAGCAGTTTACCATAGCATGACCGATGTTGAGAAATAAAAAAACTGTCTGTAGAATTTTCTACAATCATCATTTGAAATCATTTTTTATATTTTTTATAGGAGAATTTGATGAACATTTTTCTAATTTACTTCATTAACAAATTCTGTCTAGTTTGTTAACAAAAAATCAATCTACTCCCTCCCATATAGATCTGTATTCCCATCTGTATATTGTGTGTCTATGGAGGTTGGATTGGCTCAGATCGCATTTCTCTGTGTTTGGTTAAACAGTTGTGAGATGGGAGGATTAAGCTCCTAAATATCAGCTTGATCTCTGAAAATAATACTCATAGCATACTGCAGCCAGGGAGCGAGCTGAAAGGGTTAACACTCACAAGTGGCTAACAAACAGGAGAGAAGAGAGAGACCCAACAGATTTGCCATTACAAAATAAAAGTAACACTGTAACTAGTTTTTTTGAGAGAAAATAATCAATTTTCCTTCTAGCTGGAGCTCCAGAGTCCTTCTAATTCTTCTCCTATAGTGTTAGATATCCATTCGATATATCCACTGTAGCTAATTGCAAACTGTAGCCTGATTCTTAAAAAACAAAGAAGAATTTCTAAATGTAATGAAAGTATATTAGCAAAATGTTAATAACCCCCCCCCACACACACACACACACACGCACACACAATATCAGAAATCATCTGAATTGGTGGCTAGTCTTTAAATTCTACAGCCTCAAAACCCTTCAAAAATGTGCAATATGTAGAAATTATTGCTATGGTTTCCGGACGGAAAAGTTATACAATTTTCCAATATACTATCTGTATCAATTCGTTATGGTTTTCTACATCCCTGCTTGCTGTCCTGCTATAGAAAGCTTCTGTGTTTACTTGCAGTGGATAGAAATCTTTCCGTGGTCATGTGATGGACAGGCAGGTGCATGAGCCGTTATAACACGGCTCCGATTACTCTCTGTGATAATAACGGCTTGTGCACCTGTGTGTCCATCACATCACCCAGGACAGATTTCTATCCACTGGAAGTAAACACAAAAGCTTTCTATAGAACAAAAAGCAGAGAAAATTGTCAGGAATTTTACAGAAAGTAAATTGGAAAATTGCATAACTTTTCCTTACACAGACGATAACAATTATTTGTTTAAAGTGAACAACCCCTTTAACTCTCAATTAATTACTTGCTTTACTAAGTCTTCCAGGGCCCTCACGAGCTCCCACTGACACAGCCATCCACCAACTTCTACTTAAAGGATTCCTCCTAGACAATTATATTTGAGAATTGAATTATCTTCAAAAACCTTGTGCAATTTTTGTAACATAATCTACTTCTAAAGAAGCAGAAGTACACACAAAGCCCGAAATATACATTCCCCAATATGCCACCAGTGCACTGTGAGCTGGTTTTAAAAACAACCTGGAGCCTGAGAATTTTAAGATTGTTGTTATGGTTGTCAGGAACCAGGGGTAGTGGACCCATTGGACCACCGCGGACCATGGCGTAAGCCGACACCTGCGACCAGAGTCTAAGTGGTACCGGTTTTCAAGAGAGCCCACCGCAAAGCAGGTTGGACTTGTTGCGGCGTTTTACCACCAGATGGTTCCACAGGCGCAACGTTGTCCCCGGTGGCAACCAAGGCGTAGTACAGAATCGCCCAGCAAACTCATTGTCGGGGACAGGCCGGAGGTTGAGACAGGCAGCACAGGATTAAATTTGGGGATGTAGCGGTAGGTCAGGACAAGCAGCACGGGATCGGAGTCAGGAAAGGAATCAAGGTCACAACGGGAAATCAGGATAATCACAAAGGGCATGGAACAAAGCTTTCTCTTGTGCATAGAAGCACAAAGATCAGCAGGGGACAAAGGAAGGGGCAGGGAATTTATCAGGGAAGGCGGCAGGCCAGCGCCAATTATCGGCGTGCTGGCTCTTTAAAACTTTGCAAGACCGCGCATGAGCCCTAGGAAACGGGGACTTGTGCGCCGGACTGCGGGAGCTGTGGAGACCGCCGCTGGAGCCAGGAGAGGTGCCAGATTTCTGCATATAGTAGTACAAAGCATGGGCAGTCCTTTCCTCATATCGCAATAGAAATAGGGGAGGTACAGATGAGGGGGTTACACTTGGATTATTAGAGGGTGTCTCTTACTAACTAGACTAATGCAATAGACCAGTGATAACTAACCTAAGACATGTTTTTGCTGAAATGCAGCAAGCTGACAGCAACCGGTGGTGGTGGGGAGCCATCTCTCTCAGACAGTGGTAAAAGTGTTTTTTTTTTTTTTTAATAGGGATGAATGATCCCTACTGCAGTGCCCAGAGGGATATGAGCTCCTGTCTTTCCATCCACTTTAATAATTTTAAATAGATAAACTGAAAATATAGCTGGTATACTTATTGAACTTGGCTTATGGAAAAATACAGGATGATGAGAAGAATGTTGCTGCTAGCGGTATGACATGACTGCAGTATATGGGATTAACGGAAAGACAGCTTAATTTGCCGGTAGGCAAGATGAATTTCTCACTCCCGGCAGTAAATACAGAAAACCAGTGTAATAATCCAGTTCTTTTTTAATTACAAAAAAATGAAATATACAGATTTGGCTATAAGCTCAAAAATCAAATATTGGTGATTTACAAAATGCAATAAATATATTAAAAGCCAGCGGGAAACCTCATTCTTCTCTACAATTATGATTAATCCTGGTTCATATAGTGCAGTCTAGTTGGCATATGAAATTTTCCAATTATCCTCTTGTTTGCATCTGACCCTAATGAACCCAGCAAGACAGCGCCATGAAAATGCTGCCTTCTATGGGGGGTCTACTGCACCTTTATATCCTTAAATTTTTAGACTTATTTTAATCGGATTCACAAGGTTCCATTATATGGTCTCCATGTATACAGTAGCTCTGCCATGCTTGTGAGATCTAAGAGTTAGGTTTTTGAGATGTTTCATTAGACAAGGTTCCAAGACATTTCACTTATGGGGGATCTTTCGCCACCTTCACCAACTCGAATTATTTACATCTTTTAACAATTGTTGGTCTAATGATTCTGACACAGTTGGACTTTTTTCTAATGTCTCCACCATTTTTGGTCAAAATGTTGTATCCGCTTCAGCTTCCAATATGCTATTTAATCTCAAATGTCAAATGGGTGGACCTAGGCTTATCATTCCAGCCCAGAACCTCCAAACCGACAGTAGAAATATAAACATGATATAACAGAATAAAAACAGCGTTTCCTAAACCTTGGGTCGTCCACTCCACTAATGTTGTGCCAGGATGGTAAAAAATTTGGTCTTGTCCCAAGTCAAGGTAATAAGAAAACAAAAAATAGGAACCACCGGCACCAACAGATGTCTTTTGTTATCACTTCTTTGCTCATGTTTTCTAATAAATTTATGGACTATTGTTAATTGGTTACTGATGGTTCCTAATTTCTAGGATATAGTTGTTCTTTTAAAAAGCACCTGTCATCAGAAATTCACATATTAAACCACTACCAGTATGTTGCCAAGCAGCTGAACACAATCCAGAGCTGAGATGTCAATTGGTAATATATAAAGTCACGGAGGCGGAGATTTTAACACTGAAGTCAAGCTCTCTGTTTCTCAGAAAGCCCTCTTGACTGTAATTGATGGCCCTACATAAAGAGACATCACTAACCAGATCTCCTGAAGTCCGATGTACAATGTCAATCACAGAGGAGGAGGCATTCAGAGTTCTCCGCCTTTACTTCAGTTTTAAACTCTCCGCCTCCTTGACTTTATACAACCAATTTACATCTCACTTCAAAGTAGATTTTATGGGTGATGCCCTGGACCATGAAATAAACAAAAGCTAGAAAGTGTTAAGGTGCCTGACAATATACTAGTAGTGGTTTATTAGATCAATTGCTGGTGACAGGTTCCCTTTAAATTTTTTGAACTTTATTTTATACATGTCTGCTGTCATGTGGGTGGTTCTAGACTGTCTGTTCAGACCAAGACATCTCAACTAACAGTAGGGAGCGTAAATAGCATATGGTCTCCCATCTGAATCTAGCATAGTTGGACTTTTTGCTAAGTTTTGGTATCCAATATGCTAATTAGCTTGTCTAATATCAAATGGGTGGCAAGTCCTGCCCAGGACCACCTACCTGACAGTTGAGAGAATAAACAAAATATTGAGTGTGGCAATTAACAGCACTGATTACTCCAACTGTTCCAGAATCAGTGGGAAATAGCAGAAAACAAAAGCTCTCCTTAAAGTGGAAGTGGCATGGCAAACGTAACATGCTACTTGAATAAAAATAACTTTAAGCATCTACTTAAAGGTATTCTTCCGTTTTTGGCTATTTCACTATTATTGGGGTAGGAGCCCTACCGGTGAGCACCTGCAACTGTGTGGCCTTATAACTACACACCAGAATTGGTGAGCCCATGACTATTGAAGGTTCTAGAAAGATGGAATTAATGGAGATGGAGAAGACTCCTTTTAGACACCCTAATCCTAGTGACAGATTACCTATAGTAAATTGAACATTCAATCCGATCAAAGCAGCTCCATGAAGTGTTCTGCTATAAGATATGCACTTTCTTCATCCTCTCCAGGTATAAATCTCCCCCAGTAGAGGATAATTTATCGGCTGTGCATGACAGGAATCTATTTGATCTATAAGACTTTGTGCATACATGTATAAGCTGTTATTGGAGCATATTGGAGCAGACCAGAATAACACTATGTATGATAAATTAAAGTTGGGATATATGAATAATTGAACACTTGGTCCATTACAAAGAATTACCCGGGCAGTGAAATTGCCTTCATGCATAAATTAAAAATACAACATCCTCCTTGGAATAAACCTGTTATAAGTTAATTGCTCTTCTCTGACCCTCACATCTATTTCCCCAGGAGACCTTATTCAAATAGTGAATTCAATGAGCTGAGCTCTTTCGAGTCGTGTGATATTGCTTGTTTAGCAATATGTAACGATTGTTTCCAACGAAGGGGCAGGGCGGGGATCATTATCATAGATTAATGGCCAAGTGACTTGTACTTTGTAGCTGTTTGGAAGATCAAGAACTTTGAAAGGTAATATTTATCTTATTTAGCTACTGCAGAACCTCTTGCATAGCAGAAGTAGGATTGGGCGCACTGGTAATTAAAAGTATTGGAGGGGTTGGGGTGTAATAATTCCTATGTTGACCAATTTACTGATCTGTGGTTTTTTTTGTTAATATTTAGTAAAAAAAAAAAAAAAACATATAGAAGACTTTAAGATCATTCATTGGAATTATCCTGCCATCATCACGACAGTCTCATCTACATCCACAAGGCTTTATTATCTGCCACTTGGATTCAGTGAAATCACTCCAGTTCCTCCTAGTAACAGGCAGTAGTCGTAATACTGAGGTTCTTGGATGAAGACACAATGGTTGGTTAACACATGCTTGCTCAAGTAAATTCCAGCACACCAGAGACAGTCATCACCGCTGTCTGGAGAAGAGATTTCTGAATGCATTGTTGTAGTTCTTGTTAAATGCTGTATAGATCAAGGGATTGAAGAAAGAATTGGAGTAACCCAGCCATAAAAATATACTTTTCCAGATGGGAGGTATGTCACAGGAGCACAAAGGGTTAATCAGCTCGGTGATAAAGAATGGGATCCAGCAAAGAACAAAGACCCCTATGAGAATGCCCACCATAAGAGCAGCTCTTTTCTCCTTCTGTTCCCTCCATGTGTCTCCATCTGTCTGGAAGGTGACAGTGGCGTGACGGACTGTGAAGACCATTTGAGGCTGGTGAGATGCTTCTTTAACCTATTGGAGGCAACATCAGACATAAGATGAGATCTGAGAGCTCAGAAGTGTGTAACTATACAGGTCCCTAGGAGAGACCGATTGACTCTAGATTTGATATTCTATTTTCTAAAGCTTCGGAAAATTTGATAAAGGATTCAGTTCTGAAGCAATTCCATAGAATGTTGGTAAATAATGCCCTCTGGTTGATAAAACACTCTAAAGGTCCTGCGTTGTTTAGCTCATTTTCTACAAATTTATTTTTAACAAATCTTAACCTTAACCCTAATGAACAAGACGTGATCATTTATTTAAAAAAAAGAAATCAGAGTTATAGAGGACTTGAAGGGGTTATTTAACATTTTCCAGGACTACAGGACCAACATCAGAAAAAAATTGGGAATCAAATGGAATATGTCCTATATGCTGAATATTCACTTTCGGTCTAGGTGTGGATTACTAGAGATTCTGATGAGTGAATCGTTTTGTTGATTCGTAGTGTCGGTATGCAACTCTGAATCAACAAAAGGATTCGCTCAACACAGTGCCCAGTAATCCACACTTAGACCTAAAGTAAATTGGCACATATAAACTGCCTATAGGATATATATACAGCCTATAGGACCTATATAGAGCCTGCAGGATATATATTTTAATATATGGTATATATATATATATATATATATATATATATATACATACATACAATGTGTATATATATATCCTTTAGGACTTATATAGAGCCTGTAGGACATATACAGTTTATAGAACAGTATCTAGGTCATATATATATATATATATATATATATATATATATATATATATATATAGTATCTATATGCTCACTGTATAATGGTTTACAATCGTCTGCACGTGGAAGACTTTATAAAGGCAGCTCATTTCATAGCAACACTCATGCTGATAAACACATGCATATTATAGCTAGCACAATTATAAGACTATCATTTTTCTCAACCATGGAAAGAAAAGTGCAGGAGGGGGAGGGTAATCTAGGAATACATGCTTAACAGGAAAAGTCTTGCAATGTGAATAGGGTTAACTCAAAAATCTGCAAAGGTCTCTACTTGGTAACTATAGCACCAGCTGGTTCAATTATAGCAAGCTGGAATGGTGCGCTGTAACCAGGACTTTATATAAGCTGGATGACTACTTCAGTGTTGTGTAAAAGGTATATAATTAGGAAAGCATATATATAGCTTTCTATCCATGGTAAAACTGTGTATGTGTCATTCTCTGGATGGATGTGTCAGGTAGGGGTCTAAGAGAGATCCATCCATTCTGAAGGTGTATACTAAGTAAATTATTCAATCAATATACAAATGTAGCAAAGTGCATCACAAAAGAGTTCCTCGTGTAGCGGAATGTGTCCTGGTGTCATTGATTTTAGACTAAAGACCTACATTAGCACAATAAAGTAGTTAAGTCAAACGCATTATCATCAGATGCTGCAAAGAGTTAACCAGTAGGTACTCACCTCAATCACTTCTGGCATTGGAGTGATTGTATTAGTCTTTTTTGATCCGATTCTGAATTTAGCAGCTTTGTAGATTTTCCAGTACACAAACAGAACCACACATAGGGGAAGGTAAAATGCTCCGAAGGTGGAAAAGATGGTATAAGAAGGTTCTTGGCTAACCTGGCACTTCTCAGTCATTTCTGAATAGGTTTCCCCCCATCCAAAAAGAGGAGACAAGGAGATAACAGCAGATAACAGCCAAGTAAGCAAGATCATGATGTTAGATATCCTCTTTCTAGTCTTCAAGGTGTACTCCAAATGTCTTGTGATGGACCAGTATCTGTCCAAGGCAATGGCTGTTACATTCCAGATGCTGGCTGTACAGCAAAGTACATCAAAGGAGATCCAGATATGGCAGAGTACTCTACCCAATCTCCAATGCCTATTATTCAGCTCATGAACCAAGCTTAGGGGCATCACCAGAGCTGCCACCATGACATCGGATATTGCCATAGACGCCACCAAATTATGAGGAACCCGATGGAAAGTTCTGACCCTAAGTATGGTCACCAGCACTAGCACATTCCATAGGAAGGTAGCAATAACCAGCATAGCCAGTAGAGTTAAGATGAGGACACTGAATACAGAAATTCTGTGCTTGTGAAGGGTCTCTGACCCTGAGCTCCCATTAACTGTGTGGTTCCAATCCATCCTCATTTGTGGTGTCATGAGAACTTAGACAGTAGATGAGTCTCCCTTCACAAAAGCTCCATCCAAGTCCTGCAGCAGATCAGTCACCACACATACCAGGCTGCTGCTCCACCACTCTTCTAGGATGAGACAGTGAGGGCACAACATGGTAAAAAGTTTGGGCAGGATCTCTGCCCATTTCCAGCAGAGCCATGATTTTCAGCTTCTAAGATTTCTTGCAATCAATGAAAATCTGAGCCTGGAGATGTCAGACAGCAAGTCTTGTACTTCAGCCATCCAGACAGTGCTGTCCCTGGTGCTGAACTCTTCCCAGGCTCTGGATCTCAGGCAATAGATGTGGCTCCCTACTGACTCCAAGCTGCAGCCTCAGCCACATCATCTGCAAGCATGCTAGCTCCAGAGTGTGGGATGAGGATGGAGCTGAGATTATATAGGGGGAAGCTGCTCATACGTCAACCATTGCCAACCCCCTCCCAGTAATAGGATCCTTACCACTATCAATAAGAGGCACCCAGGCATCAGGGACAGGCACCTCTCCTGCTCTCAGCACTGACATAAGCTGTGCTCTGTGCAATGACAACTTCATACAGACACAAAGCTTGTGTTGCAGTCCCCCTCCCACATACAAATCTGCAATCCCATTTCTCTCTGTCTCCTGTTTTATTAACACTACATCACTACAAAGTACAGAGAATATTAATCAACCCGGAACATCTCAAGCTGTATCTATCTATAAGCCAACTATCCATTCCAGCCTATCTGTAATCTACCTATTCACAAATCATATAATTAATTTGCATAAAACTATTTATATTTCATCTATAGTCTAATACAGTCAATCTACCCTTATATTCTATCAATAGTCTATCATTTACAACTACTTGATCTATCTATAGTCTATCATTTACAACTACTTGATCTATCTATAGTCTATCATTTACAACTACTTGATCAATCTTTAGTCTATCCCCAAATCATATTATAGTCATTTATTTAAAACTATCTATATTCAACCTATAGTTATAGTCTATATTCTATCATTTAAAACTTTCATCTTCAACTAACTATAGTCACAACCTCCACTATAGTCTATCTATAGTCTTCCCATTATTTACCACTATTTATATTCTTTCTAAACCCTACCTCTATAACTATTTATATTCCATCTATCCTATAACTATTTATATGTTGGTTAAGCAATATGTCCACATGTATCTTTCTACAGCTATGTATATTCTTTCTTTTCATCAACTTATATCATATGGTTATCTATTTCTTTACATTTGCTGCATTTATCTGATTATATTGTTCCTGTCTTTTCATATCTCACCTACCGTATATACTCGAGTATAAGCCGACCCGAGTATAAGCCGAGGCCCCTAATTTTACCACAAAATACTGGGAAAACCTATTGACTCGAGTATAAGCCGAGGGTGGGAAATGCATTGGTCACAGCCTCCCCAGTATATAGGCTGACAGCCCCTGCCCCCGTGTATATAGCCAGCCAGCCCCTGCCCCAGTGTATATAGCCTGCCAGCCCCTGCCCCAGTGTATATAGCCTGCCAGCCCCTGCCCCAGTGTATATAGCATGCCAGCCTCTGCCCCAGTGTATATAGCCTGCCAGACCCTGCCCCAGTGTATATAGCCTGCCAGACCCTGTCCCAGTGTATATAACCTGCCAGACCCTGCCCCAGTGTATATAGCCTGCCAGACCCTGCCCCGGTGTATATAGCCTGCCAGACCCTGCCCCAGTGTATATAGCCTGCCAGACCCTGCCCCAGTGTATATAGCCTGCCAGACCCTGTCCCAGTGTATATAACCTGCCAGACCCTGCCCCAGTGTATATAGCCTGCCAGACCCTGTCCCAGTGTATATAGCCTGCCAGACCCTGCCCCAGTGTATATAGCCTGCCAGACCCTGCCCCGGTGTATATAGCCTGCCAGACCCTGCCCCAGTGTATATAGCCTGACAGACCCTGCCCCAGTGTATATAGCCTGCCGCACCCTGCCCCAGTGTATATAGCCTGCCGCCCCTGCCAGACAGATTGCACAGAAGATATACAGGGGTCGCCGGAAAGGTGAGTTTAGATATATTTATTTTTTGACTCAAGTATAAGCCGAGTTTGGGTTTTTCAGCACATTTTTTGTGCTGAAAAACTAGGCTTATACTCGAGTATATAAGGTACTTATCCGTCCATCCATCCTCTATCTACAGTATTGCTCTATCTAACAACTACAGTCTGTACTTTTATCTAGTCATCTGCTTTTATTTTAATGACTCTATTTTTTAATTTTATGCATATACAAACTGTGCATATTTATGTATATTTATATATCAATTTATGTAACTACAGTTACAAAGTATTCAGACCCCTTTAAATTTTTCACTCTTTGTTTCATTGCAGCCAATTGATAAGATCAAAATAGTTTTTTTTTCTAATTAATGTCCACTCTGGTCCCATCTTCACAGAAAAAACATAAATGTAGATACATTTGCTAATTTATTAAACAAGAAAAAGTTTTTCACCCCTGGATTCGGGGATCCTCTGCCTCTTCCTTGCAGATCCTCTCTGAGGTTCCCTCAGGTTGCATAGTGAACGTTGAGGAACAGGCATATTCTAAATGCTCTTGATGCTCAACTGGGTTTAGGTCCGGGCTCTGGCTGGGCCGGTCAGGAATGGTCACAGAGATGTTCTGAAGCCTCTGCTGTGTTATTTTAGCTGTGGGCTTAGGGTCATTGTCTTGTTTGGCCTTTGGTCCAGTCTGAGGTCCAGAGCACTCTGGAAGAGGGTTTCATCCAGGATATCTCTGTACTTGGCCGCATTCATCTTTCCTTCCTTTCAAACTGAATGCAATGCGGCTTACATATGTCTTGCACAGGAGAGGCTTCTGTTGGCACACTCTGCCATAAAGCCCTGAATAGTGGAGGCTGCAGTGATAGGTGACTTTGTCGAACCTTTCTCCATCTCCCTACTGCATCTCTGGAGCTCAGCCACAGCGATCTTAGGGTTGTTCTTTACCTCTCTCACCAAGGCTCTTAACTCATGATTGATTAATTTGGTTGGATTGCTAGGTCGAGAAAGAGTTGTGGTCGTCCCAAACTTTCTCCATTTAAGTCTTATGGAGGTCACTATGCTTTGAGGAACCTTGAGTGCTGTAGAAATTCTTTTGTATCCTAGCCAGATCTGTGCCTTGCCACATTTCTGTCTCCTGAGCTTCTTGGGCACTTCTTTGGATCTCATGATTCTCATGTGCTGTGACATGCACTGTGAGCTGTGAGGTCTTATATAGACAGGTGTGCGCCTTTTTCTAATGAAAATCAGTTTAAATAAACACAACTGGACGAGGACCAATGAAGGAGAGGAACCACCTAAAGGAGGATCAGAGGGAAATGGACAGAATGAGTTAAATATGAGTATTACAGCAAAGGGTCTAAATAATTATGATATTGTGATATGTGATATTAAGTTTTTCCTGTTTAATAAATGAGCAAAAATATCTACATTTCTGTTTTTTCATGTCAAGATGGAGTGCAGAGTGTACAAAAAATACTTTTTTGATCTTATAAATTGGCTGTAATGAAACAAGGAGTGTATAAATTTAAAGGGGTCTGAATATTTACCTATCTATCTATCTATCTATCTATCTATCTATCTATCTATCTATCTATCTATCTCATATCTATCTATCTATCTATCTATCTATCTATCTATCTATCTATCTAAAAAAGTATCCCTGGAATAAAACCAGCATGAAATACTACTGGAGTTCTACCTTTCTTCATTACTTGGATGTATATTAAGTTTGTCACACTTCATTGGCTCGCACCCATTTCCAAAAAAAGATTATAGTTGGTTGCACTGAGGTTCTGGACTCTGTCATATTTATCTTTATCTTTATCTGTCAATTTCTGTATATTGTCTTTATGATATGTACAACTATCTACATTATTATCAGTGTTTGTACACCAGTTTATGATCTAGCGTAGTTTTGTTGGGCGGCACAGCCTCTCGATGGATATATCCATATACCTATGCCTCTTGATGTATCCAATTCTACAGGGAGCGTGGCCTTTATCATACACTGGCGCTCAAGCTAAATATATTCCCTTCTTTTTGTGTTCATCAAACTACCTATCCATCCACCATTTATTCATATGGTATCTATCTATGGATATCTAGGGTAATACCGCAAAAAAAAAAAACCCCTTAGCTATACAAGGCAGATTTCTAGATGAAATGAAAAAAAAAATAAAGAAATGAATACATTAAATGTATAAATAAAATAAAGAGGAAATGTATCCAGTAATTTATCTCCTGGTTATCTATAATAAATCTGAAAATTGATTTATCTTTCTGCCTATCATCTATCTCATGGATATCCATTTTTCCTACCTATGGATACTATGGATGGATACTATAAATTTCACTGCAGTTATATATGATGTATTCTGTCTATTCATCTATTGATATCTCATCCATCTATCATGTGGCTGGGCATAAATGTTACTATGTATATACATTTGGATAGTATTCTGCTGCAGCTGCATGGCTGGGAATCAATACATAAAATTGTAATTTGCAATACAGTTATATGATTAGCTGGTAGTAAATTCAGTGTTTGCACTGAACATGGGGGGTTTAGATTGAAATAGCATGTACTATAGGGGCTGTGTCACTGCTGTTGCTGATTATAGCAGCGATACCACTAGCACTTGTCTTATTAGAGAGGTGTTACATGTGCACCGGGGGATACAGCTCAGCCTGAGATACTATCCCTCCTGGGTAAAAGCACTATGACAAGTTTATTCTATTTGTGGTCTCTATTTTCCCTTATGGTAGACAACAGAAATAGCTGTTGTTATTCCATTCATTAAATCCACTGACTTTTGTTATCATGTCAATGAAATCTATTCATTTTAGCCTTGTTAGGATAAATAATAATAATAATAATCTTTATTTATATAGTGGCATCATATTCCATTGCACTTTAGAAATCATAGGGGATGTATACAAATATAATATTACATTACAGTGTAAAAACAGTCACATTGAACAATTGGAGTGAGGTCTATGAGGATGGGGGGGTGACACAAGAGCTTACAGTCTATGAGGATGAAGGGGTGACACAAGAGCTTACAGTCTATGAGGATGAGGGGGTGACACAAAAGCCTACAGTCCATGAGGATGAGGGGTGACACAAGAGCTTACAGTCTATGAGGATGAGGGGTGATAAAAGAGCTTACAATCTATGAGGATGAGGGGGGGCACAAGAGCTTACAGTCTATGAGGATGAGGGGGTGACACAAGAGCTTACAGTCTATGAGGATGAGGGGTGACACAAGAGCTTACAGTCTATGAGAATGAGGGGGTGACACAAGAGCTTACAGTCTATGAGGATGAGGGGTGACACAAGAGCTTACAGTCTATGAGGATGAAGGGGGTGACACAAGAGCTTACAGTCTATGAGGATGAGTGGGTGACACAGGAGCTTACAGTCTATGAGGATGAGGGGGTGACACAAGAGCTTACAGTCTATGAGGATGAGGGGGTGACACAAGAGCTTACAGTCTATGAGGATGAGGGGGTGACACAAGAGCTTACAGTCTATGAGGATGAGGGGGCAACACAAGAGCTTACAGTCTATGAGAATGAGGGGGTGACACAAGAGCTTACAGTCTATGAGGATGAGGGGTGACACAAGAGCTTACAGTCTATGATAATGAGGGGGTGACACAAGAGCTTACAGTCTATGAGGATGAGGGGTGACACAAGAGCTTACAGTCTATGAGGATGAAGGGGGTGACACAAGAGCTTACAGTCTATGAGGATGAAGGGAGTGACACAAGAGATTACAGTCTATGAGGATGATGGGGGACAAAAGAGCTTACAGTCTATGAGGATGAGGGGGTGACACAAGAGCTTACAGTCTATGAGGATGAGGGGGCAACACAAGAGCTTACAGTCTATGAGAATGAGGGGGTGACACAAGAGCTTACAGTCTATGAGGATGAGGGGTGACACAAGAGCTTACAGTCTATGAGAATGAGGGGGTGACACAAGAGCTTACAGTCTATGAGGATGAGGGGTGACACAAGAGCTTACAGTCTATGAGGATGAAGGGGGTGACACAAGAGCTTACAGTCTATGAGGATGAAGGGGGTGACACAAGAGCTTACAGTCTATGAGGATGAAGGGAGTGACACAAGAGATTACAGTCTATGAGGATGATGGGGGACAAAAGAGCTTACAGTCTATGAGGATGAGGGGGTGACACAAGAGCTTACAGTCTATGAGGATGAGGGGGCAACACAAGAGCTTACAGTCTATGAGAATGAGGGGGTGACACAAGAGCTTACAGTCTATGAGGATGAGGGGTGACACAAGAGCTTACAGTCTATGAGAATGAGGGGGTGACACAAGAGCTTACAGTCTATGAGGATGATGGGGGACAAAAGAGCTTACAGTCTATGAGGATGAGGGGGTGACACAAGAGCTTACAGTCTATGAGGATGAGGGGGTGACACAAGAGCTTACAGTCTATGAGGATGAGGGGGTGACACAAGAGCTTACAGTCTATGAGGATGAGGGGGTGACACAAGAGCTTACAGTCTATGAGGATGGGGTGACACAAGAGCTTACAGTCTATGAGGATGAGGGGATGACACAAGAGCTTACAGTCTATGAGGATGAACGGGGGACACAAGAGCTTACAGTCTATAAGGATGAGGGGGCGGCACAAGAGATTATAGTCTTTGAGGATGAGGGGGTGACACAAGAGCTTACAGTCTATGAGGATAAGGGGGTGATACAAGAGCTTACAGTTTATGAGGATGAGGGGATGACACAGGAGCTTACTGTGTATGAGGATGAACAGAATAAAATAATTTAGTAAATATAAATGCTGCTGCTTGAACCAGCCATCAGCCACTTTATTATATGCAAAGTCCAAAGTCAGTGGGACTGAAGAGAAGCCTGGAGCTTGGTATCTGGTGTTTGTTGGAGGAATACACAGGATGGGTTAGTAAAAATAGAGTTGAAATGTAGTTACCAAGTGTTATAGGCTTTGCCTGAAGAGATGGTTTTTAAGAGTATGTTTGAAACTTTGGAGGTTGGGAATGTCTGATAGTTGGGGGAAGGGCATTCCAGAGAATTAAAGCAGCTAGGGAGAAGTCATGGAGACATGAGTGTTCATGAATTTCCTAGGGTCTGGTTGCCTTCATTTGTGCCCCCGCGGGGGTGCAGATTATTGTCCTCCTCAAGTCGGGATGAATTAATTCTACAGGTCCTTCATCCCTCCCCTTGACCCTTCATATCTGCTTATTAGATTCCGTGGATGATCCTTTTAGCCCATTTAGTGGGATGTGCTCTTCTTTATTTAGGCTTTATAATTCCTCTTGGGCATCACACTCTTGACCGCCTGAGTTTTGACCGATGGCTCAGGCCATGGGACTCTCTCACCTGTGCTATGCGCCACACCCTCCACTTCCCCTCTTTATTTGATGGCCATACAATCACGGTTTAGTTGTTTAAGCTGCAAAATATTTGAAATAAGAATTTTAAAAAATTATAATAATTATTGCTGCTTTCCAAGTAGTGTTGC
This sequence comes from Engystomops pustulosus, assembly GCF_040894005.1. Taxonomy (NCBI): domain Eukaryota; kingdom Metazoa; phylum Chordata; class Amphibia; order Anura; family Leptodactylidae; genus Engystomops; species Engystomops pustulosus. Next base: position 178,896,032 of record NC_092415.1, on the reverse strand, counting down.
CATGATTTTTCATGCACCATGTGATATAGTTTTTCATGATATATTTGATAGATATGCCACTCGCTGTGACTACAACCAGCTCTACAAATAACATTCTTTCACCTTGCATGTCCTTTATTTTGATCGAAAACACAAGAATAAGCCCCATTGAGTAACGCTGACATTGAGTAATCCTTAGTTGGTTCTGAATTAGTGAAAATCTGCCGAAAATTCACAAAACTTTATATATATTAGTTTTTTGCTATGGAAAATATACAACTAATTCCTAATCCACTTGCTGAGCACCCCCTAAATTTATCTCATTCACTTTGACATGCGTTTCATCCTACCCTTTGATTTTCATGATGACACCTACACAAGAACTGCACCCGTTCCCATCAGACACACTCATTAAGTCAGCCAGCCATTGATCACCACTCTGCCATAGATCACACTCATTCTCATCTACTTGCCGTGTACTCCAGTCACCGCCGCCTCAAACTGTCACTTCATAAAATGAAAGAACATAAATAAATAAATAAATCTTCCCATTTGATACATTTCTAGAGTTGCCTGGCAACATTGTAGGATTCCTAAGCTCGAAAGTTAAGACAAGTTTAATGAAGCATAGCACTATTGTACTAGGACTGCATATAATGCCTCTCCCCAAATGATATTCTCTCATGTATGGAATTTACGTGAGTGATTTATGAGTTTTCTCTTTTTTTCTGTGTGAAGTTCACACTTATCGATCTGTCTATTTTTTTTCCAATTAAGTCTCCTTTTGGTTGTGTTAGACTGAATTCTCATTGGCAGACACAGCCTGTCAATAAACTAATAATTTTTTTAAATTGCCATGCATGCTCAGCCTTAGATGAGCTGAGAAAGTATCAAATTATCTAGTGGGTGTCTCCACATTCTGCAAAATACTTAGGGGAAAGAAGGATTGGATTGTTGGATTTTAACAACCAATCTGTTTATCCTCATGGCAGATAAGTCACTGTCATGACATCTCCTCTCCCATTAAGGACACATATAAACTCAGCTGAGGTTATTACGTAGGTGTATGGGCATGATCAGGAAGAATAGGTGTTAAATCTGTCAGTTAACTAAACATATCTTTGAAAACTGGCATTATACAGCAGTACAACTATCCCTATATTGGTCCTTCCATGCTCCTTGTCAATCAGGAAGCTGGAGGTGTGGCTAAGCTGGAAGAAAATGAATATGCTGGACTCAGTTCAATGGAAATTGATGGTGAGTCAACTGGACTGTGGAGCTTTACAGTTCCATTTAGAGTGTGACACAGTTTCTATTTAGACTATTTGAATTGCACTGTTTCTGTGATCCCTATATGGCGCATTAGAGAGTCTTTCACACTCATTTGGTGTATTTTGCACATCAGATTTTTAATAGTGGCTGAGACAGCTTGATATTGTAAATGTGGTTTTTGGACATGAGGTGTATCACATCTGCAGTGGATTAGTGACTTTTTGACAATAAAATTTTGCAAAAAAGTGGCTACAAGTAAATTATTCCTGCTTTAGTGGGGGTCGAATGAACAAACCTCATACTATGCTTACCACATTGTTGTATTCTTTTGAACCATATGAAATTATTCAATGTATGGTATAACTAACATTATTATTATAGGCACCATAGATCATTCCTCCTTCGAGCACAATTTGTTGCTATTATCCTGTTGCTGTTGCTGTTGTTGTCTACTGTTGATACAGGCCCGGTCATCTGTAAGTTTAGAAAACTGTACCTGGTATATTGAGACATTTGTTGTTCACAAAGGGCTCAAAATCGGTAAAAAAAACAGTTAAAGAGGCAAAATTAACCAAACAACTTCATCAAACCCCTACCATTCCTCTTCCACCTTTTTCACCATAGCCTCTCCTTCCTAGTCCCTCTCAGTTCATAGAAAATCATCACCTAATGATTTTGGTGTAACGAGAAGTAGCAAGGGACCCAGAGAGTGGTAAGAAGGGTTTCGTAAGGAAATGATGACACACAATGCTGAAGCCCCTCTGTCATCCCTCCCAGCGCATGTACAGTCATCCAGCCAGATGGGTTATAACAAGCTCCTGTTCATGCGCTGGGACAGATGACACAATGGGGGTCATTTACTAAGGGCCCGATTCGCGTTTTACCGACGTGTTACGCGAATATTTCCGATTTGCGCCGTTTTCCCTTGAATTGCCCCAGGATTTTGGCGCACGCGATCGGATTGTGGCGCATCGGCGCTGGCATGCGCGCAACGGAAATCGGGGGGGCGTGGCCGAACGAAAACCCGACGGATTCGGAAAAAACGCTGCATTTAAAAAAAAAAATCTTTCGCGGAGCTTGCACTTACCTTCACTCAGCCCGGCTCAGTGAACTCCGATGCTTTTCAGCGCAGCAGCGCCACCTGGTGGACGGCGGAGGAACTACCTTAATGAATCCCGGCCGGACCCGAATCCAGTGCCGAGAACGCGCCGCTGGATCGTGAATGGACCGAGTAAGTAATTCTGCCCCAGTGTGTGTTCAGAGCACATGCATCAGTTCTGCAACTGAGGAGATATCAGTGACTAACTACAAAACGCGGGCTGTTGGAGACCGCACATGTGTGGGATTACAAACAAAGTCACTTCTATTGTAGGCAGAGGAAAGATTTTCAATCTCAGCATGGAAAAGCCTGAACGGGAATGGATAGTCGAGACAAGAGGGAGTGGTACTTAGGCTAAAGATCACTTATGGCAACCACAACCAGATCCACCATAAAAACTAATTTGCATACACTTTATATATTATCTGTCTACACAATGGAGCATCTAGCTACTATGAAGCTATAATGATACATATGAATTCCATCGGCTTTGCTTTATGTGTTGGTCGTAAAGTCGTTTAAAAACAATAATTCTACAGATAGACTCCCTTAAGAATGTATAACCCAAGATTAGAGCATCATCATAGTAGGAAAAAAATATCTAAAAATACAACAAAAATCATATTTTTAAAGTAGTAATAAGAGAAAATGTTTGTTTTAGTTTGATACGGAGGTTTTATACCAGCAATGCGTTCATCTTAGCACAGCAGAACATTTCATTAGGCAGAGTCATTCTGAATTCTAGGAAATAATCTGATCATAAAATTTTACATTCATGTAGCTCAGAGAGACGTGAAAAATTGTGCTCAAATTTCTCTGCTGGAAACAAATTTGGCATTTCATCTTCTGAATTGCAGCTGTTCCATCAACAGGTGCACTTGTTCTGTGGGGGATATACTGGTACTTTTCAGAGGTTATAGTCAATCTCTTTTCCACTTTTACATTTGGCAAAATTGTACTTTTTGCTATTTCTATTCAAGTTACTTCAAAATATTTTGTCATCCTTGATTGCTAAAAAGACAAAGACAATAGCAAGTTATCTACATATCCTTCTGTTCCAGTAGGGCAGACATACAGCCAGGCTAGGATGAGAGGAGTTAAATGCTTGATCCCTACTAGGTGGAATGCATTCGGATCAATGTTCACGCTACTGTATGTCACTTACTACACTGCACATGAGAAAATCTAAGAAAAACCAACACAACAATACAACCGTCCTATCTAATATTATAACCCAATCCTTATTGCAATGTCAATAAACTTCGGACTCAACGAAGGAAGCAAGTTAATCATTTTCGCTATGTCTAGATTGCAATACACCACATGATCAGGCATTATCTTGAGATGCACATAACAAAACAATCCCTAAAAAGCCAAGTAGTACCAACCACCAGCTATATTGCACTGTCGGGTTGTTTAATACAATAGAATAGAATACTTTATTATCCCCATAGGGGAAATTAATTGTGTCCCAACAACAACACCAACATCCGCATAAGATTAAAATATACAAATTACACATATACAAACAATTCAGACAATTACTTCATAGAAATACAAGGACATAAAAACAAAATAGAAAAAGAATATAAAAACAGAGAATCACTGTGAAATAATAAATGATAAAATAAATTAAATAAAAATTCCATGACTTGGTAGTAAGGACCCACTTACAAAATTACACTAGGTAAAAACTAATTTTTAAATCTGTTCGTCCTACATTTAAATTGCAGAAACCTTGTACTGAAAGTACTCTGTTGTCCAATAAGTATACTATGTAATGGGTTTGCTTCCTTACCTAAAATGGACCTAAATTTGGAAACCATACGTGAGCACAGAACTGACTCCCAATCCTCCATTTTGGAACCAGCAATCGAACTCGCCTTTCTTATCAATTGCTTAAATTTGTTTGAGTCCCCCACACTCACATTATTTCCCCAGCATACAACAGCGTAAAATAAAACACTCCCAGTTACAGTCTGATAGAAGGACTTCAGCATCCTACGGTCCACATTAAATGACCCCAGGAATCTCCAAAAAAAAGTCTTCTTGACAACCTTTTTATATATGTTCATATGCCACGCCAACTTGTCATCTAAATATACACCAAAATACTTATAACTTGAAACCTGCTCCACCTGAGAACCTCTAATCTGCATTGGCTCTCGGTCAGCATTCTGTTCACTTGGGAAACTAATTACCATTTCTTTTGTTTTAGATAAATTTAGTATTGACAGTGAATTTTGTTGACAGTGAAATATGATTGGTGGTTTGTATTACATTTTAGTTATTTTTCTACTATGTGCATCTCAAGGGATGGCGTTTGGGGGCAACAAACTGGGCATTTGCCCAGGGCCCCCTGTCCAAATGGGGCCCCCTGCATGTGGACCTATGTGGGCTGAGGATGTATTGCTTCTTTAACCCCTTCCCAACATTTGACGTAATAGTACTGCATGGCGGGAGGTGCGTTCCCGCAAAATGCAGTATTATTACGTCAAGCTTCTGGCCCCGGCTCCTGAACGGAGCCGGGGCCAGAAGCTGCAGGTGTCAGCTATATATTATAGCCGACACCTGCCTCTAACACCCGCGATCGGAGATTTCTCTGATCGCGGGTGTTAACCCCTAACACGCCGCGGTCGCGCTGACCGCGGCGTGTTAGAGGCATTTAAAGTCTAGTAAAAGTGAATCGGACCCCCCCCGTGGCGCTTACCGGGGGGGTCCGCTCCTCCGATCGCAGCCCCGGGACTGCCGGTGCCCGGGGCTGCGCGATCTTCATCCGGAAGCCGGGTTCCTGCCTTCTGGCAGGACCCGGCTGTAAGACACTGAGCATGCGCAGCATGTATTGCACTGTGTAACCTGTAAAATAGCTTGAACAAGTGATCAGAAGATCACTTGTTCAAGCTTAGATGTCATTAACTGTAAAAAAAGTAAAAAAAATAAATAAAGGTTTTTTTTAAATAAAAATAAATAATAAAAGAAAGTGAAAGTCCCCCCAAACACCACATTTCCCTTTACACAAGTAATAAAGTATAAAAAACACTAAATCACAAAAAAAACCCACTTATTTGGTATCGCTGCGTCCGTAACAATCTGTACAATAAATCCTAATCATAATTGGACCCCCTCGGTGGACGTGGTAAAAAAAAAACCCCAAAAACTTGCCAAAAATTAAAACTTTTTATCAAATTGCTTTACAAAAAATGTTCTAAAAAGATATCCGAAAAAGTTACAAGCACCAAAATGATACCAGTGAAAAGAACAACTTGTCATGCAAAAAATAAGCTCACAACCAGCTCCGGCAACCAAAAAATACTATAGTTATGCTGCTATAAAAATGGCAATACTAAAACAAATGCAATTTTTTCTATTCTAGTTTTCCTTCAATAAAATTGGACAAATATAAATAAAACTATATAAATGAGGTATCACCGTAATCGTGGTGATCCGTAGAATAAAGATAATATATTATTGTTATGCTACAGTGAACACCCCCCAAAAAAATGCTAAAAATCCAAAACAAGAATTGATGATTTTATTTTCCTCCACACGTAAAAAGTTAATAAAATTGCTTCAATAAGCTAAAAACCCACTAAAATTAAGGTTTTTTTACAGTGCATCTCGTCTCGCAAAAAATAAGCCCTTATGTGTCTAAATTGCTTAAAAAATAAATAAAGATTGTATAGCCTATTCCCAATGCGCGTTGTTATAGAACGGTGCGGCGGGTAGTGACTTGCTAACACGGTTCATACAGTGATCGGGGCAAGATGGCGGCTGTTCCTGACGTCCATCCATCCTGCCCCATGGAACTGAAGGGTTACGTCCCCCCCACATGATCGCTGCTACTGGCTCATCAATTCAGACCAGCCAATAGCAGCAAATTTACTTATGACGTCAGTAATACCGATCACCATGTCTGTAGACACGGTGATCGGGGCAGGGTGGCGGCTGTTCCTGACAGCCACCAATTTTGCCTTGCGGTCCAGAGGGGTTTTGTTGTCCCCCTCTGTCCGTGTTTGCCGCTATTGGCTGGTCGATTTGGTCCAGCCAAAAGCAGCAATATTCGTCACAATGGGCATCGCTAGGGTGAATAAGAGCAACACTTGGCGATAATTTCCGTTCGAAAAAACCACGATTTGGTACAAAAGTGCTGGCCGTGTACATTGTACAGATTATGGTGTACAACTCCTACGAGCTGTTCCAATGTGCAGGTCCTGCCGTATCATTTCTCCGTTTTCAAGAGGAAGATATTAGGAAACTAATATTGGGACAAGAAGGACGCGGCCCCAGTACCTCTGGTTTAGATGTTCCTGTGTTTTGCCAGGACAGCATTTTCCCAGTGAATTCTGCTGCTTCTAATGGTAGGACTCAATAAAGAGTCTGTTACAAAAGAGGAGTTAGGATGGACACTATATACTAAGGATGGACACTATATACTAAGGATGGACACTACATACTACTACGGTAAGAGACCTGCGACACCTCCAGAGTGACAAAAGTTTAGTTGGTCCCTTGATATATACTACACAACACATTCACAATTCACGCCCAACCTGTTGTGAATTAATTTCGGTAAAATGAATAATTGTAACAACTGTTAGGTCCCGTTGCTCCCTATACCCCTCCACATTATTTCATAAGGGGCGCCACATAACGGGCACTGAACTTTCCAGAAATAATTGCAATTTCCATCTCGGACTCCATTGCACATCATATTTGGAAACCACCTATATGTTCAAAATGCTCATTTCACCACGTGTATTACACTACACCACATATTACACCTTGCTATATTCCCCAAGGGGTGTACATTCAACAATTAGGGTCACTTTTCAGGTTTTCCTCTGTTTTGGTACCACTACGGCTCTCCAAATGTATCCTGACACATATGAAGGATTTCTGTCAAATTTGGCCTCTAAAAGACAAACATCCCTCTTTTCCTCTACTGTGCGCCCATAATACATTTTATATGCACATGTGGGGTACTTCTACACTCGGGAGAAATAGTTTTAAACCTTTTTTGGGGTTATTTAATATATTATGGCTTACAAAAATTAGGGGTAAAGTGACATTTATAGGAAAATTTTCACCTTTTTAATGTTTAGGGCCTAATTGGATCATTCACCTGTAGGGGCAAATACATATATTACACATTGCAAAATTCTCTAAGGGGTGTGCATTCAAAAATTAGGGTCACTTTTCGGATTCTTATCTGTTTTATACCACTAGGGCTCTCCAAATGCATGTCAAACATTTCTGTCAAATTTGGCTTCTAAAAGGCCAACGCCCCTCTTTCCCTTCTGAGCTTCACTGCGTACCCATACATTTTATTTGCATGTGTGGGGCAATTTTATACTCGGGAGAAATGCTAGTACACATTTTTGGGGGTTGTTTCATCTTTAATGCCTTATGGGATACAAAAATTTGCCGTAAAAGTGACTTTTTTGGGAAAATGTTCATCTTTTTCCTTTTAGGGACCTATTTGAAGCAAACACCTGTAGGGGAAAATACACATATTACACCTTGCTGAATTCTCCAAAGGGTGCACTTTCCAAAATGGTGACACTTGTTGGGGTTCCCCTCTGTTTTGGTACCACTAGGGCTCTCCAAATGCATCCTGACACATGTAAAGGATGATTGTCAAATCTGGCTTCTAAAAGGCCAAAGCCCCTCTTTCCCTTCTGAGCCCTACTGTGCACCCATACAACATTTTATATGCAAAAGTGGTGCAGTTCTGTGCTTAGGAGAAATAGTTCTACACATTTATGGGGGTTGTTTCATCTTTTATCCCTTGTGGCTTACAAAAATTTAGGGTAAAAGTGACTTTTTTGAGAAAATTTTCACCTTTTTCCTTTTTGGGGCCTAATTGAATCAAACACCTGTTGGGGCAAATACACAAATTACACCTTGCTAAACTCTCCAAGGGGTGTACTTTCCAAAATGGTGTCTCTTGTTGGGGTTTTCCTCTGTTTTGGTACCATTATGGCTCTCCAAATGCATCCTGTCACATGAAAACTTTTCATCCATATTTGCCCTCCAAAAACAAAACAACGCTCTTTCCATTCCAAGTGCCCCCCTGTGCCCGTACAGCAGGGTACAGTGACAAAATGGGTATTGGCATACTCAGGAGGAATTGCCCTAAACATGGTAAAATGCATTTTCCTTTTTAACCCATTGTGAAGGTGCAAATTTTAGTGTTCAATGAATCTATAGTAAGATAAAATTACATTTCTCTAATTTCACTTTCATTTATCTTTCACCCTCATGAAACGTTCATAGGGTTAACAAAATTCCCAAAGGTTGTTTTGAATATTTTGAGGGGTTTAGTTTCTAAAATGGTGTCATTTGTGGGGGTTTTCTGTCATGTGGGCCTTATAAAGTCACTTCTAACTAAATTGACCCTCCAAAAGTAGGTTTTGATGATTTTTGTGAAAATCTGAAAAATTGCACCTAAAGTTATAAGCCTCCTAACATCCAAAATAAAGGAAGAGATGTTTGAAAAATGATGCCAAGTTAAAGCAGACATATGGAAAATGTTAGTTATCAAGTTATTTTAGTGATATGACCAACTTTCCAAAAAGTAGAAAATTTTGAATTTGGAAAACATAGTTTTTTTCAAAATTTTTGCCAAATTTCCATTTATTTCATTAATAAATACTAAACGTATTGATTAAATTTCTCAACCAGCATGAAGTACAATGTGTCACGAAAAAACAATTTCAAAATCAACTGGATATGTTAAAGCGTTCCAAAGTTATAACCACTTATAGTGACACAGGGCAGATTTGAAAAAATGGGCCGTGTCAGGAAGGTGAAAAGTGGCTTCAGCGTTAAGGGGTTAATACCCCTTGGTTGAATCCACAGGTGAAAACGCTTATCATCTCCTGTCTATATATCTATCATCAATCTATCTAGTTATCTATCTCCTATTATTTATCTATTTCTTTCTAACCATTTATCTATCTAGCTTTCATCTATCTAGTTATATATATAGCTTCTATCTACCTATCTATCACCTAGCTATTATCTATCCATCTATCAACCTATCTTCTATCTCTCTTCTACTGTATCTATCTCTGATATCTATCTTCAATCATCTATCTATCTATCTATCTATCTATCTATCTATCTAGCTATAGATAAGCTACTTTATATTTCTGCATCTATAAATCTTTCATCTATCTATAAATCTATATCGCCTTTATATTTATCATCTATCATCAATCTCCCTATCATCTGTCTACAGAGTCTCCTATAAAATCCTCCTACAGTCCTATATTGTAGATTGTCTTACCATACTACTGCTTGTAAACTGGACAGTCTTATTGTACAAAGCTAAAGGAGAGTCTTACTGAATGTTTATAAAATAGTTTTATTTTGGGGCCACACTTTTAGCTTTGCCCAGGGCCCCAACTGTATCTAAAACCAGCCCTGGGCCTGTTTATGTGGTGTTGTATTGCAACATAGACATAGTAAAGCTTATTAACATTCTTCCTTCTTATGTACTAGTTGGGCTACATATAGGGGCAGATTTACTTACCCGTTCCGTTCGCGATCCAGCGGCGCGTTCTGTGTGCTGGATTCGGGTCCGGCCGGGATTCATCAAGGTAGTTCCTCCGCCGTCCACCAGGTGGCGCTGCTGCGCTGAAAAGCATCTGAACGCGCTGGAGTTCACCGACCCAGACCAAGTGAAGGTGAGCACGTCCCAAGCGACACATTTCTTTTTTTAAATGCGGCGGTTTTTCCGAATCCGTCGGGTTTTCGCTCGGCCACGCCCCCCGATTTCCGTCTCGTGCATGCCGGCGCCGATGCACACAATCCGGGGGAAATCGGCGCAAATCGGAAATATTCGGGTAACACGTCGGCAAAACGCGAATCGGGCCCTTAGTAAAATTTTCTCCACTATGTGCTCATGGGAATAATCAGTATTTGCCTTTCCTTGGATCAACACTATAGGATTAAACAGAAAATTTGATCTCATAGATATGAGTCTGTATTCAACCTGATCTGTTTAAAATAATTTGAAAAAAGCTTCATGGTTAATTGTACATTTTATCATAAAAACTGCAGAGAAAAAAATATAGATAAATATAAAAACATTGATAAAATGAACACACACCAAAACTACTAGTATACATGTATGGATGAAGGATCAAGGAAAGGAATGGTAGGTGCACATTGGCTAATCTTTGCTAAGTACTGAATTGGGGTGTTACTGGCAATTATCAGGGGCCATACGAGAGATACATTTTAAGAATTTTGTTGCTGTGTCTTTAGCATGATGTTTGTTGACTACTTCTTTGACAGGACAGTATTTCAGTCCGGTACTGCCTCAAGCATTGTGCGTGAATTAATCTTATTTTTTTAAATGAATGGCAACATGTCCAATTACCCAACACCGGTTTCCATTATTGCTGAACTACAGCTCCGAGGCAGGTGTAATTGTTGTTACATAGGTAGACAATGTCTTATGGCTAAAATTGTTTTCCATTACGTTTAAGGGCAAAGGTTCTATAGATAGAATAGACATTCATGAAAGATGCAGTTTACTGCCTTTGCTGTAGTTTTTTTTTATCATAGGGGTTGGCCATCTTTATTAAAAAAGAAAAACAAAGAAAACACATGTTAAAGCAATTTATCTAGGTGCACCATGTTTTAGGAGGTCTGCAATATTGGGATGGCTTAGGCTAAATGAGGAGATCTTAAGACCTTTTGAGAAAAAGTTACCGTAAAACAAGCAACTTAAAATAGTAATAATATTATCATAAAGTCATATTATAAAACATAAAATCATCATAGTTTAGTTAAATAAAAGCAAAAATTGACAGTAAAGTTAAATAGAAATACAAAGGTTTCAAAAAGTGAAATAACTTTTAGAATGAATTTTAAAGGAAACCTACCACTTGAAGTGGCAGGTAGTGGCTCGGCGCTTACCATGCGCGCGGCTCTCCTTCACTTCCTATGTAGCCGCGCACACGGTCGCGCGCATGGTCAGCGCTGAGCGCGTACCTCCCTGCGCCGAAGCAGCTTTAAGTTTAAAAAGTGTTTTAAACCGCAATACTGTGGTTTAAAACACTAACAAAAATAATCTCCGGCACCAGCTCACCCTGAGCTGGTGCTCGGTAGTTCCCTCTTATACCTGCCACTTCAAGTGGTAGGTTTCCTTTAAGGGTATCTAGTTTTTTTGTTATTGAGTATATAAAACGATAATAGAGAGGAAGATATTTAATGAAACAAATGACAAAAGTAGATGAGTGGATCCAAAGTGTAGGTTTGGGTTCAGCGTTCATGTGCGTTTCTCTTGACCCAGAGATTGGCTGGATTACTGCCCCTAAGAACTTGCCATTGCTATGATTGCCCAGAGGGCAATTTCTTTTGTCCAAAAGTGCTTTTGCCCCTCTTTCATTTTATATAACTCACAGACTCCTGATTAGTGCCTTGTAGATTGAGCAGTTCTGTATAGAATCATAATGAATGTAAAATAAATAATGGTGGAATTATTCAGAAGTGTATACAGTGCCCAACGTTATAAATAACAGAAGAGGATCCTTGGTCACCTATACTCAACGAAGGAAGCCACAGTCTTTAGAAAAACACTGGATTTGGACTCCTCTGACACTCTGTAGACCTGTGACGTCACAAGGGACGGGAATCTCTGGGGCGCCAGATTCATGCAGAACGGGTGCCACAACTCTTGAATCTGGCAAACAGAGGAAAACTGGGTTGTATTGGACAATTTTGTCGGACTGTTCACCTTTTTCGGGGCTTAAACACTTGCACAAATATTTAAGAAGTGTGTGCCAAATATTGTGCCTTCCATGCGGCACAATTTAGGAGGTGTGCCATCAGGCGGTCCCACTGATTCGGACTGAACATGGTGTCTAACTTTTAAATTATACTGCAAGCCCAAGCACTTATATGCACCACTAAAAAGATAGTGAACTCTGTCAGACCTGAGCGGGGAAGTGACACACCCAGGATATTGAATGCACGATCTTAGTGAATACCGGAACAGTGCACTATAGATGGACAATGCACTTTCTGTGAACTACAGTGACCGAATAAGTAAATGTGTCCCACAGTGTTTTTAGTAAATGTTACCCAGTGCTTTTATTTTTGGATACAGGGCTACAATATAAATCCTGGCATGTAGAATTTTGGAGTACCCACACTGTTCCCGCAATCGGCAAGATAAAACAAATAATAGGATGGGAATGCTAAAAAGGTGACAAATTACTACTTGTGGATGGGGAAGCAAATATCACTTTCAATATTTATTTTATACAAGAATTCTCAATTCACAATAATTGCATCCTTGAAAACCTGTGCATTTTAATGACACTTTGTTGAGGTAACCTGTTGAAATTTGACTAGTTGGCTGAAGGGCATTTTCTTATCCTTGCTGTCAAGCTGCTGGAAACTGTTTGTCAAGCAAGTACATGGAGGACATCAAACTGTGTCTTGATGCATGGATGCTGCGAGTAGTCAGAACAGAAGAACACACCCGCCACTGAGATTGTCTGTGAAAAATAGCTTTTATTGAAGCCTTAAAGTTAAAGGTACAAAGCGCTGATTTTTAAAAATGAAATATTGAATTTAAATTATTTTTACATCTATATTCTGCCATCTTGCCTCAGCTCTTTCTCTGCTGTTGACAACAATTTAGAGATGTCATTTATAGCTGCCTCTTATACATTGTAGTTAACTAATTGAAGTATTTCCTATATAGAGGTCAATGTACAGGGAGGCGGAGGTGTGAAGCTGTGACATCATCTATTGTCAGTAGTGATGTAATGATGGGTCAGTGTTATCTATATAGAGGTCATTGTACAGGGAGGGGGAGGAGATAAGTTGTGACATCATCTATTGTCAGTAGTGATGTAATGATGGGTCAGTGTTATCTATATAGAGGTCATTGTACAGGGAGGAGGAGGAGATAAGCTGTGACATCATCTATTGTCAGTAGTGATGTAATGATGGGTCAGTGTTATCTATATAGAAGGCATTGTACAGGGAGGGGGAGGAGATAAGCTGTGACATCATCTATTGTCAGCAGTGGTGTAATGATGGGTCAGTGTTATCTATATAGAGGTCATTGCGCAGGGAGGGGAGGAGATAAGCTGTGACATCATCTATTGTCAGTAGTGATGTAATGATGGGTCAGTGTTATCTATATAGAGGTCATTGTACATGGAGGGGGAGGAGATAAGCTGTGACATCATCTATTGTCAGCAGTGGTGTAATGATGGGTCAGTGTTATCTATATAGAGGTCATTGCGCAGGGAGGGGAGGAGATAAGCTGTGACATCATCTATTGTCAGTAGTGATGTAATGATGGGTCAGTGTTATCTATATAGAAGGCATTGTACAGGGAGGGGGAGATAAGCTGTGACATCATCTATTGTCACTAGTGATGTAATGATGGGTCAGTGTTATCTATATAGAGGTCATTGTACAGGGAGGGGGAGGAGATAAGCTGTGACATCATCTATTGTCAGTAGTGATGTAATGATGGGTCAGTGTAATCTATATAGAGGTCATTGTACAGGGAGGGGGAGGAGATAAGCTGTGACATCATCTATTGTCAGTAGTGATGTAATGATGGGTCAGTGTTATCTATATAGAGGTCATTGTACAGGGAGGGTGAGGAGATAAGCTGTGACATCATCTATTATCAGTGCATTTCTATTGGGTTATTATGACCTACAGTATTATAATTGTCTTGTCCAATTGTTGTTTTTCCATAAACTCTTGGCCGTTTTATCATAAAGCATTTCCTTTAAGGATCACAAGTAAATGATGTCTGAAGAAGATCTCCAATAAAATTGGACTACTTTGAAATGCTTCAATAAAAACGATTTCTTTCTGAAAATCCCAGTAGACAATGTATTCCTCTGTCCGGACTACAAGCAGCATCTATGTATAAAATAGTAGTTTATTTTTCTATTCAAATTCACCTTTTGGTCCCCGAGGGAGATTGTCAGGGAGCTCCGAGGCACAGCAGCCGCTCCATCTTTTGATGAAACATTTCATCGCCAGGTTAGTAGATCAGAAATATTAGTTTTTTTAAGATCTTCTGTACATAATGATATTGCCTTAGGGAGCGCCATATTTTTCTTTGTATCTTCCAGTTGTCAGACAGGATCCTCTGATATGTTCATCCTCCTATATACAGTAGTTGTACTCCGGAGCCCTCCACTTCTTGATATAACCAGTTTATCTTCTTACATGCAAGTAAAGATCCTTCCTTACCTTGGTTCAAGATGTCCAGCAATTTGAGTCACAACACCAGATATTCAAGATAATTCATTTGATTTGATTTTGTCGCAAAGTAATAACCTATATGCTTTAAGGGTTTTATTGAATTGATGTGACAGTGTAAAAAATGTAATTACCAAAGATCAAGTGATTGTTTTTCCTTATCCACAGGATAGATGATAACAATCAGGCGTGAACCGATCAGTAACATCGGGCTCCTTTTCTCTCCAAATGATGGTGGGGCAGGTCAACCATGCATCCTGCTGCTCCATCAAATAATAAAAGAGAATTGAAAATTGTTATGCAATTGCCTAGACAACTCCTGCATTCTCACAGACGGGGAGTGCAGAAGAAACCCAAGCACTCTCCAACAGTCCTTTAGAATTACATGGAGTGGTAGGACACATGCTTGACCTGCCACTCCATCATTTAGTAAGAAAGGAACCAGAGTTCTCATCATCGTTTGGAATCCCAGCAGTTGGACCTCCACTATTCAGATTGTTATTCCCTATCCTCAGGACAGTAATAAGAAAATCTACCATCAAAATCCATAATGATAAACCAGGGACACTCACTCATAGATCCAGGCACCGTGACTGTAGTAATCATCTTATATTTGTTATCTTTGGCCTCCTTCCTTCTAAAAATATTTTTTTTAATTATGCTAATGAGCCCGATGGGCTACCGCAGCCCCTCTGTGATCTGGCTTTACAACCTGTTACACTATCTCACCCTCCTTCTACTTCCTCAGCACTTTAGATTTTAGAGGCATAGAGGCAATGGATAACAAAAATAAGGAGATTACCACAGTCACAACCGCTGAATATAGTGGTCTTTTCACATTAAACAGTTAAATAAGTTTCTAAGTAGGTGGGGCGGGGGGGGCAGCTTGTCCTCGTAAATCTTATTGTACATATTGATGTCTTACCCATGACAGTTTGTAACGTGATTAATTGAGTGTGTGGACGGGTGTCTTTTTTACAGTAAACAAGTTCAAACTGGTGCACTAAGTCTAGGTAATTGTTGCAGAGTAGGAGGAGCTACAGGTAATGAGTGCAGAGTAGGAGGAGCTTCTCAAAAGAAAACTAACAGGTCTGAGAGAGAATTCTTGCTGGTTCATAGGGGTCACGGCTGCTCCTGCGACCCTGTGTGCCCCCTCTCACCGGCAGTCTCAGTCACCCTGACGCTCTCCAGCTCCTAGGGCATGTGTGCGCCAGCCGTCTGCGAATTTAAAGGGCCGGCGCCACGCTAATTGGCGCTGGCCATCTGACTACCTATATGTGCAAAGCCTCTTCCTGTGACCCCTGCAGGATCTTTGTGCATATGCCATTGTGAAAGTCTTCCTGCGATCTTCCTACGTTCCCGTTCCTGCTTTCCTGTTGCTATGTTCCTGTTCTTGTGTTCCTGCGTTCCTGTTCCCGTGTTCCTGTGTGCCTGTTCCCGTGCTCCTGTGTGTTCCTGCCTTCCTGTTCCCGTGTTCCTGTTCCCGTTCTCCTGTGTGTTCCAGTCCGTTCCTGTGTTCCCGTTCCCATCTGCCTGGACCTCCCTTTTGCTGACCCCGGATTGGACTTGACCTTGCTACTCTGCCACCTGCTCTGACCCTGTGCCTGACTTTACCATAAGACTGTCTCCTGCAAAGGTACCTTGACCTTGGCTGCCTACGCGGGCTTGTCGCCCCTGTGGAACGAACTAATGGTACCCCGCCACAGCTAGACCACCCCGATTTGTCCCAGGTATCGGATAGTACCACCTTCCGCCGTGGGCCAGAGGATCCATTGATCCCGTATCTTGACAATAGATATTCAAATACTTGTTTCATGCAATAAATTAATATTAATTATTTAAATATGATACAATGTGATTTTCTGGATTTTTTTTCTCTCATAGTTGAAGATGTGTCATAATAACATTACAAACTTCTACATTTTGTGGGTAGGAAAACTTAGTCATGGATGTATATTTACCCTTTACACTGCAGATCAAACATAATGATTCACTTTCAAGCAGACAGTTGTGTTCTCAATAGATAAACTCCTTCATGTAGACTGTAACATCACACATGAAAATGATGGCAATCAATACAAGTACATAATACAAAACGTGGAGAGGACAATGGATATAAAGCCCATCATTATTATCATCTTCTCTACATTGTATCAACTGATCACAAGTAGAAAATAGTCCATGCAGTTGCCGTTGTGTGTAACTCGCTAGTACTCCTAAGTATTATTATGTAGGAATAGAATTGCGCATTACTGAAACTTCAGCAATTCAGTATTGATTTTATAATCCCACAAGCTTCTAGTCAACTGGATGAATTGCTACAGACCCAAGTTCTTTCATCTCTAATTACATGATCGGAAGACGAGGAGCTTCGGGTGATTTGGAAAGCTTTGAAGAGTAGTGAGTAAGACTGCTGTGAAGATGAATACTCTGCATTCGGCATAAGATCCCCTAGAAAGCCAAAAAATCCAGGGCAAATATTTTCCCTGTCATCTCCCAGGGAAGTGTGGCTTCTCATTATCTAACTGTATCACTCTCAGTTGTAATTGATATTCCTCTTACTAATAGTAAGGGATAGTAAGACCCTCCAAAGCTGTCAGTAAAAGGGTTTTCTGAGTTATTCAAAAATTGAGATACAATAAAATAAGAAGCTCTACTTTCTAGTGTAATCTCCGGCCACCACTGGCTCCATTGCCTTCACCTTCTCTGCCAAGCTTTGTCTATTTAGCTGATAACATGTTATATACCCCAGGACTAAGCTGGGATTACAGAAGAAAGTAATAATGTAGATTATACAACCTTCCCTACTCACAGTAGACTATTACATTATAGATTATGGGGTGAGAGCTGCTAAGTCAAAATAATCATTACCATACCCCTAACTATAAAGAACAGCAGGTTGTGAGCCTATTGTACTATCCAAATGGTTTGGCTTTGGGCCACACACTAAGATCCCTGACCTCTCTGGTGTTGACCCTTTTATCCCTGTACAGGGAAGTGGACTTTGCTTTGGTGAGATTGCAAGGCCACTACCTATGGTGGTGGTCATTGTGTGGATAGCAGTTGGGTCAAGCAACACTAGGGTGAAGCACCAGTTGTAGTCTTGAGAAAGCACCCGTTTGACTCGAAACAGCCTGTCACCTGTTGCGATATGCTGTATGTCCGTGTTGCCACCCTACTGAATAAAGGTTGAAAAAATTGCAACTGGTGAGTGCCGCTTTACTACTTACTTTATTGCTGACTGTATTGCCTGGACCTGGAGGTGAGCACCTACAGCGTAAAACCCGTGGTCTGTTTGGGAAGTGCACTCTGGACGGGAGAACCCCACTGTGGTAGTGCCGGTTTAATCCCTATATATTTTTTTGAAGCACCAGGCAATAGGCTAGGTGAAGTCACTGACGGACACGTAGTCAGGGGAGGTACAATCCAGGACAATCCAGATGACAAGCCAGAGGTCAGGGCAAGCAGACACAAATCAGAGTGAGAACAACCTGAGGTCTTCAACAAAACATGCAGAGCAGAAAATTAGTCAGTACTGGGGTCAAAACTGTTCAAAAAGAAGCAGTTGAGAAAAAACCCCACAATGCTCTGGCACTTTCCAGTGGGGAAGGCTTCCTTTTATCCCCAAAGGTGTGCACTGGTTTATGAGGACAGGTTACATACTTACAAGAGCAGGATTATGTGTGAGGACAAGAAAATGCCGGGGAGCATGGCGAGCAGAAAAAGCAACAGAACGGTGGCCACAACAGGTAACATGGTGGGGGGCATGAACACATTATTTATCCTGCTTGGTTAATGCATACAAAAAAATACCTTGAAAAGGGATCTAAAGTGAATTCATCCAGGAATTTTAGCAATAACATCTATAGCCCTTTGAAAAATACAAGCCCAAGCAAAAAAGCCCACTCAAAAAAAACCCTGAAGCTCCAAACCTGAGAAAGGGAAAAAAATGTACTGCCTCAGGTGCTGGTCACAGCCAGGACAGTAGAGAGCTTCAAGATGAGCCTAGATGTTTTAAACAACATATAGAATCGTTCCCCTAAATCCCTTCCTTATCCAATCCCTTACCTTCCTTGGTTGAACTTGATGGACACCATGTAAACTATGATACTATGGTTCTCTTTCAGTAAAGGCTTTTTATTTTGTAAATGAAAACTACAGTATTTATTAATTATTATGATTAATAATTATTATTAATTAATTAATAATAAAGAAAACATGCTTATAATGCCAATGCTTGAGAGTGGGATTACATCATATGCTGGCACACCATGCAAATAATAACTTCTCCCCATTCATTTTTATATTATACGCAAATAGACTATAATAAAAAGTTGTCACGGGTATAGTATGGGGTGCAGTCTCTAAACTCACCCACAACCCCTGTCACATACCTTACACATCCTGCAGCAATAGGAAAAAGAGTAGACTGGAACGAAAAATAAAAGAACACAAAAGGCGCTCATAGGGCAAGCACCCGTTGGTTCAAGGGAATCCTATTTCTGGTGACTATGGTCGGGTTAGTTATGCTCTCACCTGGGGTATTTATGCACTGAGCATAGTGTGTCAAGAGATGATGTAGCACTGCAGTGCTCCTATGGTTCCTCCTGGAAGGACCGTAAAGGAAAAAAAGTGGAGCCACCTCAGTGCACTACAACATCGATTTCAGGCTCAACCAATGTTTGATCACAAATTCACTTTATTCACAAAGTATCAGATAATGTTCCGATACTTTGTGAGTAAAGTGAATTTGTGATCATACATTGGTTAAGCCTGAAATCGATGTAGCAGCACACTGAGGTGGCTCCACTTTTTTCCCTTTAATCCACTACCATTAGCAATAGGAAAAAGGGTTCTCCATCGGATGGTAAAATAATTAAATAATAGTCCTCTTTATTTAAACATGTAAAAGTCTGTAGTGCAAAAAAGATGCAGCCCTTACATCGGTGCGTATCGACTACTCATAGTCTTAATCACGATGACGACTAATCAAAGTCGAAATGCGCCGGTGTAAGGGCTGAATCTTTTTACATGTTTAAATAAAGAAGACGATTACCTTACCTTCTGATGGAGAACCCATTTTTTCTGTTGCTATTGTGGCACCTGCTTCGGGGTGTACGCTGGATGTACGAGGGCCAGGTGAGCTGAGTTTGTGGATTGGGTGTTACACATCTTACAAACCCTAGTGACTTCTGGTCAACAATTCCTGCACTGAATTAGCGCTCAGGAAAGATGACAAATCACAGAGGGATAAACAGATAATATAGCAACAGATATATAAAGGAGCTGCTAGACGTTGCACACAGCAGTTAAATCAATCCACAGCTGAACAAAAAACTGAATTCAAAATGACACATCCCGTTTTCCCCCAATGAAAAGATCCTGAAAGGCAGCCTCGGGTGTGGTTTTCAAGCATTCAGAGGGTCCTGACTAAAACATTGGAGCTTAATTACTAATGGTCCGCGAAAGCACTTCCGTCGCTTTTTCTGTTGTTTTCGGCATTTGCGTCACTGGGACCAGTATTTAACTAGGGATTGTGTCGCATGCGATCGGATTGTGGGGCGGCTGTGCTGGCTTTCATGTAACAGAAATTGGGGAGGGGGGGGAAGGCGGGTTGTCGGACAAGCCGACGGATTCAAATTGTGTCCCAAGACAAATGCACTTGCATACACCGGGAACAAGAAGGTGAACTCCAGCGGACTTGAGCGAGGAAGCGACACATGTAGGAGACCGGGCGCGCGATCTTAGTGAATTGCGGCACAGGGCATTGTAGTCGGACAATGCACTTTTGGGGAACTCCAGTGGCCGGGTAAGTAAATGTCCCCCATTATTTTTTCCTCCAAATAATTTGGTAAAGGTTCTAGATTCATTTCCTTAATTCAGTTTCATTTTTTCTTCCTCTCCTGGTGATTAGTGATAAACATTCATTCATAGCAATATCCATCTTTAGGGAATTAAGCTGTAGTCACAGACTGCATAAAATAATATCAACATTTCCCAGATTTTGTCTTACACCTGCCAGTAAATTGGAAGGATGTGAAGATAGAAAATGGTGCCAAACAGATGGTATAGTAAATTGATATTGAGCTCCATTGCACACATAGTCTGTTACGCGTCATGAGAATATTAAAGGGGTTCTCTGGAAAAAAATGAACATCTATACAACTGGGAATGTGGTGTTTTATAATATGTACGTGGACATTGTGGTAGATAACAATAAAATTATTGTTTAAGCATAACTAAACGTTCGAAAACATTTTTTTAAATGAATCGTGCAGATGACAACAGTATAATTTTGGGGGGATTATAGGCTGACTATGTGTCAGCCTATTATGTTAACCTCCACACACGCATGCCCAATACATCAGAAGACTCTGGACTCCTGATATATCTGCCAGCTGAAGTGCAATGTGGTCGTTTTATTACTCTATAGCAGTGATGGCGAACCTTTCAGAGATTGAGTGCCCAAATTACAACCAGAATCCACTTATTTACCATGAAGTGCCAACATGGCATTTCAAGCAGTAACTTATTGTTACCTGTTCTTCAACATCATGCAATTGTATTGGCTCTCCTAAGGCCACCAATGCAGTTGAAAGAAGGTGGGCAAATTCAGACCATCATTGTAGCTTCTCTCCAGGAAGAATGGTGGGTCCAGCAGGAGGACATCCAAAGACAAAGCAGTTTAGTCAACACCTTCTCACTTTTCCTGCAGTTTCAAACAGCCAGTGAAGTATTTCTTTAAAATAGCAGTATCTGAGAGCAGTATCCCTTAATTTTCTTGGGACTGCAGGAAGATTTGGTGGATGTGGTCCTGTTTGGTAAAATTGGGGGGATGGCCTGAGTGCCCACAGAAAGGGCTCCAAGTGCCACCTCTGACACCCGTACCATAGGTTCGCCACCACTGCTCTATAGGAAGTGTGCGGGCAAAGGGCAGGAAGGCTCCATGCCGGCCCATTTCCCAGCTGGGCACTGTGTAGGTGGTGTAATCGGGAGAATAAACCCAATCCCTGGCCATAAAACTGACATACCAGCCCTGATAAATATTCTTTATTAAAGAAATCTGTTCTTGGGTCCTTCTTTGTCCCCTGCCTTTCTTCGTTATATAAGCAGTTTGTGTAAATCATCTCCACTAACAACTGATCAGATAAGAACCTGATAATGTTCCTCGTCACTTAACTTTTTACAGACAGTTACTGGATAGTCTAATCACCCCAGAGAGCTGCATCATCAGGGCAAACGTTTCCTAGGAAAGAGTTAATCATTAGCTTCCTTATCTGTCAGTGATGGACTCAATGCAGGAGAAAGAAGCAGAAAAAAATACACAATGAAGCAGCTTTCCTTTATCAAGTTTATTACAAAGCTTATTACTATGCCACACACTAGTCATTTTTAAAATAATATTAAAAATTGCTTCAAAGGTTTAGATACTCTCTCAGTTTTGTTTGCATTGCATATATGCAGTTTATGTCACTAATGAGATCTTCCCTGCTACAGATGTTGAGACATCCTGTGAGAAATCTTGTGATGACTTTAAAATGTGCATTCATACAAGATTATGCCAAGCAGCGCATGAAGAATAGCTGTGTACCCACAGTGTTTGGAATGACAGTCTGCATACTAAACTATCGCTCCCGCTAGATGACATCTTAATTATGTTGCTCAAATATTTTTAACTTGTGTTATTATGCGCAGACTCCTGCATCAGTGATTGCCGTCATATCTTCCAGTGAAATCTAGTAACTTAATATTTCTCTGCGGCTTGGAGGAATTTCTCTGTTGCATTTTCATGTTTTTCACTTGTTTTTCACTTGTGTTACACAGAAGGGTTTTCTGCAAATAAGTTATAGGACATGTGCATTACAGTTAATATCTTTTTAAAAGCAACACACACTGCATTATTTCCTAACATAATGGGCAGAATCCATTAAAGGAAATCTACCATTTGTTTTCATGCATTGTGAACCAAACATACCTTTAAAATGCTGTAGCTACACTGATGCCGGAACATATCTTGTTTAATCCGTGAATTAAGTGGTTTTGCTGAAAAAACAATGATAAAATTATGATAATGAGGCTCTGGCACTCCTGTGCCTGACTCGATGCTTTTCCTCTACTACTTCAGAGGACAATGTAATTGCTGTGTTTTCGCTGACAGGCAGAAGTAATCAATCGCTGCACCATCCCCCAGCTGCTGTGTATGAGACATGCAGCTCAGGTTGATTAGTCCTGTCTGGACAGTTCAGGAAGCTCTGTGTAATGTGTTTAATAACTGCAGCCAGCATGCAACCCAGCTTTCCCAAGGTCCTGAATTTTATAATTGTTTTTTGAGCAAAACCACTCGGATCCGGGATTAAACAAGATAAGTTTCTGCATCAGTATAGCTACAGCATTCCCAAGGTATGTTTGGTTTACAATGCATGAAAACAAATGGTATATTTCCTTTAAGACTAGTGTTTAGAACGCACCTCCCCCCCCCCCATCCTCCACCGGTGGTTTCCCCCGCCAGGAGCAAACTCTGCCAGTTCCGAACTTGAGACCAGATCGAAACTCACAGAGTTTGTTGCTATAATCCTGACTACTATGCCATCGGATCAAGAGCTACTGAAATGGACAACTTCCAGACACTTGAAAGAGATTTCTTAAACATCATATTACAAGGATAAACAATACAAAGGGAATATGAATTCAAAGGAGATTAGGGAATTAAAGGAGCTTCGAGACAACCCTTATGTCATTATAATCGGGCTCCATAGAGTATATTTCTGATGCTAAAAGCATAACAGAAGATGGTAATGTACACATTCCTGAGATTTATAATAAGGATAAGAAAACTAAGAAACCGGGTATATCTATCTATCTATATTATCTAACCATTGCTTGAAGGTACATAATGGTGATGTGTCTTGTCTTACAGACACTGTTATTGAATGAGTGAGCCCTCCCAAAATGGGGGGTGATTGGGTCCGTAGGCTGAGGAATCCTGAGGCTTACTGGATCCTAATACTAGGTATCCTAGAAGACTTAATAAAAGAAATGACTTAATGTATATTTATTAACCCCTTACCGACATGTGACGTAATACTACGTCACATGCCGGTTGCGGGTGCATGGAGAGGGCTCACAGGCTGAGCCCTCTCCACAGCCAGTAAGACTTTGCTGCATATTGCTTTTCCATATTGTATTGCTGCATATTGTTATCCTGCTGCAATTGGAATTTTTTTCCCGTGTCCCAGTACACGGCATGGAATATTAAATATCACCATTTTGAGGTGTAATTTGTTACGCAGAAAATAAGTCAAAACACAGCTCTGTACATGGAAAAAGAAAAAAAAGTTATAGTTTTTTTGAAGGTGGGGAGTGAAAAATGAAAATGCAAAAATGAAAAGGGCTGCGACAGGAAGGGGTTTATATTTATTATTTATGTATATTTATTTACCATAATATGTAAAATGTAGAAATGTGTAAAATGATGTATTGTCATAAAGTTCATAAATAATAATAGTAATGATCATAAATGGCATAAAACAACCTGTTTCTTTGTTCTCCCTGAAATGCGTTCCGGCTTTCATTTTCCAATATGGTTACGAGCAGCTTGTTGTATATTATAGTGTATTGTGGCCTCTGACTTATCTCCCATGGTAATTGCCTGGTACATCTGGATTACCGTGTGGGAGGTTGAAAAACAGGTTCTTACAATATAAATAGTAACACAGCCGTATGTAATGATAGAAATGTCCACTGTTCATCTCTGATAACCAGCCACGTAATAACTCATATCTGACACTTGGTGCCGGGCGGTGGATATTCCATCCTAAGCAGGACGACAGATGGACAAGGCTGGGGCTAAGCAGCTTTTATAGAACACCTGTAGAGGTAAATAAGACTGTCTCTGTACATCACTGTGCCTCCAATTTTATCAAGGACACTGATTTTTTTCAACATTATTTATTGTATGTTGTCCGAAGCAATGAACCAAGGGCGTAACAAGGCTTATAGCAACCGATGCAGCAATGCAGTCTATATGGCTCCATCTTACATATACACTCACCGGCCACTTTATTAGGTACACCTGTCCAACTGCTCGTTAATTTCTAATCAGCCAATCACATGGCGGCAACTCAGTGCATTTAGGCATGTAGACATGGTCAAGACAATCTCCTGCAGTTCAAACCGAGCATCAGTATGGGGAAGAAAGGTGATTTGAGTGCTTTTGAACGTGGCATGGTTGTTGGTGCCAGAAGGGCTGGTCTGAGTATTTCAGAAACTGCTGATCTACTGGGATTTTCACACACAACCATCTCCAGGGTTTACAGAGAATGGTCCGAAAAAGAAAAAACATCCAGTGAGCGGCAGTTCTGTGGGCGGAAATGCCTTGTTGATGCCAGAGGTCAGAGGAGAATGGGCAGACTGGTTCGAGCTGATAGAAAGGCAACAGTGACTCAAATCGCCACCTGTTACAACTAAGGTAGGCAGAAGAGCATCTCTGAACCCACAGTACATCAAACTTTGAGGCAGATAGGCTACAGCATCAGAAGACCACACCGGGTGCCACTCCTTTCTGCTAAGAGCAGGAAACTAAGGCTACAATTTACACAAGCTCATCGAAATTGGACAGTAGAAGATTGGAAAAACGTTGCCTGGTCTGATGAGTCTCGATTTCTGCTGCGACATTTGAATGGTAGGGTCAGAATTTGGCGTCAACAACATGAAAGCATGGATCCATCCTGCCTTGTATCAACGGTTCAGGCTGGTGGTGGTGGTGTCATGGTGTAGGGAATATTTTCTTGGCACTCTTTGGGCCCCTTGGTACCAATTGAGCATCGTTGCAATGGCACAGCCTACCTGAGTATTGTTGCTGACCATGTCCATACCACAATGTACCCAACATCTGATGGCTACTTTCAGCAGGATAATGCGCCATGTCATAAAGCTGGAATCATCTCAGACTGGTTTCTTGAACATGACAATGAGTTCACTTTACTCAAATGGCCTCCACAGTCACCAGATCTCAATCCAATAGAGCATCTTTGGGATGTGGTGGAACGGAAGATTCACATCATGGATGTGCAGCCGACAAATCTGCGGCAACTGTGTGATGCCATCATTTCAATATGGACCAAAATCTCTGAGGAATGCTCCCAGCACCTTGTTGAACCTATGCCACGAAGAATTGAGGCAGTTCTGAAGGCAAAAGGTCCAACCCGTTACTAGCATGGTGTACCTAATAACGTGGCTGGTGAGTGTAGATGTCGGAGTCATCTGATTGGGCCATATTCTATAGTAAAATGTATAATTAGACCTGATGAATAATAACTTTGCTAAATTGGTAGTTTCATAAAACATTTTTTCACGTGGCAGTTTCAATAATTTGTGTAATTAAGTGAAATACTTTTGAGTGATAATCTGAAGATATGCAACTTTGCAAAACCCAAGCTGATGTATTAGGACCAGCACTCTATAAATTGGTCAGATCTGCCCCTGCTGGGATTATTGTTCCACATTGCTCTTGAATCGAATTCGGCAGCTAGAGGGGGGTATTTGTCACGGTGGGCACACACAGGTAATTCACATAGACGATAAAAATATTGTGAAAGAATGTTTTATTTGTTATCTCTGGAACACAACGCGTTTCGGAGTCTTATATGACTCCTTTATCTAGTGGAAAGAGACTGTTAGGGGTTAATTACCCGAGCTCAGGGTTAATTACCCTCCTTATCCCTCTTTTTTTTTTAAAGTGGCAAACCTCATGAGGTGCACTCGATAATTGGTGCTCAAGGTCTTAATCAGCCATAGTGTATACTTATACCACTAAGCTATTAAAAATTCAAAACTGTTGTCTTGCTATGTTACTTGAAAAACCTTAATAAAAAAAAGTTAAAAATAAAAAAAATTCTAACTTATATTTTCTTGGATGTAGAAGCAATGATTAAAGGGAACCTGTCACCTCTGCTACCCCCTAAAACCACAAATAGTACCTTTTCAGGCATTTTGCAAGTCTTCAAGTCTTGCTTTTGTAGCTGGCCAACATTGCCACATGCCTGTAAAAACTAATTTTATTTATCCTCACTAAGATATTGCCAAGGAGAAGGAGGTGGGGGGGCGCTACCATGCAGTCAAGCTAACCCACATCCTAACTGTATTTGATTTGTCGTTTAATGCCAACATCACTCCCTTGCCTCGCCACACTTCTCACACATCCACAGTGGGCCTCTGCGCTGTCCTCGTGTATACCTGCCTCACTTAACAGGTTTGTTGCGCAAGCAAGTGTACATAGGGCATCATGGGAATTCTCATAGCCAGCTAGCGCCAACAAAGAACTCTGTAGAGAGTAAAATCAGCAATAGTGGTCTGTGCAGATGGCCGTCAGTAGGCAGGTTAGCTTGACTGTATGGCCTAGCTTCATATTTTTTAGAGGCATGCTGAAACCTTGGCCAGTTATAAAAACACTTTTTGAAGACTTGCAAACTGACAGACATGGTGCTTTTTGTGGTTTTGGGGGGAGGGGTTGCAGCAGATGACAGATTCTCTTTAAAGGGGTTTACCTATGAAAGAATATTCTGAAATTGTAATCCCATAGTGATCATTTTTAGCGCCTTACGTTACAATTTTACTCAGTTTTAGTATTCCAGAGTGTGCGCGGGGACTCTCTAAGCAGACACTTCACGATTCCTTTGTGCTATGAGATGCTGTGTGCTGACAATTTGCTTAGCTTATCAGGGTACAGGGTTTATCTACACTTTCATTTACCTTCTGAACATTGCATTAGTATATGACACATAGAAAAAGAGAGATGGGACAGATCAGCGATGAGAGATGATGAGATCCATGAGATGCATATTACACATGACCACTATCACAGCCATAACATACACAGCTCTGCTATATCTCACCTATAGCACATACTTTCAGAGCTGCTTTGCCTCCCCCAGATAAAGATATTTTCTGTCTGTAGCTTTACTCTCCTTAAGAGCCGGCTGGCAGGATGTCAGTGTGTGACTGTGTGAGCTCATCCTGGAATGCAAAGGTGGGGGCTGGAGGGAGAGAGAAGCTCAGTGCAGCGTCAGACAGAAGAACAAGATGTCTACCCGACCCTAAACTCAGAAGATACAGGGTCGGGTCTAAGTGCAACCAAAATTGTATACACCAGGACTGATAGAGACAAGTTGGAATAAAATTTTGTTCTGTATTTTTGTTAATAATAGTGAATTAGAGAATGTGTTATTTTGTTATCCTGAGTACATTTAAGAAACTTGTCTTTGTGGGAATACTCTTTTAAGTTGATGTATGTGCTGATGAAGACATGAATATATAGACCAAAATTTTGTGTTAGACAAAATTTTTCTGATGGTCACATGTGCATAAACTAATACAAATGGGGCACATTTACTTACCCCGTCCATTGGCGATCCAGCGGCAGGTTCTAAGTTAGTGCGCCCGATGTCCACTAGGTGTCGCTGCTGCGCTGAGGTCCGTCGGAGTTCACCGAAGTTCACCAAGCTATGCTGGGTGCAGGTAAAAATAGGAGGTTTTTCTGAATCCGTCGGATTTTCCGACTGCCACTCCCCCCGATTTCCGTTGCGTGCATGACGGCGCTGATGCGGCACAATCCGATCACGTGCGCCAAAAACCCGGGGTAATTTGATGCTAATCCGTAATTTTCAGGCAACCCGACGAAAAAATGTGATTTGGGCCCTTAATAAATGACCCCCAATGACCCAATTATAATAAAACTGGTGCAATCTGTCTTAGTGCAGTTGCCTCACTCATGGGCAGTTTGCATGGTATATTCCAATATAATGATACTGGTGCACACTCTTAGTAAATTTGGTCTGTTATCAGTATGTGACATTGTTGCACGTTTTTTTCTTGGTGCACTTTGCTTTATGCTGTTGCAACACAACTGTGGCGAAGGACAGCAAACTCCGACTAAGGACCACCACGTCCCTTTAGGTGCACAGTTTTCTGACACAAAATTGGCACAAACACGCAAACACTTCATAAATACTTGTGCATGCTACGTTTTGTAGAAAAGTTGAAAAAAGAAGCAGCATAATATATCCGGGCCAGTGTTTTCACCTGCAGCTTGAAGTCCTAAAAATTTTTTTTTTGCAACTGGAGAGATTTTGTGCACATCCTGGGCCTTGCACCTGAGCAGCTGCGCAGTACTGTGTGAGTTTTTTCTTTATAATTTTCTGGAAAGCCATGTTCTCCATCATCAGGCATCTCATAAATGCAAACATACCTGATTTATGGGATGAATCAGCTATAAAACATAAGTAAATAGAGCTCATTGGGCAAACACCTGTGTTTACCAGATGGATATGTATGAACACAGACAATGTAGTAGTGAGGACGTTGCTGAGTGCGTAACTACTTAGAAGGTTTAGTAAAGTAATGCTAGAGCTGCTGCTGGTTGTTCTCCTCATATGTCAAAATGGCCGTCTGGTCCACTTGTGGAATTTTTGAAAGAATTTAAGAGGATATGTCATCCAAAAAAAAACTAAAGTAAGCGTCTCCTAGCGCTACCCCATTTTTAGCAATGATAAACTGCTAGCTTTATCGGAAGCCTCCAATAAAGCTAGCAGACAATGCAGCGCCGTCTTCAGAACGCCCGACCAAAGTCAAAGTGGTTGAACGTTTTCATGATGGAGGGGGTGACTGTTGCATGAAGCTTGGCAGTCACTACCGGCTTATGGAGTGCGATGGGGGGTCCAGGGATGAAGTAACACCTCAGACCACCCCTCGTGAATACGCCCAACCACTTTCAGTTTGGTCCCGCTATCTGAGGGTACGGTGCTGCAGTGTCGGAACCCTCCAATAAAGATAGCAGTTTATCACTGCTAAAAATGGGGTAGTGCTAGGAGCCGCTTACTTTAGTGCGTTCTTTTTGGGTAACAGGTCCTCTTGCAGAGCTTTTTCAACCATGCTGCCAAAGAACAGCCAACAATAATTTTAACTCTTTTATTCCATAAAACTACCAGTTGCACGCTCAAACCAAGCACTTCATGAGGCTAATACAGGGTGCTGTATAAAGCCGATCATGTGCTCGGTTCATGCATGAAATTCATAGGCCCACATTTATCAAAGTGCTTGCGCCAGTTTTCTTACTTTGCAGTGAAAAGAATGTACAAACTGCTTGTGCGTGTATTTATGAAGTGTTTGTCCCAGTATTGTGTGCACTATGACCGAGGCGCCACAAAATTTTGCACGTTCCTGTGCACAGTCGGACCCCGTGCCACATTTATAACCGTGACTTGACAGAATTGTGTCACATGCTCCATGTTAAAGGTGCACTAAAAAAGTTGCCCTCCCTGGCGTAGATTTCACAATAACCTGCACCAGGAGTACCATGGCCCTCCCCATCAAACCCATTTTGCCAAAAAAAACTTACATACAAGCCACAATAAATCCCCCCTAATGAATAAATTGTAAAATTTGTAAATTTAATTTGTAATTTTTCATACAGAAAACCCCTAACTTGTAAGTGAATGTATCCTGTATCAACCGGAAATTCCAATTATTTATCCCAATCTTTAGTGTCTCCCTAATGGGCTCCAATCTATAATAGTCCTCAGTCTTAGCGAATAGTCTCATGGGTAATATTTTTGTTTTCCCCGCACCAATATGTCAGTGTCATATTAGCTGTAAAGAACAATCCATCCTTGGCTTTTTCCTATAATTAAAAAGTACGACATAAGCCGGTCTCTAGGCAGAGGGAAAAGCTGACAAAAAATGTCTCCTAAAAATATTACCAGCGTGTGCAATGCAGATGACACTTTTTCTTGTCTGTTGAATATTCATTTGCCTTTAATATGTGACATGAACACAACTCGTGAGAATTAGGTCGGTTTGGATGGTCATAATATAGTTGCATTCTGGCATCCAAATATTAATTGCAATACCCAGACCCGCTGCAATTCTATAGTAAACTAGGGGAAACTGAGCAAGGGACATAGTATCACAACAATGTGATGTTATAAAATGCTTCATTGTTTTTTTAACTTGTTTACATAAGTTATTTAACTTTTTCCCACAAAACTACATACTAATCTGTTCAGCTCCTCCTGCTCTATAACATGCTGCCTGCAGATAGGACCCTATGTACAATCTGTTCAGCTCCTCCTGCTCTATAACATGCTGACTGCATATAGGACACTATGTACAATCTGTTTAGTGTCTCCTATTCTATAACATGCTGCCTGCAGATAGGACCCTATGTACTATCTGTTTAGTGTCTCCTATTCTATAACATGTCACTTGCAGATTGAACGCAATCTACAATCTACACAGAAACTCTTGATCTATATCATGCTGCCAGCATACAGGACAAAATGTAAAATATGCTCAGCTCCTCCTGCTTTATATTACACTGTTTGCATTTAGGACTCTTCATACAATCTGCTCAGCTTCTCCTATTCCAGTGATGGGCAACCTTTTGAGCTTGGTGTGTCACAATTCGCCAAAAAAAACGAGCATAGCTAGGGTGGTATGTCACCTTGCGAAAAAAAACAAATTTTGTGATATTTAGAGTTTAAATAACAAATATGTCTAATTATTTAACTTACCTGCTTAGTGACTTCTTTGTTAATCTGTCAGTTGGTTTCTTTTGTTGGTCTTCCTGTTATTTAACTTTTGTGGGGTGCCATAAACTTAAGTTAAGTGAGGGGGAGGGGGAATTCTTCCAGTGATGGCGAACCTGTGGCAGTCCAGCAGGACTGCCACAGGTTTGCTATCAGTGGTCTATATTCAGCTATTCTGTACGTATAATGAGCTCCTCCTAGTGACTTTTTTGTTGCTGAATTTCATTGGCTAAATCTTCAATTGAAGGTTGGTAATCACCGGACCTCCAGACAGCGATCACAGAGCCTCAGATATGCGATCACAGGGCCTCAAATATGCGTCCCCCGCGGCGTTCCACTAACTCTCCGGCGGCCGCATGTCACTGAAAATGGCTATGTGTGTCATAGGTTCGCCATTAGAGATGAGCGAGCACTAAAATGCTCGGGTACTCGTTATTCGAGACGAACTTTTCCCGATGCTCGAGTGCTCGTTTCGAGTAACGAGCCCCATTGAAGTCAATGGGAGACTCGAGCATTTTTCAAGGGGACCAAGGCTCTGCACAGGGAAGCTTGGCCAAACTCCTGGGAACCTCAGAAAAGGATGGAAACACCACGGAAATGGACAGGAAACAGCAGGGGCAGCATGCATGGATGCCTCTGAGGCTGCTTAATCGCACCATTATGCCAAAATTATGGGCAACAGCATGGCCATGACAGAGTGACCGAATGAGGCTAGATAGCATCTAAAACATCCAATAATTGACCCTGACACTATAGGGGATGGCATGCAGAGGCAGCGGCAGCGGCAGCAGCGGCAGGCTAGAGAGTGTCATGGCAACATACCCTAAATGGACTCAGGCTTCAAACCAATGGGAACCAAAGGAACCAAAGGAGGTGAGCAAGAAGCGCTCAAATAATATCGGTACATGATAAAAGTTTGCCAGTATATTTTGTGGATTACACAGCAGGGTGGCGACAAAGTTAACATGGAAGCCATGAAAACAATCCAAAATTATGCCTGACACAGCTCGTTTGATAAGGGGACCATGTATGGAGGCAGTGAACTAGTAGTAGATTAAAGGTGCTGCAGTTAAAACTATGTTAGTTGGACCTTGGCATGGAGCTGGCGCTCCGCTGCCAGGCAAGCTTTCGCCAATCCAAGCCCCTGTCTCTAGGCTACTCCCCAAACAGCACTTCTAAGAACCTTTTGTATAAGATCAAGTGTAGTAGCGTTCTTATAAGTTTGGGATATGGCGGGTGAGGGGAATGTAAACAGATGCGCAAGAAGCGCTGAAATAATATCCGTAAATGATAAAAGTTTGCCAGTATATTTTGTGGATTACACAGCAGGGTGGCGACAAAGTTAACAAGT
Source organism: Engystomops pustulosus (assembly GCF_040894005.1). Lineage (NCBI taxonomy): Eukaryota > Metazoa > Chordata > Amphibia > Anura > Leptodactylidae > Engystomops > Engystomops pustulosus. Next base: position 178,863,490 of record NC_092415.1, on the reverse strand, counting down.
TTGATGTGGAATGCCCTGTAATAGCTCTTGGGCGGTGTGCCTTTTATCGCCTAGGCTCAGCAGTTTGAGCACCGCCTGCTGTCGCTTAGCGACGGCACTGCTGCTGTGCCTAGAGCTACCGACTGATGGCGCCATGCCCACGGATGGTAATTCGGAGGAGGAGGTGGAGGAGGGGTGGGAGGAGGAAGAGGTATAGTAGGCCTTTTTTAGACCTGGACCGAGGTAGACCCCGCAATCCTCTGCGTCGGCAGTATATGACCAGCCCCAGGGTCAGACTCGGTCCCAGCCTGCACCAAGTTAAGTGTAGTAGCGTTCTTATAAGTTTGGGATATGGCGGGTGAAGGGAATGTAAACAGATGCGCAAGAAGCGCATGATGCGCATGGAGCTGGCGCTCCGCTGCCAGGCGAGCTTTCGCCAATCCAAGCCCCTGTCTCTAGGCTACTCCCCAAACAGCACTCCTAAGAACCTTTTGTATAAGATCAAGTGTAGTAGCGTTCTTATAAGTTTGGGATATGGCGGGTGAGGGGAATGTAAACAGATGCGCAAGAAGCGCATGATGCGCATGGAGCTGGCGCTCCGCTGCCAGGCGAGCTTTCGCCAATCCAAGCCCCTGTCTCTAGGCCACTCCCCAAACAGCACTTCTAAGAACCTTTTGTATAAGATCAAGTGTAGTAGCGTTCTTATAAGTTTGGGATATGGCGGGTGAGGGGAATGTAAACAGATGCGCAAGAAGCGCATGATGCGCATGGAGCTGGCGCTCCGCTGCCAGGCGAGCTTTCGCCAATCCAAGCCCCTGTCTCTAGGCTACTCCCCAAACAGCACTTCTAAGAACCTTTTGTATAAGATCAAGTGTAGTAGCGTTCTTATAAGTTTAGGATATGGCGGGTGAGGGGAATGTAAACAGATGCGCAAGAAGCGCTGAAATAATATCCGTAAATGGTAAAAGTTTGCCAGTGTATTTTGTGGATAACACAGCAGGGTGGCGACAAGGTTAACAACTTTGATGTGGAATCCATGAAAACAACCCAAATTTCGGCCTGACACACCTCGTTTGATAAAGGGACGATGTATGGAGGCAGCTATATAAACGACTTTTGGAGGTAGCAATGGAGACAACGTGTGGAGGCTGCTATGGAGACAATTCAATTTGGATAGTGCCTGTATGTGGCAGTCCAAAAAAGTTTTCAAACCAGAGGAGCAGGTAGGTGGCCCTCCAGAAAAATGGAATAGATTGAGTGCCTGTATGTGGCAGTCCAAAAAAGTTTTCAAACCAGAGGAGCAGGTAGGTGGCCCTCCAGAAAAATGGAATAGATTGAGTGCCTGTATGTGGCAGTCCAAAAAAGTTTTCAAACCAGAGGAGCAGGTAGGTGGCCCTCCAGAAAAATGGAATAGATTGAGTGCCTGTATGTGGCAGTCCAAAAAAGTTTTCAAACCAGAGGAGCAGGTAGGTGGCCCTCCAGAAAAATGGAATAGATTGAGTGCCTGTATGTGGCAGTCCAAAAAAGTTTTCAAACCAGAGGAGCAGGTAGGTGGCCCTCCAGAAAAATGGAATAGATTGAGTGCCTGTATGTGGCAGTCCAAAAAAGTTTTCAAACCAGAGGAGCAGGTAGGTGGCCCTCCAGAAAAATGGAATAGATTGAGTGCCTGTATGTGGCAGTCCAAAAAAGTTTTCAAACCAGAGGAGCAGGTAGGTGGTCCTCCAGAAAAATTGAATAGATTGAGTGCCTGTATGTGGCACTCCCAAAAATTGTTGAAAACAGAGGACCGGGTCGGTGGCCCTCCAGAAAAATTACATGCATAAAGTACTATAGCTAGAGCCAGTGGGCCCTGTCAAAAAATAGCCAGTTTCCTCTGCTTTACTGTACAAAGAGGAGGAGAAGGAGGAAAATGAGGAGGAGGAGGAGTGGATAAATTATTCAGGTTGAGCTTCCTTCACCTGGTGGAGATTGGAAATTATGAGAAATCCAGGCTTTATTCATTTTGATAAGCGTCAGCCTGTCAGCGCTGTCAGTCGACAGGCGTGTACGCTTATCGGTGATGATGCCACCAGCTGCACTGAAAACCCGCTCGGACAAGACGCTAGCGGCAGGGCAGGCAAGAACCTCCAAGGCGTACAGCGCCAGTTCGTGCCACATGTCCAGCTTTGAAACCCAGTAGTTGTAGGGAGCTGTGTGATCATTTAGGACGATGGTATGGTCAGCTACGTACTCCCTCACCATCTTTCTGTAAAGATCAGCCCTACTCTGCCGAGACTGGGGACAGGTGACAGTGTCTTGCTGGGGTGACATAAAGCTGGCAAAAGCCTTGTAAAGCGTACCCTTGCCAGTGCTGGACAAGCTGCCTGCTCGCCTACTCTCCCTCGCTACTTGTCCCGCAGAACTACGCACTCTGCCGCTAGCGCTGTCAGAAGGGAAATACTGTTTCAGCTTGTGCACCAGGGCCTGCTGGTATTCATGCATTCTCACACTCCTTTCCTCTCCAGGGATGAGAGTGGAAAGATTTTGCTTGTACCGTGGGTCCAGGAGAGTGAACACCCAGTAATCGGTGCTGGAATAAATTCTTTGAACGCGAGGGTCACGGGATAGGCAGCCTAGCATGAAATCTGCCATATGCGCCAGAGTCCCAACTCTCAAGAATTCACTCCCCTCACTGGCCTGACTGTCCATCTCCTCCTCCTCCAACTCCTCCAACTCCTCTTCTTCTGCCCATACACGCTGAACAGTGAAGGTCTGAGCAATGGTCCCCTCTTGTGTCTCGCCAACATTCTCCTCCTCTTCCTCCTCATCCTCCTCCACCTCCTCCGATATGCGCTGAGAAACAGACCTAAGGGTGCTTTGGCTATCAACAAGGGAATCTTCTTCCCCCGTCTCTTGTGAGGAGCGCAAAGCTTCCGACTTCATGCTGACCAGAGAGTTTTTCAACAGGCCAAGCAGCGGGATGGTGAGGCTGATGATGGCGGCATCGCCACTGACCATCTGTGTTGACTCCTCAAAGTTACTCAGCACCTGACAGATATCAGACATCCACGTCCACTCCTCATTGTAGACTTGAGGAAGCTGACTGACCTGACTACCAGTTCTGGTGGAAGTTGACATCTGGCAGTCTACAATCGCTCGGCGCTGCTGGTAAACTCTGGATAACATGGTCAGTGTTGAATTCCACCTCGTGGGCACGTCGCACAACAGTCGGTGAGCGGGCAGTTGGAGGCGGCGCTGCGCTGCCCTGAGAGTGGCAGCATCTGTGCTGGACTTCCTGAAATGCGCACAGATGCGGCGCACCTTCGTGAGCAAATCAGACAGATTGGGGTATGTCTTGAGGAAACGCTGAACTATCAGATTTAACACATGGGCCAGGCATGGCACATGTGTCAGTCTGCCGAGTTGCAGAGCCGCCACCAGGTTACGGCCGTTGTCACACACAACCATGCCTGGCTTCAGGTTCAGCGGTGCCAGCCACAGATCAGTCTGCGCCGTGATGCCCTGTAATAGTTCTTGGGCGGTGTGCCTTTTATCGCCTAGGCTCAGCAGTTTCAGCACCGCCTGCTGTCGCTTAGCGACGGCACTGCTGCTGTGCCTAGAGCTAGCGACTGATGGCGCCATGCCCACGGATGGTCGTTCGGAGGAGGAGGTGGAGGAGGGGTGGGAGGAGGAGGAGGCATAGTAGGCCTGAAACACCTGGACCGAGGTAGGCCCCGCAATCCTCGGCGTCGGCAGTATATGACCAGCCGCAGGGTCAGACTCGGTCCCAGCCTCCACCAAGTTAACCCAATGTGCCGTCAGCGATATATAGTGGCCCTGCCCGGCAGCACTCGTCCACGTGTCCGTGGTCAGGTGGACCTTGTCAGAAACGGCGTTGGTCAGGGCACGGATTATGTTGTCTGACACGTGCTGGTGCAGGGCTGGGACGGCACATCGGGAAAAGTAGTGGCGGCTGGGGACCGAATACCGAGGGGCGGCCGCCGCCATGAGGCTGCGAAAGGCCTCGGTCTCTACTAGCCTATAGGGCAGCATCTCCAGGCTTAGCAATCTTGAGATGTGCACATTAAGGGCTTGGGCGTGCGGGTGGGTTGCACTATATTTGCGTTTCCGCTCCAGCGTCTGGGGTATGGAGAGCTGAACGCTGGTGGATGCTGTGGAGGATCGTGGAGGCGACGATGGGGTTTTTGTGGCAGGGTCCTGGGCAGGGGGCTGACTATCAGCTGACACAGGGGAAGGAGCAGTGGTGTGCACGGCCGGAGGTGAACGCGCTTGTTGCCACTGAGTGGGGTGTTTAGCATTCATATGCCTGCGCATACTGGTGGTAGTTAAGCTATTAGTGGTGGAACCCCTGCTGATCCTGGTTTGGCAAATTTGGCACACCACAGTCCGTCGGTCATCCGGTGTTTCCTTAAAGAACCTCCAGACTTCTGAAAATCTAGCCCTCGCCGCAGGAGCCCTCGCCACGGGAGCTTCACTAGTTGACACATTTGGCGCTGATGCACCAGCTCTGGCCCTGCCTCTCCGTCTGGCCCCACCACTGCCTCTTCCAACCTGTTCTGGTCGAGGACTCTCCTCCGTCTCAGAAGCACTGTGTTCACCCGGCCTCTCAACCCAGCTTGGGTCTGTCACCTCATCATCCTCCGATCCCTCAGTCTGCTCCCCCCTCGGACTTCCTGCCCTGACAACAACTTCCCCACTGTCTGACAACCGTGTCTCATCATCGTCGGACACCTCTTTACACACTTCTTCCACTACGTCAAGAAGGTCATCATCACCCACAGACTGCGACTGGTGGAAAACCTGGGCATCGGAAAATTGCTCAGCAGCAGCAGGACAAGTGGTTTGTGACTGTGGGAAGGGTCCAGAAAACAGTTCCTCAGAGTATGCCGGTTCAAATGGCAAATTTTGCTGGGAGGGGGCAGACTGGGGGGGAGGAGGCTGAGGTGCAGGAGCTGGAGGAGTGCCGATTTCGGTGACATGGGTGGACTGCGTGGAAGACTGACTGGTGGACAAATTGCTCGAAGCATTGTCGGCAATCCACGACATCACCTGTTCGCACTGTTCTGGCCTCAACAGTGCTCTACCACGAGTCCCAGTAACTTCAGACATGAACCTAGGGAGTGTAGCTCTGCGGCGTTCCCCTGCTCCTTCATCATCAGCAGGTGGTGTCTCACCCCGCCCAGGACCACGGCCTCTGACCCCTGCAGTAGTTGGACGCCCACGTCCCCGCCCTCGTCCTCTACCCCTAGCCCTCGGGTTAAACATTTTGAAAATGAGAGTTATAACTTTAATTTTTTTTTTAACGTTTTTTTGTTTTTGTTTTTTTTTATTTGTGTGTTTTTTAGTTTTTAAAACCAAACGATGCTATCCTATTGCTATGGCTATTTTCTAGCCAAGTATAAAAGCACACTGCTATGCCAGATGAGATGACGCTGAGTTATGAAAAAAATAAACGTAAAATAAAAAAGGAAATGGCAGACTGTGCCTAATTGAAATCCAACCCCGGGCCCTAATAAATTTTCCCACTTCGGTCTTTGCGATGGATATGTGCGTCACTAAGCGCAAAACACAGTGGTCGCAAGTCTCACTCCAAATTGCTCACAATTTGCTAGTAGATGCACTGCAACAACTACAGCCACCAGCAGATCAACCAGAAATCAAATATATGTAACGCTATTGTAGACGTAAGTAAGCCTTTTGGATTCTCCTATGGCTATTTTCTAGCCAAGTATGAAAGCACACTACTATGCCAGATGAGATGACGCTGAGTTATGAAAAAAATAAACGTAAAATAAAAAAGGAAATGGCAGACTGTGCCTAATTGAAATACAACCCCGGGCCCTAATAAATTTTCCCACTTCGGTCTTTGCGATGGATATGTGCGTCACTAAGCGCAAAACACAGTGGTCGCAAGTCTCACTCCAAATTGCTCACAATTTGCTAGTAGATGCACTGCAACAACTACAGCCACCAGCAGATCAACCAGAAATCAAATATATGTAACGCTATTGTAGACGTAAGTAAGCCTTTTGGATTCTCCTATGGCTATTTTCTAGCCAAGTATGAAAGCACACTACTATGCCAGATGAGATGACGCTGAGTTATGAAAAAAATAAACGTAAAATAAAAAAGGAAATGGCAGACTGTGCCTAATTGAAATCCAACCCCGGGCCCTAATAAATTTTCCCACTTCGGTCTTTGCGATGGATATGTGCGTCACTAAGCGCAAAACACAGTGGTCGCAAGTCTCACTCCAAATTGCTCACAATTTGCTAGTAGATGCACTGCAACAACTACAGCCACCAGCAGATCAACCAGAAATCAAATATATGTAACGCTATTGTAGACGTAAGTAAGCCTTTTGGATTCTCCTATGGCTATTTTCTAGCCAAGTATGAAAGCACACTACTATGCCAGATGAGATGACGCTGAGTTATGAAAAAAATAAACGTAAAATAAAAAAGGAAATGGCAGACTGTGCCTAATTGAAATCCAACCCCGGGCCCTAATAAATTTTCCCACTTCGGTCTTTGCGATGGATATGTGCGTCACTAAGCGCAAAACACAGTGGTCGCAAGTCTCACTCCAAATTGCTCACAATTTGCTAGTAGATGCACTGCAACAACTACAGCCACCAGCAGATCAACCAGAAATCAAATATATGTAACGCTATTGTAGACGTAAGTAAGCCTTTTGGATTCTCCTATGGCTATTTTCTAGCCAAGTATGAAAGCACACTACTATGCCAGATGAGATGACGCTGAGTTATGAAAAAAATAAACGTAAAATAAAAAAGGAAATGGCAGACTGTGCCTAATTGAAATACAACCCCGGGCCCTAATAAATTTTCCCACTTCGGTCTTTGCGATGGATATGTGCGTCACTAAGCGCAAAACACAGTGGTCGCAAGTCTCACTCCAAATTGCTCACAATTTGCTAGTAGATGCACTGCAACAACTACAGCCACCAGCAGATCAACCAGAAATCAAATATATGTAACGCTATTGTAGACGTAAGTAAGCCTTTTGGATTCTCCTATGGCTATTTTCTAGCCAAGTATGAAAGCACACTACTATGCCAGATGAGATGACGCTGAGTTATGAAAAAAATAAACGTAAAATAAAAAAGGAAATGGCAGACTGTGCCTAATTGAAATACAACCCCAGGCCCTAATAAATTTTCCCACTTCGGTCTTTGCGATGGATATGTGCGTCACTAAGCGCAAAACACAGTGGTCGCAAGTCTCACTCCAAATTGCTCACAATTTGCTAGTAGATGCACTGCAACAACTACAGCCACCAGCAGATCAACCAGAAATCAAATATATATAACGCTATTGTAGACGTAAGTAAGCCTTTTGGATTCTCCTATGGCTATTTTCTAGCCAAGTATGAAAGCACACTACTATGCCAGATGAGATGACGCTGAGTTATGAAAAAATAAATGTAAAATAAAAAGAAACTGCCAGACTGTGCCTAATTGAAATCAAACCCCTAATAAATTTTCCCACTTTGGTGTTTGAGGTGGATATGTGTGTCACTAAGAGCTAAACACAACGGTAGCAAGTCCCCCTGCTAATTCCTCACAATATGGTACTAGCTGCACTACTAGTGCCAGCAAGCCCAGCCACAAGCAAATAAAAAAAAAAGGATAACGTTATTGTAGCCCTAAGAAGGGCTGTTGGGTTGTTGTAGAATCACTCCTGCCTAACAGTAAGCTAATAGAACACCCTAACGCTTTCCCTGACCAGCAGCAGCTCTCTCCCTAGCGGCATCCAGACAGAGAATGATCCGAGCAGCGCGGGCAGCGGCTAGTCTATCCCAGGGTCACCTGATCTGGCCAGCCAACCACTGCTATCGACGTGTGAGGGTACCACGTCATGCTGGGTGGAGTGCAGAGTCTCCTGGCTTGTGATTGGCTCTGTTTCTGGCCGCCAAAAAGCAAAACGGCGGGAGCTGCCATTTTCTCGAGCAGGCGAAATACTCGTCCGAGCAACGAGCAGTTTCGAGTACGCTAATGCTCGAACGAGCATCAAGCTCGGACGAGTATGTTCGCTCATCTCTATTCGCCATCACTGTCCTATTCTATGACATGCTGCCTGCAGATAGGACACTATGTACAAACTGCTCATCTCCTCCTGCTCTATAACATGCTACTTGCATTCAGGACACTATGGGGGTCATTTATCTCATTTCCCCTTTCTCTGTGCTCTTTTTGTGCCTGTTGAGTCTATTTTTTGCACCTAATTTGTCTTTGGGCCAATCATCTCATTGCCTTACCTAAGCGTGGTCAGGACTCGCGTGTTAATGCACAATTATTTGCGCCCATACAGGTGCAATAGTATAATAAATCGGGTGCAGACATCTGAAAAGAGGTGCAATGTAATAACAAATAGGGTGCAACAACACACGGCGAATTGAGGCGTAACATTCCAAAAAAAAAAGGTGCAAAAACAACAACGGAAGGAAAAGATAAATGATAAATCCCCTATGTATATATTGCTCGGCTCCTCCTGCTCTATAACATGCTGCCTGCAGATAGGACACTAGGTACAGTACTTGATGTTCAGCTCCTCCTGCTCTATAACATGCTACTTGCAGATAAGACACTATTTACAACCTGGTCATCTCTGCCTGCTCTGTATCATGCTGCCTGCAGGTTAGTTAATAATCTTTCCAGCTCCTACTGCTCTATAACTTGCTGCCTGCAGATAGGACACTATGTACAACCTTCTCATCTCCTCCTGCTGTATAACATGCTGCCTGCAGATAGGACACTATGTACAACATGCTCATCTCCTCCTGCTCTATAACATGCTGCCTGCAGATAGGACACTGTGTACAATCTGCTCAGCTCCTCCTGCTCTATAACATGCTGCCTGCAGATAGGACACTGTGTACAATCTGCTCAGCTCCTCCTGCTCTGTAACATGCTGCCTGCATATACGACACTATGTACAATCTGCTCAGCTCCTTCTGCTCTATAACATGCTGCCTGCAGATAGGACACTATGTACAATCTGCTCAGCTCCTCCTGCTCTATAACATGCTGCCTGCAGATAGGACACTATGTACAACCTGCTCATCTCCTCCTGCTCTATAACATGCTGCCTGCAGATAGGACACTGTGTACAATCTGCTCAGCTCCTCCTGCTCTGTAACATGCTGCCTGCATATACGACACTATGTACAATCTGCTCAGCTCCTTCTGCTCTATAACATGCTGCCTGCAGATAGGACACTATGTACAATCTGCTCATCCCCTCCTGCTCTATAACATGCTGCCTGCAGATTAGTTATTATATACCATCTATCCAGCTCCTCCTGCACTGCAATATGGACTGCATATTCAATGTGACAGGTTATAGGACATGGTTGAACCAAAACTAATAAAAAAATAGCTTTTTGTTTCAATACTCGAATAGTTTGTAGAGGAAAGTTCAAGAACTTGACTTAGGAACAAAGATTTCCCTTATGGAAAAACTGCTTTAAAAATGCATTTTTACTTGACAAGTCTCCTGCCAACAACCTTATTATGGAATTCTTGTATGGATCAATAATACAGAAAAGGACAGGGATTCCCTGTAGGAATGTAATGTGAACTCCGCCGAGCTGGTAAATATTACACACTGTTTCTTTAAGTGGGTTCCCATTATTCACCATTGAAAGCAGATAACATTGTGTTTCCATGGATACAATTTTTCAACGAAAAATATTGTGATGAAAGGAGCTCTATCTGAAGCCTGGCACATAAAAAACATTGACATATTTGGGAGCGCACCTTTCTTTCCCTTATCAAGAATATTCTCTGTTTATTTTACTTTTTAATACATGCAACAGAGCATGCCGTGATTTCCAGCCGAATGATAAACCTCCATGGGCGACACACAGTGTTCTTGTTTTTCCTCGTGTAATTATTATTCATTTATTTTTTTTGAAAGATGTTTTGAAAGAGAAAACACAATAAAAAAGGTTACATGACAGATTTAAAAATAAAACAACAAAAAAGAACTAAGCAAACACTGTAAACCCGTTATAGGATTTTTAATTAACGTGGAACTTTAGAGATTGGCAAAGAAAATGTATTGAAAGCAAATTGATTGTAACCGACATAATGGGGGAGATAAACTACGAAAAATTGTGCAGAATTTAGGTGTAATTTGCGCCATTTGATAAAAACCTGTATAAAGTGTTTTGCATCCCATTTTATAATCATTTTAGACAATTCTATGCCATTAGCATCTATGGGGGACGTATGTACGTATTCAAGCTTGCAGCCGTACATATGTCCCCCCATACGGTCGTGTGAATTCAGCCTTACTATTATAATCAGTCCTTTGAGGGCAACCACAAAGCCGAACATTTTGTCAATACCAGCATTGCCAAAAGGTGCCAACACAGTAGCAAATAGTGTTACAGTGTTAATAAACAGAGTGTCAACCTGTAGCCAATAGTCACAGAATCCCCCTTTTAGCCAAAATGTTAAACTTTCCTACAATAGTCACAGTGCCTGCCCCACAGAAGCCAACAGGCACTGCTCGGGGTCAGTGAACCCCCTGGACCACTGCAGGCCAGCACCTGGGACCGGAATCTAAGTGGCACCTGGTCTTCACCAGAGCCCTCCGCAAAGCAGGATGGTCTTGCTGCTGCGTGATGCCACCAGGTCGCTCCACAGGTGTGACTAGCCTGCAGAGGCAGCCAAGGTCGAGGTACAGAATCATTGGGCAGTCTTGTGGTCAGGAACCGGCAAAGATGCGTTGTCAGGAACGGAGCAGGAGGTCAAGGCTGGCAGAAATGGGGCAATGTCAGGTTCAAGTCTGGGGTCACAACTGGTGATCAGAGCAGGCAGGAACACAGGAGGAAGATTTCTCATAGGCAAGTAGCACTAAGATCCAGCGGGGCTTACTGGGAAAAGACGGCCTTTATGGAAAACCCGGAAGTCGCCAGCAGACCACTGATTGGCGCTTTAAATGTGCGAGTCCCAGCGTACGCGTGCTGGCCAACCAGAGCAGGAACGCAGAGAGGTAAGTAAGGACTGGGGGAACGGGGCGCCGCCATGGAGAGGGACACGGGTGCGCCTGCGATCAGAGGCATGGATCACAGGCACACCCGTGACAATCTGTAATAAGCAATAGATGTCTTATCTATATTGATGGTAAGGTAGATTCCTGGCTTATTCAATTATTTGTGCATTACTGTGATAACTTCCCTAATATCAGTGTATAATAACTTTAAAATGTGCTGCTCGTTGGAATATAATTTGATTTGCATATCCAGCTTTGTATCTAATCGCACATAGTAAATATCCTACTGATTTTCTCATTTTATTTCTGGGATTTTCTAACCAGGGTAGAGACCATCTATATCTAATAAACTACAAGACAGGATCTACATTCTTCTCCTACTCTGCAGGTACATAAGGTCAATGTACGTTACCCATACAAAAAACTGTGTAAAGCTGATTTATAGTCTCTGTGTGCTAACCTTATAAATAGATATCGTGTGAATTTGTTGTGTGAAGTCTCTGAAGAATTCTTATGAGGAGACGGGTCAGGAAAGTTAATAATATGAGATAAAACGATCAGCAATTTTCTGGTTATTTATTGAGCATTTTGCTCTGGGAACAGAAGTGACTTGATATATTCAGGACTGTGCTTTGGTTTAATTCCCCTTTCTCCCCCATATATAAGCATGGCCGGTTTCAACTGGGCAAAATTTCCATGTTGATTCATATTCCAAATGTATGACATTTACATAAATCCTTTATACATAATATAGGACACATCCTATTTCTGTATGCTGCAGAAATTTACTACAGATCGGGTCTATGATTTTGCTCCTACCTAACGAGTAACCTAATAGCCTTCCATACATGGTCTTCCATTCACGGGGGTCTTGTTCGGACCTTTGGCTGCATTGGCAATCCTCAGGCATCTGTCAATTGCATTGCAGGGGCCAGGTGGGTGATATAGTGAACCCTGTTCCCTCTCCTTATCTAAGGTGATTGTACCTGATTAACTTTCCCGGCACGGAGCAATCGCCATGACGGGCAGGTGCAGCAGGAACCGGGCTGTGTATAATAGCAAGTCCTTGGTTGCTGATCAGGCTGACACTCTCACAGTGTCAGCCCAATCATCAGGACTAGAATGCTTGTCCTAATGTGGCATTGACCCGAGCATTCTCATCCTTGGTCACCAACCACCAACACGTTGAGGCAGATTTATCAGAAGAAAACATGGTTAGACTAGACAGTCATCAGCTGCAACAGATTTATCACATTGTCTGATACTAGAAAATTAATTTGACGTAGCATAAGAATGACTAGTCCAATTTTGTACCTAATAGTTGGCTTAGTTTGTGCCAGAAAATATTCCAGATTTTGGGGAACTTTTGACACAACATAGGCAATGCCGCTATTATCATACCACCAACCACAGTGCCTAAAAGAGTACTGTCAGGCTCAGTACATAACTGCAACACTAAAGCCAAGCTCAGTAGATGAATTCAGTGCCAGAACCAAGCTAACAATATAGATAGAGCACCAGAACCAAGATATGTAGCCAGAATATATACAACATAGATACATTGCTAGAAAAAAAATTAGTTAAGGAAATATCACAGCAAGCCCTAGGCGGGGAACATGGACTTGGTGTATATGTTAAACTGTTATGATGACAGGTGTACCTAAGAACAAAATCTAGAGGGGGCTATAAAATGTGGCTATCAGTGAGTGTATAGTGGTCAGAAGAAAGGTCTACACACAGGGGCATAGAGTATTATCACCTTACAGACTATACAGGAGGCTGGAACCCTGATCAGACGTAGTCACAGAACAAGAATACAGATCTGACATCACTGTAGTTATGTGTCTGTTTCATTAAATACTTGGATTCCCCATTAATAAACAATTCTAGACCCCCCTTTTCTGCACATCCTGGATTTTGCTTCTGAATAAATTGAAAACTGGGTGTTACCATTTCTCCTGTTATAGGGCTGTGATCGATTTACACTCTGACATTGTCCAATCATAACTGTATGACATATACTAGAGACAAGGAGAATGGTAACACCTGCTTGTCAACAAGTTGTGAGCTAAGCCTGGAGTTCGATCTGAACACAAGAGGTTTGCAGAGACTAGTAGCCTGCTGATGCTTTCTCCCCTAAAAGGGGCTTCCCCTCCATCAGGTCTGCAGCTTAGCCTCTGCACATAACCACCTAGAACTGCTGCACAATCAATAAAGCTATCTTAAGGTTCCATCCAATAGGATCAGGACCGTGAACTACCTCCAGACTACATCCAACTACCAGCTACCTCGTGGACAAGCAGGAAGGACCTTCTTCCTCAGCCTGTTACCTGCTGCTCTGTTGGATTCTGTGAAAGAAAAGACTGAGTTTTATGTTTATCAACTCTGTCTCCACGTGCGATCCCTGGCTGCCGCTAACATCTCTTGCTTCCCCTTCACCATCTACCTGGGGATTCCTACACCAAATGTACACTGGGAATGCCCCAGGGGGAACCGTTCATTACGTCAGGGCCTTCCCCTCTTCTTGCCCTGCCTGGCATGGAAGAGGCCTGGATCAAGCTACCGGTGACCTGACTAGCGCTTGGCCACAAGTCAAGCCAGCCACTCAGATTCCAGAGGAATCCAGCTGCCCCTATACCAAAAGGTCAGGAAGGATGTTATAGCTATATGCTAGCAAATACATATCTTGCTACTGTGACATGAGCACTAGAAACTCTAGCTCCTCAGAAGTATATCACCACTCAAAGATCCACAATAAATGTTCTGTTACATAATTGGCCATTTAACCAAAAATTACCTCCAGGTGGGGCTGCGCTGCTTCCTACCCCAGACATGCTAAACACGTAGACAGTCTGTTCCAAGCTCACAGTCACTGTCATTTATAAGGATTTAGGATAACCTTAGCTCATACAGTTACTGTATACACTTATCATTATTGTATCTTAGGGAGAAATTATGCGTCAACCGAATTTTCCCCGTTGACTCAAACTATCTCAAACTATGCTAACAAATGCATTTACAAGTAGTACATATGACTTCTCAGATCTCAGAGCCCTAGAATCAGATTCTAAAGTGTAATCAGACTAAAGCTCAAAAACAATACAACCCCCCCCAAATTACAGTCATTAACATAAATAGTACAGAGTGAAGAAGGGGGTGCCGATATCTTAGCCAAATATAAAACTTTATTATAAATTGGGAACCCAGAGCAAGTATAGACCCCACAAATCCCATAATGTTTGCACACCCCAGAATATCTACAGACCGCATGATCACAGGATAGTGAGTGATTTTGATTATTACATTGTGAAGTCTTATACCAGCTCCATACGGTTATGCTTTACAGAGTTAATGTTACTCGAATTTATCGGAAATTCTGCCCATTATTCAATGTAATTTTTATAATGATTCCAGGTCCAGAATGAGTGAGAGCCTGTGTCCCTAGTTCTAATCCACTCTGAGGAAGCGGATATCCATCATTTTAAATGCGCCATTCATCACTAAGCTGCACCAGCTGCATGATGGGCTCTTCTGCAACATTATATGAGAAACATAACTCAAACGGGACACCGGTCTAAAAAAATAGATGACTTCCAAATTTGTATTTACTGCTAACCAACAGATCTCCATATGTGACTACACTATATGTGTCTGAAATCTATAAATCTATAACTGCAATATCCTGTGTAATTATGGATTATCAACCCTTGAAAAGTTTGTTCTTTTTATTATATACGGTGACATCCCTGTGATTAGACGGTGCAGGAACAAGTGAAAAGAACCATGAATAAAGTTTCACTGCCGAAATGCGTAGGTCGTGCAGACTGTGTTTTTTTTAGTCGTGCACAAGTTTTTTTTAATACACATGAAGTAAAAATAAGATTTTATCTGAAACAGTTTCTGCAGTGAATCGGACCGTTCTGTATTTCATTCAACAGTAAGGAATGCATCCTTGGGATCCAGCATTCAGACCCCCATCAAGGCTTGAGAGAATATTTGAAGGATACTTCTTATAAGGAAAAATCCCTTTGACATTAGGTAAATTTGATTTTACCATATGATATATACTATATGATATCAATGTGAAATTGTGTGAATGTAACATCCAGCACCTCCACTGTTTGTACGGCTGACGACAGCATGTGCTACACAGAGGAAGGAAGTGAAAGTGGACAACTAACTCCATCCTCTGTGTAGCAGAGGTTCAATATGGCTGAAGTTCTCCTCTAGGGTCACCATGTGATCTACATTCTACCAGCCTGGCCAATATGTTTACTCTGAGCCTGTATTTTCATCCCATTAATGGGTCAGAATGAAGGCGTGTCTTACCAGATGAAGACCCCCCAATTGTGGCTTGAATTATTGAGTTGGAAAGGTGGCAACTAGGGATGAGTGGACCCTAAACTCATTTAAAAATCCTGTATGGGTCCAAACAATAACTGGCACCCATTGTGCGTGTTATCTTTTTTAATGCTGTTGGTAAAGGTGGCAGTGGCATTTAAATTAGTGTGGTTCCTCCATGCCGACTCTTTCCAGCTGAAGCGAATGAGCACCTCCATTTTGGTGAGGATCATCAGTCCTTGTCACTTTGTAGGGTCATGACAATCATCCCCTGTTATCGCGACGCACTTGCACCAGGGCTGTCAAGAGCTTAATATTAATTTGATTGTTCCTGACGGCTTTGATAACACCCACAATCAGGCCAGAAGCAATCGCTGTTATTATTAGAAGAGTTGTTTAGCTGGATTCTGACATGAACTGACTGCAGTTTATGTCCGAGTTAAGGACCCAAATTCGCAAAGTTAAGTACATACCCGAAATTTGGGGTTCAGACCTGCTCATCAATAGTGGTAACCCAACTTCAATTGAAGCCAGGCTACAGTAACCCTGTGCGGCCACTAAATAATGGAAGGAACTATCTCCGTCACAAATAATATACATAAACCTCTAACCATTGTAATAACCTCATGAAAAAGTGGCAGTTTTATAACAAGCTTGTTAAACAATTGAAGGAAATCAACCATTAAAAATAACAAAAAAGGCTACAAATACTCACCTCCGCTCTTCTTCATCTTGATGCGGGGCTCTCCATTGCTAGTCATGACACGCCGGGGATCACTTAGAAAAGAAACTTATAATTAGCAGCATGGAGAGCTTGGACAAAGATATCCGGTACTCCAGACTGTTAATTATGCCCGTCCCACCCCTATGCTGAGAGAGGGAGATGACATCACACGAGTCAGGGAGGGAGGTACGAGGGCGTGCATAATTAGCAGCTTGGAGCACCAGACATCTTGTCCCCACACTCAAAGCTGCTAATTATAAGTTTGTTTTCTAGTTGATACCGACATGTCAAGACTAGAGGAGGAGAGCGTTAGGATCAAGATCTTGAGGAGCGTGAGTATTTCTAGTCTTTTTTCTTTTTTTTTTTTAGTTGTTAATTTCCTTTAATAGCCTTTGTATGTTAGACAACTCAAAAGGGTCAATTTTTCTAATTCCACACACATGCCAAACATTTCCCTTACAACTTGCGCGGTAAGGCAGAAAACAATACAATAACAGAGGACGAAGGGTATTTTCAAAGGGATATTTTCAAAGCAGCCACTTTCTATCTACAAAGTTCTAGTATGAATCACTTGTGTGCTGAATTCATGAAACACGACTGTACTTATGAATGATGAATTTCACAAGGCAAATGATGGACGAAGAAGAGTCTAACCCTGGGGAAAGCCACCGCATGACAGATACTTTCATACCATTAATACTTTTATAAGCTTCTAACTTCAAGCTCACAGTAGAAGAGATTTCTGAGAGTTCAGTATATTGGAAGTTCTAATATCACATATTATACCCATTCGCTGTATGTTATGAAGGCCACGCTATACAGTAGCTTTATAATCTGTACGTAATGTTTTCTTCCTTTGACACAAGACAGATTTTTTAATAACAAACCTTCTAGCCGCTACTACACAGAAAGCTCCATTCATCTACCTGATGTTCTCCTCCTACAGCCTGTGAATAATGTGCCCCAGTCCCATTCTATCCGCAGTACTTCTATTCTCTGCTACATTTACGTTCAAAGAAATCCTCAAACCCTTCATTTTTTATGTGAATCCGAATCGTGGGTGAAATAGTGTTAATGTTGGCAACACAGGATTTGTCTTCATAAATATAAAGTGCTTGTTGCTTATAGTGCATTATTTTAGATAATAAAATAGATTTTAGGTACTAGAGAAAGCAAATGCTGAATATACAATTTGTAACACAGCAGCCGGAATTGATGTATTATTTATTATACTGTTATAAATTCTAAAAATGTAGTTTATACCAAAAAAAACTACGTCTCTATATATGATACGGCTCTGTTGACATCTCATTTTGCCTTCTATCCAGGGTACTGTATATTTCATGGGTTTTTCCGGTTGTGTACTTGGGTAGGCTGTAATGTATCCTTTGGTAATGGCCATACCTTGCCCAATTGTATAACAATGAATCCTGCATGGTATATTTTTTAATGTCATACCACCATCCAGGCAAAGCAGACTGCACAGTAAAGGCTACTTTACAATCGAAGGGAACGCATAACATATCCTACAGTCTCTCTTTCGGCATATGGAGCATGTATACAGACTTTTATATTTATTGAGTACAGCCATGGCACCACCAGCACTGGGCATATCTGGGCAAGTGACGGGCCCAGAGCTGCTGGTGAGGCCCACATAAGGCTGCACATAAGAAATCCATGGGGTGTAAGGGGGGGCTAATATAAAATAACCATGAGGGGGCTGTTTGGGAATGATAAACTAGGTAACTGGAGACTGCCTGAGTTTCTGAATTTTTAATGCTGCCATGTGAGTTCATGGCAAAGGGGCCTACTGAAACCTGGAGTCGACCCGGCATACACCTGCAGTAAAAGTTTTCACATAGTGAGATGGCCAAGCTTATAGTAAATGGCGTGCTTCCAAAATGCAGGCTGTCAAAATTTTATAATATTGTCTGTATCTCTTTCACATGGCTGGTTGCCCTGCTGCTAAGTAAACTATTCCAACCTGGTTGTGTTCAGTCTTCCTTGAGGACATAGGTAGTGTGATGAAAGCACTGTCCCTCTGGCACCACCGTATAAAACAAAAGGCTCCGGCCTCTCGATATATGCGGCAGCCGCCTGCACTTGCTTACAATTCTGTTGACTGCCTGATGTAAAATTGCGCTATTGCCAGGAGCCATACAGGTTTGAACACTCACAAGCTATAGCAAATGCACAGGCCCTACTCCGGCCCATTCCAGCAGTGATTGTGCACCTTCAAGCCCTTCTATGCCCACTTGGCGTGGAATGTCAGAAGACTGGTGTAAAACCCCAGATAAATCTCCCTCGCTTTGTATGAGTATTGAGGACCCACAATAAACTTGGAGGGGAAACAATTACTATTTTAACCCCTCCACGTCGCAGCCTTATTTCATTCATTTTTCGTTTCCTACCTTCAAAAATCTGTTCATTCAGCATTCTACGATGGCACAGAAAATTAAATGGTTAAAGGGGTATTCCGGGAATATGAACGTCTGACACAAAAACCCATGATGATATAAATAAATGAATACAACAATACTGAATGTCATTAGTCACAAAATGGAGCTTACATAGTTTGATTTTATGATTTACAAAATTTATGGCCTCTCTAAAGTAGGTGGAGTTATCACTAAGATGGCTGCCACTGGAAACTACAAGTTCCATGATCCTTTAGTTCTCAGTAACTCCTCCTACCACTTATGCTCTGCTCCCAGTGATGATGTAACAGGTTTTCTTGCTCTGTTACCATAGTAATGATGTGTAACTGCCATCCCCACAACACTGGCCATACTGGATGCACTGCAACCAACCCACTACAGCCAAACTTAGTGCTGATCACATGACCTGCCCAGGCAGGTACAGGACATGTGATGTGGACATGTGACCAGCAGCCATCTTCTGTTCTGTAACGGACCGCGCAGAGGAAATTAACGGACTGATTA
This sequence comes from Engystomops pustulosus, assembly GCF_040894005.1. NCBI lineage: Eukaryota > Metazoa > Chordata > Amphibia > Anura > Leptodactylidae > Engystomops > Engystomops pustulosus. The sequence goes on along the minus strand of NC_092415.1, from coordinate 178,844,481 downwards.
AAGGGCCGGGAGCATTTTAATTCTCCATTACAGTCTATGTCATCAGCATTTTCTGCTAAGGGGAGAAAAATTTTAAATAACAACTAATTACATATTAGCTTCTATTTTAAGTACCCATTTGTATATGAATTATGCTGATTCCTGGAATACCCCTTTAAGCACTAATTTCTTTGATACAAGGTAGCAGTATGTAGAGAGGGAAAATAGTCATACCACTGTGAAATATTCAAGTATGTCACCAAGTATGACTTTCAGGAAGCTTAATGACATGATGTGGGATTGAAGCCAAACCAGGATATCTATTCCCGAAGGAACAGATTCCCAACTGTAGACAGCGCTGTTTTGACCTGGTTGTGTCTCTTCAGTACAGTGTAGGGAACTGGTTGAGCTGAGTGACCCTCAGACAACTGTGATGATACATAAGAGCTAGTGAGGCAGCAGAATCTGGGCCATACCTATCCAGCATGTGGTATGGGGAGAAATTCCTTCACATAAGTAAAATGTGGACCTAAGAGCACGTTAAAGCTCAATGCAACATTATTGACTGACGGTAAACATTAAGGGAAAGTACACATCTCTGTTTTCATTTCATGACCCTCTTCTATTCAAATAAGGGAAACATGTAAATATTATCTATCAGTGAAAATTTCTATTAACCTGAAGCAATTTTTAAGGTCCCATTTTGGTATCTGCTTGTCACCCTTCTGTTACACTTCCATTATTTTCACAAAAATAATAGCGCTAACACTGAATGTTAAGAACTGGTCTAAACCACAGTTATTAACAAAAATACAGCATTTCACAGATATAATTCCAACCTGTCTCTATCAGTCCATCTTTATACAATTTCGGTTGCCCCGGGATCCAACTGTTAATCTTCTGGTTTTAGGGTCGGGAAGACAAATTGTTCTCCTTTATGATGCTGCAGTGACCTCCTCTCGGCACTCCAGTCTCCACCCTTGCATTCCAAGATGAGCTCACACACACATACACACAGAGACTTCCTGCTGGCAAGCAGCGTGAGGAGAGTAAAGCTATAAGTTACAGACAGATAAGGTCTTTATTCAGGGGGAGGGGGGAGGAAGACACAACAGATCTGACAGTGCATGTTGTGGCTGAGATGTGGCAGAGCTGAGAATGTAATTGTGTGTTATATGTATCTAATTGATCTCATCATCTCTCATTTCACATCTGTCTCATCTCACTTTCTATGTGCCAGGTACTAGGAAATGTTCAGAAGCTAAATGAAACCTCTATCCTGATAATCTAAGCACACTGTCAGCACACAGCATTTCAAAACACTAGTGGAATCATGAAATGTCTGCTTAGAGAGTCCCTGCTCACACCCTGGAATTTTACACTGACTACCCTGACTATCGAGTGATTCAAGCTAAAAAAGCAATAAAAATTAGTAAAATTGTAAATTAAGGGGCTACACTTACCTTTATTGTGTAAACATCACTAGGGGAATCAAATTTGAGAATTTTCTTTCCCCTTTAAGGGATAGTAATACCAAAAATTTTATAAGGCAAGTTAACTTTTCTGTGAGCACATGGGATGATCAGAGAAGGCTGGCAGTACTGAAATGTAAGTTTGCGACAATATCAACAAAATGGTGAGTTTATGACTAAACAAATGTTCCTCACAAATCATTTTTCAATATCAATATGTCAATAGACATATTGAAAAAGAAAATATTATTCTTAGCCAATAAAAGGCATCACTGCAACAGCAAAATGTCCAGATTTAATGAATGTTCTAATAGGATGGAACACTCTACGCCTCAGCCCTATGACAGAGGAGGAAAGTCTATAGAGACAGCAATGCAGAGAAGAAAATTAATCAATCCTTTTGGCCATGAAGTTGGGAAGAAAATGTTTTTATCAGAGGCAAACATATCTATCTACACACAAGAAACTTGTAATTGTATGTGTCCTTGAAGGAGTCTATAAGGTACCTGCAGGCAAAATTATACAGTCTAACACCTGGAAGCCTCAGAGCTTCAGAACCGTCTTAAAGCGAGATTGCAAAATGTGTTCACTCTAAGAAATTTCACTTTTCTTGGATGGGAAAAAAATCTATTTCTTATAAACTTACATTGCTTTGCTTCATTCAAGTCGGCTATGTAGACCTGAGCTATTTCTGGTATAGCTCGATGTATAAATGGTGGTCAGATCTTGTCAGGCTACTATTTGCACAGTATTAAAAAATAATCGTCCCACAGCTCTCTTTTTATGAAATTGTTAAAATCTTTAAAAATCCATATTATAATAATGAGGTTCTGAGATTTAAGAAGGCAAGCACAATGGCCATCACAACCATTTAGAAAGAAGCTGGCAGAGAAGGCATGTATAAACCACATTTCCAACAGTTTAGTCAGATTTCACGTCATGCCGTGGCCTTGGGTATCTACTATAGTCTCCAACAGCAAACCTATGGAGACTGCAGATAATATCTCCAACAGGTCAGACCTGGTCTAACCTTGGGAAGAGCGGCAGAATATGACAACGTGACACTCCTTTGGATTCAGTAGAGCTGTGTGTATTAGAGCCTGACAAGCCCAAGGCAGGGGGGTCAAGACCTTCTCTTGGTAGCTCCATGTTTGGGTGCATGAAGTGATGTAGGACCAAAGGATATTTAGTATTATAGCTATGTCCAATTAATACTTAGGTTCCAAAGACAGCTATCGGAGTTGTGTTCTTCCCCTTGCAACCAGTGGAGTTGATGGTCCATGATAGTCAAGGTGATGCCAGTAATGAGGGAGAAAAGGATTAGCCGAATTATAACTAATGACTAATTATAAGTGATGACCAATTACAGTCGGTACAGAAAGTATTCAGACCCCTTTCAATTTTTCTGCATTGCAGCCAATTGGTAAGATTGCTCATTACTGTACTCTCCGCACCCCATCTTGACAAAAAAAAAACAGAAATGTAGATATTTTTGATAATTTATTATTATCAAAAGCATTCATTCAAATGCAACCAGTGGTCCTGTCCCTGCCCCATAGCATTCTGCCACCACCATGTGTCACTGTTGGGATTGTATTTGGCAGGTGATGGCCAGTGCCTAGTTTTCCCCCCCTTGCAACCGGTGAAATTGATGGTGCAAAATATTCCAGACGTGTTGGACACTTCTAGTTATTCCAGCCCAGCACCCTCTATCTGCAAGAAACCCCCAGAATTTTTTTTTAACTAAAGACACTTTAAAAGAAAACCGGCAAGACCGATTAAAGAAGCTTGTGAATCTGGCTTTTAAGTTGTCCGTTTTTATGGAAAAGAATCTTTCACCATTTGGTCAAGGGAAACTTTTGTATGAATTTTGATTGTAATTACCGTATATACTCGAGTATAAGCCAACCCAAGTATAAGACAAGGCCCTAATTTTAACACAAAAACCTATTGACTCAAGGATAAGCCGAGGGTGGGAAGTGCATTGGTCACAGCCTACCCAGTATATAGCCTGCCGGACCCTGCCCCATAGTATATAGCCAGCACCTGCCCCCCAGTATATAGCCAGCCAGCCCATATGCACAGTATATAGCCAGTTCCCTGCCCCAGTATATAGCCAGTAGCGGGGGAAGCCAAGCCAGAAAGGTGAGTTTTTATATACATTTTTTTACTCGAATTTGGGTTTTCAGCACATTTTTTTTGTGCTGAAAAACTAGGCTTATACTCGAGTATATATGGTAAACAGCTTCAGAAAATATTTATTATCTCCACCTTTATTCTATGCTGCCCACAGATATAGTAGCATAGGTGTTACATTTTATTCTATATCATATACAGGTGTTTTGATCCCCTAATCTATGAGAGAGTAAACCACACTTGAATTTACTAAACTCATCTTATTCCTCTAGATAATCAGTTAGTGATCTGAAGTCATTACACAGTCAATAAGTCCATGTTGTGGCTGGACACGTCTCCCTTCCATGAATTCACTTATTGATAGTTCACAAAGTCTGGGGCCAGTTAATCACTATTTAGAGCTACTATGAGTCACCTCTCAAATTCTTCTTTTTATTCCCTACGAGGTTATATTTAGACAGGCATATAAATAAAAACACCCAGGTTACATCTTCGACCAATAGATGACTTTTTAATACAAGTAATTAGTCTATAGGAAAGAAGCAGCAGAAGAGAACATTGCCTTTAATGGCCTCCAAGTACAGACTGTCTGCTGCAACATGAAGACATATACAACATATACATGCACTTAATATGCATTACTACGTGTGCTACATAGAGTCAGCACACAAACCAAAAGTGTATGTGACTGAATGAGACCTAATGCATTTGTCACATTACTATTCTATTATATAAGTGTTTAAAAATAGAATACGTCAGTAATACTGGTGCAACTTTCCAATATTGCCTGATTTATACTGATGAGATAACCATCTTATGAATCGCACTTTAATCTAATGAACACACAATAAAAGAAAATGAAAATATTATTTATCTATGTAGTAGACATAGATTTCCGTCGGGTTTCCGACTATTTCCGCTTGGGCTGCATTTAACAGGGGGTTTTGGCGCATGCGATTGGATTTTGGCACATGCGAATGGATTTTGGCGCCAACTTTAATGCACCCCAACCAGGGGCCTTGGCCATTGTACGATCCGACTGATTCGGGCAAACTGCGAGATTTAACATTTAAATTGTGTCGCAAGCAATGCACTTACATGCACTGGGAAGAAGAAGGTGAAGTCCTGAGCGGGGAAGCGACACATGCAGGATATTGGGGGTCATTTACTAAGGGCCCGATTCGCGTTTTCCCGACGTGTTACCCGAATATTTCCGATTTGCGCCGATTCTCCCTGAATTGCCCGGGGATTTTGGCGCATGCGATCGGATTTTGGCGCATCGGCTCTGGCATGCACGCGATGGAAATCGTGCGGCGTGGCCGAACGAAAACCCGACGGATTCGGAAAAGGCGCCGCATTTAAAAAAAAAAAACTGTCGCGGAGCTTGCACTTACCTTCACTCAGCCCAGCTCGTTCCGATGCTTTTCAGCGCAGCAGCGCCACCTGGTGGACGGTGGAGGAACTACCTTAATAAATCCCGGCCGGACCCGAATCTAGCGCAGAGAACGCGCCGCTGGATCGCGAATGGGCCGGGTAAGGAAATCTGTCCCATTGTGCGCACAATCTTAGTGAATCGCGCCAGCTGTTCATCCTCGTCGGACAACGCACCTTGGGGATCGCGCAGGGATGGGTAAGTAAATCTGCCCCATGGTGTTTTTATTCCACTCTCTGCAACATTTCAGCTGTATCCCAGCCTTTGTCAAGCAATTTGTGAGGTGTTACATTCAAGTATAAGTAGGCAAAACATAGTGACATCATCAGATGAACAATTATCATATAAACATACAAAGTGCACAATCGCCATTTATATAAAGTTATTACATACATATTATACGTAAGTGCTTTTAATATCAATGTCCATAGGTCAACTAAAGATCATACAATATCATAGAAAAGTGTAAAAAACACCTTTTTGTGTTAATTAGCGTCTAAAATCACCTGTGTCAAGTTAAATCCTGTGGTCATTACGAATCCCTCAGATCGTCCTACGGCCTGCCCCTTGATTTCTGACGCATGAATGCCGGCGCGGTTGCGCCAAAATCCGATCAGGTGCGACACAATCCCCTTCTAAATACCTGTCCCAGCCATGAAATCCCCTAAAAACGTCAGGAAGTCCGTCGGAAATGCGATCCGTGGACCCTTAGTAAATAAGCCCCATTGTGTCTGCTTAGAGAGACCCCGTTCACACTGTGGAATCTAAAACAGCAATTAAACTGAGTAAAATAGTAAAGTAAGGGGTTTGCTTTCATGGGTAAACCCTTTCAAGCACATTCTGCTCTCAAAGAAGGTTACATGTATTATCAATAGGACTGCGATCCCAATACCTACATCAATGGCCTCAGATATTGAAAGCACTGGCTGCTCCCAATTGTTTTTTGCTGCTGTTTTATGTTCCATTCAATGGTTATGCAAATTGACAATGCATTATATGATGAAAATAATGGCTAGAATATTCCGCAGTCTTTCAAAGTAAGAGAAAAAAAGTGCATTAAATAAAAAAAGATAAAGAATTTTCCTGTATTTTGTGTTTCAAACTGCATACAATGTATTTTTGGGACTATAAAATGTCATGGGAAATCATATTCTCCATTTGATAAAAAGATTGACTCTTGAAAATCTCTAGACTAATAACTAAAAGAAAAAGTGTACAAAGTTTAACTGTAAATCTACCATCAAAATCCATTTAAACATTAGCCCATAGGACATATAGGAGTGGTGGGTCCCATAGATAGGGAATCAATCTGTAGAGCAGTTACCATTGGACTGTCTCTATTCTTTGTACAGGCGGTCCCCTACTTAAGAACACTCAACTTACATACGACCCATAGTTACAAACAGACCTCTGGATATTTCTAATTTATTGTACTTTAGTCCTAGGCTACATTGATCAGCTGTAACAGTTATCACAGGTGTCTGTAATGAAGCTTTAGTGTTAATATTGATTCTTATGACAATCCAACATTTTTAAAATCCAATTGTCACAGAGACCAAAAAAGTTCTGTCTGGGATTACAATGATAAAATATACAGTTCCGACTTACATACAAATTCAACTTAAGAACAAACCTACAGACCCTATCTTGTACGTAACCCGGGGACTGCCTGTACCTAATTTCCACTGTTCTGGTAAAGTCAGGAAGGGGACCTTTCTAGTCTACCCTGTGGATGTGACAAAACATGTTGGAAGCGTTTACACATAGAGCTGAGATAGCATGTAAAAGGGTCAAATTATCTGGGCATTAACACTTGGGAACACTGATGCCAGTTAAAATAAGGGACAGATTTAACGCTCCCTGGGCACTTTCCAAATATGGCTGTTGAAGTGGTGGTTACAAGTTGTTACACCGCATAACATTTGGTAAGACCGTTCCTCTTATCAACGAGCACTTTTCACACTTGTGACATTTTTTGAATTATCTGTTGCTTGTTCGGTTAACATTTCCCTGTGAAGTCCAAAACATGTTTCCTCAAACTTAAAGGGATGAATGTATGTATGAATTCTCTGGAACTTACCTGTGGGTTCACCAATGATCACATGCACAACATAACGATAAGACCTCTGATAAGATATTTTAGAGAAGATGCACAGAACCGTGAAAGAAGATTGTGTGGGGTCCATTGTATGTCCTAGTCAGAACTGATTTTCATGGATAACTACCCCTTTGTACCCCAATCAACAGAAGGCTGAAGATGCCTAATAAATCAGGTGAGCTGCCAGGATTCTATGCCAGGTAGGGCCTAGAGTAGAATTGTGCTATAGCCTACAGCTTTTTGGCTGTGTGCATGGGAGTAACTAAAGCAGTTACACATGGCGGCTGCTATGGGGCCCGCAGTGTCATGGGGCCCCAGCATCCAATATGACACACGAATCGGAGACATTCTTGAGCAGAGAGCCTTCCAAAATGTCTTGTGTTCAAAAGTTCATGAACACTTAAAGGGAGTGTACTAGCTTCCTTATCATCCCAAAAGTAAAAACAGCTGTATATAAGATTTCCTGCTGACATCTTTACCAGAAATTTTACATTTTAGAGAAAATTTGATTTCCATTTTTGTTCAACTTAGATTTGTAATGAACCGGGGAAAGGGACTGTTCCTGCTTTTGCGTAGATTTTCTACTACATGGCCCAGCACAGTCCAACTCTAGCCTTTAACATAAAATTAACATAGAAAAATAAGAAATCCGGTTTTCATAGTAGTAAGTAACACTGCCCCCCCCCCCCCCCCCCGCCGCCCAATGCATAGGAAGGTTCATAAAAATGTAATTTTTCTGTTTGTTGTTTGTACTTTTAGGGGGATTTGGGAGCTCCAACCTGGCTCAATGTATGAACAGACTTGTTTTGTAGATGCAATCTTCACAGTAAGTAGAAAAAGAACACGTCTTTTAATAAAAAGAGCTGTTGAGGATTTATCTGACAACAAGGTTATTAGAGGTTTCCAATAATAACTAGCAGAACTGTGAATGAATCTCTAGATAATAATAGAGAATCAGAACAAAATAAATATTCCAGTGTATTTCCATAGTTACGCAACTTTTCACGTAGATCAGGGATGAATGTTACGGTTGTATATATAGGGATGTATACTTTAATTGTAAGTTGCAGTATTATGATGCGCATGGACACCCTGATTTGATGAACAGCCAAAAACAGACATAAGAGACCATAAAAATATGTACATATGACATAAATCCTAGAGGGGATCAGATTTGCTACATTTTATAATATGGTTCTAGAGCTTGTGTGCTCCCAGCCGTGCACATAGAATGCAGCTGCAGGATGAGCCATTATGTAGACTTCCTCCTCGTGGTCTTTATAGACCAATTATATTTCGGTTATTTGTTTGGAATCTCTCAAAGTACCGTCAGCCAAAGCCCCAAAGCATCAGTTATTATGAGGATGTTGACGGCTATGCCGATTACTGGGGAGATATACTACTACATGATGTCATGTATTAAACCATATAATCCAAGGATCTTAGAAAGTGTACTAAAATGAGAGACTATCATTCCAATGCTAGAGATGAACTTTAGGTTCAACATCCTCCGTACAGCAGTTCCGCCCAACCTGGACACGTTGCTTAATAGGCACTAGACCTGCCAAACAAACGACGCTGAACCTAAAGTTCAGGTTCGCTCATCTCTATACCAAATGGTAACAAAATGGTAACAATGTTTCGAACGTCACACTTTCAGACTACATAACTCACAATCCAATATCCAGTGCTGATAGATCTTGTGATGGGCCGATTTGTTGATGACCTTTTTCCTGGACATCCACCTCATGTTTTTGGAATTAATGGATTTAATTTCGATTTCTTTCAACTGTCATGGTGCTCACATGATGCAGTTTGGAAATATTCTTGGCCGAGAGACCATTGATGAGACCATCAATGGGAAATCTATTTATGGCTGCGTCTCGAATTTGAAGCAGTGACCTTTTGCCTCGGAATTAACCTAATTATACACTGAGTTATTAGAAAATGTGAAAATCAGTCGTAATTTATAGTATACAAGAAATAAGTGTTCCGCCACCAGGAGCAAAACAGTAACTGTCACATACCTGTCCAGCAAACAGTGCAACCACAGCCAGACTGGGCAAGCTGTCAGACTGGGTAAGCGGTGACAAACTCAACCTACAACATCCCTGCAGGCTACCAACTGCCTAAAGCAGATACGCCACCATGATAAGGGCCAACCTGCTATCAGGAACCTAACTACCGGACCTGGAGAGACCCTTTAAGGTGACAGGGACACTTTGGCAGCTGCTGGATGGTGGCAGCTGCCAACGAGGGTTCGGGTCTTCCGGCGATTCACTAAGGTCGTGCGCCCGGTGTCCACCTGGTGCGATTTTTCTGAATCCGTCGGGTTTTCCGGTGGCCACGGCCCCCATTTTTCTTTGCAAGCTGGCGCCGATGCGACACAATCTAATCGCGTGCATCTGGGGAAATTCGGCGCAAAATGGTAAAATTCGGAAAAAACCCGGCGGAAAAAACGCAATTCGGACTCTTAGTAAATGTGCCCCATTGAGTCCAGAAGTAAAGGAGCAAATTGTATCCTCTACTTAAAAAATATAATCAAATAATCCCAAATACTGGAAGTAAATGAACAATGAATACAGTTTGTACATACTTCAATTATCACATTATACATTACAGCCCTGTACCCAAAATAAATATTTATAGAGACTAGTTGGAATTATATCTGTGAAATGCTGCATTTTTCGGAATAACAGTGAATTAGAGAATGTGTTATTTTATTATCCTGAGTACATTTAAGAAACTTGTCTTCGTGGGAATACCCCTTTAAACAGATTGTGTGCCCTGAGTCATAGGAAAATCAATACCCTCCCACACACAGACATACTGTACTCACAGGTATATAAATAGTTTCTATAATATCTTTTCTATTAAAATACATTCAAATGTCAATACAATGGGGCAGATTTACTTACCCGGTCCATTCGCGATCCAGCGGCGCGTTCTCTGCTCTGGATTCGGGTCCGGCCGGGATTTATGAAGGTAGTTCTTCCGCCGTCCACCAGGTGGCACTGCTGCGCTGAAAGTCATCTCATCGCGCCGGAATGCACCACCTCGGACCAGGTGAAGGTAAGCGCTCCCCAAGCGACACTTTTTCGGTTTTTAAATGCGGCGGTTTTTCCGAATACGTCGGGTTTTCGTTCGGCCACGCCCCCCGATTTCCGTCGCGCATGCCGGCGCCGATGCGCCACAATCCGATCGCGTGCGCCACAATCCCGGGCCAATTAAGGTACAATCGGCGCAAATCGGAAATATTCGGGTAACACGTCGGGAAAACGCTAATCGGGGCCTTAGTAAATGACCCCCAATGTGATTTCTAGAAATTTCCATAAATTATTCTAGAGTATGTATAGTAGATATATGGATTCTGTTCCGGGCTGATACGTTTAGCTGCTACAACATGTATTATGATGTTGCATCTTGACCTCTATAAATATTTATTTTGGGTACAGCGCTGTAATGTATAATGTGATAATTGGAGTACGTACAAACTGTACACATTGTTCATTTATTTCCAGTATTTGGGATTATTTTATTATTTTTTTAAAGTGGAGAATGCAATTTGCTCCTTTCCTTCTGGACTCAATAAATGTTGAATGCAAATTGCTTTGCGAGTTGAATGAAAATGAAACACTTGGAAGCTCGAACAAACCTCTCTGCAGCACTTGTGTTGATAATACAGAATAAATCAGCATCCGGCCTTTATAAGATGTTTGATCTATATACTAAGATATGCGGATAACAAAACTAACACAATAAGATATTTACAATGTCTTAAAGAGAAGGAGAATTGTCTACAGAAAAATGAATTGTATCTTACACTGGGAAAATTTATGTCTGATATTGTATGAATAGCCAGAGATACTTTGTAATAACTTTTACAGTTTTTCTTTTACATTGCAAAAATTGGAATATAGTAAACTGTTATAAGGATCATTGATCAGTGTGATATAATTGATATGTGCAGGGGGTGTTTCCTTAAAGGGAACATGTCACCAGAGTGCTATTTTTATCAGAGCACAGGTTGCTATAGACAATATACTGTATAAGCCAAATAATTAAAAAAAAAACATCTGTGTTATGTGATATTTGAAAAAAACTTTTACCTAGTTTCCAACCAGTGACAGAATGACAACTTCCATCTGCTGTATAATATAATCACTGCTCTCCTGGCTCTCTCCACCCCCTGATGACATGTCAGCTTAATGCAGATAATCTCTCCCTCCGTGCAAGGAGAGGATGTAGAAGGGGGAGGATGCCCAGAGAAAGAGATTGTCCGCAGTGAGCTGACACTTCATTGGGAGCCAGGAGAGCAGTGAATATATTATACAGCAGATGGAAATTCTCCTCTCTAGGACTCACTGACTGGGATCCAGGTAAAGTTTCACATACTTTATTTCAAACACCATAGAACATAGACATTTTATTAAAACATATTGAACGTATACAGAATTTTCTCTACAGCAAATCATGCCCTGATGTAATATAAATGATCCGAGAGGAAAATGATGATGGCTCCGTTCTCTCCGGACAGTAGGATGCAAAAAAATGGACTTTCCTCTGGTGCAACCCAATTGAGGTTAAAGCATCTATGATGCCATTTTTATTCAAGTAAAAAGTGGATGTTAAAACAAATGAAATAAAATAATAAGGTATAAAAGGTATAAAAGAGACAACGCGTTTCGCGTCCCCACTGGACGCTTCTTCAGGTCTGTATGAAGCTGTATGGGCTGTGCGTCTTTTTTAAGTGTATCTTAGAGGAAGTGATGTCATAGAGCTTATAGACATAACCAATCAAATGATGTGTCTCTCAGTTGTAAACAAACAAGTAGATACATATATAAGCAATAGTTCATCATAAAATTACAAATAAATACATATATAGATAAAACACTACATGTATACAGTCATAATACTATGTATCTCATATTTATGAGAATACCGAGTATATAGGGTGGAGACAGAGATAAAGATGGGACCGGAAGTGTAAGATCACGGTCGAAGAAGATGAGTGGAACCCATAATGCCTGAAGAGAGTGAACGCAATGACACGCAAGGTAGGGATCATTGGTTTCCGCTCTCAAACTCCGATGGCTACGGTGGCCGTCATAGGATAAGAAGGTTCCGGTAAATGAGATGTCATGTAGATGGTAAGAATTCTCATTGTATATCGGCCAACTTTATATGAGACTACTTATATAACAGTCTCATTCATTTCGTTGAGGCCATCTGGGCTTAAAGTGTGCATTTTATATATCCAATAAACCTCTCTTCTGCAGAGAGTCTGGTAGATACAAATAGCTACCTGAACTACGAGAGCGCTCACTATAAAAAGGGGAAAAACAACATTCCCTACAGTCAATATAAGAGAATTAGAAAGAACTGTACGGATCCCCACGTTTTTAGGGAACAAAGAAGACCAATGATAACATGAAAAACATATTATTAAGCTCCAAGGCCATGGGCATATGTGACAAATTTTGAATTGACATATATGTTGAATTAACTCAAAAAAGCATGTTACAACAAGAAGTTTTTAAAAAACCACATGAATCGAAGAATACCAGGAAAAGGTGGACCCAAGGCTGAAAGAGTGTTATGACCATAGATAGGGTTATCAGGGAATAATAATGCTTGTATTACTTTGGGACCATGGGGTTCAAGTATATACCATGAACAGTGATACATGGTCCATATCTGAAACTCTGCTGTGGTAAAGAATTGGAAAGTTTTTTTTAGTAAAATTGAGGTTGTTTTTAATTTGGCCCAAATTTTTCAGAGCAAATGGCATCTGTTCGGCTGTTAACAGACGCTGCCTATAATCATGTCCCTCTGATTTATGTCCCTAACAGTGGCTATGGATAACAAAGAGGTGTCCCCGGCTTCTTCTAGGGGTGGGGGCGGTCGGGTCCGGGCGCCTTTTATGTGATGATTTTTAGAAGTGGAAAGGGAAATTCAGGGAGTTTTTAATTTGGCCCAAATTTTTCAGACCAAATGGGATCTTTTGGCTGATAGTATATGCCATAAATGCTTGAAAGATGCTCATATCTGGACCTATCGGCAGTGCTTGCTGTATTTGCATCATTCTTGGGGAAGGGTAGATGAGACAGTAGCCTGGGATTACTCAGATAGAATCAACATTTATGAATAGCCCGTACCATGTAAGGATTTGCATATCATTCTTCTTTATTTTATGTATTTGAAGAAAAGTCCTAACTATATCTGATAGTTTTTTATGGTGTTCTTTCTTAACTTTTCTTTTTTTTTCCATATTGTTTCTATTTAAGATAAACCCACCAGACCCCATACATGCTACATGCAGCAAAAAAATGTTCAACAATGTCAAGAAAATAAATAAATCCGTGTACAGTGTAAATGTATTATTATTATATGTTGTTTTTTTGTCAATGAAGTACACATTTAAAAAGGTCTTCTCTGAAACGAGTCTACATTGGGTACATCGTGAAAAAATACATCTACATCACCAGCGTTTGGCTCCAATCAATCATCATAAAAACAAGATTGACATTGAGAATTCCATCAACAGGGCAATTTATAGCACACACAAAAAATCTGCTATAGCAATTGATGAATAGGTGCCTTTGGCCAACATGTACATGTATATCTGCCACAACATATGAATCATGGTGATTGGTAAACGGCACTAAAGGGAGGAAGAACTTTTTCTGTAAAATAATTATAAGAATATATATTATTTATATGTATAACTAGTGGGACAAACAGACCTATATGGTTTGGTAGGAGACATTCCATGCAGCTTACAGAGGTGGGCCCTTGACTATATATTTAAGCTCAAAATTGTGCCTATAAACCAGGGCTAGATAGTAGTAGGGTGAGTAATATTGCTTGTTAGCATATCAGAATGGAGGCACCACTCCCAAAACAAAAATGTTTATACAGTATAGTGGCCATAGTTTCCTGGAGATCCAAGAGGTTGCAGACTCCATTGTGGCATCTAACTGCATATTACAAGAAACTATTACTGGAGACACAGAGGCTCTTAAGACTAGGTCACTACAAAAAGTATTGTCCCAAGACTGCATCTAAGGTCCCATCAATCAATGGTCACAGAGTTTTAGACCCAAAGCTGTTTTTTATTTTTAAAATAAGCATTTCTACATATAAAATTAATCATTATTCAAAATTATCTTCTTTATTGCAAATACATTATGGGTGAGAAAGGAGAGGGTTTTGACACAAAAGCAATTAAAACAGTTAGGGGTCGCCAGGGTCAGAAATGTAAGTTTTTGGATAATCCTTTAAACTCTTAAGATGAGGCTTAATTCACATTTTCTGGTTCTTATATTGCACTTGCCCCTACCGTGTCACACTTTCTTTTCATTTCACCATCCCATGTATTAAGTTAAATTCTTGTCTATGGACGCTTAAATACTATAAAATGCATAGTAGCATCATTGTGACTGGGTTTGCACTTACTGGTTTCTATAGTACGGTGGTGCAGGAAGGCTTAGGCTGCATTCAAACGGACATGTATTTCTCCAGTCCTGTATCTACAGGCTGTATTTCTGTATAAATACGTGACGTTTTTCATCCGTATGCAGCACGTATTTAACCCGTATTTTATACATGCCCATAGACTTTTAGGGCATACAGAACTGAAATACGGGAGAAAATAGGACATGCTCTATATTTTTATACGGCCAGTATACGGTACATACACTCCAGTGTCAAAAACGGCAATATAAATGGTCAGATGTATTGTCCATTGAAATGAATGTGGCCGTATGTAACCTGTAAAAAAACGGTACGTATACGGCCGCTTTTATTCGTCCGTGTGAATGTAGCCTTAGCTGTGAGGACCCGGTGCCCTGGGAACACCCTCGATGCGTGTTTTGCCTATGGCTTCGTCAGGAGGAGTGGCGAAACACAACGATTACGAATGACTTATGCATGACCGGCCAGCATTTGTTTTAGAGATACAAAATTGATGGAAAATGCCTAATATCTCCATTTTGGCAAAGTTAGATAGAGTACTTCACCAAGATCATAGAGTGTATCGAGCTTTGGCCAAATTGTGTACCACAAATCTTTGTGATCTGGAGGGTCCATGTGGTGTCCATACCCTCCTTCATGCCATACATCAATGCAAATAATCTTAATCTAGAACATTCATGAACATGAAGTAAATTATGTTGATTTGAGTTTGCTGGGAGACAGCTCCAGGAATAGTGTAAAGACTTCCCTGTACTGCAAAAACCGCAAGCAGGGAATAATATTCTTGATGTGAAAAGTAATCATCCCATAAGATACAAGCAGTCCCTTATGGCAAATATGTTAGAGCTAGAAGAGCCTGTACAGATACAGAATAGAGATGAGCGAGCACTAAAATGCTCGTTACTCGTTATTCGAGACGAACTTTTCCCGATGCTCGAGTGCTCGTCTCGAATAACGAGCCCCATTGAAGTGAATGGGAGACGCAAGCATTTTTCAAGGGGACCAAGGCTCTGCACAGGGAAGCTTGGCCAAACACCTGGGAACCTCAGAAAAGGATGGAAACACCACGGAAATGGACAGGAAACAGCAGGGGCAGCATGCATGGATGCCTCTGAGGCTGCTTAATCGCACCATTATGCCAAAATTATGGGCAACAGCATGGCCATGACAGAGTGATTGAATTAGGCTAGATAGCATCTAAAACATGCAATAATTGACCCTGACACTATAGGGGACGGCATGCAGAGGCAGCGGCAGGCTAGAGAGTGTCATGGCGACATACCCTAAATGGACTCAGGCTTCACCAAAGGAGGTGAGCAAGAAGCGCTGAAATGATTTCCTATGTGAACAAAAGGTTGACGGTATATTTAGTTGATAACACAGCATGGTGGCGACATAGTGACCAAGTTCCATAACGTATTTGGTGAAACACCCGAAAAATGAGCCTGACACAGCTCTTTTGATAAGGGGACAACATGTGGAGGCAGCCATGGAGACGACTTCCATGATTAAGAGCGTCAGTATGGGGCATTCATATTGCGCTGCTATGATTGCAACTTCAGGTCTCCAGCATGGCGGCGACAGATGGGCCGAGTTCCACTATGTATCTGGTGAAACACCTGAAAATTCTGCCTGACACAGCTCGTTTGATAAGGGGATGATGTGCTGCATATCCTCTCGTGCTCCAGCGTCTGGGGTATAGAGAGTTGAAATGAGACATTGGTGGACACTGTGGAGGATCGTGGAGGCAAAATGGACAGGAAACAACAGGGGCAGCATGCATGGATGCCTCTGAGGCTGCCTAATCTTGGGATGGAGCTGGCGGTCCACTGCCAGGCGAGATGTCGCCTGTCCAAGCCCCTGTCTATCGGCTCCTCCCCACCCAAAATGGGCCTGGGGGCCAGAAGCGTTTACTTTGAAAAAATTATAATTTTCAAAGCAGGCCGGGTCGTTTGAATATTTCACCTAGGAATAATGGAATAGCATAGTGGTTCTATTTTTAATTGTTTTTACGGAAATAGTTCCATGATTAAGAGCGACAGTATGGGGCATCCATATTGCGCTCCCATGATTGCAACTTCAGGTCTCCAGCATGGCGGCGACAGATGGGCCGAGTTCCACTATGTATCTGGTGAAACACCTGAAAATTCTGCCTGACACAGCTCGTTTGATAAGGGGACGATGTATGGAGCCAGTGAACTAGTAGTAGATTAAAGGTGCTGCAGTTAAAACTATGTTAGTTGGATCTTGAGATGGAGCTGGCGCTCCGCTGCCAGACGAGCTTTCGCCAATCCAAGCCCCTGTCTCTAGGCTACTCCCCAAACAGCACTTCTAAGAACCTTTTGGCGACAAAGTTTTAGATCAAGTGTAGTAGCGTTCTTAAAAGTTTGGGTTATGGTGGGTGAGGGGAATGTAAACAGATGTGCAAGAAGCGCTGAAATAATATCGGTAAATGATAAAAGTTTGCCAGTATATTTTGTGGATTACACAGCAGGGTGGCGACAAAGTTAACAAGTTTGATGTGGAATCCATGAAAACAACCCAAAATTCTGCCTGACACAGCTCGTTTGATAAGGGGACCATATATGGAGGCAGTGAACTAGTAGTAGATTAAAGGTACTGCAGTTAAAACTATGTTAGTTGGATCTTGAGATGGAGCTGGCGCTCCGCTGCCAGGCGAGCTTTCGTCAATCCAAGCCCCTGTCTCTAGGCTACTCCCCAAACAGCACTTCTAAGAACCTTTTGTATAAGATCAAGTGTAGTAGCGTTCTTATAAGTTTGGGTTATGGCGGGTGAGGGGAATGTAAACAGATGCGCAAGAAGCACTGAAATAATATCGGTAAATGATAAAAGTTTGCCAGTATATTTTGTGGATTACACAGCAGGGTGGCGACAAAGTTAACATTTTTTTTATGTTATCCATGAAAACAACCCAAAATTCTGCCTGACACAGCTCGTTTGATAAGGGGACCATATATGGAGGCAGTGAACTAGTAGTAGATTAAAGGCACTGCAGTTAAAACTATGTTAGTTGGATCTTGAGATGGAGCTGGCGCTCCGCTGCCAGGCGAGCTTTCGCCAATCCAAGCCCCTGTCTCTAGGCTACTCCCCAAACAGCACTTCTAAGAACCTTTTGTATAAGATCAAGTGTAGTAGCGTTCTTATAAGTTTGGGTTATGGCGGGTGAGGGGAATGTAAACAGATGCGCAAGAAGCACTGAAATAATATCGGTAAATGATAAAAGTTTGCCAGTATATTTTGTGGATTACACAGCAGGGTGGCGACAAAGTTAACAAGTTTGATGTGGAATCCATGAAAACAACCCAAAATTCTGCCTGACACAGTTCGTTTGATAAGGAGACCATGTATGGAGGCAGCTATTTGGACGACTTTTGGAGGCAGCTATGGCGATGACGTGTGGAGGTAGCAATGGAGACAACGTGTGGAGCCAGCTAAAAAGACGACATGTGGAGGCTGCTATGGAGACAATTTAATTTGGATAGTGCCTGTATGTGGCAGTCCAAAAAAGTTTTCAAACCAGAGGAGCAGGTAGGTGGTCCTCCAGAAAAATTTAATAAATTGAGTGCCTGTATGTGGCAGTCCAAAAAAGTTTTCAAACCAAAGGAGCAGGTAGGTGGTCCTCCAGAAAAATTAAATAAATTGAGTGCCTGTATGTGGCCCTCCAGAAAAATTAAATACATAGAGTACTATAGCTAGAGCCAGTTGGCCCTGGCAAAAAATAGCCAGTTTCCTCTGCTTTAGTGTACAAAGAGGAGGAGAAGGAGGACAATGAGGAGGAGGAGTGTATACATTATTCAGGTTGAGCTTCTTTCACCTGGTGGAGAATGAAAATCCGGAGAAATCCAGGCTTTATTCATCTTGATAAGCATCAGCCTGTCAGCGCTGTCGGTCGACAGGCGTGTACGCTTACCGGTGATGATGCCCCCAGCTGCACTGAAAACCCGCTCGGACAACACGCTAGCGGCAGGGCAGGCAAGAACCTCCAAGGCGTACAGCGCCAGTTCGTGCCACATGTCCAGCTTTTAAACCCAGTAGTTGTAGGGAGCTGTGTGATCATTTAGGACGATGGTATGGTCAGCTACGTACTCCCTCACCATCTTTCTGTAAAGATCAGCCCTACTCTGCCGAGACTGGGGACAGGTGACAGTGTCTTGCTGGGGTGACATAAAACTGGCAAAGGCCTTGTAAAGCGTACCCCTGCCAGTGCTGGAAAAGCTGCCTGCTCGCCTACTCTCCCTCGCTACTTGTCCCGCAGAAGTACGCACTCTGCCGCTAGCGCTGTCAGAAGGGAAATACTGTTTCAGCTTGTGCACTCCTTTCCACTCCAGGGATGAGAGTGAAAAGATTTTGCTTGTACCGTGGGTCCAGGAGAGTGAATACCCAGTAATCGGTGCTGGAATAAATTCTTTGAACGCGAGGGTCACTGGATAGGCAGCCTACCATGAAATCTGCCATATGCGCCAGAGTACCAACGCGCAAGAATTCACTCCCCTCACTGGCCTGACTGCCCATTTCCTCCTCCTCCAACTCCTCTAACTCCTCTTCTTCTGCCCATACACGCTGAACAGTGAAGGACTGAACAATGGTCCCCTCTTCTGTCTCGCCAACATTCTCCTCCTCTTCCTCCTCATCCTCCTCCACCTCCTCCGATATGCGCTGAGAAACAGACCTAAGGGTGCTTTGGCTATCAACAAGGGAATCTTCTTCCCCCGTCTCTTGTGACGAGCACAAAGCTTCCGACTTCATGCTGACCAGAGAGTTTTTCAATAGGCCAAGCAGCGGGATGGTGAGGCTGATTATGGCGGCATCGCCACTGACCATCTGTGTTGACTCCTCAAAGTTACTCAGCACCTGACAGATATCAGACATCCACGTCCACTCCTCATTGTAGACTTGAGGAAGCTGACTGACCTGACTACCAGTTCTGGTGGAAGTTGACATCTGGCAGTCTACAATCGCTCTGCGCTGCTGGTAAACTCTGGATAACATGGTTAATGTTGAATTCCACCTCGTGGGCACGTCGCACAACAGTCGGTGAGCGGGCAGTTGGAGGCGGCGCTGCCCTGAGAGTGGCAGCATCTGTGCTGGACTTCCTGAAATGCACACAGATGCGGCGCACCTTCGTGACCAATCAGACAGATTGGGTTATGTCTTGAGGAAACGCTGGCACGGCATGGCACATGTGTCAGACTGCCGAGTTGCAGAGCCGCCACCAGGTTACGGCCGTTGTCACACACAACCATGCCTGGCTTCAGGTTCAGCGGTGCCAGCCACAGATCGGTCTGCGCCGTGATGCCCTGTAATAGCTCTTGGGCGGTGTGCCTTTTATCGCCTAGGCTCAGCAGTTTGAGCACCGCCTGCTGTCGCTTATCGACGGCACTGCTGCTGTGCCTAGAGCTACCAACTGATGGCGCCATGCCCACGGATGGTAATTCGGAGGAGGAGGTGGAGGAGGGGTGGGAGGAGGAGGAGGCATAGTAGGCCTTTGAGACCTGGACCGAGGTAGGCCCCGCAATCCTCGGCGTCGGCAGTATATGACCAGCCCCAGGGTCAGACTCGGTCCCAGCCTCCACCAAGTTAACCCAATGTGCCGTCAGCTATATATAGTGGCCCGGCCCGGCAGCACTCGTCCACGTGTCCGTGGTCAGGTGGACCTTGTCAGAAACGGCGTTGGTCAGGGCACGGATGATGTTCTCTGACACGTGCTTGTGCAGGGCTGGGACATCGGGACATTGGGAAAAGTAGTGGCGGCTGGGGACCGAATACCGAGGGGCGGCTGCCGCCATGAGGTTTCGAAAGGCCTCGGTCTCTACCAGCCTATAGGGCAGCATCTCCAGACTAAGCAACTTGGAGATGTGGACGTTGAGGGCTTGGGTGTGTGGGTGGGTGGGTTGCGCTATACCTCCTTTTGCGCTCCAGCGTCTGGGGTATGGAGAGCTGAACGCTGGTGGATGCTGTGGAGGATCGTGGAGGCGAAGATGGGGTTTTCGCATGGGATGTGTTTGGGCCGGGGTCCTGGGCAGGGGGCTGACTAGCAGATGACACAGGGGAAGGAGCAGTGGTGTGCCCGGCCGGAGGTGAACGGGCTTGGTGCCATTGAGTGGGGTGTTCAGCATTCATATGCCTGCGCATACTGGTGGTAGTTAAGCTAGTAGTTGTGGAACCCCTGCTGATCCTGGTTTGGCACAGGTTGCACACCACAGTCCGTCGGTCATCCGGTGTTACTTTAAAGAACCTCCAGACTTTTGAAAATCTAGCCCTCGCCACGGGAGCTTGACTACGGGCAACATTTGGCGCTGATGCACCAGCTCTGGCCCTGCCTCTCCGTCTGGCCCCACCACTGCCTCTTCCAACCTGTTCTGCTATAGGACTCGCCTCCGTCTCAGAAGCACTGTGTTCACCCGGCCTATCAACCCAGCTTGGGTCTGTCACCTCATCATCCTCCGATTCCTCAGTATGCTCCCCCCTCGGACTTCCTGCCCTGACAACAACTTCACCACTGTCTGACAACCGTGTCTCCTCATCATCCGACATCTCTTTACACACTTCTTCCACTACGTCAATAATGTCATCATCACCCACATACTGCGACCGGTGGAAAACCTGGGCATTGGAAAATAGCTCAGCAGCAACCGGACAAGTGGTTTGTGACTGTGGGAAGGGTCCAGAAAACAGTTCCTCAGAGTATGCCGGTTCAAATGCCAAATTTTGCTGGGAGGGGGCAGACTGGGGGGAAGGAGGCTGAGGTGCAGGAGCTGGAGGAGTGCTGATTTCGGTGACATGGGTGGACTGCGTGGAAGACTGACTGGTGGACAAATGGCTAGAAGCATTGTCTGCAATCCACAACATCACCTCTTCGCACTGTTCTGGCCTCAACAGTGCTCTACCACGAGTCCCAGTAACTTGAGACATGATAAACCTAGGGAGTGTAGCTCTGCGGCGTTCCCCTGCTCCCTCATCAGCAGGTGGTGTCTCACCCCGCCCAGGACCACGGCCTCTGAGCCCTGCAGTAGTTGGACGCCCACGTCCACGCCATCGTCCTCTACCTCTAGCCCTCGGGTTAAACATTTTCCAAATTAAAGTGTACACTTTAATTTTTTTTTTTGTGTTTATTTTTTTTATTTATTTATTTTTTTAAACAAAACGATGCTATCCTATTGCTATGGCTAGTTTCTAACCTACACTGACAGCACACAACTGGATTTTGTGCTGTGCCTGATGACTTTGAGTTATAAAAAGAAATAAAGGTAAAAAAAAATAAATCAGCAGACTCTGCCTAATTCAAATCAAACCCCTAATAAATTGTCCCACCTCTGTGTTTGAGGTGGATATGCGTGTCACTAAGAGCTAAACACAACGGTCGCAAGTCTCCCAGCAAATTCCTCACAATATGGTACTAGCTGCACTACTAATGCCAGCAAGCCCAGCCACAAGTAAACAAAAAAAAAGGAAAATATAACGCTATTGTAGGCCTAAGTAAGCCGTTGGGGTTCTCCTATGGCTATTTTCTAGCCTACACTGAAAGCACACTGCTTTGCAAGATGACTTTGAGCTATAAAAAGAAATAAAGGTAAAAAAAAATAAATCAGCAGACTCTGCCTAATTCAAATCAAACCCCTAATAAATTGTCCCACTTCGGTGTTTGAGGTGGATATGTGTGTCACTAAGAGCTAAACACAACGGTCGCAAGTCTCCCAGTAAATTCCTCACAATATGGTACTAGCTGCACTACTAGTGCCAGCAAGCCCAGCCACAAGCAAACAAAAAAAAGGAAAATATAACACTATTGTAGGCCTAAGTAAGCCGTTGGGGTTCTCCTATGGCTATTTTCTAGCCTACACTGAAAGCACACTGCTTTGCAAGATGACTTTGAGCTATAAAAAGAAATAAAGGTAAAAAAAAATAAATCAGCAGACTCTGCCTAATTCAAATCAAACCCCTAATAAATTGTCCCACTTCGGTGTTTGAGGTGGATATGTGTGTCACTAAGAGCTAAACACAACGGTCGCAAGTCTCCCAGTAAATTCCTCACAATATGGTACTAGCTGCACTACTAGTGCCAGCAAGCCCAGCCACAAGCAAACAAAAAAAAGGAAAATATAACACTATTGTAGGCCTAAGTAAGCCGTTGGGGTTCTCCTATGGCTATTTTCTAGCCTACACTGAAAGCACACTGCTTTGCAAGATTACTTTGAGCTATAAAAAGAAATAAAGGTAAAAAAAAATAAATCAGCAGACTCTGCCTAATTCAAATCAAACCCCTAATAAATTGTCCCACTTCGGTGTTTGAGGTGGATATGTGTGTCACTAAGAGCTAAACACAAGTCTCCCTGCAAATTCCTCACAATATGGTACTAGCTGCACTACTAATAGCAGCAAGCCCAGCCACAAGCAAACAAAAAAAAGGAAAATAAAACGTTATTGTAGCCCTAAGAAGGGCTGTTGGGTTCTTGTAGAATCACTCCTGCCTAACACTATTCTAATAGAACAGCCTAACGCTTTCCCTGACCAGCAGCAGCTCTCTCCCTAGCGGCATCCAGACACAGAATGATCCGAGCAGCGCAGGCAGGGGCTAGTCTATTCCAGGGTCACCTGATCAGGCCAGCCAACCACTGCTATCGACGTGTAAGGGTACCACGTCATGCTGGGTGGAGTGCAGAGTCTCCTGGCTTGTGATTGGCTCTGTTTCTGGACGCCAAAAATCACAACGGCGGGAGATGCCATTTTCTCGAGCGGGCGAAGTATTCGTCCGAGCAACGAGCAGTTTCGAGTACGCTAATGCTCGAACGAGCATCAAGCTCGGACGAGTATGTTCGCTCATCTCTAATACAGAACGTTTCAGTATTGAGACTGATAAAATTAGCAAAGGATTAAAAGGATATGACTTCCTCACAAAGTTACAAAGTTACAAAGTTATATATCACAAAGTTCATATAATAATAATAATCTTTATTTATATAGCGCCATTATATATATAGATGACAAATAGTCATAAGGGACAATAGGAGTGAGCGCTCTGGTCACAAGAGCTTACAGTCTATGAGGATGAGGGGGTGACACAAGAGCTTACAGTCTATGAGGATGAGGGGGTGACACAAGAGCTTACAGTCTATGAGGATGAGGGGGTGACACAAGAGCTTACAGTCTATGAGGATGAATGGGGTGACACAAGAGATAAAAGAGCTTGTATAATGGTCCAGCCATTATTTATAAGGAAACAGTATAAAATAACTTAATAAATAAAAATAGTGAGTGGAAGACCAATTAGTAGGGAGTTACAGTTGTCTAGTCAAGAGTGAATCAGAGCAACAATTACCATTTTAGAGGTTTCAATTGTCATAAATGGTCGGATTTTGGACATGTTTCTGAGATGCATGCAGCAAGATTGAGCAAGAGATTGAATATGCGGTGCAAAGGAGAGCTCTGAGTCCAGCACAACCCCAAGGCAGCGGCCTGCTGCCTCGGTGCTATAGTGATCCCACAGACTGAGATGAACTGGTCATGGTTTGGGTCAGTTAGTAGGAAAGACAAGCATTTCAGTCTTAAAACGATTACATTCCAAGAAGAGAGAAGTCATGATGTTAGAGAGATGGCAAAGACACTCACTAGTGTTCTGAAGTAAGGCACGGGTGACATTACGTGCAGAATTACATAGAGATTATATTGGAAACCAAATCTGCTGATGGTTTGTGTGATGGTTGCAGTATAGACGCAAAAGAGAAGAGCACCTAGGACTGAGCCCCAAGGAACCCTGATAGTGAGAGGAGAAGAGAAAGATTAAGAAAAGTTTTCTTAGGGCCAGAACTAAAAGCCAACAGTCTCTACTCTATGATGACAACAAAATAACTTACCTTAGATGATAAATCAATCTTTATGACCAGGTTCAGTAGAAACTATATCCCAAAAAATATTTTGCCAGTGCTTAGAATGAATGAAAAATTGTGTTTCATTTTGAGTGATGGATATACTATGGCCGCCATAGCGGATTTCTTGAGTAAGGGAAGATTTGGATGTCACATAGAGGGGTTTTTTATATGTGGTGGCAGCAGGTGCAATGTGTGTTTACATGCGATTAAAACGGCAACTTTAATTACACAAAACAGAGATAAAACTTTTAATATCCAGTCTCTTATCAATTTTGTCACAAGTCATGGGATTTATGTGATGAGATGTACACAGTGTGATCTGCTGTACATAGGATGCACAAATGAAAAGCGAGAATTGCCGAGCACATGAGCTATATAACACACAATAAACCCCAGGCAAAACACTTGGTGGAACATCATCAATGATCTCTTTAACAAGTTTTTCTCATTTTTTATTTCTTGAAAGAGTTCATAGACCTAAAAGGGTGTCACGGGTGGTCCCGCGACCGATATCGCGGGTCGCGGGCTCACCCGTGCTCCCCGAGGCTCGCAGGCGCGGTGCCGGGGCGACTCACCTCTCCCCGCTCCAGAATCGCTGCCAGGTTCCGTCCGCGCGCGTCCCCGCCTCCCAGGGCGCGCGCGCGGCATCTTCAGGAAATTTAAAGGGCCAGTGCACCTCTAATTTGTGCACTGGCTGATCACTTCCCCTTTAAAAACCCTGCACCTTCCTCACACTCTTGCTGGATCTTTGTGCCTCACAGCCTGAGAGAAGGCTATTCTGCGATTTGCCTGCGATTCCTGTGTCTTCTGCGTTCCTGTGTCTCCTGTGTACCTGACTTCCTCCATGTTCCAGTGTTACCTGACCTCCTCCGTGTTCCCGTGTACCAGTGTTCCTCCGTGTTGCTGTCGTGTGTGCTCTGTTCCCGTACCCTTCTGCTTGGAACTCCTGTTGCTGACTCTGGACAGGATTCTGACGTTGCACCTCTGCCGCCTGCCCTGACCTTGTGCCTGGTCTTCTACCACAAGATTGTCAGCCGTCTCTGTACTTCTACCTTGGCCACCACTGTAGACAAGTCACGCCTGAGGAACGTCCTGGTGGTACCACGCCGCAGCTTGTCTAACCCGCCTTGCGGCAGGCTCTGGTGAAAACCGGGTACCACTTAGACTCCGGTCCCAGGTAGTGGCTTGTGTCATCGTCTGCAGTGGTCCAGAGGATCCACACCTGCAAGCCTGACAAAGGGGAGGTGACTGGGATCACAAACTGCTGTTGAAAGAGGTTTTTTGGATCCTAGAATTAATGAAATAAGAAAAATTTAAAAATGTTTTAGTTCGTTTGTACATTACAAACCAAAAATTTGTTATTTCCATTATTAAGCTACATATTGGTCGGCATTTATCAATTTGGGTGCAGGGTGGCACTGGAAATGTGTTATATTTGTCAGTGTCATTTAAGTTTGTGGCGCAAGGGATTAATGATTTGGCACATAAACCAAAAGATTAAAAACTGTCTCCCCATTCATGAAGGTGAAATAGAACTCCCTAAACCAGATTTTAGCAGCTCTATTTGTGCACCAAACTGCACCACTAGAAAACAGCAGCAAAAAAGTGTCAGATTCACAAGTGGCGATTCAAAACAAGTTTTGCATTCAAAAACAAAACAAATCGTGACTGTCGGAAAACCATCAAAATTGTGGCGCAGACACTTCATTTCTTCAATTCTGCCTGTGTTCCGTTTGAAAGGCCTTAATACATGCCCCCCATTGTCTT
Source organism: Engystomops pustulosus (assembly GCF_040894005.1). NCBI lineage: Eukaryota > Metazoa > Chordata > Amphibia > Anura > Leptodactylidae > Engystomops > Engystomops pustulosus. Next base: position 178,818,231 of record NC_092415.1, on the reverse strand, counting down.
CGGATTTCTGTTGCTTTAGTTGGACCATCCCTGCATGTATCGAGTGATTGGATAAACCTGTACGTATTCGAAATGTATATCTACTAAATTATGCTATAAGAATCTGTCTAGCGATATGTACCTTTGTTATTCGATTATGGTAATTCACCTACGCATGCGCCTGGTCTGGTTCCTTTAGAGGGAATGTGTGTGTGAGCCAGTGTGATGCACACCCCGCCATCGCAGGTAAGACAAGACAAAATATTGATACATACGTACATGTAGAGTTTCAATTATGAACGAGTGTATCCAGCCTACGATATTTTCCACATGTCTGAAGCTTGCATTACCAGGGTCATGCTTGGGGGTCTCTTTGAGGTGCACATTTTTTATGACGCACACACTGCTGCTCCCTGGTACGTGATAGGCACATATGGTTGTGGTTACACTGATTGTATTTCACTCAAAATTGCCACATTATTTTACATTTAGGTGCTGTTTGTACTTTTTATTAAGGTCTATGATGAGAGGAAGAAAGTGAATCTTTTAACCTGTTCACATAGTTTGTTGTATAACAGGTTTTATGTCAGCAGAGCGAACTAGCTTGTCAAAGAACTCCTAGATAGATTTCGAAACGCGTCGCTAAGTTCCTGTTTCCTTTGTGTTTTGTCAATCCCCTGTATATTTTAATCCTTTTTTCAGTAAAGCATATATGAATATTTTATTAAGCAAGGACGATGGAATCCAATTTCTGCTGTGCTTGAACCGGATGATCAACTGTTTTTCTGTACCTGCCTAATCCACCACTGTCCATGGTTATAGAAGACGATGTCCCCACAAAGGATAGTGGCTGAGTAAGGCGTTTAGGTTATATGAATATATGAATACTTTATTAAGTAACGATAATGGAATTTATCCTCCGCTATGCTTGAACCGGATGACACCTGCCCCAACCTTGGATTATACATAATGGGAGGAATTTATCAGGGATTCTGCGCCTAGACTCTGGCATAGAATCCCTGAAATAATTACAAATGCTAGCTTTTAGGTGGCATTAGTCATTACGTTTTTACCATCTCGACGCCTACCTGTTGTGAATAGGGGTACGGGCGGCTCAGGAGGGAGCACGGCCAGTGGAGAGTGGGCAGGACTTGGAATAGAAATAAACACTACACAGCAACCCACCGAATGCATTAAAAAAGGCTAGAGCCTCTTAATGTTAAATAACCCCCAATGACTATGTGTCTAATCACACCGGAGTCTCCAAGTCTTAGATTAGCCATCACCTTCACAAGGGCTTCTTCAAAAAAAGGAAGTAGCCAGGTAATCTCCCTGCAAAGTCTGCAGTAAAAGGCTGAAGCCTAAGAAGGATGCCGGAATAATTCCCGAATACAAACTAGTAGCAATGGTCCCTCTGTAAAAACATGTAGCAAGAAAGTCTTTTTCCATAGAGAATAGGGAAAAGCGGACATGAAAATTCTGAACAGGTACCAAACCCCTGGGATCAGTGTTGAATGTTAAATCTTTAAAAGTCGCTGAAAATGGCATATAAATGCAGATGGCACATGCCCACCACTGTTTAAATGCCGGCAGAACGTATGTGACACAATTTTCCCCAAGGATCATCGCTCCCAGTGGCAGATACTTTGCGGACAGCATTCAAAGAGTTGAAACTCACGATCATTTCCAACATCTGAGCCAAAACTAAACCTGAACCAGTTCAGGGTACCCGAAACCCAACATTGCACTTTGAGTCCATTCATCAGTAATAGAATTTAACCCTGTTTTCTCTAGTTCTGTAACGATCAAGCTTGTTGCTTCATAATTCAACTTGATAAATGACACATGTTGGCTACGCATATCCAAGTACAGATTCTACAAGGACATAGATGTTACAGTGTGAAGGGCACCTTTGCACATCATGTGTTAGTAACAATAATCCTTGCTTTAGTAATACATATTTTATTCTAAAATAGCTCAGAGCTATATAACAGCCTGTTAATAGGGCCTTAAGAAAATATGACAAAAAATATATTAATTCAGGATAAAGGGTAAAATATCTCAATTTCAATGGATTATCAAGGTTTTCCGTCTGCATTATTAATAGATGCCTATGAATATTCTATCTGATGAATATGTCTTTATTTGAACTGTGCAGCTACAATAATATGAATAGACAGGAGATCCTAAACATAACAGATGTAATAAGGCTTTGATAAAAATTATCAAAGACAGAATAGGCTTCCTAGGGAGTGCCGTACAATGGAGAGCTGTAGCATTTGCATTGTGAAGAGTACTGTATTCCCAAATCCGGCAATTTAGCACAAGATGTTGCAATGTTTTTTCCAAAAACAGTTGAACTTGAGGGTTATATGAACAAATCTGGGTACGTCTATTGAAAGATAAGAAACCTAGTAGATTTAACAGCAAGCAGAGATCTAGAAATATGTGAGGAATTTATACAGAAAGTATATTGGAAAATAATATTAATTCAAAAATAAAATGTATTTGCGAAAATGGGAATCCCCCTTTAATCTTTGCAGCCAGATGAAATCAGTTCTCCCTGTTAAAATACAGAATGGTAAATGAAGTGAATCACAGCAACATGGCAGCATGAGTGAGACCTGTGGTGATGTAAGAAGCATGTGATCAGTCACATGATTCTGACATCACTGCAGGTCCTGTAGGACATCGGGGAGAGCAGTACGGAGGCTCCTCTCTGGGAGATCGGGCGCAGCTCTATGTCAGGGCATCACCCGAGCTGGATCCTCCTGACCTCCGGTCTATAAGACGTGGGCACTTTTTAGCAAGATTTTTTCTTGCTAAAAGTGCGTCTTATAGTCCAGAAAATACGGTATACTGTAAAAATTGTGCTTTGGGGTGTAGGAGGAGTTTGGGAAGTTTGTGGCTTACTGTTTATGTTGTTCAAATGTAAAAAATGGAAAACTATTTCTTGGTTTTCAATAAAAATTTTATTTGATTAAAAAAAAAATTGTGCTTTGTATCCCTGAGATCATCACATGACAAGGGGAAAGCCCATCTTCCAGTATAATTTTATTTCCTAGATATCCTATTTGAGAGCAGAATTCTTACAAAACAAGATTTTATATATAGGGGCTCATTTACTAAGGGCCCGCAGACCGCACTTTTGTTGGACATCCCGACGATCTCCGTTTTGTGAACAGGGATTTAAAAGGGGTTTTTGGCGCATGCGATCAGATTTTGGTGCAGTCATGTGACACAAATCATGGGAGATCCAACGGATTCAACTTAAAAATTGTGTCGCACGCCAAGCACTCACATACGCTGGGAAAAAGATGGTGAACTCCATCAGACCTGAGTGGGAAGCGACACGTGCAGGATATCAGGTGCACAATCTAAGTGAATCGCGTAGAGTTCATCCTCGTCGGACAGTCTGGATTGGGGATCACGCAGGGACCGGGTAAGTAAATGTGCCTCATAGTGTTTATTCTCTGTACTATACATCAAACAGAAGAGTGTTCCAGGTTTCCATGGACATCAGAGAAATAGACTTATGACGGCCACTAAAGCCTTTTACTTGCTCTTTTATATTGATATTTTTCTCTGGAAGTGAATTTGCTTTACAAACACTATTGGCATTGAAGGGTCAATGGAGCAAAATCTAAAATTCTCAGACACAGACAGAAAACCTGGATTTATAGTCTTCTCATATAAATAATTAAGCAGGTCTAAGAACTTGTTAAGTAAGTATTTTGTTCATTAATTGGTAGTTTAGTGATCCTTCATCATTCATTTATAATCTGCTCCCTTGGAAAGTTTCAGAAGAACCAAAAAGAATTATATTCCGAGTGCTATAACATAAAAGGCTGTTTAATGCAAACGAGGGGTCTGTCCAGGATTTAGAAAATATACTAGAAGCAGGAAATGTTATAGAATACAAAAAAGATTGTTATATTTGCCTTTAATTTGATCCCTTTTCCAATGGTCCCCAACAGTCTTTACCTGGTCCCCATCAGTCTTTACCTAATGGACCCCATTAGTCTTTAACTGATCCAATGTGTTACCCTCTCCCACCGTATTACCTGTCCCCATGCAGCCAGGGAGCAAATTGACAGTTTTCTCTTTTTAACAGCAGATTGTATTGCATTGGGACGGGGCATTAAAAAGATTAAGGTGGCAAATTATTGTCCCAGGTCTCCTGCAGTCTATGGGCTCTTTTACATTAGCTCTATTTTTCACGTCCGTGGTTCAATGATTTCCACGGATGCCTCACAAAGCTATTGATTTCTATGGATGTTTTCACATTGGTTTGTATTGTCCGTGGAACAAATTATGGCCTATTTTCTTCACAGATTACGGAAGGCAATAGAAGTCAATGGGGAAACCTGGTGAAACATCAATTTTTATTCATTGATGAGGCTGATGGGTGATGTTTTCAAAGCAATGTTAAACCTTCAGTTTTTTTTGCAGACACAGAGACAAAATGGAAGAAAAACGGAGACACAAATGGAGAGAAAATGATGAGCAACTGAAACTGAGCACCAACCCCAATGTGAAAAAGCTCTAAGGAACTAAAAAATAATAATAATAATAATAATAGATCATAGGACACAAAATGTATCTTTGTAATGTGTCAATACTACGTAATGTAAAAAGCCCCAGATCATTTTTTGTGAATAGCAATAATTTGAAATGATAACAAGACAATTTACAAATTTCCATAAAAACTTTTGAATACAAAATTAAAGCCTCACTTAAACTGCAAAAAAGGGAAAAAGAAAACATTTTGCTTTATTATAACACAAAATAAAATATTATGCTGACAACATAGGACATTTTTTGCTGTAGTCACTTAGACATCAGAAGACTTAGGTCCTTAAAAGGGTTAATTAGAAGAGAAATTTACTCTAAACATTTATTATTGGCTCTCCACCAGTTTTTTAACAGATTTAATTTCCTTGCTGCACCTTGTGCGCCATATTTATGAAGTGTAGGCGCCACAATATTGCTGCTTTTCCAACACTCACGCCATTTTTTGTGGTCATTAATTTGGTTGCAGATGTGTAATCCCAACACTTTTCCTTTGCTTGTTGTTTCCCAACAATTTTTGTCGCACAATTAGACCAGCTGGTCTATAAAATTCTATTTCTCCTTCATGAATGTGGAGTTAGTTTAGACCCTTTTCGGTTGTACGGCAATTCATTAAAGGGGTGTATAGCTGATTACTTTTCATTTGCTAAGATTTTGTTGGCGATCCCCTTCTACTTGTTTGCGCATGCGTTTCCTGCCCTGCGTTCACATGTATTACACAAAAAAGAAGCGTGCACCGAATATTGCAGACAGCACAGGTGCATACCACAAAAGATTATAAGACTTGAAGTCCCAAGGAGGCGGGTCGTGGCCATCAAGCTCAGAACATAAAAGGCAAGGAAGACTAAAAGAGTAAACTAAAAGGGTCATTTTAATGGGGAAAAGTGAGTAGATTTTATAATACCCTTAAATATAAAAAAAAAAAATTTCAACAGAGTGGCCAGAGAACCCCTTTAAATGGGGTTTTCACATAAAAGAAAGTTCTCAAATTTCAATCCCATAGTGAGATTTACAGAAGAAGATCATTTTTAATCCCTTACTTTACAATTTTACTTAGTTTTATTGCTGTTTTAGCTCCTATCACTCAGTGATGCTCAGTGTAAAATTCCAGGGTGTAGACGGGGGAGGGGGGGGTCAGGAGTCCGAGAGCACAGCAGTGCACAGACATTAGAAGCTTTTCATGAGGAGAACACTAGGACTGATAGAGACAGGTTGGAATTATGTTATATTAGCGAATGTGTTATTTTGTTATTCTGAGTATATTTATGAATCTTATCTTCATAACAATACCCATATAAGCCCCTGCACTACGATATAACATTCCAGTATAACTTACTGCTCAGTGCATGTGCCAAAATAATGAACTTGCATACAGTAAGGCACAGCATAGGCACAGCTTTGTGGTTGTTGTCTCTAATAGGCACATATCTCAGTGGTTGCAAGAGGCCACACAGCTAAGTGAGTACAAAACTTTGATGGGCATACAGCCTAATTGTTAGAAACGACTTATAGACAAACAGGTTAGCTGTTACACCACTGAAAGTAGTAGGGAAAGATGATATGTTAGAAAAAGCTAAGTAGAAGAATTCACACAACAATACAACTGACAAATAAATTTAATGGCCTACTCTAGTTTAATTATCCTGAGAATTTTTATGTTTTTCACCCAATATAACACATTATAGTTAGCAGAATGGGTACACTGTTTTATGTAATGCTCTTCCCAGATTCTAAACATTGCGTCCTTAGACCTCACGTCACATAGTCAATTATATTGACCCTAAATTATCTTTACAATCAATGACTCTTCCAGGTATTTTTAGTTCCATATTTGACTTGTCCTTGTTATATTTGATAGGAATTGAACAGTTAATTAGCAAATATAACTGTTTGGCTTCCAATTATCTGAATTTATCTCAGGTGGGAGTGCAGTCTCCTGTCATATAGAGCAATGAGACTCTATTGGAAGTATTTACGCAGCGGATACAATGTTATTCTTATTGCTTTGAACAAATTGATTCCTTTATTACTCACCATACAGTCACCTTTCCATGTCTGATGCTCTTTCACAGACCACAGACAGAAAAACAATGGCCACATATATACTGAATATATGTATATCAATATTCAGTTTGGCGAGAGTTGAGGTGTACAAGTTTACAGGATTCCAAACTATACAGCAGGCACCAATTGGAAGAAATGTGAAATTGGATTGAACTGAAATCTTTACTCATTAGATGCAGAACATTTCAACTTTGTAGTGAGGTCTTCAGTATTGCTCCGGCTCAGCAAATATTTAAAGCTAGTTATTGACACTGGTGCCATGGGTCCCCCCCCCCCAATGTGATATTGATCACCTCTTGTAACATCTGTATTGGCGTCAACTTCTGATAAGCAGAAGATGAGGAGGTTCTTATAATGTCCTATTTTTTTCATAAACTCTGTAGTATGAATATGTCAGCTTACAAAGCTGTTTGGATTGAATAGCTACACACCTGTCTCTTTCCTGTAACTTAGCTTTGGTTCTTCGATAGTCAACCCACTGTGATTGACATCTATTCACACTAAGCACTTTGCTTCTCTACTCTTTGTGTTGTCCAGATCTCTGAGGTCTGGCCTAATAACTACCTGGCCTGGAGCACTTACTGTATATCACATAAGAGTCATTCTCACCCTACTAGACGTTTTATTTTCTTAAAAACAAAGGCATAGGAAGCTTTAGGAAGAGCAGATCCTGCCAGAGAGGGTGCGCACAAGTATGCCAGTGTGCTTGGTGTGCCATCCTGCATACTGGTGTAGATGTCCTTTAATTTGCTACTTAATTAAGGCCAATTGACAATACAAATCTATAGCCAATGTAAGGTATTGGCCCTGGCGATCTATGTAACCATACCGGTTTGTCTGTTGTTAGCAGCCACAACACTTTGAGAAATCTATTTATATTCTAGGATTGTAACTGAACTTAGAGCACTCTGGTCTACGTACGTGTGAGATCTTCTTCAATGAACACAACACCGATTAGAAATGTAGTGTAGCCTATTTATAAAGAATTTGTTCCTCCGTTCCACAATATCAATGTTAAAAAATATGCTGCACATATTAGAGCACATGTACTAAGGGCCGTTTGCCAGTTTTTTGTTGGACTTTGCACGTTCCTTTTAGTGCAAACTGCTTGCACAGGTATTTAAGAAGTGTCTGCACCGCATATATGTCACACGCAAGCCTTTTATGACACAAAGTAGGTTCGGGTGCTCACTCATATCGTGCGCCAGATTTAACAAGCAAGTCCGACAGAATTTGTGTTGCACCCCTCATGTTAAAAAAAAGTGGTGCCGGGGCAGTGCAGGGGGCGCCAGATCCATGATGAACGGTTGCGACATATACTGAATCTGGCGCCCCCTGCACGCTACACAGGCAAACTGCACATAGTACAAACTGCAAGGTTCTTAGTAAATGTGCCCCACTGAGTGAGAACACTAACATTGCCTTTCACCTAAAACACCAGTAGAATCAGTACTTTCTAGTATTGCTAATAAAAAATAATAAAATAGAATATTTGGGGTCGATACAAAGTTTTTTTTTTTATCTATAAAATCATTTCATATGTTTCTAAGGCTTAAAGTCCGTAATCCGTTTTTAATCTATAACAGAGAACATTTTCAAGTGTGCAATTTTTTCAAATAAAACATAAATGCTTTCTATTTTCACGGCATAAAACTATAGAGAAAGTAAGAGTGCACAAAACATGCGGCACGTAAATCACATTTGAAATGACCTTTTTCAAAACCTGTATTCTAAGTTCCTTGTGTTGTAGCCATTATATGTCAGCGTGATTGATTGCCTATTCAATGCGTAATTCATTGAATATGGTTCCAGCCCGCACCATTACAGTTTTATTTGTTATTTTTTGGATTTTCTTATCCTTTTGAGCTGAATTTGATTCGGGCATTGTGCTTTTAAGTAGCCGACAGAAGGAATTATAAAGGGAAATGGATGTGGGAACAGAATACTTGATGTATTTGGTAAAAATGAATTCATATAAACAATTTGAAAGGGGCTAAGTCATCAGCTTTACCTTTCTAAAATTACCTCCTTTGTTTTAAATTTCACCTTTTTATCTTTTTAAAAAATTTAAGTAATGTGAAAATAATCTGAAAACTATCATATCATTTTAGATATTTATCCTTTATCTTTGAATGTTCACTAGCTGCAGCAAGTGTAAAGGTGCAAGTTAGGAACGCCCCACGCTGGTCTACTTCCCTGCGCCACCCTTCATGCCTCTCCATGCCTCACTGGCATGGACATTGTGTAAAAGGGAATATACCTCTGACGTGTGGAACTCTTGGTCAAGTATCACACTCACATTTTTCCATGGGACTCCACTTCATAACTTAGAGAGTAGCGTGGGAGAAATCATGTAAAAACATGCTACATTCCGTAAACGTATACCCATATTAAAGAACTCTAGAGTGGTGGCTGCTTAAGAAAGACATGCCAAAAGATGGCATCTCACTCTTGGATGATTATATATTAAACAGAAATACGATGGTTAAGTCTGCTTATATCATTGGATGGGAAGATGATCTGCAAATGACTTTCTCGGACACTCAAACAGCAGTTATACAAAGTAGATCACATGGCTTCTCGAGATGTGTTAGGATACAGGAGAATTCATATAAAGTAGTTACACATTGGTACAACACTCCTTCATTGCTGAAAAAGAGAGGACTCGTTACTTCAGCCCTTTGCTGGAGATGTGAGAATAATAAAGAGAAATTTTGGTCATGCCCATTTATCCAGAACTATTGGGACAGTGTAATGCTGAAAATGACGCAAGTTTTAGTGATGGAGAAAACTCTCACCAAATTCAGTCTTCTTGTGGTTACCCAGTAAAACCTGGACAACTTATTAAAAAGAACCTTGTGACACACTGAATCAAGGTAGGTGCTTCCTTCAATATGGCTTCAAAAAGATTCCCCATCACTAAGGGAGTGGATAGATAGAGTGGACAGTATATACAGATTGGAGGAGTTAGCTAGCTGGGAGTCAAAGACGCATCATCAATTTTCTCTACTCTGGAAAACATAGAAAAAATGTTAATTTAAGCTACACGACACTGCCCCCCTCCCTTCTCCTCCCCCACATGGCCAAACTTGGGATCCGTATAAGCGCAAATAAAGGGGTTTTAAACCTTTTACATTTAGCCAAAATGATAGATATGCTACTATGATCACTGATAAAAGACTTATAGGAAGGTAGCAATCAGATATTGGTAAATGGTATTTTAGGTGCTGGATATGGACGTGCAACATGGTGCTTAACATGTCAAGACTGTTTGATGGCCTAGTTGTTTAAAATATTACATTGTTCCCCTCCAACCTCTCCTCTTCCCGCCCTGTTGATGCTATTTCTTCAAACCCTCTCCCTCTTCTTACCCTTTTTCTACCTTTCCACCTTTACCCCATTACCCCATTGGAAGGAAACTATCAATGACAAATCCAGCCTCTTTAGGCACAAGTTCATAATATTGCCAGTATCATATCAGAGCCTCCTGGGAAATTTTGCAGATGGATCTCAATCTCTGAACTTTAACCATGAGTAACAATTTTTTCCTCTGCCTATGTAGATGTTGTCTGTAGACAAATCTGGCTAATATGGAAAGAATGTTAACTGGAATGCTAAGAGATTTATACAGCTTCAGTTGAGCTCAGTGAACTGTACTTTGCACTGAGCTACCCTTAGTGGTGGCAGTAGACAGACACTGTTATCACTCAGTGCTGAGTATGAGAAATGTATAGTATGTGACTTACTAACAATTTACCAACTTACTTCCAACATATAGAATACACATAGTCTATCAGCAGAAGTTGACTGAATAAACCATCACCAGTATGTTGTCCAACTGGTTGTCACCTTCCAGCTCATGTTTCTTTCAGGACCCAGTGTGGTGGCATCATCCAGAAAATCAGTTCTTGAAGTGAGAGATAAGTTGGTTGTTCAAAGGAATCGGATAGTTTAGCACTAAAGTCCAGCTCTCTTTGCCTCAGAACACCCTCATTACACTTTGACAGAGTCGGTTAGTAATGTGCCTGGATACAGAACTGTCAATTACAGCATAGGGGGCACTCTGAGGAGAGAAGAGCTTGACTTCAGTGCTAAACTCCCCGCCTCTGTGACTGTATTCGTCTCACTTCAGAATTGATTTTCTGGGTCAGCCATGAAACAATAATGTGAACACTGGTTTTGCACAACAATGTTGTATTCTTCAGTTATAAAAAGGAAACCTAAAATTATTCCCTGCCTTTGTTAGTCTTATAGGAAAATAGAGATGTAGTTACTAAAAGGGTTTGTCAACCATGAAATATAAATTCTATTCAGAAGAAGTGATGTGTCTATGTCTTTTAGGTGACCTTTAAGAGAAGAAGGATTATAAAGAGCACCCGTCGCTGAAGAGAAACTTAATCACTGAACTAAAGAATTACCATAGATCAAACCACTAAGGAGAGACATGACCCATGGTTTATATGAAAAAGGGATAGAAAAGATGGAGGGCATACATACACTTTATATTATGCTAATAGTTATTCATGCAGAGAGTTAAAGCTCAGGACATCCCTCCTGCTACCAGTAATTGGAGGAAAACCCTGAAAATCCAGCAGGACATCTTAATCATTACTTCAGTGCCTGTACCTATGAAATCTAGTTTAAAGAGAACCCGTCATGCAAAATAACCCCCCTAAACTAAATATATTTTCATAAACTGCCATTAGAGAGCATTGTCTCTATCCCTTCATTGTCCCTCTACATGCCTGTAAACCTAAGCAATGAGATCCTAAAGCTGTATGCAAATGACCTGTTAAATGTCCAATGAAGCATTAGCATATTCAAGCTGTCCACCTTATTCATGAGTGGGAGGCACAGCCACACCCCCACTGCTTGACTAACAGCCTGTATAATGATGTGAGGCTGTATAATGATGTGCTTCCTGGTGCTGGTGGCCACACCCCCTGCAGCCTGTGTGTGTGTATAGGAGAGATACAGCAGCTCCAGGCAGCCATGTAACAGCAGAACATGTCAGATTCATGTGTAGCTGATGTCTGTGTCTCTCACCTGTATATTAGGAGGATGCAGCATGTCAGCAGATGCAGCACACACACTAGCCATGCTTTACTATACATTACACACAGACATGAGCAGGGGGAGGAGAGGGGTAACAGGGGTGACATCACTGCCTCTGACCATGTGACCACCCTCATTTACATGATAAACAATAGATGATTTTACAATGAATAATGTATGAAATAACTAGATAAAGGCTGGGATGGGATCCTTGTGAGCTGCTCCAACAGGTAGAGGTGACAGGACTAGTGACAGAGACCTGATGACAGGTGTCCTTTAAGGATGATTGTCCTCAGGAGCAAGAATGTTTCTTTTATCTTTTATAATCCAAAAAAATGTGTTTGGCCAGAGGGTGAAGGTACACAGAGCTGAATGTTCCAGAGGGTGTAGGTAGTAGACTATTCAGAAGCTAAATGAAAGTGTAGCTAAAGTAAAGGTAACAGAGGGGAATCAATAGACATTATAAAAATATAAAGGAGTGCTTCTATATTGTACCTGTGTATAATGTATCTTTTAGTACCCGCTTAATGCATTCCCATGTTGTATTTTATTGTTGTATCTCCAATAAAGCTATTTAAAAAAAAAAAGACAAGTGTAGATAAACCCTGTACCCTGATAATATAAGCTCATTGTCATCCCACAGCTTTTAATAGGACAGAGGATTCATGAAGTGTCTGCTCAGCTAGTACCCACCCACATTGCTGAATTTTACATTGACCATGACTGGCTGATAGGACCTAAAACAGCAATAAAGCTGATGAAAATTGCAAAGTGAAGGTTTCTGGGATAATATGTAATAGAATTTTCCTGGATGGAATAAGGAAAACCAGAAGATTTGAAAGGGTGCAAAGGTATAGCTGGCAGCCCTGCTGGCCTGCTTCCAGTGACTGTGCCCAGGGATGAGCACACAAAGGCCAGCCCCGTGTTTCTCCCTGGCATGGTATTTTTTCAAACAATGTGCAGGAGACAAAACTTCAAGTACCATGTGTATGACCAGGATGCAGCAAACAAAACATAAGCTGAAGTGGATGACTCACAAAGAAAAAAAAGGTTCAGCTTTTTACCCCCCAAACAATGCAGAGTGGACAAATTAGCCTGAGGGACGATAGATCTCTTTAACTGCCCACAGGGCTAATGTAGTGGCGGCTGAGCCCCCAGGCAAGAAACGCTGTGGCTTGTATACGCCCACCAGTGAGGACTGCAAAGGTCTTGCCACCGTTTGCCTCCTCCTTCTCCACTTCCTCTTCTCCTGCCTCCTTATCCAGTCAGCGCAGACTGGCACCACCAGTTTCATCACAGCAATAGGAAAACTGATCTATCCGGGCAAAAGACTGGACACCACCAAAATTAGGGAAACATTTAGAGTAACTCATTGGATAGACATAAACTTTTTGAACAAAAAAATGTAAACATTTTTAATTTTTAGAAAAACAAACTTTGTGGATATATAAACATTTAAAAAAACAAACTTTTTGGAAAACACTAATCTTTTTTAAAATGCATCTAAATACCCATTGATTTTTTTATGCAGTGAGAGGAAGGGTCAGGTTTTTCCAAATGTGTCTTTGATGGCAGTGAAAGCACCAGGTTCTTCCAAAAGCCACCAATGGCAAATAATAGGTGGCAACCCAGCTGGATCTGCGCTATAAAGAGAATATGAGAGAATGCACAAGTGGTGGAGTTCCCATATGACATTAATGGCTCAGTGGCCATTAATGTCCACAGACACCTATGCTCCCCTCCTGGAGATTACAGATGCTACATGCATCATTCATTACAGTTTCCCTGAAAATGATGGTGTGTTAAGTCTTCACCTTATAGATTATGGGTTATATTCAGTGTAGATCTGGCCATTATTCCAGGGACAATCTGTTTTACTAATAACAGAGAAACATGCAAGCTGTGTTTTTGATTTATTGAAAAGTTGTAGTTCAGCCACACAAGAGAAGAATCAGTATATAATGCTTCTCCCTCTCTGTGTTGTGGATGCAGCTCGATTGTTTGGCTATGTAGTAACCAAAAATGATGCATAGGATAAACATATTCCAGAATTTAATGAATATTATTGGTCACCGATGAATAAAATTCTAGAATAGAAAATGGCACACAAACATTTGCTGTAGGTATTACTGCAAGTTATTCAGTGACAGAAGCACCTTTACAATCAAAGTATTACTGAATGCTATTCATAGAAAACAGCACATTTTTGATCTGCATATTAGTGTGCACTGCTCACGTAGAACAGCACTTTTATGATCCATATATTAGTGCACACTATTCACGGTCAATTAGTCATTAGTGTCTGGTATTCACTGACAACAGCACCTTTACAATCAAGGTATTACTGGATTCTATTTATAGACAACAGCACTTTTATGATCTATGTATTAGTGAACATTATTTAGGGATAACAACACTTTTGTGATTTACATATTAGTGTGATCTGTGCATTGGCAACAGTGTCTCTACAATTAAAGTATTACTGGACTCTATTCATGGACAGAAGCAACTTTACAAGCAAGGTATGATTGATGATAATTTATGATTGTTCAGGAGCTGAGAACTATAGAGAGACAGGACCATGAAGATCTTTCTGAATGATGCACTAAATGCTAATGCTCCTGTCTGGTCTTTCCATTTATTGCTATATAATCCTATTTAATCAGTAACAATATCCCAGCACTATAAGAGCCTAAGAGTAGCCCAATGCAGATCTTCATATTGCCATTAGTGCCTGTCCCTAATAACTGCAACCTCACCTATTTACCTAAGTGCCCTAAACAGGACAATTGCAGGTTTTCAGAAGTCCCTGACTATCTGACTGAACCGATGATGAGTAGCAAGCTTTTCCTGACTTTCTCTGGTTTGTAATGGTGTCTGGACATGTGACCATGTTCTTATACATGTCTAGCCCGGACAATCACAGCCATGCCCACAGAGGACTGGGGCTGTAAGCTGCTTGATTGGCTGCTTCAGCAGTCAATCAAGCAGCTTGGTGCTTGTTACCGAACATGGACCCGGGTTTGCTTTTCACAAATGGAAAACTTACCCCTTTGAAGGCGAATTTTCAAACGAAAAGCAAATATAAATATATATAAACAGATGAAAAATTATCCTCATTGTGCACCTTGGTCCTCAAACAGACAGTAGACACATGTGGGCGAATATTAACAATAAGTTCTACAGTTCTGGAATTTGTAATAAAATAAAAACATTTCACATTTCAGACTTACATTCGCAGCTTCCTGTTGTTTTGTATTTTTCATACTGTTCTCAGTGGAAATGTACAGAATATTTAATAAATGGCTTCTGGTAGATAAATCCCACTCCCTGCCAAAGTTTTGCTGCTTTCTTGTTTTTTTTATTAAAAATAAATGAAAGTAAAAAAGAGATTATTCTTACATGTGAGATGTTCTTTGTTTGAAGTGCAACACAATGAATCTGGGGGTGACAATGATAAGTTCTATAATAAGCAAATTTTTGGAGTCTAGCAGAGATCTAGGGAGACAGCAGGGTGCGGATATTTGCGAAAATGTTAGGAAAGAGTATTTGTTTTATCCTCTTGATTTGCGTTCTAAAAGCCGAGCTTTGATGTCCTACTTTTATCTCAGTTTATGGTTTATGCTGATAATACTGTAGACGCAGGATCCCAGGATATATTTCTTCTCTGTAGATTCCATATTAATTGATTACCATAAATATAGAAATAATTGCTAAAGTTTTACCCAACACATCCTTCTGAATGAAGTTCAACCCGCTGCAGTGATGACGAGATCCTGTGATGGGATCTCATTGATAAAACAGGAAGTGGAAGTTAGTGGATTTGTTCACCCAGAATCCCTTTACTCAGTGATGTCACTTCAATTTTTCTACAAGGTGTTTGTGTGTGGGAGGGGGGGAGCAGGTATTAGGTAATTTACCAATATACGATTACTATACCAAGCTACTTCGCAGGACCTTATGATTAGTGATTAGTGTTAAAATTCAAACTCGGCCAAACCGGAATTTTAAAAATTCTGCTCTGGTCTAGTTGTCGAACACAAGTAATAACCACAAGTAATACTCTGCTGGCACAGATTTCTGGTGTCAATTCTTCACATTCTTGGCATTTAAATAGCAGCTGTCACAGGGAAGTAACAATACTCTCCAAAATGAAGGCACCCTGCATCGCCGGCATTCCACTGGTGACTTTTCATTTGGCATTTAAACATTAAACACCCACAATCAGTGCCACCGATCAAGGGCATTATTGGTGGGGAGAGGTTGGCCCAAACCTGGACCTGAACTAATTAATTATGGGGTTGGTTCTAAGGAACCTGAACCGCAAAGTTCAGTACGAACTTTGGCTTGGGTCCGCTCAACACTAATTATGATAATTTCATGAATACAAACGCAAATTCCTGGAATATATATTCGTTGTAGACAGTGAGATAGCACACGACCTTCCATCTACGGGCATTTTGTGGAAAGCAATGTTTCCTCACGTCCTATAGATCCACCTACCACCGGATCTACCTTTATAGGTAGATCCATGGTGGAAGGTTCCCATTAAGAGAGGGAGCTACTTTGCTACATTTAGTTGATGAAGTGTTGCTGTGTTACATATTAAAGGGGATGTCCAGGATTAACTTTTATTGTATTATTGGCCTCCTGTGATATGAAAATAATAAACATTCTGTACTTGCCTTACTCTAGTGTTACATTGAAGCCATTAGAGGGTGGAATATATATACAGCCTGTTTTATTATTTTCATACCACCAGGGGCCAATAGTACAATAAAATTTAATCCTGGACATCCCCATAGTTACTGCTGTGCTACATATTAATGAGATGGTGATGTGGCGTCTAAATTAACGAGAGGGTATTGGGAGTGTAAATATGTTTGTTGTCAAGTATAATGTGCAGATTTGGGATAGTATTGAGAATTTAACTAGCAGAGGCCCTCATCCTAAGTAAGCACACTGCTTATGTGTTATGACACTGGTTCTGGTTACTTGACTCTTGAATGTGTCTGTACCTTTACATCAGAAGAGTAATTAAGATACTGCAGAGAAATCCATATCTCATATCCACATCACCCCCTCATCCCCATAGACTGTAAGCTCTTGTGTCACCTCCTCATAATCATAGACTATAAGCTCTTGTGTCGCCCCCTCATCCTCATAGACTGTAAGGTCTTGTGTCACCCCTCATCCTCGTAGACTGTAAGCTCTTGTGTCACCCCCTCATCCTCATAGACTGTAAGCTCTTGTGTCACCCCCTCATCCTCATAGACTGTAAGCTCTTGTGTCACCCCCTCATCCTCATAGACTGTAAGCTCTTATGTCACCCACTCATCCTCATAGACTGTAAGCTCTTGTGTCATCCCCTCATTCTCATAGACTGTAAGCTCTTGTGTCACCCCCTCATCCTCATACACTATAAGCTCTTGTGTCACCCCCTCATCCTCATACACTGTAAGCTCTTCTGTCACCCCCTCATCCTCATAGACTGTAAGCTCTTGTGTCACCCCCTCATCCTCATAGACTGTAAGCTCTTGTGTCACCCCCTCATCCTCATAGACTGTAAGCTCTTGTGTCACCCCCTCATCCTCATAGACTGTAAGCTCTTATGTCACCCCCTCATCCTCATAGACTGTAAGCTCTTGTGTCACCCCCTCATCCTCATACACTGTAAGCTCTTGTGTCACCCCCTCATCCTCATACACTGTAAGCTCTTCTGTCACCCCCTCATCCTCATACACTGTAAGCTCTTGTGTCACCCCCTCATACTCATACACTGTAAGCTCTTGTGTCACCCCCTCATCCTCATACACTGTAAGCTCTTATGTCACCCCCTCATCTTCATAGACTGTAAGCTCTTAGGACGACCCCTCATCCTCATAGACCGTAAGCTCTTGTGTCACCCCCTCATCCTCATAGACCGTAAGCTCTTGTGTCATACCCTTTATCCTCATAGACTGTAAGCTCTTGTGTCACCCCCTCATCCCCATAGACTGTAAGCTCTTGTGTCACCTCCTCATCCTCATAGACCGTAAGCTCTTGTGTCACCCCCTCATCCTCATACACTGTAAGCTCTTGTGTCACCCCCTCATCCTCATACACTGTAAGCTCTTGTGTCACCCCCTCATCCTCATACACTGTAAGCTCTTGTGTCACCCCCTCATCCCCATAGACTGTAAACTCTTGTGTCACCTCCTCATCCTCATAGACTGTAAGCTCTTGTGTCGCCCCCTCATCCCCATAGACTGTAAGCTCTTGTGTCACCCCTCATCCTCATAGACTGTAAGCTCTTATGTCACCCCCTCATCCTCATAGACTGTAAGCTCTTATGTCACCCCCTCATCCTCATAGACTATAAGCTCTTGTGTCACCCCCTCATCCTCATAGACCGTAAGGTCTTGTGTCATACCCTTCATCCTCATAGACTGTAAGCTCTTGTGTCACCCACTCCTCCTCATAGACTGTAAGCTCTTATGTCACCCCCTCATCCTCATAGACTGTAAGCTCTTGTGTCACTGCCTCATCCTCATAGACTGTAAGCTCTTGTGTTCCCCCTCATCCTCATAGACTATAAGCTCTTGTGTAGCCCCCTCATCCTCATAGACTGTAGGCTCTTGTGTCACCCCTCATCCTCATAGACTGTAAGCTCTTGTGTCACACCCTCATTCTCATAGACCAGTGATGGCGAACCTTTTGTAGACCGAGTGCCCAAACTACAACCAATGTAGTTACCATGAAATGCCAACATGGCATTTTAAGCAGTAACTTATTGCTACCTGTTCTTCCACATCTTTCATTCGTATTGGCCGCCCAAGGCCACCAATACAGTTGAAAGAAGGAGGGAAAATTTAGTCTCTCTTTGTAGCTTCTCTCCAGGGTCTCTCTGCAGAGAAAGAATGGTGGGTCCAGCAGGATGAGCTTGAAAGATAATGCAGTTCTGTCAACACCACCTCACTTTCCCGCAGCTCCAAACAGCCAATTAAGTGTGGCTTAAGTTGCCTGGGAATGCAGGAAGATTTGGTCCTGTTTGGTGAACTCTGTCCTGGGTTGATGATCTGGGTGCCCAGAGAAATGGCTCAGAGTGCCACCTCTGGCACCCGTGCCACAGGTTCGCCACCACTGTCATAGACTGTAAGCTCTTGTGTCACCCCTCATCCTCATAGACTGTAAGCTCTTATGTCACCCCCTCATCCTCATAGACTGTAAGCTCTTATGTCACCCCCTCATCCTCATAGACTATAAGCTCTTGTGTCAATCCCTCATCCTCATAGACCATAGGGTCTTGTGTCATACCCTTCATCCTCATAGACTGTAAGCTCTTGTGTCACTTCCTCATCCCCATAGACTGTAAGCTCTTGTGACACCTCCTCATCCTCATAGACTGTAAGCTCTTGTGTCGCCCCCTCATCCTCATAGACTATAAGCTCTTGTGTCGCCCCCCTCATCTTCATAGACTGTAGGCTCTTGTGTCACCCCTCATCCTCATAGACTGTAAGCTCTTGTGTCACACCCTCATCCCCATAGACTGTAAGCTCTTGTGTCACCCCTCATCCTCATAGACTGTAAGCTCTTGTCTCACCCCCTCATCCTCATAGACTGTAAGCTCTTGTGTCACCCCTCATCCTCATAGGCTGTAAGCTCTTGTGTCACCCCCTCATCCTCATAGACTGTAAGCTCTTGTGTCACCCCCTCATCCTCATAGACTATAAGCTCTTGTGTCACCACCTCATCCTCATAGACCGTAGGGTCTTGTGTCATATCCTTCATCCTCATAGACTGTAAGCTCTTGTGTCACCCCCTCATCCCCATAAACTGTAAACTCTTGTGTCACCTCCTCATCCTCATAGACTGTAAGCTCCTGTGTTGCCCCCTCATCCTCATAAACTGTAAGCTCTTGTGTCACACCCTCATCCCCATAGACTGTAAGCTCTTGTGTCAACCCTTAATCTCATAGACTGTAAGCTCTTATGTCACCCCCTCATCCTCATAGACTGTAAGCTCTTATGTCACCCCCTCATCCTCATACACTATAAGCTCTTGTGTCACCCCCTCATCCTCATAGACCGTAAGGTCTTGTGTCATACCCTTCATCCTCATAGACTGTAAGCTCTTGTGTCGCCTCTCATCCTCATAGACTATAAGCTCTTGTGTCGCCCCCTCATCCTCATAGACTGTAGGCTCTTGTGTCACCCCTCATCCTCATAGACTGTAAGCTCTTGTATCACACCCTCATTCTCATACACTGTAAGCTCTTGTGTCACCCCTCATCCTCATAGACTGTAAGCTCTTGTGTCACCCCCTCATCCTCATACACTGTAAGCTCTTGTGTCACCCCTCATCCTCATAGACTGTAAGCTCTTATGTCACACCCTCATCCCCATAGACTGTAAGCTCTTATGTCACCTCCTCATCCTCATAGACTATAAGCTCTTGTGTCACCCCCTCATCCTCATAGACCGTAAGGTCTTGTGTCATACCCTTCATCCTCATAGACTGTAAGCTCTTGTGTCGCCCCCTCATCATCATAGACTATAAGCTCTTGTGTCGCCCCCTCATCCTCATAGACTGTAGGCTCTTGTGTCACCCCTCATTCTCATAGACTGTAAGCTCTTGTGTCACACCCTCATCCTCATAGACTGTAAGCTCTTGTGTCACCCACTCATCCTCATAGACTGCAAGCTCTTATGTCACCCCCTCATCCTCATAGACTATAAGCTCTTGTGTCACCCCCTCATCCTCATGGACTGCAAGCTCTTATGTCACCCCCTCATCCTCATAGACTATAAGCTCTTGTGTCACCCCCTCATCCTCATAGACCGTAGAGTCTTGTGTCATACCCTTCATCCTCATAGACTGTAAGCTCTTGTTTCACCCCCCCATCCCCATAGACTGTAAGCTCTTGTGTCACCTCCTCATCCTCATAGACTGTAAACTCTTGTGTTGCCCCCTCATACTCATAGACTGTAAGGTCTTGTGTCATACCCATCATCCTCATAGACTGTAAGCTCTTGTGTCCCCCTCATCCTCATAGACTGTAAGCTCTTGTGTCACCCCCTCATCCTCATAGACTGTAAGCTCTTGTGTCACCCACTCATCCTCATAGACTGTAAGCTCTTGTGTCACCCGCTCATCCTCATAGACCGTAAGGTCTTGTATCATACCCTTTATCCTCATAGACTGTAAGCTCTTGTGTCAGCCCCTCATCCTCATAGACTGTAGGCTCTTGTGTCATACCCTTCATCCTCATAGACTGTAAGCTCTTGTGTCGCCTCTCATCCTCATAGACTATAAGCTCTTGTGTCGCCCCCTCATCCTCATAGACTGTAGGCTCTTGTGTCACCCCTCATCCTCATAGACTGTAAGCTCTTGTGTCACACCCTCATTCTCATACACTGTAAGCTCTTGTGTCACCCCTCATCCTCATAGACTGTAGGCTCTTGTGTCACCCCCTCATCCTCATACACTGTAAGCTCTTGTGTCACCCCTCATCCTCATAGACTGTAGGCTCTTGTGTCACACCCTCATCCCCATAGATTGTAAGCTCTTTTGTCACCCCCTCATCCTCATAGACTATAAGCTCTTGTGTCACCCCCTCATCCTCATAGACCGTAAGGTCTTGTGTCATACCCTTCATCTTCATAGACTGTAAGCTCTTTTGTCGCCCCCTCAACATCATAGACTATAAGCTCTTGTGTCGCCCCCTCATCCTCATAGACTGTAGGCTCTTGTGTCACCTCTCATCCTCATAGACTGTAAGCTCTTGTGTCACTCCCTCATCCTCATAGACTGTAAGCTCTTGTGTCACCCACTCATCCTCATAGACTGCAAGCTCTTATGTCACCCCCTCATCCTCAAAGACTATAAGTTCTTGTGTCACCCCCTCATCCTCATAGACTGCAAGCTCTTATGTCACCCCCTCATCCTCATAGACTATAAGCTCTTGTGTCACCCCCTCATCCTCATAGACCGTAGGGTCTTGTGTCATACCCTTCATCCTCATAGACTGTAAGCTCTTGTGTCACCCCCCCATCCCCATAGACTGTAAGCTCTTGTGTCACCTCCTCATCCTCATAGACTGTAAACTCTTGTGTTGCCCCCTCATCCTCATAGACTGTAAGGTCTTGTGTCATACCCATCATCCTCATAGACTGTAAGCTCTTGTGTCCCCCTCATCCTCATAGACTGTAAGCTCTTGTGTCACCCCCTCATCCTCATAGACTGTAAGCTCTTGTGTCACCCCCTCATCCTCATAGACTGTAAGCTCTTGTGTCACCCACTCATCCTCATAGACTGTAAGCTCTTGTGTCACCCGCTCATCCTCATAGACTGTAAGCTCTTGTGTCACCCACTCATCCTCATAGACCGTAAGGTCTTGTGTCATACCCTTCATCCTCATAGACTGTAAGCTCTTGTGTCAGCCCCTCATCCTCATAGACTGTAGGCTCTTGTGTCACCCCTCATCCTCATAGACTGTAAGCTCTTGTGTCACACCCTCATCCTCATAGACTGTAAGTTTTTTTGCCACCCCCTCATCCTCATTGACTGTAAGCTCTTGTGCCACCCCCTCATCCTCATTGACTGTAAGCTCTTGTGTCACCCCTTCATCCTCATAGACTGTAAGCTCTTGTGTCACCCCTCATCCTAATAGACTGTAAGCTCTTGTGTCACCCCCTCATCCTCATACACTGTAAGGTCTTGTGACATACCCTTCATCCTCATAGACTGTAAGCTCTTGTGTCCCCACTCATCCTCATAGACTGTAAGCTCTTGTGTCACCCCCTCATCCTCATAGACTGTAAGATCTTATGTCACCCCCTCATCCTCATAGACTATAAGCTCTTGTGTCACCCCCTCATCCTCATAGACTGTAAGCTCTTATGTCACCCCCTCATCCTCATAGACTATAAGATCTTGTGTCGCCCCCTCATCCTCATAGACTGTAGGCTCTTGTGTCACCCCTCATCCTCATAGACTGTAAGCTCTTGTGTCACACCCTCATTCTCATAGACTGTAGGCTCTTGTGTCACCCCTCTTTCTCATAGACTGTAAGCTCTTGTGTCACCCCCTCATCCTCATAGACTGTAAGCTCTTGTGTCACCCCTCATCCTCATAGACTGTAAGCTCTTGTGTCACCCCCTCATCCTCATAGACTGTAAGCTCTTGTGTCACCCCCTCATCCTCATAGACTGTAAGCTCTTGTGTCACCCCCTCATCCTCATAGACTATAAGCTCTTGTGTCACCCCCTCATCCTCATAGACCGTAGGGTCTTGTGTCATACCCTTCATCCTCATAGACTGTAAGCTCTTGTGTCACCCCCCCATCCCCATAGACTGTAAGCTCTTGTGTCACCTCCTCATCCTCATAGACTGTAAACTCTTGTGTTGCCCCCTCATCCTCATAGACTGTAAGGTCTTGTGTCATACCCATCATCCTCATAGACTGTAAGCTCTTGTGTCCCCCTCATCCTCATAGACTGTAAGCTCTTGTGTCACCCCCTCATCCTCATAGACTGTAAGCTCTTGTGTCACCCACTCATCCTCATAGACTGTAAGCTCTTGTGTCACCCGCTCATCCTCATAGACTGTAAGCTCTTGTGTCACCCACTCATCCTCATAGACCGTAAGGTCTTGTGTCATACCCTTCATCCTCATAGACTGTAAGCTCTTGTGTCAGCCCCTCATCCTCATAGACTGTAGGCTCTTGTGTCACCCCTCATCCTCATAGACTGTAAGCTCTTGTGTCACACCCTCATCCTCATAGACTGTAAGTTTTTTTGCCACCCCCTCATCCTCATTGACTGTAAGCTCTTGTGCCACTCCCTCATCCTCATTGACTGTAAGCTCTTGTGTCACCCCTTCATCCTCATAGACTGTAAGCTCTTGTGTCACCCCTCATCCTAATAGACTGTAAGCTCTTGTGTCACCCCCTCATCCTCATACACTGTAAGGTCTTGTGACATACCCTTCATCCTCATAGACTGTAAGCTCTTGTGTCCCCACTCATCCTCATAGACTGTAAGCTCTTGTGTCACCCCCTCATCCTCATAGACTGTAAGATCTTATGTCACCCCCTCATCCTCATAGACTATAAGCTCTTGTGTCACCCCCTCATCCTCATAGACTGTAAGCTCTTATGTCACCCCCTCATCCTCATAGACTATAAGATCTTGTGTCGCCCCCTCATCCTCATAGACTGTAGGCTCTTGTGTCACCCCTCATCCTCATAGACTGTAAGCTCTTGTGTCACACCCTCATTCTCATAGACTGTAGGCTCTTGTGTCACCCCTCTTTCTCATAGACTGTAAGCTCTTGTGTCACCCCCTCATCCTCATAGACTGTAAGCTCTTGTGTCACCCCTCATCCTCATAGACTGTAAGCTCTTGTGTCACCCCCTCATCCTCATAGACTGTAAAACTTTGTGTCACCTCCTCATCCTCATAGACTGTAAGCTCTTGTGTCGCCCCCTCATCCTCATAGACTATAAGCTTTTGTGTCACACCCTCATCCCCATAGACTGTAAGCTCTTGTGTCACCCCTCATCCTCATAGACTGTAAGCTCTTATGTCACCCCC
Source organism: Engystomops pustulosus (assembly GCF_040894005.1). Lineage (NCBI taxonomy): Eukaryota > Metazoa > Chordata > Amphibia > Anura > Leptodactylidae > Engystomops > Engystomops pustulosus. The sequence goes on along the minus strand of NC_092415.1, from coordinate 178,793,986 downwards.
TCATCCTCATAGACTGTAAGCTCTTGTGTCACCCCTCATCCTCATAGACTATAAGCTCTTGTGTCACCCCCTCATCCTCATTGACCGTAAGGTCTTGTGTCATACCCTTCATCCTCATAGACTGTAAGCTCTTGTGTCGCCCCCTCATCCTCATAGACTATAAGCTCTTGTGTCGCCCCCTCATCCTCATAGACTGTAGGCTCTTGTGTCACCCCTCATCCTCATAGACTGTAGGCTCTTGTGTCACAACTCATCCTCATAGACTGTAAGCTCTTGTGTCACACCCTCATTCTCATAGACTGTAAGCTCTTGTGTCACCCCTCATCCTCATAGACTGTAAGCTCTTATGTCACCCCCTCATCCTCATAGATTGTAAGCTCTTATGTCACCCCCTCATCCTCATAGACTATAAGCTCTTGTGTCACCTCCTCATCCTCATAGACCATAGGGTCTTGTGTCATACCCTTCATCCTCATAGACTGTAAGCTCTTGTGTCACCCCCTCATCCCCATAGACTGTAAACTCTTGTGTCACCTCCTCATCCTCATAGACTGTAAGCTCTTGTGTCGCCCCCTCATCCTCATGGACTATAAGCTCTTGTGTCGCCCCCTCATCCTCATAGACTGTAGGCTCTTGTTTCACCCCTCATCCTCATAGACTGTAAGCTCTTGTGTCACACCCTCATCCCCATAGACTGTAAGCTCTTGTGTCACCCTTCATCCTCATAGACTGTAAGCTCTTGTGTCACCCCCTCATCCTCATAGACTGTAAGCTCTTGTGTCACGCCTTATCCTCATACACTGTAAGCTCTTGTGTCACCCCCTCATCCTCAGAGACTGTAAGCTCTTATGTCACCCCCTCATCCTCATAGACTATAAGCTCTTGTGTCACCCCCTCATCCTCATAGACCGTAGGGTCTTGTGTCATACCCTTCATCCTCATAGACTGTAAGCTCTTTTGTCACCCCCTCATCCCCATAGACTGTAAACTCTTGTGTCACCTCCTAATCCTCATAGACTGTAAGCTCTTGTGTCACCCCCTCATCCTCATAGACTATAAGCTCTTGTGTCACACCCTCATCCCCATAGACTGTAAGCTCTTGTGTCACCCCTCATCCTCATAGACTGTAAGCTCTTGTGTCACCCCCTCATCCTCATAGACTGTAAGCTCTTATGTCACCCCCTCATCCTCATAGACTATAAGCTCTTGTGTCACCCCCTCATCCTCATAGACCGTAAGGTCTTGTGTCATACCCTTCATCCTCATAGACTGTAAGCTCTTGTGTCGCCCCCTCATCCTCATAGACTATAAGCTCTTGTGTCGCCCCCTCATCCTCATAGACTGTAGGCTCTTGTGTCAGCCCTCATCCTCATAGACTGTAAGCTCTTGTGTCACACCCTTATTCTCATAGACTGTAAGCTCTTGTGTCACCTTCTCATCCTCATACACTGTAAGCTCTTATGTCACCCCCTCATCCTCATAGACTGTAAGCTCTTGTGTCACCCCTCATCCTCATAGACTGTAGGCTCTTGTGTCACCCCTCATCCTCATAGACTGTAGGCTCTTGTGTCACACCCTCATCCTCATAGACTGTAAGCTCTTATGTCACCCCCTCATCCTCATAGACTATAAGCTCTTTTGTCACCCCCTCATCCTCATAGACCGTAAGGTCTTGTGTCATACCCTTCATCCTCATAGACTGTAAGCTCTTGTGTCGCCCCCTCATCCTCATAGACTATAAGCTCTTGTGTCGCCCCCTCATCCTCATAGACTGTAAGCTCTTGTGTCGTCCCCTCATCCTCATAGACTGTAAGCTCTTATGTCGCCCCCTCATCCTCATAGACTGTAAGCTCTTATGTCACCCCCTCATCCTCATAGACTATAAGCTCTTGTGTCACCCCCTCATCCTCATAGACCGTAGGGTCTTGTGTCATACCCTTCATCCTCATAGACTGTAAGCTCTTTTGTCACCCCCTCATCCCCATAGACTGTAAACTCTTGTGTCACCTCCTCATCCTCATAGACTATAAGCTCTTGTGTCGCCCCCTCATCCTCATAGACTGTAGGCTCTTGTGTCACCCCTCATCCTCATAGACTGTAAGCTCTTGTGTCACACCCTCATTCTCATAGACTGTAAGCTCTTGTGTCACCCCTCATCCTCATAGACTGTAAGCTCCTATGTCACCCCCTCATCCTCATAGACTGTAAGCTCTTATGTCACCCCCTCATCCTCATAGACTATAAGCTCTTGTGTCACCCCCTAATCCTCATAGACCGTAGGGTCTTGTGTCATACCCTTCATCCTCATAGACTGTAAGCTCTTTTGTCACCCCCTCATCCTCATAGACTCAAAGCTCTTGTGTTGCCCCCTCATCCTCATAGACTGTAAGCTCTTGTGTCACACCCTCATTCTCATAGACTGTAAGCTCCTATGTCACCCCCTCATCCTCATAGACTGTAAGCTCTTATGTCACCCCCTCATCCTCATAGACTATAAGCTCTTGTGTCGCCCCCTCATCCTCATAGACTGTAGGCTCTTGTGTCACCCCTCATCCTCATAGACTGTAAGCTCTTATGTCACACCCTCATCCTCATAGACTCAAAGCTCTTGTGTTGCCCCCTCATCCTCATAGACTGTAAGCTCTTGTGTCACACCCTCATTCTCATAGACTGTAAGCTCTTGTGTCACCCCCTCATCCTCATAGACTGTAAGCTCTTGTGTCACCCCCTCATCCTCATAAACTGTAAGCTCTTGGGTCACCCCCTCATAGACTGTAAGCTCTTATGTCACCGCCTCATCCTCATAGACTATAAGCTCTTATGTCGCCCCCTCATCCTCATAGACTGTAGGCTCTTGTGTCACCCCTCATCCTCATAGACTGTAAGCTCTTGTGTCACATCCTCATTCTCATAGACTGTAAGCTCTTATGTCACCCCCTCATCCTCATAGACTATAAGCTCTTTTGTCACCCCCTCAGCCTCATAGACTGTAAGCTCTTGTGCCACCCCCTCATCCTCATAGACTGTAAGCTCTTGTGTCACCCCCTCATCCTCATAGACTGTAAGCTCTTGTGTCACCCTTCATCCTCATAGTCTGTAAGCTCTTGTGTCACCCCCTCATCCTCATAGTCTGTAAGCTCTTGTGTCACCCATCATCCTCATAGTCTGTAAGCTCTTGTGTCACCCCTCATCCTCATAGACTGTAAGCTCTTGTGTCACCCCCTCATTCTCATAGACTGTAAGATCTTGTGTCACCCCCTCATCCTCATAGACTGTAAGCTCTTGTGTCACCCCCTCATCCTCAAAGACTGTAAGGTCTTGTGTCACCCCCTCATCCTCATAGACTGTAAGCTCTTGTGCCACCCCCTCATCCTCATAGACTAGTGGTGGCGAACCTTTTAGCGGCCGAGTGCCCAAACTGCAACCCAAAACCCCCCTTTAGTGCCAACCAAATATTAAAGCAGTAACCTATTGCTCCCTGTTCAACAACTTTCAATCAGATTGGCCTCCTGAGGACAGCACACAGTAGAATGATGGAAAATTTTCAGCATTTTAGCTTCTTTTCAGTGTCCCTCTGTACACAGAGAATGGTGGGGCCAGCAGGAGGTCCTCCAAAGATAATTTGGCCCTGTCTATTCATTCTCCCTCTTCCTACAGTCCCAAGTAGCCAAGTAAGTATCAAAATATGACTGAAAGCAGCATCTTTTAAGTTGCTTCGAACTGCAGGAAGATTCTTTGAGCTCTGACCGCTGCGCTGGGGCGATGGCCTGGGTGCCCACAGAAAGGGCTCTGAGTGCCGCCTCTGGCACCAGTGCCATAGGTTCGCCACCACTGTCATAGACTGTAAGCTCTTGTGTCACCCCCTCATCCTCATAGACTGTAAGCTCTTGTGTCACCCCCTAAGTTTGGTGTCCAAAATATCACAATGGTTTACCCTGTAATCACAATGCATAGTGGTAGATTTATCAATCTGTTGAGAACTCTGTCATAAATTGCAACAAAAAAGGTCTGCGCGCATTTATCCAGGGTTTTAGACAATTTTTAGGCACTTTAATGACTGTTACGACAAAAAGGGGAGAGGCCTACAAAAAAGGTGTGTGGCTTTACACCAAGAAGTCTTTGTGCCAAAAATAATGCTCATGCTGTCTTACCTTATAACAGTTTTGATAAATCCGCCCCATTCTCTATATTGTCCTATTCTCTTCAAAATAAAACTAGTTGATTATTACCTTATAGATAAAAATGTATCAGTAAATATAAAAATATAAATCATAAAAAATGGACTCAAAATACAGCATGAATGATAAGAATATATATTTATATATGCATCCTATCATTCCACACATCAATGAAAATACTAATTCTCAGTGTTTCCTGCATTATAACAGCAGATGTAACCGTCAATAATAAAGCAGCAGGAGCAGTAATGACCAGTGAACACACAAGCTTGAAATTGTTGGATCTGGTCCCGGATTATGTGACTGACACTGAAATATTGTTCTGAGATAAGATAGAAATTCTCTTTGTGTGAGATCCCAGTCTCTGTGTGAGGGGACATTGCGGCACATATCTTAAAATATTTGTTTTCCATAATATCTGACTTCTTTTATTGACTTCTCAAGTCAGTGTCCTTTGTCCTCTGCATTATAGGAATTTTCCAGCTCCTTGAAAAAAGCATAAAATAACACTTTGCTATATCAATTAAAACAAATCCATTTTTAAAAGACAACATTACACAGAAAAAGTCCACCAATGGTCAAATAACTAAATATACATGATAAATAGAACACAATAACCTGTATAGAAGGTATAGAAGGTCTAGTCCTCAGAATAAGTCAAGGTACAAGGTCTACATACACACATACCCCTGATATATACCTGTATATACCTGTGGATGTGTCCCTTGTCCTATAGTACAGTAAATTACCAATTACCAGCAGGGGCATAACTACAGTGGTAGCAGCCATAGCAGCTGATATGGGGCCCACAATGTCAGGGGCCCATCATCTGACCTGACAAACTAAAAAGTGGAGGATGTGCACCATTATATACATATTATGCTGCACATTGTACATAAATGTGATGTATATATGCTGTATGTATACAATGTATGGTGTGTAACTCACACAAGTGAGTATAGAAATAAGTATATTTTTGAAGTGGGAAGGGGGCCCTGCTATGGGGCCCTGCCTCTCCTAGTTACGCCACTGATTACCAGAGGTCCGTTTGTAACTAGGGGTCGTCTGTAAGTCCGATGTTCTTAAGTAGGGGACCGCCTGTATACGATTTTTTGTGTTATTTCATTTTTGAAATAATGTAGAACTTATGACAACCATTTAGGTCAAATTCCATTCTTAGTAATTCTTAGGAACAAAAGAAAATCCCATGATGACTGCAACTCATGTCAATTAATGGTATGAGCCTTCTGTCTTGATTAAGAGGATTATAAATTAATGACTCTGTTCCCTTGAGAGGGTTCTGTACTTCTGCCAGGCAAATTTCTCCTTCCCTGTAGAACTGCATACCTTAGACATTTCTAACAGTTAAAAATTTACAATATTTTGCATATTTAAATGAGGCTATTATTACATGAATATGAATTTTAATTGAGGAAAAAGATTGACAGTAAGTTAGAAATTAGAGCCTTCTGCATTAAAAAACTTTATTAAGCCGATCTATAAATATAAACACATTTAATTACCACAGACGGCACATTGACAAGCCATGAACTTAGAATGGAAATGATGTATTTGTAGAAAGAAATTAGGAAAGGGATAATTAAATGCATGCAATTGTGTCCACAAATCCGACAATCAGCTTTATCCATTGGAAATGCATGAGAGAATCTCCAAAACTGACATCATGGGAAGTATCATGGAAGAATAGTGCAGGTGATTGGTAGCTCGCCTTGCTAATTACCTCCTCTTGCCAGCTGCTGGCCATGACTTTGACTCCATAATCACTAACAATGCAAAGCTTAAAAGAGTTTTCCATGAATACAGAAACCCCCCACGGGTTGGTGGAAAGACAAAACAATAACAAATACTTCCCGTGCTTTGGCTCCTGATTCCGGTACCACTCTGGTACTTCCTATTTCTGGCCCTGCGTCCAACTGGAAGTTCTAGATACTTACAGGACAAGCTGAATCCTATGATTGGCCTCCTGAGACCAGGGGTAAGACAAAAAGTTCACTGGAAAATGGAAGTTAGTGTCTCTTGTCCAAGGAGTCCAGTCATTGGACGAAATGGGTTCTCTGACACTTAGATTCATGCGTTAAACTTCTAGATCGGCACATGGCCTGAAACCGATACCAGAGTGATGGAAGATTCTGGAGCAGGGTAAGTATGTGTTCCTTTTCTTCCCGGCCCGGCTGATTGCCCTGGGGATTTTCCACATATACGGTAAAGATGCCTCTCCTGACTTCACTGAGCTATAGAAACCATCTAAACAAATGGCATTGTCATCTCATTCTATGTGGCAAATATATACTAGTGCTTTGATGGGTCGAAGATCAATTCCTAGTACAGTGGTGGTGAACCAATGGCACGGGTGCCAGAGGTGGCACTCAGAGTCCTCTCTGTGGGTACCCAGGTCCACAGCATAGAGTTCAAAATGACAGGACCCATGGCCTCCTCCTGCAGTCCCAGGCCACACAGGACACTGAGCATTATTTTAAAGCAACACATCCTTGGCTGCCTGGGACTGGGAGTGAGAATATGTTGACAGGGCTCGATTATAATTTGAGCTCCTGCCATGGGCCCTGCATTCTTCCTGTACAGGGGACCCAGGAGAGACACTACATCAATAATCTGAATTTCTCCTCTTTCCAGTGTATTGATGCCCTCAGGACACCAATATGATTGAAAGCTTTGACAAAGCAGTAAGCAATAAGTTATTGCTTAAATTGCCATGTTGGCACTCCAAAATAAATTAGCAGATTTTTGTTGTCGTTTGGACACTCGCTCTCTTAAAGGTTCGCTGTCCTAGTATGTTCCAGCAAAACAGACAACTATCCAGTAAAGACGTACCAGAATAGAATGTAGTAAAACCTTTATATAAAATATCCATACAAGAAAAAAATTAGTCATCTTGACCCGACTTGATGAGCTGCTTGGTCATAGTCTAGTATTATTAATTATAATTAATTACATTTTCTTTGATGAATCTTTTCAATTTATTGCAAAAGTACTCTTTCCCTCCTTGGTTCTGGATTTTGTTCTTTTTTATTAGCCGCCTTGTTACTTTCTTGTTTTATATTCTACAGACATAGATTCAATCAGGAAAGTCTCAGCACAGAGAAAAAGGTGAGAATGGGAGATTACTCTCATTATAACGGGGGGACTTGGGAATACTCTATGACCACCAGACAAATTAACCCCTTGGGGATTTAAAATGGCTAACAGGATATGGGCATCAATTACTTCCTTTAACAGAAATGAAAAAAGTTGACTTTATGATACATTTCTAAAAATGTATGAAATGGCTCCATTTGTCTAGGATACCTTAGAGCATTGCTTCCAGATATCATATTTTAGAAGCACCTTGATTTATATTTCTTAGTAATAACATTTTATTAATATAAAGGGGTTGGCCATTTTCAGCAACTAATGCATATGGCTTGTGTAAGAGAAAGTTATACAATTTTCCAATATACTTTCTGTATCGCTTCCTCATGGTTTTTAGATCTCTGCTTGCTGTCTTCTATAGGAAGCTTTTATGCTTACTTCCAGTGGATAGAAATCAGCAGCACAGCAAGCAGAGATCTAAAAAACTGTGAGAAATTGGTACAGAAATTGGAATATTTCCTTACACAAACCATATCAATTATCTGCTGAAAGTGGCTAACCCCTTTAAGTTACAAGCTCCTAAATTTTAATTGCAGTGCTGCTCAAATTGTGTAATGTTCGAGTACTCTGAGTTTTCTTTCCCTCCTTAGTTCTGAATTTTGTTCTTTTTTTAATAAGCCGCCTTGTCACTTTCTTTTTTTTATATTCTACAGACATAGATTCAATCAAGAAAGTCTCAAAACAGTGAGAAAGGTGAGAACAGAAGAATATTCTCATTATAACTGAGGGACCTGGAACCTCTCTACAGCCACCCTACAGACAAATTAACCCCTTTTGGGATTCAAAATGGCTGACAGGATATGGCCATCGATTACTTCCTGTAACAGAAATGAAAAAAAGTTGAGTTGACTCAAAGTATTTAAAAGTACAGTCACGTTTTGCCGTCTGTTTGGAAGTTTGCCATGTCAAAGAACATTATTAGTTGAGTTTATATGAAAGAAGATCGATATTATTATACTATTTATAAATGATACATTTCAAAAATGTATGAAATGGCTCCATTCATCTAGGATACCTTCTATCATTGCTTCCAGATGTCTTATTTTAGAAGCGCCTTGATTTATACTTCTTAGTAATAACATTTTGTTAATTTAAGTTCCAAGCTCCTGAAGTTTTAATTGCAGCGCTGCTTAAATTGTGTAATGTTAGATTACACTAGAAAAGACAGCTACAAATATAGTGCAAGCTTCCAGCCAGTCAACCCAGAGCATAATATATCATTTTCCTACTATATAGAATTGTAGAAGGAAATGTAGATGCACAGACATGCTTTTAAATAATAAAATATATTATAAATGGAAATGTCAAAAAAAAGAGGAAATTGAACTGGAATTAATGGTCTGATGTTATACTTCTGCTGGATAGAAGACCTAAACACTTGGTGGAATGTGATAATACATTACTTGTCCATTTACGTGTTCTGAACTGTAATTTAAGAGTTAGATGAAATTATCCAGAATGACTTAAGGTAACTTTAAAAACTCATTTTGTAAAATCGAATTTTCAGATCTAGTTTGAAAATGCTGAGTTATCTAAGTTCACAGATATATATTACAGATGTAAGAAAATGAAAATCACGAATAAAGAACAAGAATAAGATGTGAGGTGCAGAGTGACAATATCTTCTGAAACTGTAACTGTAATATATAATATTAGAAAAAGTACTTATTACTCCATTAATTAGGCTTCCTCCATCATAAACAACTTACTTATTGAATATTCTCTTCTTAATGCATTTTAAATACATTTAGAAAATCTACCATAAAAATCCATCATGGTAAACCAGGGCTCTGTGGGGCATCACCAGAGCCCCTCCATACTGCAGCTTTACGGCTGTTACATTGTCTCCCCATCTCCTCCCCTTTGTCTCCTGCTGTAATGTGACACAGAGGGGGAAGTTCTCCTGCACAGTTTAACAGACTGTGAAGCCACAGCATGGAGAGGCTCTGGTAAAGCCCCCAAGAGCCCTTATGACTCATTAGCATAATTTATAAAAGTTGATTTTAGAAGGAAGGAGGCCATGAATAACAAATAAAAGAAGATTACCGGAGTCATGGTGCATGGATCTGTGAGTAAGTGTCTCTGGTTAATGATGCTTGATTTTGATTGTAGATTCCGCTTAAGAGAGGAGATGTCAAGAGAGAGAAAGAGGTGCAGGACCTGATCTTACAGCTGACCCCTGTCCCTGCCTACTTACCTGCACTATGCTAACCTGTCAGGTCCAACCCGATGACAGTCCCTAATTATGTTCTCAGAACAGATGACAAGAGAACAGAGTTAGGATAAGGAGTTCAAAACCAAAATAGCAGTGAGGTGTAGATTTAACAAGTAACAAAGAAAGGGTCAGAATACACAGCAAAAAAAACTAGAGACAGTAGAACTACAAGTAGCAAGAGACCAGTATAACCATTCCTGGAAAACAAAAGATGGCAGGCACGGCCTGACTATAACAATTAATGTGAAAAATGATAACGTGCCAATCAATGCAAAAGACAACTGTTAAATAAAGGCAAAAGAGCATGTGCAAAACATTGTTCAAGTTCAATACAAGTAAATCTTTATGGGGTACAAAATGGAAAATACACAAAGACACGCATTTTAAACCAATTAAAAAGTGCTGAGTACGTCTATAAACAGCAGGGTTGGTGTAACACCAGCCATACTGGATGCACTGCAACCAACCGACTACAACCTAGCATAGTGGTGATCACATGACCTGCCCAGGCAGGTGCGGGACATGTGATGTGGACATGTGACCAGCACCATCTTCTGTCCTGTGTCTGCTCCACGTTGAGAAAATCAACAAATCAACAATCAATAAAAGGGCCCTTAGGATTTTAATTCTTCATTACGTTGTATGTCCACAGAATTTTTCTGCGAAGGGAAGAAAAATTTTAAATAACAACTAATTACATATTAGCTTGTTTTTGAAGGACCCATTTGTATATGAACTATGGTGATTCCTGGATTACCCCTTAAAAAAACTGCAATTTAAAATTAGTAAACAAATTAGTAAAAATTTGTAAATTAGAATTTATGCTAAAGGTATTTTTTTTTTATCTATAAATTAATTAATTTAGGGACCCTAAATCAGAATGTATTGGAAAATGTGACTGAATACTCATTCAGCTTTTAGCTTCTTCATGCAGATCATTACTCTTTCCTATTGGTCACAAATTGTATCTGTATTCTTTCACAATGATCTACAGCAGTCTTCTTCTTGTATGTCTTAAAGGGAGCATACCATTTTTACCAGCAAGTTTTAGAGAGATGCTTTAAGTTTTAAAAAATACATTATGCCATTTCTAAGAGATTCTCATGTTATTCCATATGCTAATTAGGTAGATGGTGGACCAAGGTTGTGTCCACCAGGAGTATTGCTATTTCTGACTTCAGAAACTACACTCTTCACTAAATAAGCAGGAGATTTGTCTTGTTTAGATGGTTATAGCAGTGCTCCGGGTGCTGAGGAAACAACCTGGGTGCATCAACTGTCTCATTAGCCTATGGATTAAACTTGGAATATCTTGAAAATGGCAAAATTAATACTATCACAGTGTATTTGTCCACAAGATGTTCGCAGCTAATTATAACACTTCACAAAATAGAGAAAAGTATTTTCACTCTATTTTGTGGACTTTTTCAAAGACTGTGTGGACCGGTCTTATACCGTGAGTAGCTCCTTAAGGGGCAAACTGTGCACCACGAACAACTGTTTTTTGTGCTAATTATAACACTTGGTGAAGGTGATAAACTCAATTTAACGTCATTTGCCATTTACTTACAGGATCTGGAATACTCCCCTTTCCCAGATACTACCCAGCATCCATTACCCCCTGCCCTTTCCAGTGCTCCTCCCTCCTAGGCCCATCATTTTTAGGATCTATCAGTCACTGTTCAACTCATCTGCCCATTCCAGAAGGCACTTAAAACCTTATACTTTTTATATTAGATTATATTAAACATTTAAGCCTTGTTGCCAAAGTGAAAATTGCAGGTTACTGTACTTATTATAAAAAAAATAGAATGGAAAAAAGGTCATCAAAAAGTCCTAAAAAAAAATATGTCAAGTTAAAATGTGTATATATATATATATATATATATATATATATATATATATATTATTTTCTTGAGTGTTAGGCTGCCAGATTATCTGGAACATTGCACATGTTTACATGCTACTGCTAGAAGGCAGAGCAGGCTACTGCCCATTGACTGTCCTTTCCTGTGGCAGGGACGTTATTAATGGATATATGTATCAGGGCTATCTGCTAGCAGGTACCGCGTTCTTTCTCCACACTGTGCCAGCTTCAATTAGCATTGGATATGTGCAGATCTTCTCATATTTGGCACTCTGCCATCTGTGCCTGCTGCTAGAGCAAGATGAAGTGTCAATGCAGATAAATATCCAGGAAGAGTAAGCGTCGTGGAGCCATCTTCAGTAAATAGTTCACAGAGTGGAAGATATCAACCCCATTCAATTCAATTACCTTGTCCTGCTGAGATTATTTGCCTGTTCTTATGTCCAAAAGCAAATCATTTTTATCAGTCATCTGAAACCAGATACTGTAATAATTCATAGACTTGTATGTTGGGATCTGTTCTATTTTCCATTCAGAAACAGAGAAGTCTCATAAGATTTCAACTCATTTCTCCTTACCATAGTCCATCAGTGACCAAAATAATACAACTCTAGAACTCTTAGAAAGTAAAGCCCCCTAATTAAAGGGCTTTTCCAGGCTAAAAATATTGATGACGCATTCAAGAGATGGGACATCTATATCAGATAGGTGTCGTTTTTAGTCTACTGGCTGAACTAAATCACTGTAGCTTAGCACCCATTCAAGTAAATGGGAGTTCATCTGCAGTAACCTGGTCTGACCACTACACTGAGAATGGAGCTGTCTGGTTTCCATTTCATTTTCTATTTATCAGCTGCTGAGATAAGTTGATCCGTAAAGGGTGGGGCTGTTGGAGCGTTACTAATCTGCCTGCTGAAGATCTATTCTATGGATATGTTATCTGTAATTTTAGCTTCAAAAGTATAAGCATAAGGCCTTGTTCATACGACTGTATATAGCGGCCGCAAGCTATCTCATGCTCCACATTGATTGTGACTGGGTACTGAAAATTATAGAGAAGGTCCTTATTCCAGCTGGCTCCCATCTCTATCTGACCAAAATGGGCTGAAAACATCCTCCTGGGGGAAACAATTTTTTTTCTTCCATAGAAAGGAAGGTGTGCCACAAAAATCAAATTTCACAAACAATTTACCACAACATAAAAACAAACGCTCAGATGACGGTGTGACCCTCTGAAATGGGCGTCAGGGCGTTGGAGCACACATTATATTAATGGGTAAGGGCTATTGTTTGAAAACTTGTGTACATTGGGTATATCACTTTTACACACACTGTTCTCTGTCACTTTAGTGGCCAGAGGTCGCACTAACATTTTTCCAGAAGGGTAAAAATACTCCTCTCACCATTTTTCAGGAGCATTTTTACCCGAGGAGGAGTATGAAAATTTCGGTAATACACAGCACACACACTCACTCACCGCACACAACACACACACAACACACACACTCACAGCACACAACACAACACCGCACACACTCCCCACTCACAACAGAGCACACACTCACAGCACAGCACACACTACACTCACAACACAGCACACATTCAGCATACAACACACACTCACAGCACACAACACACATTCACAGCACACAACACACACTCACAGCACACAACACAACACCGCACACAACACCCACTCACAGCACAGCACACACTACACTCACAACATAGTACTGCACATACTCACACTGCACACACTCACACTGCACACACTCACACTGCACACACTCAACACTGCACACACTCAACACTGCACACACTCAACACTGCACACACTCAACACTGCACACACTCAACATTGCACACACTCAACATTGCACACACTCAACACTGCACACACTCACCACTGCACAAACTCACAACACTGCACACACTACACTCACAACACAACACAGCACTGCACACAACACACACTCACAGCACATAACACACACTCACAACACAGCACACACTACACTCACCCGGCACTGCTCTTAGGCCCCGTCGATCACAAACGCAGGCAGCTCCGGGCAGGTAGAGATGGAGCAGGACGGGGAGCAGCAGCTTCGTGGCCCACATGCAGTGGCGTAACTATAAGAGGCTGGGCCCCATGACAAACTTCTGCATGGGGCCCCCCTTCCCCTTAGGGCGACGTGTGCACGGCGGGCACACGTCGGCGCATGGGACAGGAGGAGGGGGTGAGCGCTGCTTACCCCCTCATACATACAGCATGTACACACATACAGTATATACAGACACGCTGCATACACAAAACAAATACGCATACGTACAGCATAAACACACACAGCACATATACCCACACATCATATTCATACACTCACAATGTACACACACCATATACACTCACACACCATACGCCTCACCATGCGTCTATGACGCGTGGTTAGGCGTTAATGCTACCTCTGTTGGTGGCATCTACTAAAGGTTTGTCTCTTCTTCCAGGGGTAGAGTCATAAACCCCTGTCTAGCAGGTTGTATAAAGGAACCATTTACTACTACTATGGCCATCTTTATTGATATATTCATATATTATGACATTGCTCCAACATGAAAACATTGATGGAATGATGGAACTGTGTTCAAGATTGTCATATAGACAATTATAGGATCTACCACCGAAATTGCCTATCAACTGCATATGGTAAAGGCAGAGATGTCTAAGAAGATGGTGGACACATCAGTGGTTAAGCCCGATCCTTTCCTTCCTGATAGACTGTGCTGGTAACCAGTGATTTAACTCCAGAGAGAAGTGGGCAGTGATGGAGGGGGAGGGGGCAGTGATGTTCCACAGGAAATTGTTAGAAAGAAATGGAGAAGTGGAGAAGAACAGAAGTCCTAGCGGAAAAAGAGTAAAAATATACAGTAAATAACAAGGGCCTTCTACTGTACATCATATAACAAAATTATCAAATGAAGGTGTAAATGACCCCTAAATTTTAGTGTAGGAGCAAAGCGAAAGAAGCTGAAGTCCTGCAAGACAGAAAAAATGTACTACATGTCATCTAAAAGTAGAATAAAGAGGCAGATTTTCCATAATAAAAATCAGGATGTCTTACTATAGTTACGTGAATAGACAAAACCGGGAAAGAATAGATCCTTTACTACAAGCTCTAAAGTGACACGGAAGCGAAGACCTCATTATCCTACAATTTTATTGCATGGACAGTTAATTCCTTGGGAATTTGGTTTTAAGTACTTAGAAGTTAATAAAGCTGCTTTTACGACAACTGAAAGAGTCTCCTCTATTAATCATAGTTTATGCGGCTGAAAAAAGACTCTTGTCCATCAAGTTCAACCAAGGAAGAGAAGGGATTGGATGAGGAAGGGATTTAGGGGAAACAATTCTATATAACATAACAATCAATATTATTTAGGTGTAAATAAACATCTAGACCAGTGATGGCGAACCTTTTAAAGACCGAGTGCCCAAACTACAACCAAGACCCCCTTATTTAGTACAAAGTGACAACACAGAAATTTAATTTGAGATGTACACTCCCTTCTCTGTCACAGCTTTCATTGATACCAGCACCTGAGGACACCAATAAAGCAGAAAATAGAAGAAATTTGGATGATCATTGTAGCTTTGCTCCAGGGTCCCATAAACAAGAATTTTCAGGGCCAGAGCAGTAGCTACAATGATAATCCAGATCTGTCCACACCTTCACAGTCCTCCGTCCTCCAGTAGTCCCAGGTAGAGCTGTCACTTTAAAATATCTCTGAGCACAGCAAGTCCTGGGCTGTCTAGGACTGCAAGAAGATACGTGGTGTCATCTCTGGTGATGGCCTGAGTGCCCACTGAAAGGGCTCTGAGTGCCACCTCTGGCACCAGTGCCATAGGTTAGCCACCACTGATCTAGACCCTTCTTGAAGCTCCCTGCTGTCCCTGCTGTGACCAGCGCCTGAGGCAGGCTATTCCACAGATGGACAGTTCTCATAGTAAAGAAGCCCCGTCGCCTCTAGTGATTAAACCTAGATTTCTACAGACGGAAACAGTGCCCTCTCGTCTTTTGATTTGATTTAATCTGAAATAATTTACCATCATATTTTTTTTTATGGACCATTCATATATTTATATAAATTTATCATGTCCCCTCTTAGTCATCTGTATTCCAGACTAAATAATTCTAATTGTTTTAATCTTTCCTCATAACTGAGACCCTCCATACCCCTTATCATTTTTGTGGCTCTACGTTGAACCTTCTCCAGCTCCAGGGCACCCTTTTTATGGACCGGTGCTCAGAACTGGACAGCATATTCCAGGTGAGGCTGAACCAATGCCTTGTACAGTGGTAATATTACATCCTTATCCCGAGAGTCCATACCACTTTTGATACATGACTAGATCCTACTGGCTTTAGAGGCAGCTGATTGACATTGTATGCTGTTATTCAATTTATGATCTACTAGTACCCCCAGGTCCTTCTCAACAAGGGACCCTTCCAGATGTTGCCTGTGGATTAATAGCCCCCAGGTGCATAACCTTACATTTATCCACATTGAACTTCATTTGCCAAGTGGATGACCAAACACTCTGTTTATCCAAGTCCCACTGCAGCCTATGAACATCCTCCATAGACTGTATTACACTAAGCTGTGCCGGAGGATAAAAGCTCAATTTATTGGATTTTTTTTTTAAATTTTATAAATCTTTATTAAACAATTATGCTTTACAATAATAAAAGAATGAAGACATGATAATAAACATCATAAAAAACATCTGTCAACAATAATCTTCATATGGAAATTACATTAACAATGAATTATCCAGACAACATAATATCCTAAGCCATATGTCCCTCACCCCCCTACCCGAGACCCTCCCCCTGCTGGAAATTTAAAAATTCCCCGTTCTCACCCAAATGCTTCAACAAACTAATACCTCTCTTTTCCCAAAACACAAAATCCTCTATCTTAAACAGCTCTGGGAAGTTAAGATTATCCCACAGAGGTGTTAATCTAAATCCTCCCTCAATACCTAGCAACTTCTTTACCTCTCTCCATGTATTCACCAAAAGTATCGCCAATGGTAAGTTCCTAATATCCCGTCTCTTTAATTGTCCCGTCTCCAGGAGCGTAAATATTGTATTAAACCGTCTCCCGACGGAATTTGGAAGAGTGTGCTTCCTTTATTTTCGATTATAAATTGAGTCTGAGCGTCTAAAAAATAATGAAAAAATGACGGAAGTGATAGACCTCCCTTACTCTTATCCCGCATTAAAACTTCTTGTTTAATACGTACCTTCTTCCTCCCCCACAAGAGTTTATTAATGATTGCCCGAATAAGGCCAAACCATTTCTTATCAATCCAGTATGGGCAATTGCATAGCACAAACAGAATTTGGGGCAATAAAATGCTTTTAGTTAGCGCTACCCTCTCAGCACGATTTAATGGCAGAGAGCTCCATGTGTTCACCTTTGCCTTCAATTTAGACAAAAGGGCAACCAAATTCAGTGCCACATAATTGCCCACGCTAAGACTGATTTTAATACCCAGATACTCCAAAGATTTAGAAATCTTCAAATCTAGATGTTCCAATTGGCTCAGAGATTCCTCGTCTAGAGGTAGCAGGATAGATTTCTGTACATTAATCTCAAAGCCTGAGTATCTTCCAAACTCATTAATCACTTTTAAAACTTTTGGTACCGACGTCGCCGAGTCTTTCAAGCAAAGGAGGATATCATCGGCGTAGAGCATAATCTTATCGGAAGGACCCCCAAATCCTGCTCCGCCAATCTCCTCACTGGACCTGACCTTTATAGCCAGAGGCTCAATAAACAGCGCAAATAACAGAGGAGACAGGGGGCACCCCTGTCTCGTTCCCCTTGTTAATGAAAAAAACTAAGAGAAATCTCCATTCACCTCGGGGCAACATAAAATAATTTAACCCATTCCAAAAATGAATTACCCAGGCCAAATCTACGTATAACTTCCCAGAGGAAGTCCCACTCCACCCTGTCAAAGGCCTTAGAGGCATCTAACGACAGGATGGAGCGGGAACCCCCCCTGGCCCAGCTGCAGACTCGAAAAAAGCCTCCTAATATTTGCACTAATATGGCGCCCTGCCACGAAACCACATTGGTCTTTATGTACTAATGCTGGGGCCACCAGTTTTAATCTATTTGCTAATAATTTGGCCATCAACTTTGCATCCGCATTTAAGAGTGAAATCGGACGGTACGATTCCCCTTCTGATGGATCTTTATTTTTCTTATGTATCAAAACAATTCCTGCCTCATACCAAGACTCCGGAAGTTTGCCCCCCACCTGTGCGTCTTCCCATACCTCAACCATCAGAGGCATGAGGAGAGAACCAAATCTCAGAAAGATCTCCAGTGGTAACCCATCCAAACCCGGGGCGGCATTGCGTCTTGAAGAGCTCAAAGTATCCTCCAGTTCTTTCACTGATATCGGTAGGGACAATAGGATTCTTTTTTCCTCTTGTAATTGAGGAAAACAGATCCCATCCAAATACTTTTTAATATTCTCTAAAGTAGCCTCGAGGTCAGATGAATAAACAATACAGCCTTGATCTCGCTTTGGCTATTCACGATCTCCCCCAAGTTATCCCTGATTGCTTGTATTCTATTTGTCTCCTGATTTTTCTTTACTTTCTGTAGGAGCCTTCTTGAAGATAAACCACTCTCACAGTGGGCAGACTGATTTAGAAAGAAAAGTTTTTGCATTGCTTTATTCGCAACAAATTTATTATAAGATTCTTGAGCTTGTTTCAGGCTATCCAAACTACATTGTGCTCTATTCTCCTGAAAAGCCTTTTCCCACTTTTGGACTTGTACCCTTAACTGCTTTTCCTGTTTTGCGAACTGCCTTCATAAGAATCTCACTTTCCGAATCTAAGAGGCCCCTCAGGAAGGTTTTCGTCAAATCCCATAACAAACCATAATTGTTAACCCCTCTATTTACTGTGATAAAGCGGCACAATTCTTTCTTTATCTTGTCTTCGTTCGTGATCAATGCCAGCCAGTGAGGGTTAATCTACCAAAATCTACATGAAGATTCGCTCACACCAGGTACCTCCAGTACTATCGGGGAATGATCTGAAATCGAACGATTATCATATCTCATCTTTTTTATCCGCCCCAGGACCAATTCGTTCCCCAGAACCAAACCGATCCTGGATAAAGAGTTGTGTGAGCGATTAAAACATGAATATGCCAATTGGTCACAGTAAAAATATCTCCAGACATCTGTCCAGCCTATTTCGTGGCAAAATCTCGCGAACAGAGTATCTCCCTGCCCTGTTTATTGGGGTGATTTCTCCTCACCTGGTCTTTACTCTCCGAGAAAACAGAATTAAAATCACCTAATACTAACACGGGCAGTCCCCTACTTTCTCAGTAAACCTAATAAGCTTTAGGAGTACCTCGTATCTGAAAGGCGGAGGTATGTAAACCCCTGCCACTACGCATCGAGTGCCTTCCAGAATACCATAGAGAAACACAAATTTACCATCAACATCGCACTGGTAATCAAGGACTTTGAATTCAATAGATCTATGAATTAATATCGTGACTCCGCAAGAGAAGGACGAGAAGACTGAACTATAAGAATGGCTCGCCCATCTTCTCTCAATGAAGTGTAAGGTCTCTTTCACCAGATGGGTTTCCACCAAAATAACAATGGCAGGCAATTGTTTGCAAATATAATCAAAAATAATACACCATTTTAAACGATCCCTCATCCCTCTTATATTCCAAGAGATGAATCTAATCACCATCATCTCTCACCTACAAGAGGAAAAAAAAAACACCATTTCCAGCATCCACCCCCGGATCCCACAACCCCCATTTACCCACTTGACATGTCATACCATAGTAGAACTCCACCTACTAGAGCCACTTTCCTGCCCCCTCCCCCCTTCCCCCCCAATGCTGGTCAATCAAAATAATATAACATCAGATTCCCTTCAAATCCATCCAATCTGAAGCTTGTTCCGGGGTAGTGAAAAAATGAGACTGATTTTGATAAATAATCTTAAGTTTAACAGGGAACAGAAGGGAATAAATAATGCCTTTCTCTCTCAACCGTTTTTTTACTTCAATGAAACTTTTCCTTTTCTGCAAGGAGTCCCTAGAAAAGTCTGGATACAAAGCCACCTTTGCTCCCTGAATAGTCAGATCCTTGTGTTCTCGAGCCTCCCTCAATATCGTATCTCTATCTCTAGAAAGAAGTGTTTTACAGATTATTGTACGAGGGGAGTTACCGGGGACTTTTAACACTGGCGGGATTCTATGCGCACGTTCAATTTCAAAGTTATCTGAAAGATGTTCTCGGCCTATTTTTTCACGAGCCAATCTTTAATGAACTTGACTGTATTATCCCCTTCTGCTTTTTCCGGGACCCCAATTATCCTCAAATTGGCCCTCCTGGACCTATCCTCCATGTCTGTCAGTCTATTTTTGAGGACCTCATTCACCCTTTCAAAAGCGCCAGTTCTTTTCTTTATTGCTCCAACCTCCTTCTCCACCTTTACAATTTTCTCTTCTGCCATTTTCTGATTCTCTCTGACTTTATTAAAGTCTTCCCTCAAAAGAGACATATCTCCTCTAAGAGCCCCCACCTGTTCAGTCAATTCGGTGATTGCATTACTACAAACTTTAATAGACGCTAGGATTTCTCTGAACATCTCATTATCCCCTGCTACCCCTGGATCTTCTCCCTCCTGTTCTTCTCCCTCCAGTGCTGCGAATCTTGATCCCTGAGTCTTATTGTGCTCCTCCCCACCTTGATTTTCTGTACAGTATGAGTTTTAACCAAGGGGGACTTCCATAATTTATCTATTTTCACGGAATTATCCCCTTTAGCTGATCCCCCTTTCTCTTTCGGAGATTCTGCTCCTAAAGATTTACGTGCTGAATTTTTGGGGGGCATAGTGTTGGCTTGATCACAATAAACCTGGTAGAGTCGCCTCTCACGGGTTTGCCACAATACACCTGTAATCCCTCAGAGGATTGAGCGAGATCCTGCAAAACTGCAAGATTACATAAAGAAGCAAAAAATAAAAAAAAGAATAAGATCAAAACCCAATGCGATAATGTATCTAGTCCGATCAAATTCCCCAGATAGTTAGAGACCCAGTGCGGACCTACTTAAGTACTCAAGCACTGAGAGAAATTCCAGATAAATATACAGCAAAATATTACATCACAATAAGACATATGTCATATTCTGTGAAAAAAAGATGGATATGCAGAAATTAATATGCAGGAAACATTCTCTAGACTATACGCTGAAAATAAATAAAGTACTGCGGTAAAAACTGTTTGGACTTTAATTGCTAGTTTACAAGAGTACCAGGCCCCCAGCTACCCCTCTTCTGATACTAGAGCGCTCGCTTTGACTCTAGAAATGTGCACAAGATGTTTGGTCAAATTTCACAGCCGGTTCCTGCGACCAGAATGATTACCAGATGGAATAATTGATATATTTCTGCAACACGGAGAGGCACATCTTAATTTAAAGACACAGACATAGAATAATGAATAGAGATCAAACTTTTCTCCAATTCTGAGGGGTAGCGGGTTAGAAACCATTGGTTAGTTGGAATAGTTCTATTATAAATAGAGGTTAGTCTTAATCAGCATACGGGTCCCAGGAAACGGACTTATGCAATAAGCGAAAGCCAAAGACCACTCTTTCTTGCGACTTAGAGCGGTTACGTGTTACGGGTTAGAAACCATTGGTTAGTTAGTGTTGTTAAGGTAGATCTTCAGCACAAAGATAGTTACGGGATAGAAAACTTTGAAGGATTAAAATGGTTCTGCCGAGAAGTAAGGTTAGTCTTAGGCAGTGCACCCCTGCCAAATGAGCAAAAAGTTACAAACAAACACCACAAAGGGGATCCTTAAAGCGTTAGTAGCAGAGAGATGTGTTGTGGGCAGTGAATTAGTACAATCTCGACCATACATTAGAATGCTCTCACCCAGCTGAGATGAAGTATGAGCTTCGGATGCCCGCCGGTCCCATTCATGAAACAACCGGATTGCGACTGAGGGCACGATCGATGTCGGCTCCAGTTGTAAGGTCACCAGGTCCTGACCGCGACGTCCCCGCGGAAGCCTCTTCAGACCCGACGCTCCCGCGCCGTGCCCCAAGATCCCTCCACACGCAGCAGCCGCCTCTGAACCAGGATCCTCGCAGCCGACTCCTCACAGCAGACCTGCCGTTCTCAGCTGATCCTCCGGGCGACACTCTGCACACATGGCACACGTGGCAGCACTCGAGGATTCTCCAGCGCCGGGGCTGCTGCACACACCGGATCCCCAGCCGGCACTCACAACACTGCCCAGTCAGCGCACGCCTGCCAAAGCACGTCACTCTCCCCGTGTATCATTCAGACCAGCAACGGGAGGTACGAGAAGGGGAAGGCAACAGGTGCGCAGTGTGACTACGTCATGCTGTTACGCTCTCCCCCAATTTATTGGATATTAAAAAATAAGAACAGCTTACAGTCCAGACTGACGCATTTCGAGCGGAAGCTCTTAATCATAGTCTGAATTACTTAGTTAAGAACAACACATAAAAAGAAAAAAGTTCCTTAAAACAGCCAATGATTAACTACTATTCACATGACATAACATATCAATTAGTTATCAGGTGTTAACAAAACATGGAGAATGTAATCCAAAAAACACACAAAAGCGGAATGTACAACATAAGAAAATATTTCAGAGATGCCATAAGTTTTTATACAGACATAATTGGGCAAATTACAAAAGTAGATATAAGTATAGTTGTATAGATCTATAGAGCACAAGACAGCATATAAATACAACTGCAGTTATGTATGCTGTTATATTAGAATTGTGCATTCTATACACGTGAAAATAAAAATGCAAGTATTAATAAAAATGTGTTGAATATACATGTAAAAATAAAATAAAATAACATAAAAATAAAATCCTTCAGCCAGTTTTCAATCCAATTGCAAATCATTCCTGCCAAACCAATAGACCTTATTTTACCCATCAGGCATCTATGAGGGACAGTGTCAAATGCCTTTGCAAAGTCCAAGAACACAATATCCACAGCTGCTCCTCCATCCAGGCACCTGCTCACCTCTTCATAAAAGCAGATCAGGTTAGTCTGACAACTTATATTCTTAGTAAACCCATGCTGGCTGTCACTTATTATACTATTTGATGTCACATACTCCAGTATATAGTCTTTTACTAACCCTTCCAGTATTTTCCCCACAATGGAAGTTAAGCTTACAGGCCTGTAATTGCCTGGTGAAGTTCTAGAGCCCTTTTTATATATTGGCACCACATTTGCCTTGTGCCAGTCACTTGGCACCGCACCAGACATTACGGAATCCCTGAAGATTTTAGCCAGCGGTACAGCAATAACAGAACTGAGTTCTTTAAGAATTCTGGGGTGTAACCCATCTGGTCCAGGAGCCTTGAACACATTGATTTTATTTAGCTTAGATCAGATCATGTCTACATTTAGCCAGTCTAGTATATTACAGGATGCATGATCGGCACTGGCACCACCCACGTCAGAGCTAAAAAACCCATTAAGTATCTCCACCTTCTCTTGGTCTCCAGTCACTGATGCCCCATTTTCCGGATAAAGAGGTCCAACCTGCTCTGACCCGTTTATTTGCATTGATATACTTAAAAAATTTCTTTTGATTTGTTTTGCTATCTTTAGCCACCTGTCTTTCATTTTGTATTTTGGTAGGTTTTACTTTTGGTAGGTTTTTTTGTATGTATTGAAAGCCTCAGGTTACCCATCAGATTTATATTTTTTGAATGCCCTCTTTTTCTCATTAATTGCCCTTTTCAATGTAGCTGTAAGCCACGTGGGGTGTAATCTAGCCGTCTATACTTGTTACCTATTGGAATAAATTTAGGAGTATAATGACCCAGGATAGATTTGAATTTCTCCCATTTAACATTAGTATCATTATGTGACAGTATCTGATCCCAGTCTGTATCCTATAGTGCAGCCCTAAATTTCTGGAAATTAGCCCTCTTAAAAGTCATAGTTCAATTTTCCCACCTGTTTTTGGTTTTTACAGTTTAAGAGGAAAATAATTATATTATGATCGCTGTTCCCAAAATGTCCTGGACATTGACATTTTGGACAGTCTCCGCATTGTTAGAAATCACAAGGTACACATCACATCCTTTTCTCGGAGGAGATGCAGAGGAGACTAGCTTAGAGGCAGCGCAAATGTGGAGGGGATGTCCAGTGAGAGTGCTGATATTTAGCATAGAAAGAACACTAATTGATTCCATCACCAGGGAGGACTCTTGCTGATATAATCTATAGTAACTAAAGTTCTTGATACTTACTGAATGAAGAATCTTTTTCCTAGTGCCTAACGTCAGCATGGGTGGGAGACACAGCATGGAAAACCAACTTACTATAATAAAATAACATGATATCTTACTATTGGATGTGGTGAGGGGCAGTGTTTTTCAATAATTTGGAAGAAGAGAGGCTTGGTTCCCCACTGCCAGTGCTGCACGACTAAATAACTTTATTTGTAATTTTAGAGAGACACAGAGACTGTCAGAGACTGTCAGAGAGAGAAATACAAAGAGACTGTCAGGGAGAGAGAGACATGCAGAGACTGTCAGAGAGAGAGACGCAGAGACTGTCAGAGAGAGAGACACGCAGAGACTGTCAGAGAGAGAGACACGCAGAGACTGTCAGAGAGAGAGACACGCAGAGACTGTCAGAGAGAGAGACACGCAGAGACTGTCAGAGAGAGAGACACGCAGAGACGGTCAGAGAGAGAGACACGCAGAGACTGTCAGAGAGAGAGAGAGAGAGACACGCAGAGACTGTCAGAGAGAGAGACACGCAGAGACGGTCAGAGAGAGACACGCAGAGACTGTCAGAGAGAGAGAGAGAGACACGCAGAGACTGTCAGAGAGAGAGACACGCAGAGACTGTCAGAGAGAGAGAGAGACACGCAGAGACTGTCAGAGAGAGAGACACGCAGAGACTGTCAGAGAGAGACACGCAGAGACTGTCAGAGAGAGAGACACGCAGAGACTGTCAGAGAGAGAGACATGCAGAGACTGTCTGAAAGAGAGAGACACACAGAGACTGTCAGAGAGATAGACACACAGAGACTGTTAAAAAGAGAGACACACAGAGACAGTCGGAGAGAGAAACACACACAGAGACAGTCAGAGAGAAACACACACAGAGACAGTCAGAGAGAAATAGACAGAGACAGTCAGAGATAGATACATTTAAAATATTTTTTGTTCACTTATTCTATTTTGTTATAGCTAAGAGCAGTTATTTACTATCCTAGGCAACGCTGGGAGCTACAGCTAGTATATAATATTAGACAATAGAGAGACTGGAAATACAAATCAAATGAATCATCAGACTTAACAATATATACATTAAGATGCAATGTACAACTGTACACCACTGACCTCCAGGTCTTGGTTGTCACAATATTGCAACTTAAAAAATATGCTCACATATGTGACCGACTGTATAACAAAAACCTATGCTCCCCATATAGTTGTGAATATCAAAGGCTTCAGATCAACATCGAGCATCTATTATTTTACATTTCAGACTGGAAAACAAGGACCTCAGACTTTCCATCCATATCATGGGTATATAAAAAGTAACACATAGGTACAATCAAAAGCTTTAAATCATACAGGGGCAATCGCTTGGTGTCACATCAAATTATTTAATCAATAAAAATGTGACCAAAGCTACAGGTAGTGTAATCTTCTGAAGACCTCCAGCCATAGAAAACTGAAAAAGAGAAGAATACAGATATATCACACAGGAGTCCAGTAATCCCTACTAATCCTGTATACCAAACAGTAGGATGCACATAATATAATATATCTACATGCCATCCTATAATAAATACTACTCGGGGGACCTCTACAGTATAATTACCCAGGTTACATTGATATTTCTCTTGAGCATAGGAGCTGAAGCTACACCCAACCCTCTACAAAAACCTTAAAGGAAACCTACCATTTAAAATCGTCGGTGTAAGCTGTAAACACCGAGCACCAGCTCAGGGTGAGCTGGTGCCGGTGCTTAGTTTCGTTAGTGTTATAAACCGCGGTATCGCGGTTTTAACACTTTTTAAACTTTATAGCAGAAGCTGCTTCGGCGCTGCGCGCGACCGTGCGCGCGCAACGCCTGCGGCATTTCCTATGTAGCCGAAGCAGTTTCTGCTATAAAGTTTAAAAAGTGTTAAAACCGCGATACCGCGGTTTATAACACTAACGAAACTAAGCACCGGCACCAGCTCACACTGAGCTGGTGCTCGGTACTTACAGCTTACACCGACGATTTGAAATGCTAGGTTTCCTTTAAGTATCAATGAAGTATAGCTATTGGTATATGCTGATCTATTTTTGTGTAAAGATGGCAATTAGTGATGAGCGGACCAGTTGAACTCGGCCGGACGCAAATTAAAAGTAACCCAACCAGTAACACCCACAATTGGTGCTGGCACCGGTCGTGGGTGTTAACTGTTTAAATTCCATTAGCAAACTTGCCATAGGCATTTAAACAACTGCAGGAGGGCACCTGGTGGCACCATTTTGGCGGCGCACAATACCACCACCAGGTTAGTGCCAGTGCTTAGCCGCAGACTTTGCAAGCTGCATTTAATTAGTTAACACCGCAAGATGAGTAGTGGTATGTGGTGCTGCGGCTATTTTAGAGAAGCGGGAGAGGAAAGTATAAGAGGTTTATTCATTTTACAGCCATATATAAAATAAAATGTTATTCCAGGCAGCGCCTTCAATTACCTGCATTACCTACTCCCTTTTGATTCCCAAAATCTTCCTTTATTTATACAATGTATATTAAAAAAAATACTTTTACTGCTGGGTTACTTACAGGACAGCCGAATCTGAAATTAACTGCAAGCATTTGGCACCCTACACATCAGGGCTTATTTACTAAGGGTCCCCAATCGCACTTTCGGCGGTTTGTTCACTGTTTTCGTGATTTGCGCAGCTTTGACAGGTATTTAACAGGGGTTTGCGCTGGGGTTGTGTCACGATCGGATTTTGGTGGCTGGCTTTTATGCGACAGAAATGGGGGGGGGGGGGCGCCGTGCCGTTGGACTATCCAACTGATTCACACAGAGCGCGGGATTTAACATTCGATTTCTGTTGCCAGACAATGCAGTTACATGCACCTGGAAGAAGGAGAACTCTGTCGGAACTGAGCAGGGAAGTGACACATGCAGGATATCGGGCGCACGATCTTAGTGAATTGCGGCACAGTGCATTATCGTCGGACAATGCACTTTCTGTGAACTCCTCGGACCGGTAAGTAAATGTGCCCCATCATCTCTCATGGCATGCTATGTTGAACTTGGAGATCCAATTAATGAAGAATCCGTATTTGTCTGCCAGTCTTCGAGCCTAAAGAGTCATTTCAGCCTGACAGAGACTGTGCTTCTTTCTTGGTTTTGGTTTCTTGCTTTGGTTTTGGTCCATTTACAATTAAATAAAAAATATTTGCAAAAAATCTATATGTTCTGCTTGATTTCTCTTACATTAGCAGTATAATATGTGATATGCTTATTAATGGTGTTATCCTGCCATCTTGTGACCGGAGAAAACTCGAAAGGAAATAACTTGAAATATCAAAATGGTATTTTCTATAAGAAGATTGATATCGGAGAAATAAAAATATAGATAATCAATAGTACAAAAAAAACGGGTGACATAAAGACTAAGCATTAGATCCTGTATCATGTACAGGTCCGCATACAAAGGATGGAGAGAAATATGAGCAAAGGAAAATAAAGGAAGACTGTTAGATGGGAAGCTGGCGCAGCAATCCATCATTACATGAACTGGCCAAGAGAACAATCAAGGAAAGTAGGGAAAATCATTAGAGAAGTGAACCATAATATGGAAAGACTGGCGGAGCAATGAACCATCAAAGCGAGGTCAGGAGAATAGCGGCAAAGTAGCAGGAGCCATGGCACATAGTAGTGCTGGGATCAAGAGAGTATTGTAGAAACATGCTTCTAAGCTAGGCATAAGGTGACAATTTTATCACTGTCTGTCAAGCGTTTTGATATTTTTCATTATTAGTGGTTGTAAGGACAATTTTTCCCATGAAAAAATGTTTAACTTTTGCTAAGTGTCAACATTCACTGCCCCTTGACCCTTTGCTGTCTGATGAGTACACAATAAAAAAAAGGGGGTTTTCTGAACCATAAGAACAATGCTAAACATGCTCTATTGTGTAGTAATTCCCTGATGCTTTGTGGTTCCCAGTACAATTATGTGTTGTACAGTAGGTACGGAAAGTATTCAGACCCCTTTAAATTTATCACTCTACTCCCCATCTTGACAGGAATAAACAGGAATAAATGTAGATATTTTTGCTAATGTATTAAACAAGGAAAACGTAAATATCACGCAGTCATAGGTATGCATACCCGTTGCTTTAACACTCATATTTAACTCATCTGCTGTCCATTTCCTTCTGATCCTCTTTGAGATGGTTCTACTCCTTCATTGGAGTGCAGCTGTGTTTAATTAAAATGACTGGACTTGATTAGTAAAGGAAGACACCTGTCTACATAAGACCTCACAGCTCACACTGCATGTCAGAGTACATGAGAATCACGAGGTTTCAGCTCCATAGGAGCTCAGAGACAAAATTGTGGCAAGGCACAGATCTGATTACAAAAGAAGGTTACAAAAGAATTTTCCTAAGAGCGCAGTGGTCTCCATAATCCTTACATGGAAGAAGTTTGGGATGGCCACAACTCTTCCTTGACCTGGCCATCCAGCCAAACTAAGAAATCGTGAGAGAAGAACCCCAAAATCACTGTGGCCGAGCTCCAGAGATGCAGTAGGGGGATGGGAGAAAGTTCCACAAAGTCACCTATCACTGCAGCCTCCACCTGTTGGGGCTTTATGGCAGATTGTGCCGACGGAAGCCTGTCCTTAATGCAAGACATTTGAAAGCCGAATACAGTGTGCAAAAAAACACATGAATGACTTCCAGATTTTGAGAAATAAAATTCTCTGGTCTTAGGAGACAAAGATTGAACTTTTTAGTGTTAATTCTTGGCGGTATCTGTGGAGAAAACCAGCTCATCACCTGCCAAATGTCACGGTTACGCCCGCAATCCTTGGTACGGTTGAGGGTGTACCCGTGCCTGCTGCCGCGGTCACCGCTCCCCCAGCTCTCACTTACCTCTCCTGGCTCCGGCCCGCACTCTTGCTCCCAGCGTGTAGGCCGCATGCTTCTTCCATGCAGACCTTCAGAGGTCCTGCCAGCTGTCCTTCAGAGGTCCTGCCTGCCTTCCCGAGGTCCCCCTGTCCCTATCTTGGCTGCCGCCGTGGACCTAGTCGCACCCGCGGAGCGACCTGGTGACTCCCGCCGCAGCAAGACCATCCCGCTTTGCGGCGGGCTCTGGCGAAGACCAGGAGTTCACTTAGACTCCGCTCCCGGGTGCGGCTAAGGTTTTTATTTCCCACGGTGGTCCAGGGAGTCCACTTACTTAGCCCTAAGGGACTAATCCCCATAGACTGTGACACCAAATACAATCCCAACAGTGACACATGGTGATGGTAGCATTATGTAATGGGGGCAGGAACAGGACGACTGGTTGTAATGGAAGGAAAGATGAATGGGCGCAAGTACAGAGACATCCTGGATAAAAACTTCTTCCAGAGTGCTCTGGACCTCAGACTGGGCTGAAGGTTCACCTTCCAACAAGACAATGACCCTAAGCACACAGCTAAAATAACAAAGCAGTGACTCCAGAACATCTCTGTGACCATGTGTTATTTCATTTTTTCTTGTCTAATACATTCTGTCAAGATGGCTGCAATGAAAGAAAGAGTGAAGTAAAGAGTAAAGAGCTAGTCACTGGCTGCAGCAGTAAAGCCAAATATGTATAAAACAAACTCCTTTATTTTACTGTATTTGTAGTATGATCAAAGGTATAATTATTATTTTAGTAAAAAATGTATTAAGAATATAATTATTTTTGAATACAAAAGAGTAACAGAAAAAACTACTTGTGTAGAAATACTAAAATTCTAAAAAGACAAAGAACTTTAATATTGAAGATTCTTAAAAAAAATTTTAGCTTTTGCCCTAAAAAGTACAGTGAGGCTCACTTAGGATCACTTAAGCCGAGTAAAATTGGGTCATATTTACATAAATTCTGCAAGATAAGTTAGTTCTTGTTCAAATGGGTGTTACTGGTTGTTTCTGGAAATAAAATAATGAAAAGAACAGAAACAAATAAGGTCCTGTCTCTGCTGCACAGAAAAGTGAATTAGCATAAATAGAAAACAGAATTTTTTCTAAAATGATAGATTACTGGGAAGCAGAAAATAAGAACCATGCATGATTCGAATGTGTCAGATGAAATTATGCAAATATTTTTATCCAAAGGGAATAGCATTATAAATCTACCTATTAAGGTAGGTTCCTATTAACCTACTAAGCCCTAATCTATCTTTACCTAATCCTATATGGTTTTCGAAGCTAAGCTAAACTTCATCTACCTAATATGCAAATTTTCAGGAGAGGCTACTAGGCAGTGGAGTAGCCTCTTCGGGTAGTGGGAGCGTAGGTTGCTCCAGGCCCCAGCAGCCTCTGCAATCCCTCCTACCTGCGCATTCACAGGTGAGCCTCACACTGCTCCCAACATTCTCAACGCCATCAGAGCTTTGCACATGCTCAGTAGCTGCTGCTCCAGTGCCAATAGAAGTGCCGTTATATGCTTGCGTGTCATCACTGAAGAATGCGCATAGCTCCGATGGAGCCGGGAAGAGCAGGAGCAGTGTGAGGAGCGCCCCGTGAATGTGCAGGTAGTAGGGATTGCAGAAGTTACAGGGTGTGGTGTAGTCTTTGCTCAAACTGCTCAGATACTTACACTACAGATACTTACCTATGGGCCTCTTCCACTTGACCCTTCTTTAATCTTGAGACTTCAGGATCACTGTAAAAAAGAGTTATGAAATGCTCGGAAAGGGAGTTTAAGGGCATGATTAACACTCTCTGTGTGATAGATATCTCCCTCTCCGGCAGGTGTGAAGAATTTACAGCCGAGATTGAGGAGAAGAAGCCATAGGTGAGTATCTGTAGTTAGATTTTCATTAAAGGAAATCTACCATTTATTTGTATGCAGCATGAAGCAAACATACCTTGGGAATGCTGTAGCTACACCGATGCAGGATCATATCTTGTTTAATCCCTGTGCTGAGTGGTTTTGCTGAATAAACTATTCTAAAATTATGATAATGAGGCTCTGCCTCCCCTGTGGCTGCTCCGGCATTTCTCCTCTTACCCTAAGAATGCACTGCTTCAGAGAATGCTGTTTTTGCTGTCTTGTCCCTGACAACTGTCCCTGTGTTGTCCCTGACAGGCAGAAGTAATCAATTGCTGCACCATCCCCCAGCTGCTGTGTATACCAGTCTCCATCCAGCTTTCCCAAGGGCCAGAATTTTATTATAGTTTTTTGAGCAAAACCACTTGGTTCAGGGTTTAAACAAGATATGTATCTGCATCAGTGAAATTACAGCATTCTCATATTTATGTTTGGTTTATAATGCATAAAAACAAATGGCAGATTTTCTTTACGTTTAGTGGTAGATTTCCATTAATTCTAGTACATATAATAGTAAGCACCGGTAGTAAGTATTTTATTTACTACTATAAAAAGTACAACCGATATCTTCTGGGCACTTTCACCTATCGAGCGCTCTTTTGGTCCCACTATAATCTTACTCTATGCCTATTTTATGTGGAGAGCGAGAATCTCATGATAAAACTTATTTATCCCTCATACAATGTAAGGAAATAGATTTGTAAATTCCGAGATCCAGCTGCGTCTGAACACATTGTCCCATGGTGTTGTCATGCTGCTGCAGGCCGATGAAGATCTATGGGCCAGATGTTGAACAGTTGGAGTGCTGAAGGTTGTCTACTCCATATGCATAAAGAAGAAATAATATCCCAGCACTCTAACTTTATCATAAGGAGAGAAATCTGATTTTTTTAAAAAAATACATATAAATCGTTTTTGCTCTTTGTGGCTTAGTGCTGTGCAGCTGTGAGAGACAATCCCTCAGAGCACTTTGTTTCACATAAAGAATCATTCTGACAGATAGTAGAAGTAGCAGGGAACAGGGATGTGCACAGGCGATGACTGATAAGAGTATTCAGGGCGCTCAGTAACATCCAGAACACAAGTTCCAGACATCTAGCGACATGACCGACAACAACAAGGACAATGTCAAGACCATTATCTATATGATAAGGAACATTTTTTAAAACCCCTGATGATCTAAATAAATTAATACAACAATACTCAATGTCATTAGTCACAAAATGGAGCTTAAATAGTTTGATTTTATGATTTACAAAATTTATGACCTCTCTAAAGTAGGTGGAGTTATCACTAAGATGGCCGCCACTGGAAACTACTAGTCCCATGATCCTTTAGTTTTCAGTAATTCCTCCTCCCTCCTATGCTCTGCTCCCAGTGACTGCCCTGGTCGGACTGCCCATACTAATGATGTGTAACTGCCATCACTACACATCACCAAAACACCGGCCATACTGAATGCACTGCAACCAACCGACTACAGCCAAACGTAGTGGTGATCACATGACCTGCCCAGGCAGGTGCAGGACATGTGATGTGGACATGTGACCAGCGGCCATCTCCTGTCCTGTGTCTGCTCCGCAACGGACCACGCGGAGGAAATTAACGGACTGATTAAAGGGCCAGTAGCAATTTAACTCTCCATCATAATGTATGTCACTAGCATTTTCTGCTAAGGGGAGCAAAATTTTTAATAACAACTAATTACACATTAGCTTATATTTTGAGTACCCATTTGTATATGAATTATGCTGATTCATGGAATACCCCTTTAATTAAACTATTCACCTATGCAAGGTTTATTTATTTTATCTTGTTGTGTTCTATTTAAGGAGCTTCCAATACATAAAGCTGCAAACAGTGTTAGGTAATCGTCATTGAGATCTGCCTAACCATTCGTTTAAGTGTATTGTTAGCAGCAGGACTGTGAAAACTGCATTTACACTAGAGATCAATATTAGAGATCAATGTATGAGATCACTTGATTCTTTTCAGAAAGAATGTAATTTCTGTTGATTAAAATTTGATGAATTTTTTGGCTAGGTGTACACTATGGCACTAGAACAGTGTTTTACAAAATAACCAAAGTAAATCAACATAAAACCTTTATTTTACAAAAACCATGATGTTCATAATTAAAGAACAGCAACTGCACAGAGAAAGATTATAACAAAATTTTCTGAAGGTTGCACCAGTCACCAATCAGTAGGGAGTACATAGGCCTTAGAAGGACATCACTAGTCTCTCACACGACTCTGGTGGAATTTTGGTCCATTCCATTCTCTTTCACAGTTCTGGACTGTTAGGGTTTCTTGGTCATAACTTTGCCACCAAGGATCTATGAGTCCCTGGTTTATTTTGCTTGATTTTAATGGTGGATCTCCTTAAGTATTCTAGGTGCATTGGAGCTTAGAAAAAAACTTGTACACCACCACTTTTCTAAAATATATTACATTACAATGTGACATTCAAAAAAGTTTTGTTCTACACACATAGTAACTAATAACCGATTACAAACAGGAGATTGAGACCCTTAAATTTGTCCACACCTCAACTTCATGACATCTCATAGAAGCAGTAGTGGATTATAATATAGGCAGTTTGGATGGTAGCCCAGGGCCCAAGCCTTCTAGGGGGCCTGTGGCCACCCAAACCACCCACCAAATTTTATACTCAGAAGGAGCTTCACCGATGAAATCATCAATTTCCCAGGAGCCATTTTGGGACCTTTGAAGGTCCCCCAAAAGTCATGAAACTGCAAACTGAAGGTAGGCAGAAGGGAAACATCGATTCAACTCATACAGAGACACAAACTGTGAGTGAGCGAATACCATCCTGCAAAATAGTTACTGTTTTCAGAAGGGAAACATCCTCCATTCCCCAAGAAGCTTGATCCTAGTCCCATATGTAAGAAGTGACTTCCAGACTTGTAGTGGCTATAATATTTATACAGCCCAGGGGCAGTCTTGGTACGTCCCTGCTTAGAAGACAATATTAATGAGCAGTGATGTAATGATTTAATGCAATAGCAAATCAAAATGGGAATATAATACAAATTCTGAGAAGTCAGAGCAGAGAAAGTAACATCTGAATGATAATTGTGTAGCATGAGAGCCGGGTGATGTTGTGGTGTCCTGGGAGCAGACTTAGATTGATAATAAATGTACTCTACCTAGCTTTCCCATTCAGTATTGATCTTTTTATAGTCCAACTGTTAAGCTGTGTTACAGCATGTAAATAACAGAACATTTAATGCAAAATCGAACAATAAATCTCCAATGGCAGCGCAGTCAGGAGAATTAAGAATACACTGCATCATCTGGTCACACGTTGAGTCCCTTAGCAATCATTTTGTGGTCTTTATTGCTCGAGGCAAAGCCTAGTTTGTTTTAGTTGGGATATGCCCATATCAACATAGACATATGTGATGGATGGAGGTAAATCTTACCTCCTTCAAAAGAGGAATTTGTCACCCAGGGATTCCACTTAGATGTCCTCTCCTATATTAGATGTCCTCTCCTATAATCAATGGGAGAACCAGAATGATTATTTTGCAACTCAGAATTGCATGAGAATGTTCACACACTTAATATGTAAAGTGAACTTAAAAAGAAAAATATAATCACCTATCATAATTCTACTTATCATGTTCTACCCAGGCACCCAATACACTTTTGATTCGAAGTGCAAATTAGTGACTAACACAAAATCATACATGCAACATACCTCCGAGTTCTAACCATACAAATCACCAAGGCGTATGTCTACTTCCATGTACAGCATCAACTTCCCCCCACCAAATACCAATATATTTTCTGAAAGTAACACCTATCACATTGTCAAAATTCTACTCATCGGGGCACATTTACTAAGGGTCCACGGACTGCGATTCCATCAGGTATTCCTGAATATTTCCGTTTTGCGCCATTTTGGGCCGAATTGCCCTGGGTTTTTGGCACACGTGATCAGATTGTGGCGCATCGGCCCCGGCTTGCAAAATGTGTCACAACATCAAGCACTCACATGCACCAGGAAGAAGAAGGTGAACTCCGGTGGACCTCGGCGTGGAAGCGACACCTGCAGGAAATTGGATGCACCGGACCCGAATCCTCGTCGGACAATGCAGAGCGGGATCACGACAGGACTGGGTAAGTAAATATGCCCCAGCATGTTCTGATTCCACTGGTGCTGGATGATAAATCTGGTGTAATAAAGACTTTGGAGTTATACTTTGCTATACTTATACTACTATACAACTTATACTTAGTCGGTCTAGTTTACTGCAAAAAACTGTTGCAAATTTTGGCCATATTTTGCAAGCTAGTCCGCGCCTCTTACCTGTCTTACAGTATCCTTGGATGTGCGCACACAGGCTTCAGAAGATTTAAAGGGCCAGCGCATTGTTAATTGGCTCTGCCCATTTCCCAGAGTTCTCTGCTGCTATTGCTTTGATCCCGTGCGGCCCATTGTGACCACCTGCCTGTCCCTGATTCTGCTAGAAATCTGTGCCGCAACAAATCCGACCCGCCTTGTGGTGGGCCCTGGTGAAGACCAAGTGCCACTTAAATCATCGTTCGCAGTGGTCCAGTGGGTCCACTACCCCTGGAGCCTGACAACCATTAACAACATTGAAATTAAATGACAATTAATAACATTGTACAAAATTAAGATTTGTCTATTAAGTGTGGTGGATGTCTTCTTACAACAAGTGCAACAGCCAAGAGATGGTAGTTCAGACCCAATGGGGGTTCAGAGGATTTTGCTAAATATAAACCATTGTCTCCAGTTATCTGGCCAATAAGTCCCCGGAGTGATCACCTTGTCCTCCCTCACTGAGGCCACTGATAAGCTGAATTGGCTACATGACCACCAACACTTCCAGCCCTACCAGAGCTGTAAACATGGCCGTGGCATAACGGGGACAGTGACACAGACAGAGGTTAGTGAAGTTTCGTTTTTGTCTTCTATCTAACTCAGCCCTTCAGGGGTTTTCCGGTGAAACTTTTTAATTATTGGTAGAGTTTTACTTTACTTCATTTGCCCATAAAACGCCTTTAAATATAATTAGAATTTAACATTTCAAATTTCTGCTAAAATAAAAAACAGCATTTTTGTGGTGAGTGACCCGTTTACTTCTTCTCTGGTTTTGGATTGAACATTTTAAATTATTTGTAGAAATGATGACTGTGACCATATTTAGATATCAAAGTTTCCAATACGAAATAAAACTCATTGTTGGAATTCGGCTACTCACTAGGTTGCCCTGGGGTAATAGGCTCGTTGTACATTCACATATGTTCTAATCTATCAAGGTAACCTGCTCTGGGATTCTCATTTCTTCGAGAAAACTTCAAAGTCAACTTGTCAATTTTCAATCCTCTTTCCTGTTTAACAACACCTGAGAATATTGTAAATCATGGCAGAGATAAAACACTATGCATCTGCTATTAGGATGCATCACCGCAGGCCTCACAACCTGGCTATATATCTATTACCACTGCGACATCCCCTATATAAGTATGGAGCGCATTTTCCCTTAGGCAAGTCATTTAGTAGGAAAGAAATTAAACTTGCATTGAAGACCTACATCTCAAGCCGTGACAAAATTGTCACATCCAGATGTTCCTTTTTACTGCATATTTATTGGACCGAATTGTCTCTTTTAAAGGGACCTTGTCACTTGTAACTAGTATTCCATCACTTTTCTGTTAAAGGGATTGTCCGAGAGCGTTAAAAAACCCAGTGGTGGCTGGGAGGGGGGTGGTTAAAAAAATAAACATGTACTTACCTCTGTGGTCCCTTCCGGCGTCCAGCGCTGCCATCTATCCGATCCGTGCCTCATGTAAACAAACAGGGGCACGAAAGCCGCGCTGCATTCAGCTTCCGGCCCATCAGCTCATCAAGGGTTCCATGCCCCTGTTTGTTTACATGGGGCACTGACCTGAAAGGTGGCAGCGCTGGATGCCGGGAGGGACCGTGGAGGTAAGTAAATGTTTATTATTTTTAACTAGCCACCAATGCGTTTTTTAACGCTTTCAGACAACCCCTTTAAAGTGCCAAGCTGTGCCTTATATTGCTCAAGCAGATGCCCCATTTTGCTAACAATCCATTTAAATCACATATTGCATTGTATGTAAATGAACTGCTTGATGTCAAGGATGGGGAGACACTGAGCAATTAAATGAATTGATACTGCCATATAATATGGAGTGCCTTGCAATAATACATACTTTGAAAGGAAGAACAATAGGCCCTATTCAAGTTCTCCAACAGGCCACATGGTACTACACTATGTAGGGATAAGGACAGGCTATAAAGCATTACCATATATTTTATCATTCTCCTCCCTACCGTGGTTTGTTTCAACTCTTTTAATAATACATAGGGGCAGATTTACTTACCCGGTCCATTCGCGATCCAGTGGCGCGTTC
This sequence comes from Engystomops pustulosus, assembly GCF_040894005.1. Lineage (NCBI taxonomy): Eukaryota > Metazoa > Chordata > Amphibia > Anura > Leptodactylidae > Engystomops > Engystomops pustulosus. Next base: position 178,756,931 of record NC_092415.1, on the reverse strand, counting down.
TCTGCGGTGGATTCGGGTCTGGTCGGGATTCATTAAGGCAGTGCCTCCGATGTCCACCAGGTGGCGCTGCTGCGCTGAAGTTCCCCGGAATGCACTCAAGTTCACCGGCCTTTTTTCCGAATTCGTCAGGTTTTCGTTTGGCCACGCCCCCCGATTTCCGTCACGTGCATGCCAGCGCCAATGTGCCACAATCCGATCGCGTGCGCCAAAATCCCGGGGCAATACAGGGAAAATCAGCGCAAATCGGAAATATTCGGGTAACCCGTCGGGAAAACGCGAATCGGGCCCTTAGTAAATGACCCCCATAGAGTTATGAATCGACTTAAAGAGGACCTGTCATCTAAATTTTCGGCACTAGGAGCTGCTTACTTAAGTTAGCAGGTCCTAGTGCCGATAAATTGGGTGACAGGTCCTCTTTAATTTCCAACAAATAAGTGTAACCATCCTTGGTGTAACGGAGTGTCCCTTCTGGGACGTAACCATAAGAAACAATTGGCTACTGAGCACGTTCAGTTGGTTGACCCAAATGTAGTGCAAATTGTGAATATGGGAACAATCGTCTCGGTCATCTTTTGATATGGGATGTGTTTTATTCCTTCTCTCTAAGCACTAATGGAGGCCTAGCATGCATGATATTTTTGCTTGGTTCCCCTAAAAAGTCCTAATATATTTATTAAATAAAATATTTTTTCTTATATTTTTTATACCTGCAGCCCGTTCTGCCTAAGGGGAGCTTTGCAATAGCTCCATCTTTAATTTATTTTATTTATTTTGTATGTGTCCCATGATCAAATTCCCTACATGTATTTAGTATTTCCTCTGAGCCCTGAGTAAGAATCACAGTAGTAATGAGCACTGTTAGGAGTCACAAGAATAAATCAATAAACAGGTTATCAGCATAATGATGCATGCTCACCTAACAATTTGATTGACACAAATAAAGAAATCACATGATCGGACTTGTGGATCACATGATCAGACTTGTGGATCACATGATCGGACTTTTGGATCACTTGATCGGACTTTTGGATCACATGATCGGACTTGTGGATCACATGATCGGACAGGTGACCAGATCGCCGCCCCCCAGGATAATGAATGGCACAACTTATGTGTGCCTGAAAGGATGCTACCTTGGTGGTCATAGCAACAAGAATCTGGAGGAGGTGCGGTGATTACACACACTAACACGAGACCTGATGACATAGGTGTATATGATCTGTTTAAGAATGGACTATTTTCTCTTGTAGAGTTGTGGTGATTATTTATATTTGTATGTTTTCCACTATATAATATGAATATGTATGTAATTGAGGTATATTGCTATATATTATGTAAATTCATAGGGCAGAGTGCATGAACACGCCCATTGCCGCTGTTACACAAAGAGAGAAGAAAGAAGAGGAGCTGCAGGGAGCATCAGGAGCACCGGAAGCTGAGTATGTAAGTTTTCTCTTTATACGCCGAGGGGCTCCAGGGGGCATTTCATCAGTAGAGGAGTGGCTGGCTGCATGGGGCATTTCATAACTGGGGTGGATGGCTACATGGGGCATTTCATCATGAGGGGGAATGCCTGGCCGCAGGGGGCATTTCATAACAGGGGGGACTGGCTTCATTGGGCATTTAGGCATCAGTGGGGGGGGGGTGGCTGCATGGGACATTTCATCCGTAAGCTGGTTGAATGGGGCATTTCATTACTGCAGGAGGCTGTGACCAATTCATTTCCCACCCTAGGCTTATACTCGAGCAAATAAGTTTTCCAGGTTATTTGTGGTAAAATTAGGGCCCTCAGCTTAAACTCAGGTTGACTTATACTCGAGTATATACAGTATATTTCCACAGAGATGATAAGGATTTTGATGAGTTCTTAACAAAATGCACCCACACTTACATTCCACTAAAGGTATCCTGGTACTTTTTCTTGTTTGTCTTTTCTTGTTTGTTATTTCAAGAACATCTTATGCAAAAAAAAGTCACCTAAGTTGTATATATTGGAGCCTTATTTGATTCAAAAGTAATGTGCATCTTACCTTAAATCTAAATCTACCATCCAAATCAAGCATGGATATATTAGGGACACATACTAATAGATCCAGGCACCATGACTGCGGTGCTATACATGGCCTCCTTCCTTCTAAAATCAACTTTTAAAATTATGCTAATGATAATACTGGGGCGGTTCCCAGAGCCCCTCCTTGCTGCAGATTCACAGGCTATTAGAATGTCTCACCTTGCCTTTATGGTCCTGTTCTTCACTTCCCCCCTCCCTCTGCCTGAAGCACCTATTATTGCAGCACACAATGGGAAGGAGGAAGTGCTGTTTGCACATTGTAACCGCCTGTGAACTTTCACACTCATCAGGATAATTTTAAAAGATGATTTTAGAAGGAAGGAGGCCATGGATAACAAGCTTAAAAAGATTACCATAGTCACAGTGCCTGGATCTATGATTAAGTGTTCCTGGCTTATCCGTGCTATCCATGATTTTGATGGTAGATAAAGATGAAAGTAGTTAATTTTGGCAGAAAAACTTACATAAACTTCTGTTAAACATGGACTGTTTTATGACATGCTAAGTTAAACTTTAATCTTAGCATTTTCATTAACGCTTACGGTTTGTACTTCCAATGTTCCAATTTAATTAGTATTCATGTTTTATCCTTTGTACTTCATTTGCATACATTTCGCTAGAAAAGGAATAAACTGTGTTCAGATGATTGCTCATTAAATTTAATGATGAGTACATTACGATTATACCAAGTTGGACGGATGTTTGAATATCCTTAATAATATTGGTTAAAAGCTGATTGTTACTAGGGTCGTATTTTTGCATTTTTGGACATTAAATTTGTTTTGCGTTTATCAGTAAAAAGGCAAATAAACTTAGAAAAGGAAATAATGGAAACAATAACTTGTCCAGCCTTTTTATATGGCAAAAAGAAAATGTTTTACTCAATTTTTGGCTTCTTAAGCATTTCATAAAAATTGAAAAATCTCTTTTGGACTTTTAGTAGGGCTGTTTGAGAAAAATAAAAGTAGCAAAGAAAAATATAAGCTTTAAATAGAAGTATTGTAAATATTTCCTGTTTGCTTCTAATGGTTGGAGACCATAACCATATAAAAGAACTAGCACTGGTTCTAAAGTCTCCAAAATGCTAACACAAAGAAATTGAGATGAAAGTGACAAAAAAAAAGCAGCTAAGTTATTCAGGACATAAAAGCTCCAGAGCTGTTGGGAACGGATGAGTCACTTTTTTATAACCTCTCGTAGTTCAGTAGCTCCACTCGATTCCCCAGTCATCATGACTCATCTTGGGGAATACAGCATACGCTCCACTACAGTAACATACTGTTGTACCGCTCCATTAGCATTAGTAACTTTTTTGTTACTTTTTTTTTTGTTTTGGACTAACTTTGACATGAAATAATAGGGGATTATTATTTTAAGCGAAATTGTATTGGAAGTTAATTCTACAGAATATTGTAAACTAAAGTTGACCCAATAATAATTTGGATTTGCAGGTAGCCATCATGAATATATAAACTAGATACATCTGATCAAAGTGGGACTTCTTAAATTTCTTGACCTGTAAGTTAAGGGGTTATTATGGGTGGGTTCACATCACGGTTTCTGCCATACGTTGTAAGGACACATTAGGGCAATTCCAAGAAGTCCTTACAACATATGGCACACATGTATTCCACTGTAAGCTTATACAGTGGGATACGTTGCCGGGGGACCCCTCCTCCCACCTGAATGTGTGGGGGGGGGGGGAGTCTACATTGTCAGCAGCCGCCGTTTGGATGCTGTCGATGAACGGGGTGTTTCCCCAATGATGTCATTGGGGCATATTTATCAAGGCCTCTGCGCCATCTCAGTGGCATAGAAGCCCTGAAATAAACGCAAATGCTAGATTATTGCTAACACTTGCGATTAGCTGCAGCCGGCGACTTTTCACACTGCCTGGCGTAGAGATAAACGATGCACAAGAACCCGGCGGATACATCAAAAAGCTTCAGCCTCTTGATGTATCGTGCTGCGCAAGTGCACTGGCGTATGATAAATATCCCCCATTGTCCTTACATGGACAGTGACATCACCAGGTCTCCCCTCCTGCTGAGCGACGCATCTGCTCAGCAGCTGGGGCTCCGGGATGCAATATGTTGCATCCGCTCCCGATAGGCTTCTATTGCCTCTGCTGAGTGCATGTGTCGCCTAGCAGAAGAGAGCAGGATGCCTTTTTCACCAAATACAATGCATACGGTCAGGCAGAGGCAACAACTATGCCTCCGTCTGCCACTATGGTGGATATTTATTGTGCGCTGACATATGATAGCCCGGCCGCTGCATTTTTTTGCAGCGAGATACATCAAGAGTAGAGATGAGCGAGCACTAAAATGCTCGAGTGCTCGTTATTCGAGACGAACCTTTCCCGATGATTGAGTGCTCGTATCGAATAACGAACCCCATTGAAGTCTGAAAGAACACTGAAGAACACTGAAAGAACACATTGCAGATGTACATCTGCTAACTTATCCGAAGACACACATGCAGAACGTTGTTCTTCACAATAGTATGTGAAGAACAATATGTGTGAAGAACACGTTGCAGATGTTTCCATACATCTGCACTGTGTTCTTCACACATATTGTTCTTCACATACTATTGTGAAGAACAACGTTCTGCATGTGTGTCTTCGGATAAGTTAGAAGATGTACATGAACATCTGCAAACTTATCCGAAGACACACATGCAGAACGTATGGAAACATCTGCAACGTGTTCTTCACATATATTGTTCTTCATATACTATTGTGAAGAACACCATTCTGCACGCGTGTCTTCGGATAAGTTAGCAGATGTACGCGAACATCTGCAATGTGTTCTTCACTTAAAAATGATCCTGTGTTCACGGTTTTCATTGTATTCTTCACTGTTCTTCACTGTCTTTTCTTAATTAAATGCTCGATCTCGAGCAAGCAAAATACTCGTCTGAGCAACGAGCCTAATACTCGAACGAGCATCAAGCTCGGACGAGTATACTCGCTCATCTCTAATCGAGAGGCTTCAGCCAGAACTACTCCTTGACAGGAAAGCTCCTATTTGTCAAATAATTGGATACTCTGCCAAATCAATCTGATCAGCTGCTATGAGAAGGTAAGTTAAACCTGAATGATTGATGTCCTATAACATAATATTTCAGAGGTCTTCATTTACAACTGGGTGCTTATTTTTTTTTCATATAGTTGTTAACGATCTAAAAATCTGATTGCTCCTGAAGAGATACAGCAGCAAAACTCACATCAGGGAGCTACTCTCATACTGTCATAGTGTAAGGACCTTTTATATCATTTAGCCATAAAAAAAGGTTTTGTGTTGGTGCCAGTGACTGAATTTATAGGACTTTTCCAGTGCATCATAGTGCTTTTCAATACATAGGTCCCCTTTCTAAATGCCCTACAAAAACATTTATACAACCCTAGTGGTATTTGTATCTTACATCTAATCTGTTACTCAGCCCTTTTTTTTTTGCTATTCTTTTGTTTGTATAAATATTTAAAAAGGTCATTTCTGTTTGACTATTGATAGTATATCAAAGAATTGTATTCATTTTTGTCATATATTGATGGATCTCATCATCTCATCTCTTTTTTTTTCAGATACTAGTACAATGTTTGGAAGGTAAATGAAACTGTATGTAAACCCTCGACCCTGATAATCTAACTACACCGTCAGCTCACAGAACTAGAGAAATCACGAAGTGTCTGCTTAAGAGAGTCCCCGCCTACACTCTGGAATATTACACTGACCATATAACTGAGTTATAGGAGCTAAAACAGCAATAAAACTGAGTAAAATTGTAAAATAAGGGGTTAAAAATTATCTTTATTGTTTAAACATCACTAGGGATTGAATTTTGAGAATTTTCTTACATGGGCAAATACCTTTAACAACATTTTAATCAGATAGGGCGGCTTGGTGGCTGAGTGAGTAGCACTTCTGCCTTGCAGTAGAATCCCACCCAGGTTAACATCTGCAAAGAGTTTGTATGTTCTCTCTGTGTTTGCGTGGGTTTCCTCCGGGTCCTCCGGTTCCCTCCCACACTCCAAAACATACTGTTAGGTTGTTTAGATTGTAAGCCCCATGGGGACAGGGACCAATTTGACATGCTCTGTTCAGTGCTGCGTAATCTGTGTGCGCTATATAAATAAAGAATTATTATTAATTATTATTAGATGGAAGTCTGGACTGTGATGAGATCATTGCAACAACTTCAATCATTTGTTTTACAGCTGTTTTCCGTTGTAGATTTGTTGGGTTGCTTGGGATTACTGTTGTCCACTATGCTTTTCAGTGGGTACAAGCTGTATGTGCAGATTTGCTCTTTTTGTTTTTTCCAAGAGGTTTCTCTGTGCATAATGGCCAAACATCTCCACTTTTGCTACCTACTAAACTGTCATGAGCCTGAACATTTAACATACTAATAGAGGCTTGTAGAGTCAGTTCTAGGTCTTGTTTTCTTTGCAGTACCTGGGGGTGATTTTGCTGGGACATCAGCTCCTGGGATGATGGTCAGCTAGCTTGAATCTTTTTACTTCTGACTTATTTCTCACTGTAGAATAATGTGCTTCAAACTCTTTGGAAATGTACTTATAACTAGAGATGACCGGCCCGACGGTCAGGTTCAGCATTCGACCCCCTGACCCGAACATATTGCTAGATTGACGGCCAAATAGCCATTCCAGAAAATTGATGCCTGTGCGACACCCCCCTGGCCAATCATAGCCAAGGCTAGTTTCTATGAGCATCAATTTGACAGATTAGCCGTTTGGTCTGGGTCAAGCGGCTGAACCCGAACAGGTCCGCTCATCTCAATTTATAAGCCTTTCCAGAGTAATGGAAAGAGACAATTATTCACCGCTATTTGAGTAGATTACAAACTATTACTTTGCCTCTACTACCGCAATGTGCAGGGATACAGCAGGTACGATGATGGCACCATCCTGCCTTGCCCCCTTCTGAGAATTACCCAACAGTGGCAAAGGAGAGGATTGAAGAGGAACGGGAAAGGTAATTATTATTATTTTTCTTATTAAGCAGCAGCAAGAAAAGAAGGAAAAGAGGGGGGGCACAATATTAGGGGGGGACTACTGAGTGAGGGCAAATATGAGGGAAAGCTGAGGGGGTCAGAATAAGAGAAAGAGTTGCTGGGGAGAACAATAAGAGAGAAAGTTGGGGGGTACAATTTCAGTGGGGGCTAGTATGCAAGTTGGGGCCCGTATGTGAGTGGGAGCACAACAGGAAAGGGTGCACAGTATGTGAAGAGCTAGGGGCACAATTTCAGGGAAGTTAAAATTTGAAAGTAAGCTGCAGAGAGCAGCAAAATTAGAGGGGGTGCTGCTGTGGTAGCACAATAAGAGAAGGAGCTTCTGGGGGCACAATAATGGAGGAAGCTGATGGGAGGAACACCATATCAGGGAGAGATGGAGCACTTTAAGGGGTACTTATACTGTGTTGAACTGTAGTAAGGGCAGAGCAAAAGACGTGGCTTAGGGCAAAAAATTTCCCTCTTTCTTTGCTATAAAAGTTGGGAGGTTTGGTTAAGGGTGTTAGAATGTGGTAATATGAAGGAATTTAGTTTCCAAAGATTTTCATTATTTAAGACATTATAAAACTTATATAAACTTGGTACCTCCGGGATCGTACTGACCCAAAGTAAAGAGGATGTGTCATTTAGACCGAGTATAAAAACCAAAGAAACAAAACCTGTAACAAAATGGTAGAACTGTGTTTTTGTCAGCTTTCCATGACTGTGTGTGACATTGTATGGTTTCATGAGAAAGTACAATTTGTCCCACAGATAGGAAGCTTCTGTACGGCTCTGCAGTCGGAAAATTAAAAAGGATTTATAACTTTTTTACCCACATTTTTTCTGATGTTTTCATAATCTATCTTTTTAATTTCCTAATTTTAAGTTATTTTTTGTAGTATGTTTAATTATCCCTTGACTTTATAAAACATTTTCTAAAAACTCTTTAGTTAAACCAAAGCTACTGATGATAATGGGACTAGCTGTTATCACAAAAAAGGGGATGACAATGCACTTTAGCTGAATACTAACTAGACTCCCTATCACTAGCTTCCTGGATGTTCTGAGGCATTGTGGGAATGTTAGTAGTTAAGTTTCCATATCTCTGGGCTATCAGTTAATCTGGTGTCTATTAAAGGATTAAAGGAAACCTAACATCAGGAAACTAGCTCAAGGTAGATCCGATGGTAGGTTCCTCCTAATATCTTTCTCTAAATTTTTAAAATTTCCTAACCGGATATAACTTTATCTAAGTAACATGCAAATTTTTAGCAGAGACTACTGGGGCTTGGAGTAGCCTTTCTTGGCTATGGGAGCAAAGGCTACTCCACGTCTCAATAGCCTATACTGTCTAACTTCCTTCCACATCATAGATGCGCTCCTGTCCTTGCGCACAAGCTGTATTCACGCCACCAGCTTCTTCAAGCTCTGCACATGCGCAGTAGCTCCTTCAGTAGCCGGTGGCAAAGCCCATGTGCATTACGTGGCAGCCGCAGGCACAGAGCAGGAGTTTCTGCACATGCGCAGAGCTCAAAACAGCCGGTGATGTGAATAAAGCTTGTGTGCAAACAGAGCTGGACAAGACTAGTTTAGTTTAAGACTGTTGAATTCCACTTTTAGACCTGCTTTAAATTTAGATTTTTGGAGCACAGACTATTTTCACACTTTTTCTGGAGACTGCGCTGTTTCTAGAGGCCAAGCCCCCTTTGTTAGACAAAGTTTGCCACTTTTACAATTCAAGTCTTGATAAACATGTCAAAAGTCTTTTAGACTGTTTTGGTGCAAATCTGCCAGAAAACTGATGCAAGTGATTAATGAATTGCGCCCAATAATTAAGCTAGCCCCTTGTTGTATTTATGTACAATGACTTTAGATGGAAGGCAGGGAAAGGCAACCGCATCATTTGTAATGTGTGTAGGATAGTGATGTATAAAATGCCTCTGCTCCACTGCTTCCCAATTAAACACAGACCATTTATAAGATGGCATTTTATTCTCCTTGGGTACTTGTTGGGTCAAAAAAGAAATACAGACTTTACTTACAAATGGACCCAATTCTGTTGTTTTGCTTTTCAAAGTAATTTCCAGACTTGGAAACAAAGAGTAATTTAATGAGCGCAGTTAGGATTCCGAGCTGAAATGTACTCAATCTGGACTGCAGAGTTATGGTCATGATTATGACTTGGTAAAAGGGAAATGGCACATCCCACGCAGAATTTATGACATTTATAGTCAGCAGCTGTGTAATTGTACAAAACGAAATCATTCTTTTTCAGTCCTACAATGTCTGTTCGGGCTGGTGGTGGAATACCAGAGCTTTGTTTCTTAGTTATAAACTTGAATTGTTATGTAGACTTTACTTATTAGATAAAGAAAGTCTGCAAGATACAGGCATGTACAAAAGAATTATACACAGGGAAAAGGTGTCTCTTCACTAAACCTATCACCAATATCATCAGCTGACTCTAAGCTCTTGATGACAGCAGTGATATGGCTGCAATGCAGAATGCAATGCAGAATACTAAGTTTGGGTTTCCTCCGGGCCCTCCTGTTTCCTTCCACACTACAAAACATAAGATTGTGAGCCCCATGGGGACAGGGACCAATTTGTCATGCTTTGTGCAGCGTAATATGTAGGTGTTATATAAATAAAGAATTATTATTATTCTTTATTACACCCTTGAAATGAAAAACCTTCACATTTTTTCTAGGTACTCACCAACATTATTTTTACATTATTTATAACAGAACTACTTTGTGTCAAGCCATGGAAGATGCACAAGCCTGCTCTTCCCAAAACCTCTGCCTCTGGGCCCTTTGCTAAATTACAGGTAGACAAGCAGGTCCCCAATCTGGGTTTTTGCACAGAACAGAATGACAAATAAACAAGAAAAATAGACAGACCAATTCACAACCAAGATGGTGGCAAGGTACACAATCATAAGGCAAAGAATAGTCAAAGCTACAAGCAAAAGGGTCAGAAAAATTAGTGTTGTATACAGATAACAAGAATAAAAGAATTACCCAACAAGTCACCAGTGAGTTAAAATGGAGTCCCGATACACTACCCCAACATCTGATTGGTTTAGCTGTCTGTAACTCCAACATAACCCTAGCTCAGAGAGGAAGTTGTCAATCCTCTTCTTAGTGACTGACCCACAACTGTAGGGGTTACTCATGCAGAAAAACCTCAAACTACCGATAGTATATCCAGGAGTTCTAACATCTTGCTATTCTTTCTGTTAAATAATGAAAACATGATGTAAGGCAACATTCCAATAAAAAATACAGGCGTCCGTTCCCGCATCAGTATTAATTATTGCATTGTTCTCCTTCATAACATTACAATCAGAATAATCCAATAGAAAATTTTCTGGATAATCCAGAAAACCTTATTTTGTGTGAACATGCTCCAAATCATCCTGGACATTTTTTGTAACTAGTAAGGAATTCTCCAGTCATGAATTTTCAATCCCTCAGATGCCATGGTAATTAAAGACCATGGCATCTGAGAGGTCAGTAAATGAGAAGGTTTCCAATCAGCAGTCATCACAGCCAAGCACCTTAGCCTGTTACAGTAAGTTCCTATTATAGGGGTTGCCCAACTCCTATAGAATGCTGGTTTAACGCAACACAAAGTTCAATTATGAAACTAACTAGCCCCTACGAGCCCCTCTAGGGGTCAGTTATTGATGTGACATGTGTATTAAAAAAAAAAAAAAATACAGGAGAATTGTCTAAAGGTCAAATTGTGTGTGGAATCTCCCCAATAATTTTTAAAAAAACACACAAAATTAGCAATTGCTATTGCCAAAGAGTATAGGAAGTGTCCCCTGGAAGTGTCCGAGGACCTCAGCTTCCACCAATATCACTTAACCCCTTATCACCGACACTAGTTTTCAGCTCAATGACCAGACTTGATTTTTCAAATCTGACATGTCTCACGATAATTGGTTATAACTTCGGAACGCTTTAACATATCCGGGTGATTTTGAGAATGTTTTCTCGTGACACATTGTACTTTATGTTAGTTATAAAATTTAAGTGATAAGTTTTGCGTTTCGTTCTGAAAAAAAGTGAAAATTTGGCAAAAGTTTGTAAAATTTCTTCATTTTCCAAGTTTGAAATATTCTGGTTTCCAGACAAGATGTAAAACTACCCAAAAAGTTTGATAATTAACATTTACAGAATATCTGCTTTACGTTGGGATGATATTTTATGCTTCCGGTCATTTTTCTAGGATGTTATGAGGTGCAGAACTTTAGGTGCGATTTTTCTTATTTTTATGAAAATTGCCAAAACTCACATTTTGAGGGACAACTCAGCTTTCAAGTGACTTTGAGAGGCCTAAATAATAGTAAGCAACACCAATGGAAGTATATAGGATGCCACAGTAACTGAATGGATAATAAATCATATAATTACGTACTCAATTCAAAAAATCGAACATAACTTTATTTAATCGGCCATCAAAAAACATACGGTTAAAAAACACACACATAAAAACCACAAAAGATGTGGCGGTGGTCATAAATAATGCAGTATATGTTAAATACATCCAGAGTAACAAACACCAGTATACACAACATCAGGCTATAACCAATAATATTACCCACCAGGGTGTAGTAGGTAGCCCACAATTGTAAAGGTAGTAATTCTGACCACCGCCACAGCAGCCCGACGCGCGTTTCGAGGTCGCTTCCTCTAGGGGGTGTGCTGTGGTGTGGTAGGTGCCCAGTATATATATCCCCGGCGCAGAATGAAATAATACCTCGGGGCCAATGGAGATGCAGGACAAGATGGACCGCAGGTGAGTGAATTAGCGCATCATCGCGGTCTCCACACGCGCCGTCCGGAGGCGGGGCCAGGTTCCGAGAGACGAGTGACGCGCAGGATTTGCGTCATCGTGACCCAAAGTCCAGCGCCGCCATCAAGACACGCGCATGCGCCGAAATGATGCGCATCCTGTTGGCACAATTTCAGTCCAATATTTACATGATAGGTCCAAGCACTTTAGTATAATATTAAATATACTCCAAGTATGAATTATATTATTGCACTTCAGTATTATTCCAAGTATGAATTATATTACTGTCATTTGGATATATGGAGCCATACCCACTCTAATTATGCTCTTTGATTATTGCCCTTACCCTTGCCAGGCTCCAAGATGGCGACAGGATGCGCATCATTTAGGCGCATGCACGCGTCCTGATGGCTGCGCCGGACTTCCGGTCACGCAAATCCTGCGCGTCACTCGTCTCCCGGAACCTGGCCCCGCCTCCGGACAGCGCGTGTGGAGATCGCGATGATGCGCTAATTCACTCACCTGCGGTCCATCTGGTCCTGCATCTCCATTGGCCCCAAGGTATTATTTCATTGTTCTTTCCCGGGCGGCGCCTAGTATGACGCGCCACTGCTGACGTCATACTAGGCGCCGCCCGCGAGAAGAACATGGCGGCGCCCAGCACGCTGAAGCAAGAAGAGCAGCCGGGAAGCCAGAAGAGGAGCTGCGATGACATCGGGGGAGCAGCGCTGCCCATCGGGGCCACCGGAGGGTGAGTATATAAGTTTTATTTTTTTAGTCCATTTTTTATTAATTTTTGGTAGTATTGACTCGTGTATAAGCCGAGGGGACGTTTTTCAGCACATTTTTTGTGCTGAAAAACTCGGCTTATACACGAGTATATACGGTATTTAATTATATTATAAAAAGATTAAATTTTTTTTAAACTTTTTTTACATTTTCTACTTCTTGGCTTGAATAAGCGATCATCCGATCGCTTATTCAAGCCTTTACACTGTAATACACTTGTATTGCAGTGTATAGTGTACTATAGTGCTGAGCATGCTCAGTTACACACAGCCGGGTCCTGCCAGGAGGCGGAACCCGGCACAGAGAGGAGCCGACAGCCCCAGGTAAGAACCCGGGGCTGAGGCAGGAGGGATCAGATCCCCCGGTCCGATCCACGGAGGACACACTTGCAAGCATGACCGCGGCGTGTAAGGGGTTAAACACCCGGGATCTGAGTTTTTCCGATCCTGGGTGTTAGTGCCTGGTCTGGGCTGTGATATCACAGCCCGACACCGGCACCAGCGAGACCCGGTGTACTGAAATCTTCTTCTGACGCGCCGCCGTAGAAAGGCGTACACGTCAGAAGAAGTACCCTTAATGACCGCCGTAAAAAGCTGATACGGCAGTCATTAAGGGGTTTAACCGTTCAACACAGGGTGAAAAAACATAGAAATTAAAACCTAACTTTTAATATACCGACTGATAAAATTACACTTATTAAAACTTAAAAAATGAATTTATGGACCATCTCCAGCCAATGGAGCACACTTCCCCACACATGTAGGGTTTCCAACAAACCAGTACCTACTTGAACCTGGCAACAGACTGAACTCGAATGATCATACAATACGGAAAGTTCTTACCAGTTCACGGAGGGGGGGGGGGGGGTGCAGATGCGGGATGTCGGTCAGGAGAGTATGACACGGGATCCACCAGGTCAGGAACAGTTGACAACACTGCACCTAATAGTCCCTATCCATACCTTTCCCTGACCCCAAGATATATAGCTCCCGCCCTGACAAGACGGTCCCAGAGTGACCCTAATCCTAGGATCACCCTAGTAGGCCCTAAGTAGTTCCCAACGCGTTTCAGGGTCCTGAAAAAACTCAGGATCTGTCATCAGGGGAATATAAATGCATTGTCCAGATGGGGAACGATAATCTCCCCACTGAACAGTACCGCCGTGCACGTGGACAGTGGTCCTATGTAAAAGTGCCGCAGCCAGGGTAAAGTGCGTCCCAAATATAAAGGGTGTGTAGTGCAAATATTGACCAATCCTAAGGCTAATTGCCCAAACAATAACACCTGTACTTACAGAGGGGCGGGCTCAGTTGAACCCACTCCATAGTGCTAATCCTCACCCATCCTGGTCATCATCGTGCTATGTCCGCAGAACCGCAGTCCTGGCAAATTCCATGGAACAAATGAAGGGGCTACGGGACCGCCACCCCCAGTCTGAGGTCCGCCCCTAAGTGTGTAACAGCCAATCAGTGAGGAATTGGAAGAGGGGGGGGGGAGGGTGATACTGCCGCCCATCAGTTGCCATGGCGGCGTGTCAAGCTCCTAAAGTAAGAAAACAATAAAATTCTTGCTAGCGCTCCCTGATGGTGCAGCGCCAGTGTAAGGCAGGGTATTAAGTACAATTTGAAACCCCAGGATGCCGAGGTTACAGGTTTCCTTGCAAAAACGATAAGTTGAGTAGCCCCTGTCTTACAATTAACAATTCTACTACTTTTTAGTACGTATTTGGTTTCTATGACAGAGCAAACAAGACAATATAGTAGGTACACCCTTACATTTTTATCAGTAACAACTAATGTACAGGAAGAGGAAAAGAAAAAGAAAAGGACACAGAAGAAGGCGGCCCAGGCTCCTAGCATAGGCAGTCTGCTATTTAGCTCAGGCCTTCAGATGAAGCTTACAAACATAAGGTTGTCGTTTAAGCCATTTGGAGCCACAGTGTGACATCTGTAGATCCATTTAGTCTCTCTTTGGAGGATTAGTTTGTCCCAATCTCCTCCCCTTGGGCTTGGTCTGACCAGGTCAATTCCCATAAAGCAGATTTCATCCACGTTCCCTCTATGGCACATATTCATGTGACGGGCTATGGGATTGTCTCTGTTGTGGCGTATATCACCTAAATGGTCTCCAATACGTTTTCGCAGTTGCCGCTTGGTTTTACCAATGTACTGTCGATCGACAGTTAATAAATGCCCTGATCTCAAACGGTTTACCCGTGACGTTGGCTGTAAACGACTTTTCAACCTGTACTACTGCACAGGCCACACACCCACTACATTTGTAACTTCCTTGTATGCAAAAGTTTAGCCAAGTCTGTTGGGGTTTATTGGCGAAATGGCTCCTCACTAGGCAATCTTTCAGAGAGCAACCTCTTCTATATGTAAAGAGTGGTGCCGGTCCGATGACGTCCTCTATGTCAGGGTCCATTTTAAGGATGAACCAAAATTTATTCAAAATGTCTCGTACCTGTGTCAAGAACTATCCCCTGAGAAGCAAGACAACTGTAGCCAATAAACAGACACCTCTAAATCCCAGATAGTGAACCTCTCCTCATGGTCATTGACACCGGAAGAGATGTGCCTTCTCAGTAAGGGACTTTCCTTTGTACAAGATAGAGGCAATGACAATTTCGAGACTGTCAAAGATCTCTACCTCTTTGCTAGAAAGCTTAAGTGGCATAAATTTCATAAGAGAAAAGACTCCAAAACTAGCAAAGAGTTCCGGTCTCCATGCGTTTTAAAAAGTGTAATTTTATCAGCCGGTATATTAAAAGCTAGGTTTTAATTCTTACGTTTTTTCACCCTGTGTTGAACCCAATAATTTTTACAAGTCATTTAATTTGTTACAATTTCAAATTCCAAGTCAGGAATTCTTTAGAAAGCAAATATAAAATATCATGTCAAATATCTGAACCAAAATTTTCCTATTTACATCAAATTACTAATGGAGTAAGAGGCCTTTCCAAGCATAATGATTACGACTGTCAAGAAACCTGTCATATATCAAATAGGCTATCATTTTGACAGCTGGAACTTACGGAGAATAACCTAGAATTGTAAAACTACATCTGGCAACTAAAATTCCAATAACTGTCAAGGGCTGGTGCATTTCCAACTCATTTGCGTTCAATAATTCAGCTGGAAATTGACCATCTACCATAGAGACTGAAAATCACTTGACAGAACGGTTTAGCATCCCAGTTAATAACCCTGTTAATGCTGATGAAATTATTATGTCATACCACATTGTACAAATTACAAAAGATATGGCTTTAACACTGCAACCTTGAGACCAAGCTGATACAAAATATGTTAAAACTAAGGCCCCTTCCACACTTGCGTTTTTCATGCGCGTTTTCTGCGCGTGCTTTTGACATGCAGAACTTGCATTGCAAGTTTTTTTAAACGCGCGTTTAAATCTCGGCAGGTTTTACTTTTGCAAGCCACGCGCGTGAAAAACGCACCATACAAGTCTATGGAGATGCATAAAAAACGCATTGCACTCTGAGCCACATGCAAGTGCAATGCGTTTTTCACGCATCGATTGCCATTGAAAAGATAGAGCTCAGTCCTGAGTCCTTGCACGCGTATTATCTGTGCGTGAAAAACGCATTGAAATTGCATTGAAAATGCACATGAAGAACTGAGACACTGAACAAACTGACTGAAAACTGATTGCAAAATGTCATTTTTCACTGACCAAACCCTGATCAGACTCTGACTTGATCTGCAACGCAAGTGTGGACAGGGCCTAAGGCTTTTTTCACATGAACGTGTGCTGCGCCGGGGCAGGGGCAGGGGCCGTACTTACAGGAAAAGATAGAACATGGCACGGCCAGATGCCCTAGACATCCATGTGTACGGATATCTAGATATTAATTGTGCGGCCTCCATAACGCTTACGTGAAAGGGGCCTTAGAAGGCCCTATTCGCTGTGACCTGAGCGCACAAATTGTGTTTAGATCAAGGCCACAATAGAGGTCTATGGCACTCGGTTATGTAGTGAGCATACGGTGTCTCGCCGCACCATGACCAAACTGGTGGCCACACTGCTCAGCTTTCAATGGAGAGGGGAATTGGTTAGGAACCCTCACCCCTCCTCCCTCCCTCACCTGGCCGTGTACTAACCCGGGATCCGTGCAAACACGCGGCTGTATGAACAGGGCCTACGAGAACATATTAAATAAATATAATAACATAATAATAGAATCTGAGCGAGTAATCTTTATGCGGTTCCTCAAAAGTCCATCCCTAGTCTAAGACATAACGTGATGTCCAGCTCTAGGAAAGGATATTTACATTTTTACAACAAAAGTTTTTCGTCAGCAAAACCATCCACACTGGAACAATTTCATTTAGCTGTTATCATTTCTGCCCTAGGGACATTTTTAAAGAGGACCTGTCACCTAAATTTTCGGCACTAGGAGCTGCTTACTAAAGTAAGCAGCTCCTAGTGCTTGAACAAACGCTGCAGTGTTAGAGTGATAGTGTTACCGGAGACCTCCGATGTATTCATGAGGGGGAGGTCCGAGGCGCTGCCTCTACCCCAGACCGCCCCGCTCGCTCCAGAGGCCGGCAGTGACTGCCACGCCGCCTCCTTATGAATACATCGGACAGCTTTGCGAGCTATCCGACAATTACACTATACCCCACCGCAGTGTTTGATAGCATTAACGGAGGTTTCCGGTAACGCTATCACTGTAACACTGGGGCGTTTGATCAAGCACTACTTTAGTAAGCAGCTCCTAGTGCCGATAAATTGGGTGACAGGTCCTCTTTAATGATTTAGCTGATAAGAATCAGTGGGGAGAACTGAATTCATACAGATTTTGGTTTGTGATATGTCGGACTGAAAATATTGTAAATGGACAAACTTTGAGATCCAAAAGACAATCGAATTAAGACCAGAATAACAGAATGTATGCCTTGTAAAGTAACCCGCAAAAGGAAGGGCTGATAAATAATGCAAAGTAACTTAAAAAAAAATCTTAACCATAAGGAAGGGCAATGAGTCCTGGAAGAATAAAATGTTTGTACAGAGCCCGGATCCTGTCTAATCCAGTATGTCTGTGATTATATAAAGTGACAGAAGCATTTGAGAAAGTCTACATCTATAGATCTGTGGCAATAATCCAAGATGGTTGGAACAACTTCGCTGCCATGTTCCTTTAACCCCTTCACACTAGGACGTAATAGTACGTCCCTGCGGGAAGATACTAGAAGCACCGAGTGTCAGCTGTATACGTCAGCTGACACTGCGCTCTGACACTCACAATAGGAGCCGGCTCTGATCACAAGTGTTAACCTCAGAGCATCACTGGTTCAAGTTTATACAAGAGTTATAAAAGAAGTTTAAACATTAAAATAAAAAAAAAATATATAAGCCCCTAAATGTCACTTTCCCATACAAACACTTAATAAAGTATAAAAACTCACCTTTCCGACTTCTTGAAAGTGCTTTATCATACGTTGAGGGGTGTAGTTTCCATAATGGGGTAATTTACTAGTCTAACTCTTATTTAGGCCTCTCACAGTCAATTGAAAGTTGAGCAGGTCGCTCTAAATACAGGTTTGAGCGATTTTCTCCCCAAAAATTTGAAAAATGGCAAATTCTGGGCCACACAATTTTCACATCATTAGGATTACATTCAATTTAAACTTCCATCAGCACTTTTTTTTTAACGTTCATTTCTCTTTTTGCTTCTCCATTTTTTAATCCCCTTCTTTCAAAAGTAAGAAGTCATCTCCTTTATTCTTTGGTTCAGTATGAATGCGGACGTTCCAAATTTATATATTTTTGATGTTTGTATAACTGTAGAAAATTGTTTTTCAAATTTTCAGAATCACCAAATTATGATAACCGGACACTAGTTTTTTGGGGGATGAAATCGGGGGTGAGGTGTCTTTTCTTTTTTAAGGACCAGCTGATGTTTCCATCAAATACAATTTTAGGTACTTTTTCATTACATTGTTTATGGGCAATTTTAACCCCTTAACGACTTGGCCTTTTTTAGCTTTTTCACTTCCATTTTTCACTCACCAACTTCAAAAATCTATAACTTTTTTATTTTTCCACATAAAGAGCTGTGTTATGGCTTATTTTCTGCGTAACAAATTGCACTTCATAGTGACAGTATTTAATATTCCATGGCGTGTACTGGGAAGCGGGAAAAAAAATTCCAAATGCAGTGAAAATTGTGAAAAACCACATTTGTGACGTTTTCTTGTGGGCTTGGATTTTACAGCTTTTACTCTGCGTCCCAAATGACATGTCTACTTTATTCTTTGGGTTGGTACGATCACGCGGATACCAAATTTGTATAGGTTTTATAATGTTTTCATACATTTAAAAAAATTAAAACCTCCTGTACAAAATATTTTTTTTTTATTTTACCATCTTCTGGGGCCAATAACTTTTTCATACTTTGGTGTACGGAGCTGTGGGTGGTGTCATTTTTTGCGAATTTTGATGGCGTTTTCATTACTATAATTTTTGGGACTGTGCGACCTTTTGATCTTATTATTAATTTTTTTTATATTTTTCAAAATGGCAAAAAATGCCATTTTCGACTTTGGACGCTATTTTCTGTTACGGGGTTAAACATAGTGAAAAAAACATTATCATATTTTGATAGATCGGGCATTTTCGGACGCGGCGATACCTAATGTGTTTATGATTTTTACTGTTTATTTTTATATCAGTTCTAGGGAAAGGGGGGTGATTTGAATTTTTAGGTTTTTTTATTATAATTTTTTTTTTTTAAACTTTTTTTTATTTTTACTATTTTTCAGACTCCCTAGGGTACTCTAACCCTAGGTAGTCTGATCGATCCTATCATATACTGCCATACTACAGTATGGCAGTATATGTGGATTTTACTCCCCATGCATTACAATGTGCAATTAGCACATTGTAATGCATGGGTTAAAACGAAGTAGCCTCGGGTATTCGGAACACCCGAGGTTACCATGGCGACGGATCGCCGCTCCCCGTGACGTCATCGGGGAGCAGCGATCCACAACAAGATGGCGGCGCCCATGCGGCGCCATCTCTTTGAAGCCGCCGGCAGCATTGCCGGCGGCGATCGAGGTGAGAACACTCGCGATTGGTGCTAGCACCGATTGCGGGTGTTACCGGTAAGCCTTT
Organism: Engystomops pustulosus; assembly: GCF_040894005.1. Classification (NCBI taxonomy): domain Eukaryota; kingdom Metazoa; phylum Chordata; class Amphibia; order Anura; family Leptodactylidae; genus Engystomops; species Engystomops pustulosus. The sequence continues at coordinate 178,737,100 of NC_092415.1, read as the reverse complement.
GCTGCAATATGCATCAAAGACTTACCGGCTATGGAGAGGGCTCGGCCCGCGAGCCCTCTCCATGCACCGGGAACCGGCGCGCGCCGTACTAGTACGGCGCGCGTCGGGAAGGGGTTAAAAGCATTTTGCAGTTTACAGAGTAGAATGTACAAGATTATTATATTTTTACAGTTGTGCATTTTACAGTACAAAATTTTTCATGTGTGGAAGAGATATCTGATGGACATGTGTGCCATGGTTGAATTTAAATGAATGGTTGCACTAAACACATTGGGGCAGATTTACTTACGCGGTCCATCGGCGCGTTCTATGTGGAGGATTCGGGTCTTCCGGCGATTCACTAAGGTAGTTCCTCCGACGTCCAAGTTCCCCGGAATGCACTGAACTTCACCAAGCCGGGCCGAGTGCAGGTAAGTGCGTGTCCAGCGACATATTTATTTATTTATTTTTTAAATGCGGCGGTTTCTCCGAATCCGTCGGGTTTTTGTACGACCACGCCCCCTTATTTCCGTCACGTGCACGCTGGCGCCGACGCGCCACAAACCGATCGCGTGCGCCGAAATCCCGGGGCAATTCGGCGCAAAACGGAAAAATTTGCATAACCCGTCGGGAAAATGCGATTCAGGCCCTTAGTAAATGACCCCCAATGTGCATTTTCCGACGATCATGCACTGTGCCTCAATTCACCAAGATTGTGCGCCCGATATCCTGCATGTGTCACTTCCCACTCAGTTCTGGCAGAGTTCACCTACTTCCTGGTGCATGGAAGTGCATTGTCTTCCGACACAATTTGAAAGTTAAATCTCGGGCTCAGTCCGAATCAATCGGATCATCCGACGGCACGCGCCCCCCCCCCCCATTTCTGTTGCGAAAGCCACGCCACAATCTGATCGCGAGTGACACAGTCCCCACTAAAATACCCATCACAGTGGTGCAAATCCCAAAAACGTTGGAAAATCCATCGAAAGTGCGTCTGCGGACCCTTAGTGAATAAGCCCCAATGGCCCACATTTATTAAACTATTTGCACCTGTATTTATAAAGTGGCTATGCCAATTTAGTTGCGGCTGCAATGTGTCTGACAAGACAGAAATAAAAAGTGCACCAAAAGTGGCGCGTTAGTGCTTAGACCGTGCGCCACAATTTTTCAGCATGAAGAAATTGCACCGAAAAAAAAATGGTGCACTTTGTCGAAGCAGATTCATGAAGAACGTGGCACAACTTGCACTCTACACAGGCTCCTCCCACCTCTCCAACGGTGTTTGCTATAAAGAAAATGTAGATACACATACCATAGCATAGTCTATTGCATCCAATAAAATACTTTTTATTGTCTTATATTCACAAACAAAATTAGTAAAATAAGCATGTATAACATTCCAAGAGGACGCCAATCTTTAGTGCCTGACTTTGGGTTTCACCTGAATGGCTTCTTTTGGGTCATGTGTGGCATCTGTCCTAATACTCAATTTATAAACCATAGTATTTCAAAGTAACAATATTCCCATATTACATATTCAATACATATAATTATTTCTAACACAATTGTACCCAACGTATAGGAACAAGAATAAAAACAATATTTCCAAAATGTACACAAATTCAAAAAACCTTACTGTAGAAACTTTATATAGAATTTTTTATATTTTTCAAAATGGCAAAAGAGTGCCATTTTCAACTTCAGGCTTTTTCTGTTACAGGGTTAAACGTCGTGAAAAACCATCATTATACCTGATGTGTTTATGATTTTTACTGTTTATTTATATCAGTTCTAGGGAAAGAGCAGCGATTTGAATTTTTAGGTTTTGTAATAATTTATTTTTAACTTTTTTTATTTTTACTATTTTTCAGACCACCTAAGGTACTTTAACCCTAGGTTGTTTGATCCTACCATGTACTGTCATACTTTCATTACAATTGGCAAATAGCACATTGTAATGAAATGGTTAAAACGAGACAGCCGGAAGAACCCGAGGCCGTTATGGTTAACGATTGTCGCTCCCCGATTATGTCACGAGGAGCAACGCCTTTTTTTAAACCGCTGGCAGCTTTGTCAGTGGCAATTGACGGGTGTTACCAGTAAGTCTTTGCAGCAATATGCCTGTGAGCCCTCTCCACGCACCCGACGTACTATTATGGTGCCCGTCAGGAAGGGACCTCTGCTACCAGGATAAAAGACTGTATGCAAACGAGCCTAAGGGGGCTCCAGGTTCCATTAGCACCTATGGAGTTTGGCACCCCTCCGGGTCATTTGCATAGTCTTATCCTGGTGGTAGATGCCCTTTAATCTTCACCGGTTCACCCCTCCTGTGTGCCTTCACCTTTTACATAGTCCAGAACTGCACTAAATTATTATCCAAATTAGGTTTCTTTTTAAAAGCTGGGTGGCCTAGTGGTTATCATTAGCCTTGCAGCGCTGGGGACCTGGGTTTAAGGCCCAGCATTAACATCTGCAAAGAGTGTGTATGTTCTCTGTCTTTGCGCGGGTTTCCACCGGGTCCACCGGTTTTCTCCCATACTCCAAAACATACAGGTAGGATGATTTGCCACATGGGGACAAGGACCGATTCGGCAAACTCTGCAGTGCTACGTTATCTGTGTGCGCTATATAAAGTACCATTTTTACCATATTTAATATGTGGCAATACACTAGGATTCATTACTTCTCTTCTGATGTTTCCAGAATGTTCGGCAATTGAGTTAATTCTACATAACTCTTCACACACAGGCATACAAAGGCACCGATAGTGGTCTGAGGTCAGATCTTAACTTTAAAACCCGCGAACAGTATGGAAGAACTAGAGACATTTGGTCCATTGTTTTGGTATTGTCCTGCTGTGAGGACTTTTTGGAAACTCTTTAAAATATGTAGAATACGTTCCAGGAGAAACTAACCTGAGGAGAGGAGACTTTCATTACTATGAGGAAAAAGCAAAAATATCTGTACACATTCCAATGACACAAGATGGAAGATACCTGTATCTTTTCAACGGTTGCAGAAAAACAAAACTAGCGGGAAAATGTCAATAAGTGAAATATGATTGTAAACAGAAAATTCTCTAATCAAGAAATGCGGGCATGTATACAGAAGGTTCTCCTAGGAAAATGAAGAATTAGAAGCTGGGAGGTTATCGCGTCAGAGGTTTGTAAAATACTCAATGAGAAAACTGGTTTTTATATGTATATATTGGATATTCTTAAACAGGTGATAAATTAAAGACACCCAAAGACGCGTAGATTATTAGTGCGTTAAAAGAAAAAATTAAAAATACATATTTCAAAAGCAAAAAAAAAAAAAAAATAATTATGGAACTCAGACCGACAAGTATGAGACGTCAATGAACATGCCCAAGTGTTTAGAGCCTTTTAAGGGCTGGACAGAAAGGGGTTAAATGCCACCACTTAAAAAGTAAAAAAAAAAATTTTTTTACCTATAACACAAGTAACCAAACTGCTCCTTAGATGGAAAAATAAAGTTATGGATTTTTGAAAGGGAACAGAAACAGAAAGACAAATATTAGAGAGGCATCTCCTGCATTGCTGAGCTTAGATCTGATCACTATATCACACCAGGAGGCAGAGACCAAAAACACACACAAAAAATATATATCTCAAACTGTAGCAATAAGAGGTCACGCTCCATACATTCCCTTACATAAAAGGCAAACACTTTCCAGCAGTAATAACACGGATGACAGCGGCCGCCTCCTTCCCGCTACACGCTACACAGCTCCGGACCCCTCAGCCTCCCGCGCAGCAGTGAGGTAATCGCGCGCCAGTGACCTCTTATGTAGGCGCCTTCCCCGCGCCGCTTTTTGTTTATAGGCCAGCCGCCCAGGCCACGCCCTCCCCTTCAGAATGTACCAACTCTCTTTCAGTAGGGGGAATTTAGTGCGGCTGACTTGAAAAAATAAGTGTTTTCGCAACCGCGCGTGGAGTTTATTATTAGACAGAGGATGTGGTGAGCATATTCCGGGCACTGGGCTGTGAGGCGGCAGGTTCTGCTCTCTAGTCGGTGTGTATGTGAAGTGCAGACAGGACGCGCACCCCCGGGCCGGCGATAGTTGGTGCCGCGGCGCGCTCTCCGCATCTTGGTGACGGTGTGGAGCCTTCCCCTGACCCCTCATTGATTCCCGCCCGAAAGTGACCGGAGAAGGGAATGTAACCCACGTTACACCGCGGAGCGCAGCCCCGATCTGTCCCCCCAGCCGCCGCCATGGCGGACACCGAGCTGAAAGTTCCGGAGGAAATGTTCAAGGATGTGAAGTTTTACCCCGTGGGGGATCTGGATCCTCAGGTAGAGGGATGGGGGGGTCCCGGTGTGATGTGTGTGTCTCCTGTGTACGGGGCAGAGGTGCGGTAGAGGGCGGCCCCGGCTCCGGGCCTCTCCGGTGCCGTTATGGGATGTTTAGTGACTGCCACATAGTGAGCCATAGGCAGATGACGCAGGGCGGGCACTTCCTGCCAGATAGTGAGGCACAAGTTGTGGGAGTGTGAGGGGCACAATATGGGGCACCACAAGTTCTGTGCGGAGCCTATAGACGCCTCCTGTGAGGTGGATATGGGATGTGACTGCCCCATTGGGTGCCCTGATAATGGTCGCTACTACTTAGGGAATTATAGAGGTGTAAATGAAATACGAATTCAAAATGCAAAAAAAAAATGGTGGCGTAAGGTTCAGTAGCTGATCCTGTGTTATTAAGGCCGTGTTCACACGGTGCATTTGTATTTTCTTCTGCAATGTTAATAGAAGGGACTTAGCCCTGTTGCAGGTGCATTTACACTGAAATCGCGATGGAGTAACACGTGTTTTGCGTTGTTTACATGCGTTTCATTGTAAACCCAATAGTGCTCGGCCCAAGCGTCTCTCATCTGCATTTAAATTGTGTTTTGGAACGCGAAACAAACGCACCGCGTGATAGCGGCTTGAGGCTGCTCTCACGGTAACGTGTGCTATCCCTGAGCCTCCTTACCACTGCCCTCCCCATGGCGAGACCTGCTGCTGGGTCGTACTAAACCGCAAAAGATTGAGCGCACTTTATCTTATTTCCGGCAACAATGCGGTGCACACTTGTATACAAGCTGCTATTCATACAACTATCTTACAGTTGCCTAATACTGTTCTGTAGAACGGATAGCACACACGGTTGCACTAAGTGCAATGGTTTTTAATGGGTTAATGCCTTGGCTGTTATTTTAACGTATCATCAAAATGCGGCGTGGTAAACCAGCCCCTGAAAAGCTCCTGGGGGTGGTACCAGAGCCCCTCCATGCTGTATCTTCACATGATGTTACACTGTCTCACCCTCCCACTTTCTGCTGCCATGAAAATGCAGAAGGAAGAGGGAGGGGGAAGTTCTTTGGAAGCAAGGGAGAGGGTGAGACAGTGTAAAAGCTTGTGAAGCAAGTCACAGGGGGGTTAGGGTAGCCACTCGGGCTCATTAGCATAATTATAGAAAGTTGATTTTAGAAGGAAGGAGGCCATGGATAACAAATTTAAGAAGATGACCACAGTCATGGTTCTTGGATCTGTTAGTAACTGTCCCTGGGTTATCATGGTCGATTTTGAAGGTCGATTTTCTTTGAAGATTCCACTGTGAGACCTCATGCACACGACCATATAGCATACAGTGTCTCACCATGACTGAGCCGAGCTGCTTGGTTTTCAATGCATATAATAAATTGTATTTCTGACTTTAACTTTAAAGGGAACTTGTCAGAAGCCCATTACAGCTGCAGTGCAAATCTCTGTTATAACTTACCCTGTACCCTGACAGAATCCTCCGTGTAGTCCCAAGGGTTGGGCTTTGGTTTGTTGCATTTCAAAAACCAACATGTGACTTGTCTGTGCTACAGACTGCTCAGCTCTCAGCCCCCACCTCTGTGCTCCCGTACAGCTTAGTTACTGTATTTATTTATTTTTATCCTAAATAGGAATAGGAGATGTTTTGTTTTCTATTCGTGTTTAAAAATATTGTTTAAGATGATATAATAATGTGATATACCTTTTGAGCAATGTACTGCGATACGAAGACCAAAGAGGTAAAACAACATCCAAGATTATCACTCATCCCCGAAATCATCGCTGGGATGTCACACAGACAAATCTACGTGTATCTTTGATATTGAACGTGGCAGATTTTCTAGAGATTTGTTGATGTCTGTATTGGGCTGTTCTGCCGTAAGAGCAGAAGAAAGCAAGCCTTGGCAGTGCCAGGCGAGTCTGTCATGGGGTCCGGGAATATAGGGTTTTCAATGGAACCTTTAGAGGAGGCTCTAGCGTGTCTGTGGACCATAGGGAAGCCTCTGACATTGCATTGTTACTATGAATTTCTGCAGCTTTTACTGAAATGTATTAATAAACCCAATGTTACAGGTTGTGCAGTTGCTAAAAGCTGGAAAAGCAAAAGAAGTCTCCTATAATGCTTTAGCCACACACATCATTGCAGAAGATGGGGACAATCCTGAAGTTGGAGAGGCTCGCGAGGTCTTTGATCTGCCCATTGTTAAAGTAGGTGATGGCTACATTATGTTTTTGATGCAATCTTTCCTACATACATAATTTTTGGAGCTCTGCTCAGGTGACGGAGCACACCCTCAATAATCTCCCACATGGGCAAGCGTTGTCTATGTTGGGCATAACTGTGACACATTGACAGTCTATTGCACATGTCAGATGTTTTTCATGGTTCATTGATCTGATCCTATGCGAGAAACTCGAGTTGCACTTGAAACCTTGTGCGATCAGTTATTCCCGCATGTGTTTCTTCGAGGTGATGAAAAAAGGAAGTAGCTCAGAACGATTATAATCTGACAACATGTGAATGACACTAGGACTACCATAATGGCCAATCACATAGGACTGAAATCGGACCAAAATCTTGGCAAAAATTGAGCAATTTTCACAAACTAAACTTTCTGGCTTCTGGTCTTAGATGAAATGCACCAGATTTATGGTGGCTGTTCCCAATACCAGATTAACCGAGTTCCCTTTCTGGAATGTGTATGACAGATTTATTGATGAAATTCTGTACAATGTGTTGTCTCAACTCTCTCTGCTGGGTCCTATGGGTCTAGTGGCTGCTTTGAACCATCCACTCCGTATGCTGATCATGGTGAAGGAAATATGGCTGCCCAATATTCATGTACAGATAATAGAAATAAAAATCTGCTGTCAGATGAAGGAAAAATGCTAATTATGCCCTGTTTTTTACGAAAAATCTTTTACAAATATGCAAATGAGCCTGAGTGGCTCCACGTTCCATAGAAGTTAATGGAGCCTATAGCCTCTCAGGCTCATTTCCATCATTTTTAAAAGATTTTTTCTTAAAAACAAGGGCATAAGAAGCTAAAAGAAGAGCAGGTCCTGCTAGAGGGGGCACACACACCACTATGTCAGTGTACTTTCTGCACAATCCTTGATCTGGTGATGGATTTCCTTTAAACTACACATACTTCCCTACCCTCCTATTGATGTTGAACTGTGCTGCTCTTAGCTTGACACGCCAGGATCACCTAGAATAGAAACGTATAATTAACAGGTCGGAGCAAGGGAACGAGATGTCCAACACTCCGGGCTGCTAACTATGCACGCCACCTGCGTGACATCACCTCCCTCTCCAACACAGATGAGGGGAAGCATAGGAGGTGCGTGTGTGCGTGCTTAATTGGCCTGGAGCACCGGACATCTCGACACCCCTCTCCGACTTGCTGATTATAAGTTTCTTTTCTAGTTGATCCTTGCTTGTCCATATTGGCAGAGGACAGCGCCTGGAACAACTTCAAGAGGAGCGTAGGCAAGTATATGTAGTTTAAAATGTCTTCCAGCTAGTGGTAGATTCCCTTTAAGGTTGGACATGCTAAATTTGTGCATATTTTCCTATGAAGACCTATATAAAGAATTAGATACCTCCTGGGTTTGATAAGTAACTACAGAGAATTGGCATAAGAATCCAATGCATTTATATGGGTATATTTATAGATGGATATAAATTGGAGGTAGAGTCCTGCCCTGGCTGTGTGATGAGCTTTTATGCCGTGGCCAGGCTTGCCAGCAGACGTTTTGTTCCCTTCTATTATTTTCCTGATAAGTTTTTTCATTGCCTGAACTTGGATAAATGCGCTCACGGTATTCTGGCTTGTACTTCTATTACTGCCGTGCGGAGAGCCTTGCCTCTGGCTTCCTCTCATGCTTTGTGTGCTATCAGTTCTCATTTTTTTTTTTAGAAAATACATCAATGCTTTGTTATAACTATCCCATTGTGCCGTATATGGCAGACAATGTTCCTGCTGAATGGCCAGTGGTCAGTTCTGGACAAACACAGTTCAATGTGTTAATTAAAGGGATCTTGTCATCCACATAGTGCGGCATTTTGTATGGTACAGTGCAAATGGTATGTGTTCATATTTAAGTGTCATGTGGGTGGTACTGGTCTCCTGAGGCGTCATGCAGTCTTGGCTTTGTTGACCTTTTAGAAGACCAGGATCCCAAGATAACAAGCTGAATTATGCGTTTAGCATAAGCGCAACAAGAGGGTTGTATTGGATGTACAATGCACTGGATGTTCATTTATTTGCAAATTTCAACAAACAATTTTTACAGAAAAGATGTAATCCAAATTTTTCAACTACAGTTTCTCGTCACACATTGTTCTTCAATCTCAAAATACCCTGGATATGTTAGTATTACTAAGTTATAACCTCTTAGGGTACATTTATACGGCCGTATGCCCGCCCTTATACTTGCATAGACATGAGGGACACTCACGGCCTCCTGTTTTGGGCCTGTTCACATCTCATTTTATCAGTTTATTGCAACAGTTATTCTGAGCTAAAAGTGGATACTGGTATATTGAAAAGCTAGTGGTTGTTCCAAGTATTTAAGTGTCTCCCCCCCCCACCCACCCCCCTTCCCCCTTCCTGGATAAAGAATGGTAAGCTGATAGGCAAGGGTCTGATTGCTGAGACCCCACTGATCATAAAGACACGATCCACAGCAGTCCAGGGATTGGGGATCCTGTTCCCATTGAGGGTGGTGACGCGGCACCATCTATGGTAGAGGATGGAGATGATCCTGCGCTCTGTCATACCCATACAACTATATGGAGCAGCACGATTCATACCCCTCCTGCCACTCCATCACCCAGTAGTGAAAATGGGATCCCCCATTCTCCTAATTGCTAGGGGTTCTGTCCTTGTGATCTTGGTGTCAGAGCCTCAACACTAGTTACCCCTTCTCCTGTGGATAGGGGGGAAACCTAAATACTTGGGACTGCACCTTTCAATGTCTTGGCTTTGGCTCACAATAACTATTGAAAAAAATACCATGAAATAAGTTGGTTGAGAACTGGCCCCAACCTGTGCAGCCTCACGAATGGTCCAGTGTGTTGGCGTCCTGGTGTCTGTGGACATTTGCACATATCAGATGGTATTGACCATACATTACATTATGTTCTAAGCTGCAGTCCTTTAACAATTGTCTGATCCACGTTCTGTATTCTGCAAGAGATTTAATTAAACTTTTCTTCTCCTTTCTTGCAGCCCTCCTGGGTCATATTATCTGTGCGGTGTGGAGCTCGGCTGCCGTATCCTTTGAATTGCTGCTTTTTAAGTAGTTTCTCTTTTTTTACTTTGCTCTTTTATTCTGCCGTTTCTGACGCTGCTGGTTATAACCATTCACCAGATTTTACATTTTAGGAGGCGATTATGGAATCTGGTTATGTGATGGTTGTTTTCTACAGTATAAGCTCCTGTTTTAGATCACTATGGATATGTCTGTTATATCTTCCTATGTATGACAGGACATGTTCTTGGTCTCTTGGGAAGTTTTATCTATAGAAGGAAGATCTTCTAAAAATCCACATAAGGGGTCACTCCCATAGCCGTGTGCTCGCCCGGACCAGATCCCAGTCAAGTACAGGGCTGGGCTGAGGAGGGGGAGCGTTCGTCACCCATCCTTCCTCCATAGGCAGGGGGGGAAGCCGACCGTCACGGTGCAGTGATGCCCCATGTGCTCATCGCACTGTGACCTAGGGCTATTGAAATGTATAGGGGCCGTGATCTGTTCGCAAATCATGTGACCAGATCGTGACCCTGAAAATGAGCCCTTATTCTGGAGGAGCAACTTTTTTTTAATTTGGGATGAATCTACATTTTAACCGGTTCGCGACCGCCCGCCGTGTATTCACGGCGGCGCTTGCGTCGCGCTGCATGGAGAGGGCTCACGGGCTGAGCCCTCTCCATAGCCGGTAAGTCTTTGCTGCATATTGCAGCAAAGGCTTACCGGTAACATCCGCGATCGGTGCTAGCACCGATCGCGGGTGTTTTTACAGCATGGGCTGCCGGCAAAGCTGCCGGCAGCCTCAAACAGATAGCGGCGCATGGGCGCCGCCATCTTACCTGGGATCGCCGCTCCCCGTGACGTCATCGGGGGGCGGCGATCCGTCTCCATGGTAGCCTCGGGTCTTCCGAAGACCCGAGGCTATTTCATTTTAACCCCTTCATTACAATGTGCTGATAGCACATTGTAATGAATGAGGAAGAAAATCCCCATATACTGCCATACTGTAGTATGGCAGTATATGATAGGATCGATCAGACAACCTAGGGTTAAAGTACCCTAGGGAGTCTGAAAAATAGTATAAATAAAAATAAAAAAAAGTTTAAAAAAAAAAAATTATAATGAAAAAACCTAAAATTTCAAATCACCCCCCTTTCCCTAGAACTGACATAAATATAAATAAACAGTAAAAATCATAAACACATTAGGTATCGCCGCGTCCGAAAATGCCCGATCTATCAAAATATGATGACGGTTTTTCAATGCGTTTAACCCCGTAACGGAAAATAGCGCCCAAAGTCGAAAATGGCACTTTTTTGCCATTTTGAAAAATCTAAAAAAATCTATAAAAAGTGATCAAAAGGTCTTACAGTCCTAAAAATGATATCATTGAAAATATTATCAAATTTCGCAAAAAATGACACCACACATAGCTCCGTACACCAAAGTATAAAAAAGTTATTAGCGCCAGAAGTTGGCAAAATCAAAAAAATTTTTTTTGTACAGGAGGTTTTAATTTTTGTAAATGTATGAAAACATTATAAAACCTATACAAATTTGGTATCCCCTTAATCGTACCGACCCAAAGAATAAAATAGACATGTCATTTGGGGTGCTCAGTGAAAGACGTAATATCCAAGCCCACAAGAAAATGGCGCAAATGTGTTTTTTCACCATTTTCATTGCATTTGGAATTTTTTTCCCGCTTCCGAGTACATGGCATGGAATATTTAATACCATCATTATGAAGTGCAATTTGTTACGCAGAAAACAAGCCGTCACACAGCTCTCTATGTGTAAAAATAAAAAAGTTATAGATTTTTGAAGGTGGGGAGTGAAAAATGGACATGAAAAAACAGGAAAGGGCCCGGTCCTTAACCGGTTAAATGATTTCTATGCATTTTTTTTTTTGTCCGCTTTTTTACATTTATTCCTTAATCCAATAAATCAGTGAAAATGGGTTTTCTCCAGAATCGGGACAGATATTTTTTGGTGTGACCGCTTGCCTTTCACAGGTATGTATGATGATTTATTAGTCAACTGGTGAAAGTCAGAATTGTTTGACAAAGTTTTAAGATAAGATAAGATAATCCTTTATTAGTCCCACAGTGGGGAAATTCACAGCGTTACAGCAGCAGAGAGGGTACTTTACTTCTCCCCTCGGAGGTGAATGGCACTAAAACTGCTGGGGGTCGCTACTCTCCCAGTCAAAGGACCAGGGTACTTCATTGCCATTGTATTTTTTTTTTAAATATTAGTTAAGAAAATGGATGAATGACGGTACTGTACTGCCAAACAATAGTTTTATGTATCTTGCCTATTTACTTAAACATATGTTTTAGAGCAGATCACTTCTTGCAGCACATTGTTGAGAAATGCGCTGTGATTTCCAGCATATCTTTATCATTTCTGTCCATTATACCATTTCCAAAATATTCCCAGTTTAATTCCTATGGTAATGAAGCAGCATATAGAGCACTGTTATTCTTGACTGGTCCTCTTCCTCTTCTCCCAGTGTCACCTCATTCTTCACAAATCTCCTGCTTATCTCACGGAGAGAGGAGTTGTCCAGGCAGGAATAGTAGTTCTCCGTGTGGCGGTGACACAGTTTTAGGTCAACCAACTGCCTCCTTAGCATACAAATTATAATGGGAATTTTCAGAAACCTCTTTATCATTTCTGTCTTGATGTATCTGAAAAATTCCCATTGTAATATTTATGCTAATGAGGCAGTTGATGTACCTAAACTGTCTGCGTGTAAAATCTACAACATGCTGCCAGCATATTACAATATTTGAAGAGCACTACCATTAAAGCCACCAAGTCCCAGGACAATGCAACGGATGCTATGTGAATGTATAATGCGAAGCCCAAACCACATGCATTGCCACCATAATGTTAGGAAGCCTTTAAACCCTGGACTTATGAACGTGGCATTGGAGGGCTGTGATCATGGCTATGCTTTCTATATAACCCAGGTTAAAGTTACATTCACATCAAGGTTTAGTGATTTGCCCAGTTTATACTCCAGAAAAGTTCCAATCGTATATGCTGGGCGAGTAAATAATAATAATCGTTATTATATAGCACATCATACTCTCTAGCACATAACAAATGACGGGAGACCTAAACAAAACAAGCTTAATGCACAGTGACCAGACACCATTCGCTCCTATATGCATATTGGTTCCCATTACGTTCATGTGAATGTACCCAAAGTCTTATACAAGATGGAAAGCTAGATCTTTCCATCCTGCTCACGTATAACCCAGTAAAGTATATAAGAGCCTATGGGAGATGGATGCAATGTATTGCATCCACTCCTGGACTCTGCTGAGTGTATGCTCAAGGGGATCACCAGTGATGTCACTGTCCATATAAGGGCATTCACATCACTGGTGGAAACACCCAGAACATTGACGGCAGCCAATCACTTGGTGCTACCATTCCTCCTTGTTTTTCTAGCTTTTGCTACAGTTTGCTATATTCTTCTGGGTCTTTCTGTGCTATATTTTTAGCTCCTTTTTGTGTAAGTGACCCTGGGACTGAGATATAAGAGGAAGCACTAGGGTCCTGCTATCAGCATTTTAGTTGCACTGTGATTTGCGATTCTTCTGTTACCAGCACCAGATAGTTTAGTGACTTTCGTGTTTTGTTGTGTTGCCAGGTTTCCCCTGATGATAGAAATTGTCTTTGGGCATTGATAACTTTTTATGGAGGAGACTGCCAGCTGAGCCTGAATAAGAAGTGTACTCATCTCATAGTGCCCGAGCCTAAGGGGGTAAGGACTGCCTGAGATTGCCATAGTTTTCCCATTGTGATTGTGTTATTTTCTAAATTACTTCTCCTCTTCTCAGACCAAGTATGAATATGCCTATCAGCGAGAGAATATAAAGATCGTGTCCCCAGACTGGGTGTTGGACTCCATATCTGAAAAGACAAAAAAAGATGAGGCGCCTTATCACCCACGGCTTATAGTCTATGAGGAGGAGGAGGATGAAGAAGAAGAGGAGGAGGAGGAAGAGAATGAAAGGGACTCCCAAAATGCGAGTGCAGATGAGGATAGATACTCTTCCAAATCGAGCCCAGTGTCATCAAGGGAGGGATCTCCATTGCCTAATCAGGAGGGGTCCCCTAAACGGAAAGTAAAAGAGGAACTCATGTTTGATGACTCGGATGACTCCTCCCCGGAAAAGCAAGAGAGGAACCTGAACTGGACCCCTGCAGAGATACCCCAGATGAGTACAGCGAAGAGGAGGCTGCCCCAGGGCAAGGACTCCGGGCTCATCAACCTCTGCGCTAATGTCCCCCCTGTGCCGGGGAGTATTTTACCACCTGAAGGCCGAAGTAGTTTACTCTCAGCTGTCCCTGGAACAACCAGTGCAGAAAGACCGGATATTATGGCTTTTCGTAGTCCGGCAACCAGGACACTTCGAAACATTACAAATAATGCTGATATACAGCAGATCAACAGACCGTCCAATGTAGCACATGTAAGTAGTGCTTATCACTGGTTTCTGTTCAGTCTATAACATCGCTTGTATAGGTCAGTGCCTAAACTACAACCAAACCCCACTTATTTATCGGACAGAGCCAACACAGCGTTTTAAGCCGTGTTGAATGCAGTGTTCACACGTTGTGCGTTGTCATTGGGTTTTAAAATGCGCTATGACAGATGAGGAGAGGTGATTTTCCTAATTACATTACGGTTAACATTTGCATTTATGAAACGCATTGTAAATGCAATGTTAACACATGTGTTTTGTTAATGCATATGTTAACATCTAGTTAACAAATGCAAATAGTAATGTAATTAGGCAAATCGCCTCTCCGCAGCTGTTGTAATGCGTTGTAAACGCAATGAAAACAAAACCAAAGCGCAACGTGAGAAAGCGCCCTTGGGTTCTCATTGTAGATTTCCTCCAGGGCCCCTACCCTTTTGAGACATCAGTGCTCTATAGCAGTATCAGGGAGAAAGAAAATGTGTCGCTTTATGGTAGAACTGACTATGGCGCGTCTGGGACTGCAGCAGGAAGCTACATCTCCGGCAATCGTGCTATAGGTTTACCACAATTGCTGTAGGTTGACCCTTTTTATTTGCAAGACTAACTGGATGATAAGACCCCACTTATATTTTATTTACAGTGCTATAAGGCAGGGTTGCTATACACTGCAATAATATCTTATGGGGGATCCCTGTGATCTGGATCAACAATGTACATAAATACTTAAAGGGGTTGTCCAGGGAATGAAAAATATGGCTACTTTCTTTTACAAGCAGCGCCACACCTGATCATGGCTTGTGCCTGTATTGCATCTCATCTGTATAGAGATGAGTGGAGCTTAGTTGCAATACAAGCACTATCCATGGTCCGCTGTGGAGTTTTTAATTTTTTTTTTTTTTTTAAAGGAAGCGGCCATGTTTTTCAATGTGCAGACAACCCCATTATGATTGCCAACATTAGTTGCACGCTTGGGGCCATATCATTGGAGCCAACCCCCAGCAGGACCATGCGTCTAATACCAAAACCAACAGCCCTGCAGATCTCTCGATCTCTATGATGCAATTCCTTGCAGTTTTAGGATATTTGTACCCATTGATCAGTAATGAAACTTATTCTGCAGTTCACACGTTAGTTGTAAGGCTGCATTCGCATGTTGCATCTGGAAATACAATGCAATTGGGCTGGGACTGGCCCTATCGCATGGGCGTTTCCATTGAAATGCATGCGATCAGTAAGTAGCACCAAGTATTTTGCATTGTGTACGTTCAATCGTTACCGATTCCATGCGTTTAAATTATTGCGCATAAACAATAGGGGCCGATCAACAACCACTTGCATTGTGTTTCGAAGCGCAATGCGAAAGCAACATGTGAACACCACCTAAGGGGCTATAAAACATTAATTATAACATTTTAACTATAAAGTGGCAGATTCTCTACCTTGACTCCCCTTGTAATTGATTCCGATCTTGTTGCGACCTTAATATGTTCTTGATCTGTTTTAGCTTTTGCAAACACTCTCGGCCTCCACCAAAAACTTAGAACAAGGCGGCCATCCCCAGCAAGGACATCCAAACTCAGTGTTGTTTAACCAGATTAAATCCTTAACTCCAGAGGCTCAGCAACTATTACAGCAGCAATCCCATCAGACCCAGCAGCAGCAACAGCACCACCCGCTTGTGCAGCTTCAGCCTCAACAACTGATGCAACTGCAGCAGCAGCAACAGCAACAACAGATTACGCAGCAGGTTTTTCCTCAGCATCAGTTTTCACAAGTGAACCAACAGCACCACTTTTCCCAGCTGCAGTTTTCGCAGCAACAGATACTTCGTCCGCAGCAGCAAAGCATCCAGCACTTCCAACAGCAGCATGCGCTGCAGCAGCAACTTCAGCAACTACAACAGCAGCATCTTCAGCAGCAGCAGTCACTACAACAGACGCTTCAGCAGCAAAACATCCAGCAAATTCTTCAGCGACAGCAGACGCCTGCAACGCAGCAAACCATTCAGACGTCTATACAGCAGCAGCAGAATCTGCAGCAAAACATCCAGCAACAGCCCGGTATGCAGCAGCAGAACCTTCAACAAAGCATTCAGCAGCTTCAGCAACAGCAAATACAACACTTAACATTGCAGCAAAAGCAGCAACTACAGCAACACGCCCTGCAGCAGCAGCAGCAAATTCAGCCTCACCCGCAACTACACACACTGCAGCAGCAGCAGATCCAGACTCAGGCTCTGCAGCAGCAACAAATTCAGTCACAGACCATTCAGCAGCAAATACAACCGACGTCCATTCAGCAGCATCAAATGCAAACACTACAGCAGCAACAGATCCAAGCGCAGTCACTTCAGCAGCAGCAGATCCAGGTACAGGCTCAGCAGCAGCATGTACAGCCGCAGGCTCTTCAACAGCAACATCAAGTACAGGCACAGACACTGCAGCAACACCAAATGCAGCCTCATAATATTCAGATTCAGCATCAAATTCAGAATGCGACCCATCAACAGCATCAGATCCCATCACAGATGCTACAGCAGCAAACGCTGACTCAGCAGCAACTGCAGCAGCAACAAACGCTGCAACTTCAACAGCAGCAAATGAAGCAGCAGCAAATCCAGCAACAGAGTCTGCTCCAGCAGCAGCAACTTCAGCAGCAACAGCAGCTACAACAAGCCGGTCTCCAGCAGCAACAGATGCCGCAGACGTCTCAGATACAGCAGCCGGCCCTCCAGCAAACGCAAGTGACGCTGCAACAGGCACAGGTTCAGCAGACGACCCTCACGCAACCCCCACTCCAAGCCCAACAGGCTCAGCAGCAGAAACACAGCCTTCATCAGCTACAGCAACAAATCCAGCAGCAGCAGCACCTGCAACGCTTACAGCAGCGGCAAATGCAGAATCAGGCGCAGCAACTGGGAACGAATCAACAAATCCCACTGCAGACCCCAAATCAACAGCCCATCCAGCCGCAGCAGCTTCATGGACACGATCCATCACTCGAGAGTAAGTTGTTTTTTTTCTTGAATATTAAGGAGAGCAAGAAATGTCCACTTTTTATTATTTATTTCTGGGAATTAATACAAATGCTAATTAGTTTTTTTTCATATTTTTTTTTTCCCCGTTCATGGTCTTTCAGTTCCTGAAGACTTCTTCTTAATGGGCTGTGTGTTTGCAATTGCCGATTATCCGGAACAGATGTCCGACAAGCAACTTTTGGCAACATGGAAACGAGTAGGTTTACTGTTATCTGTGCCTTTGCTTCAACTTGTCTTGCCTGATTTTATTACATTGTCTTTTAGTATTTTTTTACTTTCTGTGTATAAAAACTTCTGTTAAAACTTTGCTACTTTCTGAACCTTCTTTAACACACAGAAGTAACCATCAAATTCTAGTGATCCGCCCCAGAGGTCAGATTTCTCTATTACTTGGGCAGGTAGTTAAAGCAAATCTACTATTTGCTTTTATGCATTATGAACCAACATACCTTGAGGATGCTGTAGCTACACTGATGCAGAAACATGTCTTGCTGAAAAAACAATGATAAAATTATGATAATGAAGCTCTGTCGCTCCTGTGGCTGCTCAGTGCTTCTCCTCTTACCCTGATTATGCACTGCTCCAGAGAATATAATCACTGTGTTGTCCCTGACAGGCAGAAGTAATCAATTGCTGCACCATCCCCCAGCGGCTGTGTATGAGTACAGCTCAGGTTGATTAGTTCTGTCTGGACTGCTCAGGAAGCTCTGCGTATACAACAGACTTACAGACGAACCCTAGTTACAGAAGGATCTTTGCTTTACTTTCGTCCCAGGCTGCAATGATAATGAAATATTATTGATAATTCTTGTTCCCATGACGGCACAAAATTTTGAAAATCCAATTGTCACTGTGAAAAATATTTTTTGTCTGGAGCTACATTTATAATATACACCTGTTCTGACTTGCATACAAATTCAACTTAAGTACAAACCTAAAGAACTTATCTTGTACGTAAACTTTGGGTTGCCTGTACTGTTACTGTACTTGTGTTATGACTGTTTATTATACATTGGTTTCTGTAATGTTCCCAAAGATTATACAAACACATGGTGGTACCGTGGACCCTACACTCACAAGTCGCTGTACACATCTTCTGTGCGAGAGCCAAGTCAGCAGCATGTACGCCCAGGTAAGTTACCTCTAAGCCGAATAAAACCTTCTACTTAGCAGCACTAGTGAGCTATATTGTTTTAAAAAACAATATATGTTATATTTCAGTGCATTATTTTTTTATGGAGGTTGTTTGAGACTGTAAAACAAAAACATTGGTGGCCGGAAGGGGACTGCTTAAATAAAATAAACATGTACTTACCTCCAAGGTCCCTCTTGGCATCTCTCTCTACCATCTCTTTGCTCCGTGCCCCATGTAAACAAACAGGGGCATGGAAGCCGCAATACTTACAGCTTCTGTCCGAAAGCTGATGGCGGCACAGCTTCCGTGCCCCTGTTTGTTTACATGGGGAACAGACCAGAGAGATGGTAGAGAGGGATGCCGGGAGGGACCTTGGAGGTAAGTATTTTTTTTTTTTTTTTTTTTTTTGAAGCCCCCTTCCGACCACCAATGTTTTTTGTTTTACAGTCTCGGACAACCCCTATGAATTACATTTCCAGTAAAATAATATCTTCTGTCTTTTAATCCATACCCCTATATCTTTTGGGATTGTCTAGGCGATGAAGGAAAGGAAGCGATGCATCACTGCTCACTGGCTGAACACCGTCTTGAAGAAGAAAAAAATGGTGCCTCCTCACCGAACTCTACATTTCCCAGTTGCGTTTCCTCCAGGGGGAAAGCCATGTTCTCAGCATGTAAGGAGATCAGTGTTGTGTGTATTCTCCCTGCTTATAATACATTTAGAAATGCTTGTTAAATGTTAAAAAAAAATTTCTGATTACTTACAGATAATTTCTGTGACCGGATTTGTTGATAGCGACAGAGATGACCTCAAGCTGATGGCTTACTTGGCTGGTGCAAAGTACACTGGGTATCTGTGTCGCAGCAACACCGTTCTCATCTGCAAAGAGTAAGTCATGTTATCTGGGGGCTGAAGATTTTCAGATATTTATGCTGTTCACATGTTTATTAAAGTGTAACCAAACATAACACATTTTTCGGGTTTCATTGCAGAAATGAATAGAGCAGGTGATAATAGTAAACTAATTTAATTCTGTTATACATCATTAAAGGGGTTCTCCTGACATTTAAAAACATGGCTGCTTTCTTTCAAAAACAGTGCCGCACCTGACCATGTGTAGTGTGTGGTATTGCAACTAAGCACCATTTATTTCTACACAGGTGAGCTGTAATACCTGCACAAACCATGGTCAGTGGTGGCGCTGTTTTTGGAAGAAAGCAGACATTGTTTTTCAACCTTGGGAGAACCCCTTTAAGGAAAGAAGGTTCTATGTCTTTTTATGCTTCTTTCTCCTGTAGCGAGCATTGTATCTCTGAGCTCCAGATAGATAAGGAGGCTAAAGATAAACTCTTTTCATATCCAGAAAATATTTCACTTGATGATTCAACTCTCTGAGGAGATTGGACTATCCAGGAACGGTCTGTAAGGAGTGAAGTCGTTATTCATTTTATCAGGTTCCTTTATCCCTCAACTCTGAGTGGGACACAGGGAAGAAAGCTGGTTTACACAAAGTGCTTAAATAAGGGGAAAAAGGCAGAGGGAAAAGGATAAAGGAAAAGATTACAAAGTTTATAATCTGCTATATTCACTTATAAAATGTTGTCAAAAGTTGAGCTACACTTTGGTTAAGTTCTGGCTTGTGTTCACAGTGATTTGTTTTGTAACATTGGTCTCTGTGTGAATTAGGCCCACGGGTATGAAGTATGAAAAGGCCAAAGAATGGCGGATCCCCTGCGTCAATGCGCTGTGGCTTTGTGACATTCTTCTTGGGAACTTTGAAGCTTTACGACAAATTCAGAATAGTCGCTACACTGTCTTCAACTTACAGGATCCACTGGCTCCTTCAACACATCTGGTGTCAAATCTGCTTGGTAAGAAATCTGCCTCTATGTTATGCGTTCAGTCACTTTGAAATGTAATCTGAGGCTTGACTTTGTTTTAATGAAATGTTAATGGAATTTCATCTTTGTAAACGAATTGAATATTTGGTTCGGCATTATTCTAAGGCCCAGTTCACATCTCTGTGGCTTTGTTATTTTGAGCTACAACCAGGAGTGGTCAAATACACAGAATGGGAACAAGTTTTTCCATTGATTATACAGAGATATGGAAAGACTTGTACCTGTCCTGTGGGTTCCACCACTCCTGTTTTTGGCTCATAGCCGAAAACCTGACGGAGATGTGAACTGGGGCTAAGACTGTGAAAGGTATGACCAGAAGACGCCAGAATTTGTGTCTAACTTGCTTTTTGGCTGGTTGTTTATCTCCCTCTGTCTGTCCATAGATAATGTTACAGCTGTTTTTACTATTACAGGGGTAAAAATAGTGATAGTCAGTAGTGTTCATGCTTTTCTCAGTATTGTAGGTTCTTCTACAAATCCTTAGGATTTAATTTAGTGCAGGTATTTGCAAAATTGATCCACTCAAGTAAAGCCCTTTCTAACCCTGATCACCAGAAGTCGTTGGCTGGTAGTGTAGGGGGGGTATGGAGAGGGCTCAATAACCTATCCTTCTCCATATGTGACACATGTTAGCTTACAGCTGCCAGGAAGTATCAGCAGTGCTAGCACCAGCCATGCTAGTTAACCTGTTAGATGCCACGGCCAGGTTCAACCACAGCACTTAACAAGTCCACTGCTGGCTGCTGATCGGTGCCCTCTGTGACCCCATCAGAGGGCTCTTATCGCTGCAGTTACAGCTGGGAGCCTATTAATAGCTGTCATTTTACTATTTTTTATATTACAGTCTGTCTGAGACAAACTCTAATATAGAATCAGTACTATATTCTATAGAATCTACTATATACTACAGTTGTATTGCAGTATTTTGTGTAAGTGACCAGATCTCCCTAGGGCTCAAATACCCTGGGGGGCTGAATAAATATTAAAATAAATAAATAAAAATTCAACTGCCCCCTTACCCTAGAACACATATAAAAATAAACAAGTAAAATCTACTAAACTATCAAAACAATTGTTTACGATTAACCCGTAACAAAAAATGACGCTCCGTGCACTGAAGTGTGAATAAGGTACGGATGTCAGATTGTGGGGTGCAAGGCTTTGGTATAAATTTGCTATCACTGTCATAATACCGTTGCAGAGAATAACAGAGAAGTGTTATCTTTACCACACGTTGAAAGCCATAAAAATAAAACCCATCAGAATATGGCGCAACTTCCCAGTATGTGGCACAAAATATTTAATGGTGCCACTAGAAAATAAAATGCGTCTTGCATATAACAAGCCGACATTTTAGATTTTTTTCGTTTACAAAGCTATAAGTTTTGGCTTGTGTAAGGAGAGGGGTGAAAAAAGGAAACGCAAAATAAAACCATAAGAAAACCTGTTCTTGAAGGGGTTAATGTAAAACCCTCTTCCAGCGTGTGTCACATCACACAATACCTATAGATAGAGCAATGACACCCCTTTGCCTGTAGCAAGGTTACCACTGTTAATTCTTTTATCTTAGATGCTTGGAGAGTTCCTTTAAAAGTATCTTCAGAAGTCCTAATGGTAAGTTGTATCCCGTTTTTTAACGTATTGCTATAAACTTTTTTTTTTTTTTGCGAATTTTCTTGTAACGTATCTTATTTCCTGCAGAGTATAAGGATCCCTCTGAAGCCTAAACAGAACGAACCTGCAATTCAGCCTAAACGACCCAGGTACAGACTGAGCCGATCACTCATGTAACATGGAAAGATTGTTTCCGCCTATAATGTCCCAAACTCCTTAACAAAGTACCTTCATTGTGCTCTATTGGGAGAATTAAAGGAACACTTCAGTCAAAGCTAATTCAGTGAATAATACATGTTAAAGCGGTTTTCCCACGGATAAAGGGGGGTAACCCCATTAAGAGCCTGAAGGGAGGAGCAGGGCTCCTTTTCATTGTATTTCTAGAACCTATAGTCCTGCTCCTCCTTTCCGGCCCTGCTCAAGGCATAATTTAATGAATCCAGCACAAATTGAATGAGAGCGATTGGTGTTTTACTGTAAGTGCTGTGATAGGAAATACCTTATATACTCGAGTATAAGCCTAGTTTTTCAGCACAAAATTTGTGCTCAAATACCCTAACTCGGCTTATACTCGAGTCAACTAAAAAAATAAAGAAAAAACTCACCTTTCTGACGTCACCCATAGGTCCTCTTCTGTCTGAGACAGAAGAGGACCTATGGGGGACATCGGAAAGATGAGTACAGTGTTATTTTTTTTCCTACTACAGGGGTTGGGCAGGCTGTATGCTACAGGGGCTGGCAGACTATATACTGGGAGGCTGTAACCAATGCATTTCCCACCCTCGGCTTATACTCGAGTCAATAGGTTTTCCTAGTTTTTTGTGTTGAAATTAGGGGTCTCGACTTATACTCGGGTCGGCTTATACTCGAGTATATACGGTAGGTTTTTCACTTTTTTCTGTTTTGTCACACTTTTTTTTTCTGTTCCTTTCAGAATTGAAGACCTTCCTCCACCAACTAAAAAACTGTCTCCCGAACTGACGCCACACGTAATGTTCACTGGATTTGACCCAAGTCAAGTGCAGCAGTATGTAAAGGTAGGCTCTGGTGTTTGTAAGAGATGTAAAGAATAATTCTTGATACTGAAGCTCCGATTGTAAGTTATTCCTTAGCCTCTGCATAAAGGGGCTGGAACAGCTAAAAGACGAACAAGATACCAATGTGGTCGTCCAGACATTTGTAACCAGAGTAAATACATGGTATGGTATCTCTCCATCGGACCACCTTTGTTAGGAAGGCTGACGTTTTTTATTTAGGTCTTGCTGTTTGAGGAGTCCATCAATTCCTCCGTTTTTTTTAATACAGTTTTGGTATTGTCTTCAGAGAGGTTGTTTCATTGCAGAAACTTGCCGAGAGGATATGGATACGTTGTCTGCTGGGGGACAAATTGTCTTGACCACCCAGAGCCCTCGGCAAGTGAATAAAATGGACTTCATGTCAAACATCTATTCCATAGATGCTGTTTCTCATGATCACTGATTGCTCCAGGGATCGTACACTTAACCCCTATGTTGTGGATGTAGATTTTACATAGTAATGTTAGCACCAGACCCTGTATCGCCTTCTTTGATTCAGTATATCCTACTGTTTCCTCTTTCAGAAACTCTACATCCTTGGCGGAGAGGTGGTGGACTCTGCACAAAAATGCACGCACTTAATTGCCAGCAAAGTCACAAGAACTGTCAAGTTTCTGACTGCCATCTCTGTGGCAAAACATATTGTTACTCCGGAGTGGCTCGATGAAAGCTTCAAATGCCAAAAATTTGTTGGTAGGTATCAAAAGAAGCTGTGGGGTTTACCAGTTTATATGACAGGCTCCATTCTACTTTTAGCATTGCTTCTGGTATTCTCACATGATCGTAGCATGATTGTAAAATTTGATTTTAGAAGGAAGGAGGCCATGATGTACAAATAGGAAGATTTCACAGACACGGTGCCTGGATCTAAGAGTTGGGTCCCTTTCAGATGACCCTATATGTATGCCGTTGTACAGCTATCATATGGATGCCATAGGAGTGCATTGTGCACGGTACCGTTGCATTGCAGTAAAAAGAGCGTGCTCCATCTTTCGCAGTATAACGGCAACATGTCTCACTATGGAGAAGGGAGGGGGGAGGAGCACTCGCACCTCCATCTCTCCAGCCACTTCTATGCTATGTATGGGGCGTAGCATACATTCCTGTGAAAGAAGCCTTAGTGTCCCTGGTTTATCATGCTTCATGGTCATTTCTTTAATGGGTTAAATCAGGGGTCTCAAACTCAATTTACCTGGGGGCCGTTGGAGGTAGATTCTGGGTAAGGCTGGGCCGCATCAAGTTTTCCACACAAAATGCGCTTACAAAATATCATTATTCAGATTCAAATGTCATGGCGTCTCCCAGTGCAAGGAAAGCCCCAAGCTGGGAGACGTGTTTTCTCTATGAACGCGTCCTGTGTACCGAGGGGTCCCAAGCTCCTACCGCACTGAGCCCAGTCAGGGACACTCCATTCCATAAAAACTCCTGTACAAAAATAATTTTTTTTATTTGCCGGCAGCCATCGCTGTGAAAGCACCCGCGATCGGTGCTAGCACTGATCGCGGGTGTTACCGGTAAGCAGTGGCGTAACTAGAGTCCTCTGGGCCCCAGGGCAAAATTCCCAACAGGGCCCCCCCCCCAGTATGCATAAAAACATTGAACACCATCCACCAGTAGCAGTAATCAATGTCCCCCCCCACCACCAGAAGCCATAATCAATGTCCCGCCTCACCAGAAGCCATAATTAAAGTCCCCCCTCCAGTAGCCATAATCAATGCCCCCCCTCCACCAGTAGCCATAATTAATGTTCCCCCCAGCAGTAGCCATAATTAATGTCCCCCCCTCCACCAGTAGCCATAATTAATGCCCACCCCAGCAGTAGCCATAATTAATGTCCCCCCCCTCCACCAGTAGCGATAATTAATGTCCCCCCTCACCAGTAGCCATAATTAATGTCCCCCCCAGCAGTAGCTATAATTAATGTCCCCCCTCACCAGTAACCATAATTAATGTCCCCCCCACCAGTAGCTATAATTAATGTCCCCTCCTCCAGCAGTAGCCATAATTAATGTCCCCCCCACCAGTAGCCATAATTAATGTCCCCCCCAGCAGTAGCTATAATTAATGTCCCCCCTCCAGTAGCCATAATTAATGTCCCCCCCAGCAGTAGCTATAATTAATGCCCCCCCCCCTCCAGTAGCCATAATTAATGTCCCCCCTCACCAGTAGCCATAATTAATGTCCCCCCCAGCAGTAGCTATAATTAATGTCCCCCCTCACCAGTAACCATAATTAATGTCCCCCCCACCAGTAGCTATAATTAATGTCCCCTCCTCCAGCAGTAGCCATAATTAATGTCCCCCCCACCAGTAGCCATAATTAATGTCCCCCCCAGCAGTAGCTATAATTAATGTCCCCCCTCCAGTAGCCATAATTAATGTCCCCCCCAGCAGTAGCCATGATTAATGCCCCCCCCCCCTCCAGTAGCCATAATTAATATCCCCCCAGCAGTAGCCGTGATTAATGTCCCCCATAGGTAATATCCCCCCAAATTTCCTAACTTTCACCTATGCCCCCCCAAATAGAAACAGGGCCCCATATACTTAAGCAAGATAAAAAATAAAACTCTTACCTAGTTATCCCGCTCCTCTTCGTGCTCTCTCTTCTGCAGATCGGCGCAGGCGACGGCTGATGACGCGTCTGCCAGGTCATGGACCTCAGCAGACCCGGCGCAGGCAGACGTGTCGGCGTCTATGGATGCGATGGGTGGGAACGGCCGCTGAGGTGGGTGGGACGGTGGGCGGATCGGGGGCCCGTTCTTATTTTGAATTGGGACAGCTCCGGGCCCTCCCTGATCCAGCGCACGGACCAGATACAGAACAGTCCGTGCGCTGTAACGGGAAGGCCCGCGGCTGTCACAATTTAAAACATCTGCCCGCTGGGCTGCGCCGAGTTATCAGCGCAGCGCAGGGGTCAGGTGCGGGCCTCTGACTGACCATGGGCCCGGTCTCAGTCGCGACCCCTGCGACCGCGATCGGTACGCCACTGCCGGTAAGCCTTTGCTGCAATATGCAGCAAAGACTTACCGGCTGAGCCCTCTCCATGCAGCGCGACCAGGTGGGGGCCACAAAATATTGTCCCGCGGGCCGCAGTTGGCCCGCGGGCCGCGAGTTTGAGACCCCTGGGTTAAATAGTCTGGTGTTCTCCCGCTTCTTCGTTAGCATAGATTATCAAATGCAAGCAACAACTGTATGTGCCTACATGATGGAGAAGGACTTACATGTTGTGCAGGAACCATATGCCCTTGATGACATACAAATAAATAACTTTGTTAGTAAGGGATCAACAGTAATAAATGGCATGTTTTTGGCACTTTAAAAATTTTATTATAAACAAAATGATCTATAATGTATATATTTGCACAGGTTTTAAAATGAGCCGTTAGTGGTATAAGTGTCATGTCTTTCCCAGCAGAATGACCCTGCGTATAAATAGTCTATTCTTATTCTCTTATCTGTAGATGAACAGAGCTACATACTGCGAGACGCCGAAGCGGAGGTCCTCTTCTGCTTTAGTTTGGAGGAGTCTTTGAAAAGAGCGCGAGTGGCTCCTCTCTTCAAGGTAAGTTTTCACTAGTGGACCATATATTCACAAAGCCAGGTCTATATTCTTCAACTGAATGCCAACAAACAACACAAGTTTGTGGCCTTTGGAGGTGGGAGCTATGAGCGTTCCTCTCCCCTCTCATCTCCAAAGGAACCTGGAGGCCATTCAAAGCAGATCTCGTCTTTTTGGCATGTCGTTGTCGGCCAGGAGCTAGCTGCCGTCTGTGCGGCCAGTATACAGACGTCTGCATGAGGCCTAGAACTGTTATACTTATCTTGGGCACAAATTATATCATAACTCCTTGAATTTCCTTTCAGGGAAAGTATTTTTACATCACTCCTGGAATCTGCCCCAGCCTATCAACTATGAAATCTATCGTGGAGTGTGCAGGTGGTAAAATATTAACAAAGCCCCCTTCTTTCCGAAAGATTATGGAGCATAAACAAAACAAGGTAAGCGGAAGTTGTACTTAAGTTTATTTTTTCCTGGATCTGCATTAAAACTGTGAAATTTAAGGGAATTTGTCATAAAATAACCATCTGGTCTTGAGGGTGAAGTTATCTGCGTCATGCACTTGCCTTTCTAAAGAAAATCTATGTCCTGGGGGAGATCTCCGTCTTTATTCATATGCAAATACCTTGGGGCACCAGTGATTTGGCTGTGAGGTCCGGCGCACTCTCTCTTGCCAAGATTCACTTGCGGTAGGCGCTGTCAATCAAAGCTGAGCGAAAGGTCTGCTTATTTGCATATAAATATATCGGAAGGTTTGCTAATGACTAGGGACACTTCACTTACAAAGTTAATATGTTCATTTTTTTATGTGACCCGGGAGCATTTTTTTGGAGACTAGTTGGCATGGAAATTTTCTTTACTGACTGGTAGGTGCCTGCTGCAGTGTTGTCAGGCAGACTATATCAGTACTGCATCCATAACGGCGATGCCACCTAGTGTCTTATATGTGACGCACATTCCCCACCTATAGGAACTCATTTAACAGATTACAATACGATTTTCACACTAAAAACCTGAATTGGCATGGAATCAAACTTTGTGTGTTCTCTAAAGAGGTGAAATGCAAAACCATTGCTTGGTTGTGTCCTCTTTAAAGGGAACCTACTACCAGGTTTTACCCCACTAAACTACTACTCACCTCGGGTATGAAATGTTGTTTCTTGAATTCCCTCTTGTATGTGAAATCCCAGCCATTTACTTATAAAAGTCTCCCCTAAAGTCTGGCACATGTGACTCTCCTCACCTCAATTTCACACGAGATGTTAAGTTCAGTGGTTGCAGTGGTCGTGTAGAGAAGCATGCTTATTTTGTCATTAAAAAAAAGAATTGCATCTTGCAGATCCCATCAGGCTTAGAACCAAAAATTTGAACCAAAAAATAGGTGGGAATTGAATCTTTATCTGCTGCTTCCATTTCCAACTGTTGTTAGCTCTCTGTATCTCTGTATCTGTAATATGACACCAGACGTCTGTTTCTAGATACTATAGAACAGAAGTGACACTAACCCTGCAAACAATAAACTTGACTCGTCTCATTTGAAACAGAAGTGAGAATTGCTTTGTTCCAAGTAAGAACAGTGACCACAAGGAAATGTTTTTGATAAAATAAGTGTATGAAAGATAACCGGCCCCCATTGCTCCCCCATCAGTGGCTCAATCTTTGTTCTTTCTGCTCTTATATGAACTGGCACTAGGCTAGAACCAAGCAGGTGTTAAAGGGGTTGGCCACTTATAACATGAGACTCTTAAACAGTCAACCATATTATACTTACCCTGTTAAAGTTTGGTCATATGACCCCCACTGGGCAGCAGGACTAACTGTGACATCCTGTATCCTGCTGGCTCCCTGAAATAGAGGACGCAATACAATCATCACTGTCTAACCTTATTTGGAAGGGTGTGCCAAGGACATCTGCTCACCCTTTTAAATCAGCTTGGTATGTGAACTGGGTAATCCCTTTTATATCCCAGCATTCAAGTCTTCATCAGAGCCTACATTAGAATTGAGAAAATTCATTTATTTTCATTGTTTTGCTTATAATTGTCTCCATTTTCTTGTAGAGTTTAGCGGAAATCGTTCTGATATCATGTGAAAATGACCTCCACCTCTGCAGAGAATATTTTGCGGGCAGTATAGGTAAGTAGCCGGTCTGGAGGGTGCACGTTACTTGCAGTCTGCCCGTGTGCAGTGCATTGTGTGTATAACACATACATTGTTTTTCTTTTCATAGACGTCCATAATGCAGAATTTGTCCTCACTGGAGTCCTCACACAGACGCTGGATTATGAATCATATCCTTTACACTGCTGAGATGTGTACGGGTTATATTCCCATATTATTAGACATTAACATTTAGGGCATTGCCACGTTTGGTGCCTCCTAGGGAGAGCTGGGTACACACGGAGGTACTGCACGTTCCTTCAGGCTTTTGTCTCTGTCCTCCAGTCCTCTAGGCTCTAGTATCGCCACTTTTATAGTATTTCGACAGCTGTTATGTCAAACAATTTGGAAAGTAAAATTTGTATCAGATTATCATGCAGCTGGTTTGCTATTAGCGATATTTATAGATGCAGTTATGACCTGTTAGAATATAGCGCAGTGAAGGTAGAATGGATAATTTGGGAGAACTTGAGCCCACAGGGGTAATTGGTATGAAATGATGGGAGCAGAATTTGTGCACTGACCTATATATAGAGAATCATTTTGTAGGACACCTGCCAACAGCTATAAGCACAGCGAGGAGGAGGAATTGAGGTCACATCAGCTGCACAATCTATAGAGGAAGGTGACGGCTCTTATATGTACAGGTCTATAAAGCAACACAACTGGCGACACTATCCTGTTACATGACAGTGCAAAACTTCATCTGTTCTTAAAATTGTAATTTTACACAAACTGTCCAATATTTATAATCATATTCTATGCCAGTGGTATGGATGCCACCTGTTCATACACAATAGCTCCTACAAAACCTACGATACAGGGCAACTTTTTTTTTTAATATTTAATTTTTTTTTTCTTTCATTTTGCAGATTTCTCAGATTTAGAGCATTTTTATGTATCTTTTAGAATATAAAATGTGTGCGTGTATATATTATTATTATTATTATTATTATTATTATTATTATTATTATTATTATTATTATTATTATTATTATTATTATTATTATTCATACATACCCTGGTCCAACTGGATCTTGGCAAAATTCGTGCCATTGAAATAACAATATTTAGCTTTTCAAAGGTTCACAATATTCGACTAAAACAATCTATATTCTAAAAGGGCACAGAAAAATAACTAAGAAATGGAAGAAGAGAAAATAGAAATAAAGGGGTAGAGAGGGTTCCATAGATCTCCATAGATCCCTGCCTGGGCTGTAGTACCGCCTCCTGCTTCTCAACCATTAGATAACCATTGATCCTGATCCTGTCCTCCCAGCATGCTCCACTCCCCATTACACAATTTCCTCTATGATCCATTCTATTCTATGGCAGAATGTAGGAAGGATTTGTTATTCCATATCCTGCTCTTGTACCACGGTTGCACATTTCCCCTCCTGCGGTGTGACGCTCATGTATGTTTTTCTGTTCTTAAAGTTGATGGACATCGCATCGCATCCCGGAATGGCTTTTTTTTTTTTTTTTTTTTTTTTTTTTTGATTCACTTTTAAAAGTCTGCTTTTGGGGACACTTAAATGGGTTGGCAACTAATAAGAAAGTTTACCAGGGTAAGTATTAGTTCTCTACAGAGTCGCCCTTATCATACATACTGGTAAATTTTCTCTGTAGTCTTGGAGAGACTCGGAGTCTGGCGAATTTGCGCGTTAGTGTATGCACACGCCCAGCGTGATAACCACTCCCATGTCAGTGGTTGGAGGTCCATGCTAAGGACATCTGTACCCCCCTCCAATCACTGACATGGTGATGGAGTGGGTATTTGGGATGGAATACAGGATGTCACAGAGTTGTCCTGGTGTCGGGTCACATGACCCTGGACTACAGAGGAACTTTCCAAGGACCTTTATAAGGGTCCTATTCTTACCCTGGTAAAGCTTCTTATTAATGACCAATCCCTTTAACCACCTTGGTGTTCTAGTATCACAGGGCCAGTTGGGAAAACAAGAAGTGCAGCACATTTCTGTCTCCATTCATTGTTTCCTTAACCAGCACACGTATAAATTCACATGAAAGCTTACGGAACCGGAAGTATCCAGGAAGTTGAAGACACTGTTGTTGTTGTCGGCCATAATGAAGTATCTGATGCTTTTGGTTCTCGGGCAGATTTCCTTGGCAATTATTCAGCCAACGGGAAGTAAAATTATGTGCATCTTTTCTTGGGATGTGTATTTTGTTAACAGTTAACATAAATAATTATGTTTTGTATCATATTGTGGTTTTAAGAGCCCTCCAGATGTGTAATACTTTCTTTTTTTTGTGTGCATGTGGGTTTTTTTTTAATGTAAATGTAAAATAATAAGGTACTTTAAGTATTTTTGTGGAAATAAGGGCTAAATGTTTGTTAAATATTAGACCGCCAGAAAATAAACCATTTTTGTATTATTTTATATTTGAATTCAAAGTTCATTTTATATTGATATTTTCCAAAGGTGGAAATAAATTTACTTTGCTTGAATGTTTTTTCCGTGGTCCTGGTCAGAGTTTATTTTTTTTATTTCGGTAGGTGGTAACTTGCTGATCTGTGGGGGGGTCTAAGTGGATCACCATATTTGGGGTCTATTGTATCCCACATAAGCAGAGCAGCTGGGCACATGTGTGCTTCTCTGGTCATCTCTGTCACGCTGCAAGCAGTTCTCAGCTACTTCCACCTGTGCCATAGAGAATGAAGGACGTGTCACCGCCAATGTCCGACCTGCCGCACCATATCTTGCTAATGAGCCTGAGGGGCTACTCTAGCCCATCTGTGAGCTTGATTTACATTCCAAGACGGTGTAACAGTCTGTGAAGTCCGAACACAGAGGGACTAGGGAAGCGCCTCAGGCTCATTAGTATAATATAAAAGTATCCAGTGCCTGGATCTATGAGTAAGTGCCTCTGGTTTATCATGATGGATTTTGATGGTAGATTCCTTTTAAGATGGCAGAATAAGGAGCAGTTATTCCATATCCTACTCTTGCACCATGGTTGCACATTTCCCCTCCAGCAGTTTGGTGCTTATGTATGGGACCCCCCTGCTCTTGTGATCTATCGGGGTCCCAAACAATCGGCAAGTCTATACTGTGGGTAAGGGGATGATATGCTGTGACTGGACAACCTTATTTAAGTGGTTTTCTAGACCTCTTGGTCCTCAGGAAAGGTCTTTAGTATCTGATTTGTTGGGGCTGCTATTTTGGCATCAGAAGAAGACTAATGCTACGCCCCCTGTATTGCTGTAGTACTGCAATTCTGCTCTTCTTCATTTAAATGGGGCCAGAACTTCAGTACTCGGGCACCGCTGCTGAAGACTTGACTGATCCTTCTACTTACAGCTCCATTCCCTGCATGGGTTCTGATACCAGAGGCCGCTCAGTGTTGATTTCAGGTGTCCAGACTACCAGGGATCTGGATATTGTTTACCCAGAATAATGCATGAAGCAGATGGCACCATCCTCATTTTACTGGCTGAGCAAAGATATACATTTAAAGGAAACCTACCACCACGGATCTACCTATTAAGGTAGATTGGGTGGTAGGTGCCTCTATTGGAAGCGAGGATAGCCCCTTTTAAAGAGGACCTGTCACCCCATTTATCGGCACTAGGAGCTGCTTACTAAAGTAAGCAGCTCCTAGTGCTTGATCAAACGCCACAGTGTTAGAGTGATAGCGTCACCGGAAACCTCCGGTAACGCTATCAAACACTGCGGCGGGGTACAATGTAATCATCGGACAGCTCGCAAAGCTGCCCGATGTATTCATGAGGGGACACTCCGAGGCGCTGCCTCTACCCCGGACCGCCCCACTCGCTCCATAGGCTGGCATTGACTGCCGCGCGCTAGGCGGCAGTCACCGCCCCTAGTCACGCTCCAACCCTCCCCTTCATGAATACGTCGGACAGCTTTGCGAGCTGTCCGACAATTACACTGTACCCTGCCGCAGTGTTAGATAGCGTTACCGGAGGTTTCCGGTAACGCTATCACTCTAACACTGCGGCGTTTGTTCAAGCACAAGGAGCTGCTTACTCCTCTTTTTGGGGTGACAGGTCCTCTTTAAGGAGTTATCCTCACGTCCCCTGTAACTTTTAATAACTTTTATTTCCCTAATATGCTTATTTTCTAAAGAGGCAACTGGGGCGTGGAGTAGCTGGATCTAAGGCTACAGGGCGGGGCTACTCCACACCATAATTTGATCCTCCTACCAGATATCTTCGGCGCCCAGCTACGAGCATCTACGCACCGGCGTTCTGCGCATGTGCAGAACAGCAAGCCTGCGGCTGCACGGTCACTGCTCCGAAGCCAGAGCTACTGTGCATGCGCAGAACTCTGGTTTCGCGGACGAGGGAGTGCAGCTGCGCTATGAAGATATCTGGTAGGAAGTTGAGAGGCTACTGGGGCGTGGAGTAGCTGCGTCGTGTAGCCTCAGCTCCGGCTACTCCACTCCCCAGTAGCCTCTATAGAAAATTAGCATGTTAGGGAAATACGTTCTTAAAAGATACAGACAACGTGAGGATTGGCATTAAAAGGGCTATCCTCACGTACAATAGAGGCACCTACCACCCGATCTACCTTAATAGGTAGATCAGTGGTGGTAAGTTTCCTTTAAGTGAATAAGAATTGGTCTGCAGTTAGCTTATCTGATCAAGCTGTTGTTTACTGTTCCATTCTCTGTTTAGTAGCTGCTAAGTTCTGCAGGTCTGTGGGGGTGTTGCATGTTGGACCACCACTAAAGCTGATAGAGAGGATCCATTCTATTGATCTGAAAACTTCTGGCCATGAAAACCCCTTTAAAGGACGTCTATCATCAGATTCGCTGGTGGTAGATGATTATTACTCACCTCCTTGTCCCATCCACGTCACCTGACTTTCTACAAGTCCCATCCATGCACAGCTGGGTGACTTCAATGGCTGTCAGCAGCGCTAGCGGGAGTGACGCAGTAGGAATTTATATTATGGGGGCGTGCATAATTGATTAACAGCCGGAGCCTGGAGGTGCTCGGCTGACATAGGCCTCAGCGCCTCTTGCTCATTAAATTTTTTTTTAATCAAGTGGATTTCTTAGTCTAACGAACCTTACCAAACGGAAGAAAACTGGTGCCCTGGTACCCCTAAGGTAACAAGCATGACATTGGGGACAGTGTACCACTAGTAAATCTTGTAGATGTCCTTTAAAAACAGTGTCCATAAGAAAATGGTGAAAATCCTTTTTTTTTTCTGCAATTTCACAAAATTTGTAATCTTTTCCCACTTTTACATAAATAGCATGGAAAATGAAATAATGTCACCAGGAAGGACATTTATGCAGAAAACAAGCCCTTATGCAAAATCTATATGCAGAAAAATATATAATAAAAAAAAATAAAATAGGAGGGAAAAATGGAAATGCAAAAAAATGTAAAATGACCTGATCTTCAAAGGGTTAATCTCTAAAAACTTATATTACAATACCTGTCTGTATATTTAAAGTATGGGACCGCCCGAATAAAGGACAACAGACTTACAGGCGACCCCTAGGTAAAGACGGACTTCTTTCTTTTAGATTATAATCTATCACACAAAATCTCTCTGCATATTGATTTGTGCAACATTCATCTTCATCCCAGCGGATGTCAATATCCTTTTAGGAAGATAATCTGTTTACTACATTAAGTCCATGGTTGGTCTTGTCCTTTTTCCATCATTTAAAGTCATTTCCAGTGTAACGTATGTGCGTGGCATTTGGTGTGTGGCGTCCTGTCAGATGTTATCACGGATAATTTCTGGCAGGTGAAGGTTTTATGCCCTTAATTGATAGTTTTCAATGAGAGGTCACGGTGGATTGTTCTCTAAATAAGCATCTGACCCGCGTGACGAAGACGACTATTAATCACATCAAGTGTTTATGAGAAGGATGTGTGTGTCGTGATATTACATGCTGCTTCGACGGAAAATTTAAGGCAGAATGTGTCATAAAACACTTGGACTTAAATTACCAAACATCAAGCCGTCCATATGTCATCACAGGCAAGGGGGGGGGCGGGTTTAGGGGTGGGCTTCAAGCCTTTTAGATAGAAGTGTGACTGTAGCAAGTCGTAATTCTTTGCATAATCCTTAGTGCAGTGGTGGCAAACCTATGGCACGGGTGCCAGGAATGGCACTCAGAGCACTTTCTGTAGGCATCCAGGCTATTGGCGCAGGACAGAGTTCACCAAACTGGACCAAATCCACTGAATCTTCCTGCAGTCCAAGAGATGCTGCCTTCAGCGTATTTTAAAGCTACACATCATTGACTGTTTGGAACTGTGGGAAAAGTGAGAAGGTGTGGACAGAACTGCATCATCTTTGGAGGTCATCCTGCCGGACCCACCATTCCTGGTCAGAGAGACCCTGGAGAGAAGCTAAAATGATCATCTGAATTTGTCGTCGTTCTTTTAACTGTATTGGTGGCCGATACCATTGAAAGATGTGGAAGACAGGTAGCAACAAGTCACTGCCTAAAATGCAATGTTGACACTTCACGGTGAATAAGTGGATTTTGGTTGTAGTCCGGCACTCGGTGTCTAAAAGGTTTGCTATCACTGTCTTAGTGAATGCTTTATTTCTGCTCCCCCAGGCACCAGACTTGAAGGGGTTGGACACTTTTTAATAAATCTGTTTCATTAGACATGTCTTTGCCTCCTTTGAGAGCTTCAGCGTTTCCCTATTCTCACCATGCTGCCCTCTGCTTATATACACAAATTCCCCTCTATCACTGCATTAGGCCATCCCCATAGCCTCCCCACTGTATCTTTTCTCTCACAATCCGTCCTCACTGACTGAGACAGGAAGAAGGGAGGATGACTCATAACTCTCCTGCTTCAGCTCCTCCTATTCATCTGAGCTTAGGCATGAAAACAAAGAAACATGGAGAGTCTGCACACAGCACAAAAGGACGTAGCAGGGCTACTGAATTACTTTATGAATATTTAGGGATTATCCACAAGGCAGTGAGGGCATGTGGGCAACTTATATAAAAGTGTCACATTCTACTCTTATTCCATTTTTATTTTTTGCATTGTATGTTTATGTCTGTTTATTTTGTTACCTTTTTATGAGAACACCATTGTTTGAACCCATTGTCCTTTTATATATGGAAACTTCACTTTAAGAAGAGCCTTCTTGTGTTCCAACGATTTCCTGACCTCAGAAGAAGCGTTAACTAGATTGATTGGTTAACCTAATGAGTGTAAGGGCTCTTTCATATTGGCATTTGTGCTAAGCTTCAGTTGTGTCTCCGTTGTGTTTTACTTTTTCTTCCATTTGGTCTCCGTGATGCATCTGTTTTGATACCGTGTCCACAAAAAAAATGAAGATTTAACATTGCTTTGAAAACATCACATCTGCTTTTTCAGCTGCATCAGTGAAGAAACAAATGTCTCATCAGTTTTTTTGTGGACCCATAGACTTCTATTGCCTTCCGTGATCCACATCTGTAATCCATAATGTTTCCACGGACAACGGATCAGTAAAAATACAAGCCAATGTGAAAATACCCATAGAAATCATTGGCATTGTGAGGCATCCATGAAAATTACTGAACCACGGACGTGAAAAAAAAAAAGTTTAGTGCCCCTGGGTGATACGTTAAGATCCTCGATATTACAACTATTGTCTAATATGACTTCATTTTTTTTCTTAGTTTACCTTTGAAGGACTTTCTGCCACCCTCCCCACCCCCACCGGAAAGTATTTAGCCCTCTTTACATTTTTCACTCTTTGTTTCATTGATCCCAATTGGTAAGATAAAAAATATTTTATTTTGCTCATTAATGTATACACTGCCCACATCTTGACCAAAAAAAACCCAGAAATGTAGATATTTTTGCTAAAAAAAAATCACATGGTCATAAGTATTCAGACCCTTTGCAATGACACTTATATTTAACTCACATGCTGTCTATTTCCTTCTGATCATAATTGATATGGTTCTACTCCTTCATTGAAGTCCAGCTGTTGTTAGTTAAACTTATTTAACTTAAAACACACCTGTCTATACAAGACCTCACAGTTTACAGTGCATGTCAGAGCACATGAGAATCATGAGGTCTAAGGAACTGCCCAAGGACCCTAAGAGACAGAATTGTGGCCAAGATTACAAAAGAAGTTCTTCTGCACTCAAGGTTCCTAAGAACACAGTAGCCTCTATAATGGCTAAATAGAAGACGTTTAGGACAGCAACTTTTCCTTGACCAGGCCACTGAGCCAAACTGTTATGGAAGAAGAGCCTTGGTGAGAGAGGTAAAAAAGAACCCCAAGATCACTGGGGCTGAGCTCCGGAGATGCAGCAGGGAGATGGGGGCAAGTTCCACAATGTAAACTATCACTGCAGCCTCCACCAGTCTGGGCTTTATGGAAGCCTCTCCTCACTGCAAGACATATGAAAGCTGCATACATTTTGCATAAAAACACATATAGGACTCAGAGACTAGTAGAAATAAGATTCTCTCGTCTAATGATGTGAAGACTGAACTTTTTGGTGTTAATTCTAAGCGGTATGTGTGGAGAAAACCAGGCACCGCTCATCACCTGCCAAATACAGTCCCAACTGTGACACATGGTGGTGGCAGCATCATGCTATGAGGGCACGGACACAATGACTGGTTGCAACTCAAGGAAAGATGAATGCGGCCAAGTACAGAGATATCCTGGATGAAAACCTCTTCCAGATGCTCTGGACCTCACAGTGGGTCTATGGTTCACCTTCCAACAAGACAATGACCCTAAGCCCACAGCTAAAATAAGAAGGCAGAGGCTTCAGAACAACTTTGTGACCATTCCTGACTGGCCCAGCCAGAGCCCGGACCTAAACCCAACTTAGTATCTCTGGGGAGATTTGAAAATGGTTTCCACCAACATTCACCATCCAACCTGAGGGAACTGGAGAGGATCTGCAAGGAAGAGGGAGAGGATCCGCAAATCCAGGGGTGAAAAACTTGTTGCATCTTCCCAAGAAGACTCGTGTCTGTACTAGCTCCAAAGATGCTTCTACTCGATACTGAGCAAAGGGGCTGAATACTTATCCCCATATATTTCACTTTTTCTTTTTAACCCCTTAACGACTTGGCCTTTTTTAGTTTTTTCACTTCCATTTTTCACTCCCCACCTTCAAAAATCTATAACTTTTTTATTTTTCCACATAAAAAGCTCTGTTATGGCTTATTTTCTGCATAATAAATTGCACTTCGTAGTGACGGTATTTAATATTCCATGGCGCGTACTGGGAAGCGGGAAAAAAATTCCAAACGCAGTGAAAATGGTGGAAAAACACATTTGTGACGTTTTCTTGTGGGCTTGGATCTTACAGCTTTCACTGAGCGCCCCAAATGACATGTCTACTTTATTCTTTGGGTCGGTACGATCACGTGGATACCAAATTTGTATAGGTTTTATAATGTTTTCATACATTTAAAAAAATTAAAACCTCCTGTACCAAATTTTTTTTTTAATTTTGCCATCTTCTGGCGGCAATAACTTTTTCATACTGTAGGGAGCTGTGGGTAGTGTCATTTTTTGCGACTTTTGATGGCGTTTTTATTGCTATCATGTTTAGGACTGTGTGACCTTTTGATAACTTTTTATTAATTTTTTTATATTTTCCAAAATGGCAAAAAAATTTCATTTTTGACTTTGGACGCTATTTTCCGTTACGAGGTTAAACGCAGTGAAAAAACTTTATTATATTTTGATAGATTGGACATTTTCGGACGCGGCGATACCTGATGTGTTTATGATTTTTACTGTTTATTAATATTAATATCAGTTCTAGGGAAAGAGGGGTGATTTGAATTTTTTGTTTTTTTTATTATAATTTTTTTTTAAAACTTTTTTTTACTTTTACTATTTTTCAGACTCCCTAGGGTACTTTAACCCTAGGTTGTCTGATCGATCCTATCATATACTGCCATACTGCAATATGGCAGTATATGGGGATTTTACTCCTCATTCATTACAATGTGCTGATAGCACATTGTAATGAATGGGTTAAAACGAGACAGCTTCGGGCCTTCGTGAGGCAACATTGCAACGTGGCAACGGATCACCGCTCCCCGCTGACTTAATCGGGGAGCAGCATTGCTAGCACCGATCGCGGGTGTTACCGGTAAGCCTTTGCTGCAATATGCAGCAAAGACTTACTGGCTATGGAGAGGGCTCGCGTCGGGAACGGGTTAATAAATTAGCAAAAGATATCTACATTTCAGTTATTTCTGTCAGATGGGGGGAGAGTGTACATTAATGAGCAAAAAAATAGAACTTTTTTGATCTTAACAATTGGCTGCTATGAAACAAACAGTGAAAAAATTTATAGGGGTCTGAATTCTTTCTGTACCCATTGTAGCTCATAGAATAAATGGATTCTCAAATTAGGTCAAACTAGGTCAAATTAGGTCAAACTACCTTTTCACAGGAAGCAATATTGTCACACAACCGACACTTATCTACATATCTGGTTGGTTTCTGCCATGTCTAGAATCGAATCCTACCAATCCAATATTGATGGTCTTTTCCAAGGATTGACTTGTTACAAATAGATTTGCAGTAATTTCAGAAAACAACATGTGACTTGTCCGTGCTGCTCACTCCTCATCTCTCAGCCCCCACCTTTGTGCTCATTCACAGGAACAGAGCACACATCGTGGTGAGATAACTTCAGTGGAGCTGTACAGGAGCACAAAGGTGGGGGCTGAGAACTGGGGAGTTTGCAGTACAGACAAGTCACTTGTTGTTTTTTGAAATGCATCCAAATGATAGCCCAACCCCTGGGACTACACAGAAGATTCTGTCAGGAAGTCATATACGTTAAAAACAGACAATTATATAGTAGTGCAAAAAGACATATGTGCAACCTGTTTTTAGTGAAAATGAGGTCCCTGTGACAGGTTCCCTTTATTTAAAACTTTTTAAAAACAGGTTTAACAGGTTTTTGCAGTGGAATATATTTGTTGTTCATCCTATTGAAAGATGTAACATAGATGATTTATCTCTTAGTTTTTGTTCTGTACAGCACACAGTGTTGTATATAATAAATTACATGCCTTAAGGATATTTTTATGCTTCTTGTAATGCGCTGCAGAGAAACCTGTGGCCGCCACTCATTCCGAGTCAAGAAATGTTCTCAATTGTCTTCAACCAATTTCAAGATAATAACTGGGGCAATCAGAAGCTGATGAGACACAATTATGGAGGCAGGAGGGCAAGGATAATAAGAGTTTGGCTTGGGTTTTAAGAAGAAGACATTCTTAAGAGTGATTTCACCATTATATCAAATTGAAACTAAAATGAAACTGAAATAAAGTAATCTGTTCTTGGGATTGGAGCGCTGAACTACTGTTATTTTACAAGGATTTTTGCACATTTAGTTTGTCTTTGAAAGTCAAATTTGGGCAGAAATATTGAGTTGCTTTAATTTATTTGATCTGATAGTAAAGCTCACAGTTGGTATCAAACTATACAGAGACTGCAGTGTTCATACGAGCACTATGGTTTTGTCACAGTCCACTGGGCACAGCGCCATGTATAGAATAGTGGCTCTGCTTGGTAATGCAGCTCAACCTGATACACTAGTATGGAACTGAACTGCAGACAATGTGATTGATGGATCTGACATCTCAGGCTTTGGAAAGAAGTAGCACTGACTTTACAGACGGAGATTCTTCAAACAACTGATGAAAGCTAATGAGATAAAAAGTAATAAATCATGCAAACTCTGGGCTCTTAGCCTAAGAAAAGACTGATACTTGTAAATGTGTAGGGGTTTCCTTTGAGCAGTCACTTCATTTACAACACAGACAAGTCATACAGGATAACAATAGAAGATAACATCTTTACAAGTGTAAACACCCCTCCTTGTACAATGACCTCTATATAGATAACACTGACCCATCATTACATCACTACTGACAATAGATGATGTCACAGCTTATCTCCTCTGCCTCCCTGTACAATGACCTCTATACAGATAACACAAACTCATCATTACATCACTACTCACAATAGATGATGTCACAGCTTATCTCTTCCCCTTCTTGTACAATGACCTCTATATAGATAACACTGACCCATCATTACATCACTACTGACAATAGATGATGTCACAGCTTATCTCCTCCTCCTCCCTGTACAATGACCTCTATATAGATAACACTGACCCATCATTACATCACTACTGACAATAGATGATGTCACAGCTTAACTCCTCCTCCTCCCTGTACAATGACCTCTATATAGATAACACTGACCCATCATTACATCACTACTGACAATAGATGATGTCACAGCTTACCTCCTCCCCCTCCCTGTACAATGACCTATATATAGATAACACTGACCCATCATTACATCACTACTGACAATAGATGATGTCACAGCTTATCTCCTCCTCCTCCCTGTATAATGACCTCTATATAGATAACACTGAGCCATCATTACATCACAAATGGCAATAGATGATGTCACTAGAGATGAGCGAAAACACTCGTCCGAGCTTGATGCTCGTTCGAGCATTAGCGTACTCGAAACTGCTCTTTGCTCGGACGAATACTTCGCCCGCTCGAGAAAATGGCATCTCCCGCCGTTTTGCTTTTTGGCGGCCAGAAACAGAGCCAATCACAAGCCAGGAGACTCTGCACTCCACCCAGCATGACGTGGTACCCTTACACGTCTATAGCAGTGGTTGGCTGGCCAGATCAGGTGACCCTGGAATAGACTAGCCCCTGCCCGCACTGCTCGGATCATTCTCTGTCTGGATGCCGCTAGGGAGAGAGCTGCTGCTGGTCAGGGAAAGCGTTAGGGTGTTCTATTAGAATAGTGTTAGGCAGGAGTGATTCTACAAGAACCCAACAGCCCTTCTTAGGGCTACAATAACGTTTTATTTTCCTTTTTTTTGGTTTGCTTGTGGCTGGGCTTGCTGCTATTAGTAGTGCAGCTAGTACCATATTGTGAGTAATTTGCAGGGAGACTTGTGTTTAGCTCTTAGTGACACACATATCCACCTCAATACAATACAATAACGTTATATTTTCCTTTTTTTTGGTTTGCTTGTGGCTGGGCTTGCTGGCATTAGTAGTGCAGCTAGTACCATATTGTGAGGAATTTGCAGGGGGATTTGCGACCATTGTGTTTAGCTCTTAGTGACACAAATATCCACCTCAAACACCGAAGTGGGACAATTTATTAGGGGTTTGATTTGAATTACCCGAGTCTGCTGATTTATTTATTTTTTACGTTTATTTCTCTTATAACTCAAAGTCATCTGGCACAGCACAAAATCCAGTTGTGTGCTGTCAGTGTAGGTTAGAAACTAGCCATAGCAATAGGATAGCATCGTTTTGTTTAAAAAAAAAACACAACCCCCCCCCCCCCAAAAAAAAAATTGAAGTTTACACTTTAATTTTGAAAATGTTTAACCCGAGGGCTAGGGGTAGAGGACGAGGGCGTGGACGTGGGCGTCTAACTACTGCAGGGGTCAGAGGCCGTGGTCCTGGGCGGGGTGAGACACCACCTGCTGATGAGGGAGCAGGGGAACGCCGCAGAGCTACACTCCCTAGGTTCATCATGTCTCAAGTTACTGGGACTCGTGGTAGAGCACTGTTGAGGCCAGAACAGTGCAAAGAGGTGATGTCGTGGATTGCGGACAATGCTTCTAGCCATTTGTCCACCAGTCAGTCTTCCACGCAGTCCACCCATGTCCCCGAAATCAGCACTCCTCCAGCTCCTCCACCTCAGCCTTCTTCCCCCCAGTCTGCCCCCTCCCAGCAAAATTTGGCATTTGAACCGGCATACTCTGAGGAACTGTTTTCTGGACCCTTCCCACAGTCACAAACCGCTTGCTGCTGAGCAATTTTCCGATGCCCAGGTTTTCCACCAATCGCAGTCTGTGGGTGATGATGACATTATTGACGTAGTGGAAGAAGTGTGTAAAGAGGTGTCGGACGATGAGGAGACACAGTTGTCAGACAGTGGTGAAGTTGTTGTCAGGGTAGGAAGTCCGAGGGGGGAGCAGACTGAGGGATCGGAGGATGATGAGGTGACAGACCCAAGCTGGGTTGATAGGCCGGGTGAACACAGTGCTTCTGAGACGGAGGCGAGTCCTATAGCAGAACAGGTTGGAAGAGGCAGTGGTGGGGCCAGACGGAGGGGCAGGGCCAGAGCTGGTGCATCAGCGCCAAATGTTGCCCGTAGTCAAGCTCCCGTGGCGAGGGCTAGATTTTCAGAAGTCTGGAGGTTCTTTAAAGAAACACTGGATGACCGACGGACTGTGGTGTGCAACCTTTGCCAAACCAGGATCAGCAGGGGTTCCACCACTACTAGCTTAACTACCACCAGTATGCGCAGGCATATAAATGCTAAACACCCCACTCAATGGCACCAAGCCCGTTCACCTCCGGCCGGGCACACCACTGCTCCTTCCCCTGTGTCATCTGCTAGTCAGCCCCCTGCCCAGGACCACGGCCCAAACACCTCCCGTGCGAAAACCCCATCTTCGCCTCCACGATCCTCCACAGCATCCACCAGCGTTCAGCTCTCCATACCCCAGACGCTGGAGCGCAAAAGGAAGTATAGCGCAACCCACCCACACACCCAAGCCCTCAACGTCCACATCTCCAAGTTGCTTAGCCTGGAGATGCTGCCCTATAGGCTGGTAGAGACCGAGGCCTTTCGAAACCTCATGGCGGCGGCCGCCCCTCGGTATTCGGTCCCCAGCCGCCACTACTTTGCCCGATGTGCCGTCCCAGCCCTGCACAAGCACGTGTCAGAGAACATCATCCGTGCCCTGACCAACGCCGTTTCTGACAAGGTCCACCTGACCACGGACACGTGGACGAGTGCTGCCGGGCAGGGCCACTATATATCGCTGACGGCACATTGGGTTAACTTGGTGGAGGCTGGGACCGAGTCTGACCCTGGGGCTGCTCATATACTGCCGACGCCGAGGATTGCGGGGCCTACCTCGGTCCAGGTCTCAAAGGCCTACTATGCCTCCTCCTCCTCCCACCCCTCCTCCACCTCCTCCTCCGAATTGCCATCCGTGGGCATGGCGCCATCAGTCGGTAGCTCTAGGCACAGCAGCAGTGCCATTGCTAAGCGACAGCAGGCGGTGCTCAAACTGCTGAGCCTAGGCGATAAAAGGCACACCGCCCAAGAGCTATTACAGGGCATCACGGCGCAGACTGATCTGTGGCTGGCACCGCTGAACCTGAAGCCAGGCATGGTTGTGTGTGACAACGGCCGTAACCTGGTGGCGGCTCTGCAACTCGGCAGACTGACACATGTGCCATGCCTGGCCCATGTGTTAAATCTCATAGTTCAGCGTTTCCTCAAGACATACCCCAATCTGTCTGATTTGCTCACGAAAGTGCGCCGCATCTGTGCGCATTTCAGGAAGTCCAGCACAGATGCTGCCACTCTCAGGGCAGGGCAGCGCCGCCTCCAACTGCCCGCTCACCGACTGTTATGCGACGTGCCCACGAGGTGGAATTCAACATTAACCATGTTATCCAGAGTTTACCAGCAACGCAGAGCGATTGTAGACTGCCAGATGTCAACTTCCACCAGAACTGGTAGTCAGGTCAGTCAGCTTCCTCAAGTCTACAATGAGGAGTGGACGTGGATGTCTGATATCTGTCAGGTGCTGAGTAACTTTGAGGAGTCAACACAGATGGTCAGTGGCGATGCCGCCATCATCAGCCTCACCATCCCGCTGCTTGGCCTGTTGAAAAACTCTCTGGTCAGCATGAAGTCGGAAGCTTTGCGCTCGTCACAAGAGACGGGGGAAGAAGATTCCCTTGTTGATAGCCAAAGCACCCTTAGGTCTGTTTCTCAGCGCATATCGGAGGAGGTGGAGGAGGATGAGGAGGAAGAGGAGGAGAATGTTGGCGAGACAGAAGAGGGGACCATTGTTGAGTCCTTCACTGTTCAGCGTGTATGGGCAGAAGAAGAGGAGTTGGAGGAGTTGGAGGAGGAGGAAATGGGCAGTCAGGCCAGTGAGGGGAGTGAATTCTTGCGCGTTGGGACT
Organism: Engystomops pustulosus; assembly: GCF_040894005.1. Classification (NCBI taxonomy): domain Eukaryota; kingdom Metazoa; phylum Chordata; class Amphibia; order Anura; family Leptodactylidae; genus Engystomops; species Engystomops pustulosus. Next base: position 178,692,535 of record NC_092415.1, on the reverse strand, counting down.
CTGGCACATATGGCAGATTTCATGCTAGGCTGCCTATCCCGTGACCCTCGCGTTCAAAGAATTTATTCCAGCACCGATTACTGGGTATTCACTCTCCTGGACCCACGGTACAAGCAAAATCTTTCCACTCTCATCCCTGGAGAGGAAAGGAGTGTGAGAATGCATGAATACCAGCAGGCCCTGGTGCACAAGCTGAAACAGTATTTCCCTTCTGACAGCACTAGCGGCAGAGGGCGTACTTCTGCGGGACAAGTAGCAAGGGATAGTAGGCAAGCAGGCAGCTTTTCCAGCACTGGCAGGGGTACGCTTTACAAGGCCTTTGCCAGTTTTATGTCACCCCAGCAAGACACTGTCACCTGTCCCCAGTCTCGGCAGAGTAGGGCTGATCTTTACAGAAAGATGGTGAGGGAGTACGTAGCTGACCATACCATCGTCCTAAATGATCACACAGCTCCCTACAACTAGTGGGTTTCAAAGCTGGACATGTGGCACGAACTGGCGCTGTACGCCTTGGAGGTTCTTGCCTGCCCTGCCGCTAGCGTGTTTTCCGAGCGGGTTTTCAGTGCAGCTGGTGGCATCATCACCGATAAGCGTACACGCCTGTCGACTGACAGCGCTGACAGGCTGACGCTTATCAAGATGAATAAAGCCTGGATTTCTCCGGATTTTCATTCTCCACCAGGTGAAAGAAGCTCAACCTGAATAATGTATGCACTCCTCCTCCTCATTGTCCTCCTTCTCCTCCTCTTTGTACACTAAAGCATAGGAAACTGGCTATTTTTTGCCAGGGCCAACTGGCTCTAGCTATAGTACTCTATGTATTTAATTTTTCTGGAGGGCCACCTACCCGGTCCTCTGTTTTAAGCAATTTTTGGGAGTGCCACATACAGGCACTCAATCTATTTAATTTTTCTGGATGACCACCTACCTGCTCCTCTGGTTTGAAAACATTTTTGGACTGCCACCATACAGGCACTCAATTTATTTAATTTTTCTGGAGGACCACCTACCTGCTCCTCTGGTTTGAAAACTTTTTTGGACTGCCACATACAGGCACTATCCAAATTAAATTGTCTCCATAGCAGCCTCCACATGTCGTCTTTTTAGCTGGCTCCACACGTCATCGCCATAGCTGCCTCCAAAAGTCGTCCACATAGCTGCCTCCATACATGGTCTCCTTATCAAATGAACTGTGTCAGGCAGAATTTTGGGTTGTTTTCATGGATTCCACATCAAACTTGTTAACTTTGTCGCCACCCTGCTGTGTAATCCACAAAATATACTGGCAAACTTTTATAATTTACCGATATTATTTCAGCGCTTCTTGCGCATCTGTTTACATTCCCCTCACCGGTCATATCCCGAACTTATAAGAACGCTACTACACTTGATCTTATACAAAAGATTCTTAGAAGTGCTGTTTGGGGAGTAGCCGAGAGACAGGGGCTTGGATTGGCGAAAGCTCGCCTGGCAGTGGAGCGCCAGCTCCATCTCAAGATCCAACTAACATAGTTTTAACTGCAGCACCTTTAATCTACTACTAGTTCACTGCCTTCATACATCGTCCCCTTATCAAACGAGCTGTGTCGGGCAGAATTTTGGGTTGTTTTCATGGCTTCCACATCAAACTTGTTAACTTTGTTGCCACCCTGCTGTGTAATACACAAAATATACTGGCAAACTTTTATCATTTACCGATATTATTTCAGCGCTTCTTGTGCATCTGTTTACAATCCCCTTCACCCGCCATATCCTAAACTTATAAGAACGCTACTACACTTGATCTTATACAAAAGGTTCTTAGAAGTGCTATTTGGGGAGTAGCCTAGAGACAGGGGCATGGATTGGCGAAAGCTCGCCTGGCAGCGGAGCGCCAGCTCCATCTCAAGATCCAACTAACATATTTTTAACTGCAGCACCTTTAATCTACTACTAGTTCACTGCCTCCATACATCGTCCCCTTATCAAACGAGCTGTGCCAGGCAGAATTTTCAGGTGTTTCACCAGATACATAGTGGAACTCGGCCCATCTGTCGCCGCCATGCTGGAGACCTGAAGTTGCAATCATAGCAGCGCAATATGAATGCCCCATACTGTCGCTCTTAATCATGGAAGTCGTCTCCATGGCTGCCTCCACATGTCGTCCCCTTATCAAAAGAGCTCATTTTTCGGGTGTTTCACCTGATACGTTATGGAACTTGGTCACTATGTCGCCACCATGCTGTGTTATCGACTAAATATACCGTCAACCTTTTGTTCACATAGGAAATCATTTCAGCGCTTCTTGCTCACCTCCTTTGGTGAAGCCTGAGTCCATTTAGGGTATGTCGCTTTGACACTCTCTAGCCTGCCGCTGCTGCCGCTGCCTCTGCATGCCGTCCCCTATAGTGTCAAGGTCAATTATTGCATGTTTTAGATGCTATCTCTCTGTCATGGCCATGCTGTTGCCCATAATTTTGGCATAATGGTGCGATTAAGCAGCCTCAGAGGCATCCATGCATGCTGCCCCTGCTGTTTCCTGTCCATTTCCGCGGTGTTTCCATCCTTTTCTGAGGTTCCCAGGTGTTTGGCCAAGCTTCCCTGTGCAGAGCCTTGGTCCCCTTGAAAAATGCTCCAGTCTCCCATTGACTTCAATGGGGCTCGTTATTCGAGACGAGCACTCGAGCATCGGGAAAAGTTTGTCTCGAATAACGAGTACCCGAGCATTTTAGTGCTCGCTCATCTCTAGATTTCACAGCTTATCTCCTCCCCCTCCCTATACAATGACCTCTATATAGATAACACTGACCCATCATTACATCACTATTGACAATAGATGATGTCACAGCTTATCTCCTCCCCCTCACTGTACAATGACCTCTATATAGATAACACGGACCCATCATTATATCACTACTGACAATAGATGATGTCAAAGCTTATCTCCTCCCCCTCCCTGTACAATGACCTCTATATAGATAACACGGACCCATCATTACATCGCTACTGACAATAGATGATGTCACAGCTTATCTCCTCCCACTCACTGTACAATGACCTCTATATAGATAACACTGAACCATCATTACATCACTACTGACTATAGATGATGTCACAGCTTATCTCCTCCCTCTCCCTGTACAATGACCTATATATAGATGACACTGACCCATCATTACATCACTACTGACGATAGGTGATGTCACAGCTTATCTCCTCCCTCCCTATACAATGACCTCTATATAGATAACACTGACCCAATAGATGATGTCACAGCTTATCTCCTCCCCCTCCCTGTACAATGACCTCTATATAGATAACACTAACCCATCATTACATCACAAATGGCAATAGATGATGTCACAGCTTATCTCCTCCCCTCCTTGTACAATGACCTCTATATAGATGACACTGACCCATCATTACATCATTACTGACAATAGATGATGTCACAGCTTATCTCCTCCCCCTCAATGTACAATGACCTCTTTATAGAGAACACTGACCCATCATTACATCACTACTGACAATAGATGATGTCACAGCTTATCTCCTCCCCCTCCCTGTACAATGACCTCTATATAGCTAACACTGACCCATCATTACATCACTACTGACAATAGATGATGTCACACCTTATCTCCTCCCCCTCCCTGTACAATGACCTCTTTATAGAGAACACTGACCCATCATTACATCACTACTGACAATAGATGATGTCACAGCTTATCTCCTCCCCTCCCTGTACAATGACCTCTATATAGATAACACTGACCCATCATTACATCACTACTGACAATAGATGATGTCACAGCTTATCTCCTCCCCCTCCCTGTACAATGACCTCTTTATAGAGAACACTGACCCATCATTACATCACTACTGACAATAGATGATGTCACAGCTTATTTCCTCCCCCTCCCTGTACAATGACCTCTATATAGATAACACTGACCCATCATTACATCACTACTGACAATAGATGATGTCACAGCTTATCTCCTCCCCCCTCCCTGTACAATGACCTCTATATAGATAACACTGACCCATCATTACATCACTACTGACAATAGATGATGTCACAGCTTATCTCCTCCCCCCTCCCTGTACAATGACCTCTTTATAGAGAACACTGACCCATCATTACATCACTACTGACAATACATGATATCCCAGCTGAATCTTTAGGTCTTTGCTTTATACAATTTTTTTTTTAAATGGTGATGGTGAGGTCTTCTGGAATGCACTTCTATCCATCATACAGTGGAGCCGGCACTCGGTTGAGGCCTCAATTATAAGCAAACACCACCCGGATGTGAAGTGATCCATGCATTATTGGATCTGAAGTTCCCTTCTATCCACTATTACAAGGATTAAGCTACTCAAGCGAGATGTAAAAAACAAACAGCCCCTATACATTAAGTAATACATAATTCACTGTTTAGATTTGCATAATGATAGCGCCTAACGAAGAATCTGGCTAATGAGGTGTTATATTATTTATTGCGTGGCAAGCGATTATGCAGATGCTGAGTCCCCAGTGTTGGATTATTCCTGACGTATAGAATACGCTGAATGTATGTATTAATCATGGCACCAGTAACATACCAGCTCATTTCTTCTCAATCAATTCAGAACTGTTTGTGCACGTTTATCGGATTCCCCAGCCAAGTGTTCCTATTCCCAGAACACATTCAGGCTTCTTCTCGTCGAGAGGCACTTTCAAGAAAATAGATGTAAATTTCTGAGAAATTGCCAATTCTCGCTTTGAAATTGGTCATGGACGCTGCAGTGCGAAGCGTTTCTGAACGCTATACGACACCCTACGTAATCTCAGCGCTCATTAGGTTGTTTCTACGGCTCTTCTATTTAAAGGAACACTCTAGTGAGATATAGATATATATATAAAAAAAATCAGCCGTCACATACTGTTCATCTGTACTCCCTACATATAATAATTCCTTTATTTATATAGCGCACACAGATTACGTAGCGCTGCACAGAGCTTGCCATATCAGTCCCTGTCCCCATGGGGCTCACCATCTAATCAATCTACCAGTATGTTTTGGAGTGTGGGAGGAAACCGCAGGAAACCCACACAGAAACAGAGAGAACATACAAACTCAGTGCAGATGTTCACCTGAATGGGACTTTAACCCAGGACCTCAACGCTACAAGGCTGTAATGCTAACCACTGAGGCACCATGATGCCCATACATCATTTTATCTTTTTCTAATGAATCCATCCTGCATGTATACTATGTGCCTGTGTCTCTGCCTCCTTTGAATTTCCAGATAAAATGTAAATCTTGGCATTCAAAAAATTGTTTCATCTTTATTTTATTTCAGCACATTTAGTACAGCAGAACGCGGTTTGGTCCATTTAGCAAGCCTTCCTCAAGTTCCTCAAAAAAGTGATCCAAACTCCCTACTCCTTGTATAGATTCCATTGGAATGTTCAATATAGGAAAATGATGGAAAAGTTCTGAGCAGCTCTCAGTGTATCTATAGCGATCAGATGTACTTATATGTACGGGAGCATGACTAGTGATTGCAGGAGATGGGCTCCATCCGGATACATTCTCCAGAACTGATGGAATTATGTGTATTTACTTTAATGCTATAGAATATTCCAGTACAGCTGGTATACAGCTAGACCATATATATATATATATATATATATATATATATATATATATATATATATATATATATATACACATACTCTTCCCCCATGTATCCTGGAGCACTGCTATTCTGTTTGAGCTGTTGGTAACCACTAGAGATGAGCGAACACTAAAATGCTCGGGTACTCGTTATTCGAGACGAACTTTTCCCGATGCTCGAGTGCTCGTCTCGAATAACGAACCCCATTGAAGTCAATGGGAGACTCGAGCATTTTTCAAGGGGACCAAGGCTCTGCACAGGGAAGCTTGGCCAAACACCTGGGAACCTCAGAAAAGGATGGAAACACCACGGAAATGGACAGGAAACAGCAGGGGCAGCATGCATGGATGCCTCTGAGGCTGCCTAATCGCACCATTATGCCAAAATTATGGGCAACAGCATGGCCATGACAGAGTGACAGAATGAAGCTAGATAGCATCTAAAACATCCAATAATTGACCCTGACACTATAGGGGACGGCATGCAGAGGCAGCGGCAGCAGGCTAGAGAGTGTCATGGCGACATACCCTAAATGGACTCAGGCTTCAAACCAATGGGTGGCAGAGAGGAACCAAAGGAGGTGAGCAAGAAGCGCTCAAATAATATCGGTACATGATAAAAGTTTGCCAGTATATTTTGTGGATTACACAGCAGGGTGGCGACAAAGTTAACATGGAAGCCATGAAAACAACCCAAAATTCTGCCTGACACAGCTCGTTTGATAAGGGGACCATGTATGGAGGCAGTGAACTAGTAGTAGATTAAAGGTGCTGCAGTTAAAACTATGTTAGTTGGATCTTGGCATGGAGCTGGCGCTCCGCTGCCAGGCGAGCTTTCGCCAATCCAAGCCCCTGTCTATAGGCTACTCCCCAAACAGCACTTCTAAGAACCTTTTGTATAAGATCAAGTGTAGTAGCGTTCTTATAAGTTTAGGATATGGCGGGTGAGGGGAATGTAAACAGATGCGCAAGAAGCGCTGAAATAATATCCCTAAATGGTAAAAGTTTGCAAGTATATTTTGTGGATTACACAGCAGGGTGGCGACAAAGTTAACAACTTTGATGTGGAATGCCCTGTAATAGCTCTTGGGCGGTGTGCCTTTTATCGCCTAGGCTCAGCAGTTTCAGCACCGCCTGCTGTCGCTTAGCGACGGCACTGCTGCTGTGCCTAGAGCTACCGACTGATGGCGCCATGCCCACGGATGGTAATTCGGAGGAGGAGGAGGTGGAGGAGGGGTGGGAGGAGGTATAGTAGGCCTTTGAGACCTGGACCGAGGTAGGCCCCGCAATTCTCTGCGTCGGCAGTATATGACCAGCCCCAGGGTCAGACTCGGTCCCAGCCTGCACCAAGTTAAGTGTAGTAGCGTTCTTATAAGTTTGGGATATGGCGGGTGAGGGGAATGTAAACAGATGCGCAAGAAGCACATGATGCGCATGGAGCTGGCGTTCCGCTGCCAGGCGAGCTTTCGCCAATCCAAGCCCCTGTCTCTAGGCTACTCCCCAAACAGCACTTCTAAGAACCTTTTGTATAAGATCAAGTGTAGTAGCGTTCTTATAAGTTTAGGATATGGCGGGTGAGGGGAATGTAAACAGATGCGCAAGAAGCGCTGAAATAATATCCCTAAATGGTAAAAGTTTGCCAGTATATTTTGTGGATAACACAGCAGGGTGGCGACAAAGTTAACAACTTTGATGTGGAATCCATGAAAACAACCCAAATTTCTGCCTGACACACCTCGTTTGATAAAGGGACGATGTATGGAGGCAGCTATATGGACGACTTTTGGAGGTAGCAATGGAGACAACGTGTGGAGGCTGCTATGGAGACAATTTAATTTGGATAGTGCCTGTATGTGGCAGTCCCAAACATTTTTCAAACCAGAGGAGCAGGTAGGTGGCCCTCCAGTAAAATGGGATAGATTGAGTGCCTGTATGTGGCAGTCCCAAAAATGTTTCAAACCAGAGGAGCAGGTAGGTGGCCCTCCAGTAAAATGGAATAGATTGAGTGCCTGTATGTGGCAGTCCCAAAAATTCTTCAAACCAGAGGAGCAGGTAGGTGGCCCTGCAGTAAAATGGAATAGATTGAGTGCCTGTATGTGGCAGTCCCAAAAATTGTTCAAACCAGAGGAGCAGGTAGGTGGCCCTGCAGTAAAATGGAATAGATTGAGTGCCTGTATGTGGCAGTCCCAAAAATGTTTCAAACCAGAGGAGCAGGTAGGTGGCCCTCCAGTAAAATGGAATAGATTGAGTGCCTGTATGTGGCAGTCCCAAAAATTGTTCAAACCAGAGGAGCAGGTAGGTGGCCCTGCAGTAAAATGGAATAGATTGAGTGCCTGTATGTGGCAGTCCCAAAAATGTTTCAAACCAGAGGAGCAGGTAGGTGGCCCTCCAGTAAAATGGAATAGATTGAGTGCCTGTATGTGGCAGTCCCAAAAATTGTTCAAACCAGAGGAGCAGGTAGGTGGCCCTGCAGTAAAATGGAATAGATTGAGTGCCTGTATGTGGCAGTCCCAAAAATGTTTCAAACCAGAGGAGCAGGTAGGTGGCCCTCCAGTAAAATGGAATAGATTGAGTGCCTGTATGTGGCAGTCCCAAAAATTGTTCAAACCAGAGGAGCAGGTAGGTGGCCCTGCAGTAAAATGGAATAGATTGAGTGCCTGTATGTGGCAGTCCCAAAAATGTTTCAAACCAGAGGAGCAGGTAGGTGGCCCTCCAGTAAAATGGAATAGATTGAGTGCCTGTATGTGGCAGTCCCAAAAATTGTTCAAACCAGAGGAGCAGGTAGGTGGCCCTGCAGTAAAATGGAATAGATTGAGTGCCTGTATGTGGCAGTCCCAAAAATGTTTCAAACCAGAGGAGCAGGTAGGTGGCCCTCCAGTAAAATGGAATAGATTGAGTGCCTGTATGTGGCAGTCCCAAAAATTGTTCAAACCAGAGGAGCAGGTAGGTGGCCCTGCAGTAAAATGGAATAGATTGAGTGCCTGTATGTGGCAGTCCCAAAAATGTTTCAAACCAGAGGAGCAGGTAGGTGGCCCTCCAGTAAAATGGAATAGATTGAGTGCCTGTATGTGGCAGTCCCAAAAATTGTTCAAACCAGAGGAGCAGGTAGGTGGCCCTGCAGTAAAATGGAATAGATTGAGTGCCTGTATGTGGCAGTCCCAAAAATGTTTCAAACCAGAGGAGCAGGTAGGTGGCCCTCCAGTAAAATGGAATAGATTGAGTGCCTGTATGTGGCAGTCCCAAAAATTTTTTAAAACAGAGGACCGGGTAGGTGGCCCTCCAGAAAAATGGAATAGATTGAGTGCCTGTATGTGGCACTCACAAAAATTGTTTCAAACAGAGGACCGGGTAGGTGGCCCTCCAGAAAAATTAAATGCATGAAGTACTATAGCAAGAGCCAGTGGGCCCTGTCAAAAAATAGCCATTTTCCTCTGCTTTACTGTACAAAGAGGAGGAGAAGGAGGAAAATGAGGAGGAGGAGGAGGAGTGGATCAATTATTCAGGTTGAGCTTCCTTCACCTGGTGGAGATTGGAAATTCTGAGAAATCCAGCCTTTATTCATTTTAATAAGCGTCAGCCTGTCAGCGCTGTCAGTCGACAGGCGTGTACGCTTATCGGTGATGATGCCACCAGCTGCACTGAAAACCCGCTCGGACAAGACGCTAGCGGCAGGGCAGGCAAGAACCTCCAAGGCGTACAGCGCCAGTTCGTGCCACATGTCCAGCTTTGAAACCCAGTAGTTGTAGGGAGCTGTGTGATCATTTAGGACGATGGTATGGTCAGCTACGTACTCCCTCACCATCTTTCTGTAAAGATCAGCCCTACTCTGCCGAGACTGGGGACAGGTGACAGTGTCTTGCTGGGGTGACATAAAGCTGGCAAAAGCCTTGTAAAGCGTACCCTTGCCAGTGCTGGACAAGCTGCCTGCTCGCCTACTCTCCCTCGCTACTTGTCCCGCAGAACTACGCACTCTGCCGCTAGCGCTGTCAGAAGGGAAATACTGTTTCAGCTTGTGCACCAGGGCCTGCTGGTATTCATGCATTCTCACACTCCTTTCCTCTCCAGGGATGAGAGTGGGAAGATTTTGCTTGTACCGTGGGTCCAGGAGAGTGAACACCCAGTAATCGGTGCTGGAATAAATTCTTTGAACGCGAGGGTCACGGGATAGGCAGCCTAGCATGAAATCTGCCATATGCGCCAGAGTACCAACGCGTAAGAATTCACTCCCCTCACTGGCCTGACTGTCCATTTCCTCCTCCTCCAACTCCTCCAACTCCTCTTCTTCTGCCCATACACGCTGAACAGTGAAGGACTCAACAATGGTCCCCTCTTGTGTCTCGCCAACATTCTCCTCCTCTTCCTCCTCATCCTCCTCCACCTCCACCTCCTCCGATATGCGCTGAGAAACAGACCTCAGGGTGCTTTGGCTATCAACAAGGGAATATTCTTCCCCCGTCTCTTGTGACGAGCGCAAAGCTTCCGACTTCATGCTGACCAGAGAGTTTTTCAACAGGCCAAGCAGCGGGATGGTGAGGCTGATGATGGCGGCATCGCCACTGACCATCTGTGTTGACTCCTCAAAGTTACTCAGCACCTGACAGATATCAGACATCCACGTCCACTCCTCATTGTAGACTTGAGGAAGCTGACTGACCTGACTACCAGTTCTGGTGGAAGTTGACATCTGGCAGTCTACAATCGCTCTGCGCTGCTGGTAAACTCTGGATAACATGGTCAGTGTTGAATTCCACCTCGTGGGCACGTCGCACAACAGTCGGTGAGCGGGCAGTTGGAGGCGGCGCTGCGCTGCCCTGAGAGTGGCAGCATCTGGGCTGGACTTCCTGAAATGCGCACAGATGCGGCGCACCTTCGTGAGCAAATCAGACAGATTGGGGTATGTCTTGAGGAAACGCTGCACTATCAGATTTAACACATGGGCCAGGCATGGCACATGTGTCAGTCTGCCGAGTTGCAGAGCCGCCACCAGGTTACGGCCGTTGTCACACACAACCATTCCCGGCTTGAGGTTCAGCGGTGCCAGCCACAGATCAGTCTGCGCCGTGATGCCCTGTCATAGCTCTTGGGCGGTGTGCCTTTTGTCGCCTAGGCTCAGCAGTTTGAGCACCGCCTGCTGTCGCTTAGCGACGGCACTGCTGCTGTGCCTAGAGCTACCGACTGATGGCGCCGTGCCCACGGATGGTAGTTCGGAGGAGGAGGTGGAGGAGGGGTGGGAGGAGGAGGAGGCATAGTAGGCCTGAAACACCTGGACCGAGGTAGGCCCCGCAATCCTCGGCGTCGGCAGTATATGAGCAGCCCCAGGGTCAGACTCGGTCCCAGCCTCCACCAAGTTAACCCAATGTGCCGTCAGCGATATATAGTGGCCCTGCCCGGCAGCACTCGTCCACGTGTCCGTGGTCAGGTGGACCTTGTCAGAAACGGCGTTGGTCAGGGCACGGATGATGTTGTCTGACACGTGCTGGTGCAGGGCTGGGACGGCACATCGGGAAAAGTAGTGGCGGCTGGGGACCGAATACCGAGGGGCGGCCGCCGCCATGAGGTTGCGAAAGGCCTCGGTCTCTACTAGCCTATAGGGCAGCATCTCCAGGCTAAGCAATCTGGAGATGTGCACATTAAGGGCTTGGGCGTGCGGGTGGGTTGCACTATATTTGCGTTTCCGCTCCAGCGTCTGGGGTATGGAGAGCTGAACGCTGGTGGATGCTGTGGAGGATCGTGGAGGCGACGATGGGGTTTTTGTGCCAGGGTCCTGGGCAGGGGGCTGACTAGCAGCTGACACAGGGGAAGGAGCAGTGGTGTGCACGGCCGGAGGTGAACGGGCTTGTTGCCACTGAGTGGGGTGCTTAGCATTCATATGCCTGCGCATACTGGTGGTAGTTAAGCTAGTAGTGGTGGAACCCCTGCTGAGCCTGGTTTGGCAAATGTTGCACACCACAGTCCGTCGGTCATCCGGTGTTTCCTTAAAGAACCTCCACACTTCTGAAGATCTAGCCCTCGCCGCAAGAGCCCTCACCACGGGAGCTTCACTAGTTGACAGTGGCGCTGATGCACCAGCTCTGGCCCTGCCTCTCCGTCTGGCCCCACCACTGCCTCTTCCAACCTGTTCAGGTCGAGGACTCTCCTCCGTCTCAGAAGCACTGTGTTCACCCGGCCTCTCAACCCAGCTTGGGTCTGTCACCTCATCATCCTCCGATCCCTCAGTCTGCTCCCCCCTCGGACTTCCTGCCCTGACAACAACTTCCCCACTGTCTGACAACCGTGTCTCCTCATCGTCGGACACCTCTTTACACACTTCCACTACGTCAAGAAGGTCATCATCACCCACAGACTGTGACTGGTGGAAAACCTGGGCATCGGAAAATTGCTCAGCAGCAACCGGACAAGTGGTTTGTGACTGTGGGAAGGGTCCAGAAAACAGTTCCTCAGAGTATGCCGGTTCAAATGCCAAATTTTCCTGGGAGGGGGCAGACTGGGGGGGAGGAGGCTGAGGTGCAGGAGCTGGAGGAGTGGGGATTTCGGTGACATGGGTGGACTGCGTGGAAGACTGACTGGTGGTGGACAAATTGCTCGAAGCATTGTCAGCAATCCACGACATCACCTGTTCGCACTGTTCTGGCCTCAACAGTGCTCTACCACGAGTCCCAGTAACTTCAGACATGAACCTAGGGAGTGTAGCTCTGCGGCGTTCCCCTGCTCCCTCATCAGCAGGTGGTGTCTCACCCCGCCCAGGACCACGGCCTCTGACCCCTGCAGTAGTTGGACGCCCACGTCCCCGCCCTCGTCCTCTACCCCTAGCCCTCGGGTTAAACATTTTTAAAATGAGAGTTATAACTTTTTTTTTTTTTTTACTTCTTTTTTTTTTTTTTTTGTGTTTTTTTGTGTTTTTTTTTTTTTTTTTGTGTTTTTTGTTTTTTTTTGAGTTTTTAAAACCAAACAATCCTATCCTATTGCTATGGCTATTTTCTAGCCAAGTATCAAAGGAAGCACACTACTATGCCAGATGAGATGACACTGAGTTAGTGCCTAATAGAAATCCAACCCCTACTGAATTTTGCCACTTCGGCCTTTGCTATGGATATGTGCGCCACTAAGCGCAGAACACAGCGGTCGCAAGTCTCACTACAAATTGCTCAGAATTGGCAAGTACATGCACTGCAGAAACTACAGCCACCAGCAGATCAACCAGAAATCAAATATATAGAACGCTACTGTAGGCTTCAAGAAGCTGTTTGTATTCTCCTATGGCTATTTTCTAGCCAAGTATCAAAGGAAGCACACTACTATGCCAGATGAGATGACACTGAGTTATTGCCTAATAGAAATCCAACCCCTACTGAATTTTGCCACTTCGGCCTTTGCTATGGATATGTGCGCCACTAAGCGCAGAACACAGCGGTCGCAGGTCTCACTACAAATTGCTCAGAATTGGCAAGTACATGCACTGCAGAAACTACAGCCACCAGCAGATCAACCAGAAATCAAATATATAGAACGCTACTGTAGGCTTCAAGAAGCTGTTTGTATTCTCCTATGGCTATTTTCTAGCCAAGTATCAAAGGAAGCACACTACTATGCCAGATGAGATGACACTGAGTTATTGCCTAATAGAAATCCAACCCCTACTGAATTTTGCCACTTCGGCCTTTGCTATGGATATGTGCGCCACTAAGCGCAGAACACAGCGGTCGCAAGTCTCACTACAAATTGCTCAGAATTGGCAAGTACATGCACTGCAGAAACTACAGCCACCAGCAGATCAACCAGAAATCAAATATATAGAACGCTACTGTAGGCTTCAAGAAGCTGTTTGTATTCTCCTATGGCTATTTTCTAGCCAAGTATCAAAGGAAGCACACTACTATGCCAGATGAGATGACACTGAGTTATTGCCTAATAGAAATCCAACCCCTACTGAATTTTGCCACTTCGGCCTTTGCTATGGATATGTGCGCCACTAAGCGCAGAACACAGCGGTCGCAAGTCTCACTACAAATTGCTCAGAATTGGCAAGTACATGCACTGCAGAAACTACAGCCACCAGCAGATCAACCAGAAATCAAATATATAGAACGCTACTGTAGGCTTCAAGAAGCTGTTTGTATTCTCCTATGGCTATTTTCTAGCCAAGTATCAAAGGAAGCACACTACTATGCCAGATGAGATGACACTGAGTTATTGCCTAATAGAAATCCAACCCCTACTGAATTTTGCCACTTCGGCCTTTGCTATGGATATGTGCGCCACTAAGCGCAGAACACAGCGGTCGCAGGTCTCACTACAAATTGCTCAGAATTGGCAAGTACATGCACTGCAGAAACTACAGCCACCAGCAGATCAACCAGAAATCAAATATATAGAACGCTACTGTAGGCTTCAAGAAGCTGTTTGTATTCTCCTATGGCTATTTTCTAGCCAAGTATCAAAGGAAGCACACTACTATGCCAGATGAGATGACACTGAGTTATTGCCTAATAGAAATCCAACCCCTACTGAATTTTGCCACTTCGGCCTTTGCTATGGATATGTGCGCCACTAAGCGCAGAACACAGCGGTCGCAAGTCTCACTACAAATTGCTCAGAATTGGCAAGTACATGCACTGCAGAAACTACAGCCACCAGCAGATCAACCAGAAATCAAATATATAGAACGCTACTGTAGGCTTCAAGAAGCTGTTTGTATTCTCCTATGGCTATTTTCTAGCCAAGTATCAAAGGAAGCACACTACTATGCCAGATGAGATGACACTGAGTTATTGCCTAATAGAAATCCAACCCCTACTGAATTTTGCCACTTCGGCCTTTGCTATGGATATGTGCGCCACTAAGCGCAGAACACAGCGGTCGCAAGTCTCACTACAAATTGCTCAGAATTGGCAAGTACATGCACTGCAGAAACTACAGCCACCAGCAGATCAACCAGAAATCAAATATATAGAACGCTACTGTAGGCTTCAAGAAGCTGTTTGTATTCTCCTATGGCTATTTTCTAGCCAAGTATCAAAGGAAGCACACTACTATGCCAGATGAGATGACACTGAGTTATTGCCTAATAGAAATCCAACCCCTACTGAATTTTCCCACTTCGGTCTTTGCTATGGATATGTGTGCCACTAAGAGCTAAACACAACGGTAGCAAGTCCCCCTGCTAATTCCTCACAAAATGGTAAAAGATGCAAATTAAAATAAAAAAAGTAGAACGTTATTGTAGCCCTAAGAAGGGCTGTTGGGTTCTTTGAGAATCACTCCTGCCTAACAGTAAGCTAATAGAACACCCTAACGCTTTCCCTGACCAGCAGCAGCTCTCTCCCTAGCGGCATCCAGAGACAGAATGATCCGAGCAGCGCGGCCAGCGGCTAGTCTATCCCAGGGTCACCTGATCTGGCCAGCCAACCACTGCTATCGACGTGTAAGGGTACCACGTCATGCTGGGTGGAGTGCAGAGTCTCCTGGCTTGTGATTGGCTCTGTTTCTGGCCGCCAAAAAGCAAAACGGCGGGAGCTGCCATTTTCTCGAGCGGGCGAAGTATTCGTCCGAGTAACGAGCAGTTTCGAGTACCCTAATGCTCGACCGAGCATCAAGCTCGGACGAGCATGTTCGCTCATCTCTAGTAACCACATTACAGGCACAGCGGGATCTCACTCACACTCTTGTGTTAGACTTCCAGAGGATTCAACGCTTCTTCCATCTAAAAATGACTAATATGTAAGGATTAGTGATGAGCGAGTATACTCGTCCGAGCTTGATGCTCGGTCGAGTATTAGCATACTCGGACCGGCTCGTTGCTCGGACGAGTATTTGCCCTGCTCGATAACGAGCATTTAATTAAAAAAAAAAGAAGTGAAGAATAGTAAAAAAATACAATTAAAACATTTAATTTAATCATTTAATTGAAGAAAACAGCGAAAGAACACAGTGCAGAATAGATTGCAGATGTTCGGGAACATCTGCAATCTGTTCCGGAGACATGCGTGCAGAACGGTGTTCTCCGCAATAGTATTTGAAGAACAATATGTGTGAAGAACAACTTGCAGATGTTTCCAAACATCTGCAAGTTGTTCTTCACACATAGGGGGTCATTTATTAAGGGCCCGATTCGCGTTTTCCCGACGTGTTACCCGAATATTTCCGTTTTGCGCCGCTTGTACTTAAATTGCCCCGGGATTTTGGCGCACGCGATCGGATTGTGGCGCATCGGCGCTGGCATGCGCGCGACGGAAATCGGGGGGCGTGGCCGAACGAAAACCCGACGTATTCGGAAAAACCGCCGCATTTAAAAACCGAAAATGTGTCGCATAAGGACCGCTTACCTTCACCTGGTCCAGCTCGGTGCATTCCGGCGCGATGAGTTTACTTTCAGCGCAGCAGCGCCACCTGGTGGACGGCGGAAGAACTACCTTATTAAATCCCGGCCGGACCCGAATCCAGAGCGGAGAAGCCGCCGCTGGAACGCGAATGGACCGGGTAAGTAAATTTGCCCCATATTGTTCTTCAAATACTATTGTGGAGAACACCGTTCTGCACGCGTGTCTCCGGAACAGATCGCAGATGTTCCCGAACATCTGCAATCTGTTCTGCACTGTGTTCTTTCACTGTTTATAATTTTACTGAAAAATGCTCGGGTCTCCCATTGATTTCAATGGGGCTCGTTACTCGAAACGAGCACTCGAGCATTTTAGTGCTCGCTCATCTCTAGTAAGGATGGAAAAGTAGGATTTTATTTCCATTCTTATTGTTATTACATCCAGTACAGATAAAAGTGGGGCTTTAAAGCCAAAATAAACTTTTGATCAAAGAGCATAATTTCTTTTTTTTGTTTGCTACCTTTTTTTTTATGCCGGTTTTTTTTTGGGACACAAAGGGCTAGGAAAAATGTAATAAAAGTTTTTTTTTCATTTTATTTCAGGTTAAAAGTGGAAAAACAGGCTTTTTTTTGTAACTTATGGTACACATTTTTTCAAATGAACTCAAAATTAACATTATTAATGAATTCCCTATTTTCTTTTGGTTGTTTTGTTATACATTGGGGCAGATTTACTTACCCATTCTTTGGAGTTCACAGAAAGTGCATTGTCCGTGTATAATGCACTGTGCAGCGATTCACTACGATCATGCACTTGATATGCTGCATGTGTTGCTTCCCCGCTCAGGTCCGCTGGAGCTCACCTTCTTCTTCCTGGTGCATGTAAGTGCATTGTCTTGCGACACAATTTGAAAGTTAAATCCTGCGCTCAGTCCGAATCAATTGGACGGCACGGCCCCCCATTTCTGTTGCATGGAAGCAAAAAAAAGGGCTCTGGGGGACAATTTCATTTTTTTATTATTACATTTTTTTTCTTTTACCCTTCCAACTAAACTCCTTATGAATCAATTTATTACATGCAAAATGTATATACACACTACATTTCTAATTAGCATCACCCACTTCTTAAAGTAATCAGCGTCACATGTTCAATATTTCAAACTCTTGTCTTGTGCTGCCATCTGCTGGTAACAAACTCAAATTCCTGTGCAATTTATGTAGATATTTATCATTGTTTCCGGAATAATAAATATAAAGAAAAAAAATAATTCAAAGTCCCAATCAGACATCAGTGCAGTCAAGAACAAAACAAAACACCCGATGTCACTGCACAGAAATAATCCTGCAGAGCCTGGATAATGTGCACATTATTGTACAGGGATAGTAATAGTATGACACACAGTGATATCGCAGGACAGGAAACAAGTTATGTAGAGCAGAAGAAACAGCACAGTGATGTCACAGAACAAGGGTAGTAATAAGCTGAATTACTTTCCACTACAGTCATAACATATGCCAAATAATAGTTACAATGTAAATGTAATACAAGGAGGTAAACCACAGTGAAGTATAGGGCATAACATTACAGTGATGTCATAGTACATGAAAAATTCACATAGTGATGTCACTGTACAAAGATAATGCACACAGTGATGTCACAGTACAGGATATTACACACAGTGATGTCACAGTGCAAAGATAATACACACAGTGATGGCACAGTACAGGATAATACACACAGTGATGTCACAGTACAAAGATAATACACGCAGTGATGTCACAGCACAGGATAATACACACAGTGATGTCACAGTACAAAGATAATACACACAGTGATGTCACAGTACAGAGATAATACACACAGTGATGTCACAGTACAGCATAATACACACAGTGATGTCACAGTACAGGTATAATACACACAGTGATGTCACATAGTGATGTCACAGTACAGGCATAATACACACAGTGATGTCACAGAACAGAGATAAAATAAACAGTGATGTCACAGTACAGGGATACACATAGTGATGTTACAGTAAAGAGATAATGCATATAGTGATGTCACAGAGCAGAGATAATACACACAGTCATATCACAGAACAGGGATAATGTACGCATTGATGTCACAGTATAGGGATGGTACACACAGTCATGTCACAGTATAGGGATGGTACACACAGTCATGTCACAGTACAGGGATAATACAAACAGTGATGTCACAGTACAGGGATAATACACACAGTGATGTCACAGTATAGGGATGGTACACACAGTCATGTCACAGTACAGGGATAATACACACAGTGATGTCACAGTACAGGGATAATACACACAGTGATGTCACAGTATAAGGATGGTACACACAGTCATGTCACAGTACAAGGATAATACACACAGTGATGTCACAGTACAGGGATACACATAGTGATGTTACAGTAAATAGATAATACATATAATGATGTCACAGAACAGAGATAATACACACAGTCATGTCACAGTATAGGAATAATACACACAGTGATGTCACAGTACAGGGATAATACACACAGTGATGTCACAGTACAGGGATAATACACGCCGTCATGTCACAGTACAGAGATAATACACACAGTCATGTCACAGTACAGGGGATAATACACACAGTGATGTCACAGTGCAAAGATAATACACACCGTGATGTCACAGTACAGGGGATAATACACACAGTGATGTCACAGTGCAAAGATAATACACACAGTGATGGCACAGTACAGAGATAACACACGCAGTGATGTCACAGTACAGGATAATACACACAGTGATGTCACAGTACAAAGATAATACACACCGTGATGTCACAGTACAGAGATAATACACACAGTGATGTCACAGTACAGCATAATACACACAGTGATGTCACAGTACAGGTATAATACACACAGTGATGTCACATAGTGATGTCACAGTACAGGCATAATACACACAGTGATGTCACAGAACAGAGATAAAATAAACAGTGATGTCACAGTACAGGGATACACATAGTGATGTTACAGTAAAGAGATAATGCATATAGTGATGTCACAGAGCAGAGATAATACACACAGTCATATCACAGAACAGGGATAATGTACGCATTGATGTCACAGTATAGGGATGGTACACACAGTCATGTCACAGTATAGGGATGGTACACACAGTCATGTCACAGTACAGGGATAATACAAACAGTGATGTCACAGTACAGGGATAATACACACAGTGATGTCACAGTATAGGGATGGTACACACAGTCATGTCACAGTACAAGGATAATACACACAGTGATGTCACAGTACAGGGATAATACACACAGTGATGTCACAGTACAGGGATAATACACACAGTGATGTCACAGTATAGGGATGGTACACAAAGTCATGTCACAGTACAAGGATAATACACACAGTGATGTCACAGTACAGGGATACACATAGTGATGTTACAGTAAATAGATAATACATATAATGATGTCACAGAACAGAGATAATACACACAGTCATGTCACAGTATAGGAATAATACACACAGTGATGTCACAGAACAGAGATAATACACACAGTCATGTCACAGTACAGGGATAATACACACAGTGATGTCACAGTATAGGGATGGTTCACAAAGTCATGTCACAGTACAAGGATAATACACACAGTGATGTCACAGTACAGGGATACACATAGTGATGTTACAGTAAATAGATAATACATATAATGATGTCACAGTACAGAGATAATACACACAGTGATGTCACAGTATAGGAATAATACACACAGTCATGTCACAGAACAGAGATAATACACACAGTCATGTCACAGAACAGAGATAATACACACAGTCATGTCACAGTACAGAGATAATACACACAGTCATGTCACAGTACAGGGATAATACACGCAGTCATGTCACAGTACAGAGATAATACACACCGTGATGTCACAGTACAGGGGATAATACACACAGTGATGTCACAGTGCAAAGATAATACACACAGTGATGGCACAGTACAGAGATAACACACGCAGTGATGTCACAGTACAGGATAATACACACAGTGATGTCACAGTACAAAGATAATACACACAGTGATGTCACAGTACAGAGATAATACACACAGTGATGTCACAGTACAGCATAATACACACAGTGATGTCACAGTACAGGTATAATACACACAGTGATGTCACATAGTGATGTCACAGTACAGGCATAATACACACAGTGATGTCACAGAACAGAGATAAAATAAACAGTGATGTCACAGTACAGGGATACACATAGTGATGTTACAGTAAAGAGATAATGCATATAGTGATGTCACAGAGCAGAGATAATACACACAGTCATATCACAGAACAGGGATAATGTACGCATTGATGTCACAGTATAGGGATGGTACACACAGTCATGTCACAGTATAGGGATGGTACACACAGTCATGTCACAGTACAGGGATAATACAAACAGTGATGTCACAGTACAGGGATAATACACACAGTGATGTCACAGTATAGGGATGATACACACAGTCATGTCACAGTACAAGGATAATACACACAGTGATGTCACAGTACAGCGATAATACACACAGTGATGTCACAGTACAGGGATAATACACACAGTGATGTCACAGTATAGGGATGGTACACACAGTCATGTCACAGTATAGGGATGGTACACACAGTCATGTCACAGTACAGGGATAATACAAACAGTGATGTCACAGTACAGGGATAATACACACAGTGATGTCACAGTATAGGGATAATACACACAGTGATGTCACAGTACAGGGGATAATACACACAGTGATGTCACAGTATAGGAATAATACACGCAGTCATGTCACAGTACAGAGATAATACACACAGTGATGTCACAGTATAGGAATAATACACACAGTGATGTCACAGTACAGGGATAATACACACAGTCATGTCACAGTACAGAGATAATACACACAGTGATGTCACAGTACAGAGATAATACACACAGTGATGTCACAGTACAGGGATAATACACACAGTGATGTCACAGTATAGGAATAATACACACAGTGATGTCACAGTATAGGAATAATACACACAGTGATGTCACAGTATATGAATAATACACAGTCATGTCACAGTATAGGGATAATACACACAGTGATGTCACAGTATAGGAATAATACACACAGTGATGTCACAGTACAGAAATAAAACTGTCAGACCTTAAGAGTCTTAAGAGTACAGGTCAGACTACAGCTTTTGCATTCATGTAGTAACCCAATACAATCTCTAAAATATGTCATATGCTCAGGTTACTTCATTAAAAAAAAAATAATTAAAATATTTTTTATGGGAAAAGATGAAGACCAGGGACAGAGGTGCCATGCATAGGTGGGTGCACTGTATGTATTGTACGGCTCTCGGGTCTCTGCTGCAGTTACAGGATTTCTTCTTACTAGATTCATCCTGATGTTATCAGAAGCTGTAGGATTATTATGTAGGGTCAGAGCGCCCTCTGCTGGCAGCTCCATCAAGCACACTGCAGCTAACAATACAGGGCATGTTCCATCTGTTTCTATTTTTGCTCTGAATAACTATACATAGTGAATAATGTTACATATACTGTAACTAATGCCCAGATATGTATTGTTCTTGTAATCTGAAATATGTAATAACATTTATGGTGAAATATTGGGGTTTGTGATTTCCTTTTAGCTTTTTTCCACCTTATTTTTAGTTTTCTGATTTTTTTTTCATTCCCACAATGACAAG
The DNA here is from genome assembly GCF_040894005.1 of Engystomops pustulosus. Classification (NCBI taxonomy): domain Eukaryota; kingdom Metazoa; phylum Chordata; class Amphibia; order Anura; family Leptodactylidae; genus Engystomops; species Engystomops pustulosus. The sequence continues at coordinate 178,670,793 of NC_092415.1, read as the reverse complement.
ATATTTATCATATCATATAATTTATCTTACAGACTGAGGAATATGTGGGGCTCTTTATAGTTGTGGTATTACTGGGCATTAATGCCCCTTCCTGCACACATCCACCCTGTATAATGTCTTCCTTCCTGGAGCCCAGCTCCCAAACTTTATAATGCCCCCTGTGGACTCTACAATGCAGCCCCATCCTTCCATATAATGGGGCTCATTTACTAAGGGTATGAATCGCGTATTTCCGTTGGGTTTCCCGCCGATTTCCTATTTGAGCCTAATTGACCCGGGATTTTGGCGCATCAGTGTCGGCTTTCACGCGACAGAAATCAGGGGACGTGACAATTGGACAACCCGACGGATTCGGAAAAAACGCGGAATTTAAAAAACACATACACCGGGGCAAAGCAGGTGAACTCCGGCGGACCTCGAATCCTCGTCGGACAACACGCCGCTGGATCGCGACTGGACCGGGTAAGTAAATGTGCCCCAATGTCTGCTTCACCTCATACTGGTGTGTGCCCCCTCTTCTTTGAGCTTTTTAATGCCTGTTTTTTTTTTTACAAAAAAACTTTTAAAATGATGCAAATGAGACTGAGGGGCTCTGGGTTCCATAGGTGTTATTGGAGCCTGAAGCCCCTCAACCTCAATTGCATTATTTTAAAAGTTTTTTTTTTTTAAAAACCAGAGCATAAACAACTAAAAGAAGAGGGGGCACACACCAGTATGTCAGTGTACTTGGTTTACAATCCTTCATCCTGGTGGTAGATTTCCTTTAAATTGGTTCCTGCAGGATACATGATAGTCCTACCAACAGTGGACCCCAGATTGTGGCATCCTACAGGCCATGCATGCGCCACTGAGGTATATGCTAAGTTTTCCAGGATGGGAAAAAGAAAATCTATCAAGCCGCTACTACCCTAAAGGAAACCTACCATTTGTTTTTATGCCTTATGATGCAAACATACCTTGAGAATGCTGTAGCTACTCTGATGCAGAAAAATTTAATCCCTGAGTGGCTGAGTGGTAAAAACAGTTATAAAATTATGATAATGCGGCTCAGTCGCTCCTTTGGTTGGCTCGGCGCTTCTCCTCTTACCCTAATTATGCACTGCTCCAGCCTCGTCCTGCCCAGCATAGCCCAAGAATACATCATCACTTTGTTGTCCCTGACAGGCAGAAGTAATCAATCACTGCATCATCCCCCAGCTGCTGTGTAGCCATCCAGCTCAGGTTTATTAGTCCTTTCTGGACAGTACAGAAATCTCTGTGTGTTATATGTTTATGTAGACACCCAGCTTTTCCAAGGTCCTGAATTTTATAATAGTTTTTTTCAGAAAAACCACTCAGTTCAGGGATTAAGATATGTTTCTGCATCAGTGTCGCTACAGCATTCTCAGGGTATGTTTGGTTTAGAATGCATAAAAACAAATGTTGGATTTTCTTTAAATAAGGCATCTCCCTCTGAATCCATGTACCTTTATGACTTCTCACATTACTAAAGCAGTCCCCTACACCGTATGATGAAGAAAGATGATTCCAACTAATTTGGCAGTCTTTTCCGTTTGAAGAGACAACTTACTGGTTTGGCTATTATGCCATGTCACATGACTAGGATTCATAAGAATCTCATATTTTATATCTCATTAACCTTACACTTCTGTGAGCTGCAGAACTGGTCATACAGGCAGTAAAAACTAAGACAAGACTTCGATCTGTAGCTCACATTTCCAGCTGTCCTTAGCTGTATGCATCTCTATAGAACAGAATATAGAGGCTTCCGAAGTGACTCTACCCAAGCAGCCTCTAAACTTGACTCATCTCATGAGTCATATTTGCCTACCTATAAATGAATGAGAATTCATATTAAAGAGGGAATTCTAGAAAGGACATTTTATACCCGGCCTGAGAGACAGGTTCTCTTTAAGGTAGTATTTTGCCCACGCTGGAAATTGAGAACCATTTATTGGCATCTTTAAAAATGTTCTCCAAGGACATAAGATAGAGACTAACTTGCTGATCGGTGGGGGTCTTGTGATGAGACCCCCACAGATCATGAGAACGGGTGTCTGTTGTACCCCCATTGAGACCACGAGATGAAGAGAGCAGCTGGTTGTCCATGTGCCGGCTGCTCCATTCATCTCTATGGCACTCACACAGATGGGCAAGTATGGAGCTCAGCCGTCTCCGTCAGCGCAATAGAGATGAATGGTGCAGCTGATACATGCATGACTTGCCGTTCTGATGATCTGTGGGGGTCCCATCACGGATTCGGCCCCCAATGATGAGCAAGTTAGCCCCTATCCTTTTATGTCACTGGAGAACCCCTTTAAAGGGACAAAACCAATCAAGAAATTCCAGGCATTAGCAGCCCGATCACAGGTCAGTTATGATAGGGGTCCAAGGGAAAATTTGGAAATAACAGAGCTGGAGGCTGACCTGCAACAGATCTCTAAGCACCTACTGTATCAAGCTAATGAACATCCCCTGTATATAAATTAGTTTTTTATAGCCTATTTTCTACCCACTGACATAAATTGTTCATTGGGGGCAAAGCCCCTTTCATTTTCTATTTGTTACTTTATTTTGTTGTTGTTGTTGTTGCATGGATATAGTTTACCAGTCATAAAGATCATGTAAGCCTACTAAACAATAAGTGACACCCAATAAAGTGCTAATGGCATAAGAATACAATACACTACAGGTCCACTAGAGGGAAATCTTTCCTGCCTGAAAACTTTTTGATATTTTTCCATAAAAACATCACAGTGACAATGAATGAAAGCCGAGTCAAGTAAAACTTGGTAGGAGATCCATCCAGAATGACCATGAGTATCCCATGTGCCGATGTACTAATCAGGCAGCCAAACATCACTGTTTTATACCTTAGCACATGGAATCGTATTGTAAAGATGCCAGTTGATCTGAGACATTGGGGCTCATTTACTTATCCGTCCGGAGTTGTTCACCGAGAGTGCTTTATCCGACGATTATGCCGCAATTCACTGTGACCGTTCACCCGATATCCTGGATGTGTCGCTTCCGCTCTCAGGTCCGAAGGAGTTCACCTTCTACTTCCTGGTGCATGTAAGTGCATTGGACTATAACTAAATTTGAATGTTAAATCCCGTGCTCAGTCCGAATCAGTCGGAACGTCCGACAGCACGCCCCCTGATTTGTGTTGTATGAAAGCCAGCGCAGCTGCACCAAATCCGGTCACGTGCGAAACAATCACCCGCTAAATACCTGTCATGGCTGTGCAATCCCAGAAAATGTCGGAAAATCTGACTAACGTGCAGCCGCGGTCCCTTAGTAAATAAGCCCCACTGGGTGCATTGTGGTTCGGGGCTAGGAGCAAGCAGTGGGGGCTATAGAGCAGTACTTGGGAGTCACTTACTGTAGTCTGAGGTATCTTAGCCTGAGTGATTTCAGTAATCTTTGGCACATTGTATTTTACACTGACCCGTAGCAGTTAGCTTACTAAATGCTGTGTACTTACCACACCATCTAAGTGGTTATAAAGGGAGGGGGCTACCACTGTAAGACAAATGCCATTATGGGGTTTAAGTGGTGTTACATGGCTACCAAGGGTTCTAATGATGATCCCATGATGATACTTTATAAAATAAAATAATAATAATAAAATATTACATTTTGTAATGACCCAACCTTTACCACTGTTATGCTAGTCAAAAAAAAACTATATACATCTAAAACCAAAAAGTAAGAAGTGTTCAAAAATATTTTTTATGTTGCACCCATGGACAGATCTCATACAGGTCGAATTGGGACCCTAAACCACAAGTCCCAAATTGACCTGACACGTTCCCTTTAATGGCTCATTTAAACTTGACAGTTATATCAATTGTGATCCCATAGATGACATCCTAATTCTAATAGAATGGGTGTACCATGGACCCCCATTCTGATAGTCTATGACCCCTTTTGACTCACTCAATAAACTATTACCCTCTGTGCCTGCACTTCCATAGACTTTGCACTTGATTTCCCAGTTTTATATACTATGACTCTCCCATGCTCCCACTTCTATATCATATGGCACTCTCCTGACCTCATTCCTATAGACTATGGCCCACAGTTTCTATGTATGAACATGTATTCAAAATGGCATCAGATAGTGACATGTCTATATGTGAAAATGGTGATAAGATAACTCACAGTAAAGCCACATTCACACACTGTATGGGGGAATAAGCTTGCGGCCGTACATATGTCACCCATAGAAAGCACAGAATAAAGATAGGACATGCCCGGTAGGCATACATTCGTATACTCGTTATTAGTAATGTCCATAAATAGTCCGTATCTACATTCAGCTTGGTCTTTATATATGGTTATACAGTCACCAGATGATATATATAAAGAGAAAAGTGTGGTCAATACTCACAATTGGAGCCACTGATTACAGGCAGTCCCTGGGTTACATACAAGATAGGGTCTGTAGGTTTGTTCTTAAGTTGAATTTGTATGTAAGTCAGACCTGTATATTTTATCATTGTAAACCAAGCCAGAACTTTTTTGGTCTCTGTGACAATTGGATTTTAAAAATGTTGGATTGTCTTAAGAATCAGGATTAACACTAAAGCTTCATTACAGACACCTGTGATAACTGTTACAGCTGATCATTGTAGCCTAGGACTAAAGTACAATAAATTACCAACATCCAGAGGTCTGTTTGTAACTAGGGGTCGTATGTAAGTCGAGTGTTCTTAAGTAGGGGACCGCCTGTACTTACAATTCCAGATGTGAATTCCATACAACAAGTAACGTCCACATGTAGGGGGTCTCTGTACTCAGGAGAAATTACATAAAAAAATATTAAGATGGGTTTTCTCCATTTATGTACATCATAATATGTACATCATAATATGTATGTAACTTATATGTGATGTGTATATGCTGTATATGTCTGTTATGTGTATATGCTGTATATGTCTGTGATGTGTATATGCTGTATGTGAATATTGTGTTAAGGGATTGGCCACTTTACCTCATGTCTTTTATAAGGTGTGTGTTAGTGTGGGGGCAGGATGCAGGCAGTCCCTGAGTTACCTACAAGGTTCTGGAGGTTTGATCTAAGGTTGAATTTGTGCGTAAGTCGGAACTGTATATTTTATAATTGGAATCCAAGCCAAAATTTTTTGGTCTCTGGGAGAATTGGATTTTAAAACTTTTGGGTTGTCATAAGAACCAGGATTAACAATAAAGCTTCATTGCAGACACCATTGATAATGTTACAGTTGATCATTGTAGCCTGGGACTAAAGTACAGTAAATTACCAACATCCAGAGGTCCGTTTGTAACTAGGGGTTGTCTGTAAGTCGGGTGTTCTTAAATAGGGGACCGCCTGTATTGGGTAATTTACCAGTTTACATCTTTTAAAAGTTCTTCTCCGCTTTCTTGATCTGTAAAGTGAAGCCTCCTGTCTTTTACCTCATCAGCCGGACATTAAACAATCGCCATTTAAAAATCACATGACCCTCCATCTGCGGCCATTTTATGGTCAGAAATGTCTGACTGATGAGGTAAAAGACAGGAGGCTTCACTGTACATATCAAGAAAGCGGAGCAGAACTAGTAATAGATGTATATTGGTAAATTACCTAATATCCAGCCCCCTTCACTTAAACACACATTACAAAAAACATGAGGTTAAGTGGGCAACCCCTTTAAATTGGGTTGCCTATGTATTACATCCTACACCATACATTACAACATAACAAAGCTAAATGATGGCTACAGAGGACGTTCCAGAGCGACTGACTACAGACAGTAGCTTTTCCATCTCTGCTAAGAGTGTCCCTCAATGTCTGATTAGACATGTCAGATTATGTACCGACCCCACTCATAAGTCAATTATCCAGATTTCAGTTTATTCATACATTTTGAGGAAGAATAATGGAGCAATGGAAGAATGCTAAGTTTTTTTTTTTCACCTGAAAAGACAAGCCAAGAGAGCTGTCATGGTATACTTTTTTTTAAACAACTTTTATCATGTGCTTGGTTGTCTTAATATTAAATTTACCTTTAGGTCAGAGCTAAACACTGTGACATTTTGTAACTATTCAATATGAGATATATATATATACAGGCAGTCCCCGGGTTATATACAAGATAGGTTCTGTAGGTTTGTTCTTAAGTTGAATTTTTATGTAAGTCGCAACTGTATATTTTATCATTGTAATCCCAGCCAAATTTTTTTTGGTCTCTGTGACAATTGGATTTTAAAAATGTTGGATTGTCATAAAAAACAGGATTAGCAATAAAGCTTAATTGCAGACACATTTGGTAACTGTTATATCTGATTATTATAGCCTAAGGCTAAAGTACAGTAAGTTACCAATTACCAGACGTCCGTTTGTAACTAGGGGTCGTCTGTAAGTCAGGTGTTCTTAAGTAGGGGACCGCCTGTATATGTTACTTCTATGATCCAATGAGTTGTACACAATCTTAAAAACTAAAGCTGTTATTGACTAAAATAATCCACCGATAAAAAAAATTGATGCGCAATGGAAATGAATCTGTAAATTACATAAATACACCTCTGTGATTATCTTCTTGGCCTCTTAACTTTTTTGATTAATTTATTTTAATAATCAAAATAAAATGGATGCTTCCATTCATAAGTCTACATTAAATAAAAATTCCTCTATGAAAAAAAAAAAAACAGTTTGAGAGATTTCCACTAGTCATGAAGATGCTGAACACAAGGCCACCCCTTCAAAAGTGATAGCCGGATTAAGATTAAAGGATAACATGTTGTTTAGTGGAATTAGTGGATTTTGCATTTCAATGTATGTTGCCTTTGTTGTTACACATTGGCTATTGACAGAAGCGGCGTTGCTATCTCCTTCGGGAATTCGTCTTGCTAACACATGGAGTGAGCTACTCACTTATCTGTGAACACATAGGACAAGACATAAAGAGAACCTTTGAGCCGTGAGTTGTATAGCCTGAGAATTGGCATATCATTTCCCTGTCAATATGTTCCCCTGATCCCAAGATGTATTATGTCATATCTGTCAATCTCCTAATTATAAATATATCAGTGGGAATTGGAGAGTAATGTGAGAGTGGAAGCAATGCACTAATGTGATTATCTCCATATTAATAGAAGAACCTGAATGGAAAAAGTGGAAAAAATATATATAAAAGAATGTGATTCCTGGGACAACAAAGCCCTAAAATTGTTAGAAATATAATAATAATTAATATCTGTGAGATGTTGGCGACCAGGGAAAATTTGTTTTTGATTTTAGATATACTTGGTATGTTAGGTATATTGGCTTTTTTGCCATTAAAAAAAAGGCATGCATGGTGGCTCAGTGGTTAGCACTTCAGCCTTGTAGCGCTGGGGTCCGGGGTTTGAGTCAAATCCAGGTAAACATTTGAAAAGAGTTTGTATGTTCTCTCTGTGTTGGCGTGGGTTTCCTCCGGGTCCCCAGCCTCCACCCACAATCCCAAAACATACTGGTAGGTTGATTAAATTGTGAGATAGTAAAAGTATTTACAGTGCTCAGTAGTTGTAAGAGGAGCATTTGTTTTGGTGCCTTTTTTGTATATGTAAAAGGACAACACATGGCCAGTAAGGAACCAATCTGTGGAAGAGGTTGCAAACCTGAGGAAGGAGACAGTGAATGGAACAGAGAACAAGAGGAGGCCATCAAGTGGGCATTACATTGAAAGTTGTGGGTCAACTTGTTGAGATCAACCATTGTGCTTAGAGTCTCATTGTGAGTTTAACCATTATGCTTCTGATGCCATATGTAACTATCTTGTACAAGAATTATAACACTCCAAATCATATGCATGTGTTGGGTAAATGCTTTAATAGAAAGGAACGTTTACCACCTGCACCCACTCCAATTCTTTATAACCTTTAAAAACGACCTTTCACAACTTCCACCAACTTTTCACAAACTTTAAACGGTTTCACTGATTTTGATGGCCCTCTATCCACTATCACGTGGATGATACCAGCACATGACCGCCTAACGTAATGTGAAGCCTCGGCAATAATGGCTCATGAATAGGGATGATTTTGGCCAGACCCAAACTTAAAACCTTAAAAATCCTGGACCCAGACTACGCCCAGTGTGACATGACTTTGCTGCAAGTTTAGGTTTGGTACGAACCGGAACTTATGCCGTTCAGGTCTACTCATGAAGAGAGGAGCCAAGAGTAAAAAATCCAACAGCACCAGAATTTATTGTGTCATATCTAATAAATGATGCAAAGAACAGGAGTTTAGTTAAATTTAATTTTCTATCCCCGATTGTCACAAAGGAAATTAATTTTGTACCAAAATTAAGTAAGCAATGCCCATTGATGTGTGAGCCTTAAGGTATGTCCATATTTTTTGCCAGACCATTACAAAATAATCATTGCCTAAAAATGGAATCTACCCTACACCCTCATATAACACAGCCCCAATCTACTCAAGGATTTATTATTCCCAACATTTCCTATAGGACCATGTCTCAAAGTTTGCTCAAAGTTTCAATTTCAAGGGAATCTTTTCAATGAGGTTAAGATAACTGGTAGATCTGTTCCAAGAAATAATAATTTAAAGTTGTTGTCCAATGAAAAAAAAATAAATCAAGGTTTTACTGGAAGCCATGAAAAAAACATAAAACATTTACCGCCTCTCGTTCCTCCCTTGTTCTGCTTCTTCTGTTGTCCACTACACTTTACCATTTCATCATAAATAATGGTGGAGTAATCTTTAAGTAATGGGACATAAACTTGTGTAAAATTAGGATGTAATGTAGGAAGTTTTCAAACACATAAGCAAATAAAACACAGGTTTTTTTTTCCTAAAAGGAAATCTAACACTTTGGAAAAGAAAAAAAACACCTAGAAATACTTGGTGAATACCCCACCAATTATAAGTCATTTTTCTAGATGATTCTGGTATGTCAAGACTAGTGGAGGACAGTGCCAGGATCAACATCAAGAGGAGTGTAGGTGAGTAGTTCAAGGTGTTTTTTTATTTTTCCGATGTAATATATTTCCTATAAGAAACATTGGAACATCAGCTTTAGTTTCAAATAGTGGAGCAAAAAATGGAGCAAAAAATGATGGAGCGTATAAAAAGTTTCAAAAAGCCTTTATAGGTGGGGGTCTACCTGGACTCGGTTTGTGAGTAGCAATACACGCCATTTTTTTCCTAGAGCGATCAAGATCATCCAGAAGAGCAAGTGGCAAATGTGGAAGGAAATTTGGACTGTGAGGTGCTAAAGTATTACCACATCATGCATTGATCGATGCAGTTTTAGCGTAATGGTCAGCATTCGTGCCCCTTGCAATTAAACTGCTTTGACTTTACTGGATCTGATTAAAAGGGAAGCCCACCCTCGAAACATGTTATCCTGTTCATAATCAATGAACATGATTCATTTCATCCCTGTGTGACATGGTCCTACTTTGGCACCTTTTTTCCAAAATTTTCCCCCATTCCCATAATAGTCTTAAATAGGGCAGTAGAAGTGTCACGTCTGTGCCTGCTGTCTCCTCTAACCGTGCTGGTAGGATTAGGAGACACTGAATTTATCATCTTTCAGCAGTGTGAACTAGGTCCTATGCTGTTTGACATGATGTCTGCCACTCCCCTCACTGAGTCTGTCTTGCAAGAGTTAACACTGTGATCTGTATTGATTGCTCCTTCCACCTGTGGCAGGGCTGAGTTCCCTATAAGTCTCCAGTGTTGATTTGACTCCTTGCTGGTCAAACTGCAATCTTGCTGTGTGTCTAGCTCTCTTGTATTTCTGATTTCTGACTTCTGGTTTCTGAATTCTTGCCTGTTTATTGACTAGTCTATTTGGATTGTGATTTGGTTGTTGTTATTCACCGCTGTTGCCGACCCGGATTGTTTACCTCGCCTTATTGTGTTTGTTTGTCTGTTTTGTTACGTGTTCACACCATACCCAGGGAGGGAACGCAGCCCAGTTATTGGCCTCCGTTTAGGGGGGACCCAATAAGTAGGTAGGGACTAGAGATGAGCGAACATGCTCGTCCGAGCTTGATGCTCGGTCGAGCATTAGGGTACTCGAAACTGCTCGTTACTCGGACGAATACTTCGCCCGCTCGAGAAAATGGCAGCTCCCGCCGTTTTGCTTTTTGGCGGCCAGAAACAGAGCCAATCACAAGCCAGGAGACTCTGCACTCCACCCAGCATGACGTGGTACCCTTACACGTCGATAGCAGTGGTTGGCTGGCCAGATCAGGTGACCCTGGGATAGACTAGCCGCTGGCCGCGCTGCTCGGATCATTCTGTCTCTGGATGCCGCTAGGGAGAGAGCTGCTGCTGGTCAGGGAAAGCGTTAGGGTGTTCTATTAGCTTACTGTTAGGCAGGAGTGATTCTCAAAGAACCCAACAGCCCTTCTTAGGGCTACAATAACGTTCTACTTTTTTTATTTTAATTTGCATCTTTTACCATTTTGTGAGGAATTAGCAGGGGGACTTGCTACCGTTGTGTTTAGCTCTTAGTGGCACACATATCCATAGCAAAGACCGAAGTGGGAAAATTCAGTAGGGGTTGGATTTCTATTAGGCAATAACTCAGTGTCATCTCATCTGGCATAGTAGTGTGCTTCCTTTGATACTTGGCTAGAAAATAGCCATAGGAGAATACAAACAGCTTCTTGAAGCCTACAGTAGCGTTCTATATATTTGATTTCTGGTTGATCTGCTGGTGGCTGTAGTTTCTGCAGTGCATGTACTTGCCAATTCTGAGCAATTTGTAGTGAGACTTGCGACCGCTGTGTTCTGCGCTTAGTGGCGCACATATCCATAGCAAAGGCCGAAGTGGCAAAATTCAGTAGGGGTTGGATTTCTATTAGGCAATAACTCAGTGTCATCTCATCTGGCATAGTAGTGTGCTTCCTTTGATACTTGGCTAGAAAATAGCCATAGGAGAATACAAACAGCTTCTTGAAGCCTACAGTAGCGTTCTATATATTTGATTTCTGGTTGATCTGCTGGTGGCTGTAGTTTCTGCAGTGCATGTACTTGCCAATTCTGAGCAATTTGTAGTGAGACTTGCGACCGCTGTGTTCTGCGCTTAGTGGCGCACATATCCATAGCAAAGGCCGAAGTGGCAAAATTCAGTAGGGGTTGGATTTCTATTAGGCAATAACTCAGTGTCATCTCATCTGGCATAGTAGTGTGCTTCCTTTGATACTTGGCTAGAAAATAGCCATAGGAGAATACAAACAGCTTCTTGAAGCCTACAGTAGCGTTCTATATATTTGATTTCTGGTTGATCTGCTGGTGGCTGTAGTTTCTGCAGTGCATGTACTTGCCAATTCTGAGCAATTTGTAGTGAGACTTGCGACCGCTGTGTTCTGCGCTTAGTGGCGCACATATCCATAGCAAAGGCCGAAGTGGCAAAATTCAGTAGGGGTTGGATTTCTATTAGGCAATAACTCAGTGTCATCTCATCTGGCATAGTAGTGTGCTTCCTTTGATACTTGGCTAGAAAATAGCCATAGGAGAATACAAACAGCTTCTTGAAGCCTACAGTAGCGTTCTATATATTTGATTTCTGGTTGATCTGCTGGTGGCTGTAGTTTCTGCAGTGCATGTACTTGCCAATTCTGAGCAATTTGTAGTGAGACTTGCGACCGCTGTGTTCTGCGCTTAGTGGCGCACATATCCATAGCAAAGGCCGAAGTGGCAAAATTCAGTAGGGGTTGGATTTCTATTAGGCACTAACTCAGTGTCATCTCATCTGGCATAGTAGTGTGCTTCCTTTGATACTTGGCTAGAAAATAGCCATAGCAATAGGATAGGATTGTTTGGTTTTAAAAACTCAAAAAAAAAAAAAAAACACAAAAAAAAAAAAAACACAAAAAAACACAAAAAAAAACAAAAAGAAGTAAAAAAAAAAAAAAAGTTATAACTCTCATTTTAAAAATGTTTAACCCGAGGGCTAGGGGTAGAGGACGAGGGCGGGGACGTGGGCGTCCAACTACTGCAGGGGTCAGAGGCCGTGGTCCTGGGCGGGGTGAGACACCACCTGCTGATGAGGGAGCAGGGGAACGCCGCAGAGCTACACTCCCTAGGTTCATGTCTGAAGTTACTGGGACTCGTGGTAGAGCACTGTTGAGGCCAGAACAGTGCGAACAGGTGATGTCGTGGATTGCTGACAATGCTTCGAGCAATTTGTCCACCACCAGTCAGTCTTCCACGCAGTCCACCCATGTCACCGAAATCCCCACTCCTCCAGCTCCTGCACCTCAGCCTCCTCCCCCCCAGTCTGCCCCCTCCCAGGAAAATTTGGCATTTGAACCGGCATACTCTGAGGAACTGTTTTCTGGACCCTTCCCACAGTCACAAACCACTTGTCCGGTTGCTGCTGAGCAATTTTCCGATGCCCAGGTTTTCCACCAGTCACAGTCTGTGGGTGATGATGACCTTCTTGACGTAGTGGAAGTGTGTAAAGAGGTGTCCGACGATGAGGAGACACGGTTGTCAGACAGTGGGGAAGTTGTTGTCAGGGCAGGAAGTCCGAGGGGGGAGCAGACTGAGGGATCGGAGGATGATGAGGTGACAGACCCAAGCTGGGTTGAGAGGCCGGGTGAACACAGTGCTTCTGAGACGGAGGAGAGTCCTCGACCTGAACAGGTTGGAAGAGGCAGTGGTGGGGCCAGACGGAGAGGCAGGGCCAGAGCTGGTGCATCAGCGCCACTGTCAACTAGTGAAGCTCCCGTGGTGAGGGCTCTTGCGGCGAGGGCTAGATCTTCAGAAGTGTGGAGGTTCTTTAAGGAAACACCGGATGACCGACGGACTGTGGTGTGCAACATTTGCCAAACCAGGCTCAGCAGGGGTTCCACCACTACTAGCTTAACTACCACCAGTATGCGCAGGCATATGAATGCTAAGCACCCCACTCAGTGGCAACAAGCCCGTTCACCTCCGGCCGTGCACACCACTGCTCATTCCCCTGTGTCAGCTGCTAGTCAGCCCCCTGCCCAGGACCCTGGCACAAAAACCCCATCGTCGCCTCCACGATCCTCCACAGCATCCACCAGCGTTCAGCTCTCCATACCCCAGACGCTGGAGCGGAAACGCAAATATAGTGCAACCCACCCGCACGCCCAAGCCCTTAATGTGCACATCTCCAGATTGCTTAGCCTGGAGATGCTGCCCTATAGGCTAGTAGAGACCGAGGCCTTTCGCAACCTCATGGCGGCGGCCGCCCCTCGGTATTCGGTCCCCAGCCGCCACTACTTTTCCCGATGTGCCGTCCCAGCCCTGCACCAGCACGTGTCAGACAACATCATCCGTGCCCTGACCAACGCCGTTTCTGACAAGGTCCACCTGACCACGGACACGTGGACGAGTGCTGCCGGGCAGGGCCACTATATATCGCTGACGGCACATTGGGTTAACTTGGTGGAGGCTGGGACCGAGTCTGACCCTGGGGCTGCTCATATACTGCCGACGCCGAGGATTGCGGGGCCTACCTCGGTCCAGGTGTTTCAGGCCTACTATGCCTCCTCCTCCTCCCACCCCTCCTCCACCTCCTCCTCCGAACTACCATCCGTGGGCACGGCGCCATCAGTCGGTAGCTCTAGGCACAGCAGCAGTGCCGTCGCTAAGCGACAGCAGGCGGTGCTCAAACTGCTGAGCCTAGGCGACAAAAGGCACACCGCCCAAGAGCTATTACAGGGCATCACGGCGCAGACTGATCTGTGGCTGGCACCGCTGAACCTCAAGCCGGGAATGGTTGTGTGTGACAACGGCCGTAACCTGGTGGCGGCTCTGCAACTCGGCAGACTGACACATGTGCCATGCCTGGCCCATGTGTTAAATCTGATAGTGCAGCGTTTCCTCAAGACATACCCCAATCTGTCTGATTTGCTCACGAAGGTGCGCCGCATCTGTGCGCATTTCAGGAAGTCCAGCCCAGATGCTGCCACTCTCAGGGCAGCGCAGCGCCGCCTCCAACTGCCCGCTCACCGACTGTTGTGCGACGTGCCCACGAGGTGGAATTCAACACTGACCATGTTATCCAGAGTTTACCAGCAGCGCAGAGCGATTGTAGACTGCCAGATGTCAACTTCCACCAGAACTGGTAGTCAGGTCAGTCAGCTTCCTCAAGTCTACAATGAGGAGTGGACGTGGATGTCTGATATCTGTCAGGTGCTGAGTAACTTTGAGGAGTCAACACAGATGGTCAGTGGCGATGCCGCCATCATCAGCCTCACCATCCCGCTGCTTGGCCTGTTGAAAAACTCTCTGGTCAGCATGAAGTCGGAAGCTTTGCGCTCGTCACAAGAGACGGGGGAAGAATATTCCCTTGTTGATAGCCAAAGCACCCTGAGGTCTGTTTCTCAGCGCATATCGGAGGAGGTGGAGGTGGAGGAGGATGAGGAGGAAGAGGAGGAGAATGTTGGCGAGACACAAGAGGGGACCATTGTTGAGTCCTTCACTGTTCAGCGTGTATGGGCAGAAGAAGAGGAGTTGGAGGAGTTGGAGGAGGAGGAAATGGACAGTCAGGCCAGTGAGGGGAGTGAATTCTTACGCGTTGGTACTCTGGCGCATATGGCAGATTTCATGCTAGGCTGCCTATCCCGTGACCCTCGCGTTCAAAGAATTTATTCCAGCACCGATTACTGGGTGTTCACTCTCCTGGACCCACGGTACAAGCAAAATCTTCCCACTCTCATCCCTGGAGAGGAAAGGAGTGTGAGAATGCATGAATACCAGCAGGCCCTGGTGCACAAGCTGAAACAGTATTTCCCTTCTGACAGCGCTAGCGGCAGAGTGCGTAGTTCTGCGGGACAAGTAGCGAGGGAGAGTAGGCGAGCAGGCAGCTTGTCCAGCACTGGCAAGGGTACGCTTTACAAGGCTTTTGCCAGCTTTATGTCACCCCAGCAAGACACTGTCACCTGTCCCCAGTCTCGGCAGAGTAGGGCTGATCTTTACAGAAAGATGGTGAGGGAGTACGTAGCTGACCATACCATCGTCCTAAATGATCACACAGCTCCCTACAACTACTGGGTTTCAAAGCTGGACATGTGGCACGAACTGGCGCTGTACGCCTTGGAGGTTCTTGCCTGCCCTGCCGCTAGCGTCTTGTCCGAGCGGGTTTTCAGTGCAGCTGGTGGCATCATCACCGATAAGCGTACACGCCTGTCGACTGACAGCGCTGACAGGCTGACGCTTATTAAAATGAATAAAGGCTGGATTTCTCAGAATTTCCAATCTCCACCAGGTGAAGGAAGCTCAACCTGAATAATTGATCCACTCCTCCTCCTCCTCCTCATTTTCCTCCTTCTCCTCCTCTTTGTACAGTAAAGCAGAGGAAAATGGCTATTTTTTGACAGGGCCCACTGGCTCTTGCTATAGTACTTCATGCATTTAATTTTTCTGGAGGGCCACCTACCCGGTCCTCTGTTTGAAACAATTTTTGTGAGTGCCACATACAGGCACTCAATCTATTCCATTTTTCTGGAGGGCCACCTACCCGGTCCTCTGTTTTAAAAAATTTTTGGGACTGCCACATACAGGCACTCAATCTATTCCATTTTACTGGAGGGCCACCTACCTGCTCCTCTGGTTTGAAACATTTTTGGGACTGCCACATACAGGCACTCAATCTATTCCATTTTACTGCAGGGCCACCTACCTGCTCCTCTGGTTTGAACAATTTTTGGGACTGCCACATACAGGCACTCAATCTATTCCATTTTACTGGAGGGCCACCTACCCGGTCCTCTGTTTTAAAAAATTTTTGGGACTGCCACATACAGGCACTCAATCTATTCCATTTTACTGGAGGGCCACCTACCTGCTCCTCTGGTTTGAAACATTTTTGGGACTGCCACATACAGGCACTCAATCTATTCCATTTTACTGCAGGGCCACCTACCTGCTCCTCTGGTTTGAACAATTTTTGGGACTGCCACATACAGGCACTCAATCTATTCCATTTTACTGGAGGGCCACCTACCTGCTCCTCTGGTTTGAAACATTTTTGGGACTGCCACATACAGGCACTCAATCTATTCCATTTTACTGGAGGGCCACCTACCTGCTCCTCTGGTTTGAAACATTTTTGGGACTGCCACATACAGGCACTCAATCTATTCCATTTTACTGCAGGGCCACCTACCTGCTCCTCTGGTTTGAACAATTTTTGGGACTGCCACATACAGGCACTCAATCTATCCCATTTTACTGGAGGGCCACCTACCTGCTCCTCTGGTTTGAAAAATGTTTGGGACTGCCACATACAGGCACTATCCAAATTAAATTGTCTCCATAGCAGCCTCCACACGTTGTCTCCATTGCTACCTCCAAAAGTCGTCCATATAGCTGCCTCCATACATCGTCCCTTTATCAAACGAGGTGTGTCAGGCAGAAATTTGGGTTGTTTTTATGGATTCCACATCAAAGTTGTTAACTTTGTCGCCACCCTGCTGTGTTATCCACAAAATATACTGGCAAACTTTTACCATTTAGGGATATTATTTCAGCGCTTCTTGCGCATCTGTTTACATTCCCCTCACCCGGCATATCCTAAACTTATAAGAACGCTACTACACTTGATCTTATACAAAAGGTTCTTAGAAGTGCTGTTTGGGGAGTAGCCTAGAGACAGGGGCTTGGATTGGCGAAAGCTCGCCTGGCAGCGGAACGCCAGCTCCATGCGCATCATGCGCTTCTTGCGCATCTGATTACATTCCCCTCACCCGCCATATCCCAAACTTATAAGAACGCTACTACACTTAACTTGGTGCAGGCTGGGACCGAGTCTGACCCTGGGGCTGGTCATATACTGCCGACGCAGAGAATTGCGGGGCCTACCTCGGTCCAGGTCTCAAAGGCCTACTATACCTCCTCCCACCCCTCCTCCACCTCCTCCTCCTCCGAATTACCATCCGTGGGCATGGCGCCATCAGTCGGTAGCTCTAGGCACAGCAGCAGTGCCGTCGCTAAGCGACAGCAGGCGGTGCTGAAACTGCTGAGCCTAGGCGATAAAAGGCACACCGCCCAAGAGCTATTACAGGGCATTCCACATCAAAGTTGTTAACTTTGTCGCCACCCTGCTGTGTAATCCACAAAATATACTTGCAAACTTTTACCATTTAGGGATATTATTTCAGCGCTTCTTGCGCATCTGTTTACATTCCCCTCACCCGCCATATCCTAAACTTATAAGAACGCTACTACACTTGATCTTATACAAAAGGTTCTTAGAAGTGCTGTTTGGGGAGAAGCCTATAGACAGGGGCTTGGATTGGCGAAAGCTCGCCTGGCAGCGGAGCGCCAGCTCCATGCCAAGATCCAACTAACATAGTTTTAACTGCAGCACCTTTAATCTACTACTAGTTCACTGCCTCCATACATGGTCCCCTTATCAAACGAGCTGTGTCAGGCAGAATTTTGGGTTGTTTTCATGGCTTCCATGTTAACTTTGTCGCCACCCTGCTGTGTAATCCACAAAATATACTGGCAAACTTTTATCATGTACCGATATTATTTGAGCGCTTCTTGCTCACCTCCTTTGGTTCCTCTCTGCCACCCATTGGTTTGAAGCCTGAGTCCATTTAGGGTATGTCGCCATGACACTCTCTAGCCTGCTGCCGCTGCCTCTGCATGCCGTCCCCTATAGTGTCAGGGTCAATTATTGGATGTTTTAGATGCTATCTAGCTTCATTCTGTCACTCTGTCATGGCCATGCTGTTGCCCATAATTTTGGCATAATGGTGCGATTAGGCAGCCTCAGAGGCATCCATGCATGCTGCCCCTGCTGTTTCCTGTCCATTTCCGTGGTGTTTCCATCCTTTTCTGAGGTTCCCAGGTGTTTGGCCAAGCTTCCCTGTGCAGAGCCTTGGTCCCCTTGAAAAATGCTCGAGTCTCCCATTGACTTCAATGGGGTTCGTTATTCGAGACGAGCACTCGAGCATCGGGAAAAGTTCGTCTCGAATAACGAGTACCCGAGCATTTTAGTGTTCGCTCATCTCTAGTAGGGACAGATTGGGGGTCTCAGTGTCAGGGCTCACTGTCCTTGTTTGTGTCCTGCCATTACAAGAAGAATGCGACAAAAATTAGCTAGTTACTGTAGCAAACTTCCCCACAAATAAGACATTGTCTTATATTAATTTATACTCCTAAACAGGTGCTAGGTCTTATTTTCAGGGAAATCGTACAATTTCTTCCTGCATGTCCCAACCTCTTGTGGTATCTAAATGATCTACTAATACTAATGTACAACATGGGGGGAGCTGCTGCAATGGCTGCCACTAGGTCTTATTTTCAGGGGTGTCTTATTTTAGGGGAAACAGGGTATATACAAGTGGTCCCCTACTTAAGGACACCCGACTTTCTGCCCGACTTCTTGGTCCCATTACAGCAAAAAATGTTTAAACTCCAATTGTCACTGGGGCCAAAAATTTTTTTGTCTGGATCTACAATTATAAAATATATAGTTTCGACTTACATTTAAATTTTACTTAAGAACAAACTTCCGGACCCTATCTTGTATGTAACCCGGGGACTGCCTTTATATATATATATATTGTAGACATCTCACTGGAGAAGTGCTCGAGGGGGTGTACATCTCACCTAGGTTGCTACGTAGTGTGAGATGGTAAGTCCAGGATTGATCTGTTGCTCAGCAGTATTATGCTGCTGAGTTGTTGTTTAATCTTGCCGGGCCTGGATTTACATGGAGTGGCAGGTAGGTTTGGTAGTGGGACTTGCCACTCCCTCCCCTCGATCCAGTTCGGGTTTTGGATCAGGTGAGCTCTGCTCCTAATCAGCCTGTGAAGGTAAAAGCTTTCCAAAGCTTGCAGGTCTGGGCTATCAGCCAGGAAACAGCCTATGTGGGTTTGGAGGAGCCCTGCATCTTCCTGTCTATGCGGCCGCTGTGTTTACGAGTGTTAGATAGGTGAGACAACCTGTTAGTAAGCGCCCAGACGGGTAGGTCTTTTGTTTGAACTTTTAAAAGCACGGTGTTGCTGTATTTATGTTTGCTGGACTGTTTATGCTAAAAATAAACGCCAAGTTGACCTTTTATACATCTACGTCTGCTGTGAACTGTGTCCTAACACACCATCCCCCGGGAAGATCCCTACAATTGGTGCTGCGGAGCGGGCAAAAACGGTTGCTAGGGGCAACGGTGTGTATCAACTTGGCTACAGCTGCTTATGTCCTGGGTGAAGACTGCTACTTCACTCCAAAAACAGACAAGCGCCATGGAGGAGATGTGGAAGCAGTTTATGCAAGTGAATTTGCAACAGCAGCAGGCTCAGACAGCGGCTAACCTGCGCCATGAACAAGCAATGGCTCAACAACAAAAACTCATCGAGCTCCTGATAGCTAAGCAAGAGGCGTCTGCAGAGGCTAATCCACAGCCAGCGGTGACAGCCGCTCCAGAGACTTTTTATGTGAGACGGGCTGTGCAGCGAGCGCTGCAAAAGATGACTGCTGAGGACGATGTTGAGGCCTACCTAACTGTCTTTGAGCGTGTGGCTGAGCGAGAGAAGCTACCAGCTGCTGAGTGGGCAGAGGTCATTGCGCCCTATTTAACAGGTGAACCTCAAAAGGCCTACTATGACCTCAGTGAGCAGGAGGTCAAGGACTATACTCGGCTAAAAGCAGAGATACTTGCCCGACTAGGAGTTACCGCTGCTGTCCGTGCCCGGAGGGTACGCAACTGGAACTACAGTCTGGACAAATCTGCGAGGTCCCAGATGTATGACCTGATCCATTTGGCAAGAAAGTGGTTGGAGCCAGACACCTCTACTCCTGCACAGATCCTAGAGAGGGTCGTGATGGATCGCTACCTCCGAGCACTGCCTGCTGACCTGCAACGCTGGGTGGGACAAGGTGATCCTAAGAATGCAGACGAACTTGTCAACCTTGTGGAGAGGTTCCAAGCGACTGAGGACTACCTCCGTGATGTTCCTGCAGCTTCTTCACCTCCCCGGAGTGCCAGGTCTGTGCCGTCACCTGGTAAGAGACTTCCATCGATTGGGGGAGTGTGGAGGGGTGCTGATCGAGGGAAAAGGGCTCAAGAGGTATCTCAGGGGCAAAAGACTGGCGATGGTCCCGGGTGGCCAAGTGGCCCTAAAAAGGACTCCCTGCCAGGGAGACCAGGCCCTATCAAGTGCTGGAGATGCCATGAGGTGGGACACGTGTCTGCCCATTGCCCCCTTACCTCTGAGCCAATGGAGTGTGACGCTAGCCGGCGTCAGTCGCTATTTGCGGAACCATCTTGTGTTGCAGTTCCTGGACTAGAGACTGAACCGCAAGTCTGCAACATTACCATTAATGACTTCCCTGTTAAGGCGTTGCTGGACTCAGGAAGCCTTGTAACCTTGGTGCATGCCAGCCTGGTGGCTGGGGACTTTGGGTCAAAAAAACACATGAGAGTGGTTTGCATACATGGTGATACAAAAGTTTACCCTATAGTGCTGGCTAAAGTCGGGACTGAACTAGGCTCCGTACAGTATGAAGTGGGTGTGGTTAAAAACCTCATGCATAATGTAATATTGGGACGAGATTTTCCGTTGTTCTGGGCTTTATGGGGAAAAAGAAAAACCCCCGAAAGGAGTGAGAATACCCCTAAGGTTGTTGCATTACCCACTGTAAATGATAAAACTGTGCAGGATGAAAGTGATGCTTTTCCTTTACAGGTCCTGGCTGGAGAGGAGGAGGAAGCTCCTCCCACTGAGCAAAATATACCAGACTTAGAGGTGTCTAGGGTTAATTTTGGGACTGCACAGTTGCAGGACCCCACTCTTAAAAATGCGAGAGAGCAGGTTACTGTTTTGAATGGGGTACCTCAGGAACCAGATGCTGAGAATAAATTTCCACATTTTTCCGTGACTAATGATTTCTTCTATAGAGTCACTAAAATTAATGATGAAATTGTGGAACAGCTTCTGGTCCCTAAGCCGTACCGGCGTCAGGTGCTTGACATGGCACATAACCATGTTCTTGGGGGACACTTGGGGACTGAAAAAACGCGGGAGAGAGTCCTCCAGAGGTTTTATTGGCCTGCAATTTATGATGACATTAAAAAATACTGCGAGTCATGCCCCACATGTCAGCTTAGCGCCCCAGTGTCACATTTTCGTAGTCCTTTGGTGTCGCTCCCCATTATAGAGGTGCCTTTTGAGCGTATTGCCATGGATTTAGTGGGTCCCATTGTAAAATCGGCTAGAGGACACCAGTACATTTTGGTTGTCTTAGACTATGCGACCCGCTATCCTGAGGCTGTGCCCTTAAGAAACACTGCATCTAAAACAATTGCCCGGGAGCTGTTTTATATGTTCTCTAGGACTGGGATCCCCAAAGAAATCCTGACTGACCAAGGTACGCCCTTTATGTCTAAGGTGATGAAGGAGCTATGTAAGCTATTTAAAATCACACCTATACGCACCTCTGTATATCACCCCCAGACAGACGGATTGGTGGAGAGGTTTAATAAAACCCTCAAACATATGTTGAAGAAAGTGGTAGAAAAAGATGGTCGTGATTGGGATCACTTGTTACCTTACCTGATGTTTGCTGTGAGGGAAGTTCCCCAAGCGTCCACAGGGTTCTCTCCCTTTGAGTTGGTCTATGGTCGTCACCCTAGGGGTCTATTAGATATTGCAAAGGAGACATGGGAGAGTGAGTCCACCCCATACAAAAGTGTTATCGAGCATGTAGCACAAATGCAGGACCGTATAGCCACTGTAATGCCCCTAGTAAGGGAACACCTCCAGAGGGCGCAAGAGAGCCAAAGTAGAATTTACAACCGTTCTGCGAGAATCAGGACATTTAACCCAGGTGACAGGGTTCTCATACTAGTTCCCACTATAGAGAGTAAATTCCTAGCGAAGTGGCAAGGTCCCTATGAAATTGTTGAAAAGGTCAGTGAGGTAAACTATAAGGTGCACCAACCAGGTAGAAGGAAGCCTTTCCAAGTTTATCACATAAACTTGATCAAATCCTGGAAAGACAGGGAATCCTTGGTGGCAACAAATCCTGGTAATAATTTGTCACAACCAATCCCTTCGGTCAAGGTTGGTGATACCCTATCAGGGTCACAGAAACAGGAGGCTAAGGAGTTTTTGCAGAAAAACAAAGACAAGTTTTCTGACCTTCCAGGGCGTACACACCTCATCCGTCATCACATTGAAACTGGGCCTAGAAGCAGAGTAAACCTCAAGCCCTATAGGATACCAGAAGCACGCAGAGAGGCAGTGTCTGCTGAGGTGAAACGTATGCTTGACCTAGGAGTGATTGAAGTTTCACAGAGTGAATGGTCCAGTCCGATTGTGCTAATCCCAAAGCCCAATGGAACTTGGAGGTTCTGTAACGATTTCAGAAGGTTGAATGAGATCTCCAAGTTCGATGCTTATCCTATGCCCAGGGTAGATGAGCTGATTGAAAAGATGGGTAATGCCAGGTACATAACCACCCTCGATCTCACAAAGGGCTACTGGCAGATTCCTCTTACTGATGAGGCTAAAGAGAAAACTGCATTCTCCACCCCTGAGGGGTTGTTCCAGTATGTAGTGATGCCATTCGGGTTACATGGAGCACCTGCGACTTTTCAGAGGTTGATGGACTTGATTCTGCGACCACATCGTGATTATTCAGCTGCCTACCTCGATGATGTGGTCATTTTTAGTCCCGATTGGGAAAGTCACCTCTGTAAGGTACAGGTTGTGTTGAATGCCATAAGTGATGCAGGGTTGACCATAAATGCCGAGAAGTGTGCACTAGCCCTAGAAGAGGCCAAGTACCTGGGTTACATTATTGGGAGGGGTTTGATTAAGCCACAGTTAAATAAAATTGAGGCAATACAGAATTGGCCTAGACCCCTGTCAAAGAAACAGGTCAGAGCTTTCCTGGGTATTACGGGCTATTACCGTAGGTTTGTGCCGAACTTTGCCTCAATTGCAGCCCCGCTAACTGACTTGACAAAGGGCGGAAAGTCAGCAATGGTGACGTGGACTCCAGAGGCCGAGAAGGCTTTCCAAAGCCTTAAGTCTTCTCTGTGCCAACAACCTGTGCTAGTTACCCCCGATTTCAGGCGAGAATTTCTGGTCCAGACAGATGCCTCTAACACAGGGTTAGGTGCAGTTCTCTCACAGGTGGTGAATGGTGAGGAGCATCCGGTGATGTACTTGAGTAGGAAGTTAACCCCGGCCGAGAAGAATTATGCTATTGTGGAGCGTGAATGTCTGGCAGTGAAGTGGGCCCTAGAATCCCTGAAGTATTACTTGCTAGGCAGGAAATTCAAGTTAGTGACAGACCATGCCCCCCTAACATGGATGAAACTAAACAAGGAGAAAAATGCAAGGGTGACTAGATGGTTTCTGTCCCTACAAAATTTCAATTTCACTGTGGAACACAGACCAGGGAAATTACAGGCGAATGCTGATGCACTGTCAAGGGTACATTGTCTGTGGGGACAAAATGCTCAGCCCTCCGGTCTGAAAAAGAGGGGGGGGATATGTAGACATCTCACTGGAGAAGTGCTCGAGGGGGTGTACATCTCACCTAGGTTGCTACGTAGTGTGAGATGGTAAGTCCAGGATTGATCTGTTGCTCAGCAGTATTATGCTGCTGAGTTGTTGTTTAATCTTGCCGGGCCTGGATTTACATGGAGTGGCAGGTAGGTTTGGTAGTGGGACTTGCCACTCCCTCCCCTCGATCCAGTTCGGGTTTTGGATCAGGTGAGCTCTGCTCCTAATCAGCCTGTGAAGGTAAAAGCTTTCCAAAGCTTGCAGGTCTGGGCTATCAGCCAGGAAACAGCCTATGTGGGTTTGGAGGAGCCCTGCATCTTCCTGTCTATGCGGCCGCTGTGTTTACGAGTGTTAGATAGGTGAGACAACCTGTTAGTAAGCGCCCAGACGGGTAGGTCTTTTGTTTGAACTTTTAAAAGCACGGTGTTGCTGTATTTATGTTTGCTGGACTGTTTATGCTAAAAATAAACGCCAAGTTGACCTTTTATACATCTACGTCTGCTGTGAACTGTGTCCTAACACACCATCCCCCGGGAAGATCCCTACAATATATATATATATATATATATATATATATATATATATACTCACCGGCCACTTTATTAGGTACAACTGTCCAACTGCTCGTTAACACTTAATTTCTAATCAGCCAATCACATGGTGGTTTGAGTGCCTTTGAACGTGGCATGGTTGTTGGTGCCAGAAGGGCTGGTCTGAGTATTTCAGAAACTGCTGATCTACTGGGATTTTCACGCACAACCATCTCTAGGGTTTACAGAGAATGGTCCGAAAAAGAAAAAACATCCAGTGAGCGGCAGTTCTGTGGGTGGAAATGCCTTGTTGATGTCAGAGGTCAGAGGAGAATGGGCAGACTGGTTCGAGCTGATAGAAAGGCAACAGTGACTCAAATCGCCACCCGTTACAACCAAGGTAGGCAGAAGAGCATCTCTGAATGCACAGCACATCGAACTTTCAGGTAGATGGGCTACAGCAGCAGAAGACCACACTGAGTGCCACTCCTTTCAGCTAAGAACAGGAAACTGAGGCTACAATTTGCACAAGCTCATCGAAATTGGACAGTAGAAGATTGGAAAAATGTTGCCTGGTCTGATGAGTCTAGATTTCTGCTGCGACATTCGGATGGTAGGGTCAGAATTTGGTGTCAACAACATGAAATCATGGATTCATCCTGCCTTGTATCAACGGTTCAGGCTGGTGGTGGTGGTGTCATGGTGTGGGGAATATTTTCATGGCAGTCTTTGGGCCCCTTGGTACCAACTGAGCATCGTTGCAACGCCACAGCCTACCTGAGTATTGTTGCTGACCATGTCTATCCCTTTATGACCACAATGTACCCTGTAACATCTGATGGCTACTTTCAGCAGGATAATGCGCCATGTCATAAAGTTGGAATCATCTCAGACTGGTTTCTTGAACATGACAATGAGTTCACTGTACTCAAATGGCCTCCCCAGTCACCAGATCTCAATCCAATAGAGCATCTTTGGGATGTGGTGGAACGGGAGATTCACATCATGGATGTGCAGCCGACAAATCTGTGGCAACTGTGTGATGCCATCATGTCAATATGGACCAAGATCTCTGAGGAATGCTTCCAGCACCTTGTTGAATCTATGCCACGAAGAATTGAGGCAGTTCTGAAGGCAAAAGGGGGTCCAACCCGTTACTAGCATGGTGTACCTAATAAAGTGGCCGGTGAGTGTATATATATATATAGGGTTGACCTTTGGGCGGATGATCCTTTTGGCTCTCTCACCCCAAGATACACAAACCACACAGGGTCAGTAAAGTGCAAATGAAGTACATTAGGTTGGACGTGGTATAGGGGATGCATGGTTTTCACATACTACAAACTCTACAATCAGAAAATCTTGACACGGTTTGATAAAATAATGATTTATTTCATGGATGACGAAACACTACCATGCCACATCCTAACTTTCTTTCTACAAAAAATTCTGGACAAAAAGCGAAGTTTTGTTTTGTGTACAATTTTACACATCAAAGTACACCTGTTCACCCAATGGTATAGGAACAAAAAATTTTTAAATTCATTAGTTTTCATTTGGCATTTTTTGTGTTTATTTTTTTTAAATTTCCTTTCACCATTTTCGTAATGTACTTAAAAAAATTGCACTGTCATTGAAATGTCTTACAGATATTCTATTGTCCGATGTGACATAAATAACAATAACTAACATTCAGAATTTCAAGAGGAAAAAAAGAAAGGAATAAAAAAACTAAAAAGAAAACTAAAAAAAAAAAACCAAAAGAACATAGAAGAACGACATTAATACATCATTTGCTGACTGGATGTGAGTTTACTAACATTACTATGTCAAAATTGTAAAAACCCGCATTAACATTCAAGCTGTCAGAAAACAAAATGAGAAGCTATTTTTTTTAAAGTGAAATTTAAAGCTAACATTTCGGATTAGCGGAGGGTGGAGTTGTTTGGCTGGCATGCGAAACACAATACTAATAAGCGTCTGGAATCTTCACAAATAAATGACTTACATTCCGTATTTACAAACTCATATATACACAACATCAATACTGGCTGTACATTTGGTCGGAACATTAGGTAAGAATATTAACGCCAGCATATCAAACGCCTACAGAAGGGTCAACTAAGGTTAAACTTTATTTTTGAAGACTGGAACACATTCAGTCGTAATTCCCAGATGTTATGGTAAGCACTTTTCCATTCCTGTATAAAACCAGAATACATTTGAAAATAATTCTTTACTATAGGATGGGGATTATTTAATATTTTTGAATTTTCTTAAGAACTTGGATGCCTTGGATATTTTACTCAGTGCCCTGTATCTGATCCCCAAATAGTTTTCTTAATTATTCCTCCCCCTTCATAGAGGCCACTGGGTGCTTTATGTATCTGTCGATAACCCTGCGTAGGTGCAGAACAACCAACCAGGTTAAAATTAATATTTTATATATAATATTATTGGTAATATTTAAGTACGGTAACATATTCAAAATAAAATGTGAAACTGTGATATTACATCAAATAGATTCTAATGTTTCTATGTTTTATTAAATAAGCTTTAGTTTTTTAATATACTTTCACTGGAAATATACATATAATATCATCAATCAATCTAAGTTTGGTTATATAAATTAAACATATCACGTAGGACTCAAAGGAAATCTACCATCAAAATCAAGCATGATAAACCAGGGGCACTAACTTTGGTAATCTTCTTATGTTTGTTATCTATGGTCTCCTTCCTTCTAAAATCAACTTTTATTATTATGCTAATGAACCAGAACCCTCCGTGCTGTAGCTTCACAGGCTGTTACACCATGCAGGAGCCCTACCCCACCCCCCCATCTACTGATTGCATCATCTTGTATAGTTACATTATGGGTGGCTCTGATAACGCCCTCCATAGCACTTCTGATTCATTAGCATAATTGTATATGTTTATTTTAGTAAAACAGAAGCTATGGATAACAAACATAAGATTACCGCAGTTCCTGGATCTACGAGTAAGTGTCCTTCGTTTTTCTTGATGGATATTTATGGTAGAATTTCTTTAATAAAAACTGAATGCATTGTATATGTTTAATGTTTCTCAGACTTTTTTATTTTTTAACATTATTTACTAGGGAAATAAGAAGAAAGTTAATAAGGAGAGGGAGGGGGAATAAGTCATAGGATCACACAGCAAGATTGATTTTTTTTTAAAAATTGCTGGAATTAGGGTGGTAAAGATGCGATGTGGCAGCCTTAGGATCAAGGTTGATGTGGAAGAGGCGGAATACATTGGCATTTTAATTTGTATGGTTACCATATTTCTTCTTGGTACTCAGCAAAAATTACCATGTCCAGTGGAGAGAGCAAACTCAACCCCGATCATTTTGATGAAAACTGCCCATCAAATACAGACAACTGAGTTCCCCTACACGAATAGGCCAAATGGCCCGAGGCGAATGGAGACATTGATCTTCTATCAGAGAACAACGTGATAAGAGATAGAAAAATTATCTGAACTATGTATGTAACTATACAGGATGATTTGCCCATCAGAAGTTCAGTCAGTGATTATGTACTACAGCCTAACCCAGCCTTCATTTTCAAAATTTGGTTCAGAGATCCAGTTCATGTGCTGCCATTGTTCTGTTTCCTGGACTTCCATTCATTATTGTCTGTGCTCTTCCTAAGTCCTCTATGCCAAAACATTTTTTCGGATACCTCTTTTGTCACATGTAAAATTTTAGATGACATTATTACTGTGGGTCTGCTCTTCTTCTGATGTTATGACCATGAAGTCATGTGACATCATCACCAGACACCACTTCCTTTGTGCAACTGTTAGGAACTCCTCTACGCTTAGCTGACCTGATTTCACTACAGGTACAATATCCAAACATATCCAAATTTACTATCTGAAACTATCGTGCTACTCCTTTTTTATTTAATTCTAAGGAATAGTCTCTTCGTCCAAGTTGCAAAATATACATTTATATTGGAAAGTAAACTAGGGCGATAGCTCTAATTTACTCCAGTCAAAAATAATAGAAAGAAAACCTAAGAATTCTTCCTAATTCTCTTAGTAAGTGTATCATCAGTTCTACAATTTATAGACAAATCCTAAGCTAAACTAGAAGCCAAATTGGGTCTATAAGTTTTTTTTTAGAGTGAATTTTGATAATGTATCAAGTATTTATTTTGGACTGTGAATGAATGGCTCATGTCCATTTGAATAGACTCCCAAATATGTTCATCCTCAATATAAAACGTTACCTACTGACCTAGAATAAAATTGAGTAGTCTAATATTCTCAAATCAGGGCTTCAACAAAATGGCCTACAAGAAAATATCATCTACGGGACAGTATATACCTTTATGCATCTTTCATACACTGAAGCAAACAGCAGAAAAACGGCAAAATATAAATCTCGAGATGAGTAAAAAAAATTGAAGGCAGTTAAAACAAGATAAAAACCATAAAATAACAGAATGATGTACACAATAATAGTAAGGTTAGTACATTGTATTTGATTCCTGTTGCCCTGAAAGTTTTTTGTTTTTTTTCATGGTGTGATATTGAGCAAGCAAACTGTAAATTAGTATTAATAAAATAATTGTGCTATAATCTTTGTTTCGTACTAACTGTATTAGTTTCTTCAGACTCAAATGCAATGTTAATTTAGAGCGGGAATAAGAGCGGGTTAAATGCTACTGTTGTTTTTATGAATTTACAGGTTGTTTAGTCCGTGTCATAGTCTTCTTGGAGTTCCTCAAAAAGTCTTATTTCTTCGATTATTCCTTTTTTTTGTTTTTTTTTCCTTTTTGCCCTTTTTTTTATTATTTTGAAGTACAAGAAACCTTTATTGGTAACAAAAAGCCATGTGATTAGACAGCAGTGTTTGCTGAGTCCACCATGCTTCACGCTCTTCTTCCTGGGTAGTGGTACGGTCGGATAAGCCATTGAGGGCACTGTTCCGATAAACACATGCTAAACATAACACTTTGTAGTTTCCAAGGAAAACAATTCAGTTGCATATTGTTATGTAAGAACTGGTTTTTACTTGGCACAAACAAAACTTAATCCTCTTCTTCTTCTTCTATGGCTACTACCGGGGGCTTATCTTGAATTCTGAAGCATTCTTCGAAGAAATTCACAATGGACTTGTGCAAGTGCTGCTCCATTGCTTGACTCTTCATATAATGATTTTCATCTGGATATATCTAAAATGGAATATGCAGAAAATATAGATTAAAACAAAATTCTAGTCCAGTTATAGATATATTGTTAGACGTGTCCCTTGTCTCTTTTGGATTTAATCTCGTCTTGGAAAACCTGTCATTGAATTCTGAAATGAATATACATTTACTGCATGTGATCCACAAGATAAGAATGTATGTCTAGACACCATAATGTGTCTACAAAAGCACCACATATTCATTCTGCTCTTAAAGGGAACCTTTAATTTGGATGTTACACCCTAAAGCGGCCTTAGCATGTACAGCATTAAAAGGGTTGTCAAGGAGGGGCAATTTTTTATGGTTCCCTGGCAATGTAAAAATAATTATACATACCTAGGTCCTTACTTCTGGGCCAAGTAAGCGCCTCCCTTCACTGCCGCTTTCTGTTTGTATACAGAGGCTCAGACTTGGTGGAACATCAACAGCGTACATCCATTACAACTGTGGTGAGTAGTGGTTGTCTATCTGATGTCACCGCTGAGCCTCTGTATTCAAATAGAGGCCTGTGGTGACAGGAGATCTGTTTTATTTTTTTTACAGTGCTAAAAATTCTGCAATCTTTTACTAGTCACAGTGACGGGGGCATTCATCTTGTTAAATACAGATGGGAAGGGCAATAGGCAGCGTTTTATCTAGTACAATGACTCCATGACTTAAAGGGGTTTTCCAACCAAGCAAGTTAGACTCTATCCACAGGTCTCAGTGATGAGACCCCCACAGTTAATGAGAATGAGGGGTCCAATGGAGTCCCAGGTACCTCTGTTGGACCCCTCATTGCTCCCCATAGAGATGAATAGCGCGACAAGGGGTTCAACAGAGGTACATTCTCATGATCTGTGGGGGACTCATCACTAAGACCCCCACCAATCATCACCTAACCTGCCTGGTGGGAAAACCCTTTAATGAACTAACCCCCTTGACTAGGCCTGCACCAGATTAAATTAAATGTTAAACAGATAACTCCCGGGATTGGTACCAGCACTAATCAGGCGGTTGAGCTGTTCTCAAACATGGACCCAAATTGACAAAGTTTGGTACAAACCCAACTTTTTGCAGTTCACCACTCGACACATAGTGGATGAAATAATAACACTGCTGTGTTCTGGCATTTTCTATACAACTATTACGCTGCTAAAATGATGTGATTAAACACATTTATAGTGACAGTTTCTTATTTATAATCTGATTATGAATTTAAGGGAATCATTATCTAATTAAAAACGTTGCATAATAAAGGTTATAGCTGTAAAAAGGAAATGTCAGCCAGCGGCTCGTGTGATAAAAATGATATTAATGATTTTGTCAATAACAGAGGTCACGGCTGTTTCTCAAGGCCGAAGGAATAAAAAAAATAACACTTTAGTTGATGTCTCAAAGCTTCTGCAGGGGAGATGATAAAACAAGATTGAAAAACCTTGCACTGATTTGTTATTTAACTTTTTCTTCCTACTGCCAAGGCAAAACGTAAGGAGACCTGTTACCAGATGTTTACCCCTCACATCTGCTGGTAAAGGGTTAAAAGTCCTCCCCATATTCCCTAAAATTATCTGCCTCTGAGGCACTGTACCATAATTACAGCCATTATATTCAAACGCAGAAGAGTATAGATGAGTCCATTTCTGAAGAGAAGAGTCATGTTTTCTCCAAACTGCCAGTGGGTCACACCTTCTTCTTTTGTCTAACAACTCAGTGCCTCTTCAAATCTCAGCCCGAGCAGACAGGAAGTCCTCTCCCTGTCCACTTCCTGACCATTCCAGATTATTGTCCCTCTCAATTAGCAGTGAGGACTGTATGGGAAACTGCACATCTTGTCATGCACCACGTACGTGATGGGCAGGGCCAAGCATTGGTGAGCTAAGCCACACACCCGTGGGTGGAGCCAACATAGACAAATGCAGAAAAGGTATTTTATTGGTGGGTGGAGGCAGATTTAAGCTGGGACATCTGTGCTGCACTCTTAACAAAACATATTCTTGATGACAGTTTCCCTTTAAAGCTATACTTTTGAAACTGTTAAGAAAACAAAAAAGAGCTTATACTTATCTTTGCTGGTGCTCCCCTTGCCCTGTGGCTTCTCTTGTTAATGCCGTACCTCTTTTTGTTTACAGAGGCCGAGGCTTTGATCCGACAACTTCCGGTCACAATGGGGGAAATTCATGATTGCTTCTGTGCCCAAAAATGATGTTTTGTGTAAAAAAAAGTCTTCAAAATGCCTTCCGTCACATTTCTGAAAGCTTTTAGAACATTTTTGAGCCGTTTTCCCGACTTGTCCGGAAAAGGGAGGTTATCTTGCAAACGGGACGTGTTTTGGAGAAAAGGGTGTGGTCATATGGAAATTAGCCCATGCGCCAAAAAAACTAAAAGGTTGCACCAAAATGTAGTGCACAGTTTAGACCATCTAAAAGCAGGTCTTAAAAGTAGAGCTTGACAGTCCGGAATCATTATCACAACATTGAATCTGGTGCAGCACAAGACTAGCGGCGACCAGTGACACATTAATGAATCTCCCCCAAACAATCTCATGCTGTGTTGGGTCGGCATGTCCTGCCTCTGTATACAAACCCTTAAATGTGCTCATAGAGCTTTCATGGAGCATATAGTACTTGTACATTGAAGGATCAGTGTGAAAAGACCCTAGTAGGAACTTTGTACTTAATAATACCTAGTATGGTAGGTGACAACCCCACTAAAACTCCCATAATAGTCAAAATTATTGCCTACTCTCCAGTTTTGATTAAAAGTAAATGATAGGGAAGCTGAGACTGTGAATTATTCACTCCATACATAAACAGGGGTGACTGAGCTTGTAACCCTACCCTGTATATCAGAGCAGAACTTACCAGTAAGGAATAATTGGCTTTGGCTTTGACTAAATTCGTTATGAGTTCCGCAGTGTGCTGGAAGTGGATTTTTTCTGTAAAATAAGATTAGTATCAGTAAAAGGGACAAATTAATTAAAGCACATTTTCGGAGCGCTCAGTGAGGAGCATCTGTCTAATAGGTTCTTATCATTATGGAATAGATTAAGGATTAATAAAGCATTACTCACCATCTGCAGTAGCATGGATAATCAAAAATTTAGCTTTATTCGATAAGGACTCTCGAACTGTTACTTTGGCCAACTGTGGAAACATAGATTAAAGAGGCTATCTTCAGCAAAAGGATGGAAAATTGGCTTTACACAAATGACTGATAAGCTTCAATGAGAAGTCACGCAGGCCGTGTGTGAATGGAACAAAGGGTATGGATTTCTGGCAAATTGAAAAGCTTTTTCTGTGATGTGCAATAACACATCTTCTGGGTGGCTACATACAGAAATCCTGGCTTTATGCTAACGCTGCAGAATACTGGGAGCTTCCCATAATAACGGAATATATTAGCTGTGGTAGCATATGAGATCAGGAATTAATACAATAATTGCTATTGATTGGGTGGAAATGTTAGAAATTACCTTTCAAGGTAGAATTGAATTTGCCTTAGTACGTGCTAATTTTGTACAATAATCATAAATATCTACATTTGCTTCGAATTTTCTGTGGCACTTTATGAAAGAGCTTAGATTCTCCTTCAGCCATTTGCCATTCATTCAGCTTCTTTTTGACTAAACTGTTTACATCCTAAATAAGTAGGCACTTTTTAGTTACGCTACAGAAGAGTGATGAAATTAGTTGTCCAGGGGTGAAATAAAAATAAACGCTTGGAATGGGTTAATAAAATATAATTTCCAATTAACTTAATCAATCCATGTTCGAAACTACCCCCTCCACTACCTGTCTTTTCTTCCCAGTCCCTCATAATACATAGGAAATGCCATTTAATCATTATCCACATTAGTGAGCTAAAGCTATCTGAGCAATCTCATTGGTTGAGTGCCATTTCCTGTGCTTAGAGGAATAACATGAAATAGCTACTCGTAGGGGAGGCCTGCACAACCTAAGAATTGTAACATTCCCTGTTACCTTAGGTCACATCCACGTCAAGTGCTGGTTGGCAATAGCTATAGCCTGCTGCACATGGTCGGCTCCAGGTTTCAGTAGGCCTCTGAGCAACAGAACCTTCATGGGCCCCTTTGCAGTAAGCTCACATGGTGGCATTAAAAATTCAGAAACTAAAACAGTCTCCTGTTTCCTAAAATATTCCCTAGTTTATCATCCCAAACAGTCCCCTCATGGTTATTTTATATAAAGACCCTTGCACCCTATGGATTCATTAGATACAGCCCCCTCAATATCACGGATTCCTTATATACAGCCTATTGTGGGCAACCCCAGCATCTCTGGGCCCCGGAACTTGCCCGGGTATGCCTAGTGCTGTTGGCGCATTTGTTACTGAAGATTATAAAAATATTCTACACCATAAAGGGCCTGGTGTAAAATTGACTGGCCACATGGTCCAGTGCCGGATATACTAAGATTTTGGAGCCTCTTGTTATATGAGGGGATGAGAGAAACATCAATAAACCTGTCCATAGAGCTGAGATAAAACTGCAGATGTAAAATACAATTTTACCATGTGGCCATCGTCTAACTTTTTAATTCTATTACCCGTGCAGACGTCTCTAAAAAAAAGTGTGGCCTCAGAAAAGGGGGGAGGTTTCACAGGGAAAAGACTGTGTGCAATAAATTGTACAATGTGGTACTAAACAGATTTATATGAGGTACAAAGTGTGACAATAGAGTCTTAATCGGTTGCAGTAC
The DNA here is from genome assembly GCF_040894005.1 of Engystomops pustulosus. Lineage (NCBI taxonomy): Eukaryota > Metazoa > Chordata > Amphibia > Anura > Leptodactylidae > Engystomops > Engystomops pustulosus. The sequence continues at coordinate 178,636,849 of NC_092415.1, read as the reverse complement.
AAGGCCGACTGGTCTGTCTCTTGCTTTGCAACTCTTTTGATAAATCTGCCCCAGTGTCTCAAAAGGGTTTTATACCACAAATCAAAGTTATCGCTAGACTATCGATTTCCTTAATGAGGTGGTAATCTGATCTCCATCAATCCTTAAAATCAAGGGTAGGCTCTATGGTACCTTCCCCATACAGTGCTTCTTCCATATCTCTCCATATATAAATATGTTATACTCTCATCAATCTTTTTTGGCAGAAAGCTCAACAAACTTTAAAAGGAGATTGTCTTAGATCAAAAAAGTTGTGCATATGTGCCACAAAAATTCCCAAAAATGAGATACATGTGCGCCACTGTGCCTATTGCAATATAACCAGGTATAAGTAATAAATATCTAAAAAAACCCACATGTAATTAGTTGTACCAGATGCCTTCTGTATGATAACAATGAGATATGCTTCTTAACCCCGTGTCAGCTGCCAGTTCTGTGGTTGTGACTCAGGTGCCAAATTTTCTTTTAACCCCCAGCGTGTGGAGTTGACAACAGCTAGGAAACCACATACAGTGTCAATGTATGCAGCAGATGTGAGAGATGTGAGCAGATGTGAGAGTCAATGTAGCTCCTGAGTCACTGTTATTTTGTACCACAGTACTTACCTCATATGCCCCGTATGCTCCATTATCAATGGTATGTAGTCCCAAATACCTCTCCGAAAAAGCAGATGCTTGAAGAAAGAAAAAAATTGGTTACAATTTATATCAAATGACCTTAAAAAATAAAAGTAATTAACACTTTGAAAACTAGTCTCGTACTAGTCAGCCCTTGTTTCCTTTTATCCCTCGTTTTCCTTTCTATCTTCATTGTTATATTTAAGATTAGACTCTGATCTTCTAAGTGGCTTAAATGGGCTGTACCAAGTTGTATTCGCCAGGTAGGGGATAACCATCTGTTCTCTGGGGGTTAGACTGTTGGGATCCCCACCAATCACCAGAAAAGGGTTCCGTTTCCACTAACTGAATGAGCGATTGAAGGAGCAAATTGCTCAGGTATCTCCAACACACGGTCACGGATTAGTTCTATAATCGTGAATTTCAAGCACTTCATAGTATTGAATGGAGAGGTAGGACACATACTTAATCTGAAGTTGCATTCAATTAGTGAGAACAGTACCCTAGGGATAGTTGGGGTCTGCTTTCATGATTCTTGGGGGGTCCGAGCATTTGGTCCCCCAATCAGATTGTGGATAGAGGGATAACTATCTAACTTGGCACCGCCATTTTAAAAAACAGCTATAGATAAAACATGAGAAAAAAATTGACTTTGTATTAAAGGACATCTACCACCAGTTTACTGGTGATAGAGTGTCCTTATTAGACTGCTCCGATCCAGAGGATAGAGGGGACTGTTTTTTAGATGTTTCTTTATTAACTGACAGCACCCCAAGCACCTCTCTTCTTCCCTGCCTTATAATTTTTCACGCTCCTGCTGTACGCCTCCTCCTGCTGCCAGCCAGGGAATTAGGAGAGAGCAGGAGGAAGCTTTACAGCAGGGAGGCGCTCGGCTGCCATCAGCCTGAGCACCTACAGCACTTTTGTTAATATTTTGTTAATAAAGAGGCAAGAAAACGTCTAAAAAACAGTCCCCCACTATCCCCTAGACTGACGGAGCAGTCTAATAGGGACACCAGTATCACCTGTAATCTGGTTATAAATGTCCTTTAAATGCAAATTTACTAATATTGTCCTACACTGAGACAAGTCTAAATACCTGTCATTGTTTCTATGGTATTTGAATATGATTTAACATTTTGTTGTTTATATCAGAACAAATGAATAATGAACAAATGTCTAAACCTTACCATAAAGTTTAAAATCTGTTATCGGAGAAAGAGCTGCGCCACATGCAAATAGATCATCTGCCATGGATGTTAGAAGACGTGTGCTCAAATACCCTCCATATTCCTGCACATGTAAAAAGGAGACATGAAAATGTATTTTTTAAATATTTTTTTCCAGGGTTTTTTTTTTAAATTATTGCCAAAATTACAATTGAGAATTGAGCTTATTGCAAAAACGCATAAGAAATAAAAAGATCTAAACTAAATACGTTGGAAACAGCTATAATTAATCTTTACTCAAAGCAAGATGACATAGGAAGCGAAAGGTATTGGATCTACTTCTCATATCCAATACACTATGGATGGGGTTCTACTGATCAAGCCATAGTATGGCAACACTCCAGCATGGCTGCACTCAACTGATCTGCAGGGGTGCCGATTGTCACAACCCAAACAATGAGGGCCGGCACCAGCATCAGGCATAGCCTTAGAATTAAAACAGAATGGGAACCAGCATGAAGACTTCTATGGAAACCTGTCATTAGGTTTAATGGTGAAAACTTGTTGACAGTTCCCTTTAACTACTATGTTCATAATTGGTCGCATCTAAGGAGTAAGCGCCATCATTGGGTGTTACAGCTACCCTCACACCGTGCTGTGCCCTTATGATCACTATGATATACATGTATACCATTCAGATTTGATGGGTTACATTTCCTTTTTGTCATTAGTTTTATTTTTTGTTTTATAAAAAGATTTATGAAGAAATCTATTCTGGAATAAATGTTGATGCGCCTAATACAGGAAATTCACTCACACAATAAAAAATAAATGGGGATAATCTGAAATAAGAATATTAGACATGGCTTTGCATTAATATCCCAAAACAGATTTTGTCTAATCTAAAATACCCAAATAAATCTCTGCAGTGTTTTGTGTACCATAAGTGAGAAATCTTGTTATAATACCCACTAAAACCTCTTGTCAATAAAAGTTGAATTAGTTTTAACTCCAAACTCATCCAAACCTCAAAACTATGAATATTTAACAAGTCAGACTCAAGCGAAAGGTGAATATAATTGTAGATTTACATCATTAAACATAATCTGATTCTAGGATTCAGCAGAAATTGTAAATTAGACTCAGCCAATTATGGCCCGGACAAAATAATACGTTTTATCTTCAAAGGAAATATTCCGAAAACAGATAGATTGCATAATAATCGTGTTCTTACCCTAATTATAAATGTAATTTAATAAGAGGCTTTATAGTATCAGAGCACAAATAATGCGAGTAGAACTGATTGAAATAATCCATTCATCAATAAAATATTGGTTGATAATTGTTTCTTGTAAATCATCACAACACATAAAAGCCATTATACCGCACACAGTGAATGAATCATATGCACGGGTAGAGCCGGCAGAAAGATAGTTGTGGTAAAAATAAAAATGGGGTCATATATATAAAGAATTTTCATTAACCTGTTTGTCTTATGGGCGGCTTCAGTCATTGGGCTGAAACGTTTTCTATTAAACGTTATTATTCAATCTGCCTTACGTCTAGGTAGAAAACTCAAATAGCCGTCGCAATTGATACCTAGTACCTAGTCAGTGCCAACATAAATGACACTGACACCTGACAACCTCTTGAAGCCGTTTCAGCAATCGTCTGATCGTCGCAGGTCCAGGAGTTATTTTCAGCCATACATTTCCCCAATATTGACTGAAATGTGGTATTCTAAATTGGATGTTAGAATGAATGACCATATATCTAATATGTGAATATATATGGTCCATAAGGGCACGAGCTGCACTGCTATGGCAACTCTCCAATCTATATGATGCTGCTATCGTGTAATAATAATAATCGTGTAGGGAATATGGATAAGAGCTGTCCTGATTGGACAACCACTATAGGTGGAAACAGATGGCAATCAATTGTCAAGAGAAGGATTCTCAACTGTTTTAAGAACTCGCAACAAAAGGTTACAAACAAGAATCCCCAAGTTAGAGATCAATACTGCATTCAGAACCTCCAATTATCAGATTTACGACATAACAATAGCAAATCATACTGAATTACTGTGTTTTACACCAAAATGTAATATTACAGACTCTGATCCAAAGCAATGGGTTATATGGAGGAAGCGTGGTAGATGGTGTCCAACTTGTGACTGATATGGCTGCCAATCCGAAGAGGGGAGCATGAATTATACACCAAGATAAACTTTTTTCTTTTGAAGAACCTTTGGCTGTCAAACACTGTTTTTGGTGTAGCTGTAATGGTAATGCACTTATTTAGAGGCGGTTGGGACATGTGTACACTGGTTGAGGAACCACTGGTCTATGTTTTAGTAGAAAACATTTTCTATGCCAAAAGTATAAAGCGTTACTCATGGTTGAGTGGAAGTCAAAGTGGAAATGGGTCTCCAAGGCAAACTTTCTCCAAACCACCATTCTCTCAGGCCCAGGAAGAACTGTCTATATGCCCATATCTCTTGAGTTCCATAATAGTAGGTTCTATAGAAAATACACCTGTGTGTTTTGTGTTCTATCACTCTGGCCAACTCATACATTGTAGATGACTGCAATTCTAAACATTCTGCTATATGTCACATTTGACTCAAATTCATCTCAAGCTTACAGATGATACCCTTTATCAATTCCTTGTACCCCAAATTCAGTATTTCCCACTAGAAATGATAGACTCTGGTCATAGGGGCATATGTATATACCCATCACCGGAGTAGAATAATTATTCAGTCCTGAACACCAATGCTGACTACCAGACCACACTGACGATAATGGGGTCCATCTGGTCTGCATCATGGTGCCTATAATTTTATCAGACAATGTAGGACAGCAGAGTTTTAATGTAGCAAAGCTGTGGACATAGGAAATATTCACAAAACTGTGAGAATCAGCCCAGCTACAGTCCAGTTTATACATGGACCTATTTATTTAAATGGGTTAATCGGGGTCCAAGTCTCAGCTCTTGTTTCTTCTCCATGATTTGCTGTCTTTGCCCTGTTGACTTTCTATTTCTATTAAATTTTATAAATACACAAGATAACATTTGAGAGTCATTTAATAAAAATTCTATAAACAATGTTGAGCCTATAAAACTAAATATAATGTAAAAATAAAACATTACCTTTCCAAAAACTCCAACTCTTGTCTTATCTATGTATTGTTCTTTTAATAATGTTCTAAAATAGAGGGAAAAAAAGAACAATAATTACATATAATCCAGACACATACAAGAAACATGATGAAAAGAATGTTGCTCAGTGATGGAATACGGAAACATTGCTGCTTGTGTCATATTACAAAAAGAATATTCCTTACATAAATCATAAAATAATCATAGATCCATGTCGGAATGGCTGTGTGATTGTGATCCATGTCGGGAATTGTCTTATGAGCAGGGGTAGGCTACATTCACACTGTTGTATAGGGGGCGTAAATATGGCTGACCCCATAGATGGCATTGTGTGCTTTATGGGAGCGGTACGGTGCAGTACACATGCGGCACCATACCATTCCGTATCCGGGAGAAAGATAGGGAAAGGGGAAAGGGAAAAGGGGCAGGTGCTACAGTACGGCGGACACATCTTCGTATGAATGTCGCCTTAGGCGGCACCTTATTGAAGAAAGTGGGGGCACTGTGCCTGCACTGGGGGACTTTCTGACTACTATGGAGGGCACTGTGGCAGCTGTTATAGGCACTGTGGCTACTATGGGGGCCCTGTGGTTATAAAGGCGAGGCACTATGGCTGTACTGGGGGATACTGTGCCCACTATGGGGACACTCTCCCAGCTGTGTGGGCTCTGTGGCAGCTGTGGGGGGCACTCTGGATAATGTGGGGGGCACACATTAACATGTTAGGTATTACAGTGTTCCAAAATATCCGGTCTATCAAAACTTAACAGAATTTCCCGGCCGTACAGTCCTCAAAATGGTAGCAATGAAAACATCTGGCAAAAAAATTAATTGTCACACAGTTCCGTACACCGAAGTATGAAAAAGTTGGTAGAGCCAACAGATGTTGAAATGAAGATTTTTTTGTGTACAGAAACTTTTAATTAATTAAAATTACCATTTTTTTTACATTTTTAGCATGTGTGTGTTGGAAGAGGGCTATTCTTATATGGTGAGTATATCCCCAACTCTAGCTTTTAACTGGAAAGTTAGGGGTCGTTTTAATTGCCCAGTTGTCTTATACGCTGGAAAACACGGTATGTTGTTGTGCTATACTTATTGACTTGGAATAAAAACAGGTTAGTCCTTCTTCTAAGGGTTTTTTTGGGGATTACAATGTTTTTATATACAGTTGAAGGGGGGAGGGGTTGAAAACAATTAAGAGCTTATACTCACCTCTCGCAGTGCTGCAGATCAGCTGTGGTGCCACCCTTCACTGTTGACGTGATAAGGCACCAGCCTCTATATATAAATAGAATCTGTAATGATGGGCGGCACCATGACCATTAACTTGTGGCTTACTCAATGTTCCAGTAGCTGTGGTAATCTTTTTATATTTATTGGCCATGGCCTCTTTCCTTTTAAAATTATGCATATGATCCAGAAGGGCTATGAAGGGCATTCCCAGAGCCCCTCCATGCTCTTTAGGCTCATTAGCATCATTTTAAAAGTTGATTATAGAATGAAGTAGATTTCACTTAAATTGTCTCTTTTACATGAAATGCTTTATATTCTATGTAGATGTTTATGTGTCCTCTGTACATGGTTGTGTTATATTCTATGTAGATGTTTATGTGTCCTCTGTACATGGTTGTGTTGTTGATGGCAGTGTTTGAGGTTCTTCTATTTACCTACCCCAGAGCTGACAACTGGTCTCTCTCTTGTAAAGTTCCCAGTTCTTTTCTGACTTCATGCAAAAGCTTTGTTCCTTGATAGCCACTTCCACGTCCATCAAACTTTGCAACTATAACGCTGAAGGAGCTGACCAACGCCGTTATCCAGTTGACCTCAAACCTTTCTGAGACGCTCTGACTTCCAGGGCTACCGTCACTGGGGGAGAGATAGATGTAGTTTTAGAAAAGACTAAAATACCTATTGAATTATTGAATGGATCAACGTTGAGAACTGCATTTGGTAGGAGTAGCTGAAATGTGTAAAAAATTTATTATTCCTACAATCAGTAAATAAATTTGCTCTATGAGAAGAATAGACAACACAAACAATAAGTCAACCAAAAATTTTAAAAATATTGAAATATTTTAAGTAGGTTTAAGTTAGTAATAAGTTAAAGGGGTTGTCCGCTGGTGGTCTATCGTACAGAAAAGGTATTGTACCCATACATGTGGGTCTATATGGAGATATTTGTGTCTTCAGGTCTCATTAATGTGTCTTGATGGTGTTGTGTCAACCCTTTCAATCATGTAAGGTTGGCTTTAATAAGGTAAGACTCAAGGGGTATAGAATATATGACCACACATTAAACTTCATGAAAGGGTAATTGGCCTTCTAAGATGATCACTTCAATAAATGGTGGTACAAGGTATTAGAAATCTGCCTTTTGCACTTCTACGTTTCAAAAACTACCATTGCAAATGAGGATTTTTCTAATGCATGGAGCAAAAAAGTGTTGACAGTCTCTATATAAATATTACAACATTATTATAGTAATTTTAATTGATTTTGGAAAATGTTTCTTTTTAGCACTTGTTGCCCCATATGTCCTGTATGCCCCATATTGCCCTCGAACAGTGTGATCCCTTTATTCTTTGCTTCTTAAAAGTATTGTTTTAATTTAAAGGAAGTCGACCATCAGATTCCCTCTTTATTAATCATTTCATGCTGCTGGGCAGATTTCTGGCGTACCTGCCCTGACATAGTCACAATACATGGCGCACGGCCAGGAAATGTGACTTTTGGCCCCGTTATGCTTGCTAAACACTGAGGAGGCCTGAAGGGGTGTGAAAGGAGTTGAACCAGGTGCCATAGCGGACTGGCATGGAGAGTTCCTCACATACACACTCTACCTATAGCCTGACAGGACCCGGTGTAGAATTGCCCGACATCACAGCCGTACGCCGTAATTATCAGTAGGCCGAAGCCTGCTGATAGATGTGGTGCAGCTGGAGCGGGGATTAATCATACGCTGGCACACAGTGCACCAGCATATACTAAATCCCCATGTATATGTTTATAGGTAGCTTTTACTCCTGTACTAAAATGAACTTTGTTTTAATATTAATGAAGAACATGTGCTTCTGGGGGCCTTATCCATGGCTTCTTGCCTTTCCTGTCTTCCTGCTCCTTCTGCTGGAAACCCAAGGAAGCACAGAGTATGTACTGCCATAATATTTCCTGCAAATAGCTGGAAGGGGGAGCACCAGAGACTCGAAGAAAGAGTAGTGTACAATCCAGAACCTCAAAGAAAGAGCACCAGAGAGCAGGGAGGGGTAAGGGCCACCAGTGTTTCGGGTGATGTGTAGCTCCTGAAGGGCTCTAGTGACATCCCCCAAAGCACATAAAAGTAAAGTTAAGTTTATAAGTAAATTACAGGAGCCGAGCCCCCCATAAACATACTGTATAGCCTTAATCACACTACTGGGATCTACTCGGAAGCACTAATGGTTAATAAAGAAGAAATCTAATGGCTTATTTCCTGTAGTGTAAACCAACAGATGGAATAGTGGAACTTGATCTCTGGACACAATACCAGCCACGCCGATAAAATTATAGGACATAGAGGAATTGTAATGGGTATATGAAAGGGCGTATCCCTTATGTTTTTGTCCCTAATTTAGTTTTAAGATATTTTGGCTTTCCCGTGTCTTGTGCTCTGTAAATTTCCAAAAAGGTTAATCTGCATTAAAGACTGTTTCTTAAAAATAACTAAATTAGCCCACGAAGCATCGTCAAAGATACGGAGACTATTATTTCTAATCGTACTTACATTTTATATCACTAAAACATTAATCTCAAAGTAAAATTCAATTTCTAAGCAGCCGATAATTATCTAGGGGGAAAGCGATACAAATGTGCTTTGGGCTTTTATGTTACGCACATCATAAAGAACGCTGTTATTCTTCACATAAATAAACCATTTTGCTAATGTAGGGGGTTTCCATGCCTGAAACTCAGCACGAGGGCACTGAGGATAATAATTTACAGTTTCTTATATGTTATACTATAATTGTTTGGGTTAGTAATGGTTTACTATCTAGGTATATTTTACATAAAGTGCTTCATTATATGCATTAGGCTCAGCAGGTGGTAGCACTATGATGTATTGAGATGACTGGGTATTGTATATGCTTGTTATACAGAAGCCAAGGGCTTAATGAGATCTGAAGAAGCGTTCACTGTAAAGTATGTAAAGTGCAAGCTCAGCAGAAAGAGCTGCAATCCTATCAAAACCCATGATTTATTGCCCATTGCAAATCGGCTACTCGCTCCCAACTTTTGGGCACGCGGAAACATAATGGAGGATGTGTACAAAGCTAATAATATGACAACAACACAAGCCATGTACCTACACTGGAAGAATCCAGCGCAAAGAATGTCACCGGAGGAACATACATGAAGCAATTTAACCTCTGGCATGATGGCAATGAAGCACATCTTGTAATACATGGTTTTATAATGCAGATTTCAAATGGAAATTTGGTCAAGAAAATTCGAAGACGACCTGTCTCTCCAGGCTTACAAACATGTCTGCTTTACTATACAGGCGGTCCCCTACTTAAGAACACTCGACTTACATACGACCCATAGTTACAAACGGACCACTGGATATTGGTAATTTATTGTACTTTAGTCCTAGGCTACAATAAACAGCTGTAACGGTTATTAAAGGTGTCTGTAATAAAGGTTTAGTCTTAATATTGATTCTTATGACAATCCTACATTTTTAAAATCCAGTTGTCACAGAGACCAAAAAAGTTCTGGCTAGGATTATAATGATAAAATATACAGTTCCGACTTACATACAAATTCAACTTAAGAACAAACCTACAGACCCTATCTTGTATGTAACCCGGGGACTGCCTGTATTAGTATGTTCAGTACTTGCTTTGTTCCTTTATGTTGTGCTCTTACTATGCTTTTGTTTCCAGATCTCTTTGAAAAGTCATCAGAAACAAATCTCCACGAAAACTCGCAAGAAATTTATTACACATTTTTCTTAAAAATTCTGATAAAAAAAAACTGACTCTGCCCCCTCATTCATGACTAACCCACTAGAAAGGAGGGAGAAATAAAAGAAACAAAAACACAAATGAACAATAAACGACAAACTAAACCATTTCTTTAGAATATGAAATGATAAATTGGAAACTAGGTCTTGATTTTTATAGATAGTATATGGGGGTCATTTATCAAGGCTTGTATACCTGCTTGCTGACAAGTAGGCTCTGAAATAATCACAATTCCTTGTAAACCATCAGGGATCGTGATTATTTTCCCCTTTACTTCACCTCCACAACGAGTGGGGATAGAAGGGCATGAAGGGGCATGGCTGACGGCAGAGCGGGCCGGCATGGATCATTCCCGCCCCAGCCTGGCACTCGCTATAGCCTTCAACCGTTCCAGCCTGAACACTCTCCGTTAATAGTGCAATTCTAGAATTGTACGCTAATACACCCCGCTGCTAGATACAACAGGAGGCCATCCGGTGATTCACTAAGGCAGTTCCTCCAACGTCCACCAGGTGTCGCTGCTGCGCTGAAGTTCATCGGAATGCACTGAAGTTCACCAAGCCGGGCCGGGTGCAGGTAAGCGCGTGTTCAGCGGGTTTTCATTCGGCCACGCCCCCCCATTTCTGTCGCGTGCATGCTGGCGCCGATGCGCCACAATCCGATCGCGTGGCAATTCGGGGAAAATCAGCGCAAAACGGAAAATCGCCGTAAAAACAAGATTCGGGCCCTTAGTAAATGACCCCCATAATGTCAGTTTGGGCACAGACAACTGGTAACAGACTAGTTGTTATTGTGTTCATGCATTTCAAATGTATGGACAATGAAATGTTTAGTTCTCACAGTATTAGATAATGAGGAATTCAGAGATGCTCTCTTGTCCTGATTAAAGAAAGACATTTTATTGGGATAAAGGCCAAAGCAGTAAACCTTTCCCAAAAAGAATCCTCCTAACTGTAGACAGAATGGTTTTGATGTCATTACATCTTCAAAGTAAAATATAGGGACCTGAACTAGGTCCATGGCCTCTCAGCAACAAGTTGCCTACATTGTACTGACAAGATACAAGAATATGGAAACAATGCACAGGTCACACATTGCTCTGTCAAGGGGTCTATTTTAAGAAAATTGCCACCTACACTTTGCACTATTAGTCCAATTTATATGTCCTGGGAATTATACTTATATTTGAATGCAACTGTAACAGCAACTGTTTTTTTTCAATAGCTTTTGGGATGTAAAACAACTTTGTCTATTATCTTTGTTATCTTTATCCAGCAGTTTTTTTTTGTTATACTCCTTAGTTTAGCCTTGCGCTGTACTAGTTGGGTCTCCTTCTGGTTACACTTATGATCCATACATTTGTGAATGAGTGTAAAAGGGGAGGGGTCGCTGCTATCTGCTCACAGAGGATGAAGAGGTAATGTCACAGTGCTCTGTGTGTGTAGAAGAGCTGAGTGTGTTCAGTGCAGTGTCCATGCTCCTCCACGTGATGGAAGCAGCCAGGCTAGTCACCATATACTGTACATCCTGTATGTATTCTATGCAGTGTTCAGTGGATTTACTTGTAGGAATCTCAATGGATTTACTGCTGAGAGAACACAAGGTATCATGGAATCTGCAGGCAGAGTGAACTTTACTCAGTTTCAGGGTAGATACAGGCAGAGGTTAGTCTTCACCCACTTCTCCTCTGGTGAGAAAGATTTTTGTCAAACACTTTCAGAACAGAAAATGTCATAACTTTGGAAAGAAAAGGGAAAGTAACACAGTATGGGCATTGTTGTTGTGTTGTTTTTAAAAAAGGAATCAAATATGACAATTTGGTAACATCATTATAGCTTCGGAGAGACATATTAAGTTCTCACCAAGAAATTCCTTCTAAAAGGGAGTCTACCCCCTCCACCAGGCGTTACAATCTACTAGTGACATGTTGCAGAGAAATCACTGTGATTTTCACCCTAACATCATTATTTATATCTGTTTTGCACTTCCCAGGTTATTCCCATTTTAGTTCATAGGTAGTTGGTGCACCCAAGCATGTCCTCAACACCCCGAGCAATGATATTCCTGACTAAACTTCATTCTCTCCATTTTTCAAGACAAATCTCCTGCTTCTCTCTCATCAGGGGAGTTGTCCAGGCACAGATATCAGTTTTCTGGGTGCTTGACACATGACCTTCGTGCACGAACTGCCTCATTTGCATACAAATTAAGATAGGAATTTCTCTGAATCAGCACAATAGACAGAAATAATAAAGATATCTTGGGAATCACAGTTTATTTGTCTACAACATTACACCAGAAGATGTAGTGAATTTGGGGGAGGTGGGTAGACTCACTTTAAATGAAACATTGATTTTGCAACTTCCGATGGAAAGTCAAAGTTGAGGTGAAATTCAATTTATATTAGGCAACTGTAACTTTGCATTGAATCCATACAATGTCAAATGTCAAAATACAATGCAAAATGAAAACGAATTTAAAATGTCAAATTTGTGGATAAATCTTATGTAGGACAGGAAAATTCCATCAAGCGGAGCTGCATGTACAATGTGATCGCTCATCCTTACTTTTATTTATGTTGTGCGAAAATCCCTAAATAGAATCTAGACCTTAGGTTTAGTGCCATAAATACGTGTCTCGACAGGCAAGATTTCACTGTATCACTATTTCTTATGCAGAGTTGGCAGCTTATACATAGAGCTGTTCTTTTGTCACCTCTGCTTGACTTTTAATAAGTCTAAATCATTGGTTATATACCCTAGAGCGAGTTTTTAATCTTCCGCCTTTGGGTGGTCATGCAGGTCAAATGTGTTGTGTTCTCTATAAAACATCTTCTTATGAAAGTTCTCTAGGTACAAAAATGAAATATATATGGATGTTAATAGACCCTTCCATTTAAAAACTTTTGTTTCAGTAAAATAAATGTTATTCAGTTTGGCTAATTTCTTAAAGGAAAACTACCACCAGGATGAAGGATTGTAAACCAAGTACACTGACATACTAGTGTGTGCCCCCTCTGTCAGGATCTGCACTTCTTTTAGCTTTTTATGCCCTTGTTTTTGCAAAAAAAGTTTTTTAAATTATGAAAATGAGCCCGAGGGGCTCCAGGCTCCATAGGTATTAATATTTCTCAAAAACAAGGGCATAGGAAGATTAAAGAACAGCAGATCCTGCCAGAGGGGGCACACACACCAGTATGCCAGTGTACGTGGTTTACAATCCTTCATCCTGGTGGTAGATGTCCTTTAAATGGACTCTGTCAGCTTCTGGGTCACATATAAAATAAATATTTGATCTTATAGGTAAAATATCTGCATAATTCTGGAGAAAATCTGTGGCCTGATTTCAAATGAATCTTTATTTAATTCATATGCAAATTAGCATTGGGGTGCACTATTAATATGGCCACAAGGTGTGCTACATCCTGTTTTGTTCAGTTACACAGGTGGAGCCAGAGCTCTCTTTACAAAAACGTTGACAATCAAGGACACTTTACAGGCATATGCAGACATTGACGTTCCATTGGGGCATTCTAGAAAATATGCAAATTGTTTAACAGGGTGGTATAAGGAAGGAAGTCCCCTTAACAGTTCTGTCTAGAGTTGAGAATCTGTAACTTTTGGAATAGATATGCCGGTTTGTCTTTAATCCTTCACCATGTCATTAGGCTTCTTAAAAGTCATGCTTGATGTTAAAAATTAGGCTTCTTGAAAGTCATGCTTGATGTAAAGGAGGCTGTAAGTCTCCTCACACCTGCAATAATGACTTAATTGGCAAAGTCTCTGTAAGGAGAGCTCTTACTTCCTGATCCTAGTCAAAAGCCTTGGACTCTATACTTTACTGAAGAGATGCAAAGGCATGGAAACAGTACTGTCTACAGTTGTGAATCTGTTCCTTTTGGAATAGATATAGAGGCACATTTACTAAGGATAGTGCACTCTGTACAATGTGCAGTTTGCCTGTGTAGTGTGCAGATGGAGCCAGATTCAGGATTTCTGAAGCTCGTTCTTCATGAATCTGGTGCCCCTACAATGGCCTGACAGAGTGCACCAACTTTGTTTTGGTGCTCCTTTAACATAGGGCTTGCTACACAATTCTGTCAGACATTGCAGGTTAAATCTGGCACTCGGTCCGCCTGAGCACCGGAACGCCCCTCATTTGTGTTGCATGATGCGTAGTGCAGTTGCGCCACAAAAGGGTCGAGAATGACACAATTGTGGTGCAGGCACTTTGTAAATACCTGTGCAAGCAGTTTGCACCTAAAAGAATGTACAAAGTCGAATGGAAAACTGGCACAAAGGCCTGTAGTATTTGTGCCTCATACTGGTTTGGATTTAATCCCACATCATGGGATTAGGCTTCTTGAGAGTAATGCATGATGTTAAGGGGGTGGCTTTACATATTTCATAGGAGGAACAACAAACTGTCAATCAAATCTGAGAGGGAGGTGCTGACTGGTGTAACTGAAAATGGATTTCCGTTTGGCAGCACGGTAACACCATTCAGCAGGGGCTGGATCTCTTTAGGAGAATAGCTAAAATCCTGCCCAAGATCATATGATCTAATGAATCGCCTGCTCTCAGGAGGGGAAAACCACATAACCCTGATTGGTGTTAGTGTAATTAAATGTAGCACATAGGGTTTTATTTCTCATGATCAGTGAAGGTTCCAGTGATGAACCTCCTAAAAATCACCTCTCTTCTGGAAAGCGGGTATGTATAATTTCTAGGAAAAACCCTTTAAATCTCAATTCCAAGTAACCTGTCAATGGTTAGTGATGATCGACTGTTGAGTTCTTACAAAAATAATAAATCAATTCACATAATTAGTCCACATTTTTTAAAAGCATTCGAAGTTCTACTTACACGATAAGCAAAAGGGGGTAATGCGCTGTATTTAGGAAGGTTGCCGGTTTAATAATCTGCATTGGAAGTTCTGGAAGGAAGAAAATAATAGAAGGTTTAAAGGCTTATTGTCAATGTTCATTGCAAAACAGCTGCTATTGAGATTCCTCCGGGTTATTTAAGGTCATATTAAGCACAGAATCATTAGGTGAATCAGCCCCGTCAAGCATTGGTAAATTGAATTGTCGTTTGATCTATTGTTCCATCTTGTTCGTTAAGATTAACAATACAGATGTCATGTATCAAGTTGACTATTAACACCATACTGATAGCAAATTTGTTCTCATTTCTGTTAACATCACAGACGATGTTCCTTAAATTGGAGGCAATGCCCTTGAGCTGTTACATTTATAGTGACTAAAATCTGTTGTCTTACTGAGAAGAAAATGTTTAAGAAGATGGAAGAAGCTGAAATAAACTCTGAACAAAATGGCATCATAAGTATAAGAGCAAGCCTGTATTCATTTCCAACAACACACAAATAATGATTACCTAAAATTTGTCTAAAATGTGAATAATTACCTGGATTCTCTGTCAATAATCTAAACTTTTTTTTAGATGCTTTTGTTTTTTACATAAAACTCTCGTCCTGAAGTCCTGAAGTTAAAAGATACCATACCCGGTCTGCACTACAGGCTAGTTTGATAGCTTACCCTATACTATTACAGTACAGGCGGTCCCCTACTTCAGGACACCCGACTTACAGACAACCCATAGTTACAGACAGACCCCTCTGACCTCTAGTGAAGCTTTCTAAATGCTTTACTATAGTCCCAGATTGCAATAATCAGGTGTAAGGTGTCTGTAATGAAGCTTTATTGATAGTCCTTGGTCCCATTACAGCAAAAAATGTTTAAACTCCAATTGTCACTGGGGCCAAAATTTTTTTTTTCTCGGTCTACAATTATAAAATATACAGTTTCGACTTACATACATATTCAACTTAAGAACAAACCTCCGGACCCTATCTTGTACGGGGACTGCCTGTAGTATGCACCAAGCTCTAAAGCTTCCCCAAGTGACGGTTATCGGCAGCAGAATTTTGGATTTTACCATACTAAAGAGATTTTACAAATATAAATCAAATTTGTCAAGTTATTTATGAAGAACTATAAAGAAGGATAAAAAGTTTAGAATAAATCCTGCCAGGACTTCTCGAGGACTGTGGGAGTCTTGATTAACCCACCCACACACAGTGATTGGCAGCTTTCCCTGAATTAATGTTACGATTACCCCACCTACACTGAAGACTGTCAATCATTGTGTGTAGGTGGGGTAATCATAACTCTCACTGTGGTTTCTACGAATCTGTATAAGGGGAATGGTTGATTTTTAACTCTTGAGCTGCACCTTGCAATTTAAATTTACACATTGGGGCAGATTTATCAGGGCCAGTTGCAAGATTTAATGTAACAATTGATACTCACTGTAGTCATCCAACTGAATGTATTCAAACTCAGAGTAAGGCATCTGTCTCTTCTCTACCACAGCTTTAACTCTGTCATTGCTCTCCAGTTCTATTAGACCTGAAATAGAAAGGGATGTTCGGATATTACAATTCTGAAAGTTTTCCATAAAATATTTAAGGGTTTTTCAAATTGCCAACATTTATGTCAGAAAATATATATTTCATTGAGTGGAAAACAACTGCCAAGACCTCCTGCCATTTACATTTAATAGGTGTGGACCAAAAGCACCCCATGGCTGTCTTGTTAAAATTTTTACAATCTAGGGAGAACAGGACAAGAAGTTCATTGACTTGAGACTTGTGGCAGAGGTCATAGAGCGAGATGATTTTGAAAGACAGCATTAGATGATAGAAGAGGGGGTTCTAAATAATGGTTAATGTGCCGAGGCTCAGCCATACTGATTTATAGTCCCTAAGACAATATATCCTAGCAATATGCAATATGCATGACACAATGCTTGCTGATAAAGAGTTAAAATTCCTTCCCATATCACCTAAAATTATCTGCCAATAGGGCATTGTACCTTAAAGGGGTTGTCCGAGTTCTTTAAAAAAAAGCTAAAAGTGGCCGGGACAGGGCTGCTTAAAAAAAATAAAGATGTACTTACCTCCCGGTGCCCTCCCGTATCCAGCGCTTCTGTCGCTCCGGTCCGGGCGCCATGTAAACAAACATGGCCGCCGGAGCAGCGCTGGACTCAGTTCCGGCCGGACCCGACAACCTTTCCGGCCCCCAAACACAATGCTGTGTATAGGGACGGATAGGCGTGCCCGGCCACGGCCGGCCGGAAGCTGAATCCAGCGCTACTCCGGCGGCCATGTTTGTTGACATGGCGCCCGGACCGGAGCGACAGCAGCGCTGGATACGGGAGGGAACCGGGAGGTAAGTACATCTTTATTTTTTTTAAGCAGCCCTGTCCCGGCCACTTTTAGCTTTTTTTAAAGAACTCGGACAACCCCTTTAATAACAGTAGTTTTTCTGATATGCAAATGAGTTTTTTTGACTCGTCTCGCTCCTGTGTTACCCACAACCCCTTATTTTGACGGATGTCTCTGCCTTTTGTAACATTCATGTCATTTGACCAGAGTGACATTATCTCAGGTCCTTTAGCCACCTAACATTAGCAAACTGTACCCATACTGTACTGTACTGTATGTATGTGATCCCATGCAATCACAGCAGCCTCCACAGAGGATGGAGAGGAGTAGAGGTCCACGGAGGCTACTGTGATATCATGTCATCAGAAACATACATGGGGTGCATTTTGCAAATGTAAAGGGTACAGGACCTTTAATGACATCAACCTGGTCCTATGACATAAACTGCTGAAGGAGGCATGAGGAGCCGGCGACGCAAGACACGCCCCCTCTGATTAAATGAAATATCAGATAAAATTGATTTATGAGGGTGTGAAAAATACCATTTTTAACTAAAAGAAGGTTCTGAGTTAGTTAATCGGTCTCAATAGGAACTTGTCACTGACTGTGTATGTGAAAATGTGGTGAATGGTTTAACCGTATTTACCCATTGTTCTATGTAAAATGATTTTAAAGAATGAAGTGTCACACCTGTGACTCTGCATTCATCCAATAGTGATATGGTCACACAAACCTCTGCTACCCAGTGTGAAAATCACATTAAACCTACAATCATTTAAATCACATAAATGTACGGACAGCCCCCGAAGAACACCCGACTTAGAGACAACTCCAAGTTACAGACAGACATCTTTGCCTACTGTGACCTCTAGTAAAGCTTTCTGAATGTTGGTAATTTAACCAATTTTAGCCCCTGGTTGCAATATTTAATAGTAAAAGTTATCAAAGGTGTCTACCATGAAGCCTTATTGTTTTGAAATTTGGAAAATCCTATTTACACACAGACTAGAGAAAATTTTTGCTGGAGTTACACATAGAAAATATACCTATACAAATTCAACATAAGAACGAACCTTCAGAACCTACCTTGTTCATGACCTGAAGACTTTCTGTAACACCCATTTATTATATATTTACATTTTATAAGAATAAATGGGTATTACACATTTCTTACCAGGTATTATTGTAGATCCAGTGTTCTAGAACTAATGTACTTTTCCTGCATTTAAAAACTGCTGAATTTCTGGACTTTATATTCTCAGAAATTACAAATTTGAAGCTCAAATTCCAAATATGGTTAGAATTCATTGAATGGTCAAATTAAAATAAATTCCATTTCTGTTTTCCATTATTATTTTATATAGTGAAAATTAACATTTCTCATAAGATCACTTTTTATTGAAAAACGCAGTCTTGTATAGTATTGCCCATCTATTAAGTGTCAATTTAAAACCAGGGCAGCAAATAATTGAAAAAAGTTTCATTGATTTTAACTGCAATACAATAATGTTTATTGGTAAAACATAATAAAAGTGTAATATTGGCTGCTACGTGTATGAAACCTCATTTTAAGTAGAACTGAGATCCTTAATGGAATAATAAAAACTGTGAAAAAACAGCTTGATGTGGAAAAAAAATAATAAATACATCCATAATAAGCTCAATTCTTTATTGAGATTCTCATTTAATTAAGACTAGCAGAACTCGCTTTATCAGCTGAAAGATGCCTGTCACTCATGGGAGTTGTGCCGAGTCTTCTGTTTGTTCCCATAATTACCAGAAAGGATAAATAGTTATGGCTTAGAGGAGATTGGCATATCTCCTAGAAGACACACTGGTTCAGTATTGGGACCACGGGGAATGTATTATTCAATGAAGTAGAAATTGCTATTTCTCACTTAAATATGAATACCCCATGATATTCTGAAGAGAGTTGCAATTAGCCATTATCAAGCAATTTATTGTACTAAAGAAAAAAGAAAAATAACACATCAACAGAAGAGCTAAGATGCGCCTGGCAATGAATATCAATATTGTTACAATTCAAAATTAAAGCTTTAAAAAATTTATGGGCAATTCAGAAAAATTTCCAGACCCTAGAACTAACATTGAGTGTATTTCAGCAATAATTTTCTATGTTATATTTATTTTTAGATTTTATTTTCCGAAATAGGATTGCAGTAAATCAAAGCGGTAAAAAAATGTAATGGATGTGTGCAAAATATTGCCATATGATATCAGCGATCAATTCTTGTACTAAAAGACCTTAACGTGGTTGTCTGGGTCCATTTACTTTCTACAATTGGACTCAGGTGGTGTTCAAATAATAAAGGAGTTGTACTTACCTTGTTTCTTGCCTTTTGTGCAGCCCTGGCCGCTGTTGGTATAAGAGGCTAAGTGGTGATGTTGCAACAAATGTGGCCGGTAATTGTATATACAGGCAGTCCCCAGGTTAGGTACAACACAGAACGCCTGCTTTGCGGACGAGGGCACACAGCTCCTCGTAGCTGCGCGCTGAAGATTTCTGGGTAGGAGGATCAAATAGGCTACTGGGGCGTGGAGTTGCCGTGCCGTGTAGCCTCAGCTCCGGGTACTCCACACCCCCAGTAGCCTCTTTGGTAAATTAGCATATTATCACAATTAAAGAATAAAAAAGATATAGGGGACTAAAGGATTAGCCCTAAAAAGGGCTATCCATACATACATCAGAGGCACCTACACAGGGCCGGATTAAAGGAGGGGCTCCTGGGGCTCTAGCCCCGGGGCCCCCACCACTTTCACTTTTTAAGGGGCCCCCACCAGTTTCTGACAGTCAGCGACTCAGCTCAGCTGCGAGGAAGAGCCTGTAGCGTCGTGGGATCACTGGAAGGGAAGGTGAGGTAAGTATGAAGTTTATTATTTTGTGGCCATTCTCTACAGGGGGCTGGTGGCTAAATTCTACAGGGGGCTGGTCGCTATATACTACAGGGGTCTGGCAGGCTATATACTACAGGGGTCTGGCAGGCTACATACTACAGGGGTCTGGCAGGATACATACTACAGGGGGCTGGCGGGCTATATACTTCCAAAAAAGGGCCCCCACCAGTTTGCGCCCAGGGGCCCCCACCACCCTTCATCCGGCCCTGCACCTACCACTGGATCTACCTTAATAGGTAGATCTATGGTGGTAGGTTTCCTTTAATGGAGTCACCCGGGAAAACTATCTCCGCAGTCTGTGGGAAAACCAGCTCAAGTGACCCACCAGCAGCAAGATTTGGGACTTCCTGTAATGTCGTACAGAATTCAGGCAGATCAAAGGGGTAGTGCACTAATTTCTGTACATGCATGCCCCCTCTGTGTACACCACTCCAATATCAGTGGTTGGAAGCCTAGGACATCTTCTTCGCTATTTCTAATGATCACATGTTAAAATGTATCTTTCTAATGGGCCCGGTAGTAAAGAAAATATTAGGACTATCAAATTTGTAAGTTTGTTATTGGATTGGTATTGTGTTATGTTATAGGCATTTATAAAGAATTATTTTTATGCAATTCTGCAACTTTTAAATATCTGCAAAAATCGGTGGAAAAAGACATGACTAGCTTATCAAGCAGATCAAACCAGAATCATCATATGTGGCTTTCAAAAATGTCACAAAAATTGAATGTTTCTCAGTCCAGAAGTGGCATAGAAAGTGAAGTATCAGGAGAAAAGTGTTTGATATAATGATTTGGCACAAAAACCAGTAAGACTGACTAAAAATTAAAAAAAAAACTAAGAAAAAATAATCCATAGTAAATATAAAAAAATGTAGTATTCAAAATTAAAAAAAAAAAAAAAATACTTGGATCTTTTTTTTTTATAACTCTATAAATATTGTAACGTCTAATCCTACCCTTTACCCCAGGAGCCAACATTAAGGCCTCAAACTGATCATAATACAAAAGATGTCTCCAAAATTTGCCTAATGTAATAGAAATTTCTTCTGACCACTCGACAAAAAAATAGCACATATCAATTTACTTATTCTATCGTTTTTATGAACATCAGTATGAATCGTCTTGCTGTGATATACCTCAATATATCCTGGAGGTAAGAAGCTCTTTAATAATTTACATCCCATCTGTGGTCCCCCTGCAGGCTTTGTTTATTTAAATGTGTCATTTCATTCTATACCCTGTTGTGTGCTATGACATGATCCTGCTGACAATATTGACAGCTAAATTGTACAAATTAAAGGGATGATCCTGTATTTTTTAAAACTACTTTAGCATTTTCTTCTAAATTAAGTACCAAACATTGAGTAAAGGAAGGGTATTTCAAAGCCTGGAAACTTACTTAATTTTAGTACATAGCACTTTGTATGCAAATGTAGATTAGGGTGGTTGGCCGTTTCATCATCATAAAGGAGGCCGATATTACTATTCAATGCACTGCCCCATTTATTACATCTTAGCCCTCAATAAGTAAATATACAGTATAGCATTATCGTTTTTGTATGAAATAAGAAAAATGGGTCTGTTATTTTACGACCCCACTAGTCAAAGGGCCGGCCATGCAACTACCCACATAAAGCACAGAGATGCCCAATTATGTAAATGTATATTATCATGTGATTAAAGGCCCCTTTTTTCCAGGACCGCACCCCTGAAAATCTGCCTAAAATTATCTCAAACCCTTAGTATATGTGGCATACAGCATTTTAGGTGCCAATTAGGTGCAAATTACTGCCTCTATCTGATGTAGACAGATTGATACATCTCCTCCCCCTCATAGAAAAATATCACATAAACTAATAAAAACATTTGCAAATCCAAATGTCTCTTGCTGACAGTATGAAGCTGAGAGGCAGGAAAAGGTAAAAACCCTAAGATTTGCCCTAACCCTACTCTTATCTTATTACATACCATATTAATCCTCCTCCTGAGCTAATTTCCTCTTTTCTGTTCTGATTATGAGTCTATTTCACTGGATTTGATCCATATTCGGCTATTTCTAACTGTTCTTTGGTCTTCTGATTCAACTTTGGTGTATACTTTTTCTTGTGACCTTTGGCGTGAGCTTGATTAGTCTCTTGTCCTTTGATTCTGTTATTGACATACAATCCTAGTGCTGTCCTTGGTTATCTGACTCTTGTAACACTCCTTTCCCCATTCCCTGAACATTAGTTAGTAAAGGAACTGTTGCCCAGTTGGGGGTTATCATTTGGAGCGGTTCTCAAGTAGGCAGGTGCAGTTTAGTGGGCTCAGTGCTAGGACTCACCATCCATTATCCACCTGCTCCATAACAATAAAAATGTAGCAGTGGATTTATAAATAAATACATGAATAGCCTACAGAATGCTTTTCATGCAGTTAATCAAATGTACAGATGGAATGTACTGTCCAAGTTAAAACTAAAAAACATGAAACTAAAAATAAATAGAAAAAAATAAAATGTCAAGATACTAAAAGTTCCTTCCTGTATTAATGCAGGTATGCAGCTTCCTCAGGTTTTCTCACCCTACTTGTCATAATCATCTTCAAGCTCCACCATTAAGTATGGAACATGATATAAAAGTCAACATTTAGTTTTTGCCTCGAAATTCTGCATAAATTGTGGCTTTTGTCCTACAATGGCATATAAAAAGGAATTATAAATTGTTCCTGTGTGTCATAGGTAGCCCAATTTTTGGAGATAAACTGGATTAAAGCAGAGAATGAATGGATGCTCTTTCCATCATATTGTTCTTTCTTAGTTTTAAACTGACCCAAACTGCGGGCCAGAAGTTCGGGTTCAGCGTTTGGCAAAACCTTCCCATTGGTAACTGCTGGCAAAAGAGTGTCAACTCTGTACAAGTTGCTGGCAAAGCCACCAGCAATATTCAGAGGACATGATGATATCACAGCATCAATCTGCGGGAAAATGGTTGTGCGAAAGCACACTTCGCTGGATGTAAATGTTGCAATCGGTGCCAGCGGAGACAGTGTTAACAGTGGGGTAGACTTTCAGAACCCAAACCTCAATGGGTCAGCTCAACCCTATTCTTTATAACTTCTCCTCTACATTTACAGGACTTGTATATAACTTTACTCTGAATGGCCCAGTTACAGCCTACAATTAAGATGCGGAAGAAATTTATGAATTTCAGTTGTCAGTTTGAAATAAACATTGAAATAATAATTATTCTAATTTTCCTTTAAAAACACACATGACCTATTAATATGTAAATATCTAAAGTAAAAAATGTCTAAAAGGATGAATAAAACAATTATGAGCCGCAAATGGTGTTTATAGGACAAATACATAATTCATAAGATAAAGAAACAATAGTTGTGTATTATATGTGCTGTAAATATTCTACATTTAATAATGGGAGCGCAGAAGAAAATAGACATTTTATTTTGTTAATAAATTGTTGTAAAACGCCAAGATTTATTATATGAGGTATCTGGGAGAAAATAGCTTTCTAATTCTCTTTGCTTTGGGAACAACATAAAGATGTCGCTGTATCAAAGACAGAAGCTGCCTCAAATACATCAACCAGACTTTTTGTAGTGTTTCAGATTTTTAGCATTGCTGTTTTATACAACATTCGAATTGATGCTTTTACTAGTTCACAACTTTAGTTACAAAAAAATCTACCAAAGTTTCTAGTTTGAAAAAAATAAGGGTTATACAGGCGGTCCTCTACTTAAAAACACCCGACTTACAGACGACCCCTAGTTACAAACAGACCTCTGGATGTTGGTAATGTACTGTACTTTAGCCTTGGCTACAATAAACAGCTGTAACAGTTATAAAAAGTGTCTGCAATTAAGATTTATTGTTAATCCTGGTTCTTATGACAATCCAACATTTTTAAAATCCATTTGTCACAAAGCCAAAAAAATTTGGCTGGGGTTACAATTATAAAATATACAATTCCGACTTACATACAAATTCATCTGGAGAACAAACCTCCAGAACCTATCTTGTACGTAACCCATACTACTTTATAGTGAATGTAGAGTTAAATAGATACATACACTATGGGTGAGACATATGTCTAATTTCCTTGATCGTTATCAGCCATCTATGTGGGTTTTGAGTGGTATGAATAGCGACTGTATGCAACAGTGACCTATTTTAATGAACATGTACTATGCCAAGGCTGGGACCCAGGCACTCGTTTGTCTGGAGAGGCAGAGAGATGAGTGCCCGGCCGTACTTACAGGAAAAGATAGAGTATGCTCTATATTTTTCCTGGTGACAGTATGGTACGTTGACCCACATTTGTGCTCACTGTAGTATAGAGATGGATATACGTCCTCACAATGTTCGTTTGAAAGGGGCCTAAGGCCGGATGCACATATTTTGGTTTGATCACATGGATTGCACACATTGCACTAAATGGGATGCAAGGACTTCCCTTCTGTCAACAGATCTTCAATGCCAGTACTATATGTACTGCTACAGTGCCAGGGCTTAAGTTTGGCTGGCAGACAGGGAGTTCCTGCATCATATTTTTGTATGATTCAATGACTTCTCTCTTGTGCAATGACTCCTATCCTGGAATCAACCAAGGTCTTCCACAGGCTGCTCACATTTGTGTCCAGGTAGTAGTAATGCAGTTGTAATGTGGCTGAACTCATGTTTCAATGTGGACATGTGGAAGCCTAGACTTTATTGAACATTTGAAATCTACTTGTTATACTTCACAATGTAAATGTTATTAATGGTTATTTTTTGTTTGTTGTCTTTGTGGCTTTATGAAACAGAGAATGAGATTTGGGGAGCTGTACTTCTGTTATAATGTCCATGGCTGAGATTTTTCCACAATTGGGGAACTGAAGCTCCTCAGAATCACTTGGTGCCAATAAGTTGTCCGTTTTATAGTATAGTCTCTGTTTTAGGGGATTATTTACAAAAAATGTATTGGACCTTATCAATACAGTATGTGCCATTTATGCAAGAAAAACAACAAAGGTTGCTGTATGGAAAGATCCCAGGATTAGATGCACAACTATGTTCTACTCCAAGACTACACCCCTGTCATCAGTTATACCCACTTATTACTTGCCATGCCATATAAATAAATTTACTAAAATCTAGCAGTTTTGAAAAGACCATTGAGGAAGCCAGTTTTTAGAACTGAACAATTGCAAGGGCTTGGTAGATGATCACTTTGAGAGAATCTTATATCTAATATCACATTTAAAGGAAATCTACCATCAAAATCAAGCATGATAGACTAGGAACACTTATACTCATAGATCCAGGCATCATGACTTTGGTAATCATCATAGTATCATAGTATCATAGTATATAAGGCTGGAAGGAGACGCAAGTCCATCAAGTCCAACCTTCAAGAATTAAATAAATGTTTTATCCCCATAACCCGTGATATTTTTTCTCTCCAGAAAGTCATCCAGGCCTCTCTTGAACATGTACATAGAGTCCGCCATAACAACCTCCTGCGGCAGAGAGTTCCACAGTCTCACTGCTCTTACAGTAAAGAACCTTTGTCTATGGTGATGGTAAAATTGCCTCTCCTCTAGGCGTAGAGGATGCCCCCTTGTCCTGGTCACAGGCCTAGGTATAAAAAGATCTTTGGAGAGATCCTTGTACTGTCCGTTCAGGTATTTGTACATTGTAATGAGGTCTCCCCTCAGTCGTCTTTTTTCTAAACTGAATAATCCCAAATTTTGTAATCTGTCAGTGTATTCTAATCCCCCCATTCCCCTAATAATCCTGGTTGCTCTCCTCTGCACCCGTTCCAGCTCTATTATATCCTTTTTATACACTGGTGCCCAAAACTGTACACAATATTCCATGTGTGGTCTGACCAGGGATTTGTATAAGGGCAAAACTATGTCTTTATCATGAGAATCTATTCCTCTCTTGATACATCCCATTATTTTATTTGCTTTAGCAGCAGCCGCCTGGCTCTGGTCACTAAAATTAAGTTTACCATCCACCAATACGCCCAAGTCCTTTTCAGCTTCAGTTTTACTAAGTAATTGACCGTTTAGAACATAATTATACTTTTTGTTTCCATGGCCCAAGTGCATAACTTTACATTTATCTACATTAAACCTCATCAACCATTTCTCTGCCCATCCCTCAAGCTTCCACAAATCCCTCTGTAATGCTAAACTATCGACCTCAGTATTTATTACTTTACACAGCTTAGTATCATCTGCAAATATTGAAACTTGACTGTGTAAACCCACTACAAGGTCATTAATAAAAATATTAAAAAGAAGTGGCCCCAATACTGACCCCTGTGGCACTCCACTGGTAACATCAACCCAATCTGAGAATGTGCCATTAATGACCACCCTCTGTTTTCTATCACTAAGCCAATTACTTACCCAGATACACAGATTTTCTCCTATTCCCAGCAGTCTCATTTTATATACCAACCTTTTATGTGGCACGGTGTCAAATGCCTTTGAGAAGTCCAGATATACAACATCCATAGCGTCCCCCAGATCCAGTCTTGAACTTACCTCCTCGTAGAAACCAATCAGATTAGTCTGACAGGACCGATCTCTCATAAACCCATGCTGACGCTGGGTTATAAGGTTGTGCACAGTGAGATACTCCAGGATAGCATCTCTAATAAACCCCTCAAATATTTTCCCCACCACAGCAGTTAGACTTAGGGGTCTGTAGTTTCCAGGATCGCTATTTGATCCTTTTTTGTATATTGGTACCACATTTGCTATGCGCCATTCCTGTGGGAATCATTGGCTCATTGGCATAATTTTAAAAGCTGATTTTAGAAGAAGGAGGATGGCCCTGGATAACAAATATAATAATATGACCACACAGTCATGATGCCTGGATCTATGAGTAAGTGTGACTGGTCTATCGTGCTTGATTTTGATGATAGATTTACTTAACTTCCTGTATCAGTGATGTCACTTCCACTCAGTGCGTGGCCAGCTTGCAGCTCCGTCCTATTCAAGTGAATAAGCTTCAATAATAAGCACAACCATATCCCGTGGAAATACCAAACAGTTAATGTATCACTTACTTTGATTGTCAGTCGTGTTATGAATAGTGACCACAGGAACCCTTGGACCTAATAAAACATAAACCATAGAAACATTGTTATTAGTGAATAAGAACTAATGACATAACTATAGATGTCTTCTATGGTAATGAAAAGTTGTGATCTCCCTATATAATTTCAATACAGGCGGTCCCCGACTTAAAGACACCAGACTTAAGGATACCCCTAGTTACAGACGGACCTTTCTGACCCCCGTTAACTCTGGTGAAGCTCTCTGGATGTTACTTTAGTCCCAGGCTGCAATGATTAACTGTACGTTGTCTGTAATGAAGCTTTATTAATAATCCTTGGTCCCATGACAGCACAAAATTTTGAAAATCCAATTGTCACTGGGACAAACATTTTTTTGGTCTGCAGTTACTATTATAAAATATACCAATTCCATCTTACATACAAATTCAACTTAAGTACAAACCTAAAGAACTTATCTTGTACGTAACCCGGGGACTTCCTGAACATGAATCAAAATACTATTTTAAAAATTCATTTTTTTTTTCTAGGCACACCAATATATCTGTTTTTGACAGAATTCTGAATCAAAACTTAAATGCCATGTCGTTTAATATCGTTTTTAGACACTCTTAGGACTAAAAGTCTGTGGTCTCCGAAAAGAGTTCATGGCTTTCGAGGAGAAGAAACATACAGCAAAAATTATGCAAATGCAACAAAATATTGGTTCAATTTCGGCTGTAAACTAAGTCATCTTAAAGTAGGTGCAAAGTACTACTAGCCAGTTTTATACTACCGCAGATTTATTATTATGTCATGAGTAAGGACATGAATTATCTTGTCCGAAACAGGTCATTCCAGTGTTTTTCTTTCTTTTATGCCATAGATACAGGCTTGTATCATGCACCTTAACCTGACGTCATTATGTTTTTAATTTTTTTGGATGAAATAAAGGATTCTAAACTTTTTTATATCACAAGTGCTGGATCATTCAATACAATTTTCTTACCACTATGCTACTGAAGTTGGCATGGTTTGTTATGGATCTTGGGCACATTGAAGGAGGATAGATGAAGAGGAACGATTTTTTTCCATTCTGGTGAGCTGTTATACATTCACTTTTTTTCCTTTTTTTGTGCAGATTTATTATGCAGAATTAGACATTTCGATAAATCTGGGTCGGCATAAGACTTGAGATCCTTTGGGGCAGATTTACTTACCCGGTTCATCCGCGATCCAGCAGCGTGTTCTGTGCAGAGGATTCGGGTTCTGCCGGGATTCACTAAGGTAGTTCCCCCGATGTCCACCATGTGTCGCTGCTGTGCTGAAGTTCGTCGGAGTGCACTGAAGTTCACCGTCCTACGCTGGGTGCAGGTAAGCGCGTGTCAAGCGACCCTTTTTTTTAAAAAATGCGGCGGTTTTTCCAAATCTGTCGGGTTTTCTTAAGGCCATGCCCATAGATTTCCATCACGTGCATGCCGGTGCCGATGCACCACAATCCGATCGCATGCGCCAAAATCCCGGGCCAATTCAGGGAAAATCGACGCAAATAGGAAATTTTCGGATAACCCGTCGGAAAAACGTGATTCGGGCCCTTAGTAAATGAACCCCTTTGAGATACTTTGACACACTTTTGATAATTCTGTCTCTATGTGTTATCTGTGGCAATGGGCAGCAGCAGGTAGGTAACTACCTTTTTCCCCCCATTCCTGAAGTTTTCCAATTATAGTTAAAAGCCATTTTTACAACAGTGGGAGTGAAATTTCATGGCTTACACGTCAGAAAACTAAAGTGCAGGAAATGGAAAATTTACCATCTTAGTTTTTTTGTGCCTCACTGGGCATGGATCAAAATAGATCTTGGTGAAGACTCCCCTGCCCAACTGATTTAACTTTAATATAGCTTTAATATAATAAAATATTTACTGTCACTGCTAAAATGTTTGCTCTTGTGTAGATTTCAACTATGAAGAGCTTAATTTACTGGAGTTAAGTGGAACCTTTGCAAAATTCTGGCCTATCTGACACTAGTGGGCATGATGAGCACAAAACTTTATACAGCGTCCCCAGGGTGTCATTATTTTTATACCACTATTTAGATTCCCTCCAAAAATGGTGCCTACTAAATCTATTGCATCACCCTGGTCCTGAAACCTCTCCATGACCTATGTTTCTGTTCTGATACATTCCCCTACTATGTTATCTTTGCTTACATTTCAATTTACATGGCTCTAACCTTTCTAAGCTTTTCTGTAGGTAGGATGTATACACGTTGCAAAGGACGACAATAGATGTCAACGTCTTTGATTAAAATCTGCTGACTGCAAAAAAAAAAAAACTAAAAACACCTACAGAATATCTTTCACGTGATCCATCTTCTTTACTCTCTTGGGTCTATGTAGCTGATTATTTTATTCCACAAGCTAAACTCCCAGCGTGTAAACAAAGGAAATTCAGATGTTTGGTGCCCACGTCCATGGTGCGCCTCTTAAACATTGATGAATGATTTAAAAGAGCAGCTGCCAGCGACATGCACAGAGAAGAGAGAGCTCTGCAAAACTAAGATAATTGGCAAGCGTGGTATCTATTTGCCGATTGCAGATCTCTTTATTTGTCGCCTTATGAATAATTTATATTCGATACATGAAGTTCTCGCAGAGAAGATATTATCCTACAAATAACAGGCGCACATTACTTTAGTTGGGCTAATGTTTTAAATATAGTTTTTTTTTTTTTTACTTAATCTGGTGACAACAATCTGAGTCGCTTCACAAGGAAAGTACAGCCTTGTTTTCAGCTACTTTGTAGAGACAGATTTTTAGGCAGATGACATTAAGTTTGGCTGAATAAAAGGAATCCCTTTACGTATTTCATTCCATCAATTTAATTACATCTATCCTCGTAGTTTGGGAAATAATAAAGGACAATCACATGGTGTACAGAAATCAGAAGAAACCTGAAGGTCTTAAGCCATGTTCACATTATGTTACATTTCCATAAAAAATAGTACATTGGTCTACATTTAGTTGCATTAAAGCAAATTTACTATCAGTTTTATTGATGGCAGATGTGTCCAACTAAGAAGTTCCTTATGAACTTCTTTTATTATAACTTTAAATGCGCTATTGAAGAAATATAGAGTTATAAATATTATGCTAACCAGTCTGGGGCACTCCGGATATGTCACCTGAGCACCTCAGTTGTGTTATAATTTATTCACTGCCCCATACGATACAATTCCCACCTGGTCCGGGACTAAGCGGGACTTGTATCGCAATGGAGGAATGAATAAATTAGGTGTATAGACTTATAATAAGGGAAATTTTGAGGAGTTCTTAGTAGGACACCTCTACCATCAGTAAAACTGATGGTAGATGTCCTTTAACATAACAATATACTAGGGTCTAGATTCTGTCCTTCTCCAGAATATTGGTGTTACCCAACTTAATGGAAATAGTTGGAGATATGGGACCAATAAGACAACTAACTACCCTCACTTAGTATAAAGCAAATTTCTCGGGCAAAAAACAGGTGTTAAATGGGGGGGTTTGGGTTTGGTACCTGGACCCGAAAATATCTCTGATGTTCCCAAACCTCATGTGGTCCGCTCATCCCTAGCCACAGATCTTCTAAAAAGAGCCACGCTTATGTACAGGATACTTCACCTGCAGGTCCATAATTTCATTTGTTTATATGTGCCCTGAGGACCTCACTTCTGATGGAAGAGCTAAGGATAAAGTGTGAATATGTAGGTTATCTAGGTGCAGAGAAACTTCTGTCCAGGAAGAAGCTATGAGGACATAAAATAAGAGCTTTTTTTATATATATATATTTAGTTGCTCTTGAAAAACATCATCCCTTGGATTTTGTTCCTGCAAAGATTTTATGGCATTTCATCTGATCTCACAGAGCTCCATTAATCTTAGTAGAAGACAAGTTAATGTATTATTCGGGCTATAATACCTTCACATTTCAGTAAGAAATACTCCAGAGTGTGACTGAAGGAGGCGCTGACATAAGTACAGTTCTCAATCAATAAGCACGAGATGCACTGTCGGTTGAAGCTCCCATTGGTGTTAGTACTGCAAAGAAACAATTAGTAAAGTGAATAAGTACCAGTTTACATTTTGCTCCATTCATAGTACAATAGACAGCAATTAAGGTTACAAGATGGAAGGAAACAAATAGCAAAGTAACCATCATCCAATTACCATCCTGTCTCGTAAGAACAACTCAATCTGGAATAATAAATTACTGACACCGAATGCAAAATCTATGTCAAACCAAGATGTCGGGAAGGCTATCATGAGTTGGTCAAAACGATTGAAGGTTCATAGATTGTAAACTCTTACAAAAGAGAACCCTAAATTCTAGTGTTTGAACTAATGAAAATGTTTATTAGGCCACAATAAAACCACTTTGTGTTTGCATTTATTATTGAAGCATTTGGATTTACTTAAATCAAAGTATTGGGTGGTATCCCTTTCCTACAGCACCCTTGATCCTGGAGGTAAAAAAGATCTCCCTAGACTGAAAAGTGTAGTTACACTGCAATGCTTAACTTTCTTTGTATTTGTACTTCACAAATAGTGAATGCTTCTGAATATGATGCAGTAAATAAAGACTAAGGCACATGACATGAAACATACCACAAACAGGGGAAAGTTTCCTTCCCTTTTGGCCAGGTGGAGAAGGGGGGGGGGGGGTTGCTGCCACGACGCAAATATACAGCAGGTGCAATTCCTGACTGTATTGTGGTGTGACCGCCAGTTTGGTTACAGTGCAGTGTGACTATGCACAATAGACCTCTACGTATACAAGTTATGTGCATGAGGCCTTAGAATTATTATTATAATGTTTTAGGGTTCAATATATGATATACAGAACCATCACTAGTGTGGTTCAATGAGTGGTGTCTCCTTGACCTTACCATGAGCCCTAACAAGTAACTTTCAACTTAGACTTTATGGCACGTCTAATGAAGTCACTTAGAAATATTCAAGCTCTGAAGTGAATTTTGTAGCCCCCAACTTAAGGACACCCAACTTACCGACGACCCCTAGTTACAAACGGACCTCTCTGCCCACTGTGACCCATGGTGATGTTCTCTGGATGCTTTACTAGACCTCTCTGCCCACTGTGACCCATGGTGATGTTCTCTGGATGCTTTACTATGAGTCTCCGGCTGCAATTAACCTTTTTCCAATGACAGCACAAAACTTTGAAAATCCAATTGTCAGAGGGACAAAATTTTTTTGTCTGACGTTACAATTATAAAATTTACTATGTCCCACTTACATACAAATTCAACTTAAAAACAAACCTAAAGAGCCTAGACAATCTTGTATGTAACCCAGGAACTGCCTGTACTTAGTGGGACAGACACATGGAGAGAGGTGTGACTTCTAGATATGAAAGTCACATCTATTAGATAATTATGTTATAACCTGTGGATATTCCATAAATGTTTAAATGTCTGTTTCTTTAGCATAGAAACATTTAGCTTCTGTAAACTGACCTAGATCCAAAGGCCTTGTTGGAACGTGTGTATTGAGATTCTCTCCCATAGAATCAAGGTCAGGGGATAGGTTAAAACCTTGTATAATAAAGTCAGATTGAACTTTTTTTCTTCTGATGGTTTCATATAGGGAAAAAAAACCCTTAAAGCATATGAGATTGGAGGTATACAAAGATTTAAAGCATGGCTCCTCAACTTTGTACATGGAACTGAATGACATATGTGCACATGAACACTTAATAAAAAAGAACTTTGAAACTAATGGTGCATATAAAAAAAGAAGCCTACCATGAGGAATCTACCATTAGAAGCTGATCTGATGGTAGTTTCCTCGTCCCTACATCTGCCCTAATATATATTTGAGTAATCTTAAGACCTAATCTAATGTTTAAAAATCTTTATAAAGGTAATATGTAAATTACTAGGATAGGCTATGGGGGCATGGGGTAGCCTGGCTGGGCACCGGGCACTGAGGTTACTAATCGTGCCACTAGCCTCTCCAGTGGATGACCCTGGAGAGTTTACTAGGGCGTGGAATAACCTCTGTGAATGGCCAGGCTACTCCACACCCCAGTGCCTCTCCAGGTAATTTACATATTACTTTTATAAAAAATTTTAAAAGTTAGATTAGGTCACATAAATATTAGGGCAGATGTAGGTACGAGAAATCTACCATGAGAGCTACTTCTGATGGTAGATTCCTCATGGTAGGTTTCCTTTAAGGTATGAAACATTGGTTCCGCACACAGACCTGGGTGCTGTGAACACTGACTGAAGTGCGCTATATATTCTATAGTGGCTCTGGTTGGTATTTCAGCTCATCCCCATTCTCTGGCATGGGACTGAAATGCAAACTGGCAATTTTGATGAATAGACATGACATGGCAGATCAAGGAAGCTCACTACAACACCGCAACTGCTGATCAATGGGAATGGTGAGTGTCAAACCCCCATTGATCTTATATTGATGACCTATCCTAAAGCATATAGCAATTATTATCAGCAGAGCAAGAAGTTACTTCACAACCTGTCCACCACCACCTGAATTATTAACCAGACTGGTGAACCAAAAATTATTTTACAGCTAATAGTAACAGCTAGAAGATACAATCAACCGGCTATTAAAAATTAATAAAGCCAATCGACACAAATTGAAAACGGCATTATACAGTATTATATATCACTCTTACAGATGGTAACATTATTCATACAACTTTCTAAAAGAAGACATTCCACATTTATACCCTGTGGTTATAACACGGCACAATGTAAGAGATCAAAGTCTATTTACCTGTATAACTGCCTGCGTGTAGGGGAGTCTTCCGTGCTGAGGAAGTAGCTACATGAAATTAAAAATACAGATTAAAAAGGGAATAGAAAATATATGTCTGACATAAAAGACACAAAGTAACAGCAGGTTGTTATAGCCATAAAGGTAAAAAAAAATAATTAAAGCCTAAAACGCTGAAGGGGAAACTGCGACGACTTTGAACTACTTTCCTTTACACGCTCAGTCCCGGATCATTAATCCGTTTTTTTCCGATACAATGTCAGTGTTTGATCTGAAATCTCCTTTATATGAAGAGGATTATTTAATGCAACATGAAAAATAGATTCTTTCCCTTTCATTATTTTCGCTGATCATTAGTCTTAAGTAATCGGCATTTTAATTTTCTTTCGCCAAAATTCCAAGACATATGAATCGCGTCAGGTTTTACGAAGCAGAATAATTAGAGGTGCAAGATGACAAATTGCCGAGTGCAGCCGGATGTTTCAGCCATCTTCTCAGTTCATTCTCACTTAACAAATCTTTCCCATTGTCAAGATGACAAAATTGTGACTTCCTTTTAAAGTGACCTAGAATTTTGCAATCGTTTTCTTCTTCCCTGACAACAACGGGCACTGAGATGTGCTTCCTCCTGAAAAGACGTGGGAAGCTGAGATTGATGAAAAGATTTGCAGTCTCTCATTGAAACCTTTGTGAATTCTCAATGATTGTCAGACCTCAGGAGTCAAGAATCTGTGACCTTATACACACAAAACGCTGTCTCTGTATGGTAACTGGAAACTGAGTAAAGTCACATTTTATTTATGTGACATTATAGCTGGAAATGGATGGCCTTGTATTACTCAATATCTTCAGGTTCTACCAGGATGGAGAATTGTATCATTAGGTTTATAGGAATTCACATCATAGCTGCAACATTTAGTTATGGAGGCTGTGGATACTAGAGATGAATGAATCTATTCATCTTTACCTGGATTTGGTAAAAATCAGACAGTTTTCTGGCACCAAATGGAATCCAAATTTTTTTCTGATTCCCTTGAAACAAACCAATGTTGTTACAATCATCATGGAGTTAGTTTGGTATGTTACCATCTCTAGTCCTCTTAAACTTTTTTTTTTAATAAAAAAAGTCATATCTCATTTTAGCAAAAAAAAATAGGGATGGGATTCACTTTAAGGTTAGTATTAGGTTTAACATTCAACTGTGCTGGGCTACCTAGATACTGGGGGCATGTGCTGGGCTAAATATATACTGAGAGCATGTGCTGGGCTACCAAGATACTGAGGGCATGTGCTGGACTACCTAGATACTGAGAGCATGTGCTGGACTACCTAGATACTGGGGGCATGTGCTGAACTACCTAGATACTGAGGGAATGTGCTGAACTACCTAGATACTGAGGGAATGTGCTGGGCTACCTAGATACTGGGGGCATGTGCAGGGATACCTAGATACTGAAGGCATGTGCTGGACTACCTAGATACTGAGGGCATGTGCTGGGATACCTAGATACTGAGGGCATGTGCTGAACTACCTAGATACTGAGGGCATGTGCTGGACTACCTAGATACTGAGAGCATGTGCTTTGCTACCTAGATACTGGGGGCATGTGCAGGGATACCTAGATACTGAGGGCATGTGCTGGACTACCTACATACTAAAGGCATGTGCTGGACTACCTAGATACTGAGGGCATGTACTGGGATACCAGATACTGAGGGCATGTGCTGAACTACCTAGATACTGAGGGCATGTGCTGGACTACCTAGATACTGAGGGCATGTGCTGGGCTACCTAGATATTGAGGGCATGTGCTGGGCTTCCTAGATACTGAGAGCATGTGCCTGGCTACCTAGATACTGAGGGCATGTACTGGGCTACCTAGATACTGAGGGCATGTGCTGGGCTTCCTAGATACTGAGAGCATGTGCCTGGCTACCTAGATACTGAGGGCATGTGCTGGGCTACCTAGATACTGAGGGCATGTGCTGGGCTTCCTAGATACTGAGAGAATGTGCCTGGCTACCTAGATACTGAGGGCATGTGCTGGGCTACCTAGATACTGAGGGCATTTGCTGGCCTACCTAGATCCTGAGGGCATGTGCTGGGCTACCTAGATACTGGGGGCATGTGCAGGGCTAAATAGATACTGAGAGCATGTGCTTGGCTACCTAGATACTGAGGGCATGTGCTGGGATACCTAGATACTGAGGGCATGTGCCGGACTACCTAGATGCTGAGGGCATGTGCTGGGCTTCCTAGATACTGAGGGCATGTGCTGGGTTACCATAACACTGAGGGCATGTGCGGGGCTAAATAGATACTGAGAGCATGTGCTGGGCTACCTAGATACTGAGGGCATGTGCTGGACTACCTAGATGCCGAGGGCATGTGCTGGGCTTCCTAGATACTGAGAGCATGTGCCTGGCTACCTAGATACTGAGGGCATGTGCTGGGCTACCTACACACTGAGGGCATGTGCGGGGCTAAATAAATACTGAGGGCATGTGCTGGACTACCTAGATACTGGGGGTATGTGCTGGGCTACTTAGATACTGAGGGTATGTACTGGGCTACCTAGATATTGAGGGCATGTGCTGGGCTTCCTAGATACTGGGGGCATGTGCTGGGCTTCCTAGATACTGAGGGCATGTGCTGGGCTACCTACATACTAAAGGCATGTGCTGGGCTACCTAGATACTGAGGGCATGTGCTGGACCTACATACTAAAGGCATGTGCTGGGCTACCTAGATACTGAGGGCATGTGCTGGACTACCTAGATATTGAGGGCATGTGCTTGGCTACTTAGATACTGAGGGCATGTGTTGGACTACTTAGATACTGGGGGCATGTGTTGGACTACTTAGATACTGGGGGCATGTTCTGGGCTAAAAAGATACTGAGGGATGTGGTGGGCTACCTAGATCCTGATGGCATGTGCTGGACTACATAGATCCTGAGGGAATGTGTTGGACTTCATAGATCCTGAGGGCATGTGCTGGACTACATAGATACAGAGAGCATGTGCTGGACTCCCTTGATAGTGGGGTATGAGCTGGACTATCTAGATACTGAGGGCATTTGCTGGAATGTCTGTTAATAACTGCTCTAAGTGTAACTTGTTCTAAGTTCAAGTCACAGGGAACTTTTTGCCGTATTGCTTTCCCCTCTTATTTGAATCATTATTGAAACTGCTCAGTAATAAATTCTCTTAACTTGAAGCTTCTCGATAGACACAGACACGTCTTAGTGGTTAGGGATGAAGCATATTTCTTCCAATATCATGCAATTCTCCAATATTACGCTCTACTGAATATGTGTATTTCCTTACAGAGGAAGGAAGGTTGAACAGCCACCAGACACCTCCAGGGCTCTTATCTAAGGACACGAACCAGATAAGAAAATTCCACCTGTCTAATTAATTTCGCTCTTGAGAGCTGATGCTCAAGGTGCCTGACAGCCTTTATAGACATTGTCACCGGGACCTGTTGAAGACGCCAAGTTACGCTGACAACGACCTGTCTACGGACTGCTGTTTGTGTCCTGTCAGTACAAGCTACAAGAACGATTATACAGGACTCTTACTTTTGTTCACAATTTAGTAGAGGTGGAAGATCTAAAATCATTTGAAAAAAAAAGAATAGAAAGGCTGCTTATCCGGTCACAGATAACCGATAAATTTGTTAAATTTAATTACATTGGATACGTCATCCTGCAACTTTGTTTAAAACAGTACTCGAATTCCATTGCTTCTTTATTTGAATTTACTTATTTATTCTTATACATCACGGACCTTTAAGGTTTTGTTGAATGTAATATAAATATGATGTGTCATATGCCAGAAATTTGCTCATTGTGTATCTATATGTACTTTCTGGATGCCTTTGCTTTTTGTAGCCACTGGCTGTCGTTACCAGTTATGAGGGTAATGTAATAGGCTTGTGCTTTGTATCATCTACTTACATTTTTTGAAATTTTTCATCGTATGCCAGAATTTCTGTAACATCCCAGTCTCCTGAGGTAATAGACTGTAAATTGTCATTACTGTTGTTGGCCTAAAAGATGAATAAAACCGTTGAAATGAAAAATCAATGCTTTTAGAATGAAGATAAATATAAAAAAGTATATCATTTATGGCAAACAGGATGAGACTTTAATGCTGTGGCCACGTCAATGCGCACAAACTAGAGGAAGATCGCTTGAAGGGAATCCATCATCACGATTTATCTACCCAAACTAACTGCTATGTTATGTAAGGCTGTGTGCACACACATCACTCATGCCTTTGTTTTTTATGTCCTGCTGCTAATTCCATACCAAAACTTTAGAAATATGAAAATTAGGCTGAAGTGCTTCAGTGTGATGGTAGCGAAGCTCCTCAGGGCTCCAAATACACAGCAACTAAAGGTGAAGAATGAGAATGGTTGGTGAAAGTGTAGCAGAGGGCACAGTAGTGGATTATAATATAGGCAGTTTGGGCCCAAAACTTCTAGGGGGCCCTTTGTCCACCAAAACTACCCACCAAGATTTATGCTCAGTTGGACCTTCACCTATGAAATCTGCTCCTGCTCTCAATACAGATGTACAGAAGAGCCATTTCAGGACCTTTGAGGGTCATCTGAAACCGCAGATTGAAATCAGACAGAAGGGACGCATCTTACATTCCCCAAGAAGCTTGAAGGAAGAGAATATGCAAGAAGAGAATTCAAGACTTGTAGAGACTGTTATATTTATACAGCTTTGGACCCATAGGGGCTCATTTACTAAAGGTCCGAACACCGCACTTTTGTCGGGTTTCCCGAATATTTCCGATTTGCCCTGAATTGGCCCGGGTTTTTGGCGCACGTGATCGAATTGTGTCACATCAGCGTCGGCTTACACGCAACAGAAATTGGGGGGCATGGCTGTTGGACAACCCGATGGTTTCGGACAAACTGCAGAATTTTAAAAAAGAATTGTGTCGCAAGATCAGCACTCACAGGCACCAGGAAAAAGAAGGTGAACTCCGGCGGACCTCGGCACAGAAAGCGACACATGCAGGAACTCAGATGCACAATGTTAGTGAATCACGAATCCTCGTCGGATAACGCACCGCATGATCGCCATGGGACCGGGTAAGTAAATCTGCCCCATAGTGTCTTAATAGAAGGTATTTCAGGCTCATTTGCATATTTCAACAGTTATGTTTTGTTATGGAAGGAAAAGCTGTTCAGTAAAATTAAAGTTATTAATGGCATGTGTGAGCAAACATGCACATTACAAAGCAGATATGTTTTGGGCTAAGTAAATCATGGTGATAGAAGTAAGTTAGATTGTGGAATTATCTTCCCCTGAATGTTGTGATGGTTAACATAATTAACGAGTATAAAAAGGGGCCTGTTGCCTTTGATAGGTCAAATAAAGTGATAGCTTTTAATGGCCAAAACTGAAATATAAAGATGCTACAAGCAATTTTTCAGGACAGCTTAAGTCCCTTTATCAGACATGGTATAACAGGCTTTCTGAAGTGACACAGATCTTATAAACTATGAAGTGTAAACAAAATGTAAACAAAAAGACAGTTGCAATAATGCAAATGTTGACTTAATATGACAAACATACTTGAGTCGGAAGGAAATTTATTCCCACTATGGACCAATTGGCTTCAGCCTTATAGTTTTGTGTCAATTTCGGATTTTTAAGGGTTTTAGGTTTGACTTGAAGGACCCATGGCATTATTCATCCCTATCCAATATGATACTACATTACAATATTGCATAACTGTATTATCCCTTAAAATGGGTGTTTTTAAATGTTAATATTGTTGTTTGCAAGAAGTTTGCACATGAAAGAAAACGCAAAGTCCGACAGAACACTGGCGCAGGGGCTTTAGTAAACTGTATCTTTTTAATTTTTAAGTTTTAATGAAGTTTTAAATATTATTATTTATATTTATTTATATAAATTTATATTAATGTTCATATTGAGTAAAAAAAAAAAAAAAAGAGAAAAAGCATAGTTTGAACCATAAATTATTAAAGGTATAAAATACAGTAGTACAATAAAGTGTCGAACATACTGTATCTTTACTCACAATCCCTTTCTTGAGGGAATCAATATCTTACTTGTGATGAGGAAACGGCGATATGGTGAAATTTCCCCCGACCTAACTGTGGGATTGCTCTCACAAAGAAGAACTTTCTGCCGTCCTTTGAGAAGATTGGCTGTTCATTCTGAAATAGAGACAAGACAGAAGCGTTAGCATTCATGAGGCAAAAATCAATAGTCTAATGGTTCAGCTAAACACTTGAATCTGAGCTGTAGGAAAAAGACTTGTGTAGCGTTAACTGTTATTGCCCGTACTGTAGTCTCATTTCTCCCAGCTTAATGATGCCGCACAGGTAATATGTGGCTGCAACAAAACTGTATGTCCTTGTCGAATCGAGTTTACTATAAATCTGATCCTGCAGAAACTTGTGAGAAATTCTAATCGGATGTAAAAACACAGGATCACATATAAAGCTTTTCCAATGCACGGAAGCTGATTGCTTTGGTTTGGTTCTAAACTTTTTGGTAACTTTTCAACTGAAAAAATGAACAGAAAGTACTTGGCACTGGGTACATTTTGAGCACCTACTTCAACTAGGTACAAAATGATTGGAAGGTATTAAAGTATCAAATGCCCAAGCTGTTTAGCGGTGATTGGTCAGCTTCAGCTGTGTGATCAGAAGGAGCAGCAGGTACTTTCTTCAGTGGAAAGGCAACTAGATAGTCCCCAAAGTTGCACAGTTACAACCCAAACCTAGCCAAACCAGTTAAATGCAGTTGAAAAGGGGCTATGGTAAAACAAACTTTAACACATATAACACATACTAATAATACAACAAAACTTATGGACACAGGATCAAGTTTACTGTTGGTAGATGTGTCCTAATAAGAAGCTCCTGCCGAAAGATGTTCCTCAGGACTTCTTTTGTTATAACTCTATGTGATCCTGGAAATATATAGTTATAAAAGTTATGCAAATTACACTAGAGTGCTCAGGCTACATTAACTTAACACCTCAGGGAGCCTAGTATTTTAATGTATGTACTCCCTCCATAGCACTAGAGGTCCCTCCCCCTCACAGCGCATAGATAGGTGACGGGCAGGCGGAGCAGCTATGGCAGGAATACATGCATTAAAATACAAGGCTCCCTGAGGCTACATCATCCTTGAAAGTGACATAACTTGAGCGCCCCAGGGGAATTTGCATAACTTTTATAACTCTATATTTCCGGGATCGCAGGATATAGAGTTATAATAAAAGAAGTCCTGAGGAAGGATGTTCCTCAGGAACTTCTTATTAGGACACATCTACTATCAAAAACTGATGTTAGATGTCTTTTAACAAAGTTAATTTGTACAAGAAACTAATAAAGGATAGAAGCAGCAGAGAGACTGGCTTTAGAAAGATCTTAGTGGATTATTACGGGATTAACGTGAAAGCAAAGAGGGTCATCAAGTTATTTGAGCTCCTTTCATCAATGGAGCATTGACGTAGAAACATTACGGTATAAGGACTTCAACTGGAAAAGAAGACTAAATTCACAGGATTTCAAGATTGAAAGTTCCAACTCTCAAAGTAACAACTTGTGGATTGTAACCATGGAATTAAAAAGTACAAAAAAGCTTTTCATCACTATGGGCCACCAATTGGTGGATAAGATATCCACTGGACCACATGTAGTAAATATTCAGACGGGCATCAATGTCCCAAAATTGTCAAAATTGAGTGTTAGTAAAAGGAAACCTACCATGAGGAATCTGCTTGTATTCCTCTTGCTGCCTCTGCCCTAATCTGTAATTTATAATCCTGGAACCTAATGTAACTTGTTATAAACTTTATTTTA
This sequence comes from Engystomops pustulosus, assembly GCF_040894005.1. Lineage (NCBI taxonomy): Eukaryota > Metazoa > Chordata > Amphibia > Anura > Leptodactylidae > Engystomops > Engystomops pustulosus. Next base: position 178,594,956 of record NC_092415.1, on the reverse strand, counting down.
GTAATATGTAAATCAACGTCAAGGGCTACTGGGGCGTGTACTAGCCGTAGCTCACAATGCCCGGGAAGGCTAGTACACACCCCGGTAGCCTCTGCAGTTAATTTACATATTATTAAAATAAAGTTTTTTACAAGTTAGGTTCCAGGATTATTAATTACAGATTAGGGCAGAGACAGGCAGGAGAAATCTACTTCTGATAGTAGATTCCTCATGGTAGGTTTCCATTAAACTCCTTTATCAGTTGACATGATTTTCACATAGAATATTTTGAAGGACAAAAAGGAAATAATGCATTTTAGATCATCAGGACTTTATCACCCTGGAACTCCTATCAGTGTATAATATCCCACTGGTCCTCAAGTAGTAGATATTCAAAATGACTTGGTCAGGAAAGATCTTGGTATTGTGGTAAGGCCCAGTATTACAAGACAAAAAGTGTCAAATTGAACCTAAAGGATTGTTCTCGATCAACAAAAAGTTGATGATGTTTTTATAACTAAAATGAACTGAAAATACTAAAATAATTTTATTTTCAGAATAAGATGGGAGCTGTTTTTTCAGCTAAAATAGCCTACAACCTAATTATGTCACCAATATGGAAGGCCTGAGAATGTAGCCAGAACAAATGCAGAATGTTACATGGACATGGAGATTGATGCTTTAAAGGAAAGGTAAGATAAGTAAGGTAACAAAGTCGATTTTATAGGGGTGAAATGGAAACAATTTTTAGCTAAAAGAAAAGCTAGCATTTAGTTAATAGATCTCTATCGAAACCTATCACTAGCTGTATTTGTGATAAATGTGGTGACAGGTTCCCTTTAAGCAGGAAATCATTCAATTCTAACAGTTTTAGATTCGCGTTTTCCCGACGTGTTACCCGAATATTTCTGATTTGCGCTGATTTTCCCTGTATTGCCCCGGGATTTTGGCGCACGCGATCGGATTGTGTCGCATCGGCGCCGGCATGCACGCAATGGAAATTGGGGGGGGGGGGGGGGGAGCGTGGCAGAACGAAAACCTGACGGATTTGGAGAAACCGCCGCATGTGAAAAAAAAAATTTCACTCGGCACGCGCTTACCTTCACTCAGCCCGGCTTGGTGTACTCCAGTGCGTTCCGATGCTCTTCAGCGCAGCAGCGACATCTGGTGGACGTCGGAGGAACTGCCTTAGTGAATCCCGGCTGGACCCGAATCCATCGCAGAGAACGCGCCGCTGGATTGCGAATGGGCCGGGTAAGTAAATCTACCCCATTGTGTTTTGACCCTAGTCTTTAAAATGTCAAAAATATTAAAATTTGGAGTTTTTTTAATAGATTAAATGGATACAATTTCAAGTGACTGATTATTTTATCTAACGGAAGCTCATTAATCCAGCACCAAAAAGATGGAAATCAAAAGATTGAAGCTCATTATGATCAAATTAGTTTTTTCTTGGATTAATCTAAAGTAATTGGAAGAGGAGAACGCTGGTTTGTTCTGTCATATCTATGTGCCACATTAATCCCTAATGATTTCACATGACATCTACTAATTGATACTATATATTTCGATTGCAAATTAATTGCTAAGTATTGTAAACGTATTATGAAGAGCCAGTTCTGGTTAAGAGGATGAGCCTTCAGTCTGCATTTAGTGATTTGAGTCTATCAGTGTGTCATATGGCAAAGTGTAACTGACAAGTTACCGTAGTTACTTTTTCAACTTTGTAAGAATTTTCTTTTACAATTTGTGCTGATTTTTTTAAAAAAACATTCCATGTCACCATCTTTGGTTAAAAAAAACTGTTGTATTTTTTATATATATGTCCTAGCTGTAGATCCCTGCATTGCGCGTGATAGGAAATAACTGCTCTTAGCTATAACAAAATAGAATGGGTTAACAAAAAATATTTTATATATATCTATCTTGCTCTCTATGACTGTCTCTCTCTCCTCTCTGTCTCTGACTGTCTCCGACTATCTCTGGCTGTCTCTTTCAGTGACTGTCTCGGACCTTCTCTATTTCCCCATCCATTGACCTCACACATAAGTTGTCTTATACTCATTGCCTATAGTAACCAATTAAAGCTCAGAGCTCATATTAATAACCTGTGGAAGAATAGCAACCAATCACGGCTCTCCTCCTAACTGCTACAGCAGCAGCAAACAATGGCTCCTGTATCTGGTGGTTAATTAATGTATTTTGGAATTATTTTCTCAATTAGACTTAAAGGAAATCTACCATCATAATCAAGTATGATAAGTCAGGGACACTTACTCATAGAGCCAGGCATTATGACTATAGTAATCTTCTTATATTTGTTATCCATGGCCTCCTTCCTTCTAGAATTAACTTTTACAATTATGCTAATGCTCAATTGGGTTTAGGGCTCTGGCTGGGCCAGTCAGGAACAGTCACAGAGATGTTCTGCAGCCACTGCTTTGTTATTTTAACTGTGTGCTTAGGGTCATTGTCTTGTTGGAAGTTGAAATTTCTGCCCAGTCTGAGGTCCAGAGCACTCTTCAAAGAGGTTTTCATCCAGGATATCTCTGTACTTGCCCACATTCATCTTTCCTTCAATTACAACCAGTGGTTCTGTTCTTAAAGCTGAAAAACACACATGATGCTACCACCACCATGTGTCACTGCTTGGATTGTATTTGGCAGGTGATGAGCAGCGCCTGGTTTTCTCCACACATACCGCTTAGAAGTAACACCAAAAACGTCAATCTTCGTCTCATCAGACCAGAGAATCTTATTTCTCAAAGTCTTGGAGTTCTTCATGTGTTTTTTTGCATACTCAATGTGGCTTTCATATGTCTTGCACTGAGGAGTGACTTCTTTCAACACTCTCTGCCATAAAGCCCTGACTAGTGGAGGCTGCAGTGATAGATGACTTTATTGAACTTTCTCCTATCTCCCTTCTGCAATCCCAGAGCTCCATTACAGTTTTCTTTTGCCAGCCTCTCTTACCAAGGCTTTTCACCCACGATTGCTTAGTTAAGCTGGATGGCCAGGTCAAGGAAGAGTTGTGGTTGTCCTAAACTTATTCTCCTTAAGGTTTATAGAGACCACTGTGCTCTTAGGAACCTTTAATGCTGAAGAAGTTCTTTTGTAACCTTGGCCAGATCTGTGCCTTACCTCAATTCTGTCTCTGAGCTCCATGGACAGTTTCTTAGGCCTCATGATTTTTATATGCTATGACATGCAGTGTGAGCTGTGAGGTCTTATATAGACAGTTGTGTGCCTTTCCTAATCAAATCCCATCAGTTTAATTAAACACAACCGGACTTAAATGAAGGAGTAGAACTATCTCAAGCAAAGGGTCTGAATATTTATGACCATGTGATGTTTCAGGGTGCGTTCAGAGTGCTTGCATTTTCAAAAACATTATAACAGCTGAGAAGAGGAGATTTGCCTAATTCCATTTCTGTCAACATTGCTTTTACAAAACGCATGCGTTAATGTGATGTTAGCGCATGCATTTTGTTATCGCATTGTTGACAGCAATGTAATTAGGCAAACCTCCTCTTCTCAGTTGTGATTCGATGAAAACGCATGTGTAAATGCCACGTGTGAACGCACACTCAGTTTTTCTTGTTTAATAAATTAGCAAAAATATCTACATTTCTGTTTTTTTCTGTCAAGATGGAGGGGGGGGGGGGGGGGCAAAAATTGATCTTACCAATTGACTGCAATGAAACAAAGAGTGAAAAACGTAATGGGGTCTGAATACTTTTCAGACCTACTGTAAATTACAAGACAGCGTGGACCACTGGCCCGTTTATAGTCTTTGCAGCCCATTCTTCTGTTGTGAGAAACACAGCAGCAAGGATTGTACTGTTACTCCTTAAAAATTTTTATGGAAATTTAACAAGGTTCCATATTTTCTAGCTTTGTGAATCATCAGCTTCATTAATCATCTTACCTGTCTGTGTAACCAAGCTTCACTTTCATCTTCATGTTTCTGGAGGGAAAAATGGAAAATACACATTTAGTCTGGAGTTTACTTTTTAATAGAATTTACCTTCCATGGATTACTGTATATCGACAAAATGTTCTTTTTTTCATATACTTTCAAGCTACTTTAAAACTACTAAAAGATCATTAGGCTATGGCAAGTCATGCAAATTAGATGTCCCCCCTACCCCCCTTTCGTACATACACATGGCAAATCCACTTATGTTATGAATAGGGACAGTGTCGGCTCCAGGTTTCGGTAGGCCCCTGGGCAACAGAGCCTCCATGGGCCCCTTTGCAACTCATGTGCCAGCATTAAAAAACAGAAATCCTGTTGTCTAAATTATTCCCTAGTTTATCATCACAAACAGTCCCCTCATGGTTATTTTACATAAAGCCCCCTCACCCCCATGGAATCCTTATGTACAGCCTTATGTGGGCCCCCCAGCAGCTCTGGGCCCTGGCACTTGCGCGGGTATGTCCACTGCTGGTGCCAGCGCTGAATAGGGTATAGGGAGTAAACCACTGCTTGACCCCTAAAAATTGATGGTCTCCAGTTGAAATCTAACTTCCCGATTTTGAGAAGTGCCCATGTGCATTTGCTAAGCTGCTGATCCCCCTGGAATGACCCAAATTGATTGGAATATCAGCTATCATTACTCTTATGTTCATGGCCGAATGAAGATTCAGTGGCAGGAAATAAGTAGCTAAATTTTCATATTTGCAGATTTTGATTCATTTTATCTTCTGAATTGTGAAGTATATGAAATATCTGTGACTATTTGCTAAACGAAGATTTCATGGAAAGTTCATGTAAGGTGCCTGGATACTTTTTGTAATCATTTTACAGCTTTTAGTTACTGGTTTTCCCCGGAAAGGGGAATTAAATACTTGGATGTATTATACTGCCATGTATTGTACTTTACTTTAGGGAGCAGCTCAACATAACTTGCTTATCTTAGAGATTTAGTCAATGTAAAAAACAAGTGCCCAATAAATGATGTCAGATTTTGTGGTAACAGAAAAACTATAACTTTTTGCCCAGATAAACAAGTCACCAGAGGAAAGACAAGGAATTTTTGAATCTCGTTTAGTTGTGTATTTTTCCTATCATAACTAGAAAATTGCTCTTGATACAATTCCCTAACATCATCTTTATAGTGGCCCCGATAGGTAAGCTTCACATCAATTTTCTTAAAACTGAAAAATAAATAACAGTTTCCCAAGATAACATCACAGGAAGCTTTATCAGCGAGGTGCAGACACTACGCTCATTGATCATCTATTACAATGCAGAGCATAGATGCTACTAGCAACCATTCTTTGTGAAGAGAAAATGTAAGATAATGCAGCGAAACTCATTATTGTCCGTATGGAAGTGGCTAATGATATCCAAAAAGAAGCTGAAATCAATGAATATGAAAGTGACTAGTCACAGTAAATTTCCAATGCTAATGGCTCAGCCATACAAACCTCCAGTGAAATGCTTGAAGGACTAAGAATAAGCTATTAAAAAAGACATTACATTATCTGAAAATGGGGTAAATTGAATTCACTGCTTCCCGAGTATTAATGATAGTAGAATTATATACATATTTATGTTTCAGATTCTTCTGTCCCAATTAGATGCATTTCCCAGTATTAAAGAATATGCAGAACATCATAATATTAGGATGGATTTGTTAGACAGGTTATCTCTTGTGATGAGTGGAACCCGAATTTTGAAACCTTGATCAGGTCCGGCCTTGGCTACTGAACTCGGATCCCCCATCCGTGACACCTGTGATCGGTGCCAATACTGATCGTGGGCCACAGGCTGCAAGAGTACTGGCTCTGACGTGTGTTGTGCAGAGCAACGATCCTCCCCCAAAATGGCAGCATCCTGTGCTGCTGGCATGCTAGTGGTGCCAAGAAGGATGTAGCCCTTTAAATGCCACTGTCGACTAGTTGTCACTAGTTGTCTCATAATCTTAGATAAAAATTGCCCTAGTTTTCAACTTTATTTCCTGTTGATCCCCTGGTGAGGATTACAGGAAACTTCAAATTTAAAAAAATTGTCCGTTTCTGGACGTTGCTCCCTAACTAAGTAGTAATAAAAAAGTCCTGACTGCCGCGTGTCCTTAATCCTGCACCCTCTAGTGTACATCGCGGCAGTGTCTGCTAGCGTTAGTGTAACACTGCTGGGACTATTGTAGCACTAGGAGCTGTTACTTTAGTAAGCAGCTCCTAGTGCCGTTTTTGAGGGTAACAGGTCCTCTTCAAATAGAGAAGGAGAAATTTGAGTGTTGAAATACTAATCCTAGAATACAAAGAAGCAAATAGCTTCGTTTTTGTTTTTAGTCTCCTTGAGTTGAAACATTGATTGACAAGAATTTATCAATACATGCGGCTGTCTTGAAGTTTCCTTCAACCGGTCCACAACGCACCAGATATACAGGGTACTGCCTGGAATAGATTGCCCCATCATGGATAGAAGGTGGTGTAGACAAGGCATGATACATGCCACAATTGGTTATTTTATCCCTGTGATGAAAATCTCTTGTTTTTTTAGAAGAGGCCTTCCTAGCCTTCTCTATTATGCACAGGATGGGTGACTTCTGCTGGGACCCTTGGTGATCAGTCCTGGTCTAGCCCATGTTAATGGGGTAATGGCATAATTGCTCTATTCACTTCCATAAGATTTCCAAGATAACTATCACTGACAGTCCCATAGAAGGAAATTGAGCTCTGTTAAAGCATTTAAACCATAACTTCATTCACATGTGACACTTCCATTCCTACAGATTACAGCTGAGAGACCTCCAGCCATCATTTATCCCATCTCCTGTGGATAGGGGTTAAATATCACTAGCGGAAAAATCCCTATAAGGGTCTGTTCAGACATATCAATTTCCATCTGTTTTCAATCCTCAAGTCTTTGCATCAGTTTTACAATAAGTTGTGTTGATCTAAAGTACAAAAAATAGAAATAAAACTGGTGGCTATTAATATATGAGAACAAGACCACAGAGTTCATACATCAGAAATGATAGAAAGGTTGTGAATATTTTCATTACACAACGATATCGATACTTTGATTATTTAAAGGAAACCTACCATGTGCAATCTACTATCAGAAGTAGATTTGATGGTAGATTCCTCTTGCTGCCTCTGCCCTAATCTGTAATTTAATAATCCTGGAACCTTACCTAATATTTTAACCCCTTAAGAACGCAGGGTTTTTCGGCTCATTTCTCGCTCTCCAACTTGAAAAATCCATAACTTTTTCATTTTTACGTGTACAGACCTGTGTGAGGGCTTATTTTGTGCATAACAAATTTTACTTTCCCGTAATGTTATTTATTTTAACATGCCGTGTACTGCGAAGCTGAAAAAAAATTCCAAATGTGGAAAAACTGAAAAAACATTCTTGTGGGCTCAGTTTTTTCGACTTTGACTGTGCACTCAAAATAACACCTCAGCTTTATTCTTTGGTTTGGTGCGATCGTGGTGATACCAAATTTATATAGGTTTTATTGTGTTTTAATACATTTTCAAAAATTAAACGAATGTGTACAAAAAAGAAAAAAAATTTTTGCCATCTTCTGACGCTAATAACTTTTTCATACTTTGGCGCACGGAGATGTGTGAGGGGTAATTTTTTGCGAAATGAGGCGACGTTTTCATTGCTACCATTTTGAGGTCTGTGCGACATTTTGATCATTTTTTTTTTCATTTTTTATGTGATGTAAAAAGGTGTAAAAGTCGCATTTCGGACATTTGGGCGCCATTTCCCGTCTCGGAGGTCACCGCCACCCGTAACCGTTTTTATATTTTGATAGATCGGGCATTTTGGGACGTGGCGATACCTAATATGTTTGTGATTTTTACTGTTTATTATGTTTTATATCCGTTCTAGGGAAAGGGGGGTGATTTGAACTTTTAATATTTTATTAATTTTTTTTATTTTTTAAACTTTTTTTTTCACTATTTTTTAGACCATCTAGGGTACATTAACCCTAGATGGTCAGATCGCTCCTACCATATACTGCCACTGGCTCATTGTAACGAACCTGCATAAGCCATGTAGCCTCGTGTCAAAAGAAGACCCGACGCTACCATGGTAACCGATCGCCGCCCCCCGATGACGTTCGGGGGCGCGGCGATCGTAAAAAAAGATGGCGGCGCCCGTGCGCCGTCGTCTTTTAAACGCGCCGGTGACTTTGCCGGCGGCGTTGAGAGGGTTAATAGCCACGACCGGTGCAAGCACCGACCGCGGTTATTAGCGGTGGGGGTTTTCTGCAAAATGCAAAAACCCCCACCTCTGTATGAAGAGGACTCAGCCCGTGAGCCCTCTTCATACATCCCTTATACCTCTGCGCCGTAGAGCTACGGCGCAGAGCGTTAAGCGGTTAAAAACTTTATTTTAGTATTATGTAAATTAACTGCAGAGGCTACTGGGGCGTGGTGTGGCCTTAGCTCTCAGTGCCCGACCAGGCTAGTACATGCCCCATTAGCCTCTGCATTTAATTTACATATTACTAACATAAAGTTTTTAATAAATTAGGTTCCATGACTGTTGAATTACAGATTAGGGCAGAGGCAGGTAAGAAGAATCAACAACCAGATCTACTTCGGATGGTATATTCCTCATGGTAGGTTTTCCCTTTGTCTTTATCTTAACCATATATGTTACATGTATGTTAAGTTACGTTCTGTTAAATACAAGAGGGACTAATAACAAGCCCCAACAGACCAAACTACCAGAGCGTGTCAGATATCAGTCATATAGCAAAAGGCTGAATTCTGAAGTCAGAAGAATGTATCTACACACAGATGGTCCCATCACATTCCGGTAACGTTTCCAGATACTTTCAGCTCCTCGGTTATAATGAGGCTTTTGCATGGAAAAAATGATTTGCTGAGTGAGCAGTCAGTTAGGTAGGTAGGAGGAATCTCATTACAACAATTCACTTGTTACTAGAGGCTATGATTTACTGAAGGGTTTGTTGAATATCATTTCATTAAAATTCTTGTTAAATAGGTTCTCCGCCTAAATATTTTTAGATATCTTATTACCATGGGATGCATGTTCCCTTTCCGCAGTGTCAGTACAGTGCCTTGAAGTGAACCATCATATCTTACATGTACAATCAGAGTCTTTATAGCTATGTGGTCAGGCAAATATGCAAAGTAATGAGTCTGTTTAAAGGTCCAATACATATTAATAACTGATGGCCAAACATTTGATAGTCTCTTCGAACTTCTTTATAGATATGCAGAATCGGTCGGTTATATGTGCATCGGTAATGAATGGAGAGCTTAAAGGCCAGATGTCTCTAGCAGTAGCTGATCTCCAGAGAACATAAACATCCAGCAGTTGAATCTCAACATTAAATTTGTTGGAGGGACCATCAATATCTTCAGGCTTTGCCAGTTTTCTTGAAATGTGTATAGGGATGATTAGACTCCATGGGGGTCATTTACTAAGAGCCCGATTCGCGTTTTCCCGATGTGTTACCCGAATATTTCCGATTTGCGCCGATTTCCCCTGAATTGCCCCGGGATTTTGGCGCACGCGATCGGATTGTGGCGCATCGGCGCTGGCATGCACGTGACGGAAATCGGGGGCGTGGCCAAACGAAAACCCGACGGATTCGGAAAAACCGCCGCATTTAAAACAAAAAAAATGTTGCGGAGCTTGCACTTACCTTCACTAGGAATAGGCCGGGACTTGAACTTGAGCGCGTTCCGATGCTTTTCAGCGCAGCAGCGCCTCCTGGTGGACGTCGGAGGAACTGCCTTAATGAATCCCTGCTGGATCCGAATCCACCGCAGAGAACGCGCCGCTGGATCGCGAATGGACCGGGTAAGTAAATCTGCCCCCATGTGTGTGGTCTACACTGAGAATAGTAGTAAGATAAACTCCTCTAGTAGAAAGTTATCCAACATGTCAGGCTCTTCTTTCTCTAATATCTGTCTTCAAGGTCAAGTCATGGGGAACTCTACAACACCCATTGGATGATCAGATGCAGCTTTAGAAGGTGGATGCAGTGGTACCCATTCCAGTTCTTAGTAGTAAAAAGGACCTTTCACCACTTTCACCAACTCTAACTTTTTGTATCCATTCATGGACACTGATTCATAGATTGTAGCATAGTTGGAGTTTTCTCTAAAGCCCTCACTGTTCCAGAGTAACTAAAGTCCATCATCTGGTCTCTTCTATTAGACCTAAATCCAGTACAAGACAGGGTGGTTTCAGTAGTCAATATGCGATTTAGGCTTTCTATTGCCAATTGGGTGGTAAGGGGCTAAAGAAGACTGCCTAGCTCCACATATGTGACAGTTGACATGTGAAAATAAAGACATTTATGGTTTTTGTTCTCTTGAATAGAGATTACTCGGGAACGATGGGAGCTGGAAATTTCATCAATGCCACAATGGCTGGGGTGGCACATACAAAGGATATCGGATGTGATCGGAGAATGCCTGGCTCCACCCAAGTGACAGTTGAATCATGAAAATAAAAACATAACCGGAGAACGGTCTTCATGAATGTGGGGCACGCGCCCGAAGTGCATGAACTAAGAATTCTGACGTAATTGCTTAATAAATGTAGACCATTGATTACATGGGAAAGGTGGGATCTGGAAAATTCATCAATAAGTACTGGAGTGGCACAATAAAAGGGTACCGGGTTTGATGGCGATGGTGCAAGTTCCTGTTCAAACAGATTCTGCATAAATATTATTCAGGTAGGAAAGGTCTTTAATATTCTGTAGGTTTTTTGTTTATTACCTCGCTTCTTGTTTTTCTCATTTCTTGTCGTACAGCAGAAGGTTGTATTGACAGAACTCAAGCAAAAATCAATAATGCCCCTTGCCCCTAATTTGTAATTTGAAGAACATTCATTACTCCAAATAACAGAGTCATTTCGGAAAGTGAGTACATTCTGCTATGTAGTCAACGTTTGCCTCTGTGCCCCATCTATCACGTAGATTTCAGAATCTCTTCTATTAATTAGCTTTTTCGAGAAAACTAGACCCTCAAAGATAAAACATTTATTTACCTTTGTGCAAACTCCAGTGATCGCATCACACAACGTCAGGATGGAAATGTTCTGGGCTCTGTTTAACCAGTTGACTGCCACCTTGGTATTGGTTGCCCATTTCACCATGGTTATATAGTATTCTCTACAACAACAAGACAAATTGTTAACTTTCAATGTAAAGCCTTTGAATGTTAATGAATTAATATTTGTCATGTTTGATGGGAAGAACAGTGCAGTATAAAGGCTTATTCTTACTGTTAATAAGAAAACATTGCAACAGGCTCCAGGATATGTAATAGGGCTATGTGGTGCACAGTTTTTCTCCTGTGAGGGTGAAATTCGGTATTAGGGCACATTCACATGGCCGTCTGCGGGGATGTACATGCGGGTGCAAATTTGCGGCCGCATGTACGTCTCCATAGATGGCAATAGCGGCGCAGATACGGTGCCACACGTGTGGCACCGATCCGGCCCGCACACCAGTCAGTGCCCTTAAACAGCTGACTGGTGGTGGTGTCGTGACTTCTACTGATACGGATGTTATATAGTTTGTGTATGCCTAATGCTCATGAACTTGTAAAACAATATAAGGAATTTTACAATGACCCACATTTACTAAGAACAGTGCAGTCGGTACTAAGTGCAGTTAGCCTGTGTAGTGTGAGAGGGCGACAGGATTTATGGCACATGTTCTGCATGATTCTGGCACTCCCTGCACTGCTCCGATAGAGTGCAACAACTTTTTTTTCGTGCACCTTTAACATGAGGCATGGTGCACCTTCTGTCGAACTTTGCATGATAAATATGGCACACGGTACGACTGAGCACCGGAACGCCCATTTCAGTGCAGAAAATTGTGTTGCATGATGCCTAGTGTAGCTGGACCACAAAATGTGGCACAGGCACTTCTTAAATACCTGCGCAAGCAGTTTGCACCAAAAGAATGTGCAAAGTCCAACAGAAAACTGGCGCATGGCCATTAGTAATTGTGGGCCAATATCTATAATCTAATTCCTTTTCCATTTTTTTTTGTAATGTACTAAGGTGTCATATTACAAGAAAACTCTATATAGAGGTAAAGGAAATCCATCACAGCAGTTAGATCTCCACACAGCAGCTCAAACTACAGGAACAGAGCAAAGAGAGCTGCTGGACGTCACATAATGACCAGGAACAGTGTTACTTCTCATGTACAATCTGCACCTTAAAAACTTTATTTAATGCCACATTGTTCCATATTTGACAAAAGTTTTATAGAGGGTTTAATACAAGTGTTTAAACAACTACTATGACAAAAGGGACAAAATGGATGTGTTCTGTGAAAATGGGGTGTGGATACACAGGAATAGGGAGGTACAAGTGGTTCTGATACATAAAAATGTATATTTACTTTATTTTGATAAATCTGGTGACAATGAAGGCTGTCTAGTTTAAGGTCCAATGCTCAGGGTCGTTTGCTCACCATCAAGGCCCTTTGCTCACAGAACCTGGCCCGATGAAGAAGGGAGGAGGAGCCCACATCACCCCTCCCCTCTCCACAGGAAGCAGAGCAGCCGCCCAAATAGAGGACCCTCTATATTATGTGGCCTGACTGTTTGGTTCTGTCATGGTGTGGTGAAACACTGTGTGCTCACCGTGACTAGGTGCCAAATACCTCTGTGATGGATCTCGGCTCTCAATACGGTAGAAAGTATGGCGTTAATATAGATTTGTATCATTGATGTATTTGCCAATATATATATATATATATATATATATATATATATATATATATATATTCAATTTACATGACATCCTACACAACTAAATTAGAAGTGGTGAGAGCCGGATTATGGGAGGGCTCCAGGGGAGCGCGCCCAGAGGCCCCCACCGCTTTACTCTGAAGGGGGCCTTCATCAGCAGTGACATGTAAGTAGGAGAAAGTTTAGAATATTTTTGATAATTTAGATATGTAACGTGCAACACTGGGCTACATCAAATGACGGCCCCACCAGATTTTTGCACCCTTCCACCAACCTTAATACAGCCCTGAGAGTGCTAATTGCAATTCCTATTTTTTAAATACCCAAATTCTTCTCCCAGCTCCTTCACCAGACTGCTCGCTGATATGTAGCAGTGGTACTTACTAGGAACTCAGATTAGCTTTATTTAATAGGTTTGCACTGGGAGTCAGTTCTGATTGATCATTCAGGACTGGGTGTACAATCCAAGTGCGAGGCTGAGCGGATATCCCTACACAAAGTGACATTTCTGATTAAAAGATGAATGTGCTGCTCTGCTAATGGAAAAAGGCGAGTCCTCCAATGCTGCAAAGTTTATGTATCAACATAAGTAAATGTCGACTTTGATACATTGCTCTGCTCTTTTATGTGTTGTAGGGGGAGAATGATAATACATACGTTGACTTGATTATTGAAGTAGGATAATAGTCAGTGCTGATGACTCTCGTGTAATGTGGAAATGCAATAATATGAGTTGTGGTTATGCTGAATATTTTATGGAAATATATTAGCTCTATTTATGATTTTCTGTAATGCAAAAGCTTTTATTGTAATGTCCAATTTTACTGCATCAGAAATTTATGTATTTTAGGGCTTATAAACAAATGGCCTATGTATAAATTGTAACATGTACTGTATGCAATGTAAATTCTGATCAGATTTTATGATATTGTACTTTGGTGCTGGCCTAAGAGAGTCTAGAATTGACATTATTTTAGGAAATTGGTAAAGATTGTTCCAGTGAACATCTCCGTGAGGTCTTAAAGTGTAACTGTAAAGCTATAGTGATTTTACCAAATTATTATATGTGACTCCCACTTTAAAAAATGAACAGAATGATGCCCATATTGTGCTGCTCACCTTTTTCTTTCCAAAGTTATGGCATTTTCTGTTCTGAAAGTGTTTGACAAAAATCTTTCTCACCAGAGGTGAAGTGGGCGGAGACTTATGTCTGTCAGTCTATGCCCTGAGGCTGAGGCCAGTTAGCTTGCCCACAGATCCCATCATGCCTTGTGTTCTCTTTCAAAGTAATTTAGAATTAAATCAATTAAGTTTCCTACAAGTAAATCCACTGAACACTGCACAGTGCACATACAGGATGTATATGGTGACAGCCTGGCAGCTTCCATCACATGTGGAAGAAGTAAACCAGGTACATTAAATGTATAGGCTGTGCTGTGTGAGCACTAATGGTTAATAGCTTATCAGCACAGAGCTGATACTGCCGATGACAAGGTTGGGGAAGGGATGCAGCATGAGGTGCAGGGAGAAACAGAGAAAGTTCTGTAGAACCACAGACTGGGAACAGGGGAAATCTTGTACCTTACTATTCTGTGCAGGGGACATCTATACCCACTGTTCTGAACGCATCCAGCTCAGCTACATATACAGAGAGAGCTGTCACATGACCTCCTCCTCTGTGAGCAGGGAGCAGAATCCCCTCCCATGAAGCCGACTGATAAACAAGAGGAACCAGCTACTGCAGCAATGCGGTATAGCAAAGAAACGACCGGATATAGGTAACAAAGATAATAGCCAAAGTTGTTTTACATCTTAAGAGCTATTGGTTTGTGGAAAAAAAAACCTTTACAGTTTTTTTGTTAAGAAGAAAAGAAAAAGTCAGCCCAGCGCACAGCACAGCTTGTTCAGGGGCTCTGAAGTTCCTCAGCACGGACAAACTTTGTTCCAAGTTCAATATACACAATATACACAATATACACAAAGGAGCAGTCTGCTGCCTTATACAGAGGCCAAATGCATGTGAGTGACATCTCCTGAGAGCCGGGTAATGTCATGACTAGTCAACATAGGGGCTCATTTACTAAGGGTCGCACGCTGCACTTTTTGTCAGTCTTTGCACCTTTTTGGGGGTTTGCACGACTTGGACAGGTATTTAAAAGGTGTCTGCGCTGGGATTGTGACGCACCCGATCGTTTTTTGGCGCAGCTGCACTGGCTTCCATGCAATACAAATCAGGGGCCAGGCCATCGGACGATCCAACTGATTCGGACTGAGCGCAGGATTTAACAATCAAATTGTGTCGCAAGACAATGCACTTACATGTCCCAGGAAGAAGATCAACTCTGTCGGACCTGAGCGGGGAAGCGACCGATACAGGATATCGGGCGCACGATTTTAGTGAATCGCGCCACTGTGCAGACACTGTCAGACAATGTACTTTCGGGGGAACTGGAGCGGACAGGTGTGTAAATGTGCCCCATAATGTTAAAGCAGGTTTTTATTTTCCTCATACAACATACGTTCGCTATTTTTTTAGACATATTTGTTGCCAACCGGCTTCTGTCATATAAATACATGCTAATATATGACAGAAAAACTTTAACTAAACTTCATAAAAAGTGAAATAAATGCCCCTTCCCATTTTTGTGTTGCATTCTGATGAGAAGAAGTTCACTTCCGCAAGCGCAAAATCGAGTCTGAGCTTCTCTCTTCTACTTGTCAGGAGAATTCAGCTGTCAGACGCGGTGCCCTCTGAAGATTTCAGTCTGAATTGATTAATTTCACTTCTCCATTTAAAGGCAAGAGAGGAAAAAATGGTGAAGCTTTAATGAATATATGTACATTTCAATCGAATGAGACCGCCGCTGACCCGCATTTTGCTGTAATGAGTGTGAATGGAAGGAATTAAGTGGACCCGAAGAACTGATTCAGTAATTGAAATGCACTGCTTATCATAAATTAGAATTTTTTTTTTCAGCGCTGAAAAAAAAACATTCCCTGGAAGCCAAAGAAATACATAAAATAGACTAAATAAATAACTTATTAAACCGCTCTGGTAGATTCTAATATAGGTCATAACTTGGCTTCCAGTGTAATCTCGCAGATATATTGTCTAATTTACTGCAGCTTTCAGCAAAGAAAACAACTCTCTGCCTTTTACAAGGTAATGAGAACAAACAAAACTGAAATGACTCAAAATGCCATAAATATACCATATAAATATATTACATGACTTCATGCCGCAGACCTGCCGCCCACAATATCTGCGCTAACTTGTCTAAAGTCTTAATAAATGATGTGACACAATTTCTGTAAATAGAAAGTGTGAAGATACTGTGTGAATGATTATATGCAGGGAGAAGGAGCTGTGCCACATCATCTGCAACACATACAGGTTTAACTGGATAATAGATAATCACTTAAAGGAAACCTACCACTTGAAGTGGCAGGTTTCAGATGGAAATACCGGGCACCAGCTCAGGGGGAGCTGGTGCCGGAGCTTATTCTTGTTAGTGTTTTAAACCGCGGTATCGCGGTTTAAAACACTTTTTAAACGTTATAGCCGGCGCAGGCAGGTACGCGCTCGGCGCTTAGCGTGCGCGCGGCTACATAGGAAGTGAAGGAGAGCCGCGCGCATGGTAAGCGCCGAGCGCGTACCTCCCTGCGCCGGCTATAAAGTTTAAAAAGTGTTTTAAACCGCGACACCGCGGTTTAAAACACTAACAAAAATAAGCTCCGGCACCAGCTCACCCTGAGCTGGTGCCCGGTATTTCCATCAGAAACCTGCCACTACAAGTGGTAGGTTTCCTTTAAAGGGAACCTGTCATCAGAAATTGGCATAATAAACCACTAGCAGTATGTTGTCAAGCAGCTGAGCAGCTTCTAGATGATGGTTCTTTCATGGCCCATGGTGGGGGCATCATTCAGAAAATCTACTTTGAAGTGAGATGTAAATTGGTTTTATGAAGTCAAGGAGGAGGAGTTTAACACTGTAGTCAAGCTTTCTCTGCCTTTGAATACCCACTTTACTGTAATTGATGGTCCTGCGTCCTGGAATATCATTGATCAGATCTCCTGATCTCCGGTGAATAATGTTAATTACATATGAAGAGATGTTCAGCGGCAGGGAGATACAACAGATTGATTTTCTGGATGATGTCATCAAGCCGGACTATGAAAGAAACATGATGTTGTAGCTGTTCAACTGCTTGACAATATACTGGTAATGGTTTATTAGGTCAATTTTTGATGACAGATGCCTCTGTATACAAACAAAAGTCAGTATGACCCATTACTTACAGCTTCTGTTTGTATACAAAAGCTAAAAGTGATGCAGCATGCACCCACTTTAGTCTACAACTGCTGCTGTAGCAATGCATGCATTGTCGACATGATGTCACTACCTTATAAACAGAAATCAGTAATTGCCGATACTGATGCTGTGCGGGAGTGCCGAAATGGTAGTGTAAGCATTTTATTATTTTTACTCACCTCTCCCCAGGGCATTTTTGACTCAAGCAACCCTTAAAGATTTCTTTGCATTCAAGCCACAGATTTTCTCAAAAAATGCAAATGTATGATGTAGGAGACTGCATCTACATGGCGATGTGTCTAGTTTATATGTGATTTTCTATATTGTCGTCATATAGTGCCTTTGTGTAGCTTAATTTTTTGTATTTTCTATTCTTTATTTTTATTCTTCTTCACTGCCAGTCAAAGACCAAAACTGAAGGTGATTGTGATTTACACTGCTCATTCAAGCAGTTGACTAGACTCATATGTGGCCATCACAAATGTCCTTAGGATCTGAGCTGCAGCATGATGGATGATTGTTCCGTATCTTGCATATGGATATTTTTTATGCAACACTCAAATAAAAAAAGGAAATTTAATAAAAAATGACAGGAAATTAAGAAAAAGGCCCAGTAATAGTAATGCACATGGACATGTGTATGTGAGCGAGGAGAGAAGCGCCGGAATTTTAAGTAATTGAAACTAAATAAGAATCATTAGGAAGAAAGAACTAATAATGTTTCAACATCAGTTATTTTACAGTATATTTGAGAATATATGATATGTTGAATACTTTGTCAGCTCAGCTAGCAGAATTGCAATGTTAAAACAATGTCCTCGCACTCCAACTCATACAGATTGCTTTTTACTATGAGAGCAATTCTTGGCATCACATTATTAAATGTATAATTCGAAAAAAATTAAATTCGTGAACCTTTTTACACTTCTAATTAATAGAACTGCCTGTATTTCGCGACCACTAGGGGGAGCTATTTACATATCAATTTGTTGAAGTTACTATTTAACGCAATAGAAGTTGTACATTTTTGCATTACGTGCCCCCTAGTGGTGGCTACCTGAAAATTCAACAACTAATATTCTGAAGAAGGAGAAGATCAGTGTCAGGGCCCTTCCCCATAGGCCCCAAATCATCGTCAATGTCTGATTACATGTACATGACATGTTTGAAAACTCCTGGAACTGTCATTATTCTTATATGAACGTATAAAAGTTACTTTTAATGGTTCGTGATCCATTGCTATGACAGCCCAAAGTCTATATGAGACTCCAGGGCCAGTCAGTGCTGCAGAAAAAAACACAAACCAAAACAATTTAAACCGCACAAAGTTAAAATCACACCCCTTCCCTAGAACTTATATTAAAATAATCCCAAAAATTTAAATGCGTTAGGTATCGCCTTGTCCCAAATGTCAGATTTATCAAAATATAAGAACATTATACCCATCAGTAACAGAAAATATTGTCCAATGTAGGAATCACCACTTTTTCCCGATTTTGCAACAGATAAAAAATGTAATAAAAAGTGATCAATAGGTAGTGCAGACCCTAAAATGGTTTCAACGAAAACATGTTTGAAAAAGTTATTAGCATCAGAATAAGGGGAAACAGAGAATTTTTCTTTTTTTAAAGTCTAATAAAACCTATATAAATTTGGGGAGCTGCTGTCCATCTTGCTAGCAAGACAGAATTCAGCTGAGATCTCATAGTGGAAAAGCAGAATAGCAAGAGAGGGAGGATGATAAGAGTCTAAGTAAGTGAAGAAGGAAGAACTTTATTCTAATTAGATTATCACAGATTATCACAAAATTTCTTAAATTTACTTGTACTAACATGGAAAATACGTTAATACATATTTAATATCTACAAAATGTCTTTGTCTTTAGAACCAGTTATGTAAATTAATTTTCACACGAAAATGATGAAATATAAGATAATATACAGTAAAGATGCCGGGCCATAGGCAGTGGAGTAACTTGAAGCTGATGGGCTCCAGTGCAAAGTCTGTACCCGACTATAACGTAATGGTTTATAATACCAGTCTTCTCCTATGGGAAAGTGACACATAATGGGCCCCCTAAGCCTCTTGGGTCCGTGTGCCACCGCACACCCTGCACCCCCTCAAGTTCCACAAGGTGGTAACCAGGTTTCTCATTGCCTCAGTTCAGCATAACGTGTTCATTAGATCATTGCTTTAGATATTAGGTATACTGGAAATGTAAGGGTTACATGGTTTTACAATATGCATGAAGTATAGAAGAAACATAGGTGCTCGTGTGAGCAGATGACATTGATCCTTCTTGCTCCATCACAACATTACAATCAATTTAGTCTTTAATATCATTAATATCTAGGAGGATTTTGTATCACAGTGCTATGGATATCCTTGAAGAACTCGTTGTACTCTCTCCGATTCTTTGATGTAAGTCGGGATATGAATGAAAAGGACACATATTCTGTATGAAGTGAGCACTTGTCCGGTGTACTGTACCTCATTCTTTGATCATCGGGGGGAGTCATTTCCACATGGTGCAGAGGCCCATTCAAGTTAACAACATGTAAGGTGACAACCGGATTCTCAAAGCCAGCCTGGAACATTAAATAGCAAAAAATATAAAGTTTAGACTGTTATCATGTCGTAGGAGTGTACAGGGTATACAACTTCTGGACTGAACTGTACATAAAAGAGATGAGATAAATGGATTGTCTCATAGTATTAAGTATAAGATGAGAAGATGCAGGAAGAAATTGCCAAAGGCTTTGCTCACATCCATCATAAACACAACGTGTAACGCAATGCTCAATCCATTACCATGGACTCCAGCGGAGATCGAGAGTCCCCAATGACTTAGTATGGGTCGCTGGGATATTCTGCAATGTATGTAGGCAGTATATACACCAGGCAGTCATGACACATCAATGTTCCTCTCTACGTGGTGGCTCTGTGCTGCTTCCGAATTCCATTGACTGATTTGGCTTCACGCTGTGGTGGCTACTTTGTATATTTATTGGACTACTGTGTTGTATGATTTCCTTAAAGGACATCTGCCACCAGATTCCTGGTGCTAGAGTGTCCTAAATCGGCTGTTTGTTCCGTCTAGGGAGGGGCTGTTTTTACAAGTTTTCTGGCAGGTTTAATAACGAAATATAAACCTTGTAAAACTGCCAGAGGTGCTCAGGCTGACGGCACCCGAGAGCCTTCCCCGGCTTTTAATTTATGCACGACTGAAAGCCTCTTCTTGCTCCCGGCTGGGGAATTATGATCCGGCCGGAGACGTCAGAGCTGGGGCGTGGAGAGAACGTATTTGTGCTCTCTCCTAGTTCCCCAGCCGGGAACAGGATGAGGCTTGCAGCAGGGGACGTGCATAAATTAAAAGTCCATGTATATCTATTGAGCCCTTCCTGACTACCTGGATTTAGTCCTTATTACTACAGGATGGCTATGGGACAGGCAATAACTCCCGGACATATGCAAAAACTTTTTGTTTCTATGCGCAATCACTCCAGCAGTAGTGGCCGTATCCAAGGTCGACTGTCCTCTATTTATAAGGGACAACATGTCTACATTTAAGCTTATATTATTGTATTTTTTAAGCTTATCAAATAAGTAACTATTTTATCGTTCTTATCAATCAAAAACCTCTGTCTTAGAATCCATTATGGGATGCTTAGCTTGACTATTAATTCGTATTTCTAGGGAAAGGCTATAGATATATTGGTCTCTTCCATATATTAACAATAACCCTTTATAGGAGAAATATGTCATTGGGGAACCTGTAAGTTGCCCATGGTGTATTTTGTGTGGGTGGCATTGTCTAGAGTAGGCCCATCCCATGGGCGTAACTACAGTGGTAGCAGTCATAGCAGCTGCTATGGGGCCCACTGTGTCAGGGGGCCCCAGAATCTGGGGTATTTCATGTGAATATGCTGTATTTGTTAATTTGTGATGTGTATATGCTGTATGTCTGTGTTTATGGTGTGTATACACTTTATGTATATTTTTAAGGGGTAAGGAGTAATTCAGAAGTTCACAATGGGGCCCTGCCCCATCTACTGTGCACAAAATGCAGGTTTTATATCAGTAAAACAGACAATAAAGTTAACTTTTTCCATATATATATATATCAATTTGTTTAAACATTTCCTGCTCTATAGCATGATGCCTGTTTGGGTTATATGAAAGGATCTATATAATGTAAACCCTTTGATAGTCCATTTTGTGATGTAGCAGGGATGGAATAAATGGCTGTATAATAGCAGGAATGATCCATCTTTCGTACCATAAGTGTATATGACTCTGCACCTCCCTATTCCTCACACTGCTGCACATAAGTGCTGCTCAGATCTCTCCCTGACAGATGTGTCTGATGCACAGGCACTCGGGGACCTATGTTCACCACATCCATCTAATGTATGTATCTTTTGTAAGTAATAATGTCTATAGGTAAAGCGGAAAAGTCTTTCTTATTTAATGTTTCACTGTGGGGAAACTTTAGGATTTACAGACTTATATATTCCTTATTCAGCAGTTTACCTCTTATAAAATATAATGCAATTACTTAACTTAGGAATTGTATTCTTTTATTTGTTTATAAGGAAAAATTCCATAGATCTTTGGTTTACTAGGTACAGGCAGTCCCGGGGTTACGTACAAGATAACATTGTTCTTAAGTTGAATTTGTATGCAAGTCCATGCAATCACAGGTGTTACTGCAGCAATAGCACCAATCACAGGTGTTACTGCACCAATCACAGGTGTTACTGCAGCAATAGCACCAATCACAGGTGTTACTGCACCAATCACAGGTGTTACTGCACCAATAGCACCAATCACAGGTGTTGCTGGTGGGGGTCGTGTGTTGAGTGAACCTTCGACCTTGCGGCTCAAGTGCGAGTTCGGGAATTCGAACACACAAAAAATTGAGTATCTATAGTTATTTCTCACCCTGCCCACTCCCAAACTCTTTCTGCCCTCTTTTTCATGGCTTTCATGTCAGAAAACTGATGTACAAGCCCCCTAGTGCAACTTTGTTGGTTTACCTACCTTACCTTTTACCTTATAGGAAATCTACCATCAAAAGCATGAATAGACCAGGGACACTTACTCATAGACCCAGGCACGTGACTGTGGTGATCCTCTTATATATGTTATCCACTTCTTCTTTAGTTTTAAAATAAACATTTAGAATTATGCAAATGGTGGTGTTTTCAGAGCCCCTCAGTGATGTCTTTTGACAGGCTGTTACAATGAGCAGAACATGTCTTACCATGGTGGTAAGTTGTTTCAGATTAGATCAAATCAAAAGACGAGGGGGCACTGTCTCCGTCTGGAGAAAACAAGGTTTAATCACCGGAGGCGACAGGGCTTTTTTACTATGAGAACTGTCAATCTGTGGAATAGCCTGCCTCAGGCGCTGGTCACAGCAGGGACAGCAGAGAGCTTTAAGAAGGGTCTAGATGCCTTTTTACACATAAATAACATTGATGGTTATGTTATATAGAATTGTTTCCCCTAAATCCCTTCCTCATCCAATCCCTTCCCTCCCTTGGTTGAACTTGATGGACAAGTGTCTTTTTTCAACCGTATAAACTATGAAACTATGAAACTATGAAATCCTGCTCTCTCCCTCCTCCCTCTGCCCATGTAATCTAGCAGCAGGATTTACAGGGGGAGAGGAGTGATCTACTCTACTCATTGTAACAACCAGTGAAAATACATCATGGAGGGGCTCTGGAAACACCCACCAGAGCCCCACAGACTCATTAGCATCATTTTAAAAGTTGAATTTAGAAGTAAGGAGGCCATGGATAACAAATGTAAGAAGATTACCACAGTCACGATGCCTGGATCTATGAATAAGTGTCCCTGGTTTATCATAATGGATTTTGATGGTAGATTTCGTTAAGGGTGGTTAAGGGACATCCTTGG
Source organism: Engystomops pustulosus (assembly GCF_040894005.1). Taxonomy (NCBI): domain Eukaryota; kingdom Metazoa; phylum Chordata; class Amphibia; order Anura; family Leptodactylidae; genus Engystomops; species Engystomops pustulosus. Next base: position 178,572,005 of record NC_092415.1, on the reverse strand, counting down.
TGTGTAATTAGCAAGCAAAGATCATCTCCCTACAGCTATAGAAATAATGACACCATCTTGCACCTCACATAAGGTAATACCCACAGCTCCACATGATGATGATGTACAGAGTGAGGCCTCTTGCTAGCTTTTTCCTGGCAGATGTCTAACAACACATGACATGATGATCTTACCATGACATAAGTAGATACATAGAGAATCTTAGGACTGCTTTTACCTTTGGGTAATGGTAATTTTTCACCGTTGGGTAAATGGATCCAGTGTACACAGGGATCTCCATGGTGGGGACTTTGGTATCGTTGATTGTTGTATATGCGAGTCTGGCGCCATCTGGAGCCCACCAGTGGGCAATGTGGGTTTTAAAGATTTCCTCTGTGAATAACAAACATAGTAAAAATTAATATGATCAAGCAAGATGATTAAATTCACATTAATCACTCAAGTCACATTTTATAATTGTAAGTTAAATTGTAACGGAAAATTAGCATTCTCATTAACCCTTTTCGCAATCCAGCTTCCAATCACAATTGACTCTTTCGTGAAGGAGGAGAGACAGAAAATGTTACACATGATACGGTTTTCCCTAAGTATCAGCACCAGAAGTATCATATGAAGCTCCTGAACTCAAAGACAAAATCTGTGACATCTCCTAGACCACTACGATGTATACAAAATATAATAAAGAATACATTGTAAGGAATCTGTTTATGTCTGACAATATCAAACTATATTCCTCACTGTGTGGACGAGGCCGTGTGTAATTGTGAAAGATCTCTGTATATTGTAATTAGTTCATTATGTATATGTTTTATCCCTCTATGTCCTAGCCCCAACTTCTAAAACATACTGGACACTATGTACAATCTGCTCAGCTTCTCCTGCTCTATAACCTATTGCATACAGATAGGACACTATGTACACTCTGCTCAGATCCTCTTGCTTTATAACATGCTGCCTGCAGATAGAAAGCTGTGTCCAATCTGCTCAGCTCCTCCTGCTATAACATCCTGCCTACAATTTGGGCACTATGTACATTCTGCTCATCTTCTCCTGCTCTATAACATCCTGCCTACAATTTGGGCACTATGTACATTCTGCTCATCTTCTCCTTCTCTTTACATTCTGCCTACAGATCGGGCACTATGTACATTCTGCTCATCTTCTTCTGCTCTATAACATGCTGCCTACAGATCGGGCACTATGGGGCTTATTTACTAAGGGTTGCGCTGCTCACTTTCGTCGGACTGTTCGCCGTTTTCAGGATTTGCGCAGCTTTGACAGATATTTAACAGGGATGTGGGCTGGGATTGTGTCAAACGTGATTGATTGTGGCGCAGCTGCGCTGGCTTTCATGAATCAGAAATCAAGGGGTTTGCCGTTGGTCCGACTGATTCTGACTGAGCGCGGGATTTAAGATTCAAATTGTGTCGCAAGTCCATGCTTTTACATGCACCAGGAAGAAGAAGGTGAACTCTGTCGGACCTGAGCGGGGATGCGACACATGCAGGATATCGGGCGCACAATCTTAGTGAATTGCGGCAGAGTGCATGATGGTCGGATAATGCACTTTCTGTGAACTCCTCCGGACAGGTAAGTAAATGTGCCCCTGTAAACAATCTGCTCAGCTCTTCAAGCAATTCAATATATTGCCTGCACGCAGAACACTTCTCTGCTCCTACATGCTCTATAATATGCTTACTGCAGATAGGATACTATACAATCCAATTAAGTGGCTCCTGATCAGTCATGTTCAGGAAGACTTAAAGGGGCATTTTAACATACTAAACTACCAGCACCACAAGCCTGATGACACTTGACACCAGAAGATATTGGGGCTTATTTACTAAGGGTCCCACGGCTGCATTTCCGTCAAGTTTCCCGATTTTTCTGGGATCGCACCGATGATTGTGTCGAACGTGATTGTTTTGTGTCGCAATCGCATCCGGCTTTGACGCGACACAAATGGGGGGGGAGGCGGGCCGTCAGATTATCCGACAGATTCGGACTACCGTGGGATTTAACAATTCAATTTGTGTCGCAGGCCAAGCACTCACATGCATCGGGAGGAAGAAGGTGAACTCTGGCCGACCTGAGCGGGGAAGCGACACATGCAGGAAATCGGGCGCACGATCTTCATGAATCGAGGCAGATGGGCATTCCGTCGGACAACACACAGCAGGGATCGCTCAGGGACCGGGTAAGTAAATGTGCCCCATTATCTTTAATATGATACCAGAAGAATAATTAGACTTATGGACATCGGAAGTGACAGCTTTTCAGCAAGACTCATCTCAGGTAAAATATGACTCTTCTCTGCCTATCCCTACACTATGAAAAGAGATATCAGCCTAAAAATGGAGAACATTTATCTGCTGAGAACTTTTTGCTTTTTTCAGACCTTTAAGTGCGAGTTCTTTTTTTCATATTTGTTTGCAAACAAAAAGCAGAGGTCAAAACTGGCATCTCCGACATGTGCTCCATATCATTGTGTGGGATGAAACACTAGACGAGTAAAAGTGAGAGCATCTCTGATAATAGCACACCATCAAAGACAGCCATTGTACTGGATAAAGCTCCATCTCGGCACAGCTACAATTTCCCCACACTATGGAAGCAGGTTACCTTCTAAGTGTTAAACCTGCAGCCATCCTGACGGCCCCCATAATAACAGAGCGGGGGCTTCATGTTGTGTCTGTAATCAGCAATCAATCCATAGAAAACAACATACACAATATCGATTATTACCGTACTCCAAGCGCTCACTTTGTCACTCACAGACCCACTATAAGTCCCACTCTCTGCAAAACACCATCCTCAAATTACAGTCATTTCTATCTCTCCAGCCAAACATAGTATTATTCCTGGTGCTTTGGTGCTTTTCAAAATAACCCAAAATCCTCTTATTGGGTTAATGCAGTGAGATGATTTGTTGCTGTCAACCTTGGTAACACATGATTTATGTCTATGGTCCAAAGTTGAGAGCCACTAAATGTCTTCCAAAGGCCATTTCTCTTATATTACATCATGACTTCGATGTCGGATCAGCGGGTGGGGCGTTCATGGGTATAATCTTCTGGTCTTCAACAACAATGTAAAATATAGTTTTCCATCCTTTTACAAAATCCACAATGTTATGTATTTCTGTAACCTATAGGGTTACATGTAAAGGACAAAGGACACCTGTCATCAGGTCTCTGTAACCAATTCCATCCCAGCCTTTATCTAGTTAATATATATATAAAATCTGGTGGGCGTAAAATCTGGTGGAGGCCCCCACTGAATGCAGCGTGCATACACGTCCTCCTGTTCACTATCCACTTTCCCAGCTGTAACACAGCTACATACAGCCGCCTCATCCCCAGTGACACAGCTACATACAGCCGCCTCGTCCCCCAGTAACACAGCTACATACAGCTGCCTCGCCCCCAGTAACACAGCTACATACAGCCGCCTCGCCCCCAGTAACACCGCTACATACAGCCGCCTCGTCCCCAATAACACAGCTACATACAGCCGCCTCGCCCCCAGTAACACAGCTACATACAACCGCTTCGCCCCCAGTAACACCGCTACATACAGCCGCCTCACCCCTGTAACACAGCTACATACAACCGCTTCGCCCCCAGTAACACATCTACATACAGCCGCCTCGCCCCCTGTAACACAGCTACATACAGCCGCCTCGCCCCCAGTAACACATCTACATACAGCCGCCTCACCCCCAGTAACACAGCTACATACAGCCGCCTCATCCCCAGTAACACATCTACATACAGCCGCCTCATCCCCAGTAACACAGCTACATACAACCGCTTCGCCCCCAGTAACACAGCTACATACAGCCGCCTCACACCCAGTAACACTGCTACATACAGCCGCCTCACACCCAGTAACACTGCTACATACAGCCGCCTCACCCCCAGTAACACTTCTACATACAGCCGTCTCACCCCCAGTAACACAACTACATACAGCCGCCTCGCCCCCAGTAACACCGCTACATACAGCCGCCTCGCCCCCAGTAACACCGCTACATACAGCCGCCTCGCCCCCTGTAACACATCTACATACAGCCGCCTCATCCCCAGTAACACAGCTACATACAGCCGCCTCATCCCCAGTAACACAGCTACATACAGCCACCTCACCCCCTGTAACACAGCTACATACAGCCGGCTCATCCCCAGTAACACAGCTACATACAGCCGCCTCACCCCCAGTAACACAGCTACATACAACCGCCTCGCCCCCAGTAACACATCTACATACAGCCGCCTCGCCCCCTGTAACACAGCTACATACAACCGCCTCGCCCCCAGTAACACATCTACACACAGCCGCCTCGCCCCCAGTAACACAGCTACACACAGCCGCCTCGCCCCCAGTAACACAGCTACATACAGCCGGCTCATCCCCAGTAACACCGCTACATACAGCCGCCTGGCCCCCAGTAACACAGCTACATACAGCCACCTCACCCCCAGTAACACATCTACATACAGCCACCTCGCCCCCAGTAACACAGCTACATGCAACCACCTCATCCCCAGTAACACAGCTACATACAGCCGCCTCGCCCCCAGTAACACCGCTACATACAGCCGCCTCATCCCCAGTAACACAGCTACATACAGCCGCCTCGCCCCCAGTAACACAGCTACATACAGCCGCCTCGCCCCCAGTAACACAGCTACATACAGCCACCTCATCCCCAGTAACACAGCTACATACAGCCGCCTCGCCTCCAGTAACACTGCTACATACAGCCGCCTCATCCCCAGTAACACAGCTACATACAGCCGCCTCGCCCCCAGTAACACAGCTATATACAGCCGCCTCACCCCAGTAACACAGCTACATACAGCCGCCTCATCCCCAGTAACACAGCTACATACAGCCGCCTCGCCCCCAGTAACACAGCTGCATACAGCCACCTCATCCCCAGTAACACAGCTACATACAGCCGCCTCACCCCCAGTAACACAGCTACATACAGCCGCCTCACCCCCAGTAACACAGCTACATACAGCCGCCTCGCCCCCAGTAACACAGCTGCATACAGCCACCTCATCCCCAGTAACACAGCTACATACAGCCGCCTCATCCCCAGTAACACAGCTACATACAGCCGCCTCATCCCCAGTAACACAGCTACATACAGCCACCTCGCCCCCAGTAACACAGCTTCATACAGCCGCCTCGTCCCCAGTAACACATCTTTAAATCCACCTTCACACATTTATGTACCCATAAACATTTATACACTAATAGGCTATATTCACACTACCGTTACCCACCCGTACCGTACCGTAGCAGGCAACGGCAGTGCACGGGGAGAGGAGGAGGAGGTGAGCGCAGCTCACCCCCGCCCCTCTCCATAGGAAGTTATGGCGCACGGCGCCGTACTATGGGTAAAGATAGGACAGGTCCTATCTTTTTCCCGGGTATGGAGCGGTACGGTGCCGCACGTGTGCGGCACCGTACCGCTCCCGTAAGGCGCCGTGCGCCCATTGCCGTCTATGGAGGGCCTATATCGGCCATATATACGTTATACGTCCTCCATATGGTAGTGTGAATGTAGCCATACACAGAGTATACACAAACTCATAAAGTATATACACACATACAGTATATATACATCACACATACGGCATACACATTATATACAATAAATATATATATTTACACATACAGTATACACTGACCATATATACACATACATGCAGTATAAAAATACCATATACACACATGCTGCATATACATACAGAATATACACACATACAGCAAATACACACACATTCAGTATATACAGCCTTTTCACACACATACGGGAAATACACACACAAATTCAGTATACAGAGCATATATATACATACCACATACACAGCATATAAACATACATCATATATACATATATAAACACATATATATATTTAAATGTGCACATATATAGGCTTATACAAATATATGCATGTATAAATACAGTATATACATATATAGACAGTAGATGCATATATACACAGTATATACAGATATAGACAGTAGATGCATATATACACATATACACAGTATATACAGATATAGACAGTAGATACACATATACACAGTATATACACACAGTATATATACTGTATATGCATATATACATCATATATACACATATACACACAGTATATACACTGTATATGCATATATACATCATACATACACACAGATAAATACATATGTAATGTATACTTACCCTTTTAGGGTGACCAGTCGTCGTGGGTGTTCAGTGGGGTGCTTGTTCGCCGTGCGGGTCAGTTGGCTGCTGGTTCGGAGGGGGGGGGGGGTGTACGGACGGGGGGAGGGGCGGAGGACCGCTGCTTGTTCCATGGGGGGGGGGGGGACAGGACGGCTGCTGGTTCGGGGGGGAGGGGGCGCCGCAACGGAGGACGGCTGCTGGTTCCAGCGAGGGGGGTGGGGAGTGGGATGAGCGCAGGACGGCTGTTTGTTCGCGCGTGGGGGGTGGGCGGGGGTTGGCTGGTAGCGGAGCGGGCGGGGAGCGGAGGAGAGCTGCTCATTCCAGCGGGCGGGCGGGGGGCGTGGTCGACGTGAGCAGAGGACGTCTGTTTGTTCGGGCGGGAGGGGGGGTGCTGGGAGCGGAGGACAGCTGCTTGTCCGGGGGAGGGAGGGCTTGCGGAGGACGGCTGCTGGCTCGGGTAGGGGAGGAGGGAGCGCGAGCAGGAGTGCGAGCGGGCGGGAAGGTCTGGCCATGCAGCAGGATGGGCGTGCAGGTAGGCGGGAACGTGTACCGGGCGGCAGGACGGCTCGGCTATGAAGCTGAAAAGTGGGCGGTGAGGCGGTAACTTGTGCTGGGGGGTGGACGGACAGGCCGGCCATGCAGGGGGATATGCGGGGAGGCGGTCTAACGGACGGCTCAGGGAGGTGGAGTCAGGGCCCGGAGGGGGCGCGATCTGGTGGGGGCCCCCTGGGGGGGGCAAGATGGTGGGGGCCCCGGGGCTCTAGCCCCGGGAGCCCCGCCTATAGTCCGGCCCTGTATATATATATATATATATATATAGACACATACACTCACCGGCCACTTTATTAGGTACACCATGCTAGTAACGGGTTGGACCCCCTTTTGCCTTCAGAACTGCCTCAATTCTTCCTGGCATAGATTCAACAAGGTGCTGGAAGCATTCCTCAGAGATTTTGGTCCATATTGACATGATTGCATCACACAGTTCCCGCAGATTTGTCGGCTGCACATCCATGATGCGAATCTCCCGTTCCACCACATCCCAAAGATGCTCTATTGGATTGAGATCTGGTGACTGGAGGCCATTTGAGTACAGTGACCTCATTGTCATGTTCAAGAAACCAGTCTGAGATGATTCCAGCTTTATGACATGGCGCATTATCCTGCTGAAAGTAGCCATCAGATGTTGGGTACATTGCGGTCATAAAGGGATGGACATGGTCAGCAACAATACTCAGGTAGGCTGTGGTGTTGCAACGATGCTTAATTGGTACCAAGGGGCCCAAAGAGTGCCAAGAAAATATTCCCCACACCATGACACCACCACCACCAGCCTGAACCGTTGATACAAGGCAGGAGGGATCCATGCTTTCATGTTGTTGACGCCAAATACTGACCCTACCATCCGAATGTTGCAGTAGAAATCGAGACTCATCAGACCAGGCAACGTTTTTCCAATCTTCTACTGTCCAATTTCGATGAGCTCGTGCAAATTGTAGCCTGTTTCCTGTTCTTAGCTGAAAGGAGTGGCACCCGGTGTGGTCTTCTGCTGCTGTAGCCCATCTGCCTCAAAGTTCGACGTACTGTGCGTTTAGAGATGCTCTTCTGCCTACCTTGGTTGTAACGGGTGGCGATTTGAGTCACTGTTGCCTTTCTATCAGCTCGAACCAGTCTGCCCATTCTCCTCTGACCTCTGGCATCAACAAGGCATGTCCGCCCACAGAACTGCCGCTCACTGGATGTTTTTTTCTTTTTCGGACCCTTCTCTGTAAACCCTAGAGATGGTTGTGCGTGAAAATCCCAGTAGATCAGCAGTTTCTGAAATACTCAGACCAGCCCTTCTGGCACCAACAACCATGCCACGTTCAAAGGCACTGAAATCACCTTTCTTCCCCATACTGATGCTCGGTTTGAACTACAGGAGATTGTCTTGACCATGTCTACATGCCTAAATGCACTGAGTTGCCGCCATGTGATTGGCTGATTAGAAATTAAGTGTTAACGAGCAGTTGGACAGGTGTACCTAATAAAGTGGCCGGTGAGTGTATATATCCTGCCTTAAAGAGACACAGACATCAGCTACACAAGTAATGTAGGAGTACAGCATGCCAGGCTCTTACAACTGCTACAGGATGCAGTCATGTGTATCTCATACACACACAGGCAGCAGGGGGCGCCAGCACCAGGAAGTACATAGAGGAGCCAGCACCAGGAGAGTTACATCATTACACAGGTTAAAAACCAAGAAGAGGCTAGTGTGTATAGGCATAAAGTACACTTCTTTTATTAGTTCAAAAATAATTTTAGACAAACGTCATGCATCAAAATGGAATAAAAACATTTATAAGTGTGAAAACAAACATCGAGAAACAACGAGTGGACCAATGCAATATGTACAAGAACGAGTACAAGAAGGTATACAGTCAATTCCCACAAAATAACAATAACCCATACTAGACAGTCCTAGACAGCTAGGGTAATGGATAGTAAAAGATAGGAAGACTTCTGCAGTAGTCCCTATATCAATTGACATGGGTCTCCAATTCACTGGGGTACTCAACAAAAGGTATGTCAAAACTAGTGAAAAATGGGGTTACCCAATGGTACAAACCAAGTACTAGGCACTCAAGTCAAAAGGTCACAAAATCAGAATGAAGACATGGGAAGCTTAAAGGGGTATTCCAGGAATCAGCTTAAATTATATACAAATGGGTCCTTAAAATATAAGCTGATATGTAATTAGTTGTTATTAAAAATTTTGCTCCCCTTAGCAGAAAATTCTGGTTACATACACTGTAAGGAAGAATTAAATTGCTACTGGCCCTTTAATCAGTCCGTAGATTTCCTCCGCGCGGTCCGTTGCAGAGCATACATAGGACAGAAGATGGCCGCTGGTCACATGTCCACATCACATGTTCTGTACCTGCCTGGGCCGTTCATGTGATCATCCCTATGTTTGGCTGTAGTTGGTTGGTTGAAGTGCATCCAGTATGATCAGTGTTGTGGTGATGGCAGTTACACATAATTACTATGGTAACAGAGCAAGAAAGTCTGTTATATCATCACTGGGAGCAGAGCATAAGAGGTAGGAGGAGTTACTGAGAACTAAAGGATCATGGAACTTGTAGTTTCCAGTGGCGGCCATCTTAGTGATAAATCCACCTACTTTAGAGAGGCCATAAATTTTGTAAATCAGAAAATCAAACTATTGAAGCTCCATTTTGTGACTAATGACATTGAGTATTGTTGTATTCATTTATTTATATCATCATTTGTATCAGACGTTCATATTCCCGGAATACCCCTTTAAGTAATAATGATTCTCGTGACTGAAGGCACCCCACGCGTTCCGTCGCAGAAATTCAACTTCCTCAGGGGTAAGCCGCATTGAGTGTGGTGCATCAGCAGAATGGCCCCACCCACATTGCACCAAGAAGTTCATCTCCATAAAGATAAAAGTGGAAGTTTTTTAAAAAAACTATTTCTCATAAAGCCTCCTGTACATTGCAGATTTGACCCTTTGAGACATTTCATGTGAAATGAAGATATGAATTAAGTTCTGTAAATTTTTTTTTCCTTTCTTTTAATATTACATCATTCCTTCAGTGATATGGTAAGACGCTCCCCTAATAGTATGCAATCTTATCATCTATTCGCTATGCAGAATGGTTAAGGCTTTAATATTGGCTTTTGACCATGACATGAAACTAATCTACTTTCTTGGTATAATTTAAATGAAAATGATGACATTATTATTCAGCTGTGGCTTCAATCTACATCTTGATGAGTCCCATAATCACAGTGATGATGCCCGGGTACATTTTCTGCCAGTTATCTCTCCAGATGTTTGGGTACACCTCTATGTCAGACACTTGTCACCTCTCTGGGTAATAGCACCGTGTCCCGCAATATGTCATAGAGCAAGCTTCAGCGGCAATCACTCATCTCTACTGCCAGAACAAAAACTCCACAAACCTCTTGACGCGATTGTGCAGAATACTATATGAGCCGCGCGTTGTTACTGCACTAGGAAACAATGTACTGTTCCAATAGGATTTTTTATTTTTTTCCCCGAGATTTTCCATTAAGATGTTTAACCCCTTAAGGACGGAGGGTTTTTCGGCTCATTTCTCGCTCTCCAACTTCAAAAATCCATAACTTTTTCATTTTTCCGTGTACAGACCTGTGCGAGGGCTTATTTTGTGCGTAACAAATTTTACTTTCCCGTAATGTTATTTATTTTAACATGCCGTGTACTGCGAAGCTGAAAAAAAATTCCAAATGTGGAAAAATTGAAAAAAAACCGCACGTGCGTCACGTTCTTGTGGGCTCAGTTTTTACGACTTTCACTCTTCGCTCCAAATAACACGCCTACTTTATTCTTTGGTTCGGTGCGATCGCGGTGTTACCAAATTTATATAGGTTTTATTGTGTTTTAATACATTTTCAAAAATTAAACGAATGTGTACAAAAAAGAAAAAAAATTTTTTGCCATCTTCTGATGCTAATAACTTTTTCATACTTTTGCGCACGGAGATGTGTGAGGGGTCATTTTTTGCGAAATGAGGGGATGTTTTCATTGCTACCATTTTGAGGTCTGTGCGACATTTTGATCATTTTTAATTTCATTTTTTATGTTATGTAAAAAGGTGTAAAAGTCGCATTTCGGACATTTGGGCGCCATTTCACCGCCGGCCGTAACCGTTTTTATATTTTGATAGATCGGGCATTTTGGGACGCGGCGATACCTAATATGTTTGTGATTTTTACTGTTTATTATGTTTTATATCCGTTCTAGGGAAAGGGGGGTGATTTGAACTTTTAATATTTTATTAATTTTTTTTATTTTTTAAACTTTTTCTTTTCTTTTTTTTTTCACTATCTTTTAGACCATCTAGGGTACATTAACCCTAGATGGTCAGATCGCTCCTACCATATACTGCAATACTTCTGTATTGCAATATATGGCATTTTTGCAGCACATTCATTACAATGAGCCACTGGCTCATTGTAACGAATCTGCAGCTGCCAGATAGCCTCGTGTCAAAAGAAGACACGAGGCTACCATGGCAACCGATCGCCGCCCCCCGATGACGTTCGGGGGCGTGGCGATCGAAAAAAAGATGGCGGCGCCCGCGCGCCGCCGTCTTTTAAATGCCGCCGGCGACTTTGTCGGCGGCAACGGGGGGTTAATAGCTGCGATCGGTGCTAGCACCGACCGCGGTTATTAGCGGTGGGGGTTTTATGCATCTTGCAAAAACCCCCACCTTTGTAGAGCTACGGCGCAGAGCATTAATATTGTCTCATTTTTACAGTGTAAAACTTCAGACAGTGATCAGAAGGAACCCAACAGAAATGTATAATTAATTGTGTATGAGTAGTTGCAGCAGGACTGTGTAGAAGGATTGGAGCTTTTGGGGAGCGGGATGACCTCCCACTGCTGTGCTCTTAGCTTTGAGCCCTCCCCCACTTCAGTAAATGTAATCTGCAGCAGGCTTTGGGTTAAATGAAATCTGCCATCATAATCCATCATGATAAACCAGGGACATTACTCATAGAGCTAGGCACCGGGACTGTGGAAATATTCTGATATTTGTTATCCATGGCCTCCTCCCTTCTAAAATCAACCCTTAAAATTATGCTAATGAGCCAAAGGGCTCTGTGGGGTGTCACCAGAGCCCCTCCTTGGTGTAGCTTGATAGCCTTTTACACTGTGCAGGAGCACTTCTCCCTATCACTATGTGAGATTACTTAAAGGGGTATTCTCGTCTGGGCATTAACATACAGTTTGATTAATCATATATATATATACATTTCTTCAATTAGATATTATTAAAAAAAAAAATACCTGGGTGAAGATAATTTCTCATAAGTGTAGTCATATGGTCACTTACAAACATGACGGACTCCTTGGATATGACCATCTCTGCTGGAGGGTTCGCCCAAAGAAGCAAAAGGTTTTAGTATATGAAATGTCCAGGAGTTACTACATGTCCTCCAGACGTCCTGTGGTAATGAACACTCAATCCAGGTGGTCAGGCAGGACTTAATAGCGCATATCTGGCCGCTAGTACTAGAGTGCGGGTCGGTCGTATCTGAGGAAGCCATCTGGTTTCTAAGGGACAACATGACTACATTTATGAGAAAAATATCTTAACACAGGATTATTTTTTTAAAATAACATCCAACTGAAGAAATGTTGACATATGGCAAATTAATTAAATTAAATGTGAATGCCCAGATGGGAATACACCTTTAAGGCAGAGGGAGATGGGATGTGCCAAGGGAGAAAAAGTAGGGGAGACAGTATAACAGCCCCTGAAGCTACAACACAGAGGGGCTCTGGTAATGCCCCCATAGCCCTTCTAGCTTATGAGCAGGATTTTAAAAGTTGATTTTGGATGCATAACAAATATAAGAGGATAAGCACAGTCACGGTGCCTGGATCAATGAGTAAGTGTCCTGGTTTATCATGATGGATTTTGATGGTAGATTCCCTTTAAATACTATAGCAGTCAAAGAAAGAGATTTGGAGTTTGCAGCAAAAGAATTTTGCCTATTTCTACACCTGATATAGAACTGCCGCGCTGCACGCCGGCTGCCAGCAGTACCAGGTGGCTGGAGCCATCATACACTGGAACAACCGGGGATAAAACTTCCCCATAAAATGTATCTTTGGACTTGTTTAAAGTGATTTAAGTTAAAGGCTCAGAGTTCTACAACAAGTCAAGCATTTTTACTGTAAGGTTAGTATTAAAAATTTTTCTTGGCTCCCACTAGAGGGCGGTATTTTTATGTGTGTACAGCTATCGGCGGTTGTTATTGTGGTTGGCATTTTCAAGTCCCACAGTCTGTTGCTGCCAGTAATACTCCGTTACTGAGGAGATGGTTGTATCAAACACTGAGCAGGCAAGAATGTTACCTTCATGACAAAAAAAAAAAATAAAAATAATATATATAATTATATATATATAAGCACAGGCTTATACCTTTTGCCTGTTCACTAAATAATGGATGAAAAAGATTTTAATATTAGAGCATTTCAACTGAAGAGTGTAACATTTGCGTATCTGCATGTAATACTCGATTTCCTCCACATGGTGGCAGTAGCAGGACAAGGTTGATATTTTTCTATCTTTGCCTTGGTCCATGGAGTCCTGTGTAATCTCCACGGCTCCAAATAAATTGTGATATTACTGAGATATTTATTACACTTTATTTATACATTTATCTTACTCCAACTTATAGAAAGAGAGACAAGTAGATATACCATTATATGTAACTCATAGAGCAGATTAAAAAAAAAAAACGGATGGTTAAATATTAGAACGATTCCTATTTCATACATTGATAAAAAAAAATGTAACATGTTAAATATTAAATATATCCCGACAATGACTCTACCTGAAACTATCGGAATTACAAATATGCTAAGTATAGAAAATCACTTCTCCAACAGTGAAACTATTAGCCATACAAATATAAAGAGATATACACTCACCGGCCACTTTATTAGGTACACCTGTCCAACTGCTCGTTAACCCTTAATTTCTAATCAGCCAATCATATGGCGGCAACTCAGTTCATATAGGCATGTAGACATGGTCAAGACAATCTCCTGCAGTTCAAACCGAGCATCAGTATGGGGAAGAAAGGTGATTTCAGTGCCTTTGAACGTGGCATGGTTGTTGGTGCCAGAAGGGCTGGTCTGAGTATTTCAGAAACTGCTGATCTACTGGGATTTTCACGCACAACCATCTCTAGGGTTTACAGAGAATGGTCCGAAAAAGAAAAAACATCCATTGAGTGGCAGTTCTGTGGGCGGAAATGCCTTGTTGATGCCAGAGGTCAGAGGAGAATGGGCAGACTGGTTCGAGCTGATAGAAAGGCAACAGTGACTCAAATCGCCACCCGTTACAACCAAGGTAGGCAGAAGAGCATCTCTGAACGCACAGTACATCAAACTTTGAGGCAGATGGGCTACAGCAGCAGAAGACCACATCGGGTGCCACTCCTTTCAGCTAAGAACAGGAAACTGGGGCTACAATTTGCACAAGCTCATCGAAATTGGACAGTAGAAGATTGGAAAAACGTTGCCTGGTCTGATGAGTCTCGATTTCTGCTGCGACATTCAGATGGTAGGGTCAGAATTTGGCGTCAACAACATGAAAGCATGGATCCATCCTGCCTTGTATCAACGGTTCAGGCTGGTAGTGGTGGTGTCATGGTGTGGGGAATATTTTCCTGGCACTCTTTGGGCCCCTTGGTACCAATTGAGCATCGTTGCAACGCCACAGCCTACCTGAGTATTGTTGCTGACCATGTCCATCCCTTTATGACCACAATCTGACCAACATCTGATGGCTACTTTCAGCAGGATAATGCGCCATGTCATAAAGCTGGAATCATCTCAGACTGGTTTCTTAAACATGACAATGAGTTCACTGTACTCAAATGGCCTCCAGTCACCAGATCTCAATCCAATAGAGCATCTTTGGGATGTGGTGGAACGGGAGATTCGCATCATGGATGTGCAGCCGACAAATCTGCGCAACTGTGTGATGCCATCATGTCAATATGGACATGACCAAAAAGGCAGTTCTGAAGGCAAAAGGGGGTCCAACCCGTTACTAGCATGTTGTACCTAATAAAGTGGCCGGTGAGTGTATATATATATATATATATATATATACAGGGTTGGACTGGGCCGGCGGAGGACCGGAGAATCCTCTGGTGGGCCCTGGCACCTGGCTCTATTGCAGGGGCCTCTGTCCCCATAGGAGGCCCATGCCATTTCATGTAAAAGTACACGATGCGGCCGCCATCGGCCGCTCGTGCACAATTACGGCCCGAATGGAATTTGATAAGTGGCATCGGCATCTGTAAGCTGCTGATGCCATTTAAAGTCACAGTGCGACGCGGCCGGGACACTTTCCCAGCGAACGTCGCATTTTGACCCAGGATGCGCGGCCGCTTAATGATGACATCACGCGGCCGCGCATCCTGTCCCCTGCAGGAGAATCCAGTGTCTTCTGAGGTGAGTAGAAGACACAGGGGCTGAAGGGGAGTTGGAGGGGCATAAATGGAGTACGGAGGGGGCTAAAGGAGGGTTGCACAACCCATGGATCCACAGGTTGTGCTCCCTGCTGAATGCAGCCGCAAATTTATTACATTTTAACCGCAATTCGCGGCAAAAATGTAATGATATATGTGTGCAGGACCTTCCTGCTCTATACAGGGGAGCTGGAGGACCTGTGATTATGTCACCAATTCGGACCCGAATCCACCGCAGAGAACGCGCCGCTGGATCGCGAATGGATCGGGTAAGTAAATCTGCCCCTATGTACAATCTGTTCACCCCTCCTGCTCTATAACATGCTGCCTGCAGATAAGACACTAAATACAATCTTCTGAGCTCCTTCAGCTCTATAAAATGTTGACTACAGATTGGAAGCTATGCAGGTTATTTATCAAAAGTGTTTGAGAGCAAAAATGTTCTAGTAGCTCATGGCAACCAAAGTTCAACAATTTTCCCACAGTAGTAAAGTGAAAGCTGATTGGTAGCTCTGATTGGTTGCCATGAGTGACAAGAACAGTTCTGCTCAGTTTTGATAAATGAGACCCTATGGGCCACATGTATGATAGCTTTGTCTCTCTGAGGTGAATTGTAGAGACATTTGGTGGCTAGTTTTTGCACCTTATGTATGATCCTGTCTTTTTACTTGTGATACATGTTCAGTTTTTCCTATCCTGGCAGGTGCAAATTTTGGCTTCTTTTTGAGACTTTTTGTTGCAAATGTCTCAAATCCACATGGACACAAGCCAAGGGGGTTATATACAGGAAAGGACACAAACCACGTGAGGGGGTTATATACAGGAGAGGACACAAGCCACGTGAGGGGGTTATATACAGGAGTGGACACAAGCCACGTGAGGGGGTTATATACAGGAGTGGACACAAGCCACGTGAGGGGGTTATATACAGGAAAGGACACAAGCCACGTGAGGGGTTATATACAGGAGTGGATACAAGCCACGTGAGGGGGTTATATACAGGAGTGGACACAAGCCACGTGAGGGGGTTATATACAGGAGTGGACACAAGCCACGTGAGGGGGTTATATACAGGAAAGGACACAAGCCACGTGAGGGGTTATATACAGGAGTGGATACAAGCCATGTGAGGGGGTTATATACAGGAAAGGACACAAGCCACGTGAGGGGTTATATACAGGAGTGGACACAAGCCATGTGAGGGGTTATATACAGGAGTGGACACAAGCCACGTGAGGGGGTTATATACAGGAGTAGGCACAAGCCACGTGAGGGGGTTATATACAGGAAAGGACACAAGCCACGTGAGGGGTTATATACAGGAGTGGATACAAGCCATGTGAGGGGGTTATATACAGGAAAGGACACAAGCCATGTGAGGGGGCTATATACAGGAGAGGACACAAGCCACGTGAGGGGTTATATACAGGAGTGGATACAAGCCATGTGAGGGGTTATATACAGGAGTGGACACAAGACACGTGAGGGGGTTATATACGGGAGTGGACACAAGCCACGTGAGGGGGTTATATACAGGAGTGGACACAAGACACGTGAGGGGGTTATATACAGGAGAGGACACAAGCCCCGTGAGGGGTTATATACACGAGAGGATACAAGCCATGTGAGGGGGTTATAAACAGGAGAGGATACAAGCCACGTGAGGGGTTATATACAGGAGAGCATACAAGCCCCATGAGGGGTTATATACACGAGAGGATACAAGCCATGTGAGGGGTTATATACAGGAGTGGACACAAGACACGTGAGGGGGTTATATACAGGAGAGGACACAAGCCACGTGAGGGGGTTACATACAGGAGAGGACACAAGCCACGTGAGGGGTTATATACAGGAGAGGATACAAGCCACGTGAGGGGTTATATACAGGAGAGGACACAAGCCATGTGAGGGGGTTATATACGGGAGTGGACACAAGACACGTGAGGGGGATATATACGGGAGTGGACACTACTCTTAATTTGGGATTTAACATGTTGCATTTTTTATGCATTTTTAAACCTATTACAACAGCTGAGGAGGTGATTTGCCTAATTACATTACTGTTAACATTTGAATTTACAAAACGCATAGTAAACTCAATGTTAACACATGCGTTAACGTGGCGTTTATATTGTGTTTTGTAAATGAAAATGTTAACAGTAATGAAATAAGGCAAATCACCTCCTCAGCTGTTGTAATTAGTTTCAAAATGCATTAAAAAAACAATTAAACCGCTACATGTGACCTCACCCTTAGAAGTAACCAATTAAAAAGAAATGCAAAAATTTTAAAATTTTGACAAAAGAGGTTACTGTGAAAAATGTTAAACAGTTAAAGCATGTGAAATTTTTCCAATTTACATGTTAAAATCAGGTCCAGATGCAAAATTGTGCCAAAATTGGTGCAAAAACGGCAAAATGTCGCACGGAACATCTGGAAAACTAAGATTCATGAGGCACACTGCACAAGGTGCAGACCAAGGCGTACTTGAAAAAGAACAGAGTTAAAAGTTGCAAAAATGGCGCAAAAGTGGCAAAAGTCGCTAAAATTAGACAATTTGGCTAGCTGAAACTATGATACATGTGCCCCTATGTTTATAGAATATAGGTGTAACGTCCAAAACATCGCACTATCCGCAGTTGGCAGAAGAGGTGGCGTTGATTGGTGCGTGAACTGGGTCTTGGATTTACTGAGCCACACCCTGCTCCTTGCATTTCAGTCCTGCCCAGCAAGGATTACTTGCCTGATTGACAGTTCCCCCAGTGTGCTGCCAGAGGCATGTCTGGGAACTGCCTTATATACCTGCCTACTCCCATCATACCTTGCTGGTCAAACTGCTATTTTGCTGTGTTTCTAGCTTCTCTTGCATTCTCTAGTTCTTGTTTCTGATTTCTTGCCTGTGTCTACTACTCTATTTGGATTGTGATTTGGTTATTGTTATTCCCCGCTGCTGCCGACTCGGATTGTATACCTTGCCTTATTGTGTTTGTTTGTCTGTATTGTTACATGTTCACATCTTACCTAGGGAGGGAGGGTAGAGATGGGAAATGAAGGGAACCTGTCAGTAGGTATAAGCTTTCAAACCCAAAATCCCAGCCACATAAAAGCTTACTGGTGGTTTAGGGGCCCCAAACTTACTGAAAGGTTTTCTTGAACAGTCTTTAGGATTGGGGGCATAAGGGAATCATAAGGAGAGATACCCTGGAGGAGAAACCATATACATCTCCCTTTCCCCACCAATTTTGGGTGTTATAACCGTCACACACACCACTATTGGTGTGTCTGGGTTCTAAATGCCAGTCCTAATAAATTCCCCCCCATAATGTTTAAGAGAGGTAACATAAGGGAGTGGTAATGTTTAGGAGTGGATGCATCATATATGGGGAAGTCAAAGAGTACAGGAGTGTGGACTGAGGGCAGTGGAGGGTCTTTGTATAAGAGTGGGGTAAAGTGGGGTGTAGAACACAGGAGAGGGGGCGCAAGTGCTAAATCCATAGAAGTGGGAGCACAGGGATCTCTAGTATATATAGGTTACAGGGGGTCATAGGCTATAAGAATGGAGGTACACATGGTAATATGTGATCTACAGGATAGTGTATAAAACCCTGTCCAAATATCATTCTATAGAAACGAGTGAATCCTGATAATTGTCGGGGAGAGGGGATTTAGGTTTAGTGTCTGGGGCAGTGTGACATTCCATCAATGTGAAGTTTCACTTTGGGTAATCAAGGGTTAATTAAATGATCAGTTCTCATGGTAAATCTCTGAAATGTCAATGCTGGAAAAACTAATAAGCAGAGCGAATGTGCTGAGGGAGCAGTGATATATTTTCATGACAGTACGTACCCTACCACCTACCTGGACATCAATGTACATGGGGACAAATTGGATATGAAGTGTGTTCCCTATTTCTATTAACCCCCTGTACTCCAAACTGAAATTCCTGAAAAACTATACTGTAAGTTCGGCAGGTAGCGATGACTGAAATTCAGCTAATGGTCTGGGAAAGGTTAAGTAACCTCAGAAGCGGCTCGCCAATTCCTGCAGTCACGTTGCTGGTGTGTTTAATATCCTGTCATGCTGTTTTATGAAGAAGAAAACAGAATGGAAATGACAATCAGTAAAGCAAAACCCCAGGGACCCAGTAGCATCTGGCTCTTTCCTAACATCACACTGTGACATTAGTTATCATTCACTGAAGAACTGATCTTCCCACGCGTTTCTTATCTTATGGGTTATTCTGTGAGATATATATATATATATATATATATATATATATATATATATATATATATATATATATCAATCTGCCTATAGATCTACATCACAGGATAGTATCAATAGAAATTTATACAATCTATATTGATACATTGGGGGATATTTATCATACGCTGGCGCTCGTGCACCAGCGTATGATAGCCTCGCCGCAGCAAATTCGCAGCCCGATACATGAAGAGGCTTCTGCCTCTTGATGTATCGGGCTGCCAGCTGCGCAGCGTTTTTCCTACGCCAGGCAGGGCCTGGCGTAGAAAAGAACGCAACCGGCGACTTTTCACGTATGAAAAGTCGCCGGCAGCAACGAGTGCGCAGGCGCAGGGAACAGTGACGCCCCGCGCCGGCCCACTCCAGTCCGGCCGCGCCCCCCCTTCACGCCCCTTCACGCCCCACTGGCGTGAAGGTGGCGGATTGTGAAAAATAATCGCAAAAGCTAGCAATAAGCTAGCATTTGCGATTATTTCAGGGCCTCTGCGCCACTGGCGGTGCGCAGAGGTCCTGATAAATATCCCCCATAGTTATTATAATGTAAAATGAGGATTTGGAGTCAAGTTTGGCTGGTGGATGGACATCCTAGATTCCTTTACATGGATATTCTAATGGCAGCCATTAGAATTCTCCTGACCTCCCTTTTAAAGTTGGGCAGAATTGAGAAGTGTCCATCATGTAGTCATTCATTACCCTTCATTCAAGCATATGGGAATGCAGAATTATGTAAAGCCAAAGCAACATGTTTGCCAAGTTTTGGATCTCTTCCATACTTCAAAGGAGAGTATGCTGGCAAACACGTGTGACCACTGCTATATTATGTCCTGTTACAAGTACCCCCAAGTTATTATGTGACCCCCCCATTCCCAAGACATGTGTGGTATATGTGGCCTCATAAATACCTTAGATAGGAATAATACCGGTACTTATTAGACGTAATACTGAAATCTTTCAGTTTCTCAGTAATAAGTTGTATATTTGGAGGATTTTTGCAGAATTTTTGTGACCCTCCTATAAGGCTTTTGAAGCCCACGCAGATTCTAAAGAAAAAACTGTATTTATATGAATATAACTGAGTACAATTTGTATACATTTTTACAGTAATTTTACTAACTTATGACAAATGTTGGGCAGACCCAAACTGTACCCGACAATAAACTATTTAATTGTCTCTGCAAAGTTACCAGTGGCATTTGAGTGGCAGGGGGTGCACACGCCAACTCTAACCTGCTATCGGGAGCATGCGCAGAACAGCAGGCCCGCGTCTGCGCGGTCACTGTTCCTTAGCCTGAGCCGAAGCTATGTGGAGCTGCGCGCCGAAGATTTCTGGTAGGAGGAACAAAGAGGCTACTTGGAGTGTGGAGTAGCCGCGCTATGTAGCCTCAGCTCCGGCTACTCCATGCCCCAGTAGCCTCTTTAGAAAATTTACATATTAGGGGAATAAAAGTTATTACAAAATTGCGGGGACGTGAGGATAGGTAGATCTGTGGTGGTAGGTTCCCTTTAAACAATACATTGCAAATATCATGACCAGTAGGCATGTTTGAAAAAACCATTACTAAAACCAACCACTACCACACACTCATGCCATCTATACATTGAAGCAAAACACAATCAGATAAAGCATAACATCTGACATACCGTATATTCCGGCGTATAAGACGACCTGGTGTATAAGACGACCCCCCTACTTTCCTGTTTAAAATATAGAGTTTAAGATATATTCGCCGTATAAGACTACCCCTTTTCCAACGCATACAAAACACCGGTAAAAATTAAAAAAAAAACAGATTTGAATTTAACATGGTCCTTTTTTTAATGTAAATTCTTATGACATGCAGGTATATAGCAGGAAAACTGTCGCTCATAAACATAAGGCATACAACAACAACATTACCATTACAGCACAGCCCCCAGTAGTATACAGCACAGCCCCCAGTAGTTTACAGCACTGCCCCCAGTAGTATACAGCACAGCCCCCAGTAGTATACAGCACTGCCCCCAGTAGTATACAGCACAGCCCCCAGTAGTATACAGCACAGCCCCCAGTAGTATACAGCACAGCCCAGCATTAAAAAAAAAAAAAAACTTATATACTCACCCTTCGGTGGCCCCGATGTGCTGCGCTGCTCCCCCGATGTCCGCCCGGCTCGTCTTCAGTGTTCCGCGCCGTCTTCTTTCCTCTGCTGGGCGCCACCATTGATCTTCCCCGGCAGGCGCCTAGTATGACGCGCCGCTGCTGGGAAAAACATGACGGCGCCCAGCAGAAGAAAGAAGACGGCGCGGAAGACTGAAGACGAGCCGCGCAGACATCGGGGCCAACGGAGGGTGAGTATGCGCCCCGATGTCTTTTTGAGGCTGCCGGCAGCCATCGCTGTGAAAACACCCGCGATCGGTGCTAGCACCGATCGCGGGTGTTACCGGTAAGCCTTTGCTGCAATATGCAGCAAAGACTTACCGGCTATGGAGGGGGCTTAGCCCGTGAGCCCTCTCCATGCACCGGGACCCGATTACCGGCGTATAAGACGACCCCAGAGAAGACAGAAGATTTTTCTGTCTTCAAAAGTCGTCTTATACGCCGGAATATACGGGTAGTGGAAATCTCCTATAATATGTCCCACCAACACCGGCACTGGCCCATCAAAGACAAGCCTCCCATTATCTGGCAATTTACAAAGAATCCCTGAGAAGTCATAATTGGCTCTTGAATAACTCTTCTCCAAGTCACTCAAATCCTTCTCATATAATTCTGCAGTCTTGAGAGGAAGGCAAAAACACATGAGGTGGTTGGCAATAAGCCCACATTAGGGAAAATAGTTCCTAACTCTTAATTAAACTGAAGAAATCCATGGATTGTAGTCAAATATATTACAAATATTCAATAACAAGATCTGTATTATGTTTACAACTAAGATGCTGACACTGCCTGACCAGATCCTAGCTTTTTGCTGACCATTCATCCTTACCATATTCATCCCTGATCATCAGGTGCTTCATACAGGTGATGATCTGGATCACCTGGATCAGCTGTCACCTACACCATGTCTATTCTCAGAGGTTACGCCCTTTTGACCTCATTGCACTAAAATCTTGATCCCTGTTCCTAGATTAAGGGTTTAAAACTAATTGGGACACTTGGACAAAATCATTGGGACCAGTCCAAAGTGTGACCGGTGATGTGGCTCAGTGGGTCCACAATCTGCTGTTCCATACACCGTTCAACATCTCCACTACCACAACACGTTGTGGCAGAGAGGCCCATAGTCTTAAAACTTCTACAGCAGAGAATCCTCATCTATCTTTCTATCCCAGGTAAAGTTTGCGTAAAGCCGTCGGGACCAGCTTGTCACATGACCTGCTGGCAGCTGGATTTAGGACTTCCTGTGACGTCCAATGTCCTGTTGCCTTCTGAGGAAAGGTGGGGATGTCCCAAGGTCAAGTAGTTTCACACAAACTTTACCAGGGTAGGTACCATATGGGTGACCCTGTTAAGATCTTGCACTTACCTTTGTACTTATTGGACAACCCCTTATGACCAATCAGAGAAGGGTCTTACATCTGTTCATTTGTTTTGCAGATAATCCTAATATGGCACTTGTATACACAATAGTAAGAGCGGGCACTACTGGAAAAATACGTGAAAGACTATTGTCCACGTATCCCTAAATGCAACATATGACAACACTGAAGAAAAAGATGGGATACGTACAAAGGACTGACCATAAATAACAAAATATTTTATTGTAAATAACCACACATATAAACAGGACAGAGAAAAAATTAAAAACACTTAAAAAGATAGACTCAAAGGTGTATCTGGCTACCAAGGGTCAATGGACCCTGTAGTCCCTCCCACGTGCAGACAATCCAAAGGTTTGTGTGAATAAATGTACAGGATGACACCAGGTGTCCAGACCACAATCAACAATATGATTACAAGTGAAAAATCAATAGCTGAATGGAACTAGGTATACAAAGACCTGGTAATCAGAGCAAGGCTGCCTGGGAAAAGTTGCAATGCCACTGAATAGGGCAATGCGTAAGCGGTACCTATCTGGATAAAGGTGGAAACCAGTGCCACAGGCAGGCCAAGTCAGACGGGGAGGGATGTGGAGCAGACCCCACGCGTATCGTCACCTCACTGGTGACTTCCTCAGGGGTAAGTGGTTTGTGGATTACCAATGTCCTGTTAAGTACCCAGCATGTGTCGCCCGCCCACCTGGTCATTAAGAATTAAGGAGTGTGGTTGGTCACATGCACTGACCTGTAATGTCCGTGCTGGCAGGAGAAGGGAGTCGGCGTGTCCGGTAGTATGCCGCGCATATGCGGAAGTGTTCCGATCACGTGAGTGATCACGTGAGTTGGCTGGATCACATGATCGGGGCCGGCCAAAAAAGTCAGTGAATTGACAAAACAACGTCATGCATACTACTACAGAAGTGGGACGGTAATGACAAGTGGTTTGTCGGAAAAAACAAGACTAAGTGCAGATATCTCCATGTGGTGAACTTTTGAAACACACAAAAATTTAAAACAATAGTTAGCAGGGGTTGCCCTAAACAGCGTAGACCCTGGGTGCACATTGGAATATATGGCACTCACTCGTAGAGATGCATAGGACCATACTAAATATCAATATTCTTCCAACAGAACCATTTCTTGCATACTTTATGATACAGAGTATGTGTAAAGCCATAACATGGTACAGCAGGACATAGAGTATGGAATCTTATGGACTTCCGCGTGCCAATATATAGGTCTGCCATGTGCTCGGCACTGTAGGGGAACGTATAGAGTAGATATGATTTTTGGTGCTGTAACATCACTCACATATTTCTTTCCTTCTCCATTGGATCATATTTTGTCTTTAAGAAGTAAATGGCTCAATAACGGGAGTGTGTTCTGTGATATACCAAACATTTTACTAACCCTTTCCATTTTCCTTGTATAAAATTATAGTTTACAAAGGAAAAACTGCAAGCGAATGCCGGAGCTTGATCTACTGGTGCCAGGAGACAAACTGCACTTCATGTCAATTTTACAGCAAAACGCACATTTGCTAGACTCGATACATCACCCTATACATCAAAAATACAAGGGCTATTTATGTTCAAGGCAGAGAAAGTGATGCATACCTTTGTGAAAGATGACTGCAGATGCAATTTGAGAAACAAGACACAATGATCTGTCACAAAAATGCTATCTATGCCCTTTGCCACATATCATATGGGAGTGATATTGGCATCTGAAGGGCCGAAGGACTTTAATGTTGTTGTATGGAGCCCTAATGTATGGCTTTATTACAGTAAAATGTCAGCTATCATTCACACGGCTCTATTTTTCCAAGCCAATTCGTCCTACCTTCATAAAGCCAGTCGCTCAGCCCGTTAAAAATGACTCCTTCCTTCCCAGTGGAGACCAAGCGAATGGGGCGGCTGTCAGCATTCATTTTATAGAAGATGTTATTTTCGAATATAAAAATCTGGAAATAAAGAACAAACGAAATCTTAGTGGTCAGATAATAGGATTTATTCCGGCTAATCCATGTGAATGTGTAGAATAAATCAGACATTGTTACATCGTGTTAGGGAATTGTATAGGGTCCATAAATAGAGTGCCGCCGCTGACCTGCCGTAGCTCCAGGCTTCTTTGTTCTCCAAGTCTATATCTGAGTTGTTCTTTTGTATCTACTTTGTCTACTTTTTTTCTTTAGTATGAGTCATTTAGGTTAAACGTGCATATGAAGAGTACAAAAAGGGAATATTACACAATTCTACTTCACGTCTTTTCTTGTGAAGATAAATTTTCACCTCTAAAGACTTTTTTCTCATTTACATTTTTTTACATAAAAAGTTCAATAATTCATTCTTAATTTTACTGATCTTGAGTTACAGATTGTGTAGGGGGATGGGGGGACCTGAAGTGCAGGTCTGTACCCAAAATTGCAGGTTTAGGATTGTAAACTGAACTTCAGCCAGAAGTCTGGGTTCTCTCCCCCATCCCCCTTGCTGTTAACCAGTGATCAGTGCTAGTCACTGGCGGGATATAAATGTTGGTAGCATGTGCGTACCCCCGTTTACTCTAGGATTGTCGCACCCCATTGACGTCATGGGGAGAGTCAATCCTTAGGTAAAAGGCAGCACATTTGCGACCTACCGGCAGCTTTTAAAGGGTAACACCCGCAATCATTGCCAGCACCGGGTAATGGGTGTTACCAAAGGGGGTTGAGCATTCTTGGGTCTGCTCACCCCTATTGATCTATAATCCAGAGCTGCATTTAGATTTCTCAAGATCTTAAGAGATGAAAGCTCCCAGCATTCTGTGGTGGCTTAAAGTACTTTCCTGGGCAAAATGGGATAGGTCATTATTAAGTAGTAGGAAGGAGTGGAACTCCCTACGGTGTCAGTACATGACGGATGGAGAAAGATTCATTCGTAGAGAAGCAAAACACTAAGAAATGAAATAAAGTGGTAGAAAATAAGAGCCTAAACTACAAATACATAGGTTATATAGTACATCCACTTTAAACTCTTTCATTCCGAGCAGTAAGGGACCTGTAACTAGTATATACCAAAAACATTCAGTACTACAATATTCAAAAAGACAATAATGTGACTCTAATGATAATGGATATAGTTCACTTCTAATTAATTGGATATTTTATCCAGTAGGTGTTGCCGCTGCACCAAGGTCCGCCGGAGTTCACCTGCTTCATCTCGGTGCACGTAAGTGCTTGATTTTGCAACACATTGGGGCACATTTACTTACCCGGCCCATTCGCGATCCAGCGGCGCGTTCTCTGCACAGGATTCGGGTCCGGCTGGGATTTAAGATGGTAGTTCCTCCGCCGTCCACCAGGTGGCGCTGCAGCGCCGAAAATAATCTTATCGCCCCGGAATGCACCATCCCATAGAAGGTGAAGGTGAGCGCTCCCCAAGCGACACATTTTCGTTTTTTAAATGCGGCGGTTTTTCCGAATACGTCGGGTTTTCGTTCGGCCACGCCCCCCCGATTTCTGTCGCGCGCATGCCGGCCCCGATGCGCCACAATCCGATCGCGTGCGCCAAAAACCCGGGGCAATTCATGTACAAGCGGCGCAAATCGGAAATATTCGGGTAACACGTCGGGAAAACGCGAATCGGGCCCTTAGTAAATGACCCCCATTTAGTTTTTTAAATTCCGCAGTTTTTTTTCAGAATCCATCGGGTTTTCCGAAGGCCACGCCCCCCGCATTTCTTTCGCGTGAAAGCCTGCGCGATTTTTTGTAAACTTGATATATCTCGGTATCAACCTGTAAGCTCACCTTGTGATCATATAATAGATGCTATATTTTTGTATGTTTCTTGTTGAAAACCAATAAAAAAAAGTAGGATAGGATAATCCGCCCTTTTAAGCTCTTTTATTCCACGTATGAAGGAGTGTCTGGGCAGATGGACTTCCACCTAGTTTTATGCCATCATTTGCTTTAGTGAAAGAAAACTTGTTCAATGGAAGTATACTTTAATATGCAAAAATGCAATAATATCATATGGTTTAACATCTCTTCTACCTATGGGAAATTTGGCAACGTTAATTAAAAATAGAGATACTGTCGGCAATTTTCTAATTTACATTCAAAATATTTTGTTTACTAGGAAATTACGAGAAAATGTTTATTCTTTATGTACAGAGACGAGGGATTAATTTATTCATTATTTAAATCGCTCTTTCGGATGACAAGAGTCCGCCTAATGATTTGCTTAGTAATTTGGTAAGGATCCTTCAGCGAAGAAGAGTTTTAATTTGTTTCAAGAAAGCACATTTACAAGAGAGCTTTTTATGCTGACCTGCTAACAATCCATTTAAAGGTTAGTGCCTGAGGGAAGCCGCCTTTTACTGCATTAGACCTGTCAGAGATTTTTTTTTATGAGACTGTCTTGTCCGAGAGTTAAAGAGCATAAAATTCACTGTGTTGTGTGTTCGTCGGATACTGTCTTGTCCAAACCTCTACCGAATTGTCCACGACGGTTGTATTACAAATTATAGGTGGGCTCCACAATGTATGACATGAGTACAAGTTGCCTCTCTTATCAGTATTTTACCTGGTTGCCTCTGTATCTGATAAAGTGGATGGATTGGGCCATGTCTCCATATTGACTCATGAGCAAGTCATTAACTTCTCTGGGCGTTCCACCGATATCAAACCTCGTGCAATCAGATTAATCTCCAGCATTTGGCCTATCAGGGTTCTTGTGGCCAGGAAGATTGATGGGTTGTATATGTGCCGTGGTGAACAGACAGATATCTTTCAGGCTTCCATAAATCTATGTTATCTTGGCAGAGAAGTTTTAGCTTAGAGCAGTAGGACAAAGTGATGCAGAAGTAGCAGATTAAACTGGCAAGAAGATTCTTCGAACATTGACTGATCTTCTAGATGGGCTAAAAGTCAGATTAATGGAATGGCCATATAAATCTAGAGCTAGAAAGTCATGAACTAAGCAGCCGTCTCCGGTTCCCTTCATGTATCATTATCATTATTATTTTCATTATTAAAGGGGTCCTAAAACTTTTTTTACTAACTATGGCTTAACCACATCACTTCATATTCATAGACACCCCTGAGGAAGTTGCCCTTTGTGGCGACGAAACGCGTGGGGAGCCCTTTGCCTCTGTCTCCACTTACCTCCCTCCACTGTGGTAACTCGTGTTCCTTTCATTTTTTTCCCCTCAATTATTGTCCCGTTTACCATTACAACTAGCACCTTTAGATGTACCTTGTTATGCTAGTGGGTTTTCCTCAGGCCTGGATATACTGAGTACTGTTGATTGTGTGTTTTTTTTTGGATATTGCACCTTTTGGCACTTGTGGCACTTTATTCATGATCAGGCTGAGAATCCTTGGGAGGTAATATATCACTACTCAGTGATTGACAGCGGGCAGTTACGGTGTACCCATACCCGGTCACCGTACATTGTTTTGGTATACACTTTGTGTATTTTAGATGTTTTTAACATGTTGTGTATTATCTGTCTTGCATCAATAAAAATTTGTTCTTGAAATTTGTTCTTGATTTTTGCATCACCCAATGAGCCTTTTTGGATACATTCTTCTTCTTGTGTTTGGATTTGACTTAGTTCTTGTGTATCTGGCTCACATACACTATAGCTGTGCTTCACCCCTCTATTTTGTTATTATATTCATAGACACGGCACTGCAGCATGTAAATGGAGATGAGCAAATCGATTTGCTGATGTGTAGATTCAACAAAACTATGATCTCAGGCAGAGTAGTCCAGCACCTTGGGTGTTTTTTATGGGGATAATTGGATAATTGAGTGGCACCTGCCCCTTTTGGTCACCAAGGTCTAGGCTTTCAATATAGTAGAGTAAGGAATCTGTCACTGCTGTTGCTTTGTAGTGGTTGTACTTTCACCTCATGAGGATCGTGCTTATTTTGTCAATTTGTCATCAACATTTTGCCCCCAAAATCACTCAAATCACCTTTCTTCCCCATACTGATGCTCGGTTTGAACTGCAGGAGATTGTCTTGACCATGTCTACATGCCTAAATGCACTGAGTTGCCGCCATGTGATTGGCTGATTAGAAATTAAGTGTTAACGAGCAGTTGGACAGGTGTACCTAATAAAGTGGCCGGTGAGTGTATGTTTACAAACTAATTTGTAGAAATGTACCACCCTCTTTGTGTCCTGGTAAGTTTTCTACATACGTTTGCCCACTCGGGCAAAAAACTAAGAAGAATTCAAGTGGCCAAACACATTGGATAGAAGTAGACTGGCGGTCATAGATCAGTTGAATAAATGGTTGTTTGGTGAACAGAGGGTTGGGGACCTTTTTTGCTTTCCAAATAGTTTGCTTTGAACCAAACACTAACACTAAGGGTGTTATCTCGGAACCTCTTCAGTTTTTACCCATTCACCCCTAACCAAAGATTTGAAGTTCAGTGTATTGAAATTACAAGGTCACAACCTCCTGTGGTGGTCCCAGTGTGGATAACAGCTGGGGACACAGGGACACCAGGGTGTGGTATTGTAGGGTCAGATAAGGGAATAATCAGGATCAGTCCGTGGTCAGGGCAGGTGGCAAAGTAGCAGAACGAAGTAACAGGCAGATGGTTGAGGCAGGCATTACAAGTTCAGGAACAGGTCAGGGTCACACAGATAACAGATCGGGTTTGTGGTTAGAGAGGAAAGTTTGGGTCAAACAAAGGAAATACAAAGCACAGACCCAAAGTGCATCTTCACTTGGAACACACAGAAACCTTGGCTTAGGCACCTCTCATTGGGGGAGGAAGCCATTTACTCGCAGATTTGTGGCCAAGGGCATATTGTCAAAAGACAATTAGACCCTATAAATCTAATGGAGTGGAAGGTGCTGGCTAGAAGCAGCAGCATGGCGGGGCCCATGCCTACCAAGACTGGTGACATAGAGGCCATCACCGACCATCACCGCTACAACTACATGTACAGTAAACAATCTGGAAAGATTGTGCAACACTAGCATGCGATATTTTCTATATACTTGAAGGACTATAACACAGGAACATATTGTAGTCTATTCTCTTCATTTACTTCATTTACACCTTTAAGGCACAGTACTAGTCTGGCTATTTGTGGGGGTTCACTTGTTAATAGTAGTGGAGGATTTGATGATATTTTAAGATCTGAGAATAACATAGGATCGGGATTCCACATGTAAGTCATCTTGATAATAAGGATCAAAGGTAAGAAACAATTAAGACACAACATATTTACTGTAGCAATACATTTACCACTAAGAGGGTAACACTTTGTCCTAGTTTTGGCTGCTTTATCTACATGTATATTTACAAGACAATTTTCCATATGGCGTAGAGAGAGCGATTCTTTATACTGTACATCAACTTCATGGAAACAAACTTGTTCCTGGGGCAATTTAAAAATAAAACATGTTTTGCAACGTTTCTTACAAAACTCCCAGGGGCTTTTTGCGCTGTCAGTGAATAAGCATTCGCCGGTCTCGTACAGCTTTTTGTGATGACAGTATAGTTTGTCAGTGTAGCCTTAGACCTCATAAAGATTTTACACAAGGTATGAAGAAATTTGTGGCTTAGATATTTTGATGTAGTGTGATGGGTCTGTTCTGTACATTCATATCTGCTAACAACTGGTGAAAACTCGAGACGTATTTGTCATCGTTCCAGCTTGTGATTTTTAGTTATGTGCAAGGACTTTAGGACAATGGGAACTTGTTTTGCTATTCACTCCCACTTGGAACTGATTTTCTACCAAGGACAGTAAGTACAAAAGTCTATTTTATGGGTTGTGTTATGAAATGCACAGTTCAATGAATTTTTCTTTCTTCCTGCCCTTATTGCCATTACATGCATAACTTTTTTACTTGTTTATTATGTTGTCTCTAGATAGTTTTTCTTGGAGCCACTTGACCTCCTCACACAACATCTTCTTAGATCATTCTCAATAAGCTAGAATTCTTCTTCTTTACAATCCTTTTCGACCACTTGATATGATGATTCATACAATACAAAAGGGTTATGTTTGAGCAACTAGCAGGAACTGGGAGGGCCCGGCTGAGGACAATTTGCAGTTCAGTAGAGGTCAGCCATGTTGAATAAATCTGACTTCAGGTTTGTACAGTCATGGAGCTTCCAGGTGGTCAGCATTAAGGTAGTGTGAGGGTCAAAGTAATGATTATGTGTCCATAATAATTATATGCTTTATGATTGTATACATGTGCCCTTTGCCCTACATTTTTGTACTCTGTCTGTTATGAAATACAGAGCTTTTCCCTTACATCAGTTTTAACCAGACATGCAATTGTCAGCGAAACTCAAGTCTTATGATCAAAAAGCAGATTTTTGTTAAGAATAGCATCAGCATCCAGACTAGCGGTCGATTTACTGTAGACAATGGTGACTGGAAATTCCCCTGGCATAGCAACCAAGGCCTAGTTTTGAGGACCAATCAGCAGGGGTGGGGGGCCAGACATATATGCTTAGCTATAACCAATTATAATGATTTTAATGTCTGTAACCACACCTTTTTCTATGGGTATAAGAGGCTATGTAATCAGGAAATAAACACAGTTCAGTTCTCTTTTCTGTACGGCAAGTTAAGAGCATGAACCTAGGATAAAACAGAACTTCAGTCTTCTGTCTTTTCTTATCAAAACGTGCACGCATGCTCAAATAATTTGGGGTGTCTGAGAGAAGAGTGTAAGGCGGTTTTGCGCTGCCCCGTCAAATGGTGCCGAAACCCGGGACGTTGCCAGCTGATACCGTTCACCCGAGGACCCGAGCCAGAGGACGGGGGACGAACGCTTGTCCACACCAATAGAGGACCGCGCGGCCTCACTGAGTCACGGTAAGTTAATGCATATTATATATGTGTTGGACTTCCCTGTGACCATTGGTGTGGAATAAGTTAGTAGCTTCTGATACTCTTCGGGTCTAAGGGCTGATTGTCTGAGTGGTGAGACTGACATAACGGTGATCACTGAGCTACGTTTAGAACTGATACATAGTGACACTTCCCTATGGTGTGTCACTGAATCACCACGCCTCATTCTCTCAGGCACTGAGTCAGACCTCTGGGTGGAAAGTGAAAGTAAAAGGCTTCATTGTGACATATAGAGTCTCTGCCCCCCTTCTGTAGAAGCTGGGGAGGAAGTTTGCGGACTGAGAATAGTACAGATTGACATCCTCTGTTCTGGGGACACTGGCTATTAAGTGTCCGGGGGTTGTTTTTATTATTTTATACGGGGGGAGGGAAAAAGGGGAATTAAGGTGGTCTAGGTTAGAGACCGGAAAGATAGCATTGGCTCACTAGGAGACCGGCTGATTAAGGTACCGAGGGAAGCACGGTTTTTGAACTTTAAATAAGTTCTAACGGGTGTGTGTTCAGAGGTTTGGTAGCGTAGGGACTTTGTTATTTTGCTGACACACGACGGTGAGCTGGGGCCCCTGCGTTGAGTGAGTAGCTACACCAACGTGTACCTTGTTAGAACATGATGGTAAGTGTGTTTAAGAAAGTGCATACCCTCCCCGAGGGGGCAGAGACTGCAGTCAGGCTTGTTGAAAAAAGGGAAGGAAAAAAGTATGTTAATAATTGTGTGAGGTTGTACAAGTATGTTGATATGCCCTCAAAGGGAAGGCTGCAGCCTTCAGTGTGGAAGCAAATTCTAACCACAAGTAGAGGTGAGTTAGAAGATAAGGGCATACTGGAAGCTGCTCAGGCTCACTACAGAGTGGCCAGTGCATTGCAAGTTGAAGGATGGTCAGAAGTGCAGGGAGATGGTGGTTCAACAAAAGCGGAAGTGCTATATGGATATGTGAAGCTTTTAGATAGAGATGTGAAATGCGGAACCAAAATGGCGACAGTGCCATGTGCCCAGCCACAGCCCTATAATGGCGGCCAACCCGGTCTGGAAGGGTGGACCTGTAGAGTGTGTGGTTTATAAAACCTGGAATGGGCGGAGTCATAATAAGAATTAGAAGAATTAGAATTAAAAGAACGTTTTTCTGGAGGGAGCCACTAGTGCGCTAGCGATAGTTCAGTGCAGATAAGGGAAAGATGTAAGTAGACAGAAGGTTGTTGAGTTAAGTAGGACTGATGGAAAAGTGCAAGTCGATATGATGGAACAGAAGGGCTGGTAGCATTGGTTTGAAAGTTTTGGGATGTGTTAAAGGATCCAATGAATGTACAAGTAAGAGAAAAAAAAAAAAAACTTGATTAGATTTTTAAATAGACACTTAGAGCCTCTGACTTTGACAGACGGACACCAGGACAGAGTGACAGGAATTCTTCAGAGTGCCCATTGAGAAAGAGACAGGTGATAAGGGACATTTCAGAGATTTTGATATGTAGAGAATTTGAGAAAAAGAGATTTTATTCCTTGACGGCTAAATTTCTCCATAGCTGTTTGTAATTGGTGTCTGAGAACTGGTCTTGAAGCGATCAGTGACTTTGCAAGTGCAAGTTTACAAGAAGGGGGGGCGACAGAGGGAACTCGCTGTGATTGAAAGACAGAGGGAAACTGAGACCAGTGTTTCACAGACCACACCAAAGTATGACTGACAAAAGTTTCGATTCCGGACGAGCCCAGCTCAAGGGGGCGTGCTTCCACTTGCTGGGAGGAGACTGAAGTGACTAAAGTGAGTGGCTATATTCTAATATAGGTAACTAACGAGGACGTCAGTAAGAACATCCCCCCAGACAGCTTCTCTTATTGTCAAACCCTCCCCTGCTAGCCCAGTGATGATTTTAACCCATTCACAGTCAAGAAAAAGACCCAGAAAGAACAGCTGGATACATGAAGGATGGTCCATGATCTCCAAGCTGCCAATGAGTGTCCCACACTGGCAGCAGTCCCCGAGAGTGACAAATTATTCACTGTTATTGATTTGGCAAATGTTCTACTTTTTGTGCCCCTGCATGAAAATTGCCAGTATCTATTTGCCTTTACCAGTTTAGTATTTTAGAACACCTGATGTAGACTCCCACAAGGGGGGTAAAACTCACCCAGCAAGTACCCCACGGCCCTACAGGGAGTAGACTGGCAGACTAGCCCCTTACTGGATGTTCTCCTTTTCAGTATGCGGAGGACCTACTGTTGTTGTTTGCTAGGATGCTTTTATTGACCTTATGTGTTTTCTGTTCCAGAAGGGTTGTAAAGTTTCCGGAGACAAACTCCAGTACTGCCAGGAGAAAGTGGTCTTCCTAGGCCACTGCTCCTCAGCCACAGGCAGACACCTGACAGAGGAAAGAAAGCTGGCAGTCCAGAATGTGCCCCTGCCCTGAGGCCCTAAGCCTCTTCACATGTTTCTAGGACTGGCCAGCTCCTGCAGGCCTAGGATAAAGGTCTGCTGCCTCCAGCCTGATGCTGCCCCTTGATACTGAATTGCCTCTTCCCCATTTGCTCTTAGTCAGGAGACAATTGATGCATTCCATAGCCCTAAGCTGGCAAATCCTGTCTGCCCCGGCCCTAGGCACACCCCACTGAACCAGACATTTTATTTTATTTCGCTTTGAGTATCCAGTTTATGCCACAGGTGTCTTAGCCCAGGAACATGGTGGCCTCCTCAGTGGCCCACTATTAGGCCCGGTTAGACTCAGTCGTGAGAGGAGCCCCTCATGTGTCAGTAGTTGCGGCCAGCAATCTGCTCAGCAAGGCCAGTGAGTTGATCCAAGACCCTAGACCACTCAGTTACAGTGCAAACCCCACATACCTTGCACAGTGTCCTTACCCAAGTATAGCTCAAGCATCTGAGCAAAGGCCAGACAGCTCAGACTCCAGTGTGCACTCCTGATGCCCCAGGATACACTGATAAGGTGCACAGCTCTGAATCCTGCTGTTCTGTCACCAGTCTTCCAGGATTCAGAGAGGGGGGGAGAGAAGGGTGATTAACCCAGATGTTGAGTTTTTTCTCATAGATGGCTCCAGGTCTGCAGGAGGACAGACGGTTCTATGCTGGATATACAGTGGTCAGTGGCGCACATGAGGTAGTACAAGCAGAACCACTCCCTCCACACAGGTCAGCGCAGGAGGTGCAGTGATGGCACTCAGGGAAGTGCTACAGCTGGTGGAAGGTAAAAGGACAAACATCTATACTCAAGGTATAGTCCTGGGGTCTAAACACGACTATGAACCCATATGGAAGGCTAGAGATTTCCTCACCTCTGCAGGGACCCCCTCTAAGCATGGCATGCTGGGTAAAGAGCTCATGGATGCTCTCTTACTTCCAAAAGAGGTGGGGATAGTAAAAGTAAAGCACACACAATTTGGTAACTCTACAAGCCAAGGGCAAGTATGTGGCTGACGGGATGGCGAAGGCAGCTGCACAGATGGAACCCAGAGACTGTCCTGAAGTCTCAGTGGTGAGTTCTGAGCTAAAAGTTTGATCCACAGGTGTTCCAGTCCCTGGTGGCCCGAGAGTCATCAGAAGTGAAGGAAGTGTGGAGGAAAGCTGGAGCCCAGATGACGATGGGACCTGGATGCTGGGAGAGAGGGTGTGCCTGCCCGAAGCCCTGCACCCGAC
This sequence comes from Engystomops pustulosus, assembly GCF_040894005.1. Lineage (NCBI taxonomy): Eukaryota > Metazoa > Chordata > Amphibia > Anura > Leptodactylidae > Engystomops > Engystomops pustulosus. The sequence continues at coordinate 178,536,407 of NC_092415.1, read as the reverse complement.
AGTAAGTCAGGTAGCCCACAGACACACACACATATCCAAAATGGCCATGCTAGTGCTCATAAACCATAAGTGGTTTGCCCGGGCGTTACTACCCGTCACTAGACTAGTGAAAGCCTTTATAGTCTGTGCCCGCCACAACCCGGGTAAGGTGGTAAAGACCCCACAGAAGGTGACACCCAAGCTGCTGTATCCCTTCCAGAGACTGTAAATGGATTTTATCCAGCTACCAAAAAGTGGTACGTAGGAATACGTGCCTGTGTGCATTGATCTCTTTCCAGGGTGGCCAGAAGCTTCTGCCATGACCAAGGCTATTGCTGGAGCCGCAGCCAAGAAGTTGGTGAGTGAGATTTTTCTGCAGGTTTGGACTTCCAGAGATCATAGAGTCCAGTTGCAGAACCCACTTCACTGGACAGGTAAAGACCTGAAACCTTGTCCCTCCTGGGTGTAGAACAGGCGAGTGCTTTCCTGCTGCCCACCATTCAGTTAGGACCACCTCCAACAGAAGGATGGGATTGCCCCCTTTGAAGTACTTTTTGGCTGTGCACCTAGACTAGGCCCCTACTTCCCCACAGACCCTATAGCTGATGGCAGGAAACCAGGTGGAATATGCCACACAGCTGAGCCAGGCCTTGGAAAAGGTCCGCAAAAGTGTTTCTGATTTCTTTTTCAGATCCAGACAGAGACCTCAGGATGCATAACCTGAAGCCTGGAGACTACGTGGTGGTAAAGAGACACTAGAGAGAGAGTCTGGAGCCTCGCTACGATGGTCCTTTCCAAGTCCTGCTGACCAGTGACACGTCTGTGAAGCTAAAGGGAAGTCAAGCACACTTCCACGCTTACTATTGCAAACTTACTTATTCTTCTTGCTAGCTGGTCTCTTCTGACTGACTGTATGCTCAGGGACACCCCAACCATGACTATCACTGTAACTAGAGGGCTGACCAGGATACCCCCAGGGTAGGAGACTTTACCTACGGTTGGTGCAACAAGACAATGACCTTCTTTAACATTGACAGCACAGGTAACCCTGTATTAGCAGTGTCTGATGTGTACTGGATTTGTGGGGATAGGAGAGTCAGGTCAGGCCTAGAGGCTGGGAAGGTGAGTGTGCTGTGATAAGGTTTGTGCTATCCTTCCTCATCATCCCCAGGGATAAGTTTGATCCGACACATAAGGAAAGGTAGAGAATCCCAAAGGATTCTGAAGGTCTAAGAGAAGCACCTAGATGACAACGTTTATATAGATACAGTGGGAGCACCAAGGGGGGGTTCCAGATGAGTACAAGGCCCACAATCAGATATGGACAGGTCTAGAGTCCATTATTCCCCAGATAGCTATGAGCAAAGATGTTGGTTGGGTTAACTGTTTTTTATTGTAATCAACAGAGATTTGTGAATTATATCCAAGATGCTTCCCAGAACCCCATGACTCTGGACATGATCTTTGCTGAGAAGGGAGGAGTCTGTAAGATGGTGGGAGTGGCTTGTTGCATGTACATCCCAGATGACATCGCCCCCTATGGATCCATTACCCATGCTTGTGAAAAGATTGAAGGACTGTCCAGGGAACTCAAGAGAAACTCTGGGATGGACACTTTGTCATTCACTTTGTGGGTGGGGGATTGGAAGGGTTTCCTTTAAGTGGGGGTGATATTGGGGATTGTGATTTTGCTCTCGTCACTTATTGCGTGTTGTGTGGTCCCCCTCATCAAATCCACCATGTCCCAGATGGCCGTCCAGGTAAGAACCACGACAGGAGTGCCCGGAGCGGAGGATGATGCTGCCTGTTGGAGAACCAGCCTGTTTACAAACCTATGAACTAGGGGAACTCAGTGATGTGATTTGAGTGTGCAGACCTGTAACCCCTGAGTGACTGGCCTCCAGGGGATCTGGTGAAGAGGTAACAAGTCCAGCAGGTACGGGCTTAGCCTACCTGTGGGTACCTGGAGTTTGAGGAGGTCACACAGGATGGAATTACAGGCCAGCAAAGCTCAAAAAGGGGGAATTGTTGGTGATATATTCCTCCACGGCGGCCATCTTGAGCAAGAGAACTAAAACGGCATTACAGCTCCGTCCTGGAGTGTGTGTGTGTGTGGGGGGGGGGTGTATGTTGCCCACTCAGCAGCTATTTTTCTTATTTAAACTGTTGTTATGGCCAATAGTATTACAGTATTTTATTCACACCTTTTTGATGACCCTACAAACTAGAATGGCTTTGGTCACTAAAATTAAGTTTACCATCCACCAATAACCCCAAGTCCTTTCCAGCTCCAGTTTTACCAAGTAATTGACTCTTTAGAACATAATTATACTTTTTGTTTCCCTGGCCCATGTGCATAACTTTACATTTACCTACATTAAATCTCATCAACCATTTCTTTGCCCACCACAGAAGTTAGACTCACGGGTCTGTAGTTTCCAGGATCGCTTTTTGATTAGGTTAGTTAGGTTAGTGCTGGGAAGTTAACCTGAGTGCCGCAAGGGCCTGTTGGGATGACGACTCAGTGAAGCAATCCACTCCCCTCTCCCACCACATGGACAGCCTATAGGAAAAACAAATCGCAGCGAAGTGTAGGGAAAAGCTCAGTATTTAGGGGGGAATTGTGAGGGTCAAAGTAATGATTATGTGTCCATAATAATTATATGCTTTATGATTGTATACATGTGCCCTTTGCCCTACATTTTTGTACTCTGTCTGTTATGAAATACAGAGCTTTTCCCTTACATCAGTTTTAACCAGACATGCAATTGTCAGCGAAACTCAAGTCTTATGATCAAAAAGCAGATGTTTGTTAAGAATAGCATCAGCATCCAGACTAGCGGTCGATTTACTGTAGACAATGGTGACTGGAAATTCCCCTGGCATAGCAACCAAGGCCTAGTTTTGAGGACCAATCAGCAGGGGTGGGGGGCCAGACATATATGCTTAGCTATAACCAATTATAATGATTTTAATGTCTGTAACCACACCTTTTTCTATGGGTATAAGAGGCTATGTAATCAGGAAATAAACACAGTTCAGTTCTCTTTTCTGTACGGCAAGTTAAGAGCATGAACCTAGGATAAAACAGAACTTCAGTCTTCTGTCTTTTCTTATCAAAACGTGCACGCATGCTCAAATAATTTGGGGTGTCTGAGAGAAGAGTGTAAGGCGGTTTTGCGCTGCCCCATCAGTAGTGATGAGCTAATCTGACACCACAATGTTGGGGCTTGTGCCAGAAGTTCAGGATTGGCTCACCCACCCTACTTTTAACACCCCCAATTTGTTCCGGCCACCGGCAAATTCTAAATGCATATATATATATATATATATATATATATATATATATATATATATATGCAGAACACAACCTCAACATTAGGAACTATGGTATCTTCAGCCCAAAGAAGAACAAAGAGTCCTAGAAGTAATATTGGCCCCTACTGGGCCCTGATCTCAACATCAGTGAGTCTGTATGTGTAGATGTGTGCTAAAATCTCCAAGATGCCAGTAACTACCTCCCTGCTGAGTTCCTTCGTAAAACGATACTCTTTTGAAGACAATGGGCGGTGAAATTGATTGAAATGATTTGATTCACAAAAGATTTCTCTTTGTAATTTGATAATTTGCTAAATGTTAAGAATAAAGTGCCTAAAACTTTTGCACAGTTATCTAAGAAGTAAAATGAAAATGCCATTTCATGTAGGAGCTCATAGTATTAGGAGGAGGCGGGAATATGCATAGAAGTGGACATGAAATAGGAAAGTAAAGGTCATTACTGGGAGTTTAGGGAGGCGCAAAATGTCAAAGAAAACCCTCCCCGGGATTATTTTTATGTTAGCTAACTTTGTGCATATACCATGAAATGTTGAGTCCTCCCTCTTTATGCACAGCATCAATTCTTTATCCACTTGGGTTGACTAACCTTGCACTTTATGCCGGAGGTTAAAAACTAAAATAAACTTCTATCACCCGGATAATTAACTCCGGCCTCTATTTGTTTATCCGTCACCTTATTGTTATTCATTTGGAAGACATTAACATCTACATAAAAGCAGAGTGTGAACACTTCTTCTTTCTGCCTTGATCAATAGCCCCGGCATGTACCACATAAAGGGATTGATTATTTTAAGTGCTGGAGGTTTTTTATTTATAGGCTACAATGTGTCATGTAGATGCATTTCTCAATTTAGGTAGAAGAGATTGATGCTGTCGTATTCACCTACAGGTGTCTGTCTGGCATTGCTCGAGGGTTTCCATCAAAGTAAGTATATAGAGAAACAGAGGAAGGAAGGTCATTTAGAAAATTTGGTTGGAGCATTGCAATACTAGGTTTATAGGGTAAAGTAATATATTTGCAGTTCTGTACATGTAGCACAGTGATTCTGATCACTTAAACTATGCCAATATTCCCTTCGGGAACATAACTACGGAAATGACCAACCTATGGATCTGGTGTGGAACAGTGCACTGCTCAAGTCATATGTAACATATCACAGAGAAGTGTTCCTCGGGGAATCTTTCCTCCTTGTACATCTTACAGAGGATGACAGTTATGGTCTTTAAATCATAGTCAGAACCTATTATACATTTCCTTTATTGTCTGGTTGCTGCCTGATTTTTAGCTCGGATCCAGACGGTGAAACCTATGACTTCTGCTTTGTTGCATTGACTATAGCTATGACTATGTTTACAAAGCAATGATTTATTTTTAGAAATGGACCGCCCTCCTAGTGTGCTGGTAAGTACATTACAAACTTCTAAACCCTGGGGCAAAAAAACTCTGGTCAAAGAAGAATTCAAGTGGCCGAACACATTGGATAGAAGTAGACTGATGGTCATACATCTGTTGAATGGTCGTTTGGTGAACAGTTGTGGACCCCTTGTGCTATCCAACTGCTTTGCTTTGGGCCAAACGATAAGGATGTTATCTCTAGATCTTTTCAGTTTTAACCCATTCACCCCTATACAGGGATGGGAACTTCAGTGTGGTAAGTGCCCAGAATCTCTTCTTTCAAATGAATCTAGAATTTTGTTTCCAGGTGCCATGGATCCAAAGATATTCAGATTTAAAGTGAGAATATCAGGTACAATTTTTTTTTTAATAAAAATCACTCACAACGGCAGTTTAACAGTTAATATCTCCATTTTCCTAACACTTAGAAAAACAAAGTAAACCCCCCCCCCTCCAGATTCTTAGCCATCAGGCTGCAGGGAGAATTTGCTGCTGCACCTCACAGATAATGGAAATATTCACTTTATATGTGACTACATTTTGAGAAGGGATAATATCAACTAATATTCACGTTTTTAACCCTTCTCTATGCTGAACACACTTTCTCTCTTATTGCCTTTTATTTTGTGATAGTTTTTTTTTGGCGGGGGGGGGGGGAATTGACTGATACAATGAACATTCGATCCTCTTCGGCTAATGTCATTACTTATTAACCCAGAACATGCCCATAAAGCTAAAACACACACATGTTCTGGAATAAAGTTTTTATTTCCCTCTGGGCCTCACAATCTAATCTAGTAATTTTTTGGAGTGTGGGATGAAACCGGAGGAAACCCACGCAGTCACAGAGAGAACATACAAACTCTTTGCAGATGCTGACCAGCGCTGCAAGGCTGTAGTGCTAACCACTGAGCCACCATGCTCATGCTCTCCCTATGATCTCCTATACAATTCTCCAAAATTACAGTTTGTTTTACCATACTAAAGGGAGCCTCTTGCTGACTGTGACTGGTCATAAAATAGTTTTATTTTGGGGCCCCTCTTTTAGTTTTGCCCAGGCCCCACTTTGTCTAGCACCGGCCCTGACTGCAAGGCCACTACCTCCTGTGATGGTTTCAGTGTGGATTTTCCTGGCGGAGAAATAGACACCAGGGTGTGGTATCGTGGGGTCAAGCAAGTGAATTATCAAGAAAAATCCATGGTCAGGGCAGGTGGCAACGTAGCAGAATAAAGTAACAAGCAGAGGATTGAGGCAGGCACCACAGGTTCCGGAACAAGCCAGGGTCCTACACAGAGGATAACTGATCAGGATTGTGATTAGAGAGCAAAGTTTGGGTCAAACAAAGGAAAAACAAAGCACAGACACAAAGCACACCTTCACCGAAACCTTGGCTTAGGCACCTTTCATTGTGGGAAGATGTCTTTTACTACCAGAGGAGTGACCAGGAGAATATTGTCAAAAGACTCACAGACCCCATAAACCAAATGGAGTGGAACATGCTAGACAGGTGACATGGCGGACATCACCGACCATCACCGCTACAACTCTATGTACAATAATCAATCTTAAAAGATTGTGCAACAAAAGAATACAATGGGGGTCATTTACTAAGGGCCCGAATAATTTTTTTTTGTCGGGTTTCCCGAATGTTTCCGATTTGCGCCAAATTGTCCTGGGTTTTTGGCGCACGTTATCGGATTTGGGCGCTTCAGCGCCGGCATGCATGCAACGGAAATGGGGGGCGTGGCCGTCAGAAAACCCGACGGATTCAGAAAAATTGGGGAATTTAAATTAAAAAAGTGTCGCTTGACACGCACTTACCTGCACCAAAAAATAGAAGGTAAACTCTGGTGAACTCCAGCGGAGTAACGACACCTAGTGGATATCGGCGCACGGACCTTAGTGAAACCCGGCTGGACCCGAATCAGCGTCGGAGAACCCGGCGCTGGATCGTGACTGGACCGGGTAAGTAAATCTGCTCCAATATTTTCTGTATATTTTAAGGACTATAATGGTCACAGGTCTACAGGTCTTTTTAGGGAACACATTCTAGTCTATTCTCTTTATTAACTCTAGTTCCTATCTACTTTATCATTGGAAATAAGAATAGTGATCGCCATCCATTAGTTTCATCTAGTACAGGTCAGAACAATGTTTCATCTTATGTCATAATTATGTAGAGAATTGTTCATGATGATCGAATTACAAAACAAACTGACTTTTTGCAATAGAAAATTGACTCTGAGAAACCTATTTTACATTTGGATGGTTACTGGGATACAAAGCCCATAAACTTCTGTGATAAATGAACCCATCAATACATTTTATTGATTTCCAGGCAAATCACTTGGTAATGATTCCCCGTTAATAGCAGTGGTCCCAGGAGTGGCACATAATATATTTAACTGTATTAAATGTCACACCACCATTCTTTGTCATTATGTAACTTTCCATTAGAGATGTTAACTTAATAAGGTCCGGAAAACTCAGGCATCTGCTTGTGCGGTGCACGTGTATTCTTTCATTTAAAGTTAGAGATGATTAATTTAAGGTAATTCATTTATATATAGGATATTGATCATACAGTCTCAGACAGAGGTTTCTTGGGCCCAAAAGAGGACTAATTTTAAGTAATTCATTTATCTATAGGACAGTGAGACCGAGTACCTAAACGACAATGAGAACCCACTTATTTATTGCCAACATGGCAACTTAAGCAGTAACTCATAGCTCCCTGCTCTGTCACAGCTTTTAATGGTATCAGTGTCCAGATGACACCGATGCAGTAGAAAGAAATTGGAGAATTTGGTGTATCATTGTAGCTTTCCTCCAGGGTCCCCTGAAAAATAAGAAACACATAGCCTGGATCTGTAGCTTTAATGTTAATGTAGTTGTGTCCACACCTTCTCTGCCAGTGGTCTCAGGCAGTATAGGATACGTGTTTGAAAATAGAACAGAGCACGGAATATCCTGGGTTTCCTTGGACTCCAGGAGGAGGCCTTGAGTCCTGTCTAGCAAACTCTGGGCTAGGGTGACAGCCTGGGTGCCCAGAGATTGTTCTCTCGTGTCATAGGTTCGCCACTACTGCTATAGGATATTGATCATACAATCTTAGACTGAGGTCCACCAGATAAAATGATTCCAAAAGACCAACCTCAATCAAATCCTAGACTTTGAGTAGCCACCAAGTAGCGTTGCCTTTTGCTAAATCTTTGGGATATATTCTTGAGTTAGACCCCGGATCCAGTATATATAAGCAAATATATCAAACTGAACCCAATAACAACCATTTTATGATACAGTAAAGGGGGTGCAGATTCAACTCATGGTTTCTCAACTGAATCAGGTTAAAAAGGTTTTGTTATTGGATTAACATTAGAGATGAGCGAACATGCTCGTCCGAGCTTGATGCTCGTTCGAGCATTAAGGTACTCGAGACGGCTCGTTGCTCGGACGAGTATTTCCCCTGCTCGAGATCGAGCATTTAATTAAAAAAACACAGTGAAGAACAATGAAGAATAGAATAAAAACAGTGAACACAGTGAACACAGGATCATTTAAGTGAAAAACACAGTGAAGAACACAGTGAAGAATAGATTACAGATGTTCGGCACATCTGCTTACTTGTCGGAAGATACGCGCGGAACGGTGCGAACAAAATAGCATGTGAAGAACAATATATATGTGTGAAGAAGACATTGCAGAACACGGTGAGCAGGACGGAGACACAAGGGAGCAGCACAGAGACACCGGGGAGCAGCACGGAGACATGGGGCAGCGGCAGCACGGAGACATGGGGCAGCGGCAGCACGGAGACATGGGGCACGGAGACATGGGGCACGGAGACATGGGCACGGAGAGCAGCGGGGCACGGAGACATGGGGCACGGAGAGCAGCGGGGCACGGAGAGCAGCGGGGCACGGAGACATGGGGCACGGAGACATGGGCACGGAGAGCAGCGGGGCACGGAGACATGGGGCACGGAGACATGGGCACGGAGAGCAGCGGGGCACGGAGAGCAGCGGGGCACGGAGACATGGGGCAGCGGCAGCACAGAGACATCGGGCAGCGGCACGGAGACATCAGGGAGCGGCACGGAGACATCGGGGCACGGAGACATCGGGGCACGGAGACATCGAGGGGCACGGAGACATCGGGGCACGGAGACATCGGGGCACGGAGACATCGAGGGGCACGGAGACATCGAGGGGCACGGAGACATCGAGGGGCACGGAGACATCGAGGGGCACGGAGACATCGAGGGGCACGGAGACATCGAGGGGCACGGAGATATCGAGGGGCACGGAGACATCGAGGGGCACGGAGACATCGGGGAGACTTCAGTGGAAGAAGAGCAGCGGATCCCGGGACAGCGTATCTCCCGACAAGTAAGCAGATGTGCAGAACATCTGTAATCTATTCTTCACTGTGTTTTTCACTTAAATGATCCTGTGTTCACTGTTTTTATTCTATTCTTCACTGTTCTTCACATCTGTTAACTTGTCGGGAGATAATATACGCGCGGAACAGTGAAGAATAGATTGCAGATGTTTGCATACATCTGCTAACTTATCAGAAGACATTCTTTTTCAATTAATTAACACATTTTATTCCCGAACCATGGTCCCTTTGAAAAATGCTCGAGTCTCCCATTGACTTCAATGGGGCTCGTTATTCGAGACGAGCACTCGAGCATCTGGAAAAGTTCGTCTCGAATAACGAGCACTCGAGCATTTTAGTGCTCGCTCATCTCTAATTAACATGAATGGTAATTAGAGATACTATAGTGTTGAGAAAGAAGGGGATAGAAAGTACTGTTTTATTATATGATTGCCCCTATATATGTTACTAGAAAATTTTATCTGATCGGATGTTGCTAGTGGAAAATATAGAACCAAGTTACTGTGAATTACGGGAATCACTTCCCATTGTTCTGGTAGCTTCTAGGAAACTTTTTGATGCTTACTTGAATGAATTCTTTGAAACTTGTACTGTGGTGAGCAAAAAGTAAAAGGCTTAAAGTTTATGTGAGTCTAACCTTGGTCTAGTTCAGTGATTCTCAAACTTTCTCTGCCCTAGGGGATAGCAAACCATCAAGAGACCCTCAACAAATAACCCTGACTTACCCATAGGAATCTCCTGACCCGTTTCCTGAACACAGCTTGTCTAGTGTGACGGCTGGGCTTTGAAGTTAGGTTTCATGTCGAGGCAGAATGTCTAGTTTGGGATCACATTTTTATATGTGTTAGCATCACAGGTTGCACTGAATGGATTTCTAGTTGACTGCAGTTTTTTTTAAAATCTTTTTTTCACTAACTCAAACATTTTTGACTTATTTCTTACACTTTTTTATGTAAGGGCATCACATTATATTACTCATTAGTTCTTTATTAAGAATTTTTTGAATGTTGAATTTTTCAGTCAAGGTTTTTTTTTTTTTTAATGAAATAGTTGGGTCACAATCAGGTAACATACAGACAAGATAAGCCACTTGAGCCGCCTCAGCAGGAATCCCTAATGCAGCTCTCTAAGTACTACCGGCAAGTGAGATAATTCAGAAGCTTGGTGCCAGGACAATTATTTTTTTTCTGGCCATATATTTATCTTTTTCAGCAGCGTTACATTTTATTTCCCATCTTCCCAGTCCTACGACACATATTACTGGAAGTTTCCAGCTAAGAGGACACAGTGGCCAGTGTTTACTATGACTGACACATCTTATACTAGTTTAAGCTAATGAGATTGATTTGTTGCAAATATATGGAAAGATCTATGTTTATATGTCTTGAGCTCTTCATTAGTATTCATTTATTTATAGTTAGTTCTCCTTTTTTAGATAAATTGACCTATATAACAAGACATAATACAATTTTCTAAAACACATTTATATGAAATGATGCTTATATACCTTTCCTAGACCAGTTTAGTGTCAAGCTGGACCAACAGAGTACCAGAGAATCCTCCAGTAGGTTCAGGTTCTAACTGAATACTGGATCCCATATATAGTAGAAGAGAACCTAATTTGCAGGGTGGCATGACTAGTAGGGCATGATTAAGGTAGGCCACCAGAATAATTTTATCTGGTGGGCCTAAGTTACCCCAGTATGACACTAAACCAGTTACTTGTTTCTGTAGCTTTCAATAAAACCTTCAGAAAAAATACTAAAATAATTTGTATCATGTGATACATTTTTATATATTATATTTCTACAGGAACATAGAGGAACAAATAAAACAAGAGGGTCGGTCTAAGAACCAACTAAGAATCCTATGATTAGTAATGAGCGGATGAGTCCGGCCCAAACCAATTTTTTAAATCCTGTTCGGGTCCGTTTTCAGGTACCAAACTTAGACCCCAACCAATAACACCTTCTGGACCAATCACAAGTTTTAAACCACTGTGGCTGTACGTGTGCCGGCAGTGCTGGCACAATTATGGGAGGGTAATTTCTCCTGATGAACCTTCCAAGTGAGAGCCAGCACATGGCTGTAGGAAGTTAAAAATGTAATAGCCTATAGCAACTTCGAGTCTGCTCAACACTACTTACAATATATTTTCAAGGCCCCCACTGTAAAAACTGTAAATTCAACATGTTGTATTATTGCATGACCCTGAACAGTGTGACCTAATCAACCATGTACAACCTCTCTAAGTGAGACCAATAAAACTTTTCCATTTCTTAAAAACATACTTTGCCTGTTTTTTTGTTTAAGCTCTCAAGTCTATGAAGCCACTAGCGGGCACACTCGATGACAACCAGTTAGCCATGATACATCTTTTTTCTACCAATAAATATACAGACGGTCTCCGGGTTATGGTTAGGTTTGTTCTAAAATTTTATTTATTGTCAGAACAGGTATATCTTATAATTGTAATACCATAATTTTTTTTTTCCGGTGACAATTGGATTTTCACTTCGTTGTCCTCCGACCAAGGAATATCAATAAAGCTTCATTACAGACAACTTACAGCTGATGTTGCAACCTGGGACCAAATTAAAGTATCAAGAGAGCTTCACCAGAAGTGACAGTGGGCAGAGAGGTCCGTCTGTAACTAAAGGTCGAGTTGAGTGTCCTTATGTTGGGAACTGCCTGTATAGTTCTTTGAATAACCTGTTCTAAAAAAAAATATGTAAGTGTAATGTCATCTGTTGATTATATGAATATTAATGAGCAGTATCCGGCAAACAAGGATTGTTTTTCAGCACCGGCCTCTATGGAACAGCTCCTGCTTCACACAGGAAAGACTTTCAATCTCTTAGATCAGTCCATCGGGACCGAATTAATATGAAGCCTATATACCGTAATTTAGAGACTTACATCTATTCCATCGGACAGCAACATTTCCATCTATCAAGTTTTCAGAGCAGACGTGTGTCCCGCAACAGTCCCAATGATTTGGAATGATCAGACTGAGAACATGGCGATATCAGCATTTTTACTAGGTATATTGCATATTTCATGTTGATGTCAAACTTTGTTTTTCAAGATTGTGAGTCTCTGGCTATTGGCAGTATTCAGAGGGAAATGAAGGTAATGAAGCGACCTAAAGAAACTGCCTCATACAGCAAAACATCTCAAAAGTTTTAAAAAGTGAATTAAAGAATTGTGTTCAAAACTTTAATGAGCCGTTCCTGATGTCAAGAGGAAAAATGATACACAGGAAAACTGGATTTTAACTAGGGACACTGTGAGCACCGTATCACTGGCGTTACCCACACTTCAGTAGGTTGGTTACATATTTGGTGGGCAAAGTACGAGACAAATGATCTTCATCAATTTGATGAATTTGAGGATACCACAGGGCAGTGTGTTAGGTTATATTCTAGCCTGGATCTTGGTAGATTTGATGTGAAGAATGCCAGAAATGGCAGGACATTATATTTATTCTACATGTAATCTAGATGAGTTCTATTCCTAGAACTGAAGGGAGAAGAATATTCAGTGTTTTTTCTTCACTTGCTTTGGTCAAAATATTGGAAAACGAGTTGCACTGCAAATTTATGGGTGGCCTGAATCTTTACTACCGGTATAGGTATCACAATGATGGAAATATTGTTTAGCTTTCAACACAAATGTATTCATTTTAATGTATTAAATTTGTTTAACACAGAAGAGCGGTTGTTATAGAACAAGGGGTTCATTCAATCACTCACTGCCCTAGGAGACAGCGTAAGCAGTTTCCACATTATAATGGACAGATATTGATGTACTAAGTAAGGGCAAGTGTTGAAGGCTGGATAATCAGGTATGAGCCTCCTGTCCAGGCTTTACATCCGACTATTACTTGTCTACACACAAGTGTTATTCTGCTGAATTTCCTTACATTCTTTGATATAGCTATAGTATTTTAGTTCTAATGGAGCTCCACATTGTGCATGGTCAGAATAGTGGCAAAGACGTTTATGGTTTTGCTGCTTGTCATCCCAGGTTCATAACTACAGCAATGATACGTAAAGCAGAGCTGTAGCTAGGATTTCCCTTGTGCCTGCACATTACAAATACAAGTGGATTGGTAAGACCCTACTGACAACCAAGACCTGGGGAACGTGCACCATTTATTCTTCAAGAACTGCACTAATAAAGTACAAGGAGTAAACAGAACACAAGTAACCATAGAAAGCTATGTGCGGACATTGGAGGTTCCAGCCTGTTAGTAAACGTGGGCACAACTTCTGCCAGTTCCGACCTATAGACCAGGTCTAAATTGTCAGAGTTTTTTGACAAAGTCTACCCTGGTCACACCCCTGTCTGCTCTGCTTCCAGGCAGGAAGATTTCAGTTCTGAAGCAGAAATTATTGTTAGGTCAGTCTCTGGTCTAAATTATGTATGTTGTAACAGATACTGTGGGGGACACTTATCAGGACTAGTTTTAGGGCAAACAAGCCCTGAAATAACCAAAATGTCTTAAGAACCTCCAGGCATTGCAATTGCTTTTTAGGTTGGCATGGAGGGCACGACGGGAGGCCGACTGTGTGGTTGGCCGATGCTGAGAGATCCTAGCCCATGCCTGTGCACTCACTATGGTCTGTGACTATTGAAGCCTGAAAAGCCAGCCACCGACTACATCAGGACCTTGGAGCCTCGTGATGTTTCTGACAACGGATGGATGAGATTACAAAGCTCTGGTGCATCTCCCCTAATCTATTTAAAATGTATCTAATTATTTTGTAAATGTTTTCTATGTTTAAACTGAAATATTGTGATCTCTATGGATAATACTTGTGACTTACCAGTTGTTGACCCTTAGGGCCCCATCCGGCGTATTGGAGATAGGCTTTCTCTACTTCTACTTCCGGTGGATTTAAGTCCGTAAGTTTACTGCAAAGAAATGGAATCATATATAAATCAATTGTAAGAAGACAAAATGCTGACTAATATTAAGCACACTGATATTATATATTACTATGTAACACAGGTAAAGCAAGCATATCATTTTCGTTCAGTTATACACCTAAGTAAATATTTCCCCTATCCACAGGTTAGTGGGCAAGCCAAATATCACTGGTTGTCTAATATCTTGGACCCCGATGATCAGAAGACTTTATGTCCTGTTTGGAATAGAGTATTGGTGAACTGTGCATTTCTATGGGGCTGCCAAAATAAGTTACCTATGTATGATAACACCTTTAATTCCTGCTTCAGGTATTCAATGATTAATTAGAACATATACCATAAATATTTGATAAATATACGTGTTGGGCTTCCTTTAAAGATCCCTGTTGATCCCTGTTCCTCCAGTTTTCTTGAGCTGACGACTAAATTGAGAGGTAGTCCGAAGTGAAATTTCTGTTCGTATCTTTACGAGCTACAGAACAAAGAAAACCTGATCAAGCTCTTTCCAAGCAAATGAAAGATGGCTCTTCTCAATTGACTCTGGAGCCTGGTGTGAGAATGAGATGTCTGTCCAGTTAAGCATTGATGTGCCTAGGCCTCATGCACATGGCCACAAGCAGGAAAAGTTTGTAGGCTGTTTCGGTCGGAGTGAGAATGTAGGGGTGAGCGCTACTCATCTCCCCCACCTCCTTGGGAGCTGAGCTTTTGCAGCTAACTCGCGACTGCTATTTATGGTCGTGTGAAAGAGTGTAAACACATCCATCCACTTGCTATTTTCCTACTTTGACAGAGTTTCAACATATAAAATCATAAAATATGTAAAAATAAAGGCATAAATATAAGTTGTAAAGTCTTACGACAACAAGTTACTACTAGTCTATTAATCTCATTGTAAATTGAAAATAAGAATCAAAGTCTGCAGAGCGCTTTATGCTGGGTGTAAACTTCTAAAAGGTACACAAGTTAAATTCATTATCTACAATGACAGCAATTTCCCTTTTACTGGTTAATTCTTCTCACATCACTAATCTCAGTTTAGTGCTTAATTTTTCCATGTCATCGAGATGGAAGAAAATTGCAGATTTGATCAACAAGATAGTAAATAGGCTGATGCAAAAAAGTTCTATAATTAAAACAAATGTTTTATAACAATGTTACATCAAGCAAAGGTGGAGAGAAAAAATGATTAAAACTAATAATTCCGACAAGGAAACAGACGAGTGTTGTCAGATCTACTCAATGTCTCATCTTTCAAAAGCACAAGATTCAATTACACTGACGAGTGAAGCATGAACCTTCCAAGATAAGCATTAAAACTCTGTAAAATGAGATTGTCACCAGTCACAAGTGGTGACCTTAACATACATTGATCGTTAGAACTGTATATTTTGTCAATGGACGACATAAATCCCTGATTGTCTAATAAAAGTGTAAAGTGTCCCGGCTTCCTATGACAACCTACAAGAGATACAAGAAGACGTCAATGTTGTCAACTCTTCCAAGGAAAGAAAAGTTATCAATAGGATATAAGTCAAATAAAATGGCGATGGATGAGTCAATTGACCAGCCCCAATCTAAAATGTGTACAATATCTTATGGTGTGTGGTTTTATGATGGAAGGTTCATATGGTGAATGAAAGTTGTAAGTTTGCTACATATATCTTGATTCTGTAGTAGTATTGGAAAACTATTTTACTATGGAAACTTCTAGGCCATACCACTTCATACCAAAGTGACCACATAAAAAAGTTCTCAAAGAAATTTACAGTTTATGGTTCTTGCTGCACTCCCCAGAGATGTCTTCTCAGTGATTTGCCCTTTGCTAGAATGCACATAAACCAAAGAGGATTATATCTTAATATTTTTCTGTAGAACCAACAACAAAAGATCCTGATGGCCTAAAATCAAGATCTCCCAGTTTCTATTCTAAGATTACCTGTAGGTTGCAGTCTGCTATTTGGTCATTATTAATGTTCCTTGGATACCTAAGGCTTTGTTCTTCACAATGGTCTTATGTTTTCTGTTTTTCCATTTCATTGGTATAGATAGGGAGAGGTTATAATAAACTTTGTACTTTGTATTAGGAACCTTTGTACTGGTTCCTAATACATGAAGAACTTAGCACATCTTGGTCCCATAATGTTTGAGTTTTTTCCTAAAACTTGTAGATGATTCCCGAAAACATCCAAAATAACAATAAGGATGTTGCTCACAGCCAGATCTGATTCTGAGAATCTTTGGCCTGAAGAAGACACGAAATATATTGCCTACATAAATCAGTCCTTTTATACTATCATTAGCCTCTTTGGCTTTGAGTCATCTGAGCACTAGATACCCTTGTTATTGTCTGGAGCCTTCTAACCTGTCCCATACACTTGTTTCAGCATCCCAAGAACTTGATCATCATTCCAAATTGAGAGTCATATCTTGATTTATACCACTTGTGAGTCGCAAATCATACTACACCAGTGTCTAGGCCAGTGATGGCGAACCTTTTTGAGACCGAGTGTCGAAACTGCAATCCAAACCTACTTATTTATCAGAAAGTGCCAACACAGTAATTTAGTAGTAGCAATTTTGCAGTAACTTATTGCAATCTTTTTACTCCGTGCTATACCACAGTCTCCAACGTTACTGAGGAAACCAATATTGTTGACAGGAGGGAAAATTGGGATTGCCTTTGGAGCTTCCCTTGACAACCAAGAGCAGGAGCTTCGATGATAATCTGACCCTGTCTGTACCTTCTCTCCTTGCAGTCTCAGGTACACCCGGATGCTTCACTTTAAAATAACGCTCAGCGTGTCACGTCCTGGGCTACCTGGGCCTGCACGAGGATCCCTTAATCTCCTATCTGGTTAATTCTGTCCGGGGGCAACAGCCTAAGTGCCCACTGAGAGGGCTCGGAGTGCCACCTCTGGCACCAGTGCCATAGGTTCGCCACCACTGGTTTAGGCCATTGTTTTTCCCCCACCAGAACAAGAGATGCTCAAAAACGTGGTTCTCTAATCTAAACCCTTCGATGAGATCTATCGGCCATTACAGCTCAAACAATCAGAGACTGTCTTCAAGGTTGACATGTCCAGTTCTCCAGTGAAACCACTTCATGAGAAACCTCTATCTATGGCTATCACGTTCAAAACAAAAACCTGCTATAATTGAGATTTATCAGTTTATACCCAACTTCTGAAGTTTTCTCACAGTTCGATAAATCTTCACTTATATCAGGAGTCAACTTCCTGCCACAGTCTCATCATGAAATAAGACACAGCTGCTCATCAAATTTCCCATCAAGCTGGAATGTTAAAGCCGGAGCACTTCAGCATCGCAGAACAATTGGAGGAAATGTACTAGATGTCAGAGGGTTAACTAGAATCTAAAGCTGTACGTTCCTACTCAGCCCATCAACCCGACAAGAACAATTCAAAGAAATATGTTCCTCATTGTAAGTAGAGCTTTGGACACACAATCACCATCTGCTCAGTGAAAACTAGACGTTACTCTGTCATCATAATCAAGAAAATGTTTTGTATCTCATGTTTTCTTTGTCTTCAGCAGCTAAAATGGAAGAAAATTTCAACGGGATGAAAAAGCATTGTAATAGGAAATAATACAAGGACTTGGTTTAGAAGTCACGTTCGTGTAGTCCATTGGCAATGACTGGTTTTGGCGTGTTCTATTTTTATGATCTCGTGCATTACTGAGAAAACAGCAAAGTTCTTCTATCATCTGAAGGAACTTTTTAAGTATTCTAGTAATTTCAATATCAATGGTTTCCTTCTGATGTTCCAATGCTGCAGGTATGACTTATAGTGAAGGACAGATGTTGCGGTTGTCATTATGAGGCTCTTGTTAATCATCTCTCTGATTATTCAATAGTAGATTGATGCCTCACAATTCTACAAAACAGAGCGTAGTAGCTGAGATAAGAAAGACATGTGATCATTATATAGAAGTGGCTTATTCAGTTATGAAAGGGGATGTCATTCATTCTGAATTCCCCTATCAATTTACACTGATGGATGTGGCTCATTGCAATGACTGAAGTTAGCCATACAAGTCTTCTTCACAAGTGATCTCCATGTTTTGCCTGAGCGCTTTAGGATCTGTTGACTTCTTGTCTGATACACCATGTCCATTGAGGTCTACTGACAGAAATATGATTATTGGGTTGTTAATTTGCTCTTAGTTAGCAAGACCAACATTGGGGCTCATTTACTAAGGGTCTGAATGCTGCACTTTCATCAGGTTTCCCGAATATTTTCGCTTTGCGCCTAATTGCCCCGGGATTTTGGCATGCAAACGGATTGCATCGCATCGCAGAAATCTGGGGATATGGCCATCGGACAACCAAACGGATTTGGAAAAACCGCAAAATTAAAAAAATAATTTGTGTCGCAAGATCAGCATTTACATGGACCGGGGCGAAGAAGGTGAACTCCGGCAGACCTCGGCGCAGCAGCGACACCTGCTAGATATTGGGCGCACGGACCTTAGTGAATCCTGGCAGATCCGAATCAGCGTCGGACAACGCGCCCCGGGTTTGCGACTGGACCGGGTTAGTAAATGTGCCCCATTGTTCCTAAATGCAAACCAGCGATTGTAGTCTATTTGCGTATTACTTTCAGGAGGTCCATTCCAGCAACACTGCATGGTGTTGTGCTTGGAAAGGGGTAAAGTGATAGGTGATTGGCAATGATCCAGTGCCCATAACAATCTGGAAAATAGTATATGTAAAGAAGTCTAGTCACTTAATAACCCGAATAGCTAACAAAAAATTAAGGTTTAAGTCAAATTCTGACAATCAGACAATGCAATACATGAAAGAAAGAGAACATAAGGATAATATTAATTATCTGCACCTAGTAGGAGGATAGGTCATTAATAAAAAGTTCTGGATTAACCCTTACAGGGAACCTGTCACCAGAAATTGACCTAATAAACCACTAGCAGTATGTTGTCAAGCAGCTGTACAGTTTCTAGATTGTTTTATTTCATGGCCCGTGGTGGTGGCATCATCCAGAAAATCAACTTGAGTGAGATGTAAAATGGATGTATAAAGTCAGGGAGGCGGGGAGTTTAACATTAAAGTCAAGCTCTCACTGCCACTGAACACCTCCCATTTGAATGACATCATCCCTCAGAATTCAGGAGATGTGGTTAGTGATGTCTCTGGAAGCAGGACCATCAGTGAAGGGAACGTTCTAAAGCAGAGAATGCTTGACTCTCCGCCTCCTTGACTTCGTAAAGCCAATCTTACTTCAAAGCTAATTTTCTAGATGATGCCACCACACCATACTGTGAAAGAAACATGATCTAGAAGCTGCTCAGTTGCTTGAACATACTAGTAGTGGTTTATTAGGCCAATGTCTGATGGCAGGTTACCTTTAAATATTGTCTAATCTATTGGAATATTTAATAAAAACCAATGTGAAAAAGACCTATTTTTCTCTCGGCCACATGTCCCGCTCTGCCCCTGTATTTTTGTCATGCTATTGCTTCAGAACGCACAGTGGGAAATATTAGCATAAGTTCATAAATTGCGCTTCCAGGTTTCCTTATTTCAGACGTTGTCTTCTTTCACCTGTGAAAAGGTTAAGCGATATGGCAGCTAAAGTCGCCTACCTGCAGGATCAGCAGAGCCATACAAAAGTAAAATGTGTTTTTCAGCAATTTACACAGCATAAGAGATACAATTATTCCTTTTGAAACCTAGCAGACATTCATGCATAATCGGTGATGTCTGAAGCCCGCAGTGCTCATCTCCTGGAATATAATCTTTATGTATTCGGCGATGCTTTACCAGGAAGCAACAATTAACATTGCTGGTAAACAGAAAGAGAGCGAAGACAGCAAACAAACAGCACACACATAGAGAATAGAACATAGTGCAGAGGATGACACATAGAGAGATTTTTTTTTGTAAAATACATTTTAGAAATAAAAATGCTCCCTCTACTACAACCCAATAGAATCCAATGTCAGTGGCGAAGCTGGAATACAAATGTACCCCAGGCAACAATTACAAAAAAAAAAAAAAAATACCCATGTGTACTCGAGTATAAGCCGACTCGAGTATAAGCTGAGGGTGGGAAATGCATTGGTCACAGCCTCCCCAGTATAAAGCCTGCAGGACCCTGCCCCATAGTATATAGCCAGCACCTGCCCCCCAGTATGTAGCCTGCCAGCCCATATCCCCCAAAATATAGCCAGCCCTCTGTCCCAGTATATAGCCAGCAGCAGGGGAAGCCGGAAAGGTGAGTTTTGATATATTTTTTTTATATATGATATTATTTTACTCTAGTATAAGCAGAGTTTGGGTTTTCAGCACATTTTTTGTGCTGAAAAACTAGGCATATACACGAGTATATATGGTATTTAAAAGAGGTTCAGTCATCAAATACCAAATACTGAATGGCATACTTAAGGGGTATTCCAATCTGGGCATTCACATTTAATTTAAAGGAAACCTACCAGCAGGATCAAGGTCTGTAAACCAAGCACACTGACATACTGGTGTGTGCCCCCTCTGGCAGGATCTACCCTTCTTTTAGCTTCTTATGCCATTGTTTTTACACAAAAGAAGACTTTAAAATGATGCTAATGAGCCTGAGGGGCTCCAGGCTCAATTAACTCATTTGCATATTTTTAAAGCCTTTTTTAAAAAACAAGGGCATAAGAAGCTTAAAGAAGAGTTTATCCTGTCAGAGGGGCACACACCAATATGTCAGTGTTCTAGGTTTACAATCCTTCATCATGGTGATAGATTTCCTTTAATTCTTCTGCAATACTTACATTTCAATTGGATGTAATTTAAAAAAGATTACCAATGTGAAAATAATTCCCCATAAATGCTGTCATGTTGTCTATTAGAAATGTGTCCTTGGATATGACCACCACACTCTTCCAGCAGTGGCCACACATGCGCTATTGAGGCACCTGTCCACCTGGATTCAGCATCCCTTACCACAAGACTGCTGAGGGGCATGCTCCCAGACATTTCATATGCAAAAATAATTAGTTTCTTTGTACCAGCAACAGTGGTCATATCCAAGGACAACGATCTCACTTCTAAGAGTGAGCATGATAACATTTACCAGAAATTATATTCACAAGGGTACATTTCTTTAAAACATCTAACTGAATTGTATATATATGAAAGATTAATTCAATGTCAATGCCCAGACATAGCTGTAACCATTCATTTACTTGGAGGGTGTGTCTTTAAAAAGTAAAAACGTTAAATTCATGGCTTTAAGTGGAATACATTGACCATGAAGAACCACAAAAATGATAAGGGGCATGGAGGGTCTTAGTTATAAGGAAAGATTAACCCCTTAACGCTCTGCGCCGTAGCTCTACGGCGCAGAGGTATAAGGGAAGTATGAAGAGGGCTCACGGGCTGAGTCCTCTTCATACAGAGGTGGGGGTTTTTGCATTTTGCACAAAACCCCCACCGCTAATAACCGCGGTCGGTGCTTGCACCGATCGCGGCTATTAACCCTCTAAACGCCGCCCGCAAAGTCGCGGGCGGCGTTTAAAAGACGGCGGCGCGCGGGCGCCGCCATCTTTTTTTCGATCGCCACGCCCCCGAACGTCATCGGGGGGCGGCGATTGGTTACCATGGTAGCCTCGGGTCTTCTCTTGACACGAGGCTACATGGTTTATGCAGGTTCGTTACAATGAGCCAGTGGCTCATTGTAATGTAAGACCTGCAAAAACGCCATATATTGCAATACTGTAGTATTGCAGTATATGGTAGGAGCGATCTGATCATCTAGGGTTATTGTACCCTAGATGGTCTAAAAAATAGTGAAAAAAAAAAGAAAAAAAAAAGTTTAAAAAATAAAAAAAATTAATAAAATATTAAAAGTTCAAATCACCCCCCTTTCCCTAGAACGGATATAAAACATAACAAACAGTAAAAATCACAGACATATTAGGTATCGCCGCGTCCCAAAATGCCCGATCTATCAAAATATAAAAACGGTTACGGCCGGCGGTGACCTCCGAGGCGGGAAATGGCGCCCAAATGTCCGAAATGCGACTTTTACACCTTTTTACATAACATAAAAAATGAAATAAAAAATGATCAAAATGTCGCACAGACCTCAAAATGGTAGCAATGAAAACGTCGCCTCATTTCGCAAAAAATGACCCCTCACACATTTCCGTGCGCCAAAGTATGAAAAAGTTATTAGCGTCAGAAGATGGCAAAAAATTTTTTTTCTTTTTTGTACACATTCGTTTAATTTTTGAAAATATATTAAAACACTATAAAACCTATATAAATTTGGTATCACCGCGATCGCACCGAACCAAAGAATAAAGTAGGCGTGTTATTTGGAGCGAAGAGTGAAAGTCGTAAAAACTGAGCCCACAAGAACGTGACGCACGTGCGGTTTTTTTTCAATTTTTCCACATTTGGAATTTTTTTTCAGCTTCGCAGTACACGGCATGTTAAAATAAATAACATTACGGGAAAGTAAAATTTGTTACGCACAAAATAAGCCCTCACACAGGTCTGTACACGTAAAAATGAAAAAGTTATGGATTTTTGAAGTTGGAGAGCGAGAAATGAGCCGGAAAACCCTCCGTCCTTAAGGGGTTAAAACAACTAGATTAATTTAGTCTGGAAAAGAGACGACTACGAGGGGACATGATTAACTTATATAAATATATGAATCGTCCATACAAAAAAAATATAGTGGAAAGTTTTTCCAGATTAAATCAAATCAAAAGACGAGGGGACACTGTCTCTGTCTGGAGAAAGCAAGGTTTAATCACCAGAGATGACAGGGCTTTATTACTATGAGAACTGTCAATCTGTGTAATAGCCTGCCTCAGGCGCTGGTCACAGCAGGGACAGCAGAGAGCTTCAAGAAGGGTCTAGATGCCGTTTTACACCTAAATAACATTGATGGTTATGTTATATCGAATTGTTTCCCATAAATCTCTTTCACATCCAATCCCTTCCCTTCCTTGGTTGAAGTTGATGGACATGTGTCTTTTTCCAACCGTATAAACTATGATACCCCAGAGTTTAGGGCAGAGGCATGGCAGAGAGAAAATTAAAACATTAATATCACAGGGAGTTATATATTATGTTTCAAGAAGATTAGGGCAATATCTGTTTCAGACCAAAAACACCCGAACCAAGTATTTAAATAATATTTAGTGTAGCCCCAGTACATTTTATATAACAAACTCATTCAGTATTAGTACTTTGGTGACAGTTCCTGTTGAAGGACCAGGGCGGGTCAATGATTGGGTCACTGAACCACAAATTCCTATATGTACTTTAGCATAAGGCTGTAATTGCTTCTACATTTCGGCTCCAGAGGATAGGTGTAGACATAGATATACAAGGGTAGTCTGGATAATATTACATTTTTGGTTTATGTAGGTAGAATTAAACTGTATTCTGTATCACTTAGTTTGAGAACTGCTTACACAATTTGTGTTATCTTGCAGTGTATTTAGTTATCTGGGTAATGTATGATGTTTCTAGGGCATTGGGGCTATTAATCTGGAGTCTGCCTGACACAATCTCTCTACTGCCTGATATTATTTAAGGAAACTATGGTGTCGCTATCTATGGCTATTATAGATAACGATATATACACATGCCACTATAATGGATACTAAGGGAGAGATGAAACTTCAGTCTTAAACTGTAGCACACTGGATGAATACTGCGTATGTTAGATCTATTAAGAAACCTCTTAGCACCTTTGACCATCCAAGTGCCACAAAGTCAACCGACTTTATAATATTATGTATTTCTGACATAAATTATAGTAGATTGTTAGGTTTTCAGCAAAACTTATTTATGGTTTATGCTTCGGACTATTGCTGGGATACAAATGTATAGCCAGCTCAGTTGGTAAACTCTTTGGGTACCTAAATGTAAAAACACTCTATTTTGTTGTTACAACATTGAAATAATCTCTGTATAAGTAAATGTTGGGATTATGTTATCGGTACTACAATGCATGGTCCTTACTTTGCCTAAAGATTTAAAAAAGTTTTAGTTTTGTTAAATTTTGGATCAAGCTGAATCAAAGGGAAGCCCTGAATAAGTAAAAAAAATACTATCTTTATGCATGAGATATAGAGTATCCCAAGATCAAGACTATGAAGCCATGTCTAACTACATGACTACTGGAGTGGTCAATGGTGGGACCATTCTCCTGCTGCTCTGGGTGAGAGGACAACTTTGGTCATATTGAGAGAGAGATAAAGACTTTCCAGTTAGACAGTTGACTGATACCAAGTACTGACCTGTGAGAACAGAATGTGTACAAGCTGCAGCCAATGAATGCAAACGATGCGTTAAAATGAATGTGGTCTCCAAATTGCTATTGTGTGTGCACCTAGCCTGTAGATTTCCAGTGACAGTTGGGAGACCTTGATTCATCGGGTTTTCAGTGTCAGACTAGAGTGCCTAGGGCCACTCGTAAAATCTTTTCAGGGGGGGCCACCACTGTACAGATACATGTAATTATACCTGATATCCATTTGCAAATTCTTAAAATATGGCTGACCCATTGCATGCTTTGTAGCCCTTGTCTTGGACATTTATTGTTCTAGAAGCTCTATCAATAGCTTTCTGACAAGCCTTTTCTTTAACGTAGACCCTCTTAGCTCCTTGAGACAGGAATACATGGCCAAAAAGAAGGAGATGGATCTCAGGTCTCCAATGAATCTACAGTATCTAAAAATAAACTGTTGAGTTTGCTAGATAATCGACCCATATTATTGTAGGGTGGTTGAAAAATTGTATGCTGAATAATATCTGTATGATGTACTGTGAGGGTTCTGTACAAGTCATGCAGGGTCAGGGGGCCCAGCAAGCCCAGTGGTATCACCGGTGGATTCCTCTGTACACCTGTGGGTAAGTCCGAGCCTGGTGGTATTTCAGTTCAAAGACTATGTTCTATCCCTGTACAATAGGTTGTGTGCCTCTACAAAGTCGTGGAACCAGCAATAATAATTCAAGAGGCAAATAAGAGCAATATTTAGACTACACAGTATTAGAGGAATGTAACATACAAAAATATATCCTTCGGCTTTCAAGTATTTGTTTTACTGTATAATACAAGCCGGTACCATTGAGATGTGTAAAGTAGAAAGCTCCCTTGACCCCATCCTATTGAATTTGAGAGCACATAGCTATACCGAGCACTTCAGCTGACTATAGCAGAGGTTACTCCGTACCACCACATGTCACTACACACTGCAGAAGGCACTTAGGCACCGACTGAAGCTTTTCATCTTTCATTTTGTTTGCCTTCTTTTGAAGTTTCTTTATTCTACACAACAAAGGCAAAATTTTTACCTCTAAAAACAGCATTTATTCTTCTTCCCGCAGAGCTAACTCAGCTTTTTTTTTTTTACTAATGCAATAGGTAAATAACCCCGGTAATGAGATGTTTTGGTGATGAGTCCAATCTGATGAGCTAATCCGCTGAATCCTTTACTCTTTTATGACCGTGAGCACATTATGTAGATGGTATGGCGAGCCGTCACTGCGTTCAATGCGCCGGATGCTCATTAGTATTTAAGATAAACATAGGCTAGGCATCAGCAAACAATGTAGGATTGAATCGCATGCATTTTATATGCCGACCTGTTATCACAACAGCACTGATGTATTCTGATCTATGGTAAACAGTATGCCACAGTATGAACAGATCCTATACATAGTTAGATTGAAGCCGCATATCATACAATAGGTGTAAGCCTTGGGTAGATATTAGAGCCAAAAGAACTGCTGCATCGGCACTTCTCCTTTAAGAAATAAGAAGACATTAAGGAGACAATACATGTCTACCAGCATTATTTCAATATGCACCCCCACTCATTGCCTTATTTAATCTGTGTAGCTGGGACAGATTGAGCACTGAGCCTCCCACATGATATACTACCGGACCAGGGATGCCCTGGATGACAATGGCATTGGATTGTCGTGGGAGAGTTTTCATTTACACATACTAATAAGATCATTATTCACATTTTGGAACAGAACTTCAATATCATCATTAAGCCAAATAGAGGAAAGCAGTTGTGTCTTGCATTCACAGTAGTTCCCATGTTAATTGTCTTAAAGGGGTCATCACTAGAGATGAGCGAGTATACTCGTCCGAGTATACTGCTCGGTCGAGTATTAGCATACTCGGACCGGCTCGTTACTCGGACGAGTATCTCGCCGGCTCGAGTTCGAGCATTAAATTAATAAAAGACAGTGAAGAACAGTGTTTACACTGTTCTTCAACACATAACACATGTTTCCAGATGTTTTAATTGTAAGAATACATTAATAAAACACTATTCTTCACTTTACAGGTGTTCGCCCGTGTCTCCCGCTAAGTTCGGAGATGTGCGCCGAACATCAGCAATGTAAAGAATAGTGTTATTTGAATGTGTTCTGCAATCTGCACTTAAATGCTCGCGTTTTCACTGTTTTTATTCTATTCTTCACATTGCTGATGTTAGCGCGTATCTCCAAACTTAGCGGGAGACATGCGCGAACATCTGCAAAGTGAAGAATAGAATAAAAACAGTGCAAACTGTGAAAACAAGAGCATTTAAGTGCAGAACACATTCAAATAACACTATTCTTCACATTGCTGATGTGCGCGCACATCTCCGACATTATCGGAAGACACGCGCTAACATCTGCAAAGTGAAGAATAGAATAAAAACAGTTAAAACAGTGAAAACAGTGAACACAGGACCATTTAATTGCAGAACACATTGAAAGAACACTATTCTTCACATCCAGATTGCAGATTGCAGAACACATTCAAATAGCACTATTCTTTACATTGCTGATGTTCGGCGCACATCTCCGAACTTAGCGGGAGACACGCGCGAACACCTGCAAAGTGAAGAATAGTGTTATTTTAATGTATTCTTACAATTAAAACATCTGGAAACATGTGGAATGTGTTATTATTTACTGTTCTTTTAATGTGTTGTGTTAGTGAAAAAATGCTCGGGTCTCCCATTGACTTTAATGGGGCTCGTTATTCGGTACGAGCACTCGAGCATCGGGAAAAGTTCGTACCGAATAACGAGCACCCGAGCATTTTAGTGCTCGCTCATCTCTAGTCATCACACTAAGGGGATTTATCCCCCATAAAGTAGTATTGGGAATACTGTAAACGCATGACCAGTGGAGGTCCCAAAAATCACTTAAACAGGAAGCATAGAGCCCTGTTCCAAAATACAGTAATGGTTACGCATGAGCACTGCCACATTATTACTGACGTAGGTTTATATCATATGGCATTGTAGGCCAGACCCCTTAACTTCAATGAAGCTTGGCTGAAGTACTAGACTAAGCCATGTACAGGAGTGGCACTGTTCCTGGAGTTAGGTCCTCAACCTCGTACAACCTCTTAAATAGTCCACACATTTTCCTTGACACTCCACCAATTTGACCTTTCTTGTTTTTCTGATTTCCTAATCAAGGCAACTTATTTTTGGTCATTGGTAGTAGAGATGAGGGAACCATCCAAGGTTTGAGTTGGTTAAAGTTTTTAAAAACCTAATTCAGGTCCGGAATCGATTCAAAGCGATGTTGCTTCAATTATCCTTGATATTGGTATAAACCCCCCCTTACATATTTCCCTGTTAAATATCTAGTTTTGCTTATTTTCTACAAATGTCTTCATTATTGTTATTGTTAGCATTATGGTTATGGGTTACCATGACACAAATTCTAATGCTAACCCCTTTTAGATTTTAAAAGTTTTTCTTTAAAAAATTCAGATTTGGTTCAGTGGATCTGGATATAAAAAAAATGATTTGCTTAACTCGGATTGAAAGTTATATGAGTCTATCCAAAACCAAAAATTCCATATAAAACTGGTCAGGATCTCTAAGATGTAATCTAAATTCACTAATGGTTGATGGGGGTTATCCAAAACCATCACCCATCCTTTCCGTTAAATCGTACTTTATATTCTTCCAGTCCATATTGGGTCATAGTTAGAGATGAGCGAACACTAAAATGCTCGGGTACTCGTTATTCGAGACGAACTTTTCCCGATGCTCGAGTGCTCGTCTCGAATAACGAACCCCATTGAAGTCAATGGGAGACTCGAGCATTTTTCAAGGGGACCAAGGCTCTGCACAGGGAAGCTTGGCCAAACACCTGGGAACCTCAGAAAAGGATGGAAACACCACGGAAATGGACAGGAAACAGCAGGGGCAGCATGCATGGATGCCTCTGAGGCTGCCTAATCGCACCATTATGCCAAAATTATGGGCAACAGCATGGCCATGACAGAGTGACAGAATGAAGCTAGATAGCATCTAAAACATCCAATAATTGACCCTGACACTATAGGGGACGGCATGCAGAGGCAGCGGCAGCAGCGGAAGGCTAGAGAGTGGCATGGCGACATACCCTAAATGGACTCAGGCTTCAAACCAATGGGTGGCAGAGAGGAACCAAAGGAGGTGAGCAAGAAGCGCTCAAATAATATCGGTACATGATAAAAGTTTGCCAGTATATTTTGTGGATTACACAGCAGGGTGGCGACAAAGTTAACATGGAAGCCATGAAAACAACCCAAAATTCTGCCTGACACAGCTCGTTTGATAAGGGGACCATGTATGGAGGCAGTGAACTAGTAGTAGATTAAAGGTGCTGCAGTTAAAACTATGTTAGTTGGATCTTGGCATGGAGCTGGCGCTCCGCTGCCAGGCGAGCTTTCGCCAATCCAAGCCCCTGTCTCTAGGCTACTCCCCAAACAGCACTTCTAAGAACCTTTTGTATAAGATCAAGTGTAGTAGCGTTCTTATAAGTTTAGGATATGGCGGGTGAGGGGAATGTAAACAGATGCGCAAGAAGCGCTGAAATAATATCCCTAAATGGTAAAAGTTTGCAAGTATATTTTGTGGATTACACAGCAGGGTGGCGACAAAGTTAACAACTTTGATGTGGAATGCCCTGTAATAGCTCTTGGGCGGTGTGCCTTTTATCGCCTAGGCTCAGCAGTTTCAGCACCGCCTGCTGTCGCTTAGCGACGGCACTGCTGCTGTGCCTAGAGCTACCGACTGATGGCGCCATGCCCACGGATGGTAATTCGGAGGAGGAGGAGGTGGAGGAGGGGTGGGAGGAGGTATAGTAGGCCTTTGAGACCTGGACCGAGGTAGGCCCCGCAATTCTCTGCGTCGGCAGTATATGACCAGCCCCAGGGTCAGACTCGGTCCCAGCCTGCACCAAGTTAAGTGTAGTAGCGTTCTTATAAGTTTGGGATATGGCGGGTGAGGGGAATGTAAACAGATGCGCAAGAAGCGCATGATGCGCATGGAGCTGGCGTTCCGCTGCCAGGCGAGCTTTCGCCAATCCAAGCCCCTGTCTCTAGGCTACTCCCCAAACAGCACTTCTAAGAACCTTTTGTATAAGATCAAGTGTAGTAGCGTTCTTATAAGTTTAGGATATGCCGGGTGAGGGGAATGTAAACAGATGCGCAAGAAGCGCTGAAATAATATCCCTAAATGGTAAAAGTTTGCCAGTATATTTTGTGGATAACACAGCAGGGTGGCGACAAAGTTAACAACTTTGATGTGGAATCCATGAAAACAACCCAAATTTCTGCCTGACACACCTCGTTTGATAAAGGGACGATGTATGGAGGCAGCTATATGGACGACTTTTGGAGGTAGCAATGGAGACAACGTGTGGAGGCTGCTATGGAGACAATTTAATTTGGATAGTGCCTGTATGTGGCAGTCCCAAACATTTTTCAAACCAGAGGAGCAGGTAGGTGGCCCTCCAGTAAAATGGGATAGATTGAGTGCCTGTATGTGGCAGTCCCAAAAATGTTTCAAACCAGAGGAGCAGGTAGGTGGCCCTCCAGTAAAATGGAATAGATTGAGTGCCTGTATGTGGCAGTCCCAAAAATTCTTCAAACCAGAGGAGCAGGTAGGTGGCCCTCCAGTAAAATGGAATAGATTGAGTGCCTGTATGTGGCAGTCCCAAAAATTGTTCAAACCAGAGGAGCAGGTAGGTGGCCCTGCAGTAAAATGGAATAGATTGAGTGCCTGTATGTGGCAGTCCCAAAAATTGTTCAAACCAGAGGAGCAGGTAGGTGGCCCTGCAGTAAAATGGAATAGATTGAGTGCCTGTATGTGGCAGTCCCAAAAATGTTTCAAACCAGAGGAGCAGGTAGGTGGCCCTGCAGTAAAATGGAATAGATTGAGTGCCTGTATGTGGCAGTCCCAAAAATGTTTCAAACCAGAGGAGCAGGTAGGTGGCCCTCCAGTAAAATGGAATAGATTGAGTGCCTGTATGTGGCAGTCCCAAAAATTGTTCAAACCAGAGGAGCAGGTAGGTGGCCCTGCAGTAAAATGGAATAGATTGAGTGCCTGTATGTGGCAGTCCCAAAAATGTTTCAAACCAGAGGAGCAGGTAGGTGGCCCTCCAGTAAAATGGAATAGATTGAGTGCCTGTATGTGGCAGTCCCAAAAATTCTTCAAACCAGAGGAGCAGGTAGGTGGCCCTCCAGTAAAATGGAATAGATTGAGTGCCTGTATGTGGCAGTCCCAAAAATTGTTCAAACCAGAGGAGCAGGTAGGTGGCCCTGCAGTAAAATGGAATAGATTGAGTGCCTGTATGTGGCAGTCCCAAAAATTTTTTAAAACAGAGGACCGGGTAGGTGGCCCTCCAGAAAAATGGAATAGATTGAGTGCCTGTATGTGGCACTCACAAAAATTGTTTCAAACAGAGGACCGGGTAGGTGGCCCTCCAGAAAAATTAAATGCATGAAGTACTATAGCAAGAGCCAGTGGGCCCTGTCAAAAAATAGCCATTTTCCTCTGCTTTACTGTACAAAGAGGAGGAGAAGGAGGAAAATGAGGAGGAGGAGGAGGAGTGGATCAATTATTCAGGTTGAGCTTCCTTCACCTGGTGGAGATTGGAAATTCTGAGAAATCCAGCCTTTATTCATTTTAATAAGCGTCAGCCTGTCAGCGCTGTCAGTCGACAGGCGTGTACGCTTATCGGTGATGATGCCACCAGCTGCACTGAAAACCCGCTCGGACAAGACGCTAGCGGCAGGGCAGGCAAGAACCTCCAAGGCGTACAGCGCCAGTTCGTGCCACATGTCCAGCTTTGAAACCCAGTAGTTGTAGGGAGCTGTGTGATCATTTAGGACGATGGTATGGTCAGCTACGTACTCCCTCACCATCTTTCTGTAAAGATCAGCCCTACTCTGCCGAGACTGGGGACAGGTGACAGTGTCTTGCTGGGGTGACATAAAGCTGGCAAAAGCCTTGTAAAGCGTACCCTTGCCAGTGCTGGACAAGCTGCCTGCTCGCCTACTCTCCCTCGCTACTTGTCCCGCAGAACTACGCACTCTGCCGCTAGCGCTGTCAGAAGGGAAATACTGTTTCAGCTTGTGCACCAGGGCCTGCTGGTATTCATGCATTCTCACACTCCTTTCCTCTCCAGGGATGAGAGTGGGAAGATTTTGCTTGTACCGTGGGTCCAGGAGAGTGAACACCCAGTAATCGGTGCTGGAATAAATTCTTTGAACGCGAGGGTCACGGGATAGGCAGCCTAGCATGAAATCTGCCATATGCGCCAGAGTACCAACGCGTAAGAATTCACTCCCCTCACTGGCCTGACTGTCCATTTCCTCCTCCTCCAACTCCTCCAACTCCTCTTCTTCTGCCCATACACGCTGAACAGTGAAGGACTCAACAATGGTCCCCTCTTGTGTCTCGCCAACATTCTCCTCCTCTTCCTCCTCATCCTCCTCCACCTCCACCTCCTCCGATATGCGCTGAGAAACAGACCTCAGGGTGCTTTGGCTATCAACAAGGGAATATTCTTCCCCCGTCTCTTGTGACGAGCGCAAAGCTTCCGACTTCATGCTGACCAGAGAGTTTTTCAACAGGCCAAGCAGCGGGATGGTGAGGCTGATGATGGCGGCATCGCCACTGACCATCTGTGTTGACTCCTCAAAGTTACTCAGCACCTGACAGATATCAGACATCCACGTCCACTCCTCATTGTAGACTTGAGGAAGCTGACTGACCTGACTACCAGTTCTGGTGGAAGTTGACATCTGGCAGTCTACAATCGCTCTGCGCTGCTGGTAAACTCTAGATAACATGGTCAGTGTTGAATTCCACCTCGTGGGCACGTCGCACAACAGTCGGTGAGCGGGCAGTTGGAGGCGGCGCTGCGCTGCCCTGAGAGTGGCAGCATCTGGGCTGGACTTCCTGAAATGCGCACAGATGCGGCGCACCTTCGTGAGCAAATCAGACAGATTGGGGTATGTCTTGAGGAAACGCTGCACTATCAGATTTAACACATGGGCCAGGCATGGCACATGTGTCAGTCTGCCGAGTTGCAGAGCTGCCACCAGGTTACGGCCGTTGTCACACACAACCATTCCCGGCTTGAGGTTCAGCGGTGCCAGCCACAGATCAGTCTGCGCCGTGATGCCCTGTAATAGCTCTTGGGCGGTGTGCCTTTTGTCGCCTAGGCTCAGCAGTTTGAGCACCGCCTGCTGTCGCTTAGCGACGGCACTGCTGCTGTGCCTAGAGCTACCGACTGATGGCGCCGTGCCCACGGATGGTAGTTCGGAGGAGGAGGTGGAGGAGGGGTGGGAGGAGGAGGAGGCATAGTAGGCCTGAAACACCTGGACCGAGGTAGGCCCCGCAATCCTCGGCGTCGGCAGTATATGAGCAGCCCCAGGGTCAGACTCGGTCCCAGCCTCCACCAAGTTAACCCAATGTGCCGTCAGCGATATATAGTGGCCCTGCCCGGCAGCACTCGTCCACGTGTCCGTGGTCAGGTGGACCTTGTCAGAAACGGCGTTGGTCAGGGCACGGATGATGTTGTCTGACACGTGCTGGTGCAGGGCTGGGACGGCACATCGGGAAAAGTAGTGGCGGCTGGGGACCGAATACCGAGGGGCGGCCGCCGCCATGAGGTTGCGAAAGGCCTCGGTCTCTACTAGCCTATAGGGCAGCATCTCCAGGCTAAGCAATCTGGAGATGTGCACATTAAGGGCTTGGGCGTGCGGGTGGGTTGCACTATATTTGCGTTTCCGCTCCAGCGTCTGGGGTATGGAGAGCTGAACGCTGGTGGATGCTGTGGAGGATCGTGGAGGCGACGATGGGGTTTTTGTGCCAGGGTCCTGGGCAGGGGGCTGACTAGCAGCTGACACAGGGGAAGGAGCAGTGGTGTGCACGGCCGGAGGTGAACGGGCTTGTTGCCACTGAGTGGGGTGCTTAGCATTCATATGCCTGCGCATACTGGTGGTAGTTAAGCTAGTAGTGGTGGAACCCCTGCTGAGCCTGGTTTGGCAAATGTTGCACACCACAGTCCGTCGGTCATCCGGTGTTTCCTTAAAGAACCTCCACACTTCTGAAGATCTAGCCCTCGCCGCAAGAGCCCTCACCACGGGAGCTTCACTAGTTGACAGTGGCGCTGATGCACCAGCTCTGGCCCTGCCTCTCCGTCTGGCCCCACCACTGCCTCTTCCAACCTGTTCTGGTCGAGGACTCTCCTCCGTCTCAGAAGCACTGTGTTCACCCGGCCTCTCAACCCAGCTTGGGTCTGTCACCTCATCATCCTCCGATCCCTCAGTCTGCTCCCCCCTCGGACTTCCTGCCCTGACAACAACTTCCCCACTGTCTGACAACCGTGTCTCCTCATCGTCGGACACCTCTTTACACACTTCCACTACGTCAAGAAGGTCATCATCACCCACAGACTGTGACTGGTGGAAAACCTGGGCATCGGAAAATTGCTCAGCAGCAACCGGACAAGTGGTTTGTGACTGTGGGAAGGGTCCAGAAAACAGTTCCTCAGAGTATGCCGGTTCAAATGCCAAATTTTCCTGGGAGGGGGCAGACTGGGGGGGAGGAGGCTGAGGTGCAGGAGCTGGAGGAGTGGGGATTTCGGTGACATGGGTGGACTGCGTGGAAGACTGACTGGTGGTGGACAAATTGCTCGAAGCATTGTCAGCAATCCACGACATCACCTGTTCGCCCTGTTCTGGCCTCAACAGTGCTCTACCACGAGTCCCAGTAACTTCAGACATGAACCTAGGGAGTGTAGCTCTGCGGCGTTCCCCTGCTCCCTCATCAGCAGGTGGTGTCTCACCCCGCCCAGGACCACGGCCTCTGACCCCTGCAGTAGTTGGACGCCCACGTCCCCGCCCTCGTCCTCTACCCCTAGCCCTCGGGTTAAACATTTTTAAAATGAGAGTTATAACTTTTTTTTTTTTTTTACTTCTTTTTGGTTTTTTTTGTGTTTTTTTGTGTTTTTTGTTTTTTTTTGAGTTTTTAAAACCAAACAATCCTATCCTATTGCTATGGCTATTTTCTAGCCAAGTATCAAAGGAAGCACACTACTATGCCAGATGAGATGACACTGAGTTATTGCCTAATAGAAATCCAACCCCTACTGAATTTTGCCACTTCGGCCTTTGCTATGGATATGTGCGCCACTAAGCGCAGAACACAGCGGTCGCAAGTCTCACTACAAATTGCTCAGAATTGGCAAGTACATGCACTGCAGAAACTACAGCCACCAGCAGATCAACCAGAAATCAAATATATAGAACGCTACTGTAGGCTTCAAGAAGCTGTTTGTATTCTCCTATGGCTATTTTCTAGCCAAGTATCAAAGGAAGCACACTACTATGCCAGATGAGATGACACTGAGTTATTGCCTAATAGAAATCCAACCCCTACTGAATTTTGCCACTTCGGCCTTTGCTATGGATATGTGCGCCACTAAGCGCAGAACACAGCGGTCGCAAGTCTCACTACAAATTGCTCAGAATTGGCAAGTACATGCACTGCAGAAACTACAGCCACCAGCAGATCAACCAGAAATCAAATATATAGAACGCTACTGTAGGCTTCAAGAAGCTGTTTGTATTCTCCTATGGCTATTTTCTAGCCAAGTATCAAAGGAAGCACACTACTATGCCAGATGAGATGACACCGAGTTATTGCCTAATAGAAATCCAACCCCTACTGAATTTTGCCACTTCGGCCTTTGCTATGGATATGTGCGCCACTAAGCGCAGAACACAGCGGTCGCAAGTCTCACTACAAATTGCTCAGAATTGGCAAGTACATGCACTGCAGAAACTACAGCCACCAGCAGATCAACCAGAAATCAAATATATAGAACGCTACTGTAGGCTTCAAGAAGCTGTTTGTATTCTCCTATGGCTATTTTCTAGCCAAGTATCAAAGGAAGCACACTACTATGCCAGATGAGATGACACTGAGTTATTGCCTAATAGAAATCCAACCCCTACTGAATTTTGCCACTTCGGCCTTTGCTATGGATATGTGCGCCACTAAGCGCAGAACACAGCGGTCGCAAGTCTCACTACAAATTGCTCAGAATTGGCAAGTACATGCACTGCAGAAACTACAGCCACCAGCAGATCAACCAGAAATCAAATATATAGAACGCTACTGTAGGCTTCAAGAAGCTGTTTGTATTCTCCTATGGCTATTTTCTAGCCAAGTATCAAAGGAAGCACACTACTATGCCAGATGAGATGACACTGAGTTATTGCCTAATAGAAATCCAACCCCTACTGAATTTTGCCACTTCGGCCTTTGCTATGGATATGTGCGCCACTAAGCGCAGAACACAGCGGTCGCAAGTCTCACTACAAATTGCTCAGAATTGGCAAGTACATGCACTGCAGAAACTACAGCCACCAGCAGATCAACCAGAAATCAAATATATAGAACGCTACTGTAGGCTTCAAGAAGCTGTTTGTATTCTCCTATGGCTATTTTCTAGCCAAGTATCAAAGGAAGCACACTACTATGCCAGATGAGATGACACTGAGTTATTGCCTAATAGAAATCCAACCCCTACTGAATTTTGCCACTTCGGTCTTTGCTATGGATATGTGTGCCACTAAGAGCTAAACACAACGGTAGCAAGTCCCCCTGCTAATTCCTCACAAAATGGTAAAAGATGCAAATTAAAATAAAAAAAGTAGAACGTTATTGTAGCCCTAAGAAGGGCTGTTGGGTTCTTTGAGAATCACTCCTGCCTAACAGTAAGCTAATAGAACACCCTAACGCTTTCCCTGACCAGCAGCAGCTCTCTCCCTAGCGGCATCCAGAGACAGAATGATCCGAGCAGCGCGGCCAGCGGCTAGTCTATCCCAGGGTCACCTGATCTGGCCAGCCAACCACTGCTATCGACGTGTAAGGGTACCACGTCATGCTGGGTGGAGTGCAGAGTCTCCTGGCTTGTGATTGGCTCTGTTTCTGGCCGCCAAAAAGCAAAACGGCGGGAGCTGCCATTTTCTCGAGCGGGCGAAGTATTCGTCCGAGTAACGAGCAGTTTCGAGTACCCTAATGCTCGACCGAGCATCAAGCTCGGACGAGCATGTTCGCTCATCTCTAGTCATAGTACATTATAGGTTTGTGTTTGATAATTAATTGTTAAGAAAGTTATTTATAGTCCAAAAAAGAAACAGTCCTTTCTATAAGTACCTGATTTGGCTGAACACCTAAGTCAAGGCTCTATAAAAGATCTATAAAGGGTCAGACATTGGGGCACATTTGCTTACAAGTTCACCCGAGTTCACTGAAAGTGCATTGTCCGTGTATAATGCTGGGTGCGGCGATTCACTAAGATTGTGCGCCAGAAATCATGAATCTGGTGCTTTCCCGCAAAGTACCAACAGAGTTCACCATTTTCTTTAAGTGGAGCACCTTTAACATAGGGTGGGCGACACAATTTGAAAGTTAAATACAGCCCTTGCTCCCAATCAATCGAACCGACGGCACGCCCCCTAATTTGTGTTGCATGGAGGTCAGCACAGCTGCTCCCCAAAAGTGTTGCATGTGATACAATCACATCACAGACGCTTCTTTAATACCTGTGCAAGCCATTTTAGCCATGAAGAACGTGCACGGTCCGACAAAAGTGCAGCGTGTGACCCTTAGTAAATGTGCCCCATTGACTTATAGGCCAATTATCTACATGTGCAATCCTCCCAACTGTCCAGGATTGAGCAATCCCAGATTTTTGGGTTTGTCCTGCAGTCCTGGTGGATAGGAAGTATGTTCTGGGCTTCAAATCGGAGTCCAAAGTTAATGGTAGTAATCGTTGAGCCTCTGCAGCTGAAACTTTCCATTGGACCTCTGTAGCCACCATTTTTGTCCCTCTTCCCCCATGACAAAAGTTGGGAGGTATGTAGTTAGCTAATAGTCAGTGTTCTTCCATCTGAAACTGAACCAATTTGCATGATTTTTTTCCATGAAACATTGCCTGTAAAACTCCAAACACCAGCCGGTGAGTCACTATCCAAGAGTTTTTCCATTTATAGTTAAATCTTTTGAGTTTATGAGATTATGTTTCCCCCCAAAAGTTTCAGTAACTCCTAGCACTTTGCATATTATCACGATAAAGCAAATGAATAACAAAGAGAATTTGCTCCAGGAGCAATTAATAACATACAGAAAATAAAGTCCAGAATAAATGAAATAATTTTGTATTATCCAGCACGCCTACTGTTTTTATATTGTAATGCAACAAAACTACTTTATCATCTGTATAAATTGGAAAGCAGGAGCTCATTATTTCTGGAGCAGCTGAACATCTGTTTTCTAAAGCCGGCTGCTTCCTGCAGTGACTGACCTATTTTTCAGCCAATTACTAAATAATAAATGTTTGGCCGGTAATGAAGAAATCTTATTATGATTTGTTATATATCATGAAACTAATGCTGCTGGTGTTGTAACAGTCACAAAGGGGCAGACTTGCACCCCGGCAGATTGAGAGAGGTGTCATGGACCACAACCAAACTTTCCACTAAGTGTAGAAGTTGCTGTACAATGAAATAACCAATTAGTCGAGAAGTGAACCCGGTAGACCCCTCGGCGGTCTACACAGTCTACACAAAATGCATCTGTTTTACACATATATTTCTCATAAACTGGATTTCTGTGCTATCGTCGTATAAAAAGCTGGGGCATATGTGTGACCTATTGGGCTGGAGAGTCAGAGGACATCAGTACATGCTAGAGGTTTGGGGAAAAAGTATTGAATGAAGACCTTAAAAAGACTGAATATGGAGTCACAGGGGGAGATTTATCAGAAATGTCTGAAAGCAGAACTGTTCTAGTTACTCAACCAATCAGGGCACAGCTTTAATTTTTGCAAAGCTGTTTATAAAATGAAAGCTGACCTCTGATTGGTTGCCATTTGTAACTAGAACAGCTCTGCTTACAGACACTTCTGACCATACAGAATCATATAAATCTATGGTCAGATACAGAAATTCTGCAAGATTCCACACCTTTACCAAGGAACCGTAAAGAAGTTGGGCCAGTATGGGGGTTTAGACTGTTTATGAAGGGTTAACAGGATATGTCATAAATTGATGATAGACCTAGATAGAAGGTCCAAAGACCTCCTACCTGTAACTGGGCTGAGCGGAGCGTGTGCTGCCCATGTGCGACCACTCCATATTTAACCACATAGGAGTTACAACAATAACTATATACCGGCATTCCCATTGAGTTGACCAGCTACACAACACACTTCCCATTCATCCCCGCTGCTGGAAGGGGATTCAGTGGACATTCTTAAATAATCTACTTGTGAAAACCTATTTAATGCTATTTACACTGTAGCTCCAACCTACACAAGATAGGGGATAAAAATATAATCCTGGAGGGGGGTCTTGGCTGTTAAAACCTTCACAATCAGCAAAGAAGGATCCCACAAGTCTTACTGATCTGTTCCATAGCAGATACGTCCGGTGCACGGTGCAGTTACACGGGGAAAGAAAGCTTGTTGCCATATATATATATGTCCCCCAATGGTCTTGTGAATGAGCCCTTGAATAAAACAATTGACAAATGGAATCTTACAAAATGGAATTTTACAAAATTTGGAATTATACAAAGACATGCACATAGGGGCTCATTTACTAAGGGCACCGCGGACCGCACTTTCGTCTGACGATTTCCATTTTGCGTTGCTGGGACAGGGATTTAAAAGGGGTTTTTGGCGCACGTTATCGGATTTTGCTGCAATCGTGACGATTTTCATGCGACACAAATGGGGGTGGCGGGCTGCCGGACGATCTGACGGATTCGGACAAAAAGCAGGATTTAACTTAAAAATTGTGTCGCAAGCCATGCACTCACATACACCGGGAAGAAGATGTGAACTCCGGCGGACCTGAGCGGGGAAGCGACACATGCAGGATATCGGGTGCACGATCTTCATGAATCACAGTCCGGATCGGGGATCGCACTGGGACCGGGTAAGTAAATGTGCCCATAATGTTTAAAAATGCCAAGCCTAGGGTGAGGTGCTTGGCATTTATAAACATTATGTGCATGTTTTAATCCTTTGCTTGTGAATATATTAATTTTAAAAAATCCTGTCCCTATGCTTGTGTGATCTGCACTATATTTTTGCACCCCCGTGGGTAGGACCCAGGACGGGTTCCAGAGATAGAAGTCCCATTTTGCCAATAATGGAGACCTACAAGTGCATGAAGTGCATTGAACACTAGTGAAGATTATCTATCCCTGACTGATTGTTCTGCTGTGGTGAGAAAGATTCTCAACTAAACCTCCTGCTTATCTGGAAAGGAGTTGGGCATTGCTCTTTTGATATTATAGGGGGTTTACTAGGGATGTGCTGGTATGTATCTTAGATAATTTCAGAGCTTGTGGTTTCTGGAATTGCGCAGAAGCCCTGATAAATTCCCCCCAATGAATCTTCCTATAGAATGAAAGCAAGCAGAGATCTAGAAAACAGTGACGACTTACAGAAAGTATTTTGGAAAATGTTATATAACTTTTTATTTTACAAATGATCATTTTTGGTTGCTAAAACTGTACAAGGCCTCTAACCCTTTCACGACCGCTTAATGTAAACTTACATCGAACAGGTGTGAAGGTATGAAGAGGGGCCACCCCTACACTGTGGGGATCAGACCAAATTCACACACCAGAAAATATTAGTTCACCAACCGGGTGCACGTGCCAAAGGGTCTCTATGTCCCACAATAATAGATGAACAACACCTCAAAACAAAGGTCAGCAGTCCAACATCTTTGCAAAAAAATGCATCCAGCTTTATTCTACACATAGACATCATTAAAAATAGTACATAGCAAGCAATAGGATGAGTTTCTGACCATCAAGGATCAACTGTATCATACAGATAATACCTGCCCCTAACTGCTATGATCAGGGATGGCATCTGATCAGCGCCGCACATGAAAGCCACCATGTAGAACTCAGACTGCCACACCCTTGTCCCCGAGGGCAGAAGCCATGACAGCTAGAGCCTGTAAGAGGCTCCCATTACTATCATATGGCATTCTCTATTACGGTCTGCCAGAGGCAGTATGTAATAGCTATGCAATATATTCACAATATACTGCAATGCAGTTGTATTGCAGTACATTGTATGCATTATCAAATTCCCAAGTTTTTAAGTACCCTAGGGGCACCTGAACTAAAAAAGTAAAAAGTGTTCCACTAGAAAGTACAATCTGTCTTGCAGATAACACACTTTCATCCATCGCTGTGAATGTAGAAATCAGAAAGCTACATCTTGTGTAGGGAGAAAAGTAAAAAACTGAAGGACAAAAAATAACGCAAAAACCTGGTTTTGGAAGAGTTAAGGGTCTAATCTGGGTGTCACGAATGACCCCGCGATCCATGTCTCGCGGGAGCATCCGAGCGCTGCCAGGTCCTGGTCCGGACCTATGGCACGGGTGTCCCCGCGATCCATGTTGTGGATCGCAGGTGCACCCGTGCTCCGCTGTCTGTCCCCGCTCCCCCGGTCCACTACTTACCTCTCGTCTGGCCGCGCGCGCCTTAGCATCGGAAGCGCGATCTGTTCAAGTTTTAAAGGGCCAGAATCATCCTTATTGGCGCTGGCATTCCCGGCTCGGCTATATAGTCTGGCGACTCCCAGCATCCCCTGCCGGATCTTCAGGTCAGTCTACTGAAAAGAAAGCCTCCCTGTAATCCTGTGGCGGTCCTGTAATCCTGTGGTGGTCCGGTATCCTTCTTCTGAGGTCCTGCCGAGGCCCTGCCAGCCGACCTGCCGAGGTCCTGCCAGCCATCCTCCTGAGGTCCTGCCAGCCGTCCTGCCAAGGTCCTGCCGTGGTCCTGCCTTTCCGTGGTCCTGCTTTCCCGTGGTCCTGCCTTTCTGTGGTCCTGCTTTCCCGTGGTCCTGCCTTACTGTAGTCCTGCCTGCCCTGTGTCCCTACCTTGGTTTCCACCGCGGGCCTAGTCGCACCTGTGGAGCGACCTGGTGGCTCCCCGCCGCAGCAAGACCATCCCACTTTGCAGCGGGCTCTGGCGATGACCAGGTGCCACTTAGACTCCGCTCCCGGCTAGCATCTTTATCCCCCGCGCAGGTCCAGGGAGTCCACAGACTGTCCTAAGAGACCCACCGTGTAACACTGGGAACTGTATTCAATTAGTGACAGCTGGATAAAAAATAGATTATTAATGGGATTTTTTTTTTTTACTAATTGCAGGTAGTTATTAATAGAAAATCACAAGAGAGAACATAGATCTCCTCCTCTTCAGCCACTGCCAATGCCACCCTCGTCCAGGTCTAAGTGCGTAAACCCTATAATGTTCAGGACAAGCAGCTTTTCCAAGTTGGGAAAAGTGAGTTTATTAAAAGAATATCAGGGGAGAATACAATATTTTTCTTTGTTCTCCAGTAAAATCCCTGAGATTTTCAGCGACAACTATTCCCAATGGTTAATATGCCACAAAATCTTGGAAAGACACTTTTAATGTTATATAATTTGACATATGACTTTCATTCATTATTAAACACAAGCCCAGTGTGGTCCCTTAGTGTCGCGTCCTGCTGGTGCCACTAGGGAGCGCCCTTTAAACATGTTCTATAGGAGCCAATGCATCCATATATAATCCAATATCCCAGTTTTGAAGTGATCCGCAGCTTATTGCTCCAGCTTTCCTTTCATCCTTTCATTGTATATATTTGTGTTTCCCTCATACCGAGCGGAATCTGGCAGTATTGAATAATTGAACATGCTGTCTGTTCTCTTTTTGTTTATTTCTTGCTCTCGCTACCTCTCTGCTTTATTTGTCCTCATCAGCGAAGCTCTGATCTGGCAGAGATTTGACTTTGAGACGGCAGCGCTTCATTTTGTGAGTCCATTTAAAAATCGCTGAAACTCGATCCTCTATCTAGGAGCCAAGCCCCCCCCCCCCCTTCCCCCATTCGGCCTGGGAAAACACCAGTAATCTAAACATAATCATCCTCAGAAGCTGAAATAATGCTACTGTGG
The DNA here is from genome assembly GCF_040894005.1 of Engystomops pustulosus. Classification (NCBI taxonomy): domain Eukaryota; kingdom Metazoa; phylum Chordata; class Amphibia; order Anura; family Leptodactylidae; genus Engystomops; species Engystomops pustulosus. Next base: position 178,494,022 of record NC_092415.1, on the reverse strand, counting down.
CTAAAAAGCTGTTTGCAAGGTTGATGAAATCTACGGAAAACACGTTCCGCATAACATATTAAATGTGCTGGAGACTAACGCGAAATATTTTTCGTTCTCTCGGCCTATTCAGCAGGAAATATGAGAGCGGGTGCTGATGCTGCCACACAGCTGTGCAGATACTGAGCTGCACTGCCAGGGATGACCACTAGATGGCAGGAGGAGAAGGATTGAAAAATAAAAAGTTCCACTTTTATATAGTAACTACTAGAATATTAAAGAAGAACATGTCTGGCTATTAGGAGATCTCAAGACTGTTAATGTAAACCCAGGGGGCAGCGATGCTGAGTACTAAACATTTATTCAAAGAGAAGGAAACAGAAAAAGTAGACACTCAAATTCTCCTCTAGTGACTGGGAAAGTTTCTATATTCTTAGCAGATCCTCCCCTCCAGGGTCACATACGCTCATTTCTTTCTAGGAAGTTGTGATGTATTAACCATATGTATCCATGGACTAATAAGGATTCAATGTACAGTATACGGGGACCGTCGTTATGAAACAGAACAAACTCAGATGAAAGGATGATGATGATGATGATATTTTTAACCTTTTCATCAGAGCAGTAACTGCTATGGGGCCCACAGTGTGAGGGGGGCCCCATCATCTGAAGTATTGGGTGTGTATTGGGTGTATAGTTTATGTGTGTGTGTGTGTGTGGTGTGTATATAATGTATCTGTGTGTACAGTGGCTTATCTAGGAGAGACAGGGCCCCCTAGCAAGCTACTTCATGGGGCCCCCCTTCCTACTTAAAAAATATACATATTAGTATACACACACATGCGAGTTACAATCACATATAAATACACTCATGTGTACACACAGCATATACACACACATACAGTGCCACATGCAACATACTTACTTCCAGTGTATAGAGACACCATATACACATCACATATACAGCATATATACATCACAGTATATGTTATATACATATTATGTTGTACAATGTGCAGCATAATATGTATATAATGGTGAACATCCTCCATTCTTTATTATGTCAGGTGGGCCCCATAGCGGCTGCTATGGCTGCTACCACTGTAGTTACGCCCCTGTGTGTGTATATGTTGTATGTCTGTATATGGTATTGTATGTGTGTATATGTGATGCTTCATGGGTGTATATGTTGAATGTATGTATATATGGTGTGTGTATACTGTATGTATGTTTATGCTGTATATCTATATTCTGTTAATACAAGTATACTAATGTGTGTTTATACAGGTGTATAATATGTAGAATTTTTAAGGGGAAAGAGGGGCCAAATTTAGAAATCTACAATGGGGCCCAGCCTCTCCAACTTACGCCCTGATTTTCATACAGTTAAGTGCTGGCTATAGCCTTAAAAGTGCATTTGTGACCCACCCACAGGACATGTGGGTGGGTCACCACAGCCGGGCTTATCAAATAGTTTTATGCACATCGCAGGCACTTTCCATTCAGATCTATGGGGGCATTGAAAATAACCAACTTTATACTATCAGTAATTTTTGTCGCTACCATAAACTGATATGGGGGGGACATAGGGGCCTCGCATACGCTTCAATTGGCAAGGCTGCAGGAAGAGGATCAGTGGACAAGAGTGGGTCCCAAAGGTGAGAACTAAAGACTAGGGATGAGCAGACCCATTAAGGTTCTGTTTAGGTTCAAAGCCTAAGCACTCACATCCAATGGTAACATCTATGATTGATGCTGGAACCGATCGTTGGCGCCACCATTTACTCAAGGATCGTCGCTCCCCTTGGGAAAATTGTGTCACTTTTTCAGCGCCATTTAAAGAGTAAACAAATGTTAACAACCGGGAGGAGGGGCCTGAACACCGAACTTCTGAACACCAAACATATCCAGTGGATGGGTCATAAATACACAACACCTGAGGCTGGTCTATTTTCAAAGATCAAGATTAAACACAGGTAGATAGATTAGATGTGAGGCTCCTGCAACCTCCATAGGCACACACTATACAGGCTGGAATAAACATCTCTATGGGAGGGAATAGCTTTATTTTTTTTTTACACTAAGCAGAATTTGTTAATGAAGTATATTAGAAAAAATGTTTACCACATCAACCCAGCAGACAAAATGATCTCAAATTATGGTTATGCTTTAATACCAATTCACAGAATAGCGATTATAAACTCTTCATAGTAATAAAGCACTGGTGTTCATGCTCAACCAGGGTCCATTGAATTGTTTAGGATATAAGAGACGGATGATCTTTAACCCCTTCCAGACGCACGCCGTACTAGTATGGCGCGCGCCGGGTCCCGGTGCATGGAGAGGGCTCGCGGGCCGAGCCCTCTCCATAGCACCGATCGCGGGTGTTTTCACCTCGATCGCCTGTAGTATGGCAGTATATGGTAGGAACGATCAGACAGCCTAGGGTTAAAGTACCCTAGGGAGTCTGAAAAATAGTAAAAGTAAAAATAAAAAAAAGTTTAAAAAAAAAAATAATAATAAAAACCCTAAAAATTCAAATCACCCCCCTTTCCCTAGAACTGATATAAATATAAAGAAACAGTAAAAATCATAAACACATTAGGTATCACCGCGTCCAAAAATGTCCGCTCTATCAAAATATAATAACGGTTTTTCACTGCGTTTAACCCCGTAATGGAAAATAGCGTCCAAGGTCAAAAATGGCATTTTTTGTTGCCATTTTGAAAAATATTAAAAAATTATTAAAAAGTGATCAAAAGGTCGCACAGTCCCAAAAATTATAGCAATGAAAACGCCATCAAAATTCACAAAAAATGACACTACCCACAGCTCCGTACACCAAAGTATGAAAAAGTTATTGGTGCCAGAAGATGGCAAAATCACAAGAAAACGTTGCAAATGTGTTTTTTCACCATTTTCACTGCATTTGGAATTTTTTCCCGCTTCCCAGTACACACCATGGAATATTAAATACCGTCACTATGAAGTGCAATTTGTTACGCAGAAAATAATCCATCACACAGATCTTTATGAGGAAAAATAAAAAAGTTATAGATTTTTGAAGGTGGTAAGTGAAAAAACTAAAAGAGGCCAAGTCGTTAAGGGGTTAATAGCCTTAAAAATGAATGGAGCACTGGTCAAGAATTCATATATGAAGCACTTATACAACCTATTGTCACAACCTTATTTTTGGTGGGATTGTGACTACACACCCTATTACTGGAAGTGCAGCTCAGTGATGGGAGATGTTAGGCCTTGTGACCGGGGACCGGGGTGGAAAGACCCTTGACTGCCTACAAGGGTCACATATAACCAAAGATCAGGAGGACCGTTGGAGACCGAGCACTGGATCACTTGGATTACAGATGTTGTTTGCAGCAGGATTCCACTTTTTACCTGATCTGCCATTGCAGCGCCATAAAGTGAAACATCACACAGTGTAATTAAGTTCCTGTCTCTTTATTGTACCCCATATAGGGGAAAAAGTAGGATCCAATCACTTCAACATATAATTCTCCCGAGGATCTAGCAACTTTAGCTTCTATTTAAAAAAAACCTCTGAATCTCTAAGCTAATGTTGATGTTCCTACTAACCCGAACGCTGCTCTCGTCAGGACTGGTTTAGCCTGAAGGAACTTGAGGAGGCTTTGATGCTTTTCTTAAAATTAAAAGTGATGTCTATAGAATTGATCCAGAGATTGAGTCATTCAGAGACTAAAGCCGACCATAGACATTCCATAACCGATAGCCAAAACTTGATTCAGAAAACCCAATACCAAGGTCAAACATCAAACTCAGATGAAAGGAAGACCCCGAAGCCTGATGCTGATATTTCACATCTGAAAATTCAACAAACCAATTCTGGCATCCCCGAGGCTGTGTTTTTTTTACAGGAAAGCAGCGCAGATCAGACCCTGTATAGGGTTACAGCTATACTTTATGGTGTCAAAAGATTTAGGGGGCATTTGCATCACAGGTTTTTTCTGTTGCCTTCTTTTCTTTGCTTAGCATAGTTATCATCAATGATACAACCCTCACATAGATAGTGGATAGATGTTTCCTTGTGACATTACATCGTAATACACAGTATATGGCTGCCCATATAATATATCTACATGACGGAAATTACAGAAACCGCAGTAGACCCCCATTAAATCCATGAAGAACTTCCTCCACAGTCCTCTTCCACTACGGCGGTCAAGAAGACGACCAAATTGGTGCCCATTCAGTATATGTCCTTGAATTGTTTAAACGAAAGGAGGCCCAACCACAATTTTGCTACAGGGCTGAACTTTTCACTTGGCAGAAACTTTAGGTTTACATCATCAAACATACAAATACTTAACATACCCCACTAACAAAAAGTAAATAACAGTAAATGGAACCTGTCGGCAGAAATTGACATTATAAACCTCTACAAATATGTCATCAGGTGGGTTAACACCTCAAATATCATATTTATTTCATGACCCATTTCAAGTAAAATATAAAATTGGTTGTATAAAGTCACGGAGGCGGAGAGTTTAACCTTGAAGTCAAGCTCCGCCCTCTCAGAACTCCCCCTTCACTGTAATTCATGTTCCAGCATCCAGGGCCACCAGCAATGGGCTCTCCTGAAGACTTGTGAATAATGTCACAGAAGAGGTGATGCTCTAGTCAACACAGAACTGCCCTTCGTTTTGTGAATGGTATAGTGTAAACCCTGTACTACTTATATAACATCTTTAATCCACAGGCCTAATTTCTTCCCCATGGATGACAATGTGCCAAGTCATTTAGGTCACATTATTAGGGAAGACTGTGGAACCTCACATGTAGTGGACTGCACTTTCTCCAGTCCTTAAGGGGTATTCCCATCTCTGCATTCACATTTAATTTAATTCATTTGGGTGTTGGATGTTATTTTAAAAAATGTTCCTGTGTGAAGATAATTTGTAATAAATGTAGCCATGTTGTCCCTTCCTCGGATAATACCACCTCACATTTCGGCAGCATGCACTATTGAGTCCTGCCTGACCACATGGCTTCAGCGATCATTACCACAGGACGGCTGTGGGCCCTGCAGCAACTCCTGGACATTTCATATACAAAACCTTTTGTTTCTTTGTGCAATCACTCAGCAGAGGTGGCCGTATCCAAGGACACAGTCTTGTTTCTAAGGGACCATATGACTACATTTATGAGAAGTTATCTTCACACGGGTACATTATTTTTAATAACATCTAATTGAAGAGATGTTTATATATGGCAGATTAATCAAACTGAATGTGAATGCCCAGACGAGAATACCCCTTTAATCACATTGAAGACCTATGGGATGAGCTGAGTCACTATGTAGAGGCTCGTATCTCTATACCCCAGAAACTCAATGACCAGGAGCCCCCTTATAAGAACACTTGGATGTCACTTCAGCAGACAAGTATCTGATTTGCAAACAGCAGGAGAAGTTGGTGTCAACTGTAATTGATGCACAAGGACACATGACAAGTTCTAGAGACATAGACATTTTTTTGTGGGGTATGCTCAGCGTGGTGCGGGCTTTTGTCTCCATGGGTTAAGGAAATCTCCATCACCTGCTCCTTCCCTTATGTCCTACTCTCATGATATAATATCGCAGGATGGAACTTATTAACATGTATTCAGAAACAGATTTAGGCTAAGAATACAAAGCATCAAAGATCATCAGCATTAAAGAGGAATGGAGAAAGCTTACCCGGTGATGAGGTTACATAGGGCGTACTGCGCCGTAAACGAGTGATGGTAAATCTGCAAGAATGAAAATAAATACGTAAGAAACATTGACCAAATACAGCAAGAAATACCCAGCTGAGCGCTTCTGTAGGTCCGGATGGCGGGGGCAATGTCTATGACAGGCAGTGGTTGCTTGTAATGTACATCTACATGGCAGATGTGGACATGTTTTCATCAGGCGGAGGATAGTCAAGTGTGATACTCTCTATAAGATTGGTATATGTTGTGACTGATTAAAGGGTAAACTAACATACTCAATCGTTATAACACAACCTACCCACACATTATAGCATGTAATAACATGTACCAGACAGTCAGATTATCTCCTTCTCATTACAATCCCTGCCCTCCGGCCGACAGGTTCCATGCACTTGTTGACAGTCTCTTGGCAGATGTGGTGAGCAATTTTTGCTCAATATGCAATGTGAAATTGTTCCCACACAGACTTGCATACAAAATCTCGTAAATTCTTAAAAATTGGATTAATAATGGGTGTTCCGCCTATGTAATTTCCCCATTTCTGTATCTGAGGACCCATAATGAACACTCGCCTCTATAACCGAGAACCCAATTAGCCGAGGAAGGTCATGGGAGCTTAATGTCAGGCCCCAATACCTTTCTGGATTTCTCCATTTCCTAATTACACTTCAGCCTTTCAGCACTGTTACTATCAGAGTTGAACCTTGAAATATAGTAGTGTCAGAAGGCTATAATGGTGAAATGACACCGGAATATGATCCGGCGTGGCCTCCTCCATGCCCTCAGTCTCATTAGAGACTGCACCAATTTATCCGGCCTGGGCTCCATGGCCTCCTCCATCTCGCAGGGGCTTGGACAGCTAATTATTATGAAGAACAAGTCTTTATTGGATGTTTTTGACACATATTCTTGCATCTTATGATAGTTGACAGTTTCCTGTAAAAAGCATTAGAACCACTTGTGTTCATTGCTGTGTTGAAGTGAGTAGAGCATAGACCGGCGTATAATACAAAGCTTTTATATTCGCTCCCATTCTCTTCCTGACAACCAAAGTGTTTGCTTTGGCTAATTTCAGAGAGCATGATGCAGTAGGCCCATCACCAATGCCACTCATCCACCAGCGGGGGACTACATTAACTGAGCCCGGGAGACAGGTCTTCCAGGCATGCACAGCAACATCGCGAAAAGGCAGCGAAATCCAATAATTGCATTTATGAGGCGCATTGCTTTTTGTCAAAGCGTAGACATTGTGACCCGTGCGGAAACATTGTGCCGCGTGTTGCTGTAAAAGAGAGAAAATAGGGCACAACATCCGCCACGTAAAGCTGCCTGTCAATCTTAAAACCTAGAAATATGAGAGGAATTAAAAAGTAGGAAAAATCAATATTATTTCATGCAGCGTGCGGCGCAGCGTCCTGATCAGCTCAGCATTCACGCATTTACTTGGGGTTTTTTTTGACACTACATAAAAAAAAATCAAGGAGCATCCTCATACATCATTCCTTTAGAAATTACATTTTTTAATGAGAAAAATCAATCAATTTATATAACCCTTTGATGAGATGAATGTGTAATATTACATTCAAAGTGGACCAGTAACTAGTGATCAGCAGACCCATAACATTCTGTTCGGTACCAAAACTCCAACCAGTAACACAGGATTGGTGCTGTTTAAATGCCCCAGGTAAGGTTGACAGCAGCATTTAAAGGGAACCTGTCAGGGTGATTTGGGAGGCTAAATGACACACAGTACCAGTGGTTTAGTGTCCCAAATCGCCCTGTGTGATTTTTAAGCATTCATAATGGAAATAAAAATAGTTTCATACTCACCTGCTTGTTCTGGCAAGTGAAGCCTGCGTATTACACCCTGCTTCAGTGCGCAAGTGCTGTAGGTACATTACATGCGTAGTGAAGCTGAGATATTGGGGCACATTTACTTACCTGGTCCCTGCACAATCCCCGAGGTGCATTGTGCGCCGGAATGCCCATCTGCCGTGATTAATGAAGTTTGTGCGCCCGATTTCATGCATGTGTCGCTTCCCTGATCAGGTCCGCCGAGTTCACCATCTTCCTCCTGGTGTATGTAAGTGCATTGGATGCGACACAAATTGATTTATTAAATCCTGCGCGTTGTCCGAATCCGTTGGGATCGTCCATCAGACCGCCCCCCGATTTGTGTTGTGTGAAAGCCCATAAGGACCTGTAGTTGGTTTTGGGTCCCAAATCGACCTGACAGGTCCTCTTTAAACTGCTGCAGCCAAACGTGTCGCCATTTTGGGAAAGGTTGTCACTCCTGATGATGTAATCAGGAGTGAAATATCCCTCTATAATTCTTCCTTTTATGTTAAAACTCGACCATTTAACTCCAAAAAATCTTCCAACGCTATATGTAAATATGCCCGAGTCACCTCATACTTTTTCTTTTCTATAAATTCTTTATTTATTGATCGATACCGCGATGATAACAGATATGGGAGGATATTGCAGCCCCAAATGAATCCATAAAACAATTCAAAATCTTATACAGGGTGAGGATCCCATATCTGTCCCCACCCTATATGTTTTCAATTAAAATAAGGTGAGTAGATAGAATAAAGAAAATGTAAAGGGAGAGAAAGACAAGAAAGGGTAAAGAGAGAAGAAAAGAAATACACACACAAAAAACATGTCCTCAAGATCCCAATCAGAGATTAAAATAAGAATTCAAATTCTACATGGTTTCCTTTATGAGATTGCTGGATACTTTGGTAAGTCTGTGATTCTCTGAATTCCCTGAAAACTTTCAATATTTTCAGATCATCTTCCCTTCCCAAGTCACTCCCTACGTCAGTCAGACAGTCGGTTTCCTGAATTGTGGACCAAAAAGTGGAGAGTACAGGACATCATAGTTCTGATATCATTGTAAAAATAAGAATCTTGTCTTCCAAATCACATGAGGAATTTATAAACAAATGTCACCTGCGGAAAAAGATGCAATTCCCGACTATGGGCCACATTTATCACTTTTGTGCACCTAAGTGTAGTAGTTGCGCCTAAATTCTGGCGCACTGTTTTGCCAGAATTATCACAAGCTACAACCATCTGTGATAAGTATATTTTCTGACTCTTATTAATCACTTTACTTTAACACAGTTTAGGCGCAATTTTGGCGCAGTTTCGGCGCAATGTTAGATTCAGGCACTTACATGTGACCCTGCTACAAGCTCCTCTTTGCTTCTCCCACAGCCCAGAATGAAGATAACACTCACAGCAGCACCCAGGTGTATGACACCCTGCACCCAGTGACCTCCTCAGCAGTGGCTTCTCCTGGAGGGGATCCCCCAGTGCTGGTCTCCTGCTGCACCCCTGTAATTCTGCACAGTATCCCCCTCAGATACACTGGTGTCTGAGGGGGATTCTGTGCAGAATTACATGGGGGGACACTTGTATGTCGTATCTGCAACATCCTGCAAACTTCTGCAAAGTTCTTTGCTCTCTTGTTCTGACCTGAGTTTTCAGAATGTTTTGTAAATAGAAGGTGATGAACTGTAAAAAGAGTCTGCAGCTCCTGTCTGCAGAGTATCTCATGTCTGTATGATCTGTTCTAGTGTCTGCAGTGTCTGGCTGAGCTTTGCTGCTAGAAATGAGCTGTTCTGCAAAGGGGCTCAGTGCTTTCTTCTCAGATAACGCCACCTTCGGGCTGGAGTGTTTTTGCGCCCGTTTTTGCGCCTAAATGAAAACATTGCAAGTGATGAATATCATTAGGCGCAGCAAAACATCTGGAATGGTAAAATAGATGAGGGAAAGCTGGTTATTTTTGCTGCGCAGCTAGTTTGGCATTTAATCGCAAAAATGGCGCAAAAACGGTGCGCCTGAATGAAAAGGCGCAAAAACAACAGAAAAAACGAGTGATACATGTGGCCCTATATTTTTAGCTGCTCGTATTTTTCAATTTTGTATCTCTCCAAATTACTATCCTGGTGGAATTTGAAAGATGAGATTCTTATCTTTTCTATGATTCCTAGAGAAGGTTCTAAGTACTACTTAGCCGAAGATTGAGGCATCTGAGGTGATCCTCCCCCTCCAGTCTCTAAAAGTGTCTCATCTCAGGTAAAAAAGTGACTCTTCTCTGTTTATTTGCACATGGCTTTGAAGGATATTTTGTATAGTTAAGCATTGATATTCTACATTAAAAAGGAATTCTAGAAAGGATATTTTGAACCCTACTCGAGGGGGCTAGTAGTTTAATTGGGTAAAATCTAGTAACAGATTCTCTTTAAATGTAATTCTGTCTATAATGATTTTATGATCAGGATGCTTCAGCCTTTTATGAGGCTTAGTAGTTATCACGAATACTGAAGGATTTGGGAATCTGTTTTAATAAAGCGAAAAGGAAAATTAAAACATAATTCTTAGATGCAGATGTAGAGGTGTCTCTGCCCACACTGCAGGAAATCTGAGATGAGAAGAATCTGGGGCCACATGGTGAAAAGGAGCATGGGAGGCAAGTGTTGATTTTATTATTTTTATGGGGCTCCAACAGGGGACATTTTATCAATGGGAGGGAGCACTGCTGGGGGCAATTCACTAATGGGGGAGCACTGCTGGGGACATTTTATTAATGTGGGGGCTCTGCTGGGAAAATTACAGTGGGCACACTGCTGGGGACATTTCAATGGAGGGAGCACTGCTGTCGATATTTCACTAATGAAGGGGGGCTCTGTTTTGGACATTTCATTAATGGGGTACGCTGCTGCGGACATTTCATTGATGAGGGGAGACTGCAGGACATATTTTTGAAGAGTAGAGGCTGCATTTCCCACCCCATCCTTATACTGAAAGCTACTTTTTCCCAGTTTTAGGTACTTCGGTTTATTCTCAGCTTGGCTTATACATGCGTCTATGTGGTATGTATATTTTTATTTATGTCCCCTTTGCTGTAGCCCCTTCTTATCAAGACATTTAAAGGGGGCTACATAAATGGGGCATTTTAGACCAGGGGCTGCAGGAAATGGGACATAATATGGGATTTGGCTAGATATGAAGTATTTGTGGGGTACACCATTTTTTTGCCCAGGGATCATAGTAAGAGGATTACCTGACCCAGTCCCTGGAAAAAAACAATGTTGGATACAGCCAGTCCCTTGGGAACACTGGTTTAAAGCACTTGTCTAGTCACATAGGAACACCTTATGGACCCGCTAAAATGATGCCCCTGCACAATATAATGTGCAGGGGCAGAGGAAGTTTCCGTGAAGCCAAATTACAATTCTGTAATTTTTACTATTGTAGATTTATACCAAACAGACGCTAGAGTGACTCCTTAATAGGATTTGTCAATGTGATTTCCTGTACCATCTGGAAAGCTGAAAAAGGGTTCAAAGATATTTTTTTGTGAATGAAAATAAATACACAAATTAATAAACAAACAAAACTGCTTGTGTAGAACAAACTAACTCTAAGTCACTATCTGGTCTAGTTTTAACATTTGTGCCAGTGTCTTCGTCTGCCCAGAAAATGCAATAGGTCAAGCAAATTTTCTTTTTTTTTGTTTTAGATTCCTTGTGTGAACTGTGCTGTATATTGCTGGCTGTGGTTGAGCCTAATTGCCCCACACCCAGTATCCCTGCAGCTCTGCTCAGGTCCAGCAATAGCTAACTTGCTGTGATGGGCAGAGCCCTGCTCTAGTAAGAGGGGCCTGAAACTCTCCAGTTTCATGTGTATCCAGATCACATATAGTACAATCAATGGATATGTTTTCTGCTGGCTCTATTGTTCGTGTGAGGGGGGCATAGCAGACTGACTCTGTGTTTGTTATAGATGAGATAGCAGAGCTGGAGTGTATCATTGTGTGTTATATCCATCTCATGACTCTGATCTCTCATCTCTCTTTTTCTATGTGTCAGATACTAGTAGACTGTTCAGAAGCTAAATAAAAGTGTAGATAAACCCTTTACCCTGATATTTAAGCACATTTAATAACATACAGGTAGGTTGATTAGATTGTGAGCCCCATGGGGACAGGGACTGATATGGCAAGCTCTGTGCAGCGCTGTGTAATCTGTGTGCGCTATATAAATAAAGGAATTATTATTATTAAAGTAATTTGAGATGGGACTAATTGGATTTTTGTAAATTTGGTAGCGGGATATACTGCTATACTTCTACGACTGTATCATGTTAGGCTCTGTAACCTACCATTACATGCCAGAATTATTTTCTAAAAGTCTCAATAAAGAAAGGGTTAAAAAGATCAAAAAGTAAAATTAAAAGGAGATTGTTTCCATTTGTGACAAGTATATCCAGCAAATTGATATTAACTCTATGTAGAACGGTGCTTTTTCACCCGACTGGTCATTACTATTTTATGATGAAGCATCATATAATATTTACTGCCTTACAAGAGTTTGCTTATTATATAGTGCTGATGTACAGTCCTTGAGCTTACTGAAGCCTGAAATATAAAAGACAAGCAGAATGACAAGTGGCAGGAGTAGAGTAGGCTCCATTACTCCATGCATCACAGTACAAGTCAATATTCAAAGCAGGCAGGTGGATATACAAGTAACACAATCAGCTTTTATGTATAAAAAAGGTCAAAGAAAAATGACACAGTCCAGGTAATGGCAGGACTAAAACATAATGGAAAGTGAGGGAAAGCGCTCCAACAAAAATGGCATGCCACAGTGACGGATGGGAATAAGAAGATGTGGCAGATGTTCTTTATCATAAAACACCTTTAAGGAAAATGTAAGAGATTTTAGAAGACAATAGATAACAGCTCCCATCATCAAAAAGGGCATAAACCCCCAAATTATGCATGGATATGAGAGGATATGATGTCGTACTTGCATGTTCTCTGATTGGCTAGTCTGTATTTTAAATATCTTGTGTCTAGAACTCTCATGTTAGCCATGACAGGGGGGGACACCCTCGAAACGCTTTGATTTTTGTCTAGCCATGATGTTTGAAAAGATGTCTCAATAAAGTAATTCATTTTTATGAAGATTTGTACAAGACCCGTAGCCAGCGGGACTAATCCCATGCACATCTAAATGTGTGATTTTCACCTGGTCTACACCTAACAAGAGGTATCACAAGGAAATGGGAAACTAACCTTGGCTGTTTCATTGTCTACGGATAAACACCCAAATACCTTTCCATAGTAAATTCCGCCCCTAGTGCCTCCAGGTGGAAAGTACAAGCTGTTGCAAGGTTATGTACAAGATAGGTTCTTTAAGTTTATATTTAAAGAGAACCCTTCATTGTCCCTCTACATGCCTGTAAACTTAAGCAATGAGCTAGTAAAGCTGTATGCAAATGACCTGTGAGATGTCCAATGAGTTATTAGCATATTCAAGCTTATTCATGAGCGGGAGGTACAGCCACTGAAAGCCTGCATAATAATGTGAGGTATAATGGTGTAATGTCTCCTCCATGTGCTTCCTGGTGCTGGCGCCCCCTGCAGCCTGTGTGTGTATGAAATATCCCTATACAGATGACTGACAGCCTGTATAATGATGTGACGCTCCTGGTGCTGGTGCCCCCTGCAGCCTGTGTGTATGAGATCCTCCTATACACATGACTGTCAGCCTGTATGTGTATGAAATATCCCTATACAGATGACTGACAGCCTGTATAATGATGTGACGCTCCTGGTGCTGGTGCCCCCTGCAGCCTGTGTGTATGAGATCCTCCTATACACATGACTGTCAGCCTGTATAATGATGTGTGAGGTATAATGATGTAAGGCTGTATAATGATGTGCTTCCTGGTGCTGGTGCCCCCTGCAGCCTGTGTATGAGATACTCCTATACACATGACTGACAGCCTGTATTATGGTGTGAGGTATAATGGTGTAATGGCTCCTCCGTGTGCTTCCTGGTGCTGGTGCCCCCTGCAGCCTGTGTGTGTATGAGATACTCCTATACACATGACTGACAGCCTGTATAATGATGTGATGCTCCTGGTGCTGGCGCCCCCTTCAGCCTGTGTGTATGAGATACTCCTATACACATGACTGACAGCCTGTATAATGATGTGAGGTATAATGGTGTAATGGCTCCTCCATGTGCTTCCTGGTGCTGGCGCCACTTGCAGCCTGTGTGTATGACATACTCCTATACACATGGCTGACAGCCTGTATAATGATGTGATGCTCCTGGTGCTGGCGCCCCCTTCAGCCTGTGTATGAGATACTCCTATACACATGACAGCCTGTATAATGATTTGAGGTATAATGTGCTTCCTGGTGCTGATCATTGCAGTCTGGGACTTAGATACTGGTTTAGATATTGAATTACAAAGAAGTGGATTTCCTTCAGTGGTCCTTCAGGGACCACCTGTATAAGACCCATAAGTCCAGCTGTGAGCCATTAACAGGCCTTGTAACATAACTTAGATATAAAATGTCTTGTTTGGGGATCATCCCAGTCAGTTTCTCTATTCATCTCTATGGGGTGTAATGGGTTTTGATAGTATCTGTCATTTGTTTTTTTATATCCAGAGAGCATCACCATTGGTCACAGTGGTAGAGTAGTCGGTCTGTAACTTGGTGTTGTCTGTAGTTGGGGGTCATTAAAGGAAATCTACCACTTAGTAATGCAGTGTCTAAAAAACTAAAATGCTATTTAGGGTTTAGATACGGCTGCTGGATCGTATTTCTTTAGGCATAAATGCATATAGTTAGCCCAAAAAACGTATTTAGATGTAATATTCAAATTAGGTTCATGTGCTCCATCCTCTGGCACTATCTGCTCTTCTTTTAGCTTCTTATGCCCTTGTGTTTACAAGAAAAAGACTTTTAAAATTATGCAAATGAGCCAGAGAGGCTCCAGTCTCCATAGGTGTTAATGGAACCTGGAGCCCCTCCGGCTCATTTGCATAACCTTAAATGTCTTTAAAAAAAAAAAAAAACCAGGGCAAAGAAAGCTTAAAGAAGAACATATCCTGATAGAGGGGGCACACACCAGTATGTCAATGAGCTTGGCTTACAATCCTTTATCCTGTTGGTAAATATCCTTAAAAAAATGTGACACTTTAGCAAGGAAGAACAGTTCCAAACTATTCCTCAATGCTATGTAACTCCTTTTGGGGGAAGTGATCGCTGCTAATGATGATAGTTATAAACCCCCTTTAGAACCTCTGCCATTCATTTACAGCACAGCATCATGAGGACTCCATACAGGGAGGGTGTCTGCTGTATTACATAGTCCCCCATTAATACCTGCAGTGCTGGCATGGAAAGATCCCTTTTTGCACCCTGCCCAGTGAGTGCCAATCTACCTTCTTCCTTTTCCTACATTATCGTAGGTCTTATGAGGGACCAGAGTATTGTACACAATAAAGAAGAATGGGCCCAGCTTTATTTGAAGTGTGTAGAACCTATTTAAATATTGTTTTTCTCAGTTTTCTTTGGTATTAATTATTCATTTCTATTTCTGTGTTGGTTCATGCACATCTGTTCTGTGGACTTTGTATGAAATGGTTTACATAGTACAGTTGATATTGAGCAGCGCAGTTCTCCCTGTTGTCTGCTAGATGGCGCTGCTCTCTGTATTTGCATACCAGGGTCTGATGAGCTTTAATAAAGTGCAATTTTCCAAAGATATCACAGGGGTTCAGGCCCAACACAAAACTTTCTACTTACCGATTTGACATTAAATGCGAGGAGAACGTACTTCATGTCCGGAGACACATCATACTTGCTGACCTTAAAAGTGTCCTGGAAACAAAAAAAAGGTAATGTTATACAATTGACTGCAATAACAATACATAAAAGGTTCTACAATGCGTCAGTCACAGGTGTCTGTGAACACAATACCACCTACCTGCCGTATAATATTGTGTACACAGTGACCCCTACCCACCACCATGTACTAAGAAACCTGTACACACTGGGGCACTTTTATTTTACTTCTTTTTGGCTCCTGATCTATGATGGATCTAGTTCTGCCTTAGTAAATGTGCTTTGGAATTGTCGCATGTCCGATTCATTTGAGCCTAAATTAGCGCCAAATTTGGCGCAAATTGTTAGATCTTATTTGTGAGCAATGATGAAAGGAGACGGAGGAAAGGTGAACGTTCAGGGCTTCATCTCTGCACCAAAAAAACTATCATTGTGATGTAACTGCAGGGACTAAAAGTTACAGATTAGAGATGAGCGAGCACTAAAATGCTCGGGTGCTCGTTATTCGAGACAAACTTTTCCAGATGCTCGAGTGCTCGTCTCGAATAACGAGCCCCATTGAAGTCAATGGGAGACCCGAGCATTTTTTTAATAAAACTGAACAGTAAAAGAACAGTGCAAAAAAAAAAAAATTCCAGATGTTTGCAGATGTTTTACTTGTAAGAACACATTGAAATAACACTATTCTTCACTTTCCAGGTGTTCGCGCGTGTCTCCCGCTAAGTTAGGAGATGTGCACGAACATCTGAAATGTGAAGAATAGTGTTCTTTCAATGTGTTCTGCACTTAAATGCTCCTGTGTTCACTGTTTTTAATGTTTTCATTCTATTCTTCACATTGCAGGTGTGCGCGCGTATCTCCAGATAGGTTCGGAGATACGCGCGCACAGCTGCAAAGTGAAGAATAGAATTAAAACATTAAAAACAGTGAATACAGGACCATTTAAGTGCAGAACACATTGAAAGAACACTATTCTTCACATTCCAGATGTTCCGAACATCTCCTAAATTAGCGGGAGACACGCGCGAACACCTGCAAAGTGAAGAATAGTGTTATTTCAATGTGTTCTTACAAGTAAAACATCTGCAAACATGTGTAATATTTTTTTTTTACAATAAAAATACTTTTATTCAATTTATTTTATTAATTTACTGCTCGATCTCGAGCCGGCGAGATACTCGTCCGAGTAACGAGCCGGTCCGAGTATGCTAATACTCGACCGAGCAGTATACTCGGACGAGTATACTCGCTCATCTCTATTACAGATATGTAAAAAAAAAAAAAAAAAAAATTCTTACTGAAATGAGTCTTTGCCTTTTTTATTATAATTTACATGAAATGGAGTCTGATAATATTCTCAGATCTGTACAATAAGACAATAATCACTCACAGAGATGATCCTACTATAGAAAGTGATGAAGTCGTTACTGGAGAAATTGTACATTTTAAAACTGCTCCGAAGTATTTTCCATGTTGCAAGGAGGGAATTCTTCATTTGGGAACCTAAAATGTATGTTTTTAGTAATGAAAAGGGAAGTTTTTGGAAGTGCACCTGCAAATTTTAGGCGCAAATTTGTGATAGATCCCGTGCAAACATCTGTACAGGCAATCCCCGGGTTACATACAAGATAGGGTCTGTAGGTTTGTTCTTAAGTTGAATTTGTATGTAAGTCGAAACTGTATATTTTATCATTGTAACCCCAGCTAGAATTTTTTTGGTCTCTGTGACAATTGGATTTTAAAAATGTTGGGTTGTCATAGGAATCAGGATTAACACTAAAGCTTCATTACAGACACAATTGATAACTGTTACAGCTGATCATTGTAGCCTAGGACTGAAGTACAATAAATTACCAATATCCAGAGGTCCGTTTGTAACTAGGGGTCGTATGTAAGTCGAGTGTTCTTAAGTAGGGGACCGCCTGTATAGGACGCACTCACTATGTCAGATAAGGCGCAGGGACTCAAAACCACTAAGTGACGAACTTTGCCGTGCGCCAGAAAATGGCGCATAAATGCGCCAAATTAACGAGATGCACCAGATTTTTGCGCTAAAAGACACTCAAAACAGTCTAACAGACTATGATTAATGTCCACCATTGTTGAAGGGGTTTAGAAGTTGGTAGATTTGCTTTTTGTTGACCGGATAATGCACCAAAAATTGCGCTAAAAAATTGTCAGGAATTTACATGTGCAACAAAAGTGTCAGGATTCTAAAGCTGCGCCCAAACTAAACCATAAAAAAAAAGATGCAAGTTTTGGAAAATGTAGGTTTTTTTAACAAAAAACAGGCGCAAAACCATTAATAAATGTGCCCCAATGTGCTGACACTTCACTCAATCGAAATGATGAAGCAGATGTATTTAAGTCTTCCGTTTTTTGCGGGGTTTGGGGCTTTTTGAACAGTTCTGCTATAAGATGTTTTCCTTAAGATAAATTGTGCTCTTTTCTGAGCAATTTGTTACACCATTTCTGAAATTTGGTAATGTACTTGAGGTCCTCTTCCCTTGACCTGCTGGTCCTGCACTCCTTTGTTGGAGCTTAATAAACACAGTCCTGCCTTAGACCATAGATAGATAGATAGATATAGGCAGTCCCCGGGTTACGTACAAGATAGGGACTGGGGGCTTGTACTTAAGTTGAATTTGTATGTAAGTCGGAACTGGTATACCCGCAATCACTGGCTTGCAGTTCTTCCTGTGCAAGCCCTCCGCCCACTGACTGGTAACTAAGGAAGCTAATGCATCCTTGCCGGCAAACCTCTGATACTGCCGGCATGTACTTACTGCATCTGTATGCTATCCCCGGCATCTCCGTGACCGCTCCCTCTTTTCGCTCTCTGCCCAATGAGGAGGCAACATTAAATATTGCTGTACAGTACTTAAAACAAGCCACAGTGATGCCGGGGATCACATACGGGTTGCCGATCTATGCAGTAAGTACGGGAAGTAGTTACCTGCAAGCTCCGGCTGTGCCTAGAAGTCCTCCCCCCACTGACTTGTAACTAAGGAAGCGTGAGATCGCATCCTTAGTTACCTGATCCGCGGCATCTCCAGCAAGCTCCTGCTCTCAGATCTTCCTGTGGACTGCCTAGAAGCCCTCCGTCCACTGACTTGTAACTAAGGAAGCGTGAGATCGCATCCTTAGTTACCTGATCCCCGGCATCTCCGTGTCCGCGCTTCAGCGCGGAAGTGCAATGCGCATGCGCAAGGTGCCGAGAGTCCCGTTCGTATCTACGGGTTGTATGTATCTCGGAACGTCGTAAGTCGGGGACTGCCTGTAGATAGATAGATAGATAGATAGATAGATAGATAGATAGATAGATATCAGATAGATATATATGAGATAGATAGATAGATAGATATGAGATAGATAGATAGATAGATAGATAGATAGATAGATAGATAGATGATAGATAGATAGATATGAGATAGATAGATAGATAGAAAATAGATAAATAGAAAATAGATAAATAGATAGATGATAGTTAGAGAACTGTGTCTTGATAGGTGATAGATAATAAATATATGTGGGATAGACAGACACTGTACAGTAAAGGTATTATAAAGAGTTTAGATGGACAGACAGTATTTAAAATAGATGGATGTACGGATAGGTGGATAGATAGATGATAAATAGAGAAATAGATAGATAATAGATATGCAAATCCATTACTTGGATAAATGAAAGAAAGATGGATAGATAGAATGTGAAACGATGGCAGCACTCCATTTTTCTTATATTATTTAATATATATTGCCTTGCCGTGCTACTCCCTTTTGCTGCTGTGGATTTTTCTAGATTGATAGATAATTAGATGATAGAGAGATAGTTAGATAATACATATGAGAGATTAGATAGATGGATTTCTATCCAGGGGACGCTCCATATGCACCAGTGTCCTCGTTTACAAACATGTTCAGGCTGAACAATCAGTATAATTGATGTGATGATTTCTCCGTATCTCAGGCTCCAGGTGTTCATCCAGGTGCACTTTGTGCGGGAAGTCGTATTCCTACACACTGGAGCCACAGCAAGCTGTGAGGCCATATATATATATATATATGGCTTCTGTCATATAGAATGATAGTGATGAAAAAAATTAGGACGTTGTTGTTCCAGACGTTGCAACAGTCTCCATTCACCTCCATGGGAGATCCAACTACAGAGTAAATTGCACCAGGCCGAGGGTGTAAAAAGTAAACTGATGGCATATGGAGAGGAAAGGACTGGGTTATTGGTATCATATCAGTGGGACCTGGATCTGGCACCATTGAGAAAAATTCTGAATAAATTTAGAAATAGTCCAGAGGTAGAGCTCCGTTATCTGAATAGTGGCAGAGCCGAGTCATTGCAGCTTAGCTCCCGTCCAATAGAATAAAAACTGATCTTATATTGATGACTTTTCGATAAGTCAATGACAAAATTTAAAGGGTTTCTAGAACACATGACCTGCAGTGGGTCTACGATATTACTAGCCCAGACAGAAGCCACACTTAGAATCTAAATTATAGATAGACAACTAGATCATGTGATAGAGCTTAAAATACAGAAGCTCAAGTATTCCAGCAGAACACCAAAGGTGAACATTTGGATTATTTAAAGTTGCATTAAAATATGAGAGGCAATAGGCGTCTACAAAATTGTTCAGAGACCGACGTGCACCCGACACTCACTGGAGACCCCTCTGTATCACAGAAAGGAGATCAAACGTAATGAAATGATCTATTCATCCTGACCACAAGGCTTTGATGAAGAGGCCTTTATCCTCAGGGCAGAAAAACCAGACATTAACCCCTTGATGCCGAGGCCCTTTTTTGATTAAGCATTATCATTTTTCACTTCCCACATTCAAAAGTTTATAATTTTTTTATATTTTTCCATGTAAAAAGCTGTGCGAGGTCTTGTTTTGTGTGTAGCAAATTGCATCTCATAGTGTCGGTATTTAATTTTTGATGCCGTGTACTGGGAAGTGGGAAAAAAATTTCCAAATGCAGTGAAATTGGAGAAAAAAACACATTTTCGCCATTTTATTGTGGGCCCCAAGTGACATGTCTCCTTTATTCTTTGGGTCGGTACGATCACAGAGATACTAAATTGATATAGATGTTATTGTGTGAGGGCCAAAGTAATGATTATATGCTTCTGATGATTATATGCCTTATGATTGTATACATGTGCCCTTTGCTCTATATTTTGTACTTTGTCTGTTGAGAAATACAGAGCTTTTCCCTTACATCAGTTTTAACCAGACATGCAACTATCAGCGAAACTCAAGTCTTGTGATGGAAAGCAGAAGATGGAAGAGCAGATGTTGCTCCAAAGATAGCACCAGGTTTTTGGAGTAACGGTTAACTTCCTAATCTTCAGGCTACAGAAGATGACGCCTGCATGGCAACCATAATCTAAGTTGGAAGACCAATCAGCAAGAGCCTGAGGACCAGACATATATGCTTGGCTATAACCAATTATAATGATTTTAATGTTTGTAACCACACCTTTTCCTATGGGTATAAGAGGCTATGTAATCAGGAAATAAACACAGTTCATTTCTCTTTTCTGTTCGGCAAGTTAAGAGCATGAACCTAAGATAAAACAGAACTTCAGTCTTCTGTCTTTTCTTATCCAAACGTGCACGCATGCTCAACTAATTTGGAGTGTCTGAGAGAAGAGTGTAAGGCGGGATTGGCCCGACCCTGACAATTGTGCTTTAATACATTTAAAAAAATCTAAACTTTCTGTAAGTTTTCTTACTTTCTGTATCCGACCCCCCCAAAAAATGTCTTTGTTTCACCATCTCCTTGCGCTATTAAGTTTTTCATACTTTGGTGTACAGAGCGGTGTGACATGTAATTTTTTTCGGGATAAGCTGACGTTTTTATTGCTATAATTTTGGGCACTTTACAACCTTTTTATTAAATGTTTTTATTTGTTGCAAAATGGCAAAAAAGTGCCATATGGGGATTTTATGCATCATGTATAACAATGTGCAAATCGCACATTATAATAGATGGGATAAAACCGGCACAGTCTGAGGACTTATAGATGTGTCACACATTTGTAAGGTGTTATTACATATCATTTATTGTAGTGCTTATACATATGTAGATTATTTTATCATGCAACTTTTATCGTTGTTTCTTGTTTTGTGTCCTGTTTGCTTTCCGGTCATGTCTTTTTATTATTACCAAAGAGAGTTTTTCTTTTTCAGAATAAAAGTTTTGTTTTGTAGGTAGAGATTTATCTAATGTTCAAGCTATTCTATATCCCAGGGTGACAAAAAAAGATACGGCTCTCCTTAGCTAAATAAACACATGGAAAAAGAGGCACATGGGGATGCCAGATAAGATAAAGCAATGTGCTGGGGATATGATATTGTTACTGGATGAAAAGTGAAAGTCAATAAATATTGTTGAAATTACAGTGGGCATGGAAAGTATTTAGACCCTTTCAATTTTTAAATTTTTCACTCTTTGCTTAATCACAGCCAATTGGTTCGATCAAAAAAGTTCTTCTTTTTACTTATTAATGTGCACCTTTATCTTGGCAGAAAAAAAAACAAATGTAGATATTTTTGCTAATTTATTATACAAGAAAAACTGAAATATCTCATGGTCATAAGTGTTCAGACCCTTTGCTCTGACTCATATTTAACTCACATGTTTTCCATTTCCTTCTGATTCTCCTAGAGATGGTTCTACTCCATCACTGGAGTCCCAGCTATGTTTAATTAAACTGAATGGACCTGATTAGGAAATTCACACACCTGTCTATATAAGACCTCACAGCTCACAGTGCATGTCAGAGCACATGAGAATCATGAGGTCTAAAGAACTACCCAGGGAGCTCAGAGACAGAATTGTGGCAAGGCACAGATATGGCCAAGGTTACAAAATAATTTCTGCAGCACACAAGGTTCCGAAGAGCACAGTGGCATGGCTCACCAGGCATGGCTTATCACTTGCCAAATGCAGTCCCAAGAGTGACACATGGTGGTGGCAGCATCATGTTATGGAGGCAGTGACAGGATGACTGGTTGTAATTGAAGGAAAGATAAATGCGGCCAAGTACAGAGATATCCTGGATAAAAACCTCTTCCAGATGCTCTGGACCTCAGACCGGGCCTAAGATTCACCTTCCAACAAGACAATGACCCTAAGCACACAGCTAAAATAATGAAGCAGAGGCCTTTTAACAACTCTGTGACCATTCCTGACTGGCCCAGCCAGAGCCCGGACCTAAACCCAGGTGAGCATCTCTGGAGAGACTTTAAAATGGCTTCCACTAACATTCACCATCCAACCCGAGGGAACTGGAGAGGATCTGCAAGGAAGAGGCAGAGGATCCCCAAATCCAGGTGTGAGAAACTTGTTGTATCTTCCCAAGAAGACTCCTGGCTGTATTAGCTCCAAAGCTGCTTCTACTCAATACTGAGCAAAGGGACTGAATATTTATCACCATGAGATATTTCAGTTTTTCTTGTTTAATAAAGTAACAAAATATCTACATTTCAGTTTTTTTTTCTATCCAGATGGGGAGCACAGTGTACATAAATGAGCAAAAATAACACTCTCTTTTATCAATTGGCTACAATGAAACAAAGAGTGGAAAATTTAATGGGGTTTGAAAACTTTCCGTACCCATTGGAGAAATGGAAAAATGAAGAGGGACGCCATGCAGAGCGATAATCCTGATAAGTGCTTTACCCGTTTGTGACATCTCTCTATGCTGTAATCCTGCACTATGCCACACAGCAGCCGAGATCTCCTCTATGTGCAGGGAAATATTATACTCAGTGTAACAGCCCACAGCTGTCTATTATATGTGAGAGCTGCTGTAAAATTCACACCTAGTCATCGCAGCCACTCAGGTCTGTGTCACTGCTTCGCACTAGAGAAACTTTCATTGACAGAAAAAAATCTTTCTGGAATTCAGAAGAATTTTCTTCTTCTTCAACAAAAAAAAATCTACTGTATATATAGTTTTCAGTCCCAAAATTATAAACTGAAACCCTGCAGCTTAGCTCCTATATAAATACATGTGAGCACCTCAGCAGTAACCTGGTGTGACCACTATACATAGAATGGAGCTGTCTGCTTCATTTTCTATTTCATTTACCAGCTGCTGAGAACATCTGATCTGTGAACATTTCTAAATCTATAGTAGCTACTGTATTATACAGATATATGAGTTCTACCTATTGCCCGTAATGAAATTTACAGAACCTGCTACTCACAGCATGGGTGCTTAAAGTTCCCTTTCTGGCAGCCATAAAAATCCACAGATACAACATGAATTCAGACAAAGTAACCCCTCACATGGCATAATCAAATCTGACCATGGCATCTGAGTGGTGAGGGGAAAAGTTCTTGTTTGCCCCCACCAACAACAATAATAATAAATTAACTCATCCTCTATCCACCACTGACAAAAGACGTCAGCAGGCAGGAGTCCTGAGTCTGCAGCAACATAGTTTTCTGCTTCTCCCGCACAAATCTCAAGACCAGGATTGGGTCTCCGGCTGTCTTCTTGGGTAAAAGGAGTAACGGGTTATTACCACATGTTCTTTCTACGATCTTCACAGCATCACGCTAAAGGAGCTCAATGAAGATAGGAGGAGAGCCAGCACTGCCACCGGCTGTACAGACCCGGCAGTCACATGATCAAACCAGTCCACCTCTGATCAAACATCTGCCCCTACAGGGGGTTGTTTTCCGTTGTAACTAGGGCACCTATAGTTGCCCCAGTTACAGGTGAAAACCATAAAGCAGAAAAAAAAATGTGGGTATTTTATGACCTCATGGGGGACATATAAGGTTATAGCACATGCAAACACATCACATATTTGATAAATATTTAAAAATGAACATTCATATTCTCCATTTAAATTTTTTAAATATTCCCCAATTAAATAAATGAATATCGTAATAACTTAAATAAATTAATAGATTAAATAATAAAAGGTGTAGAATTTTATGCCATCAAAAATACTTAATGAAATATAGCAAACCCAAAATGGTGAAATCTAAAAATAAAACAAATCAAACAAAAGCCCTCTTTGATATCATAAAAAAAAAATACTAAAATTCCTGCCATGTGAATACTAAGCAGACTGCGACCTGGTTTAAAAAAAACTAACTTTAGTATTTTTGTGTATTTCTTTCACTGGAAAATTCCTTGAGTTAAGACATATAATCCACACAATGCAAAGTCTCCATCTACAATTCCGTTCTATAAATGATAACCTCCACCACTCACAGCGCTGAGTGTCCTCCTCTTCATGTCAGATGCTGATGTTAAACCTGTAGGTGTTTCCAAACCACAGACAAAATCTTAATACCACATAATTACATTGAGTACATAATTCAGGCCTCATTTAATTGAAGCTCATTAAAAGTGATCTACATAATAATGTGCACAAAGTGCCCCAATGGCGTCTTTTATGTAGGTTAAACAGGACAAAGCTCTGAGCTCGAATCACCCTTCCATAAACAAGCTGAAAACAGACACATCAGCTGGGAACCACTTAGGTAGCCCCCAGCACAACATTAGACCCATTAAATTCAAAGAGGAGGGCGAAAGCGTACAAAGGCACGACAAGAGCGCGGTCCACTATAATCCAGACTCACATTAATAAAATGTACTGGACGCATGGCTTCTGTCTGTGCTACATCTCATGCCTGGGCTGTTCTTTCAACCTTCACCTGAAATACTCCGTAGCCGGTTGTGTGATTAAGGATATTGACGAAGGCGTACAGCTGTGATGATTGCTGGGTTACTCGATTGTGCTGATTCTCTGGCGGACATGCCGGATATCATTAAAGAAAGGAACGGTAAATGTATAATTCTCATACTGGTTAAGCATAAATCTGCAGAAAATGTCGAGATGAAAGATCATTATGTGACATTTGTAAATGTGCATCCAAAATCGTAAGATTTTTTAGCAATTTTTGGGAGATTTTTTTCAAAAGAAGCCAGACCCCCCCCCTACTTTAGCCCTACCTAATGGCTGGATTGGATAATAGACAATTTAAAAAAAGTATATAAATTGCACTTTTTGATATAACAAATGTGAAAAAAATACTTTCCCCTCCTTTTTAGTTAAACTTTTTTGTTTATTTTTTTTGCATTGCTTCACTTGCATTAGAGGAAATCTACCATGAGGAATCTACCATCTGAAGTAGATCTGATGGTAGATTCCTCCTGCTGCCTCTTCCCTAATCTGTAATTTAATCATCCTGAAACCTAGGATTAGCCTTAGTAGCCAGGTTAGTACACGCCCCAGTAGCCTCTGCAGTTAATTTACATATTGCTAAAATAAAGTTTATAACAAGTTATAATAGCTTCCAGGATTATTAAGTAACAGATTTGGGCAGAGGCAGCAGGAGGAATCTACCATCACATCTACTTCTGATAGTAGATTCCTCATGGTAGGTTTCCTTTAACAAAGCTAAAGCTAAAACATTTAAACTACCCACAGCCACCACTAGAGGGAGCTTTCTGACTACCCCCCATAATATGAAGGAACATGAAAACATTTGGCCAGGACACATGTAAATATAAGTAATGCAATGTGATAAATTTGCAACTTGCTTGTCTCAAAGATACACAAATACCTTGATGCAGGACATCTACCACCAGGATGAAAGACTGTATGCAAATACAGGCTCATTTGCATACAGTCCTTCATTTTGGTGGTAGATGTTCTTTAAGTTTTACATCGCTATGTAGCAGTGGCCTCTAACACAAAAGCATATTTACTGGGTCGTGCACCAGTTTTTGCACTTTGCACGTTCTTTCATGTGCAAACTGCTTGCACAGATATTTAAGAAGTGTCTGCGCCACATTTGTGTCACACATGATGATTTTTTGTCAAGGCTGCACTATTCTTCATGTGACACAAGTTTCTGCTCAGAAGGGGGCGTTCCGGTGCTCATTTGGTTCAACTGAGATGCGCCAGATTTAACATGCAAAGTCTGAGAGAAGTGTGTCGCATGTCCGATGTTAAAGGTGCAACAAAAAAAATGTTGCACTGTGTTGGAGCAGTGCAGGGGGCGCCAGATTCATGAAGAATGTGTGTTAGAAATCCTCAATCTGGCGCCCCCTGCACTATACACAGGCATACTGCATTTAATGCACTATTCTTAGTTAATGTGCCCCAATGTGTTTTTTAATAAAATTCTCAGCTTTAATATTACACCAAAAAGATGGTCTTAGCTATAATAGGGAACAAGATATTAGGGGACAATCGTCACTCCCTGCGGACATCATCAGGAGAGACGACCCACGACTAAACAGTAAACAGTTAACACAAAAACAGTTAACACTTGCTGCAAGCACCAATCACGGGTGTTACTAGTGGAGGTCCTGGAACTGAGAGATTTTTAAAATTTGAGTTTGGTCTAGCCCAAATTTTAACAGGTCCACTTATAACTAATTATCAGAATTGTGATGCATGTTTTTGTATCAAAAAAAGTGCATGTCCAAAATTTTTCATAGCAGAATGATGCAAACATGGGCACCAATTACTTACATGCATTATTTTCATCAAAAGGATGCCTAAAATTTATGATAAATTCCCAAATGGTGTCCATAAAATACACAATTAGGCACCAGTCCTGTATTTCAGTGGCGTATGATTCCGTATATATGTGACGTTTTTCATCCGTATGTGCAGATATGTCATTGTACCGTAGCTGTATAAAATATGGAGGGCTGAAAATGATGGCTGGCTATTGGCTGGCTGACAGAATGCACCTCCCCC
This sequence comes from Engystomops pustulosus, assembly GCF_040894005.1. Taxonomy (NCBI): domain Eukaryota; kingdom Metazoa; phylum Chordata; class Amphibia; order Anura; family Leptodactylidae; genus Engystomops; species Engystomops pustulosus. The sequence goes on along the minus strand of NC_092415.1, from coordinate 178,466,879 downwards.
TGGTTCTGGTCTCCTCGGGTACTGCATATATATTCGGCAGCACACAGTGGAGAACCATATGCATAGACTTCTATAGGACATATGGAACAGGAAAACAGGAGAGAATAGGACATGCTCTAAATTTTTTTATGCCTCTTTAATAATACAGCTATTTAAATGGTTGGCCTTTTGCCCATTGAAATGAATGTGGCCTTATGTTAGTCGTATACAAACTGTATAAGAACAGTACAGTAGGGGTAGCATATGGCCGTTTTATAAACGATCGGGTGAAAGGTCTTGTTGTAAACCTCATATTGCTGTATTGTCTCTATATCCATGCTTGAGAATTTCTCACAGCCCAGTATCATAACACCTAACATCCATAATTCACATGGGAATATCCCCTAACACTAATATATTTACCGAATATAAATGCAGTGCACCTCCCACAGTCTCCTTACCATATCTTGTGGCACCTATAGCCAAGGATCTACAGGTGGTGCCCTACTTAAGGACACTCAACTTACAGGTGACCCCTAGTTACAGACGGACCTCTCTGCCCCCTGTGACCTCTGGTGACCTCTCTGGGTGCTTTACTTTAGTCCCAGACTACAATGATCACCTTTAAGGTGTCTGGAATGAAGATTTTTAGATAATCCTTGTTCCTCTTACAGAAGGAAATTTCAAAAATCCAATTGTCACTGGGACAAAAACAAATTTGATCTAAAATGATAAAATATACTGTTCTGACTTACATACAAATTCAACTTAAGTACAAACCTAAAGAACCTATCTTGTACGTAACCCGGGGACTGCCCGTATTGTGCCCGTTATGGAATATTTCCTGGCATTAGACTCGGGCACATCATATGACAGAGATTTCTCTACAGATGCTCAAACATGAAGCAATTCTTATCATTGCGATTAATGACTCATGTGAACACCACTGCATTCTCTTTCCATCGTATGTTAAAAAAAGCACATTAAGATTCACGTCATATTTGCAGGCTTTTTTCCCCCCATCAATTAGCGGGAGCTATTTCTGGAACATTTCTCAATTCGCTTTCTCACACTTCCCAGGGTCATAATTACAGCAGCAACATTGCTTAGTTTAGTGAGTATATGCAAATGAAGTGAAACTTACGCTTCACATTATTAATTTTGATGATGATGCTGCATCCAAGCCATTGACAATATACTGTACATCTACGTGCGGCTTAACCATTTATGGTATATAACAGGCCAATCCTAAGTAATGATTCGTAGTGATGCTTTGTGTTTGCCGGCAATGGGCGACCGCCCCGATGTAGCTTTTAATATTAGACACCAGTGACCATCCCCTTAACACTCTGTACCATTCAGATGTAATTTTACATGTTTCTCTGATGCCTCCATCGATGGAATTAGAGCCCCCTTTGATCTAAAAAATACTTTTATTGATTGTTACTAACGATCCAGTCATGGAGAAGAAGAGCACAGCGTACATCAAGCTACCCTGCCTCCCAACTGACACTGCTAACCCAGCTGAAGAGAATTCCCAAGAGAAGGGGTAATGAGAGATTGACACACACATGCAAACAGAATTCCTGAGGGAGGCGTGAAGAAGAAGGTTGAGAGAGACAGTGGCTGTGTGTGACTCATCTCAGCAACATCATTGTATGACTTGTGGAAGAGATTCACAATAAAAATGTCAGGTCTGGGAACTTTTAATGAATGGCGCCCCCTATGACAACAAGATTGTTAGGTAAACTGGCAAAATGACTGGGATACATCCATTAGCATAATCACCGATAGTAGAAAAATAAAACAAAATTGCTGATTGCAGAGCAAAGACCAAAAACAGGTAATAAAATGAATGGGTACAAAGAAAAAATTGAGGAGGACTCTGGCCCTGCTATCGTTGCCACTAGCTGTCTGACCATGGGGCATCAAGCTCTTTCCCCAAGATCTTGGTATTCCTGGTTGCCCTATCCATCTCCATGAGGAGATACAGGTGTTGTTGCTAATAGAAACAGTGAAGTTCTTTATCAACTAGATATGTTGAACCTTATGGACTCAAAGTTTCATAAAAGGTTGGGAGGAGAACATCTAATGGGATGGACTACAAGAACTAAATTAACATAATTTAATGGGTGCAAAGAAAAAAAGGGAAAGGAAGGACTAGACAGGAGAACAAAAATCAAAGGATATATGTTGTAGCAGGATTGAGGGGGACTCTTGCCCTACCATTGTTGCCACTTCCTGTCTGACCAAGGGGCATCAAGCTCTTTCCACAAGATCTTGGTATTCCTGGTTGCCCTAAAAATAGAATCCATGGCCATGAGGAAGTAAGGGTGTTGTTGCGGAAGTAAAGTCCTTTATCAGCTAGATAGGTAGAAACTTATGGACTCAAAGGTTCATCAAAGATTGGCAGAGGAACGTCTAATGGGATGGAAAACATGGCTGGGCAGAACTAAGCAGGTGTCTTCTGATAAGTCTTTCCAGGTATGTATGAAGCAGGCAACGTGCTGGAGAAATTATCTAATGGTATAAATATTACTTTACAAACATTCTTCAAACAGCCTCAATACCAGGCATTGCCAATATACAGGAAAGCACTTACCGCTATCTCCCATCTTAATGTATCTGATATTGACCCCCTATCTTATGTACTAAATAATTGTCAGGGGATCCCTTTAAACTTCTATGCATCACATCTGCCGTACAGCACTAATATTGTTGAAATGTTATGGAGGGAGTGTGTATCACCAATAAGAATAACCAGAGGAAAAAAAAAACTTTCAAAAAATTAGAACAAAAACATAAAATAATTACAATAAATAAAATAAAAGTCCTCAGATACCTCCTTTAATACAGTATGAGGGATCACACATTTTTGAGGAAATTAAAGCTTTTGATTAGAAGCAATGACGTGTAAAAATGGAGTCTGAATTATTCTTGTGGATTTTTGTAAACCAAGTTTAGAACAATCCATGACCACCGAGGGGGCTGCAGTACCGAAGTGCGGAGAGCGGCACCACAGTTATTACTTCTAATTATCTCAGTAGAAATTGTTTGTTACTTGTGACACGTAATTGGAAAAAGTGCACAAAACAGCAAAACGCACATTGAATAACAGACTGTGACATGTCAGAACACAGCACGAGACGGCGGAATATAAGCCGTGACCAAAATATGTGCTGACAGAAGAAGAGAACCCCGGTGCTGATATACACTGCCATAAAAGACACACTGCAGCCGTGCCAGCAGGGCCAACTAGATTTTATTTGTTGAGCAAATCGCTAAATCCTTTTTTTAATTAGCAAATTGTCAAATCACTGTGGCGAAGCAAACAAGCAAAGGTTCACTGCACAACAACACAAAACCAACAAACAATTGGACATGTGCAGCATTATCACATTAGGTGAGCGTTCTTTTTTTGGGTAAATCTCCAAAAATTAAAGGCCAATGGACTGATTTCTTTGTAGAAGAAAGAAGTAAGTTCCAGAGTTTTAAAGAGATGCTACCGAAAATAAAGATTGCATTGTTACATCGCTAGTCTGGTTCAAAAAATATGTCCATCAAGTTCAACAAAGGAAGGGAAGAGGTGGGATAAGGAATAGATGGAAGGGAAATAATTCTATATTATAACTTTATAACTAATATGATACTACAGGCAGTCCCCGGGTTACATACATGATAGGGTCTGTAGGTTTGTTCTTAAGTTGAATTTGTATGTAAGTCGGAACTGTATATTTTATCATTGTAACCCCAGCCAGAACTTTTTTGGTCTCTGTGACAATTGGATTTTAAAAATGTTGGGTTGTCATAAGAACCAGGATTAACAATAAATCTTCATTACAGACACCTATGATAACTGTTATAACTGATTATTGTAGCCTAAGACTAAAGTACAATAAATTACCAATATCCAGAGGTGCGTTTGTAACTAGGGGTCGTATGTAAGTCGAGTGTTCTTAAGTAGGGGACCGCCTGTATATTAATGTTATTTTCATGTAAAAAGGCATCTAGACCCTTCTTGAAGCTCTCTGCTGCCCCTGCTGTGACCAGCGCCTGAGCTTGGCTATTCCACAGATTCACAGTTATTACAGTAAATTAGCCTTGTCGCCTATGGTGATTAAACCTTGTTTTCTCCTGACGCAGACAGTGTCCCCTTGTCTTTTGATGTAATTAAACATGGAAAAACTTTCCACAATATTTTTTTGTATGAGCATTTTATATATTTATATAAATAAATCATGTCCACTCTTAGTTGTTTCTTTTTTAGAATAAATAAGTCTAATTCTTTTAATCTTTCCTCATAACTGAGACCCTCCATACCCCTTTTTTGTACTCTCTCCAGCTCAAGGGCCTCCAATGCCTTGTACAGTGGTAATATTACATCCCTATCCCAAAAGGTCATAGTTCCACTAATACTTGACAAGATTCTGCTGGTTTTAGAGGGGTCAGTTAGCTTTATGTTATAATATTTCTCATTTGACAGATGTACCACTATATAAATTGTCATATTTAAAGGAATCTGCACTGAAAACTCCAATTCAGATTTGAGCATATCTTTTAATGAAATCTGCCATCAAAATCAAGCATGAGAAAGCAATGCACTTCTTATATGTGTTATCCATGGCCTCCTTTCTTCTAAAGTCAATTGTTAGAATTTACTATCCTGAGGTTGTTACAGGAGCACCCCTTGCTTCAGCTTCACAGGCGTAGGAGCATGTATACTCCCCCCCCCAGCACATTTGCCTTCTTCCCCTGTGCCCAATATAATCTCACACAGTGGGGGTGCTCCAATACAGTGTAACAGCCTGTGAATCTACATCACAGAGGGGCTTTGGTAACATCCTCAGGACCACTTCTGGCTCATTAGGATAATTTTAAAAGTTCATTTTAGAAGGCAGGAGGTGATGGATAACAAATGTAAGAAAAATACCACAGTCACGGTGCCTGGATCTATGAGTGTCACTGATTTATCATGCTTGATGTTCTATAAAGGGAGTCTTCCAACTCCCAAATCATGCACCAAGTAACCCCAATTCTAGAGCACATAACATGCTATTCAGACAAACCTTTTTCTCCAAGTGATCTGTCATTTTAGAGAAAAGCAGGCACTATGTGCACTGTGCATTGAGAGGCTAATTTCATATCAATTAAAAAAGCATTGTCTAAAAAATTAGAGGAAAGTTCTCTGAAAAACATAGAGGCTGGTTTAAAGGGAACCTGTCACCACATTTGCACATATACAGCTAGTGACAGGTTCCTATAGAGCCTTATTAGCTAACTGACACCCTTCTTTTGGCTAAAAATTGTTTCGCTTACATCCACATAAATCACCTTTTATCTAATATTCCCTGGTATCAGAGGGTGGGCGTGTCCTGTTTGGCCGACCAGTCCCGTCTAATCCTCCCCATGCCTTTTGCCTCCTTACTGGTCACAGTTCAAGTCATGTGACCATAGTGACATCATCTCAGGTCCTTTAGCCTCTTAACAATAGCAAACTGTACCACATGTATGTATCTGGCCACATGAAGTCACAACAGCCTCCATGGAGGCTGCTGTGATTTCATGCCATCACATACATGGTGTACAGTTTGCTATAGTTAGAAGGCTGAGAGACCTGGATTATGTTACTCTGGTCACATGAGATGAATGTAACACAATATTTACCATCTGTACATAGAGCTTTAAGCGGCTCATTTACTAAGGGACCGCGGACCGCACTATCGTCGGATATTCCACTGATTTGCAATGCATTTAGCAGGGGATTTTGGCACACACGACCAGATTTTGGTGCATCGGCCAAGTTCAACATCTTCTGCTGCATTGGTTGCGACACAATTTAAATGTTAAATCCCGTGCTCAGTCCGAATCAGCTGCACCCCCCGATTTCTGTCGCATGATAGCCAAAATGCCCAAATCCGATCACAATCCCCTTCTAAATCCCAGTCTCAGCGATGCGATCCCCGAAAATGTCAGAAAACCCGACGGTAATGTGGCCGCGGGACCCTTGGTAAATAAGCCCCAATAAGTTTAAAGTGGAAACTGGGTCGGAATCTTCCTTCCCCTTGAACCCAACTCATTTGTGACCACGAGTGTCAGAAATCTTGGGCAACCAGCCAGTTCGAAACCCTGAATTTTCTTTGTGAAAGTACCAGTTTATGCATTTTTGTCATTAGTTTTCTTAGTTTCGCAAGTAAAGAAACCACTAGAAATGACAGCATCTCCGAAAACTGCATTGGGCTAGCTGTATGCAAATACATTCTTGATACAATCATTTTAAGCCAACGTTAGAAATGACTCATTCTTTTACATTCCCTGTTCTGGTTTTGTTTACAGAAAAGGATGGGATATATATATCCCCCATCCTTATATATAGGATTCGGGGGGGTCTTGGCTGTTGGTCCCCGCAATCAGCAAAACGGGGAACTGCAAGTTGCCCATGTCTGCTTTAGACATCAAGGCTTCATCCGTCCTGTTAATGACACAGAAGACCCAAAGGATTCATTGGAAGCACAGAACGGAGCTCTAGCCCATCCTCCATTGACTTTGCTGGGGCTTCCAGATTGGCATGCAGCGCGGCCAAAATTAGGGAGTCTCTGTGATATGGAACAAATATGGGGAACTTGCCATCTCCAATTCTATCATTTGGAGATATAGAATACCAACGAACATCAGTCCACAGGTTTTTTTTCACAAAAACTATTTTGAAAAAAAATATGTCACATGTAAACCGCCAGTAAGACCAGGTATTCCTTCTATTCTGCCTAGGTCAACAGAGACTGTTGAGAAATCGAGGGCTCTGTCCCTGGAAATAATAGCGGTCATTCTGATTTGACTATAGTCTTGCTCTATGAATATCATTGACAGTTACTACTGTATCTTTTTTTACAAGCCAATGCAGAAAATTTCACTCCGCTAAAATTCCAATCCTGGGGGCTTATAAAAACATAAAAATGCTATTAAAATATTTGAACTAATGCGGTGGACACACTCATAAAAGAGACTGTTAAATGTAAATGGGAGAGATAGGCGAACTTTTGTTTTTCAATAAAATAATCTAATTATTAATTTAGGAATTATAGGGCCGGACACACATGAAATGAAGTTAATTCCATATTAAACCCATAAAGCTGTGGGCACTTATTTTACGAGGAGGTTTGTTCGAAAGACTACGCTGTATTTAATTATAATATAATCTTTTCTGTTACGGTCTCTTATCATTTTTATTCAAGAAACAGATGATGAAAATGAAGCCTTCATTACATTTGTTGTATCACAGGGACCATTAACATCTTGAAGTATAAAACAATAAATAGCCCAGTGGTGCTGAAATTTATACATACAGCGGAAGCTTCCAGAAACAATGAAGAGATGAGCACACAGCTTCCATCCTTAAACACAACTTCCAGCAGCGTGCGGATACTCTGGAATAATCATCAAATCTGTTTCTGCCTTTTAAAATGAATAACACATACTATGGTATTAAGTTATAAAATATAATATTTTATTTCAGCTTGTTCTACCATCTTACCCATTCTCTTTACGCCAAAGATCAAAGAAGAGCCTCATAATCTCTACCTCCTATTCTGATTTCTAAGTTTTCTCTCATCCTGCACTAATTCTCTGGAATGTGCTACTGAAGACATTGCAGTTAATTCATATCATTATATACATTTCTAGGCAGGTCCATTCAATTGTGTAGACTAATTCGTCAGAACTCCAAGCGATGGTGTCTGGGACAGGTCTTGGTGGTGCTGCTTTGTTGCTACATATGTGTATTGAGGGGATGAAGAAGTAGAATCTAATATATAAAGCTGAGTTTGTGTGTGTGTATGTACGTGTGTGTGTGTGTATGTGTGTAGGTGTATGTGTGTGTGCACGTGTGTGTGTATGTGTGTGTGGGTATGTATGTGTGTATATGTTTGTAGGTGTGTGAGTGTAGGTGTGTGTGTGTTTGTGTGAATGTATGTATGTTCACTAAAGGAATCTACACCGTGGCGTTTATAATCACCAAATTATTGGAGGGAACGTCATAGACTCGGTTTTGAGCTGAAATTTTCACCCCAAGCTTTCCAAAATACACTAATTAACCACCATATACAGGAGCCATTGTCTGCTGCTGCTGCTGCTGATGTGGCAGTTAGAAACAGAGCCATGATTGGTTGCTATTCTGCCACAGGTTAATAATATTGTGATTGGTTACTACAGGCAAGATAGTTAACTCAAGTAAACAGTTTGCTGGACAGAGCTGAGCAGCAGAGGAAACGGGTGTAAGTCCCAAAGCAGCAGCAACCTTAGGCTACAGTCTGACTGCTGTTGCATTGCCAGGGAAAGGAGGAGGAGGAGAGCACCGCTCAACTCCGGCCCCCTCTATAGGAATATATGGTGCACTGCGCCGTATTCCGGAGTAAGATAGGACATGTCCAATCCTTCTACAGGGTACAGAGCACGTGTGCAGCACCGTACTGCTCCCATTGGGCACCGTGCACCCATTGCCATCTTTGGGGGACGTATATTGGCCGTATATACATCGGCCACATATACGTCCCCCATACGGCAGTGTGAATGTAGCCTTAACTACAGTTTACACACACAAAACACAGAGAAAAGTTAACGCCACCTAAGCCGTACTCTACCAACAGAGGAAGATTTTGGAGGGATGTTACATTCTGAAGTCGTCAGGTTAGGTCACTTCTAAGAAAATATGCTTCTTAATACCTGATAACTCACACAGAAGACAGGATGTTTTGGATGGATACTTTCTATGGTTGCAAGAGCATAAACACACTTGATGAAACTTAATAATAATGATGGTTAGTGAATTTCAGAGACAAAAACAGAGGTCAGTACAAGTCCGTGTCCCACTTCTCAACCATTACGGGGTATGTACTGCTGAAGGATGGAACCTGAATCATTTCAGTCATTTTTAAGGACAACTCTCAGCATGCCTTGCCGATTGCTGTGGTAATGGTGACTGGCAGAGCTGACCTCTGTGATTGACAATAGATCAAAATGTACAGCCTGCGTTTTATCTGCAATTTCCTTCTAAGCCGATCTGACATTTATTGTGCCGGAGCCAACTAAGGTAATAGTGGATGCCAGTAATAGATGTACAGATGGAATAATTGTGTTTATAACAGAGAGATGAGATTTGTGTGTATATTAAGAGGAAAGCATTGATATAAAACAACATCTGTCAGGGAGACACGTGAGTCAAAGTCACATGATCCAAACCGAATGGCCGAAACCCTGCGCCTACAAAGCCTGTCCATACTAATTACTTGGAATCTAAGGATTGGCAGCTGTATAGAGCTGAAGAGCCTCATTATTTCTCTCCGCTAATAAACACATACATTGAGCAAATCAACATTCAATACCTAGATCATAGATTGTCCTTTCTTTCTCCATAATTTATTTTCGGTCACATGTGCAATTTTAGCTTATTTATTATGCCAATTTCACCCTACGAGGACAGAAATATAAAATCATCATAAAACAATTTGCACATACAATATGACAGCTAGTGCTAAAAAGGTTTAGTATGTCTATTTGCTATTCTGCATACTGTGATATGATGTGTATTGGATATATAAGTTGCTTTGATGCAATGGTGATCATTATAGTGGGTCATTGTGTATTATATGCATCTCATGGATCTTTTACTATGTATTAGATACTAGTGCATGTTAAGAAGCCAAATAAAAGTGTAGATAAACCTGTACCCTGATAATCTAAGCACATTGTCAAATTTGATTGTAGTAGGTGATCAATATCAGATTGGAAGGGGTTTTGACACGCTGCACCCCTTCCTGTTCCATTCAACTCTAGAGACATCTCTTCTTCACATGACACATTCAAGTGAACTGCAATACCAAGCAGACCTTGAGAAAGAAACATTGTGTTGAAATGCGTCGGTCTGTGACGTTTAAGCTGTATACTACTATGAGTGTTATTTTATATAAAGAGTAAACGTATGAGATTTTAAAGCCTACACTGTGCCGTGCTGAACTGATGGATCATTTCCTCACATTTGTCTATTGCGTGTCAAGCTCCGGACCTGTCCATGTGCACCACTAGAGGTTGATTAGGATCCTATTTGGGTGAGAGCTGGGCCTGGAGGCACCTACTGCCTCCGTGATATTTTTCTTGCAATACCAAGCACAGCCACTATATAGTATTTGACGCTGTGTTTGGAACAAAGTGAAAATAATGCAGCGTTACCTGAGAGATGCGGTGTGTATTTATCTGAAACAAACCCCCCCCCCCCCAATCATATAGTACTGAGTAAGGGGTTGGCCACTTTAAATCTTTAAATAGGATGTGTCATGGCGATTTGGGACACTTAACCACCCACAGGTCCTTATGGACTGGTGTTTTAGTGCCCCAAATCACTCTTTATAAAGTCCCTATTAAATTACCTCAGTGTTGGTGCTAAGTGTGTAATGAAGTGCTGCACATGCGCTGTAGTTACAATACTTGCGAGATGAAGCCGGGATGTACAGTTCTGGCTTCAATGAAGTAGTGTGCAGATGCGGGGGCACAAGAGATGGGTCCAATGAGTATAAGGGTACCTGGGCCTGCCGAAGAGCAATTTGGGACACTAAAGCACTGGTCCATAATGACTTGTGGGTGGCTTAGTGTCCCAAACCTCCCTGACATGTCCTTTTTAACAGGGTAAGTAGAAGTCCATTATAGGGTCACTTGCATTATACTTACCCTGATAAAGTTCACAAGCTTCAAAAAACAGGCAAGAGCTACACGCTGTTGAACAAAGCTTTAGCACTTATGCATCAAGGTGGTGGGTAGGAATTTTGGTTTTCTACAAAAAAGATTTATTCACAGATAGTACCACCTTACCCAGTAACTGAATTTTCTCCCTGTAAACAATGTAGCTTGTGAATAATGTAAGCACAGATAGTACTGCATCCTATTTCCTCTTATGTCATATAGGCTCCTATAGTGCTGCTTGTCTTTCCCAATTTGATGAGTCACGCTGCGGATAAGCAAAAAGCATGAACTTCACAATAAAGAAACCATGTAGAAAAATAATGCCTTTGTGCCAAGAAACAAAATAAATATTTCAGTTAAAAAAAATTGAATAATATATAAAAACAAAACATGGGTTGCATATCAACATGTAGCTGTAACTGGGAAAAGTACAGAGACTATAGCTAGAATTTTTCTTATTTTATGCAATGATATAATATTATTATTATAGATTATTTATTACTAGCTGTAGCTCCCAGCATTGCCCGGGATAGTAAATAAGTGCTCTTATCTACAACAAAATAGAATGGGTTAACAAAACATATTTTATATGTATCTATAGACTGTAACCAGCAGTCTCTTTCAGTGACTGCCTGCCTGTCGCCGGCAGTCTCATCTCTTTCAGTGACTCTCTGCCTGTCTCTGGAAGCCTCTTTCAGTGACTGTCTGCCTGTTGCCGGCAGTCTCTTTCAGTGTCTGTCTGCCTGTCGCCTGCAGTATCTTTCAGTGACTGTCTGCCTGTTGCCGGCAGTCTCTTTCAGTGACTGTCTGCCTGTTGCTGGCAGTCTCTTTCAGTAACTATCTGCCTGTCACCGGCAGCCTCTTTCAGTGACTGTCTGCCTGTTGCCGGCAGTCTCTTTCAGTGACTGTCTGCCTGTCGCCGGCAGTCTCACCTCTTTCAGTGACTCTCTTCCTGTCTCCGGCAGCCTCTTTAAGTGACTGTCTGCCTGTTGCCGGCAGTCTCTTTCAGTGACTGTCTGCCTGTTGCCTGCAGTATCTTTCAGTGACTGTCTGCCTGTTGCCGGCAGTCTCTTTCAGTGACTGTCTGCCTGTTGCCGGCAGTCTCTTTCAGTAACTATCTGCCTGTCGCCGGCAGCCTCTTTCAGTGACTGTCTGCCTGTTGCCGGCAGTCTCTTTCAGTGACTGTCTGCCTGTCGCCAGCAGTCTCTTTCAGTGACTGTCTGCCTGTCGCCGGCAGCCTCTTTCAGTGACTGTCTGCCTGTTGCCTGCAGTATCTTTCAGTGACTGCCTGCCTGTTGCCGGCAGTCTCTTTCAGTGACTGTCTGCCTGTTGCCGGCAGTCTCTTTCAGTAACTATCTGCCTGTCGCCGGCAGCCTCTTTCAGTGACTGTCTGCCTGTTGCCGGCAGTCTCTTTCAGTGACTGTCTGCCTGGCGCCAGCAGTCTCTTTCAGTGACTGTCTGCCTGTCGCCAGCAGTCTCTTTCAGTGACTGTCTGGGAGCTGAAGTTTCATTTTTGCACAGCTGTTTATAAAATTACAGCTGACCTGTGATTGGTTTTCATGGGCAACTGGAACAGTTTTACCTCAGACATTTCTGATAAATCTCCCCCTATCTCTGCATCCTTATCCATCTTACCTCACACAGAAGGGTCTTATACTTATAGCCTACAGGAACCAATGAGAGCTCAGAGCTCATATTAATCACCTGCGAACAGCAACCAATCACGGCTCAGCTTCTAACTGCCAGCAGACAATGGCTCCTGTATATGGTGGGTAATAAGTGGATTTTTGAGAGCACAGGGTGAAAATTTCAGCTCAAAAAGTTGAAGTTGAGTCACAGGCAACAACTGTGCATAATTTGGTGATTGGAAATGTGACGATACAGATTCCTTTAGTGGACATACATACATACATACACTCAGCTTTATATATTAGCATATGTTTATATTATTTATGATATATAATTTATTAATGTAAAATTATAGATTTTTTTTATAGCTAGAAGTGCAACACTGATACATTAAAAAAATTATTTATCATTAGTGGCCAGTATGTTGTAAAATAATAATGAAGAGATACTATATATATATAGCATAAACACACGATATACACATATACACACATTCAGCATAATTATATATGCTGAATATATAGAGCATATATACATCACCATATATAGAAATATACCATATACACACGTACAGTATATACACACAGACATCCATACATCTATATACACCCAATACCCTGACACAGCGGGCCCCATAGCAGCTGCTGTGGCTGCAACCCCTGTATTTATCTTGGATCTATTAACTTCCAGGATCTTTGTTCTGCAAAAAAGTAGCCGATTTCTTTTCCAGATAATGGACCAAGTAAGGAAGATAAATACACAGTTACTCATAGGTCTAGTACTTAAGTATTAGAATAACTAATTGCATTTAGTTCATGGGTTAAAAGTGACAACTCTCCAAGACTACATGTTACTTAGATATAATTTACATATCTAATTTACCAAATCTCCAATACCAAGTATACAGCAACCAACATGTGGATTCGCTCCACCTCCAAGTCTTAGTCATCACATAATTCAAGAGCATGACGAAGTTTACTACGCTGGGCCCAGGGTTACTACTGCCTTGTAGACACGAGTCTGAATCAAATTTTGTAATATACTAACTTTATGTTCTCCGTCAACAATACAAAGTAAGTTTTAATGCCAATAACAAAAGCAGATGTTCAGGTATTGAGAACTCATGCACATCGGATACAAACACATAATAAGATTCACTAGATTGTAATGGTGTTTGCAGTAAAATCCTCCGAGTCCTTAATGAGCAGCCATGATGCAATCCTTCTTCTTTATTATGTATATGTCAGTGTGGACTATAATGAAACTTTAAGTGCCGATCTCCCTGACTCGTGCTGTTCTTATAATAAGAATAATGGAGCTCTTTCATTTGCTTCTCTATTATACAGTAAAACCAACTCCCATTGTGTTTCTGTCTAGAAGACTGAAGCATGCACTTAAAAGAAACATACAAAACATTTGGATGTCTACTCGCACAAACACACATTACATCTGAACTATAGGAACCCAAGGATGTGGGAGCAGTAAGTGGAATGAAGTGCTCATCAATGGGATCTGAGAAGTGGATTGTAAGATCTTCTAAGAAAAAGGGACGATGAAGCTAAGGAGAGAGTAGAGTAGAGTAGTAAACAATATGTATTAATAGATACAATAGCAATACACTTAGGTATATTTACCACTATTATCTGATAGTACTATACCAGGTGGTCTAAAGGTCCCTTAACGTTTTGGTCCACCATCTAATATCTATGGTGGCTCTTGCAGGGCTGGATTAAGACTGCCATATTCCCTGGGTTGTACAGATATTATAGCCCTTACAAGGAATTACTTTCTACATATGATACTATAATTAGGCTTCTTGGGGAAAGGAGGATGTGTCCCTTCTACTTGATTTGCAGTTTCAGGACCTTCAGAGGACCTTCAAAGGTCCTGAAATGGATCTTGTGTACATGTTCTCTTGTTCAGGAACAGATGTATGAGAATTTCATGGGTCAAGGCCCTTCTCAGTATAAAATTTGGTGGCCAGGGGAACCCTAGAAAGCTTGGGACTCGGGCTATATCACAAACTGTATACATATTGTAATCCACTACGTGCCTCTTGACTAGCTTCCGACAGTAAAGATTATGTAATTTCAACTTTTGGACAAGATTCTCTCCTTTTTACACACACTTTTGGCCAAGCCGTTATACATTGTACACTCCCCTCTTGCCTTCTCCTTAGGGCCCATCCTTATGCACCTGCACATGACATGTGACGTTCCATCTGCAGTCCGGTGGACCGGCGCTTGTTGCTCACATGTCATCAGTGGATGAATGCCATTCACATACCGATAACAATAAAAAAGGACTCCTGGGTTGCAAACTTCAGTAGGAATAGGACCTGGTCTATCTTTTGCAGCCTGGACATGCGCTCACACCACCTCAGGCCTGCACCAGTTATACTACTTTTTCCTGTATTGGTCCCTTAAAGGAAACCTTCCGAATCATCCACATGCATGGTCGATCACATGGTGCGCCGTAAACTGGTGCGCTGAAACGGGTTGTAATATCAGGTATAAAACAGCAATGGGGGGTTTCTTGCATTAATGAAAATATGCTCCGGCACGAGCTCACCCCGAGCTGGTGCCATGTATTTGTAGGTTAGAACTACCACTTTTAAGTGGTAGGTTTCCTTTAACTTATTTAAATTAAGCAGAGTTCAGTTAATGTGTCTTTGTGTTATCCCCCTTAGATGTGTCTCTAATATATACATATTAACCAGATTTAATAGATTTTGGTAGAAGCCTCCTCAAATAATAGCTATTTAGCTATAAGAAGCTTTGATTGACTTTGCAGGAGCTATGTCCCCTTAGCATTTCCCCATAATACTGCTATCCCATAAAAGACCCTATCACATGGATTTGGGCATTTTATATCACAGCTGGCTTTGAAGAAACACAATGGTTTGTAACATTAGTATGCGGCACATAATCAGGAGTCGGAATCCACAATTTCAAATGGATTTGTAAATGTGTAAGAGCGGCAGGCAATGT
This sequence comes from Engystomops pustulosus, assembly GCF_040894005.1. Lineage (NCBI taxonomy): Eukaryota > Metazoa > Chordata > Amphibia > Anura > Leptodactylidae > Engystomops > Engystomops pustulosus. Next base: position 178,451,556 of record NC_092415.1, on the reverse strand, counting down.
AATTTCAATTATGCATGTTACATAGTCCCCAGCTCCGATACCTGTAGAGTATTCTGTACACATTTAGACGGTAAATGAATACCTTGCTGTGGGATTATTCTTCTATCAATGGAAACCTGGAATTTAGCTTGTTTTGGTCTTCCTACTTTATAGTGCTTTATAATCTGACAATAAGGGTCATTTATATGCGTTCTACTTTATGTGTGCAAAAGCCTATACTTGTCTGCCAAGCACATTTCACACTCATTGGGAATGTCCCCATAAAATCAGCCCGCATTTACCTTTGTGATTTGGCAGATACCCTAGAAAATGAACATGAGCGAAACAGTGTGAATTTCACATTAAAAAAATTAGATCCTGTAACTTTGTCAGGTTTTTTTTTTTTTTTTGCTTTATCTGTTAGATGTTTCCTCTATTCTCTAAGATATATGAATAGCTTTGTAGAAGAATCTGGGAAAGTTGGGTTTGCACTGTAGAAAAAGGATACTCACTGTACAATTGGATATTATTTAAAGAGGTTTTTTGAATTGGAATGATGTCTTCTTTTTTGTGGAAAACCTATAGATAATGAGCCAGTACATTGGAGTCTAAAGAAGAAAAAAGATGTCCGGACAATAAAAAGAAACTTAAATGGAATCCTGAATAAGGCCGCATTCACATGACTGTCAGGCGGACGTATATCTGGCTGCAAAATATACATCTCCATAGAAGAATATGGCGCCCGGGCTCGGTATGTTGAGCACAATGTGTAATCACCGTTTGGGTGCCGTGCCAACAAAAAAAAATAGAGCAAACTCTATCTTTGACCATAAAAAGGGCCGTGCCGCACTGTGTCCTATGGAGAGGGTGAGCATACATCAGTGTAAATGCAGCCTATGGGTTTGGAAGCAAAAAAAACCCACATAATTACCCCACTCCAGTTCCCAACTTCCTGTCTCACTCCGGTACTTCTAGTTTCCACCTGCTCCTAACTAGAAGTTTGATGTGGTCATAGACCCACCTCGAATCAATGGACATCATCTCCATTTTCCAAGACACTGCCTTTGTTGTCCCCTGGCCCCTGCAGGCTACTTATTAGATAATGTGGGTCCTAACTAACACCCCATTTACAGCAGTGCAACTGCAACATCTTTCAAAGATTTTTCATAAACTGATTTATCCAACCAAAAGTGGGACTCCACCCCCTCCTCCTCTCCTGTGCGCCGCCGTGTTCCCACCAGGCTATGGTATGGCGGGTACAGGTTCGTCTGAATGTAGCCTAATAACACAAAAACAATGTCAAGGGAAACAATAGGAATAGAAATGAGGGCCCTGATCCCAGGAGCTTACAATCTATAAACTATTTAGTAAGTATTAGATTTTTTTCCCTTAAAAAAATTTAAGAGTGACATTTACCCACTGAACCTCCCATACACCGTCTCTTTTTTCTCTGAGTGTTTATTGTATTACTATGTATACAGCTAGAGTTTCCAATAAATCTATTGGGTGCTGTCAGAGGGCCCAGCAGTTGCAGGGGGTCTAAACACTGAGCTTTATACTCCCACCTACCTTTGTGTAGGCAGATGTGATATATACAAAACAGGGTCATCTCCTGGCTTCTTAGCTAAGCTGTGAAAAGACTCATAGGGAGGTCTGGATCACAGTCAGACGTACCTACCTTTCTTCATAATACATGCTGGCACCACCACAATAACCCTCCTGTGCCAACGCACATAATAAAGCAAGAGCAAGAGTCTAGAAAAAGCTTCATTTTCATAATTTATATGTTCATAATGAATAAAAAAGTATATACTCACATTTGGAAGATGTGATACTTGAAAAGTATATATTATGGAGGAGAGCCCAAGGTCTACCGTCTGCTACATTACCTATATACTGTTGTTGCATTAGAGTTTTCACTTCGACTAATAACCAAATTACACATGTTGTTTTTGGATGAGGTGGATCGTTAAATTTTACTACTGCTGAATGTATAGTACTACAGATCATCTCCCACATTCAGTAATTTTTTGTAGGCTGCAGCATTTTAGTGCAAAAAACAATGGCCAAGCATGTGTACAAGAAGACTGATACCTCATGATGGGTTATAGTTTGGTCGATTTCTATTCTGCATTGACCATTTTATATTAGGGCGATATATAAACTATATCCTCTTTGCAATAGCTAGATAGCACTTTTAGGAAGCGTCCAGGGAAGATAGGACCACTCAGAAGTCACACAATCCAAGAGCAATATGTGGTTCCTCAGGAATGTGCCACCAGAAACGGTCAACCCTGAAGACCAGAGAGGGTGATACAGGCGCTGTGAATCTACTGGTGGGACCTTGAGCTTGTTGGGCCCTGAGGTCCCCATGAGTTGTGCAGAACCCTCACAGTACAGATATAATTCAGCATTTCAACTATCCTGTAATAATATGGATATATCATCTTTCCAATTTCCCAGCTTATTTTTGGATACTATATATGCTTCGGATGACTGAGTTGTAAAGCCAACCAATATCCTCCCTCTATGAACTTATCAATCACTTTGCAGCATCTTTCTACAACCTGAGGCTGGCTAATTTATGGCATGTATTTCTGGCTCACATGGCTAAGGGCAGCCAGCAGGTTATGGACTATTATGAAAATTATCCAAAACAAGGGCTAGAGAGAAAACTATGGGCCAGCTATGTTTTGAGAATATGTGAATGGATATCAGATAATATCTACCTGTAGGGCCCATGAAAAGATTTTACTGGTGGGCTCCAGACAATCCGATAGTCCGACACTGGGGCAAAAGATTATACTTGCTCCGAGACATCTAAAAGTGATGCAATACTTATTATAACCATTGGTGGATACCATATCTAACAACATATGAATACTGGAACTTACTTTAGACAAAGACAAAGTAGTTGTCTCCCCCATCCAAGATTGAGATATTTCATTCACAAAAGCTTATATCTTTATCCTTATGACACTCTTACCTGTGTCCTGTCTATACATTCAAACTTTGTGGGAAATATAGAAACAGTATGGGGCATCCACCACATATCATGGAAATAAGTGGAGATTAATGACCAACCATAGCTACAATATCTAACTGATGGTCCTTCTGAAGTCATACTAGTGGAAAAAGTATAATCCTCCAAAGGCCGCATGCATAATCTTCCTACGGCTGAGTGGGCATATGTCAGCCGTGATGGAGAGGAAGCTCTCCATTGCAATCCATAATGTACGGGACGTAACACAAGGAAAGATAGAACATGTGGAATACTGTATCACTCCGTGCGACCATCGCTTTCTCTATGGGGGACATATCTACGCTACCTTGCTGCCGTACATATGTCCCCCTACGGTCACGTGAAGGCGGCCTAAGAATATGATCCTTATAATCCTAAAAACCTGAGAACTGAAGACTTTTACTTGCAAAGAGAATAAAAAATGAACCTTTGTAACATTCTTCTCTAGATATAATGTTTTGCAGGGAGTATTAAAGATTCAGAGTTGTACGGATTGGCTGTACTTATGGTTGGTGTTACCAATTTACTTAATCCAAATAGATTTTCTCTGTTTGAGTGTGTGAGTGAACCTGCTGCACTTCCCTGGAAGAACTTCAGTAGTTTGACAGGTGAAATATGCCGGAGCTATGGATGGTGATAGCTCTGACACGGGGAGTTACAGCTGGATTTTGCTGACAAAAGATTATATAGCTTCTTTTGAAGCAAACACCGGGATGTAATGTATAATGTCAAAGACAAATTGAAAAGTCACTGGAGGAAAATCCACAAGGTACAATGTTATGGGGACGACTTCTCATAGGGGGAATGATAATATGAGATGGAGCGATATCAAAAGATGTGTAGAGAAAGAGAGAGACAAAAGAATAGAAGGATGATAGAGGGTAGATCATCACATGGTAGATTTTTCTGCTGTGAATCCACATGGGCATCAATGCAAATTTATTGCACTTGGATATTTAACATGGGCTTTTACTGTAAATTCAATGCTAAATTCATGCCTAGGGCTGAAATCTACTCTGAGCATCTACAATATAAAATCCCATCCAAACAAAATCCATAACGAAAATCTACTACTATTACACCCATAGTGGACCCTACCATAGATACAAAGGAGTACATAGGCTTCTGCCTCCTGATGTATGTAGTGCACTGGTGTACCATTCTATGCCGAGTCCTGCCTGGCATAGAGCTGCGTCGCAATTCCACTCATGAAAGTTTTCAGACTTTAGCAAATGTGCAGCAGTATGGGGAGGAACGCCGAGCGCTGGCCCACTCCGCTTTGGGTCACCTTATATTGCTGAAATTGCTACGGTGAGTCAGAAATTGAAAATCAGTTGTTAAAAAAGTGTAAAGAACAAAGCTAACACCCACCACAACTTGTGAACAAGTATGGCACGGATTTTGGAATCTTCTAAGTTTGTAACTTATAGCACAAATAACCCATGTCTACCAAGATGATGAGCACCCCTGGGTAGATGCAATAAGTATGAGTAGCCATTGCTTTATGCGTTTACTATTTCTATCCACGTGAATGATATGTTAATTTGGCTGCACTTGCTACTAGCAGTATATTATTGCCTCAATTGTGCCAATTCTTAAACATTAGCTCTCATTTATTTAAGCATTTGCTCCAGTTTTCTGTCTGACTGTCCATCAATGTTTAGCCCTTAATGTCAATCCTTGTTCATGTCCTTCATTAGTTTTTCATTTGTCTATTTTTCAGATTGAACACTAGGCCTCCCTCTCCTTCTGGTGGAGTTTTTTCAGGATCCTGTTACTGATGGCCTACCTGTCACACCGTCACTGTCCAGCTGATGTAAGTAAGAACAGTGTTTAGAGTTGGTCAACAACTTCCAAATCCTGAAAAACCAGCGTATCCAATATTTTGTCTAGAGTAACTGTTACATCTATATCTGTGTCCTCCTCTGTCGATGATATGTGACTGTTTGCTGGTGTTTTTCTTGAACACTGTAGCGTCAACACAGGTTTAAGCTATCTAAACTGTCTGGATTGATACGCATCACATCTGTCTCTTTTCTGAAGCTTTGTTTTGTTTCCTCCACAGATAATCCAGTGTGATTGACATCTTCTCACATTCATCACATTGTTTTCTGTGTTTTCTGGTCCAATCACTGTTGGGGTTGGGGCTCCGGAATCACACAAAAATCTTGATCACCCTTCTCGGGTGTTGGCTTTCAAGTTTCTTTTTAGTTACCTCCTTACCATTCCTGTGATTCTGATCTGTATTTTTCTGGTATTCTGTCTTGTGTTCAGACTATTCTACTGTCTTCTGTTTTTGTACTTTGTTTGCCCTCTAGTTGTAACCTGGCTCTCTCAACTATTCTTATCTGTTTGTACTGTCTTGTCTCTAAGTTTTTCATTTCAGAACAGGGATGGATTATGTTCAAGTTGTCTACCTACCGCCTAGTGTGGGCTGAGTGATAGTAAGTGACATCTGGCAAGGCGACTAGTCTGATGGCCCACTGTCTTTGTCTATGTATTCATTCTGTTTCCAGACCTTGTGTTACAATAACACTACTTCAACTCTACAATATCTCTGTCATGATCTTCCCAGACCAATAGACATTGCTTCCTAGGTTCATGATGATGACGATAATCTGTCATACTAAAATTGGGCCAGGAACATTACTCTTGCTTCCTCCTTACTTTTTTTTCCTATTCCCCCATAATGTTTTATGGCTTTGATCATGTTTGTACCCATCTATATAGGACAAACACATGGATATAATAATAATAATTTTACATAAAGTAAATAATAAATTATGTATATAGAAAATAAATTATGAACAAAAGAAAAGCTAAATTGTGCCTCTTTTACTACGACTGACACTGAAGTCCACGACTAGAGAGTGCGTACGTCGAGGACCGAAACCTTCAGAAAACAAGCGTTCGGGATCTAAAATGTCATTCACATATTTCAATTCATAAAAGTGTAACTTTCATCATCGGGGGAAGATGTTGATTTTCTTTACCCAAATACAGAGCGAAGATTTTCTGATGGAAGCGTTGAGTTCAATAAATCTTGTGTAATGTCATTTGAAAAGCATTATCCACGGCAAAAGGTACAAAATGACATTTCAGCTGCCTAATACAATTGCAGGTTTCACACTTTAAACTGGAACTGTACAAATACAAGAGGATTTGGGGCTTTGGCAAAAAAAATGCACAAAGCAATTGTTCCAGTCTGTGGAATCAGAAAGTAAACTTTGTTGCTAGAGCGAGTGTAATTCCCAGCACATCGTCGCCATCAAGGTATTTCAGACACAGAGAGATTACAGGAGGCAAAATGTTTTTCTTGATAGATCAACAGGCAGAAAACACAAGCCGATGCTGTACGGCATACACAAGTACAACACTCTATGCCTGGAGGGAGTCATAGGAAATGTCAGACTGGCCTAATGTAATGTAACAAAGGTAATGCAAGTATCGATTTCCATGGGCCATTACCCTGAATATTTGGCAGACCACAATGACAAGTTTTCTTGATGCCAAGTGGAAGATATAATCAGAGCCTCTTCCTATAATCAACCTGATTTTTATCATAGAAAGATTCCCCAGCTTCACGTGATGAGATGGATAATAGATAGCAATACATGGGATGATCTTGAAGTCATCCATGGTCTATTATCCGACTGTGAACGCTGGAAATCATAGAGCACCAAGAAGGTTTGTGACCCGAAGTCGCCAGAATGAACCGGGTATTGTATTCAGTGTAACATACAAAGGATGGTGACCAATGGAGGCACATTCCAAATATGCAACATTAAAGGAAATTTACCATCAAAATCAAGCATGATAAACCAGGGGCACTTACTTATAGATCCAGGTACCATGACGGTGGTAATCTTCTTGTAATTGTTATCTATGATCTATCTTCCTTATAAGATCAACTTTTAAAATTATGATAATAGAACTGAAGACCCCCCATGCTGCAGCTGTTACAATGTCTCACTCTGCCTCAGCACTTCTCCTCTCCCTCTGCCTGAAAAAAAACTTAGTATGGGAAAGGAAAACTACACCTCTTTGCTCCTAACTGTAGACAGTGCTGTTTCCACATTCTGGGAAATATGCAAATAAATTCCAGGATGGGACAAGGAAAACCATGTCTCTTTCACCACATTGAAACAGTGCTACCTACAGTTGGGTATCTGTTCCTTCTGGAACAGATATACTGGTTTGGCTTTAATCCCACATCATGTTATTAGGCTTCCTGAAAGTCATGGTTGATGGTAAGGGAGCTGCCTTACAAGATAGCAAATGAGGTGTGTTTTTTCTCGTCGCATCCTAAAAAAACGAATTTGCATATTTCACAGAATCCCCCAGTCCACTTACCCATGATGTATAAATATTTAGAGAGCAAGGATGCGCTACCCCGACGCTTGTTTCATGTGTGTATATGTGTGATGTGTATATGCTGTATTTGTGTATATATATAGAAAAATTAAAACAATTCAGCTGCGCCAGTCAAGAAAAAATCGGGTGCTCAACCTTCAGGTTTGTTAAATCCTTTCACACATAAAAATCAAAAAATGGTGGCACTCCAAGTATATTTATATATATAAACATATATGGGGGCATATTTATCATGATATGCCCGCCGCTGCATTTTCGCAATGGGAAGAGTCGCCGGCGGCAGTGAGTGCACCGGTGCAGGGACAGTAACGCCCCGTGCCGACCCACTCCTGGCCGGCCTCGCCCTCTGACCTGCCAGCTGCGCCTCCACCCCCCTTCCTGACCCTTTACGCCCCACTGGCGGGAAGGTGGCGGATTAGGGCAAATAATCGGAAGTGCTAGCAGAGGACGTAATAAATATGCCCCAGTATGTTTAAAAAGAATATTTACATTTTCCTAAGTTGAATAAAATAGGAAATAAGCATATACGTTTTCCAGGATGGGATAAGAAAAACATTTTTTTAAACACACACTTTACAATAATGCTCACAAAGTAATGATTTCTATGTAGATGATGACCCCCTTTCTTTATAGTACAGTGGTACTGCCTTTGGATCATTCATGTGTTATACATCTATAGACTAACTGAACAGGACAGAGGAATATCCTCAGTGACAAGAAGGTTAAGAGGGTTCATCACTGTGGTGCAAGGCATTTAATAGAGGATGCTAGGTGTAGAGAAAAGGAGGGCGTGAAGAACTGATATAAAGCTCAGTGCACTGTCTGTGATGGACCTGAGAATGGTCAATGGCTACAGGAGGATGCATCTATCTGATAATGTAAGCGAGTACAGTAACATGTGAAAGTATTACGGATTTAGATAGCACAGGTCTCTGGTAAAGCCTCCACCTCGAATTCTATCTGAACAAATTTGGAACATGTTTCATTGCAAATCCTACTTGAAGCAATCCATCCAGTGGATAATATGGAGTTTAAAATGATGGACAGTTCCCAATGTTTGTTGCAGTATAAACTTATACTTTCATAATATGGTGACCACAGGGTATAGCACTGGGATAATTCCCAGAAACCTAAAAACCTACACCCAGATTGTTGCCATATCAATTCTGATGACCCAAGTTCTCTATATGTTCTGGACAAGAATTGTTCTAGTCTCAGAAAATCTAACGAGTCTTCCCAATATGGTCACTGGGAAAAAGATGTTCAACCACTGCAAACCGAGACGACCCTACAAGCACTTTGTAGACACAAAACATATTTTCCTGCTTATTAAATGCCATCTGTATAAATTATTTTAGCTGAAAAATCCAGTATCGCACCTGCCCCAGTCCTCAGGTTGCCTCCTATTTGGAGTGTAACTTTAGTGGAAGTCCAGAGACTTGGAGTATTTGACAGGCGCTGCCGCTGTAGTCTTTTAATCATAAAGTTGAAGAGCAGCTCAGTTCTCTGTTCAAACAGTGCCAGGTCTTTGATGTTCTGGACCAGACATCAGGTAGAGTACGCGGCAAGGATGTGGAGCTGGGAAGTCTTACATTCATCATCAGACAAAAACCATATAATAAAGTCCAGTGTTTATGTAGTACAAAGTAATGAAACAAAAAGCCTTTGATAAAGGAGCGAAAAATCTGTTATATGATGTTTTATTTGGACAACTTGTCCGCCTACGAGACGTTCTATGGCAAAGACGCCACAATAAAAAAATGCTTAAATACAGAAGACGATAGACGATATACTCTTCCGACATCCAGCTGCCTAAATTATGTGCTTTTTCTACTATTATAAATCCACTTGTCATAGGAGCATTTACAGTTCTCAGCAGTTTTCGAAAAGGAAGTATTCCCTCTCCTGATATAAAACAAAAATGACCTGGAAATAAAAAAATTCCCCTGAGCATCTGATGTGTGTTAAGTGTTTTAACTCCTCAATTCTGTATATTTTATACTTTTATAGTTTTTTGGAAATACAGCTTTAAAGAGGTTGTGGTTAACCCCTACCTGCATATTAGAAGGTAAGAATCTGATTATCTGGATTATACCCTCGTCATATCAACAGGGGTCCTGTTTAATTGTCTAATAGATGGAGGCAAAGGTCGAACTGCTCCATTCACATACAAAAAGGATGAGAATTTTAATTAGAAATATCACAATGAAAAAAGCACAAGAAACATTGCCAAATGAGGGCAAATTATGTGAACAACATAAAGGTCATTTGTCTTTTGGATGGAAATCGGAGTCTCTCACACAAAGTCACACAAGATTTTTTGGGATAACAATCTTTATCTTTTTTCTATGCCAGCAGGGGAGAGGAGTCCATTTTTGTGCCAAATTTTTTGACTTTTTGCCTATACTGCACAAAATTGATTCCAAATATAAATCAGGCACAAAACTAGAAACCTCGGTCGCCTAAAACTCTGCTGCGTGGGTTAAAAAAAATATGCAAAAACAGAGAAAAGAATAAGATAAATTCCCCCATGTGTCCTGCAACAAATCCAAAAATTAACCTACCTACAGGTGAGGGAAACTAATATCAATGTAACACAATAAGCAAATAAAAAGATCAAAGCTTAATCAAAATGAGCAATATTCATGTTCATTTATAAGGTACGGAAGTGAAATAAAAAATGACACCTAAATACATAACAGAGTGTAAAATGTATAGTGTTGAGTTGACCCAAACTGCAACATTCCTCTGGACCCGACGCCAAACTTCACAGGCAGTTAAGTCCTGGTCCAGGTTTGGCTCTTCCCCACTGCGGCTAATGCCTGTGATTGGTGCTGACACTTCTCTTTTAATGCTGCTCTTTAAAAGCCACCAGTGGTAGTTAACCTTATGCGTCCCACACTAGCGCTAGCATGCCGTTAGTGCAGGGTGCTGGGGAGGATCTTTGCTCCCTGATACATCATTGGGAATGATGACCCGACTTTTAAAATTTTAGTTTGGCTGCCCTCAACCAAACCCAAGTTTTATTGGGTTCAGTTTTCATTACCCATGACATATCCATTAAAAGGAGAGAAATAGGTACAAAAAGGGTTCAAAGATCTTCACTAAGGAAGCGTCAGAAATTGGCTTCTGTCTACTGTCTATGAGGATGCCAGAGATACTTTACTCGACAATCTCTGTATTTAAAGGTGGCTCCAGGACAAACGATCAACCTGCCGCTCCATTAATTAGTAAAAATTAGATCTCTGTTCTCGTGAATAATGGGGATCCCAGCATATATGTGTTAATCTTCTTATATTTGTTATTTATGGCCTAAAATAAACTTTAGAAATTATGCTAATTAATGTATATTTTGGGTGTTTCCAGAGCCCTCAGTGATGTCTTTTCACTGGTTGCTACAATGAGTAGAACAGATCTCCCCCCTCCAGATTACACAGGCAGAGTGAGCAGGTAGAGGGGGAGACATGTTCTGCTCATTATAGCACCAGAGCCCCTCAGGCTCATTAGCATAATTTTAAAACTTTATTTTTCAAAGGAAGGACATGGATAACAAATATAAGAAGATTACCACAGTCATGGTGTCTGGTTCTATGAGTTAGTATCCTGGTTTATCCATGCTTGATTTTGATGGTAGATTTCCTTTAAGGCGCCAGAGCCTAGCCTATGGTAAAGTGCTGTATGTGGCCATCTATGAATGGTAGAGATCAGACTGTGGTATATATATACATAGTCTGGATCTGAGATAAATCATTGAAATAATGGGCAATTTTTGAAGTCATGCACACAGTAGACCAATATACACAATGTATATACAATTGTAAAGAATCTTTTTTTTTTTGGGGGGGGGGGCGGTCGTCTGCATTTGAGAGCTACAGGCATTGGATATGCCTCTCTATTTGGACTATATTACCAAGGTATTACACTCTAGCATCAATCCATCTATGAGAGAAAATCTTTATAACATTGAATCCAAGGGAACATGTTGACCACAATATGACCGTTCATATTAAGACATATTTTAGAAAGTCATTGGTGAGGTTCTACTTACAAACATTTTCTTCTCTATCAGTAATGTTGACTCGTTCTTCTCCACATTCAGCTTTACCACGTTGCCTTGCTGTGTCCTAAATAACAATTCTTTGCCTGGAAAACAAACAAACGGCCAAGAATATGAGAGTTTTGTACTAAAATAAGAGTCTAAAAATCAATTGAGCAGAAAAGTCTCCAAGCAGATCACATCAGAGCAAACGATGCAATAAGAGGACAAAATGATCTTAGATTGAGAAAAACAGGCGGAATAATAAAAGTTGTAGAAACCATTCAAGAAATACTCTAGGCAAAGGGATTATGGTGACTGTTTCGTGCCCAGGGCAGGTCGTGGAAGGTCAATGGATGACACAGGAATTTATAGAGCACCAATAACTCCAGACATCACCGAGAGCTGATCCCAAGCTCACACTCCCGGTGGGGATATGGGCTCTTATTTGGGATAGGAGTCTGAAGTAGACTGTTCAATAATATATATGGCACAGAACATGTCATTATTTCTTTTATACTGGGTTCCCAGTACTCTAAAAACTCCCAAAATCAATATTTTTACCTATTTTAGGCAGGTTGGAAACTTTGGCTGTTACCAAGGGATTTGTCTAAGTAACCCTGTTGGTTTCCTATTGGTTAAACCCTAGGCAGGGATCTGGACAGAGTCACCAAGGCCAGATTATGGTGAATCGAGGCTGGCTACTCCCACTTGTACTTACTCCCAGCGCTGTATCATACACTAAGATATGGGGGAGGGTGAGTGTTGCCAGGTACCTCGCTGACCTCAGAGAATCTTCCGTGCCCCTGTAAAGAAACAGGGGCATGGCATGGCTAGACAGGGGCGCGGGACACCGAGAGTGACAGAGGATCTGAGTACAGTTTGGTTCTTTTAGAAATCCCTCCCCTGCCTGCCTCAAGAATTTTAAAAACAAACAGACAACACCATGGAATTCTAACTGATGATTATTGGACATCCCCTATAGGAGTAGGATTCTATGTCCCTGGGGCTCAAAAAGCGTGGCAAGAAGATGGGAAAGGTAAGAGTCCCAGCAACTGCAAGTAACTTGGCTTCCGGGACCCGCAAGGGTCGTCAGCTGCCAGTGCTACATAAATACAGTTCTGAATTTTTATTTGTCCACTTTTCATCCACAAGAGATGAAAACAGAATGAACAGGATCAGATGGTCAATGCTGATTGATTTTTTGGACAGTGCCTCACACGTCACTTGCCATTGCTTCATGTCTTGTACTGTACTGATAATGCTATGAGTTTTTCATTTTGTACAGCAATTTGGGCTTAGTGAAACATACAGACATTGGGAGGGATTTACTCAGGGTGGAGTAGTCTCTGCAGGTAATTTACCTATTAGTAAAATGAAGCTTTTTACAAGTTAGGTTCTGGGATAAAAAAAAAAATTAAATGACAAATTAGGGAAGAGGCAGCAGGAGGAAGCTATGTCTCATAGTAGATTCCTCATGGTAGGTTTCCTTTACTGTCAAACCACAGACAGATTATTTTTTAGGCTATATATACACCGTATTTTTCGGACTATAAGGCGCACCAGATTATAAGGCTCACCGGATTATAAGGCGCACCATCAATAAATGCCTGCTAAAACCTCTAGGTTCATATATAAGGCACACCGGATTTTAAGGCGCACCGGATTGTAAGGATGAATGACCAGCAGGTGGCAGACCTGTGCATAGTTCAGGGCAGCTGTTGTCTGTAAGTATGGTTCATATATAAGGCGCACCTTTGATTTCTGAGAAAATCTATGGATTTTTTGTGCGCCTTATAGTCCGAAAAATACGGTAAGCAGCTCTCCCCTGATTCCATGTATTGACTTGTTAATGGGGGAAACATTTTAGAAAAACTGTGATGTGTCGATATATTGATAGGGATTGATGTGCTTTGTGCACTTTAGTCATTTATGATATCCAATCAATTGCCATAGTTATTACATGATAAATCCTTCAATCGATGACTACCAAGTATTTATCTATCTGTCGCCCCTATTGATTGACTTATTGATTGTAAGAATCTCACAGCACTTCTCATACATAAAGATGACATGTAAGAATCACATATTTCTTCTTTTTATATTAGATGCGGCTCACGATTTTCCGATGAACTGTTTGGAGGCTATAATGTAAAATATGCTCGGGGCAACTTTTTATTTCACAGTTTGCTTGTTAAATGTTACTGAACCCTTAACATTCAGTTATGGATTTCATCAATCATAATGACACAGCGTCAAAACTGTCAACATAAAAATATATTTCCATGCACATTTATCCTCATCGAAATTAACCTGTAGTTCACTGACTCTGAAAAACCCGCCTATTCTTAGAATTTACAATTACATGTAAATTTCCTGGAATTTTTATCATAATCCCAACAGTATAAATTAGGCTGGATTATGGACATCAGTCCAGAGACCCATATTTTAGGCTCTATAGCACCTAGAACCAAACATATTTAATATAAGAATCTCATCTTGCAAATCATACCAGACTTTGAGTTCTGTGAGCTACAGAAATAAATACAGGTAGTTAAATAAATCGGTGGGAATTGGATGCTGGATATTTATATGCAGCTTTCCAGCTGGGACTTTAACTCTCCATATCTAAAGGTAATTTAAAACCTAAGATTCTTATCTTTTAAAAGATACTAACATTATGATTCTAGGTATTTTAATGCTTAAAGTAGGGACATTTGAAAAAACTCCATCATTTCAGCCTCTAATAGTGACTCTTCTCAGGCAAAAGGTGACCGAACTGAGCTCATTTGCTTAGGTTTTAGAAGTGATTTTGTAATTGGTAAATCGGTGAGGTTTATCATAGAAGAGGGCTGTATGAGAGAAATAAAGGGGTTGGCCACTTTAATATGTGTGTCAATGTGTGGGGGGGGGCAGGATATTAGGTAAATTACTAATATACATCTATTTGATATTTTGATATTGACATCATGTGATATTTATCAGTCCGTGATCAATTGCCCTGCCAGGACCTTTATATAATATTGTTGGAAGCACAGCGTAACAATTTTTTTAAAAAAAATCTCTTTTTTTGTTCAAAAACCAGAAAAAATATCAAACAAATTGACTTTTCATGGCAGTAACTATTGAAAGTTGCATAATACTTTCAACTATTATGTTTCCCTATTAGGGCAAAGTGATCTCTCATGTTTTGTAAGAGACATGAATACTTTCCCAGAATGAAGAGATATCTAAAACAAAAGGTGAATAATTTCATATGAAAACTCATGTTCAGTGCCTTGACACATTTGCTTAACCTTTCCTACATACAGCAGCGGTAAAGGCAGGATAATCCACAATTAGAGATGAGCGAGCACTAAAATGCTCGAGTGCTCGTTATTCGAGACGAACTTTTCCAGATGCTCGAGTGCTCGTCTCGAATAACGAGCCCCATTGAAGTCAATGGGAGACTCGAGCATTTTTCAAAGGGACCATGGTTCGGGAATAAAATGTGTTAATTAATTGAAAAAGAATGTCTTCTGATAAGTTAGCAGATGTATGCAAACATCTGCAATCTATTCTTCACTGTTCCGCGCGTATATTATCTCCCGACAAGTTAACAGATGTGAAGAACAGTGAAGAATAGAATAAAAACAGTGAACACAGGATCATTTAAGTGAAAAACACAGTGAAGAATAGATTGCAGATGTTCTGCACATCTGCTTACTTGTCGGGAGATACGCTGTCCCGGGATCCGCTGCTCTTCTTCCACTGAAGTCTCCCCGATGTCTCCGTGCCCCTCGATGTCTCCGTGCCCCTCGATGTCTCCGTGCCCCTCGATGTCTCCGTGCCCCTCGATGTCTCCCCGTGCCCCTCGATGTCTCCCCGTGCCCCTCGATGTCTCCCCGTGCCCCTCGATGTCTCCCCGTGCCCCTCGATGTCTCCCCGTGCCCCTCGATGTCTCCGTGCCCCTCGATGTCTCCGTGCCCCTCGATGTCTCCGTGCCCCTCGATGTCTCCGTGCCCCTCGATGTCTCCCCGTGCCCCTCGATGTCTCCCCGTGCCCCTCGATGTCTCCGTGCCCCTCGATGTCTCCGTGCCCCTCGATGTCTCCGTGCCCCTCGATGTCTCCGTGCCCCTCGATGTCTCCGTGCCCCTCGATGTCTCCCCGTGCCCCTCGATGTCTCCGTGCCCCTCGATGTCTCCGTGCCCCTCGATGTCTCCGTGCCCCTCGATGTCTCCCCGTGCCCCTCGATGTCTCCGTGCCCCTCGATGTCTCCGTGCCCCTCGATGTCTCCGTGCCCCTCGATGTCTCCGTGCCCCTCGATGTCTCCGTGCCCCTCGATGTCTCCCCGTGCCCCTCGATGTCTCCCCGTGCCCCTCGATGTCTCCGTGCCCCTCGATGTCTCCGTGCCCCTCGATGTCTCCGTGCCCCTCGATGTCTCCGTGCCCCTCGATGTCTCCGTGCCCCTCGATGTCTCCGTGCTGCCGCTGCCCCATGTCTCTGTGCTGCTCACCGTGTTCTTCACACATATATATTGTTCTTCACATACTATTTTGTTCGCGCCGTTCCGCGCGTATCTTCCGACAAGTAAGCAGATGTGCCGAACATCTGTAATCTATTCTTCACTGTGTTCTTCACTGTGTTTTTCACTTAAATGATCCTGTGTTCACTGTGTTCACTGTTTTTATTCTATTCTTCATTGTTCTTCACTGTGTTTTTTTAATTAAATGCTCGATCTCGAGCAGGGGAAATACTCGTCCGAGCAACGAGCCGTCTCGAGTACCTTAATACTCGAACGAGCATCAAGCTCGGACGAGTATACTCGCTCATCTCTATCCACAATTCATCAGTTTGACCCCCGTGAATATGTAGAAAATATTAGAGAAATTGCTATTTTTTATAAATGTTATAAAACTTACAAAAACAAATGAATAACCAAATATTATTTTATCTTAACTGCAGCGAATATCAGATTGATGGGGTTCCAACACACTGGGGTAGCTGTATCCATTTTTTGCCTTTTTCTTTTTATTTGGGACTATTTTTGGCCTGTGTACTTTTGAACCTTTTTTGTGTAGTCTCTCTTCAAAGTTCCCCAATGTTGAGTTTTCTGCAGAGTTCCCACTTTTATCACCTGATTTCAGATGTAAAAGCACCCCATGTATCAAACAAAACCCCACAGGTATATCTTTGAGTAGCCGAAAAGCCAAAAAAAAAAAAACAGCACTGGGTGTCACCATAGGACGATATAGATCGTCCTCATTAGCAGGAAGTTGCTGCATTAGGACGATCTATATCATCCTGCAGATCGTGCTGGGATACTAAAAGCAGCAGGAGACTACCTTTTCCATAATGCCTGGACCCTGTTGCGTCTGCCTGGCAAGGAAATCTCTCATTGGTGGGCAGTTTAACCCCTTAAAGGAAACCTACCACTGCTCGCATGATAAAATCATGCAAGCAGACCACCTGGTAGGCTATTTAATACTAATGCCGGCACATACTTTAGTTAGGCACGGCGATCGCTAGTTTAGCTAAAAAAAATGTTTTACTTACATATTTAAATATCCCTCCGGTGCTACCCCTACGTCATCTTCGGAAGGGAGATGGCTTCTGATCTTTAATTATTCCCGCCTCCTTCATTGTAGCCGTCCTCCTTCGGGTGCCGAGAGCTGTGACGTCACCAAGCTCTCGGCACCTATCGCCGAGATACTAACTCTTGCACAGCCGGTCGGCGATAGGTGCCGAGTGCTTGGTGACGTCACGGCTCTCGGCACCCGAAGGAGGACGGCTATAATGAAGGAGGCGGGAATAATTAAAGATCGGAAGCCATCTCCCTTCCGAAGATGACGTAGGATAGCACCGGAGGGATATTTACATATGTAAGTAAAAGGTTTTTTTAGCAAAACTAACAATCGCCGTACCTAACTAAAGTATGTGCCGGCATAACTGTTGCATCAAGCATGATCACCGCAACTAAGGAGAGAGAACCCTCTGTCACTCCCCCCACCCCCGCAGTGGTTTGGTGGGGGTTGTCACGACAGCACCCATGTGTTTGCCATGTACGGTGGCCTATGAGGTCCAGTCTATATATACTGTATATATGATTTTGCTGGAAGCATATTTGCTCAGAGAATAAAAATATCATATTTTTAAGCTAAAAAGTGAGTGACACAAAATTTTTAATTATTTTTTTATACATTTCTTTTCCTTTCCAGTTTATTTCTGAATTTTATACATTGGCATGCAACTAGAAACAGGATGGAACAGTGTAGTATACTGTATGATTTTTTTTGCCAGTGGCTGGAGTAAACAGAGGAAACAGCCTAGGGAGAACAGATACAACTATATGGCATCCATCCTCATCTTTTGTAAAAATGAGACCTTGGGTGTGTCCTAGTTGTGTAACTGTCGATATATATGTCACTGCCCAGGGCCAGTGCCAGCACTGCGCATACCCGGGCAAGTGCTGGGGCCCACATAAGGCTGTACATAAGGGATCCATAGAGGATGAGGGGAGCTTTACATAAACTAGGGCTCTTCTTCTTAAACAGAAGATTGTTTTAGTTACTGAATTTTTAATGCCGCCACATGAGTTCACTGCAAAGGGGTCCACTGAGGCTCTGTCGCCCAGGGGCCTACTGAAACCTGGAGCCGACCCTGTCAATGCCTTTTGTTGATGTTTGCTCCTCCGGCTTCTGAGAGAGGGATTGGCTGCATGAGACAAGGTATCCCTCTGTAAGCCCATACAGTTCTTTGCAGCTTTCTATTTTAAGTATAGGTCAGGATTCCTCCCAACATAAACTTACAACATAAGGAAAAAAATTCACGCAAATGGAGCCTGAGGAATAAAGACAAATAGTTTGTTGCTTCAATACAATCCAAAAATCCCACTATTGTGACATCGGAAGAGTAGAACGCAACTTATACTGTACATTTAAAGAGTCTATTGTGACCAAGAATTCAGAATAATGAAGAAAGAGGTTATTGTGACATCATCATAATAGAATACATAATTATAGTGCCATCAATACAATAGAACGCGGCAGAAGAATTAAGGAAACCACAATTATTATATCACCATAGTAGCAATAGAGGAACTCTATTGTGACATGCCGGTTATCACAACGGTGGCACGTAATTTAAATGCACCTGGTGACTTTGCCAGTGGCATTTAAACAGTTAACACCCATAATCAATTTGATTGGTGTCACTAGTGGGGGGCCTGGGTTTAGGCACCGGTCATCACTAATAAACACCACTCCCCAGCCCCCATTATTACTGTTTAATCAGTTTGAGATCTCCACTGTTTAATGGGTGGAGCAAAGACCACCCATCTGTCAGTAGGGAGCCTAATTATCCCACTGTACCTATGCTAATTAGACTCTATACTGTTAGCTGAACTGTTTTAAGCTTAAAAAAAAGGCCAGTGAGAAAATTCAAACTACATCAAAATCGGTAGAATAATGTTCATAGGAGGCTGCTTCAAAGAATCCCTTTTACAATTACCACCAACATGTGTTGTGCCACTGATTCTGTTTCTGCTCCAGCCCTTGACCACACACCTGACAATGAATACCCTAGTGAGCCTTATTGGGTGACAAAATATTGGCAGTGCCTCAGTACAACCTTGGAACAATGGCGGCAAAGGAAAAGTTCTAACTGTGCCAGAATAAGTAGTGAGACACCTATTAAAGAATGCAAAGAGTTAAAGTTTGTGGAACTCTCCTTAAAGGGATTTTCCCAGCTTGCATTTTTCATAATGATGGATTTTCCTTAGGATAGGTGATTTGCAATGTTCTGACAGTCAGTTCACAGCTCAATGGCATTCTGCAGGCATCATGATTTTCAGGAGCTGCACTACCTGCAGAGGGACACCTGATCCCCCTCTTCCATACCTAACACTAGTTTTCTGAACTGGTTTCCAGCCAAGTCCTTGCCAATCAGTTTTAGGTTTACTTACTCACAGATCACTCAGCTCAATCTGTTAGAGAAGGAGAGAGAACTCTCAGGGATCAGTAGCGCATGTGACTAGCATTGGGACTAGGACTAGGAGTCAGTACTATGGACACTGCCAATGTGCCATCTAGGCCAGAAGCTAGGCTAACATGTAAGTAGGAGAAAGTATAGAATATTAATGATCATTTAGTAATGTGCAGTGGCGGATTCGCTGTCCAGTGGGCCCTGGGTTCTCCATACAACTAGAGCCTCCTGGTCCAAACCAATATGTGCCGGGATGTTAAGTACCACACTTTATCCTTAAACTTGTAATTTAAGTCTTAATCTAACTAATTTAATGATAACATATTAGTGTATGGCTATGGCTACAGAGCAGCCAGCAGCTACAGGGATGCTCCTAGAGCAGCCAGCAGCTACAGGGATGCTCCCAGAGCAGCCAGAAATCAGAGAGGTGCCCCCATAGGAGCCAGAATTTACAGATATGCACCTAAGAGCAGCCAGCATTCACAGAGATGCCCCCCAGAGAAGTCAACAGTCACAAAGATATCTCACAGAATAGCCAGCACTTACAACAATGCTGGACAGAGTAGCCAGTAGTCACTGATATGCCCCTAGAGCTGCCAGCAGTTATAGAGATGTCACCCAGGGCAGCCAACAATCACAGGGATGCCCCATAGAGTGGCCAAGTAGTTACACAGATGCCCCCAGAGTAGCCAGCAATCACAAGAATGTCCCTCAGAGTAGCCAGCAGTCACAGGGATGTCCCCCAGAGTATCCATCATTCACAGAGATGCCCCCAGAGTAGCCAGTAGTCATGGGGATGCCCCCAGAGCAGCCAGCAATCACAAGAATGTCCCTCAGAGTAGCCAGCAGTCACAGGGATGTCCCCCAGAGTATCCATCATTGACAGAGATGCCCCCAGAGTAGCCAGTAGTCATGGGGATGCCCCCAGAGTAGCCAGCAGTGACAGAAATTCCCCCATAGTAGCCAACAGTGACAAAGATGCCCCCCAGCATATCCAGCAGTGACAGAGATGCCCCCAGAGTAGTCAGCAGTGACATGAATACCCCCGGACGGTGCAAATTCCTTTAACGGATATACACACACACACATACTGCACAAACACTCAGCTTTACATATTAGATGAGAAAAAAATCCTATGGCCAAGTTCATTATTTTAATCATGGGAAAATAGTTTGACCTATGTATTTACACACTAATTGTTGTATAGCCATTCCTCCTAACGGTATGTCAGATATAGTGAGGGGCTCAGAAAATCCCTTTCAGTATATCTAAGACAAACTTTATTTTAGTATAACAGAATATATTGGCTGGCTATGAGATTCCTATGGTCAAGATTATTATTCTAATCACTGTAAAATTATTTTCGACTTTTATAATTACTCGCTAATTATGGCGAGAACAGCCATTCCGGCTAATAGTATGTAGGATATGGTGAGGGGATCACAAAATATCTTTAAGCAGATCTAAGACAGACTTCATTTTGGTATTTCAGACAGTAGAGGTTGGATATGAAAAAAGATTTGTACGGCCAGGTTTATTATTCTAATCATGGTAAAATTGTGTTCCACCTCTGTAATTACTCGCTAATCATGCCGAGCACAGCCATCCCTCCATACAAATCAATAATGACATTTAAACAACTTTTGGTATTAGAACAGTTTCTTAGCAATTCATAATTGTTTAACTCTGTGCTCACAAAAAGATATGCAATGTGCCTGTAGGTTTAGTAGCTGTTGTACCCTGTCTGAGGTGCCAGAGGGGGCTCAAGGACCCTCTACAGACTCATTTCAGTTGCCATTATACTTTAATAAAAGGCACCTTGTAGCTGGGTCAAGGTTCTACATTTGGAGCTTCAGGTTATAGCTCTGATCTCTGACCCACTGTATATCAGATTTTTTCAGAAAATAGAATTGTGATTCTCGACAGAGTTGTGGTTGTTATTACGGTATGTGCAGAGTCTTGCTTTTACAACAGGAACACTAATTGCAAAATAAACATCCCACACCTCCGATCGCACCGCCAAATGTCTGTTTATATGAATCAATAGCTACAATCCTAAATCTCTAAGTAGCTGTGTTCTGCTCCAAGCTTTCTTCCGCCTTGCAAATGAAAATGTTGATATAATCCAATGTTTTAACATAGATCTGTTGGAAATGGTCATCGTCCAAGAAATGTTTTATACAGTCTTTATTTCTAGGAGAATTCATCTGTCTGTAGGTCAAGTATACAAAATCAGATGCTTATATCGTCCAATGCTACATTACAATGGCTTCAGAAATATGTCTACATCTAATTATCAGTATGGGATCTATGTTTCTGGAACTTGGAGTCAAGTTTACAACCGACCAACAACTGGTCAGAGAGGACATTGCAATTTTTTTTGCCATTATCCTGTTATAGATGATCCAAGTCTCCCAATTTACATAGTTACATCAGAGTTTAAGGCATATTCATATTTTAAACAGTTTTGATTTATTCTATTGGACTTATTCTTAGCTCCGAAATAGAAGACCCCAACTTTCATCTTTCATAGGCTCAGTTCACATCTGCATTCGGCAGCTTCCATTATGAAATAGTGGAATTTCTTTTTTCAAGTTTAACAGAATCATAATGGAAGGCAACCTTCTGTGCATTGAATTCAATAGGGAATGGAAGGTGAACGAAGACTTTCCATTCACCTTCGTTCTTATTTTTCATTGCACTCTCCTAAAAATTGAGAGGGTAACGAAAACCACGGACACTGGTGGGAAATGAGTCTAATCCAGTTGAATAGTTAGATAAATGGCCATTGATACTCAAATCTCTCCACATGTACTTTACAAGAGCTCAGTTTTTGCTTCAACCCCATAGAAGTGAATGTACAGAGTTAAGGAAAAGTGTGCAGCCACCCCTACAATTTTCATTTATTTTTTCTTGAATATGTCAGCCATACACATGAAAATGTGGTACAGGGTTTTCCATCATTGGTAAAATAGAGGGCCCTGGAATTTGTAGCATGTCAACATGTCATGTTTTACTGTAGATTCCAACAGTGGAATTTAAACTTTGTATTGCAGAGGATCGATAGCCCCCCTTCCCCCACCCAATAATCATTCCACCTCCCCTCAACCCCACCTGCCAATTCAGTTGGCTTTTGCCTTTCGGCAGAGGCAATAAGCATACAATTTTTTGGCACAGGGCTGACTCCAGGTTTCAGTAGGCTCCTGGGCATCCAGCCTTAGTAGGCTGCTTTGCAGTGACTTCACATGGCAGCATTAAAATTCAGAAACTAACAGTCTCCTGTTCCCTAAAATATTCCATAGTTTTTCATACCAAACAACCCCCTCATGTTTATTTTATGTACAGCCCACTCATGGTTATTTTATGTACAGCCCCCTTTACCCCCCATGGATTCCTTATGTACAGCCTTGTGTGGGTCCCCTCCAGCAGTACTGGGCCCTGGCTATTGCCCGGGTATACCCAGTGCTGGGGCTGGCCCTGTTTGGGCCGATCTTGCTGCAGTCATTATATTTACAGACTGACTGCTGCAGACACCTTGGGGGGATTCATTATACCTTCTCCACCATTTATCTGGTGGAAAATGCACATGAATCTTAACTTCCACACCAGATTTCGGCTTCTCTGACCAGCAGGCCACGACTGGCCTGCCACATTTACTATAATCTTCACCTAAAGTAAATAACACTGCCAGTTCAGACCTGGTCTACAGATCCTAAGTGCTGGATTTTGCACCCTCATTTACTAAAATGCCAGTCTTTATGAATTCCTCCCTTTGTGTCTTACAGGATAGAAACATTAAAGTCTATACCCAAAATCAGCAAAAAAAAAAAAAAGTCTTTAGAAAGAACTATTTTTTTATTTATCAATGTGCAATAAATATTATTTAAAAATACTATATCTATTTGTGTTTTGGTATAAATTATCGGCACAATACGCAGGATGACGGAGTTACAAAAGGAACTTTAATCGACAAGTCTAGTTAACCATGCTCTTAACAGCAAGACAAATAAAAAAGACCCCCGTGTGTATAAATGTTGGCGTTCCCTGGTTGATTTTACTTTATATACAACAGGAGCCCTGTAAGACGTAAATGGTGACTCTCGAGGACCCTTTTAAAGTCTAGTGCTAAGTACGTATTTTTAAAAGGCAATTATGTGTAACCTATTTTCATAAGTATTACTCCCAGTATGAAGCCAATGATGAGCAGGGCTCAATGGCCGTGCTTTCAGCTCATAGTAATTGTCCACTCTGGAGCACATAGGGTTTCTGAGATTGTATTTTCTGTGTTTATGTTCTTCTCACCAGATGGGTCAATTGAGGTGACAATGGATTTAACACCCGTCTTCCTGCTCTGTGCCTTAACACTTTTACAGTTACACTAAATGTAAGACGGTGACAGTTCTTTAATAGATAACCTGTTAGAGGAATTACGCCAACAAATAAAAGCCATTTTGTTTTTCATAACAGATTTACATAATTGCTCAATCACAGTCTGTCAACTCATTACTGACTACTTAACTCAAGAAAACTGACAATGTAATTGCTTTCATCCAGCACGTCTCCAAATCATTAGTTAAACAAATGCGCCAATGCAATTAAGTCTTTTTTTTATCTATATGTACAGTAGTTGCTTAGAACTTATCTTTACTTTACTTTATAAAAGTACAATGTGTTTGTTAAAGAATAGGACCATTTATATAAGAAAAGAAATGAATCTCATTAGGACAGGACAAAGATCTTATGTTTATGGTGGACTTCAAATCTTCATTGACAAGGGATGTCAATGGAAAGATGGACTCAAGTTGAGGAGGTGGGGGGGGGGGGGGTTCTTGGAAATTAAAGTGGCCCTAGAAAAATGATCTAAAAGACCCCAAACAAGTAATTGGAGGTAACGTAGGTGAAGTTAGCAAACTCCTCACTGCCACATTGTTGTTAGATTGTCTTAATGAAAACTTCCGGTGGGTTGAATGGACACTCTGCCCTTGCCAAGATGTATCGGATAGTGGCGAGCCTCCCCTATCCACTGATCAGATATGCATGGTTGGATGGGTAGAGTATGCCAATGATTTTAGGTAGAAATTAGCTCAGGCCAAGGACATTTGAAGGTATATGAGTATCTTTAGGTTCCTCATTAGAGGAAAAGTTCAAGGTAAAGTCTCTGCGAAGTTGCAGACAAAGTCCATAGATGCCTTGTGGGATTGGAGAAATAGGATCACAGGGCAAAGTTTTAAAAATGTGCTTACTCAGTCTCTGGTCTCATTGTATAAACGTGATAATGGGCCCACCAAATCAGTGGTCACAGGAGTGAGATCTGTGACAGCCCATAGCTCATGAATGAGATCAGCCCAAGAACTTGCTCTGTGTGATTGGAGGATCAAACCTCAAATCACTGAACTGAAGGGACATGTTCAGTTCAGTGATTTAAAGTTGGACAAGGAAATTCTGCAAGCACAAGAAGCAAATTTCTCTAACCGAACTCACACATAGGATACTGGTCTTATTAATGGCCTCCTTTACACAAATGTATGCTCATTCAGCCGTAGCCTGGCTAGCATGTAGGAGGAGCACTGAAGAGGAGGAGGTGTGAGTGCTTCTGACCCCTCCCCTTTCCATAGGGATGCACAGCGCACGACCCCACGAACGGGCAAAGAAAAAACATGTCCTATCTTTTCCCCATGTACAATGCAGTACGGTGCCACATGTGGCAAGGCCGCCGGGTGACTATCGCCGTCTACGGGGGCACATATGCGACTCCATAGACCGTATATACATCCCCACAACAGCAGTTTGATTATAGCCTTAGTTTTAGGTAAATTTTGGTGGGACTCACCAACCTTGTCATTTCTATAATTGCTTTTCATTTAAAACAACAAAAAAATGATTGGACATTTTGAATGTCAACCTTTGTTCTCCACAGAATTATGCTACAATCAGAGGTGACTGGCCAGGGCTGATACCTCTTCCTCCCCCACTGAAAATGTTTATTTGCCAATATGTAGGGAGTTCATTAGAAATAAGTCTTGTGGAGCTTGTGCTTAGGTGATAGCTATTAAAAGTGTATGTCCATCTGTATGGAAATAATATCTTTACCATGTATATAGAAGTCTATATACAAGCCAAGAAAGAATGGCATAAGATTAAAAAACCAAGAGTGCCTTTATCGAGAAACAGCGCCCCTCTGGTCCATAGGCTGTGGCTGGAATGGCAGCCCAGCACGATTCCTTTTGGCATGGCTTAATCGCAGTACAAACAACTGTACACGGACAAAAACGCTGCTGTTTCTAAATATTTCTTTCAACCCTTTAAATTTGAGAACAGACATTTCTAGTACAAGTCAGGCAGCACAGCGGTGGCTCGTTTGGCCTATAGTTAGTGTCAAGTTTTTGGACAGTTTTAGGCACAAAGGAATGCGCATAGAAAAGTGTTGTCAGACAAAAAGTATCCTTATTGCCCATAAAACCAATCATATATATCTAATGTTTCTTGATTCAATAATATATTAGAAGTCCGTTCTGATTGGTCGATACGAGTGAGATCAATACATTTTGACAGATGATAAAAAACAAATTATTCCATAATTTTGTCTTTGCTTTTTGTTGCACATTACATAAATTAACAGATACGGAGAACTTTTTTATGTAATGCATAAGCTAGAAGGGCACAATGGGAATACTTGAATTACTCATGTAGAATATTTTGGGCAGGTTGTCATTTATGTGTCACAATTCAGTGATAACAACCACCAGAAGAGAAGAATTTTCCAGAATATTTGATTCTAAACAATGTACCTGTGACAGATTTCCAGGGCAGCAGTAGGGAATGTAAAATTCTCGGTAACCCTGCTGAGAATTGCTATTTGAAGCAAAACAGCACTTTTAACATAGTTATAGATTATACTTCTATAAAAGTTTAGCAACTTTGCAGATTCCTGTTTACTTCTCTGTTACTGAATTTTGGCTTGTGTGTGTTTTATTCTATTTATATCCAAGGCTTCAGATTTCTCCTTAGATACTGGTAGTTTATAGATGCCAAATATATATCCCACTTATGACCTAACTGATTTTAAGCAGTTATTCAGGATTTTAACACATTTTAAATAATGTTGGGGGGGGGGGCTATAAAAACAATGAAAATCTTATACTCACCTCCTCTGGTGCTCCCATCCAGGATGACGATGAACAGGAGTGTAGGGAGAGGTGAGCATAAGATTTTTATTGTTTTATAATCCCCTCCCCCAGCCTTATATAAAAACTTTTTTAAAAACGTAAACAATCCCTTTAAAGACCCTTTAACTGCCATAGTTCCATTCACAGGTAACCAGAAGGTCCCCACAGTTAAACACAATGCTGTTTTCGTCTTTCTGTGTTGCCTAGTGGATGATTATTGACAAAGAAAGTATGGAAATAAAATGGATGCCCTTATTTCATTCCATATGTAGAAGATGGGTGCCCTACCCATTCCCTATGTAATTTTATGAATTGATTTGCCACCATACCCCAGCGCTCATGTGCTGGCGTTTGATATCGGCCACGCTACTCTGTATCCCACTATGCCAGGTCCTACCCTTTGAACAAATGTTTGCAGGTGTTTAAAAAAGTACCCAGCCACAGGGAAAGAACGCCTTGTGCCCACCCAGTCCATCGGTTGCCATGCCCCTCTATGCCCCCTTCATGCCCACGTTGATGCTATTATAATTGAAAAATTTTGCAGTGTGGGGATTATATCAATGCTACTACACCAAAAACTGTCATAGTGCCCATGTATGATACCAGAGCTTAGCAAACTTCATAGAAACAAAGAGGTTGGGGAAGGGGTAGTTCCTCCTCAGTTTCTCAGTTTATGGATCTTGACAAAGATGGTCAATACAGGGCGTGAGCTCCCTTTTTGTATTACTATCGCTAAAGGGTTTCAAACTTGCTCGATTGATGTGGCCATGTGTTCTCCAGAAGCTTTGGGCCCTGGGCAGCTGCCCAATTAACCCATATTATATTTTATTACTGATGTTAGACCAGAGCGAACACTGATTTTTGCACCACGACCAATTAAAAAAGTCTGAAAGTTGGTTCCCAAAATGTGATATTGATGGCAGATCCTTGATAACCAAGTTGATGAATGGTGGTACCATGCTTAGCCATAGTTGTCCATTAACTAAGCAGAAAATCACTAAGCATGTGCTGCTCATTAAAAAAAAAACAACAAACACCAGTAGGGATATCTTACCATAGTAAAACAGACACAACAATATGAGTTGACATATTTTTTGGATTAAATTTTCTAAATGTCCATGAAATGAAATGTAATTTGAAGACTATGTATACCTGGCAGAAACAGTCCAATACAAATGTATGGAAACTCAGTCACCAAAATTTCTGAAATACTATGTGCTGTGCAGTACATGTGTTTGTAATTTAGGAGGTTGTCCACAAATTGACTTCAATGGGAGCTGAACCAGCAGTCTAGTCATGCGGCCACTACATACAGAAGAAATTCTACCCGCTTTTGTCTCCTAGCACTGTGCTTTTCCCGAAAAAGCTGCCAAACCCATCAATTGTCAATGGCCTATACTGAGAACAGGCTATCATTAAAAAAACATGGACATCCTCTCTAACTGTTTATTGATTTAGTTTGATTGTATATCATATCATGTTATATTTCTTGCTTATTATAAATCTGTCTCTTGACCCTTGGGAAGGTTTCTGCAATGAGAAATAACAAACTGGACACCCAATGATTTTGAAAGATGAGGGTCCATGAGTCTCCTATATGAATGGTGCACATGCTGGAATATGCTTTTATTTACTTTGATGGTAATGAGAGAGATAGCATAAAAGGTGGCAGTGGCCGAACATGTACACAACTACTCTATTCACTGCAAAAATTCTTGTTTTTGAGAGGATTTGGGGTCTCATCAGTCAAACCGCTATCAGGGACAGCACCAGCACTGGACATACCCAGTCAAGTGCCAGGGCTTTGAGCTGCTAGGGGTGGGGCATATAAGGAAGTTCATAAGGAATCCACGAGGTGGGAGACTGCATTTAATGAATCTATAGGGGGCGAAGGGGGTTTTATATAAAATAACCATGAGGGGGCTGCTTGTTGTGATAAGATGAAGTGAATATTTTTGGAAACAGGAGACTGTTTTAGTTTCTGATTTTTTAATGCCAAGGGGGCCCACTAAGGGGCCCACTGAGTTTACTGCAAAGGGGCCCACTAAGGCTCTGTCGCCCAATGGTCTACTGAAACTTGGAGCCAACCCTGACCCTATCAAGAAGTTTTTGAAGGGGTTTGCTGGACTAGTGGACTGTTGGGCTTTTGACATACGGATGACCGAATGTACTGTATCCACAAGATTAGCTATCACAGGCATATGCAATTGCTCCATCCACTATATGGTGATAGTATCTGAGTTTCTTGTACCGTAAAAACCCCTTTAAATGTGGTAATACAATTCTTTAACGCATGCTCTTAATAGTTAAACCACTAAAGTTGATTGTAAAATAGCCTAATGTTCTAAAAACCACAAGAGCCCAATAAACACACAGGAACCTATTGATCAAAGCCCTTAAAAGATGAAAGAACATTGTCAAGTTGTTTTTCAATTTGTTTACATGTTTTTGCACTCATCAAATAGAGATGTAACCAAGCACATAAAAGTCTGCGGAAAAATGCAGAATGCGCAATGTAGTTCAATACCGAAAACATTCTATAACAAGACTTTGAAGAGACGGTCGGTTCTAGCGCAAAATCGTTCATATATGCTTGAAGGTAAAAGAAAAATATTGATAAACTATGAAAACAATCTCCAAAGTAACTTTCATGAAGTGAAATCAATCGTCTTCCAATTATACTTCCCGTCTTCAGGAAAGTCAAAGCCTTGACTGTTTATAAAAGATAAATTCACAGATGTTAAAAATGATATCCCTTCATAACAAATTGATTTATAACAAAGCGTTCACATTGTCTCTGTCTGGAAATAATAGTATCCATTAAAATTATTGTCAACATTCGCAAGTTGTAGATTTTTTTTTCCATGGAGTAAAAGGTTTTTTCCCCATGGTATTACACAAATTGTTTCATTCTGTATCCAATCCATGGATCCACCATGTATCATGTAGATGGGAAGTGGTGGGACCCAAGAATGGATTTTAGTGATGGGTCCAAGGTGTCCCAGTCTGGGGATATTGATTACTCCTTCTGTAAGCCAAGCACTTCTCTTAATGTTACTTAAATGGTTATACTCTCTATAAATCCATAGTACTCATGTGACTGTGAGAAACTTTTTAAGGAACAGTTCACATTTAACTTTTTTACATACGTTCTCAGTACAGATTGGGAGTATGCCTAACATATACTTACGATGGCAAAGTATAAGCAAACTGCAGAAAACGTCTTTTTGTTCAGCCCCTCCCCTTTGTTAGTGGAAAGGGAAATTAGTAAATTAGTATCAGCAACATTTAGTAATTTGCCGCTGATGATGTCCAAGGTGTCTCCCTTCTAACATATATAACTGCAGCACACCCAAGGTCTACGTTTCATGCACGCTTATAGTGACACCCATTTCCCACAGAATATTTAACCTCTGCTTCATAATATGGGGGGGGGGATTCTATTCCAATCTGTCTTTCCAGATGTATGATAAAGTATGGAAAAAAGCCAAAAGTGGCAGTAGAAATCTATGGTTATGGTAAGCTTGTACATCAAGACTTAGGAACTTAAAGGGGTTGTCCACTTTCAACAAATAATAGATATAGAAATGAAAAGTTATTCAATCTCCCAATATACTTTCTATATCAATTCCTCATGGTTTTCTAGATTTCTTCTCGCTGTCCTGCTATAGAAAGCTTCTGTGTTCACTTCCAGTGGACAAAAATCCTTCCATGGTCATGTAATGCACACAGGTGCATGAGCCGTTAGAATCACACAGCTCTTATTATCCTCTGTGCTAATAATGGCTCCCGCACCCGTCCATCACACGAACATGAACGGATTTCTATCCAATGGAAGTAAACATAGAAGCTTTCTCTAGCAGCACAGAAAGCAGAGGTCTAGAAAACGGTAATTCATTAATTAATACAGAAATTACATTGGAAAATTGTATAACTTTTCATGTCATAAGCAATATCTTTTATTTGCTTTAAAAGGACAACCCCTTTAAAGTCTCCTGCTTTCTTCCTCTATGATAATCGAGTCATGTGACCCACCAGAAGACACTTTTGGGGCTAGTTATGGAGGGTAGCTGTGCACGGCCTGCCCTTCAAACTAGTCATTATTGTAGGCAGACCCTGATGTCTAGAGGGGAGGTGTGCATATAACAATTAATATAGGTAAGTGCTCAGCCCGGCTCAGTGCCCACCCAGCCCAGAATTGCCCCAGAACCTGGGGCGTCATTAAGACTCCCAAAAGTGGCTGCTGGTGGAAACATTGAGGCCGAATGCCAAAGTTTAGTAATGTAAGTACAGTGTAAGCTAACCTATTAGAGGATCTTACTTACACTGCTAAATTTTAGTTTATGTGACCAACCTCTTTCATAGAGTCAGGAATAAGGGTGTTTAATACCCGAAACGAGTAGACGACTTATGCTGTTGTATCCCATGGCCGAATTTGTCATTTTTTAACTAAATGGAATAAAGTCTTGAAAATTTTACATCGATTCTTGTTGCATCCTTGGAAGCTGGATCGTGTTTCTTGTATGCTGTATTTCCACTCTCCAAACTGGAGTGATCCTTGCTCGAATGGTTCAAGGTGCTATGAAATACATCATCAGGGTGAGCTGACGTTCCTTTCATATGTTTTCTTCTGATTAACCCCTTTAAACTCTCTTAGGTGTTTACAAAGCAGCTCTATGCAGATGGCAGGGGAACAGTGAGTCACAGCAGCTAGGCCTCCACCCATCAGCTCCAAGAAAACTACTGAAGTGGTGCGAAGTGGACTAAAACCCACTTTTAAAGAGTTAGGCCTAGAGTCTGATCAGGGAGTGATCAGGGTTTGGTCAGTGAAAAACTGACATTTTTCACCAGAGTTCAATCAGTTTTCAGTCAGAGTTTGTTCAGTGTCTCAGTTTTTAACACACATTTTATTGGTGTTTTTAATTCAATTTACATGCGTTTTTCATCCGCAGATAACGCACGTGAAAAAGACTCAGGACTGAGCTCTATCTTTTCTCTGGCAATTGATGTGTGAAAAATGCATTGCACTTACATGTGTCTCAGAGTGCTCCATAGACTTGTATGGTGCATTGTTCATGCGCGTGACTTGCAAAAGTAGAGAATGCTGAGATTTAAGTGTGCGTTTATGTGCTTAAAAAAGAATGCCAGTGTGAAAAACCCTTTGATTACAATGGGTCAGAGTGCAATTCAAGTCCTGCATGTCAAAAGCGTACGCAGAACATGCGCATGCAAAAAACGCAAGTGTGAAAGGGGCCTAACACTCACGATCAGTGGTGTAGTCAGTGCAAAGTCTGTGCTGGGCCCCCAACTATAATGTATGGTTTATAGTAATAGTCTTCTCATATGGGAAAGTGACACCATAAGGGCCCCCTAAACCTCTTGGGCCCTGGTGCAACCGCAACCTCTGCACCACCTCAGGTTACGCCCCTGCTCACGATCAGTGCCAGCAATGATCACAGGTGTTACCAGTAAGGTTGTTCATTTAGGTTGATGTTCAGTATTCAAACCCGAACCGAACCTTAATGAGTCCCCTCATCCCTACTGAAGAGCTGAGAACTGCTGCAAGAAGCAGAATGGATATCACATAAGGACCACAATCACAAAGAACAGACCACCGATTTCTGCGAATTCTTTAAGGGTTAAGAAGGAAGTCCAGTTAACAAAATAAAAAGAGATTAATCTGAGTAAATGTACAAATCTAAAGCTGCTCCTCTGGTGTAGCACGGAGAAGAGTGCCCGAGGCATCGCCTTCCTTGCTCCTTTATGATAGGGACTGTTCTCCCTACAGTTTTATATAAATTAAAGGTCACAGAAGAGGAACAAAAGGAAGTTAGATGGGTTTTGATCACTGTAGCCATGAGCAAGCCTCAGTAGGGTAGATGGACCGATAATGATATCACGTGGTCTCCTGCCACCGAATAACATCTAAATGTTGACTGAGAAGAAAGTCCTCATTGAGAAGTGAAGTCCGTTCACGTAATCGCTATGTCTACACGATATTTTGAAGATGTAATGGTACATTCTTTTGATTTTCTATGTATTAAACCTAAGGGATGCCGGATCAATTTAAACACTGCAGTAAATATATAGCGCGCTGTAATGATGTTGCGTTCGGGTTCATGGCTTCATCAATACCATGGCGCCAGTTAATACCCAACGGAGAAGTCGAAGGAAAAATATTCCGTGCAAGTCACATGAAAGATAGCAGAGCAAAATGTACACAAAAACAGACGCACACGCTCGGCCTATGGCGCGGAGGTGTACGAGTACATTTACAGATTATGATTTTCATTCCTAGGGAACAGAATCCATTTTTCATCTGGAGTTGAAAGGCTGTCTGTCAAGGGAGCAGCTCTAATGCAAATAACACTCACCGAAATTTAATACATAAGAATAACAGAAGACTCTGCTTCCTTGTAATGTATTCTCTCCTCTGAGCCGCCGTATTCCTGCCCCGCTTTATAGCTGTCACATCTTCTAATAAAGGTCATCATTGAATATCAATTTCTATATCTGCCTTCCTGTGTGGCTTAGCGGAAATGATGCTGAAAATTGTAACTTTCGTGAATAAATTTGTTTTTTCTGTTGCGTAATAGATACTTTGATAACAGGCTGGTGGCTAATGGCACTAACTTCTGGTGGAGAAGCAAAAAGGGGCTTAAAAAATGCTGCAGTTCGTGGCCTGGTCTCAGTAGATAGAAATATGGTTGACATTAAATCAATTTTTACTTAAATTTAATCAAAGAAAAAACTTATATTCAAGGTATTGGGGAAATGACTAATCAGAGCTCAGCTTTCAGTTTAGAAACAGCTGTGGGAACATGAAAGCTGAACTCTGATTGGTTGACATGGGTAACTAGAACAGTTTTATCTCAGACACTTCTGATAAATCTCCCATCTGCTAAAATAAAAGTACCAGTGGTCCCCTTCTTTAGGACACCTGACTTACAGACGGCCCCTAGTTACAGACGGACCCCTCTGCCCCCTGTGACCTCTGGTGAAGTCTCTGGATGTTACTAAAGTCCCAGGCTGCAATGATCATCTGTAAGGTGTCTGTAATGAAGTTTTATTGATAATCCTTGGTCCCATTACAGCAAAAAATTTTGAAACTACAATTGCCACTGGGGCAAAATTTTTTTGTCTGGATCTACAATTATAAAATATACAATTTCAACTTACATACAAATTCAACTTAAGAACAGAACTATGGAACCTATCTTGTACGTAACCCGGGGACTGCCTGTAAATTGTTCTCATTACAGGGAATAAATAGGACACAGAATTGGCATTCACGTCAGTTTTCTTTCATGATTTTGTGTTTTGCGCCAGTTTTACCTTATTTATTGTGGGTTGGTGCCACAATAAGCTTTGTCACTGCATTTATTCATATTACAGACCAGTTTTTGGCACTTTTGTTGGTGCTCATTTAGACCAGTCAAAAGGAGGTTGATAATTTTCCACAACCCTTCTAGGATATTTTTAAAATTATTTTTAACACACAGGGGGGTCATTTGTGTCTAGTCAGGACATTTGTGCGTATCTTTTCTTGATTTATTTTAGAGGATGATAAATCAGGCAGCTGAGACTGTGGGGTTATTTAACTAATAAGTCACACAAAAGTCTCAGGGGTAGATTTATCATACAACAGTGGTTCTGCGCCAACCTGGTGTAGTTTTGCACAAAAATGTAAGAACAAAAGTTAGCTGGATTTCCAAAAGAATGCGCCCCGCTCGCCCACTCCATGGCCGCCACCACCATGTCCACAAAAATTGGCAATTATTTAATTGCTTTTACCCCAGAATAGAAGCAGTGATAAATCTCCCCCTTATTGCCTCTAACTCGTAAAGTAAGGCTCTCCAAACAGATGCTTGCTGGCAGGAAGTGCCTGTGTCTGAGCTGGTCTTGTAATGCAGGGAGAGGAGCAGGAGGCAGAGAGCACTGTATTGTGCAGACAAGAGAAGCTATTCATGAGAAGAATCCGACCATTGTCACAAGATTTATGGTCATATCCAGGGACAACCAAAATGATATACACCAGACAGGTTGAAATTATATCTGTGAAATGCTGCATTTTTGTTAATAACAGTGAATTAGAGAATGTATTATTTTGTTATCCTGAGCATATTTAAGAATCTTGTATGGGAATACCCCTTTTATGCTGCCCCCGCTGTAAGCACCTGCAATCAGTACTGGCATTAACTAGTACAAAGTCACCAGCACTATTTATATTGTTGTGGTCACATTTGTCAGCACCAGCATGGCACCAATGTAGCACACAGGCATTTTTAGAAAAAATGTTGCACCCCAAGACTGATGACCCTCCCCAAAATGGCAGCACTCAGCACTGCTGGCATGTCAGCATGTTACCTGATTAAATGCCAGCAGTTGGGACCCAACATTGATTTTTAAAAATCTTAAGACAAATTTTAAGAGGTTGGCTCATGACTACACATGAGCCTTTAGAATCTAACTCAATTCATTGTGCATGCCTTCAAGTCAGTGGACCCTGGGCAACTTACCCCTGGATCATCAATGGATTCGGGCCATGGGTGCTGGTAATCTAAATGGCCTTGTGACCCTAAACCTTAGATGGATAATGGCATGTTAACAGTATAGTGAACGCAAGAAGACAAGCGTGGTTCCCTTTAAGTCTGGACAGCTTCAGTGTTCAAGTGTTGTGAAGTCCAGTCTGAGATGTTTTGGTGGCACGGTAATTTTTATTATGTCTGATGACTGTATATTCTATAAACACCGTGTGATCATCATCAAATGAAGTGTTTTCATCTTCTTGTATGTTCCCTTATTATTCAATGCTACTCAACTACTTAGGCGATAAAGTTATTTACATGTATGCTATCAGTGGAGTAATAAGCACATCATCGGAAGGAAAGCTAAACAGAATTCAGTGCAACCACAAGCTGTAATAAACTAATTAAAATCACTTATTGCAATCACATCTTAATTAGGAGCTTTACATAACAGTCTGATGTATACCACAACATACCCCAACCATAACATCAAATATTCTGCACATTTATGAGAATCAGCCATCCAGCCTAATGCGTGTAATAAACGGAGTGTTTGTTTTATATCTCATAAAAATGTAGATCTGACTTAATTTCCCATATGTTTTGCTAAGTTGCATGTTGGGCTGATATAAGCATGGACAATAATTTAGTTTTTTAATATATCTGATGCAAATGAAATAGAAGAAGTGATATTCTTCAGTGGCTTGTGCCTTGCTTATGCCAATCCTACTGGAAAAACTAACATGTACATTTTTGAAGGAATGTCCTTAGAGAACACACCGGGTACCCTCACCGATCGGGTGATCAGCCGATAGCGGGAGCTGCTGCTCTGGGAAAAACAGTGTATAGAATGGTAAACAAAGATCTATGCACAGTGAACCTGTCACCAGGAGACCAGTTTTTAGCATACCCCCCAGTCCTCAGTCCAGCATAGTATATACACTGCCAAAGAGTTTTTACATAAAAAATAGGTATTACAAAAAAAATTATATGTTATATAGTATTTTCCAGTGCCATGTGCTCTGTGACTAGCCATCTGTCCCCTGGGAGTGGCTATAGCGGAGCAGGGGGCATGGCAAAGATGGTCAATGGGTGTTTTCATATATTTCAAATGGAAACACAGAGGTGCGGTTTCCCAAGGGTGGGGGGACTGGTCCTCTGTAACCACTCCCGGGGGACAAATGGGCTAATCACAGGGCATGTGGCATTGAAAGGTACTATCTAACATATTTTTTTTCTGCTATTTTTATACAAATACTGTTTGGCAGTGTATTACAATCTAGCTCTATATTACAATGCTCTATAGCAGTGGTGGCGAACCTATGGCACTGGTGCCAGAGATGGCACTCGGAGCCCTCTCTGTGGGCACACAGGCTGTCTCCCAGGCACAGAGTTTGCCTGACATGGCACCTCCCTGCAGTCTCAGGCAGTCCAAGTAGCGCCCTGCTATTTTTTCAAGTGACCCATCCTGTGCTGCTTGGTCCTTTCTGAAGAGTGAGGAGGTGTGGACATGGTCAGATTGGAGCTCAAAGATTCTGATAGCATAAAGTTTATTAGTGCCTAAATTGCCATGTTGGCACTTCGGGAAAAGCTAGTGTGTTGTGGGTCTCATTTTGGGCACTCAATCTCTTAAAGGTTCACCATCACTGCTCTATAGGGACTGGGGATGCTTAAAATGGGTCTCCTGGTAACAGGTTCCCTTTAAGTGGAGGGTCCAGATTACTACATCAACCATTCACTTGAAATACCCCATTATTACCACAGCACGTCATGCTCTATACACAAAGGGAATTGGTAGGGGGCATCTAGAACATGTACCTTGTGCTGCCTGAACATGAGCCAGTTTTCATTGGATAGAAACCAGTTTAAAGGAAACCTGTTTGCCCATTTGGGAGCACTCAACCACTAGCCTACCTTTATACAGCTAGAATAGTCGATTTATCAATCTGTTTACAATTCTGTTGTTGTGTTGCTGCTAAAAGTGAGTAGAAAGTCGGTGTTAGTCTGATGCACATGCTCAGTCCATCTGGTGAATGTGAGGACAATACACCTTGTTTCGATACATATGCTCTAGATACTTGCGGATTGCGCGGTAAAGCAACATGTACTGCCCCGAGCTTCACCAGGCACACTGTACATGCATCCGAGGCTCATGTGGAGCCATCTCAGTGGACCAGCACCAACTTTTCATCCAGCTTTCTGTGTGATGTGGTTGGAGCTTAGGACACATGAGTCACATCTGGTATATTATATGAGGCTCTGGATAGTGTGGTCTATGGGTTCCCCTCCCTTGTAATTTTGCTGTCATAAAGAGAGTCCTGCTAATCACAACGAGCACCAAGAAGAATGGCAAAGAGGATGGACCCATAGCTCACACAAGACTGGGCCATCACCTAGACCGTACCCCAATGTGTGAGTTATAATTTCTCATGAACATTTATTTAATGGCTGATGATATTAATTATAATCACTGTACTGAACGTTGCCTTTCCATCCAAGGATCAAAAATTACAGTTGAAGAAAGGTTAAACTTGGTTGACATATATTTTTCCAACATAATTAAAGGGCTTTCAATTTTCATTAAATAATTAATATTGTTTGTCATGAAAAGTTAAATAGTTTTCCAACATATTTTCATTATGAATTCCTCACAGTTTTCTAGATCTCTGCTTGCTTTCCTTCTATAGGAAGCTTCACTGCTTATTTTAGTTGATAGAAATTTGTCCCTGGTCATTTGCGACGATTTTCCCTGAATTGCCCCTGGTTTTTGGCGCACGCAATCGGAATGTGGCGCATCGGCGCTGGCATGCACGCACCGGAAATCGGGGGGCGTGGTCGAACGAAAACCCAACGGATTCGGAAAAACCACCGCATTTAAAAAAAAAATTGGTCACACGCGCCATACTTACATGCACCAGGAAGAGATCAGTGAACTCCGATGCAACTCGGCGGAACTCGGGGCAGCAGCGACACCTGGTGGACATCAGGCGCAGGACCCTCATGAATCGCCGGAAGACCCGAACGCTCTTCCGAGAAGCCGCCGCTGGAATGCGAATGGACTGGGTAAGTAAATGTGCCCCATTGAATCACACATCTCTGATTACTCCTTGTGATATACGGAGCTGTGCACCTGTGTGACATCACATGACCAGGGACAGATTTCTATCTGCAAAGGAAAAAAGAAAAATATCCACAGCTCACCAATATACTGCAGTTCCAATGTGACCTGGTTTCTTTCTAGCGTCAATGCTGCAGGGGAACACAGATGATGAGATCCTGTGCTGAATAATCCATAGTAGGTAGATATCGAAGAGCCGGCACTTGTGGTATATTCTTAAAAAGCTCTTGTTTGTTTATTTCATTCTATAAAAATTTGAAAAATACAAAAATACAACATACATAGAGCATGCATGGTCATTGACAAAAACATAGAGCAGATCTACGCGTCATGTTCTAAGGATAATATTTGAATGCTTAGGTCTGCTCTATGTTTTTATCACTGAGCATGCATGCTCTATGTATGTTGTATTTTTGTATTTTTATCATTTTTAATTGAATAAATTTTTTCAAATTTTTGTGGTAATATACCTACTACAGATTTCTATCCATTGGAACTAAACTTAGAAGTCATTTATAGGAATACAGGAAGCAGAGATGTAAAAACCTGAGAGGAATTGATGTAGAAAGGATATTGGAAAATTGTATAACTTTTTATTAAACAAACAATATCAATTATTTGCTAAAAAAAATAACATCCCCTTTACCTTTAAGTTATGTTTTCTGGTGGCATCCATTCATATCCATTGATGTATCTTTATCCTATATTCCATACATAATATACTATAAAGAAACAGGAAGTGTGTCTTGAGACAATAATCGTAAATATTCAATAAATCTTTATTCAAAAAAAAAAAAAGATCTCCGACAAGGAGATGGTGAACGCAATTAAAACATTTAAAAATGTGCAAGGTACATCCAGTATCCAAATGGTTGGTAAAGTTGACCAAAAACACACCTCCTCCAACAAGGAATAATATCCGACCCCCCCCCCCCCTAGTAATAGGTAAATAAGATAAATCACATGAAATACCAACCACTATCCAATACATATATGAGCCACATAAGTCTCTGTATAAGTAGTATTCAGCCAAAGCTATTTAGACAGATCCCTAAAGTAGAAAGTGCTCTCATACATTACAAGTTAGTGAGTTAGTCAAGGGTACATAGGTTAACTTCTAGGTAGTGAAGCACCAGGGTGGTTCAGTGGTTATGGAGGAGGTGCTGGGGGGTCTCCTGCTGTGGTAGAAGTGAAGGGTAGAAGATATTCCATACATTGTCCATTAGAACTGTAAAATATCTTTTTCTAACACATTTGTGGAGAGCCCCTTTAAGAAATAAGAGACCTGCACTATTCATCCTCAGCTGTACGAGTTTATTCTTGATAAAAGCTAAAATGAGCATAGGGAGAAGCGACTTCTATATATTCTATAAGACGGTGACCTTTTCCTGCAGTTTCATTAAAATTGCTTAATGCATGCGGCTTACTGCTTATAATAATGAGGAGAACGAAGGTCAAGGTACAGTATCCCAGAGCACATTCTCACTAGAAATAAGCATGTAGCATGCGGGTTTATAGCGTGCGTACCTGCCGGGTCACAAAACATCTCTCAGTTATTTTGTAGATTTTACATTTTGTTCTTGAGTAGGTTCTCGCTGATATTACTCGTAATACATTTCTATTGTAGCGGCTTTACTTGTTTACAAGATTTGGAGAAGCAGAAAACTTTTATAAACGCACACTTTAGAGGATCACAGTTAAAGTAGGTGCATTCTGTCCTCATCTAAAACAAGAATCTACGGCAGGTGGTAAAGCGGTCTTAATCTGGTGGAGGCCGGTTGACCAACCTACAACACATCCGTGCTATGTTCCCTTTTTGGAAAGTGGAAAAGGCAGTGGAAAAGCTCCAACCGTTCAATTAATTCTGTATTAAAAATTTCAACTGATGTAATGTGATAATAAATCCCTCCCACGCATATGTGCACCTACATTTAAGTGGCACTGAAAACTTTACCGGCAACGCTTGAAGCATTAAAGTGAATCTGTCACCAGGGACCTCATTTTCACTTAAGACAGATTGTAAAAGCCCATCACACCTGCAGTGCAAACATGCCTCTCTGCCTTTTCTAAGCATTTGCATTACATTATAATTGTGTGTTATAACTTACTCTTGCACCCTGACAAAATCCTGGGGGAGTCACAGGGGTTGGACTTTGTTTTAGATGCATTTCAAAAAACAACATGTGACTTGACTGAGCTGCAGGCTGCCTCCATCTTTGTGCTCCTGTACAGTTTGTCCCTCCCCCAGAACAAGTCGTGAGCATAGGAAAACCGCCTAAACTGTGGTGTTGAAACTTCATAAATAAGGCGTAAGAGAGGCAGCAAAGCAAAAAAAATTCAGTTTGCGCTGGAAAGACAATGATTAGTGACCCTATCTATGTCTCTGTGCAGGACTTACAGTGAATAAAATCTTTCCATAAGACTATGCAAATATATATAGGCAGAGAGATGGCTGTCACCTCGCTGTTATATCCTTCAGCCTTTGTGTCAGGATATATTCTTATAACATATAATGATGCTAATACGGTAAGTCAGCACTATTCAAGCACATAAGGAACAGACGGATTACAATGTGAATTCTTCAGTATGCCTCATGAATAGACCCATGCACTGTAGCCGTTGAGATCCTGTTGAACTCTGAAATCCCGGCATCTATGTCCTATTTCAATCAGTTGGTGATTCGGATAGTAAGAAGCTTAACCGCAAGATTAAAGGTCTCCCGGAAGTCATACAGTCCATGGACTCGGTGCTCATTTTCTCTTCTTTTCTGATGCAAATAAAAAAATCTGTAGCTAATAATGTGTTCACTACTCAAGAATCTAATTTAGATTTAAGGCTTCCCTTCTAAAAAAAATATATATATATATTAAATTAGAAAAAAAAGAAGTGAAATAAAAAAAAGGCTGGGAAAGATAAAATCATAAAAAAAATCTCCAAACAAAATGCTATAACTTGGAAATGCGGAGCATCTGGCACGTCTCGGCTTGTTTGATGCGCAGCTGAGATGAAGAATCTTCTTAGTATTTTGTTATTTTGTAGCCTGCAGCAGCGTGTATTCTCTAGGCTCTTATTCTTTGCTATTTTGCTGGGAAAGTCAAAAGAAAGATTTGGAAAACTAATAACACATTTCCTCTCCTTCTACTGGACTGCGTGTTTATATGGCCTTTCTTTCATTACGTGATCTTCTGGACTTTTTATTTTATCTATTGGAGATGTAAATTTAATAATTAATAGCCCGGGGCGCTGGAGTTATAACATACAGTAGCTCTCCACATCAGTCTTTTAGGATAGAAATTATGACTATGCTGATTCTGAGTAGATTCTAGAAGAAAATCAGGTAACAACAGACAAGTCCAGTGATAGGAAAAAACAGGAAAACTGACTTCCTGTCCACACCGCATAAGATGGGGGTTAAAGTGTCACATAACCACGGTTAGGACCATAAGTAGTTGGATAATTCACACTAAGGGCTCTTTCACATTGGCATTGGTTTTCACGTCCATGGTTCAGTGATTTCCATATATGCCTCACAAAACCGTTTATTTCTATAGGTGTTTTCACATTGGTTTGTATGATCACTGATCCGTTGTCCATGGAAAAAAATATAAAAACCATATCCAATTTTATTCACGAATGCGGATCACAGAAGGTAATAGAAGTCTATTGGGCCGCAAAAAAAAACACAACAGAGACAAAACACAATGGATGCTCTACTCAAGCTGAACACCAGCATCAATGTGTAAGAGCCCTCATGGACACTGGTTAGAGGATAGTCTCAACATTCATTAATCATCTAGACTTATTAAAGGAAATCAAAATCAGGCATTGTAAACCAGGGACACTTACGCATAGATCCATGGTCTGCATGTGTAATTTTCTTATATTTGTCTCCTCCTTTCTAAAATCAACTTTTAAAATTATACTAATAAGGCTGAAGTGCTTACCAGTGCCCCTCCCTCACAAATTGTTACATTGTCTCCCACTACCGCTTCTCCATCAGCATTCCCCCACCTTCTGTCTGATGTAATCTCGCACAGTGGGGGGAGTGCTCCTGTACATTGTAAACGCCTGTGAAGCTGTAACACGGAGGGGCTCTTATAATTACTCCCAGATCCCTTATTTTAAAAGTTGATTTTAAAAGGAAGGAGGCCATGGATAACAAATGTAAGAATATTATCAGGATTTATTTTGATTGTAAATCTCTAGTGTAAGAATTTAAAGGGATTACCTGGAGTGAAGGAGATTAAGGAATCTGTTTAAAGACCTACGGACATGTCCAATGTTACACACACAAGCATTGTTTGGGGAAATGTGTTGCTGCTGTTTCAATGGTCCGCATGTATTTCTTTGGGCTCATATACAGTATATGTTTAAGGTCTCCACTGCCCAGCGCATGAGCAGCCTACAAATGATATAGCGGATCCTATTTCTGCCCAAGTTTGTGTTTGGGGCAGTCTTTTCTGCGGTCATCGGGGTGTGAGCAAACCTCCTACACCAATGGCTCACAGGCTACAAACAATGGACCGAGGGATTGTTATTGTGGAATATTTTTTATTAATAAAGGTTAACTCTTGGATTAGCACCCATTGTAGAGTTCAAGTATGCACTGCATATTTATCAGTATGAGCTGCTTTTATATGGACAAAGTGGTTGGCCATTTTTCTGAACTATCCAAACTAAGCAATTGTGGGAGAGAGGTAACAAAGAACCCCAAGATCACTATGGTTGAGCTCCAGAGATGAAGTGTCTGCTGACGGAAGCCTCTCCTCAGTGCAAGACAAGCTGCTTACAATTAGCAAAAAATAGCACATGAAGGACTCTCAGGCTATGAGAAATAGGATTCCCTGGTCTAGTGCGACAAAGATTGAACAAATACAATCCCAACAGTGACACATGGGGGCATATTTATCAAGCTGTCTGAAAGTCAGAATATTTCCAGTTGCCCATGGCAACCAATCACAGGTCCCCTTTAAAATATTCATGAGCACTGGTAAAATGAAAGCTGAGCTGTGATTGGTTGCCATGGGCAACTAGAAATATTCTAACTTTCAGACAGCTTGATAAATATACCCCATGGTGTCATGCTATGGGGGTGTTATTCAGCTGCAGGGAAACGAGGACTGGTTGCAATTGAAGGAAAGATGATATCGGCCAAATACAGAAGTATGCTAATGCCATGTAACTAGGATTCGTGAAGGTCAGTCATAGATGTAGAGGGAGCTAGCTTATTTAAGGTAGCACTGGAGGCACATATGTCACTAGAATCAATACTTTTTCTTTGAGTTTAGCCCGTGCATTGCAGAGCTGGAGCATAAGCATCTGTGAACGAGGCCATATAATGTCTCAGTGATGAATGGACCCGCTAAAATTCAAGTTCAGGTGAGTTTGACTGAACCCTAACCCCAACCAGTAACAAACACAATTGGTAAAACCCACTTAAAATGTATAAATTATTGCACCACACTAAGGCATGGCCCAGAACTTCTACTGATGTTCGAGATTACTCCAGAGGACG
This sequence comes from Engystomops pustulosus, assembly GCF_040894005.1. Lineage (NCBI taxonomy): Eukaryota > Metazoa > Chordata > Amphibia > Anura > Leptodactylidae > Engystomops > Engystomops pustulosus. The sequence goes on along the minus strand of NC_092415.1, from coordinate 178,407,856 downwards.
CAAACCTGCAGAGTCCTGTACAAACCCTTTGCGGCTTGGGTCCACTCAACACTTGGCTCAGTCCAAAAGATGTGAATTTAGCAGCAAGTATTTTTTCTAGCTTCAACAAATTTTAACTTTCAAATTTATAATTGAACTTTTCCAAACAGTCAATGACAAATGTAGTTATTCAATGAAAAAAAAAACAAATTTCCATAGATTTTTGCCTGAGTGTCTCCTTTGTACACCTATGACACATGTACACACAATCCTGCTGAGAACTATGGTGCAGAATAATGCTGCACAATAATGCATTTGCTGAATACTATAGATGAGAGTGCGGAGAAGGGGCTGAAATTAAGGTCCAGGCAGGACTGAGGTCCATGCAGATATTAATAATATTGGCAGCAATATTTTAAAAAATATCTATTCTTCTTTAGTAGATGGAACATATTTATCTACAAATTAATAGCGATGGCTCTGTGCATCTCTAATACACATCACAAGTTGCTATAGCTACAACAATTTGAGCAGCTCCTATACTTCAGCATCTCTGTGCTCTTCAACCACCTATAAGTGACAATAGTTATCACTATTACGATGACATACTGCACAATATGACACATAAATCTCAGATTAATACAACAAAATCATTTGTACTTCATAAGAAAGCAGAAAAGTGGCAACCGCTGTCAAAATCACCAATTATAGCAAACTCTGGAAAGAACTTAGCAAATGCAGTAGAGCACATATAGAAAAAGTCTCTTTATGTCAATAGGTTTTGTCTTTTTCCATGAAAGACTTGACTTTAGTAAATTCTTATTAGGCAACTTTTTGCTATTTATAAAAATAGCGGATAAAACCTCATCCAGAACTACTAAAATAGTAGGCTTTTATATAAATTAATGACCAATAATTCTTCTAATTTACCATATAATGTTTACTTTTTCCATTATTCTAGACCTCACAGATCATATAGCACTTTAAACAGGACTGGTCCCTTTAAACAGGACTTGTTTTATATTCCATTGAAGACAAGTCTATGCCTATGCTGTACATAGGGAGAAGGCTGTCAATCATTGGCAGGGGTGGGGGAGCTGCAGCTCATGATCCAACAATGTGCACTGGGAAAACAGCGTAGGTTAACAAAATATTTATGAAGACTGCAAGATACCCTGTTAGTGACCCCGCAATGAAATCGCAGTTACTGTCATTACTATATGTTTTGCTGAGATCAGGGAGCATATTCTTTTTCTGCTCACAAAGACATAGAAGTAATGGTGAAAATAATCTGGGAAGTGCTTACAGAAACCAAAATTTTCGAAAAACAAATTGCAGAGCTTGAATCTATCAAATAAAAAAAATCTGTGACATTTTGCAATCAGTCGTGCTGGAAGTTAAAATGTTTTCTATTACTTATTGTATGGCAGTTTTATTATTATTATTCTGAAAGACAAAGAAAAATGCTTATCTCCATTAAAAAAATAAACAAGATTTCCACCTCCCATGCCCCATTTAAGTTACTGGCATTTCCTTATGCAGTTTTTGGACCATCATGGGCAACAGGTCCAAATATGGCAACTATGTCAGTATAAATTGTTATTCTGCCACCAGGAAACAATAGACCATCAAGAGCCTCAGGGGGTCCAAGTGTAGGTCGTTTTCTGTGCTCCTCACAACACTCTACTATTAAAATTATAGGAAGGTGGATTTTGACAGATTTTTCTAGCAGAAAATCCAGGAAATCCAGGAAATCCAGAAAATCCAGGAATCCAGAAAATCCAGAATCCACTGTGCGAACAATTCATCAGCTGTCACTACCTAATTGCCCATCTTACTTTAAATGATAGGTGATAACTGGTCGACACTCAATGTCTGTGTATAAAATGAAAACATGGAGACAAAAACAGTACAAAACACAGAAGACTAGTCACACATAGAATATGGGACAAAACCAAGAGGACTATGCATCCAATGCATCACGGAATAGAGCGACAAACTGATGGTGAGAACGAAAGCAAAGGTAAAAAAAATCCAAAATACAGAAGTCCAGAAAATGCTAGTTAGCTCCAAGCAAGAGTAATAGCAGGCATTGGGAAATGGGAAGACAATCCTCTTATGAGATAACCAGTCCAGAAACTGATTGAACCAGTTGTCTGACATCGAGACAAACAAGACTAGCAAGGGGGCAATGTAAGTACGGGAAGCATCTGTACATTACAGGTAGCTTAACTGCCTGTAACCCAAAGCATAGTCAGCAGGAGACAGACGGGTGTAGTGGAAATCAATGAAGTCATCCAGGGATGAAATAAGGCAGTGTACTGATTAGTTCAGGACATAAAGGAAACACACAAAATCACAGTCAACAGTGCATCTTCTTTTGTATCTATTCTGTAACATTACCATTGGAAAGAAAAACTGTAAAAATATCAGAATTTTTTTTTTTAATTGTAATGATTTTTGAAAAACATCCATACATGATTAGTAACTTTTGCTTTATTTTGACTTGTTTCACCAAAATTCTAATAAAAATCTATAAAAAAAAATACTAAGTACTAAAACAAAATATTACCTGCAGAAACTTTTTAACATATTAATTGGGGAATTGGGAAAAAAAACAATTTCTTCCTGTAGTCTGAAGGAGCAAAAATGGTAAGTAGAAATATTATATATGTGTTTTATAGAACAAGAGAAAAACTGTTAAAAAAATAGAAAAATGACAAAAATGAATGAAATTGTTACCGCTAAACCTGATTTTCTCAGACAATTAAACTCAATGATGTTCCAGGGATAAAAACAATGCAGTACCACTGCGGTTCTCTGGTACAGGCCTCTTTATGGGGAGAAATACAAAGAAATCATGACAATTATACATTTCTCATTTGTCTTTTACAGGCAAATTACAAATATAAATGTCTAAAAAGGTAGAATCGGAGCCCCAGATACTATATGACAGATCTTTTGTCTGCCTTGTGCATGAAGCTGGGAAATGGAGACGCTATGAAAAGACTGATTACATTCAACCTGTAGCCACCCACATGGCCCCTGTCAGATACAGCTCTATTAAAAGGTTCAGGAGTACTGGGATCATGAACCTTTTGTTTGTTAGTTTGTCACAGGGGAGCAGATAAATTGTAGCCTGTCAATTTTTTTAAGCTTGCCAGGGACACCTTAATTGGAGCTGGCTTATGAGGCTCCTCTAATGGAACTGGCTTGTGTGATCGGAAGGTAGTTCATACAGTGGCTAATCTGTATGATTGTATCCCATAGTATATTATTTGCAGTTCTTATTAGTTGTAATAAAATCTGGTTTCAATCCAAAAAGTGCTTTTAGTGTTGGTTTTTAGCTTAAACGTAAAATATGACCAAGTGAAAAATATGTAGTCTGTGCAAGGATCAGAATCACCTATGAACAAGTTTTTTTGTTTGTTTTACTATAATCTATGTATTCATCTAGTTATATATTTAAAGGGGTTCTCCAGTTTAAAAAAAATTTCAAAGGCAAGGACACATAGGGGCTCGTTTACCACGGGCCCTGCAGACCGCACTTTCATCGGACATCCTGGTGATTTCAGTTTTGCGCCACTGGAACAGGGATTTAAAAGGGGTTTTTGGCACACGCGATTGGATTTTGGACGGCTTTTATGCGACACAAATTTGGGGCGGGCCATCGGACGATCCGACAAACGGTGGGATTTAACTTTAAAATTGTGTTGCAAGCCATGCACTTACATACACCGGTAAGAAGAAGGTGAACACAGGTGGACCCGATAGGGGAAGCGACACATGCAGGATATCGGGTGCACGATCTTCATGAATCACAACAGAGTTCATCCTCATCGGACAGTCCGGATCGGAATCGCGCATGGGCCGGGTAAGTAAATGTGCCCCATTATATAATAGAATATACAGTCATCCGATTTCATAAGATATATCCCTTCTACTGTGTTAGAATAAAATAAATACCTCTTCTCTTTCCAGCTCATCCTGACTATCTAAGATGGCTGTGAAACGCTTCCTTGGGACTTCAAGTCCCATCATGCTTAGCACTAATTCCATGAGCTCCTGCACACAACTGATCGAGTGGCCCCGCCGGAAAACAGAGAGATTCCGTGCATATACAACTAGAAGAACACAACTACAGGCCTTTTCCTAGGAGGTCGCTGAGGGAAGCAAGACAGGTAAGTATGTATGTTAGCTGGATCTCTAAAATGGTTAAATATAGAAAATGTGTTCAAATTTACAATTAGCTATATTTAGCCAGATAAAGTAAAAAAAAAAATATTTATCACTGGGGAACCCTTTTAATATTTCTTTTGTATTTTCAGTTTCTTTTAATATCAATAATGTATTACTATTATTGTCAAGTCAGGCAAAGAGGTGCAGGCCCTCATCTAACCCTTGACCCCTATCCATGCCTATTTGCCGGAACTGTGCTAACCTGCAGGGAAAACTGGACAATACATCCCTATTCTGATTATATGCTCAGAACAGATGACAAACAAACAGAGAGATAGATACAAGCAAAGTCAGAAAAACTGGGTCAAAACCAAGATGGCAGCAGAATTGAAAGGCAAAAAATGAAGTTAAGGCAAATGTCAGAATACACAGCAGCAAAATAGAGATAATAGCTCTATAAGAAGCAAGAGACTAGTATAACCAGCCCTGAGTGAACAAAGCACTCTCAAGAAATGGTCTGCTTTTCATAATGAAAATTCTTCCCTACCCAGTTCTCCAACACAGCTTTCAAATCAGTAGTGTTAACACTGGTGAATTCACAACTGTGTCGTACATTACCAGATTTGTGGAGTCCAGGACAAGAATGCTTATCACAAGCCAGAAAGGGTGTGCTCACATATTTGAGTTCAGTTCTCCTTTGGTTGATGGAGAAATGCCAGAGAAAACTGGCAAGGTAATATCTGATAGTTCCCATCCTGCAGTGGATACATTCTCTCTATATGCACCCAAATGTCATGAGTTGTATTGGATTCTAGCATATAACTCCAACTGGCTTATGATTGGTGAGGACCTGCACAAGCGATGTAAACTCATTAAGAGGAAATTCTGCTGTGCTATTGTACCCAATAAAAGAAAATAGAAGCCTGATGGACCTTATTAAGGTCAATGGGATACAGTAGACATTTATCTTGTTAAATTCAATACATTGGTGTGAACGGAACATTATTCTGTAATTTAAAATGTAAAATAAAATCAATTGAAAGAATTAAGAATAAAATATATAAAAATAAGCTTTAGTTGAAGAAAGCTCTTTATTATAAAAGATAATTGCTATTAATTGGATTTAATATCCAAGTCTTTTCTTCTTTATTATTTTGGCAAAAACAGATCCGAATGTTGGTTAGGAGCTGAAAATCTTCCATATTTTTTATGTATGCTTAATTTAGACAATTGCACTTTGAACAGCCAAAATATTTCCTGCTTAGCAGGTCTAAATGACCGCATCGCGATCCGGCGTACTTTACGGTTGGCACAGGAGACAAAGCCATTTACCTATAAACTGGGCTCCAGGGCACGCTGCCTGATGAGATATTCTTTTGGACTGTGGCACACACATGGGTTGGTATCCACAATGCCAACCTCATAGCACCAATGCTGAGCTCTAAAATAATATTCCAGTAATGTGAAAGGAACTCTTCAGGAATTATTGTAACACAATAATGGTTATACAACTCTTTCTTTTAGGACATTTAAAGAAGAATAAAAAATATATTCAACTACAAAGTGAGAAGAGAGGGAAATCCATCATTTCTCCTCTAAGCATTGAAGTATACTATGCCCATGATGGTTATTTAATTTCAAATGTCTATGTTTCCTGGATTGGAACTAGCGCAGCAGTTCTGCCCTGGAGGGAGCAATGTATTATGTATGTAATGGGTAGTAATATCATTATACAACCGGACGGGCATCAGACTGGAGAACTGTAAATAAAAAGCTTATATATAAAAAGTACAAAACGATCTACCCTTACATAAGAAAAAATGACAGCAAGTAAAAAGGAAAATTATTGAGGAAGCGGATGTGCAAAGAATTTTAAGAGTAGAAAGGCTCCAATTTTCAGTTCCATCATCTGTAATCTGAAAAATGGGATGTTTTCAGAAGAGATCTGGAGATCCTGGCACTTGAACTCTGATGGAAGTTTAAGAAAGTTGGTAACCAGTGAATTACATTGCCTAACTTAGGTCTATTTCCCACAAGCAAGTTTTATGTGACCAACACGCATCAAACTCAAACATTGGGGCACATTTACTAAGGGTCCACAGCCACGAATCCGTCGGGTTTTTCCCGAATATTTCCGCTTTGCGCTGTATGTCACGGGATTGTGGCGCACGCGATCGATTTTTGGCGCAATCGCGCCGACTTTCGCGCGACAGAAATGGGGGGGCGTGGCCACCGGACAACCCGAAGGATTCGGAAAAACCGCAGAATTTAAAAAGCCATTTGTGTCGCAAGATCAAGCACTCACATACACCAGAAAAAAGCAGGTGAACTCCAGCGGACCTCGGCGCAGCAGCGACACCTGGTGAATATCGGCGCACGGACGTTAGTGAATCCCGGCAGAACCCGAATCAGCGTGGGAGAACCCGCCGCTGGATCGCGACTGGACCGGGTAAGTAAATGTGCCCCATTGTGTGCTTGCTGGAACGTCAGTTTTGGTTGCAAAATGTTCCATCAAATGCAAGTGATGTGAGTTGGTAGCATCAAACTGGCTTGTGGACAATAGGTCTTCTGCATATGAACATTGCTTTTCTCTGTCTACTACCTGTTAATTCAATGGATAACACATGGTCAAACGCATTTCATTGGGCTTACATACATAGTTTTGGTTTGAGAGCCACAGACCCATTTCCAACCCACGTTTGCATTTCATACAGTCTTTTCTTTTCATTAGTTCATGTTCGCTTTAGCAATATTAGATATGGCTTTGATTGGCCAAAGGTCTCCCCTTGGCCAATCACAGCCATAGATGGTAGATAAGGGTGTTAATTTGCCATTCTGGCTGTTTGGCAGCCAATTCAGCAATATGTCCGAACCTGAACAAGCAAGTTTTGGACCGCTCATCTGTAATCTACCAATTCCTTTAAAAAAAGGTAGTGTTGCAGTAATATATTAAAATGGGTTTCAATCCATCTTAAACTGGATGGACTGAGAAGCAAAATCTAGGGAATCCCTTTGTTTTAGCACTGGATCCATTACAATGCTTAGGATCCAAATAATAAAAAGTGTCTTTGATCATAGACCTTCTGATCATGCAGAAGCAATTCCTTACACTATCATCATCTATAGCACTAAATAAGGCTATAGCCTACCAAGATGATTTTTATATAAAGGTATAAAAATTCCTGGGATTTATATTGTTTAAAAAGTAGTATATCTGCAAAAAAAAAGGCCATTGAGCTACTGTCTTCTTCAAACTACAAAAACTGGTTTTGATTTGCCGCAAATATCGAAACTGGTCAATCGGTTCTACCATTTCTGGTGGGCTTGATATATTAAATATTGTTTACACTCTTTACAGCAGGATTATCATAAGATAAAGCACATTACACTCCTAAAAATCAACAAAGGGTTAATAGTTCCTGCTTTCCATGGAACATTAAGAAGTGTTTTCCTTCTGATGATGAAAAATAGGTCTCCCTAATATAATTAGAGCCTACAACATTATCATGGGAGGTTCATGAGCCAGTGTTCTAGCTAATGAATAAATAGGATTATGACTGTTCTCACATCATCTGTGCAGCACAGAGGAAGGCAGCAAACTCCAGAGCCCAATACATAATAATGGGTTAATACATAATGGGTTAATACATAACCCATACAATGATATGAATTGAAGCAGATTCTCTTCTCATAGTTTCTTTAAAGAATATTCAAAATGAGGACACCCAACTTCATTGTTTATTTCCAATGGACAAAAATCTGAAATCCCCTGAATAGCTTCAATAAATGTCTAAGAGATTGTCTATGATTAAAATAAGATAGTCTATGGGCAGTACATTGTATAAAATCCTAATGTCTTGCTGTTTAGGCTGTTGCTGCTCCAGTCCCCTTTGGTTTTGCACTAAATGATTATTTTTAGTGACCACGTAACATATGTACCATCTTCAAGGTGTCCATGTGAATGATGTATTTGACGTTATCCCGGCAGGAATGGCAGGGCATTGGAGCGCTGAGATTTTTATTTTATCTAGGACCAAACTTTAATGAAGATGGTAGACAATTATGAAACAAGTGAGATTGAGTGATGGCTTCATATGGAATCCTTGCATGGATTCAGATGTTTTGTGTCTCCAATAGATGTGGACACATATGGAGAGATTTATCATCAAGTTTCTGAGGTCAAACTGTTCCATTTGCCCATAGAGACCAATCAGAGTTCAGCTTTCATTTTATAAACAGCTGTGGGAAAATGAAAGCTGAGTTCTGATTGGTCTTTATGGGCAACTGGAACAGTTCTGCTCGAAGAGACTTATGATAAATTTCCCCCATAAAGCCTTGCTTATATGAAGCTACTTTTCAATTCAAGAGGGCGCAGTAGACAGTGCTCAATGTGAGGTCGTCTGCACCGGAACATGTCCTGCCCATGAAAATGGACCCGTGTAACAGTTCTTACAGTACTGGTGCTGCTGTACAGCGGGTAGACAGGGATCATATTTCTGTATGATACAAGGAGTTTAGCAGTCTATGAGATTCGACTGAGCTGTTAAAATGTGATCTACGGTAAATGGTTAGAATGGACATAATGAGGTGGCCTTTAATTTTCTCCCTCTTTTAATTTACAGTACTTTGGCTTTCAAAATTTTTCTCCTCTATATTTTTTTAAGACAAGAGCTGCCCTGTGTGTCTCTCCTGTCTTTTCTGTGCAGCCACAAAATATAAAGAAAGGATTTAATTATATAGTGCGGTTCACTAGGACGCATGAAGCAGCAGGTAATGAATAGATGAAACTTGTATTGTCGGCATGTGGTCCCAAGCAAAATTGACACCTGAAACCTTGCCCAAGCATTACGTTACCTCCCATCAGTGCACACTGGAGGGAAAAGCGGCTTGCAAAGCCGATCAGGAAAAAGTATACCATTAGGAGCTGTCTAGGCACAAGGGCTAGGTAGGGATTGCAGACAAGAGCTTCAAGCATTAGAGGGGCTCCTTGAGCCGGCAGAGGAAATGGTTAAGTGACCCTCCATATCGCTATGCAGAGTTCATTTATATCCCCCTTTAATTGGTTTTCATAATTGTGTATCATGAGTGAGGTTAAATAAATTATAATTAATGAATTAACCTATGAGAACTAAAATATACTATATCAAAACTATCTTATTTTATGTCTACAATTCTTATGGCTTATACAGAGTGATGGGTCTCTGTGACAACATTGTACAAACAAGCTCAGTAGTCCTGAGTTTAATAAGCGTAAAAGACTTTAAAAAGTTTCAATTCCTGGCACAGTGCCAGGAAATTGGTACTCCCCCTACTCTTAAAAAGTGGGCGTGTTAGGAAGGGGCGTGTCTATAAGTACTCTAGTTTGTCCAAGAATCCTGGTGTAGGTTACAGCAGAAATGTACACCAGCAGATCCTGGCCTAGATGACATTTGGGTACACAATCATACGCTCAAATTACTGAGGCCAGAACCTTTTAGTAAATCTGGCATTTTGTGTTCTGAAGTTGGGAGTATTAAGGAGCGCACAAGCCAGAATGATTTACCTCCCATTTTGGGTAACTAGTTTTCAAGATTTCTGTTCTTAATAATTGCATGAGATCAAAAACTATAGATCTTTCAAGACAGGTGACATGGGATTTTTCTTGTGTTCAACGGAGGTCCCAAGGGTAAGTGTGATGTATTGGAATTATAGTATTACAGCTTTAGGTGGCTGAGCTGTTTTAACTTTCCTACATAAGCAAATAGGATTATAAAGAGTAGAGTTGGACAACTGAGGGTCCAGGTGGACACACAACTTATGGACTCCATTCCAAATGTTGCAGCTGTTCCCATTACTCTGGCCTCTAAAGAGGGTTTCTAAATGAGGAAACCTCATCAAGTGCATTCTTTAGTTAGTTGGCCTATTAACAATGAACATTGATAAGTAAGTGGCAGCCTTGGGTAATTTGTGATTTAACAAGAACATCATTATGGCAGATAAGAGGTCGATAGGAACATCATTGAAGAAGTTTTAGCACTATAACTAGTTTATGAAAATTTCTAGTGGCAAGAAATCGCCCCTTCACCATTTAGGCTCTTTAACCATTTAACAAACACAAGACTGCCTCTGAAAAGGAGGACGAAGGTGATAGCAAGAGATTATCTTTCTCTGATATCAAAATAATGGTTTCAGGGTTTATACTATATTTGGTTGGGCAACAAAAAAAAAGATTTTCTTAGAGACCATTATAATAACTTTAAAATGTTTCCTTAAAAAGTTGACACATGAAGTGTTATTTTTACCTTGAATTGGAGCAATAATGTTAAGTGCATTTAATCTTTATAGAATAAGCCTGGTCATAAAGGGTCAGTCCTGGGCGCAGTCTATTGGATTTATATGGAGAGATAGAAAAGACGATGGTTTAATGTCTTCCTGAATTTGTGACCATTATTCTCATTACTGAAAATTCACAATACCTCAATCCTCTATTTTAATTCACTTAGTCATATATATATCTAGGCTAAATCTCTTGTTGGAGACATACAGCACAAACAATTCTTTTACAGCCAGAAGAATTTACTCTTAAGGTTACTTTCCACCACAATAATAGGATTTTACCCCAGCAGTAATTCAGAATATGTATCGATTAGAAACTGCAAATTGTAAACACTTTATCTGAAATGTTGGTTTTTATCCTTTTAGTGTGCAAAGAGTTCAACACAGAAGCAGCATATTATTATTCTTTATCACACTCTTAAAGGGCACCAATCATTTAAAAAACAAAATAGTAATTTCCTGTTACATGCAGTGGAAGGTCTCTATTCCTGGAGACCTGATGGACGACCCCTCTGATCTTACGGAAGACCCGGCGCAATATGTTCCAAAAGTGGTTTATTAATACAATGGTTCCATAAAAGTTTTTTTGAATAAAAACGATTATAAAAGACAAGACGCGTTTCGAACCCGAAACGGATTCTTCATCAGTTGTATATCAGTTGTTCATCAGGTTGTACAACTGATGAAGGATCCGTTCCGGGTCCGAAACGCGTCTTGTCTTTTATAATCGATTTTATTTTAAAAAACTTTTATGGAACCATTGTATTAATAAACCACTTTTGGAACATATTATGCCGGGTCTTCCGTAAGATCAGAGGGGTCGTCCATCGGGTCTCCAGGAATAGAGACCTTCTACTGCATTTATCTTCATCGGTACCATTACCGAAATCACGCCCCAGTGGCAGCATCTTGTTCCACTCTACATGCGACTATATGTGTTGTGCCATTAGCACAACGTCAAAAGGTGAGTGCACACTCTGCACACACACCATATCATACTCTTGAGGTAATCTATACATTGAGCGCTCCCCGCTCTCTATTTTTCTCTTTTCCTCAATTTCCTGTTACAGTGATATATCAGAAACTTTCATGGTGGGTTTTGGGACCTCAAGTTATAGCTACACAGAAATGTATACACAGAAATCCAAAGCTAAGTCAATGGTTCTTTGTTCTTGATTGGCTCCTTCCAGCTCTCCAGAGTAAATGATTCATTTAAAGTCTAAAAACCCACACTCTATTCACACCTCACTCTCTTGAAGAAAAAAAACAAAGACAAAAGAATTTTGAAGAACTGGAATTAGCTGAACATTTCTATTTTTTTGTCCCTGGAGACTGGAATGTATGTGTGGAATATATGTGGTATTGACCCATCTCAATGAAATGGGTCTCAGTAGTAGAGATCAGAGGATTCACAAAAAGAATTGGAACAGCAGCAACAGGGAGGTAAGAAATGCTAATTCTGAACATACAAATATTACCCTGACTACTTACTTGAAACAACCTATCCATGTGCGAAAGTGAAAAGCAAAGCAAAAAGACAAAACAGTACAAACAGATAATAAAAGTCACCAGAGCAAACAAAGTACAAAATCACAAAATGGTAAAGTATTCTAAACAGGAGCCAAAGGTCAGGATACCAGAAAAACAATGAACAAAGTAACAAGCAAAGAACGGAGTCAGCTAGTAAGAAAGTTATACTCAGGATCTAGGAAGAAGGGGCAAGACTCATATATGATCTCAGAGACCAGGCGCCTCAATAACGATTTGGCCAGAACTCAGAGATACAGGGAGCATCTGCAGGGTAATATCAAAAGAAGTCAATCACCAAAGGTTAACTAATGCTGAACCATATACTGCAGGAAAAAGACAAGTGTGGTTCTTATCAATCCAAACGGAACAGCCGACTTAAACCAGCTGTAGATGTTCAGAAATGTTCAAAGATGCAATCAGCGCCTCCACAGCTCCATACAACGGATGACACCAACATTTTACATCAGAATTGTGAAATACACAAAGCACCTGCTGAAGAACCTCTTTAAGAAAAAAAAGCATAACTTCCAGTCTGGTCGGTAGGGTTCCAACAACTGAACAATCAGCTGTTCATTCAAATGCAAATAGATACCCCAAAGAAGGAAACGGTTGGATCCATGGCCAGATTAAATGGCCAGAAGATGAAGACCTGCTCAGAGCATTGATCAGGCATTGATGGCGTGCTGTACCCAGGATAGCCTGTCCCTGTTAAATTTGAAAGACCCCTTTAACAAGATCTGGTGATATTTGATGTTTCTAGACAGGTTGATGGCAAAGAGTATGGCAAAGAGAATGACATCATACATACTTTAACAATACTGAAAATATTTTTGGTCTGGACTCTAGAGCTGTACAGTATAACTTTAAACAAGTAAAGCTTTGATTTGAGTTTGCTTGAATGACACAATACCTACTGACAAGATGAAATTGCCCTAAGACATGCACACTATGGAAACATACATTTGGAACAGTTGATTTTTCCAACACCATAGGAGATGTTTCCTGCGCACATAATCAGGAGTGAACCTGCTGTTAGCTGTCTCTTAATATACTTTATATTCCAGAGAAATAGTCTTAGTGTGGAGAAACTTCTTCTTACTTGTCTGCAGGTATCATTATAAGGTATAAAATGTTCATTTACTTAAAGAGGAGTTATCAATAGTATAGAAATATCAATATTAAAAGTTGTAGTCAAATCTTTCTATATTAGTTCTAGACCAATCAGACACAATAAAAATATTACAACACTGCATCAATGTGCATAGTCAGAATTTTACTCTACTTGTTATTGTGGATTTATCATATTTATGTGTCCTGCTGTCCCTCAGAGATGATGAACATGGAAATGAAGACCCCTACATAGCTCTTAGTTTGCCTCAAGGCCACCATAAGGGTCTTTGAAGACTTCTGCATGCAAACAGGGAATAAAGGGCCATACGTGTTGCCACTAACTCAGCCTGAAGCTATCCCCAATGTACCGCCATGACAGCACAGCTATTATTCAACTTGTCAGTAGCTAAAGTAAATTAATGTTCTTGATAAATACAGAAATAGAAAAAAAAAATGTTTACTGCACCATAGTGATCATTCTTACCCGCTGTAATGTAAAACTAATGTAAAACGCTGCAGTTTCACTAAGCCTAAAATAATATAAACCCAATGTATTATTATTGAATGAATAATAGAATAACAATACATTATATTATTGAATAAGAATTAGCAGAATAAATAGAATGATTGACACTTTATTTGAAGAAATTGTAAAAGAGGTTGTTAGGTCACAACTAGTTATCTCCAGCGATGGGACCCCCACAGATCCTGATTCTGCGAGTCTATTGTACCATCTCATGAAAAGAGATGATGGTCACACATGCTCTGTTCATGACTAGGGGACTGATGGTGATAGCCAAGTGCAGTACTTGGATACTCTTGTCAGTGCCATGTTCTGACAGCACCTTCTAATGTTTCCTTTTAAGGCACATTGACCCCACACATTTTTTTTTCGCTGACCTATTTTGCAAATGTTTCAAAGAAATAGAAACTACTGTCTGCAGGAATATCATATATTGGTATGATCACTAATACACCATAATTGTGATGCAGGGTGAAGAAAAAAGCCTAGATGGATAGAAAGGATGGACAAGGACAGTGAGCCCTAAGACTTAACCCCTCTCCAGCTGTTGCTACCTAATTGCTCACCCTACCAGCACAACTGGAAGACGTTCCCTGTGCCAAAGTGCAAATAAGAAAGCAACCACAGAACCAGACAGTCAGATACAGAGAAAAGGGTCAATGAATCCAAAATACAGAAGATAAATACCATCCAGCTCAAATAAGTCTTAACAAGCAAGGAGGAAATAGCCAGCAAACCTTTTATGAGATGTCAGTCCAGAAGATGTCCCTGACACCCAGACAGAGCAGAAATGTGAGTGAAGGAAGATTGTGTCTATGACAGCTAAATTAAAAACTTCATAGTAGACAAACAGGTGTGGGGGAAATCAGTTAGGAAGGCTAGGAAATGAGTAAACCCGTATTCAGACTAGTAAAGACAGAATAAACAAAACCATACTTTACAGCAGATCATCAGCCATACTTTACATTGAAATGAAAGCTAAATGGGCACAGATGTTACAATAGTTCTACAAAACTTTTTCTATCAATTCCACTATTAGTGGCTGCCCACCCCTCCCCTCTCCATAGGAAACAGCACTACCCGGTCATATGGATGGGGTAAGCAGGCTCTATCTTTTCCTAGTGTACGGTACGGTGCCACATGTGTGACACCGTACCGACACAGGGTCGCAATAGCTGGTTGTGTGGATGTTTGTTGCTGTATATTCATCCCCATACATGCAGTATGAATGGGGCCTAAATGTGTCTCTTTATACACACTTACTATTGTTTTTGCAAAAGCTTAATTTAAAGATTTTGTGTACCGTAAGGTCATGTTAAGAGCATAAACTTTGCTATGAGGGCACAGTGATATTATAGATGGGGGTCCTCTGCCTAGAATCCAATTTGTATTAAGATGCTGAATATAAAAGACCTTCAGGGCTCGGAACAAAGTCCCTGCTGGTTTTCTGACATGGACTGAAGAATGTAAATATTGAGACAACTAAATATAATGGATTAGATGTCGCGTTTGTTGTTTGTAATTTTACTGCAGTCATTTCCTCTATGTTTATTCTCGGCTTGACTCGCCAACTTAGAAATGATGATAATCCGCTTTTCTAAAACAAGACGTATTGCGTTACTTGACAGTGAAACATTGGTAATATGTGCAGCCTCCTAACATGTTAGGATGAATATCAATAAATGTCTGTTTACTAAACAAGTAGAAAAATACCAAATTCATGACTCCGACCACCTTACAATAAGTTTATTGCGCTTAGTGGTTAATATGAACAGATTGTGGGTTACGTGTGGCTGATGAAAATATATTGACTATTGCTATTTAAGGGAACAGGGACTTAGCTAAGATGCACTGAGGGTTTCTGTGGCTGCACGATACAGGACATATTTATCCTGATTAAAAGTAAATTGACATTGAAACTAGTTTTTAGATTAGATTACCACATATACACTTAGAGAGGAACCTTTTAAACGAATTCAATAGGAGCAGACTGGATGTTTAGCTTCTTACAGTAGAAGTCATTTCCTATGTTATGAATCATGTGACCGCAATCAAACTCAATAAAATATTTCTTACCTTCTGGTCTAAAAGAAAGAAAGGGTATCTGCTTTATAGTATATATAAGGTCACAAAAAGTTTGTAAAAAGACATTGCCCCATGAAGTCCAACATATTAGTCCTACAATATACAGTGTTGATCAAGAGGATGGCATAAAACCCTGCATGGCTGAAGACAATTGGCCTAAAATTTCTTCCTAACCCCTAATATTTACAAAAATGTTTTATTCACATAACATGTGATATTTTTGCTTTCTATTAAGGCATCTAGGTCCCATTTAAACATGTACAAAGTATCTGCAGAGAGTTCCATAGTCTCACATCTCAAGCAAAGTGTCCAGAGTTAGGCCCCTTTTACATAACCGTATATATGATGGGCGTACTGTAATCCATTAAGTAAAAAAAAAAGACCACTATGGCTTACCCCTCTTCTTTATTGTTGGGATCTATCTGCTTGTAAGAGATGCTGCGCCACAGTGCAAGGATCAAAATATTGGATGGACTCCTAACTACGACTAAGGGCCATCTAAGGGCTCCAAAATGTGTGTGTCATACATATGTATTATTCACAATGGAAGAATAAAGCTTGAAAAACATTTTAACAAAGTGCTGGATTCTCCTTGTCCTTTCTTAGATTCATTCATGATGGGCGTGCAAGAAAAAATATGGTGGTCCAGCCAACTTCAGTGAACTTTCAAACTTTTATTGCGTCAATTTTCATTTATCCACAGTGTTAATCCATTGTTCTACGCGTTTCGAGCGGACTAGCCGCTCTTAGTCATGGAAAGATGATGATGGGCGTGCACTTGCTGTAGGATCAGCAGCTAGCATATGGCCACCATAGAAATGCATTGTGCACACCCCTGTACGGTGAGCACACACAAGCCGTAAAAAAGATCAGCACATCTCGCTATGGAGAGAGGAAAGGGCAGGGGTTGGGAACTGGGACTCTTTTTCGCATGGATGCACGTTATAGGGTCACAGTATTTGTACTTGATTGGTCTATGTTGAAAATAGATGATAGTTACTCAATCAAAAAAGTCAGTTTAATGTGCACAATGTATTTGAGTAATATATTAATATATGTAATATTTATGGTACTATACTCTAAATTTTATAGTTTTCTTCTAAGGGCATCTCTGGTTACATCTGGTAATGGCTCCATATCAGTAATTGACCTGACATTAAAGTTTACTTCTAGTTAATAGATCTACAAACCCAGACCCTAACCTTAAAATAAAAGCTTGAATCTAGAATAATTGTTCACATAAAATATAATAAATACATGCAACCAAATGTAAAACTTTGATGTTGTTTCCAGTGAATAACACATATTTTATGTCAATAAAGTATAGATTTAATTCCTTTGAAAACTTTGCTTTTATCAAAGCTTTATGCATCTTAAAAGATTTGAATAAAGCATAAAATAATCCACCTTATTGTGCAATGGAAAATAAAGATTCCTGTTGCTCTAAAGAAGATCAAATTATAGTTTTAAGAAACGGCAAATAGACGCAGTTATTTGCAAAAATAAAAGCCCCCATTTAAATGTGACCTTTCAGCTGCATTTGGGACCCCAAACAATCAGCAGGTTCTTTGATACTGGTGGTTAACTGTCCCAATTATCTCTATTTGATGTCTGTTTTTGTCTAGCTTTTAAAAACATATTTTTTTTTGTTGTCTCTTTAGTGTTACATAATTGTACAATGGAACATCTGTGTCCTTCCAGATTTACCGTTGGTTATGTCTGATGGGATGGTTTTTAAATAGTTTTTTTCAAATCACATCCTTTTTTTCATGATACAATAAAAACACTACTCACAACCTCTATTCTTGCCTTCTTACCTACCCTGCTCCAAACCGAAGGCGACAATTGAGCGCTAGTTCCTACCCTACCCATAATAAGTGAGATAAACAAAAGAGACAGTCAAAAAGTGAGATAGGGGCAAACCTAGTCAAAACTAAGATGGTGGTGAGGTACAAAAGGTCCAAAGGTCCAATCAAAGGTCAGACTTAAATCAAAAGCTCTGTGTTTGAATAAGCGAGGCTCAGAAGACTTGGTGTCTGACAGGCACCTACTTAATGGAGGACATAGAATATATGCAGTGATATGCTCACAGGAACATGTACACTCACAATCCAAAACCTGCTGCAAACCGGAAGCGACAACTGAGCGCTAGTTCCCACCCTTGTTTTGTGCATAATAAGTGAGAAAAACAAACAAAAGAGACAGTCAAAAAGTGAGATAGGGGCAAACCTAGTCAAAACTAAGATGGTGGCGAGGTACAAAATTGTAAGTCCAAAGGTTCAATCAAAGGTCAGACTTAAATCAAAAGCTCTGTGTTTGAATAAGCGAGACTCAGAAGGCTTGGTGTCTGACAGGCACCTACTTAATGGAGGACATAGAATATATGCAGTGATATGCTCACAGGAACATGTACACTCACAATTCCAAACCGGAGGCGACAACTGAGCGCTAGTTCCCACCCTTGTTTTGTGCATAATAAGTGAGAAAAACAAACGTATACCTGGGTGAGCTCAAACTACTAGACTAAATCTTGTAGTAGTTCTGATACATGTGCATATTTGCTTGACCAAAAAGATTGCCCATGCAATTAGTTGCCTATCACACCTATCACAAAACCTCACCTTTCTTGAGAACCAATGATCAGATGTGTTTAAAAGTAATTTGTGATAGTTTTGAACGGGGCAATAATCTGTAATAAATGGTTGCATTGGTTCATCTGTTGGTGTACATTACTGGAATGGCGCCCGCACCATGAAAATGCAATGTTGCGATCAGCCGAAAATAAGCAAAATTGTGAACTGATCTTTGTACTGTTTACGTAATCAAACATATCCAGCTGTTTATTTGTCGTAAAGGGGCTTTTTGGTTAGAGACAGACATGTGTTCAACGTTTTGAGCCATGAAAGCTCTTCTAGTACATAAAGTTTCCAATTAGCAACACTGAGAAGTTGGTTTTATTGAAGGTTTTCACAACTGAACTTCTTCAGAAGAAGCTAATTTAGAAAATTCTTTTACAAATGTATTTCATAATTTAATTATCCCTTTGTAAGTAAGCCAATTTGCTTTTTGGATGCACAACTGTTTAGCCGATTGGAACATTTTAACAAACAATAGCAATATTTAATATGAAACCAGCACCAAATACCACAATTACGACCAAGATAATGGACATCTACCAATCTAGTAAAAATAATATTATTTCAGTGCAGACTAAAAGATTGTTTCACAGGCTACATGGCTACAATGTAGCATCACCTAAACTCTCATGATATTGCTAAATGACTGAGAACCTTTAATGAGAATGCTACTATTCCATCTCCAAAGGTGTCCAAACACATGTTATCTCTGATGGCAGCTTTCTCTTGAGAACACGGTGGTGTGCAGAGGTCCTGATAAATATCCCCCAATAGATGTAATCAGAGAATCCAATACTATGGTCCGACTGGGCCAAGTCACATGTACAAATCGGGTATATCAGCCAACTATACAAAAATATCTCCCAAAAAGAGATATTTTTGTATAGTTGGCTGATATACACATGGCTTGAATATGCCTGTTTTATTTGTCAACATATTCAATAAAGTTTGATGAATTGGTATATTTTTATACAAAGAACTGTGTAACTCCTGTATTCTTTTGGTAGCATAATTCTGCCTAGGTCTAGTTGAGTATCTTCTTCTCAGTCATATCAAAACACAGACTAAGAAATAACAATTCTATGCTATGGAAGAGCAGAAGCAATCGTTATGCATTAATTGGCGGAACTTTGCTTTAGGACCTTAAAACACCAAAACCCTCCCTTTCAACAATACAATGGATTTAAAAGAACAGGTTTACTAATATAATGTGTAAGGGAACAGACCTAATGTTCTATCGGCTGCCTAAGCTAAGCTATAGAACGGCATCCACTCCTCTAATACATACAGTAGTAATATATCAGGTTATTTTTTAGTACGTGGGATCTTCATGCTCGTACGTGTATCACACACATCTGGTTTGAAGGAAACCTATTTTTAGGTGTCAAGTTCTGCTTTGTGACTATTCCCCTGATGCTGACGGCCATCTTGCCACAGATGGTGCTGCCTGAAGCAAGAGGCTAAACTCGTCTCATGGATGGTGCACCCCTGTGTCCGATAGTAAAGAAAATTTGTCGAGTTGAATCAAAAGAACTCATAGTTATTACATATGGGAATTATTCAAGAGTCGTTTAGCTGCAGCTTTGCCATATAACCCCATCTACTCGTCTAAAAACAATGTTGGTTTTTATAAAAAAATAAGGTTCTATCTCATTTTGTAAATTTTTTCATTTTCAATTTTCTCTAAAATGATAATAACAAAAACCTAAGGGACATGAGGCAAAGGGGCGATTACTGAAACCATCAAAAGTCCATTTAAATCTACGGATATTTTAATAGATCCCTTAGACTTATTACTATTATTACCATACACCCAAGATTAGTGTTGGGTCAGAAATCAGAAAAGTGTTTGGATTTGTTACCTGAAAATGCACTAAATCTATGAATTAAAGGGGTATTCTGGGAATGGCGGCTGACTATCTGACCGCCGGCGCCCACCATCAGGACGCCGGCGTGTTGCCTATTATTTTGTTAGCTATCCACTGATTCTACATTATATGTCCATATATCTCCTGATGGACCCAACAACATTGTGGGGGAAACGCGTAGAGATGAGATAAGAAGTAGATGAGATCTCAATAGTGCACAGAATCATCATATGTGCCTAGATTAGCTAGACGTAGTGGGATGCATAAATATCAAATGCACCCATGAGGACAGGAGATGCATTGATTACAATACATAGTATCATATGTTCTTGCATCCGAAGCCTAAACTGAGTGTGCAGAGGATCCAAATGTACGTGTGAGAGCTATCTTCAGAATGCGTGCATATTGAGATACTGCACTAGACAGGGCATGTTGTGCATCTGAATATACACTGTGTACGAGTGCTGGTTGAGTCCTAAGGGTGCATGAACACTGATTACTTATATATTCTACTATCTCTACCCTTGTTACAGGACATCTTTATTTTCTGGTGCATGATGGGCTCCCCCAGTGAAGACATGAAAACTGAGGGATGCCATAAACTGTACAATCAATGAGGTTACATTGCCACTGAATTCCTAGTGAGACGGGTGCGCTCTGCTCATCCTGGACGCCACTGCGTCTCCTAGTGATGTGTGGTGACTGAGTGATTGATATTATAGGGGTGTATGTGTGACACCTAGTGGTAATAGAAGGCGTCGGATTTACAATCATATATCATATTGGCTCTAGCTAGCCTATATCCGAATAAGAGGAGACTCTAGCCATCACATACACCTACCATTCACCAGTAAGAGGGTTTTGTAGACGCACACTTAACAACTCTGACTGAACCAGTAACGATGTAATAGTGGATCTAGAAAAAGTGGGTCTAATCATCCCTGTCTCCACCATATTGCCAATATTGGTGGTGGTCCCTGACCTATACACCACCTAGTGGTGAGAGAGGGTACTGTTGATTTCACCCATCTAGTTCTTCCACAATACTTGAGGAGTCATGGCAGAGGATGTGTAACAGTGGCTCTTTTTTATTGGTTGTGCCCCGTCCATTTTGATTTTTAAGACGTCCGAATAAAAGTTATGTTTTATCTATATAATTCTGTTATTTCAGTGAGTTTCTGACCACAATTGACAACGGTATTGACATCAGCATATTCTGTGATATGTATTCTGGGAATAAGCATAGTTCATATTAAAATGGGTCTTTAAAATATAAGCAAATATGTAATTGGTTTCTATTTTAAATTTCTATTTTTTATCAGAAAAATGTTGTGGACATACACTGTAATAAATAATTAAAATGCTACTGGCTCTTTAATAAGTCCTGAGACTTTGTCCCTGTGGGGGAGACACAGGAAAGAAAATGGCCATTGGTCACATGTCCAAATCACATGTCCTGCACCTGCCTGGACAGGTCATGTGATCATCACTATGTTTGGCTGTAGTGGGTTGGTTGCAGTGCATCCAGTATGGCCAGTGTTGTGGTAAGACATGCGGTAATGTGCAGTGATGGCAGTTACACATTATTACTATGGTAACAGAGCAGGACAGTCTGTTACATCATCACTGGGAGCAGAGCATAAGAGGGAGGAGCTGTTACTGAGAACTGAAGGATCATGGGACTTTCAGATTTAGATGATGGCCATCTTAAATATAACTGCCTACTTTCGCAAAGCCCATCAATATGTTCATATTCCCGAAAAACCCCTTTAACTAATATATTTGCTAATGTCCAACACTTATCTACCTGTGTATCTAAGTTTTCTTTTTTTTTTTCATCTTTTTGGTAAGATGATATCAAGCATATCCCATTGTGAAGCATTTTCCAATTTGTAATAAAATAATATATTATAAATAGAGATGAGCGAGTATACTCGTCCGAGCTTGATGCTCGTTCGAGTATTAAGGTACTCGAAACGGCTCGTTGCTCGGACGAGTATTTCCCCTGCTCGAGATCGAGCATTTAATTAAAAAAACACAGTGAAGAACAGTGAAGAATAGAATAAAAACAGTGAACACAGGATCATTTAAGTGAAAAAGACAGTGAAGAACACAGTGAAGAATAGATTACAGATGTTCGGCACATCTGCTTACTTGTCGGAAGATATGCGCGGAACGGCAGCAGGGAGACATCAAGCATCACGGGGAGACATCGGGCAGCACGGGGGAGACATCGGGCAGCACGGGGGAGACATCGGGCAGCACGGGGGGGACATCGGGCAGCACGGGGAGACATCGGGCAGCACGGGGAGACATCGGGCAGCACGGGGGAGACATCGGGCAGCACGGGGGAGACATCGGGCAGCACGGGGGAGACATCGGGCAGCACGGGGGAGACATCGGGCAGCACGGGGGAGACATCGGGCAGCACGGGGGAGACATCGGGCAGCACTGGGGAGACATCGGGCAGCGCGGGGAGACATCGGGCAGCACGGGGAGACATCGGGCAGCACGGGGGAGACATCGGGCAGCGCGGGGAGACATCGGGCAGCACGGGGGAGACATCGGGCAGCATGGGGGAGACATCGGGCAGCGCGGGGAGACATCGGGCAGCACGGGGGAGACATCGGGCAGCACGGGGGAGACATCGGGCAGCACGGGGAGACATCGGGCAGCACGGGGAGACATCGGGCAGCACGGGGAGACTTCAGTGGAAGAAGAGGAGCGGATCCCGGGACAGCGTATCACCCCGACAAGTAAGCAGATGTGCCAAACATCTGTAATCTATTCTTCACTGTGTTTTTCACTGTGTTTTTCACTTAAATGATCCTGTGTTCACTGTGTTCACTGTTTTTATTCTATTCTTCACTGTTCTTCACATCTGCAGACTTGTCGGGAGATAATATACACGGGGAACAGTGAAGAATAGATTGCAGATGTTTGCATACATCTGCTAACTTATCAGAAGACATTCTTTTTCAATTAAATAACACATTTTATTCCCAAACCATGGTCCCTTTGAAAAATGCTCGAGTCTCCCATTGACTTCAATGGGGCTCGTTATTCGAGACGAGCACTCGAGCATCAGGAAAAGTTTGTCTCGAATAACGAGGACCCGAGCATTTTAGTGCTCGCTCATCTCTAATTATAAATCATCTGACTATAACCAGTTAAAGACCAACAGACAGGTCAGCATATCGGATGTTATGTTTTGTTTAAAAGTGGGCATTAGAGATCTTGTTGATTCATCATTTCAAGGAATAAGTCATCAAATCGCTACGAAATATTTAGGGACTAAGTAAGAAGATCAAAGGCTACATGATGCTATCATTATCTATCAAACAAACAGCTCATCCATTAAATTGGCAGAGATAGAAAATGAACTGCGTAATGAGGAAGCGGTAGGTAGGAAACATGCCTAAAAGACATATAAATCATCTGACACACACGGTACCAAAACTGACAAAGTAAGATGGATCATTGGAGATGTTACAAGGCTTACACAATACAAAATAACAGGCTGTGAAGAAAAGCAGCGCTCTAAGAAGCATCTGAGGGGGATGCGTAAACACCATCGCTGTCACAATGACAGTGGATGCTATCACAGCGAATGAAAAGGAAAAAGGTGGCAAAGGTCTAATTAAATGCAGAGAAACTGCAAAAGATGAGAGATTTTAGAGGCAAAAGAGCATTTACATGGAATGAGCTAATGAAATAATGAAAAACGAAAAGAAAAGCTATTCACCAAAACCCATAAGCTCCAAGGGATCTACCAGATATCGAAAAAACGATAAAAAAATTTATGGAAAGCACAATGTTCTACGGTACATGAATAGACAAGGTAGATAGATCAAGGCATTATATATGTACATCTATATATTTATACGGGAATTGAATCTTCCCAACTCTCGATTATCTTTCTTTCATACCAACAAAAGACGCGGCAATACAATAATAATGGAGAGCCCGGGAAGCTGTGCCGAGCACTTCCAGTATTGTGCTGTGCAGAATTTAATATCCATATCAAATAGAAGTGCGGAAACTTAAGGCAACGGAAAAATAGCATAGTATGTACAAAAGGAAGGGGCGTGATGAAATAAGCATAACAATTTCATTACCGCAACGTGTGATTAAATGCTTCATACAGGCGTTTACTCTTTATTACAACCATTTAATGGCTAAGTTCACTTTACTGCTCAGTGGTAAATGATTGCTCCAGTTGTAAAATGATAACCTTTATTCTACAGGAACCTCTTACTATACCTGTATGTAAGGATAACAACCAATTTTGAGATTATTCTTATAATTACACATTTTTTTGTACAACTTTTCTAACTACGTATTTGCATAATTTATTCAGAAAAAGTTATATATATATATATATTCCAACAGTCATCATCTCCACCTAACACAGCACCTTATGAGTGCACAGGAAGTTAGTTCCTCTATTCCAAGGGTAGGGAACCTATGGCTCGGGAGCCAGATGTGGCTCTTTTGGTGGCTGCATTGGCTCTCAGACAGATAGGTAGCCACAGCACATACTCCCATATACTGGGGGGCGTGTGCTATGGCTACCTATCTACTGGGGGGCGTTTGCTGTGGCTACCTATCTACTGGGGGGCATGTGCATATGGTACGGCTCTTACGGAATAACATTTTAAAATATGTGGCGTTTATGGCTTTCTCAGCAAAAAAGGTTCCTGACCCCTGCTCTATTTAATGGACGTTTTTAACGCATATGTTAAACTTCCAATTTTTCACTTTTTTAATGTACGGAAGGAATGGAGGGTAGGACCGGTAGTGTGAATTTAGCCTTATAAGCCCACTTAGAATGCTGTGCTCTGACATTACAGGGGAATGCCCCAGGATAGAAAATTCCAACATCTACATCTGGACGGAAATCCACAGCTTCTGTATTATTTAAAGCACATCTACCACCAGGATGAAGAATTATAAAATAAGCACACTGACATACTGGTGTGTGCCCGCTCTTGCAGGATCTGCTCTTCTTTTAGCTTCTTATGTCTGTATTTTTAAGAAAAAAAGGCTTTAAGAATTAAATTCTTAAATTAAATGAAAAATTTAATGAGCCCGAGGGTCTCTGGGCTCCGTAGGTGTTAATGGAGCCTAGAGTCCCTCAGGTTCATTTCTATAATTATTAAAGCCTTTTTTTTTTCTTGAAAATTATGGCATAAGAAGATCCTGCCACAGAGGGCACACAGCAGTATGTCCGTGTGCTTGGTGTACAATGCCTGATCCTGGTGGTAGATTTCCTTTAAACTAAGCCTCAAAGAGGTTGGCCACTTGCAGCAAATAATTGATATGGTTTGTGTAAGGAAAAGTTATATTCCCGCCGTTTTCTAGATCTCTGCTTGCTTTGCTTCAATAGAAAGCTTTCCTACTTATTTACAGTGGGTATTATCTGTCCATGTAATGTGATAAACATGAAGGCGCACAAGCCGTTATTCTTAGTGAGAGTAATACTGTAGGAGCTGTGTGCTACATGAACAGATTATATCCACTGGAAGTAAACAAAATAGCCATCTACAGAAGGACAGCAAGCAGAGATCTAGAAAACCATTAAGAATTGATACAGAAAGTATATCAGAAAATTATAGAACTTTTTATTACACAAATATCAATTATGTACCGTAAGTGACAAACCCCTTTAAATGTTCTCTATCCATGATTGGACTCTCAGACAGCAGTTGTGCTGCATCTCATATGAGAGGATTTTATGTATCTTAAAATCTCAATTGAATTAGTATTCTTTATAAGCATATCATTCTAGTATAAACAGATATATTCATATACAACAGGACATATTTGTAATAATTACATATAAGTATACAGTATACAATTTTTGATTTCTGCAAATTTTTGAAGAATCCTCACAATTTTTGTCATTTTGCCATACTAGGCCCTTGGTGACTCTATCATCCAAGGACCACATAACCTGTAGTCTGTCTTAAAGGAAACCTACCACTTGAAGTGGCAGGTTTCTGATGGAAATACCAGGCACCAGCTCAGGGTGAGCTGGTGCCGGAGCTTACTTTAGTTAGTGTTTTAAACCGCGGTATCGCGTTTTAAAACACCTTTTAAACTTTATAGCCGGTGCAGGCAGGTACGTGCTCGGCGCTTACCGTGCGCGCGGCTCTCATTCACTTCCTATGTAGCCGCGCGCACGGTAAGCGCCGAGCGCGTACCTGCCTGCGCCGGCTATAAAGTTTAAAAAGTGTTTTAAACCGCGATACCGCGGTTTAAAACACTAACTAAAATAAGCTCCGGCACCAGCTCACCCTGAGCTGGTGCCCGGTATTGCCATCGGAAACCTGCCACTTCAAGTGGTAGGTTTCCTTTAATAGAAAAACTGGCTCCACATACAAGACTCAATTTGCGAGTCTAAATGCTGGTCACATGATGCATGGGAGGACCAGCATGGAGCAGATTACCCACAAATACAGTCACCAGTAAGAACATGACCTTTCCTATAGTTTGCTTTATCTTTAGTATATCTTTCTAATGAGCCATTTTCAGGAATGTCGCTGTAAGCTAATTCTGATCAAATCAAAGTTAAACTTAAATAATTGATGAGTTGCACGTTCATCTAGTATTTTTTATGTGCATTATTTAATGGAAATCTACCATCAAAATCCATCATGATAAACCAGGGGCGGTTACTCATAGATCCAGGCACCGGGACTGTGGTAATCTTCTTTTATTTGTTATCCATGGCCTCCTTTCCTGTGAAATCAACTTTTAAAATTATGCTAGTGATCCAAAAGGGACACTACTAGAGCTTCTCCATACTATATCTTCACACGCTGTTACACTGTGCAGGAGCACTTCCCCCCTCCCAGTGTGTGCTGAAACTTCCTCTTCCTCTTTACAACAACTTTACATCAGAAAGAGGGAAGTGCTGAGCGAGCAGTGAAAAAGCCTGTGAAGCTACAGCATGAAGGCGATCTGGTAACACCCACCTTCTGGCTCATTAGCATCATTAATTTCGAAGGAGACCATCAACAAAGTTGATTTGAGAATGAAGGAGGCAATAGATAAAAAATATAAGAAGATTATCACTGTCAATGCATAAAAATGGTGGCAGTTATTTAACACAAAAATAAACTCAATGTCAATACTAGACAGCCAAAAAAGAGCAATAATAATAATAACAAGTATGTTCTATTAATTCTTGTTTAATTGAATGAAAGTATGTTGTTTTCTTCCTATCTATCAAAATACACTCTTCAAATTATTAGGGGCACTTTCAAAGCCAAAATGGAACAGGAAGAAAAGCACTTGTTAAGCGCTGTTCATTATATTTAATTGTATGAGTCGACACAATAGAGAATATAAAATCAACAATTGTAGTGAGCATGTGACACTTCACATAATGAGTCCACACACATTGTACAAAGCAATTAACTTCAGACTTCTAAGCTTCTTAGGCTACAAATGTGTTTTTTCAAATATTACACAAATATCTTCACCAGCAACATGGGGGACATTTACCTTAAGGTCCCATGCACACAACCGTTTTGGACAACAGTGAACACAGTGAAACTAAGACAAATGACACACTAAGTCTGTCTAATTTGTGCCAGTTTTTCTTCCCCCCCCCAGAATTGTAGATTTAGCTTATTTCATGGGTCTCAAGGATTGGCAAAATCTAATCACACCCACAGCGTAGATTAAAAAAACTGGATAATGCCAAGAATAAGAGAGGAGTGAAGCATCCAAATTTAGAATCTTTCAAATGGTGTGGTTTGAATTTGAATCTATTATGCTCGAGTTAAAGTTGCTCCAATTGCACTGGAAATTTTTTATATAACCCTCTCTCATCTTATATTTGATATCCAAAGCCTATTTTCTTCTAAAATCAACTTTTAAAATCATGTGGGACTACCCTAGCTCCTCTGAAATTTATAGACTTAGGCTGCATTCACACACATGTATGGGGGATGTATATATACGGCTGACGTATATATGGCCAATATACGTCCCCCGTATACTTCTATGGGCTCACGGCATCGTGCGGCACCGTACCTCTCGTACCCCAGAAAAGATAGGACATGTCCTATCTTTTCCCGTATTATGGCACCATGGCCCATATGTTCCTATGGAGAGGGGCGGGGTGAGCTGTGCTCACCTCCTCCTCCTCTTCCCGCGCGCTGCCGTGTGCCCGCCGTGCTACGGGGCGACGGACAGCAGCAGTGTGCATGTAGCCTTACACAGTGTGACCTTCCACCCTCCTTCCTGAGCACTTATGTAGCGATTATTTCCTGCTGGGGGAGGTGAGACAATTTAAGAGCCGATAAACCCAGACCACTGTGAGGCTAGGGTAACCATTCAGACTCATTAGCATAATGTTACAAGTTGATCTTAGAAGAAAGGAGGCCATGGATAATAAATATAATTTAGGATTACCACAGCCACGATGCCAGGATCTATGAGTAAGTGTCATGATGGATTTTAGTGGTAGATTTTCATTAAAGGCGATTTGGGAGATTAAACCACCTACAAGTCCTTATGGACCAATAGTTTTGTGTCCCAAATTACCCTTTAGTAAGTCCCTCTTTGACAGCTATTACAATAAAAAACTTTATACTTTCCTTGGTCTGGTGCTCTGCGTGCCAGCACAGTAGCGCAGTGAAGCCGGAGTACTACATCACAGCTTTATTGCGCAGGTTGCAGTTACAGTGCATGCGCAATGCAGTAAGAGTGTAGCACTCCGGCTTCATTGCAGAACTGCCATGGGGAGAACTAGAGATGGGTCCAAATTGCCTCTTCTGACTTATTACTAGGTAAGTATATAGTATTTTTTTTTTTAATCACAGCCAAAGTGGGACTCATGAAGGGCGATTTGGGACACTAAACCAATGGTCAATAAGGACCTCTTTGTTGTTCAGGGTCCCAAATCATCCTGATAGGTTCTCATTAAACAAAATCACAATGTAGACCTGAAAGGTTAAGCATTTTAAAGGGCAAATAACTAAAATTGTAATATTTTTTCAGTATTTTACCCCAGTTATTTTTCCTATCACCAAGAAAGATAAACACACTAGCATGAAAAGACTCAAGAAAAAAAAAGCGAGGAGTGTGTCAAATATTACACACAACATCTTCCCGAAAAGTCCATCAATCTTAATGCACTGGGTTATTAGCCAAGGATATAATAAAGCTGCTTTCATTATCTACTTGGAAAAACTAATAGAAAGATTGATAGACAAAGTTCTGCAGCGCGGTGTCAGGCTCACCATTTATCCATTTAGCTTCTGTATCATGGATTGCAAACTCTCCACTGACCAAATCTTGTAGCGATACCTTGGCTTTGAGTGACAGGCTATTATCTTCCACTGGAAAAAAAAAAGAACACAAATACACATAAGGTTATTTTTCATCCTCTGCCTCGGCCAAGGAATTACAATTAGTTATAGAAAAAACATAGGAACGGTCAGGCTTGTCATTTTATTTGGAAAGCAATAATGAACGTTTGATGGTGCATTGTACAGAAGAAGCTTCCATCCCCTCTACTGCAGATTCTGCCTTTTATACGGATGAGCTGGGTCCGGTAATGGATAGCTGGCAGCCAATAATAATGCACACCTTAGTTAATTCATTGTTAACACTTCACTGTCTAAACACCCTCCATATTTTACTCCAGGGGCGTAACAACAGTGGTAGCAGCCATAGGAGCCGCTATGGGGCCCATGGTGTCAGGGGGCCCTGTCATCCAAACTAGCACTAAAGAATGGAGAATGTGCACTATTATATACATATTATGCTGCTCACTGTACATATATATGATATATATATATATATATATATATATATATGCTTTTTATGTATGTGCATATGTTATTTATGTATGCTATATGTGTACATGTATATGGTGTGTTTATACTGTTTGTGTGTATATATGCTGTACATCAGTATATGGCACTGTATGTGTGTATATGTGATGTGTATATGGTGTGTATATACTGTATGTGTGTATATATGCTGTATATCAGTATATGGCACTGTATGTGCGTATCTATGTGATGTGTATATGGTGTATGGTGTATATATACTGTATGTGTGTGTATATGTGATGTGTATTTGCTCTATATGTGTATGTATGTGAGAGAGAGTATATAAATGTGTGTGGATGAGTAAAGAACTATGGCCTAGATTTACAAAAGCCCATGTGCCATTTTTCTGTCGGACTTTGAATGTTTTTTCAAGTGCAAACTGCTTAGACATGTATCTAAAGGAAAGCTACTGTCACAGATGTACTTAATAAGGTAGATCTGATGGCAGGTTCCTTTACTGTGATCAAGTCTTATGCTTTTTATATTAAAATCTTGAGTAGCCAATATCTTGATAAAAAGTTTATCTTGTATATATACAAATTACATGAAGAATCTGCTGGGGCATGGGGTAGCCGCACCATGGAGCAAAACTCCACACCCCAGTAACCTCTTTGTAGACCTCCTACCCTATCTTCAGTGTGCAGCCTGCTGGAGTTGCATGCACACGTCTGAGAAGCTGATGGGTCCATGCACTGTTTACTTTATTTAATTAATTATTTTAATTAAAAATACATTATTAAGTGTTATCAATTTGATTTTTTTACAGGTTGGCTTGAAAAAGTGAAGCCCTGGCAGGAGCTTCCTGCTAGGATCTGGCTCGTGGAGAAGATTGCTCTGTCCCAGGGCACTGGCAGACAACGGGGCTGTCATTAGAGCCACGGGTCCCCCCAGTAAGTGCCACAGGGGGTGTGTAGAAGCCCCTTACATGCCATAGTCTTGCGCAACCGTGGCATTTAAGGGGTTAACACCTGCAAACAGAGGAATCTCCAATCGCAGGTGTTAGCTGAAATGTTTATATGGTACTTCTATATGATCATCACAGGCAGCCCTGGGGTCCTCAAATTGACCCTGGGCTGCCATGCAAGACTATTGGCACATTGCAATTACAGCTTCAGGGTGTTGATGGGTGGCAGAGAGCACAACATCTTAGATACCTCGGTCCATGTTGGACTCCGATGCCTAAGGTTTCAGAGATTTTCCTGTTTCCGGATGTTATTGCCAGGGCTAGGCAGTGATAACACAGCCCAGCCTTGCCCCTGCAGTTCCCGATGTCCTGCAATCTTCTTCTGATGCGGTGCTGTATAAAGGCACTGCATCGGAAGAAGGATCACCATATATGGTGTACAAGACCTGATAAATCTCTGCCTTTGGCTTAGTTTTATTTGGCATTTTAGTTCATTACAAACTTTTGTCCGTGTGTAAAACCCGTGCTAAACTTTGGAACTATTCTTTGTCTATTCTGCTTCACTATGCAACTTAGTCACTGGTAATTTTGCAATCTTCAATGTAGCAAATCACAAAATGTTTGTCAACTTAGACCCATTCTGATTCATTGCTTGGTCATTTCATTGACACCTCATCTTATCATCTAACAGCAAGTCAGTTCCCCTATTCATTCCTGTTTCCATTGTTTAGTCGTATTGACAGTCACATGACAATGGTGAGGGCTGGAAGGAAGCAAATAACTCAAAAATACAACAATCATTAAAAACATTACTTGCACTACAATTGACATCATGAACCAGAGAATAACATTTTTGTGACTAAGAAATATTTGGAATGGAGAGTCTGTAGGATCTTTGCTATGGCTTCTATAAGCACAGTAGTGGCTGATAACATCGTGAACCAGTTTCTGTGATAACTATCCCTGAAGAAGGAGTCAGTGAGCCTTTGAAACTCTCCTGAGCCCTCACCCCCATCCCACACTCGCTGGTAACATATAGGCATTGGCTTATCTTGGGCGGTATGTGTTTTGTGGGCAATTTTTCTCACTCCACGATACAGGGGATACTCTGCACCATTAGTGCACAGATCTCCATCATTTCATGCTGAGCCCACTGCTAGTGGTTATCCCACTGCAGTTGATGTATACACATACCCAGCCGCCACATATTCATATATCCTAGCCAGTGTGTTTGTGGGATTCAATTGTGGGTGGCCCAGGTCTGGATGACCTGACAATATCAGGTGTCAGGCTCCAGTTGTTCTCTCACCTATGGGTGCACTGGCATGCATCCATTTTAAATGCTTTTATCTTTGCTCCATGGATGTTTGTTCTATGTTTATGTTGGTAACTTAAATGAATAAAATTTTGTCTTTTGGCTACTTGACACATGCTTCTTTTTCATTATACAGGCTGTTTTGCATGTGTTTAGCCCTTGATAGGGTTTTCATACATTGGGGGGCATTTACTAAGGGCCCGATTCGCGTTTTCCCGACGTGTTACCCGAATATTTCCGATTTGCGCCGATTGTACCTGAATTGCCCCGGGATTTTGGCGCACGCGATCGGATTGTGGCGCATCGGCGCCGGCATGCGCGCGACGGAAATCGGGGGGCGTGGCCGAACGAAAACCCGACGTATTCGGAAAAACCGCCGCATTTAAAAACCGAAAAAGTGTCGCTCGGGAAGCGCTTACCTTCACCTGGTCCGAGGTGGTGCATTCCGGCGCGTTGAGATGATTTTCAGCGCAGCAGCAGCAGCACCTGGTGGACGGCGAAGGAACTACCTTCATAAATCCCGGCCGGACCCGAATCCTGTGCAGAGAACGCGCCACTGGATCGCGAATGGGCCGGGTAAGTAAATGTGCCCCATTGTGTTTAGATCCCAAATCTTTCTACAGCCTTTGAAACTAGTCACAAATCAATGGCAGGTGACATCACCACAGCAGAATCTGGAATAGGGTCAGAGCCACCGGTCTGGGCTCACCTCGGTTTACAGCAAAGTGGATATTTTTTTCTCAGCTCTTAACACCCAATGAAAACCCCCCACATCCAGAAGACTCTCAAATTCAGATGTACAAAACACAATACAAAGACTCTCAAATTCAGGAAGAAATGTAAGAAACACAACACAAACTTACAAGCAATAAGGTAAATAACACCTTGTTGTTGATGCTAGAATACTACTGCATTTTAACCCCTTCACGACTGCCATATGGCTATATATGTCCAGTTTGCACATGCCCCATGGACATTTAGAAAAGTCTTGACAATGACCAACTTTGAATGTCCATATCTTCTGAACCATGGCACATAGAATTTCTATGTCATTTTAAACAGATGAATCTCCCCTTTAACATGATGTATGGATTGTGTATGAATGCTTATCAGAACTTGAAATATCCACCCTTAAAGTTGTACTAAAAAAATTATTTTTATGTACAGCTTTCTATTCCTGATTGTAACTTTAAAAATGGATATCTCCGGTTCTCTTAAACATCAATGCACAATATAACATATAACAAAGGGGACTCTTTTGTTTAATATGACACTAGATTTGTATGTCGGCAACTAATAGCAAATTGTATAAAGTATAAAATATGTAATTAATAAAACTAGCCTATAAAGTTAAAGTCTCACATGTCATGAAAAAAAAAAAACAAAGTAAAAATTGTTGTGATATGTGAAGCTTTTCCATAGATATCGTCAATTAAAGAAGAGCAACGGAACTGCAAAAATTGGCCTGGACATTCAGGCACCAATGGCCATCGGTCAGAAACTAGGCACAGGCACATCGCCCCATTTATCAGGCTGATATCTGATTTATTTAGTCGTGCAAGCACCATCTCCATATACTTATCCAAGTCACAGGAGTGACTGTATTTTTATGTTTTTGCGGTCTAGGTTATCTAGTTTCTTTTTGCTAGATAACACACAACTCTTTCCCCTCACAATACTAGCCCAGTAAGTGTGCCTTGTGCATTGCTGTATACGTTTGTGTTACCTGCTAATGAGACCAAGATACGTTAAAAATGGATGAGCTGAATACTGAAAGGCTACACGCAAGGGAACTTAGAGCCGGAAGAAGTTGTCCAATTTACAAATGAAACTAACTTCAGTAAAAGTTATACAATAAAAAAACAAGATGATCTCCAATAGATCCTCTGATGGTCCTCATTGGTCTTGTGTTTACTTTTCTAACATGGTGGGTTTTCGATCTTCAGATATTTGGATACAGCAGATGATCAGAATTAAAGTGGGTGAAATTTTTTTCTTATAAATGTTATTTTTGTTAATGTGGCTTTTATTGCCATTTTTTTAAAATCAGAACCCCTCTATTAATTTTCAAGTTAGTATTGTTTTCTCTATTATAGGAGAAGTCTACTTGCTCAGAACTGAAATGCTGTGATCTGTAGACTCAGAAGAGGAAGGGCGATAGTAATAGGCCTGATCCTTTCCAAGGCATTCTTTACTGTTATCCTAGAAGAAGCATGGATAAATAGGATACAAAGAGAGGCCCAACTAGTGACATGATCTGATTGATCAAGGGGGGACCAATGAAATTCAGTTTAATTAAAGTGAATGCATGTATAACCAATCCATGCATTAAAGCAGGGGTCTCAAACTGCGGCCCGCGGGACAATATTTTGCGGCCCCCACCTGCATGGAGAGGGCAGGTCGCGCTGCATGGAGAGGGCTCACGGGCTGAGCCCTCTCCATAGCCGGTAAGTCTTTGCTGCATATTGCATCGGTGCTAGTACCGATCGCGGGTGTTTTCACAGCGATGGCTGCCGGCAAAGCTGTTGGCAGCCTCAAAAAGATAGCGGCGCATGGGCGCCGCCATCTTACCTGGGATCGCCGCTCCCCGTGACGTCATCGGGGGGCGGCGATCCGTCTCCATGGTAGCCTCGGGTCTTCCGAAGACCCGAGGCTATTTCGTTTTAACCTCTTCATTACAATGTGCTGATAGCACATTGTAATGAATGAGGAGGAAAATCCCCATATATTGCCATACTGTAGTATGGCAGTATATGATAGGATCGATCAGACAACCTAGGGTTAAAGTACCCTAGGGAGTCTGAAAAATAGTATAAATAAAAATACAAAAAAGTTAAAAAAAAAAAAATGATAATAAAAAAACCTAAAATTTCAAATCACCCCCCTTTCCCTAGAACTGACATAATTATAAATAAACAGTAAAAATCATAAACACATCAGGTATCGACGCGTCCAAAAATGCCCGATCTATCAAAATATGATAACGTTTTTTCAATGCGTTTAACCCCGTAACGGAAAATAGCGCCCAAAGTCGAAAATGGCACTTTTTTGCCATTTTGAAAAATATAAAAAATCTATAAAAATTGATCAAAAGGTCGTACAGTCCTAAAAATGATATCATTGAAAATATTATCAAATTTCGCAAAAAATGACACCACCCACAGCTCCGTACACCAAAGTATGAAAAAGTTATTAGCGCCAGAAGTTGGCAAAATCAAAAAAATAATTTTTGTACAGGAGGTTTTAATTTTTGTAAAAAACATTATAAACCTATAACAAATTTGGTATCCCCTTAATCATACCGACCCAAAGAATAAAGTAGACATGTCATTTGGGGCGCTCAGTGAAAGACGTAATATCCAAGCCCACAAGAAAATGGCGCAAATGCGTTTTTTTCATCATTTTCATTGCATTTGGAATTTTTTTCCCGCTTCCAAGTACATGGCATGGAATATTAAATACCATCACTATGAAGTGCAATTTGTTACGCAGAAAACAAGCCGTCACACAGCTCCTTACGTGTAAAAATAAAAAAGTTATAGATTTTTGAAGGTGGGGAGTGAAAAATGGACATGAAAAAACAGGAAAGGGCCCGTAACCGGTTAATCCCCTTCCCTCCGGTACTTGAAGAAGATGAAGTCGCCGCTCTGAACGCACTTGGTGCAGGTCAGAGCGGCGACTTCATCTTCTTCGATGGGAGGCAAGTACCGGGGGGGAGGGGGGGATGGAGTGTCCTGGGCTCAGTGCGGTAGGAGCTTGGGACCCCTCGGTGCACAGGACGCGTTCATAGAGAGTACACGTCTCCCAGCATGGGGCTTTCCTTGCGCTGGGAGACGCCATGACATTTGAATCTGAATAATGATATTTTGTAAGCGCATTTTGTGTGGAAAACTTGATGCGGCCCAGCCTTACCCAGAATCTACCTCCAGCGGCCCACAGGTAAATTGAGTTTGAGACCCCTGTATTAAAGGGTTATTCCCACAAAGCCACGTTTTTTATATCTACTTAGGATAGCAAAATAACACATTCTCTAATTTACTGTTATTAACTGAAATACAGCATTTCACAGATATAAGTCCACCCTGTCTCTATCAGTCCGGGTGTACACAATTTCATTTCAGTTCCCTGTAACTTCTGACTTAGGGTCGGGTCATTATCTTAGATTCCTCTGTGACTCACACTGACACTTGCTGACTCACTTCCTGTCAGCACATTGTGAGGAAAGAGAAGCCGCAAGCTACAAACTACAGGCATATAAGTGATCAGAGGAACGGGGGAGGCAGGAACATCGGTGCATCTGTACATCTATGAGAGCAGATATGTAGCAGTGCTGAGTGTAAAAGTCTGTCAGTCTCTGTCATGCCTCTGTGTAATAGGCATGTCATGCATCTCATCATCTCTGATTTGTCTCATCTATCTCTTTCTATGTGTTATGATCTAATGTGTCTGCTTAGAGAGGCAGCGCTCACATCCTTGAATTTTGCACTGAACTGCCTAGGGAGTGATAGGAGATAAAAAGCAATAAAACTGAGCAAAATTGTAAAGTAATGCGTTATAATGATCTTTATTGTGTTAACTTCACTAGGGGATTGGGATGTGAGAATTTTCTTTCATGAGAAAACCCCTTTAACAAGCACAATGTAACAGTGATCACAAATAGGGGTTATTAGACCTAGTATTAGGCTGGTAGCAGTGGAATATGTCTAAAGGCCTCTCCTGTATAGGAAATATTGTAGGTTCAATCTGTTTTCTCCAATGTTACATGATGTAAATCAGCACAACATCTGTGCTGCCTCTACTTCCATGTAAGCAGACAGTCCTGTGTCATGTATGGCAGTGTCATACTTTACACAGGACTGACAGTTATCTATGGAGAAAGAGGCAGCAGTACATATATACAGCACAAGAACTGACTTTAATGCATACATACAGCACCAAAACCCACCTCAGTACATAAATACAGCACCAGAATTGACCTAAGTACTGGATACAGCACCAAAACTCACCTCAGTACTGGATAGCACATCAGAACCATCTCAGTATATAGATACAGCAGAAGAACTAGCCTCAGTACACAAATAATGAACAAGAGCCCACCTCAGTATATAAATACAGCACCAGAATTGACCTAAGTAATAGATGCAGCACCAGAACTCACCTCAGTACTGGATATCACACCCAGAACCATCTCAGTACTTAGATACAGTAGAAGAACTGACCTCCGTACATAAATACTGAACAAGAACCCACCTCAGTTTATAAAAATAGCACCAGAACTGATCTCAGTACATAAATAGTGCACCTGAATTGACCTCAGTATGCAAATAAAACCAAAATGTAGAATGTATAAAATAACACTTGTGTATGTGCCCCTTGTCCTCTGTTATTCCTCTGGGTAATGTGCAATACTTGTTTGTAAGCAAATACCTTGACTGGTTCTGAGGACTAGACCTTCTTTACCTCTTTACAGGTTATTGTAATTTATTTATCAGTTGTATTTAGTTATTTGACCATTGGTGGACTTTTTTTGTGTAATACATTAATTTAATGAATTCCTTTATTTATATAGCGCATGTTGTCTTTTTACATGGATTTTTTCTACTTTTCTACTAATTAAGTGTTATTTTATGATTTCTTTGTGGTGTTAGATGTTTGATCTAGATGGGGTACATTGTGTCCATGTTCCCTATTACCTGTTCATCAGTAGCATAAGAGCTCACCAGAACTGATCTTATATATAAATACTGTACCAGAACAGTCCTAAGTACATAAATACAGTACCAGAACTAAGCGCATAACTCATACTGGTTTAAAAAAAAAACAATTTCAGTACTAAAATTCACATTGTCCCGGTTGACAAAATGGTCAGATCCTACCAGTTAGTAGAGGAGGATGTTGACCCTGCGTGTAGGAGGTCGAGGTCCAGGAACATAGAGTTTAGTAAAAAGATAATTGCACTGCCCCTGGTCCACCCTGATACTGGCTAGACTTACCCTTGCACTGCATAGAGAGGTACT
Source organism: Engystomops pustulosus (assembly GCF_040894005.1). Classification (NCBI taxonomy): domain Eukaryota; kingdom Metazoa; phylum Chordata; class Amphibia; order Anura; family Leptodactylidae; genus Engystomops; species Engystomops pustulosus. The sequence goes on along the minus strand of NC_092415.1, from coordinate 178,369,541 downwards.
CACCAGGACTGTACCAAGAGTGTCCCTAGACTTTTCCCATGGACCTTTTCTTAGGGAATGTAATATTCAATTGCACAGGCCCTCTCATTTAGGTGACCGTGTCTCGAACACTATATGTTAGTGGCTATAAGGATAACAGCAGATAAGTTCCACCCCTTTAGGTAATGGCGGATTAAGCCTGCCATGGGTCCTGGGCTGTTTTAATATTATACCCCCTACAAGTCCATAATTCACTTCCTAAATATTGTACTATAATCAAGCTTTTTTGGAGTGGAGGATGCAGCCCTTCTGCCTGATTTCTATCTGCAGTTTCAGGACCTTTGGAGGACCTTCAAATGTTCTCAAATGGCTCTTGTGTTCATGTGTATTGTGAGAAGGAACAGATGTGTGAGGATTTCATGGGTGAAAGACCTTTTCATTATAAAATTTGGTGGATGTGTGGGTTAAGTGGCCACGGGTCCCCGAGTAGACTTGAGCCTTTACTGCCTTTAGTTGACCCACTCCTGTATCCACCCATAGGTATAGTGATCAATTTGATAGGGAAATCAACCTGCCTGATGTTATCAACTGCTCGCATTGGTAACATCAGCAAGAAAAGTTGTAAACGGGAGTGTGCAAGCAACACAGGTTAGGGACACCCACCCACGTCAGCATTCACCACGTGCAACGTAATGCCGGAAGTAACACCGAACCTGACACTTCATTTCTGCCTGAACAGTGAACAATGTACATGTCACTCAGTTTGACTCAACAGCCAGTAGGGGCACGGGGGAGTGTAATGGACAGTACTGGAGCCAGCCTAGGTAAATTGCCAAGCAATCAGACATTGTCCTGACTTCGTCACATGTTAAAAACTGATACTAACTGCAACGAGAACAAAGGAATGGAGCATGAAAGCTTAATTAAATGATTAAAGTCATAATACATACCGGTAATATATAAATATTTATTTCCATTAAATATTTCCACAATCTTGTATATTATGGGGTTTCATTTTTTGGTTTGTACCATTAAATACGCTTAAAAGGGGTTCCCTGTATGTTGAAAAATATGTCTGCTTTCTTCCAAAAACAGTGCAGTACCTTACCATGGTTTGCACCGGTTTTGCAGCTCTGCTGTCTAGAGATGAATGGGGCTGAGCTGCAGTACCACTCACTACACATGGTCAGGAGATGAGCTGTTTTTGGAAGAAAGCAGCCATGTGTTTCATCCCCTGTAAGACATTTTTTTGAAACACATCTAGTATTACCCATGTATACTGTATATACGGTATAAAAAATTGCCTTTTAATTGAGAAAACAAACAAAGTATCATGTGACCTCGAAATGATAACCTCAGTGAACTACGTTGCAGTAGAGCATCTACCATAGAATACATCCCCTTAAATTATATGCTACATCATTTCACATATATTTTGATTTCTTTTTAATTGGTATGGAAATAGAAAACAACATAAAAGAATCTGATCCAACCAAAGTAGGCACTTTCATAACAAGTTCTCTCTTTATGGAGCCTATGTGTGAGAATGGTGCGATAAGAACGGCAATATAACAAGAGGGAAGGAACATGTAAAGCTAAGTGTCTGTAGAATACCTAATGACAGATGATAAAAAGGAGTCCGCCTAATGCCTTCCACAATATTGCATTATGTTGAAAAATTTGACATCTTCATTGGACACAGAGGCACAATTCAGCAGCGATGCTTAACTCAAATAAATGCTGGTCTGTAGTCATGTCTGTCCCCATGGGCAGAGTCACTGGAATGTTTCAATGGCCCTTTTGACAAATTCTCCAGTAGCCATTGAGGGCATTGCTATCTAGAATAAAACAATTCGTCACGTTCCCCATGGACCGGCAAGCTATTACAGAGACAAACATTTTGCCAGAAACTGTAGCAGTTTTCTCATGTCCTACTTTCCCGGAATTGCACTCACCACACGTTCCTCTACGCAGTGACAAAGCTGTGTTTGGGAAGAAGAAATTGAACCGTTTCATCAATGTGTAAGTTATTTTTGTGATGCTTCCTATAAAAATACATCGCTTCACAATAAATCACAAGATTAAATGCTGGGTGCTGAAATGGGGATGGTGTTATGGCATAAAAAGCTTAAAGCAAAAAAATATATATTTATAAATAAGTTTTCTTGGCTAAAAAAAATTAAGTTCAACTTAAAGGTTTGTCCTTCTAGTGGGGATGTTAACATTTAAGGTTGATTTATGACAACGAAGGCTCACACTTAGACTAGAGGTCATCCAGTTGCAACTCAGAAATATGGGGATGGCCCGGCACAATAATAACATGGTGCAGTTTACAAACAGTAGTATGGTCAGTGTCTGTAATATGGGAATGTAGGAGGATTTTATAGAAGATAGACAATGATATCAGTCAGACAAATAAGAAATATGATATAGATTTATAGATAGATGATAGATAGATTTATATGAGCATAAATATAAAGTAGATCATAGATAGATAGCTAGATAGATGATAGAAGATATGAGATACAGTAGAAGAGAGATAGATCAATTGATAGATGAATAGTAGAGATGAGCGAGCACTAAAATGCTCAAGTGCTCGTTATTCGAGACAAACTTTTCCCGATGCTCGAGTGCTCATCTTGAATAATGAGCCCCAGTGAAGTCAATGGGAGACTCGAGCATTTTTCACTGAAAGAACACATTGTAAGAAGAACACCGAAGAAGAACACATTGCAGATGTTTGCAGATGTTTTCACTGAAAGAACACATTGAAAGAATACAGTGAAGAACACATTGCAGATGTTTTCACTGAAAGAACACATTGAAAGAACACAGTGAAGAACACATTGCAAATGTTTGCAGATGTTTTCACTGAAAGAATACATTGAAAGAACACAGTGAAGAATACATTGCAGATGTTTCCATACATCTGCAATGTGTTCTTCACACATTTTGTTCTTCATTTACTATTGTGAAGAACACTGTTCAGCGCACGTGTCTTCAGAGATGAATTTCAGATAAGTTAGCAGATGTACGCCAACATCTGCAATGTGTTCTTCACTGTGTTCTTCACTGTGTTTTTCTATTAAATGATCCTGTGTTCACTGTGTTTACTGTTTTCATTGTATTCTTCACTGTTCTTCACTTTGTTTTCTTAAGTAAATGCTCGATCTCAAGCAGGTGAAATACTTGTCCGAGCAACGAGCCGTTTCGAGTATGCTAATACTCGAACGAGCATCAAGCTCCGACGAGTATACTCGCTCATCTCTAATGGATAGATAATAGACAGGAGACAGATAATAGATAGATGATATATAGATAAATACATAGACAAATGATTAGATAGACAGATATGTAGATAAGAAATAATCAAATTATAGGAGATCGATAACTAGACAGATAGATGTTAGATATATAGACATAAAGAGATATAAAGATATCTAGATATTGATATATAGATGAAAAGCATTCAGCCAAGGGGCATTAAAAAAGCATTACATCCTCTGCCCACAAAAGTCCACATGCAGTGGCTCCTCTTTTGGACAGGGGGCCCTGGGCAAATGCCCAGTTTGCGGCCCTGGTCAGAGAGATGAATTTCAGTAATAAAGCTCCATATTTTGTGCAATTGATGCATCTAAAAGACCATTAGTATCCACTCAGGGAGGCTGCTCTGGTATCTCCAGCATGAGATTGTGTAATTGGAGCTTGACATATCATAAGTAGTGGTGATACGTTTTCATTTCTCCCCTCTAGGCAGTTGTATCAGCCAGGATGACTGTTGAATGAGTGTACTAAGATACAATAAGAATACACTCAGGAAGGCTTAACTGGTATCACCTACATTATAACACTGCGGTAGGAGCTTGTCGTATCATCATCAGTTGCTGTGACTAGTGTTTTTGACTTGTTGATTCTGTCCAGGTACTTTTACCATCTAGGAAGCCTGAGATGGCGACCCCCATGAGAAACTGGGGGTCGCCATGGGAAATGACTCAACTGAAGAGAGCTAATAACAGATAGCAAGACATAACTAAAGAAGGTCACTTAATGATCAATATTGATACTATTGAATAGAATATTTTATTATCCCCATACAGGAAATTACTTGTGTCACAACAACAACACCAACTGCATGGCGATAAAAAATCACAATAAGGCTGGATCCACACTGTCGTTGCCCGCCGTACCGTAGCACGACGGGAACACGGCGGCACACAGGGAGAGGAGGAGGAGGAGGTGAGCGCTGCTCATCCCCGCCCCTCTCCATAGTGATGTATGGCGCACGGCGCCATATGCCATGAATAGATCTTTTCACGGGCTACGAAGCGGTACGGTGCCGCACATGTGCTGCACCATACCAGTCCTGTAGGGCGCCCATTGCGATCTATGGGGGATGTATATCGACCGTATATACGTCGGCCGTATATACGTCCCCCATGCGGCAGTGTGAATGTAGCCTTACACATATATACATAAAAAATAAAAAAAAGAGTACATGCAAAAAATAAAAAGACATAAAAATGGATTAAAGGGTAGTTACAGAAAAATGAAATAAAAGGGTAGTTACACAGTACAATTGAAAAAAAAAACAGGGTCATAAGGAAAGAAAAAAATGTGAAGTGTTTCTTGAATTTTAAGGAGGAAAACTGTAGAACTTCAAACCCTAAGAAAAATGTTCTAGATTTGGGTTATACAACTACTTACTAAACAGATGTGTAAGATGGAAGTGACGGGAAAACACTAGTAAATTCCCTTAGCATCTGTAAAGAATAAATGGCAGGTTTCTTTATCTTACAGCCTCAGGGGTCTAAAGCTTCGTACTAAATACATATATTAGAGTTACAATAATTAATTGAAATGTCTCATGTTGTAAAAACAGTTGGTATCACAGCACCAACATTATAGTCATCGACGTATAGCGTCAGTTCATGCGAGGTTAACGGATAACCTAGTGAACTTGATGCAAAATACATAACGGAGAGAGATTTTCCCATATCTAGTATTATTGCTTACTCGGCTATTCTCTGAGATATCTACAACCTGGAGCATATTTAAACTAAACCTGACACACCGCACAACTTCTGCTTCCTTTGGGAAATTTTCAACCTACACCTGGTAATTTCCGCTACTGTAACAATGACTAGGGGAATGCCTTTGGCCTTGACAAATAGCTTTGCTTCCGAACACAGAAATTTGCTGCCGGAGATGAAGTGGAGAAATAAAGGGAAACCACAGGCTGTGCGGTGCAACAGTTTTTGACTTGTAAGGGCAATTATTACTTTTTAAATGATCGCGCTTGCATTGTGTATAACTAAGGTCTCCACGATGGAAAGAGCAAATATCATTTGTCACTATAGATTTCTCATTATGCTCTTACATTACACTTGGCATACTGCACATTATATAACCCTTGCATAGTATTTATAACCGGAGCTTTAGGCTTTAGGAATTCCATGTATAATTTGTCAGTATTAAGTAAAAACCTATTTTGCATGAATAATTCTATGTGCGGAAGCCATCACTGTAGACGGTAATTAGAAGCCTCAACACCAGGCCAATGGAGAGTCAGTGTGTTCCTCATGTGTTCATGGGTCTTGCACATAAGTCTGTTTAGTTATCATATAAGTTGCTCGGAAATATAGAAATGGTGCGTGTGAGGTGCTGTGGGTGAATGGCGCTTTGGCTATTTATTGGCTCAAAACAAACACCAAATGTTGTAGTGGAAATTGAGACTCAACACTTGTAGAACTACTTCTTGAACTTCTTCATGTATGGATGAGGCATAGGCGATGTATTGATTGCTGCTTATACATCCTTCCAAATTGACTCCCAAACTGAGTTGGATCAAGTAGAAAGTCTGGAAAAAGTAGACTGGAGCTTATTTGATTGCTATTTTTAGGGAAATTGAAGTATTCAGAGTTGTGCTACCTCAGTGGAAAGGACAACACCAGTCTTGGTGTTTTAATAAAAACTATTTGGACACCTACTTGTGCTGAGATGGTCCTTTTACATTGAGGCAGGGCTGCTTTCCAGGTACTTCCAGAAATAGTTGTCATATAAGCACATATAGGGGATCATTTACTAAGGGCCCGATTCGCGTTTTCCCGACATGTTACCCGAATATTTCAGATTTGCGCCGATTTTCCCTGTATTGCCCCGGGATTTTGGCGCACACGATCGGATTGTGGCGCATCGGCAAAAAACACAACGGATTCGGAAAAAACGCAGCATTTAAAACAATAAAAGTGTCGCTTGGGACGCGCTTACCTTCACTTGGTCCGGCCCAGTGAACTCGAGTGCGTTCAGATGCTTTTCAGCGCATCAGCGCCACCTGGTGGACGTCGGAGGAACTACCTTGATGACCCGAATCCACCGCAGAGAACGCGCCGCTGGATCGCGAACGGACCGGGTAAGTAAATCTGCCCCATTGGGTTTGGTTCACACTACATTTTGGTTTAATGCAGTTGTCTGAATAAAGACCTTAAACTCCGCCTTACCAAGAGGGCATATTACTATGATGTACCTTGAGAACACCATTGGGAGAATTTATCATGGCATTTATGCCAGTTTTCTGATGTAAGAGCCATGAAAAATGTACTTTACTGGTGCATTGGCTACAGACAGACTTGGCTTAGAATTCATCTAGGTCCACGGGACCCAAACCTTTTAGTGTATCGGCTGTGCATCGGGCACCAGTGGGGGCAATAACACAACTAACATGTGAAAATGCTGCCACATATTTTGGAATGTATTTATGCCAATTTATATATATGCAGTCTCCAACATAATCCTTGTTCACATGACAGTCTAAAATGCAAAAAAATCCAACTGTCACAAGGTCAAAAATCATTAGATGTTTTTGAAAGTTGCATTTACAAATTATGCAAATTATTAAACCTACATACAAACTCAACTTAAGAACAAACCTAACGGACCTATCTTGTACGTAACCCAGGGCCTGTTTGTAAATAAACCGATAAATCTTCAATTTTAGAGTTGCAAAAACCAGGACATTTAAGCCTTGCCTAAAAATTACCTCCTACCCACTGGTAACAACCACTTTGGTTGGAGTTTACAAAAACCTAAACCAATTTTGGGCCAGTAGAAGACAAATTTTATTGGATTGTTTCTAAAAATTTTGGAGTGTATTCTAAAAGGACACTCAACATACAGTATTTTCCAAAAAATACACCAAACTTTCACAGTTATTTTTTTTTAATTCTAAAGCCTATGTCTACCCCATGGTATAATATACAGTGTATAAGCAATGGGGTTGAATCTGTTTAACAGTTGGCACAAACTATGACTAGACTAAGCTCTGCCTCCTTGTGCCCCCAACTTCTTAAGCAAATAACTAATCTAACTCTAGTTATGGTGCATCTCTTGACCAAACAAAACCATGAGACAATACGTAGAAGGTATCAGGGTTATCTCTAAGATCCAACAACATGGTTTATCCATATTATTATACAAAAAGGGGGGAACCATGTTGCCTGTTTTGGACAACATCTCTTGACACTTTTCCTGCATTTGTCTCCTTGACCACATTCTCCAACAGTAGACATGTATCTATAATGTTATTCCTCGAAGTGCATTAGGTAGAGTTGGTTACTTGCCAGCAACGACCAGCTGTTTTTCTATCCAAAAAGTCATCACTTTGATCTCCAAAACAGCACGGAGATCCAGCATGGTTGTAGACCTCTGGTGGGCAGATAAGTTGCTAAGCTGCAGTAACAGCTCATTTAGAACTGCTTAGCAACTAGAATGTTTTCAGAGGTTATTCAAAGTGTTCCTTATAATCAAATCCAGTCCTCTACACAACCATTAACTAAAGCCTGTACTTATAAGAGATATTTTAGAAATGATGATACAATTATTAGAATTTTTTGTTATTTTGACATTTTAGTTTGTTTTTTGACTTTTGAATACTTCAATTATTGTATCTGGTTTCAGATTCTATATTTTATTCAAAGCTCAGAGTCTGCAGGTTTTTCACTGACTGCTGGTTTAACACCAGTGCATTCTGAGGGGTCATAATGTGGCACTGTTGTGGTATTGGGAGTACTGGGGGTTGAGTATCTGGGGATCTCTTTGTCGATACAAGGTCTTTACCAAGGATGGGTCCCAGAGTACTGAGCCAAATAATAAAGGAGAAGTATCATTTGGAGCACACAGTGAATGCTGTAAAAACCGAGTCTACAAGAAAATGGTGCAAAAACGTTTATTTCACCAATTTTACCACATTTTGATTTTTCCCCACTTCCCAGTTAACGTCATGGAATAATAAATACTACCACTATTTGCAGAATTTGCAGAAAATAAGCCCTCACGTAGCTCTGTGCATGGCAAAATGAAACATTTTCCATGTAATAATGAAAAATGGAAACTCAAAAATGAATAAAGGCTGTGTACTTAAAGGAGTGCTCACGTTTACACAATGGATATAAATGTTAACCCCTTTCTTTACAATTTTACTTTGTTTTATTGCTGTTTTAGCTCCTATCACTCCCTTGGTTGGTCGGTGTAAAATTCCAGTGTGGGTGGGGATTCTCTAACCAGACACTTCATGATTACTCTGGTTCTGTGAACTGACAATGTGGTTAGATTATTAGGGTACAGGTTTAGCTTCACTTTCATTTAGCTTCTGAACATTGCCCTAATATCTGACACTTGAAAAGAGAGATGAGACCGATCAGAGACCGGCATGAAGTGAGTGTGTGAGCTCGTCCTGGAATGCAAGGTAGGGGGCTAGAGGCAGAGAACAGCTCATCTCAGTGCAGCGTCAGACAGAAGAACAATGGGGGTCATTTACTAAGGGCCCGATTCACGTTACCCGAATATTTCCGATTTGCGTCAATTTTCCCTGTATTGCCCCGGGATTTTGGCGCATGTGATCGGATTGTTGCGCATCGGTGCTGGCATGCACGCGACAGAAATCAGGGGGCGTGGCCAAACAAAAACCCGACGGATTCGGAAATACCGCCGCATTTAAAAATAAAAAATTGTCGCGGGACTCGCGCTTACCTTCACCAGGTATAGGCTGGTGAACTTCAGGGCATTCCGGCGGGCCTCGTGGAACTTCAGCGCAGCAGCGCCACCTGGTGAACGTCGAAGGAACTACCTAAGTGAATCCCGGCCGGACCCGAATCCACCGCAGAGAACGCAGCGCTGGATGGCGAATGGACCGGGTAAGTTAATCTGCCCCAATATGTCTGCTGATGGATCCAGGGGCAACCAAAATTGTGTACACCAGTACTGATAGACGGGATGAAATTATATCTGTGAAATGCTGTATTTTTGTTAATAAAAGTGAATTAGAGAATGTGTTATTTTACATTGTTTACATTTAAGAATCTTGTCTTCGTGTAAATACCTCTTTAAGGGGTCTTTAATATTTATATGTGGTTTCAGAATTTCTATGTACTCACACAACACGATTGCTATATTTAAATTTCTGTTTCATTCAATTTCTAGGAATGAAAAACATTAAAGATCCCTTTAACCCCAGAATGCTTTACTAGCCCTCCCCCCACCCCCCATACAATCTTTTTACTGATGCAGTCCGTGTTATATTTAAAATTTTCCATAAACCAATAAAACATTATTGAAAAAGAACATGAAAGGTCTCGGTGTAGAATTCCATCGATATCACTGCATTGCTCAGTATCTGAGTTCAATACCAGTTTTATAGAAGAACAGAGCAAACTTAATTCCTGGCATTCCAATCAGAGCGAACGTTTAGACTGAATGGAGAGAAACGATCACAGGTGCAGAGTTTTGTAGAACACATAAAATGTATAATTTACTCTGTTTGGAAAGCAACTGAGCAGAATGATTGAACTGTGCAGGCGAGGTACCGCCATCCAGGAAATGGGGCTTCTATGACTATGTCAGCAGTGGGAATCTATAGATGATCTGATATGACTGGCAAAGACAAAATGCTCGATTATCACATTTTCTGCACTGTTACATTTTTCTAAGTATGTCCAAGTCATTTGTAACACATTTACAGTATGTCTGCTCGAAACCGGTGCGAGTAACGGTTTAGACTATAAAAGTCCTTTGTTTGCAAAGGTTATTGCGTGGTTACAAAATGAGTCTTAGTAAATATGACATAAATACACAGCTTTATCAAAATAAACAAAAAAAATCCCACATAGTTTCAGAGAATGACACAGTAAAACCAAGAAATTTTTGAAAATTTTGATTTTCGGAGGATTAGTGCAGAGATTTTTTAGATATAACTCCCGTTTATACTAATTGTAAGTATTAGACTTTTGTGTTAGATAAGTCCTCTGCTTCCTTCATTTTATTTCAATACTTTTGTACAACCATGTGATCTATTTTTCTATAAATTGTTTTTTTAGCTAAAAATAGATTTTTAGCTAAAAGTTATTTCCCTCACATCCCCATATTATGAACTTTATGGCCTTGTCTTGAATATAAATAATACTAGAGTGAGTCAAGAGGGGCATGGCCTCCTGGCCAGCTCGGAAGCTCCTCCCTATACCTTTTCAGCATCAGCAATGCATGTCATGTGACCAGGGTGACATAATCTAAGGTTCTTTAGCTTCCTAACATTACCAAACTGTACCCCATGCATATATCTAATCACATGAAATCACAGTATTGACTTCTACTTCTTCCCATCCTTCATGAAGGTATGCTGTGATTTCATTATGTCACCCTTCTTCCCATCCTTCATGGAGGTATGTTGTGATTTCATGATTACCCTTGTCACATGACATGTACTGCTGAATGCTGAGAATGCTTTAGCTTTCTAACACTATCAAACTTTACCCCGTGCATATATCTAATCATATGAAATAACAGTATTGACTTCTACTTCCTCCCATCCTGCATGGAGGTATGCTGTATTTTCATGATGTCACCCTGGTCACATTACATGCACCGCTGAATGCTGACAAAGCATGGGAGTATCTGGTGAATTCAGCCAAAGGTCACGTCCTGTCTAATTTGCTGAAATCTGCTATATGCAAGGCAGGGTTATAAAGTTGTTTTAATGAGGATCTGTGAGAAACAATTTTTAGCTAAAAGAAAGGTGTCAGTTAGTTAATAGGGCTCTATGGGAAATTGTCACTAGCAGTATTTGAGATAAATGTGGTGACAGGTTCCCTTTAAGCCTAATGTTTATAGCTTCATTGTAGTAATATAGTACACCAATCTACTGATCTATCCTATCACCAGCAGTAGCAACAAAGAATTTTATCTACTTGAACTTGTTCTAATTGTAGCATGGTTTGGCATTTTTCTGGATCATCTTATTGATATTGATGATCGATCCACTGGATACATCATAAGAATCAAAATAGTAAAGTTAAAAGGGAATAGGAGCTGGTCTGCAGGAACATAGCTTGGCTTCTACACAGTCTCCAATACGGAAATCGGCTGATCATTGGGGTCTGAAATGTTGGACCCCCTTGTCTCTGATATTGATGGCCGATCCTATGGATAACTAAAGTAAATGCAACTGTAAAAGCAATTGATCATATATCAGAATAGAAGAACGCATGTGCTAATATCCAATGGACTTGGTTATGCAGAAACAAAATTACAAATCACCCATTGGCAAGTTACTATTGGCAACCCAACTGGCTCAAAATGTTGGCATCTGGCAGTCAATGCAGTCAGCTGCACATCTAAGAAGGCATTAAATCTAGTTATATAGTCTAGTATATGCTAAAGTCAATGAAGACTGAAACAACCTTTTTTTGAACCACCTGCAGATTTTTTTTTGATTGTTTCCCTTTTTAAAATTTATATAGAGTCGATATTGTTTCCAAAATAATCAATGTTTCAGTACAATTTCCCTATAAAATTAGGGAAACATGTCTGTGACAGATGTAAAACCAGTGCATGAACAGTCGCACACATCAAAACAGTCCCCAGAATATTTTTAAGACCAGATGCTCGCAGCTCTGTGGTGTCTGAACCTAATTTGCATTGTAAACTTAGAAATTACGTTGGCAACATGCTAATATTTTTATGCCAGCGCTATTTCTGTGCTTATTTAGCAAAAGTCTAAACTGGGCCCACGGTGGGTATTGAAGAAAAATACAGCTGAGGACGCAGTGCCAATGACCATAAGATAACGCCAAGGATGCCGGAGGGATCCCGATCATCAGCTGAAACTTCAGAAACATCTGCATGGATGCTGACAAGTGAGTACTCCTCTGCCATTAGCCTTCCTTTATATAGAGCCAATTAGTTTTGATTTATATTTTAAATAAGGCCCCAGACACTGGAAGTGCTCATTAGCTATTTCATTCAGTTAAGGTTGTGAATTTATAAAAAATATATCTATATACATATTGTTGGGGTTCCAGCTCAAACAATGGGGTCGGCAAAGACAAATCTTTCTCAGTCGGTAGGTTTAAGGTCCAAACTGTGCATTTATTTTACAAACATCCAGCAGCAAGTAAAACATAAAACAAAATCCTATGCATGTCCGGCTCTAACTATACATCAGGATACCTCACTATTCTACTGCAGGCCTAATACCATGCACCAGTCTCAAAGTCCATACCTTTCACTGGTCTCAAGAAGTTGACCTATTTCCAGGCTTCACTCCCCCAGACTGACATTCTGTACAATGCATTTATTCCTTATGGATGATCTCAGCAAGCCTCACCTTATATTTGTTATCCATAGCCTCCTTCATTCTAAAAGCAACTTTAAAAATTATACAAATGATTGAAAAGGTCCATGGGAGGGGCATAACCAGAGCTCACCCATTCGTTACAGGCTGTTACAATGTAAAAGAGCTCTTCCCCCCTCCCAATGTGGGAGGTTACAAAGAAGTGCTAAGGGAGCACGGGGGAGGATGAGGCAGTGTAACAGGCAGTGAAGCTCCAGAATGGAGGAGCTCTGCTAACGCCCACAGAGCCCTTTTGACTTATAATTTTAAAAGTTGATTTTAGGAGTTTCCTGGTTTATCATGCTTAATTTTGATGGTAGATTTCCTTTAATAGCGATATTTAAAAAAAAAATATTGTAATAATCTAAAAATTGTAAAATAATTAGGCCACTCCTAGCAACATCCTAGGACTAATGGTCATACAGTACCGCTTCAAAAGGGGGTTTCCAGTAGTCATGGAGAACCCCTGGGGGCCATGCACCAAAAAGAAAAAAAAATAGAAAGTGTACTTAGGCAACTGCCAAGTTATTGCACAGTTATTGCAACTGTCCTTGGAACCAACAGCTCCAGAAGTCCACTGTTAATGGGACCCACTTTGGGCAATCGGTGGCCCCCTGGACAACAGCATCACTCTCTCTTACATCATACATCCTGTATGAGACCACTAATAAAGTCAGGATGGGTCCCATGACCCCTGCTGAAGATCAGACAACAGCCGTGATGTTAGGACCAGCAGCCAGAGCATCGTAAGGACAATTTTTGGTCATCCCTCTTCTAGCTACTTGGGATTATCCTTGATACCTGGAACATCGGTCATAAAGGCATCCTGATATCAACATCTCAACTAATTTCAAGTGGAAGCTTTAAATGCAGATTTCTTGCTATGATTGATGAGTGACAGAGCAATAGAAGAACAATACCTTGTGTTTTAATATACAATGCATAATACCGTAAGTTCATGGCATTCATACTGCTCGAACCTCTTAAGTAAAGGAGCAGCCTCCCAGCTGTTCACTTATGTTGTAATGAATGTCAGTAGCAATTCTCTGGTATCACCATTTGCCATCAGTTTGTGTTACCATAGATCCACTGTCTGAAAATCAATAGCACATTGCAAATCAAGCGGTGTACACAGAACCGAGATCTAACATACATTTTCTTTAACACTTCAGTTAAAATGTTAATGGCAAAAAAAGCCCCCAAAAACACAGAGTCCAAGAAATGACATTTGTGTGGAGGAGAACTGATATTTAGAAAAGAATCAATCAAATTCAATGAGATTGAAAACGGTAAAAATAAATGAGTAACTCGGAGAGTTCATGTATGTGAGTCGCCCCCGTTCATCAGCTGGAGGTCCTGGCATTTTGGATTCGGACATGTATAAATGGGAATTGAATTTTGACTAAGGCTAAATTCCATATATAATACCTGACTTCTTTGTCTTACATAATGTATATGGCTTTTTGATTGTTTTTACGCAGCTGCCAGGCACATAAAGAACAGCCTGTTCTAGAAAACACATTTATACTATTGTATGATTCAATTAAAATTCAATTGCTAGAGTTTTCTGGTAATGGATAGTATTGATTTCCAATGACTACATTTTCCTTCAGAAGAAAAAATGGCAAAAACAAATGTTTATAGTGGGGTGTAAAAAGGGCTTCGATATGATGTACTGCAAACAGGAGCACGTGCGTATGATACCTAAGTAGTATTGTATTATTTACTGCTATACTAAATTTAGTCCTAAATATACTTGCCCACAGATCCAGGGGATCATGGACAAGTGGAGCCATGGGAAGTGTCCCTTACACCCTAATCTGAATGGATTGGTTATTGTGCAGGCAAAGAGTACAACACTACAGAACATATAAAACAATTGTCTTATACATATACATACATATACAAATATTGTGGTGGATCCAATCCCTTAATAAATGAGAAGGTAGTCATGTAGGCACAACCCACACTATTTATTTCATTTGTAGGTTTCAAAAACATCCTTGTGACCTTACTCAATCATTTTGGATACTTTGTTCAACCTACAGTGGGTACGGAAAGTATTCAGACCCTTTTGCATTTTATGCTCTTTGTTTCATTGCAGCCAATTGGTAAGATCAAAAGAAAGGTCCTTTGTTTTTCTTATAAATGTACATTCTGCACAGAAATGTAGATATTTTTGCTAATTTATTAAAAAAGAAAAACTGAAATATCACATGGTGATAAGTATTCAGCCCCTTGGCTCAGTATTGAGTAGAAGCAGCTTTGGAGCTGGTACAGCCAGGAGGCTTCTTGGAAATACGGAACAGGTTTTTCACACCTGGATTTTGGCATCCTCTGTCTATTCCTTACAGATCTTCTCCAGTTCCCTCAGGTTGGATGGTGAATGTTGGTGGAAGCCATTTTTAAGTCTCTCGAGATGCTCAATTGGTATTAAGTCAGACTCTGGCTGGGCCAGTCAGGAATGGTCCGGAATTTCCTTGGGTTTGTACTTAAGTTAAATTTGTATCTAAGTCGGAACTATAATTGCAGAACCAGACACATTTTTCTTGTCCCAGTGACAATTGGATTTTCAAAATATTTTGCTGTAATGGGACCAAGGATTATCAATAGAGCTTCATTACAGACACCTTACAGCTGATCAGTGCAGCCTGGAACTAAAGGAAAGCATCCAGAGCGCTTCACCAGAGGTCACAGGGACAGAGAGGTCCATCTGTATCTAGGGGTCATCTGTAAATCGGGTGTCCTTAAGTAGGGGACCACCTGTATATTATTTTCTTACACTATGTATATAAATATTTTAAAGACTTGAATAAACATCCGATTTAACTTTGTAAAACTTTCAAATGAATTCAGTCTCACCTATGACGCCACAGATGGTGAATGCTTCACATGTTGTATGATTGATTGTTTTATCATAGTTTCATAACTTCTTACATTTTTAGGATGAACATATTTATATTATGACACTATTAGAACTTAAAAAGAGGAAAGGAAAGCATGGCACAGAGAGTTTATGGTTATGGTAAGCAATTTATAATCCAATGATTTCCCTACAGTCACATTTACTCACCTCAATATGGATTATATAGAGTAAATTCCCATTCTTTGATAAGAAATCCAATCCATAAAACAACTACATCCAGCTTTTTGGGCCAATGAATATATGGCATCTATCCTAGATTATTTTAGGCCATACACTTTAATTAGGACATACCTCTATTTTAGACCACAACCTTCATTATTGAAAGAATTAAACGTTTTTATGTGAATTGGTAAAGGGATACGACCAGCCTATGCTTAGGTTGGGCTACAAGCAATTTGTATTCTTTTGCGCCATTGTCTTTCTAAAGGCCAAGCCTTAGTTGCTGAGTACTAAACAGCACAATGTTATACTACTCCAAATTTACAAAATGAAGGAATAGAGCATATCCTTGATAATACACTATTGTACTAAGTCTACGTGATAGGTTTTACTCATCACAGTATATATACCCGCTTGGTAATCCATTGAACAATTGTTTTATAATTCTGTACTCATTTCCGCTATTCATGTTTTACAATAAGTCAACGTTATTCATGAATGCCAGTTCAATGATTGAAAAGAACAAAGGAAAACCTTGATATGAAATAACATGGTAAAACATTTCACTGTGTTGGATGTTGTTTAGCCAAATTATTTTGTTTCTTTTTTAGATCCAATATGTTATTAAGGGAAGTAGCTTAATATTTATTCCAGGTAAAATGTGGTGGTCACATCTACATCATATGTCCTACCTGTTATGATCTCATGGCATCATCACGACTACCAGCTTCAGAGCAAAGGTATGCGGCCCCCCAAAATTCTTTGGCCAAGACCCAGGAACAGTACTAAAAGGTACCGCTAATCTTAACCCTCAAGTATATGAATCTATGTTGACATCACCCCTAACTATAATCATGGGGAAAAGAAGGATGAGGTGTATAGAATTTGACATGACCAATCCTGTGTCAAGTATGGTATGGTATGCTGTTTGATCACATCAGATTCTTATCCTTATGGAAACCTTTGTGTCACGGCTCGGGGTCAGTGAACCCCCTGGACCACCGTAGATGACACTATCCGACACCTGGGCCTGGAATCTAAGTAGCACCTGGTCTTCACCAGAGCCTGCAGGATGGTCTTGCTGCGGTGTGGTGGCAGCCAAGGTTGAGGTACAGGTAAGGCAGGCAGTCTCATGGTCAGAAGCAAGTAGAGAGTCAGGAACTGAGCAGGAGATCAAGGCTGGCCCCGGTCCAGTCGCGATCCCGCGGCGCGTTGTCCTATGAGGATTCGGGTCTGCCGGGATTCACTAAGGTTGTGCGTTCAATATCCAGCAGGTGTTGCTGCTGCGCCGAGGTTCACCTTCTTCTTCCTGGTGCATGTAAGTGCGTGAGTTGCGACACAAATTGTTTTTTAAATTCCCTGTTTTTTCCGAATCCGTCAGGTTTTCCGACGGCTACTCCCCGGTTTCTGTCACGTGAAAGCCAGCGCCGATGCAGCACAATCCGACCACGTGTGCCAAAATCCCAGGGCAATTTGGCGCAAAATGGAAATATTCGGGAAACCCGTCGAAAGTACAGCGTTTGGACCCTTAGTAAATGAGCCCCATAGAGTCTTATAAACAAAGGACAGAAAAAAGAAAAGATACTAAATAGGATTTAAAAATGGGTCTTGCAAAAATCAGACACAGACGTGTCACATGCATTTCAAAATGAAAGCTTAGAGATCATTTATCTCTGTTTGTTTTGATTTGTTTTTGTCGTCTTTTTTCCGTCTGCTTCTTTGGTAATTTATCAATCTCACTTTTTCTTTGTATTAAATGTTTTTTGTTCCAGATCTCTTTCTCTTGATGTCACACAAATGTCTCAAGTCACTTCTTTCCATCTTCTTAGTTTTCCTATAGTAGGGTTTTCGTCTGGAGTTTTTTGTTAATGTTACAAATTTTAGACTATTTGTAATAATTAATGGGACGAGTAACATTTAGCGCATAAGGAATAGAAGATAAATGTGTCTAATTGACGATAAACAAATGTCCCCAAAAAGAGGCAAAAATTGCAATACAAAAGGAAGAAAAATAAAGAACAATGACCCCCCATGGAGTCTCTTCCCAAACAATTCCCTTTCATTGCAGTTCAGGTCCACCTATCTCCACTTGTAATACTGAAATACTCTTTAGGCTTTGCTCATGATATATATAGTACTGGTAGTATAGGTATATAATATATGATTTTGTTTGCATAATCCTAAAATATTATATTATATTATGATACACTGATCAAAATGACAAACAAATTGAATGCTAGGAGTATCTAATTTTATATTTTTTTCCCCCTAGTTTTCATGGCTGAAATAATGTTTTTATTCTCAACAAAGGCTCCATTTCATATAAATCTATTCTGAAATATGGAAATTAGGTGCATAAACACAATTATAAATTGCTGTATTATGGATTGCTTTCTAATGCTAATTATTTTTATACATTTATAATTTATTAGATCTGAAAAGATTGCGAATATTGAGACTGAAAAGATTCTTTATCCTATTTTCTGTATCTACAAATAAGTCAATTAATATGCAAATTACTAACAAAACAAAACTCTCTGCAGTTTACTGAAGGTACGATGTTTATTACAGATTCTGGGCCAGATGTATCACTTGATTTTGTTGTTGTTCTAGTGAATTTAATTTTTTTAGCTGTACTTTTGCGCAAGTTTTGCAACACCAAACTAAAAATCACCATGTTTTCCCTATGTATCCTATCCCAGATGTTTTGCTGAGCCTACTTATAAATCATCATTAGAGATTTTTAATTCAGGTGCAAATTTGGTGCAAAAACACTTCAGCCCAAAAGTGGCGTAGACTATGAAGCAAAGCCCTGAGCTCTTCTGTAGAGCAGTATATTCCCTGTATGGTACAGCACCAGATCTAATAAGAATCCAAACTGGACTGTGCCCTAACTTCATAAAGTCCCCATAGTGAGCACAACTATTGTCTTAATGTTAGACTCAAACTTAGTCCATTCTAAATGCATATTCCTTTTTGGAACTGAAGATTATTAGACAATCAGGAATTTTCCAGTGATCCCTCCCTTTTTTGCAGCTCTGCATTAACTATTGTTTCTTGTCGACAATTTTTAACCTGAATGGGTCAATTTCCAGGTGAGCTGCTACTGGTTTTAATACATAGACCAAAAAGTTAGACCTCCCACTTATTTGATATTTCCAGGCATTCCTTAAAATTATTTTTGGCTGTCATTACAATTTTAAAGGAATTATCTAGAGGTCATAAAACATGGCTGCTATCTTCCATAACCAGTTCCACACCTGACCATGGGCTGTGTGGGATTGCAACTTGGCTACAAAGAGATAAATGGAGCTAAATTGCAATGCCGGCACAAATTATGGACCAGGACAGGGAATGGGGGCATGGCAGGTGCCAGCCTCTCTAAACAAACAGGTGCACGGTACCTACAGATGGCGACGTGGGACAATGGGAGCTCCAAAAAAGGTGAGCATAAATTTATTTTTTACAGCCCCCCCCATGTCACTTTTTTATATTCACACTAGTACAACCCCTTTAAAGGAAATCTACCAACAGGATCAAGGACTGTAAACCAAGCACACTGACAAACTGGTGTGTGCCCCCTCTGGCAGTATCTCGTTTCAGCTTTTTATGCACTTATTTTTTACTAACAAAGGGCATTAAAAAAAAAATCTGTCCCCAATCATGTGACGTCACACAGGCACACATCTTTTATATCACAGAGCGTAATCAGAGCTGTGTGATATATACCGAGCCCTGCACCTGCGTGACATCACAAGACCAGGGACATAATGAGCTGTGGACTTGTGTGACATCACTTAACCTGGATATATTAAACTGTGCACCTGTGTGACATCACATGCCTAGGAATATTATGAGCCGTGCACCTGTATGACATAACATGATCAGGTATATAATGAGCCGTGCACCTGTGTGAAACCACATGACCAGGTATATAATGAACCGTGCATTTGTGTGACATCACATGACCAGGTATATAATGAACCGTGCATTTGTGTGACATCACATGACCAGGTATATAATGAACCGTGCATTTGTGTGACATCACACGACCAGGAATATAATGAGCCATGCACCTGTGTGACATCACATGACTAGGGATCGGTTTTCATCCACAGGAAGTAAACAATGAAGCTTCCTATTGTATGGCAGCAAGCAGAGATAGTAATTGATACAAAAAGTATATTGCAAAATTGCATAACTTTTCATTATACAAACAATATCAATTTGGTTCATTTGATGATAACAGGAACCCCCCCCCCCATTTTACAACTTCACAGGACAACTCAATTGCATATAGTTATTGGCACAGTTTTAGTCAACGACCTTTGGTTCATCTAATGACATTCATGGGTAAAATTCAAAGAGCTATTTACACATTTCCCATATGTATAAATAGAATAATGTATTTTCTGTAATCTCGCCCATCTGAATACAGACCGGTTGTTTTTGTAACAGATCTGCCATTTTACCCGATACGTCAAAACAGACTGACAGGGTTATCTTACACGGAGGCTTATTGCAATTTGAGGATGACATGCAGGTACATATCCCCTCCAGGAAGACACATCTGTGATGTCTAAAAGAATTACAAGAAAGCTTGCTATATGCAATCACAAAATGGAAGAAGCTTCTACACAGCCGGCAGAATAACAAGAGATATTTTTAGCAGTAGGAGAGAGGACGGTAAATGAAGGTCTCCTTGAGACCAGTAAAGGGCCACGATCTAATCAATTGGCCGCAATCCGATTTCACCTAATGAAGGCTTTTTCACAAGGTAAAATATTCCCTTTATCTTATTCTATAATTGTATTTCCTTCCACTGTTAAAAAGTGCAAATATATGTAAATGAGGCAGGAAGCAAAGAGACATTTACATTTAAATATCCAAAAACTTACAGGAACTAAACAGGTAATTGCAAGCGTCGTATCACCAAAATGAAATTGCTCTCCTAATGATCCCATTCTCATTACACTGGCTGCCTAATCATAAAGAGAAATATTTTAGGAATAGTCTCCTTCCTTTGCATGACATTTTTGCCGTTTTCCTTATCTTCACTTGCCAGACCACAAGATCTCTTACTTTTATTGTATTTTTTCTCTAAATGTTTGGCGACCAAATATGATCAATGGCTGAATGTGGCCTTTACCTGTAAGGATGTTAAGGTTTGTCGAACTAGCAATACAAGAAAGCAAAAAAAGGTCTACGTTTAAATTTCCACTTTGATGTGCAGAGCTCAATTGTAAGTTTTTGAGATTTTGTATGGCTACATTTACATCATGTTTTATATTTATACACTGGGCCACATTCATCAGGACTTGTACGCTTTATATCTGGCCCTGAAATAGACGCAATTCATGCGGTTTGTAAGAAATTGTGCCTATTTCCTCCACGGCAAGTGGGCTTGGTGGGGTGTGAACAGGGTGTGGCAAGTGGTTGAGTGGGGCAGTGCATTCCTGTTCCCCACTAACGCACTGCCTATAGTCAGTGCCCCTTCAGGCGCAGTATATGGCACAATTCTACAGTGGTTCCCTGGGTCTCCCCGTGTAGAAGGGTCCTGCTAGTGAAAAGAAGCATTACTACTGGGTGGACTCATGAGAAAGCCCCCTGATAGATCCAGCGAGTGCAGGGGATGGGGGCACCATCATATGCTGGCGCACATGTGCCCCAGTATGTTCAGCTTATATTCCAGGAAAGCTTCTGCCATATAAACTGAATGTATCCATAGACTTTTACTGGCAGACGGGGGCATCCTTTTAGGCGCCGTCTGACCAGGATACTTGGTGCATACTGTGAGAAAAACAGCTTGGAAAAGTGTAGCAATCTACGTTTCTCCATGCTGCTCACTCCTGCGTATACACTCAGTGGAGGCTATAATAGTCTATAATGGACAGATGTAAAGTCCCGCGTATGTCACTGTCCACATAAGTGAGAGAGGGGAGAAACAGGATGAAGTATCCCATTGCATGTGCATAGGGTGGGCCTCATTCTAGCCCTGGGTTGTAAGGTTATGTCAGGAATCCTCCTAGTGTAGGGATTAAACATGAGCCTACCCTTAGTAGTGATCGGGACCATTATCTTTTTTTTTGTATGTGTACATATTCATACCGTACCAAAGTATTTTATTTGGGAGGGAGGGGGGGCAGACTTTAATTTACAGATATTTTATTTTGTCTGCTGCAGATTAAACCTTTCTAGCCCGAATGATAAAAAATGTTCGTGCCCGAGGAGTCGTTGCTCTAAAAATCCTTTGTTCCTGAAGTTTGGCACAAATCCACAAGTGAATTGTCTGATGTTTTTTGTCCTCCCTACAAACCCGTAGGGTTCTTATTTTTAATGCACATGAAAATTTCTCTACAGTTGTGTAGTTTTCAATGAAATGTTGGTCACCGCCCGTCCATACATCTGTTGTAGCATCTTCAGGCTCATTTCATCTCTTGGGTTTATAGAATTTTTTTTACATAAATGGTGCCTTTCTATCACAGAAGCTTCACAGAATGCAACTGATAGAGAAAGGGCAGAGGTATCCGTTATCAGATTCATGGAGGTCCGACATCAGGTGGTCAGTGTGACTGTGTTCAGGGGGCCACACTAAGGAGAAGGGGCCCCAAATCACAGAAAACCCTCCTCCCTTACGAAGTGTAAGGAACTCACTGTGCACACCCCACACCCCTGTGCAGAACCCACTGATATATCCTTTAAACTTACAACCAAAACATTATAAGTTTGTTAATCTACTGGGCTAGTCTGACCCTGAGAACCAACCCTTACAATAAGTCAGCCATCTTTTTAGCCAAGAAAATCCCATGAAATGCAGTTTTCAATGAATCTATGGTTTCTAGTAAGTATTCTCTGTTTTGGTGTAGAGCTGATTAGTTTGTGAGGCCGGATCTAACCCAGCAGTCCGTGGACAGCAGTCAGGAGCCAGAATTATGTCATAAATAGCGATTTATTATTGTTGAAAAAGCGTCAACTGAGAGTGTATCCTAATCGATTGAAGATCTTTTCTAAAGTGTTTAATGAGAAGTGAGGTGAGACATCATCCACACTGATGACATGAGCAATTTTCTTGTGATTCGGATAAGTTTCTCTAATAACAACTTAGCAGAAAGTATCTGTAGAACAAGCATTAATTATTATCTACAGCTTTGCCCCCAGCTACTTTCCATCGGGAGCCGGGATAGCTTTTCATTATATAAGCCGCACATCCTCTGGCGCAATCAATAGAATAGGCAAAGATAGAAAATCGCTTTGTTCTTATGCAGATCACGTGCGGGAAGATTTTGGAGCTATTTTGCATGGCTTTTTATACCAGACCAAATTGTAGAAATACAGATTTATGAGGGTGGCAAATGTGTTGATGAGAAGATCTCATAATTAAAGGAGCGGGATATCAAAATTCAAGATGAAGGAGAAATTGATGAACATGAAATAAGGATTGCAGATGCTTTATATTCACAAATTATTATTGTTTGCTAAGGGAAGACCGGCAAATTCTTCATTTACAGTTATAGACAGTTTTATATACAGAAGGATTGACACATAATGATGAACAGACATGTACGTATATATAGGGGCTCATTTACTAAGGGTCGCGCACTGCACTCTTGTCGGACTGTTCACCATTTTCGGGGCTAAAACGGCTTGCACAGGTATTTAAGAAGTGTCTGCTCTGGGATTGTCGCACACGCGATCCTTTTGTGGCGCATCTGCAAATTAGTCCAAATGATTCGGACTGAGCGCAGTATTTTAAATTATGTCACAAGACATGCACTTACATGCACCACTAAAAAGATGGTGAACTCCGTCGGACCTGAGCGTGGAAGCGACACATGCAGGATATCGGGCGCACAATCTTAGTGAATCGCGGCACAGTGCATTATCATCGGACAATGCACTTTCTGTGAACTCCAGTGAGTAAGTAAGTAAGTACGTACGGGTAAGTACGAGTAAGTAAATGTGCCCCATTGCATTTGCATTTACAACCTGCTTAGCTCCTTTTCACAATCTTACCCTTTATGTGCCTCACATAAATACTGACTTTACATATTGGGGTGAAAACTGGACAATTTAGATCACTCAGTAACAGCACAACGGGACCCATTCTGCGTGATCCAGTATAGACTGTAAAGACAGGGCGAGACTATAGGAATTAGCTGTAGAAATATAATGAATCCTCCCGGTGATGGATTTGTGCCATATATATCAGGGCCCATAGTGATTACTCAGATTATATTCTTACTATCTTCCCTATTATCTTGCTATTTTGCATAGAGTGGATTTTCAGAGATTCATCCTATAAAAATATATTAACCTGCCAGCCATTTATGATCATGGTTTTCTAACCTTAGCAACAGGAATGAATGTGTTAGATCCGATGAGTATCGCCTCAGGTCAATTTAATAAGGAAACAACAGAGGACAAATACGAGGCACTTGACTATTCCCACATAGAAGAAATCGGAGAGAATTAGAATTAGCCCCTAGATGTTATCACCGAGGGTCCTGTCTTTACCCTGCAAATTCAGTCTCCTCTAAAGGGGATCTATCACTTACAGAAGAAGCTGTAGTTGTATTTAATAGCCAGGATTTATGGTCCTGTAATAATAATTTTTATTCAAACATAAAATGTATTAGCTACCCGTGGCCTGCTGCATTTCCTTTACTTTTTGGCTGGGGGTGTGGGTATGTGAGGGTCTATCCTTATGAAATAGGGTACAGAGTCAGTGATGGTTGTAACTGGGCCTTAAATATTTGATGAGACTCTTATGTATTTATACTACAGGCAGTCCCCAGGTTACATACAAGATAGGTTCAGTAGGTTCTTAAGTTGAATTTGTATGTAAGTCGGAACTGTCTATTTTAAAATTAAATTGAAACCCCAGACAAATAGACTTTGGTCTCTGTGACAATTGAGTTTTAAAAATGTTGGGTTGTCATAAGAATCAGGATTAACAATAAATCTTAATCGCAGACACCTGTGATAACTGTTATAGCTGATTATTGTAGCCTAGGGCTAAAGTACAGGAAATTACCAACACCCAGAAGTCCGTTTGTAACTAGGAATTGTCTGTAAGTCAGGTGTTCTTAAGTAGGTGACCGCATATATATATATATATATATATATATATATATATATATATATATATTGGACTATCTCACTCTTCTCCAACCGTCTCAAAATCACTTGATGCAGACAATCACGTACAATCCATATAGCAAATTTAATTGGGCATGTAGTTTATAAGACTATTATCCATGTACCCTAAGTGAGTAGTTGAAAAATAGGGTTTTATGTTCAGAACTAATTTTTTTATAGTAGCATGTAATTCCTCATTTCTCCTGTGGGAGTGCTGCAGGAAAATGGAGCACTTAAAGGGCATCTACCACCAGGATGAAAAACTGTATACAAATTAGTCTGAGGGGCTCCGGGCTCCATTAACCCCTATGGTGCCTGGAGCCCTTCAGACTTCAGTTTTTTTATAGGTACTATAGGTGCGGGTAGTTTAAGGTAGTAAAAGGCTGTGAACATTGTCCTTTTAAAGGAACACTCCAGTAAAAGCTAGTTCATTGAATAATTCGAGGTGTGGGGCCTGAAGAGAGGAGCATGACTACATTTCATGCTATTCCTCAAAACTTTCTAGAACCTAGAGTTCTGCTCTCCCTGTACAAGGTATAATTCAATGAATCAGCTGTGACTGGAGTGTCCCTTTAAGAACTAGATTTGATCAGTCACCCATTATACCAATAGCCCAGATTGCACTTTCCATCAGATGATTTCATTTTCCCCACTGCCTCGGTCACATTTTGCTTAGTATTCCTCACAGTCAGGAACGATTACGCCACGAAGCTGTGTCACACGTTACTTATTTTATATGAGCCTCTTCTATTATTTGCTTCAGTCGTCTCAAACTTCAAGAGACTTTAGAGAAAACCATCTGCAGGTTCCAATAAAATATATTCGATTCTGGGAAATAAGACGCAAATGTTGAGCTGCTTTCTGCACAATCTACAGGGAAGAGTTGCCAAAGTAAATAAAAATCATTTCCGACACCCTAAATATTTTAACCTTGCGTGTACCTAGTGATGTGGGGCTTGCGTTGCTGGTGGCGTGCCCCATAATGAGCTCCTATGGGAGGGGGGCGCTCTGTAACATCCTCCGCACATGGTGTATCCAGGGGGAGGCTGTAAACCACTGCAGATGATACAATAGAATAGAGATACAATTGACTTCTATCAGATAATTCTTTCTGCCTCATACATAGGCGAGGTTACTGTAGTGTATGTAATAAGTTTTATTACAGCGTCAATCCAGTTTCCCCGGGCAATGACAGGAAGCATGAAGCCCGATGCCTCTCCTGATGCTCCGCAGAAGCCATTCCGCCTGTGAGATACAATCTACTTGTCTTCCTTACACACAATGCGGGCGGCTATATTGTTGGTTTATGCCTAACTTTAAGACTACCGGGAGAGATTCACTGCGACTTTGTGAATTAATGATTCATTCACAAGCTCAGAGGAGAATTCTTTCATCTGAAGGTCAAAGTGTTCACTTTATTTCCATGTACTATTTTGGAGCTACACTCCCCCCACTTATTTACACGCTTCATTGTCTCTGACTGTAACGGGAAATCGCTGTTTTTTTATTTTATTATTTTTTTCATGTTGTAGCCAAATTAGGTTTTATCCATCTGGAGCAGGAATTAAAATATTTATCTATTGTTTATCTATGACTATCAATAGTTATCATTTCTATTTATCTCTCATATATCTATTATAAATATACGGTAGTAAAAATAATAATCAAATAAAGTGAAAAAATTGAGGAGTTTATTTCAGTCAGTCTTTGTTGAGCACTACTTACTTTTGGGTAAGGTTTAACCCCATAACACAATAGGATGTACCATTGTCGCATCCAGACGCACATGTACGTTTTCGCGATGTCACAGTGCTCCTAGCAGTGCCGGACTGGGGTTCTTTGAGCCACATAAAATTATCCCGGAGGCCCAAGCTCTATCAACCCAAGAAATAAACCCTACTAGCCTTCAAATATGGAAGTCTTCTACCAGATCTCTAAGGTCCTGTCCGGTATTAGAGTCTTGGCCCACAGGAAGACACTGGGCTGACTATGTAATATGATTCAATGCATCAGTATCCTCCAATACATTAGTCTTCTCTTATATCTCCCCCAGTAACATTAATTGATAACTTTTTGTGTGACTTTGTCTGTGTCACTGGCTTAAGGGTTGAACTGTGACAAGTTCATTGCAATACCTCAGCCTTACATTTGTAGATTTACTTGGGCACATTGGGAACCAGCTGTTGAACTCGTGTATATATATATATATATACATTTTTTCCTTATCTATCTATCTGTCTATCTATCTATCTCCTATCTATCTATCTATCTATCTCCTATCTATCTATCTATCTATCTATCTATCTATAAATCTATCTATCTATCTATAAATCTATCTATCTATAAATCTATAAATCTATCTATCTATCTCCTATCTATCTATCTATCTATAAATCTATCTATCTATCTATCTATAAATCTATCTATCTATCTATCTATAAATCTATCTATCTATCTATCTATCTATCTATCTATCTATCTATCTATCTATCTATCTATAAATCTATCTATCTATCTATCTATCTATATGTCTATGTATCAATCTCTCTCTCTCTCTCTCTCTATATATATATATATATATATATATATATATATATATCTATCATCTATCTATATGTATGTCTACCTATTTATCTATCCATCCATCTATCTATCTATCAACTATCTATCTATTATCTATCTATTTCTATTTATCCATCTTTCCATATGTGTCTATGTAAATAAACACATAAATCAAATAAGTTACTAGAGGTAACATATAGTAAGTACATGCTGTGGCTTCGCACTGGGTCTCTGCCTGTCTGGGTGCCTGTGTAGTAGACGTCACTGCTCACAGTCATAATTTTATCCACATTGAAAGATAGGACGTTTCTATTATTCATTAGCCTCCTAGTGTGTACATATATCTGTATGACTGCTCTGATAGTAAAGGAGAAGCAACACTATTCTACATATACAAGGCTAAGATAAGATGTACAGTATTCAGTTACCCTATGCCAACGTTACTTTACCATTTGTATAGAATAACAATCCCTCTGTCAGCAGTAAGAGCAACCTGGAGCTACTGACTGCTGAGCTGTGGCTTCCTGTATGTACGACTATTCTGTATACATTTTGAAGAGAATAAATGTGGAAGAAACAGGACCAATCAGAAGGAGGTACACATGACAGTCTACATTTGTGTACTTATATTTGCAATGTAAAATATAAAATCAATAAACAAGTTTAAAAAAAAAAAAAAAGGAGGTACATACAAGGCTTTATGGGGCTTGCAGGAAACTGCCATCAAATGAGAATAATCTGGTTCCCTCTGACCTACTAGTATTTTGGGCTTCACAAAATGAGGGTAGAAGGAGTCAAGTTGGTGTGAAAATAACCTCATTTACAGGACAGTATTACATCAACATTGGCAGCAATAAGGGATAATTGAGGAATGTAGACTGTCATGGGACATCACTGTTTAACCAGTGTTATTATCCATTATCTCCCTATGATTTGGATTGCATAATATAAAATTCTTCTATATTTTATACCCCCCTTAATGTATAGATCAATTCAAGAAAACGTATCTTGATATTCATTTAATACATAACAGGGAATATTTCTGTCCTGTAAGTGATATTTCCTTTCCAGATGTTTACATCTACTATATATTTTTCACCTTATTGCAACTTTCTAATCAAATCCTTAATGTACTTATATAACATTGCAAATACTGCACAAATAACACTACTTCTTATTACATATCAAATCTCCGCACTCCCCCGAGCTCCAGCTTAAATGCTGCTTCATTGTACAGAATCAGCACAAATATTCGCTGAATACTCAGTGATGATGCATATTAGGACGATTCTCAGGAGCTAAACTCAATACAAAATCAAAGGAAAATTCTATATTTGCCGCTCCTTAAAGGGTTGGCCAGTTATACCAAACTTTGACCTGGTAAATATAAGATCCTTATAGGGTGATCACAAATCATTCTTACGCTGGTAAAGTTTGACATTTGCCAAACTGAAGTGACCCCTAGGCACCAGGACTTTGGATTGTTTGCAGTCAGTGGTTAGAGGGGTGTGTCCTCTTGTCCTTCTAACCATTCATATGGGAGTTGTAATGATGGAGTGGTGTGTCCTCATGTCCTTCTAACCATTCATATGCGAGTTGTAATGATGGAGGGGCGTGTCCTCTTGTCCTTCTAACCATTCATATGGGAGTTGTAATAATGGAGGGGCGTGTCCTCTTGTCCTTCTAACCATTCATATGGGAGTTGTAATGATGGAGGGGCGTGTCCTCTTGTCCTTCTAACCATTCATATGGGAGTTGTAATGATGGAGGGGCGTGTCCTCTTGTCCTTCTAACCATTCATATGGGAGTTGTAATGATGGAGGGGGTGTGCAGTACAGGACGGTAATGACTGCACAGGCCTCCTCTATCCCCCCTGAATCTACAGGCCACATAGCCCCAGATATAATATGCACGGCATGTACTGCGGTTTGCACAAATAAGCATTGGTTTTCTAGAAAAATATACAGGCAGTCCCTGGGTTACATACAAGATAGGGTCTGTAGGTTTGTTCTTAAGTTGAGTTTGTATGTAAGTCGGAACTGTATATTTTATCATTGTAATCCCAGCCAGAACTTTTTTGGTGTCTGTGACAATTGGATTTTAAAAATGTTGGGTTGTCATAAGAATCAGGATTAACAATAAAGCTTCATTACAGACACCTTTGATAACTGTCACAGCTGATCATTGTAGCCTAGGACTAAAGCACAATAATTTACCAATATCCAGAGGTCCGTTTGTAACTAGGGGCCGTCTGTAAGTCGAGTGTTCTTAAGTAGGGGGCCGCCTGTACCACATTTTGCGGACTATAAGGAAAAATATATTTGCTACCAATTAAAAATTGCCTATTGGTCACACATAAGAACAGCACACACAGCTCTGTTACATCCATCCACACACCACTGATACATCAATTCATTCATACACTCACCTCTGTTACATCAATTCACACACACATACAGCACTACTGCACCAACTCACTCACACACACACACAGACCTCTGCTATATTCATTTACTCACTAGTGATGGGTCATTCGCGAACGAGCCGGCACATAGGGAGTCAACTCCCTTTAGTGAGCCGATAGCTCAATTAACCCACCCAACACCCCACCACGCCTCATTTAACCCAATAAAATAATGTTAAAAGTTGAGTGGGGTGACTGGCTGGATTGAGACTCCCTATTATATTTTGAACACAGAGCCTTTCAGCTGGCTCTCCCTAGTGGGCGGAGCCTAATGATATAGCTCACTAAGACGAGCCGGACTTCCCATCACTATTGCTCAAACACCTCTGCAACAACCATTCACTTCCAGGAACACCACTCAGTCTAGAGCTACTTTATGGGTTTGGAATGGACTACTATGGAGTCAACCTTGTTATGGTGCATGAACTGTGGTGCATGTACAAGAGGTTTTAGCAGTGTATTACAAGATAATGTTTAGCGTTAATATATATTCAAAATGGAACCTGTTACTCTGAAAAGTAAGTCCAGTCCAGTATAGATGTATCATGTTTTGAATAACAATTGATTTACTATTTGTAGGAATATATTCAATAAAACTTGGCAGCCAGTCACTAAATGAGACCATCTGCTGGAATCCTAAGACAGGAGAATGCAGGGGTTAAATGCATAAATGACAGCTTGCATGCACTTACTGCTCCTACTGCTCTATAACATGCTGCCTGCAGATAGGACACTGTGTGCAATCTGCTCAGCTCCTCCTGCTCTATAACATGCTGCCTGCAGATAGGACACTCTGTGCAATCTGCTCAGCTTCTCCTGCTCTATAACATGCTGCCTGCACATAGGATACTATATACAATCTGCTCAGCTCTTCCTGCACTATAACATGCTGCTTGCAGATAGGACACTGTGCAATCGGCTCAGCATCTCCAGCCCTATAACACCCTCCCCACAGATATGAAACTATTTACAACATCTCTTGTTCTATACTTCACTGCCTGAAGATAAGTGACCATTGCTATTATGTTCAGCTCCCCCTGCTCTATAACATGCTGTCTGTAGAATACAGTGCATAGTTACTGTTTCTCTTTAAGTAGTTCTATTAACATCCTTGGAAACACTTATACAGGAGAAAACTGATACAACATAAATGACATTATTATTATTTTATATTAAGTAATCAGTGAGGTGTACCATAAATCCGAAGGAATTATTTGCTAGTTATTTTGTAGCTTTGGGCTACAAATGTCAAACACAATCAGTAATATCCGTAATATTCTGTGAAATGCTCCATTTTTCTGTTAAATAAAATGCATTAGTTATATTCGACACATCATTATATGAAGAGGACCAAATTGGGCAATTCATACAATTCCTAACTTGGGCCAATTTAAGTTGACAATAAAGAGGTTTTCTGGACCAAAATTATGAATGACCTTCCCCTAGGTTAGGTCATTAAAGGGATTTTACCAATTTAATTTCTTATTTCCAAGCCACAGTAAAGGGGATAACAATCTGATTGTTCTGATTACTCTCTGTGATAATAATGGCTCGTGCACCTGTGTGACATCACATGACCGTGGACGGATTCCTATCCACTGGAAGTAAACAATAAAGCTTTCTATTGAAGGACAGCAAGCAGAGATCTTAAAAACGGTGAGGAATTGATACAGGAAGTATATTGAAAAATTTTATAACTTTTCATTACAGAAACCATATCAATCGTTTGCTGAAAGTGGACAACCCCTTTTAGTAGTCACGTTGTCTGTGTTTCTTACCACGCCATGTTCCTGGATAAAAAATATTCTATATCCCTTAAAGGGGTTGTTGCATGGTACACAGTGATGGCACTCCGCTGCATCTTTGTGCCAATAACAAATACCTAATTACATGTCATTACAAATCAAGCATTCGAAAGATATACAATATAATTTTTGGGACATACTTTTCTTCACGTAAATGTCCAATTCCATGGAAGCGACCAGTGGACGCAGTCCCACATACTGTCGCACATGCGCGATGATCTCAGCACGTTTCCGGCTAGTTGCTGCGCCTGCTCAGACTTGTGCTCGCTGTGAATGCGCCTGCGCCGAATGCGTGTGCACTCACAGCTGTGAGCGGAGGACGCTGTATACCTCTGCTTATAGGAGGTGATTCAGGGGATGTACTTGTTTTGGTGTGTCTGTCGGATCTACCGAATGTGCACAACTACAGCGCCTAAGCGTGCACGCTCCTCGCATGTGAAAGACACTGAGATGCTGTACAGTGCGTATCATGAAGGCAGAGGAAGGGTTTGCTGGGATTTGTAGTTTACTTACATTACTTACATGTACTTACATCTTGGAAATCAGTAAATATAAGAAAGAGTAAGGCTACATGCACACTGCCGTTGCCCGCCGCACCGTAACTGCGCAGCTCACCCCCGCCCCTCTCCATAGGAACACATGGGCCATGGCGCCGTAATACGGGAAAAGATAGGACATGTCCTATCTTTTTCCGGGCTACGGAGCGGTACGGTGCCGCACGTGTGCGGCACCATACCGCTCACATACCATGCCGTGAACCCATAGAAGTGTATAGGGGACATATATCGGCCGTACATACGTCGGCCGTATATACGTCCCCCATACATGTGTGTGAATGCAGCCTAAGGCTGCATGCACACGTCAGCGCGCAGGAGAGAAGGAGGGGGTGATCGGTGCTCGCTCCCACCCTTTACGTAGAGATACATCCCGCATGTTACCGTAATATGGGGAAAGATAGGACGTGTCCTATCTTTTCCCCAGATATGGAGCGGTACGGTGCCGCATGTGTATATACGTCTCCTAACGGGTGTGTGAATGTAGCCTAAAGGTGATGCCACACATGGCATTTTTGGTCCGTTTTTAAACATCAGTTTTTGGCCGTTTACCATGCATTTGGCTGCTTACAACCTGTTTATCTGTTAAGATAATTGGGAAAAACGGACCAAAAATGGACCAAAAACGCCATGTGTGGCATCACCCTAAGTCATAGAAATGTATTTTTAAAACACGTTGGCTGGGAGTTTCAGACATACATAAGAGAGTTTCTGTTAATATTGATAGCAGTTAAAAAAATAAATTAAGGCACAGAGACGATAGTACCTCTCAAACTTAGAGACTTAAACTAAAAACCACCTTTACCCTCTACCAGCTGTTCCCATTCTTTCTGCTTTCACCTTTGCTCTTTGCACCAATTAACCCCTGTGCTTCTCCTACAAAAGACATGAAGTGGTAGTTCAAGCCTTTACATAACATATGTCTATATCAGGCTTCTCTGAACAGGTATAGATAAAAATAGATCAAAAGGTTAAAGATTTTCAGATGGATTAAAAATTCTACATGTGGTGCTTTGTATGCCAGAAGCCCCACTTTTAGTGTACTAGAAGCTAAAAAAAGGACTTTATCGCAAGAAGACTATGAGTATAAAATCAGTCGCAAGTGAAAATAAGAAAAAAATAGACATTTAGATGGGTTTACCACTTTCAACAAATAATTGATATTGTTTAGTTTAATATAAAGTTATACAATTTTCCAATATAGATTCTGTACCAATTCTTTATGGTTTTCTCTACTTGCTGCTTTGTTTTTACTTCCTGTGGATAGAAAAAACTGATCCCTGGTCATGTGATGTCAGACATACTGAACAGTTTTCATTACTGACATAATGACATGTGCACTCGTGTGACTTCACATGACCAGGGACCAATTTTTTTCCATCCACAGGAAGTAAACATGAAGCTTCCTGTTTAAAAAATAAATCTACCATCAAAATCCATCATGATAAACCAGTGGCACTTATTTGTGATCCAGGCACCGTGACTGTGGTAATCTTCTTATATTTATTATCCATGACCTCTTTTAAATAACTTTTAAATACAGCTAATGAACCTGACATACTGTTGGAGTTGTTACCAGGTGTAGCCATCTGTGCTGCAGATTCACAGGCTGCTACAGTGTGCAAAGAGCACCGTGTGCTGAAACTTCCTGTGCTGCATTGTGATTACATTAAGTAGTAGAATAAGGCAGATTGCCGAGCAGGAGTAGAGGGGGTGGGAGAGAAGAAACAGTTAAACAGCCTGTAAATCTGAAGCATTGAGGGGCTCCTGGAACTGGCCAAAAAAAACTTTTCAGGTTCATTAACATAATTGTAAAAGTTGTTTTTAGAAGAAAGGAGAACATGGATAACAAACACCGTCCAACCTTTAAGAATTAAACAAATATTTATATATGTCACTGCTCTTACAGTGAAGAATCTATGTCTATTGCGATGGTAAAACCGCCTCTGCTGTAGGTGTAGAGGATGCCACCTGCCTGTGGTGATGGTAGAACTGCCTCTCCTCTAGGTGTAGAGGATGCCCCCTGTCTATGGTGATGTAGAACAGTTTCTCCTCTAGATGTAGAGGATGTCCCCTGTCTATGGTGATGGTAGAATCTCCTCTAGGTGTAGAGGATGCCCCCTGCCTATGGTGATGGTAGAACCACCTCTCCTCTAGGTGTAGAGGATGCCACCTGCCTGTGGTGATGGTAGAACTGCCTCTCCTCTAGGTGTAGAGGATGCCCCCTGTCTATGGTGATGTAGAACAGTTTCTCCTCTAGATGTAGAGGATGTCCCCTGTCTATGGTGATGGTAGAATCTCCTCTAGGTGTAGAGGATGCCTCCTGTCTATGGCGATGGTAGAACAGTCTCTCCTCTAGGTGCAGAGGACGCCCCCTATCTATGGCAATGGTAGAACAGTCTCTCCTCTAGGTGTATAGGATGCCCCCTGTCTATGGCAATGGTAGAACAGTCTCTCCTCTAGGTTGTAGAGGATGCCCCTGTCTATGGTGATGTAGAACAGTTTCTCCTCTAGATGTAGAGGATGTCCCTTGTCTATGGTGATGGTAGAATCTCCTCTAGGTGTAGAGGATGCCCCCTGTCTATGGCGATGGTAGAACAGTCTCTCCTCTAGGTGGAGAGGATGCCCCCTGTCTATGGCAATGGTAGAACAGTCTCTCCTCTAGGTGTAAAGGATGTCCCCTGTCTATGGTAATGGTAGAACAGTCTCTCCTCTAGGTGTAAAGGATGTCCCCTGTCTATGGCAATGGTAGAACATTCTCTCCTCTAGATGTAGAGGATGTCCCCTGTCTATGGTGATGGTAGAACCAGCTCTCCTCTAGGTGTAGAGGATGCCCCCTGCTATGGTGATGGTAGAACCGCCTCTCCTGTAGATGTAGAGGATGCCCCCTGTCTATGGTGATGGTAGAATCTCCTCTAGGTGTAGAGGATGCCTCCTGTCTATGGCGATGGTAGAACAGTCTCTCCTCTAGGTGCAGAGGACGCCCCCTATCTATTGCAATGGTAGAACAGTCTCTCCTCTAGGTGTATAGGATGCCCCCTGTCTATGGCAATGGTAGAACAGTCTCTCCTCTAGGTTGTAGAGGATGCCCCTGTCTATGGTGATGTAGAACAGTTTCTCCTCTAGATGTAGAGGATGTCCCTTGTCTATGGTGATGGTAGAATCTCCTCTAGGTGTAGAGGATGCCCCCTGTCTATGGCGATGGTAGGACAGTCTCTCCTCTAGGTGGAGAGGATGCCCCCTGTCTATGGCAATGGTAGAACAGTCTCTCCTCTAGGTGTAAAGGATGTCCCCTGTCTATGGTAATGGTAGAACAGTCTCTCCTCTAGGTGTAAAGGATGTCCCCTGTCTATGGCAATGGTAGAACATTCTCTCCTCTAGATGTAGAGGATGTCCCCTGTCTATGGTGATGGTAGAACCAGCTCTCCTCTAGGTGTAGAGGATGCCCCCTGCTATGGTGATGGTAGAACCGCCTCTCCTGTAGATGTAGAGGATGCCCCCTGTCTATGGTGATGGTAGAACCACCTCTCCTGTAGATGTAGAGGATGCCCCCTGTCTATGCTGATGTAGAACTGCCTCTCCTCTAGGCGTAGATGATGCCCCCTTGTCCTCGTCACAGGCCTTGGTATAAAAAAGATCTTTGGAGAGTTCCTTGTACTGCCCATTCAGGTATTTGTACATCAGTAAAACTAAGTTTACCACCCACTAATACCCCCAAGTATTTTTCAGCAGCAGTTTTACCAAGTAATTGACTTGTTCCATGGCCCAAGTGCATAACTTTACATTTATCTACATTAAACCTCATCAACGATTTCTCTGTCGACTCCTCAAGTTTCCACAAATTCCTCTGTAATACTAAACTCAGTTTAAACTACTTTACACAGCTTAGTATCATCTACAAATATGAAACTTGACTTTGTAAACCCACTACAAGGTCATTAATCTAAATATTAAAAAGAAGTGGCCCCAATACTGACCCCCGTGGCACTCCACTGGTATCATCAACTCAATGTTAGAATTTGCCATTAATGGCGACCCTCTGTTTTCTATCACTAAGCCAATTACTTACCCAAATACACAGATTTTCTCCTAGTCCCAGCAGTCTCATTTTATGTACCAACCTTTTATGTGGCACTGTATCAAATGCCTTGGAAAAGTCCAGATATATAACATCCACAGAGTCCCCCAGATCCAGAGATCCAGTCTGGAACTCTCTTTCTCATAGAAGCCAATCAGATTAATCTGACAGGACCGATTCCTCATAAACCCATGCTGACGTTGGGATATAAGGTTATAAACAGTGAGATACTCCAGGATAGCATCTCTAACAAACCTTCAAATATTTTCCCCACAATAGTAGTTAGACTCACAGGACTGTAGTTTCTAGGATTACTTATTGATCCTTTTTCGTATATTGGCACCTCATTTCCTATGTGCCAGTCCTGTGGAATATGGTAGATTTCCTTTAATGACAGCAAGCAGAGATGAGCAAATGATATGGACATTTTATTTGAAAACTATATAACATTTCATTACCTAAACAATGTAAATTATTTGTTGAATGGGGAAAATCCTTTTAAGGGTCAAGTCCATACAATATTCATCAATAATTGTTATTTACATTAAGACCAACTAAGTTGTAGTATATATATTTTTTAAAACTTTGACTTTCCTAATCTCCAAACTGTGCCAGGATAACCCATTCTTTCCTATGTACACCAACAGAGACTGGCGTTGGCTGGGCCAAAGGACCAAGGTAAGACTCCTCTACTTTTGCATTGAGTATCAGTAAACTTTATTAACAAAGAGTTCATGGTGTTAAAAGCATTAAAAAGCTTATAAATATTATAAACACTGAGCACATCTTGAATGATTTTATAAAACCCCAGAGATCCATTACCAGTGACTGTACATTTGCTGGCACTACCGCCCGGTCCAGATGGCCATTTTAACATGAACGTACTGTAACCCCTCTGAGACCCCTTTGGGCACTGCTTTTGTGTTGAACTTCCTGTATAATGACAAATTAGCGTGTGGACAAATTGGCAAGCCAGGCGATTTTTAGCAAGATAAGGGAAAATCAAGAAGTCGCAGGAGATTAAGTTCTGAGCCTTTCTGCAAATGCTTGGAGCGGAGCCATAATGTACGTACACTACGACTATTCCAGAATTTATCCAAGGCTGCAATTCAGATACATAAAAGGAAACACAGTGAAATAGAATCATCAGCTAACACCAGACACCAGAGTTCATTTTGGCATTAACCCTTTTCCACCATAACCCTTTCCCATGTATGCTTTTTAAGTCTCCTCTTCCAATTTCTAAAAATGTTTAGTTCTGCATTTATAGGACCATATGACAATTTGCACTTCCTCTTGGTGCCATTTAACAGTCTACTATGTAAAAGTTGGAAATTCATAGTCAATATCGTTGAAAATATGCAGTAGAATTACAATAATGCCAAAATGTACTCATAGGGGGTCATTTATCTTTTCCTTACTTTGGTGTTTTTGCGCCTTTTTGCACCTATTTTGCGCTTTTTTTTAATGTTACCCCTCAATTTGCTGTGTGTTATTGCACCCTATTTGTCATTACATTGCGCCTCTTTACAAATGTTTGCACCCGGTTTAATAAACTAATGCTCCTATATTGGCACAAATAATTGTGAAATATTCCTCGCCAGTCCTGACCATGCTTAGGAAAGGCAGTGGTATGATTTGCTCAACAATATGCCCAAAAAACCTGCATTTGACAAAGAGCCAAAACAACAAAGACAAAAACAGACTCACAACAGGTGCAAAAAGAGCGCAGAGAAGGGAGAAATAAGTAAAATGACCCCCTTAATGTTCTGACTTAATGGGGCTCATTTACTAAGGGTCCACGGACCGCGCTTTCGTTGGGTATTCAGACTTTTCCGATTTGCGGCAAATTTAAAAGTGATGTGTTGCATGTGATCAGATTTTGGTGCATCGGCGCCGGTTTTCATGCGACACAAATTGGGGGGTGGGCCGTGGGACGATCCGACTGATTCAGACTAAGCATGGGATTTAACTTATAAATTGTGTCGCAAGACAATGCACTTACATGCACCGGGAAGAAGGAAGTAAACTCTGGTGGACCGCAGTGGGGAAGCGACACATGCAGGATATCGGGCGCATGATCTACGGGGCACAGTGCATCATTGTTGGGTAAGTAAACTTGCCCCATTCTGATAGTTTTTTAGATTTCCGTCCACGCAGCTATTTGAGAGCTTATATTGGTGGAATGGTTGTAGTTTTATTTGTTCCATATTAAGAGTCATGACTTTCTGCTCCCCCTGTACCTCAACACTTGTGCAGTGTGCACTTCCTGCTGTATTCTCAGTGCTTATGGAACATGGGAAGAGGGGTGACAGTGTAACAGCCTGTAAAGCCAAATAAATGACAGAGGCTCACTAGTATAATTATAATAGTTGATTTTAGAAGGAAAGAGACCATGGATAACAAGACAATTAGCACAGTCAAGGTGCCTGGATCTATGAGTTAGTGTCCCTGGTTTACCATGATGGTAGATTTCCTTTAAAAAATTAAAAACTGTTATCCATAGTGACTGCCTATTGTAGTGACATCAGTATTTTGGCCTGTGATTGGCTGGTAAAGTTAATAATTGTAATAATTAACATAAAGTATTCTAAATACATAACAGAAGAGGGGACATTTTTAGAGGTTTTTATTTTTCTTTTTTAACCTTTCGAGGGTAAATAGAAGATTTATTTTATTCCAGGACTCAGTTCCCACTATTGCCCTGTGATACCATAAAACACACATGGAAAAATACTCTACGAGTACAAGTGCTTATAAATTCCCTGTGTGATAAGACATAAAACCTAAATAAACCGTAATACATTGGGTGACAAGGTCTAAATTAAAATGTAATTTTTGAATTTGAAATGTAATTAAATGAATTTTCTTTGTAAATAAACCCGAGTAAAATTTAAGAAATGTTGTTAATTAAAGTAAAATCTCCCCGGTATGTCAGGAATACACAGAGCTGCGACCTTCATCTCAAGCATTTATGTGCCAATTCCAGGCGTGATATTGGGAGAACATATGCTTCTATTTTGTTTTTTACATCTACTTTTTTTCTGGCTTTTCACACATTTTCTTTCTGATAAAACTTGTGACTGTAAGCTCAGTTAGAAAAAAATATTTTTTTTTTATTCCTGGGTAGATATAAATAGGGAGGTGACATTTTATTCAGGATAGTAACGGGAGCCCAGGTTGTAGATCGAAGTCCC
This sequence comes from Engystomops pustulosus, assembly GCF_040894005.1. Lineage (NCBI taxonomy): Eukaryota > Metazoa > Chordata > Amphibia > Anura > Leptodactylidae > Engystomops > Engystomops pustulosus. Next base: position 178,330,021 of record NC_092415.1, on the reverse strand, counting down.
ACTACGAGGATTCTGGGCTCGGTAATTACCGTTGTCAGAAGAATTGTGAAAACACTTTGGAAATCAACAAGGAAAATAAACAGCGTGATCCAGATGGTGTTCAACACGGGGGTTTGAGATGAGTTTGGATTAATCAGAGGTAGGTCCCAGCAAGGAAAAGCGCACATGACCATATTGCGGCAATAAATGTTTCATTTCCTATGTTCATTGTTAATTAACCTCTGAGGTCCCGTTAGTCTGCTGTCACGGCTGGGGCTAGGTTTAAGGTCTTTTAAAATCCTCAGTGTAGATTTGTTTTTCCTTCCAGGTGTCTTGTATAGTTAAATCTCTATTGATTTTTGGTGGCATACATTTGTACATGATGGCACAATGCTTAAGACTATAACTCTGGCTCCAGGTATACATGAGGTATCAGAAAAATTAAAGGTCAAAAGTATATAAAGGAAATCTACCATCAAAATTAATCATGATAAACCAGGGACACTTACTCATAGATCCAGGCACTGTGACTGTGGTAATCTTCTTATATTTGTTATACATGGCCGACATCATTCTAAAATCAACTTTTTAAATTATGCTAATGATCCTAAGGGGCTCTTTTGGGTGTTTCTAGAGCCTCTCACTGCTTCAGTGTCAATGGCTGTTACAATGAGCACAACATGTCTCACCCTCCTCCTCCTCCGCCTGCTTGTTTTATCTAGAAGCAGCAGAAAGTGCAGGGGGGGGGATGAGATCGCTTTGCTTGTTATAACAAACAGTGAAGAGACATCATTGAGGGACTCTGGAAACACCCAACAGAGCCTCTCAGACTCATTAGCATAATTTCAAAAGTTTACTTTTGATAACAAATATAAGAAGATGGAAACAGTCACTGTGCCTGGATGAGAGCACCGCCTCTCCCTCAAAAATAATAAACAATAACAATGAGCCTCTAAGTTTGAGAGGACAAATAGAATTTGTTAAACTGATTTAAAGAAAATCTACCATCAAAATCAATTATGGATAAACCAGGAACACTTACTCATAGATCCAGACAGTGACAAAGGTAATATTCTTATATTTGTTATGCATGGCCTCCTTCCTCCTAAAATCTAAATTTTTGAGCCAGATGGGGTCTGAGTAGCTTTAAAAGAAATCTACCACAAGAGAAATACCTCTTCAAAGGACATCTACCACCAGGATAAAGAATTGTAAACCAACCACACTGACATACTGGTGAGTGCCCCCTCTGGTAGGTTCAGCTTTTCTTTTAGCTTCTTAGGACCTTATTTTTACAGGAAAAAGGTTTCACAAATTATGCAAATGAGCCTCCGGGGCTCCAGACTCTATGGGGGTAATTTACTAAGGGCCCGATTGGGGTTTTCCGACGTGTTACCCGAATATTTCCGATTTGCGCCAATTGTACCTGAATTTCCCTGGGATTTTGGCGCACGCGATCGGATTGTGGCGCATCGGCACCGGCATGCGCGCGACGGAAATCGGGGGCGTGGCCGAACGAAAACCGGACGTATGTGCTGCTTGGGAAGCGCTTACCTTCACCTGGTCCAGCTCGGTGTATTCCGGCGCGTTCAGATGATTTTCAGCGAAGCAGCGCCACCTGGTGGACGGCGGAGGAACTACCTTCATAAATCCCGTCCGGACCCGAATCCTGTGCAGAGAACGCGCCGCTGGATCGCGAATGGGCCGGGTAAGTAAATCTGCCCCTATAGATGTTAATGGTGCTTGGAGCCCCATAATTTTTAAAACCTTTTTTTCTTAAAAACAGAGGCATATGAAGCCTGCCAGAGGGTGGCACACACCAGTATGTCAGTGTGCTGACACTTGGTGGTAGATTTCCTTTAATAGAGCACCGCCATGCTGTAGCTTTACAAGCTGTTACATTGTCTACCCCTGCTTCCTCGGCCCCTTCCTCTGCCTTCTGTAATCTCACATAGTATGAGGGGGAAGCTTTCCTGTGCAGTATAACAGCCGGATATTTATTTACTCCTGACAGATTTACATTTTTTCATAATATGCTCTACAAATCTCTTGTTTATGTATATTAAGAGAAGATCGCAGCCACTGAGCTTCTGATTACCGGTAGTTGTATTTCTATAAATAAATGTCCTTCCTAATTTGTCCTTTTACAGTTAGCAAAATGTCTAAAAATTGAAGAAATATTGGACATTTTCTTACTCTTATATGTGGACGCATGATTGTGTGGTCAATGCTTTCCATGCAGTGCTGAGCGATAGCTTAGTCCCAGGTGGGAAGATTCTTCATTTATCACAATGGTTTAGTTGGTAGGGGCAGCTTTTCTTTCGGATAGTTTTGATAAATGATGTCCATTATTGACAGATGCATCATGTTACCGGGTGAAAAATAACAGCACCTGCACCAAATTTCTGTGCAATATGATAAATCTATGCACCAGACCTGTTAAACACATTTTTCATTCCTTAGTCCACCTTATGGCTTTTTTACATCTATAATATTTTTGACACCATTTTCTAAGAACATTACAAAAGTGTTAAGGAAGGTGTTAAAATACTTAAAACACATTGGAAAGTTAATGTATTATAATAACTTTTCCCCTCTGCTTGTACAACACTATAGCCATTAGAGAGTATAAATTGTTCTCCAGGTCACAACTATATGTGACTTAATTATTTGCCGTCAGAAGGACATTAGCCTAGATACTGACTCATATGCACTTATGTCCTGGCTGGACCATGATGACATTTTACTGTCAAGTTATATGGTGTAGTGGTGGCGAACCTATGGCACGGGTGCCAGAGGTGGCACTCAGAGCCCTCTATAAGGGCAGCCATGCCATCACCCAATGGTAGAGTTTGCCAGGCAGGACTCAAGACCTCTTGCAGTCCCAGGTAGCCCAGTACCAAGGAAGCTACAATGATAATCCAAACTTCTTCTCCTTCTTTCTACTGTATTGGTGTCCTCAGGTGCCTATACAATTTAAATCTGTGACACAGCAGGTAGTAATAAGTTACTGCTTAAATTGTTCACATTGACACTTTGCGAAAAATATGTGGGTTTTGGTTGTAGTTTGTGCATGCAGCGTCTAAAAGGTTTGCCATCACTGGTATAGTGTCTGAATAGTTAAATAAAATATGGCATCCATTATTGACATTTAGGCATTTTATTATTGATGGCTTATTCTATGCTCAGGAACATCAATTTTTGATTGTTCATGGTACAATTATTGGGATCTCTGGTATAGGCAGTCCCTGTGTTACATACAGGATGGGTTCATTAGGTTTGTACTTAAGTTGAATTTGTCGGTCTGTAACTACCATAGGGGTCATCTGTAAGTCGGGCGTCCTGAAAGGAAATCTACCATTTTACTGCATGTATTATTAACCAAACATACCTAGAGAATGCTGTAGCTACACTGATGCAGCAGCATATCTTCTTTCTTCCCTAAACTGAGTGGTTTTGATGCAAAAACAATTATGACATTCAGGATCTTGGGAAAGCTGGATTGCGTGCTTCTTGCAGTACATAAACACATTACACGAGCTGTCTGCACTGACCAGACACGACTAATCAACCTGTGCTGGATCACTCATACACAGCAGCTGGCTGCAGTGATTGCTTACTTCTACCTGTTGTTAATTACATCATTCTCCTGAGCAGTGCAAGAGGAGAAGAGCCGAGCCAGGCAAAGGAGCGACAGAGCCTCATTATCCTGAATTTTATCATTGTTTTTTCAGCAAAACCACTCAGCACATGGATTAAACAAGATATGTTTCTGCATCAGCAAAGCTACAGCATTCTCAAGGTATGTTTGATTCATAATGCATGAAATCAAATGGTAGATTTTCTTTAAGTCATAACTGCCTGCATTAGGAGGGTGAAAGTCATCTGTACTCCTGCAGCATTATAGCCTCTGCCACGGATATACAGGTACCATATGGCTAAATAGACCTAGTTTTGCAGATAACACTCATTCTAAATCTTCTTAAATATTTTTTAATGACCACATGTTGTCCATTTCCTCTTGAACCTCCATGAGATGATTCTATCCCTTCATTGGAGTCCAGCTGTGTTTAACATTTTTGACTTGATTAGGATAGGTACCAGTTGGGGCTTTATGGCAGAGTCTGCCGACAGAAGCTTCTCCTCAGTGCAAGACATATGAAAGCAGTATACATTTTGCAAAAAAACACATGAAGGACTCCCAGACTATGAGAAATAAGATTCTCTGGTCTGATAAGATAAAGATTGAACTTTTTGGTATTAATTTTAAGCGGTATGTGTGGAGAAAACCAGGCGCTGCTCATCACCTGCCAAATACAGTCCCAGCAGTGACACATGGTGGTGGCAGCATCAAGCTATGGGGGTGTTTTTCAGCTTCAGAGACAATTGTAGGAAAGATGAATGTGGGCAAGTACAGAGTTATCCTGGATGAAAACCTCTTCCAGAGCTCTGGACCTACGACTGGGCCTCAGGTTTCCCTTCGAACAAGATAATGACCCTAAGCACACAGCTAAAATAACAAGACAGAGGCTTCAGAACATCTCTGTGACCATTCCTGATCCTGAGAAGATCTGCAAGGAAGAGGCAGAGGATCCCCAAATCCAGGTGTGAGAAACTTGTTGCATCGTTCCCAAAAAGCCTCCTGGCTCCAAAGCTGCTTCTACTCAATACTGAGCAAAGGGGCTGAATACTAATCACCATGTGAGATTTCAGGTTTTCTTGAATATTAAATTAGCAAAAATATCTACATTTTTGTTTTTTTTTTCGATCAAGATGGGGTGTAGAGTGTACATTAATGAGCAAAAAAAGGAACTTTTTTAACTTACCAATTGGCTGCAATGAAACAAAAAAAATGAAACATTTAAAAGGGTCTGAATACTTATATCCTGTATATAAGGAATTAAATGAGAGAGAGACCTTTTTTTATAAAAACAAAAAAAAAATCTCCAGGACAATTGGAGCAACATGAGCTTGGAATCGATTGGCTCCTCTGTAGACGTCAGTGGGGTCTGACACTAACTTGCCACATCTGTTCTCAATGTTGCTTGCTTTGCCAGAGGCATGTGGAGTATTGAACCATCACTGATCCAGTCGTGGAACTCCCAGTGATCTCATTTTCATGATCTGTCTTATGGAAAGGTTATCAGTATATATTATATGGGAGACCCCTTTTTGCATCCAAAGTTTGATTGCAGTTACTTGAAATAACATTATTGAACAATTTATCCCTCAAGCCAAAAAGAGTTGTGCGCCCCTGCATAAATCATCTCAGCAATTGTTATATAGTTAGCAGCATGACATAAGGAACAGATATAACCAGGAGGAACCAAAGAAGAAATTTCTGCTCAATTTTATCCTTAGAACAAAAATCCCCCATTAATTGTAGTACAGTCCTGAAGTGATAAAGTTAGCTATGAATACTGAATGTATCAACAGCACAAAGATATCCCAAAGGCTACAACGTTCATAAAATAAAAAAAGAAAGGGAGAAAAATCATGTTCTTCTATTTCTCAAAATGTTACAATTAACAAAACACATTAACAACCATAGATCTGCCGTGGGCAATACAGAGGCCTTGACAGTACAACATATGGCAAGTATAACATAGACAGTATCGCTCGCTATATACGTGTGTGTGTATTTATAGAGTAGCTCGATAGAAAGATGTATGAAAAAGTATGTCACAGTGTGGTTGCTATAGAGAAGTTTTTACAATGCCAAAGGTGATCTGCCAAGGTGCCAGGTAGATCTGACCAATAGGCACTTTGTAAAAATGCAGAAACTGCCCTAAAGGGTCGTCAAGAAAATGCTAACGTAGGATGAAAGAGCGACTTTTCTGTTAATAGCCTGGACGACTTCAGTCAATGGTTTTGTGAGAGACATCTGGAAACAGTTCAGTGCTTTGAGCTCAGGGGAGATGAACACGGATGGTTTTGTGCCAGGCAACATGACATATGATTACTTATCTGATATTACTTATCTGATTCTCTGCTTGGGCTGAGACCTTTGTCAATCTAAACTCTGAGCAATGAAAAGCTGAAAGCAATTTTAAAGGGGAACCTAAATCTAGTACTGACCGTGTTGCTAATTCATTTAGAATATGCTAAAAACATTTCACAATCACAGAACACAGTACACAACACATGACCACTGTCACCAGGTCCTAAAGGAAATCTGTCAGCAGTTCTGACCATAAAGAACTGAAGGGAGTGTTAGGTATTGTCCCTGGAGATCTGTGTAGTCATACCTTTGTGTATGTTGTTAGTAGTGACAGGACTATGAAAAGTGAAGTTATAAATGAGCTCTGCGGCTCTTGCAAAGGCTCCTGACAAACCAACCCCAGAAATCATTAGAAGTCCTGGTTCAGGTCCAGCTCAAACCCTCGACTGGTATTGCCTGTTAAACATTTAAATACAAAATGGGCAGCACCATTCAAATATAAAAGCTGGCGACATTGTGCGCTGCCATTTTGTGGTAGATCAGTGTTCCCCAGTGATGTCACATTTAGCGGCGATCAGACTCAGACCAGGCTCGGACAGGTGAACAGATGGATCCATCTGGCCCCCATGCCCTGCATAAGTAGTGCTGGACAAGATATTCTCTCTGTAATTTATATATATATATTTAGCATGGAGCATCTCAACTATCCTTTGTATCTATATACCGTACATTCCGGCGTATAAGATGACTTTTGAAGACAGAAAAATCTTAGCCGGTAATCTTAGCCGGTAAGTCTTTGCTGCAAAGCTGCCGGCAGCCTCAAAAAGATAGCGGCGCAAGATCCGTCTCCATGGTAGCCTCGGGTCTTCCGAAAACCCGAGGCTATTTCGTTTTAACCCCTTCATTACAAAGTGCTGATAGCACATTGTAATGAATGAGGAGGAAAATCCCCATATACTGCCATACTGTAGTATGGCAGTATATGATAGGATCGATCAGACAACCTAGGGTTAAAGTACCCTAGGGAGTCTGAAAAATAGTAAAAATAAAAATAAAAAAAAGTTAAAAAAAAAAATTATAATAAAAAAACCTAAAATTTCAATCAAAACTGAGCCAAACTTTTGGTTTCGTTTGAACTCTGCTGAACCTGAATATGAACGAGTCTGCTCATCCCTACCAGCGGGGAGTATATACCAATTTCCAGAACTGTTGTAGACAGTTTTGGACTGATTCTATTAGAAAAATTTGAATCTTTTCAAAAATGTGTTGAAGTTTTTGCCATTAGAATCTTAATTGATTGTCTCATATTGAGCGTCTTCCAGAAATTGAGATTTTTTTTGCCAGTTTTTTGGATAAATATTCGTCTTACTTCTTTTATTATCTGTTGGATTACTGGAGAATGTTTCCAATAACCTTACTGTGTTCTATCTATGTACAGGCAATCCCCGGGTTACGTAAAAGATAGGTTCCATAGGTTTGTTAAGGTTATAGGTTAAGTTGAAATTGTATGTAAGTCAAAATTGTATATTTTATAATTGTAGCTCTAGACAAAAATATTTTTGTCCCAGTGACAATTGTAGTTTCAAAATTTTTTGCTGTAATTGGGCCAAGGATTATCCATAAAGCTTCATCACAGACACCTTACAGCTGATCATTACAGTCTAGGACTACAGTAAAGCTTCAAGAGAGCTTCACCAGAGGTCACAGGGGACAAAGGGGTCGGTCATTAACTAGGGGTCGTCTGTAAGTCGGGTGTCCTTAAGTAGGGGACCGCCTGCATATAGAGAAACAGACAGTCAGACAGATATGTGTATCTATGTTTGTTAATGTGTGATTGTGTGAGTTGATGCTGGGATCCAATGATTACAGTTTCAGACACAGCTCTGGCCATAAAATACTATAAAACATTATTTAGAAGTTCCTGTGACATACAATATTCTACATCAGTTCCTTAGTCCTCACATTATGTTCTGTTTGTATATACGTGTGTCTGTCTGTATGAGATTGTGCGCGGAACAGAAATTGTTACTGTTAGTTCTATCGCTTTTCTATTTCTATAAAAGTAATTGATGTTTCCTTATATTTCCACTTTAGAATCCAATAAGTCATCTGACAGAGACCTGGCACATAGCATATCCCCATCTATCCCCATCATTCCGTCCTCACACATAAAAGAAGGATTTCTCAGTAATTCCACCGGCCTCGGAGTAATTACAATTAACAAAAAGATTAGATATCTTTTAATAGAAAAGGAGTCGACTCCATTCATCCCAGCATCTTAAAAACAGACGGACAGAGCATTGATCCGACAATATTTTTGGTTTTCTGCTTTGGCTACAAATTCTAATCAGAAATGGGGAAACTGTTCCACAAATGCAAATATGAAGCTTATAGCAGCTCTGAAAACGGAAAGCTCGGAGACAGAGGGAGGGCCAGAGGCGATATGAGCACATAATGGTGTGCTGAGGGCTCGGGAAAGTTTATATATCATAGATGTCTGTTTTATAACATGAAGCGCTTCCATTTTATGCTGATATGTGTTCAATAAAAATCTGTTTATTAAGCCGCAAGAACTAATAAACTGTTTGCAAATGCCCCATAAAAAGCCACGTCTGCCAGTTGCGAGAGCGTAACATCGGGTTACAGATGGGAAGTGAGGAAATTACATATTTAGCATCACTTCCCATTAATTGTCAATCTATTGTTCCGTCGCCTCATTGTCAGGTGAGGTAATAAATACGGACGGGGAAGGGGGGGGGGGGAGGGGCGCCTACTGTCGCTGACGCCTTTCTTTTCTTTAAAAAATAACAAGAGAGACACATTATGCAGCTGTTTCCGCTTTCAGGTAAATAAATTATTCATCTGCTCTCAGTTCTTTAATAGTCTACCGTTTTCCCTAACGATAAGAAAAGGGAGAGGAAAAGTTCAGGTAGAAAGTGTTGGGATGCGTATAATTAGATGATAGGAGGATATGTTTGTCAGGTTTCTATATCTCGAATGTAATCAGAAAGTTTGGCAGGTTGTGATCTCTTCTGGGGGGAGAAATAGAATCCTGAGTATTGACTGGATGGTTCTAGAAAAAAGAAGGATCATGTGAATATAGAGGACTGGTGTAAAGGTAGAGAGAGGCAGATAAATAGAAGGATAGGTAGATATATAGGTAGATAGATAGATGCAGCATAATACAGGTGGTCCCCTATTTAAGAACACCCTACTTACAGGCAATCCCTAGTTACAAACAATCTTCTGGATGTTGGTAATTGGCTGTACTTTAGTCCTCGGCTACAATAATCAGCTGTAACAGTTATCACAGGTGTCTGTAAATGAAGCTTTATTATTAATCTTGGTTCTTATGACAATCAAACGTTTTTAAAATCCAATTGTCTCAGAGACCAAAAAAAATTTGGCTGGGGTTACAATTATAAAATATACAGTTCCAACTTACATACAAATTCAACTTAAGAACAAACCTACAGAACTTATCTTGAACATCTGGGACTGCCTGTATAAGGCAAAAGCAGTAAAGCAGTTTGCTGCCTGCAAATAGGACACTATGCACAATCTGCTCAGCTCCAATATGCTGCCTGAAGATAGAGTACTATGTACAATGTGCTCAGCCACTCCTGCTCTATAACATGCTGCCTGCAGATAGGGCACTATGTACAATGTGCTCAGCCACTCCTGCTCTATAACATGCTGCCTGCAGATAGGACACTATGTACAATGTGCTCAGCCACTCCTGCCCTATAACATGCTGCCTGCAGATAGGACACTATGCACAATGTGCTCAGCTCCTCCTGCACTATAACATGCTGCCTGCAGATAGAGCACTTTATACAATGTGCTCAGCCCTTCCTGGTCTATAACATGCTTTCTGCAAATAGGACACTATCTACAGTCTGCTCAGTTCCTCCTGCTCTATAACATGTCACCTGGAGAGAACCATATACAATAGAAGGTCAAATACTCACATTGAAATTGTGGGGTTTGGCTGATATTCATTGCATATAGCTCTATGTACTACATGCAGTTTGCCTGTGTATAGTGCAGGGGGTGCCATTGTCATGATTTCTGGTGCCCGTTCCTTATGGATGTGATGCCTTCTGCACTGCCCTGACAGAGTCTACGCCCATTTTTACATTTTTACCTTTAACATGGGGCGTGTGACACATTTCTGTTGGACTTTGCGTGTTAAATCTGGCGCAGACTCTTCTTAAATACCTGTGTAAGCAGTTTGCACCCAAAGTCCGACAGAAAACTGGTGCACACAGCTTAGTAAATGTGCCCAATGTATTTTTAAACTATTTTGTAAACAAAGTAATGGGTTTATGGGGTCTTTTTAATGCTCTTAGCGGAGAACCAAGAAACATAATTGTAAAACTCCATTATTAAATTGTTAATTACACCAGAGCTATATCCCAGTTGTATGGGAAATAGACAATATGATTGCGAGTGGTATACAGCTAATGTTCAAGACCTTCACATTCAGTGCCCTTATTTCTGTACAGGTCCCAGTATGATACTATTTTCTAACTCTACATGAACATTTATTTTTATTAAACCATCTTAGAAATACTGAGAACACACATTAAATATGATTAAAAAAAGAAAGTCGGGATTTCTTTCCACCAATTATTTCTTTTGCTCGGATAAACTGGTTTCAAATAAATAGTTGCAAAGTTGTACAACACATGGTGCTATGTACCTATTAACAGATTCCTACCAAATAGGAATTATAAGGTGCTTCACCCATATGACATCATCAAGAATATAACCATGAATATATGGCTATAATAGTCATAATGGCGAGAAATACAATGGGGGAGATTTATCAGAAGTGTCTGAGGTCAAACTGTTCTAGTTGCCTATGGAAACCAATCAGAGCTCAGCTTAAATTTTATAAACAGCTGTGAGAAAATGAAAGCTGAGCTCTGATTGGTTGCCATGGTTAACAAGAACAGTTTTACTCTCAGACATTTCTGATAAATCTTCCCAAATATGTAAATCTTTGGTTTAGTCTACAAGCTACACTTGTGAACGGTGTGCTTATAACAACAAGGATTTGCTGATCCAGGCTATTTAGGACGTGAACATGTACATCTCCTAAAATACCAGGTGGAGAAAGAAGAACATTTTCTACTTTCCCAGATTTGACTAATTTACGAAATTTTTTGCTCCATATGTTTTTTTTTTTCTATAGGTAAATAGTGGTCGACACGGCTGGTTTATTACTTGCTTAAATTTTGTAAGAAGTTTCTTAATCTAATGTAGACACCCATGGCCAAACCTTAAAAGTTTGTTGGTGCCAACTGCAGTGATTGGGTACAGTGGAAAGGGCTCTTTGGATCATCATAGTCATTGTTAATGCCGGTCATTGACATTTTGTTATCTTATTCCTGTGACTAGGAGCTGAGCTGTGATACTCAGATACAGTGACTATACGGTAGATGATCATTGAGCCTTCTGCTTCCAGCTCCATCCTCTTTATATTTTGGGTTCTGTCACCAAAGAGAGCACAGAAGATGGGTGCAGTGACTGGGTGTTGTACTCTCACCTTCTAATAATGTTGACGTAATCTAAATATATGTTATCAGTATCCCAAACTAACTTAGGGACTAGAAAAGTACAAGCCAAGCCAAGATGTATAGGTGATTTGGAAGAGGCAACTAGTTCGGTGCTGTTACTGGTGAATCAGTTACGAATACTTCCAGAGTACCTACAGGGGTAGATATTTTTATCTGTCTTGACCGTGGCCTATTCAATTGCCTACTAAGTTATCAATCTCCCTCACCTCCAATCATTCACTGGTTTGGTTCCTTAGAGTTCTATTAGTCCTATTCTGGTTCCATTCCTATTCTGGGTCAATCTCTACTATATTGCATCTCCTTGTACTGTATTCTCATGGTTCAATGTAGCTAAGTCAAGAAATGGAGGTTAAGGGGTGAAAACCAATCAGGCAACCCTTTCATGTCAAGCACTAGTTTACAGGCACAGTGGATCCACACCCGCTGTGATAGTCACAAGTTCAAAAATGATGTTTCTTTTATAATGAATAATGAATGAGGATGAGCAGAACCTATTAAATTCAATCCTGTCCATGTCCAAGTACCCAACCTGAAGCCAAAACAGTGACACATGCGCTTGGTGCTGGTACCAATCACGGGCGTTACCTATTTAAATGCCACTGGGAAGGTTGGCCAGCAGTATTATTGCCGTGCCAACTCTGACCAACTCTGACCAGCCATGCCATATTGGTGAGGATTGTTGTTCCCAGTTACGACATAGTGGAGCACCGATCCTCCCCAAAATGGGAAGAGCCAGTGTGCATCCTAGGTTGATTTAAATGGCATTTAAATAGATAACACACATGAACAGCGCCAGCACTTATTGCGTGTGTTATTATGAGCATTGTTGAGACAGGCCTAAACAAACTGACTGAAGTCTGTGTCTAGGACCCAAACTCACAAAGTTCAGTTGCGGTTTGGGCTGACTGAACACAAATAACAAGCTACTTCCATACAATGGGGGACATTTATCATACATCAGCATTTATGCTCAAGCTCCAGCACATAATTAAGTTGCCACTCCTCCAGATTTATGAGGAAGAAGAATTGTGCTATAGCCTGCCCCTCCATGCCCACTTTGTGTGGAGATGGTGTGATGGGGAAATAGTTTCAATAGTTTTTGGTACATTAGGGTTTGTATACCAAAAACTACTGTACAAGTCCTGACAAATCTCCTCCATTGTATCTGCCTACTTAATAAAACTGGTCCTAATTCCAATATATTTATGACTGTAACAAGATGATATGTGTGAGATTTATTGTACAAGTCTATATGTTTCCACATTGAAAATAAAAAGCAATTACTGTAATAGATTTGTACAAATCATTCAGAACCATAAAGAAAAAAACCCAGTATGGTGCTGCCTTTGATCCCATTTACTATGTCATTTCCTCTACAGTATTGTTCAGCAGGATGTTCAGTTCGGTAAAAAGCTGAAGGTAAATGTATCCTCAGTTATTTTATTCCATCTGTGATATACATACAGGTCTTGTCATAAAACACTATTTTATATATGTGGCGGCATGTGTAGTTATTCTAATAATAATAATAATAATAATAATAATTCTTTATTTATATAGCGCACACAGATTACGCAGCGCTGCACAAGCATGTCAAACTGTCCCCATGGGGCTCACAATCTAAACAACCTAACAGTATGTTTTGGAGTGTGGGAGGAAACCGGAGTACCCGGAGGAAACCCACGCAAACACGGAGAGAACATACAAACTCTTTGCAGATGTTGACCTGGGTGGGATTCTATTCCTTGATATCACATTCTTTTCTAGTGGAAATTGGGATTTTTACCGCTTTTTGAGTTGGCAGATATTCCAGTCCTGTAACTCGTTATAATCAGATATAACTATGCCATCTCTTTTCTCCCCATTTTAATATGTATGCCCTTCTGTAAAATAAGATCATATTTTTATAAAAGGAATTCATGTTGATGCATATATTAAGCACTATTTATAGATATTGGGGACTATTACCCTAAACATATAACCGGCCATCATTGTATGTTGTTGCTAATGTATCTATTGCGTCCAGGGACATTGGCTTTTATTAGTCAACAATTGTTTAGCCAACAGCTTTCAGATCTTTATAAAAATTGGCCAAATCCAGGACCAGATTGCTTTTTCATGAAGAGACTCTGACTCTACCCCCAAATATGTTCTTGGCATCATGATAGAGAAAGGGGTTGGGGGCCCTAAAATCACCCACGACCCTTGTCACCTACTTAACAAGTCTCGCAAATCATATTGGTTAGGGTCTTCTGGTCAATAATCCCAACACTGATTGAGTGTACAGGAAATATGGGACAGGCAACAGATAAAACACAGTCGGCTGGGAACCAGATCAAATCTAAGACGGCCGCAAAGCACAGAATCAAATAATAAGAGAACCTTCAAAATAACATAGCGGAGTTCAGATACACAGTATAGCCAAGCAATTGAAAACAGAAAAAACATAAATGTGTCAGGAGACTAATAAAACCAGCAAAATGGCACTGGGCAGATATACAGTATAAAGGAGTTCCTGGACGCTGCCCCCAGCAGCCGAATGGATTCGCTTTCCATCTCTCAAGTCACAGGTGAAATACAACTGAGCTCTGAATGACAGCATTCAGCTTTCCTAGGCAAAAGACTCTGCAATGCTGTTGTCAATCAAGGCTTCCAGCAAACAGCCATGGCTGCGGCTTAAAATTAATGCAGAAGGCATTAATAGGTTCTGACAATACGGGGAAGAAAATGTTGAGTAATTGAATTATACCTCCCTTCTGATTTCAGAGAAGACAAGTGGCTTTAGTGTCAATGCTTGACCAAACAGAGTGTGGATGTGTGTGGAAATGTCGAGAGAAACTACTGATGGCAAATTGCCGGCATTGTGTATGAAGTATAAGGTATACTATTCCCCTAAGCATACCTCTTACATATGTAACATATATGGTATACATCATTTATTATCCATCAAAGTACACTATGCAGTGTACAATGTTTTGTAGTGGTCTATACATAGTGAAATATTCGGTCTGCTTTCCTATACAGTCAAATAAGAGTTTGCAGACCAGACTGACACAGACCTAATGTAGGAACTTTAAACATCTGCCAGGTAAGTGGTAGGCAGTAGCTACTTGTGAGCAGTCCCTAATCTATGTGTAAGAATATTCATTTTATAAATATTATAAATGTTTAAAAAGACAACAGAAGGTACAGTAGGTGGCTGCACTACCAACCCCCATATAAATCCAGGCGAGTAGTTCTTCATTCATAATCACATCAACTATAATCCATGGGGGAAGTTCTCTTTTCTGATTGGTAGAGAAAGCCCTGCCCCTGAGCATCTGCCTCGTTTTGATGCAAGTCCCATAGCTTTCTATAAGTAGCACAAGGTTTCTATCTGGAGGGCAGAAATTTGCATATAGGAATTTGTAAGATATGTAATTGTGGATCTTGTACAATCAAAACTTAGGCTAGGTTATTTTTGTTTGTTTAAACTTTTCTTCTGTGCGAGCTGACACCTACCACACGCTATAAATAAAAGGCTAAGGTAAATGCTTGTATTTGTTATTGCACACAACCAACCTAACAAAGTCAGCAATTTGCAATTATTGACAGTACAGCTTGTAGCTGATCCCGAGCGAGATGCTTACGCATTGGAATGGGTTGACCTTGTCGTTATTCACAGGATGAGTGACTGCACATTCACTATGTAAGAATCCAACAGATTCAGTCTAGGAAAAGATCTTTTCCACCGAATGGAATTTACATCGGAATGTCACATTCAACACATTGAGGCTAAACAATGGTTCTTGGAAAATGGATGCATTGGCCCCATTTATTTAAGTGTTTGTGCCAATTTTCTATCTGACTTTGTGTTGTGGCCGAACTGTGTCTGACAAGACAGAAAAAATATGCACCTATAGGGACGTGTTATTTCTTAGTCAGTTTGTGGCACATTTATTACTGACGTACACCACAATTCTGCACTAAGAACAAAAAAAATTCCCCACACTTCCGGAGCAGTGAAGGGGGCGCCGGATTAATGAAGACCATGCGCCAGTTTTGATTAATCTGGTGCACTCTGCACACTCCACAGGCATCACATAATACAGACTACATAAGTTTTGATATATGCCCACTGTCTCAGAAAACAAAGGATACATATGTGGCATGTAGTAAACATAGAATAAAATGACTTTTCTTCTGATATCTAATTTATACCTGACTTCAGTGAGACTTGGATTGGATGTAGATTACTGGTTGAAACTGTCGCTTCGCGAGCGGTCCGGCCTTTACATTGTATCCCGCCGCAGTGTTAGATAGCGTTATTGGAGGTTTCCGGTAACGCTATCACTCTAACACTGCGCCGTTTGTTCAAGCACTAGGAGCTGCGTACTTTAGTAAGCAGCTCCTAGTGCCGAATTTAATAGTGACAGGTCCTCTTTAAGTTACAGCCCCCCTCATTATTGTAAAATACTGAAGTGAGGTCTTATACAGGGTCAAGGACAACATCCGGGACTAACTGTCTACATTTTTACTGTCATTCACAACAGTGAATGTAGTTTTAAGCTGGATTTTAGGCAAAAAGTAAAATTTCTTTTTCAAGAATTCAACTTTTTCCTGTTTTTCATAAATGTATACAATTACTGTCAAGCAGATCCACTTCTAAAGTTCTGAAAAGTACAAAGTCTTATCAGCTAACTGTAACCCATCTGGGAATTGAAACACATTTATTATCATTAACACTTTTGCACTTAAGTAATTTCCATATTTGCATCTTTCTTGTTTTTATTTTCTGAGATTGTGATAGACAGTATTAATAACGAAGCCACCTAAAAGCCACATGAATTGTCTCCTCATACTGCTTTTAATACAATAATACTATCTACAGTACCAATCACATGATAATAAAACCCCATTGTATGTCTTTTTTCACACAGTCACAAATTAGGGATAATTTGTGCAATGATTTTGTACTTGTACTTTTAGCAATTCCCTGAAAGTAGTAGGAGCAATTCTGTTATCATTAATGCATTAACTTTAAGCATTACAGTAATTTCTATCTGTTTTAATGTTCTTTGGAACAAAGTGTTGGGGAACTTTTTGTAATGTACTTTATTAAAAAAAAAAAAAAATTAGCACACTTAATAAAAAAGAAAACAAGCTGTTAAGCCTCCCCTTAGTAACACTTTGACTGCATGTTGGTAAGATGAGCCTACATTTATTCTATGTACTGTGGTTCTTAAAGCTATATGTAGCAGCAGCCTTCTTTGCTTGTTTCGGTTGCCCTTCTATGTATACAGCTTTTTTTAGTGATATATAGACCTCTTTTAGTCTTAATTTTTAAAATCCTTTTAACACCACACACATCCAATTAGATGTCTCAGTGTCTATCGAGAAGGGACAAAAAATCCATCTGACAAACAGTGACTTGAGTGAAATACAAGCAATTAAATAAAGTCTTTCTTGATGATCTTGTGTCTCTGATTGGAATTATAACATTCTGTTGTACAGTAAATGCCAGACCAGGCAAATAGTCTTTCCAAAAATATGATGTGAAGTGTGTGCAAATCTGACATCCAGAATCCAATCCCCAGTGAGTTCTCCGACTCCAGGGTCATTAGGGCAATCCTCCACCACAGGATTTCTCCCTATATGACTTTTGGCTTCAATCTGATTACTGCTGGTCACCTACAAGGGAAACCTTTTAGCCCCTGGCAAGCACTTATTTTCTATTACTGTGTTTCTCTCCATCCTGCACAGTGGGCCTGACAATAACCATGGGTATTACACATGATCTGACCCTTGATAAACGTGTGTGTGCCAAAACACGTGTTTGGGTGGACACCAGACAGTGCGGCTCCCTTTGCAGGTAGATATTGTTTTAAATGTTTATATCCAGAGCTTGTTTGTTGTTTTTATAACTTTCACGGCTCTTATCAGTCACCTGTTGCTTTACAGGGACCAGTAGCTTTATCCTGTATGTATGTATGTATGGGGGGGGTTCTGTTTTTACCTAAGTACCTCTTACTGTCACATTTTTCATATGTTCATTTGGGTGATTTATACCCTCAGCAATTATTTTAACTTTGCATGTTTGTTTCTATGAATTCTAATAAAGGATTGATTTTACTCTCTATGTTATTTTCCTCTGTTCTTTATTTTGTTATTGTACACATGACCTTAAAAGGGGGGCCAAGAAACAATGTCAACTAGAAGAGAATCCCATAACCATTAAAAGGGAATCTGTCACCAAAAGTCCGAATTTTACTGGTGACAGTTCTGAATAGGCCTTGCATAGTACAAAAGTCCTAGTCAAGTCCTGGGGTGATGTTGCATTTCAAATCCCAATGCTCCCCTCCTCATTTGCACAATTCTCCCCTCGGCCCCCAGAGCTGATTACCTCCCACTTCATGTGAAGTCTCATGATGACGTCGGCTCAGCACACAGAAACCTCACATCTGTGTGGTGAGCCATATATATCCCGGAGGTGCGCAGTTAACTGCTCGGTGGCTCGATACGCTCGGTGGCTCGATACGCTCGAATTGCGCATGTGCAAACTAGTTTGCAGACAAACTATATGCAGATTGAACATGAACTCTCCTTATCAACACTTATTTACAGTGTTGCTAAGGGGAGACTTTTTAACACAGTAAGAATGTGTCAACTAAGTATATTATGAAAAGATCTCCATCACTCCTTAATCTTTAAACACAATTTTAAAAAGTTGCTCCAAACCAAAAGGAAGTCCATAAACCTACTACGTATGCTCCTTTAGTACATTGGGTTTTATTTATGAAAATGGATAATAAAAGTCTTTGTAATCCATAATAAAATGGAGCTATATAAGTATATATTACTTATACTTATAAACCTTATATATATATATGTTTGTTTTTTCAAGAGAATCATATATTCCTTACGTCTTTAATGTTCTCATTACTGTAAACCATGCCCAATGGTGGAACATGGGGGAGCTGGGACTGCAAATAAGCAGATTAGTTTTGTCTGTTATTTTATTACAGTTCCCATTAAAGATGCCATATTATCTAATGTGTGTATTTATTGCAGTGGAGTATGGCCAAAAATTAATAATTATGCTTGAATTATTTATGTCACAACAATTGGAGACATTTCCCCTCATTTCTTTCCTGTGAGGAGTTTATATTGTTGAAGTAATTTTATAAAGCATTTCATTTTCTAGATTGCAATCTCAATGAGAAAGCAGCATATATATATATATATATATATATGTTATCTCATAAACTGAGGGCCTGTCTGTATTTGTTAGTCCCTGAAGGCTGTCAGGATATGATCTGTCCTTTACAAACAGGATATTGTTTTTTATGTTTTATCAGTTTCGGTTATCATCCTTTTTTTTTTGTCTAAGAAAATTATGGTATAATACAAAAAAAGAAAAAGTCCAGATTACTCCACCCACACAGTGTGTGATTGACAGTGAGAATCCTGATAACCTCGCACACACACAGTGATTGACAATAAAAGTCCTAATTACCCCACACACAGTGATTGACAATGAGAGCCATAACTAATACACACACAGTTATTGACAGTCCTGATTACCCACACAAAGAGTGATTGACAATTAAAGTCCTAATTACTCCACCCGCACACAGTGATTGACAGTGAGAGTCCTGATTATCCTGCCCCACACACAGTGATTGACAGTGAGAGTCCTGATTACTCTACCCACACACGATGATTGACAGTGAGAGTCCTGATTACTCCACCCACCCACAGTGATTAACAGTGAGAGTCCTGATTACCCAACCAACACACAGTAATTGACAGTGAGAGTCCTGATTACCCAGCCCACACACAGTGATTGACAGGGAGAGTCCTGATTACTCCACCCACACACAGTGATTGATAGTGAGAGTCCTGATTACTCCACCCACACAAAGTGATTGACAGTGAAAGTCCTGATTACCTGCCCCACACACAGTGATTGACAGTGAGAGTCCTGATTACTCCACCCACACAAAGTGATTGACAGTGAGAGTCCTAAATACACTGCCACACACAGTGATTGACAGTGAGAGTCCTGATTACTCCACCCACACACAGTGATTGACAGTGAGACTCCTGATAATGCTGCCCACATTGAGTGATTGATAGTGAAAGTCCTGATTACCCGACCCACTCAGTGACTGACAACGAAAGCCATAATTACTCCTCCCACACACACAGTGGTTGACATTGAGAGTCCCGATTACTCCTCCCACACACCGTGATTGACAGTGAGAGTCCTGATTACTCCTCCCACACCCAGTTATTGACAGTGAGGGTACTGATTACACCGCCACACAAGTGATTGACAGTGAGAGGCCAAATTTACCCCATCCACACAATGCTATTGACTTCTCTCCCTTCATCTGCGTGTGTACCAAAATGTGTCCCTCACTGTAAGGGGGTATTAGACTATATTACAAAACAATATGGTCTTGAACACAGATATCTGGAGATGTTTATTTAGGTTGAAGACTAAGGAAGAACTCTATCAGCCGCATTTATTAAAAACAGCGCAAACTGCACTATGTGTATACTGCAGGGGGCACCAGATTTAGTAATATGGAGTCCAATCTACATGAATCTGGTGTTGCAGATGTGCTCCGGCAAAGTGCACCAACATTTTTTTGGTGCTCCTTTAACATAGGATGTATGACACAATTCTGTCGGACCACATCTGCAGCATGTGAGCGAGATCTAAGACTCTTACCAGACCTTTATGAAGAACTTCACTTAAAAGTCCTCCGGAAGCAACTCCTAGTGATTTTACCAGTCTTGCAGGAGATAAGAAGAAAAGTAATTTCAACTCTTAAGTAAACCTGAAACCCTTGGAGACTTGTACCTGTACTAGAAACTGAACGCTGCTCTATTTGTAGAGAAGACTGCGCACGTTGTGTAAGGAAGCAATGCCCTTTAAGAGATCAGGGAACAGTCTGAGAGCAGCCGCTAAGTTCTCTTAGTATGTCTGGTTATCTTATCCAATCTGCAATATAGAAGATAAATTCTGTGCTGGACTCCATTGGGGGTAAAATCAGCTAACCACGATGGTACTGAAAACCTGATGGTATCATTTTCCCCTATAGCTAGCAAAATTCTATAATATCACTTAGCATTTTGTTATTAGGTTATATAACTAGTGTCTTACATGAGCCCATCCAATGACAGACTTCAAGATAGATGTGATTAATAGCTAATTCCCATATACGGGATTGTCATTCTTATTAAATACAGTGGGACTCTTTGTTTAATATGCAAACTTTCCATAGAAATTATGATAAATAGAAAATTAGTGGGGGTCCAATTACTGGAACTACCAAATGTTACTAAAACAAAAGACCTTTATTATTCATTTTTATTAACTAAATGGATGTGTCCTCTTACATATACATGTAAGGAACAGCTTCCTAGTATTGGCCAAATGTATCAGAAGAATAGAAAAATATTATTGAAATGCCGTCATCCCTAGTCGTCACTCCTCAGAAGATAATAGAAATATATGAACCCCATGTTATAGCAAAGTTGTGAAATCCAATGGTCAGGAACACCAAATTGATATTCATCTATCTAATAGGAAAGCTATGCCACCCATCACATAGGTCAACTTTTCACCACAACGGTCATACATGATAAATTAATTGAGGTTCCAGTCAATGGGGACCTCTGAAAGAAAGTTCTCCAATTTTGATCCCCTAGTGATGTTTACACAATAAAGATAATTTTTAAACTCTCTTACTTTGCAATTTTACTGCTGTTTTAGCTCCTATAACTCAGTGATGGTCAGTGTAAAATTCCAAAGTGTGGGGGTGGGGACTCGCTAAGCACACACTTCATGATTCCTCTGTGCTGACAATGTGCTGACATTATCAGGATAGAAGTTTATCTAAACTTTAATTTAGCTTCTGAACATTCTACTAGCATCTGATCAGAGTCATGTCGAGTCAATGGCACACTCCAGCTCTGCTATCTCACCTATAACACAGTCAACCCTGCTACCTCACCTATAACACAGATAGTCAGCTCTGCTAAGCCTCCCTCTTTCCTTGGATGAATCCCTCCTCTTGTCTGTAGTTCTTAGAGTAAATTCTGCATGATGCTGCTTGCCTGAAGGAAGTGCCTGCTTTGTAATGCAGAGGGGAAAGGCAGGAGGCAGAGAGCACTGCAGTGTACAGAAAAGAGAAGCTATCCATGAGAAGAAACCAATCATTGTCAGGGGGAACCAAAATGTAAACACCATTACTGATAGAGACAGGTTAGAATTGTATCTGTGAAATGCTGTATTTTTGTTAATAACAGTGAATTAGTATATGTGTTATTTTGTTATCTTAGTCGGAAATGGCTCTGAACTCCGAGGCTGGAGCAAATGGAAGTAGCTCTCAAAATGAAACCAGCTCCATGATGCAGTATTAAGGTTTAATTTTTTTTAATTTGTACGCGTTTCGGTTTCGGACAAAGACCTTCGTCAGGCATCAAAGCGTCATTGCGTCATTTTGTTATCTTAAGAATACATAAATAATCTTGTCTTCATGAGAATACCCCTTTAAAGGAGGAGATTGGGTTATGGTTGCCAAAAATATACCTGGTCTACTCTATATATGTAAAGATTAAAAGACATATGAGTGAATACCTCTCCTAGCCAATTACAGAAGAAATAAGAAAGAAGGGGAGGTTCTATGTTTTAGCACAATTTTTCTATAGGAAATTGATGATCAGTGCTTGAAGGAGAGCACTATAAAAGCAATAATACAAGTGGTATTAAAAAATATAGTAATATTTTGTAGCAGAAAAGATGCCTTTCTCTACTTATTATGTCCCAGCATTGTTGTATGTCTCAGCACAAAAGGAAAGAGAAAAGAAGAACCAATAATGGCCCCTTCTGTCTTGCACTTTCGATCTGAAATGACCCCTACTGTCTCGGATTGTAATAGTTTAGCTGCTCTGTAAATTTGGAGCTGGTCGCTTGCCAATTGCTTACAATGTAATTACATGTACAAAAGGCCTTTGATCTTAACTAGGTCAAGAAGTGTCCCTTAACATGCTCCGCACAGCCTGAGATAATGTGTTTTAATAACCAATCTTCCAAGTTCAGTTAAGATGCTTTTTGGAAGTTATTCTTTGACTTCTTCTACATAATCTTCTTCTACCTGATATTTATGTGAGGGTGACTGCATTCTAATGGGGCCTGGTCACCACAATCCTCCATTAACGCTCCTAAAAAACATTCACTGTAGCCTGGTATCTACAGTTAGTTCATCGTTAAAGACAAATTATAGTACTAAAGATTTATAATAAGGGATATAAAAACTGTAATGTCCAATGACATAAGCGTAAATTGATTGTCCAGTGTCCACAAATAAATTAGATTACTTGTATGATCAATAGTTATACTTTCTGCAAACAATATGGGGTCTCCACTGCAACCAATCATATCAGGGATCAGAGCATATGAGATTATATTCCAAGTAACACTAAGGGCAGAGATATTCTCAAGCGGATTCAAGGTAAATACAAAAATGTAAATCTTTATTAACATATAAGTAGAACATATCAAACAAACATCTAAAATCGCTAAAACAATACCCAATAGAGGGCAAAAACTGGTATAATCACCCTCCAATGCCCTCAATCCCCCCAAAAACATCAGTGGGTGCTACAGTAGAAGCTCATGTAGTTTGCCCATATGGGTCTATATGGTATATTGGCTTACTTTGTCCTATTCACCTTGGACTAGCATTATTGGGTTCAGACAAGTGCTGGGTCTTAGTATAAACACCTATGTGATATTTATATAATTAGTAGAGGAAGAGCCCTGTAGCAAACTTCTGAATGGGGCCCCTTAACCCCTCAGAATATTCACATATTTGTATACTCACACATTTATACACTGATATATACATTTATATACTTTCTGTCCCCAGAGTCCACAAGAATTAGAGATGAGAGATCCCTAGTCCTGTCGTTTTGCTGTCCCCTCCCTCTCTCCGACATTACTCATCTGAGTGCCTGGCTCGGCTGTATACTGTGGGAGATGTGCCCTGTAATATACATATAATTCTGTATAATGTGCAGCATAATATGTATATAATGGTGCAAATCCTCAATTCTTTTGTTTTTCAGGTAGGATGCGGGGCCCCCTAACACAGCAGGCCCCATAGCAGTGGCTATGGTTCCTACCACTGTAGTTACGCCCCCTGTTTATATATGTGTTGGTTACCATGGACATTTTTTTGGGGGGGGGGGGGGGGTGACGGTGTGAGAAAGAGATTATACCAGTAAAGAATATATTGAATATTGAAAAACGAGCTTTCCATTATAGAAAGGATCACATTTATTTGCTCAAACTTGACAACCCCTTTAATACATTAGAATTGACATTTTTCACGTCAAAAGAACCACTGTTCATATAGGATATAAAGGCAAAATAGGCAGGGACCTTATTTCTACCTGCCAATCTGGAGGACCCAACCTGACTACATTATGCATGGTCATGTATTGTTTTTTGTAAATATTCATTAAAGGGGTTGTTTTCGTTACATTTTTACTTTTCAGCAAATAACTCATACTATTTATGTAATCAAAAGTTGCACAATTTTCCAATATACTTTCTGTATCAATTCCTAACTGTTTTCTAGATCTCTGCTTTCTGCTTTTCTATTGCTTACATCCTGTGGATAAATACCAGTCCATGGTCATGTGATGTCACACAGGTGCACGGCTCATTATATCACACAGCTCTAATTACTTTCTGTGATGGTAAAAAGCTGTGCACCTGTGTGACATCACATGACCAGGGCCTGGTTTTCATACACAGGAAGTAAACAATGGGGCACATGTACCATAAGTCGGGCTTTGTCTGTCTGTTTTTTTGGAACTTTTCTTGGCTTTTCTGTTGGTCAGATGTATTTTAGCGATTTTTCCTTATTCATGATATATGTGGTGTTTGGTCTTTAGTGAATTTGTGACTTTTTAAAACAAAAGTTGCAAAAAGTCTCCTAAAGTCACAATCAGCTCCAAGCTAAATTGTACGACTGCACAAAAATTTGCGACTTTTTTGCGACCTTTTTATAAAAGTCGCAACTTTCACATTTGGATTCAGGTGATAACTCAGGGAACACTGCAGGTAACTAGACAATGGCGAACTTTGAAGAGAGCACCATGAAACGTCTCCAAATTAAAGACAAAGGCAAGGCAAAAGTTTGATATGTTTCCCCCAATGAAGCTTCCTGTAGAATGTAAGACAGCAGAGATCTAGAAAACTGCGAGGAATTGATACAGAAAATGTATTGGATAATGTTATGACCAATTAAATTATTTGTTGATGTACAACCAATATCATCTAATGCAAAGTGACTTTAGACATAATTCAACTCTATTAGGTGAAAGCTGTTAAATGCCATTATTGGTACCACATGTCAAAAACAAACATATCAATTCAAGCAAACAGAGTGACATGTTAAAGGTACCGACTCAATATGTAATTAATGAAAAAAAATTCCAAATATCTTTATTTTAATTCATGCTACAGACAAGTTAAAAACATTTAAAAGCACCAACATGTGCAAATTCATATCCTATGTAACCAAATAGATCTGTGCAAAATAATGCAATGATTAGAAAAGCTAACAAATGAAAAGATATCACCGGGATAACAGAAGGGGGGGGGGGTGGCTGTAATTTTTCATTAATTACATATTGAGTCGGTACCTTTAACATGTCACTCTGTTTGCTTGAATCAACTCCATTAGGTTACATTCACACAACCATAATGGGGCGGTGACCTGCCCGAACAATTTGTGGCTAGATAGCGGCACCCATGTGGCACCAAATCGGCCGCTACGGTGCACAGTATAGGACATGTCCTAAGACTGGGTGGATTTGCAACGCAGCCTCATGTTTCTTTCTGTGCAGAGGGTAGGGGTGAGGAGTGCTTACTCCTCCACTCTTCTGCACCTGGTGCCGGATCCAGCCCAGGGAGCACACGGTTGTTTGAATGTAGCTTTACACACAGCATGAGACATGGAGGAAGGGTGAGGTCTACAAGGAATGGAGATGACATTTATTTGACCTGCCATACAGGAAGAAGGTTTCCACTTGTTCGGAGAAGATAAAAACCAAAATCATAGTCATGTTACTGAATCTCAGCTACATCCAGTACATTAATGGCTGATTATACTGTACTACATGTTAACCACTTGAACATAAATTTTACTCGGAAATCACTTAAACCTATTCCATTGGATGCAGATGGCAATGTTTACAGTACATTAATTGACTCTTGGAACAGACACTTGGAAAAATTGTGTGCAAGTACCCTGTACAGTGACACGGAGTCCCAGGGATTCTGCAATATGCACCTGTAGGTCCTCCAAGAGTCTCTGCATGGGGCTTTCATGAAGGACCGTACTCTTCTCTAGAGGCAGTGCTTCAAAAGAGAAGTAACCCCATACCATGCTGGGTAACTGGAACATGGCAACATTATAAAAGTAATTTCTCCTTACTTCCATAGTAATGAAAAAAGAAACAAAAATCATAACATACTGTATTTGACCTTACCTGGAGTCAGTAGGATGACAGATGTGACGATCATGGAGCAGATTACAAGTATGACTAGAAGCGCAATGGCAATTCCTTTCCAGTTCCTCTGCGGAGGGTTACTTCCCACCAACTCCTGTAACCAAAGAAGGACATCACATTTATTAATAAGGTAACCATAAATGTAAAGTACACAATTATATTAGGAAGACAATACAAGTAAATGATATTGATGACGTATCCATCAATCTCTAAGTCATTGCCTTAACTACATTAATATCTCTTTACACATGATGTTTGTATGGGCAGGAGACATTGCATGATCAAGGGGGCAACTTTCTATATTGGCCTCAGGCACCAAGGGAGGCTATGTTCACCCGTTGGACCAACCAATCATCTGATTCCAGAGCCAGATGAAAGCAGAGAGCCAAAATCCAGCTCCATTCTCTGTGTTGTGGGACAGGAACTGTAGCTGTGACCCTGTTTAAGTGTTCAGGATCTCAGATCTGGTCCAAAGTGGTTGGCACTATACAGAAAGCAGAGTTAGACTTCCATCTCGATTTTCTGCAATTATTTGGGTACCCAGTAGCTGCTGGGGTTTTCCCACTAAACAAGTTAGGCCCTATCCAACTTGCTGATCAGTGGCTATCTCAGTGATCTCAGTGATGAAACCCCTACACATCACACGAACGGGGGGTATGAGGTACCACTGTCAGACCCCTTGTTGATTCCCAACATGAGGGGAGCAACGGCCTACATCTCCATTCTGCTCCATTCATCTGTATCGAGCTGATGGAGATCACTGAGATCCCAACGATTAGCAAGTTAGGTCCCATCCATTGGAAAAGGCCTAACTGTCCCCTTTAAACACCATTGATGCACCAGCTAATTTACCAACTAAATTTGCTAGTAGGTGCCAGAAAATTGATCACCGGGTGTCTTACTGCTTAAAATCCTAGTAATCTTAAGGAGAACTACAGAAATCAAGTGTTTTTCTCTGAAACGTCTCCACAGGTAAAACAAAGCATTATACAATTCCAATTAAACAAACAGTTTGTCCATGGAGGACAGAACGGGACCTGCAGAGGTCCTGAGCAGCCCTAAAGATGATGGTACAAACCCCTTCCCCTTATTCAGAATTCCCTAGAAAAATTACATGACCAATGGATAAACCCTTTCATTTCCTAATACTGATATGTGATTCGATTGCAATCCTCCTCATGTTCCTTCTCTATTTAAGAAAAAAAAGATTTCATATTTTTTCATTATCGCTGTTGTACTGCATCTCATTTTTTAGGCCCATTGGCCAAGCGACCCGAGACAAACTTGTTACATCGTTCACTTTCTGGGAATCATGAAAAGGGGATTAAAGGATTTTGGATAGCCATAAAATGAGATTAGCAAAAACCATGCTTCACATCATAACTAAACAAGGAAAGGAGCTTTACTCACATTTCTATCATCCAAACCAAAGGCTGGTTATACAGATATATATTGTCACAGAAAGGGGAAAGCAATACAGGCAGTCCGCAGGTTATGTACAAGATAGGGTCCGGAGGTTTGTTCTTAAGTTGAATTTGTATGTAAGTCAAAACTGTATATTTTATAATTGTAGATCCAGACAAAAAATGTTGGCCCAGTGACAATTGGAGTTTAAACATTTTTTGCTGTAATGGGACCAAGGATTATCAATAAAGCTTCATTACAGACACCTTACAGCTGATTATTGCAATCTGGGACTATAGTAAAGCATTCAGAGAGCTTCACCAGAGGTCAGAGGGGTCTGTCTGTAATTATGGGTTGTCTGTAAGTCGGGTGTCCTAAAGAAAGAGACCACCTGTACAGCCAAGCTGCACCGCACCCAGGCCATGTATTAGAAGATTTAGGCTACATTCACACAAATGTATGGGGGATGTATATGCGGCCTCCTCTCCCCGGCGCCAATGTATGCCCACCATACTACGGTATGGCGGTCATAGATTGTATGCATGTAGCCTTACCATAATAGACAACATGGATATTAGACCCATAATGACCATGAACTATACTAAATCCCAACGACCCTTGCATTACTGCATCTGGGTTTTTATACTGTACTGTTTCTAGTCGGCTTATGATGTCTCCCTTGTTTTTCTTCGAATCATTCAAGACACACTTTGCTGAAGCTTCACCAATTTTTTTTGTTAGATCCAATCCAAACCAATTTTGTTTTAACTAAAAAGATAATAACGGAAGCCTAACAGACACGGGGCAAATGGGCCATAACGGAAAGCACCAAAAGGCCTTTGAAATTAATGGACATGTTAACAGACCCATTAGGAATCTATTATTATTGTATATACAAAATTTGTCCAAGTCAAAAAATATTCGGATTTAATATGGTGCCAAATATTTGCCAGATGCGCAGAGTCGTTGAACTCACAAATAAACTCACTCCTCGGATTTTATACTTTTATACAGTATTTTTGATTGTCCTAACTAAACATTTAGCTATAAATGATATCTTTTATATTCTTTCCCAATTTCACCTTTTTATCTGCTTTCTTTAAGAGCTTTTTAATACCTTAAAGGGGTTGGCCACTTT
The DNA here is from genome assembly GCF_040894005.1 of Engystomops pustulosus. Taxonomy (NCBI): domain Eukaryota; kingdom Metazoa; phylum Chordata; class Amphibia; order Anura; family Leptodactylidae; genus Engystomops; species Engystomops pustulosus. The sequence goes on along the minus strand of NC_092415.1, from coordinate 178,301,394 downwards.
TCAATAAATCTATTCCATTAGACATGTCTCTGCATGTGCCTGTACCTCCTTTGAAAGCCTTACCCAGTTCTCACCACGCTGCCCTCTGCATATATACAAAGCTTCCTGTTTCTGACTCCCTCAGTTCGCCCTCATGGCGTCACCCACTGTGCCTCTTTCTCTAACACTCACTAACAGACATAGGGAGGGGGGAGGGGGAAGAGAAGGAGGAGTCATAATCTCCTACTGCAGACACTCCCATTCATCACTGTTCAGACATGTAAACAATGATCCACGGAGAGTTTGTAGACAGCACTAAACTAAGCATCAGGGATGATGAATCAATTGATGAACATTCAGGAATTATTATTAAGGCAGTAAAGGCACAGGGGCAATTTATGTAAAAGAGTATCCAACCTCTTTAAGAAACTTCATTCAAAAGAGTTACTAGGTGTAAAGTTTTTGTCAGATTTTGAAAAATTGCTACAAAGTCAAATTAGGATTATTAATAGAAGTGTTACAAATTAACGTTGCTGGTGACCTGCCATCAAAATCTGGGACACTTGTTCATAAATCCAGGTACTTTTCTTATATTTGTTATCCAAGACTTCTTTCCATCTTGAATCAACTTTTAAAAGTATGCTAATGAGCTAGAAAGGGGGTGTCACCAGATCTCCTCTGTACTGCAGCTTCACAGGCTGCTACACTGTTGCATGCTCCTTTGCACTTTCCCCCTCCTTCATGCCTTCCTGCATATTGTAGTCTCACACAGTGGGAGGGAGAAGTGCTCCTTGCACAGTGTAACACCCTGTAAAGCTGCAGCATAGAGGGGCTCTTCAGGTTTATTAGCATAATTTTAAAAGTTGGTTTTAGAAGTGAGAAAGTTATGGGTAACAGATATAAGAAGATTAATACAGTCATGGTGCCTGGATCTATGAGTAAGTGTCCCTAGTTTATCTAGCATGATTTTGATTTTGTAGATGTCCTTTAAGTACATGAAACGGCCCCCAAAGAGCTCTGATCTCAACATCATCAAGTCTGCCTGGGATTACATGAAGAGACAAAAAACATTGAACAAGCCCACATCCACAGACATCCACAGACGTATGTATTTAGGTTTTAGTGATATTTTCTGTTCTCCATTAACATTGCTTTGATAAAAATAAATATCACACCATCTATTTTTGAACGTATTCCACAACTGCCTAAATCTTTTGCACAGAGGTGTACACTTCTTCCACAAGGTCTCTACCACTGCTCTTATTCTGTAACATCTTATTTTGCATATTTACATATTTCAAATTACGGTAAGCAAATATTATAGAAGCCCTGTTGTCAGATGTACTCTCTTTAAACATGTATTCCATGTGAAATATCCCCTCTAGAGGCATTTTTTCAGAACTCTGTGTTATATCATCCTTGCTGGTAAAGAGGTGTACCCCAAATATCTGAACAACTGTTCAATTAGTTCATGTAGGAACAACCCTCTTAACAACGCCCACTTGTCAATTTATTCACAACTTTCCAGGAGGATTTTAAGAAGAAAATATGTACAGCAACTATTGTTTTACGGAAAAAAACAAGTATTTTCTAAAACAGACAAATCTGGATGAAAGGAGCTCGGCTTTAGAAGAAATTCTCTTTCAATAACTCTTCAAAAAGGTAAATTATTCTGAATCTGAAGCCTGGAAAACTAGTCCAACCATCTCTATGCCTTTTTTCGCTTTGTGTTTTAAAAAATGTAAGCATTAAAATTTAACCTCTGCTTAGGGTTGAGCAAAATTACTGCAAATCTAGTCAGTAAGTCAAAAATATAGATAAAATTTTGATGACCACACTGAATAATTCATGTTATATATCACCAATACATTTCACATCACAGAACATAGCGGTGTTCATTCACACATCTCCCAGACCCAGTGATCATATCTATACCGGTGATAATGTCATAGCAAGACCAAAGGCAGACACAATGGGGTATATTTATAACTACTGCCTTGAATTTAGACATCATAAATCTAGACAACAATGTATACAAGATCTATCACATACATGCATGTATAAATTTGTAGAATATCCTGGATATGTCGGTCAATATTTTCTTCTTTAAAAAATGGTGCAGATCTTTCAAACCTTTAAAAACTAAGGGTTTATGGGGTTGTGCAAAGTGTGATTGTTATCCCTATTAACAGCATAGGGGCTAACAATCTCATCATTAGGGATCCAGCTGCTGGGACCACCACCGATCATGAGAGCAGGTCTCAACAGGGGTACCATTCTCACTTATCGGCACTCTCTTTAACTGTCTATGAGATTGCTGGAGATAGATGAGGACTGAGGCTTCAGGAAATGAACCCATGCCCAACCCACTGCTCCATCAATTACTGAGAATGAGGCTCCGATTGTTAGATGGGGGTTCCTTCCCTGTGATTGGTGCGGTCCTAGCAGTCAGAACCCCAACATTCGGAAATATTTTACTCTCTCCCGTAGATAGGGCATAACAATCAAACTTGGAACCACTGATATTTAAAACACGTAATGAAATAGGTTTTATTTGTTGGAATGAAAACCATAATGAGTAGTGAAAATAGGACCCCCTAACACACAATGATCAGGTCCATGTTGGACATTGCTGGTTTGGATCTCCAAACCTGAACCTAACCAGGATTTGTATATGGTGTTTTGGCTCATCCACCATTATTAACACTTGAAATCTTTAAACTTTTAAATGCCCTGGGCAAGGTAGTCGGTGGCATGTGAAAACCACCATTCAAATACTAGTAGTGCATGCACGCCACAATTCAGATACTGGCAGTGCATGCACGCCTCCATTCAAATACTGGTAGTGCATGCACACCACCATTCAAATACTGGTAGTGCATGCACGCCACAATTCAAATACCGGTGTTGCATGCATGCCACCATTTTCCCAAGGATTATTCCTCTTCACGATATCATCAGGGAGAACTAATCCACATGGAAATGGCTGTGTGAAAATGGCACCACTGTTTAAAAACCCATTATTAGCACTGTTTGCAAGTACTACCAGTGGGGGTTCAGGTTCACTACCCCAAACTACACCGAGCAGGTTCAGGTTTACACAAGTAATAAGTAAAACTAGTAATTACCAAATCAATCTTTCCCAAAGTTTTTCTTAGTAGGAAAACTACTGTAACTAGCAGAAACATATACCATCGTGGGGAGACCCATGCCCCATTGGAATCCATGCCTTCAGGGCTGTAAAACTGCATCAAACCAATATGTTGCATAGACACCAATTAACAAAAAATATTTTTAAACACGGTATTGTGCTAGGCCATGTATTCTGCTCTGGACTTTGTTAAACCAGAAAAATAATAGTATTTTGTGATACCTAATATAGGACGACAACAAGTTGTTATACTTCCACTGCAACCAATATGAGCAAAACCTGCATAATATAAACAAGGAAACAAATCCCCCAAAGCACAGAACAAAACCAAGTTACCAAGACAAATTTTCATAAACATTGTGAAATGATCAAGTATGGACCTGCAGGCGCCACAAAATATTCAGATGATATTCCCAGTTCTAGAAGGATACATCTCTGGGAAATGTCTAGGCATGACTCTTCAAAATATTCTGCATCACAATTTAAATTGGAAACAGTAAAAAAATAAATAAATATAACAGCATTAAAATATTGCACGTGGATGGTTGGGATTGTTATCCCCTATCCAAACGATACTATTGATTTAAAGCTAATGCCTATGGGTGTGTGGAGTCGGAAGGTTGTGCACTGGTAAACAACCTGAAGCAGACTATTAAAACTTGCATCATTCTAAAGTTAATTTAAATATAATGTTATAAACTAAGGGTTAGGTACGGAAAACTGAGTGCAAACACAGAAAATGTGATTTAAACATGTGCTTAAAAGAAATCAGCTAGAATTTTGCAGCTTGATTGGATACATACAGTACGTGGGGTGAAGTAAGCTCTACCACCGGTAGCAGGGGGAAAGGTAACAGTCTGAAACCATCATTTTATGTTTTATCTCAAGTTTTAATGAGGCTGAGTTTATGAGGAGGCCACTTTGTAGAAGTTTTATTGGGTCTTTAGCCTATGTTTTCCACAAATCAATGTTACATAATTAGTGTCAGAGATAGATCGTAGACAGAGTCTTCTGGACTGTAAGCAATAATATATAACGTGTACAGAATGATAAAACTTTATTTTCTTCTAAGCCAATTAGAAGTGGAGTAGTTTAATTAGTTGCAGTTTGTTTGAAAAGTGTTAATAAAGTTGCACTTAATTAAACTGGGAAAGCTTTTAATTAGACTCGTTAACACCTTCGGTGCCGTGGCTGCCAAAATATGGTGAGACGTTTTTTGGATTTCAAAAAAACTGTGATCACGTAGTTAATTTTTTTCACTAATTATATGACTTTTAACCATAATTGATTATTTCCTAAGGCTAATTGATTTCTTCCTGGACTTATCTTATCTAAGGGTTGAGGCTCTTCGATGAAATCCTTGGAAGAAATTCTCACAATATATTTTCTCTATGTCTATCTTAACTCAAAGAACAGCTTGCCTGGGGTACTTTGGAAAGCGGACTTCCTCTACTTGTCTGGCATCGGTAATACTACTTGGCACCATGGATACAGACACGCAGTAGGCAAGGTACCTCTCGCAATCTTCTTTCTTTAAACATGTGATCTTTTATTTTATAGACTGAGTTCTTGGCAGAAAAACTTTTTTTTTTTTTTTTTTTTAAAAGAAAGATTCGTATTCATGATTTTTTATTGTTTGGGCTGAGTAGTATTCAGAGCCATAGCTAAAAGCTTTCTACTACGGATATCAGGAGAAGCGTATACTATGAAGGTTTCCTATGAGATAATAATATCTACCTGCTATAAAAGCTCGGGTTGTTAACATTTCAATGTGAATACATGAAAAAAAATTACATTTCTATGCTTTTTGCATGTAAAACAGATATTTGCAGTTCATTTTTGTAGCCTCGTACATAGTGGGGTTTTTTAAAATCAGATTTTGAAGCAAACTTCCTCCCCCCAAACTGCTTGTTACTGTTTTTTAATAGAAGGCAGCTGAGCACTATTTTTCTGTGAACCCGGCCATAGAGACTCAACAGTATTCATAAAATTTATGAATTAACACTTAGATAACTGGAGTTTTTCAAGAACATTAAAAAATAATAATACTGGTAATAATAATATTAATATTAACACATTATAGGATGTAGGCAGTTCCCGCACCGTGAAGTAGAGTTACATTATGGTGATCACTCAGATCAGAAGAACGTGATAGCCGGGACCCGGCAGTAGCAATCGAGATTGCAACTATCACGATCCCGCCTGTTTAACCCTATAGATACCGTGGTCATAGTGACCATGGCATCTTTAGTGCATTATGTCTGTAGTGCGTAACCAGGCTGTCATCTGTTACCAAATAGCGTTCAACATCTCCAGCCCCAATCATGGCAATACACATTGCAAACTTTAACTGCAACCGTGAGGAGCTGCCAAAACAATTGCATGTTCTACTAAGTGAAGCAATATTTGTTTTCATTAAGGAGAGAAACAAGACCCACAGAGACTCTGTTGTTGCTGACTGATCTACTCTGAGAATAAAAGTTTGGACGTATTGAAGTCTACTGCCCAATATTGTAAATCTCTACATCTGACTGCAGTGAGTTGATAGCCCCCTTATCCATGATGGACCGGTCCTGCTGAATGATACAGGTTCAGCTAATAGAATTGTTTAAGATAAAGAGGGCCATGCATCTTACATATTTAGTACTATCTACATGCGGCTCTGTAAACTTTGCTAAAATCAGTTGAACCCATCCACGTGTCGATCTCTCCTAATAAAGGAGTTTTACCATCCCAAAATGGTATTTTCTATCCTTATAACAATCTGATTAGTGGGTGTTGGACCACTGAGACCCCCATGATTACATAAACAGGGATCCCCTTTGGAGCGGCAGGTTCAGTACAATAGTGTGCCGTTGCTACATTCATTATTATGGGAGTGTCGGAAATTGCCATTTCTATTACTACCTTCTATGAGACAGCCAAAATGACCAACATAGCCGATATCTGTATTCCACATTATGACTAGGTAATTTCCAACACTCCCACAGTATTGAATACAGCAGCCGGTCTAAGGCTTGACCTGCAGCTCCATTAATTAGTTAAAATAGCAACCCCTGTTTTTGTAATTGTTGTTCGTCTCAGCAGTTAGACCCCCACCAATCAGATTGTTATCCCTATCTAGCTTGGTACAACACCTTTAATGGCCTATTCTGTGGAAAGGCCAATTATTGATATTATCTGACAACCCCTTTTATTTTGCATATTTCCTTCACATAACTTCTACAGGTACTTTGACTTTGAAGGATTGTAAACCAAGCACACTGAAATACTGGTGTGTGCTCCTCTATAAAGATCTGTTCTTCTCGTAGCTACTTATGTCCTGGTTTTTGCAAAAAAAAAATTTCAAAATTACGCAAATTACCCTGAGAGGTCCCAGGCTTCATTAACACTCATGGAGTACAGAGCCCTCAGGATCATTTGCGTAATTTTAAAAGTCTTTTTCAGTAAAAACCAGGGCATAAGAAGCTAAGAGAAGAGCAGATCCTGCCAAAGGGGGCACACACCAGTATGTCAGTGTGCTTGGCTTACAATCCTTCATCCTGGTGGTAGATGTTCTTTAAGATATTATTCTTAGGACGTCCTCTATATTTTTGGTAATCTCCTCCTATTTGCATGAACAAATAGCATTCTCCTACCCGGCAGGAACATTTTCTTTGTAATAAAATACTATTTTCTTTCTCTGTTAAGTGTCTGATTGCTCTCAAAACTATCAAAGCAATTTTAATCTGTTTTACTAGAACTTGAAAATTGCCAAGCTACGGCCGGCATTACAGAGTCAGATAATATTTCACAGCTTAAAAATAGCCCTGTGTTCATTCCCAAGTATGAAAGGCTCTGTCTTACAGTGTTCACATTACAATAGAAGTGTATTAGCTACCGCTTTACCATCAGCTTTTTCCAAATCGTATTGTATCCTGTTGATCAAAACTTCTCTTTGCAAGAGTGTCGCGCTGGCCATACATATCACCTGGCTCGGAACATCGGAATATTCGCTGGGAAGTATGAATTATTCATGCTTGATCTGTATTCCACATTATGACAAGCATCGGTGGTTCAAATTATACCTAGCTGAAAACCCCTGAAATTGGGAATCCTTGCAGGCGAATGTAAAAATGCATAAAATGTGCAACTGTTAAAATGCCTGGAATTTATTTGTATAATAAATATAGCTAACGATCATTTCAGATATCACACGCGCAATTTATACTTCCCATAATGTGAAGTTACAATTGGTAGCCGACATTTCTCAAATAGAATGAGCCTTTTCAAGCTCATTCATTCTCAATTTCTTTCACTTGCCCTTGTCAAGTTCTTCTCGTAACTGCGCGAATTTATAAAGTTTCCGATGTGGAAAAATCCTTATAGTACAATTAAAAGAAGGGTAAATCAGATGTTCATGGATGCAATAAGAATGCACACTATACGCAGGATGCATTACACTATTTTGGCTTTTCTGTGAAGACTCATGAGAGATTAACACCCAAACACTTTGTTTCTCAATTTGTCCGCACCCCTGTGACCTCCAGTCATTAACCTCAGACGTCCAGTAGAAGCAATATTCATGTTCTACAGACCTCGAGAAAATTTTTATGTGTACAGAGGTCCACGTTCTCTGATGGTAGATTTTAGGAAAAATAGAAATGTGTTGAATAGGAGAAGTGTAAGGATAACACACTGTGAACTATCATGTATGAATACCACAGGTTGTGGTACTGTAATGTATGTATAACACAGGTTGTGTTACTGTAGTGTAGGTATAACACAGGTTATGGTACTGTAGTGTATGTATAACACAGGTTGTGGTACTGCAATGTAGGTATGATGCTGGTTGTGGTACTGTACTGTATGTATAACACAGGTTGTGGTACTGTAGTGTATATATAACACAGGTTGTGGTACTGTAATGTATGTATAACACAGGTTGTGGTACTGTAGTGTATGTATAACACAGGTTGTGGTACTGTAATGTATGTATAACACAGGTTGTGGTACTGTAGTGTATGTATAACACAGGTTGTGGTACTGTAGTGTATGTATAACACAGGTTGTGGTACTGTAATATATGTATAACACAGGTTGTGGTACTGTAGTGTATGTATAACACAGGTTGTGGTACTGTAGTGTATGTATAACACAGGTTGTGGTACTGTAATGTATGTATATCACAGGTTGTGGTACTGTAGTGTATGTATAACACAGGTTGTGGTACTGTAGTGTATGTATAACACAGGTTGTGGTACTGCAATGTAGGTATGATGCTGGTTGTGGTACTGTAGTGTGCATACAACACAACGTACTGCAGTGTAGATTTAACACCTGTTGTGGTACTGCAGTGTATGTGCAATCCAGATTGTGGTACTTTAGTGTTGATATAACACAGGTAGAGGGACCTCAGTGTCAATATAACACAGGTTGTGGTACTGTATTAAAGGTATGACACAGGTTGTGATATTATAATGTAGGTATATAGGTTGTGAAGATATATGTATTATATGGGTTGTGGTACCGGGGTGCAGGAAAAACACAGTTGTGCTACCGTAGGTTTATATTGTTGTGGTACTACAGTGTAGGTATAACATACATTGTACAGTAGTGTAGGTATATACAGATTGTGCTACTGTAGTGTAGGTATATACAATAGGTTGTGTAATGAAGAGTAATGATAACATGGGTTGTAGTACTGGAGTGTGGGGAAACAGGTTTTGGTACTGTAGATTTATAAGGTAGTCGTACTGCAGTGTATATATAGCACATGTGTACTGCAGTGTATATATAGCACATGTGTACTGCAGTGTAGGTGTAATACATGTTGTGGTGCTGTAGTGTACATACAACACAAAGGTTGTGGTACTGCAGTGTAGGTGTAACATATGCTGTACTGTAGTGTAGGTATATACAGTAGGTTGTGTTGTGTGGGTTGTAGCACTGGAGTGTAGCGCTGCAGCGTAGGTATAATACAGATTGTAGTATGGAGATGAGTGACTATGAAAGGTAAGTGTTACTGCAGTGTATATATAGCGCATGTGTATTGCAGGGTAGGTATAACATATGTTGTACTGAAGTGTAGGTATATACAATAGGTTGTGCAATGCAGAGTAACATAGATTGTAGTATGGAGATGAGTGACTATGAAAGGTAAGTGGTTTTGCAGTGTAGGTCTCATATTTAACCACCATTACTTACATTATGTTTGTGTTCTGTCCTTTCCCCCCACTTTCTACCGGTTTAGCTGTGTTGCTATACAATGCATTTCTATATTTACAGGATTGGAAGGAAAGCAGGGATGTAATTACAGCCACCAATACATTTTCTGTCATTTTAACGGTGTCAGGATGGGAAAAGAAAGAAAACATTAAGCCATATTTAATGGGTTCGTTGAAAGCCAAAATGGAAAAGCTTCTATACACATAAACATAAGTATTTATAAAACAAATCTTTCTTAAGAATAGGAAGACTTGTTATAAGGAATCATTTACCGAACACAGGACGCATTTCTCTAATTTTCCTGGAAATGTAAATCTGGAAATTGCTTAAAAAATCAGAATGCAGTAAAATAGGCAAACACACCCTATGCCAAGTACAGGCAGTCCCCGGGTTACATACAAGATAGGGTCTGTAGGTTTGTTCTTAAGTTGAGTTTGTATGCAAGTCGGAACTGTATATTTTATCATTGTAATCCCAGACAGAACTTTTTTGGTCTCTGGGACAATTGGATTTTAAAAATGTTGGGTTGTCATAAGAATCAGGATTAACACTAAAGCTTCATTACAGACACCTGTGATAACTGTTACAGCTGGTTATTGTAGCCTAGGGCTAAAGTACAGTAAATTACCAATATCCAGAGGTCCGTTTGTAACTATGGGTCATATGTAAGTCGAGTGTTCTTAAGTAGGGGACCGCCTGTAATCACAAAGAGAGGGAGATGTCATTGTACCGTACAGTAGAGGGTCTTAAAGGAGACACTGCTCTGCAGAGAGAAAGGTCAACTTTCATCTAACTTTTATTTTTATTGGAAAAGGAAAGTTTTAGTATAAAATCACATGGGGGAGCCAGAAAAAGGGCTCCTGATGACAGTTTCCCTTTAAGGCTCCATGTCATTAAGTAGATTATTATTCATGCTTATTAACATCTAACACAGGCTATTGATGTCTATGGGAAAGTAATATGGGCATGCGTTGTGACATGTGCAGAAGTCGTCGAGGTGGGAGGACATTTAACATTCCACATCATAAAACAAGCTATTCATTTCTATGGGAGAGTGATGTGAGCATGCTCGGTGACAAGTACAGGAGTCACCTACAAGAAGCCCAAGAAGAAAAGTTGTCACCGCTTATTATTCTCTTTGACACAGATACATAATAATATTAATTCCTTTATTTATATAGCGCACACAGATTATGCAGTGCTGCACAGAGTTTGCCAGATCAGTCCCTGACCCCAATGGGGCTCACAATCTAATCAACCCACCAGTATGTTTTGAAGTGTGGGAGGAAACCGGAGGACCCGGAGGAAACCCACGCAAACATAGAGAGAACATACAAACTCTTTGCAGATGTTAACCCTGGGAGTTGAAGCCAAGTCTCCAGCGCTGCAAGGCTGTAATGATAACCACTAAGTATATTCACTGTAATACTGCTCTCTGCAGATGACCCCTGGCTATAAGGACATGTTGTGATATTAGAATGGAACAGCTCAAGGGCCACAGCTTGGAAATAATTTCCCACAGTATTTACCAACATAAGAAAATAAAATACTTACATTACAGTGATACACAACAGGAATATAGATCCACACTTCACATTCTTGTAAGAAAATTCCGCTCAAAAAAACAGAAATATCAAATATTTAAATTTTGGAATCTCTGATAGATAAGAAGCGTATGTTACCCTATTTTAGAGCCTACAGTACAGTTAGGTTTTTCTGACTCCACTCTCCGTGTCACTCACTTGTGGTTTGTTCTGCGCTATGTTCAGATACACGGAGGATGACCTTAATCTAGATCAGGGCAGGAGGATATTGATGTACTTTTTGCAAGGCACAAGGGAGACTTAGGCAAACCATCTTCTCACGCTCATTAGGCCGGACAGCTTTTCATGAAATACAATAAGTGTAGTCTTATGGTAAGTTTCATGAGTCAGCAAAGTGCCGGAGATGTCAAGACGGGAACTAGAGTTCTACAGTCTATAGAGAGTCTCCTGGGGGGGGGGGGGGGGTCATATCCGATACAAGTATCAAGAAGTCTCTCTTTTATGCTGCATAAGTATTAATGGGTATAAAATAAATATCCTGTAAGGGTATGGCATAAGATGATATCATAATGTCATAAAATAGTGTATAATATGTTACAATAAAATAAAGTAATTTTACATTGTGTCTGGAATTTGAGAGATACTGAAGCTAGCAGTAGACAATCTATTAGTATAACTTATATTATCATAGAAAATGTGTCAGACTGCCCCACACCTTCCATGCCTTGCATTTGTTTCTGTCTTTATGTGATATATGTGAACCCCTTATTGACTGTACAGCAGCATGGAGTTAATGGTGCTCTATACATAGAAGTAATCATAATAATAATTTTAGTTGTGACTTATTCTGCTTAATCACAATGTGGTTGATTGGATGGTGACAATATTGAGGCAAACAATGTAACAGGAGTATATTCTTATAGCGACTCTGCAAGCATACAGTAGATGAGGCTGTAGGGATCATACATGAGCTAGAATTAAAGGGGTATCCTGTAGATGACAATGTAGGGATCATACATGAGTTAGAATTATAGGGGTATAATGTAGATGACAATGTACTGATCATACATGAGCTAGAATTATAGGAGTATAATGTAGATGAGACTGTAGGGATCATACATGAGCTAGAATTATAGGAGTATAATGTAGATGAGACTGTAGGGATCATACATGAGCTAGAAATATAGAAGTATAATGTAGATGAGACTGTAGGGATCATACATGAGCTAAAATTATAGGAGTATAATGTAGATGAGACTGTATGGATCATACATGAGCTAGAATTATAGGAGTATAATGTAGATGAGACTGTAGGGATCATACATGAGCTAGAATTATAGAAGTATAATGTAGATGAGACTGTAGGGATCATACATGAGCTAAAATTATAGGAGTATAATGTAGATGAGACTGTATGGATCATACATGAGCTAGAATTATAGGAGTATAATGTAGATGAGACTGTAGGGATCATACATGAGCTAGAATTATAGAAGTATAATGTAGATGAGACTGTAGGGATCATACATGAGCTAAAATTATAGGAGTATAATGTAGATGAGACTGTAGGGATCATACATGAGCTAAAATTATAGGAGTATAATGTAGATGAGACTGTAGGGATCATACATGAGCTAAAATTATAGGAGTATAATGTAGATGAGACTGTAGGGATCATACATGAGCTAGAATTATAGAAGTATAATGTAGATGAGACTGTAGGGATCATACATGAGCTAAAATTATAGGAGTATAATGTAGATGAGACTGTAGGGATCATACATGAGCTAAAATTATAGGAGTATAATGTAGATGAGACTGTAGGGATCATACATGAGCTAAAATTATAGGAGTATAATGTAGATGAGACTGTAGGGATCATACATGAGCTAGAACACTGAGAGAACATACAAACTCTTTGCAGATGTTTTGAATAGCTTTACAGTATGTAACCTCCATTAGGAACATACTAGGGTTTAGAAAGATAGTAGTCACAACTAGAGATGAGCAGACCCGTTAAGGTTTCGGTTCACCGAGTTCAACCAAACTGTGAGCAAGAGTTGGGTTCAGGTACTAGAACCCAAACTTGGGCTCTGGCAGCTCGGCTGCCCAATCATCTAGCTTTTCCTGGTGAGCCAAATGGTTTACCCGATACTCTTGCAGTTCAGCTCCACTCAACCCAGGTCACAACATTTCTGCCTCTTCTACATGTAGTCTTTTAACCCAAAAAAAAACCTAAAGGATCACCTGAACTTGTAAATGTGTAAAACACTCTGAAAAATAAGCTGATACAGTACATTGTCAATTTCATATTTGTTGTAGCTATATCTATATTAGATACATTTCTTTAACAACTGAATTCTTTAAGGAAATTTGCACTAATTTGGTCACAAAAAACACATTATGCACTATAACTAATTTCGACTAGAAAAATACCCAGAAAATGACATTAAAATATTTTGTTTAGAAACATAACACATTAACATAAGGGCACTTATCTCTTATAAATATCAATTTAGCTTTTAGAAAACACTACAACTAGCGAGCTAATGCACTTTTTAAAACATTTGAAACTAATCTTCTATGTTTCTGCTTCACTTTCTGAATATCGGTTAATGCATCAGGTATAAAGCGAGCAGAGGAAAGCGCCATAGACAGTACTGGATTCTATACTGAATTCTATAGATACATTATTTTTTATAGATATATAATTTTAGAACATCATATCAATAAATAATTGCTTCATGTATTTTAAAGTATACATTTAAATTATAGATATGATCAGCTACGCTCTCTAATACAGAGGCATGATGGGAGAAAATTGACATTACTGGCTACTGTAGGCATATAGAGTGGCATAAAGTACATTGAACCTTTACATTCAGACACACAAATATTTTAATTGTGGATTGAGGAAGCATTGATTGGTTACAATGGCTGCTTTTATTTCTTGGCAAAAACAAGCCCTGAAATAGTCACAATTCCTGGCACACGGCCAGGAATTGTGACTATTTCCCCCCTTACACTACATCCACGCAAATAGCTCCATTAATGCAAGTGTCATGTAGGTGGCCGTGCCCGGTAGTGGAGTTGGCCGTCATGGGTCATTCCTGCCCAGTACCTGCGTATTAGGTATAGCCTGCACTAGGAACTGACGACGGCGATAGCGCAATTTTTTTTCCAGGAAGGACCAGGCATAGAGTTGCGCAGCAGAGAAGCCAGAGCCTCTAGATATATCGGCCGTGTTCAGGGAGGCTGGGTTAGCATCATATGCTTGTGCATCATGGGTCATGATAAATTGCTCATCCCTATTCCTACTATTTAATTTGCAAGTGTAAATGACTATATAGATATTATTAAGAGTAACCTGTATTTTCTTATATTTAGAAATAATATGTCCCTTAATGGTGCCCTAGGCAGCCTCCTATACTGCCAAACCATAGAAAAAAATAGCGTTCAAAATAATAACTATTAGCAGTTGATATTTCATTCTATTATCCTATCTATGGGGGATATTTATCATACGCTGGCGCTCGTGCGCCAGCATATGATAGCCCCGTCGCTATCATATAAGCTAGCATTTGCGATTTATTCAGGGCCTCTGCGCCACTGGCGGTGCGCAGAGGTCCTGATAAATATCCCCCTATGTCCTCATTGTCTGATTATTACATAGTGTAAATAAAAATCTCTCTTTTGTGCTGCTCAATGATCATCTAATACAACACAGAATAAATATTATATGGGCAATTGTATAGAATATTTTATAAGTCAGAGAAATAAATTTGTCCTACAATATGAAATAAATAATATGTTCAGTAAAAGTGAATTATGGTCATGTTGTTAACTTTGTTATGTCAAGGCCTATAAATATGTCTATACACATCCATCCATTTCACTTTTGCTTGTTGAAAAACTTCTTGAAATACAGCATTCACCAAACAATACAGATCCGTCACTCTATGAGCATTGCTATAGCTGCATGAATAATACCGCTTATATTCTGAGCTAACTGGATAAATGTAGAGATAGAGATATGTATTCCTGATTTGTAATGAATTAAATACATTCTGCTTTTTATTTAGAAAAACATTCGGAATACACAAAAAGCTAGAATATCCATAGACACTGATATGATCCCATAAATTTTGGGTGCAATGATGGCTTCTACCTCCTGGTTTCTATTGAAACACACAGGAAACAACTGCTCAACCAATCACGTGCAACTGTTATGGCCCGCCTCCGGCAATGATTCGCTGTGTGGAATTTCCTCTCTATCTACAATAAAAACCTGATCATCTAATGGCTAGAGATTAGCAGACATGAACTGCAATGTTCAGGTCCATTGACCAATATTGCTGTTTGGGTTGTCAACAAACCCTGACTTGAGCCAGGTGTTCAGCTTTCGGCTAAATTTGACAGCACCTGGGATCGGTGCCAGCACCTGGGAAAGTCACCAGGGGAATTTTATCGCCAGTGCCCAGGTTAACACTCGTGATTAGTGCCAGGACTTTTTTGAAGGTTTGGTTGAACCCACTGAACCCCAATGGGTCCACTCAGTCCTACTTTTCAGTATAAAATTTGTGAGGGTCCTATACATCCAATTTGCTATTGCTCCAATCAGATGGGGCACATCGGACCTCAGAAAATGTAAAGATGTGATCTGTACATACATATATTTTCATTGTGGTTTAAAATTAAAATGATGATCGTATGATCCATGGTGGTCCCTACTTACCCTTTCAATAGGTGATAATTTCCCTACTTACCCTTGGTAGTCCCGACTTACCGTTTCAATAGGCAATAATTTCTTGTTTTGCCGCAATCCCTTAAATTTATTTATAAAAAGAGCATTCATCAATCGGAACAATACAATATATTGTCTAACCATTGCAGTGGAAGATATGAAGATGTTCATTGTTTGCTTAAACTAAATCTAAGGGAGTGAAATATTTAATCCTCACTCCAGGAAATTGTCAATACTCAACATGAAATCCTCACCCAAGGAATTTGTCGATATAGAAAATAAAAGTGCAATCCAGCTACAGGTCATCAGTCAACTATCGAACCAACCTGAGCTAACCTATTATTCCCCATTGTTCTGTGGATCAATTCCGTTCCCACAGAATATATAAACTGTGTTAAATGGTCAATGCCCAACTAATCTTACAAAATCATATAAGAGTAAGCAAGAAAGAAATGGCATCTCCTGAACAGTATTTCTGTGTATTCAGATGTTTATACTTCAATGGGTTATTAAACCCCAAATAACAGACCAGATGATAATAATAATGATGTTCTATAATATGTAAAGACTAGCATCTCGCTTCCTACATGGATCTCCATGTTGATCCCAGTTACCATTGTGCTATCACTATCAGTGTATTACAGTAATTGCTCATCTATGGAAGTTTGATAGATGGGAGTTTAGAAGTAATGGTCATTGCTAGTAATTTAGCTAAGTAGGGCAATTACTGTGGATTACTTAGATTCCATTGCCTTAAAGGTTTCTGTATAACGAGCATCTGGAATTATAACTTATTGACAGACACCGGAATCGGAATCTACATTTACTTTATATATCGCAGTTAATGCACCCAAGGAATTTGAAGTGCCCCCTTTTCTGAAAGGTTATTTTCATTACAGTGCAAAAAAAACCCAGTCCCATTCAGAGAGAAATATCATGAAATGTGTCAATTATAGTAACATAGCAACACAGATTATATTGCTGGGAAAGACATCCATTCATCCAATTTAGCATTTATTCTCCAAAGTTGATCCAAACCCCCCCCCCCCCCCCAAAAAGTTAGAAACTAATTTTCTAATTTTCTCACTAGACAGGAGCAAATCTATTTGTCGATTTGTAAATTTGGTAAGAATCTGCCGATTTCCAGCACCAAACTGAATTCATCATTTTCCGCTAAGGAAAATTGATACTAACCTCCTCTAGTCATCTAAAACAGTGGAGGGGGGATTTATCATTTGGGTTTTTGTCTATGTTTGGCTTTGTTGTGGTACAAATTCTGTTTTGCGCCAAATGTACACAGGACAGTGCAAAGTCACTTGACATAGAGCCTGCTTGTACCAAATTCACGATATGACTGAATTCATGATTTGGGATTTGGCACAAATTTCCATTTAAGTGCAATTTTTGGTGCAAATTTACACCAGTCCCCATCCTGGTCTATGTTATGACTTTTGTTGGGGTTTTTTGTGACTTTTCACAAAGCAAAAAAACACTGTCAGCAGTGGCCAAAGCCACTTTAATGAATCTGACTTCAGAGGAACTCCAAAGACAGACATAGAACTGTCATTAGGAGATGGTCTAATGATAAATTACCTCCATTGTTTTGTTTATAAAGGACAATATTTGTTTTATTTCCCACACATTTTTTTGATTAAGGTCACCGTTAGTGATAGGGTTCACAATAGGGTTAAAATGAGGGTTAGAGTTTAAAAATCAAGTAGTAAATTTTTATATAAAAATACAATCTCAAGTAGTATATTTTGATATAAAAATATAATCTGTGGTTTAGAGGACTAGAGTGTTTTATATACCATTTTGCAGAACAATTGGAGCAACATTATTTAATTGATTCACCATGAAAACTTTCCAAAATCTCACAGCTCTTACAGTAAAGACTCCTGTTCATACGAAAGGAAGGAACCTTAGAGGGTTTATGCCTTTTGGGAGCCACATGATGATTAGTTTCCTCTGAAGCAGTAACTTGGTATCTGGATACAAGTGTTGACGATGGATCTTATAGTGTTTGTCATAACTTTGGATTGGGTTCGGTTTCAGGGAGTTTGGGCAAATCTTAAACTAAACTTGAAGTGGTTCAAGTACCCAAACCCTAATACACCGCAAAAATATTGTATATCATACAATGTTTGTCCATTAATTATTTTTATATGAATCTAATAAAGAAAGAAACTTTTGTCTGAAAACAACGTCTGATTCTGGTGGATGGCAGCTGGATTAATGCGAGTGCTTTGACTGGACTCATGTGGAGTGAGGTTCCGAGCTCTCCTCACAATCAGTGGTTCATCTACGTGGTATGAGCTGAAATCAAGCCTTCTTACACCGCAAAAATATCCATGACTGGTGCTGACTGGGTGTTAACATGCCACCGGCAACGTTTAAAAGGTTAGCACCTGCCATCAGTGCCAATGGTGATGCTCAGAAACCCATCAAGCAGCTTTTTTGGGTGTGCACAAATGCCTTATCCAGACTACTGGCTGAAGTCCAAAACTGCAATGTTCTGCATGGAAGAAAGAAATAGCTTACCCTTAAAAAAAGATTCCTTCACTAACTTGATGTATTGTCGAATGATTGGCAGCCAATTGACATTTATTGAAGTTGAGAGTCTTTTTCTTTTTTTAAAAATAGATGCTTTTAAAGACTGAACTACAAAACTCTTTAATAATTACTTGATGTGTTCTTGTTTTCCTGTGAGTTTCCTATTGCGGTCAATCCTTCAGGGGTCTTTCAGTTTGTACACAAAACCAGATCTGCACGGCATTGTATATGAAAATGTTCACTTGTATTCTGTGTAAGTGTTTAATATTGCTGCTGTGCTAGTAGACACATACTAGACACTGGAGTTTTAGTTGCCGAAATATTTGGTAACTTTTTAATTTCCCATAATTTCTTCCAGATTTGCCCCATTTTCTCTAAATGCTGCATTTACAAAATTTTTGATGAAAAAAGAGAGAATAAGACATTGTAATTTGCAGTTGTTTAACATATTATGCTAATTAGGCGGTGTTGAAGGAGTTATCAGGAGACACGATGGATGTAAGATGACTGGGATCACTACTGGTATAAACATTTTAACTTTGCATGTCCATCCAGGGTGGATAAGGGTGGAGTGGTGGTCACATGTAAAGATGAACAAATCATCTATGATTCCCTTTGCTGACACAAAATGTTTCTAAATATTCGGTTCTGTTTGATCTGAATTGATTATGCTTGAATTGAATATATAAAACCCTCTACCCCTGTAAAGCTTGTTTTGTTAATTTTACCATTTTTCTTTTTAATTTTCCTTGACCTTTCCCTACTCCCTAAGCTCTGAAACAAATGACTGTAGTAGTTTTTAAAATATTAGTCCAAAACAATGAAAAAAATAGCAGATCCGCTACAGTGCATAAAAAATAACAAGATTTGTTCATGTCTAGGCACAGATAGTCTCAGACACTCACATGAAAAAGCCAAAAGCAAAAATTGGTAATCAGTCAATTTGTTCTGTGTATATAGGGCTGATGGAGACTGTAATGTTTAAACTAAGTGGTAGGGTATATGTATGACCAAAACTCTTTTCTAATAGGAGCCAAAAGAGATGTAAATCTGAACCAGTATGCATAAACAAAATATCAATATTAACTAATATAAAGGGTTTGGCCACTTTGTAATAAAACACTTCCATTGTACATGTCTTTGCATGTCTTTCATAGCTTCAGCCTTTCCCTTTTCTTACCATGCTGCCATCTACATATACACACAGCTTCAGTTCTCTCACTGCTTCAGGCGTCACCCACTGTGTCTCTCTTTTCACTGTATGTCCACACTGACAGAGACAGGAAGAGAGGAGTGAGCAGGATGAGTCATGAGTTCATACTTATAAACAAGGAAGCGTAGAGGCTCTGCACACAATACAAAATGCTAAATCACTTGATGAACATTCAGGGATTATCCACAAAGCAGGAAAGTAACATGAGAAACTTATGTAAAAGAGTGGCCCTTTAATCTATTAGTTCTTTTGCCATTTCCATTGGAATTTTATTCCTCTTGGAAACCATTTTTGTTAATGTGGCTAGTGGCCAATATAACACAATTTATATTTACAAATAATACACTCCTGGCAATGAGCTTCAACAGTTCAAAGTTTCCTGTTGTTTGGTAACCTTGGGTTTCTCTTGTCTTGTATCTTAGAAACACAGTTTGGAGTGTTGGCTGTACGTGTCTCATTATACAAACGATCTGCTCTACGCTGATAGGGAAGACACTACATTCCTCCAATTAGAACATGTTAAATGATTCTTTATTTTTCTGCTACAAATAACAATGTACAAAACACAATGGATGACCCAAAGACCTTCTAACACTCAAGGGGCTTGGAGATAGCAAAGTATCTTGGATAAGGTCACATGGGAGTTGACTGTAGAAAACAAACCAGGCAAACGAAGACTCGTTATCACCTCATGTATAAGCCTCGTCTTAAGAGATCAAATATCATATATTTCAAGCTGCATGTAAATATTATTTTTTATAGAGAAGAAGAATATAGAGGTTGATGGAATTTCTCTAACTTGTACCTTCTTTGTTAAAATATCCTGCCGTCGTAGCTGTATCTAAGTTTATGAAATATTTTTTCAGTATTGGTGATCAAAGCGCAGTTTCGGTGCAATGCAGTTACACGGACTACATCAATCAAGTCAATCCAATGTGGTGCAACAAAAATAATTCTGTTGTGACTGAAAATATCTCCAGAGACTTCCAACGCAGCTTCACAGGTTCTCTTGATGTAAATGTACTCCATCAGTCTTACAAACAAGGTTAATTTAGAAAAGCTGCAATAAATCTGAAAACACGGACAGCATATTGAATTATAAGTTTGGATTTATACATAACTTGACATTTATGAATCTTAATAGTTTATTTTGCAGCCAAAATCTGTGCTTCTACTTTTGTAAAGGGGCAAACTGGGTATAATGAAGGAGAATAAAGGCGGAAATCTTTCTAGAGTAGTTAGAAATGCATCATCAAAAATTTTCTGAGAAACTGGGTCTTGATTTTTAGACAAAGTTTAAAGGGAATGGCACATAGCAAACTTCAAAACGCAACCTTTGGGGAGACAGTTTTTCCCCATCCAGTCCGCTCACAACGCTGCCTGATTTTATTTGATTCAAAAGGAACCAGTCAGTAGAAATTGACCAAATAAACCTCTACCAATATATTGTCAACCAGATTAACACCTACCAGATGATGTTTCTTTAATTGTAGAACATGGTAGCATCTTCCAGAAGATCAACTTTGAAGTGAGTTTATTAAGACTAGTGATGAGTGGACCTGAACCAGCAATGTTTGGACTCGTGCCGAACATTGCGGGTTCAGGTCACCGAACTCGGACTTCAGTACTGGCACCGATCTTGGGTTTAGTTTCGCTCAATCCTACTAAGCACAGAAGTCAAGCTTTCTCCACATCAAAATGTCCATCAAAAGCACCTGTGCTTTGGTTGAAAACATTCACTAAACTTCAGGGGAGCCGATTTTTGATAAACCGTGAATGCAGAGACATCAATTACAGTAAAGGTGGTTGGGAGAGCTTGACTTCAGCGTTAAGCTCTTCTAAGGGGAAATGTCTGGTATGCTCATCTCTAGTGTCCATATGTCTTAAAATATGAGTTAGAGTTTTTTTCTCCCCAAAACTAGAAGCCCATATATGTCCTTCATAATACTCTGTTACAGAAGGACCACCACAAACACAAAGGCCCCTGTCTGAGTGTTATACCTACAGTATACCATTTCTCTCACTCGAGGGCTTCAACCTTCCCAAAACTGACCATTACAAAAAATCACATTAAACTATTTGACATTATCAGTAGGCAAGACTATGTTTTGTAGGGGTGTATTGATACAAGAGAACTCGAAATCTACAGAAAATTATGCAAAAGAGCAAAATCCAATTAACTTTTTACTTTAAGGTCACTTAAAATAAAACTAAAACATAACTTGCTAGACACAAAGGTCCTTAAACATGCAGCCAATTATTATGTACCATGTAGAAAAACATGCGTCCGAATAGTTTTTTATTTTTTGAAATCCACTAAATGGTTGAGTGTATTCTCTGGAACTCATTAAGTCTGTAAAAGGAATAGTAGAATCTAAGAGCAGATTTCTTCTTCTGGATAAAATATTATATATTAGCTAATAAAATATAATTACTTTTCTGGTTATTTCCAAAGAGCAAATTAGAGAAGCCAGCTCAATGAAATTGCAATTAATTTGGATTCAGCCAATAGACAGTATTTCAGCATAAAGAAACACAGGACTACATGGTGACTCCATTTGGGCAATTTAAGTAATTAACACATTTTAATAGAGTTTTTTATGGCTTATGTCTATGGCAAAGCCAGGTACTGCCCTGTGCTACGTAGAGTCATGTCTAGTCTGTATTACAGACCTATGAGAAAGACATGTGCTGTTATATTGTGTCTCTATAGACACTATGGGGGTTATTTATTAAACGCTGATGGGTGGTGTGCCAGCACATGATGCACCCACACCCCTACGGTGCACCAGAAATATCAGGAGGCTCCACCTCCAATCATTCCCCCTTCACATGCTTCCACGCTTACTTGATGTAGATGTGATATAAAGGTGAAAATAATCACAATTCCTGACCATGTGGCAGGAATTGCAATTTTTTAGAGTTTGTATGCCCAAAAAGTGGCTTACACACCCTGATAAATAACCACTTACATGAAGTCTGCATCATTGTGCATAAGCATAAAAAGGATTGGTCCATGTAATACATCTATCATCTATCTACTAAATAGGTGATTGCCAAGGACCTGATTTCTGGGTGCCATCACTCAGAAGAACCTGTATGTACACTAACACTTCTTGGTATCGCTATGGGTCTAAAGGCAATAAATATTGCAAATTACGTAGGTAATTCTATCAGTTATATACATCATACATTTCTGTCCCTCTAGCGATGACATTATTATGTGTTGCTTCTATTCTTGTGTTGCAGTCAAATGTTCCAGCTCGAATCCACCAAGTACGGACATTTTCTATTAAAACGCCTGGTAGATTTGAGCTGAAACGTTGAAGTGTATGTCTATCATGCTCAGGTGAATTGAGGATCTGTGCTCTTCCCCATCAGGCACATACACATGGTAGAAGCTGAAATTTACCTTGCAGCACTATATATTCTATTCTTGTGGACATGTACTAGATCCCCATCACAACATGCCCATACAGTATATGGGGTATAAATGGGGTATGCTTGGTCCTGGTTCTCATACTCAGAAGAGAAAGACTTTGTAAAGTAGTTGTATATATTGTAAGTGAATTCAGTGAACGTGAAATCTACAGTATTAGGCTACATTCACACAAACGTATGCCGTATCCCAGGTGGGCATACAGGAGGTGCACTGGAGACAAGGATGGGTGAGTGCTGATCATCCCTTTTCTCTCCATAGAAAATAGAGCTGTATGGTCGTTCTTGCGGCCGAAAATAGAGCATCCTCTTTGCGGCCATGGCTCGGCATGGTAAGCACTTGTTGTGCTCACCGTACTGAACCGGTGGGGGACCATTTGCAGCCTGATATACGTTGATCCGACGGTCGTGTGAGTGGGGCCTTGTACTTCAAATAGTTATCATGATTATTCAGCCTTGGCCATGAAGTATCCAAGCAACAAGTTTTCTGAAGAAGAACGGGAAGGCAAAAAGAATAGTAAAAAAAATTATAAGCCTAGTTTTTCAGCACAAAAAAATGTGCTGAAAACCCACACTCGGCTTGTGCTTGAGAAAATAAAAATATATCAAAACTCACCTTTCCGCCTTCTCCCGCTGCTGGCTATATACTGGGGCAGAGGGATGGCTATATACTGGGGGATATGGGCTGGCAGGCTATGTACTGGGGGCAGGTGCTGGCTATATACTATGGGGCAGGGTCTGGTAGGCTATATAAATGGGGAGGCTGTGACCAATGCATTTCCCACCCTCGGCTTATACGCGAGTCAATAGGTTTTCCCAGGTTTTTATGGTAAAATTAGGGGCCTAAGCTTATACTTGGGTCGGCTTATACTCGAATATATACGGTAGATTAAAAAAACCTCTGAATGTGGTCACAAAAAGAAATTAACAAGGTTGTTCAAAGAAATAAACTCTAATTTGCAGCAAATATCCTTCATGATAGTTCAGAAACATACAAGTAGTGAATGCAAATTGGCTTCAAATCTTTATCCAGATAAGGACAGTTGGAGATAACTTTGCCTGTGTTTCAATATCAACCGATAAATCTTAATGCATGAATCTAAAGTTAACTTTCAAAAAGGGCTCGGGGTGATTGTCACATGATTATCACCACCGACATTAACGGCAAAGCGGACCATTCATGTTTTATGTCAGCTGGAGATGGAGTCTCTAAAGGAATACAGAGATTGAGATTTAGATATGGACCTTCAGGTCCCCAAACAAACTCTTATTTCAGAACATCAAACTATGAAAAGTCTTGTAAGCAATGAATGTCTGAACCTAGAGATAAGAAGTTCTTTTCCTTTTAAAGATTTCCAAAGATTTCATTATAGAGCAAAACAATTTACAAGGCAATCTGATGTTGTCCTGGTAAACTTCTATTTTGTTGAAGGCTCATTGAAAGGTTGGAGAAAGGGTTGAAGAAGTATGACCTATTTTTTTTACATTTATTGCTTATAATGGTCATCAGTGGTATTGTTTTATTATATATTAAAGGGGTATTCCGGGAATATGAACGTCTGATACAAAAACCCATAATGCTATAAATAAATGAATGTAACAAAACTTAATGTCATTAGACACAAAATGGAGCTTAAATAGTTTGATTTTATGATTCACAACATTTTATGGCCTCTCTAAAGTAGGAGGAGTTATCACCAAGATGGCCGCCACTGGAAACTACAAGTTCCATGATCCTTTAGTTCTCAGTAACTCCTCCTACCTCTTATGCTCTGCTCCCAGTGATGATGTAACAGGTTTTTTGCTCTGTTACCATAGCAATGATGTGTAACTGCCTTCACCACAACACTGGCCATACTGGATGCACTGCAACCAACCGACTACAGCCAAACTATAGTGGTGATCACATGACCTGCCCAGGCAGGTGCAGGACATGTGATGTGGACATGTGACCAGCGGCCATCTCCTGTCCTGTGTATGCTCTGCAACGGACCGCGCGGAGGAAATTAACGGACTGATTAAAGGGCCAGTAGCATTTTAATTCTCCATTACAGTCTATGTCACCAGCATTTTTCTGCTAACAGGAGCAAAATTTTAAATAACAACTAATTACATATTAGCTTATATTAAGTACCCATTTGTATATGAATTATGCTGATTCCTGGAATACCCCTTTAAGTTGCACATAACCAGGATATTGGTGATTATTTGTTTACTTTCATCAGTTTTCCAACTATATGATTATGCTGTGGCTTATCACAAACATACACTATGACTTACCGGCTAATGATGGCCCAAATACTGGAACCCCACCACTTTCTATAATTAAGAGCTCTCAGAGCTTTAGTTATGAATGGGATTACCTAATTTATATGGGACTGCCGGAATTCCATACCC
This sequence comes from Engystomops pustulosus, assembly GCF_040894005.1. Classification (NCBI taxonomy): domain Eukaryota; kingdom Metazoa; phylum Chordata; class Amphibia; order Anura; family Leptodactylidae; genus Engystomops; species Engystomops pustulosus. Next base: position 178,276,168 of record NC_092415.1, on the reverse strand, counting down.
ATATCTCTAAATGGAAACCTGCATCCTTTTGGTCCTATAGAAGCTTCTGTGAGTCCCCTGGCTCTAATGATAACGCACATGGTTCCCAGAGGTAAGACTAGGGGCAATCCTCCTGACCATAAATCCAATATGATAAAATATGCAAACAACTCAAGAAAGTGAGATAACAAAATATATATACAAAAATTATAACCTATCTGTAAAATCCAGTGCCACTTTTCAGTACCAAATTTTTGGCGGTCCCCACCAGTCATTGGAAGGGATTTGTCAGAACTCTGACCAGTCTAGTATGTATTTTTGTACCCAAAAAGTCTCTATTCCCTAATTGTGCCATTTTTCCTACTTTTTTGCTGGGGAAATGGTGCAATTAAGGACGTAAAAATGAAAACACACACATCAGACATATCATAATTTTGATAAATCCCCCTTTGTGTCTATTTTACCTATGGCAATGGCATGCTATAACTTCATGTGACCACAATAGCCAATCACACGCCTCAGAGTTAATGCCAAGATTAAAGTTTGGGATATCCATGACTATGTATAGCTATGGCACATCATCTCACCATTAAATTTCAACAAAGACCAGTGTGGACCACCACAGCATAACACTGGCGGGCACTTAGGTGAGAAATATTTCGTAACTTTTGCTGCACCTTTACAACCCCTTTAACTATCATCATTAAAAATACACATAAGATCACAGCGCTTTTAAAGACTGATGGATTTGTAAGACCTCATTTATTCTATATTAACACAGTGTATACATGGGGACTAAAGAGCGTGGTAATTAAAGGCATGTGTTTTTTTACCCTTAGCATTGCAGTCCTGACCACATACACACTTACTTCTTATTATCAAGCACTAGCTTTACTGTGATTAATGGAGCCATGAGTGCTCGGAAAAGATCTGCTATTCAACAAGGTGACCCCGAAACACAAGTGAATTCAGATGTTGCCTCCAATACTTTCCCTGCAAATTAAATAATGGCGTTCCTCACACGTTATTTACAGATATTTACATCTAATTATGCATCTATTATTTATTCATTTTTCTATACCATGGATTGTCATATGGCAGGTTCATGGTTTCCAATCTATCCAGCTGTTGTTAGATTATCTTTGGTCGATATATGTTCGAGAAGTTGTTGATATGGAACATGATACCTTAATAATGAAAAATTATATATTTATGATGTGACAAAAGTGCTTGAGGCACTATGTACACTACTTATGGGTTCTACTATTTTACTGGTAAAAAAGAATTATAATATAATAAAAATATAGTGGGGGTCATTTATCTTTATTTTTCTTCCTGTTTTTTCTGTCTTTTATGGAAACATTTTTTGGCACATTGCTATTTGTGCTTCTTTTCGGGACATTTTGAAATGTCTAGCGGACATTTGTTTTTTGACACATTTATCTTCTATTCCAGAAGCGTTAAATGTCGCAAATGACATTTATATTCATCGGGTTTCATGATTATTGCCATTTTGCGCCAAATTGCCCCTGGTTTTTGCACACTTGATCGGATTGTGGTGCATCGCCACCGGCGTGCATGCCACAGAAATCGGGGGCGTGGCCATTGGACAACGCAATGAATTTGGGCAAACTGCGGAATTTAAAAACGGAATTGTGTCGCAAGATCAAGCACTCACATGCACCGGTAAGAAGAAGGTGAACTCCAGCGGCCCCTGGCGGAGAAATGAAACATGCAGGAACCTGGGTGCATGATCTTAGTGAATCGTGCCGGACACGAATCCTCGCCGGACAACGCACCGCGGGATCGGGACGGGACTGGGTAAGTAAATCTGCCCCATTGTGTTTAGTGGTGGGTTTCTGTGCGCGTTAACATATTTAAAAAAAGGGCACAAAAATATGGCCCCACCCAACCAAATATGAAAGTAGAGAACATTCTGGAATAGCTAGAAAAACACATAGCTATAATTTTTAGGTCTATATAAACCTCCATACGCATGTTGCGGTAGATTTTCTTATATTGATACAATGTTATTTGATATCTAATTCCAAATGGCAAAATAAAAAATACTCCTATTATTTTCTTTGCTGTTATTATTGTTATTTTGATTACATACGGTTGCGATTTTGCAGTAAATGGTTTCTTTCAAGGAGCACAATTATCCTCATCTGTCTCCGTATTGTACTTGTTAGACGTTTATAAGTGTATTTAATGTCGCAGCTGCAAAACTGTATAGTGTATTAATTTACAATAATAAATTCACGATATGAGCTGCTTCCAGGGTTACAGCTTTTGCACAGATTTTGGCAAATAACCTCCAGAGGGGTTTTCAATGTGCAGAGTATAGAGACACATACTGATCCAAACCCAATGGGTTCTATCTTCTTCCAATACTTCACAGTATAGGTCACATAATAGCCCATACTATTCCCTCTGGTTCTGTGGAGACTTAAGGGATTAAAGGAAACAATTGGAAGAATTATCTTGCTAGAAGGGATGCCAATGTCCTCTGGATAGCAAAAACAGGCACACGAATCCGAAAGACTGGCATAGTATCAATTAGAATGGGTTTGTATAGCGGCTAAAGCTTCTTAGCTTTGTGCCTTTAAATATAGAATATTATCAGTTCTTACCATATGATAGTTATTATCCTATTGGAGTTAAGCTTTGTTGGTTATTACTCATGAAGAATGGTTGGTCTATAATATAGAGGGGATGAACCATCAATGGGCACTTTGTGATCTCCGCACTAAAATCTATCCATACTGCAAGCTAGACTTAATAGATGAAGTAAGAACTTTCGACTCCAAGGGATACCAAACACCATCCATTAAATATTAAGCACTTTTCCCTAGTTAAGATCATTTTCCTATTCTGTCTGCAGCTATCACTAAGCCATGTCCATCTCTATGTGCTGACCTATCTTATGTCTCCACCGTTTACATAGGAAAGTCACGATAATGTAACTATACACTGCTCTGTATACAACAGAAAAGACAATTTCCAGAGCCATCGGCAACACCCCACCCTTAAGTTAGAGAGGAAAAAAACTTTTGCTCTAAATTATACTAAAATACATTTAGCTGATGAGTGCTGATCAGGTCTGGTAGACGCGGGGAAGGGATTTGTCAATGTTTGTCTTCATAAGGACTTCAGAAGGACTTTCTTCCCATGACTATTTAGTTTACCAGAAATTAGTTATTCTAATAAATACAGGCGGTCCCCGGGCTACGTACAAGATAGGGTCTGTAGGTTTGTTCTTAAGTTGAATTTGTATGTAAGTCGGAACTGTATATTTTATCATTGTAACCCCCCAGACATAATTTTTTTTGGTCTCTGTGACAACTGGATTTTCAAAAAGTTGGGTTGTGGTAAGAACCAGGATTAACAATTCAACTCAATTGCAGACACCTGTGATAACTGTTATAGCTGATCTTTGTAGCCTAAGGCTAAAGTACAGTAAATTACCAACATCCTGAGATCCGTTTGTAACTAGGGGGTCATCTGTAAGTGGGGTGTTCTTAAGTAGGGGACTGTCTGTACATAAAACAGGTTATTTGTTCTTAATATTAAAAATAAACAAGGTGCTTCAGGGCCAGATGCAACCTGTAACTTTTCTTGTTCTATAAGACATCTATGAAATGATTTGTGGTTTATAATATCCTGTTAATTTTCATACACAACCCTCATGCTGATACATTTGGCAACAACTACAAAGTCGTAAACTCTGTTCCTAAAGTTGTGTTCCTAGGGGTGATTACTCGTTTTCCTATTGGATACCACATATGGAATAGGGAGCTTAATGAGCAAATTATTCTCCTCCAGAGAGAAGAAAAGTGTCTCCCTTTAGGTATATTCTTTTATATCTTTAGAGAGATTGAGACTAATAGAGGGATGGTCTAAATAATTGGCACAGCTGGAGTGTGACAAGTTAGAATTATTAAGGAGTTTCGACCTCTTAGTAATTCTTGTCCAGTAATGGACACAAATGGACAGACTTGTAATAGATACAAAATCTACGACAGTCTACGGCTTTCAAATATTTTGTCTATAACCTGTGCCTGTTTTCTGTACCTCTCTGTAGTAGGTACAACTGTTATGGACTTCTATGGGAACTGTGGAAACAGTTTCAGATTTTGACCAGCATAGAGAGCACAATACCCACATGTTCTTTCGATTTTTCATGGGTATTACAGCTGATTGGTCTGTATAGGTCATGTAGCTGGTCTACACCTTTAATTTTTATTTATGGTGTATCTTAATATATCCAAGAATGTTGAACTCGTATCCCCTAAAATATCCTATTTAAAGGAGTTGTCCCATTTCAGCAATTAGATATGTATAATAAAAAGGTATATAATTTTGTAATGTACTTTCTATATCAATTCCTCATGGCTTTCTAGATCTCTGCTTGCTGTCCCTCTATAGAAAGCTTCTCTGTGTACTTCTACTGGATTCAAATCTATTTATGGTTAAACAAGAGCACGTCCCCTTACTAAAGAGCTGTGCACCTGTGTGACATCATGTGACCAGGGACTGATTTATATTCACTGGAAGTAAAAAATAGAAGCTTCCTATAGCCGAGATCTAGAAAACAGTGAGAAATTGATATAGAAAGTATATTGGAAAAGTGTATAACTTTTCATTACACAAACAATACCAATTCTTGGCTGAGAGTGGACAACCCCTTTAATTGCATTTCCCAGTTCAGTGAGTGACATGTCCAAAATAAGTGAGGTCAGGTCTGGTCCCTTGAGGCAAATAAACTCAATTTGATTAAGGATCTATGTCTCGTGTTTATATAAATGGTCATTATTCTTCACAGTGAAAATCCTGGGGTGTGATAATTAGTTACAATGTATCCACCGTATTATTAATACCGCCTTTACAGACCGGCTCAGAGGTATGTATCATAGTCACTTGTGCCTCGTAGATATCTTTGACTCACCCACTTAGGCTTAACGTGACAAGACGACAGCGTCATATAAAACATTAATGGCAGCGATAAATACTCACAATGTAAATGTGTGTTGTAATGCTTCAATTCACTAGATCAAGTCACCTACCACTTTTATTAATTCTCTCTTTTCAAGAATACAAAAAAAAAAAGGAGGCGAGGGGGAAAGGAACATTGAGATAAAGCGAGAGGTTATGACATTCCAGTAGCTGAGCTAATGTATAAGAAGTGCAGAATGCGTGAGATTGTGTTTCCAACCCATTAGCTCCATGATTAAATGCCAGCAGACCATTCCCCTGGCAACTGCATAGAATAATCAAAGAGAAATGACACTTTCTTCTTATTAGCAATGCATTATAGGGGGTGCTTGGGAGTTGGGGACTGGTCTCCAAAGCAATATATAACAACTCATTGAGAAATGCACTAATACAAAGACTCGAAAGCCTATTACTAGTAAAGCAGCTGCTCTCTCCCGCCATATATCTGCATATAAATCACTGTATTTAGAACAACAATGTATTCAGCACCTTACTATACAAGAGATAAGTATTCATTCTAACGTCTAGATTTAATAAGGGAAGTAATTACATGGAGGTAATAGTTGGGATGATTATTCAAGTACCGTAACTTATTCGTAAAGATGACTTGTTAGGCTGGATTCATATCATGTTTTCTATACATGCTCCGTGTATACGTGGGGAGAGCTCCTGACATAAACACTCATGGTATACATTGACATAGTTGTCTACGTCTGACCACTATACGTCACATCTGGCGAAAAAGGCAGACATAGCAAGCTGTATGCTCAGCAGAGGCAATAGAAGCCTATGGGGAGCGGATGCAGCGTATTGCACCCCAGAGCCCAGTTGCTGATTGCATACATCACTGAGCGGAAGAGGGGACCCAGTGATGTCACTGTTTATATAAGGCAGTCAACGGCTGCTGCCAAAGTATACTCCTCCCTCTAAATTCAGAGGGGAAGAGAGGTCCCCTGGTGAAGTAAACTCTCAACAGAGGCAATAGAAGCCTATGGAGAGCGGATGCAGCGGATTGCATCCCGGAGCCCAAGCTTCTGAGCACATACATTACTCAGAAGAAGGGGTGGACCCAGTGATGTCACTGTCTATATAGGGCAGTCACCGGAGGCTGCCAAAGTACACCGCTTGCTCCGCAATCAGGGGTGAAGAGAGGTCCCCAGGTGACGTATACGCTCTTGAAAGCTGACATATTGGACCAAAGGCAAGATTTTCTAATAGTTAGGTGGTCATCAAAGAAGACTTGTCTCAGAAATAGTTTGCAACAATCAGATTTGCAATATCTCTTGTGGTTCAAAGATTATCAGCACAGAACATTGCAGCAATGCTGATAACGGTCCCTGTGATGCAAAGCTATTTGTTGTATTTTTCCTGTTGTTGGACACAGATCTCATCATTGTGAACTACATAGGAATCTAAGGCCTATAATGGCCATTTGGTTTTTCAACAATCCGGAATTCTCAAACAATATTTGACATCATTTATTTTTTTTTCACAAAACATTTTTGAAGACTCATACACCAATATCGAATAGATGCCATCATTTCCCAGTCAATTGGACTTTTTGCAAAAGAAAACTACCTGTGAACCAAGGACTTTTGCTACGCACTACTATGGCTGGAGCAGGGACCTACAAATTCCCATCCAAATTACATGTTCAGTTTCTTTAAAATAATCTTACAAAGTAACAAAAAGAAAGTTTTTCAAACTGTGCGTCATGTAATAGGTTTTGCCATAATATGAGTCTGTTATATAACATGTTGCATCATACTGTGTAGACAGTCATGGGAGAGGTATAGCAGATCTGCCATAAGTTTCCATATTGAGTAATTTCCATGACGCACATTATAGATTACATTCTAGAATAAACATCTGTTAAACTGAACACATGAGATCATATGGTTATACATCTTATAATATTAGAGAAGCTGTCCAAGTTCCAAAGTTTCCGTAAGCTGTAAATCAAACATCCAATACTACAATGGTGACCTGACTTTTTGTACTGTTCTCCAGCTTCAACAGTTAGATAAGTAAGACTTTTTTAAACATTTTTACCCATTCCAAGCCCTCTTTTCAAATTTTTCCTGATTATAAATCTTTAAGAGTCTACCAAACATAGTTTGATAGAAGCCACCATTTAATAGGACTACAAAAAGGGGTTTTGACAAGTGGGGGTCATGTCCTCCGTCGCTTTGTTTTGTCCAGCCACTCACATAAAAAAATCACGTTTTTCCTGTGGATAGGGGATTACTTGCCGATCTCTAGGGTGGATCCATTGTTCCCCAAATGCTTCTTCCCTGCTATTGGCTATTACTGTCAGTTCCATAAACAGTGAACGGAGCAGCAGCGTGCATGTCTGACCTGCAGCTCCATTCTTTTGGGGTACACCGGTTGTACAATGTACTCCCATTCTTGTTATCCGTGGGAGTCTCACCACTAAGATCACCACCAATCAGCAAGTTATTGCTTATGTTGCGGATAAGACACAAGTTGTGGTGACTGGACAACCCCTTTAAAAATGATATTCATTTCTTAAATGTATGATGGTGGTAGTGGTGGGGTGGTAATTGTACACAATAAATACCTTTATAAATTACACTATGCTTATCTGTCAACCTTCTTAACCATTCAGAAGTGACAGAAACTTGCTTGATGTAGCCATGATTTTCATCGTACACAGGGCTAAGAGTGACCACATTTCTATTACCATTAGAAAGCGCAGTATTAACATTTTCCCTATTATACTTCCAACGGCTTCTATGGTTCATACGGAATTACTGACTAGAACTGCTGCTATAATTAACTAAATGAAACCTAGCTGCAGTGTAAAATGTTTTGTGAGTTGCAATGGACAGATGGACTTACAAGATATTATAACACATTGACCTCACGACACAATTGCAATGCATAATTTTGTACCGAGTTATTAACAGAAGGAATTCCTGGGGGGACGTATGTTAATTGCTTCTACATTAAAGCGGAATTAAAAATAAAATGATCTCCACTCCTCTATTTTGCTTCTAAGCGCCGCGCAGGTTGTAACCCTGACGAATTTACCCATATTTGCAGGATTTATAAGTACCATCTGTCTAAATTCACAACTGTCTATAGTTTTCAGCTAGCCACAAACCTTCAAGCAAATTAGACATTACCGACCACGACTGCCATATGGGCTCTAAGCATGTGTGATAGGAAATAGCATGTAAAGTATTTAAAGACTTTCCTATGCTACTAGTTCATAGGGCTGCTAAACTGGAAATTAAATTAATGTTGCAGTTTAAAGGGAACCTGTCATCATCAGCTATTTTTCTGGCGCCCCCGTGCTCCCATAGAGAATAGTGTATACATTGCCTAAGAGTTTTTATAGTGAAAAAGTTAGATGAAAGTTTACCTTTCTGTATGCAGAGCTGTGTTCCTAGTCCCATGGTTGTGGCCAGTGAGAAGTGGTTCCCCTACCCTCGAGAAAGTGGTCTGTTATGTATTGGTTTAAAAAAAAAAACTCCTATGTCCTTGATTTTTCCCCCTCTCCTGTCGCTTCCCCCTCAGGACGTCATACATGTCTGCCCCACTCCTCACTGGCCTCTCCCATGGGACTAGGGACACAACTCTGCATACAGAAAAGTAAACTTTCCTCTAACTTATCCTTTTTTTGAAAAAAGCCAGTTTTTACTATAAAAAATCTTTGGCAATGTGTACACGATTCCTTATGGGCACAAGGGGGAGCTAGAAAAAGGGCTTCTGATGACAGATTCCCTCAACCACTTGGTTGTTTGGTTGGACACTATATGAATAGGGGGCCAGGGCAGGATTGGGGGGAAAAAATCATACTATACTTACCCCCTATAATTACCCTACTTCCAGTTTTTAGAATGACCCCAACCAGGAAGTTTGGGAGGGGGTAGGGAGGTCAAGCGACCCACTTTGGCCAAAGACTGTTCATCTCTGTCTTTGGAGTCTCTTCCGTTTACAATGGGACATCATCACCTTTGTTGTCACCAGGGCCAAGGAAGCCACTCATTGTATGAAACAAGACGCTGTGGCAGCCCCCCCTTTCTTATTTCACAGCCCCCCCTTTCCTTGCCTTATAGCTGTTTTCTAAATTCATAAACCCCGTTATAAGGAGTTATGGCTAAGATGTGCCACTACATTGGTTGCAGACTGTTTTGCCTTTGGATGCTTTGGGTCATAGCAGTTTTGGGTCATGTGTTTATGTTTCTATGAAACACATGACACTACACTGGGGTTGGCAATCATTTTGAACCTCATAGACTCCCTATTTAAAGCCTATAACACAGCTGACAATATATAATAAGTCATGATATATATTATTCACTATGTTAGCATTGCCAGCAGAGAAAAGTTTAGATGACCTTTGGGACCTGTATTTGTCCGAGGACAATGTACCAGCAGTTGCATTTTCCTTTGGCCTTGTTACATTGTAAAACGACTCAAACAACTAAAATTGTTTTTGGCCATACAAGTTTTGTGAAAATACACAGGTTAAGGACATATGTGCACAAAACTAACCCTCAGTATTTAATGGAAGCTTCTTAGAAAGAATAGAAAAAGCTTTTTTATTATAACATATAGTAGGTTTTATAAAAATAAAGCTTAGGGTTCCATCTGCAAAGGGCGACCTCTCTGTCTACTTTCCTTCATAAAAATTTAGCAGTGACTTAACAGTAAAGTACTGTCATTAAAGAAACACCCCAATGGGGGTGTTTTTAAAGATGACTTTAATCCAGCAACTGTTCGAAGTCAAGTCTTAAGGGGGTTGATGTTAGAACTGAGCGACACATTCAACATTGGATACATAAAGTAGAAGCTTTGTCAAAGGTATCTTTGTGGTCCAAAATCGAATTGGTCTGAATCAGATGTTACTTCAGTCTTCCTAGAAATTGGTATGTAATTCCCTCTAGTTTTTTACAAAAAAAAGCTCTTGTGTTGTTTTTTCAACTTTTTCCAATGTTTTACATTTTCTCTCATCATCTGAAGGTCAGAAATCCGAAAAAAATCAGATCCACTGCCTGAAAAATATAAGATCTGTACCAAGTCTATGGAACAACTTGTAATTTCAACGTCAACCTTTTTCCGTGGAATTGTCGATAACATTTGGATCATTGGGATTGGGGTCCCATTTTGCCTTAATGATGGAGGGGTAGGTCGAGAATGAGTCCTTATGCTGCTGAAAATAGCTAAGCTGAGTACTCAACTAACATAAGTACTACATAACAGAATGAATGGGAGCAGCTTGAACCCCCGCTTTATTCATTACATGGAGTAGGACCCCACTTTCCGGATTGGGTTATGGCCAGTAGCCAAACCCCTACCAATCAGCATGTTATTCCCTATTGCAAAAGCTTCCAACCTTTCTATTCCAAATGCAACTTTTAAAACAAATGGGGGACATATCTATGGCCACTAGCTTGCGTCTGTAAATACATTCCCCATAGACGGCAATGGCCGCACGGAGGACATGTCCTTCCCCGTACGCACGACCCATATATTGTGCATTTCTATGGAGAGGGGAGGGGTCACCCCTCCACCATCGTGGCGGATGTGCGGGCATACGTTTGTCGGAATGCAGTCTTACAGATAAGGTATTATGGACATGACTGTGCCCCCCAAAGAAGTCTATAGCATGCTATGTCATACCGCACTGTGACCAAGCTAGACAGCTGCGTCACAAAATGCAGAGTAGGTCTTATTCCTGCCAAAAAGGTGGTGGATATATTTGAGGGTAGAACAGCGCACACTCCCCCCCTTCATCTCTGCTTGGCTGAAACAGGCCACAAAGGCACTTTTTATTTAACTATAGAATGAAAATGTATCATTCCATTGATGGTTTTGTCGCAAGTATAGGATTTTTTTTACATTGCTGTTCCATTACTAAAACATATGGTCCATTTGCTTTTTTTTGTGACTCAGCTTATACAGCGAATTTAGTTTATAGCAAATTTAATGCAACATTGCAAACCATAAAAGACATAAGTAATTTAATGAAGGGTCCGGGCCCCTTTGTCCGTTGAAGCGTTTTCTTACAATTCTGTGAAAAGTTCACTGAAATCATGTAATACATAGAGCGCTGATATAAATAAAAGATCTGCTGAAAGCTCGACATGTAGCTAGAGAAAGATGTTGGGCAGCGATTTTAAAAAAAAAAAAAGGATATCCATTTAGTATTCATAACCCAATTCCTCACCCTGGAAATGTAATCTGGGTTAAAGAGAACACGATCAAAGATTAGACTACAGTGAACAATATCTGTCAGAGGTCTGGATTTCATGCATCTGTACATATTGAATTCTTTATGGAATGTAATATTGCACCTACAGTTCTTTATAAAAGTTCAGATATATAATATCCAAACATAAACAGGAAAAAGGATCCAATACATTTTCAAAAAATGCAGGTTCATGTAGTTCAAACCTTAGGGACCGTGAATCAGCCATTGGAAAATACAATGGGGGGGGGGGATATCACCACGTTGTCTGGTTTCCTGTATTTTTTTTTAGATTTTTCTGTCTCGGTTGAAACTTAGGTCTCAAACAAGTTTCAGAAAGTAGAACAGGAAACCAGACAACACGGTGTGATAAATCCTTCCCCTGTATGGGGCCTTTTTACACAAATTTACTTGTCCTAGATCCAACCATAACTGATATCTATAAAACTCCAAACACAGTAGTAAATGAGAGCCGCCATTCATCTACTCATCTGCACTACCATCAATTGATGCCTCATCTACTGTATATGGTTTCCAAAACTGGATCAGTTGCCAATTTTTCTTTAGATACAAGTTACACAAAAAAAAAAAAAAATTTCAAAAGGTTAGCACGGTGGCTCGGTGGTTAGCACTACAGCCTTGCAGTGCTGGGGTCCTGGGTTCTAGTCCCACCCAGGTCAACATCTGCAAAAAGTTTATATGTTCTCTCTGTGTTTGTGTGGGTTTCCTCCCGAAACATACTGGTAGATCGATTAGATTGTGAGCCCCATTGGAGACAGGGACCAATTTGGTAAGTTCTGTGTAATCTGTGATCGCTATATAAATAAAGGAATTATTATTTTTACTTTGCTTTTTTTTTTGTTTTCTACTTACAATCTCAGTATTCCTTATTATGTAAGAAAAATACATTAAAACAACATTTTAACAGAAGATTTGAGTCCCAGTTTTATCTATATTTTCTTTTATTACTTTACTTATTTTTCCGAAATTGTGTTTGCATCAAAACAAAAAGGAATTTAGTGAGAAACAAAAACCGAGGTAAACAATTGTTATTCCACATTCACATCACTTAACGTAATATCTGCTACATTTGATACAACACTGTAAATTTCTGCAAATACTTATTTCCATTTCACTTCAAACACAAGTCAGAATCCAAGCACAAATAACATACTTAGCCTACTAAGATGCATCAGAGGACTCTTAAAATTTTTTAGGTTTGTGTATATTTTTTTTTATCTTAGTCATAACTCATCTTTTATCTTCACATCCCTTGTTGAAGATAAACAAATTTACTGTGGACTTTCTTTACCATAACAAAGTCCAGGGTTTAAAGCTAAAAAAAATACTTGTAAGCGCCACATTGGACTTCCTCTATAATAAGTTAAGTATTTCTTTAGTTATGATTAACCCCTGAATCATGAAGTTCCTTAGGGTTCCATATGTCTCAGCTTTATTGACCTCAAGGTAATATAGTGCTTGGTCAACTATAAAGCCCTCTCCATGATCCAGCACTGGCTCTGACAGGCCAGCATGTGCTTCCCCGACTCCTAGGGCATGCGCGCACTGGAGATTTAGAGCACCAGCGCACCGATAATTGGCCACTGGCTGGCTGGCAATTCTGATAAATTCTCAGCCTTCCATGCCGGATCTTCTTGCCTGGTGCCTTAGAGAAAGCTTTGTTTCATGCCCTGCACTGTTATTGGGATTTCCTGTTGTGACCCCGGCTCCGTTCTTGACTTCGCTCCTCTGCTGTCTACCTTGACCTATTGCTATGTCCCCGACTCCAATCTCGTGCTGCCCATCCTGACCTCCTGCCTGTCCCCTACTATGATTCTGTCTAACGTCTTTGTACATTGCATTGGCTGCCACCGCGGACAAAGTCCCACCTGTGAAACGACCTGGTGGTACCATGCTGCAGCAAGCCCAACCCGCTTTGCGGCAGGCTCTTGTGAAAACCGGGTGCCATTTAGATTCCGTTCCCAGCTGTAGTCTTACGTCATCGTCCACGGTGGTCCAGTGGGTCCACTACCCCTGTTGCCTGACACCAACATTCTTGATGTGAAGGGGGTCTGCCTTACAAGGAATGGTTTTCCTTATCTCATGCTTAAAAAAAAAATACTCTAGTGACTATAAGTCTCCCCACAGAAGAATACCTTAAAAGGAGAACTCAAACTCTCTGATCCTTACCCAACACCATGACCTTTTCATGATCAAATAGATTGTTCTAACTACTGGGTCTTTAGCCCATGAAAGAAAATCCTCAAGTTTCAACCCGTTATTGATGTTTACACAATAAGAATCATTTTTAACCTCTTACTTTACAAGTTTTAGCTCCTATCACTCAGTGATGGTCAGTGAAATATTTGAGTGTGGGTCGGGAACTCTCTAAGCAGAAACTAAACAGATCCCTCTGGGCTATGAGATGCTGTGTGCTGAAAATGTGCTTAGATTATCGGGGTACATGGTTTATTTACACTTCCATTTAGCTTCTGAACATTGTACTCTTATCTGACACATAGAAAAAGAGAGATGAGACAGATCAGAGATATTGGGGGACATTTATCATATGCTAGCGCTCATGCGTTTCTATGTGCATGACTGTAATCACTGTGTTGTGCCTGCCAGGAAGAATAATCAATTGCTGCACCATCCAAAAATTTGCAAAAACAAAACAGGATACTAATCTGAATAATATCAGTATTTTAGAAGACTGGGAGAATTTACCAATTTCCAGGACAACTGGGAAAACCTAATTTTGGACTACATAGAACCAAATCTTTTCAAGATATTGTCAAAGCTTCTGCTAATAGAATACTACACAATTTCCACATCTAACTAAATACCACTACAATATACTGGCAGTTCCTGAGTTACGTACAAGATAGGTTCTGTAGGTTTGTTCTTAAGTTGAATTTGTATGTAAGCCGGAACTGTATATTTTATAACAGTAACCACAGCCAAAATTTTGGGATCTTAAAAATGTTAGGTTGTCATAAGCACCAGGATTAATACTAAATCTTAATTACAGACACCTGTGATAACTGTTACAGATGATCATCATAGCCCAGGGCTAAAGTACATGAAGTTACCAACATCCAGAGGTCCCTTTGTAACTAGGGGTCGTCTGTAAGTCGGTTGTTCTTAAGTCGGGAACCGCCTGTATTAGAAGTGAAAAAATGGCTTCAGAAATAACAGGTGTAATTTTATGTTACTATAGGCAATGGATCTCCTTTACATAACTTCTCAACTACCTTCTCCTTTAATTTTTAGGGACATCCATTAAAGACGTACAGAAGTTTCAGTTTTCCTCGGCCCTATGAGCCTTTAGGGCCCCTAGGATATTTCTTTCCCATATAGGAGACCTTTACCATGCGTAATACATTACAGCTGGGAATCTTGGTATTGGGTCCCAATTAGAGATGAGCGAACACTAAAATGCTCGGGTACTCGTTATTCGAGACGAACTTTTCCCGATGCTCGAGTGCTCGTCTCGAATAACGAACCCCATTGAAGTCAATGGGAGACTCGAGCATTTTTCAAGGGGACCAAGGCTCTGCACAGGGAAGCTTGGCCAAACACCTGGGAACCTCAGAAAAGGATGGAAACACCACGGAAATGGACAGGAAACAGCAGGGGCAGCATGCATGGATGCCTCTGAGGCTGCTTAAACGCACCATTATGCCAAAATTATGGGCAACAGCATGGCCATGACAGAGTGACAGAATGAAGCTAGATAGCATCTAAAACATGCAATAATTGACCCTGACACTATAGGGGACGGCATGCAGAGGCAGCGGCAGCAGGCTAGAGAGTGTCATGGCGACATACCCTAAATGGACTCAGGCTTCAAACCAATGGGTGGCAGAGAGGAACCAAAGGAGGTGAGCAAGAAGTGCTCAAATAATATCGGTACATGATAAAAGTTTGCCAGTATATTTTGTGGATTACACAGCAGGGTGGCGACAAAGTTAACATGGAAGCCATGAAAACAACCCAAAATTCTGCCTGACACAGCTCGTTTGATAAGGGGACCATGTATGGAGGCAGTGAACTAGTAGTAGATTAAAGGTGCTGCAGTTAAAACTATGTTAGTTGGATCTTGGCATGGAGCTGGCGCTCCGCTGCCAGGCGAGCTTTCGCCAATCCAAGCCCCTGTCTCTAGGCTACTCCCCAAACAGCACTTCTAAGAACCTTTTGTATAAGATCAAGTGTAGTAGCGTTCTTATAAGTTTAGGATATGCCGGGTGAGGGGAATGTAAACAGATGCGCAAGAAGCGCATGATGCGCATGGAGCTGGCGCTCCGCTGCCAGGCGAGCTTTCGCAAATCCAAGCCCCTGTCTCTAGGCTACTCCCCAAACAGCACTTTTGTATAAGATCAAGTGTAGTAGCATTCTTATAAGTTTAGGATATGGCGGGTGAGGGGAATGTAAACAGATGCGCAAGAAGCGCTGAAATAATATCCCTAAATGGTAAAAGTTTGCAAGTATATTTTGTGGATTACACAGCAGGGTGGCGACAAAGTTAACAACTTTGATGTGGAATCCATGAAAACAACCCAAATTTCTGCCTGACACACCTCGTTTGATAAAGGGACGATGTATGGAGGCAGCTATATGGACGACTTTTGGAGGTAGGAATGGAGACAACGTGTGGAGGCTGCTATGGAGACAATTTAATTTGGATAGTGCCTGTATGTGGCAGTCCCAAACATTTTTCAAACCAGAGGAGCAGGTAGGTGGCCCTCCAGTAAAATGGGATAGATTGAGTGCCTGTATGTGGCAGTCCCAAAAATTGTTCAAACCAGAGGAGCAGGTAGGTGGCCCTCCAGTAAAATGGAATAGATTGAGTGCCTGTATGTGGCAGTCCCAAAAATTGTTCAAACCAGAGGAGCAGGTAGGTGGCCCTGCAGTAAAATGGAATAGATTGAGTGCCTGTATGTGGCAGTCCCAAAAATGTTTCAAACCAGAGGAGCAGGTAGGTGGCCCTCCAGTAAAATGGGATAGATTGAGTGCCTGTATGTGGCAGTCCCAAAAATGTTTCAAACCAGAGGAGCAGGTAGGTGGCCCTCCAGTAAAATGGGATAGATTGAGTGCCTGTATGTGGCAGTCCCAAAAATGTTTCAAACCAGAGGAGCAGGTAGGTGGCCCTCCAGTAAAATGGAATAGATTGAGTGCCTGTATGTGGCAGTCCCAAAAATTGTTCAAACCAGAGGAGCAGGTAGGTGGCCCTCCAGTAAAATGGGATAGATTGAGTGCCTGTATGTGGCAGTCCCAAAAATGTTTCAAACCAGAGGAGCAGGTAGGTGGCCCTCCAGTAAAATGGAATAGATTGAGTGCCTGTATGTGGCAGTCCCAAAAATTGTTCAAACCAGAGGAGCAGGTAGGTGGCCCTCCAGTAAAATGGAATAGATTGAGTGCCTGTATGTGGCAGTCCCAAAAATTGTTCAAACCAGAGGACCGGGTAGGTGGCCCTCCAGAAAAATGGAATAGATTGAGTGCCTGTATGTGGCACTCACAAAAATTGTTTCAAACAGAGGACCGGGTAGGTGGCCCTCCAGAAAAATTAAATGCATGAAGTATAGCAAGAGCCAGTGGGCCCTGTCAAAAAATAGCCATTTTCCTCTGCTTTACTGTACAAAGAGGAGGAGAAGGAGGAAAATGAGGAGGAGGAGGAGGAGTGGATCAATTATTCAGGTTGAGCTTCCTTCACCTGGTGGAGATTGGAAATTCTGAGAAATCCAGCCTTTATTCATTTTAATAAGCGTCAGCCTGTCAGCGCTGTCAGTCGACAGGCGTGTACGCTTATCGGTGATGATGCCACCAGCTGCACTGAAAACCCGCTCGGACAAGACGCTAGCGGCAGGGCAGGCAAGAACCTCCAAGGCGTACAGCGCCAGTTCGTGCCACATGTCCAGCTTTGAAACCCAGTAGTTGTAGGGAGCTGTGTGATCATTTAGGACGATGGTATGGTCAGCTACGTACTCCCTCACCATCTTTCTGTAAAGATCAGCCCTACTCTGCCGAGACTGGGGACAGGTGACAGTGTCTTGCTGGGGTGACATAAAGCTGGCAAAAGCCTTGTAAAGCGTACCCTTGCCAGTGCTGGACAAGCTGCCTGCTCGCCTACTCTCCCTCGCTACTTGTCCCGCAGAACTACGCACTCTGCCGCTAGCGCTGTCAGAAGGGAAATACTGTTTCAGCTTGTGCACCAGGGCCTGCTGGTATTCATGCATTCTCACACTCCTTTCCTCTGCAGGGATGAGAGTGGCAAGATTTTGCTTGTACCGTGGGTCCAGGAGAGTGAACACCCAGTAATCGGTGCTGGAATAAATTCTTTGAACGCGAGGGTCACGGGATAGGCAGCCTAGCATGAAATCTGCCATATGCGCCAGAGTACCAACGCGTAAGAATTCACTCCCCTCACTGGCCTGACTGTCCATTTCCTCCTCCTCCAACTCCTCCAACTCCTCTTCTTCTGCCCATACACGCTGAACAGTGAAGGACTCAACAATGGTCCCCTCTTGTGTCTCGCCAACATTCTCCTCCTCTTCCTCCTCATCCTCCTCCACCTCCACCTCCTCCGATATGCGCTGAGAAACAGACCTCAGGGTGCTTTGGCTATCAACAAGGGAATATTCTTCCCCCGTCTCTTGTGACGAGCGCAAAGCTTCCGACTTCATGCTGACCAGAGAGTTTTTCAACAGGCCAAGCAGCGGGATGGTGAGGCTGATGATGGCGGCATCGCCACTGACCATCTGTGTTGACTCCTCAAAGTTACTCAGCACCTGACAGATATCAGACATCCACGTCCACTCCTCATTGTAGACTTGAGGAAGCTGACTGACCTGACTACCAGTTCTGGTGGAAGTTGACATCTGGCAGTCTACAATCGCTCGGCGCTGCTGGTAAACTCTGGATAACATGGTCAGTGTTGAATTCCACCTCGTGGGCACGTCGCACAACAGTCGGTGAGCGGGCAGTTGGAGGCGGCGCTGCGCTGCCCTGAGAGTGGCAGCATCTGGGCTGGACTTCCTGAAATGCGCACAGATGCGGCGCACCTTCGTGAGCAAATCAGACAGATTGGGGTATGTCTTGAGGAAACGCTGCACTATCAGATTTAACACATGGGCCAGGCATGGCACATGTGTCAGTCTGCCGAGTTGCAGAGCCGCCACCAGGTTACGGCCGTTGTCACACACAACCATTCCCGGCTTGAGGTTCAGCGGTGCCAGCCACAGATCAGTCTGCGCCGTGATGCCCTGTAATAGCTCTTGGGCGGTGTGCCTTTTGTCGCCTAGGCTCAGCAGTTTGAGCACCGCCTGCTGTCGCTTAGCGACGGCACTGCTGCTGTGCCTAGAGCTACCGACTGATGGCGCCGTGCCCACGGATGGTAGTTCGGAGGAGGAGGTGGAGGAGGGGTGGGAGGAGGAGGAGGCATAGTAGGCCTGAAACACCTGGACCGAGGTAGGCCCCGCAATCCTCGGCGTCGGCAGTATATGAGCAGCCCCAGGGTCAGTCTCGGTCCCAGCCTCCACCAAGTTAACCCAATGTGCCGTCAGCGATATATAGTGGCCCTGCCCGGCAGCACTCGTCCACGTGTCCGTGGTCAGGTGGACCTTGTCAGAAACGGCGTTGGTCAGGGCACGGATGATGTTGTCTGACACGTGCTGGTGCAGGGCTGGGACGGCACATCGGGAAAAGTAGTGGCGGCTGGGGACCGAATACCGAGGGGCGGCCGCCGCCATGAGGTTGCGAAAGGCCTCGGTCTCTACTAGCCTATAGGGCAGCATCTCCAGGCTAAGCAATCTGGAGATGTGCACATTAAGGGCTTGGGCGTGCGGGTGGGTTGCACTATATTTGCGTTTCCGCTCCAGCGTCTGGGGTATGGAGAGCTGAACGCTGGTGGATGCTGTGGAGGATCGTGGAGGCGACGATGGGGTTTTTGGGCCAGGGTCCTGGGCAGGGGGCTGACTAGCAGCTGACACAGGGGAAGGAGCAGTGGTGTGCACGGCCGGAGGTGAACGGGCTTGTTGCCACTGAGTGGGGTGCTTAGCATTCATATGCCTGCGCATACTGGTGGTAGTTAAGCTAGTAGTGGTGGAACCCCTGCTGAGCCTGGTTTGGCAAATGTTGCACACCACAGTCCGTCGGTCATCCGGTGTTTCCTTAAAGAACCTCCACACTTCTGAAGATCTAGCCCTCGCCGCAAGAGCCCTCACCACGGGAGCTTCACTAGTTGACAGTGGCGCTGATGCACCAGCTCTGGCCCTGCCTCTCCGTCTGGCCCCACCACTGCCTCTTCCAACCTGTTCAGGTCGAGGACTCTCCTCCGTCTCAGAAGCACTGTGTTCACCCGGCCTCTCAACCCAGCTTGGGTCTGTCACCTCATCATCCTCCGATCCCTCAGTCTGCTCCCCCCTCGGACTTCCTGCCCTGACAACAACTTCCCCACTGTCTGACAACCGTGTCTCCTCATCGTCGGACACCTCTTTACACACTTCCACTACGTCAAGAAGGTCATCATCACCCACAGACTGTGACTGGTGGAAAACCTGGGCATCGGAAAATTGCTCAGCAGCAACCGGACAAGTGGTTTGTGACTGTGGGAAGGGTCCAGAAAACAGTTCCTCAGAGTATGCCGGTTCAAATGGCAAATTTTCCTGGGAGGGGGCAGACTGGGGGGGAGGAGGCTGAGGTGCAGGAGCTGGAGGAGTGGGGATTTCGGTGACATGGGTGGACTGCGTGGAAGACTGACTGGTGGTGGACAAATTGCTCGAAGCATTGTCAGCAATCCACGACATCACCTGTTCGCACTGTTCTGGCCTCAACAGTGCTCTACCACGAGTCCCAGTAACTTCAGACATGAACCTAGGGAGTGTAGCTCTGCGGCGTTCCCCTGCTCCCTCATCAGCAGGTGGTGTCTCACCCCGCCCAGGACCACGGCCTCTGACCCCTGCAGTAGTTGGACGCCCACGTCCCCGCCCTCGTCCTCTACCCCTAGCCCTGGGGTTAAACATTTTTAAAATGAGAGTTATAACTTTTTTTTTTTTTTTACTTTTTTTTTTTTTTTTTGTGTGTTTTTTTGTGTTTTTTGTTTTTTTTTGTGTTTTTTGTTTTTTTTTGAGTTTTTAGAACCAAACAATCCTATCCTATTGCTATGGCTATTTTCTAGCCAAGTATCAAAGGAAGCACACTACTATGCCAGATGAGATGACACTGAGTTATTGCCTAATAGAAATCCAACCCCTACTGAATTTTGCCACTTCAGCCTTTGCTATGGATATGTGCGCCACTAAGCGCAGAACACAGCGGTCGCAAGTCTCACTACAAATTGCTCAGAATTGGCAAGTACATGCACTGCAGAAACTACAGCCACCAGCAGATCAACCAGAAATCAAATATATAGAACGCTACTGTAGGCTTCAAGAAGCTATTTGTATTCTCCTATGGCTATTTTCTAGCCAAGTATCAAAGGAAGCACACTACTATGCCAGATGAGATGACACTGAGTTATTGCCTAATAGAAATCCAACCCCTACTGAATTTTGCCACTTCAGCCTTTGCTATGGATATGTGCGCCACTAAGCGCAGAACACAGCGGTCGCAAGTCTCACTACAAATTGCTCAGAATTGGCAAGTACATGCACTGCAGAAACTACAGCCACCAGCAGATCAACCAGAAATCAAATATATAGAACGCTACTGTAGGCTTCAAGAAGCTATTTGTATTCTCCTATGGCTATTTTCTAGCCAAGTATCAAAGGAAGCACACTACTATGCCAGATGAGATGACACTGAGTTATTGCCTAATAGAAATCCAACCCCTACTGAATTTTGCCACTTCAGCCTTTGCTATGGATATGTGCGCCACTAAGCGCAGAACACAGCGGTCGCAAGTCTCACTACAAATTGCTCAGAATTGGCAAGTACATGCACTGCAGAAACTACAGCCACCAGCAGATCAACCAGAAATCAAATATATAGAACGCTACTGTAGGCTTCAAGAAGCTATTTGTATTCTCCTATGGCTATTTTCTAGCCAAGTATCAAAGGAAGCACACTACTATGCCAGATGAGATGACACTGAGTTATTGCCTAATAGAAATCCAACCCCTACTGAATTTTCCCACTTCAGCCTTTGCTATGGATATGTGCGCCACTAAGCGCAGAACACAGCGGTCGCAAGTCTCACTACAAATTGCTCAGAATTGGCAAGTACATGCACTGCAGAAACTACAGCCACCAGCAGATCAACCAGAAATCAAATATATAGAACGCTACTGTAGGCTTCAAGAAGCTATTTGTATTCTCCTATGGCTATTTTCTAGCCAAGTATCAAAGGAAGCACACTACTATGCCAGATGAGATGACACTGAGTTATTGCCTAATAGAAATCCAACCCCTACTGAATTTTCCCACTTCAGCCTTTGCTATGGATATGTGCGCCACTAAGCGCAGAACACAGCGGTCGCAAGTCTCACTACAAATTGCTCAGAATTGGCAAGTACATGCACTGCAGAAACTACAGCCACCAGCAGATCAACCAGAAATCAAATATATAGAACGCTACTGTAGGCTTCAAGAAGCTATTTGTATTCTCCTATGGCTATTTTCTAGCCAAGTATCAAAGGAAGCACACTACTATGCCAGATGAGATGACACTGAGTTATTGCCTAATAGAAATCCAACCCCTACTGAATTTTCCCACTTCAGCCTTTGCTATGGATATGTGCGCCACTAAGCGCAGAACACAGCGGTCGCAAGTCTCACTACAAATTGCTCAGAATTGGCAAGTACATGCACTGCAGAAACTACAGCCACCAGCAGATCAACCAGAAATCAAATATATAGAACGCTACTGTAGGCTTCAAGAAGCTATTTGTATTCTCCTATGGCTATTTTCTAGCCAAGTATCAAAGGAAGCACACTACTATGCCAGATGAGATGACACTGAGTTATTGCCTAATAGAAATCCAACCCCTACTGAATTTTCCCACTTCAGCCTTTGCTATGGATATGTGCGCCACTAAGCGCAGAACACAGCGGTCGCAAGTCTCACTACAAATTGCTCAGAATTGGCAAGTACATGCACTGCAGAAACTACAGCCACCAGCAGATCAACCAGAAATCAAATATATAGAACGCTACTGTAGGCTTCAAGAAGCTATTTGTATTCTCCTATGGCTATTTTCTAGCCAAGTATCAAAGGAAGCACACTACTATGCCAGATGAGATGACACTGAGTTATTGCCTAATAGAAATCCAACCCCTACTGAATTTTGCCACTTCAGCCTTTGCTATGGATATGTGCGCCACTAAGCGCAGAACACAGCGGTCGCAAGTCTCACTACAAATTGCTCAGAATTGGCAAGTACATGCACTGCAGAAACTACAGCCACCAGCAGATCAACCAGAAATCAAATATATAGAACGCTACTGTAGGCTTCAAGAAGCTATTTGTATTCTCCTATGGCTATTTTCTAGCCAAGTATCAAAGGAAGCACACTACTATGCCAGATGAGATGACACTGAGTTATTGCCTAATAGAAATCCAACCCCTACTGAATTTTGCCACTTCAGCCTTTGCTATGGATATGTGCGCCACTAAGCGCAGAACACAGCGGTCGCAAGTCTCACTACAAATTGCTCAGAATTGGCAAGTACATGCACTGCAGAAACTACAGCCACCAGCAGATCAACCAGAAATCAAATATATAGAACGCTACTGTAGGCTTCAAGAAGCTATTTGTATTCTCCTATGGCTATTTTCTAGCCAAGTATCAAAGGAAGCACACTACTATGCCAGATGAGATGACACTGAGTTATTGCCTAATAGAAATCCAACCCCTACTGAATTTTCCCACTTCAGCCTTTGCTATGGATATGTGCGCCACTAAGCGCAGAACACAGCGGTCGCAAGTCTCACTACAAATTGCTCAGAATTGGCAAGTACATGCACTGCAGAAACTACAGCCACCAGCAGATCAACCAGAAATCAAATATATAGAACGCTACTGTAGGCTTCAAGAAGCTATTTGTATTCTCCTATGGCTATTTTCTAGCCAAGTATCAAAGGAAGCACACTACTATGCCAGATGAGATGACACTGAGTTATTGCCTAATAGAAATCCAACCCCTACTGAATTTTCCCACTTCAGCCTTTGCTATGGATATGTGCGCCACTAAGCGCAGAACACAGCGGTCGCAAGTCTCACTACAAATTGCTCAGAATTGGCAAGTACATGCACTGCAGAAACTACAGCCACCAGCAGATCAACCAGAAATCAAATATATAGAACGCTACTGTAGGCTTCAAGAAGCTATTTGTATTCTCCTATGGCTATTTTCTAGCCAAGTATCAAAGGAAGCACACTACTATGCCAGATGAGATGACACTGAGTTATTGCCTAATAGAAATCCAACCCCTACTGAATTTTGCCACTTCAGCCTTTGCTATGGATATGTGCGCCACTAAGCGCAGAACACAGCGGTCGCAAGTCTCACTACAAATTGCTCAGAATTGGCAAGTACATGCACTGCAGAAACTACAGCCACCAGCAGATCAACCAGAAATCAAATATATAGAACGCTACTGTAGGCTTCAAGAAGCTATTTGTATTCTCCTATGGCTATTTTCTAGCCAAGTATCAAAGGAAGCACACTACTATGCCAGATGAGATGACACTGAGTTATTGCCTAATAGAAATCCAACCCCTACTGAATTTTCCCACTTCGGTCTTTGCTATGGATATGTGTGCCACTAAGAGCTAAACACAACGGTAGCAAGTCCCCCTGCTAATTCCTCACAAAATGGTAAAAGATGCAAATTAAAATAAAAAAAGTAGAACGTTATTGTAGCCCTAAGAAGGGCTGTTGGGTTCTTTGAGAATCACTCCTGCCTAACAGTAAGCTAATAGAACACCCTAACGCTTTCCCTGACCAGCAGCAGCTCTCTCCCTAGCGGCATCCAGAGACAGAATGATCCGAGCAGCGCGGCCAGCGGCTAGTCTATCCCAGGGTCACCTGATCTGGCCAGCCAACCACTGCTATCGACGTGTAAGGGTACCACGTCATGCTGGGTGGAGTGCAGAGTCTCCTGGCTTGTGATTGGCTCTGTTTCTGGCCGCCAAAAAGCAAAACGGCGGGAGCTGCCATTTTCTCGAGCGGGCAAAGTATTCGTCCGAGCAACGAGCAGTTTCGAGTACCCTAATGCTCGACCGAGCATCAAGCTCGGACGAGCATGTTCGCTCATCTCTATTGGCGACACATTCATTACAGCGACTTGATAGAATTGTGTTGCATGTGGTATGATAAAGGTGCACCTAAAAAAGATGGTGCACACTAATTGAAGTCCATACACCAGTGTCCAATAATCTGTTGCGTCCTGCACATTCGAGAAGCAAACTGCATTTTACCACATTTTTTGATAAGTCTTGGCCATTAGTTAGATTCGACCTAATGTAACATTTTCTAAAGCAGCCGTATAATAAATAGGTCCTCGGGAATCTGTTGAATCTGTTTTTAAAACACAAGATCAAAGCAGTTTTTCTCATTGTTCATAATCGGCAGCATTGCCAAATATCCCTGGTAGAAGCGGAGGCACATCTGTTGAAGTTCATCACTCATCCATTCATATTATGATAGCAGTGCACCGAATTCT
This sequence comes from Engystomops pustulosus, assembly GCF_040894005.1. Lineage (NCBI taxonomy): Eukaryota > Metazoa > Chordata > Amphibia > Anura > Leptodactylidae > Engystomops > Engystomops pustulosus. Next base: position 178,251,311 of record NC_092415.1, on the reverse strand, counting down.
CTAGATTGTAGGGTTGCCTAATAGATACAAAAGCAATAGAAGAAGTCAAGACAGAATTGTGATGGTTGTTAGGATGTCATCACACTTAATAATGCAATCTCACGATACAAATTGTGAATACATTGTATTTCCATGTTTATAATATTTACAGCAAACTGATCAGCAGATGGATGAATCTCTCCTAGATATTTAACTACGGCAAACCCCATGGTTTGTCCTTGACCAACTGTGAAAATGTCTTCAGCCTGCTGAGATCCTTAAAGAGGTTATCTGAGACTACCAAAAAGTTATGGCAGCACTGTCCGTTATCTCTCCAATACTTTGTTTGTTACCTCTATCATCATGATAAATGTAATAGATTTGAGATCATTAATGGCCATCCCATGCTTTGTAGACATCTACATTAATTTCCTCCCAGGATGCTGATTACATTTTCTGTTCCTATCTCTTTTAGTGTTCACTTGGTAAAAAGACAATTATATGAACACTAAATGAGTTAATTATGTATATTGATTTGCTAATGATAACTAGTAAGATTCATGCTGGCCTTGTACCGTAGATTGAGATTGGTGGTGTAGCTATTGTATTTCTGGTACACTCTTCTCCCTCTGTAGATTTTTTCTTTACCTTTAGTCAAGTTACATGTGTTCTGAACTGGACCAATTCTGGTGGTGACCCATTTTCTTTAATAACCATATTGCAATCTTTGTGTTTGATCTTTCTTTCACCAAACTTTTGCCTTAAGGAGAAGGTTTGGTGGCTACCATGTCAATTAGATGCCCATCAGTGCTGCTCAAATAATTTAGTTTCCATTATCACTCTTTTTGTTTTCATTCATAAAAGTCAAATAGTAATTTTTTAACTTAACTATCATCCCCGATTCCACATTCACCCCTTATTGAAGTCCCTAATAATACATTAGTCCCCAAATAGGCAGGGTCAGCTCCAGGTTTCAGCAGGCCCCTGGGCGACAGAGCCTCAGTGGGCCCCTCGTTATTGAACTTATGTGGCAGCATTAAAAATTCAGAAACTGAAACAGTCTCCTGTTCCCAAGTTTATCATACAAAACATCATACCAAACAGCCCCCTTCTGGTTATTTTATTTAAGCCTCCACCTCACACCCTATGGATTCATTAAATACAGCCCCTCTCACCCCCATGGATTCCTTCTAGACAGCCATATGTGAGCCCCCCCTCCCAGCCGCTCTGGTCCCCGATACTTGCCCAGATATGCCCAGTGCTGGCGCTGGTTCTGCAAATAGTTAAAAGTTGATAAAAAAGTTTACTTTCTAAATAATGTTGTAAAAAGTGACTTGGCAAATGCATCTAGAATTTCCTGAGTTTGGACAGCAATGTTGACATTTTATAGTAATGGAGACAACCAGACAGCCTCTCAATGACAGGTTGATCTGTAGAAAGAAGTGAGGCCTGGAGGTAATTGCCATCTGTGCCCCTTGCTTGTCCTCTGCCTGGCTAACCAAAAAGTTTGTGCCTGCTGTTTTATGAATATGTGTACACTTCAAGAGTGGCTTTTCAGCCAACAGTTTGATAAGTTAATGTAGACGCAATAAGAAAATGGTAGCACTGATGAAATGTAGAAATATTGTCTAACACAGAGGATTACATTGTCCTATAAACCACAAATACAACTGAGCAATTTTTATCAATAATTGTAAAATATGAATATAAAACTAAAACAATTTTTAGACCAGGAAGTTTTGCAAAAATGATGTAAATGAGTCAAAATTTCTGATAATTTTTCTGCTGCAACAAATAAAAGGTGCAAAGTAAGACTAGATGATCATAAACTACTCCTGGTTTATCATCCAGCATCCAGGGGCAGAACTTGAGCTGGCGCAATTGTGCAATGTAAAGTGAATATGTTTTCCTGTTTTCTACCCCTACCCTTACTAGGTTTTCCAGAATTCCTGGAAAACCCCTTAAATATTCTGGAAACAATGTATTTCATAAATCTTTTGTGTTCTTATATTGGTTATACTAATCCATTCAAAAAAATATAAGGTTCAGTGATTAGTGGAGACGTGATACCCATAATTGTCAGTATTCTGAATTGAACCCCTAGAAGAGACCTTAAAGGTGTCTTCCACATATTCTGAAAAATCTAGTGGGTGTTGGGGAAGAGGCTGCCCCCCAAACCCTCCAAGAAGCACAGTTACTCCTGGACTTCTGGTCTTCGTGTCGGCAGCTCAAAGTTCTGGGGAATCATGGGAACCTCTTAGGCCAATAGTGGCCTCTTAAAACCATAGGATGTGTCATTTGACTTGGAGGAAGTGATGTCCCATGTTCTTAGGAGGCCACTACTTGAGGAAACAGGCCCCATTATGGCCCAAGGTGCAGACCAGAGGTTTAGGAACAATGCAAAATAAATATATTTGATTTTTTTCTAACCCTTCCACTCCTGGAAAGCTCCTTCAATATTCCTGAAAGTTTTCTTATAAAGCTTTTATTTTTTCATATATCTTTCATATTCTTTAATGGTGGTACTCTTCCAATCAAACAAGTTCATAGATCAAAGTGCTGAGTTTTGATACTCCATTTTGTACCAAGCCTCTAGCATTTTGTGCTGTAGGCTTCTCTCATGGTAATGCTCCTTCCGGCAAATATTAACTGGTTTACAGTGATAGAGCATGTATCATATATATATTCCATTTTACAGATCCATGCAACCCAGATCAATTATAGCATCATGGGCATGAAGTTTTACCTTGCAAACCCAAATCAGCTGAACTGAATCGGCACACCCGTTCAGTTCAGATGATTCAGGTTATATCTGCATTTCTTAACCATGTGACTGTTAAACATAAGTATTTAGTTCTGTTCTACGCGAATATGTTATCTCTATTATTTCTACATGAACCCTACATTAGGTAAATGCCTATAATCATTTTCCTGGGCACGGCTATCTATTTAACTTCCATCTCTAGCCATCACCATTACAATATACAGCATTGAAATATTTCACATAGTACTAATTATTTTGCTATTTGCACAGTATGATTTCCATCTTGATAGATTGTAAAACAGTATAAGTAATTATACATTATTAAGACGTGAAAAGATGGGTGAAGAATGGTGTCGCTTGTCATGTAGTATTTACTGCTTCATGTCAATGTTAATTATGGTGTCGGGTACATATCATCACTATATAAATGCAAAAGACAAGCGTAGTAATAAAAAAAAACCAACAATATTCTCTGTAAGTCTATAATGGCCATCTAGACCTATTAGAAGATTTTTCTGCTTTTCGTGTTAACTAGTGCTCATATCCCCATGAGACGAGGCGAAGGGAGATGACAGCTTTATGGCCGATCATTGTTTTTTAAGGGAGAAACAAATGAGCACAAAAATCAAAAGCGTCGATAGGAAAAAAAAAAAGCAAGAACAACAATTCATTAAGCTGCGGAGCATAAAATGTACAGTATTGCAGGAGAAAGCACAACGAGAATAATCAGTGCATGAAATAAGGAGTAATTGTAGTAATTGGGTAAAAAAACAATGGCTTTTGATTTTGCTATAGACTTCTATTTTAATGAGGTTTCAATGGCATCTAGGAAGAGCATATAGGTTTTTTTTTTTTTTGCGTTCCGGCATACAGGGGAAAGCATAACAAAGTGCCATTAACACTTAATACAATGCCAACCTCAGTTCGTTTTATCCGGGATCCGTGCCATATGCAATCAGTACTGTAAAATGGGACACAGTGTGACCCCAGTGCCAGGCTATGGATTTACACACTTGTGTCGCTTCATTATGCTTCTCACGATAGTGAACGAGTGGACCGGGCTGTCATTGATCAGTCTATAAGACGCTCATGCCCAGGATCTTGGAAGAATAGACCCGCAAGCATGCCCTCGTTTCTAATGCTTCACCCTAGGATAACTTTCCTTATACAATGTCACCTCTGAGGCTCCGACAGAACAAGAACTGCTGATTACAGTTCCTTCAGCCCCTGAAGAAGTGATTGAGAAGAATATAATCTACTATTTGAAAATAAGAAGTCATTAAAATATTGGCTGGCTGCGAGGAGGAGAGGCCAACGCTCTACAAAGCAATTTTTTTTTTGCTTCTGACTTTTACATTTTATTTTCATTTTATCCTATAAATATACTACTTTTTTGTAGATGTGAGATATAGCCGTGATAACAAGATATTAAGGACAAGTCATTAAATCCAACCTTATCTGATTAAAGCACTGAAGAAAATAATTTTCTCAAGTCAAATTTATTCGAAAGGGAGATTTGCCTAGTCCTAGTGTAGGATATTTTATATTGCTTTGTCTCATTTATCTCCTTTATTACTTCCACCACTTCTACCATAACTTCTCCTGTGTGGTGTTTGGAACTAGTTGCACAATTTGTGTTTTTATGCCTAAAGACATAAAGAGAATTGAAATGTTGTTGGACTGTTAGAGTATGAGGATGTATCAAGAGAGGAATAGATTCTCATGAGAAAGACAAAGTTTTGCCCTCATACAAGTCACTGGTCAAACCACACATGGAATATTGTGTACAGTTTTGGGCACCAGTGTATAAAAAGGACACAGTAGAACTGGAGGAGAGCAACCAAGATTATTAGGGGAATGGGGGGACTAGAATACAATGACATATTACAAAATTTGGGATTATTCAATTTAGAAAAAAGACGACTGAGGGGAGACCTCATTACAATGTACAAATACCTGAACGGGCAGTACAAGGATCTCTCCAAAGATCTTTTTATACCTAGGCCTGAGACCAGGACAAGGGGCATCGCTATAGGAGAGGTGATTTTACTATCGCTATAGACAGGGTGCATCTTCTTCATCTAAAGGAGAGTCGGCTCTACAATCCCCATAGACAATGGCCATCCTCTACACCTAGAGGAGAGGCGGTTCTACCATCACCATAGACAAGGGGTATCCTCTACACCTAAAGGAGAGGAGGTTCTACCATCGCCATAGAAAGGGGGCATCCTCTACATCTAGAGGAGAGGCAGTTCTACCATCGCCATAGACAGGGGGCATCCTCTACACCTAAAGGAGAGGAGGTTCTACCATCGCCATAGACAAGGTCATCCTCTACACCTAGAGGAGAGGTGGTTCTACCATCACCATAGACAGGGGGCATCCTCTACACCTAGAGGAGGTTCTACCATCACCATAGACAGGGGGCATCCTCTACACCTAGAGGAGAGGTGGTTCTACCATCACCATAGACAGGGGGCATCCTCTACACCTAGAGGAGAGGAGGTTCTACCATTGCCATAGACAAGGTCATCCTCTACACCTAGAGGAGAGGTGGTTCTACCATCACCATAGACAGGGGGCATCCTCTACACCTAGAGGAGAGGCAGTTCTACCATCACCATATACAGGGGGCATCCTCTACGCCTAAAGGAGAGGAGGTTCTACCATCACTATAGACAGGGGGCATCCTCTACACCTAGAGGAGAGGAGGTTCTACCATCCCCATAGACAGGGGGCATCCTCTACACCTAGAGGAGAGGAGGTTCTACCATTGCCATAGACAAGGTCATTCTCTACACCTAGAGGAGAGGTGGTTCTACCATCACCATAGACAGGGGGCATCCTCTACACCTAGAGGAGAGGCAGTTCTACCATCACCATATACAGGGGGCATCCTCTACGCCTAAAGGAGAGGAGGTTCTACCATCACTATAGACAGGGGGCATCCTCTACACCTAGAGGAGAGGAGGTTCTACCATCCCCATAGACAGGGGGCATCCTCTACACCTAAAGGAGAGGAGGTTCTACCATCACTATAGACAGGGGGCATCCTCTACACCTAGAGGAGAGGAGGTTCTACCATCACCATAGACAGGGGGCATCCTCTACATCTAGAGGAGAGGAGGATCTACCATCACCATAGACAGGGGCATCCTCTAAGCCTAGGGGAGAGTTGGTTCTACCATAGACAGGGAATCTTTACTGTAAGAGCAGTGAGACTATGGAACTCTCTGCCGAGGAGGTTGTTATGGTGTATACGAATTCTGTGAATAGAATTAAATTTAAAGGAAATTTACCATCAAAATCCATTATGATAAATAAACCATGGACATTACTCATAGATCATAGATGCAGTAAATGTGCTAATCTTCTATATTTGTTATCCATGGCCTCCTTCCTTCTAAAATCAATTTTTAAAATTATGCTAATGAGCCAAAAGGCACAAGAACCCCTCCTTGATTTGACTTCACAGACTGTTACACTGTCTCCCCTCCCCCTCTGCTCCCTCAGTCCTTCTTACCCCTTCCCTCTGCCTGCTGCATAAAGATGCATAAAGATAGAAACTTAATTTTCTATAATAAAAAAAATAAAAGTTAGATCCGGAAAGTCTATAAATTTCCTGACAGAATTCAGTTTTACTAGCCAGGTGCTTTCAGAACTAGTCGGTTCCATTTAAACTAGTGTGGTAAGAGTTTGACAATGTGAAATACACACATACTGTGCACAGTACACCACGCACATGTCATAACATTTAAATGCGACATTTTGAAGAATGAGAATAATTCTCAGTTAATGTTCCAGCTGAGAGCTGATTTCCATCGTATTGTCTCCGGATCATCCTCTGTATGTGGACGGAGAATTATGGCTTGTTAGAGGTGAACCATGTCACATACAATTGCTGCATTATACGCTTTCCTATCAGACCAATTAAATCATAACCATAATTGCACATGTTTCAAAGGAAAATGTTCCTCATTTTTATCCATGGATATTTTCAGCTTTATACAAATATAAAGGAGAGTTTTACATCCCACGGAAATCACTGGAGATAAAGGAGACAGGAAGCTAAATTGCAGGATTTGTGTGCCTTTTGCGTCGCCTTTCTTTAACCCCTTACGCCAGGGTGAGGGAACAAAAAAAAAAAAGAAGTAATAGCTCGTACAATGTTGGTAAAATCACCGGTATTGTGAATCAACATATAATCATCCTAAAGTAGTATATGGCTTAAAGGGCATCTACCACCAGCATGAAGGACTGTAAACAAATGAGCCTGATGGGTTCAACGCTCCTTAGAAGTTAATGGGGCCTGGTGCCCCTCAGGCTCATTTGCATACAGTCCTTCATCCTGGTGGAAGATGCCCTTTAACCATGTTAAATGCTAACAATAAGAAGTCATTTTAAAGGAAATGTAGTCCAGTCTGTCACCAGCAAGTTATAGAGCAGGAAAAACTGAGCAGATTGTACATAGTGTCCTATCAGCAGGCAGCATGCTATGGGGCAGGAGGAGCTGAGTAGATTGAACACAGTGGCCCAGATTTACTAAAGGCTGTGCACCGGTTTTCTGTCGGACTTTGCACGTTCTTTCATGCGCAAACGGCTTGCGCATGTATTTAAGAAGTGTCTGCACCACATTTGTGTCGCACGCAACTCACAGTGTCCTATCTGCAGGCAGCATGTTATAGAGCAGAAGGAGCTGAACATATTGTACACAGTGTCCTGTCTGCAGGCAGCATGTTATAGAGCAGAAGGAGCTGAGCATATTGTACACAGTGTCCTGTCTGCAGGCAGCATGTTATAGAGCAGAAGGAGCTGAGCATATTGTACACAGTGTCCTGTCTGCAGGCAGCATGTTATAGAACAGGAGGAGCTGAGCAGATTGTACATAGTGTCCTATCTGCAGGCAGCATATTATAGAGCAGGAGGAGCTGAACATATTGTATATGGTGTCCTATCTGCAGGCAGCATGTTATAGATCATGAGAAGCTGAGCAGATTGTACACAGTGTCCTATCAGCTTGCATCATGTTAGGGAGCAGGAAGAGCTGAGCAGATTGTACAAAGTGTCCTATCTGCAAGCGGCATGTCAAAGAGCAGGAGGAGCTGAGAAGATTGTACAAAGTGTCCTTCCTATCTCCAAGCAGCATGTTATAGAGCTGGAAGAGCTGAGCAGATTGTACAAAGTGTCCTATCTGCAAGCAGCATGTTATAGAGCAGGAGGAGCTGAGTAGATTATACAAAGTGGCCCAGATTTACTAAAGGCTGTGCACCGGTTTTCTGTCGGACTTTGCACGTTCTTTCATGCGCAAACGGCTTGCGCATGTATTTAAGAAGTGTCTGCACCACATTTGTGTCGCACGCAACTCACAGTGTCCTATCTGCAGGCAGCATGTTATAGAGCAGAAGGAGCTGAGCATATTGTACACAGTGTCCTGTCTGCAGGCAGCATGTTATAGAGCAGAAGGAGCTGAGCATATTGTACACAGTGTCCTGTCTGCAGGCAGCATGTTATAGAACAGGAGGAGCTGAGCAGATTGTACATAGTGTCCTATCTGCAGGCAGCATATTATAGAGCAGGAGGAGCTGAACATATTGTATATGGTGTCCTATCTGCAGGCAGCATGTTATAGATCATGAGAAGCTGAGCAGATTGTACACAGTGTCCTATCAGCTTGCATCATGTTAGGGAGCAGGAAGAGCTGAGCAGATTGTACAAAGTGTCCTATCTGCAAGCGGCATGTTAAAGAGCAGGAGGAGCTGAGAAGATTGTACAAAGTGTCCTTCCTATCTCCAAGCAGCATGTTATAGAGCTGGAAGAGCTGAGCAGATTGTACAAAGTGTCCTATCTGCAAGCAGCATGTTATAGAGCAGGAGGAGCTGAGTAGATTATACAAAGTGGCCCAGATTTACTAAAGGCTGTGCACCGGTTTTCTGTCGGACTTTGCACGTTCTTTCATGCGCAAACGGCTTGCGCATGTATTTAAGAAGTGTCTGCACCACATTTGTGTCGCACGCAACTCACAGTGTCCTATCTGCAGGCAGCATGTTATAGAGCAGAAGGAGCTGAGCATATTGTACACAGTGTCCTGTCTGCAGGCAGCATGTTATAGAGCAGAAGGAGCTGAGCATATTGTACACAGTGTCCTGTCTGCAGGCAGCATGTTATAGAACAGGAGGAGTTGAGCAGATTGTACATAGTGTCCTATCTGCAGGCAGCATATTATAGAGCAGGAGGAGCTGAACATATTGTATATGGTGTCCTATCTGCAGGCAGCATGTTATAGATCATGAGAAGCTGAGCAGATTGTACACAGTGTCCTATCAGCTTGCATCATGTTAGGGAGCAGGAAGAGCTGAGCAGATTGTACAAAGTGTCCTATCTGCAAGCGGCATGTCAAAGAGCAGGAGGAGCTGAGAAGATTGTACAAAGTGTCCTATCTCCAAGCAGCATGTTATAGAGCTGGAAGAGCTGAGCAGATTGTACAAAGTGTCCTATCTGCAAGCAGCATGTTATAGAGCAGGAGGAGCTGAGTAGATTGTACAAAGTGGCCTATCTGCAAGCAGCATGTTATAGAGCAGGAGGAGCTGAGAAGATTGTACAAAGTGGCCTATGTGAACTTTTAGCCCTGAGCTGTATAGATTGGTTAACTAGTTGATGCATCTCTAGAAAATGATTGTAATAAAACACAATAACGTTCCCGGTTGATGCTAATTGTTTGCAGCAATACAGTTAGGGTTATTTGATGTGACACAAAATCACATTTTAGAGATGGAAATTAAAATGTATGGTTATTGGAATCCTTGGTGGCACTTTAAGCGGATGTTGTGTAACAGTTATGTTCCATTATATTCTGCACCTGGTACAATGGAGAATAGTTGGTGTGAGAGGAGAATTCAGAAGGGAGAGGAGCAGATGTTTTCTACATAAAAGCAGTCAAGCAATATTCTAAAATCTCAAAGATCCTTATAGAAAGAGCCTCTTTTTGATTTGTTCAGTCGTTTTGATGAAAAGTTACAGAAGTTCCTGCCTGTCATGTAAAACTATTGCAGAATAATAAACACATTACTGAATCTTACTTAATACGGACACCATAACTTTACCTATATAACCACATCATATTGGGACTAGAGATGAGCGAACATGCTCGTCCGAGCTTGATGCTCGGTCGAGCATTAGGGTACTCGAAACTGCTCGTTGCTCGGACGAATACTTTGCCCGCTCGAGAAAATGGCAGCTCCCGCCGTTTTGCTTTTTGGCGGCCAGAAACAGAGCCAATCACAAGCCAGGAGACTCTGCACTCCACCCAGCATGACGTGGTACCCTTACACGTCGATAGCAGTGGTTGGCTGGCCAGATCAGGTGACCCTGGGATAGACTAGCCGCTGGCCGCGCTGCTCGGATCATTCTGTCTCTGGATGCCGCTAGGGAGAGAGCTGCTGCTGGTCAGGGAAAGCGTTAGGGTGTTCTATTAGCTTACTGTTAGGCAGGAGTGATTCTCAAAGAACCCAACAGCCCTTCTTAGGGCTACAATAACGTTCTACTTTTTTTATTTTAATTTGCATCTTTTACCATTTTGTGAGGAATTAGCAGGGGGACTTGCTACCGTTGTGTTTAGCTCTTAGTGGCACACATATCCATAGCAAAGACCGAAGTGGGAAAATTCAGTAGGGGTTGGATTTCTATTAGGCAATAACTCAGTGTCATCTCATCTGGCATAGTAGTGTGCTTCCTTTGATACTTGGCTAGAAAATAGCCATAGGAGAATACAAATAGCTTCTTGAAGCCTACAGTAGCGTTCTATATATTTGATTTCTGGTTGATCTGCTGGTGGCTGTAGTTTCTGCAGTGCATGTACTTGCCAATTCTGAGCAATTTGTAGTGAGACTTGCGACCGCTGTGTTCTGCGCTTAGTGGCGCACATATCCATAGCAAAGGCTGAAGTGGGAAAATTCAGTAGGGGTTGGATTTCTATTAGGCAATAACTCAGTGTCATCTCATCTGGCATAGTAGTGTGCTTCCTTTGATACTTGGCTAGAAAATAGCCATAGGAGAATACAAATAGCTTCTTGAAGCCTACAGTAGCGTTCTATATATTTGATTTCTGGTTGATCTGCTGGTGGCTGTAGTTTCTGCAGTGCATGTACTTGCCAATTCTGAGCAATTTGTAGTGAGACTTGCGACCGCTGTGTTCTGCGCTTAGTGGCGCACATATCCATAGCAAAGGCTGAAGTGGCAAAATTCAGTAGGGGTTGGATTTCTATTAGGCAATAACTCAGTGTCATCTCATCTGGCATAGTAGTGTGCTTCCTTTGATACTTGGCTAGAAAATAGCCATAGGAGAATACAAATAGCTTCTTGAAGCCTACAGTAGCGTTCTATATATTTGATTTCTGGTTGATCTGCTGGTGGCTGTAGTTTCTGCAGTGCATGTACTTGCCAATTCTGAGCAATTTGTAGTGAGACTTGCGACCGCTGTGTTCTGCGCTTAGTGGCGCACATATCCATAGCAAAGGCTGAAGTGGGAAAATTCAGTAGGGGTTGGATTTCTATTAGGCAATAACTCAGTGTCATCTCATCTGGCATAGTAGTGTGCTTCCTTTGATACTTGGCTAGAAAATAGCCATAGGAGAATACAAATAGCTTCTTGAAGCCTACAGTAGCGTTCTATATATTTGATTTCTGGTTGATCTGCTGGTGGCTGTAGTTTCTGCAGTGCATGTACTTGCCAATTCTGAGCAATTTGTAGTGAGACTTGCGACCGCTGTGTTCTGCGCTTAGTGGCGCACATATCCATAGCAAAGGCTGAAGTGGCAAAATTCAGTAGGGGTTGGATTTCTATTAGGCAATAACTCAGTGTCATCTCATCTGGCATAGTAGTGTGCTTCCTTTGATACTTGGCTAGAAAATAGCCATAGGAGAATACAAATAGCTTCTTGAAGCCTACAGTAGCGTTCTATATATTTGATTTCTGGTTGATCTGCTGGTGGCTGTAGTTTCTGCAGTGCATGTACTTGCCAATTCTGAGCAATTTGTAGTGAGACTTGCGACCGCTGTGTTCTGCGCTTAGTGGCGCACATATCCATAGCAAAGGCTGAAGTGGGAAAATTCAGTAGGGGTTGGATTTCTATTAGGCAATAACTCAGTGTCATCTCATCTGGCATAGTAGTGTGCTTCCTTTGATACTTGGCTAGAAAATAGCCATAGGAGAATACAAATAGCTTCTTGAAGCCTACAGTAGCGTTCTATATATTTGATTTCTGGTTGATCTGCTGGTGGCTGTAGTTTCTGCAGTGCATGTACTTGCCAATTCTGAGCAATTTGTAGTGAGACTTGCGACCGCTGTGTTCTGCGCTTAGTGGCGCACATATCCATAGCAAAGGCTGAAGTGGCAAAATTCAGTAGGGGTTGGATTTCTATTAGGCAATAACTCAGTGTCATCTCATCTGGCATAGTAGTGTGCTTCCTTTGATACTTGGCTAGAAAATAGCCATAGGAGAATACAAATAGCTTCTTGAAGCCTACAGTAGCGTTCTATATATTTGATTTCTGGTTGATCTGCTGGTGGCTGTAGTTTCTGCAGTGCATGTACTTGCCAATTCTGAGCAATTTGTAGTGAGACTTGCGACCGCTGTGTTCTGCGCTTAGTGGCGCACATATCCATAGCAAAGGCTGAAGTGGGAAAATTCAGTAGGGGTTGGATTTCTATTAGGCAATAACTCAGTGTCATCTCATCTGGCATAGTAGTGTGCTTCCTTTGATACTTGGCTAGAAAATAGCCATAGGAGAATACAAATAGCTTCTTGAAGCCTACAGTAGCGTTCTATATATTTGATTTCTGGTTGATCTGCTGGTGGCTGTAGTTTCTGCAGTGCATGTACTTGCCAATTCTGAGCAATTTGTAGTGAGACTTGCGACCGCTGTGTTCTGCGCTTAGTGGCGCACATATCCATAGCAAAGGCTGAAGTGGCAAAATTCAGTAGGGGTTGGATTTCTATTAGGCAATAACTCAGTGTCATCTCATCTGGCATAGTAGTGTGCTTCCTTTGATACTTGGCTAGAAAATAGCCATAGGAGAATACAAATAGCTTCTTGAAGCCTACAGTAGCGTTCTATATATTTGATTTCTGGTTGATCTGCTGGTGGCTGTAGTTTCTGCAGTGCATGTACTTGCCAATTCTGAGCAATTTGTAGTGAGACTTGCGACCGCTGTGTTCTGCGCTTAGTGGCGCACATATCCATAGCAAAGGCTGAAGTGGCAAAATTCAGTAGGGGTTGGATTTCTATTAGGCAATAACTCAGTGTCATCTCATCTGGCATAGTAGTGTGCTTCCTTTGATACTTGGCTAGAAAATAGCCATAGGAGAATACAAATAGCTTCTTGAAGCCTACAGTAGCGTTCTATATATTTGATTTCTGGTTGATCTGCTGGTGGCTGTAGTTTCTGCAGTGCATGTACTTGCCAATTCTGAGCAATTTGTAGTGAGACTTGCGACCGCTGTGTTCTGCGCTTAGTGGCGCACATATCCATAGCAAAGGCTGAAGTGGCAAAATTCAGTAGGGGTTGGATTTCTATTAGGCAATAACTCAGTGTCATCTCATCTGGCATAGTAGTGTGCTTCCTTTGATACTTGGCTAGAAAATAGCCATAGGAGAATACAAATAGCTTCTTGAAGCCTACAGTAGCGTTCTATATATTTGATTTCTGGTTGATCTGCTGGTGGCTGTAGTTTCTGCAGTGCATGTACTTGCCAATTCTGAGCAATTTGTAGTGAGACTTGCGACCGCTGTGTTCTGCGCTTAGTGGCGCACATATCCATAGCAAAGGCTGAAGTGGCAAAATTCAGTAGGGGTTGGATTTCTATTAGGCAATAACTCAGTGTCATCTCATCTGGCATAGTAGTGTGCTTCCTTTGATACTTGGCTAGAAAATAGCCATAGCAATAGGATAGGATTGTTTGGTTCTAAAAACTCAAAAAAAAACAAAAAACACAAAAAAAAACAAAAAACACAAAAAAACACACAAAAAAAAAAAAAAAAAGTAAAAAAAAAAAAAAAGTTATAACTCTCATTTTAAAAATGTTTAACCCCAGGGCTAGGGGTAGAGGACGAGGGCGGGGACGTGGGCGTCCAACTACTGCAGGGGTCAGAGGCCGTGGTCCTGGGCGGGGTGAGACACCACCTGCTGATGAGGGAGCAGGGGAACGCCGCAGAGCTACACTCCCTAGGTTCATGTCTGAAGTTACTGGGACTCGTGGTAGAGCACTGTTGAGGCCAGAACAGTGCGAACAGGTGATGTCGTGGATTGCTGACAATGCTTCGAGCAATTTGTCCACCACCAGTCAGTCTTCCACGCAGTCCACCCATGTCACCGAAATCCCCACTCCTCCAGCTCCTGCACCTCAGCCTCCTCCCCCCCAGTCTGCCCCCTCCCAGGAAAATTTGCCATTTGAACCGGCATACTCTGAGGAACTGTTTTCTGGACCCTTCCCACAGTCACAAACCACTTGTCCGGTTGCTGCTGAGCAATTTTCCGATGCCCAGGTTTTCCACCAGTCACAGTCTGTGGGTGATGATGACCTTCTTGACGTAGTGGAAGTGTGTAAAGAGGTGTCCGACGATGAGGAGACACGGTTGTCAGACAGTGGGGAAGTTGTTGTCAGGGCAGGAAGTCCGAGGGGGGAGCAGACTGAGGGATCGGAGGATGATGAGGTGACAGACCCAAGCTGGGTTGAGAGGCCGGGTGAACACAGTGCTTCTGAGACGGAGGAGAGTCCTCGACCTGAACAGGTTGGAAGAGGCAGTGGTGGGGCCAGACGGAGAGGCAGGGCCAGAGCTGGTGCATCAGCGCCACTGTCAACTAGTGAAGCTCCCGTGGTGAGGGCTCTTGCGGCGAGGGCTAGATCTTCAGAAGTGTGGAGGTTCTTTAAGGAAACACCGGATGACCGACGGACTGTGGTGTGCAACATTTGCCAAACCAGGCTCAGCAGGGGTTCCACCACTACTAGCTTAACTACCACCAGTATGCGCAGGCATATGAATGCTAAGCACCCCACTCAGTGGCAACAAGCCCGTTCACCTCCGGCCGTGCACACCACTGCTCCTTCCCCTGTGTCAGCTGCTAGTCAGCCCCCTGCCCAGGACCCTGGCCCAAAAACCCCATCGTCGCCTCCACGATCCTCCACAGCATCCACCAGCGTTCAGCTCTCCATACCCCAGACGCTGGAGCGGAAACGCAAATATAGTGCAACCCACCCGCACGCCCAAGCCCTTAATGTGCACATCTCCAGATTGCTTAGCCTGGAGATGCTGCCCTATAGGCTAGTAGAGACCGAGGCCTTTCGCAACCTCATGGCGGCGGCCGCCCCTCGGTATTCGGTCCCCAGCCGCCACTACTTTTCCCGATGTGCCGTCCCAGCCCTGCACCAGCACGTGTCAGACAACATCATCCGTGCCCTGACCAACGCCGTTTCTGACAAGGTCCACCTGACCACGGACACGTGGACGAGTGCTGCCGGGCAGGGCCACTATATATCGCTGACGGCACATTGGGTTAACTTGGTGGAGGCTGGGACCGAGACTGACCCTGGGGCTGCTCATATACTGCCGACGCCGAGGATTGCGGGGCCTACCTCGGTCCAGGTGTTTCAGGCCTACTATGCCTCCTCCTCCTCCCACCCCTCCTCCACCTCCTCCTCCGAACTACCATCCGTGGGCACGGCGCCATCAGTCGGTAGCTCTAGGCACAGCAGCAGTGCCGTCGCTAAGCGACAGCAGGCGGTGCTCAAACTGCTGAGCCTAGGCGACAAAAGGCACACCGCCCAAGAGCTATTACAGGGCATCACGGCGCAGACTGATCTGTGGCTGGCACCGCTGAACCTCAAGCCGGGAATGGTTGTGTGTGACAACGGCCGTAACCTGGTGGCGGCTCTGCAACTCGGCAGACTGACACATGTGCCATGCCTGGCCCATGTGTTAAATCTGATAGTGCAGCGTTTCCTCAAGACATACCCCAATCTGTCTGATTTGCTCACGAAGGTGCGCCGCATCTGTGCGCATTTCAGGAAGTCCAGCCCAGATGCTGCCACTCTCAGGGCAGCGCAGCGCCGCCTCCAACTGCCCGCTCACCGACTGTTGTGCGACGTGCCCACGAGGTGGAATTCAACACTGACCATGTTATCCAGAGTTTACCAGCAGCGCCGAGCGATTGTAGACTGCCAGATGTCAATTTCCACCAGAACTGGTAGTCAGGTCAGTCAGCTTCCTCAAGTCTACAATGAGGAGTGGACGTGGATGTCTGATATCTGTCAGGTGCTGAGTAACTTTGAGGAGTCAACACAGATGGTCAGTGGCGATGCCGCCATCATCAGCCTCACCATCCCGCTGCTTGGCCTGTTGAAAAACTCTCTGGTCAGCATGAAGTCGGAAGCTTTGCGCTCGTCACAAGAGACGGGGGAAGAATATTCCCTTGTTGATAGCCAAAGCACCCTGAGGTCTGTTTCTCAGCGCATATCGGAGGAGGTGGAGGTGGAGGAGGATGAGGAGGAAGAGGAGGAGAATGTTGGCGAGACACAAGAGGGGACCATTGTTGAGTCCTTCACTGTTCAGCGTGTATGGGCAGAAGAAGAGGAGTTGGAGGAGTTGGAGGAGGAGGAAATGGACAGTCAGGCCAGTGAGGGGAGTGAATTCTTACGCGTTGGTACTCTGGCGCATATGGCAGATTTCATGCTAGGCTGCCTATCCCGTGACCCTCGCGTTCAAAGAATTTATTCCAGCACCGATTACTGGGTGTTCACTCTCCTGGACCCACGGTACAAGCAAAATCTTGCCACTCTCATCCCTGCAGAGGAAAGGAGTGTGAGAATGCATGAATACCAGCAGGCCCTGGTGCACAAGCTGAAACAGTATTTCCCTTCTGACAGCGCTAGCGGCAGAGTGCGTAGTTCTGCGGGACAAGTAGCGAGGGAGAGTAGGCGAGCAGGCAGCTTGTCCAGCACTGGCAAGGGTACGCTTTACAAGGCTTTTGCCAGCTTTATGTCACCCCAGCAAGACACTGTCACCTGTCCCCAGTCTCGGCAGAGTAGGGCTGATCTTTACAGAAAGATGGTGAGGGAGTACGTAGCTGACCATACCATCGTCCTAAATGATCACACAGCTCCCTACAACTACTGGGTTTCAAAGCTGGACATGTGGCACGAACTGGCGCTGTACGCCTTGGAGGTTCTTGCCTGCCCTGCCGCTAGCGTCTTGTCCGAGCGGGTTTTCAGTGCAGCTGGTGGCATCATCACCGATAAGCGTACACGCCTGTCGACTGACAGCGCTGACAGGCTGACGCTTATTAAAATGAATAAAGGCTGGATTTCTCAGAATTTCCAATCTCCACCAGGTGAAGGAAGCTCAACCTGAATAATTGATCCACTCCTCCTCCTCCTCCTCATTTTCCTCCTTCTCCTCCTCTTTGTACAGTAAAGCAGAGGAAAATGGCTATTTTTTGACAGGGCCCACTGGCTCTTGCTATACTTCATGCATTTAATTTTTCTGGAGGGCCACCTACCCGGTCCTCTGTTTGAAACAATTTTTGTGAGTGCCACATACAGGCACTCAATCTATTCCATTTTTCTGGAGGGCCACCTACCCGGTCCTCTGGTTTGAACAATTTTTGGGACTGCCACATACAGGCACTCAATCTATTCCATTTTACTGGAGGGCCACCTACCTGCTCCTCTGGTTTGAACAATTTTTGGGACTGCCACATACAGGCACTCAATCTATTCCATTTTACTGGAGGGCCACCTACCTGCTCCTCTGGTTTGAAACATTTTTGGGACTGCCACATACAGGCACTCAATCTATCCCATTTTACTGGAGGGCCACCTACCTGCTCCTCTGGTTTGAACAATTTTTGGGACTGCCACATACAGGCACTCAATCTATTCCATTTTACTGGAGGGCCACCTACCTGCTCCTCTGGTTTGAAACATTTTTGGGACTGCCACATACAGGCACTCAATCTTTCCCATTTTACTGGAGGGCCACCTACCTGCTCCTCTGGTTTGAAACATTTTTGGGACTGCCACATACAGGCACTCAATCTATCCCATTTTACTGGAGGGCCACCTACCTGCTCCTCTGGTTTGAAACATTTTTGGGACTGCCACATACAGGCACTCAATCTATTCCATTTTACTGCAGGGCCACCTACCTGCTCCTCTGGTTTGAACAATTTTTGGGACTGCCACATACAGGCACTCAATCTATTCCATTTTACTGGAGGGCCACCTACCTGCTCCTCTGGTTTGAACAATTTTTGGGACTGCCACATACAGGCACTCAATCTATCCCATTTTACTGGAGGGCCACCTACCTGCTCCTCTGGTTTGAAAAATGTTTGGGACTGCCACATACAGGCACTATCCAAATTAAATTGTCTCCATAGCAGCCTCCACACGTTGTCTCCATTGCTACCTCCAAAAGTCGTCCATATAGCTGCCTCCATACATCGTCTCTTTATCAAACGAGGTGTGTCAGGCAGAAATTTGGGTTGTTTTCATGGATTCCACATCAAAGTTGTTAACTTTGTCGCCACCCTGCTGTGTAATCCACAAAATATACTTGCAAACTTTTACCATTTAGGGATATTATTTCAGCGCTTCTTGCGCATCTGTTTACATTCCCCTCACCCGCCATATCCTAAACTTATAAGAACGCTACTACACTTGATCTTATACAAAAGTGCTGTTTGGGGAGTAGCCTAGAGACAGGGGCTTGGATTTGCGAAAGCTCGCCTGGCAGCGGAGCGCCAGCTCCATGCGCATCATGCGCTTCTTGCGCATCTGTTTACATTCCCCTCACCCGGCATATCCTAAACTTATAAGAACGCTACTACACTTGATCTTATACAAAAGGTTCTTAGAAGTGCTGTTTGGGGAGTAGCCTAGAGACAGGGGCTTGGATTGGCGAAAGCTCGCCTGGCAGCGGAGCGCCAGCTCCATGCCAAGATCCAACTAACATAGTTTTAACTGCAGCACCTTTAATCTACTACTAGTTCACTGCCTCCATACATGGTCCCCTTATCATACGAGCTGTGTCAGGCAGAATTTTGGGTTGTTTTCATGGCTTCCATGTTAACTTTGTCGCCACCCTGCTGTGTAATCCACAAAATATACTGGCAAACTTTTATCATGTACCGATATTATTTGAGCACTTCTTGCTCACCTCCTTTGGTTCCTCTCTGCCACCCATTGGTTTGAAGCCTGAGTCCATTTAGGGTATGTCGCCATGACACTCTCTAGCCTGCTGCCGCTGCCTCTGCATGCCGTCCCCTATAGTGTCAGGGTCAATTATTGCATGTTTTAGATGCTATCTAGCTTCATTCTGTCACTCTGTCATGGCCATGCTGTTGCCCATAATTTTGGCATAATGGTGCGTTTAAGCAGCCTCAGAGGCATCCATGCATGCTGCCCCTGCTGTTTCCTGTCCATTTCCGTGGTGTTTCCATCCTTTTCTGAGGTTCCCAGGTGTTTGGCCAAGCTTCCCTGTGCAGAGCCTTGGTCCCCTTGAAAAATGCTCGAGTCTCCCATTGACTTCAATGGGGTTCGTTATTCGAGACGAGCACTCGAGCATCGGGAAAAGTTCGTCTCGAATAACGAGTACCCGAGCATTTTAGTGTTCGCTCATCTCTAGTCGCCAACTCTAACAGTTTAGATGAAAATGTTTCTGTCTTGTCAGACACGTTACAAGACTGGCGCAGACACATTATAAATAACTGTGCAAGCTTTAAAGATGTTCTCTCGAGTCCAAAGCGAAACATAAAACTGGCGCAGCCAGAATAATAGGTCTTGGCCATTGTGTTCTCGTCTGTATAATCTAAATAAAGCTGCTGACATTTCAATATGTATATATTACTGGAACAAGTAGACAACCTTCTATTAAACCAGTTTGAGCGGTAAAAAAATTCAGTCATCCGCTGGAAGCGTTACCTGTCGGTATATAACTAGGGTGTTATAATGTATGTTATTGAGTTCTCCATAACTACCAGCTTTGATTTTGCATAGTTGTACATTAAAAATCTACTTACCTGTTGGAGCTGAAACAAACTTTACAAAGTTAAGGGGAAATAGAACTTGGTAAATACGATAATTGAATTTGCTTTGCTTTTGTCGGAATGCGCTTGTACCACGGGACGGCTGGCATTTTGTCTGACTGAAACAGCGTCGCTTGTTATTGGTAAATGTCAGGAAAGCAAAGGTGTAACGATGGATCAATTTAACTGCAATAATTTATTCGGAAGAAGAAAGATTGTGAGAAGAGCCGTCATCATCTGCTCCCAATCTCCAACTGAGAGATTTGATTTAGCTGTTTTTGCATTTAATTGGCTGGCTGGTGCCAAACATTGACTAGTGACCCATGCTGGGTACTACATTTTCTTGCTTTTTCACTTTTTTAGATACCTTTACATAAATGACATTAAGAAAACAAGATCTCGAAATATATGATGTGCAGCAGAGATTATATATATAGCAAAGAACTCTATGATTAGATTATAACTCCAAAGTTTCTTCCAACTTTATAAAAGTTATGTTATATACGTAAAATAAAAAAACATTGTCATTCCAAGAATGCATCTTTCTCCACTAAGAAATCTCATATCTTCCTCTAAGCTTACACTCAAATTGTCTCTTTAAATATATGGAAAAAGATTAAATAGTCATTTCATTATGGGAACTGGTTACGAGCTGTCCACATAAGTCTATGGGGCAAGAGGTAGTTAGAAATGACTGTAGAGTGAAAGAAATTTGACTATATGAAATCTTACAACTCCATTGAATTTACAGTAGTTTTGCTTTGTACTACTATATAACATCCTCCCTGCTGCTGCTTATTTTGAGGGTGTGCTACAGAAGAAAATGGGAGACATCAGCTAAGCTATTCTTTGTGCACTAAAAAAGCGAAAACATGAAAAAAGGTGAAATAATGGCCAAATTAGTGTACAGACACATGATGGAATTTCTGAAATGTGACCTAAAGCAACATTTATGCTTTACATCAACTCTCCAGAACAAAATTATGGGACTTATTTACTAAGGTGTCTGCGCTGGGATTGTGTCACATGCGATCGGATTTTGGCGCAGCTGCGCTAGCCTCCATGCAACACAAATTAGGGGCCGTGCCGTCGGACGATCCGTTTGATTCGGACTAAGCGGGATTTAACTTTCAAATTGTGTCGCAAGATCATGCACTTACATGCACCAGGAAGAGGAAAGTGACCTCCGTCAGACCTGAGCGGGAAGCGACACATGCAGGATATCGGGCGCACGATCTTAGTGAATCGTGGCACAGCGCATTATCTTCAGACAATGCACTTTTGGTGAACTCCATCAGACAGGTAAGTAAATGTAGGCTAACAAGAAGAGAAAGTAACTGCATCATTTATATTAATATTTGATGTCCTTCTTTTAACGTTCCTACCATTGTTACCCTTCATTCTTTGACCATTAGCTTATCAGGTCATTGTTAGGAATCTGATTGATCATCATCTGCCTGCAGGTTTTGTCTGGCTCCTTATTTCGACAATACAACCTTGGTCCCTAGCAGTCTAGTCCATCCTGCCTTGCAATTATTAAAAAATAGAAGTTATCATAGACTAAACTAGTGGGTGTTTTATTATAGGTAGAATATTTTAGCATTTAGACTTCTGCTTAGCATAGGCATAATATGAATCCTAGCCCTCTCTGAACACTGTGCTTTGGTAGTTGGAGACAGTCCCCCTGTTCATAGCTAGACCATCGCTGGTGGAGAAAAGGAGGCTGTCTCAGGACAATCAGCAGAGAGTAGTCTGAAAACCTAATTGGTTCAATGGCTGAAACGATAACTTGAAGAGAGATTTATATAGTATGCGTATATATTTATAGTAATGTAATGAACAGAACATTATAAAAAGATATAAATAATATTATTAGGGTTTTTTTGGAGAGGAGAGAATCATCCAAGATACGACTCATAGAAGCTTAGTCATATTAAGGCGGCATTCACACGACCATTTGAGTGACCTATGCCCCCAGTCTTTCTTACGGTGAGCACAACCAGTGTCGTGGCCCCAAAATAAATAGAACCTGCTCTATCTTCAGCTGTAAGAACGGCTCTACTTCTTATGAAGAAAGTATCCGGTGCGCCTCTCATATGCCCGCCCGGCTCTGTGCTGTTTCACATAAATGTATGCATCCTGTGTATACGTGCTGTATATATTTCTTTATAATACAGGGACTCCCGTCCACTGCGCCGCGTGCAGTCGGTGAGATTAGGCCACCATATGGCACATATACACGGGCTACACACATTCATTTCAATCAGCCCTAAATTTGGTTTCGAATCTATGTGATCTGAAACGATGTTGTTCCAGTTGTCTTGGAAATTAGTACAAAACCCCCTCTCAATAATCATATTAATGAATATAATTAATCATAAAAGCTCCTATCTCCTTTCATTAATTCTTTACACATTTTTTAAACTTTGCCTCACCCATCCCCCCTCCCTAAGCTCTGGGATAATTGACGATTTTAACCAACTGTTGTTTTAGAAGATTCACCCAACGATTTAGAAAGGATTGGGGTGCCTGAAAAATGCCAAATTTCTACCAAATCTATAAACTAGTGAATAGATTCACTCACGTCTAGCTGTCTAGCTTCTTTATGACCAAATATGCAGAATTTTCAGACTTTGTAAGCAACGCGCAATAACCAATGATGTTCCCTGTTCCTCAGCAGGAACATGACAGACCCATTAAAATAAATTTAAGATAGCCATTTGCCATTGAAATTGTAAAAATTGAAAAACTGAAATGTATATTAGACGAATTTGGCAGCTTATCTCAGAATCTGTCCATATCTCAGGATCCATGGACCAATTTGTGACCCTGAGAGCAGCCAGCAAAGATTTATACTATGGCATTTAGCCTTCCAATAAATATTTTCCAAGTTAAATGTGTGTTTTAAGAATATCTTTCCATCTAAACCTTAACAATGTGCTGGATGTAAGTGCCATTCATACTATGGATCATCAATTCTATATTTAATAGCTTTTATATATATAAAGTATTGCGCGCTGAATAAATTATTATACCTGCGTAGTGAAACTCTATACAGATAGAACCTCTTGGGTCAAACAATACAATCCCACTGTCACATTCTCCTATGTTAGCTAAAAATGAAAGCAAATTAAAAGTGTTGTGTGTTTGTGTCTCCGTCTTGGAAGCAAATTGAAGACAAGCTTCTTGCTGACACATGACTGACAAACACTGCGAGGTACAATTCCCAGTGACCAGTGACAGCCAAATAATTGGAGCTGTGGGACAGCAATAAACCTGAGGCTAGTTCAGGGATCTCATTTTCAATGAGTCACAAATTTTTTTTATTCCCACAGTTGTTCTGCTCTCTGGGAAGAGAATCCGTGTGTTATACATTTGTATCCAACATAAAATGAAAATAAAAGCAAACACCAAGAGCTGAATCTATTGTAGCTCCCAAAAAATATCATGCCCTTCCATGAAAGTCACTACACATATTCTTTTATTAGGAGCTGGAGTAATGTTATGTAAAGGTCTGTAAAGCCCACAGGCTATATCATCCCAACAACTGGCAGAAACTGTTATACCAAAACCAGATACTTTTGTACATACAAAACAGGAGGCAACGAGAACTTGGATAATGGCCAATAGTCACTGGAACTGCCAATGATATCTGTTGGAAAGACTTTCCATAGGATACCACAAACTATTCAACTATGAGAAGTATGTTACCATTCCTCTTGTCTAGACATGTTGACAAACATAGGATCAGGGACATAACTAGGAGAAGCTAGGCCCCATAGCAGATTTTAGAATTGGGCCTTCCCTAAAATAAACATAGTATACACTCATCTAAAACATATTAATATACTTATATATACTGTATATAGACATGCATCATAAAGATACATACAGCAAACACCCAACACATATACATCCAAACAGTCCCATATACACCCATGCAGCATAAACATACACATACAGCAAATACACACATACATACAGTACCATATACAAAAAAGGCTTTTTTACCATCTGTCAACTGTCAATCTATGGAATAGTCTGCCTCAGGCGCTGGTCACAGCAGGGACAGCAGAGAGCTTCAAGAAGGGACTAGATGTCGTTTTACACCTCAATAACAGTAACAGTTATGTTATATAGAATTGTTTACCCTAAATCCCTTCCTCATCCAATCCCTACCCTGCCTTGGTTGAACTTGATGGACATGTGGGTTTTTTTCAACCGTATAAACTATGATACTATGATACAGCATATACACACATACATTGGGGCACATTTACTTAGCTGTCCGACGGAGTTCACCCAAAGTCATTGTTGGACGAGAATGCACTCTGCCACGATTCACTAAGATCGTGCACCCGATATCCTGCGTGTGTCGCTTCCCCGTTCAGGTCCGATGGAGTTCACCTTCTTCTTCCTGGTGCATTTAAGTGCATTATCTTGCGACACAAATTGAAAGTTAAATCCTGCACTCAGTCCAAATCAGTCAAATCATCCGACTGCACGCCCCCCGAATTCTGTTGCATGAAAGCCAAATCCCGAAAACCAAAAAGTACACCGGAAGTGTGATCTGCAACGCTTGGTAAATAAGCCCCATTATATACACACCACACACACATACAGCATACACCCAATATATACCGAATACCCCAGATTTCTGGGCCCCCCTACACTGTGGATCCTGTAGCCATTGCTATGGCTGCTACCACTGTAGTTACGCCTCTGCATAGGAGAAACTGACTTCCTGATGCAAAAAAGATTCAAGCCTGTCTCTTACCTCTCAATCTTTTGGTGGCTACTTGTGTCTTTTTGAATTGCTGTTGGTGTTACTCTGCGTCACTGCTGCAACCAAATACTAACCTCAGCTAGACATTGTTTAGGTCTATAATAGGCTTCTGCAATCACATGCCATGAACTTGATGCCATTGCGGCAAGCTTGATTTGGAAATGGAGACCAAAACTCCACAACAGGAGGGGGAAAGTATATAATATAGGCTTGTTTATATTGTTTTATCTGTGAACTTGATGCCTGAAAATAATGTAATTATTTAAGACAGTTCTTTTAAGTAGGGAACATTTGTACTCAGTGTTGGACAGGACCTCTAGGCTACTATAGAATGATCTGGTGGGTTCAGTTTCTTACCCAATACAGGACCCCACAAGTACTGCTGAAGAAAACCCATTATGAATCCTACTACTTAGCTATTTATTAGGATTAGAAGTAGGTTGGGCACCTAGCAAAATTTAGTTTGATGGGCGCCAAAACCCCAGTTCAACACTGACTGTATGATCCATCTTCATAGATGTTTATAAACAGGAAAAAAGAAGAACCCTCAAGGGTCAATATATGTGATCTGCCTGTAACTAGAGATGCACAAATCACTTAAAATTCGATTTGTCGAAGCTTTGCTGAATGTTTTGTAAGATTTGATTCAGTTCCAAATCAAATTGGTGTAAGCCTATGTTGCTCCAATTGTCCTGGAAAGTGCTATATAACTCCCTCTAGTCCTCTAAAACACAGAGCTCCTGTCTTGTTTAGCTGATTATTTATGATTTTTAACCTTTTCCTTGGCCCATCCACCATTACAAAGCTCTGAGATGAATTACTAGCAGTAGCAGTAGCTAGCTGCAATTTTAAAGGAAATCTATCATGTATTACTATCTTATAAACTTACACCATGGAAATATGTTAAAGGGTTATTCCCATTTCAGCAAATAAATATTAATGTTTGTATAATGAAAAGCTATGCCATTTTCCAATATACGTTCTGCATCAATGTCTCACGGTTTTCTAGATCTTTGCTTGCTGTCCTGCTATAGAAACTTTATGGTTTACTTCCTGTGGACAGAAATCTGACCATGGTCACACAGGTGCACGACTCATTAGTATCATAGAGTGTAATCACAGCTGTGGGTTATAACGAGCCGTGCAGCTGTGTGACCATGGTCAGATTTCTGGCGACAGGAAGTGAACAATAAAGATTTCTATAGGATGGTCAGATTTCTGTCCGCTGGATCCTTTGGTGGGCAGCCACAGGCTCTTACCAAATACTGGATATCAAAGAAACAGGCAACTCACTTTGGAGGCTGCTGGGGTCTATTTCCTTGATAAAGCATGAGCCCTAGGGAACATTTTATCTGATGGGTCCAGGAAACCCCAGTCCGTCTCTGCGCAGAGCCGTTTTTATATCATTGCGCAACCACAAGTTTTTGGCAAGGTGGGTGTTTTAGATGTTCTGCTTCATTTACATACATATATAAAACATAAGTGGAATGGACTAAAGAAGATAATTAATAGATTGCAGCAATGTGGGTGATAATCTGACCAAGCTCAGTTTATGGAGATTTTTAATGGTAGTTATACATGACAGATCTCCTTTAAAAGACTTGTCTAAAGCGAAGCTGAAAATATTTGGTAAGACCTTGTTTCATAAAGCATTTACATAACAAATCCGAAGACAATTGAAATCCAAGTTGCCCTTAGGATACTTGTTAAAATAATGGGGGTCATTTACTAAGGGCCCGATTCGCGTTTTCCCGACGTGTTACCCGAATATTTCCGTTTTGCGCCGATTGTACCTGAATTGCCCCGGGTTTTTGGCGCACGCGATCGGAATTTGGCGCATCGGTGCCGGGATGCGCGCGGCGGAAATCGGGGGGCGTGGCCGAACGAAAACCCGACGTATTCGGAAAAACCGCCGCATTTAAAAAAAAAATTGTGTCGCGAAAATTTCACTCACCTTCATCCTGGGTAGGCCGGTGTATTTCGAGGCATTCCAGCGGACTTCAGCGCAGCAGCGCCACCTGGTGGACGGCGGAGGAACTGCATTGATGAATCCCGGCCGGACCCGAATCCAGCGCAGAGAATGCGCCGCTGGATCGCAAACGGACCGGGTAAGTAAATGTGCCCCAATGTCTGTGAGTCCAAGCAGATAATATTCTTGTGTTTGTGTTAATTCTCTTGTGTGGATGTGATGACTGTACGTAAGATGCGACAAGCACCGTTTCTTCACTCATGCAGGAGATTTTTCCATGTTATGCATGATAGGATGTGCATATCCTTCATCGTGGAGCCCTGACTTCCTACTGGTGAGACATAAATTGCACTTCAAGTCATTTACTACAGGAAATGAGAGCTGGAGAACCTTCTCCCTCCTACCGCTGATCAGGCCACAGCTGGGGATTGATAAATTTAGTTGTGAAATTCTCGGTGCTTTTTATAGCAGCTCCGAGGCCAGCGAGTGACATGATGGAACTAAATGGACCTTTACCGCAAATCCTGATGATATTTCCTTTTGTTGATGTAGAAGATACTTGTCATCTCTGGCAAGATCTTCCAAAATATCAAGCTTTATTAACTCTTATACATTTAGCAAATTCTGATGAGTGGTTTAAATTGTTAGTTTGATATGAATCATCTATCAGCGAAATGTGAAATAAAGATTGCCTCTAATGGCAGAGAATTTCCAAATCGGACTGCGCAGAATGTTCTTATCATAAGAATCCATTACTGCCGACTTACAGACAGATGTAGCAGAGTAGTATTTGCCCTTTATGGGTATATTCACATGTGACAGATTTGCTACAAAATGTTCGGAAATTGTCTTACTCATTTTTAAAAGAAACTTACCATCACAAATCTATCTATTAAGGTAGATCTGGTGGAAAGTTCATCTAAGGTATAGCCCCCAAACCCTTTTTAGGGCTAATCCTTTAGTTCCCCGTCATGTTTCTAATCTATATCCCCTAATATGCAAATTTCCTGAAGAGGCTACCGGGGCATGGAGTAGCCGCTCCTTGTAGCGTGAGCTCCGACTACTCCACGCCCCAGTAGCATCTTTGATCCTCCTACGAAGAAAACTTTGTCTGTGAAGCCGGAATTGTGCGCAAAGAGCAGACTGGTGGCTTTGAAGACGAGTGCTGAAGATTTTTTTAATAGGAGGATCAAAGAGGCTTCTGGGGCGTAGAGTAGCCGGAGCTTATGCTACACGGTGAAGCTACTCCATGTCCCAATATCCTCTTCAGGAAATTTGCATATTAGGGAGATAAAAGATTAGAAACTTTATGGGGGACTTAAGGATTAGCTCTACAAAGGGCTCATTGGCTATAACTTAAACCTGCCACCGGATCTACCTTAATAGGTTGGGTTTCCTTTAAATACTTTACTCTCTTTTTCTGATATCCCGGTAAGTGGCAAATAAAAAAAATCACAATTATTGCATCAGCAGGCAGAACAATACCGGTGCTACAGAAAAAAGCCTTTGCAGAGAGTCTACCAACAGGTTGGACTATAGCAAGCTGTATATAAAGCTGTAGATATCTGTGTAATAATAACTTTGTGTGTATTTTAGTAGCAGAAGGACTGTGAAAAATACATTTGTTTTGCAGAATTGTAGTGGGACTTAGCACTGGCGTGCAATCCTGTGAGATCTCTCCCTTCTGCTCTGAGTCACTGCTGTAGCAGGCTTCTGGTTAGATATTAAAGCAGGGGGGAGGGGATGCAATAAACACAGCAGTGTGAGTAGACACCCCCAGTGCTCCAAGTCCAGCTACAATCCTGTAATATACTGTGAATGCATTTTTCATATTCTTTACCCAACTACTACAAAGGTATGGTTACAAAAGCTCTTAAATGTCAATAACTAACACTGTCTGCAGCTTTGTATGGTCAAAATTTCACCAAGTGTGGTAAGTTGATTGCGTAATTAATTCTAAATGGTAGTGCCAGAGTTACCTGAGTCTTGTAATGATCTATCTCTAATTGTCCCATATAATTGAATGGAGTGAATAGTCTAACTATTAGAACCCCTGCTCTTGTGATTATTTGGGGTCAAAGTGATCATTGCCAATTTGTCAGACATTTATCTTCTATTCACTGCAAAAGGGAATAACTACAATTACCAGATTTCTAATTTAAGAAAATTTGTTCATTCAAAATGAACTTCCAGATATTTCCTGAAAAAAAACCAGCGGGCTGATCCTTATCGTCAGTATTTGACAGTTCAAATGTTGACTGATGTTTTAGAGGTACAACCCCTTTTATCCCACAATTTGGTTTGCCTACTCTCTAGATTTAATAAAAATTTGTAGGAAAAATAATGTTTTTTTTTTTAATTAACCATGGTCATTGTGTACCACTTATGTCAGGATATGCGTTTTGTATCGGCACTACTATGTCTGGGCCCTACTCCCCTAGTGGACGTTCATGGGTAGAACATGTGCCAATTGTGAGACTCTATAACCAGCTGTTACGACCAATGCACAGTAATATTCTTGTGTCTTTGCCCACACGATATATACACAGGGACATTCTCATGAGACCCTAGGGCAGTGATGGCAAACCTTTTTTACACCGAGTGCCCAAACTACAACCAAAACCCACATTTTTTTCGCAAAGTGCCAATGCGACAATTTAAGCAGTAACTTATTACTCCCTGCTCTGTCACAGGGTTAAATTGTATAGGCACCTGAGGACACCAATACGATAGAAAGTAGTTTGGATCATCATTGTAGTTTCCTTTAAGGGTCCTGGGCTGCCTGCGACTGCAAGAGAAGTTGAGTCCTGCCTGGCGAACCCTGCCCTGGGGTGATGGCCTGGGTGCCCATATAGTGGGCTCCGAGTGCCACCTCTGGCACCCGTGCCATAGGTTCGCCACCACTGCCCTAGGGGTTAATCATTTGTGGTCAATGTTTTATTCTTATGTGAATTTTATATTCAGTTTTATGGCTGTGTAATAAACCCAGTCATTTTACAGAAGGAATGATCCAAACACATTTATTACAGTATTACTAAACCTACTAGTCAAGGAAAAAAGCTGAAAGTGATAAATAATTCAATATGTAGCCCAGGAATGAATTATCACAGACAGTTGGAAAATCAGATCTAATGAACAAATAATAAGCAAAGACCTTCAGAAACAGCAGAGAAAGGCATAAAAGTAGAGAAAAAAGATATGTGATATACAGTAGCGCATTAAGATGATACAATAACCCGCAGTGAGGTGACATGTACATGACAACATTACTAATCTCTCGCCTCAATATTGTCTAATGCATTAAACCTCAGTAAGGTGTCAATTAGAGATGAGCGAGCACTAAAATGCTCGGGTGCTCGTTATTCGAGACGAACTTTTCCAGATGCTCGAGTGCTCGTCTCGAATAACGAGCCCCATTGAAGTCAATGGGAGACTCGAGCATTTTTCAAAGGGACCATGGTTCGGGAATAAAATGTGTTATTTAATTGAAAAAGAATGTCTTCTGATAAGTTATCAGATGTATGCAAACATCTGCAATCTATTCTTCACTGTTCCGCGCGTATATTATCTCCCGACAAGTTATCAGATGTGAAGAACAGTGAAGAATAGAATAAAAACAGTGAACACAGGATCATTTAAGTGAAAAACACAGTGAAGAACACAGTGAAGAATAGATTACAGATGTTCGGCACATCTGCTTACTTGTCGGGAGAGGAGATAAGCTGTCCCGGGATCCGCTCCTCTTCTTCCACTGAAGTCTCCCCGATGTCTCCCTGCTGCCCGATGTCTCCCTGGTGCCCGATGTCTGCCTGCTGCCCGATGTCTCCGTGGTGCCCGATGTCTCCCTGCTGCGCGCGATGTCTCCCTGCTGCGCGCGATGTCTCCCTGCTGCGCCCGATGTGTCTCTGCTGCGCCCGATGTGTCTCTGCTGCGCCAGATGTGTCTCTGCTGCGCCAGATGTGTCTCTGCTGCGCCAGATGTCTCCCTGCTGCTTGATGTCTCCCTGCTGCCGTTCCGCGCGTATCTTCCGACAAGTAAGCAGATGTGCAGAACATCTGTAATCTATTCTTCACTGTGTTCTTCACTTAAATGATCCTGTGTTCACTGTGTTCACTGTTTTTATTCTATTCTTCATTGTTCTTCACTGTGTTTGTTTAATTAAATGCTCGATCTCGAGCAGGGGAAATACTCGTCCGAGCAACGAGCCGTTTCGAGTACCTTAATACTCGAACGAGCATCAAGCTCGGACGAGTATACTCGCTCATCTCTAGTGTCAATGTATTTGCTGAGTGTATACTGAAAATTATTAGGGAAAGTTCTAGAAATATCTATATTATAACACAATTCAGAACTGCCTGGATGTCTTTGTCTGAATTTATTCTTGTCAAACGTACAGTATATACATGTATAGCTGTGCAAAAATCATTAGCGTCATGTGACATCTCGTATAATGCCCCAAGATTTTAGACTTAAAGGGGTTGTAGATTTTTAGCAAATTATTATTGTGTAATAAAAAGTTATACGCCTTTCCAATAAACTTTCTGTATCTATACTTTATAGTTTGTTAGATCTCTGCTTGCTGTCATTCCATAGGTGACTTCATTGTTTACGTCCTGTGGATAATAAAAGATCCCTGGTCGTGTGATGTCACACAGGTACGAGGCTTGTTATAACCCTGGTCATGGGATGTCACACATGTGCACAGCTCGTTATAATCCTGGTCATGTGATGTCACACAGGTGCATGGCTCGTAATAACCCTGGTCAAGGGATGTCACACAGGTGCACGGCTCATTGCATCCCTGGTTGTGTGATGTCACACAGGTGAACAGCTCTTTATAACCCTGGTCATGGGATGTAACACAGGTGCACGGCTCGTTATAATCCTGGTCGTGTGATGTCACACAGGTGTGCAGCTCATTTTGACACACAGCTTTGATTACTAACAAGCCAGGCACCTGTGTGACATCACATGACCAGGGACCAGTTTCTACAAACAGGAAGTAAACAATGAAACTTTCTACAGAATCAAAGCAATCAGAGATCTAGAAAACCAGGAGGAATTCGTACAGAAAATGTATTAAAAAACAGTTTAACTTTTCAGTTGCTGAAACTGGACAATCCCTTTAAGGACTGTTATTATGTCCCCCAGCTGCCATTACATTATTAAACCCCCCAAGGGAAATGACAAAGGGTCTTCACTATTTGTCTTCACATTTAGATGTTGTGGTTATTACTGGATACACCATCTAAGGAGTTCACTGGTTAGTAGTGATGAGTGGACTGGGTTGGGTTCAGGTTTGGCAAGAATCAACCAACCCGTATTAGCCCTGTAAATGCTGCAGGAAATGCCAGTAATTTATTGCCACTCTGCTCCTACATGCCTCTGCCATTTTATTGGTGCTGTGATGTAAATGCCAGCAGTTGCCATTGGCATTGAGAGCAGACAGCACATGCCACTTGGCATTTAAATGCCGATGATGGTTTTTCCATTATTCTATTTAGGGTTAACACTTGCAGCCGGTAACAGAACGATTGCAGGTGTTGCTGAGGTTAAGCCCGAACCCTGAAAACCAAACACCGGATTGGGTCAAATCATCCCTACTGGTTACTATTCACCAACTGCCAAATCTGACCAATACAGCCGCATTTCTAATGGCTGGGACTTAGCTACTGAGCTCATTGGAGCTCATGTCTTTGGTTACATTATGCTCAATGGCAGTGTTGTTCTCCCTGTCTGCAATAATGGAGGACTAAAATATCGATTTGTTATAGCTGTCATGGCTCCAGTATGAACATTATAAAGCCATGATACTACTATGAGGAATTCTTGTTAGAAAAGTAACAGTTTAGCAAAACAGGTGTATTTTCCAGTCTTTCTAATGGAAAAGTTTTTTTTTAAGTTTTTGCCCTTTGATAAATTTTTTCTACACCTACCTAAAAAGGTTGAACAGTGCTGTATATGTATATATATATATATATATATATATATATATATATGACTTGATTTACAGTTTTAGAATTGCATTCTCACTATTGGAAACCTGGAGCATACCTACGCCTTGTCTCTGCGTGCTCTACAAGTTTTGTAATTTTTTTAAATTTTCCTAATTTTGAAAGAGGACCTGTCACCCCCGAAAAATACCCCCACCAAATATGTTCCCCCTAATCCTGTCCCAAGCCCCTTTATAATTATTAAATTTTTTTTTTAATTTGTGTGCGCAAACTTAGTTTAAATCAATCCGACCTCTTACCAAATAAGAGGCCGGATCGTCTTACAGGTCCCCTAGCAGTCGGCCGTTTTCATGAGAGGGCTGGCGGCAGCAGGGACCTGTAAGAATTGCTGGCAGCAGCGCATGCATTGCGCAAACACTGCCGGCTATATGCAATGCGGCGCGCTGACAGCGGCTGCAGAGGGGCTTATTCACAGCACCGGTTGAATGTGCCTCTTTAACAGAAGGCAATGAAAGATATGGATTTTTAAGAATACTACACAAGTGATGGTGCTCCGAAATATTTTCTATGCAGAAACAAAATATCCCTTTAAATTCTGCTTACAATACAAGGAATGGTGCCAGCTCCATCATTCAGAAATTGAGAGGAAGCTTTAATAACACTGGGTCTGTTATATAATAGATCAATCATGTGGCGCTTGGGCAGCAAACACTGTTGCAGTGTTACACTAGAAGGTAAGGTGAGGAAACCCATCCATCAAACTGCGCCTAGAACACTCATTATCAGAATACCTTCCAA
Organism: Engystomops pustulosus; assembly: GCF_040894005.1. NCBI lineage: Eukaryota > Metazoa > Chordata > Amphibia > Anura > Leptodactylidae > Engystomops > Engystomops pustulosus. Next base: position 178,217,981 of record NC_092415.1, on the reverse strand, counting down.
TGATACCGAAAAAAAAAACTAATAAAAGAGCATCCCAAACATAAAACAGTTACAGAAAGTCAATAGACCATCACAAATTCCTCTATAGACAGAGCATCAGGCAGAAGTCTACAGCCAAACACTTTGATATTACAGGATATGCTCTGATGAACAGCTCAGAAACACATATCATCTAGTCCTAGGAAACAAAAAAGAAATCTTCACAGAATAGCGACACTTTACTATAGAAATGGACCAGACACAAACATCAAACCATTAGATCTGAAGGGCAAGGACAACAAACTTTAAATCCATAGTTCTGCCGCCGACAAGTAATGGAGCATAAAAGATATCATCCTATGGATATTTGCCCAAAAGATCCCCGGGAATATTGTATCATCTTCTTTTATTTTGATCTTTTTCTTTGTTACATTTTGTTCTTTCTTTGGTGAAATCAAGAAGTTAAATAAATATTTATACAATGTAACAAACTCAAGCAAGAGATTCGGCACCTAACAAGGTGCAACCTCTACAACACAAGTTCTTATCTCCCGTATTTCACATTCCTTGTTTTCTGTTCGCTCACCTTGGACCAATTGGAAACTATTAAAAGATTAAGCCCACTATATCCTATGCAAATAATGTTCCAAAGCTTTCGGGAGAAAGCAAGTAAACAACAAACAGGAAGGTGCCCGCCCGCTGATTGATTGTCAAACACAAGCGTGAGGACAAGTCAATAATCTTGTAGCCAAGGTTATTCCATCTGTGACCTCTCGATGCATGTTAAATACAAAGCGATTGAAGAGCAGGATAGAGATGTTCACTAGACCTCTACTGTTTGCAGATGGGAAGCAGATATTTAACTTTCATTTTCATATTTAATATGATAAAATATTTTCATTTTATCCTTAAAGTGGTCATTTTGATATCTGTAGAAATGAATCCAAGTGCCCATTAACTAACCAAAATTGTAAAATTAACCAATAATTTATTCTTTATTTTATATAAAGATTATGCAGTGCTGCACAAAGCATGTCAAATTGGTCCCTGTCCCCTTGGGGTTCACAATCTAAACAGCCTAACAGTATGTTTTGGAGTGTGGGAGGAAACTGGAGTACCCGGAGGAAACCCACGCGAACAAGGAGAGAACATACAAACTCTATGCAGATGTTGACCTGGGTGGGATTCGAACTCAGGAACCCAGCAATGCAAGGCAGAAGTGTTACCCACTCAGCCAAAATTGTAAAATTTTCAATCAATAGATTTTTATGGAGAAGTTTTCTTTTTTAGCAACAAGAATAGAAAACAATACAATGCGCATAATAATAATGTCGGAGCAAGTAAGTAACAGCGTGCCATTGCAGGTACAATATTCATACATCAAGGCAAAATTGTAAAATTAACCAAGTGTCCATTAACTAACCAAAATTGTAAAATTTTGGTTATTGAAAATCGTTCGGTTTTCAGTGTGGGAGCTTCATGCAAGACTCGGAGTGGTACATGCTATGCTATTTTCTGATAGGATCAGATCAACAGACCATGAAAAATGTCTGACGTGTGTATAGCATAGTCAAAGTTCTGTCTGAGTGCTGTCCAATGTAGACTCTGACTGCACTCGTATCAGAAAATTATTCATTGGCAAGGGACCTAACAGGGGCATTTCATGAACCCCTCCCTCATTCCCAACCTCATCAGTCCAATACATATTGGAGACAGAGACATCTCAATGCACCTCATCTTTTAACATATTTTACAGAAATCTGATGTCCAGTGTGGAATAACATGTTACTTGTAATCCTCCAGTTTGACCAGTTTTTACATTACTCTCTGTGCCGGTGTGTAGGGAACTAGCTGCTGTGACTCACTCTTCCCCCATCACTCTACATAGAATTTCTGTGTAAACTGAGTTTCTATTCATTTTGCAAGCAAGAAATAGGAGTGAAAAAAAATTTGGAAGGAAGGAGAGAACACGATAAGAGTCAAAGTCAGTGCTGAAGGAAGCATTTAGTGCTAATAAAATACACTGCAAAGGTCCACTTCCGATTAAAACATATCCTTAAAGGGAACCAGTCAGTTAAAGTAACCCACACTAACTAAATATGTTTTGAAATGGCTATTATAAAGCTGTACAACTTTAACTATAATTTGTCCCTCTCCACACGCATAATATTCAACAGTCCATTCATAAAGTTGACTCAATGGGGCACATTTACTTACCCGGCCCATTCGCGATCCAGCGGCGCATTCTCTGCACTGGATTCGGGTCCGGCCGGGATTCATCAAAGCAGTTCCTCCGCCGTCCACCAGGTGGCGCTGCTGCGCTGAAGTCCGCTGGAATGCCTCGAAATACACCGGCCTATCCAGGATGAAGGTGAGTGAAATTTTCGCGACACAATTTTTTTTTTAATTGCGGCGGTTTTTCCGAATACGTCGGGTTTTCGTTCGGCCACGCCCCCCGATTTCCGTCGCGTGCATACCGGTGCCGATGCGCCAAATTCCGATCGCGTGCGCCAAAAACCCGGGGCAATTCAGGTACAATCGGCGCAAATCGGAAATATTCGGGTAACACGTCGGGAAAACGCGAATCGGGCCCTTAGTAAATGACCCCAAATGTCTATGCAAATGCAAATGAGTGCAGTGATCATCTTTCCTTTGAGCTAAGTCCTGCATATTCATTTTTTTTTCCAGCTCAGCAACACCTCCAGCTTCCTGAAAGGGATGCTGGCTCTGTGCCTTGCTGAAGAGAATTCCTGAGGGAAGGGGAATGAGCTAGTTGAGAGAGACACTGGATGTGTGTGACTTGCTGAAGTGAAATCAAGTCCCTTATTCGCACTTCCTCAGGAGTTCTCTTCAGTGAGTCACGCAGGGATGACATCTGAGCAGAATTGGCTTAGCTGAAGAGAAAGCACCCCATGTCAATAAAGAAAATGGAGGCACGGCTGAGCTGGAATAACATGAATATGCATATATGCTGAACTTAAGGATGGAATGTGGATCTTTGCAGGCATGGGAAGGAACAATATAAGGATAGTTGTACTGCTGAATAATAGCAGTTTTTAACCATTTTTAATGTGGGCTAGCTAACAGGTTCTCTTTAAAAGACCATTATAGTGATTTTGTCTAAACTATTTTAAAATTGATAGGAAATCAGTCAATGGATAAGCTATCTACATTTTACAAGCTTTACTGTAATATATATATATATATATATATATATATATATATATATAGAGAGAGAGAGAGAGAGAGAGAGAGAGAGAGAGAGAGAGAGAAGTTTGGGGTCTTTTAATGGCTTTTTATGGTAGTTATAGGAGCACAAAATGATCAAACTCCAAATCTAAATGTGTAATGAAATATATAATAATGCATTTCCATGAAGAACTTTCCTTGTCATCTATCTTTTGTTGACAGAATGTGTCCTTCAGACATAACAACAGTGGTGCTCTAGGCAGTCAGAGTAGAGGCAATATTGTCCCCAAATGATACATTTCAGCATCAATGTGGCTGGCATTTATTTTGACTGGTGTGTTCAACAGTTTGTGAAGGGCACCGAAATTACACATCACGTATTATGCATGAATCCTATGTAGTCTGGTAGCAATACATAAAAGATCCTTCAACTAAAGGTAATTATCTGCTGGCACCATGCAAATGCATTATGAATGAATTTTTGATATTGCATATTTTGCATATCTTTCGTGCAAGACTGTATGGGAAAAGAAGCTAGCTGTGTTACATCTTGGCACCTTTTATCCTACTGACTTTATAGTGTCAGGAAAGATTATTAATGATTGTCTAAAACTATACACATCCGAAAATATTCATTTGTATTCACTGTTAGGAGACCAAGTAAATAACAATTTGCTAAAATTTGAAAAGTACTACTTGAAATTCCTTAACTTACCCAAAACAAATGCATAAATGGAGGAAATACTTGAACAGTGTTTCTAAAAGGGGGTGCTCAGCGATTGTGGAAAACTTTGGGGGCTAGGACAGGGGTGGCAAAAGTAAAATGTTATTACCTAGTTCTGGTGTCACACAGCTCCGAAGCTCATGCAGCCATCCAGATGTTCTGTTCTGGGTGGGGTCACAGTTCCACTTCAACCAATGTGTGGCCTCCTCATATGATGGGATGTTGAGGCATTCAAGGAAGCGACTTCCCATGGTCTGATGGGGCCATCGATTGGCTGAAGCAGGTCCCATGACCACCAGGCTCTTCCAGCTGTGTGTATCTGACAATGGCTGTAAGTACAGGCACGACAGAGGAACCAGGAGCTGGAGCAGGGAAACTACACTTTTTATTTTTTCCCCACCCCTTCCCCACCCCTTTTCCACAAATCCCAAAACTTACATTCATTTCAGACCTCCTTTACTGTTGATTGATATGCTGAACATAGCATAGTTTTTTTAATATTGTATTGACAGTGTAAAATACCTTTCCTGAAATATCCAGTGACAGTCTATTGTCACTGATTGAATCCCTACTGAATCAGAAGACTTTTATTCAAAATTTTCTAGCAGTTTTCCCCTCTGCAGTCTTTGGGTGTGATTTTCAGTTCTCATTGAGATCTTGGGTGGAGCCTATCAGCTGTGATTTTTGCTCATTGCTCCTCCCACTCTTCTCCATAGTACTAACTCTATGTAATCTTACACCTCAAAGAACTTCTATCCACATACAGAAACATATTTTTTCAAGAAAGGAGGTAGCATTTAAGGAGTTAGAGAAAAAATGGAGAAAGAGAAACTTTTTCCTGATAACATAAATTACAAAGTTTCTCATGTTCCTTGTACTAGTATCACTTGTACCTGAGTATCAATTATTAGGTTTAATGAATAGCAATTAAGGTGATGGAAATTTTTAAGTCTTCAATACACAAAAATTTATGGAGTACTAAATACTCTCACTCTGCAGATGTTTTGTAGAAGAAATGATGAAGCATGTTGTATATTACGATGCCCCATCATTTGCTTTTGCAAGGCAATGAGCTTCCATCATATGCGTCTAGCTACATCTTATTCTCTCCACTCCATTGAAGACATTGGGGCTTATGAATCATGTGTGAAAGGCTTGCAAAAGTTGCAATTTTACACGTATGACCTGAAAAAGGCAACTTTCTGGGGTTTATCCACCAAATATGGCACTTTTAAAATAAGTGTGTGTTTCAGGGAACAAGGCAGGTCGGTGATGACAAATTTACTATAACCTGTACCAAAAAAATAGACTTAGGTTAAAACTAACATCTATTATTATCTGTTCAAATATGGCGAGTGAGTGCTGCACCAGAATCACTAAGAGGTGGAAAACCTTTAGTATTTCCGGAAAGTTGCGCTTGCACTGGCTGTGGCACTTTCAGTGTTGTTATCACTGACTCACTATTGAATGTGTGGGAAATGGAGTGGTGGCTGGAGATGTTATTAGGAACTGAAGTAATAGCTTTTGGTCATATCAGTAAATGGCTGACATCTATTAAAAGTCTAATGGTACTTTAAAAGTGAAATCACCTCTACACATTGTACAGACCATAAGTTTAGACATACTTTCTCATTCAAAGAGTTTTCTGTATTTTCATAACTATAAAAAAAATTGTACAAACACACTGAAGGCATCAAAACTATGAATGAAACTACACATGAGGAATTATATACTTAACAGAAAAGTGTGAAACAACTGAAAATATGTCTTGTGTTCTTCAAAGTTCTTCAAAGTAGCCACCTTTTTCTTTGATTACTGCTTTGCACACTCTTGGCATTCTCTTGATGAGCTTCAAGAGGTAGTCACCTGAAATGGTCTTCTAACAGTCTTGAAGGAGTTCCCAGAGATGCTTAATACTCGTTGGCCCTTTTATAAGACATATTTCAGTTGTTTCACACTTTTTTGTTAAGTATATAATTCCACATGTGTTAATTCATAGTTTTGATGCCTTCAATGTGAATCTACAATTTTTTTTAATCATGAAAACTCTTTGTATGAGAAGGTGTGTCCAAACTTTTGGTCTGTACTGTATAAGCCTATGTTTTAGGACATGCTCCTTGTTGAACCCAGTGGTCAATACTATACTTTTTACATGAGCAGGAAGACTATGGACAACCGCGATTAAGAGACTCAGTCCTTAAGACCCCCTGAGTATCACTGGACTGTTAAACCTTAGTTCACTGACAAGCTGAAAGCCAAGTAAATTCTCCTCAGTTGCCACGTTGCCTTAGCAACAATTTCCTAAAAATATATAAATTATATATACTTTATAAGAAAGAAGCACATTGTTATCAGTGCGTTTTTGTGCCTTAGCCAAAGACCCGTAATATTCTCATCCTCTCGTAACTCAATTCTTCTGCAATAAATGATCATAGATAAAATATACATACATGCACCTACATCTGTTCCTCTAATAATAAAATGAAAAAAAAATCAATTCCAGTATCAGAATCACAAAGGTTATCCTGCCGATCTGCCAGTCAGCCTGCACATAAATTGTAAGCTACCTATTATATTATTGAGCTCCATGTTTTTGATGTAAGCTTCTTATTCATCTAGCATAGTATTTGATTGCCAGGCTTCGAGATTCTTGTTTACGTAGGTGTGAGCCAGCTAAGACTTGTGGTTAATAATGAAGCACAAACAAAGGACGTGAAAGAAAAAAAAAATTAAAAATGAAATAAAGATACTTTCCAATAACAGTGAAAATCTGTTAACTCCTACTTTTTTGTTACAGGGGCTGGAGCTATAATCAAGATAAAAAGCTGAATTTAGATGTATTGCATAATGAGCAAAATTAGGTGCGTGGGGTTAATCTACGCCCCAGTGTCAGGGCTGTATGGGGACAGATATAACAATAACCTGCGTCATTCTAAGCGTAAGAACCAGTGATCTCAAAACACACAAGGACATTGTGTCGCCTCAGTGGTCCTGCAACTATGAAATCATTGAACTGACAAATAGGAAGGGTCATTTATTTGTCCACAAAAATGAATGACATACAGATGACAGATTTTTTTGCAGACATATGGCTCAGAAGCTTTGTAAATACTCAAGACGCAGTGACCGCAAAAACGGACATGGGTTGCATGGTTTGGTGACAGAGGAAATTAACCTTTGTGTGCAGGAAGCCTCAGTGTTTGCACACAGAAGTATGTAAAATATTTTTTTATGTACAACTTGTCCATAGCATTAAACTGTTGACACATTGTACATAAAAAAAAAATATTTTTACATGCTGCTGTGACATCTTTCAATTGAAATATATACAAATATTGGCCTAATGTACTTACAAATTCCACATTTTGTCTTTAATAATACAATGAAATACATTGTTGCGCCTGCTGTGCCAAATATATCAAGAGGCTCCAGCCTCCTGATATATTCAGCAAGCGCCTGGGCAATTCTATATCAGGTCCTTGTGGTATAGCTTGTGCCATGCCAACCTCGCCAACGTCCAAGGCCCCCTTCATGCTCTTCCACAATGACTTAGCATGAAGGTGGCCTAAGGGGCTAAACAGTTGCAATTCGCTTGCATACAAACAATGATATATCCCCTGCGAAATCTGTTTATAAAGAATTGTATTAAAAAAAGTGTGGGCCAACGACCTCTTCTGTCTTATTACTCGCTTTGCTTCTTGTTTATTCTTCAGTAAGCTTCTTTCTTTAGGTTACAGCACAGTATAAGCATGAGATGACCTCTGCAGACACGACTATTATGTGGTAAATATGTAATGTATTAAGAAACCAAAATAGCAGATCAGGTCAGCCAGAGGTAACAGCTTGCCCATTAGACTTGTGCTATGTCCTTATTCAATTTTTGCTCTATAATTGTATTAAATCTAGATGAATATTCTCTGTTTATTATGTTTTCCTTCCTTCCTTGATTTATGGTTTCAAAAATAGACTGCGAGTCCTAGTGACCACGGTAAGAAAACGTAACAGATTGTAAGGTAGTCTGGCCGCCAATGATATAAAAATGTCTCACGCATGGTCCAGACGTTCAGTGTGATGTCCAGGTCACCTTGTACGGAGCTGACTGACCTTACATAAAGCTTGTGGTGCATAACATACATAGAATGTAGATGATCATCGAGATGGATAAATCTCCTGGCATCACATCGCAACATTTGTATTGCTGTCGTGGTCCACAGACGGAACAGAGCAGCTCTTGAGTAGTTGAGCGTGAGCACCCATAACGCAGGTAATTCCCACCGACATGATGGGTGCTGGCAAGCCTGTAATGATAGTGGGTTTCAACATGACTTCTGTAGTGAAGTCTTTACTGTTGATGAAATGTAACATCACCTAGATAATAATCAATAGTCAGGGACAACCTGGAGCAAAAGGTAGATTCTTGTGTTTCCTATGTCCACGTGGCTTCTGTACAGCATAACTTTGTAAACAACAACTCAAGTACAATGGCTGCCCACATAAAATCTATAAAAATATAAAATCTATACCAAATAAAAAGCAAATTAGACAAAAAAATATATGTTCTATAGTTATAGATCATCTATTCTCTTTAAAAGATTTGTAGACAATAGTCCCTTGTCCATGTGTACCAACAATAAAGAGGAACAGAGACTTGCTATAAACAATCCCTACCTCTCTGGATACACGTAAAAGGGATCACCCACTTTTAGCAAACAATTGTTATTGTCATGAAAAGTTAGACAATTTTCAAAAATAAATTGGTCGTGTGATGTCACATAGGTGCATGACTCATTATAATTATTTACAAAAAAAAGGTCTAGAAGACCTCACTTAGATCCATTGGTTATACTAGCACTAAAACATCACTTTTATTTAGTTGTTTTAAAAGAAAGCACTTTGACCTATTGTATAATTTGTGGACACAGGTCAAAAACAGGTCAGAAAAAGGTAAAAGTGTTTTCTTTTAAAACAACTAAATAAAAGTGATGTTTTAATGATATTCTGACCAATGGGTCTCAGTGAGGTCTTCTAGACCTTTTTTTGTAAATAAATGTTTGAGTATATGGACCCAGTCATTGTTTTCCACAATCTTTGGTTGTTCGGCTCATTATAACACACAGCTCTGATTGCTCTCTGTGATATATCAAGCCGTGCACCTGTGTGACATCACATGACCAGGGTTTGGTTATTATCCACAGGAAGTAAACAATGAAGCTTCCTGTTGAATGACAGCAAGCAGAGATCTAAAAAAAACAAAACATGTAGAATTGATCATAAAGTATAACTATTAATTAAACAAGCAATATCAATAGTTAGCTCAAAGTGGACAACCCCTTTAAGCCCTTGTATAGACAAAAATTTCTTTGGGTACCATAGAGTGATGCATTGGTTTATAGGCTCCCTCATATATTTACTGAACGCTTATCTCCTTGCAGCACCAGGACAGTCTTTTGTGCTTATTATAATTATAGGCAACCCATCTAATAAATTTAAAATTTAAAACAAACCCGCTAACCTGTTACCCAATTATTCGTTAACTACTATTTTTTGCACTACAACTCAAAATACAGATTTTTTAATAAGGGAATCAAACATTGTCGGAGAATAAATTAATTTCATGCTAATACTTGGCCAAGATTGTGACAGAACAAAAATACTTTCATCTCAATCCCATTCGCACAGATTACAATATCTAGAAATAATGAAGGTGTAAAATGACCTGTTTGTCTAAATTTGTGAAGTATGGAGGATTAATGAAGTAATTCTCTGGGATATTACCCAGTAATGTATTCCTCACTTACAAAGTAGTGATTTTAGTTTTTCTCCGTCTGCGGCTCGGGTGTTTTTTTAACTTTACTTTTTTCATCGGCTGGCCCCAGTGTGCCACTTTAAGTGGGAGTAATTAGAATTCAGATTCCTCTTTCACTCTATGTTGCTTTTAAATGTCAAGATGGGAGAATGTAGGATGGCGGCAAGAAAAACTCCAGAGGTCAGATCTCCTCATTGCTCCTCTTCTCTGTCCTGATAGAAGTTGACTGAGGAGGCTGGAGGAATCAATTACTGGTTAATGAGAAATGGTACAATATCCATGACACTCTTATGATTATGCAAAAAAACTCTCCCCATTGACTGACAGCTACATTAACAGGGAATAGCGATCATTTTCTCCATGTGCTGCACTTTATTAAGTTATGCTGTCAACCCATTCCGCCCTATTTAAGTAGTCCAGAAAATGAAATTGAGTTGACTTGTTTTACACGGGCATCCGAGTAACTGAGTTCACCACCTTGGTTAATGGGTTTGATGTAAAAATTATTTTTTAAAGAAAGCTATAGGCAAAGAAAAAATGCTATAGAATGACTGTGGTTATTGTACCTCCCATCAGCTGAAGGACATACAAAAGCCCAGAGGACATGACAAGGTAAATGACGGCCCCTAGTCCCAATAGGATTAGGTCTATTTATGCCCTTGTGTCTGGCTGTCATGTATTTCATATATGGGGCATGAATAGTGATGATTGCACCCGAACCTCAATGTTTGGGTCCATGCTGAACATTGTTGGTTCAGGTCCCCAACTTCAGCTTTGCCGGCATCATTCAACACCGGCGATCAGTGCTGGGACTGATGTTGAAGGTGTGGGAGTGCTCTGGTTCGGGTTTGGTACCCAAACCCAAACAGAACTTTGGGGTTCACTCATCACTAAACACAAATTAAAGTGGAAAAACAATTCCATAATTTAGTGTTTTTAATGGTTTTTCAAAAGTGTTTAGATGAATTCTGGCCAAAACAATTAATTGTGGCTGGTCCAACCAACGTTTTAATTTATGAAGGTTTTGGTTCCTCTATATAAGAAGAAAGTGTAGTCAGGTATGCTTGATTCCAACATGTCCAATTCCACTGCCAGACATTGTGGCTTCAGTATGCATGTCTTGTGAGTGGGAGTTAGAAAATATAGCTACTAGCCAAACAAGTCTTTTGCCAACAGCTACATAAGGCGTTAAATATAGTATAGTCATTAGTTTATTTGGTAAGTTTTATAGGGATACAATGTAGAGTAGAAGCACAGTAGTAAATTTAGATTGGTAGTGGGCATGCCTCACCCATGTCCCACCTCCAAAGTCCTTAGAGAACTGAAAAAAAGAACCTTTCTTCAATCCCAAGAAGCTTTGTTCTGGTATTGTATATAGGCAATAAATGTCAAACCATGGTCATGGGAGAGGTTCATACAGGCCAGGGCACATGGCAGAGGTGAACGAGGGTGAATGCTATAATAATGCATTGACTAACTAAGGCATGCAAAATCAGGAAAGAACAGTAGAAGACATAACTTATACATCAATATGGCATTTCAGTTTACGAATATTAAGTACTATAGCCTATAGTCACCATACTATGATGCTTATTATTTCTTGTGTCTAACGATACGGTACATTTTAGTAATTTGTAGAAAACTTCCTAGTATTTCTACATGTCCCAGAATGCAATGGAAGGTCCTAATTATTATTGTTTGGGAGTTATTAGCCCACAGACCTTCAGGATTATCTTCACTCGCGTAAATTATAAAAGTCTTTTGACATGTAGCCAAACAATTATCATGGCCTTCCATAGGACATTACTATTTAATTAGTTTAGCGGTGAAACAATAATCTATAGTAAATGACAGAGGGGTTAATAATGACATATTAATTATCGCAATATTCGCATCAAATTGATATTTATGGCTCTCTGTGTAGAAGAAATAATGAACATCCATGGTTGGTATAATTGTTAATGGATGTTATGATTTTGTCCATAAATTAGGATTTTTTTCATGAAAAACTCTTAGTAAAGGGATCTGCTGGCCTTTTACATTTTTATGTTAAGCATCTAGAATAGTAGAAAGTATTAAAATATATGTTACTTATGTTACTGATTCCCAGATGGTCCAACAACTACAAGGTCCTCTGGCTGATGTTGTACTTCTTGGTCAATGTTTGCCTCTGATGTCACATGACCAAAAAGTCATCTACCTGGAACAGCCATCTATGTTGACCACATACTAAGTTCTAGAAAAACAGACAGAAAACTAAAGGGACACTTGTCTAAAGGGTCATGCAAAAATCTCACAACAACCTTTTCTTTCAGAAACAAAAAGAGAAAATTCATGATTGAGAGAGACCATAGATCTTTTAGGCTATGTCTGGAATATGGCAGACATCTTGAATGTCACCGTAGTGGATGGTGGACAAGTTTTCCTTTGGGAAGGTAAACATGTAATATTTCAAAGAAACCAATCATTTTTTGAACTGGGAAAGTTCCTTGTAATGCACATCTATTTGACAATGTGCTGTCCATGGTGCTGAACATTGAGCTGAAGACATTGGGGCAGATTTACTTACCCGGTCCATTCACGATCCAGCGGCGCGTTCCCAGCCGGGATTTATTAAGGTAGTTCCTCCGCCATACACCAGATGTTGCTGCTGCACTGAAGAGCATCGGAACGCACTGGAATACACCGAGCCGGGCCGAGTGAAGGTAAGTGCAATTTTCGCGACACATTTTTTTAAAAAAATGCGGTGGTTTTTCCGAATCCGTCGGGTTTTCGTTCGGCCACGCCCCCCAATTTTGCATGCATGCCGGCGCCGATGCGCCACACTCCGATCGCGTGTGCCAAAATCCCAGGGCAATTCAGGGAAAATTGGCGCAAATCGGAAATATTTGGGTAACACGTCGGGAAAACGCGAATCGGCCCTTAGTAAATGACCCCCATTGGAGCAGATTTATCAAGGTGTCTGAAACTCAGAATATTCCTAGTGGCCCATGGAAACCAATCACAGCTCCCTTTAAAATATTCATGAGCACTGGTAAAATGAAAGCTGAGCTGTAATTGGTTGCTATGGGCTAGGAATATTCTGACTTTCAGACAGCTTGATAAATTTGCCCCACTGCATCCAAATGTTCGAACCCACATGAAAATCTATGGAGTTGATAACTTTTGAAACACAAGAGAGATTGCAAATCTGATTGCAGAAATCAATTTTTGAGACAACTCTAGTCTTTTCTTATATGCTACATGACCACCTTCCCATTGGAAAACAGCACATTTGATCTACTTTGGTGGCTTCCAAGATGGAAGCAATTTACGGACATTGCTTAAAAGATAGATCCCCTCACAGATTACTTGCCTGTGTATTCAGATATGTCATTTTTCTCTTTTGTTACTGTCATCCTGGAACTCCTGTCTCATGCTGTGTATGGGAGGCTGGTATTTGGAGTAACACTTTGGCTTACTAGCACATGGTGGACAGAGACCTCAAAGTGTTTACTATCCATTACTGAATTACTGATTTTGCATCTGATCTAAGAGACTACAAGTTATGTCTTCTAGACATCTAGCAGATCACTAAAAACAACTCAATAGATATTTCTGGTTAAAACTTTTTAGGTTCAGGTCTACAGTTATATGAAGATGTCAAAAAATTACAATTGAAGGTTGCAATGCAATGCTGATCCTACCCACTATTGTCTTGAAGATCATAGCTTGACAACCTTTTGGCTTATCCTGGCTAATGTTAAGGTCACAGGTGATGGACACACCAATTTATCTCTAAAAAGTCTAATAGCAATAATGTACTGACGCACCGTCCCAAACACCTCAAATCGTCCTTCCAGCCTATTAGCATATCCAGCTCGTGGCGCTATGACCTGCACCAGTGCTAGCTAAATTTAGTTCATGGTATGGCCCACTCCATACCCCTCTCCTCCCCACCCACTTAAAAGGGAGCTGGTTTGGGCTATGAATTGCAACGTTTTCAAGTCTTGTACATCAGTACAACCCTTGTTAACCCCCCATTGAGGATGGTTATATCTTCCATTTTGTGGTTACCCAGTAGCAAATGGATAATATTTTTTTTTCCATTAGGAAGTGATTAGATCACTCTTAGATAAAATCTAAGTAATGCCAACACTGCATTTATGCTGTATATGAAGGCCCCTTACATTTGTCAATGCTTCTGAAGCCATCGCATTGCCATATTTAATATAATGAGACCTTCAGTACATCTAAAAGAGAAACCTGGAGACCTTAGAGTATGTCAGGTTGAAGGACCATGAATACAGCGAGTGCATTGAAGAACATGGTGTCATTATACGTTCCCAGCTACAGAAAAACGTTGGGTATTCAAAATAGATTTGAAGAAAAGGAGAATGGTACTTGTCAGTCACTGATGAAAAGAGGATTGAAGCTGTTCAGTTCATTCAATGCCTTTGTAGAGTCGGTTGAGGAAAGAGAAGTGGGTTCTGTATAAGTGGGGCAGAAATCAAGTGCTTGAGATCTAAGAGCAAAATGCTCTATAACAGATAACATGTTAGGAGAATTTCACTAAATCTGACGAGACGGACCCCATTACAATACAGAATCTTGTGATGCCCATACACGGATATCACAGGAAAGTTACTTTTTATACCTTTTGTTCTTATTCCTGTGTCGGTATATACAGATGTTTTCCCACATTGGGACACATTTACTTACCCGTCTTGACACGATCCCCGAGGTGCGTTGTCCGACGAGGATTCGGAGCTGCCGCAATTCACTAAGATGGTGCGTCCAATTTCCTGCATGTGATGCTTCCCCGCTCAGGTCGCCATTCACCATCTTCTTCCTAGTGTATGTGAGTGCATGTCTTGCGACTCAATTTGAATTCCGTGCCCCACGCCCCCCGATTTGTGTCGCATGAAAGCCGGCACTGATGCGACAAAATCTAATCGCATGTGCCAAAAACCCCTGTGCAATTTGGCGCAAATCGAAAAATTCGGGACCCGGCGGAAATGTATTCCGCGGACTCTTAGTAAATGTGCCCCAATGTTTTCTATGACATTACCTTGCAATAAAAGATCAATTCACAACAAATCTATTGTTTGGTCACAATACTGTACACAGGGGGTGGTTGGATGCATCATTGTAGATACTTCAGTATTTTATCCTAAAAGCGTGTCAAAACAGTCACATCTGCCGATTTGTCTGCCTATTTTTTACATTTTTCCAACCAACTTTTAACTTAAGAGACCAATGTGTGGATATTGCCCAGGAGCCGGTAATGTCATTGACTCTCTGACTGACTGATGCCCCACAGAGTCCCACGAGCTTATTTGCATAATATTAAAAGACTTTTTTTTTTTACAAAGCAGGGCATAGGAAACTATAAACAGAACAAATCCTGACCGAGGGAGCACACACCACCATGTAAGTGTATCTGAAAATACTGGATCCTGGTGGTGGATTTTCTTCAATTTGTCAAAAAGTTGCATATTCAGCTCAACTATTTCCTAATTTGTTTTCTGTGCCACTTAGGGACTGTAGAGAATTTACACTAAAATTTCCAACTTAAAAAAAAAAAGTCTATCTCTTCTGGATTTATGTGATAAAAAGTTATAAGTTTAAGACACTGAGAAAAGAAAGCCTGGTTAATGGTAAATCTGCCCCATAGAGCAAAAACAACTCCTGACCAAGCACAGGTGGTCCCCAACTTAAAAACACCGGACTTACAGACGATCCCTAGTTACAAACGGACCTCTGGATGTTAGTAATTTACTTTAGCCCTAGGCTACAATGATCAGCTGTAACAGTTATCAGAGGTGTCTGTAATTAAGCTTTATTGTTAATCCTTTTTCTTATGACAACCCAACATTTTTGGAATCCAATTGTCACAGAGACCAAAAACATTTTGGCTGGGGTTACACTTTTTAAATATACCAGTTCCAACTTATATACAAATTCAACTTTAAAACAAGCCTCCATAACCTATCTTTTATGTAAACCGGGGACTGCCTGTATCAAGAAATCATGAGAAAACAAGGAAGAACACTTCTCTTATATAATACATTGTATTTGGTAGTGAAAGATGCCATGCACAAGTTGTCACTAGTCACAAGTCTTACTATTATAAAACACTGTTTTATACAAAAACCATACAAAAAGCCCCATTTTTAATCCATTATGTCTCTCTTATAGAAAGCAACGTCTGCTGCTACAATGTGATGTCATTGTGACCAAGATGAAGAGACTCTGCAACATAGGCACACTGCTCTGAACAGTGCCTAGATCCTGCTCAGAGTGCCTTCATAATAGACCCTGTCTTCAGAAAGGAATGTCTGATATTTTAGGGAATGGTCTATAATGGAGTACTTCAGTCCCACAAGTAGCTCCCAACAAGAGCGTGCTTTGAAACGTACCGTATTAAAATGTTAACACAGACATAATTCATAGATGAGTTGCATAAGAAGGTGAAAAAAAAATGGGCGTGCAAATTTGTAATATGCTTTACTTTACATTAATAAAATATTAATTACCTAATAGCCTGGGCCCAAACTTACACATTACAAAAAACATGAGGTCAAGTGGCCAACCCATTTAATTCATCTGAAGCGAATCAGAAAAAAATTTGGTTTGTATCCTGCAAAATTTGCAGATTTATACTGAATGTACAAAGTGACAAATAGATGAGCTCAACTCTAATGAGTATGGACTACAGAAAGAGTACAGGCAGTCCCCAGGTTATGTACAAGATAGGGTCTGTAGGTTTGTTCTTCAGTTGAATTTGTATGTAAGTCAGAACTGTATATTTTATCATTGTAACTCCAGACAAATATTTTTTGGTCTCTGTGACAATTGGATTTTTAAAATGTTGGGTTGTCATTAGAACCAGGATAAATAATAAAGCTTAATTGCAGACACCTGTGATAACTGTTATAGCTGATTAGTGTAGCCTCAGGCTATAGTACAGTAAATAACCAACATCCAGATGTCCGTTTGTAACTAGGAGTCGTCTGTAAGTTGGGTGTTCTTAAGTAGGGGACCGCCTGTAATAGTAAGCATAAAGGAAAGATGTTACGGTTATGGTTATTGTTAACTGGTAATATTGTGGTTATTGCTACTGTTACCCCCTCCTCTGATATGTACTCTCTTCTCCTACCCTTCGTATTCCCATCCCTCCCCTCTTCCTGTCCTCCTTTCCCCCTTCCCCTTCCACTTGAGATTTGTATAACTGCATTATTATTTTCACCGGTGCAATCCAGTTAACTCGGGGGACCACCGGGATTATTAACTTCCTGTTCTGTATAATTCTCTTTTAAAAACACAATAAAAAATGTATGTAAAAAAAAAAATTAAAGAGTAATAGCAATAATATACTAATACATAATATATGAAAAATGCTTTGAAAATTAAATTAGTAGATTATGTTTCAATTTACATCACCTTATGTGATGATAGCACATCAGTTTGCGGGGTACGTTACTGCTCTGGAAATTCTGCATATGTTTCGGTTTAGACTTCCCACTTGGAATTCCCTAGGCATTCTGAGCTGATGGTAGGATTCTTATATTATTATGAGTTCTGTTCTGAGCTGCTTTCATTGTCTTCAATTGGCGCTCTGCGCAGCTTTACATTGTCCGGATCGGACAACCCCCCTGCATTGCACAGGCACAGAGCTGCCGTAAAAACTCCACGTTGGTAATTTTAATGATTCTAATTCCTGACAAACACATTAATTGTAAAGACGATCTAAAGAGCTCAGTACTTAGGATGAAACAATACATATTTTCCACATAATTACGCCGCTAATATCAGACAACAAGCATGTTCCCTCTTGTAAACAACCACTTGCGTGATTCATTTTTAAACAGATCAAGCAAAGAGAAAAAAAAAAAACAGCTTAAAAAAACAAGGCTTAATAACAAAAAGACACTTCACATTTCTAAAACTCTGCTCTGTAATACAATGGGAAAATAGGGTGCGCAATGTTGTACGGATCTAACTCAAGCTGACATGTTTGATTAAAAATTGCAGCAGAAGTTGAATTTTTATTAATGTTACCCAGTAGGAGTAGAGCCACTATCTAAATCCTTTAGACAGTTCTTAATTCTGAGAAATGACTTGAAGACTAATCTTTCAAAATATTCAGAATAAAATGAAATATTTATCTGTATTCTGGTTACAGGG
This sequence comes from Engystomops pustulosus, assembly GCF_040894005.1. Taxonomy (NCBI): domain Eukaryota; kingdom Metazoa; phylum Chordata; class Amphibia; order Anura; family Leptodactylidae; genus Engystomops; species Engystomops pustulosus. Next base: position 178,200,114 of record NC_092415.1, on the reverse strand, counting down.
TCTCCATCTATGACATTGAAATTATTACTTTTTTTTCTTTAGATAGGATCTCATGCAATTTCCTTTACCTGTCAGGTGCCGCATGCTGTCCTACCAAATAGCAGGATATGATCATGGAGAGAAAATGGCTTTCACAATACATATTGGTTAATACAGGACTCTTAAGACAGTAGGAGTCCTGCTTACCTCTCTGAGAGGTATGTACAATTTTTTACAGGAAGAATTTTTTATAACTGTGTGTGGATGGAGCAATCAGGGCTCTCATTGTCAATCACTGTATGTGGATGGAGCAATCAGGGCTCTCATTGTCAATCACTGTATGTGGATGGAGCAATCAGGGCTCTCATTGTCAATCACTGTGTGTGGGCAGGGTAATCAGGACTCTCATTGTCAATCACTGTGTGTGGGCGGGGCAAACAGGACTCTCACTTTCAATAACTGTGTGTTGGTTGGGTAATTAGGACTCTCGTTGTCAATCACTGTGTGTGGGTGTGGTAATTAGGACACTCGCTGTCAATCACTGTGTGTGGATGGGGTAATCAAGACTCCCACTGTCAATCACTGTGTGTGGATGGGGTAATCAGGACTCTCACTGTCAATCACTGTGTGTGAGCCGGGTAATCAGGACTCTCATTGTCAATCACTGTGTGTTGGCGGGGTAAACAGGACTCTCACTTTCAATAACTGTGTGTGGGTTGGGTTATCAGGACTCTCATTGTCAATCACTGTGTGTGGGCAGGGTAATCAGGACTCTCACTCTCAATCACTGTGTGTGGGTGAGGTAATCAGGACTCTCACTCTCAATCACTGTGTGTGTGTGGGGGGGTAATCAGGACTCTTGTTGTCAATCACTGTGTGTGGATGGGGTAATCAGGACTCCCACTGTCAATCACTGTGTGTGGGCGGGGTAATCAGGACTCTCACTGTCAATCACTGTGTGTGGGTCGGGTAATCAGGACTCTCACTGTCAATCATGGTTTGTGGGTGGGGTAATCTGGACTCTATATCTGGACTCACTATCAATATCTGTGTGTGGGTGAGAAAATGAAGACTCTCAGTGTCAATCACTATGCTTCGCGGGTTGACTCTTACTGTCTCCTCTATGAATCCTGTAAGTATTTACTTTGACTTTTGCTCAAAAATATATAAAAATATTTTAGGGAACAGGAGGATGTTTTAGTTTCTGAATTTTTAATTCTGCCATGGGAGTTCACTGAAAAGGGGCCCACTGAGGTACTGTTGCCCAGGAGCCTACTGAAACCTGGAGCCAGCAGAAGATAATGTGCTGAAAATTGGAGGCTATTGGTATTTGTTTCCTGGGGGATAACAAATGGTAAGCTTCTCTGAATAACTTTATCTGGTGGACGCAAGGTATCCCAGTCTGACACTGAACAAGTAGGTAATAGAGTAAATCCTTAATTCATTTTTTTTTTTTTGGTAGAATCCCTCTTTAAATGAGCAGCTGTGTTGTACACTGGAATCACATCCTTATTATTATTTTTATTATTATAATTCATCCTCAATCACACAAAATGTGTAGTATTAAATTACCTTCATCATAGACAGAATACAGGATATAGTAAACTATGTTGTGTTGTTATACAGTAGGGTTGTGGTATGATATTCTGACGACTTTACTCTAACAGATGTATTAGACTCAATTTATCTACTTTGATAATATAAGGGAATTAGCAATCATATTCCTATACTCTAAGACATGGGTCCTGGGGGCATAGCAGCACATTGCAGATATCCTCCCAGGGGATATAGGGATGTTGCAAGCTTCATAAACCCACATATCTACTTAGAGTAATACATTCCAAGGAAATAATTGTCAATCGCAATTAACCATGTGGATGAAATAAATGATATGATTTAAGTTTCCTTGAGAAAGTCACCAGGGAAATATGTGGTATGTCAGGGAAATCCTATTAAGTGTGCAGTGTTTAACACATCTCCTCTCATAAGGCTGAGATATAATGAAGTGTGTCCACACCAACCCATTCATTACAGCAAATGACATTAGTGTGGGGTCATAGAACGTTACCGTATTTATCAACGGAACACAAGATTTTTGTATAAAAAAAATTACGAAATATATCGATGGATGAGATCGATAACGAATCTCATCAATACCTTAATACAGGCGGTCCCCTACTTAAGGACACCCGACTTACAGACAACCCATAGTTACAGACAGACCCCTCTGACCTCTGGTGAAGCTCTCTGGATGCTTTACTCTAGTCCCAGATGGCAATGATCAGCTGTAAGGTGTCTGTAATGAAGCTTTATTGATAATCCTTGGTCCCATTACAGCAAAAAATGTTTAAACTGCAATTATCACTGGGGCCAAAATTTTTTTTGTCCGGATCTACAATGATAAAATATACAGTTTCGACTTACATACAATTTCAACTTAAGAACAAACCTCCAGACCCTATCTTGTACATAACCCGGGGACTGCCTGTACTAGAAAATCTTTTTACAACAAAGGATTGAAGTAATTTTTTGGAAAAACATAATTTAATTGTAGTATAAATTGGTAAATTGAACATATTTTTCTCTTACAATACATTATAAGAAAGGAAATCAAATCCGTGTTCATTCTGTTATGTTTGTCTCCATGGCTATGCTGATAATGAGTGAATGGGGTCAGCCATACCCTGGTATGTTTACTGTCACATCTTACAAGGCAGTAAAATCTCACTCATTTCGCAGACATGGAATATTTAGCGGTTATTGTACTCATTAATGAGCTTTTAGTCTTGTATTATATGCGGAAAGCTGGAAAACTATTTGCAAATCCATAAAATTCAGAGCAGAAGAAAATTTACTGTTACATACTAATTCCAGAAAATGAAGTTATGGGGGAAGCTTTTGTCTAATAAAGAAGAACACCTCCTCTCATTGGAGTTTTCCAATAGATTGTCTGATTTACATATATTTTTTTTACAGAATATCTACTTTTAGTTTCTATGTTATCTGACTGATTCTTTACATAATTCCTTTGGGTTCATATGGCTAGAACAAGGTATTTAGTTACCTAGAAAAATAGCAGACATTTGGGCCTTTGTTTCCATACTGAGAGGTCGAGGAGCATTTATCAAAACTCCCAGACCCTTATTAGACATTGCTTGACTGCTCATCCATGGTCATTTGTCCCCTATACTCAAAATGTAGCCTTCTTCCTGAAGCCCAGACTCGTTCTGGGGGAGCCAGGTCCTCCCAGACTTCCAGGAAGGGTAGCGGACACTCCCTGAGAATTTTATCTCTGGTTCACCAACAGGAGATCCCACTTCCCCTTGGCTTCAAAGAGCATTGCTACTTTTTGAGAGTCTCATAGTCTTGATAGAAGACCCATTCGCAATGCGACAAAGCACTAGGCTACATTTTGAGAGTCTCCTAGTCTTGATAGAAGACCCATTAGCAATGGGACAAAGTACTAGGCTACATTTTGAGAGTCTCCTAGTCTTGATAGAAGACCCATTCGCAATGCGACAAAGCACTAGGCTACATTTTGAGAGTCTCCTAGTCTTGATAGAAGACCCATTCGCAATGCGAAAAAGCACTAGGCTACATTTTGAAGGTCTCCTAGTCTTGATAGAAGACCCATTAGTAACGGGACAAAGCACTAGGCTACATTTTGAGAGTCTCCTAGTCTTGATAGAAGACCCATTCGCAATGCGACAAAGCACTAGGCTACATTTTGAGAGTCTCCTAGTCTTGATAGAAGACCCATTAGTAATGGGACAAAGCACTAGGCTACATTTTGAGAGTCTCCTAGTCTTGATAGAAGACCCATTAGTAATGGGACAAAGCACTAGGCTACATTTTGAGAGTCTCCTAGTCTTGATAGAAGACCCATTAGCAATGGGACGAAGCACTAGGACATACCATAAACACCTCCAGGAAGTTGGTCAATTCTACAGTTCGTTTCTTATACTGTTACCTTCTTATATAACTGAGGGGTCCCAATTACTCAACATAGTGGGCTTTTTGCATCTCCCATGGAATAACCTTATTATCAGTGACCTAAAGTTATTATTGTGACATCTTCTTAGCGTAATGTGACTTTTTCTTATACATTCATGTCTTATAAATTTTTTTTTTCATCTGCCTTGACATTGATTTGTATAGAACGCTATCCTTACATATAACTCGTACAGTACTTGATGTACAGAACAATTAGAATAGTGTCTGCATAGAAATTCACAATCCTCTTTTTTTACTGTTACTATTTAAAGTAGAAAATCTCACATTGATCTTCCGTAATTTCATAAATTATTCCTGTATAGCGCGCAGTAGGATGAGGAGTGAGAGTGAAGGCATCTCATGCTTCTATCCTGCCTAGACATTCATACATGTAAATGGATTTTATGCTGGGAAATAATGCAGAAGATGTTTTATGAAAACCCCCCTGCTGTTTTCTCTACTTGTACATGGAAGACTTTTCTAGCTGATTAGACTTCATTATTAAGAGATGCCGCACACACTACCCACACATATTGCACAATTAGACCCAGCATTGTAAACTCTGAACCTAACTAACAGTTTCATTTCTTCACCACAAGGACCAGCTGTCTACTGTAATGAAGAAGTTTTCCTTAAAGGGATAATCTGTTTTTTTATTGCCTTAAATGTGTTCATGTACATAATAGAGAATGATACAATACACATCTGATTACTACCGGCACTACTTTTCTTATATCATTGCTCCTCAGTTGACCTCTATCTGCTCAGTAGAAGGAGCCCATGGGTTACTTGAATAGGAATAAATGAAAAAAAAGAAACCCTACAAGCCTATAAGAGGCCTATAAAATCCAACCCAGTAGAAAACTGACGAGCAACACTAGATGAGGGACATAACGTATATGTGCTGGATCACAACACTGGTTCCATCACTGGGATAACTGTTTTTTATTTCAATAACTATGACACTGTGTATATACAAGGCTCCAAGACCCCAGGAGAAGTACAAGATAGTTATCAGTCTCTAGGAGATGTATAACATGGCGGTGATAGAGTTTAAAATGGATGCTGGTCTTTGGTATTGTATAACACGGCTGTCTCTAGGTGGTGTTTAACATGGCTGCCTGTCTCTAGGTGGTGTATCACATGGCTGTCTGTCTCTGTGTTATGTATAGCACGGCTGCCTGTCTCTAGGTGGTGTATAACATGGCTGTCTGTCTCTAGGTGGTGTATAACATGGCTGTCAGTCTCTGTGTTATGTATAGCACGGCTGCCTGTCTCTAGGTGGTGTATATTATGGATGTCAGTCAGTCTAGGTGCTCTGTGACATGACCACATGTCTCTGTGATGTATATAATGGCTACCAGTCTTAAGTTGCTCTATAACATGGTTGTATGTCTCTATGTGATGTATATAATGGCTACCAGTCTTTATTTGCACTATAACATGGCTGTATGTCTCTATGTGATGTATATAATGGCTACCAGTCTTTATTTCCTCTATAACATGACTGTATGCCTCTGTGTGATGTATATAATGGCTACCAGTCTTTATTTGCTCTATAACATGGCTGTATGTCTCTATGTGATGTATATAATGGCTGCCATTCTTTAGTTGCTCTATAACATGGCTATATGTCTCTATGTGATGTATATAATGGCTGCCATTCTTTAGTTGCTCTATAACATGGCTGTATGTCTCTATGTGATGTATATAATGGGTGCCAGTCTTTATTTGGTCTATAACATGGTTATATGTCTCTATGTGATGTATATAATGGCTACCAGTCTTTAGTTGCTCTATAACATGGCTGCATGTCTTTATGTGATGTATATAATGGCTACCAGTCTTTAGTTGCTCTATAACATGGCTGTATGTCTCTAAGTGATGTATATAATGGCTGCTAGTCTTTATTTGCTCTATGACATGGTTGTATGTCTCTATGTGATGTATATAATGGCTACCAGTCTTTATTTGCTCTATAACATGGTTGTATGTCTCTATGTGATGTATATAATGGCTGCCATTCTTTATTTGCTCTATAACATGGTTGTATGTCTCTATGTGATGGATATAATGGCTGCCATTCTTTAGTTGCTCTATAACATGGTTGTATGTCTCTGTGTGATGTATATAATGGCTACCAGTCTTTATTTGCTCTATAACATGGTTGTATGTCTCTATGTGATGTATATAATGGCTGCCAGTCTTTATTTGCTCTATAACATGGCTGTATGTCTCTATGTGATGTATATAATGGCTACCAGTCTTTATTTGCTCTATAACATGGCTGTATGTCTCTATGTGATGTATATAATGGCTACCAGTCTTTATTTGCTCTATAACATGGCTGTATGTCTCTATGTGATGGATATAATGGCTGCCATTCTTTAGTTGCTCTATAACATGGTTATATGTCTCTATGTGATGTATATAATGGCTACCAGTCTTTAGTTGCTCTATAACATGGCTGCATGTCTTTATGTGATGTATATAATGGCTACCAGTCTTTAGTTGCTCTATAACATGGCTGTATGTCTCTAAGTGATGTATATAATGGCTGCTAGTCTTTATTTGCTCTATGACATGGTTGTATGTCTCTATGTGATGTATATAATGGCTACCAGTCTTTATTTGCTCTATAACATGGTTGTATGTCTCTATGTGATGTATATAATGGCTACCAGTCTTTATTTGCTCTATAACATGGTTGTATGTCTCTATGTGATGTATATAATGGCTGCCAGTCTTTATTTGCTCTATAACATGGCTGTATGTCTCTATGTGATGTATATAATGGCTACCAGTCTTTATTTGCTCTATAACATGGCTGTATGTCTCTATGTGATGTATATAATGGCTACCAGTCTTTATTTGCTCTATAACATGGCTGTATGTCTCTATGTGATGGATATAATGGCTGCCATTCTTTAGTTGCTCTATAACATGGCTGTATGTCTCTATGTGATGTATATAATGGCTACCAGTCTTTATTTGCTCTATAACATGGCTATATGTCTCTAGGGGTTGTATAACATGGCTACCAGTCTTTATTTGCTCTATAACATGGCTGTATGTCTCTATGTGATGTATATAATGGCTGCCATTCTTTAGTTGCTCTATAACATGGTTATATGTCTCTATGTGATGTATATAATGGCTACCAGTCTTTAGTTGCTCTATAACATGGCTGCATGTCTTTATGTGATGTATATAATGGCTACCAGTCTTTAGTTGCTCTATAACATGGCTGTATGTCTCTATGTGATGTATATAATGGCTGCTAGTCTTTATTTGCTCTATGACATGGTTGTATGTCTCTATGTGATGTATATAATGGCTACCAGTCTTTATTTGCTCTATAACATGGTTGTATGTCTCTATGTGATGTATATAATGGCTACCAGTCTTTATTTGCTCTATAACATGGTTGTATGTCTCTATGTGATGTATATAATGGCTGCCAGTCTTTATTTGCTCTATAACATGGTTGTATGTCTCTATGTGATGTATATAATGGCTACCAGTCTTTATTTGCTCTATAACATGGTTGTATGTCTCTATGTGATGTATATAATGGCTACCAGTCTTTATTTGCTCTATAACATGGTTGTATGTCTCTATGTGATGTATATAATGGCTGCCAGTCTTTATTTGCTCTATAACATGGCTGTATGTCTCTATGTGATGTATATAATGGCTACCAGTCTTTATTTGCTCTATAACATGGCTGTATGTCTCTATGTGATGTATATAATGGCTACCAGTCTTTATTTGCTCTATAACATGGCTGTATGTCTCTATGTGATGGATATAATGGCTGCCATTCTTTAGTTGCTCTATAACATGGCTGTATGTCTCTATGTGATGTATATAATGGCTACCAGTCTTTATTTGCTCTATAACATGGCTATATGTCTCTAGGGGTTGTATAACATGGCTACCAGTCTTTATTTGCTCTATAACATGGCTGTATGTCTCTATGTGATGTATATAATGGCTGCCAGTCTTTATTTGCTCTATAACATGGTTGTATGTCTCTATGTGATGTATATAATGGCTGCCAGTCTTTATTTGCTCTATAACATGGTTGTATGTCTCTATGTGATGTATATAATGGCTACCAGTCTTTATTTGCTCTATAACATGACTGTATGTCTCTATGTGATGTATATAATGGCTGCCAGTTTTTATTTGCTCTATAACATGGCTGTATGTCTCTATGTGATGTATATAATGGCTACCAGTCTTTATTTGCTCTATAACATGGCTATATGTCTCTAGGGGTTGTATAACATGGCTACCAGTCTTTATTTGCTCTATAACATGGCTGTATGTCTCTATGTGATGTATATAATGGCTGCCAGTCTTTATTTGCTCTATAACATGGTTGTATGTCTCTATGTGATGTATATAATGGCTGCCAGTCTTTATTTGCTCTATAACATGGTTGTATGTCTCTATGTGATGTATATAATGGCTACCAGTCTTTATTTGCTCTATAACATGACTGTATGTCTCTATGTGATGTATATAATGGCTACCAGTCCTTAGTTGCTCTATAACATGGCTGTATGTCTCTATGTGATGGATATACTGGCTGCTAGTCTTTATTTGCTCTATGACATGGTCTCTAGGGGTTGTATAACATGGCTACCAGTCTTTAGGTGCTCTGTGACATGATCACTTGTCTCTACACGATGTATAACACGGTTTTCATTTGCTCTGTAACATGTCTGCATATCTCTTGGTGATATCCAACAAAGCTACATGTCTGTAAGTGAAGCATAACAGTCTTTTTAGTGACTTCTTGTGGCTAATAAAGTTATCCATAAAAAAACAAAAAAAAACCAAATGTATTGAATGGGGGAAAATCTTTTTCAGAAAGGAAAAAAAAAAGCAAAATAGTTTTATCTTCTGTGATGAGAATTAAGAGACACATATTGGAAAAGTGAAAAGGTTGCCAATAATAAGTTATCCATCACTTATACAGATGCAGTATGTAGCAGAGCTGAGTATGTTAGATGCCGGAGCTTTGAGTTTGTCCATGGGTACCACTTGTCATACATCCCAATGTGTGATCTGTAGTTCACCCCCTTCACTATAACTTTTGCGTGCACAACCCCAATAGTCCCCAATGATCCCTGACACCTCCGGCTCTGCTACATCTCACTATGCCATAATATGAGAAATCATCTTTTTATTATTTTATCTCAGTCCTGCGGTGAATGACAAGCATCAATACCCATCAAATCATCGCACAATGAAAAGTCAAAAGGTACCAAACAGATGAAACCAATTTTTTTTTTTTTTTCTACAACGATTTTACTTAAGTTCATTCATACATAAGAAACACAGATAATTTCCCTCGCCTGGATTACTTCCAGATACTTTGTGGACTGAATAATGTACATCTGGACTAAAATAGATTTTTCTCTATTGAAATCCCCGTCTGCCCAGGCAGTGGCTATTAGGAGCTGTCAATAGCGCTCAGTTATCTCCCTCCAGTAGCAGCTTTGTCATAGAAGATGATGATTGGGGGATTGTGGAAATTGGTCAGGAAGTTTCAAATGGAAGGAAGAGCTTTATATGACTTACTCTAAGGAGGCAATTGCTACTTCACTTCTGTCAATGTTACACACTGGACGTCCTTAAAGGGGATGTCCCATATATGAAGACGGTCACCTACTGCTAGAATATGCCAACAACCTTCACCAATCCTGAGGATGAGGACAAGGAGGTGCAGCATTCATTCTTATTCCCTTCAATGAGGCTATGCTGTAGTTCTCTGTACAAGTGTGAGGCGAGAGACACTGTGCAGGGGAAAACTATGCCCTATATTCTCAGGATCAGTACTAGGTTACTATGCTCAGAGAGGGCATGACACTTTAAAAGTCTATTAAAGGGGCATAACTACAGTGGTAGCAGCCAAAGCAGCCACTATGGGGCCTAAAGTGTTAGGGGGCCCTGTCATCCAACCTGAAACTAGGATTTGCAACATTCTATAAATATTATGTTACACATTGTATTTACTGTATGTGTATATGGTGTATGGTGTGTGTATAAACTGTATGGGGCATATTTATCAGGGCCTCTGGGCAACACCAGTGGCTCAGAGGCCCTGAAATAATTGCAAATGCTAGCTTATTGCTAGCTTTTGCGATTATTTGCCCCGCACCATCCCACCCCCGGCCGGCTGCGCCCCCTACACGCCCCTTCACGCCCCACTATCGTGAAGGTGGCGGATCGGGGCAAGTAATCGCAAAAGCAACCGCCAGCACTTGCTGCTGCCGGCGACTTTTCATACGTGAAAAGTCGCCGGCTGCGTTTTTTTCTACGCCAGGCCCTGCCGGAAGCCTTTTGATGTATATGGCACTGTATGTGTGTATATGTGATGTATATATGCTCTATATGTGTGTATATGTGATGTGTATGTGCTCTATATGTGTGTCTATGTGATGTGTATATGATCTATATGCTCTATATGAGTGTATGAGTGAAGAACTGTATATTAATGTATATAGGTATGCAAATGTGTGTATATAATGTATGTGTGTATATATGCTGTACTTCTGTATATGGCACTGCATGTGTGTATATGTCATGTATATAGGCTCTATATGTGTGTGTATATGTGATGTGTATATGCTCGATTTGTGTGTATGAGTGAAGAGCTGTATATTAATATAATATATATATATATATATATATATATATATATATATATATATATATATATATATTAGCTGTATATTAATGTATATGTAAATGTCTGTGTCTATACTGTATGTGTGTATATATGCTGTATATATGCTGAAGTCTGTATATGGCACTGTATGTGTGTATATGTGATGTATATATGCTCTATATATGTGTGTATATGTGATGTGTATATGCTCGATATCTGTGGGTATGTGTGTAAGGGTGTATAAATGTGTGCATGAGTGAAGAACTGTATGCTTATGTGTATGGGTATATACATTTTTGTGTATATATGGGGGAGGGGGGCATCCAAAAGTCTGTTATGGGGCCGTGACTCTCCTAGTTACGTCCCTGGTTTGTTCTCTATACATTGAGTTATTAGTTGGGATCCCCTGTTAAGTGTTTATCTCCAGTATCTATTTTCCAGTCTGTTTATCTACAGTCTCTGTGAATGTATCTGTTATCTAGTCTATGTTCTGTATAGTAATTTTGTAACATACTGATCGTCGGTCTTAAGGTAGAATAACTTTAATGGATCGGGTTTGTACAACCAACTCACAAAAACAAAGCTAAATATTAAAAAGAAACACAATCGAATCTATGAACATGTCCGTGCAGCGCTGCGGTATCTGTGTGCGCTATATAAATAAAGGAATTTCTATTATTACATATATGAATGTAGTGTTAAGGGAAGTGTAAGGTTCTCCTGGTTGGTGCCTGGTTTATTTATATCCTGCACATTAAGAGTTAACTAAAACAACATTCCTTGCTAGTATATACTGAGTCAACTTAGTTTATACAATTACTATATACATGTCGCAGGAAGTTATAAAAGCGCCATTAGGCACCGGCTTAAAAAAGTTTGAGCACATTTCTCTAATATTATGTCTGTGCGAGCTCTCACCCTACACTCAACTCCATCCATTTGCCGTGTATATTATTATTATTAGAATAAATATCATCCTATCATGTTTCTTCTGGATTCAGTTTTACTTCCCTCTCCTGGAATTATAGTTTTTCTAAACTTATCTGTACAAAAAAAATTAAAAAATCCACCGGATAGCAGGACTAATGGTCATCTCCATCCTCTCTTATGTTCTTACTGTACAGAGTAGGGCCATAGCCTCGTAGCACCAGGACTCCCCCTAGAAATACCTTGGTCATGAAGCAATATATAGCAGCAATGAACAATGCTCCTTTATTACCTCTACTATCATTAATAGAAACCTACATGTGCTCTAGATTACTCATGTACAATACCATAAAGGTTTATTCCCAAGCGTAATACATCAGAAATAGAGGGGCCCATCCATGGCTATTAGCTCATTACCTGTCCTGTTTGTTGGTCAATACTAAAATTCCTAAACCAGGACTGATCCCTCTCTTTAGGGGACCCACAATGTAAATCCTTATAATGCAGTATATATACATACATTCCCCTAACCATGACAATTGGAAGGATCGGGAGAGACATTATAAGTTTATAGATACTGTAAATATTAAAGGGAACCTGTCATCAGGAGCCCTTTTTCTGGCTCCCCCATGTCCCCATAGAGAATAGAGTTCATGTTGCATAAGTTAAATTGGCTTTTTATAGTAAAACTGGCTTTTAAAAAAAAAAAAAAGATAAGTAAGGTTTCCCTTTCTGTATGCAGAGCTGTATGATGTCCTGAGGGGGAAAGCGACATGGGAGATTTTTTTGATTTTTTAAATTTCAGATCGATGCATGATGGGGCTGTTTTTTGAAGGTGGGTGGGATACGAATCCTCACTGGCCACTCCCATGGGACTAGGGACACAGCTCTGCATACAGAATGGTACTTTTCTTTTTCAGAAAAAGCAACTTTTACTATAAAAATGCTCTTTGGCAATATGTACACTATTCTCTACAGTGTACATGGGGTGGTCCAGAAAAAGGGCTCCTGATGACGGGTTCCCTTTAAATGATAATCCTCAAAATGACTCAAAGGGGGTTATTTATCATAGGCTTTCCTCTTTTTTTTCTCTTACATTTGTTAATTTCCATATTTGCAATTTTTCCACTCACACAGCAAAGTTAAATGTGCAAGGTAAAATGGTGCAGTTTCGGCACAAATAAACTCCAGTCCAGAGCAGCAGTAGGCGATCTGTGCAAACAAAAAAAGTCGCCAACAAATGTCCTGACTGCAGATAAATGACCCCAAAGTATTCCATGACTACAAAAATAGTCAAACAATAGTTAACCTCTACCAATCTATTTCATGAGCTTCCCAAGCATGGGGGAATGGGGAATGTGGGGTTTCCATTTCTGGGGCTTCTAATGCATAGTCCTGTTCTAGATGGCAGAGGCATATCTCTAGGGATCCCACTTAAGGGATAACTGATTTTATCTCACCCCTGCATGGGCTCCCCCTGATTTTTGATCATCCAAAAGATTGCTTGAGTTGCTTTATGAGTATATCAGCCCATGTTTCACGATAACCCCCTGGACTCTACCTACTCCTTCCTCTCAATGTGACTTGTGACCGCTGTAACTAGGGTCGGCTCCACGTTTAAGTAGGCGCCGCGACGACAGAGCCTCAGTGGGCCTCTTTGCAGTGAACTCACTTGGTCGCATTAAAAATTAAGAAACTAAAACAGTCTCCTGTTCCCTAAAATGTTCTCAGTTGCCAAAGGCACTTGTCCGGATATGCCCAGTGCTGACACCAGCCCTTGCTGTAACCAATGCAGGTAGCAGGTCAGTGTTGTTTTGCGAGTGATTGGATGCAAAAGTCACATGTCTGTATTAGGTCATTATTACTGGCGCATGATGTTGGGCTTGGCAGGATTCCCACAAAGCATTGGTATCAAGAAGGACGAGGAAATAATGTGGCGCGTAGGACCACTTTGTTGCTTGATAACATGCTCTGCTGTAGTCTTTCATTTGTTGTGTTGGTAATATTCATGCTATTTCAGAGGTGAATTAATACCTAAAGACACATACAATGTTATATAACCAATATCCATAGAGAAGAACAGAGAACTTCATAGAGCAGCTGCCAATAAATATGAATAGTTGCCTCAAAACCTCCCAGAGGTCTCCACAATCACTCGAACCAGAATCCATCCCATCCAAGTTGCAGTACGAGGCTCTCCATCACGTGTACAAACACTTAACCCTCTAATATTCACCCATACAATCCTCCATTACTGAGAAGCCACAACACTTCAAGCCCCCCGTAGGTAGCTGAAGTCAAGAAATCTCGAAAGTCACAGCCGAGTATTTGTAATCCATTCAGCACGTGTAATCCTCGGCGTAATATACTGAATATAAATCCAGTTGTTGCAATTTCATCATGTATTCCTATCCAAGTCTGCGATCACATCAATACTGATATTGAAAAGCAAATATATTGCACGCAGCAGACCTGTACCAGAAGAATATTAATCATAGAGCATCAGGTAGCGATCACATTGATGTACAGTCTAGTCCGTGACTAAAGGAGGTGTCTATGAGTATATTATAGAACCATAAACAAGAAACAAGACAGGACTTGGATTCTTAAAGAGAATGTGTCCCCATTAAACTAGAAGCCCCCTCAGGTAGCGTATGAAATGTCCTTTCTAGGATCCCCCCATTTAGTGTCAATGTCTGAACTGACACCTCACCTGAAACCACTAAACTTGACTCATCTCATGTGAAAATGGGATGAGGAGAGTCATATTTGCCTGACTGTGGGGCAGATTTTTTTATAGGTGACAAGCTGAGATTTCAAATAATTGAGGGAATTCTAGAAAGGACATTTCATACCCAACATAAGAGGGCTGGGGTAAAACCTTGTGACAGCGTCCCTTTAAGATGGTGACAATGTGGTACAACTGATATTGTAAAGGAAGATTGTGCTGGGGGTCCCTTTACTTCCATCTTGTATGTGTAAGGGACACATATACATGTAATCTATGGGTATATAACATAATATGGCAAAATTCCCTCTTTCAGCTACTGTCCTATTGCCGCAGCACTTTGGTGATGCTACCTTTAAGAACTCTGTTAACACTAAATGAAGCTTTTTTTCCTGAAAATTTTGCTGACAACGATGAAAAAATAATACATACATATTTACAATCTAGAACATAAACAATGTTGCCCCGTCCCTTTAAAAAACAGCCATGTTGCTTTATCTATGAGACAAAGTAGCCAGATGGGAACTCAACATGTGTAAAAGTTTAGAAATATATAAGAATATTAAATCGGACACTTATAATACATGACACAAGCAGCTGCTTCCAAACTTGGGTCGCGATGGTTGTCTCCAAGCGAAACTTCCTTCCGTAGTAATTTTACCTTTAAGAGCAGCGATTCCGCCTGACAGGTTAATGTTCTCAGGTAGCTGAGTGAGTACATTTTTCTGGCATAACCCCTGGATTATGCACAATGAATGCCATCCTAAAATAGATTTAATAAGTACGTCTACGTTGTGTTTAACAGAAGAAACACAGTGGAATACTGTAACATTCACTTAAGGCTCCCAAGTGTTGCAGGAGAAAAGCTTTTTGATGTTGCTCCGTCCTCTACCTCTTGTATAGCCGCTCAAACAATTTACTAATTCATATTGTAATGCAAATTTCATATACCCACACATTTTGGTACAAGTGGCGCCTGGCATTCCTAAAAAGTGCCCAACAACTCCATTATCACAGTATTGATCTCAGCCTTAGGAGTAAGAACCACCTCCCGACCTCCTTCATTATAGTCATGAAACAGTCAACCTCATTGTAGCCAGATGTAGCAGAGCTGACTTTGTTATTAGTTTCTATCAACGCTTTTAGAGTGATTGTAACTTTTTGCATCCCTTGACGTCAGAATGTGACAAACTCCACGCCGCTACATTAGCAACATTCGATACTTTTGGATAGATCAGGCTGTTCAATGCATGATACATTTTCCATCTTTGTACACAATCCTTTTTAGGATCAATACCTTATATCAAGTATCAAGAAACTGGACAGAGAATAAATCCATGACCTCAGGAATATTCCCTGTCTCTCGACTTGGATTCCTTTACCTATCGATCACAAGGGGTAATTATTTATCCTAATCAAATCCGAGAATCTTTGTCCTTAAGGGAAATGTTTGTGTCCCTCTGGAGAAAGCAGGGAAAGAAAATTGCTGATCCCCCCCCCCTTTCCCCATGAACTGTTGGCTGACAGAAATCTTTGCAGAGAGGTAAATATCTATCCAATGATGTCTGCAAAAGTTTATAGGGCAACGTCTCTTATAAATGAAGAGCACCAGGTGCAATTGAGGAACATAGCGTAGCCCCCGACATCTCCTCGTGAGCCTTGGACCCACTCCGCACCTTCTACTCTGAGCACTAGTTACAACTTCCAGTGACTCCCATCCCCTTTAAGAAGGTATATAAGGAAACACAAGACAAGCTTAATTATCCAGCCTGCTATTCTGTAGCTATACATAATTGATGGCAAAAGATGCAATCTGTTAAAAATAGCAAACTCTAAACTGCAGGCTCCGGAGCAGAGCTCACGGCAGTCCTACACGGCACATAGTGACTCAGGTGGTACGCTAGCATGATCCGGTGCATGTCAATCCCAAACAATTCCCACGTAATAAAAGAAAGATCACATCGGTATTACCTGCTCTTGCTGCTGCTGCGATTTCCCTGAAGCATTCTGTTCCTTAGCTGTGGTCATGATCACCCTACTTGTACCCACCGCAGTAGTCTATGTGATGTTACCGTCTGGTACAATGCCCCAAAGCCAATGAGTACGAGTTACTATTCCATCACAACAATCAGCAGTCGATTTCAATGCATATTAAAGAGGACCCATGCAAGGAAAGCGCAAAAAGCAAAATAATACAAGTCAGGGGGAGATTACAGGATGCAAGGCTCTTTACAATTAGCAACAGCCTCTGCATCACAGAAAGCAATGATAACTGCTTGGCAACCTGCTACTGGCAGCAGCATAGCTTGGAGACAACCTAGCGATGTAGCCCCCCTCCTGCTTCCCTTTTCGCTACTCCACCCCCTCCTCTTTCTCTAGTCAGGCTCACAGAGCATGCACCAGCCCGCAGCCCTGCCAGCAGAAAGGTAGCAGCACAGCCTTCCCCTTCCAGGACTGGCAGGGAGAGATCCAGATGTAAGGCACGGCCTCATTGGTCGCTCCAGAATAGGGGCACGGGACAGAGTTTAAGGCTACAATGTGCACTGTGCTTGAGAATTTCCCAGAGCCCAGATACGTCAAGTCACAAAACTGAGCTGAGGATGAAATGTTCAATGAAATCATGTGCACAGAGCTCACGGTGCAGCCAGGGGGGTCACACAGCACCGGCGCAGAATAACACTCAATACCAAAGATTTCCTTGTGTCACGGGTTCCTTTTTATTTTGGTCATTTTTGTATCTAGTGACAATGGCAGTTTATTTTGCCTTTTTGTACATCTATTATAGTATTCAGTATAATATTAGATGTTAATAGCAGCCAACATGTAGTTTATGAATGTGCGTTACATGTTATTTATTGTTCCTCTTTAATCAGTTTTATCTGTTTTATTAGGGAAAAAAGCTTTACAAAGGATCCGACACTCTTGACCGCACTAGCAATTGGACATACAAGAATCTTTCCTTTATTGTATAAAATACATGCAGACAGGCGTTCTTGTACAACAGATCAATGCGTTTCGACGCGATGGGGCTTATTTACTAAGGGTCCGCCGCCGCCGCACTTTAGTCAAATTTTCTGATATTTTCGGGGATTGCATGGCTGTGACAGTTATTTAGCAGGGGATTGTGTCGCACATGATTGGATTTTGGCACAACTGCGCTGGCTTTCATGCGACAGAAATGGGGGGCGGGCCGACGCATGATCCGATAGATTCGGACTGAACGCAGGATTTAACATTCAAATTGTGTTCCAAAATCAAGCACTTATATGCACCAGGAAGAAGAAGGTGAACTCTGTCAGACCTGAGCAGGGAAGCGACACATGGAGGATATCGGGCGCACGATCTTAGTGAATTGCGGAAGAGTGCATTATGATCGGGCAATCTGGGAACACCTCGGACCAGGTAAGTAAATGTGCCCCAATGTGTCTTAATCATGATCTAAAATTATTTAAAAAGTCCGCCCTGTGACCTGTGGCCAGATACTTTGTTCACTATTGTTGGTCCATGGACCGAGGTCGGTTTTCCTAACACCTGCCGTCATCTGGAATAAGGACAATGTATTCACACCAGAAGAACGGTTGAGCCGGCGGTTTCTGAATATTCTGAGTATTTTCTGAAGCATGCATCCCTCTTCTAATCCAGAATCTAGAAGACTTAATGGGGTCTTCTCACCTGGGAATTTACATTTAAGTTAACTTGTCTGCTATAAATATACATTTCTTCAATTATTAAAAAAAAGTGTTTCTGTGTGAGGGTAATAAATGTGGCCAAAAATTTGATTATTGCCCTTGGATACAACCATCCCAACACCCTTCTAGTACTGACCAGTTATCTTCACACAGATAAATATTTTTAAATTACATTCAATTGAAAAAAAAGTACCTATATGACAGATTCATTAATGTTAAACCCTCGGGCTGCTTAAACCCGGGGGTTGCAGGACTGGACTATTGCTTCCGCTGGCCACACGGGGGTGCAGGTCCGGGATATTTATTCCCTGGCGCAGAGCATCCCGTCCTCTTTCAGGACGGCTCCGCACCAGGAAAGATCCCGCCCTCCCCCTTTTTTTTTGTTTACTTTTGTTAATGTTGTTGGTTTTGTAAGTGTTTTGTTAATATGTTTTATTTCTTTCATTGTTAATTATGTATTGGAAGTCACAGCTTGGCCTGTAGCGGAATCCTTGACCCTCTCGGGAATGAGATCAATCACCTGACGAATCAACGAGGACATGCCCCCGCGGAGGCATGGTGGTAATAGGAGGGTCTCAGGTTTCCCCATTTGGACCAACGGTTAATTTGTTTAAAGATTAAAGCTGTGGCCGACCCCCCATTTTTATCCCAATTTTTTGTCCGCTTGCCGGGTGGAAAGTTGGGGTACTGTGACGTTAGTGCGGCCAGTCATGCTCAGATGAGAACACCCCTTTAAGTTCTAAAACCACAAGACGTCTTTAAATTTTGAAAAGCAGAAACAAACATAAGTTTTAAAGCCAGTAAACCTTTGAACATTTGAAACTATTGGAGCCCCTTGCTTTCATAAATTTGGAAAAACCCTTGGTGTTTTTTATACTATCAGGTCTTTTTTTATTTTTGAAAGAACAGAACCCCTTTTACTTCTAAAACCAGGGGGAACAATCCTGAAATAAAGCTACAGGAAAATAAGGGCTGAGATACTACATCCCCTAACCACCTGTAGTCATGATTAAGGGTCGTGGTACCTGAAATATACAGGACACAGTCAGAGCTTATAGCAGGAGATAAGTAGTGGGAGGTGCCATGCTGCATTGGAGATAAGGACCAAGGTAAGTATAAGTTATTTATTACTATCAAAAAGCAAGGAACGTCTAGCACCATCCAAGAGGGATAAATTTCCTTCTTTGTTTAATATCAGATTAAAAATGAGGTATTAAAATGGGCTTTGATCTATGCGTTTCTGGAAGTACGAGCCTTAGCCTTGATTATCGGTTGATTATGGGTTGTAGTTAGTTTTGAGCAGGTATGGACCTGCTATCAGTTCATATCCAGGTCCAGCTCTACACCTCTGCTATTAACATCCATTTGTTCACCACTCATCTCTAGTGGTACTACCTAGAACGCATAGACCAAAGATCAGGGCCTCATTTTTAATTGGATATTCCATAAATTGCAATACTTTACTTGCTTGGATGGTGCTGGGTGCTTGTTTTTTAAATATACATACTTACCATCCCCAAAGCCAGCAGAGCCCTGCTACAATGTCTATGCTACACCATGAATAACCCAGCATGGTCATACGTAATAAAGAGGTTAGTAGTGTTTTTTTTCTTTTTTTTATATAAATGGTTTAATTTACACCATTTGGGGCCAATGAACCCATTGGTTGGCAGCTTATAGCATACATATAATACATAGATTTATGGGTGAGGATCCATATCCTTTTATGTCTGACCATTACAATATATTAGTGATAACATAACTGCATATGTTGCTGCTGTGACCCATGTCTTGTAATGGTTGTATCTAAAATCGTTCCTTTATCGTATATCAACTAAGTGTTGATCCATACTCATTATACGGACATTAACCTTTATAAAAGCTCACCTCAGATATTTTATTGTTGTAAAATACTTTTAATCCCAGGCATAATGATCCAGAGGATACATAATTCATGAAGGTCATTATTGGGAACAAGGTGGGAACATGCATAACTTGATGGAGAATCAGGAACTAATCAGATAAGGCTTTCAACATGAAGGATGGAGCCAAAGCTAGGAAATTGCTGCACAGTTATGATTATTAAGAATTCCTAGAGAGCCGCATCAAATCCATTGGGAAGAATTAAACCCAATGGCCTTTGTCCCAAAGAGACTTGTAAAATTCCCTTATTACACAAATAGCAATCTCAATTTCCCTGTGACATATTATTCATTAAACCCCTGGTTGGGATAATACATGTCATGTTTCATGGCTTTCATGGCAAAGGAAGAATGTCTTCCTTTGGTTTTAATTATGTTTTCCAATGGAGAGTTGCTTGTTAATCTTGCTACACCATCTGTAACACTGTGTGAATGGATTGCACATGGACATGTGTCAGTAGAGCTCAATTCACACCTATGGCAACAGCATTACAGAAATGAGTGGATTGGCTGTAACACGTGTGTACTGGTGTGATATTCACAGAACGACTCGCTGTCCCTCTTACACAGAGCTTGTCGAATCACTGAGCTCACAATCTAAGCAGCCTACCAGTATGTTTTGGAGTGTGGGAGTAAAATGGAGGACCCAAAGGAAACCCATGCAAACATGGAGAGAACATACAAACTCTTTGCCCTCTTTCTCTCTATCATTGGGGGATCCAGTGATTAGATTCCCAGTAATCCTGGAAGTAGTGGATATGTTAGCTTGATAGGACAACCCCATTACCGTGAACCAGTATCTTCCAGAGATCAAAACATCATAAGAATCTTGTATCAGGGTATCTAGTTTGTCTAACACAAAGCAGCCCCTCAACCAGAGTTTCACAACCACCGCCAACACCCGCGATTGGTGCTGGCACCAATCACTGAATTAAGCATTTAAATGCACCAATCAACCTAGGTTTGGCTCACCTCGCTGAACCCAAACCCAACTGGATATGCTCATCCCTACTCTATAGCTTCAATGGCGGCCAGGCAGGGGGACTAGGTAGACTCCTTCTGGAGAAGAACTTTAGTTATTTGCATACTTTCTCATCATGTATTACTCTGAATCTCATCTAAATCTTTTTAATTGGAATCAGAACCCTGCAACAGATTAATTCCGTTGGAAATTAAGAGAAGACATAGGAAAAAAGTGTAAGATCTAAAGGGGTCTTCCAGGCTTGAGATGATCTATCCTAACAGAGGACATCAATACCAGATTGGTGGGAACACGGTACTAATGACAGTCGCCACAGCACCAGAAATACACATTGTACACAACTAGAAGCAGACAGCTCCATCCACAGTGTAGTGGATGTGCTAGATAACTGCACTTTAGCTCCCATTCTCTAGAATATCCATTTCTAACATCAGAGTAAACTATGAAAACAGCCCTAAATTTCCCTAATCCAGTAACTATTTCTTGTGCTTTTTAATTCTAAATAATTTACAAAACCAATTGGGTTTGGACCATCTAAGATGATTTTTCGAGTTGAAGAAGGGATGGAAGTGCATATGCTTAAATCAAGGAAGTGACATAATACTTGATATTCCGGCATAAATTTCCTTGCAGTATTATTTTCCAGAATTGGAAACCTTCTATAACAATTGTCATACATCGGATATACTTATACATGACCCTCAGCAGGGATGAGTCCAGATAATATACAGCAGCATCGCTGCAGGAAAACGTCATGTAAAGAGGTAAGAATAAACATACAGTATAGAGAGAATCCAGGCGCCTTGTTAAACTTCAGATACACTTGTCCCTGAGGTTTACTAATCATTGTTGTCAAAAAATCCCTTGTATCAACAAGTCACACATTAAGAGGATGTGTCAACAGATTGCCTGGGGATGTCCATGAGTAGCTAATAGGCTGTGGAGTCACATCACACTGTGCATTGTTCATGCAGAATTATTGAAAGTACAAAAGAAGGTGAAATATAAAGACTGTGTTGACACTTGAACTGTAGTATATAATATTCTATCCTAGATATATAAATACTGTAACAGAAGTTCTCCTTGTTCTAACAAAGCAACAAGATGTAGCCTAATGGAACATAACTACACAATGTACACAGTATAGAAGATTGGTTTAAAGAATAAGTAAATATATGTTCTAATGTGAACAGACAGTGAAGCCCAATCCTTACAGGAATTTTTTTTTTTTTAAACCCTTAAGGACCAAGCCCTTGCCGGCAGCGATCAAGGGGTTAACTAGCACTGATCGCGGGTGTCAGCGACGGGGGTTTGCGTCATTGTGAAGCAAGCACCTGGTGAGTATGAAGAGGGCTCAGCCTGTGAGCCCTCTTCATACTCCCCCATGCGCGTAAGGGTACGTCTTATTGCGCTATGGGGGTTAAACACTTTTAATTATGCGCTGTTTAAAGATTGGTTTGTGAGTATTTTAATAACATATCTTTTATCCATATACCTGGGTGCTCTACATGATGTTGTATAGCCCTCCTCCTGTAGGATTCCTAGGTGGAGTGTGACACAGAGTTTGTTGGATGCCAGCGGGGTGGACCTCATATATTGAGGATCAGTCTTGGAAGAATCGCTTAAGGGTTGTCTATTCAGGACTATGGTGGTGAGAAAGACATTCAATGAGTCGGAACTGTTGCTTGTAACAAAGGAGTAGAGCATTGGACTTTTTCTGTTTTTATCTGTAATTTGGAGCACAGAGGAGAGCGTTCTCTGTCTATATTGCTCCTGCAAAAGAATTCTCCCTACTAGGAACTAACATTCGATTAAGTCTCTAAGAATAACTGAAATCTGCAGACTACATTCAGTGAACACTAGAACGATGTCCACATCGGACCATCTCCCAATAAAGTTCTACATTCAGGACACTCTACACATGAATGTGTGCTGCTCATGGGCCACAAACCATTTTTCATGGTCCATTTTTGCAATCTGCGTGTCTTCAGTGTGTAATCCATTGCTGAGCCCAATGTCCACAAAAATGGTCCGTGTGTCATCCATGAGCTTGTCCCAACCTCATTGGACTCATGAAGGGTCTCATAACTGTGTAACCTATAAACTGATTCGCATATACAGAAGGGATATGGATGACATGTGGATTTGGCACGTGGCATCAGTATTTTTCACATCCCCATGCTTCTATGGGAAGACATGAGCAGCAAACATGGACAGAATAAGACCTTCTTTGATTGAAGTCATCCCTTGTAGTTAAGGGATCCTAGGGCAACTATTATGCATGTAATAATAATAACAATAATAATAATAATAATAATAATAACAAATTAAGTGTCTAGGACTATAAGGGGGGAATCGAAGGAATCTTATATGGTCTACATTAAATCACTGTTGATCTTTGAGAACTCAGCTGAAGGTGGAACTATACACATCTAGGGGCTCTAACCGATAGGTCTATACAGCTTGAAGGCCATGTGGAGCCATAATATATCCATGTGCTTGAGGTTTTACATCACAGAGAGGAAAATTTACTTGTCGTTAGAGAACAAATTTGTAGATGTCTTCAGCCTATTGATTGTGTCAACCAGTTTTACCTTGCAAAAAGGGATCAAGGGAGAATGACCAAGTTTGCAAATTTTGTGACTGTCTTAAAGTCAGTTTACCAAGCCATTGGGATAGGATAGCATTAGGATTGGGATTTTTAGCAATATAAATAAGCCTGATCTTCATTCAATTACTGACATCCTATACTACGGACTGTAGTATACTCAACTCTACAACATAGAAAAAACGAATCTCATAGGAGGAATCCTCGTATTACACATACCATTCAGTCCTCTAGCTGTGTGAACAGCGCCATAAAAATATTGGTGCTCTAAAAGGAAATAATACAACAATCAGGATGAATTGAAGACATCAGTCTGTAAAACATTTTACAAAAATAAAACTAAAAAACAAGTCAAATAAAAATATAATAAAATGCCAAAAGGAAGAGTAGCAAAGTAGTGCTTAGCTGAATTTGTTATTTTTTCCAATTTTCCAATTCTCTTATACCTAACATTATGTTTTGCCCATTATCAATGCTCTTACAGTTGAGTAGTTTTAAAATATTTAACAAAGACATCGTGGTATCTAGAAAATACTTGCAGTATACGGGCACCTGAGCTAATGATATATATGAGATATTTCGGAAGCAAGCTTTTCTGAGGTTGACCTCTGACAGCCCCTATCAGCCCTCCGTGCTGCCATATTATAGCGGCATTATCAGGTAGCCACAGAACTGGTATATTTTGTAATTGTAACTCCAGGCAAAAATTTTTGTCCTTCTTACAATTTTTTTTTTCATAATTTTGTGCAAGGATTTCCAATAAAGATTCAGTGCAGACACCTTACATATCGTTTATCAAGGTCAAAGTTCACTAAATTACCAGCATTCAGAGAGCATCGTCAGGGATCACAGTGACCACAGAGATCTGTTTGTAACTAGGAGTTGTCTGTTAGTTGGGTGTCCTTAAGTTGAGGACTGCCAGAACTTTCTAGGAGAAGTCCCCTCTGCAGCCGTGTAATCTAATCTATAAAGATGAGTGTATGTGTGTGTGTATGTATGTCTGCTAAAAGAATTCGCACCATCACATTTATAAGCAAAAAATAAGTCACAGCTCTGCTTTAAGCAGCCAATCATAGCTCAGCTTCTATTTTGGCTCAGGTCATTAACATGAGCTCTGAGCTTTGATTGATTACTATAGGTAATATGTGAGGTAAGATGTGAATTGATAGACAGAGACACAGAGAGACAGAAAGTGAAAGAGAGGAAGAGACAGACAGGCAGAAAGACATACAGAGACAGACAGACAGACAGACAGAC
This sequence comes from Engystomops pustulosus, assembly GCF_040894005.1. NCBI lineage: Eukaryota > Metazoa > Chordata > Amphibia > Anura > Leptodactylidae > Engystomops > Engystomops pustulosus. Next base: position 178,175,344 of record NC_092415.1, on the reverse strand, counting down.
AGAGAGACAGACAGACAGGCAGAAAGACAGACAGAGACAGACAGACAGAGAGACAAAAAGAGAAAGATAGACAGAAAGAGAGAGAAAGACAGAGAGATAAATAAAGGCAGATATAGAGAGAAACACAAAGTGAGAGAGAGAGAGAGAGAGAGAGAGAGAGAGAAACAGACATAGAGAGACCGGCAGAGAGAGAGAGAAAGAGGAAAAGATAGACATACAGACACAGAGAGACAGACATACATACAGAGAGACAGACAGACAGAAAGAGACACAGACAGAGAGAGATAGACAGAGAGAAACAGACAACAAGAGAGACAGAGAGAGAGAGAGAGAGAGACTAACAGACAGAGATAGAGAGGCAGACAGACAGAGAAAGACAGGCAACAGAGAAAAAAAGACAGAGAGAGAGACAAAAAGAGACAGACAGGGATAGAGACAGAGTGATAGATATAACGATAGATTTAGATAGATATAAAATATTTTCCCATTCTATTTTGTTGTAGCTAAGATCAGTTATTTACTCTGCTGGGCATCGCCAGGGGCTACAGCTAGTATATGTAAAGTAAACAATTTTTAGCTAAAAAAAAGGCTGTCAGTTAGTTAATAAAGTTTTATGGGAACCTGCCAGTATCTGGATGTGTGAAAATGTGGTGACAAGATCCCTTTGAGTATACACACCCGACCTAACCAACCACCATTTGGAAGTGATCAGTATTCCATCAACAGACCTTTTGTATTGATACTACATCCCCCTCACCTGCCATTTGCCAAAGAAGATGGTAATGGACGCAAAGGCATCTATATACACGCAGAATATATTTCTTGTTTTACTACAAATAAGTTACAAATGTTGGTCATTTAGTGCTTGGTAGGAATTGTTGACACTCTGCTGCCACGTCCTGGATCATCTGGTGTGAGTGTACGGAGAGGGAACATGTGTCGCTCACCATGGCGCTATGATCCTACCGCAGACTATCTGCAGGTGTCTCAGAGATTGTTAGCGTGAGGGCACAACTTGAGAACAAATGTCACCTCTCTGACAGCTATAAATAAGGCCCAAGCACAAGGCACATTTCAGAGAAACAGACGCCTAGTAGCAGAGGGTCACATTAGACTGAACGATGGAAGACTCCAAGGAAAAGAGGAAGTTCATTCTTCGTAAAAGTGCAACAGAGAATATCCACAGAGAGATGGTCTTCCATGGGGAATGTTAGGGTCAAATATAGCCCATGGTTTTAAAATTGGTTGGCATAGAAACAAAGGAGACAAGGTTTTAGGACAAGGTTGCTCAGACTTACTTGATAAGAAATGGAAAGGTCATGGAGTTATTTGTGAATACGTAGAGTGGCAGCTGCACCGATTCTCCATGAATAGAGGAGCCATTTATTACATTGTATCCCTGAATTCAGCACATTTACTGGAGGTGGTAATTATATTAAACTGCTCTTAGGGGCGAACGACTGGAGAAAAAACATGGACGTTTTCTGAATCATTATTTTACTGCTTGTGGGTTAAAGGGTCATTATAATGAAGTGGAGGGAAAAACAATTCAGCCCACCCTGCCTCATTACATGTAGACCCTTACGCAGATGGTCGGGAGAAGTATGGACAATATATTTATAAAAACAAGGGAAAAAAACACATTTACGCTACAGATGATAATCACAAGAAAACTAGTGAACCTAATCGGATTATTTGTGAGCTAATGATCACTGGCTGAGCAACTTTAGTACTGTATTATTGATCTCATTATATCCTAGCAGTATAATTGGGTTTATATACAACTGCTCCTTAAAGGGGTCCTCCTGCTCTATTGACACGTCGGCTTTTATAAATATAATAATAGGATTTTGCATAATATTACAATTGTGGAGCATTGTTTCCTATGACTCTCCTCATTACTATTACTATTCCACTTGTTCATATAGTAGATTTTGACACAATGGGGCACATTTACTTACCTGGTCCAGACGCGATCCAGCAGCGGGTTCTCCGACGCTGATTCCGGTCCGGACGGGATTCACTAAGGTAGTGCGCCTGATGTCCACCAGGTGTCACTGCTGCGCTGAAGTCCGCTGGAGTTCACTATCCCATCTTGAGTGTGTCAAGCGACACATTTTGTTAAAAAAATTCTGTGGTTTTTCCAAATCCGTCAGGTTTTCCAATGGGCATGCCCCCGATTTCCGTCGCAATGATGTCGGCGCCGATGCGCCACAATCCGATCGCGTGTACCCAAAACCCGGGGCAATTCAGGGAAAAACGGTGCAAATCAGTAATATTCGGGAGACCCGACGAAAAATGGCGTTTCGGACCCCAAAATCTGTGTAAACACTTGCCTGGAATCTGCCTGCTATTAATTTTGTTGAGTGGCAGTGACATGGCATGACCTATCTTGCATGGTTTAGAAAGGAGTAATCACAGTTGAAAGAATCATGAGTATTGTTGAGTGAACCCCTCAAAATTTGAGTTCAGCAAGGCTTGACCAGCCACAAATTTTAAAACTCTGTTCAGGGCCTTCCACAAGTAACACCCACGATTGGTGCCAGCATTGATGTCTGGTGTTAACTGTGCTGCTGGGAATATCGCCAGCGGAACTTACATCACTCCAGCCATGCGCATGCACTAACACGCCAGCATTGATGCATGCCACCATTTTAGGGAGGATCAACAATCCCGAAGTCATCATTGGGGACTGATGATCCTCCATGAAATGGTACCTGTGTGCTAGGGCAGGTGTATGCAGTTATTCCATTTCCACGGATCTGGCAACTTGACAAGCTTGATTGTTCTCCGAAAAAGGCCTTAGAGGACTTATTTATCCACACTGTTTAGATAATAGGCAATATCCAGTTGCAATAATTTGTTCGAGGAATATCAGAGGAATTACGCAAGAGATAAAAATGAGTCACCTGTCAAGTATAGCTCTGTTTGGCTTTCTTGTGTTATCCACCTTTGTTATACTTGTATTGTGTTTTTATAGCCTTCTATTATTATCTATTATTATATAGCCTATTATATTCTGAACTACAATTGTATTATTGTCAGCTTGATGTTTTATGAAGTTTTGTTAAAAACTTAGAATATAATTGATATCTTATAGCCATCATTTTATTGACTCGTTATTGAATTATTTTATATAGTACTGTATTTTTAGTATATAAGTAATGATGCGTCATTGAAAGTAAAAGTGCTAATGCAAAGTAATAATAAATGTAGTATTATATTATAAGTCTTGTATATAACTATAATATTTTTTTCTTGTATTTTCTTAAGACTTGTGTGTCTCTAATTAAAGCTTTGTAGAGTCACCTATATATTTTTTAATAAGATTATAACATCACTGATCTCTCACTGCTTTGTAGCATTATTAACTTTCAATAGCCTTGTAACACTATTGATCTAGTGCAGCCTTGTAGTATTATTGACTTAGTGTAGATTGGGAACATTGATGATCTTTCATTTTATTGTACTGTATGAATAGTGTGATTGTTATATTGTATTTTTTGCCTTGAAGAATGATTGGCACATTGGAGCCTTATATGGTGACAGTATTTTAAATACCTTTCATTCGTATTAAGTGATATATTACTATTATTAAAATAAAATGTATGTTATTTGAAAGGGTTACATAATTACTCCTTGGCATGAAAAAATATTTTGCATTCCAATTTTTTCAAACACAAAAAAAATACAAAAAATAATAGTGAATAAGGTGGAATTAGATTACATTGGGGGTAAGAGAGAATGGAAGACAATGGGGGTTATTTACTAAGGGCCCAATTCGCGCTTTCCCGACGTGTTACCCGAATATGTCCGATTTGCGCCGATTTTCCCTGAACTGCCCAGGGTTTTTGGCGCACGCGATCGGATTGTGGCGCATCGGCGCCGGAATGCACGCAACGGAAATGGGGGGATTCGGAAAAAACGCTGCATTTTTAAAAAAAAGTGTCGCTCGGCACGCGTTTACCTTCACTCAGCCCCATTATTCTAAGAGTGAATAAGCTAACTATTTATAGAAATTCTGTAGAAGTATATGCAAATGATTTGTCAAGGCAAATTCTAGGCAAAACAAAGAAATGTCAATGAGGCGGGGCCCAGAGGACCTCATCTTCCCTTCTACTCAATGATCACCATTTTTTTTTCATTCAAAGATTTATCGAATGTCAACAAAAAGAAGATGATCACACGAGAACAAAACCATAAACAGAAGTTAAACCAATTTTATTTTTTATTATAGGGTCAAGTTACTAAGAGTGGCCCATAGACCCTCCGGTCTTTTCCTACCAAATTAGTTGTGCTGTGCACTTTTTCTACTATACACTTTACAAAATACTCCCACCGACATTGCAAACTCTCCTCTATCATGTTGTATCAGCCAAATACATGTTTTTTCAAATTATTTTTACTATTTTTAGCTAAAAACTAGCTAAAAGGTTTTCAGAAGGAGCAGGTGGATAACTAGAATCTAAAACATTAAAAGACATCTACCACCAGGATCAATGATAGTAAACCAAGCACACTCACGTGGAAGTGTTTGTCCCTTTGGCAGGATTTGCTCTTCTTTTAGATTCCTATGCCCTGGTGTTTACAAAAAAAAATGCTTATAAAATTATGCAAATGAGCCTGTGGTGCTGAATTCTCCATAGGTGTTAATGGAACCTGGAGCCTCTTGGGCTCATTTGAATAATTTTTAAGCCTTTTTTTCCTAAAAAAAACAAGGGCATGGGAAGCTTTAAAAAGAGTGCATCCTGACAGAGTAGTACACACCAGTATGTGCTTGGTTTCTTTCCTTGATCCAGGTGGTGTACTGAAAGTTTCTAGGAAAAGGTACTATAACAGGGCATCCATTCAGAAGAATGACCATCCTTTTTAGAACTGTTACAAAAAGAAATTTGGTCTTAATATCAGGTGGTAATAGCCTATGTCATCACTTGAGAAATAACGCTATGTGATTATTTATTTAATAAATAAATATTCTTGATTATTTGATCATCAGCAAGTGTGATCATCTCTGTAAAAGCAGAAGTTCTTACAGTTTGCTGTCTATTAACTCAATGCTAAAGAGGAAAGACATCAGCAATGATTGAAGCCACTGCTACTACATATCAATTTGGACAGAAATGTGAGCCACTGGCCACGTTTAAATCTTCAGACCAGATTTTATGATATTTTTAAACTATTATTATTATTTCAGCTTCAATTTAATCAGTTTTTACATAATTTGCTTTTCTTAAGCTAAAAACTTTAAAAATAATGTTTTTTTTTAATCTCTGCAATTTGTTAGCATTGTCTTGAGTAGCAGTAATTTTTTTATGCTTTATTCATCATAATTTAGGATAATTGGCTCAAACTTCTTACCACAACATTGAATTTGGGGGATGGACTTTTTGGTTCTCATTTAAAATTTTCATTGCTTTTTATTTACTATTTTACGTTTCGTATAGTATGTTCCCCAAAGGACAGAAAACCCATTTGAGTTTTTATCATTACAGCTGTGACAGTTATTGATGTGCCAGCAAGTGCTCTGGTACACCAGCGATCATGTGATCAATCATGTTGCCACTGGAACCAATAGAGGCAGCGTCACCCCTACTTCCATTTTAAATTTAACGCTATATATACAGTAGATAAGATCGAAGTTGGCTTTTGTCTTGTTTCGTGGATGCCTAGTCAACACTAACACTTGCCTAAATGTCTCGGGTGCAAGCTTGAAAACATAAATGATAAATGGACAATTGTACGGGATTTTGGACCAGGACCACATCCTCCAAATATGAAAGTGATCATCATTTGGCTTGATATTGAGTATACCTGATCATAACACAAGCTTAGTAAGAAAAGTCATGACCTGATTGTAACCGAGCTGTATTCCCCCTCCTATGCTGTTAGCACAGCGCCAGTCCAGATGTGAGCGGTACTGCTGAGCCTTTTGAGATAGATTGTGTACTACTTATACATTGCCCACCTGTTACATGCTTTTAATGGGGTTGTCAGGCGGCGTGGTTATTGATTGTACTGCCATGTAGAGAACCTTGTATCACGTATGAGATAGAATTGATCCTTAGATACAATTAAATAGCTCTTTACAGGGCCGTACTTAACCATGAGTAGGTTCTTTATATGCTTTTTAACAAATGTGAGAAAAGCAAAAAAAAAAAAAGGAAGATATTGTCAGAAGACTCATAAATAGAGATGAGCGAGTATACTATATTCTGCTCGGTCCAGTATTAGCATACTCGGACCGGCTCGTTACTCGGACGAGTATCTCGCCGGCTCGAGATCGAGCAGTAAATTAATAAAATAAATTGAATAAAAGAATTTTTATTGTAAAAAAAAAAATATTACACATGTTTGCAGATGTTTTACTTGTAAGAACACATTGAAATAACACTATTCTTCACTTTCCAGGTGTTCGCGCGTGTCTCCCGCAAAGTTAGGAGATGTGCACGAACATCTGGAATGTGAAGAATAGTGTTATTTCAATGTGTTCTGCACTTAAATGGTCCTGTGTTCACTTTTTTTAATGTTTTAATACTATTCTTTGCAGCTGTGCGCGCATATCTCCGAACCTATCGGGAGATACGCGCGCACACCTGCAATGTGAAGAATAGAATTAAAACATTAAAAACAGTGAATACAGAACCATTTAAGTGCAGAACACATTGAAATAACACTATTCTTCACATTCCAGATGTTCGTGCACATCTCCTAACTTAGCGGGAGACACGCGCGCACACCTGCAAAGTGAAGAATAGTGTTATTTCAATGTGTTCTTACAAGTAAAACATCTGCAAACATCTGGATTTTTTTTTTGCACTGTTCTTTTACTGTTCAGTTTTATTAAAAAAAATGCTCGGGTCTCCCATTGACTTCAATGGGACTCGTTATTCGAGACGAGCACTCGAGCATCTGGAAAAGTTTGTCTCGAATAACGAGCACCCGAGCATTTTAGTGCTCGCTCATCTCTACTCATAACCTGAACAAATAATAAATACTATATCCAGGACTAGATGTACTGATCATGGTGATTTTGAGAGGTTGAAGTGATACTATTTGACCATGCTCTGTCTACAAGAAGATCATATTAAAGGGTTCATTCCATCTAAGACATAAATGGCATATCCACAGGTGGCGATTTACCTCATCTATGTTCTTCCTGTAATCTCCAATTTAAGGAGTTTTACTAATCACCACTGTGTACACAGTAATCTTGCAGTAACTATAATTTCATAGTTAGATGGTAGATTGGAAAAGTTGCAGGTCCATCAAGTCCAACTTATTGGGGCACATTTACTTACCCGTCCTGTTGCGATCCCAGACATGCGTTGTCCAACAAGGATTTGGAGCGATGCACATTAAGATCGTGCATCCAATTTCCTGCATGTGACGCTTCTCCTGCTGAGGTCCACCGGAGTTCACCTTCTTCTTCCCGGTGCATGTGAGTGCTGATCTCGCGATCCGACATCCACGCCCCCCTCCCCCCCCCCGACTTGTGTCGCATGCAAACCAGCGCTGATGTGATAGAAACCGATCACGTGCACCAAAAACCCAGGGCAATTCAGGGCAAAACGGAAAAGAATTGCGAAACCCGACGAAAATGCGGTGTTCGGCTCCTTAGTAAATCTGCCCCATTGAGTCATAGGGGCACACATTTAATTCTTGGTGATTTTTTATGGTGAATGGTTCTCATTTGCAGCTTTTTTTCCGCCTAAGATCATCTCACTTCAAAGTTTTCCATTGTCTAGTTTTCTGCCATGTTCTCTGAGTATCACCGGAAGCCACATGTGAAAATTGCAAAAAAGTTGCAAATTTTGGCACAAATCTGACCAAACGTAGACAGCTTAGAACCGATAGCAACTTTTAGAGACTTTTTATGATTTTTGCTTTAAAAAGTTGTAAATTCACTAAAGACCAAACCCAAACGCCAACTGTATGAGCTACATCTGATACATCTGACCCGAAAAAACAAAAACAAAAGAAAAACAGATGGACAAAGCCAGAGTTATGATATGTGTGCTCCATAGAGTGTTGATTCAGAGGAAGGCAAAGCATAATGAACAGATATCTATCTGTGTTAAAAATGTGGATTAACACCACCCACGTGTAAGGACCCTAAATAAGGATTAAAGGGGTTGGCCACTTTTCCATATGTTTTTTGTAAAAATTTTGTTCCGCTTTCTTGATATGTAAAGTGAAGCCTCCTGTGTTTTACCTCATCTGTCAGACATTCCTGTCCATAACATGGCTGCAGATGGAGGGTCATGTGATCTCTAACTGTCTATGAACAATAGCCCTGCCAGGCCCTTGACCTTGATACTATCATAAGTTCATGGCAGGGCGATTGTTCATGGATAGATAAGATCACATGACCCTCCATTTGCTGCCATTTTATGGACAGGAATGTCCGACTGATGAGGTAAAAGACAGGAGGCTTCACTTTACATATCAAGAAAGCGGAGCAGAACTTCTAATAAATGTATTCGTAATTAGAATTGGTAAATCAGTAAATTATCTAATATCTTTACCCCCCCACACACACACACACAATACAAAAAACATAAGGTAAAGTTGCCTTTAACCCCTTTAAGAACCGTTCATTACACGTTTGGTCCACATTTGTTATCGTTTAGCCATTTATGGCACATCCTAAATGTATCCATTGCATCAATGATACGTTTGTTTCCTTACTATAAAATAAGGAAGACAAGGCATTCGAAACATATCAATGGGGGCTATTGATCCGTTTTGAATGTGCTGAAACAAATATCATGGTTTTAATTTTTGGTCACGCTGCTGAACTTCTTCCTGATCCCTAATGCGGCCTGTAGTTTTATCTGACCACCTTCTTTCCATCTGGCCTACAGAGGCCTCCTGAGCTGTATCCCATTTTTCCTTTTTCGAGGTTTTGAGAATACCCCGTTAGGTTTATCGGCATGTATCCATGTATCCCTAGCAACCAGTCTATCTCAAATGTTTAAGTTTTTGCAGTTCAAAGTTGGATTGGCGCTGTGCTGACAGCTTGACAGCTGAGAATTTGTGCCATTTGCTATGTCAGCCTGTGATAATGATCAGATCATTATAAAATACATTTAAGCGGAGTGCTTTATAAAGTGCATGGGAATATCTGCTTGAAATTAGCACAATAAAGAGACGGTATTAAGGAGCTGTTGTTTGTGCAGAGCAAGAAGATATACCTTTTATACCGTATTTCTTGAACATAGTGTTATTGTACCTAATTCCTAGAGATTTGTCAGTAAATGCAATGTTTTTGTAAGTTACTCCAGGTTGTTGCCATTAGAGCAGGTTTATATACAGGGTAAGGCTTTTAGCATTTGTTACCTTTTTTTTTTAGAGAAATGTAGTGAAGCTGGTTAGTTCTGACCCCCTGACCTTGCCCTGTAATGTAATCTTCCACTGTAATCTTTATCTAAACTCACGGAGATGAGGTCATGATCCTATAGAAAGAGCCAAAAGTCCATGAAAATATTAGTATAAGAGATGGCAAGTGCAGTATTTACTCCGTGAGACAAACAGCACTAGCAATTTGCTATCACGGATGGGAATTGGGGTTGTCAGAAATCCAGAAAGACAGAATCAATACGTCAGATGTCAATTTTATATGACACCAGAACTGATTCCAATGAGAAGTAAGGGAAATTGCACCTTTCCTATGGGGTATCGTATCATCTTAAGATGCATTACCTACAGGGTGACTTCGTACATTTGTGAACTTTACAAATTTTGAGAAACCGCAAAGTCGACAGGAAAAAAAAGCCACAATCCTTATACTTGTTCTGAAATATTTATTTACCCCACAGTGAAACATTTTACTTTCACAATGGTTCTATTAGAACCTTCAGCATGGAAGACAATATATTATGTATATTATATTGTTATGGACCCCAATTCACAAGAGTTGGTTGGTTTAGCCAACTTTTCTCTTATGTGTATGGGACCTTATGCCTAATCGATATGTTTATGCTTTATAGGATGTGCCCGTATGGTACCTGTACGGCTACGGCCAGGTGGGCACACGTTAGTGTGGATGAGCCCTTAGTCAACCACATGGTAGATGTCCTTTATCGACAAATGCTAGATTAAAAAGATCTTTTGTTGGTCCCTATAGGACAGTGATGGCTAACCTTTTAGAGCCTGAGTGCCCAAACTTCAACCAAAATCCGCTTATTTATTGCAAAGTGCCAGCACAGCAATTTAAGCAGTAATTTATTTTTGCTTGTTCTTTGACAACTTTCAATCGTTTAGCCTCCTAAAGACACCAACACATTTGAAAGGAGGAGGGCAAATTGGCCTATTATTGTGGGAAGATTCTGTCGGAAAATTTTTTGAGTCCTGTCTGGTGAACTTCATGCTGTGGTGATGGCCTGGGTGCCCACAGAGAGGGCTCCGAGTGCCGCCTCTGGCACCAGTGCCATAGGTTCGCCACCACTGCTCTACACCTAGAGGAGAGGAGGTTCTACCATCACCATAGACAGGGGGCATCCTTTACACCTAGAGGAGAGGAGGTTCTACCATTACCATAGACAGGGGGCATCCTCTACACCTAGAGGAGAGGAGGTTCTACCATAACCATAGACAGGGGCATCCTCTACACCTAGAGGAGATAAGGTTCTACCATCACCATAGACAGGGGAGATCCTCTACACCTAGAGGAGAGGAGGTTCTACCATCACCATAGACAGGGGGCATACTCTACACCTAGAAGAGAGGAAGTTCTACCATCACCATAGACAATGGGCATCCTCTACACCTAGAGGATGGATGGTTCTACCATCACCATAGACATGGAGCATCCTCTACATCTAGAGGAGAGGAGGTTCTACCATCACCATAGACAGGAGGCATCCTCTACATCTAGAGGAGAGGAGGTTCTACCATCACCATAGACAGGAGGCATCCTCTACATCTAGAGGAGAGGAGGTTCTACCATCACCAAAGACAGGGGATATCCTCTACACCTAGAGGAGAGGAGGTTCTACCATCACTATAGACAGGGGGCTTCCTCTACACTAGTGATGGCTAACCTTTTAGAGCCTGAGTGCCCGGCTTCAATAAGCTGCTTATTTATTGCAAAGTGCCAGCACAGCAATTTAAGCAGTAATTTATTTCTCCTTTTTCTTTGACAACTTTCAATCGTTTAGCCTAGTAAAGACACCAACACAGTTGAAAGGAGGAGAGGAGGTTCTACCATAACCATAGACAGGGGGCATCCTCTACACCTAGAAGAGAGGAGGTTCTACCATCACCATAGACAGGAGGCATCCTCTACACCTAGAAGAGAGGAAGTTCTACCATCACCATAGACATGAGGCATCCTCTACACCTAGAGGATGGATGGTTCTACCACCAAGATAGACAGGGGACATCCTCTACAGTTAGAGGAGAGGAGGTTCTACCATCACCATAGACAGGAAGCATCCTCTACACCTAGAGGAGAGGAGGTTCTACCATCACCAAAGACAGGGGATATCCTCTGCACCTAGAGGAGAGGAGGTTCTACCATCACCATAGACAGGGGGCATCCTCTACACCTAGAGGAGAGGCGTATCTACCATCAACATAGACAGGGAGCATCCTCTACAAGTAAAAGAGAGGAGGTTCTACCATCACCATAGACAGGGGGCATACTCTACACCTAGAGGAGAGGAGGTTCTACCATCACCATAGACAGAGATCATCCTCTACACCTAGAGGAGAGGAGGTTCTACCATCACCATAGACAGGGGACATCCTCTACACCTAGAAGAGAGGAGGTTTTACCATCACTATAGACTGGGGGGATCCTCTACACCAGTGATGGCTAACCTTTTAGAGCCTGAGTGCCCAAACTTCAACCAAAAGCCACTTATTTATTGCAAAGTGCCAGCACAGCAATTTAAGCAGTAATTTATTTCTCCTTGTTCTTTGACAACTTTCAATAGTTTATCCTCCTAAAGACACCAACACAGTTGAAAGGAGGAGGGCAAATTGGTCTATTATTGTAGGAAGATTCTGTAGGAAGATTTTTTGAGTCCTGTCTGGTGAACTTCATAACGGGGTGATGGCCTGGGTGCCCACAGAGAGGGCTCCGAGTGCCGCCTCTGGCACCAGTGCCATAGGTTCGCCACCACTGCTATAGGAACATTAGGAATGGGTCGACCACTTTGCCAATATATTGGACACACTTTTTTTTCTAAAACATTTCTTCATGCACTAAAAATGTTCCCAATCAGTATCATAGTATATAATATATAAGGTTGGAAAAAGACGCAAGTCCATCAAGTCCAACCTTTAAGAATTAAATAAATGTTTTGTCCCCATAACCCGTGATATTTTTGCTCTCCAGAAAGGCATCCAGGCCTCTCTTGAACATGTACATAGAGTCGGCCATTACAACCTCCTGCGGCAGAGAGTTCCATAGTCTCACTGCTCTTACAGTAAAGAACCTTTGTCTATGTTGATGGTAGAATCGCCTCTCCTCTAGGCGCAGAGGATGCCCCCTTGTCCTGGTCACAGGCCTAGGTATAAAAAGATCTTTGGAGAGATCCTTGTACTGTCCGTTCAGGTATTTGTACATTGTAATAAGGTCTCCCCTCAGTCGTCTTTTTTCTAAACTGAATAATCCCAAATTTTGTAATCTGTCAGTGTATTCTCATCCCCCCAGTGCATAAAGAAACGGGCATGTAATGTTGGATATCAACCGTCAGTAAACTGATAGTAGATGTTGTTTAATAAAGCATTAACTAATAAGACAAAACTGTATTTGCATGACTGGTCAAACTTTCAAACTAAAATTGCAGAGTCCAATAAAAACTGACCTAGAAAAACTTCCCGTAAGGTCACAGCCCACAAGTCAATCTCCGGTAGTCTGGAAAGCCCACTGGTCCAGAATGACATCTGCACACCTGACAGCATTAGCATTATAGCCCTTGTCTAAAGTAAAAATTTACCTCTCAAAGGCGTAATAAATGCTCATGGCCAATGATCTATTCATAAAGCTTCTATTCAGAATAATCCAATATTCAGGCAACGTCATTTTCATTGCTTACGAACGCACAGCGACAAATACCGAGCGTAGAATATCCGAGCAGAAAAGATCAGCGTCGCCTGAATCGATGTATTTCCAATTGTGCTCTTTTAAGTAACGTCAATAATTAAAACATGACACGCGGATAAAGGATCTGCCACTTCGAATTGATTCCACTTTGTGTGAAAGCTGACACTTCTATCCACAGAACAATTTTGATTTCGCTACGTCAAAGGCAGGCAACTTGGGGGAAAGTGACATGAATGGAGTTCTTTTGGCAGCAAAAAAAAAGAGAAATCAAAGCAAGGAATTTTTTTTTTCCCTCTTCTATGCAGAGCAGCGAGAGAGCCCGAAACCATCATTGTGTAGAAAATTGCAACGTCCGTGAACACGGTTTTGTCTGCATTCAACAGGTTCTCGCAGATTTGTTCAGATATAGTGAGGCCGCTTTCTATTCACAGTGTAAGCTGATTACAAGATTACCGTAACCAAAATAAATGTATTTAGAAGACATGAAGCTGTTATTTTTCAGTGCAGTGAAAAATATGGAACGTATGAGATATTAGTTATGGAAAATGTGAGATGTTGCGAGCATTAAATATGGTGTAAAGTTGTCATAAGTCTATAAAATCACACAGCATAATCAGGAATCCAGACGAACAATTAGAAAAAGCAGCGTGCAATCCTCTGGGCAGCAGATTACACTTTTATAGTTCCCTAGTGGTGGTATACAGATGTATACAGATGTATCTGGCACATTGCCTTAGCTGAGATTCAGTTAAAGGGAATATGTCAGCAGTTTTTTACTGACCTTGTTAGGTATTGGTCCTGTAGGTTTGTGCAATCAGACTGATGTTTGCATGTACTTAGCAATGGTTTTAAAAAAATTAATTTATATTCCAGGATTGTAACTGTACTTTGAGCACTGAGAAAGTCTCCTCGCACTTCTGTGTTTCTCGATTTAACATCCCAGCTAGATTTTGCAATCATGTCAGCAAAGCCACCTCCGACGCTTATCCTGGGGTTGGGGGGCTGGGTTGGTGAGCCTGAATTATAAACCCAAATTTTAGGCTGAAGTCAGGATTCATGGACCCGAACCCCCAATGTTTGGCATAAACATTGCGCTTCAGTTTCACTCATGCCTATCTTTGAAGCAGGGCCAGCGCCAGCACAGGGCATATCTGGGCAAGTGCCGTGGCCCAGAGTTTCTGGGGGGCCCACATAAAGCTATACATAAGGAATCCATTGGGTGAGGGGGCTGTATATAAAAAAAATCCATGAGGGGCTGTTTGGAATATTTTAGGGAACAGGAGACTCTTTTAGTTTCTGAATTTAATGGCACCACGGGAGTTCTCCACACAGTGGCCCAGTGAGGCTCTGTCGCCCAGGGGCCTACTGAAACCTGGAGCCGACCTTGCTTTATAGATATCATTTTTTTAACATTATTATTCAGGTATTTCTGTAGAAAACTATAAAGAAGGGAGGGGGATAAAAGGAGGAACAACACAGAGCAGCATAGAACATATAGTGACCCCTGGTTTCCTCACCCATTGTTTTTCACCTCTTTTAAGCATAAAATTCTGACGTCCCCAACATTAAAAATCCCTGCACCTCGGCTTCACCCACAGTGCGCTCCAGCACAATAGATTGTTTGCATTATTTTCCATCTAGGAGCCTCGTATGTGAAACAGCTTGAGGCCCAGACAACAGTTCACACTTTGCATTCTGATGTCGCTTCAGCATTTAGATTTTTTATTTTGCACAAAACTGGGAATGGATCCAAAAGAATAATAAAGCTTTCAAGTACACGACTCTCCCCTTTGGGCTTCACACTCCAGAATTTTTGGTCATATAGCGAACCCTGCACTGTATAAACCTTCCCTTACTGACCCCCATCACCCTGTTTCCCGAGCTACTTCACATGTCCATCATTAGAATAGCAAAGTCGTCTCTTCTGAAGGTGGAGAGAAAGTGAACTTTAATCACTGAGCTCAAGTTTTCTTTCTTGTGGCAGTTGACAAAGCAGAAGAACTGAACAAATTGTTCATAGTGTCCTATCTGCAGGTAGATTATTTGGAAATAGGATGAGCTGAGCAGATTGTACATAGTGTCCTATCTGCAGACAACATGTTATAGAGCAGGAGGAGCAGAGAAATTGTACATAGTGCCCTATCTGCAGGCAGCATGCTCTTTAAAACCTGCCTGCAGGTAGGACACTATGGACAATTTTTCAGCTTCTCCTGCTCTATAACGTGCTGCCTATAACATGCAGATCGTACATAGTGTTCTATCTGTAGGCAGCATGTTATAGAGCAAGAGGAGCTGAATAGTTTGTACATAATGTCCTATCTGCAGGCAGCTCCTCCTGCTCTATAACACGGACAGGAGGAACTGAGTTAATTGTATATAGTGTCCTATCTGTAAGCAGCACATTATAGAGCAGGAAGAGCTGAACAGATTATACATAGTGTTCTATTTGTAGACAGCATGTTATAGAGCAGGATGAGCTGAGCAGATTGTGCATAGGTTGCTATCTGTAGGCAGCATGTTATAGATCAGAAGGAGTTGAGTAGACTCTACATCATGTCATACCTGCAGGCAACATGTTATAGGGCAGGAGGAGCTGAGCTGATTGTACATAGTGTCCTATCTGTAGGCAGCATATTATAGAGCAGGATATGCTGAGCAGATTATACATATTCTATTTGTACGCAGCATGTTATAGAGCAGGAGGAGCTGAGCAGGTTGTACATAGTGTCCTATCTGCATGCAGCATGTTATAGAGAGGGAGGAACTGAGCAGATTGTACATAGTGTCCTATCTGCAGGCAGCATGTTATAGAGCAGAAGGAGCTGAGCAGATTGTACAGAGTGTCCTATCTGTAGGAAGCATGTTCTAGAGCAGGAGGAGCTGAGCAGATTGTGCACAGTGTCCTATCTACAGGCAGCATGTTATAGAGCAGGTGGAGCTGAGCAGATTGTACATAGTGTCCTATCTGTAGGCAGCATGTTATAGAGCAGGAGGAGCAGATTGTGCACAGTGTCCCTATAAAAATTTATTCTTCTCACTTAATTTGCTTTATACAAATATTTACCCAGAGGAAATGTAAAGTGTTGTGAATATGGGGTGAAATAAGATTAAGGATCATGGAAAGAAAGCCCATAGGGATTAAAGCTCTTGAGTCTATAGTCCTCGCTGTCACTTTGATCCACTGTAATCTGGGCTGGATGCCGGAATATAATAAAACCCGGCCGTGCTGCATTAGTTTTTATCTTCAAAACTGCATTTTACCTGTTTAACCATCAAAATGTCCCTTCATATGAATTATGAAAAAAATTGCACTGAAAATGAGTGTATTTCATTAAGTAAAGCAAAACATAGATTTTTACCCTCCACAATTTGCTTATCCAAAATAAATGTTGTTGTGTCCACTTAATTGATGATAAAATATAATATTTAACGATAAACATAGTGCGGATCTCCTGCATTATGCAGCAAGATAATCATAGTGCGGATCTCCTCCCCACTACGACGCGATGATCATAGTGCGGATCTCCTCCCCTCTATGACGCGATAATCATAGTGTGGATCTCCTCCCCTCTACGACGCGATGATCATAGTGCGGATCTCCTCCCCTCCACGACGTGATAATCATAGTGCGGATCTCCTCCCCTCTACGACGTGATAATCATCGTGCGGATCTCCTCCCCTCTACGACGTGATAATCATAGTGCGGATCTCCTCCCCTCTACGACGTGATAATCATAGTGCGGATCTCCTCCCCTCTACGACGTGATAATCATCGTGCGGATCTCCTCCCCTCTACGACGTGATAATCATAATGCAGATCTCCTCCCCTCTACGACGTGATAATCATAGTGCGGATCTCCTCCCCTCTACGAAGTGATAATCATAGTGCGGATCTCCTTCCCTCTATGAAGCAATAATCATAGTGCGGATCTCCTCCCCACTACAATACAATGATCATAGTGCGGATTTCCTCCCCTCTATGACATGATGATCATAGTGCAGATCTTCTCCCCTCTACAACGCAATAATCATAGTGTGGATCTCCTCCCCTCTTCGTCGCAATAATCATAGTGCAGATCTCCTCCCCACTACGACGCAATGATCATAGTGCAGATCTCCTCCCCACTACGACGCAATGATCATAGTGTGGATCTCCTCCCCTCTACAACGCAATAATCGTAGTGCGGATCTCCTCCCCTCTACGACGCAATAATCATAGTGCAGATCTCCTCCCCTCTACAACGCAATAATCATAGTGTGGATCTCCTCCCCTCTTCGTCGCAATAATCATAGTGCAGATCTCCTCCCCACTACGACGCAATGATCATAGTGTGGATCTCCTCCCCTCTACAACGCAATAATCGTAGTGCGGATCTCCTCCCCTCTACGACGCAATAATCATAGTGCAGATCTTCTCCCCTCAACAACGCAATAATCATAGTGTGGATCTCCTCCCCTCTTTGGCGCAACAATCATAGTGTGGATCTCCTCCCCTCTACGACGCAATAATCATAGTGCAGATCTTCTCCCCTCAACAACGCAATAATCATAGTGTGGATCTCCTCCCCTCTACGACACGATGATCATAGTGCAGATCTTCTCCCCTCTTTGGCGCAACAATCATAGTGTGGATCTCCTCCCCACAACGACGCAATAATCATAGTGCGGATCTCCTCCCCACAACGACGCAATAATCATAGTGTGGATCTTCTCCCCTCTACAACGCAATAATCGTAGTGTGGATCTCCTCCCCTCTACGACACAATGATCATAGTGTGGATCTCCTCCCCTCTACGACACAATGATCATAGTGTGGATCTTCTCCCCTCTACAACGCAATAATCATAGTGTGGATCTCCTCCCCTCTTCGTCGCAATAATCATAGTGCAGATCTCCTCCCCACTACGACGCAATGATCATAGTGTGGATCTCCTCCCCTCTACAACGCAATAATCGTAGTGCGGATCTCCTCCCCTCTACGACGCAATAATCATAGTGCAGATCTTCTCCCCTCAACAACGCAATAATCATAGTGTGGATCTCCTCCCCTCTTTGGCGCAACAATCATAGTGTGGATCTCCTCCCCTCTACGACGCAATAATCATAGTGCAGATCTTCTCCCCTCAACAACGCAATAATCATAGTGTGGATCTCCTCCCCTCTACGACACGATGATCATAGTGCAGATCTTCTCCCCTCTTTGGCGCAACAATCATAGTGTGGATCTCCTCCCCACAACGACACAATAATCATAGTGCGGATCTCCTCCCCACAACGACGCAATAATCATAGTGTGGATCTTCTCCCCTCTACAACGCAATAATCGTAGTGTGGATCTCCTCCCCTCTACGACACAATGATCATAGTGTGGATCTCCTCCCCTCTACGACACAATGATCATAGTGTGGATCTTCTCCCCTCTACAACGCAATAATCATAGTGTGGATCTCCTCCCCACTACGACACGATGATCATAGTGCGGATCTCCTCCCCTCTACAACGCAATAATCATAGTGCAGATCTCCTCCCCTCTACAACGCAGATAAACGAGATAAACATAGTCACAACCAGCACAACTTCTCCGGCAGAGGTTTTCTTCCCTTCCTCCAACGCTTGTAACATACTTTCATCTCTGACATATCCATCATTTAAACCCTTCCAGTGAGAGGAGCCTCAGACTGAGAAGATCATTTGATAATTTACAATATGCTTGCAGATTTTAATGACTGGAGACATCTAAATCTTCCCCACTCCAATGCTTTGAAATGGCCTGTAAATTGAGCACAAATCCACATGTCTGTTAATTTCTTCCTTGCTTAGAATTAATTCAGGATTTGCTCAGTGGGAATGATATATTTTTATATTTGTTCTCCCTAATTTGATATGTTAATCTTGATTTTTCATTTTTAAGGTGTCTGCGTTGCCGACGTTTCAAATACAAAGAGGAAATGTGCGAATACCAATTAAATGGAGGCTCCTGCTCGTATTTTATAATGAAATTTGTGTCCCCCAGATACGGAGAGAATTGAGAGGATTTGACAACCGTTGTTTTCATTTTTCGGTGTTGATTCATTGTTACATGACACCACTTATGTGTCTAGGTTCTGATCATTAAAAACTATTAGACTGCAATAAAACTGACAAGTGACAACAGACAGGACCTCCACATCACTCCAATTATTATGTGTGTAGGTAGAGCTAGTGAACCTCCCCCTCCCTCCTGCTCCTTGGGTACTTCCCAGAGGATGTGGGAGGGGGAAGTGCTCCCGCACAGTGTAAGAGCCTCTGAAGCTATAGGATGGAGGGGCTCTGGTAACGCCCCCAGATCCTGTGTACCTGTGTGACATCATGTGACCAGGGATATATAATGAGCTGTGCACCTCTGTGACATTACATGACCAGGGATATACCGAGCTGTGCACCTGTGTGACATCACATGACCAGGGAGATAACGAGCTGTACGTCTGTGTGACATCAAATGACCAGGTATATAACAAGCATACACCTGTGTGACATATCACGACCAGGGATATAACGAGTCATGCACCTGTGTGACGTCACATGACCAGGGATATAACGAGCCTTACGTCTGTGTGACATCAAATGACCAGGGATATAATGAGCTGTGTGTCTGTGTGACATCACATGACCAGGGATATACGGAGCCGTGCACCTGTGTGACGTCACATGACCAGGGATATAACGAGCCTTACGTCTGTGTGACATCAAATGACCAGGGATATAATGAGCTGTGTGTCTGTGTGACATCACATGACCAGGGATATACGGAGCCGTGCACCTGTGTGACGTCACAAGACCAGGGATATAACAAGCCGTACGCCTGTGTAACATCAAATGACCAGGGATATAACAAGTCGTGCACCTGTGTGACATCACATCACCAGGAACCAGTTTTTATCCTCAGGAAGTAAACAATGAAGCTTCCTATCAAATGACAACAAGCAGAGATCTAGAAAACTGAGAAATCGATACAGAAACTATATTGGAAAACTGAATAATATTACATTACATAAACAATAATATTTACTTGTTGAAATGGGACAACCCCTTTATTCATATGTTTGTTTAATGCAGATGTATCTTACAATAACTTCCTACGTATTAGATATATATTTTTTTATGTTTGTAAGAATTATTAGGTGAAAAATAAGTAGGATTAGAGCAGAAAGTCAAAAACAGTCAAGAATCTGATAACCGGTAAAATATGTTTTCTGGAGGAGAGATGATAAAGTGTGTATTGACGTGGTGCAAGTGAAACTGCTGAATGATATAGGAAGGTAATTACGGAACTAAAGAAAGCCCAGATATAAGATCTTAGAGCAGGGGCTCTGAATGACAGCGCTTTGATATATTTATTGAGTATAATCTCTATCTGGAGCCGGGTACCACAACTGGCTGTATATACTGATTCTGACTGTATGATTTAATCTGTAGATGGTGCACATATTTCTGCACAGTTGTTGTTGCTTGACTTTGTAATATCCTCGGGGTGTTTATTTGAGTTTCTGTATGTTATTGCTGCGGAGCCAGACTAATAATAGTTACCACAGTATGCCTGATTCCACGGGGCACGAGACGCTCGCTGTTTATATGTGGGTTTATTCGGAGAGAGAGAGCAATTAAAATTATTTCTCAAATGGGGAAATGTCAACTATAATATCTGTCTCTATCAGTTGGGATGTTCTCTCCAGTTTGGCAGCCTTAAAGGGCAGTAGAAACTCTTTAACATTCCCCATATCTTGGGTTTTCTCTGTTTAGAGAAAACAAAACCAGTGAATTTTTTTTTTTAATTTTATTGAAAAAAAACCTGTAATTTTCTATAAGGTCTCCTGTAAATTATTGTCATAATGGCAGATGTTATTGTATTAAATTGAATTAAATTCTATTATTTACCTCTTCCAAAGTTTTCCTATTAATCTCTATGAGAGGCAAAGTATATAGCAGGATAAGTGAACCTGTTAACAGGAATGAGTAGAAATGAGTTTGTCAGCATTCTTAATAATTCTAGTAGTTATAATATATATATATATATATATATATATATATGTATATATATATATATATATATATATATATATATATATATATATATATATATAGTAGTTAAAAGATAGTAATAATTTATTTCACATTACCTGGCTCCCTGCCAGCAGCATGTGGTGAGTCCCAGGGACTGGCAGATGTAGCCTTTGAGCCTGGATCAGACTCCCCTCTTCTACAATCATACAGAAAATGTGTAGGAGAGGAAGAATGCATGAGGAGACACAGACACACACAAGCTGCAGCTGCCCTTCCCCAGGGACTCACCACAAGCTGCTAGCAGGGAATCAAGTAATGTAAAATAAACTACTGAAATTATTCAGAATGCTGACAAAAATTGTTAAAATCAGCATAGTATAGGCTATTGGAACCTGTCACCAGATAAATATGACATTCCTGATGACATTTTCCCTTCAAACCACCATTTTTTCTATTCTCTAACTCTAAATCTCAGCCATCACCAGTATATACAGTATATATAAGCTTAGTCACTTGTGTAAACATTGCCCCATTATCCTTTACACTGGAAATTCATGTGGGCTCATGTTTCTCTCTCTGAAATCTTCTGTTTTGGATTTACTTGACCTCACTTTTAAAAGGGTCAAAAGCAGTAAATTATCACATTTTATTATCAATCCATTATTCATGCAACATTCCCTGGGTCCATGTTTAGCTGCTAGATTGCAGGGATTACAACTATTGCCTGTTTCCTTACCAAATTACACGTTCACGCACACGATAGAATTGTGTAGGTTTCACAGCTTTTACTCCTTGCAACATAAACTAAATACTAGCTGAATAAGCAAAGTGGACTGATACCAAACATCCCGCTGGTGAAGCACATCCTTTATATAAGAGGAGAGACTGCACTTTGTGAAGAGCATTCCCAGACAAAGAAGGCAGCAAGCCATAAAAAAGCATTGGGAATTTGCTCCTGTCCATCCAGTGGATTGTTTGTGAGGAAGTAGAGTAGAGCCACCGTCGGGGGCTCCTCTGCATGTGCTTATAGCGGGCGTTCCAGCTCCATTCCACAGAACACCATTGGAGCTTTGTAATTTACATTCATAGAATTTTTCAATTTGGATTATAGGGAGGTTATTGGAAAAGTTTTCCATACTGTATGCAGACTACTATACACCAACAAAATTAGGACCGTCTGTCCACACTGTACCACTGTTGTTGTATCATCCTTTGATAAATCATTTAATCTATCCAACCTAATCCTTTATGGAACAGCATCTACTTAAGAACACTCGACTAACAGACGACCCCTTGTTACAAATGGACTTCTGGATGTTAGTAATTTACTGTACTTTAGTCCTAGGCTACAATGATCAGCGATAAGAGTTTCCAAAGCTGTCTGCAATTAAGTTTTATTGGTAATCCTGGTTCTAATGGTCACCCAAAAGTTTTAAAATCCAATTCTCACAGAGACCAAAACAAATTTTGACTGGGGTTACAATAAGAAAATATACAGTTCAAACTTACATACAAATTCAACTTAAGAACAAACCTACAGGGACTGTAGGGGGGGACTGCCTTTAATTACATCCCATATGAGCCAGCTCAGGACTGTATACAGAGTAGTAAATTATCACTATAGGATATACCATAGCAGAGCAAATAATTCAGTAGGGTTAACAATCTTAAGCTAAAAAATATATTGAAAAGTTATTGGAGAAACATTTATCCAACTGACAGCTATATTATCTGTCAACTGGAATTTTTAAAAGAGAAGGGGATGAAATATTTTATTTTTTGACTATTTTTATTAAAACTCATCTACCCTTCTGCTCTTTTACAGAGCTCACAGCCTGGTGAGATTACATCAGAGGGGGAGGGAGGAGCTGTACAGGAGCACAAAGGTGGGGGCCAAGAGCTGAGGAGTCTGCAGCACAGACAGGTCACATTTTGTTCTTCAAAATGCATCCAAACCAAAGCCCAACCCCTGGGACTACACAGAGGATTCTGTCAGGGTACAAGGTAAGTTATTACACACAATTATATTGTAATGGAAATGCTTAGAAAAGGCAGAAATGCATATCTACAATGCAGGTGTAATGGACTTCTGTAACCTGTCTGTAGAGAAAATGAGGTGACAGGTTCCCTTTAAGATAGCACGTAAAAAATAAACGTTATGACCCTTAAACCGCCATGTATTAAAATTTGCGTCTTTTCTGAGTCTTTTCAGTTAAACATATCTCCAGGGCCGCTATCATTGCATAGTCAGAATGGTAACAAGATTATCTTTATGAATTCAATCTATGCACGGCCATGGAAAAACATAGTTGCTGATGTAAACGGGTTAAAACTTTATGGGAAATTATTTTCATAATATAATTTCTATCTGTTCGGAGGGCGGTACACAAATATATTCTGCTTTAGTAAGATTCAGACGTGTTTAGTACCTAATAATTAAGCTGATGTTTTTACGTGTCGCTATTAGCCACGTTTATTGTTTGATGCTATTAAAATGCACTTGAGATTGTGCAAAAATCATCTGTTCTATTTAACGTGTTAAATCTGTCGATGGAAGAAAACTACGCGAGTGTGACTGAACATTAAGAGAGGGAACCCGGTGCTTAAACTTCTGTGCCTTAAAAATAGCATGCGCTGGCACAATGCA
The DNA here is from genome assembly GCF_040894005.1 of Engystomops pustulosus. Classification (NCBI taxonomy): domain Eukaryota; kingdom Metazoa; phylum Chordata; class Amphibia; order Anura; family Leptodactylidae; genus Engystomops; species Engystomops pustulosus. The sequence goes on along the minus strand of NC_092415.1, from coordinate 178,151,603 downwards.
GAATTAAGGAATACTTAGCGTGTGAGCCAGTTGGCACCATTAATTCTGCCAGAGAGCACTTGGTGAATCACAGGATGACAATTAGAGTGTGTCGCATAGATAAAGTATCTGGAAATCACAGTATTGTCAAACTGAGAAAGAATTTGACATCCTATGTTTACAGAATACTAAACTTGTTCAAGGTCTCCATCTGGGAATATTTACTACACCTTAGTTTAAAATTATCACATACACATCTCTTCGGCAAGCTCCCAGCATGGAAGAGGGAAGTGGGAAGGGCGTGCATAATTAGCAGCCTGGAGGGGCGGACATCTTGTCCCTGAACTTCTGCCTGCAAAGTCTTTTTTCTTGGGGATCCCGGCGTGGCAACATTAAAAAAGACCAGCGTTGGGATCAGAATGAAGAGGAGCTTAGGTGAGTATGTCTGGTTTGTTTTCTGTTATTTTTAATGGTTAGAGGTTCAGAGAGTGCTCTGAAGTGTATGGTAGCGGTATAATATATAGTTCCTTTATTTATAAAGAGCACACAGATTACGCAGAGCTGCATGGAGCTTACCAAATAAGTCCCTGTTCCCAATGGAGCTCACAATCTAATCAACCAACCAATATGTTTTGGAGTGTGGGAGGAAACTGCGGTATATGTGGCCATGTGCCCTCTGGGAGCCAAGGACCCTGGAAGTCCATTGTACAGCCCTAATATTGTACATCACCAGTCCTTCACACGAGAAAAGCTAGACTCTAACCCCACCAATGTGAAAATAACCAGGAACCATTGATATGTACATACAACTATCTAAATAAATATTTAAAGGGGTTTTCTGTGCTCACTTTAAGACCCACAGGAAACTGGAAGAAGGTGAATGTTAAAAAATGGAACAAACTTGCTCGTACTCTTTGTTTCTTTAGAATTGCTCCCTCTTCTTGTGCCTACTGGAGAACTGAGATGGATCTAATTTGTGGATTAATGCTCTCAAAAAGATCTCAGAAAACAAATTTTCAACCAGAACTATATTAACAATAATGTCTACAGCTACCAAACAAAAATAGTAGTTTCCAGGACAACAGACTACAAACATATGTGTTGTCTGATCTTGTACCCGTACTCTTTTCCATCTATGCCTTAATTCTAATATAGCTAGGTAACAATATGTAGGGAAAACATTAAGAGTCCAACGTTCTGTTATTACTATGGAAACACATGGTAACAATGATAGTCTATTTGAATAGTTGTTCTTTCCTCTTATTTTAAAATCTCTGGAGTAATAAGACATTGTTATCAAGGTGAACCTGGACTCTAAGCATAACTTAGACACATAGGTGGATGTTTTTTACAACCTTGTCTGTTCCTCAGAAAAACGAGGGACGTGTGTTGTGTCTAGAGCGGAGCAATGAACATAACATATGATGTGACAGGTGCTTGGTGGCACTGTTCCCAAAAACCCTCTCCCCATATGTATGATGAATAGGCTGCACAGCATTCAGCATCCTAAATTAATCTTCACAATTGTTGCTTATTAAAGCCTGTGTTTAATGTAGAAACATGGTCTTTGTTGTCCGTAATACGATAATAGAGTCATCTGTTGCCAGTGGATGTCCCATAGTTATTAACATGTCTCACCAAAAGATGACTAATACCTATACATTGTTATACGCGAACTTTATAGTAAGCCTTATAGAATGTAAACTGTAGGAATCATCGGACCTCCTATCTAACATTGACAATGAGCTAACAAAATTTTCTTAAGAGGTTTCTTTAAACAAAGAGAGCCCCCTTAATAATATAGTCATTAGGGTCTTCAGCATATTGTTCCAGGTCCTGGTCTAGGACTTCCAGGAATTGGCTGATTTCGCCTGTACAGGTCTCAGCCAACTAGGTATTTTTTCAGTAAACTCTTTGCGAGATTTTTTGTATCACATGGTAGTTTAGAGCATATATTTGTGTAACTAGGGATCAGAGGTCCTGTTAAAGTTCAGATTTGGCCAAGTTTGGCAGAATCCGAAGCTCAGAAATTCTAATCTGAGCCTCACCAGTAGCACATGTGATCAGTGTCAGCAGGAATTGTGGGTGTCAGCAGGAATTGTGGTGCCACTGACAGCATTTAGTTGACCCGTGTGCCACCATTTTCCTGGATCATCCATCCTTGGAAAAATGTCTAAACATGTGTCATCTACTTTTAAATTCAGCTGGTGTCTTTCCCAGTCGACATTTAAAGAGTTGACCCATGTGGGGAGCTAACCCAACCCGAATATGGGTGAGCTGAGCCCGGAGCCGAAGTACTGAAATACTGAACAATAATAGTTTGGTAACTAAAGATTCAATTACCAGAAGATTCGCCACATTTTTCAAAAGTTTACATTTGCATCCGAATTGATGTTGCTTCAATGATCCTGGAAATTGGTTTATAAACCCCTCTCATACTCTAAAACAAGCCTGCATGAGAAAAAACATTGCTGCTTTCTTTTAGAACCAGAGCCCCTCTTTGATTATTCGTATAGTTTTGTCTCATTTCAGTAAATAGGAGTGGACTTCAATATCTGGTGTTGCCTATGTATAATGGTGACACCCTGCTTTCTAATCTTTTACAACCACTTTGATAAAAAGTTATGTGCATTGGAACAATTAGTGCATCATAACAATGACTAAATTTACAACTTTTTTCTGTATATTTCAGGAAGGGTTGTTTGGCTTCTTCTGGATCACCAGGATTTATAGGTTGGACTTGATGGAGCTGAACTTTTATGATCCTTATCTATTATGTTACTATGGGCGGGGGGCTTCTTATTGATTTTTTTTTCCCTCTGGCGCCTTATTTTAAAGCGACACGATATTGGATTTCCTCACAAATTGTTCTCCTTTTGAGTGCTAAATTTTGAATCCAACACTTTTCCGATGCTTTGGCGCACAATTAGAGCAGCTAAACGCTGGTCTGCGGAGTTCTATTCCACCTTCAGGAATGGGAAGACAGTTCTAAACCTTTTTGTTCATGCACCAGTCCATTAATCTCTTGCGCCGAAAAATGACATCCCACTGAAAATTATAGAACGGTTCCTTGGCCACCCTGTCCCCAAATTGACAAATACCTGCCTATGTATTCCAGTATTTTTCATCCGTGACTGCACAGTTCTTGTTATTTTGGTGTTTGTACAGTATATTTCAGTTTTCGATCTCACAAAAATCTATCTGCAACCAAAGCTTTAGGACCAGTTGTGAACGCAGCTTAGATATCAAACTACAGTGATGTACCAAATATTGACTTCCAGCCGGTCGTCTTATAAAATCAGCTTCCCTTATCCTGCGCAGAGGACCAGGATTTATTTTCAAAGGCATAATGATGAATAAGACACAATACAAAGATTGTAAAATCTCCTCTTTTTCCCTATTAACATTCCAGGAATTGTCTTCACAATAGCTCAGGACACGGGAGGATGTACTGCGCATCCATTAAGGAATTGAGGAAAAATTATCTCGGTTGGGGGCTTAATAGAAGTGCGGCTAACGTCTGCCTAGCAGTGTGCTGTGCCGTTCTCTAATGAATTGTGTGCAAGGCTTTGTGCCAGTGCCAAGGTTGTTGATGGATGGCAGGGCACCGAAGATCATCTCCCGGGGTTGTTAGTTATGGTATCTTGATGCATTGTAACAAAGCACAGCTGAAAGTTGGTTGATGTGTTTATCAACATATTTGCAATAATGGAAAGTCCTTGGGGAAAGAAAATATAACACACGGTAATTTTCAGGTGGGGTAGGGCAGACGCCTGGTGCGGAGAGGGTTAGGAGGTAAATGAGTTAAACGGGAAATAATGTGTAACATATAACACTTCACAACATTGTATCTTTCTGTCCTTAAATGTAAGTGCACTTAGCGGCAATCCATACATCCCCGGTGGAAGAGGGGGGGGGGGGGGTGATATTAATTCAGAATATGTACACAGTCAGAAATTCAGTCAAAGGAAAAATCATGTTTTTCGTGTATTGTACAAACGCCCCTTCAGATCCCATCCCAGTGTGACGTGAGTATTAACCCAGAGTCTTGATTTCAGGATTTGGTGTAGCAGGTCCCTGGAAAGCATCTTTTCTGGGGCTGAATAATCTGGAAGGGCTAGATGCCTGCATAGTATGAGGATGAATATTGTCTATTTGTTATATATCCCGTCATAAGCTATAATTTGCTATAGCGACACTAGGTCAGAGGAATTTACTGATGATCAGAGGTTAATGTCCGTTGTGTTAGGCGAAATTTGAACAATAGTTTAAATCAGGTACCTTGTACCCAAACACCAGCCAGCACCGGGCGCAATACGTTTAAATGCTTCAGGCTTTGTTGGCAGCATTTAAAGGTACAGGTCCACTCATCACTATTTAACAGCCACAATTGGTAGATTTACCTGTGACTCTATTTTCCCTAGGATCACCGCTTACTGTGACGCCATTTTTCCTGGGACCGTCACTCCCTGTGATATCCATTTTCTCCAGGAGTGTCTCTGTTGTTGACACTACTTTCCCTGGGATCATCTCTCCATGTGACTCCACTTTCCCTGGGATCATCTCTCCATGTGACGCCACTTTTCCTGGGATAATCTCTGTGATGCAAATTTCCCCGGGGATGATCGCTCCCTGTGAAACCTATTTCCCTGGGATAGATGGTCCCTGTGATGCCATTTTACCTAAGATTTTATCACACTGATAACATAATGGGAGACATTTACTTACCAGTCCGAGTCGCGATCTCCAATCCGGACTGTCCGACGATGATGCACTATGCCGTGATCCACGTAGACCGTGCGCCCGATATCCTGTGTTGCTCCCCACAAATGTCCGCCGGAGTTCACCATCTTCTTCCTGGTGCATATAAGTGCATGTCTTGCGGCCGGCCGGCCCCCGATTTGTGAATGCCGCATGAAAGCCCGCGCCGATGCGACAAAATCCAATCACGCACGACATAACCGTCTTTTAAATGCAGCGCAATATGGAAATTGGCGGAATACTCGCGAAAAGTGCGGTCCGCGGACCCTTAGTAAATGAGCCCCAATGTGTGTGTTACTGATATGTTTCCAAATGCCAATTCTGAACTTCTGGCTGAAGTCCACGTTCAGGGACTTGAATCCCCAATGTTCAACTTGGACCTGGATATTGCGGTTCAGTTCCTCTCATCTCTTCTGATGACCCTTCATTATAAAAAAGGTGATATTAACCCCCCTAAAACCCATGCACATACTCACAAATTACTGCTTCAAGAAACCACACTATTTGAAGGAGTGCTGTGGTCTCCAGGTTCATTTCTATGCACTGCACCATGCATTTTGTAGTGTCTGTGTTTGGTATTGCAGCTTGGGCCTATTGTTTACCATGAGACTGAGCTGTAAACAGGATATGCTATTGTTGATTTGGCATTTTGGTTGGCATTTTGGAATTGCCCAACCCCCATTAACTTGGATTTGCAATTTTTTACATTTTTTTCTAGAGGACTTCCATCTTTGAGATACCGTACTGTAAAAATCACTGAACCTCAACATGAATATAAGTGTCCTCTTTTCATTCTTGACAATGCCAAAAACAAAAGCAACAGATAATGATAAGAAATCCATTTTTCTATGGAAGAACAGACTAGAAAATAGGAAGCCACAAGTGTTTGTATATAAAATAGATTTCTCCATGCATCGCTACACATGTAAAAGTTTTTGAAAAATAAAAAAAAAATTGAAAACCTATTTGAGTTGAGCTGTTCAGAAGCAGGCGTGTAATATTGTGTGCCTTTAGATAGACAGGAGACGGGGTAGCGCCGCTGCTGCCTGCTTGCTTCCATCCACAGCTGCGCGCCTCTATCCAAAGCAATCATTGTAGGAGGCAATCTGCCTTAGCAAGAAATGTTTATGCTTGGAAACACTTGATAATAGCGCCGATGTTTGTGGGAATATAGAATGTAATGATGAAGACACCCAGCGGACTGCCACTGTCCAATAGGTATTTTACTCTACACTGCTATTCCAAGCAGAGCAGCTACAATGCCAGCATTCATGAGGATGAACATGAGCGGTAGTTACATTGTACCAATGCCAAGCTGCCAGGCGAATAGCAACACTTGTTTTCTCTATTTAATAGAATTTTTTTATTTGAAGAGTGTTTCAGTCTTTTATTGGATTGTGAATATTATACTTTTTGTGATTTATTTTGATTTCTAAACAGATAGAATGGGGGACATTTATTATACGCTGGCGCTTGTGCATAGTTGCAGCGGCATACATCAAGAGGCAGAAGCCTTTTGATGTACCGGGGCAAGAGGCCGCACCACGTTTATTCTACTTCAGGTAGGGCTTAAAAGTCACCGGCGGCACTGAGTGTGCCTGCACGGGGACAGTAACGCCCCACGCCGGCCTACTTTCGGCCGGCCGTGCCCCCCTCACGCCCCTTCATGCTCACTGTTGTTGAGCAGCGGAGAGGGCTAAGTAGTCGAAAAGTTCTAGCAATAGTCTGGCATTTGCAATTATTACATTTTTGACATGGCGCAGAGGTCCTGATATATATCCCCCAATGTGTCAATATTTTATCAGTAGATTTTGTGGGATTCTTATTTTTGGCAGATTTCCGCATACGTCTTTAGATGTATTAGTGTTGCTCTTTGCAGATGCTTTGGGATTCTAATGATTAACCTGAAAAATCATGATGGAAAATACTGGAGGATACTACCAATAAAGAGATTGTATGAAACCATACAGTAATGCATTCAGTTAAGTAAAGGCAAAATGTATGTTTGCACCTTCAGCCCTATATCTAAAGTTGTCTATACACCTTCAATAGCCATTGGGCACACATTTAGCTTACCAACTGTAATGGGGACTCAAGACAGAGACAGACCTTTAAATTCCAACCCCCTAACAGCCCTGCCTGCTTGCCACAACATATCCTTTTAACACAGGTCAGCCACAAAGACAATCCTTCCCTAGGCAACTATGGAGACGAGTAAGAAGACAAACTTAGAAATACAATATGGGCTAGTAAACAGTTCAGGTCACAACTGAGATGCGTAAGAAACTAAGAAATACAATATGATTATTAGCTTGTAATAAGCTAATAATCACAAGCTAATAATCACCCGCCACTGGAAAGACCCTATATGTCCGGACAGCAATGAAATCATAAGATAAATCAACACAACACATGCTTACGAACAAGCTATAGCAAAGCAAAACAACAGAGTTTCACAATTTACCGCCCAATGGGAGATTTGGACTAAGAGCTCATTCTATGAAGAATAAGAGTAAATAACACCCCGAAAACCTGGAAGTATACCTGGACAAAGACCTAAAGAAAATGAACAGCAAGTTGTCTTTATTGTTATTAGACGTTTTAGTTATAGTATGGTTAAACATACAGTAACATCACACAGACTGAACAATGGAGTTAAGTTCAGCCTGGGTGAAACCCGAGAAGAATTAGAAGATAAAAGAGCATTAACTAACAAAACTAACTACCCAATATGTAAACATCTAGCGTATAGAAATGCATATATATTTAGAATATAGGAAAAAGAAACATTGTAAAAAGTATTACTTCTCGACTGTATGTATGTTTGGAAAAAAATTTGAATAAAAATTTACATAATAAAAAAAAAAGAAATACAATATGGGCTAGTAAACAGTTTAGGTCACAACTGAGAACATAATTGCAAATACAGTAGAGTAGTCACTATACAAAGCCAAAAAAACACCTAGAAAAAAATACCTAGAAATCTGAAGCAGAAATAAGCTAGCAGAGAATTTGATCAGCAATGAATGAGCTATGGATATTCATAATGAGGTGAAACTATGGCACAGGTAGTAGAAGCAGGCACTCACAGTCAAATGGTATTAATTATTGCTGGTCCAAAGCCTGGCTCCAGAGAGGATACAATTCACAGCCAGCCACCAGAACATAGTTTATGCTGCCAGACAAGAGTAAACCATAGGAACACTCAACTTTTCCTCAATCTATAAGTGTAATTGGAGGAACAGGCAGATTCGACTGTAAAACCAACTTTACCCACCCACCACTGACCATCCAGACCTTCCCACTTTTCAGATAAAGACTTGACAAGTTTACATGGACTAGACTGTCCCTAAAATGTTGAACAATTGACAAGTATGATTAGTATGAGAAACAGACATGTCTTCTGGTTTACCAAAAATATGCAAGCTCAGTTCGGCATGTGTTTTCAGTGGGGAGAAGGGAATGAGCTTTCTTTTTTCTCAGAAACAAGGGAGAGGCTAGTGGTTAATTGAAGAGTAGTACCTCGGCCTTGGAGCCTTAGGGGACCCAAAAGCTGGCTCTTCCAAATATGAAGTGACTCTTACTATAGTGATACTATAGTGCTAATTGATATACTGTATATCGTTTTGGTCAGAAGTCTACATATAAGAAATACTTGATGTCTAGCCAAGAGCCACCTGTTTGGACCACCACACCCAAGAGTAGTGCCCAACATATGCACTATAGCTATATATAAAGCTCCAATCCACGAGCCTGGGCTAGAACTTTAATCTCAGCAAGTTCTCTCTTCTATAAACTATTTTCTTTATAACATAATGTTTGTTATGTAGCTCCAGCATAAATTATTTCATCTGCCGCTACCCCTCCAGTAATTGAGATTGCCTAATTAGTACACCTGGGATATTGCCTTTTATTTTAGGATCACTTTAAAATGTCATACATGTTATTTAAGTAGATCCCAGATGACACAGATATAGACCAAACATACCGACTTCAATGGATTACGCCTTGCCGTGGTGCCCCAGTTATGTGCGCTGGGGATTAATAAATTACCCTCCAATAGCTGGTCAGACAAAAAGAGATTGTCTGTTCTTTCAGATCGGACTCCTGCATCTTGTTACATTCACTTTTTAATTATATATTTTCTAATTAGTAAGACATTTGCTTTCACTGAGATTTCTAAACATCCAAACTAATAGAAGAGTAAAAAGTGCTTATGAGAAGCTACTATTGTACAACTTGGCCAACACTTTTTTACGGAAACCTTAATTTGGGCGATTAAAGAAATAACTCCAACAGTCAATGTTTTTCCTTAGGCACAGGGGTAATAACGGACTTGTCATACTGATTGTGGGGTCCAGACCCTTAATGACCATGAGAACTTGGAAAAACACATGCTCAACTTATTGCTCTATTTACAGTATTTTAGGTGAAATCAAGCTCCCCTTCTTGTGATCAGGGAGGTCCCAGGGTTGAGCTCCACAATAAACATGTTATCACTCTGGGTTAACATTGCATCTTGGACCAGACTTTTTTAAAACGTTGCCAAAATCAGGGAAACTCAAGTTGGGTGAGAGCTCTGCTGTTCATGATTCCTAAATATTTACACTGGTTGTTTTATGGTTTTCAAAGCCTTTTTATTTGCTTGTTTGTGAGTATAATACATTTTATTCACTATATCTCCATTGTGTTGGTGTCACACTATTGCGGATTCATTCCCTATAGCCCAGAATATCCGACTAGCAGGCCTCTGGAATGAAATTTACTGGAGGTATCTTTTGATGGATGTACACAGGCTTCAATTTTTGAAAAGGAGCCCTCTCCTTCATAATAAGTGAAGACCGTGAATCCCTACTCCAAAGGTCTGCTTACCGAGAAGTACTGTGTTCCCACTGGTTGGGAGAACATCGATAGCAGAAGGGATATACTTCTTGGTGACTTTTTCACTATGTACAGCAACCTTGGCACCAGAGGGCACAGCGTCAAGAATCTGCCTTATATGCATCTATAAAATATTTACAGCATATTCTATTAATGTACCAAAAGTTTCTAAGATGGGAATATCTCAACCATTCTCCAACCCCATAAATTGTATCAAATAAGCTCCATACTGTCTGTTGGGATCTGTAATCAGACTGTAAAGCGTTTAGATAGCATATTATATGCCAAAACTAACTATACTGATTGCCCAGGATTGGTGAAAGCCATTGGTGTTCCGGAATCTATTATAGGATGTTATGAGTTGGAGTTGGTCGAAATGATGCTTTTTAAAACCTGTAACTTCTGATAAATCCTCGGGAAGTTATATGGCAGGAAGTGGCACAGGCAATGGGAAGTGCACAGTCCGCCACTAGCTGCTACCCCCTTTGTGCCCCTCCATATCCTCCTGTTGTGGAGGTGTCGTAAGGAGGAAAATCTGTGAAATTCTGGCTGAATACCAGGAACTGTACCTATTTCAGACCTGACACGCCTGATTTCAGGCACACAAGCTCTGATAAATACTCTGCATGATTCAACAGTAAATGGCGCTTATATAGAAGTGCTCTGTATAGATAGATAGATAGATAGATAGACAGATTGCCAATCCCAATTGACTCTACCATCCGCTCTGGTAGGTCCTATACTGGTGCTGAACCCAGACAAGATAGGACAGAGTGATAGATGGCGTAGCGTGAGCTTAAGTCAAACCAAAATAATTTGATGAAAACATGGCTGATGCATATATATATATATATATATATATATATATATATATATATATATATACATATATTTATTCCTATTATATTTCTTATATGCTAAATAAAAAGTACAAAAAAAATAAATGAAAATTGCACTTTTTCATTTTTTCCATCTCATGCAGAGCAAAGAAGAAAACATTTTGTATGATAAAATATTCCATCTCGTCTCGGCAGGTAGGCTGCTGAGTGTACAGTATTCCTAACAAGTATATAGAGACAGCAGAGCAGCCTCCACATTGCACGCGGCAGCACTGTACACTGTATGGACAGGCAGCGCTCTTCCCGGTCTCCCCTCCAGCTAGAGCTGGGAATGTGAACTTTGCTGATCTATTTCCTGCTTCTGTCTGTGCCGGTTCCAGCTGGTGTGACTATGGCAGCTACAGCGCAACAGATGCTTAGATCTAGTTTATGTATCCCTGGCAAAGGCTTCTGGGGCAGCACGTCTGCCCTGACTTTGTTGCCAGCTGTGAAACAACTCTTTAGTTATTCTCTCCTCGGGAGCTGTCGTATTACCGACCTTTTTCAATTTGTTAAATCTGAAAGAAATTCCTCCACTTTTTACAATTTCTTTAGTAAAAATGAATTACCTTGACCCAAAAAAAGGATCATCTCTGATTGGTTGCTCAAAAATGTCAATGACGGAAAATCATGACATCATATATAAGGTATACAACAGAAGTGATCGATACATACATTAACAGTGCATGATTATTTGTGATTACATCCATCTACACATTGTGCATCATCGGCTATGATATAGAACTCACTTATATACATAATCGTGTTATCAAACATTAACCCCTTAATGCTCTGCGCCGTAGCTCTACGGCGCGAAGGTGCGGGGAGTTTATGAAGAGGGATCACGGGCTGAGTCCTCTTCATACACAGGTGGGGGTTGTTGCATATTGCCTGATCTATCAAACCAAAATGCCTGATCTATCAAAATATAAAACCGGTTATTGCCAGCGGTAACCCCATAACGGAAAATACCCCCCAAATGTTGAAAAGCAATTTTTACACTATTTTACTTTTCATAAAAAATGGAATATGAAGTGACCAAAATATCGCACAGTCCTCAAAATGGTAGCAATGAAAACGTCGGCTCATTTCGCAAAAAATGACTCCTAATTTCTGTGCACCGTAGAATTAAAAAGTTATTAGTGTCAGAAGATGGCAATTTTTTTTTCTTTTTTGTACACATTAGTTTATTTTTTGAAAATGTATTAAAACACAATAAAACTTACATAAATTTGGTATCAACTCAATCGTACCGAGCCAAAGAATAAAGTAGAAGTGTTATTTGGAGCGCAAGGTGTCGTAAAAACTGAGCCCACAAGAACATGGTTTTTTTTTAGAGATGAGCGAGCACTAAAATGCTCGGGTACTCGTTATTCGAGACGAACTTTTCCCGATGCTCGAGTGCTCGTCTCGAATAATGAACCCCATTGAAGTCAATGGGAGACTCGAGCATTTTTCAAGGGGACCAAGGCTCTGCACAGGGAAGCTTGGCCAAACACCTGGGAACCTCAGAAAAGGATGGAAACACCACGGAAATGGACAGGAAACAGCAGGGGCAGCATGCATGGATGCCTCTGAGGCTGCTTAATCGCACCATTATGCCAAAATTATGGGCAACAGCATGGCCATGAGAGAGTGGCCGAATGAGGCTAGATAGCATCTAAAACATGCAATAATTGACCCTGACACTATAGGGGACGGCATGCAGAGGCAGCGGCAGCAGGCTAGAGAGTGGCATGGCGACATACCCTAAATGGACTCAGGCTTCAAACCAATGGGTGGCAGAGAGGAACCAAAGGAGGTGAGCAAGAAGCGCTCAAATAATATCGGTACATGATAAAAGTTTGCCAGTATATTTTGTGGATTACACAGCATGGAAGCCATGAAAACAACCCAAAATTCTGCCTGACACAGCTCGTTTGATAAGGGGACCATGTATGGAGGCAGTGAACTAGTAGTAGATTAAAGGTGCTGCAGTTAAAACTATGTTAGTTGGATCTTGGCATGGAGTTGGCGCTCCGCTGCCAGGCGAGCTTTCGCCAATCCAAGCCCCTGTCTCTAGGCTACTCCCCAAACAGCACTTCTAAGAACCTTTTGTATAAGATCAAGTGTAGTAGCGTTCTTATAAGTTTAGGATATGGCGGGTGAGGGGAATGTAAACAGATGCGCAAGAAGTGCTGAAATAATATTGGTAAATGATAAAAGTTTATTAGTATATTTTGTGGATAACACAGCTGGGTGGCGACAAAGTTAACAACTTTGATGTGGAATCCATGAAAACAACCCAAATTTCTGCCTGACACACCTCGTTTGATAAAGGGACGATGTATGGAGGCAGCTATATGGACGACTTTTGGAGGTAGCAATGGAGACAACGTGTGGAGGCTTTTTAATTGGGGTATGTCTTGAGGAAACGCTGAACTATCAGATTTAACACATGGGCCAGGCATGGCACATGTGTCAGTCTGCCGAGTTGCAGAGCCGCCACCAGGTTACGGCCGTTGTCACACACAACCATGCCTGGCTTCAGGTTCAGCGGTGCCAGCCACAGATCAGTCTGCGCCGTGATGCCCTGTAATAGCTCTTGGGCGGTGTGCCTTTTATCGCCTAGGCTCAGCAGTTTGAGCACCGCCTGCTGTCGCTTAGCAACGGCACTGCTGCTGTGCCTAGAGCTACCGACTGATGGCGCCGTGCCCACGGATGGTAGTTCGGAGGAGGAGGTGGAGGAGGGGTGGGAGGAGGAGGAGGCATAGTAGGCCTGAAACACCTGGACCGAGGTAGGCCCCGCAATCCTCGGCGTCGGCAGTATATGACCAGCCCCAGGGTCAGACTCGGTCCCAGCCTCCACCAAGTTAACCCAATGTGCCGTCAGCGATATATAGTGGCCCTGCCTGGCAGCACTCGTCCACGTGTCCGTGGTCAGGTGGACCTTGTCAGAAACGGCGTTGGTCAGGGCACGGGTGATGTTGTCTGACACGTGCTGGTGCAGGGCTGGGACGGCACATCGGGAAAAGTAGTGGCGGCTGGGGACCGAATACCGAGGGGCGGCCGCCGCCATGAGGTTGCGAAAGGCCTCGGTCTCTACTAGCCTATAGGGCAGCATCTCCAGGCTAAGCAATCTGGAGATGTGCACATTAAGGGCTTGGGCGTGCGGGTGGGTTGCACTATATTTGCGTTTCCGCTCCAGCGTCTGGGGTATGGAGAGCTGAACGCTGGTGGATGCTGTGGAGGATCGTGGAGGCGACGATGGGGTTTTTGTGGCAGGGTCCTGGGCAGGGGGCTGACTATCAGCTGACACAGGGGAAGGAGCAGTGGTGTGCACGGCCGGAGGTGAACGGGCTTGTTGCCACTGAGTGGGGTGTTTAGCATTCATATGCCTGCGCATACTGGTGGTAGTTAAGCTAGTAGTGGTGGAACCCCTGCTGAGCCTGGTTTGGCAAATGTTGCACACCACAGTCCGTCGGTCATCCGGTGTTTCCTTAAAGAACCTCCAGACTTCTGAAGATCTAGCCCTCGCCGCAAGAGCCCTCGCCACGGGAGCTTCACTAGTTGACACATTTGGCGCTGATGCACCAGCTCTGGCCCTGCCTCTCCGTCTGGCCCCACCACTGCCTCTTCCAACCTGTTCTGGTCGAGGACTCTCCTCCGTCTCAGAAGCACTGTGTTCACCCGGCCTCTCAACCCAGCTTGGGTCTGTCACCTCATCATCCTCCGATCCCTCAGTCTGCTCCCCCCTCGGACTTCCTGCCCTGACAACAACTTCCCCACTGTCTGACAACCGTGTCTCCTCATCGTCGGACACCTCTTTACACACTTCCACTACGTCAAGAAGGTCATCATCACCCACAGACTGTGACTGGTGGAAAACCTGGGCATCGGAAAATTGCTCAGCAGCAACCGGACAAGTGGTTTGTGACTGTGGGAAGGGTCCAGAAAACAGTTCCTCAGAGTATGCCGGTTCAAATGCCAAATTTTCCTGGGAGGGGGCAGACTGGGGGGGAGGAGGCTGAGGTGCAGGAGCTGGAGGAGTGGCGATTTCGGTGACATGGGTGGACTGCGTGGAAGACTGACTGGTGGACAAATTGCTCGAAGCATTGTCAGCAATCCACGACATCACCTGTTCGCACTGTTCTGGCCTCAACAGTGCTCTACCGTGAGTCCCAGTAACTTCAGACATGAACCTAGGGAGTGTAGCTCTGCGGCGTTCCCCTGCTCCCTCATAAGCAGGTGGTGTCTCACCCCGCCCAGGACCACGGCCTCTGACCCCTGCAGTAGTTGGACGCCCATGTCCCCGCCCTCGTCCTCTACCCCTAGCCCTCGGGTTAAACATTTTTAAAATGAGAGTTATAGCTTTAATTTTTTTTTAACTTTTTTTTGTGTTTTTTTTTTTTTTTTGTGTTTTTGAGTTTTTAAAACCAAACAATGCTATCCTATTGCTATGGCTATTTTCTAGCCAAGTATGAAAGCACACTACTATGCCAGATGAGATGACACCGAGTTATTAAACAAAATAAACGTAAAATAAAAAAGGACAAATGGCAGACTGTGCCTAATTGAAATCCAACCCCTACTAAATTTTCCCACTTCGGTCTTTGCAATGGATATGTGCGTCACTAAGCGCAAAACACAGCGGTCGCAAGTCTCACTACAAATTGCTGACAATTGGCTAGTAGATGCACTGCAGCAAGTACAGCCACCAGCAGATCAACCAGAAATCAAATATATAACGCTACTGTAGGCGTAAGCCGTTTGGATTCTCCTATGGCTATTTTCTAGCCAAGTATGAAAGCACACTACTATGCCAGATGAGATGACGCTGAGTTATTAAACAAAATAAACGTAAAATAAAAAAGGACAAATGGCAGACTGTGCCTAATTGAAATCCAACCCCTACTAAATTTTCCCACTTCGGTCTTTGCAATGGATATGTGCGTCACTAAGCGCAAAACACAGCGGTCGCAAGTCTCACTACAAATTGCTGACAATTGGCTAGTAGATGCACTGCAGCAAGTACAGCCACCAGCAGATCAACCAGAAATCAAATATATAACGCTACTGTAGGCGTAAGCCGTTTGGATTCTCCTATGGCTATTTTCTAGCCAAGTATGAAAGCACACTACTATGCCAGATGAGATGACGCTGAGTTATTAAACAAAATAAACGTAAAATAAAAAAGGACAAATGGCAGACTGTGCCTAATTGAAATCCAACCCCTACTAAATTTTCCCACTTCGGTCTTTGCAATGGATATGTGCGTCACTAAGCGCAAAACACAGCGGTCGCAAGTCTCACTACAAATTGCTCACAATTGGCTAGTAGATGCACTGCAGCAAGTACAGCCACCAGCAGATCAACCAGAAATCAAATATATAACGCTACTGTAGGCGTAAGCCGTTTGGATTCTCCTATGGCTATTTTCTAGCCAAGTATGAAAGCACACTACTATGCCAGATGAGATGACACTGAGTTATTAAACAAAATAAACGTAAAATAAAAAAGGAAAAATGGCAGACTGTGCCTAATTGAAATCCAACCCCTACTAAATTTTCCCACTTTGGTGTTTGAGGTGGATATGTGTGCCACTAAGAGCTAAACACAACGGTAGCAAGTCCCCCTGCTAATTCCTCACAAAATGGTACTAGATGCAAATAATAAAAAAAAAAAAGTAGAACGTTATTGTAGCCCTAAGAAGGGCTGTTGGGTTCTTGGAGAATCACTCCTGCCTAACAGTAAGCTAATAGAACACCCTAACGCTTTCCCTGACCAGCAGCAGCTCTCTCCCTAGCGGCATCCAGACACAGAATGATCCGAGCAGCGCGGGCAGCGGCTAGTCTATCCCAGGGTCACCTGATCTGGCCAGCCAACCACTGCTATCGACGTGTAAGGGTACCACGTCATGCTGGGTGGAGTGCAGAGTCTCCTGGCTTGTGATTGGCTCTGTTTCTGGCCGCCAAAAAGCAAAACGGCGGGAGCTGCCATTTTCTCGAGCGGGCGAAGTATTCGTCCGAGCAACGAGCAGTTTCGAGTACGCTAATGCTCGAACGAGCATCAAGCTCGGACGAGCATGTTCGCTCATCTCTATTTTTTTTCCAATTTTTCCATATTTGGAATTTTTTTTCCAGCTTCCCAATACACGGCATGGAATAATAAATAATCTGACAGAGAAGTAAAATTTGTTGTGCACAAAATAAGCCCTCACACAGTTCTGTATACAGAAAAATGAAAAAGTTATGGAGGGCAAGAAATGAGCAAAAAAACTCTGCGTCCTTAAGGGGGTTAAAAATGCATTTCTATTTACATTACTATTGGGACTCACCTGTGTGGGAACCTTCTCCTGGCCCGGTTAAACAAAACAGACGCTGTCCGCGTCTCCATGGCACTACTGCGCAAGTCCATGAAAAGTAATGGAGAGCAGATACTTTAGCGCGCATGTCATGCATGCGCATAAGCAATACCAATGTCAAAAGACGCTATCTTGAACTTTTCTATTAATCTCTAAGAGTTTTCCACTCTCTGGGGGTCATTTACTAAGGGCCCGAATCGCGTTTTTCCATCGGGTTACCCGAATTTTAAAGTTTTGCAGCGATTTTCCCTGAATTGCCCCGGGTTTTTGGCGCATGCAATCGGATTGTTGCGCATCGGCGCTGGCATGCACGCGACGGAATTCGGGGGTGTGGCCGTAAGAAAATCCAACGGATTCGGAAAAACCACCATATTTTTTTTAAAAAAAGTGTTGCTTGACACGCACTTAGCTGCACCCAGCATAGCTTGGTGAACTCCAGTGAACTCCGACGGACTTCAGCGCAGCAGCGACACCTGGTGGACATCGGGCGCACCACCTTAGTGAATCGCCGGAAGACCTGAATCCTCCACAGAGAACGCGCCGCTGGATCGCGAATGGACCGGGTAAGTAAATCTGCCCCTCTATGTCCATTTTCTATCTCTGCATATTCTTGTTTTGCATATCACACAATACAATTTATGCCAAAACATGTAGAGGAATTATGGGAAATTTACCTATTCTAGAATAATTTAATGAAATGTTCTATATGTAAGCAGATGCGGTGCAGATCTAGTGTTAATAAATGGCATACACCTTACAATCATATTGGCCAAAGTCTCCAGAAAATCCTGATCTTGGAATCTGCAGATCTTCCCCTCTCTTAGCTAGGAGATGACAGCTACTTGGTTCATATGACTTGGTTTTTCATTGATAAACCCACCTCACACCATTTGATAAAGGGAATCAGTCAGCAGTGTTGACCATGTATAGCAGAAGACAGTGTTAGTTATTGGCTCTGGAGATCTGCGTTACCCTACCTTTGTGTTTGTGTTATAAGTAGCTCTGTGAAAATGCATATGTATTCCAGGGTTGTAGCTGCACTTTGGGGAGGTCTCCTCACAATGCTGTGTTTGCAGATCATCCTCTTCCAAACCCCTCTTCTGGGAGATATAATCCACAGATCTCACACAGGAGTGCACCACAGTCCTTCAAGTCCGGCTACAATCCTGAAATATGCATTTTTCACACTGTTGTTCTGCAGATACAAAACATATAGATAATAGTATATATAATAGTATAGTTACACAGATGTTCAGGGCTAACCCTGTTGTATGATCACCCGTGCTAAATAGTGTTTCATTAGCAACGTTATAATTCCAAATATCTAAAACCATATTGGAGTTTTATGTTTTTATGTTTCAGTTATTTACTTTTCTAATAGTATGATTCCACTACTTTCTCTACCAATGTTATATGATGTATTTTATCATTTTTTGCCCCATAACTCAGATATCTCTAATACTAGAAGCATGCTGGCATCCAGATAAGGTTAGCCAATCTGCTATCTGACTTGGCATGAAATTGTCTTGGCATGCCTTACTGTTTCTCCGCAGCACATCATATGATTAATACACAAACAGTGAGTTCATACTGAGTTTCCTTGATATTATACCCATTAACATATGGTGAATACTCACTTTGTATTGACAAGATTTATAGATACTATAAAAACCCTTCTTATTATGTAACTTACATCGAGCTACCACTTTAACCAACCACAAATTGTACTGCCGGTTTTTCTTTCCAAAACACACATGCATTGCTGTAGATAAACACCGGTCTATGGTCTTGTGATGTCACACAGGTCCACAGCTCATTATAACACACAGTGGGGCAGATTAACTTACCCGGTCCGTTCGCGATCCATCGGCGCGTTCTCTGCGGTGGATTCGGGTCCGGCCGGGATTCATCAAGGCAGTTCCTCCGCCGTCCACCAGGTGGCGCTGCTGCGCTGAAAAGCATCCGAATGCCCTGAAATTCACCGAGCCGGACCAAGTGAAGGTAAGCGCGTCCAGAGCGACACTTTTATTGTTTTAAACGCGGCGTTTTTTCCGAATCTGTCGGGTTTTCACTCGGCCACGCCCCCCGATTGCCGTCGCGTGCATGCCGGCGCCGATGCGCCACAATCCGATCGCGTGCACCAAAATCCCGGGGCAATTCAGGTACAATCGCCGCAAATTGGAAATATTCGGGTAACAAATCGGGAAAACGCGAATCGGACCCTTAGTAAATGACCCCCACAGTGTCAGAGCTATGTGATATAACGAGCCGTGCATCTTTGTGACATTACATAACCATGGGCTGTCCTTCAGTAGGAAGTAAACATAGAATCTTCTTACAGAAGGACAGCAAGCAGAAATCTAGAAAACAGTGAGGAATTGACGCAGTGGGGCTCATATACTAAGGGTCCACGGATCGCACTTTCGTCTGATTTTCCAGCATTTTCGGGATTTGTGCCGCTGTGACAGGTATTTAACAGGGGATTGTGTCGCACGCAATCGGATTGTGGCGCAGTTGCGCTGGCTTTCAGGCAACAGAAATCGGGGGGCGTGCAGTTGGATGATCCGACGGATGCGGACTGAGCGCGGGATTTAACTTTCAAATTGTGTTGCAAGTTCAATCTCTTCCATGCACCAGGAAGAAGAAGGTGAACTCCAGCGGACCTGAGCGGGGAAGCGACGCAGGATATCGGTTGCACGATCATAGTGAATCGCAGCACAGTGCATTCCGGTTGGACAATGCCCTTTCGGGGAGCATGTCAGAACAGGTTAGTAAATGTGCCCCGTGAGTTCTATATATTGACACAATGGGGCAGATTTACTTACCTCGGTCCATTCGCGATCCAGCGGCGCGTTCTCTGTGCTGGATTCGGGTCTGGTCAGGATTTATTAAGGTAGTTCCTCCGCTGTCCACCAGATGTCGCTGCTGCGCTGAAGAGCATCGGAATGCACTGGAATACACCGAGCCGGGCCGAGTGAAGGTAAGTGCAATTTTAGCGACACATTTTTTTTAAAATTAAATGCGGCGTTTTTTCCGAATCCGTCGGGTTTTCATTCGGCTACGCCCCCCGATTTCCGTCGCATGCATGCCGGCGCCGATGCGCCACAATTCGATCTCGTGCGCCAAAATCCTGGGCAATTCAGGGAAAATCAGCGCAAATCGGAAATATTTGGGTAACACGTCGGGAAAACACGAATCGGGCCTTTAGTAAATGACCCCCAATTACTAAGGTCCTTGCACCAGTTTTCTATCGGACTTTGCACATTCCTTTATGTGCAAACTGCTTGCACAGGTATTTAAAAAGTGTCCGAGACACATTTGTGATGTGGCTGCACTATTCTCCATGCAACAAAATTCTACACCAAAGGGGGTGTTCCGGTGCTCAGTCGGACCATGTTCATTGCATGTTTATCATGCAATATGTGACACATGCCCCATGTTAAAGGTGCACCAAAAAAAAAGTGGTGCACTCTGTCAGAGCTGTGCAGGGGTCGCCAAATTCATGAATAACGGGTTCCACAAATCATGAATCTGGCGCCCCCTACACACCACACAGGACACTGCACATAGTACAGACTGCACTTTACTTAGCAAATGTGCCCCATAATGCATCAATGGAAATCCCTAACCCTAGCTGTAGGATATTATGACTGTGACTACCCAGTGTATTGAACCTTCCCCAATAAAGCCCAATGAAAAGGGTGAGTCCTTTAACGAATGGAAGATTCATAAACTACACGACCTTTACCCTTACACTCCATCGACACTTACAGTAATCATTTATTTCCATCCTCTTCTTTGCATAAAACAGTAAGTTCATTGCAATTCTTCACTTGGCTGCTTCTCTTTCCATTGTGTTCTTACCCGCAGACATATGACATGAAATGCTTACTACCAAATTAATGGTGACATACCATTCATTATGTACATAGTTATTCCCTTTATATAAGAGAATGGAAGGCTGAGTAAATATTTCCAGCGCATGCCTGTGCATAGTGTATACATCCATCCACTAATCTAAGGCATTACCATTCATTTAATAAATGACTGTATACACTTAATGTCACATCCATAAATTACACTTAATGTATGAAGCAGACGTAGAGCGTAGACATTTATTTCAAAGCTAAGTTACGTTGGCTCTACATAGTAATGCGCAACGTAAAACAATCAATTTATATAATAATTTCACCATCTAGGAAAATGTCCATGAAACACTGAATTTGAATACAGGTCTGTCACCGGAAGACAAATAGGTCCGGAATCGTGAGCGTGGAAAACATCAATACTGGAATTCATGGCAGTAAATGAAATTAGTAGATACTTGCTCAGAGTTACAGCTCCTCATTCCTAATGGTGATTTTTATCTAAAAACGGAAAACCATACTTTGCAAGGACACTTCTACTGTCACCACTTTTAAGAAGTATTCCCTTTAGAGCATATCCGGTAAAAAGTTATAACAGTTAAGAGCCATCTAGAGTTTAAAGCATGTAGTAACAGTCATGTCCACCTAATGAGCTTAGGACTGGTGGACACACATGCCCAGTAACCCTCCTAACCACCAGCTGTCTGCATAGCTAAAAGATCTTGCTTTTTGCGCTGCTAATCAGGAAAGGAGCAGTGATTATGAATTCACAAGTCAATATGGATCTGGATATTCCTTCTACATAAGAAGAGGATATAAGTTAGGAGCAAAATATGGCGTTTTTCACGCACCAGATTGAATCTGAATCTTTCACAATGAATCTTTCACAATGGAATAAAAAATTAACTTAAAAAGATAAGAGCATTTTTTACATAATTTGTGTTTTAGAAGATTTGTTGTGTACCAATTTCCAGGACAATTGGAGCAACATTGGTTTAAATTGTACCCGATCTTTGAAAAATTCCAACTAAGCTTCTACAAATCATAGATAATTTGCTTATCTTTAATTCTCTCCAGCCTTCAAGAATAGGGATTGACAGCAGCACTTGGAATAATAAAAAGAAAAACTTTTTATATTGTTAGAAGTTTAAAGTGGTTTTTACATGATACCCCCTTGGCTGGGGCAGGTGTAACAACACAAAAAGTGATCTCCATCTCCCAGTTTCAGCGTTGTAGTGGTCCCCAACAATATGACTCTATGACCCTATGACCCTAGGATTCGTGGGTGGGATACGGGGAGGGAAGTAGGAAGGCAGGACAGACCGGTGCTCCTGGAACCAGGTCAATGCCCAACTTGCTGTTCTTCTGAACCCAACCCGATACTGTTTGGCAGCATAAAGGCATGTTTGAGAGAAGTCTAAGGGCATCTATTTTACTATGGTGATAGGAGGAGGTGGTAAACACCCTTTCTGTATAGGATCAGTAAACATGGATGCGTTCCTGCAAATAACAGCTCCACCCCTGTCCACATCCGGTACTGCAGCTCAAGTCTATTCACTTCAAGGGAACTGAAGTGCAGGCACAAGACATGGACAGGTTGGGTGTCCTTCTTGGAAGAAAGTAATCATGTTTTCTAACCTTATAAGACTTGTTTGACAAAAAGTACACCAAGATTTTCATTATATCCCAAAATGTCAGCAACTGAAAAAAGTTGAGTTTTTCTTTCTTTCCTACCAAAAAAGCTTTTAACAAAATACAAAGTCATTACATAGAATTTTCAGTTATTTCTTAGAATTTTTCGACAGTAATTTTTCCCTGTAAATATCATCCCGATTGTTCCCTGACTGTAGTAATATACTGCTGTATATCCTATGTTGTCCTCCTGAATTGTGCAGATAAAACCTGGCACAATGTCCTGCGTTTAGAAAAAAAAGTTACATCTAGAAAGTGGTAAATTAAACATGGAAGTCCAGAGCCTGTTCTTTCCCTGCAGAGTCAGTATATTAAAGAGATGGGGAAATGTTAAATTAACTGGCATGAAGTAATTTCACAGAGGAGAAGATAAATTATACAGGATAGTTCTAGAATTTTGTGCTGTGTAAAATTCATAGCCATAGTGAGCCTGGGAATAAAGGATTTACAGTATTTTGCTTTCCATAGGCACCAATTATGTAAATCCTGTGCTCCCTAGAGATCACACTTGTTAAAGGTTGCCTCTAAATTTAGTTTAAATCCTTTGCATAATAGTCAATATGGTCTTTTTTAAATTATGTATTTTATGTAATAATTTATATTCGAATCAGCCATAGCATTGCCTTGTCTGCCCAAGTTCTATAGGTTCTCACTGTGGTGCAAAAGCTTTGTCATATATATATATATATATTGTATCTAGTAACTTGTTGTTAATCCTTAAAGGACATCTACCACCAGGATGAAGGATTGTAAATCAAGCACATAGCAGCACATAGAACATTGACATGCTGGTGTGCGCCCCCTCTGGCAGGATCAGCTCTTCTTTAAGCTTCCTATGCCCTGGTTTTTAAGAAAAAATTAAGTCCTTGAAAGTAAACCTTTCACCTGTAGCAAAGCCAGTCCATGCCTTGGTGACCCTTACGTGCGGACGTGTCACAATAAAAGGTTCCAGTTTTCTAAAGGGCTTAAGAAGCTAAGAGAAGAACAGATCCTGCGAGAGGGGGCACACAAAAGTTTGTCACTATGCTTGGTTTACAATCCTTCATCCTGGTGGTAGATGTCCTTTAAAGGGACACTGTCACCAACTTACTAAAAACTACCGTCATCTTAAGGTAGGTGACTGAGAGCGGTCCTGAATAAGTGAGGTAACGCTTCAAACAGATCTATTTTTTATGTGCCGTTGGACACTATTTTATATAGAAATTGATTCTATTTCCTCCTTTATGATGTATTCTCCAGATTAAAAAAAAAAAAAATAGAAAAAAAAGGCCAAGCTTTTCACATCTGTTTCAGAAATATTTTATTGTGTTATTGGATTGATCTTCTTTGGGGCCGGAGTGTCTTCCACTGCACATGTGAGACATGGATGCTTCCAGGAATTGGTTGACTCTATAGCACCTAGAACCAGCCTTCTGGTATCATATTAAAGATAAGAATCTATTTTTTATAATTAAATTATGTTGGTTTCGTTTTCAGCAACTAACCCCCATCTCCCGACTACCTCCCTTCAAGGGACTTGGCTCAAATAAACTATTGTATGAATGTAGCTACTCACAATAAAGTCAGAGATAGAGTTGGGTGAAGGAAGACGCCCAACATGTGGTGAGTGGCCAGTACCACCTTAGAAGTTGATGATCAGATCCCATTAGGTCCGAGACTAGAAGAAGGTTAATTTTAGCTCCCTGGATAACCCCTTTAAATACTTTCTTCTTTTTATCCTGCCACTTACTACAGCAGCATGCACTGTACAAGTCAACACAATCTGTGAGGCTTCATTTCAAGGTAGACTTCTTGAGCAATTTTTTCACATTTTTGTTACTCTATTCCAGATTAAACAGAATTAATGATAAGCAGCTGCTAATCCCCAGTGGAGCCAGTGACACGTGACTGTAAAGCTGTTACACGTTTTAATATGCAGAACATTCGCATGATCACAGCTCTCGACTGTGATCATAGACCTTCCATGCAATACTTCCTACTTCATTCAAATATTGTGCAGAACCATCCATAGGAGCACAATGATTGGCGCTGCCTGTCTCCTGTTCTTCATAACTATGTAAAAATCTACCAGGTCCAATCAAATCCTGAATACCAAGGTAGGCTTTAACCAAGTAATAGTAATGACTATATTATTAAGAGACGGATACTGTCAATCTGATGGTGGTTGTAAGTAACATTTCCTTACATGTTATTACCATTTCCACTTCATAAAAATTGCGGGAGAATTAAATGGGAGAATTAAACAAGATTTTACCCGTTTAAACTATTAGTTAAAGTAAGGTATGAAATGACCTCTTTTAAAATAATAACCAATTAAAAAATAATGACCAATAAAAAAAAAAATCTCCTACCAAGTCATGTGAAAATTAGCAGAGACGAGCCATACCTGCCTCAGGTGAGTCAAGTTTAGAGGCTGCAGGGGCATTATGAGTTCACATGGGTTCTATTGTACCTAAAAACATGCTTTCAGTATCATATTAAAGATAAGAATCTAATCATTCAGATCTACAGAAGCAGAGATCAAAGCAGTCTGATATGACACCCTCTACAGTCTCTACACTTGACTCCTTTCAGTCAATATATGACTCTTCTCATCTCATTTTCACATGATTTTGGAGGGGATTTTTATAGGTTAATGGATAAGATTTTTAGATTAAAGCAGGAATCCTAAACGGAATATTTCATACCCTACCTGATGGGGCAAGTAGTTTAATGGTGTAAAATCAGATGACAGGTACCCTTTAAGCCACACCTCCAAAAAAATAAAACCTTTTAAATTTGGGACTAATGATCACATATGCAAAATCTGAAGCAGCCCCCCCAATCATTATGTATTGTTTATAGTAGTCTGATATTCCAAAAAGATTAGGACTGCTGGGCTGGAGTGCAATAGAACCCACTACATCACCTCAGTTATTCTCCTGACCAGCGCTGAAAGGCAACAGTATAACCTTTGACCTACTGGTCTTCACTAGTGGTTTTTGAATCCCCCCCCAATTCATAATTAACTATACTCCTACTGTCCCTCGGGGGCCATGATATGACTCTGCCCCCATTATATGTCTTCACTAAATCCCATCCTATATCAAGACATCATTATGAAGACGGATTTTTATTCATACCATGTTGAATATTACAAAGTAAAAAGCTTGAGGTAGAAACGGCAGAGTGATAATGGGGATTAAGAACTTATTAAAGTGACTTTATGATGTGACTATGACAATGATTTCCCTTTTTAATCCAGGGAAGTGGAATTTCTGAGTTCAGGCTATTTAAATAATAGGTAACTGTTCAACCTGAAATAAAGTTAAAATCAAATCTCTTTAAAGAACTGAAAGTGATATTCACTTAATATATACCGTAGAAAGTTTGAAGAGAGTCTCAAGAGTATCTTTTCTACCTGTTGAATTAGAATTCTAGTTTTCATCAGATAGCAAAAGAAAATGATCTGGGCTGTAATTAAACATTAATGAGGAGAGTAGAGAATGGGAAGGAATGGCTCACTTTGAATAAATATTCATCAGTGCAGGTTTTCTTGACAATAACCTGATTTAGGGGATGCTCCACCAATGTGATCTGTGTTGGAGGGATATTGGTGAGATTTACTAAGCATAATTTTGGCCAACTTTGGACCCTCCCCCCAAAAACCTAAACTGCCTTTCACCACAGGTTGTCTTAGAAAGTTTTTAAGGAAAATGGGTCTTGTGTTAAAGAAATGTAGGTTTGACTCAGGTTGGAATAAAATGTGTATGTAATGGACAAGAAAAGGACAGACATGGACAGTGAGCTCTTAAGCTATACTCACACCTATCCCTACCTATTAGCCAATCCTTCCCTAGACAGTAGGTGACAACTGGTTGACATTCCCTCACTGCACCAAAGAGAAATCACTTAGAAAACCCCATAGTGAGACAAACCCAGAAGAATAATTGTACAAATATTGGTCAAAGCTCAGAGGATACACTACAGAATCATGTGAAAACCGTATGGTCAGAAGACAAGGAAGGATGAGAAGATAAAAAATATGGAAGTCCATTAAACTCTAGACAGATCCAAGACTTAGAGCAAGCATTGGGAAGTGGGCAGACAAATCCTCTTATGAGATATTGAGTCCCAATCCAGAGGGTGATTGGATTGACCCTGGATTGGATTGACATCAAGACAAACCAGATTAACAGGGGAGGAATGTGGGGGGGAAATGCATAAGGCAATGTTCAGACTATCCTAGTATTTACTAGGGTATTTTTGCAAATCCCATAAATCAGTAGTACATTGTACTTTAAGGACAGAGGGTGACACTGAAGCCTGAATGGGCACAGATGTTACAGTGTGCCAGAAATATACCAAAGGCCCAAGTTTTTGGACATTGTCATGGTATAACCTAAGGCAACAGATAGGAGGTACAATTCTAGATTAGACAGTGATCCAGCATAAGAAACAAGAACTGTGGATATTTCTCCAAGATATTTAGAACCTCCTCCCTGCAAAGTTCCTTCAAAAACTGGTTACAAGTGTATAAAGTATTAAAGGGAACCTGTCAGCAGAAATATAACTTATAAACCACTCCCAGTATGTTGTGAAGCAGCTGAACACCTTTCAGATCATATTTCTTTCATGGCCCAGGGTGGTGGTATCATCCAGAAAATCAACTTTGAAATGAATGTAAGTTTGTTGTATAAAATCAAGGAGACAAAGAGTTTAACAAGCTTTCCCTGTCTCAGAAAGCCCCCTCATTGTAATGGATGGTCCTGCACCCACATAAATTACTAACCAGATTATCTGAAGTTGGGTTCATAATAAAAGTAACTTGAGTGGGTGTTCTTCACTTCAACCCCCCACCTTCTTGACTTTGTACTACCAGTTTACATTTGACTTTCAAGTTGATTTTCTTGGTGTTGGAACCATGGTGGGCTATGAAAGAAACATGATCTGTAAGGTCTAAAGCTGCTATACAATCTACTAGTAGTAGTTTTTAGACCAGTTTTGTTGACAGGTTCCCTTTAATGCTGTTTTTATGGCAAAGAGTGGTGACAACACAAACAGTATTCTTTTGGTTTAGTCAATTAATAAAAAGAACTGCTAACAATGATCTATCTCTATATCTATCTATAAATCACTCTTCCTATCTCTATATTTATGTCATATCTTATCTATATATCATTTATCTATCCATTTATCATCTCATGCACTTCTATACTTGCTTTAGCTAAATAAGCTATTAACACCCTGTGATTCTAAAGGAACCATAATGGTTACATACACAATAAAAGCGACTATTTAGAGACTTTCCCTTTTATATATCCCAATACAATAGCCAGTGTGACGTGATTCTATTATAATATTGTCAGAGTATATAGCCTTCATAGCCTTGGCAACATTATTAGAGTGGCACTAGCACCGTACTGGAGAACAATTCATAAGAACATTGTGTTGGCACAAGGACATCATAAAGAAGCTTGATCCCGTACATATAAATTACCCTCCTTTTTTTTTAGTCATTTATTAGCAAAGCTACTATTACCTCAACCCATTGGTTAACCCTTACTAGCTCTTAATAATTCAAAAATGTTTCAGAAATAGACCGCTTAGACTGTAGCTCTCCAGACCAACTCTGAAATATCTGTTTTATTACATTTTTAATATTGGCTCAAATTTCGATTTTAAAATAAATTTTTAAATTAGTAATTATTGAAGAAATCTTTTTTTAAAGGAAATCTACCATAAAAAATCAACCATGATAGACAAGGGACACATACCCATAGATCCAGACACCGTGGCTTTGGTGATCTTCTAATATTTGTTATCCATGGCCCCTTTCCTGTAAAATCCTTTTTCTTAAATATGTTCTGGTAAAGCCCCCCCCCCCCCCAGGGAGCCCTTCTGGATCATTAACATAATTGTAAAACTTGATTTTAGAAGGAAGGAGGCTATGGATAACAAATATAAGATGATTACCACAGTCACGGTGCCTGGATCTATGAGTAAGTGCCCCTGGTTTATCATGATTTATTTTGGCAGTGGATTTCCTATAAAAATTTTCATTGTGCCTTTCCTATGCAACACCTTCTGGGTTGTGTCCAGGATTCATGACTATGAGACTATGAGCCTCTAGGGTTATGAAAATAACAAATAGTTTATACTCACCTCTAACTCACTCTACTCTATTGAGGCATCCCCCATGGGCAACTTTACATCCACAATCGGGCCTCCTCTGCAGGCTCTGGTGTTAGCCTATTTAATACTGTAGTGGGCATTATGTGTCAACATCATATAAACAGAGCACAGTGGTGACTAGAGGCGTCACACTAAATTGAAGCCAAGTTTATCCTGTATGTTATTATTATTTGTTATTTTCATAACCCCGGGGCTCATAGTGCAAAAAATTACAATATCAATCGCCTTTAAGTGATTGGAATCATTGGTACTGTCTGTAATAATGCTTTTGACATGTGTCTCCCTAGTGGATGACCCTAAGGTAGCTAATATCCACGGTGATTAATATGAGAGGGTCAAAGAAAGTATATTTTATAGACAATTCTTGTAATTATCTATGAAGCATCCCTACATCTTGAAATTCTAAGATAGTAAATGGCTCTTCAGTCTATTGGATGCAAATAATACTCTAGTAAATGAATAGAAAATATGTCAAAATAAAGCTTATTGCATAAAAGCAACATGTTCTATATTCTTCTAAGCATCTTTCAATGAACTACGCAACGTTTCTATTCTGCTCAATAAAAAGGCTTTACATTAAGTTTAATCCACGTCCTTCTAGAACTCCCAACAAGATGCCACCGAAAAATAAATAAAATAAAAAAATAAATAAATTGATTAAAAAAATCGCACTTTACCACCTGTTATTCAACTATAAATGGAAATTGTGATGCTTTTATCATCAAAATCTCAAAGGGAACTGACCCTATAAACCACTACCAGTATGTTGTTAAGCAGGTTTAAACCTTTCAGAACATGTTCCTTTCTTGTCCCAGTGTGGTGGCATCATGCAGAAAATCAACTGTTTTTGTGAGATGTAGATTGGTTGTGTAACGTCATAGAGGCACAAATTTCAACACTGAAGTCACGCTCTCCTTACCTCAGATCATCCTTTATACTGTGATGGACATAGTGCGCCAAACTTCTGGAGAGTTGGTTAACAATGTCCATTGAAGTCAAGCTATCAGTTGCAGCAAGGGAGTGTCCTGAAGTAGGAAAAGCTTGACTTCAATGATAAATGTCTTGTCCCCGTGACCTTATAAGCCGATTTTACTATAAAGTAGATCGTCTGAATGATGCCAACTTGCTGAGCCATGAAAGAAACAGAGTCTGGAAGAGGTTATCCTGAAATGATAGTGGTGTTTCGAGTCACTTTATGTTGACAGTTTTCCTTCTAAGGCTACCTGTACTCAGACATGGCCAAAATAGCTTCAGTCTGAAATTCATTTTTGATGAATCTGCCTTAATGATTGTCTATTAGTGATCTGTTAAATCGGTCCTGACTAGGACATGCCCTACTTTTTAACGGATCAGTTTTAATGGCTGTGGGCACTGATCCATTAAAATGTATTTCATTTAGTAAAGCCATGTACTGATTCTTCAGATCCACACCTGGCACCCATAAACAGTAAATGTTACTATAGGGCATTTTAACAGAGGTTATTTTCATGAGAAAACCCATTTTTACTATGATCTTATGAATTTAATCTATGTATCTGTTATGATGGACTTTTTATTCACCCTTTAGGGCCTATTCCATTGCTTTTTTGTAGCTTAGCACATCAGATGTTGGCTCTGATGTCCCTCTGCTTCATCTCTGTGGGAGGTTTGTGGCAACTGATACCCTATAGACAGTGAGAAGGCTCTTTCGAGTGTTGACTGGCAGCTACCGTTCTGATGTGATGTGTTTGTTCTGAAGAGGGCAACACATACTGTAGATAAAAATAAAGAATTGCTTGCAGTTTTCTCTCTTCCCACCAAGGTACAGAGACCAACGACAATACTTTTCTCTTCTAATCAATGATGGAATACTGGGAGAAAACATTAAAGGAACTCAACATATTCAAGTGAAAGAAAAGGGAAGATGACAAACGCTTTATAATATATATAAAGAGAGAAAACACTGCTGCTGGGAGAAGAAGCAGGTTTCATAGCAGGGGATGAGGTAAAGGGAGAGGTCAGACTAGCTCAGAAGTAAAGTTTTTTATTGTCCACCCTTTTTAACAATAGAACCTTAATAAATATAAGAATTCAGTAAACCAACATAACTAATACAAAACCAGGTATCCAGCCAAGCGTCCACAGAATACCGCACAATCTTGTTAATGTCTACATTTACTTCTTCGTTACTAAGTGCCTCTTCTTTGATTAATCTTTTAGACAATGCAACACTACAGACACAAAAATGGGTCACCAAAAATCATAAAAAGTAGAGCTCAAAAAATATAGCTGATTCCCATGGTGCACGCCGATTTATACCGTTGCTTTGAATATTCTTGACTTTGGTTCGTCTGCCTTTGGAGATGAAGAACACTTTTCTAAGGCTAGATAATGGAGATCAAGATCTGGTTGAACTTTTTCAAAATGTGATCTATCTTTCTTATTGCATGTGGAGATGGATGAATTCATTCCAAATATAATGTTGCTTTGCATAGACTTTTTGGCCCAAATATTCTAAAACCAGCATGACAATTTATGACAGCTTTTTAAAATAGTATTGCATTGTATTGAACCGAAGCCAACAGATTTTCTGAAAACAATGGGTGGCAGGCAACGTGTGTCCTTGAAAAGGTCTGCAGATTAGATGTAGAATGATAATTTTGAGAGATGGACATATTGGGGGTTATTTATCATTAGACCAGCTCCTTGGGACAGTTCTATTTTTGGACCTCCGCTACCCATCAGATTCATTAAAAAGTTTTTGGCCCTTTATTAAATGTTCTCATGGTCTACTTTCTGTCTGGGATTTTTTATTTCAAAAGGTCATAAAAGTCTCAAAATGCATAAAAGGTCCTAGTGCATACACAAGCAGAGAATTGGAGCAACAATGAGACTTTTTATGGGGTTTTCCACAAAACTCTAAAGTCAAGAATCTGGCTTTGCAGAAATAGCCCTGTGAGCAGTGAAAAGTCCCCAAAGACCTCAATGCAACTTTCTTGAGACTTCTTTATGCCAAGAAAAGCCCAGCAAAATCAATTATCAATAACCCTCATTGATTTTATTTATGATGTCCCAAATTTGGGGATTTTGTGAATTAGAAACTTCTGTGATCTATCATAAATCACCATAATCACCATAAACTAAATAAAGTCAGGCTTTAGGACGTCATCGTTCCAGGATTCTGGGTGGTGATCTGGCACTACTGATCATGCACAGAAACCTCGTAAGAAGATTTAGGTGGATGGCTACCTAGAGTGCTGCTAATCCCTCTATACACCAAACAAAGTGCCTGGTCGGATCAGCGTTCCTATAGTCTTAATTGGTGAATATTGATGAGTGGATCTGTTGAGATGTACAAAAGCAAGCCCAACTTTGTAATTACCCCTGATGGCAGTGGAATAGAAGAAACACGCAATGTACAATCCTGCTGGCAGACATTTTGGAGAGGGTCATTGCTCCGGATGACATCATAGAGGTGCAAAATCTTCCCCAAAATGAAGGAAACCTGCACAGCTGACTGTCCCTCGTGGCATTAAAGCTAGTTTGGGTCCACTCAACACTATTGGAGAACCAAGACAAAACTACGCTAAGAACATTGAAGCTGTAGGTGGAGAGCTTCCCAAAGTTTTCCTTTCAACTCTGCCCTCCTATCCGGGGGTTCCAGAACTTTGATCTGGTTAGTGACCTCAGTCTTTCCTGTCTCTATTTTGTCATTTTGACATTCTTTGTGGTGGACAAAACCTCGATAAGGATAGACCAAAAAGTATATTGGGCCTTTTTTGATTTGGACCAAATTTATTTAGACAAAATGTAATGAAAACATGTTCTATAGAATCAGACCCAAAAGAATTTAACGGAAATTCCTTGCTAATCTTTTTCTATACAATACAAAAGTATTATAATAAAATAGAGGTACATCTTTTTTTTCAGGAATAACTGATTGAAAAAGATGGAAACCATTGTATGAAATCAAAGTCTAAAGAAATAAAAAAATCTTTCCCCCTTGTACCTATGGAGATGCATTAGAATCTTCTATGATTTTGATAATTTTAATTTGTTACTTTTTCTGAATGTAAACTTGAAATACTGAAATAGTAAACCTGAAAAAAAAACCATAAAATAAAATAAGAAATTCAAAAACAGCCCTTCATCTCTGTGTAGGAGGTTTTATCAGCACCTTCCATTGGTGTGCCCTTTACTAAATCCCTGAACACAGGTATCACCAAGCCTGTAGAAAGGAACTAATATGTCAATGTGTTTAAGAGTTCAAACAAATAAAATGTCAACTATCAAGTGCTGTTGCTTAAAAAAAAAATAGCTACAACTTTTTAAATTACCTTTTTAGGCTACTCACTTACTCATAGTAAAACATGTCTATCTAATAGACTATGCTCAACTCCAACTACCTAGAAAATAATTGAATCACTAAAATCTAAACTGTTTCCAAAGGAAAAGAAAGATTTTAAATTAAATATAGGTGGAAATGGCCATCTAGTTCTCACCTATATGTATGGTCCACACTGCTAAATTAAATATGCATGTAGCAACAATATCTGTACCTGCACTGTAATTACTTCTAGCACCTTTTGGTTGCATGAAGATCTGAGGGTTCAGTTTGGCATGTATATAATACAGAGGCACATTGTGAGACTTTCCATAGGATCCGAGGGTGAAAACGCTGCCAGAGTTACCCTTTGTCTTGTAATACAGGATAGAAAGAATCTTTGGCAGACTTCTCTATTCTGAGGAACAACACTGTGAGAAATCAAATGGGTGGCAGATTGACCAAAGGGCCATGGAAAAGACTAGAAGAGGTTAACAAACACTACCCTTTCTGGGGATGAAAAGGTGACTATAAAAAAGGTAAAAAAAATTGGTGTTGTTCCAGTTCCTTACACTGTACACTTTGAAACATTGCTCATTGCTGTCTACTGATTTGGTTTATTCCCACATCATGTCATTAGGCTTCCTGAAAGTCATGCTCGATGTTAAAGGGATGCCTTTCAAGGTAGCAAAAAGAATCATTGTTTTATGTGTTGTTCTGGGAAGTCTTTGAATTCTCCTGGAACTTATGTATAAGAGAAATGAGAAAAACGCTCTTCGGGGGTGCTCTCACATTCACTTCTGCCCTTGAAAAGGACTTTGAAATTAAGATAGGTCCACATCAGGTCCAGGCATTTATAACACATACCTTAGGTAAAATGCCTTTTCTGTTTTCTTGACCAAGAAAACATACACAATGCCTTTCTGGATTATTTTATCATTATCTCCCATTTAGTAAAGAAATGAATATGAGGTGTGGCATGGAATTCGATGAATGATTAAGCTTAGGTGTCACCAAGTACTAGCTTAAAAAAAGTTTGTGTTTTTCACAGCTTGAAGACCCCTTTGATCTTCAGCAAATTCTCAACGATGGATAGAAAATTTGAGATGTGGCCAAGTGCTGTAAGCTTCAATCTGAGTGCGACATAGGGTTGTTGTAAGTATTTAACGACTGTTTAATCTGTAATTGCTCTAGGAAAAACTGAGTTGACCTTAAAATGTGTTGGGTGTCTACAGCAGCTCTCTTGGACTAGAACAGCTGGCAAAATGGATTTACACTTTAATAAGTATCACTCCAAGTTGTAATCCTCTGGCTTCAAATCTGTAAACAGGTGTTCCTTTCAGTGACCCCATTTTCTGTTGGATGATATCAGCCAAAACTGGTCTGTACTCTCCTAGAGGAAAACAGAACTTTTGGCTGATGTTTGTAATAGATAGGTTTCAGGTGATTCTGGAATTTTAATTTAAATTGTGGAAGGGAATTTGGGAAGTTCACTCGTAAAATTATGAAATAAATATGACATCTAGAGACAGTGGCTCATTATTGTTCATGATTTGTCTAATATTGGTTGAGTATGTATAAGCTATGTCAAAACTGTTCACTTAGAAAGAAATACAGTCAGTGACATAGAACTATAAAAATTCCAGCCTCAAACAAACAGTATCAGAACTAATTGTAGTGACTTAGTGATCTCTACTTATACCATATTTGCTGCTCACAAGTTACAAGCTCTGAGGATCCTTCCCAGTTCCAATCACTGCACAATATAAATGAGGTTATAGTTTTGAAAATTCACCTGTTTCGAAGCCGTATGTTCCATTATGCGCTGCATGGCTTTATCAAGTATTTGTGGAGTGAGTAATTATATGGTTCATGTCATAGGTTTAGTTTTACACATGATTTTCTTATTTATATTCCTCCTCACGAGTTACAAACTTCTATCTTTTTTACTTTTTTTTGCCAAACATATCTTTTATAGTTCAGGTTCCCACAACAAAATAGAATAAAAAAACAGAATAATAACCTCTAAACAAATCTATATATCCAGTGTCTATCTGTTCTTTCAATGTAATACTATGTAAAAACCAAGTTATTACATTTCACTTCATAAATTATTTGATTAAATATTATTTTTATGTCATATTTTTCTCTACATCCAGATTTTCTCAATTGATCCCTGCCGTTTTCTTAGTATTACCATGAGGAAACATTCTAACATCTTCTAACATTCTCAGCCTATAAAGCCCAAGCTGTCTGTGCCCAGAGGTTTCTGAAGCTTTTGGATTAATCTTTGGTCTTCAATAGCTGCAACTGTGCTTTTGCTTCTGTGATCTACATATACATATACATTGTCCGCAGTTGGACTTATTCCAGTTTGCTTATAGGAACAGAATACTAGTTTCACAATAATATATTTGGGTTATTGGTAGGAGTGAATATTCGGACATTCTTGGAAACATGGGATAATGACTTTCATAAATGGTCTACAAATGTGCCTCCTAAGGTGAAGCCCTGCAAAGGGCAATATCTGTCTGAGTTTGCATATTCTTGATATATGTGGATGGCTTCCTCCCAAACTCCTAAAACATACTGATAATTTCATTGACGTGAGGAAAATAAGATGGGGATTGATGTGAATGGTGTCAAACTAGAAATAAATAAAAATGACCCATCAATTTACTCCCATTTGTATAATTGTCAACAAGGACACATTTCAACCATTATCCAAAGAACTTTACAGTTACAGGAGGGAAAGATAAAGTTCAATATTCACAGAAACCAGCTGGTTAGTTATTCCTCAGTTGATCAGCAGGCGATCTCATTAAGTAGATCCAACTCAAGTATGGGGTCTTACAGGAAAAGTTTCATGGGAAATGGTATGCAAATTAGTTCTTCTGAAGGAAAGAAGTGGCTCTAGAGAGACACCTTGCTTGAGGTTGGTATCCTATAGTTCAATGAGTTTCCAGCTAGGATATTATCATTAGTTAACGTGTAAGGCTCTTGAATATGAAAGTACTTGACCACGTAACTAGGAGAGGCTGAGCCCCCTAAGGAACTTTTGATTGGGGCCCCACTTACCCCTAAAAATATACATACATACATACCATATATACATACATACATACATACAGCTTATACACACATACAACATACACACATGCATCATATACACAGACATACAGCATATACCTTTTTAAACCATTTAAATGCATCTTAACTTCTACTATAGGAAAATTATAGAGGCATGCAACATCTAGTGTACCGGTTTGCTGTGCACTACAGTATCCAATAGAGATGAGTGAATAATTCAAGATTTGATGCGCAGAATCTGCACCAAGTTTTTGGAAAATATTTGGTTTGAGTCTGAATTAAATGGGTTCACACCAATGTTGCTTGTTCTTAACCCCTTCCCGATGCTGCGGCTGCGGGTGGTTGAAGAGTGTTCAAGGGCTCAGCCCTCTCCATAGCGAGTAAGTCTTTGCTGCATATTGCAGCAAACACTTTTCGGTAACACCTGCAATTGGTGCTAACACTCCCCTTTTGGTGAACGTTTTTTCTGTCCTATCTTAAACAGTGCAGACGCAACACAAAACTGGCACTTTATAAATACAGGTGCAAAATGTTTGTACATTCTCTCTAGTGCACAATCAGACAGAAAACTTGCACAAATACTTTAATAAATGTGGACCATTATCTATATCTATATATCATTTACGTTTGTCCATTAAGCCATCAAGTTATATTGTATGTTCCTTTCTCATTAAAGACACTAACTTCTATGTCTTTCAGCTTCTAAAATGTAACTTTCGTTGTTACCATGAACTTTCCCCCGATCTTATCTGATCTCTATACAAGCACCTTTTCTGGTGGAACATTTGGATTCACATCTGCTACAATAAGGAAGCCTCAGTATATTCGAAAATATCTGCTACCAAACTTCAGAGCATAACTCTAAGACTCATGCCCTCTCTCAAAAGCAGCCTTCTTTTTTCTTAAAGTTTTGCTCTTTTGCTGTTTGTTAAGCTTGTTTACTTCTCCACAAGGATATTTTCAGTCTAAAGTATACAGTCAGTGGGAGCTCCAGGTATTTGGTCACTTTGGAGCATACTGAATTACCTAAGTGAGGTCTTACAATGATCTATAAAGTAAAGTAATATGCTTCTTTTTTGTGGCTATCAATCTTCCCTCTGTGCAGGAGGCTCTTTTCCTTTCTCAAGGCTCTGTTACATTGTCTATGAATTGTGTACTCTATAAAATGTTATGAGCACCAAGAGGCCGGGTCTAATGAGACTGGGAGACAATGAGCACAAACATGTCTGGAGGACCGTAATATAGTGTATGGCAGGAGCGGAGAGGAAGGAAAATGGGTTACAAAAGGAAAATTCATTCTACAGAGAGGGGAGCAAATCTAATAAAATATATCAATCTATATCTATCTATCTATATAAATTTGAAAATCTATCAATCCATATGTATCTATCTACATTTATATGTTTTACCTTTTAAACTCTCATTATACATATATATATATATATATATATATATATATATATATATATATATATATAGTATATAAAATGACATACAAGTATATGATAGATATATATCATCTATCTATTTATCTATTGCATAACTATTTATATTATCTTTCTAATCTAACATTCTCATACCTGCCATTATTAATCTTGTTAATCTTTGGTGCTATTTTAGGGTTTTGGATTTAGAACAGTGGTTCTCAACCTTTCTAATGTTGTGACCCTGCAATACAGTTAACAACGCAGTAAAAATGCAATAAAATTGCGGCTCCGGTGGTTTTAGGCGACCCCCATTTTTGGTTGTTCGACCCCCGCTAGGGTCGCGACCCACAGGTTGAGAAGCGCTGATTTAGAGGGTGATGTATTAATTTGGCATCAGTGCTTCAGTGCTTTTTTTTCTGTACCTTTTATTTTTAAAAAAGTTGCAAATTCTTCTGTAATCCCCTTGCCTACTTTTGCCTACGCTTTTTCAGCATGCTTAAATCGCTCTACTTTACCATGATTTCCGCCATTATTATGACTGTTTTATACATCTACATCTGGATTTTAAAGATATAAACATTTTTTTTTTTTAAATCAAAAATTAGGAAAAATTCTTGCATATAAAATTTTATAGTCACAAATTTTGTGTGGAAATATGCAAATACACTATCAAAGGTCACTAATATAAAATAAAAAAAGGGGAATTTTCTACTCTTAACTAGGGATGTTCTGTTCCGAGCTGAGCACTGCAGGCGCAGGTTCCAGAACCTGGGCTCTGCATTTGGACTCAACCATACCGGCAAAAACCATAATTGGAGCTGTTAATTGCAGGTGTGAACTCTATAAATGCTCCCGACAAGGCCACATATTAATCTCGGCAGCAGGCAGGCAGGCAAAATGCCCGGGGCGAGCTAGAGCATGCGCATAGCACAGGCTAACGTCCGCAATCGGTGCCAGCTACAATCGATGGGGCTAGCGTCAGTTTGGGTTCAGTTTTGGATACCCAAACTTATTTTTAAGGTTTGGCCGAACCTGATTGGGTCTTCTCATACCTACATTTCTCCAATGTGAAAAAAAAATTGTGTAATAAATATTACGTTCTAACTAGAGATGAGCGAACATGCTCGTCCGAGCTTGATGCTCGGTCGAGCATTAGGGTACTCGAAACTGCTCGTTACTCGGACGAATACTTCGCCCGCTCGAGAAAATGGCAGCTCCCGCCGTTTTGCTTTTTGGCGGCCAGAAACAGAGCCAATCACAAGCCAGGAGACTCTGCACTCCACCCAGCATGACGTGGTACCCTTACACGTCGATAGCAGTGGTTGGCTGGCCAGATCAGGTGACCCTGGGATAGACTAGCCGCTGGCCGCGCTGCTCGGATCATTCTGTCTCTGGATGCCGCTAGGGAGAGAGCTGCTGCTGGTCAGGGAAAGCGTTAGGGTGTTCTATTAGCTTACTGTTAGGCAGGAGTGATTCTCAAAGAACCCAACAGCCCTTCTTAGGGCTACAATAACGTTCTACTTTTTTTATTTTAATTTGCATCTTTTACCATTTTGTGAGGAATTAGCAGGGGGACTTGCTACCGTTGTGTTTAGCTCTTAGTGGCACACATATCCATAGCAAAGACCGAAGTGGCAAAATTCAGTAGGGGTTGGATTTCTATTAGGCAATAACTCAGTGTCATCTCATCTGGCATAGTAGTGTGCTTCCTTTGATACTTGGCTACAAAATAGCCATAGGAGAATACAAACAGCTTCTTGAAGCCTACAGTAGCGTTCTATATATTTGATTTCTGGTTGATCTGCTGGTGGCTGTAGTTTCTGCAGTGCATGTACTTGCCAATTCTGAGCAATTTGTAGTGAGACTTGCGACCGCTGTGTTCTGCGCTTAGTGGCGCACATATCCATAGCAAAGGCCGAAGTGGCAAAATTCAGTAGGGGTTGGATTTCTATTAGGCAATAACTCGGTGTCATCTCATCTGGCATAGTAGTGTGCTTCCTTTGATACTTGGCTAGAAAATAGCCATAGGAGAATACAAACAGCTTCTTGAAGCCTACAGTAGCGTTCTATATATTTGATTTCTGGTTGATCTGCTGGTGGCTGTAGTTTCTGCAGTGCATGTACTTGCCAATTCTGAGCAATTTGTAGTGAGACTTGCGACCGCTGTGTTCTGCGCTTAGTGGCGCACATATCCATAGCAAAGGCCGAAGTGGCAAAATTCAGTAGGGGTTGGATTTCTATTAGGCAATAACTCAGTGTCATCTCATCTGGCATAGTAGTGTGCTTCCTTTGATACTTGGCTAGAAAATAGCCATAGGAGAATACAAACAGCTTCTTGAAGCCTACAGTAGCGTTCTATATATTTGATTTCTGGTTGATCTGCTGGTGGCTGTAGTTTCTGCAGTGCATGTACTTGCCAATTCTGAGCAATTTGTAGTGAGACTTGCGACCGCTGTGTTCTGCGCTTAGTGGCGCACATATCCATAGCAAAGGCCGAAGTGGCAAAATTCAGTAGGGGTTGGATTTCTATTAGGCAATAACTCAGTGTCATCTCATCTGGCATAGTAGTGTGCTTCCTTTGATACTTGGCTAGAAAATAGCCATAGGAGAATACAAACAGCTTCTTGAAGCCTACAGTAGCGTTCTATATATTTGATTTCTGGTTGATCTGCTGGTGGCTGTAGTTTCTGCAGTGCATGTACTTGCCAATTCTGAGCAATTTGTAGTGAGACTTGCGACCGCTGTGTTCTGCGCTTAGTGGCGCACATATCCATAGCAAAGGCCGAAGTGGCAAAATTCAGTAGGGGTTGGATTTCTATTAGGCAATAACTCGGTGTCATCTCATCTGGCATAGTAGTGTGCTTCCTTTGATACTTGGCTAGAAAATAGCCATAGGAGAATACAAACAGCTTCTTGAAGCCTACAGTAGCGTTCTATATATTTGATTTCTGGTTGATCTGCTGGTGGCTGTAGTTTCTGCAGTGCATGTACTTGCCAATTCTGAGCAATTTGTAGTGAGACTTGCGACCGCTGTGTTCTGCGCTTAGTGGCGCACATATCCATAGCAAAGGCCGAAGTGGCAAAATTCAGTAGGGGTTGGATTTCTATTAGGCAATAACTCAGTGTCATCTCATCTGGCATAGTAGTGTGCTTCCTTTGATACTTGGCTAGAAAATAGCCATAGCAATAGGATAGGATTGTTTGGTTTTAAAAACTCAAAAAAAAACAAAAAACACAAAAAAACACAAAAAAAAACAAAAAGAAGTAAAAAAAAAAGTTATAACTCTCATTTTAAAAATGTTTAACCCGAGGGCTAGGGGTAGAGGACGAGGGCGGGGACGTGGGCGTCCAACTACTGCAGGGGTCAGAGGCCGTGGTCCTGGGCGGGGTGAGACACCACCTGCTGATGAGGGAGCAGGGGAACGCCGCAGAGCTACACTCCCTAGGTTCATGTCTGAAGTTACTGGGACTCGTGGTAGAGCACTGTTGAGGCCAGAACAGTGCGAACAGGTGATGTCGTGGATTGCTGACAATGCTTCGAGCAATTTGTCCACCACCAGTCAGTCTTCCACGCAGTCCACCCATGTCACCGAAATCCCCACTCCTCCAGCTCCTGCACCTCAGCCTCCTCCCCCCCAGTCTGCCCCCTCCCAGGAAAATTTGGCATTTGAACCGGCATACTCTGAGGAACTGTTTTCTGGACCCTTCCCACAGTCACAAACCACTTGTCCGGTTGCTGCTGAGCAATTTTCCGATGCCCAGGTTTTCCACCAGTCACAGTCTGTGGGTGATGATG
This sequence comes from Engystomops pustulosus, assembly GCF_040894005.1. Taxonomy (NCBI): domain Eukaryota; kingdom Metazoa; phylum Chordata; class Amphibia; order Anura; family Leptodactylidae; genus Engystomops; species Engystomops pustulosus. Next base: position 178,110,413 of record NC_092415.1, on the reverse strand, counting down.
ACCTTCTTGACGTAGTGGAAGTGTGTAAAGAGGTGTCCGATGATGAGGAGACACGGTTGTCAGACAGTGGGGAAGTTGTTGTCAGGGCAGGAAGTCCGAGGGGGGAGCAGACTGAGGGATCGGAGGATGATGAGGTGACAGACCCAAGCTGGGTTGAGAGGCCGGGTGAACACAGTGCTTCTGAGACGGAGGAGAGTCCTCGACCTGAACAGGTTGGAAGAGGCAGTGGTGGGGCCAGACGGAGAGGCAGGGCCAGAGCTGGTGCATCAGCGCCACTGTCAACTAGTGAAGCTCCCGTGGTGAGGGCTCTTGCGGCGAGGGCTAGATCTTCAGAAGTGTGGAGGTTCTTTAAGGAAACACCGGATGACCGACGGACTGTGGTGTGCAACATTTGCCAAACCAGGCTCAGCAGGGGTTCCACCACTACTAGCTTAACTACCACCAGTATGCGCAGGCATATGAATGCTAAGCACCCCACTCAGTGGCAACAAGCCCGTTCACCTCCGGCCGTGCACACCACTGCTCCTTCCCCTGTGTCAGCTGCTAGTCAGCCCCCTGCCCAGGACCCTGGCACAAAAACCCCATCGCCGCCTCCACGATCCTCCACAGCATCCACCAGCGTTCAGCTCTCCATACCCCAGACGCTGGAGCGGAAACGCAAGTATAGTGCAACCCACCCGCACGCCCAAGCCCTTAATGTGCACATCTCCAGATTGCTTAGCCTGGAGATGCTGCCCTATAGGCTAGTAGAGACCGAGGCCTTTCGCAACCTCATGGCGGCGGCCGCCCCTCGGTATTCGGTCCCCAGCCGCCACTACTTTTCCCGATGTGCCGTCCCAGCCCTGCACCAGCACGTGTCAGACAACATCATCCGTGCCCTGACCAACGCCGTTTCTGACAAGGTCCACCTGACCACGGACACGTGGACGAGTGCTGCCGGGCAGGGCCACTATATATCGCTGACGGCACATTGGGTTAACTTGGTGGAGGCTGGGACCGAGTCTGACCCTGGGGCTGCTCATATACTGCCGACGCCGAGGATTGCGGGGCCTACCTCGGTCCAGGTGTTTCAGGCCTACTATGCCTCCTCCTCCTCCCACCCCTCCTCCACCTCCTCCTCCGAACTACCATCCGTGGGCACGGCGCCATCAGTCGGTAGCTCTAGGCACAGCAGCAGTGCCGTCGCTAAGCGACAGCAGGCGGTGCTCAAACTGCTGAGCCTAGGCGACAAAAGGCACACCGCCCAAGAGCTATTACAGGGCATCACGGCGCAGACTGATCTGTGGCTGGCACTGCTGAACCTCAAGCCGGGAATGGTTGTGTGTGACAACGGCCGTAACCTGGTGGCGGCTCTGCAACTCGGCAGACTGACACATGTGCCATGCCTGGCCCATGTGTTAAATCTGATAGTGCAGCGTTTCCTCAAGACATACCCCAATCTGTCTGATTTGCTCACGAAGGTGTGCCGCATCTGTGCGCATTTCAGGAAGTCCAGCCCAGATGCTGCCACTCTCAGGGCAGCGCAGCGCCGCCTCCAACTGCCCGCTCACCGACTGTTGTGCGACGTGCCCACGAGGTGGAATTCAACACTGACCATGTTATCCAGAGTTTACCAGCAGCGCAGAGCGATTGTAGACTGCCAGATGTCAACTTCCACCAGAACTGGTAGTCAGGTCAGTCAGCTTCCTCAAGTCTACAATGAGGAGTGGACGTGGATGTCTGATATCTGTCAGGTGCTGAGTAACTTTGAGGAGTCAACACAGATGGTCAGTGGCGATGCCGCCATCATCAGCCTCACCATCCCGCTGCTTGGCCTGTTGAAAAACTCTCTGGTCAGCATGAAGTCGGAAGCTTTGCGCTCGTCACAAGAGACGGGGGAAGAATATTCCCTTGTTGATAGCCAAAGCACCCTGAGGTCTGTTTCTCAGCGCATATCGGAGGAGGTGGAGGTGGAGGAGGATGAGGAGGAAGAGGAGGAGAATGTTGGCGAGACACAAGAGGGGACCATTGTTGAGTCCTTCACTGTTGAGCGTGTATGGGCAGAAGAAGAGGAGTTGGAGGAGTTGGAGGAGGAGGAAATGGACAGTCAGGCCAGTGAGGGGAGTGAATTCTTACGCGTTGGTACTCTGGCGCATATGGCAGATTTCATGCTAGGCTGCCTATCCCGTGACCCTCGCGTTCAAAGAATTTATTCCAGCACCGATTACTGGGTGTTCACTCTCCTGGACCCACGGTACAAGCAAAATCTTTCCACTCTCATCCCTGCAGAGGAAAGGAGTGTGAGAATGCATGAATACCAGCAGGCCCTGGTGCACAAGCTGAAACAGTATTTCCCTTCTGACAGCGCTAGCGGCAGAGTGCGTAGTTCTGCGGGACAAGTAGCGAGGGAGAGTAGGCGAGCAGGCAGCTTGTCCAGCACTGGCAAGGGTACGCTTTACAAGGCTTTTGCCAGCTTTATGTCACCCCAGCAAGACACTGTCACCTGTCCCCAGTCTCGGCAGAGTAGGGCTGATCTTTACAGAAAGATGGTGAGGGAGTACGTAGCTGACCATACCATCGTCCTAAATGATCACACAGCTCCCTACAACTACTGGGTTTCAAAGCTGGACATGTGGCACGAACTAGCGTCTTGTCCGAGCGGGTTTTCAGTGCAGCTGGTGGCATCATCACCGATAAGCGTACACGCCTGTCGACTGACAGCGCTGACAGGCTGACGCTTATTAAAATGAATAAAGGCTGGATTTCTCAGAATTTCCAATCTCCACCAGGTGAAGGAAGCTCAACCTGAATAATTGATCCACTCCTCCTCCTCCTCCTCATTTTCCTCCTTCTCCTCCTCTTTGTACAGTAAAGCAGAGGAAAATGGCTATTTTTTGACAGGGCCCACTGGCTCTTGCTATAGTACTTTATGCATTTAATTTTTCTGGAGGGCCACCTACCCGGTCCTCTGTTTGAAACAATTTTTGTGAGTGCCACATACAGGCACTCAATCTATTCCATTTTTCTGGAGGGCCACCTACCCGGTCCTCTGTTTTAAAAAATTTTTGGGACTGCCACATACAGGCACTCAATCTATTCCATTTTACTGGAGGGCCACCTACCTGCTCCTCTGGTTTGAAACATTTTTGGGACTGCCACATACAGGCACTCAATCTATTCCATTTTACTGGAGGGCCACCTACCTGCTCCTCTGGTTTGAAACATTTTTGGGACTGCCACATACAGGCACTCAATCTATTCCATTTTACTGCAGGGCCACCTACCTGCTCCTCTGGTTTGAACAATTTTTGGGACTGCCACATACAGGCACTCAATCTATTCCATTTTACTGCAGGGCCACCTACCTGCTCCTCTGGTTTGAACAATTTTTGGGACTGCCACATACAGGCACTCAATCTATTCCATTTTACTGGAGGGCCACCTACCTGCTCCTCTGGTTTGAAGAATTTTTGGGACTGCCACATACAGGCACTCAATCTATTCCATTTTACTGGAGGGCCACCTACCTGCTCCTCTGGTTTGAAACATTTTTGGGACTGCCACATACAGGCACTCAATCTATCCCATTTTACTGGAGGGCCACCTACCTGCTCCTCTGGTTTGAAAAATGTTTGGGACTGCCACATACAGGCACTATCCAAATTAAATTGTCTCCATAGCAGCCTCCACACGTTGTCTCCATTGCTACCTCCAAAAGTCGTCCATATAGCTGCCTCCATACATCGTCCCTTTATCAAACGAGGTGTGTCAGGCAGAAATTTGGGTTGTTTTCATGGATTCCACATCAAAGTTGTTAACTTTGTCGCCACCCTGCTGTGTTATCCACAAAATATACTGGCAAACTTTTACCATTTAGGGATATTATTTCAGCGCTTCTTGCGCATCTGTTTACATTCCCCTCACCCGGCATATCCTAAACTTATAAGAACGCTACTACACTTGATCTTATACAAAAGGTTCTTAGAAGTGCTGTTTGGGGAGTAGCCTAGAGACAGGGGCTTGGATTGGCGAAAGCTCGCCTGGCAGCGGAACGCCAGCTCCATGCGCATCATGCGCTTCTTGCGCATCTGTTTACATTCCCCTCACCCGCCATATCCCAAACTTATAAGAACGCTACTACACTTAACTTGGTGCAGGCTGGGACCGAGTCTGACCCTGGGGCTGGTCATATACTGCCGACGCAGAGAATTGCGGGGCCTACCTCGGTCCAGGTCTCAAAGGCCTACTATACCTCCTCCCACCCCTCCTCCACCTCCTCCTCCTCCGAATTACCATCCGTGGGCATGGCGCCATCAGTCGGTAGCTCTAGGCACAGCAGCAGTGCCGTCGCTAAGCGACAGCAGGCGGTGCTGAAACTGCTGAGCCTAGGCGATAAAAGGCACACCGCCCAAGAGCTATTACAGGGCATTCCACATCAAAGTTGTTAACTTTGTCGCCACCCTGCTGTGTAATCCACAAAATATACTTGCAAACTTTTACCATTTAGGGATATTATTTCAGCGCTTCTTGCGCATCTGTTTACATTCCCCTCACCCGCCATATCCTAAACTTATAAGAACGCTACTACACTTGATCTTATACAAAAGGTTCTTAGAAGTGCTGTTTGGGGAGTAGCCTATAGACAGGGGCTTGGATTGGCGAAAGCTCGCCTGGCAGCGGAGCGCCAGCTCCATGCCAAGATCCAACTAACATAGTTTTAACTGCAGCACCTTTAATCTACTACTAGTTCACTGCCTCCATACATGGTCCCCTTATCAAACGAGCTGTGTCAGGCAGAATTTTGGGTTGTTTTCATGGCTTCCATGTTAACTTTGTCGCCACCCTGCTGTGTAATCCACAAAATATACTGGCAAACTTTTATCATGTACCGATATTATTTGAGCGCTTCTTGCTCACCTCCTTTGGTTCCTCTCTGCCACCCATTGGTTTGAAGCCTGAGTCCATTTAGGGTATGTCGCCATGCCACTCTCTAGCCTGCTGCCGCTGCCTCTGCATGCCGTCCCCTATAGTGTCAGGGTCAATTATTGGATGTTTTAGATGCTATCTAGCTTCATTCTGTCACTCTGTCATGGCCATGCTGTTGCCCATAATTTTGGCATAATGGTGCGATTAGGCAGCCTCAGAGGCATCCATGCATGCTGCCCCTGCTGTTTCCTGTCCATTTCCGTGGTGTTTCCATCCTTTTCTGAGGTTCCCAGGTGTTTGGCCAAGCTTCCCTGTGCAGAGCCTTGGTCCCCTTGAAAAATGCTCGAGTCTCCCATTGACTTCAATGGGGTTCGTTATTCGAGACGAGCACTCGAGCATCGGGAAAAGTTCGTCTCGAATAACGAGTACCCGAGCATTTTAGTGTTCGCTCATCTCTAGTTCTAACCTGTTTACCTTGCTCTATGAATTTTATAGGATTATAAATTCCCCTATGTAAATCATTATTATCTTGTTATTAGGTATGTTATACACGGAGCACCGGAGTCTGCCTATATTCCCAGCAGATTCTCGGCTGTTCTAATTCTTTCAAGGTTTGTAATCAAAATTCTTGATGACCTCTGAGCTTGTCACCAGAGAAAGTCTTGATAATACTGCATTTCTGATAGAGAGATTTAGGAATCCATATTCCCCATTTTACCTGTAATGCTTTCCTTCATCCCTGCAAACTGATCTGTCAAAAATCTATTCCAAAGTACTTATTTTCTAGGAATTGATGCTTGTCAGGTCTTAACATGATAATGGCTCACAGGTGCTTCCCAATATAAGAAAAATAGTTATTACTTCTCTAATATTTTGGGGAAATACTGTTGAATCCAAAGTCTTTGGTCTTTGTGAATATTAGATTGTGCCAGACTATTGGAGTTACTTTGACCTCACAGGTCTAATAAGGCCAAGAGATTTGGCACATATTTTGGTTGCCTTTCTTTTGGGTAAAATTAAAGTATTCCTAAAAAAACGAGCTCACGAATTTGAAAACACATTCATTATGGCGGAAACTGATAAATGTTTACAAAGTCAAGGCACCCCGCTTACCTAGAGAAAGATCCATCATCATCATAATGACTGATTATATATGGAATATCCAATTTCAGAATGTTCCCTATTAACAGTCATTTATAATAACAAAAACATGAAGAAAGTACAGCTATAAATAAAACATTTATGGTAAAAAGGTAACATATTAAAGGATTTGTCATAAAAAAAAGTTAACTGGATAATTTCCAGACACCATCTATCTGGGCATAGAAATAAGAATGAATATATCTAATCTGAATTACATTATTTTGTAAAGTGACTCTCCAGGCTTCATTCACATCTGTCTTTTTCAATCCATTGTAATTTGGGAAGATTCCAGACTTAGTCCCAACAGTGGACTAATAGAGTAAGCTCATACAATGGGATAGATCTTCCTGCTTAGATCTCCCCCCCCCCTGAAAGCAGGAGGTGGAGTGAACATTGGCAGAAGCCAGGGATTCAGGGTGTTTCTTTATATGGAAAGTGACATCACTAGGGACCTCCGTCTTGTTGACCGACTTACATGCTCAGTGGAGGCTGGGATGGGATGCTATACTTTGTACCTCCCCCCATTGCCTCCAATTGCCTCTGCTAAACATATACATTGCTCCGCAGAGGAAGGAGGAATCTTGCAACATCTGTCCATCCTGTGTTTTTTTCACCATTTATGACATATACTGTATAAACGGAAGCAAAAAGGATAACCAAAGAAAATAATATCTGTTTTCTTTATTTTTATCTTATTATTTACTGTCTCCTTAGGCAAGGCTTCACTTGTTTACTTAAAATGATGCCCTCAAGATTGATGCTCAGAAATAAAGATCCCTTGAAGCTGCAAAGAGGTGGCAAGTCATCCACAGTATTTTGTCTGCTGTATAAAGGGAAAAAATAACCAGAATAGCTATAATAAGAAGCTCTCGCTTAGCTACACGCCTACATATACTATAGTCTGACAATAGAGGCAGCAAGAAGTATAATGGAACATGAACGTACAACAAATAAAGTTGTAAGTGATCGTGTACACAGACAAATAGAAGCGAAGCTGAAAACAATCTGAATGATTCAAGGTCTTGGGTCACATCAAAACTAGGGAAAAAGTTGTTGTCCTCAGACAATGATGTATTATAATGCTATAAAAATGGCATTGGTATCTATTTAATGAAGCTGCTAGTTATTGGGAACTGTCAGATTCAATGACATGGGGGTCAAGGAAGTAAAAGATTTTTACCAGATCCATGGCTACCGGGAGTATAATACAAACAAAGGCAATGGAGGTACATCATGTGAAACTACTTGTTCTTCCATTACGAGCTGTGTTTTCTGGCAGACAGTCATGCTCCTGACCTCTTCATCTTCCAAGCTAATATTGTAGCTGTTACAGAAGCCATAAACCTGAGCATGATTCATGAAAGAATACATTTTCCACTTACTTGTCTATCGCTATTTTCCCGGTTATTCCATTGTAGTAATTTTGTTGGGTTACGTGCCAAATGGGTACTGTCCTGAGAGACCAATATCCCCATGGGCTGAAGACCAATTGTACCAAACTGTATTTTCTCTGTCCTCGGGATGTTGTTATGTAAAACGAAGATAAACAGCGAAAAACTTTGCTCACCTGGAGTCCAGTCAACAAACAGTTGGTGCACAGGAAACTTAGCCAGGTCAGTGCCAAGTTGAAGGCAAGAAAGGGGTGTTTGTCCAGCTTCCAGGCAAATGCCATTCATGAATAGAAAAATGTAAAATGTAACTTTATTCTAATCAGAATCAAAACATAGTGGTACCATAAAATATCTAATGCGATTCAAGCTAAAAGTTGTTATCACAAACCAAGTTAGACCCTATCCACAGGATAGGGCCTAGCTTGCTGATCGATGCGGTCATAGTGATGAGACCCACTGATCACAAGAACGGGGTCTGATGGGGTCTGATGTACCCCAGTTGGACCCCTTCTCTCCCCAAGATAAGAAAAGCAGGCAGTCGCACATGGCCAGGATCTCATCTCTCATTGGAAAGGACCTAACTTGTTTTGTGGGAAAACCCTTTTAAAGTGAATGTGTCTCTCCCTGCAGGGTCCTGCTGGAGCACAGAAGAGGTGGGTATTCTTGATGCAGGGCAGTGTGGGGTTTGGACTACATGTGGTATGGTAAATGGGAAACATGTACTAGCTGTGCTGTGCATGGAAGCTAATATGTGACTAATGGTGAATTTGGCTGTATTATATAGAGGGAGGCAAGTAGCAAGGACATGGATACAGGTGATAGATGTGCCTTGCATTGTATACGGAAATATGCATGTTCTTGCCTGTGCTTTTGGATGACACAGTATCATAGTATCATAGTATATAAGGCTGGAAGGAGACGCAAGTCCATCAAGTCCAACCTTCAAGAATTAAATAAATGTTTTATTCCCATAACCCGTGATATTTTTTCTCTCCAGAAAGGCATCCAGGCCCCTCTTGAACATGTACATAGAGTCGGCCATAACAACCTCATGCGGCAGAGAGTTCCACAGTCTCACTGCTCTTACAGTAAAGAACCTTTGTCTATGGTGATGGTAGAATCGCCTCTCCTCTAGGCGTAGAGGATGCCCCCTTGTCCTGGTCACAGGCCGAGGTATAAAAAGATCTTTGGAGAGATCCTTGTACTGTCCGTTCAGGTATTTGTACATTGTAATGAGGTCTCCCCTCAGTCGTCTTTTTTCTAAACTGAATAATCCCAAATTTTGTAATCTGTCATTGTATTCTAGTCCCCCCATTCCCCTAATAATCCTGGTTGCTCTCCTCTGCACCCGTTCCAGCTCTACTATATCCTTTTTATATACTGGTGCCCAAAACTGTACACAATATTCCATGTGTGGTCTGACCAGAGATTTGTATAAGGGCAGAACTATGTCTTTATCATGAGAATCTATTCCTCTCTTGATACATCCCATTATTTTATTTGCTTTAGCAGCAGCCGCCTGGCTCTGGTCACTAAAATTAAGTTTACCATCCACCAATACCCCCAAGTCCTTTTCAGCCACAGTTTTACTAAGTAATTGACCGTTTAGAACATAATTATACTTTTTGTTTCCATGGCCCAAGTGCATAACTTTACATTTATCTACATTAAACCTCATCAACCATTTCTCTGCCCATCCCTCAAGCTTCCACAAATCCCTCTGTAATGCTAAACTATCGACCTCAGTATTTATTACTTTACACAGCTTAGTATCATCTGCAAATATTGAAACTTGACTGTGTAAACCCACTACAAGGTCATTAATAAAAATATTAAAAAGAAGTGGCCCCAATACTGACCCCTGTGGCACTCCACTGGTAACATCAACCCAGTCGGAGAATGTGCCATTAATGACCACCCTCTGTTTTCTATCACTAAGCCAATTACTTACCCAGATACACAGATTTTCTCCTATTCCCAGCAGTCTCATTTTATATACCAACCTTTTATGTGGCACGGTGTCAAATGCCTTTGAAAAGTCCAGATATACAACATCCACAGCGTCCCCCAGATCCAGTCTTGAACTTACCTCCTCGTAGAAACCAATCAGATTAGTCTGACAGGACCGATCTCTCATAAACCCATGCTGACGCTGGGTTATAAGGTTGTGCACAGTGAGATACTCCAGGATAGCATCTCTAATAAACCCCTCAAATATTTTCCCCACCACAGCAGTTAGACTTACGGGTCTGTAGTTTCCAGGATCGCTATTTGATCCTTTTTTGTATATTGGTACCACATTTGCTATGCGCCATTCCTGTGGAACATAACCAGTCCTCAGTGAATCTTCAAATATTAAAAATAATGGTCTGTCTATCACCGTACATAATTCATGCAGTACCCGGGGGTGTATGCCATCTGGCCCAGGTGATTTATCTATCTTAGTGGTTGCGAGGCGGCGCCGTACCTCTTCCTGGGTTAAACTGTTGACATTATAAAAAGAATTTACATTATTCCTCATTGTGACTTCCACCAGGGGATTTTCCTGGGTAAAGACAGTTGAGAAGGCGACATTCAGTAGATTGGCCCTTTCCTCATCTCCTTCCACCATGACCCCCATGTTATTTCTAAGGGGACCCACACTCTCTGTTTTTAGTTTCTTATCATTTATATACTTGAAAAATAATTTGGGATTATTTTTGCTCTCCCTGGCAATATTTCTTTCAGTCTCTATTTTTGCGGCCTTTATCTGCTTTTTACAGGATTTATTTTTCTCTCTATAATCCTGTAATGCCTCATCGCTACCTTCACGTTTTAGCACCTTAAACGCTTTATCTTTCTCGCTTATTGCTTTCCTTACAAGACTAGTTAGCCACATAGGCTTTTTCTTGTTCCTTTTATGCTTTTTCCCATAAGGTATGTGTTTCTCACAGGACTTTTTCAGAATATATGAGAAAAAGTCCCATTTTTGGGGGGGGCTTTTGTCTTTGAGAGCATTATCCCAGTCTATGCCTTTAAGGTCTTCCCTTAGTTGATGAAAATTTGCCCTCCTGAAGTTTAGAGTGTTGGTTGCCCCTTCACTAACATGCTTAGTAAAGCGTAATACAAAATCAATGATATTATGATCACTATTCCCCAGGTTCCCCCCAACCTGTAGTTTTGATACCCTATCAGGTCTGTTGGTAAGGATAAGGTCCAGCAGTGCCCCCCCTCTTGTTGGCTCCAGGACTAGTTGCGACAGGTAATTGTCTTTTGTTGTTGACAAGAACCTGCTGCCTTTGAAGGACCTGCAGGTTTCTGCCCCCCAGTCAATATCTGGGTAATTGAAGTCCCCCATGATAAGTACTTCACCATGATTTGAAGCCGCATCCATTTCACTTATCAGCATTTCCTCTGCTGCCTCCACTATATTTGGAGCCTTATAACAAACCCCTAGTAATATTTTATTATTCTTTTTCCCTCCCCTTATCTTCACCCATAGGGACTCCACATTTGCGTTACTGATGTCATCTCGCAAGACGGGCTTGAGGCAAGAATTCACATATAAACAAACCCCTCCCCCTTTTTTATTTATATGATCCTTTCTAAAAAGACTATAACCATCTATAGTAACAGCCCAGTCATAGCTACTGTCCAGCCATGTCTCGCTGATACCCACTATATCATATTTCCGCTCCAACATCAAGAGTTCCAGTTCCTCCATTTTGTTTGTGAGGCTTCTGGCATTTGTGTACATACACTTTATATGGTTTTCCCTGTCCATATTCCTTTTGTCCTTATTTCCCAATCTCATTCCAGCCCCCCTTCCTCCCCCATGGACTATGACTCTTCCCAGCTCTCTATGTACACTGTCTATTTGCCCTGCACAAGTGTAGTTGCCCTCCCCCCAGGTCTCTAGTTTAAACACTCCTCCAACCTTCTAGCCATTTTTTCCCCTAAAACAGCAGCCCCCTCCCCATTGAGGTGCAGCCCATCCCTACTGTAGAGCCTGTAGCCCACAGAAAAGTCAGCCCAGTTCTCCATGAACCCAAACCCCTCCTTCCTACACCAACTTTTGAGCCACTTATTTACCTCCTTGATCTCCCGCTGCCTTTCTGGTGTGGCACGTGGTACAGGCAGTATTTTGGAGAAAATTACCTTTGAGGTCCTTGCCCTGAGCTTATGGCCTAAATCTCTGAAATCATTTTTAAGGACCTTCCACCTACCTGTTACTTTGTCATTAGTGCCAATGTGGACCATGACCGCTGGTTCCTCACCAGCCCCTCCCAGTAATCCATCAACCCGATCCGCAACATGCCGAACCCGAGCACCCGGCAAACAACACACTGTTCGGTATGCACGGTCTTTGTGACAGATTGCCCTGTGTGTTCCCCTAATAATGGAATCTCCCACTACCAGCACCTGTCTGACCTTGCCTGTGCTCCCATTACCCTTCTTACTGGAGCACACATTCCCCTGGTTGCTAGAGGCCACGTCTTGCTGCAGCATTGCTACCCCAGAGCTGATATCCCCCTCATCCGCCAGCCTGGCAAACTTATTGGGGTGCACCAGATCAGGACTAGACTCTCTACACTCTTCCCTCTACCCCGCCTTCTACATGTTACCCAACTAGCTGCCCCCTCACTCTGCACCTCCATACTTCTCTCCCCACAACCATCTTCCCCAGAGAGTTTGTGCTCCAGGAGCAGCAAACTTCGTTCCATATTATCAATTGCCCGCAGCCTTGAAACTTGTTCATTTAGATCCAGAATCTGGGCTTCCAGGTGAGCAATTTTCACACACCCCACACAGCAGTATTCCCCCTCGAACGGCTGTTCAAGGAAAGCATACATGGCACAGGATGTACACCGTGTAGCAATGCCACTTATGGAGTCCATTATTCTAAAGGGAATTACAATAGAAATATGCACAGAAAGAAGAATTTACAGTCAGAGTAACACAGAACACAGCAGTTACCTGCTAAAGCCCCTCAAACTTAAGTCCCTTAAACGTAAGTCACACTTAAGACACTGCACACACTTCAGATCAATGCACACTCGCCGCCAAGCTCATACACTCGCTTTGCTAATGCTTTTTTAAAAGTTATCTGCCACAAAAATCTGCAGAGCTCACTGCACAAGATCTGGCTGCAAACCCCCAACAAACTGACCACAGAAGTATATAAAGGCTGCTAATTAGATAGCCACACCCCACTATTAATTAGGCAGCACCTGTGACTATACTGTCTAGATAAGCAAGGTGAATGCCTCCCTATACCCCCCACACAATATACAGATTATGCAAGTAAAATACCTTCAGATCTACTTGGTTGCAATAAAAATCACACAATGAATATCAGGAAATAAGAAATGTAGATGCACTTATCTATTTGTTGCTGGATCCAAAAAGTAATCCTTCCTTAAACGTAAGTCACACTTAAGACACTGCACACACTTCAGATCAATGCACACTCGCCGCCAAGCTCATACACTCGCTTTGCTAATGCTTTTTTAAAAGTTATCTGCCACAAAAAATCTGCAGAGCTCACTGCACAAGATCTGGCTGCAAAAAACGATGATGTTTGACATGCATTTGAGAACATGTATCTTCAATACAGATAATAGGACATTTTTTTTATCATGTAGGTGGAACTTTGTGTTGGGTGGCTTGTCTGAGAGCCATCATGTTACATAGATACAAATGACTATTCCGGTATGGGATGCTGTTGCTTGAAGATGTGACCCCTTATTTGCTCTTTTTGACACCTGGCTGAACCTGTAAGCTATCACGCATGCCTTGCAGGCTTATATCCTTCTACTGTCAGTACCATATGGTAAATGTGAAAAGAAATAAAGAGTGACACACAATAAAAAAAAATTGCAAAAAGAGAACAAATATTCTTATTTGTAGGGATTTATATAAACACTCTAAATTTTAATGACCAATAGGCTCTTTTCTTTACACAAAGAAGATTTGCTATTGCACAAAAGACTATATGAACAATTAATGAGAAGAAATATGTTTCTGTCATGTAGTGGCATCAGGATATGTACCCAATATCACAATTACATCCAGCTGTATGTAACACATCCAACGGAAAACACTGGGGGAACAATGTATAATTTTTTTATGACTTTCTCTAATTATCTTCATACGGTTTGCTCCAAAAGTCTAGATTCTGACTCTTGTTTTCCTCTTTTCTCAAACTACAATAGTGAAGTATCTCCTAAAGGTCTTCTTCTTTGAAAAGACCAACTACTAAGATCTGATTTCATGTGACAGACAATTGGTTTCTTCATACACTATTCATATCTTTGAGAGGACAGACCCCCTAGAACAGTGGTGGCAAACCTAGGGCATGGGGGGCAGCGGTGGCACTCAGAATCCTCTTTGTGGGCATCCAGGCCATTACCCCAGCACCGAGTTTGCCAGACAGGACCTAAGGCCTTCTCCTGCAGTCCCAGATAGCTGAAAGCTAAGATTGTGCTCATTACTATTTTAAAGTAACACATCCTTGGCTGCCTGGAGCTGCCGGACAAGGGGGGGTGTACACAGAGATACATTATGATTGAAGTTTCTGTCCCACAATTCTATTTATTTAGAAAACCTGGATGGAAGCTAAAAATATAATCCAAATGTCTTTTCTTTATTGCTACTGTATTTGTGTCCTCAGGATGCCTGTGATAGAGCAGGGAGCAATAAGTTCCTGCTTAAACTGCTTTGTTGACACAAAATAAATATGTTTTGATTGTATTTTGGGTGATTGCATATTTATCAGAACCTCGTCAGAGGCCCTGAAATAATTGCAAACACTAGCACTTGGGATTATTTGCCCCAGTCCGCCACCTTCATGCAAGTGGGGTGTGAAGGGTCATAAACGGGGGGTGTGGCCGGCTGAGCAGAAGGTGTGGCCGGCCTGGAGCGTGTTGGCACAGGGCGTTGCTGTCCCCACGCTGGCGCAGCAGCCTGCCCGATGCATCAAGTCTCTAAAAGGTTCCTTATAACTGTTCTAGAAGAACCTTATATACCTTAAAGTTCAATTCAAGGAATTTTTTCACTCTCCAAGTTGATTTCAATATGGAAGATCTATCCTATTTATAGACCAACCGAGGTCCAACACCTCAGCCCTCAATGATCAGCTATTTAGAGGCCTCCAGATGCCATACAATGGGATGGGGGTGGAACCAAAAATTTATTTACTACTCTCCCATTCACTTAATTGGGAACAGCGCTGCAGTACTCCTGCATAGCCGCCATGGAGTGGACAAAATCTTTAGGTTCTATGGCAGCCAGACATCTTGTCATTAGGGGTAGGGATGTCAGACTCTTACTGAGGAAAATGTGATCAGTAAGAAATTTACCAAGGGCCTGAAAAATCTTAAGACACCTAAACTGCCCCAATATCTTAGAACAATAAAGTAAACTAATTCATGAAAGCAGAATCTTTATATCAGCTTTTATTTCTGCAAATTTAACACAATTCAAAGGTTTTACTTAAATAATTTAGATGTTGCGGCAGTAAAACAGTACATACTGTATCTTCTCTTACGATTTTATAATTGCATTGCAGGATTGAGACTTTGAACTCGGAGAGTAAAGTTTTAGTGTTTATCAGTTCTCTTTAGATTCATATAGTTTTCTAAAAAAAACTTAATAATGACTAATTATTTAACCTGATGTTTCTCCATGACACCACGTACAATGCAGGCAGGATAATTGGGTATAATATAACTTGTTAGTAATTTATTAGTGACACTGGCATGAACACAACAGTTTTAAAATATTTGCAAAAAGAAGACGTGGGTGGTGTATTAATATGTTGTAAAAGTACTGTATTTTATTCTCGCTCTTGTTGATTTGTTGCATTTGTCGAAATTGGATGCCCCAGGTATACAAGATAAATTGGGCCAGGGTGCTGTACCATGGACCCATTGGAGAGAATCAATCTCAGGAATGTCTTCAAGTATGTCTCAGTTGTGGAAGTCACAAAAAGATAACATGAGATAAAGATCCAGTGACATTGTATTCTTCATTATAGACAATTCCTTTCAGCAAACAAAAAAGGACATTTCGGTCAATAGACCTTTTTCAGACACTACAAGAAGATATGGTATGTATAAGTTCAAGATAATTATCAAAGCTTGTAACTAGAAAATATATGACCAAAATGAGAAGTGCGACTGGATCTTTACCTGATGTCCTCTAATGGACTGGGTGCCTTCCAGAGTACTTGTGCTAACAGGGGTGTGCAGCGAAATTCCAAAAATGTATATGAGAAAAGAGCATTACCAATGAAGTAGGCTGTATTTATTAGATCGCCATTTCATGCCACAATAATAATTTTGCTATTTGCACCACCAGGTATTTAACTGTGGATTGTGTTGCACGCAATCGGGTTGTGGCGCGACTGCACTGGCTTTCATGTGACAGAAATCGGGTGGGGGGGGGGGGTGTCGGACAATCCAACTATTTCGGGCTGAGCGCGGGATTTAATTTTCAAATCGCAAGCCCAAGCACTTACCGGTGCCGGTGCCGGTGTACCGGTGTACCGGAGTGGGGAAGCGACACATGCAGGATGTTGGGCGCATGATCTTATTGAATTGCGGCACAGTGCATTTCGGTCAGACAATGCACTTTCGGGGAACTCCACGGGCCGGGTAAGTAAATGTGCCCATATATGCTCATGTATATGCTCAGCATATCCATTGGAATGTATGATGAGCGTATACATGGAACGTTAGTATGAACCCAGCCTTACTTTTAAGGCTATGTTGATGATGCTACACAAATAAAATAAATAGTGTCAGACGAAGCAAACAGCAAAAATCCACAGGGATCCCCGCCACATTGTACGTGCGAATAACTAAGGAAACAAGTTAATAATTTTGTGTACTCTGTTATAAATTTAGAATTAAGTAGACGACAACATTTCTAATTAGGAAGGATTGGGTATTGTCCTTAGGGATACTTACAGATATCTTCTCAGTCTGTTTGCAGATAGATCCCCATCGCTCCTGTGAATGTTACATCTTAAAACCATTGACAGAAATCATCTGTCACATTATCACAATGTCATTTCTGCATCGTGCTTGTTTGAAGGGAAGGCAAAGCTGGTTACAGTACAATATGATGTGTAAGAGAGATTGATTTTTTTTTTTCGAGTGTCATTAAATTCCCACAGATATCAGTGTAACATTTATGATAGAGGTAGATGTCATGTCTTCAAAAAAAATACAAAGATGAAGTGACTCAAGTAATAAATGTATGATGGACCTTGCTGTATAAAGAGTCAGTAATGGCAATTCTAAAAAATGAACTTCGAGAAAATCCATAAATGGCAGAGAAAAATAAAGCTCATACATACAAGTATTTTCCTATATGTCAACAGGGATGGGTATATATATCACAGAATGACCGCACTATTGATTTGGATTTTTTTTCCAGAAATAACTGTCTATTGTTGCATCTATTTATATGCACATCCTAATGCTCACAGTGGGCACAATGGTCAGGAGGCAAAGTCAATATTTAGGGGCACAAAAGGGTAACCATTAAACCAACATAAAATTAAATTAAATTAAATTCCACCATCATTACCTTTAACACCATGTTCAAGATACAGCCAGTCCCCAGGTTACGTACAAGATAGTTTCTGAGGGATGAATTTGTATGTAAGTCAGAACTGTATATTTTATAATTTGTTACCCCAGAGAAACAATTTTTGGTCTCTGTGACAATTGGATTTTAAAAATGTTGGATTGTCATAAGAACCAGGATTAACAATAAACCTTAATTACAGACACCTGTGATAACTGTTATAGCAGTTTATAGTAGCCTTAGGCAAAAAACCAGTAAATTATCAACATACAGGGGTCCACTTGTAACTAGGGGTCATCTGTAAGTCGGGTGTTCTTAAGCAGGGGACCTCCTATATTCAAAAAAAGTTTTCCCGCTCCTATTATCACATAGAAATGTACACAATAAAGCAAATGTACTATTCAAAATGTACTAGAATTTTGCAGTACAAAATTAGAATTTTAGAATATTCCAAGCAGTTTTCCCTTTTTTTGGATATTTGCTCATTTTCTAGAATTTCTGAATTTTTCAGTAACCAACAAACAAAAACAGATGTAGCATGGGCTCCCATAACCAGACCTAATAACTCTGTAGTGTTGGATAATACTGGGAACCACCCCTTTTGTGTGATAATGAAATGAGTTCCCATTTTCAGCAAATAATTTATATTGTCTGTGTAATGAAAAGTTATACAATTTTACAATATACTTTCAATATCAGTAGCTCGCTGTTTCTAAATCTCTGCTTGCTGTCGTTCTATAGGAAGTTTCATTGTTTACTTCCAGTGGATGTGACTGTATCCCTGGTCATGTGATGTCACACAGGTGCACGGCTCGGTATGATACACAGCTCTGATCACTATCTCTGATACACCTGTGATATCACATGACCAGGTATATAACGAGCCCTGCACCTGTGTGACATCACATGACCAGGTATATAACGAGCCCTGCACCTGTGTGACATCAAATGACCAGGGTTCAGTTTTTATCCACAGGAAGTAAACAATGATATTACAGGCGGTCCGCTACTTAAGAACACTCGACTTACATACGACCCCTAGTTACAAACGGACCTCTGGATATTGGTAATTTATTGTGCTTTAGTCCTAGGCTACAATGATCAGCTGTAACAGTTATCAGAGATGTCTGTAATGAAGCTTTAGTGTTAATCCTGATTCTTATGACAACCCAACATTTTTAAAATCCAATTGTCACAGAGACCAAAAAAGTTCTGGCTCGGATTACAATGATAAAATATATAGTTCCGACTTACATACAAACTTAACTTAAGAACAAACCTACAGACCCTATCTTGTATGTAACCCGGGGACTGCCTGTATATTGAAAATGTTGGAAAATTGTATAACTTTTGATCACACAAACAATAACAGTAAGGGCACATTCAGACGGGGGTTTTTGATGTCTCTATGCTATCCTTTTTTTTTTTTTTTGCAGATAGCACCCAGAGGCATTGATTTCTATGGCTCTGTTCACATGCAAGTCAATTTATTTCACAAATGAGCGGACTGTAAGAAATAACTATAAGAAAAATCGCAGCATGCACTATTTTTTTTTCTCACATGTGGACCACAGGCCTCCACAGAAATCAATGGATCCTAAAAAATAAAAAAGACGGACGGCGCACAGATGACATCTACATGTCGTATATTTTTTTCAAATGTTAACATTTTTTCAAATGTTACTAGGCAACCAGCTCGGCAGGACAAGAAGTAGATTAAAAAACTATCATTTTTTTGTGGACGTGAAAAAATGGATGACATAGTGATGTGGAAAAAAACAATGTGGATACAATATCTGAATTTTAAGTCGACATGCCTTGAACATGCCTGAATGTGGAACACCCCTTTAACTCCCTTCCAGTAATGTTAGCCAGCTCTACGTCTGTATACTACTGTATACTACTACTTCAGTTTTATGTATTAAACTGAATAAGACAATTTTCATTTCTGTCAAAGGTTTTTTTTTTACAGATTGGGGCACATTTACTTATTTGTCCCGTCACGATCCCAGCTGTGCGTTGTCCAACGAGGATTCGGGTTTGCCGCTATTCACTAAGATCTTGCGTCCAATTTCCCCTTCCCCCTGCTGAGGTCTGCCTGTGTTCACCTTCTTCTTCCTGGTGCATGTAAGTGCTGATCTTGTGACACAATTTGCTTTTTAAATTCCACGGTTTGTCTGAATCAGTCGGGTTGTCCGATGTCCACGCCCCCCCCCCCCCTCCGATTTGTGTTGCATGCAAGCCAGCACCAATGCGCCACAATCCAATTGTGTGTGCCCAAAACCCGGGGCAATTCAGCGCAAAACGGAATAAAAAAGCAAAACCCGACAAAAATCAGCTGTTCGGACCCTTAGTAAATGTGCCCCAATCTGTCTGAAATCATAGGGATAAAAGTCCTGTATACAGCAAACTACCCAAAACCATAAAAGACACAATGGAGGTTATTTATCTTTATTTTTCTACCGTTTTATCTTTGTTAACAATCTTTTTGGCACATTGCAATTTTTGCGCCTTTTTGGAGAAATTTTTAAATGTCTGCCGGACATTTGTTTATCCTCCGTAAGACACATTTATCTTCTATTCCAGATGTGCTAAATGTTACAAATGACATTTATCTTTTCAAATTGTCTAAAATTTGTGAAATTTTTGGGCTCAAAAGCCTCCAGATGAAACCACACTTATGGAAAACTTAGAAAATAAAGGAAATAATTTTTGTGCGACATTTTTGAGACATTTGTAACATGAGAAAAAAGTGAGATTGATAAATTACCAAAAAGCAAACTGAAAAAAAAGGCAAAACAAACAGAGATAAGATAAATGACCCCCAATGAGACCCCAGTATAGTCAACTGGAACCATCAGCATCCATTTGTCTCATATTGTAGGGCATTTGGGTCCTATAATCTATCTTGAGCCCTGAATAGACATGAACAAAGCCGAAATAGTCTGGTCTTATGTACTAAGGCCATATGCAGTGTCTAATTATTCCACTTAGGGCATATGTCCTTAACCTGATAGTAATGTAATAGAGACACAATGTAAAATTTACCTCTTTCGTAAAGTCCCATCCCTTTTTTTTTAAGACCAGTCTGTTATGTAGGATCAATGTTCACATACAAGGTAAACAAAAGAGATGAGCAAAAGAAAAGTTATCGGTATTTCTAAATATCATCCCTTTCCCTGAAGTGACAAGATCAATATTGCAGCTTGGCAATTTTTACACTGACAGATGGTGCCATTAAAATACTGAGCATCATATCTCTCCTTGGAAAATACTAAAAAGATCTAACACATTTTTCTCATTAAACTTTGTATCAAGGGTACCGCAAGACAAGTACTAACCATTCTCTATTACCCTAAGCTTTCCGCATTTTGTTCTCATCTCTATACAAAAGAATTGGGTCTGGCTAAAATAAAAGTGCAGAATAATATAAACTTAACCTTTAAATGGAATGGGTTGGGTATTGTTAACTAAGAAAAAGAAAATTATTTATAAGGACATCATGTGGTGGAAATAAAGATAAAACCCTGTTCACTATGACTTTAATTACCGTATATAAAAAATACTTTAAATAAAAATCATTAATTAGTAATATGGTTATATAAAGATCAGAAATCTTTTTCTTAGAACAATGTTCAGTGATACTCTACTCCTATCCATTCATTTGGGAGTCAGCAGTTTATGATGTCTTGATTTTGTCTTGGTGTGTACTTAGCAGTGTACAACTTTAAATATCCACCAACCACAAAAAACAAGTGTCCAATAGGGATAGCAAAAATATGATGAAAACATTCAACCAATACTAGTTGTAACAAAGTTAACAAATTAACAACAATTAGCAAACTTTATTTCAATGAGGGGGACCATCACACTCCGAGTCAATCCTAAATATCACATTATCGGCAGACTCAACATATGCGCAGAATCATCTCTGACACGCCAAACGCCGTAAGCTTGCGCGCAGAGCTGATATCAGGGTGAACACTGAATTGACACCTAACCAACCACAAGTAAATCTCAGCTTTACAACTTTGGAAGTCATAAGAAATATACATTTATTCCATCAATGGTTGTTGGGGGACATTATAAATAATAATATCGTGGATAGTCAGGTGAAAGACGCATGATGCACAAGATCTAATGTGACTTCCATGGAACTATCAATTATAACATGAGACTTTAATGGTGCAACCATCGATCACCAGTATATACAACATTGTGGTGTCCCCTATATGTAGAATTTATCTAATCATATGTGGCCAGACCTCAGAAACATTTACCGGTACAGTTGTACAAGGGATAGGTAGGGCCCTGCCATCCCATACATAAATCCCTGGATCCAATTAGGGTAGTATATTTTGTATATTTTTATATTTATTAACACACTGAGTCATTAAGTGCAATTTGTTATCATATTATTTGTGCAGCAGAAAGTATCCCATAAAATATGACATTGTCCACTTTAAAAAAAAAAAAAATAGATACCGTATATCTAATTTTACCACAAAATACTGAGAAAACCTATTGACTCGAGTATAAGCCGAGGGTGGGAAATGCATTGGTCACAGCCTCCCCAGTATACAGCCTGCCAGCCCCTGCCCCAGTGTATATAGCCTGCCAGCCCCTGCCCCAGTGTATATAGCCTGCCAGACCCTGCCCCAGTGTATATAGCCTGCCAGACCCTGCCCCAGTGTATATAGCCTGCCAGACCCTGCCCCAGTGTATATAGCCTGCCAGACCCTGCCCCAGTGTATATAGCCTGCCAGACCCTGCCCCAGTGTATATAGCCTGCCAGACCCTGCCCCAGTGTATATAGCCTGCCGCCGCTGCCGGACAGATCGCACAGAAGTTATACAGGGGTCGCCGGAAAGGTGAGTTTAGATATATTTATTTTTTTGACTCGAGTATAAGCCGAGTTTGGGTTTTTCAGCACATTTTTTGTGCTGAAAAACTAGGCTTATACTCGAGTATATAAGGTAAATGTATCTTAACACAAATTGATAAATCAAGTAAAAAGTGCTATTCATCCTGCAAAAAGCAAGTCTTTAATTGGCCACAGAAACAATTTAAAAACGTTTTGATTTTTTGAACTGTAGAAAAGGGAAGTCTTGTATGTTTGGCAGCTTTTTCCTTTTCTTTAGGTGCTTAATACATTTACATAACTGCATTTACTGCGATGGATGATGTACAAACTGTAATAGCAAAAGAAAGAAAAAGTTGAGCCAAATAAAAGTTCTGCCGCCATCAATTGTTTTCCTTTCTCATTTCTTTGGATCCTGACTATGTTTGTGCAGAGGGAACTGTGATATATAGTTCAGCACATGAAAAGGTTTACCTAAAGAGAGTAGAAAATAATGACTTAGGTGTCAAATGTAATCCACATTTTGCAAAAGTTCAGACACACTTAAAAATAAATTGCT
The DNA here is from genome assembly GCF_040894005.1 of Engystomops pustulosus. NCBI lineage: Eukaryota > Metazoa > Chordata > Amphibia > Anura > Leptodactylidae > Engystomops > Engystomops pustulosus. The sequence goes on along the minus strand of NC_092415.1, from coordinate 178,087,978 downwards.
TTTTCTCCTGGGCAAAAAGTGCAAAATGTATATTACCTCTCCGAAAACAGGTCTGCTGTTTATATCCATATAATAGAATACCTTCTAATAGCAAAAAGGCAAATCTTGAGGAAATTGTCAGTCTAGTGTCTTTAGTAAAGAAAAAGAAAAAAAGTAAGCTTCAGGTTTTATAATGGAATTGCATGAATATAAATTCCCAGGTATAATACAGTTATGGAAATGACTTCTTAGAGGGAGCGATTCTTATAAGAAACTGGGGTTTCGGCAGGGTTGTCCTAGGCAAATCATCAACAACCTACAGATTTGTATTATCCATGTATCCATGTGCCGTAAATCCATACATGTTGCTACAATGTGTCAGCATTTGATTTGAAAAAGTCCACCAAACCTATAAGTAATGAGTCAATCATCGCCTTAAAGGGGTTGTCCGCTTTCAGCAAATAATTGATACTCTTCCTGTAATGAAGTAACACAATTCTGTGTACTTTCTGTGTCAATGCCTGAAGGTTTTTTCTAGATCTCTACTTGCTGTCATTAAACAGGAAGCTTCATTGTTTACTTCATTGAAAACCGGTCCCTGGTCATGTGATGTCACACAGGTGCACGGCTCATTATATCACAGAGAGTAATCAGTGCGGTCTGTTGTAATGAACCATGTACCTGTGTAGCATCACATGAGTATGAAGTGGTTGACAGCAAGGAGAGATCTAGAAAGCTGTGAGGAATTGATATAGAAAGTTTATTGAAAAATTATTTTTTTTTAAATAATACATATAATATGAATTATTTGGTGAAACTTGGCAACCCATTGAAAGTAAATATCTACCCAAGGAAACATTACATTAGTGCTGATAGCTTAAAGGGTAGCTGTCATTCTGAGCAAAACAAACATAATTCTGCTTCAGGTGTCCCTGGGAATCATTCTTCAAAGTATTTTGCCTCTCGGTCCCTATAAAGTACCTCTTTTAGCAAGTAGCAACCATGGTTTCCAGCTCTAAAATGAACTTCAATCAGCAAGATGGAGGAACGGGACCGGCGTGGTGTGTGACATCATCACAAGCACCTGCTGCTGACCAATGAGACCATAGCGTATGCGTCTTAGACACGCACACACAGGCAAGTGTGGAGCTTGTAGCTAAGAGGCTGAATAATAAATTAGTGAAAATGTAGAGGTTTATTCAATGACAAGAACAGTTTCAGTATTATAACTTTTGCAACTAGAGAAGAGTGAACACCGATACACCATCTCATATGTATCTATGTATATATCTGTATATGTTTATCTATGGAATAAAACTGCAGCACAGCATATGGGACAGACAGAAGATTAGCAGAGTGCACATTATCTCTGATCTCTCTCTACTGTCTGCCATTTGTAACTGCTGTGAAGTAAGAGGGGTGGAGAGACTGTGTAGGGAAGGCTATTTACTACATTTGTTAGGGCTCCTGGCAGCACATGGCAGCCATGAGGAAAATCAGCTGAGTGCAGGGAGAGAAGGGGTGTGTCTCACATGTACATTCTCACTCCATATTTAGCCCAGTGTGGACAGGAATGAGGAGTCACTGATAGCAGGGGGAAGTCTGCTGAATAGTAGGGATAGAAGTAAGATGCGGGTAACTAATCCAATTGCAAAAGGGCTTAAAATTGCATGCCCTACAATATATCAAAAGTTTTTTTAAATGACGGTTACTTGTTAACTGATAATATATGGTTATAACAAAATTGAGCCTTTATTTTTCTCCAGTGTTGATTAGAATGAAATTAAAAAAGTAATACAATTATTGATCATTTTTTGATACATGCTCAATTGATTGATTATTTTGAATTTGGTTAAGAACTGTAGTACATCATTAAAGTGGTTCAATGCAAAAACCTAAAGGGCTGCAATTGACAAACCAGCCCTGTGTATGTGTGTGTGTGTGTGTGGGGGGGGGGGGTATAGATTGAAGTAGGATAGATATTAGCATAGTGTTCTTTGATAAGTTATCCATAAATGGTGTTTGTCAAAATTTTCTTAGTGGTCAAAAAAGCCATGAGGATATATAGATGTTTTATACTTTTGCCTATCCAGTTGCACAGGTTATAGCGCAATTCTAGTCCAGGCAGGGCCTGACATAGAATTAAATCAGGTGCACATTCAGAGCTATTAGAATATCTGGGGTATAGATTTGGTGCTATGTCAGATTTTGATTAATTTCCCCCTATGTAGCATAAAACAATGTTTAATATGGCTTAAGAAAATCATGTTTCTTTTCAAAGCTGATCATCTTACATCTTAGCATATATCAAGCCAAAGGGAAAGTCAAGAAAGCGCACGACTCTACATGTCGTAACTTATAGCTCATGCAGACTTGGAAAAAGCTCAATCAGAATGCAAAATTTCCTTAAGCTTGGATCATTGAAAGGAGTAGAAATAATAACTTGTATAATACTACTGGGAAAACTAAGACTAAATCCGCACTGATAAGTCATGTTATAATGTTATCAATCTAAGAGTAAAGTTGCACACTGGTTCCTGAATAAAACATTCTATATTTGTAATAGGCAGCTTGACTTATGGCTGCTGCCAATTGGTAATTATATAAAAATGGAGACATTAGAATAATTTAGATAAACAAGATCAGTTGACTTTCTGGCGGAGTCTTTTCCTTCCCTCATATGTGATGCAATTGCATTCTTATTTCCTCGCCAGGTTGCAGTTTATTAACAAGAAACAGAGGCAGTCAGGGAAGCCATGACCGTGATGATTATGACTGAACCGTCTACTAATCTCATCCTGCAATTATGGTGGGGACTAAGCAATAAATAAACATTACGGACCCCTGGCCTCCTCCTTTGTATTGCATTTTTATTCATGTTCTGATATATATTATTCATGTTCTGATATATCCCTCATATTACTCCTATTGATTGATACTTAAACTTTTCAATTATTTATGTCAACAAAATGTTGAGATAAGGAAATCGGTTGAAGCTTTTTCAAATCTTCCAAGCGATTCAGTTCGGGTCACAATCAAATCAATTTGAGTCGTTGTTTCTCCAATTATCCTAGAAATTTATTTTTATCCTCCACTAATCCCCTAAACCACAGATTTTTCTTGATCTATAAATTTTTTCTAGGGTCTTGGATTAATGTGGTCTGGGATTAATGTCTATGTTAGTTAGCAGCCATTTTGAAAGTTTTGTCCAAAGCAAATCAGAAAAGATTCAGATTTTATTTGGTTGCTGGAATATGCCAAATTAATACTGAATCTATGAACCAGATTCACATCTCTTTGAGTTAAGTAATAAAATTTAATAATATCCATAAAAAATCACAATTTTTTAATTGTGTATAGGACAAAAGGAAACATGTATCTATCTTTTCCAGAAATTTGTGGTATAAGCACTGGATTTACTTCTGAGACCCATATCCATCTTTGGAAGAAAGTGGTTGCCTCTTGTGTATGGTTATGCCCATCCACTTGTACGCGGGGTACCCAAGTAGACAAGCACAAGTCGATGTCCCGCGAATGTTGAGAAAAGACGGGAAATGCCCTTTTTAAAGCATTGGTTGGTAAATGGTACTGCTTAAAATGGCATCATACCCCCTATGTATGCTTTCAATCAAATTTGCCCAAGAGATAGCACATTTAAAAAACATCAACACTGTTTGAAGAGAAACTCAAAACCTGGCTGAAGGTATCAATTAAAATATGTTTTTATTCTTCCAAATCCAAAATTGGATCAAGTTTCCCTAACATAAGCAGTGCCCATCCCTTTCCTTTTAATCAGACATCTGATTTAATCAATGAGCATTGAACCTGAGGTTCAGGGACAGAGAATTGAGTAATCATGTCATGTTTTATATCAGCAAGATACCAGAAACTTCTCACTTATCAACACAGATACATGAGATATGGAGGAAGCTTGTCTATATTTAGCAAGACTATGATTGCATTGTGATTTTATCAACTAACGACATGATAAACCATTATATCAAGGCTCCTTCAGTGTTACACTAGAGTGAGTAACATGTTTGCATGGTAACAACAGCTGCACACGTTGGAGGATGGTCGTAGGTAAAAGTAAATAATAAAAACAGGAACACTAATTGTAATGGAAAACAAAATGAACTGCTGCTTTGAAGGGATTTTCTCTCAATAAAATAAATATTGATGGCTTTATGGGCTTGATCAGTTGTTTGGTACTGCATAAACTTAAAGCTTAGTGCCACAAGTAGTTGGGTTGGTGTCCCTGGAGCAAATGTGCACCATCAATACAGCCATGGCTTACATGCAAACAACGGCTTACACACAGTATGACTGCAGGGACGTACATCCGAATGCCCCTGGCATTATGTGCTCTACTTATACAATAATGGACAGCTGATAAGTATGGGGGGAACCTAAATTAACTACTGAACCAGCCTATCCAGAGAGTCAACAATAGTTATTCCTGGAACACCACTTGAAAAGAAATTGCACTGTGAGCCCTTCGAATGCATATTGGGGTGAAGTTTTTAAAACTGGTGCCAGTCTAAATTTACCCCCTGCCGGTATACTGGATGTACAATATGCTAATAGACTCCAGCTTCTTGGTATATGGAAGTGTGCTCTGCCACAGGGATGAGATCTCCAGCTGTAGTCTCTTACTGAACGGTAGTAAATTTGTCTGACAAGAAACATGAGAACTGTCAGACAAGGAATTTAAAAAGCCTCATTTACAACATTTTTTCTGGTGTTCATGTCCCTACCCATCCCACACCTAGCCCCATCACACCCCAAGTGATGTGCAGGCAAACAATTGGCAAAAATGTTATGAATGCGGCTTTGTACAACTTTTGTTTCACAGTTTTCAAGTTAAGTATTAAATTCCCCCATTTAGTGATATTAAGTCCTTAGGTCTAAAAAAGACGGGCATCTATATTTATACCAACTGGAAGGTCCCCGATCAAGATTGATCCCTATTTTAATATATTATTCCTACTGTCCTGCCAATTGAAAAAAAAAAAACAGTTTAGAGGTATCTGGAAAATAAAACAGCAATAAAGTAGGCAAAACAATGTAATATACCTAAAATAGGCAACTTACAGGCAGACAGACATACAGACATATACACATCTTCTTCAAATAGGTACATGGTGTATATTGGAAAATAGAAAACATTCAAAGTATAAGGAAGTTATGTATTATTTGTAAGTGATACAAAAGTCTTAAAAAGCAAAACAGACGTGTGCTGCTCTACAAATAGTTTCCTGATGGGATGAAAAGCAACACTAAGGATCAATATGCTGAAAAATTGAAGAATAAAATAAAATAGTAATGTACATCATATACTGCACCTCCACAACTTTCTGCCTTTTAACACAATACAGTTGTATTCTAAAAATTCAAAGAATAAGTAAATGCTAAGAAAATTCTAAGGAGTATTCTAAGAATATTACCTTTTTATTATCAACTATCAGATGAATGATATCAGATCTGTAGGTGTCTGACGTCTGGGATTCAAATTAATCAGTTGTTTGGACGAGGGCTGTGGCTTCTTCATAGTCTACTATTGGCAGTGCCAAATATTATATAGTGGCTTAGTTTGAAAATCTACCATTCACTAGAATGAGACTAAGCTGAAAACAAGCATTGTGACTACTGGAAGAGGTGATGGACAGCAGGGGACCCATGTGGCGTATGGATCTCTTGTTCTCCTGTACCTTATCATGGTGCACCCTCATGTCTCTGTAACAATTTATTAATACTTGAGATACACTTGCTTAGGTATTTACATGTGGTTTTGGGATGACAGTAGGATCCCTTATCTACTGGAGTCTTGCAAAGCTTTAAAGGTGGCACCAATGGTAAGTCCACCACTGCATGGATGTGACATCACAGGCCTATGAAGCACTAAAGGGATCTGACAGCTTCATACAATGGATTGGTGGGGATGCAAAATGTCAGACCCCAGTCATTATGATATTGATAGCCTATCCTCTGGATCCAATACTTGATCCACCCTACTGGAAGTGTTTACAAAGTTCTTTAGAGAACAAGGTAGTCATAACTGTCGGAGGTTCCTCTCTTTTTATTCTTCCCTGATTTGCAAAGCGATTAAATTGTCTGAAAACCGATGTTTGCGTTCAGTAGAAACCAAATTTAGCTACACAGGAGCAGAAATTATTCAAAAAGTATTATTTTCTCCAGTCCATTTATATACCTCGAGTGACGATGATTTGATAATGGCGGACAGCTCCGTTTCCTATTCTTTGTCGTGACCTACCTCACTGTTGATTGTTTTGCCGCAATCAGTTTTTACATTATGTTGTTGTTTCTTTAGTAATGCTGCTCAGCTATCTAATAACACAACATTCATTCTGTGCTCATGGGGCTTACTAAATTGACTTAAATACTAAGCTGAAATTGCACTGTTAAAGTCTTTTCTCCTTTTACAATCCAGCTCCATAAAAGTGAATTCCAGCCGCCTTTTTGATTGATCAAACTGTTAAATGTTAAGGGATGTAGACAGATAAAAGAAGAAAAATATAAAAGAAATTAGGAAATAAAGCTCTAAATGTGTATTTTAGAACATAGGGTTTATTTTCTTTTACACGTCAAGGTAAGTAACCTAACACAAAACAGCACATTGAGTGGGAAGGATTGTGCTTGTCCTGCTGATAATCACATTCAATTTACTACTCTAATAATACATTGTAGCTTGCAATAACACTGAGCAATTGAACACGAAACATGTAGCTAAAGTCATGTCATTGTTAGTGAAGTGCTGGGCACATGGACAAAGGAAGAATTGTATGATCCAAAAAGTTGGGAACAACCCAAAAATTCACAAGGTTAAGATAAGTAAACAACTGGACCAACATCAACTTTAGGAATCAACATTGGTCAAAGTCAACTGAATATTTCAGGCATAATGGATGATCCATGTCAAAGAACCTGGAAGCGATGGCATCTTGTAGCTACCCCAATGCACCCCCATACTTACCTTACTGGATACAGTCATTCCATCAAGAAGAATCATTATTTTTAGATAGAAGTAAAGGATCCCACCCTTCATTATCAAAACTAGATGATTTATGGACAAGAAAACAAAGCATACAGCAATTTTTCATATTTAACATATTTTCCTCTGTATTTGTTAAATGAGGTGTAACTCAGCAAAGCTTTAACAATGAGTCTCCTATTGTTAAATGAATAAGCTGTAAAAATGAAGTATTCTTCAATTGTTATCGTGTAGTGACAATAGAGTACTGTACATATGTCATCTTTGCATACTCGTCTAACGATTAACACAATATTTGCTGTGCCATGGTCCTGGATTACTAAGATGTTTGTCAGAGGATGAGGCCTAGTCAGAACCTCCTGGTCATTTCTTCAACCAGAACCAATGCTAAAGGAGTTCTCATGAATGAGACAAATTCATTCCATACTTCAGCTTTCTCTGGATATAAAATCCCCAATGTGAGCTGTGGGTAAAAGGTAGATCTGGGGAAACTTAGTGTTTAGTTGTTACGGTATAATTCCATGGGAAGCAAATACAGAATACAAGAAAATGCATTAAATAACTAATCCAGAAGCTTCATGGGAGGTAGGATGTTGTATTGGCTAATGACAATTTGATGTTAGGATATAGACTATAAATGAGAATTGTGCAGCAGTCTGCAAACATATATATATATATATATATATATATATATATATATATATATATATATATATACATATATATACATAACCTTGGGGGTGCACTTAAACTTATGTACAGCAGACTATTTAACCCCTTCTAGTTGTGGGAGGGGCTTAAAACTGATATCAAATGTACATATTAGAAATACAATTAAACAGCAACAATTCATATTTCATATAATCAGAAGTTAAAGGACATCTACCATTAGATTACCTGATGGTAGATGCTTACACTCACCTCTCCGTCCCATGCACATCTGAAGTGCCCTTTCTATGTATTTTTTAGTACGGCGCTGGATAATGTAGAACTAAAGCTTTTTCAACTATGCAAATAAGCCTGAGGTGCTCTGCTGTAAGCATGAGTAATTTATGCATACTCCTCAGCAAACTGGCTCCTCCTACACTATGCCAAGAGAACCAGTGACTCGATCATAGCATTGCCTCTATGCAATCTGTTATGATCGCCCATAGCATGAGAATAGCAGAGGGAGAGCCAATGATGTAACCACTCTCTTACCACTGTTTAGGTGGAGCCAGTTAGTCAAGGGACTTGTAGAAATTACTTATCGGTGGAGCCAAGAGGTGCTCAGGCTCATTTGTACTGTTTAAAAAAACTTTATTTCTACAAAATATAGTGTATATATGTAGTTCTAAAAGATGCAAAATAAAGGGTTCTGCAGATGTATGGAGAGGTGAGTGTAAGCAACTACCATCAGGTAATCTGTTGCTGTTTTATTGTATTTCTAATATGTACATTTCATATGAGTTTAAGCCCATCCACACTGGAAGGGGTTAAATAGTCTGCTAGGCATGCCCAAGGTTATATTTATGTTTGCAGACTGCTTTGCCCCTGACAGCAATCCTATCTGCACACTGAGGAAGTGTTAAAAATACAGTCATTTTGGAGGTCCACCAAATTAAAGGATGGTGCAAAATTAGCATTGTGATTATTGTAGTATTATTACTCTACCATAGTTAACATATAACCAATAAACCACAGGTGTCAAAAACATGACCTGCAGGCCAAATTCAGCCCCTGTGGCCTAAAAAAAGACTGACTACTGGGGCATTGTAACTATTGGCTACTGTGGGGAAATATAACTAATGACTACTGTGGAGCATTGTGACTATTGGCTACTTTAGAACATTGTAACTATTCGCTACTGTGGAGCATTGTGACTGTTGGCTACTTTAGGACAATAACACTATTGGTTACTTTTTGACACTGTGACTGTTGAGCAAAAGGGGGTAATGTAAATATTGGCTACTGTGTGAGGTTATAGGTCATGACAGTGTCTCCAGTTATTTCACAATATGTTCCATTTTTGGCTAACCTCAAAGGGTTAATTGTAATGGTGCTAAACAGCTAGCTCCCAATGAAATAGATTTTCACACCATTGCAATAAACACAGCACTGTTTATTTGATAAGACATTTTGCATTTTTATATGACAGTATTGAGGGGTGACTCAGATTGTAGAGCATAAGAAGGATTCATGTTAAAGGAAACCTACCACTACAAATCTACCTATTAAGGCAGATCCAGTGGTAGGTGCATCTAACGAATGTAAGGATAGCCCTTTTTAGGGCTAATCCTTTACTCCCCTCTATCTTTTCTAATCTTTAATCAGGGTAATATGGAAATTTCCTAAAGAGGCTACTGGGGCGTTGAGTAGCTGGAGCTGAGGCTACACGGCGCGGCTACTCCACTCCCCAGTAGCCTCTTTGATCCTCCTACCCAAACATCTTCAGCGCACAGCTCCTTGAAGCTCCTACAAGTCCATGTAGGACTTGTCCATGAAGCCGGAATTCCATCTCCAAGGACAAGTGCGCGGAGCTCCTTGTAGCTGCACACTAAGATGTCTGAGTAGGAGGATCAAAGAGGCTACAGGGGCGCGGAATAGCCATGCCGTGTAGCATCAGTTCCAGCTACTCCATGCTCCAGTAGTTTCTTTAGAAAATGTGCATATTACCCTTATTAACTATTAGAAAAGATAGAGGGGGCAAAGGATTAGCCCTAAAAGGGCTATCCTTACATTGGTTAGATGCACCTACCATCGGATCTACCTTATTAAGTAGATCCGTAGTGGTAGGTTTCCTTTAAGCTAGAAAACAAAAAGTACCATCGTACTTCCATTGTCGCACATTTGTATCCTTATCATTGATTGTACGGTAACAAGTATTGACATGATGTTAACCTGTTTGCAGTGGACTACTGAGTAGCAAGATGTGTCTTTATCTGCTAGGGAACAAAAAGTGAAGATCTCTTTCATTGTGTGTCGCCGAAGGCAAACAGTCCTACATGAAAGAAGCAGCATCTCCCAACACAGGAAAGCTTTTCATTATCTCAGCCGCTAAAATGTTCTGTTTTATGCCTTGAAAAGAGCATTTACACAATCATCGTCTTTATACACCACTGATGATTCTATATTAAAATCTGAAAACATTCACATAAGAGATTCAGCTTGAACTAACCCATTGACTTTACTGCTCAGCGTGGAAATGAAACCACAAATGATTATTTCTTTTCTTGAAATGTCCTTAGGAATAGTTTGCCGTTTCCCTTACCTTTACTTAACGACACAACAATTTCATACCTTGTGTTTCATATCTCCCATTGCTGTAAGGGACTGATGCGGGATTTTCAGTAACAATGTATCAGGGAAGGTGCTTGATATCTTTATATTAAATAGAAGGACAACTCTCACATTTTGAACGTTTCATGGTTGACTGCCATTTGGGTAGATATCGTGCTCCTGTACAAGAGCTTGAGAAACAAATTTAAGGTGCAATATTCTTGTAATACAAAACTGCCATGTGCATAAATGGGCAAGATGAGCTTTTAGATATTGCTTCATACATATCTAGTGAAGAGCAGACCCGTTACATTTGAGTTTGGTAGAATTCAGCCAAACGGAATTTTAAAACCGTGTTCGGTTACCTAAACCTGGACCCCAACCAGTAACACCCGTGATCGGTGCTGCCAAAGGAGTCAACAGTTTAAATGCAACTGTCAAATTCACCAGTGTTATTTCAACAAGGGAATTTAAACAGTTAACTCCAGTCAGCTCCAGCTCCGATCGCGAGTGTTACTGGTGGGAAATCAAACCCAGGTTTTGATTGGTAATACAAGACAGAATTTGATGGCCATTTCTAGGATGCAAAACACAAGGGTGCCCTCTGAGCAGACAGTGAACCAGTAAGGAATGCCAGGAGATGTAAAAATTAAGAAAATAAGTTTACTAATGCAGAAGTTTTTTTTGCCCTTTTAAATGCCATTTCAGTTTACACCTTAGTAACACTACAATACAATAATAACTACAATAATGATAAGGTGAGATGTCTTCATACTGGCAGTAGCACAAAATTTAACAATACCAATTGTTTGCTGAGATAATTTGTTTTCTTTTCTATAAAATCACAGAATAGCACAATATGCTTGATTTACCGAATAAGAAAAGTTCCCAGTTTCCGTTGACTCTAGATGACAGCTCATTTGAAAAAGACTCTGATTTCAAATTGTAATTATGATGATTATTAGTATTCCAACAATTAACCCAGAAATAATAAATAGACAGAGCTCCAACCAGTGGTCTAACTTGAAGCTGATGGGCCTCATTACAAAGTCTATGCAGACTATGATACATGGTTTATAGAACTTGTCTTCCCATATGGGAAAGTGACACCTTATAGGCCCCCTAAGCCTTTTGGCCCCGGTTGTGACTACAAGTCCTCATGTTATGCCCCTGGCTCCAACCTCCCAACCACATTGAGGCAGATTTGTAAGAAGGAATATTCGAACAGAATTTCTTTTCAAGCCTGTGAAAATCTACATTTTGCAACGAGACAAGGACACCAATGTCACATTCCTATTGTCTCCAATCTGTAGCTCTCCCCTGTGTACCTGGACCATAGCAATGAATTCCCATCTAATAGTTTGAAATGACTGTGTGCTATACCGAGGCTGTGTCGCTTTCAGGTAGCCACACGGCCGGCTCCCAAGAGCAGTTTAAAGTCATTTGATTGTATCAACCGAAGGCAGTGTCAGCTTGTAAATCAGTTTTCTGCTCACATTCTGATGTTGTCAGCACTGAGGTTTGCACTTGCACCAAGGAAAGATATATGGGAAAACCATTGGTACAAACTGCTAAGAACAAGCGGACATACAACATAAAACCCTAGCATCAATTTGTGCAGACTCTAGCAATAAACAAGCACAGTGTGTGCCGCTGCTTACAGATGCACAATGAAGAAATGGAGCTCGTGTAATGTACGTGCGTAAGCGTTTTTTAATACATTGTGATCTAACACAGTATATATATTAAACCTCCAAAATATTAAACTAGAAATTAAAAGGCTCAAAAGAATATTCTGTACTTTCTTTAAGACAAACAAATGCAATAGGAATCTTCCTAGAATATAAGCAGGAATAAGATTTATAAAGTTTTGTAAATAACACTCTATATACATTATTATGTAATGATATTTGGTAAAAAAAGGGCATATTTGGTGGATGACAATTCACTTTTCTGTTTATTAGCCTCCTCTATTTGGGTCAATCTCCTGTTATAACAAGTTTCAGTGAATGCACCGGTAACATTACTGCTGGTACCGATAACGGGTGTTAACCTGTTAATGCATTTATATCCCAGTAGTGAGTAAACACCATGATTTTGGGGTAGATTGACAGCCCAGTGATGTCAGCAGGAAGCGATGATCATCCTTAACCCCTTAAGGCTGAAGCCACTTTTCACCTTCCTGACACGGCCCATTTTTTAAAATCTGACATGTGTCTATTTAAGTGGTTATAACTTTGGAACACTTTAACATATCCAGTTGATTTTGAGATTGTTTTTTCGTGACACATTGTACTTCATGTTGGTCGAGAAATTTAATCAATATGTTTGGTATTTATTTATGAAATAAATGGAAATTTGCCAAAAATTTTGAAAAAAACAATGTTTTCAAAATTCAAAATTTTCTACTTTTTGGAAAGTTAGTCATATCGCTAAAATAACTTGATAACTAACATTTTCCATATGTCTGCTTTAACTTGGCATCATTTTTCAAACATCTTTTCCTTTTTTTAGGATGTTAGGAGGCTTATAACTTTAGGTGCAATTTTACTGATTTTCACGAAAATCATCAAAACCTACTTTTGGAGGGTCAGTTTAGTTAGAAGTGACTTTATAAGGCCTACATGATAGAAAACCCCCACAAATGACACCATTTTAGAAACTACACCCCTCAAAATATTCAAAACAACCTTTGGGAATTTTGTTAACCCTTTGAGCGTTTCATGAGGGTGAAAGATAAATGAAAGTGAAATTACAGAAATGTAATTTTATCTTACAATAGATTCATTGAACACTAAAATTTGCACCTTCACAATGGGTTAAAAAGGAAAATGCATTTTACCATGTTTAAGGCAATTCCTCCTGAGCATGCCAATGCCCATTTTGTCACTGTACCCTGCTGTACGGGCACAGGGGCGCACTTGGAATGGAAAGAGCGTTGTTTCGTTTTTGCAGGGCAAATATGGCTGAAAAAGTTTTCATGTGTCAGGATGCATTTGGAGAGCCATAATGGTACCAAAACAGAGGAAAGCCCCAACAAGAGACACCATTCTGGAAAGTACACCCCTTGGAGAGTTTAGCAAGGTGTCATTTGTGTATTTGCCCAAACAGGTGTTTGATTCAATTAGGCCCCAAAAGGGAAAAAAGGTGAAAATGTTCTCAAAAAAGTCACTTTTACCCCAAATTTTTGTAAGCCACAAGGGATAAAAGATGAAACAACTCCCATAAATGTGTAAAACTATTTCTCCTAAGCACAGAACTGCACCACTTTTGCATATAAAGTGTTGTATGGGTACACAGTAGGGCTCAGAAGGGAAGGAGGGGCTTTGGCCTTTTAGAAGCCAGATTTGACAATCATCCATTACATGTGTCAGGATGCATTTGGAGAGCCCTAGTGGTACCAAAACAGAGGGGAACCCCAACAAGTGTCACCATTTTGGAAAGTGCACCCTTTGGAGAATTTAGCAAGGTGTAAGATGTGTATTTTCCCCCACAGGTGTTTGCTTCAATTAGGTCCCTAAAAGGAAAAAGATGGACATTTTCCCAAAAAAGTCACTTTTACGGCTAATTTTTGTATCCCATAAGGCATTAAAGATGAAACAACCCCAAAAAATGTGTACTAGCATTTCTCCCGAGTATAAAATTGCCCCACACATGCAAATAAAATGTTGTATGGGTACGCAGTGAAGCTCAGAAGGGAAAGAGGGGCGTTGGCCTTTTAGAAGCCAAATTTGACAAACATCCTTTACATGTGTCAGGATGCATTTAGATAGCCGTAGTGGTACCAAAACAGAGCGGAACCCCAACAAGTATCACCATTTTGGAAAGTACACCCCTTAGAGAATTTAGTAAGGTGTAATATGAGTATTTGTCCATAAAGGTGTTTGATTTAATTAGGGCTTAAATAGGACAAAGGTGAACATTTTCTTATAAAGGTCATTGTACCCCTAATTTTTTGTAGCCACAAGGGATAAAAAAAATGTAATAACCCCCCAAAATGTGTAAACCTATTTCTCTTGAGTGTAGAAGTACCCCACATGTGTATATAAAATGTTGTATGGGCGCACAGTAAAAGGAAAGGGGAATGTTTGCCTTTTAGAAGCCAAATTTGACAGAACTGTTTGACATGCATTTGGAGAGCCCTAGTGGTATAAAACAGAGAAGAATCCGAAAAGTGTCCCTAATTTTTGAACACACACCCCTTAGAGAATTTTGCAATGTGCAATATATGTATTTGCCCCTACAGGTGAATGATCCAATTAGGCCCTAAACATTAAAAAGGTGAAAATTTTTCTATAAATGTCACTTTACCCCTAATTTATGTAAGCCACAAGGGATAATATATTAAATAACCCCGAAAAAGGTGTAAAACTATTTCTCCCGAGTGTAGAAGTACCCCACATGTGCATATAAAATGCTTTATGGGCGCACAGTAGAGGAAAAGAGGGGTGTTTGTCTTTTAGAGGCCAAATTTGCAAGAAATCCTTCACATGTGTCAGGATACATTTGGAGAGCCGTAGTGGTACCAAAACAGAGGAAAACCCGAAAAGTGACCCTAATTGTTGAATGTAGACCCCTTGGGGAATTTAGCAAGGTGTAATATGTGGTGTAGTGTAATACACATGGTGAAATGAGCATTTGAACATACAGGTGGTTTCCAAATACGATGTGCGATGGAGTCCAAGATGGAAATTGCAATTATTTCTGGAACGTTCAGTGCCCGTTATGTGGCGCCCCTTATGAAATAATGTGGAGGGGTATAGGGAGCAACGTGACCTACCAGTTGTTACAATTATTCATTTTACTGAATTCACAACAGGTTGGGCGTGAATTTTGAATGTGTTGCGTATAAGGAGGTAGAATATATCAAGGGACCAACTAAACTTTTGTCACACTTGGAGTTGTCGCAGGTCTCTTAGTAGTATATAGTGTCCATCCTTAGTATATAGTGTCCATCCTTAGTATATAGTGTCCATCCTTAGTATATAGTGTCCATCCTAACTCCTCTTTTGGAACAGACTCTTTATTGAGTCTTACCATTAGAAGCAGCAGAATTCACCGGGAAAATGCTGTCCTGGCAAAATACAGGAACATCTAAACCAGAGGTACAGGGGCCCCGTCCTTCTTGTCCCAATATTAGTTTCCTAATATCTTCCTCTTGAAAACGGAGAAATGATACGGCAGGACCTGCACATTGGAAAAGCTCGTAAGAGTTGTACAGCATCATCTGTACAATGTGCACGGCCAGCGCTTTTGTACCATATCTTCGTTTTAGTAGGGAAATTATCGCCAAGTGTTGCTCTTATTCACCCTAGCGATGCCCATTGTGACGAATATTGCTGCTTTTAGCTGGACCAAATCGACCAGCCAATAGCGGCAAACATGGACAGAGGGGGGCAACAAAACCCCTCTGAACCACAAGGCACAATTGGTGGCTGTCAGGAACAGCCGCCACCCTGCCCCGATCACCGTGTCTACAGACATGGTGACCGGTATTACTGACGTCATAAGTAAATTCGCTGCTATTGGCTCGTCTGAATTGATGAGCCAATAGCAGCGATAATAAACTGGGGGTGTGTGGGGGGGACATAACCCTTCTGGTCCATGGGGCAGGATGGATGGCTGTTAGGATCAGCTGCCATCTTGCCCCGATCACTGTGTCTGAACCGTGTTGGCAAGTCACTACCCGCCGCACCGTTCTATTACAACGCGCGTTGGGAATAGGCTATACAATCTTTATTTTTTAAGCAATTTAGACAAATAAGGGCTTATTTTTTGCGAGACGCGATGCACTGTAAAAAAAACTTTATTTTAGAGGGTGTTTAGCTTATTGAAGCAATTTTATTAACTTTTTTCGTGTGGAGGAAAATAAAATCATCAATTCTTGTTTTGGATTTTTAGCATTTTTGAGGGGGGGTGTTCACTGTAGCATAACAATAATATATTATCTTTATTCTACGGATCACTACGATTACGGTGATACCTCATTTATATAGTTTTATTTATATTTGTCCAATTTTATTGAAGGAAAACTAGAATAGAAAAAATTGAATTTGTTTTAGTATTGCCATCTTTATAGCGGCATAACTATAGTAATTTTTGGTTGACGGAGCTGGTTGTGAGCTTATTTTTTGCGTGACAAGTTGTTCTTTTCAGTGGTATCATTTTGGCGCTTGTAACTTTTTCGGATCACTTTTTAGAACATTTTTTGTAAAGCAATTTGATAAAAAGTTTTAATTTTTGGCAAGTTTTTGGGGTTTTTTTTTTACCACGTTCACCGAGCGGGTCCAATTATGATTAGGATTTATTGTACAGATTGTTACGGACGCGGCGATACCAAACAAGTGTGTTTTTTTTGTGATTTTGTGTATTTTATACTTTATTACTTGTGTAAAGGGAAATGTGGTGTTTGGGGGGACTTTCACTTTCTTTTATTATTTATTTTTAAAAACCTTTATTTATTGTTTTAACTTTTTTTTACAGGTAATGACATCTAAGCTTGAACAAGTGATCTTCTGATCACTTGTTCAAGCTATTTTACAGGTTACACAGTGCAATACAGATGTATTGCACTGTGTAATGTAAGACACTGAGCATGCTGCGCATGCCCAGTGTCTTACAGCCGGGTCCTGCCAGGAGGCACGGACCCGGCACCAGGAGGAAGATCGCGCAGCCCCGGGCACCGGCAGTCCCGGGGCTGCGATCGGAGCAGCGGACCCCCCCGGTAAGCGCCGCGGGGGGGTCCGATTCCCTTCAGATTGCATTTAAATGCCTCTGACACGCCGCGGTCAGCGCGACCGCGGCGTGTTAGGGGTTAACACCCGCGATCGGAGAAATCTCCGATCGCGGGTGTTAGAGGCAGGTGTCGGCTATAATATATAGCCGACACCCGCAGCTTCTGGCGCCGGCTCCGTTCAGGAGCCGGCGCCAGAAGCATGACGTAATAATACTGCATTTTGCGGGAACGCACCTCCCGCCATGCAGTATTATTACGTCAAATGTCGGGAAGGGGTTAAAATGGCGGCATGCATTCGTCGCAGGCAAACAGGTCCCAGCATACAGGTCCACAGTGATTTAAATGCTGTCGGCGGCTTTGCCGGTAGAATTTAAAGCGATAATAAGCAAAAGGTGTTATTGGGCAGGGGTGAGCCGAACCTGAACTTTCGACTGAATTGGGGACCCAAACCCACAGAGTTTGGCATGGACCTTAGATTACATGACTTTGATGTAATCTAAACCTCTGTGCACCAACTTCTATAGATCATCATTATCATTTGTGTCTACACTACTATACACTGTGGGGGTCATTTATATTTATTTTTGCGCTTTTTAGGGACTTATTGAAATGTGCACTGAAGTTCGTCCGACATTAGTTTTTCGTCGGTAAGACACATTTATCTTCTATTGCAGATGTGCTAAATGTCGCAAATGACATTTATCTTTTCAAATTGTCTAAAATTTGCTAAACTTTTTGTGCAAAAAACTTCAGATGAAACCA
Organism: Engystomops pustulosus; assembly: GCF_040894005.1. Lineage (NCBI taxonomy): Eukaryota > Metazoa > Chordata > Amphibia > Anura > Leptodactylidae > Engystomops > Engystomops pustulosus. The sequence goes on along the minus strand of NC_092415.1, from coordinate 178,070,231 downwards.
TACTTAAAGAAAACTTAGAAAATGGAAAGAAGTGACTTGAGACATTTGTGCTCCATTTTTGAGACATTTGTAACAAATATCGCAAAAAGAGATCTGGAAAAAAAAGACAAACAGAGATAGGGAAAAAGACCAACATATCTATCAGGGCCCATGCCCCACGTCAGTTACTTATTGCTAGCACTACAATTATTTTGTCCTCTCCACCACCTTCACTTCAGTGGGGTGTGAGGGGGGGTGCAGCTGGCCGAGTGGAAGACTCGGCTGACTCGGAGTGTGTCGACGGGGGGCTTTACTGTCCATGTGCCGGCGCACTTGCTGCTGCCGGTGACTTTTCATATGGGAAAAGTCGGTGGCTGAGTCTTTTTCTACACCAGGCCCAGCGCAGCTGCCTGCCCCAATACATCAAGAGACGGAAGCCCCTCTTGAGCACAAGCTCCAGCGTATGATAAATATGCCCCAAGAAGTCTGTTCTCTGAACCTACTCCTAAATACTAGTAAGCTCTGTGTTCCTACTCCTATTCACCAAAAATCATTTAAGCCATTTGTTCTAAACCTAGATGAGGGGAAATGGAACAAAATGCACCAAATTGCACCTGAATTTGCAACAGCCTCATCTTTATAAAGGATTTAAGGAAATGTGAATGCAGAGAACATGCAGACGATGAAAATAAGCAAAGGCTATAAGAATAACAAAATCACAGGAGAACTCTTGATATTTAAATTTGGAAAACGAGGAGCTGACTTGACAATATGAAGTCAGTGAAGTCTGAGGAATTTCCATTTTAGTCCCTGTGGTCTCTTTAAGGGATTTTTTTACATTTAGCTGATTCTTGCTGGTTTTTATAAACTCAATCCTTCTGGCTTATGTAATGGTTTTCAACTATGAGCGCTTGTTTATCTCACTTGTCGACAGATAATTGACAGCTTTTCCGTGGATGCAGTCACAAGGTAACTCTGCTTTATATTCCGGGGCAATTAGCAGAGAATGACGATAACATGGTGGCTCTGCCATCCTACACTTTAAATCTTCATTACCAGTGACACAAAACAGATGTTTAGCTTTATCTATCCTGTTCTTAAATTGGCTTATATTATGGTTTATGTACCTTTCATGTCTAGAACTTCATTCAAAATTCTCCTTGTATCTTTCAGGACCTCACATCTTTCAGAAACCCCCTGCTGATTTGGTGTCGGTAAAGATCATTCACTGGAATAGTGAAATGTAGTAGAGCAGTCACATGGAGCTAAAAACTACACTTTCCACAATGCAGTGCAGTAGAATGTGTCACATTATAGGTCTTATAGTCTTATAGGTCAAGTAAATCTCTGAATATTCTTATTATCCAAGTTCTGCATACCAAATAGTGACATCAATCATAGGTAGGCGTCAGAATGATAAGTTCCCTACAAAGGATCTGTTTGGCACTATTAGGGTCCATGTGATGGCAAGTGGCAAATCTTTGTCATTGAACATGTGTTTTGTACCACTTTGACATCAAAGAGGAATTTAATAAACTTTGGTTATCTACAGTCTAAAAAGGTTGTCTGTAAGATCAGGGTTGACAAAACGGTGTAACATCTATGTCTGTGCATGCTTCAGTACCATCCTCAGTCCATAGTGTATGGCTGAGGATGTACTGATATATGTCATTTTGCTTCACCCTTTCCTTACTAGTCTGAACACTGGTTTATTCCTTTCCTAGCTGTCTTAATTTTTTCCACCAAACCAGTCTGGTTCATAAACATTTAATCTGCTATGACAGAATCTCCCTCCACTTACATTTCTGCCCTATCTGGATGTCAGAGTACCTATCTAATTGACTTTTGGACGTGGACTCTCACATCTCATAAAAGATTTGCTGGTTATTTCAACTTTGATTGCTATAACCTTATTAATTTCTAGCTGGCATTCATCTTGACTTCTGCTTTTTGGATTCTTTGACCCTTTGCCTGTTTTCTAACTATTAATTTGTCTATCGATTCTTTATTGCATTCTGTCCCTAGCGTTGTCTCTGTGTTTGAACTTTGGTTCAGGAAGGAAACATTGACCGGTTGTCACCTAACGCTTAGGGTAATTAGAGCAATTAGGTTTGGACATCACAGAATGGGTTTAGTATTATGGTGTCCCTCTACTTTCTGTTCTTCCAGTCCATCCAGGCCATTCCCTACCCCTGGTAAGTGTTTTTTGTTATTAAATGAGTTATTCCCACAAGCATTTTTATTTTATAAATTTTACTAAAGGCTGCCTTTAACAGGTTGATGTGTTTGTGTGTTTTTTTTAAATTTTGAAATGTCCACCAGACATTTGTTTTTCTTCAGCAAAACACATTTATCTTCTGCTCCAGATGTGATAAATTTTGCAAATGACATTTATCATTTCAAATTGTCTCAAATTTGTGACATTTTTTGCTGCCACAAAACTCCAGATGAAACCATACTTAAGGAAAACTTAGAAAATGGAAAGTGACTTGAGACATTTGTGTGACATTTTTGTGACATTTGTGACAAATGTCTCAAAAATAGATCTGAAAAAAAATCCCATTTAACACAAGGAAAAAGTGAGATTGATAAATTAACAAAGAACCAGACAGAAAAACGACACGCAACGAAAAAAGAACAACAAACCAATACGAACAGAGATAAGAAAAATTACCCCCAATGTCTTAATTGCCTTTTTTCATTTCCAATATGTCGAGTAGCTGGCTTGTATAATAATATGTAGGAGAGTGGATGGTGGGACTTAACTACCTGGCATATGTGACCCGCCATTTTAAAAAAAAACTCTAATTGAAAAAAAGTAGTTCTTCTTTGCACGGTCTAAAAGAGACATGTAATAGTTAGAGCATTTTGCTGTGGAGCAGCAGAAAGTGATGAAGCTGTGCTCTGTTTTTAAGGCTCTAGAATAAGAATTATGGCTACAAAATGTTAAAAGACAACATCTTGGGTTATATGTTTTTTTGCAGACTCAGAGGTCCGAAACAAAGTAGTTTGATGAAGAAATCAATAGAGTAAAGTAAATATTAAGCTTTGTGTAGACATGAAGAATCAGGTGTGTAGAAATACCAAGCTATTTGTCAGGTAAATGTGCAGGCGTATTGACGTGGATTAAGTAGGCAGTCTTTATAGGCTCTTAAGAGGTTCTTTAGACTCTAGAAAGGTCAGGATCACAAATCAAGTTTACGACCATAATCAAAGAAAGCACATGAAGCATATCTATATTCTGTGACTAGAGGTTTTATACCTACCACATCAATAATAAATACGTCTTATGCCTGCAGTGGAAAAAAGCATGGGAAGTGGAAAAATATGGACTCCTGAGAAGATTTAGTGATTGGACTATATTCGTATTATGTTTTCGCCAATATTAAAAAGATTTCCAGTTTAAGATAAACAAAGCTTTCACAATGATAAATAAAAAGTTCCATGACTTTTTGTCATTGTCTTTTTGCTGGTTGTTGACAGTTGTTGCTGGTTATTAATGGAGAAGAGTGGCCTCATGATCACTTCTTACATAAGGCTGTTTACAACTGCATTAATGGTTAAGTCAAAATATAACCCTTAAAAATGCCTCAAGTGTGATTTTATGGTCAAACTACCCCACCCAAAAATTATATGGCTTTATACACCTCTTCTCTTAGAGGCAATATCTAAGGCACCAGACTTCATAGTAATGATAAGCGGACCTGAACATTGTATGTTCCTGTCAAACTACACCAAAAGTATCTGGACATGCCCCCCCATTGTTAAAATCCACAATGAGTGCTTGCACCGATTGTGGGTGTTAACTCTTTAAATGTTGCTGGCAAAGTGTTTGTGCCACCATTTTCCTGAGAATTGATGCCCACTCCAAAAGCTGCTGGAGACATTTAAATGGTAACTATAGCAATCGTGCCAGAACCGATCAGGGGTGTTTTCAGTGGAGGTAAGCGTTTGGGTCTAGTACCAAACTAAGAATAACCTAAACCTTATCTGGTCTACTCATCCGTATTCCTGGATTGCACCGCACACATGATCTCCAAAGTGGAGTCGCCACAAATTTAGCTACTGTTTTTACATAACTGTCTTATAAATAACTACTGCTGTCATCCAGTAATAATGTAGAAGACTCAACCTCCTTCAAAATCTAATTGTATGTTTAGCTTTTGAGGAAAATATATAAAGATAGAAGAATAAGCACACTGTTCTCCTTTAGCTGCCCATGTGATGCTGTGCTGAGTGATTATGGGATCGTTAATAGACAGCACTGAGCTAGAGACGGTGTCAGATCAGAGCAGACCAAAGTTTGCACTGCAGGGAAACAAGTACCTCTCACACTCCACACTATGCATTTTGCTGGAATAGTTCTTTAAGTACATTTATAAGTATGTGATGGCTCTCCGCTACCATTGGAACTTAGCTAGTTTTTTGTCAGTCTTATAAACTACTGAGCTGTACATCAGAAATGCTAATTTCCTCAACTCTATATTTCTGTTCCTATATCTCACCACAAGAACAAAGCTTCACTAAATTAAAATGTTCTGTGCGTTCTGTAACCGGAACAGTAATGCCTATTTCAGAATGAATCATCATAGTAATCCACAGCAACAACTCACTGGGAATGTGAACTGGATTAAAGTCACTATGAAATGTAGTTTTATCACATTACTGTGAATGAATAGATGCCTATTTAATGGTGAATTTTTTTAACCTTTGAGGGTTTAGTTCTAGTTCAATGCATTAAAATGTATTTTCATAATCAAATTGACCAAAGTATTTGCCTTGGAAAGAAAGCGAGGCAACAATAATATAGCAGAGGTCTAAAATAACACAAATCTCTCCGTAAATATAAGTTGTGACAAAAGTGCCTCTGTGGAAAAGGATAGACTCACCCAAACTGCAGCTCCAGAGAGGTGAAAGGTTAAGTTGTTTTACAAGTACAGCTCAAGCAACATTTCATTTTGCTAAAATCCATTTCTAAAATTGCAGTAGATGATAAGCAGTGGAGCACAGCATAATAGTTTCTCCCACACAAAAGTCTGACTTTTTCACATTAGGCTTTTGTGGCTGCTGTTTCTGACTGATTCACCTCCATAGCATTGATCATTCACGGGAAGTCATCTGGCTACAGACTCCCTCTCGCTGCTATGAGAACAACACTTTACTGGCCGCTGGCAGATCTGTGAGTTCCTATTCTCATTATCTCAAGTCTCACTGATTTTGAGATTTTTTTTTTTATAGTATCAACAGAGAGAATCGCTGGCATAAAAAGAACTAGCTCCAAAGTACTAGTCTTAACCAAATATTGCTAAGGAAGACTTTGCAGAATGTCTAAAGGAAATATTATCAGATTTAATTTGAAAGTGACCCCTTACTTTTATAATAGTGCTTAGTATACTGTAGACTTTTAAAAGTACACACCCTACGACTTGGATCCATGTCCAACATTCTAGGATTCCCAAGACCATAATTCCGTCAAAGCTTTGAATTTGGGTTAGGCTTTGGGCTCATACCGATTGTGGATGTTGACCTTTTAAATTCTGCAATAATCCTTGCGAATATGGCAGAGTTCATGCATTTAAACAGTTAACACCTGTGATCTGTGCCAGCACTATTCATGGGTGTTAACGGTGGGTGTTCAGGTTTGGGTACCCAAACTGAACTATTTTAAAAGGTGCACTCAAATGGGTCCGCTCATCCCTACTTATGACCTCAAAAGCATTTTGCACTCTATTAAATTTCCATGTTTGAGAATCTTTGGACCTTGTGCTATTGCAATCTGACGTGATGACCTAAAATTCAAAAGAGCACCAGCCAGAAAGTGTTTGCAGCAATTCACTAAGAATGTACACCATAAATCATAATTCTGTTGCTTCCCTTCAGTGGTCCGACAGAGATCACCATCTTTTTTGTGGTGCACCTTTAACATTCCATGTGCAACACAAGTTGCAAGTTAAAGAGGATCTGTCACCCATAAAAAAGGCACTAGGAGGTGCTTACTAAGGTAAGCAGCTCCTAATGCTATCCTATTTTTAGCAGTGATAAACTGCTAGCTTTATTGGAGGGTTCTGATAAGCTACCAGACATTGCACAAAGTGCAACAGGAACCCCAGACCACACTCAAAGCGGTCCAGTGTATTCATGAGGGGCCAGACTAGGAGGCGGTGACGGCTGCTTGAAGCTCGGCAGTCACCACTGGCTTAAGGATTCGGAGGGGCAGTCCGGGGAAGAAGCTGCGTCTCGGACCACTTTGGGCCCAGAATCCTGTATTAAAATGTTCATCTGGGCCAAATTGGATTTAGCACCTTGGACAGATGCCTCTACTACCCACCATAGCTGTATAAACCGAGAAATGATTGGGACAATATCCTAACAACAACACCTGAGCGATGGAGGAGCGACAGTGCTTGTCTTATTTCTTGGTTACTTCAAACAGCTCATTCCTGATTTTTAGGGGAACATCCAATGGATAGGTCATTAAGGTTGAACTACTGACAACTCCTTTCCACTCTCCACCAATACTACTGAAAATTAAGACTTGCAATAAAAACGGGAGTAGCCATTGTCTATTAGTGCTATATCTTTAATAGACCATCAACTATTCTACAAGGAATACTATCTGCACTGAATGGAACTTGCATGAACATGCACTGATGTAAAGCAGCTATAAGCAGACATTTTTTTGGTGCTCAGTGTCCTATCAATCTCCAAATTTTTCCATGAATCTCCAAGGAACTGTGTTTCAGTTTAATCACAGTATTGTTATATTTTATCAATGCTTCACTTTTTCTTTGATTTGACTGACGAGACTAAGCTAAATGAGCACATGAAGAAGATAAGTATCTGACAAGAATCTGAAGAGCTCAGGTCAAATATGTTCTAACGAGTCCATTATAACACTCACCTTAGGGCTCATTCACACTGCCGTCTGCGGGGCCGTACATGCGGCCGCAAATTTGCGGCCGCATGTACGTCCCCATAGACGGCAATAGCGGCACGGCGGGGATCCGGTGCCACACATGTGTGGCACCGATCCGGGCCGCACACCGCAAAAAGATAGAGCAAGCTCTATCTTTCGGCGGATGTGCGGCCGTGTGCCGCTATTTCCTATGGAGGGAGGAGGGGTCACCTCCTCCTCACCTCCAGCACACGGCGGTATGCCCGCACGGCGGGCATACCGCGTGTGAATGTACCCTTACCCTGTTTATAGATTTTTGGATCTCATCCAGACAGAGGCATTCAGATATCCTTTACTCATATGTAATTAATAATAATTTTGTTACTTGGACGTTTTAATATTAAGGACTCAAAAAAAGAGAGAGGTTAATGAGACGATCTTAATGGCCTTTTTATTATTTTTAATAGAAAAGGATTTCGCTTAAGGGGAAAAATTACATTGGGATATCAGTAGGGGATAAGTGTAAAATTTTGAAAGCAGTTGGATATATGATGGATCAATGAAAATGACAACTTAAAATTAGGTTCGGGTGAATCCCCAAATTGCGATAAAGTCAATTTACAACCGAGTGTGAATGCAATGGTCCCCCTCAGTCTACCTCAGTGTCTCTTAAACAAACTGGGCAGTCATTATGGACCTTTTACAGCATTTACCAATGTCACAAATATCTCTTTTATTATTATTATTTCCATAAGGCTTTAAGTTTTATAGCTTACTTCTAATGTCTATGATATTGAAGTATGATTATTTACAGGTTTGGACTTGTCCACTAGAGGTCCAGAAGTCCAGTAGAAAGCCACCTAATTTGGACGATTAGAGCAAACAATTATATTATGTTAAAAAAAATGGTTTAAAATGAAAATATAAGATACAGTAGAGCAGTACTATTTATGTGTATGGTATAACAGTGGTATTTATATGTGTCGAGAAAGAGGTAGGCCTCAAGTGAAGGAGACCCTAGCTATACTGTAGCTCTTCTTCACTCACAAGGACCAACATCTTAGACACAATGAAGAGTACAGCCCATTGTCTCTGGTTGTCAGATCTCAAGGCCTTTGCTGCCCCATGATGCTTCAATATTCTATAAGCAAATATCTTTTGTTCACGACGCTCCATACAACCCTCTCATGCATTGTATACAGTGAACCTGCTCTTTACATTTGTACAGAATGTTGCATTATGCAGCAATCCTCTCCAGATATCATTGTATCTATTCAAATAAAATATAAGAACAATGAATGTAAAACCACCAGAGCTGAAAGCCTAGGAAGAAACAAACAGCCGTTCTCTCACAAAGCCGATTGCGTCTCTTTGATGGAGACAATTAAAGCGGTGTGATGTTGACATTACCTCGCCTTGGCTTGTTGCACACGCTAGATTTTCGGGGTTAGACAATTAGTTAAAATAATGGCTGTTAAGAAGCTCTAAGATGTATTTCAGGCTGCCTTTCTCCTTAACTTTACTTTATTATTAATTGGCTGGATCTGTTCACCAGAATCCAAAAAGAAAATCACAATGTAGGGTGACAAGTACAGTAAAATCTGTGACTGTAGACTGTATAGACATGTACAGTAAAAAACTGAAATGCCAAAAATTACCCATTACAGCCGCTTGCACTGAGACATACTGTAATGTGTTGGAGACTTGTGGGATCAAGTCTGAGGCTCAACAGAAAAACAATGCTCCCTGCTACACTTTCACTGCCCTTCAGCTCTGCCCTAATGGGTCCAGTTAGATGTTGAGTCTGAACCCTAAGGTGCTCTGTCAAAGCACTTCAGTCTAATCTGCATATTTATAAATTGGAGTTTATTGATAGAAGAAGCAGATGGAAAAGAAAAGCAAAGGTGTTTCATGGGCATAGTCCTAAATGCCAGGGCAGTAAGCTTGAGTTCAGTAGGTAAATCATGGTGACAAATTCCCTCTAAAGGTATTAAATCAGTATGGAAAGCTGTCCCCAAAGGATACTGGATAAAGGTCTATTTGAACAACAATATAAACCTCTTGCAATTATGAGAAAGAGTGGCTGCAAGTGCCCCAAATAAAAGAGTGGAATTTCCGACATTGCATTCTCATTATGTATCCAACTACTGTATATGCAGATCAGAGAGTGTCACACAGTGGAGAAATGCAGATTTCCTTAGACTAGTTGTTAAAAATCAGCCGGTTGGAAGAACCTTGGAGAAGCGGCTTTCTGTCCCACATCTATTATAGCTCCCAACTTTAAACTCAAACTCAGTCCAGCGGACTCAATTGTAGTTCAAACCTATGGCAGAGAAAGGGTCAATAGGCGACCCAAAGATTTAACTGTTCTTCGGCCTCTTCAAATTACAAATTTACTTCTTCCCATGTGTCGTATATGAATGAAATGCTGGAGATTGTGTTTACTTTTATAGGGTAATGGTGGCTGAGTTCAGGGGTGAACCTAAACTCTTTGCTAGTGGGGGAAAGCTATAGATGGCACCCTCTACGCCCAATCCAATAGTAATGTATCAGTGTCTCACACCCATGCTGACATCAGCTGTGAAGAGACACTATTTTTAAGTGATAAATCCTGCTTTGCAGCAGATAACTTTGCCCCTGATGCTGCCCCCTTGTTGCTGCAGGTTGTGGCGCCTGAGGAAAGTGGCTCCACTTGCCTCATGGCTGGAGCACCTGTGGCTGAGTTATCTATCAAGTTTAGTTTTTCTCCTTCTGTTTTATTGTATAGATAGACTATAAACATATATGATAGACAGACAGACCGACAGATAGATAAAAGATTGATAGATATCAGGTCCTCCACAAATAACATCCATAGAAAAACTGCATACTCAAGTTACCATGAAAAAAGTATGAACTCTGGTGAAGTAATAAAAGTACTCTCATAGGTTTTTCCCGGTAACCCAGATGTTCAGTTTTTCTTGGATGTTAGATGAATGATAGATTTATTACATACACAACTCTGTATTTAATGTCCTTATATGTAACTTTATCTAACACTATATAATAACCATATATACACCTAACACTTATCTAATGTATGTACTTCTCTCTTATATCCGGTCACCACCATCTATCATCCACAGATGCACAAACAATTGTTATATTTGTCGTATTATTGAAAAGTAAGACATTTAATCACCATGACAACATCTTCCAAATGTACATTATTCAGAAGAGAAAGTAACGGAGATCTCCTGCCGACTACAAATAGCAGATAGCTGACAGCTCACGTAAAGCGATTATCAGTTCAATCACTGTCACTAAAGACTATGCAGGTTGTGAACTTGCTGTTGCTTTGGGGGAGTTTTAATGCTACTTTTGGAGCTGAAGGCAGTGTGTTTCCATGAAGCCGTCCTCATCAGCCGATGCGATGTTGCTAGGAGACCTGGGACTCTTATGGCCAGACTAAAGACTTATAGAGCTCAGGAATTGAAACACTAAATCAAAACCTGTCTTCTTATGCCCGCTGGAGTTCTGTTCCTACTTTGGGTATACTTATATTATAGGGCCGAGAAAACTGAGCTCATAACAGTTCTTTAAAAAGGATTATGTACTATAGTGGAGAAACACTTGCCATTCACTGTCCCTCAGCTCCATTACAAGACATACTCTACAAGATAAGACAAGATGCTAGTTGTTATGTGTTTAAATTGATGTCTGATCTTGATATTTCCTTAAACTATAGGCTTGGATACTGTATGACTCATGATTAAACTAGAATTTAATATTAAAGCGAGATGGTCACCTTAAGAGTTTGATCTTGTCTACTTGCAGTATGGTATAGAGCAGGGGGAGCTGAGTAGATTGATATAAAGTTTAACCACCGGATAACCACCTCACCCCCCAACACTCAATGCTTAGCTTTGGCACCATTTACTGGTATTAAATGCTTATGTTGTTTGCTCGCTACCATCTTCCCAGGGTTCGTTACTCAGGATAATGTCAAGGAGAATGGCTTAAAGTGGTAACACCTATGTGTTTGACCAGTGGGGGTGAGTGTTTGAAACAGAACTTTCACATTCAACACCTGAACTGGTCCGCTCATCACTACATGGAACTTATTGATTAATATCTATGTTCAAGTAGGTGGTCCTAATCTATTGCTGCCAACCCTTCCCATAATCCCATGTGTACTGAAATGGCTGACAATTATTCATTAGGAATCAATGAGTAAAAAATGATAACAAATCTGTTATAACAAAAAGTTCTATTCGTCCTGTACTAGTTCCCACTGCCTGTAGATCAGACTGCATACTCAGTATGAGAGGCTCCTATTAAATTATTGGAAAGACATAAGACTTTTCATGCAATTTCACGTGGACAAAATGAAATGTTTCAATTTATAGCTAATGGGTCACAATGTTAAATCTGTATGAGGTCCCACATGATTTATCAACAGTCTCCACAGTATGCACTGTCTAAGCCTCCGGCATGAATGCACTCTTGGGAATGACTGCACCCACTGTATAACCCAAACCAATGGAAATATCAAAGTTCTTCAAGTCCGATTTACTGTAACTACAAACTCATGGCTCTAAATAATTAAAATTTATGGGATATAATTTATAAACCTTAAGTGGAAGAAAATTGAAGAAAAAAAAAATCTAAATTGTTGGCATTGGTTGTTTCCTTTACATAATATTGATTTTCAGTACAGTGGGTACCAAAAGTATTCAGACCCTTTTCAATTTTTCACTTTTTGTTTCATTGCAGCCAAATAATAAGATATTTCTTTTTGCACATTAATGTACACTCTGCACACAGAAATGTAGATATGTTTACAAATTTGTGTTAATTAAACTGATTAGAGTTGATGAGGAAGGGCGCACACCTGTCTATATCCAACCTCACAGCTCACAGTGCATGTCAGAGCACGTGAGAATCATGAGGTCTAAGGAACTGCCCAATGAGCTCAAGGTTTCCAAGAGCACACAGTGGCCTTCGTAGTCCTTAAATGAAAGAAGTTTGGGATGACCAGAACTCTTCCTCAACCTAACCATCTAGCAATTGTGGGAAAGGAGCCATGGTGAGAGAGGTAAAGAAGAACAACCAGATCACTGTGACTTAACACCAGAGATACAGTAAGGAGATAAAAGAAAGTTCCACAAGTCACTGCAGCCCTCCACCTGTCAGGGCTTTATGGTAGAGTTTGACAAAGGAAGCCTCTGCTCAGGGCAAGACATATGAAAGCCTGAATTCAGTTTGCAAATAAAAACACATGAAGGACTCCCAGACTATGAGAAATAAGATTCTTTGGTCTAATGAGACAAAGCCACAGGGATAGGATGACTGGTTGCAATTCAAGGAAAGATGGATCCGCCCAAGTACCGAGATATCCAGGATGAAAATCTCTTCCAGAGTGCTTTAGACCTCAGACTGAGTCTAAGGTTCACCTTCCAACAAGACAAAGCAGGAGCTTCAGAACATTTCTGTGACCATTCCTGACTGGCCCAGCAAGAACTCTGACCTAAACCCAATTAAGCATCTCTGGAGAGATTTGAAAATTGTCCACCAATGTTCACCATCCAACCTGAGTGAACTGGAGAGGATCTGCAAAGAAAAATGGCAGAGGATCCCCAAATCCAGGTGTGAAAAACTTGTTGCATCATTCCCAAGAAGCCTCCTGGCTGTACCAGCTCCAAAGCTGCTTCTGCTCAATACAGAGCAAAGGGGCTGAATACTTATGACCATGTGATTTCCATTTTTCTTATTTAATAAATTAGCAAAAATATCTACATTTCTGGTTTTGCTCTGTAAACATATAGTACAGAGTGCACTTTAATGCACAAAAAAATAAGTATTTTGATCTTATCAATTGGCTGCAATGAAACAAAGAGTAAAACATTTAAAATGATCTGAGTATTTCCGTACCCACTGTAATTGCAAATTAAAAAAGCTGATGCTGATCCATCATAAAGAAAATATTGTAAGCAAATGAGTTTGTATTACACTTACATAGATACATCTGGAAGACATAAAACCTTATGTCAACTCATGGTGTAAACTGGTCTCAAGAGAACTATACAACAATTACTGCACAGCATTGCTAGCAAAACAATGCACCTAAATAGAACATATACTATTGCCGCTGCAAGAAGAGAACATCACCAAATGCATTTCCACTGTTGTAACCAATGCTTTTACAAATGGCTTTAAATGGAAAAGCCAAATAATGAGTAAGAATGTTTTTCATTTATTTTTGAGCCATCAATCAGAGAAGAAATACAGGAGGTCAAAATGTTCGTTAAAGGCAACATACTGAAGCGCTCCTGTTAGTTTCGCTGACTTTCCAGATAGTCCAAAAAGTTTGGAATTTGTTTATAAAGTGGTTATTAAAAAACTTTTGACCTAGGATGTAATGAGATTTATTCTTTCCACTGTGAATACAGTCCAATGCAATAACTAGTTTCCTTCAAAAACATTTGATCCCTATTTTGTGGATTTGAATTTTGGAAAAGAATGTAGTTTATTATTATACTGAATTTGTTTATTGCTATTGGTGATAAACAAAGGACTCCAGTAACGATACTCACCAAAATGAGATTTGTCAATATTCTTTTCAGCTTAATAAAAGTTTTTATATACCATGAATGTAATCAGAAACATAAAGAATTAAAGTAGTATAAAATTCATACTACTATGTATCACTTTAAACATTCATCTTGAATAAATATATACTGCCCTGTCTCCCTCTTCCTGATTGACAGGTCTCACTGCTGACGTATGGAACTAATACTTAGGCCTCATTGCCAATATTCAACTACAGACATATAGCATACAGCTTACTGTACTTTCCCAAGTGGGGGTGTAGAATTGCTAAACAATGTTTTGGTAGAACCTTGAGCACGAGGCCTCTGTAAGACTGAAGAGAATTCCTTAGGGAGGGGTGAGAGAGACAGTGGTTGTGGGGCCTCGGCTCTGGAACATCATAAAACACTCCCTCAGTAGGGAAAGGTTGAGACTAGGCTCTGCTACATCATTAACCAGTACCTCAGGGGAGTGGCAATGGCTGTGTAAATAGAAATCAATCATCCTCCATACCCCTCATTCAGGAATTCTCTTCAGCTGGATTAGCAGTGTGTGCATCAGAGGAGAACCACTGGTGACCGGTTCTCTTTAAATCCTTTCACTACAGCTCAGGCAAGATGGCAGAATTTAAAAGTATGGACAGAAAATAGAAAAAAAGATTAACAATTAAAAAAACTGAAAAGAAAACTGACCTTATATTCCATTAAAATCCAACACCCCTGTGGAGGTTACAAAATGCCCAATGTGCTTTAGAAAAAAAATATAGACAGAATTATATCTTAAACCCCATCTTCTTATACATATTTGCCTAAATTTATCAAAAGTAACTAGATGCAGTTTGCCTGTGGAGTGTGCAGGGTGCAGCATATTATTGAATACTGATGCCGGGTCTTCATGAATCTGGTGCGCCCTGCACTGCTCGGGAAGTATGCACCAACTTTGTTTTGTGCACCTTTAACAAAGAGCGTGCAACACAATTCTGTCAAGTTGCTGTAATAAATGTGGCACACAGTTTAAATGGTCACCAGAATACCCTCTTAGGTGTAGAATATTGTGGCGCAGTGCAGCCGCGACACAATGCTGGCACAAACCCTTCGTAAATACATGTGCAAGCAGTTTGCACGTTTTTTTATGCAAAGTCAGAAAGAATACTGGTGCAAAACACTTTAACAAATGTGGTCCATTGTTTAAACTGTGCTGCCATCATGTCACAGCTTCGGCATACTGTAAATAGGAATCTATATTTGTATCCATTTTTCATTATGATGACTGTTAGTTGAGACATAGTCATATTGATTGGTCATAAAACAAGCAGGTACGCCATTATATTTGCATTAAAATAGCCTTTTCCATACAGAACATTTTATGGGCATTCATAAATTTGTCAAGATGTCCAAGTGTCTGCCAAATTCTCAAGACACGATTCATACTGCACAAATGCATATGGCAATTATGTGGAGAAAAGTCTTTTAATTGGATCCTTGAAGAAATTAACTGAAGACAAGAGGACATGACACCCCGTGGGGGTGAATAATGTGAGGATTAGGTCATTGTGTGTTAATCAGACTATTAGCATCTTCATCTGTTTATCAGTTGAGGTGTTAAGGGTTTTCATAGAAGCCATCGAATAGCAATAATAATATAATTGGAATCCATCATCAATGTTTTATTGATGGCTTCCTGGAACCATAAGCAACGTTCTTCTTTGAACAATAAAATCGAAAAACATTATCATGTAGTCAATAATTACGGTAATAAGAATGCTGAGGTTTATGGTTACTAAGATGGAGGGAACATTCATATTTATATCAAAATGAAAGTCATTAATTCAGAGTCCTCATCAAAGGTCATTATTGGTCTAAAAGCTATTTTACATTGGCGTTGTTTTTCACATCCGTGGTTTAGTGATTTCCATGGATGCCTCACAAAGCCATGGATTTCTATGGGTGTTTTCACATTGGCTGGTATTTTTACTGATCCGTTGTCCATGGAAAAAATTAGGAAAGATTTTTTCACGAATGCAGATCATGGAAGGCAATAGCAGTCCATAGGTCTGCAACAAAGCATCCGTCTTTTTCACTGTTAAGGCTAAAAAACCTTTAGTATTTTTTGCGGAAACGGAGACAAAATGGAGGTATCACGGAGACAAAAGGCAATGGATGCACAACTGAAGCTGAGCACCAATGCCAATGTGAAAGAGCCCTAAGATGTATATCTAGACTTGTATAGAGTTCAATACCCAGAGATATAACTTAATGGATTAACGTAATCTGAAGAAAAAAAATATCCCAAGGTCCCAACACATACTTTTTAGTACTGAGCGAAACTAAGGGTGAACACATCTTTAATAAGGCTTGTTTTACCAATCCTATTTACTCTATGTACAAATGTAGACATTAAGGATTTTTCAGACCAAAAAAAACTTTACCAATACTGTAGAAACTTTAACTACAACAAGATGAGTTATAAGTTGTCTAAAATATTTCCTGTAGGAAGAACCACATCCACATTTATTCCACAAGTTATCACAAAGTTTATCCAATAAAGTGGAAACTCCTCAAACCAGGTGACAACATAGGAAGTAATGTTCTTTATCAGAGGAGGCCAATCATTGGATAAATTGATGCCCATGGCCCCCTGGAATTTCAGGTTAGGTAATGGCCCAAAATTGGAACTACTTTTCTCACTGTGACCCCTAGGGGTTTTCCATATTCGTGCTTACAGTTTTTGTTTTGCCATAGGAAATACTTCTAACACTTGTATTTATGAAACCATTTGTGCCATTCAGAAATTTTTCCATATAGACTTTGCTCAGTACTGTGTGGCATAAACCCATTACACCGGACCTGCACAATAGTGCTCAGAACTTGTCAACTAATTATGGTGGAGATTTTGTCACCCAAAATTAATGCAGTCTAATAACATATAAGCATAAAAACCTTCTTCTACACCTCCATCAGAACTCTAGCGTTGTTCGTTGACCTTTATGACAGCTCTCATTATGTCTAAGTGCCAAACTAAGACATAACATGTAATATACAATATGTACAAGAGCCCAAAGAGGGATCTTCTTGAAATATTAATGGTCTCTGTAAACTTGGTTGACTAAATGTGTCTCAGATTTCTGTTATTTTTCCATTAAGGCAAAATATCTATTGTAATGTAAAAACCCTGCTTTGTGCTCGGCTCCATGCGGCTGTTTATGGAACATTATTAAATAATGTTCTCATCATTGTTATTGCAATAACCTATTACTCACATATGGCTTACAGAGGTTTTCAATGAGTTCAGAAACGAAGGGAGAAATCTTGTATTATCCCCATGTGTGTCAATGGTCAGCCGTTAACAACCATTAATGAGGTTTTCTAGACAATCCAAGCAGCAGGTAATATTGCTGACTTGTAATACAAGCAAAACTAATAAGGATCCCGGCTTTCCGAAATGCTAATGTTGGGAGCGCTTTTTAAATTGCTTTGCTGCTGAGGTTGCAATCATCTCACCTACAAATAGGCTTTATATGGGATTTGCAAAAAGTTGCCCTAATAATTGTTAGTTTGACCTTATTATCTAAAATTAGTTTCTTTAGACGACAATGCAATTCGATCAAGGCATTAAATACACATTAGTGTTTCCTGGGCAATATTTTATAGTGCTATCTTGGCAACAAAGAACAGAGGCTTTGATTTTCTTTTCTCATAACGTGATTTTTTTTTCTTAATGCAACCTTAGGGCTCTTTCACATTGGCGTTGTTTTTCATGTCTGTGGTTCGGTGATTTCCACGGATGCCTCACAAATCCATTGATTTCTATGTGTGCTTTCACATTGGCTTGTATTTTCACTGATCCGTAGTTTGGAAAAATTATAAAACCACTCCTATTTTTTTCACTGATGCGGATCACAGAACGTAATAGAAGGCTATGGGTCCACAAGAAAACTAATGAGGCTGAAAAAGCAGGTGTGATGTTTTCAAAGCAATGTTGAATCTTCTTGCGGACATGGGGACAAAACGGATTCATAACTGAGACAAAACTGAAGAAAACGAGATACAATGGAGAGAGAACGCAACGGATGTGTAACGGATGCCCAACTGAAGCTGAGCACCAACACCAATGTCAAAGAGCCCTTAGTCTGTTGGTCGGTGATGCACCAGATACCTGGACTGGATAGGGACACTGGACCTTTAGCACTGGATTGACTGGTGGACTTTGTTGAGGAAGAGAACATTAAAGAGGGTTAAAGAAGTTGGCCACAAATATCAATCCTGTAGCAGGTTCACCCCTGTTGTACTGATAACTGATAAACTCCTTATGCCTCTATGATCTTTAGGTCATTTGAGTCACCAGCAGCCACTTTTAGGACTTCTGCTAAAGTTCCATTTTCCAGGAGAAGGCCATGTGATATGTATGTCACCATTCTAGAGTCCACCTATAATGATGCCAAGGACATCCGCAACACTCTAAGACCAGTGTCATCCTTATTAGAGAGTAAGTTTTACATTACAGGTGAAACTATTTGGGGGTTGAATTTTCCCAGATAAGCTCTGATATTAGGAGCCAACCCTTTAAACAGCTATCCGTCCTGTGAAGGGACGAGCGAGTAAAAATATACCTGCCTTCCTGCCAGCAAAGAGAATTGAGTCATGGAGGCAAGGCAACGAGTCCCTGTGTCATCACTATGTCATGGTAACTCTAATTTACTACTAGGGCAGAGTCACATTGTCAGTGATCAGTTCGTGATCAGTGCCGTGTCACGGATTAATCAAAGTGTCAGTTCTGCTGCACAGTGATGTCGCTCCGTGCCACAGGACTCCAGTTCATGGACCGATAGCGATAGTGCGAAACTGTCCTTATATAAAGATAAATATACCGTACCTGTGTTTTTTAGAAAGGCTTCATTAACCCTTAAATAACAATTCTGTATACGTTTAAGAAGAAGTCCATGAGTTCAAACCCCAAGGGAAATCATATATTTTTAAGCCTTACATATGCTAGCACTTAATTAGCAATTATTAATGTAGGGGAACAATTATAATTAAGAGTAATTGGTTAATTCATCTAAGTTAATAGGAATAAAGATAACATCTTGGGACTCGCCACCTGGTAATGACTGTTGATGTAATTATGAGCTGCAACAATAAAACTTGCTTTATTATCATGGTAATACCATGCACATCATATTGACTTGTATTTGATCTTTACATTGGTCAAAAGTGTCCATTAGGCATATTGTCTTGAGCTTGTCTGAGCACCCACATGATGTGATATATCGTCTAGTATATCTCCAGTACCTCCACCATGTCAGAGACAGAGACAGTGTCTCCCTTTTATTTACATCTGCCTGTTTAATTATTCAGACATAGTAGACAACCATGTGCCTTGTTAAGAACCCCAGAAGTTATCACGCTTTTATCTACCCTGGTTTTGGCCTGCATCTTGACCTCTTTGACCTGTCTTGGTCTCTGTGAACTGTGTTAGTACAAGTTTTGTCTGTCCTGGTTTTGGCCTGCATATTGATCTCTCTAATTTTTAACCTACCTTTAATCCCTTATATGATTTGTGATCGTACTTTGTTTGTATCTAGATTTCTTTAACTTGTCTTGGTATCAATATCGTCTTTTGTGATTTTTACCTCTAGGCTTCTTTGCCCAGTTCTTTGGCTGCATAATTGTTAGTTTTTTGGCTTTACCCTTGATGTCATACATTAGTTTTCTCTGTTCTACTTGTGTGAGCTGTTTACAAAACCAGAAAAAATTTAATAGAAAGTGACCAAGTGGAAATCTGGCCAAGTGGTCACCTCTACTTGTCTGTTGTAGATGTGGCCGATATTCATCTCTGTGACTTGTCTTGGTACCTATTTCCTCTGTTTTGTTACCTATTTTATCTGCCCTGGGTTTGTCCTGTATCTAGATCTCTGTAACTAGTTTTGGTATCAATAGTGTTTGTTCTGATTTAGCCTCTTTGTTTCTCTGTCCAGTTCTTTTCCTTCTTCATTGCCATTCTTTCATCTATTTTGTTTCTTGGTTAAGATGTCCACAACACCAGGACTCCTTTAAGAGGAAGTGGCCAGATGGACACCTTTAGTGAGGTCCCATATGAGGGTCAAAGTGTAAAGAACCCTGTGATTACTTAAATAAAACCCTTAGGAGAAGCCCACCGTCAATCTGGATTGATGAAAAGGTACACCTAACGTTAGCTTCTTGTAGAATACACATTTATTTTTGAATGCACTTGACTTATAACAACACTTAGTACATTACATAAGCAAATTCCATAATTTGGGTAGCAACATCTCTGGGATC
Organism: Engystomops pustulosus; assembly: GCF_040894005.1. Classification (NCBI taxonomy): domain Eukaryota; kingdom Metazoa; phylum Chordata; class Amphibia; order Anura; family Leptodactylidae; genus Engystomops; species Engystomops pustulosus. The sequence goes on along the minus strand of NC_092415.1, from coordinate 178,050,488 downwards.
TATGAATATAGAGTTTCTTTCAAAAGATTTTCCTTGCCTATATGCTGAATATTCACCCCAAATGCCCCTTAACATCAATTTATTCTACTTTCCAGTTGCTTAACCCAAAACTTAGCCAATAAATCTGTTGAATATGTTATTTGAGTGTTCAGCTTTGCCAAGTCCTGCTGCAGTTTCACGCTTGTTTTGGAGATGTCAAGCATGCAGTTCTTGGAATCCGTTCTGCTGGATGATCCGTCAGTCTTCTGAACTTACTGCGGGTACATGACTTTTTTTTTTTCTGAAGCCTCAGCTTTATTACTGGACTGTATAACTATAATGCTTGCCGGCCCCTTCTAATGGTATGCTAAATGCTTTTTATGTGAATGTATAAATGTTTAATAAGTTTCTATATTTTGCGCGTCCATGCCTTTATTGTAGTGCATGCGTCTGACTCAGTGACTCTGTCAGGGAACCTCAACGTCTTCCAGCATCAGCTAAAGGTTGCGGATTCTGCCAGGAAGGATAACTATGCTGTTAGTCGTACAGTCTTGTGATTTTAGTTTCCAAAGCTGTCATATTCACAGAGAGCATGAAATCCACAGAGTATTGCACACATATTTTAATGGTTCTGTTATTTTTGAATACTGGTTCTCTAGAGGATATATCTCAAAGCTCTATTACTGCGACAGATAAATGTTATGCTGTTTTACTCTTCTGTCTCTTAGATGTAGCAAAAAGCAACCAAAACTAAGATCACCCTTCGTTCCCCCCCACTCATATTATTTATCATTTTGGGTAAGTACAGGTTTCAGTTTATTGACTTGTAAATCATTTTATGTGACCAAAAAAGGGAAGTCATTACATGTATGGTTAAAAAGAATATACATTGCCTTTAAGCTTTAGCTTTGATTTTTTTTGTTATGTTTTAGAAGTTCAGGGCTCCAGTATTTACATTTTATTTCATGGAATCATTTGATACTATCTCAAATTAATGTGTTATAGACTTCTTATGCCCTTTTTCCTCTTTTAGTGTCCAAGAGGTTTTTCACAATGCTAAAAAATCTGGCTAGATTGGGAACATAATATTAATTAACAAAAAATATATACTTAACTTTCTCTAGGCCAATCACTGGCCTCAGCAGCCTTAAAGGGAACCTGTCAACAGGGACCTCATTTTCACAAAAGACAGGTTGCAGAATCCCATCACAACTGCATCACAAATCTCACCTCCACTGATGTCAGCTGACCAGGCTGTGAGCTCTGTGAAGGAGCGCAAGGGAGGATCTGTACAGTAGCACAACGGGGGGTGCCAAGCTCTGAGGAGTGAGTAACACAGACAAGTCACATGTTGTTTTTTTTTAAATGCATCCAAACCAAAGCCCAGCCCCCAGGATTTTGTCAGGATGGTAAGGTATAACACACAATTATATTGTAATGCAAACTCTTAGAAAAGGCAGAGAGGCATTTTTGAACTGCAGGTGTGATGTGCTTCTGCCTCCTGTCTTTAGTGAAAGGGAGGTCTCTAGTAACAGGTTCCCTTTAAGCTATATGTTATCACTGGAATCAGCAGTTTCATGCGGTAACTGATCACCCGGCTCAGCAGTCCTATGCCGGAGCTGATTTACAACCTCAGCTATCTAATGCCATAGCAAATTACTGACCTCAGCAGTAATATGCCATAGCTGATCACTGCCCTCAGCAGTCTAATGCCATAGACGATCAACAACCTCAGCAGTCTTATGCCATAGCTAATCACTGGCCTCAGCAGTCCTATGCCATAGCTGATGACCGCCCTCCGCAGTCTAAAGCCATAGCGAATCACTGGCCTCAGCAGCACTGTGCCATAGCTAATGACCACCCTCAGCAGTCTAACACCATAGATGATCACTGTCCTCAGCAGTCTTATAGCATAACTTTTCACAATTTTTTACACAACTTATCTGAAGTCTTTTGCCATAGTGGTCTTATACAGTACACTGCCAAGGCCAGGGATTGGCTGCAACAGCCATGTGAAATAACAATGACTTAACTGGTACAGTGGGGTAAACAAAGAAGCACTGTGATAAACGGAGCAGTAATGCTGAAGCCACATGATATTTAACAGGTGAATACAAGTTCTGCTTTTTAGATTTTGTACTAGTATCTCCCACTGACCAGTTTTTAAGGATTTTGGTAAACTTTTTTTATTAAATTTAAAGAGTTAAAATAGATTTTATTAAAATATGCTATTATTTTTTGTCTATAGCTCCTGAAGATATTTATGTATCTCTGTAGTTAAGAAACCAAATATGTGCAGTCATGTGTTTTTCCATTCTATCTGCCCCTTACTGCTAAAAAAAGCAGTATATATATGGCTGTGGCAGATAACTGCCGACTTAGACTACATATGCTGTTTTGTAGTCTGTTACCATGGATATACATAAGTATGCAACATTGCATTGTATAGTGTAAAATAAAAATCAATATTATAAACATCCATTAACTCCTGCTTTAATTAATACTTGATTTTGAGTTTTATTTCTTAATTGTTGCATTTCGTTTCATTGAATTTTTTCCAATCCTTTCATTCAGGCACATTTTCTTTTAATTTTGGTAAGGCAAAATACATAGGGAAAAATTTGCTTAAAGCATTTTGCATTTTTAATGCAGTCCTATTCATTTATCTTTTGCGGTTATATTGAAAGGCTAGTAAGCACAAAGTGAATGAGGGTCATGGGCAATTTATTAAAAAGTGTGTATCTGCTACATATCAGCCTCATACTGAGCTCTTTCAGGGTATTCTTCAATTTTCTTCAGTGTGTTTCATACATTTACTTTGTTACTCGACCTCTTGTAACTGGTAACTGAACTGAGAGGTTTTTCCATATCAGCTAATGATCATCTCCTGAAGTCTTATCTCAGCTTCACATAAGCTACTCTATTGAGAAGAACCTTGAGGACCAAGTACCACTTTTACCTGTGTGTGTGCGGAGGGGAAAGGGAAAAGAGTGAACTAACACTAAGCCACCGCCTGGTGTTCCTTCTTACTCTTTAGATGGGAAGGTCCCCAAATGGGAGATATTTCCTACACAGAATAATAAAAGACATTGGAAGAAGGAAAAATGAAAGCCAACGTTGGCAAGACTAGTCAAAGCAAGAGGGTACATCAAAGATAGGATTGTAGCCAGGAGACTAGTAAGAGGAATAAACCAAGGTCAAACACTAGAAGGCAGTAAATAATAGTGGTGCAAAGGATAGTTAGGAGTTATAGCAATAGGTCAGGCAATGAAAGTCCAAGTCACATATGGATGAGTTAAGGAACAACCCAAATCACTAGAAAAGAAGTCCAGTACCTAGGAAAGCATTACTTCTGACTAATGAGGTAACCGAGAGGACGCTCAAAATTGTAACCTAGTGCTGCCGGATCATTAGGGAGATAAATGTAATGAGAAGGTATTTTTTCCTATAATTTAGGGATGAAAGCAATAGTGAACGCAAATAACCCTTTTAAATAACGCAAATAAAAAGTGAGGTCCTAAGAATGATAGACCACCCAAGGAGGACATCACAACAAATTTGACTTTTTAAGTAATGTTTACCATGGATTTCATTAGGTAAAATAAACAATTCCGTTGCCTTCATTTCTCAATGAACTTTTTCATAAAACAAAGGTAAAATATACTGATTATAACCAACTCGGTAAATTGTACTTAGACTGTTTCCTGTTTCATTCATTTTTCTTCGAATTACTTTCAGCCCTGCGAATACTGGAATAACAACCTTACTTAGTCATACTTAGTCATACTACAAGCGTTAGAACTTTTGGCACGTTCTACCTGTGTGACATTTAAGCCCACACAGGTAGCTCTCTATGTAAGTTGGGTCGTGAGTGGGTGAAATGAACTTCGTAAATTATCTGCCAGTATTTCTTGACTTCCTGAGCTTTCCTGAGGATAACAGTTTCTATTCTTATTTTTTTTCTTTCTCTGTTCATAGATTTTTTAGTCATTTAGCAGAAAGAACGGATAAAGGTAACACACTGTATCACTGATTAGGAAAATACCAGCCAACATGGACAGTGATTAGACACTTGATATGGAGCACAACAATCATTCCCTGCAATCAAATTTCCAAGGGAATTGATTTAGAGGGTTGAGAAATAATATTGGTTGATGAATAGTTCCGAGCACTTCTTCATCTATGATTAGCCCAACACAAAATGCTCTCTGGTGACACTTGGATAAGGAAGGGTCACCTTTATCATGGCTCTTGATTAACGTTGCAATTATCACCATTGCAGTTTTATAGGTTGTCCATGTCATTTTATGTTGGGGCTTCAAACCCAAAAATATAATATAAAAACATATAGATTTGGCTTTGAGTCAAGCATCAAATCACCATTTGGGTTTCTGATATTTACTCACCCGAATTAAGAGCAAAGTCTCTCTGGTGACACTTTGATAAAAAGAGTCATCTTTATTAGAGATGAGCGAACATGCTCGTCCGAGCTTGATGCTCGGTCGAGCATTAGGGTACTCGAAACTGCTCGTTACTCGGACGAATACTTCGCCCGCTCGAGAAAATGGCAGCTCCCGCCGTTTTGCTTTTTGGCGGCCAGAAACAGAGCCAATCACAAGCCAGGAGACTCTGCACTCCACCCAGCATGACGTGGTACCCTTACACGTCGATAGCAGTGGTTGGCTGGCCAGATCAGGTGACCCTGGGATAGACTAGCCGCTGGCCGCGCTGCTCGGATCATTCTGTCTCTGGATGCCGCTAGGGAGAGAGCTGCTGCTGGTCAGGGAAAGCGTTAGGGTGTTCTATTAGCTTACTGTTAGGCAGGAGTGATTCTCAAAAAACCCAACAGCCCTTCTTAGGGCTACAATAACGTTCTACTTTTTTTATTTTAATTTGCATCTTTTACCATTTTGTGAGGAATTAGCAGGGGGACTTGCTACCGTTGTGTTTAGCTCTTAGTGGCACACATATCCATAGCAAAGACCGAAGTGGGAAAATTCAGTAGGGGTTGGATTTCTATTAGGCAATAACTCAGTGTCATCTCATCTGGCATAGTAGTGTGCTTCCTTTGATACTTGGCTAGAAAATAGCCATAGGAGAATACAAACAGCTTCTTGAAGCCTACAGTAGCGTTCTATATATTTGATTTCTGGTTGATCTGCTGGTGGCTGTAGTTTCTGCAGTGCATGTACTTGCCAATTCTGAGCAATTTGTAGTGAGACTTGCGACCGCTGTGTTCTGCGCTTAGTGGCGCACATATCCATAGCAAAGGCCGAAGTGGGAAAATTCAGTAGGGGTTGGATTTCTATTAGGCAATAACTCAGTGTCATCTCATCTGGCATAGTAGTGTGCTTCCTTTGATACTTGGCTAGAAAATAGCCATAGGAGAATACAAACAGCTTCTTGAAGCCTACAGTAGCGTTCTATATATTTGATTTCTGGTTGATCTGCTGGTGGCTGTAGTTTCTGCAGTGCATGTACTTGCCAATTCTGAGCAATTTGTAGTGAGACTTGCGACCGCTGTGTTCTGCGCTTAGTGGCGCACATATCCATAGCAAAGGCCGAAGTGGCAAAATTCAGTAGGGGTTGGATTTCTATTAGGCAATAACTCAGTGTCATCTCATCTGGCATAGTAGTGTGCTTCCTTTGATACTTGGCTAGAAAATAGCCATAGGAGAATACAAACAGCTTCTTGAAGCCTACAGTAGCGTTCTATATATTTGATTTCTGGTTGATCTGCTGGTGGCTGTAGTTTCTGCAGTGCATGTACTTGCCAATTCTGAGCAATTTGTAGTGAGACTTGCGACCGCTGTGTTCTGCGCTTAGTGGCGCACATATCCATAGCAAAGGCCGAAGTGGGAAAATTCAGTAGGGGTTGGATTTCTATTAGGCAATAACTCAGTGTCATCTCATCTGGCATAGTAGTGTGCTTCCTTTGATACTTGGCTAGAAAATAGCCATAGGAGAATACAAACAGCTTCTTGAAGCCTACAGTAGCGTTCTATATATTTGATTTCTGGTTGATCTGCTGGTGGCTGTAGTTTCTGCAGTGCATGTACTTGCCAATTCTGAGCAATTTGTAGTGAGACTTGCGACCGCTGTGTTCTGCGCTTAGTGGTGCACATATCCATAGCAAAGGCCGAAGTGGGAAAATTCAGTAGGGGTTGGATTTCTATTAGGCAATAACTCAGTGTCATCTCATCTGGCATAGTAGTGTGCTTCCTTTGATACTTGGCTAGAAAATAGCCATAGGAGAATACAAACAGCTTCTTGAAGCCTACAGTAGCGTTCTATATATTTGATTTCTGGTTGATCTGCTGGTGGCTGTAGTTTCTGCAGTGCATGTACTTGCCAATTCTGAGCAATTTGTAGTGAGACTTGCGACCGCTGTGTTCTGCGCTTAGTGGCGCACATATCCATAGCAAAGGCCGAAGTGGCAAAATTCAGTAGGGGTTGGATTTCTATTAGGCAATAACTCAGTGTCATCTCATCTGGCATAGTAGTGTGCTTCCTTTGATACTTGGCTAGAAAATAGCCATAGGAGAATACAAACAGCTTCTTGAAGCCTACAGTAGCGTTCTATATATTTGATTTCTGGTTGATCTGCTGGTGGCTGTAGTTTCTGCAGTGCATGTACTTGCCAATTCTGAGCAATTTGTAGTGAGACTTGCGACCGCTGTGTTCTGCGCTTAGTGGCGCACATATCCATAGCAAAAGCCGAAGTGGGAAAATTCAGTAGGGGTTGGATTTCTATTAGGCAATAACTCAGTGTCATCTCATCTGGCATAGTAGTGTGCTTCCTTTGATACTTGGCTAGAAAATAGCCATAGCAATAGGATAGGATTGTTTGGTTTTAAAAACTCAAAAAAAAACAAAAAACACAAAAAAAAAAAAAAACACAAAAAAAAAAAAAAACAAAAAGAAGTAAAAAAAAAAAAAAAGTTATAACTCTCATTTTAAAAATGTTTAACCCGAGGGCTAGGGGTAGAGGACGAGGGCGGGGACGTGGGCGTCCAACTACTGCAGGGGTCAGAGGCCGTGGTCCTGGGCGGGGTGAGACACCACCTGCTGATGAGGGAGCAGGGGAACGCCGCAGAGCTACACTCCCTAGGTTCATGTCTGAAGTTACTGGGACTCGTGGTAGAGCACTGTTGAGGCCAGAACAGTGCGAACAGGTGATGTCGTGGATTGCTGACAATGCTTCGAGCAATTTGTCCACCACCAGTCAGTCTTCCACGCAGTCCACCCATGTCACCGAAATCCCCACTCCTCCAGCTCCTGCACCTCAGCCTCCTCCCCCCCAGTCTGCCCCCTCCCAGGAAAATTTGGCATTTGAACCGGCATACTCTGAGGAACTGTTTTCTGGACCCTTCCCACAGTCACAAACCACTTGTCCGGTTGCTGCTGAGCAATTTTCCGATGCCCAGGTTTTCCACCAGTCACAGTCTGTGGGTGATGATGACCTTCTTGACGTAGTGGAAGTGTGTAAAGAGGTGTCCGACGATGAGGAGACACGGTTGTCAGACAGTGGGGAAGTTGTTGTCAGGGCAGGAAGTCCGAGGGGGGAGCAGACTGAGGGATCGGAGGATGATGAGGTGACAGACCCAAGCTGGGTTGAGAGGCCGGGTGAACACAGTGCTTCTGAGACGGAGGAGAGTCCTCGACCTGAACAGGTTGGAAGAGGCAGTGGTGGGGCCAGACGGAGAGGCAGGGCCAGAGCTGGTGCATCAGCGCCACTGTCAACTAGTGAAGCTCCCGTGGTGAGGGCTCTTGCGGCGAGGGCTAGATCTTCAGAAGTGTGGAGGTTCTTTAAGGAAACACCGGATGACCGACGGACTGTGGTGTGCAACATTTGCCAAACCAGGCTCAGCAGGGGTTCCACCACTACTAGCTTAACTACCACCAGTATGCGCAGGCATATGAATGCTAAGCACCCCACTCAGTGGCAACAAGCCCGTTCACCTCCGGCCGTGCACACCACTGCTCCTTCCCCTGTGTCAGCTGCTAGTCAGCCCCCTGCCCAGGACCCTGGCACAAAAACCCCATCGTCGCCTCCACGATCCTCCACAGCATCCACCAGCGTTCAGCTCTCCATACCCCAGACGCTGGAGCGGAAACGCAAATATAGTGCAACCCACCCGCACGCCCAAGCCCTTAATGTGCACATCTCCAGATTGCTTAGCCTGGAGATGCTGCCCTATAGGCTAGTAGAGACCGAGGCCTTTCGCAACCTCATGGCGGCGGCCGCCCCTCGGTATTCGGTCCCCAGCCGCCACTACTTTTCCCGATGTGCCGTCCCAGCCCTGCACCAGCACGTGTCAGACAACATCATCCGTGCCCTGACCAACGCCGTTTCTGACAAGGTCCACCTGACCACGGACACGTGGACGAGTGCTGCCGGGCAGGGCCACTATATATCGCTGACGGCACATTGGGTTAACTTGGTGGAGGCTGGGACCGAGTCTGACCCTGGGGCTGCTCATATACTGCCGACGCCGAGGATTGCGGGGCCTACCTCGGTCCAGGTGTTTCAGGCCTACTATGCCTCCTCCTCCTCCCACCCCACCTCCTCCTCCGAACTACCATCCGTGGGCACGGCGCCATCAGTCGGTAGCTCTAGGCACAGCAGCAGTGCCGTCGCTAAGCGACAGCAGGCGGTGCTCAAACTGCTGAGCCTAGGCGACAAAAGGCACACCGCCCAAGAGCTATTACAGGGCATCACGGCGCAGACTGATCTGTGGCTGGCACCGCTGAACCTCAAGCCGGGAATGGTTGTGTGTGACAACGGCCGTAACCTGGTGGCGGCTCTGCAACTGGGCAGACTGACACATGTGCCATGCCTGGCCCATGTGTTAAATCTGATAGTGCAGCGTTTCCTCAAGACATACCCCAATCTGTCTGATTTGCTCACGAAGGTGCGCCGCTTCTGTGCGCATTTCAGGAAGTCCAGCCCAGATGCTGCCACTCTCAGCCTCACCATCCCGCTGCTTGGCCTGTTGAAAAACTCTCTGGTCAGCATGAAGTCGGAAGCTTTGCGCTCGTCACAAGAGACGGGGGAAGAATATTCCCTTGTTGATAGCCAAAGCACCCTGAGGTCTGTTTCTCAGCGCATATCGGAGGAGGTGGAGGTGGAGGAGGATGAGGAGGAAGAGGAGGAGAATGTTGGCGAGACACAAGAGGGGACCATTGTTGAGTCCTTCACTGTTCAGCGTGTATGGGCAGAAGAAGAGGAGTTGGATGAGTTGGAGGAGGAGGAAATGGACAGTCAGGCCAGTGAGGGGAGTGAATTCTTACGCGTTGGTACTCTGGCGCATATGGCAGATTTCATGCTAGGCTGCCTATCCCGTGACCCTCGCGTTCAAAGAATTTATTCCAGCACCGATTACTGGGTGTTCACTCTCCTGGACCCACGGTACAAGCAAAATCTTCCCACTCTCATCCCTGGAGAGGAAAGGAGTGTGAGAATGCATGAATACCAGCAGGCCCTGGTGCACAAGCTGAAACAGTATTTCCCTTCTGACAGCGCTAGCGGCAGAGTGCGTAGTTCTGCGGGACAAGTAGCGAGGGAGAGTAGGCGAGCAGGCAGCTTGTCCAGCACTGGCAAGGGTACGCTTTACAAGGCTTTTGCCAGCTTTATGTCACCCCAGCAAGACACTGTCACCTGTCCCCAGTCTCGGCAGAGTAGGGCTGATCTTTACAGAAAGATGGTGAGGGAGTACGTAGCTGACCATACCATCGTCCTAAATGATCACACAGCTCCCTACAACTACTGGGTTTCAAAGCTGGACATGTGGCACGAACTGGCGCTGTACGCCTTGGAGGTTCTTGCCTGCCCTGCCGCTAGCGTCTTGTCCGAGCGGGTTTTCAGTGCAGCTGGTGGCATCATCACCGATAAGCGTACACGCCTGTCGACTGACAGCGCTGACAGGCTGACGCTTATTAAAATGAATAAAGGCTGGATTTCTCAGAATTTCCAATCTCCACCAGGTGAAGGAAGCTCAACCTGAATAATTGATCCACTCCTCCTCCTCCTCCTCATTTTCCTCCTTCTCCTCCTCTTTGTACAGTAAAGCAGAGGAAAATGGCTATTTTTTGACAGGGCCCACTGGCTCTTGCTATAGTACTTCATGCATTTAATTTTTCTGGAGGGCCACCTACCCGGTCCTCTGTTTGAAACAATTTTTGTGAGTGCCACATACAGGCACTCAATCTATTCCATTTTTCTGGAGGGCCACCTACCCGGTCCTCTGTTTTAAAAATTTTTTGGGACTGCCACATACAGGCACTCAATCTATTCCATTTTACTGCAGGGCCACCTACCTGCTCCTCTGGTTTGAACAATTTTTGGGACTGCCACATACAGGCACTCAATCTATTCCATTTTACTGCAGGGCCACCTACCTGCTCCTCTGGTTTGAACAATTTTTGGGACTGCCACATACAGGCACTCAATCTATTCCATTTTACTGGAGGGCCACCTACCTGCTCCTCTGGTTTGAAACATTTTTGGGACTGCCACATACAGGCACTCAATCTATTCCATTTTACTGCAGGGCCACCTACCTGCTCCTCTGGTTTGAACAATTTTTGGGACTGCCACATACAGGCACTCAATCTATTCCATTTTACTGGAGGGCCACCTACCTGCTCCTCTGGTTTGAAACATTTTTGGGACTGCCACATACAGGCACTCAATCTATTCCATTTTACTGCAGGGCCACCTACCTGCTCCTCTGGTTTGAACAATTTTTGGGACTGCCACATACAGGCACTCAATCTATTCCATTTTACTGCAGGGCCACCTACCTGCTCCTCTGGTTTGAACAATTTTTGGGACTGCCACATACAGGCACTCAATCTATTCCATTTTACTGGAGGGCCACCTACCTGCTCCTCTGGTTTGAAACATTTTTGGGACTGCCACATACAGGCACTCAATCTATCCCATTTTACTGGAGGGCCACCTACCTGCTCCTCTGGTTTGAAAAATGTTTGGGACTGCCACATACAGGCACTATCCAAATTAAATTGTCTCCATAGCAGCCTCCACACGTTGTCTCCATTGCTACCTCCAAAAGTCGTCCATATAGCTGCCTCCATACATCGTCCCTTTATCAAACGAGGTGTGTCAGGCAGAAATTTGGGTTGTTTTCATGGATTCCACATCAAAGTTGTTAACTTTGTCGCCACCCTGCTGTGTTATCCACAAAATATACTGGCAAACTTTTACCATTTAGGGATATTATTTCAGCGCTTCTTGCGCATCTGTTTACATTCCCCTCACCCGCCATATCCTAAACTTATAAGAACGCTACTACACTTGATCTTATACAAAAGGTTCTTAGAAGTGCTGTTTGGGGAGTAGCCTATAGACAGGGGCCTGGATTGGCGAAAGCTCGCCTGGCAGCGGAGCGCCAGCTCCATGCCAAGATCCAACTAACATAGTTTTAACTGCAGCACCTTTAATCTACTACTAGTTCACTGCCTCCATACATGGTCCCCTTATCAAACGAGCTGTGTCAGGCAGAATTTTGGGTTGTTTTCATGGCTTCCATGTTAACTTTGTCGCCACCCTGCTGTGTAATCCACAAAATATACTGGCAAACTTTTATCATGTACCGATATTATTTGAGCGCTTCTTGCTCACCTCCTTTGGTTCCTCTCTGCCACCCATTGGTTTGAAGCCTGAGTCCATTTAGGGTATGTCGCCATGACACTCTCTAGCCTGCTGCCGCTGCCTCTGCATGCCGTCCCCTATAGTGTCAGGGTCAATTATTGGATGTTTTAGATGCTATCTAGCTTCATTCTGTCACTCTGTCATGGCCATGCTGTTGCCCATAATTTTGGCATAATGGTGCGATTATGCAGCCTCAGAGGCATCCATGCATGCTGCCCCTGCTGTTTCCTGTCCATTTCCGTGGTGTTTCCATCCTTTTCTGAGGTTCCCAGGTGTTTGGCCAAGCTTCCCTGTGCAGAGCCTTGGTCCCCTTGAAAAATGCTCGAGTCTCCCATTGACTTCAATGGGGTTCGTTATTCGAGACGAGCACTCGAGCATCGGGAAAAGTTCGTCTCGAATAACGAGTACCCGAGCATTTTAGTGTTCGCTCATCTCTAATCTTTATCATGCAGTTGTAGAGGTTGTCCATATCATTTTATGTTGGGGCTTCAAACACAAAAATATAATATAAAAACATATAGATTTGGCTTTGAGTCAAGCATCAAATCACCATTTGGGTTTCTGATATTTACTCACCCGAATTAAGAGCAAAGTCTCTCTGGTGACACTTTGATAAAAAGAGTCATCTTTATCATGCAGTTGTAGAGGTTGTCCATATCATTTTATGTTGGGGTTTCGAAACATAAAAATATAATATAAAAAAAAATACATTTGGCCCTGAATTGAGCAACAAATCTCCATTCAGTCTTCTGATATTTACTCAACAGGAATCAGACCAAAGACTCTCTGCTTATCCCCTTTTCAAAGACAAGAGGAAAACATGATGATCAATGACGATATTAAGAAGCTCACTTTGGGGAGCTATGCAGGGGGAAGGAAGAGCAGTGAGTTACAACTGCTAGATCTTAACCCAGGGTCAGCTCCAGGTTTCAGTCGACCCTTGGGCGACAGAGCCTCAGCGGGTTCCTTTGCAGTGAACTCATGTGGCAGCATTAACAATTCAGAAAACAGTCTCCTGTTCCTTAAAATATTCCCTAGTTTATTATACAAAACAGCCCCCTCATGGTTATTTTATATACGGCTTCCTTTATGGTCATTCTATATAAAGCCCCCCTCACCTCCTATGGATTCAGTTGACACAGCCTCTCATCCCATGGATTCCCTATGTACAGTCCCCCCAGTAGCCCTGAGCCCCGGCAGTTACCCAGGTATACCCAGTGTTGTCACCAGCCCTGTCTTATCCCATCAGCTTTGTGAAGGTGAAATGCAGAACACAAGTCACCTTATAACTGGAAACTGTCTCATTTCTGTAAATTGCCGAAAAATTTGATACGCTTTCCTTTTTTTATATTTTTCTTTTTTTTTCTTTTTTATAGCAGGGAATAAATGATAACGGGTTCAAAACATTTAACTCCTAATAACTACTCACATTGTTATTTTAGCTATGAGATATTATATCAGTTAAGAGCTGGATGTATTTTACAAACTATTCATTTTCCCTGTGAACAAGTCATTAACCAATACTTACAATATAGATACAGTCAAGGGTGAGGAATTGTGAAGTAAAATAATACATTGTCCTTGAAAAATAAAGATAAAAGAAAATAATGGACAAAAAAAGAAAAATTCAAGGGAAAAAGAGGGGAAAAAAACCCTCTGGAGGTCTTGGATTTAATAGAATTATATCTTTAAGGACTGTAACTCAAACACAACATCCTAAGCCTCAGTTTAGCTGAGAGCTTCTATTATGTCTGCGCACATCAGCATTACCTTCTAGTGCAAAGAGCAGTTTATCAAATGCATTAGCAAACAAGGACTATATTCAGGATACTGCAACCAATAGACACGGGATGAATAATTCAGGTCTTTATGCATTAGAAGCACTAAAGATAAAACACATGAAGAGCACTCAACTCTGTCTTCTGGAAAGTGATGAATTATCGAAATAATTACTTATAATATCAAAACAATATTTCCCTTAAAGGAGATAAAATTGTTTTCTTGGTGAAATGCCCCAGTGCGTTGTTTGTATGGACAGTAATTGGCCAATATCTGTCTGATTGAGATGAAGGGAGCAGGAATTAAGTGTCTAGATGCTTTTTAATGTTACAGGGAAATAATGTTTCATGGAAGATGACAAGTTTGTGGAAAAATGCTTAGCATATATGTTTAAAATGTCAAAAACATACATTAAAGCCTGAAGTACATAAATCTGCACAACGTTTTACTCTTCAAAACTGCAACACAGTCTCCATTGAAAAGTCAAAGGGAACCTGTCATGAGTAGTGATGATTGGACATGTTCAGGATAAGTACAGGCGCCGACCCCCTTACAAAAGTTCAGTTTTGAAAACCCGAATATCTCAATCTGTGTTGGCACAGATCGTAGGTATTAACCTTTTAACTGCTGCCAGTAAAGCCACCAAACCCAAACTTCTGGCTGAACGTTGCAATTCGGGTCCAGTCATCCTTAGTCATGCGGATTAGACCCACAAACTGCCACTAACCTATTATTAAGCTGTTATCACATTCACATTTATGTCCTTTTATATTTTAAGTTTCATAACAGACACCTTACAGCTGATCATTGCAGCCTGGGACTAAAGTAAAGCATCCAGAGAGCTTCACCAGAGGTCAGAGGGGCAGAGAGGTCCATCTGTATCTAGGAGTCATCTGTAAGTCAGGTGTCCTTAAGTAGGGACCACCTGTATGTTTCATAAATTTCCGAATATGCAAAATAGAAATGTTTTGCGGAATGTTTCTCGATGCAGACAGGAGGTCACATCACTTCAGGGACATAAAAGAGAACAGTCGGTCCAGGATCAATCATGCTGTACTTTAAACAAGTTCCTTCCGAGAGCTGAATGTTTCCTGCCTTGGTGGAATATACAGTAGTCAGGTGCCTAAAATAAAACCAAAGAACTAACAATTGCTTTATTTTAAAAATCTTGAAAGACGAGGTCTTGTATTGCTTTTTCTTGGAGTGGTTGTGTCTATGTGCATTCACAATATTTAAAAAAAAATTTACATAAAAAAAATGGAATCAACAGCAATCTTACCCATTTATTGGGTTTTCCAGTACTTGAAGATAAACCTTACACACCTGAGCTGTAATATCTAATATAAACTGGAAGTTGTTTCTGAAAGCAAAAAGAACATGATACTTTTTTTCTAACCTACAATTTTTAAGGATAGTTTATATGATCATGTAAGTGTAGTCACTATAGTTGTATTAACAGAATTTCTACTGTTCCTCTAGTCATGGTAAGGTAGTAGACCTACAAGGCTCCAGGAAACACCACATAACCCAACTTTCTGGGTCTTGTATCATCCCACATTTCCCCATAGACTCTCATTGTACTAAAAACTGTTTCATCATGTTGTAACGCATTGAAATGGTGCCTGTGTCTTTGTATATCAACAAATGTAATATTTAATTAAACATTCTAAGCTACTTGTCTTATTTTACTTACTTGTGAATTAGCAATGTGCTCTTTATAAATGTTGTGTTGTTACTTTAAAGGGAAGCTGTCACCTCCCTATTTCCCTGCAATCTCGGTCTCATCTAAATTCTTGCCCATGTGCTGGTCATCTCTGCTCCAACCTTGCGTGTACATGGAGGGAGAAAGGCGTCAGAATTGAGATGAGACCGCAGCAGGCCAAGGAGAGGACAAGAAGCCAGGAGGCTGGGCCTGCTGCAGCTAAGAAGAGATAAGGAGGCGCAGTTATAAAAAGATACAGCTGTGAGGGCCAGTGCCTCCTGGACTACTGTGCCCGAAATCCCACCCCCTGACTTGAAGTGGACCATGAATATAAGTAAATTTTTTCCGGCTGCAGACAGGGGTCTCAATTTATAAAGACATGTCTCGCACACATGCAACTAGCCCTACAAGGTCTTTATGATGGTTTTATATTGATTCACCTGGAAATCAGATCTCCAATCACGGACCTCCTAGAGGATATGTGATAGCCCAGGCCCAGGTGGAGGTAATCACAATTTAAAAAAATCTAAGATGAACCATTAGCAAGTTATCATCACATATGTACTGACTAAGGCATCCTTCAGATGTTCATATTTTCTACCTTGTGTTAGGTCGGCAAATGCTGTACTGACTACGGGTCTACGGACTAGACCATACAGCATAGGTCCTTAGTTAGGACAGAATTTGTGGTTGTAAATTAGAACTTCATTATTGTTCTTCAAGGGAAATCTACTATCAGAAATGTAGCTATCAAGGTAGATCTGATAGTAGGTTCCTAGTTACCCTCTAAACCCTAATTTTTCTGTACCTAATCCTATTGTACTTTCTACACTAAGATACACTTTACCTAACACACTAGATTTTTGCACTGGCTACTGGGGCAAAGATTAACCTCTCCGGGCAGTTAAAGCAAAGGCTACTCGACACCACAGCCGCAGTGTGAGGAGTGTGCCGAAGACACGTAGATAGGAAGGATCACAGAGGCGACATAGGCGCGGAATTGGCTTTACTCCTCCTGCCCAGAAACGTTATTGCACACCCCAGTAGACTCTGCCAAAAATTAGAATATTAAGCATCTAAAGCTTAACTTAGCTTTGAAAGTATTATAGGATTTGGTAAAGTTAAAGATAATAAATATAGGGTTTAGAACATTACTAGGAACCTACCACCAGATCTACCGTTATATTTATAATATTATCCTATTAAAGAGGCATTGATCAAAGTAAAGATTTAAGGGTTACTCCATCCCATAATAAATGACCAAGTAATTAATAGGTGATCAGCTCCCTGCAGATACTGCTCTCATGGAAATGAATTGTAGAAGCCCCTACAGTATACAGGGCTAACTTCTGCACTGCGAACCGAGCTGCCATCTTCACCATCTGCCATCTATGGTGTAAAACGGCTACAATTGCCAACGTTTTGAGGAGTCACACTCCTGCCAATCCCCCGTTAATTACATATCCTCTGGAACAAACAAGATTATTTAAAATGTAACTTTTACTAAAATCTAATATTTTATTTAAAGTAAAGTTTCACAAATCACGTCAACAGGATGACCACAGGACCAGAAAATCCTGCGAAGGTCATGACTCGCAATCTTAAAAATGTGTTGACATCACAACCATCACATTCCTAGTAACATTAAGAATAACAGACAGTTTGTGGTAAACTCGCATTTTCTTACAGAAATACGGTAAGTGCTGTTTTTTACAGGGAAAATTCACAAGTTACTGTCACAACCTGTAAGACACATTACAACATGCTATCTGTAAATTACAGCTGTCAGATTGATAAAGTTCTTCTTGTTTTCATAGTTTGGCTGACCTTTTTAAAATTCTATTGGAGCTGATGTTGGCGTAATAAAAATTACTAATGTTCTACATATAGTCAAGGGTATAGTGTGAACATAAATGGGTGATGAAAAGTGCAGTGTTTTATAATTAAATCAAATTCCGCTCTAATTAATGGAGACTAAAATCCATATCTTCAGTGCAGACAAATGTGCAGCTTCTTCTCAGAGCAGTTACTTTGTAAACCATAAATATGGAGCCATTTGCAAAATTGTGACTTATTGAAATCATTTTAGTTAATTTGTCAAGTAAATGCAGCAGTTATTTTAATTAACAGCTTTACTATTAAGGACATTTAAGATTCTTCGTAACCAGTCTCCGACGGCAAGTCTTTATCAAGTACAAGTACTTACAATGCAGGAAAAGTTCCTCTAACCAAAGGTATTATCCTTTCAGAGTAAGTTCAAATCTTATCATATTAGCCATGTTCAGAATAACAATGACCAATAAACAATTAAGTCAATCAAGTACTCGATATTAAGACTATTAACCATCCTAAATGCAATATCCATGCTCTTTTGCAAAACCAGATATAGTTGTCGAGATACAGTTGACATACAGTTAAACTCTTTGGCTAAAATATTCAAATTAGCTATAGTCCAGTAAAATCTGTTCCCGTTACCACCTTTAGATAGCTACCTTGTAAATCCACGTTTGACCTATGAAAAATTCTTAATATTAGAAATATAACCTGGACTCGGCATCTACTTCTGCTTTTAATTTTCCACATCGTTGCAAAGATATCATCTAGTCAACCAAAGCCCTATTTTAAACTTAATTAAATGCTCCGAAACATCTGTCCACAGATGGGATGATGTACAAGTAGTACAATTTTTTCAATTGGCAATTCTCGTAACACTCAATTTTTGATCAGCAAGAGCGATGCTATCCATCATTTTGCTGGGTGGACAACAAATAATATCGGATGATATTACCGTAGATGATAAAAAATATAGCAGAAATCAAAACCCAAACCCTAGTTGATATTGGGCGCAGAGTCAACTGATACATTATGGGAGGAGCTGTGTGTAATTCTTTCCTAACTGTAGTGAAGAGGAGGCGCCGAAACACCTCTGCACTCAACTGATTGGAAGTGGTCCAAGGTATAGCATCAACACATATTAATGACCCATTCAATGGATATTCATTAATATTTATGACTTCTTTAAGACTATGGTAGACTTCTTTAAGACTATACTATAAAGTGCTAGAGTTTCCCATTTGATATATTGCTATATATTTTACTTCTATAGGCACAAATTCTATATTTTACAATAGATCATGGCAGGTATTTTTGGCTTTGTTCTTCTCATGTAATATACACACACTGTTCGTACATTTCTACATACAGTATATTCATAAACATGATTGCAAACACCTACAGAAGTGTGTGTACTATAATAATCTGGCTGAGACAGATGACAGAATATTAAGAAGTAAAAATGCAGCCAAGTAGCAACATGGCTTCCTGCCATCGAGATTAAGCAGCTGATTTAGGAACTTGTTAAGAATTAATTCAGGATAATTTACATTCCGTTATTAAAATTTGGTTAATGCCTGTTGCTGGAAAACAAACTCAGAATGTCTTTCTCCATTTAGAAGAAATCATCAAAAGAAAGTGGAAGAAATAAGTGTACAGGTTACAGTTTACCCATTTTAGGATGCAGCGAGATGCCACCCTACAGTGCTCAGGGGAATGAGATTGTCTTAAATTATGTATGAAAAATAAGCTTTTGCAGGTGGAGCTCAGAGTTTGTGTTCTGGGTATTTTCTCTCCATAATACTCTAATTACGGAGGTTTGTTGAATAATCTTGTTGAGTCGTGTTGTTCTGTTTACCTAAGAAGATAACAGTCCTTAATATATACACGAGCAGCAATATTTATTTGCAAACCACTAAATACATAATTGGACAGAAGTTAGACAATTTGTATGGATTAGGAAATACAGAATTTATTTGTTGTTTGTAATTCTTGATGGGGTTACCTGGGGTGAGCTGGTAATATACTAGTTTGCATTGGTTTATAAAGGCAACTTAAAGGGGTTGTCCTGGGATAAAGTTTTTTGGTTGGTTTGCAAACATAAACTTAACACATAACAGTTGTGTTTGGCTGACAATTTAATGTCATAGCCGGATGCAACTAGAGACTGTTAATTAATTGATTCGCTATGAATCTGAAGATTTTTCTGCACCAGATAAAATCCTAATTTTTTTGGAGTCACTTTGAACAATACTCTGTTTTTTCAATTGTCTGGGAAGTTTGAAAATAACCTCCTCCAGTGCTCTTAAAGGAAACCTACCACTGCTGGCATGATAAAATCATGCGAGCAGACCACCTGGTAGGCTATTTAATACTGATGCCGGCACATACTTTAGTTAGGCACGGCGATCGTTAGTTTAGATAAAAAAATGTTTTACTTACCTATGAAAATATCCCTCCGGTGCTACCCCTACGTCATCTTCGGAAGGGAGATGCCTTCCGATCTTTAATTATTCACGCCTCCTTCATTGTAGCCGTTTCCTTCGGGTGCCGAGAGCCGTGACGTCACCAAGCTCTCGGCACCTATCGCTGTCCGGCTGTGTGAGAGTTAGTATCTGCGCATGTGCGATAGGTGCCGAGAGCTTGGTGACATCTCGGCACCTGAAGGAAACGGCTACAATGAAGGAGGCGTGAATAATTAAAGATCGGAAGGCATATCCCTTCCGAAGATGACGTAGGGGTAGCACCGGAGGGATATTTTCATATGTAAGTAAAACATTTTTTTATCTAAACTAACGATCGCCGTGCCTAACTAAAGTATGTGCCGGCATCAGTATTAAATAGCCTACCAGGTGGTCTGCTCGCATGATTTTATCATGCCAGCAGTGGTAGGTTTCCTTTAAGTACACATTTTTTTCATTGTTTTTCATTGGGGTTAGGATTAGCATTAGTATTAGCGTTGGTGTTAGCTCGAGTATGAGGTTTATCCTAACCCTAATTCTAGATACAACTAATGATCTTCTGAATGCATCCATCCAAAACTCATATGTAACCTATAACTGGATCAAAAGATTTTATATTTAGTGTTTTTATCTGGCTTTTGCATAGATGAAACACCTGATGCAGCCTTTGATAGAATGAATTCTGTATAAAACTGTGAGATCCATTCAGCCACCAATTTCTGTACTGAATTTCCCAACCATCCTGCAGGGAAACATATGCCAGTGCTGGACATATATGAACACACCCATATAAAAATCGCCCGGATCAAGATGAAGAGGAGCGGAGGTGAGTATTTCAAGATTACTTTGTGTTTTTTGAGTGGTTGATTTCCTTTTTAATGGCAGGCACACCATGCTGTACCCCTACTACCAGGTTTTTTGCTCACTCAGATATTATCCAGCTTAATATTTAGTTGTTCCAAGACTATTGGCATGTAGACAAATCCCCACGCACCTTAATGGCTTTTACATTTCCTTTGCCATGTATTTTATTTACAGGGCATTAAAAGTTTCCTTTTCTTTATGCTCAGCACATAGAGCCATAGCCAGGAATTTAGGGTGCCAGTAGTTATGCATATTCTGCAAATCACCTATAGCATTTTGACAGACATCATGTACAGAAATAATAATTGTCATCTACTGGAATTCACTGCTAGGTGGAACTCTGATATTTGGTCTGACATTTTTGTACAGCAGGGGAACATATAAATGACATCTGGATACATTGGTTGTCAGTTCATGCCAATTATATTGGCAGGGCAGAACAAGAAGTACACATACATTTTCTATGGAACATTTCTAGAGAGATCTAAAGTAAAGTGGTTCTAAATTGCTGCTTTGTTGTAGCATTATAACTAGAATTTGGCAACTTTAGTTTGATGATTTAAAATATCAGAAAAGCTCTCCAGGCCTTTCTTCAAAAAAATATGTGTATAATATATTTTTGGGTATATAACTACATTATATCCTTATATATGATCATACCCTATATGTAGACCCACTGCCACGCCCATGGAAAAGAACATATTTGGAACAGCTTTTTTTCAAAGCTGAAAGTAGAACAGAACTCTGTAGAGATATTAAAGAGGACCTAACAGATCGATTTGGGACCCTAAGCAAACGGTGGTTTCGGGTCCCAAATTGACCTGTATAAGGGCTGTGGGAGGCAAAAATTTATATAATAAACTTTTGTGCTCATCTAGATGTGAGTCCAATGAGTCATATTGAATCCAGATCCCGTGTCGGCGCCCCTGATTGTGGTCCGGCAAGTAAAGTGGATAATAACTCAGCTTCAATGTGTATGTGCTGTACCGATGCAACTTGCGCAGTGAACCTGGGGTGTAGTACCCTGCTTTACTTGACACACTGTACAGGCCCCAAGCAACATGAGGGACAAGGTGAGTAAAATCTTCAGATTGATTTGGGAATCATAAGAGGCTTTGATTGGTTTAATGTTCCAAATGGTCCTGACAGGTTCCATTTAAGTGGAAACCTTAATGAGGAATCCATTCTCTGACTCTAGTTCACTCCTTTATCTAACTTTCACCCTGACAAGGGAAGTACCCAAGGATCTTGACCTGTAGAAATATTCACAATTTTCTTCCTTAGTGTTTCATTCCTTAGAGAAATTAGTAAAGAGACAAACCCTCAAATTACACTTAGTGCTAATGCCACAATGGTGACATGAAATTATCCAAACCATCTGCAAAAACAACTCCTGCAGAGTGAATGCATGTCTCCCAGTAGCACTAACCATTGGGCTTGAGGTCAGTGGTATGTCTAATTGCTGTATGTAGGGTTCCCATTGAAATGGACATGAGTTTACACCTTTTCACCTAATTTTTCACCTGGATAAAATGGCAGATCAGACCTGGATAGAAGGATGGGGACCCCTATGCTGCAGACCATGTAGATGTAGGTTCCATTTTGTAATCCAAAATCTATTAACATATGCCATTAGACAGAAGAAATTCCCCCTAAAAGCCATATTTTTGTATTCTTACCCTAAATAAATAACACTTGGCTGTTCATATTACAATACAATACAATACAATCCTATTGGATGAAACCATTCTAAATAATATTACCCAGCCTTCATTTCTCTATTGTTTATTTTTTATTTTGCCCTTTCGATTTTGACCTAACATCTTGCACATGAAGTAGCTTATTTAAAGTAATCCTGTTATAATGTCTGTTGTAACCAATATTTTTTCTGTCACTGCATATTTCTTTTTGTGTAAAAATATGTCTTCTTCATTTTCCGTTGTGGTCAAGGAAAATATGTTCTCCTGCAGCATATTTCGCGGTAAGGTGACAGAATCGGTGAACATCTGTAAATTCTAAAATGTAGCGTAAAGAAATGTAGGACTTCAAAAGGCTTCTTCAGAGTCATAGACCTTGTGCAGGCCTCTAACTTACTAACATATTGCTAGCTCCAATGTAGTAAAGATTTTCTAAACAAAACAAATCTCTCAAGTATCTCTTGATCTTCCAACCTAAGAAGGTAGGGGATAGTGTAAAGAGACATTGTTGTGTGTATGTGTTGAGTTTTTTAGTAGGACTGGGGATAGAACTGGTATGTTACTTCTTTTCATCTTGGCTTAAGATATTCCAAGATGAATGACATAGGTCAACAGCTTTGAAAAATACTATGAAAAATATTTTTTTGGTTACCCCTTTATAAGTAGCTCAAGAGTTTTTGAGCTAATCTTCCCTCACAACTAGAGATATCTCAAACCTGAAGAAAGTGAGTCACATCTATATGCCTTTATTACAATTTGGAGATAGTGTTTAGTACTAATAGATATGAAGATCTTCTACCATATTTACAATTTGCCTTCCAAAGACTTACTCTTCAAATTCTCCCACTACTTCTTTTTATTCCCAGCTTATTCTCTTTTTGACCCAGTTTAATTATGGGGGAATTTATCATCATGTTGTTTGTTTTTATTGTATTACTTTTCTAGACAATTTTTGTCTCTGTTGAGACAGAAAAGTCTAACCTGAGACAAAAGAGTCTCAAAGAGCAGTACAATAAACCAGACAGGATGGTGATAAATCCCCCCCATGTGACACCAACTCTGTAAAGATGACATCACTATGGAGAAAGGTTCATGTTGATATCAACCTTTCAGGTAATACTATGTAGACCCAGTCAAGAATGAATGGGCCGGGATTGAACGGAAGTGGTGGGTTTTGAGGGATTTCATAGAAAAGACGTCATAGAGAAAACATCTTTTTACATTTCTACACTTCAAAGTCAACCCAATTATAAGGAATGAGAATAAAAACAGGTAAAAATGTTCCAAAAAAAGATACAAAATTCAACTCATGAGATAGTGTGCAGGTAATATAATGACAATTGTGTTTGCCAGTGGCATAATATCCCTAAAATAATTGCAAATGCTAGCTTATTGCTAGTGTGGAGGGGTGTGAAGGGGGGGTGCTGCCAGTCAGTGGGTGGGCGTGGCTGACGGAGAGAGGGCCGGCATGGGGACAGCGCACTCACTGTAGGTGGCGAATTTTCATACGTCGAAATAAATGCACATCACTCGAGAGCTTGGAGCATCTTGATGTATCTAACTACACCAGAGAATCGGTGCACGAACGCCAGCGTATGATAAATATCCCCAAAAAGTTCTATTTAACCTTGTTCTTCAAAGTCCTAGTATATAGACCGTAAGTGTTTTTAGTGTTTGTTATCCCTCTTGCTTGAGTATTATAATTTAGTAATGGTGGCATTTGGCTTGATTACAAAGGTTGTGTTGTAAAATGTTTTCTAACCATTTACAACTTAATAACTCATAATTTTAGACTCCAGAAGGGCAAAAAATTAAACAAAACACTGTACTTATTGTTTATCTGTACGATATCTATATTAATAAATGAAGTGTAGAGTGAGTTATTGATGGAAAACACTAGACATCACGCTCTAGATAAGATAATCCGGTACAGATTGTGTCTCCTCACTAATTTATTCACTCGATGACCTTCAGGAAATCTCAACTTACACTATAACTCTTTCCAGTGTTCCTTTAAATCACAAGCAGCTTGGTTCTCCATGGGGCCATATGGTATCACTAATCTCATAAGCAAAGCAATCAGGAAACAAACTAATACTATAACAAGAAATAAAACTGAAGTATTAGTGTGAATGATAGTTTAATATCACAGTTTTATAGTAACTATATAATATAGTCAAAACTTTTCATACTCAACTGACAACAGCAATTTACCCCAAACACCAAATGGGAACCTAGATGTTTTAGCAGGCATTTATTGAAGGTGCGTCTTATAATCTGGTGCCTTATAGTCCGGAAAATATCTAGGTCATATAAAAGGCGCACCTGATTTTAAGGCGCACCTTATTGCAAGGATGAATGACCAGCAGGTGGCAGGCCTGTGCACAGTTCCAGGCAGCTGTTTTCTGTAAGTATGTATCATATATAAGGCGCACTGGACTATAAGGCGCACCTTTGATTTCAGAGAAAATAAAAGGATTTTTTGTGCACCTTATAGTCCGAAAAATACTGTACTATGGAGTACTGTCATCAGAATTATTACTAGTTCCTACCTCATCACATGTTCCATAGTTTAATAGACTGGATATTTTTATAATGTACAGATAGAATGGATCGCATAAGTTAATTTATAGGGGAATGATGTATTTTGGATTGAACTAATCACTTACTATTCAGCGGAAATCACTTATAACTATATTAACTAAATGCAACATAAAAGACATATTGTTTCATTTTTATGCGAAAAAATGAATTTTGGTTTGCATCTCTTTTGAGCGCCTATTGCAAAATCTAAATTGTGGGAAACATAGCTAAGCCAGTAATGTCATTACCGACATCATGATGGAAACATGACTATTGGAAGATGATGGAGTTCATCAGGCATCAACTTTCTCTCATTTTTGTTTTTTTTATTTTTGCCTGAAAACCAGAAATGATCAGTGCAATGACACTGAAGGAGAACTTGGAAACCTGTCTACAAATAACCTGTTAAGAGTCATAGAAGTGGGGAAGAAACATAGGGTCCTGTCCTATACTGGTTTTAGTGATGCCCCACAAGCCAGATACAACATCACAAATCAACTACTGGTTGGAAACTAATGAAGGAAGCAACTTATATCATACTATACTTATGGGACAACATTCAAGCCAAGAGGAGACAGCCCATAGTGACTTCTCTCTTCTCCACCATTATGATTCTTCATAGATGTTGCCTTGTGATAGTATATAGCACCCGGCCTAATGAATATTAACCGGACTGGAGGGCCCAGGCCAATGTGTCTCTTCTCCACCTCTGTCATTCCTTACCTGTCATTATTATTAATACTGACTCTCCCGATATATAGAAATATTTTATTGGGGAAATAATATTGTCTAGAGAAACCGATTTTTGATACTTTCTACTAGAGGTTCACTTTACTACATGTAGCAATCCTAGTAGTAGGGCAACCAGTCTGTTTCTATAAGGCCACAAAGACTTACTGTAAATAGCCAAAAACATCACTATTGTACATCTTATGTATTTAACAGTTTCATTCATTCATATAGATGATTTCATATACAGGCGGTCCCCTACTTAAGAACACTCGACTTACATACGACCCATAGTTACAAACGGACCTCTGGATATTGGTAATTTCTTGTACTTTAGTCCTAGGCTACAATAAACAGCTGAAACAGTTATCAAATGTGTCTGTAATGAAGCTTTAGTGTTAATATTGATTCTTATGACAACCCAACATTTTTAAAATCCAATTGTCCCAGAGACCAAAAAAGTTCTGGCTGGGATTACAATGATAATATATACAGTTCCGACTTACATACAAACTCAACTTAAGAACAAACCTACAGACCCTATCTTGTATGTAACCCGGGGACTGCCTGTAGATGATTTCATATAGACTATTTCAACATACAGAACTAAAGACACCTCCATAGGTTGTCTACCACTAATTACGGAGAGGATGTTTCTAAACAACTATCCAAATGTATCCACCTTTAACAACACAACTTCCGGTTGAATACATAAAGCACACTGGGCCACATTTACTAAAAACTGTTCAGTCTACTATGTGCAGTTTGCCTGTGTAGTGTGCAGGGTACATTATTAGTACAACGCATATGTTGTATCTGCCATGGAGCTCAAAGTTAAAAAAACTAAATTAACCTAATACCTAATACTTATATACCTAAATAAATTCTCCCCCCGGCGTCTCAGCCTGACTCATCTTTGGCAAAAGATGACTGTTTTCTGCTCATTTTAACATGACTTCAGAGTAGCTTTCTCTAGGTAAACAGGTGAGCAATCGAGTAAATGAGGGAATTCTAGAAAGTATATTTTATACCCTACCTGAGATAGTTTTGTGGGGTAAAAGTAGGTGACAGGTTCCCTTTAACTTGAACCTGATAACTTGCTTAGTGTCAAGTTAAAGTTTGCTCCAAATGAACTCCTTGTATTCATTATTTTAACCCCTCTGAATAGAGAAACAAGCACTACATGTCATCATGTCATAAGCTGAACAAAATAAAGAAATATATATATATACACTGCCGCATGGTGTAGATTAGTTATGCAAACTATGAAAAGCTTTCGTTATAATGAATAATAAATAATTCAGAGCTGCCAAGATATGACGGAGGTTTCCTCTTCCACTGTATTCCTGTAAGGAAGTTACTTAGTTCTGTTATACCGCACTTCAGTTTTGTTTTCCAAAAATAATATTCATTAACAGATTATTTATTTTATCTCTTTCCGAAGCAATCGCATTGTGAATTGTCCCATTGTTCATAACATATTCCATCATCCTTTTCATACGACTATTTGCATTTCTCAAAGCACCTCATATAATGGGAGTACAAAAGACTTATGCTAATTTCAAAGGAAATTAATTTCAAGTTTTAAGAAAATTATAATGAAGTTTAATTAACATCTCTTAAAGCAGCAATCCAGACTTTCATTTCACTACGTAGCCGGCGCCGATACTGCGCTGTATATATGGAAATGCACAGAGCTTGGGTTTTCCATCA
Organism: Engystomops pustulosus; assembly: GCF_040894005.1. NCBI lineage: Eukaryota > Metazoa > Chordata > Amphibia > Anura > Leptodactylidae > Engystomops > Engystomops pustulosus. Next base: position 178,023,470 of record NC_092415.1, on the reverse strand, counting down.
GATAAGTAGTACAAAGCATAAAAACTGTATATTATATGAGTAGGGACCACATTGATCCTTATACATCAAGGCATAATTTTGACAACATCCCGCTATACACTAAGTAGACATGTAAAAGAACCCCTTTTCATGTGTCCCAGATCAGTGATGTCACCTCCGTCGGTCACATAGCCTGACAGTAGCTCATTCCCATGCAAGTAATTGTGGATGACCTGCAATACCAAGCAATGCCACTATGTAGTTTATGGCACTGTGCTTGGTGGCTGCAGCACTTGTCCAAGACAGTGGGTCTTTCAAAAGGTTGCCAGATGTCCGACCCTAGGGATATGTCACCAAGGTCTATAACTTGGAAAACTCATCCAGGGGAACCTGTTAGCTTTCCATTCTCATATAAACTAAATATATGGTACTGGAGGTGTCCTACATCATGACCTTACTTCAGAAAATTTGTGAGAAATCTTAATTTTGTATTCAGATAAGAAAAAAAAAGCATATTAGTACACCATGGGCATAACCAGGCGGTCCAGTACAGTTTCTTTTGTGCAGATTGAGACTGAACAAGGGAGGTGCACAGGACCTTTTGGCTACGCCAATGGTGCACTGACGTATTATTTTGTATATAATGAAAAATAAAGATTTTTCTGTAGGGCACAGAATAACTGCAGAACTTCAGCCAAAAGTTTGATTTCAGCATTCGACTCATATAACCACCAGCTGGTACTAATCACTGGAGTTAACTTTTTAAATGCTGCATCCAAAGGTTATGACATTTACTCTGCAATCCAAATTGACATAACAGGGAGGATTGTACCTTTCAAAAATGTCGACATTTACATGCCACCAGCGGAGGAGCCAGTGGGTGGTTAACAATTGGGTTCAGTGCCTTAACCCAAACTGAAACTTCTGTTTTGGGTTTGGCTGAACTTGGCAGAACCAAAATTTGAATGGGCCTGCTCATCCCTACTGGAGAAAGGGAAGATTGGGATGCAGGACATTTCAACTTCAAGGTCATGTCTTAAGTTTCTTTGTGCTCATTAAAGTCATTTCATGTCACACCGGTCATGGTCATGTGATGTCACACCACTGCACTGCTTGTTATATCCCTTGACATGTGATGTCACAAAGGTACACGACTCGTTTTATCCCTGGTCATGTGATGTCACACAGGTGCATGGCTCGTTATATCCCTGGCTCGTTATATCACATAGAGTAATCAGAGCTGTGTTATATAACGAGTCATACACTTGTGTGACATCACATGACTTGGGACACATTTCTATCCACTGGAAGTAGACAATGAAGCTTTCTATTGAATGACAACAAGCAGATATATACAAAACAGTGACTGATACAGAAAGTATTTTGGAACATTACATAACTTTTTATTACACAAACAACATAAATTATTTGCTGAAAAAATAATTTAATTCTTGGAGGCAGTTCCAGCAAAATGAGACATGTCAGAAATGAAGGTGGGTTTTTCAATACCCTTCCTCAAAGTCGGTCAACCTATCCAGTTAAAGGGGTTATCAGGCTGTTAGAAATTACTGAGGGCTGGACTGGGGTGGGCTAGTTAAACACAATAAACATGCAGTTACCTCCTCCGGCGCCGGCGGTGTCCCGCGGCGCGGTCCGCTTGATCCGTGCCAATGTTTGTTTACAGGGGCACAGAAGCTGCGCACAGGGAGCTTGTGGTCCGCGATGTGGCCGGCTCCTCCCATCCATCCCTATCTCTCTGGCCGGAAGCTTCCTGTTCGCCCCTGTATACAAACCGGTGCACAGAGGAGACGGACCACGGTGCGGGACATCGGCAGCAACGGACAAGGTAAGTACACGTTAGTTATGTTTAACTAGCCCTCCCCAGCCTGGCCCTCAGTATTTTTTAACACCCAGATAACCCCATTTAAGGGTGGCAGCAGGCTATGCAGGTCAGGACTTTAAAGTTCCTGTTTTATGCACTGTAAAGTTGGTAAGTGTTTTCATACTGATTCCTAATTTAAACTGAAAAATAGGATACTTTACTAAAGGAGGAACAGCCTTCAAAATATTATCTGTATGAAGTCAATGGTCAATGAGAAAAAAGTTCCTTGTTTCTCATAACAATCAGTCACAGAAAATATTCTTATTTTTCAAGGACACTTTAAGAAAATAAAGCTGTACCAGGATTGGTTACTTCAAGATGGCCACATTGTGTTCCAGATATAAACTGTATAAACGGCATAATAATAATAAAACTGTTCACTGTTTATACTGTTTGTATAAAAATGTACTTGCTATTAAACTCCAGCTTCTGTTTATCCAAGAAATTACCATTAAAATAAATGCCTTAATTATAACATTTTCCTCAATAATTAGCTGCAGGACGCTCAGTTCTCAGTCACGCAAAAACTGAACGCTACAGTTTTTGAAGAAAACATGAGCAATTTCTTCTTTGATAAACTCAACTTTGATCTTTAATGCGTATCGACCTGTAAAGAGTGACAATTAGAGATGTATTGTACTTTTAATCGGTAAATTTAGGTAAATTGAACATGGAGGAGATTTCAAACATAAGTGATTAAATAAAAAAATGAATAAACCAACAGTAAAAGAGCATTCCGGGATTAAAATATTGATCCCATATCCTTTGAATGGATGATCAATATCAGATCAGATCAGAAGGATACTCCCCCCGCCCACATCAGTTGCTTGATCTGGGTTCAGCCCTTCAATAATCGTTGCCTTCACTTTACAGGTCAGTGACTTCATATTCATCAGTAACATAGTTGAAGCTTTGTACCATTAGAAAGGTTGAGTCATTAACTATTTAAACCTATCCACAGGATTGGGGATAAATATATGATAGCAGGAGGTCTCAACTGTTGCATCCATCACAATCAGAAGAAAGGGAGATTGGAAGCTCCCGATGTCTGTTGTTGGGTTTGATCCATTCTCTAAGCCAACCAGAAGTCCATTGAATGCAGCACAGGACAGAGCTTTATCTTATGCTCGATTAACATTAATGGGAGTTTCGAATTGTCACGTACAGTGGTCGAAGTCCCTGAGCTATATAGAAGATACGGGGGATCATATATGTATCTCCTATTCACACAAAAGGATATAAATATAGATAATGACACTTACCTTTAAGGGGAATGGGACCCCAAGTAAAGTTGTGTCTTGGGGGTTCCCAAAAATATATAGCTCCATTCCAAATGACATAGCAAGGGTCTCTTAACAGTTTTTGTGTTGTCTTCCTGAGGATCATAATGCAGTTTAAAGCATGCAGAGGGGGGAATGCCAACAATCTGCTCATTTTCATTAATACTTTAATTATTATTTTTTAAATTCATTTTTTATAGAGTTCTATCTAGTCCAAGGTGCTCCACATTGGATAAGGGTCCACATACAAAACTTTACATTAAACCGGAGTAAGTATAAGGAGAACCACAATCTTTAAGGAAGAGTAGCTGGAGACTCTAGGTGAGGAAGCAAGGCAGTAAGATTATTGGTTATTGCTGGCAAACCTAAACAAAGGTGTTTTCAGGTTTCACTTGATGGTTTGGATTTGGAGACAATATGACATGTGAAATTCGAAAGCATGGGGAATGCACAGGAGAAATACTTGAGGTGGTTGAGAGGAGAAGATAGTAGGAGAGCAAAGGATAAGGTCTTGCGAGAATAGGAGATAAGGTTTGGGGCAGTATTTTACCCAGTTCCAAAATTAGGTTGTTTTTTTAGTGACCACAATGTAAGAATAAACTGAATCCCACCACAATCTAGTTACTCAATGATCTCTGGAGAAAAAGTATAGGTTGCATGACAGAAAAATGTTCCTGCTTATGGACAGCCTGTGGTAGTTCCATTACTGTGATGTACTAGTACGGTGGCTTGAGGCATCTTTACAAGTCCAATATTGGTGCGGGAGTCTATTTTAAACATTAAAATCCAAGAATTAAACTGGTGAATAAATAATGGTAGTATGGTAGAGTAAATGAGGCTCTAAACAATGGAAACCAAGCTGGCTTCACACGATTGTTTACAAATGCACAAGTTGACTTTACCGTCCCGAGGCTATAACATATGTATCTCATAAGCTTCCTCTGGTACCATATCACAAAACTACAGGAAGAAGTTGAACCATCGCTTACCGGTTTAATTAACTGTGAAACTTATTTCCATTGATCATTTCCCACTGTTATCAACTAGCGAATGTTCTAGGATAAAGATTGTCCTTAATTACATGAATTAATGATGTACGCGGCAAAACTCATTTACATGAACAAGCAATTATAATTATAATACTTATATTGAGTTTTCATTAGAAGAAAAAGGTTTTATGCATACTTTCACATTTCATAATTATAAGGCTTAAGGCGCACATTTACCACGTGAAGGTTTGCGAAACAACAAGCAACATTGGACTTAGGCTTCAATGGATTAATCCAACAATTAACGGAGTAGGATACAAGTCAAGCAATACTGTCAGTCGCTTTGTGTCAGTCCTATTAAATTCCCATAATATCTCACATCTTCATATGGAAAGTTATAACTTCAGATGTCCAAACCCTGTCTAGAATCCCCAAAATATAGGAAAACACAGGAAGAGCAATAGAGATAGACCTTTCGGAACAAAAGGTTAAATGACATACAAGAACTGATATGTTTCTATCATATGCATAGAAACTAGCTAAAGATTAGCAAGAAGATGGTAAAAAGAACATTAAATCAATGGTTTTACTACCTCAAAACCCAGTCCAAAAATGCCCTATATATGCATCTACAGCAAAGACTCAAGGCTGAGACTAAGAAGTTTCAGCAATGAGGGTAATTCTCAGACGGTTCATTATTAGGGTTGACCTGAACCATAATTTCCATGTCATATAAAGTTAAGGAAGTTATAAGAGGACAGAGTTTTCTTCAAGAACCCACAGGTATCACCCCCGATCGGTGCTGGCGCGCTAAGGGTAAATTACATCAAGTTGATGACATCCGGTGGAATTTTGTGCAACTTTTTTTTCTTTTAAAGTCGCATAGCAGTCGCAAACTCTCATGCAAATCCTTCGAAACTTATTCCTACGCCTGCTCGGAACAGGCGTTTTCTTGTGTGCCAAAATTGCAGCTTTTTCATAAGTCCATATATCTGGATTTTAAAGATATATCCGGCGCTACACTGAAAAATTCTGGTATGGCTAACTTTGCTAGGCAAGTAGAAAAGTCAAAAACTTTGGGGCAAATATGCAAATGCACAAATATTAGAGAAAAAAAAAGCCTAAAATAAATGACCCCCCCCCCCCCTACCATACAAAAGTTATATTTTACATTTGTTATCTTCTCCCTATTAGAGCAGTGTTATTAGCATGATGTATTTGTCCTTCATTATAATAATTAGTAATTTTACCGCTTATTTTTCCTATAATTTATGCTATGACTACAAAGACATTGATTTCATTAACACTAATGTCAACATTTAATAAATGACTGAATCTAATATTCACAGACCAATTATAAATTATCCAGTCACTGCAGCCCATCATGATTATTAGGTACATCAGTAAATATTTATGTTTTGTTGGTTTCCAGCTTTCCGGTAATCAGGGTTAGTATTATTTATTAAGTATTATACTGTTTTGATGCACGCTATGCCTTTTTGTGCGACTTCTTTCATTAGTGTTTTGTTTTTCTCAGCATCAGTCATCCAAATTACTTTCATTATCAGGCATTGATCTTTTGTCTATCAGATAATCCATAAAACTTGTTTATTGAAGATGACAATGATAAATTTGCTACATTTCTCAATACATTACAGGGTATTTTTCATGAAACTCTGGCTTCTCAAGTTGGAGGTTCCCTTTTTTGGTTGCCATTATCGGTTTTACCCACAAATCTCTCTACATATATAAAAATTTACTTGTCCTATGTATTCTTCTAATGATAGTAGATCTTGTCCTTTGTATTATGCTAATTTCTCAATTCCATTTCTTAGACGTTTCTCAAGCTGCACCAGTTTCCTGGAATCCACTACCCCAGAGAATGAGTTTAATCCCCCATATGCATAATATAAAGGGTGCCCTAAAAGGTATCATTATCACTTTCCCTAATACAGGCAGTCCCCGGTTTATATACAAGATAGGTTCTGTAAGTTTGTTCTTAAGTTGAATTTGTATGTAAGTCGAAACTATATATTTAATAATTGTAACCACAGACAACATTTTTTTGGTCTTTGTGACAACTGGATTTTTAGGTTGTTATAAGAACCAGGATTAACAATGAAGCTTAATTGCAGACACCTTAGATAACTGTTACAGCTGATCATTGTAGCCTGGGACTAAAGTACAGTAACTTACCAATATCCAGAGGTCCATTTGTAATGAGTGGTCGCCTGTAAGTCAGGTGTTCTTAAGTAGGGGACCGCTTGCATATCTGTTCTCAGTTAACCTGGATCAGCTGCTACTATACAATGCTATGTTATGCTATGCTGTGCTATACTATAGTTCAAATCCCTTCATCCAAAAGTAAATCCCCTTTATGTCTGTATAAACCGATACTGTATATAATTAGATATGTTTTAAGAATCCCTAGGTGTCATATTTATAAACTATTGTGCTATCAATACCATCTCCACCTCTCAGTCCCAGTCAATTGAACTAAACACAATTTTTTTGCTTTTTGTGTCCACCAATTTAACCTCCATTACTCATAGTGGTTACATTTTTTTAGTTTTATTGTATCTGATTTCTGTTTACATAAGTATCCTCGAAATTGTAGAATTAATCTCTGTGGTATAAAATGGGGGTATAGAAATAAAATTAAGATTATTAGTAGAATTAGTATTAACACCACTTATTATCAGGAAGTCAATATTAACTACTACAGTTCCCTACTTAATTTCTACAGTATTTTGTAATTTTCTATGGCATTAATAGACACACTCTTAGAATTGTAGAGCGATGCATACAGTATTTGATTAACCACAAGGTTATTTTTTCCAATGCTCATAAATCCTCTTTTGAAGGACACTCTCAGGCACTTTATGGCATAAAGACTGGCTGATAACACTTCAGAGGTGTGAAATATCTTGTCTGTCAGGGCATCGAAAGTTCTATACAGTAAAATGTCAAAATAATCAGTATAAAGTGATGTTGTTTTTTTGCAGAAGATATTTAGTTTGGAGAGGACTTTACTTGTCATAACCAGCTTCACACAACAAAGTAACACAAGGCACACTGGATCCTTCATTATAAGAACGTATGACTCCACTTTACATTCCTACACTTTAATTACATCTCTATTACAGAATTTTCTTTCTACATTAACTTTAGCTTGAACTTGGTAACAGAGGTTATCCCAACACAGACATATATGGGATTGGGATGAGTATCAGATCACTCTAGGTCTGACCAAAAGAACCTAATGTGATTAGGAGAATGGGGAACCAAATTTACCCTTCAAATCTCCAGTGAACTTGAGTGATTGGGGATTCATTTTCCCCTGTATAGATTTTGGCTCTTTGATGGTCAGCAGCACGATAGAAGAAAACTGCTTATCCTCTGGATAGGCTAAAAGTATCTGTGGAGGGATTCTTTTTTTTAACATCCTTATCTTGTAGCATCCATCTTGAATATCTTGAGCCAAGCTAAGGCAAAAGAACCTAGGAAACATGTCCTTGTGTTCTTAAGGGTTTTTTAGGAATCCAGGAAAACCTCGTGGGGACATAGGGCAGGGCATTGGTGGCAATTACTTAGGTCCCCAGTTCCTACATTGCTCCGGTACATCCAGTTTTAGATGCTGCATCCAACCAGAAGATCTGGGGCTCACAAGGCCCACAGGACATCAAAACCTCTTTCCACATGACATCACTCTCTTTGTTGTCCTCACTTCCAAGGAGGCCACTCACAAGATGAGAAAAGACAGGTACACCATGTCCTGCCAAATTTATTAAAATATGCACCCATATCTACTCTGGTTGGACCTAGCACAAATTTTAATTCAGGCACAATTTCTGTTCCAGAATTACTAAGAGTGAGGAGCTCCTCAGAGTTCATCAATGATTATGACTAGTGATAGGGCACCCATCATGGGTCTTAGCTCTTTTAATGCTGGAAAACTGCTCTGCACACCACTCTCTAACTCTGCTTACCACCTATACATTTTCCTCAGCATGGGCTTGATTCCTTTGAATGCTGTTGGCACAGCATTTAAAGGGATAATAACCTAAGTAGGTGTCACAAATGGGTACAAAAAGCTGCTGGTTGGGCTCCTCAGCCTGTTCCCCTTTTCAGCCTCTGCCTTTGGCCTGTCTACGGGAGTTACACCCAAACAGTGGCCGTCCACTCAGGTTGGGATGTCACTTCTGCTCCTCTGTACCAGAGGGGGGTAATTACAAGTGATTTCTTGATATTAGACCCTCAACCAGCTCTGGCAACATCTTTAATTGTGGAGGGAACTGTATATGTTAGTGGTTCAGTAGTTAGGGATAAGTGGCCTAGGTTTAGTTGACGAAGGGTTAGTGGGCACATCTAGGTTCTCGGTGATTATGTTCGCTTGAATTACATTTAGGAACACAATTCATGCACAGTGAGCAGGAGATTCTCCCCATCGCATGTGCACAATGCAAAACACAAGGGGGAAGTTCCTAACTGCAAGCGTTTCAGTGTAAATCAGTAGAAACTCTGGAGTTGTGTTGCTAAACATAATTCAAGTGCAGTGTGTGAGCACAGCCGGAGACCGCATGTGGATGAAGCATTAGCAATCGAAATGCATTGGGCAAAACAAATCAAATGCATATGTGTTATGTAAGTAGGAACATAACAAGAAAATGTATTTACATGTGATGAAGCATTTTGCCCAATGCGTTTAAAAACACAAGGCAAGCGCATCATGTGAATACAGCCTGAAGCAGCTTTTGAATCTAATTCTAGCAGTGGATCATTGGAGAGACTCCTCCTGGGTCCAGCTCTGCTTTCTTCTAGAAACGTGCAGGAGGTTATGGGCAGAGGCGTCAGCTTGGTGGCTCCGTTAGGGGGCACAAGCACTGAGAGTACCTAGGGCAGCACCAACACTTATTATGGACTTGGTGGCCCTTGGTTCAAAGAGATTGGACCCCAACCAGTCATATTATGGGTTACAATACCCTAGTGATATTCCATCTCTTTACAAGATAGAAATCTCCCCTTAATTGTCCTTGTTTGTACCATGTAATCCTATTGTAACGATACTTTCAATCTGCACTACACAATGTATTCACAATGAAACCACTAAGTAACAAAGTGTCCGCACCCCATTACATGTATTATGAATGTGGCAGCCGCATTCATGTATAAACGCTCTGCAATTAAGTAGCCACAGTTAACATAATATGCCGATATTCCATGGTTCTGCTGCCCACACGACGCATTGTTACAAGGGTTTAGTCGAAAATATCAATACATCTTTCTAGCAGCAGAATTCACATTGACTGAAGGTTATAGCTAAACATAGCGAAACAAGATGTACTAAGCTTAAATGAATATCAGGGAATGTGAAGTACCGGGTTATTATTCATTTCTCCTCTTTGAAATATTTTCTGGTATAATTTCCCCGATCCTATACAAGAAGTACTAGATTACAGCGGGATCATTGATTATTACATTATCCAGTGTAAATCTCTCCGGAGATGTAACAAGCTGTAACGCTCCACTCAAAGCGCTAACAGAAACAGTCGCAGGAAACTTCTCTCTCGCACTTTTTCCCATTGATTTCTATGGATTTTGTTGTTGTGTCACCAGGCTGCGGTGTATCAGAGTCATGCTGTAGACACCTACATCGGTACATACTGAGCATAGCAGTAAAGCAAACAATCAGATGTGTATACAGTAGGCGTCTGCATGTAAAGACAGAATTTCTTCCTTTTGAACACATTGAAGCAAATACTAAATTCAGAGAAACAGACCAGACTTCTGCTTTGTAGAGTGGAAACAAAACATGATCTGTCTAGGTTACTATCTATCTATCTATCTATCTATCTATCTATCTATCTATCTATCTATCTGTCTGTCTGTCTGTCTGTCTGTTTGTCTGACTGTCTGTCCAGTGGCGTAATTAGGAGAGACAGGGCTCCCTAGCAGGCTACTGAGCGGGGCCCCCGTTCCCACTTAAAAAATATACATATCAGTATACTCACACATATAAATACACATGTGTATATACACATGCATACAGTGCCATATGCAACATACTCGCATACAGTGTACACAGACACCATATGCACATCACAGATGCTGCATATATACATCACCGTATAGGTTATATACAGATTATGCTGGACATGTGCAGTACAATATAGATATAATGGTCCACATCCTCCATTCTTTATTGTGTCAGGTCGGATGATGGGGCCCCCTGACACTGAGGGCCCCATAGCGACTACTATGGCTGCTAACGGTGTAGTTACGCCCCTGTGTCTGTCTATCTATTTACAGTGTCTATTAGTTTATCTATCTATAAATCTTCTCTATGGCCCACATTTATCAAAACTAGTGCGGTCTGTACTATGTGATGCCTGTGAAGTGTGCAGAGGGCATCAGATTATTGGGTCCGGTCTTCATTTATCTGGCGCCCCCTGCACTGCTCGGGAAGTGTGCAGCATTTTTTTTTTTTGATAGATTTTGTTCATGCTGCAGAGTTGTGGTGCATGTTAGTAATAATTGTTAGTAATCTATCTATCTATCTATCTATCTATCTATCTATCTATCTATCTATCTATCCACCATCCATCTATCTATCTATATATATCTTCCTCTCTATTTATCTATCTAAATTCTTCCCATAAACAACATCTTCTATTTACCCACTCTATTACATATCTATCTATCTATCCATATCCTATTTATCTTTCTATTAATACATTCATCCATCCATTCATATACTAATAGATTGTCAGAATATGTGATTAGAAATTAAAGCAGAAACAAACTTTATCTACTTTAATTTCTAATCACATATTCCGACAATTATTTATCTATTATATAAATGGATTAGTAAATAGAAGATAATTTATCTATCTATAATCCATCTATTACTTCTCATGTATTAGCCAAATAGAATAATCTATATTTCATAAATACTACGAAAAGATTTGCATGCCACCGACTCTGTAATTTAAATCCGGTCCTCGGAGAGGCTGATGTCTGCTCTGCTAGAGACCGGTCTGGTAATTATGCGATAGTGAATTATATACTATACTTTTCTCATGAGGCAATTTTCATAATGTAGTGAGAAATACATCAGAATCCCTGCGGAGAACTTCACCAGCCGTAATACTTGTTGCACCTCGGTATAATCACTTATCTAAGTAATATAAAGTAGATACAAAGCTGCCGATCTGTCTACTTTCAATTAAGCATGGAGAGTGTCGTATGGGGTTTTAATCATGAAAAACGTAGAATCAAAACTTCATTTTTTGAAGGAATATACATTATTCAGAGGTAAAACACATATAATAAAGATTATATAGTTTGCAGTATATGCGTCTGTTAATTATAATGCAGAAGAGTTGAGTTAACCTTATACATAATAATATTTTTGGTTCCATCGGAATGTAAGAGAACACTTAGCACCATCTCTTCTCCGAATCATCATTATAAAGTCCCATAGTAAGATCTTCTACATCACTAAAAACCGTGCTTAAAACATGACATTAAAAAGTTTCAATCTGATTTAAGGCAGGACTCACCTTTAGCAATTTCTTTGCACTCTCCGAGCGCGACAGCTTTCTCCTATCCATATTTTGCTTTACTCTTGATAATTTTCTCCGTGATTATAACGTTGGCCTTCAGAACACAGTTGACGTCTAAAACTGTTGAAAGCCTTTGTGGATTTTTTTTTTCTCGAAAGAGACACTCCCTAGCTTTTAATGCTGCTTCCAATAACCACACAGATCACAGCTCAGCATAAAGTAACCAATAACTGACTATGACATTTTAAAACTCCACAGAGGCCATAAAAAGAGCAGGCCTATTGCAGAGCTAATGTACGGCAGAATGCAAAACCACATTGCAATGTAACAAACAGGATGAGAAAACATTCTGTATCCCAACCCTTCTCCATTTACCCCACGCGGCTGATACCTTCTACGCTCACCTTGCTGTCACTTAACTCAAACCGCGTGGAAAACAAAAAGCAGCCGGCAAATATTTATAGTCTGAAAAAGTTGGTTATTGCATTTCCTGCTATTCCAAGTGAAACCTGGAGAGAAGAGCAAAGTCAGTTTATAGCTCCTAGTAAAAGGCAAATCAAATCTCCGTACTTGTCAAAAGTGATGGAAAGATATTTCTTATTGACTTATATCAGTTTTAGAAAGTTTGGTTGACTGAAACTTTCCATGATGTTTTGGTGATTCATTTACTGGGCACAAAAAAAAAATATTTAAGACAATCAGGTGTTCTTATTTAAACATAGAAAAAACTATTGTTATTGTCCTTAACGACCGGGTAACATTGTCCCACCAAGATTCCCTGGTGGACCCTGATTCTGACAAAATAAGAATACACACTTGTCCGACTTAAGAAAACTCTATCAGAACAAATGTTGGAGGCAATCACTTGCCACTTTTAAATAATGATTAACAGATATTTTTTGATAATGTCCTAAAGTTGTTTAGGCAACAGAGATCCTCAGATGAGTTATTACTCTCTTATCAGTGACTGAGCAGTCTCTTTAATGGGAGGACGGCCTGCTGTACCCTTCAGTCACCACACGTTGAACCTTGGCGAATCAGGTAATCAGGTTGGTTCCAAGTGTCAGCCCCATCAATCAGAGATGAATAGCCTATCCCTATTTCAAACATCTTGAAACACTCTTTTAAAAAATTTACTTCATTATGGTTAGGTCACCCCTACTTCCAGCAGTACCCATCCCAATGATCAGCTAAGGTGCTGCAGTTGACATAGGGAACTATACTGTTAGAAACAGTGACCTATTTCCACAAACAGTAACCAGTTAATTCAATTCATTTGGGAGTCTATGGACTATCAAGAAAGCACAAATTCTATCCCTGCTTCACCTGAACATATTGCCCTTACAGAATATGTAGCATTTTCTCAGTTTTTCCTTGCATATGCTTTAAATATTTCCATCTGGATATTTCATTTTAGATTTCCACTGCTTTCGATACCTCTTTGTTTTACTCTCAATCCCAAGATGCCTCAGCAGCCAGGCTTGTCTTTAAGACCAAACGCTACAAGGATGCCTTGAGTTTCTGCCAGTCACTGCACTGGTTGTCCATTTCCAAATACAATTTAAAACAGTTTAATTCTATGGAATGCTCTTCCCCGGACTATCAGACTAATACCCAACCACCAAACATGCTCAACTATCAAACATGCTCTTTAAACCCATCTCTTTAGGCAAGGCTGGGAAGTATGCAAATACGTTTTCCAAGGTGTTAAATGGAAAACAATGCCTCCTTTTGCTACCTCTTAGCACTTTCAACTCTCTCTTTATTAACCCATCCTGTGTCCTCCTCCTGTCTGTTATCCAGCAACCACCAGATACCAAGATCCAGGCTTCTCTGCAGTCCCACTGACTTTGTATATAAGATAACGGCTGATGGCTGGTTCAAGCAGCAGCACCTTTATTTATTATATTGTATCATTTTATTTTGTTTTATTCCCATATAAAGAATGGCTGGTCCTCTTTTGTCATCCCATTCATCCTCATAGACTGTAAGTTCTTGTATCAACCCCTCATCCTCATAGACTATAAGCTCTTGTGTCACCCCCTCATCCTTATAGACTGTAAGCTCTTGTGTCACCCCCTCATTCTCATAGACTGAAAGCTCTTGTGTCACCCCCTCATTCTCATAGACTGTAAGCTCTTGTGTCACCCTCTTATCCTCATAGACTGTAAGCTCTTGTGTCACCCCCTCATCCTCATAGATTGTAAGCTATTGTTTCACCTCCTCATCCTCATAGATTGTAAGCTCTTGTATCACCCCCTCATTCTCATAGACTGTAAGCTCTTGTGTCACCCCCTCATTCTCATAAACTGTAAGCTCTTGTGTCATCCCCTCATCCTCATAGACTGTAAGCTCTTGTGTCACCCCTACATCCTCATAGACTGTAAGCTCTTGTGTCACCCCCTCATCCTCATAGACTGTAAGCTCTTGTGTCACCCCCTCATTCTCATAGACTGTAAGCTCTTGTGTCACCCCTCATTCTCATAGACTGTAAGCTCTTGTGTCACCCCCTCATCCTCATAGACTGTAAGCTCTTGTGTCACCCCCTCATCCTCATAGACTGTAAGCTCTTGTGTCACCCCCTCATCCTCATAGACTGTAAGCTCTTGTGTCATCCCCTCATCCTCATAGACTGTAAGCTCTTGTGTCACCCCTCATCCTCATAGACTGTAAGCTCTTGTGTCACCCCTCATCCTCATAGACTGTAAGCTGTTGTATCACCCGCTCATCCTCATAGACTGTAAGCTCTTGTGAGCAGGGCCCTCACTTCTTTTGTTCCATATGACTGCTTGTGCTCAGTTATGTTTTATTTTATTTGTATACGTTCTCTATGAGTTGTAAAATGCTTTCTAATCTGCATACTGGTGCATTAACTTGCACTCCGGGAGAAACCTGTCTATTTTTAACCAACAGCAAGGATAAAAGTTTCTTCCCCGCCCCTAACATGGAAAGCCTATTCAGAACAGCCCATACAATTATCAAAAATGCAAGCAGCCATAAGAATGTTATTTATAGACATAGAAACATCATGAAAAAGACCAGCTGAGGGTTTGACATATGCAATACAATAGCTTAAAACTTTCATTTTGTCTGGAGAGTCCCTTTAACCACAGATGACTTCATCTCTAAGTGACCTCCAAACCAAGTGTCAACTAAATGTTATTCTGGAGGGATTTAAGAAAATCTATTCCTAAAATAGGATTTCAGATTTTAGTGAAAAACAAAATACAGTGAAAGCCATTGACTCGGCTGATTCTTATCTGTCAACCTTATCTGACTAATTAGAAAAAAATGAGCTGTGTCTTAGAAAATTTGCTTGTAGCTGTTTGGCGGAAAGTGAGCTGAATTTTCTCGGGAACCTTTCCAATTATCCATTTTTGGCATCAAGTTACAATAAAAACCATTAGCTGAGAAAATTATAAAATGATACATAGATAAAAAAGATTTTGAGGGTTTTATATTTATAGACATTTTTGTAGTCAAAAAAAGTAAAACTACCTGCTAATAACATTATATATTTCGTAAAGTCTTACTATAAGTTTGATAACGTTGGCTGTGCATTATTTTGTATTGATTCTTAGTTACCGTCTGTTTTATAGCCTGGAGCTGAAATCATAATTCTGCTGGACTTGAGCAGGAAAGGATAATAAGCTTAGTGGTGAGAACCATAGTTAGGACACAATTCCATAATACACCAGGACATTGTTTGCTTTTTTGCAGCGTACGCTACATAAGAAATATATGCATGGAAGTTCCCAGCACCAGGCAAACTTGGGCATGTACCGGAGATAGTGAATATGTAATCCATTGATTGTGGGTGATGTATCATTCGTTTTTTGAGGGTATTTATGGTGTTGTTTTGGTGCAGCTGTGGTGCAAATGTTGTTTTGCGACTATCCATTATGACACATGAACTTAGGACAGTGCAAAGTCACATTGGCATAGACCCTGCTTGTGAGTTTCCGTTTCGGCACATTGACACCAGTCCCCACCCTGGTCTTTGTGCCATGACTTTTGATCATATTTTGCAACTTTTTATAAGACGTCGTAAACAACCCACATAGTTTAAGACACTCTCAGTAGATTTATCAAGGGCCAAAGCCACTTTAATAATGGCAGCAGAGTTCAAAAGACAGACATTGAACTGTCTCAAGGAGCCGCCTTATGATAAATTACCCCCAATGTTCCTGATGTATTTAAAGATTACAATCTCCATAAAGACAATGTGCAGACACTGAATCAGCAGTGAAGGATACTAGATCTAAGACCTGAAGCCTGTAGAGTTGTGAATGCAGCTCTGAAGTTAAAGTTAGGATAATTATGATGCAAAATCGGTTTGTCTGGCCGAGCCCTATTACAGTGCAGCTATTATTTTTGAGATCGACTCACTCTCTCCACCCTTTCCACACTCATTTTGACTACCACCATGCTTCAAGAGGACCTTCCTTGGATTACTTTAAATTATTCCACTGCGAAGTTTCCCGGCACCACAATTCAAATTCCATAGTTTATTAGCAGAGACCTGATGGTCAAGTTCTGCTACCCGACCCGGACATACTGCTGGCCAAACAGGCAATCCAGCAAAATTCACGCCCCTAGAAACTAGGCATGGGTATGATTGCCCATGGAGAGATCCCCTTGCCAATCATAGCTACGGCTACTTGCTAGGGGTGTCAATTTCCCATGGCTATTTTCTAGGGGCGTCAATTTGCCAGAATGGTTGTTCAACTGGCAATCCAGAAATATGTTCGGTTCAGGAAGCCAAACATAATGCTACACCCAAACCCGACCATGGCATCTGCTCATCACTATCTATTAGTAATAATAAAAATGTGAGGTTCAACCACAAAAAGTGTCAATGCCAACACATTTTTGAGCTTTTAGATGGCCCTTAGTCTACACATTACAGAATGTGAAAAAAAAGCCCGTACAAATACCCTGAAACACGCCATCTGTGCCTTTTCTGCGGTTGGACATGCCATTTTCATTATCAATAACAAACTATGAAAATTTAATTGTGGCGCTTCATTTTGTTTTCTTTATTTCATTAAATATTATGTTTATTAACATTAACAATTTTTATATAAAGAAACATATACATAAAGGATTCTACAATTTAGGTTATATTTTCATTCAAAATTTATTTCAATTAGATTTTTATTTGGCCATTTCTAGGTTTAGGTTTTCATCATTTTTGGGACCACTTGGGGGACTGTGTTTGGTCTTTATTTAGATATATTCAGTAGCCAATCCATCCTTTAGGGCTCCGGCCACAGGATGACTACTTTATACAGTGGCGTACCATCATGCATATTTTTCCTTTTTGTTTGGACTGTGTTTTTATGTTGGCACACTACATGAGAAGAAAATGTTCAGATCGTCACACAAAAGACAAACAATCTTTTCATGAAATCACAGTATAGCAATGAAACACAATGGGGTAGAAATCAATGGATATTTTTATACCTTGAGGTCAGTTCTGCCGGAGCCTGTACTATATGGGAGCTTCGCAAACACTACACCATCTGGAGAGTGCGCAATATCCTGAATATTCATACCACAATACAGTTTCCATTTGCTCGCAACAAATCAATGCTGTTGTTTTCAAGATTATGTCTGAAAATGTGTGAAGGACAAGGGAAGTGTCCTACAGTACTATTAGCTGATTTGGGCAACATCTAATACAAGATAAATACAAGATCAGGGCATGTTAATTGAGGATATAGATAGATGTCCCAACACTTCGGCCTTCTTAAGGAGTCTTTTCACTGCCCTATCCTAATACAGATGTGTCATTTCCACAGAAGGCAATGTCAGACCCCCCCCCCCACTTTCCTATTAATAGTTTCTCCTGAACAACACCTACCAACACCTCCTCTCTATAGACGCCCCCCAACATTAACATTCTCCTCTCCTCTGAACATCATACTTATGGAAACTAATTTATATCATGTAGCCTGCTTACCTTACTTTTGAGTGTCAAATGAGTAGATGGAAAGCCCCTGAACAACACAACAAGAAACCAGGGAAAGGAGGTTTCTTTGGTACAACCAAATGTTTAGGGATGGCAACACAACTTTATGTCTTGAGGCCGTTGCCACTGCAGGAACTACTTCTGGTTTCTATCGGGTCTTCTAAATGAGGGCCCAGTCAGCCTACTCAGCAGCTGCCAAATCTATCTGCATCCTCCAGCAGGCCAGCAGGCATTATGTGATGATACCACCGCATCCGTCAGCTTAAAGGAAATCTACCATTTGTTTTTATGCATTATGAAGCAAACATACATTGAGAATGCTGTAGCTACACTGATGCAGAAATCTTGTTAATCCCTGATCCGAGTGGTTTTGCTCAAAAAGAATTCTAAAATTCAGACAAAACTCATACAAAGCAGCTTGGGGATGGTGCAGCGATTGATTACTTCTGCCTGTCAGCTACAACACAGTGATTCTCGTCTTATGCTGCGCAGGACAAGACTGAAGCAGTGCATAATTAGAGTAAGAGCAGAGCGCTGGGGCAGCCACAGGAGCAACAGAGCCTCATTATCATAATGTTATCATTGTTTTTTCAGCAAAACCAGGAAACTGTATGTTGTGCTGCTATATTTGCATATCACAATGTACAGTAACAGAAGGGGATGGGGCATAGCTAAAATTTTGCTATGGGGTCAAATCATTTGTCGTTAGTCCCCTAGTCAGCATACATTGCAACCCTCCCACCCCCATCCCTTCCCGGTAACAAGGATGACAGTATATACAGGGCCTATTCTCCATTATATGAACTCTATGAAGGTGCTGTATATTTCATCAATGCCAGCAGGAAGCATTGTCGTCACAATATGTTGTAACGTTGAGGTTAGCAGTGCACATTCATACTGTATATACTGTGTTACATTTGACAGTTTTGACAATAAAGTGCGGTACAACAGAGTCTGACATTGAAGCCTTCCATGTTAACACATCTAATTGCAGCATTCTGGTATGACCCGGCCAATAGCTGGAATACATTACTGTCTATTGTTTAGGCAAACTAACAAACCGGCCTCATTATATATAAATGTATTTATCTAACCAACTTCTGTTAATTCACACCCTGCCAGGATACAATGTTCTGTTATAGGAAGTCAATTAATTGCTATAAAGCTACTTAAAAGATCTCTGCAGCCTGAATCTCGCTGTTACACTTATCATCGCGCTCCACCAATATGCGGAGCAATGAAATAATCATTGGATTAATGATAAGAATCTTTAATATATACATGTTGTATGGTATTTTGCAATACAGTAAGTTAGATAAATGAAAATAGAGTAAAAAACTTCTAGTGAAACTCAAATTGATAAATCTTGATAAGGTCACATATAAACTAAGTGCAAGTGACCTGAGCAAGTGTTGGGGCCCAGAGCAGCCCGTAAGGCTGTATATAAAGAATTCATGGGAGTGAGGGGGCTGTTTCTAATAAATCCATAGGGGCTGATGGGTGCTTTATATAAAATAACAATTGGGGGCTGATTGGGATGATAATCTAGCGAATATTAGCACCAGGGTGCTCCTTTTCAAAGGTGACAGGCCCCAATAGAGACATAAAGGTCCTCATCACACATGTTTTTACATAATCTCTAATTTACTTAGTTTTAGTAATGTCTGATTATAATATTAAACTGGCTCCCTGCCAGCTCATGCATCAGAGTCCTGGGGGTTGTGCCCTTCACATTGTAACAGGTAACTGCTCATTTGAATCTTTGATCTGCTCATCCCCCCACTTATTAATACTCACCCCAAACCCCCTCCCACATCCTCCCTCTATTTCCCCTTCCCACCCATGACGTGGGCTCACCACACAAGCAATCCCTGAGCTTGCACGGTAAGCCATGTCATTTTGAAATGCATAGTGAGCAGCGAGACACTGCACATGTAAAACTTACAAGGTTCATTGTGCAAGCACACAGTTTGCTTGTGCAGTGAGCCCACATCATGAGTGTGAAGGGGAATAGAGGGAGGATGTGGTGAATACTAATGAGCATGCCATGCCTCTCTGCAACTTCTAATGCATAGCTTCCTACACTGGCTTAATAGGCACAAAGGATGTATGCAAACTGCATAGTGAGTTTGCGTATCTGCTCAGTGCCTAAAAAGTCGGAGCAAAAAGTGACGCATGTGCAGTTAGCAATGAAGCACTGTACATGTCAAAATTACAAGCCCATATTATGAGTGGCAAGGGGAATAGAGGGAGGATATGGGAGGGGTTTTGGGGTGAATACTAATGAGCTGGAGGGACAAGTGAAATGAAGATTCAAATGAGCAGGCACCAGTTGAAATATGAAAGGCACAACCCCCAGGTCTTTGATGCGCGAGCTGAGAGGGAGCCAGGTAACAGCTATAATCGGATATAACTGAAACTAAGTAACTTAGAGATGATGTAAAAAGACTTTTCTCTCTATCAGAACCTGTCAACCTTGAAAAAGAGTGCTCTGGTCCCTTTAAAAAAAAAGGCTTCTCTTTGGACGCAAAAATTTTCATGCCTGCTTCTGGATGCAAATACTTTAAAATTTTTGTGTTGAATCTAGATTCAAAACCAAATCAAAAATAGTTCCATCATCACAGCCAAAAAAAAGAAAAACTTGAAAAACGTTTCGATATTAGCTTGTAAACATCTTATTATGGTGGACTACAAGTCAATCATCATACATAAGGACTATTAGGACTATAAGGATTATTATAAAAATATAAGTACCAGGAGAAAGAACATGTGGCATGAGAATCTCTCAGTAATTGGCTTACTTTGGGTAGATGAGCCTTAATATTACTGATAAAGTTTACAATTATTAATCAGTTGACAAATTTAGAAGCTTCCGCATATACGAGCTTGGCACCAGATTCGACGTGTCGTGGGTGCCAAGATCAGCTGGGAAGTGAAGTTTAATGTGTGGATAGAGAAAATAGATGGAGAATGTGAAGTGGGCTGGGTGGATACGCTCTAAGCCAGCTTAGTGTCTACATAAACAGCAGTTCTGCAGTATGAGAGAATTTTACAATGTGGTTCAGCCATCTGCTGTGCAGTCATAAAAAGTGTTGACAAGATTGGCAGCAAATTCTTATAGAAAATTCCATCATAATAATATTATTTCTCTCCATGCATTGTTTGTGTGCATGTCCAGAAGAGAAGCCGGGATGGCGGAGCACCGTTTGTATGACAACGAAGCACAAATCATCGGTGACTTATGAGTCATGACAAATAACTGTTATTTATTCCTGATATAAATACATATATTGTAAGTACTGGCAGGAGGATATTTAGGAAACTTCCACAAATTTCAGTGTCTTGCATTTCCATAACTGGAAAGAACAATAATTACGGGTTCTTGTTTTTCCTCTATTACTGGTCTGCTCTCGAGTTGTCCATAAGTGCACTCAGGATGGAGGAAGATTTTTATTCTAGATTAGCAAGTGCTCTATCCATTCAAGTGGATTATCCTCGAGTCTTGCAATGGAAAATATTTTTTTTATCCTTCTGGTTGATGAGTAGATGTGAAATCTCATTTTGTAATTTCATGTATGCAACAGTTACACTTAAAACTAAGAGGATACTAATTTTACACTGAAACGGCATCCCATTCGCAGTCGAGAAACTGTTTGTCAGTGGTAAAATACATCAGAATGAGATAATACGGTTCCCAAATACAACCAGGGAGAGTTAGGAAATCCACTACTGATACAACGTTTGGCATTACCGAAAATGATACGTTTAGATTTTGCGGGTCATTTTGATTTCTTGCCATGGATAACTTATGTACTTAACTACGAATCCAAAACAGTAATCAGAAACTTGGCATAATGCCCCCCTAAGGATCATTAACAGACATGGAGGTATTTCCGGATCAAAGCAGCGGCCCAAGGGTCAAGTGGGTTAATATACTAACAATAGTGCTGACCACAATACACCAATACAGGGAAAATATAATATATTCTCATTTCCAGCCTCTCTTATAAACTAAAAATATTTAATATAAAAAATATGGAAGTGATTTGCTGGCTTTGGAAATGACTGTTTTATGTGGAGTTGTTGTTATACCTGTGCTCGTATCATCCTAAGTCCATAGAGTGAGGAAAGGCTGATTGTTTCAATTTGTATAGTTTTGTCTCTTCCTTAGTCTGATTACTGGTATATTCATTATCCTTACTAACTTGATTGATTTTGACTCCTGCTGACTCTGCTCTGGGTAACCAACAGTTAACCTGCTGAAATTGATAGGACATCTCTCCACTCCCATTGCCATCCTGTCAGATGTCAGAGTACTGATCCAATTAGTGGGGTAACAACAGCCGTAGCAGATATAGTGGCTACTATGGGGCCCTGGTGCAGGGGGGCCCGTGAATAATTTATTCACTTGCTTTGTGCCATTACTCCTCCAAACTGTGAAAATTACTATTCTCTAAAAAAAAAAAAAAAAATAGGCAAAGCATGTTTGGCTCTTTTAATGTGCCTCTCACTGCCACCAAACAAGACACAAGAAGAAAAGGACCACAGCACTAGAAAGTTAAAGGTGATACTTTCTGTCAAATAGTTCAACCCTTTATACAAAAGAGTGTAACTTAAGGGACTGTAGAGGGTGCAATACACCTGGGTTTACGAGTAGGGATGAGCTGACCTGAACTACACCGACCTGAACCGCAGTCAGAAATCCAGGTTGAGTGTTCCGGACTCACTTGTGCCGGTAAAACCAACAGCGACATTTAAATGGTTTTGTACAGTACAGTCATTGGCGCCATTTAAAGGGTTAACACCTTTCATCATCCTCTTCTCATCTACTTAATGCAGGTCTGCCCTCCACCTCCACTATGGCGATCATTCTGCATGAGGTTATTAATGAGAAAGGTCATCTTGACCGAAATGTCAAATGAAAGTGGATAGCTAATTGGAGCTTCTGTAAACAAACAAATTTATTTCACTGCTAACTTGAGTGACGAGTAAACTCTTTTTTTGTAGTTTTTACGACCTGTCTACCTGACAAGTTACACTGAACCATTTCCTTAAAAAATATGGAAAATATTTATCACTGCTGCTACGCCATTTTTTTGCTGTAGAAGCAGTGAAAGTATTTTCTATTCTTTCAGCGATTACACCACCTCCACACCATGTGGGTGTGAAGGGGGAGTAGAGGGGTGCGACGGTTGGAGAAGTGAGCAGACACAGGGTGGCAGATTTTGAAAACCTGCAAACGTTTGCAGATTTTTACACAAAACTACACAGACGTGGCATAGTTTTGCCCAGCGGCCTGTCCGCCCACCAGATACATCAAGACTAAGCCTCTTGATGTATCCCGCAGGATGCAGGGTACAAGGGCCCTATTATAGGATGGCCCACGAGCGCCAGTGTATGATAAATCTTCTCTTAGATGTCAGTTTAGCTGCTCAGCTACTTCTGCTCTATAACATGCTACCGGCAGATTATATTACATATTAATGGTGGCAGGTGACATTTACTTGAAAGCCAAAAACAATATGAGGTGAAGATGTACATAGAAAAGACTATTTCACAATAAAGCTAGAAAAATGAGAAAGTAGTAGAATGGGTGCAGATGTGCTTCAAAATAGAGTGGATTTGTGTGATTGTATGCTATGCTTTTAAAGCGTATGGTAAATCGTGTTTGATACAAGAGCCAACAACGAACCTTTTAGGGCCACTTTCATTTCATTCACTCAGATTTTCTGAAAGTTAAAAGAAAATAATGACGCACTGTTCTCCTTGAAGCCATTAGCAGTAGGCAGAACGTCATAGAACTGGGCAAAGCATGTATTCCCTGGATCATTACACATTGCTTACAATCCTTATATTCAAAGTTGTGTTACATCAGCCGGGAACTTAGGCAGGAAAAACTTTTTTTCAGCAGATCATAGATACTGAAGCCTTGTCCATGTCCAAAACACACACAAAAAAAGACAAATTTCAAATGGTATTTTATATATGATATTGGAGTCAATAAATTATTTTTGTAGTATTTGTCCAAGTTTTGTGCTTCTGCTTCTAGCTATCACATTAAAATTTTCACTTTCCTAGGCAATAATTTCGAGTTCAGGGATGTCATGTTTTTATATTTAAATTTTTTTGTAAGTCATAAACTAAATAAGAGTGGTCAAGAGAGTAAAAGTTTATAGGAGTGGAGTTTATATTATTTAAAGGGGTTTTAAGAATCATTTTATTTTTTTATTAATATAGCAATTGGGCATAAAATCAACAAAAGTACACAGAGGTCAGACGGAGACATCACTGTACACAAACAGAAGCCGCAAGTGATGGGCAGTGCCATCTCTGAATGAGAGCTTCATTCAGGTGAACAAATAAGGTGAATATAAGCTCTTTATTGTTTTTACACCCCTTCCCCATAAGCCATATATTAATTAAAAAAACACTTTAAGGATGGGGACACACAGCTTAGGGAAAAAAAAGATGGAAGCACAGGGCATCAAGGAGTGGATTCATCTCTAAAGTGATTAATCTCTAAAAATGGGGGCATAGGAAATCATAGTATCATGGAATGGGGCACAAGGTGGCTCATAGTCTATAGGAATTGGGGATATATGTAATAAGAGTGGGGTGTTATCTACAGGACCACAAAGAGAGAGTTTTACACTACTCCTTTGTTATCCTGATGAAAAAAAAACAATTGAATTGTGATAATTGTCAAGACTGTCTTTAACAGGGATGCGTTCAGGCTTAGTGCCTAGGAAACAAGAAATGTGTTATTGATATGTACCATTCCATCATTCATATTTATGAAGTGTTTATTCACACATCATAATCCTGTCTCATTTATTTTTTCTAGCAATTCTGTGCCATGGCAGCAAAAAGGCTGAGGTTTTGCAACATTTGGAGGAAAATGATGGCAATGATCAGGGCATCACTGTGATGTGTGATGAAAGCCTGATACAGTAAAAACATTTAAAAGCAAATTGCATACAGACGAGAAAATGCAAATATTCTCACCAATATATTATGTCTTTGAAGAGGAACCCTTATGGTGAATGCGATGTATTCTTAATAAGGCAAAGCCAATGTTGGATTTAAAACTTAAATTGGAACTGCAAAGATATCAATAGTGATGGGCAGACTGAAGAGACAGAGGCACGAAGCAAGTGAATAAATTATTCTTTGCCCGTCCATCACAGGCCCCCCTGCACCAGGGCCCCGTAGTAGCCACTATATCTGCTACGGCTGTTGTTACGCCACTGATTGGATCAGTACTCTGACATCTGACAGGATGGCAATGGGAGTGGAGAGAGATCCTATCAATTTCAGCAGGTTAACTGTTGGTTACCCAGAGCAGAGTCAGCAGGAGTCAAAATCAATCAAGTTAGTAAGGATAATGAATATACCAGTAATCAGACTAAGGAAGAGACAAAACTATACAAATTGAAACAATCAGCCTTTCCTCACTCTATGGACTTTGGATGATACGAGCACAGGTATAACAACAACTCCACATAAAACAGTCATTTCCAAAGCCAGCAAATCACTTCCATATTTTTTTATATTAAATATTTTTGGTTTATAAGAGAGTCTGGAAATGAGAATATATTATATTTTTCTCTTATATAATTCATAATATATATTTATATATATATTTTCATTCACTGCTGACAAGATATATTGCCAATCCCCCTTTAAGGTAAGCACTTGAGAATGATCGTGATGGATACACTGCTGGACAGGTACAACCTCTTTTGTCATGCAGAGAGTCCCTAGTAACCAGTCTGTGTTATATTATTTAGGTCCACGTTCCAAGGCCAGAAATAGAATGGAGCTGAGGCAAGGAGGCTTGACTGTGTTTACACCAGTCTTTATCTCCTCCTTTAATTTGTATTAAGTAAATTGTAGCGTCGAAGCTCCTTAAACTGTAATCTTAGTTTACTTGGTTTATGGAGGAAAATATAGTTTAAGTAAGTTAAGTAAAATTGTTATTTTCTTTTTATCCTTTTTTAAACGCTGACTGTTTATTATCCTGATCTACGGTCGCATAATGGCTAAAAGGAAAAATAAATCAGTTACAAAATAATACCTTTAGTGCTGTCAAAATGATTAAACTGAGGAATATGGAAATATGAAAACACATTTTATCACAAGCAATTATCTATTTCAGGGATGTTTCATTTTAATTATCTGCTTGAATTGTAAATCTCAGCACAGTTGTCTTTGGACTCGCGTAATGATATTAACATTTTGTTGTGTCAAATGCTACTGAAAGTCCCCAACTATTTACAATAGGACACTTATTAGAAATGAATTGTTTTGTTCACATGAAGTAATCAGAGACAATAATCCATGTAAACATCCTGCTAAGCCTCCGATCCTAATAGTGGTGATGTCCTTTGAAAGTCAGCGCTAAGTTATATTCCGCTAATCACGCTGTTAGGAGATAATTGGGGAGCTCATTTAGTGCCATCTATTATAATATCATAACCACTCATTAGCATTTTTGTATTATACAGCTGTCATGAAGCCATTCATAAGTGTGACCCTATCTACAGCCAATGTCACTGTACCAAATGCCAATACTAGGAGCTGCTATTTGGGGGTGCAGACAGTATGATTGCACTTGCTCACTCAATGTCCCTTTCCTATTAAGAGACCATAAACATAAATTACTAATGATTGTTAAGATTTTTAATTATCTTAAATGTATTTTCAACAATGAACCTGAACCTGTTAAGGTTCGTATTCGACAAGTTTGGCCAAACCAAACGAAAGACCAACCAGACCTGAACTGAAATTCTTCCACCCACCAGTGCCACCAAAAGTGGATTTTATCCCTTAAATTGCCAGCAGTGTGTGCATTGTCCCTCCCTGATGACGCCATTTAATTGCCAGCCGCAGTTCCTCTTGAAGTCATCGGCTTTGCCAACAGCATTTAAAGAGTTAACACGTGTGATTGATGGCGGTATCAATTCTGGGTATTAATGATTAAGGTTAAGCCCAAATACTGAACCTGAAGCCTAACTTCTGGCTTAAGTCCAGGTTCTGGGAAAGATCCCGAAAAGATTGGCACTGATCCGAACATTGCGGTTCAGTTCCACTGGTTTTAAGGGCTAAGATTAGCAATGACTGAATTTTACAACAGGAATGAATTGGAGGTACTACAATCTCTGAAGTGGTGCTGCATAGTGTTGGATTTCAGGAACGATCAAGGATATTTTTGAAGTTTATTTAGAATAAAGAGACTTTATTAATGTGTGCCATGTTAAAGGGAACCTGTCATCAGAAATTTGCCTAATAGACCACTAGCAGTATGTTGTCAAGCAGCTGATCAGCTTCTACATGTTGTTTCCTTTATGGGCTGGTGTGGTGGCATCATCCAGAAAATCAACTTTGAAGTGAGATGTAAATTGGTTTTATGGAGTCACTGTAATTGATGGTCCTGCATCCAGGGACATTGTTAATCAAATCTCCTGAAGTCCGGTGAATAATGTCTATTACATGGGAGGAGGTGTTCAAAGTCAGGGAGAGCTTGACTTAAATTTTAACTCTCCGCCTCCCTGACTTTACACATCTACCTATCATCCGGATGATGCCACCACACTGGGTCATGAATGAAACATGATCTAGAAGCTGTTTAACTGCTTGACAATACACTTGTAGTGGTGATAATAGGGCACCTACACAATTCAGCTATTGTCAATGCACAGGGAATGGAGCAGGAAGCAGACAGCTCCTTTATCTGTGTAAGGGAAAACCAAAAAATGCCACCTTTACATGGAGAATGGCTATTTTTTATTCTTGTTTATGTGGGGTGTTGATTAGTATTGAGTAGTTCGGGTCCTCCGGTACCAGACCATGAACTTCATTAGAGGTTTGGGTACGGGTTCGGTTCAACATTCCCTTCCGGTAACGCCCACTATTGGTGCTGGCTTAGCGTGCTACCATTTTGGAGAGGATTGTCCCTCCCTGATGAGGTGTCGGTAATGTTAGTACTGACACGTACGACCACAATGATTCAAATGCTGTTGGCAACCTTCCTGATGGCATTTAAAAATTTAATTAACGCCTGTTAGTGTTACTGGTGTTCAAACTTGTCCGAACCCAAATTTTCACAGGTCCTCTCGTCACTACTACAGAATGATTATCAATGCTTCTCTGTGCCACTATTAGATTGAGCTGCAGACATATGTTGGCAGAATTAACTTATTGTGTGTTGATTACATATAGTATTATGGGATCAATATATAAAATGATTATTTTAATAATGTATAGAATGGAAGTATTCTAAAGGAACATTATAGTAGTATTGTCTGGGCACACTCAATGGCTTTAAAGTATTATTTGGGATTATACAAGACGTCAGGATAAAATGTATTATATTCAATCTTAGGTGGTAAAGGAGCCTGTGGTCTCTTTGGGCACCAGAATCCAGATGGTGCTAACTCTAAAACTCTATAACCACAACCCTGTAGCCTATTGTAGTCATCTCTGTCAAACTTCTTTATTTAATTCTAACTGTTGGGTAGATGTATGTGAGATCAAACTGTACAAATCAAGATATCCATGGATTTTCTGTATCAAGCAAAAACAATATATGGCTGAAGCAGGCTCACGATAGGGGCCAGTATGGCATCACTGGCCTCTCCGATCTAACAGAGTCCCAGCGGTGACGTAAGTAGCCGCGGATAAAACAACAATTTATCATATGTATCATATTATATTGAATTATACCATCTTCTTAACTGCCCATTAAGTAAATAAGTGAAAAATGCAGTTCC
The DNA here is from genome assembly GCF_040894005.1 of Engystomops pustulosus. NCBI lineage: Eukaryota > Metazoa > Chordata > Amphibia > Anura > Leptodactylidae > Engystomops > Engystomops pustulosus. Next base: position 177,995,029 of record NC_092415.1, on the reverse strand, counting down.
ATATTTAGAAGCTATTTTAGAATTCAATCATGGAACGGCTCAGGCAGGATTAGTGTGGGATGCTCTCTGGAAAAGTACACTTCACATCCTGTTGTATTGTGTGTATGTTTTACAGTATTCAATATCTCTACTTATATGGAAATGACAAAAATAATTCAGTCATTTCATGTGAAAAAGGCATTTGGTCATTTAACTGCTACTCAGAATTCATGCACATACTCAATTGTAATTTTTGATGGTATCCCCAGTCCACCTTGTCACCGCAATTTAAAATAGGTAAAAATACAGCAGAATATGCGCTGCTGACTGATTTTTTACACTTGGTTGCCTTCTGTTTTGCATTCGTCTGAACACTATCTTTTTTCATTCCTAATTCTTGCTGACTTGGTTCTGGTCTGGTTACAGTTAAGCTAGTTTTGAAGGACAGATATATAATCAATTCACATTCATTCATTGCGAGTCTGTTACCTGTTTAATTTGTGGACAGGTCCAATTACTTTCTGGATCTGGATTTTGACAACCCATAAGAGGATTTTTCCCCATTTTCTAGTGATTGGGGCTTGCTTGCATTTTTGGACTCTCTTTGGCCATTACTCTATACTCTGTTTTATAGAGTAATATAACTGTCTATATTCTGTTTTATCTCAGTGTTACACTTTGGCGCAGGTTGGGTACATGATTACCATCTAGGGTAGGATGGGCAAGTAGGTAGGTGCAATGGGTAGGTTTAATGTTAGGGCTGCTCCTACCCTTCCCTTCCGCTTGGTTGTATCAGCAGCATTACATATGTAGTACTTGGGGAAGGTTTTCTACAATGTAGACATCAATTGCACCATACAAATAAAGATGTGATCCCCTTTTGGTTCAAAATATTGGTTTATACTCCAGCCCAAAGGGGCATAAGTAGGGGAAATATCTCAAACAAATGAAGAAAGAACTTATTTTATCAGTTAAAACATGTCAAACCCCCCTTTAATTTAAAAAAATATATATTTTAATATTCATTTTGTAAAAATATTTATAGCAACACGTTTGATAATTACACAAACCCTAAATTTCTCAGATACATAAAATGTAACAATAATTTCATGAGATGCTTAATAATGGTTTGACCCCAGAATACTAATTTATCTCCATAATTGTGCAGTACAGCCTTTTATGCACATCATTTTGGCAAAACACATTTGACTTATCATTTTATATTTATTTGGTTTACAAGCCTAGTAAATTTGTTCCCACTTATAATTATTTATTGCATTAATTTCATCTACACATAAACCGAAGAGAGACTAAATGCCCACATAATGTAACTGCCAAAACACTTTATTCCTGGCAACATCTGCTACAGTTAACTATAATTTTACATGGTTCAGCCCATTATGGATTTTTATTTTTTTTCAACCACCTGAACGTTATCAAAACAAAAGCTTGATTTCAATTTCCCATTCCTACTTTTTCTATAATTAATCATAATTACTGGCAATTACAAACAACCTTTCTCAGATTCCTGTGACATCATCACACCTTTTGTATCGGAAATTTGCACAAGGCATTATTAAATAAAGTAAAATAAGACTGCAATTACAGTATATCTCCATTTTATTTCTAATTAGAAATGAATATCTAATTAAGGCAGCATCAGTTCTTTATTTAAAGTCAAGCATGTTGCATCAGAAATAAAGAGTCTTTTTATTAAGCATTTAATTACATATATATTAAAGAAAAATGATACATTTTAACATTATTACAGTCATGAAGCTGACATGTTAAAATTCAGCTCAATTTCAAGAACTAAATGTAATATCTGGTACCGTTTAAATATTTTATGTAAGAGTATTACCTGCACATAAGTAAGCAGTTAGTGTGGGTAGTAGTTAAAGGGAAAGATAGACTAGTGCTCTAAATTCTTTGAGGAATGACCCCTGTCTGATAAAGAAACCATCAGATGGGGGGGGGGGGAGGATATCGTCTGTATGGACAGAGAAGTGTATAGAAAGATGTGCATGTCCATCCTGAATGATGAGGAGTGTTATGGAAAACTGAAATCGAATCACACTGTAGGCTTTCAGAGGGAATTAAAGCAACTGCTAGAAAGAGCCAAGCAGAATAACATAATTTCGGATGTGGAATATAAATTTATGTATCCTAGTCACCCTCAAATAGCTGCCTTCTACAGCCTACCCAAAATACATAAGGGGTATCCACCCTAAGAGGACGCCCTATAGTTTCAGGGGTTAATAACCTGACCCAGAACTGTAGCTGTAACTGTTATTGTGAAAAGGGTCTAAAGACCTTTTATACTATCTCTGCCCTCATTCACAATGGAGGGTTTAAACAAATAAGAGGGTCTCCAAGTAGATCATTTTCTAACTAGTCTAGATGTGCAGGCCCTCTATTCCTCCATCCCTCACCATAGGGGTTTGGAAGGATTGAGGCACTTCAGTCAAGGGTTATCCAATACCATCAACATAATGAATTTATCCTGGATCTCCTGCAATACATTCTGAGCCATGACTACTTTCTCCTTGAGGGCACCTTCTACCACCAGCTTAGGGATACAGCTATGGGGAGTCCCTATGCTCCCACTTATGCAAATCTGTACCTTGGCTGATGGGAGGATAGGGTGGTTTATGGGGAAGATCTAGTTGAATGGACACAACAAATCCCGATTTGGCTCAGATTCATTGATGATGTCCTATTGATTTGGACCTCAACAAAGGAGAATCTTGGGTCTTTTGTGGATGCCCTCAACCATAATGACCTGGATCCAGGTTCAAGTAATTAACTTTCTTGATCTAATTATAAAGAAGACAGAAGGGGGTGTTCTAGCAATTACAGTATAACGCAAGGCTGCAGCTACCAATAGCCTACTACAAAGGAACAGCTGCCATCCCTATGCCCTTAAAAGGGGTGTACCAAAGGGGCAGTTTTTAAGGGTGGGGAGAAATTGTAGTGGCTTTGGTGAATTCCAAAGGAAGGCAGCATCTGATCACTTTGTTAGAGGAGGGTTCCCGGTTGGGGTGGTTTATCTGGCAACATGTTCGTATCCGATGGATTATGTGGGGAAAACCTCCAGAAATTTTAAGACACATATTAACGAACATATGAAAGATATCAAAGACGAAAATGACAGCCCCATTGCCAAACATATATGGCAGAATCAACAGGGGAATTCAAAATGCCTGACTTTTCAAGGGATCGAACTAGTAAGACCGTCACCGAGAGGTGGCGATTGGGACAAACTGGTCTGTAAAAAAGAGGCTCAGTGGACTTTCAATCTGGATTCATGGTATTAAAGATTTTGTCTCCTATGCATGCTTCATAGAACAATATTAAGAATGAACATCAATCTCCTACGCAGGATGTTTCTGGCTAATACAGGTGCCTATTGCATGTGACAATTTGTCTTAGGGAATAAAATTGTATTATGCACTTCTACTTCATCTTTATAGGTGTAGATTGTTCATAGGAATGCCTATTGGAGATGTGGATACCTGCTTGGAGTAATGTGGATTCTGGGGTTGGATATGAGTGCACCTGTTTTGTGAATCATATTGGTTGTCTTCCTACAATTGTTCAAGTAGTCAACATCTGTAGTAAAGGTGACGGAAGGTCCATGGGATAGGGCTTAACTTGCTAATTGGTGGGTGTCTCAGTGCTGAGAGAGCGAGGGGTCAGACTTTCGCTGCTTCTCAGACTAATGGAGCAGACAGCCGCACACGACCGTTCTGCTCCATTAATCTCTATGAGCGCCACGCTCAATGATCTCCGTCAGCTCTATAGAGATTAATGGGGCAGAACGGTCATGTGCGGCCGTCTGCTCCATTAGTCTATGGAGCAACGAGGGGTTGGTTGGACCCCTCGTTCTTGCGATCTCAGCACTGAGGCCCCCACTGATCAGCAAGTTAGGCCCTATCCCATGGATAGGGCCTATCTTTGCTGCGTGAGAAAACCCCTTTAATACAGAATGCAGAAACAATTTCAATCTGAAATTTGTATATTATATGCATATTAATAATCACCTTCTCACTTCCAAACACCTGATAAAGAGTAGTACATATAAATAACTTAGAGAAGTCAGTGTAATTATCATATTCATGTGCAATAGCTTGCAAAGAAAGAGAGCTCTGTTAAACCAACCAGAATAAAATCATATGCAGAGATTACAATATGCACAAAATTGTTATCATCAGAAAGCTCAGTATAATTACTCTAGAAGAATTGCAATTTTCCAGTATTTAGCTACTGTATATACTTTTAAGAGCTATATTACTGTCAAAGCACAGATCACTTATAACATGTCTGACTCACTTTTCAATTAAAAGCATTTGTTTTAAATTTTAAGCTATTTTAATGTTTCAATTTTTTTAAGGGGTTTCTTACGTAATTATGGCCATATTAAAGTTAAGATTTTTTTAAATATCAAAGAAAGGGGCGAATTTATTTAGACTACCATATTGAATGTCAGGTAATCCCCCCCCAGCATATTGCACAAGGTGTGTACCACCATAATTAAATCATTACCGTTCCAACACCAACTGATGATGGTTTCCATTGTTTCTTTTTTGTCGGAAAACTGATAAAAATGACAGAAATTGTGCTTATATGCCTTCTCCGCCAAAAAATAGAAGGCTAGACATTTTAAATCCCCCCAATATTTTTCTAAGTCTTAGCAGTTTTCTTTTGTCTTTATAGGTGGCCAATGGACATGATGGTGAATGCAGGAACTTTGTATGGTCAGAACCCCAGAAATAAATTTCCTTGTTGGACCAGTTATGCAACCAAAAGTAGGAAACATGGCTTGGTTTCCACAACGTGCCAAGATATGGAAAGTTCATGCTTTAATTGTAATATTTGTAAACAGCCTACAAAGACAATAAAATCATACTACAAAGATACTTAGAGAAGGTATTTTAAACTTTGCAAAAATGTTGAAATGTGTTATTGTAGATTTTGTATAAATTTAAATATGGTTTTATTTGTAGAAAAACCCCTGTGAACTACCGTTCAAAATGAAAGCACAGGTAGTTCACTTATAGACAAATAATAGGGGTTGCCCTGTGATCCATTATCTATGAGGGATGATTGAAAGATCCCTTTGGGAACTGACCTATTTGCCCTCCAGTGATTGAGAGAATGGGGTCTGAAAGTTGCCCCATGAATGGTGTAACGGAGAGCATGACTGATGCACCATTCCCTTCTGTAGGTGCAAATACCTCCCAATTTTCATGGTTAAGAGCACACAGGACACGCATGAGCACCGAGTTTCCATTCATAGGGGTAATTTCAGTCCTCCATTCTCCTGTTAGGTCCAGAGGTCAAGTCCCACACATTTCCTCCGAAAAGTGAATAATGATATAATTATTATAGGACAGCAGTCTTTTGATCAATGAATAGAGTGGCGGTCATGCATGTTGGCTGCCACTTTCTCCACTGTCTACTGATCGGGCAGAGATAGAGGTACTCTGCTATCTTTAGAAGTAACATAGACATCAAATTGAGCGGTGTGATTAAACTTTTGGGTAATTCATTTTATATATCATTATTGTAATAGCTATAAGCCCAAAGCCGTGAAGAGGAAAAGGACACATCATAAATTTACAATACTTAGCTTGTATCACACACAATGAGCCACTTTATTCAGTATGTCAATAAATTCAATATATGTTGAAATAACACACATTTTGGCTGCAGAAACCTTCCCAATGATTTCAGAATAAAAAAAAAATATTTAACACTTTTAGAATTATTAAAGTTCCTCTATTCGCATCTCAAGGGCAGCAAGGATCAACTTGGCCCAAGGCTGACCTCATTATTTCCAGTCTAAGCAGAACAGCTATAGAACTGCAAATAGCCCAAATCAAATAGAGATGGAAGACAGCATGCTGAAGTAGTCTAATGAAAAAAAAAGGGAGTCGGACGTGCTCATTAAAACTTGCTTTTACGGTAAAGGTGTAATCTCTGGAAATAAAAAGGTGCAAGTATTGTAAAAATAATGATGCTATGTTAAGGAGGACTCACCTTTGTGCCTGCCACCACTACTAGTTAAATGGGCTCCATCTTTACAATGGGCTCCATCTACATTTGCTCTAACACATTCCTTGCACATGGTTTATACTATGAATTTTTCCGGTTATTGCTTAAAGAGAACCTGTCACCACATTTTTCACAAATACACACCCCCTCCGACTCTTGGCTGTATACCAGGTAAGATAACAAAGTTGATTTTATGGGGATGTGAGGGAAACAATTTATAGATAAAAGAATGGTGTAATTAAGTTAATATAAATATAAATAAATATTGGAATTGTAATAAATAACTACTTAGCAGTCTTTTTGTAACATTTACATATTTTTCTTATAACTTTTCAAACAAATATCACAAAGAACAATTTTTGATATTAAGATTACAAATATAAGTTTAAAAGGGCCTTTCTGATTGTGTTATGCATTGGTAACATGGATGATCAAGTGAGTCGTAGCTGAGCCACAGTTCCCTGGATTGGCTATTACATAGAAGTTGGTGTTTTTCCCTCTGCTTCTGTTGCAGAAGGCAGTCATGGTCTGCTGATTGGATGGGATGCCAGGTGTTGGACCCCACTAACCTGTACTTGGGGGGTACTTGTTATTCAAACAAAAAATCCTGAATGCAAAAAAAATTTGATGATGAATCTACCGTATATACTCGAGGCCCCTAATTTTACCATAAAAAACTTGGGAAAACCTATTGACTCGAGTATAAGCTGAGGGTGGCAAATGCATTGGTCACAGTCTCCCCAGTATATAGCCTGCCGGACCCTGCCCCAGTATATAGCCAGCCCCCTGCCCCAGTATATAGCCAGCAGCGGGGGAAGCCAAAAAGATATATTTTTTTACTCGAGTATAAGCCGAGTTTGGTTATTCAGCACATTTTTTGTGCTGAAAAACTAGGTTTATACTCGAGTATAAATGGTAAATGCGCAGAAATATATCACTTACTCATACTCTGTGTCAATGATTAAATATTATATTTAATTACATTAATTCATTTTCATTATCCAAACTGCTAGGTAAATATCTACCAAGTCACTGTTCAAGCATAAATGATCAATTATTTTAAATAATATTGCTTTACAATGGAGGTCATTCAGTGGACTTGGATTCCTTGGACCCACCAGTTTAAAAAAAAGACTCTGAAGTTCCACCACTTATCACCCCCTAGTAAATCAGTCTCAAAACCATCAGTCTCAAAATTAGCTCATCTTCTGCTGTATCTCTGGGGTTCAGTATTAGGTCAGTTTGTGAACTGAACAGATGATCCTTACCCTGGTGGGCCAGTCCAACATTTGTAATGTAATGCACAGTGCCACATGGATAACAAACGATTGTGGTTTAATAAAGCCTTATGGTGCCATGTTTGTGTGAAAAAGTGATAAAGTGTACCACAAAGTGTCCAAAGAGGTAGTACAATACACTGTCCAGAAAAGAAGTAGCATATAAAATGGCATGTACTGTTCCGTGCCATACAGCAATCACGTAAAGATTACCATGAAGTGAGTATACATGACTATGTAGTGTTGAATAGAGAGCCCCATTGGAAGATAATAAAACACTGTAAGATTTTCTATCTTTATTTTACTGGACCCAGTTTGAAAGTATGAAATACTCCTCAAGCATGTAGACAAGCCATGCCATTCCTCAGTAACGCTGACAATGATGCATGATGCATAGACCAAAAGAGGCCTTGACAAGAAGAATATGAGACAAGAGAAAGCCATAAAAAATAATTAAAAAATAAAGACAAAATCCCTATATCCACCTGGATATGATGAGTCCAGATTCTTGTCCTGACACTTAAAATGGCATATTTTTCAAAGACTAGAAGTTTTCAAGGACATCCCGGTTATATGCAAAACCATATCGAAATCCATTTCTTTTAGGTAACTTAAATTGTTAAAGAGAAATAAAGTTCTCTTCTCTAAGCTTTTCATATTTTACATTTCATAATAAGATGTCAAAAGAAAGCTTTGACCTGAATTCCAACGCATTTTGAAGTTTGACCTTCAGAGACTGATTGATATTTGTTTAAATGTTAGATTTTTTTCCAAAAATGCCTGACAATTTCCAGCTGGAAACCAAAAGGTAAATGCCACATTTTCATTCAATTCTTCTGAATCTTATTGCTACTAGAGAGAATTTAAGTAAAGAAGTCAAAGTTTTTAACACAGCTTTCAGGCGCCGTAGAACAAAAATGAAAAGTTTCATATTGAGCCTAATTTGAAATTTGACACAGTTCTTTGGAATAATTTGGTGACATATAAACAATAAGAATAAGCAAAAATGTTATGGTCAATTCTGTCACAATCATGATGTCTAAGTGTATAAAGATTTCAAACTCGGCACCAAAATCAACATATAGAAGCTTATTTACTAAGGGTCGCAGATCACACTTTCGTCTGACTGTTAGCCGGTTTTCAGGATTTGTGCAGCTTTGACAGGTATTTAACAGGAGTTTGCACTGGGGTTGTGTGACATGTGATCGGATTTTGGTGCAGCTGCGCTGGCTTTCATGCAACAGAAATGGGGGGGGATGCTGTTGGATGGTCCATCTGATTCGAACTGAGCGCAGGATTTAAGATTCAAATTGTGTTGCAAGACAATGCACTTACATGCACCAGGAAGAAGTAGGTGTACTCTGTCGGACCTGAGCAGGGAAGTGACACATGCAGGATATTGGGCGCAAAATCTTAGTGAATCGCGGCAGAGTGCATTATTGGTGGACAATGCACTTTAGGTGAACTCCAAGGAACGGGTAACTAATAGAGATGAGCGAGTATACTCGTCCGAGCTTGATGCTCGTTCGAGTATTAAGGTACTCGAAACGGCTCGTTGCTCGGACGAGTATTTCCCCTGCTCGAGATCGAGCATTTAATTAAACAAACACAGTGAAGAACAATGAAGAATAGAATAAAAACAGTGAACACATCATTTAAGTGAAGAACACAGTGAAGAATAGATTACAGATGTTCGGCACATCTGCTTACTTGTCGGAAGATACACGCGGAACGGCAGCAGGGAGACATCGCACAGCAGGGAGACATCTGGCGCAGCAGAGACACATCTGGCGCAGCAGAGACACATCTGGCGCAGCAGAGACACATCTGGCGCAGCAGAGACACATCGCGCGCAGCAGGGAGACATCGCGCGCAGCAGGGAGACATCGCGGGCACCAGGGAGACATCGCGGGCACCAGGGAGACATCGGGCAGCAGGCAGACATCGGGCAGCAGGCAGACATCGGGCAGCAGGCAGACATCGGGGAGACTTCAGTGGAAGAAGAGGAGCGGATCCCGGGACAGCGTATCTCCTCTCCCGACAAGTAAGCAGATGTGCCGAACATCTGCAATCTATTCTTCACTGTGTTCTTCACTGTGTTTTTCACTTAAATGATCCTGTGTTCACTGTTTTTATTCTATTCTTCACTGTTCTTCACATCTGCTAACTTGTCGGGAGATAATATACGCGCGGAACAGTGAAGAATAGATTGCAGATGTTTGCATACATCTGATAACTTATCAGAAGACATTCTTTTTCAATTAAATAACACATTTTATTCCCGAACCATGGTCCCTTTGAAAATTGCTCGAGTCTCCCATTGACTTCAATGGGGCTCGTTATTCGAGACGAGCACTCGAGCATCTGGAAAAGTTCGTCTCGAATAACGAGCACCCGAGCATTTTAGTGCTCGCTCATCTCTAGTAACTAAATCTCCCCCATTGCAGCAGTTCTTGTTCTTGTGCTTATGGCTTACCTTTCATGATTAGAAAAAAAATTTAAAATGCAAGAGAATACAAGAAGATAGAAAGAAAAAAGTAGTGGATGAAGTGTCTCAATATTATCTCAAATAAACGCCTACACTTGGTAGCTGAGTTTGTAAAATCTAAGACCTATATAAGGATATATTGCAAGTCAATGGCTGTGATTGCACATTAGATGTTGAGTAGTCCCAAATGGGCGATTTGTTGTACCAACAGTTGACGCGTTAATCACACCCTCTTCAAATATTGAAAACCTTAGTGGGAGGGAATTCATTACTGCTGAGTATGTAGTTTTCACCTGATTTAGTCTAGCTTGTAAATAGAGGAATAAGTCAGGTTTATGGGAATCCTTTAAGACCAATGATTTTTAGCTGATGGAGGGAGATTGGATTGGTAGTGGACACTACCAGTGTTGGTTCTGGAAATCTCAAAAAGTCATGTGGCTAGTTGGTAGCATTTGACTCAATAGGGCAGTATGTAGAACAAGTCCAAAGCCATGAATCCAATAAAAACTGTAATTTATCTTTAAGTGAGAGTTTAAGAGAACTGGTTGAAACTATAATTACTTTTTTATCGGTTTGGGTAGCAGATTATGGTACAAAAACTACAGTTGTTTGATTTATGGAGAGTCACTTTTCGCTACTAGAGAAGCAGTAGACAACTTATTATAATTATGAGACAACCCCTTTAAAGGGGGCACAACTACAGGGGTAGCAGCAATTGCTATGGGGCCTGTGGTATCAGGGGGCCCCAGCGGGCGACCTGAAACACAAAAGAATGGAGGATGTGCCCCCTTATATAGTGAAAAACTATGTGTGTGTATATGATTGTATAAATGTATGTGATTGTAACTTGCATGTGTGAGTATACAAATATGTATATTACTTTAAGAGTGGAGGCAGGTCCCCATTCAGAAATCTGCTGTAGTGCCCTGCCTTTGCTAGTGATACCTCTGCCCTGTACGGAAACTTTGGTTTGGACATTGCAGTGTGAATTTATGGTTTGGTTGGAGGAAAGTTGTACGGACATGATCTGAATGGCATGTACGTCGCAAGAAATTTTTCATCAACATAATATTAGAAGTAGCAAAGTGCAAACCGACAATAGCTTGTGGCACTGACAGTTATAATGATGCTTTGGGTTGAGTTGTGGTTTAAATCAGCATGAAATATTACCGTTCTAATAGAAAAATCTACAATATTTCAGCGGAATAGATAAAAATGCAGATATTTTATGGAAAGGTTTACATTTCTATTTTGAAGGCAATAAACTGGAAACCCTGAAAGAATATTATGGCAGATTAGAACCTCTTGGCACAAGTCCTCTGTCATTTTTCTTTTTTCGTTTCAAGCTGTAGAGCATATTTGATCCTCTGCCTCCCAGTTATTTCATATTCAGGGCAAAGTAAGTGTGTCATTGTCTTTATAAAGTATTTTCTACTTGAAGCAATGCTGACTGAGATGTAACTCTTCTTTTTACTGTCAGAAGTTTACTAGGACTGTGACCCTATAGATGTGTAAGATGAAGAGATTGTTGTTGGAGGGATGATAACAAATGCAGGTTGGTGAAACACAAATAACATAAGGCATACAGGGATTATTATGACAAGCACACATGTCCCACTTCACATCAGAATCTGGCTCTTCTTCATCTTGTATCCTTAAATATAGCATACAACAATAAAGTTGTCAACAATGTATCTACAGTAGATAGCTGCATATGGCTGGTTGCAAAAACTAAAAGTATTATGATATGAGAATTGGGAACAATGGCCCTAAAACGTCATGCCTGGTGCTCCAGCTTTCTGGCCCACAAGACATGAAAAAGTCACAATTCTGTGCACGTCACAGAACTTGAAATGTTTTGCCCATTTTCCACCATGCTTGCTACTTTTTAAGCTTTTTGAGCTACAAAGTGGTCAAATTTACTATAAGCTGCACCAAAAGCTAGAGCAGGTTAAAGCTGAACTCTACATATGGTCAGACCTGGTGTAGACTCCAATTCCAGTGTATAAGGGCCAGAATTACTAAGATTTTGGAGCCTCTTAGTAATCCTGGTTAGAGATGAGTAAGTTTGGGTCCTGTGCAACTCAGACATATTGCCAGAATGGTGGCCTAACAGCAAATCTGGCAAATTGATGACCCTGGTCGACTAGCCATGGCTAATTGTGGACACCTCTGTCCAATCATAGTAATGGCTAGTTGACCAGAGGCGTCAGTTTGCCTGATACACTGTTTGATCACCAATTTGGCTATATGTCCAAGTTGCGCAGGATGCATCCAAACCCTGTACCCAAACTCTAAGTTTGGGTCTGCTCAAACACAAACCTTCTTGGGTCCACTAATCACTACTGCAGAAACAAACAAAGATATGTTTTGCTTTATATAATCTTTTATACAAATAACAAACCAAGAAACTTGAAGATATTTTGGAGCTACAGCACAGCAGCAATAAAGGGAATTCTCATTACATAGGCATGAAATAGTGAAGTGATATAACCTATGAAATCTAAGCAACATATTATAATAGACTCAAAAAATATCAAATGTGTTCCAATATTGGAGGAGCCCTTATCATTTCTCAGTGGAAAGCCAAAAACATTTGAATAAAATACATTTTAAACTGGTAGAATAATTGTAGCCATGATGTTTGATGGGTCATTCTGTTCTTTTGACTCAATCTATGATCAAACAAAATACAATTCACTGAATGCCTTAACAAAATAAACTGTATATATTGAAAGAAGTAAATATTGAAAGCACATTAGAACAAGGACATTGAACAAGGCCTTGTCTAGAGAAGAACAGTTTGGAAAGAGCAATGTCTGACTTTATGATACTTAATAACAAATCATTATTCATGTCTCTGTTTTTGTCTGCTCCTGACTTTGTGATATCTTGCCCTCAGGGGCTGTAGAATTCACGTAGCAGAGTTGAATGAAGGCTGCGGAGGTTGACGGAGCCTGCTGTCTTGGCACCTGCTAAATACTTGAGTACAGTGGCCTGTAGCATTTATTAACCTACACCCTTGGCCACACGTCCATCTGCCATCAAGCTGTCTTCATGTCTTATAAATATATAGATATCAGGTTATCCTCTAAATGCTTCTTTTCACATTAATTAAGAAGGTAGGAGACAAAGTCTGGAAGATGTCCAAATGTTAAAAAAAAAAAAAAAAACGCTGGAGGCTAGAAGGAAACTTTTTAAGCAACTACACACTCAGCTTTCTTGCATAATTTAGAACTGTCGAAGTTGGAGCACAAAGAGCAGAGCATGGCAAAATGTCACAGCTGAAATATTTTTACTCCGTAATATCTACATTTCATTGTCAATTCGATCAAGATCAAGATGAACTTTTTCACATATTTCTATCTCCTTGGTTCAGTTGATGCAAGTATCTCCAAACTTTGTAATAATTAATTTCTGGAGCTAAATAATAGGAAAACTTTTACAGGAAATGTAGGCATATGTGTATTATTTTTTCATTTGGTTAATGTTTTATTTCTACTACTACTACTACTACTACTACTACTACTACTACTACTAATAATAATAATAATAATAACAACATATTGATTCATTTTTTTGCACTTTATGTCATCTTCGCCAACATTTTCCCTTTAACTTTAAGATAATTTTTTTTTATCCAATTTAAATATATCATAGAGTTAATGCTTTATTGACTTACATGGTCTAAAAGTTGTTCCCCATTATTTTGTATGGCAAAAAAAAGTAGTTTAAGCATGGACCAACATGGCCAGTATTATTTTGTAAAGTTAAATATGTCCAAATTTCATGCTTGGCAATTGTAAAAATTTTTCTGAAACAATGGGAAAATGTGTTGAATAATTAACGCCATTTTCCTGGCTCTAAAAAAAAAAGTAACTTCACATCTTCTTTCATTGTGTAAAGAGGTAAAAAAGTGGACTGGCTTAGATGTAGGGTTATAGTCTCAATGTTTCCCATAGATTGAAAATATTTTTTTGCAGAGAGCAAGTAGTTTATTGAGTTACAAGTTTAAACATTTGTGACATGAACAACCTAGTGTGAATAAAGAATCAGGGCAAAGAAAAAACAGACAACTCTGTGTAGTAGTCTAGGTTTCTAAAGAATAGCTCCTATTGTTTTGTATAAGATCTATCCTGCAGTGACGTGTTTTAGCCAATACAAAAAAGGACACGAGCGCCAAAGGAGTGGCGCTGTCTGCTTCATGTTTCATTCTCTATTTATAAGCTAAAGAGAACAGCTAATCTGTGAGGGTGCTGGATGTTGGACCTTGTGATAAGTTATATTTTTAGTCCTTTAAATAAATAATTTCAGCATCCGTTGTTTCCCATTGGTATAAAAAGGCTTGTACCTATTTTAATTGTTATCTCTTGTGCCAGGTTTATAGCAATCTGATTAGTGGGTAGAGGAGGTCATACTGCTAGGCCCTCAACCAATCACATGAAGAGGAGTTCCGTTCTCACTAACTGCTGAGCGGCATTTCAAGTATGCATTCCGGTGCTCCACTCAATACAACTGAAAAATTCCAAAATTGCAGAGCACAATACTTGGATATCTCTGGAACTCTCATTCATTGTCTGTAGCTGAATGATGTAGCCAATGCTCCAATAGTATTAGTTGCAGGGCATTTGCTCAGAGTGAAACAAGACCCTGCTCTCATGATTGGTGGGGGTCTCTACAGTCGGACCCCCAACAATCAGGTTGTTATTCCCTATCCTGTAGATAGGGGATGACAAAAGAAATGGTTACAAGTAGGGTTCAAGTAGAAGTTTGGGTTTGGTGTTCACGTGCAACATCCAGCACTGACTGTGGGTGTTACAATGACATCACAAGGAGTGGTAATTATGGGGAAAATGCTGTCCTCATCTGTGATCAATGCCAGCACCGATCACCTTTATTAACGGTGGGTGATCAGGTTCGGGTTTTTACCTAAAACGGTCCACTCACACGTAAATACAACCCCTTTAACATCTTTTGCTCTGTGATATGCCAGTGCAACATATCATCAGGATCAAGTTAAGGCTGGTGACATCCGCAACTACTGCTTATTATGGAAGTAAGTTACAAAAAAGTCTGTAATGAGGTACGTGACTCATCAACACATTCATTTACCTCCAATCAATTCAGGAAACAGTTTTCAGCTAAACGCTTGGAGTCGATAATGGATTGAAAGTTCATATATTTATTTCATCCATTTAAAAATAAGCATAAAGCATAGAATTCTAGAAAGAGTTATACATAAAAGCAAATCCTACGCATTTCGGGTTGGACCTTATTCATGGCTTTTTGTTTACTTACCTAAAATCAACATCCATTGAACATTTCACAATACATATATGTCAAATGCAGCAATCCACAAAACATCTAATCATCCAGAAATACTTTCCACCTATTGGATGGCAACAAGACCGGATACAACGGTTATTACCGAGACAGTTGGGTATCTGTGTTTAGCTTATGATTTTCCTTTAAGTAATGAATCACAAGCCGCACTACGCACAACATGATTTATTACAGAACTTTGCCTACACTGCAGAACTTAAATAAGGTGGATTAAATTGAATTAAACAGTTTCTACTTAACACAGTAAAACTACTAATCTTCTCCCAGATATTCATAAGTACCGTGCGGGCTACAAGTAATAATTCAAAAAAAGCCAAAGCTAAGCTTTAAAAGTTTAAAAACATCTCAAATTCAGTTGCATTTGACTAATGCAAAACTCTCCCTTAATGTTATTTTCTATACACTTTGCCAATTCATTGGGTAATTGTGGCTGCTTGTTATGCAGCTGAAGTCATTTGGTGCCTTGTTCCCTGATAGTATTGTGGCAGCTGCAATTCATGATTTACTGGAGAACACCTGCAGAATACCCTCAATCTGCACAGTATAATTCCGCAAGCATTATTCATGTATCATAAATGCATGTATAAACTATTACACCGTGATTTACCGCCACAACAAATATCGCCTTGACGTGATTCAGCTAATAATGGTCAAAGCAGAGCAATACACGGCTGATATGAAAACATAATGAGATTGACTTTGCATTAAATTAATTGTATTTTTTCCGGCTGGAGTTTGCTGTATGATACATAGGCCCAGATTAATTTGAGCATACATGGCAGCTCGGTGTTACTAAACAACAAGGAATCGGCAGAAAATAATTTAGGCTTTCCGAGATACTTCCAATGGGAAACAACAACAACAAAAAAGTACATTGTGTGTTTCTTAATTTCATCCGGCTACGTTATCCTTAGAAAGACTATTTATTGTAAATTTGCTGTGACAAGAATCTATAATTAGATATGTTAGCATATTTTTTACAGCACATTGCCTTAACATGATGCCCAATAGGCCTGCTCCCTACTAAAATGTGATTTAAATATTAAACTGAGCTGAGCTGCGATGGCTGCTACTGCTGTAGTTACACCCCTGTGAGGGGTACTTCATGATGAGTCCATTTATTAAATTTAGTTCTATGAGGGGTAACTCATTGTAAACTGTGGCCCTTTTACATAGGCTATGCGCACTAATCCAGACACTTTTACAGAGGTGTAACTTGAAACTCTTGGGCAAAATCATTGAAACTCAATGTAAAATCAATATAGGGACTCTCAATCTTAACAAGTTCTTGGGGGTGGGGCAGGGGTGTCACTTAGCTTGTTCCAGGGTGGTGCTTAGCCTGATCTTGCTCAGTGTTCCCACATCTCTCTGTTACTCACAATTGTTGACCCTGTGTGCATTTCCTTTGTAGGTATCAGGTGTAAGGAAGAAACTCATTAGCCAAAGCGAGGCGACGCAGGGCTAAAAACCCGAAATACATCTGCAGCTAACCCCTTTTTTTGGTGCAAATTAAATAAAACTTTTGCTAGCTTACTCAATCTCCTTCATAGCTTCGAATAAAGAAACTGTTGCAAAGCAACCAATTGTACTTTATACCAAGGAACTCTTGTATAAATCCATGGAGCAGTGATCCTGAAGACCAGAATAAATACCGGGGGCATAACTACAGAAGTAGCAGCCACAGCAGTTGCCATCATCCAACCAGAATGGAGGATGTGCACATTGTACAGCATAATAGGTATATAATATATATATATATATATATATATATATATATATATATATATATGAAAACAAAAAAGCAGCACTCCAAAGTAACTTGTGTGAACAAAAGTACTGATTTATTCCAACATGTGCCAAGCTACGTTTCGGCTCCTATGGCCTGGAGCCAATACATAGCTTGACTCATATTGGAATAAATCAGTACTTTTGTTCACGCAAGTTACTTCAGAGTGCTGCTTTTTTGTTACTTTGGATATTTGGAGGGATCACTAGTCCAGATGCTTGGCTGTGCACCCGAGCATCTCAGATTCCTATAGAGTGCTGCCACTTCTTCTTTGTTATATACTATATACTCGGCTGAAGACACGAAGAGGAGCAGAACGAATGGAAGAGTATCTGAAGCAAGAAGAGGACCTACAAGGGGCATCAGAAAGGTGAGTACAGTGTTCATTATTTTTTTTACTACAGGGGGGCTGCCAGGATGTAAACTACAGGGGGCAGGCCAATTAAATACTAGAGGGGCTGGTAGGCTAAATACTACAGGGGCTGACAGTATATATATCAAAGAGTCTGGCAGGCTATATACTAGAGGGGCATTCAGAAGCCTGCTATGGGCCTTGCCTCTCCTAGTTACGCCCCTGACATAACTAGGAGAGGCAAAATAAAGACATATACATATGTTGTACATTTTATATATAATACCACTGGTTTTTATAAGCAATGACTAACAAAGGAATTTCAATTTGTTGAATAATACATGCTTAACAAAGATTGGTATTTCTCTGTGTTTTTTTTCAAAGTCTTCAACTTTATTTGGGTTCTATGATGGAAGAAATGTAAGATAAGCTCCCAATGAGCCTTAAGGTATCCAATACAATATGTAATTAATTTCAAGAGTGACAAAAGAAGTCAAGTATCTACTTTTAGCAGAGCAAAATTAATTTAAAAAGCTAATTAGATTCCAAAAAGAATCTTTCAAATGTAAGTCATATTTTGAAGGGGAACGTGTGGCAGCATTGCTGTTTGTATTTCAACTGGTATTATTCATGAAACATTATCTTAAAACACAGAAGGTGCCTGGCGTTGGATACGTATTTAGTCAAAAGCAATAAGAAGGGAAAGGATGTGTTGGTGTTAATAAATAATGAAGCTCTACTATAGGAGATTAGTAAGAAGTGTGTGAGAGTGTCACTTCTCTAGGACTTGTCCCGAGCTACAATTATTCTCTGGAATGCACTACCTCAATCTATCAGGCTAATACCTACCAAACTTTCAATGTGCCCCCATAATCCATCTATCAATCAGGCCTATCACATTCCCTAACTGCAGTAAACCTTCGCTTTCTTTTCTCCAATCCTCCACTAGTTCCTCTGCAGACTGATGCACCCTAGTCTCATTGCATAACAAGAATGGTTGGATCATATTGCAGTCACCTTCCATGTCACCCCTTTGTCTTCATAGATTGTCAGCTTTGACGAGCAGGGCCCTTACTCTGTAATCTCTTCATTTGTATATGTGAAGGCCAAGATGGTGAAGGGAAAAATAGTGATGTGGAAAGCT
This sequence comes from Engystomops pustulosus, assembly GCF_040894005.1. NCBI lineage: Eukaryota > Metazoa > Chordata > Amphibia > Anura > Leptodactylidae > Engystomops > Engystomops pustulosus. Next base: position 177,976,603 of record NC_092415.1, on the reverse strand, counting down.
TGGTGAATCTCTAGTAAGCATGACTTGGTTTAAGTCTTAGGGGTTTATTTTTTGCCTGTGTGTACATTATATTCACATTCAAGAAGTGAGACTGGCCTAATTGTGAAAATGAAGCTCAGAATGATGTTTGAGTTAAAGCGTTTCCTGTGCTCCCTTACATCTACCTAAATGACCTGCACAAAATACTTCATTAGTAGTTAATCAATAGGGGGGGTGCAAAACCTGACACCCCCATGATCATGGTACACACCTTTGGTAAAGAGAATGTTAACACATAGTTATGTCTGCAGCCGAAACGTCGCCAGTCCTTCATGTAAATTAAATAACCTCCAATTTTCTTCAACAAGCCTTAGGAATGCTTCCTACATTGTTTGAAAGCTATCTTTAGACTTTTATTTGGGATAAAAGGATTTGGGATAGCACCCACCCTCACTACAGGACTATGCAGCTGATTTTCTATTGCTTTTATATATACATTTCCAAAACACAATACAAAATTTGGGAAATGGCCTACCACCACGTCTACACCAATGTGCGAGAGTCCCATTTACTACAATGTAGATAGGCCATCATGTTAATTAATAAAATGCTTCACTAAATTCACATTACAATGACTAATGAAATAGAAATCAGACTATAAAATCCTCCGCAGTCCAATAAAATGTGTAACAATTTGAAGAACATGAGGTAATGACTTTACAGATGTATTGATTTTACTTTAGCCATGGAAATGACATGAAGGGAACATTGGAGACTTAAATGACCCATTGATCCGTGAAATAACAAAGGTATCAGGGTAAGTAATTGGTCTTTTTTAATGCATGTCTTACTTATGCTATATGTAAATAGTAGTGGAGACCAAAATTAGAGAGCAATGTATGAATGATAATTTCAGAAATAATGTAATCTCCATTGATCAGCAATTGAAGTTTTTTTGTAAGGGGTTCATGCCCCTAGGACTGTGTTTTACATAATTACCAAAGTATATCAACATGAAACCTTTATTTGTGACATAATGACTGACAATGACTGAAGAACAGAGACAGATTTTAACTACATTTTCTGAAGGTTCCACGAGTCACCAGTAGAGGTTACATTAATGACTAGTAACCCTCTCCCTAGTGACCATTGTACTTTCCCTCGGGGGAAGTGTCATATGAGACCATATATATATTCTGGATAATAAGCACCCATAACAGTAGTAAGGCCTACAAACTTATATTTTTTAAACAGTGGTCCAAAGATGGAAACACTGTTGAGTAATATGAGGTAGTTAGTTGTTTCTACTCTATAACATGCTTCCTGCAGATAGGACACTATGTGCAATCTGCTCAGCTCCTCCTACTCTATAACATGCTTCCTGCAGATAGGACACTAGGTACAATCTGCTCAGCTCCTCCTGCTCTATAGCATACTGCCTGCAGATAGGACACTTTGTACAATCATCTGAAGCACCCATAAAAGTAGTAAGACCTACAACCTTATATTTTTTGAAACAGTGGTCCAAAGATGGAAACACTGTTGAGTAATATGAGGTAGTTAGTTGTTTCTACTCTATAACATGCTTCCTGCAGATAGGACACTAGGTACAATCTGCTCAGCTCCTCCTGCTCTATAGCATACTGCCTGCAGATAGGACACTTTGTACAATCATCTCAAGCACCCATAAAAGTAGTAAGACCTACAACCTTATATTTTTTGAAACAGTGGTCCAAAGATGGAAACACTGTTGAGTAATATGAGGTAGTTAGTTGTTTCTACTCTATAACATACTTCCTGCAGATAGGACACTAAGTACAATCTGCTCAGCTCCTCCTACTCTATAACATGCTCCCTGTAGATGGGACACTATGTATAATCTGCTCAGCTCCTTTTTATCTATAACTTGCTTCCTGCAGATAGGACACTATTTATAATCTACTCAGCTCCTCCTGCTCTATAGCATGCTGCCTGCAGATAGGACACTTTGTACAATCATCTCAGCATCTACTACTCTATAACATGATGCCATGATTCATCAAACTATTGTACACGCTTGTTTTGTAACTTTTTTACTATTTACTAGTATCCTTTATTATTTAGAAAGAAAGCAGATTTATAAAAAAAAAAATAATTCTTAGATTTTAGGTTGGAAAACGTCCTGTTAGCTTATAATTAATTGCTCCATACATCCCAAAAAATTGCACTTAACTTGGTCATAAATAATCCCAAAGTATTATCCCTTGTGGTTACATTGTAGCTAACAGTTTGTTTAACAACTATTCATGTGCCGATAACTGTAAATCACCTTAACTTCATACGCCTCACGGATGAATTATCAATGAAAGTCAAGAGTAGATTTAGCAGATGATAACAATCCTTTGTTGCTGTGGATTCCGCAGCTCTCAACATTGGAATTTTACATTGAAAATCAGCCCTTATTAATCAACTCAGCTTATGTGAAGGATGAGGCTTAGAGGGTATTAGAACTTGGGCAGTGTGGAAGACTTTGACAGAGAACAAAAGGAACAGGTCATTAGTTGCCTAATGCCATAAATCATAAATGTCCAATTTCTTAAGCACTGACAAATTATATTTGGGATAAAAAGTATTCTGTGCGAAATATGTCAGCGTAAAAATAATGGCAAAGTACAACACTTCTTTACAAAGGAAATACATGCCCAGCTGAAAGAACTCTTCAAGTTTCTTAATCTGGAACCAAAGAAACAGTCATCCAAAACTAACACAGTACACTCCAGCGCACTTCTTTTAAGCCAGATTTGGTGTACAAGAAAATAAATAAATACGTGATTTTTCATTTTACCGAGAATATGTTTGTTTGTTTTTTTTAAATAAAGAGAACAAATATAAATAAATGTAAATTACAGTCTATTAATATTAGTGTTTTTTGGACTTTTTAAGTTTTCTCATTATGGGATAGAATCATGTCTTTATTACGTACATCACTGTTTGCTACTAGTGGAAGCATTATCTGAGGATTGTTACATGGGAAAGGACCTTTGATGAAGTCATGATTCAGGAGGGGGTTAGTGTCCTGCTCATGTTCTCCTGGAAGCAGGAGAACAATTTTTTTAAAAGAGAGAGAAATTGTAAATGGTGCTGTGTAGATCTGAAGTACAGATTCATGTAACAATACAAATCTACATGTGTATGAAACACTGGGGCAGATTTACTTTACCCGGTTCAGTCTCAATCCAGCGGCTCGTTCTCTGACGTTGATTGGGGTTCTGCCGGGATTCACTAAGGTCGTGCGCCCGATGTCCACTAGGTATCGCTGCTGCGCTGAAGTCCGCGGAATTCACCTTCTCCGTCTCGGTGAGTGCTATTCTTGCGATACAATTTTTTTTTAAATTCCGCGGCTTTTCTGAATCCGTCGGGTTTTCCCCCAATTTCTGTTGCGTGAAGCCGATGCGCCACAATCCGATCGCGTGCGCCAAAATCCCGGGGAAATATTAAGGACAAAACCGGGAAATGGATAAGTAATAAGTACATTTTTAGCAAAGTCATCGTTGCCACCATTGCAGCCTTGATTGAGCACGCCTGCATTCTCAGAGCATTAAAAAGATTGGATGTGGAAATTCCTTACCTCAGACCCTTCTTTTCTCTGACATCTTCATTTAGGGGAGGGTTTGGAGACCACAAATACATAAAATGGAGGCCTTGACTTGCTAAAATGGGTGGATTCAAATAATTCTTTGCAGTATCTATATAAATGCTTCTAGAATGTTCCTTGTTTCCTTGTTGTCTAGATTAACATCATCAACATCTCGATGATCATCTTCTGCTAACAAACATTTCTTTTGGATAGAGTAGATATAATCTCTAACCATTCTCGACAAAATTTACAAAATGCTAAGCTCTTTGATTTACTGCAAAACTCCAACCCAAGAAATCTAAGTAAACATTTTCACTCATGGATTCTAATGTTGTAATTGATTTTTAGGGGAAATGATATTGACACCATTTGCCTTTACAAAGGAAAAATTTGTACAAGTCTAGAAGTTAGTTGGTTCAATGTTTTATTGGTAAACTGAAGAGCTGTATTGCATTTCGGTATTTCTCTGCGGGAGAGACAGTCAATGCCAGTTAGTGAATTGAAAGAATGCACAAGAATTTAGTTAACTACATCTTTCTCTTTGCTTCTTATTTACATGCATACAGGCAGTTACGTACAAGATAGGCTCCATAGGTTTGTTCTTAAGTTGAATTTGTATGTAAGTTGAAACTGTATATTTTATAATGGAAGTTCTAGACAATTTTTTTTCTTTTGCCCCAGTGACAATTGGAGTTTCAAAATTTTTGGTGTAATTGGACCAAGAATTATCAATAAAGCTTCATTACAGACATCTTACAGCTGATCATTGCAGTCTGGGACTATAGTAAAGCATCCAGAGAGCTTCACCAGAGGTCACAGTGGGCAGAGGGGTCCGTCTGTAACTATGGGTTGTCTGTAAGTCGGGTGTCCTTAAGTAGGGGACCGCCTGTATATATGGTCTATTAATTTATATACCTATATACATAAACTTATATACTCGAGTAGTTAGTTGTTTCTACTCTATAACATGCTTCCTGCAGATAGGACACTATGTGCAATCTGCTCAGCTCCTCCTACTCTATAACATGCTTCCTGCAGATAGGACACTAGGTACAATCTGCTCAGCTCCTCCTGCTCTATAGCATACTGCCTGCAGATAGGACACTTTGTACAATCATCTGAAGCACCCATAAAAGTAGTAAGACCTACAACCTTATATTTTTTGAAACAGTGGTCCAAAGAAGTTGAAACTGTATATTTTACAATTGTAACTCCAGACAAAATTTTCTTTTGCCCCAGTGACAATTGGAATTACAAAATTTTTAGCTGTAATGGGACCAAGGATTATCAATAAAGCTTCTTTACAGACACTTCACAGCTGATCATTGCCATCTGGGACTAGAGTAAAGCATCCAGCGAGCTTCATCCGGTCACAGGGGGAAGAGGGGTCCGTCTGGAACTAGGGGTTGTCTGTAAGTCAGGTGTCCTTAAGTAGGGGACCGCCTGTATTTGGTTAACAAAGTATAATGCATCTATGTCAGTCATGGCTTACATTACAATGGTTGATAGGAGGTGACAAAAAATGTGAATGAGGCCTTAGGTAAATGCCAAGAGATGCTCCAGTAGTAGAATCTTTAGCATGTTCCTAAAATTATTCTGGATAGGATTAAGAATTGTGCACGCATTATCCATTTTATATGTGAAAGGTTACTTTAGCCTGAATGGTCTCCTTCACAAACACCAAATTATACACAGCATAATCCAGCTCAGCTAGTAAAGATTCTCTAATGTATTTTAAAATGTATCAATAATTCACAAGTTTACATTATTAATGAAGCTACAGTATCCATTAATTTACCTGGTGTATACTTTCAAAATACCAATCTTCTGTGAATTATGGCGGTTCTTTCCAGAGATATTATCATTCATAATTCTAGAGCCAAGAGCTTTTAAAGGATAATGCGTTAAAAGAAAATATTACAGAAGCCATTAGGAGACCTTTCCTCGACATGTCAGCTTTAACAATTTAATATACTACATGCCTGGTTTATAAATATACCCTGTATATGAAGACTGTAGATGGATAGATCAATAGATAGCACAAACATTCTGCTAAAGCTAAAGTAACAGTTGTCTATTTTCAAGCAAACCTGTCACCAGGAATGTCATTTAGAGCTGGTGATAGGTTCCAATAGACTTTACTGCCCTGATTTTAAAACTGCTTTGCTGTATTCTAAATGCTAATACTGTTTTATACAATTTTATTTCACATTACCTGGCTCCCTGACAGTAGTGTGTGATGGATGGCATCTCCTCGATGCATTCTACCTCTCATCCACACTCATTCAGCTACCTCCTACTCCCCTCTTTCTGTCACGGGTCTCACCACACGCTGCTTGAATGAAGCCAAGTAATGTGAGATAAAGTTTTATAAAGTGGTGGCAAAATGATGTCAAAGGCATTTTTAAAATCAGCATACCAAAGACTATTGGAATCTGTCACCAGTTAAAAATGACATTCCTAGTGGCAGGTTTGCTTGAATAAAAGACTTCCCCCTTTTGCTTACCTTAAGGCTCAGTTCACACCTACCTTCCATTTCCCAGTTGTTATTAAATAGCCAAAAAAAAGAATTGTAATGAAAGGCAATCTCATGAAGATAAAAGTTAATAAGAGACTGTTCACCTTCTGTTCTTAGTTTCCAACACATGAAGTACTGGAACCCCCAATGCAGATGTAAACTGAGCCTAGCTCCAACTCTTTACACTGAATATTAGGTGATTTGATTTTGATTTTCACACAGTTACAGAATTCTTTCTCTAGTCCCCACCATTCTTGAGCAATGACTGCTCTTTGTTTTGGCAACAAATATATAACTGTATATACTCGTGTATAAGCCGAGTTTTTCAGCACAAAAAATGTTCAGAAAAACCTCAACTCAACTTTTAAAGTCAATACTTTAAAAAAACACTTACAAAAAAGGCTTCCCGGCTCCTGTTCTTTCTTCTGTAACAGGCGGCAGGACACGGCCATGTTATCTCACAGCCGGCAGGCGCATAATATGACGGCAACGGCCGCGTCATACTATGCGACTGCCGGCAGAAAACATGGCCGCGTCCTGCAGTAAAGATGGAAATGAGCAGAAGCTGGTGGAGATGATAAAAAAATCCTCTTTAAGGTGTTCATAAAACCTCATTAGCAGTCAATTGAATGAGCCATTTAAAAAAAAAAAATGTATTTCCTTCCAAGAAAAAAGCAACATACATAACATGTAGTAATGTTCATTACAATAGTTAAGCTTCTTGTCAAAACTAAAGAGATAGGTTCAGGTCATTGTTCAGATTGAGCATAAATTGTCAACAACTCAAGCTACACATTATTCATAGTAGGACAGTCCTTGGGTACTGTAGGTGGTAGCATTATTTCAAGTGAAAGTGTTTGCATGAGGAGCCATTCACATCTAAGTTCAGCGAGTTCCATTCTCCCTTCTGTTATAAAACAGCAGAACATTTTTTTATAACGGAAGTTTTACAGGAAAGCAATGGGGAACAGAAGGACTTTCTGTTCACCTTTGGATCTTAGTTTCTGTTACCCTCTCCTAAAGTGGTGAGAGAATGATGGAAACACCTAAAGCAGGTGTGAACTGAGGCTGAGCCAAAATATGGTCATTTTAATCTGACATTATTTGTATAGCTTTTCCTAGGATTACACAATAAGGCTGCTTACACAGCCGTAGGCTTGCCTGGTCCTTGGTGAGGCTATGGCCCCACGCTGGGGAGGAAGAGACAGAGCGCATCATAGGGGGTGCCAGAGCCATCTATGGGGTTGTAAACTTGCGTCTGAATGTATGTCCCAAAAACGGCTGTGTAAAAGTAGCCTAGTATAGAGATCATATGACCCCCCAACTGCGGCCATTTTACGGATAGGAATGCCTCGCTGATGAGGTAAAAGACAGGAGGCTTCAATTTACATAACAAGAAAGCAGAGCAGAACTATTAATAGACGTTTATTGGTAAATTACCTAATTACCTAATACCCCCCCCCCCCAACACATACACACACATTACCAAAAACTTTAGGTTAAAAGTCAACCCCTTTAAGCAGCACAACAATGATGATAACTATATCTGAGTTCATACGGAACTGGGTAAAAAGTTCCTCCAAGTTATAAAACAATTACGAACAAGCAGCTTTCCAAATGTTGTATCAATATACAACATTACCTGCCATCTTGTACGCCGGATGGCTGGAATCATCCATATACTAGGAATCATTAGTTACAAAGACTCTTTCCATTGAGCAGCCAACAAAGGTCGTTGCTTACTTAAGTAACCAAACATGTGGCATTGGTGTCGGCACATTTACATTGTTCAGGACAGTGTGACATGATAGGTAAGTGTCTCTGCTGAATTCTTGAGAACATCATTATTGCTGTAAAGCACCTCCATATTTCACAGCAGAGGGAAGAAGAGACAGTGCAATGCTGCACAACTAGACTATAAATCTGAAATCAAGTGAGCATAAATAACGGACAGACAGCGTTCTGCTCTGGGGAACGAGTAACCCAAGTGTTGGTAAGCACTGAGAAATTGTACGATATATACCACGACGTCTCAAGCTCCATAGACTGTATCAATGTTCCCAACCTATAATACATTATTGCTTTACTTGTTACCAACTGATTCCAAAATAATCTCCATAGAAAAAGAGAAAAAATACAGCACAGTTTGCCTAAAAGAGATAGCGCCTCAGTCTTTTATTCATAGTTCCCAAATGACAAAAAAAGAAAATGCAAATATTGTTATTCACATCTTTCATCTGAGACGATTGGAAAAAAAAAATCAAATTTAAGATCTAAAAACCATAAATATACCTTGTGTATTCATATCTCTGAATTACTCTGAGAATCTAAATATACAGTCAGATACTAAAGTAAAGGAAATAAATGGGGACTAAAAAATGGATTTTCAAAGATATGACTAAGAATAAGCTATATTATAACATGATGAAACCACTTTAACCGCTTTAGTCTAGTGCCAATCCAGCTTAGTCTGCTGTAGTCATGTGACCACTGAGGTAAGTGATTGGCTGCATAGCTCGTCTGGGTGATATATGTGATGTCATCACTATAAAATGGGAACCTCCAGAGTACTGTACAGGTGGTCCCCTACTTAAGAACACCTGACTTACAGACGGACCCCTGGTAACAGACGGACCCCTCTGCCCACTGTGACCTCTGGTGAAGTTCTCTGGAAGTTAATTTAGTCCCAGACTGCAATGATCAGCTTTAAGTGTCTGTAATGAAGCTTTATTCATAATCCTTGGTCCCATTACAGCAAAAAAATTTGAAACTCCAATTGTCACTGGGGCAAAAAATATTTTTTGTCTGGATCTACAATTGTAAAATTCCGACTTATATACAAATTCAACTTAAGAACAAACATATGGAACCTATCTTGTATGTAAACCTGGGACTGCCTGTATATAGATGGGGACTGAACAACTGAATAGTAGCTTTTAATTAAATTAAATTTAGTTCTTTTTTTTTAGTTTTTTTCTTAGCCATAGTTTATCAATTTCACATTTTAACTAGTTTTTACCTAACAAACTTAAAAAACGATAATTATACTGTGGCTATTAGTTTTGATGAGTGAAGTTGACCTCATTTCAGATGATGCTTGATATTGTGTAGTGGGGAGTATAGTAACCATTTTTTCTTATATACTTCATTAAGAAATTCTACTTAGGATGTAAAAAACAGGCTGAAATGCGCCCCTTAGTTACAAGATACCTCTATGGCAAATCTGTCTACAGGAATGAAGACGGGTCTCTCTTTCCTCTCCTGTTTGTTACACAGCTGTGAGTGGTAACCCTTTCTGCTGTCTCCCTGGCTGAAGTATGCTATAAGCATTTTTTTTAAGCTAAAGCCTCCCAAAGCTGTTTAACCAAACACAGGGATTCAATGTGAGCTTGTGCAACCTCCATAGGCACACACTGTATAGGCTGGAATACTGATCTCTATGGAGCTTGATTTTTTTTACAAACTAAGCAGAATTTGTTAATGAGGTATATTAGAAAAAATGTTTACCAAATTTCCACACTCACAATATAAAAAGTGCCTCAAATGACAGTTACATTTTAATGTGGTCAATCTATACTGTCAATACACAGGAGAGAATGCAGACTGTGTCTCTTTGGCAGAATGCAAGCAATGGAATGGACTTTCATAACTAGATTGCTTTAAGGTCATTGGATCTTGTCAGTACAGTATATAGGGCATTGATCCGTCTAGGTTAAAGACCATAGACATTGGTCAGGAAGGAATTATTTCTCTTTATGGAGGAGAAATGGATATTTGGGTGGTTAATTCTTTTGGAAAAGATTTGCTGGCTTAGCTATTATTCCACATCATGTCAATAGGTTTCTTGGAAGTCAGCCATTTATGTAGAGTGAGCTGCCTTATTTAAGGTAGATGTAGATCCATAGTTTTTTCTTTTCCCATCCTGAAAAATGTGTTTGCATATTACTTACCCAGAATCCCTAACAGAAAATGCAGGTGCTTTAAGATTCTGTAAGCCTATAAAGATAGCCTGCGGAGAATGGATCTCTTCCTCACTGTAAAATACAAGCCTCTGGCATTCTGCAAACTGCTTACTGCAGCATGGAAAGGATACAGTGATCAGTAATCAGCAATGGTTGTACCTGTGCTAAAAGCAACGGCCTGAAGCAGGGTGAGGGCCAACAATGAACCTGCAGTTGTTACTACAAGAATTCTTGAACTTTTTTAAGGTGCAGTAATCTCCAGGCATATACTGCCTATTGAATTATTATTCAGAAGAAGTAAGGAAATGATGGTGTTCTTAAGTAAAGTAAGTACTTAAACATCAATGGTATATGTGATGTATATGGCAACATCCATATTGACATCCTAGGCTTGAAAAAAAAAGCACTCATTTGTTGCCAAATCAATAGTATGGATATAAACTCCTTTCTTCTCATTGGTACCTACAAAATAGGAAGCTGTCCAGAAAGTTAATGTACAAACCACAAAAGAGCCCACAAAAATGATTATGGAAGAAACCTACATTGCTTTCTTTCATGAAACATCACCCGTCAGACTCCATACCTAAGGGGGATTTCCTATTTGGGGCCTTGTGGTTGAAGTGGTGATAGTTAAAATAACCTCTGTAAGCCCATATTAATGGCCTCTGCTACCTTCAAAAATATAAGCAGGAAAGTTATATACAATGCAGGGGTGCACTCGCCATGAGGCAAGTTGAGCTTCCTGCCTAAGGCAACATCACTTGCAGCAAGATGGGGCACAGAAGCACTTACTACAAAGCAATTACAGCACTGGGGATGCAATTCCAAACTTCTGATGATGACATCACTTCCCCCACTTTCCATGTGTTATTCCACCACAGTATGCAGTACGTGTTGCGGTTCTTTAAAAATAGTTTGCATTTCATTAGCCACCTTTGTAAATCACTGTGTAATCTTTACGTCCTGAGATGTTCTCATCTACATTCCAGGCATCTCTGCTACACTATATGATTTAGCCGATAAAATAATGGCACATAACCTTGACGCATTAACACGAAGATATTCCAAATACCTTCAACTGTAGGATTAATGCTAAAACGGTAGTTTATTGCACCATGATTTGTGCTCCCTGAGTGGTACCAGGCAAGCAGATAAACATTAGTATGACAAAATAGCTTGTACAAACAGCAATTGCTGAAGCTTTTCTAAAATACATTTAACATATATTATAATTGCAGGAGAAGACATTACACCGCAGTATGCCTGCATTACTGAATATTTCTTTGAATACACAAACAATGTCCCTTGGCTCCAGTTAATCTCCTATCCAAATAAATGTTTTCTAAAATGATCCTTTGGGAGAGGAGTGTATTTGACTAATTGGGAACAGCTAAATGCACCTAGTTTAGGAATAACAAGAGTTAGAATTATGTAGAGCAATAGATAATGGCGTAACGGAGGCTCATTCAGACTCCTGAATAAAACTCGCAACATCATTAGGTGGCAGAATGTGAAAAGGGAACAAAAGTGTTATACATTCTGTTACAGTGCGGAGATTTCGTAAAGCTTTTTATATAATTTCGTATATAACTGCAGAGATGATTTATTATTGAAAACCTTTATTCAGGTTCTCAATAATTCCAAAGTCTTATTATCCAGTATTTGTTCCAAAATTCAAAGTTTAAATCAGGTAACTTTCCCCTGATTTTGGAGAAAAAAAGAAGCAAAGGTCGTAAATAGAGATGAGCAGACCCGAACCTGACGTTCGGGCTTGGCTGCGCCCCCACGTGACCAGGGCAGACAATCTGGCATATTCACAACCATAGCAACTAGTCATGGCTTTGTTTGTCCAGGGATGTTCCTGTAGTGAATTACAGCCATGGCTAGTAGCTCGGGGAGCTAATTTGTCAAACAGTCAATCCAGCAATATGTACGGATTCGGCGGGAGCACCCGAAGCCGACAGGAAGTTTGTGTCTGCTCATCTCTAGTTGTAAATGGTTATCTGTTTTTCGTTATAATTTTTTTCATACACTTTTGAAAGCCAACAGCTGTTCTGTCCCACCAACCCAGGGTTCTGTCCCACCTACCTTCAGTGTCATTAAAGACTGGTGAAGCTTTCACTTACTAGACTACTAACCTCATGGACGGTTTTGAGAACTTTGTCAAAGACAACGTAATTAAAATGTTCATCATTCCAAAGAGTGAAACTTTACAGGACTCCTAGTTGAGGCAGAGAGACAGTCCTGAACAGTCCACCCACATATAATAAGTGACTTCTATGTCCACACAACAATACAGAGGAGCAGAGATAAGTAAATTACCCAAGATTCGTTTTGCTGGAGCTGTGACAAATATTTCAAAAGTTTCAGTTTAAGGCAAAATCAAAGCAATGATGCTCCAATTGTCAGGGAAAATGGCACAATCACTGTGTGTGGGGCAAGTAATCAGGACTCTCACTGTCAATAACGGTGTGTAGTGGGGTAATCAGGACTGTCACTGTCAATCACTGTGTGATGGTGGTTAATCAGCCATTTACTGTTAATCACTGTGTGTGGGCAGGGTATTCAGGACTCTCCTCTTTTATCACTGTGTGTGGGCGGGGTATTCAGGACTCTCCCCTTTTATCACTATATGTGGGTGGAGTAATTAGGAGCCTCGCTTTCCTTCCTAGGATTCCTGTCAGGATTTACTTTAATCTTCTGGCCATCTAAAATCACTTGATATGTTTACTTTATTACAATTCAACACCCAATGGTAGTACAACTAAAATTGTCGTTCTCCTGTTTCAAGACACCACAGCAAGATTCCAGCAAGTGGAGGAAGAACTAAGCATATGCGATATGTTAGCACCCCCTTCAGTAAGAGAATAAGCAGAGTAGACTTTTGGCTGCACCGTCCCTTTAAACCCATTTGAAGTTTCGCTATAAAGTTCCGTTTTTATAGTCTTTAGCTGCCAGTCCGGTACGGCTCTTCTTTCACATTTTAATGTGTGCTCTCATTTGGCTCGTCCAGCGACGTATTTCATATCTTTCAATTTTCAGTTTATTATAAAACACAGCAGAGACACCGGAGGAATGAAACAATGACTGTCAATCCTTTGTCGCAGATTTAGTTATTGTAAAGGACATTAAATGTAAACACTGAGAAGTATCCGTCTGCTCTGCAACGGGAGATACCATGCTAATATTTGCTCCATATATTACTCTGCTTACACAGCTACATTAAAACAATCATTTCACTCAATTATATTGGCAGCCAAAGAGATGTTTGTCGAGCTGCAAAACAATTCAACTATACGAGACTCTGATCCTCCGAAGCAAATAATATATTGTGATTCTAGAATGGGAGCGCTGCCTTTTGATTGTATTGCCATTATTTCCTATGGAGTTCTTGAGATTCCCACCAGGGAAATATGCTTAGAGCAATACACGGCACTCAACAAATGAAGATCCTGCTTCAGCAGACTGCTTCAGGAAATAAAGTTTTATTTTATTGCAGTATTCTGGTTCCCCATAAAAATATGATTACGAGAAGATAGTTCTGTAACTTCTGCAGCACAGGTCCAAATGAGGGCAAAAACTTCAAGCTATTTAATACATTAACTTGAAGCAGCCTCTTTGGACAGTCATTGTTTTGTTCCTTGGTAAACAGTAAAAGAATCGGCCCAGTGTTCATTTAACTCTACTATTACGGGTAACTATGGGGACACAGTTTTTCCAATCCATACTAAAGCTACATTTCAAAAGTTCAATTGTGAAATAAAAATCATTGAAAATGGTACCAATTAGAGATAAGCAAATATTTTCTTCAACTCATGGATTCAGTAAGAATCTTGCCATCTTTGGCCACTAAATCGAGTCTGAATTTATTTCTGATTTGCTTCAGATTAATATACAATAATAACAAATGTCTAAAATGGCCATCGATTTCCATAATTGTTAGTTTGCACCATGTCCAATATTATAGTTTTTTGTGAAAACTGAAAATAATAAAAAAATTCTGTATAAAATTTACAAATGGAAAAAGTACAATTTTATGAAAGACTAGAGGGGGGTTATGAGCCAATTTCCTGGACGATTAAAGCAAGATGGGTTCCTACCAAAGAGATTCATAAATCAATGTAATCCTAGTAAAAATGTGGCACAGCTTTGGCAAAGTGAAACTTGAATGATTTGTTCATCTATAGGACCAATGTTTACAGTCTCTTACTTTGAAGGACTATGTAGTTTTATTAAATATAAAGTCAATTTTGTCTCCACATTTAATACATTACTGTAGTTGCCCTGCATTGGGGCTGCTGGCATATGAGACCCTTGTTTACAGATTTCCATATAGAAGACAGACATTTTCTACTGGTCCTAATTCATTTGCAGTAATTAGTGTTTAGGTGGCCTTCTATAGACGGTTATACACAACACAATTGGAAACTGAACCTACAGATTTTGGTGGGACCAGCAAATTATGTCATGTTAGCTTTAAGGCAAAAGTTGTGGAAAAAAGGCTCACAAGGGAGATTAGCTGCCCCTAGCAGTAACTAGAAGAGGCTCACGCCCAGGTTCACATATAAAACACATTACAGGCGGTCCCCTTCTTAAGGACACCAGACTTACAGACGACCTCTAGTTACAAATGGACCTCTCTGTCCCCTGTGGCCTCTGGTGAAGCTCTCTGGAAGCTTTACTATAGTCCCAGGCTGCAATGATCAACTGTAAGGCGTCTGTAATGAAGTTTTATTGATAATCCTTGCTCCCATAACAACAAAAGATTTAGAAAATACAATTGTTACTGGGACAAAAATATTTTTTTTTAAAGTTACAATTATAAAATATACCAGTTCTGAGTTACATACAAATTCAACTTAAGAACAAACCTAAAGAATCTATCTTGCACATAACCCGGGAACTGCCTGTATATAAAATACCCTTCCCCTTTTTGTAAATGGGCTCCCTGTAAATAAGTTAAAAACAAATTTGTTAACTAAAGTACTATTCTGTGTCATGAAACTGACCTACAAGTGCAGGGGAAGTTCTTGGCCCAAAATCCAACTCCCTCTTCAGGGGTTTCCTATAAGCCTGTGCTATTAATAATAAAGGTGCCCTTATATTTGGAAATGCCCTTTGACCTCATATGCCACCAGGACCTTTAATTCTAATAATTTTGCCTTTGTATTTTCTTTGTGTATACAAATATAGAAATAGGTGCCATGAAAGCAATTTATATTTTTAGGCAATCTTTTTGTAAAAATGCCTTTGTATGCCTTTTCCACAAAGCATTAGAACTAATAGGGCAACATGACAGGTGTTATTTTCAGTTTTTTTGTGTGTAATGTACGGGTGGAAAGTCGACATCTGGAAGAAGATCACAACCTGCTACTGTCATCTCTCCTCCTGTAAAAGTAAAAGTCAGAAATGGCAACAAACAAAAATGTTTTTGCATTTTTTTTTTAGAGAACATTGAACTTTGAAGCAAAATTGCATGGGGGCGTAAATAGTTTTAAAGTGCTCTTTGGCATTTTCACAATCTGCCATGAGTCCACTGTACTTTCAGGAAAATATGGATACAGCAATGTATCGATTGACAAAAATTGACAATGATATAATTATGCAGTATATCTGGTCTCAGAACAAAACAAAACTTATTAAAAGAGAGGGACTAACAGTATGCACCATAGGTTTTAAAACATTAAGTGCTCACGTTGAATATGTTAGTGTATATATGCAGTATTGGTATGGTACTATAATATAAAGGGAAGGGGGTATACAATCATTTACATTTTTTAATTTTTTTTTTATCAAAGTTGAAAAATTTCCTGCCAAAATTTTACTTAATGGGTTTTCTTGTCAAGATTAGAGAAGTGTGGACCAACCCCTCAATGTTCAGGTCTGTGCCAGACATTTCAGCTTGGGGGACTTCAGCTAGAAGTTCAGGCTCAGCTTTTGGCCTCAACCCTGCCAGTTAAAAATGTTAACCTGGATATGTCTGCTTATCCCTAGTCACTTACCCAATCAGCCGTTTTACCCCATAGCTGGAGCCAAAAACAGACATCTCTATCCATAGTGTAGTGGGCTACAGGTGCTGCTCTTATTGAAGTGCATGAGAGTGGGATCTGCATTGACCCATGATGGCTCTTATGGTATGGATGATCCCTATGGTATGGATGGTTCCTATGATATGGATGATTTCTATGGTATGTAAGATTCCTATGATATGGATGATTTCTATGGTTTGTATGGTTCATATGATATGGATGATTCCTATGGTATGTAAGATTCCTATGATATGGATGATTCCTATGGAATGGATGGAGTCAGGTCTGTAGTGTAGAACAGCTGATTGTCAAGGGTGTCAGGGATCTCACAAAAAAACTATTAGTGATCCAAGAGATGGATCATCAATAAATGTTGGCCAGAAGATATTTGGGTGCACAAGGCAACCTGTAATTTGATTTAAATACCCCAATTGTCCATGTGTTATTCTCCAAAGAAAACTCACCAAGAATTTGGGAAGCACTCATTATTAGGCGCCATGATATACCACCAATGGGCTTCTCTTCGGCCCTGCTATTGCTATGTATGCTTATGATTTTACAGAAACATAAAGATAACTTTCCTGACAGATTTCATTTGAATTGTGGCAGAAGCTGCATTATAGAACCATTCTCCCCCGCAAGCAATTCTTAAAGGGGAGAAAATTTGAAGCCTAATGGAAGTCGATGGGGTCTAGAGTACGGAGCCACAGGGATTCTGTGTGTCACAGTAAAACCTCTCTGAACACAGAGAACAGAAGTATTGTGAACGGAAAGGGTATATGTTGTATTTCTGCACTATTTTCATGATGGTCAATGACTGTACAGTGTAGTGTGAGTCATTACAAAAAGAATTAGAAGGAGTACGAGGTAAAGATTAGATTCCGCCATCTGAGTCGCAGCGCACCACCTGTGATCTGTCATTTTAACTTACAAATGATGTTACGGATACTTAAAAAAAAAAAAAAGAAAAAATTACAACAGAGTATAAAACAAAACAAAAAAAAATACAACGGAGGAAAAAAAATAAAAAAAGAACATCTTCCCCGCTTTTAACCTTGAGATGTGTGGACACAGATCCTGCCGGAGACGGTGATGGCTGATTTAATTGCTGACACTGGAACATGTCAAACTGTGTAACAACCTCGGATACACAAACAATAAAAAGACCATCAATTAGGATGTGACATGATGGGGGATTTGGAAGAAGTCTCATAGAGAAATCCTGGAAATTGATTAGCTTTCTGTAACCTTTAAAGAATGCAGTACACAGCGAGTCCCGTAAACTCAAAAGATAAACATGGAATTAATAAGAGCAGATAGATTGACCACGTCCAAGGGAATACGCATTCAGGAGGCACATAACATGGAGCTTCTGTATAAGTAGGTAGAGAGAGAGGAAGCAGAGATTGGAAATGATGAAAGGAGGGAAGCCAAAGAGAGAGGAGAATGGAGAAGATAGGGAAAAGCAGGAGAACGGGGGAATAAGAGGGACAGAACTGATAATATATGGTCAAAATATAGAAGGAAATAGGAAAAGAAATGTGAAAATACAAGGAAATACAGTATACAAGAGGAATATGTTGATATATATGGGCCCAGTGGCTCAGTAGTAAGCACTACAGCCTTGCAGCACTGGGATCCTGGGTTTAAGTCCCATCCAGGTCAACATCTGCAAAGAGTTTGTGTGGGTTTCCTCCGGGTCTTTCAGTTTCCTCTCACACTCCAAAACATACTGGTAGGTTGATTAGATTGTGAGCCCCATTGGGGGCAGGGACTGATTTGGCAAGCTCTGTGCAGTGCTGTGTAATCTGTGTGCGTTATATAAATAAAGGCATTATTATTGTATGGGAAATGTATAGGAGAAATAGAAGAAAATTGGGATTTGCAGAGCATAGCATGAAATGCTGTAGAATGCATTGGAGAGAAAAATTGGGAAATACTAGGATTTGCTGTTCACATGAGGAAATGGGAGATTTGGGGATTTTCAGGACAAAGGGTAAAAAAACTGAAATATGCAAAATAAGAGCACATTCAGATGTGTATTCCCATTTTAATCATGCAAAAGCCACATCCATTCACAATTTTGCGTATGCATTAGTTATTTCACATGCTCATAAACTGATTCATCCTTTGACATCCATTTACTGTCTCTTCCTTTGTGGTTTACATTAATTAAAAAAGTGCTGCATTTTTGTCTAATGTTTGAATAAGTCCATAGAAAATAATGGGTATTCCATCACTGAATACCATCAGCTCATCTGAACAAGCACCAAAAGGATATTCCATACGGGAGAGAAAGTATAACAGAGAAGATGAAATATAATGGATATATGAGAAGACATTTAAGAAGAACAGTATACATGCAAAGTGTGGGACAGAATACAAGCCTTACCCATCTAGCTGCGCTGGCATACAATTACACTATTGTCTGACCATTCGGTCGCATACTATAGCAAGTGCCCTGGACTGGCCCACGCCACCACTGGGCACATCTCCCTTTACACCTCTCAACTTTCACTTGGCATGAAGTTGGCATAAAGGGGAATTTCACAAGTTCTGATATACATGTACCCTACTGCCAGTAGTGCATTATATTATAGGCAGTTTGGGGGCTATCCCAGGGCCCAAGCCTTCTAGGGGACCCATGGCAACCCAAGCCACCCACCGAATTTTATACCAATAAGGACCTTCACCCATGAAAACTCATCTGTCCCTGCTCTCAATACATATGTACACAATAGCCACTTCAGGACCTTTGAAGTTCCTCTATAGGTCCTGAAACCATAGATTGAAAGAAGGCAGAAGAGACATATCCTCCATTTTCCAAGAAGCTTCATTCTAGTACCATATGTAAGAAGTTATTCCAGACCTGTAGGAGCTATTATATTTAGAGATGAGCGAACATGCTCGTCCGAGCTTGATGCTCGTTCGAGCATTAGCGTACTCGAAACTGCTCGTTGCTCGGACGAATACTTCGCCCGCTCGAGAAAATGGCAGCTCCCGCCGTTTTGCTTTTTGGCGGCCAGAAACAGAGCCAATCACAAGCCAGGAGACTCTGCACTCCACCCAGCATGACGTGGTACCCTTACACGTCGATAGCAGTGGTTGGCTGGCCAGATCAGGTGACCCTGGGATAGACTAGCCGCTGCCCGCGCTGCTCGGATCATTCTGTGTCTGGATGCCGCTAGGGAGAGAGCTGCTGCTGGTCAGGGAAAGCGTTAGGGTGTTCTATTAGCTTACTGTTAGGCAGGAGTGATTCTCCAAGAACCCAACAGCCCTTCTTAGGGCTACAATAACGTTCTACTTTTTTTTTTTTTATTTGCATCTAGTACCATTTTGTGAGGAATTAGCAGGGGGACTTGCTACCGTTGTGTTTAGCTCTTAGTGGCACACATATCCACCTCAAACACCAAAGTGGGAAAATTTAGTAGGGGTTGGATTTCAATTAGGCACAGTCTGCCATTTTTCCTTTTTTATTTTACGTTTATTTTGTTTAATAACTCAGTGTCATCTCATCTGGCATAGTAGTGTGCTTTCATACTTGGCTAGAAAATAGCCATAGGAGAATCCAAACGGCTTACGCCTACAGTAGCGTTATATATTTGATTTCTGGTTGATCTGCTGGTGGCTGTACTTGCTGCAGTGCATCTACTAGCCAATTGTGAGCAATTTGTAGTGAGACTTGCGACCGCTGTGTTTTGCGCTTAGTGACGCACATATCCATTGCAAAGACCGAAGTGGGAAAATTTAGTAGGGGTTAGATTTCAATTAGGCACAGTCTGCCATTTGTCCTTTTTTATTTTACGTTTATTTTGTTTAATAACTCAGCGTCATCTCATCTGGCATAGTAGTGTGCTTTCATACTTGGCTAGAAAATAGCCATAGGAGAATCCAAACGGCTTACGCCTACAGTAGCGTTATATATTTGATTTCTGGTTAATCTGCTGGTGGCTGTACTTGCTGCAGTGCATCTACTAGCCAATTGTGAGCAATTTGTAGTGAGACTTGCGACCGCTGTGTTTTGCGCTTAGTGACGCACATATCCATTGCAAAGACCGAAGTGGGAAAATTTAGTAGGGGTTGGATTTCAATTAGGCACAGTCTGCCATTTGTCCTTTTTTATTTTACGTTTATTTTGTTTAATAACTCAGCGTCATCTCATCTGGCATAGTAGTGTGCTTTCATACTTGGCTAGAAAATAGCCAAAGGAGAATCCAAACGGCTTACGCCTACAGTAGCGTTATATATTTGATTTCTGGTTGATCTGCTGGTGGCTGTACTTGCTGCAGTGCATCTACTAGCCAATTGTGAGCAATTTGTAGTGAGACTTGCGACCGCTGTGTTTTGCGCTTAGTGACGCACATATCCATTGCAAAGACCGAAGTGGGAAAATTTAGTAGGGGTTGGATTTCAATTAGGCACAGTCTGCCATTTGTCCTTTTTTATTTTACGTTTATTTTGTTTAATAACTCAGCGTCATCTCATCTGGCATAGTAGTGTGCTTTCATACTTGGCTAGAAAATAGCCATAGGAGAATCCAAACGGCTTACGCCTACAGTAGCGTTATATATTTGATTTCTGGTTAATCTGCTGGTGGCTGTACTTGCTGCAGTGCATCTACTAGCCAATTGTGAGCAATTTGTAGTGAGACTTGCGACCGCTGTGTTTTGCGCTTAGTGACGCACATATCCATTGCAAAGACCGAAGTGGGAAAATTTAGTAGGGGTTGGATTTCAATTAGGCACAGTCTGCCATTTGTCCTTTTTTATTTTACGTTTATTTTGTTTAATAACTCAGCGTCATCTCATCTGGCATAGTAGTGTGCTTTCATACTTGGCTAGAAAATAGCCAAAGGAGAATCCAAACGGCTTACGCCTACAGTAGCGTTATATATTTGATTTCTGGTTGATCTGCTGGTGGCTGTACTTGCTGCAGTGCATCTACTAGCCAATTGTGAGCAATTTGTAGTGAGACTTGCGACCGCTGTGTTTTGCGCTTAGTGACGCACATATCCATTGCAAAGACCGAAGTGGGAAAATTTAGTAGGGGTTGGATTTCAATTAGGCACAGTCTGCCATTTGTCCTTTTTTATTTTACGTTTATTTTGTTTAATAACTCAGCGTCATCTCATCTGGCATAGTAGTGTGCTTTCATACTTGGCTAGAAAATAGCCATAGGAGAATCCAAACGGCTTACGCCTACAGTAGCGTTATATATTTGATTTCTGGTTGATCTGCTGGTGGCTGTACTTGCTGCAGTGCATCTACTAGCCAATTGTGAGCAATTTGTAGTGAGACTTGCGACCGCTGTGTTTTGCGCTTAGTGACGCACATATCCATTGCAAAGACCGAAGTGGGAAAATTTAGTAGGGGTTAGATTTCAATTAGGCACAGTCTGCCATTTGTCCTTTTTTATTTTACGTTTATTTTGTTTAATAACTCAGTGTCATCTCATCTGGCATAGTAGTGTGCTTTCATACTTGGCTAGAAAATAGCCATAGCAATAGGATAGCATTGTTTGGTTTTAAAAACTCAAAAACACAAAAAAAAAAAAAAAACACAAAAAAAAGTTAAAAAAAAATTAAAGCTATAACTTTCATTTTAAAAATGTTTAACCCGAGGGCTAGGGGTAGAGGATGAGGGCGGGGACGTGGGCGTCCAACTACTGCAGGGGTCAGAAGCCGTGGTCCTGGCCGGGGTGAGACACCACCTGCTTATGAGGGAGCAGGGGAACGCCGCAGAGCTACACTCCCTAGGTTCATGTCTGAAGTTACTGGGACTCGTGGTAGAGCACTGTTGAGGCCAGAACAGTGCGAACAGGTGATGTCGTGGATTGCTGACAATGCTTCGAGCAATTTGTCCACCAGTCAGTCTTCCACGCAGTCCACCCATGTCACCGAAATCGCCACTCCTCCAGCTCCTGCACCTCAGCCTCCTCCCCCCCAGTCTGCCCCCTCCCAGGAAAATTTGGCATTTGAACCGGCATACTCTGAGGTACTGTTTTCTGGACCCTTCCCACAGTCACAAACCACTTGTCCGGTTGCTGCTGAGCAATTTTCCGATGCCCAGGTTTTCCACCAGTCACAGTCTGTGGGTGATGATGACCTTCTTGACGTAGTGGAAGTGTGTAAAGAGGTGTCCGACGATGAGGAGACACGGTTGTCAGACAGTGGGGAAGTTGTTGTCAGGGCAGGGGGGAGCAGACTGAGGGATCGGAGGATGATGAGGTGACAGACCCAAGCTGGGTTGAGAGGCCGGGTGAACACAGTGCTTCTGAGACGGAGGAGAGTCCTCGACCAGAACAGGTTGGAAGAGGCAGTGGTGGGGCCAGACGGAGAGGCAGGGCCAGAGCTGGTGCATCAGCGCCAAATGTGTCAACTAGTGAAGCTCCCGTGGCGAGGGCTCTTGCGGCGAGGGCTAGATCTTCAGAAGTCTGGAGGTTCTTTAAGGAAACACCGGATGACCGACGGACTGTGGTGTGCAACATTTGCCAAACCAGGCTCAGCAGGGGTTCCACCACTACTAGCTTAACTACCACCAGTATGCGCAGGCATATGAATGCTAAACACCCCACTCAGTGGCAACAAGCCCGTTCACCTCCGGCCGTGCACACCACTGCTCCTTCCCCTGTGTCAGCTGATAGTCAGCCCCCTGCCCAGGACCCTGCCACAAAAACCCCATCGTCACCTCCACGATCCTCCACAGCATCCACCAGCGTTCAGCTCTCCATACCCCAGACGCTGGAGCGGAAACGCAAATATAGTGCAACCCACCCGCACGCCCAAGCCCTTAATGTGCACATCTCCAGATTGCTTAGCCTGGAGATGCTGCCCTATAGGCTAGTAGAGACCGAGGCCTTTCGCAACCTCATGGCGGCGGCCGCCCCTCGGTATTCGGTCCCCAGCCGCCACTACTTTTCCCGATGTGCCGTCCCAGCCCTGCACCAGCACGTGTCAGACAACATCACCCGTGCCCTGACCAACGCCGTTTCTGACAAGGTCCACCTGACCACGGACACGTGGACGAGTGCTGCCGGGCAGGGCCACTATATATCGCTGACGGCACATTGGGTTAACTTGGTGGAGGCTGGGACCGAGTCTGACCCTGGGGCTGGTCATATATTGCCGACGCCGAGGATTGCGGGGCCTACCTCGGTCCAGGTGTTTCAGGCCTACTATGCCTCATCCTCCTCCCACCCCTCCTCCACCTCCTCCTCCGAACTACCATCCGTGGGCACGGCGCCATCAGTCGGTAGCTCTAGGCACAGCAGCAGTGCCGTTGCTAAGCGACAGCAGGCGGTGCTCAAACTGCTGAGCCTAGGCGATAAAAGGCACACCGCCCAAGAGCTATTACAGGGCATCACGGCGCAGACTGATCTGTGGCTGGCACCGCTGAACCTGAAGCCAGGCATGGTTGTGTGTGACAACGGCCGTAACCTGGTGGCGGCTCTGCAACTCGGCAGACTGACACATGTGCCGTGCCTGGCCCATGTGTTAAATCTGATAGTTCAGCGTTTCCTCAAGACATACCCCAATCTGTCAGATTTGCTCACGAAGGTGCGCCGCATCTGTGCGCATTTCAGGAAGTCCAGCACAGATGCTGCCACTCTCAGGGCAGCGCAGCGCCGCCTCCAACTGCCCGCTCACCGACTGTTGTGCGACGTGCCCACGAGGTGGAATTCAACACTGACCATGTTATCCAGAGTTTACCAGCAGCGCCGAGCCATTGTAGACTGCCAGATGTCAACTTCCACCAGAACTGGTAGTCAGGTCAGTCAGCTTCCTCAAGTCTACAATGAGGAGTGGACGTGGATGTCTGATATCTGTCAGGTGCTGAGTAACTTTGAGGAGTCAACACAGATGGTCAGTGGCGATGCCACCATCATCAGCCTCACCATCCCGCTGCTTGGCCTGTTGAAAAACTCTCTGATCAGCATGAAGTCGGAAGCTTTGCGCTCGTCACAAGAGACGGGGGAAGAAGATTCCCTTGTTGATAGCCAAAGCACCCTTAGGTCTGTTTCTCAGCGCATATCGGAGGAGGTGGAGGTGGAGGAGGATGAGGAGGAAGAGGAGGAGAATATTGGCGAGACACAAGAGGGGACCATTGTTGAGTCCTTCACTGTTCAGCGTGTATGGGCAGAAGAAGAGGAGTTGGAGGAGTTGGAGGAGGAGGAAATGGACAGTCAGGCCAGTGAGGGGAGTGAATTCTTACGCGTTGGTACTCTGGCGCATATGGCAGATTTCATGCTAGGCTGCCTATCCCGTGACCCTCGCGTTCAAAGAATTTATTCCAGCACCGATTACTGGGTGTTCACTCTCCTGGACCCACGGTACAAGCAAAATCTTTCCACTCTCATCCCTGCAGAGGAAAGGAGTGTGAGAATGCATGAATACCAGCAGGCCCTGGTTCACAAGCTGAAACAGTATTTCCCTTCTGACAGCGCTAGCGGCAGAGTGCGTAGTTCTGCGGGACAAGTAGCGAGGGAGAGTAGGCGAGCAGGCAGCTTGTCCAGCACTGGCAAGGGTACGCTTTACAAGGCTTTTGCCAGCTTTATGTCACCCCAGCAAGACACTGTCACCTGTCCCCAGTCTCGGCAGAGTAGGGCTGATCTTTACAGAAAGATGGTGAGGGAGTACGTAGCTGACCATACCATCGTCCTAAATGATCACACAGCTCCCTACAACTACTGGGTTTCAAAGCTGGACATGTGGCACGAACTGGCGCTGTACGCCTTGGAGGTTCTTGCCTGCCCTGCCGCTAGCGTCTTGTCCGAGCGGGTTTTCAGTGCAGCTGGTGGCATCATCACCGATAAGCGTACACGCCTGTCGACTGAAAGCGCTGACAGGCTGACGCTTATTAAAATGAATAAAGCCTGGATTTCTCATAATTTCCAATCTCCACCAGGTGAAGGAAGCTCAACCTGAATAATTGATCCACTCCTCCTCCTCCTCATTTTCCTCCTTCTCCTCCTCTTTGTACAGTAAAGCAGAGGAAACTGGCTATTTTTTGACAGGGCCCACTGGCTCTAGCTATAGTACTTTATGTATTTAATTTTTCTGGAGGGCCACCGACCCGGTCCTCTGTTTTAAACAATTTTTGGGAGTGCCACATACAGGCACTCAATCTATTCAATTTTTCTGGAGGGCCACCTACCTGCTCCTCTGGTTTGAAAACTTTTTGGGACTGCCACATACAGGCACTCAATCGATTCCATTTTTCTGGAGGGCCACCTACCTGCTCCTCTGGTTTGAAAACTTTTTGGGACTGCCACATACAGGCACTCAATCTATTCTATTTTTCTGGAGGGCCACCTACCTGCTCCTCTGGTTTGAAAAATTTTTGGGACTGCCACATACAGGCACTATCCAAATTAAATTGTCTCCATAGCAGCCTCCACACGTTATCTCCATTGCTACCTCCAAAAGTCGTCCATATAGCTGCCTCCATACATCGTCCCTTTATCAAACGAGGTGTGTCAGGCAGAAATTTGGGTTGTTTTCATGGATTCCACATCAAAGTTGTTAACTTTGTCGCCACCCAGCTGTGTTATCCACAAAATATACTAATAAACTTTTATCATTTACCAATATTATTTCAGCGCTTCTTGCGCATCTGTTTACATTCCCCTCACCCGCCATATCCCAAACTTATAAGAACGCTACTACACTTGATCTTATACAAAAGGTTCTTAGAAGTGCTGTTTGGGGAGTAGCCTAGAGACAGGGGCTTGGCTTGGCGAAAGCTCGCCTGGCTGCGGAGCGCCAGCTCCATCTCAAGATCCAACTAACATAGTTTTAACTGCAGCACCTTTAATCTACTACTAGTTCACTGCCTCCATAATAATAATAATAATCTTTATTTATATAGCGCCATCATATTCCGTAGCGCTTTACAAATCATAGGAAACAAATACAAATGTAATGTAACAGAGCACAACATTTGTATGGAACAACAGGAGTGAGGTCCCTGCTCGCCAGAGCTTACGGTTTATGAAGATGATGGGGTAACACGAGGTAAAAGAATATTTAATGGTCAAGCCATTCTTCTTAGGGAATAGAACAAAATATAATAAATGGAATTGCTGTCGCTTGAACCACTCAGCCGTCATCTTATATACCAGGTCCAGGGTGAATGGGACTGTAGAGAAGTCTGGTGCCTGTTGGTTTCTGGATAACAGATGGGAGGACGACACAGGACTGGTTAGTAGAAGAGTTAAAACTTCATGCAGTTAATGAGTGTTATAGGCTTGCCTAAAGAAATGGGTTTTAAGAGCACGTTTGAAACTTTGGAGGTTAGGTATTAGTCTGATAGTCCAGGGCAGAGCATTCCATAGAATTGGTGCAGCTCTAGAGAAGTCTTGGAGACGCGAGTGGGAGGTCTGCACTAGGGTAGAGGTTAATCTAAGATCACTGGCGGATCTAAGAGCACGGGTTGGGCGATAGACTGAGATAAGAGAGGAGAGGTAGGGGGGTGCAGCATTATACAGAGCTTTATGGATGAGGGTTATTATTTTAAACTATTCGAAAGGAGACTGGCAGCCAGTGCAGCTACTGGCATGAACTGTAAGCATACATGGTCCCCTTATCAAACGAGCTGTGTCAGGCAGAATTTTGGGTTGTTTTCATGGCTTCCACAACAAACTTGTTAACTTTGTCGCCACCCTGCTGTGTAATCCACAAAAAATACTGGCAAACTTTTATCATTTACCGATATTATTTCAGCGCTTCTTGCGCATCTGTTTACATTCCCCTCACCCGCCATATCCTAAACTTATAAGAACGCTACTACACTTGATCTTATACAAAAGGTTCTTAGAAGTGCTGTTTGGGGAGTAGCCTAGAGACAGGGGCTTGGATTGGCGAAAGCTCGCCTGGCAGCGGAGCGCCAGCTCCATGCCAAGATCCAACTAACATAGTTTTAATTGCAGCACCTTTAATCTACTACTAGTTCACTGCCTCCATACATGGTCCCCTTATCAAACGAGCTGTGTCAGGCAGAATTTTGGGTTGTTTTCATGGCTTCCATGTTAACTTTGTCGCCACCCTGCTGTGTAATCCACAAAATATACTGGCAAACTTTTATCATGTACCGATATTATTTGAGCGCTTCTTGCTCACCTCCTTTGGTTCCTCTCTGCCACCCATTGGTTTGAAGCCTGAGTCCATTTAGGGTATGTCGCCATGACACTCTCTAGCCTGCCGCTGCTGCCTCTGCATGCCGTCCCCTATAGTGTCAGGGTCAATTATTGGATGTTTTAGATGCTATCTAGCTTCATTCTGTCACTCTGTCATGGCCATGCTGTTGCCCATAATTTTGGCATAATGGTGCGATTATGCAGCCTCAGAGGCATCCATGCATGCTGCCCCTGCTGTTTCCTGTCCATTTCCGTGGTGTTTCCATCCTTTTCTGAGGTTCCCAGGTGTTTGGCCAAGCTTCCCTGTGCAGAGCCTTGGTCCCCTTGAAAAATGCTCGAGTCTCCCATTGACTTCAATGGGGTTCGTTATTCGAGACGAGCACTCGAGCATCGGGAAAAGTTCGTCTCGAATAACGAGTACCCGAGCATTTTAGTGCTCGCTCATCTCTAATTATATTCATAAAGCCCAAGGCCTACGATGGTCTTAATCTGCCCCTGTCCATTACCCTAAAAGAATTTAAGCACCTACGTAATCAGAACCAAATCATGATAGATATAAAGCCTTTTTCTGATCATGTTTCATGTTGCAGCTAACTTCAAAGAAATTTTGATACAAAATTGCAAATCTGACTTCTGCTGCACTGCCCGTCCATGTGTGGACTACTCTTTCTGGTTTCAGCGCAATATTGAGAATTGTTGAAAAATCTGTTTTCGTTGTGTGATGTGAATCTGAGTCTACGCTGTGTGAAGCACAGTACCGCACAGGACACAGGAAACAAAATATGATAGATACATGTAATATCATATACCGAAAGACAATAGGAAGGCAATATGTAAATCTATGTAAAGGGAAAAACAGAGAGAAATAAGTCAAGTTCATATAATATATTAAAAGAGATTGTCTAGAATTATTTATTAGCAGCAACAGAAAAAGCTGAATCTGTGTTTCAGCGCAGAGTTTGCCTTATTACCTTGGACAAACATCGGCCTCTCCGATTCTAGAGCATCTCGAAATTATTTGCTTTCTGAATTGAGATTTTAACTCGAAGTACTGCATGTCACAGTTTTACAAGTGTAGACCTCATCCACACACCTATATGACTACTATATGTGTAAATATTACCACCATATGACAAGCCCCATATGCAGACTGTGTCCCCGCCGACTTGCTTCTATTTATAAATGTTTTCTCGTTTGTAGGTGGCACATTAAATATCTTTGGGAAAGTCATCATCCACTAGTAGTGGTGAGATGACCCTTTAAAATTTTGATTAGTTCAAAATCAGCCGAACCCAAAGCTTAAAAATCTGTTCAGGTCCGAGTTCTAGCATTAACTTTGTCTGGGTGTAAACTGTTTACATGGCTATAGGTGGCATTTATATTACTGCAGCTGTGAGCTGACATTTTGGGGAGCGTCGTCAGTCCCGATGACATCATTGGGGCACAATGACACTCCCCAAAGTGGTGGCAACATGCTAGTGCCTGCACGCAGGTCACAACAATTTAAGTTCTACTGGTGCCATCTCCAGGAGCATTTATAGAGTTAATGCCAGTGATCAGTATCCTTGCTATCGGATGATCCTTTGAAGGGTCAGCCTTGACAACATAGGATGGTACCGCCTCTGTCTGGGGCACATTTATCATACACCAGCGCATTGTGTATTGGCACTTGAGATAAGTCGTCCCCTCCACCACACCAGTTACATCAGGAGTTTCCGCCTGACAACCGGTTGCCCTGGTGTACAATTCTATACCAAGCATTGGAATTGCACTATTGCCTGCAACCATTCAGTCTTGAATGGTCAAAGGCCTATTCTACCACTGGCTGTGCCCTTTCATCTACTTTGCGCAAATAGCCTAAAATTGTAAATAGTCACAATTGCTGGAACTGCAACTATTTCAGTGCTTGTACAACAGAAAACTGGTTGTACAGATTCTGGTTATCTCCCCCATGACTCTATTTGACTTGGAAACTGTCAAAAAGAACTCATGGGCATCGAAGATAAGCTAGAATTAACTTTACCATCATTAAATGCTTAGGACATTACAAGACGCAAACTGGGAGCCATACAGAACTCGGTATTGTACTACACAATGGTAATTTTCCGGGAAGCATAAAATATTGGATGCATGGGCAGTGAAAGTGCTATGTTTCTTATTTATGCTTCACAATAAAAACTTTGGCTGAAAGCTATCTTGTCAAGCGGCAGGACGAAGATCTATCACCCCGATGTCCGTTCTCAAACACCATAAGGCATTTCCATAAACCCTTTGTCAAAACTCTGCATATTTCTCGCGTGCAAGTTATTTCATCCCAAAGGCTCAGTTATACACAAGACATATAACTTTGGATTTCAAGGATATTAATTTAAATCCACTTGCCCCGAGTATTATATCCTGAAATGTAACTAGACTTCAGGCTTCAAACGGCAAGCAGCCAACGGTAAATTCACAATGTAGGTGGCTTAAAACACTGGAATAAGGTTGTAAATTAGAAACGGAAGTCGCAGATGTATTCTTTTTATTACCTTCCATATGTGGTTCTTTTTAACAGCGAGGTGTAGAAATTGAATCGCGAAGTACGGGAAGGCGAAAACGCACATTGTTGCGGCTGAAGCAATTTGGCAACAGAAAGATAATCCCTGCAACATATGTTGCAAAATCTGAACTGTTTGACAGATTGAGCGGTGCCTTTGGATTAGTGTGAATAATTATGTCTAAAATAAGATCGGAAAGCTCATGCTTTTGCAATTCCATCAAAATGTGAGGCTCAAATTATTGGATAGAATAATATTTGTACTCAAGGATGCAGGTCTTCCATAGACTAGTCTGAATCTATACTTTCATAGCCGCATCTTTTACTGTACTTTTAGATGGTATTCACATTTGCCTTATAACTTGCACCATCTTCTGGTATGTGTCACAAAACCTGTAAGACTGAAGAAGACCATGGCTCCTCCAAACTGACCCTGTCCACTTCTTATTGTCAAAAACAAGGCACAGATTGTCCACCATGCTCTCTACTGTGTCTTAGAAGTTTAACTACAAATACCTTAAGCGTGTGTTCACACCTTCAGTTTTTCAGATGCAGTTTTTGAACCCAAAAGCAGATGTGGATCATAATGGGTGAGTGATTTAGACAAACTGCTCCTCCTATTTTTTCACTCCACTCCTGGTTTGGACACCAAAAACTACATCTGAAAAACTGAACATGTAAAAACAACCTCAAGAGGATTTTGAGCTTATTGACGTTGAGGATCTCTCCTTATGACAGGTTATTGCCAGCAAATTTGTATTGGTTAAAGATTCCCCATTAAGGTGTTAAACATTCCCTCAATCAGAGCCGAGCAAAGCAAATCCCATTCAACTGACTCTCCATAGTATTGGGAGCTCAGTTTTCCTGTCACGTGCTCCAAATTTCCTACATACAGTGGTTGCCCAAAGATCAAAGAGTCACTTTAGTCACAGATAAAATTTCCAATGTGCTTGACTTTGAAATTTTATATATCAGTCTCTCAACATTTTATTTGAATTTCCATATTTACCTGCAAATATCACTTTGGAATGGTTGTTAGTAGTAGTGTAATATCCAGTTGCATACTTTCTACACTCTATTTCTTTGTATTTATTAAATTGCAAGGACTGTACCAATCACAATTACTAATAATAATAACACTGGTCCCTGTAACACAGTTAAAAATAAGGAGCTCACAGCTCAGCCTTCCTGACTGTATACTTATGATCTATCTACGTAGTTGTAGTCATAAAAAAAAAAAACAAGAGTGCATAGATCTTCTTTTTATGATAGTTCTTTTTATGGCTACTCAAGTGTTGCTGTGCTGATGCATCATGATGTAGCACCAAAGTCTGATTGCTGTAACACAAATGGGGAACTCACAGTTTAGCTTCCATGACTTGATAGATTATTTGTAGTCTGAGAAAATAATTACATAGATGTTTCTGTTTTGATTGGCCATGTTGTGTTATGCTGAAGCATTATGGGATGTCACTAAAATAGTAGATAAATGAGAGAGTAATGTAAATATCAAGAAAGAGATTTTTTTGACCCCATGTGCAATTAAGTACGATATGTACAAATGTATAATCTGTCTATATATCCGTATATATATCCGTATATATATATATATATATATATATATATATATATATATATATATACATAAATATATGTATAAATATATAAACATATATATATATATATATATATATATATATATATATATATATATATACAAAATTTTAAAAATGAACGGCACTCCAATAGTAGTGGAATAACTCAAGTGATGTTTATTCCCAGGCTATATACATGTATATAAAACCAAAAAAGCCCAATATGCAGTCTCATACCGCCCTCAAAATATAAGAACTAACAAAACCAAAAAACAAAGAGCTTAAGGAAAAATAAATGTACTTTATTAGCATACAAATAATAATACAAATAAACAACTTCCAGTAAATATATCTAGAAGTATAAACATAAGGGGAACCAAGTTGTCCCAGATGGAATATGGGACCACCACAGAGTACCTATAACCCCCACTCCTCCAAGTGCCCCAAAATCTGCCAAAAAATGTGTTTATTCAAATTATAGTTCGTCAAAAAATAAGACAGGTAAAGAGAAGATAGACCCAAATGCAGCTAGGTAACTGCAAAAAGCCCGGAGGTACCGTCCATTATAAACAACTGTCAATAGTGCAAGTCACACTTACCCAAAGGCATGGTAAAGGTAGGCAAAGAGGCGGTCAAGGGGAGGTCAGAAGATACACCCTGAGGCGCGTTTCGCACTGATTCTTCGTCAGGAGGTAAAATACATATGTTGTGCTTACCCTTAAATACCCCCAGCCGGCGTATCTGCCTAGAGACGCGCCCATCCCGTGACGCGTCAGCTCCATGAGGCCGCGCATCGGAAGTGCGTCGCCATGACGCGCCCGGCCCGATCACATGATCGGGTCAGCGCTGCCATGGAGACGCATCCCCATGAGAAGACGCGGTGCACGCGCCTGGGTGCGTCAACAGAACGCCGGACTGGTCTCTATAACTATTGCATTACAAAATGTTGGATTGTCATAAGAACCAGGGTTTACAATACATCTTAATTACAGACACCTTTGTTAACTGTTATAGCTCTGTATTGTAGCCTAAGGCTAATTGCCAAAATCCAGAGGTCCGTTTGAAAATATGAATATTGCAATATCAGAAGGGGCTCCTGTGTCTAGGCAGAAAAGATGGTACTATGATTCAGAAAACCTAAGACCTGTTTACCATGACCTTTTATTAAGTAATAATTTAGCTCTGAAATGTTGTACCTTAAGTGTTTAAGATGAACTCTAAAGTTGGTCATTAGTGAAAGTGATTTACAACGTCATCCTGCTAACATGGCTGCATGTCAGGGACATCTGTACGGCTGGTATAGTAAATATTCCTGAGATTTGGTTGTTTTCTTGCTAAGTATAGAACTCAGCCTTGGAAATACTTTTTTTTTTCAAAAGATTGAATATCTCTGAATGTTCATTCTCTGCATAAGAAGCCACTTGTGAAGAAGAAGATCCTATAATGGTATATGAGTGTTTTGTGGTGCGGTTATTACTCCAGGGTGAGTAGTACTTAAAGTGTGATCACAAAATATTGCATTTCTTTGATTCGCTATAATATTTGAGCTTACTTCCCCATGGGGCTAAACGACATTGTCCATTATGCCTAAATCCACGTTTTTCCTTATTTTATATTCTTCACAGAACATCCAGTTTATTCTGTTGTTAACACAAGTGACATTGTCAGAAAATCTTATTTTCTACTCAGTATTTTATGGCAAATTTACAAACCTTATTTATATTTTTAATGCCAGATTAGGCAAATAGAAAAATGATGGGGCAAAATATATTTCAAAGAAAGTCAGCTGCTTCCTAACACCTGTGCTGGTTCATATACTGTATACCAGGCATGATGAAATTCAATAGGGATAATTAATCATGTTTCTTTTGTCTACTTTTGGCGTTGGGTTTGGCGCAGTGGTGCAACTGTTTTGAGACCTTGCATTGTGCTAAATGACCATATGATAGACATTGGCGTAAACAACGACCCTGTCTGCGCCAAATTTATTATTTGTATAGGCTAGTTTTCCCAATTGGTCAAAATTAATGATCTGCAGCTTTCTATTTAGCCTTAAGTTTTGGCACAAATTGATGCCATTCCCTACCGTGCACTATGTTCTGTGACTTTTGATGCTTTTTTGCGACTTTTCACGCAACTGTCGCAAACAAACGCCATATAGTATAAAACACTGCCCCCCAAATTTCCCCACGAACAAATTTCCTATTCCCACGGGATAGGGCATAAATTGCTGATCAGTGATGAGAACCCCACAGATTACGAAAACAAGAGGTCCAATGGAGTCCCCATCATCACTGAGACCCCCACTGATCAGCAAGTTAGCTTTTGTTTGTGGGAAAATCCCTTTAATGAATCCTACTGCAGTGAAACTCAAAAGACAGACATAGAACTGTCGTAAGGAGCCAGTCTAATGATAAATTACTCCGACATGTGTGATACCTCTTTTACCTAAGATTTGGCACTCCCATATGTGTAAGAAAGCAAAGCACTTTGTTGCTTTGACTCCTTAAAGGTTTTGTTCACTTTCCACAAATAATTGATATTGTTTTATAATGAATAGTTATACAATTTTCCAATATACGTTCAGTATTAATTCTTTAGGTTTCTCTAGATCTTTTGTGTTGTCATTCAACAGGAAGTTTCAATATTTACTTCCTGTGGATAAAAAATGATCACTGGTCATGTGACATCACACAGGTGCACGACTCGTTATATTATACAGCTCTGATTACTTGCTGTGATCTAATGAGTGGTGCACCATTGTGACATCATATGACAAGGGACTGTTTTTTATCCACAGGAAGTAAATAATGAAGCTTAAAGCTGCTATATTGACAGTTATCAGAGATCTAGACACCCATAAAGGCTTCACATAGATAGTATATTGGAAAATTGTATAACTGTTCCCTACACAAACAATACCAATTATTTTTTAAAAATGGACAACCCCTTTAAGGCTGCAAATGAAAACCGAGTGGTGGTGAAGGGTAAAAGGGAATAAAATAAATATTTAAAAACAAATATGTTTCATAAATGTAATGTAAAAATAATAAATGTGTTCTTGTATTTCATTTTTGATTCTGCCCATCTTCACTGGTGCTTTGAGTTCTTTTTCCTACTTTTTGCTAAGATCGACTTCTTTGTACTTGAAGCAAAGTTGTTTTAGATCAATTTTTCATGTCCGCTTTTATTAGCTTCCAAAAAGTCTGTCCTCTTATCTTGCATCATTTGTTTACACATGTGTCAGTAATTCTTGTCTTGCCCTTGGAGGAAGGCAAAACATTCCGGATACTGAGTACCTGGATCTCTATTCTTATTCAATTGAAAGAAATTAGTCCTCACATGCAACGCATGGATTTATTGCTATGGATTTTTGCACCTCCCCTTATAGACAAAGACAATATTTTTGGAAAAGTGGGGGTGGCTTAAAATGCACAAATTTTTATTGAAGTTTTGGTCCAAGGGACACCTGAAAACCAGGCGGATCATTTGTTTTCTATAGTAATACACAGACAATGGAACAGGAAGTAGACATCTCAGTTCTCAGTCTAGTGACCAGTCCTAGTTACCGTATAACAACCCCTATTCACTTGCCAGAAAAACTCCAGCACCAGAAATGGTCTTCTAGACATAAACCGTCTTTCATTTAATTATTCTTAAAAAACATAAATTCACAGAGCGTTGCAGACCAATGCATTTCAACTGTTAGGTCTTAGTCATGGTCTATATTCCATGACCAGGACTAAGACTTAATGGTTGAAACGCGTTGCTCTGCAATGCTCTGGGCACCGCTGTAAATTTATGTTTATGAAATAAAAGAAGTTTAATGTCTACAAGACTGTTTCTGGATTTTCTGGATTTGGAGTTTTCCTGGCAAGTTGTGAGATTCTGGCATTGGGATATACATCCTGCACTGGAACAGCGTGGCTAGGGGTGAGCATTATGGGCGAGATTTATCAGAATTGTTTTTAGAGCAAAAATTTTATAGTTCCCAAAGGCAACAAAATCAGAGCTCAGCTTCCATTTTCCCACTACTGGTTAAATAAAGGAAAGCTGAGCTCTGATTGGTTGCAATGGGCGACTAGAACAGTTCTGCTCTCAGACACTTCTGATAAATTGCCCCCTATGTCTTTCATAACCCCCATTTGCTTGTATGGTAGCTGAGCTGCAATCGCTTGTCTCACTACACAGAGAATAGAGCTGTCTGCTTCCTGTCCCATCCTCTGTGTATATTTGGGTAAAGACCCCCATAAATATGATATATGATGAGCCATTCTAAGGATAGGTGGTCAGTATCTTAAGCTAGCAAACCCTTTAATTAAAATTGACCCAATGTATTAACAAGCTCAAGGTCAAGGTGTCACTTACCTTATTCTCCCTGTTTTTCTTTGTA
Organism: Engystomops pustulosus; assembly: GCF_040894005.1. Lineage (NCBI taxonomy): Eukaryota > Metazoa > Chordata > Amphibia > Anura > Leptodactylidae > Engystomops > Engystomops pustulosus. Next base: position 177,940,842 of record NC_092415.1, on the reverse strand, counting down.
TTTTTATATCAATTTGGTTATTAGACGCTTGTTATTTCTCTCTCGAGAATGACTGTTATCTCATCTGACTGGTTACACTGCTCTCGCATCGCTCTCCTGCTTACTAACCTTGACTCTTATTTGACTCTCCACTCTGGTTAATCCTTTGTGTGCTTCAGCTCTGGTCCAATATGTTCTCCAGTAGTTTATCTCCAATTACCTTCTGTGCCTTCCACTTATCTATCCCTCTCTGCATAATTCCCATTCTCATCTGGCTGAACTCTCCAGTTTGGTGAGCATGACATTTATTTACAGAGGCAGAAACTGCAGCAAATCTTTGTGGTTATTTATACACTGTAACTAAAATTAAATATAACATTTAATAATATTATTTGTTTATTATTATATTTTCCCTTATCTGGACCCCAACTGTTAGTACGTAGGATCTGCGCTGGCTGGGTGTTAACTTTTCAAATGCTGCTGGCAAAATCACCATCAGCATTTAAATCGCTGTGGCCACTCCGGATGATGTAATTGGGGACCAACAATCCGACCCAAAATAGCGACACCCTGCACTGCTGGCATGTGCTGATGTATACACGGCCACAGCCATTCAAATGCAACTGGCAATCTTCACGATCGGAGCCAGCACTGACCGAAGGTGTTAACAGCGGGGGATTGAGCAAAACCCAAACCTAGACTTCATTAGACTGGAGACCCCAACCTGCAAAGTTCATAACGAACCCAAACTTTTTGGTTCAGGTCCGCTCAACACTACTCATTAGTTGAAACTGTACTGTATGCTCAAAATGTTTATGCATTTAATTTTTTTTAGAAAGGATTCAAGTATTTCCCTAAAATATTTGGCTAAACTAATCAGCATACTGTAAAGACATTGGCCCAGATATATGAAAATTGGCACAACCTTCCTTAGTGCCATTTGCTCTTTCTTTGTGCAAGTTTCGCCAAATTATTTAATACTGGCGCATGTTCTTCTGAACATCTGGTCCGTTTTAAGAATGTAAAACAGTTAGACCTTCTTTGTTGGTGCACTTTGCTTTATTATGTTGCGACACAATTCTGCAACATAAATATGTTGCAAACTACAACTAAGCAATACCCCTCTAGGTGCAAGTGTCAGCCAAAATGAAACCACAAGCACATAATAAATACATGTGCAAACTCCAAAGACAATTTTTTTTCATGCCACAAAAAACTGGCATAGAAGCAATCATATAGCTGGGCCGTTATGTTAATAGTAGATTTGTTTTGAGGAAAACCTCTCTGACATGTTGTTGTTTTAAATAAATACTTTTATTTCCAAATAAAATAACGTCAGTGGCATAGAAGCCCTGAAATTATCACAAATGCTTGCTTATTGCTAGCACTTGCGATTATTTTGGCCACTACACCACGTGAAGTGGGGGGCGCGGCCGGCGGAGCAGAGAGTGTGGCCAGGTGTGGGCAGTGTGGGACGTTACTCGCTGCTGTTGGAGACTTTTCACATGTGAAAAGTTGCGGGCTGCCTTTATTTCTACACCAGGCAGGGCCTGGCGTAGAATAGACGCTGCGCTGCACCTTGCCCGATACATCAGGATTCTTCAGCCTCTTGATGTATCGCACTGCGAAAATGCAAAGACGGGGCTATCATATGCCACCGCAAGAGCGCTGGTGTATGATAAATATCCTCCATGGGGAGTATTTGTCCTATGGTAGTGCTCGTGCTTTTTATGTATCTGGAGGGTGACTGTGCAGTATTTTATTTCTACTCTATGTTTTAAAAATCAGGGAGACAGTAACTGCTCACACTAGCCCACACCCCACTGCCTGCAGCATTGGGAAAATAATCACGAGCTAATGAATGCTAGCCATAACCTAGCATTTACGATTATTTCAGGGCCACAAAAGTGGCGTAGAAGTCCTGATAAATACACCCTATAGAAAAGATACATCTAGACAGAACATCACAAAATTTTTTGAGAAGCCAGTCATCTCAAGATTGATCTTAATATATCTTAACATATTCCTCCATGGTAAAGGATGACATACGTATACAATTTACCTTCCCCTATATATACAGATTTCTTAGATGGAACCTGTCAAGTTAACTTGGGACACAAAACCACCCACCAGGTGTTATTCTAGCTTTATTGAAGCAACACATGAGAGGCGCCGACACAGAGGGCTCCAGATGTGAATCCGATGTGCCAAATCAGACTCACATACAGATAACTATTACCTTTATTTTCCCATGGACAGAGTTCATATAGGCTGGTTTGGGACACTAAGCTACAGGTCCCTAGTATCCAGTTGGTTAAGAGTCCCAAATCCACCTGATGGGTTCTCTTTAAATATCCTTGAGATCTTGATATCTCTAGGCATCTTAAAATAGGTAACATGAGATTTTTTTATACTGTGTATGAAAATCTAACTACATAATTTGCAAAAAGTTAGGCATGGCAACAACTGTGCTTACATGGTCACACCCAACACTAGTGCAAACGCTGTACCAGTAGTCTTGCAACTGCTTTAATTAAGAATGCTCTATACAGGTGTTGTCAGGCCTAGAAATAGGGCTAGAAAATTGTCTGAATATCTCAGGGTATTAACTTGGATTTCTTATTCGAAAATGTAATCCCAGAAAATCCCTTTAGAGGAGTAAAGGTTGAAGGGAGTAATAAAAAGTAATAGGGGATACATTATTCTCCTAGATCCTCCAAAAACAAAGGAATGTATCCCATAGATAGTTGTCACATATATACCGTCATTAGGCCATTGTATGTATTGTCAGACAACGCCATTTATGTGTGTTTTCGGTATCTATGTGCAGAGCATACTCATGCATCACAATTGATAAAAAATGTCATTTGATAAGGTCTGTATTGCTCTCAAACCAGTCTCAGGCCAAACAAAAACCTTTAAAGAGCACTAGTGGGATGGCGGTATCTGTGAGAGCGCATACATCCGCTGTCAGCATCTGCTATTTCATTTTAATATAGCAAAGCTTTTTATCGGCCATGTTGACAGCAAAGGTCAGTCCTCCCTTTAAAGTCAGATTTCATCTCTAAATCATAAGCACTTGGATGTATTTGGTGTCTAAAAATGTGATTTTACTGCACAAATTGTTACCAAATGTCTTCGAGATTCATGGAGTTATATGGCGGTATTCATAAATCACATGACAATATTAAAACTTCAAAAAAAAAAAAAAAGATGCTGATAATTTTTCAATCCAGGTTCATTTGTACGATTCTTTTATTGTACCGTATCATCATGATCAATGGATTAGATTTCTAATTGCAAAAACCACTGGAGCGAGAATCTGAAGGTCACGAGATAAGTCTTTGTAAAGGTATTTGACAGAGTTACACTGAGAGCTACATGACTTTCAATGCAAAAATTCTGAAAGGTATAACATTCTCTTCCTATCCATCAGTTCCGTATAGATGAAATGAACAGACAGATCTAACCTGTCTGTAGGTAGAATGTGAGAAGACAAAACTATTTTAATACAGTCACAAGAACATTTTGTACAAGAATGTTCTCATCACATTGTAACAGGATTGTATAATATGTGGAGCTGGCATATATAGTGTTAAAAAAAAACATAACGGCAATGTACTGTAGCATGGTGGCTTAGTGGTTAGCACTAAAGCCTTTCAGCGCTGGAGACCCGAGTTCAAGTCCCAGGGTCAACATCTGCAAAGAGTTTGTATGTTCTCTCCGGGTTTGCTTGGGTTTACTCTGGTTTCCTCCCACACTCCAAAGCATACTGGTAGGTTGATTAGATTGTGAGCCCTATTGGGGACAGGGACCGATTTGGCAAAACTCTGTGCAGCACTGCATAATCTGTGTGCATTATATAAATAAAGGAATTATTATTAAAGGAATTATTATTATTGCTGTACAATAATGGTGCTGCTAACTGGAGAGTACATTCATGTTGAGTTTCTGCCTACTTGCCCGGACTGTGCTAAACCACAGGGGACAACTGGACAACAATTCCTGCACAGAAGACTAACCAATAGAGAAAGACAGACAGACATAAACATAGACATAATCATAGAATTAAAGATGAGGACTAGGTACAGAATTGTTAGGAAAAGGAGCAGTCAAAAAACTGAGCAAGATTTAGAATAAACAGCAAGCAAAACTAAAGAAAATAGCACTACAAGTCGAGTATAACCAACACTGAGGGAACTAATACAAATATTAAAATTAAACTAAATGAACTTAGATAAAACAACCTCCTTATCTATGACTTATCTATATGACTTATATGACTTATCTCAAATCAAACATATATCACAATACAATATTTACATGAAAATACATAACACAGTTCCTATCTTGACAATGATTCCAGTAATTATATCATAATAATAAAAAATGCTAATCATAGAACATAATAATAAAACAAATCCTATCAAGGTCCTATAAGAATCACATCTTTGTTGCCAGGTCTGCCTGCTCTGTAGGTACGGTGCTCTGTGAATGGGGTTGTGTCTGGGCCCAGGCTACATTCCCAAACAAATTTAAGGTTACACATTTAACCCCTTATCACCGACACTAGTTTTCTGCTCAATGACCAGACTCGATTTTTCAAATCTGAAATGTCTCCCGATAATTGGTTATAACTTCGGAATGCATTAATATATCCAGGTGATTTTGAGAATGTTTTCTCGTGATACATTGTACTTCATGTTAGTTGTATAATTTAAGTGATAAGTTTTGCGTTTCGTTCTGAAAAAAAGTGAAAATTTGGCAAAAGTTTGTAAAAATTCTTCATTTTCCAAGTTTGAAATGTTCTGCTAACCAGACAGGAAGTAAAACTACCCAAAAAGGTTGATAATTAACATTTTCAGAATGTCTACTTTATGTTGGGCTGATATTTTATGCGTCCTGTCATTTTTCTACGATGTTATGAGGCGCGGAACTTTAGGTGCGATTTTTCTCATTTTCATGAAAATTGCCAAAACTCACATTTTGAGGGACAACTCAGCTTTCAAGTGACTTTGAAAGGCCTAAATAATAATTAAACCCCATAAATTACCCCACTATAGAAACTTCACCCCTCAACGTGTGTAAAACAACTTCTATTGAGTCTATTAACCCTTTAAGTGTTTCACATGGGTTAAAACAATATGGACCTGCGATTTACAAACTTTTAAATTTTTTTGGAAAATACATTAATTTAGGCCAAAACTGACAGTTTCATAATAAATAAAATGATGAAACGCTCTGCAATGTTGATGCCCAATTTCTCCCGAGTGTAGAGATACCTCATATGTGGTGGTGTCCTGCTGTATGGGCGCACGGCCAGGCATAGGATCAAAGCAGCGACATGTAGAGCAGATTTTTATTGTTACATTGTACAAGCTATACATTTTTTTTTTTTTGGTAATGTAAACATATGAGGGCTTATTATTTACGAGATGAGATACAATGTATAGATAATTCATTTTGGGGGTCTATAGCTTATTCATGAGATTTTATTAACTATTTCAAGGGGGACACAAACAAAATCATCAATTTTTATTTCGGATTTTTAGCCCCATTTTTCCCCCCGCTCACCATAACGTAAAAATAATATTTTATCTTTATTCTCTGGTTCACTACGATTGCGGTGATACCTCATTTATATAGTTTTGCTCATCTTTGCTCAATTTTACTGAGCAAAACCAATATTGGAGAAAATCGCATTGTTTTTACTATTGATAATTTTTCAGGGCCATAACTTCTATATTTTTCTGTTGTCAGATCTGGTTGAGGGCTTATTTTTTGCGAAAAGAGTTGTTATATTCATTCGTATCATATTAGGGAACTTAGCTTTTTTTGATCACTTTTTAGAACATATTTTGTGATGGTGTTTGATGAAAAATTGTATATTACGGGAAGTTTTTTGTGGGTTTTTTTTACGCCGTTCACCGAGCGGGTTCAATATTGATTTAGATTTATTGTACAGATTAATACGGACGCGGTGATACCAAATATGTATGGTTTTTTATGTTTTTGTGTTTTATATACTTTATTTGCCTTATATGTGTAACTGGGGAGATTATGGGACTTTTATTTTATTTATTTCTTTATTTATTATTATAAAATTATTTAATGTTTTTTTTTTTACTTTTTTACATTTTCCTTCCTTTGGCTTGAACAAGTGATCATCCGATCACTTGTTCAAGCCTTTACACTGCAATACACTTGTATTGCAGTGTAATGTGAAAGTAACTGAGCATGCTGCGCATGCTCAGTTACATACAGCCGGGTCCTGCCAGGAAGGCAGGACCCGGCGGGAAGAGAAGCCGGAAGCCTCGGGTCACTCGCCGGACCCGGGGGCAGCGGCAGGAGGGATCGGATCCCCCGGTAAGCACACCGGGGGGGTCCGATCCACGTGGGACACGCTTACACGCCGCGGTCATGCTTGACCGTGGCGTGTGAGGGGTTAAACACCCGGGATCGGAGTTTTTCCGATCCCGGGTGTTAGTGCCGGGTCTGGGCTGTGATATCACAGCCCGACACCGGCACCAGCGAGACCCAGTGTCCCAAAATCTTCTTCTGACGCGCCGCCGTAGAAAGGCGTCGCGTCAGAAGAAGTACCCTTAATGACCGCCGTAGAATCCCGATAGGGCGGTCATTAAGGGGTTAAGGTCTGGGCCCAGGCATACCCCATTAATGAACTACCGGCCTAGTAACAAATATTTGATCCTCATAGGATCTGGAGAGGGTCTATTATTATTATGTCTTATGGTTATCATTTTTTTATCATGATGATATAATTACTATGATCACTGTCATGATAGGGAGTATATACATGTAAGTATTGTATAGGGATATATGTTCGAGTTAATTTTAGGCATATACCAGGTATTTTGTACCAACAGAGTACATCCAGAATATTTTTCTATCATTAAGAGGTTGTTTTATCGTAGTTCATGTAGTTTAATTTTAATATTTGTATGATGATAACATTTTATACAATGAATGTGGATGTCCAATTTTGAGTAAAAGTGACGGTGCCTTAACATTTCTGATCTTTCCTTAGATTACCCATTGGTCATAAAAGTGTTATTCCCACGAAGACAAGTTTCAAGATAATAAAATAACACATTCTCTAATTTACTGTTATAAACAAAACTACAGCATTTCACAGATACAATTCCAACCTGTCTCTATCAATCATGCTGTACACAATTTCAGTTTCCCCTAGACGCGACCCTATAGCTTGCTGAATGTCTGTGTGACGGACATACTTGCTGAGTTTCTGTGTCTTTCTGCTCTGAGCCTGTTGCCACGCCCCATGCACGGAGCTCAGAGACACTCACTGATCACTTCCTGCCAGCACATTGTGAGCAGAGATAAGCTGCAAACTGTAAACTACAAGCAGATAAGTGATCAGGGGGTGGGGTGGAGGACGGGTATCAGCAGGCACATTTCTCATGAATCTCATCATCTCTGATCAATGTGTCAGTTTGTTAGTACAATGTCAGAAGCCTGATGAAAGTGTATATACACCTGTACCCTGATAATCTAACCACATTGTCAGCTCACAGAACTAGATGGGTCATAATGGGGCAGATTTACTTACCAGGTCCATTCGCGATCCAGCGGCGCTTTCTCTGCGGAGGATTCGGGTCTTCCAGCGATTCACTAAGGCAGTTCCTCCGACGTCCACCAGGTGTCGCTGCTGCGCTGAAGTTCGTCGGAATGGACTAAACTTCACCAAGACTGGCCGGGTGTAGGTAAGCGCGTGTCCAGCGACACAGTTTTGAAAAAAAAAATGCGGCGGTTTTTCCGAATCCGTCGGGTTTTCGTATGGCCACGTCGCGTGCATGCCGGCGCCGATGCGCCACAATCCGATCACTTGCGCCAAAATCCCAGGGCAAAATCCCAGGAAAAATCGGTGCAAAACGGAAAAATTCAAGTAACCCGCCATAAAAACGCGATTCGGGCCCTTAGTAAATTACCCCCAATGTGTCTGCTTAGAGAGTCCCCGCCCAAACTCTGGAATTTTGCACTGAGCAGACAAGGGAGTGATAGGAGCTAAAACAGCAATAATACTGAGTAACATTGTAAAGTAAGGGGTTAAAATGATATTAATTGTGTTAGTATCACTAGGGGATTGAGATGTGAGAATTTTCTTTTGTGGGAAAACCCTTTTTACATTTTATTACACCCCTGATTATACGGTTCCTACATAGTACCTCGCGAAAACCCTATGAAGTCAGTAAAAAAAAATCTCATCGTATAAAAGTAAAAGTTAAACACATCTGTACATCTATCTATTCCTTGCTCTTCTCTCATTCAAAATACAAACATTCATCAATTTGCTTGAACACATCTCATTTGAATGTATCGATCCCAATCACCTCTAATGACTGAGCAGAACATTTGTCAAGATACAAATTATTGCCATTTCTATATCATCTCCTGGAATCGATCTGCATATACTAATTTGATAAATGAAAATCATTCATGCTTTATTTAGTAAAACTAGATTGATAAAAGAGTCAATGACAAGATGACCTTTCAATATAAAGCTCCTCATCCCTGAACATTTATCTGTGTGTGCACGCATATTATTTCCAGAGAAAAGCAGACTCCCCAAAGGCAGAGCGAAAGTTTACCCTGTGTAACAAGGATTTTTGTATCGATCAGTACAAAGCAGCCGTTCCGACCTCTGAACTTCAAGCGTCTGGGCACAGAAATAAAGATATTCACCAGTTACAAGGAAAAATACAAATAAAAAAGTGTTTTGTCTTAAGGATACATCCTGTTTTCGAGAGATGACATAATTGCTTTTTGTAAATTAGTTATTATTTTCCTTATTAATAATTAATATATATTTAGAATATTTTAAAGGAAATCTACCATTTGATTTCATGCATTATGAACCAAATATACCTTGAGAATGCCGTAGCTACACTGACACAGAAACATATCTTGTTTAATCCTTGAGTTGAGTGGTTGGGTTGAAAAAAACAATTATAAAATGCAGGACCTTGGGAAAGCTATGTTGCATGCTGCATGCAGTACATAAACACATTATACGGAGCTTCCTGAAATGTCCAGACAGGACTAATCAACCTGAGTTGGATGACTCCTACACAGCAGCTCGGGAATGGCGCAGAGATTGATTACTTCTGCCTGTCAGGTACAACACAGTGATTACATCACTCTCTGGAGCAGTGCATAATTAATATAAGAGCGTCTTAGACAGACAGAGAGCCTCATGAACATTATTGTATACAGGCAGTCCCCGGGTTACATACAAGATAGGGTCTGGAGGTTTGTTCTTAAGTTGAATTTGTATGTAAGTCGAAACTGTATATTTTATAATGGAAGTTCTAGACAATTTTTTTTCTTTTGCCCCGGTGACAATTGGAGTTTCAAAATTTTTGGTGTAATTGGACCAAGAATTATCAATAAAGCTTCATTACAGACATCTTACAGCTGATCATTGCAGCCTGGGACTATAGTAAAGCATCCAGAGAGCTTCACCAGAGGTCACAGTGGGCAGAGGGGTCCGTCTGTAACTATGGGTTGTCTGTAAGTCGGGTGTCCTTAAGTAGGGGACCGCCTGTAATTGTTTTTTGAGCAAAACCACTCACAAAACCACTCTGCATCAGTGTAGCTACAGCATTCTCAAGGTATGTTTGGTTCATAATGCATTAAATAAAATAGTAGATTTTCTTTAACATATATTTACATTTTAGATGGTTTTGTTGCAGACGTATATTTTTTTCGTATAGGAGTTGTACCGCACACCTATAATTCGTTTGTTCAGTTATATTTTTTTATCTGTGGTTATTTTGTTAGTTTTTATAGACATTATTATTCATTTTGGAGAAGATCTGCTTAGGGGATATATAAGGTTATGTAATAATTATGGCTATGCTCTTATTTTCCAATTATATCCAGTCCATTTCATAGGTTTTATGGTAATGTAAGCTCATTTGCTTACACGTGTCTTTTGATCTTGACCAGGACCATTATTTGTAACAAGATGCGGAGCTTCACGGCCACATTATCGAGGCAATAGGTTAGATCCTCAATAATGTTGCACTCCATGATACTCTTAGTTAAGACATCATATAAGATCCCCTTATCCACCTTAACTAAGATCAAACAGCTCCCTGTGTGTATTTTGTATACAGTGTATAAATGACTATCTTTATATATTTTTCTTTTAGTTATTGTGTGTTTTTAAGATATGAATATCTCTTGAAAATTCCTTTTATATTTATTTTTTTCAATTACAATAATCTATAATAAATTCATTAATTAGGAGTACTTCCACCTCCAACAATTCCTGCTCCGGTATCGGTTGTATTTTAGCCCCTAGTTCCTAAAAAATCTGTGCCACATTTTTTGGCATCTAATATTCTAATTAGATCGGATATGGTCAGGTGGGTGGTCCTGGGCTACAAAAACTGCTTAGGATGACCTATCTGACAGCAGAGAGAATCATTTGCATAGTGGGTGCCAAAACTTGTGGCACAGATTGTTTGACAAATGGGTTGCCTAGAGAATAAAGATTCAACCGCACTGTAGTCAAGGAAACAGAATCTGGATGATCATGTGTTGATGGTCAATGGGCTTCTTTACTATTCTAGAAAATAGATGGTGCTAGAATGTTGTAGCTAGCAATATGATGCTCTACAAAAAAGCCCTGATAAGTTAACAAGGGCTTTCTCCTTACCATCCATATTTATAGTAGGCTTAGCTTGTACAGGATTTTCATACATCTCCATCCTCCTAAGCTCAAAGTGAACCTGTCATTAGGATTTAACAATTTCACCTAATGACAGGTTCCTATAATCTATTTATTATTAATTATTCTGCTTTATGTTACTGCTTCTATTTACTTTTCACAGATAAAAGTTTACCTGGCTTCCTGTCACCAAAGAAGATAGAATCATGGAGTGAGTCATCACCATTATCTGCACACTCTCCTTAGAACTTTACTTCCTGTTCCCTCCTCCCCCTTGCAGATGTAAGCTGACAGTGCAGGGTCAGCTAAAAGCTGCATAAGGGAGGGGACAGGAGTCAGGGGGATGGGGGACAAGCGCAGAGAGGAGATAATGATGATGAATCCATCCGTGACTCGATGCAGTGTGCTGGAAGGGAGCCAGGTAACTCTTATTAACTTTTAAAAGTAAGGGGAACCAATAATGTGAATTAGAAAAGCAGATTCGAATGTGAATCTTTTCAGATGAAAGTTACTCATGGGTTTGGCATCTTATACTTCTTCTCTTACTACTGGCTGTACAATTATCCTGTAGCTCTAGTATCTCAGAAACTCTTCACCTTGTTTCAGGCATTTAGTCATAAACTGAGACCCGACCTCTGTGTTATACATATCCACTAATCACTTTTAACTACAAGCCTTGGCTTTGTGAGACAACCCTTTTACAATCTATAAACCTTACTTTTATAGAAATTTGGAGATGTTAATGTCAGAGTCTCATGCTTATTGTTGGTTCTCAAAATCACAGCACCTTGGCCCCCCCTGTAAACACCAGATTTAAATTCTGTGTCCACCAGAAGGTTTACACTGTAGGTCCAGAGCTCAATACATTCTCTAGTGGCCATAAATGCAACTGCAGCTTAGTCTCTGATGCCGATCTGTTATTAAAGGTCTGACAACACGCTTTAGAGGATAACACATCTCTTTAATTTTATCTCTACACACGTACCACTACATAATAGGTGCATAATGGTAACCATACAACAGATACCGATTCTCTCTAGGATGAAAGGGCATACAAATAAAGTTGAATGAAGGGTTTCCGAATTATACATTCCAGTATTACATCACATAGATTTATAGTTTGTGTTTTAGACCAAGTGGGTTGCCACCATGGAATAAGGGTCATGTTTGAGCAGCCCAAAGGCTGACAATTATGCGGCTATACACCCTCCTGTGCCCGTGTCAGTTTTAATGAGTGTTTGATACATTTCAGCAAGTTTTGCAGGCAGGCAAGGTTAATCCAACCCCAGGCATGTCAGTTTAAATGACTATGAAGAGGCAAGAACAATCATATCATGGATAGAAGGGATTGTTACATCCTATTACAAAACGTGCATAATTTTACTTCAACGCCAGCAGAATCTATTGTCTACTATAATATTGGTCATATCACTTACCGAGGCCAGTGACACTACAGAAACCGGTATTGTCACACTGGTCACTAGGTATCAAATTGATGCAAAATGAAAGCTAAGAGAGCATTTCTGAACGGCAGGAAAATTAATCATACTATATTTCTCTTCACTTGCCCAGAGAGAAGTGAGCAGAGGACACAAATTAATTTGGCATGTAGCAAATTGAGAATGCTAGATCATCACCTTCCTATTTCCTGCACATCAGAAACTCATGATATGAGAAGTGAGAAGGTTCCCTGGTTCTAAGGTGTATGTGGCAGGGTATTTATAAATGCATACAGACACTTGTCTCTCACCCAGCACTGCTCATTGTCTTACTTACAAAGTGTAGTCTTACCATTTCAATGTAGTTTTCTGTAATAAAATGTGAAGCATTTGGTTCGGCACATGACATGGCTTCATGATGAACGATGTAGAAGAACAGACAATCACCTCCAGGATATATAATATATCAACCACTTAATATCTCTACACAGTCACTATTTCTGTTAATTTAGAGTCAATTTAGCATACAGTAACTATATGTATCTCACAGAAGAAAACCCAACTTAGATGTCCCCTCCTCATAAATGCTGAACCCTTCCGTATCTTTCCTCTCTGTTGGATACCTCCAGAGGTGTTGTAGAGACGAGCAGTAGCAATGAGCACAATGGGGGATATTTATCATACGCTGGCGCTCGTGCGCCAGCGTATGATAGCCCCGCCGCTGCAAATTCGCAGCCCGATACATGAAGAGGCTTCTGCCTCTTGATGTATCGAGCTGCCAGTAGCGCAGCGTTTATCCTACGGCAGGCAGGGCCTGGCATAGAAAAAACCGCAACCGGCGACTTTTCACGTATGAAAAGTCGCGGGCAGCAGCGAGCGCGCAGGCGCGGGGACAGTAATGCCCCGCGCCGGCCCACTCCCGTCCGGCCGCGCCCCCCGCTCGGCCGGCCGCACCCCCCCTTCACGCCCCTTCACGCCCCACTGGCGTGAAGGTGGTGGATTGGGGAAAATAATCGCAAAAGCTAGCAATAAGCTAGCATTTGCGATTATTTCAGGGCCTCTGCGCCAGGGCGGTGCGCAGAGGTCCTGATAAATATCCCCGATGTTTGCTTTTGTATCAAAAAGTACAGATTATGGTTCCCCAAACTGAGGCCCAAACTTCCGACTGAAGTGTGAGTTCGGAGGACACCACTCCGCTGTTAACGCCCATAATCAATGTTAGCACCGACTGTGGGTGTTTACTGTTTGAAAGCCACCGGCAAAGCCAACGGCAGCATATAAATCAGTATGGTGTGAGTGCTCCAGCACTTGTGGCATTACGTGTCCTCATTTTGGGGAGGAATAGCACTCCAAGATGACATCATGGGGTTCAACGATCTCCCCTAAAATGTTGGTGCGCAGTTCCACATTGGTTTAAATTTTGCCAGTGGCATTTAAACAATTAACAGTTTCGGGGCGGTCGGGTCTGGGTTTGGGACTTGAACAGATTTTTAAAGAATTTTCATTTTTTAATGGGTCACTAATGAGCAGCTATTTTTAAAAAATAGTTTGTCATATGCTAGAGCTTTGTAAATACAGCCATCCAAGTTTTTGAAGCCATCACTGGTTGTATCAATATGCTGCCATATTGTATTGAATTGGTCTCATAAGAAATTGATGCTATTCATCAAATTTAAGCTACGTTATGGCTTAAAACTCTTAGCTAACCAACGATTGGTCTGCTAAAGGGGTATGGAATGTTGTAGCTCTTTGCGACAATTTTTTCCCCCTTTTAAGCCATGTACACCCTTTCCAGGCGAATTTACTAAAACCTGCACCTATAAATCAACTAAAAGTGTTGTCCTGGAAAAATACAAATATTATCATAAAATATTATGAATAGCACAAAATGTAACACTGCCCCAATGTTAACATTTGGTGTCTAGTGTAAAATCTTTTACTGAATACTAAAATACTGTATTTGGACAGTGTATGTAAATACATTAGCCATGTCTGATTTACTCTATATTGGTGATTTATTTCTTTGGCTGAAATCACATGACTTGATCTCTAATGTCGAGGTGACATTGAGGTCAACCATTAGATAAGCCAAATACACATAGGGGGTAATTTATCTTTAGTCTGGAATGTTGTGCCTGTCTTTTTTCTGGGTTCTGTGTTACATCTGTGCTTACATTATCCTCTTTCTGTAAAGTCCAGCAGAGGATGCGCTACAAAACTGTGTCTGTTACTAGTCAGAAAACTGGTGTATCTCTTTTCCTGGCAGCCTTGATTCAATTTCACAACATCCATCTGTCTCCTGTGAACTCTGCTCTGGTTTACTAACAGTTAATCAGCTGTGATGCATAGAATCTTTCCCCACTCTCATTGCTACCCTGCCTGATGTCAGAGAACTAATGCAATCACCTTGTTTACAGGGGCTCAGGCATCTCATATAAGGTTTTATGGACCAGTGATCTTTGCCTGCTATAGTCTTGTTCTTGGATAGATGTGTTTATCTGCTCTCTGGTATCTTTTACCCTTTTGCCTATACCTCTGGAAAAATGCCTATTCTATATGTCAAGCATTGCTGTGCAGGTTCTGACCCTTCTGTATGACAACTATGTCTCTTTGAAAGTATTTGTCTTGTCTTTGTCTCTGTATTTGCACTTTGGTACAGTAAGAGAACGTCAACCAATTAGCTACTTCTTCTTAGGGTATGTAGGGCAATTAGGCAGGGACAGCTGGGATGGAGTCCACAGTTTTTGTCCATTCCCAGACCCTTCATAACATTTTGGGTTTGTTTGATCTATTTTTGAGATATTGCTTCTAATTATTTCCCTATAACAGCAGGGAAATGGAGTGTTTGCCACTTTTTGTAGCTTTCTTTAAACATTAACATAAGGATTCTAAAAAGAAATCAGACGTGACACTGAAAAACTCAGTTGTGGCAAACTTTGCTGGATGGGTAAAAAAGTCACAAATTTTTGGGTATATCTACCAATACACCTAAAAAAGATGAAATAATACAAAAAAATTAAGAAACTAAGATAAATAGCCCCCATAAACTTTCAGCGCATCAATTCTGACATAATACACTTAGTGTAGTGCAAGCAGAAGATTATGTAACATACTGTCTATATGTCAAAAAAATGTACTAATGAGATATAAAACAATGTTTTCTCTTCTTTGAGTCAAAAATGACAAAATGGGAACCAGATGTAATTAGCGGGATCCCTGCCAATTTGTAGATTTTCCAGAAATGTTAGTACAGCTAATCCCTTCTTGTCCGACAATGTTTTGAAGAAGTTCCCAGTAGGTAGCATGTGCTGTATTTTTCTCAACGTTCCCTTCACTTATCTCCTTGCTGCTCACTGCTCTGCCCTCGTCGCTCCTCTATATCCCAATCTATATGTCAAAATAGAAATGAATATAAAGACCTTTGTGACAAAAATGCTGCTAAAAATACATTTGTATCAAGAACACATCGCTTGACATGTTGCAACAAGATCTACCAATATTTGTTTAATTCATTTTGCATTTTTCTTTCTTTTACAGATGATACCTTGTGTCCTTAGGAAGTGGGTTGCTATGGAAACTGCTCATTATTTTTCCAACAGTAGGTAGCTACTTAAAAAAAGAAGCACTTCATCTGTGCATAGATTTTTTCACCCGTCTAAAGGAAAATTTGGTATGACGGCTATCGTCCTCGCCTTTTAGGACTTCTCTTGCTGAAGACTTGAAGTTCTTCATTGTTTCTCTAGGTGCCAAGTATTTTATCAAGAGCAACGGATACTTACAACACATCAATTTTGGACTGTGCAAAGTACGCTCTTGACGCTGAACAAAAGTTTTTCAACAAGAACACATCTACAATGCCAGTATACCACTGTAACAAAGCCAGAAGGTCTTTTATTCAGATTATTTGGGAGTAAGAATTTTTGAGTTGAAGTTTAGGTTGTAGCTTAATCCTCAAAACAAGAATTTTCCAGCTCACAAATTCTTACACTGGGTCCATTGTGGCACTTTTTTAGAAAACCTTCTCAAAGAAAATGACAACAATGCATCCAATAGGGTGAAACTAAAATTTTCTAAATATGGATTTGTCTTCTCAAGGAGATGGGCTTTAGAAGATCCACATAGAGAACATGGCACACACCAAACTAGTTTTCTTTAATTTTTTTTATTTTTAGCGTTTTCAACGTATAATTCACACAGTGGAGCCTTCACCGTGGAAATTGAACAAAAGTTATATCATTCTATACAGATCAGAGGTAATATACGACGTTTCGGTCATCACGACCTTTGTCAAGCATGATCTGGCAATGTCTGGCAATGCAGTAGTAGGTAGGAGAGTGGTGAGGCAGCCTACAGAATCCTACATTGAGCACCACCCATACATGGTGTGCGGTCACTACTGTTTCTACGGGCTTTAGCAGATGTCTCACTGCATATTGCATCTTTATATTCTCTATATTACAATATTTATATAGCAAAAGCTTTTTATGATGACCACAAAAAGTTGCATGAAAAATCTGGTCTTCTAAATGGATAAACAACTTAAAAAAGAATGTCTATATTCATAGCACAGATGTTTTCTTAAAGGGAACCTGTCACCAAGGACCTCATTTTGACTAAAGACGGGTTGCAGAAGCCCATTACAGCTGCATTACAGAAATCTCTTTCTGCCTTGCATTTGCAATAAAATACAATTGTGTGTTACCTAACTTCCTGCCAGGATCCTGTTGTGGGTCCCAGGATTTGCTTTGGTTTGGATGTATTAAAAACAACAACCTGTAACTTGTCTGTGCTGCTCACTCCTCAGCTCTCAGCTCCCACCTTTCTACTTGTGTACAACTCCTTCCTCCCTCACTGATGACCGCCCACCAGGCTGTGAGCTCTGTCATTGTGTAAGTGTAGGAGCAGGAGGGAGGAGTTGTACATGAACACAAAGGTGGGGACTGAGAGCTGAGGAGTGATTGAAATGAGAAATGGGGTTATCATCTACCAAATCTTGTGCCTACTAAATGCCACAGTGGGTTAGTCCATAATGTTACTAATAATAACAAATACCACCCCTCTACCCTTTATGATCCCATATTAAAAGCAAAGGCCCAACTTTGTATTGAAAAATACTTTGAACTCCCAAACCAGATAAATACTATGTGTTATTATTTTGCATCTTGTAGATACATTTTTCACTGCCAAACCATAATATATTTGTCAATCCAGCTAAGCAAGCAAAAGATTGACAAATGTTCTAACCTTGATCTTGTGATCCTAGTGTGAGAGAATGTCTAGTGTGCATCAAACCTAACATTTTGTACTGGAAATGACATCCACCTTCTGTTATAGGTCTGTAGACAGCGCCGTATAATGTCAAGTCTTACAATGATCCAACAATACAAGCCTATTTTATTGCACTGAGTATAGGGATAATATTTAATATAAAAAAGCAAGGAAAAGAACAAGTAGGTTAACTACAATATGAGAAGGCAATTGCTGAGGACTGAAGAAAAGAAGCCCTATATTGTTCTCTCAATAGGTTTTGTATGTTAGAACATTGACAATATACATCCAACATCTCCCAGTCAGCTTTTATGATTTGTTAATAATCTTTTATAATTGCTTCTTCTCTATGATTCTCCAGGGTGTGTAATAAGTCGTCCATACCCTCCTGAAAAGGATCATGTATGTGGAAAAGGATCCAAATAAAATTGGTTAAAAATCCCACAATTCTTAGGGATCACTTTCTATGGTCACACAGGTGTGGCATCATACCGCCACTGGGCTGCCATTGCTGTGTATGGGGACGTATATGCGGGCGCATATACATCCCCCAGATGGACATGTTAATCTACTGAGCTGTCGAAAAATATAAAAAAAGAGTATTTTACAATTTCATCTACTGTCATATTTAATAGTTTCCTGTCTTTTACATTGCCAATATTATACTTGAACCCACCTTTTAAACCTGATTGTTTTTACTTACTGTACATACAAATTTAAATTGCCATCTTGTCTGAGCTTTGTTAACAGCTTTAAAGTAGCTTCATGGCCTTAGACAGTAGAGAGGGAAGGAGACAATCTGTGACATCATCTATTGTCAGTAGTAATGTCATGATGGGTCAGTGTTATCTATATAGAGGTCATTATACAGGGAGGGGGAAGGGATAGGCTGTGACATCATCTATTGTCAGTAGTGATGTAATGATGGGTCAGTGTTATCTATATAGAGGTCATTGTACAGGGAGGAGGAGGAGATAAGCTGTGACATCATTTATAGTCAGTAGTGATGTAATGATGGGTCAGTGTTATCTTTATAGAGGTCATTGTACAGGGAGGGGGAGGAGCTAAGCTGTGACATCATTTATAGTCAGTAGTGATGTAATGATGGGTCAGTGGTATATATTTAGAGGTCATTGTACAGGGAGGGGGGGAGATAAGCTGTGACATCATCTATTGTCAGTAGTGATGTAAAGATGGGTCAGTGTTATCTATATAGAGGTCATTCTACAGGGAGGGGAGGAGATAACCTGTGACATCATCTATTGTCAGTAGTGATGTAATGATGGGTCAGTGTTATCTATATAGAGGTCATTGTACAGGGAGGGGGAGGAGATAAGCTGTGACATCATCTATAGTCAGTAGTGGTGTAATGATGGGTCAGTGTTATCTATATAGAGGTCATTGTACAGGGAGGGGGAGGAGATAAGATGTGACATCATCTATTGTCAGTAGTGATGTAATAATTATAGTATAAGATATGTTATCTCTTATACTCTTAAAAAAAGTGTAGAATAGATGTTAAAGTAAGAGTCACCTAAACACACAAACCAACATGACATCTTGGTTTCAATAAATGTAATTTTCTGGTGACACATTCCCTTTTTAATTTCAGTTCCTTTGTCTACATAGACGCATCAGAGGATAGGAAATAGCTGTTGGAGCCTTAGAGCTCATCATCCGAGGTATCCAGCTCAATTCACTTGCCTTAAATTAGTTGGCCACATTTTCCTTATAGCTCACTCCACCATGTATTTCCCAGTGACGTTCGCAATCCTGCAGGTTTTATTTTAATGACTTTGGAATTGATTTTTCAAGCCTGCAACTTTATTTAGAACAACAGGGGGCACATCACAGACAGCAAAATGATAGTGGACTGGGAGCGCAGCGAGGGAGCAGCTGGGTGCTGCCAGAGAACTCTCCTGCCTCATCATAGCGAGGAAATGAAAAGGAAGATGAAGAAGATGGGCAGCAGTACAAGGATAAAAAAACCCCACAAAAATCTGTAAATGTGCATTAAAAAAATGTTTTGCTGAAGTGCTGTTTGAGTGGGAGTGAAAAAGAAAGATTTCATAATTCAAGGATAAGTAATGTAAAAAGCTGCTTTTCCCAGTAAGTAAAACTATATCGGGAAATTTTTCGTACTTTACAACATTACTTACACATCCTCACATACATTAACATATCCTGCTGGAGGCTCGCAGATTTTACTGCAGTCTTGTAGACCGTGAGCTCTCCTGAGCACGGCACCCTCTCTCTGTACCAGGCTGGCACCCATTTATTTTATGTTAAAGGCACATTTTGTCTTTTGTACTAAATACTAAAAAAGTACTACTGTACATGGAACCTCTTTTGTAAAAGTAGGGCAACAAGGATGGAACGTATCAAGAATGGGCGCATCATGCAAAAGGCTTGACAAAAAAATTCTTGTTTTGTACTGTCAAAGGAACAATTATTAACAATAAAGCTTTATTACAGTGACCGTAGGGTCCATGCACACAAATGTATGGGGGACGTACATACTGCCGCAAATTTGTGGCCGCATATACGTCCCCCACAGTTGTCTATTGCACCCGGGGTTGGTATGGTGAGCACACGTTGTGCCATGGCCACAAAAAAAATAGACAGTACTGTATTTTTGGTCGTAATAACGGCCGTGCGCCACGATTCTCTATGGAGAGGTGAGGTGCAAGCAGCTTCTCTCCGGTGTGCCTGATGTATGCCTGACCGGCCGTAGCTGTGTGGGCACATGTATGTTTTTATGCACCTTGGTCCTTCCTGGACTAAAGTGCAGTAAACTACCAGCCTCCAGAGAACTTCCACAGAGGGCAGTGAGGTCCATCTGTAGCTCGGAGTCATCAGTTATTTGGATGCCCTTCTGGTTATACAGTCTGGGAGTGTCTGTATATTACTTGTAAGTCTGAGGTAGATTTACCATTCAGAAGAAACTTTATTCCATTTTTTAGGACTGTCTCTGTAGCTCTTTCGGTGTATTTTGTTAGCCACCTTTTTAAAGCAATTTAAAAAAATAATAAATGTTGACCCAATCCAAGAGTTTAAAGTGACAAAAACAGAGTTTACCGTGCATGTGCTGCCCCTTGTGGGACCCGCGTGTATCATGTATTCATCCGCAAAATATGTCATAAATCAACAAGTTTTGTTGCACAAAGTTGGAGGGGAAGGCCAACTTTTTGGGGAAAAAAATTTCAACCAAGCTGAAAGCAAGTCTTAAGAAAAGACCTTAAACTATGAAGCCTGAATAAAGGAAAAGATGGAGAGGCACAAGGTCCCAAACTAAAATGTTTAGTTGCAAATTGGCAGAAGGGACAATTTTGCAACCTTTAAATATATAAATACTACTTTAACCATAAGTATGTGTCCCCTATCATATTTATAACTATAACTTAAAAAAAAATCTCATCCATAAAAAAAAATAAGTGTCGCAACCAAAGAACCGCTTTCCCCTATGAGCACTAGAGATAAGAGGCACTGGTCCTGTACGCTACAAATATCACGATACAAGCCTTATACCTCATACACCTCCGCTACTCTCTACATATATAGAAAGTACAAAACCATATCTGCAATGCAGTGCTAGAAAAACTAAGTTTACCCATGCACGTAACTGCGCCCCATGACTTCTGTCAAAACTCCTGTCTTTATGTGCCTATCATCAGCCGTCTATGATGATAGGTTACCCAGTGACAGTATGATGGAACTCAGAGGGGGTGTAACTCCCCTCTGGAGTGGAAATATCAGAGACAATCCTATCTGTCTCTCTATTACATATCTCTCACCTGATAGCACTTCACATTCTCATACTGATAGCATGATCCGATTCAATACCTCTTAGAACGAGGGGCTTTTAGGACTCTTACTTAAAGAGACACTACACCTGGAATCATGACAATCCTTCAATTGAAAAAAAAACTTAACACATATTCCTATATGGCCATATAACCAGTGATACATTTCCCTAATGGCTCATACTATTTTAAGAGCCTTTTGTCTTTTACTTTAATCTGCTCAATCCCTGAACTCCTGGAAGCATCAAAGAAATATCCTAAAATGTCATACTAAGGATCCATATAGACCAGTGATGGCGACTGAGTGCCCAAACTACAACCAAAATCCACTTATTTACCGTGAAGTGCCAATATGGCATTTTAAGCATTAACTTACTGCTATGTGTTCTTCCACATCTTTCAATTTTATCGGCTGCCTAATGCCACTAATACAGTTGAGAGAAAGAGGGCAAATAGATTATCTCCAGGGTCTCTCTGTACAGGAAGAATGGTGGGTCTAGCAGGATGACCTCCATAGATAATGCAGTTCTTCTCACTTTTCCCGCAGTTCCAAACAGCCAATGAAGTTTCGCTTTAAAATAGCGCTGAGAGCAGCATCTCATAAGTTGCCCGCGACAACAGAAAGATTTGGTGGATTTGGTCCTGTTTGGTGAACTCTGTTCTGCAGTGATGGCCTAAGTGCCCACAGAAAGGGCTCAGAGTGCCACCTCTGGCACCCGTGCCATAGGTTCGCCACCACTGATATAGACCCTTATCATAAGTCTCCATTGTGTGAATTGAGTAAATCAATAACCATCCTTGTACATATGAAGTGACTACAACAGACTGGTGACAATGTGCCATCAATCAATCAATCAATAAATCAATCAATCTAATTGTGGGAAAAGACACACATTAATTTTTGTAAAGCCAAATCAATTGAAACCATATAAAGAACTGATATCACATTTTAATAATAACATTTTTTGGCTTCAAAAACTTTAAAAAATAAAAACTGAAAATTTGTATTTTGTAAAACCCTGTTAGACTCTATCCAACGTTCACTGTTCTCTGCTGGTTGTGTGCAGTCTTTAAAGGGGTTGGCCCTAAAGGTGTTGCCCGTTTTGTACTTACCGTGGTAAATTTTCCTCTTCTGGTCGCTGGACCAGCCAGCAGCCAGACTTTCTGTGTTCTGAAAACTTCAGGAGGGGTAAAAGGACTGCGCGCTTATTACTGAATACATGACTTCAATACATGGGTGTAACTTAAGAGGGTGCAGAGAGTGTGGTTGCAACTAGGCCTGGTACAGACTTTGAGTGCCCATCAGCTTCAAGCCACGCCATTGATTTTGTGTGACTTTTTGGAGGCGCAAATGGATGACCTTGGTACACGCCTCCAACCAGTGATAGGAGGGTCACTGGACATGACAGGATATCCTGAAAATGTTTGCAGGTAGGTCACATGACCTGTGGCTCTTACTGTCAGAAGAGGAAAGTTTACCGGGGTAAGTATAATATGGATGACTGTATTGGGGGATTGTTCTTAGCCTAGTAAACTTTCTTATATATGCCCAACATTTTATATTATTTCAAACGGATATCTTCCTTTAAGATATCAATCACTGATGCATAGGATAGGTAATCCATTGTGTTGAGTGGACCCAACAAAGCTCCTTCTCTGGGTTCTGGTTTTAGTATCACCAAGGCGTCATATTGGAGGGGAGCTATTTTGAGCTATCTTCAGACAATTGGAGAAGCTTGATTGAAGCTTGATTTAAGCTCTAATTGTCTTAAATTGTATCGGCACCCACAGGATGCCAATACAGTTTTAATAAATGGCAAAGCAGGGAGCAATAGACTGACTGATCTGCCATTTGTAATAGGAGTGTCCTCAGATATAACTTTACTTAGGGCCGCAGCTACTCGAAGCCGGTCACTGCCTCTTATTATTACACTAACCTACACTGTGTCCATTGAACATATACCATCCCTACGTGAAGACCCTCTGTTCTATAGCTGTTTATTGCTTTTGGCTCAACTGTTCCATGAAAATCATTAAAAAACCTTGAAAAAAGAAAACAGGAAATCAACATATATACGGTGTATATCTTGTCTTGGCAAAAGAAAAATAATAAATTGAGATGAAAGCAAGAGCTCGGCCAAGGTAAAGGTATAAAGCAATGGGATAGAAGAAGTACTGTCACCACTCCAGTGATTCATAGGAGTGTAATGAGTGTGTGACGGAGAGCCATGGCAAGGTCTCATTACACAACGACAGCACAGATTCCTTCCCAGGAAAATAAGATGTGAATTCTGCTAAGAAAATAATCTTAACTTTGCAGAATAAGCACAAAAAAGCCATATAAACATTATAAAGTACACCTGTCACAAAACAATTCTGACTATGTTTGCTTGTTACCAGTGGATGGTAATCCTATGGTAGATGAATGATTGCCATCTTTGAGTACAAACTGATAGAGATAAAGCTGTCAGTCACTGAGAAGAACCAATCACTGGCCTCGTGACTCTCAAAAGAGCACATAGCAAATTAATAAACAAAGTAAATCTGACCCCAAAATAAGACTTATACATACATTGGGGTTTATTTACCAAGGGTCGCGGATCACACTTTTGTCGGACTGTTCGCCGGTTTTGGTATTTTCGCAGCTTTGGCAGGTTTGCGCTGGGATTCGGACTGAACACGGGATTTAAGATTTCAATTGTGTTGCAAGACAATGCACTTACATGCACTGGGAAGAAGAAGGTGAACCCCATCGGGACTGAGCAAGGAAGCGACACATGCAGGATATCGGGCGCACAATATTAGTGAATCACGGCACAACGCATTATTGTCGGACAATGCACTTTCGGTGAACTATAAGGAACGGGTAAGTAAATGTCCCCCATTGTCTTAACTTTACCAATGCTGTTACTCTTGGTCCACATTTGTTCTTCTTAAAGAGAATAATTTTCAGAACTGAAATTCACCCATAGAATCCTAGACAACCGCTATAACCAACGCCCCGGAAGAAGCCATACAGGGCAAAACCCAGGCTCGGGCGAGAACGTGTAGCTGGCATCCCATGTTGGAGTTTACATATGCATTTTTATTGCTCTTTTGTGAGTATATTTTTAATCTAAATAAATCCTGAGTGTTAAACTGTACTACGCTATCTGCGGGTGAATTTCTTCCAGCGATCCACCGCAACATATGGTGCAAACGGAGGCGGTTACAGGAGAAACGCAAGAGTGTTGTTCTGAATAGCGGTATATTACCGGATTCAGGAATTTGTGCTCGAGGAGTGTGAATTACTCTATTTTGAGTGACATATTGGAAGAAATAGGACACACAGAAGCAAGAGAATCGGGAGCTCCGGTCAGAACTTATTTTCTATGTTAACCTAGAAGAGGCGGATGATCCTTTATGGTATTTTATAATCTGAGTTCTGATCATGTAAGGGAAGCACGCGCAGCTCTGCTGTATCCATCTTTCAAGCTGTTTTTTCTTATTCCGTTGAAATTCTAAACTTGTTAAAAGGAATACATTACAAATGAGGACTCTTCCTTGTGTCTCATCCTGAGTAACCTCATTGAGAAGACAGGACACATCTGTGTAAGGAAGGGGAAGGACCAGAAGTCTGATTGAATCTGAGGAATTCTTCATATCTAATAGGAATTAGCAATAATAGAAAAACTTCACTGCAATTTCCCTTCATATTCTGCAGCTGGGTAACACATGGTTTTATCATATATCAGTGTCGGACTGGGAACCCTAAGGCCCATCCGTAAAATTTGATCTAGAGGCCCCCCACTGCACAGATTGTAATAAAATCTATGTATATGATTGTGTGAATACGAAGGAAAGTTGAGATGCCGTCTGCTGAATATGTGCATAAAATAAAAGTACATGGGCCCCCAAAGGCTAATGCAGGCTCTGGGGGCCCCTAGCATGAGCATAGAAAAAAATGCCCAAAAATGGAATTGCAGCTCAGTTCCATTAGTGTTAATTTTGGTAAAACTTCTTATTTAGGGTTATTGTTGACTTTAAAATGTTTCCCAATCCTGATAGAAGAGAAATGTAGTCCATAGATGCTAATTTATCACATCTAGTAATAAACCCTATATTGTATTTATTTAAAGGACATCTACCAGCAGGATGAATTGTAAACCACGCACACTGACATACTGGTGTGTGCCCATTTTGGTAGGATTTGTTCTTCTTTAAGCTTCTTATGCCCTTGCTTTTAAGAAAAAAAGGCTTTTAAAATTATTCAAATGAGACAGAGGGACTCCCCGCTCCAAAAACATCTATGAAATCCAGAGCCCCTTATGCATAATTTTAAAAGCCTTTTTTGTGAAAACCAGGGGATAAGAAGCTAAAAGAAGAGCAGATCCTGCCAGAGGGACATACACCAGTATGTCAGTGTGCTTGGTTTATAATGCTTCATCCTGGTGGTAGATGCCCTTTGAAGAGGTATTTCTCATGTTTATTATTGATGATAACATATCTACAGGATATGTCATAAACATGTGATAGATGAGGGACCCACCTATATCTTGATAACAGGGATCCTCTGACCCCTTCTCAAAGCCAGCTACAATGGTCAGTTTGCAATATTGGCTACATTCAGACCTCATTTTAGCCCTCGGTCGTAAGGATACATCAGTAGATTTCCTACTATTATAATGGAGGGCTAGAATGTTTTTCACTGTATGTTCATTTAGTGGGATATGTCATCCTGATCCTCCCTTTCATCCTGAAAATGGGAGGGGGATTCCTCATATGGACATTTACCTCCCAGGGGACCTCGCAGAGCAGAAGTTGTGGATGGATGCAATGTATTCTAATGGCCTCCACTGAGCGGTGCAGGATGGTAAAACATAGCTTGCTGCATCCTGCATCCAGTATTTCTTGCTGGATGTGCCGTATATTGAGCGGATGGAGGCAAAAAGGATGCCTCCACCTGCCAGCATATGTCTATAAATACAAATAGCTTGTACGGCCTTGAGCTTTCCTGGTGTATAAGCTGAAAAAATGAGAATGTGAATGTAGCCTTATACACAGACATTCTCCATTCAGTGTATGTGAGTATGTATATAACATATGTGTAATGTTTATATGCTGTATATTCGTGTGTATCTGTGATGTGTATTTGGTGTGTATATACCGTATGTGTATGTATATGTATACTGTACATCTGAATATGGAACTGTATGTGTGTGTATATGTGATGTGTATATGCTCTATATATGTGTGGGTCTAAGAGTGTATAAATGTGTGTGTATGAGTGAAGACCAGTATGTTTATTGTCAGGGCTCGGGGGTTAGTGAACACCCTGGACCACCGCGGGAGATGACACTAGCCAACACTAGCCAACCAGGTCGTTCCACAGGTGTGACTAGCCCGCTGTGACAGCCTACAGGAAAGGCAGACAATCTTGTGGTCAGAAGCAGACAGATGTTCAAGGCAGGCGGCAGAGGTGCAGTCAGGGCCAGGTCCAGGGTCACAACAGGAGGTCATAATACAAGGAACAGGAATCGCTATGGGAAGCTTTCTCTCAGGCATGTAGCTCAAAGATCCGGCAGTGGTTTATGGGAGAAGCCGACCTTTATGGAAAACACGGAAGTGCCCAGCACCAATCAGCGGTGCGCTGGCCCATTAAATCTTTAAGAGCCGGCGCGCGCCCTAGTGAGCGCGTACACATGCACTGAGCAGACGAGGAGGAAGCAGGAGCATGGAGAGGTAAGTGAGGGCTGGGAATAGCGCCGCCACGAAGAAGGCCAAGGGTGTGCCTGTGACACCTGTGACATTTATGTATATAGGTATATAAATGTGTGTGTACATATGAGTGTAATATGCATAATTTAAAGAGGAAAGAGTGGCCCCATTCTGAAGTCTGCTATGGGGCCCTGCCTCTCCTAGTGAAACCATTGACAGAAGCGGCACCCAACAGAAGCAGCTTTAAAATGCTGTTTATTTTGTGTCACCCATATGTGGACATGTTCACAATGAAGGACATGATTGTTTCAAGCAACAGAATCCAGGAAACCGAGTTCACTTCAGTAATATTCAGTAATATCCAATACCTTGAAAGTTTCACAGTGGTCACAAAACCTGATCTGTTCTTCTTATCTAACAATTTCCAAGGAAAACAAATGTTCTTCTTCCTAACGTACAAACTCTATGAAGAGTAGCATGAAGGAGAAGGAGAGATGTAGATAGGCGGCTGATGTAGTGATCAATAACATAAGCTTAAAACAATGCAGGCTTCAATTCCAGATATTTCACATAAATAGATCATAAAAATGAGATCCTTAGTCAAAGGCTAATTTCGGAATGTAGGCCAAGGTTAGGAAAATACAAGAACCTCAGCATTAATGACAGAGCCGTGATTGATGGCTTCATACATCATCTTGTCCAAACCAAATTGCGCTTCAGTCAAAGCCTCCTCATTTAGTCATTGATATTGTGAGGGCTAATACATGAATATCTACGGTTTACAAGGCATCCAAGCAGAAAATGAGTCACATCACTTTAATTTCAAGGTGGACAGTAGATTAAGGTGAACATTTCTATACTCCAAATACTATTGAGTGTAACTATTGAGGTGAGCCACAAGATGCTGTACAACACTTTAATCTTCTTAGATGTCTTTCAATTTAAATATTGTAAATTCTTCAACCTTACTCCGCACACTGAGATTTATGATGCTTTTTGGAAATGAACCACACTGATAGGGCTGTATCATTGGATCATTTCAACTGCGGAAAGATACTGATGGGCATAAGGAAAAGTTATTTACCTGGGGCATGTGAGTCATTAGTTACACGCCAATATTCTATCATAAGATGCAAAGTTGTGTGAGGTCATATATTTATCTGCAAGTGTTCATTATATATGTATATATCTATATAATATTAAATATGTGTTTCAAAACTTGCAGATTTTTAAAGGGATCTTCCAGTGTAATATTATTAATGACCATTTCACAGTATACTACGATTATAGCGGCTTCTTGGCACCTGAAAAGATGACGGAGCCAAGGCCAAGCTCCATTCTCTGTATAGGAATCTATGCCAGGAATCACAGCTCTAGTATTTGGTGTTGGTAGGCTGCAGGAAATAGCTGATTGGTGGGTGTTCCCTTTAAACATGTAGGCATCTGTATCTAAGGTGAGAACATTAGTATATGAATAATTATACAAATGCGAGATACAGTGTATGTATAGTGTCATTTCTGAAGCTACCACTGTTAATTATTAAATTAACTAAAAATTCCTAAAAATAACTTTTTAAGGGGGAGGGATTGTTTACAAAATAAGAAATAACAGGGAAATCCTTTTTATACTAAGTGGGGTCCTAACACAGACAAGCCGCTGATCTTCTGTGCATCCTCATCACTACTATTCAAGCACAGTGCCCTTTATCATACAGTGGCTGTATTTAGTATTGCTTATTATCCACATTCACTTGAAAGGGACTAAGATGCAACCAGGCCACATGACCATTGGCTTGAGATGTAAAATTAAGAGGCTTGACAAAATTCCTGAAAGCACAAAACAGCTTGTTGCCTTGCCACCAGGGGAGGATTAAGATGGCCACTGGCCCTGGGCAGTGTAATTATTGTGGTTCATTACAAGTCTAATTATTTAATAGTAATCACTTCCTTAATACAGTATTGTACTAGAATCAAGCTACTTGGGAACTGAGCAGGGTCCCTCCTGTCCACTTTTAGTTCTGCAGCTTCAGAACCTTTGGAGGAGCTTTAAAGGTCCTAGAAGGACCCTTGTATACACATGTGTTGAGAGTTTTAGGACTTGAAGACTAGAAGTCCTTCTCTTTAGCCTCTGTACAGGGCAGTATCAAACTTGGCAATCGGTTCTGGGAGTTATGGGCCCCAGGCGGTCGCCAGTACCGCCTATATTATAATCCACTACCACTTCCCACGGATGGCATTCTATGCACTCTATGATGCTGCATGCTAAAATATAAGAATTGGGACTTCACCGGTGAGTGCCGCTCTTTGTCTACGAAGGTTTGTAGTTAAGACTGGCCCTATTCCAAATCATGTTGATGAACTAAAATTTTATTACCTAAAAAACTCTTTAAATTACAATATACAATTACAAATAACAATAAGTGCTAATTCATAAAAAGTGCATGTAACATCTTTGAGCAGACTATAGAAGACCATAGTTGTATATTGGAACCACTGAAAGTGCAAGATCACCGACTCCATTGTAATCACTTAGTCGATTGTACTATGAGCTGTGAACAGATAATTTTGATTTTTCCCCTTGTATTGTGTTGTACACATAGTAGCAGCCACCATTGAGCAATCTGATATTGTTGAAGAACATGATGTCCCGGAATCTGTTGGCAGTTGTCATCTTATATTAGTGCGATCCAAGACACTATCTATATTTTGATGATAATTGTTCTCCATTCCCAGTAAATTGTGAGTTGATTGCAGAGGACCACAAGCTGCATGTAATCTCCAACTTCCTATAGAGTACACTATGTCCTTCCACTCTCTAGGGATATTTTATCTTTATCCTTTGTTCCAAGGAAAAAAAAAAAACTTGTAATGATTCTTAGTTTTGAAGTTGTTACCAGTAAATACATTTCATTAGCCGCATTGTCTGAGGCTCTCGTCCTACAGAATACATGTGCCGTATATCTTCAGGGTGAGGTGACAAAACTCAGTAAATTCTGCCCTCTGCTGGCCGCATTAGTGAATGTCAGTAAATGTTTTTATAGCTAATTTGACGATAGAAACGTTCAAATATTTTATGGAAAATTGAGTTTATATAATTGAGTCTGTACCACCTAGAATAAATCCAAATTTATTACAAGGGACTCAATGTTTTTATATACCTAATAGGACTTTATAGTAACTTCTATTACTTCACCACTTTGAGCACGGATGAGCAAATCATCAAAGATTTGATTCACTGAAGGTTTATAGAATTTTTCATAATATTTGTTATGGATCTGAATCGAACTGGTCTGTATTAATGTTGCTCCAATTGTCCTGGAAATTTGTATGTGACACATTCTAATCCTCTAAAACACAGATTTTTTCATGAAGAATACGTTTTTCAATTTCCCTTTGCCAAGCCCCCCTTTAACCGCTATTTTGAAAGTTTTGTCCGAAATTATTTGGATTCGATTCGGTGTCCGAAAAATGCCACAGCAACAATACTATACAATATAGATAGCAAATCTGCCAAATAACAAAGTGATTCACTTATCTCTAATTTATAGTAATGGTATTGTCAAAACATGAACCTCAGCTACTGCAGAACATCTTTTATAAGCTTAGACCTGTTAGAAAGGTCCGTGATGTAGTGAAAGGGATCTTTCTAGATGTGGGTGTAGTTGTGAGTTTTTCACTCCATTTTGGTCCCCATGGGTCATTTGACCAGAAATAGGATTGCAAATCATAAGTCTTAGCAGTGGACAGGAAGTCAGTTGACTGCTTTGGGTATGTTTTGATAGGAATGAATAGAGAAACTGACTTTCTGTCCACATATAAGACTCTGTGTCAGTCGGAGAGCATACTTTTTGGTCACATGACACACTTGAGGACTAATACAGGACCATACAGGTCCTCCTTAAGTTATCCTGTGGATATCGGATAACTATCTAATCACTGAGGGTCGACATCTTAGGACCCCCCAGGATGTATGCTTGACCTGCCACTACATCAATTAGTAAGAATAGGACCCCCATTTTTTGAATTGCTGGAAATCCCATTCTCATGATCGATGGGGGTCAATAGGATCACCTTCTGGATTCCTAACCCCAGAATCAGCAGGAATTAAGAATGAAAAGTATAAAATAACAAAATGAAACATTAGTTCTAGCAGTTCTTGCATCTCCGGTGCCCACACCAGGCAGATAATTTTGTCATGTTTTTTTTAATTTTCTCTTCCAACACTTATTTCCAATATCCTTCTTTCATATTTCCCTCCGTTAACATGCTCAGCTCTGGTAAGAATGATACACAGCGAATCTGCCTGGAAACATGAACCAGGAACAACCATTAACTTGAATGATGAATCTGCGCTTCACAAATTGACAGGAGGAAATATAATACAACTGACCGGTAGATGGACGATGTGGTGTGATGAGGGCGGCTATGGATTGTCATGATGGGGAAGTACAGATTAAGGTTTTTAAAGCCGGACCTCTAGTCCAGGACTGAGATAATTTTGTATTTGCTTGGATTTTTCCATTTCATTTGCAAGTCATTATGTTCCATGTGAAAGATTCTGGGCAGATAGCAATCCTTAACGCCAGCAGTCGTGACTCAACAGAAGACATGACAGATTTGTAAAGTAGCAATAACACTGATAATAGAATTTCAATCTTTACTCATTCCTATAAAAATGGAGATTAAAGGGAACCTGGGAGGGGCTGGAAAGGAGCATCCCCCCCCCACCTTTGGGATTCAGCTTCTCCATGTGTCCTTTTCAAATATATGAAAACACCCATCACTGGGCTTAGCGACGCCCCCTGCTCCTGCTACAGCCAATCTCGAGTGTGGGGAGTTATTCATATATTTGAAAAGGACACATGTTTCCCAAGGGTGGGGGGGAAACTGCTCCTTTCCAGCTCCTCCCAATTGGCAACTGCCTAGTCCCACAGCAGATGCTAATAAAAGGTATAATATAACATATCTTTTTTTCTGTAAAACCTATTTTTAATACAAAAACACTTTGGCAGTGTATGTACTATGCTCTGTGGGGACTGGGGGAGTGCTAAAAATGGGTCTCCTGGTGACAGGTTCCCTTTAAGTACAAAAAGTGTTGATGATGGGAAATGTCATAGCAATGATTAAAATGACACATTCCTAAGAGCTCATTCACACGAACGTAATGGGGCCTGATATTTGGCTGCATTATTTGCGACCGCATATTGGTTCCCATTGACGTCTATTGTGCCCAGTCAGTTAACAGAAGTGGAACCCATTAAAAGTCCATACTATTAGACTTCTGATTTATCTTTTTAGTGATGTAGCATAATAACAGGGGCCCAAAAGTGTGAGCTCGTTGTTCGTGAAATTAATGGCATACAAAAAATGTCAGTTTTAGTATATATTTGCACCAAAAATCTGTCAAAAATCCCTCATACCACATTTGGCAAGGGTCCAGAAAGTTTTTAGAAACTTTGACAACTAGTACAAAAAAAGGTAACCTAATACAAAGGGGTGTTAAAAATTATGCAAATGTCGTTTTTCCACATCTTTCCAAACTTAGCCAACTAATAGGAGGTGCATAATAAGACTACGGTAGACAGACATAAAGTACAGCAGATTTTTTCCAGTGTCAGTAAACTAAAAGATATTTTATCATGTAAATACTGTCCATCTACATTTGTCTTCCTTTAAAACTCTTTAAAAATCTGGCCCCAAGTGCCATATCGGTAGTTGTCGATGGTTGAATTGGGTTGGTTTCTTAGAAAAAATCTTTAAAAATAAGGAAATAAGTAGACCTAAAAAAAATTAGACCATTCCCTATTACAGATAAACAATAATTATACATTTATTAGCTGTTCTGCCATTAAAGTTAGATTGTGAAGGGGATTGTCCAGGATTAGAATGAGGATTTTTTGCAGTACAGAGACCCTCGGAGTCTTTTTTCTGTGTGTACTGTTTGGGTTTATCTACATTCAATTCAATAGTGGAAAGGTGTAACACTAGACATAGACAATGGTGGCGCTGTTTCTGAAAAAAATACTTTTATTTTCTTAATATTTTTGATGTGGCGAAAGAACTTAAATACACATTTAGTATATTGCAGACTTAAAGCATATGCTAAAATTTGCCCTTACTATGACCATCATTACGATCAGTAGAACATTTTGGCAACTATGTCATACGACCGAGACAGGGCACGACCCTCAAAGGTCTGTAAGTTATAATGACTCATACGTTAGGTCTAGAATTCATGAATCATCCTAGACACATTAGAAAATGGACGTGTACGTGATGCAAATTCTCCTGGTGGCTTGTAATAGGTGATCTGCAATATGCAATGGTATGCGGTATATAACTCACTATCCTGTCAATATCCAATACATCACTGAAGCCACACAATGCTTGACCCAGCTGGAAAAACTGATCCCTTGCCAATTCCCCCAGTAAAGCCTGACAGTACAATCCCATTCATACTGTTCTCTGCCTTGTAGATTTAGGACCTTATTGCATTATTTTATAATTCTGACATTATTCCATAGCTGCAGTCTTTGGTTTTAATGATCTTATTTTGCCAGATCATTGATCATGTCTGATGAAAAGCTGAAATGCAAAAAAAATAAAAAATCTATTTGTGTTGGTGAACAAGGAATATTTACAGTATAGGGGCTAAAAGTTACCTTATAATTAAAATATTTGGGGAAACTGTTGCTGTAGTCTTCCCAATTTTTATATAATTGTTGCCATGTTCCCATACAATAAATTATAAAATACATTCTCTATTATTTTTTGATATTTATTTTGGTGTTTATAGAAGACTTTTCACCACCTCCATCAACTCTCTAGAACTAGTCCTTAGTCGTTGCATGCTTCGTGGGCTTTACGTAAAGGGGTCCACTATCAGATTTTATCACACAAGGCACCACCCTCTGTTGTTCCATTTGTAAAATCTGGGGAGTTCCAGTGATATATAATGAAAAAGCTTGGACTAGGTAGAAGTGGTGAAAAAAAACTGAAAAACATTTTAAAGAATATTTTAAAAATTTTGGCTCCCATTCTAAGATTATGTGCTCCCTGTCCTTTTCTTTGTCCTGGTCTCATTATGGTATGCACGTAATGAGTGCCTAGCCAAACAAGGACAGATGTGGCCAGTGATTGGCTGAGTAGACACATCATGGCATTTCCTGTGTGCACAGGAAGTAGAGACCAGTAGGGCACCTGAAGGCATCAGAACAAAAACAAAGAGAAAACAATAAGTTGAGCAGCCAGTTATTTAAAAACAACAATTAAAAAATACTTACTTGACACCTCTAAAATAGGGATGAGCAGACCCCATTATGTTTGGAATCAAAAGAGTTTGGAAGATTGTGTTTGAGGTCGAGTCTGGGTACGGAACTCAAACCCGAACCCTTACCGGTATCACCTGCAATCGGTGCTGCGACTGATCGAGTGAAGTTTGTAACTTTGGAGTTTGGACCCGCCTATTACTACTCTTGAACTAGTCTTGATGTTAGATAAGTTAAATCTAATTTCTTCCTAGCTATGTTAGCAGTAGCTACAACTTGTTTGTCTTTTTTAAAGATAGAGATATTACACGTCCTGGGGCAAATATATAATAGAATGACCTACTTTATTTTTGTGTAAATTGGAGGATTAAACTTACATCCTAGAGTGTTGTGGGACGTGTAGCATGATGTTCTACAATAGTCTAACACAAAATTGCCACAGGCAATAGAGACCACGAAGCAACAGTGTAGAAAACAGATCTGGATGGCTTTATGATGTGTCACTTACCTTTTATTAAAATTATAATTCTCATTAAAAGGTAATAACATAAATGAAATGTTTATAAAATTGACATAAAAATCTAAATAAAACAGATTATAGTGTTTACTATCAATACCATCTAATCCTTAATCCCTAAACTATATATTAACAGTATATCTAACAGAAAATATCCAACACTGAACCCAATTTGTTTCCCTTCCCTGTTTCACATACTTGTTTTTTTTTGTATGACATTCACTTTATACATTTCTCAATGAATCTTGTTGCCCATGAGCAGACAGACCTAGTAGTGTTTTTATTCCCCCCAAAACTTCTATAGGTATAGAGATCGTACCAATTTAGGACATTGTCCTCTACCCACTGAATGTGATTTAACTAGGTAATGGGTGAGCGTCGGACAACTGGGCCCCCCACTGGTCATGAGAAGTCCGGGATGGGGATATTATAGTCACTGATGAATGAATTGGCAGGTCATGCATGCTTGCAGCTGCTCGATTAAATAGTACTGGAGTGCGGAAAGTGCCAAGCACAGTATTCAGTTATCCCCAGTGCTACCAATCACAGTCTATGACAGTGAGAAAGATACCCGAATGCTGTGCTTAGCAATCTCATACCAGTCCAATAGAATAGAAGTGGCATGCTCATCCTGCTGCTCCACCCATAGGTGAATACAGGACCTCCTTAATTTGGACTGCTGGGATTGCCATGTCATGATTGATGGGAGTCCATGCAGTTGGAACCCTCACCAATCAGGAAATGGTCTCACAACAATAAATGAAAACATTAGATGACAAGAAAGGGGTTAAAGGTTAATGTTCACAATAAATTTTGTTGAAAAAAAAAAGGTGTGGGCTACAATATTATATTGATGAATAGTGCTGAGCGGATTTAAACTGCAAAGCTTGGGTTAGTACCAAACTTTGCAGGCTGGGGTCAATCGGACCTGACCTCAAACTTCATTAAAAGGTTCTAAGTTGGGCCCATTCTCACCCTTCCCACCATCACTGCTGCAAAGGCTTCAACTCACTTTCAGTGGGAGCCACAGCCAGGGGCGTAACTTGATGAGGCGCAGAGGGTGTTGTTGCAACCAGGCCCAGGAGGCTTATGGACCTACAAGGGTCACTTTCCCATATGAGAAGACTAGTACTATAAACCATACATTTTAGTCGGGGGCCTGGCACATACAATTCATTTGGCCTTTAGTTTCAAATTAGGGCACTGGCCACATCCATACTGATGACTTCCTGGTATTACAAGAACATAAAATAAACTGTCTCTATCTCATTGTTCCATTTTCCCACTGGACCGAACAGTTGTGCTGCTGGACATCAATATATATCCTGGGCCAATCCCCAACAAATAACTAACAGAAAGAAAGTTCCAGATTCTTATTCCCAGAAACATATTTTTCATTCTGTCTTAAATAGTCAGAGTTTATGGATTCACACATGATGTCTGGCATGTATAAGACATGTGAGCATCTAAATTTAGTTGGAATTTTCCTTTAACTGTCACATTCAAATTTTAGAAACTTCAACATCGGAGTGGGTTCTAGAATGTTTAACAACTAAGTAGAACTATTCTGTATTTGTAAGACATTCATATTTTCAAGTGTGAATTGCATTACTTCTTCCCCATTTCTTTCCAAGCCATACATATATTAAATCTTCCCTGACAGCACGCCATGCACCATTACATTTATTGCGGAACTGTCTTCAAATGAATACGTTTATTCAAATCGCGTTTTCACCCTCTGTCAATCCTTCATTTAAAAACAATAAATATTTAAATTGATTTCCACAAGCAAATATTTTTTTTTTCTTAAAAACAAAAAAAAAGATCATTTCTGACTCGGAATCTGCCGCATTGGTCATAATTTTGTCTGACGTTTCCATTATTGAATATTATTTATTTCAACCACTTTAAAATATAAAAAATAAGAAATGTGCCATGGAATGATTGTCTCTCTAATGAATTTTAGAAACTGGCAGTGAGGAAGTTTACTGAACCCCCATCATCCATATGTCTGATAAGGAATTCTGTGAACTAAGCAGCCTGAAGCATGCCAGATTAGTATTATTACATTTCATATGGAGTTAAAGGAAATTTACCACCAGGATGAAGGATTGTAAACCAAGCACAGTGACATACTAGTGTGTGCCCCCTCTAGCAGGTTGTGCTATTATTTCAGCTCCTTATGCCATCTCTTTTACAAAAAAGCTTTTAAAAATAATGCAAATAAGACTAAGGGGCTCTGAGCTTAATAGGTGTTAAATGAGCCCAGAGCCCCTCATGCCCATAATTGTATAAAAAAAAAAAGGGCAAAAGAATCTAAAATAAGAGTTGATCCTGCTGGGGCATACACCAGCAAGTAAGTGTGCTTAGGTTACATTCCTGATCCTGGTGGTAGATTTTCTTTAAGCTTTAAAGGGAACCTACCACCATGATTCTACCTATCCGCGGATTAAAGTTTACTAAAAGATAGCCATGAGGATTACCCCAAAAAGGGCTTTCCTCGCGTCCCATTCATCCACCTACCACCCGATCTACCTTTATAGGTAGAATCGTGGTGGTAGGTTCCTTTTAAGTGTCATTAAAGG
Organism: Engystomops pustulosus; assembly: GCF_040894005.1. NCBI lineage: Eukaryota > Metazoa > Chordata > Amphibia > Anura > Leptodactylidae > Engystomops > Engystomops pustulosus. The sequence continues at coordinate 177,903,572 of NC_092415.1, read as the reverse complement.
GGCATTCTCATGAAGACAAAGATTCTGAAGGTATGCAAAAAAATTCTCATAGAACACATTTTCTAAGTCAATAACAAAAATACAGAATTTCCCAGATATAATTCCAACCTGTCTCTATCAGTCCTGGTGTACACAATTTCGGTTGCCTCCGGATCAGACTATTAAAATGCATGCGTGTCTGCCATGCTTTAAAAAAATGTGTCCCAAATGGCTATACACACCCTTGTTGTCTTCTCCTGGGGGTGTGGCTAGAGTGCTTAAAGATGCAGGCCTCACATCCAAAATTGAAAGTAGTGTACATAACCCCTTCTTGGTTCATTTCTTAGCATGTTAGCTAAACCCTAAAGCTTTAGGACAAAAGCTGTGCCTATTGTGTGCAATAGGGGGCTGATTTACTCCTAGACCCAAATACAAGACCGGTAACAGGTCTTTCACCTCCCATGTATAAAGATGTCTTCTTAGAGGACAAAGACATTTTTGAACCATCTCAGGGCTTGGGCGTGACCGGGACCTTTACATCCTCTTCAGCCGTATTAGACAGTGGTTAAAATTCATTATTAAGGACCTTGTATTGACTCCTACATTAGGAATCTAAGGAAACTGCTTGTATTTAGAATATATATAGCTGGGGTCCAACTTAAAGGGGCACAGAGAGTGCATTCACATCAAACCCCAGGAGCCTTAGGGTGCAGTATAATTTTTCCAATATGAGACAAGTTCTACATAAAATTAATTGCAGTTGAAAACCTGGTACAAATTTTGTGTTTAGGCCCATCAGCTTCAAGTAACCTCTCTGATCCCTGCTCAATTACCTCAAAACATGATGTATGTTAGCTACGTCCGATAGAAAAGCGACAAAATCACTTTTAGATTAAAATAAAAATCAATGTAAAATATTCAGCACAATATCTATCACAATACAAATTTTATCTAAAAAACTGTCCGACGTCACAAAATTATACAAAACAATCAAAATTGATTAGAAAATGAGACCCAGGGACTTGCTATGCACAGAAAACCTCCAGAGCCGCAGCCGGAGCTGAGATAATGAATCTCTGAATACCCAATGCAGATCATGCAAAGAAAGGCAAATCGCTGCAGCTCAATATTCAGTCTGCCTACATCCCAGAATAGTTGATCAGGTCTGGAGAGACTTGCGCTCTGTTGTTACAGCCATTAAATAACAGCTTTGGTTGCCACCTGCAGGCAAAATATGTTCACGTCTGATTCTTTGTTGTATTCCTCCTCTATCATTTAAATACCAGCAAAATACTAATGCAGATTCCTCTTTGTAATGACATGGATTGTCTCCGAATGTAAAGCAACAGGCCTGGGCAGAAATATAGGGGGGAATTTATTAATGGTTTTGCCCCCTGCTCCCAAAGTTTTCTATATTAGGCCTAATCCAACACTCACAAATTCTTCTTGTCTCTCACCTTCTGCACTTCAAGTTTTGTTAAGTCCACAGTTAGACCCAGAAAAATTGAGTCTTCTTAACCCTTCCCAGGGCCGCATCTGTCATGAGGCAGGATGAAGTCCCCGCCTCAGGCGGCAGATTGCAGGCCCCTTTTAGAGGGATATTTTTAGGGGCGCCGTGTGGAGATGTGCTCCATGGAGCGGTAGATGTTTGACTGTAAATTCAGCAAAGCAAAATCATAGCTAAGAGAAATCATAAACCAATTTCCTGATGGAGCAGATCATCACCTGTAAGGTAGCAGATACTAGATGTCACTAATGTCTTTGTCACTGACTGACTACTGGAGTGTAAGGTAGCATCATCAGGCAGGCGGTGGGGGGCCGGGGATAGCATCATCGGGCGTCTGCAGAGGGGTAGCATTTTTAAGTTTCGGCTTAGGCAGAAAAAAGACTGAAATCAGCCATAACCCTTCCTGAAAGTGGAGTGTCATTTCTCATGCCCATTTTTTCTTGCAATGCACTAAATACATTAAGGCCATGCTCCACAAATTAAAGTCCCAGTGCAAAAGTCACGGACTATAAAATAGACCTTGTGCCACAAATTAATAAATTCCCCACATTGGGGGTTATTTATCAATGGATTTCCTGGGCTTTTTTGGTGCAAGAGATTTATTAATGCTTCAACAAAAAGAAATTTGAAAAGAAAAGGAATTGATAGAAATTGATATAGCTTTAATGATACAACCTCCCTGAACTATTGAATTTGTTTCCAATTGGGACACATTGGGGGTCACTTATCTTTATTTTCTTTCTATTTTTTTGTCTTTTTAGCAACATTTTTTGGTGTTTTTTTGGGACTTCTCAAAATATTCACCAAAGTCCACTGGGCATTAATTTATTGTCAGTAAGACACATCTATTTTCTATTCCAGATGTGCTAAATATCGCAAATGACGTTTATCTTTAAATTGTCTAAAATTTGCGTCATTTTTTGGCGCAAAAAAACTCCAGCTGAATCTATACTTAGGGAAAAAAGTGACTTGAGACATTTATGAGACAGTTTTGAGACACTTCATTAAAAAGTCGCAACCCCCCCCCCCCCCCCGAACTGAATAGACAAATTAACACAAGCTTAAAGACAAAATAGTTAATGAGAAGTTGCTCAGAGCTGAACAAGACTAGCAACACAACCAGAAAAAGGATAAATGACCCCCATTGATTTAGATAAGATCTATCTAGATCTATGTGATAATATTTTAGAGAAATATAATTTTCAAAGCTGTTTTCTTTCCTGATTGATGCAAAAGGTGTAAATATCCCATATAGACATCTAGTGGGTACAAGGTATCACAAGGCAAATCAATGGGGGAAATTTATCAAGACTTTTTTCCGAATATTTTCCTCCTTCCTCCAGGAAAGGTGGAGGACCATCACACGGTAGGACACAATGGGGGTCATTTACTAAGAGCCCGAATTGCTATTTTTCATCAGGTTTCCCGAAAATTACCGATTTGCGCCGAATTGCCAGTTTTTTTGGTGCACGCGATTGGATTGTGGCCCATCAGCGCCGGCATCGGAAAACCCGACGGATTTGGAAAAAACGCAGAATTTAAAAAAAATGTGTCGCTTGACACGCGCTTACCTGCACCCACAATAGGACGGTGAACTCCAGCGAACTCTGCTGGACTTCAGTGCAGCAGCGACACCTGGTGGACATCGGACGCACTACCTTAGTGAATTGCCGGAAGACCCGAATCCTCGCCAGATTGCAAATGGAGCGGGTAAGTAAATCTGCCTCTGTGCACCAGTATATGACGAATCTCCCCCATTGATGCAATGCTGATATACGTGCCCCTACTACAAATGTAGTGAAACATAAGTATAAAATATTTTCGCAAAGTCCTAAAACTATCCCTATTGCCTAAATCTAGAGTGAAATGTGATCTTTTTTTTAATTAGGAGGTTCGCATTTCTATCTGAGCTACAGTCAGAATGGGAGCCGAGATGGGATTATAATTAACGACAATGAAAGTTTGACAGCATTCATTAGGCAGACATCTGATGGGAAATCTCCCTTCAAACGATACATGAGTCATTTTTATACTGATTTATACTTAGCTGATACAAGAAGTGTTATACTGTTATTTGCATAGGTGGAAGCTAATTTTGTGGGCCGTATGAAAGCAGAAATTAACATCAAAGTAATTTATAGAAGCCGGTGTGGACACGATCCTCATTGTGCCTGGTATTGAATAATGATTTTAATAATAGCCTCCAGTTAAACAGACTGGTACATGCTGATATGCTGGGAAGGCTGACAGCACTTTTGTATGGAAGAGTGAGTAGAGGGAAGGTATTCATAAAAAAAAGCTATTATATTTTCAAAACATGTATTTTTCCATGGCTTTGCACCCTCTTACAAATGAATTGCCACCTAGAAGAGGCATATCTTCCATGTAGACAACCAAGACAACTGCTATGGAGTAGAGTAAGAGGGGGAAGGGGCCCTGCCTTGATCTTCCTATCTAGCGTCCTGAAACTTATTGGTGGATTTTCAGGTTTTCAGATTTTCACAGCTTATACTGAGCTCAGTATTATTCCTATGCAATTGACATCTTAAACTGAGGTCAGTGGAAGTTGTTTTAATTTCTATGCACTCAGCTCCCCCTTGTGGTGGCCACAGGCAGCCAGATTCATCAATCATTGTGCTATCGATGGATGATATATCAAGGTATTTATGACAGTTTTCTGTTATGAATACAGTTTTCAAAGAATAATAAGTTCATAATGAGATGTATCAATAAAAGGTAGCCGTAAAGTGAAGATTGAGGTTTTTATTTAAGAATTCTTGAACTTAATAAAAAATCACCTGTAGATGAGTTTGGCACTGTTTATTGGGAGAAAGCAGCCAAGTATTTTTTATCCTCTAGATTCTCTATAAATGCATGGTACCAGATCTTTAGTACTAGGAAATGAAATAATCATTTATTTGTAGTAGACCTGATAAGAGTATGTTGTTGACCGATTACTAGATGTAGGTCAGGAGAGGGGGGGGTGGAATATCATAATTTTGCTAAAGAACTGTGGTAGCACCTGTTTATAGGGCATAAAAGACTGGAAGCTTAGGGGAAGACTAGAATTACTCAATGACACACCTTCAAAGCATTATGGTACTGGTTAGATTCATTAACTTGGAACATTGCCCATTGGGAAGCATAATGTGAGCTACTATATTAGACTGGATATTAATCTCTGCCATCCTCTTGTGGAAAATGGGGCAAAGAACATTAGGGAATTAGAATTTTCCAACATAATTAAATATGTAGTGTACATTAAATACCAGGAACAGTGGGATGTGGTGTAGGCTTTAAAATATGCTATTCAACTCAAGTCCATGCAATTTTATTAGGGAATGGTCTTCTGAAAAAAGTCACTGTAGATAAGGCCCAGTTTACACCCTTTGTCTGGGTTTCGGTTACTGAAACAAAGAAAATGGGAAATGGAAGGTGACTGGAACGTCTACCGTTTCTTTTATTCTTCAATGTACAGAAGGATTTCCTCCTTAATGTTTCCATTATTTATAATATTTATGCAGGGCACTGTGATATTTTTTCCATTGAAAATAATGGAACCGTAACCCGACCTAACCCTACCTAACTTCCTTGGTTGAACTTGATGGACAAGTGTCTATGATACTATGATACTATGAACATGGCACACAAACTTTTACCATATTAGCTGTTAATGGGTGCATGAGTTATCCCAACGTAGGTCATACTCCCAAAACTGTTGTGTACTGTAATAACGTAGCCAATTAATGTCCACATAATGCCCTCACAGTAACAGTGCTGTAGATGATATGACCATAGAATGTCCCAATTATTTGAAAATATTTAAAAACCGTGCTCTGAAAATTTAAGTAAACCAACAATGAGGAACAAGTAGTTCTGCTCTATGTTGTTCTGCTGTAAATAGGTAGATATCTCATAGTAGCGAAGCCTTCTGGACATCTACCCCAAATTCCCCTTCTGCAATCCAGCCTTGAATGCACACAACAAAATGATTCCTGAATATTCTATAAGCAAATTCTGGAATCAGTTTTTCATTCAGTAGACCCTGGTGTTCAACATAAAGACTTTACATAAGGAACATCGTTTATGAATGGAATTAACCTTTTATAGATGAAACCCTCGGTTTTGTTCCGCCCGAGGTGGAATATTCTAACAGAAGGTAAACAGTAGATGCAGACCATCATGTTTTATTCTCTGTGAAAAGCAATGCGCATATTTCCTTGCAATGTTGAACTATTTTTAGGCCAGCTACAACCCTTTGGGCTAATGCTTCCCGTTTAGTCATCGGTGGTGATTACGGTAAAGTAATTAGCGCACGGAGCTTGGTGAGAGCTCAACACTTATAGAAATCAATCTAAAATCAAACCCCTATGTAAGATTCATGACAGCCTTCAAATATTCAACACTAAGGCTAAAAATCCTAGGAGAGAACCATCGACAAATCTGAGCAGATACTCCCGTTACTTTTTATTGGCTGGTAATAGAATGTCTGCTGGGGAAACATAAAGCAATGAGGACACGTTGAGCAGAATGAAGATGTTTTTCTCATCTGTCAGCATTGGATAGTTTACAAACACAAGGATATCTGTCATATCGGTTCGGACACCGAAAATTCCCCTTTGCAATTACCAGGGCTTTTCATTTAATTAAGCCAAGACTGGAGACTTCTCACCGTCAATATTCTCATTTGTCAGTTCTACTGATGAAACTTCATCTTCCACGTAGTCTTTAAATGCTTGAGCGGACAAGTAGGAATGTTAATGTATATCCGTCTTTACAGAACTCAGTACGCAGTCACAAAGGATATACACATATAATGTATATTTTATGAAAAAACCCTGGGGTAATGACAAATGGATGGGAAGAGATTAAAAAGAAACAGATTTCAGATTGATGTAATGGAAGGTTGTTGTTGTTTCTTACTTCTGCTTCACTTGCAATGGGTAAAATTCTACATACCAAAAAATTGGAAGAATAGTCACTAAAATCTATTTATCTGCTTTTATATCTGACCCAATGAAGGATAATAATTAATATAATGTATCAAAATAGGGGCTGGACCTAAAGGGAACGGAGCGAAAATTACAATAAAAATTCTTTATTTAAGTTCACAATGTAAAAATAGGTAAAAAAAAAGAAAAAGAAAATGGAAAGGGTATGTATTTTATACACATGGTTAGATATGCAATGCACCGACAAAAACCTAAAAAGAGTATTACAAAATATGCTAATGAGTCAGAGGTGAGGTGATGTAAATCTGAGTGCATCTGGGTACTGATAATGTACACCCCCATTATTCTTAACACAGCCGGGTCCCACCATCTGATCACTCAGACTTCCGGTGACGTCAGCCGGGGTGTACATAGGGGTGTACATAAATTATCAGTACCCAGAAGCAGGAGACCCTCAGGTGGCATAAGCCTGAGAGTCAACAACTCATTAGCATATTTTATAAAACTCTTTTTAAAGTTAATTGCGCTGCCCCAAGATTTAATAAAAATAGTATAGAAAAGACAACATCTCGGTTAGTAAGTAGACTTTTAAACACGACTACTTTTAAACACAAAAAACTCCTATTTTGCTATATTAATTTTTTAGGACCTTTCATTTTCAGCATTCACTAGAAAGATAATGACTGAAGCCTAACGGAAGTGGTAAAAATGGACAAAAACGGAAATCATTAAAAGTCCATTGAAGTCTCAAAGAGGGCGAGGATACGGCACAGCAATAGTGTTAGCCACAAGCCAAAGTGCATCATAATTTAAAAGTCCATTGAAGTCATAGGATATTTTAATGGATCAATTAGACTTATTATGGTACAAACATCATCATACATATCTACAAGATCTAAAGTGAATCAGAAAATATTCAGATCTAATTTGGTCCCAGATTGCCTGATTTATACTGAATCTATGAGAAGACAAATAGATTTGCTCATGTAGACTTCCAACTCAAGTGGTAAACTTAAAGAGACTGAGAATGGGCCCAGGACCAATAAGTGAAAACCCACCCCATTTGAAACCCAAACACAATCATCTGGGCTGCTAGATGTTATTTAGTAGAGGGTGACAAATACCCCACAATACTTAACTGTCTTCTGAATTGTAGCACCTACACTTGTCTATACAGGTCTATACTTTTAGCAGCTAAAATATTGTTCAACATACACATCCAAAGCACAAAAATAATCAAATAGTGATAGAATATCTTCTACTACCTCATCGCAATTTATGCTGTTAGACAAAAACATTAAATCTGTCCTAAAATTATGAGTAATATCTCACTGCTCTCCTCCTGAATTTTATCTGTGCAGCCATATATGTAAACACGTTAGAATTTGGGTGATTTGGGCAGCTGCCCGAAGGCCAGGCGTCCTGGAGGAATCTTCGGCCACCTAAATCACCAAACAGAAGTATAAGCCAAAAGAAATAGGCAGGCCCTTACTGTTAGAAAAAAAAACTATTGCATCTGTGTCTTCAAGACACAGATGCAGGGAAGAAATTGTTTATGATACAAAAGTACAACAAAACATAACAAACAAACTGGTATTAACAACACAAACACTGAATGACTGTACGAAGGGAGGTAACGTATAAACATAAATCATATACATTTTTCATTTTTCTTTTAAGTAGGTCATCTTACTCCGCATCTCAAGGATTCTGTATGTTACGCCAAGAGGAACGATAAGGTAGGACACATCTGAACCTTAATAAAATAGCTGCTCATACTATTCATTAGTGATTATGTCCTTTTAAATGACAGAATTTAGAAGCTTTCTGTAAAGGACGACAGCCGATTGGCCTGTTACATGACCTCACGTCACTGTGGTCAAAGTCATCCCACGCGCTTTAGCCTTGAGACTTATTCTGAGATAGACACACTCATTACCAGGACACTAAAAAGGTCAGAACCTCATTTAATGGAATCTTCCCATGAAATGATGATGTTTATATTGCATATATAATTTGAGTCGAGTGACAGATGCTGTTTTTTTTAGATGTTCTAGCAATATGTTACTGTTTACATTAATAGACATAAAACATAGCAGGGGAATACAATTTGCCTTTTTATGCTGAAAGGTGAAATTCTCTATAAAATCATAATATGAAAGTGGATGTGCTAAGATTAGCATGTCAGTGGTGAGAGCGGGCATACTGTACCCTGCTATTGTGCACAAAATTGCATCTAGATCAATGAGCAGTGAAAAAGAGGCAACAGATGTGTCCCCACTGCATCTAACAAAAGCATTTATTAGTCCATTGTATATTGGACAAATGCAAATGTGATGCGCTCATATTTGATACTACTGCATTTTGTACAGAAAACTCAAAATTTGTATTAGATTAAATTCCATTTACTATGTTTTACAAATGTGAACACATCTCATAGATATATTATTTTATTAGGCAACATGCACTTATGTCATACCCTCCACTACGGAAGGTGTCGGGGGAAACACTTAACATACACTTTACTTAGATCAAATTTAGTTTGATACAAGTATATCCTATCTGTACTATCCGACTATTGGGACCTTCAGGGATCGGTAGACTAGGGAAATGTTCCTGGTACCTGCCTACAGTGAATAGGACTTTTGGTACTGGCAGTCATGTAAGTGTTTTCAGAAAAGTCATAGAAGGTGTCAGGCTCCAGGGATAGTGGACCCACCGGACCAACGCGGATGAAGACGTTAGCCGACACCCGGGACCAGAGTCTAAGTGGCACCCTGTTTTAACCAGAGCCTGCCACAAAGCGGGTTGGACTTGCTGTGGTACCACCAAGTCGTCCCATGGGTGCGACTTTGTCCACGGTGGCAGCCAAAGTACAGAAATGGAAGGCAGGTTCTTGGTCAGGGACAGGCAGGAGGTCAGGACAGGTGGCACCGGTCAAGGTCGGAGGCAGAGCAGAAGGTCAGGGCTGGCAGCAGAGGAGCGTAAATGGGAACAGGTCTGGGGTCACAACGGGAAATCACACTAATCACAGAGGACATGGGAATAAGCTTTTTCTAAGGCTGTAAGGCACAAAGATCTTGCCGGGTGTGCAGGGAGAGGCTGGTATTTAAAGGATTCTGGGTATGGGCAGCCAATCAGTGGCACGCTGGCCATTTAAATTTTCTAAAGCCGGCTCGTGCGTGTCCTGGGAGACAGGGACACGCATGCACAGCCACCAGACCGGAAACAGGAGTGGGGACAGGTGAGTCAGAACTACGGGGTTGCTGGGGCACACGGAAAAGCACAGGTGAGCTCACGACCCGAGACGTGTCGCGGGAGCACCCGTGGAAGAAACTTATCCCGCAGTGATAAGAAATTTTTCTCCACACATGTGTCTATTAAGCCAAAAAATTTTAATGTAATAAATCATAAATTTATGTCACAATAATTGGGTAGCCAAATAGATGACTATGTGGCTTATCCCACAAAAAGCCTGTATCACCAATTCACATTATTGCCAGGGGCGTAGAGTGGTAGTTTGTATATGTGACTAGTCATGAGCGCATCTGGTTATTGTTTTCTAGATTCAATATGAAACTGCCATTTTTCAGGCAACGTATCAAATTCAAAACTTTTCTTATTGCTTTGAACAAATCTTTTAAAATGACACCTAGCTTATACTGCCATTCATCGTTGAGCTTAAGGAGGGGGGGATGGGCAATGGAAAATTTAAAAAAAAATAGTATTGAAATTTGAAATGAAAAATTTACAAAAAATCTGTGTTAGAGGACTGAAGGGGTTTATATACTAATTTCCAGGAAAATAGGAGAAAGACGATTCTGACCTTTTTAAATTTGGAACCATATCAAATCTTTAAAAAAAGTTGACTAAGATTCTAGGAATTCAATTTTGGATAATTTACTTATCTCTATGGCCCACATTTATCAAAGCTAGTGCAGTCTGTACTATGTGCAGATTGCTTGTGAAGTGTGCAGGGGGCCCATATTCATCATAACTGGGGCACAATCTTCACTAATCTGGCGCCCCCTGCACTGCTCAGGAATTGGGCACCATTTATTTTTGGGTGCACTTGGTTCATGTTGCAGAATTGTGGCGCACATCAGGTGCACATTTTTTCTGTCTTGCAGGACAGAGCAGCTGCGACACAAAACTGGTGCTGACACTTTATAAATACATGTGTAAGCAGTTTGCACATTGTTTTCAGTGCAAAGTCAGACAGAAAACTGGCGCAAATGCTTTAAATGCGGGCCTATGGGTGACCACTAGGGTACTAAACCTGGATGCCAACCAGTAACAGTCTGCGCCAGCACCAATCACGGGTGTAAGCTGTTTAAATGCCGCTAGCAAAGTCATCCTCAGCAATTAAATTACCGTGGACACACTTGGGTAGCAGTACCCATTTTCGGGAGGGCAATCGCTCAAGATGACATCATCAGGCAGCAATGATTCGACCCAAAATGGCAGAACCATGCAGATTAGTGCTGATTAATGGCAGGGGGTTGAGCCAAACTCGGACCTGAACTTTGAATGTAAGTTTGCGTTGTGAACAAGATTACGGAAATGGACCTTTTCCCTATACACATTTTTTTTTCCAAAACAAGCAGATACATTTCTGTAAAACTAAGTATAAAAAGGCACTGGGTATAAATATGGTAATTCTTAAGAGCCAAAAATGAATGACATCACACATGCTTGAAGCTCATTGCACCCTGTGACATAGAGAATGTCCCTGATGTCTTCTCACACTATTATTATCTTGACATAAAAAGCTGTTTTCCAACTGTAATGGGATTTTTGTAAAACATACAGCCAACCAAGCATCACACATCAGATACATATGGAATAATCTCTAACAGATGGTGCCCAACTGTATGCAAATGAATGACCTGAATTCCTTTACAAATATAGAGCAGCGAGCAGTGTGGTACTCAGCTGTCTATGGGAGACATTAACATAGGTGCTGTTAAAATATTAACATCCCACCTAACATGAAAGGTTCTGGGAGTCATGTTATAAGAAAGGACATGCATTCCCAAGGTTACATGTTGATAATGGCAGGCACACTACATTAGGTTTCATATCCATTTACACACCACATCTCCATTTCCTTATAATACATGGGTTGTATGTTGATTCTTAGAGCCTACATAAGATAACAGCTTTATTCAAGATGACAGTGGAACATTATGATCATTGCCCCCATTTTGTTGGGTTCCCATTGGGTTTTGATTGCAAAAAAATCAGCTGCACTATTCTTTGTCAAAGAGAATGAAAATGGTCAAAAGTCAAAGGGAATGAAAATTCTACTGAATTCATAATAATGTACCATTTCACTATGTAATTTAGATACTTTTTGTGACTTGTCGGGCAACGGGACATTGCTTAACGGAAAAGGGGAAAGTGTTTGAGAAAAAGGGGTCAGTCTACGATGGCAAAACATTAGCTACATTTTGACAATTTTGTATAAAAAACGAAGCAAAGGACTGCAGGCAATAAAGTTGAATTATGAGGTTTTAATATATTCCAGATGTATAATTCAATAAATTTGGTATAAATATATACACAGGCAGTCCTCAACTTAAGAAATAGTAACAAACAGACCTATCTGACTGTTGTGACATCTCTTATAGGGAGCCGAAAGAGGGCACCCCCAAACCTCTTCCCTTCTTAAAATCCCGAGGACACCGATACCATTGAATGGTATGCACTGACAATTAAAACTCACCCATTCATGGTACAGCTCAGTTCCATTCAAGGTTCAACCCATAATATTGTACAACCCCTTTTCAACTTACCAGCAGAAATTGACCGAATAAACCACTACCAGCATGTTTTCAAACAGGTTAACAAATGATCTTGTTTTGTTTATGACCCAATGAGGCGGCATTTTCCAGAAAATCTGGATTTGATTGTATAGAGTCACAGAGGTGGAGAGTTTAGCATTGAAGTCAAGCTCTCCCCATCTCAGAACTCCCCCTTCACTTTAATTGGTGGTCCTCCATCCAGTGATAACTGGCTGTCCTGAAGCCTGGTGCATGATTCGTTGCCTGAAAACTAGCACGCAAGCTCTGAAATAGACGCAATTCCTTTTGCGCGGCCAATAATTTTGCTTATTCCCCCCATATGCCACCTCCACACCAAGTGGGCATGGAGGGGTGTGAAGGAGGGCACATCCGGCAGGTGAATATGCCACCTCGGGGTGTTCCTGCTCCATGCCTGCTTTTTAGCTATAACCTTTGTTCAACCAGGTGCAGGCTATGGCGCAATTGTGCTGCAGGCCAGACCTGCCCCACTGGCATAGAACTGCCCCACTGGCACAGCACATCACAGCAGCATCGCAGGCCAGAGCCTCCTGATGTATCTGGCATTGCAGGAGGTGGTAGTTACATCATATGCTTGTGCACCTACTGACAGCGTCTGATAAATCTGCCCCTCTGTCACAATGACTTTATATAATCAATTTACATCTCATTCACTGAATTTTACTTTTGAGGCCATCATACTGGACCCCCAAGTGACACTTGATCTATAATTTGTCTGTAATTTCCTTCACAACGTACTAGTAAAAAAAAGTGCATCGTTTTCTGCTGACAGGTTCCCTAAAATAGTAATACTAATTCATCAGTGGCGCCCTTGTAGCCTATTGAGAGTTAAAAAAAAAGGTATATTAAGGGTCTGAGCATTGATCTATATGCATTAGATCATAACCGACCCATTAAAATGAGACATATAGGGGGAGATTTATCAGAAGTCTCAGTACTGTTCTAGTTGCGCATGGCAGCCAATCAGAGCTCGGCTTTCATTTTCCTACAGCTGTTTATAAAATTGAAGCTGTGTTTTGATTGGTTTTCATGGCCAACTAGAAGTTTTACCTCAGAAACTTATGATAAATCTCCCTCATAATGTACGATTTTGACTGAACTCAGGTTTTAGATGACAGTAGGAAAATAGTCAAGATACCTCATAAAAGACTTAAAACTAATCCCTCTCTGAGGAGAACTATCACTGTATATTACTAATGGAAACAAAGAAAAGGTCATTATGACTGGATCTGGGGTCCCTTCTGTGACACGGTTGTCTATTAATTGATAAAGGTTATGGGGGAGGGGGGGCGCTCATTTAAAATCTGCCCTAAAGCTACTGGTGTTTTCAACGCGCCTTGAATGTGCAGATCTCAGGCTCCGTCTCCTGCTAATTAGATTCCATGAGATAATCGTCTATTTCTGAACTGACATCATGTACTGAATATGAGGAACCCGAGAGTCGTGTGACTCAGGAGTTTATCGCAGGAAAACACAAACATTATATTTATCTGTATATTTAATGTATATAAAATCACACATGAGACTTTCTGTCTCCATTGAAGATTTACATGTTGAATACAATTCCTCAGAATATTAGTTTTCATCTCAAAAAGGGATAATCCCACTGTAAACCTCCACAGGATGGGGGGAAATGTACAGGATGATATGGGGGGACAGGGGCGGATTAAGACTGTCATGGGCCCTGGGCTGTATGAATGTTATATCCCCTACAAGTCTGGAATTTACTTCCTACATATAGTACTAGAATCTGCTTCCTGAGGAAATGTGCCTGTCTGCGGTTTTAAAACCGTTTGAGGACCTTCAAAGGTCCTGAACTTGCTTTTTTGTATATGTGTTTTGCGAACAGGAACAATTGTACATGGATTTCATGGGTGAAGGTCTTTCACAGTATAAAATGTGGTGGGTGGTTTGGGTGGCAATACCCCCAAACTGCCTATATTATAATCCACTACTGTGGGGAGGTCAAATCTGGAACCCACTAATCACTAGAAAAGAGGTATTAAACTACAGGTTTAGTCATTTCTGAGATGTTGGTCACACATGCAGCCTCCAGTTAATACTTATAGAACTAAGAGAGGAAGCTGGACACAGAACTCTTAAATGGTGTGAAAATATGATCACTACTTCATGCAGCATGTTATAGAGCAGAGGCAGCTGAGCAGATTGTACATAGTGTTCTATCTTCAGGCAGTATGCTATGGAGCAGGAGCAGCTGAGCAGATTGTAAATAGTGTTGAAACTGCAGGCAGCATGTTATAGAACAGGAGGAGTTGAGCTGATTGTAGTCTGCATAATCTAAATTTTTAAAATTTTGCTCTAAAAAGTTTATTAGACTAGTTAGTGGGAAAACTGAGATACCATCCATACCTATTAAACACTAAGAAGGATCACCTACTAGGCACTTGATACAGAATATTTCCCACAAAACTATATACATTTGCTTTGTTCCACCTGATCCATAACATTATGCCTACAGATCAGCTGCTGTGTTAATAAAAAATACAATTTTCCCTCATACTTTCTGTATCAATTCCTCAAGGTTTTCCTTGATCTCTGCTTGCTGTCATTTATCAGGAAACTTAATTGTTTACTTCCATTGGATAAAACCCAGTCCCTTATCATGTGATATCACACAGGTGCACACAGCTTGAATTACTCTGATTGTGTAATATACCAAGCCGTGCACCTGTGTTACATCACATGACCACGGATATACCGAGCCGTGCACCTCTGTTACATCACATAACCAGGGGTATACAGAGCCATGCACCTGTGTGACACCACATGACCAGGGATATACCGAGCCATGCACCTGTGTGACATCACATGACCAGGGATATACCGAGCCGTGCACCTGTGTGACATCACATTACCAGGGATATACCGAGCCGTGCACCTGTGTGACATCACATGACCAGGGAGATAACGAGCCGTGCACCTGTGTGACATCACATGACCAGGGAGTGGTGTTTATTCACTGGAAGTACACAATGAAGTTTCCATAGAATGAGAATAAGCAGAGATCTAGAAAACAATGAGGAATTAATACAGGAAGAATATTGGAAAATTGTATAACTTTTCATTATACAAACAATAAAATGTTTTTGCAGAAAGTGGACGACCCCTTTAAGTTTCCAACTGCTTCCTTTGCATTACCACAATCCACAAACTAGCACTTAAAAACTTATTTTCTACAGAAAAAAACTTTATATTTCTGTCTCATTCCATAAGATGTTTGCACCTGGGCCATCAAGAGCAGAATAACTAATGAAATCAATTATTCTGCTCAGAAATTCATCTTTTCTTCATCATGTAAACTCTATAACAAACACTTCAACAACACTTCAAACACGAGCAACATTCACCAAAAGTCATGTCCCCATCGAGCCCCGAGCTTCCACCACTATAATCTGGAGAGATAAGGTAAGAGACCGTCAGGAAGTTCATCTTACTCAGCAACACCCATCCAGTTGCCAGCAAATACTGAGCCTATAAATCAAAGTGACATCCCATAGAAATGGGACAAAAATGAAAAGCTATATATGATGGGATGATAATTGTACAGCGGGCAGCAGGAAATTCTGTCAGCCACGTATAAAGCCTATAATATCAATCTTCTCCTTTCTGGCACCAGCACCACTGTCACCATTACAAATGAGCGCTCTCCCTCCATACATATTGTTCTCCCTGCTTCCCAGATCTTCTCGTGATACACGCTGAATACGGTGTTAATTATACAATGCAAATCGGAAACATGGAGAAGGAAGGGGATCATCATTCCAAGCATATAATTCTTATGATTTTAATTATGATCAAGAATACAAAGTATTTATTACTTTAGTATGTCATAATGTGAGTGCAGCAGAGAAGATTGTGTTCTATCTGCAGGAAGCATGTTATAGAGCAGGAGGAGATGAGCAGGTTGTATATAATGTTATATTTGCAGGCAGCATTTTATAGAGCAGGAGGAGCTGAGCAGATTGCACATAAGGGGTCATTTACTAAGGGTCCGGCGGAACGCACTTTTGTCGGGTTTTAGAAATTTTCGGTTTCGCACCACTGGTATTTAGAAGGGGATTGTGTCACAATCATGTCGGTTTTCAGAAATTGGGGGACGTGCCTTCGGACGATCTAACTGATTCAAACTGAGCCCGGGATTTAATATTCAAATTGTGTCGCAGCCAATGCAGTTACAAACACCGGGAAGAAGAAGGTGAACTCCAAAGGACCTGAGTGGGGAGCGACACATGCAGGATATCAGGCGCACGCTCGTAGTCAATTGCGGCACAATCCATGATCGTCGGACATCCCGGATCGCGGTGTGGACAGTAAAGTAAATGTGCCCCATAGTGTCCAATTTGCAGACAGCTTGTTATAGAGCAGGAGAGGCTGAGTCGATTGTACATTGTGTATTACCTGCAGGCAACAAGTTAAAGAGCAGGAGGAGTTGGGCGGATTCTACAATCTGCAGGCAGCATGTTATAAAGCAGGAGGAGCTGAGCAGATTGTATTTACTGTCCTATCTGAAAGTGCTATATAATAAAACTAAATTGTTGAGCAGATTTCACTATAATATGTACATAATTTCCAATGTACAAACACAATGTTATAGAGCAGGAAGAGCTCTATAGATTATACATAATGTTAGTGACCTATATGCAGAAAGCATGACATAGAACAGGAGGAGCTAAGCAGATTGTACCTAGTGACCTATATGGTCTAGTGAATCCTTTTAGTGAACTATGTGCAGGCATCATGTTATGGAGCAGAAGGAGCGGAGCAGATTGCATGTAGTGTCCTATCTGCCAGCAGAATGAGCAGCTTCTTGGGAATCAGTAATTATTCATCTAAGTTGCTGCTGTTTCTGACTATGAGATAAAATCACTGACTTTAGGATAAAGCAGGGATGACTGTCATCCGTTGATTAAGACCATTCACTGGACGGCTAAGGTCAGATACATAAATGACTAATTACACAGAATCTTCTCCCATAAAACTATATTTGTCAGCCAGCTCCTCTTGCTCTATAATAACAGTCTGAATTTGCAGTATGACATGATTCATTTGCCAAGGCTTTACCTACCTAAAAGAAAATAGATTTTGCTATGAACATCTACATTTAGAGATGAAGTTGGCCATGACCCCCGCCCCCCAAACATTTTGGATCATGTTTGTATATTCACAGGTTCAATAGAATGCGCCAATTTCCAGCGCCACAGGATGAAGGTATCTCATTTCTCATGCGAGGTGATTTGTGAGAACCACTATGGATCCCCAGGCTTTCCATCCAGCTGTTTAACATTCCGTGTTTGCTTCCCTGGGATAGAGCACCGGTCTCATTTAACTGTGTGCAAGTTCATTTACCAAGCAATTCATTATTTTTAAACACAAAAACTTACACAAGAGAGAGGAAAAGTGAACGGCGTCGGTCTGTATAATGTTCTAAGACATCTGCACAATGCACCGCAACGCATTCACCTTCACTGATAAAATAATCTTTTCCATCTGCCGCCACTAAGATGTTCTATAAAATGAGTTAACATGCAGAGCAGCCCAATTCTAGGACTGTCACCGGGCAAGGTCATGAATCATAAAGCCTGGCGTCTAGCCAATTTGTCTTGACTGACATGTCCTGTGCCTTCATTACCAGGCATTCATGCAGAATCCTCCTGGACAGAACCTGCTCTGTATGCAAAACCCATTACCCCCCGCATGGGGTGTGACGCATTTCACTCTATACAATACAATGGAAGTTACTACATTAAAATGATATCCTAAAAAAAATGTTGCCTTCTAGAAGGTAGAAAATTAGGCTGATGAAGGTCATGATCAACCAATGGGTCAAGTCTTTCCTGTCGTACAAGAAATTCCCAACATCCTTCAGCTTCTCTAAGAAATCCATCAATGTCCGTGTTTACATATTGCAGGATATAGAGAGTTCAAGGAGAACTGTAGCTATGGACGTCATGTCTTATTCCCAACTGGCATGTTATAGAGCAGAAGGATAGGAGTCAACTGAAACATGGGGGCATTTACTTACCAATCCTGACTTGTTCCCCAAACGTGCATTGTCCGACCGGAATGCACTCTGCCTCGATTCACTAAGATCGTGCGTCCGATATCCTGCATGTGTCACTTCCCCGCTCAGGTCCGCCGGAGTTCACCGTCTTCTCCCTGGTGCATGTAAGTGCTTGATCTTGCAACATAATGTGAAAGTTAAATTTCAGTCCGAATCAGTCGGATCGTCCAACGGCCCACCCCCTAACTGCACCAAAATCCGATCGCGTGCAACACAATCCCCAATTAAATACCTGTCACAGCGGCGCAAATCACGAAAACGTAGGAGAATCTGACGAAAGTGTGGCTGCGGACCCTTAGTAAATAAGCCCAATAGTTCAAAAGGATTCAGCATCATTTATTCAAATATATCTGCTCATTCTGCCTCCAAAGGTAGATTTAATTCTCATTGATTGTTAAATAGTTGTAGCCATGCTCAATGAAGAAAGACCGTCAGCTAAGTCACTTGTTTTTAAATGAGCAGAGCTTAAAGGAAATCTACCAGTCTGAGGGTGGGAGGGGGATTTTGTGGTTTTGTGGTTCTGTATAAAATGTTAAAAAATCTATAAAACAGATTTGATTAAAAAAAAAGGGCAAAGCTACTATTTGATTTGATGCATTATGAAGCAAACATACATTGAGAATATTGTAGCTACACTGATGCAGAAACATATCTTGTTTAATCCCTGATTTGAGCGGTTTTGCTATAACCGATTAGTTATGTTTGGTACTTGCACCTTATGTGATTTATTAGCATTAACATTGCGTCATACAATTTAAGTGACTTTGGAGTTTTTGTGTTTTAGTATGCTTCCATAGTCAGACTCAAAGCATATCATTGTATCATTTATTAATATGTATATAATATGTATTTCTAGTTGATGTTAAGTTGGTGTTACTAAAGTATTGAATAGTTTTTTTATCTTGACCCGTATATGCCCTTGTATTTTGGGGGGGTTCAATAGCTGCTCTATTAAATGTTGCTTGTGGATAGGAAATTATGTACAATCTACTTGGCTCTTCCTGCTCTACAACACGCTGCCTTTGGATAGGACACTATGGTATTTACAATCTGCTTAGCTCCTCCTGCTCTATAACATGCTGTCTGCTGATACAAAACTATATACAATCTGCTTAGCTCCTCCTGCTCTATAACATGCTGCCTGTAGATAGGACAATATGTACTATCTGCTCAGATCCTTCTGCTCTATATCATGCTGTCTGCAGAAATGATATTATGTACAGCATTCTCAATCCCTCCTGCTTTGTAATGTGCTGTCTGTAGATCACTATAGGACACTATCTAAAATGTGCTCAGGTCATCTTGCTTTATTTTATGAGGCTGCTAAACTGGAGTGCAGTCCGTTTAGAATTGCTTTTGGGATGCACGCTTTAATATGACTATTTTTTTTACTTAACTTACTTACATTTATCTTTAGTCAGGACATTTATGTGTGTCTTTTTTTGACTGGGTTTTAGACTTGTTTGATTTGTCTTAGAGGATGATGGGGGTTATTTACTAAGGGTCTGCGTGCTCACTTTCGCTAGACTTTCCAACGTTTTCGGGTTTTGCATGGTTGTGACAGGTAAGGGGTGTCTGCACTGGCATTGTGTCACACACAATCGGATTGGGGCGTGGCTTGCGCTAGTTTTCATGTAACAGAAATCAGGGGGCGAGCCGTCGAACGATGCAACAGATTCGGACTGAGCGCAGGATTTAACTTTCAAATTGTGTTGCAAGACACGCCCTTACATGCACCAGGAAAAAGAAGGTGAACTCCGGTGGACCTGAGCGGGGAAGCGACACATGCAGGATATCGGGCGCATGATCTTAGTGAATCACGCACAGTACATTATCATTGGTGAACTCCGCGGACCCGGTAAGTAAATGTGCCCCAGCTGGAATTTTCACAGCTTTGTTTTAAATTAGTTGCACATACATTCTGCAACATTTCTAAAATTTTTCCTATGCCTGCTCAGGACTGAAGTTTATTTTTGCCGAAGTTGCTGCGATTTGCTCCAGAATTGTGACTTTTTTATATGTCCACATCTGGATTCTAAAGAAACCTGAAAAAACTGCAACATTCTGTTGCTGCTTTACAAGTGGAGTGGAAAAGTCACAAATTTTGGGGCAAATGTGCAAATATAAGAGAAAGCTTATGATAACTGACCACCATGTCGTGATTTTTCTCAAAGGCAAAAAAAGTCTCAGCTATTTTTGAAATGACAACTTTGTATTGCAGACACAGAAGGAGGCACCTGAAGAGCGTAGTGAGAGAATTCTTGAACTAATCTGATGTTCTGAACTGTTAAAGTAAAAGTAATAAAATATTGGAAAATGAATAATACAGTAAAAAATATATAATTTAATAGCTAGATGTTAGAGGTGAATTCCCATGTGATACACTTATGGCATGTAAGGCAAGGATACCCCATAGCATTATTATCATCGAGAGTCTGAAGGGCTCCAGGCTTCTATGACCTTTCCTTTGATGCCTGGTATCCCGATGTGCAGAAGACTACAAAACAGCTCCCTTCCTGTTAAACCCGGAGGTGTGGAAGTGTATGTACTGCACATTTATTCTAAGGATAGACATGAATCCAGTGGCAAGACCCCCCACTAGTCAGTTACTGATCAAAGATCCTCACGATATCTACTACACACGGTGGGATTACCCTTCTAAGTACAGTGAACACATTCTTAAGGGATTTTTCGGGAATCTAAGTCCACAGAAGGGGGAATTTAGGTGGTAAATAAAATGAAAGCATCTTTACTCTACTTGCTCTGGGACTTGTGTTTTTTGGGCCTTTGCGAAGCTGAACATACCCAGAAGTCATGGGAGACACCGATTGGGTTCCACAGATTTGGGGAAAGCTAATGAAGCGACGTACCCAGGCAAACTTTAGTGGGAGAGAAGGTTGCTCTAGATTAGAGGTGGCAAACCTATGGCACGGGTGCCAGAGGTGGCACTCAGGGCCCTTTCTGTGGGCACCCATGCCTTCACTCCAACAGAGAGTTTGCCAGACAGGATTCAAGGCTTCCTCCTGTGGTGCAATACAGCCCAGGATGTGCCGCGCTCAGCGCCACTTTAAAGCAACATCCTTGGCTGCCAGGACTACAGGAGGAGCGGGAAGGGCGGGATAGAGATGGATTATTGTTCTGCTAGATTCTTTCTCTTCAGGGCACCCTGGAGGGAAGCTACAGTCCAAATTTCTCCATAATCTTTCTATTGCATTGGTGAACTCAGGACGCTAATACGATGGAAACCTGTGATACAGCAGGGATCAATAAGTTATTAATTAAATTGTCATGTTGGCACTTTGCGACATATAAATTGGTATTGGTTGTAGTTTGGGCATTCCAAAAGGTTCGCCATCACTGCTCTAGATCTTTCATAACTTTGAGGCAGACACAGGCCTAAAGTACCACAGGTATCCCTTAGCTGAGTAAGTATACTTTTTTTTCTTCCTGTCCCGGCCCCCTGGGAGTTTAAAATTTTTCTGTAAAAATCCGAGGAACTCCTTTAAGTAGATGCTGAAGGCTATTTTTCTTCAAGTGGCACGACAAACATAACATGACATTTCGGCACAACCAATCTTTGTCAAACTGAGCCGTGGGGGATATAGATGAAGAGCTGTGGTTTGGAGTTTCAAGGGTGCAACATGACATAGGATCCCTAACAGTGAGCACCCGCAACTGTCAAAGTGCGGCCATATAACTACACAGATTTCTGTAAGAAATCAGGCTAGGTGTCCTGAAATGGGAAGGAGATTAACAATTAGGAGAATTTTATGAAGGGTTTTCCAACTAAATTCTAGTTGTCAAATGAACAGAGTCAAAGCTGCAGTAACAAAGCTCCACCACAACATAGAAACTAGCGCTGTTCTTCTGATTCAGCTGGAAATATCTGATTTAGGGGAAATCTTGAGTGTCAGATCTTGATCTCTACTATGACTAGGTCATCAGTGCAAATTAGGTGTCGGAACCCTTTTATTCTTCTCTACCTATATCCTGCATTGTGCTTTTTACTTTTAAGTGTGCATTTAAACATGACTTGGTTGTCATTGGTTTGTTAACAATGGAGTTATGGCATAAAATGTTTAGATTTAAAAAAAATAAATAAAATAAAAATTCTAAAAAGCCACAAAAATAAAACAATTTTGCCGGGGTTTTTTGTAAGCTTTAGTAGATTCACCTTGAGTATTTTTGGATTAGTCCTCTTCAGAAGTCGGCACCCAGCAATATTGTCATGGACGCCTGACGTGTGCTTGACATGTGCGGTGACAGTCCCCGTGTAAGCGAGACCTCGACAATGCGGGATGTGTTGACATAAAAAGCTGAACTCAAATAGTCATTTGCTTACAGCTGTACGAGAATATATTAAGGAACAGGAATGTACAGCATTTAACCTGTTCATTGCTGATAGGTAGCACTGACTTTTAGAAAGACGTCAATGTACAAGATAATTATCTGGTATTATGAGATAATGATATTAATTACTATGGACATATTAAATTGTAAGCAAGTCATAAGCGTTTAATGAATACAAGACATATACAACATCTATACAGCATCTATAGAGACATGTAGTAAAGGATTTTCATCAGGGCTTGTATACCAGTTTTTCCCCCTTTATGCCACTTCCCCACCGAGGATGTGTGGAGGAGTATGTAGGGGACGTAGCAAGAAGACCATCGGGTTGACATGGGGAGTTCCTGCCCCACATCTGCACAATCGCTATACCATTTGCCCTTTGCAAACTGAACTGGCGCAGGAAAGGTTACAACTATACAACAGACAAGGCTTGGCGTAGAATTACCGACGGGCAACTGGTGGCAAAGGCTGCCCACCAGATATAAAAGGATGCTAAAGCCTCCTCATATATCTGGCTCATCGGATGGTCGGAGATTATACTGCCGCACCTATAGACCTATATGTGTTATTTAGCTGATGTTCTAAATACAATCACACAGGAATATAGTATGTACTATAGTCTTTGTGGCACAACTAGTGATGAAGGGACCCTCAAAAATGTTATGTGTAGAGTTTTAGCTGGGGTCTGATCCCCTGCTATTTTTTAAATGCAATCGGTACTGGCTCCGAACTTGGGTGTTAACTCGTTAAATGTGGTGCCAAAGTAGTCGGCAGCATTTAAATGGCAGTACTGATTGACTGGAGGTGTTAAATGGTGAGGGGTAAGCCGAAACCCTAACTTTTGACTGAAGTCGGGGGGGGGGGGGGGACCGAACCTACGATGTTCAGCACTAGACTCAACACTGACATTATGGATGTCATTTTCCTATTGAAAAAGAGCATTGATAACAAAAATGTGGTTTCTATGCGTCAGAGACAACATGAATATGTTATCCCAGAATTGTGTGTATTTTTTACAGACTCCTTTAATGGCAGACATGTTTGGACATGGGAATAGGTCATAGCTGTAGGTGACACAGTACTCTTTATATACAGTTGGATGTTATTGGATGTTTTTATAAGGACATGTGGATAAGGTATAAGTATAGGTGTTTGGTACCCAGGGGTGTAACTACAGCAGTAGCAGCAATTGCAGCTGCTATGGGGCCCACAGTGTCAGGGGGCCCCGGCATCAGACCTGACTCACTATAGAATGGAGGATGTGCTCCAATATATACATATTATGCTGCACATCCGGACAGTACACGGCTAGAAATGTTGTGGCAGAGGGAGGAAACATGGAACGACAGGACTAGGTATCTCATCTCTAATTACTACCGTGTACTTCCCCCATGTGGTCAGCGGATGTGGGGGGGGGGGGGGATTTAGAAGTCTTCTATGTGGCCCTGACTCTCCTAATTAGGCCCCTGCTGGTACCTGTTTGTATGTTCTTTATTTTTGTTCTCTTTGTAGCATAATCTAACTAATAGATACAATACCATTTCTGATATCTGTGACCAGGAGCTCCTGGCCATGTACCCTAAGGCCACATAGGTAAAACAAATGTAACCTCTTACTGGACCAGTATGGCAGTGGTTTGAGCACTGTATTACCGTGTTTTATGCTAGGTAAGCAGTATTAAAAAAATAATCAATAGAAAGTTAATGGAAAATAAGATAAGATAATTCCTAAATACTTAGCCCTCTGCCCTAGCAAGCTGTATATAACACCAAGAGGAAAGGAGCGCAGCCTCCAAGCGCCAGCACACTATTAAAAAAGAAGTCTAATTAGTCCTTTTACTGAGCTGCGCTTGGCAGGATGCATTATGCTGAACGCTGCACAGTCTAAGTCATGCCACTTACAAAATAGATGGTTTTACAGTAAATATGGAAGAAAAAAAAAAGAATAATAATTTGCATGGCAAATGTACTTTTTTGTTTGCTTCTGAGCTCTGTGTCATCAAAGGAAGATTCCCCCAGACATCTGTCGCACTGACAAACTAAAAATATGCTCTAAGCTGGATGCAGGGGGGGAAAAAAGGCAAAAAATATAACGCTAAATATGTATATAGATGATGCTTTCCTTTCCGACAGCACCACCTACAGCACAGACAGCAAAAGGGCCATCTACATAATATCTGGACGTGAGATAACACGGATGATATCATCATAAACAGGAAGTTAAAAAGGAATATAATCAAATATATATATAATACCCTAGAGGGGGTCACTGCTCAAACTTTCTAAAATAGTCGGTTTTTTGCAAGTGCTTATGTTTGTAATACAGTATAAATGTCACAACAGTCTCATGTCCCGTCTCCTGAGTTTGGTCAAGAGATTTATCCTTCGACTTCTTTAGGAGCCCAAGGTTAAAGAAGTTGTGAACGGAGCTCTACTATGTATTCTTCCTCCATATAAGGATGTAGCAGAGCTAATTGTACTATAGCCTGTGCCAAATAATTAATTCACTACTTAATCTGTTATAAACCCATCAACCCCTATGGCCGCCGAGGACTGATACCACAACTGGAGCTACAGAAGGATGGATCCTTGTTTTGTATTTAGATACCCTGTCCCAGAAACATTACACACTGGCACATGCCCCATTTACCCGCACCATAACCCTACACATTATACTGACACTTATGGTGTAAACTGAAAACATTGGGGCTTATTTATTAAGGTTCCCGCAGCCGCATTTCCATCGGGTTTTCTGACTTATCGGGGATCGCGCCACCAGGACAGGGATTTAGAAGGGCATTATGTCACACACGATCGGATTTTTCCGCAATCGTGTAGGCTTTCATGAGTCACAAATCGGGGGGCGTGGTCGTCAGACGATCTGATTGATTTGGACTAAGCGCGGGATTTAACTTTTAAATTGTGTCATAAGACAATGCCATCACATGCACCGGGAAGAAGAAGGTGAACTCTGGAGGACCTGAGCGGGGAAGCGACACATGGAGGATATCGGGTGCACAATCTTAGTGAATACAGTGCATCATCGTCGGACAGTCCAGATCGGGATTGCGACGGGTAAGTAAATGTGCCCCATTATGTCACTGGGTTATAACCTATTTTAGATGCTGCTTATATTACAGGACCAGACAACTTTTTGGCCACAGGATAGTATGAAATATTGTGGGAGATAGTGGGGGAGATTGTATAATATATAATAAAAGAATAAGATAATACATATATATTAAAGTATTATATTTCAGTTAATAGTATTAATAATAATAATAACAATAATATTAATTTGTATAGCGCTACGAAATTTGGTGGCGTTATATGAATAAAGATTATAATAATAATAATAATACTAATAATAATAATAATAATAATAATATTAATAAAGCTTTATTTAAATAGCACCATCATATTCCCCGGCGCCATTATATTTCACAGCGCTGTATAGATTAGGTTTCAAAAAAAGTCTTAATAATTAACTCATCATCCTTGGCATGTGGGATCCATGCAAATGATGTCTTAGTGTCCTGCTCTACAGGTGCAGGGGAGAACTATCCATCTAAGTCACAGATACCTGATCTGATCATATTGAAGTTTCATATGATAGGATGCAGTTACTTCCTTCTTGTGGGGTTCATGACCCTTGACCTGCCTCAATAATTTCTTAGGATATAAGTTTCCAGCAAGATGTGATTCATCAGATTCCTTATAGACGCAGGTTAAGGTGTAGGATGATGCAGAACTTAAAGCACTACTACCCCCAATCTACAGCTCAGACTCAGTATGAGATATAAGCAAGATGTACAGAATAAGAACATAGCACTAGTATTGCTATCTATACATTACATACATAGCTATACATATGCTTTATGTCATATCTGGCTTGTGTCAGCTGTTGAGGATAACAAATCTGTTTACGTGCGGTTAACCCTATCACCACCGGCAGGGGCGGACTGGGAATTTAAAGTGGCCCTGGAAAAAACTGTAAAAGTGGCCCCATTCGGTGGGCGGGGGTCAAAACAAGTAGGCGTGGCCTTGTGATGTGGGTGGAGTTACTAAACTCTATGCAAACTGTTAATAGATGGTCTAAATCAACATGTACACCGCAGAGAAAGAGACTCATACTGCCTCCTTGTAAAGGAATAACACTTCTATTTTAAGAGCACACAACTTAATACTGCCATATATGTACACTAAAAACATACTACAATACCTTCTCCAATAAACATGAATGTAACTAGTATAATACTACTGCCCCTAAGTAAAATATATTGTAATACTGCCCTCTACTATATGTACTATAATACTGCCCCCTATGTACAAGAATATAACTACTATAATACTGCCCCCTATGTACAAGAATATAACTACTATAATACTGCCCCCTATGTACAAGAATATAACTACTATAATACTGCCCCCTATGTACAGGAATATAACTACTATAATACTGCCCCCTATGTACAAGAATATAACTACTATAATACTGCCCCCTATGTACAAGAATATAACTACTATAATACTGCCCCCTATGTACAAGAATATAACTACTATAATACTGCCCCCTATGTACAAGAATATAACTACTATAATACTGCCCACTATGTACAGGAATATAACTACTATAATACTGCCCTCTATGTACAAGAATATAACTACTATAATACTGCCCCCTATGTACAGGAATATAACTACTTTAATACTGCCCCCTATGTACAGGAATATAACTACTATAATACTGCCCCCTATGTGCAGGAATATAACTACTATAATACTGCCCCCTATGTACAGGAATATAACTACTATAATACTGCCCCCTATGTACAAGAATATAACAACTATAATACTGCCCCCTATGTACAGGAATATAACTACTATAATACTGCCCCCTATGTACAAGAATATAGCTACTATTACTAGTAGCCATTACCCCCCCCCAGTATATAGCCAGCCAACCCCCCCCCCCCACAGTATACATCCAGCCCACTGTAGTATATATACAGCCCCCCAGTATACAGCCAGCCAGCCCTCCTAGTATATTCAGTCTGCCCGTGCCCCAGTATGCGGCCAGACTGCCCCAGTATACAGCCAGACAGCCCCAGCATTACAGCCCCTGAGCCCCAGCATTACAGCCCCTGAGCCCCAGCATTACAGCCCCTGAGCCCCAGCATTACAGCCCCTGAGCCCCAGCATTACAGCCCCTGAGCCCCAGCATTACAGCCCCTGAGCCCCAGCATTACAGCCCCTGAGCCCCAGCATTACAGCCCCTGAGCCCCAGCATTACAGCCCCTGAGCCCCAGCATTACAGCCCCTGAGCCCCAGCATTACAGCCCCTGAGCCCCAGTATACAGCGCCAGCCTCTGATATACAGCCCGTAGCCCCAGTACACAGCGCCAGCCTCTGATATACAACCCATAGCCCCAGTATTACAGCCCATCGCCCCAGTATTACAGCCCATCGCCCCAGTATTACAGCCCATCGCCCCAGTATTACAGCCCATCGCCCCAGTATTACAGCCCATCGCCCCAGTATTACAGCCCATCGCCCCAGTATTACAGCCCATCGCCCCAGTATTACAGCCCATAGCCCCTGGTGTACAGCCCGTAGCCCCAGTATACAGCGCCAGCCTCTGATATACAGCCCGTAGCCCCAGTACACAGCGCCAGCCTCTGATATACAACCCATCGCCCCAGTATTACAGCCCATCGCCCCAGTATTACAGCCCATCGCACCAGTATTACAGCCCATAGCACCAGTATTACAGCCCATAGCACCAGTATTACAGCCCATAGCCCCAGTATTACAGCCCATAGCCCCAGTATTACAGCCCATAGCCCCAGTATTACAGCCCATAGCCCCAGTATTACAGCCCATAGCCCCAGTATTACAGCCCATAGCCCTGTATACAGCCAAAAGCCCCTGGTGTGCATCCCATAGCCCCAGTACACAGCGCCAGCCTCTGATATACAGCCCATAGCCCTGTATACAGCCCATAGCCCCAGTATTACAGCCCATAGCCCCAGTATTACAGCCCATAGCCCCAGTATTACAGCCCATAGCCCCAGTATTACAGCCCATAGCCCCAGTATTACAGCCCATAGCCCCAGTATTACAGCCCATAGCCCCAGTATTACAGCCCATAGCCCCTTGTGTACAGCCCATAGCCCCAGTATTGCAGCCCATAGCCCTGTATACAGCCCATAGCCCCTGGTGTACAGCCCATAGCCCCAGTATTACAGCCCATAGCCCCAGTATTGCAGCCCATAGCCCCAGTATTGCAGCCCATAGCCCCTGGTGTACAGCCCATAGCCCCAGTATTGCAGCCCATAGCCCCAGTATTGCAGCCCATAGCCCTGTATACAGCCCATAGCCCCTGGTGTACAGCCCATAGCCCCAGTATTACAGCCCATAGCGTACAGCCTGCTCCCGCTATACAGCACCAGCCCCAGGTATACAGCGCCAGCCCCAGGCGTACAGCACATAGCCCCAGGCATACAGCATCAGCCCCTGGTATACAGCCAGTACATAAAAACAATAACACATGAAACTCACCTCTCTGACGGCCCGACGCTGCTCCCCTGCTTGAACACAGTCCGGCCGCGGTGACAGCTCCGTACGGGCCGGCGTCGCACAGACCATGACGTCAGCCGCTTGCCGACGTCATGGTCTATGCGACGCCGGCGCGTACGTTGTTGTCACCGCGGCCGGACTGGTATCAAGCAGGGGAGCAGCGTCGGGCCGTCAGAGAGGTGAGTTTCATGTGTTATTGTTTTTATACCGGCCCCACCAGTACAGGACCGGCCCCGGACCGGCCCCAAACCAATCGGCCCACCGGGATTTCTCCCGGTGGGTCTTATGGCCAGTCCGCCCCTGACCACCGGCTGTGTTTCAATGACAGTGCACAAGTACAATAGGCCCTTGTAAAAGAATGTATCAGCAAGGATCAATGCATAGCGATTCTGTTTCAATGTTTAGCCCCAAAAACGGGTCTAGGGATGAGTCATTGGTTACTAAGGTGATATGCAAATACTACCTTTGAAATGTCTCACATATCCGCGAGGTAGGTCACATGGGGATTAGTTAGCATGGCATATATTACAATAATTGATTTAGGTTCTGTGCAGTTGTAAATCAATGCATAGAGCTGCATTACTGTATAGGTGGCTTTTTAGTAAAGTTTATATATTTTTTTTACTCCTTCGGGGGCGTTGGGATTGATCAGCGTTAGCAATGAAGCGGCAAACGTCGTTAACCCCCGACTGCGAGGGTTAAAGATTGAGTTGTATCATATTTGCGTTCATTCTGCACCGGTGCCTAATCAATGAAGTTCACATTAAAAGACGCAATGGAGCAGACACATCAGTAACGCACAGGCAATCTCAGATCGGACTCGGTTTCCTTAAGAAACCCTGAAGCAGTGAATTAATCATTTAGAAACCCTATCAATGGCATTTAAGGAGGGGGCTGGGCCACTGGGGGTGCCAGACACACAGATCATAGGCAAGAATATACACAACACTTTAAAGGGGAAGGGGGTTTTGAATAATAACAACAAACGTCTTACATCTTCCTCCTCACAGTCATGTCGTGGCTGGTACTGATAAGAGGGTCGGGTTTCTTGCGGTGGGCGTGAGGTCTTCCCAGCATTGTCCTCTTCTGCGTTCTGGCCACCCAAAAGGTGACTTGCCTCAGGTGGCATGGGGAAAGATCTGTTGGTGTTTATCTTCCCAGTGAATCTCTGATACAGCGAAGCCATAAGTCAATCCTTTAGCCACACAAGGCAAAAAAAAAAAAAGTGAATCTAGGAGCTGTCTTTTAACCCTTTATTTCAAAGCAATGGTGGATAGAGACAGGAAAAATGTTTAAAAAAATAAAAAATACGATAAATAGGCCCCCATAAAAGGTTTGCACCGAGAGAGAGAGATAAAGTGGAGAAAAAAAAAGCATCCAACAAAGACCTTATGTGATGGCAACTAGCATTTAATAAGAAGCAAACCACTGGGGCGAACAGCTTCCCAATCACTCTTCAGCCTGAGGTGTCCGATCAATTGGCTGTGGAGGCTGCATGCCAACAGTCCATAGAGTGAGAGGACTCTGAAAGACTCAACACATAATTCTGAGCACGTTGCCTCGTTCCCTTCTCCCTTTGTGTATATGGGGAGAGGGAGGGGGGTTGCGAGTATTTTCCTGCTAGGTTTTCACTAATCTTGAAGAGCAACAGCCACCTGATTGAAATGAAGCCGTGGAGTGCAGGAGAGGAGGAGGGTGGGAGTGAGACAGAAGGAAGTGGGAGGGAGGGAGGCGTACCGGAGAATAGCTGCATCCCCGGTAGCTCTCCGCGGTGCTGAAACCTATTTGCTAATTCTCACTGCATGTCTAGCACCGGGTACCACTCCAGATGTTACAGAGCTCATTGAATCACAAGATCCCCACCGCAACCCAACATACAGTAATACTAACTGTTCAGCTCTGCTACATCTATACGTGCGCGTCTGTGTGCATTCTGCCAGCACGTAATTTCCTGCCCCTTCGATCTCTCATCTGCTCCTCATTTCTCTGTTTGCTTCTCTCTCTCTTCTCTCATGTTGCAGATAATGTGACTGCAAGAACAGCTGCATCATCATTAAAAGGCGCACAAATGGCCCCCACATGGAGGATGAATGGCAGTCTGATCCCGGCGTGTGCGTCTCTCAGGCGTGATACAAAGTCAGATCATATTCTCTATGACAGGGAATTAAATGAAAAAAAAAAGTTTCGGAAAACAAACAGAAAAGGATGAAAAATCATCAGCTGCGGCGATAGTGAAAAAAAGTCTATTTAACACTTTTTGTAAAGGTAATTTATGATGGAGCTGGGGACGTGGTCCAATATTACCAGGAGGATTTACAGAGGCACATGCTGATCATGAAAAGCTTAGGGGGCAGCATGGTGGCTTAGTGGTTAGCATTACAGCCTTGCCGCACTGGGGACCTGGGTTCAAGACCGAGGGTCAACATCTGCAAAGAGTTTGTATGTTCTCTCCATGTTTGCATGGGTTTCCTCTGGGTCCTCCAGTTTCCTCCCACACTCCAAAACATACTGTTAAGTTGATTAGATTGTGAGCCCCATTGGGGACAGGAACTGATTTTTCAAGCTCAGTGTAATCTGTGTGCGCTATATAAATAAAGGAATTATTATTATTAAAGATTGGAAGAAGACCAGGACATGTGCCCGAGGTGATGGATAATAGATTTGTGTGGGGGAGAAGGCAGAAACCATCCAGTTTGATCTCTGTGCAAAGAGAAGCTGAGCTACAGCTCTAAATAAATAAACTTTATTATCCCCGAGGGAACTTAAAGTGTCACATCCACAATGCAAAGACCATAAAAAACAAGGCAAATAAAAACAAATGAAACTTATACAGAAGTAAAACATACCAATAGAATAAGACAAACATATGTAAAATACATACACACATCTAAACCTAAAAATAGTCCTGACTTGTTCTGCACTTCTTCCCAGCGTTTGACATTTCAAGAGCAGCTTGTATAAATGTTTAGATGATTTTTAGCTCTAGATGATTTTTAACCCTAAAGTACATTAAAAAATGCAGTACTATCCCAATAATGGGATAATTTACACAGCCATAAAAGTGGTATAATGGGATGCTGCCTACAGTGATGGTAAATGCAATGTCACAATAGTAGGATAATGCCTACAGTGATTCCTTAATAACAGCACAGTGATGTCACAATACGGAGATAATGCATAGAGTAAAGTCAAAGAAAAGGGATAATATACACTTTGATATCACAGTACGGAGACAATACACACAGTGATGTCACATTGCAGGAATAATACACACAGTGATGTCATAGTACAGGGATAATACACACAGCTATGTCACAGTACAGGGGTAATACACACAGTGATGTCATAGTACAGGAATAATACACACAGTGATGTCACAGTACAGATAAAATACACATAGTGATGTCACAGTACATGGATAATACACACAGTGATGTCATAGTACAGGGATAATGCACATGGTGATGTCATAGTACAGGGATAATACACACAGAGATGTCACAGTACAGGGATAATACACACAGTGATGTCACAGTACAGAGATAACACACACAGTGATGTCACAGTACAGGGATAATACACACAGTGATGTCACAGTACAGAGATAATACACACAGTGATGTCACAGTAAATGGAAATACACAGTGATGTCACAGTACAGGGATAATACACACAGTGATGTCATAGTACAGGGATAATACACACAGTGATGTCACAGTACAGGGATAATACACACAGTGATGTCACAGTACAGGGATAATACACACAGTGATGTCACAGTACAGGGATAATACACACAGTGATGTCATAGTACAGGGATAATACGCATGGTGATGTCATAGTACAGGGATAATACACACAGTGTTGTCATAGTACAGGGATAATACACACAGTGATGTCACAGTACAGGGATAATACACACAGTGATGTCACAGTACAGGGATAATACACACAGTGATGTCATAGTACAGGGATAATACGCATGGTGATGTCATAGTACAGGGATAATACACACAGTGATGTCACAGTACAGGGATAATACACACAGTGATGTCATAGTACAGGGATAATACGCATGGTGATGTCATAGTACAGGGATAATACACACAGTGATGTCACAGTACAGGGATAATACACACAGTGTTGTCATAGTACAGGGATAATACGCATGGTGATGTCATAGTACAGGGATAATACACACAGTGATGTCACAGTACAGGGACAGTACACACAGTGATGTCACAGTACAGGGATAATACACACAGTGATGTCACAGTACAGGGATAATACACACAGTGATGTCACAGTACAGAGATAATACACACAGTGATGTCACAGTAAGTGGAAATACACAGTGATGTCACAGTACAGGGATAATACACACAGTGATGTCACAGCACAGAGATAATACACACAGTGATGTCACAGTAAATGGAAATACACAGTGATGTCACAATACAGGGATAATACACACAGTGATGTCACAGTACAGAGATAATACACACAGTGATGTCACAGTAAATGGAAATACACAGTGATGTCACAGTACAGGGATAATACACACAGTGATGTCATAGTACAGGGATAATACACACAGTGATGTCACAGTACAGAGATAATACACACAGTGATGTCACAGTAAATGGAAATACACAGTGATGTCACAGTACAGGGATAATACACACAGTGATGTCATAGTACAGGGATAATACACACAGTGATGTCACAGTACAGGGATAATACACACAGTGATGTCACAGTACAGGGATAATACACACAGTGATGTCATAGTACAGGGATAATACACACAGTGATGTCACAGTACAGGGATAATACACACAGTGATGTCATAGTACAGGTATAATACACACAGTGATGTCACATTACAGGGATAATACACACAGTGATGTCACAGTACAGGGGATAATAAACACAGTGATGTCACAGTACAGGGATAATATGCACAGTGATGTCACAGTACAGGGATAATACACACAGTGATGTCACAGTACAGAGATAACACACACAGTGATGTCACAGTACAGGGATAATACACACAGTGATGTCACAGTACAGAGATAATACACACAGTGATGTCACAGTACAGAGATAATACACACAGTGATGTCATAGTACAGGATAATACACACAGGGATGTCACAGTACAGCGATAATACACACAGTGATGTCACAGTACAGAGATAATACACACAGTGATGTCACATTGCAGGAATAATACACACAGTGATGTCATAGTACAGGGATAATACACACAGCTATGTCACAGTACAGGGGTAATACACACAGTGATGTCATAGTACAGGAATAATACACACAGTGATGTCACAGTACAGATAAAATACACATAGTGATGTCACAGTACATGGATAATACACACAGTGATGTCATAGTACAGGGATAATGCACATGGTGATGTCATAGTACAGGGATAATACACACAGAGATGTCACAGTACAGGGATAATACACACAGTGATGTCACAGTACAGAGATAACACACACAGTGATGTCACAGTACAGGGATAATACACACAGTGATGTCACAGTACAGAGATAATACACACAGTGATGTCACAGTAAATGGAAATACACAGTGATGTCACAGTACAGGGATAATACACACAGTGATGTCATAGTACAGGGATAATACACACAGTGATGTCACAGTACAGGGATAATACACACAGTGATGTCACAGTACAGGGATAATACACACAGTGATGTCATAGTACAGGGATAATACGCATGGTGATGTCATAGTACAGGGATAATACACACAGTGTTGTCATAGTACAGGGATAATACACACAGTGATGTCACAGTACAGGGATAATACACACAGTGATGTCACAGTACAGGGATAATACACACAGTGATGTCATAGTACAGGGATAATACGCATGGTGATGTCATAGTACAGGGATAATACACACAGTGATGTCACAGTACAGGGATAATACACACAGTGATGTCATAGTACAGGGATAATACGCATGGTGATGTCATAGTACAGGGATAATACACACAGTGATGTCACAGTACAGGGATAATACACACAGTGTTGTCATAGTACAGGGATAATACGCATGGTGATGTCATAGTACAGGGATAATACACACAGTGATGTCACAGTACAGGGACAGTACACACAGTGATGTCACAGTACAGGGATAATACACACAGTGATGTCACAGTACAGGGATAATACACACAGTGATGTCACAGTACAGAGATAATACACACAGTGATGTCACAGTAAGTGGAAATACACAGTGATGTCACAGTACAGGGATAATACACACAGTGATGTCACAGCACAGAGATAATACACACAGTGATGTCACAGTAAATGGAAATACACAGTGATGTCACAATACAGGGATAATACACACAGTGATGTCACAGTACAGAGATAATACACACAGTGATGTCACAGTAAATGGAAATACACAGTGATGTCACAGTACAGGGATAATACACACAGTGATGTCATAGTACAGGGATAATACACACAGTGATGTCACAGTACAGAGATAATACACACAGTGATGTCACAGTAAATGGAAATACACAGTGATGTCACAGTACAGGGATAATACACACAGTGATGTCATAGTACAGGGATAATACACACAGTGATGTCACAGTACAGGGATAATACACACAGTGATGTCACAGTACAGGGATAATACACACAGTGATGTCATAGTACAGGGATAATACACACAGTGATGTCACAGTACAGGGATAATACACACAGTGATGTCATAGTACAGGTATAATACACACAGTGATGTCACATTACAGGGATAATACACACAGTGATGTCACAGTACAGGGGATAATAAACACAGTGATGTCACAGTACAGGGATAATATGCACAGTGATGTCACAGTACAGGGATAATACACACAGTGATGTCACAGTACAGAGATAACACACACAGTGATGTCACAGTACAGGGATAATACACACAGTGATGTCACAGTACAGAGATAATACACACAGTGATGTCACAGTACAGAGATAATACACACAGTGATGTCATAGTACAGGATAATACACACAGGGATGTCACAGTACAGCGATAATACACACAGTGATGTCACAGTACAGAGATAATACACACAGTGATGTCACAGTACAGGGATATTACACACAGTGATGTCACAGTACAGGGATAATACACACAGTGATGTCACAGTACAGGGATAATACACACAGTGATCTCACAGTACAGTGATAATATACACAGTGATGTCATAGTACAG
Organism: Engystomops pustulosus; assembly: GCF_040894005.1. NCBI lineage: Eukaryota > Metazoa > Chordata > Amphibia > Anura > Leptodactylidae > Engystomops > Engystomops pustulosus. Next base: position 177,867,004 of record NC_092415.1, on the reverse strand, counting down.
GTATAATACACACAGTGATGTCATAGTACAGGTATAATACACACAGTGATGTCATACTACAGGGATTATAAATATAGTGGCCCACATTTATTTAAGTGTTTGCGCCAGGTTTCTGTCTGGCTTTGAACTTCAAAAGAACGTGAAAACTGCTTGCACATGTATTTATAAAGTGTCTGCGCCAGTTTTGTGTTGTGGCTGCACTTTGTCTGACAAGAAAAGAAAAATGTTCACCTAAAGGGGCGTGTTAGTGTTTAATCAGAGTTTACGCCACATTTATTGCTGACGTGCGGCACAAAACTGTCTGCACCACAATCCTGCATGAGCAAAGTGCACCAAAATGCTGAGATGCAAGCAAGAAAACCAGCTCACCTCCCGTTTAGGACATGCCGAACGAGGCACGGGCCTCCCCTCTGCTGGGGTAAAGTATCCAGGATGAACAAAATAACGTCTCAGCCAGGCTCCAGGCAATACGTTTGAAAGTTTGAAAGTTAATCCTGGTCACTTCCTGAGCACTGCAGGGGGCGCCAGATAAAGACTGTGTACACTCCACAAGCAAACTGCACATAGTACAGACTACATTAGTTTTTATAAATGGCGGGCCATTGACAAGAGGGTGTCTCCTAAGTAATAAGGGGCATTGCTATTCCATAAAACAGCCTGTGTGCCAGAAAATTCAATATTGCGGTGCAGCAAACTAGACCAACTAATAGGAGGTGCAAAATATCACTGAGAGTCTTATTCTGCACCAGATGAATCATCTAGCATCAGACATGGGGATTAATCTGGTGCAGCAGAGAACTGTCTAGTTCTACTCCACCCTGATCTAAAGACCGACACATTAATATATCTCCCCCACAGAATCTAGACTTGAGATGAATAAGTCAGTTTGGAACTAATCTTATTCATCACAATAAGATTTGGAATTTGACTAATCTGAAACTTTTTGGATTCAAATTGTACTTATTGCTTAAACTTCTCTAGACAAGAAAAAAAACAGGACCTCTGACTGGCTCAGAGTTTAGGGCACCATGTAGGAAGGCTCATACTTATCACTGACCGTGGCTGAGGATTCCGTAAAAACTAAAGTGTTGTTCAGCTTCCAGGCAAAAATAGATCCAAAATGTGAAAGATTAAAATATGGTTTTATTCAAATCCTTTAAAAACACGGTGGTGCCTCTAGAAGTCTAGTCAGATTACTGTAACAGAGGTCTAGTCAGACTACTACTGACGCCACCATGTTTTTAAAGGAATTCAATAAAACCATCTTTCGGAATTTGGATCTATTTTTGCCTGGAAGCTGAAAAACACTTTATTTTTTCTGGATTTTACACTGATCCAGAAGTCCTTACACTGGTTGCTTTTTGAATAGGATATTAGGAGAGTATACAAAACTTTTCCACCAATTTTCCTCTTTTAATGGCTGGGGATTGGGGGATGGTTTCCTAGATCTGTCCCATACGTGTTTCAGATGATTTTTTTTAATATGTAACATTTATATTAATCAGAACATTTTGGTAATAACAGAGCTCTCCCAATATATATATATATATGAGATTTGGATTATCATATCCTACTGTCAGTGCCGCCATCGGGAGGGGTTGAGTGTGACTGTGTTCAGGGGGACCCGAAGAGGAGAAGGCGCCCCAAGTCACAGAAAGATCTCCTCCCCTACCAGGTGCAGGGAGCTCACGTAAATGTGAAAAATATGAAAATTAAAATATGAAAATTAACTAAATACATGTCTACTACTACTACATATAGGATGACGAAATTTGTTTAAATTGGCCAGGATTTGCATACAAATGTGTTGTAATCACAGAGTAAAAGAAAGTCAGTACAAAGATGAGTGGAATCAATATTTAAACTAAAAAATGCTAAAACTGTATATTTATCTTTCAGTACGCAGGATATATAGGCATAAGCCGATAAGATAAGGAGGGATAATATCTCTAATACAGATCCAGCAGCCCGGAGAGAGGCAACGTAAAAAAAAAAAAAAGGATAAAAATGACACAACCAAGACAGAATAATAAGAACTGCACCCATATTTGTGCATGATTCTGCTTTTACCGGATTTAGAGGAACACATTGTAAATCTTTATTCCAGATAGATGTTCTAAAAGAAAACTAAACACAGAAAAATCACAAAAAATAAACTGTGCTTCCTCTATACATTGTTCATCATGTTAAAAATAGTAAAACTATAAATACTGAATATAATCCATTACAGGCAGTCCCCAGGTTACGTACACATATAGGTTCTGTAGGTTTGTTCTTAAGTTGAATTTGTATGTAAGTCGGAACCGTATATTTTATAATTGTAACTCCAGACAAAATTTTTTTGTTCTCTGTGACAATTGGATTATAAAAATTTTGGGTTGTCCTAAGAACCAGGATTAACAATAAAGCTTAATTGCAGACACCTGTGATAACTGTTACAGCTGATTATTGTAGCCTAAGGATAAAGTACAATAAATTACCAACATCCAGAGGTCCCTTTGGAACTAGGGGTCGTCTGTAAGTCAGGTGTTTTTAAGTAGGAAACCACCTGTACATAGTTAATGAATATTTTATTACATAATAAGAAGAAGAATACTAAGAATAACAGTAAATTCCTTTATAGTGGACATAACATCTGTCCTGTAATCAGTAAATACTTGTATTTCTCAGGGAATAGTGCTTGAGTATCTCTGTGGGAGTTACCATATGGGGAGTGTTGCAGCACAATCGGATACAGTCACCACTGATAAAACAGTATTAGAAATGTGCAGGGACACAATGACCCAAATGTTGTCCTCTGTCTGTATGAAAGACAACTGGCTGTAGCAGTAACCTCTCTGCTGTGTCCTGCCTGCACAAGATAGAAAAGATATACAGACAGACAGACAGACTAGATCTTCTTTGGAAGGTTGGCAAAGGACATTTCGGTGGTGTATGGTATATGTCAATCTTTTTTTCAGTTTTCATACTTTTTTTTTTTGCTCAAAGCCCAGTGCATACAAAAACAATACTCATATTACTAAGGTAAGTTCAGATGGGAGATCTCTTTAGAGGTAGTTTCCTGCACTAATTTACATACATATGTGACCGATCCTAATAATAGATGATCAATATCCGAATGGTGGTGGATCCAACAACTGTCACTTGCTTGATGTGTTTGTTTCTAATTTCCGAGCATCTCCATCCATCGGTTGCATAGCCTGGTGGCATCTCTTACCTATATACCTAAGCAAGGCTGCAACTCAGCGCAACCACTACTCAATGGAAATCCGACCAATCTGATATTAACAACTGTTGCTAAGGGTAGGTCAAAAATAACCCTTTAATGGGTTTTCAACAGGGACCCGCATCTATAAAAGAAAATGTTCAACATATAGGGGGTCATTTACTAAGGGCCCGATTCGCGTTTTCCCGACGTGTTACCCGAATATTTCCGATTTGCGCCGATTGTACCTGAATTGCCCAGGGATTGTGGCGCACGCGATCGGATTGTGGCGCATCCGCGCCGGCATGCGCGACGGAAATCGGGGGGCGTGGCCGAACGAAAACCCGACGTATTCGGAAAAACCGCCGCATTTAAAAAACGAAAAAGTGTCGCTTGGGGAGCGCTTACCTTCACCTGGTCCGAGGTGGTGCATTCCGGCGCGATGAGATGACTTTCAGCGCAGCAGCGCCACCTGGTGGACGGCGGAAGAACTACATTCATAAATCCCGGCCGGACCCGAATCCAGCGCAGAGAACGCGCCGCTGGATCGCGACTGGACCGGGTAAGTAAATGTGCCCCATAGAGTTTGCTGTGCATGCGCTGCTACTCTTCATTCATGTCTGTTGGAGCACAGAGTCTTTGCACTTGCCTATTTTTGGCACTCCTAGAAACATGAATGGAGCATGTCTGGGCATACACAGCAAACTCTCCATTCAAATGGACTATGGGAAAAGTGTAACTAGACAAATCACCTTGGGTGGTGCCCCCTGCTTGTTGACAGGGGGTGGCAACATGGGGGTTAGTATTGAGCCCACCCGTCCCCTAGTGCCAATGTCATCACATTTTTGCCATGATTTGTGGCAGAAATGTGATGCAGCCTGTGCAGTAGCTACGTTGCATTTTCCTATGATGATGTCAAGAGCATTTGACCAGCAGGAAAAAGCAGCGTACAGTCATCAGCCTATAGAAGATAAGAAGGCTGCTGACTGTGCATAAGGGGGGAAAGAGACACAGTGAAGGGGGTATCTAAATGAGGGAGAAGGAGAATATAAGGGGTGCTCACTGAATGAAGGAGGGCATGGGAGCATGAGGGGGAAACATAAGGGGGCTCACTAAAAAAGGGGTGCATAAGGGGGCTCACTAAATGAAGAGGAGAAGATGTGGTGTAGGTTGGGGAGGAGAACATAAGGGGTGTTCACTGAATAGTGAGGCTTACTGTGTGAAGAGGAGAACATGGGGGGGTAATTGAAGAAAAAGGGGGAAATGTATGTAGGGATGTTATTGAATAAGTATGGGATCTACGTGAGGAGAGGGGCAAACACGAGGTGGCTGTGTGAAGAGAGTGGGAAACATGGGGGACTCTGTGAGAAGAGTGGGAAACATGAGGGGCTGTGTGAGGAGAATGGGAAACATGGGGGCTCTGTGAGGAGAGTGGGAAACATGAGGGGCTGTGTGAGGAGAGTGGGAAACATGGGCGTCTGTATCAGGAGAGTGGGAAACATGGGGGGCTCTGTGAGGAGAGTGGGAAACATGGGGGGCTCTGTGAGGATAGTGGGAAACATGGGGGGCTCTGTGAGGAGAGTGGGAAATATGGGGGTCTGTGAAAAGAGAAGGGGAAACAGGGGTGCCGTGTGAGGAGATTGTGAAAAATGGGGGGCTCTGTGAGGAGAGTGGGAAACATGGGGGGCTCTGTGAGGAGAGTGGGAAACATGGGGGGCTCTGTGAGGAGAGTGGGAATTATGGGGGTCTGTGTGAGGAGAGTGGGAATTATGGGGGTCTGTGTGAGGAGAGTGGGAAACATGTGGGGCTCTGTGGGGAGAGTGGGAAATATGGGGTTCTGTTTGAGGAGAGTGGGAAACATGGGGGCTGTGTGAGGAGAGTGGGGAATATGGAGGTCTGTGTGAGGAGAGTGGGAAACGTGGGGGGCTCTGTGAGGAGATTTGGAAACATGGGGGGCTCTGTGAAGAGAGTGGGAAATATGGGGGGCACTGTGAGGAGATTGGAAAACATGGGGGCTCTGTGAGGAGAGTGGGAAACATGGGGGCTGTGTGAGGAAAGTGGGAAACATGGGGGTCTATGCGAGGAGAGTTTAAAACATGGGGGGCTCTGTGAGGAGAGTGGGAAACATGGGGGCTGTGTGAGGAAAGTGGGAAACATGGGGGTCTATGCGAGGAGAGTTTAAAACATGGGGGGCTCTGTGAGGAGAGTGGGAAACATGGGGGGCTGTGTGAGGAGATTGGGAAACATGGGGTCTGTATCAGGAGAGTGGGAAACATGGAGGGCTCTGTGAGGAGAGTGGGAAACATGGGGGGCTCTGTGAGGAGAGTGGGAATTATGGGGGTCTGTGTGAGGAGAGTGGGAAACATGTGGGGCTCTGTGGGGAGAGTGGGAAATATGGGGTTCTGTTTGAGGAGAGTGGGAAACATGGGGGCTGTGTGAGGAGAGTGGGGAATATGGAGGTCTGTGTGAGGAGAGTGGGAAACGTGGGGGGCTCTGTGAGGAGATTTGGAAACATGGGGGGCTCTGTGAAGAGAGTGGGAAATATGGGGGGCACTGTGAGGAGATTGGAAAACATGGGGGCTCTGTGAGGAGAGTGGGAAACATGGGGGCTGTGTGAGGAAAGTGGGAAACATGGGGGTCTATGCGAGGAGAGTTTAAAACATGGGGGGCTCTGTGAGGAGAGTGGGAAACATGGGGGCTGTGTGAGGAAAGTGGGAAACATGGGGGTCTATGCGAGGAGAGTTTAAAACATGGGGGGCTCTGTGAGGAGAGTGGGAAACATGGGGGGCTGTGTGAGGAGTGTGGTAAACATGGGGGTTGTGTGAGGAGAGTGGGAAAGGTGGGGGGCTGTGTGAGGAGTGTGGTAAACATGTGGGGCTCTGTGAGGAGAGTGAGAAGCATGGGGGTTGTGTGAGGAGAGTGGGAAACATGGGGGCCTGTGTGAGGAGAGTGGGAAAGGTGGGGGGCTGTGTGAGGAGAGTGAGAAACATGGGGGTTGTGTGAGGAGAGTGGGAAACATGGGGGCCTGTGTGAGGAGAGTGGGAAAGGTGGGGGGCTGTGTGAGGAGAGTGAGAAACATGGGGGTTGTGTGAGGAGAGTGGGAAAGGTGGGGGGCTGTGTGAGGAGTGTGGTAAACATGTGGGGCTCTGTGAGGAGAGTGGGAAGCATGGGGTCTGTGTGAGGAGAGTGAGAAACATGGGGGGCTCTGTGAGGAGAGTGAGAAACATGGGGGGGGGGCTCTGTGAGGAAGATATCAGCAGATCTGACAATGCAACAAAAGGTCAATGTATTATTTATTGTGTCCTTCACGTAAAGCAATCAAGTTTTATATTTCATTTATCAAATGCCTACCAAAGCTGTTACAAAAGAAGCCAAAAAATTATATTATTACTATTATAACCGGTATTATTATTTTTTATAATAACAATAATACCAACAAAGATACTGATAATATTCTAAACTACATCTTCATAATCCTCATAACCTCCTCATAAATATGTAATAGTTCAGAATAAGAAAACGAAGGCTCTGTATATAGCCCCCGGCTTACTACACGTCCCCCCCCCCCCCACCATCTCTGGAGATGCACATAGATGCACATACTGTAGGTCATAAAACAAAGGCCGCTATATCACGAAGGTTGAAGAGATTTAATGTCACATACAGATGTTACCGGCCCCAGATTATCATCTGTCATCTGCTGTGTATCCCGGAAATGCGGCAGCACCTGGTGTGTGAGAGACAGAGCGCCGTATCGTGAATCAGCCCAGATCACAGCATGTGACATCCAGGTCTTTTACAAAACAAGACGATTTTAGCCAAAGCCGCAGAAATGTCATGTTTCTGTTTATTTTTACATGTCAATATCAATTAACATAATGTATCGCTGAGAGAAGGCAGAAAGACACTGCAGGAGCCTGTAATACTAGTAATTATGTATTATTAGTAGTATTATTTCTGTTGTGACAAGATTTAAAGGGGATGTCCTGGATGTGAGTTTTTCAGTTTGATGATTTGTGGTTGAACTCGATAGACATTTGGCAATGTTTTATTCATACTCACTAGTGGACAAACCAACCTAAATACTCCTTTAACAGGTTAAGGATGAATGATGATATAGATCGTCCTAATTAGTGGGTACTTCCTGCATTAGGACAATCTATATCGTCCTGGCGATTGCCCTGGCACTGCCAGTGTGCCAGAGCGGTCCCCAGAGGAGGCCTTACATACCGCTATGTCTGCCCGGCAGGGAGACGTCTCCTTGCTGGGCATTTTAACCCCTTAGCTGCCACGTTTAAGCACTAACACATCATCTAAGAAGAGAGACAGAGTGAACAGCGCTCCCCCAGCCTCCTGCAACGTGATTGTGGGGTTTCTGGGGGTTGCCATGGCAGCCAGAGGTCAGATGAAGACCTCCGTGTCTGCCGTGTACAGTGGCCTATTAGGGTGAGCCCAGGACTGGCTTTAATTAGCAAACTGTCAGTAAAACACTGACAGTTACAAATGATGTGTCCTGAAGGTCATTTTAGACCATTTCCTTAAAGGAAATCTACCATCAAAATCAAGTATGATAAACCAGGGACACTTACTCATAGATAGAGGCAGCGGGACTGTGGTAATCATCTTATATTTTTATTCACGGCCTCCTTCCTTCTAAAATCAACTTTTTAAATTAGGGGCTAACCTAGCCTCACTGTGATCTGGCTTTACTGGCTGTTACACTGTCTCAATCGCCTGTTTCCTCAGTATAGCAGGAAGTTCTCACTGCACAACTGCTGAGGCAGCAGGGGGGAGGCTGAGACTGTGTAACAGCCGGTAAAATCACAAAGGGGCTAGGGTAACCCCTCAAAATCATTAACATAATTTTAACAGTTGATTTTAGAAGGGAGGAGGCCATGGATCACAAATCTATGAGTAAGTCTCCCTGGTTTATCATGATGGATTTTGATGGTAGATTTTCTTTAAGGTGTCAGCTTTACCCCATTGTTCATCTCCTAATTCACCCTCCCATCCGCCCGATGCTTCACATACAATACTATTATGTATAAATATACACTCACCGGCCACTTTATTAGGTACACCATGCTAGTAACGGGTTGGACCCCCTTTTGCCTTCAGAACTGCCTCAATTCTTCGTGGCATAGATTCAACAAGGTGCTGGAAGCATTCCTCAGAGATTTTGGTCCATATTGACATGATGGCATAACACAGTTGCCGCAGATTTGTCGGCTGCACATCCATGATGCGAATCTCCCGTTCCACCACATCCCAAAGATGCTCTGTTGGATTGAGATCTGGTAACTGTGGAGGCCATTTGAGTACAGTGAACTCATTGTCATGTTCAAGAAACCAGTCTGAGATGATTCCAGCTTTATGACATGGCGCATTATCCTGCTGAAAGTAGCCATCAGATGTTGGGTACATTGTGGTCATAAAGGGATGGACATGGTCAGCAACAATACTCAGGTAGGCTGTGGCGTTGCAACGATGCTCAATTGGTACCAAGGGGTCCAAAGAGTGCCAAGAAAATATTCCCCACACCATGACACCACCACCACCAGCCTGAACCGTTGATACAAGGCAGGATGGATCCATGCTTTCATGTTGTTGACGCCAAATTCTGACCCTACCATCTGAATGTCGCAGCAGAAATCGAGACTCATCAGACCAGGCAACGTTTTTCCAATCTTCTACTGTCCAATTTCGATGAGCTTGTGCAAATTGTAGCCTCAGTTTCCTGTTCTTAGCTGAAAGGAGTGGCACCCGGTGTGGTCTTCTGCTGCTGTAGCCCATCTGCCTCAAAGTTCGATGTATTGTGCGTTCAGAGATGCTCTTCTGCCTACCTTGGTTGTAACGGGTGGCGATTTGAGTCACTGTTGCCTTTCTATCAGCTCGAACCAGTCTGCCCATTCTCCTCTGACCTCTGGCATCAACAAGGCATTTCCGCCCACAGAACTGCCGCTCACTGGATGTTTTTTCTTTTTCGGACCATTCTCTGTAAACCCTAGAGATGGTTGTGCGTGAAAATCCCAGTAGATCAGCAGTTTCTGAAATACTCAGACCAGCCCTTCTGGCACCAACAACCATGCCACATTCAAAGGCACTCAAATCACCTTTCTTCCCCATACTGATGCTCGGTTTGAACTGCAGGAGATTGTCTTGACCATGTCTACATGCCTAAATGCACTGAGTTGCCGCCATATGATTGGCTGATTAGAAATTAAGTGTTAACCAGCAGTTGGACAGGTGTACCTAATAAAGTGGCCGGTGAGTGTATATTGCATCTTTCAGTGTTTCTTATATGACACGAGTCCATTCAGTTCACCCTATTATTTTCCTGCTGTTTTTATCCACACAAAGCAACTATTGAAAAAGATGTTCTCTCCTGGCCTCAAATACAAGGAGCAGAACAGATCCACAGACTAAGGAGAGGTCACAGCCCCAGAGGTCAGACACCGGCCTGGACTACAGCTTCGATACGTTTTATTCCCACCTAAAATATTTTCATATAAATCTACACAACAAGCAACTCAATATAATTTTGTAGTGATGTAATAGGCCTCATATACTATTTATCGGGATTAAAGTCCTTTATGTTCTGAAATGTTGCATCCTACGCAGATACACCCATATATTGATATTCTCCATAGATTCTCTCGCCATCAATCAAAGCAGCCTTCTCATTTTTGTTTTCTTTGCAACCTTTGTTAGGTCTATTTTCTGACCCTATTTTTACAGTATTGATAGAGCTCTAAATACCATCAAACATCTTTCTCTTTACTGTAGACAGTTTCTGTCTTATAGGAAATCTACCGTCAAAATCCATCATGATAATCAGACAGGGAGAGAGTGGGAAGTGCTGAGGGAGCAGAAGGGGAGACAGTGTAACAGCCTGTGAAGCTACAGTATGTAGGGGCTTTGGTTACAACTGCAGAAGCAATAATGGTCTCATTAGCATCATTTTTAAAGTGCATTTAAGAAAAAGGGGGATAACAAATATAAGTCGATTACCACAGTCATGGTGCCTGGATCTATGAGTAAGTGTCCCTGGCTTATCATGATGGATATTGACGGTAGATTTCCTAAACGGTAGATCATCATAAATTATATATTATGTAGTAGTATCCGTTATGTATACAAGTGCCTAACAGAAAAATTGCCTTTTTTTGTCCATGGTAACCAATCTTAGATACAGAGCAAATATAAAGCAAGCCCTATTTTCTCATGTATTACCCTTCTGTACGCCCCATAGAAGTGTATGGAAACTATTAAAATATGTGCTCCATACAGTTGTGCACCGTGTGCTGCTGTATATACAGGTGGTCCCCTACTTAAGAACACCCAACTTACAGACAACCTCTAGTTACAAACTGACCTCTGGAAGTTGCTAATTTACTGTACTTTAGCCTTAGGCTACAATAATCAGCTATAACAGTTATAAAAGATGTCTGTAATTAAGCTTTATTGTTAATCCTGGTTCTTATCACAATCCAACATTTTTAAAATCCAATTGTCACAGAGACCAAAAAAATTCTGGCTGGGATTACAATTATAAAGTATACAGTTCTGACTTACATACAAATTCAACTTAAGAACAAACCTACAGAACCTATCTTGTACATAACCCGGGGACTGCCTGTACGTGCAGTATCCAGGGAGACCAGAGCCAGTGGGAGGTGCACTCTGTCAGCCAGCCAATAATCAGCCATCCATCAGCCATCATTTGCCTGCCCACCGCATTATACATGGATGAGGTACGGATACAGTCACACAGGTGCACATACGGATGAAAAACGTCACGTATATACAAAGTCATTAAGCACAGAAATACAGGACCGGAGAAATCATATGTTCGTGTAAAAGGGACCATACAAGATAATCCTCCCACTTACCTGATGGAGAGACCAGCGCCCAGGTCACAAAAACAATGTGCCAGGTACTGAGTATTTGTCTTCATGAATCAACTGCCTCATTACCATACTGATTCAATTGGGAATTTCTCAGTGAAGGCATAAATGGACATAAACAATAAAGGTTTGTTGGAAATCATAGTACATTCCTCTACAACATGCTGCCAGCAGATAATTGGGATAGGTGTTAGACTCCTTATAAGATGGTCTTATCTAACTTTACATTTACTACATGGCTAATTTTACACCCCATGGCACCGTAATACGGGAAAAGATAGGACTTGTCCTATCTTTTTCCCGGGTACGGAGCGGTACGGTGCCGCACTGTATTCACACAAACATGTGATTTCTCCAGTTCTGTATTTGGTTGTCATATGAGCCCATATATACGTGACGTTTTTCAGCCGTATGCGCGCGTATTACACCGCACGTCATTGTATCCATACGGTATCTGTATAGCTCTAGATACAAAACGTATATACATGGCAGCATATGGTGGCTACAGCATATGACATGCATATTTTATATGTTCCAATAAACTTCAATGGGGCATATGGCCGCAAGAACGTAAGAAAATAGGACAGTACAGTACAATGACAAATTCAATGTATGACCATATTGCCCATAGGAATGAATGGTAACGTATTCTGCCTGTATATACACCCGTATATAGGGCCGTTTTCGTACGGCCGTGTGAATACAGCCTTACCATAATGCAAACCTATACTGGTGATAAATGTATACAGGCAGTCCCCAGGTTACGTACAGGTTAGGTTCTGTAGGTTTGTACTTAAGGTGAATTTGTATGTAAGTCGGAACTATACATTTTATAATTGTAACACTAGCTTATATTATTTTTGGTCTCTGTGACAATTTTATTTTAAAATTGTTGGGTTGTTATTAGAACCAGGATTAACAATAAATCTTAAGACGGCTTTGATAACTGTTATAGCCGTTTATTGTAGCCTGGGGCTAAAGTAAATTGGCAATTATCAGAGGTCTGTTTGTAACTAGGGGTCGTCTGTAAGTCGGGTGTTCATATATATATATATATATATATATATATATATATATATATATATATATATATATACATGGACTAGCAGATCTCGGATGCTGTATCACTCCATACATTATTATGTAGTCAGCTCGGGGAGAACTTCATTTCTGCACTGGGCGCTGACATATATAGCGCACACTATGCTGCTCAGCTGTTTCCCAGGATATTAAAAAAAAATTAAAAATCTCTGTTTTTTGATGTTTATGCATTTACTGCAGTCCTGTGTGCTCCAGCGCCCCTCAGTGGTCAGATATTAAAACTGTACTGCAAGACTAAACACCTATTTATCAAGCTGCAATGTGCCGCAGATGATAGGATTTTTATACACAAACATTACATGAATATGTATCGCGTCCGCAGCTGAAATTCCTCCAGATGACTTTGAAGGCTGCATGAATACGTTAGCTCCAGCAATGTTCTTATTTTTATCATACAAATAGGGACCAGCTTAGGATTTGGGATATGAATATGTATATACTGTATGTGCTATAATCCATTATGTAATAGCTGGAACATTGAATTCAGAACTAAAGACATCCCAAAATATTGGCAGGTGTCAGATATACTGGATATTGCATCATTTAGGGAGGTTGAACTAAAAAGTAGAGTGCCATAAAGTTGTGCTGGAAAATCGTCTGAGACTGGGCTGAGGAGTATGTGCCCCAAATCTACTCAAAGGTCAGAGAACCATTTGGTGGAACTTTAAGACTAGCACTTAAAATGCCAATCCTAACGGATCCCCCCAAAGTATTCCAGATTATACCGTATGTCCTATAGGTGGGCAAATAGTAACCTTGGTATGAATTGCAACTTACACACATTTTTTGATTAGATTGGATTAAATAAAAAATTGGAAACCTTAACCGAATTTGACCTGATTGAAAGGTGAAAACATCTAAACCATTCCATGAACTGATGAAAACCTATGGGCTAAGGTATTCTGATACTTTGGTATACTGTTAAGCCACATGACAAAATTTACACATGCCCACTGGGCTTCTATTTCATCAACATTTTATGTAAAAAGTATCTTTAAAAGCAGGTAGCATGTTATAGAGCAGGAGCAACTGAGCAGTTTGTACATGGTGTTCTATCTGCAGGCAGTACATTATAGAGCAGGAGGAGCTGAGTATATTGTACATAGGGTCCTATCTGCAGGTAACATGTTAAAGAGCAGAAGGAGCTGAGCAGATTGTATAAAGTGTCCTATCTGCAGGCAGCGCATAATAGTGCAGGAGGAGCTAAGTAGATTGTCCATAGTGTTCTCTTTGCAAGCAACATGTTATAGAGCAGGGGGAGCTGAGTAGATTATACATAGTGTCCTATCCATAAGCAGCATGTTATAGAGCAGGAGGTGCTGATCAGATTGCACAAAGGGACCTGTCTGCAAACAGCATGTTATAGAGTAGGAGGTGCTGAGCAGATTGTATCTTGCGTCTTATCTGCAAGCAGCATGTTATAGATCAGGAGGAGCTGAGTAGATTGTACATAGGGTTTTATCTGCAAGAAGCATGTTATAGAGCAGTAGCAGCGGAGTAGAATGTACATAGTGTCCTATCTGCAAGAAGCATGTTACAGAGCAGGAGCAGCTGAGTAGATTGTACATAGTGTCCTATCTGCAAGAAGCATGTTATAGAGCAGGAGCAACTGAGTAGATTGTACATAGTGTCCTATCTGCAAGAAGCATGTTATAGTGCAGGAGCAACTGAGTAGATTGTACATAGTGTCCTATCTGCAAGAATCATGTTATAGAGCAGGAGCAACTGAGTAGTTTGTACATAGTGTCCTATCTGCAAGAAGCATATTATAAAGCAGAAGGAGCTGAGTAGATTGTACATAGTGCCCTATCTGCAAGAAGCATGTCTTACAGCAGGGAGATCTGAGTAAATTGTATATAGTGTTATAGCTATTTGGAATCTTATAGAGCAAGAGGAGCTGATAATATTGATAAAAAGTTTTGTAAGAAACATGTGGAATTTAGCAAATCATCTAGTTTTCTTATGTGGCAAGCTCTAAAGATGTTGTTTACTGCCAAACGTTTAGTGTCAGAGCCCCCCACCTGAGGATTCTCGAGTTGTCACGGGTTGGTCACCCCAAATGGTTTGGCACACAGAAGAAACCAATGTGACCTGCTGCTATGTGACACTAGGATTTGGAGCTTTTACAGTCTCTTATGTCAAAGTTGGAGACTTTAATCCTAAGAAATGATGCAGTAGTGGAAGGTGTTTCCAGTCTCCCGTGCTGATATAGAGCAGATACAACAATTATGATATTTTAGGCAGGAAAAGAACAGTAGCTGTAAGAAGATGGAAAACAGAGACTCAAAGTCATTAAAGTAGGAGAATTGCTAAAACAGAGAAACTGTGTTAAGAAAACAAGTTGGTGATAGAATTTGGTCTAAAGCCAGAAACAGGATTTAAGGATATTTGGAACAGATTTTTCCCTTAGGAGAAGCTGAAATATTTCCAGCCATATTGTGAATGTTTTACATTGCTAGGAAGGAATCCAAGGGGCAGAAGATCTGCTTATAGCAGATAAGAGTCATAAAGACAACACAAATCAAACAGAGCAAATCGCGTTTGTGCTGGTGCAGCAAATGGTAGAAGCAAATAGTTAAATGAGAGGATAAAGGTAATACAGCTGTCAGAAGGGAAGAAATAAAGATCATTTTACTCTAAAAGAGAAAAGAAGACGAGTAGTAAATGTTCTCACTCACCTCCTTCTCTCCTGCCAAGGTTTAAAAAACATTTTATATTGCCGTAAATATAAAAGATATAACTATAATATACCAAATCCTGAAGACAGAGACCATGAAGGAAGGAACGAGAAAACACACTCCCAAGAAACAACCTCTAGTATTTATTGATTATTTATTCTACCGATTGTGGAGCTTACTGTATTTTTCGGACTATAAGGCACACAAAAAGTCCTTTGATTTTCTCAGAAATCAAAGGTGCACCTTATAGTCCAGTGCGCCTTATATATGAACCGTACTTACAGACAACAGCGGCCTTGAACTGTGCACAGGTCTGCCACCTGCTGGTCATTCATCCTTATAATCAAGTGCACCTTATAATCCGGTGTGCCTTATATATGAACCTAGACGTTTTATTGATGGTGCGTCTTATACTCCGGTGCGCCTTATAGTCCGAAAAATACTGTATGTTATTAACAGCTTGGACCCCTTATATCTTATAAGGTCGGTGTTCATAGAGGGACACCCAGACTCAAGACAATGGCCATGTATCCATGACGCGAAATGTGTAAATTTGTCCTTATATTTTACACCCTGACTTATTTTTACTTTTAATCAGTTAGTAAATTAGAAATTCCACATAAACCAGTGTTACATATTTATAGTACATAACCCCACATAGTACTCAGTACAAATCTATATGGAATAAAAACACCACACCACTTGCCTATGCAACCCATGCAAGCCATGATATGAATTAAATAAAAGATGTCACCAGGGAAGTCTACGATAATAAATTCATAAAACAATTGCTGTTTTGCTTTCACAATTTATTTTTAACTCCTTTATGTCACAGAATGACTCGGGAAAAGGCCACACGCCATATGAATTGCTCTTCAGAGGATCCTGCAGAGAGCTTAAATATCACAGGGGCTTAATAGAAATGAAAAATTAATAATTAATGCCCAGCTTCTCCAGGGCTGGAGCAATCTGAATGGAGTCCATCATTGAGAACTAGTGACTTTATTGATTGTGGGAAAAAATTGTTGGAGTCAGGGATTCAGCCTCATCACATAGAGATTATTGAGATGGGGCTCAACGCTGACGCCTGTCCTTCAAACTGATTGCAAAAATTATGTGGGATTTTTTTCCATAATTGGCTAATAGTGGAGAGACCTGAGCGTTCTAAAGCTCTCAGAAAATCATAAATAATGAAAGGTCATTAATTCCCTTTAACCTCTACTCAAAAGTAAACCCAAGACCTTTCCTAGTAGTGTTATCCAAGGTCTACCTCAAAGGGCCCCCACCTAGCCAACCCGTACCCTATTCTGCAGCGATGAGAGCCAAGACCTTGTGGAAAGTCTCTGGTTTGGCATATATCCCTAGTAATGTATTACTTTGCCTACCGTGTAGTCTGCAGCGTGTAAGAGTCAAGTTTTGTACTTTTGGATCTGTGACAAGCAACCTGTTTCTGGGTTTCACAGAGAAAACCATACCACAAGTTACGCCTCTGGTGCCCATTTTTACAATGGATTTATTTGTCTTGGACCAAGTATTGTATATACTAGAGTGTATGCCGATCTGAGTATAAGCAGAGGCCCCTACTTTTGCCACAAATACTAGGAAAACTTATTGACTTGTGTATAAGCCTAGGGTGGGAAATACATTGGTCACAGTTTCCCCAGTAATGAAATACCCTGCAGCAGACCACCTAGTAATGGAATGCACTGCAGCAGACGACCTAGTAATGGAATGCACTGCAGCTGACCCCCAAATAATGAAATGCCCTACAGCCCCAGGATAATGTAATGCCCTGCCTTTCATTGTACAAAATAATGAACTTACATGCTCACTTTCTGATATTCTGCGTGGCTCATCTTCCTTCTCTTCTTCACTGAGAAAGTAGAGACTCTTCCATTTTTCTCTGCCCACTGGATGCACACCATGACATCAGCAGCGGCGGCATCACTGCGTCATAGTGTGCACCAGCAGGCGGAGTGCATGGAAGAG
Source organism: Engystomops pustulosus (assembly GCF_040894005.1). Lineage (NCBI taxonomy): Eukaryota > Metazoa > Chordata > Amphibia > Anura > Leptodactylidae > Engystomops > Engystomops pustulosus. The sequence goes on along the minus strand of NC_092415.1, from coordinate 177,850,124 downwards.
TCTCTGCCCCCTCTGTTACCAGTAAAGGGAGAAGAGCCGCATGGAGCATCCGAAGGTGAGTATGTAAGTTTGTTTTTTTATTCACTCGTGTATAAGCCGGGTTGGAGTATTTTCATTTTTGTGAAAAAATAGGCTTATACGAGAGTATATACGGTGTTTGATTATCTGAATAGTGCAAACAGAAACCAGGAAGAGAAAGATAAAGGAACAGTAAAAGGAATAGTAGAAAAGATAAAGGAATAGTAGAAAAGTCTTGTACTTGAAAGTAAGAGTAAATCTACAAACGATACTAGAAGTTCCCCAGCCAGCTCTTGTGCAATTTGAAGCAGCATGCCTTCCACTCTCAGGATTGTTGGGTGTTCCCGAGCACCTACTAGCACTAATAGGGAGGTGATGACATATTATAAATAGGCCATGGTTTTATAGGATAGAAAGACCTGTTTACATGAGTTTAACATATATAGGAAGTCATCGTTTTTCTCTAAAACCTTTTTTTGCTAATAATTAAGGAGTGAATTATTCAAAATTGGAACCATGGAGTTGATTCAGTTCCTAATCGAATTGTGTCCATGTCCTGTAATGTCCTGTAAGTCGGTATATAACTTGCTCTAGTCCTAAAAAAAACGAGTTTTCATAAGAATCAAGTTAAAAATCGATTTATTTTCACTGATCTATCACCTTCCCTGAGCTATAAGATGAATTACAGCATCCGGTAGCCACCCTTTAGAAAGATTTGCATCTGAATCATCAAACCAACAAATAGTCTCACTTACCTCTGTTTCTAAGTAAGATTGCCAGAACCCTTATCACCAGAATGAAAGGGCTCCAATACTAGTTACGACTCTTCAAACACAAAATACAAAAATCCTTTTCCTATGCTATTAATTACACCCTACTGACTATTTTAGCTAACAAGAACTATGAAACTAATTTGTAGCTTTGTACCTGAGAGTTGCTATAGAGAAGTAGTAGATGAAGACTTCAATTTGGGTTCGGCTACAGAGGACCTCTCTTAACATCAATTTAATGGCACATTTACTTGAAATAGGATAACTATTCAATACATTCTAATATGTAAGTTGTTAATCAATCCAAAACAGACAGATATGAGCATCAAGTACTTGGTTCCCAAAGGGGAAGTTATCTGTTAGGCCTTTGGGATCCACAACCATGTCAGAATCACACGGCTAGAGGAAGCGCAGGATTGTGCGAAACGGCCCGTCACCGTGAGTGATGCCTTGTCATACCTCCTTGCCCATGGTTGTTTAATAAAAGAAGATTCACCTAGTGAGTGTCGCTTTCTTTCATCTTTTATACCACGTTGATTCATGTCAGAATTTAGCTCCAGTAGATCAAATGGCATTCTGGTGGGTCAGTGGAAGAGGAGAGAAGACAGAAGGAACCAGAAGAGTGCAGTTCTCCATCTATTATTTATCACCCAGATGTATTTATTCTATACTGCCTTCTCCTCTAAGAAATCATGTGGACATATATTTAAAAGTAGTTGGTTGAGTAAGTGAGGGGGGAGTTATTGTTAAATATGTTTCTCTCCTACCAATTCTTGAACTTCTTTGCAAAGTTTTGTTGGTCTAACAAATGTGTAGAAGATTTGATGGTTCATTAGAGCCTCGGCGGCATTTATCTATGGGTAGCGTTGGCTCACATTTCACTGTGGTTTGCTGCAGTGCCCACTACAAGCCAGTTGGCCAAGTGAAATAACTTTCAAATTTCCTGTTCTTGTCTGGTCACAGACTGTATAGTCTTTTGCAGTCTAGCCAATCTAAATGGGTGAAATAGCACCTTTAGCCCTCCAAGAAATATTATAAAACCCAAGTAGGTGGGTTGCAGTTATCTCTGAATAACTTAGATGCTACTTGAATGCGGCACATTTACTAAAAAAAAAGGGCAACCTTTACTATGTGCAGTTTGCCTGTGTAGTGTGCAGAGGGTACCAGATTCAGGATTTGTGGTGCACATTTTTCATGAATTTGGTGCCCCGTGCACTGCTCCACAGAGTGCTTCAATTTTTTTTTTGGTTCACCATTAACATAGGGTTTGAAACACATTTCTGTCGGGCTCTGCATGATAAATGTGGCGCAAGGCCCCACTGTGCACCAGAAAGCCCCTTTCAGTGACGAAATTTGTGTCACGTGAAGAATGAAGAATAGTGCAGCCGCAGCAGAATGGACAGTTCTTAAAAACACGTGCAAGCAGTTTGCACATGAAAGAAGGTGCAAAGTCCGACCGTGTCCAAAAAGTGGCCTTAGGTCTATAGTAAATGTGCCCCATTGTATGTAAAAGCCTCTGTTAGACCCTCAAAAGTATAAAAGGTGCCATTCTCTATAGTATATCTTGATACCTACCTTTAGCCACTTATCTATATTGAGAGGATAAAGGATAATTGGGCATCATTAGGATTCAGTGTACCCAAATCGCAATCCAAACATTGCGGGTTTGGATCCTCAAACTCGAACTTTTACCAAAAGTTTGAGTGTTCATGCTCACCGCCACAGGAACACCAAAAATCGCTGTTGGCACTGATTGTGGGTTTTAACCCTTTAATTGCCTCTGCCGTGGGTGTCAGAGCTTGTGTTTTGGTACCCGAACAAAGTACCAGGGAGGCCAACTTGGCAAACCCAAACCTGAGCGAGTGCAATCATCACTAGTGAAAATATCATTTTACTCCATACAGTTTTTAGTAAACATGTTATTTATTAACTATTTTTGGCAGTATTCTGTCTTTTTTTTTATATTTTGGAAGGAGTCTTTAACAGTAATTTTGTCTTGGAGACCAGAACTTGCTGACTCAAATAGTGGAAAATGTTTTGTAGATAAAATATAATTTGCAGAATGAGAACGATTACGGCAGGATTTGGGGCACTAATTGGAATTTCATCAAGGTTATGAATCACCAACCAATTAAGGCATAAAAGACGGTTTAATAAACGGGCATGTCCCGCACATTTCATTCATCTGCTCCGGTCACTGGCAATTAAATATTAGTGCCGGAAGTCATGTTAAAAAAAACCTGAAAGACTCTTCAAAACACAAGCAGCACACCATCTGCCACGTGGGGTGCTAACGTCTATATTTTATATGTTGAATTTCACAGTGCCAAATGCTCATTAATACATAATAACATGCAGAAATATTTCCCTGCGATACAAGGGAAAAAATAGTCATAGCGCTTTTATAGAGTCAGGAAACTTGGCTCGGAAATGAAGCTTATGTTACCAGAATAGCAGCACACTTCAGTTATTTAGCAAGAGATTGATATGTATTGGAATGCCATCTGAGACCGGGTTTCCATGAATAATACACTGTAACGAGATTTAAAGGCGTATTCCGGGAATATGAAGGTCTGATACATAAAAACTTTAATGCTAAAAATGAATGAATATAACAAAACTCAATGTCATTAGTCACAAAATGGAGCTTTAATAGTTTAATTTTATGATTTACATAATTGTATGGCCTCTCTAAAGTATGTCATCACCAAGATGGCTTACAGTGGAAACTACAAATCCCATGATCCTTTAGTTCTCAGTGATCTCATTACTGATCACAACATAGCCCACATCCCTGATTAACTACTGTCATATTCAAACTGAGACTGCTACATCAGTGACTTAAATCAGGGGGAAGGGCTTTACAGCAATAGAGTTATCAAAGTCCAGCTACAATCCTGGAATATAAATGCAATTTTGCAGTACTGCAATGCCAAACAAACACAAAGGTATAATTACACAGATTTCCAGAGCTGCAACCTAACAATGTCTTTTTAAGGTCAAAACTGCTGTCCCAGTACAGTCCCTTTAAAGAACCCCTAACTGGTATGCAGTAAAATCAGTTTCTGGGGCGCACCCCTGTAAAGATTACTTACTGCCTATTTGCAAATACCTAAAACATTGCTTGAATCATACAGTAGTAGCTTACTTCATGGATAGACACTGAGCTAGATGTTATCCCAGTCGTTCCATGCATCTACCGATTGGGAGTTTGTTACACAATCTACATTATTATATGACGACATAAGAGGGTATATGATGAATATCTCCATGAAGAAAAGTGAGGTTACTTTGATCTTATGAAGAGCATATGGGTCCATCTATTTCATTGATGGATTCACCGGTCCAAGTCTCTACACAGAAAGCAAGCCTCGATGTGGTGACAGTCAGTTTATAATTTATTCATACATTTATAGTAGGAATAACAAAAGAATGAGAAAACATAGAAGTATAAAAAAGTCCAAATATGAACATGTCAAGGAGAACTTTCAGGTGGATTGTCCACCCCACACCAGCCCCAGCATGGAGGTTGACGTCCTTTCTGTTTGCTGAGAAGTAAAGTTATAGGCTAAAGCGATCCCAGTTGTAACAGCCAGAACCTGGCTATCGCATACTGCTGGGATCTCCCCGGCTCAATGATCACCATGGCGTAACTACGTCAAGGTTTGTGAACTATCCGCATCCTATGTCGCAGAGTTACGTCAGTGTGCGGGAAGGGGTTAAAGGTTTTACACCTAGGATCGTTGCCAGCATGGATGTTGACCCGATTCAGGGGACCAGGAGATGTTCAGCTGAACCCGGGAAAGTTCACTATGAACTTAAACTTTGCAGGCTGGGTCCCCTCAACTCTGATAAATACCTAACCCAGTAGGGCTCTAAAAGCTCCTGTGCAGGAAATTATTCTAAAGGTGAGTGTGATCTTCACTTATCTTAGGTTACAGACATGTCAGAGATTGTAACATTCACAACACGGAGTAGAATATTATGGTGACAGCACAAATTTCCCTCCTCCGTTCTTTGCCACTGACAGGCGTAATTATCCGATATTCAGCGTGACAATGTAAAATGGTTTCACAGCACATTTCCTTCTGGTCTGAAGTTTATCAGTCACAATGACGCTGTAATAACTCTTACTATGTTTACACTTTGGTGTATGAAAGGATTTACATTCATTATGAATACTTAAGGATTAGAGGAAACTGAAACCCGTGATTTCTCTTAGAGCAAATGAAAATATCCCTGATTAGGAACGCTGGGATGAAAATTTTGAAATTGCAAAATGAGGGTTGACTAAATAGTACAGAATGCAAATGTCTAGCGTAAAGCTTAAAGGGGTTGTCCAAATTTAGGAAGTTGGCCCTAAACCAGCGACCAATCCGACAGCTGCCACCCCACCAATCATCAGAACTGTAACCCCTAGCAGGGGCGTAGCTTGAGGGGGTGCAGAGGTTGCGGTTGCACCTGGGCCCAAGAGGTTTAGGGGGCCCTTATTACTATAAACCATACATTATAGTTGGGGGGCCTGGCACAGACTTTGCACTGGGAACCCTAGCAATTAGGAAAATGTGGATCTGTTCTCACTAATGAGTAGAGCGGCAGGCTCATTGTAGTACAGATTAGTATAAGTGACCTGTCTAACGAAAATGTCTGGTGATTAGCTGCTGTTATAGTTCAAAGCAGCAGAGGCCACAACGCTGTATCTCTTAGGCCCCTTTCACACTTGCGTTGCAGATCACGTCAGAGTCTGATCAGGGAGCGATCAGGCTTTGGTCAGTGAAAAACGCACATTTTTCATCAGAGTTCAATCAGTTTTCAGTCAGAATTTGTTCAGTGTCTCAGTTTTTCACGCGCGTTTTCAATGCAATTTCAATGAGTTTTTCATGTGCAGATGAAAGGACTCAGGTCTGAGCTCTATCTTTTCTATGGCAATTGATCAGTGAAAAACGCATTGCACTTGCATGTGTCTCAGAGTGCGATGCGTTTTTGATGCGTCTCCATAGACTTGTATGGTGCGTTTTTCATGCGTGTGACTTGCAAAAGTAGAGCATGCTGAGATTTAAACGCGCGTTTAAAAAAAAACATGTGTGTGTGTGAAAAATAAAGCCTTGAAAAAACCCATTTATTACAATGGGTCAAAGCACAAGGCATAGTGTGGCACGGTGGCTGAATGAGTAGCACTTCTGCCTTGCAGAACTGGGGACCTGTGCAACATCTGCAAACAGTTTGTATGTTCTCTCTGTGTTTGTGTGGGTTTCCTCCAGGTCCTCTGGTTTCCTCCCACACTCCAAAACATACTGTTGGGTTGTTTAGATTGTGAGCCCCATGGGGGCAGGGAAGCTTTGTCCAATGCTGCATAATCTGTGTGTGCTATATAAATAAAGAATTATTATTAAGGCAAGTTTTCCATGTCAAAAGCATGTGCAGAAGACGTGCATGAAAAACACAAGTTTAAAAGGTGCCTAAGAGGATGAAATCGGTGTGCAATAATCATCTCAATGCACACGCACACATACAATAAGATAGTCATGTGCTACATGCAGAGTCATCGCTTTATGTAGAGCTGCACAGGGTTTCTGACGTCATATCCACGTTATCGAGTATAATGCAACAAAATAGCAAAATCTTCAAAAAAGTAAAAAGTTATTAACAAAAAAATCTTTTCGTTCAATTTAATAACTATATCATGTGATATCAAGCCCCGGTACACAGAGATGAAACAGCTTGGTTTGCCATTAAAATTCCATTGCCGATTTTTAAAAAATCCAATCTCAATTCAACCTGATATACAAAGGAGCAGTTTCATGAATAAATTAACCTTTTCAATTAGTCAGTGTTTTTCTCTGCATTCCCCGGGTGTCCTTCCCTACATTCTCACAGAATGACCCTTCGATCTAGACCATCTTTATTCCTCTAGAACGTAGTTCCCTTAGGAATGGTTTGTGTATATGCGCTTATGTATTATTTTTCATCTCCTATTCCCGCTGCAGTAAATGAGGCGGCTATCCGCATTCTCTCTGACTGATACATTCAATGAAAAGGCTTTTAACAATTGTTAACTTTTTCAGGTCTCCAAAAAGTCCAAAGGGGACAAAATAATTTAGTTGAAACTAAAGCAGTGCAGTCATGCATATTCATAGAGAGCTGATAATACCATTGATTTCCAGCCTCTGAAAAGCCTGCAGCCTGTGAGATAGCGGCACGGGTAAAATTAAATTAAAAAAAAAGAAACAAAAGTAAAGCAAATATTATGGAAGGCACTTTTAGGAAAACAAAGATAATTTACAAATTAACTAAGAGCAACAAATTAAACAAGTGCTTTTAGTTTAGAAATCCGTCATCTGAGGTAATTCTGTTTCCGCCCCCCACATTGTACAAGTTGTAGATCCTTGAAGTGAGGAAGAAGAAATCAATGGGCTGTTTAAAGGGAACCTGTCTCATTATGAAGTTCTACTTTTAAGTATAGAGCAAGAAGGATTAGTTTGTATATAGTTTCCTTTATGCAGACAGTGTTTTATATAGCAGATTGTACAGATTGGTGCTGTTATAGAGCAGGAGGAGCTGCACAGATTGAACACAGTAGGGGGAATGTATTAAAGTGAACCTGTCACCAGGAGACCCATTTTTAGCACTCCCCCAGTCCGCACAGAGCATAGTACATACACTGCCAAAGTGTTTTTGTATTAAAAATTGGTTTTACAGAAAAAAAGATATGTTATATTGTACCTTTCATTAGCATCTGCTGTGTGACTAGGCAGTTGCCAAATGGGAGGGGCTGGGAAGGAGCAGTTCCCCCCCACCCTTGGGGACCAGCTACTCCATGTGACCTTTTCAAATATATGAAAACACCCATCACTTGGCTTAGCGACGCCTCCTGCTCCACTACAGCCAATCCCCAGTGTGGGGAGTTATTCATATATTTGAAAAGGTCACATGTTTCCCAAAGGTGGGGGGCGGGACTGCTCCTTTCCAGCCCCTCCTATTGGGCAACTGCCTAGTCACACAGCAGATGCTAATGAAAGGTACAATATAACATCTTTTTTTCTGTAAAACCAATTTTGTATACAAAAACGATTTGGCAGAGTGTGTACTATGCTCTGTGGGGACTGGGGGAGTGCTAAAAATGGGTCTCCTGGTGACAGGTTCCCTTTAAGACTGGCACTTTGTGACACTGCGCCACATGGAACGGCACAGGTGTACCCGCGATCCGTACCGAGGATCGCAGGTACGGCCGTGACATAGGCCTTGGACTGCCGAAAGATTCTTTAAGGTTATTTGGGGGACAGTCTGTCTACTGCTTGGATAGACACTGAGCTAGATGTTATCCCAGTCGTTCCATGCATCTACCAATTGGGAGTTTGTTACACAATCTACATTATTATATGACGACATAAGAGGGTATATGATGAATATCTATCTGTATGAAGAAAAGTGAGGCTACTTTGATCTTATGAAGAGCGTATGGGTCCATCTATCTCATTGATGAATTCACCAGTCCAAGTCTACAGTCATGATCCAGTCTCTACACAAAAAGTAAGCCGATGTAGTGACAGTCAGTTTTTAATTTATTCATACATTTATAGTAGGAGTAACAAAAGAATACATAGAAGTATAAAAAAGTCCAAATATGAACATGTCAAGGAGAACTTTCAGGTAGATTGTCCACCCCGCACCAGCCCCAGCATGAAGTGATGAGTTGACCCAAGTTCTGTTCACGTCTGGGTTCAGACCCCAGACCCACAACAGGAACACCAGTACCGGTCGTGGGTGTTAACTTTTTAAATGCAACTTGGAAGGCCACTAACAACATTGAAATCATCATGCTGTGGGCACCATACTGGGGATGAACATTGCTCCCCATGATGTCATCAGGAAGGGATCGAGTATCAGAAGCGCTTTTATAAGGACATATTCAGACCCTCCTTTAATGGACTTTAAATTGTAAAAATAGTTGTCCACATTCAGTTACTAGGAACTTTTCCAACCAATTCACCAAAGTTCCAGCTGACTCGGCTGTCACGGCGTGTATAACGCTGTAGATGCATTAATGATCCCTATGTGGAGCAGCGCTGCCAGGGATCATTGCTAAGGGGCCAAAAAGAAGTTGCTTTTCCCTCTTACTTTGCATGAGTGGCATAATCAAAATGACTGAGCCGATGATAGTTACTCCGATGTGCCAAGATAAGACATTCTGCCAAATACTAAAGGCTCTGGCGTTTCCCTATAGATTTGGACTTTGTTTTCTTTTCTTGGGCCAAGCAATAAAAATTAAATAAGACTTTAATCATTTCCGTTAATTGATAAATATACAAGCAGACAGAGTCTATAACTCAGGCTAAAAAAGAATGACAAACTCATATATCAAACCTACAAAGCTATAAAATGCTAAAGCCGGTGTGGAACATTGTTAATGTCTGAATGCTTTTAATAAAAAAAAACATGTTTTTTTTTTTTATAAATAAAGTAAATGCTAAGAGAATGGTCCCGGAAAAACCAAATAACTTATTCCCTGAAATTCAGACATACACACAAATTTAGTATATTGTAGACTAGTGTTATATACTGTACATTTGGACAATGAAAACGTTCTGCCCCTGCTCTCCACGTTGATGCCCCAGACATTAATTTTTGTATTTTTCATCAATGCCTCCTACAAGTAATTTATAGCACAATTTTGAGTTTCACATATCCTGGTGAACATTTATCAAACCTTTCTGTGCATCATAAAGCAGAACACAAATCTAACATTGTTTTCTCTAATAAAAATGTTCTGCCTTTATTGTTGAACCTATACGATTTCTCTGAGTCAATGCGCCTACTTTAATAAGAAAATGACCTTCCTTTACCTAATGAAAAAGAACATTTTTGCATCGCCATCTTCCAAGAGCCATAACTTTTGACATTTTTTGTCCATTTGGAAGAGTGAGCGCTTATTTTTTTTTTTTTTTGTGAAAAGATTTTATTTATACACAATTTGGATTCAAAGAGTTTTTTTATAACAACCAACTTAATTTTTTGTTTGATGGGCGTGTAAAAAATTGCAATTTGGACATAGTTTTTCATTTTTTTTTTTATTATAATTTTGTAGCCTGGGTTAAGTGTGAAGGTATTATATAATGTGCGGCATTATTTATGTAATACAGTGTATTATAAGTCCCTGACATTTGGCCTGACCTAATAGATAACCCAGGCAACTTTAGTGTCCTTCAAGTGGCCCCTCGGGCTGCCATGGGCTACCAGCAACCCCCCGCAATAATTTCTGTGTGGTGATGAGTGACAGAGGTAGCTTACTTGCTCTGCACACACCTAGACATAGCAGAAAATAATAATTTCTTGCTTAAATGAGTCTTTGGCTCTTTTATTATAATGTATAGGAAATGGAGTGTGATAATATTTTCAGATCTGCACATTAAGATTCACAGTAATCCGACTCAAAAATACGATCCTATAGAAAATGATGAAGTACTTGAGAAATTTTACATTTTAAAAATGTGCCGAGGTATTTTTTCATTTGGGAAGCTAAGACCTTTGTTTCCGGTAATAAAAAGTTTTTTTTCCTCAAGTGCAGCTTCTCAGAGCAGGTGTATTTTTTAGACTTTTTAGGCGCAAAATAGTGATAGAGGCCGTGCAAACATCTGTATATCAGCCATTCACTATGTCAGATAAGATGCACACACTCAAAACCACTAAGTGCCAGACTTTTGCTTGCAGCCAAAAGAGTAGCAAATTAGAGACAAATTTAATAACTGCGTCAAAAAATTGTGCAAAAAACTGCAAAAACAGTCAAAAAATTTATGATCAATGTCTCTCAATACTTATCTTGTCAAGAACACATTAAATTATTTGAACCATCTAAACTCAATTCACCCAAAACTTGACTACGGAAAAGGGCAATAACTTCTGCATTTCAGAAGAGTTTAGCTTCCTGGATGTGCTGTACATGGTAATGTAAGTAAGCTTCTAGCGCCCTCTATGCTTCATTCCCTGACATCTGCAACTTACACAGTCACTTGGAAACGTTTCACATCTGTTTTAAGCAATCTCATTAATATTACAAATACCACGAGAAGATCCGTGTGTTACACTATTCCGATACTGAGCAATGATGTGTTCTGCAATCTCTACAATCCCCACATTAAGACTTATAATATTACATAGTTATTAAAACCTTCATTCAACTTCATCGGATATAAGACGTATAAGATGTATCCTAGTTATTTATACATTTTTTTCTAATTCTCTTTATAAAGTGGATGACAAACAAAAGCAAATAGTTAACGCTGATGCAGGTGATGATCTAAATATCTATATCTGAATATCCGGACAATAGGGGTTGTTTAGCATATTTTTTTGGCACAAAAAATGCATTTTGGGAATTTTCACTGATAAAAAGTCTCACAGGGCTATTTCTACCACTTCATGAATCTGGCACAAATATAGAACTACTGCAACGCCGTGCAAAGCCAGAATCATGACTTGGGACTTTTGCAAAAACTTCTCACAGTTACTCCAATCTCCTGTGTATGAGCTGGGATGTTTTATGTATTTTGAGACTTTTTTTAAATCCCACACAGCAAACAAGCATTTATTAAAGGGCCAAAGCTACTTTCATGAATCTCATGGGCAGCAGAGCTCCAAAAAGAGACATAGAACTGTGGCAAGGAGCTGGTCTTAGTAAATGTGCCCCAATATTCTCATGCCACAATTAAAAAATAATAATTCTAGTGAAGCACCATGGACACATCCAGATTTTCCCTTTCATGTGTGATCTGTATCAGCCAAAAATATATGGCTCTGATGCTCTGCAAACCCCTTCCAGCCTAAGCCCTCCCACCTACAGGTCCCCCTGGAAACCATCCGCAAATAGGGGTTACATATGGCTAACAACTTTTATGTTCCACATACAACCCATATTTTTCACGTTTCCATAGACTTCTATGGGTATGAACATGTCCAGATCTGGAAAAGAAAACTGCGGAGCGGGTACATGGACACCTTACAGTGCGGAGGTATATATGGGACTCATTTTGAAAACCGAGCATGGCCCGAACATCTGGACATGTGCATGGGGCCTAACGGAATTGAAATCTACACCCCTTCTAGTCTCAAGTAGATTTCAACCATAACATGTTTTTTGGTTATAATCTTGTTCCCAGTGCAAAACAGAAAAGAAAGCACAAATTCCAGGGTGTGTGCCAAAAAACAGGCACAAGCAGTTTGAAATATTCGAGCCACCGTTTACCGCTGCAGTTCACAAAACAACCACTAGGTCCAAATAAGGTAAGTATTTCATGACAGAGTATCCCAAATCAGTGTCATCTAGCACCAATAAATAGCGAGCCAAAGGGAAGTTCAGGAAGGTCACTTCAGCGCATACAGAATAGGTTTTACTGACTACCAATTATTAGATCTTTATTATTTGTGATATTAATTTCATAGTTAGTTAAAAACAATTTCAGAAAGGCTCCATTTATATGGATAAAGCAATAAGTATTGTTGATAGATTCTGATTAAAAGGCAAACACATAAAATTCCCATTTTCTATGGTACAGGGAGCTTTGTGCTCCGAACATTTTCATGGGCCGAGGCCAAGGTTTATGAGAAATGTCAAAATACAGCAGGTGGCATAAAGGTGATTTATTTACTGGCATTTTTCAGATATGTCCTCACGCCCTGAATACAGCTGTTCACATTGAGTACCCTTACCACATGCACACAGATACAGACAGCCTGGAGCAGGTCATGAAACAAAGCCGTCGTATTAAAGTGACTCCATTATTAAAGGCAATTAGAACGGTCACATGTGAATAGGTAATTATGTTCTAATTAGCCAACGGCATTCTGAATTATTTGTAACCGGAGAAAAGAATGAGGGACAATTCAGATAAAGTCCCCAGTTAGCTCCGTGCTCAAAGGTGAGGTAATACAGAGGCGGCAGAACGTGGGTCAGATACGTTCATTATTCTCAATTCTTCTGCTTCTCCTGCTCTGTACTAGAAATGCATATCTTAATTTAGGATAGGATGAGAAGAGGTGTAAAACTACTTAAATCTGTACCAAGTGCCCCAACTCTGACTCCTTCATGACCAAGTGACTGATGCCTAGATATTCCCATCAAATATTTTCACTTTTAAAGGAAGTCTACCACTATTAAGTTAGATCTGGTGGCAGGTTCCTCTAATGTAGAGTAGTATAGCCCTTTTTAGGGCTAATTCTTTTGTGGCCCATAAATGTTATAAATTTTAATTCCCCCAATATTCAAATTTCCTAAAGAGGCTACTGGGGCAGGGAGTAGCAGGAGCCGAGGCTACAGGGCACGGCTACTCCATGCCCCAGTAGCCTCTTGCGTTCAGCCTACCAACGCACCTAGCTTCGCAGACGAGTGCGTGCAGCTACCCGGATCTGCGCGCTAAAGATGCATTGGTAGGCATGACGCAAGAGCTACTGTAGCGTGGAGTAACTGTACCGTATAGCCTCAGCTCTGGCTACTCCATGCCCCAGTAGCCTTTTAAGGAAATTTTAATACTGGGGGAATAAAAATTTATAATAGTTATGGGCCATGAAAAAAATAGCCCTAAAAAGGGCAATGCTACTATACACTAGAGCAGTGATGGCGAACCTATGGCACTGGTGCCAGAGGTGGCACTCAGAGCCCTTTCTGTGGGCACTCAGGCCATCAGCCTAGGACAGACTTCACCAAACAGGACCAAATCCATTAAATCTTCCTCCAGTGCTAGGCAACTTATGAGATGCTGCCCTCAGCACTATTTTACAGTGACACTTCATTGACTGTTTGGAACTGCTTCAAAAGTGAGAAGGTGTTAAAAGAAGTGCATTATCTATGGAGGTCATCCTCCTGGACCCACCATTCTTCCTAAAAAGAGAGACCCTGGAGAGAAGCTACAATGATAGTCTGAATTTGCCCACCTTCTTTCAACTGTATTGGTGGAATCAGGGGCTGATACAATTAAAGAAGTGGAAGAACAGATAGCAATAAGTTACTGCTTAAAATGGCACATTGGCACATCAGGGTAAATAAGTGGATTTTGGTTGTAGTTTGGGCACTCGGTCTCTAAAAGGTTCGCCATCACTGCACTAGAGGAACCTGCAACTGGATCTACCTTAATAGGTAGATCAGTGGTGGTAGGTTTCCTTTAATTTAAACTCTACAAATCTCCCCTACGCTTTCTTGGGGTTGAAGATCAACACCTTTTCATTGGTGATCAGCATGATCCTTCATTTTAAAACTTTATTTTATTTTTATGTAAATGGGGCAGAGGGGCTTTGGAGGCCGTTACCAGAGCCTTATTCCTTCTTCACTACACAGAGAATGAAGAGAATGAAGCGGTTTGCTTTTTGATCCATTCTGCAACATCCAATCCATTTGATCCATTCTTTAAATGCATCTTCAACATCTTATTAGTTTTCTAAGCTCCTTTTTTTAGATGCCAATCCAAATGCCCTTTAAAGGGAACCTTAAAACCAGTATGCCTTAATGTAGCTGGGGTTTAGAGACCCAAACCTTTCTACATTTCTGTGAGAGTAAATCAGTCAACGTTTCCTCAACCTATTAGTGCGAGTCAAGAAAGACGTATAGACACAGACGTAACGGTGTATAGTAAGGTCTCACACTTCTGTCTGATAATCTGCTCATGGTGACTGAAGGTATTAAGTATCATTTAAGTTTAACATCTAAACCGACGGCTATGCTTGAGTCACTAAAAAGATTAATTCAGAAATTAATCAACATACATTTGTAACATTTCTTTTAGTAGGAAAATGGATATGAAGAAAAATTAGTAGTTACACTGAGTTTTTTAACAAAAAAAAAACAGACCATGTTGCTGAGCTCTTCTGCTCTATAGCAAGCTGCTGGCAGATCATACTGTATATTGAATATAACAGGTCCCTACTATGAATAACTATCCTCTTTTTTATTTATATGCAATGTAGATTGTAATATCTTATGTCCACAACGATTGTATTCCATATAGAAGAGTTGCAGAAATAATATATTTGTACACTGAAAGAGTGAGCTTCATTTTTATAGGATCTGATGACACTGTTCTTCATGTTGTCTGGTTTCACTTGCTCTTCTGAACATCAATAAACCACAAACATTTTTCATTTAAAGGTTCTCATCTGGCATCCATTCTGTTTGTCATTCCACTAGATTAGTTTTAATCTTTATAAATATATATATTCGAGTATATACTCGAGTATAAGCCGAGGCCCCACAAAAACTTACTGACTCCAGCATAAGCATAGGGTGGGAATGGGTGGTCACAGCCTCTCTGAGTAATGTAATGCCCTGCAGCCTTCCCCGGTACTGAAATGTTCCATGCACTCCCTTTAATGAAATGCCCTGCAGCCCCCCAAATGATGAGATGCCATGCAGCAACCCCTCGTAATGAAATTCCCTGCAGCAGCCCCCCTAGCAATGAAATGCCCTGCAGGCCCCCTATTAATGCAACGCCCTGCAGCATCTCGGTGTGTAAAACAATAAACTTAAATACTCACCTTACAATGGTTCAAGCTGCTCCCTGCAGCCTTCTTCTCTTCACTCGTAACAGAGCACACAGAGACAGGTCCATCCAATCTGCCTGCACACTGCAACATCAACAGCGGTGACACCGCCATATCATAGTGTGCACCGGCAGGCAGAGCGCATGGAGGCTTCTATGCCTGCTCTGTTACTATTGAAGAGAGGAAGGAAGTGGAGCCATGGAGACCAATGGAAGGTTAATATGTCTTTTTTCTTGCACTCTCATATGAGCCAAGGTGGGGTTTCTCAGTAAATATATATATATACACACACACACACACACACATATATATATATATTATGTCAGAGGTGAATCATTGAGACCATTAATAACTAATATTTTATTGCATATTTGGTAGCATAACCATGTCAACTTATTAAAAATACAAATTAATATTTTCATATTTTAGAGTGAATTATCTTTCAAGTTATACATGTTTTAGCATAGACTGTAAAGCAAAAATGACATAACCTTAATTCTGATAGTAACTAACATAACTGATATAAAAAATATATGACCTTAAAGGACATCTACCACCAGGATGAAGCACTGTATGCAAAGGAGCCTGAGGGGCTCCAGGCTCCATTAACAACTGTGGAGCCAAGAGCCCCTCAGGCTAATTTGCATGCAGTCCTTCATCCTGGAGGTAGGTGCCCTTTAAATGCCTTTTAGAAATATACAGTAATTCTATGGCATCATTTTTCATAATTGCACTCTGTACAATCCTTCTTTTATTCCATCTAAAGTATATTAATAAATTGACAACTGGATGTTACCATGTCTCTTTTAAAGGGGTTGTTTCCCCAATACAGGCAGAAGCCAATTGTCAGTTTATTCATATATTTCTAGAAGACGGAAATACTTAGAGCCCTAAGAAAAGTATTCCAATTATTTATTAAAACACATAAATCCAGATATATCGTGAGAGACGACAAGTCCCCTCTGTGACAAGGGTTTCAGCAGGCCCCTGGGCAACAGAGCCCCAGTGGGCCTCTTTGCTGGGAACTAATGTGGCGGAATTAATTAATTCAGAAACAAACTAAAAAATTCCCTGGTTTATCATTACCAAACAGCGCTATGGTTTTATTTCATACAACCCCCCTCACCAGGCACTACCAGGTTGCTTGGGACTGAGATTCGGCCATGTACCCCCCACCCCCACCCAACAGCTGTGGGCCCTGGTATGCTTGGTGCTGGTGCCATACTTGTCTGTGACTATTCATTCTAACTTCTTATTTCAATGATCTGAATGTAAAAAATACTGTGTTCAGATAATATCGCTTGTACCTCTCCTTCACAATTTATGATACTCGGAAAACGACCAATCTTAAAGTGTCAGGTGCTGATGCACTGTATGTATTGCAAACAGGTCCAACAAATGTTTCTGTGCATCCAATAGAAGGAAAATCAATGTGCTTGAACTCCAGGGAAAGACATAGCCAGAGTACATCTCTACAAGCAATGTCCATGAATATCATTTGCAAGGAACAAGACTAGAATACGGTGGCCGGACAAATAATCCGGGTCTGTATGTATTCCTAAGAGTCTCCTGATTGTAAGTAGCCAATCAGTTTGTTAACTTTTACCGGCACTGAATGTTTTATCTGTTCTGAGCTACCAGGGAGGAAAATTAAACATAGTACACATGACAAAATAATGACCTAAACAGGGTTTTTTTTTTCAAAAAGTTCACTTTCAAAATGAGTTCACTTTGAACGTTGACTTTTTATGGAGCTAACATTGCTTGTTATCTTTCTATCCAAAAAGATAGCTCGACGAGCAGAAAGTGAACCTGACCTGGAAACCGAAAAACTAATTGATAGGATAACAAGACCCAGCACATCCTCCTGACTCTAAAATCATTAACAAGATATTTTCGGTTTTGCTCGTGATTGCCGCATAGAATCGAGAGAATTATCCACATAAACTGTTTTTTTAGTTATAAACACAACTTTTTTTTATTTTAGAATTTTTACTTTTACCACCTTTTTGCTATTATTAATGATTGATAGCAGACTGTTTTCTGGTTTGTTCCTTTAAGTATAAGGCCCCTTCCACAGTAGCGTTTTCCACGTGCGAGTTCTGCGCATGCTTTTGACGCCCAGAACTTGCAGTGCACTCTGTCCCATTGTTTCCAATGGGCTTGTCCTTATTTCCGTTTTTTTCACGCGCGTGCATGCGTTTGTTTTGATGCGCGTCAAAATCGCAGCATGCTCTACTTTCGCATTTCACGCACATTTTTCATGCCCCATTCAAGTCTATGGAGACGTACCAAAAACGCATTGCACTTGCAAGCATTACAAGTGCAATGTGAGTGCATTGCGTTTTAAACGGATGGGTTGCTAGGTGATGTGAAACAAAGTCATGAAGTACCAATTTAAGAAGGATGTTTCTCAGGCAACAAAGGACCAAAAATGCAGCAAAAAACGTCCGTTTTTCACGCATTGCACCCTGATGTGAACTGCAACACAAGTGTGGAAGGGGCCTAATTGATCAAATCATAAAATGACTGCTAATTATAGAACATGAATTGCAGCCCATGTCAGCAACTGTGTATTCTACTGTACATCTAAGGTCTAACAATTTCATGGGTTTCCTTCAAAGTCGCAATGGGGTTCCAAGGCGCACCCAAACAAATATTCTTGAGCCCCATCCTCCCTGAGACCAAAGAATATAGAACCAAGTAGCATCAAATTTGGGTTGTCTTTGACGGTCCAGTCTGGTGGGCCAGCCTCAAGTGGGTAAAGTGTTATGCAGTATAATGGATGAAATTTAGAATTGAGTCATAGTCAGTTTTGATAGAATTTGTGCTTTCCTAATTTACACCAAATTAATCCAACAAAGGGTGAATGCCATCAAAATCCATCATGACAAACCAGGGACTATGGTAATCTTCTTATATTTATTATCCATGGCATCATCCTTCATTTAAAAATCAACTTTTTAAATTATGGCCTCTGAAGGGCATTACCAGAGCCCCTTGGCACTTCAGCTTCATGGGCTGTAACACTGTGCACCTCTAGTAACTTCCTCTGGCAAGATGACAGCAGGCAAAAGGAGGGGCAATAGTTTAACAGCCAGTAAAACAACAGCACAATGGCTCTGGTAGGGCAGTTCATTATCAGCCGCATGCAGGGTCGTGCGCATGGTGGGCCGAAACGGATTTTAATATAAAGTATTTAATAATCGGGGGTTTCTAGTATTAATGAAAACATGCTCCGGCACGAGCTCACCCTGAGCTGGTGCCATGTATCTGTGGGTTAGAACTACCACTTTTAAGTGGTAGGTTTCCTTTAAGTATGGTTTCATCTGGAGTTTTTTGCACCAAAAAATGTTGCAAATTTTAGATAATTTGAAACTATAAATGTCATTTGTGACATCTGGAATAGAAGATAAATGTGTCTTACTGACGACAAATAAATGTCCGGCAGACATTTCAAAATGTCCCCAATAAGGCATAAAAATTGGAATGTGCCAAAAATGTCTAAAAAAACAGGAAGAAAAATAAAGATAAATGTCATTAGTCACAGAATGGAGCTTAAATAGTTCATAAAATGTTATGGGCTTTCTAAAGTAGGTGGAGTTATCACCAAGATGGCTGCCACTGGAAACTACAAGTCCCATGATCCTTTAGTTGTCAGTAACTCCTCCTACCTCTTATGCTCTGTTCCCAGTGATAATGTAACTGTCTCTGTTACCATAGTAATGATGTGTAACTGCCATCACTGCACATTACCTCACTGAGATGTCTCACCACAACACTGGTCATACTGGATATACTGCAAACACAGTGGTGCTCACATGACCTGCCCAGGCGGACATGTGACCAGTGGCCATCTTCTGTCCTGTGCCTGCTTCGCACAGAGAAAATCAACTGATTAAAGGGCCAGTAGCATTTTAATTCTTCATTACATTGTATGTCAGCAGCATTTTTCTCCTAATGGGAACAAAATTATAAATAACAACTAAATACATATTAGCTTATATTTTAAGGACCCATTAGTATATGAATAATCCTGGAATACCCCTTTAATAAATATTCAACTGTGTTTTTCACTCCTTTAATAGAGTGACGTCAGGACAATTTTTGTTCCTTCTTAAAAACTTTTATTAGATTCATCTGGTTTGGATCAGGTTAAAACGCTGTAAGGGATTATTCTATGACAACCAAAGCAGATAACCCTTGTTAAAATAGCACATAAAACAAGAGTGACCCGGGATCAGAGATCTGCTTTCTGTCTGCGAGGCATCTTGTTGGTGTCACAAGCCATATTCTAATGTATGGTGAGATAGAGGTACACTCCAGTCAAGAAGTACCATATTTTTTGGACTAAAAGGCACACAAAACATCCTTTGATTTTCTCAGAAATCAAAGGTGCGCCTTATAGTCCAGTTCGCCTTATATATAAACAGTACTTACAGACAACAGCTGCCTTGAACTGTGCACAGGTCTGCCACCTGCTGGTCAATCATCCTTATAATCCGGTACGCCTTATAATCCGGTGCGCCTTAAATATGAACCTAGACGTTTTAGCAGGCATTTATTGATGGTGCGCCTTATAATCTGGTGCGGTATGGTAATACTAAAGTAATACATTGTGCAATGCCTAAATGGGTGGGCTATAAGAATGATATTTTCAATTGGAGAGGACCACCGTGTTGACTATTGACCAATGGAATGACTATCTGGTCTCCAAGGAAAGCTAAACTGTTGGGGAAGACGACAACCGGCGCCGAATGTTGGGTGTCATAGCAGTTTTATTCCCAAGGATGATAATTTATCATGGCACAGCCTAGACACAACCCCCTTAATTAAAATCATAAACCATGAAATATATATTAATTGAACCTTGATAACTCTCAAACTGTGCCTACAAAGATGGAAAAGCAGCTTATTTGGAGACATGCTATTTTTTTTCTTAATTAACGGGTAAATTTAGTGCACCAATTAACTTATGGACATAGTTCCAAAATATATATCTTGTAATTTTTTTAAGCTGTAAATTAAGATGTACTGTAAGTCAGCATAATTCACGGCGGCAAAAATCAATATGGTACAGCCTATATAAAGCATCAATATTTATTGGGCAAATGCAGTCAAAATTGAAACTATTAAAATATTTAATCTCTCGCAGAGTGATTCAACACCGGTTAAATGTCCGCTGGCTATAAATTTCTGTGTTTGCTTTGCATTCATCATCTAAAACCTGAGGTAAATCAGAGATTAGATAAGATGGTTTAATGTGGATCTAAGATGGGAAAAAGCATTGTATCTAAGTGGATTAGGGCAATGTCTGCACTGGGGGGTTTCATTAATCGCCAGTCTTAAAATCCAACCAGCCCCTCCCACTGCCGGTCCAGTGCCCGTATCTTCACCAGTCCGTACCTAAGACCATGTGTGTAAATACAAGTAAATTCGGGTGGCCATGCATCCACAGTCTAAAATTCTTGATAAATGAAGCATAAGGCATTTTAAACAGTTATTAGGTACAAATAATTAGCATTTAACATCTTTACATCAACAACAAGCACTGTATTATTTTTGATTTTTTTTTAAATATATATGGAGAGGAATCATAAGCTGAGCCCTTTCCATAAATGCATGGTTGGCTCCAGGTTTCAGAAGGCCCCTGGGCGACAGAGCCTCAGTGGGCCCCTTTGCAGGGAACTCACATGGTGGCATTAAAAATTCAAAAATGAAAACAGTCTCCTGTTCCATAGTTTATTATACCAAACAGCTCCCTCATGGTTATTTTATATAAAGCTCCCCTCACCCCATATGGATTCATTGGATACAGACCATCTCACTCTCATGGATTCCTTATGTACAGCCTTATGTGTGCCCCCCCCCCCCAGCATGTTTGGGCCATGGCACTTGCCCAGATATGCCCAGTGCTGGTGCCCTGAATACATTACACATGACAACTGTATTACACAGCAGACACCTGCTGCTAACATATTTTGGCATTAAGGCCCTCAACTTCTCCACTACCAACCCCATGACCTCTCTGGGAATCCCAATTAAAAGACAAAAACAAAAAAAAAGCTGCAGGGGAAAGGGATAACCATTCAACCATTTTCTTAATTCACTAGGGGACAACACGGTGACTCAGTAGTTAGCACTACAGCCTTGCAGCACTGGGGTCCTGGGCTCAAGTCCCATCCAGGTCAAAAAGTTGCCTCTGCAAAGAGTTTGTATGTTCTCTGAATATTTTCATGGATTTCCTCTGGGTCCTCCAGTTTCCTCCCACACTCCATAATATACTAGTAGGTTGATTATATTGTGAGCCCCCATGGGGACAGGGATAGCTGCTGAATATTCCCAGATTTTACAGGAAATGCTGAGTCAGCAGTCTAATAAAATTACTTGAATAGCCAGAAAATACCTCTTCAGGTTAAATATTTATATAGAGTGTGATTCCATTATATACCATCATCTATTAGCAGTGAACACTGCTGGACTAATGATGGCAATTCTTAATTAAATTGAGATGACCAGTGGTAGACAAGTTAGCAAAAAAAAAAAAAAAATGCATCCATGCGAAAGATCTGATATTATGAGGCATTTCAGGGGAAAAAAAAGCCACAGGGAACATAACTAATTAGACGACCATTGGAAAGCGAGACATGTTCTAGATCACCTCACAGACGGCACAGCTTATATCTGGGTGACTCACAGATCCGGTGCCGCTGTCCGCCTGTCAGTAGTTTGTGCACTTGACATTTTATTTATCAGTCTTATTTGGAGACAGAAAGCAGCTTGGATTCCTCCCTTCAGCGCTTTCATTTTTCCTTCTCTAAATGTTATCAGAAATCAGACATCAAGCAAATCCATCCTAAATTGAATAGATGAAATTGCGAAAACGAAATTGAATCCAACACAACAAAAGAAACTCTGCTATTGAATCATCAATTGTAACTAACTGGTGGCCGGGATGACTGGCACATGCTCCAACAACATGGATAGTTTGCTGCCAGTGTCTACAATACTCCCAACAAAGCCTCAGAGTTCTTTATACATTTTATATGTGAAAACCTACTGCTGGGATTGTCAGTCTTTTCCTTGCCTCAAAAAGTGCAGGAAAACAAGGTAGCTCTCGCCCTACGTGATGCTTATACAAGCGAGAAAGTGGGAGGAATTGAGTGGTTAAAGGAAATGTATCCTTTTTCCTTTTATGGATTGTGAACCAAACATACTTTGAGAATGCTGTAGCTACACTGATGCAGAAACATATCTTGTTTAATCCCTGAACTGAGTGGTTTTGCTCAAAAACAATTATAAAATTCAGGATCTTAGGAAAGCTGTTGGCAGCCATACATAAACATATTACACAGAGCTTCCTGAAAAGGAATAATCAACCTGAGGGTGCATTCACATGCGGTATGCCTGTGATTCTGGAGAGGAGGTGACCCCTCCATAAGAAAAGGCAGGCTCTATCTTTTCCCAATGTACGGCGTGAAACGGTGCCACACACAAATTTGTGGCCGCATGTGAATTTGCAGCCGTCTGAGGGGACCCTGAGCTGGATGACTCATACACAGCAGCTGGGGGATGGTGCAGCGATTGATTACTTCTGCCTGTTAGGGACAACACAATGATGACTGAGTGAGGAAATCACCATTGGCTTTCCAACAAATCACTAAGGGCTCCCTACTCCTTTTAACTGCACTCTAGCAAACAACCTTTTGAGTGGAGTTATAATGTGCATCATTAAATTCAATGAATAAGGGTCTGACTATCTGGTAAGTAGCGTTGGACCGGGATGCCTCCCATTA
Source organism: Engystomops pustulosus (assembly GCF_040894005.1). Lineage (NCBI taxonomy): Eukaryota > Metazoa > Chordata > Amphibia > Anura > Leptodactylidae > Engystomops > Engystomops pustulosus. The sequence goes on along the minus strand of NC_092415.1, from coordinate 177,827,017 downwards.
AATTCCATTCTTGGACCCTACCATATCTACATACAAATATTTTCTGACACTCATTCACAAATATTTAAAACATGGCTAACAATTTTTATTCATAGTAGCTTACTTCCACTTCAAAATGTGACTTATGTGATTGAGGTCCTGGGAAATTGTGCAATAACTTGCTGACCATCTATTGTCTTAAACTAGAACATCGAATTCTAAGAAATAGAATTATATGAAAACAAAAGTTTGCTGAAATTATGTATCCTGAATATCTTCAGAAAGTAAAGTGAATGTACAATGCCATGTATCATACAGAGGCCTGGGGCTATTTTAGCTTTGGGTCCACCAGAAGATTTATCTGTTCACCTGTGGGCCAGTCCTAACCCAATGGTAAATGTCCACTGTGTGACTGCTCCTTTTATCCTTTGAGAATCCTTAAAGAATAGGGCCTAACTGATCGGTGGGGGCCTCATTCAGCTCTATAGAGATGGATGGAGCATAGTGGCCATGCACGGCCGTCTTCTCCACTCATCTCCGGGAGAAATAAGGGGTCTTATGAGACCCACACCGATCGGCAAGTTAGGTCCTATCCTGTACATAGGGCCTAATTTGCTTGGTGAGAAAACCCATTTAAAAGGCTTCAGGACCTTAGAGAAAACAGTAAGGAAAGTATGAGGAAGGGTTCAACACAAAGGACTTGATATCAGATGCAGAAAATTGTTAAGAATAAAGGAAAACACTGAAAGCATAAAAGAATCATAAAAAATAATCTAGTTATAAGCAGCAGTCGTAGTGTAGGAATGATAGCTTCCAGTAAGCCATAAACTACACACAAGCTAAGGGCCGGCTCCAGTGGTTGCCTGTGTGTAATGAGCCACATCTGCAGCATAAGCTGAATATAGATGGCGTGTTAAGATGTGGCTGTGTGTGCAGCAGAGGATGCATACAGAAGAGCGACATAGAGGAATCGGAGAGAGAGCTACGCTGCATACAGATAGCTTACTGCATGTCCTCAGCCAGCAGACAGGGAGAGGTGTATGATGCACTATTTCCAGTAAAAAAATTTAGACTTTGTTTCTCAACAAAATATTTATAGTATTGATATTTCAAAAACATCTCTGCTTGATGTCCGGCTATAGAAATCTTCATGGTTTACTTCCGAGAAATCTGTCCATGGTCACGTGATGGACACGCAGGTGCCCAAGCAGTTATTATCACACTCTTACTCTATTACACTATTACTCTCTCTGATACTAATGGCCCGCACAACTTTTCATTACACAATATCATTTATTTTTTAAAAGTGGACAAACCCTTTAAAAAAATGATACCATTATTGGCTAACCAGAAAGAAAATCACATTTGCTGCAAGCTTTACAGGCACACAGACCCCTTCACCAGGCATAGTTACAAAATCAAGAAAACATTGTTACACAAAAGTATTTATCATAGAAGAATGATTATTTTCTTGGCTAACAAAGTCCTTCTACACTTGTCTCTAACCTTTTTCTGTCTCTGAGCATGGCTGACTGTCTCTCTCTGTCTCTGACTATCTCTGTCTCACTCTGATTATCTCTGTCTCTGACTGTCTCTGAATATCTCTATCTTTGAATGTCTCTATCTCCGACTGTCTCTGACCATTTTCTGTCTCCGAGCAGCTCTGACTATTTTCTGTCTCTGACCATCTCTGTCTGTCTCTGACTATCTCTGTTTGTCTCTGACAGTCTCTGTCTCTGACTCCAGTTTTCTCTGACTGTCTCTGTCTCTGACTGTCTATGCCTGAATGCCTCTGACTGTCTCTTGCTGTTTCTGTATTGATATTTCAAAAACATCTCTGCTTGATGTCCGGCTATAGAAATCTTCATGGTTTACTTCTTAGAAATCTGTCCATGGTCACGTGATGGACACGCAGGTGCCCAAGCAGTTATTATCACACTCTTACTCTATTACACTATTACTCTCTCTGATACTAATGGCCCGCACAACTTTTCATTACACAATATCATTTATTTTTTAAAAGTGGACAAACCCTTTAAAAAATGATACCATTATTGGCTAACCAGAAAGAAAATCACATTTACTGCAAGCTTTACAGGCACACAGACCCCTTCATCAGGCATAGTTACAAAATCAAGAAAACATTGTTACACAAAAGTATTTATCACAGAAGAATGATTATTTTCTTGGCTAACAAAGTCCTTCTACACTTGTCTCTAACCTTTTTCTGTCTCTGAGCATGGCTGACTGTCTCTCTCTGTCTCTGACTATCTCTGTCTCACTCTGATTATCTCTGTCTCTGACTGTCTCTGAATATCTCTATCTTTGAATGTCTCTATCTCCGACTGTCTCTGACCATTTTCTGTCTCTGAGCAGCTCTGACTATTTTCTGTCTCTGACCATCTCTGTCTGTCTCTCACTATCTCTGTTTGTCTCTGACAGTCTCTGTCTCTGACTCCAGTTTTCTCTGACTGTCTCTGTCTCTGACTGTCTATGCCTGAATGCCTCTGACTGTCTCTTGCTGTTTCTGTCTCTGAGTGTCTCTAACTGTCTGCCTGCCTCTGACTGTCTCTGTCTCTGAATGTCTTCATCTCTGATTGTCTTTCTCTGTCTGCCTCTGGCTGTCTGTCTCTGGCTGTCTTCTGATTTATCAGAAGTATCTGAGGGCAGAACTGTTCTAGTTCCCTATGGCAACCAATCAGGCCTTAAGTTTCATTTTCCCACAGCTGTTTATAAAATTATAGCTGATCTCTGATTGGTTTCCGTGGGCAGCTGGAACAGTTTTACCTCAGACATTTCTGATAATTCTACCCTATCACTGTATCCCTATCTATATTACCTCACACATAAGCTGTTGTATACTCATTGCCTATAGTAACCAATCAAAGCTCAGAGCTCATATTAATGACCTGTGGCAAAATAGCAACCACGGCTCAGCTTCCAACTGCCACAGCAGCCGCAGACAATGGCTCCTGTATATAGTGGTTAATAAATGTATTTTGGAAAGTGTGGGGTGAAAATTACAGCTTAAAACCTAGTCATACACACACATGCACTCAGCTTTATAAATTAGATATTACAAAGTTTTTTATATTCAAACTGTATGTTCTATTGATTTACGACTAGTTAAAGACTATTCCTATTGGTGAGGTTCTAAATTTCTAAATATCTACAACCATGCCAATCTGATGCCAAGGGCAGCAAACTTTGAGTACTTCCTGTGACTTCCTTATCACTTCGTAGTGATAAGTGGACATGTTAAAATTCGGGATTGTCTGAACTCTATTGAATATTAGGGTTGGGTCCGGGGGGGACCTGTACTATCATTACAAACCCGAACTTTGCGGTTCAGGTCCGCTCCACACTGGTGCTTAGTATTTTTTAGATTTTTCCAAGTGAAAAGGGACTTGCTAACCCCTTCAAGATTACCTGAAATACTGTGAATATATTTACTTTCAATACTTTTATATAAAAAATTGCAGAATATGAGCAATGTCATTCCTGAAATCTTGTAAAGCAATGATAGCTATCACTAAAATAATGACTGTGGCCCACTTTTATCAATAATGAAGTGTGCCTGATTATTAAAGACCGGCGCACCTCTTTTATAATCTGTCGCGCTGAGTTTAATGGGTGTGCACTATATTTCTGTGGGGACTTCTGACATAACTGTGACAGCGGGTGGAAATCCACACTGGAACGATCCTTTAGGTGTGTAGTTTTGTGTAGCGGCGGACACAGTGCAGCCGTAACCCAAAACTGGTGCAAAAGTTTCATAAATGCATGTGCACTCAGTTTACACATATATTTATGAGAAAACTGCACCAGAAAACTGACAAAGACCATTGTATAAATGTGGGTCTATGTTCTTTGCAGTTTTCTTCCTCTGCTATAAGTTGCTGTCTCTAAAGCACCCCCTCCACCCTACTCCCACTCTATCCTGCCCCCTTTCCTGTCCATAAGCCAAAATGATATTTAAAAAGTTAGCTTATTTTTTTCCCCAACTTCTATAAGACATGTCATTTTCTGATTTTGCGTAAGAGTCTTTGAATAGAACTTTTTTTTAATGTTCTGTAATTTACAATACAATGAATACATTGTAAACTCTTATCTTTCTATATGTAGTGAGAGGTATAATATATATAATATCAGTTTTCCAATTCTACATGATATGTAATTGTAAATGTCAGTGATAAAAGATCCTTTGTGTGGAATTCTATAATGATATTGTAGCTCTGTCTGATACAATTCAACAAGTTTAGTTTAAAAAAAAAACATAAAAACTTCACACATGTTTTTATGAGGGTAGCATGTGTTGTATTTGATCAGGTATGGGGTATATCATTCTAAAAAATGTAGATTCAAAGTTTTCTGTTAGTTCTCCATGTAGCTACCATCATAAACTCAATGCATATATCTAATTCAGAGGAACACACCTATGGGTATTAGTGAATGATAAAAATCCATCAACTACAGACAAACACGGAATGGGGGGACTAGAATACAATGACAGATTACAAAATTTGGGATTAATCAGTTTCGAAAAAAGACAGCTGAGGGGAGACCTCATTACAATGTACAAATACCTGAACGGCAGTACAGGGATCTCTCCAAAAATCTTTTTATACCTAGCCCTGTGACCAGGACAAGGGGGAACCTAGGGGAGAGGTGGTTCTACCATCTCAATAGACAGGGCCATCCTCTACACCTAGAGGAGCGGAGGATCTACCATTACCATAGACAGGGGCCATCCTCTACACCTAGAGGAGAGGCGGTTCTACCATCACCATAGACAGGGGGCATCCTCTACACCTAGAGGAGAGGAGGTTCTACCATCACCATAGGCAGGGGGCATCCTCTACACCTAGAGGAGAGGCGGTTCTACCATCGCTATAGACAGGGGGCATCCTCTACACCTAGAGGAGAGGAGGTTCTACCATCTCCATAGACAGGGCCATCCTCTACACCTAGAGGAGCGGAGGATCTACCATTACCATAGACAGGGGGCATCCTCTACACCTACAGGAGAGGCGGTTCTACCATCACCATAGACAGGGGGCATCCTCTACACCTAGAGGAGAGGAGGTTCTACCATCACCATAGGCAGGGGGCATCCTCTACACCTAGAGGAGAGGCGGTTCTACCATCGCTATAGACAGGGGGCATCCTCTACACCTAGAGGAGAGGAGGTTCTACCATCACTATAGACAGGTAATCTTTACTGTACGAGCAGTGAGACTATGGAGCTCTCTGCCACAGGAGGCTGTTATGGTGGACTCTATGTACAAGTTCGGGCCTGGATGGCTTTCTGGGGAGCAAAAATATCACGGGTTATGGGGACAAATATTCATTCTTTAAGGTTGGACTTGATAAACTTGCATCTTTTTCCAACCTATATACTATGATACTTGATGCCTTTCAGTCATTACGGCTTTAGTAATAATCATAAAATCCATGGCATGAATTGTAACTTTTTTATGCTCTGTGTGACAAAAACAAACTGGTGCACAAGGCATGATACCTCATTGAGCAAATTAAAGAATATTTTATACCAAGTGCCTGTTTCCAAAAATACAAAGCTCTACACAAAAAGTCTGAAACATAAACACAAGATTACACTTGACTGAAGCCGAGCTGGAATAACAGACATGACATTTGGACAACAGGGGCACTATTTTTGGAATAGAAAAATAAAGGTAGACTCTTCGCTCTAACCTGAGACCATGCCGTCAACCACAAGGGTTTAAAAGGTACAGATATATACAGCAATGACTAGAAATGCAGGTTGTTTTCCTCCAAGTACAAATATTATAATAAAACATTTCAAACCTACCCCACCAGTGAGGAGTTTTGGTTGCCAAATGTTAGGAATAATTTACAAAAACATTTGGCTGTTGACCCAAAGCAGCTGACTTTATTTCAAGTTGTTCTTTTAGCACTAGGTTATTTGTTTCCTTCAATTAACGTTACCTTAAAAATCCCAGTAGACATGGACAGATGGTGGAGAATGCATCTAACATACAGAGGAGGAGATTGTAATTGTACAGATGGTCAATGGTTGAAGGCAAGATCATTTCCCAAGATACTTCTACAAAATCTGGGTCTAACTAAGTAAATTAAAGTGTTTAAGGAGCTATAGACTTTGGGCTTGGTTGAATGGAATCATTTTGATGATTTTTTTTAAGTGGAGGACTGAGGTTTTAGGAAATATAGCTATGCTGTGAAATGCAGCCACTATACCTAGCCAAGTTTAGGAACCTGGTATATTTAGCCTATTTCATATTAAACGGGTCAACATGTCACATTAGAAATCACCTGTACATTCTTTATTAATGGGGGGTGTAAGACCTTAAAGGACATCCTGGTGATAAAGTGTCCAAATTAGGCTGCGTGCTCCGTTTAAGGGATGGGGGGACTGTTTTTACAAGTTTTCTGGCATATTTAACTCCAAAATATTAACTTTGTAAAACAGCTGGAGGCGCTCAGACTGACAGTGCCCAAGTGCCTCTCTGCTTCATCGTCTTTTAATTCATGTACTCCCCATGCTGATCTTGGTCAGGGAATTAGGATCCGGTCAGTGAAATAAGAACCGGGCCCTTAGAGAGCGGGTGGTTTCTCCTAGTTCCCCCGCCGGCAGCCCGTGGAAGCCAAGAAGTGCTCGGTCGCCATCAGCCTGATTGCTTCAGGCTGTTTTACAAAATTAATATTTTGTAATTAAAGATACAAGAAAACTTGTAAAAAAAACAGTCCCACCCATCGCATAGAGCAGCCTAATTAGCACACTATACCACCAGTAATCTGGTGGTATATGTCCTATAACACTCTGGTCTTGGGATAGGTTGACAAGCTGACATGAGTTAACACTAGAAATTATTCAGCAATGCTTGAAAATATTTTTAAATTTTAAGGTTTTTCAAAGCAAGTAAAATTTCTGACTTTATGACCACATCTGTCCTGTGGCACCTCAATGAATACCTGCATCCACAACCCTCTAAGGAAAAAAAAATCATAACTTAACATAACTTTTAACTTTTTAACAAAATGTCATTATACAACCCCCCCCCCCCCCCCCCCGGTTTCTTGAATCATCTGTTTGTTTAGACACCATTCCACTTTGTGAGGCCACATGGAGTCCTGTGCAGATGTGAAGGCTATGTTATGGGCAAATCCATGTGTTGACACCAAATCAACCCCATTCTGATAAATTGAAATGATTTTAGTTCCAGAAATGTGTGCACTAATCTCTGATGTCTGAATACACTCTTATATTGCAGAGCTGTTGCTACAGCTTATCCCTGTGTGTGCCTTTTAAGACTGTCAGTACTGTGCAGCTAAGCCTCCAATTGCTGGTGCCTCCATGTGCTGATTAAATCTGACCTTTTGTTTCTCTTCTGCCATAACAAGAATATTACAAAACCCATATCTGATCTGGCAAACAAGGCTGATTTCATTAAAAAACCCAAGCAAATTTGTCACATACAAGGTTTGTAATAGAAAATTTGGATTCTTGTAATATTTAACACCTTCTTTTATTTAATTCCTAAATTATATTTTTATTATGCTTTATAAGTATACGGTTCTGCAGAAAGTTCCCGACAAATTATAATATAACAGTAAATTAAATACTTCTTGGTCGTATGGGCTCATTTATCCCTAGACATAGGGGCTCATTTATCTCAGGATTTTCTCTTATATTTGCACATTTTTGCATTTGCATATTTTTCACAAAATATGTAACACTTTTCCACTGGCCTAGCAAAGCTAGATGTGTAAATAATTTTCCATGCTGTGCCTTTAAAATTCAGTTGTGAACATATAATAAAGTAACTATTTTGGCACAAATCGACACCACATTAAAAACTAACTCACAAAATTAGAGAACATACCAGGTTTTTTGTGCCTTGCAAGACTATTTGAGGTTGTCAATCTTTTTAAAAATTTGCACAAAAAGTCACATAGGATGGTGTGGAGAAATAGCTGGTGGATGTTGTGAGCAGTTGTGACAATATTTGATCGAATATTTGAAAGTCCCATGAGATAAATCCGTTTTGCCTAAGTCAACCACAAAAAAGCTGACACCCAATCAAAAATAAATGTATTGTTGGTCAAGCATGGTGCCGCTATCCTCCAAAAAAGTAAAATACCACCCCTAGTTAATATTGTGCATCTGCTCAAAAGTTTCAACCCCAACACAAAAATACTTCAGAGTTCTATTACACAGCTATTAATAAATTCTAATAATACAGATTTTTTAAGAGCACAATGTTTCCTCTCCCTGTACACCCTCTATGCTGCACCCCTATTGGAGTGAAGGGTAACAGCATAAGTGATTTTGCACACATTGGCCCCGATTTATCATTAACAAGGCAAACTAATGCACATCAGCGTATCAGTTGACCAGGCTCCAAATATTAGTAATAATATATTATTTTTTAATGTCTATAAAAAGAGATGAGTGAACCTTTACTATAGGTTCGGCATCCACCATTTAGCAGCTATTCCTAACCCGGGCAAGTTGTTTATTGGGTTGCAGAGTAGCCAATCAGGCAGTAATAAGTCCCTAGCAAGTAGGCATCACTATAATCCACCTATCCATAAGGTGTTCACCTGCCCAATCACAGCCATGCTTAGTTGCTAGGGGCATAAAACATGTCCAGGTTAGGTGGACCTGCTGAACAAAGGATGCCAAACCGAATGTTCAGTTCCGCTCATCTCTATCAATAAATAATAAATATTTATAATAAAAATTTGATCCAAAAACTCAGCAACATTGCCACAAGACCAAAATCCTTTAGGCATCCTAAATACATACTAAGAGATAAAATAAAACAGCAATTAAAACATCACTAAACACCCATCAATATCTAAAGTTGGAGATCCCATTTAAAGGAGTTTTATAACTTCATTAGAGAACATCTCTTTAACAAGAAAAATAACAATTCTTTTTAGGAAAATGGGCACCGCGATGATAAAATATGCATTGACAGCACCCAATTAAGTAAAGGCTGACCACTCTCAGTTTAGGAGATATGCCAAGGTCAAATTATCTTGCTCATCTAAAAATATCAGCGCAGTCCTGTTTAATCAGACAAATACAGCAAATGAAGAGTCTGCACTCCTTGGCGTTCATTAGAATATTTATGTCCAACAATTAAGTCTCATTTCCTTGTAAATCAAGAATACTTCAGCAGCTAGTTAACCCTGGCATTGAATGGCATGCCCTAGTTATTTTAGAGTAACCGATAAGGCTTTTATAGATAGGAATTGAGTCGATACAGCAGCCCGCAGAGGCAAAGAAAAAAGTTCCGTAGCAAATAGCCGCACAGTCTCTATGCACTGCTTTATAGGCTCATTTTATCTATTATTTAGATATTTTTCCAATTTACTAGTTCATAATAATCTGAATACAAAATGAGCCAAATCAGTGTATTTCATGCAACATGAAATATATAGGTCCAATAAAAATGGTAAAAATTGATTAAAAATTATACAAATTGCCCTGTGTGAATCAGCTCAGAAGGGAGTTGGCAAATATATAAAAAAATAAAACCCTGTGGGCGAGATATTAAGAGGACGTTACGCTCTAGCAAATTTACTATAGGTTGTTGGAGGTTCCTGGTGCAGGTAATAGCAGATGTCTATGCCATGTCCTACATGGGGTAGAAGTCAGGCACACAATTGGTTGGAGCCTCTTAGGATCTGGCTCCACATGCGCCGAAGAAGAAAATATCAACACTGGCACGCAATGTTCCAGCTTTTGATAAATTCTCCTGTTTGTAACACTTCCTACGGAGAGTTGTTTTGTAGCAGAAAGAACTGGACCTTGAATATTAGTGAATTGTAGGAACAAGTAAGAAAGTACACAGATGTAAATTGGATTTCATAAGTAGAATTTTATAAAGCAAATGAAAAGAAAATCATTACAAATGGAATAGAATATGCTAGCATCATCGAGATGCTTAGACATCAACCGCATACTGGTTCACCAAAGTATCCCTGTGACATGGCCATGTTTTATAAGACACTTTATATTAGGCATAATATATTTGATTTTATTGCTTGGAGTAGTGTTATTACTGCCGTATTACTCACTGGTCTGTCACCTTTAAGGGATTACCAATGGATGGAATAGAAGAAATCAACGTATGACATCTACTACCAAGATCAAGAATTGTAAACCAAGTACACTTACATGCTGTCAGGGCATTTTAACCCTTTTTTGTCACAGTCAATAGTGATCCCAACAGCAGAGCACAGTTAAGCAGTGCTTGTATGGCCTCCACGTCTTAAAACTATGGGTGCCTATTAGGCCCAGCCAAAGGGTAGCACATAAAAAACAAATTCTTAAAGGAAAATTTCCTTCAAAATCAAGCATTATAAACTAAGGATACTTACTTATAGATCCAGGCACCGTGACTGTGGTAATTTTCTTAAAATTGTTATCCATGGCCTCCTTCCTTCTAAAGTCAAGAAAGCACACTTACCCCCTCTCATTGCCTGATTTAATCTCACTGCAGCAGCACAAAGTGGGTGGTTTTACTTTTGGTAGTAAAGTTGAAAAAAGATATAGGTCCAACCTATTAGAAATATTATGCTCCCAGAGTCCTTTTGGCTCATTAGCATCATTTTAAAAGTTGATATTAGAAGTTATGAGGCCATGGATAACACAAATAAGATGATCACAGTCATGGTGCCTGATCTATGAGTGAATTCCCCTGGGTTATCTATTCTTGATTTGATGGTAGATTCCACCAAGACTGTGTAATCGTATATTTGTTATCCATGACCTCCTTCCTTGTAAAATCAACTTTTAAAAATATGCAAATGAGCCAGATGGACTCTTAGGCGGTGTTATCTCCATGATTTTACTTCACAGGCTGTTACACTAGCAGGAGCACTTTCCTCCTAACACTGTATAAGATTACAGCAGGCAGAGGGAGGGGGAGACATGCTCCTGCACAGTGTAAGAACCTGTGAAGCTGCAGTATGGAGGGGCTCTGATGATGACCTTGGTAAAAGGTAACGTAAGAGACCGTCTTGCTCATAAACATAATTTTTAAAGATGAGGAAAGAGGCTACGGGGTAAGAAATATAAGAAGCCGTGGAGCCTGGATCTATGAGTAAGTGGTTTATCATGCTTGGTTTTGATGTATGGTAACATTATTATATCTGTATGGTGTAAAAAAAATTATTTTTGTACTAAATGAAATGCCATCTAAGCCTGCAAAAGACTTCCCATAGTTTCTCCTTTTTGAAATTGCTTTTAGAGTTTTCTAGGGTTTTCTTTTTAGAGTTTTAACTCCTTAACGCTCTGCGCCGTAGCTCTACGGCGCAGAGGTATAAGGGATGTATGAAGAGGGCTCACGGGCTGAGTCCTCTTCATACAGAGGTGGGGGTTTTTGCATTTTGCACAAAACCCCCACCGCTAATAACCGCGGTCGGTGCTAGCACCGATCGCGGCTATTAACCCCCTAAACGCCGCCGGCAAAGTCGCCGGCGGCGTTTAAAAGACGGCGGCGCGCGGGCGCCGCCATCTTTTTTTCGATCGCCACGCCCCCGAACGTCATCGGGGGGCGGCGATCGGTTACCATGGTAGCCTCGGGTCTTCTTTTGACACGAGGCTACATGGTTTATGCAGGTTCGTTACAATGAGCCAGTGGCTCATTGTAATGTATAACCTGCAAAAATGCCATATATTGCAATACTGTAGTATTGCAGTATATGGTAGGAGCGATCTGACCATCTAGGGTTAATGTACCCTAGATGGTCTAAAAGATAGTGAAAAAAAAAAGAAAAAAAAAAGTTTAAAAAATAAAAAAAATTAATAAAATATTAAAAGTTCAAATCACCCCCCTTTCCCTAGAACGGATATAAAACATAACAAACAGTAAAAATCACAGACATATTAGGTATCGCCGCGTCCCAAAATGCCCGATCTATCAAAATATAAAAACGGTTACGGCCGGCGGTGACCTCCGAGGCGGGAAATGGCGCCCAAATGTCCGAAATGTGACTTTTACACCTTTTTACATAACATAAAAAATGAAATAAAAAATGATCAAAATGTCGCACAGACCTCAAAATGATAGCAATGAAAACGTCGCCTCATTTCGCAAAAAATGACCCCTCACACATCTCCGTGCGCCAAAGTATGAAAAAGTTATTAGCGTCAGAAGATGGCAAAAAAAATTTTTTCTTTTTTGTACACATTCGTTTAATTTTTGAAAATGTATTAAAACACAATAAAACCTATATAAATTTGGTATCACCGCGATCGCACCGAACCAAAGAATAAAGTAGGCGTGTTATTTGGAGCGAAGAGTGAAAGTCGTAAAAACTGAGCCCACAAGAACGGGACGCACGTGCGGTTTTTTTTCAATTTTTCCACATTTGGAATTTTTTTTCAGCTTCGCAGTACACGGCATGTTAAAATAAATAACATTACGGGAAAGTAAAATTTGTTACGCACAAAATAAGCCCTCACACAGGTCTGTACACGGAAAAATGAAAAAGTTATGGATTTTTGAAGTTGGAGAGCGAGAAATGAGGCGAAAAACCCTCCGTCCTTAAGGGGTTAAAAAAGTGTCTACAGTGTGTGTAAACAAGTACAAAGCCACTGGATTATTTCTGTTCTTTAACTGGATGGTGACTGCCAATTACCTGAAACACTATTTTAGTGATAATTTTATTTATTTTATTTTTTAAAGGTTTTTTTTTCACACTTTGCATTGTTGATCCCAAAGTAATTTTAAAAAAGTTTTTTGAACCAAGCACAAAAAGAAGAAAAAGAATAAAGCAACGAGCCCCTTCTTCTCTTCCCATTTGTATCGCCTCCAGGATCGAAAACTTTTTCAAAAACTGCCATAAGAATAATTTTGAATCCAATCATTTCTTTATAATTCCATTGAAAAACATGTTTATTAAACAAACTGTGAAATCCAGCAATGCAAATGACATTCAATTAACACATCTTAATGCCTCCTCAAAGTCCCAGTATGCTGCAGCATCACTGTGGGCACATATCATACCAAGAGAGGAAGTCACTAGCTGTGCAGTCTCTCCAGAAATCCAGATGAAAGTAATCTCAGCACATCACATAGTCTCCCTGTCATGAAGAAAAAGGATATTGACATTCATCTTCATTAATAAACTTACCTAGCAGCACTGCTTTGTTGTGCCACCTAGACTAGATTACAACTTAAAGTGGTTGCCGAGTGATAAAATTCTTCTTGCACAAGAAAGATTTTAAAAATTTTCCTAAATACACGGTAATTTAAAGAGTTTTTCTGCCATTTCTTTCTTCACAGGAAGTTTTTAATTAAACAGGAAATATTTTCCTTCCCTTCTGTGGAGTAGCCATTCCACTCCTAGCAAACTAAAGCCTCATGCACATGTCTGTGTGCACGCCCAGGGCATAAAAGAGCACAAAATCAGTTGGAGAATCAAAGGAGAGTGAGCCCCCCAAACCTTCCCCCTCTATTGAAAGCCGAGCGGTCACGTCATGTGGCACTGTGTGCTCACCGCACCATGATCGGGTGCCATAGACCACTATGGTGGCCGTGATATGGCTGCAAATTGTTAATTGTCCTTTAAATCGGGACATACACCGCTTCTGATATTCCTGTAAGGTTTTGAGCATGTTTCATATTGTATATAAGATGGGATTTGAACTGAAAACCCAGTGTCAAAGTAAGAAACATATAACGTGATAAATGAGCTCACCTGTTATTGTATAAAAGCCTCAATAACAATCTCCTGCTTAGTACCTTGTACCTGTAATGAAGTAGATTGTTGTTGAAGCATTTAGGACACCAGTGTTTCTGCTTTTATAAACATGGATCCTGTGTTTAAGATACTAAATTTGCCTATAATATTTACAAGCATTAAGGATCAGTGTCAGATTGCTGAGAAGAGACAGAAGGATCATGTATGTTTTACCCTGTCAGATTGAGGTTTTCTGTAAAGAATGAAGGGCTAAACAAAACAAATGTAAGAGTGTGTTCATATTCATCAACTGCAATATTTTTGTTATTCTCAAATTAAAAATATTTAACCCCTACGGGACGCAGCCTCTTTTGGCCTTAAGGACGCGGCCCCATTCTTCAAATCTGACCTGTGTCACTATAAGTGGTTATAGTTTTGGAACGCTATGAGATATCCAGGGGATTTTGAGATTGTTTTCTCGTCACACATTGTACTTCAAATTAGTTTAAAAATTTGGATGATATCTTTTGTTTTTAGTTATGAAAAAAAACTAAATTTGGCAAAAATTTGGAAAAATTCTTTATTTTCAACGTTCTAAATTCTCTACTTTTGATGCAGATAATCATAGCTCCCAAATAAATTCATAACTTACATTTCCCAAATGTCTGCTTTATGTTGGCATGGTTTTTTAAGATTCCACATATTTTACTAGAATGTTATGAGGCTCAGAATTTAGGTATCATTTTTCAAATTTTTTGTAAAATCACCAAAACCTGTATTTAGATGCACCTGCTCAACTTCTAATTGACACTGAGAGGCCTAAGTAATAGTGGGACTCGTAAAATACCCCATTGTGGAAACTACACACCTCAACGTATGAAAAACCACTTTTAAGAAGTTTGTTAATGCTTTACGTGTTTTATAGGGGTTAAAACAAAATGGAGGTGCAGTCTGCAAATTGTAATATTTTTTCACAATACACCCATTTTGGGTGGAAAATTAAACATTTACAATGGATTAAATGAATAAAGGCTCCACAACGTTTGTTACCCAATCTCTCCCGAGTACACGGATACCCCATATGTGGTGGTAACCTGCTGTATGGGCGCACGGCCGGGCATAGAAGGGAAGGAGGCGCCATCCAGATCAGATTTGCTATGTCACATTGTACAGGCTATAATTTTTTTCTTTTTTTTATTGTGGACCTATAGGGGCTTATTTATTTTGCCACATGAGATGCACTTTTCTGGTACGTAATTTGGGGGAATCTATAGGCTAATTGGTGAGATTTTATTAACTCTTTGTTGGTGGAGGAAATGAAAATCATCACTTTTCAGGAAGATTTTTATGGGTTTTTTTTTTTGGCTGTTTACCATACCATAAAAATAGTATATTATTTTTATTCTATGGGTCGCCACGATTACAAAAAGACCTCATTTATATAGATTTTTTATTTTTTTCCCATTTTTATTGCATAAAAAGTAATTTGGCAAAAATGTTGTTAATTTTAGCATCACCGTCTTTCATATGCATAACTTTTTTATTTTTCGCCTCACAAATCTGTTTAAGGGCTTATTTTTTGCGAGAAGGATTGTTCTTTTTAGTGGTCTCATTTTAGAGTGCATAACATTTTTTAAATCCCTTTTTAGAGCATTTTTATAGGGTATTAATTGAAAATGATCTTTTTTCTGGAGCTTTTTTTTGTTTTGTTTTTTACGGGGTTCACTTTGCGGATCTAATAACGATTCTGTTTTATTATACAGATTGTTACGGACGCAGGGATACCAAATATGTGGGGGTTTTGTGTATTTTATTCAATTGTACTGAATAAAAACCAATTTGGAGAAAATCTTATTCATTTTAGCATCACCATCTTTTCATATGTATAACTTTTTTATTTTTTGGCTGACAAATCTGGTTAGGGGCTTGATTTTTGCAAGAAGAGTTGTTCTTTTTAGTGGGCTTATTTTGGAGTGCATAACATTTTTTAAATTACTTTTTAGAGCATTTTTTTATAGGGTATTAATTAAAAATTATCTTTTTTTGGAACGTTTTTGCGTTTTTTTTCTACGGCGTGTACCGTGCAGGTCCAGTAACGATTCTGTTTTATTATACAGATTGTTACGGACGCGGCAATACCAAATATGCGGGGTTTTTTGTGTTTTTGTGTTTTTTATACTTTATTAAGTGTTTTTATGGGAAAGTGACATTTTAGGGGCTTATATTTTTATGTATTTATTTTTTATTTATTATAATGTGTAGTGTTAAGTGTTTTTGCATATTTTTACTTATACATACTTGAACTTAAACCAGTGATGCTCTGATCACTGGTTTAAGTTCAATACACTGCTCTACAATACTATTTTATTGTAGAGCAGTGTAAACTGTCTGAGCAAGCTTGCGCATGCTCAGACAGTTTACAGTCAGACCCGGAAGGGGTCTGGCTGCCATGGAGACCGGGCAGCTCCGGGGCACATGCCAGTCCTCGGAGCTGCCCAGAAGTGGATCGGATCCCCCGGTAAGCGGCACGGGGGATCCGATCCACAGCGCAAACACCCTTACACGCCGCGGTCATGTTTGACCGCGGCGTGTAAGGGGTTAACACCCGCGATCGGAGCCGGCTCCGATCGCGGGTGTTAGCGCAGGCTGTCAGCTGTACTAGACAGCTGACAGCCGCTGCTTCTGGTACCGGCTCCGTTCGTGAGCCGGTGCCAGAAGCAGGACGTTATAGAACGTCCCCGTGCGCTAAGCATCTAGCCCCGGGGACGTACTATAACGTCCTGGTGCGCCTAGGGGTTAATATCAGTTTTACCATCAGATCTACTGATTTATGGATAAAATAGCTGATGCAACAAATACATGTGAAAGTACCCTAAGATGTCAAAATAATTTGTATGAGATATATAGATAGAGGTTAGGAAAGTCTAAGGGAGCAATGTGTATATTAAATTCCAACAAAGAATGGTGCAAGGCCAACTGGTCAAGACAGGACCTCTAGTAGCTATGTAGAGGAACAGCAGTCAGCACTCTGAAATAAATCCGGTCAAGGTGAGGGCTATTCAAGTAACGACATTTTAGTGTGTGCTATATCCTTCAAAGGGGTTGTCCACTTTCAGCAAATAATTGATACGGTTTGTGTAAGGAAAAGTTATACAATTTTCCAATATAGTTTCTGTATCAATTCCCCAGAGTTTTCTAGATCTCTGCTTGCTTTCCTTCTATCGGAAGCTTTTATGTTTACTACCAGTCAATAGAAATCTGTCCATGGTCGCACAGGTGCACGGCTCATTATATCACACAGCTCTGATTACTCTCTGTGATATAACGAGCCGTGCACCTGTGTGACCATGGACAGATTTCTATCCACTGGAGGTAAACATAAAAGCTTCCTGGAGCAAGAAAGCAAGCAGATATCTAGAAAACTTTGGGGAATTGATAGATAAACTGTATTGGAAAATTGTATAACTTTTTCTTACATAATACCATATTTATTATTTGCTGGACATCCCCTTTAACTGGATGGGGGTCCCTTGTATTTTGCTGGACAAAGATGTAGTAGCACACCCTGAAATGTTGAAGGTGTTTGACCACGAAACGTCACCACTTGTTCAATAAAGTTCACCACTTTTGAATTTGGAACCATGGAGTGCTGCCCCCTAGATACATAGATAGATAGATTGTGACAATTTGATAAAGTTAAAATTCTTGGCACTAACTGTGACTATTTCACCCCTTATTCAACCTCCACACCAAGTGTGCACATAGAGGGCACGGTGGGGAACTGCATATAGTGTGAGGGCCAGTGGACAGTTAGTTTTAGGTTAAAAAATTAAGATTGTTATCACATGGGGTTGGCACTTTCAGATTTTTGCCGTTACAATAGATGCAATGTCACATCCAGATGGTACATTATAGGAATAAAATTTTATAAGATTCCATTTAGAATTAATGCAAATTATTGTACAGCTAATTCAATGTAGTTTATTGTTTGCACCCTTTGTCATGCGCTAAGACATTCTGATTTTATCCTCCCATTTGCAGTCACTGCACTCCAGCGGAAAACCAGATTTGTAGCATTTCTTAGTGACCAGAAACATAGAGAAAGACTCTGTACACATGAATTGAGATAAAAAGACTTTCATGGGTTCAGTTCCATCTGTAGATATGAAACATTTCCAGACTGATCGTTAATGTCCTGTTGTATTGTGTGTAAATCTATATAATGTGCCCATGAGTTCCTATAACTGTACTCTGCAATGGGAAATACAGTCCATGTCAAATCTATCGACTTCTGCTTTCCACAGAGGAAAAAAAAACTACTTTGTTATGGATTCTTCTTTCTGGTGTTAATTTTGAAAAGATAATATAATTGAGATAATGGAGCCAATTTATTAAGATCTGTTAGTAATTTTAATTTTTCCATTACTCAAGATAAAAAACGAAGCAACTTTATAAAAAGTAAAGGAAATCTACCACCAGGATCATGGATTGTAAACCAAGTTCATTAGCATGTTGGTATGTTTCCCCTCTTGCTGGATACACTCTTCTTTTAGATGTTTATGCCCTTGTTTTTTAAAAGAAAAGGATTTAAAAATAATGCAAATGAGCCTGAGGGGCTCTGGGTGCGTTAACAGCTATGGAGCCCAGAGCCCCTCCATAGACTCAGACACATTTTTATAATTTCTAAAGCCTTTTTTGTAAAAACAAGGGTATAAAAAGCTAAAAGAAGAGTATAGCATGCCGGGGGAGAAGGGGAGGGGGCACATCAGCATATTTATGTACTTGGTTATAATCCATGGTCCTGGTGGTAGATGTCCTTTAATAATATTCTTACAGTTTTACAGCCTCTATGTTACAACATTAGTTCTATGGTAACACAATGAAAACTAACCCCTAAATTCTACTTTAGTGTTCTATTTTCCTACCAGATTCTAAATTATGATTAAAATGTATTTATAGGTAGGTGACATATAGGTGAAGTATCAGACTACACATGGTTATTTGTCGTCTGTCTCCAAAGAAACATAATACAATGATATTTAGGAAATGCATATAAATAATTGCTTCAATTTTACTTTTAATACAGATATACAGGTGGTCCTCTACTTAAGGACACCCGACTTACAGACGACCCCTCATTAAAGACAGACCCCTCTGGCCCCTATGACCTCTATAGTCCTAGATTACAATAATCAGCTGTAAAGTGTCTGTAATAAAGGTATATTGATAACACTTGGTCCCATTACAACTAAAAGTTTTGGGGCAAAAAAAGAATTGTCTAGAACTACAATTATAAAATAGTTTTGACTTACATACAAATTCAACTTAAGAAAAAAACATTCTTAAGCTTGTAATGACACAATAATTATGACAGCTATTGCCATAAAGATTGGTGTACATTTTCTTCCTGATTCATCCCACATAACCATTGGTAAATACATCTTAAAATTTCTTAGATTTTCAGTACAATGCCATTTTTGGAAAACTACAATACTACAAATTATAAAAAACTTTTGTTACCGTATTTTCCGGACTATGAGGCGCACTTAAAAGCCTTGGATTTCCTTGGAAATCCAAAGTGCGCCTTATAGTCCGGTGCGCCCTATATGAGGCAGCGGACCCTACTTACATACGTCCCCGCTACCGGAGACAGCAGATCTCCAGCGGGAACTGCAGACCACGCGGCACAAACAACTTCTGCCGCGTGGTCTGCAGTTCCCGCTGGAGATCTGCTGTCTCCGGTAGCGGGGATCTATGTAAGTATTCTATTCTCTACCTCCCCCTCACCTTCCCCGCTCACCTTCCCCGCGTTCCGCGTCTCTTCTCCGCGTCGCGTCCCGTCGGGTCTCCGCTCCGCCCCCGGACCTCCGCCACGCCCCCGGACCCTGCGCCTTATAGTCCGATGCGCCTTATATATGGAATTATTACATATATAAGGCGCATCGGACTGTTGCGCCTTATATTCCGGTGCGCCTAATGGCCCGGAAAATACGGTAATTATTTTTTTTTAGCCTGGAAACCCCAATCCTAAGAATCATTTAGACCATAGTTGGAACCTACGGACCCAAAACAATCTGTGCTCCTTTTAAAATAGCCTTTATCAGATTCCTTGTGCATAGTTTATAATTCTCTTTTCCCAAAACAAACCTCTCATCCTCCTATTTTCCGCATTACTCGTTTCTCTTTCATGTTCTTATTTTCTGATTCTTTTTTATTAATCAGTGATTTATTTTTTTTATGATGACTTTTTTTAAACACATCTATGGCTCTTCAGTGCCACCGTCCTTTGATTCATCGTTTTGTCCTTTAGGTTATAACATTTTCCATGGCTATTAACATTCTCAGTGCCAGTTTTGTCTGAATGTATTGCTCTCGTGTATTTCACTGCCTGCAGATCTGGCGCATTGGGGTTTCAACCAATGTACGTTCTGTCTGTTACTCATTTCTTCTCCGTAAAATCTTTATTGTAACTCAATAAAATTACGATTTTTGGATTTCAACGTAGATGGACTGTGCAATCCTTGAAATAAGAGACAGAATTTTAAAGTGTATAAAAAAATAAGGAAAATACAAGATACCTTGCAATACAAGATGTATATCTGCATAATCCTACTGGTATCTTATGCGATCAAACCAAAATTTTAAATTACAAAACTTCCCTATTGTGACTATTCTCTTCTAAGTAAAGATATTTCATCTCAACCTTCAACTCTTCCACCCAAAAACTTTCACGAGGCTCATGGGTATCTGATATTAACTAGTCAAAACAAATGAACAGGGGTAAACCCTTCTATTTTATTCTCACTTGACACCTAACAGATATCCCAATTAGCTCATTATAAGAAAGTCTTTATTTTCATTTCTTTAGTTAAAAGCCCGAGTACATGAAAACAGTGCACCCTGCCACATGGAAATAGAGCAAGAAACAGGTCCCCCATGAACTTTCCCTGACCCTCCAAAAGGCCTGTAATGGTATTTGATGGTTCCCTTTGCCATAGATCTGGAAAAACCTAACCTGTTCCTGAAGTCTCCATGGGCATAGAACCCAGTATTGACAGAACTCACTCACCTTTAGGGTCAGGGGGGGTGAGGAATCAAAAACTTGGATTTGGACACGCAGTGAAAGACAAAATTTAAATAAATAAGAATCTGTAAATATATAAGGCCACATATCCATATGAAATGATAAAATTTTCCATGGTTCAATTTTTAAATCATATTTGTGATGTCGTTATTATTTGTTACCAAATTGACATATGCAATTCCCATTTTTAAAACAAACAAAACAATGCCTATGTGGTGTTCTCACTTTTTTCTTTGTAGATTTATGGCATTTTCTATTCTGAAGTAGCTTGTCAAAAATATTTCTCACCAGCAATATAGTGGGCAGAGATTAACTTATTTCTGTATCTGCCCTGAAGCTGAGTCAAATTCAAACTGCCCACTGTTTCCATAATGCCATGTATTCTCTCATTATGTAATTTAGCATTAAACCTAATGCATATCCTGCAAATAAATCAATTGAACACTGCTTTCTGTACATACATGATCTACATAGTGACTAGCCTAGCAGCTTTCATCACATGGAGGAGCATTCAGCATGTAATATGTAGTAGAAGCCTGCAGTAAAACAGTTACTTAAAGAGTTAATAGCATCTCTGCTGTATAAAAAGTGCCAGGAGAGCAGAAGATGGGGGAGGCAGCTGTAGAGGAGCATGTGGCACAGTTTGAGGGGGAGAGAGAAAGTTCTAACTATCACATACTGGGAAGGAGGGGCTGATACTAAAAAGGGGAGATATTTTACCACACTATTTCATTCGGGAGACTTTGGCATCCACGGGCTGAACACACTTAGGTACACATAGATAGCCCTGTCCCATGACCTCCTCCTCCTCCCTCCTCCCTCCTCTTTGAGCAGGAAGCTGTAGTCCCTACCCTCTTTCACTCCATTTCTCTAAATAACTTTATGGAATCAAAGGAGAAATCGGCACAGCCAAGAGACACCATGAGTCAGGTACAATGTGGAGGAGCAAAGACATTGCTGCACATAGGTAATCAAGATAATAGGCACATTTGTTCTACTTCCCAAGAGCTATTGATTTGTGAAAAAAAAATTGGAGAAGTGTTTTAATGATTTTTATTTATTCCCAGAATTTCAATGTTCTGTATTTAGGCTGAAAATGTCATAGTTTGGCATCACAGAGACACACTCACAAGAATGATGATTCATATAATTGTAAAGACTGTTCAAAAAGCACATTTTTCTCTTAGAGAAAAAAATTATTATTTATAGACCAGCTGCATCTCAACTGCTACTGCGCCTCAGTTTGCCAATTTGTACCCTGATCTATAGTGACAAGAAGCACAAGAAAAATACATGACAATAATCTGTCATCTCTTTAATGGAATCTCTGGTTTGGTTTGTATAAGGCAGATTACTCACTTTTAGAAAAAGCCTAATAGTAATATAGCATATAGAATAGTATATTTAGCATTTAGTATTTTTTTTAGATGAAATGTTGCCTTAATTAGTCTCTATTCACCAGCTTTGTCTCTTAAGTGAAAGATAAATTACCCATAGCTCTGTAGTTGTAGTTTACTATGTGCCATACATTGTATAGTGGTTGTGGTTGGTATTGCATCTCAGCCCTATCCATTTGCATGGGATTGAACTAAAAACAGATCTTGCAATGGTTGTGACTTAAGGCCCTCGAAGCTGACAGGGCCAGTACTAGTGCCCTGTGCTGGGGCCCAAAGGTACTGCAGGGGCCAACTTGTGGGACTGAAAAAAATGTTGGCCCCTTGATCAATTGTACCAGACACCTGTACAAATGATCAGCATGGCAACACATACAAGTCTTTCACATGTGCATGCTGCCATTCATTGATGCCAACAAAGCGATGATGTCACATGTTGTTGCATTGTATGCATCTAGAGTTGGGATCTGGAAATACACTGCAGTCCAGATTCCGCCCATAGCAGAAGGCAGAGCACAGAGCTAATCGTTCCCTACTCTGCCTTCATCATCTAACAGGCCAAAGTAATTGAGCAACCTGTGAGATGGATATTGTGTCTACTGCTTGCTCGGTACTTTTTTTCTTTATGGGTACCATGGGGCCCTGTGACTAATGGCTGTGGGAAAGCACTTTTACTTACTTATTAGTTTTGGCGGCCATGTTACGGTTGGAGAATGGGGGCTAATGTGACTAATAGCTATAGGGGACACCATTTGAAACTGGGGTCCCTGTGACTATTTACTATGGGCATCTAAAGGGAATCTGACTATGGGCTACAGAGGGACCCTGTGACTATTGGATTCAGGGGTCACTATGACATAGCCCTGTGACTATTTACTGCTGTGGGGGAGCAGTTTTATATTGGCTACTGTGAAGCACTGTGACTTTTGTTACTCTACTCTTTTTATGTTCGAGGCATCAGATCACTTAAATATATTAGACCTCTATGGGAGGGCCCAACATTTTCTAGTTTGCACCTGTAGGAGGGGGGCCCTGCTGTCCTCTTGTTTCTCTGAACTTAGTGTCGGGATGTGAGTTCACTGAAAAGGTGCACACTGAGGCTGTATCACCCAGGGGCCTACCTAAACATGGACCGGCCCTGGAGACAACTCTTAATGGAGCATAAGGATTAAAGGAGAGGGGAGGTACCAGATGTTAGACCTCATCATTTTTGGATAGGTAAAAAAAGGCCTGTAATACAACTGTTGTATGAAATCTACCTAATAACCATTTTACACAATACAACCCCATCCCCATGATTCTTCTAACATGACCTTATACGACCCTGGGTGAAGCTTGTACTGTATGCTTCTATGTTGTATCTCTTTTTATAACTTACTTTTTGTCTATAAATTTTATACTACAAAGGTTTTACCTACGACACTGGACAAATACAACTTAGTAAATGTAAGATTACAAAGAAATGTGCAGAACTATGATATAGATAGATTTTCTCGTAGCAAGGTGAGAAGGTACAGATTTCTCTGCTTTGCTTTAACACCTGAGAACTGGCTAGTTTCCCAGATTTGTTCCTCCCATTATTATTATATGATGCTCTTTTGAGAGCTACATGTATCTGTAAGAGATACAAATGTTATACTACGGGGACAACACTCCAAGAAATAACAATAAAAATGCATAAATCATAAACACTCTATGATTTGTGTCCCCCTCCCTCGAGGAGCCTGACTCTCAATTTACTTATGTTGTGCAAGTCAGCATTTTAGGGAGTGCTTGAAAGGAAAGTTATGAGGGTACAAATATGACACGTTATATAATAAGAGGTGTCTAGACACCCACAGTACGTCAGTATAGACAGGATTCTACTCTACGGAGAGATGGCTCCTGCTGTTGTGTTTGTCCATATTCACCATTACTTTTATTGTAACTTATTATGTTCTCATACAGTTCACCGCCATTCTATAAAATGTTTGGGGCTGTTTCCCTTACTCTACAGATACAAGATACTCTGCAAACTTCAATTTCAAGGTTTCTACATTTTATTTTTACTTCCACTTAGTATTAGGATATTGAAGACTGTGTAGTCTAACATGGCACCTCTTATTTGTATTAATATTTGTCAAATTTCTGTAAATGTTTGAATAAATTGACAAATAAGTATTCCTATATTCTTAGTCTTAATCTTAGTGAGGTGTGGCTGTAGTCTAACGACATGATGATAGGAGTAGAGGTGCAGAGGAAAAGGCAAACATCAAAGGGCAGATTAACTATCCTGATTAGTAGTTCACTATCTTGGATCATGAGGTCATGTCTATGCAACTGCCCAAGAAGCTCAGAGACAGAATTGTGGCAATACACAGGGTGGGGGGTGGGGGGGAACTGCTTCTTTACAGCTGCTCCCAGGGGACGAGTGCCTAGTCACACATCAGATGGTATTGAAAGGTACAATATAACATATCTTTTTTTCTGTAAAACCTATTTTTTATACAAAAACACTTTGGCAGTGTATGTACTATGCTCTGTGGGGACTGGGGGAGTGCTAAAAATGGTTCTCCTGGTGACAGGTTCCCTTTAAGACTATAGATGCGTGAAGCAATTCTTTTAGAACATCGGCTAGCTACTGCTGTCATTCATCCCAGAACTTTGGTAGGAGGAGGGGACACTTTAAAAAAAAATAATAATTAACCAAAGGTGATTTTTGTCACAAATCTGTGTTTTAGAGGACTTTAGGGAGTTATACACCAATTTCTAGGGCAATTGGGGCAATATCGGTTTTGACCAATCCAAAGCTTCTAAATAGCAAATCTTGGATGATTTGCTCATATGTACTATAGATGCACCAGATATATTATCAGCATCAACCAATGTGGTGTATTTTAGACTATCTTTCTTAACCATTTGTAAATTTATTCCTACCCTTCAGTAAAAATGACAGAACCAATGTGAAATGCAGAGTTCTAAAATCAATGCTCTGGAATTAATTATTGAAAACACAAGTACTTATTAACACGGATACGTCAGGAGAGCTGATGGCTCCTTTGTAATAGGAAAATAGTTGTCTATTAGCTCAGCAGCTAAAAGGGATTTCCCCACCGTATGATATCCTTTTCATTTTACAAATCATAATTAATTAGAAATGGTTTCAGTTGACTGTATATGAGGTGAAATATTACCCTGTGAAGAGTTATTCATGTTACCTTCACAATATGGCGCTGCCTGCTGGGTGTCTAATGTGTGTCAGGCACTTTAACCACAGCTAGGTCTCTCCTAGAGAGGAACAAATCATTCAAGTTTTGATTAGCTCAAGCTTTGCCAAAATTTTCCAAAGATTAAAGGGGTTTCCCCACAAAAGAAAATTCTCACATCGGAATCTCCTAGGGATGTTTACACAATAAAAATAATTTTAACTCCTTACTTTACAATTTTACTCAGTTTTATTGCAGTTTTAGTTCCTATGACTCACTAGGCTGCTCAGTGCAAAATCCCAGGGTGTGGGCGGGGACTCCCTAAGCAGACACATTGGGGGTCATTTACTAAGGGCCTGATTCACGTTTTCCCGACGTGTTACCCGAATATTTCCGATTTGTGCCGATTTTCCCTGTATTGCCCCGGGATTTTGGCGGCAGCGATCGGACTGTGGCGCATCGGTGCCGGCATGCACGCAACGGAAATCGTGGGGCATGGCCGAGCGAAAAAACCCGACGGATTCGGAAAAACCGCCGCATTTAAAACAATAAAAGTGTCGCTTGGGACGCGCTTACCCTCACTTGGTCCGGCCCGGTGAATTTCAGGGCATTCGGATGCTTTTCAGCGCAGCAGCGCCACCTGGTGGGCGGCGGAGGAACTACCTTGATGAATCTCGGCCGGACCCGAATCCACCGCAGAGAACGCGCCGCTGGATTGCGAACGGACCGGGTAAGTAAATCTGCCCCATTATGATCCATCTAGTTCTGTGCGGTGAAACTATAGTCATTGTACTGACACATAGAAAGAGAGAGATGAGACAAATGAGAGATGCATGAGATGCCTATTACACAATGGCTGACAGACTTTTACACTGTTACACTTTTAGCTGTGCTACATCTCACAGGTACATGCTTTCCTCCCCCTTCCCCTGAATCATTTATCTCTTTGTAGTTTGTAGTTAGCAGCTTCTCTCTGCTCAGGATGTGCTGACAGGAAGTTAATGAATGAGTGTCTGTGAGCTCTGTGCTGTATTTCAATGGGCTACAGGCTCAGAGCAGAAAAAGACACAGAAATCTCAGCTACGCGCAGTCCCACAGAAATCCAAGATGGCAACCTGATCCTAAGTCAAAAGTTACTGGGTCGAGTCTAGGAGGCAACTGCAATTGTGAAATTGTGTACACCAATCACTGATAGAGACAGGTTGGACTTATATTTTTGAAATGCTATATTTTTGTTAATAACAGTGAATTAGAGAATGTGTTATTTTGTTATCCTGGGTACATAAAAGAAATTTGTCTTTTTTAGAATAGCACTTTAAGTTTGATTCTGGATCGAATGGGTTTGAGCCTATATTGCTCACTCAAATAGGGCATGTAACCCCGTCTATCAATCTAAAACATAGAATATATATATATATACATACAAACTTACTTACTATCTCATTTCGCTAATTTTCTACCAATTTTTTCATGCACCAACCATTTCTGACCCTTATATAAATTTTCACCTTAAAGGGATATTCTGGGAATGAACGTCTTATATGAAAAACCCATAATGCTATAAAAAAATTAACACAATAAAACTCAATGTCATTTATCACAAAATGGAGCTTAAATAGTTTGCTTTTATGATTAACAAAATTAAATGGGCTTTCTAAAGTGGGCGGAGTTATGTTTAAGATGGCCGTCACTGGAAACTACAAGTCCTATGGTCCTTCACTTCTAAGTAAATTCTCCTTGCTCTTATGCTCTGCTGCCAGTGATGATATAACAAACTGTCCTGCTCTGTGTAACTGCATATTGATTCACTGATTACGTCTCACCACAACACTGGTCATACTGGATGTACTGCAACCAACTGACTACAGCCAAACATAATCATGATCACATGACAGCTCACAGGACATGTGATGTGGACATGTGACCAGCGGCCATCTTCTGTCCTGTGTCTCTTACACAGGGACAAAATCACAGGACTTATTAAAGAGCCAGTAGTACTTTAATACTCCCATACAGTGAATATCCACAGTATTTTTCTGCTAAGGGGAGCAAAATTTTAAGTAACAACTAATTACATATTAATCACCCATTATGAATATGAATTATGCTTATTCCTGGAATTCTACTTTAATGAAATAAGTAGCATAAAATGAACAAAATGAGATAAAAATTCAAATGAGTGGACCTGAACTGTGATGTTCACCTGACGTTAACTCGACTTCACCGAGAAGTCACCCCCCCCCCTTCACAAGGAATGACGATTACTATCTATTTGGAAAATTGGCAGAAATTGTCAGTCTTTGAATCCACAAATAGATTTTCTTGTCTTTCGTCTCTACATAATGACCAATAGAAGAACCTGTCTGCCTTGCTTGATGGGAAAGGACCAGAGAATGACAAACACCTGACTGTCACCCATCGTTGAGATCTGGAGACTGGTTCTAACCAGAGCCAACCCCCCAAAACACAGATTAAAATATAAGGGGTATCCAAAAATGATCAATATCATATTTTAC
This sequence comes from Engystomops pustulosus, assembly GCF_040894005.1. Taxonomy (NCBI): domain Eukaryota; kingdom Metazoa; phylum Chordata; class Amphibia; order Anura; family Leptodactylidae; genus Engystomops; species Engystomops pustulosus. The sequence continues at coordinate 177,799,155 of NC_092415.1, read as the reverse complement.
TGTTTAAGCGAAAAAATATTGCAAACATCTACATATAGTACCAAATATACTAATACTTTATTGCATCGGACATTATTTGATGGAGTTTTTAGTTCCAGTAGGAATGTCTTTGTAATGCGTAGCCATTCTAGCACCTTATATCATCCGGGTGCTGACTCGCCTCGACGTAAATAGAACCTATAAGCTTACACTAAATCTAAATGTCTTTGTGACTATGCTATCAGCCTATGTGACTAATTGTCATACACACAGGCCCAGACAAGATAATATAGTAAGATTTGGATTCTTCAATATCTAAATAATGCAGATTATTTCTTTTTGTATGTTACAGTAGATAAAACCCTGTTTTGGAATATCGGGTATATGTGCATGCATAGGAGCGGCACGGATTGTGTATGGTTGTCATGCTTGTGCCACTGTGTTATATGTAAAAATCAATATAGAGTGTGCAATGCATTAAGGTTTATAGCCCCCTCGTATGACAGCCCTGCCTGGTGCTCATATATCCGGGTATCGATTCCACCTGACAGTAGATTTCATTTATTATGGCTTCTTATATTGTATGCCCAACACTTGTTGACCATAAATGAACTGAGCCTGAACCTTTACATCTCAGGGTTCACCTGCTTCAAAAAACACTTTACAAATCTAAATATTTTACAAATCCTTATACTTTTTTTTATTATATTTGAAAGTGTAAAACGTGTTGTTTGGAAATCTTTCCAGGAACCAAAAGGTTTCTTCAGTATTACTAGTTGCATCAACTGCTGGCATTAATAGAGTAAAGGAAATCTGTTGCCATGAACATGTTGTGTAATATGCAGACAGCATGTTATAGAGCAGGAAGAGCAGAGCAGATTGTACATAGTATCCTATCTGAAGGCAGCATGTTATAGAGCAGGAGAAGCTGAGCAGATTGTACAAAGTGTCCTATTTGCAGGTAGCATATTATAAAGCAGGAGGAGCTGAGCAGATTATACATAGTGTCCTATCTGCAGGCAGAATGTTATAGAACAGGAGGAGCTGAACAAATTGTACATAGTGATTAGCATGCTATAGAGTGGGTAAAGCTGAACAGTTTGTTTATAGTGTATTTTTGCAGACAGCATATTATAGAGCAGGAGGAGGTGAGCAGTTTGTATATAGTGTCCAAACTGCAAGTAACATGTTAGAGCAGGAGAATCTCAGCAGATTTTACATATTGCCCTAACTGCAGGAAGTATGCTATAGAGCAAGAGGAGCTGAGCAGATTAAACATAGTGTGGGTCATTTACTAAGGGCCCAAATTGCGTTCTTCCGTTGGGTCTCCTGAATATTACCGTTTTGCACCGAATTGTCCCGTGTTTTTGGCGCATGCGATCGGATTGTGGCGCATTGCCGTATTTAAAAAAAAAATGTGTCGCTCGACATGCACTTACCTGCACCCAGGAATAGCTTGGTGAACTCCATTGAACTCCGATGGACTTCAGCGCAGCAGCGACACCTGGTGGACATCAGGCGCACTACCTTAGTGAATCGCCGGAAGACCCGAATCCTCCACAGAGAATGCGTCGCTGGATCGCAACAGGACCGGGTAAGTAAATCTACCCCATTGTCCTATCTCTGTATGCACTGAAAAAAGAGCGTCAGCCACTAGTGAATACATCTCCCTGTTGTAAACTGATGATATATACTACACCCTCCAACGTAAATTTTGAATTTTGTTCCTTTAAGGGAAGTAAATTATCTTCTACTTAAAATTATGTCTGTCCAGCCAAAAGCCAAATGTATAACAACTGAATTGCAGCGTCGGCTTTCAGAAAGTTTTCGCATCGCAGACAGTTCATCTGTCACTTAGCTCCGTGGGTGTAATGTATACATCATATTACCCGACATAAACCACTGGAATGTATGAAATGGCTTCAAACCTCCAAGAAACATGCCCTAAATTAGTCTTTGGGGTCTAGTCAAGTGTGTAAAAACCATTTTCGTATTATGAAAATGAAAATCCATAAAATAGAGGAACAAGACATTTTTGTGCCCTGCAAATCAAGTGAATAGTGAATGTGTTACAAGTTCTCATCTCTGCGCTATTATACACTTACGTTATATAAACAGACCCTGCAGTCATGTGTTATAGGCAGCCGCCGCAGGATTTATGCTGCAGAAATTTACTTGGAATTATTTTTATTTTCTGGTCCTTTTTACCAGTGACATAGGGGGTCATTTACTAAGGGCCCGATTCACGTTTTATCGACGTGTTAAACGAATATTTCCGATTTGAGCCGATTTTCCCTGTATTGCCCCAGGATTTTGGCGCATGCGATCGGATTTTGGCGCATCGGCGCCGGCATGCACGCGACGGAAATCGGGGGGCGGGGCCGAACGAAAACCCGACGGATTCAGAAAAACCAGCGCATTTAAAAAATAAAATGTGTCGCGGGACTCGCGCTTACCTTCACCAGGTATAGGCCGGTGAATTTCAGGGCATTCCAGCGGGCCTCGGGGAACTTCAACGCAGCAGCAACATCTGGTGGATGGCGGAGGAACTACCTTAGTGAATCGCCGGAAGACCCGAATCCACCGCAGAGAACGCGCCGCTGGATCGCGAATGGGCCGGGTAAGTAAATCTGCTCCATAGTTCTCCATATATTTTTGATTTTTTTTTTTATGAAAATGTACCAGGAATGTAAACTAGGAACACATGCTGGTGTGCGCCTCATCTGGCTGGATCTGCCCAACGTTTTATTTCTAATGCTCTTTTTTTTTTAAGCCTTTAAAATTATGTAAATGAGGCTGAGGGGCTCAGGGCTTCATAGCTGTTAATAGATTCCGGAGCCCATCATTTGCATAATTTGTTAAGCCTTTTTTGTAAAAAACAAGGGCATATCCTTTATATTGTTACATTGATATTTCCAGTAATACTGTACAATGAAAAACTGAAAAATACTTTATTATAAGCAATTTATTATGGAATTTGTATGTAACATTATCCCTGGAAAATCAATAAAAATGTAATGTTAAAAAAAAGAAATAAATAAAAATAAGAGAAAGGAGAGGGGATCCTGGAAGAGGGGCACACACCAGCATGTAAGTGCTCTTGTTTTAGTATCTCTGATAGATGTATATACCGGTGATAGATGTCCTTTAAAGGGGTTTTCCCACAATCTAAAGTTAGGCCCTATCCACAGATCAACCCCCATCGGTGGGGATTTCAGAGCTAAGAACCCCACAGATCGCAATAACGTGGGGTCGGTCAGATTAGTGGCCCTCTTGGCCACGCATGACCGTTCTGCTCTATTTCTCTCTGTGGAGATGACTGAAATTGCTGAGCACTGCCCTCACTGATCTCCGTCAGCTCCTTAGAGATTAATGGAGCAAAACAGTCATGGGCGGCCGTCTGCTCCATTAGTCTGACGAGGGGGGTGAGGGGTCCGACGGATCTCTCAGTCTGTGGGGGTCTCAGCACTGAAACCACAACTGATTAGCAAGTTCCGTGGATATGGCTTAACTTTAGTTCGTGGGAAAACCCCTTTAAGTATAACAACTGTTTCATTTTTCCCCTTCCATAAATAAATGGCATAGGTTGTTATAGAAACACCTAAATACAACTTTAAAAAAGAAAAATCTACTTGTCAGACTCCTCACCACTCCCATGCTCTCCCTTAAAAAAAATCCATAAAAAAGCTTCCAACATCTGGCAGATGAGGTTACAAATCCATCCCATAGAAAAAGATAGATAGCTCTACATCTGAGATCACCAACTATATTACTTACTTTTCCTTTGTACTCAACTAACTGATACCTTTCAAACCATATTTATCTGGCACCTAACTCCAGTTTTCATTGACAAATGTTGAGCTATTCCAAAGTGACTAAAACCCTCTGGCAGCAGATTGTCCAGATGAAGGCCAAAGAGGTGACCCTCTCAGCCATAGCAAGAGAAGTACTGGGCTGGTCACTTTTGAAAGACAAATGCAAGAGAGGACAGGATAATGCAGAGAATCTCCATGGGTAATAGTTCCAAAATAACAACCTCCGGTGCTCTCGCTCTGTTTGTAAAGGAGATGTCACATTGACAAATACACAACCACTACAGACTCTGCCTTGTAATAACTTTGGAAGGCGCTTGCATTGTCAACATCAAATTAACATTGAGCATTTGTATACAGAGACCGGCAGTGAGGTGAGTATACCCTAAGGGATGAGTTTACACTGTTTGTTATTTTCCTGTCTCCTGTATTTCCCATAGTATAAAAGAAATCAATCCCATTAACTAAGATAATACAGCATGACCAATGAGGGCTGATAATCTCCAAAATGTGATGAAAATATTTTTTAAAAATTCACCATAAAAACTATTTTAATTCTGACACTTTCTTCATAACTTTCAACTGGAGCATTGACCTTTTTTTTCGACAGGTAGAAATGAAACTTGTAAAATAAAATCCCCTTCAGATGTTGCGGTGATATGTCACTGACAAGGCAGAGGGTCTATAAGAGGGGAACGTTCTCTTGGACATTTTTCTCTTGTTGAATTCATTTGACAGCCATGGGAATAAGGCAATAACCATCATTTATACGGGTCTGTAGTGCGCACTTTAGAGGGAGAGTCTGGAAATTGGCTTATAGTGGGGGAATGAAATGACTGAATTTATAGGGCCTTCCTAAGAGTCTCTTGATTGAAGCAAAAGCATTCACAACGCGCCTCGGTCTATAGCTGTATTCAGAGATGTGACTTTCTTCAACACAATATAGATAGCAGGCAACAGAGCAGTGAATGATGGGTATTGAGACGCCTATGTACATGCATTCCGCCAATTACAATACATGTTCTCTTCGTTTCTTGTTCTTTATTTTAGTATTGAACGTCTTCACATGGAAAGCTTTTCCATTTCTAAGAGGAACTCATCATTTTCACTGTTATTAAATAAAATAAGGGAGCACGTAGACCATGTAAGACACTGCCTTACCTTAATAAAAAAGATAGTAATCTTCAGAGACCTATCCTATAGGGTACACTTTTATAGTACAAACACATTGGGGAGCACAGCGCCTTTTTGTGGTGCTCCCACCGCCTTTTCTACTTTCGGACACATTTATTAGTGGTCAATGCAAGAAAAATGTGATTTGCCGCCTCCTCCGAAACCAAAAAGGGGCGTGGTATGGAAACTCAGACAAATTTTAAATCTGTCCTTTCCATTTTTAGGGCACTAAATAGTGACAAAGAGTAGACCAAAAAACATAATTTGGTCTAGCAGAATAATAACTGGTGCTCATAACAGAAAATTGTCCCCAGGACAGAAATATCATATATGTAGCTCATTACCAACAGCCAGTCGGAAACAGAACAGAAGAGGTAAGGACAGATTATATAAACGTCCCCCATTGAGCACAAAAATATATACGTTCACACTGTGACACATACAAGCACTCATATACTGTGAGACATTGAGACATGCACATGTATATCAATACATTCTAGATGGGACTGATTTGAAATGATATTTTATCTAAGATTGGAAAACCCCTTAACTCAAAGTAACAACACTGGGGCACATTTACTTACCTGACCGCGGAGTTCACCGAAAGTGCATTGTCCGACGATAATGAACTCTGCCGCTATTCACTAAGATTGTGCGCCTGATATCCTGCATGTGTCTCTTCCCCGCTCAGGTCAGACAGAGTTCACCTTCTTCTTCCTGGTGCATGTAAGTGCATTGGATTGCTACACAATTTGAAAGTTAAATCCTGCACTCAATCCAGATCAGTCAGATCGTCTGACGGCATGGAAGCGAGCGTCACAATCTTAGAGCAGACACCTGTTAAATACCTGTCCAAGCCATGCGAATCCTGAAAACGGCAAACAATCTGACGAAAGTGCGATCCGCAACCCTTACTAAATAAGCCCCATTGTTTTGAAAATTCGTAGACTGGAAATCAAGAATGTTTCATTCATTATACCCTACTTTTCCTTAGGTATTATCCATTCTTCCTTTATCCATGTTCCTTTGTCTTGGGAATGGAAATAACACAGGAAGGGCCAGTAGATAAAAGGTAATTCAAAACTTGCTAGAGCCTAAGGTATCTGTTTGTACATCGGATGAGACGTTACCATAGCGGCCTGCGGTCCATATCACAGCTTTTCGTTGTGGTGTACAAGTGCAGACAAAGTCACACATTCCCAAGTTATGTATGTGCTGGAGTGGGAGGCCAAACAGTGTAAACTAGTAGGCCTCTATGTGAGAGAGTTGAAACCTTTATTCCACCTAAAGGGGTCTTCCGAGATGAGACAGCATGGACACTCTCGTAGAGTAACTGCTGGCTTCTGTATATACAAAGGCTCGGTGGTGGCGTCACATCTACAGGGCATACTGTCACCACAACATCATCACAAGCGGTGGCTGGAGGCGCTGAGCTGGACCAGAAGTAAAGACTGAGTAAAGCACATGCTTTATGCTATTTTTGCAATACCCATATTAAAAAAAAAAATTCTGCTTCTGGAAAAACCCCTTTATCTTTCACAAAAAATGTAGAGTTTCTTGATTGTCCCACAACACAATATTATAAAACAAACTATGATGCTTTGGTTTGCTTATTTGTTATTTTATCATCCACCATCCAAGACTAACATATCACATTTTTTAAAATAATGGTCATTAGGCCAGTCTTCTCTTGACTTCCCCAAGCACCAGCACTTCTTAAAGCATCAGGTCCTGCTTTGTAGTGGCTCACTGCACCCCTGCCCCTGCCCTCCCCTTCCTGGCAGTAGGCCCAAAGCGCCTCATGATAAAGATTAGGGTTATTTTGTGTATAACAATATATCTATACTTTGTGTTTAACAATTACCGTATACATACTCGAGTATATGTTTGCTGGCTATATACTGGGGGCAGGGGCTGCTGGCTATATATACTGGAGAAAGGGGCTTCAGGCTATATACTGGGGGAATGGACTGCAGGCTATATATACCAGAGGCAGGGGCTGCTGGCTATATATACTGGAGGAAGGGGCTTCAGGCTATATACTGGGGGAAGGGACTGCTGGCTATATATACTAGACGCAGGGGCTGCTGGCTATATATACTGGGGGAAGGGACTGCTGGATATATATACTAGAGGCAGGGGCTGCTGGCTATATATACTGGGGCAGACGCTGCTGGCTATATATCCTGGGAACAGGGGCTTCTGACTATATATACTGGGGGAATGGACTTCTGACTATATATACTAGGGGAATGGGCTTCAGGCTATATACTAGGGGCAGGGGCTGTTAGCTATATATACTGGGGGCAGGGGCTGCAGACTATATACTGGGGGGCTGGGGGATGCTGGCTATAAATACTATAGGCAGGGGCTGCAAGCTATATAATGGGGGAAGGGGCTGCAGGCTATATACTGGAGGTAGGGTCTCCTAGCTATATACTGGGGGACATGGGCTGCTGTCTATATACTGGGAGCAGGGGCTACAGGCAATATATTGGGGGATGGGGCTGCAGGCTATATACTGGGGGCAGGGTTTAGCTGTCTATATACTGGGGGCAGGCTGGCTATATACTGGGGGTAGGGGATTGGCTATATAATGAGGGGCAGGGGCTGCTGGCTATATACTAGGGGGGCAAGTGGATGGCAAGCTATATACTGGCTGGAGGGTGTGACCAATGCATTTTCCACCCTAGACTTATACTCAACTCAATAGGTTTTTACAGTTTTTTGTGTCAAAATTAGCTACCTCGCTGATACTCGAGTATATACCATTTATCTTTTTACAGATATGTCCTTCCTTACCACAACCGAAGAAACCAAAAGTTGTTAGGTTGTACATAGACAATAGGAGCAGAATAAATGACTGCCTGCCCCGGTGTCACTTATCTGAAATAATTCCAGTTCTTCGTTTAGGTGATTTTCATTAGTGTATGAGTGATATCCGTGCAGAGTACAATGTATCTATTCATGATTGGAACCTTCTCTATTAAAATCCTTTCTGTATTCACATTATCAGTAAATACCAAACTATATGCCTGAAATTGAATACTATGTTACCACTGAGATACGTGTTTCATTTAAGCTTTCGATGATTACATCTTAATTGGGAAAACTTTTCTCAATTCGATTGTAATAGTACTGGGCAATTACTATAATAGGGCTAGTGATACATACAGCAATAATTTGTATTATGTATAGTATATTCCATGCTCAATAGCGGAAGACTACGGTAACACTTCTACATTGCGTGGGTAGAGGCGTAACCTTACGTCTAGAGGCAAAATCTATAACCAGGCCCCCTAATGTGTCATGTTATATAACTGGGGACATGTATCACTCCTATTGCTTTCTTTTTCTATTTTTTTTTGTGCAATTTTTTGTGAGACTTTTCACAGTTTGAAATTTTTTAGGTGCAGAATCAAGCAGGATTTAATGCAGTAGCATCTTTGTAGCCCAGATTTTTGTTCAACTTGTGAGACTTTTGGGCTCCGAAATTGTCCCATTATTGCACCTGATAAGTTCCAAAATAGAGCATGCTAGACCCAGACTTAGTTTTGGGAGCTACTATAGAGTCGAACAACACAAAAAGTTGCAAAAGTGAGAGTAAACGGGGAATTCATCACATGTATCACAAAGGGAAAAACTTAAGATACATTGCAACGATTAAGTAGGCCAACTTCAGGAAAATTGAAAAATTGGCAGCCGAAAAAGTATGATATATGGCATGGCCTATAAAGATAGGTCTTGGTGGCCTTCTGAGGATAGGTCATCAGAATAAGCAATGTCAGGACAGGACATAACCGTGATGAGTTTAGAATTATAGACAGTCCCTTTGTTACGTACAGTATAGGTTCTGTAGGTTTGCTCTTAAGTTGTATTTGTATGTAAGTCGAAACTGTATATTTTTAATTTGAACCACAGCCAAAATGTTTTGGGTCTCTGTGACAATTGGATTTTAAAAATGTTGGATTGTCATAAGAAACAGGACTAACAATAAAGCTTAATTACGTCCAGATGTCCGTTTGTAACTAGGGGTTGTCTGTAAGAAGGATGTTCTTAGGTAGGGGACTGCCAGTACTGTACATTGTTACATAGTAAGTAGATCCAGGTCAGTAAGGTGTATCCTATATGTCAGTATCACTATATGAATAGCCACTATTTACAAGCATAAATGTACATAATAAATATTGATTATAAGTTTTATTATGTAAAATAAAATATTTAAACTAATTCTGTGTCTGAAAAAAGTGTAAGCCTTTGTGTTCCTCTAGGGAGCTGGTTTATCCCTTAAAGGGATTGTCAGACTTTGATACCTTTAGAGGTGGGCTGGGGGGGCTGTACTTACCTATTTTGGCGCTCTTGGACTGTTGCATTGTGTCACTTGGTGCGGTACACCTGCTTGTATACAGGGGCGTGGAGTGGAGGTGTCGCGCCCCTCTATACAAACAGTTGCTTGGCACAGAGGGACAGCAACATAGGAAACTAGGAGGTAAGTGCAGCTTTATCTTTTTTTAACCGTCTCCCCCCAGCCCACCTCTAGAGTTTTTATGAAAGTCGGACTACCCCTTTAACTCAAAGGGGTAGACTTTAACAGTTCAGCCCATAAGAAAAAAAATAAAAATGATAACCATAGGTGAGAATGACTGCCGTGCCATACAGAAAAGCAAAGAAACGTCACACATAAAAACGCATATTACAGTTAATTTTATACTCTTATATAATGTAACTATACATCAACAAGTAACCAGTTAATATAGATTAAGTTAAAAAGTGTGCTATTACATGAGTCATTAAAGCTAATGAAAGCTTCATTGTAATATGATCCGCAGGCAGAATGCTATAGAGCAGGAGGAACTGAGAAGATTGTACACTCACTGGCCACTTTATTAGGTACACCTGTCCAACTGCTCGTTAACACTTAATTTCTAATCAGCCAATCACATGGCGGCAACTCAGTGCATTTAGGCATGTAGACATGGTCAAGACAATCTCCTACAGTTCAAACCGAGCATCAGTATGGGGAAGAAAGGTGATTTGAGTGCCTTTGAACGTGGCATGGTTGTTGGTGCCAGAAGGGCTGGTCTGAGTATTTCAGAAACTGCTGATCTACTGGGATTTTCACGCACAACCATCTCTAGGGTTTACAGAGAATGGTCCAAAAAAGAAAAAAACATCCAGTGAGCGGCAGTTCTGTGGGTGGAAATGCCTTGTTGATGCCAGAGGTCAGAGGAGAATGGGCAGACTGGTTCGAGCTGATAGAAAGGCAAGAGTGACTCAAATCGCCACCCGTTACAACCAAGGTAGGCAGAAGAGCATCTCTGAACGCACAGTACGTCGAACTTTGAGGCAGATGGGCTACAGCAGCAGAAGCCCACACCGGGTGCCACTCCTTTCAGCTAAGAACAGGAAACTGAGGCTACAATTTGCACAAGCTCATCGAAATTGGACAGTAGAAGATTGGAAAAACGTTGCCTGGTCTGATGAGTCTCGATTTCTGCTACGACATTCGGATGGTAGGGTCAGAATTTGGCGTCAACAACATGAAAGCATGGATCCATCCTGCCTTGTATCAACGGTTCAAGCTGGTGGTGGTGGTGTCATGGTGTGGGGAATATTTTCTTGGCACTCTTTGGGCCCCTTGGTACCAATTGAGCATCGTTGCAACGCCACAGCCTACCTGAGTATTGGTGCTGACCATGTCCATCCCTTTATGACCACAATGTACCCAACATCTGATGGCTACTTTCAGCAGGATAATGCGCCATGTCATAAAGCTGGAATCATCTCAGACTGGTTTCTTGAACATGACAATGAGTTCACTGTACTCAAATGGCCTCCACAGTCTCCAGATCTCAATCCAATAGAGCATCTTTGGGATGTGGTGGAACGGGAGATTCGCATCATGGATGTGCAGCCGACAAATCTGCGGCAACTGTGTGATGCCATCATGTCAATATGGACCGAAATCTCTGAGGAGCTTCCAGCACCTTGTTGAATCTATGCCACGAAGAATTGAGGCAGTTCTGAAGGCAAAAGGGGGTCCAACCCGTTACTAGCATGGTGTACCTAATAAAGTGGCCGGTGAGTGTATATAGTGTCTTATCTGCAGGCAGCATGTTATAGAGCAGGAGGAGCTGAGAAGATTGTATACAGTGTCTTATCTGCAGGCAGCATGTTATAGATCAGGAGGAGCTGAGCAGATTACACATATGTCATATGTGTAGGCAGCATGTTATAGAGCAGGAGGAGCTGAGAAGATTGTATATAGTGTCCTATCTGCAGGCAGCATGTTATATAGCAGGAGGAGCTGAGCAGATTACACATATGTCATATGTGTAGGCAGCATGTTATAGAGCAGGAGGAGCTGAGAAGATTGTATATAGTGTCCTATCTGCAGGCAGCATGTTATATAGCAGGAGGAGCTGAACAGATTACTCATATGTGTAGGCAGCATGTTATACTGCAAGAGGAGCTCAGCAGATTATACACGTGCTATGTGTAGGCAACATGTCATAGAGCAGGAGCAGCTGAGCAGATTGCACATTGTGCAATCAAGGCAACATGCTATAGAGCAGCAGGAGCTAAGTAAATTGTGCATAATACCCTAGCTGCAGGCAGCACTTTATATAGCAGGAGGAGTTGAGCAGATTGTATATAGTGTCCTCCCTGGAGGTAGCATGTTATAGAGCAGGAGGAGCTGAGCAGATTTACATGAATTCTTATCAGTTGGAGCAACTCAGCAAACTGTACATTGTGTCTTTCTGAAAGCAGCATTTTACAGAGCAGGGGAGCAGAGTGGATTGTAGATAGTGTCTGTCTGCAGGCAGCATGTTATAGAGCAGGAGGAGCTGAGCAGATTGCACACTGGATCATACCTCCAGGCAGCATGTTATAGAGCAGTCCTGAATAGAACTTCTTAGCTTAGAATGAGAAGAGATTGAATGAAGAACACTTTGGCCTCCTGCTATCTAACATGCTTCTTACCAAATGGACTAACATTTTCAATATGAAGCAAAATACAGGAAATATGAAGTTAAATGAAGCAAAATACAGGAAAATAAAGAAGCATCGTATGATGATCCAGCTAAAAACCCCAATGGGGCATCTACATTCACTGGCCCCTGACATCTTCCTATGACATGTACTTTTATCCTTATGGCCATTTGGTGGAGCTGGATCCTGTGGTCAGTACTTTAGGCTTTAGGATCCTGTGGATACGGCCCCCTGACCCACTGAATAGTTGTTTATTATGCTACACATATAGAGAATACTTTTAGCACCACTCAGTGGAAGACATAAGATACATGCCCTAATGTTAAGTTATTTTTCAAGGAAATCAAAATTGAGCATTATAAATGAGGGACACTGAGGGGCTCTGGTAACACCCCCAGCAGCCCTTCTGGCTCACAAGCATCAATTTAAAAGTTGTGGATAACAAATTTAAGAACATCTTTGTCATCTTGGTAAAAAGCAATGTTGAAAGAGTTGTTGAAAGGGAAGAGACTAAGAGCAAACCACAAGCCATATTTTCTGGGTGCCTAATAGCAAATTCTGTTCCACAATTAAAAAAAACTGCCAATTTATTGCTTGTATAACAATAACAATTGTCCAATTTACTTCTCTAGTTTATTTTTTTTCCTTAAAGGAACACTCCAGGCACAGCTGATTTACTGGATTATACCTTTTGCAGGGCCTGAAACGAGGACTCTAGGTTCTGGGAAGGTTCTAAGAATACAATGAAATTTAGTCCTGCTCCTCCCTTCAGACCCTGCACTATGTATTATTAAATGAGTTATCTGAGAGTAAAGTGTTCCTTTAAGCGCAAAGAACTCAGTTATTGTGTATTTGGGACCATGAAATCATTGAAGACATGTGGGGCCAATTACTATCATAGTCCAGCCATTCAACATATCATTGCCTCTATAGACACCTTAAAGGGGTTGTCCACTTTTAGCAAATAGTTGTCCTGCTATAGATAGCTTCTCTGTTTACTTCTAGTGGATAGAAATCTGTCCCTGGTCATGTGATGTCACACAGGTGCACGGCTCGTTATATCACACAGCTCTGATTACTCCCTTTGCTAATAACGAGCCGTGCACCTGTGTGACATCACATGATCAGGGACAATTTTCTATGCACTAGAAGTAAACAGAGAAGCTTTCTATAGTAGGACAGCAAGCAGAGCTTTAGAAAACGGTGAGGAATTGATACAAAAAGTATATTGGAAAATTGCATAACTTTTCCTTCCACAAACCATATCAATTATTTGCTGAAAGTGGACAACCCCTTTAACTCCTACTTCCCAAAACTTTTAACTATGAAGACCATCCTCAAAATGTCAAAGCTTCAGGATCATTACTGGTCACATGGGTGCATGAATAACTTCCGAATTTCGCAAAATGCTTCCATTAAACACCACATATAGAAGTCTAAGATTCTCTGAATGTTGATAGTCGTCCTACCAAAAAGTAATCAATGATAATGAAGTAAAGGTTCAGTCAATAAGCACGTCTAGCCGGCATTTAAGAAGATGTTGTGCAAGTGATTTAGTTTTCCTTTGGGATAAGTTAAGTTGTGAAGGTTTTGATGAATTGCATCCTTGTGCATAGGACCAGACTCTGGAGCCGAGTGATTTTAGGAATTTATTAGATCTGTGAGAAGGTGACAGGGTGTTAGAGAGTAAATGGTGATTGTCTGTCAGACCAAAAACTGAAGCAGTATAATGATTAATTCTTACTTAAGAGATGTAATTTATGTAAAATATTCCTATGACTCATCGCAATAGAGCGTAAGAGCAACCGATCTAAAGATTAAAAGGCGCCGATAACTTCACTCCAATCTCTATCTGCGATTCTCATCGTTACATTGTGTTATAAGATATTGTCAAATTGTGTTATAAGATATTGTTACATTGTGTTATAAGATATTGTTACATTGTGTTATAAGATATTGTCAAATTGTGTTATAAGTAGAGATGAGCGAACACTAAAATGCTCGGGTACTCGTTATTCGAGACGAACTTTTCCCGATGCTCGAGTGCTCGTCTCGAATAACGAACCCCATTGAAGTCAATGGGAGACTCGAGCATTTTTCAAGGGGACCAAGGCTCTGCACAGGGAAGCTTGGCCAAACACCTGGGAACCTCAGAAAAGGATGGAAACACCACGGAAATGGACAGGAAACAGCAGGGGCAGCATGCATGGATGCCTCTGAGGCTGCTTAAACGCACCATTATGCCAAAATTATGGGCAACAGCATGGCCATGACAGAGTGACAGAATGAAGCTAGATAGTATCTAAAACATGCAATAATTGACCCTGACACTATAGGGGACGGCATGCAGAGGCAGCGGCAGCAGGCTAGAGAGTGTCATGGCGACATACCCTAAATGGACTCAGGCTTCAAACCAATGGGTGGCAGAGAGGAACCAAAGGAGGTGAGCAAGAAGTGCTCAAATAATATCGGTACATGATAAAAGTTTGCCAGTATATTTTGTGGATTACACAGCAGGGTGGCGACAAAGTTAACATGGAAGCCATGAAAACAACCCAAAATTCTGCCTGACACAGCTCGTTTGATAAGGGGACCATGTATGGAGGCAGTGAACTAGTAGTAGATTAAAGGTGCTGCAGTTAAAACTATGTTAGTTGGATCTTGGCATGGAGCTGGCGCTCCGCTGCCAGACGAGCTTTCGCCAATCCAAGCCCCTGTCTCTAGGCTACTCCCCAAACAGCACTTTTGTATAAGATCAAGTGTAGTAGCGTTCTTATAAGTTTAGGATATGCCGGGTGAGGGGAATGTAAACAGATGCGCAAGAAGCGCATGATGCGCATGGAGCTGGCGCTCCACTGCCAGGCGAGCTTTCGCAAATCCAAGCCCCTGTCTCTAGGCTACTCCCCAAACAGCACTTTTGTATAAGATCAAGTGTAGTAGCGTTCTTATAAGTTTAGGATATGGCGGGTGAGGGGAATGTAAACAGATGCGCAAGAAGCGCTGAAATAATATCCCTAAATGGTAAAAGTTTTCCAGTATATTTTGTGGCTTACACAGCAGGGTGGCGACAAAGTTAACAACTTTGATGTGGAATGCCCTGTAATAGCTCTTGGGCGGTGTGCCTTTTATCGCCTAGGCTCAGCAGTTTCAGCACCGCCTGCTGTCGCTTAGCGACGGCACTGCTGCTGTGCCTAGAGCTACCGACTGATGGCGCTATGCCCACGGATGGTAATTCGGAGGAGGAGGAGGTGGAGGAGGGGTGGGAGGAGGTATAGTAGGCCTTTGAGACCTGGACCGAGGTAGGCCCCGCAATTCTCTGCGTCGGCAGTATATGACCAGCCCCAGGGTCAGACTCGGTCCCAGCCTGCACCAAGTTAAGTGTAGTAGCGTTCTTATAAGTTTGGGATATGGCGGGTTAGGGGAATGTAAACAGATGCGCAAGAAGCGCATGATGCGCATGGAGCTGGCGTTCCGCTGCCAGGCGAGCTTTCGCCAATCCAAGCCCCTGTCTCTAGGCTACTCCCCAAACAGCACTTCTAAGAACCTTTTGTATAAGATCAAGTGTAGTAGCGTTCTTATAAGTTTAGGATATGCCGGGTGAGGGGAATGTAAACAGATGCGCAAGAAGCGCTGAAATAATATCCCTAAATGGTAAAAGTTTGCCAGTATATTTTGTGGATAACACAGCAGGGTGGCGACAAAGTTAACAACTTTGATGTGGAATCCATGAAAACAACCCAAATTTCTGCCTGACACACCTCGTTTGATAAAGGGACGATGTATGGAGGCAGCTATATGGACGACTTTTGGAGGTAGCAATGGAGACAATGTGTGGAGGCTGCTATGGAGACAATTTAATTTGGATAGTGCCTGTATGTGGCAGTCCCAAACATTTTTCAAACCAGAGGAGCAGGTAGGTGGCCCTCCAGTAAAATGGAATAGATTGAGTGCCTGTATGTGGCAGTCCCAAAAATTCTTCAAACCAGAGGAGCAGGTAGGTGGCCCTCCAGTAAAATGGAATAGATTGAGTGCCTGTATGTGGCAGTCCCAAAAATTGTTCAAACCAGAGGAGCAGGTAGGTGGCCCTCCAGTAAAATGGAATAGATTGAGTGCCTGTATGTGGCAGTCCCAAAAATTCTTCAAACCAGAGGAGCAGGTAGGTGGCCCTCCAGTAAAATGGAATAGATTGAGTGCCTGTATGTGGCAGTCCCAAAAATTCTTCAAACCAGAGGAGCAGGTAGGTGGCCCTCCAGTAAAATGGAATAGATTGAGTGCCTGTATGTGGCAGTCCCAAAAATTTTTCAAACCAGAGGAGCAGGTAGGTGGCCCTCCAGTAAAATGGAATAGATTGAGTGCCTGTATGTGGCAGTCCCAAAAATGTTTCAAACCAGAGGAGCAGGTAGGTGGCCCTGCAGTAAAATGGAATAGATTGAGTGCCTGTATGTGGCAGTCCCAAAAATTCTTCAAACCAGAGGAGCAGGTAGGTGGCCCTCCAGTAAAATGGAATAGATTGAGTGCCTGTATGTGGCAGTCCCAAAAATTGTTCAAACCAGAGGACCGGGTAGGTGGCCCTCCAGAAAAATGGAATAGATTGAGTGCCTGTATGTGGCACTCACAAAAATTGTTTCAAACAGAGGACCGGGTAGGTGGCCCTCCAGAAAAATTAAATGCATGAAGTATAGCAAGAGCCAGTGGGCCCTGTCAAAAAATAGCCATTTTCCTCTGCTTTACTGTACAAAGAGGAGGAGAAGGAGGAAAATGAGGAGGAGGAGGAGGAGTGGATCAATTATTCAGGTTGAGCTTCCTTCACCTGGTGGAGATTGGAAATTCTGAGAAATCCAGCCTTTATTCATTTTAATAAGCGTCAGCCTGTCAGCGCTGTCAGTCGACAGGCGTGTACGCTTATCGGTGATGATGCCACCAGCTGCACTGAAAACCCGCTCGGACAAGACGCTAGCGGCAGGGCAGGCAAGAACCTCCAAGGCGTACAGCGCCAGTTCGTGCCACATGTCCAGCTTTGAAACCCAGTAGTTGTAGGGAGCTGTGTGATCATTTAGGACGATGGTATGGTCAGCTACGTACTCCCTCACCATCTTTCTGTAAAGATCAGCCCTACTCTGCCGAGACTGGGGACAGGTGACAGTGTCTTGCTGGGGTGACATAAAGCTGGCAAAAGCCTTGTAAAGCGTACCCTTGCCAGTGCTGGACAAGCTGCCTGCTCGCCTACTCTCCCTCGCTACTTGTCCCGCAGAACTACGCACTCTGCCGCTAGCGCTGTCAGAAGGGAAATACTGTTTCAGCTTGTGCACCAGGGCCTGCTGGTATTCATGCATTCTCACACTCCTTTCCTCTGCAGGGATGAGAGTGGCAAGATTTTGCTTGTACCGTGGGTCCAGGAGAGTGAACACCCAGTAATCGGTGCTGGAATAAATTCTTTGAACGCGAGGGTCACGGGATAGGCAGCCTAGCATGAAATCTGCCATATGCGCCAGAGTACCAACGCGTAAGAATTCACTCCCCTCACTGGCCTGACTGTCCATTTCCTCCTCCTCCAACTCCTCCAACTCCTCTTCTTCTGCCCATACACGCTGAACAGTGAAGGACTCAACAATGGTCCCCTCTTGTGTCTCGCCAACATTCTCCTCCTCTTCCTCCTCATCCTCCTCCACCTCCACCTCCTCCGATATGCGCTGAGAAACAGACCTCAGGGTGCTTTGGCTATCAACAAGGGAATATTCTTCCCCCGTCTCTTGTGACGAGCGCAAAGCTTCCGACTTCATGCTGACCAGAGAGTTTTTCAACAGGCCAAGCAGCGGGATGGTGAGGCTGATGATGGCGGCATCGCCACTGACCATCTGTGTTGACTCCTCAAAGTTACTCAGCACCTGACAGATATCAGACATCCACGTCCACTCCTCATTGTAGACTTGAGGAAGCTGACTGACCTGACTACCAGTTCTGGTGGAAGTTGACATCTGGCAGTCTACAATCGCTCTGCGCTGCTGGTAAACTCCGGATAACATGGTCAGTGTTGAATTCCACCTCGTGGGCACGTCGCACAACAGTCGGTGAGCGGGCAGTTGGAGGCGGCGCTGCGCTGCCCTGAGAGTGGCAGCATCTGGGCTGGACTTCCTGAAATGCGCACAGATGCGGCGCACCTTCGTGAGCAAATCAGACAGATTGGGGTATGTCTTGAGGAAACGCTGCACTATCAGATTTAACACATGGGCCAGGCATGGCACATGTGTCAGTCTGCCGAGTTGCAGAGCCGCCACCAGGTTACGGCCGTTGTCACACACAACCATTCCCGGCTTGAGGTTCAGCGGTGCCAGCCACAGATCAGTCTGCGCCGTGATGCCCTGTAATAGCTCTTGGGCGGTGTGCCTTTTGTCGCCTAGGCTCAGCAGTTTGAGCACCGCCTGCTGTCGCTTAGCGACGGCACTGCTGCTGTGCCTAGAGCTACCGACTGATGGCGCCGTGCCCACGGATGGTAGTTCGGAGGAGGAGGTGGAGGAGGGGTGGGAGGAGGAGGAGGCATAGTAGGCCTGAAACACCTGGACCGAGGTAGGCCCCGCAATCCTCGGCGTCGGCAGTATATGAGCAGCCCCAGGGTCAGTCTCGGTCCCAGCCTCCACCAAGTTAACCCAATGTGCCGTCAGCGATATATAGTGGCCCTGCCCGGCAGCACTCGTCCACGTGTCCGTGGTCAGGTGGACCTTGTCAGAAACGGCGTTGGTCAGGGCACGGATGATGTTGTCTGACACGTGCTGGTGCAGGGCTGGGACGGCACATCGGGAAAAGTAGTGGCGGCTGGGGACCGAATACCGAGGGGCGGCCGCCGCCATGAGGTTGCGAAAGGCCTCGGTCTCTACTAGCCTATAGGGCAGCATCTCCAGGCTAAGCAATCTGGAGATGTGCACATTAAGGGCTTGGGCGTGCGGGTGGGTTGCACTATATTTGCGTTTCCGCTCCAGCGTCTGGGGTATGGAGAGCTGAACGCTGGTGGATGCTGTGGAGGATCGTGGAGGCGACGATGGGGTTTTTGGGCCAGGGTCCTGGGCAGGGGGCTGACTAGCAGCTGACACAGGGGAAGGAGCAGTGGTGTGCACGGCCGGAGGTGAACGGGCTTGTTGCCACTGAGTGGGGTGCTTAGCATTCATATGCCTGCGCATACTGGTGGTAGTTAAGCTAGTAGTGGTGGAACCCCTGCTGAGCCTGGTTTGGCAAATGTTGCACACCACAGTCCGTCGGTCATCCGGTGTTTCCTTAAAGAACCTCCACACTTCTGAAGATCTAGCCCTCGCCGCAAGAGCCCTCACCACGGGAGCTTCACTAGTTGACAGTGGCGC
The DNA here is from genome assembly GCF_040894005.1 of Engystomops pustulosus. Taxonomy (NCBI): domain Eukaryota; kingdom Metazoa; phylum Chordata; class Amphibia; order Anura; family Leptodactylidae; genus Engystomops; species Engystomops pustulosus. Next base: position 177,779,849 of record NC_092415.1, on the reverse strand, counting down.
TGATGCACCAGCTCTGGCCCTGCCTCTCCGTCTGGCCCCACCACTGCCTCTTCCAACCTGTTCAGGTCGAGGACTCTCCTCCGTCTCAGAAGCACTGTGTTCACCCGGCCTCTCAACCCAGCTTGGGTCTGTCACCTCATCATCCTCCGATCCCTCAGTCTGCTCCCCCCTCGGACTTCCTGCCCTGACAACAACTTCCCCACTGTCTGACAACCGTGTCTCCTCATCGTCGGACACCTCTTTACACACTTCCACTACGTCAAGAAGGTCATCATCACCCACAGACTGTGACTGGTGGAAAACCTGGGCATCGGAAAATTGCTCAGCAGCAACCGGACAAGTGGTTTGTGACTGTGGGAAGGGTCCAGAAAACAGTTCCTCAGAGTATGCCGGTTCAAATGGCAAATTTTCCTGGGAGGGGGCAGACTGGGGGGGAGGAGGCTGAGGTGCAGGAGCTGGAGGAGTGGGGATTTCGGTGACATGGGTGGACTGCGTGGAAGACTGACTGGTGGTGGACAAATTGCTCGAAGCATTGTCAGCAATCCACGACATCACCTGTTCGCACTGTTCGGGCCTCAACAGTGCTCTACCACGAGTCCCAGTAACTTCAGACATGAACCTAGGGAGTGTAGCTCTGCGGCGTTCCCCTGCTCCCTCATCAGCAGGTGGTGTCTCACCCCGCCCAGGACCACGGCCTCTGACCCCTGCAGTAGTTGGACGCCCACGTCCCCGCCCTCGTCCTCTACCCCTAGCCCTCGGGTTAAACATTTTTAAAATGAGAGTTATAACTTTTTTTTTTTTTTTACTTCTTTTTGTTTTTTTTTGTGTTTTTTTGTGTTTTTTTTTTTTTTTGTGTTTTTTGTTTTTTTTTGAGTTTTTAGAACCAAACAATCCTATCCTATTGCTATGGCTATTTTGTAGCCAAGTATCAAAGGAAGCACACTACTATGCCAGATGAGATGACACTGAGTTATTGCCTAATAGAAATCCAACCCCTACTGAATTTTGCCACTTCAGCCTTTGCTATGGATATGTGCGCCACTAAGCGCAGAACACAGCGGTCGCAAGTCTCACTACAAATTGCTCAGAATTGGCAAGTACATGCACTGCAGAAACTAAAGCCACCAGCAGATCAACCAGAAATCAAATATATAGAACGCTACTGTAGGCTTCAAGAAGCTGTTTGTATTCTCCTATGGCTATTTTCTAGCCAAGTATCAAAGGAAGCACACTACTATGCCAGATGAGATGACACTGAGTTAGTGCCTAATAGAAATCCAACCCCTACTGAATTTTCCCACTTCAGCCTTTGCTATGGATATGTGCGCCACTAAGCGCAGAACACAGCGGTCGCAAGTCTCACTACAAATTGCTCAGAATTGGCAAGTACATGCACTGCAGAAACTAAAGCCACCAGCAGATCAACCAGAAATCAAATATATAGAACGCTACTGTAGGCTTCAAGAAGCTGTTTGTATTCTCCTATGGCTATTTTCTAGCCAAGTATCAAAGGAAGCACACTACTATGCCAGATGAGATGACACTGAGTTAGTGCCTAATAGAAATCCAACCCCTACTGAATTTTCCCACTTCAGCCTTTGCTATGGATATGTGCGCCACTAAGCGCAGAACACAGCGGTCGCAAGTCTCACTACAAATTGCTCAGAATTGGCAAGTACATGCACTGCAGAAACTAAAGCCACCAGCAGATCAACCAGAAATCAAATATATAGAACGCTACTGTAGGCTTCAAGAAGCTGTTTGTATTCTCCTATGGCTATTTTCTAGCCAAGTATCAAAGGAAGCACACTACTATGCCAGATGAGATGACACTGAGTTAGTGCCTAATAGAAATCCAACCCCTACTGAATTTTCCCACTTCAGCCTTTGCTATGGATATGTGCGCCACTAAGCGCAGAACACAGCGGTCGCAAGTCTCACTACAAATTGCTCAGAATTGGCAAGTACATGCACTGCAGAAACTAAAGCCACCAGCAGATCAACCAGAAATCAAATATATAGAACGCTACTGTAGGCTTCAAGAAGCTGTTTGTATTCTCCTATGGCTATTTTCTAGCCAAGTATCAAAGGAAGCACACTACTATGCCAGATGAGATGACACTGAGTTAGTGCCTAATAGAAATCCAACCCCTACTGAATTTTCCCACTTCAGCCTTTGCTATGGATATGTGCGCCACTAAGCGCAGAACACAGCGGTCGCAAGTCTCACTACAAATTGCTCAGAATTGGCAAGTACATGCACTGCAGAAACTAAAGCCACCAGCAGATCAACCAGAAATCAAATATATAGAACGCTACTGTAGGCTTCAAGAAGCTGTTTGTATTCTCCTATGGCTATTTTCTAGCCAAGTATCAAAGGAAGCACACTACTATGCCAGATGAGATGACACTGAGTTATTGCCTAATAGAAATCCAACCCCTACTGAATTTTCCCACTTCGGTCTTTGCTATGGATATGTGTGCCACTAAGAGCTAAACACAACGGTAGCAAGTCCCCCTGCTAATTCCTCACAAAATGGTAAAAGATGCAAATTAAAATAAAAAAAGTAGAACGTTATTGTAGCCCTAAGAAGGGCTGTTGGGTTCTTTGAGAATCACTCCTGCCTAACAGTAAGCTAATAGAACACCCTAACGCTTTCCCTGACCAGCAGCAGCTCTCTCCCTAGCGGCATCCAGAGACAGAATGATCCGAGCAGCGCGGCCAGCGGCTAGTCTATCCCAGGGTCACCTGATCTGGCCAGCCAACCACTGCTATCGACGTGTAAGGGTACCACGTCATGCTGGGTGGAGTGCAGAGTCTCCTGGCTTGTGATTGGCTCTGTTTCTGGCCGCCAAAAAGCAAAACGGCGGGAGCTGCCATTTTCTCGAGCGGGCGAAGTATTCGTCCGAGCAACGAGCAGTTTCGAGTACGCTAATGCTCGACCGAGCATCAAGCTCGGACGAGCATGTTCGCTCATCTCTAGTTATAAGATATTGTTACATTGTGTTACAAGATATTGTTACATTGTGTTATAAGATATTGTTACATTGTGTTACAAGATATTGTTACATTGGGGGGGATTTACTAATTGTGCCGCAAGGACGACTGTCGGCATCGGAGATGAGTCTCCGCAAAGCACAGCCCGATGTATTAAAGTGGTGCACGGCTGTTAGTGATTACTGGGTAGACGGAACTAATCAGTCGTGCGCCAGGAAAATGCCGACAGTAATGAAGTGTGCGCCAAAATCTTACTTGCACTGCGCCTTAATTTTGCTCTCAGACCAATTTTTTTCCTGGTCTATTGTGCGCCTAAATTTGCGCCTAAAAATGCCGGCAAGATACACATAAATGTGGAGGATAATGTGGAAACGTTAGGTCACGCCCACATGCACCAAAAAAAACCTGAAGGTGTCGGGATAGTCGGAAACATCTGTTCTTTCTGCAACAAGAGCCCAAAAAGACACAAAAACCCGGCATTTTTTGGGCACAGATATGATAATACATGCCCCCCACTGTAACGATATCTTATAACACAACTGCACAAAGGTGAAGCCAAGGCGTACTTAAAAAACAACGAGTTAAAAGTAGCAAAAATGGCGCAAAATCGAAATAATGATGCAAGTCCCCATTGTGTTACAAGATAGGATTGCATTGTATTAAGACATTTCCTAGTGATTCCCTATGATAAAAGTGCTGATGCAGTTTATTTGTACAAAAGGCAGGGCTTTACTCGGAGGAAACGTTCGAATTAAGCCATTCATCTTACACGATCCGGCGCCACAGGACCCGTCTTCCTTGGTTCTATAGATCATATACATCTTTAGCTGACTCCTCATTTTTATGCCCTGGGAAAATGCAATTTCCATAGTAATTTGCACTGCGTGTAAACAGTGGAGCTGCATCTCATTAGGTCTGTGTAGTAGCTTGGCCAAACTTCCCTCCCATAAATTTTCCTAAACGTAAAAAAAATCTACTTAACACTTTCGCCTACCAGGCTGGACAAAGACGGGGGAAAAAAACACGGCGGATAAGATATTGTAACTAATTTCCAAACGTGTTCCCTAGAGGCTCGTGGACAGGATGATGGAATGATACATTTATCAAGGATATACATGTACAAGAAGCAGCCGGTTAGGAACAGGTAGGTGATATCTACTCATCCAGCTCATCAGATATTTGGTAATAAAAGAGTTACATTTCCAATACATCTTTTGCTCATAATTAAAGCTTCAGATTTATAAAAGCCACAATGGTAACATTCCGACACTCTCTAAAACTTGCCCTTCCTACAAAGGATTGAGGAGCCCGATCTACTTACACTTGTGTTGTTCGAAGAGGAGGGTGAGGTGCTGATAGCCTTCTGGTGGGTAACAATCATAACTGACATGTTGCCACGGATTCTTTTAGCCCCAAATCTTCATCCCTTTTATTCGCCTTGGTTAAAAATCCTTTGATTCGTACACCCCCGGTTACTCCTTGCACTCCTCGGCAGCGGGAGAATCAATCAAGTTGTAGCACACATCTTGTCATTACAATGCAATGATGTATTAGGGGAAACAGGAGGCTCGATGCCTTCCATTCATGGATAAATCTTCCCTTTACTACATGCGAACAAGGAAAGAGGCTGCTCCGATATTACCCCAGGTTTTTATATCTAAAAGTCTAACTGCGTATATCAATGAAGAATGGCATTTCCAGAACTTACCGACGGGGAAGAAAAAAAAATGCTGTGATTTTATTCCTCGCCCCAGCTCACCTCCGGTCTAATTCAATGTGGTTTACTGTTTGGTTGTAATAAAGCACAACACTATTGATGCTGTCTCTAACCATATCATGAATTATACCTCCGCTAGGCTGCATAACCTTTTGCCTGGGCTAGCAATGCTCTTTTATTAATGTTGCTTTCAAACATGAATATTAATCCATTAAATTAATTAAGCAAGATATCCAGCTGAAAGCCGCAGTGCGAGATAAAATAAGAACATATTTACGCCAATATTAAAGGAAAACACGTTTACCGCATATACACTCTGGGCAGATGAGTTCTGTTTAGATACACTTCCAGCCTATTAACAATCTGTTTTGCCGTATGACTGCAATTATTGTATTGACATAAAGACTTGTCTATATTGTGGGTTTTTTTCAGTTTACTCAACACTTGGTGTTAGTGTATGAGTCAGAGGAACGCAGTGTGGAAAATTCACAATCCATTGGTTATGCAAAGGACAATACATATGGAAATAACTAGCAGCGAAAGTGATTGGTAATATGTATTTGTCTACAAAACACATTAATAAAGCAAGGTAATGTACAAGGACAGGCAGCGGGAGCATTTTGAAATGCTGAAAAATTGGAGTTACAAGGGTGGTGGGGGGGTTGTTTGACCAAGTTTTTAAGTAAGATGCAAGGTAGAAAAAAACTATAGTGCATACAGAGGCCCACTTTAATCAAAACTAGTGCAGTCTACTATGTGCTGCCTGTGGAGTGTGCGGAGGGTGCAGATTAACCACTTACCGACATGTGACGTAATAGTACATCACACGTCAGCTGCAGGTGGTTGCAGAGGGCTCACGGGCTGAGCCCTCTCCATACAAGGTGGGCGTTTGCTGCATATTGCATATAAAAAAAGTTAAAACAATATTAAATAAAAATAGCTAAAAATTCAAATTTTCAATACCGCCCTTACTCTAGAACTGATATAAATAAACCGTAAAAATTATAAACATGTTAAGTATCGCCGCATCCTAAAACACCTGATCTATCAAAATATAATAAAGTTTTTTACCAACGTTTAACTCCATAACGGAAAATAGTGCCCAAAGTCGAAAATGCCACTTTTTTGCCATTTGATAAATATAAAATTTTTTATAAAAAGTGACCAAAAGGTTGTACATTACTTAAAATGGTAACATTAAAAACATCATGTATGAAAAAGTTATACATGATCGCACTGACCCAAAGAATAAAGAAGACATGTCATTTTGGGTGCCCAGTGAAAGCCTTAAAATCCAAGCCCACAAGAAAATGACGTAAATGCGTTTTTGTTACCAATCTCACTGCATTTGGAATTTTTTCCTGCTTGCCAGTACACGCCAAGTATTGTATATACTCGAGTATAATCTGAGGCATCTAATTTTAACACAAAAAACTGAGAAAATCTATTGACTTGAGTATAAGCCTAGGGTGAGAAATGCATTGGTCACAGCCTCCCAGTATATAGCCAGCAACCCCCCCCCCAGTATATAGCCAGCTCCTGCCCCCCAGAATATAGCCAGATCCTCCTGCCTTTTATATAGCCAGAAGCCTATGTTCCCCTGTATATCGCCAGCAGCCCCATAGGATATAGCCAGAAGCCCCCTGCCCCCTACCATATAGCCAGCAGCACCCTTGCATATAGCCAGTGTATTCCCCCTTGTATATATCCAGTGCCTGCCCCAAGTATATAGCCAGTGACTGCCCTACGCCCTACAGTATATAGCCAGTGCCTGTCCCCCATTATACAGTATAGCCAGTGCCTGTCCCTCAGTACATAGCTAGTGCCTTCCCCCCAGTATATAGCCATTGCCTGCCCCCCAGTATATAGCCAGTGCCTGCCCTACAGTATATAACCAGTGCCTGCTCTCCAGTATATAGTCAGTGCCAGTATATAGCAAGCAGCCCCCTGCCCAGCCTTAGAGAAAGCAAAAAACTCTGTACCCACCTTTCTGATGCCTCCCGCAGGTCTATCTTCAGCTCCATCTTCGGCTCCCCATGCGGTCCCGTCGCACAAACAGCCGTCCCACATGCAGCCGCGTAGAGACAAAAATGGAGCTGAAGACAGAAGACCTGTGGCGGGCGTACAGAGGGTTTTTTTCATTGACCTGAGAAAAAGCAGAGTTAGGCTTTTCAGTACATTTTTTGTGCTGAAAAACTCGGCTTATACTCAGAGTATATACGGTAATATTGAATACCGTCACTATGAAGTGTAATTTGTTATGCAGAAAACAAGCAGTCACACAAATCTCTACATGGATTTAGAGATTTTTTAAGGCGGGAAGTGAAAAATAAAAACGCAAAAACAAAAAAGGGCATGGTCGTTAAGGGGTTAATCAAAACCGGTGCCTGATATGGCGCCCCCTGCACAATTTTTTTGTCTACTTTGTGCATGCTGCAGAATTGTGGCACAGACAGCAATAAATATGGCACAATCTCTGACTAAGCAGTAACACGCCCCTTTACTGTCTTGTCGAACAGTGCAGCCACAACACAAAACTGGCGCAGATACTTTATAAATACATGTGCAAGCAGTCGAGCCGACTTTCATGCGACGCAAATCGGGGGATTCAAAATGTGTCGCAAGACATGCACTCACATTTACCAGGAAGAAGAAGGAGAACTCCAGCGGACCTCAGCAGGAAAGCAACACATGCAGGATCTCGGGCGCGCGAACTACGTGAATAGCGCCAGACTTCATCTTCGCCGCACCGCCCGGATCGGGGATCGCGGCAGGACCGGGAAAGTAAATGTGCCCCAATGTGTGTATTAGATGCACAAAATACACTGCAACTTTTGGGAAACGCATCAACTATTGATGTGTATAAATGTAGTGAGATGAGATGGCCAATCATGGCCATGGCTAGTAGAAAATGGTCACTTGGCCAAGCCCAAATTAAAATTATGGGTCAGTTCATTTCTAGTTGTGAGCCCTCATAAGCAGGGTCCTTCAATTCCATGTATTCTCCGTTTGTGTAACGTATGTGAACCCCTTATAGACTGAACAGCACCAAGGAATGAATTGTTCTTGTCCTATGTAATGTGTGTGAATCCCTTATTAATTTCACCACACCATGGAATTAAAGGAGAAATCACAACACCAAAAATAACTTGATAACAAACATTTACTATATGTCCGCTTTATGTTGACATGGTTTTCTTTTATGCATCCTCTTATTTTTGTAGCATGTTATGAGGTTTAGAATTTTAGGAGCAATTTCTTACATTTTCATAAAACACACAAAATCAGACATTTGAGGGACCTGCTTCAAGTGATTTTGAAAGGCCTATATAATAGTAAACCCCATTATAAAAAATGCACCGCTCAACGTATATAAAAAGTTTGTTAATCCTTTAAATTTTTCACAGGGGTTAAAGCAAAATTGGGTGCACTTTTGACATTTTGTTTTTTTCTGGATAAAGAGGTTGGCCACCTTCAACTTTTTCCCCCTGAATTATAATCACCGAAGGAAAATTCGAAAGAAGGTAAGTGGGACAATTGACACTTAGCCTGCCCTCGATCCATAGGCCAACCCCTTTAATGTATTTTTCTAAAGATTTACTACAAGATTTCTGAGTGGAAAAAACATTAAAACGCTTCAAAAAATTGATGCCCACAAGCCATGGCACTGAAAGGAAGGGGCACCAGGCAGGGCATTTGCAATTTAATGGCTATACAATCTTTATTTTTATTTTGGCAATTTGGACATACAGGGGCTTATTTTCTACGAGATTAGATGCACTTTACAAATACTTCATTTTAGTGGGTCTTTACCGTATTGATGCGATTTTATTATCACTTGAATGTATGGAGGAAATGAAAATCATCATTAACCGTCATGAATAGATATTGGGGCACATTTACTAAAGTCCCTGGGCCAGTTTTCTGTTACACTTTGCACGTTCTTTCACGTGCAAACTGTTTGCATAAGTATTTAAGAAGTGTTGCAACTGCACTAGTCTTCAGATGACACAAATTTTGTCACTGAATGGGGCACTCTGGTGCCCAGTCAGACCGTGCTCCACATTTAACATGCATAGTCCGACAGAAGTGTGTCATACCCCCCATGTTAAAGGTGCAAGGAAAAAAAGTTGGAGTAGTGCAGGGAGCAACAAATTCATGAAGAATGGGCACCACAAAACTGCACATAGTTTTTAGTAAATGTGACCCACGGTGTTTGCTTTGACCAATGTGCTCTGACTGCTGCAGTAACCATTTACAGCTGTTAGTAGATTTTGTCTGTTGCACAACACTACCAAAAACCTACATTTATGGAGGGGTCTCCGCTCCTGTGCCCTCTTTATACCCACCTCCTGATCTCAAGTCAGGTTGTATGATGGAGAAATATACAGTACACAACTCTGGCATCCCATCTCTAGGTCCCATCTTCTGACAATCAAATACCAAACACATGGTTATCCTGGTTTCCTGTCTCAGTTTGTAGCTGAGGAGGCATTTTTAGTCTTTTCCTATGTGTCAGTACAGGAGCAGAGAGTAGAGGTCAACATTTCAAGACGCCAATGTTTTTGATACAATTCTGCTGATGAATGTCCCCCATTTTGGTTTAGTAGGAGAAAACTTCCACAACATGGCTGGCTGTTCTAGAAAAGTCTTGTCACTCCACCATGATAAACTGACAAAGACTTTCTTTGACTATACTTTACCAAAACTCCTCACACAATCGAAAATCTACCTGATGTAGAGCTTTACAAGCCGCGTCTGTAGTCGCAGAACTGGGATCATTTGTAGTCTGTGTACACATCTAATTAGAATGGAGCGTGTAATACCGGAGCATTGCCGAGGTCTTTGTATCACCAGGCCTTCTGAGGGTTCATTATTTCAGAGTTTAGTCCCTAGCTTATACTTGTTCTGAAATCATCTTTGTACAAATAACAAGTACTATATTTCTAGAGGAAACTTACAAAACATATTACTTTTTACCATTAGGTATTACAATTAGTGCAGTAAAGGTAACACCGAGCTTCAGTGATATCAAAAGAGAGCTCTGACGGGGAAAACATGATGACTTCTGGTTTAGAACTATAACTAGAATAAATCATAGAATAAATCAATACATAAGTAAGTTTACTTGTTATCTAAGCTATGGGAATCCTACTACCTACCTATGGAAGGATGTTAAGACAAAAGGGCCATTAAAAATTGCAAAATGTTCCAACAGTTGCCATGTTAAAGTGACATTCTCTTTGCTTATATGCCACAAGGTTTGCCTTCGACTTATAATGCACTAACGCAAAGGTGGTGTTATCCTAAAATGTTATCTGCAAATCCTTCCCCATAATTCCTAGCCATTCATGCGTAGCCTTTAAAGGGAACCTGCCATCAGAAATTGCCTCAATAAACCACTACCAGTATGTTGTCAAGTAGTTGAACATCTTCCAGATTGTGTTTCTTTCACGGTCCAGCCTGGTGGGATGATTCAGAAAATCAACTTTAAGTGAGATGTAAGTTGGAGGTATAAAGTCAGTGAGGCGGAGAGTTTAACAAGAAAGTCAAGCTCTCAATGCCACTGAACACCTCCTCCCATGCAATTGACATCATGCGTTGGACTTCAGGAGATCTAATCAATGATGTCCCTGGATACAGGACCATCAATTACAGTGAAGAGGGTGTTTTAAGCTTGACTTTAGTGTTAAACTCTCCGCCTCCTTGACTTTATAAAATCACTTCAAAGTTGATTTTCTGGATGATTCCATGACACCAGGCCATGAAACAAACATGATGTAGAAGCTGCTCAGCTGCTTGACAAAATACTAGTAATGGTTTATTAGGCCAATTTCTCATGACAGGTTCCCTTTTAGAATTCACACACCTTAAACGAAACCTACCACCATGGATCTACCTATTAAGGAAGATCCATGCATCTAATGTATGTAAGAATAGCTAATCCTTTAGTCCCATGTATCTTTTGTAATCTATAATTGTCATAATATGCAAATTTACCATAGAGGCTATGTGGAGTATCCAGAGCTAAGGCTAAACGGCGTGGCTACAACACGCCCCATTAGCCTCTGTGATCTTCCTACCCAGATATCTCCAACGCCCAGCTATGAGGAGCTGTGCACAGTTCTGCGCATGCACAGTAGCTCTTGTTTCTGAGCCCAAACCGTGCAGCCTCCGGCTGCAGCTACGCAGACTAGTGTAGGTGTAGTGAAAATGTCTGGGAAGGAGGATCAAAGGGGCTACTGAGGCGTGGAGTAGCTGCTCCGTGTAGCCTCAGCTGCGACTACTCCACGCCCAAGTAGCCTCTGTCAGGATTCAGAGGTAGTGGACCCACTGTACCACCGCAGACGATGACATAAACGGACACCTGTGACAGGAGTCTAAGTGGCACCCAGCACCAGAGCCCGCCGCAAAGTGGCTTGGACTTGCTGCAGTGTGGTACCACCAGTGAGTGTGTGTAAATAGTTGAAGGAAATCATCCACCAGGATGAAGGATTATAAACCCCGCGCACAGACATGCTGGTGTGTGTGCCCTCTGGCAGGATCTCCTCTTCACTTAGCTTTGTATGCCCTGGTTTTTACAACTTTAACGTTAGCTTTTTGAAATTATGCAAATGAGGCTCACGAGCTCCAAACCCCATAGGTGTTAAAGGAGCCTGAAGCCCCTCAAGCTCATTTGCACCTCAAGCCAAAAAGGGCATAAAATGCTATAAGAAGAGTGGCCCAGCCAGAGCGGGCACACGCCAGTTTGTCTGTGTACTTGGTTTACAATCTTTGATCCTGTTGGTAAATGTCCTTTAAGTCATTAGACATTTTATCAGGTTCCTTTATCTCTCAGCTGTCAGTGGATACAGGACAGAAAGTGGATTTACACAAACTGCTTAAATAAGGCAGAAAGACAGAGGAAAAAATGAAGGACACAGGAACAGGTTTCTTTAATAAATTATATCCGAACCTAGTGTAAACTATTATCGTCTGTATAATTTATTGATTTAATTTAAAGTTTATTTACAGCTTTAAATTAACAGTTATTTTATGATGATACTTTTCCTTTAAAGGAGTATTTTAGCCACAAAAGTGTGCCACCTACTGAATCTGCAACTTCATGACTATTACAAGATCATTGCTACAAATCATTTGAACTGCGTCTCCAAAAAAGGTGACTCCTCTCCCCCATAAAATGAAAGAAAATAAATTCACCAACACCAAATACTACTCTGTTTTTTTTTATTATGGTGCATTAAATGATACAAATTTACTAAATATGCAAATTATAGTACCGACAATGAACACCATGGGGCAGATTTACTTACCCGGTCCATTCGCGATCCAGCGGCGCGTTCTCTGCTCTGGATTCGGGTCCGGCCGGGATTTATGAAGGTAGTTCTTCCGCCGTCCACCAGGTGGCGCTGCGGCGCTGAAAGTCATCTCATCGCGCGGGAATGCACCACCTCGGACCAGGTGAAGGTAAGCGCTCCTCAAGCGACACTTTTTCGGTTTTTAAATGCGGCGGTTTTTCCGAATACGTCGGGTTTTCGTTCGGCCACGCCCCCCGGGCAATTCAGGTACCATCGGCGCAAATCGGAAATATTCGGGTAACACGTCGGGAAAACGCGAATCGGGCCCTTAGTAAATGACCCCCCATATATAGATTTGTTCCTGGAAAGAAATCTTTTTTTCTTCCCAAGTCTCTGATCATAGACGATTTCGCCTTCTGCCTATCAATCTGTTACTGTACATGTAACCCTTCCTTGTAGAATATAATTAAGGTGATTGAGCAGCTTGGTCTTTACTACACATGGCACATGTAACATCTAAGACATCTAAGAACATCATTTAAATCCTACTTGTCATCTTCAAGGATTAAAAGAAAACACTCTCCATAACTGTGAGCATGAAAGGAAAGATATCAGCTCCCAAAGGCCTCCTAAACTGATAATGGGTCCATGCAGGGGACTTTAAAAGAGTTTTACAGCATATTAGGAGTCATGAATATCAGATCAGTCCAGGTCTGACACCTGTGACACCCATTGATTGTCTTCTGATGCTGGAATCAGCCCAGAGAACAAAGGCAGAAGTTACATTCACTGTGCAGCGTCTGATCTGTTTTATTTACCACCAGGATGAAGGATTATAAACCAAGTACACTGACATACTGGTGTGTGCCTCCTCTGGCAGGATCAGCTCTTAGTTAATCTTCTTATGCCCTTGTCATTAAGAAAAAAAAGCCTTTAAAATTATGCAAATGAACCTCATGGTCCCTGGGGTACACCAATGGCCCCCAGAGCCCCTCAGGCTTATTTGCATAATTTTAAATGCCCTTTTATTTTAGTAAAAAACAGGGCATAAGAAGCTAAAAGAGGAGCAGATCCTACCAGAGGGGGCACGCACCAGGATGTCTGTGTGCTTGATCTGCAATCCTCGATCCTTTAAAGGAAAACTCAGCTGCAATTCCCAAATCAGCCAATACACAGAGATTGGAGCTATTTTTCTAGTTTCATTCTCTTTGTCAATTTTGGTCATAGCCATTTGTTCTAATCTGTAGCTAAAAAGCCTCCACTGCTCTTATTTTATTATTCCATGTATTATTTTTATAGTTGCTTAGTACATTTCGGATAGAGTAGAATGAATAGCCATACACACAGTATTTACTGCAATGTGTTCAGTAGCAGTTATGTAAGTTGTAAGCCATTCTATTGGTTGTCTGCCGCTTAGTTCTCCGCTGTTATCACATTTAGCCAGATGTGCTATAACAGTGACCACGGTTTTAAAGTTCACATTATGCTACCCAGACATAAGGGGTTTAAAGGGTCATTTTATAGGGTTTTAACTTTGTTTCCCTTTTTTTTATATTCAAAATGTGATTCTATTCTCTGTGCAATGTATTTATGACTGTATATATCTCCACTGCACCATCAAAATGATAGCACGTTATAAATTGGGGTAAAAGAAACACATTCTAAGGATTTCCTAAAAAAATGGATTTCTGTTTAACTGTATAGGATCTCCCAGCACCTTTGTATATTGCATTTCTGTATATTTCATGTTATATGCTGCATCCAATGGGGGTCATTTACTAAGGGCCCGATTTGCGTTTTCCCGACATGTTACCCGAATATTTCCGATTTGCGCCGATTTCCCCTGAATTGCCCCGGGATTTTGGCATACGCGATCGAATTGTGTCGCATCGGCGCCGGCATGCACGCGACAGAAATCGGGGGGCGTGGCCGAGCAAAAACCCGACGGATTCGGAAAAAACGCCGCATTTAAAACAATAAAAGTGTCGCTTGGGACGCGCTTACCTTCACTCAGCCCGGCCCGGTGAAGTTGAGTGCGTTCAGATGCTTTTCAGCGCAGCAGCGCCACCTGGTGGATGGCGGAGGAACTACCTTGATGAATCCCGGCCAGACCCGAATCCACCGCAGATCGCGAACGGACCGGTTAAGTAAATCTGCCCCAATGTGTCTGTCCATTCCAAATAGATTTCTAATCAATAAGAAAACCACTGCTGATAAAACATCCCCGACCTTTCTGCTATAGGATAAGGTGACAATGTATGAGTGCTCTATCCACTCCTATAGAATGGCCATCAGATTGGGGGTCATTTATCTTTCTTCTTTTTTTTTTTACATTTATCATTTCAAATCGTCAAAAATTTGCAACATTTTTTGGCACAAAAAAACTCCAGATGAAGCCATACTTAAGGAAAAATGGAAAGAAATGACTTGAGACATTTGTGCAACATTTTTGAGACATTTGTATCAAATGTCTCAAAAAGAGATCTGAAAAAAAAATTTAAGACAAGGAAAAAGTGAGAATGATAAATTAACAAAGTAGCAGACGGAAAAAAGACAGGCAAAAAGTAGCCAAAACAAACAAAGATAAGATAAATGACCCCCATTGAGATCTACAGTCAGATTAACAACGGATTAGAGAAAGGGATACACTCTATCTGGTTTTAATAAATATAAAAGAAAATCGGTAATACAGGCGGTCCCCTACTTAAGAACACCTGACTTACATACGACCCCTAGTTACAAACGGACCTCTGGATTTTAGTAATTTGCTGTACTTTAGTCCCAGGCTCCAATAATCAGCTGTAACAGTTATCACTGGTGTCTGTAATTAAGATTTATTGTTAATTCTGGCTATTATGACAATCCAACATTTTTAAAATCCAATTGTCACAGAGACCAAAAAAATTTTGACTGGGGTTACAATAATAAAGTATACAGTTCCGACTTACATACAAACTCAACTTAAGTACAAACCTACAGACCCTATCTTGTATGTAGCCCGGGGACCGCCTGTACATTCCATTGCATCTGTTTTTTTTCAAGCCAAGGTTGAGACATACATAACAGTAATGTAACGTAAATCTACTCCTGATATTGGGTTAAAAATATGGATGGAAAAATACTAAAGTGTGAATAAGGCCTCACATTTTATAAAGTGTTGAGAAATATAAAATAATAAAGGCAAAACCTTTGACATGAGCCGGGGAAGCTCTACATCTGTCTTTATAATTACATTTATTCTCTCCTATTGTTAATACTCCATTATTTAGGAGAAATCAAGAACTGTCCCTGAACTGTATGTAGGGTGTTTTTTTGTGATTATAACTAGAGATGAGCGAACATGCTCGTCCGAGCTTGATGCTCGGTCGAGCATTAGGGTACTCGAAACTGCTCGTTGCTCGGACGAATACTTCGCCCGCTCGAGAAAATGGCAGCTCCCGCCGTTTTGCTTTTTGGCGGCCAGAAACAGAGCCAATCACAAGCCAGGAGACTCTGCACTCCACCCAGCATGACGTGGTACCCTTACACGTCGATAGCAGTGGTTGGCTGGCCAGATCAGGTGACCCTGGGATACACTAGCCGCTGCCCGCGCTGCTCGGATCATTCTGTGTCTGGATGCCGCTAGGGAGAGAGCTGCTGCTGGTCAGGGAAAGCGTTAGGGTGTTCTATTAGCTTACTGTTAGGCAGGAGTGATTCTCAAAGAACCCAACAGCCCTTCTTAGGGCTACAATAGCGTTCTACTTTTTTTATTTTAATTTGCATCTAGTACCATTTTGTGAGGAATTAGCAGGGGGACTTGCTACCGTTGTGTTTAGCTCTTAGTGGCACACATATCCATAGCAAAGACCGAAGTGGGAAAATTTAGTAGGGGTTGGATTTCAATTAGGCACTAACTCAGTGTCATCTCATCTGGCATAGTAGTGTGCTTTGATACTTGGCTAGAAAATAGCCATAGGAGAATACAAAGAGCTTACTTACGCCTACAGTAGCGTTCTATATATTTAATTTCTGGTTGATCTGCTGGTGGCTGTACTTTCTGCAGTGCATGTACTAGCCAATTCTGAGCAATTTGTAGTGAGACTTGCGACCGCTGTGTTCTGCGCTTAGTGACGCACATATCCATAGCAAAGACCGAAGTGGGAAAATTTAGTAGGGGTTGGATTTCAATTAGGCACTAACTCAGTGTCATCTCATCTGGCATAGTAGTGTGCTTTGATACTTGGCTAGAAAATAGCCATAGGAGAATACAAAGAGCTTACTTACGCCTACAGTAGCGTTCTATATATTTGATTTCTGGTTGATCTGCTGGTGGCTGTACTTTCTGCAGTGCATGTACTAGCCAATTCTGAGCAATTTGTAGTGAGACTTGCGACCGCTGTGTTCTGCGCTTAGTGACGCACATATCCATAGCAAAGACCGAAGTGGGAAAATTTAGTAGGGGTTGGATTTCAATTAGGCACTAACTCAGTGTCATCTCATCTGGCATAGTAGTGTGCTTTGATACTTGGCTAGAAAATAGCCATAGGAGAATACAAAGAGCTTACTTACGCCTACAGTAGCGTTCTATATATTTGATTTCTGGTTGATCTGCTGGTGGCTGTACTTTCTGCAGTGCATGTACTAGCCAATTCTGAGCAATTTGTAGTGAGACTTGCGACCGCTGTGTTCTGCGCTTAGTGACGCACATATCCATAGCAAAGACCGAAGTGGGAAAATTTAGTAGGGGTTGGATTTCAATTAGGCACTAACTCAGTGTCATCTCATCTGGCATAGTAGTGTGCTTTGATACTTGGCTAGAAAATAGCCATAGGAGAATACAAAGAGCTTACTTACGCCTACAGTAGCGTTCTATATATTTGATTTCTGGTTGATCTGCTGGTGGCTGTACTTTCTGCAGTGCATGTACTAGCCAATTCTGAGCAATTTGTAGTGAGACTTGCGACTGCTGTGTTCTGCGCTTAGTGACGCACATATCCATAGCAAAGACCGAAGTGGGAAAATTTAGTAGGGGTTGGATTTCAATTAGGCACTAACTCAGTGTCATCTCATCTGGCATAGTAGTGTGCTTTGATACTTGGCTAGAAAATAGCCATAGGAGAATACAAAGAGCTTACTTACGCCTACAGTAGCGTTCTATATATTTGATTTCTGGTTGATCTGCTGGTGGCTGTACTTTCTGCAGTGCATGTACTAGCCAATTCTGAGCAATTTGTAGTGAGACTTGCGACTGCTGTGTTCTGCGCTTAGTGACGCACATATCCATAGCAAAGACCGAAGTGGGAAAATTTAGTAGGGGTTGGATTTCAATTAGGCACTAACTCAGTGTCATCTCATCTGGCATAGTAGTGTGCTTTGATACTTGGCTAGAAAATAGCCATAGCAATAGGATAGCATTGTTTGGTTTTAAAAACTCAAAAAAAAACAAAAAACACAAAAAAAAACAAAAAACACAAAAAAAAACAAAAAACACAAAAAAAACCCCAAAAAAGTTAAAAAAAAAAAAAGTTATAACTCTCATTTTAAAAATGTTTAACCCGAGGGCTAGGGGTAGAGGACGAGGGCGGGGACGTGGGCGTCCAACTACTGCAGGGGTCAGAGGCCGTGGTCCTGGGCGGGGAGAGACACCACCTGCTGATGAGGGAGCAGGGGAACGCCGCAGAGCTACACTCCCTAGGTTCATGTCTGAAGTTACTGGGACTCGTGGTAGAGCACTGTTGAGGCCAGAACAGTGCGAACAGGTGATGTCGTGGATTGCTGACAATGCTTCGAGCAATTTGTCCACCACCAGTCAGTCTTCCACGCAGTCCACCCATGTCACCGAAATCGCCACTCCTCCAGCTCCTGCACCTCAGCCTCCTCCCCCCCAGTCTGCCCCCTCCCAGGAAAATTTGGCATTTGAACCGGCATACTCTGAGGAACTGTTTTCTGGACCCTTCCCACAGTCACAAACCACTTGTCCGGTTGCTGCTGAGCAATTTTCCGATGCCCAGGTTTTCCACCAGTCACAGTCTGTGGGTGATGATGACCTTCTTGACGTAGTGGAAGTGTGTAAAGAGGTGTCCGACGATGAGGAGACACGGTTGTCAGACAGTGGGGAAGTTGTTGTCAGGGCAGGAAGTCCGAGGGGGGAGCAGACTGAGGGCTCGGAGGATGATGAGGTGACAGACCCAAGCTGGGTTGAGAGGCCGGGTGAACACAGTGCTTCTGAGACGGAGGAGAGTCCTCGACCAGAACAGGTTGGAAGAGGCAGTGGTGGGGCCAGACGGAGAGGCAGGGCCAGAGCTGGTGCATCAGCGCCAAATGTGTCAACTAGTGAAGCTCCCGTGGCGAGGGCTCTTGCGGCGAGGGCTAGATCTTCAGAAGTCTGGGGGTTCTTTAAGGAAACACCGGATGACCGACGGACTGTGGTGTGCAACATTTGCCAAACCAGGCTCAGCAGGGGTTCCACCACTACTAGCTTAACTACCACCAGTATGCGCATGCATATGAATGCTAAACACCCCACTCAGTGGCAACAAGCCCGTTCACCTCCGGCCGTGCACACCACTGCTCCTTCCCCTGTGTCAGCTGCTAGTCAGCCCCCTGCCCAGGACCCTGCCACAAAAACCCCATCGTCGCCTCCACGATCCTCCACAGCATCCACCAGCGTTCAGCTCTCCATACCCCAGACGCTGGAGCGGAAACGCAAATATAGTGCAACCCACCCGCACGCCCAAGCCCTTAATGTGCACATCTCCAGATTGCTTAGCCTGGAGATGCTGCCCTATAGGCTAGTAGAGACCGAGGCCTTTCGCAAACCTCATGGCGGCGGCCGCCCCTCGGTATTCGGTCCCCAGCCGCCACTACTTTTCCCGATGTGCCGTCCCAGCCCTGCACCAGCACGTGTCAGACAACATCATCCGTGCCCTGACCAACGCCGTTTCTGACAAGGTCCACCTGACCACGGACACGTGGACGAGTGCTGCCGGGCAGGGCCACTATATATCGCTGACGGCACATTGGGTTAACTTGGTGGAGGCTGGGACCGAGTCTGACCCTGGGGCTGCTCATATACTGCCGACGCCGAGGATTGCGGGGCCTACCTCGGTCCAGGTGTTTCAGGCCTACTATGCCTCCTCCTCCTCCCACCCCTCCTCCACCTCCTCCTCCGAACTACCATCCGTGGGCACGGCGCCATCAGTCGGTAGCTCTAGGCACAGCAGCAGTGCCGTCGCTAAGCGACAGCAGGCGGTGCTCAAACTGCTGAGCCTAGGCGACAAAAGGCACACCGCCCAAGAGCTATTACAGGGCATCACGGCGCAGACTGATCTGTGGCTGGCACCGCTGAACCTCAAGCCGGGAATGGTTGTGTGTGACAACGGCCGTAACCTGGTGGCGGCTCTGCAACTCGGCAGACTGACACATGTGCCATGCCTGGCCCATGTGTTAAATCTGATAGTTCAGCGTTTCCTCAAGACATACCCCAATCTGTCTGATTTGCTCACGAAGGTGCGCCGCATCTGTGCGCATTTCAGGAAGTCCAGCCCAGATGCTGCCACTCTCAGGGCAGCGCAGCGCCGCCTCCAACTGCCCGCTCACCGACTGTTGTGCGACGTGCCCACGAGGTGGAATTCAACACTGACCATGTTATCCAGAGTTTACCAGCAGCGCAGAGCGATTGTAGACTGCCAGATGTCAACTTCCACCAGAACTGGTAGTCAGGTCAGTCAGCTTCCTCAAGTCTACAATGAGGAGTGGACGTGGATGTCTGATATCTGTCAGGTGCTGAGTAACTTTGAGGAGTCAACACAGATGGTCAGTGGCGATGCCGCCATCATCAGCCTCACCATCCCGCTGCTTGGCCTGTTGAAAAACTCTCTGGTCAGCATGAAGTCGGAAGCTTTGCGCTCGTCACAAGAGACAGGGGAAGAATATTCCCTTGTTGATAGCCAAAGCACCCTCAGGTCTGTTTCTCAGCGCATATCGGAGGAGGTGGAGGTGGAGGAGGATGAGGAGGAAGAGGAGGAGAATGTTGGCGAGACACAAGAGGGGACCATTGTTGAGTCCTTCACTGTTCAGCGTGTATGGGCAGAAGAAGAGGAGTTGGAGGAGTTGGAGGAGGAGGAAATGGACAGTCAGGCCAGTGAGGGGAGTGAATTCTTACGCGTTGGTACTCTGGCGCATATGGCAAATTTCATGCTAGGCTGCCTATCCCGTGACCCTCGCGTTCAAAGAATTTATTCCAGCACCGATTACTGGGTGTTCACTCTCCTGGACCCACGGTACAAGCAAAATCTTCCCACTCTCATCCCTGCAGAGGAAAGGAGTGTGAGAATGCATGAATACCAGCAGGCCCTAGTGCACAAGCTGAAACAGTATTTCCCTTCTGACAGCGCTAGCGGCAGAGTGCGTAGTTCTGCGGGACAAGTAGCGAGGGAGAGTAGGCGAGCAGGCAGCTTGTCCAGCACTGGCAAGGGTACGCTTTACAAGGCTTTTGCCAGCTTTATGTCACCCCAGCAAGAAACTGTCACCCGTCCCCAGTCTCGGCAGAGTAGGGCTGATCTTTACAGAAAGATGGTGAGGGAGTACGTAGCTGACCATACCATCGTCCTAAATGATCACACAGCTCCCTACAACTACTGGGTTTCAAAGCTGGACATGTGGCACGAACTGGCGCTGTACGCCTTGGAGGTTCTTGCCTGCCCTGCCGCTAGCGTCTTGTCCGAGCGGGTTTTCAGTGCAGCTGGTGGCATCATCACCGATAAGCGTACACGCCTGTCGACTGACAGCGCTGACAGGCTGACGCTTATTAAAATGAATAAAGGCTGGATTTCTCAGAATTTCCAATCTCCACCAGGTGAAGGAAGCTCAACCTGAATAATTGATCCACTCCTCCTCCTCCTCATTTTCCTCCTTCTCCTCCTCTTTGTACAGTAAAGCAGAGGAAAATGGCTATTTTTTGACAGGGCCCACTGGCTCTTGCTATAGTACTTCATGCATTTAATTTTTCTGGAGGGCCACCTACCCGGTCCTCTGTTTGAAACAATTTTTGTGAGTGCCACATACAGGCACTCAATCTATTCCATTTTTCTGGAGGGCCACCTACCCGGTCCTCTGTTTTAAAAAATTTTTGGGACTGCCACATACAGGCACTCAATCTATTCCATTTTACTGGAGGGCCACCTACCTGCTCCTCTGGTTTGAAAAATGTTTGGGACTGCCACATACAGGCACTCAATCTATTCCATTTTACTGGAGGGCCACCTACCTGCTCCTCTGGTTTGAAAAATGTTTGGGACTGCCACATACAGGCACTCAATCTATTACATTTTACTGCAGGGCCACCTACCTGCTCCTCTGGTTTGAAACATTTTTGGGACTGCCACATACAGGCACTCAATCTATTCCATTTTACTGGAGGGCCACCTACCTGCTCCTCTGGTTTGAAAAATGTTTGGGACTGCCACATACAGGCACTCAATCTATTCCATTTTACTGCAGGGCCACCTACCTGCTCCTCTGGTTTGAAACATTTTTGGGACTGCCACATACAGGCACTCAATCTATTCCATTTTACTGGAGGGCCACCTACCTGCTCCTCTGGTTTGAAAAATTTTTGGGACTGCCACATACAGGCACTCAATCTATTCCATTTTACTGCAGGGCCACCTACCTGCTCCTCTGGTTTGAAACATTTTTGGGACTGCCACATACAGGCACTCAATCTATTCCATTTTACTGGAGGGCCACCTACCTGCTCCTCTGGTTTGAAAAATGTTTGGGACTGCCACATACAGGCACTATCCAAATTAAATTGTCTCCATAGCAGCCTCCACACGTTGTCTCCATTGCTACCTCCAAAAGTCGTCCATATAGCTGCCTCCATACATCGTCCCTTTATCAAACGAGGTGTGTCAGGCAGAAATTTGGGTTGTTTTCATGGATTCCACATCAAAGTTGTTAACTTTGTCGCCACCCTGCTGTGTTATCCACAAAATATGCTGGCAAACTTTTACCATTTAGGGATATTATTTCAGCGCTTCTTGCGCATCTGTTTACATTCCCCTCACCCGGCATATCCTAAACTTATAAGAACGCTACTACACTTGATCTTATACAAAAGGTTCTTAGAAGTGCTGTTTGGGGAGTAGCCTAGAGACAGGGGCTTGGATTGGCGAAAGCTCGCCTGGCAGCGGAGCGCCAGCTCCATGCGCATCATGCGCTTCTTGCGCATCTGTTTACATTCCCCTCACCCGCCATATCCCAAACTTATAAGAACGCTACTACACTTAACTTGGTGCAGGCTGGGACCGAGTCTGACCCTGGGGCTGGTCATATACTGCCGACGCAGAGAATTGCGGGGCCTACCTCGGTCCAGGTCTCAAAGGCCTACTATACCTCCTCCCACCCCTCCTCCACCTCCTCCTCCTCCGAATTACCATCCGTGGGCATGGCGCCATCAGTCGGTAGCTCTAGGCACAGCAGCAGTGCCGTCGCTAAGCGACAGCAGGCGGTGCTGAAACTGCTGAGCCTAGGCGATAAAAGGCACACCGCCCAAGAGCTATTACAGGGCATTCCACATCAAAGTTGTTAACTTTGTCGCCACCCTGCTGTGTAATCCACAAAATATACTTGCAAACTTTTACCATTTAGGGATATTATTTCAGCGCTTCTTGCGCATCTGTTTACATTCCCCTCACCCGCCATATCCTAAACTTATAAGAACGCTACTACACTTGATCTTATACAAAAGGTTCTTAGAAGTGCTGTTTGGGGAGTAGCCTAGAGACAGGGGCTTGGATTGGCGAAAGCTCGCCTGGCAGCGGAGCGCCAGCTCCATGCCAAGATCCAACTAACATAGTTTTAACTGCAGCACCTTTAATCTACTACTAGTTCACTGCCTCCATACATGGTCCCCTTATCAAACGAGCTGTGTCAGGCAGAATTTTGGGTTGTTTTCATGGCTTCCATGTTAACTTTGTCGCCACCCTGCTGTGTAATCCACAAAATATACTGGCAAACTTTTATCATGTACCGATATTATTTGAGCGCTTCTTGCTCACCTCCTTTGGTTCCTCTCTGACACCCATTGGTTTGAAGCCTGAGTCCAATTAGGGTATGTCGCCATGCCACTCTCTAGCCTGCTGCCGCTGCCTCTGCACGCCGTCCCCTATAGTGTCAGGGTCAATTATTGGATGTTTTAGATGCTATCTAGCTTCATTCTGTCACTCTGTCATGGCCATGCTGTTGCCCATAATTTTGGCATAATGGTGCGATTAGGCAGCCTCAGAGGCATCCATGCATGCTGCCCCTGCTGTTTCCTGTCCATTTCCGTGGTGTTTCCATCCTTTTCTGAGGTTCCCAGGTGTTTGGCCAAGCTTCCCTGTGCAGAGCCTTGGTCCCCTTGAAAAATGCTCGAGTCTCCCATTGACTTCAATGGGGTTCGTTATTCGAGCCGAGCACTCGAGCATCGGGAAAAGTTCGTCTCGAATAACGAGTACCCGAGCATTTTAGTGTTCGCTCATCTCTAATTATAACCATGGCATAAAAACATTTTAAGGTGTATAACTGTAAAGTTATAGTATTAGCACAGCTGGGGAGAGACTTTGATAACAATTCCAATGATACCTGTATCATGCTGCCGCATTATTTCTATCCTGAGATATATCTGACATATATTTAACATTAGATTCAGATATCCCTGATGTGGGTGGGCACTTCCAGGTTGGGACATCAGCTCAGGGCAATGAAGCCAAACCAGGACAGCGAGTTTGTAATTGGCCGGTCTGAAGCATGCGATGAGTCGCATGCTTGTGACATCACTGAAGGTCCTTTGCCATCACACTAAGTACTTTCAAATGATGCAGGACAACTTGTTTGTAATTGGACAACCTTAACATGTGATGAGTCACATGCTTGTGACATCACTGCAGGTCTCACAGCCCCTCTCAACAAGCCTCCTGTTGCTTCTAGCTATACTATACTGTTTCCCATGGCAACCAGAAAGCATATCAAATGGAGATTAGCCTGGGTGGCAAGATAAAACCTCTGCTAGCTGCTAAACAGCTGCAGATAGCTAATTACAGTAAATAAGAGGATAGCTTATTTTTGCTTAGTGTAGTTAGGCAAACATTATTATAAGTTACAGTTGTACTTCAAAGGCATAGAATGGATTAAAAGTTAGAAAAATTTTGTCAAACTCCCCACTGTTCAAGGTCCACCATTTTCTACCTTGCAACCAATCGTCTGTTATCTTCTTGTGTGACCACTGAACACTGCAGCCAATCACTATCCTCTGCAGTCTGATAGTAATAATTACACAAGACCATGAAGGTTAATGAATGGAGAGAAATTAACATTTGCTGGCTTTAAGCATCTGAACAACAGTCCTGGAGTTGGAGGGGAATAAACAGGTGTTTCTTTTTACTTTTATTAAAGGGGTTGTCCGAGTTCTGAAAAAAAAAAAGTAAGGGAGGCCGGGAGGGTACTGCTTAAAAAAAGAAAGTCTTACTTACCTTCCGGTGCCCTCCTGTATCCAGCGCTGGATTCAGCTTCTGGCCGGCCGTGGCTGAGTACGCCTGTCCGTCCCTATACACAGCATTGTGTATGGGGGCCGGAAGGTTGTCGGGTCCGGCCGGAAGCTGAGTCCAGCTGGATACCGGAGGGCACCGGAAGGTAAGTAGGACTTTCTATTTTTAAGCAGCGCCCTCCCGGCCTCCCATAGTTTTTTTTTCAGAACTTGGACAACCCCTTTAACAACAACAATAACTACTACGAATACAACTACAACAACTGCAACTACAACAACTACTACAACAACTAAAACTACAACTATTATTATAGTCGTATTATTATCTTTAACCATTCTTCTTTCCCCCAGAACCTGGAGACTTTTAAAAACTTATAAAATGTTTGCAACAAAAACTTAGAATCTTAAGTTCTGTATCTTTAGCAGGTGAACTTATTTCATAAAAAATATTTCAACCACAACTTCTGCTATGTATGCTGCTCCTGCCTCATCTTTTACTGATCTGACTTAATGAACTCGGGGTCTCAGATGGTCTGGAAAAAATAGACTCCCTTGTGGGTGATCCATCACACTCCACTGGGACAATAGCATGTACTGCAACACTTCTACAGACACTTTACATTTCTCAGGTACAGGCAATGCAGCTAAAAATACTTGTATTTATGTACAGTGGAGACAGAGAGGATGGGTGAGAAAGTGAGAGCAGAAACATATAGGAAAACTATCACGAAAAGTCTTCTATATGGAACATTCATTATAATTGTCTTGTAGTCACAATAACAACTTTAATCATAATCTTATATTATATATGACTAAACAAAATAATATACAATAAAAATGTAAATCTATATGAACATTGGTAGTAGATGTGTGCTACCTGTTATTACATTCCCATGTGTTTCCATGGCCCCATATACAAAGCCATGTCTGCTAAGCCGACTGCAAAGCAACAACTTATAGAGCAGGTTCTGTTGCTTTCAATGCGGTCTCAGGAAGAGTTGTCAATTTATGAGAGAACCTCACTCACCAATGAAACATAGGGAAAGACAGAGAGTTGTGGACCCTCTGTGCTATCCAACCGGTTTGACTTTGGGCCGTCACTATGGGTGTTATCCTGGAACGGATCTGGACTTTGCTGCAGAGGGATCTCAACCTCTTGTAATGGTCTCGGTGTGGATAGCATATGGTCCATGTCAGGGGACACTAGTGTGAAGTACCAGGGGTCAGGCAGAACCTAGTAAGGGCATCCCAGTTTTTAGGGTAGGCAGAAATCCAACAGAATCAAAAAGACAAGCCAAAAATCATAGCTTTGTCTACAATTAGATCTGTGGTAATGGAAGCTGGATAGTGATGAAACCAGCATATTAAATACTCCATGACAAGCACACATTAATATATGCATTTATTTTTTTAATTTTTGTCAACTTTATATTGATATAGATTACACCAATTAAAATTTTTTAATATATTGACATTTATAGACATTGACATACAATAAATGGCATATCAGAAATGAAATTGGTTTTAAATGCTCTCCCCCTCCAAGAAAAAATAAATAAAGTAACAAAAACTATGGGGAGAGTTTTTGTGACATAGAAGGCATGACCGTAAAGGAATTGCAAGTTTTCTACTCTCTATGCCACCCTCAGGGCCAGCACCAGCACTGGGCATACCTGGGCAATGCTGGGGCCCAGAGCAGCTGGAGGGCCATATAAGGCTGTACATAATCCATGAATCCATGAGGGTGAGGAGGGCTTTATATAAAATATCCATGAGGGGGCCGTTTGGGTTGACAAACTAGGGAATATTTTAGGGAACAGGAGACTGTTTTAGTTTCTGAATTTTTAATGTCTCCATGTGAGTTCACTGCAAATGGGCCCACTGAGGATCTGTCATCCAGGGGCCTACTGAAACCTGGAACAGACCCTGGCCACCATCACACTAAGTAGTGGTGATGGGACAGGGCATGGAGCAGGCCGAAAAAACTCTACCTGGTTCTTGGCACAGGTATACAGTTCAATTCAATTAAGTAGAATTAATTCAAGCTGGAGCCTCTTTTTAGATGCGGCATGATGTGTGCATTGGGTGAAAGATGGATGACGCACATGGTGCACTAGCTCTTGAGAAATTCCCTCTGAAGCATAAGTAAGATGAGGAACCAGTCAATAGGTTTATAGCTTTTTTTATGGAATAGAAATGCAATTTTCAGCACATGTTATAAATACTATACATACTGGGCCTGGGCATTAAAGGGTTATACCACTGTAGACTGCATATAGAAAAACCCTACTTAAAAGCTACATGCTGAGCTCACAAACAGTCCGTAGCTTAACAATTTCACTTTATAATGTAATAACTTACCAGCTGAACAACTCGAGCTCCCCAAGCGATATACAATAATTACTTTGGTTACAATGCGACAAAATCTCATTTTCCTGAAATATTATTTTTCTTGGCCAAAACATGAATTTGAAATCTTGTTTGTAAAGCATTTCATACTATGTCGTGAGGGTGTAAATGGTGGCACTTTATACAAGGGGAAAGGTTTTATTAACAATAATTACCAAAATCATTGTTTTAGTTGACGTCTGTTTTTTAATGGAAACATGTCAGACGCTTAGAAGGTTGTATTCACAAAGGCTCAAAGCTGTATTCCATTAGGTTTTCGGGGACGTTTGAGGATAAACTTTTAAAGATGTTTAAAATGTTACAATTATTTTTGAAGGGAAAAAAGAAAAGCTGAAAGAAACTTGAATAAGCCATTTAGAAGTTAATAGAATACAAGTGCTACCGGCTACTCCAGTCATCTCAAGGTGAAACGAGGGTACATCAGACTCGTGATCCATGGGGGTCCCATGAGTGAGACCCCCAGTGATCAGCCAATTAGGCACCATCCTGTGTATATGGGCTAACTTATTTACATAGGACAACCCCTTTAAGTTGAATTTGGATGTAAGACGGAACTAGTATGACCCTGGCCATGGACATGAAGAAATAAATGGCGTGATTCTGGGGCTGCATGGTGGAACCGCAAACTTGTGAAGCCTTATCCGACTTCCCGGAGCCCTTTCGAGATAAGGATTCACCCTGGGACAACCCGTCTGACAGTAGAGGGCCAAATTAGCAAAATTAGTTGCCAAAATGAAATACGTACATTTTGGGAAATGGTGGTGTCTAGAGAAAAAAATTGCACTGCAGTCGGTGTAGGCGGCTACTATGAGGGGGTTGAATAAGGGGTTGAAGATTTTGGAGGCAGTGAATGGTCCCCTTTGAGTTTTAAAAAATATAAAAAATTACGATAAACTAAAAGTTCAAACCACCCTCCTTTCCCTAGAACTTATTTAAAAATAAAGAAAAAGAAAATCATAAACTTGTCTGGTATCTCAAAATGCCTTTTTTTCAAAATATAACAACGGTTATTCCTGGTGGTGAAACCCATAACATAATGTGAAAATCGGCATTTTTTTCCCTATTTTCCATCACATAAAATTTTGAATTTAAAGTGAGCAAAAGGTCAAAATGGTAGCAAAGAAAATGTCATCTTGTTGCACAAAAAATTACATCTTACACAGCTTTGTGTATCAAACAGTTGTTAGTGTCAGAATTGGGCAAAATCAAGATTTTTTTAATATACATTAGGGCAGATTTATCAAGCTGTCTGAAAGTCAGAATATTTCTAGTTGTCCACGGCAACCAATCACAGCTCAGTTTTCCTTTTGCCAGTGAATATTTTAAAGGGGAGCTGTGATTGGTTGCCATGGGCAACTATAAATATTCTGACTTTCAGACAGCTTGATAAATCTGCCCTTTCTGTCGTAATTTTTTAAGCTCTATTAAAACATACTGAAACATGTATAAATTTGTTTTTTCTGTGATTGAGCGCAAAGTTAAAGTTCTAAAAACGGAGCCCACAAGAACTTGACGCAAATGTGTTTTTTTGCCAATTTCACCTTATTTGGAATTTTTTTCCAGTTTTTGACTACTCAACATGAAATATTAGATACCATCACTAGGAACACTTTGGAGGGGATGTATTAACGCACTTGCGCCACAAAATCCTGGTGGTTTTGCATCCTAAACACTTTCTTAAATGCTCTGCACCACAGTTATCAAGGTTTTAGACCATTTTTTGGCAGCTTTCCAACTTGTCCGAATAAGGGTGTGGCTTTTCAAGAAAGAGGCGTGGCTTATGGGAAATTGTCCGTGCGTCTAAAATTCTGAGGCACAGTTTAGACCAACTACAAGTAGGTCTAAAGTAGGAACCAACAGTCTTATCTTGCACCAGAATTCATCATGACTGTGATAAATCTGGCACAGCAAAAGACTAGTGTTTTCCAGCTAGAAACTGCCAGAACCTGAGATACATTATTAAATCCCACCCCACACACACACACACTTTGCGTCATAGAAAAGAAGCTCTATATCAATACTCTAGATAGAGAGAGAAGATAGAAGTTGTGATGGATGGAGGGGAGGGGTGGGACATTTCGTGATTACACTCAACTCTAGTTGCAAAAAATAAAATACCAAAACTTTGATTGTCATTGAATAAACCTTCCCAAAGATCACTCTTTTTATGTACATGAATCAGCCTCCTAGGTACATGCTCCACAATTTCCTGTGTGGGTGTGTCTAAGCTGCACAAGCTATGGTTTCATTGGTCAGCAGAATGTACTTGTGATGATGTCACTAGAGGCAGGCTCCGCCCCTCCATCTTGCTGACTGTAGGTTTTTGCAGCGCTGATAAATATGGTTGTTATGGACTAAAATGGTAATAAATGGGGACTGAGAGGCAAAATACTTTGAGGGTTGATTCCCAGGGAGACCTGGAGCACAAATTTGTTTTTTTTGTTTTCTTAGCTCAGAATGACGGTTACCCTTTAAGTAATTGGTACAACCCCTTTTGACTGCAATTCAGCACAAAACTTGGTGAACTGTTTGCTTATTTCTAATCACCGGCTTCCCATACATTTTCATGAATTATAGAAGAAAGAATGGAAGAGTTGGAGTAATTTCTAGGAAGAAGATAATTTTAAATAAACATAAAAATCACACCCGTCCACACTCAAAAGAAATGCGAACATTTCCAACACCATAAAACTGAGCTTGTCACGTTTAAAGGTGGATAACTCTAAAGCTGTGGGGAATATTTCTTACGCTCTCACTTAGGTAATTTCCTTCACAATTTAACAGTTCAGCAGTTTAGGCTGTGCAAATGACTTGTAATAATTATGCTGGTTACAAAAGCTAATTTTCATGAAAGGTTAGCTCCACACGGCAGTATTGATTACAGTAATACTTTCATTTCAGCTAGTTGGCTTCTATTTTTAGTCTATGAGATACACATAAAACAGATCAAACTGAATTCTTTGTTTTGGTGGATATGATGTCAGTGAAATGCTGTTCTATGCAATTCCCTGTAAACGGTAGTAAACCCATTACGTGACCTCAATTTTAACTTTTGCATTTCTGATATCAATATACTGAAACTATGGGGCTCATTTACTAAGGGCCCGAATCGCTCATTTTCATCGGGTTTCCCGAAAATTACCTGTTTGCGCCGTTTTGCTCAGGGTTCTTGGTACATGCAATCGGATTGTGTTGCATCGGTGCCGGGTTTCACGCAACGGAAATCAGGGGTGTGGCCATCGGAAAACCCGACAGATTCAGAAAAAACACAGTATTTTTGTCGCTTGACAAGCACTTACATGCACCAGGAAGAGGATGGTAAACTCCGGCGGACCTCGGCGCAGCAGCGACACCTAGTGGATATTGGGCGCACAACCTTAGTGAATCCCGGCAAGCCCCGAATCAAGGTCGGATTATTTTCTGGAATATGCTTTAAGTGGACAACCCCTTTAAGGTTACTTGTTGACACTCATTCCATGGTAACTGAAGCTTTGCAAGGTGCTCCATGGTCTTTCAGGTCCTTAACATTTCAAATGGCTGCACGTTACTGGCCTATACAGTTGTATTTTCAAAAATTACCCCTTTCTCTAACATCACTAAGGTCCCATACAGAAATTCTCACTTATTTATTTTTCTAAATGCAGGTGGAGGCACAAATCACTAACTTATGATTTATCACTCTGGGCAAGAACCTACAAATTCCAGTTCCCGGGAAATAAATAGTAAAATCGAATTTAACTAAAGGTAACTGCAAATACCATATAAAGAACAATAATAATAATAATAATAATAATAATGATATGTGTTGTGCCTCATCAAACATTTGTGGGTATCCGTAGCCCAAATTTTGGGAGTAGGGATGAGTGGACCTGAACTGCAATGATCGAGTCTTTGGTAAAGATTGTGGGTTTGGGTTCTCCGACTCAATCCCAGACTTCAGCCTGAAGTCCAGGTTCCATGTTGGGCTGCTGAGCAGTCTATGAACCAGCTTTTCAAACAAACAACCACCAATTTAGCTCTGATGGCAAGTGTTAAGCCTTTAAATGCCACCAAAGCTTTGTTGTCATTTAAAGATAGTCGGCATTTAAAGGTTAACACCCAAGATTGATGTCAGCGCTAATCACAAGTGTTAACCTTGTGTTCGGATTTCGGTACCAGAACCAAACTTTGGTTCCAGGTTCGATTGAACCTGCCAATCCTAACCCTAAATGGGTCCGCTCATCACTATTCAGGAACTCTCAATGTTGCTTTTAAAATCAGTAGTAAAGATGTCGGCATATTTGCCCTAAATCTAGAAGGTTGGAAAATGACTCCAAATGTTCCGATGTTGGTAATACATACAGCATGTGCAAGACACAAAATAACACTGCAGTCTGATATCATAAAGCTTGTCCTAGTAACTCAGCATTAGAAATATGAAGCCAACAAAGTGTATTTCTGGGACCGATGAAAACTAAAAATCTGTAAATATAGAGATAAGACTTGTTCTCTTCTGTACCGTCTTTTAGTATTTATTTTGTTTCATTTTTATGACCCAGAATCAGCAGTGAATCCTCTGCAGAAGAGAAATATGATAAGTATATAAGAAGGGCATTTTTTAAAAATTCCAGTTTTATCACACGCATAAACTTTATGGTCAGAAAAAAAATATTTTGACTATAGGACAATCAGCAATATTTCATCATTCCTTTTCTATATCAGATCCAGAAAGAGTCCAATTCTAGAGACCAAGATAATAAGGGAGGAGCTTTCAGCTTATTCATGGTGGAATTCAAAAATCCATACATTTTTTATTTTTCCATGTAAATAGCTGTGTGAGGGCTTATTTTCTGCAAACAAGTTGCATTTTACAGTGACGGTATTTAATACAGTAACTCAAAATTATTCTTAACAAAAGTAAATCTTTATTAAGTTAATTTGTTAAAAAGCCATCCCAGAAAAATATATTTCAAAACATACCGTACACAATGGGGGTCATTTACTAAGGGCCCAATTCGCGTTTTCCCGACGTGTTACCCGAATATTTCCGATTTGCGCCGATTTCCCCTGAATTGCCCCGGGATTTTGGAGCAAGCGATCGGATTGTGGCGCATCGGCGCTGGCATGCACACGACTGAAATCGGGGGGCGTGGCCGAACAAAAACCTGACGGATTCGGAAAAATCGCTGCATTAAAAAAAAAAAAATCGGTCGCGGAGCTTGCACTTACCTTTACTCAGTCCGGCTCGGTGAACTCCAGCGCGTTGCGATGCTTTTCAGCACAGCAGCGCCACCTGGTGGACGGCGGAGGAACTACCTTAATAAATCCCGGCCGGACCCGAATCCAGCGCAGAGCACGTGCCGTTGGATCACGAATGGACCGGGTAAGTAAATCTGCCCCATTGTCCCACTATATTATATAATGGTGATTATTGCATATTGCATATGCCCCCTATAACATCACCAAAACACAAGTAAATATACAATATATAATATATGTTATCACACTTGCCCACATCCACCTTAATGGAAAATGGACATCTCAAACAATAATAACACATAAAATACAGGCAGTCCCGGGTTAGGCTCGCATCACACTCGCAACGCATGCTGCCAGGAACGCACGGCCCGAACGCTGCACCGCGGGAGTGAACTCAGCATGTCAGTTCACTCCCGCAGTGCAGCGTTCGGGTCGTGCGTTCCCGGCAGCATGCGGTGCGAGTGTGATGCGAGTGTGGAACGGGCCTTACTTACAAGATAGGTTCCATAGGTTTGTTCTTAAGTTGAATTTGTATGTAAACCGAAACTGTATATTTTATAATTGTAGATCCAGACAAAAAAATTTTTGCCCCAGTGACAATTGGAGTTTCAAATTTTTTTGCTGTAATTGGACCAAGGATTATCAATAAAACTTCATTACAGACTCCTTACAGCTGATCATTGTCGTCTGGGACTATAGTAAAGCATCCAGAGAGCTTCACCAGAGGCCACAGGGGACAGAGGGGTCCGTTTTAACTAGATGTCATCTGTAAGTTGAGTGTCCTAAAGTAGGGGGCCGTCTGTAAACCATTTAATAATTGTACATGGACCCACAGCAAAGAGAAAACCAAAATTTAGCCACAAACCAGGTTGCATGCACAAGACCATCATCACAGGACTCCGAAGAACGTTTTACATTCTACTTTTTTCGGGGATACTTTGTTAAGATGCTACCTTTTCTTACAGCTGCCAGCAGAATTGAAGGGTGTAGTCTACTAAGTCATACAATCCTTCATATACTGGATGCCAGATGGAGGCCAAAGCGCATACTCTTTTGACTACCATCCTAAAGTCTATGTCTATGGACACATTCATCCCCTAGATCAGTGATGGCGAACCTTTTAGGGACCGAGAGCCCAAACTGAAACCCCAAAGCCCCCTCGTTTATTGCGAGGTGTCAACCAAAAATAAAGCAGTAACTTATTGCTCCCTGTTCTTCAACAACGTTCAATCATACTGGCCTCCTGAGGACACCAACACAGTAGAAAAAAAGATTTGCATTATTGTAGCTTCTTTCTAGTGTCCCTCTGTACACAGAGAATCATGGGGCCAGCAGAAGGTTCTCCAAAGATAATTCGGCCCTGTCTACACATTCCCCTCTTCCTGTAGCCAAGTAAGTATCACATGAGACCACTGACTCATTCACATTGTGGGGAAAGTATTGGAAGGGTTAGTAAAAGACTACATACTGGAGTATGTGACATCAAATAGAATAATAAGTGATAGCCAGCATGGGTTTACTAAGAATAGAAGTTGTCAAACTAACCTTATCTGCTTCTATGAAGAGGTGAGCAGATGCCTGGATGGAGGAGCAGCTGTGGATATTGTGTTCTTGGAATTTGCAAAGGCATTTGACACTGTTCCTCATGGACGCCTGATGGGTAAAATTAGGGCTATTGGTTTGGCAGAAATCATTTGCAATTGGATTGAAAACTGGCTGAAGGATCGTATCCAGAGAGTTGTGGTCAATGATTCCTACTCGGAATGGTCACCAGTTATGAGTGGTGTACCCCAGGGTTCTGTGCTTGGCCCACTACTATTTAATATATTTATTAATGATATAAAGGTAGGAATTAATAGCACTGTGTCTATTTTTGCAGATGACACCAAACTGTGTAGTGTAATACAGTCTATGGAGGATGTTCATAGGCTGCAGGGTGACTTGGACAAACTGAATGTTTGGTCATCCACTTGGCAAATGAGGTTTAATGTGGATAAATGTAAGGTTATGCACCTGGGGGCCAATAATCCAAAGGCAAAATATGTACTTGGGGGAGTAAATCTGGGAGAGTCCCTTGTTGAGAAGGACCTGGGGGTACTAGTAGATCATAAATTGAATAACAGCATGCAATGTCAATCAGCTGCCTCTAAAGCTAGTAGGATCTTGTCGTGTATCAAAAGTGGTATGGACTCTCGTGATAGGGATGTAATATTACCCCTGTACAAGGCACTGGTTCGGCCTCACCTGGAATATGCTGTCCAGTTCTGGGCACCGGTCCATAAAAAGGATGCCCTGGAGCTGGAGAGGGTTCAACGTAGAGCCACAAAAATGATAAGGGGTATGGAGGGTCTTAGTTATGAGGAAAGATTAAAACAACTAGATTTATTTAGTCTGGAAAAGAGACGACTACGAGGGGACATGATTAATTTATTTAAATATATGAATGGTCCATACAAAAAATATGGTGGTAAGTTGTTTCAGATTAGATCAAATCAAAAGACGAGGGGGCACTGTCTCCGTCTGGAGAAAACAAGGTTTAATCACCGGAGGCGACAGGGCTTTTTTACTATGAGAACTGTCACTCTGTGGAATAGCCTGCCTCAGGCGCTGGTCACAGCAGGGACAGCAGAGAGCTTTAAGAAGGGTCTAGATGCCTTTTTACACCTAAATAACATTGATGGTTATGTTATATAGAATTGTTTCCCCTAAATCCCTTCCTCATCCAATCCCTTCCCTTCCTTGGTTGAACTTGATGGACAAGTGTCTTTTTTCAACCGTATAAACTATGAAACTATGTAACATTAAAATATCACTGAAAGCAGCATGTTTTAAGTTGTTTGGAACTGCAGGAAAATTCTTGAGTCCTGTCTGGTGTGCTGGGGCGATGGCCCGGGTGCCCACAGAAAGAGTTCGGAGTGCCACCTCTGGCACCTGTGCCATAGGTTCGGCATCACTGCCCTAGATTGTAAACTTTGAATGCCTATTCAGTGGGTATGCTATAAAAATATGTACGTGCATGCTTGTCGTATCTCTAGATGAGCAAAATTAGGGGGAATATATTAAGATTGTCTTTTTGTGTACCTGGCGGGGATTCCACCGATCCCTGCACCATCCAAAGTAGCACGTGGAGCGGTAAACAGAAAGAAATATTAGAAATAGCGCTTTTTAAATCTCTTGTGTTTTACAGGGCATATTATATTCCCCTCACTGTATCACAATGTGCTATGCTATATATGTTAATAAGTGGCCACCTAGTGCTTGTGCTGTGCATTGTGGCCTATCAAAACTCTCGTTATTATGTTATTATTATAAGTCAAATGTCCCAGGAAACTATTTTTTTCAGAAAGAAAAGGTAAAATGATGTATCTGCAATTAATTGGTGAGGGAAGTGGGCTATCTTTTAGGATATTTCTGGAACATGGCTGCCTTCTTGAAACTTGCCATATCGAATCAATGGCAACTTTTTACAATTGGATGGTGGTTGTGAAGCATATCAAAGAAAAACAGATTGTCTCTTGTAAAAGTTATCAACATGGAGATTCTCTGTAAATTTTAAGGTGGGTTCATAATAATTAGATCCAGCATATTCAGTTCTGTGTAAAGTGCCATGGACAACATGTCACAAAAGTTATTTATTAATGTTTTGCAGGATCCGGCAGTGCAGAGCTCAACAACCCTAGTGTAGTGCTGAGTAAGATTCATCATGGTGCTGATGAACTGTCAAGTTCTACTTTTAGACCTGCTTTTTGTACCTTCCTTATTTTTTGGCAGAAGCCGCCCCTTTATCAGAGACCACACCCTTTTCCAAAGACCACACCCCTATGTCGAACAAGTTGGAAAAGGAAAGAAAGGGTCTAAAAGCCTGCACAGATGTGTTGGTATTTTTTCACGCAAATTACACCAGAAATCTCGGGGTAGGGGACAGTAAAACAACTGGACTAGGTATCTCTCATCTCTAATTCCTGCCATCTACTTCCCCCATGTGGTCAGAAGCTATTAGGACAGATCTGTTTAAGTGTATCAATGTATAAATCAGTGCAGAAATGTGTGCGCATAAGTGTATAAATGTGCGATCATACAAATATGTAGAGTTTTTAAGAGGTTAGGGGGGCCCCCGATTCATAAGTCTGCTAATGGGCCCTTCCTCTCCTAGTTACGCCCCTGAATCATCCAGTTGGTGATGGAAACAACTGTGTAGCCTCCTCCTTAATCATAAAAGTTACTTTTCTAGCAATGTGCTTTATAATTTGTGACTACAGTCTATAAAACCCTCTACAATTGTTCTTTACTGTTCATAGTTAATATAACCTGCAAGATCCTTAGATCCCCGAAGAAACTTTGTTAGCTTACCAATGCGTTGCTTCATTTGTTGGGGTCATGTCATATTATGTCTGCATTGCCTCTCTGCACACTTGTTCAGCCTGTGCTTATCATCTATTTTTCACTGGATGCTATTATACTCCCTGGGCTTCTAGTATCTGCAGTGCATGAATAAAACAAGCTTTCTTATTCAGCCCTATTAAGTTTTGTTTCCCTCATTAGGAGTTTTAATCTCCACACAGTGCCTCATTGATATTACTTACAACTGGTTCCGTGTGGAACCTCATCAGAAAGTGTAACACCACAGATGGTGCAAATAATTTCTGCCCTGTTAATTGAGTTACCAGGGGAGGAAATTCCAAGCATAAGAGACCAAACAAAAAGCACTAATGACTACATTTATTAAACTGTGCAATGCCTGGCTGCTTCCCGGAGAATATGGGGGAAAAAATTACAAATAAAAACAGTAAGACAGACTAAAATATTCAAAAGCAATTCTGCATTGCCTCCGGTAGACCACACCGCCGGCAAAAATCAATAGCCAGATATTTTCTGCAAATCAGAGGACACTGCCTCCATCCACTTACATCAAGATGAAGTCATAGAACCAGACTCTAACTACGGTAAATGGAAGATCAGAGTATCGGATGATGCTTATTCTATCAATTTGTCATATTAAATGACTGTTAATGTCTTAAGGATGCAGCACGTTTCCTTTTTGACATTTTCCAAACACTTGGAAAGAAACATGTTTTGTGATGAACATGAAACTCTAGTTCAGGGGGGGGATTGTGTGCAAAATATTCAGGATGAAAAACACTTCCATCAGTTGATATTATAAGAAACTTTAGTTTTCAAACAGAAAAATCCCTGTATTCATATAGACATCATAAGCAAGTGATTTGGAACGTCATGATACTGTCTATTCATCCCAATGGCCAGGAGGAAGCAGAGGAGAAGGATAGTTCAGTGGATGTTCAATACATTGACTGTTAAAGGGGTATTCCAGGAATCAGCATAATTCATATACAAACGGGCACTCAAAATATAAGCTAATGTGTAATTAGTTGTTATTTAAAATTTTGCTCCCCTTAGCAGAAAAATGCTGGTTACAAACACTGTAAGGAAGAATTAAAATGCTACTGGCCCTTTAATCAGTCCGTTAATTTCCTCCGTGCGGTCCATTGCGGAGAAGACAGAGGACAGAAGATGGCCGCTGGTCACATGTCCACATCACATGTCCTGCACCTGCCTGGGCAGGTCATGTGATCACCACTATGTTTGGCTGTAGTCAGTTGGTTGCAGTGCATCCAGAGTGACTACTGTTGTGGTGATGTGCAGGGATGGCAGTTACACAAGATTACTATGTTAACAGAGCAGCACAGTCTGTTATATCATCACCGGGAGCAGAGAATAAGAGGGAGAAGGAGTTACTGCGAACTAAAGGATGATGGGACTTGTAGTTTCCAGTGGCGGCCATCTTAGTGATAACTCCACCTACTTTAAAGAGGCCATAAATTTAGTAAATCATGAAATCAAACTATTTAAGCTCCCTTTTGTGACTAATGACATTGAGTATTTATAGCATCATGGGTTTTTGTGTCAGACGTTCATATTCCCTGAATACCCTTTTAATGGCCAACCATGGCCAAAGTCAACTGTAGACAAAGTGGCAATGAGTAGAGACTCGAGACAACAGCCAACAAGTAAGACATTGGTAAATTTCACCAGGATGTCCAACTTTTGCCTAATAGTAATTTTATCAATAAGCATAATATCCAACTAGATCTCATCAAGGATGGATTTAGACCCTATTGAGATATACTAACTTTTTGATGTGTTAAGAATCAAATACAGTAAGCAATATGTTTCCTCTTGTAGTAGCTGTCTGCAAAGCCTTAAAGGGTTTGATCATTCTTTTATATAAGTTGTCCCCGTGCCTTTAATAATAATCCAAGAATATTCATCAAGTGATTCAGCATTCCTGCTACTTACATTTGTGCTGTCTGCAAACTCTATGTGATTCTTTTTGTGAGCAATGATGAGAAGTAGGAGCTGCAGCAACAGAGTTATGACTCATCCTGCCCCTCTCCCCCTTTCTGTCTCTGCCAGTACGGATGGACTGTGAGGGAGAGAGAGAGATGCTGTGGGAGACACTATAATGATGGCTTATTGCAATCAAGTTGTGGAAAAAATGCCACCATGGTAAGAATGGAAAGTCTGAAGCTTTCAAAGGCGACAATGGTACAGGTACATATACTTGCAGAGACACTTCTAATTCAGCAGATTTATTAAAAGCGGCCAACACCTATAAGAGTTTCAACTATTTATATTTTTTACACCGCACTTCTTTCTGTATGCTCATTTTTCTGTTGTGCTGAAACAATGGGGCTACTATGGGTCGCCGGAACGTACTTTCGCCGGATTTTGTAAATTTTCTGGATTTGTGCCGCCCTGACAGCTGTTTAGAAGCGATTTTGTCCCAATCACGCCGGCTTTCATGCAACAGAAATCGGGGGGGGGGGGGGGGGTTGGGCACCGCTGGACGTTCTGACGGATTCGGACTGAGCACGGGATGTAACTCTAACACATGCAGGATCTCGGGCACCAAGGACTGGTAAGTAAATGTGCCCCAATGAGTTAAGAAATTGTGGTCTAGCCAAGTTATGGAATCACAAACCATGCTAAGTCACTGGTCAGGAAAAATAGACATTAAAGAATATACAGAGTAACTTTCTATCCCAATGCTTTCATGTTTTTTACATTAAAATGGTAGACATTACATAAAACACGTAAAGAATAGAAACCACAGCAGTAAGTATTTTTAGAACATTTCTAGAAAAATAGTGGAGATTAAACCTTATGAGAGAAGGGGAAAATGGTTAAAGAGCATCATGAAAGAGCCTCTAAAAAGTAAAGCGTTGTGAGGTTACTGGGGCTAAAACTTGGTTGTATCACTAGTGCCATCAGATAAAATTATTCTGGAGGCCCAGCCTTTATCATTCGCTAGGAAATAGACCCTACTAGCCCCCAAATTAGGTTGTCTTCTATTATACTGGCCAGTATCAAGATAGACCAATTGCCCTCCAAAAGAATTTTCCATTTCAGTCCAATAATGTTTTAAGCCAACAGAGTTTTCCCATAATTTGTATCAGTTATCAATAGGATTCTTACAGGACATCTACCACCACATTTAGGGGTGGTAGACCATCCCCAAACGGATGCTCATTACCTTAGGGGTGATGGGGGACTCCTGCTGGCATGCTCCGGGCCATCTTCTATACCGAAATATGCAGTTATAAACTTTATGCAAATGAGCCGGTGGCACTCACCTCTCGGCTAGCCGAGAGCCTCCTGGCTCCGTCAGAGCATGATTTATGCAGGCCCCCTCATTGATATTCATCCACGTCATACTGCAGACAGCCGGTGACGTCACACAGCTACCTGCTAATCTTGTGCATGCCCTGGAATTACCTTCCTTGTGCAGCCACATTTCTCTCCCGCTGGCTGTGTAAGGGAGGTAGTTCCTGCGAATGCGCAAGATTAGCAGACAGCTGTGTGACGTCACGTGTGTGACGTCACGTGTGTGACGTGTAATGTCTGCAGCTCTTTCTGTTGGCAAAGTGGATGGATATCAATGAGGGGGCGTGCATAAATTATGTTCCGACAGAGCCAGGAGGCACTCGGCTAGCTTTATAACTTCGGAATAGAAGAAGGCCCGGAGCATGCCAGAAGGAGCGCCCCATCACGCCTAAGGTAACAAGCATCCATTTGGGGACAGTCTACCTCCCCTAAATGTGGTGTTAGATGTCCTTTAAAAAGGGCTTGATCACTGGGACCCCCACCTACAGATAAATGTTCCCTGTATAAAATGAAGAAGAGCCTTAGAAGTAAAGCATTGGACTTTCATACGTTTCATTGATGCTGTTTCCCGTGAATTATCCACTTGTAACTAGATGATGTGCTAATTATAGGGTAACCCCATTGTTGATATCGGAATTGCTGGGTGTTGGACCCCCATGACATCTGATATTGAGGAGTTATCTTTTGCATAGGTCATCAACATTTTTAGCCCAGGAAAAAAACCCTAAAGTTTTTCCTTGTGGTACTCCAACATGAAAACAAAGATGACTTACTCTTCACCCCCACAATCTAATTAGTATGCAATGTGCAAGGGACAGCAGGACTAGTATTACAGATACATCTTTTGTCCTGCATTGTATAAACTGACAGCATAGCCTAAGAGCATAGCTATTACCATTAGTGATGTGTAATCACCAGCATATGTACTTTGTGAAATATAAGTACCATGTTACTGGTTCTGAGCTGTCTCGAGAGACTAGTTGGCTTCCATCAGCAACTCAAGCACCTCCTCGTCTCCTTTCCCACTGATTATTGTTTGCTTTGGAGTTGCTCTTAAAGATGGTGCAATTTCTTGAAAGAAAATGATAGCAGCAATGATTAAAATTCTAGACTGAACACACGAGAAAATTGGTCAAAGAAACAATATACAGTACTAAGATTTAGAGAAACACAGCTATTTCCATTCTATTATTAGCATGATAGAAAGGCCTGGACAGATATATCATCCTACCCTTGGCTGGACATGTGTAGATATGTATATCAGGGGATAACTAGATTTTCAAGGCAATTTTGTGATATGTTTTATGTGCAGTGTAGTGCAGTGCAGTGTTATGTGTGTGTTGCAGAATTTTTAAGCAATTTCTCAGAATTTTATTGAATTGGTTTCATAAGAAATTAAAGAAACTTGTCTTGTAAAACAAAAATTTTCTCTTTTACTGAAAAGGGCATATAAAGCCAGGTCATAGGTCAGTGGTGGCAAACCTATGGCACCGGTGGTCCCCTCAGTGGGCACTCAGGCTGTTGCCCCCGCACTGAATTCACCAGAAAGAGATCCTCCTGCAGGCCCAGGTAGCCCAGGACGTGACACACTCAGCATTATTTTAAAGAGAAGCATCTGGGTCTACCTGAGACTGCAGGAAGAGAAGGTATGGACATGGGCACATTATCATTGGCTCCATTAAAGTTCCTGCTCTTGGCCCCACATTTTTTCCTGTTCAGTGGGTTGTCAAGGGAAGCTCCAATGGGAATCCAAATTTTTCCTCCTTCTATCGACAATATTTGTGTTGTGCTAGAATTGCTGTGTTGGCACTTTGCAATAATTAAGTGGGTCTGGGTTGCAGTTTGGGCACTCAGTCTCTAATAGGTTCGCCATCACTGTCATAGGTTATGGGTTCATTTATATAATCATTAAAAAGTAAAATTCCATATGTATCGAAAACAAATTCTATATCTTCGGTGTATTATCAAAGATGAGTGTTGAAATGGACTTCCTCTATTTGCCTTCTACAATATAGTATAGATGTTTTTATTCTTACAGGTGCTGATCCTCCATTTCTTTTTTACAAAGGCATGTATGTAACGTATAGTTTCCATGAATATGCAGCACCTTACTCTTATAAAAATTCACTCGGACCACATCCCATGACATCCCTGAACAAGCCAACAGTTGGATCCAGTGTGGTCTAAAGGACATCTACCTCCAAATTACTGCTCATTCCGTCTAGGGGAGTTACATTTTCTGGCATCTTTAATAACAAAATATTAACTTTGTAAAACAGTACAAGGCGCTCAGGCTGACAGCAACCAAGTGCCTTTCCGCTTCCCTGGGTTTTAATTCATGCACGACCCCTCTGGGTATTTCTTTCAATCTGAAGAGCTTTCTGCACTTTGCAATGAATGGTTCAAAAGCCCTTTCCGTCAGCTCTGAGTATCTGCTGTAAGTATCCAACCAAAATTCTGATAAAGCTCCTACCCCCAGCAGATGGGAGGGGCTGCAGAGAAGCACAATATAGAGAGCACAAAGCTCTTCAGGCTGAAAGACCTGTCCAGAGCCAGAGATGAATAGTAACTTAACTTTTCACAGT
Organism: Engystomops pustulosus; assembly: GCF_040894005.1. Classification (NCBI taxonomy): domain Eukaryota; kingdom Metazoa; phylum Chordata; class Amphibia; order Anura; family Leptodactylidae; genus Engystomops; species Engystomops pustulosus. Next base: position 177,737,413 of record NC_092415.1, on the reverse strand, counting down.
CCTGTCACTACCGACACTAATGACACATTCCCTTTAAAGAGGGAATACCATTGATAGAGTCCCTTTTAACAGGGTGACTGGGCCACTAGCTGAGATAGCAGCATAGCATCAGAATACACATATTCAAACTTGCCACCAATTTTTTTGGTACTACAAGGCTTCATCTGGCTTTAGCTTATGTATTGTACTGTGAAAAGAAAAGAGAAAAATAAATACTGTGTATTTTTTATTAGCACAAGCTGTACATTGGAGGTAACACTACATGGAGTAGACTCGTCACGTCTATTACATGCTGCCGTATAGTAACTATTATCATTGGGATCCGCTTTGTGGGCCCCTTGGGTTATCATAAACACACTCATTAAGCATTGACAATCACATGTACCGGTGCATTACTGACAAGCGTTTTCATTTCCGTCTTTTCCTGGGATTTGCAAACAATTAGTATTCCAGCAGCTGATGAGGTGTCTGCAAAGTGCTAATTAAATAATCTATTAATGAAATAATTACTCCACTGCTCTAATCCGTTTCATTCACTGTGACTTGATACCATGGATTATTTAAAATGAACTAAAGCTCGTGGAAGTGCTCAGCCGAGCTCCGCGCTCTTAGTCCTTACAGAGTAACACGATCCGGGCTGAGAGCTTCACTTTATCACGTCGTTGTGTATTTGCCTATAGAAAAATGGAAACTTTCCACTGAGCTTGTATTTGTTTGCCCTAATAACCAAAAAGGACTAGAATTACGCTTAAGTGCAGGGTTGAAGATTACATGTACTGTAGATATAATCCACATGAAAAGCCGAGTTAGTTTGAAAATGTCTTGTTTTTATCTTTCTTATATTTCCTATGAGTACAACGCAAGGCGTATTCTAGAAGATTCAGTGTTTTCTTCCTTGTTTCTGTACCTTTATCTTGCCTGGAATAAAGATATCACTGAATAGATGGCCAATAACAGGAGCAGCCTGTGTGTAGTGTGTGACATCATCAAAATAATACTCTGCTTATAAATGATGTCACAGCCTATAGTAACATCATTGTAATGGAACACAGCCTGACAATATAGGCAATGGGGCAGAGTTACTAAAAGTTGATGAGTGGACTGGGTCGTGTTTGGGATCAACAGAGTTTTGGTTTCAGTACCTGAACCGACCACTTAAACCTGCGATCAGAGCTGAAACAGAGCGGTTGTGGGCTGCTGGCAACAAAAGCAGGTGGCATGTGTGCAACAGAGTAGTAGTAAGTGCCAGCAGCGAGTGTTACCAGCAGGGGTGAGCCAGAACACCGAACACAAAAGCCAGACTTTTGGCTGAATTCGGAGACCTTAGCCCACAATGTTCGGTACCGATTTAAACATTTCGGTTCTGGTCCGATCATCCCTACTTACAATGTCTAAAAGTTAGGCTACATTCACACGAATGTATGGGGGACGTTTTTACAGTTAATGTATATATGGCTTATATACCTCCCCCATACACTTCTATGGGTCCACGGCCCCTTACGGGAGTGCTACGGTGCAGCACATGGACATGTCTGCTGTATATTACTATGGAGAGGGACAGGGGTGGGCTGCGCTCATCCCCTGCTCCTCTCCGCAGCGCTGATGTATACATACATTGAGTGAATGCAGCCTAAGGCCGTGAGCCCATAGAAGTGTATAGGGGACGTGTGTATGCCGTATATACGTCCCCCATATGTTTGTGTGAATGTAGCCTTAGACAGTAAGGAATAAGTTGGGCTAACACTACGTGATAAGTCTAGTTGAAAGGATAAAGTCACCAACAAGAATGTTTATCAGGGTAAGTATAAGACCTTGGTAAAGCTTCTCTTCTGTCAGTAGAAACAGGGGCACTGCACACATTCATCCATGCCCCATCCGTGAACACCTTTCCCATGTCAGTGGTGGGAAGGGTGTGCCAAGACATATGCATGTGGGCATCTGCAACTGCACAGGTGTTCATGGAGGGGGGTGTATAAAGTAATGAGGGCATGGCCCCCTGATCAGCAGTACACAGGACTTCACACAAAATCTCAAGTCCTTCTACCATGTGACCTACAGCTCCAATGGACAGAAGAGAACATTTACCAACTTAAGCAAAATTTGGGTGACCTTGTTAGGGCATTATACATAATTCTGAAAACATTGTTATTAATGGCCAGCCCCTTTAAGACTGTCTAGCTTGACAAAAAAATTCTATGTGCATTTCCTGCAAACTACTCCCTGATGCCATTTTGGGTCAGAAGTTTAAAAATTGTCTAAAAACCTTAATAAATGTAAAGCCTATGGAAGCTAAAAAAAATTGTATTGTGAAATGATTACAATAGACAGCAAAGTAGAGGGAGGAGGGTTTGGAGGTCATTATGAAATAATTACAGCAATACACAGCCAATCACAGCTTTACATAAAAGGCATGGCCTACTATTATAGCATCATCTTGGAATGAAAAATCAGACTTCTGTGACATCACAAACATAGCTCATGACATCATAAACAGGGCATGAGATTGAAAACAAACACAACTATGCCATTATAAACTTAGTTTATTGAAGAAGACATAAGATAAACAAACATTATAATTCCTGAATATAGATAAAAACTGTTATGACATCATCACCATGTAACAATCTCAAAATTGAGATAAATCCTGTGGTAAGATTAGAATAGTAAAATGTAGGAATAAATTATAATTGTGACATTTTTAAAACAAGTTGGCCACTTCATGTTTTCTGTAACATTTGGTAAGGGGAACATACTAATATACATTTATTAATGGTTTAAAATTGTCTTAAAACAAGATACTATTCTTATCTCTGTCCGGTGCATTGTGCTCCCTTATGTATACAGGGGCAAAGTTGTGATGTCATATCCATAGCGTGCACCCACTCCATGCCCTGATGGCACCCTGTCAGTCGGTCACCTCAAATGTACTATTTGGCATTTATCCCTATATAATACTTACCATTTATACACTTACAAGGTCTTTCCCCTCACACAGTCTTTCCCCTCACACAATTTCAATTTTTATACCTGTTACCTTGCTTTTATACATGGAGCACACATTTTATATTGGCTTTTTCTATGATGTACACTCGTCCATACACAGTGGGTATTTTTTCCACGATTTGTTTTTAATATTCCATTTTTTGTTGCTCAATAAAATGACTTGATTACTTGACTTGATTACTTGAGTATGCATCCTCTTTTTCTTTGTTCTTTTTGTACTTATTTGCTTGAGATGCGGTTTTGAGTTATCTCTTCACCCATTTTTTGTATACTGACTGCACCCTGTAACACTGGGAAGCACATGGCTGGGCAGAGTAGGGAGGAGGGTGAGCGCTCCTCTCCCCTCTCCACAGAAAGAATGGCTCTGTCATGAAGGGGTGAGACACTGTGGGGCAGATTTACTTACCCAGTCCAGTCACGATCCAGCGGTGCGTTCTCCGACGCTGATTCGGGTTCTGCCGGGATTCACTAAAGTCGTGCGCCCGATGTCCACCAGGTGTCGCCTCTGCACTGAAGTCCGGCGTAATTCACCTCCTTCGTCTCGGTGTATGTGAGTGCTATTTTTGAGACACTTTTTTTTTTTTTATTCTGCAGTTTTTCTTATCCGTCTGGTTTTCCGACGGCCACACCCCCCGATTTCTGTTGCGTGAAAGACGACGCCGATGTGCCAGAATCCATTCAGGTGTGCCAAAATCCTGGGGCAATTTGTAGCAAATCGGAAAAACGTGATTCGGACCCTTGGTAAATGTGCCCCTGTGTGTTCACTGCACTATGAATGGCCACTGTAGACCTATATGGAAGCCGTAATATGGCCGCAAATTGTGCGGCAACACTACAAGCAGAGGTGGCAGAGGCTTCACAGGGAGTTCACTATGGATGTGACAGAGACTGGTGGTGATGGGAGCAGAGCTCTGAACTGAGGGATGTACAGCTAACCACCATTATAGCCATCTAACCATACTTTTAGTTGACTTAGTTCACACCAGGAAGTGGCATCTTTATTGATGTCACTGCTATAATGATTGACTCGAGAGGAGACCTCCCCCTGATGGCACATCCTCTTACTACAGTAAGTATATTTCCACACTGTTTTGTGTTGAAACAGTATTTTCTATGCAGTGAACTACTGATCTATGGGAGACAAAATCAGTCAAACTTTGAAATAACTTTGAATTTCCTAACACTTTTTTGGCACAATTTTGGTGCATAACTAGACCAACAAATGTAAACTAACTTTGTATTTTCTGAGGCTAGTTTTTATCTGTTGCGCTAAATACATTTAGGCCAAAAGCCACAATGTAAAATCTCAGTCCAAAATCTCGTTCATTTTTCACTCTCCACCTTCAAGATCTATAACTTTTTCATTTTTCCCTGAGCTGTGTCAGGGCTTATTTTCTGCATAACAAATTTTAATTCCCAGTGAAGTTTTTTATTATTCCATACCCTGTATCGGAAAGCTGTAAAAAATTCCAAATCTGGTGAAATTTGCCTTTGTGTCACTTTCTTGTTGGCTCAGTTTTTATGACTTTCAATGTGCACTCCAAATTATATGCCAACTTTATTATTTGGTTCGGTATAATCACAGTGATGCCATATTTATATAGGTTTTATTGTGTTCTAATACATCTTCAAAATTGTAAACAATGGGGCACATTTTCATCGGGTTTTCTGACTATTTCCGATTTGCGCCGCATTAAAGTGGGTTTTTTGGCACACATGATCGGATTTTTGCGCAATAACGCCGACTTTCATGTGAAACATATCGGGGGTGGGCCGACGGACAACCCGACTGATTCGAACTAAGAACGGGATTTACAATTCTAATTGTGTCGCAAGGAAATGCACTCACATACACCGGAAAGAAGAAGGTGAACTCCGGTGGACCTGAGCGGAGAGCGACACATGTAGTAAAATGGACGCACGATCGTGAAGAATCGTGCCAGACTTCATCCTCCTCGGGGATCGCGACAGGACCGGGTAAGTAAATCTGCCCCAATGTATCCGAAAAAAAAAATTATTTCACCATATTCTGATGCTAATAACTTTTTAATACTTTGATTTACAGAGCTGTGGGAGGTGTCATTTTTTGCGAGATCAGCTTATGTTTTCGTTGCTACCAATCAGAGGACTGTACAACCTTTTGATCACTTTTTGTTACATTTTTTATGTGATGTAAAATGGTGTAAAAGTGGAATTTCAGACAATTGGGCGCTATTTTCCGTTAGCGGGTTCGGCACAGGAAATAATCGTTTTTAGATTTTGATAGATCGGACATTTTGGGATATGGCCATACCTTACATGTTTGTGGTTTTTACTGTTCAATTAGTTTTACATCAGTTATAGAGAAAGGGGGTTATTTGAAGTTTTAGGGTTTTTTCATTTTTCATTTAACTTTTTTTTTATTTTTTTCTTATTTTTAACCCTAGATGGTCTGATTGTTTCTACCATATGCTACAATACTCCTGTATTGCAGTATATTGCATTTTTAAATAATATTCATTACAATACGCCACTGGCGCATTGTAATGAATCTCCAGAAGCCATACAGATCCAGGTCTGACAGAGACTCAAGGCTGCCATGGTAATTCATCACCGTTCCCCCATGACATCACGGGGAGTGGCGATCTAAACAAACATGGCGGCGCCCCACCGCTGTCTTTCAAATGCCGCTGCCAGTGGCGATCAAAAAGTTGATACACATGACTGGTATGAGCGGTGGGTGTTTGCTGCAATATGCAGCTAACCCCACCTCTGTATGACAAGGGCTCACCCTGTGAGCCCTCTTTATACACTCTTTGTAGCTCTGCTGCATACTAGTATGCCAGAGCGGGAAGGAGTTAAAATTGGGTGCTAAAAAAATGTACTTAGCACATATTAATAAATTTCCCTTTAGTTTTTGCATGAGCTTTTTAAAGACCAAGAATGGGGACACTCTCAAGTATCTACCCATCTACTTTTTCTCACTGTTCATCTAGACAACCCCCAACTTATCAACCTGAAGATGGTGCTTTAACAGAAAGCCAATTTCTTTTTAATTCATTTATTCTTGTTACTCCAAATTATGTTCCAGGAATGTCTGAAACAGTGCAGAGTATAAAATGACCCCTTGGCTTCCCTAATTTCCAATTACAGAACCTTGATAGCATAAATGCTGCTTTGGGGGATGTATTTACCAAACTGAATATACACTAATAATTTCTTGTTATTTATTAACATATAATTATGAGTGAAAAATAATATATTCCCAGGGGAAGATAATTAACAGCAGTGTTTAGCCGACTCCACATGCTAGCATCGCGGTATTAATATGGAAGCAGACAATCGCTAGGAAAGCTTCTAATTACCCTTATTATCCAAATAATGTATAAATACATCTGAAAGTGACATACTGAATTACTGTACAAGCTCTGAATCATTTCCTCGACAGATTTTTATCTCTCTTCAGTATTTTTTAACAATATTTTTAGAAAATTATTAGAAATATTTAATATATCACTGAAATCATTGGATGCGGCTGTATAGTAACTGAGAAAAATTATGTCTCAGTCATGTTTAAAGGGAATGTATGTGGTCTGTGAAATATGGACAGTGTCGTTGCCAAAATATCTTGGATTGGAATCTACCTCAGGATGGACTCCAGACATCACAGTTATATATGATGCTAGGAGTCCCTGCTATCCTGTGGAACTACAAAACTATTGTGTTTTCAAAATTAATCTTAATGTGATCCACTGCCTTAAAGTGAATGACAAACTCAAACTTCCTCTGTTAGTCAACACTCAGTTCTGGTGGAGCCATCAAAACTCAGCGTATGATAGAAAACAAGCCAATTGACTATGATAACACCTCTCCAAAAAGCACCTCTTTGAGAAGTTCATGTGTGCTCATCACTTTACTGTAATGGATTTCCAGTTCTTTTACCTTTACATTCTTATATATTACCAATTCTCAACTTAATAAGTTTATTTTTGATTGAAATGTTGCCTGGACACCTTTCAATTCAATGTGGGGAACAGATACAGAAATACAATAGATAGTGAGCCCTGACACAGAATCCACCAAAGGCCCTACCTGCTTGTCTCATGTACCTAGGCTGTACAGGACAACTAGAAGGCAGACCCTCCCAACACCAAAGTGTAAAACATGAACAAAAGGACGAAACAATACAAACAGATAAGAAGAGTCGACTGAGCCAGGTCACAACAGATAGGGCAGTGCAGTACCAAATCAATAGGTAGGAAAGAGGTGAGAAAAACCAGCTGAACTCACAAAATAAGAAATGAAGGATAGAAATCACCAGAAAGGTATAGAGCTAAGAAAAAAACTTATTTGCCTTAACGAAGGGTAGGCAGAATATAAATGTGATCTAAAATCCCTGGCCTCCATAGTGATTTGGCCAGAGCTCAGAGATCCAGACAGCACAGAGAGCAGGTGAGGAGTATGGCGCTGTCAATCACCATGGGTTAACTCCCGCGGGACCAAGGTAATGCTGCAGGAATGAAACAGGTGTGGTGCTTTATCATTCAAAATGGCACAGCAATTGCAACTCATGTTCACACTACAGAAAATAAGAGATCAACTCAGCACCTCGTCAGCTGTACACCATGGACTGAGAATGGCACTGCGACACATGTTACAGTGGCACTGGAAGGACATCATCACAACCAAAAAGATTATCCTGTAAGGACTATATTGCCACTTTTATGGTGCACTGCATGGAACTGTCATAACTCAATTCATCTCAGGCCAGTTTATCCATTGAGCTTAAATAGTTGTCAGAGCTGGTTGTCCTAGCACTTAGAGTTTTTGTTATATTCTAGTGATGCTGTGGTATTACACAATCAAAAATACTAGTTATTTTCATTACTTATTCCCATTGGAGACTGATAAAAATGAAGCACAGTATTGCTGGATTCAAGTCATAAGAAAGGTACTCATGAAGATAATGCTTTTCTTTGAACCAAATCAAATTTTCCTTTTGAGAAACCAATACTTAGTACGTCACATTCACACATTATTTTCAATGGGCAATACAGCCTTCCATTGATAGCCGTATTGCCCATTGTACTGTACCATATAGTACTGTTTTCGAGCCGTATAACAGTATTGAGCATGCCCTATTTTCTAATGTATTTGTGCTAGTAAAAAAAGTCAATAGAAACATAGAAAATATGGGTTGCATACGGGCTGCATCCAGAACCAGTGGGTGGTATTCTGCCAGCCAATAGTAAGTTATCCATGATTTGCCAACCCACCATATTTTACTGTACAGATACAGAGCCAAACATGCACATGTGAATGAAAAATGTCACATGTATACTAATTCATACAGATTCATACAGAATGGAAATACAGGACTAGAGAAATTAAACGTTAGTGTGAATGTACCCTTATACTGTTCTCAATGCAATTTTGGAAGGATAATGTTGTATCTTAAGATGAAATTGCTCAAATCCTGAAATTATTCTACAACCCACTCCAGTAGTATGTGACAGGATTGTGCCAAACATGCATTCAGTAACTACAGTCAACTTCAACTACAACTACATGTCAGTGTATGGAAGAACAACACTGTTAGAATAGTCCATTAAGATCAAGATTGACTTCTGGAGTGGTGGTACTGGATCAGGTGGAGATTAATTATCTAAGACATCTTAAAATCATTTCAAGCTTTGAGAATTTTTGTTTTATTTTTGAAACCTCTTCTGAAGGAAATGTTGTCATCCTTTTTTAAATATACTACAGGTCCCAGTGAGTTCTGGAAGCTTCAGACCTTGAGTTGCCAAAGTCAGTCCTGCAGTAATTACATTTCCATCTGTAACAAGTCACATCACATTTATTTTGATCAACAGTTGGAACAAACATTAATAGAGCTTGTCCACCCTTTCCAAAATCCCCACCAGTTCAGATATAAATCTGTCGTTATTCATTCTCTCCACATTTAAGCCTTGCCGTAATGAGGTACTTGGCCACTTCCATTGGTGCTAAATCTCTTCAATGCAATAAAACGTAATTAGTAATTAGCCATATAACTTAAATTAGTAAATTATTACAGATTATTAATTTACAGTAGAACTTCTGTTGCAATTAACATTTCCTTCTATTTATGAACCAACAATGTTTTACGGAGCCGCATAAATCTGTGGTCCTAACCTTCTCTCTCATGAGAGTAAATTGTACTGCACAGGGGTGACCATCAGAATTGGCACAAATATATATATTTTATTAGCCTCAAATTAAAGATAAGTAGATGCATTATTTATAACTTGCATCCAATTATGAGAAGATAATTCATCTCACCCGTAGTGAGCATCGCAACACCTCTCTTGAAAGGCGAAAACTCATTTACCACTGCTTTTGGGATAAAATGCGTCCTCAAAGACATTTCTCATATTGTTTGATATCAAAATAAGCAAAAATAAGTTCAGGGACAGGGTTAAGTAAAGAACAAGGGTCATGAGTCAAAAAATTGATTTATAGCCTTAATGGGTTCCATATTATATTTTGGTGGTCACCAGTCCAAGTTTTGTCTACGCCTCTGATAAAACCTTGGCTCCAAATGTCAGAGCATGAATCTATTTCTTCATCCTCTGCAATAGTAGGAAACTGAATTGGTGTCTTGTGGACCCAGATAAAATAGGATGTAAATACACATTCTCGAAATACATATTTTCTGCGAAAAATTTGTATATTAAGAATAGAGGAAAATTTTATACACCCCATCACTATAAGACTTAAAAAAACATTTGTAGATTAAAAGGATTTTAAAATGACCCCATGGCAATAAATACAAGGGGGAGGACAAACTAATAACTAAGTGAGCCAATTTCCACTCAGGCATACAGAGTTTTAGGGTAAGTGGTGAGGGGTAACATCAAAAAGTTCTACAATTGAGTCGCATGGTGTTCCCATGAGGGTGTATTATGTGATGTGACATTACTACATTATTCCAATACTGTGACATTTCTGCTTTTATTATCTTTGTGCCATGGCACTATCGTGACTCTTTTATAACATTATTAGTGTCATCATTATTCATGTACTGTTATATTATTGTGACTAGGGATGAGTGGACCTGAACCTGCAATATTCGAGTCCATGCCAAACATTGCGAGTTTGGGTTCAAAAACCAGACCCGGACTTCAGCCAGAAGTTCCAGTTTTTTGTTCAGTCTCAATCCCTTGCGGTAACAGCCACAACCCTTTAAATGCTAGCGGCATGCATGCCAGCAACTTCCATGGGCTCTTCCCTCACAATGAAGTCATGGGGAAGGACAATCCAAAAATGGCGGCATGCATGCTTTATCGGTGGTATTTAAAGGGTGACACCAACAATTGTTACCAGGTTTGGTTTCAGACTCATTCCTAATTGTGACCTTTATGCTTGCACTGTGGAGTCTGGCCCTATTGCTACTTGTCAAACCTTAGACCTCGTCCAAGGAAAAGTGGCTTGATATCCCCATTCTAGCTGATCTCACAAGCAATCAACTATGTACTGAACCATATCATATATTCTATATTTTTACATATTCTACATTTGAGCAGACGCAAACTCCAATCTAAAATCAAATTGCAGTCAATGCTACCTTGTAATATCGTCGTCCAACATTCAGAAGGACATTTGGATTCTGTAGTAAGCGGTACATCACTAGGACGCATCCGCTATCTCATTGCTGGAAAGTTTTAGATCCGATTGGATTCTGTCAGGGTGCAAGGTAAGTTATAACACACAATTATATTGTAATGCAAATGCTTGGAGATGGCAGTAACACATATTTGAACTGCATGTGTGATGGTAGATCTCCTTTAATTTCTAAAATCCCCAACCCTACTGCATTCGACTCATTTGTCTCTGTTGCCCGCTAAACATGCCCCAGACTTTTTTAATCACTTGAATGAAACAGTAAAAATTCTTGAGAAAGTTTATAAAGTATTAGAAAAGGGGTCATATTTATTAGGGCCTCTGTGCCACGTCAGTGGAGTAGAGGTCCTGAAATAAGCGCAAATGTTAGTTTGCCAGCACTTGCAATTATTTGCCCCAATCTGCCACCTTCATGCCAGTGGGGCATGAAGGGGGGGCACGGCCGGCCATGCACAGGGCCTTACTGTCCCCGAACCAGCACACTCACTGCATTTATTTCCTGGCATAGAATAAACACCGTGCAGCACCCTGCCTATCATCCCCCGGTGCACAAGTGCCGGGTTATGATAAGTATCCACCAAAATGTATAAATCTAGAAAACATAGTTTAAGAATAGAGATGAGCGAACATACTCGTCCGAGCTTGATGCTCGTTCGAGCATTAGCGTACTCGAAACTGCTTGTTGCTCGGACGAATACTTCGCCCGCTCGAGAAAATGGCAGCTCCCGACGTTTTGCTTTTTGGCGGCCAGAAACAGAGCCAATCACAAGCCAGGAGACTCTGCACTCCACCCAGCATGACGTGGTACCCTTACACGTCGATAGCAGTGGTTGGCTGGCCAGATCAGGTGACCCTGGGATAGACTAGCCGCTGCCCGCGCTGCTCGGATCATTCTGTGTCTGGATGCCGCTAGGGAGAGAGCTGCTGCTGGTCAGGGAAAGCGTTAGGGTGTTCTATTAGAATAGTGTTAGGCAGGAGTGATTCAACAAGAACCCAACAGCCCTTCTTAGGGCTACAATAACGTTATACTTTTTTTTTTTTGTTTGCTTGTGGCTGGGCTTGCTGGCACTAGTAGTGCAGCTAGTACCATATTGTGAGGAATTTGCAGGGGGACTTGCTACCGTTGTGTTTAGCTCTTAGTGACACACATATCCACCTCAAACACCAAAGTGGGAAAATTTATTAGGGGTTTGATTTCAATTAGGCACAGTCTGCCAGTTTCTTTTTATTTTACGTTTATTTTTTCATAACTCAGCGTCATCTCATCAGTGTGCTTTCATACTTGGCTAGAAAATAGCCAAAGGAGAATCCAAACGGCTTACTTACGCCTACAATAGCGTTATATATATTTGATTTCTGGTTGATCTGCTGGTGGCTGTCCTTGCTGCAGTGCATATACTAGCCAATTGTGAGGAATTTGGAGTGAGACTTGCGACCGCTGTGTTTAGCGCTTAGTGAAGCACATATCCACCTCAAACACCAAAGTGGGAAAATTTATTAGGGGTTTGATTTCAATTAGGCACAGTCTGCCATTTACTTTTTATTTTACGTTTATTTTTTTAATAACTCAGTGTCATCTCATCTGGCATAGCAGTGTGCTTTCATACTTGGCTAGAAAATAGCCATAGGAGAATCCAAACGGCTTACTTACGCCTACAGTAGCGTTATATATATTTGATTTCTGGTTGATCTGCTGGTGGCTGTCCTTGCTGCAGTGCATCTACTAGCAAATTGTGAGCAATTTGTAGTGAGACTTGCGACCGCTGTGTTTTGCGCTTAGTGACGCACATATCCATCGCAAAGACCGAAGTGGGAAAATTTATTAGGGGTTGGATTTCAATTAGGCACAGTCTGCCATTTCCTTTTTTATTTTACGTTTATTTTTTTAATAACTCAGCGTCATCTCATCTGGCATAGCAGTGTGCTTTCATACTTGGCTAGAAAATAGCCATCGGAGAATCCAAACGGCTTACTTACGCCTACAGTAGCGTTATATATATTTGATTTCTGGTTGATCTGCTGGTGGCTGTCCTTGCTGCAGTGCATCTACTAGCAAATTGTGAGCAATTTGTAGTGAGACTTGCGACCGCTGTGTTTTGCGCTTAGTGACGCACATATCCATCGCAAAGACCGAAGTGGGAAAATTTATTAGGGCTTGGATTTCAATTAGGCACAGCCTGCCATTTCCTTTTTTATTTTACGTTTATTTTTTTAATAACTCAGCGTCATCTCATCTGGCATAGCAGTGTGCTTTCATACTTGGCTAGAAAATAGCCATAGCAATAGGATAGCATCGTTTGGTTTTAAAAACTAAAAAACACAAAAAAAAACAAAAAACACAAAAAAAAGTTAAAAAAAAATTAAAGTTATAACTCTCATTTTCAAAATGTTTAACCCGAGGGCTAGGGGTAGAGGACGAGGGCGGGGACGTGGGCGTCCAACTACTGCAGGGGTCAGAGGCCGTGGTCCTGGGCGGGGTGAGACACCACCTGCTTATGAGGGAGCAGGGGAACGCCGCAGAGCTACACTCCCTAGGTTCATGTCTCAAGTTACTGGGACTCGTGGTAGAGCACTGTTGAGGCCAGAACAGTGCGAACAGGTGATGTCGTGGATTGCCGACAATGCTTCGAGCAATTTGTCCACCAGTCAGTCTTCCACGCAGTCCACCCATGTCACCGAAATCGGCACTCCTCCAGCTCCTGCACCTCAGCCTCCTCCCCCCCAGTCTGCCCCCTCCCAGGAAAATTTGGCATTTGAACCGGCATACTCCGAGGAACTGTTTTCTGGACCCTTCCCACAGTCACAAACCACTTGTCCGGTTGCTGCTGAGCAATTTTCCGATGCCCAGGTTTTCCACCAGTCGCAGTCTGTGGGTGATGATGACCTTCTTGACGTAGTGGAAGAAGTGTGTAAAGAGGTGTCCGACGATGAGGAGACATGGTTGTCAGACAGTGGGGAAGTTGTTGTCAGGGCAGGAAGTCCGAGGGGGGAGCAGACTGAGGGATCGGAGGATGATGAGGTGACAGACCCAAGCTGGGTTGATAGGCCGGGTGAACACAGTGCTTCTGAGACAGAGGAGAGTCCTTGACCAGAACAGGTTGGAAGAGGCAGTGGTGGGGCCAGACGGAGAGGCAGGGCCAGAGCTGGTGCATCAGCGCCAAATGTGTCAACTAGTGAAGCTCCCGTGGCGAGGGCTCCTGCGGCGAGGGCTAGATTTTCAGAAGTCTGGAGGTTCTTTAGGGAAACACCGGATGACCGACGGACTGTGGTGTGCAACATTTGCCAAACCAGGATCAGCAGGGGTTCCACCACTAATAGCTTAACTACCACCAGTATGCGCAGGCATATGAATGCTAAACACCCCACTCAGTGGCAACAGGCCCGTTCACCTCCGGCCGTGCACACCACTGCTCCTTCCCCTGTGTCAGCTGATAGTCAGCCCCCTGCCCAGGACCCTGCCACAAAAACCCCATCGTCGCCTCCACGATCCTCCACAGCATCCACCAGCGTTCAGCTCTCCATACTCCAGACGCTGGAGCGGAAACGCAAATATAGTGCAACCCACCCGCACGCCCAAGCCCTTAATGTACACATCTCCAGATTGCTTAGCTTGGAGATGCTGCCCTATAGGCTAGTAGAGACCGAGGCCTTTCGCAACCTCATGGTGGCGGCCGCCCCTCGGTATTCGGTCCCCAGCCGCCGCTACTTTTCCCGATGTGCCGTCCCAGCCCTGCACCAGCACGTGTCAGACAACATCATCCGTGCCCTGACCAACGCCGTTTCTGACAAGGTCCACCTGACCACGGACACGTGGACGAGTGCTGCCGGGCATGGCCACTATATATCGCTGACGGCACATTGGGTTAACTTGGCGGAGGCTGCCCCTGCGGCTGGTCATATACTGCCGACGCCGAGGATTGCGGGGCCTACCTCGGTCCAGGTGTTTCAGGCCTACTATGCCTCCTCCTCCTCCCACCCCTCCTCCACCTCCTCCTCCGAACTACCATCCGTGGGCATGGCGCCATCAGTCGGTAGCTCTAGGCACAGCAGCAGTGCCGTCGCTAAGCGACAGCAGGCGGTGCTCAAACTGCTGAGCCTAGGCGATAAAAGGCACACCGCCCAAGAACTATTACAGGGCATCACGGCGCAGACTGATCTGTGGCTGGCACCGCTGAACCTGAAGCCAGGCATGGTTGTGTGTGACAACGGCCGTAACCTGGTGGCGGCTCTGCAACTCGGCAGACTGACACATGTGCCATGCCTGGCCCATGTGTTAAATCTGATAGTTCAGCGTTTCCTCAAGACATACCCCAATCTGTCTGATTTGCTCACGAAGGTGCGCCGCATCTGTGCGCATTTCAGGAGGTCCAGCACAGATGCTGCCACTCTCAGGGCAGCGCAGCGCCGCCTCCAACTGCCCGCTCACCGACTGTTGTGCGACGTGCCCACGAGGTGGAATTCAACACTGACCATGTTATCCAGAGTTTACCAGCAGCGCCGAGCGATTGTAGACTGCCAGATGTCAACTTCCACCAGAACTGGTAGTCAGGTCAGTCAGCTTCCTCAAGTCTACAATGAGGAGGGGACGTGGATGTTTGATATCTGTCAGGTGCTGAGTAACTTTGAGGAGTCAACACAGATGGTCAGTGGCGATGCCGCCATCATCAGCCTCACCATCCCGCTGCTTGGCCTGTTGAAAAACTCTCTGATCAGCATGAAGTCGGAAGCTTTGCGCTCGTCACAAGAGACGGGGGAAGAAGATTCCCTTGTTGATAGCCAAAGCACCCTTAGGTCTGTTTCTCAGCGCATATCGGAGGAGGTGGAGGTGGATGAGGAGGAAGAGGAGGAGAATGTTGGCGAGACACAAGAGGGGACCATTGTTGAGTCCTTCACTGTTCAGCGTGTATGGGCAGAAGAAGAGGAGTTGGAGGAGTTGGATGAGGAGGAAATGGACAGTCAGGCCAGTGAGGGGAGTGAATTCTTACGCGTTGGTACTCTGGCGCATATGGCAGATTTCATGCTAGGCTGCCTATCCCGTGACCCTCGCGTTCAAAGAATTTATTCCAGCACCGATTACTGGGTGTTCACTACAAGCAAAATCTTTCCACTCTCATCCCTGGAGAGGAAAGGAGTGTGAGAATGCATTAATACCAGCAGGCCCTGGTTCACAAGCTGAAACAGTATTTCCCTTCTGACAGCGCTAGCGGCAGAGTGCGTAGTTCTGCGGGACAAGTAGCGAGGGAGAGTAGGCGAGCAGGTAGCTTGTCCAGCACTGGCAAGGGTACGCTTTACAAGGCTTTTGCCAGCTTTATGTCACCCCAGCAAGACACTGTCACCTGTCCCCAGTCTCGGCAGAGTAGGGCTGATCTTTACAGAAAGATGGTGAGGGAGTACGTAGCTGACCATACCATCGTCCTAAATGATCACACAGCTCCCTACAACTACTGGGTTTCAAAGCTGGACATGTGGCACGAACTGGCGCTGTACGCCTTGGAGGTTCTTGCCTGCCCTGCCGCTAGCGTCTTGTCCGAGCGGGTTTTCATTGCAGCTGGTGGCATCATCACCAATAAGCGTACACGCCTGTCGACTGACAGCGCTGACAGGCTGACGCTTATTAAGATGAATAAAGCCTGGATTTCTCATAATTTCCAATCTCCACCAGGTGAAGGAAGCTCAACCTGAATAATTTATCCACTCCTCCTCCTCCTCATTTTCCTCCTTCTCCTCCTCTTTGTACAGTAAAGCAGAGGAAACTGGCTATTTTTTGACAGGGCCCACTGGCTCTAGCTATAGTACTTTATGCATTTAATTTTTCTGGAGGGCCACCGACCCGGTCCTCTGTTTTAAACAATTTTTGGGAGTGCCACATACAGGCACTCAATCTATTCAATTTTTCTGGAGGGCCACCTACCTGCTCCTCTGGTTTGAAAACTTTTTTGGACTGCCACATACAGGCACTCAATCTATTTCATTTTTCTGGAGGGCCACCTACCTGCTCCTCTGGTTTGAAAACTTTTTTGGACTGCCACATACAGGCACTCAATCTATTCCATTTTTCTGGAGGGCCACCTACCTGCTCCTCTGGTTTGAAAACTTTTTTGGACTGCCACATACAGGCACTCAATCTATTCCATTTTTCTGGAGGGCCACCTACCTGCTCCTCTGGTTTGAAAAGTTTTTTGGACTGCCACATACAGGCACTCAATCTATTCAATTTTTCTGGAGGGCCACCTACCTGCTCCTCTGGTTTGAAAACTTTTTTGGACTGCCACATACAGGCACTCAATCTATTCAATTTTTCTGGAGGGCCACCTACCTGCTCCTCTGGTTTGAAAACTTTTTTGGACTGCCACATACAGGCACTCAATCTATTTCATTTTTCTGGAGGGCCACCTACCTGCTCCTCTGGTTTGAAAACTTTTTTGGACTGCCACATACAGGCACGCAATCTATTCCATTTTTCTGGAGGGCCACCTACCTGCTCCTCTGGTTTGAAAACTTTTTTGGACTGCCACATACAGGCACTATCCAAATTAAATTGTCTCCATAGCAGCCTCCACACGTTGTCTCCATTGCTACCTCCAAAAGTCGTCCATATAGCTGCCTCCATACATCGTCCCTTTATCAAACGAGGTGTGTCAGGCAGAAATTTGGGTTGTTTTCATGGATTCCACATCAAAGTTGTTAACTTTGTTGCCACCCAGCTGTGTTATCCACAAAATATACTGGCAAACTTTTATCATTTACCAATATTATTTCAGCGCTTCTTGCGCTTCTGTTTACATTCCCCTCACCCGCCATATCCTAAACTTATAAGAACGCTACTACACTTGATCTTATACAAAAGGTTCTTAGAAGTGCTGTTTGGGGAGTAGCCTAGAGACACGGGCTTGGATTGGCGAAAGCTCGCCTGGCAGCGGAGCGCCAGCTCCATGCCAAGATCCAACTAACATAGTTTTAACTGCAGCACCTTTAATCTACTACTAGTTCACTGCCTCCATACATGGTCCCCTTATCAAACGAGCTGTGTCAGGCAGAATTTTGGGTTGTTTTCATGGCTTCCATGTTAACTTTGTCGCCACCCTGCTGTGTAATCCACAAAATATACTGGCAAACTTTTATCATGTACCGATATTATTTGAGCGCTTCTTGCTCACCTCCTTTGGTTCCTCTCTGCCACCCATTGGTTTGAAGCCTGAGTCCATTTAGGGTATGTCGCCATGCCACTCTCTAGCCTGCCGCTGCTGCCGCTGCCTCTGCATGCCGTCCCCTATAGTGTCAGGGTCAATTATTGGATGTTTTAGATGCTATCTAGCTTCATTCTGTCACTCTGTCATGGCCATGCTGTTGCCCATAGTTTTGGCATAATGGTGCGATTAAGCAGCCTCAGAGGCATCCATGCATGCTGCCCCTGCTGTTTCCTGTCCATTTCCGTGGTGTTTCCATCCTTTTCTGAGGTTCCCAGGTGTTTGGCCAAGCTTCCCTGTGCAGAGCCTTGGTCCCCTTGAAAAATGCTCGAGTCTCCCATTGACTTCAATGGGGCTCGTTATTCGAGACGAGCACTCGAGCATCGGGAAAAGTTCGTCTCGAATAACGAGTACCCGAGCATTTTAGTGCTCACTCATCTCTATTTAAGAACTATCGGTCTTGTATGGATGAAGATTATACACCAGGACACATCTCACAGTATGATCAGTGTATGCAAAATATTTTCTATTTATAAATAAAAATATACATGTGATACCTACTAAAGCCAAACTGATAGTACCATATGTGTCATCCCTACACCATAATAAGGACACCATCAACAAAAGTGGCATCTGCAGGCTATAAGAAAATATTACTCTACAAATTAATACCAAACCTTTGAATTATTGATGTCTTATATCTGCATCAGCACAGGAGATCAACAATGTATAAATATTTCAAGTAATGGACAATTCAATATTTCATATTTCAGAACCTTGGTCTCACCATCCTGATTAATAAATGACGAGAAACATTTAGTTTAATCATTAAACATCTAATTTGACTACTTTCTTTATTGGTTTCTTACACTGCTGTTGAATCACATCCAAATCATAACCATTAAGGGAAGAGTCCCAATACGTTCAGCAATTTCGTTTGCCTGTACTATTTCATGCGGCCAGCATGGTGCATCACAGTCCTAAATTGGAATCCAACCTAAACCAGGTTCCTGGTGGTTCCAGTTCCATAAACTGGTTCACATTCTGTAGTATTCTCTGTCTCTGGTTCCAGTTCAGCATACATCTAATATCAGCTGATCAGGGCAAGGCCCCCATTGTCAGATCCCGACTGATCTCCAATAAAATATACATAACATATATTATAAGACACATAGGCCAGGAAGAGTGTGGAAGTCATGGGGCTGAGAGCTTGTGTAAGAAGTCAAGTTTTAGGCTGGTCATAAAATCGGTGGCTAGCCACAGCCCCCATTGAGGTCTATGGTTTGGCACTGTAATTATACAGGTCCTATTCCTCACATGATCACCCCCCTCCCATCTCCATGCAACTGAAACGGGATGCTGACTTTCTCCCGTTTGTGGCTTGTTTGTGCAAATGGGCATGTGAACATACCGTTCAATCTGTAGGGAAGTATAAGGCTAAGGCATGCAAAATAAAGTCAGGAGTACATCCTCCAGCTTCATTTCTTTACTTTGATGAACAGAGATTTTGACACTGGGCCATCCCCTGTTTATTTGGATGCACACAAAATGTTTGTAGGAAAATGCATGAACAGTGAATGTATAAAGTTGGGGGTTTCCTCTTACTTTACTGAAACGTGCTATAGGTTACAATGTCCAGATTTTTGTGGCTTCTAGAGCTGATGTCTTAAGGTTGGATGGGCCATTGAGGTAGTAGAACATAACACGCCAACACAAAAAAAAGTAGAGAAGAGCTGTCAATGTCCAAAATAAAGTTGATGTAACAGATTTTTTGAAAATATTATTAAGAACTTGTGTATCAGGAGAGATTATTGGATTTTACCAAAGTGGTGCAGGAAATGAGGTATCAAGGACTGAATACTACCTGGCGTTCTACTCCCAACACGTTTCAACAGCTGCTGGTCTTTCTCAAGGGGTCAGTAATATTTGGACATACTTTCTGGTCTGTTCTTGATGTCTCTTCTGATATACATGTTCTCAATATTATTTTTAATTATTTGTACCAAATAAAAATCAGTTTTATCAACTTTGTTGTGGCCATTGACGGCTCTTCTCTCGTTGTTCTTGTGTTGGAGTGTTATGTATCAAGTATAGTGATACACATTTTTTGGTACACACGTATGTACAGTAGAAATATTTTTGCATGTTTGTTTGAAGTAGTAGAGCAGTCTAAGGCAATCAAAGGGCCAAGCTGAGGCCTAGAGAGGTTGACTCCTTACAGGAGCTCTTTTTAACTGCAATTTACATAGGACCTCTACTTTTTCTAGGGAGTGAGACATGGCTAAAGGTTGTTGAGGACAGCTTAAGACAAACACTTCGACAAGCATGTACTTGTTTTTGTAAAACATTTGAAAATGTGGTGACAGATTCCATTTATTGCTTTGCATAAAATTCTTGAAACCCAAGATGACCCCCCAAACGGCAATGCAAACAGAGCTCAAATTGTTGTGTTTGTGTACAGATTTTGTACAGGATTCTGTATGAGCAGCTTTCTCTCGTAGAACTTCTCATCGACTGTCAGATAAATTGAATTCAGAACTCTTCTATATGCAGCCTGAATAAGCCAGATGCCGAGAACCTCTCTACGGAAAGTCTCCTCGCTGATTGAGAATGCAAACGCCATTTATCTATTTATCTTAATGACAATCGTGTCATTCACCAGTAGACAGCTCAAGGGAAGGGGGGGTCGCTGTCAGTGAAAGTTCTTCAAAAGTAAAGCATTCTCATCATGTCCCTAACTGCAATTAATTAAATCACTGGTCATGTGCAGATTTGTAATTAAGCGGCCGCCTTTAAACAAGAAGCTGATCTTCATTCAGTGTCTTCATTTCTAAAAACATGGCAAGACATTTTATTATAGCCCCAGAGAAGATTGAGGCCTAGTATAATACAACATCACTCCATTATCCATCATCCATTGTTATTTACTATAGATTCACACCTTATACCTTTAATCTAATAGTATCAAGCTTTGTTTGAGGAGATGTTTGAGTGTCAAATCCCCGATTCCCTCCTCCCCAACCCTGAACACTAGGGAAGGTGATCAATTGATATCTAAATTATATTGTACAGTGTTATCCATAGGCAGATTTCAGAATCAACAAGGATAGTAACATTAGGTGTAAAGGGGGATTTATAGGATTACATCACACTTCCCAAATGTTCATCCACAATTTATAACATTTTGAATGACCACTTAAAACAGCTCCTTATGGTCATGGGGTTTAGTGTCCCATATCGCCCTACATCATTTTGTGGTACTGTTTGAAAAATAATCACTTAGACTTGGACCCATCTCTGGTGCTCCCGGTACCTGTCCATTCCTTTAATAAAGCCAGCTAAGTAGACCACATCTTTATTGCTTTTTACCTACCATGCATGTGCAGTGAAGTCATACTATGCCACTCCAGCACCTACTGCCGAAGGAGTTTTCTCCAAAACGTATGTAAGTGTGCATGCTGGCAGGGCCGGCGCAAGCACTGGGCATACCCTGGCAAGGGCCGAGGCCCAGAGCAGCTGGGGGGCCTAAATAAGGCTTCCTGTACAGGAATCCATAGGGGTGAGGAGGGCTGTATCTAATAAATCCATAGGAGGTGAGGGGGGCTTTATATAATGTACCCATGAGGGGATGTTTGGTATGATAAACTAGGGAATAATTTAGGGGCCTACTGAAATCTGGAGCCAGGCCTGCATGCTGGACACAGAACCTCCTTTGCTCTCTGGCCATTTTAATCTGAGCAGTTGGAATAAATAATAATAATAATAATTAAATCTATATATCCCTATCAAGATCCTCCTGTATAGATTGCACCAACCTGTATAATTTATATTATACTATTATATTGATATCTGACTGTACATTTTATGGGCTTTTATACATGTCTCACTAGTATAAACCATATTTTTGTTTGGCTTGGTTTGTGCATTGTAATGGTACTAGCAATATAGTCCACAACTTCACTTAGAGCTAGTGTATCTATGTTTATTTCAGTGTGCTTTAGTTTGCCCAGCTTGACTGAATGACTGCATAGGTGTCGAGAGTTTTGGACCAAGGTAAATATAAGTGTTTAGCTTTTATTACAAGTCCGACAGGTATAGCGTCAATTGGAACACTAAACCAACAGTCCATAAAGACCTTCACTGACCTGATATTGATGCCTATTGATGGCGTCTATGGATAGATCATCAATATCAATAACAAGGAAATTGTCCGCTATTAGTAATGAGTGGACCCAAACCTGTAATGTTCAGATCTGTACCAAACATTGCATGTTCAGGCCCCCGAATCTGAACCCAGACTTCAGTCAACCCCGCCATTTACCACCCGAGAACTCATGAAATACCCCTGGCAAAGCTGCCATGAGGACGTCACAAGGAGCGTTTGCAGGTTAGCAGGGATTTGGTCCCCAAACCCAACCGCAAAAAGGGATCCGCTCAGCACTATCTACTATCTACAAGAGTACAACTCACATAAATCTTACATTTATCGCATCAATATCATGTATTATAAATACTCCCATCCTGCCAGCTTGACCATCATATATTCAATGTCTCCGTTCTATAATGTGTAATAAAACCCTTGGTCAGTTGGTATTGCCGTGTTATTACGTAATTTCCTAACTTCTACGTACTGTAACTGCTGCTTTCATTGGAGGGTGGCCAAACATATCGCAAAACTGCCAAGTTAAAAATCGATGTCTTGTCAATTATTACCTCGCTTGCGGCACACTTTAAATTTACAACATAAAATGGGAACCACGTCCCGTCAAAAGATCGTGTCTGAGTCAGACCAAGAGCAGGTGTAATGTTCTCGGCGCGTGATTACAATAGTTTCCCTTGCAATAAAGCGATTTATTTACTTTTGCCTTTGCCGGCTTCTTGTTGTTCCTTGCGGAGCTGTATTTATTCATCACTGAGCGAGCACTATGCTGCTCACAGCTTGCCTCATTGCTATTGCTCCTTACTAAACAGATCCCGGGGAGGAAAACAAACACATTCTTACTTCTAAGTGCCAAGAATATGCAGGCATAACAAATGTGAAATTAGAAACCGGCAAGCGCTCCTAATAGGCGCCTTTACGATTCAGTTTAACAGCTCAATTGCTAAATAAAAATTAGGAATGGAACCATACATCTAGGATCAGTAAATCCTATAGTTTCCTGTGGTCCCTACATCACAGTATATGGTACATAAATGAAAGTTTATGAGTCCAGGATATCTCCCGCCGGATTTCCATTGGAAATGTATTTACACAACACAGATTCACCATGAGCTTACATTTACAGAAGATGGATACTCTGTGGGCTATCAATTGCCAAAGAGCAAAATTGACAAAATCTCATTTCCTTAGCGGATGAGATCTATTCTGCTAAAGTACTACATTGGCGTTAAATTCAGATTCTAAAAATTCTACCCCATCCGTTGACACCAACTTTGAAGGGAACCTGTCATCAGATGTTACCTCATTTACCTACCCGCCCCATCTGGTAGAGTATAAAATATCACTTCTAGAATTCACTCTTTTATTTTAAATTTTTATCCGTTTCCCAATAAAAAATTGAAGCCATGTAAAAATGAGCAGAGAAGAGTCATATTGGCTTGAAATGAGTCAAGTTTAGAGGCTGCCTTGGTTCTATAGTACAGTACTCATTCTGGAGCTTCACTGTTCCAGAATAATCAGGAGTCTAAATTTTGATTCAGGTTCTTTACTTTAAGGTGGGTGGTCCTGGGCTGCAGAAGAAACCTATGGACCACCATTGTGACAATATGGAGAATGTTTATCATAAAACCACTGATAACTGGGGAACAACGCTCCGTACATGATTCATAGGGGGTCATTTATCTCTACTCAAGACATTTGATTGTGTCTTTTGTTTGTTTTCTGGGTTTTTACACGTTAGATTTATCTTAGAGGTTGATATATCAGACAGCTGAGTCTATGGAATCCCAATTTCTTCAGAAGTTTTATTCTACATTAATTCTAATTCTACTAATCTACTTTTTAACCACAATTTGTGGCAAAATTGAGGCTTTTTTATATGTCCACTTCTGGATTTTTTGCGGATATATCATATGTTGCAAAAAATGTCGCAAAAATAATAGAAAAAAAAACTAATATAAATGACCCCCACAGTCTATGATATTGCCAGAGATACGCAAGAACTGTGCTTGGCAATTACTGATGCGCCAATAGTGGAGTGGAGTGACAGGACATATGATAGACTTGCTGATAAATCAATTAGTGCTGAACCCCAGTTCTCAAAATCCGTAGTACAAACACTCTGGGAACAAAAAAAATGAAAAGCCTACATAATTAAAAATGCCGGGGCTGAAGGCAGAGATTTTCTTTAATATTAGTTTTTAGTTTGTTGTATTTCCTGAGCCATCATCTGTATTTCTGACTTTATATGTGATAGAAAGCACCAGAACCCATAATGCAGTGATTCAGCGATGTCGCGCCCACCATTACCATCAGGATGATGACAAGATGATGTTCCGCTATGGCCTTCTTTATTGAATATTGTCTTGTCAAGATACTTGGCAGCTGCCGTTCTCATCGAGTGTCCCTATAACATATAGATATTGCTGTACTGATATTCCCACAAACATAGCTGCTATTACTATACTTTTCAAGCCTATAGGATCTTTATGCAGGGAAGAGAAGGAAGATCTGCATCGAAAATGAGGCTGAAAATCCACACAAATTGGTGCAGATTTTTACTGTAGAAAATTAGTGGATTTCATTCTGGGTTTTCAAAGTCATAATTGGATCGTATCCACTACAGAATATTTACACAAGGTGGGTAAAAACATCAGGACCGATCTATATTTTGTAGTAAAAAAAAATCTTTGGGGCACATTTACTTACCCGGTCCTGTCGTAATCCCCGATCCGGACGGTCCGACGAGGAAGAAGTTCGGCGCGATTCACCAAAATTGTGCGCCCCAGATCCTGCATGTGTCGCTTCCCTGCTCAGGTCCGCCGATGTTCACCTTCTTCCCGGTGTATGTGGGTGCTTGTCTTGCAACACAATTTTACTTTTAAATCCCGAATCAGTCGGGTTGTCCGGCGGGCACGTCCCCAACCCTCCCCATGTTTTGTGTTGCATGAAAGTCCAAAATCCAATGGCGTGCGCCAAAAACCCCTGTTCAATGCATCGCAAATCAGAAATAGTCGGGATACTTAGTAAATGTGCCCCTTTGTTGTGTATATGAGATCCTAGAAAGTCTTATAAGGCAGTTGGGTTCAGGGTAGATTCTTTAGATTTGTTATTAAGATGAATTTGGATGTAACTTAATTATAATTATAATTTCAACTCCAGACAAATTTTTTTTGTCCCTGTGACAATTGCATTTTCAAAATCTTGTGCTGTCATGGGAACAAGGGTTATTAATAAAGTTTCATTACAGACACCTTACAGCTGATCATTGCAGTCTGGGACTAAAGTAATATCCAGAGAGCTTCACCAAAGGTCCCAGTGGGCAGAAGGGTCCGTCTGTAACTAGGGGTCATCTGTAAGTTAGGTGTCCTTAAGGCTACATGCACACCTACCATATGCTTCCTGCCCAACCTCCCCTTTCTATAGCAAGGCACAGTGCCAGGCTGCAAACACAGGGAAAGATAGAGCATGCTCTATATTTTCCCTCTGCATGGTATGGTGCCACACGAGTGTTAAACTGTACCGCTGCCGGGCACCTATAGCTGTCTATGCCGCATATGTCAAACTTGCAGTGCGATACCCGTCCCCACACAGCACGTGTGAAAGGGGCCTAAGTCTGGACTGGCTGTATACCATAATTTTACTGAATTACATGCCTTGTGCAGTAGCCAAAAGACTTTCCAGGTAAATAAAAAAATAAAAATAAAAATATATATAATATATATTAAATCAGATTGATTTTTATTGATTTTCCATTTTCATATAAACAATACAAACATCACCCCTCATTTTGGAGAAACACCCCCCGCCCAATGAAAATATATTTTCAAGAGTTAAATAAAGGTGCTCAATACAATACTGCCTGTCTTTCTTCATTGGTGTCTTAAAATGGCTGTTCAATCAACCAAATTAAGACCAATTAAGCTCTTTTAAATATATTTTCATTTCCCTGCAGAACATCTTTAAGATTTGCCTTTATAAAGGAATCGGATAATTTTACACATAGATTTTGAAGCAAAACAAAAAACCTTTGCCTGTTTTATCATGGCCCTGGGGGGCATCAAGAAAAGTTAGCTGGAATTGCTAGAGGAGGGACTATGGGGGCTTAGGCTGAGAGGGCAGTCAGCCATCTTGCAGCACACGAGGAGTCCTACTCACCCACCACATATTTTCTTTTGTATCTCTTCAGTGGGTTTTTTATGGACGTTATTAGTGGATGAGTAAGAAACAAGGTCCTTTGAGGTGGTTGAGTGGTGGTGGAGAAAGTACAAGGCAGATAGTTTTACCCATTTTATTTTAGTGCCTCTTGGGTATGGTGCTTTTGGGCTCCTTCTGGGTAGCGTCCCAGGAAGTGGTTAAAATGGGTAAATGGTTGGATATAGCCATTAGCAATTATTGGTGCCCTTGAAACACAGGTGGCGATTTGGTGTTAATAAAAGGTGGTGGGCAGATATACTTAGGTGAGATGTATAATTGTTATTTACACGGTTATTTAGAAGACAGATTTTTTTTACATTGCATAGTTTCATAAAAAGTAAGTAGGGGAAGACATCATTTGGCAAGCAGCCATAGTTAGAAAAAGAGTGACCAAAGTCAACAGTGCTGTCCCAAGATGAACTGTTTCGCTTATGTAAAGTTAACATGATCTTAAGGGATTTTGGTTATGGTCTTTCATCATGGACAAAGATAATGTAAGTCAAATACTATTGGGACCGTAACTACTCGGAAGCCTTCTACTTACCACCAGACCTGTAGCTGTGTATGATCAGAATGTTCCCTTTTTTGCTTCCCTTAATATAATTGGGTAATTTTGCACCATACATAACATAATTATAAACCAAGGTCTTCTGTTCACCATCAGTATCTGATTTCCAGAATTTCTTCCATAATAAAAGACACAAGAATTATAGATGACACTAATATGTATATAAATATCTATATATCTATATCTATATATATATGACACATGGCAGGTGGGGACCACCTTGGCAATATTTGGGTCAATAATTTAGAATACAGATGAGCAGGGTCAATGTTCAATTTATAACTCAGCTTTGTGCAGAAGACATCCTAATGTTAATTTTGCTGACCATAAACCTGTTCTAATAGTGTCACTCGCGGATGAAATTATTTAACAACACTCTGCAATTTGGCTTTATTAATTTCCCAGGATAAACTTAATGAGTTGCTGCTGTTCTCCAAACACTGCAGTCCTCCTGCAGCCGCATTATGTGGCGCTCATGCAAATCACACAACCTCCCACACATCTTCCCAGGCTAGAACAGCAGCATATGTCTAATACCAGCCAAAGGATTTTCCCCACACATTTCATTAGTATATGAACTATACACATAATTAGAGATGAGCGATCATGCTCGTCCGAGCTTGATGCTCGTTCGAGCATTAGCGTACTCGAAACTGCTCGTTGCTCGGACGAATACTTCGCCCGCTCGAGAAAATGGCAGCTCCCGCCGTTTTGCTTTTTGGCGGCCAGAAACAGAGCCAATCACAAGCCAGGAGACTCTGCACTCCACCCAGCATGACGTGGTACCCTTACACGTCGATAGCAGTGGTTGGCTGGCCAGATCAGGTGACCCTGGGATAGACTAGCCGCTGCCCGCGCTGCTCGGATCATTCTGTGTCTGGATGCCGCTAGGGAGAGAGCTGCTGCTGGTCAGGGAAAGCGTTAGGGTGTTCTATTAGCTTAATGTTAGGCAGGAGTGATTCTCCAAGAACCCAACAGCCCTTCTTAGGGCTACAATAACGTTCTACTTTTTTTTTTTTTTATTTGCATCTAGTACCATTTTGTGAGGAATTAGCAGGGGGACTTGCTACCGTTGTGTTTAGCTCTTAGTGGCACACATATCCACCTCAAACAACAAAGTGGGAAAATTTAGTAGGGGTTTCAATTAGGCACAGTCTGCCATTTTTCCTTTTTTATTTTACGTTTATTTTGTTTAATAACTCAGCGTCATCTCATCTGGCATAGTAGTGTGCTTTCATACTTGGCTAGAAAATAGCCATAGGAGAATCCAAACGGCTTACTTACGCCTACAGTAGCGTTATATATTTGATTTCTGGTTGATCTGCTGGTGGCTGTACTTGCTGCAGTGCATCTACTAGCCAATTGTGAGCAATTTGTAGTGAGACTTGCGACCGCTGTGTTTTGCGCTTAGTGACGCACATATCCATTGCAAAGACCGAAGTGGGAAAATTTAGTAGGGGTTGGATTTCAATTAGGCACAGTCTGCCATTTTTCCTTTTTTATTTTACGTTTATTTTGTTTAATAACTCAGCGTCATCTCATCTGGCATAGTAGTGTGCTTTCATACTTGGCTAGAAAATAGCCATAGGAGAATCCAAACGGCTTACGCCTACAGTAGCGTTATATATTTGATTTCTGGTTGATCTGCTGGTGGCTGTACTTGCTGCAGTGCATCTACTAGCCAATTGTGAGCAATTTGTAGTGAGACTTGCGACCGCTGTGTTTTGCGCTTAGTGACGCACATATCCATTGCAAAGACCGAAGTGGGAAAATTTAGTAGGGGTTGGATTTCAATTAGGCACAGTCTGCCATTTTTCCTTTTTTATTTTACGTTTATTTTGTTTAATAACTCAGTGTCATCTCATCTGGCATAGTAGTGTGCTTTCATACTTGGCTAGAAAATAGCCATAGGAGAATCCAAACGGCTTACGCCTACAGTAGCGTTATATATTTGATTTCTGGTTGATCTGCTTGTGGCTGTACTTGCTGCAGTGCATCTACTAGCCAATTGTGAGCAATTTGTAGTGAGACTTGCGACCGCTGTGTTTTGCGCTTAGTGACGCACATATCCATTGCAAAGACCGAAGTGGGAAAATTTAGTAGGGGTTGGATTTCAATTAGGCACAGTCTGCCATTTTTCCTTTTTTATTTTACGTTTATTTTGTTTAATAACTCAGTGTCATCTCATCTGGCATAGTAGTGTGCTTTCATACTTGGCTAGAAAATAGCCATAGGAGAATCCAAACGGCTTACGCCTACAGTAGCGTTATATATTTGATTTCTGGTTGATCTGCTGGTGGCTGTACTTGCTGCAGTGCATCTACTAGCCAATTGTGAGCAATTTGTAGTGAGACTTGCGACCGCTGTGTTTTGCGCTTAGTGACGCACATATCCATTGCAAAGACCGAAGTGGGAAAATTTAGTAGGGGTTGGATTTCAATTAGGCACAGTCTGCCATTTTTCCTTTTTTATTTTACGTTTATTTTGTTTAATAACTCAGTGTCATCTCATCTGGCATAGTAGTGTGCTTTCATACTTGGCTAGAAAATAGCCATAGCAATAGGATAGCATCGTTTGGTTTTAAAAACTCAAAAACACAAAAAAAAAAAAAACACAAAAAAAAGTTAAAAAAAAATTAAAGCTATAACTCTCATTTTAAAAATGTTTAACCCAAGGGCTAGGGGTAGAGGACGAGGGCGGGGACGTGGGCGTCCAACTACTGCAGGGGTCAGAGGCCGTGGTCCTGGCCGGGGTGAGACACCACCTGCTTATGAGGGAGC
Source organism: Engystomops pustulosus (assembly GCF_040894005.1). Lineage (NCBI taxonomy): Eukaryota > Metazoa > Chordata > Amphibia > Anura > Leptodactylidae > Engystomops > Engystomops pustulosus. The sequence continues at coordinate 177,707,878 of NC_092415.1, read as the reverse complement.
AGGGGAACGCCGCAGAGCTACACTCCCTAGGTTCATGTCTGAAGTTACTGGGACTCGTGGTAGAGCACTGTTGAGGCCAGAACAGTGCGAACAGGTGATGTCGTGGATTGCTGACAATGCTTCGAGCAATTTGTCCACCAGTCAGTCTTCCACGCAGTCCACCCATGTCACCGAAATCGCCACTCCTCCAGCTCCTGCACCTCAGCCTCCTCCCCCCCAGTCTGCCCCCTCCCAGGAAAATTTGGCATTTGAACCGGCATACTCTGAGGAACTGTTTTCTGGACCCTTCCCACAGTCACAAACCACTTGTCCGGTTGCTGCTGAGCAATTTTCCGATGCCCAGGTTTTCCACCAGTCACAGTCTGTGGGTGATGATGACCTTCTTGACGTAGTGGAAGTGTGTAAAGAGGTGTCCGACGATGAGGAGACACGGTTGTCAGACAGTGGGGAAGTTGTTGTCAGGGCAGGAAGTCCGAGGGGGGAGCAGACTGAGGGATCGGAGGATGATGAGGTGACAGACCCAAGCTGGGTTGAGAGGCCGGGTGAACACAGTGCTTCTGAGACGGAGGAGAGTCCTCGACCAGAACAGGTTGGAAGAGGCAGTGGTGGGGCCAGACGGAGAGGCAGGGCCAGAGCTGGTGCATCAGCGCCAAATGTGTCAACTAGTGAAGCTCCCGTGGCGAGGGCTCTTGCGGCGAGGGCTAGATCTTCAGAAGTCTGGAGGTTCTTTAAGGAAACACCGGATGACCGACGGACTGTGGTGTGCAACATTTGCCAAACCAGGCTCAGCAGGGTTTCCACCACTACTAGCTTAACTACCACCAGTATGCGCAGGCATATGAATGCTAAACACCCCACTCAGTGGCAACAAGCCCGTTCACCTCCGGCCGTGCACACCACTGCTCCTTCCCCTGTGTCAGCTGATAGTCAGCCCCCTGCCCAGGACCCTGCCACAAAAACCCCATCGTCGCCTCCACGATCCTCCACAGCATCCACCAGCGTTCAGCTCTCCATACCCCAGACGCTGGAGCGGAAATGCAAATATAGTGCAACCCACCCGCACGCCCAAGCCCTTAATGTGCACATCTCCAGATTGCTTAGCCTGGAGATGCTGCCCTATAGGCTAGTAGAGACCGAGGCCTTTCGCAACCTCATGGCGGCGGCCGCCCCTCGGTATTCGGTCCCCAGCCGCCACTACTTTTCCCGATGTGCCGTCCCAGCCCTGCACCAGCACGTGTCAGACAACATCATCCGTGCCCTGACCAACGCCGTTTCTGACAAGGTCCACCTGACCACGGACACGTGGACGAGTGCTGCCGGGCAGGGCCACTATATATCGCTGACGGCACATTGGGTTAACTTGGTGGAGGCTGGGAGCGAGTCTGACCCTGCGGCTGGTCATATACTGCCGACGCCGAGGATTGCGGGGCCTACCTCGGTCCAGGTGTTTCAGGCCTACTATGCCTCCTCCTCCTCCCACCCCTCCTCCACCTCCTCCTCCGAACTACCATCCGTGGGCACGGCGCCATCAGTCGGTAGCTCTAGGCACAGCAGCAGTGCCGTCGCTAAGCGACAGCAGGCGGTGCTCAAACTGCTGAGCCTAGGCGATAAAAGGCACACCGCCCAAGAGCTATTACAGGGCATCACGGCGCAGACTGATCTGTGGCTGGCACCGCTGAACCTGAAGCCAGGCATGGTTGTGTGTGACAACGGCCGTAACCTGGTGGCGGCTCTGCAACTCGGCAGACTGACACATGTGCCATGCCTGGCCCATGTGTTAAATCTGATAATTCAGCGTTTCCTCAAAACATACCCCAATCTGTCTGATTTGCTCACGAAGGTGCGCTGCATCTGTGCGCATTTCAGGAAGTCCAGCACAGATGCTGCCACTCTCAGGGCAGCGCAGCGCCGCCTCCAACTGCCCGCTCACCGACTGTTGTGCGACGTGCCCACGAGGTGGAATTCAACACTGACCATGTTATCCAGAGTTTACCAGCAGCGCCGAGCGATTGTAGACTGCCAGATGTCAACTTCCACCAGAACTGGTAGTCAGGTCAGTCAGCTTCCTCAAGACTACAATGAGGAGTGGACGTGGATGTCTGATATCTGTCAGGTGCTGAGTAACTTTGAGGAGTCAACACAGATGGTCAGTGGCGATGCCGCCATCATCAGCCTCACCATCCCGCTGCTTGGCCTGTTGAAAAACTCTCTGATCAGCATGAAGTCGGAAGCTTTGCGCTCGTCACAAGAGACGGGGGAAGAAGATTCCCTTGTTGATAAACGCTGCATTTAAAAAACACAAAGGGTTTCTCGACACGCGCTTACCTGCACCCAGGGTAGAAAGGTGAACTCCGATGCAATCCGATTGTCTTCAGCGTAGCAGCGACACCTGGTGGACGTTGGAGGAACCACCTTAGTGAATCCTGGCCGGACCCGAATCCTCCACAGAGAACACGCCGCTGGATTGCGAATGGACCGGGTAAGTAAATGTGCCCCATTCTGTCCATGTGATGTGATGGACACACAGGTGCAGAGTCATTATTATCACACAACTCCTATTACTCTCATTGATAATAATGACTCATGCACCTGAATATCCATCACATCAGCATGGACAGATTCTATCCACTGTAAGGAATCATTGAACTTATCTATAGCAGGACAGCAAGCAAAGATCTAGAAAACCATGAGGAATTGATACAGATAGTATATTGAAAAATTGTAAACTTTTCAATACACAAAAAATATAAATATCAAAAGTGGCCAATCCCTGGTACCCATATACCATACTTGCTGAATTTTGCCAAGCTTGTGAATGTTTTCAATGATGGAATAGAGAAAACATCTGCAAGACACCTCTGGAGGAATCTTCTCTAGCAGAACAAGTTTGGACACGATTACATTGTCATCCCCCACATGTCCCAATAGAGTCAGAATATTAATTATACAGACGCATTAAGTTATAGTTTAGCTGCACACTGAAGGTTTTATTAGTAGCTGAGTTTACCATAATTTAGACATCACATTAATCTTGGTGCAGCGCTCCTCCCAATGCTCAGAGGGCTCCTCTTGCACATCTTTCCTTTGTTTCATTGAATAGCTCCGTTTCCAGCTGCTGCTGTTCCTCCACCGGTGCTGTACAATGCCGTCTAGTCTTATATGTCTTATGTCACCGTAACTGCTGCAGTCACGAGACTCTCATTCATCTCAATGCTGAGCAGATACTCGCCTTTCCCCTACAAGTCTGGAATCACTTTCTACATTTGGTACTAGAACCAGCTGCTTGGGGAATGGAGGATGTGTTCCTTCTGCCTGCTTTCAATTCTGCGACTTCAGAACCATAAGAGAGCCTTCAAAGGTCCTGAAATAGCTCCTGTGTACATGTGTATCGAGAGCAGGAACAGATGTATGAGAATTGCATGGGTTAAGGTCCTTCTCAGTATAAAATTTGGTGGGTGGTTTCGGTGGCCATGGGCCCCGTAAAAGGCTTGGCCCCTGGTTACCTCCCAAACTACCTATATTGTAATCCACTGCTGATTTTGTTCCATTTCTGCTATTTTCACAGGATTATCTTTATTTTTGTAGTTTTTTGGCAGATAAGGCATGTATATAGCTAGCCTACGACTAAGGGCCACCTCAATTCATGAAATGTGCCAGCTAAGCGAACATGTTCTGCATGGAAATTTTATTTATTGGAGAAAAAAACTTTGGAAACCTTTAACACGTTGCTGGATGACCCTTCATTTTTCTCAGGAATTGGATGTATATAGCCCCAATATCCCCAGTTTTGGTGGATTTCTGCCCTACACACCACTTTGGGCTGGCCGAGTACACCCCAGTCTGCCATATTTAATATAGTTTCCTAAAAAAAAACCTGGTAGATACAGAAGTTGAAACCAAACCTGATGGACATTTGCTCCTGCAGGCAGAGCTCACATACACTAAGAGGCAGAACACCAGTCTTAATATATTGTCCCCTCTACAATATAACATCATAATCCCCTACAGCTTTATCTTTTTTAAAAAAAGCCCACCCAAGCCCATCCCTAATTTATACTTTTGGATAACCCCAATTAATTGAGTTGCCTGTAGCTCTATAATATATACATATGGGTATGAGGATTTACGGGTATCTAGGGTTCATATCTTCATTCTGTTTGGTATTCAGGAATAGTTTTGAGCAGATCTCTGCTGAACTTTGTGGGTTTGGGTGCCAGAACCTGGACTTCAGCCACTGTTCAGGCTCAGCCCCCACCAGTAGCACCTGTCATCGGTGATACCCTTTAAATGATTTTGGAAAAGCTCCTGCAAGTGGTTTGGGTTTGGTTCGGCTACAATAACCAAACCATTTTACAAGGTTCGGCCTAACCCTCTGAACCCCATCTCAATTGGGTCTGCTCATCCCCATTCAGGAGGACTTATCCTTTAACAAAAGTCTCATATTTCTGTATTTCTGTTTCTGCCCCCTGTAGGTCGTTTGGGTCATAAGTCAGTTCTCATTGTTAGACTTAATGGAAGTTGTGCCTGGATTAGAAAAGCATGGCAGACCTCTTCAGCGGTTGTGTCTGGAGCTTCTGAGTAGCGATGGTTTCCTTACCACTGGACAACTCCTTTAAGAAAATAATGAATTTGGGATATTTCAAGTCTAAAGTGCTTCTCTTCTTTATGGTTTTGCTTTTATTCTTACTAAGCAGGTTTTCTGAGACTTATGACATCGGCACAACGAGTCTATAATAAAAAGCTTCTGTTCCTTTGAAAATAAATGAAAGAATATTGTGACTGGAGCCGCCACCTTCAGTCGCGGGATCAGTTGTGGAGAGCAGATAGATTTTTACATGCTGACCTGTATGTGTCTAACAATGGGAATTTGGCCAATCTTATATCATTTCTCATTTCTATGAGACAACAAATCAGCCGCGCTCTTTGGAGCTCACTACATCACTTCTTCGCTGGCCTCATTCTCATTGATGGTTTGCGGAGCCGGCCTGCTGAGCCTAGCAACAGTTGTTATACCGAGGGGAATGTCTGCTACACAAAGCGATTAACACTAACGACAATGAGGGAAGAACAATAGAGGAAATGGAAGGATGTGTGAAAAATTATAATGGAAGAGGATTGACTCAAACCTGAGCATCTTCACAAACTGCAACTAAAATGAGCACAAAATTCTTCTGTAGTTTGTATATATATTTAATTTACTTTTCATATACATGTTCCATAATGGCAAGAAAGCGCGTTGGTAAATTGTTAAGGATTTTAGCTTGACATCTCATGAGAAAATGCACAGAATCCGGTTCTTAAAACGAACCGTGTTCCTTGAACCTATTGTCTGATGTGTAGGCGGATGTTCTAGAGCAGATGGAGCTAAGTAGACCTTGGTGCGGACAACATGTAATAAAGCAAAAAAATTGTGCAAATTGTACATAATTTAGAAGGGGGTTGTTCATGCGACAAATTGGGGGGCGTGCTGTTGGAAGGTCCGACTGAGCGCGGGATTTAAGATTAAAATTGTGTCGCAACCGATGCACTTACATACACCGGAAAGAAGATGGTGTACTCCGGCGGACCTAAGCGGGGAAGCGACTGATGCAGGATATCAGGCGCACATTGTTAGTGAATCATGGAACAGTGCATGATCGTCGGACAATGCACTTTCGGGAACTCCTCTGGACAGGTAAGGAAATGTGCCCCAATGTCCTATTTGCATGTGCTTTGTTGTAGAGCAGGATGAGCTGAGCAGATTTTATATGGTGTCCTATCAGCAGACAGCGTGTTATAGAGCAGGAGGAGCTTAGAAGATGCATAGAGTCATTTCTGCTTGCATCATGTTATAGAGCAGGAGTAGATAAACATATTGTAGAGTTCTGTCTGCAGACAAAATGTAACAGAGCAGGAGCTGAACAAATTGTACATAGTGTCCTATCTGCCAGCAGCATGTTATAGAGCAGAAGGAGCTGAGCAGATTGTATACACAGTACTATTTGCAGACAGCTTGTTAAAGAGCAAGAGAAGCCGAACAGATGTTACAAAATGTTCGATCTGTGGACAGTATGTTATAGAGCAGGAGGACTTGAGCATACTTTTCATATTATCTTACATGCACACAGTACGGTATACAGCAGGAGAAGCTGACCATATTGTACATAGAATCCTATCTGCAGACAGCATGTTATAGAGCAGGAGGAAGGAGTCAAGCAGATTGTACATAGTGGACACAGCATTATGGAGCAGGAGAAGCTGATTAGATTGGTATAAAGTTCTATGTGAAGGTATTCAATATCAAGCGGTGTCAATCACTAAAAACAGCAACCCTAGAGCAACTCCATCGCTATAACCCAGCTTTCTTTAGATACGACACTATATGAAATCTGTTCAGCTCCTCCTGCTCTGTAACATACTGGGACACTGTTACTAAGAACAGTGCATTCTGTACTATATGCAGGTTTTCTGTGTAGTGTGCAGGGGGCGCCAGATTCAGGATTTCTGGCACACCTTCTTCATGAATTTGGTGCCCCCTGCACTGCCTCGACAGAGTGCACCACTTTTTTTTGGTGCACCTTTAACATGGGACGTGTGACACAAAAACTGGCGCAGGGGCTTTAGTAAATGTGCCCCCCATCTATACATAGGATAATTTTTAAAATCAGCTCAGCTGTTTCTCCTGTATAAAATGCTGCTTTCGTTTTGGATACTATGTACAATGTGCTCAGCTCCTCCTGCTATATAATATGCTGCCTGCAGATAGGACACTATGTACAATGTGCTCAACTCCTCCTGCTATATAATATGCTGCCTGCAGATAGGACACTATGTACAATGTGCTTAGCTCCTCCTGCTATATAATATTCTGCCTGGAGATAGGACACTATGTACAATGTGTTTATCTCCTCCTGCTCTATAACATGTTGCCTGCAGATAGGACACTATGCACAATCTCAGCTCTTCCTGCTCTATAACATGCTGCCTGCAGATAGGACACTATGTACAATCTGCTCAGCTCCTCCTGCTCTATAACATGCTGCCTGCAGAAAGGACACTATGTACAATGTGCTCAGCTTCTCCTGCTATATAATATGCTGCCTGCAGATAGGATACTATGTACAATGTGCTCAGCTCCTCCTGCTATATAATATGCTGCCTGCAGATAGGACACTATGTACAATCTGCTCAGCTCCTCCTGCTCTATAACATGCTGCCTGCAGATAGGACACTATGTACAATGTGCTCAGCTCCTCCTGCTATATAATATGCTGCCTGCAGATAGGATACTATGTACAATGTGCTCAGCTCCTCCTGCTCTATCCTTACAGACTGTAAGCTCTTGTGAGCAGGGCCCATATTCCTATTTTTTAATATGTTAATAATCTGTAATGTCTTATTTTTATTTGTATATTTTCTCCAGAATCTGAAAAGCGCTATGGAATTTGATGGCGCTATATACATAAACATTATTATTATCATTATTATATGGTGCCTGCAGACAGGTCACTGCACCCTTACACACACAACAAATAGAACATTATAGGATTAAGTGACCTTATAGCCATTTAAAGTGAAACAATTTTTTACGGTAAAGGTAAGTGTAGAGATGAGCGAGCACTAAAATGCTCGGGTACTCGTTATTCGAGACGAACTTTTCCCGATGCTCGAGTGCTCGTCTCGAATAACGAGCCCCATTGAAGTCAATAGGAGACTCGAGCATTTTTTAAGGGGACCAAGACTCTGCACAGGGAAGCTTGGCCAAACACCTGGGAACCTCAGAAAAGGATGGAAACACCACGGAAATGGACAGGAAACAGCAGGGGCAGCATGCATGGATGCCTCTGAGGCTGCTTAATCGCATCATTATGCCAAAATTATGGGCAACAGCATGGCCATGACAGAGTGACAGAATGAAGCTAGATAGCATCTAAAACATCCAATAATTGACCCTGACACTATAGGGGACGGCATGCAGAGGCAGCGGCAGCAGGCTAGAGAGTGTCATGGCGACATACCCTAAATGGAGTCAGGCTTCAAACCAATGGGTGGCAGAGAGGAACCAAAGGAGGTGAGCAAGAAGCGCTCAAATAATATCGGTACATGATAAAAGTTTGCCAGTATATTTTGTGGATTACACAGCAGGGTGGCGACAAAGTTAACATGGAAGCCATGAAAACAACCCAAAATTCTGCCTGACACAGCTCGTTTGATAAGGGGACCATGTATGGAGGCAGTGAACTAGTAGTAGATTAAAGGTGCTGCAGTTAAAACTATGTTAGTTGGATCTTGGCATGGAGCTGGCGCTCCGCTGCCAGACGAGCTTTCGCCAATCCAAGCCCCTGTCTCTAGGCTACTCCCCAAACAGCACTTCTAAGAACCTTTTGTATAAGATCAAGTGTAGTAGCGTTCTTATAAGTTTAGGATATGGCGGGTGAGCGGAATGTAAACAGAAGCGCAAGAAGCGCTGAAATAATATTGGTAAATGATAAAAGTTTGCCAGTATATTTTGTGGATAACACAGCTGGGTGGCGACAAAGTTAACAACTTTGATGTGGAATCCATGAAAACAACCCAAATTTCTGCCTGACACACCTCGTTTGATAAAGGGACGATGTATGGAGGCAGCTATATGGACGACTTTTGGAGGTAGCAATGGAGACAACGTGTGGAGGCTGCTATGGAGACAATTTAATTTGGATAGTGCCTGTATGTGGCAGTCCAAAAAAGTTTTCAAACCAGAGGAGCAGGTAGGTGGCCCTCCAGAAAAATGAAACAGATTGAGTGCCTGTATGTGGCAGTCCAAAAAAGTTTTCAAACCAGAGGAGCAGGTAGGTGGCCCTCCAGAAAAATGAAATAGATTGAGTGCCTGTATGTGGCAGTCCAAAAAAGTTTTCAAACCAGAGGAGCAGGTAGGTGGCCCTCCAGAAAAATTGAATAGATTGAGTGCCTGTATGTGGCAGTCCAAAAAAGTTTTCAAACCAGAGGAGCAGGTAGGTGGCCCTCCAGAAAAATGGAATAGATTGAGTGCCTGTATGTGGCAGTCCAAAAAAGTTTTCAAACCAGAGGAGCAGGTAGGTGGCCCTCCAGAAAATGGAATAGATTGAGTGCCTGTATGTGGCAGTCCAAAAAAGTTTTCAAACCAGAGGAGCAGGTAGGTGGCCCTCCAGAAAAATGGAATAGATTGAGTGACTGTATGTGGCAGTCCAAAAAAGTTTTCAAACCAGAGGAGCAGGTAGGTGGCCCTCCAGAAAATGGAATAGATTGAGTGCCTGTATGTGGCAGTCCAAAAAAGTTTTCAAACCAGAGGAGCAGGTAGGTGGCCCTCCAGAAAAATGGAATAGATTGAGTGCCTGTATGTGGCAGTCCAAAAAAGTTTTCAAAGTTTTCAAACCAGAGGAGCAGGTAGGTGGCCCTCCAGAAAATGGAATAGATTGAGTGCCTGTATGTGGCAGCCCAAAAAAGTTTTCAAACCAGAGGAGCAGGTAGGTGGCCCTCCAGAAAAATGAAACAGATTGAGTGCCTGTATGTGGCAGTCCAAAAAAGTTTTCAAACCAGAGGAGCAGGTAGGTGGCCCTCCAGAAAAATGAAATAGATTGAGTGCCTGTATGTGGCAGTCCAAAAAAGTTTTCAAACCAGAGGAGCAGGTAGGTGGCCCTCCAGAAAAATTGAATAGATTGAGTGCCTGTATGTGGCAGTCCAAAAAAGTTTTCAAACCAGAGGAGCAGGTAGGTGGCCCTCCAGAAAAATGGAATAGATTGAGTGCCTGTATGTGGCAGTCCAAAAAAGTTTTCAAACCAGAGGAGCAGGTAGGTGGCCCTCCAGAAAATGGAATAGATTGAGTGCCTGTATGTGGCAGTCCAAAAAAGTTTTCAAACCAGAGGAGCAGGTAGGTGGCCCTCCAGAAAATGGAATAGATTGAGTGCCTGTATGTGGCAGTCCAAAAAAGTTTTCAAACCAGAGGAGCAGGTAGGTGGCCCTCCAGAAAAATGGAATAGATTGAGTGCCTGTATGTGGCAGTCCAAAAAAGTTTTCAAAGTTTTCAAACCAGAGGAGCAGGTAGGTGGCCCTCCAGAAAATGGAATAGATTGAGTGCCTGTATGTGGCAGCCCAAAAAAGTTTTCAAACCAGAGGAGCAGGTAGGTGGCCCTCCAGAAAAATGAAATAGATTGAGTGCCTGTATGTGGCAGTCCAAAAAAGTTTTCAAACCAGAGGAGCAGGTAGGTGGCCCTCCAGAAAAATTGAATAGATTGAGTGCCTGTATGTGGCAGTCCAAAAAAGTTTTCAAACCAGAGGAGCAGGTAGGTGGCCCTCCAGAAAAATTGAATAGAATGAGTGCCTGTATGTGGCATACCCAAAAATTGTTTAAAACAGAGGACCGGGTCGGTGGCCCTCCAGAAAAATTAAATGCATAAAGTACTATAGCTAGAGCCAGTGGGCCCTGTCAAAAAATAGCCAGTTTCCTCTGCTTTTCTGTACAAAGAGGAGGAGAAGGAGGAAAATGAGGAGGAGGAGGAGTGGATAAATTATTCAGGTTAAGCTTCCTTCACCTGGTGGAGATTGGAAATTATGAGAAATCCAGGCTTTATTCATCTTAATAAGCGTCAGCCTGTCAGCGCTGTCAGTCGACAGGCGTGTACGCTTATCGGTGATGATGCCACCAGCTGCACTGAAAACCCGCTCGGACAAGACGCTAGCGGCAGGGCAGGCAAGAACCTCCAAGGCGTACAGCGCCAGTTCGTGCCACATGTCCAGCTTTGAAACCCAGTAGTTGTAGGGAGCTGTGTGATCATTTAGGACGATGGTATGGTCAGCTACGTACTCCCTCACCATCTTTCTGTAAAGATCAGCCCTACTCTGCCGAGACTGGGGACAGGTGACAGTGTCTTGCTGGGGTGACATAAAGCTGGCAAAAGCCTTGTAAAGCGTACCCTTGCCAGTGCTGGACAAGCTGCCTGGTCGCCTACTCTCCCTCGCTACTTGTCCCGCAGCACTACGCACTCTGCCGCTAGCGCTGTCAGAAGGGAAATACTGTTTCAGCTTGTGCACCAGGGCCTGCTGGTATTCATGCATTCTCACACTCCTTTCCTCTCCAGGGATGAGAGTGGAAAGATTTTGCTTGTACCGTGGGTCCAGGAGAGTGAACACCCAGTAATCGGTGCTGGAATAAATTCTTTGAACGCGAGGGTCACGGGATAGGCAGCCTAGCATGAAATCTGCCATATGCGCCAGAGTACCAACGCGTAAGAATTCACTCCCCTCACTGGCCTGACTGTCCATTTCCTCCTCCTCCAACTCCTCTTCTTCTGCCCATACACGCTTAACAGTGAAGGACTCAACAATGGTCCCCTCTTGTGTCTCGCCAACATTCTCCTCCTCTTCCTCCTCCTCCACCTCCACCTCCTCCGATATGCGCTGAGAAACAGACCTAAGGGTGCTTTGGCTATCAACAAGGGAATCTTCTTCCCCCGTCTCTTGTGACGAGCGCAAAGCTTCCGACTTCATGCTGATCAGAGAGTTTTTCAACAGGCCAAGCAGCGGGATGGTGAGGCTGATGATGGCGGCATCGCCACTGACCATCTGTGTTGACTCCTCAAAGTTACTCAGCACCTGACAGATATCAGACATCCACGTCCACTCCTCATTGTAGACTTGAGGAAGCTGACTGACCTGACTACCAGTTCTGGTGGAAGTTGACATCTGGCAGTCTACAATCTGCTGCTGCTGGTAAACTCTGGATAACATGGTCAGTGTTGAATTCCACCTCGTGGGCACGTCGCACAACAGTCGGTGAGCGGGCAGTTGGAGGCGGCGCTGCGCTGCCCTGAGAGTGGCAGCATCTGTGCTGGACTTCCTGAAATGCGCACAGATGCGGCGCACCTTCGTGAGCAAATCAGACAGATTGGGGTACGTCTTGAGGAAACGCTGAACTATCAGATTTAACACATGGGCCAGGCATGGCACATGTGTCAGTCTGCCGAGTTGCAGAGCCGCCACCAGGTTACGGCCGTTGTCACACACAACCATGCCTGGCTTCAGGTTCAGCGGTGCCAGCCACAGATCAGTCTGCGCCGTGATGCCCTGTAATAGCTCTTGGGCGGTGTGCCTTTTATCGCCTAGGCACAGCAGTTTGAGCACCGCCTGCTGTCGCTTAGCGACGGCACTGCTGCTGTGCCTAGAGCTACCGACTGATGGCGCCATGCCCACGGATGGTAGTTCGGAGGAGGAGGTGGAGGAGGGGTGGGAGGAGGAGGAGGCATAGTAGGCCTGAAACACCTGGACCGAGGTAGGCCCCGCAATCCTCGGCGTCGGCAGTATATGACCAGCCGCAGGGTCAGACTCACTCCCAGCCTCCACCAAGTTAACCCAATGTGCCGTCAGTGATATATAGTGGCCCTGCCCGGCAGCACTCGTCCACGTGTCCGTGGTCAGGTGGACCTTGTCAGAAACGGCGTTGGTCACGGCACGGATGATGTTGTCTGACACGTGCTGGTGCAGGGCTGGGACGGCACATCGGGAAAAGTAGTGGCGGCTGGGGACCGAATACCGAGGGGCGGCCGCCGCCATGAGGTTGCGAAAGGCCTCGGTCTCTACTAGCCTATAGGGCAGCATCTCCAGGCTAAGCAATCTGGAGATGTGGACATTAAGGGCTTGGGCGTGCGGGTGGGTTGCACTATATTTGCGTTTCCGCTCCAGCGTCTGGGGTATGGAGAGCTGAACGCTGGTGGATGCTGTGGAGGATCGTGGAGGCGATGATGGGGTTTTTGTGGCAGGGTCCTGGGCAGGGGGCTGACTATCAGCTGACACAGGGGAAGGAGCAGTGGTGTGCACGGCCGGAGGTGAACGGGCTTGTTGCCACTGAGTGGGGTGTTTAGCATTCATATGCCTGCGCATACTGGTGGTAGTTAAGCTAGTAGTGGTGGAACCCCTGCTGAGCCTGGTTTGGCAAATGTTGCACACCACAGTCCGTCGGTTATCCGGTGTTTCCTTAAAGAACCTCCAGACTTCTGAAAATCTAGCCCTCGCCGCAAGAGCCCTCGCCACGGGAGCTTTACTAGTTGACACATTTGGCGCTGATGCACCAGCTCTGGCCCTGCCTCTCCGTCTGGCCCCACCACTGCCTCTTCCAACCTGTTCTGGTCGAGGACTCTCCTCCGTCTCAGAAGCACTTTGTTCACCCGGCCTATCAACCCAGCTTGGGTCTGTCACCTCATCATCCTCCGATCCCTCAGTCTGCTCCCCCCTCGGACTTCGTGCCCTGACAACAACTTCCCCACTGTCTGACAACCGTGTCTCCTCATCGTCGGACACCTCTTTACACACTTCTTCCACTACGTCAAGAAGGTCATCATCACCCACAGACTGTGACTGGTGGAAAACCTGGGCATCGGAATATTGCTCAGCAGCAACCGGACAAGTGGTTTGTGAGTGTGGGAAGGGTCCAGAAAACAGTTCCTCAGAGTATGCCGGTTCAAAGGCCAAATTTTCCTGGGAGGGGGCAGACTGGGGGGGAGGAGGCTGAGGTGCAGGAGCTGGAGGAGTGGCGATTTCGGTGACATGGGTGGACTGCGTGGAAGACTGACTGGTGGACAATTTGCTCGAAGCATTGTCGGCAATCCACGACATCACCTGTTCGCACTGTTCTGGCCTCAACAGTGCTCTACCACGAGTCCCAGTAACTTCAGACATGAACCTAGGGAGTGTAGCTCTGCGGCGTTCCCCTGCTCCCTCATAAGCAGGTGGTGTCTCACCCCGGCCAGGACCACGGCCTCTGACCCCTGCAGTAGTTGGACGCCCACGTCCCCGCCCTCGTCCTCTACCCCTAGCCCTCGGGTTAAACATTTTGAAAATGAGAGTTATAACTTTAATTTTTTTTTAACTTTTTTTTCTGTTTTTTGTTTTTTTTTGTGTTTTTTAGTTTTTAAAACCAAACGATGCTATCCTATTGCTATGGCTATTTTCCAGCCAAGTATGAAAGCACACTACTATGCCAGATGAGTAGACGCTGAGTTATTAAAAAAATAAACGTAAAATAAAAAAGGAAATGGCAGACTGTGCCTAATTGAAATCCAACCCCTAATAAATTTTCCCACTTCGGTCTTTGCGATGGATATGTGCGTCACTAAGCGCAAAACACAGCGGTCGCAAGTCTCACTACAAATTGCTCACAATTTGCTAGTAGATGCACTGCAGCAAGTACAGCCACCAGCAGATCAACCAGAAATCAAATATATATAACGCTACTGTAGGCGTAAGTAAGCCGTTTGGATTCTCCTATGGCTATTTTCTAGCCAAGTATGAAAGCACACTACTATGCCAGATGAGATGACGCTGAGTTATTAAACAAAATAAACGTAAAATAAAAAAGGAAATGGCAGACTGTGCCTAATTGAAATCCAACCCCTAATAAATTTTCCCACTTCGGTCTTTGCAATGGATATGTGCGTCACTAAGCGCAAAACACAGCGGTCGCAAGTCTCACTACAAATTGCTCACAATTTGCTAGTAGATGCACTGCAGCAAGTACAGCCACCAGCAGATCAACCAGAAATCAAATATATATAACGCTACTGTAGGCGTAAGTAAGCCGTTTGGATTCTCCTATGGCTATTTTCTAGCCAAGTATGAAAGCACACTACTATGCCAGATGAGATGACGCTGAGTTATTAAACAAAATAAACGTAAAATAAAAAAGGAAATGGCAGACTGTGCCTAATTGAAATCCAACCCCTAATAAATTTTCCCACTTCGGTCTTTGCAATGGATATGTGCGTCACTAAGCGCAAAACACAGCGGTCGCAAGTCTCACTACAAATTGCTCACAATTTGCTAGTAGATGCACTGCAGCAAGTACAGCCACCAGCAGATCAACCAGAAATCAAATATATATAACGCTACTGTAGGCGTAAGTAAGCCGTTTGGATTCTCCTATGGCTATTTTCTAGCCAAGTATGAAAGCACACTTCTATGCCAGATGAGATGACGCTGAGTTATTAAACAAAATAAACGTAAAATAAAAAAGGAAATGGCAGACTGTGCCTAATTGAAATCCAACCCCTAATAAATTTTCCCACTTCGGTCTTTGCAATGGATATGTGCGTCACTAAGCGCAAAACACAGCGGTCGCAAGTCTCACTACAAATTGCTCACAATTTGCTAGTAGATGCACTGCAGCAAGTACAGCCACCAGCAGATCAACCAGAAATCAAATATATATAACGCTACTGTAGGCGTAAGTAAGCCGTTTGGATTCTCCTATGGCTATTTTCTAGCCAAGTATGAAAGCACACTACTATGCCAGATGAGATGACGCTGAGTTATTAAAAAAATAAACGTAAAATAAAAAAGGAAATGGCAGACTGTGCCTAATTGAAATCAAACCCCTAATAAATTTTCCCACTTTGGTGTTTGAGGTGGATATGTGTGTCACTAAGAGCTAAACACAACGGTAGCAAGTCCCCCTGCAAATTCCTCATAATATGGTACTAGCTGTAAATAAAAAAAAAAAAGTATAACGTTATTGTAGCCCTAAGAAGGGCTGTTGGGTTCTTGGAGAATCACTCCTGCCTAACAGTTAGCTAATAGAACACCCTAACGCTTTCCCTGACCAGCAGCAGCTCTCTCCCTAGCGGCATCCAGACACAGAATGATCCGAGCAGCGCGGGCAGCGGCTAGTCTATCCCAGGGTCACCTGATCTGGCCAGCCAACCACTGCTATCGACGTGTAAGGGTACCACGTCATGCTGGGTGGAGTGCAGAGGCTCTGTTTCTGGCCGCCAAAAAGCAAAACGGCGGGAGCTGCCATTTTCTCGAGCGGGCGAAGTATTCGTCCGAGCAACGAGCAGTTTCGAGTACGCTAATGCTTGAACGAGCATCAAGCTCGGACAAGTATGTTCGCTCATCTCTAGGTAAGTGATTTCAGCATTCTTCATCATCAAGTCTCCTGATGAATGGATCCCATTTTTGCTAATGAAGACAGAAACTAGAACTTTTGTAGGTTTGGATTTTGTGCTGTATCTTATGTTGTCACTTATTAAAGGGGCAGCAGTTTTGCTGATTCTTGAATTTTCCGCCTCAGCCTGGGATAATACGTCTTGTACTTCATTCCTAGAAAGCTTCCTCCCTTCCGGATTCCTGGCAGTATCATGAAAGAACAGACTCTCTGAAACCCAATTCTTTTTCAAGTTTAAATTCCATTTTTCGCACATTTTACTTGTATTTGCTGGAAGCATTTACCGCCACATGGGAAAGCATTTTACTCCCGCCTAATACTCTGCAATAGTTCCTCTTTTAGAAGGCATTTGGCAGGGCTGGTTGCTTATTTATGAACTTGAGATTATGCAACTCAGAGCTATATGGCGAAAAATCACTCTCACTTTTTACGGACTTGGTTTTGCTTAACTTAGAGAAACAAAATAACCTTCCCATTTCCCGGTCGGATTGACGTATGAAGTAATCAGCGCTAACCTTTAGCGCAGCCTCTTTCTATGAATTTATAATGGCTCGAAAATCTTTTATGGCTGCAAATTACAGGCAGCTTTAGGTTGCATGAGATGACACCCGGTTCTGTAGGAAATATCTGTAACTCAGTCCAAACTTGTATTTGCATCACATCCAAAACCTCACATGAATGTTCTCAGCCCCATGTAAATTTGATGAATTTGGAAAATTGACGATTATCCTAGAACGGGACTACCGGTATCATATTAATCTTTGATGCTAGGAGTCCCTTTCGCCCGACTGTAATCCTGACTGTCCTCGGGAAGTGGTAACTAGCCTGAATTATAAAACCCCGTTCGTGTCTGGGTTCGGTGCCTGGAACTGGGTTCCCAACCAGTGACAACCGAGATCAGCAAAGTCACCAGTGGTATACAAATGACTCAAGCCAATACAGACATGCTGCAGTGCTGTGCTCCTTCCTCTTAGGGAGGATCAATGACATTATCAGGAGCGATAATCCTTTCCGAAATGCTGGTGCCCTGCATCATCGACATGCTAGTGTCTGCATTTAAATGCCAGTAGGGACTTAGCCATTGGCATTTAAAAAGTTGACGCACACGATCGGTAATGGCATCAATATTGGGCGTTAATTTTGTGGGGAAAGGGGTTGATCCGAAGCCAACTTTGCATTTCGAGTCCGCTAGTCAATAGAACCTATGAAAAATATAGCGACATACAGTCTATTTTTGTTAATTAGACACAATGGTGGAATTTGTCAGTACATTCACTGCTTTCTTGGGATTTCATATAACTTCATTTTTTCTCTTTAAAAAGAGAAAATATTTAAGACTTTTTGGGGACATTTGTAGATTTGTGCAAAAATATACAACTCTTTGACCCACAAAGTTTACAGTAACCAGGTTTTTCCAGTGTTGTGCCTGATTTATTGTTAAAGTCCAGATATTGGAATTTCAATTTATTGTGGTAAAACACCATTACTCCCCTGCTGGCATAGACAAAAGATTACAGGGGGTTGCTCAATTTTTTTTTACATTGAAAAAAACCCCCAATAGACTCAAATATAACATTTATCTCTAAGTTATATCAAACTAGCCCCAACAACCACATTGAAAAAGGAGAAGGTAAGAAGAGAAGACTAAAGATAAATGACTTGTGCTACTTTTTGAAAGTTTTTTTTCTCAATTGAGACAAAAAAAAGTCTTTAAAAATAGTATAATAAGCCAGACTACATGGTGATAACCAACCTCTGCTCATGGTTTACACTGAAGCAGGGCCAGCGCCAGCACTTGGCATACCTGGGCAAGTGCCAGGACCCAAATCTTCTGGGGGGGCCAACGTAAGGCTGGGGCTGTATCTAATAAATCCATAGGTGTTGAGGGGATTTTATATATAATAACCATGAGGCAGCTGAGAAGACTGCATTAGTTTCTGAATGTTTAATGCCGCCATGGGAGATAACTGCAAAGGGGCACACTGAGGCTGTCGCCCAGGGGCCTACTGTAACCTGGAGCTGACCCTGAGCTGAAGCAATAGGGGCCATTTAGGTGCAAATTCTTTTTACTTATTAGTTATAAAATGTGTTCATAATGACATTATACAATAATATCTCATACTATAAAGAATAATTTACAATAAAATGTATCTGTGAACTCATTGATGTGACCTTATTATATAATATCCAGCGAACAAATTGTTTTCTTTGTATAAAGGTATAAAAGTTTGAAACATGCTTCAGAATTTTCATGATACCTACTCTTAATATTAACTTCAAAACTCTTTTCAACTTTAAGATATATGTACAGTATGTTACTTTGCTATTTTAATGATCAATTTGCTGTGTAACGTATGGTACAGCTGTAATAGGGAAAAGTGTAACAATAAAACCGGGGTTATAGTGCCCGAGAGGCAGACACTGGCTAGAACCCTACTGTGCTAAATTTATTGGTATTTCTGATCATGGCAAGGGATTGGCTGACAAAGAATGAAAAAGCACTTCCTTTGGAGGAAGTGGAGCGCATTGGGATTCAGGACTGGATTGGAGCACCAGAGAATCAGGCAGAGTTGACTAACTTTTTGTTCTATTAATAGATCCATGCGTAGCCATTATTCACATAGTATTATGGCAATATAAATCAATTTCATGAGAGCAAAACAGTTTGTACAGCCTAATGTACTGTCTTTTATGCGGAACTATGGTCATTCTACCCTATAAGACAACATGACCAGACATAGTACACCCTCGGCACTCCCTTGGTCTTTTAACTTCTTTTTCCCATAATATTTCTGTTATTTCTAAATCGAAACCATTTTAAAGGGGTTTGCCCCTATTACAAAACTTTACCAGGGTTTTGTAACCCTAATAACACATATGGTACGTATCCTGATGTGTAAAAGCTGGCAGGAATAGTGGGTCAGGTGGCTTATGACTGTGACTTGTGATTGGAGGGTGTCAGGGGATGCACACGAACGGCTGCTGGACCGGAGGCAGGATCGCGGACGGGTGAGTAGCACGGGCGCCCACTGGCAGGCAGAATTGGGCATGGGTGAGGCCGTATGGGTCGCAGGAGCACCCGTGACAGAGGGGTGTGCACATCTCCTTGGCACACCCATCCAACCACTGCTATGGGTGTGGTTATGATGGAGGCGACATGCAGACAGTAATGGCTGCATGGCCTCCTCCACACGCTGGAAACCAGCTGGACTTGAGATGTCATAGGAAGTTCTGTTGCATGAACTACCATTTTGTGATAGTGGCGAACCCCTTTAATAATTAGTGTCTATGTGTATAATATACCTTGCTTGCAAGTGAACCAGGCTTAGGAAAAAAATGAGTGTGGAAAAGTAACTGTCTGTTATCATCGCCTGATAACGCTGCTACTGTGGCTGGTAATGTAGAGTACTGTTGATTTTACCAGCACATTGCAATAAATTTGATGAAATCTTTGTCATTCAACATTTATTACACTTCCACATTAGATGTACATGGAAGCATACAGAATGCATACATCATATACTATGAATCCCAAGGCATCATGGGCCACCTGACCTGGCCCTTAACCTTACTGCACACAACATGTACAGTTCCACATGTTGTGTCATCGACTGCTCACATGCCGATGATAGTAGAAAAAGACTTTCTGGGCCACAAACTCTTGTAAGAATCAGATCTGCTCTATCTTTAGCATTTTAATTGGGCAGTTGGTTTGTGTCCATTAAAAACAAAAAAGCTATGAGGATAATACTATACAATATAATTTTGCCCCATACGATTTTCATAAACTTAGCCGTCAAAGTTCTTGTGAAGGTTCCTGGCCGTATCTATCATGCTAGTGTTATTGCTAGTGATTAGAGGAACCAAAGTTCAGCCAGTCCAGTTTTGGGTTTGGTGGTGTTTTCAACACCCATGCAAGTAACATCCAAAATTGGTGCTTGAATCAATAATGGGTATTAACTCTTAAAATGGTGCTGGCAAAGTCGCATGTGCCATCATTTTCTCTAGAATCATAGCCCCTTGATGACATCCCGAAAAGTGACGATTCCCAGGAAAATGGCGGCGTTTGTAAACCGTTGGCATTTAAAGGGTAATACCCATGATGGGATCAGCACAGGTCAGCACAGGTCTTACTAGCGTATAGGTTTGGTACCAACCCTGAACCCGAATTGCTCCATCATCCCTTGTTATTATCACTCTAACAATGAGGACAATTTGACTACCATAGACGAGGGGGAACTATGAAAAGATTTGAAAACCAGAAACAAGTTAGTTTTCATAGTGTTATCCTCCTCCTTCAGTGTGGTGTTACCTGCCAGAAAGGAGAAACCTAGAAATATGTCAGCTGGATCAATGTACAGTAATTGAGGTGAGATAAATCTGACAAGCTCCGGCCCATTAAACACGGCTTGTAATAACACAGGTCTGTAGAGAATACCCATAAGGATATCCAGTGACACTAAAGTCTTATAAAACCTCCATAATAAATATCCTTTCCCCAGAAAGTTTCAATGTGCTCAAAAAGTTTCCCGCTGATTAATAATTTATTGCCCGTAATCAACATAATTACCAAAAAGAGCTTGTCTCCAGCATTTTATATGGGGAACAAAGCAGCTGTACAATCCGGGGATAAATCACGTCTTCATGTTTCCTTTGAGATAAATCTTGCTCCCTGACCTTGTTAGATCTGCGGTCACCAGTGTCTTCAGTGTGCAATAAAAAAGCTAAGAAATAAGATATACATTACTGTCCTGTGACAGGAGATATTTAATCCCAGAAACTTTACATTTCCCAGGTGATGGAATAAGCATTTTAGCTGCTCATTTATTAAAAAACAAAAATAGAAGATGCCAGAACATCTCCAGGAGACATGGATTAGGATTTACTGAGAAGTAGTTTAACATGTCTGCAGGCATCTCGATTGTCCCTCCTTTGAGACGGGTCTGTCCATACTTTAGATCCGAATCATTCTGTTCCTCTTTATTTCTTAAAGCAGTTGTGCCAGAATAGGTAGTTATCCCTTACTGGTAATAAGTGTCAACTTTCTGAGATCCTTGGGACTCAGGATGGGTCTGCTTTAGGTAGCGGAGCTGCATCAGGACCCAGGAGCCTTACGGGTTCATAATGAATGTCTTCCCCAGGCAAAGACACCACTACTATAAACATTACCCTATAGTTGTGTCTCTGGTGTGGATTGCTGATTTGACCAGCATCGGGATTTGTCAGGTCTCCTTCTGATCCAAATCACCCTGTAATAGTTTGCTCTTTAAAGTCTACTAAAAGGGGATGTGTTGTGTTTAGAGATGAGCGAACATGCTCGTCCGAGCTTGATGCTCGGTCGAGCATTAGGGTACTCGAAACTGCTCGTTGCTCGGACGAATACTTTGCCCGCTCGAGAAAATGGCAGCTCCCGCCGTTTTGCTTTTTGGCGGCCAGAAACAGAGCCAATCACAAGCCAGGAGACTCTGCACTCCACCCAGCATGACGTGGTACCCTTACACGTCGATAGCAGTGGTTGGCTGGCCAGATCAGGTGACCCTGGGATAGACTAGCCGCTGGCCGCGCTGCTCGGATCATTCTGTCTCTGGATGCCGCTAGGGAGAGAGCTGCTGCTGGTCAGGGAAAGCGTTAGGGTGTTCTATTAGCTTACTGTTAGGCAGGAGTGATTCTCAAAGAACCCAACAGCCCTTCTTAGGGCTACAATAACGTTCTACTTTTTTTATTTTAATTTGCATCTTTTACCATTTTGTGAGGAATTAGCAGGGGGACTTGCTACCGTTGTGTTTAGCTCTTAGTGGCACACATATCCATAGCAAAGGCTGAAGTGGCAAAATTCAGTAGGGGTTGGATTTCTATTAGGCAATAACTCAGTGTCATCTCATCTGGCATAGTAGTGTGCTTCCTTTGATACTTGGCTAGAAAATAGCCATAGGAGAATACAAATAGCTTCTTGAAGCCTACAGTAGCGTTCTATATATTTGATTTCTGGTTGATCTGCTGGTGGCTGTAGTTTCTGCAGTGCATGTACTTGCCAATTCTGAGCAATTTGTAGTGAGACTTGCGACCGCTGTGTTCTGCGCTTAGTGGCGCACATATCCATAGCAAAGGCTGAAGTGGGAAAATTCAGTAGGGGTTGGATTTCTATTAGGCAATAACTCAGTGTCATCTCATCTGGCATAGTAGTGTGCTTCCTTTGATACTTGGCTAGAAAATAGCCATAGGAGAATACAAATAGCTTCTTGAAGCCTACAGTAGCGTTCTATATATTTGATTTCTGGTTGATCTGCTGGTGGCTGTAGTTTCTGCAGTGCATGTACTTGCCAATTCTGAGCAATTTGTAGTGAGACTTGCGACCGCTGTGTTCTGCGCTTAGTGGCGCACATATCCATAGCAAAGGCTGAAGTGGGAAAATTCAGTAGGGGTTGGATTTCTATTAGGCAATAACTCAGTGTCATCTCATCTGGCATAGTAGTGTGCTTCCTTTGATACTTGGCTAGAAAATAGCCATAGGAGAATACAAATAGCTTCTTGAAGCCTACAGTAGCGTTCTATATATTTGATTTCTGGTTGATCTGCTGGTGGCTGTAGTTTCTGCAGTGCATGTACTTGCCAATTCTGAGCAATTTGTAGTGAGACTTGCGACCGCTGTGTTCTGCGCTTAGTGGCGCACATATCCATAGCAAAGGCTGAAGTGGGAAAATTCAGTAGGGGTTGGATTTCTATTAGGCAATAACTCAGTGTCATCTCATCTGGCATAGTAGTGTGCTTCCTTTGATACTTGGCTAGAAAATAGCCATAGGAGAATACAAATAGCTTCTTGAAGCCTACAGTAGCGTTCTATATATTTGATTTCTGGTTGATCTGCTGGTGGCTGTAGTTTCTGCAGTGCATGTACTTGCCAATTCTGAGCAATTTGTAGTGAGACTTGCGACCGCTGTGTTCTGCGCTTAGTGGCGCACATATCCATAGCAAAGGCTGAAGTGGCAAAATTCAGTAGGGGTTGGATTTCTATTAGGCAATAACTCAGTGTCATCTCATCTGGCATAGTAGTGTGCTTCCTTTGATACTTGGCTAGAAAATAGCCATAGCAATAGGATAGGATTGTTTGGTTCTAAAAACTCAAAAAAAAACAAAAAACACAAAAAAAAACAAAAAACACAAAAAAACACACAAAAAAAAAAAAAAAAGTAAAAAAAAAAAAAAAGTTATAACTCTCATTTTAAAAATGTTTAACCCCAGGGCTAGGGGTAGAGGACGAGGGCGGGGACGTGGGCGTCCAACTACTGCAGGGGTCAGAGGCCGTGGTCCTGGGCAGGGTGAGACACCACCTGCTGATGAGGGAGCAGGGGAACGCCGCAGAGCTACACTCCCTAGGTTCATGTCTGAAGTTACTGGGACTCGTGGTAGAGCACTGTTGAGGCCAGAACAGTGCGAACAGGTGATGTCGTGGATTGCTGACAATGCTTCGAGCAATTTGTCCACCACCAGTCAGTCTTCCACGCAGTCCACCCATGTCACCGAAATCCCCACTCCTCCAGCTCCTGCACCTCAGCCTCCTCCCCCCCAGTCTGCCCCCTCCCAGGAAAATTTGCCATTTGAACCGGCATACTCTGAGGAACTGTTTTCTGGACCCTTCCCACAGTCACAAACCACTTGTCCGGTTGCTGCTGAGCAATTTTCCGATGCCCAGGTTTTCCACCAGTCACAGTCTGTGGGTGATGATGACCTTCTTGACGTAGTGGAAGTGTGTAAAGAGGTGTCCGACGATGAGGAGACACGGTTGTCAGACAGTGGGGAAGTTGTTGTCAGGGCAGGAAGTCCGAGGGGGGAGCAGACTGAGGGATCGGAGGATGATGAGGTGACAGACCCAAGCTGGGTTGAGAGGCCGGGTGAACACAGTGCTTCTGAGACGGAGGAGAGTCCTCGACCTGAACAGGTTGGAAGAGGCAGTGGTGGGGCCAGACGGAGAGGCAGGGCCAGAGCTGGTGCATCAGCGCCACTGTCAACTAGTGAAGCTCCCGTGGTGAGGGCTCTTGCGGCGAGGGCTAGATCTTCAGAAGTGTGGAGGTTCTTTAAGGAAACACCGGATGACCGACGGACTGTGGTGTGCAACATTTGCCAAACCAGGCTCAGCAGGGGTTCCACCACTACTAGCTTAACTACCACCAGTATGCGCAGGCATATGAATGCTAAGCACCCCACTCAGTGGCAACAAGCCCGTTCACCTCCGGCCGTGCACACCACTGCTCCTTCCCCTGTGTCAGCTGCTAGTCAGCCCCCTGCCCAGGACCCTGGCCCAAAAACCCCATCGTCGCCTCCACGATCCTCCACAGCATCCACCAGCGTTCAGCTCTCCATACCCCAGACGCTGGAGCGGAAACGCAAATATAGTGCAACCCACCCGCACGCCCAAGCCCTTAATGTGCACATCTCCAGATTGCTTAGCCTGGAGATGCTGCCCTATAGGCTAGTAGAGACCGAGGCCTTTCGCAACCTCATGGCGGCGGCCGCCCCTCGGTATTCGGTCCCCAGCCGCCACTACTTTTCCCGATGTGCCGTCCCAGCCCTGCACCAGCACGTGTCAGACAACATCATCCGTGCCCTGACCAACGCCGTTTCTGACAAGGTCCACCTGACCACGGACACGTGGACGAGTGCTGCCGGGCAGGGCCACTATATATCGCTGACGGCACATTGGGTTAACTTGGTGGAGGCTGGGACCGAGACTGACCCTGGGGCTGCTCATATACTGCCGACGCCGAGGATTGCGGGGCCTACCTCGGTCCAGGTGTTTCAGGCCTACTATGCCTCCTCCTCCTCCCACCCCTCCTCCACCTCCTCCTCCGAACTACCATCCGTGGGCACGGCGCCATCAGTCGGTAGCTCTAGGCACAGCAGCAGTGCCGTCGCTAAGCGACAGCAGGCGGTGCTCAAACTGCTGAGCCTAGGCGACAAAAGGCACACCGCCCAAGAGCTATTACAGGGCATCACGGCGCAGACTGATCTGTGGCTGGCACCGCTGAACCTCAAGCCGGGAATGGTTGTGTGTGACAACGGCCGTAACCTGGTGGCGGCTCTGCAACTCGGCAGACTGACACATGTGCCATGCCTGGCCCATGTGTTAAATCTGATAGTGCAGCGTTTCCTCAAGACATACCCCAATCTGTCTGATTTGCTCACGAAGGTGCGCCGCATCTGTGCGCATTTCAGGAAGTCCAGCCCAGATGCTGCCACTCTCAGGGCAGCGCAGCGCCGCCTCCAACTGCCCGCTCACCGACTGTTGTGCGACGTGCCCACGAGGTGGAATTCAACACTGACCATGTTATCCAGAGTTTACCAGCAGCGCAGAGCGATTGTAGACTGCCAGATGTCAACTTCCACCAGAACTGGTAGTCAGGTCAGTCAGCTTCCTCAAGTCTACAATGAGGAGTGGACGTGGATGTCTGATATCTGTCAGGTGCTGAGTAACTTTGAGGAGTCAACACAGATGGTCAGTGGCGATGCCGCCATCATCAGCCTCACCATCCCGCTGCTTGGCCTGTTGAAAAACTCTCTGGTCAGCATGAAGTCGGAAGCTTTGCGCTCGTCACAAGAGACGGGGGAAGAATATTCCCTTGTTGATAGCCAAAGCACCCTGAGGTCTGTTTCTCAGCGCATATCGGAGGAGGTGGAGGTGGAGGAGGATGAGGAGGAAGAGGAGGAGAATGTTGGCGAGACACAAGAGGGGACCATTGTTGAGTCCTTCACTGTTCAGTGTGTATGGGCAGAAGAAGAGGAGTTGGAGGAGTTGGAGGAGGAGGAAATGGACAGTCAGGCCAGTGAGGGGAGTGAATTCTTACGCGTTGGTACTCTGGCGCATATGGCAGATTTCATGCTAGGCTGCCTATCCCGTGACCCTCGCGTTCAAAGAATTTATTCCAGCACCGATTACTGGGTGTTCACTCTCCTGGACCCACGGTACAAGCAAAATCTTGCCACTCTCATCCCTGCAGAGGAAAGGAGTGTGAGAATGCATGAATACCAGCAGGCCCTGGTGCACAAGCTGAAACAGTATTTCCCTTCTGACAGCGCTAGCGGCAGAGTGCGTAGTTCTGCGGGACAAGTAGCGAGGGAGAGTAGGCGAGCAGGCAGCTTGTCCAGCACTGGCAAGGGTACGCTTTACAAGGCTTTTGCCAGCTTTATGTCACCCCAGCAAGACACTGTCACCTGTCCCCAGTCTCGGCAGAGTAGGGCTGATCTTTACAGAAAGATGGTGAGGGAGTACGTAGCTGACCATACCATCGTCCTAAATGATCACACAGCTCCCTACAACTACTGGGTTTCAAAGCTGGACATGTGGCACGAACTGGCGCTGTACGCCTTGGAGGTTCTTGCCTGCCCTGCCGCTAGCGTCTTGTCCGAGCGGGTTTTCAGTGCAGCTGGTGGCATCATCACCGATAAGCGTACACGCCTGTCGACTGACAGCGCTGACAGGCTGACGCTTATTAAAATGAATAAAGGCTGGATTTCTCAGAATTTCCAATCTCCACCAGGTGAAGGAAGCTCAACCTGAATAATTGATCCACTCCTCCTCCTCCTCCTCATTTTCCTCCTTCTCCTCCTCTTTGTACAGTAAAGCAGAGGAAAATGGCTATTTTTTGACAGGGCCCACTGGCTCTTGCTATACTTCATGCATTTAATTTTTCTGGAGGGCCACCTACCCGGTCCTCTGTTTGAAACAATTTTTGTGAGTGCCACATACAGGCACTCAATCTATTCCATTTTTCTGGAGGGCCACCTACCCGGTCCTCTGGTTTGAACAATTTTTGGGACTGCCACATACAGGCACTCAATCTATTCCATTTTACTGCAGGGCCACCTACCTGCTCCTCTGGTTTGAAGAATTTTTGGGACTGCCACATACAGGCACTCAATCTATTCCATTTTACTGGAGGGCCACCTACCTGCTCCTCTGGTTTGAAGAATTTTTGGGACTGCCACATACAGGCACTCAATCTATTCCATTTTACTGCAGGGCCACCTACCTGCTCCTCTGGTTTGAACAATTTTTGGGACTGCCACATACAGGCACTCAATCTATTCCATTTTACTGGAGGGCCACCTACCTGCTCCTCTGGTTTGAAACATTTTTGGGACTGCCACATACAGGCACTCAATCTATCCCATTTTACTGGAGGGCCACCTACCTGCTCCTCTGGTTTGAAACATTTTTGGGACTGCCACATACAGGCACTCAATCTATTCCATTTTACTGCAGGGCCACCTACCTGCTCCTCTGGTTTGAACAATTTTTGGGACTGCCACATACAGGCACTCAATCTATTCCATTTTACTGGAGGGCCACCTACCTGCTCCTCTGGTTTGAACAATTTTTGGGACTGCCACATACAGGCACTCAATCTATCCCATTTTACTGGAGGGCCACCTACCTGCTCCTCTGGTTTGAAAAATGTTTGGGACTGCCACATACAGGCACTATCCAAATTAAATTGTCTCCATAGCAGCCTCCACACGTTGTCTCCATTGCTACCTCCAAAAGTCGTCCATATAGCTGCCTCCATACATCGTCCCTTTATCAAACGAGGTGTGTCAGGCAGAAATTTGGGTTGTTTTCATGGATTCCACATCAAAGTTGTTAACTTTGTCGCCACCCTGCTGTGTAATCCACAAAATATACTTGCAAACTTTTACCATTTAGGGATATTATTTCAGCGCTTCTTGCGCATCTGTTTACATTCCCCTCACCCGCCATATCCTAAACTTATAAGAACGCTACTACACTTGATCTTATACAAAAGTGCTGTTTGGGGAGTAGCCTAGAGACAGGGGCTTGGATTTGCGAAAGCTCGCCTGGCAGCGGAGCGCCAGCTCCATGCGCATCATGCGCTTCTTGCGCATCTGTTTACATTCCCCTCACCCGGCATATCCTAAACTTATAAGAACGCTACTACACTTGATCTTATACAAAAGTGCTGTTTGGGGAGTAGCCTAGAGACAGGGGCTTGGATTTGCGAAAGCTCGCCTGGCAGCGGAGCGCCAGCTCCATGCGCATCATGCGCTTCTTGCGCATCTGTTTACATTCCCCTCACCCGGCATATCCTAAACTTATAAGAACGCTACTACACTTGATCTTATACAAAAGTGCTGTTTGGGGAGTAGCCTAGAGACAGGGGCTTGGATTGGCGAAAGCTCGCCTGGCAGCGGAGCGCCAGCTCCATGCGCATCATGCGCTTCTTGCGTATCTGTTTACATTCCCCTCACCCGGCATATCCTAAACTTATAAGAACGCTACTACACTTGATCTTATACAAAAGTGCTGTTTGGGGAGTAGCCTAGAGACAGGGGCTTGGATTGGCGAAAGCTCGCCTGGCAGCGGAGCGCCAGCTCCATGCCAAGATCCAACTAACATAGTTTTAACTGCAGCACCTTTAATCTACTACTAGTTCACTGCCTCCATACATGGTCCCCTTATCAAACGAGCTGTGTCAGGCAGAATTTTGGGTTGTTTTCATGGCTTCCATGTTAACTTTGTCGCCACCCTGCTGTGTAATCCACAAAATATACTGGCAAACTTTTATCATGTACCGATATTATTTGAGCACTTCTTGCTCACCTCCTTTGGTTCCTCTCTGCCACCCATTGGTTTGAAGCCTGAGTCCATTTAGGGTATGTCGCCATGACACTCTCTAGCCTGCTGCCGCTGCCTCTGCATGCCGTCCCCTATAGTGTCAGGGTCAATTATTGCATGTTTTAGATGCTATCTAGCTTCATTCTGTCACTCTGTCATGGCCATGCTGTTGCCCATAATTTTGGCATAATGGTGCGTTTAAGCAGCCTCAGAGGCATCCATGCATGCTGCCCCTGCTGTTTCCTGTCCATTTCCGTGGTGTTTCCATATTTTTCTGAGGTTCCCAGGTGTTTGGCCAAGCTTCCCTGTGCAGAGCCTTGGTCCCCTTGAAAAATGCTCGAGTCTCCCATTGACTTCAATGGGGTTCGTTATTCGAGACGAGCACTCGAGCATCGGGAAAAGTTTGTCTCGAATAACGAGTACCCGAGCATTTTAGTGTTCGCTCATCTCTAGTTGTGTTACTTCTTTACAACCAATGATAGACCTGTCTGAGGAGGTTGTAGCAGAACCAGTGAAGTCACCTCCTATTATTTGCCATACACAAGTTTTTTTGGAAAATTCAATGGACACTTAGGAGAATTTTTTTTTTTGTAGTTGCATCTGTTTTCAGCCGGTTTCATGGCACTAAATTGTTGCTTCCATAGTTTAGCGCAACATTTTGTCACTATTCCCTGCCACTTTACAAGTCTACTACCACGAGTGTCATTTATCACTATAGGCCAGTGCTCCGCCGATTGACGCTAGTCACTTCCTGGGTTTCCATAAAGGCCAGCTTCTCCCAGCATTCCCCGCCAGATCTTTGAGCTACATGCCATTTAGAAAGCTTACTGTGAGTGTTACCTGTGTTCTGACCTCCCGTTCTGACCCCGGACTTGTCCTCGACTTCTCTCCTTCACTGCCATCCCTGACCTCCTGCTCTGTCTCTGACCTTGAACCATTGCCGCCTGCCTTGACCACCTGCCTGACCCCGACTACGAGATTGCCTGCTGATTCTTTACCTCGATCTTGGCTGGCACCGCAGACAAGTCGCACCTTTGGAACGACCTGGTGGCACCACGCTGCAGCAAGACCAACCTGCTTTGCGGCGGGCTCTGGTGAAGACCATGTGCCACTTAGATTCTGGTCCCAGGTGTTGGCTTGTGTCATCGTCCGCGGTGGTCCAGGGGGTTCACTACCCCAGAAGCTTGACACAACCCCAGTCCCCTACTGGTGTATGATATAGGAAATAGTTGGGCAAAGATATGCAACTTTTTTGTGACTTTTTTGGCAGACCTTAATGCTTCATATGGCGATTTAACAAGCTGTCTAAGCCACTGTGATAAATCTGACATGCAGAAGAGCTCCTTTTAGTGATGAGTGGACCCACAGAAGTTCGGGCTAGGCTGAAATTAAAATTTTGTTTGGTACCCGAACCAGAACCCGAGACGCCCCCCAGTAATATCCACAATCACTGCTGTCACCAATTGGGGTGTTTAGTATTTAAATGCCACTGGCAAATTCTAAAAACTGGCGCATGAATCCGGCGCAGGTAGAGTTAACTTGTCAGAAGATTTCTTCATTCACATTGCAAAGAGAGGAAGAGAGAGAAAGAAGATAATTTGGAGCAAAACCACGTCAGTAACCTACAGATTTTTTCAAACACTTTATATGCCAGATTTGTCAAGAATCCTAAGATAAACCTGACATGTAAAAAAAAAAATTGTGGAAAATTACAAATAAACAATAACTTGAATACAGTTTTAACGCTTATACCGACTATTACTAAAAGATGTTGTGGAAAAAAAGTACAAATTTTCATAGTATGAGTAGAAAACAGAATGGAAAAACCGGCAATGTGCAACTTACAGTATATTACGGTCCAGACAAGATGCCTGGCTCAGAAAATAGTAAGTGCTCTTGAATATTACATGCACTCAGCCTTAAAAAATTTCCATGTCAACAATGGAGACCTGCAGTAATGAAAATTGAATCTTAATAAGGATAAAATGTGTTGGGGTTAATGCTTGTTTGTAACTTCCAGCAGTAACAACAAGCGTATTAAATATATATGATATTGTTCAGGGGTTTTATGAGCTGCATCTGTATGTGGAAATCCTATATATCTAAAGTTCATAAATAGTTAATCAAGACCATAAATTCGCTATTGCATCCCAGATTTGCTGCAGAGCACTCAATAAATAAAAGTGTTATTAAAGTTGAGGATGAGGCTTTAATGAGAAAGAACATTGCTCTTCATCTCATGTATGGAACAAAGGCATTGAAACCTTTATGGCACTGAAACCACTCTCTTTATATATAGCAGGGGGTATGTAGACAATGGGGGCCTAAGCCACTGGAGAGGTGGAGTTGGTTAAACATTGGGGCACATTTACTAAGGGTCCGCGGACCGCATTTCCGTCGGGTTTCCCGACTACTTCCAATTTGCGCCAATTTGGCGCATGCGATCGGATTTCATGCTTTCATGCGACACAAATCGGGGGGCGTGGCCATCCGACAACTCAACTGATTCGGACTAAGCGCAGGATTTAAAATTCAAATTGTGATGTAAGACATGCACTCATACACCGGGAAGAAGATGTGAACTCCGGCGGACCTCAGGGGGGAAGCGACACATGCAGGATATCGGGCGCACGATCTTGGTGAATCGCGCTGGACTTCCTCCTCATCGGACAGTCCGGATCGGGGATTGCGACAGGTAAGTAAATGTGCCCCATTATGTTCTGAACCATAATAAGGTAACAAGAGGGGAATATACTACGGAAGTGCCTGGATTATGGCTTGAAATATTCTACTTTTTTGCTCCATTGATTTTAGTCCACCGACCAATCTAAAAATTAGTTGGTGCGAAAATATTTACCAAATTTGTTAGTAAGATTTCCATAAAATTGTGCTGTAAACCAAGGGTACATTCACATATGATGTTCTGCTATTTCAGAAATTTCCTGTGAGAAACTAATACCAGAACAAATTCCAAAGATTTTTATTTGGGCTAATCCATCGCTCAAAACTCATACAGAAGCCAACACAAAAGCCAACCCTTCCTACAGCATTTTTTGGCGCAGCTCTATTCTTTCCAACAGTGATGAGCGGGCTAGTTAGCCGGCACCAATCATGGCTGTTAACTCCTTAATTCCCACCGGCAGAGCGTGCATGCACTGCCATTTACAATTGGATCATCGGTCCCCAATGACATCATGATGAGCAATGATACATGGGAAAATGGCAGAACAGATTTGCCACCAACACTTAAAGGGTAACACTCATGTTACCAATGGGGGTGACCATTAAGAACCTGGCCAAACCAGAACTTGAACGGGTCATCTTATCCCAAGTGCCCAATACAATCATTGAATTCATCACACCCAGGTGTCATCTGTTACATCGGTCATAAAATTGCTGCCCAACAAAAGTGATATATGTGTTATATGTGATATATGTGAATGCACCCTAATAAGCTTAGACTAAACCAACTAAGTATGCCCCCATTAATCATCCAGCATTAGACAGAATAATCTGGAACATTTTCAGACTGTTTAGTCTAACTTTTCACAATGTAGCTATTAATGAATATTGCCCATTTTATTAAATGTATTTGTAGCAAACTGTTGGGCAGGGAGAGGTTGTGGATACGAAGTAGAGATTTTATGATTACATCCGGTTTTACTAAACGCTTACGTAGTTTGGCTAGGTTTGCGTAAAAATCTGGCATCAATATATCATATGTTTGAGTTACAATATATCATATGTTTGAGGGCCTTTACAAATCCATTTTGTAAGGGGGGGGGGTGGCACCAACAATTTTGTGCAAAATATCAGTTTACCCCGTACAGGGTCACCAAAATCAGCAGTCTCTCTCTGTGTATATATATAATATATATACCGAAATTGACATGAGCTACATTTTTTTTCAAACATCATCTACCATATGGGTAAAACTTTTTAGAGATCTTTTCTAATGCAGGCAGTCCCCAGGTTACATACAGGATTTGTTTTATAGGTTTGTTCTTGAGTTGAATTTGTATGTAAATCGGAACTGGTATTTTTAACTCCAGACAAATAATTTTATTTTAAACAGATGGAAAAACCATTAATCACTAGTCCATGTTGAGTAATATTTTAAGGGGCTGATGCCACAAAAACTGAAATGGTTGGTTGGTATGCTGCATATTTAGATTCCTGGATTCCTTCATGTACATATCATGACATATCTTCTATCATATCTCTTAACTACCATAATGGTCCATCAAAGAAAAAAAAATTATACAAACATTATATAGTTTCCTAGACAATACACATTTATTCCTTGGATAGGAATGAGCGGATACTGCATCAAAACCTGTATGGTCACCCCCATTGGTAACACCTGTCCTGACACTTACCCTGGATAATATCATTTAAATGCTGGTGACGGCATTAAAATTGAGTTGGTGCATGCGTGACACTATCTTCCTTAGTCTAGCCCTGTGATGTCATTGTCAGCAGCTTTGCCTACAGCATTTAAAGCGAACCTACCACCACAAATCTACCTATAAAGGTAGATCGGGTGGTAGGTGGATCAATGGGACGTGAGGATAGCCCTTTTAAGGGCTATCCTCACGTCCCATTGATCCACCTACCACCCGATCTACCTTTATAGGTAGATTTGTGGTGGTAGGTTCGCTTTAAAGAGTTATTTCCCATGATCGGTGTCAACACCAATTTTGGATATTACTGGAGGGGAAAACCTGAACACTGATCTCAAACCCAAATTTATGGCAGGACCCAAATCTGCAAATGCTTGTTTGCGTTCGCTCTTCAAAACCCTGGTTCTAGTCATCGGTGGGGGCTCCAGTGATCAGATAGTTATCTAGATGGCAGATGAATGTGCATTGAGGGACATCCCCTTTAATCATGGTGAGTGCTACCACACTATCCATATTTCATGATCAATATCTCATATTACAATTGTTAGTCAACCCCTGCCTATACCCATTATACAGGAGCTCTGTCGTAGCAATGGAACTCGCGGGCAGAGCAATATCGTATATTTCTCCGATGCAAAATCCTAATTAAGTTGTGACTCACATGAAAGAACATGAGCTGGATGAACATTCACTACACAGGCAGTTAAACAATTGTCAGCTTTCCCATGCAATTTTTTATAGCTGGGTATCTATTGTACATAAAGATATGATCTTCTTTTTCTAGAGATGGGGCTGAAAAGAGCGCATTGCCGAGCCATTGTGATTTAACATCTCGGAATAAAGAATGACAGCTATTAGATGCTAAACCAGGTGTAGGCTTTCATCAGCCGCACTCCCAGAAAGAAGCTGCAGTCGCTTATGTGGAGGAATTCAGGGTGAAACCAGCACAATACCTGAGAGGCTGACAAATGTTAGAATCCTCTCCCAGCTTCATGAAGAGCTATTTTTACTAAGTTGCTGTGACAGCCGGTGTTTCCATTTGTAATAACTCATTAAGCCATGCAAATAAAACCCATATTATCCAGTCAATCGCATGTCTCGTAATATTATGCTAGATGAGAATACTCAATTAAGCAGTCCTATGTAAACGGGATCTAGTGCAGGATTCTCATTTCAATGGGATACACAAAAATAAGGTTAATAAGGCTGATACATTGTGGAGAGCTCCGCACTAGAAGCCTGTACTACAAAGATGCTATGACTCCTTCCTGCATTGATATAAGTCAATGTGCATATACTTCATATAGTTTCCCCTAGAACCAACGCTTCGAATGTAACTTTTTATCCATTCAGGCCAATAGAGCATGTCATTATTTTTTGTTAAATGCATACTGAATCCAACACAGAAAAATAACTATTAATTGAGAAGCAAAGATTTAGTAGAGCCTCTTGCACAATTCTAACACTGGGTGATTTCCATACAAATAAACAGATCAAAATGGGTTAAAGACAAAAACATCTAGGCACGCTACACATACGTAAAAATGTTCACAGTCCAGCCAGACTGCAAACGCGAATAGTCTTTATTTCAGTAACATAAGCAATAAAATGCAATTGTGGAGCACATGAAAAGTCAACGCGTTTCGAGCAGAACCCGCTCTTAATCATGACTTCTGTTGAAGGTAACTTGTTTCAAAACATTTAACCCCTTAGCGCTCCGCGCCGTAGCTGTACTGCGCAGCTTCCGACGATTAGCGCTCAGCGCAGTACAGTTACTGCGCGGAGACGATGCCGGTTCAGCGCTGCATAGCAGCCGAACCGGCATCGTTAGCCGCGGGATTTCAGCGGTAATCTACCGTTGACATCCCCGGCTAACACCCGCGGTCGGAGTGGGCTCCGATCGCGGGTGTTTAACCCGTTAAATGCCGCGGTCAACGCGACCGCGGAATTTAACATGCCTTCTGGGGGTCTTTACCCCACGATCGGCCCCCCCGCACCGTTTTCGGGGGGGGGGGGCGATCGCTGTTTTGGCTCCTCTGGGGTCCGATCGGGACCCCAGAGAAGCATGGAGGGTTTACCTTTAAGATGGCGTCTGTGACGTCATCTTAAAGGCAAAGTGTCAGCCTATGCATCTGCATAGGCTGGCACTGATAATACCCTGCAATACATTAGTATTGCAGAGTATTATCAAGAACAAGCAATCAGATGATTGCTTGTTCATATCCCATGGTGGATCATGTAAAAAATGTACAAAATAATGTTTTTCAATAAAAAATTACTTTATAAATCACTAAAAATGCCCATAAGCCCCAAAACATATAAAGAGACATATAACGCTCAAAAAAGTCTAAATCATAACACAAACCCCACATATATAGTATCACCGCGTCCGTAACAATCCATAGAATAAAACTAAATAATTATTGAACCCATATGATGAACGCGGTAAAAAAAAAACGTCAAAAACCCGCCAAAAATTATGATTTTTACCTATTATATCCCACTAAAAATGCAATAAAAAGTGATCAACAAAACATATGTACTCCAGAATGATATTGTTGCAAAGAACAACATGTCCCGCAAAAAACAAGCCATCAACCCGCTCTGTAGCCAAAAATGTAACAATGTTATGCCACTTGGAAGACAGCGATGCAAAAATGATATATATTTCCCCACATTAGGGTTTTATTTGGCAAATTTAGTAAAACATAAGAAAAAATATTCATGTCTGGTATCCCCGTAATCGTATCGACCCATAGAATAAAGATAACAGGATTATTAGGATATACGGTGAACACGAAAAAAAAAAAAGTAAAAAATCCAGTACAGAATTGATGCTTTTCTACTCATGACCTGAAAAAAAGTTCCAAAATTTTCAACAATAGGTGATACCAACCCCAAAATGGTAACACTGGAAAAAGCATCTCGTCCCGCAAAAAAAATGCTGTCACATGGTCCATATAACGGAAAAGCTAAAATTTTATAGCCTTCAAAAGGGGGCAACCAGAAAACTAAAATCCAGGCAGCTGCAGGGTGCTCCTTCCCTTCTGTGCCTCGCTGTGCCCCCATAACACAAGTAACGGCCACGTGTGGGGGGTCGCTGCACTCAGGAGAAATTGTAGAACAAATTTTATGGTGAGTTTTCTCTTTTTATCTTTTGGAAATGTGTAAATTTTAGGGCTAAATGAACGTATAACCGACAAAATTTGACCATTCTAAATTTCACCGCCATTTTGATTCAATTACTATGAAGATCTCAAGGGGTTAACAATCTTTGTAAATGCTGTTTCTGATAGTTTGAGGGGTGCAGATTTGAAAATGGGTTGGTTATATAGGGGGTTTTGTTGCTAAATATGTAAAATTTGTAAAATTTGATTTCAAACAGTATTTATCCCCAAAATAGTCAATTCCAAAAATACGGAAAATCGCTATTCGATTTGTAGGCCGCGTGACGGCAAAATAAATTATCCAAACATTTCAAAAATTATGAAAATGTAAAGTAGACAAATGGGAAATGTTATTCTGC
The DNA here is from genome assembly GCF_040894005.1 of Engystomops pustulosus. Lineage (NCBI taxonomy): Eukaryota > Metazoa > Chordata > Amphibia > Anura > Leptodactylidae > Engystomops > Engystomops pustulosus. The sequence continues at coordinate 177,671,390 of NC_092415.1, read as the reverse complement.
AAGTTATTTAGGTGGTAAATCTATCTGCCTGAAAACGCGGTGATTTAGAATTTCGAAAATGGCAAAATTTTCTAAAAATTCATCATTTTTTTCTTTTTTTTGTAAATAAACGCAAAACTTATCAGCCAAAATTTACCACTAAAATGAAGTACAACATGTGGGGAAAAAACATTCTCAGAATCGCTTTGATAAGTAACAGCGTTCAAAAGTTATTACCACAGGAAGAGACACTGGTCAAATTTCAAAAAAAAGTTGCGAGCCTTAACCTGCAAACAGGCTGCGTCCTTAAGGGGTTAAAGTCCGCAAATAAACAGACAGATGTAATTTCTGATCTATTTATAAATAGTCATGAGTCAAAACCAATCCTCTCCAGCCATAAGAGGACCCCATTGACAACATAGTTTGGATTGATACAAATAAACCCTTTGACATGCAGACAAATAGGAGCTCTGCTCAACACATGCTTGTAATGTAGTCCATGTAGGTCACGGTAGGAAGAGGCCTGCTACTAGGCATTGGCAGCGTTCTCTTTGGATAATGGAAAACTCCGATGTGGGGAACCATAAAGCAACTTATGGTTCTAGTATTAACAATAATGGCTAATACTTCATATGCAACATATGTCTTTGGTGGAGTAAATCTGGGAGAGTCCTTTGTTGAGAAGGACCTGGGCGTACTAGTGGATCATAGATTACATTACAGCATGCAATGTCAATCAGCTGCCTCTAAAGCCAACGAGATCTTGTCATGTATCAGAATTGGTCTGGACTCTCGGGATAGGGATGTAATATTACCACTGTACAATGGATTGGTCCGGTCTCACCTGGATTATGCCGTTCAGCTCTGGGCTCCGGTCCATAAAAAGGATGCCCTGGAGCTGGAGAGGGTTCAACAAAGGGGTAAGGGGTCTAGAGGGTCTCAGGTATGAGGAAAGATTAAAAATTTGATTTATTAAGTCTCAAAAAGAGACGACTAATGGAGGACCTGATTAATCTATATAAATTCATGAATGGTCCCTACAAATCTCCTAAGGAGACAAGGCTTCTTTACTTTGATAGAGCACCAAGCACATGCGTTACACGAAGAGGATTGTTAAGACGGACCTGAACTTCTAATTAAGTTTGGGTCAGGTCCAGATCTGCGCTGGGTCCGCTCAACCACAATCTCTGGTACCAAAGGTTTTATGAAAGAGGATACATAGGAGCACATTTACTAAGAGTAGAGCAAACTGCCTGTGTGTATATAGTGCAGCTTGTGCCAGATTCATGAATTATGACGCCCGTTCTTCAACTTTTTTGGTGAACCTTTAACATGGGGCGTGTGACACTTTTCTGTCAGACTTTGAATGATAAATATGGCACATGGTCCGACTGAGCCTCGGACTAATTTGTCTTGTATGATGCCTAGTGCAGCTGCGCAGCAAAATGGTTGCGTGTGGCACAAATATGGTGCGGACACTTCTTAAATACCTGTGCAAGCAGTTTGCACTGAAAAGAACGTACAAAGTCAGACAGAAAACTGGCGCAGGGGCCTTAGTAAATGTGCCGCAGAGAGTTACAGCCTTATGGACAGATAAATATCAGGAATGTGTCACTCACATACAAATCAAAAAACTGTTAACAGAAAGTAAAATTAAATGGCACAGGATTGTGATTATTATGTAAAAATACTAAACACAGACTGATGGAAACAGCATATTATTCAGCATGTTGTGAGGAGACACATAAGAGATGAAATCGTCATCTACGAAATCATCTACAAAATCAATTGTCAGATAGACAATATTTTATTGTAAAGAAAAAAAAACTAGAGAAGTATTTGCAAAATGTACCGATATACATACGGCCATGAACTGCGGTGTTATATATCCAATCGTCACATGAATAATGATGATAACAAGAAGAGGAAGCCTTAGGGGATATTCACACAAAGCTGATTTGTTATAGATATTTCTGCCTCTGGAAATGCGCTTGGCAGGGTTGTTTTTATATCAGGTCTATGGATTTCTGTGAATACAATATTTGCAAATGTCTTCAGTCATAAATCTGTTCCCCACATTCTCCAATGCCGATGTTGATATGATAGGATTTCTCTATTCTTTATGTCTGTATGTGGTCACCCAGTGATTGTGATGTGGCTCTCAGCTAACAGATTAAAGGGAACCTACCACCACGATTCTACCTATAAAAGTAGATCGGGTGGTAGGTGGATGAATGGGACGTGAGGATAGCCCTTTTTGGGGCTAATCCTCACATCCGGGTATCTTTTAGAAAACTTTAATCCATGGATATGTACATTTTTTTAAGCGGCTATTGGGGCGTGGAGTAGTCGGACATGAGGCTACACGTCACAGCAAAAATTATGCAAGCAAACCTGAGGGTCTCCAGGCTGCATAGCTGTTAAATGAGCCTGGAGCCCATCAGGGTCATTTGCATAATTTTTAAAGCCTTTTTTTGTAAAAACCAGTACATAAGGAGCTAAAATAAGAGCAGATCCTGCCAGAGGGGACACACACCTGTATGTCAGTGTGCTTGGTTTACAATCCTTCATTCTGGTGGTAGATGTCCTTTAAGGCCCCACTTCTGGAGGCAGCATCCCATTACTTATTGGTGCAGGGTCTGTTTGTTGAGCCTCCACCCCTCTGATACTGAAAAATAACTAGAGTAGCTAATAAATCAGTGAAACTAGAATTTCTGAATATCAAGTTTTGTGATCAAGTTCTTGTCATGCAGGGCTGTACCATTACTTACTTGTATTGTGTATTGCAATTCTAAACCATCTAATTCTCATTAGACCATCACCCCTGCACAATGTGAGCCATGAGGGGGTGCAGGCCTGGTCAAAAGTGCAGGGCCCCCTACAACTGTCATGAAACTTCACAAATCTGGCAAGACCCTATCCCAATCCTTACAAGCTAAAAGTAGCAAGGGCAATAAAAATCTCCAAAATTTTTTGTGCCCTAATAAATACTTACCCCTCATTCTCAGTTCTGTATCTGTCAGCTGAAATATCCATTACACTTAAAGGTCTAAACATAAGTGGCAGAAAAATCCAGCTCACCCCTGAGAGTTTTCCTTCCTGCAGATTATACTGATCAAGTCCTAAGATGGTGCAACAGGGTGGTTTATTCGGAGGCCAACAGAGATAACGCCCTGAAAAACTTTTCCAAGTTGCAATAAAACATGGTTACATACAGAATTGAAATCTGATGCATTTTGGGCTCACGAATCACCCTTAGTCTAGATTTGCACACCCGAAATGCGTCAGCTTTCAAGTCCATAAGTAGCCATGTTTTAATGTAACCTAATAAAGCAGTGTAGAATTTTTTTTAGCCGAGTGTCGTGAACCATTTTGCTTTTTCAAGAACTTAAAGGTATTGGCCACTTTTCAATATATCTGTTCTATTAGACATCTTTTCATTAATATGTACCTGTACCTTTGCTTCCTTTGAGAGTTTCAGCCTTTCCCAGTTCTCACCATGCTGCCCTCTGTTTATATACAGTACTTCTTGTTTCTGACTCCTTCAGTCTGTCATAATGGTGTCACTCACTGTGCCTCTCTCTCTTATCGTCCGTCTCATTGACTGACATAGAGAGAGGTGATGGGGGAGAGCAGGAGGAGTCATAATCTCCTACTGCAGAGCCTCCTATTCATCAGAGCTCTGACATGTAAACAGTGATCGATGGAGAGTTTGCAGGCAGCACTAAAGTGAGTGGCAGGAATTCTTAATCACTTGATGAACATTCAGGGATTTTTAGCAAGGCAGTAAAGGCACATGGAAAACTTATATAAAAGAGTGGCCAACCCCTTTAAGGTTTATTTAATCAGATTAATAAAGATTTACTAATATCATTCTAACACACATGTTTTTAAAACCTCCAAACACATCTAATGAAGTTATTGTCAAAGAAGAAAGAAATTTGACAGATTCTACAGCTGTGCAGAATTTATTAACAATTCTCACCCCGACACTTCCCTGGTCTTCTGTAAATGCTTTCTAACCCGCAGGAGCAAGTCATCAAGCCGGGGCAGCTCATACAATGTTGCGGCTACACGTATCCCAGTGACTGTGAGACTGAAGGGCACCACAGGAAGAAACACAGCACGTTCCTAATATAAGATGGAATGTAACATTTTGAACCACAGGAGCCAAAAGCCACTTACTTACGTGAATGGGGAGCCACAGTTTTTACTAACACTTCAAGGGAGGTTAGCAGGGAAGGCAAATGGCCGGAGAGAAAACCTTTAAACAGCCAGGAAGAATCACGGAGGCCAAAGTGGAGCCTCGCATTCTAAAATGTTTACAAAGAGTGAAAGGTAGTAGTAATATTTATGCTGTAAACCACACAAGGAAGAACGTCGGCTAAAAATACTGCACATATTTCCTCGGCTCGGTTTTATCATCACGATTTATGAACAGTGGCCTGTTTTGTATCACTTCATTGCAGATTTTTTTCTGATCTCCATAATAGAAATTTACGTAAAAGGTCATCAACTTTTCAACAAAAAATTAATAAAATATCATCAACATCACCGTAAACAAAAAAAAATGGTAAAATATCAGAGCAAAGTATCTCTTTCTCCTCTTACTTTAGCTCTTATCAACCTCTCTCTTTCCCCCTTATCTGCTTTTCCTTCTGAAATTTCCCAAGTATTCGGAAGAAAGAAGCTCTATGGAGAGGGGAGGGGGAGCACTAACACACATCATCTTGGTCTCCATTTACTAACTTTGAGACAACTGCAAAACTTCAGAGACTACAATGGTGACAGCTGTGAGTAAATGAAGATTGCGAGTTACAATGACCAGAATCAGTGTTATTCCTCATGTTCTCCCAAAGGACTAATAATTTACACAAAGTTGCAGAAAAGTGGGATAACAAATTACAATTATTGCCTATCCCGAGGATAGTGTCTGATTACTGGTGGTCTGACTGCTAGGACCTCTAGGTCATCACTTAAATACAGAACCAAAACAACCCTATGGAGGATTACGAAAGGGTGAAAAAAACAGGCTGGGGCCGCGCTGCTCAATTTTTCATTTTTAATTCAGAGACATAGTGGACTACGCGTTTCGGAAGCGGAACGCCTCCTTCATCAGGTCCAAGAATACAATTTCTAAAACAAGTACAAAAGATTTTTTTGATATATAGTCAAGAAAGTAATCACCGATTTGGCAAAGTATATACATAAAAGTCATAAAAGTCAACATAATTGTAAAAAATCATCATAGATTGTAAATAGTAAAAAGTCATCATAATAATAAAAAAAATATATAAAAAATATATTTTTACATATATATAGAGTGAGCCAGAAGATATAGATGTATAGTAAACATAATAAATAAATGAATTAATGACTTAATAGATCAATAGATTAGTAGGTGAATAAATTAGTAATGGATATGAGGAACAAAGATATATAGATATATATATGGATGAATTACTTTAATTGAATGAATAGCTAAATCAATAAATGGATAGATAAATAAATGGATAAAGATAAAAGAATAGATCCCTACCCTATAATTCCCTTTCAGATGGTCTGCCCAAGATGGATGTGGTGGGGATAGAAAAGCTGTCCTGTAGACTATATTATTTATATAGAGGAAGAGATAAAATTAGTAAATGATACATCTGTTGTGAGTGATAAAGAGACTTAGAAGTAAAGGTACCTGTGATTGGATTAGCGTGGAGTATAAAGGGATCTGAAATAGAGGAGGGTTTTTAAGGGATTTGTTCCCTTACTAATATAGGGATTTGTACCCTGTAATTAAATAAAATAAATTAGTAGTAATTGGTACTTACATTATTGGGATAGCGAGCCGGCAGGGGCGCTGTGTATCGAGTCCATGCCGGCTCTGTAAGCGGTTTAAATAGAAATTGGAAGACCTATGTAATTTACAAAATGCTTAATGCGCATGCGCGTGCCGAAGGATCGCGCATGCGCTATAAGGAGGAGAACGGACTCCTGATTGGGAGTGCGATCGAGAGGTGAGGTATTCGGTGGATAGGTGGACAGGTAAGTAGATGTTGTGGACGTGTATCCGGGTGCTAGGGGCTGAGATAGCATGGAAGTACATAGTTAGTTGTCTGTACCCGGGTGCTAGGGGCTAAGATAGCATGGAAGTACATAGTTAGTTGTCTGGAAAAAGATAAAAATAGATAGGAGATTAGGAGTGAAGGATGGGCAATGTGCCCCGGGTGTATATTATATATCATGGGTTAAAAATGGAGAACAACCCAGGATGTGATCCTAGGGATGTATGAGAGGGGGATACCTCAAAGGATAGAGTTATATAGATGTATAAGAGGAAATATTGGGACAGTAGTGTACCAATGTATGGGATTGGGAGTAGTGATCAAGTTATTGGAGATATGTATTGGAACAAAGAGTTCCAGTTTCAAATGCGCTCCAGAGATTCGTTGAGGCCATAAGGACACATTGTGTTCAGCTTAAATATCCAGTAGTTTTCTCTTTTGATAAGTTGTGATAGACGATCTGGATGGTCCTTAGGAATCTGTTCAATTGCCAGAAGAGAAAGCTGGTTGATGTCATTGCTGTGATGTTGGTGGCAGTGTCGTGAGACGCTATGAAGCTGAAAGCCACTTTTGATTTTGCTCCTATGGGTGTTCATCATATCTCTTAGGGCTTGAGTTGTTCTGCCCACATACTGGAGTGGGCAGGGGCATTGGAGTAGGTAGATGACATAATCCGATGAGCAGTTGAGGAATTTTTCGATATTAAAAGTTTCTCCTGTGGCCGTGGAGTTGAAAGAATGTGTACGATGGAGTATGATATCACACGTGAGGCATTTCGTGCCATTGGAGGATTAGTGAGTATGTGTGACCACCATTTCATTAATTTTTATGGGTCTGCTGGATCTGTGGTTTAGGCAATCTATATGAATAGTGAATAGAACAATAGTTTTGCATGGGCACCATCATTTTGCTTGTGCGGGGAACTTTCAGACTCACTTATGAAATTTCAGACACTCATGTTTTGAGTTTTCAGATCCCTTTGATATGGGATATGTTGGACAATCCATGTCAGACAGAAGCCAATTCTCCTCCTGCTATTTAAATACTGAATGTATTTATATGAGGGAATTGATAAAGTAGTATTCACTATTTAAAATTCATAGTGATAAATCTGCTTCCCAGCTGTCCCTGCCTGATTGCCTCCCAAACCCTAGTGGTAAGAGACAACTAGGAGACCTTCCCACCCTATGTGAAAATATAAAACACAAAGACTGGACAAAGACCAATGGAGAATTACAATATAGGTGGTTTGGGCAGTAGCCCAGGACCCAAGACTACTAAAGGGGCCCATGGACACCCAAATCACGTACCAAAGTTTATACTGAAAAAGGCCTTCACCCATGAAATCCTGATATATCTCTTCCTACTCTCAATACACTTGTACAAAAGAGCCATTTCCGGACCTTTAAAAGTCCACCAAAGGTTGAAAGTAGGCAGAAGGGGTGCATCCTCCATTTCCCAAGAAGCTTGATCCTAGTACTCTATGTAAGAAGTGTATTCCAGACTTTAGTGGCTATAATATTTATACAGCCCGGCCCATGGCAGTTTAGTCTGCCCCTGACAAAGACAATACAAGCAATTTAAAGGATTGAGCAGAGCCAGGTCATAACTAAAAGGGAAAATGCAGTACAAAAACACAAGAACAGAGAATAGTCAAAACAAAAGCCAAAAGTCAGAATACAAATAGACAGAGATTGGAATCACAAGAGAATGTGGAGCTTACCAAGAAATCACTATAGTCGGCACCCTTATGAGGGTCGGGAGAGGGTCGACCCCAAACAGTGTAGACACAATTAGTTGCATTTCACGGACAGAGGAATAACACCAACACAGATGTTACAAGTATGGGAGACTTTCCACAGGCGCAATCTTTTAAAAGGGGTAATGGTTTCCAGTTGGCATTATTTTGACACATTTAGAAGGAACAACAAAGGAATAGCACAGCACAGATGCTCCAGAAATATTTTGAGGGGGAAAACAAGTATTTACTAAAACAGACAATCCAAAACTGACAATCAACTTTATGAAATACTTTATTACTGTAATATAAGTACATTGTCATGTGATACTAGTTAACTAGAAATAACTATATTAAAGGGGTTTTTATCATCTAGACCAGGGGTCTCAAACTCAATTTACCTGGGGGCCGTTGGAGGTAGATTCTGGGTAAGGCTGGGCCGCATCAAGTTTTCCACACAAAATGCGCTTACAAAATATCATTATTCAGATTCAAATGTCATGGCGTCTCCCAGTGCAAGGAAAGCCCCAAGCTGGGAGACGTGTTTTCTCTATGAACGCGTCCTGTGTACCGAGGGGTCCCAAGCTCCTACCGCACTGAGCCCAGTCAGGGACACTCCATTCCATAAAAACTCCTGTAAAAAAATAATTTTTTTTATTTGCCGGCAGCCATCGCTGTGAAAGCACCCGCGATCGGTGCTAGCACTGATCGCGGGTGTTACCGGTAAGCAGTGGCGTAACTAGAGTCCTCTGGGCCCCAGGGCAAAATTCCCAACAGGGCCCCCCCCCCCAGTATGCATAAAAACATTGAACACCATCCACCAGTAGCAGTAATCAATGTCCCCCCCCACCACCAGAAGCCATAATCAATGTCCCGCCTCACCAGAAGCCATAATTAAAGTCCCCCCTCACCAGTAGCCATAATTAAAGTCCCCCCTCACCAGTAGCCATAATCAATGTCCCCCCCACCAGTAGCCATAATTAAAGTCCCCCCCAGCAGTAGCTATAATTAATGTCCCCCCTCCAGTAGCCATAATCAATGCCCCCCCTCCACCAGTAGCCATAATTAATGTTCCCCCCAGCAGTAGCCATAATTAATGTCCCCCCCTCCACCAGTAGCCATAATTAATGCCCACCCCAGCAGTAGCCATAATTAATGTCCCCCCTCACCAGTAGCCATAATTAATGTCCCCCCCAGCAGTAGCCATAATTAATGTCCCCCCTCACCAGTGGCCATAATTAATGTCCCCCCCACCAGTAGCTATAATTAATGTCCCCCCCTCCAGCAGTAGCCATAATTAATGTCCCCCCCACCAGTAGCCATAATTAATGTCCCCCCCAGCAGTAGCCATAATTAATGTCCCCCCCAGCAGTAGCTATAATTAATGTCCCCCCTCACCAGTGGCCATAATTAATGTCCCCCCCACCAGTAGCTATAATTAATGTCCCCCCCTCCAGCAGTAGCCATAATTAATGTCCCCCCCACCAGTAGCCATAATTAATGCCCCCCCCAGCAGTAGCCATAATTAATGTCCCCCCCAGCAGTAGCTATAATTAATGTCCCCCCTCCAGTAGCCATAATTAATGTCCCCCCCAGCAGTAGCCATGATTAATGCCCCCCCCCCTCCAGTAGCCATAATTAATATCCCCCCAGCAGTAGCCGTGATTAATGTCCCCCATAGGTAATATCCCCCCAAATTTCCTAACTTTCACCTATGCCCCCCCAAATAGAAACAGGGCCCCATATACTTAAGCAAGATAAAAAATAAAACTCTTACCTAGTTATCCCGCTCCTCTTCGCGCTCTCTCTTCTGCAGATCGGCGCAGGCGACGGCTGATGACGCGTCTGCCAGGTCAGGTGCCGGGTCATGGACCTCAGCAGACCCGGCGCAGGCAGACGTGTCGGCGTCTATGGATGCGATGGGTGGGAACGGCCGCTGAGGTGGGTGGGACGGTGGGCGGATCGGGGGCCCGTTCTTATTTTGAATTGGGACAGCTCCGGGCCCTCCCTGATCCAGCGCACGGACCAGATACAGAACAGTCCGTGCACTGTAACGGGAAGGCCCGCGGCTGTCACAATTTAAAACATCTGCCCGCTGGGCTGCGCCGAGTTATCAGCGCAGCGCAGGGGTCAGGTGCGGGCCTCTGACTGACCATGGGCCCGGTCTCAGTCGCGACCCCTGCGACCGCGATCGGTACGCCACTGCCGGTAAGCCTTTGCTGCAATATGCAGCAAAGACTTACCGGCTGAGCCCTCTCCATGCAGCGCGACCAGGTGGGGGCCACAAAATATTGTCCCGCGGGCCGCAGTTGGCCCGCGGGCCGCGAGTTTGAGACCCCTGATCTAGACTATTTATGATTATCTAAATGCTTGGTACAGAGTTGTATGGAGGGTGGCCGCACATGCGTAGCCCACGCTCCATTCAGCCTGGCTGATTTTGAGATGTGTTGCAGAAGTAGCATATCCAAAAGAAAGATGGGAAAACCACTGTAACTACAATATAAAGTTCTGATCGATCTGACAAACTGTTCTAATGCGCACAAACAACCACTGCTATGATCCTTTGTCTCTGTAAAGTATGTATTTGTTGGCAGTAAATATCATATGTAAACAAGGGAGCGACTTTATGTACCAGTACAGGTTTCCAGTTGATTGTCCATGTGAATCTGTCAATTTTGGGCATTCAAACCCAGAGATGGTGATTATATATATATATTTACATTAATGTATACAGTATATTTTAAGTGTCTTCTGTAGTGTTCAACAGGAGCCTGTTTTTACTCAGAACAGAGGGGAAGAGCTAAAGAGTGAATTAAGAGCACAGCAGTGTGAGGACATATCCCTAGTCTGGCTACAATCCTGGAATATAAACCTAGTCCTGCTGCAAAACACACAAATATGTGGGGGAACATTTAGCAGGACTTGTACACCATTTTATTGTTGTACAAGCCCTTAAATAATTGCAATTACTTGTGAATCGCCATTATTTGCTCATTCACTCCTTCATACCAGCTCAACTCCAAAATGGTGTAAGGGGAACATGAAGGGAGCTCATTGGGCAAGCATACTCGCTATAGCTTGTGAACGTTCTCCTCTCTTTGGGCAAATCTACACCAGCTGTCCCCGAATAAATCAGAACGTCCATGTCCACTTATGATAAATGATAACACATCTCTCTAATGTCTAAAACTGCTGACAGATTCCCTTTAACCCCTTCCCTTTTTAAATTAATTTTCCATTTGAATCTCTATTTTGTGGCTTCCATCAGAACACTGTAACCCATCTGACAGCAATCTGATATGTATGGGCAGCTTTAGATCTGTATGTGCCAGAGATAAGGGTCATTAGACTGTAAACATGACTGATGGTAGATACAGTCTTAGAACGTAGGCTCTACATATAAATAGTAAGTAATTAATATGTAAGTGCATCTGCTAGGATTGCAGTCGTAATCTATAATCTCATCAATATTGATGTAAAAATAAAGAGCAGTTTAGTAGCAGCTGGAGAGACACCCTATGTGCTACACCTACACGACAGCCTATAGCTGGCTCTATATACAGGCTATTCATGATTGAGAGATCCAATATACCGCGCTCAGGCACTGGATTTTTGTATCGCATTAGCTTCTAGTTGGCACAATTGCAATTTAATTAATAATCCCCATATAAGTGATAACAGCTTTGCTCTGGCAAGGTGGGAACGCTTCACTGAATTTGGGCAAAGACACAGCGTTCTGCTAAATCAATAGAAATCAATAGCGTTTGATGAATTTGCATGTCACAGTATTTTGGGAGATAGACTACCGAGAGCCATGATAAACAGTAAAATGGAGCCATGGTGCTAATACGCTATAAATAGCGGCGTAAAATGGCAAAATCTTTGTGCTGTCTCTTTTATTGAGTGTCTAATTCAGCGATGTTAATACACTCATAAACAACGGAAGCCAGCACAGTCATTAGAGAGCGACATGGAAAGTTTTATTTCTCGATAATTTAAGTGGCTGAGGCAATATATCCCCTGCTGGGCAGTCATCTGAAAGTGCCACTCACCATAAAGTTGAAAGTAGTTTAGCAGCGCCTGTAGCACTTCACCTAATTTCCTATGGGTCAGATTAGGAAGTAAAGTGCACATGTTCTACAAAACTTCTATAAAGGCTCAGTAAAATTAACCAGTAGGTTGCATAAGGGACACCCATCACTCTTAAGAGTGTGCAGCAGCACTAAAAGAATATTTGTAAGGGGATTGGAACCAGATTATCACCTATCTAGAGAAGGAAAGTTAGATTGGCCTCAATCTTCCACAAGATGCTTGCAGGACGGAAACCATCGTCCATCTTTACCTGGAAATGTTCTTCTTTAAGAAATCAACTTTTCAAGACAATATGGTGTCACAATAAACTGATATGCTAAATATGTCTATGTATATTAACCCAAAGGCTTTTGGCTAGGAAAGGGTTTTGTGGACAAATAATGATAATAATAATAAATTATAATAATAATTAACTCCTAGTTCTGCAGTTTGTGTTCTGCTGGATGAGTACCACACGCATGCGTAGGCTCTGCAGAGTGCTGAGTGATTGACATTTATCTGCCTCAATGAGCCGGGGTTATGTCACAGGACACCAATTAGTTGCTGAGATGTTGTCCAGGCTCTCCATTTAAACTAACATGTCACTTAATTTAGTATCTTTTAAATAAGTCTAGTGGCTCTTTGTTATGGCATATACTCTTTTGTACTTGTACTCTTCTGACCTTTGCTTCTATAGTTTGACTATTCCACTGCCTTACAATTGTGTAGCTCACAGCTTTCTTGTTTTTTTATATAGTTTGCCTGACCTTGCTGTTTTATCTCTCTTGTATCTCTTGTCTGTTTGCCTTACTGTTCTATGCATGTATCCAGGGTAAGAGCCACTCAGTTTCCACCTGTGGTTTTGCAAAGAGCCAGCAAGTAGACTCTGAAGGATACTGAATGAGTTGAGCATTAATAATGACACCAGTAACAATATGGTACAGATGTAGCACTGGTTACTATGACCGAAAGTTCATGATGAATCTCCGTTCAGGTCCATAGTCTTTGTAAATCTTCTTCCATCATAATGGTCTCAGTTAGGCTGTGGCTAAGCAATGTTAATTTGCAATGTGAAAAATACTACCCTTTTGAGCACTAAAATTCTCATGCATATGCAGCCACTCTCCATTCCGGTCTACAGGAGCAAGAGAAAGAGGCTGTGGCTCCAGTGGTCAGACTTACATCTATCTTGTATTTATGAAATATAATGTGGATATGTCATAAATAATAAACATGTCAATGAAAATCCCAGTGAGGATGGAAAATTGAAGGAAACATTAAACATTCATAGTAAACATATTAAACATAGTCTGGATGGTGACAATAAATTAATATTTTCCAAACGGATAACATTCAGTCAATTCTCTGGGATTTTTATTCGATGGAGAGTACAAGTTTAAAACTGCTATGTCAATGGATATGTAACAGCTCAGTAGGTTAGCATACCCCATGTAATATCTGTGTCCATTTGGGCTCCAACACCATCCTCTGTCTGTATCGCAGAGCATGTGCAGTTGACTATTTTGCACTTAGTTTTCACTAGTATGAATGTTTCCCTTAAAAAATCAATGACCCTCCACAAAATTGTTGCTCATACCCTGTTTCCCCTAAAATAAGACATCCCCCGAAAATAAGACCTAGTACAATTTTGTTCAGGCTTAGAAATATAAGGCCTCCCCTGAAAATAAGTCCTAGCGGCAGTCATTGCAGCAGCTCCCCCCATGCCATACATTTAGTATTAGGAAATGTTTTAGATGCTGTAGAAGGTTGTGACATGGGGAAGGATTCATGGAAGTAAATCACTGACTGTTGTGCTGCAAATGTGATACCGGCAGCTACCTGGATAAGAAGGGTCATTTATGGAAAGTGCTTTCACTAAACACCAGAGATTGGGGCCAATGATTCTAATAGAAATGGAGTCACAAGAAATACAGCAGCAAACTCGGAATTCAACGATAAATGTAAACTTATGTTCATGGAAAAATAAGACGACCCCTGAAAATAAGACCTGGTGCCTCTTTAGGAGCAAACAATAATATAAGACACTGTCTTATTTTCAGGGAAACAGGGTAGAATCACCAGCATGTTAGTGCTGGTGCTCAAGCTGACACAGTGATTTAAATGCTTCTGGTAGCAGTTAACAGTCGCAATAGGCGCCATCACCAATGACACAGGTGTTACTGGTAGGGGTCTGGGTTCCAGAACAGGTTTTTAAAATTTTAATGGGGCCGCTCATCCCTAGTTTTCACGCAGATTTGTCTGACCCTCCAACATTGTTTTGTTTAGTCATGTTTTTGTCTCAGCATTTCACCTTGTTACAGTAAGGGAACATTGTCCAGTTGTCACCTATCATTTAGGATAGGGTTGGCAAGTGTGTAGGGACAGCTGGATAGATCCAACATAAGGACTCACCGTCCATGTCTTTCCTTTCTTTTTTCCTTGATTGTACACCCCCTGTCAGCAACATTACACTCTATAAGCTAGTATACCATATAAGAAGCAGTACAAAAAAAATAGTCAAAGGTCATAAATGTTTTCCCAATTATTATGATCTTTTCCTCTTATTAAATAGACCCAATGTGAGGTGGAAGAGAAGCATCTAGTTTGTATTTTCTCCACATAAGGAATGAGATCTTCAATCAGTGGCTAAATAGCAGAATGGCCGAGCCCCGTTTTCTGTTTTTCAGGCACTTGTGAAACAATGAAGCCAATATTAAGCCGAGTTACTAAGTATTTCTGTATTATTTTTTGCAGAACATTCAGGGAGCGAGATTCAAAGCGTTTTCCCATATGCTAAAAATATGGAGAACTGTTTTTGTGATCTATCCTGACAATCTGATGATGCTGGGCTCGTGCCATATACACAGATAAACTAATTATCCTTGAAACACAAAGAGCACATTGAGTAAACAATACTCAGCGTCTCGTGGCGATGAGCCCCTCCGAACCAGAAAATACATCTCTACATTACCGCCAACCGAAATGATTTCTATTTAGCGAATTCTCGCTCGCTGTGTTCTTTTTATAATGTTTCCTTACAAATATTTTAATCCCAGGGAAAATTATAGTGTAATTTTAAAATTGCGAGAGGAATAAATAACATAGAACAAAAGAACGATTGCAGCCTGGTTGTTGTAAACGCCTCAATAGAGGAAGCACAAGGCCCCTGATTAATAAACATCCTGAACGGGGCGGGAGGTTAATTGTAAACATTTCCTCCTGCATTTAGGCTTTACTCATAGCTACCTGTTATCTCAAATATCCAAAATGCAAATAGGTCTTCGCCGACCTTATCCATTCACTGCTATTGTAAGGAAAATTATTCCCTGAATGTTTTGATGTTACTGAGTGATACGCGCATGGCACCCCCTGCCTGCACCTGAAGAGATTGCCCAGGGGGAGCACAAGCTATTTTGTTTTCTGTAAAGAGCGCTACGTTTCATCATAGGTTGTGACTGGTATTGCAGTTCAGGCTTATTTTAGTACATGGATAATATGCACAGTTATGTCACAGTACAGGGATAATACGCACAGTGATGTCACAGCACAGGGATAATACGCACAGTGATGTCACAGCACAGGGATAATACGCACAGTGATGTCACAGAACAGGGATAATACACACAGTGATGTCACAGTACAGGGATAATACACACAGTGATGTCACAGCACAGGGATAGGTAATACGCACAGTGATGTCACAGTACAGGGATAATATGCACAGTGATGTCACAGCACAGGGATAATACGCACAGTGATGTCACAGCACAGGGATAATACACACAGTGATGTCACAGTACAGCGATAATACACACAGTGATGTCACAGTACAGGGATAATGCACACAGTGATGTCACAGTACAGGGATAATACACACAGTGATGTCACAGTACAGCGATAATACACACAGTGATGTCACAGCACAGGGATAATACGCACAGTGATGTCACAGTACAGGGATAATACACACAGTGATGTCACAGTACAGGAATAATATACACAGTGATATCACAGTACAGGGATAATACGCACAGTGATGTCACAGTACAGGGATAATACGCACAGTGATGTCACAGTACAGGGACAGTACACACAGTGATGTCATAGGGCAGATATAAATTACACAGTGAAGTCACAGTATAAGATAATAGACCATGATGTCACCGTACAGGGATAATAAATACTGTTATGTCACAGTATGGCGATTATACATACAGTGATGTCACTGTACCAAGATAATACACAGTGAAGCCACAGCACAGGAATAATACACACAGTGATGTCACAGTACAGGGGTAATACACACAGTGATGTCACAGTACAGGACTAATATAAACAGATATGTCACAGTACAGAGATAATACACACAGTGATGTCACCATGCAGGGATAATACACACAGTGATGTCACAGTACAGGGATAATACACACAGTGATGTCACAGTACAGGAATAATAAGCACAGTGATGTCACTGAAGAATCTAATCAACAATGGTACAGCACAGACACTATCAAACACAAGGATAATTAGCATTATAGTATAAAAGATGGGGAATAATTAAAATAAGTTTTGCATGACACTATCTAGGTGACCTAAATGGGCAGCAGAACATGTGATGAAGTATAAGGTACAATGTAATGTAGTTCAATGCACAATGGAACAGAAATAAAAACACCTTTGCAGACTTTGGGAGTCAAGTAAATTGGCTATTGACAACAATAATCATTGCTAATCCTTAAATAGGAAAAATAATGGCATTGGCCTTGTCCATCCATAGTAAAGCTATTGTGGTCCTCACTTTATGAAGGTCTACAGTGTCTAAAGACCCGGCAGAAGTAGGTGACGTTTGCTTTAACTAAGGCTATAAACGGAACTTGTACATGTAAGTGATTTATTATTGCTGCAAAGATTAACAATATAGGTGCCAGAAAAATACAAGAAGTCATCCATCTGGGAATAGGGGGCTCACCTTATGAGCCGATACTATTAATTACTCTTCTGCACCTGCCTTGGGTCAGTGTATAACCTCTGCTAGATGGAAAGGATTATAATCACAAAGTCATCAGTACAGTATGTATGTGCTTCATACAGTCACTGAAAGGTCCGTTCTGTGGAGCAGACTGCATTAGTAATAGGGAATATATAGTTGGCACTGTCAAAAGAGAAGATACTGTAGGGCACATTTACTTACCCGTCCTGCGCGATCCCTGAAAGTGCATTGTCCGACCGGAATTCACTGTGCCTCGATTCACTAAGATCGTGCTCCCAATATCCTACATGTGTCACTTCCCCGCTCAGGTCTGCCGGAGTTCACTTCCTTCTTTTTCGCGGTGCATGAGAGTGCATTGTCTTGCAACACAAATTGAATTGTAAATCCTGCGCTCATTTCGAATCAGTCGGATCGACCGATGGTCCGCCCCCCGATTTCTGTCGCATGAAAGCCAGCGCAGCAATTATTTGCGACACAATCCCCAGTTAAAAACCTGTCACAGCGGCGCAAATCCAGAAAATTATGAAAGTCTGGCAAAAGTGCGTCTGCTGACCATTAATAAATAAGCCCCTGTGTGTCTTTCAAACTCAACTGAACCAATGGGGAAATATGTGAATGAAGGAAAAAGACTAAAATTTAGAAATGATTGTTAAAAAGGTAAAAACTTATTTAAGTTTAAGAGGTATTTCCATCTGGGCAAATATACTTATTTTAAGTCATCTGATACATATATATTTATATATTTTTTTTCAATTGGATTTTTGTCTTTAAAAATGTACCTGTGTGAAGATAATTTTCCATAAATGTCAGCAAGTTGTTACTTAGAAACAAGATAGTTGTCTTTGGATACGACCACTAATACGCATTGAGTCCTCTCTGACCACCTGGATTCAGCGGTCATAACCACTGGAAGCCTATAAGACATGCACTAAATCCCAGACATTTCATATAAAAAACTATTTGTTTCTTTGCACAATTACTCTAGCACCAGTGGTCATATCCAAGGACAGTTCCTCCATTGTCTATTATATCTATGGGAAATTATTTTCACGCAGTTAGATATTTTTAATAACATCCAGTTGAAGAATGTATGTATATGGCAGAGGAATTGAATTAAATCTCAATGTCCAGATTACTCCTTCCATCATTTCATTTCTGAATACACAACACCATTAGTGGGGTAACCCAAGTAGCAAAGTTATCCTCAATCCATAAAACCAAAAGATAAAATCATCCAGTTAACCCCTATCCATAAGAAAGTAGAACTTTGTCAACCCCTTTGATGCACATTGAGATGAGTTTTGTCAAAGGGGTTTTCTGTGCCACAATTCTGTCTATACATGTAATCTAAAATAATATTTTACTTGCTTTATAATGTTATCCAATTCCACTGGGTTTTAAGTATTGTCTTATCCATAACAAAAATCCTGTGGATGTAGACAGACATATCACCAATTATGTCAGAGGACTGGGCAGGCTGGAAGGAGCAGAAGTAACTGTTGGCCATGTCTTGTATCTTGTCATATAACTACTGACCGGTAAGATTACGGAACCGGTAAGATTTAGGTTGGGTTGAGTTTTGTGCGATTGGTGTTATCCTTTAAACGCGAAAATGGTGGCACGCACATGCACTTAAATGCTGACGGCGGGTTTATTGGATGCATTTAAAGAGTAGTCACCAATCATGGGTATCAATGGTTGGGGGTGAGCCAAACCCAAAGTTCTTGCTGAAGTCTGGGTTTGTGGACCACAACTCAAAATGTTTGACACTGACCTGAACATTGCAGGTTTGGATCCGATCATCACTACGATCGATCCAATGGAATGGGCAGCAGAAGGAGGAATATCAAGCCTTTCTCATGCCTCTTTAGGTGACCTATGAAATGGGGCAGCCATGTAGAAAACATTCTACCCCCTCCTGTTGGGTCTTGTGACGGACAGTGTCAGGGAGTGGGGCAGGAAAACTGGGAATATCATAAGGAATAATAATTGTCCCATAAACAATATTGATAAAAAATATAGTGTTTATGGGGGGTGTTTTTTGTGGTTTGTGTCACATATGAGGTTCTCATAAAACAAAATACAATATACCAGGTAAAATAAAGTTCAGCATTTAATAGCGTTGGTAGCTTCTTAAAATAATGGATTAAATTATTAGTAAAACATTACAGTGGATTAAGAGGGAAATAAGTTGACGATGCTTGGAAGGCAAATTTTAAGCTTAATAAGCACTTCGGCTTAATCAGAAATTTTACAATGTGCGGCGGAGTCTAGGTGTTTGTCTCAGGTGATTTTGGATGTTGCTTACAGAAAAGAGACATATGAGTTTAGACAAAGATAGATGAAGAAGATGTTACCTAACCTCTATGGTGGCTTCTCAGGTTTTAATGTACCATATTTCAGGTTTTATGACAGTTTGTGAACAGGTTCATAAATCAAGAAAACATATGACAGCTCCAAGGAAAGTTCCACAAAGCACTTCTGCCGGAGTTTAGTCTCTTTTAGATAGTAACTGTTAAGCTAGTTTGTGATGCTGTGTATGATTTCTTTAATGCTCAAAGGGGCAAGTAAAAGTATCTGACCTGCATGTAGGGGGCTACTTATCGGGGCTTTTGCACTAAGCCCTGAAATAGTCCAAGCAATAAAAATTACTACACACAGGTAGAAAAAAGATCGCCAGCTCACCCAACCTCGGGCTTCCACCAGGTGTTGAAGATTGCACGACTCCCCCGGTGCATGGAGCGAATCCAACCTCAGCCGTCATGTAACAAATGAGAAAGAAGAAAACAGGGGATGGGCACACATGGAAGAGTCCAACGAGAAAGCTTGATAAGAAAATGCTTCCTCGTTGGACTCTTCCGTGAGTGACGATCTGCTGTTTTCTTTTTTCTCAAGCCCTGAAATAATTCCGAATGCTAGCTTATTGCTAACACTTGTGATTTTTCCCCCCTTTACGTGACCTCCACGATAGGGGGATGTGGAGGGGTGCAAAAGGGGGGCACGGCCTGGAGCGGGGTTCTACTTTCCCCCATGCTTGCACATGAAAATTCGCCGGCTGTGTTTATTTCTGTGCAGGCCCAAGCCAGATACATCAAGAGGGTGGAGCCTCATGATGTATCTGGGTGTGCCTGATGCACAGTGGGTCACGAGCACCGGTGTATGATGGATTGTCCCTGTAATGTGTATGTTTTATAAAGTCACACTTCTGTGACTTTTTTCCCTTCTTTTCACATATCCATAGTCCCCCAATAAATACAAGTCAGTAAGTATTACCTTATTTAGTTTTTAATTCCTAATTGTTTATCATGTGATCTCATTTCGACTACAAAAAAATAGCATAGATTTGCATAGCTTACCAGATCGCACTCTCACTTACATTAAGACTGTATACATTAAAGAGAACCCGTCATGCAAAATAACCCCCCTAAACTAAATATATTTTCATAAACTGCAATTAGAGAGCATTGCCTATATCCCTTCATTGTCCCTCTACATGCCTGTAAACCTAAGCAATGAGGTCCTAAAGCTGTATGCAAATGACCTGTGAAATGTCCAATGAAGCATTAGCATATTCAAGCTGTCCACTCTATTCATGAGTGGGAGGCACAGCCACATCCCCAGTGCATGACTGACAGCCTATATAATGATGTGAGGCTGTATAATGATGAGCTTCCTGGTGCTGGTGGCCACGCCCCCTGCAGCCTGTGTGTGCATGTGTGTGTGTGTATAGGAGAGATACAGCAGCTCCAGGCAGCCATGTTACAGCAGAACATGTCAGATTCATGTGTAGCTGATGTCTGTGTCTCTCACCTGTATATTAGGAGGATGCAGCATGTCAGCAGATGCAGCACTGATACCAGCCATACTTTACTATACATTACACACAGACATGAGCAGGAGAGGGGAGGGGGAACACGGGTGACATCACTGCCTCTGACCATGTGACCAGCCTCATTTACATGATAAAAAATAGATGATTTTACAATGAATAATGTATGAAATAACTAGATAAAGGCTGGAATGGGATCCTTGTGATCTGCTCCAACAGGTAGTAGTGACAGGACAAGTGACACAGACCTGATGACAGGTGTCCTTTAAATTAGTACATCTATATAATGTTATACTGGTCCAATAGTGAAGCCTTGTAAAACACTGTGCCCCCTCTCCAATCTATTCAAATGAGGAGCCCATTTTGTGATTAATGGGGGTCCCAGTAGTGGGATCCTAATAAACTGACATAAAAAACTTATCCAGTGAAGGATGATAAAGAAATTCTTTAGGCAACCATTTAACTCTTTATTTCCAAAATCTGGACCGTTCTTAGGTCCCATAATGTAAGGTGCTGAGGTTGACCCCGAATTGGTCTTTTTTCATGATTGATACCATCATACAAGAAACATTGTTTTTTATGACCAGCAAGGTCCAAAAGGTTAACACTCCCACTGATCCTCAACTTATTCCTCGTTTAGTGGATAGAGAATAGAATATACACTTGGTTCAACCCCCTAACCAAATCTCTGGTTAACGTAAGAGTGGTCACATCTATGCAGGCCTACCAGAAGCTTCCCCTGATAGGTATCTGTACAGGTAGTCCCCGAGTTACATACAGGATAGGTTCTGTAGGTTTGTTCTTAAGTTGAATTTGTATGTAAGTCAAAACTGTATATTTTATAATTGTAACCCCAGCCAGAATTTTCTTAGCACTTTGTGACAATTGGATTTTAAAAATGTTGGATTAACAATAAAGCTTAATTACAGACACTTGTGATAACTGTTAAATATGTTAAATGTAGTCTAAGTCTAAAGTACAGGAAATTACCAACATCCAGAGATCCCTTTGTAACTAGGGGTTGTCTGTAAGTCTGGTGTTCTTAAGTAGGGGACCACCTGTATACCCTTTAAGGTAAATTTTAATTTATTGCTAACTTTCAGTCAGTTCCTGTGTTCCTGTGACTTACTTTTATCATCAATGCCTCTATATCATCATTTCAGTAGGTGAAAGTTGCGCAGAATAATGTGTTTAACAATAATTGCCATTTATCTACTGCACACAGATACAATCCATCCGATTTTTACGTCCTCCCCCTTTTTTGCAATCCCACATTCGTCATAGGACATGATTTCCCTAAGTGTTATGTATCACTATGACAGATAACTTGTGCTTTGTGTTATTTGTTAGCGCTTCATTTAGAAATTTTACTTTTTATTTAGTTTTTACGCTCTACTAGTCTTTAAAGGAACAGCTCTAACTAGAGAACCAGTCAATATGTCCTAATAAAGAGTTTGCGGCACAAAATAAACTAATGCCCAATCCATAGGCTAGGGGCTCTGCCAAAAAAGTGACAATTGGCAAGTGTACGGTGATAAGTCCGTTCAGAAGCGGTTCTCCTTTACTGTAATGTGTTTGGCAGCATAGTCTTAGTTATAGGAAATTACCTCTGCAAATGGGTTCAAAATATATCTTCCATTTGCGATAAGATGAAGCAAGGTACAGAACGATGACCACAAATCTTACCTTGTGTTCTATCGAGGCTTAGCTGATTTATTGAAAATCATGGATTGAGGACTGATTGATATCAGACAGACACATTATAATAAGATATAGTACCGGGGAATGGACATCTGTTTGCTGGAGAACAGATATAACATCAGAAACCGTCAGTATACAATGGCCTCGGAAAACTCAATAAGTTCTCTTCCCCAATTTAAGATTAAATAATTATATGGAGACTCCCTGTAAGTTTTACATAGTGGAAAAGATTGATTAAAACTGGTGCACAGAAAAATGGAGGAGCCAATAGTAACTCCTGCTCACTTTTATATGGGTCTCTAAAAAAATAACTTGTTTATATAAATCCCCTGCACTGTAAATTGTAGGGCAGGATGGTGGCTTAGTGGTTAGTATTACAGCCTTGCAGCGCTGGGGACCAGGGTCAACATCTGCAAAGAGTTTGTATAATCTCTTCGTGTTTGCGTGGGTTTTGTGGGGGCACTGGCACGTATACCGGGTAGCTGGAAATCCTATGAAAGACCTATAAAATTGCTGCTTCTCCTTAGCCGTAGTGTAATCCAGTTCATCAGCTAACGTTAACAGTAAAACAAAATGTTAGGGACAGTTGCAGGCCAGAAGATTTTATGAGGACTTTACAATTAAATTATACCTATATTTGGCAAATGAGCACAAGAAATCTCTTATAAAACAGACAGGCTGTACATTTTTTTTTGTAATTGGCTAAACTTGCTTCTTCTAAAAAAGGATGACAGAATGGACGTAAGAATGTAAATATATAATAAAACCTCGTACCTGAGCCTGGCAGCTTTTCAAGTGATTCAGACAGAGATAACATAGATTTTCTAAAAATGCTCACAGTGTAACTCAATTTAGAAGAGAAAATGGAAAACGGAGTAATATAGTTACTATAGTCAAACTGTCTTTCATTGTGCAGTGCACTGGAGCTGGAGTCAGGCCAGGGTAGAACATAAAAATCAGAGTCATACATAAATAGTGGGTGATGGGTGAAGAATGTGCAAAGAACCAGAATATACTGAAACATAGGTAATAAAAATAATTTGGACATGGGACATTGGCAGGGCAAGATTATAGAGAGTGCTCCCAGGGTGTGTGCCCCGGGGCCTCCACCAACCAATGATGGATTATAGTATGGGTGATTTGGGCTGTTTCCTGGTCACCTGAATCGACCACTATATGTGCAGAGATTAAATTCAATCCGCCCCCCAGGTTTGTCTGAACCAGCTGTTAAAACAGTAGCTAGTTCAGAGAATCGGGTGGTAGCTAGAGGCAGGACCAGACCCTACCCATATACTGGCATTTATAGCTGTGTAGACCACGGAGCACATGGGACGTCAGCATCCTGGAGCAGGTGGCAAAGTGAAATCACACACCAAACGCGTGTAAGGTGGGTGTTTTTAAGTCAGACACTGTCTATATTTCCTCAGTTAGTATTCACTGTTTCCCCTAAAAATAGGCACCCCCGAAAATAATACCTAGTACAATTTCTTTGCAGTTTATAAATAAAAGGCCTCCCCTGAAAATAAGACTTAGTGGCAGTCATTGCTTCTGCTCCTCCCCACCCTGCCGTACGTTAGAATTAGATCGTATAGATACTGCAAAAGGATGTGACACGAGGGAAGAATTCATGGGATAAAATATCAGAAATATCAGAAAATGCCTCAAGCAGCCTCCAGGAAAGAAGGACTTGTTTAAAGAAAGTGCTAAACATGACCGATTGGGGCCAATGAATCCAATAGAAATGGAGTTACATGAAATTTTGCATAAAATTCTGAGTTTGGATGTTGGAGAAGGAAAAATTAGACATCCCCGGAAAATAAGACCCTGTGCCTTGTTAGGAGCAAAAATTAATAGATAATATATTATTTTCAGAGAAACACAATATGGGCTCCAACAAACAGCCTTGGTTTCTACTGCCCCATGTATGGGCCAACTGCCCAAACCTCAAAACTCAGAGCAGGTTCTATATCTGGCTGCGTTTTTTCTCACACAGTCTTTTCTCATGTACCTGTAAATAATCTGATCCAAAGTTATATGCAAATGAGAAGGGCCGGCTCCAAGTTCCAGGCCCCTTTGCAGTGAACTCACATGGTGCCATAAAAAACAGAAACTAAAACAGTCTCCTGTTCCCTATAATCTCCCCAAGTTTTTCATATCAAACAGGCCCCTCTTGGTTATTTTATATAAGCCCCCCGCACCCCCTATGGATTCATTAGATACATCCTGCTTAACCCCTATGGATTATAATAATAATACCAATTCCTTTATTTATATAGTGCAGATTGCGCAGTGCTGCACAGAGCTTGCCAAATCATTCCCTGTTCCCAGTGGGGTAACTTGAAGCTGATGGGCCCTGGTGCAAAGTCTGTGCCAGGCCCGCAAATATAATGTATGGTTTATAGTACTAGTCTTCACTTATGGGAAAGTGCCACCTTATGTGCCCCCTAAGCCACTTGGGCCCAGTTGCGACCGCACCCTCTGCACCCCCTCAAATTACAACCCTGCCTGTTCCAATAGGGCTCACAATCTAAATATATTCCCTTTGTACAGCCCTATGTGGGCCCCCCCAGCAGCTCTGGGCCCCAGCACTTGCCCAGATAAGCCCAGGGCTGGAGCTGGTCCTGCAAATGAGCTAAGAGGTGCTGAAGAGGCTCCAGAGTGAGTGTCACTTCAGATGCCCCAATCTTGGGCACAATAGTAACTTGAACCATGCTTTATGTCTCATATTAAAGATAAGAATATAAGCTTTCAGATCAAATCAGGCTTATTATTCTGAATTACAAAACCGGAGATACAGGCACTTTAGAAAATAGTGAAAATTGGATTTTTATCTATGACTCCCTTTCCTAAGTCTTTAACTACCTGCTTCTCAGGTTGTGTAGCCCATTATCTTTAGTATGATACTAAAACCATGGTTTTAAGTACCACAAAGCCTAAGATAGGGGCATTTAAATTGATAATACCCATCCAACCTCTAAACTTGACTCATCTCAGGCAAAAATGACTTCAGGGTGATCTCAATCTGTAATCTGAAATTATTTACCGATTTGGCAATCTCTGTGCAGCACTGCATAATCTGTGTGCGCTATATAAATAAAGGAATTATTATTATTATTATTATTTAGTCAATCAGTAATCTAAAGGGACCAGCACTAAAAAATGAACCAGGATGCATCCTTCATATTTTTTATATCTATCTTTATACGGAATTAAAGTGTTTCTTGGCTGATAGAAGCTTTCCCTTAAAAACTTTTTGAAAAAGTTACCATTCCCACTACTTTTGCACTCAGACATTTCATTCGCTTGAGTAAAAACGAAAGACTTTTAGAGATATATCGACCTCAAACCATAAACTACTCAAAAGCTTTACAGAGACAATGTAGAATTATTTCCATGACAACTGTTACTAGCTTAAAGGCTTATGTTATCATCAAGCCATCCATAAGGTCAATAGTGTATTTGATAGAATTCCAGCTCAAAATCACAATTCCCTTAGTCAGTGATCCAAAATCTGAAATAGCCAGAATCCATGCGGCAAAACACAAGCAATTGCTGGGTTTTAATCTCCTCCCCGTTCTCCCGATTCGATCCCTTCCTTGCTGCTCCAGCTCTCCGCATTATGAGTTACCAATTTCTTAGCGAGAGTTCAGTGACACGGGCTCCATCGAGATATATTGTTATATTATCTTTTACATCTTATAAGGAAATTGTGGCTCAAGAAGAGTGATTATAAACTTTACATCTCGCTGATGATTTAATCAGCTCAGTCTAGGTGACTTTTTTTTTTTCTCCAGAATTGCTGGAACCCTGCCACGGAGATGAGGAGTAGATATAAATCATGTTACGATAATCTGGCCAGCTATTCCCAGAAATGAGAGGAGAGGAAAGGAGACTAGAAGATTTCAGGGTAATGTCCTTGCTTTTACAAGCTTAATTAGGGTTTTTACAAGTTGCAAGAAATCCATATACTACTAAAATTGCACATTACATGTAATAGTCTGCTCCTACTACCTGTACTTTATGGCTACGTTACATGCCCAAAACGCTATAAACCACAGACTATAGATGCACAGTTTATTTGAGTTGATGACAATACTGTCTCTCTCTTTAGTTTTCTAAAGGGGTTGGACACTAATACAAAAAGTTTTCCAAGTACAAAACCTTAATAGGTCATCCATATTGCTAAACATTCTCTGCAGACCGCAGGAGCGAGTGGATACACAACCCACTTGTAGCATGGTATGGGACTTCCTGTGACATCCTAGGAAAACTTCTAGTAGATCAAGGGGTCATGCACTCATTGGGTAGTTTTGAACTGGTTCTCCAGCACCCAATCTACTAAGAGGCTCCAGCATCTTAGTTGATATCAGCATATACGCTGACCTAAAACCTGTTTTTTTCCATAGTCTCAGCCAGATTTCTGGTCCCCGATATGCCCAAAGTGCTGTGCTGGTTGGGAAAAGAGGGGGAGATACATGTGCCTTCTTTACCAGAATCTACCCTATTATTTTATGAAAGCCCCCCTAAACACCACTCCCATTCCAATGGTTATAGAGGCGTGTGGGTGCCCTTAGCATGCTCCTCCAACTGACATGGGAATGATGGTCATGGAAGTGAGTCACATATAGTTATGGGTGCACTGACTCCTTGGTACACTGGAAATAATTAGGACCTGGGATTCCACAGGAATTCTTTAATGCTGCTGCTTGTGGGTCACATGATGCATGGCTTAAAAATGGTTCCAGTGGGAAAATAGTTTTTCATAAATCGAGCCATGTTGTCTCTTAGAAGTGAGATAGCTGGCCTTGGATAAGACCACTTATCTCCCTGGCAGTGGTAGGCAGACATGCACTATTGAGTCCCGCCTAACCACCTGGATTCAGCATTCATCACCACAGGATGGCTGTAGGACATGCAGTAGCTCCTGGACATCATATGCAGAAAATATTTGTTATTTTTGCATAATCACTCCCGCAGCACTGGTTGTATCCAAGGACAACAATCTTGTTTCTAAAAGGACAACATGGCTACATTTATGGGGAATTATCTTTACAGAGGATAATTTTTTTCATTTAAGACAATAGAAGAAATGTATGTTTATGGCAGATAACTTTAATTAAATGTGAATGTCCAGATGAGAATATCGTATTAATAAAAGCTAATGTAAACACTAGGGGAATAACAATCTGCTGGAATTCCGAATGCTGGGACAGAGCTGACCTGTTTTCATTAATTGATGGAATGTCTGAAATTGCCAAACAATTTCTATTTACTGTCTATGAGAGCAACGGAGATAGCTGAGCGCTATGCTTTTTCCGAATCTCCCATATTATTGAATGGAACAGTAGGATGAATGCTTGTACACATAAAAAACTCTTAAATCTTCGCTCAATACATCAATGGATAAATAAATTAGTTCCTTGAAAAATGTCCAGTAAATTTTCCACCAACAGTCCCGAATACTTATAGTGAAACCGCAGTGCTCAAAAAAGCAGTACCAAAATAGTTGAAAGAATACGACATCGGAGTAGTGTAATTGCGAGATTCTACTGAGCTCGCTGTTCGCCTCCGCTTTGAGTGGAGCGTGTTCTACCTCGGCAGTGCAACACTTGCGCTTTCCCTCCAGAAACAGGTCCGTCACCCAGAGGTACCGCCTGTCTAGGTTTCTCTAGATGAATGCTTGACCTGACACTCCATCCATTACTGAAAATTGGGCCCCGGTTCTCATGGTTGGCAGAGCTCCCAGCTGTCAGAATCCTAGTTATCAGATTGTTATCCACCAAATCCCTTTGAAAGGGGATAACAATCAAACTTCGTACAACCCTTTGACTTTCTTTAATTATGCAACAGTGTCTGACATCAATGGTATCCAACCATTATTGTGTACTGTATTGTGATGAAAGAGTGTCCGGTGATTATATATGTATATACAGGCAGTCCCTGGGTTACGTACAAGATAGGGTCCATCGCTTTGTCCTTAAATTGAATTTGTATGTAAGTCGAAACTGTATATTTTATAATTGTAGCTCCAGACAATTTTATTTTTTTTTGCCCCAGTGACAGTTGGATTTTCAAAACTTTAGCTGCAATGGGACCAATGATTATCAATAAAACTTCATTACAGACACTTTACAGCTGATCATTGCAGTCTGGGACTATAGTAAAGCATCCAGAGAGGTTACCAGAGGTCACAGTGGGCAGAGTGGTCCGTCTGTAACTAGGGGTCGTCTGTAAGTTGGGTGTCCATAAGTAGGGGACCGCCTGTATACAGTATGATAGTGATGATAGTAATATACCTCTTTGTAACCAGCGAGCTATAAAACGATAGGAAAAGCAAACACAGCCTGCGTTCCCTCTACAGTTCCCTCCAGATCCTGTAACAGGATCTCCTGCTAGACCATAACAATGTCAAAGTGTTTAGAAGAAGGTGTATTAATATGAATACTAATATATCCATAGGGAGCCATAACCTAACAAACCTCCCTCCCTTCTCCAGCTGAGGTCCCAAGTTCACTTCTCAGTGGCTGAATATTTTGGAAGTAGGAGCGCGTAGAATGTATAAATTTGTACAGAACGTATACTAAATATTGCGAGCATGCGAGATAACGGTGAAGCTTTGCAAGACTGTGATGTTCAAGTTAGAGTAATGGCTGCCGGGAAAAAATAGCAATAACATACGGTCCTCTTGTCTTGGAACGAGAGCTATGACCTTGAGAATTATAAAAAGTGGGGCTGTCTATCCTTTATGTTTTACTTCAGTCTGGAAGCGGTGGAACTGCATGAACATCAACAAAGCCAAAGCACCTTAGTTAATTAAATTAGTGCCGGATGATAAATGGCCTTGTGTGCTATTTATTTGGAGTGTCAATGTGCCGAGCCATTTAGGTGACTGTAACAGATGATGTCCACTAAGTGTTGTGAGCCTTCCCCGCCTGTCACTGTTGATAGTCAATGCAATTTCCTTCTTGTATATATTTTTCCCCCCTCTCCTTTATTACGATGCTCAACTTAATGAGGTTAAAAGTTTTTGCTGCGTAACAAATTGCTCCGGCAATTCAGTGGAAAAGTTTCTACCTGGTAATTAATATCAGCTATTATCCTCTTTTTATATTAGTCCTGGCTCTCCACTGCGCCACCATTAGAGGAACGCGAAACGCAACTTCCTCGGAATTCTAATTGAATCGCTGCCATTAGCCTTGAGTCATTTTTTTTACGAAGGGGTGCATGGATGGCGATTGTACCCACAGGCTTACGTTTCATCTTTCCATAATTACACAACATTACTTTCTACCATATGAAGAGATTGCCTGATACATAAATAACACTTAATTCTATTAGCGCCATTTGTGCTCTTTGTCCTAGACTATCAAAAGGTTGTTAGGAACTGAACTGATACAGAAAGTGCATCTAATGTTGCTGCTTACTGCAAGGGAAGTCATTCTTTACGGATATTACTCCGCATCATGTAGATAATTGTACTGTGCACTCAAGGGGCATTTGAGAATTTTTTGGAAAATTTTTGAAAATTGATTTACATTAGAAGCAGGTAATATAATCAACATGAAAAGAATCTTATCAACGTGCTAAAGGACCTCCTGCATCATCGTTGTAGGCTCCAGTTATCCATTAAGTCAATGGGCTCTATGGTTATGTGCTCAAAATAACAGAACAACACAACACAACGATTAACAGTACTAACAATAACAGAGGTCACTTAAGACCTAATCATAAAGGTAACTCCACTATGCCAGAGTGGTCAGAGGTGGCGCTCACAATTATTGAATACATACCAAAAAAATAGACGAAAAAAAGGGAAATCCATGGACCACAGTACCTGGTGTTCAGCCCCCGATGCGCGTTTCAACCAGTTCAGGCAGTTCAGGATTAGGGTAAACGGAGAAAGTAGTCACAGGAGCGACAGAGCCTCATTATCATAATTTTATAATAGTTTTTTCAGCAAAACCACTCAGCTCAGGGATTAAACAAGATATGTTTCTGCATCAGTGTAGCTACAGCATTCTCAAGGTATGTTTGGTTCATAATGCATGATGGTAGATTTCCTTTACACAATTTAAAATGCTATAACAAGGGTAACAAAGTGGTTTGTATAGGAATCAAAATGTACCAGGCCAGCCCATTATATGCTACATTATCAACGTTCTACCCATGGATGAGGGTTAATACCTGCTTTTCATACAAAGTCTATTCAGCACCGTCCATCTAGAGCTGGTGATATCAGTTTCTTAGTTCAGCAGAATAAATGTTATATTAAATCTCAACCATTTTTCATTTCTCAAAAAATGGGAAGAAAAAGTAAAATGTCATGAAATTTGCTCTGTCCCTTAAATTCAGCCCAGTAACTGCTTTCCAGTGCCAAAGGTACTAAAATTTTATTATGGAACCAAATAACTAATTTTGATTATATGGCAGCATGAAAATCTCGTTTCCAGTAAAATTAGTGCTGTAACTAGAAGATTTTCGGTGGCATTAAATGGGACATTTGTGAGACATAATTGTAAAGCAACACTATTCACATTGATGGGATCGTTTCAGGAATTCTTTAAGAACCTGCACATTTTTTAGCAACGTTTGTACTACAGGGGGTGGTAGAATCCGAATTCTGTAGCCCATCAAAACTTCTACTTTTCCTTATTATAAACACTGTATTGTGCACTAATTCTGGAAATCAAGAATGGCCTCGACAACTCCAGGATGTATCTCAGCTACTTTTATATTGCCTTGTATTCCTTTAACCCTATGTGTGATTTTTATTTAGTCTTAAAGGGATACACTGGTAATTGAATGTGATTTTGTGTAGTTCCAGTACATAAAAAAGCAAGATTAAATTTTGTTACCTAATATGTGCAAAAAATAAAACTTTAAATATCACCTTCCACTTTTTAAATAAAAAAAGAGCACCACAACGAATTATACCATCATGATGATCGCATCGGACCAGAAGCAGAGCCCATGCAATTGCAGAAGAAGCCCGGCACTACCACTATGGCCACTATTTACCCCTTAGACCTCAGCATCTAAGAACTTCTAGAAGTTCTTGAAGGTTTTTTTTTTACCCCACATCTCACCCTGTGCCACTATTAGATGGTGGCAATGAGTTGCCATAGCAGGCAGGTGCCTAGAGAAGATTCCCACGCCAGCCATAATTAAATCTCTGTTAGCCCCGTTCTCAGGTGTTAACTGTTTAAATGCCACCAGCAAAGCCAGCTGCACATTAGTACCCCAATTTTTATTAGAGTTGTTGCTCCCCAATGGTGTCATGGGAGCAATGATCCAAAGGAAAACATCAAAAGCAGTATTTAAATGCTCCTGGCTTTATTTAAAAAGTAACGTGGGTGTTACCGGAGAAGTTGAGGATTCGGGTTCCAGTACTGATACCAAACACTCATCCCCACCCATCTGGAAACACCCAGGATCGGTGCTGGCACCCATTGAGGGAGCTATCAAACTCAATGTCGACCGAATCTGGACATTCATCTCTATCAGCAATTTTTTACCAATCCATGCGACTACCAGTGATGAGTATGATACTCCGCCATCTGGTACAGTCTCATAGAGAATGAGCCCAGTGGCTGCGCATGTACAACCAACCAACATCTATTAATCGAGGGGCAAAAGGGACCTCTGTTCTTGGGATCAGTGGTGGATCAAGCATTCAGACCCTCACCCATCAGTAGTTATCTCTTATCCCGGATCGTGGGTAACCTGTTCTAACTGGAATACTCCTTTAAAGAACAAATAAACTTCTTTTTTTTCATATAGTTTAGCCTCTGGCAGCATTGGACGGGTTCAACATATATCAAATATTGCAGACATGTAGAGTCATATAAATCCCTGACGGGTGAAATGATATCTGACTATATAGATTTGACCTTTGAATACGCTTCGCGAACTTGCTTTGACATTCACATAAATTATTAATCAAAACAATGAATAAAAGACATATTCTTAAAGATTTAATCCTCTCGGCTGGCATGAAGCCTTTAAGATTTAGTGCTATCCAGCGTGCCATATGGTGACGACTGGCAATTTTTTAAACTGCTTTATCACTGTCGCTTTCTACAAATTTCAATTGACAAATAATCCTTTGCTGGGAACAATTTTTAAAGTGAAATGTAAATGAAGGATTGAATTAGTTTGCATTACATAGAGGTCACGTAACCTGCGGCTGGTTGGTGCATTCCTGGATTTGTAGTTCTACAAGTGACAAGATATAAGTTACCTAATCCTGCTGTGAAATAAGCTTAAATCTCTCTACGTCCGTTTCTTGTAATATGACCTCCACGTACTGAGGGAATACGATGGATGTAAAGCATCAGATTCTGTCTAATTATTTGTGCACTTTCCTGCTTTAAAAAAATACAAAAATTGGCATAAAAATCAAGTCCTTGTAATAATCCGCAATGTAAACTTACACAATAAATACAGGCCGCTGTAAAATTATGCTTAAAGGGGTTGTCTGGAGGTCGAAAAACAAGGCTATTTTCTTCCAAAAATAGCCATGGCCATGGTTCGTGCCGGAATTGTAACTCAGCTCCATTCATCTCTCTCTTTGCATTACCATCACATACCATGGCCAGATGTGGTGCTGTTTTTGGAAAAAAAACATCAGCCATGTTTTTCGAACCTCAAGAAAACTTCTACAACTCCTACCAGGTGTACGTCTCTCAATGAATAAGAACATTTCCTGCGCCAAAAACTTCAATTTATACATTCTCTAGGAGCTGGCAGGAATGAAGAATATTTTTTATGCCACTAGCTTTCATAATTATAATCAGTTACATGGGACAAATCTTCCTCATTGTTCTTTTTTATAAGTATCACTTAGGATACATTCACATATACATCGTAGCCGTCAATTGTAAGAATACATTTGAAGCGTTTCCTAAGTATCCATACAACAAAGGACTAAGGTGTATCCCATTGTATACTCAGAGAGTTGGATAGGTTCTCCTGTTTGACCTCTCCCTATGAAAAGAGAGGAGAAGTGAACAGGGTGTTTCCCCAGTGATGTAACTGTCCTTAGCATATGCTCAACGGAGGCCTTGGATGGATGCAATACAGTTGCATCCGTCCACAATAGGCTCTCACGGCCTCCGCTGAGTATATACATAGCTCAGCAGAATGATATGGAGTAGCTTGCTGCATCTTTCCATCCTTTAGTTCCTGCTGGATGTGATGCATACTGTGCATATAAAGGCAAAAAGGAAACCACTGTCTGGCAGTATAAATCTATGGATTGTATTGATTTCAGTGACTAAATAATCCCGTTTTCTGGTGGCGCTTTGAAAATCTGACACCTTTAAGAAGCTGTCCATAAAGGGATCATAAAGAGCATAATACATGAACGAGGTACTGCTGTAGATTTCAGTGTCTTTTAATCCAGTTTTCTATTTTGAATGTTTTGTGAAAATCTATTTATCTACCTATTTTACATCTATAACCTATGACCTATGTATCTATCTACTACTGTATATATCATCTATCTCATATGTATCTGTCTATTATTTGTTCAATTACCTATCTCATATCTACTGTATCCTTCATCTATCTCATATCTATATATCTGGGTCATCTTGGAAGTCATAAAAATAATCTGTTCTTGCTTTTTATTCCTCTTCCTGATGTAAAGGACAGGACAGTGTTTTATAATCTGCTACTTTTATTTTCTGCAAACATAAAATAATGAAGTGTAGGATGAATGAGAGTGACGTCTCACCTTGGATCTACTTTACAGAATATATTAGGAACTAATGTAATGTTATTATCTAAATGTGTCATATATTTATGGGCTCCTGACAGATAACAGTAATGCTGATGTTTCTACAGGGAACCAAGGGGAGACTTACAGGTTGTCATCAAAATGCCCATGCCAGGATTACTAAAGAATCTGGATATACTGTGAGACTATTGCCTTTTATAAAATTACCTTCGAACTTAAGAAGGTAGCTGTGAACTTCACATATTGAGGATTAACTGAAGGAAATGGCCTCTGTTACTCTATAAAAAATCCAGACCTTACAAATTACAAAACTGCGCTACTGTTTTGTTGGGATTCTAGACATAAATGTGTCGCAAACTATGACTAAGCACTACCACACCACTTTTTAGGTGCACATTTTGCTAAAGTGTCAGACAAAATGCAACTGCGACACAATTGTGGCGTAAACACATGATAAATACATGTGCAACCTCCAAAGACACTGGACCAGTAAGTCAAATGCCCTAAGACACCTTCTTGTTTCAGAAACCAAAGAGAAGATGACATATCTGATACCCCCAAAAGAAATGGGTTAAGGGGGGCTATCTATAAGGCTATGAGGGGAATATTGGCGTCACGTTGAAAGTCGCCATGGTGGAGCGACAGCAGATTTATCGACACAGAAAGTTGCAAATATCAGGAACGTTCCCTGTGATACATTCTCAATGGGGTACATTAACTTACTCGGTCCCTTGGAGTTCCAGAAAGCACATTGTCCGATGACAATGCACTGTGCCGCGATTCACTAAGATCGTGCACCCGATTTCCTGTATGTGTCGCTTCCCCGCTCAGGTCCACCGGAGTTCCGGAGTTCCCCATCTTCTTCCCGATGCATGTAAGTGCATTGGATGCGACACATTTACTGACCTGATAGACACAACATGAAGATAAAATGCAGGGTTGTTTCAGCAACCCTTAAAGGAAACCTACCATTTCATTTGATGCATTATGAAGCAAACCTACCTTGAGAATGCTGTAGCTACACTGATGCAGGATCATATCTTCGTTAATCCCTGAGCTAAATGGTTTTTCTGAAAAAACAATTATAGCATTTAGGACCTTGGGAAAGCTGGGTCAGGCTGGCTGCCTCGATAAACACATTAGACAAGGAGCTTGTAATTACAAATGGAGGTTAGTCAAGACTAATCAACCTGAGCTGGATCACTCATACACAGCAGCTGGGGGATGGTGCAGCAATTGATTATTCTGCCTTCAGGCACAACCCAGGGAATACATCATCCTCTCCTGCAGAGAAAAACTCACGTGCTAGGAGAAGCGCTGAACTAGCCATAGAAGCAACAGAGCTTCATTATGATTATTAACCAAGATATGATCCTGCATCAGTGTAGCTACAGCATTCTCTAGGTATGTTTGCTTCATAATGCATCAAATCAAATGGTAGGTTTCCTTTAACCCCTTCCCGACGCGCGCCGTACTAGTCCCGGTGCATGGAGAGGGCTCGCGGGCCGAGCCCTCTCCATAGCCGGTAAGTCTTTGCTGCATATTGCAGCAAAGGCTTACCGGTAACACCCGCGATCGGTGCTAGCACCGATCGCGGGTGCTTTCACCGCGATCGCCGCCGGCAATGCTGCCGGAGGCTTCAAAAAGATGGCGCCGCATGGGCGCCGCCATCTTGGCGCGGATCTTCGCTCCCCGATGATGTCACGGGGAGCGGTGATCCGTTGCCATGACAGCATCGGGCCTCACGAAGGCCCGAAGCTGTCTCGTTTTAACCCATTCATTACAATGTGCTATTAGCACATTGTAATGAATGAGGAGTAAAATCCCCATATACTGCCATATTGCAGTATGGCAGTATATGGTAGGATCGATCAGACAACCTAGGGTTAAAGTACCCTAGGGAGTCTGAAAAATAGTTAAAGTAAAAGTAAAAAAAAGTTTTAAAAAAAAAAATTATATTAAAAAAACCTAAAAATTCAAATCACCCCCCTTTCCCTAGAACTGATATAAATATAAATAAACAGTAAAAATCATAAACACATCAGGTATCACCGCGTCCGAAAATGTCCGATCTATCAAAATATAATAACGGTTTTTCACTGCGTTTAACCCCGTAACGGAAAATAGCGTCCAAAGTCAAAAATGACATTTTTTTGCCATTTTGGAAAATATAAAAAAATTAATAAAAAGTGATCAAAAGGTAGCACAGTCCTAACAATGATAGCAATGAAAACTCCATCAAAAGTCGCAAAAAATGACACCACCCACAGCTCCGTACACCAAAGTATGAAAAAGTTATTAGCGCCAGAAGATGGCAAAATAAAAAAAAAAAATTTTGTACAGGAGGTTTTAATTTTTTTAAATGTATGAAAACATTATAAAACCTGTACAAATGTGGTATCCCTGTGATCGTAGCAACCCAAAGAATAAAGTAGACCTGTCATTTGGGGCACACAATGAAAGCTGTAAAATCCTAGCCCACAAGAAAACGTTGCAAATGTGTTTTTTCACCATTTTCACTGCATTTGGAATTTTTTTCCCGCTTCCCAGTACGCGCCATGGAATATTGAATACCGTCACTACAAAGTGCAATTTGTTACGCAGAAAATAAGCCATAACACAGCTCTTTATGTGGAAAAATAAAAAAGTTATAGATTTTTGAAGGTGGGGTGTGAAAAATGGAAGTGAAAAAACTAAAAAAGGCCAAGTCGTTAAGGGGTTAAGAACCAGCTATAAGACCATATAGGACTGTAGGCCCTAAGCCTATGGTGTCTAGTAGAGGAGAAGGCATCCTCCCTGGCAACCTATAACACTATTGAGCATAGGGAGTAATAGAACAGTATGTAGAAGTGGGGCATGGGTTCAATGTACTTTGGATTGGGACACAAAGTTTAATAGTCTATAAGAGGGGGCTTAGTTATAGATAAAGGGTTTGACCAAAAAGCTTTACAATTACTTGCAAAACAGCTAAGTATCTTTCCCTTCATGTTGTTAAAGTCAGCAGTAACTGATCTTTTAGCCGGCTCTTCAGTGAACCATCCTGCTTGGGGCTATCACAGCTTTTATTTGACATCTGAAAGTCCATTGTACAGATGCTCTAATAAAAAGGGAACATGTCCTGATAAGTTCTGCTTAGACAACCACTGTTACATTTTACTCATCCTGAATATGCACCTGTCAAGACCTGGCAGATTTATTCTGTAACCAGAATATAAATCTGCTTTCATTTTGTGACAATTTTTCATATATTTCAACTACAACTCCTTCTGCAAAGCCTCCATGTAAACACTGAGAAAAGATTATGCTTCAAAAGCAGATAAATGGTGTAAGGAAGAAAGCCATAAAGGAGCAGAGCACAATGGCTAGGCTTAGATTTTGGACCAATTTTGGGTTGCATAAAAAAAAGTGTAAAGTATAAGAATCATCCACAACAAGAAATGTGTCTGGTAGAAGTACTCAGAGTTGTTGCATGTGAAAGAAGGAACTTTAGGGAGATTTTTCCCCTATCCACAGAAGAGTGGATGGTAGAAGATCCCGAGGCCCTCAAAGTGTTGTCCTTGAAAGGAGGATACTTAAGGACACTTATCTCCCTTTCCACAGAAGATGTCTTAGATTGCTAGGACCACTAGAGATGAGGAGGATGTGAGACTGAAGTTCTCCTGTATAAGCCAGCTAAATGAAGTATGGCCACCAAGACTATGATATTTTGGTTACCCAAGAGCACTGGCCCTTCATTTACAGGGTACATGCAGAGAATCTTTTCTACCCCTGATCTCCTGAATACCAGGGGTCTATAGGGTCTAGACCACCCATCCTGTGGACAAGGTAAAGGATAATGCCGAAGGATAACCCCTTTAAAGGTTTTTTTTTCAAACTGTCTCATCTTTAAGATTTTTTATGAAGGTCTAGCTCTCGACTTCCCCTTCAATCAGTTATCTTATAGAACAGCGGTGGCGAACCTATGGCACGCGTGCCAGAGAGGGCACGCAGAACCCTCACTGCTGGCAAGCGCGCCATCCTCCCAACCACTGCCAGGTGCGGACAACCACTGTCCACACCTGGTTGTCATGGCTGCTAGCAGTATCGGAGCTGCGCTCCGATACTGCTAACAGCCATGACAGAGCAGGGCGCCGACACTGCCTGCTCTGTCACTCTGATCACAGCAGCGCACAGGACGGTAAAGCGCCCCAGCGCTGGCAGCAAAATGATGTCATTAGGCTGCCAGCACTGGGGAACCTTACTCCGTGTGCGCTGTGATCAGCCGGAGGAACGCAGAGTCTGAGGTGAGTGTATTTATTTATTTTTTTAATTCAGCGCATCCACGGGGCATAATAGATCAGCAGGAGGCTGATTTCCTGCCCGCTCCCGCACCTCCCATAAAACTCCGCCCGCAACCGGCCCGAAAGTCACTGCACAAACTGCGCCCGCTACCACAAGCCCCCCCGCGCCCGAACCCCAGCCCGTTCTGCCCGCTATCGCAACCCTCAAGAACTCCGTCCGCTCTCACTCCCCCCCCCCGCTCAACTCCGGTCACTGCCCCCCATCACCCCCTCCCCTGGAACTCATGCCTCATAACCACACTGCCCTGAACTCCAGATGCTGCATTAACCCCCCCCCCCAGAACAACACATGAGCAAGAGCAAGTAACATATGTATTTTTATGTATGTATTTATGTATATGCATATTATATTATAAATTTATATGTGCATTTGTATATACCTTTGTGAGGGCTTATTTTTTGCGTAACATATTTTACTTCTCATTTATTATTCCATGTCGTGTACTGGGAAGCTGGATTTTAATACTTTCGCTGTGCGCTCCAAATCATTTGTGTCCTTTATTCTTTGGTTCGGTAAAATCACACTGATGCCAGATTTGTAGGTTTTATTGTGTTTTAATGCTTTTTCTATAATTAAAACATTGTACGAAAAAGAGAATAGTTTCGCCATCTTGTGACGCTAATAACTTTAGTGCACGGAGCTGGGGAGGTGTGATTTTTTTTTTAATGAGCCGTTGTTTTCATTGCTACCATTTTGAGGACTGCGTGACCTTTTGATAACTTTTTATTACTCTTTTATGTGATGTAAAATGGTGTAAAAGTGGCGTTTCAGTGTGTATAGGACTGCTGGAATCCCAGCTCAGACAGTCCTGTGTAAATTGATTCTAAACTAAACCATCAGTTTTCTGGTTAAATTGCCGTACTGGCACTTTGCGATAAGTAATTAGGTTTTGGGTTGCAGTTTGGGCACTCGGTCTCTAAAAGGTTCGCCATCACTGTTATAGAAGATATAGCCCCTTTGGAGTTTGCTTGAATGGGACCCAGCTAGACAACTGAATACAATAATATTAACTGTACCTAAATGTCTGGCTGTAAAGTGTGATGTACCGAAAAAGGAAGCGACAGCGGTCACCTAGAGACGAGCCAATAAGTTCATTAGTTTGGCCCAAATCTGACGTTTTTTTAAGCTAACCCAGTCATTCCAGAGCTTAGGAATCTTTTAGAACTGGAGATCAGAGCTTATTATAACAAAAATATGTGATTTAGAGGACTAGATGGAGTTATATTTCGATTTTCAGGGCAATAGGTTTGGAATGATTCAGTTCAGACCTAAATCAAATTTTTCAAAAAAATTTAATAAATCTCGGATGATTTGCCCGTCTCTAGTCACCGGAGCTCTGTAGCCCCTTTGAACTGCTCAAGGTGAGACTCCCTATAATCACATCCCCAGTTTGATATTGATAATGCGCCCTACTAGCAGGATATCAATATTATTATCCTATAGAACCCCTATAATTGTATACTTTGTAACTTTTTATACAGGATAGGAAGGTACTGTATACATCTCTAAGGGTATATGATATTGTTGCCTGGTTGGGGAGGGTTTACACTATCCTCCCCACTATCAGGCCACATATGGAGCATGTACTATGTGTGCCTTACCCTGCCATATATCCAGTGTATGAGCCTGGGCTCGAGACATTGATATATTCTACTTACTCACAGGGACGTATGAAAAAATAGCAACTTAGAATATAAGCATCCTCTGATTTTTCCCCCAGATGAAATCTCCCAGATGGTCTGAATTTAGCATAAATGCATGTTTGCTAATCAAAAGAAATACAACTGCAATAATAGCAAAAAATCCAAATCCTCAATGAACAGATGGAGACATGAAAGTAAATATCATTTGAGAGGTTTTCAGGGATATTTTATAGTCAGCACTTTGTTGCAGGTGAGTACTGTTCTCTAAACCTATAGGGCCACTGACCCCTCAGTCACATTAAGACCTGGAGCACTGTAGGTAATTCTTATATGTGTATACTGACAACTCCATTCACAACCTTTATCATTTCTCACTATGATCATCCTGGTTAATGAACAGAACGCCAAAATCACAGCGAAGACTGACACATATAAAAACCTGAAAAAAAAAATTATTATGTGAAGAGGTACTGTATTTTTTTAATAATGTTCCAGGGGTCTTCTAACCTCTGGGGCCCTCAGCAATCCAAGAATTTAGGGTCAAGGACTCTAACCTTGAAAGGGTTGTACCGACTTAGATTGAGATCCTGCCCTGTAGGTGGGTGTTAACAATCTAATCAGTGGGGTCTGACTGTCTGGACCGCCATCCCCCAACGGAGGTCCTTTTCTCACTAATTGTATAATTGTGTCCATTCAATACTATGATCACAGCGCTCAGTTATCTCTGACACTCTCAGTGACAATGAATGTGAGTGCCTGAGATACCCTAGTGCTGTGCTTGGCAATTTCCAGCGTTTTCACCTGCTAATACATCAATCACTGATAACAAGACTCCTATTCTCCTGATTTGCAGCTATCCCCGCAATCATATCCCCATTAACCAGGTTGTTATCCCCTATCTTGTGCGTAAGGGATGACAATCAAAGTCTGTACATCCCCTTTAATATTTCTTATGTATACAGGGTACATTGTAAACTAAAAAACCCTGCAAAATGGTGGTTTAGTGGTCAGTACTACAGCCTTGTAGCACTGGGGTCCCGGATTCAAGTCCCATCCAATTCCACATCTGCAAAAATTTTGTTTGTTCTCTCCGTGTTTATGTGGGTTCCCTCCGGGTCCTCTGGTTTCCTCCCACACTACAAAACATACTGGTAGGTTGGTTAGATTGTGAGCCCCACTGATTTGCCAAACTCTGTGTAGCGCTGCGTAATCTGTGAGCGCTAATCTGTAATAGGGTCCACAACCTCAAAAGCTGTTTAATTCTAATCTACTATTTCTTCATCCTAAACCCAATGCTAGAAGCCACCTAACTGACTGAAATCACAAAGTGCAGTATTATCCTGTATGTCCCCAGGCACTGATGTGAGAACAGAGACCCTCATTATCAGGATACTCCATAGTCTTTTCTTATTGCTGTTGTTAAATCTCAATTCTAGGCTTTAGAACAAGTAAAGTAATGCACTAAAGTTTATTTGCAGACGTTCCCTTGTAATATTGGGCAATAAAGGTGTAATGTATTACTGATGAAAAGTACATTTAATAAACACAACAATAACCCAAATGTTTCCATCTCCTGAGCTCCTGGAGTACGACATACAATTATTATTGCAATAACTTTTGGATAAAAAAAAAACTTCTGTTTCCTAAGACTTTAATAAGTATGTTACATTTGGCGCTGTGTGATGTAAATATACATGACGGGATTGAGAGCTCTTCAAACAGACAGATCACATCACTGACCCATCATTACATCACTACTGACAATAGATGATGTCACAGCTTATCTCCTTCCCCTCCCTGTACAATGACCTCTATATAGATAACACTGACCCATCATTACATCACTACTGACAATAGATGATGTCACAGCTTATCTCCTCCCCCTCCCTGTACAATGACCTCTATATAGATCACACTGACCCATCATTACATCACTACTGATAATAGATGATGTCACAGCTTATCTACTCCCCTCCCTGTACAATGACCTCTATATAGATAACACTGACCCATCATTACATCACTACTGACAATAGATGATGTCACAGCTTATCTCCTCCTCCTCCCTGTACAATGACCTCTATATAGATAACACTGACCCACCATTACATCACTACTGACAATAGATGATGTCACAGCTTATCTCCTCCCCCTCCCTGTACAATGACCTCTATATAGATAACACTGACCCATCATTACATCACTACTGACAATAGATGATGTCACATCTTATCTCTTCCCCCTCCCTGTACAATGACCTCTATATAGATAACACTGACCCATCATTACATCACTACTGATAATAGATGATGTCACAGCTTATCTCCTCCCCTCCCTGTGCAATGACCTCTATATAGATAACACTGGCCCATCATTACATCACTACTGACAATAGATGATGTCACAGCTTATCTCCTTCCCCTCCCTGTACAATGACCTCTATATAGAAAACACTGACCCATCATTACATCACTACTGACAATAGATTGTGTCACAGCTTATCTCCTCCCCCTCCCTGTACAATGACCTCTATATAGATAACACTGACCCATCATTACATCAGTACTGACAATAGATGATGTCACAGCTTATCTCCTCCCCCTCCCTGTACAATGACCTCTATATAGATAACACTGACCCCTCATTACATCACTACTGACAATAGATGATGTCACAGCTTATCTCCTCCCCCTCCCTGTACAATGACCTCTATATAGATAACACTGACCCATCATTACATCACTACTGACAATAGATGATGTCACAGCATGATGGTGAAAGTTTAGTACAGTAGGGTATCAGAACAAGGACTGATCTGTGGACCTACCGGAGGACTGTCTATATAGAGCCTGTGTATGTTCACTATTGCTAACATACACACACACCCTATGACAGTGATGGCAAACCTTTTAGACACCAAGTGCCCAAACTACATCAAAAACCCACATATTTTTCTCAAAGTGCTGATGCGACAATTTAAACAGTAACTTATTACTCCCTGCTCTGTCACATGTTTAAATTGTATAGGCCCCTGAGGACACCAATACAGTAAAAAGAAGGAGAAAAAGCTTTGGTTATCATTGTAGCTTCCTTTTAGGGTCCTGAGCTGCCTGGGACTGCAAGAGGCGTTGAGTTCTGTCTGGCAGAGTCTCCGGTGGGGTGATAGCACGGGTGCCCATAGAGAGGGCTCTGAGTGCCACCTCTGGCACCCATGCCATAGGTTCGCCACCACTGCCCTATGATGAAAGGGTAAAAACCTTTCCTGATTACAAAGTATGTTTGCTAGAGATTTCGTTCTACACCCTTTTTTCATATACAACCCTCAGTTTGGCCAAAGATGTACTTCTTTTCATTGTGTAACATGTCAAAAACAAAAACCCCTTTTGGTGTCTAATCTTCAAAAGGAACAAAGCATCATACATCTATATCTACTGGAAGTAAACACAAAAGCTTTTTAGAGCAGGACAGCAAGCAGAGATCTAGAAAAACGCAAGGAATTTACACAGAAAGTTCTGTAGAAAGTTCTAGTTTCTTGTTGAAAATTGTCTATCTTTTTCTTACACAAACAATATACATTTTTTGTTGAAAGTGGACAACCCCTTTAATAAATAATTACTGGCTGTATTACATTCTCCTTGCATCCTGTACATCCAACCAGGCAGAAAACTTTCAGATGACCCGTGAACTCTTTAAAAGCCTCCAGAACAAATTTAGATCTTTGTCTATTTTGGTCCTATTGTTGGGGGCAAATTAAGACCTGTGATAAAACATAAAACATTTCAATCTGTCCATCAAAGAATCTTTCAATTATTTGAATAAAATGTCTTCATTTTCATAATTTAATCACTCCTCTGCTTAATAATTGTAGAAGACACCTTCAGAACAAAAAAGAGAATTGAGATGAATTATGGTGATTGCAACATTACGTTCCTTTTATTGATTTATAGCTTGCTGTGGGTATAAGAGACCTTCAGAAAGACTTAAAAGTTGAAGACTGCAGAAGAATTTTATTAAAGACTTATAACTAATTTATGAATCCGGTTAAAGGAAACTTTGTAGGTTAATGAATACAACCTCCTAGTTGGGAAATTAGGTATAGAGAGCATTGGATAGCTCAAAGGGAATTGAGTTTATTACTTTAATTATTCTTGTACATACACTCATGGCAAAAGCTGTATGGACATCCTCCATATTAGT
Source organism: Engystomops pustulosus (assembly GCF_040894005.1). Classification (NCBI taxonomy): domain Eukaryota; kingdom Metazoa; phylum Chordata; class Amphibia; order Anura; family Leptodactylidae; genus Engystomops; species Engystomops pustulosus. The sequence continues at coordinate 177,627,102 of NC_092415.1, read as the reverse complement.
TTATTTGGCCATAGAAGCAGGTTTTTTTAACCCTAACTTTGGTGTTATCACTAGTAACACTGGTCACACTTCAATAACTTGTTATACAGATAGGTCTACCCTTATTTTGGCATTCATATTCATAGTTTGGCGAGCCACAGGGGCAACTCCAATGACCCGAACTCCTGTCTCAATTTATCTTCCCCTCCTCCTCACTCTTCTACCTTCCTCTACCTCTTCCCTCCTTTTCCCCCCACTTACGTCAGTCAACCCAGGAGACGGGGACTCGGGCAAACCTCATCCAATGAGGAGCTATGAAGTAACCAAAAGTATAAAGTTTCCCCGAAGACTGTGTGAATTTAGTCAATGGGGTGTGACTACAAACCACACACGGGATAAAGAAGAATTTGCCCCAAAAGTCCATTGGTGAAAGCACTTGTAGGGTATTTGTGATCAGTGTGATGGTTTAGCAATGCCTGTCTTAGCTTGGAAAAGATAGTGTACAGAGACCAGTCAGACTACTACCATTAGATACCACAGATTATGGGTGTGAAATGCAACTATAACTTTGCAAGTGAGTGCCGGATCGTGAGGATCTATAATCATGGAAGACAAACGAGGAGCTGTGTGGTCACATCATCAGCAATCATGATGCTGGAAACATTTTTAAAGGGGTATTTCGGAAATATGAACATCTGATATAAAAACCCCATAATGGTATAAATAAATGAATACAACAAATCTCAATTGAGTTGTTTCTCTGCTATTTTGACACATTGTATCAGGACACGCCTCTCTGACAAGTAAATTGATCTCACCTAGTTGTCAAAATATTCATGTATAAAATGGAAAAATGAAAAGAATTGGCACAATGCAGAATTCTAAAAAAATTTAATTTTATTGGACCTAATAATATTTAGTAATGTCAGAAGATTCCTGTTTGGGTTAGGCATTCGGTTCCAACATCGGTGATCGGTCCTAACATTTTCCCTAGGACTTCATTCCCTGTGACATCATCAGGAAAATGGCAACGGCAAAGTAAGCTTTGCTGGTGACATATAAAGGGCTATCACCTGTTATCAATGCCAGCACCGATCTTGGGTGTCAATGTCGGCTGTTGAAGCTTTTCTTTTCAAGTTTCGGAAGAACTCTAGGAGCTCAAACCTCCTCAGGTCTGCTAATCAATAATTGCAACGTTTCTCAAATTTTTGCTTACTAGTGATTTTTACAAAGTTTTGCACCAGCACCTTCACCCAATAATAACCCACGAGAGCCTACATTTAGATAAAGGGTTGTCATTATTTTAAATTTGCCTAAATATTTTATTCTAATAATTAGAAAACTGATGTATTATTGTTCAGTCTAAAATGTAAAAACCTATAAAACCATATAATCTGCCAATGCACCTTTGTATTGTATGCTGTAACTCTAGTGAAAGCTAAAAATGATAGGACAATTTATCATTATCAAGTGTTTTACAGACCAGGGAAATTGGATCATAATGATACAAAATAAAAACGGGAAGAAAAACTGATTTGGTTGATAAAACAGAATGGATGTTATGGGCCTTTCGTTAGAAATAGATTCTATTGATGAGTCATTTATATCCAACTTAAAATGTTATCACTTCTGTCACACTTGATCCAAAACAGTATTTGTGAAGTACAAGACCTTCAGGGCTTTCAATGTGTCCAGACCAAAGAGTACGTGTTACGGGTTATTTTCTAATTTACAGCATATTAAATGTTCAGTGATGCTACATTGTCCTGAATGTCCAATGGGGATGTCGTAAAGCTAAGATTTAGCATATTTTCAACGAAAATTTAGGTGCCATAAAATGGGCAACTAGCCCCAAATTTTTGTTTACTGGTTACTCCAACCATGACCCATCAGAATATTTTATGTAAATCATAAAAAATATTTGTATTCATCATTTACATACTCCATTGATTAAATCCAATAAAGAGTTGCAACATGCGCTTTGATAGTATGGTGCAACCTAATGTTCAGGAGTTGCATCTCAACCTACTGATCCGAGTGTTGGGGGATACACATGTTCAATCCCCATGGATTGGTCTCTGTATAAGCATCTTCTCTTCATTGCTTAGAAGCCGCTCACTGTTTCACAGCTAGTAGCCTAGTGAGAGAATAAGGAAACTTCTTTAACAGAATAAATAAGAAGAGTGTATAGGGTCAGCTGCCAGAGGGGGAAGAAGACTTATTTAGTCTATAGACTCCTCCTATATAGCCCAGTCTAACCAAGGGTAGCAAAATTAAGTAAAAATTAATTTCTTCTAGGCTGTTAATAACCCTTTAGGGGTTTGGTATGAAAATAATGTGTAGATTAACCTTTCACTGGTTTCTTTGAGAGGGGGTGCAGAAAAATTGCGTGTTGCTTTTAGGAATGTCCTTACCTAGCACAATATTAATTCTCATTAAAACATTTTCCATGTATGAATCGTAATGGATCATATAAACAAACACCTGTATTAGCGGCCATGGACAAATTCCCTACTAGATCAGTCTACTAGATTTCTAACAAGCTTCGATTTACCCATTAAAAGTGAATTGGACCCAAAACTGCTGGTGCAAAACCCTCTGATACAGGGGTATGGAGCCAACTGCTTCTGGACCTTGGGTGCTCAATTGAAGTAACATCAAACAGCTTATCTGTGAAGAGGTTGGGTGTTACCTTATGCCCCACCCGATTCAACTATTAGTGGCTTCTCTTGGGAATAGGATATAAATAATATTTCCTGTTTCAATAATGTAATTACTGTTCCGTTTTCTTCTTTTGTGTGGCATATAGAGGAATTTATGTAATAAATCGTAATAACCTCCTAATGTAGGACAGTACACATCCCAAAAGGACAATAGATTCCCTACTCTATAGCCAAATGATGGTTCGTAGGATTGTTGATGACCCAGGACGGGTGGACATAGGATTAAAAGAGATGTCAAATAAATTCATATCCAGAGGTTACCCTACTCAGCTAGTTGCTAGACGTAGGGATAAAGTTAGAGATCTTAATAAAGATACTTTACTTGCACCCAACAAGAGGGTTAGGAACAAACTAAACAGGGTCCCTTTGTGTCTACTTATGGTGCACATAGTCAATTTATCTCTAAGGTGATACGCAGACACTGGACAAACCTCAAACTCTACCACAATAATATAGAGGAATTCAAGTTACCTCCCGTGTTTTCCTATAATCGTCTTAAAAACTTGAAGGACCATCTGGTGAAGAGTGGCATTGCCACAACATTGAAACCGGGTTGCTACCCATGCATGAGTTGCAAAAACTGCTTTAGTCTTGTACAATAGTCTTGTACTACCCCACGTCAACCGAACAAAGGACTGCATCGTGACAGTCTGTGGGTATATCCCTAGCTTTGTTCATCCTTGTACTGGCATTTAGAACGTTTTCCCTAATAAAAGATGGCTGCCAGTACACGAGCACTGCTAGACTCATAGTGACACCTGATGTGTTCAGTTTCCTGTGCTTGGACTGGATTACGTCAAATTGGTGGCGCCGCACAGTGTGCACTCACTGCATCTGGTATGGCCCACAACAAATATGATTGGGGAGCGTAACTTTGCCTCAGAGCATTTTTTCTTTCTGATGCTACGCAACCCCTTGAAATGCGCTATTGATATGCACTCAAACGGATGTGCTACGGTGGTTGTCCCTCAGTTTAAGTTTATATTTACTTATATTATTACACATGATTATTATGGACTTTTTGATATACTGTACATTCTACTAATATGTTAAGTAAATCTATGTACACAGATTGATTGTTACACATAAAGTCACATCCTGCGGGGGATTTAAGCCCGCCTTGTAACACTGGTCACATTGCTTGAGAATAGCTACATTGAGTTAGCCGAAACGTCGCTTTCTCCAGTGCTGCTCGCCTGTCTTGTCTCTGAGGAATTTATGTTTTTATCTACTGGATCTTTAGGTATGTATGTAAGTTGTTCTGAACAACAGAATATTTCTTAAAATATTCAAAACTAACAACAAAGAAATTATAAAAACTGAAAAAGGGAATTTTTATTTTCTAAGAAACTAATATTATACAGTAGTAACTTACAATCTAAAATATAACATGTGAAAGCATAATTAGCTGGCGGATGTCTTTGCACTAGGCTGTACATGTACCTATAAGCATGTAAAAGAAACGTGATGCAGCTGAGAGTTTATTGAGTGTGAACTGGTAACACATCATCACATAGAATAAATGATCCATGTGCTATATTCTGCTCTTCTTCCATGTGAAATGCATTCCAATGGCCCCTAAGAAATGCAAACCAAATATGTGATGAGTGGTTAGCTCTATGCAGTATATACAATGTATAGATGAAACCAGGAAACCTAGGTTAGACTATTTTATGAGACTTTTAGACTTTTGACTAGAAAGCCCTTTTATGGATATCAATGGTAAAAAATAACGATTGAGATCCGTTCAATAAATTTAAACCTACACAAAATAAAGAAATAAACTTTCACGCTACAACAAATTCAATGTTCATCATTACTGGTAGTATAATGTATACAATAAATATAAAAATATCAAGTATTTCCATCATACAAGCATTTTTTCCCATTAAATCAGTTATTCAGTTATATGTTTTTGTCTTACTGAAAGGTAGTATGGACGTTGCATGAAACAAGCCAACAAGTCTAAATCAGGCAAATATTTCAATCCATATTTCTAAGACTTTACATTTTAGGCTGTTTCTCTATTTGTACTATTTGGGAAAACGCTAAAAAGGATCAAGTAGATCCCACCGAATGACAGAGATTTATTATCTTCTCTGCCAGTTTTCTGCACTTAAATCTATCCCTTTGCCACCAGTATTCAGACTTTTTTGCCCTGCATGCCACCATTGTGCATTTTGGATGGGGAGCAGGCAGGGGGTGGGCAGGGGTTTAAATACCCCAGTCCACCGCATTTACTATAGTCTTGGGTGGAAACTATAGTTGAAATCTTCATCACTTTGTCTAAACAGGTCCCACATGGCTGAGATTGTACCAGGATCTGGAGCCTCTTAGTAGGTGCGGGATACTGGGGGGGTCCTGGCGTTTAAAATAGATGAGGCATCATGCAGATTAGACAGCACATATGGCATGACAGGTTCCCTTTGAAAGAAACTAAATTGGCATATTCAAGTTTTAAAAAAAAAATATGGATTGAGTACATTGAAGCTAAAGCTAAATATTTCAAAAGGCTGTAAATGGCTTCCCTTGAGGCACCAGCAGCAGTGTCAGACTAGGGCTTTTTAGGGCTCAGAAAATAAAGAATCCCCCCAACTACAAGTATCCCTTAAATTGCTTAGCTTCTTTGGTTTATTATTGCATTATACCCTCAGCCCGCTGAAGGATCCTCAGGTGGGCCAGTCCTCCACTGACTGGAAAGCAGAAGCATACATAGTTATCCTGAGCACTCATGGTGCTTCAAAACATCAGAACTTCTGTATATGTTCAACAAAACACAACAAACCCACAGTGTTCTGGATGATGGACACTTAAAATAATTCTCATTTCTCTTAAACTCAATTTCTAACAGGTAAAATAAAATTAAAAAACTTTAAGGTACCCACATGGATATTCCATAAAACAGTTATGGGAATACAATGTGTGTGAATGGGGTAATGTATAATGTGGGTTACGTATTGGTGGATTGTAGAGCAACTAAGTTACATGTGGGGATGGGTTAGAAAAATTGTGTTGAAAAGGTCCTCTATGAAACAGGATTTCCAAACCAAAATTTCAAGTGAGGGAGTCTTTATTGAAGATCCCCAGAACACAGCTACAAGATCAGTCACTTTTACAAAATCAATGGCAAAAAGAATTTAGTAAGTTAATTATATCAATGAACAAGAAATAAAAATGTATAGACAATCCCCCTACACCAAGTCTCTTTGATGTAGCAGAGATTTTAGGGGTTGAAAGTTTTCATGAGGATTAAAGGTTGAAAATCTTTGCACTAGATAGAGGTCTTGGTCCACTGTTAATATAGTCCAATTCTGCCAACCACAAACCAAAATGGATTAACAGGAAAAAGAAATTGATACGACAAATTCTCTTTGTAACTTTTCATAAGTTTTAAATGAGCCCAACTTTTGATAGCCTCTAAAGTAACAAGGCAGCCATTCTCTAAACTAAAACATCCAATCGAAATCAAAGTTCTGAAATGGAATTTCCTTTTTCTCCGATATTTTAGATGAATAAACAGAATGTTCTTCTTCAGTTTACGACCTGGTTTTTGTACCCAGGTGACTTTCAAAAATTGCTATCCTCCTGTACAGAAGCTGAAGGACAAATAACTTTGAATCTACCAAAAAATAACTTGAATAACCTAATGAATCCCTCAGGTATGACTGTTCAGATAGAGCATATTCTCGAAATGAGTTTCAAGCCCAAAAAAAAAAGAGAAGATAAACAGAAAAATAATATACAAGATTGAAGCCATGAAGTAATAAGCTTCGATGAGAATACAGAATTGAAATCCAAAGGGAAATCAGCCCTCCAAAGTGAGATGACAGATGCTGAATATATTGCTTAAAGATACAGTGCTACCTCTAAGTAAATGTATATGTCAATACAAATCACATCATGTTCTGTCTATCCATCCCAATGGACCTCGCAGCTGCTGATACAGAAGTATGATCACATATTGTTGAATACTGATGTTGATGTATTCTTCAAAATGTAGTAGATTCGGGTTATATGATTTCCTCTCTGGATAACCAGGTCTTCTGAAGCAGAGATGACGTTTTGTCAGTATCAGACAAGATAAGTGGCAATTACTAATAATATGTCTTAAGGGAATATCTGTGTTACTGGTACACTTAGAGGATAGTCACAAACATTCTGTCTAGCCCTAGGTCACTCAATCCTGTAAATACAGTCAATCATTATATGGTACCCAACTATATATCTTATGTCACTGTCGGTAAAGAGTCATTTTATGGACCACAAATATATTCAAAAATTCTCGATAGAATAACTGGTACAATATCAGTATGATAAACTTAATATTAATACGTCCATATTATTACAAAAGTTGCCAAAAGTCGGTTAATAGGATACAATCACTATTCTGGTCCTCCCTGTCTAGCTATTGGCACTTAAAGGGGTTTTTAACTTTTAATTGATATTGTTTGTTCTAGTTATCCAATATTCAAATATACTGTATCATATCAGCTTGTCACAGTTTTCTAGATCTCTGCTTGCTGTGATTCAACAGGAAGCTTCATTGTTTACTTCCTGTGAATAAAACTGATCCATGGTCATGTGATGTCACACAGGTGCACGGTTTGTTATATCCGTGGTCATGTGATGTCACACAGTTGCACGGTTTGGTATATCCGTGGTCATGTGATGTCACACAGGTGCACATCTCATTAGTATTACATACAGTAATCAGTATTCATGTTATAACAAGCCCATGCACCTGTGTGACATCACATGCAGGGGCGTAACTACAGGGGGAGCAGCCATGGGGCCCACAGTGTCAGGGGGCACCGTCATCCGAGCTGACACAATAAAGAATGGAGGATGTGCACAATCTATATTGTACTGCACATGTCCAGCATAATATGTATATAACATATACATGTGTATATGGTGTCTGTATACACTGTATGTGAGTATGTTGCATAAAGCACTGTATGTATGTGTATATGCACATGTATTTATATGTGATTGTAACTCGCATGTGTGAGTATACTAATGGGTATATTTTTTTAGTGGGAAGTGGGGCTCCATGCAGTAACCTGCTAGGGGGCCCTGTGTCTCCTAGTTACACGACTGATCACATGACCAGGGATATATCGAGCCATGCACTTGTGTGACATCACATGGCCATGGACCAGTTTTATCCACAGGATGTAAACAATGAAGCAGAGATCTAGAAAACTGTGACAAATTCATGCAGAAAGTATATTGGAGAATTGTATAACTTTTAATTACACAAACAATATCAATTATTTGATTAAAGTGGACAACCCCTTTAAGTGTACTGAAAGTAATAAGTCAGTAATAAGTCCTTGTGAGAGCACTAGTATTAGAAGCAGTAGCGCATTAAACTGATGGATATAGTTTCCTTCTTCACTTCACATTTAATACCTTCAGACGACTTTCATGATAACTTATTCAACCACTTTAAGCCAACAAGCGAATGTGATGTGACATTTGGCTTAAATCTATCTAACAGTTACTTATGCAATTTTAAATAGGGATTCCCGTTTTAGGTATATCTGACGTATTCGCATGATTAGTTACCTGATAGATGTGAATCCCAACTTTGGATTACCGAGGTCCCCTGAGCCCTGTCTCGCGATCAGGCAAAATAAATTGGTGACTTCAGATGAACACTGATGCATAAACATCTTCTTTAAGTAAAGTTGCATTATAACATACCCTTTAAGAAAACCTGCCACGCAAATGAACCCACCCAAAATAAAGACTTCAATAAAAACTTTGATTAAAAAGCATTGCCCTCATCCCTAAATGGTTTATTTCCATGGCTGCAATGTATGGGAATATGGGGAGGAGTAGATGGGCGGGGACTGGAGAGCAGGACACACCCCATGTGAGGCCAGGGAATATAACAAAAAGTTGATTGGGGATGGGGATGTAAGGAAAACAATTTTTAGCTATAAGAAGGGTGCCAGCAAGTTAATAGGGCTATAGAGGAAGCTGTATTTGTGAAAATGTGGTGACAGGTTCCTTTTAAACCCTTATTTGCATACAGGATGTTAAACCTGTAAATGCCCCCGGCATATATGCTGGAGGCATTTAAATCCTGGCGGTTAGTGGTCGCCACCATCTTGGATATCATTGTCTCCCCCTGTGAAGTCATGGGGGGGTGGGGGGAGGTTACTATTACAGCCTTGGGTGTTACAAGGACCAAAGGCTGTCTGATTTTAATTCATCCATTACAATGTACAATTGTACTATGGCATTATATGGTAGGATCAATCAGACAACGTAGGGTTAAAGTAACCTAGGGGGTCTGAAAAAAAAATAGTGAAACAAATTCATATAATTCACTTGAAAACAAGTAGTAGCTTATGTTCTCAATGAACTGAAATATATCTTTACATTTTGAAAACAATAGGCAAGAATTTCATGCAGCATATAAAAAAAATTGAAACAAAAGAAAAATGTCTGAGTTTCCCGATTGTTGGCTTCAGGGAACAGCTTTTTCATAATAGTTACAAAACATGGATTTCTAACAAATCTCAACTACAAAAAAAATGATGAATAACGCAATACATTGTGGATATTTCATTGGGCAAGGCAAAGGAATTATTTTTTTTAAGATTTTGAATCTTTGTTAAATATGCAAATATGTTTTCCAGCATGGGATAAGAAAAACATCGCCTCATTTAGCTACCTTTTAAGGCAGCCCCCTTAACAGTAAGCATGATTTTTAACCCCTTAACAACGTGAGAAGTATCTATATGTGACACAAGGGCTGTTTGGAGAGGGATCACGGGCTGAGCCCTGTCCATACATGGTGAGTAATGCCCGTGATCAGTGCTAGCCATTCCTCATGACATCATCAAGGAGCGACAATATGTTGCTATGACAGCCACGAGCCTCTTTGTAAGACCCGAGGCTGTGGCACATTGTAATGCATGACCAGTAAGATCCTCATATACTGCCATACTGAAGTACTGCATTATATTGTAGGATCAATCAGGCAACCTAGGGTTAAAGTACCCTAGGGGGCTCTGAAAAATTGTAAAAAATATATTTTTTAAAGCTAGAAAAAATTTATTAAAAATGCATGTTTCCTATATTGCCGTGTCCCAAAATGTCCAATCTATTAAAATATAATAATAGTTATTCCTGGCGTTTAACCACATAATGGAAAATGCTACTTTTTTGCCATTTTTCAAAATATTAAATATTTATTAAAAAGTTTTCAAAAGGCTGTACAGTCCTGTGAATGATAGCATTGAAAACATCATGTCAAAACGTCAAAGCTCCGTACACCGAAGTGTGAAAAAGTTATAAGATTTTGTTTTGTACAGGAGGTTTTAATTTTTGTAAATGCTTGAAACCATTATTAAGCATATACAATTTTTTTTAACCCACGTGATCGCACCAACCAAAAGAATAAAGTAGACATGTTATTTTGAGTGCACAGTGATGTTAAATCCAAGCCCACAAAAATATGGTGCAAATGCATTTTTATCAACAATTTTACTGCATTTGGAATTTTTCCCGCTTCCCAGTACATGGCATGGAATATTAAATATCGTCACTATAAAGTGCAATTTTTTTCCCAGAAAATAAGCCATCACTCAGCTCTTTACATGTAAAAACAAAAAAAAAATAAAAATTTTTGAAAGTGTAAAATGAAAAAAACATAAAAGGGTCAGTCGTTAAGGGGTTAAGAATCCTACTGGCATGATGCAGAATTAAAGCCGAACCAGTACATTTATTCCAAGAGGAACAGATTCCCAATTGTAGACAGTCATTGAATTTCATCAGTACAGTGTGGAAAACTGGTGAGCCTTTCTCTCAGCTAAGCCAGTTCCGTATGCTGTACTGACGAGATGCAAAGACATCGAAACAGCTCTTTCTACAATTGGAAATCGATTCCTTCTAGAATAGATTAACTGGTTTGGCTTTAAGCCTGCATCGTGTCATCAGTCTTCTTTAAAGTCATGCATGATGTTAAGGAGGCTAACTCACAAGGTTGCCAAAAAAGGCAATGTTTTCCTTATTACATTTCAGAACTATGTATTTGCATATTTCCCAGGCTCCCCAAGTTGAGTATCAATGGCTGTAAGTCTCCACATGCCTGCAAAGTCTCTGTAAGGACTTTCTGACCCTTGAGGGCACATGATGCCAGTTTTCAGTTTAAAAGGCCATAATAAATGACCCCCTCTGTTGCCTGATTTAATACGTGTTATATGTGAAAGATTTAAAAAATTTTAACTACACATTGAAATTTTTTTTCACATCATAAAAATGTTCTCTTGTTGATCGCAGCAGATTTTCATCTGGATCTGTACATTGATTTGCTTGAGTTTTTGGTGCAGACCTTTCTGCGCTGTCTAGGACCTGCTAGGTAATTAACATTTTTTAATAATTGATATACACAGATTGACGCGGGCGACCCTGCGGCGGGTTGTGATAGAGGTCGTGCCCCTCCTTGTTGTGCCAGATCCTTCAAGAGGCTTAGGGCTCTTGATGTATCTGGATGGGCGGTGTAGGTGGCGAGTAAACTATGCCAGGTTCGACCTGGTGTAGTTTTGCGTAAAAAACAGCAAATAAAAGTTTGCTGGTTTCGCAAAAGAAACACCCACTCCAACGTCCTTCGCGCCTCTCTACCCCCCCTCAATGCCCACATGGACATTTTTTGAAAGAATTTGTGATTATGCCACATCTTTTATGCCAGAATACTAGTAGTACTAATACAAGCAGTGATAACTCTTCCTCATACATTTTTGCCAAATCACATAGCAGGAGATGATATCCATAGAATCAGTCATCATGTGTTTAAAACTGAATGTCAGAAAGAATGGAAATATCAGAAAAACAAGATGTAAACACTAGTGAATTCAATTATACATGGCTAAATGTGACCAGAGGCCATAGATACAAGATAATATTCATATCTGAACCACATTCTACAGATACAAAGAAACCTTGAACCATTCTGAACTACTTTCCTGTGGGACACTAGAGCAGCCTTGTCCATCGGACTAATTATTACAAATGAACTTTTACATTGATCTAAATAGTTAATTACTGATGTCTGAGAATAATCTATAATCAGACCACCAACCATTTACTGCGGGAGATGTACCCACCGCCCACTATTGGTCTAATAAGCCAAATTATTGGCACATCTGGTTCCAAAGTTATTGATAATTAGCATTTCAGTACAGTATAGAAGTAATAAAAATCTTACAAACCCTTCAAAAAACACATCAACAATGTATCGTAAACTTCCATAAAGGCCGAAAAGAAAGTTATAAAACACAAAACATCTGCACCAACTAATGTATAAAGATAAAGGTTGGGTCGATACCAAGCAGGTATAGCATGAGTGATGAGGATTTATAACAAATCTCATATCCAATAAGATCACTAGATATAACCACCAATGAGGACAGTCCATCAATATTATTGTTCTGGTTATTTGTCATAAAACTTGGCATACATGAATAAGAGATTGGTTTTCTATCATGAATGTGGTTGCATAGTTAGAAAGTATAGTAGGGTCATGTACATGCAATTTTTTGACATCATCTTTCCATATAATGAACTTACAGACAACATGATTGATACATGACCCCTGCTATTCACAGTTGCTTATCTAAATTAACCCAACACTCATATTCGGGTGGTAACTAACGCGAGGACATCATGGGAGAACACAATTCCAAGTAGAGTCGTCTGCAACCAATTCTTTTTATAAAGTTATATAAACACAATATGCCATATATCTAGACACACATTACACCATCATCGTTCATAGGTGACTTCATTTGGACTATGGACTCCATCGACCCTTTCAACAGAAATGAAGTCATCTGGACTCGCTTTGCATCATTTATAAGAAGACACAGACTGCTCTGATGTGATCAACATGTTTTATGTAACACAATTTATTGATCTACCACATAGATCGGCAATAATGTACCAAGCATATCTATGGAAAGTTTACTCAGTTCTAAAATACTTCTGTGTTATTGGGACACTAAGCCTAAACTTAGTTCTTTCTATTAGTTTGGAATTGTTATCTGTAAAAAGTCAGGTAGGCAGGTGGTGGGGAAAGGGGGTGATGGGGTGATTTTAGTGTTTCTGATGGGTTTGGTTGAAAAGTAATTGAGGAAATATCTACCCCATGATGTGAACTTTATCGCACATGTTCTCTATGTAGATATAGGACCTCTGCATAAATTATCTTACATATAAGGTCAAATGTAGCTAAAAGTTCTTCACCCGGGACTTGGCACAACCAATTGTCCGAAATTAATATGTGTATGGAGGGTGAAGAGGGTGATTTGTAGTCCAAAAATTTCATAAAAGTTGAGAGAGAGACTCAATAGTTGACCTGCTTTACCCCCATCCTCGAACACCTATCAAGATCCTACACATAGCCCCAAAATAATAGAAACTGCTTACAAAAACACAACACTGTGCATGGGCATGTGACTTTAGAAAGCTCTCTACTTCAGGTTTAATGTGCTTTTAACACAGAATGGCATTGTACCGTTAAATACGGCAGACTTCACCCAACAAGTTAACCCCCTCCCCGCCAAAAGACAACCTTCCATGGGGCAGCAGCATCCTCGCTGTGTAATCCAATAAGTGTAAACAGATAATCCAAAAATCATTGGTCAAAACTCTACTATCCCCAGAGATAATCCATAATCCCTGCTTCCTGGCCACTGATCATGACTGCATGATCTAGTACAGATGTCTATCACCAGCTACCTCAAGCTGGTACAATGCACAGTGATTCCTCGGGTGGTGCCCACAGGGAACAGGTAAAAACATCAAGCAACAAACCACAGAGCAGCAGCAGATGTAAAACTTGTAGTAGACTAGTTCCTCCCCCCATCATCGGGCAGGTTACCCCCACCGCCGGTGCCAGGGGAGTGTGACAGCTGTGTGCCCAGCAGTGCTCTGCCCCACGCCCCAGCAGCAGCCACTTACCATTACGTTGCCCTGCATTTTTGCCGTTTTGATCATCGGCTTGTCCTTCATGTTGTCTCTGTGTCTCTTTCTCTCAATCCATTCGAGTTTAGGAAGCAGCTCCCTGTTTATGATTTCACATGTCTACGCTGTGTAGCACTGGGTGGCCACCTCCCCCTCCTCCTCCTCCTCTCCTCTGTCTTGTGGGGTTTTGAATGGGAGTTATCAGCCTCATTGAGGAGGGACATACTAAAAGGAATGACAGTTCCCGTCTGATAAAAAGAATGCCAGCTGAATACAACGAAAGGGCAATGAGGATTTGTGTATATTTGGAGACATTCCCTCCCTGTAGATGATATCTTCCACAGACTAGTTGCTAAGAAGCTTACTGATATTTTACATCAGGAAAGACGAGGAATGACAACTGTTTAGAAGATGCCTCTGGGGATAGAAAGACTGGCACCGGTTGCATCGAAAGGCTCTTGTTTTGACCAAGTTCACATTGGATTATTATATTCCCATAGAATAAAAATTAATTGTAACATTTTACGGAAAGGCAACTCTTTTATGTGGAATGACTTCTAGTACTAAAATGGGATACAAAATATCAAAAGATCCATATCTACACATCTAACGTCACCGGCCTTCACCGGCAGGGTCCTCCTTCCACTTGTTCAGGTCTCTGAAGTTTTTGTATTTTGTCCTTGCATTTGTTCTTGCCTTATTGTAATGTATGTGAACCCCATTACACCATAGAATTAATAGTGTTCTATACATAAATAACAATAATAAGATCCTTATGGCAGCACATGTACATAACAGACACCGCCATATAGATATAAATATACGTCCATGGAATCATCTGTTACTAGGGAATGACAGTTTTATAATCTTAAAAATAAGAGTAATAAGAATAAAAAAAAAAAAAAAGAATAGTTTTAACAAAGCAACAGAAACTAAATTAAAGGACCCTGTTGTCATAAGATGCATATAGCCACAAACTGGACATTGACAGCCTCATGTGACTATAATAGTAAGGAGAGGGAATTATGATGTCCAATGGAATATCAGTCAGATACTAGGAAATAAACAATATGGAATATAATATGAAGTGCAATAATATATTTTATAAAAATCTGCTGTGGTTTGTAAGTCCCTCCTCTTCCAGGTTACTAAAGCTTCCCATTCCCCGAACACATTTAGAACTCATTACAGTCAATGCCAACTCTTGAACTGTCATTGTTTCACTCAAATATCTAAATCGACATATTAATTTAGTTTATAATGTTTGAAGTTCTGTTTTTATGCTAAACTTCCCTGAATATCAGTTTAGGAAATCACTAGTTTGCAAAAGTCCATATATATATATATATATAGAACATTATGAGTTCCCCCTAGTGGTGAGTGAAGGAAGGCAGAAAGTTAGCATTTGAAGGGCTTTCCAGAGATCGGTGTGCATATGACAGCAGTGATTGCAAATTTTTGAGTCTGTTGCTTTACCTACAGGATGAGGGAGCTTAATGAAGCGTGCACCTAACCCTCTGAGCCCTTTTGCTATAGTCAGATGAACCAAGTCTGAGTCCTCTGATCTGAGGGTTCCAGGGAGTTCCCACTTTCTATGAAATCCAGAAGGGTCTGCTCATCCATGTGAGGTCTCTCTTCCTGTATCTCTCAGTCACCTGTGTAGTAACTTGTCATCAACTTCCAGCCTGGGCCACTAAAATTTTCCTTGGCCTAGAGTTCCAGCTTTGCCCTTTCCTTAAAGGGGTATTCTTATCTGGGCATTTAAATTTAATTTAATCCATTTGTCATATATAAACATTTCTTCAATTGGTTGTTATTAAAAAAAATGTTCCTGTGTGAAGACAATTTCTCATAAATGAAGTCGTATGGTCCCTTAGAAACGAGATAGCTTCCTCGGATACGACCACCTCACATTTTGGCAGTGGTGGCCAGACATGCACTACTGACCCTTGCCTGACCACCTGGATTCAGCAATCATTACCACAGGACGACTGTGCGACATGCAGTAACTCCCGGACATTTCATGTACAAAAACTTTCTGTTTCTTTGGGCAATCCCTTCAGCAGAGGTGGTCGTATCCGAGGAGTCAGTCTCGTTTCTAAGGGACCATATGACTACATTTATGAGAAATTATCTTCACACAGGTGAATTTTTTTTAATAACCTCTAATTGAAGAAATGTTCATATATGGCAGATTAATGAATCTGGATATGAATGCCCAGACGAGAATACCCCTTTAAGAGATTAAGTGGAATCATTCTAGGAAGCCATCCATCAACTTTTCCAAGATATCTGACGTTGGCACCAGGTTCTTTTCACTGTACTCAGGGTTCCTGAAACTCTAACGCTACTATAAGGGTTATTGGCCAGTCATTTTTACATTGTCTCTTGCCCTTTTTGAAAGGTATTTATTTTTTTCTGAGCTACAGGTGAACTTTTGTGGACATATGTCGCAGATAAACTACATTCTTAACCAGGCACAGGAAAAACTTAAGAAGAAATGTGCAGAAGAATTTGAGACTTTTGTGTGACATTTGTGTGACTTTTGAATAAAAATCTGTACAAACCCCACAGACTCAGGTGTCTGATATACCAATCTCTAAGTTAAATCAAACAAGTTCAAAACCTGAAAAAAGCAAGAGAAGACAAGCGCAAATCTCCTGACTAAAGATAAGTGACCTCCTTTGACACCAAAAAATAGCAAAAAAAAACACTTTGCTATTTTTTGCCGTTTTTTTACACCAAAAGTCAGTGAAAAAAAACCCCCAATGATAAAGTTAACCAATGCCTCCATCTATACAGAGATGAAATTGCCGCAAAACATTTCTCTAAGCCAGTATTCACACATGGCATTTACTTTGCGTTTTGAAATGGAACACAACACATGAGGTGACGAGATTTGTCTAATTACATTGCTCATTGTGAACTCAGCCTGTAAACAGAGCTCAGAAAATAAAATCAATCATTGCTTATTCTGGAGTATACAACAACTGTAATATACTGTAATATACAGTCCACGTCCTAAGTTCTGACTTCGGAGCCAAGACCGTACAGCCGCCCATCTGACCTCTGTGTATACGCAGAATCCGACTTCTCGGACAAATGTGCGCAGCTCCTCGTAGCTGCACGCTAATGTTGACTTGGTTGGCGGATCGCAAGAGGCTACTCGGGCGTGGAGTACCCGCACTGGGTAGCACCAGCTCTGGCTACTACACGTTACAGTATTCTCTTTGGTAAACTTGTGGATCTGGTCTGGGTCCGGACTTTTGGTTCAAGTTTGGGTAAACTTAAGTGGGTCCACTCACACCTAGTACTGAACAATAAGTGTAAGGTGCACGGCTCATTATTATCACTGAGGCTCCTGCACCTGCGTGTCCCTCACATGACCATGGACAGATTCAGAGTTAGTAAACATAGAAGCTTTCCATAGAATGACAGCAAGCAGAGATCTAGAAAACTGCAAGGAATTGATACAGAAAGTATATTGGAAAATTGTCTAACTTTTCCTTACACAAACAATATCAAATATTTGCTGAAAGTGGACAACCCCTTTAAATACCAATTCCTGCAGTATATGTTATGCAGCGAGCAGGATGTTATTACATAACCTTTATCAACCCCTTAACGCTCTGCGCCGTAGCTCTACGGCGCAGAGGTATAGGGAATGTATGAAGAGGGCTCACGGGCTGAGTCCTCTTCATACAGAGGTGGGGGTTGTTGCATATTGCAGCAAACCCCCACCGCTAATAAATTCCCGATCTATCAAAATATAAAAACGGTTACGGCCGGCGGTGACCTCCGAGACGGGAAATGGGGCCCAAATGTCCGAAAGGCGACTTTTACACCTTTTTACATCACATAAAAAATGGAATAAAAAATTATCAAAATGTCGCACAGACCTCAAAATGGTAGCATTGTAAAGGTCGGCTCATTTCGCAAAAAATTACACCTCACACAGCTCCGTGCACCAAAGTATGAAAAAGTTATTAGCTTCAGAATATGGCACATTCGTTTAATTTTTGAAAATGTATTAAAACACAATAAAACCTGTATAAATTTGGTATCACCGCGATCGCACCGAACCACAGAATAAAGCTGAGGTGTTATTTTGAGTGCACAGTCAAAGTCATAAAAACTGAGCCCACAAGAACGTGACGCACGTGCAGTTTTTAAAAAATTTTTCCACATTTGGAATTTTTTTTCAGCTTCGCAGTACACGGCATGTTAAAATAAATAACATTACGGGAAAGTAAAATTTGTTACGCACAAAATAAGCCCTCACACAGGTCTGTACACGGAAAAATGAAAACGTTATGGATTTTTGAAGGTGGAGAGCGAGAAATGAGCGAAAAAACCCTGCGTCCTTAAGGGGTTAAATTCACCACATCATAAGTGTGTCCCAAAGTTTATCTTTAGACCCCACCACATAAACTAAAGTATTTGATGCAAGGTAATGTGATGCTTTTCTATGAATTTGCACTTTTCACTACCAGTTTTCAATGTGTTCACACGCAGTAGATTACACACAAGCTGGTTGTTGACTAAGGGGGTACATCCTCCTAAATATCAAATGTTCACTTTATTTAGCCTCACAGTAGCCAACAGACTACAGAGACCGGTGAGATTAACCCACTAGTCATCTTGATCTAAGAGTTAACCAGACCCATCAGCCCCCTTTAAGATCCACAGAACAGAGGACCTACCATTCAAAAGTCTCTGCTTGGGTCAATTTTTTGTGTCCACCCTATCACAGCTGCCTGGATGGGGGCTAACTGACTGTCACCCACGGGCATCCTAAATCCCTGCTTACTATTCATATACAAAAAAATCAGTAAAATCAGTAACAACAATCAATCAACCAATCTAAGCCTTTAACCAACCAATGAAACAAAAATAAATTAGCTAACAGTGTTAAAGTATTTATTTTAGAAGATCAGTCCTAGTGATTACATAGTTATGGTTGCTTAAAATGATTTAGGAAAAGATAAAGAAAAGGATAATCACACTGCTTTCCCAGTGGGGAAAGAAAGCGCTAACTTTAACTGCCAATGTGATTCTGTGCTGAGGCATTATGGAATTGACAGCAAAATGTAGAGCATGATAAAACATGGAACATCTAAAAATCAAGACGCAGGACTCAAGAAGCAGACACTTCATGATTCCACTGTGCTATGAGATGCTGTGTGCTGACAATGTGCTTAGATTATTAGGGTACAGGGTTTATTAACACTTTTATTTAGCTTCTGAACATCCTACTAGTATCTGACACATAAAAAGAGAGTTGAGACAAATCAAAAATGAGAAGTGATGAGATCCATGAGATGAATATAAAACACAATGACACACTTAGCTATGCTATCTCACCTAATCACAGAGTCAGATCTGCTATACAGACCTTATCTGTCTGCAGTTTTCAGGATTCAGTCACACTGCCATCTGCGGGGACGTACATGCGGCCGCAGATTTATATGCATAGAGAAACTATGCATGAGAATATGGGGCAGCATGATGGGTCAGTGGTTAGCATTACAGCCTTGCAGCACTAGGGACCTAGGTTAAAGTCTCAGAGTCAACGTCTGCAAAGAGTTTGTATGTTCTCTCTGTATTTGTGTGGGTTTCCTCTGGGTCCTCTGGTTTCCTCCCACACTCCAAAACATACTGGTAGGATGATTAGATTGTGAGCCCCATTGAAGACAGGGACCGATTAGTGGTTAGTATCACAGCCTTGAAGCACTGGGGACCTAGGTTCAAGTCTCAGAGTCAACATCTGCAAAGAGTTTGTATGTTCTCTCCATATTTGTGTGGGTTTCCTCCGGGTCCTCCGGTTTGCTCCCACACTCCAAAACATACTGGTAGGTTAATTAGATTGTGAGCCCCATTGGAGACAGGGACTGATTTGGTAAGCTCTGCACAGTGCTGTGTAATCTGTGTGCACTATATAAATAAAGGAATTCTATTCAAAGAATCTGACCATAATTAAACGATTTACGGTGGTATCCAGGGACAACCAAAATTGTAAACACCAGAACTGATAGAGACAGGTTGCAATTCTATCTAAGAAATGCTGTATTTTTGTTCATGAAAGTGATTTAAAGAATGTTAGTTTGTTATCCTCCGTATACTTAAGAATCTTGTCTTCGTGGGAATTCCCCTTTAATAAACAACATTTCTCCTCAAATCTTAGCCATGATTTGGGAAAAAAATACTCATGGTTGATTTTTATCTGAAATTTAGATTGCAGCTATAGTTATCCTGTCATAGAAAGCCCCTTTAACACAGATCCATAATGTATGAGCATTAGACCTGGTACACCTTTGTCTGCCTACACGTCTATTCTTGGCAGGATTTTTTAACAGACAGAGAAACTGGTTTAAAAGCTTTGCTCAATTTCTGTAGTTGCTGCAGGTTACTAAAGGACACGTTAT
The DNA here is from genome assembly GCF_040894005.1 of Engystomops pustulosus. Classification (NCBI taxonomy): domain Eukaryota; kingdom Metazoa; phylum Chordata; class Amphibia; order Anura; family Leptodactylidae; genus Engystomops; species Engystomops pustulosus. Next base: position 177,606,995 of record NC_092415.1, on the reverse strand, counting down.
GTTTCTATGGTTGCATACATTTGCTGGGAGTTTCCTGCTTTTATATTTTAACAAATGATGCAGAAAATTGTAAAGTCTTGAAGTGGAGCATCACCTTTTATTTGCCTGCAATGTTAAAGCCAACCCAAGGCCAGAATTCTTATACACAATCTATATCAATGTAAAGAGAACTTGTCACCAGGAATGTCATTTTTAGCTGGTGACAGGTTCCAATAGACTATGCTATGCCGATTAAGAAAAATGCTTTTGTCAACATTCTGAATAATTTCAGTACTTTATAAACTATATTTCACATTAACTGGCTCCCTGCCAGGGTTGTGGTGGGAAGCAGAAGCCTGTGTGTCTGTGTCTTAGTCTCCTCTACTTCACAGTCATCCAGCTCTCACTGCCCCTCCCCTCTTCCTGTGATGGGCATGCATAAGGAGACTGACACACAGGCACACATGCTGCTGCAACTCCTTCCCATCCCGGGATGCGCAACACACTGCTGTCAAGGAAGCCAAGTAATGTGAAATAAAGTTATATAAAGTAGTGTCAGTTATAAAGTTATATAAAGTAGTGTCAGTATTCAAAATGCTGACAAAGGCATTTTTTAAATCAGCATAGCATAGGCTATTGGAAAAATCGCCAGGTAAATTTGACATTCCTGGTGACAGGTTCTCTCTGTTCACCTTAATAAAGGTCTGTTTGGCTAACATAAACATAAATGTAAAAGTGTAAATGGCACCGTTTTCTATAAAACTGATAAATCATAAATAGCTTCATCCTGATCTCTCAAAGTATAAAACAGATTAAAATATAGATTTAAAACAGATTAAAAAAAAAGATATAGATAGTGCCTAAATGTCCAGATTACCACTTTTTCAACATTTTAGAACACATAAAAATTTGAATAAAAAGTGATCAAAATTGCATACAGTCCCCAAAAGGGGACATCTCACTAGATTGTGCATGCTCTGGACATGAGATATTGTAACCTCATTATTATTGTATGCAATGTGCATGTGGCGAGATGTGATATCAGTGAGGTTGGAAATTCTGGGACCTCAAACTCTCTGAAAGAAAGCTGGGAAATTTGGGGCTTAAAGGGTTATCCAAAAATGCTTTGATATGGCTTTAAAACATTCTAATTGAAAAGTTTGTAAGAGCTTTGTTATATTCTATTTTCTGTAATTGTCCTTAATCCATAGAGAAGTTACTAAATCCGAAAGTTCATCTCAATCCGAAAAAAAGCTAATGATAGACAATTTTAGATTATCGCAAACAGATTAAAACTGTTTATTTTCCTGGGTGGGGCCCAAGCATACAGATCCCCCATCGAAGAAAGAAACAATACACAGTAAAACATCACCAATACAGCAAAATACAGAAATATGCAGTAAAACATCGCCAGGCACAACAATAGGTGATTATATGGGAGGTTTGTCCAGTAGCCTTGGGCCCAATGCTTTTAAGGGGCCCATCTACCCAAGTAGACTACTGTCCAAGTATGATATGAGCCTGAAGGGCTCAGTGTTGTAGATTGATAGGCTGTTAAAACGGGGTGAACAAGTCTCCCCCTGCTTTCTATCCTCCCTCTGTCTGTGTAATCTAGCAGCAGCAATAAAGTTCAGAAGAAGAGGAGACCTCATTATAACAGCCTGTGAAGCTTCAGAACTAAGGGGCCATGAATAACACATATAAGAAGATTACCAAAGTCACGGTGCCTGGATTTATGAGTAGGTGTCCCTTGTGATTTCCACCTCCCCTTACCCAATGCAGCTTTATATAGCATAATGACCTGTCTTTGGGGTTAGTGTCCAAAACCTGAACCTGGACGAATCAGATTTTCTGGAAGCAATTCAAATTGTACAACACAAGGTGGAGATTCTGTATAGTGCTGCAGGATTACTGCGGTTCTGTCCTTAATATCTCGAATGGGAGCAAAACTTCTATGACCACTAGACAGTTGATGGAGCCTTCTGATTCTGGCTTATTCCCTTCTATAGGAAGCAGCCTGAAACAGGTGATTAGTCTTTGTTTCTGACCCACCAATAAAGGAAATTTACCATTTGATTTCTTTATGCATTATGAAGCAAACATACCATGAGAATGCTGTAGCGACACAGAAACATATCTTGTTTAATCTTGTTTAAATATAATGATGATGCTCTGTCGCTACTGTGGTTGCTCGACACTTCTCCTCTTACCCTAATTATGCACTGCTCCGGAGAATGATGTGTTGTCCCTGACAGGTAGAAGTAATCAATTGCTGCACCATCCCCCAGCTGCTGTGAAGTCATCCAGCTCAGGTTGATTAGTCCTGTCTGGACAGTTTAGGAAGCACCGTGTTATGTGTTTATGAACCGCAGGCTGCACCAGCTTTCCCAAGGTCCTCAATTTTTTTATTGCTTTTTTCAGCAAAACCACTCGGATCAGGGATTAAACAAGATATGTTTCTGCATCAGTGTAGCTTCAGCATTCTCAAGGTATGTTTAGTTCTTAATGCATGAATACAAATGTTAGCTTTCCTTTAATCCTGAAGACAGTTCTTGAGACTTAGCCATCAGTATCCCTTTAAGATTGTCCAGTCTTAATAAATGTTTTATGAAATTTGTCAGAATATACGGACATGCATTGATTCTGCATCTTGCTTCCCCATAGCTTTAGGAATGATGTGGACATTTAATAACTTTATTAGATTTCAGCCTTAAATATCAGTTCTGTGGAGGAAACATTCTTTTCGGGGCTCTTGTGTCCTCATTTGGATGGAGAATGTAGAACAACAACATCCTGCGAGACGTAACCGTAGACTTGGCGTTCTGCAGATCTTTCCCATCTCTCCCCGATTATGTCCTTAGGCAATCAATACATTGAACAGAAAGGAATAATGCGGCCATCAGTAAAATCCATCATGTGCGGCTTATGGCACATATAAACCTGGGTGCATTGAACAACACAAGCCTGATCTTCAAATAGGAGCATTGGCAGTCAAGTCACACGCACAGGTAGAGCCTAATAGCCGGAGCTGCTTCCCCCGCACTCCTCCCGTCCCGTGTCCTCACGTCAGACTGGCCACTGCTCTGCCACTTTACCAGAAAGCTTTTTATTCTTTGCTCAGAAAGAAATCTCACGGAAGGCTGGAGATCCTGAAAGAGAAGGCTTGCTATTAAGTGGATCTTTGTGTGGGGCTAGAGATAGACTTGCTATAAAATACTCCTTAATGAATTTTGTATGGGGTAGAGCTTGTTTGCATTGTTGGATGTGAAATAAGAACTTTTCTATTTGATATGACCTATGCGGCGCATCGGCTGGGATATGGCGGCAGAGCATCGGTCACATTCTGCTTTGTGCAGTTGATTTACATAAAATCGTAGAACTGCATATATACATAGCAGAACTGAACTCCCCGATAAACGTTTAATGAGTCTAAGGAACCGTCTGGCAAGAGCAAATATCGGTATATCTCTTGGATGTATAGGATGGGTATACATTGGGGGTCATTTACTAAGGGGCCGATTCGCGTTTTCCCGACGTGTTACCCAAATATTTCCGATTGGCGCCGATTTTCCATGAATTGCCCCAGGATTTTGGCGCACGCGATCAGATTGTAGCGCATCGGCGCTGGCATGCACGTGACGGAAATTGGGGGGCGTGGCCGAACGAAAACCCGATGAATTCGGAAAAACCGCCGCATTTTAAAAAAAAAGTGTCGCGGGACTCGCGCTTACCTTCACTTGGTCCGGCTTGGTGAAGATCAGTGCATTCCGGGGAACTTCAGCGCAGCAGCGCCACCTGGTGGACGTCGGAGGAACTACCTTAGTGAATCCCGGCAGGACGTGAATCCACCGCAGAGAATGCGCCGTTGGATTGCGAATGGACCTGTAAGTAAATCTGCCCCAATATGTGTGATGTGCACTGCAGGAAATATTTCATAGCTTCTAATTTTAGTAACAGTAAAGACCTAACTATAGGCTTTTATAACAGTTATCAAAAGTATTCATACCCCTTAACATTTTCCTCATTTTAATATAACACAGCTACTAACTGTAAGGTGTTTTATTGATATTATTGATGTGATAGAAAAATACAAATAGGGGATTTAACATAAGTGGGTGCCTGATATGTCAGGAGACATCTGGAGAAAAATAAGGTTTAATCCCCAGAGGCGACAGGGCTTTTTCACTATGAGAACTATCAATCTGTGGAGTAGCCTGCCTCAGGCGCTGGTCACAGCAGGGACAGCAGAGAGCTTCAAGAAGGATCTAGATACCTTTTTACACCTAAATAACAATGATGGTTATGTTATATAGAATTTTTTTCCCCTAAATCCCTTCCACAACTAATCCCTTCCCTTCCTTGGTTGAATTTGATGGACAAGTTTTTTCAACCGTATAAACTATGATACTATATATCCCCCACACCTGCATATGATTCGCCCGATATACTAAGAGACTCCAGTTTCTTGGTATATTGGATGTGCAGATGACTTCTACACCAGGTCCTGCTAAAACCTACGCCATACCCCAGGTTGCTGTGTCCAGACAACCTGTGTTGGTTTCTGCCCTCTTGCTGTGTAGGTGAGAAAAGCCATGATAATTGCCCTCCTTGTAAAGCAATTTGTCTCAGTAGCAACCATGCAATGTCGCATTTCTCCTGTTGTATTTGCCGCAGTGGAAATGCCAAATACAAGTGACATTTTTTAGCAACTCAAAGCGAGATCATGTTCCTGCTTGTGGAAGTCATGAACCGGGATGCACCAGCCATAAAGCGAGTTGAGCCACTTGGCTCAGGCGGCACCACCTTCAGCAAGTTGGGGGGGGCAGCATCAGGGGTACAGTTATCTGCTACAAACAGGATCTACCACTTTAAAATAGTATCTCTTCACAACTGTCAGCATGGAGATCCTTATTTAAATTAACCTGATACATTACTTTCTGATGGGGTGGAGAAAGCACTGTTCTATAGATTGCCTCAGGCACCAGAGAGTTTAGGTTCACCCCTGGTTATGAGGCAGATTTGACAAGTGTCTTAAATAAAGACGGTGCTAAGTTAGATTGTCCATCTGACTTTTCACTAGATTTATCAATGCATCTGATGCTTAATGACAGTTTAAAGCTGTCTAGTCTTCACATCACCTGTTTGTGGGTTTGGTCCTCTGCAAAAAAATGCCCCTAAATATTTTAGGATTTGCAGAATTTTCGGTCCATGTGCCTTTTTCCAGCAAATCAACACTTTTACTGCAGTTACTGTAAAAGTTTCTAAAAACTCTAAAACTTCTGATAAATTTGGTTCAAGTACATTAAAGGAAATCTACAATTTGCTTTTATGCATTTTGAAATAAACAAACCTTAAGATGCAGGCACATATCTTGTTTAATCCCTGAGCTGAGTGGTTTTTCTGAAAAAACTATTATAAAATTATGATAATGAAGCTCTGTCGCTCCTGTGGTCTCCCCGGCGCTTCTCCTGACTGAATGATACACTGCTCAAGCCTTGTCCTGCCCAGCATAAGCCCCAGAATAAGTAATCGCTGCATTGTCTTTGACAGGCAGAAGTAATCAATCGCTGCACCATCCTCCAGATGTGGAAGTCACATGTTTGTGTATGGCAGCGAGGGCACCCAACTTTCCCAAGGTGCTGAATGTTATAATAGTTTAATAGTTTTTTTTTAGCAAAACCACTTGGATCAGGGATTAAGCAAGATATGTTTCTACATCAGTGTCGCTACAGCATTCTCAATGTATGTTTGGTTCACAATAATAACATAAAAAACAAATGTGAGATTTCCTTTAAGTTTTTTGGTGCATAATTATTAACATGGACTGATAAAATCTCCATATGTATGTAGTTATATGGTGTATTTACAAGCACTTTATTTACTACCAATAATCAATGCATCCACGATGATGGGGATCACTGCAAAGACCATGCCAATACTGTCTCTCCTACTTTTCTCTACATTCTTATCTGTAGAAGACAATCAATGACAATCTAGTCATTTACATGCAACAAGGGAAATATTTTTGATAGTGGTCACCTTCAATAACTTTGATGTGTGTTGTAGTGAAGATATCAGGAGTGGATTTTGCTGAATATTTTGAGTTGTATTTTCTAACAGATACAAAATGACCTTTTATTGTTGAGTAGCTTGTATCTTGTTCTTGTTGCCCTTTGAAGGTCAGGCTACATTTGGTGGAATTATCAAGCAAGATAAAGATATATTCCTCACACCAAATACTGTTTCAGTGCAAATGGCCCATTGGCCAGGGGATTAATGATAAGTTCTCTTCTACACCGGGGGGAATCTGCCTCTGGATTACTCTGTTCTGTTGAATTCTAACTATTGTTAGGAGTTGCCTGAGATTAAAAAACAAGCATAGCACCTTTTTTTTTTTTTCCAAGGCCCGTATGTTGTCCGGCAAATCCACTAACCTACTGAATCATTTACTATGCCTGTATCACCAGTTTTCAGGCAGTCAAGGGGTGTGAAAAGCCCCCTTTACAACAGTTTAAAGAAACAGCAGATTATATAGCCGAAATACGGCCAGGCCTGATCTACCTGACAGAAATCGCTTCCGTGGTCACTAAGACTCCAGAGCCTCTTAGTAAATCCGGTGTGTAGGTCATTGGGAGAGAAGGAATTAAGACTGGTTCTCAAAACCAAAGTCTTAATAAATTTTTTCATCAATTTCAGAATTCTCCTTTATTCTACTTACAAAAATAAAAACAGACAGTGCACATTCACTAAAGACCAAACGTCACATATATGAACAAAAAAAAACCACTAGAATACATCTGATCAGCAAAAAAGTCAAGAAAAGTCCCCAAAAAACAGACGGACAAAGCCAGACTTATGGTACATGTGCCCCAGAGTTTTTTATTTTAATAAATTCCACCCCCATTCCACCTCTTAAATTCATTTGACATAATAGTGTAGCATGGGCAGCAGTGTTCTGTGGACCCATGCTGAACTATAACTCCCAGCTTCTTTCCCTGTCTCCCAAAAAAAGCTGGTGCTAGAAGCTACTGGTGTCAGCTGTATATTACAGCTATGCAGCTGACACCCGCCTATAACATTCCTCCGATTGTGGGTGCTAAGCCCTTGCATGCCCCGGTCACGCATGACCGCAGCATGTAAGGCGCTTTTGATGAGGATACGCAGGGCAGGAGGGTCAAATCCCCTAATAGCAGTTTGGGAGTCTGGCATGTGCCCAGGGACTGTGTGATCTCTTCCCAATCCGTGCACTGGATGCAGCATGCCCAGTGTATTACATAACACAATGAAATGTTCAATGAAAAAGAGATTGATCAAGTAATGAGAGGACTGCTTGCTCAAGCAAACCTCGAAGGAAAAAATAAAGATTATACCAATGAATAAAGTTTTTTCAATAAAAATAATTATTAAAATAAAGTCAAAGTCCCCTAAACACCACCAATTCCTATACAATGTAATAAATTACAAAACTCCCACACACATACGGTATCCCCACGTCCAGAACAATCTGTACCATAAATCAGAAATTTTATTGGACCCGCTTGGCAGATGCCATAAAAAATATTTTAAAAATAAATAAATTCCTTCACGAAGATGTTCCAAAAAGTGATGAAAAAAGTTATGTGTGCCAAAATTGTACCACTGAAAATAATACCCTAAAACAAGCCCTAAACTAGCGTTGTCAATCAAAAATATACTAAAGTTATGTCTATAAAAAATACGGCGATACTAAAACAATGCCATGGTGTGCGCCCATACAGGGTATTGGCATATTTGGGAGACATTGGTTATCAAACTTTGCGCAGTGTTTTGGAATTTTATCCACTGAGAATGTGTACATTTTTTTGAATAATACCTTAGTTTAGCCAAAAAATTTTAAATTTTAAAAATTACTCCTGTTTTTGTTGGGGGTTAACAAACTTCATAAAAGTTATTTTACATACAGTGAAGGGTGTAGTTTCTAAAATGGTGTAAATTATGGTGTTTTACAATTATTTAGGCCTCTGTGACCTGAAAACTGAGCCTCAGTGACCAGAAAATTGAGCAGGTCCATTAAAAGTATGATTTTACATTTTTAAAAAAAAAAAGTAAAATATATTGCACCCAGTTCGAAGCCTCATAACATCCTACAAAAATGAGGGGACACATGCTATGGCTATGTGTTGAAACAGGGGCAGATTATAACCAAGGTTATTGCATCCTTTAAAACTGTTTTTTTATTGTTGTCCTCACCTATCCCGAGCAGTCAGTAATATTAGTATTAGTTTTGGCACCCAAAATGCTAGCTAGGTGCTAATATTGATGTGGAGAGCCTGGGACTGGAGCAAACAATGTGGCACCACCAACCTGGCAATAAATAGGCTAGTAAGCCTATTGGGGGAGATTTATCATACGCTGGGGCATACGGGCATGCCACACCACCTCCCCCTTGTTGCACTGGATACATCAAGAGGCTTAGGCCTATTGATGTATCTGGCGGACCTGGGGTAGTTTTGCATAAAAAACACCTGGTTTTGCAAAAGAACACAGGCACAGGGTGAAAAATTGGGGGACTCCTCTGTAAGTGATTGAGGTCTGTAGAGCCTATGTAGTGATGGATCTCCTAAAGCATTGATGACAAACCTTGTAGAGGCCGAGTGCCCAAACTACAGCCAAAAACCCACTGATTTATCGCAAAGAGCCGACACAGCAATCTAATCAGTAACTTATTGCTCACTTCTCTGCCACAGCTATCAATCATATTAGGATCTTGAGAACACAACTTGTGACCAAAAATATGGTTAAAGAAGACCAAAAATTCAGATTATCATTGTAGTTTCCCTCCAGGCTATTGTTGAACAGAGAGAATTGTGGGGCAGCCTTGTCCACATTTTATTGTTCCTCCTGCAGACCCAGGAAGCCCAGAAAGTGTTGCTTTAAAATAAGGCTACCCAAGGCCTTGAGTCACTCAACCGGTCTGGCAAACCCTGTGCTAAGAGGGCTCTGCCATAGGTTCGCCACCACTGTCCTAGTGTGTTTTGGTTTCCCTATTAAAGAAAAAAATGGTTACCATACTTGTACCAATTATATTTTTAAATATTTTTGTCAGTGTAATTTGGGGTATATTGTTCAAAATGGAGTTCTATTTCCTACAGATGAACATAACGAATCTAGGCCACGAAAAATACACATTGATTATTCAAGATTTGACTTGGTGCCATCCGTTTTTCACGAATCCTCTTAAACTATTACCTGTGAGTGATCCATGAAAAATGCCACTGATCCATTAGAAAGTATTGCATTTAGGGCACCCATGGGCCATCCTTCCAAAAAACGGACACGGGCTTTTTACACTGTTGTGTGCATCTGCCTTTACGATTTTAATTCTGTGCATGCTTTTACCACGTTAATTTACAGGCTGCTGGTATCGGGGATGGAATATTAATAATTTTCCTGGTGAAGTAAGACATTTTCAGTAATTAGAATTACAGCGATTACAATGTAGAATTAAAATGCATTAACTGGTTGAAGCGAAGTGAGATAGAAAAACATTTCATACCATTAATTGCAGAAGAGGTTATAAAAGGGTGATGTTACCTTATTAAAATAACCAGTCCAAGCTCATGCTCGGAGGAAGACCATATTTGATATATTGGGGTTACCTCGGCTGGAGACTAGAGACCCCATCTCTTTTTCCCGTATGGACTAGGTAAGGGACAAGAGGAGGAATTTGTTATGAAAGCAATTATTCCGTTTCATGAAGTGTTTATTTCCAACAAGCAAAGCCTTACAGTAGAACAAGGTCAAGAAAAGGTAATATGGAAATATGGAAAGGTAACGGGGAAAGAGGATGATACAGTCACAAATGGTTAAATTACAGGGACCTGGATAAGAGAAGGAGAAAAGAGTGCCAACATCTGTGTCCACTAGGGGGAACTACACACGGGTACTCCCACCACAGGGTCAAAAGGAGTAATTTGAGCAAGTGTTCAGTTCTATTGCAGCATCATCATTGTAGAAATTAATAATTACCAGTTAGAGATGAGCGAACATGCTCGTCCGAGCTTGATGCTCGGTCGAGCATTAGGGTACTCGAAACTGCTCGTTACTCGGACGAATACTTCGCCCGCTCGAGAAAATGGCAGCTCCCGCCGTTTTGCTTTTTGGCGGCCAGAAACAGAGCCAATCACAAGCCAGGAGACTCTGCACTCCACCCAGCATGACGTGGTACCCTTACACGTCGATAGCAGTGGTTGGCTGGCCAGATCAGGTGACCCTGGGATAGACTAGCCGCTGGCCGCGCTGCTCGGATCATTCTGTCTCTGGATGCCGCTAGGGAGAGAGCTGCTGCTGGTCAGGGAAAGCGTTAGGGTGTTCTATTAGCTTACTGTTAGGCAGGAGTGATTCTCAAAGAACCCAACAGCCCTTCTTAGGGCTACAATAACGTTCTACTTTTTTTATTTTAATTTGCATCTTTTACCATTTTGTGAGGAATTAGCAGGGGGACTTGCTACCGTTGTGTTTAGCTCTTAGTGGCACACATATCCATAGCAAAGACCGAAGTGGGAAAATTCAGTAGGGGTTGGATTTCTATTAGGCAATAACTCAGTGTCATCTCATCTGGCATAGTAGTGTGCTTCCTTTGATACTTGGCTAGAAAATAGCCATAGGAGAATACAAACAGCTTCTTGAAGCCTACAGTAGCGTTCTATATATTTGATTTCTGGTTGATCTGCTGGTGGCTGTAGTTTCTGCAGTGCATGTACTTGCCAATTCTGAGCAATTTGTAGTGAGACTTGCGACCGCTGTGTTCTGCGCTTAGTGGCGCACATATCCATAGCAAAGGCCGAAGTGGCAAAATTCAGTAGGGGTTGGATTTCTATTAGGCAATAACTCAGTGTCATATCATCTGGCATAGTAGTGTGCTTCCTTTGATACTTGGCTAGAAAATAGCCATAGGAGAATACAAACAGCTTCTTGAAGCCTACAGTAGCGTTCTATATATTTGATTTCTGGTTGATCTGCTGGTGGCTGTAGTTTCTGCAGTGCATGTACTTGCCAATTCTGAGCAATTTGTAGTGAGACTTGCGACCGCTGTGTTCTGCGCTTAGTGGCGCACATATCCATAGCAAAGGCCGAAGTGGCAAAATTCAGTAGGGGTTGGATTTCTATTAGGCAATAACTCAGTGTCATCTCATCTGGCATAGTAGTGTGCTTCCTTTGATACTTGGCTAGAAAATAGCCATAGGAGAATACAAACAGCTTCTTGAAGCCTACAGTAGCGTTCTATATATTTGATTTCTGGTTGATCTGCTGGTGGCTGTAGTTTCTGCAGTGCATGTACTTGCCAATTCTGAGCAATTTGTAGTGAGACTTGCGACCGCTGTGTTCTGCGCTTAGTGGCGCACATATCCATAGCAAAGGCCGAAGTGGCAAAATTCAGTAGGGGTTGGATTTCTATTAGGCAATAACTCAGTGTCATCTCATCTGGCATAGTAGTGTGCTTCCTTTGATACTTGGCTAGAAAATAGCCATAGGAGAATACAAACAGCTTCTTGAAGCCTACAGTAGCGTTCTATATATTTGATTTCTGGTTGATCTGCTGGTGGCTGTAGTTTCTGCAGTGCATGTACTTGCCAATTCTGAGCAATTTGTAGTGAGACTTGCGACCGCTGTGTTCTGCGCTTAGTGGCGCACATATCCATAGCAAAGGCCGAAGTGGCAAAATTCAGTAGGGGTTGGATTTCTATTAGGCACTAACTCAGTGTCATCTCATCTGGCATAGTAGTGTGCTTCCTTTGATACTTGGCTAGAAAATAGCCATAGCAATAGGATAGGATTGTTTGGTTTTAAAAACTCAAAAAAAAACAAAAAACACAAAAAAAAAAAAAAACACAAAAAAACACAAAAAAAAACAAAAAGAAGTAAAAAAAAAAAAAAAGTTATAACTCTCATTTTAAAAATGTTTAACCCGAGGGCTAGGGGTAGAGGACGAGGGCGGGGACGTGGGCGTCCAACTACTGCAGGGGTCAGAGGCCGTGGTCCTGGGCGGGGTGAGACACCACCTGCTGATGAGGGAGCAGGGGAACGCCGCAGAGCTACACTCCCTAGGTTCATGTCTGAAGTTACTGGGACTCGTGGTAGAGCACTGTTGAGGCCAGAACAGTGCGAACAGGTGATGTCGTGGATTGCTGACAATGCTTCGAGCAATTTGTCCACCACCAGTCAGTCTTCCACGCAGTCCACCCATGTCACCGAAATCCCCACTCCTCCAGCTCCTGCACCTCAGCCTCCTCCCCCCCAGTCTGCCCCCTCCCAGGAAAATTTGGCATTTGAACCGGCATACTCTGAGGAACTGTTTTCTGGACCCTTCCCACAGTCACAAACCACTTGTCCGGTTGCTGCTGAGCAATTTTCCGATGCCCAGGTTTTCCACCAGTCACAGTCTGTGGGTGATGATGACCTTCTTGACGTAGTGGAAGTGTGTAAAGAGGTGTCCGACGATGAGGAGACACGGTTGTCAGACAGTGGGGAAGTTGTTGTCAGGGCAGGAAGTCCGAGGGGGGAGCAGACTGAGGGATCGGAGGATGATGAGGTGACAGACCCAAGCTGGGTTGAGAGGCCGGGTGAACACAGTGCTTCTGAGACGGAGGAGAGTCCTCGACCTGAACAGGTTGGAAGAGGCAGTGGTGGGGCCAGACGGAGAGGCAGGGCCAGAGCTGGTGCATCAGCGCCACTGTCAACTAGTGAAGCTCCCGTGGTGAGGGCTCTTGCGGCGAGGGCTAGATCTTCAGAAGTGTGGAGGTTCTTTAAGGAAACACCGGATGACCGACGGACTGTGGTGTGCAACATTTGCCAAACCAGGCTCAGCAGGGGTTCCACCACTACTAGCTTAACTACCACCAGTATGCGCAGGCATATGAATGCTAAGCACCCCACTCAGTGGCAACAAGCCCGTTCACCTCCGGCCGTGCACACCACTGCTCCTTCCCCTGTGTCAGCTGCTAGTCAGCCCCCTGCCCAGGACCCTGGCACAAAAACCCCATCGTCGCCTCCACGATCCTCCACAGCATCCACCAGCGTTCAGCTCTCCATACCCCAGACGCTGGAGCGGAAACGCAAATATAGTGCAACCCACCCGCACGCCCAAGCCCTTAATGTGCACATCTCCAGATTGCTTAGCCTGGAGATGCTGCCCTATAGGCTAGTAGAGACCGAGGCCTTTCGCAACCTCATGGCGGCGGCCGCCCCTCGGTATTCGGTCCCCAGCCGCCACTACTTTTCCCGATGTGCCGTCCCAGCCCTGCACCAGCACGTGTCAGACAACATCATCCGTGCCCTGACCAACGCCGTTTCTGACAAGGTCCACCTGACCACGGACACGTGGACGAGTGCTGCCGGGCAGGGCCACTATATATCGCTGACGGCACATTGGGTTAACTTGGTGGAGGCTGGGACCGAGTCTGACCCTGGGGCTGCTCATATACTGCCGACGCCGAGGATTGCGGGGCCTACCTCGGTCCAGGTGTTTCAGGCCTACTATGCCTCCTCCTCCTCCCACCCCTCCTCCACCTCCTCCTCCGAACTACCATCCGTGGGCACGGCGCCATCAGTCGGTAGCTCTAGGCACAGCAGCAGTGCCGTCGCTAAGCGACAGCAGGCGGTGCTCAAACTGCTGAGCCTAGGCGACAAAAGGCACACCGCCCAAGAGCTATTACAGGGCATCACGGCGCAGACTGATCTGTGGCTGGCACCGCTGAACCTCAAGCCGGGAATGGTTGTGTGTGACAACGGCCGTAACCTGGTGGCGGCTCTGCAACTCGGCAGACTGACACATGTGCCATGCCTGGCCCATGTGTTAAATCTGATAGTGCAGCGTTTCCTCAAGACATACCCCAATCTGTCTGATTTGCTCACGAAGGTGCGCCGCATCTGTGCGCATTTCAGGAAGTCCAGCCCAGATGCTGCCACTCTCAGGGCAGCGCAGCGCCGCCTCCAACTGCCCGCTCACCGACTGTTGTGCGACGTGCCCACGAGGTGGAATTCAACACTGACCATGTTATCCAGAGTTTACCAGCAGCGCAGAGCGATTGTAGACTGCCAGATGTCAACTTCCACCAGAACTGGTAGTCAGGTCAGTCAGCTTCCTCAAGTCTACAATGAGGAGTGGACGTGGATGTCTGATATCTGTCAGGTGCTGAGTAACTTTGAGGAGTCAACACAGATGGTCAGTGGCGATGCCGCCATCATCAGCCTCACCATCCCGCTGCTTGGCCTGTTGAAAAACTCTCTGGTCAGCATGAAGTCGGAAGCTTTGCGCTCGTCACAAGAGACGGGGGAAGAATATTCCCTTGTTGATAGCCAAAGCACCCTGAGGTCTGTTTCTCAGCGCATATCGGAGGAGGTGGAGGTGGAGGAGGATGAGGAGGAAGAGGAGGAGAATGTTGGCGAGACACAAGAGGGGACCATTGTTGAGTCCTTCACTGTTCAGCGTGTATGGGCAGAAGAAGAGGAGTTGGAGGAGTTGGAGGAGGAGGAAATGGACAGTCAGGCCAGTGAGGGGAGTGAATTCTTACGCGTTGGTACTCTGGCGCATATGGCAGATTTCATGCTAGGCTGCCTATCCCGTGACCCTCGCGTTCAAAGAATTTATTCCAGCACCGATTACTGGGTGTTCACTCTCCTGGACCCACGGTACAAGCAAAATCTTCCCACTCTCATCCCTGGAGAGGAAAGGAGTGTGAGAATGCATGAATACCAGCAGGCCCTGGTGCACAAGCTGAAACAGTATTTCCCTTCTGACAGCGCTAGCGGCAGAGTGCGTAGTTCTGCGGGACAAGTAGCGAGGGAGAGTAGGCGAGCAGGCAGCTTGTCCAGCACTGGCAAGGGTACGCTTTACAAGGCTTTTGCCAGCTTTATGTCACCCCAGCAAGACACTGTCACCTGTCCCCAGTCTCGGCAGAGTAGGGCTGATCTTTACAGAAAGATGGTGAGGGAGTACGTAGCTGACCATACCATCGTCCTAAATGATCACACAGCTCCCTACAACTACTGGGTTTCAAAGCTGGACATGTGGCACGAACTGGCGCTGTACGCCTTGGAGGTTCTTGCCTGCCCTGCCGCTAGCGTCTTGTCCGAGCGGGTTTTCAGTGCAGCTGGTGGCATCATCACCGATAAGCGTACACGCCTGTCGACTGACAGCGCTGACAGGCTGACGCTTATTAAAATGAATAAAGGCTGGATTTCTCAGAATTTCCAATCTCCACCAGGTGAAGGAAGCTCAACCTGAATAATTGATCCACTCCTCCTCCTCCTCCTCATTTTCCTCCTTCTCCTCCTCTTTGTACAGTAAAGCAGAGGAAAATGGCTATTTTTTGACAGGGCCCACTGGCTCTTGCTATAGTACTTCATGCATTTAATTTTTCTGGAGGGCCACCTACCCGGTCCTCTGTTTGAAACAATTTTTGTGAGTGCCACATACAGGCACTCAATCTATTCCATTTTTCTGGAGGGCCACCTACCCGGTCCTCTGTTTTAAAAAATTTTTGGGACTGCCACATACAGGCACTCAATCTATTCCATTTTACTGGAGGGCCACCTACCTGCTCCTCTGGTTTGAAACATTTTTGGGACTGCCACATACAGGCACTCAATCTATTCCATTTTACTGCAGGGCCACCTACCTGCTCCTCTGGTTTGAACAATTTTTGGGACTGCCACATACAGGCACTCAATCTATTCCATTTTACTGGAGGGCCACCTACCTGCTCCTCTGGTTTGAAACATTTTTGGGACTGCCACATACAGGCACTCAATCTATTCCATTTTACTGCAGGGCCACCTACCTGCTCCTCTGGTTTGAACAATTTTTGGGACTGCCACATACAGGCACTCAATCTATTCCATTTTACTGGAGGGCCACCTACCTGCTCCTCTGGTTTGAAACATTTTTGGGACTGCCACATACAGGCACTCAATCTATTCCATTTTACTGCAGGGCCACCTACCTGCTCCTCTGGTTTGAACAATTTTTGGGACTGCCACATACAGGCACTCAATCTATTCCATTTTACTGGAGGGCCACCTACCTGCTCCTCTGGTTTGAAACATTTTTGGGACTGCCACATACAGGCACTCAATCTATTCCATTTTACTGCAGGGCCACCTACCTGCTCCTCTGGTTTGAACAATTTTTGGGACTGCCACATACAGGCACTCAATCTATTCCATTTTACTGGAGGGCCACCTACCTGCTCCTCTGGTTTGAAACATTTTTGGGACTGCCACATACAGGCACTCAATCTATTCCATTTTACTGCAGGGCCACCTACCTGCTCCTCTGGTTTGAACAATTTTTGGGACTGCCACATACAGGCACTCAATCTATTCCATTTTACTGGAGGGCCACCTACCTGCTCCTCTGGTTTGAAACATTTTTGGGACTGCCACATACAGGCACTCAATCTATTCCATTTTACTGCAGGGCCACCTACCTGCTCCTCTGGTTTGAACAATTTTTGGGACTGCCACATACAGGCACTCAATCTATTCCATTTTACTGGAGGGCCACCTACCTGCTCCTCTGGTTTGAAACATTTTTGGGACTGCCACATACAGGCACTCAATCTATTCCATTTTACTGCAGGGCCACCTACCTGCTCCTCTGGTTTGAACAATTTTTGGGACTGCCACATACAGGCACTCAATCTATTCCATTTTACTGCAGGGCCACCTACCTGCTCCTCTGGTTTGAACAATTTTTGGGACTGCCACATACAGGCACTCAATCTATTCCATTTTACTGGAGGGCCACCTACCTGCTCCTCTGGTTTGAAGAATTTTTGGGACTGCCACATACAGGCACTCAATCTATTCCATTTTACTGGAGGGCCACCTACCTGCTCCTCTGGTTTGAAACATTTTTGGGACTGCCACATACAGGCACTCAATCTATCCCATTTTACTGGAGGGCCACCTACCTGCTCCTCTGGTTTGAAAAATGTTTGGGACTGCCACATACAGGCACTATCCAAATTAAATTGTCTCCATAGCAGCCTCCACACGTTGTCTCCATTGCTACCTCCAAAAGTCGTCCATATAGCTGCCTCCATACATCGTCCCTTTATCAAACGAGGTGTGTCAGGCAGAAATTTGGGTTGTTTTCATGGATTCCACATCAAAGTTGTTAACTTTGTCGCCACCCTGCTGTGTTATCCACAAAATATACTGGCAAACTTTTACCATTTAGGGATATTATTTCAGCGCTTCTTGCGCATCTGTTTACATTCCCCTCACCCGGCATATCCTAAACTTATAAGAACGCTACTACACTTGATCTTATACAAAAGGTTCTTAGAAGTGCTGTTTGGGGAGTAGCCTAGAGACAGGGGCTTGGATTGGCGAAAGCTCGCCTGGCAGCGGAACGCCAGCTCCATGCGCATCATGCGCTTCTTGCGCATCTGTTTACATTCCCCTCACCCGCCATATCCCAAACTTATAAGAACGCTACTACACTTAACTTGGTGCAGGCTGGGACCGAGTCTGACCCTGGGGCTGGTCATATACTGCCGACGCAGAGAATTGCGGGGCCTACCTCGGTCCAGGTCTCAAAGGCCTACTATACCTCCTCCCACCCCTCCTCCACCTCCTCCTCCTCCGAATTACCATCCGTGGGCATGGCGCCATCAGTCGGTAGCTCTAGGCACAGCAGCAGTGCCGTCGCTAAGCAACAGCAGGCGGTGCTGAAACTGCTGAGCCTAGGCGATAAAAGGCACACCGCCCAAGAGCTATTACAGGGCATTCCACATCAAAGTTGTTAACTTTGTCGCCACCCTGCTGTGTAATCCACAAAATATACTTGCAAACTTTTACCATTTAGGGATATTATTTCAGCGCTTCTTGCGCATCTGTTTACATTCCCCTCACCCGCCATATCCTAAACTTATAAGAACGCTACTACACTTGATCTTATACAAAAGGTTCTTAGAAGTGCTGTTTGGGGAGTAGCCTATAGACAGGGGCTTGGATTGGCGAAAGCTCGCCTGGCAGCGGAGCGCCAGCTCCATGCCAAGATCCAACTAACATAGTTTTAACTGCAGCACCTTTAATCTACTACTAGTTCACTGCCTCCATACATGGTCCCCTTATCAAACGAGCTGTGTCAGGCAGAATTTTGGGTTGTTTTCATGGCTTCCATGTTAACTTTGTCGCCACCCTGCTGTGTAATCCACAAAATATACTGGCAAACTTTTATCATGTACCGATATTATTTGAGCGCTTCTTGCTCACCTCCTTTGGTTCCTCTCTGCCACCCATTGGTTTGAAGCCTGAGTCCATTTAGGGTATGTCGCCATGACACTCTCTAGCCTGCTGCCGCTGCCTCTGCATGCCGTCCCCTATAGTGTCAGGGTCAATTATTGGATGTTTTAGATGCTATCTAGCTTCATTCTGTCACTCTGTCATGGCCATGCTGTTGCCCATAATTTTGGCATAATGGTGCGATTAGGCGGCCTCAGAGGCATCCATGCATGCTGCCCCTGCTGTTTCCTGTCCATTTCCGTGGTGTTTCCATCCTTTTCTGAGGTTCCCAGGTGTTTGGCCAAGCTTCCCTGTGCAGAGCCTTGGTCCCCTTGAAAAATGCTCGAGTCTCCCATTGACTTCAATGGGGTTCGTTATTCGAGACGAGCACTCGAGCATCGGGAAAAGTTCGTCTCGAATAACGAGTACCCGAGCATTTTAGTGTTCGCTCATCTCTATTACCAGTACATTGCCTCTTTTGAATACTAGGGGACGAGATGAGCGGAACCGTTGTTCTCTTTCGGGTTTGTCTGCGCGACCCCGGACTTATTGCTGATTTGGTGGGTGAACAATCTGGCAAAATGATGTCCATAACAGCCCACCATGGCCATGATTGTCCAGGGGTTTCTGCCCAACCAATCAGATACATATCTAGTTGTTAGGGCCGTCCATTTGCTGGATTGGCTTTTGTCCGTCAATACGCCTGGGTGTGTATGGCGAACCTTGATTCCAAATGGGAACATCGGGTCAGCTTATCTCTACTAACCCATTATAAATTATTCTTCTTAAAATGAATCTGTCATTAGCTCTTAGCCCATTAAACTACTAACATCCTCAGGTAGGGTATGAAATGTACTTTCTGGAGTTACCGCTTTTATGTAAAATCTAACACATCCATCTAAGAAAAAAATCTCCTCCAAAGTCATATGGTATTAAAATCAGCAGAAAATAGTCATATTTTGCCTGAGATGAGTCAACTTTAGAAGCTCAAAGGAGAGAGTCATTCATACACCCCAATCTTCAGTTCTATAGTACCCAGAACTATGATTTTGGTTTCATATTAATGATAAAAATCTCATCTTTTAGATTGTAGGTGGTTCTGTCAGCTGCAGAATTGGAGATTTGGGCGGCTGAATTTCTCCAAGTTTTTTTAAAATAATTACTGCTACTCTATTTATTTGTGTTTTTTTTAAAGTTTCTAGGCGACCAGTAAATGCAAAAATGACTATTCTCTGTATACAAGTCATTGGGGCACATTTACTTACCTGGTCCCTGCTTGATCCCCAGTCCGGAATGTCTGACGAGGATGAAGTCTGCCGCGATTCACTGCGAGCGTCACTAGTGTTAAATGAACTGAAAATGAAAAGTTGCGGTTTGTACTCAAAGAATTAGATATTCCGGACCGGTACTGAGTACTCAACTTCCTTCATGGTTAACACCCGTGATCCGTGTTAACTCTTTAAACGCCACTGGCAAAGATGACAGAGACATTTAAATGGTTGTGGGCGCATGCCAGCACCAACTAACTGGCAGTGCTGGGTGCCACCAATTTGGGGAGGTTTACCATGCAGCACTTCTGGCAGGGTGCACACACCCACCAACAGTGGTTTAAATGTTTCTAGAAAACTTTGCCAGTAGCATTTTAACAGTTAACACTTGCGGGTGTTCCTGGTTGGAGTAAAATTTCGGATTTTAACATTTTTATTTTTAACAGGTCCACTCATCACTAGTTGTAACAACACAGTAATAAGGTCCTTTACATGCTGCTTCCGTCATTGCACTGCCAGGTCCTTTTCCCTTGACACCAAGCAAAGAATATCAAAGAATCTCCTTGCATTTGGACTATTAGATACACCAGAAGATTAACAGTATAATATAGAGGAGAGAAAGTCTGTTAAATAGTCCGGAAAATATATCAATTGCTAATCAAGATTTATCTCTTAAAGGTTAGAAAAAATATTGGTGACGGTGGCCACTGCTCAAACTCCCATAATAGAGTGGGAATGAGCTACAACCGCAGCCAAAAGCTATAGGCACAGGCAGATTCATAGAAGATCCTATCAGATATTTTTCATTGTGTTGCTCAATAAAGTTGGGTTTCAGGCTTTGCAATTAAAACAGAAGCACTAATATAAATGTCTATACATGCCACAAGTAAATGATGCCTGAAATAAGCCTTGTGTGATTGATGGAACAGTATCTACAGTCCTGCACTCAGGAGACATGTAAAGTCTAGTGATAAACTTTATCTTTGGAGAGATCTATGAAGACAACTGACCTCCAGAGCCTCAGAACAGGTAAAACTTACTGAACTTCATTAAACCCAACTACTCAATATGCTTCGAACACAAGAACTAAGGCAGGAGAACAGCAGTGGGAACCAAGAGTCCATCTAAATGAATAGTATTAAAACTCTGCGAAGCATACGGAAGACATTTACAAAATCTAAACCAGCGAACTCAATGTTTTATTAATGACATGGATTGTATCAACATACTAATTTGTCAGACTTCCTCCTCCAATGAACTGGAATATGGAAAAGAGGAACAAAGACAAATGATGTGTTTTCCTAAAAGAGTAAAGGAAACTTTCTGTCCCTCATCAACTTTTGATGTTCGCGTTTCATATTTGTCGATGAGAATCTTAAAGGAGTAATTCTGAGATTTTTAGTGAACCCACCGTTACCAATGTTTCATGTGTTCTCAGGATGTGTCTTTTAAATATCCTCTTTTACATTTTAATTAATGAGTTATTATAATTTTTTATTCTCAGTTACATCATGTAAAAGGTCTAGTTGCATTTAAATAGAGGCTAAAGTTGCTCTGACCAATCAGATTCAGAATAAATCAGCAACAGGTCACATGATCCACCAACTGCTAAATAATATATTCTGACATAGCTAAACAAGGGAAATCTACTAGAAGAAAAATGTAGGAACATATTGCAGAATCAATTTTTTTCCCATGTGATTCTATGATGTTTTAATTTTGGTGCCAGATGCTCCCTACGATTAGTGACACATGTCAGTTGTTTGGCATGGATGATGGACTGGGATCTGACAGTTAGTTGACAGAGATGACAAAACTATACGTTTTATACTTATTAGACACATGAGCTCTTCATAAAACATAGTTCTGATATTAGATTTACATTTCTTCCTTGAAACATTTTACATGCATGATTTCTCAGTTTCAGAAGCAGATATGTTTTTCAAGGTGTTAAATGGAAAACAATGCCTTTTTTGCTACCATGAACACCTTGGAAAACATATTGGCATACTTCCCAGAATTCTCTAGTGGAGGATCAATGCCTCTAAGTCTCCTCACGCCCAGAGCCGCATTACAGGAGGGGCTCCTGGGGCTCTAGCCCCGGGGCCCCCACCAGTTTCCAACAGTCAGCGACTCAGCTCAGCTGAGTCGCTGACTGTCTTCATGTGTGATGCGCAGTAGCTGGTGGCTGCCTGCATCGCACATAGGGGTCTAGGATGTCAGCTGTGTCAGTGAGGTAGGGTAAGGTAAGGTAAGGTAAGTATGAAGTTTATCATTTTGTGGCCATTTTCTACAGGGGACTGGAGGCTGTATACTACAGGAGGCTGGTGGCTGTATACTACAGGGGGCTGGTAGCTGTATACTACAGGGGGCTGGTGGCTGTATAACACAGGGGGCTGCAGGCTATATACTACAGGGGCTGGCAGACTACAAACTACAGGGGGATGGCAGGCTACATACTACAGGGGGCTGGCAGGCTACATACTCCAGGGGACTGGCAGGCTACATACTACAGGGGGCTGGAAGGATACATAATCCAGGGGGCTGGCAGGATATACACTACTGGGGGCTGGCAGGCTATATACTTCCAAAAACATTGTTGGAAAGGCCCCCACCAGTTTGCGCCCAGGGGCCCCCACCACCCTAGAACTTTTACTTTTGACCCCTTTTAGAAGCAAGGAAGCATTAAAGGGAGCCTGTCAGCAGATATTGACCCAATAAACCATTACCAGTATGTTTTGAAGCAGCTTAAAGGAAACCAACCATTTGATGCATTATGAAGCAAACATACCTTGAGAATGCTGTAGCTACACTGATGCAGGATCATATCTTGGTTGATCCCTGAGCTGAGTGGTTTTGCTGAAAAAACAATTATAACATTCAGGACCTTGGGAAAGCTGGTGTCAGCATGGCTGCCTAGATCAACACAGGAGCTTGGAATTACAAATGGAGTTTAGTAAAGCATGACTTATCAACCTGAGCTGGATCACTCATACACAGCAGCTAGGGGATAGTGCAGCAATTGATTATTCTGTCTGGCAGGGAGAACAGTGATTGGATCATATTCTCCTGCAGAGAAAAACTAGGAGCTAGGAGAAGCGCTGAAGGAGCCATAGAAGCAAGACAACTTCATTATTATAATGTTTTATCAGCAAAACCACTGGGATTAACCAAGATCATGTTTCATGGCTCAGCATGATCGCATAATCCAGAAAATTAACTTTGAAGTGAGTTGTGAATTGGTTGTATAAAGTCAAGGAGGCGGAGAGTTTAGCACTGAAGTCAGGTTTTCCTCTGTCTCGGAATGTCCCCTACACTGTAGTTGACATCTTGCGCCAGAGCCGTTTACAGATGTCTGGACCTTCAATGAAGTGGGCATTCTTAGGTAATTAAAGCTGGACTTCAGTGCTGAACTCTACTCCTCCTTGACTTTATACAACCAATTTATAGAGAGTTTATAAATCTGATTTTATGGGGATCTTAGGGAAACTATCTAAGCTAAAAGAAAGGGGTCAGATAGTTAATAGGTCTAGCTGTATTTGTGAAAAATGTGGTGACAGGTTCCCTTTAACGGAGGCATCTGTGGGACAATATACATCAGTCTCGCACTGCACTCGCACACTGCACAGCTCTATACATGTACTGTAGACTAAATAGCTAAATAGCTCTTTGCACCAGCTCCATATAAAATATTCTATGAATTGGAATTGAAATGATTGAATGTACAGTATTGCAAAGCTCTGTATAAATGAAGCGGCTGATGTTTAGTATTCCACTTGCACATCATAGCAGTACTGTAAATTCATGAAAGTTCTCCCCTAACATCTGGAGCAAACTGGAGCTAAACTTCAAATGTATTTTAGCTCAATGGATGAAGACCTAGCAAAGACAGTAAGAACATCAGTTATTAATGTGGGAGCAGACTTGTATCATCAGGGCAACTAGGGTAAGGCTGACACCTAAAAGTCTCCTCACTCTCCGGAATTTGTTAGAATCCATAGAAGGATTTAGCTGCAGGAAATATCCAGTAACTGTCGGATAATATGAAGCAGCCATTTGTAACATGGTAATTGCAAACATCACTGAGATGAGCAAATCAGGTCAAGAACTGTAAAACCCCATTCATCAATGTTATGTTTTTAACGGGTTTTCATATCCATATTGTATAATGTGACAGGGGTGATCTAACATTCAGGGGTTAAAAGGGAGGCAATTACAAATATATCATGTACATTTATATGTCCATTTTCATGTCATTTAAAAATTTCTACAATAATTCTTTATTTATTAGGATGTTTTGTGTCCGCACATGGCAAATTGATTGCAAAAATGGTGACTGGTGATTATTATTGGTGGTAGGAGGGAGAAAAAAGAAAGTGTTTATAGGGTGATACTATTTTTGTACTATGGTGCTCATTGGGTGATATAAATTGGAAGCGATTCCGCGAGGAGCAAAGACATGGCACTCACTAGTATAAATAACGTAGGTAGCTTTATTCAGACGAACACAGGACAGGGGTGATGCACGCCACGGCTAGGCGACAGGCCGTTTCGCGCTCAATAGGCTTCCTCAAGCCTCAGACTCTGGCCGTGCGGAGAGGGTGGTGCCAGTCCTGCTAATTAGGTACAACTATGCTGATAGTATGTGTGTTGGTATGGGTGCTGCCACCATCTTGTATTGTAAAGATACAATCGCCACACTGGTTGTGATCCTGGATAAAGTTGAGAGCGAACACCACAATTCAAGAAGTAAAATTTGGATGTATTTGATAGAAAACGTCTTTATCAGGTGTATGAGACTCTTCTCGATTCTATTTACGGTAGTGGTTAGCTCAATTGTATGTATAACTTCCTGTAGATATTCATGGAAGAGCCAGTTGGCTGCCTCTCAGGTTAAAAAACTTCCTGGATCACCAATGGCAGTGGTGGCGAACCTATGGCATGGGTGCCAGAGATGGCACTCAGAGCCCTCTCTGTGGGTACCTGTGCCGTCACCCCAGCGCAGAGTTCACCAAACAGGACTCAAGGCCTCTGGTACTCCCAGGCAGCTCAGGACCCTGGAAGGAAGCTACAATGATAATCCGAACTTCTCCTTTTTACTGTATTGGGGTCCTCTGGTGCCTATACCATTTAAACCTGTGACAGAGCAGGGAGTAGTTACTGCCTAAATCGTTACATTGGCACTTTGCAAAAAAAATGTGTGGGTTTTGGTTGCAGTTCGGGCACTCTGTGTCTAAAAGGTTAGCCATCACTGACCTATGGGTTTATGGGAACTTTCATACCTCTGACCATTGCCAATGATAGGTTGAAGAAGAATCAAGAAGAGTCTCATACACTTAAGAAAGGGACCCTAGAACCCAAAACGCGTTTAGATTTTTCCAATATAGACATACAAATTTTACTTCTTGAATTGTGGTGTATGCCATACCCCATCCCTTCCCCTTTTTTTCCACATTATTCTTCTAAATGAGGCATTTTGTTGTTGAGGTACCGTTTTTTTTCCATTTGGCTTGCAAAGTGTTTGAGTGGAGTCTTCTGCATATTTTGTAAGAAATCTGTGCAAAATCTCTAGAAACCACCCATCTATATGCAGAGAACTAATTTGCAGTCATTTCTGCAATACATATTCTTTGCATGAATTATACTCCTGTTTATTATAACATATTCTTCACTTACATGTTTCAACAGGTCTATGACTATTAAATCTTACCTAATGTTTTGAATAACTTTAAAGGAAACCTACCACTTCTGAAGGTAGGTATGAGATGCAAACACCGGGCACCAGCTCAGGGTGAGCTGGTGCCGGTGCTTAGTCTCGTTAGTGTTAAAACCGCGGTATCGTGGTTTTAACACTTTTTAAACTTTATAGTAGAAACTGCTTCGGCGCTGCGCGTGACCGTGCGCGCGCAACGCCTGCGGCATTTCCAATGTAGGCGCGCGCACGATCGTGCGCACGCAGCGCCGAAGCAGTTTCTGCTAGAAAGTTTAAAAAGTGTTAAAACCGCGATACCGCGGTTTTAACACTAACGAGACTAAGCACCGGCACCAGCTCACCCTGAGCTGGTGCCCGGTGTTTGCATCTCATACCTACCTTCAGAAGTGGTAGGTTTCCTTTAAAGATAAGCTGCCATGTCTGTATGAAAGTACTAGGATTTATCACAATTATAAAATTAGTATCCATTTTTTTTGCAGGCTTTATTTCTGATACAGTCAGTCCCAGGTTACATGCATGATAGGTTTTTTCTCAAGTTGAATTTGTATGTAAGTTGGAACTGTATATTTTATAATTGTAGCCCCAATAATTGGATTTTAAAAATGTTGGGTTGTCATAAGAACAAGGATTAACGATAAAGCTTAAATGCAGATACCCTTGATAACAGTTACAGCTGATCATCATAGCCTGGGGATAAAGTACAGTAAATTACCAATTTCCAGAGGTCCTTTTGTAACTAGGGGTCGTCTGTAAATTGGGTGTTCGTGAGAAGGGGAACGCATGTATTTCCATCAACTCTAATCTGGAGTATATGACCCCTGCTAATCCTCTAAGACACTGATTATAGCTTTAGGATCAGGGTTATCATTAGGGTTAGAATTAAAGTAAGGTTCACCCTAACACTAAACCTGGGTGTACAGCTTCTTGTAGATTCTCAGATCCTCCCTGCAGTCTTATTCTGCAGTTCTACTTTGTTCCATCTCTCCTTTGCTTTATTCTAAGATATTTAACAGGTTATCAATAGATTGGTGTTAGAAACCTGTTCAGCAAATAACTCAACCAAAACTATGCTTGGCTTAAGCTGCCAGACTGGGTAAGCGGTGGCAAACTCACTCTGTGAGGTCCTTGTAGGATATAGACCTACCTAAAGCTAAACCGCCCTGATAAGGGTGAGCCTGCTATCAAAAACCTACCTAATGGACCCAGTGAGACCCTTCTAAGGTGAAAGGAATAACTTACTTCATCTAGCAGCTGCAGGATGATGGAGTGGACAGGTAACAGGAGGTCAGATACAGACCAGTGTTAACACTAGGACATGGAAATGCGTCAAGGCCTAAACACAAAGCTGAGTCACCAGGAGAGACACAACACAGAGTAACAAACAACAGATACAAACAGACAAGCAGAGTCAGACAGGACAGGGTCAAAACCAAGAAGACGACAAAGCAAAGAAACATATAACAAGAGAATGGTCAAGTAAATGTAGCAGAGGCCAGATGCATTGAATAGCAACGTAATGACAAGCAGCAATAGAAACTATAAGGGGACTTGTAGAACAAGCAAGATGCAATGGAACTAGGCAGGTATATAAAGGAGTTCCTGGATGCCGCCGACAGCATGTGACTGGATCAGCCGTCCATCCCTCTAGTAACCCTTGTTGGACAGGGCTGGGCTGCAGAGAACTGGGTGTGGCTCAATCAATACCAACATAGCATCAACCTAAGTCACAGTTTAAACACATAAAAACTATGGAAATCAAAGCCAACTAAGTCTCTTAGGTCCCCTCTGCGGACAGAGTAAGACTTTGGCATGGATGTTGCAATAGGGTACAGACGGAAGAGAGTATAACTGCAGGATTACAAAGTTTGTTATCTATTGCCATGGAGATGCGTAGATGTGAGAATGGTTTGTATTAACAAAATAATGGCAATGTTCTAATTAAGTTCTCTTCAAATGGCTGGTTAATTTAAGAACCTTTTAAGAAATAGTGTGGAACTAAGGTTCTTGTGCCAGTTTTTGCTCGTTCGTCCATGTCCATGAGTTTAATCCATGGGGTTGTGTCCACGCAACCCTTTTGTGCGATGGCTGCGCTATTCTTCATGCGACACAAATTTTGTCATTGAAATGCACCGTGCATGGCCCATGTGAAAGGTGTACCAAAAACAAGTCTGTGCACTCTCTCTGGGCAGTGAAGGGAGTGCCAGATTCATGAAGAACGGGCGGCAGAATTCATGAATCTGTTGCCCCCTGGACACTAAACATTTTTAGAAAATCAGTATCAATATCAGTATCTAAAACATACTGTTCCATTTTATCTTTTTTAACTCTTTATTATCTCTCTTAACATTAATGGTAAAACTTCAAGTCTTTTATGTCAGGTTTTGTCTCTGTCACATACTTTTATTTTGAGAATCTGTAAATGTCAAAGATAATAACATGACAATTACTGAGCCGCACTGTTAAGTTTCCTAGGAACACAAGGACAAAGTCAGTGGATACAATACATTTGTAGCCCAATATAATGGAAAAACATATTGAGAAGCTATCCTTACACCCATTGTCTTTCTTCAACCATCACCCTCCCCATCTCACATCTCCTATTTATTTAGAAAGTACTTGAACAATTTGTCCTTTTCCATTCTCTTGGATCCTTTGATCTTGAACTTTTTGCAAATTGTTAATCAGTTAAAGACTAAACCAGAATTCAATTACTGAACAAATTTCTGTTTGCCATTCACACTACTGCCTTAGAAAGTAGAACATCGAGGGAGGTGAGTTCAGGTGCAAGAAATTTACTAAAAATGTTACCCTAGTTTAACTAAGATTTACACCAGATCAAGTTACAACAGATCAATAATTCCCCTCTCTCAGTTTAGATATTTATGTAAAAGTTTGATGTTCTGCACAGTCCCCCGTTGATTACAATAAGCTTTGTAATATACTAATTAGAGCAGTTTTTGTGTGACTTTTTTTTGCTCCTTCTTTCTCCTGTGGTGAGCAGTGTGTCTGAAGTCATGTACATAGCATGAAGATAACGAAAGGAGACTAAAAATTAACTCTGTATTAACTTTCCATAGCTAGAGAACATTTCCCTTGATGATTCATCTCTTTGAGGAGATTAGACAGGTTACTTTATCTCTCAGATGTCAGAGGATACAGGACAGAAAGCTGATTGACACAAATTGCGTAAATAAGAAAGGCAGGGGAATAAGAATGACACACAAACACATTTCTTTATTAAAGTACATAACAAAGTTTACTATTATCATCTACACCATTCATTTATGAAATTTTGTTAAAAGTTTAGTTACGCTTTAGGCCAGTGGTTCTCAACCTTTCTAATGCTGTGACCCTGCAATACAGTTCCTCATGCTGTGGGGACCCCAAACCATGCAACTCGCAGTAAAAACACAGTAAAATTTTGGCTCCGATGGCTTTAGGCGACCCCCGGTTTTGGTCGTTCGACCCCCGCTGGGGTCCCAACCCACAGGTTGAGAACCACTGCTTTAGGCAATTGTTAAAATATATCGTAAAAAATCTTTAACAATAGGTGTCATTTATAATAAACATAATGTAATTGTGTTTCAATAGATTTGTATTCAGTTTGATCACAAAGAATATTTACACAAGTATAGTCATAGGTTATAAGAGGTAAGGCAGTATATTTCTGACAATCTTTTTATTGTGCTATTACTTAACATTTATGGATGCTGCTACCATCACTAGCTTAACTCACTTTATATCTTATTACTGAGGTCAAACCAAATTGCCTATAAAACAAGGCATAAACAAAGAATCAAAATAGGATTACGTTCGGAAAACAAAAATATTCTACAATAACTAATGCATCACTTCTGATAAACATTCTACTTAGAAAGTGAAATCCTAAGCTTTCAATCTTCTTAAACACTAATCCTTTATATATAATGCAGTCTGCATTTCCTTATTTAGTTGTTTTTTTCTGGCATTCATATTTTTATTTGGGTCTCATTGCACCAGTCTCCTTTCACAACATTTCACAACCACATATGGTCCACATCGTGCCTACATTTCCCAGATGAAACACTACCCCAGGGATGCAACTTGAAGTTTCATAGTTAGGAATGGTGCTAGGAGGCCCATTTCTGCATGGGACAACTCCTAAGTTCTAAAAGTATAATTACAATAAGGAATTGGTATCTCACATTGATTCATGGACTCCTTGTTTCTTACAAAACCATGATGCTTGAAGTTCCATCCTGGGTAGGGTTCGGTCCAAGAAACACAATTGCATGATGAAGGCTTGTAGTGTAGAAATCTCATCTCTAGCCGGCTGTGCAAGGAAGATACTACCACCCAATCACAGGATTTCCAGAGAGTCTTACTGCTTGGAGTAGGGGTGGCACAAGGCAGACAGCCAAGAAGTTGAGGAGTGGATAAATGAAAACATCGCAGAGCCTGAGGGGCTCTGATGACACTCCCAGTGACCCTAAGGCTCATTGAGGGAAGAGGCAAGCGGTCTGTTCCATAACACTCCAGCTAGGCATGAAATGTTGGTTGGGGGTCATAAGACTGCTAAAGCAATCAGTGGCTTCAACAGCCCCCGATTAAACAAAACAAGTAAGTCATTAAAGGTAACCTGTCATCAGAAAATGTTCTAATAAACCACTACCAGCATGTTGTGAAGCAGATTAACACCGTCCAGATCATGTATCTTTCATGGCTCAGTGTGGTGGCATCATCCAGAAAATCAACTTTGAAATTAGATGTAAATTGGTTGTATAAAGTCATGGAGGCGGAGAGTTTAGGACTGACGTCAAGCTCTCCCCACCTCAGAAATAAGGAGATCTGGTTAGTAATGTGCCTGAATGCAGACCATCAATTAAAAAGAAGAGGGCATGCTGGTAGTGGTTTATTAGAACATTTTCTGATGACAGGTTACCTTTAATGACTTACTTATGTAGTTTAATCGGGGGCTGTTGAAGCCACTGATTGCTTTAGCAGCCTTATGACCCCCAACCAACATTTCATGCCTAGCTGGAGTGTTATGGAACAGACCACTTGCCTCTTCCCTCAAGTTACCAAATTACATGTTCCTTCAAAGTTGATTTTTTTGGACAATACCACCGCGCTAGGCCTTGAAAGAAACATTATCTAGAAGGTTTTCAGCTGCTTGATGATATACTGGTAGTGGTTTATTACGTCAATTTCTGCTGACAGGTTCCCTTTAAAGCCCTCTGAGGTCGCAAGTCTCCCAAAACTAACTATGACATTATTGGGGAGCAACAGCTTTTAAAGTGCAAGCAACGATCACCGGTGTTATAGGTGAGGGTGAGCCTCTAAAGCCAAACATGGACTTCTGTATATTGCAGTTTGGGTCCACTCAACCTTAGTGGATAGGTTTTCAGAGGTTTTTCTTAATTTCCAGAAAAATCTCTTCAAATTGTATTGATTTACAATAGCAAACAAAGTACATTCACAAGAAAGGAGCTGTCCCTGGAAAAAAATCAGCCATGATTTTATGATTTCATGCTTCTCCTTTAAGGTTGAAACTAAATGTGGTCATTAAATATTTAAAACTACAGGAACTTTTAAATGCACAGAAAGAAAATCCCCTAAATTCTAAATTCCAATCTGGGCTATTAAATAGACTATTTCTAAGTGCTGCTTTCCGTTAAATATGGTTTGAATACTTTGTATTTAAAATTAAATGTAATTATTTTTTCCGTTGATTTAATTAGAAACAAAATGTACAGTTTAGACTGAAGGCTTTTATATATGATCCGAATCTCTCCATACACAACAGAGGCATCAGTGGCACCTGCAGGCTACTGGGAGGTAGTACATTTCATTATATGGTTTATACACTGCTATGAAAAGTTACCTCTTACATTTCCCTTTAATGTGTAGCATAAGAACCACATTAGAACAAATTGCCTTTACTCGCCGGATTATCTACAAAATGTGTTTAATCTGGAACAATTGGAAAGCCTTGGAGTCTGTAGCGATGAGCACTGCAGCATGAACTCAAGGTGAACTCAGCACTGGGAGATTGCCCTGGCATTGGAGTCATTGATTCCACTGGCGTCATGCCTCTTGTGTGCAGAGGAGCATCAAGACAAGTCCCTGCCCTAATACCGGACGTATATTTATCAAGGGCCTCATCCATCACCTGCATTGTTCAGGATCTGAAATTGTGAATTAAAGATCTGTATTTGCAACGCCATTATCTGCAGAACAGGATCAAGAATGTAGATTTATGAAGAGGGTCTTTTTAATCTTACCCATAAACCAGATGAAAAAAATGCCCACCAGGCAACTGCGAAGTTAAAGGGAACCTGTCATCAGAAATTGGCCTAATAAATCACTAGCAGTATGTTGTCAAGCAGTTGAGCAGCTTCTAGATGATGTTTCTTTCATGGCCTGGTGAGGTAGTATCATTCAGAAAAATCAACTTTGAAGTGAGATGTAAATTGGTTTAATGAAGTCAAGGAGGCAGAGTTTAACACTGAAGTCAAGCTCTCTCTTCCTTAGAATGTCCCCTCACTGTTATTGATGGTGCTGTGTCATCGTTGACCAGATCTCCTGAAGTCCAGAGGATGATATCAGTAAATGGGAGGAGGTATTCAGTGGCAGTGAGAGCTTGACCTTAGTGTTAATTTCCCCGCCTCCCTGACTTTATACATTCAATTATCATCTCACTTCAAAGTTGATACTCTGGATGATGCCACCACCATGGGTCATGAGAGAAATATAATCTAAAAACTGTACAGCTGCTTGACAACATACAGCTAGTGGTTTATTAGGTCAATTTCAGATGACAGGTTCCCTTTAAGGGAAGGACAAACAGTTGAATGATGTGACTCATAGTCATGTTTCAGATACACATTGCTGCACATTTACTTAGGACCTTACGTCACTTTTCTGTTATATTTTGAAGGTTCTAGCTAGTGCAAACCGCTTGCACATGTATTTAAGAAATGTCTGCACCACATTATTGTCTCATGTGACCCTTTTGTGTCGCAGCTGCATTATTCTTTACTCGTCACAAATTTCATCACTGAAATGGACGTTCTGGTGCACAAGTGGACTGTGCCCCACATTTAACATGCAAAGTCTGACAGAAATTCATGAAGAATTTGTGCCAAAACTCCTTAATATGGCGCACTCTGCACGCTACACAGGCAAACTACAGTTTTTATTAAAGGTGCCCCAATATTTCCTGAAGAACGGTAGAGGACAACCTTTATGCAATGACTCTCCTGGCAACTTGACACCAAGGCAAGGCTGGTAAAGGTAAAAGTTGTCCTGTGATTCTTAATGGATGGCACTCTAGCTGTTATGGCATATTGATATTTCGGAGACACTATAGCAATTACAAAAGGCACACACATACAAATATACACAATGGGGCACATTTACTAAGGGCTTTGCGGCCCTTTGCATTGCACTTTAGTCGGACTGTTCACATTCTTCATGGCTTAAATGGCTTGCACAGGTATGTAAAAAGAGTGTGCTCTGAGATTTTGGTGCACGCAACCCTTTTGGGGCCGTGCCGTCGGACAGTCGGACTGAGCGGGGTATTTCCCTTTGAAATTTTGTTGCACGACCTATGTTAAAGATGCACCACAAAAAAAAATGGTGAACTCTGTCGGACCTGAGCAGGCAAGGGACGCATTCATGATTTCAGGCGCACAATCTTAGTGAATCGCTGCACGCAGCATTGTGGACAAAATGCACTGTCATTGTACTCGAGCCGCAATGTAAGTAAATGTTCCCCAATGTATAAGAAACACAGATGCACATAAATATACAGTATATACCCAGACACAATATACAATACTCACATACCTGTACAATACTAATAATATTGCAGTAATGAATAAACCACACATAAGTATGTACCAACTGGGAATACACTGCACATTACTATATACCGCCAAAAAATATATTGCACTCCAGAGAGAAATAGACATCATTTACTGTATAAATCAGTCATAGCTCCGACCTTCTACCACTGTGCTGGCCTGCTCCACCCTAGTCTTCATCCAGATGAACCCCTCAAAGATGACAATTTTTCATCAGTTACAGAACTTTGATCATACCGATAATTGGCACATGGAAGGCATTAAGTTTGTCAGTGTTTTTGGGTACATGTATACATGTATTTGGTACACAAAGAGGAAGTGTAGCTGCCATGTTCAACACATGTCACAGAGACTTTCAGTTACAGAGCAATGTATATCTGCCATGCTTTTTCAAAAGTGTTAAAATCTATTAAAAAAACTTTTTGTTTTTGACCAAACATTACTGTGTTGTCCTGGGAAACCTGAATGTTAATGAATGACCCCAAGGTAGCCTCAACCGTGACTGGATAGTGCTTGTTTTATATGCAAATCAGTTACAGTCTTAGCATTCTTGGGCATTCTTGGCAGTAGATGGGTAGCATTCGCTTATACACATCTTAGTGACCTTGTGATGACCACTGCTACTATCCAGAATAAAGATAGATGCCATAGGAATTACTCAATAATATGGTAAAAGGTATAAATTTGGAGTCATACAGTCTACAGTACTTTCCATGATTGCTAATGGGTGTGGTGGTGGATCAAGTCTTTGAGCAGGCCTCAAATGTGCTCAATCATGTTATGGAGTATTCTGTATTATATAGACTAGGAAATGGGGCATTGTCCTCTTGGAAGGTTCCAGTAGCTACAGGAAAGATAGTCAACATATATGGGTGTACTTAATTGGCCAAAATGTAAAATGTCTCAGAGTTTAGAGTTTTCTCCAAATTTATCAGAGGACCAAAAGTATACAAAGAGAGAGTTTCCAAGGCTGCCACCAGTGTGTGGTTGGGGATGACTTGACCCTGATTTATTTCAGGAGTGTAAAGGGCAACACTGTGATCCTTGGTTGCATTGCAGGAGTGATAAAACATATATCTGTTTAGACCCAGCCATATTTATTATTGTTCACATTGTACGGTGGCTCAGTGGTCAGCACTAAAGCCTTGGGGTCCTGGGTTCAAGATCAGTCCAGGTCATCATCTTCAAAGAGTTTGCATGTTCTCTCCGTGTTTGCGTGGGTTTCCTCTGGTTCCCTCAAAACATACTGGTAGGTTGATTAGATTGTGAGCCCCATTAGGGACAGGGACTGATTTGGCAAGCTCTGTGCAGCGCTGCGTAATCTGTGTGCGCTATATAAAATAAAGGAATTATTTTTATTAATTCATGTACTAATGGTATACAACATTGGCTAAATTAAGTTTTGCACACCTGGTGAAGTTACCCTAGTCCACCTGGCACACCCCATGATCTCGCCACCCTTGTAGGCACTGCAGACATTTGTATGAGAATTGAGAACAGTTGTCAGCCACAAACATGTAATTACCTCCCATGACTAGAGAAAGGCTGAATTTCTATGTATCTCCAAATGCAAGAGAATTTCTCCTCGTCTTTGAATCAAGCTCTGAAGTTACAAAATAGAAATGGAAGATAATTTATTGTGCACCTGTTTGGTAGAAATGAATCTGCATACAAAATTTGCCAAGTTTGAAGAGGCTTTAATTATCCTTGTAAAA
The DNA here is from genome assembly GCF_040894005.1 of Engystomops pustulosus. NCBI lineage: Eukaryota > Metazoa > Chordata > Amphibia > Anura > Leptodactylidae > Engystomops > Engystomops pustulosus. The sequence continues at coordinate 177,572,200 of NC_092415.1, read as the reverse complement.
AGTTGATGAAAGAGCTGAAAGCAAACTACAGATAAAGGGTACAGAGAATCCATAAAACTTATATAATAGAGGCGACTCCCACTGCAAATTAAAGGGTTAAAGTTCACGGTTTCATATACAAGTCATTACAATGAGACTGTAATTTCTGTATAAAATCTTGAGAAACTGGGGGCAATTTTTAAGCATTTAAAGGGAACCTGGCACCAGACAATCCCCCCCCCCCATGTCCCCACAAACAATAATCAACATATCCTCAGTTTTTATAACACTTCTGAGTCCTCCATACTTTGGACATCCCTTTGTAGTAGTCATAGAGACTATCATACTTTTTATCTCTCCGTTCTATCATGCAGTGTAGTATATTGAAGACTCTAAACTTTATGAGAATTTTTTATGCATTTTTATAAAAAATATTTAAAATACATACAGCTGAGAAGTAATACATTTCCAGAATTGCCTCTAACTATATGCCTAGTATAAATGTGAGTTTTGTTAAAGTTTTTGCTTGTTCCCTATGCATTTTGGATGAGTATTAGTTCGTTTTGGATATGGACCCAAACAACATCAGACCCAATTTTCAAATTCTGTTAGAAACTTTTATGATGGTTTAGTTATAATGTTTTCTTGGTTTACTGACGTTTTGCATAGACTGAACAACGGAGTTAAGTTCAGCCTACATAAATTTGAGAAATAGCGGAGATAAATAGAGGACCTCTCTACTTGCTAACAAAACTAACTTTATGAGATTTTTAAAAATATTCTCAAAAGAAAAATATAGTAACCTCCAGCAGCCAATCAGGGTACAGCTTGTATGGTTAAGGAATTGGTTACAAAATGAAATGCAAGTTGAGACGGATTTTGTTGTGGAAATTTTTAGACATCTTCACTTATGCAATTTTCCATCTAAATAAGAGGCTTAAATAATATTTCTACCTTTGAGTTTTGAGACCTTGTTTGCGATGAGAACAGTGCCCCTGTTATCCATGGGTAATGCCAGGAACTGCAGCCTACCCACAGTCAGAGGTATTGATGGTTTTCACAGCCGAATGGTTTGGATGACAGATTTTCTAAACATTGATAAGAAAAGTGTCTGCTCCAGGAGAGAACATTGTAACAAAATGCAGATGACAGCTACACCTGTAAAGGAGGGCCATCGGGGAACTATGAATAATCCGGATGCGCTATGTGTCAAGATGACACATCTGTAATGTAGACATTAGGTATAGCAGACGCGTGCACTGAAAGAGAACCTGAGACACCATAAGGGGTTTGTCAGTTTTACATTATCCAAAACTATTCATTGTTGAATGAAAAGTCATGAAACTTATATACAAAGCGAGACATTTATCCTAACATTTGGAAAGTGTAAATTTACATGTGATACATTATTCACAGCGGCTGATACTAGATAACAAAGAATTTCATTTTTCTCAACCAATTTGTTGTGTGGTTGCATAATTTGTCATTCCTAAGCCACGCCCCTTTGAAGAAATCCACACCCCTTTTATTGTGGTTATTTGCCGCTTTCAGAGATTAAGAGGGAAATGTTTTGATTAATTTCTACAAGTCTCTTTGTGAGTGAGGAAATTATTCCAAGAAGCTAAAAAACTTAGACAACCCTAGTGATGCTCAGAGGCCAGAAGTAGAAACCAAACAAATCAACAGCTCAATTTCACTTCTAACACTACACAGTGCTGCAAGGCAGATCATGGCAAGAACATAGCAAGGTCACTTGGGTCATGAGCACTCGAGCCTTTACCGCATAGTTGCCTTTTCATTGCTCGGGATCTATTGTTGTCCGTCATCCGACAGTGTGCATGAATGCACACTGATGTGAACTCAGCCTTAAAGGCAATTTAGATATTTTAATGTATGTAGAGGAAGTGAGTTAGAACATTTTTAAAAACTTTTAATAAAAAAAATTACACTGCATCATATGTTTTATTATGTTTTAATACAATTTTTTTTTAATCTTTTGTGAAAAAAAGTCTTGCCATATTCTGACAGCAATAACGTTTTCATACTACAGTGTACAGGGCTTGGTAAGGTGTCATTATTGGTGGGACAAGCTTACATTTTCATTGAGGGGACAGTACGGCCTTTCGATCACTTTTTATTTAAATTTTTATGAGTTGTAAAACGGCCAAAAAAGCGATTTGGGCATTTGGGAGCCATTTTCTGTTACGGGGTTCACCATCAGTAATTAATCATTTTATATTTGAATAGATTGGACATTTTGGGATGCAGCCATACCTGACGTGTTTATGATTTTACTTATTTATTTATTTTTATATGTGTACTAGTGAAAGAGGGATGATATAAATTTTTATATATTTTTTAATTTATATTTTTTACAACTTTTTAAAATTCTTTTTTTTACTATTATTTCTATTATATCAGGCCTCCTAGGGTAGCTCTAGGATGTCTGATTACTTATACAACATACTGCAATCGTATGAGCAGGCTCCCAGCTGCCATGGCAACCGATCGGCGCCCTCTGATGACATCACGGAGGGCGACGATCTCCTATCCAAAATGGGGAGCCCATTGGAAGCCCTGTTAGGTGCCGCTGTGGGCTTGTAATACAGCTGACACCGGCAGCGTTGGCCCTCTCCATACTCCCCTTACTGCTGTTGAGTCCTATAAGAGCCATCAGACTCATCCCTCCTGGCCCTGCACATTGCTGGAATGAAGGTGGCATAGTACATATACATTGTAGATATGCAATGAAGCCAGGGGTTCACTCAATGACTGTGCAGGGGCCTAGGTAACTCTAAGTATTTATTTACATTGTGAGTTCAGACAAAAATAAGAAAGGGCGATTTTGGAAACTGAACAAACGGTGGGTGGTTTGGTCTCCCAAATCTCCCTTATAGGCTTGCTTGCAGCAGAAGAGTAGGACTGGGTTAAAGTGATTGCAGAAGGGGCCTGTGCTTGGATGTCCAACAGGTTTGAGGAACAAAAGGTCTTCACAGCACTTTCCTCTGATCCAGACTGGTTCTTCTGACTTGGTTGCTAATATTAAAATGGCAACACGAATGATTCTCTTAATTAAAATCTCCAGCTCATCATAAAAGAGAAGGATCGATCAACTATTTTATATTCACGTATGAGGCCTCCTGACCATCCCCTACATTATCTTTTCTCCAATCTTTGTGGTTTGAGTATTGTCTTTGGCAGGTTGGACCTCTCATACAGCTACATGGCAGAGTGAATACAAGTGTGTATCAGAATCTTCTTCAACAAGATTCCTTCCTTGTGTTCTGGACTCAGCTAGCAATTTTCACCCGGGATATTTCCCCCTGTCAAACATTGAAACAATAAAATGGCCACAGCCCAGAGTCAAGATCTAAACCCAATAGAAAACCGCTGGAAATCCTTGGTGACTGTGAAAGAAAAGTGGACCAAAACCTCAGCAGAGGTATATGAGAGACTAGTGAAGTCCTGTGGCTGCAGATGTACTGATGTCATTCATAGCAAAGACCTGTGCACTCCCTACTGATTGGTGACTGGTGGGACGTTCAGGAAATTTAGTTATAATCTTTCTCTGAGTCATTGGTATTTTCTAATTATAATCATCACGTTTTTTTGCTAAATGAATGTTCTATGTTAATATACTTTAGGAATTTGGTAAAACACTGTTGTAGTGCCATGGTATTCCCTTTATGTCCTCTCAAAATCCATCAAATGTTGATATCATGAGTATTACAATATTTCCAAAAAAATCAAGTGGTCATACACTGTGATCTCCAGTGTATATTATAAGTGTATTACCCCGACCTAGATTTTAGTTGAGGCCTTCAAAAATGTTAGATATCGGGGAAATAAGAATTAGTTAGATTTTTTTGTCTACTTCAACTTTGTTCTTGGCAGTTTTCAACATATACACGGCTTGGCCAAGCTGAACATGTGTGTTTATGGAGAAGTCAGCTGAGAAAGTTTTGGCCAAACAAGTATTTGTTTGACAGCATCTAAAATGTAAGGCCAGGTAAAAAGCTGTTTGACTGAAGCTATTGAAGGTCCATAATGGACTGGTCCAGCTTTCTCCATAGCTATGGTTGAAAGGATATCTCCTACCACTTTTCTAGAAGCTGTCTTTAGACGGGTTCAGTAGGATGTCAGAGGTTTATATTAGAAATAAATCATCTCATATGATAATTAAGTAATCACTCAAAACATATGGAAACTATTTGGGATTTGATACCATACTATGGATAAACAATGTTCTCTATCTTCCAGTTCTCAACAGATATCTTAAAAATCCAACATTCTAGATAAACAATATGTGAAAAGCTTTTACTTTTCCAATATTTACCTATTTATTATGTGTGTTTGTGGTGATCCAGCATAAATCATTGTGACTTCCAAATTGTGGGTTTATTAATCAATAAAAACAGGTGCTTTTTATCCGTCTGGAAACAGGCCGCCTCTCTTCCATTCACCGTGATAAACCCTGGTAATTCAGTGAAATGATGCAACTTCAGCAATTTATTTATTGACTCACTTGAAATTCTCATTTATCAAAGATTAATTTCTTATTCCAAAATAATTTGCTTTTATTCGCGTGCACTTTCTGCGCAGACTATTAAGATCAATGGCACATAAGTCATGGGATGATTGAGTAACTCATATATTTTTTTATATTGCTGTAAAGAGGTCTGGAGCAATAAAGAGAATTGAAACAAATAAAACAAAGTGAGAATATTGGATAGAAATCACTTCCTACTGAATAATAGCTTCTACTGTGATCATGAACATGTTTTGCGGCATATTACAAGTTATTTATAACATATGAAACGCAGTTCTTTCCCTTATGTCACTTGCTTTTATTTCTGTCTATATTTTATTGTTAATGGGTCTTTAGAGGGACTGAATATTTCTGTGCAAACACTTTGGTGGAGTAAGGATCCTTAGAAACTGTAATAATTTACTTATCTTTGCCTATTTAACAGCAGAATATTTCACTAATATCAGCATTTGAACCCCACGTGAATCATAATATTATGTATACATCTATCCCCAGTTCAATATCAGGTCCAGCAATGCCTATGACACAGGTCACTGTGCTGGAGATGTGAATTCTGATCTCTACCTATAGTATGGGACAGGGACAGGGAATCTTCTGAGATCAACTTGTAGTCTTTCTTGCCAGAATATGTTGTAAAGGAGATTTTATTGAGCCTGATAGTACAGCGGAACATGAAACAGATCTGGGGACATAGTGGGAGATTTATCAGAAATGCAAAACTGTTCTAGTTGCCCATGTCAGCCAATCAGAGCTCAGCTTTTAATTACCCACAGCAGTTTTTGAAAATGAAAACTCGGCTCCGATTGAGCAACTCAAACTGTTTTACTCTGAGACACTTCTGATAAATCTTCCTCAATTGTGGCTTCATATGGGGGAGATTTATCAAGCCACCCATGACATGGGTGTCATGTCAATTTTTTGGAAATCTTAAATGAAATCAGTCACCATGCTATACCTAACCAAACTAACTGCTATGTTACGTAGTGCTGTGCCCACCTACACCTTTGTCTTTTTTTTACAGCTGTACTTTTCATGCCAAAATTTAATATAAGAAACGTACAAATAAGGTTGAACTGCTTTGGGGGGGGGGGGTTAGGTTTTAAAGCATGGAATGAGAGACTGCCATTATATACAGCCAACTGAGGTAGCCACCAGAACAGGGGTTAAATAAGAAGCAAGCTGCTGAGAGGGAGGACTAGGAATAGTTAACAAGCACCAGAGACTACAGGACGGTAGTGAGTAAGTGATCTAAACCCAAATAGTCGAATAGAGTGGATGCTATGTGCTTTTGGCATTTTTTGTTATGCATTGAAATTGAGTTAACCCAACTACAAACAGGTTCAATTATTTGTCTGGGGCTGTAAGTAGAGCACCTCAAGGCTTGTTCTCCACAGCAATTACAACACCATCCCACTACACTTTCACTCTGCCCAGGAGCAGTTTCTCATCCTTCCCCCTTCAGCCAAATCACTCCTGGTTAGAGATGAATAGTTCTGTTTAGGTGCAGAACAGAAGCAATTTCGATTAAACAGTGCTGCGCCAACGACATTCAAAAGTTAACATTCTGGCCCCTCAATTGGTGCCAGAGCAGAGCAGATCACAAGTTTTACCGACGGTGGGTGAGCTTGAACATCAAACCCAAACAGGTCCCCAACATTGCAGTTTGTATCTGATCCGCACTACTCCTAGGCTCCATTGAGATGTGGAGCATTAGACCATGCCCTTTTGGTCACATTAGCCGTAATGTGTCTCAAACCATGCATAAATGTGGGGCAATGCTTTTTTTTGTGCCAATAAATATTTCCAAATGTGTCCACAGTGATGTGGTCAACCAGAATGGCCAGTGTTTGGCTAAAAAAAAATCTGATTTGCAAAAACAGTCAATCTGACAACTCCCTAGAAAAAGATAACTCAACAAAAGCCATAAAAAAGCCAAGTTAATACATTCTGCAACTGTTTATGTAACTCGTGACCTGTATTATTACATTTTGCCTCTTCTGTTGGTACACAGCGACACAGAGACAGACAGGGGACATCAATCTGCCTTACAATAAACAGTAGCAAGTGTGATCCAAATGAAACCTGGAATTTTAAGATGCATAAAAGTATAATGAGGGTAAAATGTTCTGGATTTAACTGAAACTTTTGGAAACAAATATTTATTGTAACAGAAGGTTCCAAGGTCATGTGAGTAGTCTTCAAGTACAACTCTCTGCATTTAGTGTTGCTAGAAAATAGCATATGGTTAGTAAATGAAGAGCCTGAGAGCATTAGTTTATTAATATAAGAGCTGTGCTGGCCATCTTTCATTATTAGAGACTCCATACCACAGGACGCAAAGCAGAAGAAGTAAGACTGCATTATGCTCTTCCCCTATTAGAGTTTAATTGGTGAACACATCTGCTCCATTCATTTACCACTAATGATATCTGTGCTGTCCAGCAGAGGGCAAGCTCAGTCTATCATTTTCCTGTCTTATCAAGTACACTTAATATTTCTTTTAAGCACTTTCTTACTTTGCATTAGTGTCACAATGAAGCAGAAGTGGCTTTTATTCAAAGAAACAACTCTTACGTCTGACTACATTGTGAACGTAATGCGAAGGAAATGCAAATAGTGATATCTGTTTACCTGAAGGTTGTCACTTATGATCAAACTGATGTGTATGTGTAGTATATGGGCAAACCATATTGTAGATTAATATATACATATATTATGCATAGGTGTCTCTATTTTGTCAGAAATTGTAAGGGTGAATGAAGGGATGATTTCCTTCAAGGGATCAAACTAATAAGATCATGCAGTCTACAAAATGAAAGTTTCCAGTCTTGAAAGAATCAAACTGATATCTCTTCACCAATTGAAACTGATTGCAGCTATCTCTTTTAGTTAAAATAGAAAGCCTTGCGTAGGATGGTGGAAGAGGGCCACAGGGATCCATTGAAATCAATGGCCGCCCATTGATTTTGAAAAGTGGTGTGTAATTCTTCTGTTTTCACTGCCGAGTAGTGGAGGAAGACAAAAACATGTTCCCCACAAAGAAATCTGTTAAAGTCACAAACACAAGCTTTACTATTCAGTATGTTTCATGTTTCCGAGATTACAAACATAGTCACTGTATTTTTCCTTATAGTATACTACCCAACTTTAGCAAATGTTTTGATTGAATGTCAACTGGAAGAAAAGTGTGGCACATGGAGGCTTTTTTCCAGGACAATTAAACATTAACAGGAGCATAACTACAGCCGTAGCAGCCATAGTTGCTGCTATGGGGCCCGCAGTGTGAGGAGGCCCCGGCATCAGACCTGACACACTAAAGAATGGAGGATGTGCACTATTATATACATATTATGGCCCACATTGTACAGCATAATCTGTATATCACAGTGTATTTCCTCCACTGTGCACAGCATGAAATCTTGTGGGAGAGGACGGGAACAGCATAACTCTTGTCTATAATGATTCCGGTCCAAATGTATTGGATTAATAAGAAGAGCCGGTAGCTAGGAGAAGGATAGAGGGTGTTAATTCTAGATTCTCTTGACCTTTCCCATGTCAAGAGGCAGGCAGCAGGAATGTTCCCTCTCTTCACTACTCTTTATTCTTGTTTGTCTTTTTTCTTTGCTGTATTAGCAAAAGAGGAAGTAGGATACGGTATAGTAGCAGTGGTGGGGAAAAGAATAATATATCCCTGTATGCAGATAATATTTTATTTACTGTACAGGATACTTGGGTAGTTGTTCCACAGATAATACATTTGGTTGAGAAATTTAGGGCGATCAAGGGTATGAACTGTCAACCTCAATTTCACTGAACGCCAGAGTGGGCGAGTATAATGTGGGTGACTCTAAGGTACAGAAAGAAATTGAATATTTCAGGCATCTCGGAATCCAGATTGCATCAAATGCTAGCACTGATCTCCAGCATTAACCCTTTCTGGTGCGTGGGCGTTGCCATCTTTGTTCTGATCGTCGCTCCCCAGAACATGGAAAAGTTATGGAAAGATCCATCCATAACTTTCCAAATGCTTTTACTGCACCCAGACACAGACTCGAGCAGTTGGTTGAGTAGGTGGTTAATAGGTTAAAATGATAGGAAAAAGTGCTCACCATTCCATTTAGTCTCAGTGACCTTATGGAATACTGAGCAGTCAAAAATGCTGGCCATGGGCATTGCATAGTACACAGTACGGTGTTGCACCCATTACCATAGGAATACAATAAAAGAAGATCCCCATGTAGAGGTTAGTGGGCTTATACAATTTGACGGTAATGAGACACTGGACCCAAAATTTTTGTAAGACATTGTAACTACATTGGCTCCAAAACAAGACTGTAGGAATTAGCTTAATTTAGGCTAAATCCTCATGATGTGCATTCATGTTTTTTAAACATTTCTTTAATCATAAGAGCAAAAGTTAAGAAGGTATCATAAAACTATTGCAATGTTTGATCCCAATCGTTCAGTATTTTAGAATATAATGCATCAGTACCTGGTAAGGTGGAAGTAGTTCAGTATTCTGATACATGAGTTCTTAATAATATTTAACACCCAATGTTGTGATTATAGGTTAAAATATTATTAAATATTAATAATCACTGCCAAACCCAGTCACCGCGCTAGAAGCCTTATACCAACGGAAAACTTAAGCCAAGATTGTATGCATATAGCGGAACTGTAGATAATATACATATAATTTAATTGATAATGCAATTTGCCATCACAAAAACTATATTATGTTGGGTTTCCCATCCATTCCCTTGCCTTATATGGCCTGTGGGAATGACGTTGGATCCTTTGCTCTATACTAGTACTGGTGAACCTTTTACAGACCCAGTGCCTAAACTACAACCAAAAACCCACTTATTTATCGGCAACATTGCCAACATGGCAATTTCATTTGTAACTTATTCAGGGGCCCAACTAGAAGAGGCTGCGTCCCATAGCGGACTCATGAATGGAGCCCACCTTTCTCTTTAAAAAATATACATATTCGTATACTCACATATGAGTTATAATCCCACACAGTATATATACACCATATATACATACATACATCAGCAGTATAAAATACACACATACATACAATACCATATACAGACATACAGCATTTACACACGCAATATCCTTCATGCTAGGGCCCCCTGACACTATGGGCCCTATAGCAGCTGCTACCACTGTGGTTACGCCCCTGAACTTATTGCTCCCTGTTTTTCCAAAATGTTTAATCGTATCCGCACCCTGAGGCCCCTAATACAGTTGAAAGAAGGAGGGAAAATTCAGGCTATCATTGTAGCTTCTTTTCAGGGTCTCTCTATACAGAAAGAATGATTGGGCCAGCAGAAGGACTTCCCAATATAATCTGTCACACCTTCTCCCTCTTACTGCAGTCACAGTCACTTTAAAATGACCCTAAGAGTTCCCCTAGGACTGCAGGAAGATTCTTTGAGTCCTGTCTGGTTAACTCAAAGCTAGCGCGATGGTCTGGGTGCCCAAATGTATGGCTCTGAGTGCCACCTCTAGCACCGGAACCATAGGTGTGACAAGTTTTATATTACTTGCTCTTAGATGTCCATGTAATTCTTTGTTTTCTTCCCTGTGATATTATACAATTCAATTACTATTTTACTGCTTCCATCAGAATAAAATTTATCCCAGTCCTATAATAGAATAAATTGTTTTAAAATGTGTAACACTCCGATCCCCCCCAAGAGGTTTCAAACAGATCTCAGGCAAAAATGTTAAAAAATATCAGTCACTTGTATTGATAATTTCTCCAGTGGTAGAGACCATGGCTGCTATAAAGTACTGCAACATTTACTTTATTCCGCATACTTAACAAAGACACAGTACTGTTCTGCAGTTTCTTCCCTTGAACGTTGCCTCGGGCAGACTCTGTGCTCTGCGCTGCTGAGACCCGCTCCCCTCAAAGAGGAGAAGTGCACTTGTGAATGATGAATCTATATCAATGTGGCGGCGGGACGGTCTCGCCTGACAATAGTGGCTCATAAAATAATTATATGCTTTCAAAGTGAACAATGAACTTTATGGCCCTGACATGACTCCGGTTGCTACTGTATGTCACAATATTTGTGATGGATATTGTGCGAAAATGTAATCAACATCCATGAGGTCAATGAATATTTGTAAATAATAAATGTTCTTTTCTATTTAAAATGGAAAAAAAAAATCTTAAAAATAAAAACAAAAACGTTATAACTGTTAGAAGTCGAGAATTCTATTTAGTGATTTCATATTTTTATCTCCCTTCTAAAAAAGTGGGTGACTGCTCCTATCTCAGGGGGAGGGATTATCATCCAATCCAATTCATGGAACATAGTAATACAGAAATAGGTAAGACAATAAGATATATGAAATAAATCACATTCTACAGATTGTGGCTCTGTTCTCTCTACTCTTCTGGTTCACTTTTATAATGAACTGATTAATTTGATGCAGGGAGTTATTCTGATGCCATATTGTGGTCAGGAAGGAATTATTCCCTAATTTGGGCCAATTGGTATCAGCCTCATAGGTGTATATTTGCCTTCTTCTGGTTCTAGACCAGAGGCATAACTAGGAGAGGCAGAGCCCCTTTGGAAAGCTTCTGGATGGGCCCCCCATTCCCACTTCAAAAATGTACATATTTGTATACTCACACATTTACAGGTCACACATTTATACAGTTATACGCACACATATAGAGCATATACACACATATAGTGCCATATACAATCGTACAGCATATATACACACATTTGGTATAATACAGTAAACTGTATACACATACCGCAGATATACACTCATACAGTAAATACACATGCCATACACTGTATACACATACAGCATATATCACAGATACAGCATATATACATTAGATATGTGTTATATACATGTTAGTTACAATGTGCAGCATTTTATATAATGGTGCACATCCTCCATATTGTATCAGGTTGTATTAAGGGGCCCGGTGACATTGTGGGCCCCATAGCAGCTGCTATGGCTGCTACTGCAGTAGTAACTCCCCTGTTCTAGACCTATAGGTTGGACCTGTGTCTTTTTTGCAGCCTCTTCTTTAAAATTATGAGACCATCGCAGATTCCATTTTCAGATAAACCTACAGGATTAAGTCAGAGATCAGAATCCCGCTTCTTGTAGTCTTACGTATGATACTTCAGAATTCTTGGGGAATTTACTATACACGGGCGCTTGTGCACTGGTCTATGAAGAAATCCCTACTATTTCAGCACCTTCGGATACATCAAGAGTATCTGGACTCCTGTTTTTTCGGTGGTCAGATGTGTAGCGTACAATTTTACACCAGGCCCAGTCTGAGTAGAATTGAGCCGTAAGCGGCAAACTTTTTGTCATTATAGTCCACAGGGTATAGCAAGTGTGCAGGCACCCCGCTTCCAGAGTGCTTGTGTGTGTCAGAAAACTGGTTTACAAGCCCTGATAGATGACCCCCACATTTTGAAAGGTTGACAAGTTGACAGACGACAACATTAGGAATTCTACTTGCTACTTAGTATATTTTTTATTAATTTTACTTTTTTGCTTTTCCACCTCATTTTTCCTATTGAATGTGGGGAAAACATGTACATACTAAATCCCCAGCTAGTCTCATGGGGACTAAGAATTACTAAGGTAGGATTTGTGGAATACACATATTGCACAGTAACAAAAATTTGGACAAAAACACTAATTTGGATGCAACTTTTCTTGGCTCTCTGTGAATCTACAGGCTCCATTCTGGAGGTTATTAACAGATCATGATTGAAAAGTAAGGAAATCCAGATTATAAGACTATTGCCGCCTGTAATATTTAAAGCAGCTTCAAGGCTGACAACCAACCATTCCCCAACAAGAATTCTTTAGTAGACTACAAATTACATGTAACAGCTCTTTGGAGGTCTTTCCCTTGAGTTCAAAATTGAGAAAACAGCTCCAGGAAATAAATCTCCAAAATACACAATAGATGTCAACATTTAAAACAGTTTTCCAGGCAAAGCTGTTTCTGCATTAAGCATATCCCACATGAGTTGATCATAGGCTAAACATTAACTGTAATAATACACTTTATATTCATATTTACTCCTTAGACATCCCAGGAAAAATGCTTTAGGGTATATCAATTTTTTGTGGACAAAATGAAGTTTAGGACCAAGGCTGCAGCTCTGACAATCTGACAACTACTGACAACCCTACATACATACAACTATACAATGGGGACATTTATCGGGGGGGGGGGGGCTTCTAAGGTAGAAGCGCTGAAATAATAGAATAATATTGTGAACGGCCAGGCTTTGGGTATATTATCCTATTTATGCCAGCTTCAAGCCAAGGTTGGCGTGGAGGGGCATGAAGGGTGTGCTGCCGGTGTTGGAGTGGGCCAGCCCTTCCAAACTCATCTATAGCCCTTCTTAGCGAATGCTAAAGTCTTCAATCAGAAACTCCAATGGTTTTATACTCAAAGCAGAAAGTCGGGGATGCTGAATGCAGAGAGATGAGAGCTTGGCAGTGTGAGGACATTCCTCACCTGTGCTCTTGGCGTGCTCCTCCTAAATCTGCCTGTCCCATTGCACTTTTTACTTTAGTTGACATAAAAGAATAATTTTACATAATTGACATAATAAAATAAAAGCTACTGTTCATTTTTCCTAGGGGAGTGTCCATACTCTTATTCTTTTGGCATTGATTGGTGTCAGATTTCCACTATTTCGCTAGACTTGTAAAAAATCAATAGGCAATATACAGGCAATTATCAATAGGCACGTGCACATTGTATGTTAAGAAAAATATTCACCATTCAGTATGTATGAAAAATAAAATTAAAAAACACTTTTGAAATTTCCCAGTACCATTTCTTTTTTTAATTTGGCTGTAGTATATTTCCAGCCTCAAAGACTTCATCATTTACTACAAGAAAATGTGTTACAATTTTAATTTAACATTTCTTGCAAAATAACCAATAAAGGAAACTTGAAATACATCTTGTAGATTTCAGAAGATTTAAATAATAAGGAATTGGTTTACCACATATAAAGACATTTTTAAACCTGATATTAAAGAGAACCTGTCATGCAAATGAGTCCACTCAAAATGAAGACTTCAGTAAAAACTATGATTAAAATGCATTGCCCTTACCCCTAATATGTTCCTTTCCATGGCCGAAATGTTACAAAAAGATTGTTGAAATTAGATCCAGGGTTTAGTCTGGTGGGGACTCCGTACCATCTTGCTCCAATTTGTAACCTGCCTTTTGATAGCGGGAGCTAATGTTTGATCCATGAGAGAGTTTGAAAATTCAGTTTTTTTGTTCTGTCATCAACAAAATGTTCAGTTCCTCTTCCCATTGGCTGAGATAAAGGGGACCTGGACTGTAAACTGGAGTATGTCAAGGACAAGGAGCCTGAGGCTACTGGTGGTGGAGCACAAGCACTCAGACGTTGTTTTCGTTCTGGTATATTTTGTGCATGGGGCAATAAATATGTATTTTATGTGGAAGTGGAAGGGGGACATGCAGAAAAAAATTATTTATAACAATTTTGCATGGGTGTCGGGCAAAAATGAGCCAGGCCCGCCCAGGAATGTCAGGAACAAACCATGCCCGCCCACTCCACAACTCCACCGGCCACCACGCTCCTCCCCGCCCCTTTCCTGCCCACATGGCATGGAGGTGGCACGGCACAAGAATTTGTGATTCTTCCACTGCTTCTACACAAGAAAACTGGCATAGAAGCAGGAATAAATCTCCAACATACTGTAGTTTAAAGGGATCCGTGGGGAGGTTGTTCAAGGCATCTTGGAGATTTAACAACATTAATTTCTATGGATGGAGGTTTTCTCTAATCCTTCACTGATATGGTATTACGGCAAATATTCTTACCTAAAAGCATATCCTATAGAGAACCACAGAATTTGTAGCACCGTATGTAAATCAGTTGTACATAAAACATAATACTATACAAGCAACTTTAGGCTAAAGCCAAAGACAGTGACAACTGGGTGTGCCCAAAGCATTGTCCACCCACAAAGACTGGAAAGACTGCAAAACCCTATGGCAATCAGCCTCTATACATGATTGAGACTTCAGTCAAGTGCAATTGCCCACCATTCTGCCCATAACCTCAGACCTTAAACCTTATATAATTGGGAAAGCTAATAAAAAGATATTTGGTAAATATTGCAATTATAAGCCATGGACAGTCCATGATAGGATGAACTCCAAAAGAGTCTCTGTACTACTCAAGTGCTTCATATCCCTGATGATTGTGTTTGTAGCAGAGGCAAGTTGTATTAATTACATTTCCAGAAGAAGGGAATTAATATGCATGTTTTTCTCCTTGATAACATTTCGAGGAAACTATCTTGAAAAAGCAGAATTAACAGAAGAACACATACAAGAAAATCATATTTCTACGCAGCCGGGCAGAGAAAATTACTCTTGTCAATTAAAGCACTTTAATAGCTCACGCTGGCAAAAGTGACTCATTTTCCCTCAATTGTATTTGGTTTTGGCATGGAATAGCAGAGACCTTTGCTCGATAGAGATAAGAAATGTATATTAATATTGACCTTCCTCCTCATCTCCATGATAATTGTGTTTAGATTGGGTCTTTGCGACCTCTGCTTCTTAAAAGTTACTCCATCCTGCAAAATGGAACTTGGTTGTAGTCCCATTTAGGGCTGGAGCTCAATAGAGATGCCCCTCTGATGGCAGCAATAAGGGACCTTTGCATCCGTTGGATATCACATTTTGCTGGTGGTTTTGTTTTTAGCAATATAAGGGTACATTTACACGAACAAGTGCTCACCCGAATGTAGCCCTGTCCACAGACGTCTGCGGGCTGTAGAGAAGAGATGAGCAATACTCACCCATCGCCTCTCCATAGGAAACAGTGCCCCGTGGCCACAAACATGGGGGATTAAGTTAAATCCCGCCGTTTGTCCGAATCTGGTGGATCCTCTGACTGGCCGTCCCCCGATTTGCGTCGCACGAAAGCCGGCGCCAAAATCCGATTGCGTGCGCCAAAAAACCCTTTTAAATACCTGTCCTAGAGGTGCAAAACGGAAATCGTTGGGATGTCCGACGAAAGTGCAGTCCGCGGGGCCCTTAGTAAATGATCCCCAGTATGCTACCTCACTTTTAAAGGAAATCTTCTATCAATCTCAAGTGTGATAAACCAGTTACTGACTTACTTACTTACTCATAGATCCAGGCACCAGGACTGTTGTAATCTTCTTATATGTGTTATCCATGGTATCCTTCCTTCTGAAATCAACTTTTCAAATTAGGCTGATAAAGCCTCTGGTGTTACCAGCCCCCCCTCTAGTGTAGCTTTATAGGCTGTTACACTGTACAGGAGCATTTCCCCTTGTTCCCTCAGCACATCCCCCTCCGTTTGCTGTATTCTCACACAGTGAGAGGGTGGACGTTACTAGGAAGCAAGGAAAGAGGGGGAAGTGCTCCTGCACAATGTAACTGCCAGGAAAGCGCTTGCACAGAGGAGCTCTGGTAGTGCCCCCAGAGTCCTTCTGAGAAAGAGTTACAAAGTGTATTCATAACACGGCAAACATGATTCATTACCACTTACATGTTATCTACAGTAGTTACCTAGTATAACTAGGACTGAGTATTCAGTTGCAGATTTGATGGCATTCTTGCAATAAGACTTGTTCTTAAAATAAAACTTCATGGTATTTGCCGGATCCCTATTAGCGGGACTTTTTTTTTCAATTAATAGACTAATTTTAAGCATCATTCACATTTCTTAATTTGCTTTTTGATTATTCTTAATGGATCCTAAATAATTGTTTTCCCAGTGCTTTCCGTCCTATCTGTGGCTCATGCGGAGCGTAGAGCAATCACTTACCAGAAGCAATAAGCCTTTTTATAGCAAAATGGACTTTAAGAGAAAGTTGAATGTTAATAGGATGTGACACAATAATT
This sequence comes from Engystomops pustulosus, assembly GCF_040894005.1. Taxonomy (NCBI): domain Eukaryota; kingdom Metazoa; phylum Chordata; class Amphibia; order Anura; family Leptodactylidae; genus Engystomops; species Engystomops pustulosus. Next base: position 177,555,719 of record NC_092415.1, on the reverse strand, counting down.
TAGATGTGAATGAATTTTATCTCATTAGCATTCTGCCAACTGACTGTTGTGCTGGAATTGTACAATGTCAATTTAGGTACCATGTAACTTATTGTTTTGCTAAATGAATTATAATTGCAATTATCATGATGGCCGCCATCTGCCCTGTTCTGCTGTTCACCCATTTTGCCATGTGCCCTGTTTTTAGTTCTAGGCATTCCAAAGAATAATGCAAGATGACAGTGACAATTTGTAAAAATGAGCCAAAAAGATACATTACAAGTATTTTTGCTAAACCTCTAGTGTGTAAAGTGAACCTTTAACACCTTAACAACATGTTACATGCAAATACATTATTGTGCTATTAAGGATGTTTTATGATGGCTTAAAGGCTTAGCCCTCCTTAAACATAGTGGGTGTTTTCAGCATTATTCAGCAAACACCTCCTGGGAACACCCACAATTGGTGGTGGCACCGTTCGTAGGTGTTAACCATTTAAATGGCAGCGACACACTGGTGCTGCCCTTTTGGCTGTGATCTTCAGCTTGAGTCTATATGAAACTCCTGGGCCTGTCATTTCTAATAATCTGTAACAGTGTGCCAGTACAGAAAATATAAATCTTTTCAAATCTATAAAAACCTAATACACCTGTATAAAATTGGCATCACCATGATCAGACCTAAAGAATAAAGGAGAGGTGTCATTTGGAGCTCACAATGAAAGCCGTTGAAGATACAGCATAGAATGGCAATACATATGATAATGCCAGAACAGTCCAGCACAGCCATGCTGGACTGTTCTGGCATTATCATATGTATTGCCATTCTATGCTGTAACTGATATTTTCCCAATCCATGGCTCTTCTACTCCAACCCACGCGCGTCCCCAAATGTTCTTACTATGTACTTCATGATTGTTAATCAAAAGATGCTGTTTGACATGTGATACTTTAATAAAGAATGTTAAAAAAAAAAAAATCAGGAAATGGTGTAAATGCGTTTTTCATCAATTTCACTGCATTTGTATTTTTTTTCCCCAGCTTACCAGCATATGGCATGGAATATTAAATACTTCCACCAGGAAGTACAATTTTTTTATGCAGAGAACAAGCTCCTATACAAAAATATAAAAGAGTTATGTAATAACAGGGAACAGGTTGCAGGTCCTGAACTCACTCACAATCTCTATCAGCCACCTAACCCTAGTGGTCAGGGATTTCTGGTTAATAATGTCAACACTGAGTGGGTGCACAGGAAGGATGACAAAACACAGAGAAACAAAAGAACAGAACAGACAGATAAGTCAGGCAGAACAAAGTCAAAACCAAGAAGGCGGCAAGTTGCTAAACCAAAGTGGAAAGAGATGGTCAAGTAAATGTAGCAGAGGTTAGATACATAGAATAGCAAAAGCAATGGCAATAGCAGACAAAATGGCATACAAATATAGTGTACTTTGGCTAATAGCTGAATACTTTGGCAAAGAACTGAAATAACAGACATGAGCTCAGTGTATTCCCAAATACAATGCTTTACCTAAATGTAGTCATTGACATTCTGTTGAAACAGAAACACAAAGAAGGCAAAGAAGGCTGCTTTTAAAAATAGTGGATGGGGGTTCCCAGGATGTTCTTGGCGCCAATTACTCAAAGTAGCAACTTTGTATTGATTAAACTTTTTTATTGGTTTGCTCAGTAAAACGCGTTTCGACTGATCAGTTGTAACTGATAAAGAGTTACTTTGAGTGATTGACACCAAGAACATCCTGGGAACCCCCATCCACTGCTCAGCATTTCCCTGGCCAATTGTGCCAGGTAATTCAGGAGAGGCTTCCTAAAATGCTCGGAATACCTCAAAGGATGAAACCTAAAAACATGTTGTACCGATTGTACAGCCAAACAAGGTGAGCAAAATTGCCTTTTAAATAAGTGAAAGCAATCCATCCAGAATTTACACATGTATTGTTTTTTCTTATCTTTTTTTTTCTGAGACTGCTTTTAAAGATAGACAGTGGTGTACTTGATGGAGGATGACATCCTCCTGAATACATCAGACTCATAACTAGGGCCAAATGTTTTTAAATATGACTTTTTTCAAACAAAGCACTCAGCATTGTAATTTCATTTGTGCTACTAGGTCTGCAATCGTAGAATGGTAATATTCTAGTATAATAGCATAATAGTATGTATTGTACAATGCCCAATGAAACTCCAACCAGCAGGCCATTGTTCTAGATTTCTAGATCACTGTGAGCAGCCTTGTTTCTATATTGTTACTTTCTAAATACCCAAACTTTCCTGCCATTAAGACACACTGATCTGCTATGTTGTAATTTGTTTTCAGTGAAATGATGCAAATAATTGACTAATTGAAATGCTGGCAGTAAGAAGGATCAGCCAAGATGTGGAAAAGGCAAATCTGCCGAACTCAAACTTTCATCGTTAATCTAAATACTGATTGGCTTTCCTGTCATCATGATGACCCATATCTGCTTATTTCACTACAATTTAGACTTATAGTGACTCAATTATAGATACACTTAACATATATCTTACTTAGTGTATTGAGGATTTCTTTTTTCGAAAATAGTAGCACAAGAAAATATCAACTTTAATATCTAATATATAAATACATGTATGTATGTATGCATGTATGTATGTGTGTGTATGTATGTGTGTACACTCACCGGCCACTTTATTAGGTACACCATGCTAGTAACGGGTTGGACCCCCTTTTGCCTTCAGAACTGCCTCAATTCTTCATGGCATAGATTCAACAAGGTGCTGGAAGCATTCCTCAGAGATTTTGGTCCATATTGACATGATGGCATCACACAGTTGCCGCAGATTTGTCGGCTGCACATCCATAATGCGAATCTCCCGTTCCACCACATCCCAAAGATGCTCTACTGGATTGAGATCTGGTGACTGTGGAGGCCATTTGAGTACAGTTAACTCATTGTCATGTTCAAGAAACCAGTCTGAGATGATTCCATGCTTTCATGTTGTTGACGCCAAATTCTGACCCTACCATCCGAATGTCGCAGCAGAAATCAAGACTCATCAGACCAGGCAACGTTTTTCCAATCTTCTACTGTCCAATTTCGATGAGCTTGTGCAAATTGTAGCCTCAGTTTCCTGTTCTTAGCTGAAAGGGGTGGCACCCGGTGTGGTCTTCTGCTGCTGTAGCCCATCTGCCTCAAAGTTCGATGTACTGTGCGTTCAGAGATGCTCTTCTGCCTACCTTGGTTGTAACGGGTGGCGATTTGAGTCACTGTTGCCTTTCTATCAGCTCAAACCAGTCTGCCCATTCTCCTCTGACCTCTGGCATCAACAAGGCATTTCCGCCCACAGAACTGCCGCTCACTGGATGTTTTTTCTTTTTCGGACCATTCTCAGTAAACCCTAGAGATAGTTGTGCGTGAAAATCCCAGTAGATCAGCAGTTTCTGAAATACTCAGACCAGCCCTTCTGGCACCAACAACCATGCCACGTTCAAAGGCACTCAAATCACCTTTCTTCCCCATACTGGTGCTCGGTTTGAACTGCAGGAGATTGTCCTGACCATGTCTACATTCCTAAATGCACTGAGTTTCCGCCATGTGATTGGCTGATTAGAAATTAAGTGTTAACGAGCAGTTGGACAGGTGTACCTAATAAAGTGGCCAGTGAGTTTATGTATGTATGTCCACTAGAGGAACTGCACCGTCGCATTTACAATCACCAAATTTTGCACAGCTGCTCCCTTGCACTCAGGAAAGGTCATAGCCAAGGTTTTGAGTCAAAACTTTCACCCCACACCTTCCAAAATACACTTATTATCCACCATATACAGGAGCCATTGTCTGCTGCTGATGTCAGTAAGCAACCAATCACAGCTCAGCTTTTATTTTGAAAACAGGTGATTAATATGAGCTCTGAAAGAGACAGACAGAGAGAGAGAGAGAGAAAGACAAGAAGACAGGCAGAGAGACAGACTGAGAAAAAATCAAGGAGAGAGACAGAGAAAGAGAGACAGACAGAGACAAAGAGAAAGACAGAGAGAGAGAGGGAGACAGACAAAGCGAGAGACCGAGAGAGAAATTAACAGGAAGAGAGACAGAGAGAAAAAAACAGTTAGAGAGATGGGAAGAGAGAGACAAACAGAGAGAAAGAAAAAGACAAAGAGAGACACAGACAGACCGAAAAGACAGAGAGAGACACAGACAGATAGAAAGAAAGAAAAAGATAGAAAGAGATGGAGACAACAAAAGACAAAAAAAAAGACACAGACAGATAGAGAGAAAAACATAAAGACAGAGGGAGAGAAAAGGAGAGAGAGAGGCAGACAGGGAGAGAGTGACAAACAGAGAGAGACAGAGACAGACAGAAAAACACAGCGTGAGATACAGAGAGAAAGACAGAGAGAGGCAGACAGACACAACAAGAGAAAAAAAACAGAGACACAAACAAATAGACAGAGAAAGAGAGAGAGACATACAGGTAGACAGAGAGAGATGGTCAGAGAGAGGGAGACAGATATAGAGAAAAAGACAGAGAGAGAGGCATAAACAAAGATACAGAAAGAGAGAGAGACAGCGAGAGATACTGATAAGGGAGAGAGAGAAAACAGAGACAGACAGAGAGATAGAAAAATGCAGAGAGACAGACACAGACAGAGAAGGACAGATATGGAGAGAGGGAGAGAGACAAACATAAAGAGACAGACAGAAAGACAGAGACAGAGCGACAGACAGAGAGACAGGCAGAGACATAGATAGATATAGAGATAGATATAAAATATTTTTTGCTAACCCATTCTATTTTGTGATAGCTAAGAGGAGTTACCCGTATATACTCGTGTATAAGCCGAGTTTTTCAGCACAAAAAATGTGCTGAAAAACGTCCCCTCGGCTTATACACGAGTCTATTACCCCAAAAAAATTACTGCGGCTCCTCTTCTCTCTTCTTTCTTCTATCATCGACGCGGCCATGTTTTCTTCATGGCCGCGCATACTATGACGTCAGCAGCGGCCGCGTCATAGTATGCGCCTGCTAGAAGAAAACATGGGCGCGGGAAGAGTGAAGAGGAGCCGCGGAGAAGAAAGAAGACGGGACGCGCTGACATCAGGGACATCGGTAAGTCGCGCCGACATCGGGGAGCCGCGCTGACATCGGAGGGTGAGTATTTAAGTTTATTTTTTTAAGGGCCGTGGGGGCTGCTGTATACTACTAGGGGCTGCTGTATACTACTAGGGGCTTGCTGTATACTACATGGGGCTGCTGTATACTACTAGGGGCTTGCTGTATACTACATGGGGGCTGCTGTATACTACTAGGGGCTTGCTGTATACTACAGGGGGGCTGCTGTATACTACTCGGGGCTGCTGTATACTACTAGGGGCTGCTGTATTCTTCTGGGGGCTGGCAGGCTGTATAGTACTGGGGGCTGGCAGGCTGTATACTACTGGGGGCTGGCAGGCTGTATACTACTGGGGGCTGGCAGGCTGTATACTACTGGGGGCTGGAAGGCTGTGTACTACTGGGGGCTGGCAGGCTGTATACTACTGGGGGCTGGCAGACTGTATAGTACTGGGGGCTGGCAGGCTGTATACTACTGGGGGCTGGAAGGCTGTATACTACTGGGGGGGTTTGACCAATGCATTTCCCACCCTCGGCTTATACTCGAGTCAGTAGTTTTTCCCAGTTTTTGGTGGTAAAATTAGGGGTCTCGGCTTATACTCGGGTCGGCTTATACTCGAGTATATACGGTATATACTATCCCTGGCAATGCCATGGCTAATTATTATTAGTATTAAGGCATTTATTACGTAAATAAACATTAAAAGAAGAGAGACATGTCAGCAAATTGTTTGCATTATTTTTCACAATTTAAAGCATCTTCTCTACATTAAAATTTATCTAATGTAATATAACTTCATCTTACAAGTTTACTTTATGAAAAGAATAAAAACATCTGTATTTTGCAGGCAATAAAAGAAAACTACCGTATATTTGTACTTAAAGGGTTTGTCTTTTCCATAGATAACTTGCAGCAAAATTTGCAGATCAGTGAGTGGATCAAGAGAAGTAGTTTCCATTGTTCACCAATTGAATGGAGCAGCGGTGTTCACACAATGTCATGACAGAGGTATTGAGGTCAATTCTCTCCATCAGGGTTATAGAGATAAAGAGAGAAGCAGTGTATATTAGTGTCCAACTGTTCCTTCTGTTTGGGGGTACATCAGACCCACGTTTATATAATTCATCTTAGTCCCACCCATGGGAGGCCCAACGGTCAGCGAGTTATTCCCTATTCTGCGGATTTAAGAAAAAACTTCTAGGAAATGGAATACTTAATTAAGCAAAAAAGATACTGTTGAGAATATTTATTCAAAATAACCCAATGTTAGACATTCAGAGGGGTATGTATCAATGCAGGTCTTCACATGCTCCTGTGGGGGGCAATATGTACCCAAAACAATCCGTGAATTGCGAAGATGGTAACACAACCATATTACAGACTAGAAAGGAGGACGTTATCCAGGGAACTAATTCTCCTTCTTCAACACTGACAGTCTATGGAATCACAAACGCAACTTAATAATCTCAATAACTACAAATCATATTTTTGCTGGAGTGACAGCTAAAATGATCCCTAATACTTGATGGCTTAGAAACAGCCAATGAAGGCAGAATAAAAGGTTGAAGATAAAAAAATGACTGTATATACTCAACCCATATATATATAACTAGAGATGAGCGAACATGCTCGTCCGAGCTTGATGCTCGGTCGAGCATTAGGGTACTCGAAACTGCTCGTTGCTCGGACGAATACTTTGCCCGCTCGAGAAAATGGCAGCTCCCGCCGTTTTGCTTTTTGGCGGCCAGAAACAGAGCCAATCACAAGCCAGGAGACTCTGCACTCCACCCAGCATGACGTGGTACCCTTACACGTCGATAGCAGTGGTTGGCTGGCCAGATCAGGTGACCCTGGGATAGACTAGCCGCTGGCCGCGCTGCTCGGATCATTCTGTCTCTGGATGCCGCTAGGGAGAGAGCTGCTGCTGGTCAGGGAAAGCGTTAGGGTGTTCTATTAGCTTACTGTTAGGCAGGAGTGATTCTCAAAGAACCCAACAGCCCTTCTTAGGGCTACAATAACGTTCTACTTTTTTTATTTTAATTTGCATCTTTTACCATTTTGTGAGGAATTAGCAGGGGGACTTGCTACCGTTGTGTTTAGCTCTTAGTGGCACACATATCCATAGCAAAGGCTGAAGTGGCAAAATTCAGTAGGGGTTGGATTTCTATTAGGCAATAACTCAGTGTCATCTCATCTGGCATAGTAGTGTGCTTCCTTTGATACTTGGCTAGAAAATAGCCATAGGAGAATACAAATAGCTTCTTGAAGCCTACAGTAGCGTTCTATATATTTGATTTCTGGTTGATCTGCTGGTGGCTGTAGTTTCTGCAGTGCATGTACTTGCCAATTCTGAGCAATTTGTAGTGAGACTTGCGACCGCTGTGTTCTGCGCTTAGTGGCGCACATATCCATAGCAAAGGCTGAAGTGGCAAAATTCAGTAGGGGTTGGATTTCTATTAGGCAATAACTCAGTGTCATCTCATCTGGCATAGTAGTGTGCTTCCTTTGATACTTGGCTAGAAAATAGCCATAGGAGAATACAAATAGCTTCTTGAAGCCTACAGTAGCGTTCTATATATTTGATTTCTGGTTGATCTGCTGGTGGCTGTAGTTTCTGCAGTGCATGTACTTGCCAATTCTGAGCAATTTGTAGTGAGACTTGCGACCGCTGTGTTCTGCGCTTAGTGGCGCACATATCCATAGCAAAGGCTGAAGTGGCAAAATTCAGTAGGGGTTGGATTTCTATTAGGCAATAACTCAGTGTCATCTCATCTGGCATAGTAGTGTGCTTCCTTTGATACTTGGCTAGAAAATAGCCATAGGAGAATACAAATAGCTTCTTGAAGCCTACAGTAGCGTTCTATATATTTGATTTCTGGTTGATCTGCTGGTGGCTGTAGTTTCTGCAGTGCATGTACTTGCCAATTCTGAGCAATTTGTAGTGAGACTTGCGACCGCTGTGTTCTGCGCTTAGTGGCGCACATATCCATAGCAAAGGCTGAAGTGGCAAAATTCAGTAGGGGTTGGATTTCTATTAGGCAATAACTCAGTGTCATCTCATCTGGCATAGTAGTGTGCTTCCTTTGATACTTGGCTAGAAAATAGCCATAGGAGAATACAAATAGCTTCTTGAAGCCTACAGTAGCGTTCTATATATTTGATTTCTGGTTGATCTGCTGGTGGCTGTAGTTTCTGCAGTGCATGTACTTGCCAATTCTGAGCAATTTGTAGTGAGACTTGCGACCGCTGTGTTCTGCGCTTAGTGGCGCACATATCCATAGCAAAGGCTGAAGTGGCAAAATTCAGTAGGGGTTGGATTTCTATTAGGCAATAACTCAGTGTCATCTCATCTGGCATAGTAGTGTGCTTCCTTTGATACTTGGCTAGAAAATAGCCATAGCAATAGGATAGGATTGTTTGGTTCTAAAAACTCAAAAAAAAACAAAAAACACAAAAAAAAACAAAAAACACAAAAAAACACACAAAAAAAAAAAAAAAAAGTAAAAAAAAAAAAAAAGTTATAACTCTCATTTTAAAAATGTTTAACCCCAGGGCTAGCGGTAGAGGACGAGGGCGGGGACGTGGGCGTCCAACTACTGCAGGGGTCAGAGGCCGTGGTCCTGGGCGGGGTGAGACACCACCTGCTGATGAGGGAGCAGGGGAACGCCGCAGAGCTACACTCCCTAGGTTCATGTCTGAAGTTACTGGGACTCGTGGTAGAGCACTGTTGAGGCCAGAACAGTGCGAACAGGTGATGTCGTGGATTGCTGACAATGCTTCGAGCAATTTGTCCACCACCAGTCAGTCTTCCACGCAGTCCACCCATGTCACCGAAATCCCCACTCCTCCAGCTCCTGCACCTCAGCCTCCTCCCCCCCAGTCTGCCCCCTCCCAGGAAAATTTGCCATTTGAACCGGCATACTCTGAGGAACTGTTTTCTGGACCCTTCCCACAGTCACAAACCACTTGTCCGGTTGCTGCTGAGCAATTTTCCGATGCCCAGGTTTTCCACCAGTCACAGTCTGTGGGTGATGATGACCTTCTTGACGTAGTGGAAGTGTGTAAAGAGGTGTCCGACGATGAGGAGACACGGTTGTCAGACAGTGGGGAAGTTGTTGTCAGGGCAGGAAGTCCGAGGGGGGAGCAGACTGAGGGATCGGAGGATGATGAGGTGACAGACCCAAGCTGGGTTGAGAGGCCGGGTGAACACAGTGCTTCTGAGACGGAGGAGAGTCCTCGACCTGAACAGGTTGGAAGAGGCAGTGGTGGGGCCAGACGGAGAGGCAGGGCCAGAGCTGGTGCATCAGCGCCACTGTCAACTAGTGAAGCTCCCGTGGTGAGGGCTCTTGAGGCGAGGGCTAGATCTTCAGAAGTGTGGAGGTTCTTTAAGGAAACACCGGATGACCGACGGACTGTGGTGTGCAACATTTGCCAAACCAGGCTCAGCAGGGGTTCCACCACTACTAGCTTAACTACCACCAGTATGCGCAGGCATATGAATGCTAAGCACCCCACTCAGTGGCAACAAGCCCGTTCACCTCCGGCCGTGCACACCACTGCTCCTTCCCCTGTGTCAGCTGCTAGTCAGCCCCCTGCCCAGGACCCTGGCCCAAAAACCCCATCGTCGCCTCCACGATCCTCCACAGCATCCACCAGCGTTCAGCTCTCCATACCCCAGACGCTGGAGCGGAAACGCAAATATAGTGCAACCCACCCGCACGCCCAAGCCCTTAATGTGCACATCTCCAGATTGCTTAGCCTGGAGATGCTGCCCTATAGGCTAGTAGAGACCGAGGCCTTTCGCAACCTCATGGCGGCGGCCGCCCCTCGGTATTCGGTCCCCAGCCGCCACTACTTTTCCCGATGTGCCGTCCCAGCCCTGCACCAGCACGTGTCAGACAACATCATCCGTGCCCTGACCAACGCCGTTTCTGACAAGGTCCACCTGACCACGGACACGTGGACGAGTGCTGCCGGGCAGGGCCACTATATATCGCTGACGGCACATTGGGTTAACTTGGTGGAGGCTGGGACCGAGACTGACCCTGGGGCTGCTCATATACTGCCGACGCCGAGGATTGCGGGGCCTACCTCGGTCCAGGTGTTTCAGGCCTACTATGCCTCCTCCTCCTCCCACCCCTCCTCCACCTCCTCCTCCGAACTACCATCCGTGGGCACGGCGCCATCAGTCGGTAGCTCTAGGCACAGCAGCAGTGCCGTCGCTAAGCGACAGCAGGCGGTGCTCAAACTGCTGAGCCTAGGCGACAAAAGGCACACCGCCCAAGAGCTATTACAGGGCATCACGGCGCAGACTGATCTGTGGCTGGCACCGCTGAACCTCAAGCCGGGAATGGTTGTGTGTGACAACGGCCGTAACCTGGTGGCGGCTCTGCAACTCGGCAGACTGACACATGTGCCATGCCTGGCCCATGTGTTAAATCTGATAGTGCAGCGTTTCCTCAAGACATACCCCAATCTGTCTGATTTGCTCACGAAGGTGCGCCGCATCTGTGCGCATTTCAGGAAGTCCAGCCCAGATGCTGCCACTCTCAGGGCAGCGCAGCGCCGCCTCCAACTGCCCGCTCACCGACTGTTGTGCGACGTGCCCACGAGGTGGAATTCAACACTGACCATGTTATCCAGAGTTTACCAGCAGCGCAGAGCGATTGTAGACTGCCAGATGTCAACTTCCACCAGAACTGGTAGTCAGGTCAGTCAGCTTCCTCAAGTCTACAATGAGGAGTGGACGTGGATGTCTGATATCTGTCAGGTGCTGAGTAACTTTGAGGAGTCAACACAGATGGTCAGTGGCGATGCCGCCATCATCAGCCTCACCATCCCGCTGCTTGGCCTGTTGAAAAACTCTCTGGTCAGCATGAAGTCGGAAGCTTTGCGCTCGTCACAAGAGACGGGGGAAGAATATTCCCTTGTTGATAGCCAAAGCACCCTGAGGTCTGTTTCTCAGCGCATATCGGAGGAGGTGGAGGTGGAGGAGGATGAGGAGGAAGAGGAGGAGAATGTTGGCGAGACACAAGAGGGGACCATTGTTGAGTCCTTCACTGTTCAGCGTGTATGGGCAGAAGAAGAGGAGTTGGAGGAGTTGGAGGAGGAGGAAATGGACAGTCAGGCCAGTGAGGGGAGTGAATTCTTACGCGTTGGTACTCTGGCGCATATGGCAGATTTCATGCTAGGCTGCCTATCCCGTGACCCTCGCGTTCAAAGAATTTATTCCAGCACCGATTACTGGGTGTTCACTCTCCTGGACCCACGGTACAAGCAAAATCTTGCCACTCTCATCCCTGCAGAGGAAAGGAGTGTGAGAATGCATGAATACCAGCAGGCCCTGGTGCACAAGCTGAAACAGTATTTCCCTTCTGACAGCGCTAGCGGCAGAGTGCGTAGTTCTGCGGGACAAGTAGCGAGGGAGAGTAGGCGAGCAGGCAGCTTGTCCAGCACTGGCAAGGGTACGCTTTACAAGGCTTTTGCCAGCTTTATGTCACCCCAGCAAGACACTGTCACCTGTCCCCAGTCTCGGCAGAGTAGGGCTGATCTTTACAGAAAGATGGTGAGGGAGTACGTAGCTGACCATACCATCGTCCTAAATGATCACACAGCTCCCTACAACTACTGGGTTTCAAAGCTGGACATGTGGCACGAACTGGCGCTGTACGCCTTGGAGGTTCTTGCCTGCCCTGCCGCTAGCGTCTTGTCCGAGCGGGTTTTCAGTGCAGCTGGTGGCATCATCACCGATAAGCGTACACGCCTGTCGACTGACAGCGCTGACAGGCTGACGCTTATTAAAATGAATAAAGGCTGGATTTCTCAGAATTTCCAATCTCCACCAGGTGAAGGAAGCTCAACCTGAATAATTGATCCACTCCTCCTCCTCCTCCTCATTTTCCTCCTTCTCCTCCTCTTTGTACAGTAAAGCAGAGGAAAATGGCTATTTTTTGACAGGGCCCACTGGCTCTTGCTATACTTCATGCATTTAATTTTTCTGGAGGGCCACCTACCCGGTCCTCTGTTTGAAACAATTTTTGTGAGTGCCACATACAGGCACTCAATCTATTCCATTTTTCTGGAGGGCCACCTACCCGGTCCTCTGGTTTGAACAATTTTTGGGACTGCCACATACAGGCACTCAATCTATTCCATTTTACTGGAGGGCCACCTACCTGCTCCTCTGGTTTGAAGAATTTTTGGGACTGCCACATACAGGCACTCAATCTATTCCATTTTACTGGAGGGCCACCTACCTGCTCCTCTGGTTTGAAACATTTTTGGGACTGCCACATACAGGCACTCAATCTATTCCATTTTACTGCAGGGCCACCTACCTGCTCCTCTGGTTTGAAGAATTTTTGGGACTGCCACATACAGGCACTCAATCTATTCCATTTTACTGGAGGGCCACCTACCTGCTCCTCTGGTTTGAAGAATTTTTGGGACTGCCACATACAGGCACTCAATCTATTCCATTTTACTGCAGGGCCACCTACCTGCTCCTCTGGTTTGAACAATTTTTGGGACTGCCACATACAGGCACTCAATCTATTCCATTTTACTGGAGGGCCACCTACCTGCTCCTCTGGTTTGAAACATTTTTGGGACTGCCACATACAGGCACTCAATCTATCCCATTTTACTGGAGGGCCACCTACCTGCTCCTCTGGTTTGAAACATTTTTGGGACTGCCACATACAGGCACTCAATCTATTCCATTTTACTGCAGGGCCACCTACCTGCTCCTCTGGTTTGAACAATTTTTGGGACTGCCACATACAGGCACTCAATCTATTCCATTTTACTGGAGGGCCACCTACCTGCTCCTCTGGTTTGAACAATTTTTGGGACTGCCACATACAGGCACTCAATCTATCCCATTTTACTGGAGGGCCACCTACCTGCTCCTCTGGTTTGAAAAATGTTTGGGACTGCCACATACAGGCACTATCCAAATTAAATTGTCTCCATAGCAGCCTCCACACGTTGTCTCCATTGCTACCTCCAAAAGTCGTCCATATAGCTGCCTCCATACATCGTCCCTTTATCAAACGAGGTGTGTCAGGCAGAAATTTGGGTTGTTTTCATGGATTCCACATCAAAGTTGTTAACTTTGTCGCCACCCTGCTGTGTAATCCACAAAATATACTTGCAAACTTTTACCATTTAGGGATATTATTTCAGCGCTTCTTGCGCATCTGTTTACATTCCCCTCACCCGCCATATCCTAAACTTATAAGAACGCTACTACACTTGATCTTATACAAAAGTGCTGTTTGGGGAGTAGCCTAGAGACAGGGGCTTGGATTTGCGAAAGCTCGCCTGGCAGCGGAGCGCCAGCTCCATGCGCATCATGCGCTTCTTGCGCATCTGTTTACATTCCCCTCACCCGGCATATCCTAAACTTATAAGAACGCTACTACACTTGATCTTATACAAAAGTGCTGTTTGGGGAGTAGCCTAGAGACAGGGGCTTGGATTTGCGAAAGCTCGCCTGGCAGCGGAGCGCCAGCTCCATGCGCATCATGCGCTTCTTGCGCATCTGTTTACATTCCCCTCACCCGGCATATCCTAAACTTATAAGAACGCTACTACACTTGATCTTATACAAAAGTGCTGTTTGGGGAGTAGCCTAGAGACAGGGGCTTGGATTGGCGAAAGCTCGCCTGGCAGCGGAGCGCCAGCTCCATGCGCATCATGCGCTTCTTGCGTATCTGTTTACATTCCCCTCACCCGGCATATCCTAAACTTATAAGAACGCTACTACACTTGATCTTATACAAAAGTGCTGTTTGGGGAGTAGCCTAGAGACAGGGGCTTGGATTGGCGAAAGCTCGCCTGGCAGCGGAGCGCCAGCTCCATGCCAAGATCCAACTAACATAGTTTTAACTGCAGCACCTTTAATCTACTACTAGTTCACTGCCTCCATACATGGTCCCCTTATCAAACGAGCTGTGTCAGGCAGAATTTTGGGTTGTTTTCATGGCTTCCATGTTAACTTTGTCGCCACCCTGCTGTGTAATCCACAAAATATACTGGCAAACTTTTATCATGTACCGATATTATTTGAGCACTTCTTGCTCACCTCCTTTGGTTCCTCTCTGCCACCCATTGGTTTGAAGCCTGAGTCCATTTAGGGTATGTCGCCATGACACTCTCTAGCCTGCTGCCGCTGCCTCTGCATGCCGTCCCCTATAGTGTCAGGGTCAATTATTGCATGTTTTAGATGCTATCTAGCTTCATTCTGTCACTCTGTCATGGCCATGCTGTTGCCCATAATTTTGGCATAATGGTGCGTTTAAGCAGCCTCAGAGGCATCCATGCATGCTGCCCCTGCTGTTTCCTGTCCATTTCCGTGGTGTTTCCATCCTTTTCTGAGGTTCCCAGGTGTTTGGCCAAGCTTCCCTGTGCAGAGCCTTGGTCCCCTTGAAAAATGCTCGAGTCTCCCATTGACTTCAATGGGGTTCGTTATTCGAGACGAGCACTCGAGCATCGGGAAAAGTTCGTCTCGAATAACGAGTACCCGAGCATTTTAGTGTTCGCTCATCTCTATATATAACCCATTCTATTTTGTGATAGCTAAGAGGAGTTACCCGTATATACTCGTGTATAAGCCGAGTTTTTCAGCACAAAAAATGTGCTGAAAAACGTCCCCTCGGCTTATACACGAGTCTATTACCCCAAAAAAATTACTGCGGCTCCTCTTCTCTCTTCTTTCTTCTATCATCGACGCGGCCATGTTTTCTTCATGGCCGCGCATACTATGACGTCAGCAGCGGCCGCGTCATAGTATGCGCCTGCTAGAAGAAAACATGGGCGCGGGAAGAGTGAAGAGGAGCCGCGGAGAAGAAAGAAGACGGGACGCGCTGACATCAGGGACATCGGTAAGTCGCGCCGACATCGGGGAGCCGCGCTGACATCGGAGGGTGAGTATTTAAGTTTATTTTTTTAAGGGCCGTGGGGGCTGCTGTATACTACTAGGGGCTGCTGTATACTACTAGGGGCTTGCTGTATACTACATGGGGCTGCTGTATACTACTAGGGGCTTGCTGTATACTACATGGGGGCTGCTGTATACTACTAGGGGCTTGCTGTATACTACAGGGGGGCTGCTGTATACTACTCGGGGCTGCTGTATACTACTAGGGGCTGCTGTATTCTTCTGGGGGCTGGCAGGCTGTATAGTACTGGGGGCTGGCAGGCTGTATACTACTGGGGGCTGGCAGGCTGTATACTACTGGGGGCTGGCAGGCTGTATACTACTGGGGGCTGGAAGGCTGTGTACTACTGGGGGCTGGCAGGCTGTATACTACTGGGGGCTGGCAGACTGTATAGTACTGGGGGCTGGCAGGCTGTATACTACTGGGGGCTGGAAGGCTGTATACTACTGGGGGGGTTTGACCAATGCATTTCCCACCCTCGGCTTATACTCGAGTCAGTAGTTTTTCCCAGTTTTTGGTGGTAAAATTAGGGGTCTCGGCTTATACTCGGGTCGGCTTATACTCGAGTATATACGGTATATACTATCCCTGGCAATGCCATGGCTAATTATTATTAGTATTAAGGCATTTATTACGTAAATAAACATTAAAAGAAGAGAGACATGTCAGCAAATTGTTTGCATTATTTTTCACAATTTAAAGCATCTTCTCTACATTAAAATTTATCTAATGTAATATAACTTCATCTTACAAGTTTACTTTATGAAAAGAATAAAAACATCTGTATTTTGCAGGCAATAAAAGAAAACTACCGTATATTTGTACTTAAAGGGTTTGTCTTTTCCATAGATAACTTGCAGCAAAATTTGCAGATCAGTGAGTGGATCAAGAGAAGTAGTTTCCATTGTTCACCAATTGAATGGAGCAGCGGTGTTCACACAATGTCATGACAGAGGTATTGAGGTCAATTCTCTCCATCAGGGTTATAGAGATAAAGAGAGAAGCAGTGTATATTAGTGTCCAACTGTTCCTTCCATTTGGGGGTACATCAGACCCACGTTTATATAATTCATCTTAGTCCCACCCATGGGAGGCCCAACGGTCAGCGAGTTATTCCCTATTCTGCGGATTTAAGAAAAAACTTCTAGGAAATGGAATACTTAATTAAGCAAAAAAGATACTGTTGAGAATATTTATTCAAAATAACCCAATGTTAGACATTCAGAGGGGTATGTATCAATGCAGGTCTTCACATGCTCCTGTGGGGGGCAATATGTACCCAAAACAATCCGTGAATTGCGAAGATGGTAACACAACCATATTACAGACTAGAAAGGAGGACGTTATCCAGGGAACTAATTCTCCTAATCACAAACGCAACTTAATAATCTCAATAACTACAAATCATATTTTTGCTGGAGTGACAGCTAAAATGATCCCTAATACTTGATGGCTTAGAAACAGCCAATGAAGGCAGAATAAAAGGTTGAAGATAAAAAAATGACTGTATATACTCAAATATAGGCCGAACAGAAAATGTGTTGAAAAACCCTTACTCGGCTTACATTCGAGTCTGAAGACAAAACTCTGTATTCATCATTCCGACGCCACCCGCAGGTCCTGTTCTAAGTTCTGAAGCTCCAGTACATCGTCGGCACACACTATAATGTCAGCAAATGTCATGCTGATGTCATGGTATATGTGACGGCAACGCATGGGGACCCAGAGACAGAGCTTCAGAAGACAGAAAAGGACCTGTGGTGGACATCTGAAAGGTGAGTACACCTTTTTTAATAGAATGGGCATAGGGGGCTGCTGGCTATATACTCAGGGGGCAGGTACTGACTTTATACTAAGGGGGCAGGCACTGGCTGTATACTCAGGGGCATGCACTGGCTATATACTAAGGGGCCTGGAACTGGCTATATACTAGGGGCAGGGGGCTGCTGGCTACATACAAGGGGGCAGGGGCTGGCTATATACTAGGGGCAGGGACTGGCTATATACTGGGGGGTTGCTGGCTACATACTGGGTGTATTCATTGACCGATGCATTTCCCACTCTAGGCTTATACTCGAGTCAATAGGTTTTCCCTGTTTTTTGTGTTAAAATAAGCTTATATTCAGGTATATACATATAAGGTCTGTTTCGGATGTCTCCTAAAGCCACTTTTTCCCCACCCATCATTTATTTTTTTATCTTTATTGATTAACAGTTTTTCAATAAAAAATAAACCTATTTCTAAGGACTCAAGTACATTTTTCTGTTCCATTTCCAACGTCTCAATAGTTGACAGTCCTTCCGGCTGGAAAATTCTTGTTTAATTTGACTAAGATTTTAATAAAATCTATGTTATTTCTTGAATTAAGGTGGAAGAAAACAACCTGTGTTACCAAGGTACCTGACTGTCTTTTTGATTACTTTTCACTCTTAGTAATTTCTGTATGAATTATAAATAGCCACAGTCACTGCACACCTGTAGTAGGAAAACATAATTAGTGAGCGGCAGGATCTCTGAGAGTGGGGGTGTTAAAAACTGGCCTCATTTCAAATAAATTGCGGGAATTTTCTTTAAACCGAAGATGTAGAAAACCTGGCTTGAGTCATTTGCAAAAATACTGCTTACATTAAAATATTCTGATGTAATAACAATTTCCAACCAGTAAAGTTACCTTGGAAACCACAAATAGAGAGCTGTAGACATGACCATAGCTAAATTGTTTCTCAGATTCTCTCAATTAGTTTTACAGCTGACCAAAATTGTAATGTTTATGGTGAGCTCTAAGGTCAGTTGATCTGAGAGATTTTCAATTATCACTTGACGTCCAATGCGCTAACTGCAGTCATAGACTTGCCCCTGTATCCTTCTGCCAGTCAATGGGGCACATGTATTAAGCTTGTGGCTGGCCTATTCTTTCATTTATGAGACTTTTCATGGTGTATGTGTTTTTGCATCTTTCAAAGTTCACTATTGTCTAATTTTCTCCTGTGTTCCCTGAGTTATCACCTGAATCCAGATATGAAAGTTGCAACTTTAGGCGTAAATCTTTGGCTGCGCCTCAGCAGGAATAGAAATGAGCTTGGAACTGATTGCAACTTTTTTCGACTATTGTATTAAAAAGTCACAATTTCACTACAGACCAAATGCTCGATAAGGGGAAACCGCTAAGATATATCTGACCAGCAGAAAAGCAAGGAAAAGTCCCAAAAAAACTGATGGACAAAGCCAGAATTATGATACATGTCTGGTCAGGCCTCCTGTGACATTTCAGACCCCTAAAGGCTATGCAAGGTCACTTAGTTATCCTTTTATATATACTCCCAGAACGCACAGGTTCTGAGAGGCGCAGGAAGTGATTTAAAATTGTACACACAACTTCCGGATATGGAACAACAATAAATCACAACCCTGAACCCAAGGAGCTGCCACCAGTTCTCCTTTAATATAAGCCCGGTCCATAACGGAATTATATAGGGTGAGGAACCAACTCGGTAGCATGTATATAAGCAAGACTCGGACATGGGGATTTGTGGATCGAGATAAAAGAGCAACACCGGTTAATTTTATATTGAATTGCCTTAAGGGCACATTAGACAATACAGTAGACACAATAGATATATACAGTAAACAGAGTACAAAATGCAAGATAGCACTACAAGGCTCGGCAGTTCAGTGAGTTAGTATCCTTGTGTGTGGGCCTAATAGGGATGGATAGTCCACACTTTAAGATCCTCCCTGCACTTGGTGATGGTAAGATTTCCCCCAGGTGAAAGACGATGTGGCCTTATTGGTTTCTGATTATTTCAGGTGCAGACACACCTCTGTCCACCCAACAGGAGGGGTCATGGGTCCCTCCTACCTGGTATTACATCCAGAACCCTGGAGAAGCCATAGCTTCACAAGGGGAAGTCATAGGGTCATGGTTCTGGTATAATTGGATCCGGGTGAGTCCCTGGATCGCATTGATACCAAACCTGACCCAATAGCTATGGTCCTACTCAGAGATATTTATATCTCTGGACCCAAGGGTGCTAGAGCCTAAATCGCCCATATCGATATGATACCACGGGACCACAGGTTCTAAAAATGTATTTGCCCTTGGGCTGAGATGGACCATAACTCCATAACTGTCCCTAATCAACATATTGGTCGTATGAGCTTTATGGCTCTTTGTCTGTTTGCAAATTGGAGGGAAAATCAGCTCAAGTCTTCAGAAACAATGCAGCTACAGAAATCCTTTGACGCTCAGACACCTGTTGTGTTAGGTAACACTAGCTTGCTCCATTAGGATAATTATGCTGAGGCTCGGGGGAAGTGAGGGATTT
The DNA here is from genome assembly GCF_040894005.1 of Engystomops pustulosus. Lineage (NCBI taxonomy): Eukaryota > Metazoa > Chordata > Amphibia > Anura > Leptodactylidae > Engystomops > Engystomops pustulosus. The sequence goes on along the minus strand of NC_092415.1, from coordinate 177,536,352 downwards.
GAGTAGTATAAGGCCCCTGCTCATATTTATCACACCCCCTCTTTTATCATTCTTTATTGATTGCACTTTTAGCTCACAGAGTTCAGGTCCATATCAATCGGTCAGAAGTTTGGATCCAGGTTCGGTTGTGCTTACCCATCTGCTGTTAATAATCGCGATCAATACTGGCACCAATAGCGGGTGATAACTATTTAAAAATCGGCAAAGCAACCATTTTAAATGATGTGGCTAGTGCTGCATGCCTCAATTTTGGCAAGGACCAGTGCTCCCCGATTCTCCCAAAACTTGTATTTAGTTGAACCTGAATTTAAATGGGTCCACTCATTACTACTCATAATCAAGGATTGCCATGTAAAATGAAAACAAAGACTCAATAAATAGTCTTCTGCTCCCTTACTGCTTCTATACCACATGAAGCAACAGAAGGGGTCTCAATTCATAATTGGTCTTAGGGTTGTTTCACCTTCGCCAGTCACCAGTTGAAGAAACCCCTTTTAGAATTAACTGTGTTGTCCGGAGACACCCAGGAAGTGGAGTACAGAAGGGAAATTAATCTGTGGTAATGAAACCATCAGGCAATGAGGAACAGTAAGTAAGGCTTTTATTATTTTATTGACCAAGGCGACTTTGACTTTATCAATGGGTTGTGCTTTGTTCCATAGGTATCATACAAAGGATCTGCTTACACTGTTGAAAAGAGAGAATTACTGAAGCAAATCTATACTTAGCTAAACAATCTCTGATACAAGGGAAAAACAAAGACATAATAGTGTATCTCACCGCTTTGGTTCTTAACAGCTTCATAAACTTAGAAAACCTTAAACTTGTCAATAGCAGTAGACAGATTAGTAGATCTATTGTGCATTATATATGTAATGCTGCCTGACAGTCTTTGTTGATGATGTTGGCACTATGCATTCTAGCAGTAGAGTGCACCAAGTCTTTAAGTTTATGAAGTCTGTGCAATTTGCTATAAAAGTAAGCTCTTTGCTAGATAGTGTACTACCAAGGTCCATACCGTATTCCTGGGGTTATTGTTGGTCTGTTTATTGGACATCTGCATCTGCTTGCCCCCCATCTGTTGCCTGGACTTTGACTATGCTCAAATGTGGCCTGTACTGACCTCTGCTTTGTTCTTTGATTATGTATTCTGCTTCTCCCTCACTACCATCTTTTCTGCCTGTGCCAGTCAATACTAATACCAAACCGGTCAGGTGGTACAGTGAGTCCAATATATTAATTTATTACCCCAAGTCAAGTGACAAAAGGCTATGTTTTAGTAGGGAAGTTGGGGAATGGTCATACATTGATTTTTTGACCAACTACCGTTATTTGTAGCAGCCACTTGTTTCTCAAGAAAACTTCCTGAATATCTTCCCTGAATTTCTTGCTGATTCTCAAATAGCCCATTGAGATAAACAGATGAATCTGCCAAGCCAACAGCAGAATTGGATCTTGCACAACTAATGCTCTTTAATTCAATACATATTAATTTTCTTTTATCTGAATTTGCTTAACACACAGAACACGATTTGGGCTACAGCTGAGCAGCTACTGAAATCTCTTGTGCCAAAGCCATTTTGCTGATAGATGCTAATAAGCTTTGTCTTTTTCCAGCCAGGTAAGGATGCTCTATAACATTTTTAGTTTTTTTCATGGATTTTTCTCTGTCTGTTTCATTGTTTAAATCCAGTGGCATTTTTTAGCCTTTTCATTAAACAAAGAGAGACTTGTATTGTTCCAATGCATAGTAAAACTCCATCCCTAGATAAGCTATGTATTGTTGCTTTACGAAAAAGGAAAGTAAGAAATAAATCGATCTGACTCCTGGGTGTGATGAGAACATTAATATCATGTTCACATGTTGATAGCTTAGAGATTATGGAGAAAGTGCAAAGTCTTGAACGGTACGATGTGAGCAGAATGCTAAATTAATAAAGACGGTCAATTAATGTAAACACACATGGATTTCATTTAACAGAGGTGATAAGGCAATGTCTTTCAATCAATTACTGCCCGTAGGTGGAAGGTAATTTTACTTGCATTTATTCTTGATATGGTGCCTTGCATCAATGCATCTTTTAATTCATTTGAGCTCTAAGGCCAATTTGTCAAACTTCCACTTTCTGCAGTTCTATTTGTTATAAAAGTTATAGGAGTAATTATAGAGAGTGTAATATATATATATATATATATATATATATATATATATATATATATATATATATGAATATATAATATATATAGACACAAGTATAGGAATATGCCTCACGATTCTGTACTTTGCTGCTATCTTGGTTTTGACTTGGATATCCTGCCTACTATTGTGTCTGTTTTTTATGCCTGTCCTTCTCTGTTCATTGGTCTTCTGTTCTAAGCACTTACTTGGAAAAGTGATTGTCAATCAGTTGTCTTCTGTGTATAGGCGCAATATGGGAAAGTAGACAGGAACAGGGGTTGTCGGTAGCTCAGGGCCTGCACCTCTTTCTCTGCCTTGAAACAGGCTGTCCCCTTTCTCATTCCCTGGTGGTGTTCTGTTGTCCCATGTTAGGTAGTGCCAGTGCTATTTCTTCTCTGGTCCCAAACACAAAACATTGTCAGTTCTGTAACCAATCCCTGACTATAGCAGGGCACAGTTAATGGCATCCGATTGGCTACAATGATGATTATTTTCTAGTCATCAGCTGACTAAATGTAGATCAGTACCAAGGAGTATTGAGAAAATATTGAAGGGATATACTTTTTTTGTTATCTTTCGTTAGTTTTTTTTTTCTTTAATCCAGGATTTTATTTTATTATAAACCCATTAAACCAAAGTAACTCTATACTATACTGTTTATATTCTGCACTTCTTTATTCCTTAACACCTACAAATTCAATACATGATATTGTTTAATCCTCATTATCTTTGTTACGGTCAACCATTGCCATTTAAATTAGGAAAGGTAATTCATGTTCTTGGGAATTAATAGGTTGTCGCTTTCATCAAAATGCTCTACTGGGGGGGTTAGTCAACAACAGCAGAGTACACATCTTGGAACAAACTAATATTTCTGGAAGCAAAGCAGCAATCAGTCATAGCAGTAATTTGGCAACAGTGACTCACTTAGATGATCAAAGGTCTCTCATGGTGGCAGCTGACAGGGTAGCAGTATGATTCTTCTCAGTGGAAATGAACAATAAGTAGAATCCGGTTGCGTTGACAGCAGCACTCCAAGGATTTGAGACTGCTGACTTTTACTTGAACTACTAAATACAACAGCTATTTCAAACCAAACCAAAAGTTACAGCCATTCTCTTCGTAATCACCTGCAGTTAGGTTTTTTTTTGCAAGGTCAACAGCTTGGTCACCAGTGTCTCTCCCTTGCTATGGAAGATGTCATGAAAATGTAGTGTTCTATGATGTGGGTTATCTTTGTGGCCACATAATTGTTTGTTTGCTGAATATTTGTACTTTACCATTTCACTTGTTTTATAGGAAAATGTTAGTATGTAAAATATTAAATTAAAGGGGTTTTCCCACAACATTTCAATCCCCTAGTGATGTTTACTCAAAAAAAGATCATTTTAATCCCTTACTTTACATTTTTACTCAGTTTTATTGCTGTTTTAGCTCACTCTCTATGCTGCTCAGTGTAATATCCCTGGGAGTGGGCGGACCTCTCTAAGCAGACACATTTTGATCCATCTAGTTCTGTGGTGTAACAGTGTGGTTAGATTACAAGGGTACAAGGTGTATATAAACTTTCATCTGGCTACTGACACATAGAGAGAGAGATGAGACAGATCAGCGATGTATGAGATGATAACACAGAGGGTATTAGACCATTACACTGTTATACTGTTACACTGTGGGCTTTGCTACATCTCACAGCTATGTGCCAGCCTCCCTCTTCCCCCGGATCACTTATCTCCTTGTAGCTTGTTGTTTGCAGCCTCTCTCTCTGCTCAACATGTGATGACAGGCTGTGATCAGAGAGAGTCTCTGAGCTCCATGCAGGGGGCATGGCTACAGACACACAACAGAGACCAACAGAAACTCAGGTCCATGATCTCATTCAAGATGGCTACCCAACCCAAAGAGAAGTTACAGGGTTGTGTCTAGGGGAAACTGAAATTGTGTACACCATGACTGATAGAGACAGGTTGGACTTATGTCTGTGAAATGCTACTGTTAATAACAGTGAATTAGAGAATGTGTTATTTTGTTATCCTGAGTACACATAAGAAACTTGTCTTCGTGGGAATACCCCTTTAATAGGATTTAAAAATGGAAAATATTTCCATTGGTTATCAAATGACAATATTAAAGTAGAAACTGACATTTTTTATGAATTCATCTCATTGTTGATTCTGTTGTGTAAAAAATAAAAGTAAAAAAAAAAACATTAAAAAAATTTCCCCCCAAAATGTGTTCGCCCGTCTGTTCACTAACATCATCCTATTAAACAACCAGTTACCCTAAAACTGACATGTATAAGATCATGAGATCAAAATTTGCTGCATATACTGCGATAAAATGTCTATTGTAGAGTAAGATTTAGAAAAAAAATTGCTAAAATGTGAAAAAACATATATTGTTTACAATTTTATCAACTTCTAAGCCTAACTTTTTCTTTTCAAAGTAAAACGCATTGTTAACTCCAAAAATGCTAGAGCCATTAGAAGAACATGTGCAAAAAAGTGGGATATTCTGTCTGGTTCTGAAGGCATTAATTACCCTGGTCCTGAACCTGTTAATCCTTATATGATGCTTTACATTGTGCTTCAAAAGTTTCTGGTATCTTTGCCCTTGCTAATAGATTTGATATACTTTTTTTTGCTAACATCAGAATTATCACCAAGCTTTACAGATAGAAAAATAACTGCACTGCTCTGCTCCCTCACCTTGTGTTTCCATCTACCCTCACATATAGATTACAGGCCTTCATGGGCAGCGTCCACTTGTCTTAAAGAAGACCTGTCACCAGAATTCCCAGGTCCCCTACTTAAGAACACCCGACTTACAGACAACCCCTAGTTACAAACTGACCTCTGGTAATTAGTAATTAACTGTACTCTAGCCCCAGGCTACAATGATCAGCTGTAACAGTTATCAAAGGTGTCTGCAATTAAGCTTTATTGTTAATCCTGGTTCTTATGATAATCCATCATTTTTAAATCCAATTGTCACATAGACCCAAAAACATTTGTCTACAATTATATAGGGTTAGATATGGCAAATATTTTGGGAAAAGGACCTTAGATGACATCCCCCTGGTCACATTACATGAAGTGCTGAATAGTGAGGAGGCATAAGTTGCGGGTAGGAGTACATGGGAGGGGCCAGCTGAGAAGAAAACTCCTGCCTCCTGGGATGCCAGATAATATAACTGCATAAATTTGATTTTATAGAGATGAGAGGGAAACAATTTTTAGCTAAAAGAAGGGGGGATTTAGTTAATAGGGCTTTTTGGGAACCTGTCACCAGCTGTATTTGTGGAAATGTGGTGACAGGCTCCCTTTAATGTTCTGTATGTGAACCCCTTATTGTTTGTACAAAACCATGTACCATAATATCATCAGTAACAAAAACAAAAATTCAGTTATAGATTGAAGCGCTGCTCAGGTCAAAGTTCTGGCATGACAAAAATGCTGCTCTTTAGGTAAAATAAGTCGAGACTACACCGTTTGGGGACAGACCACTCCCTTCTTTGGGACCGTAAAAGCAGGGTACCAGGTGCCAATAGTGCTGCTCCAGCCACCAGAACAAATCTATAGTATCAGTACTGCTATCCACGGTTATTGACATTTCTGACTCCCATGCATACAACCGTACTGGAACCATTTTTTGGACCTGACAAAGGAAACAGTCCATTCCCAAAACACACTATCCCTACCTCATTTACCCATGAAAGCTTCTCAAGCTATAACCTGAAATTTTGTTTCTGTTAATATCTCTGTACCAATCCCTCCCATCAGACTGGATATCAGGTGACGCAACGCTCAAACTCCCCAAGGAGCGTTTTGTGAACTGTCTAGTTGATGTATTGGCCCACACTTATTAAACTGTTTACACCAGTTTTTCGTCTCACTAAAAAGAATGTGCAAACTGCTTGCACCAGTTCTGTGTCCACCGTTCCACAAAATTCTGCACCTAAAGGAGTGTTCTGGTGCTGATTTGGACAGTGCAACGCATTTATTATTTTACTTGATGCTTGACAGAATTGTGTTGCATGCTATATGCTAAAGGTGTACCAAATAAAAAGATCAGGACTAAAGATCTTTGCCAAAATACACCGATCGCTCCATGTGTATTTTTAATCGATGATGGAAGAATTATTCCTAATAAAGAAAGTTTCATGGAAGAAGTTTTGGTGATGTACTGGATTTTATCAATTTTCCTATGTTCAAACCAAAAAAAGTTGGTGCATACTTCCCAAGCAGTGTTCGGGGTGCCAGATTAATGAAGACCATGTGCCAGAAAGCAAAGTTTACTTGTCACTTTACTATCGAAATATTTCAATGCAACATTGCAGCAAACATCAGCTTGACTTTTTAATGGCAAAAGTGGAGGCTCGCATTAAATAATTGAGTATTAAAATTATCTGGGACATTCAAGAGACAGATACTAAAAGCTACTATTTTCAGTATCTGTATCTGACAGATAATAAAAGCTACTACTGGTTTACATCTTGACATGAAATAACCGGCTTTGAATACGTAGCTATTTTCAGCTTATAAGTGGTGGTCAATAGGAACCTGTCAAGGCTTTAGCATGTGCCAGTACTTTATTGAAGTGGTTTCATTAAAATTGGAGCCTCTAAACGAATATGAGCTGTAAGGGTAGGCACTACTGTATGTTAACAGAAAAAAGAAAAAATAGCCAGCTCACTCACGTATACCGGGATAAGAAATCCTGTTGTGGTAGAGGGTGCACGGAAGCAGACGCTGTGACGATCAGCTGTAATATTTGTGCAAATCCAAAAGGAAAGCGTAATATCAAGCACTCCAAAAAATATCCAAAAATATGACCTATGCGTTTCAAACTACCGTATCCAGTTCTTACTGAATAAGAACTGGATACGGTAGTTTGAAACGCGTAGGTCATAGTTTTGGAGCATGGACCATATGCCTTTCTTTTAAATTAAATGCAATAGATATTATGGATTTTTAAGATTTTCAAGTATATTTTTTGGAATGCTGGATATTACCCTTTCCTTTTGGATAAGCACAAATACTACTGTACGTTATCATCATTTTCAAATGAGTTTTTCATCCCATATGCTTTTAATATACATTTTCTCATGCCGGATGATCCATATGCTCATTGTATGTAATATCAACGCGAATATAATCAAAATCCTGGATATTTGAAAAATTCTGATAAGATGTAAAAAGCAGAAAATGTAGATCTCGGCAGTTAGGAATGAAAATCTGGCCGGTATTTTGGGTGCACAGCTATTCATGCTAGGTTATCTGGTTAACAGTGTGAAAAATATGCAAAGAAGATAGAACTGTCTACAGATTGATGGAAGTCATAAGAATCGGGGCTTGGTAATCTGATTAGCTATGGGTTCACTAGATGGGGGTTGTAATTTATCAAATATGTCAAACTGCTTCTTAACAATTTGGCCCGATGTTGCAGTTAATCCATGCCAAAATGTATCGTTGGCCCAATGAATGAGCAGAGAGTCATGGTTCCGAATCATAAGCATCAAAAAAAATCATTCAAAAGGGTTTACCTTATTTTAAACGTATTTGCCTGGAATAAATCTCAGTTTTTCTTTCCCACCACCTAACACCGGATTTTAGCTGCCTTAAACCTTCTCTTTGACATTATCGCTTGGTAAGAAGGAGATTAAAGGCTTAATTTTTCATTACACACTGCTTATATAGTGTACGGACGAAAGCTGTGTTTACCGCATCACCCAGTCACCATCTCAAGAGGGAAATGATTGGAATATATGAAGGTAGCGGACGTCATCAGGCTAATGAAATGTCTCTAACTGTGAGCTCATTATTCAATAACTACAAGTGCCTGCTCAAGGGTGTCTTGAAAAGAAGAAGAGGGGATATTGTTGAAGAATTGAAGTGGGAGATTACATTTTATGGATAATTGTAAAATATTAAAAAAATCTGACCTCAAATCTTAGTTAGTTTTATGTTCACATGGAACTTGGTCTACTAAGTGACCTTAAAGGGAACCTGTCATCACATTTTTCACAAATACTGCTAGTGACAGGTTCCCATAGAGCCCTATTAACCAAAAGGCACTTTGCTAAAAATCAGTTCCCTGTGGGGGGGGGGGGGCGGCTTTGCCCGATTGTATCTGCATTTCCAAATACAAACAGGCACAGCTCATTTGCTAATTTGCATCTCAATTTCATTCATTAGTACCAGGAACAAACACAGCGAAAGGTAAGGAGCCACCAATCTGATTTTGCTAGCATATCATAAGGAGGGTCTACATGCCAATTGATGGGTCCCATGGGGTGAAAAGTAGACTTCATTCAACTAACTTGGCTTCTAAGAAAGAATTGTGACCCAGTCAGAATGGTAAAAATAAAAACTCTAAATTCATGATGAAGAGTATTGAAGAATTATCGAAATATCCTGCATAAAAGAAATATCAAGCATATTATGTGAGCCTCGGATTTTCATCTTACATCAGTTGCATACATTCTACTCAATGTATCTGATGCCTTGTTTTCTCACACGTTTCCTCATCCTCTGATCAAAATCTATTTTCTTATTTCTTTGTTCCACATTTTTAGTGTAGGTGTTGTTTCTGTTATTGGTTTTGTAATGATGATCTTGCTGGGAGTGAAATGAAGCCCTCAGTTTCTTGAAAAAACATGGAGAGATCTCATTTTTGGTGTTCTCTGATGTTTCAGCATTTGTATGGCAAAGATATGAAATTTCTTTTAAAATTAAAATAGGAGTTTGTAGGAAAATTCTTATTTCTGCAAAGATATCACTTCATGTAGTTTCTTGTGAAGGTGAAGAATACACACAATGGGGGTCATTTACTAAGGGCCCGATGCGCGTTTTCCCAACGTGTTACCCGAATATTTCTAATTTGCGCCGATTTTCCCTGTATTGCCCCTGGATTTTGGCGCACGCGATCGGATTGTGGTGCATAGGCGCTGGCATGCACGCAACGGAAATCGGGGGGCGTGGCCGAACAAAAACCCGACGGATTCAGAAAAACCGCCGCATTTACAAAAAAAAAATGTGTCGCGAAAATTGCACTTACCTTCTTCACTCAGCCCGGGTCGGTGTATTCCATTGCGTTCCGATGCTCTTCAGCGCAGCAGCGCCACCTGGTGGACGCCGGAGGAGCTGCCTTAATAAATCCCGGCCGGACCGAATCCAGCGCAGAGAACGCGCCGCTGGATCGTGAATGGACCGGGTAAGTAAATCTGCCCCAATGGGTCACATTTACTTACCCGTCCATTGAAGTTCACAAAAAGTGCGTTGTCCGATGATGATGAAGTGTGCGGTAATTCACTGAGATTGTGAACCCGAAAACCGTTAACAGTCCGACAAAAGTGAGATCTGCGACCCCAAGGAACCTCATGTATTAAAATCTAGCACCCAATGGTTTTCTTTCACTTCTTTTCTTTATTTTTTGACATGGTACTCTAGGGGTGTCCTAGACAATTAACAGCTGGCATATAGCCTTGACAAAGATAAAGAGTTAACCCAACCACCTCATAAATATATATGCATGATAGTTTTTCCAATGGTGGGAAAATAGGGAGCCAAGAAGATTCATAGTGGGGGACATGTATCTTTATTTCTGCTAGTTTAATTGTCTCATCTTTGCAACTTTTGTTGATTTTTCCACTGTGACTTTTTCTGTTATTTTTCAAGTACACCTTGGTCTGCACCTTGTGCGGTGCCTTTTTTATCTTTATTTTCTAGATGTTCAGTGCGACTTTTGACATAGGTATCACTTTTTTTGTTTATTTTTGCAACTTTTTCATCGCAAATCTGCACCTGGTCCAGGGCAGATGCAAAGGAACATGTAAATTGGAATTATTTCACATGCCTTAAATGTTTTTTAATTTAGCACATTAACCTACAAAATACATAAATTGAAATTTATCAGTTACTTCTAAGAGTGAGGTCACATGTCTAATTACATTATAATTAACATTAGCATTTGCAAAACACAATGTAAATGTGAAGTTAATGCAGCTGTTAAAACCACATTAACACATGTGTTAAAAATGTGTTAGCATGTGCATTTTGTAAATGCAAATGTTAAAAGTAGGGTAATTAGGCAAATCGCCTCTCCTCAGCTGCTATAATGTCTTTCAAAATGCAACCAAAACACAATGGGGCGCATTTACGAAGGGTCCGAATTGCTCTTTTTCGTTTCCCGAAAATTACCGTTTTGCGCCGAATTGCCTCAGGTTTTTGCCGCACGCGATCGGATTGTGCCACATCAGCGCCAGCATGCATGCAGCGGAAATGGGAGGCGTGGCCGTCGGAAAACCCGACAGATTCGTAAAAACTGAAAAACTATTTTTTTTTTTAAACTGTGTCACTTGACATGCGCTTACATGCACTTAGGATAGGATGGTGAACTCTGGCGAACTCCGGCTGATCTCGGCGCAGCAGCGACACCTAGTGGACATCGGGCGCACAACCTTAGTGAATCGCCAGAAGACCAGAATCCTCGACAGAGAACGCGTAACTGGAACGCGACAGGACCGGGTAAGTATATGTTCCCCATTGTATGACCTTAACACCACGCGTGACCGCACCCTAATATGTGGTCATTTACAGTAGTCTCCACTTCTTCATATAACTCTCTCATATGGCTTGTGTCCATGTGGATTTGAGACATTTGTAACAAAAAGTCAAAATTTGTACCTGCCAGGAGAGACAAAACTAAACATGTATCACAAGAAAAAAGACATGATCATACATAAGGCGCAAAAGAGACCTTAAAAATGTCTCAATTATACACCAAAGGAAAAATAAAAACTATGATACATGTCCCCCATAGAATGTCATAAAAATATGATAGATGTGCATTCTACCTCTGGGACCTAAACTTATTTCCAAATTTACCCCCTCCCAATGCCTGGTCAAACAGAGAGCAAATAGATTCAGATTGCTATGCTGCTATAAGAGAACAGCTCAGATGGACCGGAAGGACATTTTTTGATTCTGTGTCATCACTTTGGCACATAAAGGAAACGTCAACCAGTTGTCACCGGCTGTTTAGGGTAGGATCAGTTATTAGGTACGGAAAGCCGATGGGGTCTAGCTTTAAGGTTCACAGTTCAGGTCTGCCCTACCTTTCCATCTTATCATCTGTTCCCTTACAGCAGTATTACAATTTTGAAGTGAAACAGTAGTAAAACATACAATGCAAAGAAGTCAGAATCAAAAGCCAAAAATTCATGCAAATAATTTAATGAGCCAAAAATATTCTCTTGCTGAATGAATGAACAAAACTGAAATGTGAGTAAATGTTTTCTAAAATATTTGAATTTGGTTTGGACTTGTATTTTAAAATAAACTTTGCGAAAACAATTAAAAAAATATAAAATTATATTTTAAAATTGATTGGTTGGGATGTGATGACATTTCATTTTTATGGATGTGAACCAAATATTGTAGCAATGACCACTGGTTACCTTGTGGCTACATTTCATTCTTATAGCATAATGTAACTTGGATTAGTGTCGTCCCCGAGCTGCTCGAGTTTTCCTGCGGCTGTAAATGTAATTGTAGTAATGTAATTGCCAGAGGTAAAGGAACTTCAAAAGGTCCCGATCTTCACTTTCCACTCTGTTAGACTAGAGATTAATTGCGTGACACCTGCTTAAAGAGTCTGTCATTTTGTATTTATCAGCACAAGGAAAACAGCACATTTTAATTTGGTTGGAACAATATAATAGATTGTACAAAGTCCGACTTTTCAAGTTGGGCAATAGCTTAATGGGCCAATTCAAATGTTGTTCGGCCAGCTCTCTTTAGATTACTTGGCTGAGAAAGTGAGTCCACTGAAGGGTGTTGTTGTGCAAGGAAGACGACTGTGAAATGTATTCCAGTAGTTACTGGATTTCAAGGTTCAAAGTATAGAAGACCTATCAAGTGAATGGGATGAAGCTGCACTAACCTGCTCAGCCCCTCTAAGTCCAGTGCATGCAGGTAGAAAGACCTATGTAAAGAATGACAACTAGGGTTGAACGTACTCAAACCTCAATGTTTGGGTCTGTGACGAATATTGGAGGTTTGGGTCCCCAAATCTTAACCCATAATTCAGCCAGAAGTTCGAATTCAACGTTCGGGTTCATTTGAAAAAGCTGGTTGATATGGTGTTCAGCAGCCCATCAACCATATTTTCACCTAATCTGTCACTTCAGGTGATTTTTTATATTGTGTAGGTGGGGAGTGTTGTTAACATTTTTCTAATATACATTAAGAAATTCTGCTAAGGCCCCAAGCACATGAACATGTATTATTTGCTAGCCACACAAACCACTAGCATATATCCCCGCCTGTAGAAGTGCATTGAGCATAACACGGTACAGTGAGTACAGCTCTATATGGAGAGAAGAGGGTTGAGGAGCGCTCACTGCTCCCTTTCTCCAGCCAGCAGTATGCAACACTCAGACATAGCATTAGTTCCTTTAGGCCTTTGTTTATAAATAAAAAGGGAGTTACAATGTTACTGTAACAAGCTGGCCAACTGGTTTGAATTTGGGTCACACACTAAAGGGATTATCCCTGGACCGCTCTGCTATTCACCCTTTTACCCCTATACAGGGATATGGACTTCATTGCAGAGATATCGCAAGGCCGCTACCTCTCGTGGTGGTCCCAGTGTGGTTAGCCGCTGGCCCAGCGGGCACAGAGAAACCGGTAAGTGGTACCAAAGGGTCAGGCACAGCGAGTAGTCAAAGTCAGTCTGAGTCGAGGCAGGCAGTGTACAAACCAAGACGTAAACAAGACGAGGGTCATGGCAGACAGCACAGGTTCAGAGGACAATCCGGGGTCATACACGGGAAGACAAGCATATACAGACACCAAGTTAGAACTAGCTAACAATCTAGCTCAGACGCGGAGAGTAGGGAATGCTGGACTATATGACGGAAGGTGCATGCTGATAGACTGAGACAGCCAGGCTGAGAAATGCCCTGTTCCTTTAAAAAGGACAGAGAGGAGCCGCCAACACCCTAAGGGAGCTGATGCATGGCAGGACATGGTAGCTGAAAGTAAGACTGCGACGGGGGCCGCGACAAGGGGTGGAACCAATCACGAGTGTTACTGTTACTTCTACGTTGCTATGGTAAATCTGTCTTTGAAGGGGGATCATGGGCTTATGTGCTGCCATTTTTCCCTAGGGTTATCACTCCCCGATGATGTCAGCATTTAATTGCTGAATGATGTTACTGAACGATTGCCAGTGGCACTCTGTTATAGATCAATAGGCAGTTGACCATATACCATATACCATAGGAAAGCAGTATAGGGTAGGAACAAACAGGTTCAGGTTCGGGTCCAAATCTCAGTGAACTTGAACTTTAATGGGTCCTCTCTTAACTAATGACATATATTTATAGGGGGTACAAGAGTAGCACCCCAATAATTTTGGCCACCATGTTTCTAATCCTACAAACACCCTTTGTAGTAACTTCACTTAAATTCACAAATTTGTTAAAAATAACAACACAACCTTCAAATGAGTAAAATAACTTCATAAAAAGTTATTCACCAGTACGCGAGCCCCTGCTTCACCCCAGGGGCTGGGCTGCACGTATTGCATTTGAGGCGGCAGCTAAGAAAATCATCAGCTAATGAGTGACTAAGTGAATGTCTATGAGAATTTTTAGTGTGTTCCTAAAAATGCATAGCAGCATCTGGACTGGAGCACTGGAGAATTAGGAAAAGGTGTATAACCTTTTGCTCTGTTAATGCATCCATGGACAGATTTTTGCTCTTGTATTGCATTGGAAATCCCCTTTAAATTAAAAATAATTAAAAAATAAACCAAATTGTAAGCACTGAAGGATGAAATTATAATTTCCCTGGAATGTTTACTTAAGGTAAGATTCTAGGATTACCAAAAAGGGAGGGGCAGAGATGATTCATTGGACACATTGCAATATACTCCCATAGATCACATAGGATCTGTTGTGTTCCTCTCTCTAAAATAGGGGGCACTCACCTTTCTGCTGATCGCTGTGTCATAGCCTGAAATGCAGGCAGCTGAACTCCTAAGTGAATTTTCTATACTTTTACAACTGCAAGTCAGCAAGTTGGTTTTACACTTTCTGCCCTACAGTCACTTCCTATGTTGTAAATGCATTTTCCTGACAAGTAACAGAAGCCGAAATACAATAATGTTCCGGAGAAAATATAGCAAAAATAAAACAATTACATTTCCCAACAAATCAACCTGGTAGAGAGCATGTTCATGCACTCTGAAGTTTAGAAGGGTTTTTATTGTGAAAGCTTTTGGATGAAACAAAATGATAGAAAACCTATTATTTTAGTGACCAAAATTTACAAAAAATAATAGCACATAGGCAGGATAGCTATGGCCTTTTGATCAGTGGTTTAGACTTCAAGTACAAAAATTGTAAAACAAGAACCCAGGCACTCATTGGTAATGCATTCATTCTTCTATGTTATTCACACATTTATCAGCATAAATATGGAGGTCACGTTTTGGCTCAACTCATCACTTCCTGCTAAAATAGTACAGATGTGTCCTCACATAGATGGCCGTTAGAAGGCACAATCAAAATAGTTAACATATCCCTTTATGTAAAGCTGTCACAAGCTCATGTCACTCCACACCCAAAGTAAAACTCATTGAAATATTGCGAGGACGTGAGGATTAGCTCTTAAAAGGGCTGTCCTCACATCCTATAGATGTACCTACAACCCGATCTACCTTTATAGGTAGATCCGTGGTGGTAGGTTCCCTTTAAGAGTGGATATTTGCTGTTCTGTCATCCATACACAATCCTTATATCATATTAAAGGGGGGAATCTACTGTTTAATTGTGTTTCTAGGTGCCAGGGTTCAGGAAATACAGGCATTTAAAGTGTGCAGCCTGCAGCCAGAAGCTACGGGAAAGAATTAGCTTACAGTTTGCAGAAGTAAATGCATCATCTGAATCTGTAGCTGAACTTGGGTAAAGGGTGATGGAATGATTCTGTGCATATTTACAACATATGGGTAAAAGAGTATGCAGTTTAACTACTTATAAAAAAATAATATTAAAAATTACTAAAAGAACTTATTTTTCACATTTGTAGTTATTTGTCGGCTTAGTTTATAAAGAAAAAATATGTAATTGATAAAAAATATCCTATTGAGTTAAAGTTTCACATGTCATAAAAAATTAAGTAAAAATTTTTCGATTTGATTTTCCAATTATATCATCATTTAAAGAAGTGCATAACATAACTACAAAACTTGAACTGGATATTCAGGCAGCAATAACTAGTGATGAGAAAACCTGAACTGCATCAATCACAGGTACAAGCATTGAACATGGGTGTCAGTGGTGCGTTTGGGATTGGTTA
The DNA here is from genome assembly GCF_040894005.1 of Engystomops pustulosus. Classification (NCBI taxonomy): domain Eukaryota; kingdom Metazoa; phylum Chordata; class Amphibia; order Anura; family Leptodactylidae; genus Engystomops; species Engystomops pustulosus. Next base: position 177,520,806 of record NC_092415.1, on the reverse strand, counting down.
CTGAAACTGAACTTTAATTCAGGGTTCGGAAACCAAACAAGGTCCTGTCATCAATAACATCAATCAATCAATAATTAACATGTCTAAGAGGCCAAGTTATGGCCCACAGTACATATAAAGAACACTATGGGGGTTATTTATCATACGTCTGCTACATGTGCTGGCGTATGATAGCCCTGCCGCTGTCCTGGCACAACCCGATACATCAAGAGGCTTCGCACCCGCCCCCCCTCACGCCCCTTCATGTCCCACTGGCGTGAAGGTGGCATATTGGGGAAAATAATCGCAAGTACTAGCAATATGCTAGCATTTGCTATTATTTCAGGGCTTGACGTGGCTCAGAAGCTCAGATAAAAATCCCCCTATATGTTTTTAAAATAACGTAAATGAACTTGAAAAATTAAAGAAGGGGTTAATGTGTGCTACTTTCTTTGCAAGATACCGTACACTCCATCTTTTTATATTGTTAAATCTATTTTGCATATATTTAAATTACTCAAAAAAAACACAAAATAAACCTACAAATACTCATCTCCACTCCTTTTTTCCGGATCACCCTAAAAAGAAAATTATAATTAGCAGAATGGAGTGCGGGGACAAGATGTCCAGTGCTCCGGGCTGCTAACTATGCATGTCCCAGCACCTCCTTCCCCCATGCTAGAAGAGGAAAATGACTTCAAGAGAGAGGCGTGAATTCACAGCTCTCATGTGGCATCTCGCTCTCCCATGCTCTCAGCTTTTCCTTTAATGTAGTTAAAGGGTCTTCCTTATTAATGATATTTGTCCCTAGAATATTCTGTGCTACAATGATTACTATTAGATTTCTGGATTGGTTAACTGGACAAACTAATGTCAGTTGTCTGCAATACTATACAGCAAAGAGGGGCTGAAGTCTGATTGCGGGTGGTCTTGGGAGTTGGATCACTCATGGTCAGACATTTACCGTCATCCTCTCCTTTATGAAAAGAAAAAAACTTTACATAAAATATTCCCTAGTGAGTAGGAATGAGCAGACCCTGAATGTACTGATTAGGTCTGGGTACCGAACCTAAACGCTCACCCCCCACTAGTAACACCCATGATAGGTGCTGGCATTTAAATCCCGGTGGTGTATGTAATGATGTCAGGGGGGAACACGATCCTCAGGCCTTAGCTGTCGTTTAAATTGTGCTGGCTTAACATTTATAAAATTACCTTCCCAAGAGTTCAAATGGAGGAGCAAAGCAGCAAACACCAAATTCCAAATCTAATATGATCCGATCAGTGCTAAAGATCTTAATTTTTAGTCTTCAAATAATTTTTAAGCATGTCGACCCCACAACTCCACCATGTTGTAAATAGAGAAGACTTAAGACCGTTCCACATGACCTCCAGAAGGAAGGATATAGAAGTGATGTGGATAAGTTCCAAATCTCTTTAAATTTTTCGCGGTGAGGTCAACATCTTAAAACAGCACTTTTTTTTAGCTTGGAACCTGAAAAATAAGGACTTGAGCAAAGATCTGATCATTTTATGGTGATAAAATATTCCCTGTAATGAAATCCATCAATTTTGTTCAGGTGCTTTAAATTCCCAGCTGGATATGAAATTTAAGCTCATTTTTGCCGATCCCTTCTCAGTAAAACATTTACAGCTAAGAACAAAACAAAGATACGGATAATCTGTGAAAGCAAAGGGAATTTTGCTCTTGAGTAATGTCTCTAATGGTTACATAATTCCATGTACACGTACTGAAATAATGTCTCATTTAAAATAGATGCATTTTCATTTGCGTCTCCAAATATAATTATGTAATAGTTTTTGCTGAATGTATATCTGTCATCTCCAGCCATAAAATAGCACAATGGAATAGCGATTCTGATTAACTTCATTGACTGTATTACCCCCCTGATGGTTATAGTTTCATTTGACTTCTCACAAGTAGATGGGATTAATACGTTACTGTGTATTTGCTGTGAAACAAGGAAGTTCATACACATTCAGTACTTGCTAAACTTTATTTCACATTGCTGGAGGGAATGCTCCTGGCTCTAATTCCCCAACAGAAATCGGAAATATTAGCATTTTAGATTCTGAGATGTGTGAAAAATATGTGTGGAAATTCAATACCATAAAAATGTGAGTTGCTGTGTTGAGTTTGTTTCTGACACTTAGTAAAAATGACTATACCCGGTGTCAACTACCGAATCCAGAGCCCCAAGTCTGAGACCCCACACCGGTATAAATGCTGCTGGCAAAGTCCTGTTGTCTTGCACACGTCGCCAGCACTGCGTGGCTCTATTTTGGGAGAATCGTTGCTGCCGAAAAACACTAACATGGCATTTAAGGGCCACTCATTACTACTTGACATAATTTACAGTAACATTGGTTGGTTCCTGTGAACCTGGAATTTGTTCCCTGTAGGGCTGCCTTGTAGGATTTATTAAGGTTGCCATAGACGAACCCAACTTCAATATTGTCAGTACAGGAGGCAAAAGCCATTAAAACAGTAGGACTAGGTCAGTCAGTGATTTGTATGGTCTTCCAAAACAATCAACACCTAAAGTTGTTCCTCATGCTGAAGAATTGATGACTTCGACTTTCTTAAAGATGTTTCCCAAAAATTCTGGAAAACCCATGAGGGTCAGGGAAATGGTTGCAAAAAAACGTCTTGCCTTTTGCATATACACCAAGTTGATCAGACTTCCTTTTATATCACAAGTGACAACCATGTTCCAAAGTCCAAGGCAGACATGGAATAGGCCAAAACAGGTCTCATGATCCCCCAGGTAATATAGCTGGGTGCAGGTGCCAAAGATGAGAAACAATGGCTGACCCAACCCACACACACAGGTGTTTTTCTTGATTCCTGAAAAGCCCATTAATAAAGTGGTATCATCAATTATTTAGCATGAAGAACATCTACAAGTGTCCCATGTTCTGGAGGATCCAACAAGTCTATGCATATATCATAAAAACTCAATTGATTTTGAAACTCATCTAATAGGATATTGAAAAGATTTACTAAATCAAAGTCAAACAATTTAATTTTAAAGCTGAATACTATTTTATGCTCTACTACATTTATTTTTATGCTGTGTATTTTAATCCCATTAAGTATTAAGCAGTTTTAATGAAAACTGTACCCACTGGCTACTCAGAATATGATACATAGAAAAAATACCAAAAGATAGAACTGCATGGGTGGGATGGCTGACATTGTGTTCCAATGTATAATGTGGCTCCTGCCCCCGACAATCACTGGATCTATCAGGAGGCTCCGTCCTTCTGATAAATACAGTGGGGCTTGTGCTATTGTGTAGTTCTATGACAAGTTTTATTTTAACTGGCACAGGTTATAGGTAATAATTTTAAAGGGGTAGTCCAGATGTAAAGGCCACATGCCTGCTACAGCATAAAATCAAACTAAAAAAAAAGCTCACTGCAGTAACCGCTATGGCACTGTCAGAATATGCATGCTGAGACCCTGCAGTGATGGGTGGTGCCTCGAGCCAACAGGAGGACCGGAGGAGGTGAGTATTTATTCTCTATTATTTTTTAAACATTAATATAACTACCCTCTATCATATACTCCTGTCATATAAGTTGATAATACATTAATAAAAAATCTGAGATGCTCAGCTATCCTTCAAAATATTAAACTTGTAATTAAGAATTTCCTAAACATGGCATGGTGATAGTTGTACAGCAAACAAAAACCTAAATTTGGAGGCAGAAATTAAAGTACAATTGACCATATTACATAAGAAGAAACTATTGGGCTTTGGGGGTTTAGTGTGGTGACTGGTTCCCTTTAACCTTTCATAAATAAAATCAACTATAGAACGGCTCTCAATATCACTCCATGGGATACCACACTTTGAACAAGTCAGTTCATCATTTCATCAAATGCCTGTGTGGCCTGAGCTGCCCTCATCACCTATAAGTGCTGTTATTGAGAAATTGGAACATCAAGAAGCAACAAGCTCAGCAACAAGGCAGTAAGCAACAAAACTTATCCAAGTACAAAACTCATAAAATTCTCTAGGGATTTGTCTAAGGACAATGAAAACGAAGAATTCATTAACAGTTATTGTCAAATACTAAGGTTTAAAGGTTACAATATAGGATAGATGAGTCATGTAATTTTGTAGCTATGTGTAAGTGATACAAATTGGTCAATATTTTGTAAATATTGTTTCTCTTTAAGCTATTGTTAGGTCGCCGTTGTATTTAGCAATTGTTTGGGTGTTCATATAATAATTCTAATCCTAGGATAAGGACTGGGCATGGCCAGTGTCATGTATTTCCAAGCCAATCAGCCAAACAAAGATCATAGTGAAGCAGAAAAAAAAGCAAAGAAAAAAGTGAAGCAGAGAAAAAAAGATCATTGCAGAGAGCTGAACTTTGTTGAAATGAAATTGGATATGGCAAAATTCTTGTTTGAAATAATAATTATCATGTTTAAGAGTGGCAGCAAATAGTACGTCACGGACATGTGATGCACATATTTTAGGTAATCTAATGTATTCCAATGTAGTGAGAAAAAAAAGATTCCCAGGGAAATGGATTGCAGAATTCCATGTGGCACAAACTTGACCTATTAACAACCTATTATTTATTATAGGGAGTTGAGAAGCTACTAAGCTACCCAATAGTACAGCAGCCTTTTATATGACACTTTATTTCTTCTTTTTATGGTGCCCATTACTATCCGACATTGGCTCCCTAAATAATTGTTGTTATTGCAATGTAAAAAGAAGGGGGACATTTCTCATACATTGGCACTATACACTATAAACTATTAAAGCACAAATAAACTTCAAGCTAAATTTTATCAATGAACATTACACTTCCTTATTTAAGCAGTTTGTGTAAATCAGTTTTCTGCCCTGTATACACTGACAGCGAAGAGATAAAGGAACCTGATAAAGTGTATATTGATTTAAAGGAGTATTAATAATTGGACACTCACATTTAAATTAATTCTCCTTTCTTATACATATCATGTCAGGCTTCTGGGGTAGTGAACTCCCTGGACCACTGTGGGCGATGCCGACACCTGGGACCGGAAGCTAAGTGGCACCCGATTTTCACCAGAGCCCGACGCAAAGCAGGTCATTCCACAGGCGCAACTTGTCAACAGTGGCAGGTAAGGTCGAGGTACAGAATCAGCAGGCAATCTCATAGTCGGGGACAGGCAGGTGGTCAAGGCAGGCGGCAATGGTTCAAGGTCAGGTACGGAGCAAGAGATCAGGGCTGGCAGCGAAGGAGCAAGGTCAGGAACAGGTCCAGGGTTACAACAAGAGGTCAATACACAGGTCTCAGGTAACAGCTTTTTCAATGGCATATAGATCCGGCAGGGAATGCTGGGAGATGCCGACCTTTATCCATTTCTGGAAAAGGGCCAGCACCAATTAGCTAAGCGCTGGCCCTTTAAACTTTCTGAAGCCGGCGAGTGCCCTAAGAGACGTGAACACGTGGGCACAGCCCCGGGTGGGAATCAGTAACGGGGAGAGGTAAGACAGAGCGGAGGGGCACTGAGGCACACCAAGGATCATGGGTGAGCACCTGTCACACTCACCGTACCGTGATCAGTCCAGGCGGTCCTATACTTGACCGTAATGAGGCGCGACCTCCAGGTTCCCGATGTAGAAGGTTGTAGAGTGGGGAAGGAGGGCTTACTTCTCCCATGCTCTTTGCTCAGGTTCTGTCCCAGGTGAAAAATACGGTTGTCTGCGTGAGACCTACTTCTGGATTGTACCATATGAAGGTCTTTTTCAGTGAAAAATACTATATTCTACATGATTTGCAGTTTCTTTTTACTTTTCTGAACATGAGGTTCTACCAAATAAAATTCAATCATTATTTGGAAGCTTACACAACATTCAAAAAGTCTTGTTCCTTTACAAATAAGTAACATGTTCTAATATGTTGTCCTTCACAAGATAAAAAGGTTTGTGCTGAATTAATCATGAACAATTCACTATGACTTTAATAATTTACTAAATATTAACTGTTGACAGGGTAGATGTATACTGAATTCGTTGACCCAATGCTATCACGCATGGGGGGGTTTTATGGTAACAACTTGAAGCTTAAAAAAGTAATGAATGTCTTAGATGTCTCTAGAACATTTTATTATCTAAATACCAATACATGTTATGGAGCTTCCTGAGGATCACATCCGTATTCTCTCCATCCGGAGAGAATACTTAAAATTGGCATCTTGAATAAACATTGCTAGAAATTGTGTATACTAATTAAGGAACTATCTGAATCTTTAGGAGTATTTCTTTCAGTCCATCCATGCATTTTTCATTCTGATGACCTATTCCCTGGATAGGTCACTAGTATGTGATCAATAAGGGCATGGCATCTGGACCCCACAAGATCAGGTGCTCTGGTAGCCTCCAGGCATCAGCAGATATGAATTGGTGCCTGAAGAAGATCAACAACAATATAAGTTGGATTTGAAGGACCTTCATCTTTTATTTATCTTATCTACTATGATATCATGAAAAGTCATCAGTATTGTAAAATGCCGGGTGTGAACAGAAACCCCCTTCAAGGCCACATGAGCAAATCTAATGCTATTTCAACCTTTTCTACTAAAAATAAATGTATGTCAGCCTGTCATTGTAAATATCTCTCAGTCACTCTAAAAAACTCCAAAGAATCCTTTTTGCTATAAGTATCATTAGATTTATATTTAACCCTACAGCCTCCTGCCTGAAATTGAATCCAAGTCTCACAACAAATAAGTTGTTCACCAGAGGCTATCACCAGATCAAGAAGTTAACTTGACATTGAAACTATTCCTTCACTGGTAAAGGTAACCAAATAGATTTCAATTTTATTGCCTAGTTATTTTACAATATGAGATTTATAGGTTTAACTTTTTTTCTAAATTTTTTTTAAATCCTAGGAATTAACATTTTACTTAATAACTTTTTAGTGTAAAATGTGTCCTCAATTTGTAGAATTTGGTCACCAATAATTAACTCTACAAGTAGTCATTATTGTTAGCTCAGTAACTGTAAGTTACTTACAGTTTTGTATATTAACAATTCTATATTACAACTTTTCTGCTGGAATATACTTTATTAAAAAAAAAGTCATTTTTAATTAACAGAGAAGTAAATTGCAGATGACAGCAGACAGTCCCTTTACTGGTATGTGCATAGCAGAACTAGAATGAATACAAACAGAAAGGGGCAACAAACAGAGATACATAACAAAGGAAGGTAAAACAGACCAGGTCAGAACTAAATTGGCAATGAGGTACAAAATGATAAAGCAGAAGAAACGTCATGGTACAGATAAAGGTCAGTAAATAACTGCAAATCACAGAAGAATATACAGAATCAAAGGAGTCTGAAGACAAGTCTTTAATAGGCATGGAATGAGGTCACAAGTGAACATAAATGGAGAACCTGGACACTACACCAGCAACAAATTTTTTTGGTAGGCCAGCGTCCACTCCAACTACCTCCTGCAACTTGAAAAAGCAGCTAGGTTAAAAATCATAGCCTCAGGTTTCATGCACACATCTGTGTGCTCATTTGGGCAGTAGCGCAAAGCGCATGGACAGGAGTAGAAGGGGTTATAGCTCCTCATCCCTCCATATGGAGCAGAGTGGCCACCTTGCAATCCAGACAGGAATAGGAGCTAGACTAAGCTATCTTCTGTGGGGCCCACATGGCTCAGCCATGTTGCGGTGAAACATGGTTTGCTCACCCCCCCCCCCCATGCCCAAACATGATTCGCCTTTTTGGTGGCCATGAACCACCATGATTACATTCAGACAGTTGACACAAATAGCATAGGTTCTTCCAGATTTTATTCTACATATTATTTTTAACTAGATTTGCACCAAAGTTCAACACCAAATAGCGAATACAACATGTGGATATGGACAGCAACTACAATGTGCAATGACATGCCTTTGGTTTTGGACCCAGTCCTTCCAAATATTCTCTGAAGTGCTACCCGTAGTTTGCTTTGATATGATAATGATCACCATGTGTCCCTGCTCCAAGCCCAAGGGTCGACAACTCATAGTTGGTATATCTAATAAGGAAACACCTTTCACTCTTCATTCATCTTTTTAGTTGGGTGTTTTACACGTGATCAGTTAGTCCAACAGGTACTGTGCTCACTTGATAACCTTACATTTAGAATATCAAGGCGTTAACCACTTACGTTTCTGATCATACCATTAAACGACCATATGTGAAGGGGTTATTTCATTTTTACTAAATGTACATGGCATTTATGGTTCAAAAGACTTTTAATGAAGTGTCACTCATTCAGGATGCCTCAATTAGACAATTTTTTTTCATTGTGTCATCTGCAAATTCCCCCAATTTCCCCAATGTCTTTATTCTAACTTAAAGGGAACCTTTCACCACATTTTCACAAATACAGCTAGTGATAGGTTCCCATAGAGCCATATTAACTAAATGCCACCCTTCTTTTAGCTAGAAATTGTTTCCCTCACATCCCCGTAAAATTAACTTTATGTAGTTATATTACCTGGCATGAGGGGTGTCCTGCTCAGCCAGCCCTTGCAATCTACTCCTCCACATGCCTTAGGCCTCCTCACTATTCAGCACTTCATTTCGTGTGAACAGGATGATGTTGTTTGAGTTGCTTTCCACCCTAAAATTTAGAATATCAACCCCATGCATGTATCTGATCACATGAAATCACAGCATGCCTCAATGGACTTCTAGTTCTCCTCATACCCCAGGGAGGCATGCTGTGATTTCATGTAATCAGATACATACACAAGGTGGTTATGGAAAATTTTAGAGGGGGAAAGAAGTTAAGATGACATCACCCTGGTCACTTGAAATTAATGTAACACAATGCACCATGTAAAACATTTGACATAACTTTTCCAATAAGTCAACAGTGATTTACATGTATGTAGTTGAATAATGACAGACAGTCCCCAAATACTAGTTCTATACAACAGCATATCCTAGGAGTGAGACCTGTAAATCGTGAAGAGACAGGACAGTGCCAAGGATTTGAAGAAACATAGAAATGTCACTCAAAATAAGGGGGCGTGGTTCACTGCCAGTCTGAGGGAAACAAAGAGTCAAATATTTAATAAAAGAGTCAATTATGCTAATTTGCATATCAGAAAAATGCCTATAATTAGGGTACAGTACCTCAGTGGCAGCTAATTTTAGGTCATATGGGGAGTACTTGTAACCCTTAACCAGTAGACATTATTGGTTTGAGGGGTTAAATTCTGGTGACAGGTCTTCTTTAAAGCAAATATTTTTTGTTTCAATAAAGGATCATTAAATAACTGCTTAATTACAGCTCATACAATAAATAATGGCCTGAAGGTCAGATGCCGCTCATCTACCCTTGTTGGCTGTCCTCTATCTGACCATTATTGTTGCTATGAGAACTGTACATTATTCATATGACCTGCGCCCAGACTTGTTTCCAAAGAAATAAGATCTATATAATTACGTTGTATCCGTTTGACCGTTCACATCAACAGATGCAATTTATTGCTGGTATATTGTAATGCACTTATTTATCAGGTGTTCAATTAAAAAACTGAAAGCCTTTGTCATTCCACAAAACTTAATGATGACATTGAACTTGTCATAGATATATGTGTGCCTTGTTCCCTGACATTCTATTAGAACTTGTTAACTTCTAATTTTTTTTAAACAAAAACATGTTTATTTGTGTATTTACGTGTTAATATGAACATATTGTACGGTCAGTCAGTCTAATCGTGGAATGAAAGGACGTGTTGTTTGTTTCTGCGCGACACAGAGGCGCCAGCTACAAATCAGCAAATCTGATGGCACCAAGAATAAAAATGATACAACATTAATTCTCTTAAAACCTGAACGATAAATTGCCTTAAACTGAACTTTTATGATACATTATGTTGTAATTTTCCTGCTAAATTAAATATAAATAAAGAAGCCACATTGGTTAAAGAAAAAAAAAAATGAAAAAAAAAAAAAAGTCACAATTACCGTATATACTCGAGTATAAGCCGACCCAAGTATAAGCCGCTGCTGACGTCATACTAGGTGCCGCACGGGAGAAGAACAATGGCGGCCCTCAACACGATGTTAAAGAAGACAGAAGACGGCGCGGAAGCAAGAAGAGGAGCCGGGAAGTCAGAAGAGGAGCCACGATGACATCGGGGGAGCAGCGCTGCGCATTGGGGCCACCGGATAGTGAGTAAATAAGTTTATTTTTTTTAGTCCATTTTTAATTATTTTTCACACGTATTGACTCGTGTATAAGCTGAGGGGACGTTTTTTTGTGCTGAAAAACTCGGCTTATACACGAGTATATACGGTAATTCTTTTTTTTTTTTTTTCTACTTTCCTGGTTGTGATGCATATTATTTAGCAGCATTTACCTATATATATATATATCGAGAACATTTACATATAATAACTGGCATATAAAGAGATATGTGCAAAGGCAATGTGCAGGGACCCGGACCAGAAGCCAGAGCACCTTGGGGAGGGGCTACAGGCTATACACTCGGTGGCAGGGGCTACTAGCTAAACACTGAGGGTTGGGGTATCTAGCTATATACTGGGGGGCAGGGGCTGCATGCTATATATTTGGGGCAAGTGCTTCAGGCTATATACTGAGGGGCAGGGGCTTCAGGCTATATACTGGGGGGGGGGCAGAGGCTGCTGCCTACATATGCCGGGACAGGGGCTGCAGTCTATACACTGGGGGCTGTGGCTGCAGGCTATATACTGGGGGCATGGGCTGGCAGGATATATTCTGAGGGCAGGGGCTGGTAGGCTATCTAGTGATGGCAGGGGCTGGCAGGCTATATACTGGGGGCAAATGACTGGCTGTATACTGGGAGCAAGAGGTGGCTGTCTATGTACTGGGGACAAGGGGCTTTTAACTATACACTAGGGGCATGAGCTGGCATGAGCATGAGCTTATAATCAAGTCAATATGTTTTGCCAGTTTTTTCTGTCAAAATTAGGTAACTCAGCTTATATTCGGGTTGGCTTATACTCGAGTATATACAGTATATCTATAATAGATTATGCTTGGAAAGAAGCATGACACTATCAAATTTTTTAGTTACAATAAATCCTGTAATAGACAGTTGATGAGCCTGGGGCAGGCTTCCTTTCAAAGAGTAGGCCTCAGAATAGGGAACAGGTAGGAGACTGGGTTAGTAAAGTAGGAAATCCCCATAAATAGACCTGACACCAGAATTTAACCACTCATGCCAGTAATACCTGCTGGTAAAGAATTAAAAGTCCTCATATCGCCTGCGGTTATCTGCCACTATACCTTAATAACAGACATTTTTGTAAATGAGTAAACAAGTCAATTTCTGAATTAAAGTTTCTCCAGGCTGCCAGTGAACTCAGCCTGAGCAGACAGGAAGTCCTCTCCCTATCCACTTCCTGTCCTTATGAGAATGCTGTCCCTCTCCACCATGGGGAATTTAGCAGTGTGCTGTGTGGGTAACTGTAGATTTTCTCACCATTTTGTGCACCCTTCGATGGGCAGAGACAAATGGAGGTAGGTCGAGTCAACATAGACCTAGGAAAAAGTTTGGGGAAGGATTTTACTAATCAGATGAGCAGATTTAAGCTGGGACACCTGCGCTGCACTTTTCAACAAAGCACAGCGGGAGTGAGTTTAAGGGTTACTTTGCCTGTTCTGAATGACAGGTTCCCTTTAAGGAGACTTTGCCAATAAAGGCCATCTCTGCAGCCATGTTCAGACTTACAGCCATTGACGGTGATTCTGGGAAATATGTAAAAATGTTTTCCAGAATGGGATAAAGGAAACATTGCCTCTTGGCTCCCTTCCATCCTGGAGAATGTATTTGCTCATTTCCCAGAATCCTTCAGTGGAGCATCAATAGTTTAATAACTCTTATTGCGATGCAGTGGCAGCAAGCCTCCAGCCAAAACCATTTCCTACACTGTACTGATGGGGTGCAAGCACATTCAAACAGCACTTTCTAGAAAAAGTCATGCTAGATGTTAGGGGCTGTCTTACAAGGTGGCCAAGAGGCAATGTTTTCCTTATACCACCTGAAAAACATATTCTAATCGGATTATTATTTCAAAGACAAGGATATTCATGAATTAATCTTGTATCAGGGTCCCGGCACTTTCTGATTGTTGACATCAGTAACTGCTTGAAAAGCATGATCACAAATTCCTATTTTCCATTTCTATTATTTTTACTCCCCCAATTTTAAAAGCAATAACATATTTATTTTTCTGTTGACAGAGTTATACGAGGGCTTATTTTTTCGCACAACAAATTGTTCTTTCTTCTGGCACAATTTAATATGCCTTTCGATGTAGTAGTAAGCAGTAATTGGGGAAAAAAGTTGCGTAGGTTTATGTTTATAGCATTCGTCGTGCAGTAAAAACACATGTTGTTAACTTTATTGACTAATTTATCACCGTGATACCTAATTTATATAGCTTTTGATGTTTTCTTTATAAAAAAAAGAAAGCACTACAAAATTTTCTCTTGTATTTTCCTATACATATGGTGCTGTATAAGGCATCACCTTTAGGGAAATTGTAAGACTACATTAATGTTATTGTTGGGAATATACAATATGATGGTTTCATCACTTTGGAGCTGTTGTGAAAAAACAGCGATTCGGGAATTTTGATTTCATAAATTGATAATTTTCAATAGAACATCCCTTTTTATAATGTAGTGATTCCTACAGTAATATGTTAATTGTTTTTGTTACTTTCTTTGTACATGTAATATAGGGAAAAGAAAGGTGTGTGTGATTTTTTTATACTTTTTTAGAATGTTTTATTTTTTAAGGCACCAAAACTGTAGGATTATCTCCTCTTCTACAAAACTGAAAGGGGTTTTCCCACCAATCAAGTTAGGCCCTATGTACGGCTTAACTTGCAGATCGGTGGGGGTCTCAGTGATGAGACCCCCACAGAGCACAAGAACGGGTATCCCACGGGGCCCAAGCTACCTCCGTTGGATCCATTGTTGCTTGATAAGCAAGTAAGGCCCTTGATTGGTGAAAAAAAAAACTTTAAACAGACAATTTACTATATGATTGGTCATGTAATGTTTCACTAATTGGTTGTACACCAATGTCACCAATATGACTTAGAAATACAGTCTAATTTCTAAAAATTCTATTTGTGTCTACCCTGTGATAATGGTGGGAGGACGTGAGTTCCTCTTATCCCTTCCCATTGCAGGGTGCCTGAATTCTGAGGCGCAGTATTCTAGGGAAGACTGGAAGTAGACAGGGAGAGGACTTCCTGTCTTGTCAGGTCGAGATTTGAAGAGACACTCAGCTGTCAATCAAAAGAATAAGGTGTGGTTCACTGGAAACCTAGAGAAAACATGACTCTTCTATTCAGAAATTGACTATTGTCTATTCATTTTAGCTGACATGGGGAGGATTTTTAACCATTTCCAAGCACATATTACTAGTGTGAGGTGTAAAATTTAAGCCTCATATTTTTTGAGTATAATAAATTAGTTTTAGACCAAATTGGAGTTTTATATGATCTGCTCTATGGGTCTGCTCTCCTTAGAATAGTCTCCTCTAGGAAACTGAACAGACGGATCAGAGAAAGGATGAGAATTACTGATGTGGTGTGAATTATTTGAGGACCAAAAAAGGAATAAGGTTAAAGAGCCCTCTGTTTATTCATAGCACTAAAAAATGCTATTGGAACATCTAACTTCACAAAGAATCTGAACTTCTAAACATTTTTGAGGAAGAAGCTTAGTGTTTTCTTCTTTTTCTTTGTACTGTTTAAATGTATTTTGGACCTACCTGCAAGCCATAAGTCCCTCCTTTTCCTCACCAATTGGCACTTTAATATCCATAAATTTAAATTAAAAATGTGTCTTTAAACATGGGATGGCTCTGTCCTTACTTTACCAAGCTCACTAGAGTCTGGAATACCATTATTACAAAGTCTGACATCAGGATACTTTCTAAATATAATAGTGTATTTCAAATTTTCATTTTATTGTTGTTACTTATTATTATGTATATCCAGTGGACACTTATGTTTAGGCTATGTTTAGATATGTTTATATGTTTTTAAAGGGTTTTTCCCATGAATGAAAGTTCTTTTGACTCCTTTCTTTGCAATTTCATTCAGTTTTATTGCTGTTTTATCTCCTATTGTGATTGCCAGTGTAAAATTCCAGGGTGAGGGTGGGGACTTCATGATTCCTCTGTGCTATGAGATGCTGTGTGCTGACAATCTACACTTTTATTTAGCTTCTGAACAGTGTACTAGTATCTGACACAAAAAAAAGAGAGATGAGACAGAGTCGTGAGGTGCATATGAGACACAATAACACACTGAACTCTGCTGTCTCATCTAATAAATAAAACAGTCAGCACTGCTATGTAACCCCCTCCCCTGGGATCCAGAGTTTATCTTGTTTGAAGAGCAGCTGCTCCTGTGTCCCCTCCACACTGCTAGAAGCACGTGCTGATGAACCAGGAAGTGCCTGTGTCTGTCGTGTGCTGTCTTCCTCCTCCCCCTCCCCCTTCTCCTACAATGCAAGATAAACTAGAGGGAATTGTCTGACCACAGTCAGAAGATTTACGGTCGGATCCAGGGACAATCAAAGTTGCAAAGATATAGGGATATAGACAGGTTGGAATTATATCTGTGAAATGCTGTATTTTTGTTAATATTACTGAATAAGAGAATGTATTATTTTGTTATCCTGAGTATATTTAAGAATCTTGTCTTGATGGGAATACCCCATTCAGTAAATCATTGCAATCAACAATGGATTATATAGTTAAATTTTACTTTATCCTTTATCAATATTTGCTGGCCCAACCAAACATAGCACTGTTATTCACTAGACAAGAATAATAATAGGCAATCAATCTGTATGTACATATATTTATATATTTTTTTAGTAAGAAATAATAAGAGCAAAATTCATATGTTTTTGCGATGCAACTTTTCACTTAAAGGGGTGTTCCCATTTCAGCAAATAAACACCATTGTTCATATTGTGAAATGCTTTCCAATATATATTCTGTTTCATTTCCTCACAGTTTTCTAAATCTCTGCTTGCTAACATCCTATAAGAAATTTTGTTTATTTCCTGTGGATAAAAGCCGGTCCCTGGTCATGTTATGCATGGTCCTGTTGGTGCACGGTTCATTGATGTCACACAGGTGCAAGACTCAATATTATCCCTGGTAATGAGATGTCACATATGTGCATGGCTAATTATATCCCTGGTCATGTGATGTCACACAGGTGCACAGCTCATTATATCCCTGGTAATGTGATGTCACACAGGTGAAAAACTCACTATATCCCTGGTTATGTGATGTCACACAGGTGCACGGCTCATTATATCCCTGGTCATTTGATGTCACACAGGTGCATGGTTCATCTTACTCCTGGTCATGTGATGTCACACAGGTGCACAGCTCATTATATCATTGGTCATATGATGTCACACAGCTCTTATTACTCTCTGTGATATTAAAGTCCTCTGCACCTGTGTGACATCACATTACCAAGTACAGATTTGCATGAAGAATTGAAACAGAAAATATATTGGAAAACTGTTTAACTATAATTACATGTATTTGCTGAGATGGAAACACCACTAAAACCATTAAGTTAGGAACATGGGCCGATCTGATTTTACAGCTTTACACAGTACAATCTAAACTCAGTCTCATTCCCTGTCATTGCTTCCAATCACTGAATGAACTCCATGAACTACTATAATCATTGCTGCCAACCTACCCAAAACTTCCCATGCACCTTTGTGAATGTATTATACGTATCTGGTATTCTTATCACTACACCAGGCATAGAGAATGAACAAGGCCACCTTCCATGGTAAGTAAAACCTAGTCTTCTCCTGGAATTATATGCCTCATAACTACTGCAGATTTTAGGCTGCGTACAATTTCTGCATGCTTATATCTAATAGTAGCCATAAATCATAACGAATCTTAAAGAAGAAGGAATTACTTGTAGAACATGACTTTCTATGAGGAAAGAAAAAAGTAGAATTGAGTTCATTTTAAATCCTATAAGCCTCTGTGATTTATTCAATGGCACACATACCGCCGAGTGCTAATAGGTTCTCCACACCCACCGGATCAGCAATTTACTACTATTTTACATTATTTCAAGCATCTGATTAAAAAAATGAAATGGGCATCAAATGGAAATGTCTTTATGCTCTGCACTTAGGTCTTCTTAACTATGCAGGCAGCACATTATAGCCTATTCAGATGGACAAATTCACATTTTTCTGCAATTATGAGGGTTTTAGGTATTAGTCAGTAAATGCATATGGAAAAGTTATATATTTTTTCTTTATATATTGGTTATCAAGTTCTTGTTTGATTTCTGCTGCAATTCATTAGACATTTTTCTTAAAGGGCTTGGTCACAATGGGTTGCAGTTCATCATCTGATAGAACTAATTTGTCTGTGGTGTGTAAGTTGCAGACTTAAGGTCTCTCAGACCTTGATTAGAAGTGCATCCTTTTAAGTGCATCTATAAGTGCACAACAGAATGAAACCGGAATTGAACCAGAAGTGAACAAAAGGACTATTTCTTGTAAGTACTTGCCAAACTCAAATTATTTCATCACTCATCTTACACTTGCAAAAAGTAAGGACACACCGTTCAACTCTGTCTGCCAACGACTAACTTGCAGTTGCACTTAATAGAATGTACTGTCAAGTACTGTGTGTACTCCTCCCCCTACCCTGTCCATAGGAGCTGAGCGGACACTCAGAGAATTTGGCAGGAATAGAACCTACTCTATAATTTTGGGCGCAAACACACATATCAGTCACAGAGCCATAAGGAATGGTTAGCTCACTTCACTGTGACCACGCATAATGCGAGTCAATGGTGGCCGTGAGGTCGCCACAGTTTTGCAGCCGGCTCATGGCTAATAAATTCAGTCATGCGCAGTCTGTACCCACTACAACTACGACAAAAACATCCAATATGAACCGATTTAACAAACTAATTTGAGTCACCTCGAGTATAGCATTGATACAAACTCAAAATTCAGGGACCAGTGAACCCAATAATTTTGGAACTAATTACAGTTACATTAAAAGTCCAGCAAGTTTTTTTTAGCTCGGCATTTGTTTTCATCACTAGGTTAATTACAATGAAATTTCTATTTAATGAAATCCATGATCTAGAAAAACTAGTTGTTGTAGAAAATAGTGGAAACTTTTTTTATTATTTAATTTTTTCTTTTTTAATAAAGTCACCAGGTTTCCTGGAAATGCAACAACCGACTGTGCTGAAAGCTCTGGGGATCTAGAAATGATTATGATCAGCCCATAAAAGCTGCAGCCTCTACTGTACAGTAATGACAAAGAAGTAGCAAATGTAGAACTTGATACATCAAAGACTATGGTCAGTACAGTAGTTGTGAACGAACAAAACTGCAGAGTATGTTGTTACTAGCAGACTGTGTAAAATGCATTTGTATTCCAGGATTGCAACTGTATCTGAAGTAATCTGGTGTACTGGCGTGTGAGATCTCTTCACTGAACAATCAGGCTGCTGATTGGATATCATAGAAGAGCGAGGGGCTGTGGAGCTGTTTGAATACAGAGATCAAAGAACATAAGATTTAGAATATAAATGCATTATTCACAGTCCTGCTGCTACTAATGCACAGTTGCATTTATGGTTACATGTCTTCGGGATTACTACCTAACACTGTCTGAAGTGTTGTATGCTCAATTATTTATTATATATTTTCATATTTTTCTGCAGAGAATTGCAAATGCAATTTTGATTGTAATGTCTTACGAGGATTGAAAAAATTATAACAGTAATAGCAATTAAAAGAGAATATAGAAAAATATTTTATTTTTTAACATTAAAGTTTTCCTCCTCTTCTCCGCAAAACAAAATTCCAATAACTGTAAACGACTGTAATGATACTTACTATGGATAAAGAGGGTTAGTCATCTTTATTCTGTAAATTTGTGGAGGGGTCAGTTTGGACATTTTGGGCTTTTGTAATGTATCTGGAATTTGAGGGGGTTTTTATTGCAACTGAAAAAAAATGGTGCAAATATCCGGAGTGCACAGCAGTGTGCGTTTCTCCCTCCGGATACACGCAGGGCCAGAGAGGAGATACTAAACGCTCTGCGCATGTTTCGAAATTTCGAACTAGAGCAGGCAGGGCAGGAATAGACTGAAAAGAGAACTGTAGGAGGAGTTTTGATGATGCAGCTGGCTGGAGGCTTGACTGCTGGATCCCGAAGCCCGCCCTCCTGACTGGTAGCTGCCTGTGAATATAAGATGTTATTTCAGCATGCGGCCGGCACACTATCATTATAAGGACATGCCTGGATAACATTTAATGCAGCCTATAATGTATGTTTAGGGGTTTAACAGGAGTCCGGCTGATGACAGGTTCCCTTTAAATATTTTAATTAAGCATTTTGTAGAATAATAAAGGTGCAAATTTTTGAGCAATTACTTCTGATCTTTTTCCCACAGCAGCAAGGGGTAGAGTTTTTGCAGCAGTAGAGCAAAATGTTAGCATTTTTAATACTTCAAGATCTGGATTCCAAAGATAAACCAGGCGCAATGCTCAAAAACTCGATTATGGCAAACAATCGAGAAAAAATAAAGATATATGATCCCCAAAGTGTTAGAAAAAGCCACATTAGGTGATACATTCATCCAGAGGTTTGTATAGCAATCATTTTATAGGAAAATCTTCTGCATTTTATACATAAAGTAAATCCCAAAATACATACGATTCTAATAAAATAAGTTTAGAGAAACAAAGTAAATTCTAATGGTACCCCAGCTAAACATTTATAAAGAAATATCTGACATGGAAAGGATTAACATCTCTGTTTCTGTATGTTAACAGAGAGCTTTAGTTTTCTAATCAGGATTATATATAAAATTAGAGAGGGCTGTTCAAATAATGAGTCAATATCATACAGTGTATAACTCCGCAAAGCCTTAGGGTTTTTCATTACTGTCCAAACATAATCTCATATCACAAAACTAAATTTAATAGTCCTCTACATACAGGAACATAATCTCTTCCTCTATCACTAAGGAAAAAGCAAGAAGCATTTTCTTAAAAGAAAAATTCTGTTGCTCCACCATTTTCTGCGGATCAGCTTCTAATGCAATCTACTTACTGTATGTGCCATCAATAGATAGATATATAGGTAAGTAGATAGATAGATAGATGATAGATAAATACAGATAGATATGTTTAAAAGTACAACATAGTACAGTGACGTTTCAGCTCACAAGGGCTTGAAAAAAGCTCTAAGTGAGCCAAATGTCGCTTTAGTATGTTGTACTCTTAAACTTGGGATAAAGAAAACCACTTATACTGGAATACTGAGATAGATAGATATGAGATAGATAGATATGAGATAGATAGATATGAGATAGATAGATAGATAGATAGATACAGATGTAGCAAAAATCTTAAAATGACTCAAAACTAGTTAAGACTAGCGTTGAGTGGACCAGAACCAAAAAGTTTGAGTCAGGGTTCGGCTCCATCTTCCCTCCAACATAGCACCAATCGTAAGCTTTAACTCTTCAAATGTTGCTGGTAAATTTGCAACATCACATGATGATCCAGCGGCTGCAGTAATTTAAATTTAAGCAGTTATCACCCAATCACCATCTCTACTTACAATCCCTCCGACTATGCTCCCGAAGTCTAATCTATCAGCAATCTATCACACATCTACCATGAGGATGAAGGACTGTAAACCAAGCACACTGACATACTGGTATATGCCCCCTCTAGCAGGATCTGCTCTTATTGTAGCTACTTATGCTCTTGATTTTAAGAAAAAAGGGGCTTTAAAAATTTCAAATAAGTCTAAGGGGGCTCCATTTATAACTATGGAGCCCAGAGCCCCTAAGGCTTGTTTGTATAATTTTTAAATCATTTTTTTTGTAAAAACCATGGAATAGGAAGCTACAAGAAGAATATATATCCTGATAGAGGGGGCACACACCAGTATGTCAGTGTGCTTGGTTTACAATCCTTCATCCTGGTGGTAGATGTCCTTTAATGGGTTCACATTTCAAATCCTGGTAGGATTTGCTCTTTTTTTAGCTTCTTATGTTCTGGTTTTTTTTTACAAAAAATGGGCTTATAAAATTATGTATAGGAGTTAATGGAGCCTGGAGTCCATCAGGCTCATTTGCAGAATTTGAAGGCCCTTTCTTAAAAACAAGGGCATAAGAAGCTTAATGACTAGCCGATCCAGCTAGAGGGGTGCACACCAGTATGTCTGTATGTTTGGTTTACAATCCTTGATCTGGTAATAGATGCCCTTTAACAATGGGGACATTTATCTTGAAAGGTCACATTGTGGCAATACAGGCGGTCCCCTACTTAAGAACACTCGACTTACATACGACCCATAGTTACAAACGGACCTCTGAGTATTGGTAATTTATTGTACTTTAGCCCTAAGCTACAATGATCAGCTGTAACAGTTATCAAATGTGTCTGTAATGAAGCTTTAGTGTTAATATTGATTCTTATGACAACCCAAAATCCAATTGTCACAGAGACCAAAAAAGTTCTGGCTGGGATTACAATGATAAAATATACAGTTCTGACTTACATACAAACTCAACTTAAGAACAAACCTACAGACCCTATCTTGTATGTAACCCGGGGACTGCCTGTACTCCCACCAATAAACAATTGGTCAGATAAACTAAAAGGCTGTGGCTTAATTCTCCTGCCCATTTCTGCCTGGCCTACTCCCCTCCCTTACTTTAAAAGTAGCATCGAGGTGACAAGAGGGGGAAAAAAGTTGTACTTTTTTGCAACTTTTTCATGCGGTGTATGCCAGAGAAGTAGCATACAAAATAAATGCCACCCCCCAAAATATTATACTACAAAAATATTGGGAAACTGAATAACATGAATGCCCCCACATTTCGTATTTTCAGTTTGTTGTTGTTAAGAAAACACCGCATACATTAACTATAAGAGAAGATTAAGCATTCTGCCAGGCAGCCTCAGTTCTGATATTCCGTCATAAAAATCAAACAGGTCAGCAACAATTCAAAGCAGCTGGAAGATGTCTGAGGAATCAACACGCCTTTCTAATCTACACCTGGAGAAAAATCTTTCCGAAAAGTGTAATGACAATTTTCACATCAAATAGAACCTCCAGAGCAATTTAAAAATCAGCAGGAAAACAGGAAGACAAAGTTACTTGTGAGATGGTGGCAAAATAAGATATGGATTAAAAAATATCTCTGCTAACAAGCGAGACAAGTACAAAGTATTCGGAAGGGCCGGAGCACAAAAACTGTTTTGCAGAGATAGGTTTTTAAACATCTCTTTAGCGCCTTTGTATTCTTCTGATGGATGATATGTTGCTCTTAACATTAATAGATCCAAGTATTTCAGTACATTTAAAGCTTTGGGTTGAATATTTAATAGGAAGTAAAGCGGATTCATGGATACAAACATTTCAACCACTCATCTACCCCTAATTATACCAGTGTTCTTCTAGTTCCCCAATGTATCATAGTGTGATAGTTTATACGGTTGAAAAAAGACACATGTCCATCAAGTTTAACCAAGTTTAAACAAATACAGCTAGTGAGAGCTTCACATAGAGCCCTACTAACTAAGAAGATACTTTATAATCCATCTAGTTCTGTGAGCTGACAATGTGGTTAGATTATCAGGGTCCAGGGTTTATATACACTTACATTTACCTTATGAACATTGTACTAGTATATGACACATAGAAAGAGATGAGACATATAAGAGATGAGATGATGAGATACATGAGATTCCTACAATGACACTCTCCAGCTCTTACTACATGTCAGCTACACAAACACACTATCAAATCTGATGTTCCTACCTCCCCCTCCCCAGATAAAGAACTTATCTGCCAGGAGCTTATAGTTCTCCTCTCACTACTGATGTTTGCTGGCAGGAAGTCAGTGTGTATCAGTGTGAGCTCGTCCTAGAACTCGAGGGGGAGGAGCTATAATGCAGAGAGCAGAGGATATCTCAGCTCCACAGCCATCAGACAGAAAAGTAAGATGACTGTCGACCCTAAAGTCAGAAGATCCAGGGTCGGAAGCCGGCGGCAACGGAAATTGTGTACACCAGGACTGATAGAGACAGGTTGGACTGCGAAATGCTGTATATTTGTTAATAACAGTGAATTAGAGAATGTGTTATTTTGTTATCCTGAGTACATGTGAGAAACTTGTCTTTGTGGGAATCCGTCACCAATGATTTACATACCCGAACTAACTGCTCTGTTACATAAGGCCATGCTCGAATGTGCCACCCGTACTTACTGTATATACTCGTGTATAAGCCGAGTTTTTCAGCACAAAAAATGTGCTGAAAGACGTCCCCTCGGCTCATACACAAGTCTATTACAAAAAAAAATTACCCACTTAAAAAAAAATAAACTTAAATACTCACCCTCCGATATCAGCGCGGCTCCCAGATGTCGGCGCGGCTTACCGATGTCCCCGATGTCAGCGTGTTCCGTCTTCTTTCTTCTCCGTGGCTCTTCTTCTTTCTTTCGGCATGGACACGGCCATGTTTTCTTCGTGGCCCCGCATACTATGGGGCCAGCAGCGTCAGCGTCATAGTATGCGCATGCTTATACTCGGGTTGGCTTATACTCGAGTATATACAGTATTTATTTTCCAGCTGCTCTTTCCATGTGAAAAGTGAAAACTAGAAACAGATAAATTAGGCTAGGGGTTAATAGCAAGGTTATTTAACCTCTGGCTCCTCAGCAATAACCATTTTACTCGCAAAACTTCTATTGCCCTTCTTATGCCTTCTCTAATACTCCCCCCTTTAGCTATGTCTTCACTGGGTCCAGATAGATATGGATATGGGCCCTGAGGTGCTATGCAAAATAGTCCCACATATCAGTAGGTTCAGTTAGGTAGTTTTGATGACGGATTCCCTTTAAAAATGTGTTTTATATCATACAGTATAACATCATTACAAACTAAAAAATATTAACTCAAACTATAATAAATATTTAGACTTCCATGTATGAATATAATCTTTGAATTATCTCTCTACATCAATGCTCTTGCTGCATTTCTGAGTTTTCTATGGATAGTACTGGACATAGTACAAAATGATATGCAGTCTATGACACAGGGCCAGAGATCAGAAGGGTTTTTTTTTCTTTTAGACCTACTGTCCCCTGCTGTGCTCAAAGCTTTCATCTCACCCCAGCAGTTGCAATTTTGAAGTCAGAGGCGATGCATTAGGGAAGATGTTTTATACTAAAGGAAAACTTACATTATAGGAACTGCTCAATGACTAACACAAAATGATACAGTATATAGAGCTGAAGCAACATAAACTTATCCTACATGGAAAACGGTATAAACATGTACTAAAACACTGCACATTCCACCCTTCACACCTTTGCGAGGAAAACACTGAATGCTAATAACAACCTGCCTATTTTCAACAAATATTTTTGAAAATTTTCATACTTATTTAGTAGCTTCTGACCTCCTGCTACCAAAAAAAACCCCTTTGATTCCAGTCATAATTTTTAATTTGCATTACTTTAGTAATGTTTATTACAGTAAATGTGAAATCACAATCTCCTTCTGACGCAGCTTTGGCTGATCTTATTTTATATTTGAAGGTCCTGTGAAACCTTATGTTACACAACCTTTAGGAGAACACATCATTACAAAATAGACAAGGCGCCTAATTTTTAATTTTAATGGAAACCTATCATGAGGAATCTACCATCAGTAGATCTGATGGTAGATTCCTCCTGCTGCCTCTGCCCTAATCTGCAATTTAATAATCCCAGAACCCAACCCAACTTAAAAACTTTATTTTAGTTATATGTAAATTAACTGGAGAGGCTACTGGGGCGTGTACTAGCCTGGCCGGGCACTGGGAGCGAAGACTACTCACTGCCCCAGTAGCCTCTGCAGTTAATTTACATACCGGTATTACTAAAATAAAGTTTTTAACAAGTTAAGTTAGGTTCCAGAATTATTAAATTACAGATTATGGCAGAGGCAGGCAGGAGAATTCTACCACCAGAAAAAAACCTTCTGATTATAGATTCCTCATGATAGGTTTCCTTTAATAATATTTTTCAAAGCGTAACTGAGTCTTTGAAGCCATTTTTTTGGTATGAATAGTTTAGGTGATAATAGTAAACGTTATCATATACATTATTAAGTCAAACAGCTTAGTTGGATTTTTCTGCTTCCTTCTCTTGTAGTGAGTAGTGTAGTGTACAGGACAGACAGCTGATCTACCGACTACTTAAATAAGAAAAAAAGACAGAAGAAGGACACAGGAACAGATTTCTGTATATTACAAAGTTTACTATTATCATTTGCACTATTCATTTATTTTTCCACTTATGAACAATAGATAGCTGACCCATTGACAAAGTTGCACTAGGTAGTTGCAGTGGCATACATGGGGTCCTTCCAAAATAACAAAAATAACAGATTCCCTAATTCACTGTTATTAACAGAAATACAGACTTCCACAGATATAACTCCAACCTGTCTCTATCAGTCCTGGTGTTTACAATTTGGTTGCCCCTGGATCCAACAATGAATCTTCTATGGTCGGATTCTTCTCATGAATGCTGTGAAGGCTTGAGAAAGCGTGTGTACATGCGAAACGGCCCATCACCTTGGCGAGGCAGCTCCTCACTCTGTCCTGTCACCTCTATTACAATAAAAAGAAGCGTTTTTAACATCATTCCGGTGAGTGCCACATTTACCTCTCTTTTTTTGCCTTCTTCTCATGAATAGCTTCTCTTGTCTGCACACTGAAGTGCTCTCTGCTTCCTGCATATAGCAGAACTGACTGTGTGTGTTATAGGTCCATTTGTAACTAGGGGTCATCTGTAAGTTGTGTGTTCTTAAGTAGGGGACTGTCTGTACAAATATAGAATGTTATACTAGTGATAATATAGAAAATTTCAGTTTATGTTGGTTATGATAATTTTTTATGGAACTAAACTAAAGCCAGTTTTAACTTTTAAAGCCTCCAAAAATATTATTTTATACGATACATAAAATTATTTTCTCAGCTATGCAGCCCACAATAATTTATGTAAAGTTGCCAGAAATCTGATCTGCTCTCTGATGCTTCTTCAAACAATGGAAATTCTGCCAGCTGGAATGTTATTTTCTGTGCGGTTTTCACGGAGCCATTCTTCCAGCAGAAGGATTTCCCCGATGTTATAATATGAAACATTGTGCTGGTAGGGGCGTATAGGCTTATAAGATCTGAAAACAAAGCAATAAAGCGAATATTGACAATTACTTTAATTAGCAATTGGACAAATAAAGATGAAATCTATTGTAAATAAGTGTGATGGTATCTGCAAAAATAGCATATGATAAGGGTCTATCTTGGGGAGGAAAAGTGGAGAATGTGCGGTGAGCCACAGGGGGCAACAACAATCCATTCAGCCTTCTACCAGAGTATTTGGCAAGAGGGAAGCCAAATGAATTTTAGTTCACGATAGTATGCAAAATATGTTTTCCAAGGTGTTAAATGGAAAACAACGCCTCCTTTTGCTACCATGAAAGGCAGCCCCCTTAACACCAAGTATGTCCTAAAATAAGTCTAATAACATGATGTGGGATTAAGCCAAACCAGTATATCTATTTCAGAAGGAACAGACTCCGAACTGTAGACTGTGCTGTTTTGCCCTGGTTTGGTCTCCTCAGAACTCTTACCTCCTGACCCTTGTCAAAAGCCTCTCACATAGCCAAACCAATTCCCTACGTTTACTGAGGAGAACCAACCAGGTCGAAACATTGCTGTCTACAGTTTTATTCCTTCTGGAATAGATATACTGGTTTGGCTTCATGTTATTAGACTTCTTGTAGGTCATACTTGGTGTTAAGGGGGCTGCCTTTCAAGGTAGCAAAAGGAGGCGTTGGGGCACATTTACTTACCCGGTCCTGTCGCGATCCCCGATCCAGACTGTCTGACGAGGATGAAGTCCGGTGCGATTCACTAAGATCATGCGCCCTATTTCCTGCTTTTGTCGCTTCCCCACTCAAGTCTTCCGGAGTTCACCATCTTCTTAACGGTGCATGTAAGTGCATGTCTTGCGACACAATTTGAATTTTAAATCCCGCTCTTAGTCCGAATCAGTTTGGTTGTTCGAAGGTCCACCCCCCGTTTTGTGTCGCATAAAAGTCGGCGCAATTGTGCCAAAATCCGATGGCGTGTACAGAAAACCCAACGGAAATGCGGTCCGCGGACCCTTAGTAAATGTGCCCCATTGTTTCCCATTTAACACATTGGAAAACATATTTGCAAACTTCCCAGAATTCCCTAGTGGAGCATCTCCACACGCCTATAAGGCAGCCTTAATTGGCAAACTCTACATAAGGAAACTTTTACCTTCCAACTCCATTCATGATATTCATTCAACATCATCAAGTTTTATACTTTCCCATTTTTATCAAAGGGGACCCGTCATCACAAAGGTCATTTTTCAGTGATTATAGCTTCCAATAGGACATATAGTGAAATATATTACAACGTTAATTAAAATTATCACCTGCTCTATTCATTTGTGAAATTAAAAGAAAAACCTTTTAAGTTTTATTTATAGTTAATTTCATGCTATTTTTCTAGGAGAAACACAACCGCTTGCCTGCCCCCCTCCCCCCCCCACAATGCTGCTTCTCTGATTGCTGTACAATCCATACATACGCCTGCCCTGTTTTTCATCATTATCAAGTATAAGCCTTTACTTTCCAATGTCTTTAAGTTAAAAGGTATTTGATTGAGACATCACGGTAGCATGGAAGAGCATTGGCAACACAATCATAATCCTACTTCGATAAATTGTTCAATCTCTTACCATCAGGCTGCACATTATTATGATGCAAAGCCATTAGGAAATCTAATGTAATCCATACTAATAAATTTGAAAGCAATTTCATCTGGTGTACACCGAGCCAATAGAACAACACAAGGGAGACTTATTAAACTTACACTTAGCAAAACAAATACATACAACGTCCCGGGATCTTTGCCCGGCAGTGTCTTATGGAGAGAGCGGAGGACACGAGGACCTCCGCCATTGATTTCTGAAATGTACACCTATCGAGGAAAACTGGATTTCATGGAACAGAGCATAAGAGTCAAAGAGTCATTTCTCAAGTGAAATGCAATGAGAATATTTTATACAGTAAATTGTTTTATTGCTTTTCTTGCAATTCGGAAATGTTACACTTCAATAATTCACAGCTCCTTGGTCAATAGCGAGTCTACAAGTGCGGCTTTGTTTTCTGAAGCCCTGAACAGGAGCATTACACATTAACCCATCTGTGAATGAGATACTTTGGGCAATGTAATACACAAGTCAGACATAACACTCAATGCACTTTGAGTCTCCGAAGCATCTATGATACTTTGATCCATGGGTACATGCAGGATTTGTAGGGTCCTATTGGCTCAGGCGTTAAATAGTTAACAACAGCAAATGAGATGTCACAACAGACATAAACCAGAGACAGCGATTATCTTAATTAATACCGTCATGGTAAATCTCCAACTTCAATATTGAGACAGGCAATAAACAGAATAAATATCTAATAAGACGCTACACAAACGTCATGCTCATACTGGTTATCTCCAGTGAGGAGTCAATAGGTTACTGACCAATTTATGCAAATAACAGGGAGCCATTGCTATAAACATCATCAGACATTGTGATGTAAGATTGTACATAGTGCCCTATGTGCATGTAGGATGTTATAGAGTAGGAGCAGCTGAGAAGATTGCATACAGTATCCTATCTGCAGGCAGCATGTTACAGAGCAGGGGGACCTGAGCGAATTCTATATAGTGTCTAATTTTCAGGCAGCATGTTATAGAGCGGGATGAGCTAAGCAGATTCTATATAGTGTCCTATCTGCAGGCAACATGTTATAGAGCAGGAAAAGCTGAGCAGATTCTATATAGTATCCTATCTGCAGGCAGCTTGTTATAGAGCAGGAGGAGCTGAGCTGATTCTATATAGCGTCCTACGTGTAGGCAGAATGTTACAGAACATGAGGAGCTGAGCAGATTATACAAAGTGTCCTATCTGTGGGTAGCATGATTTAAAGAAGTCAGTTTGAAGTAGATTATACATAAGGTCTAATTGGCAGGTAGCATATTTTAGTGCAAGATGAGCCTATCAGATTGTAAAAAGTGCCCCTTCTGCGGGAAGTTTGTTTCAGAAAAGATGTAGGTCATCAGATTGTCCATAGGGTCCCATCTTCAAACGGTGTTTTATAGAGCAGTGAAACCTAAGAAGATTAAACATAGTGTCCTACCTGCAGGAGGGTCTAAGTAGATTGTAAATAATGTCCTATCAAATCAGCATGTTATAGAGCAGGAGGACATACAGGCCTATTTGGATGTTGCATGCTATAGAGCAGGAGAAGTAGAGTAAGACTGATCATCAGTATCAGAGAGTGGGAGTCACTCATCCCCCCTCCCTGCACCAATCAGCTCAGACCTAGACAGGGGAATAAAGCAGAATTCTCCATCTTCTGAATACTAGAGATTCTGGAATACTGGAGCTTTGAACATATACAAGTAGTTTAAGTACTTTCTTCATCATATTCAAGATGTGTTAGGTAGTTAAATGGCTAGGATTTGGGATATCTTACATCTCGGCCATCGGAATGGGGGGTTGCTATCAATCACATCTTTCCTTGGGGGAACAGAAATTTGATTGGGATTGTTTTGCATTGATCTGGTATAACAACAGAGGAGCCTAAGTACTAAAACAACTCTCCCCCCCCCCCACACACACACACTCCAGTGACATGTGCACCTCTAGTACTCCTGACAAGTTCATCTTATAGCATGGCACATCCTCCTGTTATGCTACCACTATAAATTATGGAATTATGACTATTTTATATTATTTAAGATTTTTTTCCTCCCTTCCTATACATTGCTCTGAAATTATTATTCTAAAGTCTTGTATTGAAGACCATATTGTAGCTCCCCCCACGCTTACCATGGATCAATTCATTGTTTAGTCCCCAGGAATTATCGTTATCCTGTAATTGGTCTCATAGGGCGTGTGTATGTTCATATTTTGTTTTAATGTATTTTTGTATTTTTTTTTTATTATTATGTATGCAGTACTGGCTTGCATCCTCATGGGGGAGTTAATTTGCATCTAATGGTTGTACGTTATACACTGCATATTTGTATGTGTATTAGATGGCTGTATAGATCATTGCATTTGACTATTTACACTGTTTGCCTGGAAAACATGTTCTGATGGGTGGTAACTATCCACGTGGCACATGGACATGCTACATTAAAGGATATCTACCATTTGATTTTGTGCATTATGAACCGAGCATACCTTGAGAATGGTGTAGCTGCACTGATGCAGAAACATATCTTGTTTAATCCCTGATCTGAGTGGTTTTTCTGAAACAACAACTATAAAATCATTATAATAATGAAGCTCTGTTGCCCCTGTGCTGGGGCTTGGCGCTTTTCCTCTCACATTTAGTATGCACTGTTCCGGAGAATGATGTAATCACTGTGTTGTGCCTTACAGGCAGAAGTAATCAATCTCTGCATCATCCCCCGGCTGCTGTGTATGAAACATCCAGCTCAGGTTGATTAGTCCTGTCTGGACAGTTAAGGAAGCTCTGTACAATGTATTTATAAACCAGCTGCATCCAAACCACCTTTCCCAAGGTTCTGAATGTTATAATAGTTTTTTTGCCAAAACCACTCAGATCAGGGATTAAACAAAATATGTTTCTGCATCAGTGTAGCTACAGCATTCTCAAGGTAAGATGCATAATGCATAAAAACAAATGGTAAATTTCCTTTAACAGCAAATCCTGCCTTGGTATAGCACTAAAGCAATGGGAATATCAGACTCTTCTTCTATATAGTACAGTGTATAGCTGATCATACTGGAAGGAGTTAATACAGTAGGATTAGGTATCTCTGCTGTATACTGATACAAAGGGCTTCTTATTGTACACTTGATCTTATTATTTTGCAGTCTTCCTTGATATTATCCTAATACGACCTGAATCAAATGCTGTGCTGAGGGACTGCCTAGAGAAAACAGAAATTTAAGGCTAGGTTAGGCTAAATCATACAATCTCGAATCCACTTCTCCCCACAGACCTTAATACATTGTTAATGCAGACAGCAAACTCTGCCACATTAAACGTATTGATCTCACGTTCAACAAAGTGTGAAATTTTTTTTTTGATGCTGCTCCTGTACATGCAGAGAACGCTTAAAATGGCAGCTTTATTGTCCCATAAATATAACGGCGCATCTGTGTACTAGATGTATTATTTGTTCTAAGGTGTCCAGCTTTTATGTAAGATGTTGGATCGCGGCCTAAAACGACCCAGTTGAGACGTCATTTTTATTGTGATTATTTTGATATTTAGAAACATTGACATTATCTGTATTATCTCTCTAAGCAGCTATGGGGCCCACAGCGTCGGGGGGGCCCCATCATCCAACCTGACACACTAAAGAGTGGAGTATGTGCACTATTATATACATATTATACTGCACATTGTACACTATAATATGTATGTAACATATATGTGATGTATATACGAAGAGCCTAGAGTTTCTGTACCATTTTAGAATGTTTCTACCTTTGACTGAGATAAGTATAGATGAAAGTTCAAAATAATATCGCCTACATAGCTTTCCAAAGAATACTTTACAGAAGGTAACTACCACTATGTATCTACCACTATGGTCCATAGATCTCATACCTCCGTAATCTGTACCTCTCACTCCTATTGCAAAGCTTTTTTTCATGATGCACCAATTCTCTGGAATGCACTTCCCCCTCATTCCCAGATTTGTGCATGCCCTAAACAAATCAGCATTTCACAACTGTTTTTTGGGGCTGCCCACTTTCAGCAAATAATTGATATTGTTTGTGCAGTCTCCCTTTTACAGAGGACACGCCCTCAATCCTACTAAATCCTACTAAAGTGTTTTCCCATATTTTCCTGATATCTTAAACCCTATCATTCTAAGAAAATGTACTGTACTTTCTTTTAATCATGAGTGTATTTTATGATTTAGGTACAATAATGAAATACTCTCAAATCTTACATATTCTGTTTTAATTTACTGTTAATTTAGTGTTTTTGGATTTTTAAAATCATAGAAGTATAGAAGTATTTATCAGTGTTTCTACGCCAGTTTCTGCCATAGAGTCACTGAAATAATCCCAATTTTTAACATTCATGCGCACTGTTTAGCATGGAGAAGCGCATGCGCCGGGGTAGTGGGCTGTAACCAAGGGTTCCTACCCCGTGCCTGCATATTTTTTGCAAACGTTGGTTTTTTTACGTAAAAGTACACCAGGTCTTGGCATAGTTTTGCCTGGCAGCGCAGCCCCTGATGGATACATCAAGGGGCCTCTGCCTCCTGATGTATCTGCTAAAACAGGGGGGGCATGGCCTATATCATACACTGGTGCATGATAAATTCCCCCCATAGTGTTAACGGGGGATTCCTTCAGGATCAGTAAACTGATGATACAACAACCTCATGGCTGGTGAACTCTATCTATTTGTGGTATTGGCTTCACTCCTTTTGAAAATATAAATTTGTTTCACCTGGTAAAACCACTGGAAAAAAATTTACTGTCGATGTAGTAACCACTGTAATGTAATTTCATCATCTGAGATCGCCCAACACATGAAGTCTTCACACCTTTTCACAAACACTTGAAGCTTTTGTTTGTGTTACTCAGTAGAACGTGCTGTAGTACTATGAGCCTAAATTATTTATTCCTTCCCACACAATTAGGTATTTCTGTCATTCATTAGTTAATGTAGAGCAAACTCTACACTACGATGTACAGATGTTAGTTCCCAATATTAATCCTAATAACACATGACTAAATGCCGTGGACGTTTAGTGGTTGCATTTTTAACTTCTTGTACAGAAGGAACTGGAATTTCAGTAGTTTCGGCAACATCAGAGCTATGAGAGGGAATCAATGGCACATTACATGGAAAAGTTATGGCTGGAGAAGACTTCAATCTAGATTTTGGATGTAGTCATATACAGCACTACTAGATAACAATACCCGCTAAGATATTATATCTGCCTATCCACAGTGGGGGATGTACTCAGATAATAAGTTACATGTTTAGTGTACAGAGTAGTGTTGAGTGCACTTGCAGTGTTCAGCCACAACTTCTGGTTCAGCATTCAGGGCAAACCACTGCCAGTAACACCAGAGATCGACGGGCAGCTCATACATGCCGCCATATAAATGTCAGATGCCCTAGGATTTTTGCTCACTGATCACTTTATTGGTATTGGTGATCCTCGGGTAAATGGTGGCACACAAGCGCCACAGCATTTAAAGGGTAACACCTGAAATCGGTGCCAACACTGTTAGCAGTGGGAGTGCAGGTAATTCCACAGAACCACAATGGGTCAAGTTCATCCATAGTCAAGAGGTATCGGGAGATTAAGGTAGAGATGAAGAGAGGGGACGTGCCTTAAATGTCGTTGTTGATATATTGAACTTTATTTATTGGACAGGTATTAATGATCAAGAAGAAAGCAGGAGAGTTAAAAAGGAAATTTGTCAGACTTTATGAGCACGCAAAAAGCAAGTGCTTCAATACTAAAGTATTCCTTCAGAAAGGGGGTGGTGGGACTGTGATGCCTCCCAGTGAATTTGGCATCCATGGGAGCTTCTACAATATATTTACATTGCAAAGCACAGTAAAAGTATTATCTGAAGGATAGTATTTGAATACACATTATTTTACATTTTTAATGAAAATATTTTAATTTTATTTTTTTTAACAATATCCAGAATAAAGGGTGAAGTCAAAGTAGGCATCAAAAGAACAGTGAATATAGATGGCACAGATCTTGTGAAATGTACATTGACAGAGAAATACATCAACATAAGTTTTAGACATGTGATAGGGAGAAAAATCCTATTGTTAACCTATAGATGCCGTTCTTGAGAGTGATGCTGTGTCTCATATAAAACCTAAGCAATACAGGAAAAACAACAAGAAAGAATAAAATTCTGAATATAAAAACCTATTTCAAGCACCAGATCGAACACAAGCCCTTTGGTCCCCTTTCCCCACTGATTGTTGTTTTATTTAAGGGTTTTTTAGGCTTAAAATACTGATTACATATCCAGAACAGGTGGTCTAACACCACCATTAATGGTGGTCCAACAGGCCGGTTGTTCTCTGCAGTTGATAAAATGATAATGAAAAAGAAAGCCAAGACCTCTGCTCTTGTTGTAATGGCTCAAACACGTCACTGGAGTTTCGCTGCCATTTGATTGAATGGGAACCAATCTGCAGTGACCTGGTATGATCACTATACATCCAACAAAACTGTACACTTCCTGATTCATTCTCTATTCATCAGCTGCTGACATCAGCAAGTCTGTGAGGGTGCTGGATGTTCCACCCCGAGCAATTTGATATTGAAGACCATGAATGAGCAGACCCTTTCAGGTTTAGGTTTGCCAACTTCATTCACCCTCACTGGTAACACTTGCGATAGGTGCTGACACCAATCAGTGGTGTTACCCTTTAAATGCAGCCAGTATCATTTAAGTAGCAGTGACTCATACCGACAAAGCATAGCAGTGCACAACCCTGGGGCCATCTCCAATCGGGGGTGTTACTGGTGGGGGGTCAAGCCCAAATGCTAGACCGGAACTCACACAAATCTAAACATTACGGTTTCTTGTACATCCCTATCGATGACCTATTCTATGGATATGTCATCAATATTATATTGATAGACCTTTTTTAACAAACTATAATTTTTTATAAGTGTAAGTTTTAGGATTTCCTTAATATTTTATGTCTCTGGTTTAAAGAGAATCCACAAGACTAAGATACGATGAACGTAAGAAATCGCATCTCCCCAAAAATTGTTTAAAATTTACTCCAATATTTGACACTTTGTTATTGCCACAAATTGTTCAATATTTCATTTTAATCAAACATTTGAGATTTCAAGAATATAATGTAAATAATTCATCTATGATTAATTAATTTACCAATCATCATTGGCACATTAAGCAACATCCTCCAACGTTCTTTTATGTTCAAAAATTGCTGAAATGTAGAATCAAAATGTTGATCCTGGAAAGTTGAAATCCTGCCCCTGCTGGGACTATCTAGAGAAAGAGACGTATATAATAATAGCTGACACCTATGACATCTCTACCGCATTGTCGGTAGTTCGATGATGAAACACGGTGATGGGCAGACTTGTCACTTACACGTCTACTACTGTACATGCCTTATTAAAGGGGAAGCCGATGCATGTCCTATCATGAGCACTCTCTGTAAATCAATAAGAGACAAACTAGCGGCATTCAAAAGAGTGAAGTGATAGCCTTGTATACACAGCCCATGATCAGATTCACATTAACCCTTAGGTGGCATTTTACTGCAGCTCACTGCCATGCATCCACAACTTATACAGAGTCACTGCTATCTTCAGCTGCAGGGAGGAATAAACCAGCATAAAACCACAGCCATGAGATTAGCAGCCTCATGCCCTTTAGTTGCTCTTATTAAAAGCTAAATCTTTCCATGTACTGGTTAACACAGCACAGCATTAAGCCTCCTTAAAGGAAATCTCACATTTCAGCACTACGCTCTCTGGACAGCAGTAAAGGATGAAGCCAACTATAAAAGATACAATACATCAAATAAAAAAGCAACAATTGCCACCAAGTCAGGGCTACTAAAACAAGATGTTAAACAGATAGTATGGGAACAAATCCCCGGATCCTACCTTGGGTCCCTTGCTGGGGGGACATCTGACGTTATTCGATGCACCAGCTGTTTGGTTCATGTCGTTATCACAAACGTCCCTTCAACTTCTTCTCCAAGTCCTTGAGGAACCTTCCAAGAGTTTCAATCCTACGACTGTACGTTGACAAGAGCCACACGTGTGTGTCACGCTATCTGTGAAGGGTCCCGAGTAGATAAGGTTTTGCCAGAGGTATATCCCAGACAATGTGCTGCTGAGCCGGTATACAGCACAGATCTGTGACTACGCAAGAGCTATTAGTACACAAGTAACGTGATTCTCAGCTGGGGAAGTTCAGCAGAATGAAATGGTGTGAGATCACTGAGCAGATGTGGGCAAATCAACTCGATCCGGGCAGAGCAGCTCCACCTCTGGCAGAGATCACTGGATTAGGCTCCTTATAGTCGACCTTATAGTATATATACAGCAGTCACAGTTGTTCCTTGCCGAAACTTCCTCAACAGCTTGACTCAGCAGCTGTACCTGTCACGTTATCCTACTCCCACTTACTCGCCGCTGTGTACAATGGATCGTTAACACCTTCACGTCCAGATGACTTTTGCTCTTTTGTGTCAAGAGCAGCCCTGCACGTTTAGGATAATTCCTTCCCATAATACATGAATCTATAAATACATTATAATAATAATATTATTTGATGCTGCATTATTTGTAATGCACCAGATTTCACAAAGATTGAACAAACAGATACAATTGTTTGCTTCTTGCTTTTCGTTTGCTTCTTTACATACTATAATAAGTGATGGATTTATTTATTGCTGTTTACATGACAAAATATTTTTGTGGATTTTGCGTTGTTCTGGAATTTTGGTCAAGTTCTCTTTACACCAGTGTCCTTCTGTTTTTCCGGAGACGTAACATACAGTAATGGGCAGATGCAGGTGTGGAAAGATGCAGCATTGTAAGAATTCTTTTAAAAAGAAAAGCAATAAGATTTTTTAATCAATTAACAATTTTCCAATTGAGTAAACAAAAGAAAAATCAGAAGAAACTAATATTTGGTGTGACCACCCTAATGCTCTAAACAGCATCAATTCTTCTGGGCACACACAAGGTAGTCATTTAGCTTAGGCTTTTATTTTTTTTATTTGCAACATTGTACCTTGTACCTTTGTATATGGCACCACAATTTGCGACTTTTCCACTTGCCTAGGAAATTTAGAAGAGCAAGAATTTTTAAATTCCAGATGTGGACATATGAAAAGGCACACTTTGATCCAAATTGTGGTTAAAAAGTCACAAATAAACTCCAGCCCTAATGTAGGAAAGACATTAGATGAGGTTGCAGAAGAGTTTGCGACTTTTGTGTGACTTTTTAATAAAAAGATGCAAAAACCCCACATAATCACCTGCCTTGTATATCAACATTTAAAGGACATTTACCATTAGGATGAAGGATTGTAAACCATGAACACTGACATACTGGTGTGTGCCCCCTCTGGCAGCATCTGCTCTTCTTTATGTTACCTATATCCTTGTTTTTTGTTTTGTTTTTTAAAAAAGACTTACACATTATGCAAATTAGCCAGAGGGGCTCCAGGCACTTTAACACCTAAGGAACCAAGAAAAAAAAAACAGGGCATAGGAAGCTAAAAGAAGAGCGGATCCTGCCAGAGGGGGCACACACCAGCATGTAAGTGTACTTGGTTCACAATCCTTCATCCTGATGGTAGATGTCCTTTAAGAAAGGATAAATGACTGCCACAGTTTTTTAAAGAAACTCTACAGACAGGTTGTCCCAAACATCTTGGATAGCTAATGTGAATGTAGGTTTGTTGAAATCTTTCAGTCTCTTCAAGACTAGATGATCTATTAAACTTCTATTGCTGGATGCATTCTTTTGTTTGCTGAATATTTTCTTTACCTGCCTAATACTTGTGCACGGTACTGGCAAGGTTCTTTTTATTGCAAACAATAGTTTTGCAAAGAAAAAGTGAATAAAGCCTTTGAAGTATACTGGGAAAATAATCAGAAACCTTTTTTGCTTTGTTATTTTTTGAGTGAATCAATGATGAAATCAATTCCAAAGTGAATGGTCTTACCCACTTTTGTATAGCTGTAACATTTGTACATCTTACTATACTTTATACATTGTCTAGAAACAGTTTAGTTTAATGGAAACTGTCTTTTATGGTACATCTAGCCCAAAATAAGTGATATACACAAAAGTATTATGTAACATATTGGGGTGGATTCAACAATGTGGGGCAGATTTACTTACCCGGTCCATTCACGATCCAGCGCCCCGCATTCTCCAACGCTGATTTGGGTTCTGCCAGGATTCACTAAGGTCGTGTGCCCGATGTCCACTAGGTGTTGCTGCTGTGCTGAAGTCCGCCGGAGTTCGCTGGAATTCACCTCCTCCGTCTCGGTGTCTGTGAGTGCTATTTTTGCGACACAATAATTTTTTAAAATTCTGCTGTTTTTCTGAGTCCCTCGGGTTTTCCGACGGCCACGCCCCCTGATTTCTGTTGCGTGAAAGCCGGCGCCACAATCCAATAGCATGTGCCAAAATCCCGGGGCAATTCGGCGCAAATCAGAAAAATTTGGGAAACCCAGCGGCAAAACCCGATTCAGACCCTCAGTAAATGTGCACCTGTGTCTCAGGTTCCGCCAGTTTCATGCTGGAAAACACTTGGCTTTCCCCTGCGCCAGATTTATCACTGTAACAATGAATTCTGGTGCAGGATTAGACTGTCACAATGAATTCTGGTGCAGGATAAGACTGTCAGTTCCTACTTTAGACCTATTTTTATTTGGTCTAAACTGTGCACCAGAATTTTTGGCACACGGACGTTTTTCTGCAAGCCACGCCCCTTTCTCGTGAAGTCACGTCCCCTTAATCAGACAAGTCGGGAAACTGCCAAAATACAGTCTAAAAGCCTTGATAACTGTGGTGCAAGGCATTTTAGACATGGTTT
Organism: Engystomops pustulosus; assembly: GCF_040894005.1. NCBI lineage: Eukaryota > Metazoa > Chordata > Amphibia > Anura > Leptodactylidae > Engystomops > Engystomops pustulosus. The sequence goes on along the minus strand of NC_092415.1, from coordinate 177,482,971 downwards.
TTGCCGCAAGTTTGTTAATAAATCCCCCCCATTGTATATACTAATAGTTTCATTTGTCTGGTGTCAACCACTTTGTATTCCACTCATTGCATAAAACAGTAAGCACTGAACACTGGGCCACATTTATTAAAGCGTTGCACCACTTTTCTGTCTGACTTTGCAATGAAAAGAACGTGCAAACTGCTTGTATGTGTATTTATGAAGTGTCTGCGGCAGTTTTGTGTGGAGTCTACACTATGGGGGTCATTTACTAAGAGCCCGATTCGCGTTTTCCCGACGTGTTACCCAAATATTTCCGATTTGCGGCGATTGTACCTGAATTTCCCCGGGATTTTGGCGCACGCAATCGTATTGTGGCGCATCGGCGCCGGCATGCCCGCGACGGAAATCGGGGGGCGTGGCCGAGCAAAAACCCGACGGATTCGGAAAAACCGCCGCATTAAAAAAAAAAATTGTGTCGCGAAAATTTCACTCACCTTCATCCAGGACAGTCCGGTGTATTTCGAGGCATTCCAGTGGACTTCAGCGCAGCAGCGCCACCTGGTGGACGGCGGAGGAACTACCATCATAAATCCCGGCCGGACCCGAATCCAGCGCAGAGAACACGCCGCTGGATCGCGAATGAGCCGGGTAAGTAAATCTACCCCTACGTCTGACAAAAAATGTGCACCTAAAGGGGCTGTTAATTCTTAGTCAGAGTTTGTGCCACATTTATACTGACATGCGCCACAATTCTGCAGCATGAACAAAGTGCACCCAACAAAACGGTGCCACTTCCCGTGCAGTGTTAATTCTATTGCCTGGGAGTAGAGAATAATCAATGACAATTCTTTTTCCTGCCCTTGTATCTCAAACACTTGGGTCATGTAAGTGTATTATCACAATATCATGCATGGAATTTCTCCAACATACCTTCCCTATCAATTCCTCGCTGTTTTCTAGATCTCTGCTTGCTGTCATTCTATAGGAAGCTTCATTGTTTACTTCCAGTGGATAAAAACTGCTCCCTGTTCATGTGATGTCACACAGGTGCCAGGCTTGTTATAACCCAGGTCATGTGATGTCACACAGGTGCCAGGCTTGTTATAACCCAGGTCATGTGATGTCACGCAGGTGCCAGGCTTGTTATAACCCTGGTCATGTGATGTCACGCAGGTGCACGGCTCGTTATATCCCTGGTCAAGTAATGTCACACAGGTGCACGGCTCGTTATATCCCTGGTCATGTGATGTCACACAGTGTCTAGACTTGTTATATATACAGAAAGTAATCAGAGCTGTGTTTTATAACGAGCCCTGCACCTGTGTGACATCACATGACCATGGAGTTTTCTATACACTGGAAGTAAACAATGACGTTTCCTGTGGAATGACAATATTCCAATACTGCTAATGCAATATTCACAACCACACTTGTTTTTTTACTGGGTAACAACCACAGCTTATTAAAACTAGTAGGACATTTAAAAAAAAAAAAACTTTCAGTATATCAACATGTTCTATTAACTCCATTCCCAAAAGTAAGATTTTTTTTATACATAAATTTTAATACTGCTGTAGAAGATAAATATTTTTACATTTTAATGGTTCAGTTTTTGAAATTGGAATACCTGATGGAGCACATTTACTAAGAATTGTGCAAACTGCACTAAATGCAGTTTGCCTGTGTAGTGTGCAGGGGGCGCCAGATTCAGGATTTGTGGCGGCCGTTCTTCATGAATCTGGCGCCTTCTGCATGGCCCCCGACAGAGTGCACCAACTTTATGCTACATGGGGGCAGGCTGTATACTACATGGGGCTTAGATGCACTTAGATGCACCACAAAAAGATGGTGAACTCTGTCGGACCTGAGCGGGGAAGAGACACATGCAGGATATCGGGCGCATGATCTTAGTGAATTTCGGCACAGTGCATCATAGATGGACAATGCACTTGCGGTGAACTCCAGCGGCCGGGTAAGTAAATGAGCCCCATTTTGTAAATATAGGTTCCTACTGTGAATTTTATGACGCATGTTTCTTTAATACTTTAAGGTTATTTGGGTGATATATTTACCTTTAGATATACTCTATATCTAAATATGATATTCTCATTATTGGAATCTTTATTGTTTAAGAAAGAGGTCTTTATGTTTTTATGTTCTATATTAGTATTGTCTGGCTGATCTAATCTAAGGCTCTTAACTTTGTGTCTTTCTATGTTGAATTCTCTGACTTTGATTTTCTGATATTTTTGTGCCATTAAAAAGTTCACAGAAGACAGATTATGCATGTCGGTAGCCTGAACTCCAGGATTAGGTTTCTGGAAAGTTATAAATAGACATTACATTATTGATACTGTGTTCTGTTACACTCCATATTTCGCCTCATAACTCTCATACTTTTATTATCAATCTGCTTTGTCGTGTGCCTCCTTTTTCAATTACAGAGATATATACTCACTGCATACACTGGAGAGAGTGTAAATAACACCAATTTTGCACAAAATACAAAATGTATATATAAAATCAGAGTCGTTTTTTTCCTCTGGATGAAATGTCTTTTTTTTTTCATTGTATTTGTATCTGTTTGTGGCATGTGCATAGGCTGACACAGCTAATACCCTGCAATACTGATGTATTGGTGGGTATTATCATGAACAAGCAATAAGATTTGGGCTGCAGAATAAAAAAGGATCCAACCAGAATCAGTTGAGTAGAAATTATTAAAAGCAGACATGTGCAAATTTATTTGTTGAATATAAGATTCCTGAATGTGCTATTTTTCAGGTACCAAAGCAATTACAAACCTTTTCTGCTTTGGTTTGGACACAATTTTACAATGCTTTCTGCTGCCGTCAATTTTGGTAAAAATTTGACAAATTTTTCAAAATTCAAAATGTTCTACTTTTCCAACAAATGACTAACATTTGCCAAATGTCTGATGTATGTTGGAATGCTTTTTTATGTGTCCTCTGATTTTTCTACAACTAAAAATGTTTTGTACCGTGTTAGCCAGTTGAAGAAACTTCTGTTGCTTTTCATAGGTCAAATAAAGTATGTTACAAGCAAGCTTTTGGGACAGGCATGGTATAACAGGCTTTGTGAAGTGACACAGATCTTATACACCATGGACAGAGAAGTGATGCAAAGAAAATGTAAACAAAAAGGACAATAGGGCAGTGTGATGGTTTATTGCCTCCAAGTCTCCAAAGACTCTGGAGTCTCTGATGATCCCTTTGATAGACTGAGTCCTGTGTGGAGGGTGTCAAAGAGGGTAATAAACCTGTATTCTCAAATTTGTCTCTCATTTTCTGACCGAAAATTGCCCTTTAATGCTATATCCTTCATATCCAGGGTATTATGGCCAGAAAAAGTGTTGTGCCACAGGTAGATGTTTCTGCTGCTCTTTTATTGTGTAGTGAAGAGACCTTATCCGGGCTTTAAGTTTTTGTGCTTTCTCTCCAACATAAAGGGGGTCATTTACTAAGGGCCCGATTCGCTTTTTCCCGACGTGTTACCCGAATATTTCCGATTTGCGCCGATTTTCCCTGTATTGCCCCGGGATTTTGGCGCACGCGATCGGATTTTGGCGCATCGGCGCTGGCATGCACGCGACGGAAATTGGGGGGCATGGCCGAACGAAAACCTGACATATTCGGAAAAACCGCCGCATTTAATAAACCGAAAGTGTCGCGGAGCTTGCACTTACCTTCATCCAGGATAGGCCGGTGTATTTGAGTGCGTTCCGATGCTCTTCAGCGCAGCAGCGCCACCTGGTGGACAGCGGAGGAACTGCCTTAATGAATCCCGGTCGGACCCGAATCCACCGCAGAGAACGCGCCGCTGGATCGCGAACGGAACGGGTAAGTAAATCTGCCCCAAAGACTCTCCCACAGGACATTTTCTGCACATGAAAATGTTAACGTGAAATTGTAATTTTTTGGGGGCTAAATGAATGTTTTTTTCAAAAACTTTACACATTTACAATGGATAAAATACCAAAACGCCCCACAAAGTTTGACCAACCAATTTCACTTTATTTATTTTTCTTTAATCCCTTAATGATGAAAATGCTTTACTGATCTGGCATTTTTAGCAAATTTTTGTACGTGGCGGCTCTACCTTAAAAATTTTTTTTTTACTACCTTAATTTCCTTTTTAGTTTTATTTGGAGTTAAAAGTGGAAAAAAGGCTTTTTTTGTCATTCATAGTATATATTTTCAAATGAACACAAAATGATATTAATTAATTAATGATAATAATTATTATAGTCTTGGGCAAACGGGGCATCTTTAGTAATATGTCTATAGTCAGCAGGTGGTCCGAAACAGGTTACTTTTTTTCTTTTTTTTAAAAAATTTACTGCTTTATTGTTTTTTTTCCAACAGGTTGGCTTGAACAAGCAATTGCAACAACATATAACATATGACATGTAAGACCATCAGCCTGGGGCATGGTGCGTAAGGGATTTACACCTGTGGTCTGAGTAATCTCCTGTCAATGTGCAGGGTATCAATAGTGCGAAACAACATTATGGCACCTGTCAGGAAGGGGTGAATCTTGGATGAATCTCTCAAGTCTAATTTAAAAAAATCTACCATTTGATTTTATGCATTATGAACCAAACATACCTTGAGAATGCTGTAGCTACACTGATGCAGAAACAGTCTTGTTTAATCCCTGAATTGAGTGGTTTTGCTGAAAAAAACAATTATAAACTATGATACTGAAGTTCTCTCGCTCCTATGGCTGCCCGGCGCTTCTCCTTACCCTAATTATGCACTGCTCCAACCTTGTCCTGCCCTGAAAAAGCAGAGAATATGTCCTCACTGTGTTGTCCCTGACAGGCAGAAGCAATCAATCGCTGCACCATTCCCCAGCTGCTGTGTATGAGTCATCCAGCTCAGGTTGATTAGTCCTGTCTGGACAGTTCAGGAAGCTCTGTGTAATGTGTTTATGAACAGCAGCCTACATGCAACCCAGCTTTCCTAAGGTCCTGAATTTTATCATTGCTTTGTGAGCAAAACCACTCAGATCAGAGATTAAGCAAGATATGTTTCTGCATCAGTGTCACTACAGCATTCTCAAGATATGTTTGGTTCACAATACATAAAAACAAATGGTAGATTTTCTTTAAAAATGTAAAACGATAGAAGTGGTTCCCAATTTCCAGTTTGATGTCAGTACAAAGTATTTATAGATAATTCAATGGCAAACTTGTTTGTTCTATACTTGCTATAAAATACTGTGTTAAATTTTAATAATACTGCTATTAATTGAATATTGAGCTTTTTTCATATGTCAATGGAAATACAATTGAAATAATTAAACACACAAGCATTTCTATAAATTATTGTGCAAACTCTGTCAAATCATTTTGTTACAGCTCCAAAGAATTGAAAATTGTCTTGCACACTATTTCCTCTAAAAATACAATATTCTACTTGCGGATTATACCTTAATGAGATATGAAGGCCAAGTTGGATTCAATACTTTTAATACATTTCTTGAAAGTGATTTTTTTTTCTTAATCCTTCAGAATAAATTAAATGATGTACTTAAAGGGAATCTACAAGAACCTTGGTCTGAGTAATTTTCAAGCATATTTATACAAAATATTCATGCAGAACAGAGTGCAAAGAAGTCACAGCATTTCCGGGAGCAAACAAAAAGTGTCATATTTTCCATCAGATGGATGGACTAAAAACTCCACATAGTTATCTTGCATAGGAACTCTGGTTTGAGTCTGTCCATGGTTAAATCTGCTCACAGTTGAACAGATAGATCTACCAGTGGGCCCCTTTGATTGGTGGGTCCCCAGACCTTTCATTAGTAGTGCTAGTCAGGATGTCCTCAATTTGCTAAAGGCTATATTCACAGAAACGTGTGCCTGCCGTAGTGAAACATGGGGCACGGCGCCCTATTGTGGGGAAAGATAGGACATTTCCTATCTTTCTCCCAGCTACGGAACGGTACGGTGCCGCACATGTGCGGCACCTCACCACTGCCATACGGCGCTTGTGCCCATTGCTATGGGGGACATATATACAACATATATACGTCGGCTGTATATATGTCCCCCATACTGAAGTGTGAATGTAGCCTAATATAACATATCAACCATCCTATGAATTCATACAATACGATATATATAATAGATGATATATAGATTTATTTTTGCCCAATAGGCAACACTGTCCGAAAAATGTATTTCATCTACCATATTTACCCTCTGAAAAGACAGGAGAATTTTGACATTATATTCTCAGGTATCGACTGGCAGCTGAAACCCTGGATGTGAAGGCAGGTCTTGAGTTTTAAAAGGCCAACAAGATTTTATACTAAAAAGTTTCCCCACTATCCACCATTATAAATGAGTAGCTTTCGCTAAAAAGAGCCCAAAGCAACCACCGACGTTTTCACAAGCTGTTTTCAAAGTTTTCACACAACATGCCCAATGTTACTGGGACCAGAGTCGGACTGGCCCACCGGAGGACCGGAGAATCCTCCGGTGGGCCCCCGATACCTTCACTACGGCAGGGGCCTCCGTCCCCACAGTGGACCCCGGGATGGAGGCCCCTGCCACTGAGTGATAGCTCTGGTACTCGATGTGGCCGTACGCGGCCACTCGAGTACCAGTAATATACGGCTGTTGCTGTGAATGTGCGACGCGGCCATTTTTTTGCCGGCACGCGTCGCACTGTGACCCCTGATGTGCGGCAGCGTGATGATGCACTCACGCTGCCGCGCTGCTCTGCGCCTTGTTCCCGGTCGCCAGGAGAAGAGACGCTGAGGACGCGGAGGACGCAGGAGCGCTGCGACAGGTAAGTGAAACTTATTATTTTTTTCTTCTAAACTAAATATATCATAGGGGGTCACAGTGGTAAGGGAAAACACATAATAAGGGACTCCAATGGGGCACTAGAAAACTATATACAATAATGGGACTGGTTACAGGAATATAAAAGGCCAATATATAGGGGAAATATATAGTATAGTAAGGGGGCACAATATGTAATAGAGGGTGGGGGGTGGGGTATTGCACATATACATATACAGGATAGGAGTAGTAGTACTGTGCTGTGTCCATATATGCAGGATAGGAGTAGTAGTACTGTGCTGTGTCCATATATACAGGATAGGAGTAGTAGTACTGTGCTGTGTCCATATATACACGATAGGAGTAGTAGTACTGTGCTGTGTCCATATATACACGATAGGAGTTGTAGTACTGTGCTGCGTCCATATATACAGGATAGGAGTAGTAGTACTGTGCTGTGTGCAGATATACAGGATAGGAGTAGTAATAGTAGTAGTACTGTGCTGTGTCCATATATGCAGAATAGGAGTAGTAGTACAGTACTGTGTCCATATATACAGGATAGGAGTAGTAGTACTGTGCTGTGTCCATAGATACAGGATAGGAGTAGTAGTATTGTGCTGTGTCAATATATACAGAATTGGGGTAGTAGTACTGTGCTGTGCCCATATATGCAGGATAGGAGGAGTAGTACTGTGCTGTGTCCATATATTCAGGATAGGAGTAGTAGTACTGTGTTGTGTCCATATATACAGGATAGAAGGAGTAGTACTGTGCTGTGCCCATATATACAGGATAGGAGTAGTAGTACTATGCTGTGTCCATATATTCAGGATAGGAGTAGTAGTACTGTGCTGTGTCCATATATACAGGATAGGAATAGTAGTACTGTGCTGTGTCCACATATACAGGATAGGAGTAGTAGTACTGTGCTGTACCCACATATACAGGATAGGAGTAGTAGTACTGTGCTGTACCCACATATACAGGATAGGAGTAGTAGTACTGTGCTGTGCCTATATATACAGGATATGAGTAGTAGTACTGTGCTGTGCTCATATATACAGGATAGGAGTAGTAGTACTGTGCTGTGTCCATATATACAGGATATGAGTAGTAGTGCTGTGCTGTGCCTATATATACAGGATATGAGTAGTAGTACTGTGCTGTGCCCATATATGCATAATAGGAGTAGTAGTACTGTGCTGTGCACATATATACAGGATAGGAGTAGTAGTACTGTGCTGTGCACATATATACAGGATAGGAGTAGTAGTACTGTGCTGTGTCTATATATACAGGATAGGAGTAGTAGTACTGTGCTGTGTCTATATATACAGGATAGAAGTAGTAGTACTGTGCTGTGCCCATATATACAGGATAGGAGTAGTAGTACTGTGCTGTGCCCATATATACAGGATAGGAGTAGTAGTACTGTGCTGTGTCCATATATACAGGATAGGAGTAGTAGTACTGTGCTGTGTCCACATATACAGGATAGGAGTAGTAGTACTGTGCTGTGCCCACATATACAGGATAGGAGTAGTAGTATTGTGCTGTGCCTATATATACAGGATAGGAGTAGTAGTACTGTGCTGTGTCTATATATACAGGATAGGAGTAGTAGTACTGTGCTGTGCTCATGTATACAGGATAGGAGTAGTAGTACTGTGCTGTGCTCATATATACAGGATAGGAGTAGTAGTACTGTGCTGTGTCTATATATACAGGATAGGAGTAGTAGTACTGTGCTGTGTCTATATATACAGGATAGGAGTAGTAGTACTGTGCTGTGCCCATATATACAGGATAGGAGTAGTAGTACTGTGATGTGCTCATATATACAGGATAGGAGTATTAGTACTGTGCTGTGCTCATATATACAGGATAGGAGTAGTAGTACTGTGCTGTGTCTATATATACAGGATAGGAGTAGTAGTACTGTGCTGTGTCTATATATACAGGATAGGAGTAGTAGTACTGTGCTGTGCCCATATATACAGGATAGGAGTATTTATTAGGACTTTTATATAAAATATTTGATAAGAGGAGCACTAAACAGTAGAAGAATAACTAAGGAGAGCATTAAATAAAACATAAATAAGTAGGAGCACTGTAAGACTGTATAGATGAAATTATTATTTGGAAATGATATATTATGTAATTAAAGGGAATTATGTCCAATTTAATTTATTAGGTGTATCATATTATTTACTCAGGGGTGTGTATTGTAATATACTGAGGAGTCGCAATGCAATATTTGATTTATGGAGAGGGGGCAGTATGGTTTTTGATATGGGGGTATATTTGATATTTGTGTGGAGCACAGTGGGGTCAGTTGTGTCGTGAGTGGTAGATATTATTTAGGAGCACAGAGTAGGACATTGTTATACAAGTGACAATATGCTGTAGTGACGGTGATATTTTTAGTTGCACAGTGTGGAGATGTGCCTCACAGAAATGAAGATATCTGGTGGAAAATTCTTCATTGTTCAGAAAAAAAGGGAGAAATCGTCCTGCAGTTCAGTACTCAAAGGAGAAGACGTGTGACATGTGAGGAACTGAATCCCACATGAGTCTGGTAACTGTAATTGCTAACTATCTAGACTATTTCTATAATGTCAGTACCTTGTTCTTATGTGGTGCAGAGAACATACGGAGGAGGTGAAGGGTTATAGTTCGTTATTCTTATTGGTAAGGTAGTGCTAAGCACAATGCAGCGGTAGCGGTGTGGTGGGCCCCTAGAATCAATTCCTCTGGTGGGCCCCAGGCACCCCAGTCCGACCCTGACTGGGACCCACTTCAGTTTGGGTCTGGCTAACTTCAGCCACACCTGAACTTAAAAATCATGTTTGTGCCAGGTTCCAGTAACATACCCTGTTCTGCACCATGCCCCCCAAAACACCAGCGATCACGTGTTTTAACTATTTAATTGGTACTGGAAAAGTCAATGTGGCGCATGCTTGCCACCTTTTTGGGGAGGACAGGTGCTCCCCATGATGTCATTGATGAGTTGCATGCCCCAGTTAAATTTAAGTGTCACTGGCGAATTTAAATGAACCCAAACTTTGTCATTTGGGTCTGTGCTTCTCTAACCTCAAACTCCAAACTGTTACCTAGTAGTGTTAATACAGTAATTATAATTTAATAATTTTACAATGATTTGTATTAGTAATGCTGGTAGAGTTTTAAACATATGTATACATTCTTACAATATTAAAAAAAAAAACAAAAAACACACAACAGTATTAACTTCAAGTAATTGCATTGAGAGAGGAATAGGTGGGCGAGTTTTATTCACAAAACAACCTACTACTACATGGAAAAAAGTGGAATTATTCCTTATACCAGTAGCAATGGTGACTGAGCATAAATCAATTCAAGAACCACGTGATTCCATTCACTTGCAGATCTGTGAGTTTGATGTTAATTTTTTTTTATTTTATGTGAAGTCTGAGGAACACTCAGTTTCCTTCTCGAATGCTGATGGCCTGCCTGTAGCATACTTAGAAATGCAAAGTCCTCCATCAAGAAGAAATTTCATTTAAGTCCAAAAATATCAAATTCTAATTTAATTTTAACTGAAATTACAATATTTCATTCCTCATCCTAAGTAACTGATGACCTTGGACAAGCCAGAGTGTAACATCCTGAATAAGACATACAGTAGCTGTGGACACAAGGCATCCACAGGGTTAAATGTACATTATTTTTACGCAATCTCTTAACGCCTATGATTGGTTTTATGGCCATTATTTTTTAACTCAATGTTTTATTATGCACAATAATTGAACATTTCTGTATTTTTGTATAATTGAGTTTAGAGTTTATGGTAGGAGGAGGAATATAATAGCTGTTCAGCTCGGCAGGTAATATAATAATATCTTAATCAATTAATATAATCACAGTGTGGCCTCTATATAATAAATGTGTAGGCTCCATTCTATTCGATGTATGATTACAAACCTACAGACATTGTAAAAACATCGGAAACTTACTTGATCCTGCATTTTGTAGAAAAATAAAAATCACTTATCTTCTTTATGGTATTAAGCTTTACATTACAACTGGGGACTGACCATCAGGCCGAGTGTAGTCTTACTCCAACTTATTTCTCCTCCCATGTTACGTAGTTAGCATCCATGGCCAGCAAACCGGTCCCATCTTTGGGCGACACACGTGCTGCGTAAAAATGTGTCCACGTCCGCACCTGACCCTCTGCACCTATGGCTCCCAATCTCTCTCCAAGTGCATATGCAGTGAGCTGATTCCTACCCGGCCAACTATAGACAACTCCTTCGACTTTTCACAGTCCGGCTGCTACAGGCAGTTCCTTGGTTACGTACAAGATAGGTTTGTATCTTTGTTAATTTTAGGAGGTATTTTATCAAATAAAAATCTGTAATGTCCTATCAGCTTTTCCTGAAGGGGGCGGGATATCCTGGTTGTTACATGAGTATGGGCAATGATGCCAATAGCACTCAGGACATCCACATGAACATGTACAAACAGTTCAGCCAATCAGGACACAGAATCAGGGCTACTGCTTGTACAGAAATTTAGTGCAGGGCAAGGCAGGGGCGAAAGAGAACTGCAGCTCTGCATCACACAGTTATCTACTACATTAAAGTAAAAGATATATTAACTGGTTCGCAATCGCCTGCTGCGTATTTACGGTGCGCGTCAGGTCCCGATGCATAGAGAGGGCTCACGGACGGAGCCCTCTCCATAGACGGTAAGTCTTTGCTGCTAGCACTGATCGCAGGTGTTATGCTGCCAGCGGCTTTAAAAAGGTCCGCCATTTTAAAAAAGACGCCACCTTGCCTGGGATCGTCGCTCCCCGTGAGTCCGATGACTCACAGTCCCATGACTGTTAGCCATACTGTAGTATGGCAGTATATGATAGGATCGAACAGACAACCTAGGGTTAAAGTACCCTAGGGAGTCTGAAAAACAGTAAAAGTTAAAATAATTTAAAAAAAATTATAATTAAAAAACCCAAAAATTCTAAATCACCCCCTTTCCCCTAGAACTGTTATAAATATAAACAGTAAAAATCATAAACACATTCGGTATTGCCGCGTCTGAAAATGCCCGATCTATCAAAATATAATAAAGTTTTTTAAAAACTGGCGTTATTTAACCCCGTACTGGAAAATAGCACTAAAAGTCAAAAATTGCACTTTTTTGCCATTTTGAAAATATGTTGGTTGTTAGGTTGTACAGTCCTAAAAATGGTACCATTGAAAATGTCATCATAAATTAACACCACCCACAGCTCCATACAATGAAGTATGAAAAAGTTATTAGCGCCAGAAGATGGCAAAATTTTAAAAAAATGTACAGGAGGTTTTTATTTTTGTAAATGTATGAAATCATTATAAAACCTATACAAATTTGTTATCCCCGTAATCGTACCGACCCAAAGAATAAAGTAGACATGTCATTTGGGGCACACAGTAAAAGCCGTAAAATCCAAGCCCACAATTCACCATTTTCACTGCATTTGGATTTTTTTCCTGCTTCCCAGTTAACGGAATGGAATATTCAATACCATCACTATGAAGTGCAATTTGTTACGCAGAAAACACAGCTCTTTACATGTAAAAATAATAAAGTTAGAGATTTTTGAAGGGGGGAATGAAAAATGGAAATGGAAAAGAGAATTGCCTGATTAAATAGTTGTTAACAGTGTGTTTACAAAATGTTTGTTAACCCAATGGCAACACATGTGTTAACACGATATTAAAATGATCTTAACATGTTGTTAACACAGTGTAAATATGGTTTTAATGCATGCATATGTTAAATCTCCTCTTCCCAGCTATTCTGATTTGTTTAGAAATGCACATGCACACATATACATACAGTGAAATGTCTCCAGAAGACCACCTCTCTGAGAGAACCTCCCCCCAAAAAGACTCTATGGGAGCTGCAGACAGCCCCTTTCCTGTACAAAGAGGTTGCACTGTGTATACACTGTGCAGTGTGTGAAGGATCTGATCCATTCATTAGGACTGATGGGAAGCCTAAGCTCTGGCTTTATTCATTCACACCTTCATATATACACATTTCTACTATATTCAAACTTTCAAACACAAACAGCACTGCTACATACCATCCCTGGTATGCAATTGGATGACCTCAATCATGTGATCAGTCACATGCTTATGACATCATGGCAGGTTCTGCAGCTGCTGAGAGCTTTTACTGATCCTGAGAGTGCCTGTGCTGGTGACCCCTTCCCCAGCCTCCTCTCCAGCTCCATCCAACTACGGGATCACGTGACAACTAATATACACAAAGATGACCAGAGAGATAAGGTCCTGCTAGATTCCAGCCTGCTAGCTGTGAACCGGCTGCAGATAGCTAATGAGTGTAAATTAGAGAATTGCTTATTTTGGCTTAGTGCAGCGCTAGGCAAAAGTTTTATATTTTACAGTTACTATATTCCATTGAAATCATTCAGATGAAAGGCCTTTCTGTAGTTTCTCATAGAAGGTGGGAAATTATCATGGAAGATGGTCTTAATAGGGCATTTGGACAAGGGTTAACTTTATGGGACACGTTTGACACTGTAAATTTACATCATACTCACACTACCTTAAAATAAAATTAAAGCTAATTGGTGATTCTCAAAATGCGAATGTCCTATTTCATGCGAGCCAAACAGCAGAAGCAGCCTGGGGACCCAAGATAGCCTTGTAGACATACTGGGGCACATTTAGTAAGGGTCCGAATTGCTCTTTTTCATCGGGTTTCCCGAAAATTACCGGTTTGCGCCAAATTGCCCTGGGTTTTTGGCGCACATGATCGGATTGTGGTGCATCGGCACCAGCATGCATTGACGCGTGCTTACCTGCACCCAGGATAGGTTGGTGAACTCCGGCGGACCTCGGCACAGCAGCAACACCTGGTAGACATCGGGCACACGGACCTTAGTGAATCGCCGGAAGACCCGAATCCTCGAAGGAGAACCCGCCGCTTCTGCTTTGTCAGATCCCTAGATAATCAGTTTAACGAAATTATAAAGTTCATAGCTTCAATTACCCAGACTATGGAAATTGGAACAGCGAATAAAAACTAAGGCACAGTCCAAATATATTTGACATCTTTCACTTTGCTATTTTTCCATTAAGGGTAAAGATTAGAGATGAGCGAGTATACTCGTCCGAGCTTGATGCTCGTTCGAGTATTAAGGTACTCGAAACGGCTCGTTGCTCGGACGAGTATTTCCCCTGCTCGAGATCGAGCATTTAATTAAAAAAACACAGTGAAGAACAATGAAGAATAGAATAAAAACAGTGAACACATTGAGCACAGGATCATTTAAGTGAAAAACACAGTGAAAAACACAGTGAAGAATAGATTACAGATGTTCGGCACATCTGCTTACTTGTCGGAAGATACGCGCGGAACGGTGCAAACAAAATAGTATGTGAAGAACACATTGAAGAACACGGTGAGCAGGACAGAGACACCGGGGAGCAGCACAGAGACACCGGGGGGGAAGCACAGAGACACCGGGGAGCAGCACGGAGACATGGGGCAGCGGCAGCACGGAGATATGGGGCAGCGGCGCCACGGAGACATGGGGCAGCAAAGGCACGGAGACATGGGCTAGCAGCGGCACGGAGACATGGGGCAGCAAAGGCACGGAGACATGGGGTAGCAGCGGCACGGAGACATGGGGCAGCGGCGGCATGGAGACATGGGGCAGCAAAGGCACGAAGACATTTGGCAGCGGAGTCACGGTGACATGGGGCAGCGGTGGCACGGGGACATGTGGCAGCGGCGGCATGGAGACATGTGGCAGCGGCGGCACGGGGACATGGGGCAGCGGAGTCACGGTGACATGGGGCAGCAAAGGCACGGAGACATGGGTTAGCGGCGGCACGGAGACATGTGGTAGCGGCGGCACGGGGACATGGGGCAGCGGAGGCACGGAGACATGGGGCAGCGGAGTCACGGTGACATGGGGCAGCAAAGGCACGGAGACATGGGGTAGCAGCGGCACGGAGACATGGGGCAGCAAAGGCACGGAGACATTTGGCAGCGGAGTCACGGTGACATGGGGCAGCGGTGGCACGGGGACATGTGGCAGCGGCGGCATGGAGACATGTGGCAGCGGTGGCACGGGGACATGGGGAAGCAGAGTCACGGAGACATGGGGCAGTGGCAGCACGGAGAGATCGGGGAGACTTCAGTGGAAGAAGAGCAGCGGATCCCGGGACAGCGTATCTCCCGACAAGTAAGCTGCCAAACATCTGTAATCTATTCTTCACTGTGTTTTTCACTTAAATGATCCTGTGGTCACTGTTTTTATTCTATTCTTCACTGTTCTTCACATCTGCTAACTTGTCGGGAGATAATATACGCGCGGAACAGTGAAGAATACATTGCAGATGTTTGTATACATCTGATAACTTATCAGAAGACATTCTTTTTCAGTTAATTAACACATTTTATTCCCGAACCATGGTCCCCTTGAAAAATGCTCGAGTCTCCCATTGACTTCAATGGGGCTCGTTATTCGAGACGAGCACTCGAGCATCTGGAAAAGTTCGTCTCGAGTAACGAGCACCCGAGCATTTTAGTGCTCGCTCATCTCTAGTAAAGATGGACTATAAAAATTATAAATATAATTGAAGAAGAGATTGTACAGTGTTAATACTTTCCTAGGTATAGGCAGGATAGCACAAAATAAATGGAAAAAAGTATGTGTTGACACTCGTATGGTCCATTCTACTAACAATAAAGACAACTAAACTGAAATCTTTATTAAAACAGTAACATTCCCGAAATTAATAAAGACACTAGATTTACACATACAATGTGCATGGCCCATGCTCATAGAATCCCAAAAACTAATGTTTGACAAAAAAAAAATTACTATTAATCCTAAAAAATGTATCAGACAAAAACTATAAGTTACCAGAGATCAAGTAAGTCCTTATGGGGAAAAATAGACTCAAAAGCTAACAAAGCTCTGGCGTGTCTCAATAGCTTGCGTAGCTCCGGCATCCCGGAGATGTATGGCGCATGCGTGTTAAAGTGGTCGATACACAGTAGATGAGAGGTTATGAGAGGTATATCATGGAACCTCCTACTCACATCTCCAGGACTTTTCCTGAGCTGCACCAGTTCTCTGAAATTCCCTACCCCGGCCTATCAGACTAATACCCCACCTCCAAAGCATCAAAAGTGCACAAAAAACTGCACAAAACTTTAACTCCAGGACACTCTGCAGTCCCATTAACCTTGGACTTTGTCTATAAGGTGACAACTGATGGCCAGTTCAAGCAGCATTACTTTTGTATAAAATTATTTTTATTCTGTTCCCTTAAAAAGAATCTGTCACCCCCTCATATTCTTTTACTATCAGCTCTTGTGTCACCCCCTCATCCTCATAGACTGTAAGATCTTGTGTCACCCATCATCTTCATAAACAGTAAGCTTTTATGTCACCCCCTCATCCCCATAGACTATAACCTCTTTTGTCACCCCTTCATCCTCATAAACTGTAAGCTCTTGTGTCACCCCCTCATCCACATAGACTGCGCACTCTTGTGTCACCACCTCATCCACATAAACTGCGCACTCTTGTGTCACCCCCTCATCCTCATCGACTGTAAAGCTCTTGTGTTGCCTCTCATCCTCATAGACTGTAAGCCCTTGTGACACCCCCTCATTCTTAAAGACTGTAAGCTCTTGTGTCACCGCCTCATCCTCATAGACTGTAAGATCTTGTGTCACCCCCTCATCCTCATAGACTGTAAACTCTTGTGTCACCCCCTCATCCTCATAGACAGTAAGCTCTTGTGTCACCCCCTCATCCTCATAGACTGTAAGCTCTTGTGTCACCTCCTCATCCTCATAGACAATAAGCTCTTGTGTACCCTCTCATCCTCATAGACAGTAAGCTCTTGTGTCACCCCCTCATCCTCATAGACTGTAAGCTCTTGTGTCACCCCCTCATCCTCATAGACTGTAAGATCTTGTGTCACCCCCTCATCCTCATAGACTGTAAACTCTTGTGTCACCACCTCATCCTCATAGACAGTAAGCTCTTGTGTCACCCCCTCATCCTCATAGACTGTAAGCTCTTGTGTCACCTCCTCATCCTCATAGACAGTAAGCTCTTGTGTACCCTCTCATCCTCATAGACAGTAAGCTCTTGTGTCACCCCCTCATCCTCATAGACTGTAAGCTCTTGTGTCACCCCCTCATCCTCATAGACTGTAAGCTCTTGTGTCACCCCATCATCCTCATAGACAGTAAGCTCTTGTGTCACCCCCTCATCCCCATAGACTGTAAGTTCTTTTGTCACCCCCTCATCCTCATAGACTGTAAGCTCTTGTGTCAGCCCCTCATCCTCATAGACAGTAAGATCTTGTGTCACCCCCTCATCCCCATAGACTGTAAGCTCTTTTGTCATCCCCTCATCCTCATAAACTGTAGTTCTTGTGTCACACCCTCATTTCCATAGACTGTAAGCTCTTGTGTCACCACCTCATCCTCATAAACTTTAAGCTCTTGTGTCACCTCCTCATCCTCATAGACAGTAAGCTCTTGTGTACCCTCTCATCCTCATAGACAGTAAGCTCTTGTGCCACCCCCTCATCCTCATAGACTGTAAGCTTTTGTGTCACCCCCTCATCCTCATAAACTGTAAGCTCTTGTGTAACCCCTCATCCTCATAAACTGTAAGCTCTTGTGTCACCCCCTCAACCCCATAAACGGTAAGCTCTTGTGTCACTCCCTCATTCTTAAAGACTGTAAGCTCTTGTGTCACCGACGCTCATCCTCATAGACTGTAAGCTCTTGTGTCACCGCCTCATTCTTAAAGACTGTAAGCTCTTGTGTCACCGACGCTCATCCTCATAGACTGTAAGATCTTGTGTCACCCCCTCATCCTCATAGACTGTAAGCTCTTGTGTCACCCCCTCATCCTCATAAACTGTAAGCTCTTGTGTCACCCCCTCATCCTCATAGACAGTAAGCTCTTGTGTCACCCCCTCATCCTCATAAACTGTAAGCTCTTGTGTCACCCCCTCATCCTCATCGACTGTAAGCTCTTGTGTCACCCCCACATCCTCATAGACATTAAGCTCTTGTGTCACCCCCTCATCCCCATAGACGGTAAACTCTTTTGTCACCCCCTCATCCTCATAAACTGTAAGCTCTTGTGTCACACCCTCATCCCCATAGACTGTAAGTTCTTGTGTCACCACCTCATCCTCATAAACTATGCTCTCTTGTGTCAGCCCCTTATCCTCAAAGACTGTAAAGCTTTTGTGTACTATCTCATCCTCATAGACAGTAAGCTCTTGTGTCACCCCCTCATCCTTATAGACTGTAAGCTCTTGTGTCACACCCTCATCCTCATAAACTGTAAGTTCTTGTGTCACCCCATCATCCTTATAGACAGTAAGTTCTTGTGTCACCCCCTCATCCCCATAGACTGTAACCTCTTTTGTCACCCCCTCATCCTCATAAACTGTAAGCTCTTGTGTCACACCCTCATCCCCATAGACTGTAAGCTCTTGTGTCACCACCTCATCCTCATAAACTGTAAGCTCTTGTGTCACCTCCTCATCCTCATAGACAGTAAGCTCTTGTGTACCCTCTCATCCTCATAGACAGTAAGCTCTTGTGTCACCCCCTCATCCCCATAGACTGTAAGCTCTTGTGTCATCCCCTCATCCTCATAGACTGTAAGCTGTTGTGTCACCCCCTCATCCCCATAGACTATAAGCTCTTGTGTCATCCCCTCATCCTCATAGACTATAAGCTCTTGCGTCACCCCCTCATCCTCATAGACTGTAAGCTCTTGTGTCACCCCCTCATCCTCATAGACTGTAAGCTCTTGTGTCATCCCCTCATCCTCATAGACTATAAGCTCTTGTGTCACCCCCTCATCCTCATAGACTGTAAGCTCTTGTGTAACCCCCTCATCCTCATAGACTGTAAGCTCCTGTGTCACCCCCTCATCCTCATAGACTGTAAGCTCTTGTGTCACCCCCTCATCCTCATAGACTGTAATCTCTTGTGTAACCCCTCATCCTCATAGACTGTAAGCTCTTGTGTCACCCCCTTAGACAGTAAGCTCTTGTGTCACCCCCTCATCCTCATAGACTGTAAGCTCTTGTGAGCTGGGCCCACATTCCTATTGTTTCATATGACAATGTTATTACTCTGTTATTCCTTTATATATAAATATATATTTGTCTTATTGTATAGATTTTGGCATACTATGCTGAAGATGTTTGAGAACCTTCAGTATCTTGATGACGTTACATCTCCCCTGGGGTGGCTCTTTTTCAGCATGTACGTCTCCGGCAGAAACAATCTGAGCACTTTATTGTGGAAGACCTGCAATAAACCAGGGATAATTACTTATAGATCCAAGCTGTGGTAATCTTCTTATATTTGTTATCTAAAATCAATTTTTAAAATTATGCGAATAAGTCAGTGGGGCTCTGGGGATCGTTACAGAGCCCCTCCGTGCTGTAACTTCACAGGCTGTTACACTGTGTCGCCCGCTCCCCTGCTCCCTCGGCACTTCCAATGGAAGGATGTTAGTATTAGGTCTTGTGTCCTGTCACGATCCCAGTCCAGTCCAGTCACGATCCCATGGCTCTTTCTCTGACGCTGATTCAGGTCTGCCGGGATTCACTAAGGTCCGTGCGCCCGATATCCAGCAGGTGTCGCTGCTGCGCCAAGGTCCTCCGAGGTTCACCTTCATCCCGGTGCATGTAAGTGCTGATCTTGCATCACAAATTCTTTTTTAAATTCCGTGATTTTTCCGAATCCGTCGGGTTGTCCGATGGCCACTCCCCCTGATTTCTGTCACGTGAAAGCTGGGGCCGATATACCTTAATCCGATAATTTGGCGCAAATCGGAAATATTCAGGAAACCCGACGAAAGTGTGGCGTTCGGACCCTTTGTAAATGAGCCCCAAGGTCTTCTATTTTATTCAGGAATACTCTTTCTGTGGCAAGTCTTGTATTCAGGGGTGTAACAATAGTGGTAGCAGCCATAGCAGCGTCTTGACACTTAAGAATGGAAGATATGTACCATCATATACATGTTAAGCTGCACATTGTACAGCATAATAGGCATATAACATATATGTGTTGTATATATGCTGTATATGTGTGTATCTCTGATGTGTATATGCTTTATTTTTATATGGTGTATATATACAGTATAAGTGTGTATGCTGTATGTATGTATATGGCACTGTATGTGTGCGTATATGTGATGTGTATTTGCTCTATATGTGTGTATGTGTGTGCGTGTGTATAAATGTGTGTAAGAATGTATAAATGTGTGTGTGCAAGTATATAAATTTGTGTAAGAATGTATAAATGTGTGCATATAAGTGAACTACCTGTATGTTTATGTATATAAGTTTATAAATGTGTGTGATGAGTGTACCCGTATTTTTCGGACTATAAGATGCACAAAAAATCCTTTGATTTTCTCACAAATCAAAGGTGCGCCTTATAGTCCAGTGCGCCTTATATGCGAACCGTACTTACAGACACAGGGGGTCATTTACTAAGGGCCCGATTCGCGTTTTCCCGACGTGTTACCCGAATATTTCCGATTTGCGCCGCTTGTACATGAATTGCCCCGGGTTTTTGGCGCACACGATCGGATTGTGGCGCATCGGGGCCGGCATGCGCGCGACAGAAATCGGGGGGCGTGGCCGAACGAAAACCCGACGTATTCGGAAAAACCGCCGCATTTAAAATCCGAAAATGTGTCGCTTGGGGAGCGCTCACCTTCACCTTCTATGGGATGGTGCATTCCGGGGCGTTAAGATTATTTTCGGCGCTGCAGCGCCACCTGGTGGACGGCGGAGGAACTACCATCTTAAATCCCAGCCGGACCCGAATCCTGTGCAGAGAACGCGCCGCTGGATCGCGAATGGGCCGGGTAAGTAAATGTGCCCCACAGTCTTGAACTGTGCACAGGTCTGCCATCTGCTGGTCATTCATCCTTATAATCAGGTGCACCTTATATATGAATCTAGACGTTTTAGCAGGCATTTATTGAGGGTGCACCTTATAATCCGGTGCGCCTTATAGTCCGAAAAATACGGTAATATGTAAATTTTTAAGGAGGCCCCATTCCGAAGTCTACTAGTTACGCCCTTGCTTGTATTCTGTTATTGCACTGAAAGGGCTGAACTGCAATACCAAGGATTAACAATGGCGCTGTTTGTACACAACGGGGCACATTTACTTACCCGGTCCAGTCGCGATCCAGCGGCGGGTTCTCTGCACTGGATTCGGGTCCGGCCGGGATTTAATAAGGTAGTTCCTCCGCCGTCCACCAGGTGGCGCTGCTGCGCTGAAAAGCATTTTAACGCGCCGGAATTCACCGAGGCCGTCTGAGTGAAGGTAAGCGGGTCCCGAGCGACACATTTTCGGTTCTTAAATGCGGCGGTTTTTCCGAATACGTCGGGTTTTCGTTCGGCCACGCCCCCCGATTTCCGTCGCGCGCATGCCGGCGCCGATGCGCCACAATCCGATCGCGTGCGCCAAAATCCCGGGGCAATTCAGGTACAATCGGCGCAAATCGGAAATATTCGGGTAACACGTCGGGAAAACGCGAATCGGGCCCTTAGTAAATGACCCCCAACATCTTTTTGTAAACCCTCTAAACCATTTTCCATTGCTCTTTGGTTTCCGTTACACCCTTCTTTACTATGGCATCATATATTAGGCTCTTTTTTTCTGACTGATCTGAAAGTGTTCTAGATTTTTTCCCTCCTCCATCATAAGCCAAACTGTGCAGTAAAAATGAACTCACCAATGAAAGAAAATATATATTCCTACCACTCTAACCGTGCTCGATTATTCATACGCGGAGTCTGCTTTCAATGGTTCGATTAGTCCGCCAGTCAGATATATGGGAACTGGTTCAAAACGTTTCTCATTATTCCCAATGTATCTGAGTAGTTGCCAGTTCCCCTTCCTGTAATCAGATACAGGAGAAGCTTTTATATTTTCTCATCTTAAAACGCTAAAGAAGTATAGGTACTTAAAAACCACACATTGTATATACAGTACAGTTAGCATTACCTCGTACAGTCATTCCGAACAAATTGCGATCATTATCTTAGCATAGATGCCATAAAGCAGATTCAGGATATAAATCCTACCAAGATGTCAGGATAATGCAGATTCATTGTAATGGGGATTTCTGAAGATGTGTCACAGCTTAGATCCAATGCAGTTGAATTGTCACGGACTTCCATAACTTTTCATAAACCTAAAGTAGAAGTGACTATAAGAAATATTGTTATACATCTTATAAAAGTGCCATTTCATCCACTTACCAGGGTTTTAGCCGACTTCTGCCATCTCTTATAAACATATTTAAACACTTGAGTCTTTGCTATATTTTATCTTGCTAAAGGAGGACAGAAAGTAAAAATAGAATTACCATGGAGGAAGGAGGACATGGAGGAGTAAAGATGGAGCTGAGTGAGAAACTCACAAAATATGAGTAGCTAAATAGTTTCTTTCTCTCCCAAATGCTTTTCGTACATCAATATACGTCACAACTTTCTTTAATGGTCTATATGGTCCTTTTGCTGGGTGTTTTTGGTGTAAAAAAATCTCAAAGTAGTCACATTGAGGGTTTTTGAGACTTTTAACTGCTAAAAAGTCTCACAGAACTTTATAAACCTCTTCATCAGTGCAATTGTAGAAAAATGCCAGCTCACCTCTCATTCGATCGTGTTAAGTGAGGCACGGACCACCCCACTGCAAGGGCGTAACACACTTGGAGTAATGACGACGGTCCAACCAGGCTCCAAACACAATTTCTTTATTGATGCCTTCAGAAGCAATACATAATATATCATGGTCATGACTAAGTACAGGTTTACTGTCCGAAACGCGTAGGCCGCACATATTTGTCGGAGTGAATACTATGTATTGCTACTATCAGGATCAGTGGTAGTGGATCCTCTGTACCACCACAGGCGATGACGTAAGCCGACACCTTGGACTGGAGTCTAAGTGGTACCTGGTTTTCACCAGAGCCCACCACAAAGCAGGTTAGACTTGTTGCGACATGGTACCACCAGGTCACTCCACAGACGCGACTTTGTCCATGGTGGTGGCCAATGCGTAGTACAGAAACATAAGGTAAACTCATGGTCGGAGACATGCAGGAGGTCGAGAAAGGCAGCAAAAGCATCAGAGTCGGGGACGTGGCAGTAGGTCAGGACAGGCAGCACAGAATCGGAGTCAGGAACGGAGTCAAGGTCACAACGGGAAATCAGGATAATCGGAGAGAGAGCTTGGAATACAGATTTCTCTCAGGCAGGGGAGCACAAAGATCCAGCAGGGGACATAGAAAAGGGCTGGAATTTATCAGGGCAGGAAGCTGGCAAGCCACAGAGTCGTCCATGCGCGCCCTAGGACGTGGGAGCATGGGCATTGAAGCACGGACATCGCAGGGATCGCCGCTGGAGGCAGGACAGGTAAGAGGCTGGGGCACACGGAGGTACAGGGGTGCGTCTGAGACCCAGGATACTGGTTGCAGGGGTACCCGTGAAAGCTAATAAATGCATCAATAAAGAAATTATCATGTTTGGAGCCTGGCTGGACCGTGGATTCACTTCTTCTGGACATAGAACTCCTGCTAGTGCAACACTGTGCAAATCCAGATTCATGACTTGAGACTTTTGCAAAAAGTCTCATTAAAAGTCTCAGACTTATTCCAGTCCCCTGCTGGTCTATGTGCTGAGACTTTTTATTCATTTTGAGACTTATTTGGGACTTTTTGAGAAAATAGACCCCAAGGACATTTATTAAAGGGCCAAAGCCACTTTAATGAATCTGATGGGCAGCGGAGCTCCAAAAAGCTCTTGCGCCAGCGTATGATAGGCCCGCCGCTGCAAGTTCGCAGCCCGATACATCAAAAGTCGCCAGCAGCAGCAAGTGCGCAGGGACAGTAACGGCCCGCGTTGGCCCACTCCCGACCGGCCGCGCCCTCCGTTCGGCCGGTCGCGTCCCCCGTTCACGCGGATCGGGGCAAATAATCGAAAAAGCTAGCAATAACCTAGCATTTGCGATTATTTCAGGGCCTCTGCGCCACTCTGCGCAGAGGTCCTGATATATATGCCCCATAGAACTGTTCAAGGATAAATAGACCCCAGTGACACAGATAGATTAGGAACACATAGGGGTTTATTTATCATTAGAGAAGGCTTCTTGCGGCAGTTTTATGTCTGTCTTTACAGCTCTACTGCTCATCAGATTCATTAAAGTGGCTTTGGCCCTTAAATAATTGTTCTTATGGTCTATTTTCTGTCTGGGATTTTTTTTCAAAAAGTCCCCAAAAAGTTTTAGGTTTTAGATTAAAATTGTTATGTCTTTACTAGAGATAAGCGAGCACTAAAATGCTCGAGTGCTCGTTATTCGAGACAAACTTTTCCCGATGCCTGAGTGCTCGTCTCGAATAACAAGCCCCATTGAAGTCAATGGGAGACTCGAGCATTTTTCACTGAAAGAACACATTGAAAGAACACTAAAGAAGAACACATTGCAGATGTTTGCAGATGTTTTCACTGAAAGAACACATTGAAATAACACAGTGAAGAACACATTGCAGATATTCCGTACATCTGCTAACGTATCGGAAG
Source organism: Engystomops pustulosus (assembly GCF_040894005.1). Classification (NCBI taxonomy): domain Eukaryota; kingdom Metazoa; phylum Chordata; class Amphibia; order Anura; family Leptodactylidae; genus Engystomops; species Engystomops pustulosus. The sequence goes on along the minus strand of NC_092415.1, from coordinate 177,458,497 downwards.
ACGCGTGCAGAACGATGTTCTTCACAATAGTATATATTATATGAACAACAATGGGGGTCATTTACTAAGGGCCCGAATCACGTTTTTCCGGCGGGTTACGCAAATTTTTCCGTTTTGCGACGATTTTCCCTGTATTGCCCCGGGATTTTGGCGTACACAATCGGATTGTGGCGCATCACCGCCGGCGTGCACGCAACGGAAATCAGGAAACATGGCCGTACGAAAACCTGATGGATTCGTAAAAACCGCCGCATTTAAAAAAAAAGTGTCGCTGGACACACGCTTACCTTCACCCGGCCAGGCTTGGTCTACTTCAGTGCATTCCGAGGAACTTCAGCGCAGCAGCGACACCTGGTGGACATCGGAGGAACTGCCTTAGTGAATCACCGGAAGACCAGAATCCTCCACACAGAACGCGCCACTGGATCGCGAAAGGACCGGGTAAGTAAATCTGCCCCAATATGTGTGAAGAACACATTGCAGATGTTTCCATAAATCTGCAATGTGCTCTTCACATGTAGGAGCAGATATACTTCCCCGGTCCATTCGCAATCCAGCGGCGCGTTCTCTGCGGTGGATTCTGGTCTTCCAGCGATTCACTGAGGCAGTTCCTTCGACGCACACCAGGTGTCGCTGCTGCGCTGAAGTCCGCCGAGGTCCGCTGGAGTTCACGATCCGTTGCTGGGTGCAGGTAACCGCGCGTTCAGCGACACTTTTTTCTAAAAAATGCATTGGTTTCTCCGAATCTGTCGGGTTTTCGTTCGGCCACGCCCCCGATTTCCGTCGCGTGCACGCCGGCGCCGATGCGCCACAATCCAGTGTTCTTCACTGTGTTCTTTCTGTGCTGTTGGTCCTGCCCCAGCCCGCTCCGTTCCAGCCTCCACTTCAGCCCCCGCTCCGATCCTCCATGCCCGCTCCAGCCCCGCTCCGATCCTCCATGCACGCTTCAGCCCCGTTCCCATCCTTCATGCCCGCTCCAGTCCTGCTCCCAGCCTCCATGACAGCTCCAGCCCCACTCCCATCCTCCATGCCCGCTCCAGCCCCGCTCCCATTCTCCATGCCTGCTCCAGCCCCGCTCCCATCCTCCATGCCCGCTCCAGCCCTGCTCCCATCCTCCATGCCCACTCCAGCCCCGCTCCCATCCTCCATGCCCGCTCCAGCCCTGCTCACATCCTCCATGCCCGCTCCAGCCCCGCTCCGATCCTCCATGCTCGCTCCAGTCCAGCTCCAATCCTCCATGCCCGCTCCAGCCCCGCGCTGATCCTCCATGCCCACTCCAGCCCCCGCTCTGCTCCACTTCAGCCTCTGCTCCTGCATGCCTGATCCAGCGTCGGTGCTCGTGTCTTCGGCTAAGTGAGCAGATGTTCGGAACATCTGCAATCTGTTTTTCACTGTGTTCTTCACTTGAATGATCCTGTGTTCACTGTGTTCACTGTTTTAATTGTATTCTTCACTGTTCTTCACTGTCTTTTCTTAATTAAATGCTCGATCTCGAGCAGGGGAAATACTCGTCCGAGCAACGAGCCCTTCCGAATACTCTCATACTCGAACAAGCATCAAGCTCGGACGAGTATACTCGCTCATCTCTAGTCTTTATGCATTTCAAGGTAAAAGTCAAGTTTCCAGTCAAATGCATAATGTCAAAACCTAAGTAAGAGAAATAAACCAAAGTACCTACAGTAGGTGCTGGTGAGGGGCATTCTGCAGTGCTAAAATGAATGATAATTTCTTTCATTATTTTCCCAATGATCTTCTGGCTATGAGCTCCTTGATTAGGGAGATTGTTAGTGTACCCTCCGGAACGGAATGAGTTGAGCAGTAGTCCAGATAGACAAGTCTTGTTTTTGTGATAAATGATAAGCTCTCCAGTAAGACCGCTGCAGGCGTTCTGAATTTACAGTACAAGATTACTACAATGTTCTAGTGATAGAATTAGATTATGCTTTCCTTTGGAAGTAGGCATTAATGCCATCTGTTCCTTTACACAGATGCCTATACTTGTTTCTAATGCCCAAAATAAACCATGTATTGATCCTCCTGGATGGCTTGATTTTCTACAGGGTAATGTCTGGCTGATGGCAGTTCAATCTACAAAGGTGTATTTGAGAATTCAATGAGTGAATCTATTACATTCATATCAGATAGTAGACATTCAGATTTGTTTTGTGCTTGTTTCCTCTTGAGTTGAAAAAAAAAAAACAGAGACATAAGAGATTATCCACAATGAAAAGAAATAAATCAAACATCAAAAAAATTGTGGATCAAAATACTATACTATATATTTCAGCCATAAGCTTAGTAAATCTCTAGGTGGTCCATCGCGTAAAGAAAAAAAATGCGTTCCCATTTCTATAAGCCTGCATACCGTTTGAGATCCCCCCAACACTGATTCTGTGATAGAGCGGCCAGTGACATAGCTAACGTGGGGACAGGGGGTGAGGTGGCTCCAGGCCCATTGACTTATTGGGGCCCATGGCTAGAACGAGGGGTAGGGAGTGTAGGCGAAATCCTAGCACGCTACCCCCGCCACCCACTCTGTGGGCGCCATCCCAGCTCTCAATAGTGATTAGAGGTGTGTGTCTTTAGACGCACACATCGCTGATCACTGGACTCAGGCAGTGATACTACCACTGCTTATGCCCATTGTCCATCTAAGGTACTGATGCCGTTGTTTAGATGACGGCGCCTTGGTCATAGAGAGGACTCATCTCTATGACCCAGCCTCCATCATGTAAGAAATGACATTAGCGCAGAAGATCTCAGGAGCGAGGTGGAGGCAGGGAGCGCAGGCAGGTGAGTATGCATTTTTTTAAAAATTTAAAAAGTGATCAAAAGGTTGCACAGTCATAAAAATGATAAAATTGAAAACGTTATTAAAAGTCACAAAAGATGACATCATCCACAGCTCTGTACACCAAAGGATAAAAAAGTTATTAGCGCCAGAAGATGGCAAAAATCCAAATTTTTTTTTGTACAGGAGGTTTTAATTTTTGCAAATGTATAAAAACATTATAAAACCTGTACAAATTTGGTATCCCCGTAATCATACCGACCTAAAGAATAAAGTAGACATGTCATTTGGGTGTACACTGAAATCCGTAAAATACAAGCCCACAAGAATACCACTCAAATGCGTCTTTCACCAATTTCACTGCATTTGGATTTTTATTCCCTCTCCCCAGTGCATTTGGATTTTTATTCCCTCTCCCCAGTGCAATATTAAATACCACCATTTTGAAATTAAATTTGGTGGGGAGTGAAAAATGAAAATGCAAAAATGAAAAAGGGCATCGACGGAAAGGGGTTAAGCATATAGACCATATAGAGTAGGACTTAAGTCCTAACATCCAGGTACATGTTAATTTGGACTCTGGTGGGCCCTAATCATGTGAACAGCCCGGGGTCAATGAGAAACTTAATCTGCCACTGGTGGGGGCAACAACGTACTGCTGGGGCATGTGTGGGAGCTATTAGGGCAGTGGGTAGCTCTTCTGTCTTTCAGCACTGGCGTCCTGGGTTCTAATCCCATCCAGGTCCATATCTGCAAAGAGTTTTTATATGCTCTCCGTGTTTGCATGGGTTGCCTCCGGGTCCTCTGGTTTCCTCACACACTTCAAAAACATACTGGTAGGTTGTTTAGATTGTGAGCCCCATGGGGACAGGGACCAATTTGACAAGCTTTGTGCAGTACTGCGTAATCTGTAGGCGCTATATAAATACAGAATTATTATTATTATTATTACTTTATACTGCTGGAGCATGTGTGGAGGCTACTATGTACTGCTGGGGCATGTGTGGGCGCTCCTTTATACTACTGGGTATGTGTTGAGGCTAACTATATACTGCTGGGGCATGTTGGGGGCTACCTGTATAATTATGGGGCATGTGTGGGGGCAACCTATATACTGTTTGGGCATGTGTTGGATCTACCTCTGTACTGCTGGGCATGTGTTGGAGCTACAAATATACGATCGAGGCTTGTGTGCGGGCTACCTACATACTATAGGGGCATGTGTTGAAAGCCTGGGGCTACCTATATAATGACGGGCATGCATCAAGGCTCCCTACAAATTGAGGGCATGTGCAGGGGTATATATATTCCGGGGGGTTCTGCTATCTAAACTAATTAGGATTTTCTGGTGTAAAAAATGAACTAATGAGGAAGAGGTTTATAGTAGAATATATTGTAATATATTGAGGGGCCTCAGTGTATTATCTGTATATGCAGCACATTGTAGAGCACATAGCTGTTATCTAGGGGACATTATATTAACTAATTTTTTTAGGGGCTGAGTGTGGAGATGTTCTCCAGAGGTCACAGTCACCAGGGTGGCAAGTTCTGCAGAGATAAGTTACGGCCTGCAGAAGTTCCCGTGACATTCTCTACCTAATGGAGAAGGTTTGGCAACAAGTAGGAAACTACAGGAATAAGAGTGTGATGGACCCTGCCAACACAAACATAGAAGGCCTAACAGTAAGTGTCACAGTGTATGGGAATAGTCCCTTGGGACTAGTCAGTGGATTCCCTGGACCACCACGGAAGATAACGATGCCAGCCGCAATCCGGGAGTGGAGTCTAAGTGTACTCCTGGTCTTCGCCAGAGCCCACCGCAAAGTGGGATGGTCTTGCTGCGGCGGGGAGCCACCAGGTCGCTCCACGGGTGCCACTAAGCCTGCGGTGGCAACCAAGGTAGGGACACAGAGCAGGCAGGACAACGGGAAGGCAGGACAATGGGAAGGCAGGACCACTGGAAGGCAGGACCACAGGAAGGCAGGACCATGGGAAGGCAGGACCTCGGATGGACGGCAGGACCATGGGAAGGCAGGACCTCGGATATACGGCTGGCAGGACCTCGGATGGACGGCTGGCAGGACCTCGGATGGACGGCTGGCAGGACCACAGATGGATGGTTGGCAGGACCTCGGCCCCTCTTAGGGCCCCTCTATTCTTCTTCGGAAGCTGCAGAGCCACTGGAACAGCTGCAGGAAGCTGCGGAGCAACTTGAGCAGCTGCAGGAAGCTTCGGTTTCACTGGAACAGCTGCAGGAAGCCCCCCTTAGGGCCCCTCTTCTCTTATTCTTCAGCCTGCTGTTCTTCTTTCTTCGCCTACTTCAATTCATCTTGGTGATGAGACACCTTAGGAGGAGAGCAGGCACCAAGAAGACTTGGGAAGCCGCAGGCTGGGTCGGCTCTTGGCACACCGGAACAGCCTCAGGGGAGGCCGATGGAGACTCTGGAGCGGCCTCAGGGGAGGCCGGTGGAGATATATACAAAAAGTCCTCCAGCTCACCTGGATCATGCGGCAACTTAGTCCGCTAGCACGGATCCACCCCGCTGCTGGGCAATGTAGTCCACAAAAAAGAAATTTCCGGATCCAGCTAGGTGCAGATTAAAATCGCCTTTATTCGATTTTCAGGGCATCCATCAGATAAAATACAGGTGGCATGGTATAATCGTCACGCGTTTCTAGCACATACAAGTGCTCTTAATCATGACATGATTAAGAGCACTTGTATGTGCTAGAAACGCGTGACGATTATACCATGCCACCTGTATTTTATCTGATGGATGCCCTGAAAATCGAATAAAGGCGATTTTAATCTGCACCTAGCTGGATCCGGAAATTTCTTTTTTGAGGCCGGTGGAGACTCTGGAGCGCCCTCAGGGGAGGCCGGAGCAGCCGTGGGAAGCTGCGGAGTCACCGGAGAAGCCGGAAGAAGCTGCGGAGCCACCGGAGCAACCGTGGGAAGCTCTAGCAAGCTGCGGAGGCTGGGGTGATGGCTGGGGCGCCACTAGAGCAGCACTGGCAAGCTGCAGAGGCTGGGGCGCCACTGGAGCAGCACTGGCAAGCTGCAGAGGCTGGGGCACCACTGGAGCAGCACTGGCAAGTTGCAGAGGCTGGGGCGCCACTGGAGCAGCACTGGCAAGCTGCGGAGCCACTGGAGCAGCTGCGGGAAGCTGCAGAGACACTGGAGCAGCTGCTGGAAGCTACAGAGACACTGGGGACACCGGGACCAAGCAGGGCAGGCGTGGAGGCCAGACTTGAGGTTGTTCAAACTTGGACCGAATTTTGGCCGGAATGTGGTATAGGTTGCCATGTCTGGATCTCCACTCTCCCATAGAGTGGTAGCCCAGGCCAGGGCCTCTCCAGTGAGCAAAGAAAAAACAAATGCTGACTTAATGCGTTCGGTGGTGAACTAGGCGACTAGGCCCGCGGTGACAGCCAAGGTAGGGACACAGGGCAGGCAGGACCACGGGAAGGCAGGACCACGGGAAGGCAGGACCACGGGAAGGCATGACCACAGGATGGCCGAACCTTGGATGGACGGCTGGCAGGACCTCAGATGGACGGCTGGCAGGACCTCGGAAGGACGGCTGGCAGGACCTCGGAAGACCACTGGGATACCGGACCGCCACAGGAGTACAGGACCGCCACAGGAGTACAGGACCGCCACAGAATAACGGGAACACCAGAGGAACACGGGAACACCAGAGGAACACCAAAGGAACATGGGAACACAAAAGGAACACGGGAACACCAAAGGAACACGGGAACACCAAAGGAACATGGGAACACCAAAGGAGCACAGGAACACGGGAACACGGAGGTGTCTGGAAACGCTCAGGAGGCTTACTCTTCAGAAGAATGACCAGAAGATCTGGCAGGGGATGCTGGGAGTTGCCAGACTATATTGCAGACTATATTGCGGGTTGCCATTGCCAATAAGGAAGAGGCTGGCCCTTTAAATCTTGAACAGATGGTGCACATCGGGAGCGCGCTGCAAGACAAGACAGTCGTGCGACCTGGCCCCAAGACTACAGTCTTGAGCCCGGAGAGGTAAGTAGCTGACCGGGGAAGCGGGGACAGCAGCAGGCAGCGGAGCACCGGTTCACCCGCGATCTGCAACATGGATCGCGGGGTCATCCGTGACAGTAAGTAATGTCTGTGCAGCCCAGATAAGCAGTACATTCAATGCTGGTATATATTTATTTGTGGTTATTTAAGTTTGATATATATTTATTCTTGCAGTATTCATATTTGGTATACATATGTGTGCTGGATATTATTATGTGCTGTTTATTCACTGTTGGTAAATATATGTGCAGCTCAGTCATTGTTATCTATGTGTTTGGTATATTCATTGCTGGAATATATTTTATTAATATATGTGGCATATAGATTACAGGTATATATCTACATATGTAGTATTTTTGCTGGAGCAAAATATTTTTCTAGCTACTACTGATAGGCTTTATTGTAGATGATCCAAAAGCACTAGCCGTTTTGGATTTCATCATTATGATTTTTTAAATTGGGGGACGGGGGCATTTCATTATTCCCTTCAAGCCTTGTCTCGATTCTGCTAAGTTTTTTCAACAATGAAGTGGGGGTTGTTTGGGTGCAATTTTGCTTGTCTGCATTGGGCACCAAATTGCCTCATCCAGGCCATGCTGGGGTCCACTAAGTGACATTTGAAAAAGCATCACAAGACGTGTGCTCTGAGCATTACTATCAGGCAGCATACGCTGGACTGAAGCAGAAGAACATTGGGGCAGATTTACTTACCCGGTCCATTCGCGATCCAGCGACGCGTTCTCTGTGGAGGATTCGGGTCTTCCGGTGATTCACTAAGGTAGTGCGCCCGATGTCCACCAGGTGTCGCTGCTGCGCTGAAGTCCGTTGGAGTTCGCTGGAGTTCACCAAGCTATGCTGGGTGCAGGTAAGTGCGTGTCAAGCGAATGAATGCATTAATTAAAAATGATAATTCTATTTATGTTGTACTTAAAGGGAACCCATCACCATATTTTCTTAAATACAGGTAGTGACAGGTTCCCATAGAGCCCTAGTAACTAACTGACACCTTTATTTGTTCCCCTGAGATTCCCATATATTCAACTTTATAGTTCTACCTGGTACTGGTATCTAAGCACAGCTACAGCGAGTCGAGGTTGGCGTGGCCTCCTTGGGCTGAATCCAGCAGCTCCTCTCCATCATATCTCTGTATGCAGCTGTAATGTCATGTGACCTGGGTGACATCATCGCAGGTCGCTCAGAAAATTGTACCCCAAGCATATATCTCATAAAATCACTGCATATTGTATCGCATGAAATCACAGCACCCTACATGGAGAGGAGTAGAAGTCCATGCAGGCTGCTGTGATTGTTTTATGTGGTCAGATATGTACATGGCGTACAGTTTGCTAATGTTAGTAGCTTAAGGAACTGTGATGATGTCACCCTGGTCACATGACATTAGGCCACGCCCCCTCGACTTGCTCCATAGATTCATATATACCAGGCAAGTTTATAACAGATTTTATGGGGATCTGAGGGAAACTATTTTTGGCAAAAAGAATGGTGTCAGATACTGGGGCTCCATGGGAACCTGCCACTACCTTGATTTGTGAAAAACTTAGTGACAGGTTCCCTTTAAGATGTTTTAAAAATATTGCAAGGAAAGCAGGTGAGTTTAAAAAGACTGAGATTCATGTAAAATAATAGTAGAAATGAAAATCCAAAGTGACCCCTCCCCCTTTCCTGTGCCATTGCTTAGAGGGTCCCGCTCCGATTTCTTACTTCCTGCTTCCTCTTGAGAAACCGCAACTGACAACCCATAAAAATTACCTGTTAAATAAATAACCAATTCTAAAATTTCTAAAACAATAGATGCATTTATGGTTTTTAGTTTCTAAATATTTTTATGAAAGAACAGGTTTTTAAAGCTAATTGTACCAGATCAGGGAATTAAGATATTAGTTGTTGTTCTTATTTTACAGCTCAGAATAAAGGCTTAAAAAACAATGTGTGAATTACAGGGAGGCCTCCATAAATGTAAATGCTTATAATCCTTTTTTACAATGAGTGCGTTGTCTGCTTTTAGAATATATGGGTGTAGGGCGACAATGTATGTTTTATTGACCTGAAGATGATACAAACAGATGTAGTACAACTGGGTAATTAGTTGAGCCAGTCATGATAACCAGTGCAATTTCTGTATCCCTTAAATTTGCTACCTTGTTTTATTCTATTTTGGTATATTGGCTTAGTGTGAGTACATTGCCATTTTTTAGGATTTCATCTATGATTTATGCTGTATTTTGTTATTAACTACAAATTTAAATGTGGGAGCAGACATAGATTAAAATAACTTGTTACAGAGAATTGAATAAAGTATCCTTTCAACACACTGTAATACATGATAGCTGCATACCCCTGACAAACATACGAGTCTCAGTGACAGGTGCCTTTAGGCAATGCCTCAGGAATACCCTTAGGGTCTTTGGTAATACAATTGACAGCCACCTAGCATTAGCGCTACGAATACTAATTACATGAAAATGTAATGTCCTGGTGATCATGTTTACTACACAGATGGCAATATCCCAAAAAAAAAACCATTTACCCAGAAATTATTCTGAAAATCTAAACAACTTTATTTTTTGCTTAGGTAATGAATAGTGCAAGTCACAATAGTGAGCTAAACTTAAAAATTCTGGCACTATCAAAATTTTTACCTGGGTAAGTACCAGACCCTAAAAGAGTCATCCATATAGTTAGCAAGCACAAAACGAGAGAAATTCTCACTTCACTCTATTTCACTTTGTTTTCAAAACCTTTTTCATGCGCTGGTCACAGTAGGGACAGCAGAGAACTTCAAGAAGGGTCTAGATGCATTTTTACATCTAAATAACATTTCTGTCCATGAAAAATCACCAGTTAGAGATCACATGACCCTCCATCTGCGGCCATTTTATGGTCAGGAATATCTGGCTGATGAGGTAAAAGACAGGAGGCTTCACTTTACATATCAAGAAAGTGGAGCAGAACTAGTGCTATATATAGATCAGTAAATTACCTAATATCCTGCCCCTGCACACACATTACAAAAACATGAGGTAAAGGGGTTAACCCCTTTAAATCCCTTCCTCATCCAATCCCATCCCTTCCTTGGTTGAACTTGATGAAAATGTGTCTTTTTCCATGCAATTCCCCTTAAATGTTTATTTACTGTCTCTGGATGTCTTTAGAAAACGATAATAACATTGTATATGCTTATTACTAATTATATTGATCTTCTTATGTGTTACAGGATTAATTGGCGGTTTTGTAAGCATAAGCGAAATTTTAAAAGAGAGAAAAGCAAGTGCACATATGACTGACCATCTAATATTTATCGGACCTTCAGTTTTCCTCTGATGGCAGATATGGAGGGAAATAAGGATTGCAGAAGCTGGAATTCATCTGTACGATTCCTTTATTTGGTAAATGCAAACTGTCGCTAAAAAAGCCTGAGGAAGTTTTCTCTGTTTGTCCACACGAAAATCATGCGTATGTACATGAAGGACAAATAGTTGTCAGACAAACCATTCTCTCCCCGACAGTTATCTAATGTACATGGAGGACTTTAGTTTCTTATATAGAGTTAGAGAATCCCATAGGAGACCGGATAACACACAGGAGACAATTCAAGACACTTTGGGTGGTAGCTTGTGTCCTACCATAGATAATTGACTAATTTCTCACTTTTAAGTCAAATCAAGCAATTAAGCTGTGTCATCAAGTGGGCCAAATACGAGGGTTGTTAAAAAAAATTAGCTCAAACGAGAAAGTCATCGCCGAGACAGAGGCATATTTTGGAGAGTTTGACAAATCCTATTTTTTGGAGGGGGTTAACCCCTACGGGACGCAGCCTCTTTTGGCCTTAAGGACGCGGCCCCATTCTTCAAATCTGACCTGTGTCACTATAAGTGGTTATAGTTTTGGAACGCTATGAGATATCCAGGGGATTTTGAGATTGTTTTCTCGTGACACATTGTACTTCAAATTAGTTTAAAAATTTGGATGAAATCTTTTGTGTTTAGTTATGAAAAAAAACAAAAATTTGGAAAAATTCTTTATTTTCAACGTTCTAAATTCTCTACTTTTGATGCAGATAGTCATAGCTCCCAAATTAATTCATAACTTACATTTCCCAAGTGTCTGCTTTATGCTGGCATGGTTTTTTAAGATTCCACATATTTTACTAGAATTTTATGAGGCTCAGAATTTAGGTATCATTTTTCACATTTTTTGTAAAATCACCAAAACCTGTATTAGATGAACCTGCTCAACTTGTAATTGACACTGAGAGGCCTAAATAATAGTTAGACTCATAAATTACCCCATTGTGGAAACTACACACCTCAACGTATGAAAAACCACTTTTAAGAAGTTTGTTAACGCTTTACGTGTTTTATAGGGGTTAAAACAAAATGGAGGTGCAGTCTGCAAATTGTAATATTTTTTCACAATACACCCATTTTGGGTGGAAAATTAAACATTTACAATGGATTAAATGAATAAAGGCTCCACAAAGTTTGTTACCCAATCTCTCCCGAGTACACGGATCCCCCATATGTGGTGGTGCCTGCTGTATGGGCGCACAGACGGGCATAGAAGGGAAGGAGGCGCCATCCACATCAGATTTGCTATGTCACATTGTACAGGCTATAATTTTTTTCTTTTTTTTATTGTGGACCTATAGGGGCTTATTTCTTTTGCCACATGAGATGCACTTTTCTGGTACGTAATTTGGGGGAATCTATAGGCTAATTGGTGAGATTTTATTAACTCTTTGTTGGTGGAGGAAATGAAAATCATCACTTTTCAGGAAGATTTTTATGGGTTTTTTTTTTTGGCTGTTTACCATACCATAAAAATAGTATATTATTTTTATTCTATGGGTCGCCACGATTACAAAAAGACCTCATTTATATAGATTTTTTATTTTTTTCCCATTTTTATTGCATAAAAAGTAATTTGGCAAAAATGTTGTTAATTTTAGCATCACCGTCTTTCATATGCATAACTTTTTTATTTTTCGCCTCACAAATCTGTTTAAGGGCTTATTTTTTGCGAGAAGGATTGTTCTTTTTAGTGGTCTTATTTTAGAGTGCATAAAATTTTTTAAATCCCTTTTTAGAGCATTTTTATAGGGTATTAATTGAAAATGATCTTTTTTCTGAAGCTTTTTTTTGTTTTGTTTTTTACGGGGTTCACTTTGCGGATCTAATAATGATTCTGTTTTATTATACAGATTGTTACGGACGCAGGGATACCAAATACGTGGGGGTTTTGTGTATTTTATTCAATTGTACTGAATAAAAACCAATTTGGAGAAAATCTTATTCATTTTAGCATCACCATCTTTTCATATGTATAACTTTTTTATTTTTCGGCTGACAAATCTGGTTAGGGGCTTATTTTTTGCGAGAAGAGTTGTTCTTTTTAGTGGGCTTATTTTGGAGTGCATAACATTTTTTAAATTACTTTTTAGAGCATTTTTTTATAGGGTATTAATTAAAAATTATCTTTTTTCGGAACGTTTTTGCGTTTTTTTTCTACGGCGTGTACCGTGCGGGTCCAGTAACGATTCTGTTTTATTATACAGATTGTTACGGACGCGGCAATACCAAATATGCGGGGTTTTTTGTGTTTTTGTGTTTTTTATACTTTATTAAGTGTTTTTATGGGAAAGTGACATTTTAGGGCTTATATTTTTATGTATTTATTTTTTATTTATTATAATGTGTAGTGTTAAGTGTTTTTGCATATTTTTACTTATACATACTTGAACTTGAACCAGTGATGCTCTGATCACTGGTTTAAGTTCAATACACTGCTCTACAATACTATTTTATTGTAGAGCAGTGTAAACTGTCTGAGCAAGCTTGCGCATGCTCAGACAGTTTGCAGTCAGACCCGGAAGGGATCTGGCTGCCATGGAGACCGGGCAGCTCCGGGGCACATGCCAGTCCTCGGAGCTGCCCAGAAGTGGATCGGATCCCCCGGTAAGCGGCACGGGGGATCCGATCCACAGCGCAAACACCCTTACACGCCGCGGTCATGTTTGACCGCGGCGTGTAAGGGGTTAACACCCGCGATCGGAGCCGGCTCCGATCGCGGGTGTTAGCGCAGGCTGTCAGCTGTACTAGACAGCTGACAGCCGCTGCTTCTGGTACCGGCTCCGTTCGTGAGCCGGTGCCAGAAGCAGGACGTTATAGAACGTCCCCGTGCGCTAAGCATCTAGCCCCGGGGACGTACTATAACGTCCTGGTGCGCCTAGGGGTTAAAAAATGGCAGGAACATTGGGTGAAGTGCATCTTTCTAAAAGGGGACTATGTTGAAAAATAAAAAATGGTGTCTACATTTCTAACACGGGTATTTATCGAACCGCCCTCGTAGTATACCTTATAAACCGGTACATTTTTTCAGCATTAAAATCAAACATTACATATAAATCCTGCAATATATGCTTAATAACAGGTTATAATGAAATGCCAGGCTGAAGCTATAATCAACCGCCCTCTCAGGGTAACAAAGCAATATTAAAATTCCCATAATTATCGGGAACCTCACTACTAATAGTCTTAAACCAAACAGGGGGTAATTGAATTCATTATGTTGCTGGTGTGTAAATGAAACCTTTAATCAAAAGTTTCTCCCTGTTGAGAATAAGGTTGAAAATGTTAAACCTTGCTTTAAATCTAAGTTATTTCATGTGTAAAAAAATCATGTATAAGAAATGTTACCATATATACTCAAAGTATAAGCCAGGATTTTGAATTTGATATTGATCATACTATACTGACTCTCAATACCAAAATGATACTTAGCTAATAAAAAAAATTAAGGTGGTTGTCCTATTGACAGCTTTGGATTCCTCGGCTCACTGGTGATGCTCTTGACTTCCATGCTCAGGGTTATGAACTTGAATCACCTACTAGGAAATAAACTGAAACTATTAAAGTCTCTCCTGAGCTGTGGGATTTACCCAATATTGGCGGTTGGAAACCTATGACACGAGTTTCAGAGGCGGCACTCAGAGCCCTCTCCTTGGGCAACCAGCTCATTGACCCAACACAGAGTTGACCAGGCAGGACTCATGGCTTGTTGCACCCCCAGCCAGAGGTTGCAGGATGAGAGAGGAGGTGAGGACAGGCTTGGTTACCTACTATGAGATCCTCAATTCTTCCAGTCAATGCTACAGTAAAATTTCCAATTTCCCCTCCTTCTTTCAACATATTGGCGTCCTCAGTGCGCTTATGCAATTTAAAGTTGAGGCAGAGCAGATAAAAAAATAAGCTACTGTTTAAATTGCCATGTTGGCACTTTACAATAAATAATGGGGTTTGGATTGTAGTTTGAAAAGGTTCGCTATCACTGTCCTATATGGTCAGGTGATAGGATCCCAAGGGCTTTCTTAGTTCACTGTATGTGAATGCATTGGGACAAAAAAAAAGCAGTTATGCTAGCTAGTTATTTGCTTATTTCAAGACCTGGTGTGACCGATTCAGCCTCTTTATTCGGATGGCCACACTTCTCAGACTCAAATATTTGCTACTATCTTAGTCTATACTAGCTGCTGCTATACTAAATAACTTAAACCCTAGGACTCCACGCATTTCATTTTTGCTAGAAAATCATCAGGGGTTATTAGAATAAGGCAATTTATCCTAGGGTGGTTAGCATTAGGTCTTTGCGGTATGTACGCCTGGCATAGTATAAGCCGTCATGGCTTAGCCGTTACTGCTTTCCCTGATGACCCATGTGGTCAGATCTGTTCAGTGAGCCCGTAAATAATTCACTATGAGCTGTGCAAGAATGGAACCAACGTATGTGCCAACAGAGAGGGCCATAAATTCTGCCTCTGGCATGCACGCCATGAGTTTGTCATTGGTTTGCCATGGCTCGCGTAGGAATTTACCTATTTTGGAGCATGGTTCAAGAATAGAGATGAGCGAACACTAAAATGCTCGGGTACTCGTTATTCGAGACGAACTTTTCCCGATGCTCGAGTGCTCGTCTCGAATAACGAACCCCATTGAAGTCAATGGGAGACTCGAGCATTTTTCAAGGGGACCAAGGCTCTGCACAGGGAAGCTTGGCCAAACACCTGGGAACCTCAGAAAAGGATGGAAACACCACGGAAATGGACAGGAAACAGCAGGGGCAGCATGCATGGATGCCTCTGAGGCTGCTTAATCGCACCATTATGCCAAAATTATGGGCAACAGCATGGCCATGACAGAGTGACAGAATGAAGCTAGATAGCATGTAAAACATCCAATAATTGACCCTGACACTATAGGGGACGGCATGCAGAGGCAGAGGCAGCGGCAGCAGGCTAGAGAGTGGCATGGCGACATACCCTAATTGGACTCAGGCTTCAAACCAATGGGTGTCAGAGAGGAACCAAAGGAGGTGAGCAAGAAGCGCTCAAATAATATCGGTACATGATAAAAGTTTGCCAGTATATTTTGTGGATTACACAGCAGGGTGGCGACAAAGTTAACATGGAAGCCATGAAAACAACCCAAAATTCTGCCTGACACAGCTCGTTTGATAAGGGGACCATGTATGCTTACAGTTCATGCCAGTCGCTGCACTGGCTGCCAGTCTCCTTTCGAATACAGTTTAAAATAATAATAACCCTCATCCATAAAGCTCTGTATAATGCTGCACCCCCCTACCTCTCCTCTCTTATCTCAGTCTATCGCCCAACCCGTGCTCTTAGATCCGCCAGTGATCTTAGATTAACCTCTACCCTAGTGCGGACCTCCCACTCGCGTCTCCAAGACTTCTCTAGAGCTGCACCAATTCTATGGAATGCTCTGCTCCGGACTATCAGACTAATACCTAACCTCCAAAGTTTCAAACGTGCTCTTAAAACCCATTTCTTTAGGCAAGCCTATAACACTCATTAACTGCATGAAGTTTTAACTCTTCTACTAACCCGTCCTGTGTCGTCCTCCCATCTGTTATCCAGCAACCAACAGGCACCAGACTTCTCTGCAGTCCCATTCACCCTGGACCTGGTATATAAGATGACGGCTGAGTGGTTCAAGCGACAGCAATTCCATTTATTATATTTTTTTCTATTCCCTAAGAAGAATGGCTTGACCATTAAATATTCTTTTACCTCGTGTTACCCCATCATCTTCATAAACCGTAAGCTCTGGCGAGCAGGGACCTCACTCCTGTTGTTCCATACAAATGTTGTGCTCTGTTACATTACATTTGTATTTGTTTCCTATGATTTGTAAAGCGCTACAGAATATGATGACGCTATATAAATAAAGATTATTATTATTATTATTATGGAGGCAGTGAACTAGTAGTAGATTAAAGGTGCTGCAACTATGTTAGTTGGATCTTGGGATGGAGCTGGCGCTCTGCAGCCAGGCGAGCTTTTGCCAATCCAAGCCCCTGTCTCTAGGCTACTCCCCAAACAGCACTTCTAAGAACCTTTTGTATAAGATCAAGTGTAGTAGCGTTCTTATAAGTTTAGGATATGGCGGGTGAGGGGAATGTAAACAGATGCGCAAGAAGCGCTGAAATAATATCCCTAAATGGTAAAAGTTTGCAAGTATATTTTGTGGATTACACAGCAGGGTGGCGACAAAGTTAACAACTTTGATGTGGAATGCCCTGTAATAGCTCTTGGGCGGTGTGCCTTTTATCGCCTAGGCTCAGCAGTTTCAGCACCGCCTGCTGTCGCTTAGCGACGGCACTGCTGCTGTGCCTAGAGCTACCGACTGATGGCGCCATGCCCACGGATGGTAATTCGGAGGAGGAGGAGGTGGAGGAGGGGTGGGAGGAGGTATAGTAGGCCTTTGAGACCTGGACCGAGGTAGGCCCCGCAATTCTCTGCGTCGGCAGTATATGACCAGCCCCAGGGTCAGACTCGGTCCCAGCCTGCACCAAGTTAAGTGTAGTAGCGTTCTTATAAGTTTGGGATATGGCGGGTGAGGGGAATGTAAACAGATGCGCAAGAAGCGCATGATGCGCATGGAGCTGGCGCTCCGCTGCCAGGCGAGCTTTCGCCAATTCAAGCCCCTGTCTCTAGGCTACTCCCCAAACAGCACTTCTAAGAACCTTTTGTATAAGATCAAGTGTAGTAGCGTTCTTATAAGTTTAGGATATGCCGGGTGAGGGGAATGTAAACAGATGCGCAAGAAGCGCTGAAATAATATCCCTAAATGGTAAAAGTTTGCCAGTATATTTTGTGGATAACACAGCAGGGTGGCGACAAAGTTAACAACTTTGATGTGGAATCCATGAAAACAACCCAAATTTCTGCCTGACACACCTCGTTTGATAAAGGGACGATGTATGGAGGCAGCTATATGGACGACTTTTGGAGGTAGCAATGGAGACAACGTGTGGAGGCTGCTATGGAGACAATTTAATTTGGATAGTGCCTGTATGTGGCAGTCCCAAACATTTTTCAAACCAGAGGAGCAGGTAGGTGGCCCTGCAGTAAAATGGAATAGATTGAGTGCCTGTATGTGGCAGTCCCAAAAATGTTTCAAACCAGAGGAGCAGGTAGGTGGCCCTCCAGTAAAATGGAATAGATTGAGTGCCTGTATGTGGCAGTCCCAAAAATGTTTCAAACCAGAGGAGCAGGTAGGTGGCCCTGCAGTAAAATGGAATAGATTGAGTGCCTGTATGTGGCAGTCCCAAAAATGTTTCAAACCAGAGGAGCAGGTAGGTGGCCCTCCAGTAAAATGGAATAGATTGAGTGCCTGTATGTGGCAGTCCCAAAAATGTTTCAAACCAGAGGAGCAGGTAGGTGGCCCTGCAGTAAAATGGAATAGATTGAGTGCCTGTATGTGGCAGTCCCAAAAAATTTTCAAACCAGAGGAGCAGGTAGGTGGCCCTCCAGTAAAATGGAATAGATTGAGTGCCTGTATGTGGCAGTCCCAAAAATGTTTCAAACCAGAGGAGCAGGTACGTGGCCCTGCAGTAAAATGGAATAGATTGAGTGCCTGTATGTGGCAGTCCCAAACATTTTTCAAACCAGAGGAGCAGGTAGGTGGCCCTCCAGTAAAATGGAATAGATTGAGTGCCTGTATGTGGCAGTCCCAAAAATGTTTCAAACCAGAGGAGCAGGTAGGTGGCCCTGCAGTAAAATGGAATAGATTGAGTGCCTGTATGTGGCACTCACAAAAATTGTTTCAAACAGAGGACCGGGTAGGTGGCCCTCCAGAAAAATTAAATGCATGAAGTACTATAGCAAGAGCCAGTGGGCCCTGTCAAAAAATAGCCATTTTCCTCTGCTTTACTGTACAAAGAGGAGGAGAAGGAGGAAAATGAGGAGGAGGAGTGGATCAATTATTCAGGTTGAGCTTCCTTCACCTGGTGGAGATTGGAAATTCTGAGAAATCCAGCCTTTATTCATTTTAATAAGCGTCAGCCTGTCAGCGCTGTCAGTCGACAGGCGTGTACGCTTATCGGTGATGATGCCACCAGCTGCACTGAAAACCCGCTCGGACAAGACGCTAGCGGCAGGGCAGGCAAGAACCTCCAAGGCGTACAGCGCCAGTTCGTGCCACATGTCCAGCTTTGAAACCCAGTAGTTGTAGGGAGCTGTGTGATCATTTAGGACGATGGTATGGTCAGCTACGTACTCCCTCACCATCTTTCTGTAAAGATCAGCCCTACTCTGCCGAGACTGGGGACAGGTGACAGTGTCTTGCTGGGGTGACATAAAGCTGGCAAAAGCCTTGTAAAGCGTACCCTTGCCAGTGCTGGACAAGCTGCCTGCTCGCCTACTCTCCCTCGCTACTTGTCCCGCAGAGCTACGCACTCTGCCGCTAGCGCTGTCAGAAGGGAAATACTGTTTCAGCTTGTGCACCAGGGCCTGCTGGTATTCATGCATTCTCACACTCCTTTCCTCTGCAGGGATGAGAGTGGAAAGATTTTGCTTGTACCGTGGGTCCAGGAGAGTGAACACCCAGTAATCGGTGCTGGAATAAATTCTTTGAACGCGAGGGTCACGGGATAGGCAGCCTAGCATGAAATCTGCCATATGCGCCAGAGTACCAACGCGTAAGAATTCACTCCCCTCACTGGCCTGACTGTCCATTTCCTCCTCCTCCAACTCCTCCAACTCCTCTTCTTCTGCCCATACACGCTGAACAGTAAAGGACTCAACAATGGTCCCCTCTTGTGTCTCGCCAACATTCTCCTCCTCTTCCTCCTCATCCTCCTCCACCTCCACCTCCTCCGATATGCGCTGAGAAACAGACCTGAGGGTGCTTTGGCTATCAACAAGGGAATATTCTTCCCCTGTCTCTTGTGACGAGCGCAAAGCTTCCGACTTCATGCTGACCAGAGAGTTTTTCAACAGGCCAAGCAGCGGGATGGTGAGGCTGATGATGGCGGCATCGCCACTGACCATCTGTGTTGACTCCTCAAAGTTACTCAGCACCTGACAGATATCAGACATCCACGTCCACTCCTCATTGTAGACTTGAGGAAGCTGACTGACCTGACTACCAGTTCTGGTGGAAGTTGACATCTGGCAGTCTACAATCGCTCTGCGCTGCTGGTAAACTCTGGATAACATGGTCAGTGTTGAATTCCACCTCGTGGGCACGTCGCACAACAGTCGGTGAGCGGGCAGTTGGAGGCGGCGCTGCGCTGCCCTGAGAGTGGCAGCATCTGGGCTGGACTTCCTGAAATGCGCACAGATGCGGCGCACCTTCGTGAGCAAATCAGACAGATTGGGGTATGTCTTGAGGAAACGCTGAACTATCAGATTTAACACATGGGCCAGGCATGGCACATGTGTCAGTCTGCCGAGTTGCAGAGCCGCCACCAGGTTACGGCCGTTGTCACACACAACCATTCCCGGCTTGAGGTTCAGCGGTGCCAGCCACAGATCAGTCTGCGCCGTGATGCCTTTTGTCGCCTAGGCTCAGCAGTTTGAGCACCGCCTGCTGTCGCTTAGCGACGGCACTGCTGCTGTGCCTAGAGCTACCGACTGATGGCGCCGTGCCCACGGATGGTAGTTCGGAGGAGGAGGTGGAGGAGGGGTGGGAGGAGGAGGAGGCATAGTAGGCCTGAAACACCTGGACCGAGGTAGGCCCCGCAATCCTCGGCGTCGGCAGTATATGAGCAGCCCCAGGGTCAGACTCGGTCCCAGCCTCCACCAAGTTAACCCAATGTGCCGTCAGAGATATATAGTGGCCCTGCCCGGCAGCACTCGTCCACGTGTCCGTGGTCAGGTGGACCTTGTCAGAAACGGCGTTGGTCAGGGCACGGATTATGTTGTCTGACACGTGCTGGTGCAGGGCTGGGACGGCACATCGGGAAAAGTAGTGGCGGCTGGGGACCGAATACCGAGGGGCGGCCGCCGCCATGAGGCTGCGAAAGGCCTCGGTCTCTACTAGCCTATAGGGCAGCATCTCCAGGCTTAGCAATCTGGAAATGTGCACATTAAGGGCTTGGGCGTGCGGGTGGGTTGCACTATATTTGCGTTTCCGCTCCAGCGTCTGGGGTATGGAGAGCTGAACGCTGGTGGATGCTGTGGAGGATCGTGGAGGCGACGATGGGGTTTTTGTGGCAGGGTCCTGGGCAGGGGGCTGACTAGCAGCTGACACAGGGGAAGGAGCAGTGGTGTGCACGGCCGGAGGTGAACGGGCTTGTTGCCACTGAGTGGGGTGTTTAGCATTCATATGCCTGCGCATACTGGTGGTAGTTAAGCTAGTAGTGGTGGAACCCCTGCTGAGCCTGGTTTGGCAAATGTTGCAAACCACAGTCCGTCGGTCATCCGGTGTTTCCTTAAAGAACCTCCAGACTTCTGAAGATCTAGCCCTCGCCGCAAGAGCCCTCGCCACGGGAGCTTCACTAGTTGACACATTTGGCGCTGATGCACCAGCTCTGGCCCTGCCTCTCCGTCTGGCCCCACCACTGCCTCTTCCAACCTGTTCTGGTCGAGGACTCTCCTCCGTCTCAGAAGCACTGTGTTCACCCGGCCTCTCAACCCAGCTTGGGTCTGTCACCTCATCATCCTCCGATCCCTCAGTCTGCTCCCCCCTCGGACTTCCTGCCCTGACAACAACTTCCCCACTGTCTGACAACCGTGTCTCCTCATCGTCGGACACCTCTTTACACACTTCCACTACGTCAAGAAGGTCATCATCACCCACAGACTGTGACTGGTGGAAAACCTGGGCATCGGAAAATAGCTCAGCAGCAACCGGACAAGTGGTTTGTGACTGTGGGAAGGGTCCAGAAAACAGTTCCTCAGAGTATGCCGGTTCAAATGCCAAATTTTCCTGGGAGGGGGCAGACTGGGGGGGAGGAGGCTGAGGTGCAGGAGCTGGAGGAGTGGCGATTTCGGTGACATGGGTGGACTGCGTGGAAGACTGACTGGCGGTGGACAAATTGCTCGAAGCATTGTCAGCAATCCACGACATCACCTGTTCGCACTGTTCTGGCCTCAACAGTGCTCTACCACGAGTCCCAGTAACTTCAGACATGAACCTAGGGAGTGTAGCTCTGCGGCGTTCCCCTGCTCCCTCATCAGCGGGTGGTGTCTCACCCCGCCCAGGACCACGGCCTCTGACCCCTGCAGTAGTTGGACGCCCACGTCCCCGCCCTCGTCCTCTACCCCTAGCCCTCGGGTTAAACATTTTTAAAATGAGAGTTATAACTTTATTTTTTTTTTAACTTTTTTTTGTTTTTTTTTGTGTTTTTTGTTTTTTTTTGTGTTTTTTGTTTTTTTTTGAGTTTTTAAAACCAAACAATGCTATCCTATTGCTATGGCTATTTTCTAGCCAAGTATCAAAGCACACTACTATGCCAGATGAGATGACACTGAGTTAGTGCCTAATTGAAATCCAACCCCTACTAAATTTTCCCACTTCGGTCTATGCTATGGATATGTGCGTCACTAAGCGCAGAACACAGCGGTCGCAAGTCTCACTACAAATTGCTCAGAATTGGCTAGTACATGCACTGCAGAAAGTACAGCCACCAGCAGATCAACCAGAAATCAAATATATAGAACGCTACTGTATGCGTAAGTAAGCTCTTTGTATTCTCCTATGGCTATTTTCTAGCCAAGTATCAAAGCACACTACTATGCCAGATGAGATGACACTGAGTTAGTGCCTAATTGAAATCCAACCCCTACTAAATTTTCCCACTTCGGTCTTTGCTATGGATATGTGCGTCACTAAGCGCAGAACACAGCGGTCGCAAGTCTCACTACAAATTGCTCAGAATTGGCTAGTACATGCACTGCAGAAAGTACAGCCACCAGCAGATCAACCAGAAATCAAATATATAGAACGCTACTGTATGCGTAAGTAAGCTCTTTGTATTCTCCTATGGCTATTTTCTAGCCAAGTATCAAAGCACACTACTATGCCAGATGAGATGACACTGAGTTAGTGCCTAATTGAAATCCAACCCCTACTAAATTTTCCCACTTCGGTCTTTGCTATGGATATGTGCGTCACTAAGCGCAGAACACAGCGGTCGCAAGTCTCACTACAAATTGCTCAGAATTGGCTAGTACATGCACTGCAGAAAGTACAGCCACCAGCAGATCAACCAGAAATCAAATATATAGAACGCTACTGTATGCGTAAGTAAGCTCTTTGTATTCTCCTATGGCTATTTTCTAGCCAAGTATCAAAGCACACTACTATGCCAGATGAGATGACACTGAGTTAGTGCCTAATTGAAATCCAACCCCTACTAAATTTTCCCACTTCGGTCTTTGCTATGGATATGTGCGTCACTAAGCGCAGAACACAGCGGTCGCAAGTCTCACTACAAATTGCTCAGAATTGGCTAGTACATGCACTGCAGAAAGTACAGCCACCAGCAGATCAACCAGAAATCAAATATATAGAACGCTACTGTATGCGTAAGTAAGCTCTTTGTATTCTCCTATGGCTATTTTCTAGCCAAGTATCAAAGCACACTACTATGCCAGATGAGATGACACTGAGTTAGTGCCTAATTGAAATCCAACCCCTACTAAATTTTCCCACTTCGGTCTTTGCTATGGATATGTGCGTCACTAAGCGCAGAACACAGCGGTCGCAAGTCTCACTACAAATTGCTCAGAATTGGCTAGTACATGCACTGCAGAAAGTACAGCCACCAGCAGATCAACCAGAAATCAAATATATAGAACGCTACTGTATGCGTAAGTAAGCTCTTTGTATTCTCCTATGGCTATTTTCTAGCCAAGTATCAAAGCACACTACTATGCCAGATGAGATGACACTGAGTTAGTGCCTAATTGAAATCCAACCCCTACTAAATTTTCCCACTTCGGTCTTTGCTATGGATATGTGTGCCACTAAGAGCTAAACACAACGGTAGCAAGTCCCCCTGCTAATTCCTCACAAAATGGTACTAGATGCAAATTAAAATAAAAAAAGTAGAACGTTATTGTAGCCCTAAGAAGGGCTGTTGGGTTCTTTGAGAATCACTCCTGCCTAACAGTAAGCTAATAGAACACCCTAACGCTTTCCCTGACCAGCAGCAGCTCTCTCCCTAGCGGCATCCAGACACAGAATGATCCGAGCAGCGCGGGCAGCGGCTAGTCTATCCCAGGGTCACCTGATCTGGCCAGCCAACCACTGCTATCGACGTGTAAGGGTACCACGTCATGCTGGGTGGAGTGCAGAGTCTCCTGGCTTGTGATTGGCTCTGTTTCTGGCCGCCAAAAAGCAAAACGGCGGGAGCTGCCATTTTCTCGAGCGGGCGAAGTATTCGTCCGAGCAACGAGCAGTTTCGAGTACCCTAATGCTCGACCGAGCATCAAGCTCGGACGAGCATGTTCGCTCATCTCTATTCAAGAACCCCTACCCTCATGTGTGTGTCTTGATCTTTGTATGGTTTGTGTATTGCAGATTTTGATTTTCAATGAAAATGAAAATACAATATAAAAAAAAAGTATGAGTATGAGATGATAGACAAGATAGCATCATTGCTGCTAAGCGCATTTGCTCATCTCTTCCAACAGTTATAGTACCAAAATGATCATGGGATTGTCCGGCAATTAGACCCTCTGTAGATTAGAAAAAAACATAAAACATAAAAATCCAGTATAAGAATGGTGAAATTGCAGGTTTAGTGTTATAAGTCTGCTCTCCGAATGTAATTTACACATTTTATATAAAGCAATAATGTAATGGTATATTATAGCACTTTATACTCTATCAATAGTAAATCACTGTGTAGATAATGACATAGGGCCAGATGTATTACTCGTTTTTTCTGGTGTTTTTGCGCCTTTTAATACTGGCGCACTTTTTTAGCGCCATTTTTGCGACTAAACACCAAACTAGCCGTGCAGCAAAAATAATCATGTTTTCCTCATTTATCCTACCAATACAGATGTTTTACTGCGCTTAATGATATTCATCACTTGCGACTTTTCTTTCAGGCGCAAAAACAGGCAAAAAAAACATTCCAGCCCGAAGGTGGCGTTAACTGAGAAGTAAGCACTGAGCCTCTGTGCAGAGCAGCTCATCCCCAGCAGCAGAGCTCAGCAGACACTAGTACAGATAATACAGACACTGTGCAGACTCTTTTTACAGTTAATGACCTTCTTATTTACAAAACAATCTGTAGAAGCCTCAGCTCAGAGCAGATGAGAATAGAAGTTTGCAGGATTTTGCAGACACTACAGAAAAGTGTCCTGTGTAGCTGGATGGCCACACTGGTGTCTGAGGAGGAAACTGGCCAGAATTACAGGGGGGCAGCAGGAGATCAGCACTGGGGGATCCCCTCCAGAAGAAGCCACTGCTGAGGAGATCACTGGGTGCTTCTGTGAGTGTTATCTTCATTCTGGGATAGGGAGAGAAGCAGAGAGGAGCTTGTAGAATCACATGTAACTGCCCCAATCTAACATTGCGCCTAAACTGTGCGTAAATTGCACCTAAACTGTGTTTAAGTAAAGTGATTAATAAGAGGCAGGAATTCCACTTATCACAGATGGTTGTAGCTTGTGATAATTCTGGCACAACAGTGCGCCAGAATGTAGGCGCAAGTACTACACTTACACGCAGAAAAGTGATACATCTGGCCCATAATCTGAGCAATGAATATGGAGGCCCTTAGCGCATTACAGTAAAGTCTAACAGATCAATATTTGCAACTTTATTTCACATTTTCCAAGTTTATGCTTATTTTGTTTTGTTTTACCATTAGAAACCTCTAAACTCCATGAAAACACTGAAACAACGCAAATTTAATGCATATCAAAGTTGTCGGCTTTCCTTCATTTTGAGCAATACTTACTTTGCATCTAAATAGATAAATGTGTTTGTTGGACAGAAATATGGCCTGAGCGTTATATTGATAAGACCCACACAGCAGCCAAGGGGTATTCCCTTTACCATGAACATCCTTGATTATAACATATAGAATGCATCAACTGCTACATATCAGTTTGAAGCTTATAGGTCAGAGAGGAGAAGTAACACTGACCTTATTTCACATCTAAATAGATAAATATGTTTGTTGGACAGAAAGATGAGCAGAGCTTTATATTGCCAAGGCCCATGGTGGTTTCCCTTTACTGTATACATCCTTCATCTGAACATATAGAACACATCTACTACCAAATATCCGTTTGAAGCTTAGAGGTCAGAGAGGAGAAGTAACAAGGAAATAATAAGCCAAGGATGCCAATAAGGAATGTAAAGGTCATAGGAAAAGTCAATTCCCTTTATCACATATAATGAAAGTAGATTTGTACAATATATTTGAACGGTATTTTACATTTCAAAAAAATTATTACTTTTAATGAATAATAGGCAAACCAGACAAATGTGCAGTTATAGGTCAACACAAGGGCATCTCATTATGCTGATATGCTGATGCACTGGTCAATCACTCAGGGGATTTCACAGATTATTTGGATCATTATGTTATGAAAAACATTGGCAGTAATATTGTATCCAAAGAAATTTAGCATAATATGCCTGTATTGAAAATGTATAAAGGTACCGCATTCATATATATACAGTAAGAAAAGATCCAAGCAGCACTATCAAAACAGAAAATGGATGAACAAAAATAAAAAGCGGGTGCGCGCCTAAGAGACAAAGGAAAAAAAGGCAGCACACCATATTGTAGTGAAAAAATATCTTAGTGGATTTATTCCATGTGAAAGAGCAACGTTTTGGCTCCAAACTGTGAGCCTTTCTCAAGCTGAATATCCATGATTGTGTACAGATATATAAACAAAATGGAGGAGGTCATGTGATCATTATTGACCAATAACAATAGTCTGCATTGGTTGGTCTCTCTCTCTTTCTCTCTCTTTCTCTCTCTCTCTCTCGCCCGGGGACAGTAACGCCCAGCGCCGGCCCACTCTCGTCTGGCCACGCCCTCCGCTCGACTGCCCGCCCCCTCCCCCCCCTTCACGCCCCACTGGCGTGAAGGTGGCGGATCGGGGAAAATAATCTCAAAAGCTAGCAATAAACTAGCATTTGCGATTATTTCAGGGCCTCTGCGCAGAGGTCCTGATAAATATCCCCCAATCAGTGTTTATGATCCCGCAGAAGAGGTAAGAGCCATCAGGCAACTACTCTAATGGATTTTGTTTTTGAACAGGACAGAATCTACACTAGAAATATTGAAGGCTGTTGATCAATTTTAATAAAAATCTCACGGAAACATATTTTAGCCCAAAGTACATATATTTTTGAATACGCCCTAAGGTGTGCATAGCCTTTAATGATATAGCTCAAACACTTATATCCAACGGTAAATTTAATCTGCAAGATAAACTCTGCCCGTAATACAATTTGCTCTTATTCCAAGTAAGTTATGCTTGATGAAAATGAAATTTACCCTGATTCCCTCAGTACAATACTGGAATAAAATGTAAATTACGTCTAATGGTTCGAGTAAATATTATTATATCCTCGCTTTATTGTGTAGAGACTGGTGAGGACATTAGCAAGTTTGAACAAGATTTTATAATTTTCTGCTCTGTAAAGTTTGGACCTCGGGCTTTGTGTCTCTGAAACTTGTATGGTACATTTGTTGTCTAATCTTGTTATGTGTGAAATGAAATCTCCTAACTCATATGCAGTTTGTATCTTCTTCCCGTAAGGTTGTTTTAATGAACCACCACCGTGTGCAAAATAATACAAAGAGATACATTTTTCATAAATATAAGTTTATTTGCAACAAAAAGTCAATAAGGGATAAACAAGACATAACATATATAACATTATTGTCAATATTCTGAACTGAATATGTGCTTAAAGGAAATCTACCATCAAAATCCATCATGATAAACCAGGGACACTTACTCATAGATCCAGGCACCGTGACTGTGGTAATCTTCTTATATTTATTATCCATGGCCTCTTTCCTCGCAAAGTCAACTTTTAACGTTATACTAATGAGAAATAGAGAGTAGGACTGTGGGGGGCATTACCACAGCCCCTCTTTGCTCTTACTTTACAGGCTGTTACACTGTGCAGGAGCATATGCCCCCTCCCATGTGAGACAACATGCTTGATTTTAATGGTAAATTTCTTATCATAATAGTTATGTTAATATGTTGGTAAAACACAGCCCCTTTAAGGTACACCTGGAATAAAATATACATCCAGAAGTTACCATTATTCCCTAGGGATTGAGCAATACAACTGCACATTGCTTAAGCAACCTTGCAAAGCCCAATACTGTGCACAGTACTTATCCATAAATAATCAGACCAGAACATAATAATATTAGACAATAGTCTTGACAATATTACCACTTAGCATGTAGCAGTGTTAATATTTTTCAGAGTACAGATGTTTCCACCCTTATCTTTCACAAAATGTAACAAATCCAATTACTAATTATTTTTTATAACTTTTTTTCATGGAAATCTACACCACAGTACTACTGTTATATCTGTGTCAGCATCTTTCTCAGTTGTACTGTCAGGCAGAGGAGACACTGAATTTCTGGTTCACTTCAGTCTGAACAGTGACGAGTGGCTGAGCTGCTGATTGAATCTTTCATGCACAGCTCTCTGCAAGATTTGTTCTGGATAATCAATGGTTAATATATCCTGGCTCTCAGATCTCTGCCTCTTCCACCTGGAGCAGAATTCCTTCTCAATTAAATATTCGGTGTGTGCTATGTTCATTGCTGGTAAAAGTATTTTTGCCTGCATTATTGTTCATGCTACTGTACACTGTTTATGTACTTTGGGTTTCCAATTTTTGGCTTTCGTTCTTTGACCATTCTTTCTATCTATAATTTTGTGCCTTGTTAGCTATCTCTGTTGTGACACAGACTACTGATCATCCTTTTGTGTTATTTGTTTGTTTGGCTTGTTTCGTGTCCACACTTTGGCACAGCAAGGATTGTATTCATGGTTGTCTCAAATAGCCCAGGATACGCTGAGGCAAGCAGGTAAGGCTTTTTGGGGTCTCGAGTGATATGGTTCTTTATCTTGTCTGTCATCCCTGAGTCCCTATTACAGCTATAGATAGTAACTGAGTAGGTTACTATATAAAACATGGATGGCCCATTACTAATGATGAGTGAACCAATTCAGTTTCAGATACACCAAGTTCAGCCAAACTTAGAACAAAAGTTCAGATTCGTACCCAACTAAACCCGTGTGCACCATCATTTTCCACAAATAAAAATTTCATCCAGCACTCCATTTCTTTCATGGATAAAATGATGTTCTTTATTAAACTTCATATATATTAAGTGTAATTAAAGAAGGAACAACAATTCCTAATGCCATTGTGGAGCGATGATCCTAGGGAAAATGGCCTTGCTAGTGGCATTTAAAGTGTTAACACTTGTGATTAATTATCAGTGGGGCTGAGGCCAAACAGTGAACCCAAATTCGATTATTGCGAATCTTGCTAGATTGTTTGGCACAGACTCGATTATTGTGGTTTGAACCTGTTCATCTCTACCCATGACCGATGGAGAAGTTGACCATCTTTCTGGCTTAGAGGGGGTTCTTTAACACAAAGCCCCATCTTTATCATATTTTACACCCTAATGAAGCATATAGACATATGTTTTCTGGGCAAAACAACCTGTAAAGTGATAAAAATGTAAGTATTGAAAAATTTTGAAATTTAATTTAGATGAATACCCTTCATAGTAAGCCACTGGATGTACCTCATAACTTCCTATATCCTATTTAAGAGCTCTGGACTCTATGGGGAACCTTCCTATATTTAATTCATTCTGTGCAGGTGACGGCCCACTTGGGGAACGCAGATTTGTCTCTGTTAGTTGCTCTGGCTGACACAATAAATTTAATATACAAAAAAAATATAAGACAAAAACTTAAAACAGCTTGTCATGCCCCTCTATAGACTTCATTAGTAATTCATAACCAAACATAAATCTTTAAGTTTCTTTTTTGTGCGGAGGAGTGTGCCCAGAGGAGCTAACAATCATTGTCATACACGGCTTATGGAGAACTGTGTTTCCAATGCAGCTGAAGTGTCTTTAATAATTGAATATTGTAATTTTGTAGATGGGATTTGCAGGTGGATGTGAGAAGTCCTTCACAAATATTTAATGACCAAGTGCAAGCTCACCAAGAAAGACAATGGTGCAAGGGTGAGAGTTTATCTTCCAAAATATTTTCACAGAATACAAATGTCTTATTAATCTAATAAACCAGATATATAACTCTTACTACAGTACCATTGCCTCACTCATAATTTCTCTACTGTGTCGGATATATATATATATATATATATATATATATATATATATATATACACACACACACTATCTGTAGCTCCCGGCATTGACCGGGACACCAAATAGCTGCTCTTAGCTATAACAAAATATCTCTCTTTGACTGTCTCTGAACGTTTCTGCCTCTGACTCTTTCTGACTGCTCTGTCTATCTGTGTCTATCTGTCTCTGTCTATCTGTCTCTGTCCCCGACTGTGTCTGGCACTGACCCTCTCTGTTATTAACTGTCTTTGACTGTATGAATTTTATTTTTAAAGGATCAATAGATAAGAAAAATGTTTTCTTTTCCACTTATCTGATTCCTCTACCTTTTTAAATTCACTTTGAAATATCTTCAACTCCATCTTGCTAGGGAATGAGGGACTGAAGCTCACATAACAAGCAGTTTACATAGAGATCTATGGAGAGTGGACGGGACAAGGGAGGGAATCCAATTCAGCAATATAGAAAAACAGGTATGGGACAACCAATATAACCCTTTTGAGGTCTGCTTATATGATGCAGCATATGATCCTCCAAATTTCCAGGATTAAGGTATATGTAAAGTACGAGAAAAGGCAGCAGCACACCTTAGGTTTTCAATGAATCAGGGATTTCCTTTCTTCACCAATATATGCGACATTCCGACATAAGTCTTTATAAAGCATGATAAAGACTTATTTCGAAATTTTGCACATCTTGGTGAAGAAAGGAAATCTCTTATTCACTGAAAACCTAAGGAGTAGAAATGAGCTGATCCAATGTTCCATTTGGGTTGAGGGTTCAGCCATGCAACCTGAACATATTGCCCCGAACAACAAGCTATGGCCATGGCCCCTGGTCAATCATAACTATGGCTAGTTGCATCACTTTGGCTGTTCATCGGATTGGCTGTTTGTTTGCCAATCCGGCAATACGTTGGGTTGAGTGACCGAGCCCAGACGAGAACATTAGGTCAGTTTATCTCTACTATCTCTTCTTTTTCTCTAGAATACAGGCATATGCACATAAGCACCTGCCATCAAAACTCTGCTCCTTATATGGGAGTATCCTAGTGGATAAACCAAATCAATGCTAAATTGCAAGATAACAAAAGAAGCCATGGGCTTCTAGACTGTTTCACACAAATTTTTGATTTTGCATGTGTTCATTCCCACACCTCTAACAGTATAAGCATTTTGTCAGATTCATAATTAACAAATATTCAATGTCTCCATCAGATGTAGTATTTCTGGAAGTAATATTCTTTAGATGCATGGCCTTGTGTGGAGAATAGCTCTGTATAGATGGGAGCATGTGTAATCTCTGCTATGTACATGCCTTTGTCGAAGCATCACTACTTTCCTTTACGGCAATGTAACAATTTAAAGCAATTCCTAGCATATTCTCCCACCTGTCACCTCACTGATAGATGGATTGCATACATACAGTATATTCTAGCTAGTGTGTGCTACATAAATAGACAATCAAGCTCAAATGTTACAGAAATGATAGGAGTTTATTTTGGCTGCATGTGCTATCATGACTTAATATAATTTGAATATTTATAACACATTGATAAGTAGCAGAATTGGTGTAAATCTGTGTATAACCCCCTTATTTATAGAGTTAATTATACTGTTGAACATTTAACCCTAGCGGTGTAAGCTATAATGAATCTGCAGCACAACGGGGCTTATTTACTAAGGGTGGCGGATCGCAGTCTCGTGGGACTGTTCATGGGGTTTTTTCGGGACTTGCGCAACTTTGACAGGTATTGAACAGGGGTTTGCACTGAGATTTTGTCGCTGCGCTGATTTTCATGCAACAGAAATCGGGATCCAAAGTATTCGGACTGACCGTGGGATTTAACTTTCAATTTGTGTCGCAAGACAATGCACTTACATGCACCAAAAAGAAGAAGGTGAACTCTGGCGGACCTGAGCGGGGAAGCGACACATGCAGGATATCGGGCACACAATCTTAGTGAAACGCAACAGAGTACGTTATTGTCGGACAATGCACATTGGATGAACTCCAAATGTGCCCCAATGTCTGCATAGTCCTATGGCTATATTTGACATGGAAATGCCAGCACTTGGCATACAGATGTGAAAAAAACTGATGCAGATGCAATATGGACTGCACATGGATATCACACTTTTGCATTTATCTTGGATAAACGTGACTACACCGATCTGAAAGATCCCTTATAGAGATGAGCGAGCACTAAACTGCTCGGGTGCTCGTTATTCGGTAAGAACTTTTCCCGATGCCTGAGTGCTCGTACCGAATAACGAGCCCCATTAAAGTCAATGGGAGACCCGAGCATTTTTTCACTGACAGAACACATTAAAAGAACAGTGCAGAATAACACATTACAGATGTTTACAGATCTTTTACTTGCAAGAATACATTGAAAAAACACTATTCTTCACTTTGCAGGTGTTCGCGCGTGTCTCCCGCTAAGTTCGGAGATGTTCGGAACATCTGGAATGTGAAGAATAGCGTTCTTTCAATGTGTTCTGCACTTAAATGCTCCTGTGTTCACTGTTTTCACTGTTTTTATTCTATTCTTCACTTTGCAGATGTGCGCGCGTGTCTTCCGATAAGTTCGGAGACACGCTCGCACATCTGCAAAGTGAAGAATAGAATTAAAACAGTGAAAACAGTGAACACAGGAGCATTTAAGTGCAGAACACATTGAAAGAACACTATTCTTCACATTGCTGATGTTTGTGCACATCTCCTAACTTAGCGGAAGACACGTGCGAACACCTGCAAAGTGAAGAATAGTGTTATTTCAATGTGTTCTTACAAGCAAAACATCTGTAAACATGTGTAATGTATTGAAGAACAGTGTAAACACTGTTCTTCACTGTCTTTTATTAATTTAATGCTAGAACTCGAGCCGGCGAGATATTCGTCCGAGGAACGAGCCGGTCCGAGTATGCTAATACTCGACCGAGCAGTATACTGCTTACATAAAAAACATAAAAAACATTTTAGGTCATTACGGTCAACCTATAGGAATAGACTGGTGACTGCCCTTGTAACGTAGTATCCCTTGAGTGGATATCAACCTAATTGTTTGTTTTTTTTCATTGAGGTGGTAATTAGGTTTTATAATTTTATGTATTTTTTGGATATCCCAACTTTTTAATAATCTCTTATGCTATGTTACTATGTGTGGTTAATATTTTATACATTTTCGTTTAGTTCTAGCATTTAGTTCTAGCACTATTGACTAAGTTTGTGCTTTCTTCTACAATCTGTGCAAAACATGTATATTTTGAAGCATTATCTCTGAGGATTTTCTGCAGACCTGCAGCAAAAAAAAAAAAGAAATTGCGATTCCCTTTTGTTGTTTTTGTCTATTTCCAGATTACTTGATCTTCAGTTGACAGCCTTGCCAATGAGTACATAAAGACGTTGTCAACTTTGTGTCCTTGTACTAGTTGGGTTATGTAAATGCAGGCCTGGCTCTCATTCACTTGAATAGAGACCATGGCTGTTGGGGTGACACCAGGCCTTTAAAGGGTCATGGAGCCAAAATTTTATGACAGACTAAACAACTCATCGATGCAAGTTCCTATTTTCACATCCAATTCAATCAACAGTAGATGGCCTATCTTAAGAATAAGCCATGATAAGTTATTCCTCGAAAACTTGCCAATTCAATTTGCATTACATTTGATGTAAAGCTCCTTCAAACTGGTCCTGAGGACATACATGACTAATATATACATGTAAATATTAGGATTGTTGTCAGTGTGCGTGACAGCTTTGTCAAATATTCTTCATTGCAACCGTTAATTAAAGAAGTTTTTCCGCTATTGATTTCACAGTTAAGTCGACTCAGGGGAGTTGTCACTTTCCTCTGTATAATCTAGCATGTGGAGCAGGAGGTCTTTGATAATGGACTCTTTTAGTCTTTTTAGCCTTTTATCTTTTGCTTTTCTTTCAGCTTGCTTAATTTTCTTTGGCTTCGCTCTTGCTGCCAACTAAGACAATTTCCTTGCAAACTGAGAGATGAAAAAGATAGCAGTAAAATGTGAAAACTTGGATATCAGTATTCTTTTATCTTCCATTTCATTCTTAGCCATTGTCCTACTTTATACATCCTCCTGAGTCACCAAGGAAAATGGAACCACAAGAACAAACATTTCATGACTTGATCTATTTAAATGGAGACGCCGATGTTCCACAGTCTTTTATCTTTTACTTTGCTTTCAAGAACTTACATACCTTAGGATGGACCAATGGCCCAGTGTTTGTATAAGTGTTTCTTGTCTTGACATTACAAGCAATAGATCCCATGCATCAAAGAAAGCTCAATATCCAGTTACACCTAGGATGAATTTTTTTTTTTTAATAAGAGTGATTGGAAAATGTGTTCTATAAATACAATTAACATATATTTCAAAAAACGCTACTGTAAAGAAAATATGTAAAAACATTATAGTGCCATAGCAAACAGTTGTGCTGCGTTTCAATTCACCTGAGCTCAGGTTGTGACTAAGATTCCAAGGTGATTTGTAACGCGTCAGAACTGTTTTTGCCATGACACTTTAAATTCTTTTCAATAAAGATGTGTATTTAGGAATATTTTCTATATGGAGCCCTATATATCAGTCTATATATCTACAAAAAATGTTGTAGTGTTGTCTGTGTTGTCATTTGTATACAATGGACCTGAAACCGAATGCTCACCCTTAACAGGTAACAGCCTGTTTTGCTGGCAAATCCTCTGGCAGCATTTTCCCAAGGATCGTCACTCCCTGCAACGTTATTGGGAACCAACAATCCTAGAGTAAGTGACAGGTGTGTTCATTTAAAGAGTTAACACCCTTGATTGATGCCAGAATTGATCAGGGGGGTTGCTGGTTGGGAAGGGTGAGCTGAACTCTGAAACCAAACTTCTTGCTTGACCCGGCAGTTTGGATCTTCTCATCACTATTCTTATATAATCCATTTTAAAAAATCCACAAAAATTAGAAAATGGAAAACTGGCAAATGATGTCACTAACATGTCCCAACCTCTTGTAAGGTAACATGATTGTGTTACCTAGAACTGAACCACAAAAACAGATGAAACTACGAAAGATGTCACTAGTGTTGAATCCCCATTTTTCTCATTCCTGTAGACTTTTCTACAGGAAGGCTCGACCAGCAAACACTGACACCTACTTAGAGTTATTTACAGACATTAACATACGTTTGGCAAAAAAGATCATCATAAATTGTAGAGTAGAAGTGATCCAAGAAATATGGTTCTGACTAGGGCTTGCTCTAATTTTAAACGGATAGGTTATATGGTCAATTATAAAAATGTCTGTGGGCACTAATCTATTAAAAGGCAATACATTTTGTGTAGCCAGTTGCCGTCCAATCGAAAAATGGCAGATTTTTATTACACGTGTTTATCTGATCTTAGCCTAAATGGCCATGGCTGCTCTAGGGCCACAAAAAAAAGGTCCATGGTCTGTTATTTACAGCCCATGTATCATCAGAGAGCAAGGTCTGCTCACAAAAGGATGTCTACGATAAAGAAAGTCAAGCCGCAAACTTGGGCGTTAATAGGACCTGTCATGAGTTTTGGGTCATGGGTAGTCACCTCATACATGGGGCCATGGAAACCATGACTATGTACATGAGCCGATAGAAATACAGGGATTGTGTGTTAGGTACACTTGAATGGAAGGCAAACATGGCCCCAGGTGAAGTAAACTTTCTTTTTTCAAAGTGATAATAGCTTTTAACATTGTGGATTAAAATTATTGTATCCAAATAGAAACCAGGGGAGGGGTCTAAAAATTATAAACCCGCATAACTTTCGACAAACATTGACTAAAAAAGAACAAACTAGAACAAAGATTTATCTGTCGCGAGCACATGTACGAGTGGTCCAGCTAGTTAATGACTAAAATGGATCAATACAGCAAACGATGAGGCTGATATATCATTTATCTTTGCAATTTCGACGGCTTCATGATTTACCTGGAGAACATGTGAAAATGAACTTGTGAAAAAAAATCTATTTCAAAAAGTCACGGCAGAAAATAATACAAGTTTATGTAATCCGTGCTGATTAAGAGAAACTTTGATAAAACGCTACTTTATCGAAAACTCCAAATACAATTCTAATCACAATTAACTTCTTGTCTGACCTTAAGCCGAGCTACACCCACCGGTTATCTGCCAGGAAAATGACTGTACCCTACTTCTGTTAAGCATCATTGACTGTCTGCTCCGAGGGAGTGACCTCAATTCTCCCAAGGCTCACTGCCAGCCACCATGAAATTACCTGTGCAAACAAGGCTCAGAGAAGTCAATCATTAGAGATACAAATGTACAATCAGATGGCTTGCAATTTTTCATCCTTTCAATGTTGTTTCTAAAATTCCCCCAGGATTAGACTTGTCATTTAGTTTTTTCAATAGTAAACGAGGGCTGAAAAAACAATATTATCTGTACTGTGCAAGTAAATGAATGTAAAGAGCACATTGCCATATATCCATCTATAAATATCTATCTATTTACTCGACTAATATATATATATATATATATATATATATATATATATATATATATATATTGTAGGGGTTCAGCTCAAACGTGGGCGGTCCGCAATGTCAAAGCTCTCATGGACAGCAGGATTAAAGTTGAAACTGCATTTATTCCAGAAAAACACCAGTATCACACAAAATCCTTGCCTGTCCGGCTCTAACTATACACTTGGCGGACCTCACTAGCCACTGGAGGGCTTCTCCTTGCCAGCATGAAACATACGTTCAGTAACCCTGTGTCACTCACGTGTGGCTCTCACACAGTCCGGCTTCTGTGTCTCCGGGTAGAGAGCACCTTCTGACTGTTCCACATCCTTCTTTAAGGGATTGCACACCTGGTGCATTGTTAGACCCATTAGAAACTGGATCCTTTGGTCTGGAGTGGTGATCACACTTCTGTCTCCACTCCAGCAATTAGGGTCCTGTACCAGGTCTTCCAAGAGACCAACACATGGAAAACAGCTTCCAGTTTGACCCAATTCAGGTTGCTGCAATACACATAAACTTTCATTTTCTCTCCAATTCAATAGTGACCCTGTATATACATACACATTTTTGATGTTCTAGTATATTAATCTATTAGTATATGCAGAGGTGATCAGGTTATTAGACTGGGCGGAGATCACAGCTGTAGTTTTGGGGTTTTACATGTTAAATTCCCCCACTATATTTGATGTGAGCAAAATATACTATTAAATACAAAGTTAGAAATTTTTCCAACATAAAAGTAAAAAGTAAAAGTAAGCAAGACACATGAAAAAAAATAGCATATCTGCCCAAATTTAGTTTCAATGCTTTGATGGTTTTTGATCCACTCTTAAAGAATATATACCATCGGATTACCTAATAATAGATGACTATTACGTATCTCCCCATCCCTTCCCCGTGTTTCCCAAGCTTCATTTCTTATATCTTCGCGTGGCTGCATTTATGTAAAAAATACGTTTATAAGATATGCTAATTATCCGGCTCCACCGGTATATAATGCCAGATGCGTTCTGGTGATGTCATTGGCTCTCTTTTTTTGTCCTTTAAATCCATGTACTTTGAGTAACCTTTATGATTACCAACTAGAAATTGGTACTTTACTTGTTACATTATGTAAGATGCTTATTGGTACCGCAAAACGAAAACTGGTGCAACGCATTCACAGCTGTACCCCTGTGGCACCTACAAGCTCCTTTACATAACGAAAAAAAATTTCTTCAAAAAGCCAATTTTTGATGGAAATAAGAAAGAAGATGGCTTCTAAAGTTTTTTTTCTAAAGCTGATTTATTTGTGGGTTGATTTGGCAGCCGGTAGACCCCCACAATGAGACAAATTGAATAAAGACAAAGGAGCTAAGAAGCACAAAATATTTTGTATCTTTTGCATTTTTTTCATGTTTTTTTTATTATGACAAAATATGAAGAAGGTTTAGTAGATTACTGCATATATTGCTGAAGTTAGAGCTCCCAATAAACATGACATCAGTATGTATGGATTGGATTTCTTTTGCCCCTTGTGTTTCACAGTAGGGAAGAAAAGGTCAATAAACTTAAATACATTTGATGTACACAGTATGTAAGCCCGGGAAGAGTTTGTGAAATCAATGGGTTGCTAGATTATAGGGTGAATTAATGTACTGTACTCAAGGTGAAAGGATATTATATCTACTGCAATATCTGTGTCTATTGATTGGGCAGCTGATGCAATTGCAGGAATTAGATCTGATTACATGTTAACTAAAGAGCAGTCATTTAACACTATATATCGTGAATCGGGAACTATTCATTCCTTAACTGTAAATCTCCCCACAGTTTGTCAGCATGGTTCACATTTACACTATTATTTTATATCTTGTTTTATTGAATACTCATATACTGTACATTCCTGGTATTAACTAAGAATTGCAGTAGGTAGTGATGTGCTACTAGCCATGTATACCGAGTTTCTATAATCCTATAAACTTAATCCATGGGAAAAGCCCAAGATACCATGAATGTGTCTACTCTCACAGTTAATTGGATGTATCTATGTATCGTAATCAATTATATGATTACTAATGATTGACCTTGTCAATGGATTTCTGGATAAAAGCATTGTGTAGGGGCGAAGACTATGATTTTGGGGAGGTATAGATGGAGATATGAAAAATAAGCAGATATATTTGAATAATTCAAGGGGAAGACATTATCACCACACCTGGGTATAATGGAAGCAGGACATTAGTAACGTGTAAAAGGAACTTGAATAATAACTAGCCGTCTACTGTGCCATTCTTGTTCCCCAAAGTCCAGTCAGACCTGCATTAGGCTCTTTGTGGTCTCTCAGGATGCAGCCTTCCTTTGGCATTACCTTTAATATGCCCGCATGGTCTAGCAAGAGAAAAGTCTGCATAGGCAGCACTTTCTGAGCTGGACATCCGCAGCTGATGGAGTTACGATACTTAGCCTCACTCTAACAGGTCCATCGGAACTCCTCTACCCCAGCAGTGGTCTTCTCTACATTGTGTATAGTCTATTGCATATACTCTGTGGTATCTATTCCCTTTGCAGGCTGACTCTAGAAATCATTGGACAAATTGCAGTTGTACCACCAGCCATTGGACACTTCCTATGATGAGGTTCTATGGAGATCCAGGTTCACTTGGTCTACATCTCTAACACATACTCTTCCATCTAGAGACTGCAACTGAACAAAATGCAACACTACCATTCTATGAGCTAATCCCCTTCTGCTACACTGGCCCAAAACCTGAGTGTTTGGTGTACAGGCCTATCTGACGATGATGTGCAGGAATAGTAAGTGCAGCCTTATTGTATATAGCTTTTGCTGTAACTTGAACATCTCCCATACCATCATACCGAGAAATTTCATAGTAGAAAGATTCATAGATAGTTGAATTATGTATTCTCCTCTCTCCCACTGACACTTTTTTGGGTAGTCATTAAAGGGGATCTGTAATGGGAGAAATAAGAAATAACAATGTTTCATTCTTTAACCCCTTAACGACCGGGCTCTTTTTGTTTTTTCATTTCCATTTTTCACTCCCCACCTTCAAAAATCTATAACTTTTTTTATTTTGTAAAGAGCTCTGTGATGGCTTGTTTTCTGCCTAACAAATTGCAATTCATAGTGATGGTATTTAATATTCCATGACGTGTACTGGGAAACTGAAAAAAAAAAAATTTGAAGTGCAGTGAAAATAGTGAAAAAATGCATTTGCGCTGTTCTCTCTTGCGCTTGGATTTTACGTCTCTCACTGTGCGCCCCAAATGACATGTCTACTTTATTGTTTGGGCCGCTGCAATTTTTTTTTCTGATTTTGACATTTTCTGGTGCTAATAACTTTTTCATACTTCGGTGTAGGAGCTGTGGGTGGTGTCATTTTGTGCAAACATCATTTTGATGATGTTTTTAATGCTACCATTTTAACCCTAGGTTGTCTGATCGATCCTACCATACTACCGGTATGGCAGTACATGGGGATTTTCCACCTCATACATTAAAATGTGCAAATCACGCATTGTAATGAATGGGTATAAATGAGACGTCATGAGGAGCAACAAACGTCACCAAGATGGCAGCGCCCATGTGCCGCCATGTCTTTGAAGCTGCCGGCAGCTTTGCCAGCGGCGATCGACGGGATAACACCCGGTGAGCCTTCTCCATGCACCCGCACCAAACGCGTGCTGTACTATTACGACACGCCCCACAGGAAGGGGTTAATGCAGGGTCCTGATGATGGTGCATAAAGCAATTAGGGGAATACTTAAAGGGAACCTGTCCGCAAGAGCCCATTTTATGGCTCTCCCGTGTCCCCATGCAGAATACTGTACACATTGCCAAAGAGTTTTTACACTAAAACAGTTTTTTTTTTTTCTGAAAAGTTGAAAGTTTACCTTTCTTTATGCAGAGATGTATCCCTTGTCACATGGGAGTGGCCAATAAGGATTGGGGCAGACAAGCATGAAGTTCTGAGGGGGGAAACCACACGAGGGGGGGGAATATGGGGGATATGGGAGGGTTTTTAAATTTGAAATTGATGCATAATGGAGCGGTTTCCCGAGAGGGAAAAACGGCTCCTTGCTGGCCCCTCCCATGGAACTAGGGACACAGCTTTGTATACAGAAAGGTAAAGTTTTATCTAACTTATCTTTGTTTCGGAAAAAGGCAGTTTTACTATAAAAACTATTTGGCAATGTGTACACTATACCCTACGTGAACATTGGTTAGAAAGAAAAAGGGCTCCCTTTAATAGTGGTTCTCTTTAACACTTGTTAGCGAGTGAATTTAGGCTAGTAGAAAGTCCTGAACGTCCTTCTGTTTACTTTTGTTTCAGATTCTACCTAATCAAAAACATACAGTTGTAATCCAAAAAGTTTCTGAGCCTTAAATAACTTAAAAGTAAGCTCTAGTCCAGAGAAAACGCGTTCTCAAACTGTCTTAGCTGACAGGACTCTCGGTTGACAGAACTATGAATAGTTGGCTGTCAGGAGATATGCCTTCTAAAAAACTAATGATTCTTGACCAAAGTCGGTCAGAGATCGATAACATAATTGAATATCAGTTTCATGCTCACAGTAAGACGGGAGCATTTGTAACACAGGTCATTCAGCATGAAACAGGTTTCAGAGATGACATACAGGGTTACGGAAAGGTTCTTTTTTTAACCCATTGTTATAAAAACTTTTAATCAATGTTATGTAACTGATTTCGATGACATTATGTTACAGCAACACAATCTATTCGGGTCAGTGATAATCTGTTGTATTATTTACTACACAGTAAGTTATTGTACTTGTGCAAAACAAGTATTTGCCTAAATCTATTATTGTTTCGTCTCTCGTCTGAATATTAATAAAAGTTGTTGAGTCTTCTGCAATGTATCATGTTCTCTCTGAGAACATCCATCTAGTGTATCAAGCCCCTTCTGAAATGAAGCCCCTTTTTCAATGAGTGTCAATTTTTTTTATTGAGGAAGGATACCAACAGTGAAAATACAATCAAATGAAGTTGTAAGTTTAAAATAAAGACTTGCTAAATGTACTGAGTAAAGCAGTATCATCAAATACATTCCTCATCATTTTTACTTTATCAACCCTAAGCTAATGAGTAATAACATAGGGCAACACCAACCATTATCATTTAGTGTAACAAAGTTCTCTTAAAGTGCAATTGCAAAGATTTACAAAGATTACAAACATAGGGTGTGTGACACACTTCTGTTGGACTTTGCATGATAAACCTGGCTCATGGTTCAACTGAGATCCGAAACGCCCCCCTTACTTGTGTCACATCATGACTAGTGCAGCTCTGCCCCAAAAATGGGTTGCGTGTCACACAATTGTGGTGCCGGTACTGCTTAAATACCTGTTTGCACCTAAAAGAGCGTGCAAATTCCCACAGAAAACTGGCGCAAGGGCCTTAGTAAATGTGCACCAGCACCAGCACTCTTTGTACAGTAACATATATGAAGGTTCTGTCTTTGTGAACGAGCTGGCTTTCAGTATGCTGATATAATGGAATTGCTTCTAAATATGCAAAAATATTCCAAAATAAATACAGCAAATATTTCAATTCTACCGTAATGCCAAATGTTTAAAAATTGTAAAAATGTTTATGCCGTAATGCGTAAATACTATGAAAATTTGGGTATAAACAGGAAAAATGAGATTGTGTCAAGTTACAGCAGGTTTGTTTGCATATTCATGCTAATGTTATTTGGCAAATATATGTGCCTATTAAAGTGGCAGAGCTGAGTTGCTATAGTTGATTAGAGCACAGATGCATTTCAATATATTTCACTTTTCAGCTTTGCACAGGAGATCATTTGTCTTATTTCTCATTCTATAACATGCAAGAAAAGTTTCCTTATTAAAGGTGTTTGCCCATGATAGAAAGTTCTCAAATTTTAATCCCCTAGTGATGTTTACACAAGATAATTCTTAACCCATTTATATTACAATTTTACTCAGTTTTATTGCTGTTTTAGCTCCTATAACTCAGTGATGGTGAGTGTAAGATTCCAGAGTGTGGGTGAGGACCCTCTAAGCAGACACTTCATGATCCCTCTAGTGCAGTGATGGCGAACCTTTTAGAGACCGAGTGCCCAATCTACAACCAAAATCCACTTATTTACTGTGAAGTGCCAACATGGCATTTTAAGCAGTAACTTATTGCTATCTGTTCTTCCACATCTTTCAATTGTATCAGCTAGAGATGAGCGAACATGCTCGTCCGAGCTTGATGCTCGGTCGAGCATTAGCGTACTCGAAACTGCTCGTTGCTCGGACGAATACTTCGCCCGCTCGAGAAAATGGCAGCTCCCGCCGTTTTGCTTTTTGGCGGCCAGAAACAGAGCCAATCACAAGCCAGGAGACTCTGCACTCCACCCAGCATGACGTGGTACCCTTACACGTCGATAGCAGTGGTTGGCTGGCCAGATCAGGTGACCCTGGGATAGACTAGCCGCTGCCCGCGCTGCTCGGATCATTCTGTGTCTGGATGCCGCTAGGGAGAGAGCTGCTGCTGGTCAGGGAAAGCGTTAGGGTGTTCTATTAGCTTACTGTTAGGCAGGAGTGATTCTCCAAGAACCCAACAGCCCTTCTTAGGGCTACAATAACGTTCTACTTTTTTTTTTTTATTTGCAGCTAGTACCATATTGTGAGGAATTTGCAGGGGGACTTGCTACCGTTGTGTTTAGCTCTTAGTGACACACATATCCACCTCAAACACCAAAGTGGGAAAATTTATTAGGGGTTTGATTTCAATTAGGCACAGTCTGCCATTTACTTTTTATTTTACGTTTATTTTTTTAATAACTCAGTGTCATCTCATCTGGCATAGTAGTGTGCTTTCATACTTGGCTAGAAAATAGCCATAGGAGAATCCAAACAGCTTACTTACGCCTACAGTAGCGTTATATATAT
Organism: Engystomops pustulosus; assembly: GCF_040894005.1. NCBI lineage: Eukaryota > Metazoa > Chordata > Amphibia > Anura > Leptodactylidae > Engystomops > Engystomops pustulosus. The sequence continues at coordinate 177,415,501 of NC_092415.1, read as the reverse complement.
TTGATTTCTGGTTGATCTGCTGGTGGCTGTACTTGCTGCAGTGCATCTACTAGCCAATTGTGAGCAATTTGTAGTGAGACTTGCGACCGGTGTGTTTTGCGCTTAGTGACGCACATATCCATTGCAAAGACCGAAGTGGGAAAATTCAGTAGAGGTTGGATTTCAATTAGGCACAGTCTGCCATTTTTCCTTTTTTATTTTACGTTTATTTTGTTTCATAACTCTGCGTCATCTCATCTGGCATAGTAGTGTGCTTTCATACTTGGCTAGAAAATAGCCATAGGAGAATCTAAACGGCTTACTTACGCCTACAGTAGCGTTATATATATTTGATTTCTGGTTGATCTGCTGGTGGCTGTACTTGCTGCAGTGCATCTACTAGCAAATTGTGAGCAATTTGTAGTGAGACTTGCGACCGCTGTGTTTTGCGCTTAGTGACGCACATATCCATTGCAAAGACCGAAGTGGGAAAATTTAGTAGGGGTTGGATTTCAATTAGGCACAGTCTGCCATTTTTCCTTTTTTATTTTACGTTTATTTTGTTTCATAACTCTGCGTCATCTCATCTGGCATAGTAGTGTGCTTTCATACTTGGCTAGAAAATAGCCATAGGAGAATCTAAACGGCTTACTTACGCCTACAGTAGCGTTATATATATTTGATTTCTGGTTGATCTGCTGGTGGCTGTACTTGCTGCAGTGCATCTACTAGCCAATTGTGAGCAATTTGTAGTGAGACTTGCGACCGGTGTGTTTTGCGCTTAGTGACGCACATATCCATTGCAAAGACCGAAGTGGGAAAATTTAGTAGGGGTTGGATTTCAATTAGGCACAGTCTGCCATTTTTCCTTTTTTATTTTACGTTTATTTTGTTTCATAACTCTGCGTCATCTCATCTGGCATAGTAGTGTGCTTTCATACTTGGCTAGAAAATAGCCATAGGAGAATCTAAACGACTTACTTACGCCTACAGTAGCGTTATATATATTTGATTTCTGGTTGATCTGCTGGTGGCTGTACTTGCTGCAGTGCATCTACTAGCAAATTGTGAGCAATTTGTAGTGAGACTTGCGACCGCTGTGTTTTGCGCTTAGTGACGCACATATCCATTGCAAAGACCGAAGTGGGAAAATTTAGTAGGGGTTGGATTTCAATTAGGCACAGTCTGCCATTTTTCCTTTTTTATTTTACGTTTATTTTGTTTAATAACTCAGCGTCATCTCATCTGGCATAGTAGTGTGCTTTCATACTTGGCTAGAAAATAGCCATAGGAGAATCTAAACGGCTTACTTACGCCTACAGTAGCGTTATATATATTTGATTTCTGGTTGATCTGCTGGTGGCTGTACTTGCTGCAGTGCATCTACTAGCAAATTGTGAGCAATTTGTAGTGAGACTTGCGACCGCTGTGTTTTGCGCTTAGTGACGCACATATCCATTGCAAAGACCGAAGTGGGAAAATTTAGTAGGGGTTGGATTTCAATTAGGCACAGTCTGCCATTTTTCCTTTTTTATTTTACGTTTATTTTGTTTCATAACTCTGCGTCATCTCATCTGGCATAGTAGTGTGCTTTCATACTTGGCTAGAAAATAGCCATAGCAATAGGATAGCATCGTTTGGTTTTAAAAACTCAAAAACACAAAAAAAAACAAAAAACACAAAAAAAAGTAAAAAAAAAATTAAAGTTATAACTCTCATTTTAAAAATGTTTAACCCGAGGGCTAGGGGCAGAGGACGAGGGCGGGGACGTGGGCGTCCAACTACTGCAGGGGTCAGAGGCCGTGGTCCTGGCCGGGGTGAGACACCACCTGCTTATGAGGGAGCAGGGGAACGCCGCAGAGCTACACTCCCTAGGTTCATGTCTGAAGTTACTGGGACTCGTGGTAGAGCACTGTTGAGGCCAGAACAGTGCGAACAGGTGATGTCGTGGATTGCCGACAATGCTTCGAGCAATTTGTCCACCAGTCAGTCTTCCACGCAGTCCACCCATGTCACCGAAATCGCCACTCCTCCAGCTCCTGCACCTCAGCCTCCTCCCCCCCCCCAGTCTGCCCCCTCCCAGGAAAATTTGGCATTTGAACCGGCATACTCTGAGGAACTGTTTTCTGGACCCTTCCCACAGTCACAAACCACTTGTCCGGTTGCTGCTGAGCAATTTTCCGATGCCCAGGTTTTCCACCAGTCACAGTCTGTGGGTGATGATGACCTTCTTGACGTAGTGGAAGTGTGTAAAGAGGTGTCCGACGATGAGGAGACACGGTTGTCAGACAGTGGGGAAGTTGTTGTCAGGGCAGGAAGTCCGAGGGGGGAGCAGACTGAGGGATCGGAGGATGATGAGGTGACAGACCCAAGCTGGGTTGATAGGCCGGGTGAACACAGTGCTTCTGAGACGGAGGAGAGTCCTCGACCAGAACAGGTTGGAAGAGGCAGTGGTGGGGCCAGACGGAGAGGCAGGGCCAGAGCTGGTGCATCAGCGCCAAATGTGTCAACTAGTGAAGCTCCCGTGGCGAGGGCTCTTGCGGCGAGGGCTAGATTTTCAGAAGTCTGGAGGTTCTTTAAGGAAACACCGGATGACCGACGGACTGTGGTGTGCAACATTTGCCAAACCAGGATCAGCAGGGGTTCCACCACTACTAGCTTAACTACCACCAGTATGCGCAGGCATATGAATGCTAAACACCCCACTCAGTGGCAACAAGCCCGTTCACCTCCGGCCGTGCACACCACTGCTCCTTCCCCTGTGTCAGCTGATAGTCAGCCCCCTGCCCAGGACCCTGCCACAAAAACCCCATCGTCGCCTCCACGATCCTCCACAGCATCCACCAGCGTTCAGCTCTCCATACCCCAGACGCTGGAGCGGAAACGCAAATATAGTGCAACCCACCCGCACGCCCAAGCCCTTAATGTCCACATCTCCAGATTGCTTAGCCTGGAGATGCTGCCCTATAGGCTAGTAGAGACCGAGGCCTCTCGCAACCTCATGGCGGCGGCTGCCCCTCGGTATTCGGTCCCCAGCCGCCACTACTTTTCCCGGTGTGCCGTCCCAGCCCTGCACCAGCACGTGTCAGACAACATCACCCGTGCCCTGACCAACGCCGTTTCTGACAAGGTCCACCTGACCACGGACACGTGGACGAGTGCTGCCGGGCAGGGCCACTATATATCGCTGACGGCACATTGGGTTAACTTGGTGGAGGCTGGGACCGAGTCTGACCCTGGGGCTGGTCATATACTGCCGACGCCGAGGATTGCGGGGCCTACCTCGGTCCAGGTGTTTCAGGCCTACTATGCCTCCTCCTCCTCCCACCCCTCCTCCACCTCCTCCTCCGAACTACCATCCGTGGGCACGGCGCCATCAGTCGGTAGCTCTAGGCACAGCAGCAGTGCCATCGCTAAGCGACAGCAGGCGGTGCTCAAACTGCTGAGCCTAGGCGATAAAAGGCACACCGCCCAAGAGCTATTACAGGGCATCACGGCGCAGACTGATCTGTGGCTGGCACCGCTGAACCTGAAGCCAGGCATGGTTGTGTGTGACAACGGCCGTAACCTGGTGGCGGCTCTGCAACTCGGCAGACTGACACATGTGCCATGCCTGGCCCATGTGTTAAATCTGATAGTTCAGCGTTTCCTCAAGACATACCCCAATCTGTCTGATTTGCTCACGAAGGTGCGCCGCATCTGTGCGCATTTCAGGAAGTCCAGCACAGATGCTGCCACTCTCAGGGCAGCGCAGCGCCGCCTCCAACTGCCCGCTCACCGACTGTTGTGCGACGTGCCCACGAGGTGGAATTCAACACTGACCATGTTATCCAGAGTTTACCAGCAGCGCCGAGCGATTGTAGACTGCCAGATGTCAACTTCCACCAGAACTGGTAGTCAGGTCAGTCAGCTTCCTCAAGTCTACAATGAGGAGTGGACGTGGATGTCTGATATCTGTCAGGTGCTGAGTAACTTTGAGGAGTCAACACAGATGGTCAGTGGCGATGCCGCCATCATCAGCCTCACCATCCCGCTGCTTGGCCTGTTGAAAAACTCTCTGATCAGCATGAAGTCGGAAGCTTTGCGCTCGTCACAAGAGACGGGGGAAGAAGATTCCCTTGTTGATAGCCAAAGCACCCTTAGGTCTGTTTCTCAGCGCATATCGGAGGAGGTGGAGGTGGAGGAGGATGAGGAGGAAGAGGAGGAGAATGTTGGCGAGACACAAGAGGGGACCATTGTTGAGTCCTTCACTGTTCAGCGTGTATGGACAGAAGAAGAGGAGTTGGAGGAGTTGGAGGAGGAGGAAATGGACAGTCAGGCCAGTGAGGGGAGTGAATTCTTACGCGTTGGTACTCTGGCGCATATGGCAGATTTCATGCTAGGCTGCCTATCCCGTGACCCTCGCGTTCAAAGAATTTATTCCAGCACCGATTACTGGGTGTTCACTCTCCTGGACCCACGGTACAAGCAAAATCTTTCCACTCTCATCCCTGCAGAGGAAAGGAGTGTGAGAATGCATGAATACCAGCAGGCCCTGGTGCACAAGCTGAAACAGTATTTCCCTTCTGACAGCGCTAGCGGCAGAGTGCGTAGTTCTGCGGGACAAGTAGCGAGGGAGAGTAGGCGAGCAGGCAGCTTGTCCAGCACTGGCAAGGGTACGCTTTACAAGGCTTTTGCCAGCTTTATGTCACCCCAGCAAGACACTGTCACCTGTCCCCAGTCTCGGCAGAGTAGGGCTGATCTTTACAGAAAGATGGTGAGGGAGTACGTAGCTGACCATACCATCGTCCTAAATGATCACACAGCTCCCTACAACTACTGGGTTTCAAAGCTGGACATGTGGCACGAACTGGCGCTGTACGCCTTGGAGGTTCTTGCCTGCCCTGCCGCTATCGTCTTGTCCGAGCGGGTTTTCAGTGCAGCTGGTGGCATCATCACCGATAAGCGTACACGCCTGTCGACTGACAGCGCTGACAGGCTGACGCTTATTAAGATGAATAAAGCCTGGATTTCTCATAATTTCCAATCTCCACCAGGTGAAGGAAGCTCAACCTGAATAATTGATCCACTCCTCCTCCTCCTCATTTTCCTCCTTCTCCTCCTCTTTGTACAGTAAAGCAGAGGAAACTGGCTATTTTTTGACAGGGCCCACTGGCTCTAGCTATAGTACTTTATGCATTTAATTTTTCTGGAGGGCCACCGACCCGGTCCTCTGTTTTAAACAATTTTTGGGAGTGCCACATACAGGCACTCAATCTATTCAATTTTTCTGGAGGGCCACCGACCCGTTCCTCTGTTTTAAACAATTTTTTTGAGTGCCACATACAGGCACTCAATCTATTCAATTTTTCTGGAGGGCCACCTACCTGCTCCTCTGGTTTGAAAATTTTTTGGGACTGCCACATACAGGCACTCAATCTATTCAATTTTTCTGGAGGGCCACCTACCTGCTCCTCTGGTTTGAAAACTTTTTGGGACTGCCACATACAGGCACTCAATCGATTCCATTTTTCTGGAGGGCCACCTACCTGCTCCTCTGGTTTGAAAACTTTTTGGGACTGCCACATACAGGCACTCAATCTATTCTATTTTTCTGGAGGGCCACCTACCTGCTCCTCTGGTTTGAAAACTTTTTGGGACTGCCACATACAGGCACTCAATCTATTCAATTTTTCTGGAGGGCCACCTACCTGCTCCTCTGGTTTGAAAAATTTTTGGGACTGCCACATACAGGCACTATCCAAATTAAATTGTCTCCATAGCAGCCTCCACACGTTGTCTCCATTGCTACCTCCAAAAGTCGTCCATATAGCTGCCTCCATACATCGTCCCTTTATCAAACGAGGTGTGTCAGGCAGAAATTTGGGTTGTTTTCATGGATTCCACATCAAAGTTGTTAACTTTGTCGCCACCCAGCTGTGTTATCCACAAAATATACTAATAAACTTTTATCATTTACCAATATTATTTCAGCGCTTCTTGCGCATCTGTTTACATTCCCCTCACCCGCCATATCCCAAACTTATAAGAACGCTACTACACTTGATCTTATACAAAAGGTTCTTAGAAGTGCTGTTTGGGGAGTAGCCTAGAGACAGGGGCTTGGATTGGCGAAAGCTCGCCTGGCTGCGGAGCGCCAGCTCCATCCCAAGATCCAACTAACATAGTTTTAACTGCAGCACCTTTAATCTACTACTAGTTCACTGCCTCCATAATAATAATAATAATCTTTATTTATATAGCGCCATCATATTCCGTAGCGCTTTACAAATCATAGGAAACAAATACAAATGTAATGTAACAGAGCACAACATTTGTATGGAACAACAGGAGTGAGGTCCCTGCCAGAGCTTATGGTTTATGAAGATGATGGGGTAACACGAGGTAAAAGAATATTTAATGGTCAAGCCATTCTTCTTAGGGAATAGAACAAAATATAATAAATGGAATTGCTGTCGCTTGAACCACTCAGCCGTCATCTTATATACCAGGTCCAGGGTGAATGGGACTGTAGAGAAGTCTGGTGCCTGTTGGTTGCTGGATAACAGATGGGAGGACGACACAGGACGGGTTAGTAGAAGAGTTAAAACTTCATGCAGTTAATGAGTGTTATAGGCTTGCCTAAAGAAATGGGTTTTAAGAGCACGTTTGAAACTTTGGAGGTTAGGTATTAGTCTGATAGTCCAGGGCAGAGCATTCCATAGAATTGGTGCAGCTCTAGAGAAGTCTTGGAGACGCGAGTGGGAGGTCCGCACTAGGGTAGAGGTTAATCTAAGATCACTGGCGGATCTAAGAGCACGGGTTGGGCGATAGACTGAGATAAGAGAGGAGAGGTAGGGGGGTGCAGCATTATACAGAGCTTTATGGATGAGGGTTATTATTTTAAACTGTATTCGAAAGGAGACTGGCAGCCAGTGCAGCGACTGGCATGAACTGTAAGCATACATATCAAACGAGCTGTGTCAGGCAGAATTTTGGGTTGTTTTCATGGCTTCCACAACAAACTTGTTAACTTTGTCGCCACCCTGCTGTGTAATCCACAAAAAATACTGGCAAACTTTTATCATTTACCGATATTATTTCAGCGCTTCTTGCGCATCTGTTTACATTCCCCTCACCCGCCATATCCTAAACTTATAAGAACGCTACTACACTTGATCTTATACAAAAGGTTCTTAGAAGTGCTGTTTGGGGAGTAGCCTAGAGACAGGGGCTTGGATTGGCGAAAGCTCGCCTGGCAGCGGAGCGCCAGCTCCATGCGCATCATGCGCTTCTTGCGCATCTGTTTACATTCCCCTCACCCGCCATATCCCAAACTTATAAGAACGCTACTACACTTGATCTTATACAAAAGGTTCTTAGAAGTGCTGTTTGGGGAGTAGCCTAGAGACAGGGGCTTGGATTGGCGAAAGCTCGCCTGGCAGCGGAGCGCCAGCTCCATGCCAAGATCCAACTAACATAGTTTTAACTGCAGCACCTTTAATCTACTACTAGTTCACTGCCTCCATACATGGTCCCCTTATCAAACGAGCTGTGTCAGGCAGAATTTTGGGTTGTTTTCATGGCTTCCATGTTAACTTTGTCGCCACCCTGCTGTGTAATCCACAAAATATACTGGCAAACTTTTATCATGTACCGATATTATTTGAGCGCTTCTTGCTCACCTCCTTTGGTTCCTCTCTGCCACCCATTGGTTTGAAGCCTGAGTCCATTTAGGGTATGTCGCCATGACACTCTCTAGCCTGCTGCCGCTGCCTCTGCATGCCGTCCCCTATAGTGTCAGGGTCAATTATTGGATGTTTTAGATGCTATCTAGCTTCATTCTGTCACTCTGTCATGGCCATGCTGGTGCGATTAAGCAGCCTCAGAGGCATCCATGCATGCTGCCCCTGCTGTTTCCTGTCCATTTCCGTGGTGTTTCCATCCTTTTCTGAGGTTCCCAGGTGTTTGGCCAAGCTTCCCTGTGCAGAGCCTTGGTCCCCTTGAAAAATGCTCGAGTCTCCCATTGACTTCAATGGGGCTCGTTATTCGAGACGAGCACTCGAGCATCGGGAAAAGTTCGTCTCGAATAACGAGTACCCGAGCATTTTAGTGCTCGCTCATCTCTAGTATCAGCCCATGAGGCTACCAATACATTTAAAAGGAGGGCAAATTCAGACTCTCATTGAAGCTTCTCTCCAGGGTCTCTTTTGAGAGAAAGAATTGAAGGTCCAGCAGTAGGATCTCCAAAAATAATGCAGCCCTGTCCACACCTTCTCACTTTTCCCGCAGTTCCAAACAGCCAATGAAGTGTCGCTTTAAAATAGCTCTTAGAGCAGCTTCTCTTAAGTTGCCTGGGTATTCAGGAAGATTTGGTGGATTTGTTCCATTCTGGTGTCCTGAGGGTGACAACCTGAGTGCCCACAGAAATTGCTTTGAGTACCACCTCTGGCACCCGTGCCATAGGTTCGCCACCACTGTTCTAGTGCTATAAGATGCTGTGTGCTGGGACACATTTATTTACCCGTCCAGAGTAGTTCACATCAAGTGCATTGTCTGGCCATAATGCACTCTGACACAATTCACTAAGATCGTTCGTCCGATTTCCTGCATGTTTCACTTCTTAGCTCAGGTCCGACAGAGTTCACCTTCTTCTTCCTGGTGCATGCAAGTGCATTGGATTGCAACACAATTTGAATGTTAAATCCTGCGCCCAGTCCGAATCAGTCGGATTGTCCGACGGCACGATGGCATGTCCCCCGATTTCTGTTGCATGAAAGTAGGTGCAGCTGCGCCAAAATCCGATAGCGTGCGGCACAATCCCCAGTTAAATACCTGTCATAGCAGCGCAGATCCCAAAAATCTCTAAAAATCCAACGTAAGTGCGATCCGCGGACCCTTGGTAAATAAGCCCCAATGTGTTTAAAAGGGTTGTCCCACAAACCAAGTTAGGCCCTATCCAAAGCATGACTGTTCTGCTCCATAAATTTAGGCCCTATCCAAAGCATGACTGTTCATAAATTTCAATGGAGCTGATGGAAAATGCAGAGCACTGCACTAGGGCTCCATAGCTTCTTAGTATATCCAGCATGCAGTTCGCCGCCATTGTTAGAAAAGTTTTGAAAGGCTTTAATTCTTTACTTTCCCTACAGCCCATAGGATGCCTATACAAAACAGGATTACATATAAATAATTTGGTGTTTTGATGCATGTTGATTTTAGTTAAGCTGCTTTAATACACATAGTTGGACCTAAACAGCTAAAAAAGTAGAAATGAAAGACTCCTCCCTATTCATTTATAAAATAAATCCTTGTGACATCATATTCATTATTCTTTATTGTCATAATCTAAAAGAAGTAGTTACTTTGAATCCCTAGATTCTGAATGTACGAAGACCTGTGAAGGATGTAGAAATTTGCTTACAGTTTTGCTTTGTCAAGGCTGAAGGTAAATCCACTAGAAGTAGAAATGTCTATATAGATACGTGAAAGAAAACCCTACAATCAATAAAATGAATAGATGTGTAAATCAGATTTAATAAAATCTCAATTCACATACTTCAAAGTTTCTTTGAGTTGAAATTAAACGATGTTAACCAACAAACCAGGGAAGTGGTTCCTTTCCATGGCTGCAATGTTAAAAAAACAGTTTGTAAAATTATATGAAACTCACCTAATGTGAGTCCAATGATAGTAATGGGGTCCGGCATACATAATGTCCACTGCGCTGCCCTGCCTCCTTGTTCCTGATTTATAGGACTCACTGTTGGAGGAATATTGAGAGAGAGCTCAGTTACATCATTGGCACTACATGTCATGTGACCAGGGTAATGTTACATTTGAAATGTCTACCCCATGTACGTACCTGATCACATGAAATCACAGCATACCTACATGGAGGTTGGGAAGGATTTCATGTGATCATACACATATATGGGTAACATGCTTCAAACGTAACTGGGAAATGGACCTTAGATTACATCACCCTGGTCACATGGCATGCTGAGAAGAGGCGTAGAGGAGGAGTAGAGGAAAGGGGCCAGCTGAGTAGAGTAGACCTCCTCTGATGACAGATAATATAACATAAAGTGGATATTTGGGGATATGAGGAAAATATTTTTTTAGTTAAAAGAGGTGTGTTATTTAGTTATTAGGGCTTTATGGGAACCTGTCACTAGCTGTATTTGTAAAAATGTGTTGACGGGTTTCCTTTAAAGATTTGTTGGGCTTCAATTTCTGGCCTATCATTTTGCAGAAAAAATGCTGCATGAAGGGTTAAAGAGCAAAGTTTGTTAAGACTTTCATAGATAGATCATAGATAAATCCAATTTGTGAATTTTAACCCAATGTAGTTCACTGAAATCCTGTTAATTCAACTGGCCAAGTGTTTAGGTAAACTTGGTTACATCTGTCAGGCTACTCTATTATTTTAGACTACATTTCATCTCATCTTTTCATATGTCTCCCTCAATTTTTCTCAATTCTTTCCTACTTTCTTCGTGGCCACCGCAAAAGTTGTCAACTAAAAAGTCATTGATCTGCAGTGCTTTCGAAAACTAGGACAGCGTTACAAATTAGACAATTTGTTGACACTGCAATATGTTTTGGCTCTCCCTCTCGTTTTTTCCAGATAACAATCATTACTACAAAAAGCTAATATATCTCTGTCAGGAGAATTGAATTTATTGTGGGAAAAATGAAATGCATTTTAATTCAGCGTGTTATGGATATGTTCTTGTGTTGATGCAATTAAATGATTAGGGATTTGTAATTTCTAGGACGAGGTATGTTTGTTAGTTTCACATTCAGAGACTTGTAACATAATTAATTATAACCTGAGATCAACTTAACAGCTTCTATTGATTTATTTTCCCCTGCTTGACTAGCGTTTACTTATGGACTTGTTTCACTTTCAAAAAAAAGTTATATCTGTAGGGCAGAAACGGTTTCATTTCTATAGAAAGTGAGGATCAAAAAGTTAATATAGCAGGGAAAATCTACACAGTTTATTGCCTTCTATCCCCTCTGCTCAGTAGTGACATCACAATGATATTTTGGTATCAAAAACTTTAATTACATGTATCATAGTACAAAAACATAAAAACACTCTAAAAAGGTGCCCAGAAAATGACACCCGTATGAGGGCAAAGTGCGGTACAAAGCAATGTCCTACAAATACTTTTCTTTTTTTTATGATATTGGTAATTTTTGTGCATTGTCTTTTCTTGTTTTGTTTGGGATTGTATTTTGATGCACGACAAAACCACCTTTGCAGTGCCCGCCTCCCTCTTTGTGCTTCTATCACAATGACATTTGCTGCACCAGTTAAAGACTGAAACTGTTTGTGTATCGGTTGACGTTGCAATAACGCTATCCTTCTATGTACAGAGGCCGGCAGAGGCAAGTGAACCTGGGCTGGATAGGAGTGCCAGAGGGAGGGGGGGGGTGATTATGATATTTATTAGTTGTATATTCCCTGGGGACCTATATTTAAAAAAACTTCGAAATTAAAAAATATAAATAACCATATAACCACATAACCACAACATATGGGGCAGATATAGTCAGTACCTGTCCAGCAACTGTGCAACCACAACCAGGCTTGGTCTTAGCTGTCAGACTGGTAGCAAACTCACTCTGCAACATCCCTGCGGGCTAAGGCCCTGCCTACAGCAGATAAACCACCCTGACAAGGGAAAACCCGCTTCGTCTGGCAGCTGCTGGATGGTGGAGCGGACAAGTAACAGGAATACTGAGATAGACCAGTGTTCACACTAGTGCACGGAAATCTAACACAGGTCTGAGACAGGGAAATCGGGATAACACCTAGAGAGGCGCAATACCGACAAACAACAGATACAGACAGACAAGTGGAGTCGAACGGAACCGGGTCAAAACCAAGATGGCAGCAAAGGTACAGAATCGTATAGCAAAAAGAACGGTCATTAGGCAAAGCAGAAGTCAAAACACAGAATAGCAAACAGCAAGCAAAACACTAGATACAGAGATCAGACTGAATAACCAGCCCCCAATGAAGGCGCTGGGCAGAATATAAGGCAGTAATGGACACTACCTCCAGCACTGACTGGCTCAGCTGTCTATCACTCAAACCGCAGCTGCAGGCAAAACAAGTACAAAGACACACCCAGCTTTCCCAAAGATCAGAAAGGGAGCTGTCAATCACAGGCAGCTCTGGGTGTGGTTTTCCAACACAGAAACATGATCCCATCAGAACAATTTGCAAGTTCTGATAGATATGTTTTACAATTAGTAAATTGTACAAAATTGTTTCAATTTTAGACTGTGGAACTAAGACACAACATAGGTGATGCATAATTTAAAACATTTAGTGATTTTATAAGATATACTTAGGGATTTTTCTGCTGTACCAATTATTCTCGTTCATTGCTCCCCTGAGAACCCTATAACATCCTCCTCACATTTATATCTACTTTTAAACTAGTTATTCTCAACCTATTCTGTCATTAAGAGGCTAAATCGGTGAATTAGTTATTCTTCCAATTCTACATAAAGTATGATGAATTATTCAAGGTATCTAAAAAATGTATTTAAAGGAAATCTATCATCAAATTTACAGATGATAAACCAGCATCCGTCACTGCTACGTCTGAGCAGCTCAATCCCTGAAATGTCTTTATCTTCTTTATTTATAGTCTCCTCCATTCTAAAACTTTTAAAAATACAAAAGTGCGTCTGTTGGCATCAGCACAGCTCCGCTGGGCACCAGCTCCACTGGCTAAAACATGACCACCCAGGGCCTTTTATACACCTCCTTCATCATCTGGAGCTTCCCCAACAGCTTGTAATTTCAGCCTCTTCTCTTATCCCCTTCTTGCAACAGGACAAACTATTACGTCCTGGTGTTGCAGGAGTGTATCGATAGAGCTCATACAGAGTGAAGGTCAGCTGTTTTCTCAAAATAAATTATATTAAATAAATATTACATTCAATATTCGAACAAAAATGATCAAACAGCCATATAGGTAAAAAAAACATGGCAAATTGATAAAAATTAACACAGCAGAAGGAATTAGAAAAATAGTACACCTTACATAGGTCTGTACACCAAAGTTTTAAAAAGTTATTGGTCTCAGAATTTGGTAAAATGGCAAATATTTGCATAAAATATGTATAAAACCTATATAAATTTGGTATCCCAATATACCAGCCCAATGAATAAAGGGGAACTATCATGTGGAGCACAGAATGAAAATTGTATAAACAGATCCCCCACTAATAACAGTGCAAATGTGTTTTTTTGTCAATTTCTAATTTGTCTAATTTGGAATGTTTTTCCAGCTTTCCAGTACATTGCATGGAATATTAAATGGTACCACTAAAAAGTATAATTTGTCCCATAGATAAGAAGCCCATACACACCTCTGTTAATGGAAAAATAAAAAAGTTATTGTTTTTGGAATGAGGGGAGTCAAAAAACAGAAACACAAAAAGGAAAAAAGGGTGAGTCATGTAAGGGTTAAAATCTTGCCCTGTTTGATCTTTATTGCATTGTCGTCTGATACCCTGAGTCTGTAATAAGGGGAAGTAGGAAGAAGTGGGAAGAAGAAGGAATGTGTAAGAAGCACTGCAGAGGAGGGGATGCAGGTATTAGCCAGTACCTAGAAGCATTTCTGCCTCATTAACATATTTTAAAAGTTATGTTGCTTTGAGAGAGGCAGTTTAACTCCTTCCCTTCATTTTTCACTTTCCATCTTCAAAAATCTATAACTTTTTTATTTTTTCATGTAAAGAGCTGTATAAGGGCCTCTTTACTGCATAACAAATTGCACTTCATAGTGACAATATTCCATGTCGTGTACTGGGAAGTAGGAAAAAAAATCTGGGTAATTGGTGAAAAAATGCTTTAATTTTGCGGCTTTCACTATGCAGCGCAAATAACATGTCTCCTTTATTCTTTAGGTCGTTACTGGGGATACCAAATGCATACAGGTTTTATAATGTTTTCATTCATTCACAAAAAATAAAACCTCCTGTACAAAAAAATTCACAATTTTGATATCCCCGGGTTCTGACCGTAAATCTTCTGTATAAGGTTCAGCATGGCAAATTCTTCTCATGAAAATATCCATTCTGCATACTACAGTCTCTCTCTGCCTACTGCCCCCCCTCCCTGACAGCAAACAGAGTGAGAAGACTAAATCTTAAAGCTACCGGCATGATGAGATCTTCATAGCAGGGGACTGTGTGTTTTATAGCTCAGATGTAGCAGAGATGTAGAAGAGCTGAAGAGTCTCATTGTTTGTTATATTCCCGCCCACACTCAAACCATAAGTGAGTGATAGGAGCTAAAACAGCAATAAAATAAAGCAGATTAAAGGTTAAAAGTAAGTAAGGTTTAAATGATCTTTATTGTGTAAACATCACTAGGGGGTTAAAATTTGAAAACTTTCTTTTATGGGGAAACCATTTTAAGGATTATGGAAGCCATTGTGCTCTCAGGAACCTTGAGTGCTACAGAAATTCTTTTGTAACCTTGGCCAGATCTGTGCCTTGCCACAATTCTGTCTCTAAGCTCCTTGGGCAATTCCTTAGACCTTATGATTCTCATGTGCTCTGACATGCACTGTGACCAGTGAAGTCTTATATAGAGAGATGTGTGCCTTTCCTAATCAAGTCTAATCTGTTTAATTAAATGCAGCTGGACTTCAATGAAGGAGTAGAACCATTTCAAGGAGGATCAGAAGGAAATGGACAGCATGTGAGTTAAATATGAGTGTCGCAGCAAAGGGCCTGAATACTTATGACCATGAGATAGTTTCAACTGGCTTCAATGAAACAAAAAGTGAAAAATTTAAAGGGGTCTAAATACTTTACTTTGTAGCAGATACAGAAGACTTGCAGCTCCATCGCCAGTCTCTCTTTCTACAAATCAAAACAGCTAGGTCTGGACTGCTTGTGGTATATCTGTTACAGACACCAATTATTTGAATAGATTAATAGGAAAAAATATTTACAACTTTGAAAATAAGCATGTTGATGTCTATAAGGCAGAATTTAATGGAAATCTACCTTAAAAAATTAATCATGATAAACCACTTACCCATAGATCCGGGCACAGTGATTAATGATTATAATAATCTTTATTTATATAGTGCCATCAGGTTCTGTAGTGCTTTACAGATTGACAACAGTCATATAAAACAATAGGATTGAGGGCCCTGCTCACAAGAGCTTACAGTCTATGAGGATGATTGTGGTAATTTTCTTATATTTGTTATCCATGGCCTCCTTTCTTTTAAAATGAACTTTTAGAATTATGCTAATGAGCCTCAAAGGCTACTCCCAGAGTCCCCCTGTGCTGTAGATGGGAGTGAGTAGCACTTCTGCCTTGCAGCGCTGGGGTCCTGGGTTCAAATTCCACCCGGGTCAACATCTGCAAAGAGTTTGTATGTTCTCTCTGTGTTTGCGTGGGTTTCCTCCAGGTACTCCGGTTTCCTCCCACACTCAAAAACATACTGTTAGGTTGTTTAGATTGTGAGCCCCATGGGGACAGGGACCAATTTGACATGCTTTGTGCAGCGCTGCGTAATCTGTGTGCGCTATATAAATAAAGAATTATTATTATAATATTATTATTATTATAGATGCAAAGGCTGTTACACTGTCTCCCCCTTCCCCTGCTCCCTCACCACTTCCTCCTTCCCTCTGCCTAATGTAATGTTACTACAGCAGAGGAATTTCTAGCACACAGTGGGATGGGGTAGTGTTCATTGCCCATTGTAACAGTAGGTGAAGGTGCAGAGCTTTTGAGGCTCATTAGCATAATTTTAAAAGTTGATTTTAGAAGGAAAGAGACCTTGGATAACAAATATTAGAGATTACTACAGTTATGGTGTCTGGATCTATGAGTAAGTGCCCCTGGTTTATCATGATGGTTTTTGATGGTATGTCTCCTTTAATTGTACAATAAATGCCTTGGCCTCACACAACCTTTTAGGTAAAAGGAACGCTCAGTGATAATACACGGCTGAATAAACTTGTTTACTTCATCTGTTTCTTGAAATATCTGCTGTTAGTTGGTTCACCCTAATTGTGGATGAATCTACCTCCATAATTCAGCTTATCAAAAAGAGATAATACAACGCTTTGTAAATAATTGATTATTTTCTCATTTATTTTGCCGATTCCAGTTTAATTATCTTCTCCAATTTAAATAGCTTTTGTCTTCTTTAAGGACAAAGAAATTCTTTGTTGTCATAGAGAAAACCCGATTAATATGGACACACTCTAAAGAACTTTCAATGGGGATTAAGTGGTAACCGCAAACACATCTGAAATACCGGCTGTCATGGCATAATAAAAGTTTCCCTAAACTGCAAACTTGATGGAAGAAGATGCATCTATTTAGATATTGTACTGAGGCAAGACTTTTAAGTTACTTTATTACTACTCTGACAAAATAGTAAGGTAGTGAGCCAGCGCATCAGTAGTGATAGGAGGAAGCATATAGAGAGATCCTCCCAGAATATAACTTTCCTCACATTTGTGTTCAATAAGGCATAACTATAAACAGAAAAAAAATATTTGTATTTAATGAAATTACTAAACATTTTTCTAACTGAGTAGAAATGAGCAAATTATCAAAGATTCAATTTGTAGAAGCTTTATCAAAATTTTCAAAATATTAGCTTTAGGTCTGAATGTATTCAATCCAAACCAATGTTGCTCCAATGGTCCTGGAAATTGGTATAAAACCCTATCAAGTCCTCTAAAACAAAAGAGTCTTTTCCCCCGGGGACACATCAACTTTGTGGTTGACAAAAATAATGTTATTAATGAATAAATGTTTCTATTTGAGCTATTTAGTAGTTACATTTAGACAGCATTACCATTACAAATTGGCCATTTTACAACAACCACAAAGCTGAACATATCTTGAGACACTGGAATGTGCCCATAGTCACATTGCCAAAACAGCAGCCAATAGTCCCATTGTCCTTATATAGTAACCAATAATCAGTGTGCCCCCGTACTATAACAAATAGTCAGAGTGCCCCCAAACAGCAACCAATAATCAGAGAACTTACACACCAGTAGCCAAAAAGCCCCCTGTCTGTAGAATCCCCTGCCCCTTCTACAATGTATCTCCTGCTGTGGGAAAAAAAAGAAAACATTTATGGACCTTTCCCCTCTCCCCCATAGCTATAGCAGTATTCTTCTATACTCCTGTGTTGGGCAAATGTAGGCAGCTATGAATACTGAAGACGGGATGTGATGCCATCAACAGCTGCCCCTCACAGGAGTATAAAAGAATACTGCTGTAGCTTTGGGGGAGTGGGGGAAGGTGAGTATTGGTGCTCCATGGCCCCTATGCTGCTCTCCTGACTGACATAGCATATGGGAGGAGAGACAGGCCAGATAACAACAACTTTTCATTAAAGTTCCTATTATTAGTTTCCCTATTCTACCCTCCTCCCCCCACAAAGCTACAGGATGCATGACAGATGTATTTGTGCCAGAAAAAACTCAAGATTCATATCTAATCTACAAATGAACGGATTTACTCATTTAAGCAACGCGCTGCCATACATAACCAGTCCCTACAAAAAATGAATTATAAAGTAAATTATCTGGATCAGTTATAGGAAATCTACAGAGGACTACAGATTTTTTATGGGTTGTACTAGGGAGCAAAGCAGCTGCTGAAAAGCCTTTGCTGAGATATTTTGTTATATTTGGACTAAGCAACTAAGAATTTATTGAAAAATGAAGTGCAGGTGGTTTTTATGACTGCTAATTTTACAATCCAGATGTTAAAATGTTATTTAGAGCCAACATGCAAATAAAGAGTAAAAGAAACAAATGGAGGCAAACAAACAAAATGGTGCAGCCACCAATGACATAGGTTATCATGCTTAAAACCAGGAGGTCTGTGTTCACTTCTCTGTAGATCCACCGGCATAAAGCCAGGTCTTCCTGTTCTTAACCACCTCTGGGCCCTGGCTGTCACACTCCCTTCCTCTGTCGGGTGCAAAAAAGTTTCAAAAATTTACTTTTCCTTAACATCCTGGAGTCAGGTACAAAGTATCAGTTGACATGTCTGGGTCAGTTGTCACCAGCACTGTCATTACAGCTGTAGTGGCACTGTGAGAAGCTTAATAAATATGAGGATTCCCACATTGG
This sequence comes from Engystomops pustulosus, assembly GCF_040894005.1. NCBI lineage: Eukaryota > Metazoa > Chordata > Amphibia > Anura > Leptodactylidae > Engystomops > Engystomops pustulosus. Next base: position 177,397,378 of record NC_092415.1, on the reverse strand, counting down.
CTGTAAATATCCTAATCATCTTGTTGATGATGAACACTTGCCACAGCGCAGGACAGCACCTTGTGTCAAATTTTCCAACCCAGAAAATGAATGGGGAAGATCCATCCTTCAGATATGTAAACAGATAACCATTCACCATGCAAGTCACAATCTGCCTTCTGGTACTGCATGCTATATCCTATGGCAGTGGAGGTTGAAAAGAATTTATCACTGTGTTCCACATTATGGCCATGCTCACTCTGCTTACTGAGGTAGCACTTGTGTTCCTATTGCGTTGACATCTTCATCTGCCTCCTCACCACGCTGCCACTGACCTTTAATGTTGGATGGGAACTCCCCCAGTAGTACCTCCATTTATTTGCTTGTGCTCCATAATTTTTGCTTCACTCTCTAGTGGTGAAATTAAGGATGCTACTATGCAGCATATAGTAGCTCATGTGGGCCAGGCTGCCCCGAGGCGAGGACAAACTGCCCTTAGTGGGAGATGTCTCATTCTTCTCCTCTGAATATTCCTAGCCATGCTCTATTAATGCCAATGAGCTGTTCTTGGTGACGCCCAGCTCAGAGGAAAACTCTTCCTTCTCCTCATCCTCTTCCTCCACCAAAAAGTGTCCCCTGACAGGTCAGTGCAGTACCTGACCACAGGTCCACCAACACACTTTGTGAGCCATGCGTTGACAGTCCTTGCACCTGTTCCTCCTCTTCTTTCTGCTTTTGGGACCCGTTCTCGCAGTGTTTGGCATGATTGTGGGTTGGGGGTCGATTTATCTATATACACAATAATATAACAGTACACAAATAATTATAATACTAATAATGTCATAAAATAGTGACTATGTGTCGTGCCACAACACCGAGATATAGTGTTATAACACAACAGTAACATACAAGATAATCCAAGCAGATATGTCACAGCATTGTCACAGTACTGGAATAATGTCGTAATGTTACCGCAGAGAAATTATACAAAAAGTTATGTAAAAATAATAATAATCTTAACACACACTCAGGGGACTCAATTTTCAGTGTTACTTCATACTGTTTGAGAGCAGATCTTTAATGCTGTCCATCTCCACCATCCTGATTAGGAGCATTTCAAATGGCAACAATTTGGAAATGCTCTTATTGACAGATGCATCTCGGCACCCTTTGACTTGTCCTGCTAGCTGCTTGGGGCTTCCGGACCACCACCTCTTTGTAGGAACTATCACTGCCTTTCACCCATGTAGGGTCAAGGACCTCATCATCACCCCTAACTACTTCTACCACTGAGCCCTCACCACTGCTCTTCCTATTCACCAAAGCAGTTGGGTTTCATCATCATTGTAGATCTCTTCTTAAGGTCCACCATCTACACCCTAATCCTCAAACACAAAGTCTTGAAAATCTTGCAACTCTGAGATGGGGAAGGGGCTAGGAGAGTCATCATACAGCATAAGTAACTGCTCCATGACTTCTGAAAGAGACAGCATCTATCTGAGAGGGGTAAGGAGAAGGGTTATGCACTTTCAACAGTGGTTGAGTGTGGTGAAGATAATACCTGCCATGTAATTGACCAAGGCCTCAACTTTGTGTGGCCTATCGGGGTCTACCAGTATATGCTGCACACCCTGGTGCTTGCTTACACCAGAGAAAAATGGGGAAGGTAGAGAAGGAACATGATCTCTCCTTGCAGCACTAGCTCCATCACCACCAAGGCCTGTCTCTGTCCCTCTGTCTCATTTTAAAACACCTGCCATACTATTCGAAGGAAGGTGAACAACATAACACTACAATGTGGTACTGTGTGATTCAAATAGATCTAAGAGCGATAGTGTAGTTGTAGCAGCATAGTAGCGCAGTGTGGTTAACACTGACACAAATACAACTGTGAAGTAACACTGTTGCAGATAGTTTTCAGACTAGCATGTTATCTTAATGGAGCAACTTTAAGATTTTGATGTAACTGCAAACTATAATGTGACAGGAACTTTCAGATTTTAATGGATGGGAATCTATAATGCAACAGCAAAATATTCTGACATTACGCCTTTAAGATATTGCTGGATTATGCTGTAAATTATGATAACACTAAGTCTGGTCCTGCACTATATCAAAATATAAGTAGCTCAATGCAGTTCTTTACATTGCCCTACAAAGGGCAATTATTTCAGATTTCAACTAGTCCCTGATCACAGCAGCCTCCTATCCTACTCACGTGTCCTGATAAGGGTAATCTCTAGTATTTAAGTCCCTGTCTATCTGACTGACCCTTAGAACAACATCTCCCTATCTCTGTCACCTGTGTGTAATGGTGCCTGGGCATGTTAGTCTTCTCTTATACTGAAGAGACACGTGTCCCACCTGGTCAGTCACAGCCATGTTTACAGAAGACTTACCAGTGGTTGCTGAGGGGCTACAAGATTGTTGACTGGCTGCTTGGCAGTCTATCAACAAGCTTGACTCTTTTTCCCGAACACAATCCCGAAGCAGGAATGGTGGCATCTCTACGGCTTTTGGGGGTCGTGGATGATGAGCCCACCTAACTCAGTGGGGAACTGGATTCTGCAGTTCGGTTCCTTCATCACCACTGAGGATTACTTTACAGAAAATAAGATTCATGAGTTAGACCTTGCTTCTTACTATTGAGGAAAGACATTCTTATATCATAGAAATCAAAGACGTCAATTTACCTCTTCCAAAGTACTTCACAGTGTCCCGCAATACTAAGAAATATATAAAACATCTAGCTCAATATTATAAATGCAGAAAATGTAATAAGTCTATCTGTCTGAAATAAGCCATTACTCCCCTGTAAAAGTGATGTAACGGTGCGTTATGTCTGTTTAAGCCTCCGACTTCTGTTACATGAATTATAAGGAGAAGAAAATTATACGCTTTGTCCTTTTTAATGCTTTATGTACTTTGTGTCAATCAATAATTTCAATGTCATCAAAAACTATTTAGAAGATATATTATATTATATGTAAGGTTGATGTCTGCTGGTCCATACAATGGCCAAGGGAAGAAATTCTAATTAAGCATGACATAATGGTACTTCAAAGTGGAGACATTAAATGGCTGGCTGAGAAAACTGCAAGTAATTGCAAGCTTTTAGACTCTGCCATCATTTCTGAAGGTTAAGAAACACTTACATGTTAATAAATACAATGGAGACAACATCTACGTGTGCATCTCTGAATCAGTGTCTGTTTATACCAGAGGTAATAAATATATATAAAAACACAATTTTTTTCCTTCCCGACTCCCTATTCTCTACAGACATTATTCACGCCGACAGTACTAAGGATTCACAGTCCCGATTCTATGTTGTGGATTTATTGTTGAATGGGAAATGTAAATTATTTTCTATAGTTTGCTTATGGAGATAATGATGACCAATACTGTGGGGGTCATTTACTAAGGGCCCGAATCGCGTTTTCCCGACGTGTTACCCGAATATTTCCGATTTGCGCCGATTGTACCTGAATTGCCCCGGGATTGTGTCGCACGCGATCGGATTGTGGCGCATCGGCGCCGGCATGCGCGCGACGGAAATCGGGGGGCGTGGCCGAACGAAAACCCGACGTATTCGGAAAAACCGCCGCATTTAAAAACCGAAAAAGTGTCGCTTGGGGACCGCTTACCTTCACCTGGTCCGAGGTGGTGCATTCCGGCGCGTGGAGATGATTTTCAGCGCAGCAGCGCCACCTGGTGGACGGCGGAGGAACTGCCTTCATGAATCCCGGCCGGACCCGAATCCAGAGCAGAGAACGCGCCGCTGGATCGCGAATGGGCCGGGTAAGTAAATTTGCCCCTGTGTGTTTGTTGACCTCTGAAGTCAAGGTTTTTTTGTAAATAATATAAAGTTTTAAACCCTTCTAATATTTGTTACAGTTAAAAGAAATCCACCATCAAAATCCATCATGATAAACCAGGGACACTTACTCGTAGATCCAGACACCGTGACTGTGGTAATCTTCTTATATTTGTTATCAAAGACCTTCATCCTTTCTAAAATCAACTTTATTTATTATTCTAATAATGAGGTGCCCTGGTGGGTGTTTCCAGAGACCTTTAGTGCTATAGCTCAGGCTGTTACAATGAGCAGAACATTTCACACTACTGTACATTGTCTTCACTCTGGTAGATTAATTTTCTCAGTTCTGGCATAACTTATGGCTAGTAAATATGAAGAACTATTTGGCTACTTACATAAAATATTGGCATGGTGGTCAGGTCAGACCACCTATTGGGGCAGATTTACTTTCCCGGCCCAGTCGCGATCCGGCGGCACGTTCTCTGCGGTGGATTCGGGTCTTCCGGCGATTCACTAAGGTAGTTCCTCCGCCGTCCACCAGATGTCGCTGCTGCGCTGAAGTTCCCTGAGGCCCGCTGGAATGCCCTGAAATTCACTGGCCTATACCTGGTGAAGGTAAGTGCAAGTTTTGCGACACATTTTTTTTTAAAATGCGGTAGTTTTTCCGAATCCGTCGGGTTTTCGTCCTCCAATTTGGCTACTTACATAAAATATTGGCATGGTGGTCAGGTCAGAAATACACAGACGGTAGCATATATGTTTACAAACAAATGCAAACTCGCTAGTTTAACTGTAAACTTTAGTTTACAGCTTTTTGTATTGTCAGTGAACACATTACAAAGTCCCTATATAATGTCATCCCACAGTATATTCTACAAAAGTAATTTTATCATAATATACACACACAGAAAATACTATTAAAGGGGATGCCCACGGACAACATGTTTGCCTCTTTCAATAGGAAAGGGGCTATCTTGCTGATTCGGGGGGTCTTATTGATGGGACACCCATAGATCGCAACAATTTTGAAGATCCAGGAATAATATGGAAGGAGGTTATATGATGTTTCCTTTTTCAGTAATAGCAGTTAAAAAGTGAGTACCCTTTTAGCAGATCTAAGAAGGCTTGTGCAACAGTGACCCAAGTGACTTTGAGTCATCAAAGGTAATATGTGTTTAAACCAAAGTGTTAAGAAATAAGGGTTATCTGTGTAAAGAAGAGGAATGTTTGATCATCCCCAAAGGCACATTTTTAGCCATTCTACTCTTGAAAAGTACTAGACACAGCGTATGGCCGGCTGCCCCGTACTTCTCTATATTCCAAGTACGATACTCGGAAATCTCCACTAGCTCCATAGAGATCACCAGGGCAGCCCAGCCATGTGCGATCGGCCATCTTGGTGGTGCTACGAGGGGTGCAGCGGGGGTACATTGGACCTCATTGGACCACCGTTCTAGTAATCTTTGGGGGTCCTGTCACTGACATCCCCCAAACGATCAACAAGCTAGGCCCTATCCTGTGGACCTAACATTCTTCAGGGGACAACACCTTTAACTCAGTATTGACTTATATGGTGATTAGACATAAGTTGCTGTATAAAAACAAACTATACATTTTGTTAAATCAAATTGATACAGTGAAGTATAAGTTGACCATAGAGCTTGCAGAAAAAACTGTGGACACATTTTGCTTCATTCAATTGCTTCGACTCACAATTTTTTTCTTTCATTTAACTGATATTTTGTTTCGGAAGGGGGAACATGATTTAGTGCCATCGCTTCTTCTGTACTATCATTCTCAGTCTGGTCGTCCATGGTTAACTTTCAAATTAAATTGTTGCTAAGGTTTGTAGTTTTCCTTTCGGCATCATTGAGCTTTAATCATGACGTGATCATCGATAGTGTAACTCAAACAAAAACACAAAAATGCAATTTACAGCAGAATTCCTCTAGATAATGCTTTGAATTTCACTGTATAGAAATATTGTCTTGTAAAATATATTATTATTATATATTTCTATTGTGGTCGAGACATCACCTGTTGAAGACTATGTCAGTTTTTAATCATTACATCTAGATATGAACTAGAGTTCTACAGCCCTGTTAAAAAGTTTCAGCAGTTGTGTGCTGAATGCGTTAGAATGTGCTAAAATGTTAATACTTTATTTTTATCAATAAACATTTTATATAAATCAAATCGATAATAAATCAAAGTCTGTCTGAGAATATTTAAAGAAACAGAAAGAGTTTGAATTCAAAGGGAACCAGCAGAATTTGACCTATTGGGGCAGATTTACTTACCCGGCCCATTTGCGATCCAGCAGCGCGTTCTCTGTGGTGGATTCGGGTCTTCCGGCGACTCACTAAGGTAGTTCCTCCGCCGTCCACCAGATGTCGCTGCTGCGCTGAAGTTCCTCGAGGCCCGCTGGCATGCCCTGAAATTCACCGGCCTATACCTGGTGAAGGTAAGTGCAAGTTTCGCGACACTTTTTTTTTTTAAATGCGTCAGTTTTTCCGAATCCATCGGGTTTTCATCCGGCCACGCCCCCCGATTTCCGCTGCATGCATGCCGGCACCGATGTGCCAAAATCCGATCGCGTGCTCCAAAATCCCAGGGCAATACAGGGAAAATCGGCGCAAATCAGAAATATTCGGGTAACACGTCGGGAAAACCAGCCAGTTCACACAAGCCAGATTATGTTTCTTTCATTTTAAGAAACATTTTTATTAGTTGTATACATTCTGAGCACTCAACTATGATGTCAAGCTCTCCCAACCCCCTTTTTGTAATTTACTTCTCTGCGTCCAGGGTCATAACTAAACAACTCTCCTGAAGTCTGCTCTATGATGTTAATGAGAGCAAAGGTGGAATTCTGAGGTCTGTGTGACTTTATTCAATCAATTTACATCTCACTTTAAAGTTGACTTTCTGGATAATGCCACCACACTGGGTCATAAAAAAAATATGATCTAGAAATTGTGGACTTGATGGAAAACCTACTGCTAGTCATTTATTGGGTCAGTTTCTGCTGACAGGTTTCCTTTAAGCAAGATTACATTCACATGGGATGTGTTGTTATTTCTCCAAAATGTTTGTAACAATCTCCCTGCTGAGTTCCATCACTTAATGGGGCACATTTACTGAGTCGCGATCCCCGATCCGGAATGTCCGATGATGATGCACTGTGCCGCAATCCACATAGATTGGGCGCCCGATATCGTTCCCCTCTCAGGTCCACCAGAGTTCACCTTCTTCCCAATGTATGTTAAGTGCATGTCTTGCGACACAATTTAAAAGTTAAATCACGCGCTCAGTCCGAATCAGTCATATAATGAAAAAAGTGGGTGTGGCACAGCCACAAATTGTTTATGAGCCAATGCACAAATACCAACACGAAAGCAATACAAGAAAAAAGAATGCATTCAAGGGCTCTTGTATAGTGCAAAAATGAAAATCAAAGTTTATTAGACAAATGACAAATGTTCAAAAAATACACACATTTAAAATCATTTAAAAATACTCTATATACATGAGATCAAACAGTCACCTGGTATAGTGAATCTGTAAACTACCCCCCGACCAACACAAGGTAAGTGATACAAGGCCAACCTGACTGACCAGCAGTAAGATGAATGCTCAATTGCTAAATGCAAGTAAACAAGACGGGTCCCCTCACCTATCCAAACATGTCAAAAGCCAAATAGCAGCCTCGGGCTCCAAGCCAAATGCAAAAGATATATTGTAAACGGATAAGCATAAAGAAAGCATCAATAGAGACCAAGAAGAGGACTCTGAAATAGGCGGCAGACCTGAGAGCAGTAAAGGAAGGCTCAGGTGGACGGGGGTGGCGGGCTCCCCACGCGTTTCGTCGTGCAAAGCACGACTTCCTCAGGGGTATGTGGCCCATAGTGATCGCTACTGACCTTTTATAGTCCCTGGGATGAATGAGATGACAGATGTAACGTGTCATTGCGGTAAGGCGCCAAACCGGAAGTGACTCCGGAAAACCGGAAGTGACGTATGCTCGCATGCGCAACCCCGGTCGGGGATTGTTTGTTACGCACAGGTAACCATAGAAACCCTGTGACTTACACATAGAGCGCAATGACGGCGATTTACCAAGATGAGAAGTGCCTGGAAATGGGCAAGAGAATGGTGCCTGAATTCAGATGACAAAGGAAGTTAACATATATAGATCTATAGTGCGACTCAGAGTATATAAATATTAAAGCTACCAAACACTTGCAGCCAATAAAGCACATGTTATATGGGACTAAGAAAAGGCAAGTAGTACAATCAATCAAGTATAATAAACAATTAGATTTAAATTACATGTAGTGAACATCTGTCTATAGAAAGCTTCGGTTTGCCAAATAATGGTAATAAATTATTGTGTCATACATAAAGAAGCAGCTATCATAGTAAATGAGGTGCAAAAGGCGCTGTAGAAGTAGTAGAGACATTAAGCATCTTATCAAAACACGGGAGCTACATGAGGTCTGCAGGAAAATTTCCTGCTATCCTACACAGGGGGATTATCCAGAGGGTGTGTAAGTCAAACAACATGTTCTCACTGTCCTACAAAGAAAGTGACAGAATGTGGGGCCAATGGTTCTTGACATCGGTGGTCTCGTATTAAATTAGCATCGCAAGATCTTCATAGGGACATCTCATATGCAGAAAAGGTGAGTAAGTCATCATATTGAACGATAATTGGGTAGGTAGCTTGCAGAATCCCATCGCGTCTGAAGAGTTATATCCAAATGAAGAGAAGAACAAGTTTGATGAATACATATGCCACATGTCCTAATTGTTTTTCAGAAAAAAGGAAGGTTAGAAAGTATTCTATTAAAAATTATTTTAAAGAGAAGTATGCAAATAAAAATGAAAAATATAAAATATAAAATATATTCTAGAGGTGAAGTGCCGTGAAGTTGTAGAGTGCCATGCAATTATAGTAAGTGCAAGATTTGTGAGGTGGAGGGAAGACCGTGAACAAGAGGGAAGGGAAAAGAAATTTATATGTGTTGGTGAATGCGTTCTGGGAATATGGACAATGAATGTGCACGATAATAAGGGACCGGAAGGGTCCAAACTACTGGGGGTGAAAGAATATATATGTCACCCAGGTGAGTGAAGGGGAACAAGAGGGACCATATGGGTCCAAACTATTGAGGGTGAAAAAGCCCAAACTCGTGGTGGAGAATGTGTTTAGGGGGTATGAAAGGGTGTGAAAAGGATGAGTGTTATGTGCGTGATAAGTGAGCTAAGGGGTCCCTTAACCCAAAATGTTAGAATGAGAACAAGTATGGACTAATAGATAAACTTACCCATTCTGCATCACAGATGAAAATCTTAGGAATTTCGCACGAAACTGGAGAATGGAGGTCATCATCTTTTTTTATAAAAACCTGTGTACAGAAGTTCTTCATTAAGGCCCAAGGGCGAGAGACATTTTAGTTTAAAAATCCACCGGGCTTCACGGCGTAGTAGCTCCAAACAAATATTCCCTCCCCTAATATTGGGGCGAATTTTGTCCAGACCAACCACTCGCAATCCCTTGGACTTACCATTATGGTGGTTGCGGAAATGCGTGGCAACTGAGGAGAGAAGTTTGCCTTGTGAGAAATGAGTATGGGCGTTGTTGATGCTTGACAGATGTTGCTGGACCCTCCTTCTCAATTCTTGTGTCGTCTGACCCACGTATACTTTGTGACAGGGGCAGGTCAAAGCATAGACAATATTCCTGGATCTACAATTTATGTAGTCTGACAGGAGAAATTTTTCTTGATTCAAAGGGTTAGTGAATTCACCTGTTGGACAAACTAGACTGCACACTGAGCAGTCACCGCATGGAAACGATCCCTTAAGTTTCAGACCCCTCCCCAGGGATTTTGTGGGCCGGGAAAAGTGACTCCTTGTCAATTGATCCTTGAGGTTACAAGACCTTTTTGCTATAAGCTTGGGCTTGTTGTCAATGAATGGTCTCAATTTGGGTTCCGAGTTTAAGATGTGCCAGTTTTTATTTAAGATACTCCAAACATCCTTCCACTGGTTATTGTACTTAGTATAAATACCAAGCTGTGAATTCGATCTTCTTGGCTTGGACGTCAGAAGGTCTGATCTAGGTGTGGAACGGGCCCTTTGGAAGGCTTGTGAAATAACCCTCCTTGGGTAGTCTCTGCCTTTGAACCTACCCGTTAGGTCACGTGCATTGGTCCTAAAGTCCTTCTCCAAAGTGCAATTCCTCTTAAGACGGATAAATTGGCCAATCGGTATGCCGGCTTTAAGGTGTCGGGGGTGAAAACTTTGGTAGTGAAGTAAACTGTTAGTGGCTGTGTCCTTTCTGTGGAGGTTCGTGCATAAGAAGTTGTTCACAATGTGAATTTTTAGGTCTAGGAAGTCCACTGCTGTATCTGAAAGAGTAGAAGTTAAGATGATATTCAACGAGTTCTTATTCAAATCGGAAATGAACTGATGACACAAATCAACAGGGCCCTCCCACAGAAAGATCACGTCGTCAATGAAACGATGCCACCATTTAACATATTGTTGGAATAGTTGGGAAGGGTACACGTGTGCGTCCTCCCACCAACCCAAAAAAAGGTTGGCGTAGGAGGGCGCACAACGTGCACCCATCGCTGTTCCCGAAACTTGTCTGAAAAACCTCGAATCAAATAGGAAATAATTGTGCTTAAGTATGAAATCCAGAAGGTCCAACAAAAATGAATCAAACCTGCGATCACCAGTAGAAAATTTGTCAAGGAAATAGGAAACTGCCCGCACGCCATCGGTATGTGCAATATTAGAATATAAGGATTCCACATCCAGTGTCACCAGCCAGACCTCATTCGGTAATTGGGTGTCCTGCATTTTCAACATGAGGTCTGTGGAATCTCTAATATACGAAGGTAATGAGAGTACCAGTGGCTGTAGAAAAAAATCTATAAACATGCAGGGTTTCTCACAGAGACCACCTATCCCTGCCACAATGGGTCTGCCCGGTGGGCAGGTCAGAGATTTGTGCACTTTGGGCAGCATATAAAATGTTGGGACCACAGGGTCAGAGACCATGAGGAATTTGTGTTCTTTTTTAGTGATGATGCCATAGTTCAAAGCTGCATCAAGTAAGGTGACCAATTTTTTAGTAAACACCTCAGTTGGATTGGAGGGTAAGGTAGAGTAATAGATCTTATTATCAAGTTGTCTCTTAGCCTCTCTTACATAAAGTTCTGTGGGCCACAACACCACATTTCCCCCCTTATCTGCTTCTTTGATAAGGAAGCTAGTGTTTTTTTTCAGATTCTTAAGTGCTCTTCTCTCTCCTCTCGAGAGATTCTCGCCACTCATGGGATTATCGCAAAGGTTTTCAATGTCTGATATCACAGAATTGAAAAATATCTGTACTGCAGGTATTAGTCCCTGATTGGGTGTAATTTGTGACGGCGTTCTAAATGGGCAGGTCTTCCTACCTGTGGGTTTTGGATTTTCATTTTCCTCCAAAAGTTCCATTAGGTCACTGAGTGTTTGTCGATCTTCAGGGGGTATGTTATCCAGTATTGAAGGCTGGTGATAAAAGACCTTAAAGGCCAGCTGTCTGCAAAACAAAAAGGTATCTTTAATCAATTCAAACTTATTGAGTCTCTGCATCGGTGAGAAGGTGAGGCCTTTCTCTAGAACAGAGGTTTCTTCGGCCGATAAAATGTGATCAGAAAGATTGATAATTTGTAATGTATCATTCTTACCATAACCCTCCTGATACAGTTTTTCGGTTATTTCCTGGTTCCTGATTGGTTCTTGCCCTTCTTGTATGCAGGGGATTTCTCCTTGGGTCTCAGTCCTCGTTTTCTGAGATTTGGTGGATCGAGCCTGGCCCCGTCTGGTCTTCCTTCGCCGTCGCTGGTATCTGTCGATAAAAAATCCTCGCTGGACGAGGGTCCCGTAGTTGATGTCAATCTGCCAGGATTATGCTTTGATCTTCGATTGCCCCTGTGGGTCCATTTATATGCTGTGCCCCTGTCAAAGTCATTCTTATCTCTCCTCAATTTGTCACGCTTACCCTGTACAATATCTCTTTCCAAGTTATCAATGGTTTCTTTTAATTGAGTTTGAAACGGTAAGACCATTGTTGCTTGGTCAAAGCCATTTAATTTAGTTTCCAGTTTTTTAATTGTTTCCCTGGTGGAAGTAATGGTTTCTCTATCACGTGTGATGAGTATATGCGTCAAGATGTTAGAGCATTGTAGGAGTCCCTTTTCCCAAACTGCTTTAAAGGTATCATCAGGTTCCCAAGAAGGGAAAATCTGGACCCTTAGGCCACGAGGTGCAATATTCAAGCGGATGTACTCCTCCAAACTCCTAATATTCCAATATACCCTTGTAAGGGTTTTGTGTGCCTCTATCAATTCCCTCGTGAGGGTTTTGAACTCATTATCACCAGTGGAGATATCATTAGATGAATCCAATAGTCCACCTGTTTGACTAGACCACAGAGACTCCCGCGTCTTTAAATCCATATCTGAAATCAGCAAGGCCCTAGTGGGAATATATGAGCGTGCTGAAACACCCAGAAAAATTGTCCACACAGCAGAGTGGAAATCAAAACAGTCCGAATCAGTCGGATCGTCTGACGGCACGCCCCTCCCATTTGTGTCGCATGAAAGCTGACGCTGATGCACTAAAATCTGATCGCGTGCCACACAAACCCCTTTTAAATGCAGTGCAAACTGGAAATCATCATGATACTCAACAAAAGTGTGGTCCCTTAGTAAATGAGCCCCAAGTGTACCTAAAAGAATTTAAATAGTTTTGAAGCCAACAAAATGTTTTTGATGTTGCTTATTCTAACTTTTGCAGTATTTTACACCTGTAAACTATTGCACTTTATTGTATGTTTTTAGGATTTTAAGCCAAGGCAAATTCACACTTTATTTTCATCCTAAGATACAACCAAAATTGTGTGTCACCATTGCCATTTTTTCAGAAAACTTCTTACAGCTTTAGGCCATAGGAAAAGTAACTGTCAAATGTATTTGTTATAGACAGTATATTTTTTTTCATAAGACAACTGTTTTCTATCCCATGTTAACATTATAGCTATACATAGGAGTTGCTTAATAATAAATCACTCTACCCATGATACCAGGTATTATTGGTCATGTTGACTAATCACATTAAATCACTAATGATTAAGTTTTCACCTCATATATTGCTTAATCTATATTGAGATAATGTATAAATTTGTCTATCCATGATCACACTTTAATTACAGTACCCAAGATGCAACAGCCAAGAATAACACACTCTCTACTACCGTCCTATAAAGACACTGCAGCAACCTGCTACAAATATTAAAATACGGCAAAGATCTTAAAAAGTATTATCGACTTATCCATTTTTCAATTTGCCCATCAATATGGTAGTGCCATTCTAGTTCATGATCTACATAAACCTTAAGTATAATGATCCATACACTCTGCAACCTCTTCTAAGAGATGGTAAACCGGCCAAGCACTTAACAAAAGTAGTGCAGACTTCTGGTCCTGGTCCTCCAATAAGCCCTCGAAAACATGGGCACAACTCCGCTGCACAGGTCTATACACAGAGTAGCAGGAAGACACAGGAAGCATTCCATCTTACTGCCGATGATGATCCCCTGACAAATCCATGGCAGGGGCATTGGTAGTAGCGACCTGTCAACAGACCACGAGGGACAACCACAGCTTCCCTTGACCTACCAATATCCACTCGATCATCACAGACACAAGCTCCAGTAATCACCTGCCGTGCTCCACTGGAAAACACCCCACCAACACAGCAGACAGATAAAAGGAACCACTTCCCTCTCTCCTCCACGGCTCCTCCAATCACCACGGCGGGCCAGAAAGTCATCCAGCAGGGACCCGAGCAGGATGCTCAGCGCAAGCAACTGTAGGTAGGTCATTGGTTACATTTTCACTATTTTACTTTTCACAACAAAGACTTATCACATGTTGTTTTTACCATAACTCCCACAGATATTGTTGCATTGTGATGGTTCCTTGGAAGCTGTAACACTCTTCCATGACCCAAGCACAAATTAGAGACTCCAATGGGCCTCCTTAAAAGCAGAGGTGTTTTGGCTTGACACTTGCTAATTACATATTAGCCCCTGAAAAGCTCTTTCATTTTAGATAAAAAAAATGTGCCATGTTCCATCCATCTACATGATACTAGAATTGCCATCATCATAATCGAAAATATGTCACAAAACAAAAAACACCAACAACTTTTCTTCCTATATTGAGTCAACTTTATTTCTCCAGTATATAATGATAGGACAGCTCTGTGTCCTTCAAAATACTAAAAATATAATATCAAGCTGAAAATGTCACGTAAAATGCATTTCATCGGTTATTAAAAGTCTGGAGTAGCATCAAAAGTGCATCGTAATGATGGAAAAAAGAATGCATAATTAATGCAAAGTATGCAATATCACATCTAATTTTTCTTCAGCGTGTCATTGACCTTTCGTATGCCTTCTTCAATGAACTGTTTCAAAGAAAAAGATTGCATTACTTTTCTTTTATTCCATCACATTTACTGAACTCTAGGATATTAGCCTTGAGTTTTAAAGTCGTCCATCTGTGCTAAGTAGCTGAGGCAGAACTCTGCACACTCCTGGAATTTGGCACAAACAGTTGACCCGGCAGCCTGAGGCCGATTGTACACAGCGATTTTACACTACATGTTTCAGGATTGACTGGCCTATATGTGGCACAGCTGAACTTGGCATTTCGGTTCTATGCAGTTCTACGTTTGGGGCAGTGGATCTCGCAGACACACAAACTTACTGGTGTACAATCATTCTTAGGGTGCGTTCAAACGTTCAGGTTTTCAGATGCAGTTTTTTATGTCCAAACAAGGATTGGAGTGGAAAAAGAGGAAGAATATCTCCTCTCAATATGTTCTCACTAGAGATGAGCGAACATGCTTCGCCCGCTCGAGAAAATGGCAGCTCCCGCCGTTTTGCTTTTTGGCGGCCAGAAACAGAGCCAATCACAAGCTAGGAGACTCTGCACTCCACCCAGCATGACGTGGTACCCTTACACGTCGATAGCAGTGGTTGGCTGGCCAGATCAGGTGACCCTGGGATAGACTAGCCGCTGCCCGCGCTGCTCGGATCATTCTGTGTCTGGATGCCGCTAGGGAGAGAGCTGCTGCTGGTCAGGGAAAGCGTTAGGGTGTTCTATTAGCTTACTGTTAGGCAGGAGTGATTCTCCAAGAACCCAACAGCCCTTTTTAGGGCTACAATAACGTTATACTTTTTTTTTTTATTTGCAGCTAGTACCATATTGTGAGGAATTTGCAGGGGGACTTGCTACCGTTGTGTTTAGCTCTTAGTGACACACATATCCACCTCAAACACCAAAGTGGGAAAATTTATTAGGGGTTTGATTTCAATTAGGCACAGTCTGCCATTTACTTTTTATTTTACGTTTATTTTTTTAATAACTCAGTGTCATCTCATCTTGCATAGTAGTGTGCTTTCATACTTGGCTAGAAAATAGCCATAGGAGAATCCAAACGGCTTACTTACGCCTACAGTAGCGTTATATATATTTGATTTCTGGTTGATCTGCTGGTGGCTGTACTTGCTGCAGTGCATCTACTAGCAAATTGTGAGCAATTTGTAGTGAGACTTGCGACCGCTGTGTTTTGCGCTTAGTGACGCACATATCCATTGCAAAGACCGAAGTGGGAAAATTTATTAGGGGTTGGATTTCAATTAGGCACAGTCTGCCATTTCCTTTTTTATTTTACGTTTATTTTTTTAATAACTCAGCGTCATCTCATCTGGCATAGTAGTGTGCTTTCATACTTGGCTAGAAAATAGCCATAGCAATAGGATAGCATCGTTTGGTTTTAAAAACTAAAAAACACAAAAAAACACAAAAAAACACAAAAAAAAGTTTAAAAAAAATTAAAGTTATAACTCTCATTTTAAAAATGTTTAACCCAGTGCGAACAGGTGATGTCGTGGATTGCCGACAATGCTTCGAGCAATTTGTCCACCAGTCAGTCTTCCACGCAGTCCACCCATGTCACCGAAATCGGCACTCCTCCAGCTCCTGCACCTCAGCCTCCTCCCCCCCAGTCTGCCCCCTCCAAGGAAAATTTGGCATTTGAACCGGCATACTCTGAGGAACTGTTTTCTGGACCCTTCCCACACTCACAAACCACTTGTCCGGTTGCTGCTGAGCAATTTTCCGATGCCCAGGTTTTCCACCAGTCGCAGTCTGTGGGTGATGATGACCTTCTTGACGTAGTGGAAGAAGTGTCTAAAGAGGTGTCCGACGATGAGGAGACACGGTTGTCAGACAGTGGGGAAGTTGTTGTCAGGGCAGGAAGTCCGAGGGGGGAGCAGACTGAGGGATCGGAGGATGATGAGGTGACAGACCCAAGCTGGGTTGATAGGCCGGGTGAACACAGTGCTTCTGAGACAGAGGAGAGTCCTCGACCAGAACAGGTTGGAAGAGGCAGTGATGGGGCCAGACGGAGAGGCAGGGCCAGAGCTGGTGCATCAGCGCCAAATGTGTCAACTAGTGAAGCTCCCGTGGCGAGGGCTCCTGCGGCGAGGGCTAGATTTTCAGAAGTCTGGAGGTTCTTTAAGGAAACACCGGATGACCGACGGACTGTGGTGTGCCACATTTGCCAAACCAGGATCAGCAGGGGTTCCACCACTACTAGCATAACTACCACCAGTATGCGCAGGCATACTCAGTGGCAACAAGCCCGTTCACCTCCGGCCGTGCACACCACTGCTCCTTCCCCTGTGTCAGCTGATAGTCAGCCCCCTGCCCAGGACCCTGGCACAAAAACCCCATCGTCGCCTCCACAATCCTCCACAGCATCCACCAGCGTTCAGCTCTCCATACCCCAGACGCTGGAGCGGAAACGCAAATATAGTGCAACCCACCCACACGCCCAAGCCCTTAATGTCCACATCTCCAGATTGCTTAGCCTGGAGATGCTGCCCTATAGGCTAGTAGAGACCGAGGCCTTTCGCAACCTCATGGCGGCGGCCGCCCCTCGGTATTCGGTCCCCAGCCGCCACTACTTTTCCCGATGTGCCGTCCCAGCCCTGCACCAGCACGTGTCAGACAACATCATCCGTGCCCTGACCAACGCCGTTTCTGACAAGGTCCACCTGACCACGGACACGTGGACGAGTGCTGCCGGGCAGGGCCACTATATATCGCTGACGGCACATTGGGTTAACTTGGTGGAGGCTGGGACCGAGTCTGACCCTGCGGCTGGTCATATACTGCCGACGCCGAGGATTGCGGGGCCTACCTCGGTCCAGGTGTTTCAGGCCTACTATGCCTCCTCCTCCTCCCACCCCTCCTCCACCTCCTCCTCCTCCGAATTACCATCCGTGGGCATGGCGCCATCAGTCGGTAGCTCTAGGCACAGCAGCAGTGCCGTCGCTAAGCGACAGCAGGCGGTGCTCAAACTGCTGAGCCTAGGCGATAAAAGGCACACCGCCCAAGAGCTATTACAGGGCATCACGGCGCAGACTGATCTGTGGCTGGCACCGCTGAACCTGAAGCCAGGCATGGTTGTGTGTGACAACGGCCGTAACCTGGTGGCGGCTCTGCAACTCGGCAGACTGACACATGTGCCATGCCTGGCCCATGTGTTAAATCTGATAGTTCAGCGTTTCCTCAAGACATACCCCAATTTGTCTGATTTGCTCAAGAAGGTGCGCCGCATCTGTGCGCATTTCAGGAAGTCCAGCACAGATGCTGCCACTCTCAGGGCAGCGCAGCGCCGCCTCCAACTGCCCGCTCACCGACTGTTGTGCGACATGCCCACGAGGTGGAATTCAACACTGACCATGTTATCCAGAGTTTACCAGCAGCGCCGAGCGATTGTAGACTGCCAGATGTCAACTTCCACCAGAACTGGTAGTCAGGTCAGTCAGCTTCCTCAAGTCTACAATGAGGAGTGGACGTGGATGTCTGATATCTGTCAGGTGCTGAGTAACTTTGAGGAGTCAACACAGATGGTCAGTGGCGATGCCGCCATCATCAGCCTCACCATGCCGCTGCTTGGCCTGTTGAAAAACTCTCTGATCAGCATGAAGTCGGAAGCTTTGCGCTCGTCACAAGAGACGGGGGAAGAAGATTCCCTTGTTGATAGCCAAAGCACCCTTAGGTCTGTTTCTCAGCGCATATCGGAGGAGGTGGAGGTGGAGGAGGATGAGGAGGAAGAGGAGGAGAATGTTGGCGAGACACAAGAGGGGACCATTGTTGAGTCCTTCACTGTTCAGCGTGTATGGGCAGAAGAAGAGGAGTTGGAGGAGTTGGAGGAGGAGGAAATGGACAGTCAGGCCAGTGAGGGGAGTGAATTCTTACGCGTTGGTACTCTGGCGCATATGGCAGATTTCATGCTAGGCTGCCTATCCCGTGACCCTTGCGTTCAAAGAATTTATTCCAGCACCGATTACTGGGTGTTCACTCTCCTGGACCCACGGTACAAGCAAAATCTTTCCACTCTCATCCCTGGAGAGGAAAGGAGTGTGAGAATGCATGAATACCAGCAGGCCCTGGTTCACAAGCTGAAACAGTATTTCCCTTCTGACAGCGCTAGCGGCAGAGTGCGTAGTTCTGCGGGACAAGTAGCGAGGGAGAGTAGGCGAGCAGGCAGCTTGTCCAGCACTGGCAAGGGTACGCTTTACAAGGCTTTTGCCAGCTTTATGTCACCCCAGCAAGACACTGTCACCTGTCCCCAGTCTCGGCAGAGTAGGGCTGATCTTTACAGAAAGATGGTGAGGGAGTACGTAGCTGACCATACCATCGTCCTAAATGATCACACAGCTCCCTACAACTACTGGGTTTCAAAGCTGGACATGTGGCACGAACTGGCGCTGTACGCCTTGGAGGTTCTTGCCTGCCCTGCCGCTAGCGTCTTGTCCGAGCGGGTTTTCAGTGCAGCTGGTGGCATCATCACCGATAAGCGTACACGCCTGTCGACTGACGCTTATTAAGATGAATAAAGCCTGGATTTCTCATAATTTCCAATCTCCACCAGGTGAAGGAAGCTCAACCTGAATAATTTATCCACTCCTCCTCCTCCTCTTTTTCCTCCTTCTCCTCCTTTTTTGTACAGTAAAGCAGAGGAAACTGGCTATTTTTTGACAGGGCCCACTGGCTCTAGCTATAGTACTTTATGCATTTAATTTTTCTGGAGGGCCACCTACCCGGTCCTCTGTTTTAAACAATTTTTGGGAGTGCCACATACAGGCACTCAATCTATTCAATTTTTCTGAAGGGCCACCTACCCGCTCCTCTGGTTTGAAAACTTTTTTGGACTGCCACATACAGGCACTCAATCTATTTCATTTTTCTGGAGGGCCACCTACCTGCTCCTCTGGTTTGAAAACTTTTTTGGACTGCCACATACAGGCACTAGCCAAATTAAATTGTCTCCATAGCAGCCTCCACACGTTGTCTCCATTGCTACCTCCAAAAGTCGTCCATATAGCTGCCTCCATACATCGTCCCCTTATCAAACGAGGTGTGTCAGGCAGAAATTTGGGTTGTTTTCATGGATTCCACATCAAAGTTGTTAACTTTGTCGCCACCCTGCTGTGTTATCCACAAAATATACTGGCAAACTTTTATCATTTACCAATATTATTTCAGCGCTTCTTGCGCATCTGTTTACATTCCCCTCACCCGGCATATCCTAAACTTATAAGAACGCTACTACACTTGATCTTATACAAAAGGTTCTTAGAAGTGCTGTTTGGGGAGCAGCCTAGAGACAGGGGCTTGGATTGGCGAAAGCTCGCCTGGCAGCGGAGCGCCAGCTCCATGCGCATCATGCGCTTCTTGCGCATCTGTTTACATTCCCCTCACCCGCCATATCCCAAACTTATAAGAACGCTACTACACTTAACTTGGTGCAGGCTGGGACCGAGTCTGACCCTGGGGCTGGTCATATACTGCCGACGCAGAGAATTGCGGGGCCTACCTCGGTCCAGGTCTCAAAGGTCTAGTATACCTCCTCCTCCTCCCACCCTTCCTCCACCTCCTCCTCCTCCGAATTACCATCCGTGGCCATGGCGCCATCAGTCGGTAGCTCTAGGCACAGCAGCAGTGCCGTCGCTAAGCGACAGCAGGCGGTGCTCAAACTGCTGAGCCTAGGCGATAAAAGGCACACCGCCCAAGAGCTATTACAGGGCATTCCACATCAAACTTGTTAACTTTGTCGCCACCCTGCTGTGTAATCCACAAAATATACTTGCAAACTTTTATCATTTACCGATATTATTTCAGCGCTTCTTGCGCATCTGTTTACATTCCCCTCACCCGCCATATCCTAAACTTATAAGAACGCTACTACACTTGATCTTATACAAAAGGTTCTTAGAAGTGCTGTTTGGGGAGTAGCCTAGAGACAGGGGCTTGGATTGGCGAAAGCTCACCTGGCAGCGGAGCGCCAGCTCCATGCGCATCATGCGCTTCTTGCGCATCTGTTTACATTCCCCTCACCCGCCATATCCCAAACTTATAAGAACACTACTACACTTGATCTTATACAAAAGGTTCTTAGAAGTGCTGTTTGGGGAGTAGCCTAGAGACAGGGGCTTGGATTGGCGAAAGCTCGCCTGGCAGCGGAGCGCCAGCTCCATGCCAAGATCCAACTAACATAGTTTTAACTGCAGCACCTTTAATCTACTACTAGTTCACTGCCTCCATACATGGTCCCCTTATCAAACGAGCTGTGTCAGGCAGAATTTTGGGTTGTTTTCATGGCTTCCATGTTAACTTTGTCGCCACCCTGCTGTGTAATCCACAAAATATACTGGCAAACTTTTATCATGTACCGATATTATTTGAGCGCTTATTGCTCACCTCCTTTGGTTCCTCTCTGCCACCCATTGGTTTGAAGCCTGAGTCCATTTAGGGTATGTCGCCATGACACTCTCTAGCCTGCTGCCGCTGCCTCTGCATGCCATCCCCTATAGTGTCAGGGTCAATTATTGGATGTTTTAGATGCTATCTAGCTTCATTCTGTCACTCTGTCATGGCCATGCTGTTGCCAATAATTTTGGCATAATGGTGCGATTAAGCAGCCTCAGAGGCATCCATGCATGCTGCCCCTGCTGTTTCCTGTCCATTTCCGTGGTGTTTCCATCCTTTTCTGAGGTTCCCAGGTGTTTGGCCAAGCTTCCCTGTGCAGAGCCTTGGTCCCCTTGAAAAATGCTCGAGTCTCCCATTGACTTCAATGGGGCTCGTTATTCGAGACGAGCACTCGAGCATCGGGAAAAGTTCGTCTCGAATAACGAGTACCCGAGCATTTTAGTGCTCGCTCATCTCTAGTTCTCACCCATTATGATCCACACCTGCTTTTGACTTCAAAAACTGCATCTGAAAACCTGAAAGTTTGAACACACCCTTAGGGATAGTGTTTAGTGAAGCCAAAATTTGGTGCCATAATCATGTTTTCAAGAAGCTTTGAGAACGCGACAGTGGGAAAAAAATGTGACTTGTTTGTTTAGAAAAAAACTACTTTGTAATAGTTATGACGAAGCTTGATAGAAAAGATATACATCGAACAAATTCCCTTGGGAAAACAAAAAGATATGGATAAAAATATTTTGGCCATGTGCTGGATTACCCTTTTTTTCTGTCTGGATATTTCCTGGTTCTGACCCAGTTTTTTGTGCAAAAGCAGCACAGTTTGAAGGGGATAAGGTAAGCAGAAACATTGTTGACTCAAAGGTAATGTATTAACTTGTTATATTCAATAATTTTGCTTTCACCTATAAGGAAACTGCCCGCTCCAATCCCTGTGAACCAGAGGAACTGGATATTTGGCCCATTGTCCCAGATCATATTGGAACACCACTTTTAAATGTATCCCCATCTTCATGGTGTGGATGTAGTTGAAAACTATCGCACACCCAAATGTCATATGTCTGTTTACATCTGAAGGCCCATGGACATCTCTGACCTAAAAGGGTCTAAGGGTCTGCATTGGAAGTTGGCATTCCCGAGACGATGACCGATAACATCATTACATGCCATCGCCTGTATCAGCCCAGAGAGAGTAGCCCAGCTGGACTGGTTCTCTGGGGATGGGGACAATGTGATTATGAGGGATTCATAAAAATCTCTGTGTGCATATTATGACTCTTCCTAACTTGAAAGTTTGACAAAGCAATCACATAGTTATGTAAGTGACACTTATTTCTCATATATAATACATTTTAAATACTTAAATATAGCAGTCTAGTAGTTCCCATTAAACATTTTAGCAGTAGATTGTATAATTAACAAAATGGTTTAAAATAAAATAAAAAAATAATACATCTAATACAAGAAAAATGCAAGAAAAATGCTTATAGAATGATTAAATTTGGAATAAGAATATTTGGCTGTAAATTTTTCTAGGGCAATCAGTGTCTATGAAAACATGACATTTATCTTCTAACATGCCCATTATGTTATCTGTGATATACATATTTGGACTTTAACCGGAAGAACAATACTTTAAATTTTGTTTATGACATAATAAGAGTTAGCATAGATCATTTGAGGGCAAAAATTATATAGTACTGCATCCCCCATTACATGTTTATGAGCATGATCAACTTTAAAAGAAATCTACCACAAGGATGAAGAATAGTAAAGCAAGTACACTTACATGCTGGTGTGTTTCCTATCTGTCAGAATTTACACTTCTTTTAGCCTTTTAAGCCCCTTCTTTTTAGAAAAAAAAAGTTTAAAAAATGATGCAGATACCTTGTGTGAGCCTAATGGAAACTGGTAAGCCACACTTAAAGATCCTTCCTGTGCTGGTGATGTTGAATTGTTTTGTCAGGCAAAAACAAGGGGCATCAGTGGTACTCTGATTATATTAGGTGCAGACACACCCCTCCACACCCCCACGAGAGCTCATAGGACCCTCCTACCTTGTATTGAGTCCAGCACCTTAGAGAAGTCATAGCTTCTCAAGGGGAAGTAATAGGGTTAGGGTTCTGGTGTCATTGGATCCGGGTGAATTTCTCGATTGTATTGATACCAAAGCTGACCCATTGGTTCCTTCCCAAGATATTTAAATCTCTGAACCCAAGGATGCTAGAACCTAATGAGACAAAGCTAGGCAATACCTTTATGATGTATTTACCCTTGGGCTGAGATGGACCATAACTCCATATCTGTCCCTAACCAACATATTGGTCTGAGAGTTTTATGATTCTTTGTCTCTTGTTTAAGGAATGGCGGGAAGCCTCTGAGAGATCCATGGAGTCGCTGCGGCTTCGGAAATTCTTTGAAGATCGGCCTCCTTTAGTGTTAGATAACACTCTAGTTAACACTCAATTAGGCTAATTCAGGCAAGGCTGGGGGAAGTAAGAGATATGGACGGGGGATTCAGAGATGGCTTGATGAACAGGACAATATCCGACATGTGAATCTCCCTTGTACATGTATGTTCATCACAATCAGATCCTCCTATGTGAATCAAAAAATGTTGGATTTTATTAATGGCCATAAAATCATAAGTTTTGTACCAAATCTATGAATCAGCAAATTGATTTGCTCATTTTTGGTCACAAGGTAATTCATTAACACTATACTGATTCACAATGATGCTTCACAAATTTACAATGTAGCGTTACTAAGGCAGTCTTGGTATATGTCTTATTGATAATATTAATACTATGACTAAGGACTTGTGTTAGCCAGTTTCTTTCTGTAAGTGGATTATAACAGGATCAAATGAATTTCACGTTTTATTGCCAGTTGCTGTGCTGGAGCTTCTGTTTTCCTTTGTTGTTCCAGTGAAACACTATCCCAGTGTTGTCTTTGAGATACATGTTTCTGCCTTACACTAATGATGTCCTGTGGGCTTGGAGTTGGATGGTGATCATTTTACTACAATATCTTACTGATTAACTTTTATTTACTTAAAATCTGCTACAGAATTTTTCCTATATTTTAAATGTTACTGTGTTCACTGCACAACCTAAACTACTGGAAAAATTAATTATTTAGGACCATATGCATACAGCAATTCCAAATTTTGGTTTTAAAGGAGTTTCAGCAAACAAATAAAAAAATTCATGTTTGAATAGTAAAAAGTTTTAACATTTTCCAACATACTTTTCCTCAGTGTTTCCAAGGTCTTTGATTGCTGTCCTTCTACAGAATATTTCATTGTTTACTTCCATGTAATGTCACACAGGTGCACAGCTCATTGAGTCCTCAGTCATGGGATGTCACACAGCTGCAATGCTAGTTTTAGCACACAGCACTGATTATTCTCTCTAAAATCAATGGGCCGTGCACCTGTGTGACATCACATGACCAGGGGCTGGATATGACTGCAAGCAGAGATCTAGAAAATGACATGGAATGGATAAAAAGTATATTGGAAAATTTGATAATTAGCCCCAATTTTATTCAATTTCTTGTGCCCAATACAACCGATGTTTTCAATTTCAATTATTGGGGCACTATTTGTGGTCTTGTTTTTTGTAGTTTACATTTGTGCAATTATACCTCTGACACATACTACTAGATATGTACTGCATCTAGATAGGGCAGTTTAAGACACAGTTGGTCCCTGGGTAATTGAAAAATGGTGACCCCAAAGTAAAAATATTTTATGATCAGTCACATTCAGAAAGAGGCTCCTTTAGCCC
The DNA here is from genome assembly GCF_040894005.1 of Engystomops pustulosus. Lineage (NCBI taxonomy): Eukaryota > Metazoa > Chordata > Amphibia > Anura > Leptodactylidae > Engystomops > Engystomops pustulosus. Next base: position 177,372,878 of record NC_092415.1, on the reverse strand, counting down.
TGCACAATAATAACACTTTGTACTTTTCAAACAGTAATATGGTGACAATTTGATAAATAGAAACAAGGTAGACAACCAGACAGATATGAGATAGACAGAGAGAGAGAGATAAATAGACAGACAGATAAAATTTTAAGTTTTGTTTCTGTGCTGCATTTGAATACCGCTATAGGAGTGAATAAAACTCAACATTTGGACTGCTAACATTGGAGACTATGTCATTGTCAACCCCCCAGCAACCTCATATCCTGACAGGAGATATATAGGTAGATTTACACCCCACCCCACCCAAAATCCACCCCCCCCTGCTATATTCATTCTGCAACATCCCCCACCGGGGCCTAGCCTTTTCTTGGGGCCTGGAGACAGCCGGGGCCCGCAGTACCTGAGTGGCTGGCGGTTGCGGCCTAGGCACGCTAGTGTCACGGTGCTTGGTATGGGGAACCGTAGGGCTCTCCTACAGCCTGGCAGGTCTCCAGCAGGGTGGTGTTGGCAAGAAATGATGAGGGAGAGGCTGCTATAGTGGTTCTCCCTGGGGCAACCCTTGGTGTCTGAAGTATGAGTCTCTGTGTGGTGGATAGGGTGCCCGTGATGGTGACAGCCGTAGTAGCAGGGACCAGACGGAGGCAGACGTTGAACAAAAATAACTTACAGTTCTTTATTGAAACCGACAGGAACAGTAGCAACGTGCCTTGACAAATGGTAGAATGCTGGAGATGCAGTTGGAGGGAGCCACAGGAGTAGATCACCAGCCCGGATGCAAAGGGCAGGCTGGGAGGTAGCTGTGTCCTAGTAGGATGCTTCAGCTTGTTGTGGGTTGCTTCAGATATCACCCGTGAAGGTAGGATGATACCTCTTTCCTCTCACTAACTAACTCACTCCACTTTTCAGACAGGGAGCTGAGCTCTCCTGCTCTGGTCTGGTGTGCTGGCTACACTGACTCCTCGGAGTCTCTAATCTGATCTGTACTGGATTAACTCCAGTCTTCTTCTCCCTCTAGAACTTTCCTGACCAGGGGTTTTATTACTCCCACTGGTCAGGTGGTGGTTACTCCTCCAATTACATCTAAGCTCAAAGATACCATATCAGAACACATGTGATTGGCTGACACATATTACATCACATTCTTCACTTAACTCCTGCCTTACCAGGCAGACTCTACCGCTGCAGTGCTCATCTGTGTTATGTAGTTGTTATGTAGTGACATGCTGTGGGGCGGATCAGACCCTACACAGGCTGCAAGCTACATGGTGGGACTTATTCGCAACAACCCCTCTGCCTTGCATCGGCAGGGGTGTTGCAATTTCACTAAATTACACAGACAAATCTTACAAAATGCCCACAGTGTGACTAGAAGCAGACAAATTTACTAATGACTGACCCTCTACATACTAATGCTATATCACACTCAACTAGTCACTCAATGACACAAACAATAGTGGCATCCAGTACCATAGAGGTGATGTTCTGCTCCATCAGGGAGAGGACTTCATTACCATTTCTGCAAGCCATCACTGCTGAATTCACCGCCAAATGTCTTCAGCACTGTCCAGCACATTTCCACAATGTGCACCGAAAAATACCACCTGCCGATTACAGTATGAAATAAACTGGATAGAAAGTGCTTACATACAGGATCTCCTAATTATTACTATTATGATTAACATACATGCATTGTGTTTTGAATCCAAGTGCGAACACACAGGCAAAACAAATCACCAAAGCGTATGTGTAAGTTATTTATATAAGTAACAACATGCTTTGTGTTTGAACATTAATAATAATAATAATAATAATAATTATGCTTATTAGCCCAGGGAACTTCTGTGCACACAAGTCTACCTTTGGTTACTCATTATGCATGCCTTCTTGATACTATCATTTGCACTCACCACATCCCATCACCTGGCTCTCAGAAGGTCTTGGGCATGTGGACTGGCCTAGGTGGCTAGGACCGCGCATGCGTGAGACTTCCCGAGAGCTGGTGAGGCAGGGGAGGGAGTGGGTGGAAATGATAGCATGCAGGAGGCATGCATAATTAGGAGCGGAAGGAGTGCTTGACGGCCTATGTGACAAGCACAGGGGTGCCTAGGGCTAATTTGCATATTTTTAAATGTCTTTTTTTTTGTGTAAGCGTTTCAGGCCTAATGAACAGATGTTCTGGCATAAAGAAGAAAAACCTGACCTGTAATCTTCTTTAGCTTAAATCATGGCTACCCAAGCGGTAGTTTTCCTTTAAGGCCTTGATAAGTTACTGTCTGGGGTTTGTGGAGTAGGTTCAAGGTGAAAGTTTCCCTTTAAATATATTAATGTATTTTAAATTCAATGTATTTTTTTGTTGTTGAGAGTAACAGAAACATTTTGTAGTTCTCAGTATTTATAAATGGTTAACAGAATAAACAAAGTATATAAAAAATTAAATAATTAAGTAAACATTTTTTATCAAAGTCTACGGGGCACATTTACTAAGGGTCTGTCAGACGCATTTCCGTCGGGTTTCCTGAATACTTGCCCTGAATTGCACAGGGATTTTTGGCGCACGCGATCAGATTGTGGCACATCGGCAGAGGCTTTCATGTGACACAAATCTGGGGCATGCCCGGCGGACAATACGACTGATTCGGACAAACCGCAGAATTTAACTTTCAAAATTTGTGTCGCAAGCCAAGCACTTACATGCACCAGGAAGAAGATGGTGAACCCCGGCGGACCTGAGCGGGGAAGCAACACATGCAGGCAATTGGACGCGCGATCTTAGTGAATCGTGGCAGCTCTGAATCCTCGGCGGACATTCTGGATCGGCGGCGTCAACGGGATGGGTAAGTAAATGTGCCCCTATGTCTGTATTTAAGGCATTAAGTTAAGGTGCTGAGTGGTATTATAATTCTCTCTCTTTCTTTGTAAGGTCTTTAATTTTACATCCTCCCCTCTAATTATTTTGTAATTGACATATTTCAGTTACTTTTAAGCCAGATTTTTCTGGCATTTTCTGAGATGATGCAATGTGGGATATGGAAACATTCTGTATTTTCTCACATACCCACCTTATCTTGTTTTCTAATTTCTACCAGTGGATCCAACATACTGTATTGGTAGTCACAATGACACAGTAATGGAAACACCAAATATACAATACAATCAATACCATGGCAGAATCTTTTACCATTGACAAGTCTTGAATATTAGTATTTAGCATTTTACTATATATTATTCTATATATTATTTGCATGGTTCTTTACCTTCCAAAGCTAATGTCTGGAATGCTCTCCCCTTATAATGGCTCCTGGAGTTAAGTACAGGTGAGTGAAATATCAGACTAATGTGGATGATCAGTATAAAAAATGTTAACATTTTTTTATAACCTATTTTAAAAAGATTGAATGCATAGCTTTATTGAGAATAGACGCCATAATTTCACTGCATGGATAAATAATAATCCTAAAAAATCTTTTGTAATGTATAAAGAGAATTGCACAAAAGAGACTGATTATAAGAGGCAAAGTGTGGTGCTGAAGTCAAGAAGAGAAAAAATATCTACTACAAATTATATGTAAGGTAATAGAAGAACTTGGGGAATAGACAAGAAAGCCCTAATAAAGTACAGAAAGATAAGAATAAAAAAAATCCGGAACCGTTGTTCAATATCAATTTTTCTAGAGACAAGGATGAAAGAGAGCTACATATTTTATAAAGTGATACAAGACTCCTACCTGAGAAACCCAAATTGGTGTACAGGGGATCACAGTACAGAGTAAGATGGTGAATAGGAAATTAAGGAATAGGAGTTGTTGATTAGGAAATAATTTAACCTTGATTGTACTCATAAAAAAAAACATGAGAGTTTAGTTGCAAATTTACACATTTATGTATTTTACTACCAACAACACATGGACCCACTGATATCATTCATTGCATTGTGATCTTTTACCGTACCTGAATGATGGCAATATGCGTACAATGTCAGAATGGAAAATAGGGTTTAGATTTGCAGTTCCTACTGGAGCCAGCAAGAAAAAAATCACTTGGACACTGTTTTTACAAAATTCTAATGTGAACAAGCTTATCTATTGTGCAACTATAGAAATCATATAGTCCAGGATTCCATCGGTGGAAGCTTCATCAAAATCTTCTAAAGATTTGAATTGGATCCAAATTGGTGTTCAACACTGCTAGTCTTTTAAAACAGTGGTCCACAAACTTTTTGTATTATGTTTCCAGGAACAGACTGCAACCATTTTTTCCAGGGAACGGGTCAGGTAACCTACTTAAATTGGTCCTTGGAAATGAAAATTGCACACCCCACAAATATTCCATATTTAACTCCAACTCATATATAATATCCCCTTTCAAGCAGCTTCCCCTCTTCTGCTTCCCTTTTTCTGTAGCCCCAAAGCTCCCATTCTTTTCTGTACCCCCCTTTCCGGTTGCTTCCTGATGTTGCTTCTATTTCTATAGCCACCTTTTTCTGTTGCCTGTCTATATAAGAAGGGGCTACATAAAGTAACCATTATAACACCCCTTTTTCTTTAGCACCCCACACATACCTATAATTAATCAAGGTTGAGGTACAGGAACAGCAGGCAATCTCATAGTCGGGGACAGGCAGGAGGTCAGGACACGCAGCACAGGATCAGAGTCGGGAACGTAGCAATAGGTCAGTGCGGGCGGCAGAGGAGCGTAGTCAGGAACGGAACCGGGGTCACAATGGTAAATCTCAATAACAGCGCAAGTCATTAACCACAGCTTTCTCTAAGGCACGAAGATCCCCCAGGGTTTGCAGGAAGAGGCAGGCTTAAATAGTTTTCCTGAAAATGCCCAGCGCCAATTAGTGGCGCACTGGCCCTTTAAATCCTTTGAAGCCGGTGCGCACGCGCCCTAGGAGTCGGAAATGCGGGCATAGCCAAGGAAGATGGGACAGGTAAGGTGCGCGAGCAACGCGCCAATGGGGGGAGAGGAGAATGAGTGAGCCCACAACCCACGATAAGGGTCGCAGGAGCACCCGTGACAGTATGTCACTTTTCTTAAACTAGGCACAATGATATGTGAAATGTAACCCAAATTTAGTGCGTCCTTACGTTTAGTTAGGATAAATTCCCCCCTAACTACAATCAAATACCATACAATAAGGGGAACTCAAGAGTGATGTGTTTAAAAAAATTTTTACTTTTTATTTCATATATATTAAAACAAATACAGACATTAACTCGTTTGTACAAAAATACAAAAGACCTGAATTTATTCGCACGGAAATTAATCCTGAGAAAGCTGCATATGAAAGGACCAACCTACATTACTCAGCAAGACCAGGAATTAATCAAATTGCTGGAATCCTTGGAAAACGAGGAGGATGAGGTTGAGGTAAGTGAAACTGATATGGGTCAAGATGGGGAGCCCTCTAGTGGCAAACTTACTGAGGGAATAGTTAGATTAAAATCTACAAAATGTCCCCCCTTATCACAATGTCCCGCGGTGGAAGCATTTGTGAAAGCTGCAATGTACGACCTTGAAAACGATGACTCAAAAGGGAGATTCAACAACATGAGGAAGGAGGAAAGGGAAGCACTTAGGGAGATGGAAAGATGGAAGGACGTCGAATTTAAGCAAGCTGACAAAGGGGGGAATCTAGTCATCTGGGCGAAAGAGAAATACGAGAAACAAGCGTTCAAATTACTGAATGACAAAAACTGCTACAGACAACTTGATGCTTCTCCCCTTTTCTATTTTCAGAAGGAACTTCTAAATATTTTAACATCTGCAGTACAAGCTGGGATTATTTCAAAAAACACCATGGATGGATTGATTAATAAATCAGCAAGAATACCGACATTTTATACTATACCAAAAATTCATAAAGATAAGGATGACCCACCAGGGAGACCCATTGTCTCAGGGAATGAAGGTATGTGCGAAAAAATTTGTCTGTTTGTAGACCATTTCCTTAAAGAGATAGTGAAGGAATTACCCTCTTATTAAGGACACAACAGCGGCTCTGAACAGGCTGAACGATGTAGCAATGGAAGAGAATATGCTTCTCGTAACGGCTGACGTAGAAGCCTTATACACCTCAATCAGACATGCCGATGGCCTGACAGCAGCAAAATTCTTCTTGGCATCAAGCAATCTCCCCAATAACCTTTCGGAATTTCTCATAAAACTATTGGATTTCATCTTGACACATAATTTCTTTACATTCAAAGACCGCTTCTTCTTCCAAACCCAAGGCAATGGGGGCTGCGTGCGCCCCCTCATACGCTAACTTATTTCCAGGAGCATGGGAAAGAAAAATCTTCCAAACGGACCCCATCCGAGGGACTGAGCATGTTTACAATTGGATGCGATACATCGATGATGTATCGCATCCAAGGGACTATGGAAGAACTGCACGACTTTATGCAAGATTTAAACAAAAACACAGAGAACATAAAATTGACATACAAAGTAGGCTCTGAAATGGATTTTTTGGACATTAGGATGAAGGTGGACAAAGAAGGTAAGATCAAAACCGAGGTATATCGGAAACACACTGCCACAAATTCATTGCTGCATGCTGAGTCAGCACATATTCCCTCAACAATAAAAGGGATACCGGTAGGGCAGTTTCTAAGGTTAAAGCGGATCTGCTCCGATGAATCTAGCTTTGAACAACAAGCGGTGGATTTGAAGGAACGTTTCATAGAACGGGGATATTCAAAAAGGAATATCAGAAGGGCCTACCGAAGGGCCAAACTTACACCCAGAAATGTGCTGTTATGCCCCAATGATGAGGATAAAAAATGGAAAGCAGCCAGAGAAGGCAATACCACACGCCTAATTACAACATACAATAATGACTGGAAAAAACTGACCTCCACGATATCTAAATATTGGCCAATTTTACACACAGATAAGAACTTAAGCAAAATAATTACAAAACAACCAAAAATTACAGCACAAAGAGCACAAAATTTGAAGACCGGTTGGTCCACAGTCACTATATTCCGGAAAAGGGGAACTCCTTTGGAACGAAAGGCCCAAAATGGGGATGCTTCCCATGTAAAAACTGTAAAGCGTGCAATAACATTCAAAGATGCAATACATTTTGGGACCAAGAGTATAAAAAGGAATATAAGATCACACAATATATTTCATGTAAAACCCCCGGGATAATATACCATGAAACATGCCCGTGTGGCCTAACGACAAGGGACTTTAAATTACGAGTTGTTGAACATTTACGGGATATCGAGAACGCAAGATCAGAAGAACACATTGAATCCTTGAAGACATTACCAAGACATTTTAAACTACATCACCAATGCATCTCCAAAGGATTGGTATTCAGAGGCATCGATAAGTTACACTTGTGTGTGCGGGGGGAGATCTGATGAAGATATTGGCACAAATTAAATGTAAATGGATCTTTAAACTAGGCACAATGGCACCTTCAGGACTTAATGAATCTTTAAGCTTTGGATCCTTTTTATGAAATGTTTTGTGTTGGATGTATATATGGTTTTAACTGTGGTTTCTGATGATTCCAATTCTATGAAATGTCCAGGCGGTCATGGGGGACAGTACTTACCAGATGGGATGGAGCCTGTTGATGGAAGGTTGTGAGGTGATCAAGGCCCTATATGGAAAAAGGAGACGAACTGGGATGAATAAATAAAATCGATTCAAAGATACATATGCAAGATAGACAGCTTTGTTCTAAAAAGTTAAAACAGAGAAGAAAAAACCCAAGACATCCTGGCATTAAAGAACGATTTGCGAACATGCTGTACGTACAAGTAAGAATGTCAAATGCAAAGAGAGAAAACATAAGAAAAGGAATCAAATCGTTAACGAGGATGAAAAGGTCTAGTAACCATATGTATATATAAAACCCCAGAGAAAAGGTTGGAACATCTTTACTGTTTACCATTAATATAAAGGCTTATATGTATTGATTGCCATTAGATTGTAGAGTTTTGAATATGGAATATGCAGCAGTCAAAAATGATTTCAGTGCATTCAATAATTTAGGGCCCTTCTGGTATTACCAAAAATGCACCCGACGCCATTATTAAAATGGCAATAAATCATATTGCACAATTATGAATATGGGAACAGGCTATTGACCTGTAAGGGATGGGATAGGACTTAATAAACATGACACTTACACCAATGGCACAGCACCTAGGCACAGCACCAACAATTTTGATGTCCAGGGATAGGACAGCACCATCACTTAGAATTATTTTAAGGGACTATAGATTTGTTTTGCACTTTCTTGGCACTGAGGAATAAGGATATTCACATCTTATTAACTTAACTGTTAAGTATTTCACGATTAATTAACATTATCACTTTTATCGTATATGTCTATTGGAACACTTAGGGAGAATCTTAATTTTACGCACTTAGAAAGTGACGTTGTTAAAGTTCTCAAAGTGACCTATGTATATGTCAATGGGGCACCTAGGGACGATTTTAATCTCACACACATATGACATCTCTAGAATATTAGAACACACACAGCAACCAGGTATTATTTTTAAAAAATAGTCCACTCTTCATTTCACGCCGCCAGCACTGTTCTCAACACAATTACCGTATATACTCGAGTATAAGCCGACCCGAGTATAAGCCGAGACCCCTAATTTTACCACCAAAAACTGGGAAAAACTACTGACTCGAGTATAAGCCGAGGGTGGGAAATGCATTGGTCAAACCCCCCCAGTAGTATACAGCCTGCCAGCCCCCAGTAGTATACAGCCTGCCAGCCCCCAGAAGAATACAGCAGCCCCTAGTAGTATACAGCAGCCCCCAGTAGTATACAGCAGCCACCCTGTAGTATACAGCAAGCCTAGTATACTACTAGTACACCCCTAGTAGTATACAGCAAGCCCCTAGTAGTATACAGCAAGCCCCTAGTAGTATACAGCAAGCCCCTAGTAGTATACAGCAGCCCCCTGTAGTATACAGCAGCCCCCATGTAGTATACAGCAGCCCCTAGTAGTATACAGCAGCCCCTAGTAGTATACAGCAGCCCCTAGTAGTATACAGCAGCCCCTAGTAGTATACAGCAGCCCCTAGAAGTATACAGCAGCCCCTAGAAGTATACAGCAGCCCCCCCTGTAGTATACAGCAGCCCCCAGTAGTCTACAGCAGCTCCCCTGTAGTATACAGCAGCCCCCATGTAGTATACAGCAAGCCCCTAGTAGTATACAGCCTGCCCCTAGTAGTATACAGCCTGCCCCCAGGGCCCTTAAAAAAATAAACTTAAATACTCACCCTCTGATGTCAGCGCGGCTTCCCGATGTCGGTGCGACTTACCGATGTCCCCGATGTCAGCGCGCCCCGTCTTCTTTCTTCTCCGCGGCTCCTCTTCACTCTTCCGACGCCCATGTTTTCTTCTAGCAGGCGCATACTATGACGCGCCGCTGCTGACGTCATAGTATGTGCGACCATGAAGAAAACATGGCCGCGTCGATGATAGAAGAAAGAAGAGAGAAGAGGAGCCGCGGAGAAGAAAGAAGACAGGACGCGCTGACATCGGGGACATCGGTAAGCCGTGTCGACATCGGGGAGCCGCGCTGACATCGGAGGGTGAGTATTTAAGTTTATTTTTTAAGGGCCCTGGGGGCAGGCTGTATACTACTATGGGCAGGCTGTATACTACTAGGGGCTTGCTGTATACTACTAGGGGCTTACTGTATACTACATGGGGGCTGCTGTATACTACAGGGGAGCTGCTGTAGACTACTGGGGGCTGCTGTATACTACAGGGGGGCTGCTGTATACTTCTAGGGGCTGCTGTATACTACTAGGGGCTGCTGTATACTACTAGGGGCTGCTGTATACTACTAGGGGCTTGCTGTATACTACATTAGATGCACACATATGAAAAATAACCTTCTCCTTTATCCCTTTGCCTTTTTTTCATATTCACCTGTGAGCGCATCCCAACTGCTGACTCCGCCGGCGACGGCTTCCTCCGGCAAATGCCTATGCGCATGCGCATGCCCGGATAGGGGAGATTGATTTTCTCGCTATTTCGGGACTGCGCAGGCGCGGCGGTAGCCGGAGGAGGGACGTCACCATTTTGGTACAGGCGGAAGCAACAGGAGGGCATGCGCCATTCAGCAGGTGACTCAACTAAGTATTAACAGAGCAGATTACTGACATACATTCCCACCTATCACAGCATCCCTAGCAATCACATGTCCGATACCCATGGCCATAAATAACCGGACATACCTCCTAGTTAAACACGCCTCCTGAGGAAGCAATAGGCGAAACGCGCCTCGGGGCGAGGGGCAGATAACAGCCATAGCAAGAAGGTAATAATTTGTATACTATTTACTATAGAAAGAGATGTTCTTTGTCTGATGCACTGTTAAAAATGTAACACCGGCTTGCTATAGAGGGGCTGCTAAAGTCTCCCCTATTATCTTGGGATCATTTTAATTTTTGTACAAACGAGTTAATGTCTGTATTTCATAATATATATGAAATAAAAAGTAAAAATGTTTTTAAACACATCACTCTTGAGTTCTCCTTATTGTAGGGTATTTGATATTTGAAATAGTAGTGATGACTCTCTCAAGAACTATAAAATGTTCCATCATTCAGCTATTAGTTGTCAAATTATGAATCATGTAATAAAATCTTTTTTTCAGAGGTGTGAGTTTTCTGTCTTTGTGGATTTACAGTCGACTTCGATAAAATGTTGCATTACATAGTATCACAAAGGAAGATGAAGCTGTTATTATTGTACAGTATATTCCCCCCCCCCCAATATCATCTAAATTATTGTATAAATAGAATTTTTGTACATTTTTAATATATATCTTAGACCAGATGAGGTTGGTGTAAATCACATCAGTTGACATGAGCAAATCATTCAAGATTCAAAACGCTGAAGCTTCCCCAAATTTTTCAAAATACTTGTCTTGGGTCTAAATTGAATCAGTCTGAACCAATTTTGCTCCTATTGTTCAGGACATAGGTGTATAACCACTTCTAGAACTCCAAAACAGTTTTTCTATTACATTTTTTAAAACGCTCGGCGATCTCCGTCTGCTCCATAGAGATTAATGGAGCAGAACGGTCGTGCAGAGCCATCTACTCCATTAGTCTGATGGAGTAACGAGGGGTCCAATGGAGGTACATGGTACCCCTTGTTTTCGTGATCTGTGGGTGTCTCATCACTGAGACGCCCCCAGATCAGCAAGTTAGGTCCCATCCCTTGGATAGGGCCTAACTTTTGTTCATAGGAAACCCCATTAATACAGAGTACAGGGTACACCGGAGAAACCCTTTCAACCAGCTTTTGGCCCTTAATAATCACAACTATGCCATAGCATTCAACAATAGTGAGAACTCTGTATGGATGCCCATTCTGTCTTGTAGCGCAGTGTGAATAACTGTCTAGATGCCTATACCATATTGTACGGCAGTGAAATGAACATATTTTATTTAGTTTTAATTACATTTTTTCTATCCTTTATTTATATTATATTTTTTTCTTGATAAAAAGCCTCTTTTATCTTTAAAATTTCCAGTGTAAGCCATCAGAACGCCAAGTTATTATTATTATTTTTCTGGTAAACCTAAGTGAATTTAATATTAAGGATTAGTGATGAGCGAGTATACTCGTCCGAGCTTGATGCTCGGTCGAGTATTAGCATACTCGGACCGGCTCGTTGCTCGGACGAGTATTTGCCCTGCTCGATAACGAGCATTTAATTTTTAAAAAAAAGTGAAGAACAGTAAAAAGATACAATTAAAACATTTAATTTAATTGTTTAATTAAAGAAAACAGTGAAAGAACACAGTGCAGAACAGATTGCAGATGTTCGGGAACATCTGCAATCTGTTCCGGAGACACGCGTGCAGAACGGTTTTCTCCGCAATAGTATTTGAAGAACAATATGTGTGAAGAACACATTACAGATGTTTGGCAACATCTGCAAGTTGTTCTCTACACATATTGTTCTTCAAATACTATTGCGGAGAACACCGTTCTGCACGGGTGTCTCCGGAGCAGATCGCAGATGTCCCGGAGACACGCGTGCAGAACGGTGTTCTCTGCAATAGTATTTGAAGAACAATATGTGTGAAGAACAACTTGCAGATGTTTGGCAACATCTGCAAGTTGTTCTCTACACATATTGTTCTTCAAATACTATTGCGGAGAACACCGTTCTGCACGCGTGTCTCCGGAACAGATCGCAGATGTTCCCGAACATCTGCAATCTGTTCTGCACTGTGTTCTTTCACTGTGCTCGTTAAGTTTATAATTTTACTGAAAAATGCTCGGGTCTCCCATTGATTACAATGGGGCTCGTTACTCGAAACGAGCACTCGAGCATCTGGAAATGTTCGGCTCGAGTAACGAGCACCCGAGCATTTTAGTGCTCGCTCATCTCTATTAAGGATCCATCATGGCTCAACAATTGCTGTAAATGATGCTACCTTTTTGTGATTTTGTTTACAATTAATTTGTATTCAGATACAGATTGTGCTGTCAGTTTAATCTCATGCCATTTTACATATCTGCATTAGATTGTTGTCAATTTTAATTTTGTGGTATTGTTATTGTCAATATCTGAAATATTACAGCTAGAGATGAGCGAACACTAAAATGCTCGGGTACTCGTTATTCGAGACGAACTTTTCCCGATGCTCGAGTGCTCGTCTCGAATAACGAACCCCATTGAAGTCAATGGGAGACTCGAGCATTTTTCAAGGGGACCAAGGCTCTGCACAGGGAAGCTTGGCCAAACACCTGGGAACCTCAGAAAAGGATGGAAACACCACGGAAATGGACAGGAAACAGCAGGGGCAGCATGCATGGATGCCTCTGAGGCTGCTTAATCGCACCATTATGCCAAAATTATGGGCAACAGCATGGCCATGACAGAGTGACAGAATGAAGCTAGATAGCATGTAAAACATCCAATAATTGACCCTGACACTATAGGGGACGGCATGCAGAGGCAGAGGCAGCGGCAGCAGGCTAGAGAGTGGCATGGCGACATACCCTAATTGGACTCAGGCTTCAAACCAATGGGTGTCAGAGAGGAACCAAAGGAGGTGAGCAAGAAGCGCTCAAATAATATCGGTACATGATAAAAGTTTGCCAGTATATTTTGTGGATTACACAGCAGGGTGGCGACAAAGTTAACATGGAAGCCATGAAAACAACCCAAAATTCTGCCTGACACAGCTCGTTTGATAAGGGGACCATGTATGCTTACAGTTCATGCCAGTCGCTGCACTGGCTGCCAGTCTCCTTTCGGATACAGTTTAAAATAATAATAACCCTCATCCATAAAGCTCTGTATAATGCTGCACCCCCCTACCTCTCCTCTCTTATCTCAGTCTATCGCCCAACCCGTGCTCTTAGATCCGCCAGTGATCTTAGATTAACCTCTACCCTAGTGCGGACCTCCCACTCGCGTCTCCAAGACTTCTCTAGAGCTGCACCAATTCTATGGAATGCTCTGCTCCGGACTATCAGACTAATACCTAACCTCCAAAGTTTCAAACGTGCTCTTAAAACCCATTTCTTTAGGCAAGCCTATAACACTCATTAACTGCATGAAGTTTTAACTCTTCTACTAACCCGTCCTGTGTCGTCCTCCCATCTGTTATCCAGCAACCAACAGGCACCAGACTTCTCTGCAGTCCCATTCACCCTGGACCTGGTATATAAGATGACGGCTGAGTGGTTCAAGCGACAGCAATTCCATTTATTATATTTTTTTCTATTCCCTAAGAAGAATGGCTTGACCATTAAATATTCTTTTACCTCGTGTTACCCCATCATCTTCATAAACCGTAAGCTCTGGCGAGCAGGGACCTCACTCCTGTTGTTCCATACAAATGTTGTGCTCTGTTACATTACATTTGTATTTGTTTCCTATGATTTGTAAAGCGCTACAGAATATGATGACGCTATATAAATAAAGATTATTATTATTATTATTATGGAGGCAGTGAACTAGTAGTAGATTAAAGGTGCTGCAACTATGTTAGTTGGATCTTGGGATGGAGCTGGCGCTCTGCAGCCAGGCGAGCTTTTGCCAATCCAAGCCCCTGTCTCTAGGCTACTCCCCAAACAGCACTTCTAAGAACCTTTTGTATAAGATCAAGTGTAGTAGCGTTCTTATAAGTTTAGGATATGGCGGGTGAGGGGAATGTAAACAGATGCGCAAGAAGCGCTGAAATAATATCCCTAAATGGTAAAAGTTTGCAAGTATATTTTGTGGATTACACAGCAGGGTGGCGACAAAGTTAACAACTTTGATGTGGAATGCCCTGTAATAGCTCTTGGGCGGTGTGCCTTTTATCGCCTAGGCTCAGCAGTTTCAGCACCGCCTGCTGTCGCTTAGCGACGGCACTGCTGCTGTGCCTAGAGCTACCGACTGATGGCGCCATGCCCACGGATGGTAATTCGGAGGAGGTGGAGGAGGGGTGGGAGGAGGTATAGTAGGCCTTTGAGACCTGGACCGAGGTAGGCCCCGCAATTCTCTGCGTCGGCAGTATATGACCAGCCCCAGGGTCAGACTCGGTCCCAGCCTGCACCAAGTTAAGTGTAGTAGCGTTCTTATAAGTTTGGGATATGGCGGGTGAGGGGAATGTAAACAGATGCGCAAGAAGCGCATGATGCGCATGGAGCTGGCGCTCCGCTGCCAGGCGAGCTTTCGCCAATTCAAGCCCCTGTCTCTAGGCTACTCCCCAAACAGCACTTCTAAGAACCTTTTGTATAAGATCAAGTGTAGTAGCGTTCTTATAAGTTTAGGATATGCCGGGTGAGGGGAATGTAAACAGATGCGCAAGAAGCGCTGAAATAATATCCCTAAATGGTAAAAGTTTGCCAGTATATTTTGTGGATAACACAGCAGGGTGGCGACAAAGTTAACAACTTTGATGTGGAATCCATGAAAACAACCCAAATTTCTGCCTGACACACCTCGTTTGATAAAGGGACGATGTATGGAGGCAGCTATATGGACGACTTTTGGAGGTAGCAATGGAGACAACGTGTGGAGGCTGCTATGGAGACAATTTAATTTGGATAGTGCCTGTATGTGGCAGTCCCAAACATTTTTCAAACCAGAGGAGCAGGTAGGTGGCCCTGCAGTAAAATGGAATAGATTGAGTGCCTGTATGTGGCAGTCCCAAAAATGTTTCAAACCAGAGGAGCAGGTAGGTGGCCCTCCAGTAAAATGGAATAGATTGAGTGCCTGTATGTGGCAGTCCCAAAAATGTTTCAAACCAGAGGAGCAGGTAGGTGGCCCTGCAGTAAAATGGAATAGATTGAGTGCCTGTATGTGGCAGTCCCAAAAATGTTTCAAACCAGAGGAGCAGGTAGGTGGCCCTCCAGTAAAATGGAATAGATTGAGTGCCTGTATGTGGCAGTCCCAAAAATGTTTCAAACCAGAGGAGCAGGTAGGTGGCCCTGCAGTAAAATGGAATAGATTGAGTGCCTGTATGTGGCAGTCCCAAAAATTTTTCAAACCAGAGGAGCAGGTAGGTGGCCCTCCAGTAAAATGGAATAGATTGAGTGCCTGTATGTGGCAGTCCCAAAAATGTTTCAAACCAGAGGAGCAGGTAGGTGGCCCTGCAGTAAAATGGAATAGATTGAGTGCCTGTATGTGGCAGTCCCAAACATTTTTCAAACCAGAGGAGCAGGTAGGTGGCCCTCCAGTAAAATGGAATAGATTGAGTGCCTGTATGTGGCAGTCCCAAAAATGTTTCAAACCAGAGGAGCAGGTAGGTGGCCCTGCAGTAAAATGGAATAGATTGAGTGCCTGTATGTGGCACTCACAAAAATTGTTTCAAACAGAGGACCGGGTAGGTGGCCCTCCAGAAAAATTAAATGCATGAAGTACTATAGCAAGAGCCAGTGGGCCCTGTCAAAAAATAGCCATTTTCCTCTGCTTTACTGTACAAAGAGGAGGAGAAGGAGGAAAATGAGGAGGAGGAGGAGTGGATCAATTATTCAGGTTGAGCTTCCTTCACCTGGTGGAGATTGGAAATTCTGAGAAATCCAGCCTTTATTCATTTTAATAAGCGTCAGCCTGTCAGCGCTGTCAGTCGACAGGCGTGTACGCTTATCGGTGATGATGCCACCAGCTGCACTGAAAACCCGCTCGGACAAGACGCTAGCGGCAGGGCAGGCAAGAACCTCCAAGGCGTACAGCGCCAGTTCGTGCCACATGTCCAGCTTTGAAACCCAGTAGTTGTAGGGAGCTGTGTGATCATTTAGGACGATGGTATGGTCAGCTACGTACTCCCTCACCATCTTTCTGTAAAGATCAGCCCTACTCTGCCGAGACTGGGGACAGGTGACAGTGTCTTGCTGGGGTGACATAAAGCTGGCAAAAGCCTTGTAAAGCGTACCCTTGCCAGTGCTGGACAAGCTGCCTGCTCGCCTACTCTCCCTCGCTACTTGTCCCGCAGAACTACGCACTCTGCCGCTAGCGCTGTCAGAAGGGAAATACTGTTTCAGCTTGTGCACCAGGGCCTGCTGGTATTCATGCATTCTCACACTCCTTTCCTCTGCAGGGATGAGAGTGGAAAGATTTTGCTTGTACCGTGGGTCCAGGAGAGTGAACACCCAGTAATCGGTGCTGGAATAAATTCTTTGAACGCGAGGGTCACGGGATAGGCAGCCTAGCATGAAATCTGCCATATGCGCCAGAGTACCAACGCGTAAGAATTCACTCCCCTCACTGGCCTGACTGTCCATTTCCTCCTCCTCCAACTCCTCCAACTCCTCTTCTTCTACCCATACACGCTGAACAGTAAAGGACTCAACAATGGTCCCCTCTTGTGTCTCGCCAACATTCTCCTCCTCTTCCTCCTCATCCTCCTCCACCTCCACCTCCTCCGATATGCGCTGAGAAACAGACCTGAGGGTGCTTTGGCTATCAACAAGGGAATATTCTTCCCCTGTCTCTTGTGACGAGCGCAAAGCTTCCGACTTCATGCTGACCAGAGAGTTTTTCAACAGGCCAAGCAGCGGGATGGTGAGGCTGATGATGGCGGCATCGCCACTGACCATCTGTGTTGACTCCTCAAAGTTACTCAGCACCTGACAGATATCAGACATCCACGTCCACTCCTCATTGTAGACTTGAGGAAGCTGACTGACCTGACTACCAGTTCTGGTGGAAGTTGACATCTGGCAGTCTACAATCGCTCTGCGCTGCTGGTAAACTCTGGATAACATGGTCAGTGTTGAATTCCACCTCGTGGGCACGTCGCACAACAGTCGGTGAGCGGGCAGTTGGAGGCGGCGCTGCGCTGCCCTGAGAGTGGCAGCATCTGGGCTGGACTTCCTGAAATGCGCACAGATGCGGCGCACCTTCGTGAGCAAATCAGACAGATTGGGGTATGTCTTGAGGAAACGCTGAACTATCAGATTTAACACATGGGCCAGGCATGGCACATGTGTCAGTCTGCCGAGTTGCAGAGCCGCCACCAGGTTACGGCCGTTGTCACACACAACCATTCCCGGCTTGAGGTTCAGCGGTGCCAGCCACAGATCAGTCTGCGCCGTGATGCCCTGTAATAGCTCTTGGGCGGTGTGCCTTTTGTCGCCTAGGCTCAGCAGTTTGAGCACCGCCTGCTGTCGCTTAGCGACGGCACTGCTGCTGTGCCTAGAGCTACCGACTGATGGCGCCGTGCCCACGGATGGTAGTTCGGAGGAGGAGGTGGAGGAGGGGTGGGAGGAGGAGGAGGCATAGTAGGCCTGAAACACCTGGACCGAGGTAGGCCCCGCAATCCTCGGCGTCGGCAGTATATGAGCAGCCCCAGGGTCAGACTCGGTCCCAGCCTCCACCAAGTTAACCCAATGTGCCGTCAGAGATATATAGTGGCCCTGCCCGGCAGCACTCGTCCACGTGTCCGTGGTCAGGTGGACCTTGTCAGAAACGGCGTTGGTCAGGGCACGGATTATGTTGTCTGACACGTGCTGGTGCAGGGCTGGGACGGCACATCGGGAAAAGTAGTGGCGGCTGGGGACCGAATACCGAGGGGCGGTCGCCGCCATGAGGCTGCGAAAGGCCTCGGTCTCTACTAGCCTATAGGGCAGCATCTCCAGGCTTAGCAATCTGGAAATGTGCACATTAAGGGCTTGGGCGTGCGGGTGGGTTGCACTATATTTGCGTTTCCGCTCCAGCGTCTGGGGTATGGAGAGCTGAACGCTGGTGGATGCTGTGGAGGATCGTGGAGGCGACGATGGGGTTTTTGTGGCAGGGTCCTGGGCAGGGGGCTGACTAGCAGCTGACACAGGGGAAGGAGCAGTGGTGTGCACGGCCGGAGGTGAACGGGCTTGTTGCCACTGAGTGGGGTGTTTAGCATTCATATGCCTGCGCATACTGGTGGTAGTTAAGCTAGTAGTGGTGGAACCCCTGCTGAGCCTGGTTTGGCAAATGTTGCACACCACAGTCCGTCGGTCATCCGGTGTTTCCTTAAAGAACCTCCAGACTTCTGAAGATCTAGCCCTCGCCGCAAGAGCCCTCGCCACGGGAGCTTCACTAGTTGACACATTTGGCGCTGATGCACCAGCTCTGGCCCTGCCTCTCCGTCTGGCCCCACCACTGCCTCTTCCAACCTGTTCTGGTCGAGGACTCTCCTCCGTCTCAGAAGCACTGTGTTCACCCGGCCTCTCAACCCAGCTTGGGTCTGTCACCTCATCATCCTCCGATCCCTCAGTCTGCTCCCCCCTCGGACTTCCTGCCCTGACAACAACTTCCCCACTGTCTGACAACCGTGTCTCCTCATCGTCGGACACCTCTTTACACACTTCCACTACGTCAAGAAGGTCATCATCACCCACAGACTGTGACTGGTGGAAAACCTGGGCATCGGAAAATAGCTCAGCAGCAACCGGACAAGTGGTTTGTGACTGTGGGAAGGGTCCAGAAAACAGTTCCTCAGAGTATGCCGGTTCAAATGCCAAATTTTCCTGGGAGGGGGCAGACTGGGGGGGAGGAGGCTGAGGTGCAGGAGCTGGAGGAGTGGCGATTTCGGTGACATGGGTGGACTGCGTGGAAGACTGACTGGCGGTGGACAAATTGCTCGAAGCATTGTCAGCAATCCACGACATCACCTGTTCGCACTGTTCTGGCCTCAACAGTGCTCTACCACGAGTCCCAGTAACTTCAGACATGAACCTAGGGAGTGTAGCTCTGCGGCGTTCCCCTGCTCCCTCATCAGCGGGTGGTGTCTCACCCCGCCCAGGACCACGGCCTCTGACCCCTGCAGTAGTTGGACGCCCACGTCCCCGCCCTCGTCCTCTACCCCTAGCCCTCGGGTTAAACATTTTTAAAATGAGAGTTATAACTTAATTTTTTTTTTAACTTTTTTTTGTTTTTTTTTGTGTTTTTTGTTTTTTTTTGTGTTTTTTGTTTTTTTTTGAGTTTTTAAAACCAAACAATGCTATCCTATTGCTATGGCTATTTTCTAGCCAAGTATCAAAGCACACTACTATGCCAGATGAGATGACACTGAGTTAGTGCCTAATTGAAATCCAACCCCTACTAAATTTTCCCACTTCGGTCTATGCTATGGATATGTGCGTCACTAAGCGCAGAACACAGCGGTCGCAAGTCTCACTACAAATTGCTCAGAATTGGCTAGTACATGCACTGCAGAAAGTACAGCCACCAGCAGATCAACCAGAAATCAAATATATAGAACGCTACTGTATGCGTAAGTAAGCTCTTTGTATTCTCCTATGGCTATTTTCTAGCCAAGTATCAAAGCACACTACTATGCCAGATGAGATGACACTGAGTTAGTGCCTAATTGAAATCCAACCCCTACTAAATTTTCCCACTTCGGTCTTTGCTATGGATATGT
Organism: Engystomops pustulosus; assembly: GCF_040894005.1. Lineage (NCBI taxonomy): Eukaryota > Metazoa > Chordata > Amphibia > Anura > Leptodactylidae > Engystomops > Engystomops pustulosus. Next base: position 177,353,033 of record NC_092415.1, on the reverse strand, counting down.
GCGTCACTAAGCGCAGAACACAGCGGTCGCAAGTCTCACTACAAATTGCTCAGAATTGGCTAGTACATGCACTGCAGAAAGTACAGCCACCAGCAGATCAACCAGAAATCAAATATATAGAACGCTACTGTATGCGTAAGTAAGCTCTTTGTATTCTCCTATGGCTATTTTCTAGCCAAGTATCAAAGCACACTACTATGCCAGATGAGATGACACTGAGTTAGTGCCTAATTGAAATCCAACCCCTACTAAATTTTCCCACTTCGGTCTTTGCTATGGATATGTGCGTCACTAAGCGCAGAACACAGCGGTCGCAAGTCTCACTACAAATTGCTCAGAATTGGCTAGTACATGCACTGCAGAAAGTACAGCCACCAGCAGATCAACCAGAAATCAAATATATAGAACGCTACTGTATGCGTAAGTAAGCTCTTTGTATTCTCCTATGGCTATTTTCTAGCCAAGTATCAAAGCACACTACTATGCCAGATGAGATGACACTGAGTTAGTGCCTAATTGAAATCCAACCCCTACTAAATTTTCCCACTTCGGTCTTTGCTATGGATATGTGCGTCACTAAGCGCAGAACACAGCGGTCGCAAGTCTCACTACAAATTGCTCAGAATTGGCTAGTACATGCACTGCAGAAAGTACAGCCACCAGCAGATCAACCAGAAATCAAATATATAGAACGCTACTGTATGCGTAAGTAAGCTCTTTGTATTCTCCTATGGCTATTTTCTAGCCAAGTATCAAAGCACACTACTATGCCAGATGAGATGACACTGAGTTAGTGCCTAATTGAAATCCAACCCCTACTAAATTTTCCCACTTCGGTCTTTGCTATGGATATTTGCGTCACTAAGCGCAGAACACAGCGGTCGCAAGTCTCACTACAAATTGCTCAGAATTGGCTAGTACATGCACTGCAGAAAGTACAGCCACCAGCAGATCAACCAGAAATCAAATATATAGAACGCTACTGTATGCGTAAGTAAGCTCTTTGTATTCTCCTATGGCTATTTTCTAGCCAAGTATCAAAGCACACTACTATGCCAGATGAGATGACACTGAGTTAGTGCCTAATTGAAATCCAACCCCTACTAAATTTTCCCACTTCGGTCTTTGCTATGGATATGTGCGTCACTAAGCGCAGAACACAGCGGTCGCAAGTCTCACTACAAATTGCTCAGAATTGGCTAGTACATGCACTGCAGAAAGTACAGCCACCAGCAGATCAACCAGAAATCAAATATATAGAACGCTACTGTATGCGTAAGTAAGCTCTTTGTATTCTCCTATGGCTATTTTCTAGCCAAGTATCAAAGCACACTACTATGCCAGATGAGATGACACTGAGTTAGTGCCTAATTGAAATCCAACCCCTACTAAATTTTCCCACTTCGGTCTTTGCTATGGATATGTGTGCCACTAAGAGCTAAACACAACGGTAGCAAGTCCCCCTGCTAATTCCTCACAAAATGGTACTAGATGCAAATTAAAATAAAAAAAGTAGAACGTTATTGTAGCCCTAAGAAGGGCTGTTGGGTTCTTTGAGAATCACTCCTGCCTAACAGTAAGCTAATAGAACACCCTAACGCTTTCCCTGACCAGCAGCAGCTCTCTCCCTAGCGGCATCCAGACACAGAATGATCCGAGCAGCGCGGGCAGCGGCTAGTCTATCCCAGGGTCACCTGATCTGGCCAGCTTTCACTGCTATCGACGTGTAAGGGTACCACGTCATGCTGGGTGGAGTGCAGAGTCTCCTGGCTTGTGATTGGCTCTGTTTCTGGCCGCCAAAAAGCAAAACGGCGGGAGCTGCCATTTTCTCGAGCGGACGAAGTATTCGTCCGAGCAACGAGCAGTTTCGAGTACCCTAATGCTCGACCGAGCATCAAGCTCGGACGAGCATGTTCGCTCATCTCTAATTACAGCCGAAATAAAACTTGCTTGATTCTTGTTTATCACTGCAGCTGTCAGAGATATTCTGCGACACAGCCTACAAATGTGCTTTATTATTTAGCAAATCTTCAAGTATTGTATGTAACACTAGCTTTTAAAAACCTTTGAAAATGAGACTGCTCCCCCTTCCAATTTTTTCCTTTGATCCCTCTCTTCAACTTTTGTTGTGCCTTTCAATTTTGAGGTACTCATCTAACCAGATTTTCCTACAATTTCTTTTATGGTTTCCAACTTAAAGGGGTATTCCCACGAAGGCAAGATTCTTAAATATACTGAGGAAAAAAAACTAAAAAAATCTCTCATTCACTGTTATTAACAAAAATACAGCATTTCACAGATATAATTATAATCTGTCTCAATTAGTCCTGGTGTATACATTTTCAGTTGCCCTGGGATCTGACTGTAGATCTTCTGAGTAAGGTTGGGCAGGGTAGAGTCTTCTTATGAATAGCTTCTCTTGTCTGCACACTACAGTGTGCTCTCTGCCTTATGCCCCTCCCCCTTGCATTACAAGACCAGCTCACACACAAACACTTCTTGCTGGCAAGCAGCATGCAAAGACTTACTCTGCAAACTACAGATAAGATCTTTATAGTATGGTAGGGAGGCATATAGCAGAGCTAACTTTATGTGTTTTATAGGGGAGTTAGTAGATCTGAGGCCGTCATTGTGTTTCATATCTATCTCAAGGATCTCATCATTTCTCATCTCTGATCTGTCTCCTCTCTCATCCATTTAGCTTTTGAACATTCTACTAGTATCTGACACATAGAAAAAGACAAGTGTAGACAAACCTGTACCCTGATAATCTAAGCACATCGTAAGCACACAGCATCGCATAGCACAGAGGAATCATGTGGTGTCTGCTTAGAGAGTCCCCGTCCACACCCTGGAATCTTACACTGACAAGGTCTGAGTGATAGGAGCTAAACACTGATAAAACTGAGTGTAACTGTAAAGTGAGGGGGTTAAAAATTATCTTTACTGTGTAAACATCACTAGAAGATTAAAATTTTTGAACTTTCTTTTTTGGGAAAACCCATTTAAGGGACAGTGGTTCTCCCTTTCCCACAACATGGTTGTTATTTGATTGTGTTTGTGTAGTATGTGCTGTTGTGGATGGAATGTTACCCATTTTGTAATTCACAAGTAAGTTGCATTATTGTTAATTATTAATCAGGTAGGTGTGCCAACATTGGGATCTGTAATTGGTCTACGTACTATACTGATCACTTAATGGAAGAAGAGGTATAGCATGGAGCTCATAGACCCAATGCACAACTTGAAATAAAACCCCCACTTGCCATGTGCCATTTGTTATGTCAAAGTGACACTAAGGAATGTGACATATATGTATTTTTTCACTTTTAAAATTAACACAACCAATAAAACAGGCATGCAATTGTGTTTTGCAACCAGTAAATAAAAAATATTGCTGAATCAAAAATGAGACAAAGCTTGGAAAAAGTTGATCTCATCTAATAAGCTCCCACTGAAAGATATTCCTGTCTTTTTTTATCAAAATGTTGAAAATATAAAGTTTTGTTTTTGTTATACACTGGATATAGTTACATTAGCGGAGTTAAAAGTTAACAGGAAACTTGCCACCTTCTACACCTTGACCATTATATTTTAATTACCACAAAGGGCAATTTTTAATTACCTAAAAATATGTAAATTCTTGCTTAATTATAACATTAACTACATACTGATATAGAAACAAATTCTATCCTATATACAAGACAAGTCATATAAAAAATGAGCCATTAACCAACACATTCTAAGAACTGTACTGTACAAAAGCGTTAAGCAGGTAAAAATAAAATAAAAAAAATAAAAATGTTTATCAATTAACAAAATGTGAAGTGAACTGTATGATCTCTGCCAAACCCTGATCTCAACATCATTGAGTCTGTCTCGGATTACATTAAGAAGGATGTGAACATGCATCAGATCTGCGGTAAAATCTCCTAGATGTTTAGAACAATCTCTCCGCCGAGTTCCTTCAAAATCTTTGAGAATTGTTGCTGTTTTGAAAAATATTGATTGGATTAAGATTTGTCTTTTGTTTATTTACTTAGCATTTTGTTAATTTATAAATCAAATATTTATACTTTTATTCTTTTCAAGCAATTTTTAAGAAATAGATGTATCATGAAAACTTAGATTTCAGTTACGAAATATTCTATATTTTCCTAGGACAGAATAGTGAATATGACCTGATCCACTGGATAACCGGAGGTGTCATTTAAACATAGTAAATCCCAGGAAATCCAATACAGGCGGTTTAGAAGAAGATAAAAGGGTTAACGCTTTTGATTTACTTGTCCTTTACAGCACAGGTACATTTTAAACAGAAGTTACAAGAGAAAAAATCCACAAAATCAGATACAAAAACATTTTGTGCCTGTGTACTGAAATTGGGAAGATCTTCGCTCAGGCTTCAGTTTTGCTACATTGTACTTTGGGAGAGATTGATATAAACGTTTGCAAGTAGCTCGAGCAGATACAGCAATTTGAAGTTACAATTCCTTTTTTTTCAGAAATGATATACTTATTGTCACTATAACAATACCTTGTTATATGAAACTGCTCTATTTCTCCTACCACCTTATAGCGAGCCACAGTTGAATTACAGAAAAACTTTTATTCTCACCTAAAACTTCAATCTGTCCTTACGTTCAGCAACATTTCAGAATAGATATAATTATGTGCATGTTTTGCTTAAAAAGAAAATTGTATTGTTTCATTTAGTTAATAATATTGAATGTGTTATTATTACTGAATTGTCTTTGTGTCTACACTAGATACATCATTGGGACCATGAAATTATATATTCCAATGTATTCCAATGGCTAAGATGCCGTTTTAGGATCAGGAATGTTGTTATGAAATCCGGGCACCCATTGTAGATTTTAGAATGGGACTATGCTCCATATTCCCTTTGGGTTGTGGACCTCGCCAGAGCAGATGTGTTATCCCACCTCTCTTATCACTGGCCCTGTGGATAGAGCCTAACTTTTTTCATGGATGAACCCCTTTAAGAAAAAAAAGTCTACTGTTTACATATAAATGGTTCTGCTTTTGTCCATGTGCTGTGTACAAGTATTGCTGTACTATTCTTTGCAAGTCAAAACAATTTAGCTGCATCCCTTTTCATAGTAAGATCCATCGTATCCTTTATACAGCAGAAAATAGTTCAATATGACTCAGTAGCTATGTTGGATAATAAACAGATCACAGGAACTGGGAGTTTGATGGAGTCTGATGTACCCAACCCCCCAGGGGCATAACTACAGTGGTAGCAGCCATAGCAACCGCTATGGGGCCCACAGTGTCAGGGGGCCCCACCATCCAACCTGACACACTAAAGAGTGGAGGACGTGCATCATTATATCCATATTATGCTGCACATTGTACATCATAATATGTATATAACATATATGTGATGTATATATGCTGCATCTGTGTATATGGTTTATGGTGTCTGCATATACTGTATGTGTGTACATATGCTGTTGGTTTGTATATGTCACTGAATGTGTGTGTATATGCTCTATATGAGTGTGCATATCTGTATAAATGTGTGATTGTAACTTGCATGGCTATGGGGCCCTGCCACTCCTAGTTACGCCACTGCACCCCCCTCAGATCCCTCATTGCTCAGCTGGTCGCAAATGGCCAGGCTACCCTGTTCATCTGTATGGAGCTGATGGAGATAGCTCAGTACGGCGCTCGGCAATCTCTGTCCGTCCCATAGACATGAATGGGGCAGCTCAGCCATACGTTACCGACTGCTTTGTTCATCTCTGTGAGCGACGAGGGGTCCAACGAAGGTACATTGGGCCCTCCCATTCTTGTGATCTGTGGGGGTCTCATCAATGAAAAGCAAGTTAGGCTCTATCCTAATTCGTTTTGTGGGAAAACCCCTTTAATGTAACCCAATCCATTTATAAAGAATATCTCCCACTTTCAAAACACAAAAAAAAAAACACATGAAAAGATGATTATAAGATGAGATGAAGAAAAAACTGCATTGCCAGCATAGCTAAATATTCAGTGACGGATTATTACTGGAATACACTCATTTAATAGTTTCAATATAGGAAGCTGCACTAATGATGCGTGCCAGTATATCACACCAATGCATTACTCTGTAACACTAATTAAATGAAAACTAGTTGTCTTCCAACATTTCTCGCACTTTCGTCATCTAATTCCCTAGGGAAGAAAAAAAAAAAAGTACGATTGAAAATGTTCAATAAGCCGGTTTCAAAATTTTTTGCTTATTTACAGCGAAGGGAAGTTTTCTAAAGATTCAGGCAATTATTAAACTGCTCCATGCTGTTGTCCTTCAAGATGAAAAACTATGTACACAAACCCTACTGAACTTGACTTAAAAGTAAAGCCTGGTAGAATGATCTCCCTTCCTATTAAAGATAAATCATTTCATATTTTTGCTTTGTTTTTGCTTATTTTGATACATTTAATGTTCCCTCATAAATGCCAACGCTCGCTGCTAAGCATTCAATCGCTTCCTAGTGTTTTCTGAAATTGAAAGCATTTCTTTGTAGCATTAGACTCCAGTCACTTAGCAAATTTTCTTATTCCCAGTTACCTCTATGAGAACAGCAATTGGTATCCTGGGGTTAAAGTGACTGATGATTTTTCTTCAGCAATTGAAGGATAAAGTAAATTAGAAATATAAAATAAAGGCAAAAAAAAATCCACATTAGTAACATGCTTACACAAATAATATATTTCTATGTGAAAGAGATGAACAATCTGCTTTAGAAATGTCCAAATCTCCATGGGATATGGCCTAACTTGCTGATCAGTGGGGGTTTTAGTGCTGAGACCCCACAGATCACAAAAACAAGGGGTCCGATGGGGTCCAACAGATGGTCACGCATGACCGTTCTGCTCCATTTATCTCTATGGAGCTAACGGAGATCAGTGAGCGCGGCGCTTGGCAATTTCCTTCAGCTCCATAGAGGTTAATGCACGGCCGTCTGCTCCATTAGTCTGACGGAGGCGACGAGGGGTCCTACGGAAGTACATACGTTTTGGTGATCTGTGGCGTCTGAATAGGGCCTAACTTGCATTTCTGGGAAAACCCCTTTAAGAATTAGGATTATGGTATTTGATCCTATAAAAGACTTTATATTAATATTTCTAATTCTTTATTATAATTTCTAATAATTTGCATATTTAAGTGAGTGGTAATACAGCAATTAGCTAGAGAGACACTTTTTAGGGTTGATTTTCTAAAATTTATGTTTTTTTTTTAACTTTTTGATTTTATGTTTTAATTCACAAAACTTAAAATGCATACACCACCAGGATGAAGGACAGTATGCAAATGAGCTTAAGAGGCTCCAGGCTCCATAAGGGTTAATGGAGCCTTGAGCCAGGTTTATTTGCATACAGTCTTTCATCCGGGTGGTAGATGTCCTTTACAAATAATATATATATTTTTTGTACCCAGGGTTATCCCAGTAGCTGCATAGGAGGTCTAACATGTTGCAGTCACTGTTAAAGGGGTATTTCCATCTTAGCATTCACATTTAATTTAAATCATTTGCCATGTGTAAACATTTCTTCAATTGGTTGTTGAAGGCGTTGAAAAAATGTTCTTGTATGAAGATAATTTCTCATAAATGTAGCCATGTTGTCTCTTAGAAACAAGATAGCTTTCTTTGGATATGACCACCCAGCACTCTGGCAGCAGTGGCCAGACATGCACTTTTGAGTTCTGCCTGACCACCTGGCTTTAGCATTCATCACCACAGGACGGCTGTGGGTCATGAAGTAACTCTTGAACATTACACATACAAAAACTTTTTGTTTCCTTGTGCACTCTCTACAGCAGAGGTGGTCGTATCCAAGGACACATTCTTGTTTCTAAGGGACCATGTGACTACATTTATTACAAATTATTTTACAAAGGTAATTTTTTTTTAATAACATCTAATTAAAGAAATGTATATTTACTAGAGATGAGCGAACACTAAAATGCTCGGGTACTCGTTATTCGAGACGAACTTTTCCCGATGCTCGAGTGCTCGTCTCGAATAACGAACCCCATTGAAGTCAATGGGAGACTCGAGCATTTTTCAAGGGGACCAAGGCTCTGCACAGGGAAGCTTGGCCAAACACCTGGGAACCTCAGAAAAGGATGGAAACACCACGGAAATGGACAGGAAACAGCAGGGGCAGCATGCATGGATGCCTCTGAGGCTGCCTAATCGCACCATTATGCCAAAATTATGGGCAACAGCATGGCCATGACAGAGTGACAGAATGAAGCTAGATAGCATCTAAAACATCCAATAATTGACCCTGACACTATAGGGGACGGCATGCAGAGGCAGCGGCAGCAGGCTAGAGAGTGGCATGGCGACATACCCTAATTGGACTCAGGCTTCAAACCAATGGGTGTCAGAGAGGAACCAAAGGAGGTGAGCAAGAAGCGCTCAAATAATATCGGTACATGATAAAAGTTTGCCAGTATATTTTGTGGATTACACAGCAGGGTGGCGACAAAGTTAACATGGAAGCCATGAAAACAACCCAAAATTCTGCCTGACACAGCTCGTTTGATAAGGGGACCATGTATGCTTACAGTTCATGCCAGTCGCTGCACTGGCTGCCAGTCTCCTTTCGAATACAGTTTAAAATAATAATAACCCTCATCCATAAAGCTCTGTATAATGCTGCACCCCCCTACCTCTCCTCTCTTATCTCAGTCTATCGCCCAACCCGTGCTCTTAGATCCGCCAGTGATCTTAGATTAACCTCTACCCTAGTGCGGACCTCCCACTCGCGTCTCCAAGACTTCTCTAGAGCTGCACCAATTCTATGGAATGCTCTGCCCCGGACTATCAGACTAATACCTAACCTCCAAAGTTTCAAACGTGCTCTTAAAACCCATTTCTTTAGGCAAGCCTATAACACTCATTAACTGCATGAAGTTTTAACTCTTCTACTAACCCGTCCTGTGTCGTCCTCCCATCTGTTATCCAGCAACCAACAGGCACCAGACTTCTCTGCAGTCCCATTCACCCTGGACCTGGTATATAAGATGACGGCTGAGTGGTTCAAGCGACAGCAATTCCATTTATTATATTTTTTTCTATTCCCTAAGAAGAATGGCTTGACCATTAAATATTCTTTTACCTCGTGTTACCCCATCATCTTCATAAACCGTAAGCTCTGGCGAGCAGGGACCTCACTCCTGTTGTTCCATACAAATGTTGTGCTCTGTTACATTACATTTGTATTTGTTTCCTATGATTTGTAAAGCGCTACAGAATATGATGACGCTATATAAATAAAGATTATTATTATTATTATTATGGAGGCAGTGAACTAGTAGTAGATTAAAGGTGCTGCAACTATGTTGGATCTTGGGATGGAGCTGGCGCTCTGCAGCCAGGCGAGCTTTCGCCAATCCAAGCCCCTGTCTCTAGGCTACTCCCCAAACAACACTTCTAAGAACCTTTTGTATAAGATCAAGTGTAGTAGCGTTCTTATAAGTTTAGGATATGGCGGGTGAGGGGAATGTAAACAGATGCGCAAGAAGCGCTGAAATAATATCCCTAAATGGTAAAAGTTTGCAAGTATATTTTGTGGATTACACAGCAGGGTGGTGACAAAGTTAACAACTTTGATGTGGAATGCCCTGTAATAGCTCTTGGGCGGTGTGCCTTTTATCGCCTAGGCTCAGCAGTTTCAGCACCGCCTGCTGTCGCTTAGCGACGGCACTGCTGCTGTGCCTAGAGCTACCGACTGATGGCGCCATGCCCACGGATGGTAATTCGGAGGAGGAGGAGGTGGAGGAGGGGTGGGAGGAGGTATAGTAGGCCTTTGAGACCTGGACCGAGGTAGGCCCCGCAATTCTCTGCGTCGGCAGTATATGACCAGCCCCAGGGTCAGACTCGGTCCCAGCCTGCACCAAGTTAAGTGTAGTAGCGTTCTTATAAGTTTGGGATATGGCGGGTGAGGGGAATGTAAACAGATGCGCAAGAAGCGCATGATGCGCATGGAGCTGGCGCTCCGCTGCCAGGCGAGCTTTCGCCAATCCAAGCCCCTGTCTCTAGGCTACTCCCCAAACAGCACTTCTAAGAACCTTTTGTATAAGATCAAGTGTAGTAGCGTTCTTATAAGTTTAGGATATGCCGGGTGAGGGGAATGTAAACAGATGCGCAAGAAGCGCTGAAATAATATCCCTAAATGGTAAAAGTTTGCCAGTATATTTTGTGGATAACACAGCAGGGTGGCGACAAAGTTAACAACTTTGATGTGGAATCCATGAAAACAACCCAAATTTCTGCCTGACACACCTCGTTTGATAAAGGGACGATGTATGGAGGCAGCTATATGGACGACTTTTGGAGGTAGCAATGGAGACAACGTGTGGAGGCTGCTATGGAGACAATTTAATTTGGATAGTGCCTGTATGTGGCAGTCCCAAACATTTTTCAAACCAGAGGAGCAGGTAGGTGGCCCTCCAGTAAAATGGAATAGATTGAGTGCCTGTATGTGGCAGTCCCAAAAATGTTTCAAACCAGAGGAGCAGGTAGGTGGCCCTGCAGTAAAATGGAATAGATTGAGTGCCTGTATGTGGCAGTCCCAAAAATTTTTCAAACCAGAGGAGCAGGTAGGTGGCCCTCCAGTAAAATGGAATAGATTGAGTGCCTGTATGTGGCAGTCCCAAACATTTTTCAAACCAGAGGAGAAGGTAGGTGGCCCTCCAGTAAAATGGAATAGATTGAGTGCCTGTATGTGGCAGTCCCAAAAATGTTTCAAACCAGAGGAGCAGGTAGGTGGCCCTGCAGTAAAATGGAATAGATTGAGTGCCTGTATGTGGCAGTCCCAAACATTTTTCAAACCAGAGGAGCAGGTAGGTGGCCCTCCAGTAAAATGGAATAGATTGAGTGCCTGTATGTGGCAGTCCCAAAAATGTTTCAAACCAGAGGAGCAGGTAGGTGGCCCTGCAGTAAAATTGAATAGATTGAGTGCCTGTATGTGGCAGTCCCAAACATTTTTCAAACCAGAGGAGCAGGTAGGTGGCCCTCCAGTAAAATGGAATAGATTGAGTGCCTGTATGTGGCAGTCCCAAAAATTTTTTAAAACAGAGGACCGGGTAGGTGGCCCTCCAGAAAAATGGAATAGATTGAGTGCCTGTATGTGGCACTCACAAAAATTGTTTCAAACAGAGGACCGGGTAGGTGGCCCTCCAGAAAAATTAAATGCATGAAGTACTATAGCAAGAGCCAGTGGGCCCTGTCAAAAAATAGCCATTTTCCTCTGCTTTACTGTACAAAGAGGAGGAGAAGGAGGAAAATGAGGAGGAGGAGGAGTGGATCAATTATTCAGGTTGAGCTTCCTTCACCTGGTGGAGATTGGAAATTCTGAGAAATCCAGCCTTTATTCATTTTAATAAGCGTCAGCCTGTCAGCGCTGTCAGTCGACAGGCGTGTACGCTTATCGGTGATGATGCCACCAGCTGCACTGAAAACCCGCTCGGACAAGACGCTAGCGGCAGGGCAGGCAAGAACCTCCAAGGCGTACAGCGCCAGTTCGTGCCACATGTCCAGCTTTGAAACCCAGTAGTTGTAGGGAGCTGTGTGATCATTTAGGACGATGGTATGGTCAGCTACGTACTCCCTCACCATCTTTCTGTAAAGATCAGCCCTACTCTGCCGAGACTGGGGACAGGTGACAGTGTCTTGCTGGGGTGACATAAAGCTGGCAAAAGCCTTGTAAAGCGTACCCTTGCCAGTGCTGGACAAGCTGCCTGCTCGCCTACTCTCCCTCGCTACTTGTCCCGCAGAACTACGCACTCTGCCGCTAGCGCTGTCAGAAGGGAAATACTGTTTCAGCTTGTGCACCAGGGCCTGCTGGTATTCATGCATTCTCACACTCCTTTCCTCTGCAGGGATGAGAGTGGAAAGATTTTGCTTGTACCGTGGGTCCAGGAGAGTGAACACCCAGTAATCGGTGCTGGAATAAATTCTTTGAACGCGAGGGTCACGGGATAGGCAGCCTAGCATGAAATCTGCCATATGCGCCAGAGTACCAACGCGTAAGAATTCACTCCCCTCACTGGCCTGACTGTCCATTTCCTCCTCCTCCAACTCCTCCAACTCCTCTTCTTCTGCCCATACACGCTGAACAGTGAAGGACTCAACAATGGTCCCCTCTTGTGTCTCGCCAACATTCTCCTCCTCTTCCTCCTCATCCTCCTCCACCTCCACCTCCTCCGATATGCGCTAAGAAACAGACCTGAGGGTGCTTTGGCTATCAACAAGGGAATATTCTTCCCCTGTCTCTTGTGACGAGCGCAAAGCTTCCGACTTCATGCTGACCAGAGAGTTTTTCAACAGGCCAAGCAGCGGGATGGTGAGGCTGATGATGGCGGCATCGCCACTGACCATCTGTGTTGACTCCTCAAAGTTACTCAGCACCTGACAGATATCAGACATCCACGTCCACTCCTCATTGTAGACTTGAGGAAGCTGACTGACCTGACTACCAGTTCTGGTGGAAGTTGACATCTGGCAGTCTACAATCGCTCTGCGCTGCTGGTAAACTCTGGATAACATGGTCAGTGTTGAATTCCACCTCGTGGGCACGTCGCACAACAGTCGGTGAGCGGGCAGTTGGAGGCGGCGCTGCGCTGCCCTGAGAGTGGCAGCATCTGGGCTGGACTTCCTGAAATGCGCACAGATGCGGCGCACCTTCGTGAGCAAATCAGACAGATTGGGGTATGTCTTGAGGAAACGCTGAACTATCAGATTTAACACATGGGCCAGGCATGGCACGTGTCAGTCTGCCGAGTTGCAGAGCCGCCACCAGGTTACGGCCGTTGTCACACACAACCATTCCCGGCTTGAGGTTCAGCGGTGCCAGCCACAGATCAGTCTGCGCCGTGATGCCCTGTAATAGCTCTTGGGCGGTGTGCCTTTTGTCGCCTAGGCTCAGCAGTTTGAGCACCGCCTGCTGTCGCTTAGCGACGGCACTGCTGCTGTGCCTAGAGCTACCGACTGATGGCGCCGTGCCCACGGATGGTAGTTCGGAGGAGGAGGTGGAGGAGGGGTGGGAGGAGGAGGAGGCATAGTAGGCCTGAAATACCTGGACCGAGGTAGGCCCCGCAATCCTCGGCGTCGGCAGTATATGAGCAGCCCCAGGGTCAGACTCGGTCCCAGCCTCCACCAAGTTAACCCAATGTGCCGTCAGCGATATATAGTGGCCCTGCCCGGCAGCACTCGTCCACGTGTCCGTGGTCAGGTGGACCTTGTCAGAAACGGCGTTGGTCAGGGCACGGATGATGTTGTCTGACACGTGCTGGTGCAGGGCTGGGACGGCACATCTGGAAAAGTAGTGGCGGCTGGGGACCGAATACCGAGGGGCGGCCGCCGCCATGAGGTTGCGAAAGGCCTCGGTCTCTACTAGCCTATAGGGCAGCATCTCCAGGCTAAGCAATCTGGAGATGTGCACATTAAGGGCTTGGGCGTGCGGGTGGGTTGCACTATATTTGCGTTTCCGCTCCAGCGTCTGGGGTATGGAGAGCTGAACGCTGGTGGATGCTGTGGAGGATCGTGGAGGCGACGATGGGGTTTTTGTGGCAGGGTCCTGGGCAGGGGGCTGACTAGCAGCTGACACAGGGGAAGGAGCAGTGGTGTGCACGGCCGGAGGTGAACGGGCTTGTTGCCACTGAGTGGGGTGTTTAGCATTCATATGCCTGCGCATACTGGTGGTAGTTAAGCTAGTAGTGGTGGAACCCCTGCTGAGCCTGGTTTGGCAAATGTTGCACACCACAGTCCGTCGGTCATCCGGTGTTTCCTTAAAGAACCTCCAGACTTCTGAAGATCTAGCCCTCGCCGCAAGAGCCCTCGCCACGGGAGCTTCACTAGTTGACACATTTGGCGCTGATGCACCAGCTCTGGCCCTGCCTCTCCGTCTGGCCCCACCACTGCCTCTTCCAACCTGTTCTGGTCGAGGACTCTCCTCCGTCTCAGAAGCACTGTGTTCACCCGGCCTCTCAACCCAGCTTGGGTCTGTCACCTCATCATCCTCCGATCCCTCAGTCTGCTCCCCCCTCGGACTTCCTGCCCTGACAACAACTTCCCCACTGTCTGACAACCGTGTCTCCTCATCGTCGGACACCTCTTTACACACTTCCACTACGTCAAGAAGGTCATCATCACCCACAGACTGTGACTGGTGGAAAACCTGGGCATCGGAAAATTGCTCAGCAGCAACCGGACAAGTGGTTTGTGACTGTGGGAAGGGTCCAGAAAACAGTTCCTCAGAGTATGCCGGTTCAAATGCCAAATTTTCCTGGGAGGGGGCAGACTGGGGGGGAGGAGGCTGAGGTGCAGGAGCTGGAGGAGTGGCGATTTCGGTGACATGGGTGGACTGCGTGGAAGACTGACTGGTGGTGGACAAATTGCTCGAAGCATTGTCAGCAATCCACGACATCACCTGTTCGCACTGTTCTGGCCTCAACAGTGCTCTACCACGAGTCCCAGTAACTTCAGACATGAACCTAGGGAGTGTAGCTCTGCGGCGTTCCCCTGCTCCCTCATCAGCAGGTGGTGTCTCACCCCGCCCAGGACCACGGCCTCTGACCCCTGCAGTAGTTGGACGCCCACGTCCCCGCCCTCGTCATCTACCCCTAGCCCTCGGGTTAAACATTTTTAAAATGAGAGTTATAACTTTTTTTTTTTTTAACTTTTTTTGGTTTTTTTTTGTGTTTTTTGTTTTTTTTTGTGTTTTTTGTTTTTTTTTTGTGTTTTTTGTTTTTTTTTTGAGTTTTTAAAACCAAACAATGCTATCCTATTGCTATGGCTATTTTCTAGCCAAGTATCAAAGCACACTACTATGCCAGATGAGATGACACTGAGTTAGTGCCTAATTGAAATCCAACCCCTACTAAATTTTCCCACTTCGGTCTTTGCTATGGATATGTGCGTCACTAAGCGCAGAACACAGCAGTCGCAAGTCTCACTACAAATTGCTCAGAATTGGCTAGTACATGCACTGCAGAAAGTACAGCCACCAGCAGATCAACCAGAAATCAAATATATAGAACGCTACTGTAGGCGTAAGTAAGCTCTTTGTATTCTCCTATGGCTATTTTCTAGCCAAGTATCAAAGCACACTACTATGCCAGATGAGATGACACTGAGTTAGTGCCTAATTGAAATCCAACCCCTACTAAATTTTCCCACTTCGGTCTTTGCTATGGATATGTGCGTCACTAAGCGCAGAACACAGCGGTCGCAAGTCTCACTACAAATTGCTCAGAATTGGCTAGTACATGCACTGCAGAAAGTACAGCCACCAGCAGATCAACCAGAAATCAAATATATAGAACGCTACTGTAGGCGTAAGTAAGCTCTTTGTATTCTCCTATGGCTATTTTCTAGCCAAGTATCAAAGCACACTGCTATGCCAGATGAGATGACACTGAGTTAGTGCCTAATTGAAATCCAACCCCTACTAAATTTTCCCACTTCGGTCTTTGCTATGGATATGTGCGTCACTAAGCGCAGAACACAGCGGTCGCAAGTCTCACTACAAATTGCTCAGAATTGGCTAGTACATGCACTGCAGAAAGTACAGCCACCAGCAGATCAACCAGAAATCAAATATATAGAACGCTACTGTAGGCGTAAGTAAGCTCTTTGTATTCTCCTATGGCTATTTTCTAGCCAAGTATCAAAGCACACTACTATGCCAGATGAGATGACACTGAGTTAGTGCCTAATTGAAATCCAACCCCTACTAAATTTTCCCACTTCGGTCTTTGCTATGGATATGTGCGTCACTAAGCGCAGAACACAGCGGTCGCAAGTCTCACTACAAATTGCTCAGAATTGGCTAGTACATGCACTGCAGAAAGTACAGCCACCAGCAGATCAACCAGAAATCAAATATATAGAACGCTACTGTAGGCGTAAGTAAGCTCTTTGTATTCTCCTATGGCTATTTTCTAGCCAAGTATCAAAGCACACTACTATGCCAGATGAGATGACACTGAGTTAGTGCCTAATTGAAATCCAACCCCTACTAAATTTTCCCACTTCGGTCTTTGCTATGGATATGTGTGCCACTAAGAGCTAAACACAACGGTAGCAAGTCCCCCTGCTAATTCCTCACAAAATGGTACTAGATGCAAATTAAAATAAAAAAAGTAGAATGTTATTGTAGCCCTAAGAAGGGCTGTTGGGTTCTTTGAGAATCACTCCTGCCTAACAGTAAGCTAATAGAACACCCTAACGCTTTCCCTGACCAGCAGCAGCTCTCTCCCTAGCGGCATCCAGACACAGAATGATCCGAGCAGCGCGGGCAGCGGCTAGTCTATCCCAGGGTCACCTGATCTGGCCAGCCAACCACTGCTATCGACGTGTAAGGGTACCACGTCATGCTGGGTGGAGTGCAGAGTCTCCTGGCTTGTGATTGGCTCTGTTTCTGGCCGCCAAAAAGCAAAACGGCGGGAGCTGCCATTTTCTCGAGCGGGCGAAGTATTCGTCCGAGCAACGAGCAGTTTCGAGTACCCTAATGCTCGACCGAGCATCAAGCTCGGACGAGCATGTTCGCTCATCTCTAATATTTACAAAAGATTCATGAATTTGAATGTGAATGCCCAGATAGCATCAGCCTCCTACACAAAGCCTGGCACAATGCCTGATGTTGGCTTTTCAAGTTGAACCTAAAATACATCTTGCTTAAAACCAGCAGGGAAAAAGGTTTGTATTCATTTTGATTAAGCTGCTGTTTAACCCCTTCAAAACAAAATGTTTTTTGTTTTATTTTGATTCCGATTTTCACTACTCTCCTTCCACACGCTGTAACTTTTAGATTTTTTTATTACAAAGCTAAATATTGACTTTTTATATGCAAGACAATTTTTTTTTCTTGGTGAAACATTTAATACCCAAAAACAATTACAAATAATGTAATCCAATGAATTTCTATTGCTGGCCATCTGCAATGCTTTATCAGACATTTCAATTTAAGATAAATCAATTTGTTCTCCAGCCTAAAAGATTATTTTTTAGCAAAAATACGAGAGACAGATATCAAGCACTTCTAAAAGAAAAAACAAAAGACTAAGAATCACTTGATATGAGGAAAGGGCACATCGTTTACAGAGTAAATAATTGTAACAGAAATACTTGTTATTAAGGTACATGAGGGAAAGTCAAGATTAACATATTAAAAACTAAAAAGACAGATTTATTGCAGCCTTATAAAAAAATTATTAATATCAAATCCATCTTCCAAGAGCAAGAGGCAGAACTTTCTGACCTTGAATCATAACTAATATTTTTAAAGTATAATGAGAAATTATTGCCATTGAGATGGCATATTAATGTTTGATAAAATAATAAATGTCACCCATGGTATCAAATCTAATGGCTAATGTACAATGGCCTCAATTTATTCTACTCTTTATACTAGGAAGAGTAACAACAGAATAATACAAATTCAATTATATCCTATGCTACATTTCCCTCACTGAAGCACATAGGTTGGAGGACACCGAATGAATAAGAACACAATGTTCACTATTGTACTGTATCATTGTATTAGCACTTGCTCTATCTACTTTTGCAGTTATTCTAGATGACACTGTATTAATATATCATCATCATAATAATGGCATCATATGCAGTATAATAACATGGTTGACATCGAAAAATCAGTGAGTCTCTATTCAATACATAGTTCTTATGTAACCATTTCAATGTGTTACTTTTTCAATAGTTCATGGAAAACTGACACGAGTTCTATTAGAACTTAGAGCAGAATCATCTAAGCACTTTAGAGTTTCAATAAAAATTTCAAAGAGTACATAAGAGTACAGTAAGAGTGTGTACTCTAAGCGGTCAAATCATTTTTTTGTATCAAGCTACAATAATAATAATTATTATTATTATTATGCAACTACAGTCATGGCCAAAAGTTTTGAGAATGACACAAATGTTATATTTTCACATGATCTGTTGCCCTCTGGTTTTTATGTGTGTTTGTCAGATGGTTTTATCACATACAGAAATACAAGTGCAATCATATTATGATTAACAAAAGCTTTTATTGACAGTTAGAATGAGTTAATGCAGCAAGTCAATATTTGCAGTGTTGACCCTTCTTCTTCAGGACCTCTGCAATTCATCAATCAACTTCTGGACCAAATCCTGACTGATAGCAGTCCATTCCTGCACAATCACTGCTGCATTCTGTCACAATTTGTTGGTGTTTGTTTGTCCACCCGTCTCTTGATGATTGACCACAAGTTCTCAATGGGATTAGGATCTGGGGAGTTTCCAGACCATAGACCCAAAATTTCTATGTTTTGTTCCCTGAGCCATTTAGTTATCACCTTTTCTTTATGGCAATGTTCTCCATCATGCTGGAAAAGGCATTGTTGATCACCGAACTGCTCTTGGGCGGTTGGGAGAAGTTGCTCTTGGAGGACATTCTGGTACCATTCTTTATTCATGGATGTGTTTTTTGGCAAGTCTGTGAGAGAGACGATTCCCTTGGCTGAGAAGCCGCCCTACCCATGAATGGTTGCAGGATGCTTTACAGTTGGCATGAGACAAGACTGGTGGTATCACTCACCTTGTCTTCTCCGAACAAGCTATTTTCCAGATGTTCCAAACAATCGGAAAGGGGATTCATCAGAGAAAATGACTTTACCCCAGTCCTCAGAAGTCCACTCCCTGTACCTTTTGCAGAATATCAGTCTGTCCCTGATGTTTTTTCTGATGAGAAGTGGATTCTTTGCTGCCCTCCTTGACACCAGGCCTTGTTCCTAGAGTCTCCTCCTCCCAGTGCGTGCAGATGCACTCACACCTGCCTGCTGCCATTCTGGAGCAAGCTCTGCACTGCTGGTAGCCCGATCCCGAAGCTGAAACACTTTTAAGAGGCGGTCTTGGCGCTTGCTGGTCCTTCTTGGGTGCCCTACAGCCTTTTTGGCAAAAATGGAACCTCTCTCCTTGAATTCCTTGATGATGCGATAGATTATTGACTGAGGTGCAATCTTTCTAGCTGCAATACTCTTCCCTGTTAGGCCAGTTTTGAGCAGTGCAATGATGACTGCACGTGTTTCTTTAGAGATAACCATGGTTAACAGAAGAGAAACAATGATGCCAAGCACCAGCCTCCTTTTAAAGTGTCCAGTGATGTGATTCTTACTTAATCATGACAGATTGATCTCCAGCCCTGTCCTCATCAACACCCACACCTGTGTTACTGGAGCAATCACTGACACGATGTTAGCTGCTCCTTTTAAGGCGCCTGCAATGAAGTTGAAATGTGTTTTGGGGGGAAAAGTTCATTTTCTAAGCAAATATTGACTTTGCAATTAATTGCTGTTAAGCTGATCACTCTTTATAACATTCTGGAGTATATGCAAATTGCCATTATAAACCGTGATGCAGTATACTTTGTATAAATTTACATTTGTATCATTCTCAAAACTTTTGGCCATGACTGTAGTAATGGTTAAAAATGAAATGCCAATTCCAACACTGGAAAAGTAACTTGTAACTTAAATGGGTTTTCCCATGAACGAAAGTTAGGCCCTATCCATGGGAACTTGCTGATCAGTCTGAGACCTGAGCACTGAGCACTGAGACCCCCAATGATCAGAAAGTAAGGCCCTATCCCGTGGAGAGGGCCTAACTTTCGTTCATGGGAAAACCCCTTTAATGAGCCAGATTTATCTAAGTGTCTCAAAGTAAGACAGTTCATAACTAGACAATTATCAAAGTTTTTGATGCTAAAAGATAAATCTGATAAATCACCTATAAGACAGTCTAGTTTAAAGGGGTTGGCCAGTTTACGTAATATTTTTTTTGAATGTGTAAGGGCAGGATATTAGGTAATTTAACAATGTTCTGCATCGGTTCTTGATATGTTAAGTAAAGCCTCCTGATTCAGAAATTTCTTTTGTCACATAAACTTCCATTCCTGTACATAAAATGGAGCAGATGGAGGGTCATGTGATCTCTAGCTGTCCATGAACAATTCTCCTTCCAGAAAATTAGGACAGTATTCATAAATAGAAGCTTAAGGGCCTGGAAGGTATATTGGTCATGGGCTGCTAGCATCACACGGCAGCTGATATGGCAAAAGACATTTCAGAACCAGGGGCTTTACCTTACATATCAAGAAACGGGGCAGAACCTTTAACAGGTGTATATTGATAATTTAAATAATATTTTATCCTCCATATATTATAGATAACTTGAAGTGAAATGGCCAACCCCTAACTTTGCACCTCCTAAAAGTTGGCTTACACCACAAAACTGCATCAAAAATTTTTTTTGCAGCTATACTAGTATAAGAACTGATAAAAATGGTGTAATGTAATTAAGTTTTGGGGGAAAATTACAACAGGATTGAGTCATAAACAGCTTGATAAATGTGCCCCTATTAATTCATTTTACAGAATAGAATTTGCCGATATAGCTCACTATTACTCCCATTCAAAATTTCAGAATGTACTTGGTTCCTAAAATGTTAGCAAAATAAGGCACATGCGTAGGAACCACTGCAGAGTTTTCATTGTAGAATTCTGGCTGCTGTCCAATCTGCATCAACGTCCATACAAAATTAGTTGTTTTCATTCAAGATCCTACAGGAATACATTGCAGCTGTTGCAAATTCAGAAGCCAAAGACCAGGTTATCTTTTCTGTATTGTGTGCATGAGATTTGTTTTTATTCATTTAGGTTATTTGTACTTGACTACACCGATGTATGTTAAAAAGTTTTACATTTATATCATAGCAGTAAAATATTCTTTTCCACCACTTATACAACACCAATATATACCAGATCACTGTTCATTCCTCAGTCTAAGATCAGTACAGGCGTTCCCCTACGTAAGAACACCCAACTTACAGACGACTCCTACTTTTGTATGTTGGTAATTTACTGTACTTTATCCTTAGGCTACACTAAACAGCTATAATCATGTCTGCAAGTAAGCTTTATTATTGGTTCTTATGACACTACACAACGGGGCACATTTGCTAAGGGTCCGAAAAGCGCACTTTCGTTGGATTTCCCGATTATTTCCATTTTGCTCCGAATTGACACAGGTTTTTGGCGCACGCGATTGGATTGTGGCGCTGGCTTGCATGAAACAAAAGTTGGGGGGGCCTGGCCATCAGACAACCCGACGGATTAGGACAAACCGCAGAATTTAAAAATGGAATTTTGTCGTAAGATCAAGCACTCACATGCACCAGGAAGAAGCAGGTGAACTCCGGCGGACTTTGGCGCAGAAGCGACGGATGCAGGAACTCGGGCGGACGAGCTTAGTGAATCGCGGCAGACCCGAATCCTTGTCTGACAACGCACCACGGGATCGCAACAGGACCGGGTAAGTCAATAGACCTTTAGAAGTGCCCCAAAATTGTCTGGATCCAAATCAATGACTTCAGTTCTGGACTATACTCACTTTACTACTGTAAATTAAAATTGCAAGTACAATTTACTAGCCGAACACCTTTTTTTTTTAAATATTCCAGAATTTTATAGCAAATACTGCATACAAAACAATATTCAATTCTGCACTCAATGCCAGATGAATAATACATATAAAGTTGTATAAACTGATACCTTTTTTGGCACATTTAAAAACTGAACAAAATAAAATAGATGGCGGAAACATAAATTTTTACTCAAACAACAATAAACTCAAGAATATGTTGCCATTAAAAGGCTGACGGTGTGTATTCATAAGTGAAGTTATTTGCAGGCGCTCTAAAAACTGAAAGTGCTGCGGAACGGCACGGGATCGGAACCTGAAGGCTGGGATATATTTGTTTGTTTTTTTGAGACTAAATACCTTCAGTGTCATTTGCATTGTATCATTTACTCCATCCTAATGAAAGGTGACCTAGTCTCATTTACTTTGAACACATTTGCATATTATTAGTGTAATTAACACCGAAATGTGTCTGCGTCTGGACCGAATGATCATTTCTTGTACAGTTCTGCTCTTAACAGTTGAAACTCATACATATTATTATAAGGCTCGGTAGGTGCAGTAGGTGGTGAACATCCATTATTGATTTTCACATCCATTAGACACATTAATGATTGCATTAGCATAAAAGCAATTCATCTTTTTGTTTCCGCAACAACTTGTCTATAGCTTTGTGTATCGGAGCATTAAGTTATTGTTTTCGTTTCTGAAATTTTTATGAAAAAAACCCCCCATAAAACACTTTTAAAAAGTGATTTAAAAGATACAACTTCAAACATCTCAGAGCCTAAAAGCAGAGACGAAGGGAACAATCTTCAAAAATAAAAAGGGGAAGATTATTATTTTGCCATGAGCATTTTACATGTTTACCGACATAAAAGAGATAAACACATTTAGCTTTGGAAAATATCAAATAGAGAGTTATCAGTAGTGTCTGAGAGCAAAACTGTTCTAGTTGCTAATGGCAACCAATCAGAGGTCAGCTATCATTTTCCCACAGCAGCTCTGATTGGTTTCATGGGCAACTATAAGAGTTTTACGTCAGACACTTCTGATAAATCTCCCCCAATGGCTCTATAGAAAGTGAATGTGTTACGTCTGCGTCAGCGTCTTCCTCTATCTGTGCTAGTAGATTTAGGAGACATTGGGCCACATGCACAGTGGCGTACCGATCGGCACGCCCCCTCCAGGCTTCTGGAGTACTATTAAATGATGCCGCGGCAACTCTGTATCCGAGCTTGCGTTTCCCCTAACACCGCCCGTCACCCCCCAGCCAAACTCCGGCCCGCCCACCCACTTAAACTCAGGCCGGCCCACCAAACAACTCCCACCCAAACTCCAGCCGGCCCACTCACCTAAACTCCGGCTGCAGCCCCCCGCCCAAACTCCATGCCTTATGTGAGGTAAAATTGTGTGAAAAAGTGGCATTTCAGATATTCGGCTATTATCTGTTATGGGGTTCACTGCCAGTATTAACCATTTTTATATTTTGATCTGGCATTTTGGGAAGCAGCGATGAGTAACGTGTTTTGGATTTTTACTGTTTATTTAGTTGTATATCAGTTCTAAGGAAAGGGGAGGTGATTTTAATTTTTAGGTTTTTGCAGTCATGTGGCATTTTTACATAGGATTCATTACAGTGAGCCACTGGTGCATTTTAATAAATCTCCAGAAGCCATATAGCAGACCTGAGGCTGTCATGGCGACCAATCGCTGCTCCCTGATGATGTCACTGGGAGCAGTGATCTCAACAAAGATGGCGGCACCCACTAAATCAATGCCAGCACCAATTGTGGGTATTAGCTGTGGGTGTTTGCAGTGAACCCAACCTCTGTATGAAGAGGGCTCACCCCATGAGCACTCTTCAAAACCCTTTGTAGCTCTGTACGGCGCAGAGCGTGAAGGAGATATAAGTATATAAATGTGTGTAATTGTAAAAATATGTTTGTACAAAATATGTCTATATTTTTTTTTCCAGGGGAAGGGGGGCCCCATGCAGAAGTTTGTCATGGGGCCCAGCACCTCCTAGTTATGCCACTGCACATGTATCATAGTTTTGTCTCTCTGAGGTGAATTGTAGAGACATTTGGCGGCTCTTTTTTGCACCTTATATATGATCCTGTCTTTTTACTTGTGATACATGTTCAGTTTTTCCTATCCTGGCAGGTGCAAATTTTGGCTTCTTTTTAAAACTTTTTGTTGCAAATGTCTCAAATACACATGGACACAAGCAACGTAAGGGGGTTATATGCAGGAGTGGACACAAGCCACGTGAGGGGTTATATACAGGAGTGGTCACAAGCCAAGTGAGGGGGTTATATAAAGGAGAGGACACAAGCCACGTGAGGGGGTTATATACAGGAGAGGACACAAGCCACGTGAGGGGGTTATATACAGGAGTAGGCACAAGCCACGTGAGGGGGTTATATACAAGAGTGGTCACAAGCCAAGTGAGGGGGTTATATAAAGGAGAGGACACAAGCCACGTGAGGGGGTTATATACAGGAGAGGACACAAGCCACGTGAGGGGGTTATATACAGGAGTAGGCACAAGCCATGTGAGGGGGTTATATAAAGGAGAGGACACAAGCCACGTCAGGAGGTTATATACAGGAGAAGACACAAGCCACGGGAGGGGGTTATATACAGGAGTGGACACAAGCCACGTGAGGAGGTTATATACAGGAGTGGACACAAGCCACGGGAGGGGGTTATATACAGGAGTGGACACAAGCCACGGGAGGGGGTTATATACAGGAGTGGACACAAGCCAAGTGAGGGGGTTATATACAGGAGAGGACACAAGCCACGTGAGGGGGTTATATACAGGAGAGGACACAAGCCACGTCAGGAGGTTATATACAGGAGAGGACACAAGCCACGGGAGGGGGTTATGTAAAGGAGAGGACACAAGCCATGTGAGGGGGTTATAAACAGGAGAGGACACAAGCCATGTGAGGGGTTATATACAGGAGTGGACACAAGACACGTGAGGGGGATATATACGGGAGTGGACACTACTGTTAATTTGGGATTTAACATGTTGCATTTTTAATGCATTTTGAAACCTATTACAACAGCTGAGGAGAGGTGATTTGCATAATTACATTACTGTTAACATTTGAATTTACAAAACGCATAGTAAACTCAATGATAACACATGTGTTAACCTGGCGTTTATATTGCGTTTAGTAAACGCAAATGTTAACAGTAATGAAATAAGGCAAATCACCTCTCCTCAGCTGTTGTAATTAGTTTCAAAATGCATTAAAAAAAGCAATTAAACCGCTACATGTGACCTCACCCTTAGAGGTAACCAATAAAAAAAATGTAAAAAATGCTAAAATTTTAGAATTTTGACAAAAGAGGTTACTGTGCAAAATGTTAAACAGTTAAAGCATGTGAAATAATTCTAATTTACATGTTAAAATCGGGTGCATGAAAAAAAAACCTTCCTTTGCAAAAATGGCACAAAAACAGCTAAAATTTGACTATTTGCCTAGCTGAGACTATGATACATGTGCCCCATTGAGTTTTATTCCTACTGTCTCATCCGGCAGTATGAACTGGGCTCTAATGGCTGACAGACCTGATATCTGCCACACCCTTCACTCTGCACTCTGCCCTTGTCTTGCAAGAGTTAACTCTTTGTGCCAGTCATTGCTTGATCTATCCACCAGTGGAGGGGTCTAGACTCACTATAAATGTTCAGCACAGGTGCACGCTTTACTAGTCAAACTTCTGTAAAGCTTTGTTCACACTTGCTCTGGTATCTAATCTCTGGCCTGTATTTCTCACTTTTCTATTGGACTGTGATTTTGTCATTGTTTGCTCCCGCTGTTGCTGACCCATTTTGTCGACTCTGCCTTAGGCCTCTTTCACACATGCCGTGTGGGCACGTAGGCGGCGTACCGTACTGAGCACGGGAAAAAGATGGAGCATTCTCTATTGTTCCCTGTGTTTATGGCTGGGCTCCGTGCTTCGCTATGGAGAGGGGAGGGGTGTGCAGCACTCACTTAGGTGGTCCTCACCCTCCCTCTTTCTAGTCTGTTAGTTGACCTCTATGTGAAGGGCCAAGTCACAAACATTCTCAGAAATCACATGCAGAAATCAATGTTGCAGTATGCCATCCGCAAAACTAAAATACCGCAAAAACAAAAAAACCTTTATGTGCATGAGGCTTAACACTGAGATATATCCAGCTGCTAAGTATAAAGACCACAGAGTATTGCCAAGCTGAGAGCTGAACTAGGTTTGCACAAGTTTTCTACCTCTGAATGTGAAATATTTATTTTATTAAAATTTTTAGAATTTTTCAGTTATACAGTGATTCTTTTTAAAAAAAATATAAAACTGTCAAACTGTTTACAAAATGTTGTTGGAAATAATTTTAATATATGTTCAGCCTTAATCATCAAAATGGAGTTTGCCAGCAGTTTTGACCATACAAAGCTGAATACAGTGTACGGTCCCTGGAGAGATGTATAACCATACCTTTGTGTCTGTAGTAAGTAGCAGCAGGACTGTGAAAAATGAATTTATATTCCAGGATTACAGCTGGATTTTGACCACTGGAGAAATCTCCTCACACTGCTGTGTTCTCTGCACTCAAAATGCTCTCTAGCCTTACGTTCCTCTTTAATATCCAGCCAGAAGCCAGTGCTCTATGTTCAGCTATAATTGTGGAATATACATACATAATCACAGTCCTGCTACTAACAACAGTTTTGGTTACACAGCTCTTCAGGGCCAGTGCCTTACTTGTTGTGCAACTTTGTATGATCAAAACTGCTGGTGGTCTCCCTTCAACTTTTACATTGGTCTTGTTGCCAAATTACAACCCAGTGACAACTTTTTGTGTTGTTATTTCCTTTAGTTTGCTACATTTTTAACATACTTCATATTGCCTACAACCCCTTAGAGACAAAAAGATTTGAAGCTTATTTGCATCTATTTCCTTTAAATGATTCCTGGTTTATTTGCCCTAATGAACATTTTTAACTGAAAGTGGAGGCCTCTGCTCTAATTATTGCCACCATTAGAGGGGTATTCTCGTCTGGGCACCCACATTTAGTTTAATTAATCTGCCATATATATACATTTTTATTCAATTTGATGTTATTAAAAAAAAAATACCCATTTGAAGATAATTTCTCATAAATGTAGTCATATTGTCCCTTAGAAACAAGACTGCTGGAGGGATTGCACAAAGAAACAAAAGGTTTTGTATATGAAATGTCCGGGAGTTCTGCATGTCCCACAGCCGTCCTGTGCTAATGATTGCTGAAGCCAAGCGGTCGGACAGGACTCAATAGCGCATATCTGGCCACCGCTGCCAAAATGTGAGGTGGTCGCATCCAAGTAAGCTATCTCATTACTAAGGGACAACATAGCTACATTTATGAGAAATGATCTTCACACAGGAACATTTTTTTATAACATCCAATTGAAGAAATATTTACATGTGGCAAATGAATTAAATTAAATGTGAATGTCCAGATGGGAATACCCCTTTAATTCACCAATGAGATTAATCTCGTTGTCTTTATCTCCTGTTTTTTCACTAATAATGGAAATATTCCCAAATTATCAATTTGATTCTCTTATGTAAAAAAAAAATGGGGAAGATAAATCTTGCTTTAGTTTTTCTAGTTGTCTAGTTCCGTTTTTGTCTAGGTTTTTAGTCATATTTGTCTTTGGGTGCTTTCACATGGTGTGTTCTTGGTCCTTTATAAACAGACTGAAAATGCATGTGTTTTCGTATGTATACCATGTATTTGGCTGGTATAAATCGGTTTATCTTCATTTCTAGAAGTGCAGAAATCTATATATAACCAGCCAAAAGCATGGTAAATATACAAAAATGAATGCATTTTCAGTCCATTTGAAAAAGGACCAAGTTGCATCCTCCGCACTAGGGAGCAATGTCAGACTGTCAGGTACAGGTGCAAATCAACACAAGGAAAATCCACCTATGGGTGATGCCTAAGGATGGTTTTCTGACCATTTTAACCCCTTCCCGACGCGCACCGTACTAGTACGGCACGCGCCGGGTCCCGGTGCATGGAGAGGGCTCGCGGGCCGAGCCCTCTCCATAGCCGGTAAGTCTTTGCTGCAATGCTGCCGGCGGCTTCAAAGAGATGGCACAGCATGGGCGCCGCCATCTTGTCGTGGATCGCTGCTCCCCGATGACGTCACGGGGAGCGGCGATCCATCGCCATGCTAACCTCGGGTGTTCCGAATACCCGAGGCTACTTCGTTTTAACCCATGCATTACAATGTGCTAATTGCACATTGTAATGCATGGGGAGTAAAATCCACATATACTGCCATACTGTAGTATGGCAGTATATGATAGGATCGATCAGACTACCTAGGGTTAGAGTACCCTAGGGAGTCTGAAAAATAGTAAAAGTAAAAATAAAAAAAAGTTAAAAAAAAAAAAATTATAATAAAAAAAACCTAAAAATTTAAATCACCCCCCTTTCCCTAGAACTGATATAAAAATAAATAAACAGTAAAAATCATAAACACATTAGGTATCGCCGCGTCCGAAAATGCCCGATCTATCAAAATATGATAATGTTTTTTCACTACGTTTAACCCCGTAACGGAAAATAGCGTCCAAAGTCGAAAATGGCATTTTTTTGCCATTTTGAAAAAAAATTAATAAAAATAATATATTAAAAAGTGATCAAAAGGTCGCACAGTCCCGAAAATTATAGTAATGAAAACGTCATCAAAATTCACAAAAAATGACACTATCCACAGCTCCGTACACCAAAGTATGAAAAAGTTATTGGCCCCAGAAGATGGCAAAATAAAAAAAAAATATTTTGTACAGGAGGTTTTAATTTTTTTAAATGTATGAAAACATTATAAAACCTATACAAATTTGGTATCCACATGATCGTACCGACCCAAAGAATAAAGTAGACATGTCATTTGGGAAGCAGAGTGAAAGCTGTAAAATCCAAGCCCACAAGAAAACGTCACAAATGTGGTTTTTCACCATTTTCACTGCATTTGGAATTTTTTTCCCGCTTCCCAGTACACGCCATAGAATATTAAATACTGTCACTATGAAGTGCAATTTGTTACGCAGAAAATAAGCCATAACACAGCTCTTTATGTGGAAAAATAAAAAAGTTATAGATTTTTGAAGTTGGTGAGTGAAAAATGGAAGTGAAAAAACTAAAAAAGGCCAAGTCGTTAAGGGGTTAAAGCATGCATTTTCAGTCCGTTTCAGTACCTGTCCAGCAAACGCGCAACCACAAACAGGCTTGGCGCAAGCTGTCAGACTAGGTAAGTGGTGGCGAACTCACCCTGCGACATTCCTGCGGGCTAAGACCCTGCCTAAAGCAGATAAACCGCCCTGATAAGGGCAAACCCACTATCAGGAACCTATCTGACAGTCCCTGAGCGACCCTACAAGATGACAGGAAAACCTACTTCATCTGGCAGCTGCTGGATGGTGGAGCGGACAGGTAACCGGAATACAGATATAGGTCAGTGTTCACACTGGTAACAGAAACTGACACAGGACTGAACAGGTAACCAGAATACAGGAATAGACCAAATTTCACACTGGTGCACAGAATACAAACACAGGACTGAGACAGGGACAAAACAACAGATATTTACAGGTCTACAGGCAGGTAATACACAGGTCAGATACAGGTACAGGTACAGGCGGGATATACACAGGTCAGGTCCAGATCAAGCGGGCTATATACAGGTCAGGTACAGATACAGGAAGACAAAAGGAGACAGGTAAGACTGAACTAGATACACAGGCAAGACAAGACTAAAAATAACCAGCCATATCTGATGAGACAGGTATATAAGGCAGTTCCCGGTCACGCCTCCAGCACACACTGGGGGAACTGTCCATCAGGCTAGTAACCCTTGCTGGGCAGGACTAAAATGCAAGGAGCAGGTTGTGGCTCAGTTAATCCAAACACAAGCAGTAAGCCACAGTTCACACACAAATAAACGCCATGTATTCCA
The DNA here is from genome assembly GCF_040894005.1 of Engystomops pustulosus. Lineage (NCBI taxonomy): Eukaryota > Metazoa > Chordata > Amphibia > Anura > Leptodactylidae > Engystomops > Engystomops pustulosus. Next base: position 177,323,541 of record NC_092415.1, on the reverse strand, counting down.
CCAACTGCGGATAGTGCGACATTTACGCATGCATTTTTGAATGTTTACCATGCATTTGGCTGACACAAAAAAAGTCTCCCAGACGGCTGTCCGATAAATCTCCCCCTTTCTTTATATAATGTTTTTGGTTACATTGGGGCACATTTATTTACCCGGTCCATTCGCGTTCCAGTGGCGCGTTCTCTGCGGTGGATTCAGGTCTTCCAGCGATTCCCTAAGGTAGTTCCTCCAACGTCCACCAGGTGTCGGTGCTGCGCTGAAGTCCGCCGAGGCCCGCCAGAGTTCACGATGCTATACTTGGTGAAGGTAAGCGCGTGTCCAGCGACACTTTTTTTTTTAAAAATGCGGCGGTTTCTCCGAATTCGTTGGGTTTCTGTTCGGCCAGATTTCCGTCGCGTGCATGCCGACGCCGATGCGCCACAATCGGATCGCGTGCACCAAAAACCCGGGGCAATTCAGGAAAAAACGGCGAAATCGGAAATATTCGGGTAACACGTCGGGAAAACGCGAATCGGGCCCTTAGTAAATGACCCCCATTGCCTGCATATTGCAGCCAAAAGAAAGGAAGGCAGGGATTTTGCTTTTGCAAAAAATCTGCAACTTTGGTGCTTTAACATTTAGAAGAAAGGTAGTGATAAATCTCCCCCAATAACTACCTTTACTTTCCTGCCAAATTACCGATAACCAATGTAAACACAGCAGAGCATTGGAAAAGGTTTAATTGTATACTTACTCCATTCCGGAAATTTTTTAATAATCCTCTGCTCGACAAACACTAACAAAGACGCAATTTATGCTTCTTGCGTAAATGAACAGGGCGAATAAAATAATAACGCTTAATTCAATAATTACTTGTGTTGTGGTGAATACTGATTTTGTACAGAAGTTAAAACAATGAAGTTAATGAACGTGTTATTAAGAGCTTTTCTGCTGGTTATCATGAAAATAAATTGATGCTCCGATTTGCTCTAATACTCGAAACAAATGTGCATTAGGCAACATCAATATTGGTAGATTGTAGGACACAACGCAAAATATCTAGAAGGAACGTGAAACGCAATGGAACATTTTGCCAATATCAGGTGCGTACAATTATGTTAGACATCCCATAGCTATGAACCTATATTTACCCACGTCCCCCCACAATCAATTACATGCATTTAGATGAGTGCCGACTTTGAAGCTTAATAACGGTATTTATTTACCGCTATAGAGTGACAAATGCAAAAACAGAGTTCACAAATTGTACGACTCAATCTAGAAAATGTCACTGACGGATGTAGACTGTTTTTGTGGAGTAATTATATGTTTGATGCCCAATTTCCTTCATGAAAATACAGCTTACTGGTTTATAGAAACGTCTATATGAATTATTGCAATAAAACATACTGTATATTTAAAAATATTGAATTTCTGTTGGCATTAATATTTTTATGGCGTATATAGTTTAAATATCCACCTAGGGTGGGCAATACTTTCTCTTTCTGTGTCAACATTTCTGTACGAGGTCTTGTTCTTACAAGAAAAGCTGTATATATAATGCAAATTTGCAATATCAAGAAATATCTATTGATGTGACCTTGGATTGTCCATTTACTATCAATGGCATATCCACATAAGAAGAGAACATGGAACCTGCAGTAGTAGTTGGAAGTAATGAAACTGGAAGTAGTTGCCTCCATGCTGTTTGTGGCGGCCTGAAGCTGTAATTATATCTATGGCTCCCATATAAATGCAGCCGCTACTGTAGTAACAAGTTCTGGCCACTACACTCTCTATACTATCTTTTTATAAGCTGAACATCTAAATGGTGTGAGCAGTAGTTATGGACAAACTGTAAGGGCAGGACACGGACAAGAACAATGAGCCCTAATTATTAGTCCCCCAAACTATCACCTGCCTGGTCCAAACTAAACAGTCGCCAATTCCTTAGCTTCGGTCACTTCCTAGGTAGGTGAAAACATGTAACAACTAGATAGCAAGTAAGACATGAGAATAGTCAGGAACGTGGCCAATATCAAATAACCTGTGGAAAGCAAGACTAGCAAGAACCCATTTTTGTTGCCCCCGGAACCCGACTATGGTAGAATTCTTCCCATGAATAGCTTCTTTGTCTGCACACTGCAGTGCTCTCTGCATGCAGCCCCTCCCCCCTGCATTACAAGACCTGCTCATAAACAAGCACTTCCTGCCGGCAAGCTGCAGTGGGAGGCGACTTAATTTGCAAACTACAGGCAAGATAAGATCTTAATAGCAGGGGAAGGAGTTTTAGCAGAGATGTGTGTTTTATAGCTCAGATGTAGCAGTGCTGAAGTGTGTCATTGTTTGTTATATCCTTCTCATGGATCTCATCATATCTCATCTCTTATCTGTCCCATCTCTCTTTTTCTATGTGTCAGATGCTAGTGAATTCTCAGAAGTGAAAGTGTAGATAAACCTGTATTCTGATAAGCTAACCACATTGTCAGCACATGGCATCTCACAGCACTAGAGGAATCACAAAATGTCTGCTTAGAGAATCCCCACCCACATTCTGAACTATTAAACTTACCATAACTGAGAGTTTTGAAAGCTAAAATGGTAAAATAAGGGGGTTAAAAATTATCTTTATTGCGAAAACATCACTAGGGGATTAAAATTTGAGAACTTTCTTTCATGTGCAAACCACTTTGATCATGAGAATCTAAACAGTGCATCAAGTCAGGCATACATCCTACTGCTCTATTCACTGTAAATGGTATTGCTGGACTGAACTCAGCTATCTACAGTCCCATATACAGTGGCATTGTGTATTTTTAACTTCTTTATTTAGAAGTCAGAACAGAGCTCCTGTTCTCTGGATATGTGGGAATCTCAGCTGTCAGATCCCCAAAAAATCAGAAATTCATTTACTATATGTTAATCCGGTATAACTTAAAGGGAATCTGTCACCAGGTGAAACACTATGAAACCACAATATGTACCTGTGGCCGGTTGCCTGTGTGACATGTATTTATAAAGTGTAAACGCTGCCTGCAGACAGAAACATTAACTTATATTCATAGTCCTCTTGCAGTCAGTGGGGTGGGGTTCCGGGCACAGCAGTCAAGAAGGCACCGGCCCTCACAGCCGCATCTTTACATAACAGCGCCTCCTTTCTCTCTGTAATCTCCATCGTGTCTCAACTCTCGCGCATGCGCTGTCATCTCTGCTTTGACCTTACATGTATGTGGATCCTTAATCTCAAGATTGGTGTAGGTCTTTGAGAAGCATATGCATCTATCATGTATTTATGACATAACTTATGCATCTGTTATAAATATTAAACGTTTATATACTTATATTACCAATACTAATGAAATACAGCAGCATCTTTTAGGTAACAAATTTAGGTCAGCGGATGGTTTATTGACATATTGGTGGCCCTTCATCTGCCAACAGATCTCAGTGCCGGTGATGTGGTTTCATGCTTCTATTGAGTACCAACTGGAACTTACCAAGGTATTTCCTAATGAACTGGATGCTGACTGGCCCTGCTTCTTATACTTCCCAAACCTCAGGTCTACATAGGAATATTGGGGCTTATTTACAAAGGGTCGGGTTGCTCACTGTAGTCGGACTTTTCACCCTTTTCGGGTTTGCACAGCTCTGACAGGTATTTAACAGGTGTCCGTGCTGGGATTGTGTCTCCCGTGATCAGTTTCTGTCGCAGCTGCGCTGGCTTCCACAGAAATTGGGGGACGTGCATTCGCACGATCTGACTGATTCGGACTGAGCGCGGGATTTAACTTTCAAATTGTGTCGGAAGACAATTCACTTTTATGCTACAGAGGATGAACTCCGTCGGACCTGAGTGGGGAAGCGACACCTGCAGGATATCGGGCGCTCGATCTTAGTGAACTACGGCACAGTGCATTATCGTCAGAAATTCGGTGAACTTCAAGGAACGGGTAAGTAAATGTGCCCCATTGTGTTGTGCCAAATAAACACAATAGCAACATATCAAAGTGGAATCCGATTATATATAATTTTGTGGATTAGGAAAATCTGTTACCAATTCATGTTTCAATATATTTCTGACTGTTTGGAAGTTAACACTTGTAGCTTCAATAAAACAAGGCAGTTATGAAATATTGAATAATCATTAAGTTTGACGTCATTTTTTCCTCCTCAGACCTCTGCCATAAAGAAGTCTTCACGGTCTTGGTTATATTATTTATTCCTCGAGCTATTTTTATCAAGGTTGCTTCGTCTCATAGAGAGTTATCTGCTAAGAATATTGATGCTCCCAAAAATAAAGTAACAAGAGGAAAGAAATGTATTGTTTGCCTTTCACATCCTGCCAGACGGTTAATCCATTTTCCATTTTTAACTTATAATCAATATATGTCTTTAAGTTACTTTTTCATTATATAGTTTTCTTGTAATGAATCTGATATGAGGCACATTGGTAGGAGACTTTATTATGCAACGTTCCATAGTTGATTACACATAGACACAATCAGGTCAAAGAAAGATTCTGGAGATAGTTATAAATTCTCATGTGTATCCCTGAATAAAGATGATATTTATGCAATTAATCACAAGCACTGGATGTATTTACTAAGACTTTAACCAGCAACACTGAAAATACATTCTGTATATATATACCGTATATACTCAAGTATAAGCCAACCCAAGTATAAGCCGAGACCCCTAATTTTACCACAAAAACCTGGTAAAACCTATTTTTTTTACTTGAGTATAAGCCGAGTTTGGGTTTTCAGCACATTTTTTTGTGCTGAAAAACTAGGCTTATACTCGAGTATATATATAATACTATATATATAGTATTACAAACTGTAAAAATGTATTCCCCTATTCAGTTTAGTATAGCTGCTTTTGTTGCTGATACACTATTTGCATATTATTTCATCTTTTTATCCTATTATACCTAGAACTGTATTTTATATTTCAGCTTTTTGCTTTCATTATGACGCCTCCAGTCTTTCTATTATCAATAAATACATTTAAAATTGTCTCATTTGAAGACATTGGAAATTCTGTTGGCAAAGCTCTGAAGTGGATGAGGGTTAAACCTCCGCTCCGCTACCTCTCAGTCAGCCATAACACTGTGGAACAAATAAAAAAGTTTTTTTGTGGTGTTCCTGGAGTTTTAATCTGATTCTGGGTATTTTTGAGCTTCTTATTATACAAAATACCTTACATTTTTTTCTAGCAGCTCTAGTATATGAGATTTTGTGCTTTTCCATCGAGGAAGAAGAACAATGGAAGAACGGTACCATTGACAATGGGGAACACATATGATGGATGATTATAGTTAGAGCGTCCAGCTTAAACACCTCATTGCAGAAATCATTGGAATGAGGTTTCAGCAACCTGATTGAACATCTCTAGTGTACAGCCACAAAATATAACATCATCATTAAAATTCCTTTGGCACAATATTGGTAGACCACTAGTTTGAGCAGCAATATGACATTTATTTATCATATAACATTGATTTCCAATTTTTTTTTTATAAATTTCTATATTTTCTTATATTCATATTACATTCAATATTAGATTATATTCAATATTTTCTTTAGTACAATATTGAGTTTGAGTAGCATATACTTCGTGAGGTCGCAATGCCAGATTTCCAAAAGTAGAGATTGTAGAATCATTTCCGCAATCCGTTCCCCAAACTTACTTAAAAGCAGTTCCAACTTTTATGTCACCAAAATGAGTGTTACCAAGCGTAATGCTTTCTCGTGGCTGGGAATCCCTGCCAGTTATTTGGCTACCTACCTGTAAGTTTGTTCTGCCTAGCCTGGATTAGAGTTGCCTACCTTCTGCTTAGTCTCTTGTCTCCTGATTTTGTACTGTGTTGTCTTTTGTGATTTTGACTGTCATGGTATCATGGGCATAAATATCTTGTTTTTTGGCAAAATGTTTAACATAAATAATGATAATATTCTGGTAATATTGTTTTTTTTATAAGAAGGTAAGTATTTGTGTTTGCAGTCATCTTTGATGGCAACCAAACATCTAGGAGACACTAATAGAGTTATCCATTTGTATACCATTGAGAAACAGATTACTTATGGGGTACTTGATAGATCAATGTTTGATAGATACCCTTTAAAAAGTTATACAGGAATTGGGAAATTTTAAAAAAGATTTCTATAAGGCATTTTTTAACTCTTCACTAACCTTAATCTGACGTATTTACTAATCTACTTGTGTATCTTCCCTCCTAATTTCCAGCATTTCTTATTTCAAATCCCCATTTTATATCCATATGCCTCTGTACATAATCATGTGTCAAACCTCACTTATATAAGTCTATAGATTTTTATGGATCTGGCTACACTTATGATACAGCTCACTCCACTATCAATGTTATTTAGCCCGATATTAGCAGCACTTCTCCATCGGAACTGTGCGCACATCGTACCGAGCGCTCCATCCACATGACACACACTGCGCACGTGCCTTTCTCTTTCCTTCCCCGAGATTAGGCGCGCGCGCGCGATCCCACTGCGCATGCGCCAGCGTTTGCTACCTGTTAAATACAGTCGGCACAGCAGTGCCTGCTTGTTTACAGTCGCCACACATCTCTTGCCCGGCTAAACAAGTAAGTATCGTAATCTCCAGCTCTGTTACAGAGCAACACAATATGTGAGTAAACTGCATTAGCCATATGCACAATTATTTTAGTCCTCTTTTTATTCTTCCAAAATATTAATCTATTTATAAATCCCCCGTCCAATTAGGCAATTATCTATTACACATCCCAACATTTGTATCTATTTATCAATTCATCTGTATCTACCTATCAATTTATCTATATACACAGATGCACCCATCTCCTTAAATGTATTGTTAAATTCCATTTATCTGTTTGCAGCAAATTTTCCACATTCTTTTAATATTATTTTTATGTGTAACTCTGCATCGTTTTATGCTTGCTTAAATGCATATGATCACTCAACATTTTCTACTTTTAACTATACTTCTATTTTATCTATGTATTTACCTATATTTTTATATACATATGTCCTGTTTTTTTGTTGTTATAAATATTTTCTAGTATTGGTCTGATGAAGGGTTATCCCGAAACGCGTCACCTATGAACCAAAACATTGTTTATCATTTATAATAAAGACGAACAAAGCTTTTTATCAAAATTTGCTTTGGTAATTTATTGCTGGTTACAAGCGCACCCATCCGCAAAACCAAACTCTTTCTCCTGCCTTACCCATACTCTCACGGTTCCGTTGGATACCGGTTATTGGAGCGTTTGGGAGCTGCTGAAGTAACCTTAAGGAGAAGTATCTACCAAGGGTAATAGATACCCCCACAATTGTTTTCTGCAACCTTGCAAGTTGCTTCCAGGTGAGCACCTTTCAATACTTACCTGACAACCAAATTCCGTTATCACACGAGGCGCCGTCCTCTCTCGTTGTCTTTTTTTTTTTCTCTTTCTTAATCTGAAACGCAACCTTCATATGAGAAACTTATCGGTCTTAGAGGCCATCTCCATTCACACCATCCTATTCCTCTGTGTCAATTTGCTTGCCTTTAATTGGATATCTTAGATTGTATTACTACCTGAGGTTATTGATAGTGTGTTAGCCAGTCTTACCAGGTTTGATTAATTGCTTTTTTTGAAGTGGAAGTGACTTTAAGAGGTTGTGTTTACCAACCTCCAACATGTCATCCTGTCAATACTGTGCCTGGGAACTTAAATATCCTTCTAAATGTGTTTCAGGAGGCTTAACCTGCAATTTAGATGAGTCAGGGAGGATGTCAAAAAAATAATCCAGCACTGAAACTAGACAAAAATAACTTAACCATGACCTTGTCTGAAGAAAACTAAAGCTTTATAAAATACAACAAGCAACATTTTTTTCTTTCCTTATAAGAGTCTAAGTTCTTGTATTAGACTTTTCCATCATTGACTCAGAAAAGTACCATTAAGCTACCAGCAGATGGAGCAATCACTATGACAGCATGATATTTCTTGGTTTGAAAACATTCAAAAACGTAATTCTGGTTCTAAATGTTTTACGAAATTGCATTGTTATATTTATTCCCTTATTGTGCCAAAGGCTTGAGGGTTTGTTTGTTTTTACTGTGAGTTTGTGCCCTTATTCATAGTGGAGAAGTTTTATTTATTTGTACTATTAATTTATGCAAAGTTTTATAAAGTCGTGACACAATCCAAATAGTCAATGGAACTTATGTCTCACATAAAGGTTGCAAAGTGGGACATTTTAAAGTTAAACTAGACAGTCCACATTAAAGTTAGACTAAAACTGTCTGCTTGTACTTTGTACCTCCTATTAGTTTGTGTAGTTTATGCCAGAAAACTGCACCATAATGGTTTTGCACACGCTGCTAAGCCCCTCTTTTTTTTATGTTCACACCCCTATCGTGGTACTACTTGGTCTAAAAGTGTACAAACCCCTTGATAAATTTTGCACGAGGCATTTAACTCAGGTTTTTGCCAAAAAAGAGAAGAGACTGGAAGAGACTAACAACCTGAAAAACATGGAAAGAATGGTGGTTTCTGTACAGCCGGACACACTCCAAATGTAGGTCATTTTATGACATTGGATAGCCAGTTTTACCATTCTGTAAAAAGTAAGTCCTTTGATGATTTTAAAACTAGCTTATCCAGGGCCAGATTAAGGTAGCTGAACGCAAAATCTGTCGGGTGCCCCCACTGAAAGTAGCCCAGACAGTGGCACCCATTACTATTTTAAATGATCATTAATATTCTATACTTTCTCCTACTTAAATGTTAGCCTAGCTGCTGGCCTAGCTGGCACATAAGCAATGGCAGTGGTACTGTCTGCTAGTCATCATGCCAGTCCCATATGTCACTGCTTCCCTATGAGTTCTCTCACCAATTGGGCCGAGTGAATCTGTAAGGAAGTAAACCTTACACTGACTGGCTAGGACTTGGCTGGAAACTAGGTACTGTTTAGTTAGGTACTAAAAAAGGGGGATCAGATGTCACTGTGCATGCAGTGCTGCTGCTGAAAAGAATTCTGCATGCAGATTGCAATTGAGTATTGCTGGGAAGATGCACTCACTGACAGAGCCAATGTGTCACTGTCACAGTTTGACGACAGTCCCACGTGAGACACAGTGGCACCAACGCTGTGCATCACTTCCTGAAACTGTGAGCTGACTGTCAGATATTGCAGGTGAGGGCCCCATTATAAGTAAAGTAACGGGGGCCCTTGGGTGCACGTCTCTGGAACCCTCCTTATAAACCAACCCTGAGCTTATTATCTACTATTCCTCAACTTATTATTAATAATTATGGGTTTGGACATGTCCTTCTATGCCTTCCAGCGTGTTCAACCCTTAAGATATAATGCACTTGCACACTATTTCAGTGCAGTCATGAAGAACAGAAAATATTACCTCATAGACAAGGCAATAACTTAGTTCATTATATGATTTACTGGCACCAATTACAGAGATTGTCGATTATATAAATAGACTTTGCTCCTCCAACATGATCTTATCAAAGTGCCCTCCTGTACCACAAGGGTAGCTCTTTGCACTTCTTTTTCTTTTTTGCCTGCCAGCTATTTCCATCATTTGTGAAAGTCTTTTATCATCTCTTGCAGAATGCTGTGTATGTTTTGACGTAATATCAGCCACAAAAGTGTTCCTCAAATTACTGCATGGTCCTCTTGGGTGAAATTCACTTTTACCTTTCAGCTAAAATGTCAGTGTTTTTATATATACTGTACACTAAATTTCCTGCAATCTGGCATCTGTTACTCTAGTGAATAGAGCTCAGCCGATTCCCCAGCACATAACTGCAATATACTGTGCAATATATTTCTCAAGACCAAAAGCAGATGACTGAGTGAATAGAAACAATTGCAAAGTTTTTCACATAAAACTTTTTTTTTTTTTTCGCTGTGGAGGGTCAAGAAGTGAATTAGTGAAGATTTACAGTGGATTGCAAAACTATTCATCCACCTAGGGCCTTTAATAATTTTTGAATGCAATCGAAACGTAGAGGTATTACATTGATATTATATGCAATAAAGACAAAATATTTGTAAACCGTAAAGAAAATATAAGCTTCTTAAAATCTTTGCAAATTAAAAACTAAACCTTGGGGAGTGCCCTGCTCCCCCACTTTAAGCCCCTCACTTATAGCAGCAATGGCTGCTGCAGGTTTATGTGGTTATGTCTCTACCAGCTCTGAACTTCTAGTAGCTGTAATTGTTACCCATTCTTCTTTGCAGAATGGTTCTAGCTCAGTCAAATTAGTTGGAGAATATTCATTATCAACAATTTCAGGCACAGAACAAGTCAAGGCACAGATTCTCAATGATATTTAGGTCCGGACTTTGACTGAGCAATTTTCTGAATTATCTTTTGTTTAAACCATTGCATTGTTGCTTTTATTAGAAGTTTCAAATTTTTGTCCTACTCGAAGGTGAACCTACTACCCAATTTTCAGGTTTTTGTAGCCTGGTTTTCCTCCAGAATTGCCTTTAGCTCCATCGATATTCTCATCAACGTCAAATCAAGCCACTCTTACATAAAGACTCCGGAAAATATATGGGAGACTAAAGGATTAGCCCTTACAAGAGGGCTATCCTACTATAGATTAGATGAACCTGCCACTGGATCGACCTTAATAAGTAGATCTGTGGTGGTCAGTTTTGTTAAAAATGAAGCTGCAGCAAATATAGAAAGTTTGATATTGGTTTGTATTTTGACATTGCACAACCTCTATTGTTCATTCTCTGCAGTATATCAAAAGTTTTATCCAATATATAAATAACATTTATCTACTGAGTATAAGTAATATAGTTTGCAAGTGTGTTAATCAGTAATTTAATGGCACTGCATTAACTCCAAGCTTTATTTAACAAGCTCATGCCGTGGCCATCATTATTGTTATAGGAACATAGCCGGATAGAAAATTTTCTGGGACAACTGTATAACACAGGATGACTGCAGGTATAACATTATGCGGATAATTCATGCCTCTCCCTTTGTAATGGTATACAGAACAGGCACGGTGAAAATTGTAGCTACTACAATTATCCTTTCTATGGCAGTCATCAATGGGCAATTCATTTGTTACCGTTATCTTTCAGCAACAGCACATATTAGGACTTTAAGTCTACCGCACGTGACAAATCCCTAAAGTATTCTATCTAATGCTTTCGAGTATTAATACAGGGATAACTATTCTTTTATGGATTATTAATTCAAAAAGTGAACTTCTGAACCAAATGCCGAGGCTCATTAGCAATTCAAATAGAACAAGCCATCAGGACTAAGTCATATTTCACAACGCTGGAGGAGGAGGAAAGGGTTTTATATTTTCAGTATATTGTAAATTAATATTTCCCCTGTGTGACGATTGTGCACGATCATTTAAGAAACCGAAGTAGCAGCATTTTTTTTCAAACTGAAACACTACATTTAACTTAGAGGTTTCTCAAAGTGCTTCCGTATTTCAGGATACAACTGCACAACAACACTATCAAGCTTTGCTTTCAAGGCATATCTACTCCAGGCATAAAACAGTTTCATTTTCCCCAAATAATTTATTTTTAAAACTTTTTGACTTATTTGTTTTTATGAAGATTATTGACGAAAATGACTACATGAAAGTGTTTGATCTAATTCATCAAGTATGCAATGAGTAAAGCCAGCAGACAAGATTACAAGTTGCCTAGGGGTATAAGATGCAGCTAGAATATATAACTGAAAAAAATAGCTGGATTAATTGTTTACAGAGAAGTGATTGCATCATCCAGTCTTGTAAAGTGACCTAAGTCCAATGATTTTCAGTTCAAAAGAGAAGAAATAGTGTCTGACCTTTCTGAATGTTGAAAACACCCAGGCTGCTCTGCTTGGGGCTGTGATTGATAGTTCCCATGTAGAGGGTAGTTGACCTGGCTGGGCTGGGTATGTGTTTTGGGAAACCTGCGTGGTTTAATTCGGAACTTAGCATGTGTGTCAGTTGTGGGTGAGTGATGAATGGCCAAGGTTATAAGTTAATGGTAACTCCTCATATACTTGATCAGCCTCTCACCCATTGCTGGTTATTTTATTCTCTTGATCATTGTGATTATCTATTCTCTATTTTGCTATTGCTGTATTTTGACCCCTTTCTTCAGCTTTGTCTAACGATTCTGTACTTCACCGCCATCTTGGTTTTTGACTCGGATATTCTGACTTCAGTTGTGTGAGTCTTTCCATCTGTCTGTCTCTCTGTTAATGTTTCTTCTGTTCTGAGCACTTACTTAGAGTAAGGACTTCCATACAGTTGTCTCCTGCAGGTTAGTGCTGTACTGGCAAGTAGGCAGGAACATGGGCTGTGGGTAGCTCAGGACCTGCACCTCTGTCAAGGTAGAGAAAAAGGTGCAGTCTAGATAAAAAATCTTATAGAAGATGTCTGTTAGTGAAGCCGTAACCATAAAATTACTTATCTTTTAACCAAGTGTTTATGATGAACTTAATTGTTCTGAATTTTTGATGATTATTTTAAATTTTTCTGTCATGGACTATATTAAAAAAAATAAATGCACAGTACACTGCTGAGGCTCTCGACACCATGACCAGGTGCCAAAAACGTCTATCTGGACTGTGATTATAGTTCCCCTTATGTTTGAGTAAATTAGGCAGGCAAAATGGGAGGAATTATAATTATGGACAGTATGTAGAATAATAAATAAGTAGGACAGCACCCAGGAGCGACAATTGTACTTAATCATGTGTATATCACACCACATTGTTTCTAAAACGTACATTCTGTCACGGGTGCCCCGGCGACATCTCGGTTCGCAGGCACACCCGTGGCGGCACCCGGTCCAGCCTCACTTACCTCTCCACGTTCCTGCCTTCTAGGGTGCGCTTGACAGGACTTCCCTTTGTGATTGTTTGTTGCATGTTGACCTCCTGTTGTGACCCCACACCTGCTCTTGACTCTGCTCCTTCGCTGCCAACCCTGACCTCCTGCTCCATCCCTGACCTACTGCCTGTACCTGGCCATGAAATTTTCTGTTGCTTCTGTACCTCGACCTTAGCTGCCACCTCGAACAAGTCGCATCTGAGGAATGACCTGGTGGCACCACGCCACAGCAAGACCAACCTGCTTTGCACACTGAGTCTTTCTCAAGTCAGGTTTGAGGGCTTTTGTAGTACTTTTGTTTGTTTGACATCAAGATGGCTGTGCCACTGTTTGATTGTTGGTGATAGGGCTGTATGTTGGAGACCTGAGTTGAAAGTGTAAGACTTGGATTTAGAGCCATTACTAAACTTGTGGATGCCACAGATTTGATCACCCTACTTTGATCTGTAACACAGGAACACAGCTTTTCAAAAGAGGTATTCAGCTTTCTGTAGTGATCTCTAGATAACCTCCTGTATAGGCTGCACATGAGCACCTAGCGCATTTTGGTAATGTATATGTATTAAATATGCTTATAAATTTGAATTTTTATCTTTGGTAACCACCGGGTGAGATGTAGGCTGTCTGGTTAGTTGGTTCCCTGGAACATTCCAGATGCTGAGTCCAAAAGTCAATAGAGGCTTGGCCTTGGGTACTGGGTCCTTAGACTGAGGTATTTCCTTATTTACTCTTTCCTGAGGAAATTTTTTGTTAGAAGATATCAGAGTTGATTTGTGATGCTAATGTAGAAGAAAGATTTACCCAGTCCTGCGAAGCACTACTGCAAGGTTGTAGACAGTTCTTACCCCAACATTGATAAGAGAAGGATCTTATACCTATAACCTGCCTATCAAGATAGCGTTGCATGCCATCAGCTTGGAAAGTTGCTCAGTCTGTCGCTGTTCTTCAAGTTCTGCAATAAAGGAACGGCAAGCTTTTCTTCATTTTAGTTCCATGCGTGAGTCCCTTGCCAAAGCCCTTGAACCATCAGCCTAGACCCATTACAAACATCGGGAGTGTCTCAGAGGGCACGCTGTTACCACATGGCTTCCCTCTTCACGCTTCAGTCTGCTGGTCCTGATGGTGTAGAAGAGGCCTTTCACTGGTGGTGTATTATCCCGACTTCATGGCAAAGCTTTATCCATCCAGCCACTCATGTCCTGTTCGCATGCACTGTTAGGCCCCTGTGGGCTGTTGTAAAAGAACCCACACCTGTACTTTTATTAGGTCTCAGTAATGCCTTTCAATTCCCAACCAGAAGTAAACAGCACATGGAGCAGAAGGAAGACATCTTATTTTAAAGTACTTTGTAGAAATTTTTCAGACACTGTAATCAACTATCTTTGATCATGTCTGGGGATGGGGACTCCAATGCTCAAGATCAGTGGAAGTCTCATTTCTGTAATCATAACATATACCCTTAGAAAAGATACATACATAGTGTATGAGTGGTTCTAATCTATTCTACATTGTATTCATGTTATGTGACATACAGCACAATGGACCAATCGTTGGAACAGTCCAACAGGAAAATTTTAGTGCAAATTTAAGTAAAAAGTGCAGGTGCGTGCTGCTTATTTGTTCATTATTATAACTATTTTCTATTTTACTTTTAAACATTTTTATTGAAAATTTTATAAATTTGTATTTGCATTTCACTGTAGTTATTATATTTGCCCTAATGTGTATTCTTCAATCCTACTATTTATGTCTCCTTGTCTCCTCTGTTATAAAATGTGGTTGTGTTTTTTTTCATATTTACATTTTGACAGCATTTTCTTGTTTGTCACTTAGGTTGATAAATAACAAGATAAAATATATTGAGGAAAAATAAACATATTTCTAACAAAGAAACGTCCTTTTGTTGACCAGAGCTAATAATTGCATTGGAAATGTGAACCATAAAAGGATATGAAACAATAGTTGAGCTGAGAAGCAGATCCGTTTGGTTATTATTATGGATACATATATAAAGCGTTTGCTGATTTATAATTATCAAAAGACTGCAAGCTCAGAAATTATAATTAAATGATCAGGGCTGCTATTAGAATCACTGCAGGTATTTAAAAAGAATCTATTAAATACAGTATATTATTTAGTATTTTCTCCGAATTATATCGCCCCCCCTAATGAAGGCAAAGCACTAAAAACATTGCAATTTATAATTTAGAAAATTTTTGGTTGATTCACAGCCAACAGCTTTCAAGAACTTTACAAGCTGTGAATATGTGGACAATACTGTCTGACAAGTGGATTCGTATAGATGTCTTATTCACACTGGTAATGACAGTAAGCCAAAGATTTCCAAAATTAAGAGCCTGTTGAGGTCACTGATTGGCAGAATCTGATACTGAGACATTTTAAAGAGGACCTGTCAGGGCAATTTGGAACAATTATGGACCAGTAGTTTAGTGTCCCAAATTGCCCATTAGTAAGTCCCTCCATTGGCGATATCAAAAAAAAGTATGCTTACCTAGAGATGGGTCCTATGAGGCGCATCGGAAGCCACTTTTCACCTTTCTGACACTGCCCATTTTTTCAAATCTGACATGTGTCACTATAAGTGGTTATAACTTTGGAATGCTTTAACACATACAAATAATTTTACATTTTTTTCTCGTGACAGTTTGTACTTCATGTTGGTGGTATGTTTTGCGTTTATTTTTGAATAAAACGGATATTTGGAAAAATTCTACATTTTCAAAATTCTAAATGTTCTACTTTTTCCACAGACAGTCATAACAGCAAAAAAAACTTGATACCTAATGTCTGGTTTATGTTAATATGGTATTTTATGCATCCTCTCATATTTGTAAGATGTTATGGGACTTTGAACTCTAGGTGCACTTTTTCACATTTTCATAAAAACCACAAAATCACGCTATTGAGGGACCTGGTCAGGTTTCAAGTCACTTTAAGACGCCTATATAAAATTAAAACCCCATAAATTACCCCATTATAGAGACTACAAGCCTTAACGTATGTAAAACAACTTTCATGAAGTTTGTTAAACCTTTAATTGTTTTACAGGGGTTAAAACAAAATCAGATGGAACTTTGGAATTAAAATTCTTATTGGCTACATGAATGTGTCTTAAAATACCAAATCACTCCACAAAATTTGATACCCAATTTCTCCTGAGTGTAACAATGCCCCATATGTGGTGGTAACCTGCTGTATGGGCACACGCCAGGGCATTGAAGGGAAGCTGCGCCATTCAGAGCAGATTATGCATTGTCCCTTTTTAACCCCTTCCCGACATTTGACGTAATAGTACTGCATCGCGGGAGGTGCGTTCCCGCAAAATGCAGTACTATTACGTCAAGCTTCTGGCGCTGGCTCCTGAACGGAGCCGGCGCCAGAAGCTGCGGGTGTCGGCTATATATTATAGCTGACACCCGCCTCTAACACCCGCGATCGGAGATTTCTCCGATCGCGGGTGTTAACCCCTAACACGCCGCGGTCGCGCTGACCGCGGCGTGTTAGAGGCATTTAAAGCCAATTATAGCTGAATCGGACCCCCCCGCGGCGCTTACCGGGGGGGTCCGCTGCTCCGATCGCAGCCCCGGGACTGCCGGTGCCCGGGGCTGCGAGATCTTTATCCGGAAGCCGGGTCCGTGCCTTCTGGCAGGACCCGGCTGTAAGACACTGGGCATGCGCAGCATTACATTACACAGTGCAATACATCTGTATTGCACTGTGTAACCTTTAAAAAAGCTTGAACAAGTGATCAGAAGATCACTTGTTCAAGCTTAGATGTCAATTACTGTAAAAAAAGTCAAAATAAATAAATAAAGGTTTTTTACAATAAAAATAAATAATAAAAGAAAGTGAAAGTCCCCCCAAACACCACATTTCCCTTTACACAAGTAATAAAGTATAAAAAACACTAAATCACGAAAAAACCCCACTTATTTGGTATCGCCGCGTCCGTAACAATCTGTACAATAAATCCTAATCATAATTGGACCCGCTCGGTGAACGTGGTAAAAAAAAAAACCCAAAAACTTGCCAAAAATTAAAACTTTTTATCAAATTGCTTTACAAAAAATGTTCTAAAAAGTGATCCAAAAAAGTTACAAGCACCAAAATGATACCAATAAAAAGAGCAACTTGTCACGCAAAAAATAAGCTTACAACCAGCTCCGTAAACCAAAAAATACTATAATTATGCTGCTATAAAAATGGCAATACTAAAACAAATGCAATTTTTTCTATTCTAGTTTTCCTTCAATAAAATTGGACAAATAAAAATAAAACTATATAAATGAGGTATCACCGTAATCGTAGTGATCCGTAGAATAAAGATAATATATTATTGTTATGCTACAGTGAACACCCCCCCCCCCAAAAAATGCTAAAAATCCAAAACAAGAATTGATGATTTTATTTTCATCCACACGTAAAAAGTTAATAAAATTGCTTCAATAAGCTAAAAACCCACTAAAATTAAGTTTTTTACAGTGCATCTCGTCTCGCAAAAAATAAGCCCTTATTTGTCTAGATTGCTTAAAAAATAAATAAAGATTGTATAGCCTATTCCCAACGAGCGTTGTTATAGAACGGTGCGGCGGGTAGTGACTTTCCAACACCGGTCAGGGTAAGACGGCGGCTGTTCACTGATCAGGGTAAGACGGCGGCTGTTCCTGACAGCCATCCATCCTGCCCCATGGACCAGAAGGGTTACGTCCCCCCCACACACCCCCAGTTTATTATCGCTGCTATTGGCTCATCAATTCAGACGAGCCAATAGCAGCGAATTTACTTATGACGTCAGTAATACCGGTCACCATGTCTGTAGACACGGTGATCGGGGCAGGGTGGCGGCTGTTCCTGACAGCCACCAATTGTGCCTTGCGGTCCAGAGGGGTTTTGTTGCCCCCCTCTGTCCATGTTTGCCGCTATTGGCTGGTCGATTTGGTCCAGCCAAAAGCAGCAATATTCGTCACAATGGGCATCGCTAGGCTGAATAAGAGCAACACTTGGCGATAATTTCCCTACTAATTTCCCAGGGCAGCATTTTCCCGGTGAATTCTGCTGCTTCTAATGGTAGGACTCAATAAAGAGTCTGTTCCAAAAGAGGAGTTAGGATGGACACTACATACTAAGGATGGACACCATATACTAAGGATGGACACTATATACTAAGGATGGACACTATATACTAAGGATGGACACTATATACTAAGAGACCTGCGACACCTCCAGAGTGACCAAAGTTTAGTTGGTCCCCTGGTATATTCTACCTCCTTATACACTAGACATTCACAATTCACGCCCAACCTGTTGTGAATTAATTTTGGTAAAATGAATAATTGTAACAACTGTTATGTCCCGTTGCTCCCTATACCCCTCGATTATCTCATAAGGGGCACCACATAACGGGCACTGAACTTTCCAGAAATAATTGAAATTTCCATCTTGGACTCCATTGCACATCATATTTGGAAACCACCTGTATGTTCAAAATGCTCATTTCACCACGTGTATTACACTACACCACATATTACACCTTGCTATATTCCCCAAGGGGTGTACATTCAACAATTAGGGTCACTTTTCGGGTTTTCCTCTGTTTTGGTACCACTACGGCTCTCCAAATGTATCCTGACACATGTGAAGGATTTCTTGCAAATTTGGCCTCTAAAAGACAAACACCCCTCTTTTCCTCTACTGTGCGCCCATAAAGCATTTTATATGCACATGTGGGGGACTTCTACACTCGGGAGAAATAGTTTTACACCTTTTTTGGGGTTATTTAATATATTATCCCTTGTGGCTTACATAAATTAGGGGTAAAGTGACATTTATAGGAAAAATTTTCACCTTTTTAATGATTAGGGCCTAATTGGATCATTCACCTATAGGGGCAAATACATATATTACACATTGCAAAATTCTCTAAGGGGTGTGCATTCAAAGATTAGGGTCACTTTTCGGATTCTTCTCTGTTTTATACCACTAGGGTTCTCCAAATGCATGTCAAACATTTCTGTCAAATTTGGCTTCTAAAAGGCAAACATTCCCCTTTCCTTTTACTGTGCGCCCATACAACATTTTATATACACATGTGGGGTACTTCTACACTCGAGAGAAATAGGTTTACACATTTTGGGGGGTTATTACATTTTTTTATCCCTTGTGGCTATATAAAATTAGGAGTAAAATGACCTTTATAGGAAAATGTTCTCCTTTTATCTATTTAAGTCCTAATTAAATCAAACACCTTTACGGACAAATACACATATTACACCTTGCTAAATTCTCTAAGGGGTGTGCTTTCCAAAATGGTGACACTTGTTGGGGTTCCCCTCTGTTTTGGTACCACTACGGCTCTCTAAATGCATGCTGACACATGTAAAGGATGTCTGTCAAATTTGGCTTCTAAAAGGCCAACACCCCTCTTTCCCTTCTGAGCTTCACTGCGTACCCATACAACATTTTATTTGCATGTGTGGGGCAATTTTATACTCGGGAGAAATGCTAGTACACATTTTTTGGGGTTGTTTCATCTTTAATGCCTTATGGGATACAAAAATTAGCCGTAAAAGTGACTTTTTTGGGAAAATGTTCACCTTTTTCCTTTTAGGGACCTAATTGAAGCAAACACCTGTAGGGGTAAATACACATATCACACCTTGCTGAATTCTCCAAAGGGTGCACTTTCCAAAATGGTGACACTTGTTGGGGTTCCCCTCTGTTTTGGTACCACTACGGCTCTCCAAATGCATCCTGACACATGTAAAGGATGATTGTCAAATCTGGCTTCTAAAAGGCCAAAGCCCCTCTTTCCCTTCTGAGCCCTACTGTGTACCCATAACACACTTTATATGCAAAAGTGGTGCAGTTCTGTGCTTAGGAGAAATAGTTTTACACATTTATGGGGTTGTTTCATCTTTTATCCCTTGTGGCTTACAAAAATTTGGGGTAAAAGTGACTTTTTTGAGAAAATTTTCACCTTTTTTCACTTTTGGGGCCTAATTGAATCAAACACCTGTTGGGGAAAATACACAAATTACACGTTGCTAAACTCTCCAAGGGGTGTACTTTCCAAAATGGTGTCTCATGTTGGGGCTTTTCTCTGTTTTGGTACCATTATGGCTCTCCAAATGCATCCTGACACATGAAAACTTTTTCAGCCATATTTGCCCTGCAAAAACGAAACAGCGCTCTTTCCATTCCAAGTTCCCCCCTGTGCCCGTACAGCAGGGTACAGTGACAAAATGGGTATTGGCATACTCAGGAGGAATTGCCCTAAATATTGTAAAATGCATTTTCCTTTTTAACCCATTGTGAAGGTGCAAATTTTAGTGTTCAATGAATCTATAGTAAGATAAAATTACATTTCTCTAATTTTACTTTCATTTATCTTTCACCCTCATGAAACGCTCAAAGGGTTAACAAAATTCCCAAAGGTTGTTTTGAATATTTTGAGGGGTGTAGTTTCTAAAATGGTGTCATTTGTGGGGGTTTTCTGTCATGTAGGCCTTATAAAGTCACTTCTAACTAAATTGACCCTCCAAAAGTAGGTTTTGATGATTTTCGTGAAAATCTGAAAAATTGCACCTAAAGTTATAAGCCTCCTAACATCCTAAATAAAGGAAAAGATGTTTGAAAAATGATGCCAAGTTAAAGCAGACATATGGAAAATGTTAGTTATCAAGTTATTTTAGTGATATGAACAACTTTCCAAAAAGTAGAAAATTTTGAATTTAGAAAATTTAGAAATTTTTGCCAAATTTCCATTTATTTCATAAATAAATACTAAATATATTGATTAAATTTCTCAACCAGCATGAAGTACAATGTGTCACGAAAAAACAATCTCAAAATCAACTGGATATGTTAAAGCGTTCCAAAGTTATAACCACTTAAATAGACACATGTCAGATTTAAAAAAATGGGCCGTGTCAGGAAGGTGAAAAGTGGCTTCAGCGTTAAGGGGTTAACGGCTATATAATCTTTATTTTTTTTCCAATTTGGACAAATAAGGGCTTATTTTCAGCGACACTAGATGCACTTTACAAATACTTCATTAGCTTATTTATGAGATTTTATTAACTCTTAAATGTATATAGGGAAAGAAAATTTTCAATTAAAAAAAAAATTTGTGTCGCAATAATAGCACTCACATACACCGAGACAGAGAAGGTGAACTCCGGCGGACTTCAGCGCAGCAGCGCCACCTAGTGGACATCGGGCGCACGACCTTAGTGAATCCCGGCATAACCCCAATTGGAGAACGCGCCGCTGGATTGCGACTGGACCGGGTAAGTAAATCTGCCCCATTATCTTTATTCTATGGATCACTATGGTTACGGTGATACCTCATTGATATAGATTTTATATATTTTTTACAATTTTACTAAAGAAAAACTAATATAGAGAAAATCTAATTTATTTTCATATCGCCATCTTTTCAGAGACATAACTTTTATATTTTTTGGTTGACAGAGCTGGTTTAGGGCTTATTTGTTACGTGTTGAGTTGTCCTTTTCAGTGGTACCATTTTGGTGCACATAACTTTTTTGATTACTTTTTGGAACATTTTTGTGAAGTGATTTTTTGAAAAATTTACATTTTTAACAAGTTTTTGGGGTTTTGTTTTTACGGCGTTCACCGAGCGGGTCCAATAATGTTAATGATTTATTGTACCGATTGTTACAGATGTTGCAATATCAAATATGTGGGGTTTTCTCATGATTTTGTGTTTTTTGCACTTTATTAGGTAAAGTATAGGGAATGTATAGGAAATGTTGATGTTTAGGGTACTTTCAATTTATTTAATTAATTCTTTTTTATAAAAAAAATGTGTTTATTAAGTGATGCGCATGCTCAATATGTTATAGGCTCCCAAACAAGATTGCGCAGCCCCGGGGCACTGGCAGACCCTGGGGCTGCCATCCGAGCAACAGACCCCCCTGGTAAGCGCCGCAGGGGGGTCTTTTGCACAATCTAGTGCAAAAGACCATAACGCCGTGGTCACGCAGACCGATAGCGGGTGTTAGTGGCAGGTGTCAGTTATAATATACAGCCGAAAAACACAGTTAATTAAAAAAAAATAATAATATACAGCCGACACCCACAGCTTCTGGCACCGTCGCCATTCAGTCCTTGCCACCCGTGACGTAGTACTACGTCCAATGTCTCCAATGTCAGGAAGGGTTAAAGGCTGAGGACTTTCTAAAGGATGATTTGGGACACTAAACTACTGAACCATAAGGACTTGTGGGTGGACAGGTTCTCTTTAACACTTTATACAAATGTTTGTGTTGGTGATGACAAAACACCCCCTATATGGAAAAAGGATTTGCATGGATTGCTCAGGTGTGATTCTGGCAGATTCTTCAAGCAGGATCAAGGATTGTATACCCAGCACACTTACATGCTGATATGTGTTCCCTGGGGCCGGATCCGGTATTCTTTTAGATTCTCTTTAGCACTTTTTTTTTTTTTTTTACAAAAAATAGGATTTCAAGTTACGCAAGTAAGTCTGAGAGGCTCTGGGCTCCATAGCTGTAAATTGAGCCCAGAGCCCCTTAGCTTCATTTGCAAACATTTTACAGCCTTTTTTTTAAAACAAGGATATAAGAAGCTAAAAGAAGAGCAGATCCTGCCAGAGGGGGCACGCACCAGTATGTCAGTGTGCTTGGTTTTCAATCCTTCATCCTGGTGGTAGATTACCATTAAACACTCTTAAAATACTGAAGGTTCAGTATGAACTCAGAGCTTAAGTTCCTTCGATAGATTTTCTATTGAATTGAAGCCAGGTGATACGCCATTCTTGCATCTTTATTCTCACTTTCTGAAACCAATTCAAAGTTTACTTAGCAGTGTTTTGGAATTATTGGCTTGCTAAAATGTCCACTCTTTTTACAACCTCATCATCCTTGTAGATTGTCAAATTGAAAAACAGGGTGAAATTATGTAAAAATGTAATTGTGCCCACTGTATTCCACCTCAAGCATTGCAAAAATGAATAATATCCAGTTAATTTCCACACCAAAAACTTAATTAATAATGATCAAAATGTATATATTCCACAATGATGGCAATGAATATGGTGGTACATCACACAAAAAAGAAGCCCCTTTCACCTCTTAGTTCAAATATTAAAAGTCATGAGTGTCTTAATATAAGTAGGCAAATACAATTTTCTTATGAGACGAAATCTTAATTTTTCTAAACACTATTTAAATTTGGGATCTCCTTTATCTAGTTACACCAGAACATGGCCTACTTCAACTGTAATGGGGTCCCAATGAGTTACTCACAGCCTTGGCTTACTTTTGATAGTAGGCCAATAATATAGTAGAACCTACCGAACAGTTCATTTCAATTAATGGAGTCCTTAGCTTGACAGTAGCTAAGATATTTGATATTTGAATACATAGTTTGCTATTTTTTAGAATATTTTCATTAAAAAAGTTGTTATAATGCCAGAGAAAGCCCAAGAGCCCTTCTGTCCTAGCCCAAACTCAGTATAGATTAACAACTTTTGATGTGTGAGTCTGTATGCATCACCTAAACTGATAAACACTGTGGGGCCGGATTAACATGCATTGCACACCACATCTACACTTGTTGAGTAATCAATAAATCAAAAAAATGATACAGACATAATCTGAAACCTATGGCAGTTATTGGCTTCCAGTGCAAGTGATACACCAGAGCTAAAAAATAAGATCACTGCACAGTCCACTCTTATAACTATTCATTACTTGTTTTCTTTATAGAGCTTTTATTATTATTTTATTATTATTATTATTATTATTATGTTTACATCTATGTCTCCATAGTAACAGACTGCAAAAAAGGTCTTTGTAGTCTGATACTCTTTCCATATATACATTTGCTGATGGTTTTAGAAGACAATGACAATTAATAAGCTTCACAAGTCTAAGTATATACAGGCGGTCCCCTACTAAAGAACACCTGACTTACATACGACCCCAAGTTACAATTGTACCTCTGTATTTTGGTAATTTATTGTACTGTACAATAAACAGCTGTAACAGTTATCTCAGGTGTATGTAATTAAGATTTATTGTTAATCCTGGTTCTTATGACAACCTAACATTTTTAAAATCCAATTGTCACAGGGACACAAAAAATTTTGCCTGGAGATACAATTATAAAGTATACAGTTCCGACTTACATACAAATTCAACTTGAGAACAAACCTGCAGAACCTATCTTGAGCGTAACCCAGGAACCGCCTGTACTGCACAAACTACGTAGCATTGACATCACCCATATTTCGTAAATGATAAACAATTTACGTCAAAGAGAATCTTAACCCCTTCCCGACATTTGAC
Organism: Engystomops pustulosus; assembly: GCF_040894005.1. Lineage (NCBI taxonomy): Eukaryota > Metazoa > Chordata > Amphibia > Anura > Leptodactylidae > Engystomops > Engystomops pustulosus. The sequence continues at coordinate 177,299,310 of NC_092415.1, read as the reverse complement.
GTAATAGTACTGCATCGCGGGAGGTGCGTTCCCGCAAAATGCAGTACTATTACGTCATGCTTCTGGCACCGGCTCCTGAACGGAGCCGGCGCCAGAAGCTGCAGGTGTCAGCTATATATTATAGCCGACACCTGCCTCTAACACCCGCGATCGGAGATTTCTCCGATCGCGGGTGTTAACCCCTGACACGCCGCGGTCGCGCTGACCGCGGCGTGCAAGGGGCATTTCAGAAGAATCGGACCCCCCCGCGGCGCTTACCGGGGGGGTCCGCTGCTCCGATCGCAGCCCCGGGACTGCCGGTGCCCGGGGCTGCGCGATCCTCCTTCCGGGAGCCGGGTCCTGCCTTCTGACAGGACCCGGCTGTAACACACTGAGCATGCGCAGCATGCTCAGTGTGTTACATTACACAGTGTAATACATCTGTATTACACTGTGTAATGTGAAGAAAAGCTTGAACAAGTGATCAGTGGATCACTTGTTCAAGCTAACCTGTAAAAGTTAATAAAAATGTTAAAAACACTACATAAAAACACTACATAATAAAAATAATTAATTAAATAAAGTTAGAGTCCCCTAAACACAAATATTCCCTATACACATGCAATAAAGTGAAAAAAAACACAAAATCGCCAAAAAACCTCACATATTTGGTATCGCCGCGTCCGTAACAATCCGTACAATAACTCAGAAACATTATTGGACCCGCTCAGTGAACGCCGTAAAAACTAAACCCGAAAAACACGCCAAAAATGTACATTTTTCATAAAATCTCTACACAAAAATGTTCTAAAAAGTGATCAAAAAAAGTTATGTGCGCAAAAATGGTACCACTGAAAAGAACAACTCAACACGTAAAAAATAAGCCCTAAACTAGCTCTGTCAACCAAAAAATATTAAAGTTATGTCTCCGAAAAGATGGTGATGCAAAAACAAATGAGATTTCCTCTATATTAGTTTTTATCCAGTAAAATTGTAAAAATAAATGAAAAACTATATAAATGAGGTATCACCGTAATTGTAGTGACCTATAGAATGAAGATAATATAATATTTTTAGTGTACGGTGTACGACCCCCAAAAAATATGAAAAGAAAGTAAACCAAAATTGACAATTTTCTTTTCACCCATACATTCAAGAGTTAATAAAATCTCATCAATAAGCTAATGACCCACTTAAATGAAGTATTTGTAAAGTGCATCTCATGTCGCAGAAAATAAGCCCTTATATGTCCAAATTGCCAAAAAAATAAAGATTGTATAGCCAATAAAAAGTGACAATGCATAATCTGCTCTGAATGGCGCAGCTTCTCTTTGATGCCCTGGCGTGTGCCCATACAGCAGGTCACCACCACATATGGGGTATTATTATATACGGAAGAGATTGGGTATCAAATTTTGTGGAGCGTTTTGGTATTTTATCCACTGAGAATTTGTACATTTTTTGAAAAACATATTAATTTAGCCAAAAAAATTTTACTTTCAAAATTGCATCCGATTTTGTTTTAACCCCTGTAAAACAATTAAAGGGTTAACAAACTTCATAAAAGTTGTTTCACGTACGTTGAGGGTCGTAGTTTCTATAATGGGGTAATTTATGGGGTTTACTTTTATTTAGGTCTCTCAAAGTGACTTGAAACCTGAGCAGGTCCCTCAATAGCAGGATTTAGCGTTTTTTATGAAAATGTGAAAAATCGCACCTAATGTTCAAAGCCCCATAACATCTTACAAAAATAAGAGTATGCATAAAAAACCATGTCCACATAAATTAGACATTTAGTGAATGTTAGTTATTACGTTTTTTTGCGGTTATGACTATGTATGGAAAAAGTAGAACATTTTGAAGTTCAAAAATCAAAAATTTTTCCAAATTTTCACCAAATATCTGATTTTCTCATAAATAAATGCAAAACATACCACCAAAATTTTTCAAATAACCTGAAGTACGATGTGTCACGAGAAAACAATTTTAAAATCACTTGGATATGTTAAAGCGTTCCGAAGTTATAACCACTTATAGTGACACAGGGCAGATTTGAAAAAATGGGCCGTGTCAGGAAGGTGAAAAGTGGCTTCAGCGTTAAGGGGTTAAAAGAATCTGTTCAAATTCCCAAATCATACAGAATCTGGCCTGTACCGGTCAAATTAGTCGATTTACTGAATTTATTTTTACCACGTCAACCCAGATGTTCAAATAAATGTATTTACTCACATTAGATGTAATGAAGAAAATACTAGATATGTATAATTGTTATTGGGGAGATCAAGGTTATTAAAAAAGTTTCTAAAAACGATCCTGTTGCTGATTGCTGCTCGGAATCATAAAGAGCTTTGTCGGTGAGAGCTGTTAGGTCTGATCAATGATCACCAAGGGCAATTTAACTAGAAGAAAATGTAAACATATCCCTGTTATTCATTGTGCTGCAGTGTTAAATCTTCGATATTAAGGCTACTGATGTGAAGAAATTTCATTTAAGAGTATTAAAGTGCCATATGCTAAAGCGTGCAATTACATAATTAAAGCAGAGAAAGTGTGAAATGTTTCTTTCCAGGCTCACATAACAGATGCTACTCCCCTAAGTCTTTAGGCATTGTCGATATAGAATCTTTATTTTATTTAGCAAGATCAGCTGAAACAATAAATCAGGCTAATGTTCATTGCTTTAAATATAAATGCTGCCATGGCAGATTTGCCATTTACCAATCGAAGTTAGAATCCAACTCTTCATGAATAATTTATCTTCTTTGTATCAAAAATATTGGAAAGATCTGTTTCCAAATTGAGCATGACGAGGTGCTCTTGCCTTCTCTCACAGCAGGAAGTCTCAGCAAGATCCCATGCAGTGTTTCTATAGAAAATATTTTAGCATTCTTTCAGTAAATAACAGAGGATCCAAGATTTAGGGTTAGTTGTCACACATCACACTATTGAACCTCATCATAACTGTAAGGCTGCATTCACACTACCGCAAGGGGGACGTATATACGGCCGACGTATATACGGCCGATATACGTCCCCCATAGACGGCAATGAGCGCACGGCGCCCTACGGGAGCGGTACGGTGCAGCACACGTGCGGCACCGTACTGCTCCGTGCCCCGTGAAAAAATAGGACATGTCCTATTTTTTCAGGGCATACGGCGCCGTGCGCCATATATCCCTATGGAGAGGGGCGGGGGTGAGCAGCGCTCTCCCCCTCCTCCTCTCCCCGCACGCTGCCGTGTGCCCGCCGTGCTACGGTACGGCGGGCACCGGTCGTGTGAATCTAGCCTAATGCTGAGAGACACTGTAGTCTTAGGATGTTGTAGATTTACTGTATTGTCTGAAAAGGTGGCTTTGTTTTCTGCTTGCAACCTTTTAACCCCTTTTTTCGTTTTTCTATATTTATTTTTTGTTGTCTTAAGGCTTGTTTTCTTGTACTTCTAAGCAAGGGTATTGTATGTACTAGGAAGCTATAAAAAATTCCAAAATGATGAAAAAACGCTGTACCATATTCTTGTTAGTTTTGACAGATTTTGATGTGCATTACAAATTACACCTCCCCTTTATTCTTTGGGTTGGTACAATCACAAGGATACTTAATGTATATAGGTTTTACTATATTTTAATCAATTTTTAATCCTTAAAACCTTTTCTCCGCAGAAAAATGTTTTGGTTTCACCATATTCTTACACTAAAAAAATGTTCATACTTTGGTGTCTGGTCTTGTGTAAGGTATCATTCTTTGTGGGATGTGATGATGTTGTCATTGCTACCATCAACCTTTTGATTGCTTTTAAAAAAAAATTTAAAAAAATATGTATTGTAAAATGTTTAAAAATTTTGTTTCAGATGTGTCAGCACTATTTTCCTTTACGTAATTCACCTCTGGGAATATCTGTTTTTATATTTTGACACATCTACTATTTAGGGATACAGTGATACCATCATATTTAGGGGTTTTTTTTATATCAGTTCAAGGGAAAGGGGGGTGACTAGAACTTTTAGGGTCACAAATCAACCCTTTTAGATGTTTTTAAATGGAGGGAAAAGAAAAATTCAAACTTAAATACTGGATACACATCCGATATGGCATATGGAATTTGCAACAGGAGATCCTACGCTGGCATCCCAATGAGGTAAGTGAAGCTGGGACAGTAATACGCAGTGAAGCTCTCTGAAGTCTGATCATTCCGCCATCTACTGCAATACTACTGTGTATATCTCACCATGTTGTGTGGTTGCAGACACTCTATTCATGTTTTTCAGCAAAATTGTGCTACAAGTACTAACTGCAAGATTGTTTACACATGGAAAAATGTGCATCCTTACCGTAGAGCCACAAATTTTTCTATAAGTTTTCTATAAGTTGTAAAGCATATGGCATAGTTGGTATCTACTATATTGCACAGCCTGTAAGCCTTTGCATTGACAACCAGTAAGAATATTAAAAAGAAGAGCTCATCCACCTCCTGATAAGGTGACAATATTCATCAGCTGGATCCAACAGGCACATACAATGTGGCTCAAAATATAACGTTTGCCCAATATTAAATCTATAATAAGGAGGAAAAAAATCCAAAAGGAATTCTCTTTTGTTTTTATACAGTACGTTAGAGATTTTTCTGACGATTTTTCATATACCTTTATTAATATGGATTTACACTGGACTAATTCTGCTGAGAATATAAAAGATTGAACTTGGATCAATCCACAAATTAACTTTGAAAATGAAATTCAACGACATTTATTAACTGGAAAGATCAATTATTTATTTTTACAAGGATTTTGCTTGTCAAAACTTAAAGGGGTATTTCCATAAAGACAAGATTCTTAAATATACTCAGGATAACAAAATAACACATTCTCTAATTCACTGTTAAAAACAAAATACAGCATTTCACAGATATAATTCCAACGTGTCTAAGTCCTGGTGTTTACAATTTTGGTTGCCCCTGGACGACCATGAAACTTCTGACTATGGTTTGATTCTTCTCCTAAATAGCTTCTCTTGTATGCACACTGCAGTGCTTTCTTCCTCCTCCTTTTCCTCCTGCATAACAAGACCAGCTCAGACACAGGCACTTTCCTGCTGACAGCTGCATTATGCATAGTTACCAGCTACTGACAGATAAGGTCTTTATCCAGGAGGGAGCCATATAGCAGAACTGACTCTGTGTGTGCTATTTGTGAGTTAGCAGAGCTGAGAGTGTCATAGTGTTTTATATTCATATCATGGATCGCATCATCTTTCATCTCTGATCGTTCTCATCTCTATTTTTCTATGTGTCAGATACTAGTAGAATGTACAGAAGCTAAGTAAAAGTGTAGATAAACCCTGCACTCTGATGATCTAAGCACATTTTCAGCCCACAGCATATCATAGCACAGAGGGATCATGAAGTGTCTCCTTAGAGAGTCCATATCCACGCTCTGGATTCATACACTGACCTGTCTAGGGAGTGATAGGACCAAAAACAGCAATAACACTGACTAAAATTGCAAAGTAAGGGGTTAACAATTATCTTTATTGTCTAAACATCTCCTTTTATGCCCATAGCAGCCAATGACATGGAGGTATACTTTGCAGCAGGAGATTGTGCATTGTCATGCATGAAGATCCTTTTTCGTACCATGGACGAAAGTGGTCAGGAACCCTACAGGGGCCTAGCAGCTCTCTCCCCATGATTCCAACACCTCCTTGCTGACGTTGAAACATTGTTGGGACATGGTGCCCATCCAGCTACCATCAATTACTCCACCCATCTGGCCCTCCAGGTTTGCACAACACTCATCAGTGGAAAATCAGAGGAAAGTACAATTTGCATAATAATTTAGGACGTGGTGTATAAACTTGTCAATTTGCCTGCCGGATAACGTGTTAAATATTGAATTAATGTGTATAATATCAATATAGCAGGTGGAAGTTGGAAGTAAAATCGTGCAAATATAGGATCCTCAGAACCTTCAAAGCAATTATAAGATATTTACGTATGCCTAGAAGCACAGTAGATCCAATGATCTTCAGGTACAATGGAGTCTTGAAGCCAAAATATTTTTTTTTGTTTTTTTTTTTTCAGTTTTGAGACGTGCAGTTAACAGTTTTACAGATGTTGCCATCAAATCTCATAACACACCACAGCAGGATATTGGCCAACAAAAGCAGTTGAAATCAATAGAAAAATAGTCAAGTTAAGTCGCAAAGGCTTTAGGCGGTATTTACACTGACGCATGGCTACGGCTGGGCGGACACACGTCCGGCACAATGGAGAGGAGGAGTGACTCCTCCCCTCTTTATAGCAATGCATTGGGTACAGGTCATAACACTGGGAAAGATAGGCCATGTCCTATCTTTTTCCCATGTACGGAGTGGTACACTGCCACACATGTGCAGCACCGTATTGCTCCGTGCGGCCATTGCCGTCTATTGGGGACGTATGGACGGCCGCAAGTTTGAGCCCTTACATACGACCCCCCATACGCTGGTGCATGCAGCCTAACTGGTAAACTGTTAAGGTAAAACTATCCAATAAAAGTCAGGTAGAGAGTGTGATATTGAATGCCTATCTTTTTTATCTTTTCAGACCATTTGGGGTCTGACAGTTATGACCCCCAGCAAACAGATGATTCCATGAATAGGAACCAGGTTGTAGCTCTCAAGGACAGCCACCCGCTAAAGTAAAGAAAGCTTTGCCTGAGTGGCTAATATTCAATGGGTGAAACTATGTCCTCACGTCTCCGACAGTTGTGTATAACAGCTGTTCAGTGGGCTGCCGGTTGTCATACCCCCCATTTAACTATTAATGGCCTTCCCTATGGATTTTATGACTATTAGGACAAAGCTAAATAAATTGTGGAATCCAGTCACACTGATTCTAGTTGCTTTTTAGTAGTTTCATTTAGAAATGCAAATATGTGTAACGTTTCGGTCAATCCCTGACCTCGTCGGACACAATTAGACGATATATATGATGTGCATTGCTGCTGTGCAGGCGGGTAGCGCTGGGAGGAATGGCGGGGAGTCCGCTCTGTGGGAAGGAGCGCTCCCAGCGCTACCCGCCTGCACAGCAGCAATGCACATCATATATATCAGCTAATTGTGTCCGACGAGGTCCGAAACGTTACACAAATTTTTCATTTCTAAATAAAACTACTAAACAGCAACTAGAATCAGTGTGACTGGATTCCACATTTTATTTACATATGGGATTGGGACCCTATCAAGAGCACCTGAAGCGACCATAGTAACGGTGTGCGGTACGACTCCTAGACTATTAGGACAAAGCTGAGAGGAACCTTGTACCTTTTTTAACTCTTTTATTCTTATTAATATTTATCGCATAAATAATAGGAATTGCATAAGGACAGTATAAAAATGTATTTATGTAAAATGACCAATTTTGTATTTTTAAAAAATTCTACATTTTAGTATTTCTCAAAATAGTTCCACTTGGAATATATAAGACTTTCAGACTTCTAAACATAGCAACCAGGTCATTCCAATCAGTAAAATTTCCTGAGTGATCTTCAATGTGTCATTTGGACTTGTGTCTCTGTCCTTATTTAGTATTGTATTGATTGTTCTATGTTGAGTGAAAGGCACTTGTGGTTTTTGGGTTTAACTTACATCTTTGTCATTGACTTATCTTCAATATCTCATTCTAAGTAATCACATTGTCCGTTGTCCTTAAAAGCCACTAAAATCAAAAGGTCATTATGTAAATAATATTCAGTAATACAGAGTTATACATGAAGGAGCAACTGTGTCAAGGAATATATGAGTGCTGTGGCTTCATATACAGAAAAAGGGCTACAGTAGTAGAACCCAAAGCTCTATGTACATTTATTTATATGACACTAGTGGTTGTCCCATTAAGATAATTCTTTTTAGTTCTATTTACATTTTGATCACAGCAGATAAATAGGAAAGTAAAGGAAAAGACTAAGTCCCTTTCTTGACATCTCTCTGTCCCAGATGATGGGGTGCCCTGTGGTGCCACTGCCCATCACACTGGAACCAATGTCCACAATACTCATGTCCATAGTTCATATGACTGCTCAGCCAATCAGTGGTCTCACTAGTCACGTGGTGTTTATGTTCACTTTACCACTGTAAGACAATATAGATCATCCTAATTAGCAGGACGTTGCCGCTTAAGGATGACCGATATCATCTTCAGGATTGCGCTGTTCCATATAACCTGGTCCCTGCTGCGTCTACTCGGCATGAAGACTGTTCCTCGATCGAGTACAAATGTGGCAGTTAAGGAGCGAGACAGAGGAAACAGGGTTCCCTCTATCCCTCCCTCGGCCCCCTGCAACGCGATCGCTGGGTGCCATGGCAGCTGGAGATCTGATAAAGTCCAAGACTTGGTCTTATTGGCAAAATGTCAGTAAATCACTGACAGATACAATACACTGCAGTACAGAAGTACTGCAAGTATTATATAAAAGATCAAGGTATCCCCATTATAAGTCCCCTTAAGGGACAGTAAAAAAAAGTTGAATAAATTAAAAAAAAACTATTATTTGAAAAAAAACACTAACCACCCATTTCCCTATATATATATATATATATATACTGTATATATATATAAATAAATCAACCCCCCACAAACACAAAATTGGTATCGTCGCATCCCTAGCGACCTTGGCGAAGCATCTATTACCCATATAGTCAGGAGTATAAAAACTAAATTAAAAATTGCAATTTTAGTGCTTCCTACCTCCCAAAAATATGTAATAGATAGCGAATAAAAAGTCAGATGTACCGTATAATTGCACAGATTGCCTTTTCCCACAATAAACAAGCCCGAATAACCCTTTTTTGATTGAGGAATACACTTGCCACCCTTCATTCAGCTAAAAAGTATTTCTCTTATATCCACATTAAATGTGTTATCTTACCTAGAATACAGCCTGGTATGGGTCCTTCAGCAACTAACATTTGTAAAATCTACACCATGTATGCTTCTGTTAACATGTACAGTATCTGGAAGCATAAGGAGGAGTAAAACTCTATGGAGGAATGCCGAGATTTCATATGATCAGATACATACATTGGGTAGATTTTTCTAATGTTAGTTGGTAAAGGACCTTAGATGACATCCCCCTGTACACATGACATAGGGAGGTGTAGAAGTCAGTCAGGATGGGAGGACACGTTCCCTCTGGCTTGCTGTTGGAACTTGGCTGAGCCAGGTAAGACAAATAAGTAGATTTTATGGAAATATGAGGAAAAACATTCTTAGCTTAAAAAAGGCTGGCATTTAGCAAATAGGACTCTATGGAAAACCATCACTATCTGTATTTGTAAAAAATGTGGTGACAGGTTCACTTTAAATGATTTGTGATGGATAAAACAACAGCAACTAAAAAGAACCTCTGACAAAGGTTGTAGAAACCTTTTGAGAAGCAACCACGTGGAATATCACCTTCAATGAAAGAATTTTTTCTGCATTTTCTGCCCCTAAGAGCTGACATACAAAATACTCTCTGAAAACATTCAAAGAGTTAATAAAATTCAATGATACAATAGAAAGTAACATTTGACAAATTAACAACTAGATAAGGGAAAAGTTGGTAATAAACTTTATCTTTCACTCTAAACAAATAAGTGTCCCAAACTTTTTTAAGCATCTGTAAGATTTACTTTACCCCCGTTCTCTCACGCATGCTTAAGTGATGGATAATACATTCTTCTGACAGCCTGTAATAACTTTCAGATCACGACTAGAATTGATTTAAGTAATATCCATTTAATGACACATCAAGAGGGCTGAAATCACAAAGTTTAATCTGTCTCGTACTTTTAAATATTTCTTTTACTGCGTCGAAAATAAAAATAATTTATTTAAAAAGATTAAGAGGTGTATTTACGGAGCTGGAAAAATGAATTTGTTTTACTGAATTGAGTTGGAAAGAACATTGAACATTTTATTTTGTTTTATTTTTTTTTTTTTTTTTTTTGTCCTCATTCGAAACCGAACAATTATGGACAATTTCACGAGGCTGGAAGGGATTAATAGATTCAGATATGAACATTTATGTCCTGCAATCATTTCTCTCTTCTGTTCCAATTTGTTTGAAAAGGTTTGCTGCAATCATAAGAAACTTGATGGACCAGTGTCTGGGATGTGAAACTGATATTACAACGTGTGTCAAGATTATTAATGTAACTTACAGATCTCATTGCTACGAAACTTTTTACCATTTTCATTGTTCAGGTGACTGATTCGGCCATTGGAAAGTAACTTTTACAATGTCATGTGGATGTCACAAGCTCTGCTGAGATTTTATGATGTTTTTATCATTTGATAAGTATGCTCAGTGCTTTTTGTGGCTTTTTTAATGATCTCCACTCTATTCCTGCTATAAAGTCTAGCAATATGGATCACTTTTATAAGGATGGAGCATTGGCAACCACAAGTAACATGGGGCTCACTCCTACAACAATAAATATCTAAAGTATTCAAAGGCTACAAACAATTAAAAGATGCTCAGAATATTAGAAAAATAAGGGAAATTAATGAAACACTAATAAATAACACTGTGTTTTTAAAGGTTGCTATGGGGGACAAAAGCTTTTTCTCTGGTTATACTGTTTCATTGACAAGTTATCAGATCAGATCTAGTACCAAAAGACAATGTAAATCATAACTTCATACTGTTACTAAACAAAACTTCCTACGCATAGACCATTCATTATTAGCCATATTTGCCAGCCTCTGGTAGTAAAGTGTAAGGCCAAACTTGTGAGGGCTGTCAACATTTTGCTAAAGCTTTTGACATTATGGCTCATATCCCAACATCTACCAATGCATATTCAATAAGGACTTTGAACCTCTCAAAGCATAAACAATATGATATCCTATAGAATGCATCAATGTTGTAGCAGCAATGAACTACAACTTTATAACTTTAAGCAGCCCAAAAAAACTTGGTATGTGCCTATATCTCCAATGAAGAGAAACTTGAAGCCATCAAAGCTAAGCTAACAGATCTGGGAAATCGCTAAAATAGAACTTTAGTTGACCCGCAACTCAGTTAAACCTGCAGACATAATGATTTATATTTAAAAATGAATTAAAACAATAATCCCTTCACCCTCCAAGCTGGATTTACCAATAGATAAAGCTGGCAAACTACCTAATAGAACGTTCAGAGCAGTACTAGCCTGATTATATTTTGCCAGGGTCAAAGAAGACCTTAGCCAAGCAGGTAAATGACAAGTATAATTACTCACTTATTATACCAACATAATACTGTCTATCGACCTCTCCCAAACAATCTCCAGAAATCTATAAATGGTGCATTCCAACTTAACATTGCAATATCTACTACACCATTTTAGTAGATGTTATTGGGGGCTCACCATAATTAATAGATCCTCAGGCTCAAGAGCTCAAGTGTCCTGTTGGTAAAGTCTAGAGATGAGCGAGCACTAATATGCTCGAGTGCTCGTTACTGGAGTCGAACTTTTCCCGATGTTCGAGTGCTCGTCTTGAATAACGAACCCCATTGAAGTCAATGGGAGACTCGAGCATTTTTCAAGGGGACCAAGGCTCTGCACAGACAAGCTTGGCCAAACACCTGGAAACCTCAGAAAATGATGGTGATGACAGAGTGACCTAGATAGCATCTAAAACACCCAATAATTGACCCTGATACTATAGGGGATGGCATGCGAAGGCAGCGGCAGGCTAGAGAGTGGCATGGCGACATGCCCTAAATGGACTCAGGCTTCAAACCAATTTAAAAAATTCCTTTTGGCGTGGATAACGTGTAGCACTGTACGTATCAGTATTTGGCCTGGTTATGGCGGCAGAGAGGAACCAAAGGAGGTGAGCAAGAAGCGCTGAAATGATTCCCTATGTGAACAAAAGGTTGACGGTATATTTAGTCGATAACACAGCATGGCGGTGAAAGAGTGACCAAGTTCCATAACGTATCTGGTGAAACACCCCAAAAATGAGCCTGACAAGGCCCGTTTGCTAAGGATACGACATGTGGAGGCAGCTATGTAGACGACGTCTGTAGGCTGCTATGGAGACAACGTGTGGAGACATCGTGTGGAGGCACCTGTAGAGACGGCATCTGGAGGCTGCTATGGAGATGACGTGTGGAGGAAATGTGTATGGTTATGGCACCCGAGGTGTACGTAAGGAAGTGAGAAAAGAGGAGCGAAAAGATAGATTTTAGAGGTAAAAGGTTATAGGTTGTGGGTTGAAGGTTGCTGCAGTTCAAACGACGTTAGTTGAATCTTGGGATGGAGCCTGTGATCCGCTGCCAGACGAGCTTTCGCCAGTCCAAGCCCCTGCCTCTTGGCTCCTCCCCACCCAAAATGGGCCTGGGGGCCAAAAGCGTTTACTTCGAAAAAATTATAATTTTCAAAGCAGGCCGGGTCGTTTGAATATTTCACCTAGGAATAATGGAATAGCATAGTGGTTCTATTTTTAATTGTTTTTTCGGAAATGGTTCCATGATTAAGAGCGACAGTATGGGGCATCCATATTGCGCTGCTATGATTGCAACTTCAGGTCTCCAGCATGGCGGCGACAGATGGGCCAAGTTCCATTATGTATCTGGTGAAACACCCAAAAATTCTGCCTGACACAGGTCGTTGCTAATGGGACAATGTGCTGTATTTCCTCTTGCGCTCCAGCGTCTGGGTTATAGACAGTTGAACGCTGGGCATGGAGACATTGGTGGATGCAGTGGAGGATTGTGGAGGCGAAATGGACAGGAAACAGCAGGGTCAGCATGCATGGATGCCTCTGAGGCTGCCTAATCTTGGGATGGAGCTGGCGGTCCGCTACCAGGCGAGCTATCGCCTGTCCAAGCCCCTGCCTCTGGGCTCCTCCCCACCCAAAATGGGCCTGGGGGCCGGAAGCGTTTACATTGAAAAAATTATCATTTTCAAAGCAGGCGGGGGCTACAAACAGCACTTCTAAGAACATTTTGTATAAGATCAAGTATAGTACTATTCTTATAAGTAATTGGCCTGGTTATGGCGGGGGAGGGGAACGAAAACAGATCTGCAAGAAGCGCTGAAATAATATCGGTCAATGATAAAAGATTGGCCGTATATTTGGTGGATAACACAGCAGGGTGGCAACACAGTTAACAAGTTTGATGTGGAAGCCGTTAAAACAACCCAAAATTCTGCCTGACACAGCTCGTTTGGTAAGGGGACGATGTATGGAGGCAGCTATATGGACGACTTTTGGAGGTAGCAATGGAGACAACGTGTGGAGGCTGCTATGGAGACAATTTAATTTGGATAGTGCCTGTATGTGGCAGTCCAAAAAAGTTTTCAAACCAGAGGAGCAGGTAGGTGGCCCTCCAGAAAAATTGAATAGATTGAGTGCCTGTATGTGGCAGTCCAAAAAAGTTTTCAAACCAGAGTAGCAGGTAGGTGGCCCTCCAGAAAAATTGAATAGATTGAGTGCCTGTATGTGGCAGTCCAAAAAAGTTTTCAAACCAGAGTAGCAGGTAGGTGGCCCTCCAGAAAAATGAAATATATTGAGTGCCTGTATGTGGCAGTCCAAAAAAGTTTTCAAACCAGAGGAGCAGGTAGGTGGCCCTCCAGAAAAATTGAATAGATTGAGTGCCTGTATGTGGCAGTCCAAAAAAGTTTTCAAACCAGAGTAGCAGGTAGGTGGCCCTCCAGAAAAATGAAATAGATTGAGTGCCTGTATGTGGCAGTCCAAAAAAGTTTTCAAACCAGAGGAGCAGGTAGGTGGCCCTCCAGAAAAATTGAATAGATTGAGTGCCTGTATGTGGCACTCCCAAAAATTGTTTAAAACAGAGGACCGGGTAGGTGGCCCTCCAGAAAAATTAAATGCATAAAGTACTATAGCTAGAGCCAGTGGGCCCTGTCAAAAAATAGCCAGTTTCCTCTGCTTTAGTGTACAAAGAGGAGGAGAAGGAGGAAAATGAGGAGGAGGAGTGCATAAATTATTCAGGTTGAGCTTCCTTCACCTGGTGGAGATTGGAAATTATGAGAAATCCAGGCTTTATTCATCTTAATAAACCTCAGCCTGTCAGCGCTGTCAGTCGACAGGCGTGTACGCTTATCGGTGATGATGCCACCAGCTGCACTGAAAACCCGCTCGTACAACACGCTAGCGGCAGGGCAGGCAAGAACCTCCAAGGCGTACAGCGCCAGTTCGTGCCACATGTCCAGCTTTGAAACCCAGTAGTTGTAGGGGGCTGTGTGATCATTTAGGACGATGGTATGGTCAGCTACGTACTCCCTCACCATCTTTCTGTAAAGATCAGCCCTACTCTGCCGAGACTAGGGACAGGTGACAGTGTCTTGCTGGGGTGACATAAAGCTGGCAAAAGCCTTGTAAAGCGTACCCTTGCCAGTGCTGGACAAGCTGCCTGCTCGCCTACTCTCCCTCGCTACTTGTCCCGCAGAACTACGCACTCTGCCGCTAGCGCTGTCAGAAGGGAAATAGTGTTTTAGCTTGTGCACCAGGGCCTGCTGGTATTCATGCATTCTCACACTCCTTTCCTCTCCAGGGATGAGAGTGGAAAGATTTTGCTTGTACCGTGGGTCCAGGAGAGTGAATACCCAGTAATCGGTGCTGGAATAAATTCTTTGAACGCGAGGGTCACCGGATAGGCAGCCTAGCATGAAATCTGCCATATGCGCCAGAGTACCAACGCGCAAGAATTCACTCCCCTCACTGGCCTGACTGCCCATTTCCTCCTCCTCCTCCAACTCCTCCAACTCCTCTTCTTCTGCCCATACACGCTGAACAGTGAAGGACTGAACAATGGTCCCCTCTTCTGTCTCGCCAACATTCTCCTCCTCTTCCTCCTCATCCTCCTCCACCTCCACCTCCTCCGATATGCGCTGAGAAACAGACCTAAGGGTGCTTTGGCTATCAACAAGGGAATCTTCTTCCCCCGTCTCTTGTGACGAGTGCAAAGCTTCCAACTTCATGCTGATCAGAGAGTTTTTCAACAGGCCAAGCAGCGGGATGGTGAGGCTGATGATGGCGGCATCGCCACTGACCATCTGTGTTGACTCCTCAAAGTTACTCAGCACCTGACAGATATCAGACATCCACGTCCACTCCTCATTGTAGACTTGAGGAAGCTGACTGACCTGACTACCAGTTCTGGTGGAAGTTGACATCTGGCAGTCTACAATCGCTCTGCGCTGCTGGTAAACTCTGGATAACATGGTTAATGTTGAATTCCACCTCGTGGGCACGTCGCACAACAGTCGGTGAGCGGGCAGTTGGAGGCGGCGCTGCGCTGCCCTGAGAGTGGCAGCATCTGGGCTGGACTTCCTGAAATGCGCACAGATGCGGCGCACCTTCGTGAGCAAATCAGACAGATTGGGGTATGTCTTGAGGAAACGCTGAACTATCAGATTTAACACATGGGCCAGGCATGGCACATGTGTCAGTCTGCCGAGTTGCAGAGCCGCCACCAGGTTACGGCCGTTTTCACACACAACCATGCCTGGCTTCAGGTTCAGCGGTGCCAGCCACAGATCAGTCTGCGCCGTGATGCCCTGTAATAGTTCTTGGGCGGTGTGCCTTTTATCGCCTAGGCTCAGCAGTTTGAGCACCGCCTGCTGTCGCTTAGCGACGGCACTGCTGCTGTGCCTAGAGCTAGCGACTGATGGCGCCATGCCCACGGATGGTAGTTCGGAGGTGGAGGAGGGGTGGGAGGAGGAGGAGGCATAGTAGGCCTGAAAGACCTGGACCGAGGAAGGCCCCGCAATCCTCGGCGTCGGCAGTATATGACCAGCCGCAGGGTCAGACTCGGTCCCAGCCTCCACCAAGTTAACCCAATGTGCCGTCAGCGATATATAGTGGCCCTGATGGGCAGCACTCGTCCACGTGTCCGTGGTCAGGTGGACCTTGTCAGAAACGGCGTTGGTCAGGGCACGGATGATGTTGTCTGACACGTGCTGGTGCAGGGCTGGGACGGCACATCGGGAAAAGTAGTGGCGGCTGGGGACCGAATACCGAGGGGCGGCCGCCGCCATGAGGTTGCGAAAGGCCTCGGTCTCTACTAGCCTATAGGGCAGCATCTCCAGGCTAAGCAATCTGGAGATGTGGACATTAAGGGCTTGGGCGTGCGGGTGGGTTGCACTATATTTCCGTTTCCGCTCCAGCGTCTGGGGTATGGAGAGCTGAACGCTGGTGGATGCTGTGGAGGATCGTGGAGGCGACGATGGGGTTTTTGTGCCAGGGTCCTGGGCAGGGGGCTGACTATCAGCTGACACAGGGGAAGGAGCAGTGGTGTGCACGGCCGGAGGTGAACGGGCTTGGTGGGGTGTTTAGCATTCATATGCCTGCGCATACTGGTGGTAGTTAAGCTAGTAGTGGTGGAATCCCTGCTGATCCTGGTTTGGCAAAGCTCGGTCATCCGGTGTTTCCTTAAAGAACCTCCAGACTTCTGAAAATCTAGCCCTCGCCGCGGGAGCCCTCGCCACGGGAGCTTCACTACGTGACACATCTGGCGCTGATGCACCTGCTCTGGCCCTGCCTCTCCGTCTGGCCCCACCACTGCCTCTTCCAACCTGTTCTGGTCGAGGACTCTCCTCCGTCTCAGAAGCACTGTGTTCACCCGGCCTCTCAACCCAGCTTGGGTCTGTCACCTCATCATCCTCCGATCCCTCAGTCTGCTCCCCCCTCGGACTTCCTGCCCTGACAACAACTTCCCCACTGTCTGACAACCGTGTCTCCTCATCGTCGGACACCTCTTTACACACTTCTTCCACTACGTCAAGAAGGTCATCATCACCCACAGACTGCGACTGGTGGAAAACCTGGGCATCGGAAAATTGCTCAGCAGCAACCGGACAAGTGGTTTGTATCTGTGGGAAGGGTCCAGAAAACAGTTCCTCAGAGTATGCCGGTTCAAATGCCAAATTTTCCTGGGAGGGGGCAGACTGGGGGGGAGGAGGCTGAGGTGCAGGAGCTGGAGGAGTGCCGATTTCGGTGACATGGGTGGACTGCGTGGAAGACTGACTGGTGGACAAATTGCTCGAAGCATTGTCGGCAATCCACTACATCACCTGTTCGCACTGTTCTGGCCTCAACAGTGCTCTACCACGAGTCCCAGTAACTTCAGACATGAACCTAGGGAGTGTAGCTCTGCGGCGTTCCCCTGCTCCCTCATCAGCAGGTGGTGTCTCACCCCGCCCAGGACCACGGCCTCTGACCCCTGCAGTAGTTGGACGCCCACGTCCCCGCCCTCGTCCTCTAACCCTAGCCCTCGGGTTAAACAATTTGAAAATGAGAGTTATAACTTTAATTTTTTTTTTACTTTTTTTTGTGTTTTTTTGTGTTTTTTTTCTTTTTAGTGTTTTTTAGTTTTTAAAACCAAACGATGCTATCCTATTTCTATGGCTATTTTCTAGCCAAGTATGAAAGCACACTGCTATGCCAGATGAGATGACGCTGAGTTATGAAAAAATAAACGTAAAATAAAAAGTAAATGGCAGACTGTGCCTAATTGAAATCAAACCCCTAATAAATTTTCCCACTTCGGTCTTTGCGATGGATATGTGCGTCACTAAGCGCTAAACACAACGGTCGCAAGTCTCACTACAAATTCCTCACAATATGGTAGTAGATGCACTACAGCAAGGACAGCCACCAGCAGATCAACCAGAAATAAAATATATATAACGCTATTGTAGGCCTAAGTAAGCCGTTTGGATTCTCCTATGGCTATTTTCTAGCCAAGTATGAAAGCACACTGCTATGCCAGATGAGATGACGCTGAGTTACGAAAAAATAATCGTAAAATAAAAAGTAAATGGCAGACTGTGCCTAATTGAAATCAAACCCCTAATAAATTTTCCCACTTCGGTCTTTGCGATGGATATGTGCGTCACTAAGCGCTAAACACAACGGTCGCAAGTCTCACTACAAATTCCTCACAATATGGTAGTAGATGCACTACAGCAAGGACAGCCACCAGCAGATCAACCAGAAATAAAATATATAACGCTATTGTAGGCCTAAGTAAGCCGTTTGGATTCTCCTATGGCTATTTTCTAGCCAAGTATGAAAGCACACTGCTATGCCAGATGAGATGACGCTGAGTTATGAAAAAATAAACGTAAAATAAAAAGTAAATGGCAGACTGTGCCTAATTGAAATCAAACCCCTAATAAATTTTCCCACTTTGGTGTTTGAGGTGGATATGTGTGTCACTAAGAGCTAAACACAACGGTAGCAAGTCCCCCTGCAAATTCCTCACAATATGGTACTAGCTGCAAATAAAAAAAAAAAAAGTATAACGTTATTGTAGCCCTAAGAAGGGCTGTTGGGTTCTTGTTGAATCACTCCTGCCTAACACTATTCTAATAGAACAGCCTAACGCTTTCCCTGACCAGCAGCAGCTCTCTCCCTAGCGGCATCCAGACACAGAATGATCCGAGCAGCGCAGGCAGGGGCTAGTCTATTCCAGGGTCACCTAATCTGGCCAGCCAACCACTGCTATCGACGTGTAAGGGTACCACGTCATGCTGGGTGGAGTGCAGAGTCTCCTGGCTTGTGATTGGCTCTGTTTCTGGCCGCCAAAAAGCAAAACGGCGGGAGATGCCATTTTCTCGAGCGGGCGAAGTATCAAGCTCGGACGAGTATGTTCGCTCATCTCTATATGGCTTATATTTGGCAGAAAAACCCAAACACTGTAACCATTATAGGGAAAGCTGCAACTCATCACCGCAGAGAAAAACCTACCCTGCTGCCGTTCTAGTGTTCCATCACTTAAAATCAAGTCACCATTTGGACAATTGCCAGAAAACCACTATGATGATGAAGTGTATCCATCACTAAATTTACCTTTAGCTAAGAACATCATTCAGACCATGTCAAAATCCACATCAGAGAAATAATTCGCATTTTCTGGAGCAGGCTTTTCACAGCCAAAACCCCTTCCAAAACATTGGGGCTTAAAGGGGTATTCCAGGAATCAGCATAATTTATATACAAATGGGTCCTTAAAATATAAGTTAATATGTAATTAGTTGTTATTTAAAATGTTGCTCCCCTTAGCAGAAAATGCTGGTGACATACCCTGTAATGAAGAATTAAAATGCTACTGGCCCTTTAATCAGTCCGTTAATTTCCTATGCGCGGTCCGCTGCAGAGCATACACAGGACAGAAGATGGCCGCTGGTCACATGTCCACATCACATGTCCTGCACCTTCCTGGGCAGGTCATGTGATCACCACTAGGTTTGGCTGTAGTCGGTTGGTTGCAGTGCATCCAGTATGGCCAGTGTTGTGGTGATGGCAGTTACACATCATTACTATGGTAACAGCGCAAGAAAACCTGTTACATCATCACTGTGAGCAGAGCATAAGAGGTAGGAGGAGTAACTGAGAACTAAAGGATCTTGGGACATGTAGTTTCCAGTGGCGGCCATATTGGTGATAACTTTAGAGAGGCCATAAAATTTTGTGAATCATAAAATCAAACTATTTAAGCTCCATTTTGTGACTAATGACATTGAGTTTTGTTACATTCATTTATTTATCACATCATGGGTTTTTGTATCATGGATTTTTTTTGTATTTTTAATTATCAGGAAACTGGTGTAGAATCCCTCAAAATAATTGCGTGTTATAATGATATGCCAGGACTTGCGATTATTTCCCACTGCCAAGGGGGGCAAAGGGGGTGAGGCTGGCAATGGAATGGGCTAGAGCGGGGCGTTCCTGCTCTGCACCTACTCACAAGCTGCAGCTGGCAAACTATCAAAGGTAAAAGTTTGTATGGTGCTGAATATTTATACATCAGATAGGCTGTGCAGCCGGCCACCCAATACATCAAGAGGCAGGAGTTCCTTGATGTGTCGGCCACGCTGGAGGTATATGATAAATAACCCCCATTGTTTGTGGAACCTTTGCTTTAGGTTTGTCCCCATGATTTAATTTACCCCATTTTCCAGCTACACAGTGGTCTTTTTTCATTCTATTTTTTGTTCCATCAATAGTCATTACTGACTTTGCTTTTCCTTGCATTTGTTTTCTTTAGCACTTTATTCCTTATTTGACAATATTCGGGAAATCAACACTAATTAGAGAATCTGCTGACTTATCCGGTTACTTTTGAGGCTCTCTTTAAACATCCATATAAATGACAGTTGCACAGGGTAGCAGCGCTGATCAAAGATTTACAGTTCTCACTGTTTATGCCACACAAAAAAAAACACTTTTTCTTTATTGAATACTAAATTTTACAGGTAGTATTTTCATTTCATTGCTTTGGCAGATATATTTAATGTAGAACACATATATTCAAAAATGTGATGGAGCAAAGAGGATTGTCTAGCACAGTCACTCCTTTCAATATTCAATGCATAAATAATTTAGAACTGGCTTTGAATTCCAATTTTTTTGTGGCCTACAATCAGTAAGGAGAGCAAATCAACTAAATAATAGCAACTTTTATGGCAGCTACCTTTTTTGAGGCAATCGGGAATGTAATTTACATCGTAGTTGTGTTAAAAAAGTCATAATATTCTGTTAATTTAAAATGTTATCATGGCAAAACAATGTGATACATACTCAGGTGTGACCAACCCTGAAAATTTCCTTTTTAAAATATTTCCTACCATAATGGGAGGAATTTAACGGTGATCTACCACCAGGATGAAGGATAAACCAAGCACACTAATATAATGGTATGTGCCCCCTCTGGCAGGATCTGCTCTTCTTTTAGCTTCTTTTGCCCTGGTTTTCACAAAAAAAGGCTTTTAAAATTATGCAACTTGAAGGCTCTGGTGTACATAGGTATTAATGGAGCCTGGAGCCCCTCAGGCTCATTTGCATAATTAAAGCTTTTTTTTCCCCCAAAAAGACAAGGACATAAAAAGCTAAAGGAAGAGCAAATCCTGCCAGAGGGGGCACACACCAGTATGCCAGTGTGCTTGGTTTACAATCCTTCATCCGGGTGGTAGATGTCCTTTAACATGACTTGGCAAATGGCATCAAACTTGCATCCTGTGCTTTCCAGAAAGTCCAGCCATGGGGATAGAATAAAAATGGATTGGTAAAATACCGTATATTCCTGCGTATAAGACAACTTTTGAAGACAGAAAAATCTTCTGTCTTGTCTGGGGTCGTCTTATACGCTGGTAATCCCGACTGCCCGCCGTGTATTCACGGCGGCGGTCGGATCGCGCTGCATGGAGAGGGCTCACGGGCTGAGCCCTCTCCATAGCCGGTAAGTCTTTGCTGCATATTGCAGTGCTAGCACCGATCACGGGTGTTTTCACAGCGATGGCTGCCGGCGCATACTCACCCTCCGGTGGCCCCGATGTCTGCGCGGCTCGTCTTCAGTCTTCCGCGTCGTCTTCTTTCTTCTGCTGGGCGCCGCCATGTTTTTCCCCGGGGCAGCGCCTAGTATGACGTCAGCAGCGGCGCGTCATACTAGGCACCTGCCGGGGAAGATCAATGGCGGCGCCCAGCATAAGAAAGAAGACGGCGCGGAACACTGAAGACGAGCCGCGTGGACATCGGGGGAGCAGCGCAGCACATCGGGGCCACCGGAGGGTGAGTATGTAAGTTTATTTTTATTTTAATGCTGGGCTGGGCTGTATACTACTGGGGGCTGTGCTGTATACTACTGGGGGCAGTGCTGTAATGGTAATGTTGTTGTTGTATGCCTTATGTTTATGAGCGACAGTTTTCCTGCTATATACCTGCATGTCATAAGAATTTAAATTAAAAAAGGACCATGTTAAATTCAAATCTGTGTTTTTTTTAATTTTTACCTGTGTTTTGTATGCGTTGGAAAAGGGGTAGTCTTATACGGCGAATATATCTTAAACTGTATATTTTAAACAGGAAAGTAGGGGGGTCGTCTTATACACCAGGTCGTCTTATACGCCGGAATATACGGTACCTATACAGCCTTTAGTTATCTAACTAGTGGAACTTGTTGCATCCAACCTCTGTATGGGTAAGGTTTCTCTTAACTTTAGTGCTCCAGGTAATCATATAGATGTATTATGGGTAAATATCCCCCTACATGTAATGTAAATGTCCTTGGATTTACTCTCTGTCCATTGAATGTCATATCCTTTCCACAAAAGCTTATTAAAGGGGTTTTCCAGGTTTATAAAAAATATCAGGCCAAAAGAAAATAGAAATCTGATAATTACTTCCTCTGGTGCTCTCAGTGACCTTCATTCCCAACTACTTGTGGTCTGACTGGATCAAGTCAACAAACAAAGAAACGGGCACATCAGTATCCGGTGGTGCCGTGGGACAACAAGAGCATAAGAGGTGTTATTGTTTTTACAGCCCAATCAGACAACCCCATTATGGATTAAATGGAAATCAAAGAAAATGGCCCCTAAGTCTAATAGACCCTGCCAATTCACAACTACATGGCCAGCAAAATTTGGGAAATAAATGACAAACTAAAGGAAATATATCACAAGCCAGGGCTTCCCCATCTCAGTTGCACAGGTTTCACAAGCCATTGCATCTAAGGCATAGCTACAGTTTGTTTGGAAACATCTGCAATGTGTTCTTCACATATATTGTTCTTCATATACTATTGTGAAGAACACCGTTCTGGACGCGTGTCTTCGGATAAGTTAGCAGATGTACGGAAACATCTGTAATGTGTTCTTCACTGTGTTCTTCACTGTGTTCTTCACTTAAATGATCCTGTGTTCACTGTTTTCATTCGATACGAGCACTCGAGCATCGGGAAAAGTTTGACTCAAGTAACGAGCACTCGAGCATTTTAGTGCTCGCTCATCTCTACTTGCAATGCATTTCAGAAGTAAGCACTTATTGGGTACCGCTAGGTCACACTGAATCCTACTTTCTGACAGCATTAAAAAAAAAGTAGTGATATCTAATGCCATGTTGCCTTACAGAGAGTAATAGCCCACTGTACATATTGGGGCACATTTACTTACATGTCCCGTTGCGATCCCCGAAATGCATTGTCAGACAAGGATTCAGAGCTGCTGCGATTCACTATGATCTTGAGTCCAATTTCCTGCATGTGTCGCTTTCCTGCTCAGGTCTGCCGGAGTTCACTATCTTAGTCCGAATCAGTCGGTTGTCCAAAGGCCACGCCCCCGATTTGTGTTGCATGAAAGTTTGCATGATTGCACCAAAAATCCGATTGTGTGCACCAAAAACCCCAGTGGCGCTATGTGGTGCAAAATGGGAAAAGTCTTAGTAAAGTTGCCCCTATGTGTAAATTCTTCTTTTAACAGAACAGTCAGAATGCTGCCAGTTACTGGATTCCATTACAACTTTCTTAAGTGTCAAACAGACCTTGCTTTTTGTACTAAGTTCTGAAGACCTCACATGTCTTTATATACAAATTTCCCCTAGACAGTCATGACCACTCAAAATTCAGCTGAACACCATAGTTCATGTTTTCAGGGTCACCTCTTTCTCATAAAAATAAAGCACTGAGTCCCTAAACTGTTTGCCGTGTTCCACACTGCGCTTGTCTTAAGGGATGAACGTGATGATGAGGCTACTTGTAACATAAAAAATACATTTACATAGTAAGAAAATACACTTTGCTGAAGTTTAGCAGGAAATGTATTCTCG
Organism: Engystomops pustulosus; assembly: GCF_040894005.1. Taxonomy (NCBI): domain Eukaryota; kingdom Metazoa; phylum Chordata; class Amphibia; order Anura; family Leptodactylidae; genus Engystomops; species Engystomops pustulosus. Next base: position 177,275,753 of record NC_092415.1, on the reverse strand, counting down.
GTGCTGAAACAACAATAGGCTAATGTTTCCCTTGACTCGAATATTCCAGAAAAATGTTAGTGACAGACATTGGCCCTTGTTGTTTTATCGCTGTAAAGCGGTTAAGTTACAGGCACCAGGGAAATATATTTTCCAGCAGTTGTAAAAAAAAGGTGATGCTACATGAGCTGAGCCGAGCGTTCTTCATTTATCTGATACAATACAAGTGCTTGCTAGAGGCTTATATATTAGAAGCAGAAATATTCGACACAATTCATTATGGAATGTTATAAATGTAAATAATAGTAAAGAATAACAAACAGAATAAATTAATAGACAAAAAACTTCTAGTATGTTGCAGGATGGAAAACTTAAAGAGTAACTGTCATTTTTGATCATTTTTGATAATGTGGGGAAGGGGCAATTGTGAACATTTTTCAAATACACTTTATTAACAAATTTTACTTAGTTTTTAAAGTTACAGGCTGTAAAGCGCTCCCTAGTTACAATGTTACTTCTACGTTGCTAGGGCAAATCTGTCTACAGGATTGAAGGCAGGTCTCTCTCTTCTCTCCTGTTTTCTACACAGCTGTGAATGTTAACCCTTTCTGCTCTCTCCCTGGCTGCAATATGCTAAAAGCATCATTTTAAAACATCATGCTGAAAGTGAAGGGGTAAATCTTCACTGCCAAAGTTGCCAAATCCTCACTGCCAAACACAGGGAGATTAGATGTGAGCTCATGCAGCTTCCAGAGACATACACTGTACAGGCTGTAAAACGCAGCTCTATGGGAGAAGTAGCTTGATTTTTCTTACAAACAAAGAAAAAGAGATGAGAGATGAGATCCATGAGACTTATATAAAACACAATGACACTCTCAGCTCTGCTAACTCCCCTGATCAATAAAACATACAGTCAGCTCTGCTAGCTCACCTATAACATACAGAGTAAGATCTGCTATGTCTCCATCCAAGATAAAGACCTTATCTGTCTGTAGCTAATAGAATAAGTCTCTATATACTACTGCTCGTTGGCAGGAAGTGTCTGTGTCTGAGCTGGTCTTGTAATGCAGGAGGGAGAGGCAGGAGGCAGGGAGAACTGCAGTGTGCAGACAGAAGAAGCTATTCATGAGGTGAAGACTTTTTTTTTCCTTTTTGGATGTCTTTCATAGATAGTAAATATGAAAAAACAGGAAATACTCATCCCTACCAATCTCATTGGCATAAAAGCAGCACAATGCCATTTGGATGTAAAATTCTATAATTATTGTGCCTTTGCGTCTCTGTCTTTCCTGGTCTTTCACTGTTCCTATCCACCCTCAATTCCATTCAATTGTTTTATAGTCAAATGCTCTTTTATATATCAATAAACTGACTGTTGGTCTCGGTAGACCAAGACAGATTCAGTAGAGGTTTCAAAGGAAAAGGTCATTAGACTGGGAAAGAAAATAGAGAAAATGTTGTTTCAATGTTTTATAAAATCAACTGTACAGCTAAATTATTTTTTATCAGAGTTTAATGCAAAGTCAGTGACACTTTAAAGAAACCCTATGATTAAAGGGGTTTACAAATGTGTTTACTGTATAGTGGGAAACTGATACAATAAAATTACAGGAAGTCTCCGACTTAAGAACACCCAACTTAATACTACCCCTTAATACAAATGGACCTCTTTGCCCACTATGACCTCTGGTGAAGCTCTCTGGATGCTGGTAATTTACTGAATTTTATTCCAAAGTTGCGATGATCAGCTGTAAGGTGTCTAAAATGAAGCTTTACTCTCTTGTCAACCCAAACTTTTTAAAATCCAATTGCCACAAGGACCAAAAAATAATTTGTCTTAAGAACAAACCTATCGGGGGAGATCTATTATAAGTCTCTTAGAGCGGAACTGTCCTAGTTGCCCATGAAAATCAACCAGAGTTCAGCTTTCATTTTCCACAGCTGTTTATAAAATTAAAGCTGAGCTCTGATTGGTTTCCATGGGGAACTACAGTAGAACAGTTTTACCTCAGAAACTTGATGATAAATCTCCCCTATAGAACCTATACTGTACTTAATCCGGGGACTGCCTATATACCGATAATTCATCTGACATAATATGACATTTCTGGACTAAATCAAACAATTCAAGTGTGTCTATTGCTTATGTATATAACTTGCACCTTTCTTCCAAAAATAAAATCTTTTAACCTTTGTGATTGATAGAGAACTGAACACAGCAAAGAAAGAATACAAATAATGACAAGATATTTTTATTTTTCGTTAAGTTCCATATTCATGTTTTGAATTCTAACTCGGTTCTGTATTGCCTGAAAATTGGATGTGTGAGGAGCCCTAGAACATTAATCTTGTTTCAGATAAACCTGTCAGTGTGAAATTGTGGGGGTTGAGGAGTATCAGCAAACTACAGATTGCACAGTCTGCGCTGTGTCATATAACAGAATCGTCAGCCGCTGATACACTGGGAACTCGCTGAGATGTTGAAATGGCAATAGCTAGCCAGCATCACATTGAATTTAAGAGGAGACTTGGTATGTCCCCCTGAACGATTATGAGACATTAGTCAGGCATGGCTTGTGATTAACATCAGTGCTGGGTGAGGAAAATAAATTGAGGTTAGTTTGAGGAATATGGCATTACTCAAACATCCAGTGTGACTTGTGTTTATCTCTATGCTCGGCTTCCTTCTATAATCTTGGCAGATAAAATTCTGAACCAGAGGATTCACAGTTCCTCAGATTAGAGACTTGAAAACTTTAACATAAGAAGATGATATAAAAAGAAAGACAGCACACAACAAGCTAAAAGAAAATGCAAATATTCAGCTTTTCATGTGAATGAGGCCAAACTCACTAAATCACTAAATTAATTAACATGTTCTTATCGGTCTTAGAATATATAGAATATAGATGGATGATAGCGCTCTGGTAGCTGGGATCACATGTGATTGAAGACATATTTATCATGCCTAGTATGCAAATACAGCGTGAAGGGGGACCACAGAAGAGATATTCCTGTTTTCATTCTGTATTTAGAAACTGTAATAAGTTATTTGTTAAGGATTAAAACTATATTAAAAGATACTAATCATATAAACACTTTTGTCATAGTCTATGAGGACATCCAGGGCTCAAGCAGCACTCAGAACTTTTTTGTAACCCCTTTCGTTAATGTGCTGAGGTGGACGCACATGCTCAGTCCTGTTTCTCTTTTTGCTCCTATTAAAGATGTAGAGCAGGGGTAGGGAACCTATGGCTTGGGTGCCAGATATGGCTCTTTTGTTGGCTGCATCTGGCTCTCAGACAGATCTTTAATGAATAGTGATGGCTGCTGTGTGTCTCTTAGACTGATCATTGGACACAGGCAGCAATTTGTTCTTTGTACGACCCAGGCGCCATTGCCGCCATCGTCTAAGCCTGGGTCAAAGAGAAGAGTGTGGGAGCGATGAGGAGCTGGCTGCAGGGAGCGCTGGTAAGTAAATATTCTTTTTTTTCTACAGTATGTGCAGTGGCTACCTATCTACTGGGGGCATGTGCTGGGGCTCAAGATTTGGTGTAGGGAACCCCCTGGACCACTGTGGATGATGATTTAAGTGGACTCCAGGGACCGGAATCTAAGTGGCACTTAGTATTCAACAGAGCCCGCCGCAAGGCAGTATGGTCTTGGTGCCTGGTGTACCACCAGGTCGTTCCACAGGCGCGACTTGTCCAATGTGGCAGCCAAGGTCGAGGTACAGGATAACTAGGCAATCTCGTGGTTAGGAACAGGCAGACGGTCCAGACAGGCAGCAATGATGCGAGGTCGGGGACGGAGCAAAAGGTCAGGGCTGGCAGCGAAAGAGCAAAATCAGGAACAGTAAATACCAAAAAAAGAATACCCAATACGAGGTGAAAGCTCCTATTACCAATAAAAACATTAATACCAATATAAGTATATAGGACCTAAGTATTACTATTCAATCAATCATACACATTACCACTAACTTCAATGAAATAATTGTACAAACTTTATTAACACAAAATATGGCCATCAAAAAATACCAAGTTAAAAACATACAATAAAATCCGCAAGAACAGAGATGTGGCGATGGTCACCAGTATTTAAATGCATAACAGGCATTTCATAATGCACAAGTTAACAATGATCTTAATTTTGGCTGTAAACAATCACATTACCCAACCGGGTGTTGCATACAAAAATATCCAAAAACAGTAGTACAGGACTACCACCGCAGCACCCCGACGTATGCTTCGCTGCCCAGTGTATATACCTGATGTGGCAGGTCAGATGATCTAAAAAGGCCTATAGGAATACGTCGCACCTGATGGATGGACGGCAGGTGTGTGTATTGGCGCATCGCCGCGGTCAACACGCACGCATATGGAGGCGGGACCGAGATTCCGGAAGATGCACAATAGTCATGGCCACCGGAGCAGTGCTGGATTCAGCTTCCGGCCGGCCACGCCTATTCGTCCCTATTCACAGCATTGTGTATGGGGGCCGGAAGGTTGTCGGGTCCGGCCGGAAGCTGAATCCAGCACTGCTCCGGCACCCATGTTTGTTTACATTGCACCTGTACCAGAGCGACAGCAGCGCGGGACACCGGAGGGTGCCAGAAGGTGAGTACATCTTTAATTTTTTTCAGCCCCCCCCCCCTTCCTCGGCCACCTTTAGATTTTTTTCATAACTCTTGGACAACCCCTTCAAATTATTTAAGTCATCCAAAAACTGGTCCAAACCTTCCTTTGACCCCTGCCAAATGAACAGGACATCATCAATAAATTGCATCCAAGAGATGACCTGTCCTGATGCCTTATCCATAGCTTCCTGAACCTCATTCCTTTCCTAGTATCCAAGTAAGAGATTTGCATAAGAGGGGGCACAAGTGGCCCCCATGGCTGTCCCCCTTGTCTACATATAAAATCTCTCTTTGAAAAGGAAATAATTGTGGTCTAAAATGAATCTCATCAATGTTAGAAGAAATGTAACAAGGTCCTCATCCAAATTGCGGATCCCTAGGAAGAAATTCACCGATTTAATGCCTAAATCATGGCCAATGCAGGTGTATAATCCCTCAACATCACACATCACGAGGAACATTTCTGATTCCATCACAACATACTCTAGACGTTTCAAAACATCCGTGGAATCACAGATATCTGAGGGCAATTCTTCTACACATGGTCGTAAGTAGAAGTCAATGAACCGACATATAGGTTCACATAAGCTGCCACAACCCTATACTATCGGGCGACCAGGAGGTACTATGGCATCCTTATATACTTTCGGAAGAAAGTACAAAGTTGGTATGATAGGAAAGTCCACCTCCAAACCCTTCCTAATCCTTGATGGTATAATTTGATTCTCCAGAGCCATGTCCAATGAATGTGCCAACTCCATACTGAAGGTTTCAGTAGAATTACCTACCAATTGTTTATAACAATCCTGTTGTCTTAATTGCCTAAAAGCCTCGGCTTCATACATTTCTATCGGCAATACCACCACATTACCCCCCTTGTCGGCGGGTTTAAAAACCATCATGTTCCGCAATTCTTGAAGGGCCTGCAGGAAATTTCACCTGATCACTCACCCCATATTGTTTCTATTGTATGTTTTTAACTTGGTATTTTTTGATGGCCATATTTTGTGTTAATAAAGTTTGTACAATTATTTCATTGAAGTTAGTGGTAATGTGTATGATTTATTGATTAGTAATACTTAGGTCCTATATACTTATATTAGTAATATAAAGAATCAGGAATAGGTCCGGGGTCACAACGGGAGGTCAACACTTGGGAAGGAAACACTGTGGAAAGCTTGCTCATAGGCATGAAGCACTAAGATCTGGCGGGGAATGCTTGGAGCCGCTGGTCTTTATAGGAACCCGAGAAGTGGGCAGCACCAATAAGTGGCGGACTGGCTCTTTAAATCTGTGAGTGCCGACGCTGGAGCAGGAATGTGGAGAGGTGAGTGAGCTTGGAAAGGGGCACCGCCACAGAGCGGGGCACAGGTGTCCTGCGATCCGAGATGTAGATCGAAGCTCACGAAGACCCGACGCTACTTCAGGTTAACCCATTCATTACAATGTGCTATCAGCACATTGTAATGTATGAGGAGTAAAATCCCCATATACTGCCATACTGTAGTATGGCAGTATATGGTAGGATTGATCAGACAACCTAGGGTTAAAGTACCCTAGGGAGTCTGAAAAATAGTAAAAATAAAAATTAAAAAAAAGTTTAAAAAAAAATTATAATAAAAAAACCTAAAAATTCAAATCACCCCCCTTTCCCTAGAACTGATATAAATATAAATAAACAGTAAAAATCATAAACACATTAGGTATTGCCGCGTCCGAAAATGCCTGATCTATCAAAATATAATAACAGTTTTTCACTGCGTTTAACCCCGTAACAGAAAATCGCGTCCAAAGTCAAAACTGGCACTTTTTTGCCATTTAAAAAAAAATTAAAAATTCTATAAAAAGTGATCAAAAGGTCGTACAGTCCTAAAAATAATATCTTTGAAAACATCATCAAAAGTTGCAAAAGATGACACCACCCTCAACTCCATACAACGAAGTATGAAAAAGTTATAAGCACAAGAAGACGGCAAAATAAGAAGAAAATTTTTGTACATGAGGTTTTAATTTTTGTAAATGTATGAAAACATTATAAAACCTATACGAATTTGGTATCCCTGTAATCGTATTGACCCAAAGAATAAATTAGATGCATCATTTGTGGCGTGAAGTGAAAGCCGTAATATCCAAGCCCACAAGAATACGACACAAATGCGTTTTTTCACCATTTTCACTGCATTTGGAATTTTTTTCCCCGCTTCCCAGTACATGGCATGGAATATTCAATGTGATCACTATGAAGTGCAATTTTTTACGCAAAAAAAAAAAGCCATCCCATAGCTTTTTACGTGTAAAAATAAAACAGTTATAGATTTTTGAAGGTGGGGAGTGAAAAATGTAAAATGAAAAAACGGGAAAGGGCCCGGTCCTTAACCGGTTTACATTATGGGCTTGATTGAACTATTATTAATTTGATATTTTAATGATATATTTTTATATAACACCGATAGATGCTCCAGCACTACCAATATCACCTATTACCACATGTAGGGCTCTCGGTCTAAATTCCAGAGGAAATCCATGCAGACAAGGGTAGGAAAGACCAACTTCATGCAAGTTAAAAGGATCCCGCTGCTGCATATTAACAGATCAAACCATTATTATGCCTTAAAAGGTTGTCAAAAAAAAGTCTGATAGGTATTCCCTATTGAAAGGATAAGGGATAACAATCTGATTGGTGAAGGACCACACCGATCACAGGTAAGTGGGTCTGCTTCTCACTATCTGATGGAGCAGCAGGTCAAGCATGCAACCTGCAGCTCCATTCAACTCTATGGAAGTCTCAGAAAATGTTGAGCACAGTACTCTGGTATCTCCATCCTTCCCATTCACTATGAGATTGCAGGAGATATCTGAACCCTTTGCTCAGAAAGTTCCAATGCTCCCATAGTTTTGGATCAAATACTTGAGAAACAGCATCAGTTTATTCAATAAGGGATTGGAAATCATCTGCAACGCCAGCTAATGTAGATATAGGCTTAGTATAAAGCTGAAACGCGTAGGTGTGCTGTACCTACACTGACCTTTCACACAGACCGTGTGTTATTTTTAATGGACATCTAATAAAGAATTGTTGGATTTTACCTGGATGTTCTCAGGCTTTCCTTCGTTGTTCCCTTGGATTAATGTAGATCTAGTGCAATAGCCTCAGAGCCAGTTCAGTAGAGCGCCATACATTTATAGCACTATAGCACTTAATGGGTTAATTCCTACAATATTATTACATATTTATCCAACCCACAATCTGCAGCCCTTTATTTCCTTGTTCCCTTTCTGACATTAACCTATGTGATTGTAATAGCTTTGCTTCCTATCAAGCTAAACATAATAGTAAAAAGCTCATTTTTCCCAGCAGGTCAGTAGGCTGCCAGGGGCTATATCGAGCATTATTGAGTGAAGCCTTTTCTGTAAAGTATAAATAAAAAAACCACAAATGAAGATTAATTTGCAGTGGCAAACTGGTCAATAGAGCCCTTTGGGCTTCTGTTAAAACTAAAGAAGTTAAGAAGTTTAATTAGTGAATATACAAGATTTATTTATCCCAGTCTGTTCTAAGCAAATAACAACTTGTATAACAGGGCCTTGAAATATAATGAAGTACATGTATTGTTCCAGTTATCAGCCACTTCTAGAAAACTGAGGATAAAGAAAGTTTAACACAATGTAATTCAAATATTAGCCTTGTGCACTTCTCAATGCAAAATCCACTCTACTAAGAAACCATTGTCTCATAAGACCCAATGCCTCAGCTATAGACACAAGCAAGGTGCATTGATTTCCCTGCTGAACAACAAGAATACGGCTCTCAGAAGAATGGGAACTGTGTATGAGCGTGGCACTGTGGCCTAGCATAACCCCACATCTCAATTCATGCAGAATTTTCAGTTATTAATACATCAGCCCAGAATTCTCCAAAACAGAGCAGTCTGTACTATGTGCAGTATGCCTGTATAGTGTGCAGGGGGCGCCAGATTCGAGATTTGTAGTGCATATTCTTCATGATCTGGCGCCCCCTGCACTGCTCCGACAACTTTTTTTGGTGCACCTTTAACATAGGGTGTGCTACACAATTCTGTCGGAGTTTGCATTGCATGATAAATGTTTGTGAAGCAACGGAGGCATACACCGATAGAAAATATTTTTCTTCTTTTATTTAGATCTAAATATTTACAATTGTATTGCCTTCACCGTAATGTATATAACATATCATATAGAAAGCAGATCAAAATTGTACAACATTTCGGTTCTCTCGACTTTTGACAATTTAGATCTGTGTTATTAGTGGAGGAACAGAAGGGAATCTGCTCACCAATTCACTCCTGATCCTCCGGTAATAACACAGATCTAGTTTGACAAAGGTCGAGAGGCCCAAAACGTCGTACAATTTTGATCTGCTTTCTATATGATACTGTATGTATCCTGCACACAGCCATGGATTGAACCAACGGCCCGAGACTCAAAGATAGAGGAGGTCCTATTCCTGCTCATATTTGGCCATTTTTATGCAAATTAGCTTCTAAGTAGACCAGGGGTGTGGCCTTGGTGGCTAGCACAACTATTGTATTCCTTCTACGATGCTAATGCCAACTAGTACCATCATATATCACTTAGAAAGAAGGGAAAGAAATTAGAAAACAGGAGTACCAGCAGATATGGCCACATACTGGGTGCACTTAAACTGAAACATGAGAGATCACCGCGAGATAAGAAAGTTATGGCTCTTGCACATAAATGTGCACATAGTGCAGTGGAGTCCAAGTGTTATATAGAAATATAATACAAGGACGTTCTTTTTGACAGCTGAACAGCCGAGCCAGAATATTAATAGTTAATACAGTTCCGGCACAAGTTGTTCGGCCAGCAGAGCGAACATTGCTGTATTATATTTCTATATAATGCGGGGACTCCCATTCATTGCACTATGTGGGAAAAGGGCACCATAGGAAAGGGCTGCAGACATTGATGTACAAGAGCCCTTAGGCCATTTTACTTGTGTAATGATTTGGGAGCTTGTTGGATGCCTGGAATGACACCCTGTAACACCCAAAACCTGTGCCTTTAGTAGCATAACCCCTATAAAGAGGCTGGCCATAGATCCATAGTTTCAATGTGATACCCCTGATAGTGTAATTGTTGGGGGCCCTAGTGGTCAGACCCCATGTATCAGCATGTTATCCCTTATCCTGTAGACCTTGAATCTTGACCCCAAAAAATTGTTAAATATTCATCACCAATATTGACAGTTGCACTTCATAAAGTGATCTATACCCAACAATTGGGCTATTCCAAAGCCAAGTATCTGCCACTCCAACATTATATACCACCAAATGATTTTGAACTCTATCATATTCTTTATACTAAAGATATATTCTCATATCGGAGCATAAATTTAGTCCAGCTAAGCTAGTGGTAATGACGGAAAGAAAAACTTAAGCAGTCATATAGAGACTTCAAATCAATAAGAGGAAAAATACAGCAATCTCCCTGATTGGCTTTTTGTGTGAATAAATTGACTTTTTACTGAACAGAACTGAAGGCATTGGAATACTTTCCTGTTATGGAGCGAGGAGTGAGTAATGTTCAATTTCTGAGGCTGAATCTTGTTGAACGGTTCTGAATCTAATGGAATATCTAAGAACATCATTTACATTTTGTAGATGAAAAGCATTTTTATAGTGTGGGGAGTATGTGCTGCACAATATGATATATTCATATATTTCATCATCTACTTCATTTCTTATGGATATTGAAAATGCAGCATTGAATAAAGTCCTAAAGGTAACGGGGACCAAATTCTTCCAATGATGCACATCACGTAGGCAGGTGCTTTTCCTCATATTCGTAATGATAACTTTTTTATCTATAATATATATATATCTATATAACTATCAGAAGCAGATTAAAGGGGTATTCCTGGGCATTTACATTTAATTAAATTCGTTTGCCATATGTAAACATTTCTTCAATTGGATGTTATTAAAAAAAATTATGAGATAATTTCTCATAAATGTAGTCATGTTGTCCCTAAGAAACGAGATAGCTTCCTTGGATACGACCACCTCACATTTAGGCAGCAGTGGCCAGACATGCTCTATTAAGTACTGTCTGACCACCTGGCTTCAGTGTTCATTACCACAGGACGGCTGTAGCATATGTAGTAACACCCAGACATTTTATATACAAAAACTTTTTTCCTTTTTCCAATCCCTCCAGCAGAGGTGGCCGTATCAAAGGACACAGTTTTGTTGATAAGGGACCATATCACTACATTTATGGGAAATTATCTTCACACAGGTAAAACATTTTTATAACATCTAATTGAAGATATTTTTTATATATGACAGATTATTTAAATTGAATGTGAATGCCAAGACGAGAATACCCCATTAAGTTTATTGGGCCCAGGCTGTTCACACGACTAGGGCCCCCCCAGTATCCAAACCAACATGTGCCTGGATTTTAGAACTTAAAGGGGTTGTCCACTTTCAGCAAATAATTGATATTGTTTGTTTAAGGAAAAGTTATACAATTTCCCAATATACTTTCTATATCAATTCCTTACCGTTTTCTAGATCTCTGCTTGCTGTACTTCTATAGAAAGCTTCTAAGTTTACTTCCAGTGGATATAATCTGTCACAGGTTTACGAGCCGTTATTATCACACGGCTCCTATTACTCTCAATGGTAATAACGACTTTTGTACGTGTGTGTCCATCACATCACCATGGACAGATTCTATCCACTGGAAGAAAACTTAGAAGATTTCTATAGAAGTACAGCAAGCAGAGATCTAGAAAACCCATGAAGAATTGATACATGCAGCATATTGGAAAATAATATATCTCTTCATTTTACAAATAACATCAATTATTTACTGAAAGTGGCCAACCCCTTTAAGTGCTACTCTATATACTCTATATCCGTAATCTTATACTGTTCATAAAAATAATTTAATCATGAACTTTAATTGTGGTCTTATAACCCATCTATTTAGGAAAGCCGGTCACATTCCATAACTACATGAAACCATCCACCCCGACTACCATCTAGACTGATCTCCCAGACAGTGTTGGAGATGTGGATGCTCCCCCAGACTGGCCGGCCTCTGTGCGCTCTGCAGCTGAACTCCCCCTCATACTGTAAATACTTGTGTATAGGCAACCCTCCTTCCCCCGAAAAAGGTAGGGTAGGAAATGCAGCCTCCACTTTAGTAAAATGTCCAGCAGCACCTTATTAATAAAATACAGGGGGGGTACTGAGCTTGTGTATACAGGCGAAGCTGGGGCTGTGTGTACAGGGGGGCTGAGGCCGTGTAAACAGGGGTGAGAGGAGAGGCTGTGTATACCGGGGGTGGGAGAGGCTGTGTATACGGGGGGAGAGGCTGTGTATACAGGAAGGGGGGAGAGGAGAGGTTGTGTATACAGAGGGAGTGGAGAGCATGTGTATACAGAAAATGGAGAGAGAGGCTGTGTATCCAGGGGGGAGAGGATGTGTATACAGGAAGGGGCGAGAGGGGAGGCTGTGTATACAGGGGGAAGGAGAGGCTGTGTATACAGGAAGGGGGAGAGGAGAGGTTTTGTATACAGGGGGAGGAGAGGCTGTGTATACAGGGGGGGAAGAGCGCATGTGTATACAGAATGTGGGGAGAGAGGCTGTGTATCCAAGGGGGGAGAGGCTGTGTATACAGGAAGGGGGAGAGGAGAAGCTGTGTATACAGGGGGGAGGAGAGGCTGTGTATACAGGGGGGAGGAGAGGCTGTGTATACGGGAGAGAGGCTGTGTACACAGGAAGGGTGAGGAGGAGAGCTGTGTATACAGGGGAGAGGTGCGCATGTATATACAGAATGTGGGGAGAGAGGCTGTGTATACAGGGGGGAGAGGCTGTGTATACAGGAAGGGGGAGAGGAGAAGCTGTGTATACAGGGGGGAGGAGAGGCTGTGTATACAGGGGGGAGGAGAGGCTGTGTATACGGGAGAGAGGCTGTGTACACAGGAAGGGTGAGGAGGAGAGCTGTGTATACAGGGGAGAGGTGCGCATGTATATACAGAATGTGGGGAGAGAGGCTGTGTATACAGGGGGGAGAGGCTGTGTATACAGGAAGGGGGGAGAGGAGAAGCTGTGTATACAGGGGGAGAGGAGCGCATGTATATACAGAATGTGGGGAGAGAGGCTGTGTATCCAAGGGGGGAGAGGCTGTGTATACAGGAAGGGGGGAGAGGAGAAGCTGTGTATACAGGGAGAGAGGAGCGCATGTATATACAGAATGTGGGGAGAGAGGCTGTGTATATGGGGGAGAGGCTGTGTATACAGGAAGGGGGGAGGAGAGGCTGTGTATACAGGGGAGAGGAGCGCATGTATATACAGAAAGTGGGGAGAGAGGTTGTGTATCCAGGGACGGGGAGGCTGTGTATATAGGGGGGGAGAGGCTGTGTATATAGGGGGGAAGAGACTGTTCATACTGGGGGAGGCTAAATTAGGGCACCTAATTGTGGGTGCTGTATATACTATAATTTGGGTACTATATAAAGCATGTTTTATGTTGGGAAAAGTTTGTTTAGTCATGTTGTGAGGATGATATATATTGGAAACACGCACCTTTATACTTCAAGTGACTGTGGTATTTTTAGGGGCACAGAATGTAGTTGTGCTGCATGGAGTTGAAGACGTTTGATTGTGAATTCACAAAAACCATGGCCAGGAGAAAGCATAAAGAAGTCATCTTTCTGATTGAGTAGATGATCACCTGTAAGGTACTAGAGGTCACTAATGTCTGTGTCTAATGACTGACTGCTAGAAATGGCAGTGTGTCCAGAGCAGAGCCCCCGATTTAATGTAAGGTCCACAGCAGTGCCCCCTGTAAAGAAATGTCCACAGTAGAGCCCCCCTTTTATGTAATGTCCACAGCAGTGCCCTCTTAAAGAAATGTCCACAGCAGAGCTCTGATTTAAAGAATTGTCTACAGCAGATACCCCCTTTGAAGAAACGTCCACAGCTGATCTTTTGCCTTTGGGTCATTATTTTTGATGACTGGATCCATTCAGGTTCGGGTTCGCCAAACGTTCAGTCCAGGTACCCGAATATGAGCATACAACTGCTATCTGGCCTATGATCCTTACACCACATGACTTCATTATGGAGGATTTCAAAGATTCCAGAGGCATTGCCAGCCTGCTCCAAACACAATGGGGGTCATTTACTAAGGGCCCAAATCGCTTTTTTTCATCAGGTTTCCCGAATTTTTCCGAATTGCCCCAGGTTTTTGGCGCATGGGATCAGATTGTGGTGCATCGGTGCCGGCATGCATGCAATGGAAATCGGGGACGTGGCCGTCGGAAAACCCGACGGATTCGGAAAAATCACAGTATTTTTTTTTAAAAAGTGTCGCTTGACACGCACTTACCTGCACCAAGTAATAGAAGGTGAACTCTGATGAACTCCAGTGGACCTTGGCGCAGCAGTGACACCTAGTGGACATCGGGCACCCAGACCTTAGTGAATCCTGGCAGATCACCCGCCGCTGGATAGCGACTGGACCGGGTAAGTAAATCTGCCCCAATGTTTGCAGGAGGTGTGCCATGGGTGTGTTTGAAAGAGGATAGAGGAAGAAGGGGGTGTTGCAGCCTCACTCAGCTTAACTCAGGAACACCCAGCTGACTCGATTACACTGTGGACTGGGGGGATCATTTTTTAATGCATTGACTCACTTCAATATCGGCATGCAAAGCTACACACTACGGTAAATGAGGAAGGATCTTATGTTTGGGGGGCTAGATGTGCCTCACAGGTCCCCTTTTTTATAAACACTTACTGATAGTAACCTTATGGGTAACAGAACTTTTAAAACCAACCCATAAACCAATTGTATTGATTCAGAGGATGGTAAAAATAACCCTGCAGCAGCCTACTAGTCATGACCCCCTATCTCTGGCCTGGAGGTCACAAGCAGATAAGACCCAGAGCTCACTTGTCACGCTTCATAAGTTTTTAGTCTATTTATTACCATTCTGTAAATAAGATGTCTGTGTATATATATTTATAATAATATTATTATATTATTTATTATAATAATAATATAATAATTTTTAATGTTCTTTGATGATAACTGCCTAGTGTGCATAAAATGTAGTTAATTTTCTGTTTGATGCATAACATCATGTCTGACGAAGAGAACTAGTATTCTCGAAAGCTCACCATCAAATATACTCAGCCTCGAAAAGGTTTTGCCTGATTTCTTCAGTCTTCTTCTGCTCTACACTCACCGGCCACTTTATTAGGTATACCTGTCCAACTGCTTGTTAACACTTAATTTCTAATCAGCCAATCACATGGCGGCAACTCAGTGCATTTAGGCATGTAGACATGGTCAAGACAATCTCAGAAGACCACACTGGGTGCCACTCCTTTCAGCTAAGGAGACTGAGCACAGGAAACTGAGGATACAATTTGCACAAGCGCATCGAAATTGGACAGTAGAAGATTGGAAAAACGTTGCCTGGTCTGATGAGTCTCGTTTTCTGCTGCAACATTCGGATGGTAGGGTCAGAATTTGGCGTCAACAACATGAAAGCATGGATCCATCCTGCCTTGTATCAACGGTTCAGGCTGGTGGTGGTGGTGTCATGGTGTGGGGAATATTTTCTTGGCACTCTTTGGGCCCCTTGGTACCAATTGAGCATCATTGCAACGCCACAGCCTACCTGAGTATTGTTGCTGACCATGTCCATCCCTTTATGACCACAATGTACCCAACATCTGATGGCTACTTTCAGCAGGATAATGCGCCATGTCATAAAGCTGGAATCATCTCAGACTGGTTTCTTGAACATGACAATGAGTTTACTGTACTCAAATGGCCTCCACAGTCACCAGATCTCAATCCAATAGAGCATCTTTGGGATGTGGTGGAACGGGAGATTCGCATCATGGATGTGCAGCCGACAAATCTGCGGCAACTGTGTGATGCCATCATGTCAATATGGACCAAAATCTCTGAGGAATGCTTCCAGCACCTTGTTGAATCTATGCCACGAAGAATTGAGGCAGTTCTGAAGGCAAAAGGGGGTCCAACCCGTTACTAGCATGGTGTACCTAATAAAGTGGCCGGTGAGTGTATATGGCTAACATGGTTACACTACAAGCCTGTTGCTTGCCACAATCTTCTAAATACTGGCCCATGGTGGCCACTACATGTTACTGGGAACCATCTGAGAATGTACTGTAATTACTACCATATATTTTTTATAACTAATCCAGTCTACTGGTTACTGTTTTCCCTTGTAGAGATTGCCATGGATAATATAGGCAATTAAATTCTTCCTGGGGTAAAGGTTATGTTAATTACCCTCATTCAGAAGGAAAATCTGCCACTTAGTGGTAGCTAGCCTAACTCAACATCTGAACTTTAAATAGACATTGCAAAAAGGCCTCATGCACATGACCGTAAATGTGTGCCAGCGCGGTCTATCTCATGGCATGCATTGACTTCTAATAAGCATGTTCACGATTGTACCACAGATTATATTGCAGGTCCCTTTCCTGCCTGTATTAGGAATATAGGTGGTTATATTCTATGGACATCTGTGCATGAAACCTAAGAATAGAAGATACGAGTACAAAGTAGGTGAATAGAAAATGTAAAACTTTTAATTTGTCAATTCTAAAAAGATAGGAATATACAATATTTAAAAATATAGCCCACCAGGGGCAAGGCTGTACCAGTCGTCAAGAAGCTCAAAAATGATGCACATGTAGTCAAAAGATGCTATAATACTTAATCGAAGTCCTGGTAATTCTCGAAACCTAAATAGTCCATCACATACCTGTGCACTTGATGCGAGTATATGCTGGACTTGGTTCTAGGGGTGATAAATCTTCAAGGTAGGTATTAACCATCAAAGAAGACCATAGAAAGGATGCAGATATAAGTGAGAGCCAGCAAAGGACAGTTAGAGGTAAGTATAACTTGGTTATTAAAGAAAACTGACGCAGGGGAAGGGGGATAACATCTAAAAGGTCTTAGATGTCCCCCTAGGGTCCTACTCTTCCCTAACAAGAAGGGGGAAGGGATCTGGATACACCCTAATGCCTCACCACGGGACCGCAGCCCTATGAAGCTGCCACCCCGTCTGGAACCTTACCCTACACTCTGCTGTTTGGCCCTACACTAGAGAAGGAGGAGGGGAGGTGAGCAAAATTTGTGGTATATTCACGTACAGCTGTCTAGCTTACTCATATGTTCCGTTGCATATGAGAGATATCCCAACACCGTGCTAAAAAGGTTTATAGATAGGTGATGCTTTTACGTGGTCAAGACAAAATGTTTCTTCCCTTAACCAGAGCAGAACAGGGTTGATTGGTTGGTTGGATAAATAGTAAGATAAACCTTAGTAATATTCCCTAAACAAATACTTTAGTCTGGATAATTACATTTCTGAATTATCTTAGCTTGGAAATATTTTGCAGTGAAAAGGCTGAATATGTTTCTAGATTACATGCTCAGAGCTACAGAAACTCTCTGTAAATACACATTTAACTTCTCTTGCAGAAGATCATGGTTACTTAATACCATATTATCCTTTGGTGAAATCATTGTGCACATTACAATACTCACTACAATTAAAATGCATTTGGAAGATTTGCTGTTATCCCCTAGAAACCAATTATAACCTATTATAAAGCTCACAGCTAAAATTTGCACATAAAACCGGTATGGAGTTCCGACCACGTGAAATCATAATATGTGGATTTTGCAAGTTAATTAAGATTTCTAAGTCAGCATCTGGAGAGCCTATTAGCATTGAATACACAGGACGCTATTTCTACTGCCGAGCCAAGGAACTGCTGGAGTTATCTCGTCTCCTCTGCCATAGGAATCTTCAGGTAAACTGGTTCATAACAAATTTAGTTTTGATCAACCAATCCCTCTAAGATTTATTTTTTGGGCAAGTCACTTTATTTCATCTCTTATGTTATGTTTGTAAGTGTGAGGGGCAGGATACTAGGTCATTTATTAATATACATCTAACATATGTTCTGTGCCACTTTTACCTTATCATCTGCCATTCCTGTCTATAATATGGCCGCAGATGGAAGGTCACATGATCTCTTTCTGTCCATGACCAATCTATCTGCCTGGCCCTAATGGTAGTATTCATGAAAACGCATTTAAGGTCCTGGAAGGTATATTGGTTATAAACCAACAACCACATGACACTCCATCAGGAAGGTCTGTCTGATTAGGTAAAAACATTTCTGAACCAGGGGCTTTACTTTATATTTCAAGAAAGCAGAACGATTAATAGATGGATATTTCTAAATACCTAACATCCTGACGCCACCACACTTACCACATATTACAAAAAATATGCCGTTTTTTTTCATGTTTGTTTGTTTGTTTAAGGGGGTCTTGCTGGTCTCCAGTCTTATTTTTTTTATAACTTCACTGCACCCATAATAAGCTTGTATTCTACATACCACTGAGGATGATAATTGTCTTGTGGCCTGGATAGTCCAAATCTGGGCCAATGCCTGTAAGGTATTGTCTGTGATAGGACCTCACAGGCACTTGCTATAGACAGCCCTTGGGTCTTAGATCAGACACAAGGGGTTGCGATGGCAATGATCAAGCTTTGAAGGGTCACCAATTGAGCAGGGAATGTCCCTACAGGCATTTAAATGCTATGGTCTTGTTGACTGCAGCATTTAAAGGATTAACACCCACAGTCAAAGCCCACTCTAACCACAGGTGTTACACAGGGATGTTAGCTGTAAATTACAGCTGATACCTCGTGTTTCCTGATGCCAATTCTGCTCTGCAATAGAGCTGCAACAGATTAAACTCAGGGCCCTTGGTGTAAGAGGCAAATCATATTGTTGTGAGTTCAACTGTTATTAGTGTGCAGATTGTCTTATCCAAAGACAACCAGACAATTACCTTCATTACAAATGACTGGTACAGGCGGTCCCCTACTTAAGGACACCCGTCTTACAGACAACCCATAGTTACAGACAGACCCCTCTGACCTCTGGTGAAGCTTTCTGGATGTTTTACTATAGTCCCAGATTGCAATAATCAGATGTAAAGTGTCTGTAATGAGGGTTTATTGATAATCCTTGGTCCTATTACAGCAAAAAATGTTTAAACTTCAAATGTCACTGGGGCCAAAAATTTTTTTGTCTGGATCTACAATTATAAAATATACAGTTTCGACTTACATACAAATTCAACTTAAGAACAAACCTCCGGACCCTATCTTGTACGTAACCCGGGGACTGCCTGTACATGGAGATATGCTACTATATATCTACAGGTCTCAATATCTAAAAAGAAATAATGAGAGATATTGGGGCTTACCACACTACTTTTCTGTCTTTGATACTGCTAGTTCTGCAGCTCATGAGAGAAAATGCTCTTCTTTACTCTGAAATGAATACCATGGTATATAGGCATCTACTGTAAAGTAAAGCCCCCATTCCAAGTCCAGTGCCTGACTCAGATGACATATTTTTGTTAATTTTCACATGACTTTGAAGTAGATTTCAAAGTGAGATTCACATAAGTGTGGGAATTCTAGAAAGTGCATTTCATTCCCTACCTGAAGGGGGTGGTAGCTTAGTGGGGTAAAAGTAAGTGACAGGTTACCTTTAACTTTTCATAGTCTTATTCCTTTTAAATACATGCACAAAGGTATGGTCACACAGGTGCAATGATATACTTGTTACTTTACATTGTCAATTATTCTGACAAATTCCATTTAACAAAGCGTTCTCTGCTGTATTTGGGCTACATGATTGAAGCCTGACACTGATCTGTTCTCAGAATGGAAGTCCTGTTGGATTCCCTAGCCATGGATCTCAATGCTTTAACATGATGGCTTGAACAACAGTGGATTACCAGGATTACAGGAAAGTTCCATACAGCTCACCCCTGAAAATCCTTATTGAGATGTAACCGATCACATTTCAGGTCCGTGCAGCGGAATGAGTTGTCCGGACATCAGCAAAGCAAACACTGAAGAAAAAAGTGGAGAAATCCCGGGACAGGAGTAAAATCTTTGATACTTTATTGAATCACATCATAAAATTACTACATTCAGACAGAATGGCTGACGCATTTCGGGCGGAAAAACCTCCCTTAGTCATAGATACGACTAAGGGCATTTTTCTACGCATGAAACGCATTAGCCATTCTGTTTGTATGCAGTAACTTTATCATTTGATTCAATAAAGTATCGAATATTCCAGTCCTGTTCCGGAATTTCTCCACTTTTTTTTCAGTGATTAGTGGGATTGTTTAAACTCTTGATGAAGGAATTACAATGAACTGAAAATCTGACCACTCTTCAAAAGAGCAAAACAAAACTGAACACATTTCCTTTCTTTTCTCTTTCGCCAATACTTTGAGCTCATTAAATACCATGGACACATAACTGTAATCGCCACCAAAATAAACAAGCATGGTAAACCAGGAGAAATTCTGAATGTTTAATTAACGCAACCTGAATTATTTATGACTTGCGAGTCACTCATAAAACTGGAGTCTTATTTTATGACTGGAGGGTGCATATGGATTTTGCTGTAAAATTAAAAATGTACTTTGGTGCACATCTCGGCTGTCATAAACAAAAGATCAATCATGCACAAAAGAAATAAAGGCTGTAATAGCACACACATAAAACAGATTTTAAATGGCAAAGTCAAGTGTACCAAAGATTTAGGTTCTATATATTTTCGTGAGATTGTATTTCCTATATTAGAGAAAGATAAATTTGCTCACATGATTAAGGAAATTGTACCCAAAGTGTGTAATATACAAGAAATGGCATTTTAAAGTAAAGATAAAATGATCCCTTTCAGACAGTGTCCCAGGAATGTGTTTTATTTTTACAACTCTTAACTAAAATATTTAAGTTTGTGTCTGAAAGTTCAAAATAAATGGCCCACATTGATCAAAAACAGTGCAAACTCCATTATGTGCAGTTTGCCTGTGTAGTGTGCAGAGGGCGCCAGATATATAAGTTGTGTTGCATGCCCTATGTTAAAGGTGAACCAAAAAAAGTTTGTCGGAGCACTCTGTCAGATTCCTGAAGAACGGGCGCCCCCTTTATTATTATTACCATCCCCAACAGCCATATATAACATTTTTATTCTCAGACAACCTCTTTAAAGGGGTTTGCCAAGAGCGTAAAAAAAACTACTGGTGGCTCGGAGGGAGTTGGTTAAAAAAGTAAACATTTATTTAGCTCTGTGGTCCCTCCCGGCATCCCACACCCGAGTCCCGACAAGGCTTGTTTCGCCCTATTGGGCTCATCAGGGGAACGCTGGGTTCTTCAAAAAACGCCCGTAGTGCCGTAAGGGGTAGCAAGGGACTAGAGGAGGAAGCCAGGCGGTGTGTAGCTGTTCGGAGTCAATGTGCAGCTCCCGGTGACAGCCGTGCTAACCAGTGGGTTGTCGGGACTCGGGTTCTATACCCTATTTGGGATATACACTCTATGACACAGTTCTTTCACTTATTTGTGACAGCATATGATGTCAAAGGACTTTAAACCTGCTGAATAGGTCTGTAATAGAGCCAGTTATTGCAGGGTTAGGTTCCAGTCGGCACTCTGGTCACATAGGACCAGAGTTCCGAGGCTAGGCATCTAGGGTGTGATAGACTTCGTCCTAAATAGGGCTTATGCAGGTACTTTACATGACTACTAGGTCAATAAGACCCAACCACAAATGGACTAACATCTATCATTCACCCCTCTTCCTCCTTTTCTGCACCCTGTGTACCCTGGATGGATCTTTATTTTCCTCACCTTAGACCAAAATTGACTCTTTCGACAGTCACTTAGGCCACGGTGAATTATCTTTGTCTGTTGCCTAAGGAGTTACACAGATTTACCTTGTTGATGATTTTTAAGAAATACGAACAACATTAAAGGTGAGTCCTCGCCATATAATTGACATCATATCTGAGGTCACCTATAGTAGATTCCTATTTGCTCAATCATCTTTTCTTTTACCTATAGACTGACCATCAGTGCAGTGGCTACGATCACATCTACAAAGACTCCACAAGACTTTCTCTTTGCATAAAATTGACAATAAAAAAGCAAGTTTATACTCTTAATCACTGGTCGTATTTTGTATATACCCAGAAAGTGATTTCATAGGGTCGTCCAAACTGTGTTTCATAGGGTCCTCCCCCTCTCTTCTTTCATGTAAAGAAAAAGCGTGCATTCTTCATAAAACAATTCCTACATTTGACTTCTCAATCTGTTATTTTACTTATAAAAATAACATTTATGAATAATGTGATAGCTGGGTGTGTGATAGCTGGGTATACTCACCTTCGCTCCTCTTCATCTTGATCATAGCACTGTTCATCACTAAGCTTGACATGCTGGGTTCACCTAGAAAAGAAAGTTATAATTAGCAGCCCAGAGCACGGGGACAAGATATCCAGTTCTCCGGGATACTAATTATGCACACCCTTGTCACCACCCTCTCCCATGCTGTAAGCTTGAGTGAGGGAGGTGATGTCACGCGGAAGGCATGAATTCACCTCACAGTATAGGAGAGGGAAGAGTGTGCATAATTAGCAGACGTAGTTCTGTACATCTTTTCCCCACTTTCCGTGCTGCTAATTATAACTTTCTTTTTTAGGTGATCCAAAGCTTAGCGATTAACAGTGCCAGGATCAAGATGGGGCTGGGGATGAGTATTCCTAGGCTTTTTTTTTTGTTTTCTTAAGGGATTGATTTCCTTTCATGACACTGGTCAATCAATGGTCAACCACAAGGGCAGGGAGCCAACTGCTTCTAGCTTCATGCATTCTCTCTATTTAGAACGGAACAGCTGATTGGTGCAGAAGGTCACCCCAGATCAACTATTGATGACCGGTTCAGTTATTCTTGTAAAATCCCTTTAATGTAAGAGATATTACTTAAAGGTAGCATTTCAACATCTCCACCAACCGCAATTTGCAATTTAGCTTCATATGCTTTTTCTATTGATTCCGGTGTAGTTGAACTTGTATTCTCTAGTCCCCATAGATTGCGAGCTAGCAGTGCTATTGGTTTGATCACCCAATATGCAAATTCAAGAAGCCAGTCCAAGGCTCCACTCCTTCTGGTACCACCCAGCTGACAGTATAAAATTTAATTTGCATATTGGATGGTTAAACTAAACAAAACTCACTCCTCAGGAACAGTGGAGGGAAGAGGTTAGTGAAAGTTTTTAAATATGCTCATTACCATATGTAAAGTGAATATAAATATTTTCGCCTGCATTATTACTTATTTGCATGTCGGTTTCTCCCACTTTGAAGTCAATAATTCAATGAAGATACAAACAGTAATTAAATATTGCCATAGGTGTAAGGGGCATGATAATGGGGTTTCTGAGTAGTAAACATGAGTAGTTCAGAACTTTCTAACTTCTGGCATCTGGCTGCCCAAATATGCCATTAAAAGTTTTTTTTTAATGATCAAGCTTTCAGTTTCTAAACGTCTTTGATATATTTACTTTAAAAAGGTGACAAATTGTAATAACTAATAATAACTGCAGCCCGACGTTCTTAGGGACCAGAGAACAAAATCTAAAATCCTCATTAGGCTTTCTTCAGAATTGTAGACTTATTAACTTAATAGTTGTCATAAACTTTGCACATTTTCTGTATTTCCTACAGTTGATGAAGAAAATTTTTAAGGAGTAATTGGCAAAAATCATTAATATTGTTTTGATCCTGGTAGCATCGTTTTTCAATGTGAACTAACAAGGCGCAAACAACTAAAATTTTAAAAAGTGCTATATTTATATTGATATTTAGTATCTGTTGTTGGAGCATGCCATCTCCTCTAGCATGTCTGTTTTATACACTATTGACACAGTGACAGCACCGAACCACTATAGTTACACAAAGCCAAATGCTTCTGGGTTCATGTGCTCTATTTGTGTAGCAGTAAGCAGCTATTTGGTGTGGGGGTTGAGTGCCCCCCACAATCAACTATTTATGTCTGTAATAGGACCCTTTAAAGAAAAACCCATTAATAGGAAATCTAATGTGTGTATGTTAAAGGAAATCTACCATTTGTTTTTTATACATTGTGAACCGAACACACCGTGAGAATGCTGTAACGACACTGATGCAGAAACATATCTTATTTGATCCTTGATGGGAGTGGTTTGGGTCAAAAAACAATTATAAAATTCAGGGCCTTGGGAAAGCTGGGTGAAGACTGCCTGCCATGCATAAACCATTACACTGAGCTGCCTGAACTGTCCAGACAGGACTAATCAACCTGAGCTAGATGACTCTGGATAATTAGGAGAAGAGGAGAAGCGTGAAGCCAGCTACAGGAGCGACAGCCTCATCAAAACCACTCAGTTCAGGGATTAAACAAGATATGTTTCTGCATCAATGTAGCTACAGCATTCTCACGGTATGTTTGGTTCATAATGCATAAAATCAAATGGTAGATTTTCTTTAAGCCCTTATCCCCGATGCTTGTTTTCAGCGTAATGATCAGACTCTATTTTTTTAATCTGACATGTATCACAATAATTGGTTATAACTTCGGAACCCTTAAACATATCCTGGTGATTTTGAGAATGTTTTCCCATGCCGCTTTGTACTTCATGTTGGTTGGGTGGTAAAAATTACAAAAATACTGAAAAACTCTTAATTTTCAAAGTTTGAAATGTTCTGTTTTCTAGATACTTAGTGAGACCACCCAAATAACTTGATAACTAACATTTCCAGAATGTCTGTTTTATGATGACACAGTCTTTTATGTGTCCTCTCATTTTTCTAGGATGTTATAAGAGTTAGAACTTTAAGTGTGATTTTTTCTAATTTTCATAAAACTGCTAAGACTCACGTATTGAGGGACAACTCAGCTTTTAAGTGAATTTGAGAGGGATAAATATAATAAAACCCTATAAATTACCCCACTATAGAAACAATTTCTTTTGGAAAATACATTAATTTATGCTAAAAATCACACTTTCACCATGAATTAAATAATAAAATGCTTTGCAAAGTTCAATATCCTTTAAAAGGCTTCAGTACATGGATTCCAGCAAACTTGAAATTATTTCACTAGTCCCCACAGTTCCAGGGCAATTAGTGTAGTTAATATGCTAATTAGCTCTATACTATCAAGTAGGCGGTTCCCGATCTGGAGCAGACATTCTGACAACACCCACCTATTTTGTCTGTAGTTTTTCTTATTTGTATTGCAACATCTCCCTCTTTGAAGTCAATTATTTATGCAAAGAGTAATTGAGGGGGTTGTTTCATGTCTCATAATTATATTTCACAACTTTCTATTAATGTAGATGTTTTCACTGAAAATATAATGAAAAATTAATATTTGTTTCCCTTTGGACTTAAACCCAGTCAATCGCTGACACCAGCCTTTGTTGATATTATAGAGGCTCAGATGTAAGGTTTAGCTGGGCACCAGCTACAGCCTAATATGTGCCACAGCGACCAACGAGCCTCTGCAAAACAACAGAGGTTGGCAACGGCAGGAGGAGATACGTTGAAATGGACATAAGGACATAGGGGGAGATTTGTCAGGATTGTATGAGATAAGAATTGTTCTAGTTGTCAATGGAAAACAATCAGAGCTCAGCTTTCATTTTAGCTGTCGGAAAATGAAAGCTGAGCTCTGATTGGTTGCCATGGGCAACTAGTATAGTTTTTCTCTCATACACTTCTGATAAATCTCACCCAGTGTTCCTCTGCT
Source organism: Engystomops pustulosus (assembly GCF_040894005.1). Taxonomy (NCBI): domain Eukaryota; kingdom Metazoa; phylum Chordata; class Amphibia; order Anura; family Leptodactylidae; genus Engystomops; species Engystomops pustulosus. The sequence continues at coordinate 177,250,389 of NC_092415.1, read as the reverse complement.
ATTTTAACATCAATAAAATGAAAAATCCTTAAGTGTAATTTAATATCACACACACACAAGAAAATCCAAATAATACATTTTACTATTTCACATTTTTACACCTGTTCTGTTGTAACTAATGATGAGCTGATGGGAACAGCAATTTTGGGGTTTGCCCTAAGGGTGTGCCCCCTGCCGGTAACATTCTGAATCGGTGCTGTTACAGGCAACGACGCTCATCACGACATAGCCAGCATTTAAAAGGTAACGCTAGTGATTAATGCCAGCATCGATTACAAATGTTTCCAGTGGGGGTAGATGTTTGGGTTCAGGTGACCTGGTCCTCTCATCCATAGATAACTTAATTCACCTTAAAACTCAAAACAAATTTACCAAAATTGGCAAATGAGGGGTATAAGTTGAACAATGGGGCAGATTTACTTACCTGGTCTTGTAGCGATCCCGCGGTGCGTTGTCCGCTGAGGATTCGGGTCTGCCGCGATTCACTAAGGTCGTGCACCCGAGTTCCTGCATTCGTCGCTTCCCCCGCCGAGGTCCACCGGAGTTCACCTTCTTCTTCCCGGTGCTTGTAAGTGAGTGTCTTGCGACACATTTCTAAATGTTAAATCTTGCATGTGAAGTAAAACTTCACACACACATTGTGTGAATACATCATCATTTTTTTATCTATGTTTAGCGTTGTTTTGGCACAGTTTTGGTCCATTTATTTTTTTGTGACTGTTCATTGCGCCAAATGAATACACGGCAGTGCAAAGTCACTTCAAAATGCACCACATTCATTATTTATCATTAAATTCATTCACAGTATTCATGATTTGCAATTTAGCCTAAATTTTCATTATGTGCATGTTTTGGCACAAAATAACTCAGGTCACACCCTGGCATAGAAATAGGTAATAAAAAAAACACTACCAAATTTATCAAGAACAATTGCTCCTTAGAGGGACATGTGCACCCAAAAGAATAATTTGTGACAAACGCAAAAAAAAAAAAACATATTATGATACAAACCGAAAAAATTAAAAACAAACAATAACAATATAACAACATGCTTGATGGGGGAGATTTATCATCAATTGTCTGAGGTAAAACTGTATTAGTTGCCCATGGAAACCAATCAGAGCTCAGCTTTCATTTTATTAACAGCTGTGGGAAAATGAAAGCTGAGCTCTTATTGGCTGCTATGGAACAGTTCTGCTCTAAGAGACTTATGATAAATCTCCCTAGATGGATTCAAATAAATTAGAATGGAATTGAACAGACAACCAAGTCAAAGACAAATTGTAATGATGAATTCCTTCCCATTATATCTACAGCTACAGGTGGTATCATGACACAAACATTCTGTCAGAACCTGTCCAGCAACCACGCAACCACAACTAGGCTTGACGCTAGCTGTCAGAGTAGGTAAGTGGTGGAGAACTCACCCTGTGATGCCCCTGTAGGCCAAGGCCCTGTCTGCAGCAGATAAGCCGCCCTGACAAGGGCATACCCGGTATCAGGAACCTAACTAAGCATCCCTGAGTGACCCTACAAGATGACAGGGAACACTTACTTCATCTGGCAGCTGCTGGATGGTGGAGCAGACAGGTAACCATAATACAGATATAGGCCAGGCCAGTGTTCACACTGGTAACAGAAACTGACACAAGACAGACAGGAAGGTGGGGTCACACTAGGAGATAAACGATACTGAGGGACAAACAACAGATACAGACAGACAAGCGGAGTCAAACAAAATTAAAATGGCGGCAAAGGTACAAAATCGTATAGAATGGTCGGTAGGCAAAGAGGAAGCCAATACACTGAATGGCAAACAACACAATAGCAAGAGCACTAGGGAACACAGGAGGCTGAATAACTAGCACGGTCAGTTCCAGGACACACCTCCAGCAGCACACTGGGGGAACTGTCCATCAGGCTAGTAACCCTTGCTAGGCAGGGCTGAAATGCAAGGGTGTTGCTCAATTAATCCAAACACAGAACACTAAGCCACAGTTCACATACAAGCAGCACAGAAATTAACATCACCTATTCTGCCAACTGCGGATAGAGGGACGTTTTGGCATGGGCCTTACACATTTATTCTTCAAAAACCATTTATTCTCACAACAGTCACCATTTTCTAATAAAAACACATATGGTACAATCACTTATAGTATGTACCCATGCCCTTAGTTTGTTTTTTTAAATATGTGCTTTTAAGGGAACACAATCCTTTTCATGGTTCAATAAAATGCTAAAAGAATGAATCAAAACATTTTCTTCTGTTTGTCAATTGTATGGATTTTTTGGGGGGAGATTAAGTTGAATGAAATGCATTTTTTACATTTGAGTGGGTGTTATTTTCTTTTTGTCGTACAAGGTATAAGTAGAGAATAATTTGTGACTCTTTACAGTGTAATAAAAGCCTCTTCCCAGGAGATTATTTGAGCGATCAAGAGAACCCTTTGACTTTCAACAATTTACCTTGTGTTTCAATTTGTTTATCGTTCCCTACAAAAACATGTATATTTTCCCTTTTACGCTACTTTACCATTTGTACATTATTTATGACTGTGATCTTTTTTTTAAAAAAAACCTTTCTGAATCATCTGTTTTTCTAATTGTTGGAACTACATTTTCTTTTGTAAACAGCAATAATGTAACTGTGTTACAAATCCATTGAAATTCAAATTTTATTCATAGCCTGAAAGTGTTGAATACATCATTTATGTACTTTGAATATATTTGATTTCTATTGAGTTTTAAAAGTTAAGAAATGTAACACTAAGGTTAAATACATGAAATATGAAGATTGTTTTGGTGGATATATACAATGTACTATTCTCGCGAGAACCATTATAAATTACACAAACTATAAGGTTAGATTTGTACTGAGGCTTTAGAGATGTTTTGGATTGTATTTAAGCCACAGTAGTGGACATAAAGTATAAGTGAAATAAAATAGTAGGATTTTTTCTACATTTCTGTTCTTTTCTTCTGTATTCTACAGTAGATAATTGTGAATATTTGCCTAGCAAACCATGCCAATACTTTACTTCAATTTGCACCAAAACTTTTTCCTACTGTGCATGAATTGCACCACATTTATTTCATTTGCATGTTTCAAAGACTCTTGTGGATATTTATTGGCAAATTAAGTCAGTCTTAGGCCCCTTCTACACTCGCGAGTGTGATTCAATGAACTCGCATCACACTTGCAACGCATGCTGCTCGAATCGCATGGCCCGTACGCTGCACAACGGGAGTGAACTCAGCATGTCAGTTCAGTTCCGGTTTGCAGCGTTCAGGCCGTGCGACCTGAGCAGCATGCGTTGGAACCGGCCTTAATCCTTTCCTCCCTGCGACAGCCTACTGTATGTCGGATTTAAAAGGTTCTGCCCTACCATATCTGGAGGTGTCTTTGGCCAATAAGACTTGGCAGAAATTTAAGCTGTTGTCTAGTAGTGATGAGCAGACCTGTGAAAATTCAGGTTTGGTTGTCATCAGCGAGGGACAATCCTCCCCTAAATGTTACTGCAAATATGTACACAATCCATTGGTTTAAAAAGCATAACCATTTACAATAGTAAATATGACAGGCTGGGGTAACCACGCCCAGGCCCACCCCACTCTTTGCCTCATCATTCCCACTTTTAGAGAAAGTAGAGTGCAGGTGTGAAAACAGACAAAAAGTCAAAATCCCTTGACATGCGTCTGAAATTAAACTTATGTGCAGGGAATAATATGCTCTTCTTTGTGCCTAATTCAGGAAGGGACATGGGTTGGTGAGAAAAGGGTAGGACCTAAGAAGCACAAATAGTGTATACACCACCATACTTAATGAAGTTAGAAAATACATATTATATAATTAATTAGAAAATATATATCTTTAATATTTGTTATAAAATATACCTAATTAGTTATATCGTGGAGACACTTAGGCAATTTAGTAAGATTTTTAGACTACTTAGTCTGAGTGTAGAGGGTTACATTTATTAATGCATCAGAATACTAGAATCAAAGTTTAGAAAAAAAAATGTTGTCTCTTTTTGTAAGCTTATATGCACAATAATTCTTTTACACATTTTAATACTGACCACTCCACTATTGAAAAGTGATCGCGAAAATTGTCATGGTTAGTCTATCAAGCTGACAGTGTGATAAGCCATGATATTTACCAACTTCATCAAATGTAACTATTTGAAAATCTTTCTTCAGTAGAGGAGGGGGCATTGAAAATGGAGTAATCAAATTTATCAAACATCATGCAACCTTTATTATTTTGGTGCCAATTTTTGCAATGCAGGTTTCCAGAAAATTACTTTAAATGAAGTCTATACCTAAAAATCATCTTACCATTTAAAACTACATGGTGTAGAGCACTTTCTCAGTCTAAAATGAAAATTGTTGAGAAAATAAAATAAAGCAGATCAGCAGATCAGATCCTATTAATTTTGAACGGGAGCTTGGCTGTAGTAATTCTACAAAAAGAACAGAGCTATTGACTCCCTGTTCTAGTCTCTGTTTATCAGCTGCTGAGAACATCAGGTCAGTGGGGTGCTGGGTGTTGGACCACCACTAAGCTGATATTGATGAGTTATTCTTAGGAAAGGTCATCAATATTTTAGCCCCGAAAACCCCTCTAACTTGCTGCAGTAAAATATCACAAAAACCATGAAAAAGTTATGAAAATTAAACTTTGCTTTTGTATCTAGACATAAGGGATTTATTTTAATCTAACACAGAAAATGAATGTTTAAAGGAAATCAACCACCTACAAATCATAAAAAGGCTCCTCTTCATTTTGATCTTGGCGCTGTCCATCAGTAAGCTTGACACACTGGGATCACCTAGAAAGAAACTCTGAGCAGCACGGAGCACCGGGACAAGATGTCCGGTGCACCAGGCTGCTAATTATGTACACCCCCTCACCTCCCTCTCCTAGCTAATTATCGAGGCTTGCATAATTAGTAGCTTGGAGTGCCGGACGTCTTGCCTCTGTGCTCTATAATGCTAATTATAAGTTTGTTTTCTAAGTGATCTCAGCATGTGAAGATAAGCGATAGACAGTGGCAGGATCAAAGTAAAGAAGAGCGGGGGTGAGTATTTGTAGGTTTTTCTATGTTTTGCAAGTGGTTGATTTCCTTTAATTATGATAACTCAATTTACTTAATGCTAGGAAAATGTAGGAAAATGTCATAACATATCACAGAATAACTTAAAACAAAAAAAATACAGAATTAGCTCTGTAGATTTGAAGCTACATCTTGAAAAAGAGTAAGTAAAAGTACATACCCTTCAAATTACTGATATGGATGTAATTATGTTGAAGGGGGGCGTGAAGACAGAAATGATTCCCCGGCACCCTCCATCCACCAGAAGCCAGCAGGACGTCATGGGAAGCCATGAGTTCTACAGACCAGGGTGATATGGCAGCAGTAGCGCCCGACACACTTTAATAGGGTAATTATAATATGTTTGACTCTATTAGGGTCTTATACTTACCAGCTTAAAGTTTTGTATAATTAGCCAACCCTTTTTTACAAAAACCAAGACCAGTTCCAAGGTCACAAAACAGATGGTCCATTAGCTGTTACTAACTCTTTTCAAGACAGCCCTAGTAGACCTCAAAAGATTCAGGTTGGTTAAGTTTTCATTTCAAATGATGTTTGGGGCCATCAGAGGTTTTTATAGGAACAGCAATTGCAGAAATTTTGGCAACACCACGAAATATATTAATAGGGTCCTACACATATGTGCCTTCCCTATTTAGTTCAATCCCAAACAAATAGCTGAATATGTTTCATATAGGAAATAACTATTTGTTCTTGTGGGGAAGGAAAGATTTAATTACTTGAGATATATAATTGAAGGGATAAATTACACGATTCATTGCTGTGAATAAGTGATACATGCTCATACTGCAAATCTATTTTATAATGCAACAAACTCGAGCCTAGCAATAGATTATTGTGTAATTTGTGGATGTGTATTCCAGATCTTTTTATTCTCCCCAAATGTTGGTATAACAACCTAATATAGTATTTGCAAATGTATCTTCCCTTTAGTACAAATACCTTGAAGGGGTTGTTCACTTTATGCACATTGCAGCAACTAATTGATATTATTTCTGTATTGAAGAGTTATACAATTTTCCAATATACTTTCTCTATCAATTCTTTACAGTTTTTCTATCAGTTTTAAATCTCTGCTTGCCGTCATGCAACAGGAAGCTTGATTCATTACATCCTGTAGGTAAACAGCGGTCCATGGTCATGTGATGTCACACAGGTGCAAGGCTCGTTACATCACAGTTAGCTATGTGATGCTAACGACCAGTACACCTGTGTGACATCACATGACCAGGGACCACTGTTTATCTACAGGAAGTAAAGAATCACGCTTCCTGTTGCATGACAACAATCAGAGATCTAGAAAATCCTAAAGAATTGATACAGAAGGTATATTGGAAATTTGTCTAAGTGGACAACCCCTTCAAATTTCTGGGGCAATAACGTATTATTTGTGCAGCTTCATGCTCTTTAACATAGTTTAAAGTTATTTTCTATATTTCCTCACTCATGGGTAAAATGTTATAATATGCAGTCTGTCATTGATCAGATGGTAAAAGTTGCTCAGCTCTTAGGAAGGCCGCAATAAAACATTTATGGATAATGTGATGCTGACCTGTGGAATAACTGCAGTGTAGAAAAGATTCCACACAGACATATCGCAATTTTGCTTTATGTTGAAAAATTGTGGCAAAATTCTTAACATGTGAACCGATAATATAGGTATTCTTCATAATACAAGTGAAGAGGGCACTCTGATTTCAATCTAACTTCTCACCTGCAGTTTAGACTCTTAGGAAAAAACATGTTAGAAAATGTGTGTGCATCTAGCTCGCCAAATTTTTCAACAAAATTTGATTCGACTCGAATCAAATCATGGCGAATCACATTATTAAACAGGTAATTCCTGGCTGCAAAGAGCCTGTAGGGTGTTGTAGAACATTGTGCCATGCTTAAATATGCATAGAGAGCATGGTTTGGTCTTCAAACAATGATGTGTTTTAGTATGACATGCACATGACAGCCGCCGCTCTTAAAATCGCTTCACTCTTCACTTCCATGTGCACTTACATAGGCCAACTTCACAAAATAAGCGAAGTGGGAACGCAGCCTGACAAGGTAACGTCTGTGCCAGGTCCAAAGGACCGAGCTGAGGGCCAAGATCCCACTATAACATCAAAGAGTGCACTCTTTTTACACTGACATCAGATGATCCCATAGATTATGACCGAACCTGTTCTGTTAAACACGGATACATGTAGAAACCCCCCAAAAGAGTGCAGAGGGTGTCGGCAGTAATTCTGCATTGACGTCACTGATCATTTTGCCCTTCATTTCATCCGTTAGTGTCCTCTTTCAATCGGTCAATAATCCATCATCAGTATTGCTAAAGCCACAAACAAACACGAGTGAATCCAAAACAGAGATGACCAGTAAATGGGATATTTGCATGTCCTTTGCAGTGTTCCTCACTGTATGGGGGTAGTGTTCCTCACTGTATGGCTGTAGTGTTCCTCACTGTATGGTGGTAGTGTTCCTCACTGTATGGGGGTAGTGTTCCTCACTGTGTGGCGGTAGTGTTCCTCACTGTATTTGCTCCTGCTTAGCATATAACTGCTGGTTGGTCTTTCTATGGTGGTCTGTTAATAATCAATATGGTGGTATTTATATTGTTGTACTGGTAATGGTCTTCATACTGCAGTTATATATGTACCTTATAGAGGGGGATTATCAATAATTTTAGGCTTAATAGCCATGTTGGTTCTTTGTGATGATTACATGAACTTTGGTTTGGAGTTTGGACACTTGGTGTCTAACAGGTTCGCTATCACTAACCTAGTAGCTCTCTGGCTGCAGGAAAGGAACAGGAAAGAGGCTGGTTGAAGAAAGGTGAGGGCCGCTGACCTGCTCCTGGGCCATGCCAACTAAGGGTTGTATCTGACGAACCCACGGACTCTTGGCTGGGGTTGTCAGATGTCATTTGGGAGGAAGTGGATGACCTAGTAAACCAATCAAGAACCAATCATGAACACACTGCCACTAGATGACACTAGCAGTTCTGGCCTCACAGAGTCACCCCTGCTGCGACGTCCCCTTACTGTGCTGCGACCTGTGCCTGCTACCTCTCTGTCTAACATATTGGTTAATCAACTATGTTGATTTGACACAGATTTATTGATATTTACTTTACCAAAAACAAAGAATTGAAATTTGGGGAATACATAACCCCAAAAACTGACACCCTGGACTTTGAGAAAAAATCGCTTCAGCAACTATGTGGATTTGATGCGGATTTCTTGATATCTACTTTAGCAACATAAAAAATTGAAATTTGGGGAATACAGAACCCTGGACTTTGAGCAAAAATTACACTAGAAACAGCACATGCAGTGTGAAATGACGGGATTGCAAATGGCTGTCTGTTTTTATAGGGCTGTGACGTCACATAAGCCTGCCGGTCGCTGTTTGGCTTGTATGTCTGCACATGTTCCTTTCTTCTTCCCAGAGTTCTCTGCTCCATGTAACACGTTGTGCTAGTGGACATTTTGCTAATAAAGGAGGGAAAAAAACTGTACCCTTGAATCACCGTAAACTTCGGATTCGTGCCGAACCGAAGTTCTCCTGAAATTCAAAACGAATTCCACTTCGTTAGAATCGATTTGCCAACTCTCTATATAGGACACATGTTCTCACGTTTTTACTGTTCTGCCACTTGTCTTTCAATGGAGAGGGGAGCAGCACTCACTCTTCCTCTCTTCTACCTAGCCAGTCCGGGCTAGCATACAGCTGTCTGAAAGGTGCTTTCACGTACATTGATCCAAGGCAACGCACAGAGGCAAATACAGAATGTTGTAAATTCAAATAAAACACCTTGTGGAAATTAACAAATAGAATTTAAATTGCTACAGGGGACATTGTCTGACTTAGATTTGAAAGCCAAATTCCTTAGGGACCCAAACTACTCTACTCTATTTATAATATCCTCTCACCATCTTGGCAGATGGGGACTGTGAGCACCAGGACTTACTGCGGTGGAGACATATTTTGCTTCATCGCTTCTAACTATTTACAGTTTTTAAAAGTGCACATGTTTTCCACTGGAGAATAAAGTACACATCCTTTTATATTAGACAGATAGATTATTGCAGATTGCGGTGCACACTGTTATTCAGTATCTCTGTTAATGGTTCTATGTAGTAATGAAACATTTTCCCCCATATACCTCCAATGATTATACCTGATCATTAAATGTTCTCTACTATGGACCACCCTGTGATTCAGTTATTGTCATAGACCATTTAAACAAAACAGTTTGTTAATTGATTTGTTGATGTTGACCCAGGCAGTCATTCGGGTGGCCATATTGGGTCCCAGAACGAATTTTTCCCTACTTTGGGACCAACTGGCATCAGTTTTGTTTTTTGGCTTTGTCTGGATCAACACTCTATGACTTATCGGTTAAAATTTAAGGACCTGCATTTTTTTCCCAAATTATCTACTTTGAAACAATCAAAATATGAAACAGAAAACCCATTTAAAAATTGCTTACTTTCTGAAATACTATTTATATTGCAGATTTAGAAAGGGAAGAATTTGGTACTTTCTTAAACCCTCTTTTCAAACTTGGTCTACTTCATGGAAAAACAATGTCAAGAATATGAGCACAGGCTTTCCTGACTAAGGCCCCTTTCACACTGACCACATGGGGATGTATATCCGGCCACAATTTTCCAGCCCCATAGACCACCATACCATACCGTGCACAGGAAAAAGATAGAGCATGCTTTTCCTGTGTTTATGGTCGGGCACCGTGCATCGCTATGGAGAAGGAAGAGGAGTGATCACCCCTGCTCCTCTCCAGCGTGCTGCTGTGTGCCTGCAGCAGTGTATAAATAGCCATAAGTATATTCAACCTACAGATGACCACTAGTTACAAACTGACCTCTACGCCCACTGTGACCTTTGTGAAGATCTCTGTAAATGGGTGATTTACTTCACTTTAGTCCCAGGTTGCACTGATCAGCTAAAATGTGTCTACAATGAAGCTTTAATGTTAATGCTTCTTCCCATGACAACCAAAACTTTTTAAAAACTAATTGTCACATATTCCTGTTCCCACTAACATACAAATTCAACTTAAAAACAAATCTAGGGAACCCGGGGACTGACTGTATTCGTTTAACACCGGTCTACTATTTTGATGGTTAATGGAGATAGAAATTCTACATGCTGATCGTGTTACTTTTGATCTTTTTTTAATCTTCTACTCTATGTATTGGACAATGCCAAGATTTCAGGTAGACCTGGTAAGTTTACACCATTTGCTATAAAAATCTGCCAAAATTTGTAACACTTTTGGAATATACACCATGGATTTACTGAAATGTAGTTTGAATGAATTCCACTGGCCATGATCTTAAAATATTCATGGCATACCAACTCAGTCTGCTTTCCTTTATGATGGTTTAGATGAATTCTTGCAGCTAGATTTAAATACAAATTATATTTGCATTTTAAAGTGAACATCCATTGTTATTAGTAACCAGTTTTATATTACACCCAACAAACCAAGACAGAGCACAGAACAGGAAAGTTTCAATTTTTGTTTCATTTAAGTGAAGAATCTTCTGAATCATTCATGTGATGTGCCTAAATGTAAATGATTAAACCTTCTCTCATCAAACTTTGGTCCCAAAAAACTGTAGCTACAAAATCAAAGATAGGCTTTACTGATTGCTATCAAAGAAAACCAGGCAAAAGTCAAGATTTTATCAGATACAATTAGAAGTTAGCACAAACAGAAAGAGAAAAATTAGCTTAAATTAACTATATTTATCACACCGTAACACACAATTTAATTAAGATCAGATTGCTCAAAATTGTATTAAATTAACAAATTGTCTTTATTAAAAATAACAATTATGATAATTGTTTGTTTTTATTTTAAATGGGTGTTGTCTGTGTTGCTAAAGCATGTAAAATTTGCAAATCAATCAACCTTGCTAATTGAAAATTCTACTATTTCGTATCTACAGCAGTCAGCATGGAATCAGACTACAAACAAACTCTGTGCAATCTGAGATAGTTTTGTATTAAAGGGGTTGTCCACTATTACAAAAGTTTTCCACGTTAAGTACACAGCCCTAATAAGGTTACCCTAGTAAAGTTTGTGTAAGGTAGTCAGGCATGCGGATGTCCTCGGCATGCTTCTCCTTCCTGTGTCGCTGCATGTCCTGCTGCCATCCGGCGTACGGAGGGGAGCATGCAATGATTGTTCTGTGCATGTCCCCTCTGTCATGACTCCCATACCACTGGTAGCATCTTCTCATTTGGGTGCTTTAATATTTATTTAACACCATGATGACATGTCCCAAAATAGTGCATCATGATGCCATTAAAAATGTGATGCCATCAAAATTGGAGAGGGCTCCCGGGCTGAGCACTGTTCATATATAGGAGGCCATCATCATCATTTTATTGCCATAAGCAGAGCCGCTAGCTGAATTATTGGCTGAGATTGTCACCCCCTCATCCATTACTCCAAGACTCCCATGCATGTCATAGAGTTATATAGGCCACAATAGGCCATACAGTCCCCAAAACTCATTCCACCAAAATGTAACCTTACATGGCTCCATACACTGAAATATGATGAAGTTATTGATGTAAGAATATGGCGAAAGGAAGAACATTTTTTAAATAAAAGATTTACATTAAAAAAAACTATTAATACCATAATAAACATTATATACATAAACGGCAGAAGAGAATTAACACTTTCTAAGCCGCCTTCTGTGGACAGAAGACAATGCAGGCACGGATACAATATCACTGCTTATAGGGGCATTATATGATACTATGTGGTCACTACACACCACTCTGCCTATCAAGGATGTACTGTATGAGCTTTCTCACCTTGAAACCTTTGTTCATCAGCCAAAGCTAGTAAAATGTTGATTTCCCTTTTTTTTAGTTGTAAATTGTGAGTCTATCCTTAAAATTGTAGGTAGTCACTATGCAAGACCACATGAAACACGCTGGTTCACCTGATATGAGCTGTCCAAATTTCCATTTCACATGACGTTCCCGGAGTCATTACTTATTCCGGATCATGAATTGTGACTTATGGCTTTGCACCATTATATATGTGGTTTTACGGTTGCATTTTCTGGCTAAATTAACACTTTTTAAGGTGAAATATTTATTTGCGAATTACTATTCAGTGCAAACTGTTGCAGATATTTCTCCATGTTAATGTTCTGAGTTTGTCAGAAGTTATTAGTGCTTGATTTCAAATGAATAGCACCTGTCAGACTCATATCAAATAGTAGATCAGATTGATGTTGGATCAACGAATTGTGTGGAATCTTAGAAATGATCATTACAATTCATGGGCAGCGAGGATAAAGAACTCTGCTTAGTTTTGCTTTTGATTACCTCTGGGAAATTGCTGAGAAACCCATTTTACTTGTACTGTAAAAGTTAATTTCAATGGAAATGACTTCTTTCAAAACACAACAATAGTAAGGACAAGAATTGGACACCAAGACCCTGTGTGATTGTTTTAGATTTTTGTTTTTCTGATATTCAAGGATTGCAAGTCTGCATTTATTTATCTCCTTATGTTCCGGTAAAATAATAATATTCGGATAATGATATCAGTCATTTATGCACTGCAAGGAAAGCAACTTTATTTCCCCCAGCTATACTGTAGATAGTTTGTCAAGCATGATTGAAGATGCCTTGACCACTATTTTTCTGAAACTAGACTAGCCCATTTCCAAAATCATTGTTGGTTTTCCGCCCTGGATGCCACTTTGGGCATGAAGGGATGGGAAGAGTTGTGTGGGAGCGTGAACGACTCAGCAGACAATATTTACTGTAGTCTCTGCCAAAAACACAAATGAAGACACAGAATGTCAAAGCGCATCAATGCAGCGCATGATGATTGATAAAAACATGATGTCGAAACGTTGTATTGTTCCGTGAATAAAGTACAGCTCTTCATTTCAAAGGATTTATGGAGTGCTGCTGCTTTTTCTATTTTGTGAAATGTTTTTGGCCCTAGCAACAGAGGCTTATGGCTGCTTGCACCTGGGTCATTATGATGCACTACAAAGGGTAATATACTAGGAATGCTGTCTTATCTTTCTTTACTCTGCCAGAAAACCCACAGAGGTTGTTTGTTTCCTACTGATAGTGTTGAGTGGACCCAAGCCACAAAGTTCTGGTTTGTACAGAACTTTGCCAGTTCGCTTGCCTCAGACTTGACCCTGAACTTTATTAGAAACACGTGTCTGTGTCCATGTTTGACAAAAACCAAGACCCCCTACACCAATTGCATTGGCATTTAAATCAATGGAGCGCTTGTGTGCCGGCCATGTGCCACCATTTAAGGGAGGATCGTGGCTTCGTAATTACATCAGGAGTGACGACCCTCCACAAAATGGCGGCACAAACTGCCACGGTTATTTAAATGCTGGCGAATATGTCAGCAGCATTTTAACAGTTAACACACAAGATCAGTGCCAGCACCAATGGCTGGAGTTACTGGTGGTTCAGTAACTAGACCCAAACAGATTTTAGAAAATTCAGGTTCGGACAAATTCACAGGTCCGCTCATGACTACATATGGATAAAAATCAGTCCATGGTCATGTGATTTCACGCAGCTGCTCACCTCCTTAGATTCACAGTTATAACGTGTTATAATGAGCCGTGCACCTCTATGAATCACATGACCAGGAACAGTTTTTTTATCCACAGGAAGTAAACAATGAAGCTTCCTGTTACATAACAGCGAGCAGAGCTCTAATGAATCTATGAGGAATTGATACAAAAAGTATATTGGAAAATTGTCCAACTTTTCAGCACCTATAATACTATACTTAAACACCTCTGTATGCCAAAGTATAAAAACGTTACAGATGTTGGAATAATGCAATGCCAAGAAAATTTTTCTTTATATCATTTTTACATATTTCTCTGTGTTGGAATATGATTTTTTGCCACAAATCCACCAAAAATCTGGTACAGTGTCTCCTACACAAAAAAAGGCACATAAGGCTCTGTAATTAGAAAAATAGAAAAGTTATGGTTTGTTAAAGCTGAGGAGTTAAAAAGGGAAAAGTGAAGTTGAAATAGGGCTCTAAGGATGAATATGACCCAAATATACATGTCCTTGCTCATATGGCCACTGCTCAGTATCAGGTTTTTTGTCCTAAATTTATGGACATTGCATGGTGCTACTTGTCTTGCCCTGTGCAGAATATATGAATACTGAACACTCGCACATTTATGTGTCAGAATGTTCGATATTATTCTGAGTAGCCAATAATTCTTCATGTAGCCTTTAAGGCAAGATGATATTTTTACGAGCTGCACGTTTGTTGGTCTACCTCTGTCATCCGGTATGAACTATCTCATTCATATCTCGAGTTGTCAGTTTTTTAGATACGTCTACGTTAGAAAAGAACTAACATTACCTATGGGGTAACTTTCAGACACAATTTAACAGTCTGAAAAGTTAAATCGGCTCTTTCTGCTTTACATTTCATAAGGCTGCAAAAGTGCAGAAAGTTGAAGTGTACGAAACAGCAATTTTCAAAGTCGGTTCAGCTCAGGATTGAAAAAAGCCTCAGGAGCAAAAGTGATAATAAAAAGCACCTTATATTTTACATTTAATTTTCCACTGGCTTTTTTTTTTTTTCCTAAAGTGCGCTACACCAGCAGTCTGTGCCTGGCATCTCTGTACAGAAAATCACCTAACAAATCTGCTTACAGAGTATTCAGCATGACAAGCTGACATTTATTGCACCACAAAAAAACTTAACAACTTTACAGTCAGCAACTAAGGTATAGTTCACATTCTGAAGTGGTTGAGGGAACTAAAGCTAAATTAAGTTTATGCATCCTAGGGAAAAACTGCATCCTATGTGTAACCAGCCACTTTATTCCTGACTCAGAAGCACACAGAGAATATTGCAGCTCCATATTTAACAATTATTTAGCTGCTAAAGTGAGAACGCAAAATTATTATGTCACTTAACCTCTCAGCGACCAGGCGCTTTTTTTGTTTTTGCATTTCCAGTTATCACTCCCCACCTTCAAAAATCCATAACTTTTATATTTTTCCATGTAAAGAGCTACATGCACTTAAAATTGCACTTCGTAGTGATGGTATTTAATATTTCATGCCATGTACTGGGAAGCAGGAAAAAAATTCCAAATGCCGTGAAATTGGCGAAAAAATGCATTTGCGCTGTGTTCTTGTGTGCTTGGATTTTATGGCTTTCACTGTGCGCCAAAAATGACAGGTCTACTTCATTCTTTGGTTCAGTGTGATCACAGGTTTAATAATGTTTTCATACATTTACAAAAATTAAAACCCCTGTAAAAAAATCTTCATTTTGCCATCTCCTGGCGCTAATAATTTTTTCATACTTCAGTGTACCGAGCTGTGTGCAGAGTCATTTTTTGCAACTGTTGAAGACATTTTCAATGCTATCATTTTAAGGACCGTATGGACTTTTCATCACTTTTTATAGAATCTTTTATATTTTTCAAAAAGGCAAAAAAGTGGCATTTTTGAATTTTGGCGTTATTTTCTGTCATGGGGTTATACTGCAGAAATTTTTTAATATTTTGATAGATTGGGCATTTTGGGACGTGGCGATACCGAACATGTTTATGATTTTTACTGTTTAATGATATTTATATCAGTTCTAGGAAAAGGGGGGTGAGTTGAATTTTTTTATGTAAGCTTTTTTAAATTTATTTTTTATTATATTTAAGACCCCCTAGGGCAGCGATGGCGAACCTTTTAGGGACTGAGTGCCGAAACTACAAGCAAAAGCCACGTATTTTTGACAAAGTGCCAAATTAAAGTAACTCACAGCTTTTATATGCGTTAGCGCCCTAAGGACACCAATACAGTAGAAAGAAGGAGTAATTTGGTTTATTATTGTAGTTTCCCACTAGGGTCCCCTTAACAGAATGAATCATAGATCCGGAGAAGGGGCTACAAGGGGCTCCTCCTGCACTTCATGTCACTTTAAAATAGCGCTGGACGTGGCACATCCTGAGCTGCCTGTGATTGCAGGAGGAGTTCTTAAGTCCTGAATGGTGACCTTTGTGCTGATGATATTTATTATTTATTTTAACCCTAGGTTGCCTGATTGATCCTACCATATACTGTCATACAATAGCAGTATATGACATGGTGCCAGAGGTGGCACTCAGAGTCCTCACTGTGCACATCCAACCCATCACCCAAGCACAGAGCTCATCAGACAGGACTCAAGGTATCCTCTGGCAGTCCCACGCAGCCTTAAAAAAATAAAGTCCTACTTACCTTCCGGTGCCCTCCAGGATCCAGCACTGCTGTCGCTCCGGTCCGGGCACCATGTAAACAAACATGGCCGCCGGAGCAGCGCTGGATTCACAGCATTGTGAATGCGGGCTGGAAGGTTGTCGGGTCCGGCTGGAAGCTGGATACCGGAGGGCACCAGAAGGTAAGTAGGACTTTATTTTTTTAAGCAGCGCCCTCCCGGCCTCCCTTAGTTTTTTTTTCAGAACTCGGACAACCCCTTTAAAGGCATAATAATTGCATCATTATGAATTGTATTATTATTTAGTATTATAGCTATTACTATTATGTCCATTTCTTAAATATTTCTATTTATTTTATGTTTCTTTTAAATGCAATACACCATATAAAACACAACGGTGAGACTATTTATTCTATTAATAAGTATTTTATGTCTTGCAAAGTATATAAAATTTAGTGTCCTATAAAATAATAACAACTGAAAGCACTAAAAATGACAGAGTACACAACATTGAGGAATATATTTGGTGCGTTGTTTCTGCATGTTGCAATTCGAAATCTAATTAAGCTTTTTTTACATCTCATTAGCGTTGATAAAAATGTGGTGTCTGCTTCATATACAGTAATAATGTAGCGAATTCTATTGAAGAATTATATTCATAACCTGAAGCAACAGATGGAACGGCGATGTACAACCATTTATTTTCTATTTATAGTAGATAATGAGGTTGTTTGCTGATGTTCAAAAATATCTGCAAACAAAGTTTCTAAAGGGCCCGTCTGCTGCTTTATAGGTTTATTTTTTATAGAAGGGTCTGCCAGATGTACAACAATGCGAACACATTTGTGTACAGATTGCTGGCAGGTGGTAACCACTTTAATTAATGTTGAAAAGGCAGCAGAGATCATGGAAATAAACAAATGGCTTCCCATCTTATTGCATGCTTAATTAAAACAGAATTCCCACTTGCAAAGGAATTTTCAACAATTTCCATTGATTATCCATCTTAAAGGGGTATTCCCATTCCAATAAATAAATGTTATTGTTTGTATAATGAAAAGTTATGTAATTTTTCCAAAATACTTTCTGTGTCAATTGCTCGTGGTATTCTAGATCTCTGCTTGCTGTCCTTCTGTAAAAAAGCTTCAGTGTTTATTTCCAGTGAAATCTGTCCATGGTCACACAGGTGCACGGCTCGTTATCACACACAGCTCTGATTGTTCTCTATGATACAAACGAGCTGTGCACCTGTGTGACCATGGTCAGAATTCTGTCCATTAGAACTATGAAGAAGCCTTTATTTACAAGGACAGCAAGCCCTGAGGAATTGATACAGAAACTACATTGGAAAATTGTATAACTTTTCATTATACAAAGAGTAACATTAATTGGCCGAAATGAGAATACCCTTTTAAGGATCTAAAAGTTTGCCCAATCATCCATCTTAAGGGAAATCTACCACCAGGCTTAAGGATTGTAAGCTAAGAAGACTTACATGCTGGTATCTGCCCCCTCTGGAAGGATCTGCATACCGTGTCGATACCTAACGTGTTTGTGATTTTAACTGTTTATTTTGTTTTATATCAGTTTTAGGGAAAGGGGCCTGATTTGAAATTTTCATATTTAATTAATTATTTTACATTTTTTAAACTCTTAAATACATTTTTTCACTATTTCCTAGACCCTCTAGTGTACTTTAACTCTCGATGGTCTTTCCTTCCATATACTCCAATACTACTTCAATGCAGTGCATGGCGTTTTTACATAGGATTCATTACAATGAGCCACCGGCTCAGACAGTCTCGAGTCTGATGAAGACCCGAGGCTGTCATGGCAACTGAACTTCCCCCCGATGTCATTTGGGGAGTGGCAATCTCAGCAAAGATGGCGACACCCATTTGTCATACTTCCATTTGTACAGCCAGCCCTAGTAGTATCCTCAGATTATGGGGAAATAAAAAGTTCCCATAGAAAGCAATGAAAAGGGGAGGAAAAGAAGAAGTTAAAAAAATTAAAATGAAATAACAGCACAGACTGAAAGAGTCAGTATTAAGATATGTATGTTACCGCAATTATTGAATTCACATCAGTACTTCTTTATAATGTGCGGCCACTGCCATTAAATTGCAAAAATACAGGTCATGCCCCACATGATGCACGGTGACTGCCAGGCTCGGTCACACCATGAGCCTGGGTGTAATAGAGTTCTATGGTGGCCAAGATCTAACTACAAATTTTGAGGCCAGAACACTATCCCTATACCGGTCATGTACATGAGGTCTAACTGTGTAGGGTTCTCTGACAAGGTCACTGTGGTAAAACCTGTATTCTTCACAGATGCACGTTCAAAAGTCTTGAAACGCATCAGTTCATTTCTTTTGTATGGTCATGAAGACTTTTTAAATATGCATCAATAAATAATACAAGCTTTACCACAGTTCTGGGATCTATCTTTTGCTTGGAATATTTCACGGCGATCGAGATGCTTCCTATCTGGATGCATAGTGGGCCAAGGATATTTGTGTAACATTGGTTTGACACGATGAGTGTGTGATCTGCGCTGAGGACAATTTCTTTCACTACAAGAATAGCAAGGTATAGCAGGGAAAGTCATCGTTTTTGAAAAAATTTAGAAAATGCTTCCAACTGTAAGTACCTACTAAAACAGACATGTCGGGAGAATATATATGTCTTGCTTAGTATGCACCGTCATACTCACATATGCGGAAGTTTATATTTTGCTACTTTTTTAACAATAAAAAGTTTTACAAGAGAACAAGGTATCAAACCGTTCTTATAACCAAATTGTTGTTTACTTCATTCACCTTCTGCTGGAGATAACAGGCGCTAACAATTTCATTCCGATAGCCTACATGTCATGGAGACAGAAAGTTCATTGAATCCAAATTACTTTGTGTGGTGAAGCCAGAGGTGTCACGTCTTAATGGAATTAGACCATCTTCTGGAGGATATTCTAATGTGACTTATAGATGGAGTAAATCTTTCTACTGCTAACTTCACTCCTTGCCGATTGCCGTGATGAATATAAAAAAGGACGGAAAAGTATTTTATGAGTTTCATGTCTCTGCACCATGTGACAAGAGAGAATAATGTTAATCCATTACAAAATAGTTCTGGGACATGTAACAATCTTACGAGTGTGGATATATATCTTCTATCTCCGAGATGATAACTACACCTCACGGAGTTGATGTGATAGCATTTGCTATGTCTCCATTGAGCTATAAAGATAAAAATTCCAGAAGCTAAGGTGCGAAAGATACCTGTCAATTCAAATCACAGCAAGAACCGGGAGCTCCAACGTTGATTGCCGTAATGTTGCCGACTTCCAACATAACATTTTTTGACATAGAGAATAATAATGTTCAAAATCATTAGAATAAAGGAAATTTTATATCTGAAGTGGAAAATAACTGTGGAATGACTGGGAGCTCGTCTCAGTAATAAAACCATCACATATAATCTTAGCATATCATTTTTATTTATTTTTATTGCAGTTTTGTGCATTGTAAATCCAGAGAGGGGAAGGAATCAAACATAACTTAGTGTCCTTTATGTATTTTTTAGTGTGTCGTTACTAAGAAGGTTAAAGTCTGTAACTGTGATGTCGAGAAGCAGAGAGGAAAGATTTCTCGGAGTGCGGATAGAAAATCTTGTTATAGAAGAAAAATCAGTTTAATCCCCATTTCTCAATTTGGAAAAATAAATATTCCCAATATAATTCTCTCTAGAGTCAATGCGTTCTTATTCCTTCCCATCAACTACTGACTGAACCTTCTAAAGTTAGTCATGATCAATTTCAACTTATGGTATATTGCTATAATAAATGCTACACGCTTCAAAAATAATCAGCAGTCTAGATGCATTGGGGAAAAATAGAGCAGACATGTATCAAAAAAAAAGTTAAATAGGCATTTATTGCACCCTTCTTGGCATGGATCTCCATAGCGAGAGGGGCTCACCAATGGGTTGAGAGAAGCACTTTAGTCATTTCAATGAGTTGCCTACCATCTAGGTCATTATGACATAGTTACATAGGAAAGTTACATAGCACGAATCGGTCAGACATCCAAAAGTACGCCCCCTAATCTGTGTCGCATGGAAGCCAGCGCAGCTGAGCCACAAAAGTGTCTCGTGCAACACAATCGCAGCACAGACTGTTCTTAAATACCTGTAAATATGCCCCATTGTGTCCGTCCCCCCTATTACTTGTATCAGTGTTCACTCTTCTTTTTCATAATTATAATACTGAAACTGTTCAAATTTTCAAGTATGTAAATTATTTATCCTCTTAGCTACAAGCTCCACCCTCACCTGTATAGGTGTGTCTAGAATGTACAAATTATAGTCTCATTGGTCAGTTTGTGATGATGTCATAGGAGGCAGGTTCAGCCCCTCTATCTAGAGGATTGTAGTTCTTGGAGTCCATGGTTGCTATGGGCCAAAAATATACTAAATGGGGACTGAGAGGCAAAATACTTTGTGGAATGATTCACAGGGGTGCCTGAAACAGAATTATGTTTTTTTCTGCTCAGAATGACGGTTACCCTCTAAACACTGTTATTTCATTGTGTCACTGTGTCGTAAATACACATCACGAAAATTCCCAATGTACTGTTTCGATGGAGGGCACAGACATTTCCCTCCGTATACTTATATGAACAGTGAATTCACTGGGGTACCTCCATTAGTGCACACACAGCAGTGTCTGGGGGGGGTTGTAGTACTGCTGTATCCATCCTTCATGGACTTCAATGGTCTCTACTGATCGTTTACATCAGTCAGAGACAGCAAGATTGAAAGACCTAGCTTTCAGCATGTACTGTATCTAGTGTGCTTTTTGTACTGTATACAACGTAAAGAATGCACACAGAAGAAAAATCTATACCTCTGATGGAGTATCCGGTCTTCTAAAGAAGCCATTACAGAGACCCCTAAATCAAGACTATATTTTGTGTGTTTCTAATTTCTTAGTGCATAAGTAAAAAGATGATGATGACAGCCTGCCAAATATGCCGACTCGCCCAGACTACAGATATTACTAGCCTTATGTTAACATAATCTGTGGTAAACAATTACTCAGTAGTAGCGAACCTGATGTGCACCAAACATTGCTGGTTCAGGTCCGCAGAACACAAACCCAGACTTCGGTCAGAAGTGCAGGTTCAATTCACACCCAGAAAAACCCTCGAACTTACTGGCAACAATCGTGCATGTCATCCTTTGAATGTCACAAGCAGCACAGCCTGAAACATGTAATTCCCCATGGCACCATTTGCCAGCAATCTTTTCGCTGCCTGCAATGTTGCAGGTGGGTCTTACTGGTGGGTGAGCGGACCCATATAATTCGGGTCCGGTTTCTTCCAAACCTGCCAGACCCGAATACCAATAGGTTCTTTCATTGCTACTCAATAGCTGTATGCATTATATACAGTGTGTATTGAAAGAAAGAAATAGACCTTTGTATTAACCAATCAGGATATGGATTGAATATTAACCAATTGTAAACTATTGTTTGAAAGTATGTTAACCAATCATGACAATACTTTAGGAAGTTAATGGGCGGCACGGTGGCTGAGTGGGTAGCACTTCTGCCCTGCAGCTCTGGGGTCCTGGTTTCCGATCCCACCCAGGTCAACATCTGCAAAGAGTTTTTATGTTCTCTCTGTGTTTGCGTGGGTTTCCACCGGGTCCTCCAGTTTCCTTCCACACTCCAAAACATACTGTTATGTTGATTAGATTGTGAGCCCCATGGGGACAGGGGTCAATTTGACAAGCTTTGTGCAGCGCTGCATAATCTGTGTGCGCTATATAAATAAAGAATTATTATTAAGTTACACTCTGTAGGAAGGGGAATCATGACCCACTCACAAGTAAGTTGAGCTCCTTTAATCCTCTGTCACAATGTCACAAACCTACAACACGTGACTCCATCCTCGTGTCTGCCAGTCTATGCCAAGGTATTGGGGGAATAGGGGGTTTAGTTAAGCTTTTTCAATTCTTTACAAACCCTGGTATGGCAATGTTAATAGACAAGTATGAAAAAATTATACATGGGAAAAAGCAAATGTGGAAAAATCCCGAAGTCTTCAAGTGGTTAAAATGCTATCAATTGAGTATTTTTGTTTAATCCAACAAACAAGTATAACATTTTAACTGTGGAGTGAACGTTGTCATTCATGTAATAGAAATCAAAAGACACAGCATAAGGCAAGATTTCTTCTTTCATTTATTCAAGGACCTTCATACAACGAGGCAGCAACAAAAAAACAGAGGATCATTAGTTTAATAAATTATTTAGATCTGCGTCTTTTATTCCACTATATATATAAGAGGTATCAAATACTCACACAAATATAAATGGCCGATTGTAACTGCTGACTCAGCATAGCTCCTACTGATGGACAAAGACTAGAGAGTACGGGGAAATTTCTTATTGTTACATGTGAGGACTGAAGATGAAAGGAACTGAGATAATAACCTCTAGGGAGACAAGAGGAAGCGGATTCCATTATCTATGTAAAAAGAAAACATTTGAGACGAATGACCTAAAAACTCTGCCCTCGAAGGGTCTAATAAAGGTGATGACGTGCTGCTTCTTTCAAAGGACCGAACTAAACCACAGACCTCTGCAAAATGTTATTGCTCTTTCATCCTGTTCAGGAACCTAATAAAATAATTTACTATATTCAAAGATGTTAAAATGGAACCTATGCTGAGTTTTTTGTGGCGCAAACCACAAGCAGCATGAAAGACCAATGGGTCAAGGGCGAAAAAGAACTTTGGGCTGAAATGATGTAATGAGCAACATTTTGACCTAATTTGTGCCATATATGTTAAGTTTTTTACACATTTTTTTTATTTTTTATTAAGTAAAACAAGCAATGAATAAAGCACGACAAACCAAAGCAAGACTGACCGTGTGCTTCAAAATATTAAAGAGTTTCAGTTGCTTGAACCAGGATTTTTGGCCCTCCCACCCATAGATCTACCCTGCTCCATTTAACTACTCCAGAGGTTTATCAAAATTATTCATAATTAGTTTTCTGTTTTACACTTAAACTGTAAAACAGAAACAGAAACACAACAGTCAATAGTGTTAAAGGGGTTTTTCCACAAAGTCCACAGGGGCCTAACTTGCTGATCAGTGGGGGGGTGCCAGTGATGAAACCCCCCACAGATCATGAAAACTAGGGGTCCGGTTAGGTCCCAGTTACCGCAGTTGGACCACTCGATGCTCCAGGAGAGTAATAGAGCAGACGGCCGCACATGACTATTCTACTCCATACATCTCAATGGAGCTGACGGAAATTGGCGAGCAGCAATCTCCGACAGCTCCATAGAGATGAATGGAGCATAATGGTCATGTGCAGCCATCTTCTCCATTACTCTCTCAGAGTGACGAGGGGTCCAACTTAGGTAACCGGGACCCCATTGGACCTCACATTTTTGGGGTCTGTGGAGATCACATCACTGAGACCCCCACCAATCAACAAGTTAGGCCCTATCCAGTGGATTCATGGGACAATCCCTTTAGGTAGCAGCCCCGGAGATCTAATAATACCCGTGTGTGTGTTGTTAGTAGCAGCAGGACTTTGAAAAATACATTTATATTCTAGGATTGTAGCTGTACCTGGAACACTGGTGTGCAAGATCTCTTCATTAAACACAGCAAAACCCCTCTCACAGAGTTAAGGCAATAGCATTAAACCAGAAGCCTGCTACAGCAGTGACTCAGAGCAGAGGGGATGGGCTGTGCTCATTGAAGAAATCTCTCACACCAGTGCACCAAAGCTGTTTAATGTTGGAACATAAATGCTTTTTTTTCACAATCTTCAAGGTCACAACTGCTAGCAGATAACCTTTAAGATAAATGCATATATTCAAAAGGAAGGATTAACCTACATATATAGCATTACTGAGAAATCTGTGTTGAGGTAATGTTCCCTGGATGGATGGATAAATAGTTAGCACAGTTGTCTTGCATGACCGAGGTCCTGGGGTGAAATGTGATCAAGGACATTTGATTTTCAGTAATGTTTTACAGGAAAATACAGGACTAACATGGTGGGTACTTTATCTGGTTTAGTATTATTAGCAGTTTATGTACTAAATGGAGTTTGCCCGTGAAACGTTATACATGTTACAGAAATGGAAGGACTTGATTAATTGCTGACATTGTATAAGGCTATTATGTTTCCGCACTTACACGGAAATGTCTATGTTGTATAATTGCTTACATTTTTTGTAGGAACTGCAGGCACTCTGAAGGCAGAATAGGTGGAGAAATATAATTATTTTGAGTAATGTTTTTGTGTATGTGTTGACGTTTTTGACACATTCTGTGATCAATATCTTAATTTATTTCACAGTGTAGAATTTCTTTTGTAAGTGTTAATTTCCCTGAAATATATTGCAGGTAAACAGTTAACTCTTAGGCTACATGCAAACGAGCAAACGAGGCGGGCATACATTAGTGCCGGGGAGAGGAGGAGGAGATGAGCACCACTCACTCCCGACTCTCTCCACAGCAATATATGGCGCACCGTACTTCTCCCGTACGGCGGCGTGCGCCCATTGCTGTGTATGGGGGACGTATATATGCCGTATATACGTCGACTGTATATACGTCAGCCATAAATACGTCCCCCCGCAGGCTGAGCCCTCTTCATACAGAGATGGGCTTTGCTGCATATTGCTTTGATACCTTGTGTTCTCTCTCAAAGTAATTTAGAATTAAATCCATTCAGTTTCCCATAAGAAAATTCACTGACCACTGCACAGGGCACATACAGGATGTATATGGTGACAGCCTGGCAGCTTCCATCACATGGAGGAGCAGGGAACATGTAATAAGTGTTAGAAATCAGAAGTAAACAAGTTACATGAAGGCTATATGTGTGAGCACTAAGGGTTAATAGCTTATCTGCACAGAGCTGATACTGCCAATGACAAGATGGGGGAGGGAAGCCACATGAGGAGCAGTGACAGAGAAAGTTCTGTAGAATCACAGACTGGGATAGAGGGACTGATAGGGAACAGGGGAGATCTTGTACCTCACTATTCTGTGCAGGAGATATCTGTATCCACAGTCTTAAACATATCCAGCTCTGCTAGTTAAACAGATAGGGCACTGTCACATGACCTCCTCCCCTTTGAATAGTTTGTTTATACTACTGATTCACAAGCCTTGTCAGCACAGGCAGAAGAAGCAATTACTGACATAATCTAAGGGGTATAGCAAAGAAACTGCTGGAAACAGGTAACAAGGATAATAGGGAAAGTTGTTTTACATCCCAAGAGCTATTGATTTGTGGAAAAAAAAACTCTACAGTTATTCTTTGAAGGACATCTACCATCAGTTTACTGATGGTAGACGTGTCCTACTAGTCAGTTCCTGAGAAACTATGCTCCACGTCACTTCTTTTACTATAAATATTGCAATATTGTGTAGATTCACTTAGTTCTCTAAAACGCCTTTGTACATTTTGGAGGCAAATTTAAGAACTTTTCCCAAAGTTGAACTTTCTGAGTAAATATTTATGAACTGATAGCAGCTCCATAGAGGAAGATCTGTTGGACAGAACGTAAAAATGAGTGGACATTCAATATATTTGACAGGGGGAAACATCAAAGCTAATCAGGATCAGCTGTGCAGAGAGAGAAAAGCAATGTTTGATTTTGAATCATTTATAATAGGCCATTCAATTGCCTGTCAGAGTATTAGCATATTTAAATAGTTTTAATCTAAGCTCATCACCATGATTAAAATTGCTGACAAGGATGGAAAGCTTTGATGAACTGTATGAGGCATAACGAATAAGGTGAATATTAATGTGCAACAGGACAGATAACTTTTGCATATGAGATTTAAAAGAAATGATGTGTGGTTAAAGAGGAAGAGTCCTCATAACACCAAATTAATTCCACTAAACTTTCAGGAGAGACTTTTAGATGTTTAATCATCTCATTTCATTGGGGTTCACAGCAGGAAATGATTTTTTGGTCTGATTTCGTCCATTTGATTATTTTAGTTCATTATATTTCTAAATGTTTTTTTGTGAAAAGGGATGTCCAGTATTACAAGAACCTAAAAATGAATAACATTTCTTTAAAGAAACACTACTCATCAGATTCCATGTGGATGATTACCGAGTCTTCAGTCTTTATTTCTTTTCCTGATCCTTTACAACATACCAGAAATATTTCTGAGCCAATCACTTACTAAGGTCGTTAAATAAAAATTACAATGACATGGAACTTGTTGTACAGATCTTGAGCATGGAACCTATTGCTGGCTATGGCCATCTGGGGAGATGTATATGCGGCCGCAAATTTGGAAGGTAATGGCGGCCTGGCGGTGAGGCACCGTTCCGGGCCATACGCTGGGTAAAGATAGAGCATGCTCTATCTCTCCCCATATGTGCAGCCACATCTACACTTTTCTCTATGGAGGGGGAAGGGGTCACCTCCTCCTCTTCTCCGGCGCACAGCCGTTTGCCTACCCGGCTGCATGCGTAAAAGTACCCTTATACTGTATTTACATGAAACTTTGATTTTACACAATACATGGAGGTCTTTGTGTGGATTTATATGATATTATAGAGGTATTCTCTCCTATATTATAAATATGCACCAAGGGCACAAATTTGGATCCACCTTGCCAGTGAGTACATGAAAAATGAACCAAAAAACGTCAACATGAAAGCCAAATCTTAAGATTTGTTTTCTTTATAAATGAAATGTATCACCAAACCACCACCGGAACAGAAACCATGAAAAGTATCACCTAACCACCACCGGAACAGAAACCATGCATTCCCTACTGCTATATACAAGTTCAGGTTGGTGGCTATAAAGGGAACATGTCACCAGGAAGCTAATTTTCTCTAAAGACAGGTTACAGAAACCCATTACACCTGCATTTGCATTACAATATAATTATGTGTTATAACTTATCTTGCACCATGACAGAATCCTCTGCGTAGCCCTAGGTGTTGGGCTTTGGTTTAGATGCATTTAAAAAAAAAACATGTGACTTGTCTGTGCTGCAGATTGCTCAGCTCTTGGCCCCCACCTTTGTGCTCCTGTACAGCTCCTCCCTCTCCCACTGATGTCAGTTCACCAGGCTGTGACCTCTGTGAAGGAGCAGAAGGGAGGAGCTGTACAGGTGGGGCCTAGAGCTGAGCAGTCTGCAGCACAGACAAGTCATGTGTTGTTATTTGAAATGCATCCAAACCAAAGCCCAACCCCTGTGACTACACAAAGGATTCTATCAGGGTGCAAGGTAAGTTATAAGACACAATTATATTGTAATGCTAATGCTTAGAGAAAACAGAAAGGCATATTTGCAATGCCGGCGTGATGGGCCTCTGTAAATTGTCTTTAGTGTCTTTAACAAAAACCTGCTGTGCCATTTCTAAAAGTGAATAAATCTTTTGCCCAGATGGACAGGAACAAGCCGATTCTCAGCTGCGAAAAACATCCATTTGGAATCCATGTTCATGATTCCGCCTGACCTATATTCTATGAATGAGATAGGATAAGCTCTAGTGTTTACCAGAACAAACACAGTCCAATAAAATAACAAATGTGTACATTGATCCATTAAAAAGTATTGTATATAGCACAGCTATGTCCTGTTCATTTAAGACACGAAAGGCACATGCCCGATTTTCTCTGTTGTGTGCCTCTAGCCTCAGATTTATCTCTGTTTATGTCTATGCGTCCTCTAGTTTTGGAAATACTTTTCATGTTCTGCTGTTACAGTATATTCCTCCTTCTGTTATTTCTGTCAGTCTTGACTTTCTTAACTTAAAATACAAATTATTGGAGTTTTATACAAAAATACAATCACAAAGTCTTCAATTGCAGAAGCTAAATGCTCCAAATTGCCCACAAAATACCTGTTGACTTACTAAAAATTGTATTTCCCTAGCAATTTGCATTAAATTACAATTAACAAGGTGCATAACATTAAGAATAATAAAGCTGTCAGCACTTGTCAAAAGGATTGTCACAGCTGTCACTCTTTTTATTGGCTGAAGTACAAATTGTTGTATTTTCGAATCCCTGGATAAAAATGAAGCTAAACGGAAAGAAAAGTTTAGAGCCTTTGCCACAATAGGTTTGTTTCGTTTATTTTTTTTCCTTTTAGAATTTACATTTTTATAAATTCAATCCAATATCAAGAGGTAGGATTTACCTAAAAACCAAGATCCCTCCAGGTAGAGGAGGAAGCAGAAGCATTTCACAGCCGCTGTATCATCCACTTACATGAACAGTCTAACTAGAAAGGAAATTATTTGTCCCAAACTGCAAGCAGCTAAAACAACTATGTTCATCATGGTCAGCAGGAGTACAGGATAAAGGGTCAAATACAGGTTCCCTAAACAGGCTGGGTAGAGCAAGGGTACAGGCAGGATAAATGGGGTTCAAGATAGGTACGACGTACACATGGTTATGGCTCTGGCTGTGGTTTACGCAGGATTCCAGCTCTGAATGGGGTTATGCAGGTTTCTCTGGCTGGATACAGGGTTTTACCTCTGGCTGAGTACAGAGTTCTGGCTCTGGCAGAATAAAGGGTTCCAGAGCTGGCAGGATACTGAGTTCCAGAGCTGCGGCTCCAATGGTCACAGAAGAACCAAATCAGGCAGAGGTGCACAGAGTCAAGTATGGGTAACAGGCAGGAGAACCAAATAACCAGCCACCAGTGAACTGAGCCCTGGGTATTTATCCAGCCCCTGGATGCCACCCCTAGCAGCTGACTGGATAACCCCTGCATCATCAACCCACAGCTGGGTCCAACACTAAGCTCTACAATGAAGCAACCAGCTTTCCATGGACTCAGGAAGGAAGATGGCAGTCTCAGCTACCAGCAGTCAACCCTGGGTGTGGCTCAGAACTCAGCAGTCAGAGCCAAAACAGAGGATTCTGACACATATCTAAGTATAGTTTTAATTCATTTAAAGGGGTTATCCGGGATTAAAAAAAATTTTATGGCCGGGTTGGGGAGGGCTATTTAAACATAATAAACATGTACTTACCTCCTCCGGTGCTGCCGATGTCCCGCGCCGCGGCCCGTCTTCTCTGTGCGCAGGTTTCATTACACCGGCGCACAGGGAGCTTCCGGCCGGCCGGATGCTCCCATGCGCACCATCTCCCAGCGCTTACAACGCTGAGAGATAGGGACGGATGGGAGGAGCCGTCCACAACGCGGACCGGAAGCTCCCTGTGCGCGGCTTCCGTGCCCCTGTTTGTTTACAGGGGCACGGATCAAAGTGACCGTGGCGCGGGACATCAGCGGCGCTGGAGGAGGTAAGTCCATGTTTATTATGTTTAACTAGCTCTCCCCAGCCTGGCCATAAAAAGATTTTTAAACCCGGATAACCCCTTTAAAATTCACATTTCCCACTCACACTCTTTCCCAATCTTTCCACCTTCCCTATTATAATCACAATAATGTGTTATACTATAAGTAGTTTGAGCATGGTTAAACTTTCAACAAACTTTGCATAACTCAAAAGTACAAATAAAAGTAAGGAGTTTGGGTTTTTTTCTAGCAGAGGAAGGTGCTTCCTTGTCCATTTACTTCAATCATGCTCCCTTAATTACTATAATGACTTTCACTTATGCAGAATTCTGTCTTGCTAGAAAAATAGACAGAAGTTCTCTGAGGTATCACATGGCATAGCACTAAGACGAGCAGAGGCAGGGAGAAGCGAGCAGGATCTGTCACAACAGATGCATCCAGTGGCTCAAAAATACACATTAAAGAGGCGTGTCCTCTGTAAAGGCGGGGTGTCTGTGCCAGAAATAATCTGTGCGTCAGAAAATTCAGTCTGTGCACCAGAAAATTCAGTCTGTGCACCAGATTAATCATCCATCATCAGACACAGCGATTAATCTGGGCCAGCAGAGAACTGTCCAGTTCTACTCTGCATTGGTCTAAAGACCAACACATTAATAAATCTCTCCCAATGTCTTTGGAGCTTACACATGTATTTGTGTTTGAGTCACGTTTGCGTTGTGGTTGCACTTTGCCCTACACTTTAGAAAACTGCACCTAAAAAGGTGTGGCAGTACTTAGGCTGCATTCACACGAACGTATGCCTGCCGGGCCGTAGCTGGGTGGGCATACGTTCGGCACCATGGAGAGGAGGAGAGGTGACCACTCCCCTCTCCATAGCAATGCATGGCGTACGGCTGTAACACAGGGAAAGAAAGGACCGTATCGCTCCGTGCGGCCGTGAATACGTCCCCCATACAGTAGTGTGCATTGGGCCTAAGTCAGAATTTATGCCACATTTATTAATGAGCTGGGCCACAATTCTGTGACAACAGTATTAAACAGAGTTCACAGAGAAAACAAAAGGTGCAACTGTGTCACATTCTGAAAACAGACCGCAAAAACACATGAAAAGATGAATATGAATCTTTATTTCGTACACCTAAAATCAAAGGTCTGCTAAGTTAAACCAAAGACCACATCCCCCACAAATTGCAAATAAGACTTATATGGTGACACCAATCAAAAATATGATACATCATAAATATACACACTGTATAAATAGGTCCACAAACAATGTCCAGGATACAATCCCATATACTACAAATGCCTCAGATAAATACTGGGTAAATACTAATATGAATACACATCATGGAAACAAGATCACAATGCTAAATATTCCAAAATATTCCTAGATCATACGTCACCAAGAAATGAGTGGGGGAGGGCTTTTTGTCTTTTCTTGTGTTTTTGCCATATGATTATGTTTTGTTGTATGCCCTATTAGGTATTTTCAGATATATTTGCTTATTTTATCCTGAAAACAGACCGGTGCAAAGTGCACATTAACTTAGGCAGTTTGCACCAGTTTTTATCTATTTGGGCCATAGTCTGCATAGGAACAATTCCATAAAATGCAGACTACAAATCATACAGTGTAATGGACAAATATGGTGTACTACAGGTACAATTTAAGGTTCAATATACCTAGTCCTTCCTGTGATGTCTGTCACTCTGCTGGCTTCCGGTGGATGGAGGGGGCCATCCAGATATTACTTCTTAACTACTCCCATATCAAATGTTGGAGGGGCATATGGGAAACTTTACCAGTGTAATTATAATATGGGTGACCATATGAGGGCCATATTTTTAAGTTTCCTATAAGCGGCCTACCCCTTTAAACTATCTCTGTCTTCTCTTCCCACGTGTCTGTTTTAAAAAGTTGTTTTGTTTAATAACAATTCTGGAGCATCTTCCTTATAGTTTAATGCAATGCAGGTTCTTGGTTATTTCTTCTGAGTGACTTGTAGACTGGCACAGTCTTATGCTACCCAATCACTGCTAGCTCTATAAGACCGAATATGTAAATAACGCTCAAATGGTAACACCCACTTGGCTAACTATTCATACATTTTTATATGTTGAAGCAAAAAAAACTGTACAAGTTATTTCATAAAACAGCCATAGCAGAGGTGACAGGTCCACTTCTGCAATGTGGCTTATTTGCTGATTCGGCACAATACATAAAAATGGTGTATTCATGTACCTTATTCATATCTGCAGTGTATCATTAGAATGCAGAAAAGCAGAAAGAACACAGAATACAAATAAGATTGTTTATATAATTATTAAATATATGGCTCTAACTCTGCCTTGACCTGACCCTAATAAAACATAATGACAAGTCTCTAATGTGGTCAAGTGGTGTCTTTGAAGCCCCATAAAATACCAGCCTGACATCTAATAATCTACATTATTCCTATCCATCACAGTTTTATAAATGCCTAGGCACACTATTAAACTTCCTTCTTAGTTCTTACTTTTTGTTACCTATAAATATGGGATGTGTAGAGAAAAAAAAAAGTGCAATTTTCTTTTAATTGTCTATTACACTGTACATTTTGCAGTGCTCAATGGGCATTATAAAAACTATTATTAGGGTCCATATGATGAGAGCAATATCAGACTTACTGTTTATTTTTCTGTCAACAAAGAAGTGTCATTTTTATGGTAATATCTGTAATTTTAATTGATGCTTTTATTGGCTAATTTTTAACTTTATTTAACTTTATCTATTTTTTTTTTATTATTAAAATTTTTGCAGTGTTTCCTTATCCTACAAGGGCATTTGATAGATCTAATATACTGTATTGTCAGTGACCAGGGCTGGCATACCTGGGCAACTGCCAGGGCTAGAGCTGCTGGTGGGCCCACATAAGGCTGTACATAAGGAATCCATGGAGGTGAGGGGGGCTGTATCTTATGAATCCATAGTATGTGAGGTGGGGGCTTATATAAAATAACCATGAAGGGACTATTTGTTATGATAAACTAGGGAACAGGAGATTGTTTTAGTTTCTAAATTTTTAATTCTGACAAGTGAGTTTACTGCAAAGGGACCCACTGAGGCTCTGTCGCCCAGGGGCCTACTTAAACCTGGAGCTGACCCTTTCAATGACACTTTAAAATAAAAAGAAAATGTTGTAGCACATTATTATTCAAGTTAAACCTTTATTGGAGGATTGTAAAACAACAAAATAAACTTAAAACTCTTAGCTCTTAGTCATAAATATATCAAATATAACAGGCATACACGTCCTATTGATGGCTGACCTCCATTATCCCACCATTTACCATGTAATGGTATAGGCATCCTGTGATAACATTTACAGGAGGGTCAATGCCTCCCCTTTACAACCCTTAAGAAACTTTGATCACCGTTGACACAGCTGGGAAACTGCTCAATGCCATGAGGTAGACCCATTCTGAGTATATTTAGGCATAAGTTCAGATTTAAAGCCCCTTAGTGGTCACCACGAAGAGGCCTATTGGAGTCAGTAAAAGGTCAAAGTGGTCTTTTACTTATGCAGAAATTTTCTGAAGGGGTAGCATTTGTTGAAAAATAGATGATAAAATTACATTGACCCTTTCTGATGGCAACTTTATATCCCCCAGCTCTTTTGGTCCCATTCGATAAAAAGTGATAGTGTCAATACATTTTGCACATGAGGTCCGTACCAATCCGTGGCCGCAACAGTCACATATGTGATGTCATCTCTTCCAGTCCAATGGGACCTGAAGTATTGGCAAACAGAAGCTGCTGGTGGCAAAGTCAGAAGAACTTTAAGAAATAACTTCTCTTTCATAATGTTTCAATATGTCGATTCTGCATATAATAATCAAACTATTCGTGCATCCGGGCTTGGATTCCTGTTTTATGTAGCATTGAAAGGATTACACGATGTGTTAACTTTGACTTGTGAAATGTTTCTGAACTTGAAGTCTCTGATTTGTCCACTGGCCGGTCGCCAAGAACGTGCTCGTGTGGAAACTGCTAGCCACAAGATTAAGATTTGACAGAGATGCAGAGGCAAGCAGGACTGCCCTGCCAAGGACTGATCCATTTTACTGGAATACCAGGCACATGAACTGACATAATTCTTTCACGTTTTAGAAGAATCATTGGCGTCCTGAGAGATTCCAGATTCCTGTACACAGAGTGATTACAGTAACTGGAGAGTGGATTATAAAAGCCGCCTTCTAATTATGTAGTTAACGTAATGGGGTCCAGAGGATGGCCATCCACATAATCTATAGAGTATACAGCTCATTTTTCCTTAATATTTTATGTTCCCTATGCTGTCTCAACATATTATAAGCAAACACACTTTGACTTTTTCTAATTTTAGATAATGAGGCCTTTATTTTGGCAACCACAGCCTATAAATAATATATTTCAATTTACTAAGTTGGAAGCATTAATTATGTCGTCCTAATGACACTCTTGAAACAGGATATTTAAGATGTCAAAATTGAAAATTAATTGTAAACTTCTATTGTAATTTATAATATAGCTCCCTTTCCATTATACTGCCAAACTAACCCAAGTGTCTTAAGGGTATGCAAATTAGGTCTCTACTGGCAGGAAGGAAGCCGTCTGCCTGGTGCAACCTTCAGTCTGACCTCTCAACAAGACTAGAGGTATAAGGTACCTTTTTGGGTTCTTGCCCATCATCAATACAGAAAAGAGTCAAGGTGTCAGATATTTACATCTTTACATACTTTATTCTTCATGTAAAAATTGTCTTCAAATATAAAAGTCTACATAGAATTGAACATGAAGTAGACAGCTCCGTTCTCAGTTCAGTGGCCAAGATTGTAGCTTAGTTCCTTTTATATAACTGGAGCGTATGTGTAGTTACCTGGTCTGACAACTACAGAGATGGATATGTTTATCAGTCGCTTGGAAAAGCTGATCTGTATTGGTCACCTAGACCAATTTGATTTTTTTATCAATATGTTATCAATATAGGCGGGAAACATCCTTTAAAGTGTAAATCCGATTTCCTAATTTATTTTTACCAAATTGGCTAGTGTGATTCCTCCTTTAAAAACAAACAGAATGATCCCCATTTTGAGGCAGATTTATCAAGTGACCGAAAGTCAGAATATTTCCAGTTGCCCATGGCAACCAATCACAGCTCCCCTTTAAAATATTCATGAGCACTGGTAAAATGAAAGCTGAGCTGTGATTTGTTTCCACGGGAAACTGGAAATATTCTGACTTTCAGACACTTGATAAATCTGCCCCATTGTGTTGCTCTAAAATTTCCTAGAGTTATGGCATTTTTTTTCTAAACTACCTGCCAGAAATTCTCCAAAGTTGCAGTGGATGGAGACTAAACTCTTTGCCCTGAAGTTGAGTCAAATTTCACCCACAACCCAGAGACTTCAAGACAAGACAAAGGGTCATGGTACACAGGGTTCCGGGTCAGGTTCAGGTTACACAGGGTATATAGGATTCTGGATAGGTTCAGGATACACAGGGTTCCGTATCACATTAGGGGGTCATAAGGTTCCCCAAAGGTTCAGTGTATACAGGGTTATAGACAGGTTTAGGGTACACAGGGTAACAGACAGGTTTAGGGTACACAGCATAGTGTGCATACAGAACCTATATATTGACTGACCAGCCTGACAACTTTTATCACATGGAGTAATAATTAGTACAAACTAGCAGTGAAGTGTACTGTGTGAGCACTGAGGGTAAACAGCTCCCGGCTGTGTAAAAAGTGCCAAGAGAACAGAAGATAGGTGAGGAATTCTGCAGAGGAGTGTATGACACAGCTCCAGTTGCAAAGAGAGAGACAGAAAGTTCTGTAGAATCACAAACTGGGATGGAAGGACTGATAGGAAAGGGGGGAAGAACCAGCGGCTACTATTACTATTAATATTACTATTCTGTTTAGACTTGTGCATTGACATATCTGCACATTGGGGCAGATTTACTTACCCGGTCCATTCGCGATCCAGCGGCGCGTTCTCTGGATTCGGGTCCGGCCGGGATTTATTAAGGTAGTTCCTCCGCCGTCCACCAGATGGCGCTGCTGCGCTAAAAAGCATCGGAACGCGCTGGAGTTCACCGACTAGGGCTTTGTGAAGGTAAGTGCAAGCTCCGCGACAGATTTTTTGTTTTAAATGCGGCGGTTTTTCCGAATCCATCGGGTTTTCGTTCGGTCACGCCCCCCGACTTCCGTCGCATGCATGCCAGCGCCGATGTGCCACAATCTGATCGCGTGAGCCAAAATCCCGGGGCAATTCAGGGGAAATTGGCGCAAATCGGAAATATTCGGGTAACATGTCGGGAAAACGCGAATCGGGCCCTTAGTAAATGACCCCCATTGAGTTACACGCAGAAAGCACTGTCACATGACCTTCCTCTCCTCTCACTTGACGTAGCCCCTCCCCTCTCCCTCCCCTCTATAAAACTGTCTTGTATAGAACTTTTCAGACTCACAGAAGAATCAGCACAAACAGGGGAACAGCCACTGCAGGTATAGGCTAAACTGAGAAGAATAGCAAAGAAACTGCTGGATATCAAGATAATAGACAAAGTTATTCTAGATGACAATAGCTAGTGATTTGTGTGAATAAAATATTAGAGTTGCTCTTTAAATATTTTTTGTGAAGTGAAAAGTATTAAAAAAACTTGGCTAAATCATCAAATGGCAGCGTCAGGGAAATATTGTGCTAGCTACATGCAAAACATTTGGAAAGATTTAAAGTATTGATTTAAAATGAGATTTAAAATATTGATTATTAACTATATTAAAAGTAATAATTTGGCTGCAAAACTGCTTTAACTGGATTTTATCAGTATGACTATACTGTAAGTCCATTGAAATAAGTTTCCCAGTTTGATTTTGGTATCTGTTCATTGCTGACTATGGGTCTCATTTACTAAGGGTCCGAATGCCGAACTTTTGTCAGGTTTCCCGAATATTTCCGATTTGTGCCGAATTGACCGAGTGACCCTACAAGATGACAGGGGACACTTACTTCGTCTGGCAGCTGCTGGATAGTGAAGCGGACAGGTAACGGAAATACAGGTATAGACCA
Organism: Engystomops pustulosus; assembly: GCF_040894005.1. Classification (NCBI taxonomy): domain Eukaryota; kingdom Metazoa; phylum Chordata; class Amphibia; order Anura; family Leptodactylidae; genus Engystomops; species Engystomops pustulosus. Next base: position 177,213,575 of record NC_092415.1, on the reverse strand, counting down.
GTGTTCACACTGGCGAACAAAAACCAACACAAGACTGAACAGGAAACCGGAATACAGGAATAGACCAGTGTTCACACTGGTGCACAGAATACAAACACAGAACTGAGACAGGAACAAAACAACAGATATATACAGGTCTGCAGGCAGTTATTCACAGATCAGATCCAGATACAGGTACAGGCGGGATATACACAGGTCAGGTCAAGATCAAGCGGCTTATATACAGGTCAAGATCAAACGGGTTATATACAGGTCAGGTTAAGTCAAACGGGTAATATACAGGTGAAGTCAAGATCAAACGGATTATATACAGGTCAGGTCGGGTCAAGATCAAGCGGGTAATATACAGATCAGGTACAGATACAGGTAGACAAATGGAGACAGGTAAAACTGAACTAAAAACACAGGGAAGACAGGGGGAACTGTCCATCAGGCTAGTAACCCTTGCTGGGCAGGACAGAAATGCAAGAAGCAGGGTGTGGCTCAGTTAATCCAAACACAAGAATAAGCCACAGTTCACACACAAATAAACGCCATGTATTCCGCCAACTGCAGATAGAGCGACGTTCAGGCACGGAAGTTACAGAACCTTTTACTACCTCCATCAAGTGGTTATTGGACATGTACCCTGGCAACATGCAAACTAGTTTGCACAATGCTCGTGCCTTAAAAAACAGTCCCATTCCCTATAAAGCCCTTCAGCTGTAGTGATCTACAGTGAACTAAGATCCTGGGTGCTCTGTGTGGTTCCTTGTTTATGCCCCCAATGTTCGTTCACAGAATGATCACACAACTCTGTGAACACTGTAGAGACAAGCCGACGACCATGGTCGGTCCATGCATCATGGATCAAGTATTGTACTCTGAGTATCATCTAAAATATAAAGCTGAGTATATGTGTGTGTATGTATATATACATCCACTTTCCAAAATCCACTTATTAACCGCCATTGTCTGCTGCTGTGGCAGTTAGAAGCTGAGTCATGATTGGTTGCTGTTCTGCCACAGGTCATTAGTATGAGCTTTGACCTGTTCCAGTTGCCCATGGAAACCAATCTGAGATCAGCTGTAATTTTATAAACAGCTGTGCAAAAAGGAAACTTGAGCTCTAATTGGTTGCCATGGGTAACTAGAGCAGTTCTGCTCTCAGACACTTCTGATAAATTTCCCCATAGACAGTGACATTTGGAGACAGAGATAGTCACTGGAATGAGAGTGTCAGAGACAGTCACTGGAATGAGAGTGTAAGAGACAGTCACTGGAATGAGATTGTCAGAGAAAGTCACTGGAATGAGAGTGTCCGAAACAGTGACTGGATTGAGATTGTCAGAGACAGTCACTGAATGAGAGTGTCAGAGACAGTCACTCTATGAGAGTGTCAGAGACAGTCACTCTATGAGAGTGTCAGAGACAGTCACTCAAAGAGACTTCTAGATACAGACAGTCACTAAAAGAGATTGCCAGAGACAGACAGTCACTCAAAGAGACGTTCAGAGACAGCAGAGAAGGTCAGAGACAGTCAAAAAAGTTTATAAAAAAGGGATGGTCAGTGACAGAGATTGTCAGAGACAGTCTAAAGATACATACAAAATATTTTTTGTAAACTTATTCTATTTTGTACTAGCTAAGTGCAGTCATTTACTATCATTGGCAATGCCGAGAGCTACAGCTAGTAGTGATATATAATTCAAGGAGTACCTTCTCTCCCACAGTAAAACATTGCCATACTAAAAATATGATTTTTTTTTTAAATATATATTAATATACAGTCCAGCATTACAGGAAAAGGCAGGAGCAGTTTATTACAGAAATATATAGTGGTGGTATGAAAGCAACTTAAATAATGATATATATGATAAAATCTACTTTATAAGATTTCTAACAAATGCTTTGCTACATTCCTAAATAAATTAAGAAACTGACGCCAAAAATTGAAAAAACTTTAAAAAGAAAGGAATTTTACACAGTTAAAATATGTTTACAAAGCAAATAGGCACTTGAGATTGAGTTGAGCTTAACAAGTTTTAAGCACAAGCTGGTTACAGCACTTTTCACCTGAGAGCAATATTCCTCGAACGTTTTTATGCTTTGTGTATTTTGATATTTTGTTTCTACAGAGAAAAACAGATGTTGAGTTTGCATATTATGAAGCCAAGAAATAAGTACTGGAAGCTAAATGAACTACACTATTACCCTTATGGTTTCCAGTGAAACTCTTTCATTGATTACTTGTTACAAATACAATCATTTCATGGTGGATTAACTTTAAATTATAAATAAAGTTTTCTTTTTAATGTTACCCATGGACAGATAGAGAAAAGGATAAGAAAAGTAGTATAAGTGGCTAAAAAGATATGAACATTCGGTACATTGATGGAGAGAAGAAAAGATCTGAGACGGATACTGTAGGTAGGAAGGTAAATTTGACAGATGGAAGAAAAGAACTAGAATAAATCACTAAAAATATAAAACTATACATTTACAGATAAGCAGTTTTCTACTTTAGAAACCCTGAAATAATCACAATTCCGTATTATTCTTTATTTTCCCCTTTCAGCCACCTCCTTGTCAAGTGAGTATGGAGGGACTTGAAGTGGTGCAGCTGGTGGCGAAGTGGACCAATGACAGCCATTCCTGCTCCGCACCTGCGCACAAGATTTTGCCCATCAAACCTTAATGGTCACTGGTAATAGTGCAATTCTAAGCCAGGCAGGGCTGCACATGCAACTGTTCAAGCCTGGTAATAACGGTAATGGTAATAGTGGTGTTTGGTGCTCCGGAGGGGCAAATTTTCATCATACGCTGATGCATGATGCACTGGCGTATGATAAATGTCCCACATTGTATTAAGTCAGAGAAAAAAGGTGTAGGCCCTGAGCTTACCCACAATCTCTATCAATGCCTACTTGCCAGGCCCTGAGCTAACCCACAGGTGACAACTGGTCAACATTGCCTTCTCTGAATATGGGATCAGAACAGATGACAACAAACAGAAAAACAGGAGGAGGCGAGGTACAGAATCACAAAAAATAGTCAAGAATGTAGCAAAGTCAGAATAAACAGCAATATCACAATAGAAAAAGTAGCATAACAAGTATAAGAAGACCAGTATAACCATCACCTGAGTGAAGGCAGTAGCAGGTATACCCGGAGTTCCTGGACGCCGCTCAAACTGCTGATTGGCTAGGCTGTTCATCACTCAAACTACACCTGACATATACACTCTGCAAGATCGTGAATTATCTGCTCACAGAAGAGCAAAAGACCTGGAAAAAGGGGGTTAAACAGCACATGGTCTACAAATAGTTAATATGTATTCAAAATAAAATTTAATTTGTTGAAGCTTCATTAGGCATAAGTTCAGATCTTTTCAGTAATTCTGCAGTGGGCAAACTATTTTGATACCAAATTTAATGGTAACATCAATATGTTCTACTTAGCAAAAAACCACTGAAGCCTTAATAAACTATTTATTGTCACAATAAAGTAAAATTCTATTCAGGTTGCACGAATCAATAGTTCAGATGATAAAATGAAACTTTGTAATATACTGTATTAAGGAACAAGCTTTTTCGGTTTTTCATTTCATTTTAAAAAACATGGAGTTGATACCTTCTGATGCTAACATGACTTCTGTGTAGGTTTCTTCCTTGTGCATTTCCACATTGGCCCTCCGATACCTCCCATCGCTGGCTCTGAGATCCACACCTTGGAACATGATAACTTGGAACGAATTCGAACAGTTCTAAGGTTCAGGGTTTATGATGTTCCACTCCATTTTAATTTTTCATTTCCTGCTTTAAAGGGAACCCGGCATCAGGATTTGGAACCTGGCATCATGATTTCACATTTTGACCTAATGACAGTTGTTTAATACTAATTCCCAATCTTCTTTCATAATAAACATTCTTAGTTCTATTTAGTTTTAAAAGAATAAAGAAGCTTATCTGGCTCCCTACCAGCAAAGAGGATCGAGTCATGGAGGCCCCTGTGACAGAGTCCATGTGCCGTCACTATTCTCCCAGCTCTCCTCCTCCCTCATCCCCTTCCTCATGCAGACATGAGCTGACTCTTTGCCTCAAGTGAATCCCAAATTCACTGAGGGAATAGAAACATCTACAAGATATTTAAAAATAAAGTACAGTTTGTAATGGTACAAAAAGTTACACAACAAGTGTCCTTGTACTTTTTTGAGACCTCCCTAACGAGACATTACCTACTCCAAAACAAAATCACAGCACATAGTACTCACAGGGCAAGTAGGTCATAAAGTGATGGTAAGTAAGTGGTAATAAATTGATGAGCAGGAGGTCTTATTATCTGTATGAGTAGTATGTGTTGTGTTGTTGTTTTGAAGTGCAACTTTTTGTACAATAATAAACTGTACATTTATTTTTCAAAAGAGGCAATAAAAGTAATGTTTTAGATGTTTCCATTCCCTCAGTGATTTTGACTAATATTTGGAAACATAACTATCATGTCGTGCTGACGGGCTTAGAGTCAGGCTCCGTGATTTACTGCAAGCAAACCCCAGTCAGCTCATGTGTGCAGGAGGGGAGGGATAGATGAAGGGGCAGGGGCGAAGGGCAGAACTAGGACGGCAGTAATGACACAATCGTGGCCTTGCACAGACACCCCAGTGACTCAATCCTCTTTGCTGGCAGGGAGCCAGGTATAGTTCTATATACTTTTAAAACTGAATACAACTGAGAATGTGTGTTATAAAAAAGACTGGGAATTAATATTAAGCAGCCTATGGGAACCTATCATTAGGCCAAAATGTAAAATCCTGATGACAGGTTCCTTTTAATAGAACACAACACATAAAGGAAAATACATTGAAGTCTATTGGGAACACAAGGTAAAAGCAAGAATTCATCTTTACCATATTTTTTCTCTTTCTGTTATGCTCTCCTAAAAAGGAGAGCGGAACAGAAAGCCCCCTCCTAATACTATCCATACTAAATAATGCCCTCCCCACTAAAAATAACCTCATACTGAATAGTCCCCCTAAACTAAGTAAGTAATCTCCACCCCCTAATGTTCTCACAGCCCCAACACCAAGTAATTTCTCCACAGTCCCCAGTAAGTAATGCCCCCCAAAGCCCCAGTAATGCCCCCACAGCCCCCAGTAAGTAATGTTCCTCACAGCCTCCAGCATTTAATGTCCTAAACAGCCCCCACAAAGTAATGTCACCCACACCCCCCAGTAGTTTATTTCCTTCAGTACATAATGTTCTCACAGCCTCCAGTAATGTCCTAACAGCCCCAGTAATGTCCAAACAGCCCCTACATTAATGTGCCCACAGCCAATCCAGTAATGTCCTCACAGCCCCCCCCCCATAATGTCCGCACTGCTCCCCCCATTAATATTTCTTACAGCTTCCCTTAAAAGATGTATTATTAAAAAAAACAGTAATACCCACCTTTCTTCCTCTCTCACCTCCTCTTCTTCTCCATGTGCAGAATGTGGCACGGTGACATCGTCATACCGCCCCCCCTGCTCATGGGTACTGTACAGCAGTCTGCAGCTTGGAGCAGGAGGTCAGGTGTAATTACATCACTGTGTCTCCTGCTCTATGTAGTCGAACACGGAGCTCACAGCCCCATACTTCAGTACAGTAGTGACCTCTGCCTCCAGAGGTCACAGATGGATGTGTGATTTTGTTAGAGCTGACTGGACAGCAGGACAAGCTTGTCCTGTTGATTTAGGACATAGGGGCCTGTGACCAAAAGAACAAGAGCACAGGTCTAAGATATTTTGACCTAGTGACACCCCTGCCTTCTAGCAAATGCTACTGTGTAGTGGACCTTGCGTTCAACAAGACAAAAAGAATGCCCCGCCTAACACCATTTTTGAAGAGCCAGGACCTGAGGAGCATAAGATTAACCCGTATGTTCTTAGCAGGATTTCTCCTGGCTTACATTAGCTCTGGAGGGCAGGATTACCTCATTTTAACTTTTTGTTTCTTTTCCTAGGCTAATGTTCTTAAAGTTATATTTTTTGCGGATTCATACTTTTTGTTTTATTAGTGCCAAATGTCTCCATAGTCTACTTGGAAGATTATTTGAAAACTTTGATATGTTTGATATTATTAGTCCCTGGCAAGGCATTCATTTTTATGACTGTGTTGATCCACTTGCTTATGCTCTGTCAGCGCCGCGTGATTCTCCTTACACCATGTCTCTCAGCAACAGGCTGCAGTCAGAATTGGAATATATCAAAATAAATCCGCTGGAGATCAGGGATATATACCTAAATATACCCACAGCTCACTGAGACGCATGCTGAAATACCTATTTTTCAATTTTTTAAGAAAGCTGTCCACAAAAAAAGTTTAAAGAGATAAAAGTTAAATATATGTAGTATAATATTATTCCAAAATTAATCATATAAAGCTACTAGCTGGTAAACAATAAGCCAAGGAAAATATAAGGTACAGTACATTTAGATGGTTCTTTATAAGAGGATCTAACAGCAGGGGAAGATTTCATTTTTACTAATGTTATCAAGTTCTATTTTTTCTTATTTGGACAGAAAAAAATTTCAGTTTAATCTTACAGCAAAATCTGTTCAAAACATAAAGAACCAGATTTACTAATCCTGTCTAAGATTTAGAATGTTCTAAGAACTTGGACCAACCTGTCTGGAGATGCTGCAAATTTATAGATAGTAATGCAAGCCTCATACCATAATGCTGCTTCATTTACCATTTATTCTTTATAGTAGGCTTATGCGATATCTTGTAGTAGCCAGAATTTCTGGTGTTATTTTATAGTTTTTTTATCAAGTTTTATTAAAGGGACAATGTGAACAGATTTTACATCTTTAATCTACTAGGGAATGAAAAATCCTTTCTAGAATTCCCTCTTTTTTAAAATCTCACTAAAAAAAAATCTCATCCAAAGGCATGTTTAAATGGGCAGAGAAGAGTCATATTTTGTTGATGATGAGCAGGCAGAGTGTCACTCCAGACACTCCTATCTTTGATTCTATAGTGCCTATTATATGTTTTTAGTGGCATATTAAATGTAAGAATCGCATCTTTCAGATCACATTAGGCTTAATGTACAACTGTAAAATATAAAAACTTTTGCCTAGCTCTGCAATGAGCCAAAATAAGCAATTCTCTAATTTATACTCATAAGCTATATGCAGCCGTTTGTCAGCTAGCATGCTAGCAGTTACCTTGTCCCTCTGGCTGTCTTTGTTTGATTGGTTGTCATGAGAATCCATAGCTAGCTGGAGAAAACGATGGTGGGTGAACGTTGTTGGGAGGGGTTATTACCACCTGCACGCTCATCATTAGTAGTTGTTGGGTGCAGGATAATATCAGTCCCGGTAGCATGTAAAAGCTCCAGGACCTGGAGTGATGTAATTTCAATGTTATTACCACTGAAAAAAGGAGGAAAATTTTGGATTATCATTGCAGCATCCCTTGTGGAGAATCGTCTCTGGAGAATGAGCTCAGATGATAATCCATCTTTGTCCACACCCCCTTAATCCTTTGGCACATCCTGGGCTGCCTAAATCCAATCCAGCAAACTCTTTGCTGGGGCGACGGCCTGGGTGCCCACAGAAAGGGTTCTGGGTGCAGCCCGTGCCATAGGTTTGCCACCACTGTATCATAGCTTTTAAATACATAAAAAAAGGAACATTCTGTTCCTTTATATTTGGAACGATCATATTATTGCATATCTGTAGATAAGTGGAGCATTAATTAAGTGTAGAAGCGAACTCTTAATGTATGTAATTACACTCAAGCAGAGTTGGCCGGGGAACCTCTTTGAACTTACTTTGCGTCCTGCAGCAATAATGCTTATTCATAGAAGTATTTGTAAATTGTGTTTTCCATAGGGTGTCTATAAACCCATAATAGTTCTCCATCCTAATCTCTCACTGCGTACAGGCTTTTATTGACTAGAGTGGCTTAGTGTGCATGGGTCAGTGCACTACGTACAATCATTGAATTAATTAAACAAAACACATTAACCCCAGCAAAATACTGAACATTTCATAGGGATTACTTTAATTACTATATTTGTTGCGCTTTTATGCAACATTGAATTTTGCAGCTGGGTGCCCACTATGAAAAAGCATTCATGTGCAAGCTCGTGGAGATAATTAATAGGAGAGAATCCATCAAATGTTCCGAAAAAAATATATAAAGAACAAAAAAACAACTATAAATGTATCCCATGTGATACTGTTAAACATTCAAAACCCAATCAAGAGGCAAAAAAATGCATAAATGCCAATTCATTTAGGCTGTTTGTTTTCTACTAGTGAATTATGATGCAGTAAAAAAAAGTTGATTGCTATGCATTTTGCATGTGTAGGATTGTACTAGTTCAAAATAGGCATTTTTGAGACCATATTATTGGTGTCAGGCCCAAACAAAATATACTGACCAAACACGCTGCTTCGTAGATGACTGCAATGCTATAAATTTGGACCTGTAAATCTGAAATTAGGTCAAGCCATTAATCCATTATTCAGGAACAAAAATGTATGGAACACTAAACAGGCCATTCCATCACCCTGTTATACAGGAAAGGACTAGGGAAACAGGCAAAAACAGTGGGCCCTGAGGTTAATCCCCCTTGCCAGCTATCCCTGCCTAATTGCTTTACCAACCTAAGTATGGACAATTGGTCGACATTCCCTTTCTGCTCCAAAGAGCAAACAAAGGGAAAAATTCAAGTCAATACAAACAGAGATGCAAAGTCACCAAATAGGAGTCAGCACCAAGTGGACAATGCAGTAAAAAATCACTAGGCAAATTGATAGTCATAGTATCAGGCAAAGGGCAGAAGTTGCTAGAATAAATAACATTAGCTAGATCAGTAACGACTATAGCAAGCAAAAAGCACTAGTACACTAGTCCAAAACATGATAGTATCAGTTCTCTGACATCAGAAAATACAGCAATGAGAATGGGGAGAGATTGGGGGTCATTTACTAAGGGCCTGATTCGCGTTTTCCCGACGTGTTACCCGAATATTTCCGATTTGCGCCGATTATCCCCGGGATTTTGTCGCACACGATCGGATTGTGGCGCATCGGCGCAGGCATGCTTGCGACGGAAATCGGGGGGCGTGGCCGAACGAAAACCCGACGGATTCGGAAAAACCGCCGCATTTTAAAAAAATAGGTGTCGCGGAGCTTGCACTTACCTTCACTAGGAATAGGCCGGTGAAGTTAAGTGCATTCCGGGGAACTTCAGCGCAGCAGCGCCACCTGGTGGACGTCGGAGGAACTGCCTTAATGAATCCCGGCCGGACCCAAATCCACCGCAGAGAAATGTCCATCACAGTGGCTTAAAGGGCCTTTCCCACGAAAGAAAGTTAATTTTTTTTTTTTTATATAATTGTATTTTTATTAAAAGTTTAAGAAACAATGTGATGACACATGTCAGCAAATAAACAGGCAGTAAAAGATTTTTTTTTTTTAAACAATATATACAAATAAAGAAAGACAGGATTTATCGGATCTGAGAATACAAGCTTTCAACATTCTGCTTCTTTAACTAGGGATTAACCCTTCATCAAACATATTAATTATACAGCGATTCTCCGGTCTATGACCGTACAATATAAAATGCAAACAGGGTTGGGACCTGAACATACGCAACCAATAACCTCATATGGTGTCTGAAGTTGTTGGCCTCATAGCTAAGGTATGCAATCAGACTTATCCGCTTATGTGCTAGCACATTCCCAGCAAAAGTCCTAATACACAAGAAAGGATAAAAGAATCAGTAGAAAAGACACAGGGACCTCAGTCATACCCACAAGGACAAAAGACAATATATGAATCTCTAGACAGAGCCTCCCCAAACAGTTGGGCGCCCACTTCACTCCTCCGCGCTCCCCAACTCCTCCGCCCAGAAGCGATCCCACTGTTCCCACACTTTATCAAAGGCCAAAATGCGAGAAGGGGGAGCCTGCCTCTTCCAGAATTGCGAAATCAGGCATCTGGCTGCAGTCAGAATGTGTAGGCACATCTTGGTGATTGCCTTGGCCAGGGGCTGGGGAGAAACATTCAGTAGGTAGAATAGAAGGGAAAGTGGGACATCTACCGCTGTGACTGCTTGAATAAGGGCCTGCACCTCTTGCCAGAAGGGCTGTATGAATGGGCAGCTCCAGAAAATGTGCTGAAGGGTCCCGCCGGCGAGACCACAGCGCCAGCAAATATCGGGTGTGTCCGTAAACAGTCTATGTAGCAAGGAGGGTGTATGATACCATTGCATCATTAGCTTGTACTGGTTCTCCTTATACGTGGCACAACGAGATGTCTCCGCAGCCCTCCGCCAAATCAACTGCCAAATCTCCTGCGTTATCGTCTCCCCCACTATGGCCTCCCACTTGGTCATGTATGGATGTGTGATCACTTCTTCTGGGTCTGGGTGCAATAACACCATGTAAATATCTGAAATGAGACCAGCCGTGTGGGTAGCGTTTTTACTGTGTGCTATGTGCTCAAATACCGTGGGTATCGAGACCGTTTCAGTGCTCTCCAGGGATTGCAACAAGTGCCTAACCCACATGTAATATAAGTTGGCGGAGGGCGGAAGATTGAACTTATCTCGCAAGCTCTCAAAGGGTAGAACCTTCCTATCTTGGTAGTCCACAATATATGCAAATCTGAATAGACCCTTTTCATGCCAGGGCTTGGAATCCTGTGCACTCCCTGAGCATTGCAAGGAGGGAGTATGTAAAAAAAAAATACTGCATTGGGGAACACTGTGACACCAAAGGGAATTTGTTCATACAAGCTTTCCAGACTCTGATTGTAAAAGCAATGGGACCTAGCAAGGAGCTAGGTGTCGGGGGCGGTTTCTTGGACCAGAGGTAGGAGTTGGGATGAAAGGGGGCTAACCACAATTTTTCAATCTCCATCCATTTGGAGAAAGCCCACAAGGTGGACCAAGCCGGAATTCGTCTCAGGTGGGTCGCCCAATAATACTTAATTATGTCTGGGACTGACAAGCCTCCTCTGGACTAATGGGATAGCAAAACTGATTTGGAAATCCTATGTCTCTTTTTGGCCCAAATAAAGTGCAAAATCATCGACTGCAGAGATCGCAGGACGCTCAACAGAATCGATACCGGTAATCCATAAAGCAGCTTGGGCAAGATGGTCATTTTGACCGCAGATATCCTTCCAAAAAGAGACAGGGGGAGTGAGTTCCACTTATCCAGCAGGGTTCTTATCTCCCGGAAAAGACCGGGGAAATTCTGCGTGTAAAGGGAGCCATAGGAGGGGGTCAGCAATATCCCCAGGTATTTGATGGCATCTGTTTTCCAGTTATATTTAAAGGTCAATTTAAGGTTGTCCACTAGGGGTTGCGGTAGATTAAGCGGCAGGGCCTCCGTCTTGGAGGTATTGGCCTATAGTTAGCACACTCAGTCGCATCCTTCTCCGGTTTGGGGATGAGGGTAATATACGAATGGGTGAGGGTCTCAGGCAGGGGTTCACCTTTAAGAAAGGTATTAAATAGCTTCGTCATTCGGGGCAACAACACATCAGAGAAGGTCTGATAGTATAAGTATGTGAGTCCATCCGGCCCAGGAGACTTCCCATTAGGCATTTCCTTTATTACCTCTCCTATCTCATCCGATGTTAGCTCTGAGTTAAGAGCCTCAACCGCCTCCCGGGACAACCCTGAAAGGGAGCAGGAGTCTAAAAAATCCACCAAAGCTGCTTTCCTGTGATTTTCATCTCGGGGCAAGGTGTCTGGCAATTTGGCGTAAAAATCGTGGAAGCGGGATGCTATAGCCCTTGGGTCATGTAGTAAGCCCCCGGCCGCGTCCCGAATGACATGGGGTACCTGATGGTCTCTTTTTTCCCTCAACTAATAAATACCAATTATCCAGGAAATGTGTGGAAAGCAAGGACTGCTATGAACACCAACTATATGTACCTATATACAGGCCTTGTACAACAAAGTACACAAAATATATGCATGAATACCATAATATGGAAGACACAGAATTTTATTGAACAAAATAATAATACACATATGATCACTGCAATAAAAACAACCCATAAAATCAATCCCTGGTGGACTAAAAGTACACCGCCAATCCTGTACAATCACATTGTAAACCACAGTCAGTCAATACATTACAAGTGTAAACATAAGGTTTCAATGTAACACACAAGTCAGTCAATATAATATATTACAAGTGTAAACAAGAGGTTATAACATAAACCTAATCTAAATAACATGGAACCTGGTAGGAGGTCATATAAACCAAACAAGACAAAATAAAGTGCATCGTGCAAAATAGCTATATATACCAACCAGGCTGCATATTGAACAGGAGATGTGGCGCTGTACCAGACAACCCCGACGCGCGTTTCGCCGTCGTTTTTCCCTCAACTGTCTCGCCAACAGAGAGTGTGGTTTATTGGCCTGTTCATAATACTTTTGTCTAGTAAACACAAGTAGCTTTTCTACCGCTTGGGTTTGAATTTCCCGGAGCTGCTCCCTCGTCTCTGTCAGCCCGCGTAAGCGACTCTTAGTGGGTTTAGCCAGGAGTGCTGCCTCTTGTTTGCCTCTTTTCGCAGTTCCCCTTCCAGGTGCAGCCTGTTCTTTTTGAGTCTTGCCCCTTGCTCCATACAGTGTCCCCTAAAGACTGCCTTGTGAGCCTCCCATATCATAGGGATGGAGGGTATAGATTCCTCATTGAATTGAAAGTACTCTTTCAGAGCTGCAATAAGCTCTTCCTTAATTAAGGGTTTTTTTTTAGAAGGGACTCATTTAAGCACCAGTGACAAGCCCTGACTGAGGAAAAATCGTCCCTGAGTGCTAGATGGACAGGTGCATGATCTGACCATGATATATCCCCCACCTCTGCAGATTGCATCAACCGCAATATTTGTATATCCCCGAACCAGTAATCGATCCGGGTGTGCGTGCCGTGCAGAGCGGAATAGAAGGTGAAGGAGCGGTCGCCCGGATTACCCACCCTCCATAGATCATACAAAGCGAATCGTCGGATAACCCTACGAAAGGCCATCGAAATGCTGTTTTGGGATCTTGCTGGAGGTGTTGGGTTAATTGCTAAGCGGTCCATAGTTTCTGAGAAAATTACGTTGAAGTCACCCCCTAACAGTAATGGCGCAGGTGGAAGTTTGGCCAATTTGTTCAGGACTTTGGTGATAAACCGAACCTTATTAGGGGCATACAGAATAGGAGAATTGGCGACCCAAACATTTTACCCTGAATGATAATATATCGCCCATTGGGATCCGAGGGCACCGATTCCGGGACAATGGGACAGGAAGTAGAGAATAAGATCGCTACTCCCGCTTTTTTATTGTCTGTGGAGGCCATATAGGAGATAGGATATAGGTGCCTCGCGAAGTTTAGGTTCCCTGTGGTGTCAAAGTGCGTTTCCTGCAGGAAAACTACATCAGCTCTAGACCTTTTCAGCTCATTGAGCGCTAGGCGGCGCTTACGGGCTGAATTGAGCCCCTTCACATTCAAAGTCACAAACTGAACCATGAAAAGCTAAACAGTTAGAGCGTGGATATGATGCGGCTGATACACCCTAAGCGGGTTTTACTTAGACCGGCTTCTGACGGGCGAGGTCTATACACTGGAGTCCCGTGTGCACAGCACCCTAGAGCAACAGGGAGACAAAAACGACACAAACACAGACACAACAGATACCTGGGAAGACAAACACTCGATCCGAAACAACAGGAAAGGGTAGACAAATAAAATAGAACGAATCCAAGAAAAAAAAAAAAGGAAAGAGGGAGGGAGGGAGGGAAAAAGGACGGAAGAAAATAGAACAATCAATCTATAACTAGAGAGAGGAGGCACCTCCTGTCTCCAGTGTAGGCCTGTCGGCTGGTCCAGAATCCTTCACCACCTAAGGGTTAGGAGGAAAAGGTCTGAGCAAGACCTACTTACCAAGGGTGTTGTGGCAACGGAAGCCTCTAAAAGGCTATAAACCTTGTAATATACAAGTCGATAACAGCTTAAGAAAGAGATTAAACAACGGATTACAATAAGACATCAAACTGGGAGAAGCACCCCAGTGCCTTAGTGCACGTATGTGGTTAACAAACTTAGAGAGGAAGTACCCTGGAAGTACACCCAGATAAAAGAAAACCCCCCTCCCCCCAGACCAACATGGCTAAAGAAATTAACTTCAAAGGATATGTAGCAGGGCGGTCAGCCGCCCTCAATCACACGAGTCCCTGGAGAAGGTTCTATTTCTCGGTCTTCGTCGCTTCTGCTGGGGCTGGCTTCCCTCTTGCCTCTGATACATCGGTGGAGGGAGAAGGTCCCAGTCATCCATCTCCGGAATCAAGATATCCCAGACCTTGCAGAATTCTCGTAGGTCCGCGCACGCAGATAGAGTGGTCGTGACTCCGTCTTTAGTAGCTGACAGAGCAAATGGAAAGTTCCAACGGTAGGAAATCCCGTGTTCACGTAGCACATTCAGCAAAGGTCGCATCATCCTTCTCTTCTGTAGCGTAATTCCTGACAAGTCCTGGTAAAGCTGCACCTCTGCGCTGTTAAAGGTGAAGTCTCTCTTCCTCCTTGCCAGGGACATAATACGCTCTTTTAGCTCGAAGTCATGAACACAGCAAATTATATCTCTCGGGTTCGACCCCATCGATTTAGGCCTCAGTGCTCGGTGCACCCTGTCAAGCTTAACTTGTGTCTCCGGCTCATCTAGCAATGCCGAAAACAAAGCTTGAAGAGTAGAACGGACATCCTCCTTACCCTCCACTTCGGGGATGCCCCTCACCCGGATATTGTTGCGTCTGGCCCTATTATACAAGTCTTCCAGATGTCTGGCCATATCTTGTATCACAGAGGACAGAGTATGCAGGACTTGTTGCGTGTGTGAGATTTGGCGTTTCGTATCCGCTTGTTCGGCTTCCAGGTTGCCAATTTTCTGAGTCATAGACTGGATATCGCGCCTCATCTCAGAGAATTCGGATTTGACATCCGCAATAAGACATTTAAAGTCCTCTTTAGTGGGCAGATTCTGCAAGTGAGTGTGCCAGCTTAAGTCAGGGGCTGGTGTTCTCCTATCCGCAGCAGAAGCGGTGAATTGTTGCTCGGGTGGGGACACCCATTCTGGTGAGGGTGCCGCATAACGTGCCATAGCAGAGGTAGCACTAATGTCATCTCCAAATGACTGTGACAGCGGGACATACGGGATTCCGGGTGTAAACACAACTGGTTGCGGGATAGTAGGAGATCTGAGAGGCGGCACCTTTGTTTGAAAGTCCTCCTGGTCTGATGCCGTGAGGGCCAAGCTGTCCTTGATAGGTGAGGGATGGGTAACTTGGGAAGGTTGCTCACCTTCATGCTGCTGCCTGGGAGAACCCTGCTGTGATTCCTGTGTCGATGCGCCAGAAATTTGGCGCTGCTGCGCCAGAGTGTAGCCCTGCTGTATTTGTGGTGCAGGGGCGCCACGATGGAGCCTGGAGACCGCATGGTGCGGGGAGGCGTCCGCATGGCCTCGTACCTGTGGCGGCTGCACGGTGGCGTCCGGGGAGCTGCGTTTGCCTGCAGGAGCTGTGGGCGACGGCTTGGTCCCTGGAGGAGCTGATGGTGCCATTTTCGCTGGCATCCTGCTACTGGGTGCAGGCCCCGCCGGTGGTTCAGTGGCGGGAACGGAGCGGCTGTACCGGGTAAGTGCCATATTCCCTCCTGATGCAGCTGGTTTTGGTCCAGGGGTCTTCACTCCCCTTCCAGGGGTCTTTCTGGGTTTGGGGGCCAGGGTAGCTCCTCTCTTTTGGGTTGAATCAGGCACCGGGGTGGCAGAGCTCTCTCAGTGTGCGGCCATCTTCCTTGAGGTCCAGCCACGCCCCCCCCCCCCCCCCCGAAAGTTAATTTTAATCCCCTAGTGCTGTTTACACAAAAAAGATTATTCTCAAACCCTTACTTTACATTTTTTCAGCTTTCCAAGCAGACACTTCATGATCCCTCTAGTGCTGTGAAATGCTGTGTGCTGACAATGTGCTTAGATTTTCAGGGTCCAGGTTTAGTTACACTTTCATTTAGCTTTTGAACATTCACTAGTATCTGACACAGAAAAAGAGACATGAGACAGATGAGAGATGATGAGATCCATGAGATATATACAGGCTCGGACTGGCCCACCGGAGTACCGGTGAATCCTCCGGTAGGCCCCCGATACCTCTGGTACAGCAGGGGCCTCCATCCCCATCAGAGGCCCCTGCCAGTGACAGCATTGGTACTCGATGCGGCCGCTCGAGTCCTATTTCTTATGCTACACAGCGGTCTGCCATTGACCCTGTGCGTGCGACGCGCCCGGGAACTTTACCCAGCGCGCATCGCACTGTAACCCCTCATGCACGGCAGCGTGATGATGTGCTCACGCTGTCGTGCGTCTTGTTCCTGTACAGTCCCAGCATAGCGGGGAGAAGCGAGACGGAGGATGAGGGAGCGCTGCTATAGGTAAGTGAAAGTTTTATTATTTTTTTAACTACAAAAATAAGTATTATGGTTGAGGGGCTTTTGTAAATGTACAAATATGTGGGGCCATTATATGAGGACTACAAATTTAAAGGGGTGCTACTATACAAAATATATAATATCGATTGTATATATAGTAGTAAAGGGTCAGAGGAGGACTATATGTAATGAGGGGGGTCATTACAGGACTATCATAATAGTCAGGATAGGAGTAGTAGTACTGTGCCCATATATACAAGATAGGCGTAGTAGTACTGAGTCCATATATACATAATAGGAGTAGTAGTACTGTGCCCATATATACAGGATAGGAGTAGTAGTACAATGCTGTGCCCATATATACAGGATTGGAGTAGTAGTACTGTGTCCATATATACATGATAGGAGTAGTAGTACTGTAACCATATATACAGGATAGGAGTAGTAGTACTGTGCTCTGCCCATATATACAGGATAGAAGTAGTAGTACAATGCTGTGCCCATATATACAAGATAGGCGTAGTAGTACTGTGTCCATATATACATAATAGGAGTAGTAGTACTGTGCCCATATATATAGGATAGGAGTAGTAGTACTGTGCTGTGCCCATATATACAGGATAAGAGTATTAGTACTGAGTCCATATATACAGGATTGGAGTAGTAGTACTGTGCTCTGTCCATATATACAGGATAGGAGTAGTAGTACTGTGTCCATATATACAGGATAGGAGTAGTAGTACTGTGTCCATATATGCATGATAGGAGTAGTAGTACTGTACCCATATATACAGGATAGGAGTAGTAGTACTGTGTCCATATATACAGGATAGGAGTAGTAGTAGTGTACTGTGCCCATATATACAGGATAGGAGTAGTGGTACTGTGCTGTGCCCATATATACAGGTGGGAGTAGTAGTACTGTACTGTGCTCATATATACAGGATAGGAGTAGTAGTACTGTACTGTGCCCGTAGTACCGTGCTGTGCCCATATATACAAGATAGGAGGAGTAGTACTGTGCTGTGCCCCTATATACAGGATGGGAGTAGTAGTACTATGTTGTGCCCATACATACAGGATAGGAGTAGTAGTACTGTGCTGTGCCCTATATATACAGCATAGGAGAAGTAGTACTGTGCTATTTCCATATATACAGGATAGGAGTAGTAGCTCTGTGCCGTGCCCATATATACAAGATAGGAGTAGTAGTACTGTGCCCATATATACAGGATAGGAATAGTAGTAGTGTACTGTGCCCATATATACAGGATAGGAGTAGTAGTACTGTGCTGTGCCCTAATATATACAGGGTAGGAGTAGTAATACTGTTCCCATATATACAGGATAGGAGTAGTAGTACTGTGATCATATATTCAGGATATGAGTAGTAGTACTGTGCTGTCTCTATACACAGGATAATAGGAGTAGTACTGTGCTGAGCCCATACATACAGGATAGGAGTAGTAGTATTGTCCTGTGTCCATATATACAGGATAGGAGTAGAAATCCTGTGCTGTGCCTATATATACAGGATAGGAGTAGTAGTACTGTGCTGTGCCCATATATACAGGATAGGAGTAGTAGTACTGTGCTGTGCCCATATATACAGGATATGAGTAGTAGTACTGTGCTGTGCCCATATATACAGGATAGGAGTAGTAGTACTGTGCTGTGCCCATATATACAGGATAAGAGTAGTAGGACTGTGCTGTGCCCATATATACAGGATAGGAGTAATAGTACTGTACTGTACCGATATATACAGGATAGGAGTAGTAGTAATGTGCTGGTCTCATATATACAGGATAGGAGTGGTAGTGTACCGTACCGATATATACAGGATAGGAGTAGTAGTACTGTGCTGGTCTCATATATAAGAGTATAACATTTATTAGGACTTTTTATATAAAATATTTCATAAGAGTGAAACGCAATAGAAGCAGAATAACTAGGGAGAGCATTATATAAAACATAATTAATAAGCAGGAGACTGTATAGATTAATTGGAAATTATATATTATGTCATTAAATATGGGAATGATGTCCAATTTAATTTATTAGGTGTATTATTTACTCAAGGGCTATAGTGTGTATTGTAATATACTGAGGAGTCGCAATGTAATATTTGATTTAAGGAGAGGGGGCAGTATGGTTTTGTTATGGGGGTATATTTGATATTTGTGGTGGGCAAAGTGTGGCCAGTTGTTTTATGATGGGTAAATATTATTTAGGAGCACAGGATGGGACATTGTTATCCAGGTGACTTTATATTCTAGTGACTGTGATACTTTTAGTTGCGCAGTGTGGAGTTATACAATACGTAGCTGAAGATATCTGAAGATAAGTAAAAACAGGGAGAAGTCATCCTGCAGTTCAGTACCCAAAGGAGAAGACGTGTGACATGGTAGGTACTGAATCCCACTTCTTAGTCTAATAACAATAATTACTGACTAACTATCTAGACTATTTCTTAAATGTCAGTGCCTAGTCTTCTTATTGTGGTACAGCGAGAATACGGAGGAGATGAAGGGTTATTGTTAGTTATTCTTATTGGTAAGTTAGTGCTGAGCACTGACACTTGTATCCCTAAGATTTATGCCCTGGCATAAAATCATCAATGCAGCCACTGTGAACTCCTGTGAAATATGGAATATTTCTAGGTAGCAGTATGGTGGGCGCCCAGAATAAATTTCTCTGGTAGGCCCCAGGCACCCCAGTCCGACCCTGGATATATATTATTCACTATGACACTTTTAGCTCTGCAAACACTTTCAGCTCTACTACATGCATCCCTCCCCTGCTATATAGATCTTATCTGTCTGTAGCTTGATATAGGATAGGATCGTACAGACACCCTTGGGTTAAAGTACCCTAGGGAGTCTGAAAAATAGTAAAAATAAAAATAAAAAAAAAGTTTAAAAAAAATTATAATAAAATAACCTAAAAATTCAAATCACCCCCCTTTCCCTAGAACTGATATAAATATAAATAAACAGTAAAAATCATAAACACATTAGGTATCGCCGCATCCGAGAATACCCGATCTATCAAAATATGATAACCGTTTTTCACTGCGTTTAACCCCGTAACGGAAAATCGCAAGTATAAAAAAGTTATTGGCGCCAGAAGATGGCAAAATCTCCCAAAAAAATTTTGTACAGGAGGTTTTCATTTTTTTAAATGTATGAAAACATTATAAAACCTATATAAATTTGTTATCCCCGTAATCGTACCGACCCAAAGAATAAAGTAGACATGTCATTTGGAGCGCACAGTGAAAACCGTAAAATCCAAGCCCACAAGAATACGGTACAAATGCGTTTTTTTACCAATTTCACTGCATTTGGAATTTTTTTCCCGCTTCCCAGTACACAGCATGGAATATTAAATACCACCATTTTGAAGTGTAATTTCTTACGCAGAAAATAAGCCATCACACAGCTCTGTACATGGAAAAATAAAAAAGTTACAGATTTTTTAATGTGGGGAGTTAAAAATGAAAATGCAAAAACGAAAAAGGGCTGAAAAAAAGGGGGAAGGGGTTAATAATGCCACTCCCTGGCCCAGTGGCAATCCATGTGATGCAGCATGAGCAACTTAAGAACCCCATGGCCCATGAACTACAACAACCTTCTCACTTCTAATCCAGTAATAAGACACAACAAACTGATTTAGCAACATACTTCAACTAGATCATATTAAAATAAAATAGCTATACATGACCCCAGGAATTGCCAATACCCAACAGATGAAAAAACTGCAATGTCCTTCTAAGCAAACTCAGAAATCTTGGCTCGGATACTCTTACATGCCTTTAGTCAGTGTCTCCTCTCCTGCAGCAGCAGTTATTCTTTATGTGATGACAATGATGAAGGTGATTATTATCCATCCTTAAAGGCTATGTACACTTTCTCTCCACTCTTCTGAACAAACTTTTAGGTTGATTTATGATCTGCACTTTGATCTCAAATTTGATCTGGATATATATCAGCCTAAAAGTCTGTTCAGGAGAGGTCAGAGAAGAGCTGGAGAAGGAGCTGTAGGACGGTCAGTCTGACAGATGAGCTCATAAGCTGCATTTTACAGAGTTGACATATACAGCTATAGAATTCAAAGCCAGTTTAAAATTTTAATTGAGAAACAGGGCTGTGGAGTTGGTAAGCCAAACCTCCAACTTTTTAATTTTCCGAACTTCGATTCCGATTCCAGCTCTGCCAAAATAGTCACTGACTCCGACTCCATGGCTTCGACTCCACAATCCTGTTTTCCTGGTTCAGGTTCAGATTTGCCGAGTTCAGTCTAACCTCGACCAAAAGTTTAGTTTGGGTACTAAAGCTCAAACACAAACCCCAGGACTCACCTGAACTCATGTGATCATTGCGCTTTAAAGGCTTCAATAATTAAGTGCTGCTGTCAGCTTTGTTGGTTGGCATTTAAAGGTACGGGTCCGCTCATAACTATTTAACAGCCACAATCGGCGCTGGCAACTTTAAATGCCCCCATCATGCGCCATTGGTGCATGAGCAACACCGTTTTTCTTAGGATTGTCACTCCCCATGACATCATTGGTTCTGGCAGTGATTGCAGTTTTTAACCCTTTATGTTTCAAAGGTTTTTATAACAGATTGTAAAAAGGGTACAATGCGAGTTTCCCTCACAGGGGGTAAAAACGGGAAGATAATTTGGCACAATATGCCTGTCTATCCAACGCAGGGGTCATAAGAGAGGATAGCATGAGGAAGTCCAGAGAAAATGAGGCCTTATACTCCGGTGCGCCTTATAGTCCGAAAAATACTGTAGTAATAAAGCAATGACCTCATGAAGAAAATTCAGAAAATCTGTAGTCAACAGACACCACACAAGACAAGGGAAGCACATAGAGGAGATAGGATTGGAGATATGTGTATGGCATTAATATGTCCCAAATGCCTGGTGGATTGTACAGTGGTAAAGGAAGTCTACATCAGTGCCATCTGAAACTCCTAATGGGCCAAAGCGTCTGTCGAATTTGTCAGTTTAATGAAATCAAACCATGGCTGCCAAGCTTTGGATGTTAACCCTTTAATTGCAGTTGGCGGCATGATAAAGAAGGCGGCTAATGCCAACTGCCATTTTCCTTGTCACGGATGCACCCGTGATCCTTGTTGCGGATCTCAGACACACCGGTGCCGCTCTGTGTGGTGCGGCACCCCCCTCGACCCGGAGTTACCTTTCCACGAGCCTGCTTCCCGTCCGACTAGGCTGCCGACTCTTCCGCACTTAAAGGGCCAGCGTCCTCCTGATTTGTGCTTGCTAATCCGGCTCAGACCTTATAATCTGGCACCTCCCTTCCTTCCTCGCCAGATCTTCAGCACTTTCCAAGCAACTTCCAAGGTTTCCAGACCTCGCTTCCCATAGCGGTTCCTGTTGAAGAGTAAGCCCTTCCAGCGTTTCCAGACGCTCCTGTGTTCCAAGCGTTCCCAGATGCTCCTGTGTCTCCTATGTCTCCAGCGTTCCCATACGTTCCTGTGTCTCTAGAGTTCCCATACGCTCCAATGTCTCCTGTGTCTCCAGCATTCCCTCATGCTCCTGTGTGTCTCCAGCATTCCCAGACAGTCCAGTGTGTCTCCAGCATTCCCGTACGCTTCCAAGTCACCAGCATTCCTCCGTGGGCCTGTCCATTCCTGTATGCCTGTGCCGTGTGCCAGCCAGCCAAGCCATTCTCCTGCTGTCACCCCAGGCTCGGACTGTGTCCTGCACTTCCTCCTATCCCTGCTACCTTGGCTGCCACCGTGGGCCTAGTTGCACCCGTGGAACGACCTGGTGGCACCCTGCTGCAGCAAGAACATCGCGTTTTGTGGCGGGCTCTGGTGAAGACCAGGTGCCACTTAGACTCTGGTCCCGGGTGTCGGCTAGTACCATCACCTCCTGCTGTGGTCCAGAGGGTCCACAGACTCTTCCTCATGGTACTCCCTAGTACCCTCTGTGACCCCAACAGTCATCCCTACGAGCTGTCGACAAACCTCTATTGTGAAATTCCTTAGGCTCATTGATGCCCATGACATCCTGCCAGGACAATTTCAGGGGTTAGCACAGAGATTGAGGGTGTTACCGGCAAGATTGAGCCCAAATGCAGAACCAGGACTTCTAGTTGAAGTCCAGGTTCAGGTCCTCTCATCACTATCTATGGCCTTTGACAAAGATCAACAAAGATGGCAAATTCAGTATTGGTCAATAGAAGGAGAGCAATGCACACAATACGATGCACACAGTAGATATAGCACATAAATGGTAGTCTCGCAGGACCCCACATAAAGTAGTAGAAAAAACTGAAAACAGCGTACAATTATGTAGTATGCATGCTTGGTCTGCTACCATAGATGGATCATCTGCAAGGTAAAGAAAAAAAAGAAAAGAACATGTAGAAGCATCAAGCATGTTTATAATTGTACATGTGCAGATTGTGCTATACAACAATGGGTTCAAATAAAATTTAGAACATGTAACAAGAAACAAATTTGAAACAAAAACAGCACAAACCACCCAACCATATCCGCACCCCAGGGCTGCCTCTAATGGTGTTACCAGATAAGTGCAAGAGAGACTCATATATATCAGAGACATTGGGGCTAATTTACTAAGGGTCCGCGGACCGCACAAACATCTGATATTCCGACGATTTGCTCCGCATTTATAAGGGGATTGTGAAGAACACAATCAGATTTTCATGCTACAGAAATCGGGGGGCGGGTCATCGGACGATCCGTCTGATTTGGAATGAGCGCGGAATTTAACTTTAAAATTGTGTGGCAAGACAATGCACTTACATGCACCAGGAAGAAGTGGGTGAACTTCGGTGGACTTGAGCGGGGAACCGACACATGCAGGATATCTGGTGAACGATCTATGTGAATCGCAGCACAATGCATGATTGTCGGACATTCCGAATCGGGGATCGCGACATGGACGGGTAATTAAATGAGCCCCAGTGTGACTAGGATGGAATTTGGGAAACTATACTAAAGGGAGAGTCAAGCCATTTGTCCCAGATGGCAGGGAACCTCCTATCCACTAAATAACCCCTTTTTGAGTGGGAGGGTGTTATTCACTACCTTGATTCAGTCATGGAGAGAGGGGGAAGTGCAACCATCCAAAATCTGACTACTGTCTTCCTAGCATAATATAAAGTTTTGGTAATGAAAGCTCGTTCTGCAGTGGATTGGAACAAATCAGGGTCTACCAGAAGGACACGGAGTTTAGGGTAATCGCGGACAACCACTACAAACCTGCTCCCAGAACCCTCTAACCACAGGGCAGGACCGTAATAGGCCAAAGAAGGTTAGTTGAAAAAGATGATAAATGCCGTAGATAGATAGATAGATAGATTTTCCCTTGTTGATGCATAGAAAATTCACATTTCACCTTAGTCTTTTTAGAAAAAATGTAATTATATTTTGAGTGAGAGAAATTATCATACACATTAGAATAATAAGCATTACAAGCTCTCTTTATTAGAAATGGAAAAGTGACATTTTAAGTAGTTCTCTGTTTAGTGATTTCAGGAAAGGAGAGAGTGCCCTCTGCAGAGTAAGAGGATCATTCCTAGACGATATAGTCATCCAAATGAAACATCCAAAAGTGCTATCCATCATTTTTGAGTTGTCATAACAAACTGCAACTGGGCAAGACGGTAAGAAAGCACCTGAGCAACAAAATATTAGACAGATAAATTGGCAATACCCTCTTCGTAAGCTAATCTGTCTCATCTGATCCGATCTGACTAATCTGAAAACAGGTAGTCGCAAGAATGAACATTTCTGACATAATTTATAAAATATAATTTACTTATAAAATGTGATTTTTTTTCCTATCTGGTGTATCATTTCTATCACTAATTAATATATATGGTACTAAAACTACAGTAGAATCAACAGAAACAACATGCATCATCATAGTGAAATGTTAAAGTGTAACCATCATTCTGAGCTAAAAAAACTAAAAAACATAATTCTGCTCCAGGTGTCCCTAGGAATCATTCCTCAAAGTATTTTGCCTCTCGGTCCTCATTTAGTACCTTTTTTGGCCCATAGCAACCAAAAAAAACTACAGTCAGCGAGAAGAAGGGGCAGGTCCTGTCCCCTGTTGCCTCATCACAAGCACTTGCTGCTGACCAATGACACCATATCTATATATCATTTATCTATCTATCTACGTTTATCCTATCTATCTATTATCTAGTCATATCTATCTATATCCTATCTATTTACCTATCTAGCTTATATCTATCTATCATCTTTGTATCTATCTAAGTAAAACGTTAGCACAGCACATGAGGGGACAGCTAGAACACTTGGAGAGTCTCTCTTGCCATTTCCTGCTGTGGAGTGTGAGATGATGGGGGTGCAGTTTCTGTCTGTGTCGATCATTTGTTTATATACAAGTGTAGGGAAAGCTGAGGGAGAGATAAGTGCAGGTGTTTGATTATTACATTAGTTATGGCTCCTGGCAGCACATGACTGAGTGCTGGAGCACTGAGCTATGAGGTAAACAGATGGGAGCAGAGAGAGGTGAGGTGGTAGAGTCTCTCCCTTTGTAATCAGCTCCTCAGTGAAGACAGGATGTGCCTAGCAACAGCTATCTAAGAAGTCACTAACAACAGTGGGAAGGCTGCAGAATACAAGAGGAAGGAGCAAGTTTTGGGTAACTAATCCAATTGCAAAAGGGCTTAAAATGAAACATTTTTTTTCACTTCTGAAAACTTAAACATAGGCTAATAGAAAAAATGGCTTATGGTAAATGTCTAAGATCTATCCTGTCTCTTTTATTTAAGGTACCACCCGGTTCAAGGATTGTAAGCCAAGCACAATGACATGCTAGTTTATGTCCACTCTTTTAGCTTCTTGTGCCCTTGTTTTTCCAAAAAAAAGGCTTACATAGGTGTTAATGGAGCCTGGAGCCCCTCAGGTTCATCTGCATATTCGTTAAAGCTTTTTTTTTCTTAAAAACAAGGGCATAGTAAGCTAAAAGAAGAGCAGATCCTGACACACACCAGTATGTCAGTGTGCTTGGTTTACAATCCTTCATTCTGGTGGTAAAAGTCCTTTAATGTACAACTAAAGTCCTAAAAGCAAAGTAATGATTAACCTCAATATCTTCATATGTTAAAACAATTATAAAACTGGTTCTCAGTGTGTAGTGATTTAGTATCTCCTATAAAAGCCCCAGGTGACTTGATATTTTCTCATTAAAAATATCAATAAGGCAATGATTCAAATTAATTGAAAACATTTGTTCCTTTCTTTTAAATTTAGTAGATAATTTAGTTCTTAGAACCCTTCAGGGTCTCATCTCAATGCCAATACAGGCATTCCCCAGGTTACATACAATATAAGTTCAGTAGGATTGTTGTTAATTTGAATTTGTAACAATTGGATTTTAACTTTTTTAGACTGTCGTTGGAACCAGGAATAACATCAAAAGTCAAACATTTCACTGCTATTCATTGCAGTCTCGAGCTACAGTTCAGTAAATTACCATCATTTTGAGAGCTTCACCAGAGGTCACAGTTGGCAGAGAGGTCTATCTGTAACTAGTGGTAGACTATAAGTCAGGTGCAGGGCCGGCTCCAGGTTTTAGTGGGCCCCTGGGCGACAGAGCCTTAGTGGGCCCCTCCGTGGGCTGCCCTCCAGTGGCCACACTGACCCCCTCACCCCCCTGCGGACACACTGAACCCCCCCTCCCCCTGCGGACACACTGCCCCCCCTCCCTCTGCGGACACACTGACCCCCTCACCCCCCTGCGGACACACTGAACCTCCCCTCCCCCTGTGGACACACTGAACCCCCCTCCCCCTGCGGACACACTGAACCCCCCTCCCCCTGCGGACACACTGAACCCCCCCCTGCTGACACAATGACCCCCCCTGCTGACACACTGACCCCCCTCCTCCCCCTGCGGACACACTGACCCCCTCCACCCCCCTCCTTCACCTTTCCTGGTTCCCCCGGAGCAGCGCCTGCAGCTGTCTTCGGCCTGGGCCTCCTGTACGAGCTGGCTCTGAAGCCGGCACACGTGATCCGATGACATCATCATGTGCGCCGGCTTCAGAGCCGTCGCATACCCTGCGGAGCGCCGCATCGTGGGAACCGGGACAGGTGACTTTTAGACACTGGACACTGAAAAGGTTAATCGATAAGTTATGAGTGCCCCAAATCCTATAACTTGATCCACAGAAAGCAAGTTCTCAACAGCTACTATGAGGGAAAAATGCAAAAAATGGGTTAGCCATTTAGGTCCAAAACAAGTCAATAACTAAGGGTTAAGAAAGCTATAAATATAGTGCAACACAGTGACTCAGTGGTTATTACTACAGCCTTGTAGCGCTGGGGTCCTGGGTTCAAGTCCCACCCAGGTCAATATCTGTTCTCTCCATGCTTGTGTGGGTGTCCTCCGGTTTCCTCCCACACTCCAAAACATACTGGTAGGCCAAAAAACCTGTAAGAAATGGAAACATTTTGAAAATGACAAGAGAGCCCTGGCTCTTATCTCCTTGCAGCCTCCAGGTCAGAGGTAGGAGATCATGATGCTGAATGACTGTTAAGACCACTTTGTAAGGTGTTGAATCTCCTCATTAATTTATACTCCCATTCTTTCCTCTCTCTCTCTCTCTCTGTTTAAAATGTCCCATTAAAACAGTAATCTGCAAATCTTCCATAGCGTGGTCCTCTCTGGAGAAATTTGTGGCTACTGGCAGATCTTTCCTTTCATTTTTAATATCAGTTCAAGCACTGTTAGAGCCTCTTGCATGTTTCCCCAACATAAAGGCCTGTGGTTGGACACTGTTCACACATAATAAGGTAGACCACATTAGACCTGCAGGAAACGTCCCTTGATCTGATGTACCTGCTGTGATTGAGGTACAGGTACCTGGTCACCCGTGCGAATGTGCTGGCATGTTTCACACCATACTTCCCTCTTCTACCAAAATATAAACATTATTGTCCTATAAAGTTAACTGTGTAGCAGGAAAAAAAACACCCAATGCCAATTTTTTGCCATAAAAAAGTGAATAAAAACAAATCAAAAGGGTGTAAAGTCCCTAAAATTGAATCAATAAAAACATCAGCTGAATCATTTTCTTCAAAACTATTTTTATTTTTTTTAAAGGAGGAGCTCCCAAAGGCCACATTTCGGCCCCTCCACATCAATGAAAGAGTTAAAGTTCATTACTGTGAGGTTTTATAGTGAATTGCACTGTTTGGAATGTCATTATCCATGTATGCTATGTAAATTGTTGTACCATTTTAAGGTTCAAGCCCTTCTAGGTTGAGAGGTAGAGCCTGTATATATAGCAATTACCTAATATTATAAGTGTCAGAGCAGAGTATATAAGGAAGGGACCGTCCCCTAGACATGTGCTCAGTTAGTATGGTACTGAGACAGTGAGGATAGGCTCAGCCTGACACAGCAGCAGGAGCATGACCACAAGCAAAATCCCATCTTCTGCAGCTCACAGAGGGGGAGAAAGACCACCAAATCACCAAGGTGAGAGACTAAGGACCCCAAAGTCACACTTTCTCCAGGAGCAGCTGAATGAATGTCCCAGAATGGAACCTAAGGCCTGTATGGAGACTATAGAGAAGCCAGAGGAGCTTAGACCCAGATATAAGGGTCCAGAGGAGATAGAGAGCACTGCCACAAGAACAGGGGAGTGCAGCAAAGTGACAGTTTTGGGGCTTGGATCTTAAAGATACAGGACTATATTTCAACAAGTGTAAATTTCCCCCATTATATGGATATTTGTATGCTTGAAGTAAACTGAGCCGTGAGCTGGCCTGTTGGATCACCACTCCTGCCTCCTGGTTCTTCTTTTAACATCAAGGGCACCCCAATTCACCACCTATAAACCAGGACATTATAAGCCGGGTGTTTGCACAACCCCCTTCAGTTGCTGCAGCAAGCCCCAGATCAGCCAGCAGACTGCATATATTGCTGGGATTCAACCGCCACCGTGACCCCAGAGCTAGCAAGTCAAGCTAAGAAGAAGACTGCCACTCGTGGAACCCGCCATCCTAAAGTCTCTACATAGGCCACTACACTGCCTGCATTAACTCCTCATATGCCACCTCACATAAGAGGGGTTCCTGCATCTAGTCTGCTGACTGTCGCCCAAGGGCAAAACAGTGGTCCTGCTCGTAAACACATCACGGTGTGAGGAGAGCTACAAGCTACAGGCAGATAAGTTCATTATCCGGGTGAGGGTGGCACATCAGATCTGATAGTATGTTGTGGCAGAAGAGAGATGTACTAGTTCTGACAGTGTGTAATATGCATCTTATGGATCTCATCATCTCATCTCTGATCTATCTCATCTCTTACTATGTGTCAGATACTAGTACAATGTTCAGAAGGTAAATGAAAGTTTATATAAACCTTGCACCCTGATAGTCTAAGCACATTGTCATCACACAGCATCTCACAGCACAGAGGAATCATGAGATGTCTGCTTAGAGACCTGGAATCTTACACTGATCATCACTGAGTAATAGGAGCTAAAACAGCAATAAAACTGAGTAAAATTGTAAAGTAAGGGGTTAAAAATTATCTTTATTGCGTAAATATCACTAGGGGATTGAGATTTGTGAATTTTCTTTCATGGGCAAACCCATTTAAGGCTCATCTTTTTTTTTTGTAATCTGGCATGTGTAGCTTCATATGGTTATAACTTTTAAACACTTTAACTTAACAGAATGTTTTTGAGATTTTTTTCATGACACATTCTACTTCATGTTCGTTTTAAATTGTAGTTGATATGTTTTGCATTTATTTATGAAAAAAACTAAACTTTGCTACATTTTTTGAGAAATTTGTAATTTTCAAAATTTGAAATGATCTGCTATCTGCTATCAAATTTCGAAATTGACATTTTAGTGATCATTTTTGTTTAATTGAGTTTAACCCCTTAACGACTTGGCCTTTTTTAGTTTTTTCACTTCCATTTTTCATTCCCCACCTTCAAAAATCTATAACTTTTTTATTTTTCCACATAAAGAGCTCTGTTATGGCTTATTTTCTGCATAACAAATTGCACTACGTAGTGGCGGTATTTAATATTCCATGGCGCGTACTGGGAAGCGGGAAAAAAATTCCAAATGCAGTGAAAATGGTGAAAAAACACATTTGCGACGTTTTCTTGTGGGCTTGGATTTTACAGCTTTCACTGTGTGCCCCAAATGACAGGTCTATTTTATTCTTTGGGTTGCTACGATCACAGGGATACCACATTTGTACAGGTTTTATAATGTTTTCATACATTTAAAAAAATTAAAACCTCCTGTACAAAAATTTTTTTTTTTGATTTTGCCATCTTCTGGCGCTAATAACTTTTTCATACTTTGATGTGGGTGGTGTCATTTTTTGCGACTTTTGATGGCGTTTTCATTGCTATCATTGTTAGGACTGTACGACCTTTTGATCACTTTTTATTATTTTTTTTATATTTTCCAAAATGGCAAAAAAATGTCATTTTTGACTTTGGACGCTATTTTCCGTTACGGGGTTAAATGCAGTGAAAAACCGTTATTATATTTTGATAGATTGGACATTTTCGGACGCGGCGGTACCTAATGTGATTTTTACTGTTTATTAATATTAATATCAGTTCTAGGGAAAGGGGGTGATTTGAATTTTTAGGTTTTTTTAATATAATTTTTTTTTTTAAACTTTTTTTTACTTTTACTTTAACTATTTTTCAGACTCCCTAGGGTACTTTAACCCTAGGTTGTCTGATCGATCCTACCATATACTGCCACACTGCAATATGGCAGTATATGGGGATTTTACTCCTCATTCATTACAATGTGCTGATAGCACATTGTAATGAATGGGTTAAAACGAGACAGCATCGGGCCTTCGTGAGACCCGATGCTGTCATGGCAACGGATCACCGCTCCCCGTGACGTCATCGGGGAGCGCAGATCTGCGGCAAGATGGCGGCGCCATCTTTTTGAAGCCTCTGGCAGCATAGCCGGCGGCGATCTCTGTGAAAGCACCCGCGATCGGTGCTGGCCCGCGAGCCCTCTCCATGCACCGGGACCCGGCGCGCGCCGTACTAGTACGGCGCGCGTCGGGAAGGGGTTAAAATATAAATTATTAGAATCCCTCTATGAATCCCCCACATTTTCAAAAGTACACACTTCAAACTATTAAAACTTGCTTTTAGGAAGATTTTTAACCCATTGAGAGCCACATAGTAATTAAAACAAAATAGAGGTGAAATTTAGAATGGTCTAAAATTGTCGGTTATACATTCATTTAGCGCTAAAATTTATACATTTCCAAAAGATATAAAGAAATAACCCATCTTAAAATTTGTTATACAATTTCTCCTGAGTACGGAGACACCGCACATGTGGATGTTTTATGGGCGCACAGCAAGCCGGAGAAGGGAAGGTGAGCTCTGCAGCTGCCAGTTTTGTCCTATAGACCTGCGGGATTAGGTGTATTTTCCAGTGATACCATTTTGGGGATGGTATCTCCTATTGTTGAAAACATATTGGGGCTTTTTCACTAAGGGTCGCACGCACACTTTTGTCGGACTGTGCTAAAACTGCTTGCACAGGTATTTAAAAAGTGTGTGCACCTTGGGATTGTGGTGCACACAACCCTTTTTGTGGCACAGCTGCACTGGTTTCCATGCGACACAATTTAGGGGCGTTCCATTGGTCGGTCCGACTGATTCGGACAGAGTGCAGGATTTATCTTTCAAATTGTGTTGCAAGCCCTTGCACTTAGATGCACCACTAAAAAGATAGTGGACTCTGTCGGACCTGAGCGAGGAAGCAACACATGCAGGATATCAGGTGCATAATCTTAGTGAATTGCGGCACAGTGCATTGGAGTTGGACAATGCACTTTCGGTGAACTTTGGTGACCCTATAAGTAAATGTGCGTCATTCATTTTTTTTGTTTGGGGGGGGGGGGTGAAGGAGTAGAAAAGCATCAATTATATAATTGATTCTTTACGTTATTTTTTTGGTGTTCACCATATAGCCAGTAAACATCTTATTTTTATTCTATGGGTCAATGCAATTATGCAAACTTAATTAGAAAACCTAGATATTTTTCCTAATATGGGAAAAAAATCTATTATTTTTGCATTGCCGACTTCCAAGTGGCATAACACTTTTATTTTTTTGTCTACAGAGCAGGTGTAAGGATCGGTGGTGGTGGATCCTCTGTACCACCGCGGACGATGATGTAAGCCTGGGTCCGGAGTCTAAGTTGTACCCAGTTTTCACCAGTAGTTCCACAGGCGCGATGGCAGCCAAGGCGTAGTACAGAAACGTAAGGCAAACTTGTGGTCAGGGACAGGCAAGAGGTCGGTCAAGACAGGCAGCATGGGATCGGAATCAGGAACAGAATCGAGGTCACAACGGGAAATCAGGATAATAGCAGAGAACATGGAATACAGCCTTCTCTCAGGCATAGAAGCACAAAGATCCGGCAGGGGACACAGGAAGGGGCTGGCACTGGCCCTTTAAGTTTTACAGAGCCAGCGTGTGCATGCCCTAGGACATGGGAACGTGTGCGCCGGAGCGCGGACATTGCAGGGACCGCTGCTGGAACCGGGACAGGTGAGTTACAGGCAGGGGCGCACGGAGGTACACGAGTACATGTACTTCTTTGCACCAGTATCATTCTGGAGTAGATATGTTTTTTGGTCACTGTTTATTCTGGGTTTTGTTTATTTTATTTATTTATGATATTTATTTTTTGTGGGTTTTGTATCAGTTTTCTTTTACGGTGTTCATCGTGCAGGTTCAATAGTGATTTATTTTTATTCTATGGTTCGTTATGGATGCAGTGATACTATAAGTGTGGGGATTGTGTTATGATTAATTCATTTATTTTTTATCAATTAACTTTTTTTTAACACATGCATAGGCTGACACTGTGCCTTTAAGATCCTGTTGCAGACAGCCCTGGGGTCCTAATTGGACCTCAGGGCTGACATAGAAGCAATTAGAACCCGGCGCGAGGGGGGTAAAAAAGTAAAAAAAAAAGTGTCAGAAACTGGTTGTATTATATGGGTGCATATTGAATATATGGCTGCTCGAAACACAGAAGTTTCATTATCCTGCCATTGAATTTTAGGATGTGTTAGATTTTGATATAAATCAAAGCCTGAGTTCCGAAAATTAAGTTTAAAGGGTAAAATGTCCAATTTCCAAACTAGTTTATTTCGTCTACTACACTTTCCTCTCCAGTCTACATTTGATTAACTTTGCCTCACCCAAATCATTCTCAGAATATTCACATGAGCTAAAATGTGCTTAAAAAATGGGCATTAAACTGCCCTGGCTGCACTTTCCCTATTCTAAGTGCATATTGCCAAGAGGGGTGGAAAAAGTCATTTCTTATAGAGGTCAGAATATGAGAGGATGAACCTGCAGTTTTTCCTTCATTTAAATGGGCAATAAAATGCAGAAAGGTTTAACACAGTTCACTAAACCTGGCGAGAATCCCAGCTAAAAATTGAACTCGAGCTCACAACAGCAATGTCCTCATAGTTCTTTTTCATTAGCTGCAAACCTGCCGTATCTGACCACACTCAGCTTATTGTATCAGCCAAATTCAACCTCAGTCATACAAACAGATCTTATAGAAGAGCTCCACCTCTCTCGGTTGTATGTGAGCATCTAGAATGATAATAACTATCTGTAATCACAGACAGTGGGACAGATTTATGGCACAGCGTTCAGCCGAAAACTGAGGGACCTTCTTTGAGCAACATGTGCCATCATCAGGAAATGGTAACCATTTGCCAGGAGAGCCAGGCACCTCTCAAGAAGCTCCATTGCCTGTCGTGTTAGGTTTTCTAATGCAATTTGGAAGAAAAAATAAAATGATCTATGTATCTATGAAGTGTATTATAAAGAAACAAAGGAAATCATAAATATCTTTAGAGCGTTATTGTAGGTCTTTTATCCCATTCGCTATTACATTTTATAACAAGGAAATTGCTGGCTGTTGACCACTATTGAGTCTTGAGTGTTTGTTTTTTATGTTTTTTTGTGTTTACGACCGAAGCAAAAGAACAAAAGTTTTATTTAATCTAATCACATCATGTTAGGCATTGCTTTGTACAAAAATGTCCTTTCTATGAAAATGATTAATAATCCCATATGGAAAATGTTGTGACCAAAAAATTGGCCATGGCTCAAATCATAAATTTTATCAGAGTGATTAATAATTTTCCCATATGAAAATGCTGTGACAAAAAAAAGGGTTTTGGCTCATATCATAAATTTGAATGAATTTTTGAAAATATTAATAAAAAGTGATCAAAAGGTCAGACAGTGGACCCCTAACACTAATCACTCCCATCCCTACAAGGCTGAAACGGTTCTCAAACTTCCCCATGTATGTGGCCTATTTCTAAACATAGTAGGTGTGCATGAGGCATAACAGATATACCTTTACCCCCATGTTTTATCTGCAAATTGAGTTCCTTTTGGGAACTTAAAAGATTGATTATTCAGTATTTTGCCAATAAAGTCATTCATTCTAAGTCATTAACAGATTTTTGTGTTATTGACAGTAACACAGATTATGTAGAAAATCAATATGGCTGCACTTCCTATTGCTACTTTTGCAATAGAAAAGTTTCCATCACAAAGAAAAGTCCTCACGATTTTGTAAAAAAAACTAACAAACTCTATATGTCACACTCTCCTGATGTCTCCTGAATTACAAATATATAACCGGGTGATTTTTACATTCAGACACTTTAATAAACATGTCACAGATATACATCAAATTAAAGTCAACAGTGTGAATAGTTTCCCTAATGTATTAATCCTCTGGAATATGTCTCCTTATCAGCACAACCAATGGCGTATGCACCCGCAGAACTTTATGCATGCGTATATAACCCAGAGATTATCTTCTAATAAAATACTGAAATAGAATCAACTATCCTGTGAAGGACGTTTGTAATAAAACTGATTTAAAGCGAACTGTCGGCTCAGTAAGACATCTATTTTAGTAAGTACTTGCACTTCCACAGAAAATCTGGGTAATTTTTCTAAAACTTTGTATTATTCTTTTCCTTTCTAATTCCTCCCATATACAGATTAGCAGACCTGAACTTACTGTTCGGGTTCACGTTTCAGGTGCGCCCCAGATGACAAATTGCCAGATTGGCTGCCAAACAACCAATCTGGCAAATTAGCGCTCCTAACAACTAGCCATGACTTTGATGAGGGATGTCCCCTTGGCCAATCACCATGGCTAGTAACTTGGGTCGTTAATTTGCCAGATTGGCTGTTTGGCAGCCAATCCGGCAATATGTCCGGCCATGCAGGGTGTAACTGCTCATCTCTACTTACATATCATCATTCTTATATCCAAAGGGTGTGCTCTATACTCTCAAACCATCATGTGTTAAAAGTTTTAAATTTATTAAAGCGAATGTAATTTTTGGCTGGTGACAGGTTCCAATAGCCTAGCCTGTGCTGATTTAAAAAATGCCTCTGTTAGCTTTCTGAATTATTTCAGTACTTTGTAAATCTTTATTTCACATTAAATGACTCACTGCCAGCAGTGATTGGTGAGTCCAGGGGAGGGGGAGGAGGGATTAGCTGCAGCAGTCTCTATCTTAGTCTCTTTTCATCCACACCACCCCAATCTTTCCAAACTTTGACAATATTAAAAAAAGCGGATGCCCATAAGTAGGTAAATATGACAATTTTATCAATTTCACAGATACAAAAAGAATAAAAACAATTAAAAAAGCACCCTAGGTGCTCTACATATACCCTTGTCCCCAGTGCACAATGATAAACAGTTCAATGCATGTAAACAGGCTGCAAAATTCATATATGAGGCACCATCAATACAATATATCACATTATATTTGAGCCATAAAAGTGGTATAGTAAGTGTGCATTATAGAAGGTGCTATGGAAGCCACCGTTTACCTGGATAGAAGACGTCAGTGTTTAGGCACTGGGGGCAGTAATTGGGCGCAGTAATTGGGATTACTGCCCCCAGTGCCTAAACACTGACGTCTTCTATCCAGGTAAACGGTGGCTACCATAGCACCTTCTATAATGCACACTTACTATATACCCAGTATATATAATTCAGCCAGTATTATCTTATTCAGTTATTCAGTTATCCCAAGAATGTTTTCTGGGTGAAAACAACTGCAAGGACTGTAGCCCACAGATGCTCCACAGAGGGGAGCACATACTCCTAATCATACTCAATGATGATGATCTGATAATCTTCTGTAAAACAGCAAATGAAAGTAGAAAACAAATGGTATAAAAAAAATCATCTCACCTGTATATTGGACGTGTGTTCCCATGTGTAGTGTACTCGTGAGTTTGTGAAGTCGTAGGGTTGGTCTTGTTCCAGGCGAGCATGCAGGGAAAAGTAAGATGGTGGCAGATGCCACTGGGAACACAGGACATAGAATTCTCAAGAAAGTAAAAAGCTAAAAAATTTTATTCAAACTATGTTAAAAACACATTTGATCACAGTAAGTGTTTTTAACCATATTGGATAAACATTTTTTGATTTTAACTATCTAAAAAAGCTTTCTGGGACACCATTTTTTTCAAGCCAGATATTTAAAAGGATATAGGTTGCAGATTTATCGCGGCTAGTACTAGCGTAAAAGTCTTGATAAGGTCAGGTTGGAGTTGGCTGTACCTAGCCACGGTGTCAAGGCTAAGGCGCATTGCCGAAACACGTCGATCTTTTGCTTGCGTTATTTGCCCATGTGAGTGTGATTTTTAAAAAGAATAAAATCATGAGAAGATTCTGAATCTCCAAGTGTTGGATTTATTTTTTTTCTTCCAAATTGCAACACGTACCCCTTGAGTTTGGGGAGAGTTTTCGTGCACTGGATTTCTGCTGATATATGAGACAGGTGAGCTGGACATTTTTTTCTTTTTTGACTAGCCAAGGTGTCGGCCACAGCAGGCTGGGTTTACCCCACACAGGTGGATTAACTATATCCCATGTCAGTATCTGATGTAGGTTATAGCACAATTGTACACCAGGCCAGAGCCTCTTAGTGTATCCGGTGTGACCTACGGAACATCAAGCACTGGCACTTAATGAACCAGGGCTTGATAAATTCCCCCATAGAGTGAAGGATAATCACAATGTTTCTCCAGCAGGCACAGATGGTACATTTTCTAGCTGCCCATGTGATGCAATGCTAAGGCTTCATGGGAGAATTAACTGGCAACGAGGAGAAATCCTCAGAGAAGTTTCTCTTACTCTGTTAACTAGTACCATATACTTTTGCAATCAAGTAAAGCGTGCAGGGATTAAAAAAAAATAAAATATGGCAAATGCTTTTTGTAGAATGCGTAACTTTTTTTAGTTTTTTTTATTCTTTTGGGGAAGTATATTTATTAAAACAGACAAGTGAGACAAGGTCAGAGGTGCTCTGTAACACAGAATAAATTCTTAAAATGTTAATTTACATATCATTTCAACTGGGAAATTAATATTAATACCAAGTGATGATTGTTTTGTGTTTTGTACAATGTTCTTGGCTGCTTGTTTTAAGATAAACAATTTATTTGTTGCCAGTGGCTATATGTATATTCTAGTATACAAAAATAAACTGGCCATTGTGTTTACTGTGAATAATTATCCATTTTTTCCATTTTTTTTCCAGTAAATTGTCATTGCCTGTCCTCCACCGGCTCAGATCGCCAATTCTTTAGATAACATACAAATTAATATTCCATTCACAGGGTCTGTTAATTACTAACCTGCTCAGATTCGTATTTGATACAGATTCAGAACATGAATATTTAATAAATCATCTGGAGCAGAAAATAACAATTACTTTGCATCCCTTTCTAGCAGTTTTAACTTTCCACCATAAAGAACCCAAAATAATTAGCCAAAATCCAAAATGCATGAGGTTTGTGTAGTAAAGTGACTGGATAGACAGGGACGCCAGACATTTGTACAATGTTATTTTCAGAAGTCGAGAAATGAATCTCCCGAAAGACTTTCTACATTTAAAATTAAGTCAACGCCATTAAACAATAAACAAGAGTTATTCTCCCATTAGGATTTGCATTTCAGTGGTTTGAAGACTTAGCATTAAGTACAGAATTTTAGCTGACTTTCTCCGGCTATATTTCACAACTAATTACAAAAAATGGAATATTCGGTAGTACCCACTTGTACTTAAAAATGCAATATAATTTTATTGAACCTAAATAAAATGGACCCGATTGCACTGAATATTTCTCAATAGATACTATTAAAAAAAATGGAATGTAATTTAATGTTTAATTTGTCATTGTGTGCTACACTTCTTAATAATGAACTTTTCCAGTGGAAGGCATTAAATGTCATTAAATGAACCATATAATGAACATCAGCTTTCAATAATGGTCGTATTCTGAAACCTTGCATATATTAAAATGTTGTGGAAACCCTAAAGAAGAAGAAGAAGAAGTTGAGGTTTGTAGTAAATTAAAAGACATTGCAGAGTTTTAAGGTTGTACATAGGGATGAAATTATGGAAATATGAAATTTCACATTAATTAGTGATTGTACTGGATACATCTAAACTACGTCTTTCATAAATTGGGAAGAAACCTATTTAGCCTATGTATTATGTAAACGAAAGGCAAACATACTCAATGGAACGAGATGCAAGATCTATTTTGGGGCATCTTCAGACATAGTTGTGACTTTATAGCTTTAAGATCCCCATCTAAACTCTTCCACCCTCTGTAATGCCAGCGTTCTGGCATTATCCTACATGAAAGATAACCCAAGTGTCACTACAACTTCTGAACCACATCATACACATCATACACATCTCAGCCCTCAAAACCTAAGCTATTTTAGATGCAACCACTCATCATATATAAGGCTAACGAGACCTTTATAAACAATGCCCAGATTCACTATAGCAATCAATTTAGGAAACATCTCTTCTGAGCTAATGGAATCATTAGAACACAAGAAAGTTCTTATGTATTGAAGTTTTAACTCTTCAGCGCTTCGTTTCCAATATATCAGACAGATAGCGCTCGGCTTTAACGCTCGGTGTCCGATATATTGGACACAGAGCCGATGCCAGCTGAACTCGATATCAGAGCTGAGCTGGCATCATAAAACATGTGGGGTGAGCGCGACCACAGCATTTAACTGCCTGGCTGGGGTCTCTCCCCAATGACTCCGTACTCAGGAGAAATAGCATAACAAATTTTAAGATTGGTTTTCTATTTTTTCTTTTGGAAATTTATTTTTTTTATCTTTTTACAAAATTTCATCTCCATTTTGATGTAATTACTATGAAGATCTCAAGGGGTTAACAATCTTCCTAAAAGCTGTTTCTGATATTTTGAGGGGTGCAGATTTGAAAATGGATTGATGTATAGGGCATTTCTGATATTATACATTTCAAATTTCATTACAAACAATAGTGATCCCCAAAAAAGTCAATTCTGAAATATTGAAAATACAGAAAATCGATATTCGATTTGTAAGCTGCGTGACGTGGAAATAGATTTTCCAGACATTTCAAAATGTATGAAAATGTAAAGCAGAGATATGGGAAATGTTTATCAACAACCTATGTAGGTGATAAAACTATCTGCCTGAAAATAAGATAATTTTGAATTTTTGCAAAGTTTAGCCAAAATTTACCACTAAAATGAGGTACAACATGTGATATAAAAACTGTTTTAAAATTGCTTTGGTAAGTAAAAGTGTTCAAAAGTTATAACTAGAGATGAGCGAGTATACTCGTCCGAGCTTGATGCTCGTTCGAGTATTAAGGTACTCGAAACGGCTCGTTGCTCGGACGAGTATTTCCCCTGCTCGAGATCGAGCATTTAATTAAACAAACACAGTGAAGAACAATGAAGAATAGAATAAAAACAGTGAACACAGTGAACACAGGATCATTTAAGTGAAGAACACAGTGAAGAATAGAGTACAGATGTTCGGCACATCTGCTTACTTGTCGGAAGATACACGCGGAACGGCAGCAGGGAGACATCGCGCACCAGGGAGACATCGGGCGCAGCAGGGAGACATCGAGCGCAGCAGAGACACATCGAGCGCAGCAGAGACACATCGGGCGCAGCAGAGACACATCGGGCGCAGCAGAGACACATCTGGCGCAGCAGAGACACATCGGGCGCAGCAGGGAGACATCGCGCGCAGCAGGGAGACATCGCGCGCAGCAGGAAGACATCGCTCGCAGCAGGGAGACATCGGGCAGCAGAGAGACATCGGGCAGCAGGGAGACATCGGGGAGACTTCAGTGGAAGAAGAGGAGCGGATCCCGGGACAGCGTATCTCCCGACAAGTAAGCAGATGTGCCGAACATCTGCAATCTATTCTTTACTGTGTTTTTCACTTAAATGATCCTATGTTCACTGTTTTTATTCTATTCTTCACTGTTCTTCACATCTGCTAACTTGTCGGGAGATAATATACGCGCGGAACAGTGAAGAATAGATTGCAGATGTTTGCATACATCTGCTAACTTATCAGAAGACATTCTTTTTCAATTAAATAACACATTTTATTCCCGAACCATGGTCCCTTTGAAAAATGCTCGAGTCTCCCATTGACTTCAATGGGGCTCGTTATTCGAGACGAGCACTCGAGCATCTGGAAAAGTTTGTCTCGAATAACGAGCACCCGAGCATTTTAGTGCTCGCTCATCTCTAGTTATAACCATATAAAGCAATGCAAGTCAGAATACAAAAAAATAGGGCTGAGCCTTAAGCTACAAAATGGCTGCGTCCTTAAGGGGTTAATATAAAAAGGACAGTGTGTACAAACAAAGGTGGTTATCATACAAAAGGGTAGCATAAAATAAACAGACATACACATACAATGCAAGAATTAATAGTTTGGTAAAAGAAAAGGGATAATTTACAGAACTTAATACATTAGGTGACATTATAAGTCTGGTACCTGGGGAATTCATAATCAATCAATCTGCTAGGGATCCCCAAAGAATGACCGATTCCCACCTATGTAGGAATTCAAAATACAGGCAGTCCAGGGTTACGTACAAGATAGGGTCCTTAGGTTTGTTCTTAAGTTGAATTTATATGTAAGTTGGAACAGGTACATTTTGTAATTATAGCTCCAGAAAAAAAAAAAATTTGCCCCAGTGTCAATTGGATTTTCAAAGCTTTGTTACAGACATCTTACAGCTGATCATTGCAGCCTGGGACTAAAGTAAAGCATCTAGAGAGCTTCGCCAAAGGTCACAGTGGACAGAGAGGTCCGTCTGTAACTAGGGGTTGTCTGTAAGTTGGGTGTCCTTAAGAAGGGGACCGCCTGTACCCAAAACCTTTGCCTGTGATGACATGAGGAAGGCTTGGTGTATGGTTATGTCCTTTTAAGTCTGTTTTACGACACCTTTATGCCTCAGAATCTTTAAATGATGGCATCTTGACATGCAGACATCCTAGGATTTTGCAAAAGCCAAAAAGAATTTTCCTTTAAAACTAAGAAATAATCCCAAAAAAAAAACAATATTTATTGAAAGGACATAAAAACTTATTGAATCTAGAAATGATGGAAAACAATTCCCAGGTAAAATATACCTGGCAAAACACAGTGGGGGCAGAGATAGATATTCAGTTACAGGTATCACTAAAGTATATCATTATAAAACCACAGTAAATATGGGTTGTAAGGGATAAGCAACATATTTATTTCATTCTAAATGTATTATGGGACATCAACCTGTGAGATATACACACACACTATCTGAATAATAGATATATATCCCATACCCATAGATAAAACGCCCGCAAACCAGCCCTGATGTTTGTTTCAGCTGTCAAGTCTTCATTTGGGGGTTTCAATTGTACTTCCATCTTTTTCTTCAAAATGTCACGTACATGAACATACTAATCATTATGATAACAGTAGTAATAATTGGGAATTATTTAATTTCTCCCTGTTGCTGGGGTGCCATTTAGTGGCCTTTAACCCCTTCCCGACATGTACCTTAATAGTATGCCACACGTCGGGTGCATGAAGAGGGCTCATGGGCTGAGCCTTCTCCATAGCCTGTAAGTCTTTGCTGGCCGGTAAGCCGGTCACCGCCGGCAAAGTTGCCGATGGCTTCGAAAAGATGGCTGCGCCGAAGACCTGAGGCTGTCTCATTTTAACTATTTCATTACAATGTGCGATTTGCACATTGTAATGAATGAGTTGGAAAATCCC
Organism: Engystomops pustulosus; assembly: GCF_040894005.1. Taxonomy (NCBI): domain Eukaryota; kingdom Metazoa; phylum Chordata; class Amphibia; order Anura; family Leptodactylidae; genus Engystomops; species Engystomops pustulosus. Next base: position 177,171,876 of record NC_092415.1, on the reverse strand, counting down.
CATGTACTGCCATACTGTAGTATGGCAGTATATGGTAGGATCAATCAAACAACCTAGAGTTAAAGTACCCTAGGGGTCTGAAAAATAGTAAAGTAAAAAAAAAAAAAGTAAAAAAAAAATTCTAATAAAAAAAAAAAAAATTAAAATCATCCTCCTTTCCCTAGAACTGATATAAATATAAATAAACATTAAAAATCATAAACACATTAGGTATCGCCGCTTCCGAAAATGCCCGATCTATAAAAATATAATAAAGTTTTTTTCACTGCCTTTAACCCCGTAAAGGAAAATAACGCCCGAAGTTGAAAATGGCACTTTTACACTCCTAAAAAATAAAAGCATTGGACATATCATCAAAGGTCACAAGAAATGACACCACCCACAGCTCTGTACATCAAAGTATCCAAAAAGTTATTAGTACTAGAAGATGGCAAAATCTCTGCAAAAAATTTTGTACGGAAGGCTTTCGTTTTTGTAAATCTATGAAAATATTATAAAACCTATACAAATTTGTTATCTCCGTGATCGCACCGACCCAAAGAATAAAGTAGACCTGTCATTTGGGGGCGCACAGTAAAAGCTGTAAAACCCAAGCCGACACGAAAATGGTGCAAATGTGTTTTTTCACCATTTTCACTGCATTTGGAATTTTTTTCCCACTTATAATAATAAATACCATCACTATGAAGTGCAATTTGTTATCCAGAAAATAAGCCCTCACACAGCTCGTGTAAAAAAAAAAAAAGTTATGGATTTTTGAAGGTGGGGAGTGAAAAATGGAAATGAAAAAACAAAAAAGGGCCAGGTCGTTAATGGGTTAATACAGTAACAGCAGAGACCTGGATGAAGTTGTTAGGTAAAAGTTTGAGGCTGAAATATAAAGTATTCCACATATTTCTATGATGTATATAGCAAGATGGGGGTTCTAGATGTGACTTCTGCTCTACAGGGTATCACCTTTTACTGACCTTATCAATGGATGTTCTTACCATTCCGCCATCAGACCATTAGTTTTTATGATAGGATTTGGTTACTTTGGATACTGGTCATATAAAGGCACCTTCTCATTTTGATGATTCCCTATATTTATCACTACATGCCCTCTGTCCCCGACTTCTTGCCTTCCCTGACTAAATCTGAGGTGTCCCAGGAAAAGCCAGGAAACAGGTGGACAAGGCTTTATAAATCCCCCACATTGTTGTTAGAATTTTTTTAAGTGTCATGCACCCAACAACTTATCCTAAAACTTCACCAAGAATGAAAGGTATGCTGCACCTTATTACTTCTATGGAATATTTTCACATTAGATAGAGAGATCATTGGGGACTGAATGTGCAGGATAAGTGATTTCAGCCATGAGTGAGCAGTTTATGATCTCTGGTAAAAACTCTGCTTCCCAGACCAGTTTTTCCACTCAAGTAAACAAGAAAAGGACATAGAATGTGAAAGAAAAAAAAAAGAACTTGATGTCGGAGAAATTAATCTAAAAAGAAAAGCTCGGCAAGCAAATGTGCAGAGATTATTATGAACTCTGTCTTTTATTCTCTCTCTTGGCTATAAATCATATCGGTATATCTTACTGGTAAAAACAACAAGAGGGATATAAACTATATTTATATGCCTCTCTTGTTATGTGCTTTTAGTAGATCATAGTCCCCTCCAGCTGTCTCCTTCCTGATATATTAGAGTAACAAATCGTCAAAGCAATGGCATCTTGATTACAACTTTCCCCTATACTTCATCAGTGAGATGGCAATATAATGCACTTGGGTAATATATCACTGGGCGAATTGACAGCAAAAAAACAAAAAAAAAGAGAGAATTTAAACAATAAAAATTATAAACATTATTTATTACAGTAATTTTCTAATCATTTACATACGTCAACAATAAAACATCACCTGCAGTGTATTATGTACATAAATATATTGATATTGTAAATTACATATATAATACATACAATTTTTAAAAAATGCTAAAATCATAATTACTACTTTTCCTTCACATAATGATATAGTGTTCAACAAGGGGGATTTAGAAGAAAACTTTTATGAGCAATCATAAATTTTATACCCTATTGAGCAAAAATGCTTTGCATGCTAGAAGGAACTGACAGTATAAATCTACATATAAAGAGCTCCCTCTAGAGGCCATGACAGGTAGACATAATTTTATCATTTTACATTTTATTGTAGTCTTGAGGGGTGAATATAAAACTTTGCATCAAGATAGATCATAATTCTCGTGAATTAATTAAGACAGCTTTAATCTTCCTCCGATTATCATCTGTAACCCAGTCATAAACAGAAATTGTGAAATAGTAAACAATATGATTAGATTAAAAAAAAGTGAAGTGTTAAACAATAAATAACTATAAAATTCCATGGATATTAAATATTAATCTGTAACTATTAAAGACCACCCGAATTTTAATCCCCCTGGATCATCATGGTAGTTAGGTTTTAATATCAGCCACAATAGACCATCAAAAAATGATCAAACCATAAATAACAAGTCAATTCTTAAAATGTAAAAAAATACATAATAAGCACGATGGAACGAAAGGACATGCACAGATGCAAAAAGCTTTCATTAAAGGTAATGGGGCGGCACTGTAGCTGAGTGGGTAGCACTTCTGCCTTGCAGCCCTGGGGTCCTGGGTTTGAATCCCACACAGGTCAAAGAGTTTGTATGTTCTTTTTGCTTTTTCATTTTTCACTCACCACCTTCAAAAATCTATAACTTTTTTATCTTTCCATCTAAAGAGCTGTGTATGGTTTTGTTTTCTGCATAACAAATTTCACTTCATAGTGACGGTATTTATTATTCCATGCCATGTACTGGGAAGCAGGAATTCTGAATGCAGTAAAAAAGATGAAGAAACGCATTTGCACCATCTTCTTGCGCTCTGATTTTACAGCTTTCACTGAGCGCCCCAAATGACATGTCTATTTTATTCTTTGGGTCGGTATGATCATGGAGATACCATATTTGTATAGGTTTTATAATGTTTTCATACATTTGCAAACATTAAAACCTCCTGTAAAAAAAAAAAATCTTCATTTTGCCATGTTCTGGCACTAATAACTTTTTCATATTTCCATGTACTGTGCTGTCATTTTTTAAAACTTTTGATGACATTTTTAATGCTACCATTTTTAAGACTGTATAGAATTTTTTATATTTTTCAAAATTGCAAAAAAGTGGCACTTTCGACTATATTCCGTTATGGGGTTAAACACTGGGAAAAATTGTTATTAAATTTTGATAAATCGCCCATTTTGGAACATGATGATCCCAAACATGTTTATGATTCTTGCTTTTTATTTACTTTTATATGTGATCCAGGGAATGGGGGGTGATTAAGAACTTTTATTTTTTTCACAATTTTTTCATGCTTTTTTTTTTAAAAAAATGCATTTTTTTACCATTATTTCAGACAATCGAGAGTTCAATTGCTAATACTATACACTGCAATACTGCAATACTACTGTATGATGAGCTCTCTCCACACACCCATCGCAGCACAAAGACGATATAATTCGTCCTGGTGTGCGAAAGTGTAAATAAGATATGTTTCTGCATCAGTATAGCTACAGCATTCTCAAGGTTTTTTTTTTGTTTGCAATACATAAAAACAAATAGTAGATTTCCTTTAAGACATGGATAAAGGGTTTGGAGAAGAGAAACTCCCACTAATGACCCCATTCAGAAGTGTAGGAAAGACATTGGCAGGCTCTCCTTGAGCACCATTTTTCCCTACATGATCATCTCTTTGCCAGAGGTGCCGAGATTGGCACTTGGGGCAATTATGTGATCTGTGGGAGTTGTGTTTTGAAATGGGTTGTCTCTGATGGGTGGAACCGCTAAATAAAGCTTAATGAAGTCCTTCTTCTGTCCTCCTATTTTATTAAGCTGTAATAATATCTCAAATTGAAACATTTTAATGGTGTAAGAGACAGATTAACCGTACACATCGACTCACTGTATGAAAGATTTCTAACAATTCTAGAAAGAGCACGTTCCACTGGAGCCAACAAATCACACGTACAATATTTGCCCGTTTTGAATTTATGAAACACGACTTTTGCAAATGTATTTAATGTTGTGAAATCAAGCTTGTGCGCCATGATGAGAATTTCACATTAGTTTCAGCAATAAGTTCATCCGAACGCTTTGTGGCCATGAATTCATTTAAATAGTAATTATATGAATCTGTAATATAATTATTATCAATTTAGCCTTGTAAAAGTTACATGAGTTAAATTCGATTTGACAAAACAGTAAAAGATATAGTTCAGCCAATATCATGTGAGTCATTACCAGAACCAAAAGGTCTCCTATCCCAAATGCATTTTATGCAAGAATAGGGAGCCATAGAGTTTTATGAGATTAATAAAATTAGCCTTTCTCTAGTTACTGTTCTATGAGCTAAAGAATTAGTGAAATCTCCAAGTATAGTTATTTACTATTAATCCATATTTATATGTAGGGATGAGGGAGACATAATCATTTTTCCATTTTATCAATGTAAAACTAATCCTTCTTGGCCGCCTATGTCTTAAAGGAGGATATAATATTTGTATAATGAAAAGTTATACAGTTTTCCAATATACTTTCAGTATCAATTCCTCATGGTTTTGTAGATTTCCACTTGCTGTCATTCTTTAGGAAACTCATTGTTTACTTCCTGTGGATAAAAACTGATCCCTGGTCATATGATGTCACACAGGTGCACGGCTTGTTATATCCCTTGTCATGTGATGTCACACAGGTGCACAGCTCGTTATATCCCTGGTCATGTGATATCACACAGGTGCACGGCTCGTTATATCCCTGGTCATGTGATGTCACACAGGTGCACAGCTCGTTATATCATTGGTCATGCGATTCACACAGGTGAGCGGCTCGTTATATTCATGGTCATGTAATGTTACACAGGTGCCCTGCTCATTATATCCCTGGTCATGTGATGTCACACAAGTGTATGGCTCATTATATCCCTGGTTATGTGATATCACACAGATGCATGGCTCGTTATATCCCTGGATCCGTGATGTCGCACAGGTTCACGTCTCGTTATATCCATGGTCATGAGATGTCACACAGGTGCATGGCTAGTTATATCCCTGGTCATGTGATTCACACATGTGCACAGCTCATTATATCCCTTGTCATTGATGTCACATAGGTGCACGGCTCGTTATATCCCTTGTCATGTGATGTCACACAGGTGCACAGCTCTTTAAATCCCTGGTCATGTAATGTCACACAGGTGCATGGCTTGTTATTACACACAGCTCTCATTACTCTCTGTGATACTAACAAGCCATGCACCTGTGTGACATCCATAAGAATTAAGCAATGAATCTTCCTATTGAATGACAGAAAGCAAAGATCTAGAAACTGTGGAACTGATTCCGAAAATATATTGAAAACTGTTTAACTTTTATTACACAAACAACAACATTTATTTGCTGAAAGTCGACGATCTTTTTAAGAACATGTGTGGCCAAAGGGCCTTTTAATAGACCCAACTCCTAGCCCTAAGGAGTTCCTTTTAAAAGCCAGGATGGATACGAAAATTTGTGGTAGAAACCACATTCCCTGGAGAAGTCAGCTATTTAAAGAGTATTGTCTGTAATAAAAAAAACAGTTACCCAAAAAATGACATACACAACTCAAATGCTAGATTGGCCCCTGTCCCCATTGGGGCTCACAATCTCACATCCTACCAGTATGTTTTTGAGTGTGGGAGGAAACCCACGCAAACATGGAGAGAACATGCAAACTTGAACCCAGGTCCCCAGTGCTGCAAGGCTGCAATGCTAACCACTAAGCCACCCTGCTGCCCTATGAAAAAACTAAATAGGGCACATTTTTCTGGCTCAGTTTGCACATAAATACTTTTGCAAACTGCTTGCATATGTATTTATAAAGTGTGTCTGCCAATTTTTTGTCGCAACTGCACTGTGTCGTCCGCAACACAAAACTCTGCACCTAAAAGGGCAATTCGCACCAGGCGCCACATATAGAGAAGGTCTGACATAATTGTGGCACACAGAAAAAAAACTGGTGGACTCAGTTTAAGTGCTATTGGAACATGCTGTATGCCTGTATATGAAATTTTATATATGCATGAATTTGCTGTGTATATGTGATATGTATATACTGTATGTCATATGTGCATATGGTGTATATGGTGTATTTATGAGTGTATAGATGTTTGTGATTCTAACTCATATTTGTGAGTGTACAAATGTGTATATTTTTTTAAGGGGAAGGGGGGCTCCATTCAGATGTTTGCTATGGGGTCCAAGCATCTCCGGGGCGAAGTGCGTTTGGATCGTACTTAGAATATAACCAGTTGTGTGTCCCATGGTGATATATTTCAAGCTCATTGATTGATTTCTGCGGGAATGGAGGTGTGCGTTTCTGCTGAAGTAAACATCAAGCCAGCTTCCTGTATTCAGATATCAAAGTATCACAGAGGGATTCCTCCTTATCTCCTTTTTAGCTGAACTCTTTTGGATGCTCAAACAGAACAGAGAGCCTATATGACTGCCACAAGTCCTAAGAGATTTGCTATCAGGCTGAAGTTCCCACAGTATAACATGTCCAACATTAATTCTCCGTGTACATTGTTAGCAATCATGTGCCTCGTAAATTAAAAACAGCATGTCCAAATAACCCCCCGCTCCGGCGAGACCGCACCTGAATTAAACTTAAACAAAAAGCAATTAAATAAAGTAGAACTCTATATTAGTACACTTTCTAGGGACTTCAGGTGAAGTAAAAAAAAAAAGAAAGCAGATAAATAATGAACACAAAACTACACTTGATAACTTGGTAACAGCGATAAAAGCAGATGAGGGCAAAGGAGGAAATTCAATTTAAAACCGTGAAGCCGCACATTTCGATGATGTCTTCTCGAAGTAATGAAACTAAAAGTGAAAAAGGGAATCTTGTTTAAAACGGAAAAAACAAAAGGTGACTTTTTGTTAATAATTGAAATTATATGGTTGGTTTGCATTTGTTTATTGATACCAGCAGTGGGCTTTATAGGCCAAGTGCAACATCCCCCACCGGGCCTAGCCTTTTTCCTTGGGGGCTGGAGGCAGCCAGGGCCCAGAATACCGGAGTGGGTGGCTAGTGCGGCCTAGGGCACACTGTGGTCACGGTGCTTGGTAGTCCCACGGCCTAGCAGGTCTCCAGCGGGTGGTGTGTGAAAGAAATGATATGGAGGGAGAGGCTGTAGTACTGGATCCCCCGGGGCAGCCCTTAGTGTCTGTAGTATGAGTCCCTGGATGATAGATGGGGGAGCCCTTGATGGTGATACAGCCGTAGCAGGGACCAGATGGAGGCAACGTGCTAAAATAACTTACAGTTCTTTATTCAAACCAACAGCAGCAACAGGCCAAACCATTCTGTACAGAGGCAGATTACTGGGAGTGATCTTGGAGAGTGAACCTCAGGAGTTTGGTCACCAGCCTGGATGCAGGTGCAGGCTGGGATGTAGCTTTGTCCAATGCTGGAAGCTGCAGCTTTGTCCTGGGTCTTCTGTGTGAGCTCACTAGAGGTGTGAGGCACATGCTGTCTCTGGTCACTCAGTGTTGAGGTGAGCTGGGGCCTAGGGGCCTGTAGCAAGAGCTTGTGCTTGTGCAAATTCAGTCCAAGTACCGAACCTCATAGCACTAGACAGCATGTAAATTCAGATAAGTGGTTTAAGGTTCAGTTCTGAAAAAACGGCCTCTGCAAGAACCAAGTTTATTGGATCGAACTTGCTTTTAGGTAACCGGCCTAAAACTGGATCTACAAATTGGAACATCTGACCACTTACTCCTTCAGTGAACAGTAGAACAGGGCCCCCAACTTAATGGAGCAGAGGGGCATATGCCCAGACACCGCTCTATACATTTTTATTGAAAATTTAAGAGATTGATTTGGAGCAGTCACATACTGTAGAAATGAATGGAGATATGAGAAAGCATTCCTGTTCCACCGATCCCTTCACTTAGGGCATCTGAGAACTATCACTTATGTGATCTTGGGATGGCCTACAAGTTACACTCCCAACAAAGACATGGAGGATGAGTGATGTATATCTAAATAAGAAAATTCCTTTGACTGTTTTAGAAACTTTTCTATGCTTCACTCTGCAAGGGCACGAGGAAGAACTTAAAGGACATCTACCACCAGGATAAAGGATTATAAACCAAGCACACTTACATTATGGTGTGTGCTCTCTCCGAGAGGATCTGTTCTTCTTGTAGCTTCTTATGCCTTTGTTTGTAAGATATGAAGGTTTTAAAAATTATGAGGGGCTCCAGGCGCCATTGACACCTATGGAGCTTGTAACCCTTTGGTTCATTGGCATAATTTTTTTAAAAAGTTCCGTAAAAACAAAGTCCTAAGACGTTAAAAGAAAAGCAGATCCTGCCAGAGGGGGCACGCACCAACATGTCAGTGTGCTTGGTTTACAATCCTTCATCCTGGTGGTAGATTTCCTTTAAGGGGGTGTAGGTTCATGCAAAACTATGTCAACATTTTGATGCAAAAAAAGTCTAAAATTAAAAAAAAATATTTAAAAAGTTGACACAAAGTTAGACAATTTTCCAATTTCAGCTTACAATGGGAAGAGTGAAAATAAAATAAGATAAATTCCCTTTAAACTTTTAGGAAATACTTTAAAAGAGTGTTTGCATTCCTTATCTTCAAAATACTTAACCATCTGCCAGAAAATAACTTTTGGACCCAGAGAATATGGAAGTAACACTATAACTGAAGGAGCCCTGACACAGTTGGAGCCTTGGGGATAGGACAAAGAGTTCACATTAATTAGATTTCTAGAGAAGAGTTTGAGAACTTCCTTTGGATATGTTACAATTCCTAAGCTAGCCATGGGTGACATTTGCATGTGATCATTACATCTATATTACTTCTAATGACATTGTACTGCAGACGGTATTGTTGTTGTTTACAGAGAAATGATATGGCTTCCCTTATTTATTCCATCTGCAGTTATTCTCAGACAGATGATAAAAGCCCCAGATTGAGAACGAGCCTAGTTTACGGCTAAACACTGCCGTGTGATTACCTCTTCTCAGGTGGTTGCCGCTTATTTCACAACCTTCCTATCTGAATGTGTTATCACAACATGACACACGGTGCTCTGAGAACCAGGAAGAGACATATCAGCAATAAAAACCTGTGTATGAGCTAAGAGGAGCATTTGGATTATGACCACATTAACGGCCATATGAAAACAAAGTAGTGAAAATGTTTTCAACTTCATTAGTCACCAGCCTATAATTTCTGTCTCGAGATTTTCCCTCTAATTACATAACCAACTCGTTATGATTTCACAGATATGATGGATTCTGTTGGTTAACTTTGAAATTAGGTGTTTGACTAACAGGTATTAGATTGGGAATGTCGAGTGGGGTATTCTGTTTTTGGTTATATATATATAGAATAGTTTGCAAAAGTATTCATACCCCTTAAAATTTCCTCCTTGTTTTTTACCGTTAGAGCCAACAGACTGTATTTGTGTACTGTTAAAAAACTAATTTTTTAAAAAACTGAAAATGTATTCAGTCACCCCCTCATCCCTGAATCAATACTTTTTTTTAGAGCAAGGACAGTTGGACATTTTTTTGAGTCCATGTCTACCAGGCACGCACATCCAGAGTTTGGAATTTTGGCCACTATTCTTTGAAAAATAAAACAAAAAAAGGTTTTTTTTGACCGGAGCTCTTTATCTTCCAACTTTTTCCTCCTTTTTCCTTTTGATACTGTGTGCCACATGCTGCCTTTCAATGTACTATTCTCCACAAGCAGGCACAATCCTATAGGTCCTCTGATAGGAATAGGTCACTATGCAGATTAGCGCCCTAGTGTTTTTATCCTCCTTGGTTGCCACTGTTCACCATAGTACTTCACTAGAAGAAATACGCACACAGCATAGCATAGTACTTTCTTAATAGTTGAAAATTTCATATAAAATATACTCACAAAACATGTAGTTAAAAAGCGCATACATAAAATCATAATCGGGACGCCAGCTTCACATGTTCGCCCAACCCTGGGTTTCGCCAACTTCAGCTTCTTCCGGGGCATCGTAGCATCATTCATCGTTGTACTAGATCAAAAGGTGCTTCGACTCAATACTGAGAAAAGGGTCTGAGTACTTATTACCATGTGCTATTTCAGTTTTTCCTGTTTAATAAATTACATTCTGGACATTCTGGAACAAGCATATTGCCTGCTGTAAATGCTGTGAATAGTCCTATAGAACTGCTGTTAACACTTTTTTTTTTTTAAAATATTGCTCAGGATAAATAAATAAGTTCAGAATGTTTCCAATATCTGGAAGAACTGTATAGATTTAATGCCAATCCCACTGCAAAGGGATAATATGGAGGGTTTTGCACAAATTTTCTAATACCAGGAAAAGGAGTTTTTGAATGATCTACCAGTGGACAATGAGTATGACTTTCCCGTCTCTTACTTCCCCTATGTCTTCACTAAGGATCTCCTAGGGCAGTGGTGGCGAACCTATGGCACTGGTGCCAGAGGCGGCACTCGGAGCCCTTTCTGTGGGTACCCAGGCCATCACCCCAGAATGAAGTTCACCAGACAGGACTCCAAGAATCTACCTGCAGAATCTTCCTACAATGATAGGTGAATTTGCCCTCCTCCTTTCAACTGTGTTGGTGTCCTTAGGAGGCTGAAGGATTGAAAGTTGTCAATGAACAAGGAGAAATACAGTACTGCTTAAATTGCTGTGCTGGCACTTTGCAATAAATACGTGGCTTTTGGTTGAAGTTCGGGCACTGAGGCTCTAAAAGGTTCGCCATCACTGTCCTAGTGGTTTATTGACTCGTACCAATCGGTCATTGTGATGTGCAGTTTCGAGATCCTTGACATCTTGACAAGTTAAAAATACCAACAGATACAGTTAGGGCACGGAAAGACTTTTTATACAAAATACACTATCGCTGCCCAATGTCACATAGGAGTCAGATGAGACATCCTCCATATGGACTAACCACTGGCAAAGCTCTGTATCTTCTGTAATAGTGAACCTATAAGTCGGACCACTTATAATTTTTATTTTACACTTCTCTTCGAAAAGTGTTTCTTGAATCTCCCTTCAATGGCTCCTCAAAAGACCATAAAACTTGGCACTTGCAGAGTTGGTGCTGCTTACTTTATCTTGGGAAGGCAAGAGATCTCTTTTCTCAAGTAATTCCATTTTCAGCCATGAGTTACAACATACCAGGCTTACCATAATGTGTGATTATCCACTTCCCTGCCTCTCTGATCAAGTACATGCTTTATATTTTAGCTAAATTGGTCTACTAATTTCTCCATAAATTTGCACCCACCTAATGTCGAGCAGACCGACATAGCGAGGAACCTCAGGGTACAAATATATACATATAATACATTGTGAATGAATTTAAATTTATCAGAAACGTGCTGTGCCAAATGATACAATGAATGGCTGCTCATTTAATGAAAAACTCCGTAAAACAAGAAACAAATAAGCCCTCTCTCTGATTTAACATTAATTGGAATTTTTCATTCTACTTGAAAGTTTATGAACACTGAAGTCATTTAGAATGAGGATTATGCAAATCGCTTTTTTAGTAACTTTCCGTATAAGCTATAACAATGTTTCAGGGAAACCTTCCCTCATCAGATGACATAATTTTACTCATTAGCCTCACTACTTATAACATGTATTCTCTCTAATGCAAAGAGACAGTCTGGATAATCCAGCATAAATATTGTGGAACGTGGCTCATTCTACAATAAAGCGGGTAACCTTACAGACCACGGTGGGGTTGTAAATATCATGTGGAGGAGCAGGTTGAACTTCTCCTGCAAGTAATGAGCACACTAAATATCAAAGTGTTTATTAAGCAAGGTTTTCCAGGTCTTTTAAGGCATTTTTGCTGCAAAAAAGTAGACAAAAAAGTCTATGTGTGAATGATAAAGTGAAAAACTTTGAAACAATTTCCCAATGTTTAGAAAATATTTTTGGTTTATATTAATTTCTTTTTTAATCTAAGAAATAAACTCTCCAAAAAAATTGTTCAATTGCTTAAAGAGGTGTTCCCATTTTAGCAAATAAATGTTATTTTTTGGATAATGAAAAGCTATACAATAAGAATTTGTCACTGTTTTCTAGATCTCTGCTTGGTGTCATGCTATAGGATGCTTCTATATTTACTTCCACTGGATTGAAACCGGTTAATGGTCATGTGATGTCACAGAGAGTAATGAGAGCTGTGTGTTATAACGAGCCGTAAACCTGTGTGACATCACGTGATCAGAGATGTAACGAACAATGCACCTGTGTAGCATCACATGACCAGGGATATAGGGAGCCTTGCAACTGTGCGACATCACATGACCAGGGACAGATTTCTATCCAAAGGAAGTAAACATAATAGCTTTCTATAGAATGACCGAAAGCAAACATCTAGGAAACAACAAGGAATTGATTAAAAAAAATTATGTTAGAAAATTGTAAAATTTTCCTTGTACAAACAATAATATTTATTTGCTGAAATGGGAAAATATCTTTGAACTATATTTTGCATATTAATTCTACATAGCAATACAGTTCTAGTTTATGCGCAGATTCATGTTATGACAACCAGATCTCCTATACAGCATTGTAGAGTAGAAAATCAATCTGTATTTAAGGAGATGCACTAAAAGTACAAAGTGATGTCACATCCTGCTCCTTCCCCCTTATAAACTGATTCTTCAGAAACCTCCGGTAACGCTATCTAACACTGCAGCGGTGTACTGGGGTGGCGGTGACTGCCACGTGTCATGTGCCAGTCGCCACCCCTAACCACGCCCCAACCGCGCCCCCTCATGAATACATCGGACAGTTTTGGGAGCGGTCCGACGTATTCATGAGGGGGCGGGGTTGGAGCGTGGTTAGGGGCGGTGACTGGCACATGACACGTGGGGGCGAGCAAGGGCAGGAGCAGGGACAGCTCCTAGTGCCAAAATTTTGGGTGACAGTCATGATGGTGTTGGCTATATAATCTGCAGTAGTGTGATAATATTACTACATTAAATTGAGATGGGTGAATAAGTTTTACCACCTATCATTTTGGCATAAGAATTGGTTCATTCTATGCAGCAAAAATAGTTGGAGAAAGGGAAACTGTCAGTTAAAATAACCCATACTAACTAAACATTTGGTTGAAAACTGCTATTATACAGCAGAACAACGATCCCTATATTGTTACCCCCCATGCCTGTAAAGTTCCATATTCTGTTCACAAAGTTGTCTCATCATCTATGCAAATGACTCCATTTGATTCCAATCATCATTTTCTTTTTAGCTTATTCCGTTATATTCAAGAATTGTATTAATGTGTTCTATTGATATACAGGGACTTAATCTGGAAGATTTACTATAATAAAACAATAGAATAAACACGTTTGTTACATACAAATAAGGATGGCTATTATTGCACATTACAGTTTTATTATTCCTGGGCTTTGAATACATATACAGTATTAAATTGAGAAGAAAACTGTCTGTAAAGCCAGATCACAGAGGAGCAATGGTAGCCTCATTAGCATCATTTTAAAAGTTGATTTTAGAAGGAAGGAGGCCATGGATAACACATATAATTACATTACCACAGTCACAGTGCCTGGATCTATGAATAAGTAGTGTATCATGGTGTATCATGGTCGAATTTAATGGTAATTTCATGAAAGCACAGAACAAAAAACCACAGAAAATTTGCCAAGAACAGAATACATGAGCGTGAAGCCCTCGCATATGATGAGGGAGACAAGTAGAGCAAAGCAGTAATAAGTGTTGAGTTGACTCTAGGGAGCAAATAATAATAATGGGGGAGAAAACAAATTTTTGTTCCTATGTTATTTCTAGTTCATTTTGGAAACCTCGGTACACAACACATAGTTCTAAGCAAATTCACAATGAAATGAGTATAGGGAAATATGGCAAACCTTTTAGAGACAGAATGCCCAAACTGCAACCCAAACCCACTTTTTCATCACAAAGCACCACCTCAGTAAGAAAGGAAAAGTCAGGTAGATTAACCATTCAAAAAAGTTTTTTTTTACTTCATATGGCTTTTATTTATTTATCATTTACCATAATAGTCAAGATCTTACGAAACAGTTACGAAAAGAATTTGTCACTTTGAAGGGCCTATCTTGTCTTGCTTAGCACATTGATATGAAAGGGCACCGCAATGGGGGGGGCACAATTTGCCTCAAGCTATGCTTATTTTTAATTTAGCCGTTTGAAGGAGGAACATACAAAGTGTTTGGAAACTCCCAAAAATACTCAGTCAACAAATCTGTTCTGAAGCTCAATAAAATTATTGGTGGGAGTGTCTCACCAGTGAAAATTACATGAATTCCATAATCTTTTTTGGATCTATTGTCAAAGTAGAAGAAAAAGTAAAGGAAATTTTGGAACTTGTGAAAAATCCATACAATATTTACCTAGTGGTGTTTTCTATTTTGATTTATTCACACGAGTTGCTGTGGGTGATTATATTTTGTTAGCACTATGGCCTTGCAGCGCTAGGGTCCTGGGTTCAAATCCCATGCAGGTCAACATCTCTCTGTGTTTGTGTGGGTTTCCTCTGGGTCCTCAGGTTTCAACCCACACTCCAAAATATACTGGTAGTTTGATTAGATTGTGAGCCCCAAAGGGACAGGGACTGATTTGACAATCTCTGTGCAGTGCTCCGTAATCTGTGTGCATTATATAAATAAAAAAAATATTATTATTACTACTTTGTGACCGTCTGGTTCAGGACATGGAGCCCAGCAGATGAAGAACAGGAAAGCTGCCTATGGGTAACACTGACTTCAATAAAAAATCTGAACAGATTAAATTGATTTAATTTAGTGAGGTTTGATTGCTTTTCCACTTATATTCCTTGTACAGTTTGGTGCACCAAGACTATCTTTACATGTTGGTTATAAGGAAATTGAACACTTAAAGTCATATTTCCCTACAGTATATAACTGAGACCCCAGTAAAGATGACGCTCTGTGATAAAAGTATTGTCATTGGAACCTTCTAACATAAAGTTGTCCAACTTTATAAATGCAAATCTTTTTTTCCATTTCTATGGCTAAATTGACCAACTTCATTGGAATCTTCTAACAAATTGTCCAACATTGTAGATACAAGGGAGGATTCAGCACTTTGTCTCATAACCTTTTAAAGTTCCATTTTTATTGGAATTTTAAAAGGCACAAAAACATCTGGTAAAACTTACCCAGTAAACAAACGTTACATAAGATAAACTCTAAGTACATCCTGCGCAGTTGAGTTTGAAGTTGAAAAATAGGAATGATATTTTGATAAATAATTAATTTCCAAGGAATGTTAGCAAAATGTCCAAACCAGACATGGTTCCATGAGTTTCGGGAGAAATCATTTATCCTTCTCATGTATTGTATTTCAAAATTTTTGTAGAGGCCCTTTCCTTTAAGTCTCCTTGCAGAAGCTGTCTGTTCCCTTAAACACTGTTGAGCCTTCACACAAGAAAACGAAAGAAGACAGAAAAAGCCTTAATGGAGATGAACAGTCAATCCAGGAGCAGAGGTCCGGAAAATGTATTCATTGCACATAAAACCAGCAAACAACCCTGCACCCAACTGTTCACCGATGCGGTTTTCTCTACACGTTTTGTTTGCTGGGTTTTTTTTTTATCACGTTAACTTTAATTAAAGATTTTATCACAGGACACTGCCGTTACTTATTACTTCACTGCCTTTAATGTTTATTATCACCTATTTTAGCCGACCTGCTATCATTAATTGCCTTTGACTCGAGGAGTGGTAACATGACTGCCTGGGGTAATTTAAGATTTTTGATTAGATGAAAATGTTTGTCCGGAATTGTTTACCGTTCACACGGCATGAAATGGATCGACTGGCCCCAACACAATCTGGAACTTTGGAAAGAGTTTAGCAACAGGATTTCATCAATACAGTGAAAGACAAAAAAAGGAAATTGGTAAAATTTACTAAAAGGAGCAGACATTTCATTAGTGGGCAAGTGCATTGATCGATGGAATTCAGTTTGGGATACAATAACTTTGCTATGCTATTCACATAAAGTAAAAAGTGAGAAAAACACATTAAGAAACGTAAACTACATTTTTATTTATTGGAAACTGTGATGACCACCTTTGGGGAAAATCTTTTTCTTGACTTTTTCAGTAAGTCTTAAAATGGATATTCTCTATAGATAAACATCAGTAAAACTCATTGAACCAGCTCTTGTGTGTGAATTGGTCCCCATAGTACATGACCGGACAGATAAAATCGTTGGATTTCAAGAAAACATTCAGTCCTTACATTCTTTGTTCGATAAGCCACTGCTGAAAATGTGGCATTGGCTTCCACCTCTCTTTCTTCTGAGAATTCATACACAGATTGCAAATGTGCGAAGAGAGCGAGAGTTTCGGGAGAGACAACTTTTACCTGACAAATCTAATATGTATTGCCAGCCTCTTGGAAAGAGTTGTTTGTGTGCGGCCAACTATTCTTTCAGTCTTCATCAACCTTGCCCAGTTATTTTTCTAAGACACCTCTCTAATCCACTGTTGCAATGAATGTACATCTCCAGCTATTGTCTAAAACACCCAAAACCAATTTAATACTCTAAGGATAAATCATTAATATCAAATTCCTGGAAACCCCTTTAATTGTTGGTCTTTGTATTTCAACTCATTGACCCCAAGTGTTTTCACAGATCTGTTGATACCCATGCCCATGTTAAAAATGTTCCAGAAGAAGCATGGAGGAACACTCCAGTCAAAGCGA
This sequence comes from Engystomops pustulosus, assembly GCF_040894005.1. Classification (NCBI taxonomy): domain Eukaryota; kingdom Metazoa; phylum Chordata; class Amphibia; order Anura; family Leptodactylidae; genus Engystomops; species Engystomops pustulosus. Next base: position 177,155,013 of record NC_092415.1, on the reverse strand, counting down.
ATGAATTGAATAATACATGGTGCACGTTCTGAAGGGAGGAGCAGGACTCAAATTTATTGTATTCCTGTGTACAGGCCCTGCACAAGGTATAATTCAATGAATCAGCTTTGACTGAATTGTTCCTTTAATTAACAAAAATTTCTATGTGGATTGGGGGGGGGGTCTGGACAAAAACATAAAGCTTTACCTCCTCCTGCACTTCCATTGTCACACCCCACTGTCCCTTGGTCAATCCCTTTAAAGGAACGATGAGTTCTATCAAACAGGGTGCATCCACCAGTATCTGCCAAGTGCATGAACCAAAGAATTTATTGTTTTAAATAAATTAAAAGTAAAATCTAAGATGAATACTATAAAAAGGAGAAAGAATATTCCCGTCCAGACATTGACTCGGTTATCTCTAAATATATACTAAATTGCACTTTACTCACAACCTTGCAGTTTTCCTATTGACAGCAATATTAATCATTACCATCAGTCTTCGAGAGTAATTCTCTGGTTTAAGTTCTTCAATCCAAATATATATATATATATATATATTAAAAGGAACTGCAGGAACTTGTGTAAAATGTTTGTGGCTAGAGACAGTAAATGGCTTACAGGCATGCTTTTACCAGGAAAACACTCATTAGGTAGAACTGCCTGTAAGTACATCTATTTTCTGTCTATACATGCTATGCGCTGCATTAATGGCTCCTGTTATTTTAAGTCTATAGCCCTTACTGCCGTCTGGTACTGAGTTAGAAGGCAGCAAAAGGCTCAGGAGCCCAGGCTGAACCACAGGTCACCGATCCATGTTTATAGGGACCCTCCACTCCAAAACAAAAAAGTCTTACACAGCTAATGTATAGTAACCATGCCCCATTCCCTTTAAGGCTACTTAGGCTACTGCCTAAGAAATAGAAGCATCACAGGAACGGGGAGCCTGATGGAGGTGCTTATTTTTTTTTTTATCAGTTGCCCATTCTTGCTGGTCAGGTGCAATATCCATGCCGGCATCGTCCTCTGTCCGCAGATTGCGGCAAAGAAGACATTGATGTCAGTGTGTTGTTATCAGAACGGTGGTTTAGCCTTTTTGTTTATTCAGCCACACCCGACTCCCCTGAGCTTAGTCCTGTCCAGCAAAGGGTTACTGGTGTGATGGACAGCTCCTCCCCTCTGCTCCCCCTCTGCGGAGGTGTGTCCAGGAATGTCCCACTCCCAGCAGACCTTGCAGGTTATAGGTTTACCTCAGCTCTGTATCTCCGTGTGTTATTGCTATTGTTACTCTATCGTTTATTCTGGTTTTTGATTTTGGCTATAGTACCCTCAACTATCCCTATTGACTATGAGTCTGTTATGTACCTGCTATGTTGTTGTGATCCAGACTGCTCGTGATTTTTGTGTGTTATTTGGTTGTGTCTTGTTTTGTGTCTGCACGGTGGCTTAGGGAGAGACTGTCCTCGTGGTTGTCCTTAACCACCTTTAGGACACACGAGGCAAGTAGGCAGGTGACAGCTTTGGGGGGCTCAGCTTAGAGCTCACTGTCCTGTCTGTAATCCTGCACCCCCTTGCCACCCTCCCTTACATCAGGGTTTTCTAGCTGTAATACAATTCCTGCATATACAATTACACATAAATTATTTTGACTGAAATTGCACTGTAATTATGCTGAAATTGTAACCCCAGACATTTTTTCCATCCCTGTGACAAATGCATTTAAAAAAATTTTGCTGTCATGGGAACAAGAATTATCAATAAAGTTTCATTACAGACACCTTACAGCTGATCATTGCAGCCTGGGACTAAAGTGATATCCAGAGACTTCACCAGAGGTCACAATGGGGAGAGAGGTCCGTCTGTAACTAGGGATCGTCTGTAAGTCGGGTGTCCTTAAGTCGGGCACTGCCTGTATGCTTAGGAGTGGTCTTCTCAACACACTGTGGCCACTGTGTATTATATTTGGTGAAACTGAAAATATCCATAATAAATCTGCTCTGGACATGTGGGTGGCCTTCTAATAAGGAGGTGGACCTATGTAGAGATTTCAGTGCATCAAAATGCATAAGCTTCTCAATGAAAAACATTCTATTCTCCATTCATGCTTTAAAGGGTATTCTATCCCCACATGCATGACTACAGGGTATCCGGGATAGCAGCCACTATGGGATTCATCAACCAGTTTTATCACAGAACTGTCTGTATCAAGTAACTCTTTACTGCAGCAGTTTGTCATCGTTCTTAAACTATGATATCATTGTGTAAATTATTATTGTTGTGTAGAATTACTGAAAATAATAATTTTTCTGTTTTTTTTGTACTGTGACATAAATGTGACATCACTGTGTGCATTATCCAGGTATTGTGAAATCACTGTATATATTATACCTGTCCTGTGATATCACGGTGTTCCTTATCTCTGTTTCCTGACATTACTTTGTTTATGTATGTATTGTCCCTGTACTGTGTTATCACTGTGTGTATTATCCATGTACTGTGAAATCATTGGGGCTCATTTACTAAGGGTCACTGCACCCTTTTGTCTGACTTTTTGGGGGCTAAAACAGCTTGCACAACGACTTTTGTGGCGGAGCTGCGCTGGCTTCCGTACAACACAAATTAGGCGGTGTTTAGTCAGACGGTCCGACTGATTCGAACTGAGCGCCGTATTTAACTTTTAAATTGTGTTGCATACCCTATTATTAAAATTTATCCACAAAAAAGATGGTGAACTCTGTTGGACCTGAGTGAAGTAGCGACACATTCATGATTATACCCCTCTAAGAGGAATCTAGAATTTGCTGTGCAAGGGTCATTAGGTTGATACTTCTTGAAGACTGATGGCACTAAGACTGATGGCAACTGACCAGGGGTTGTCTAGAGCCCCTGACGGGAATCCACAATGGTCAGGGAGAAAATGGCAAGGAATAAGCGTAGGACGCGTAGATTGCATAGGAACAGTTCATGAAAAGTCAAGGTTGAAGTTCAGACTACACGCACACAACCGGATCCCGGGTGAGCACGAGACTGGGGGCAGAGGAGAGGAAGAGCACTCTTCACTGCTGCAACAGCAAAGAAAGCCGAGTGGCCACAATCCGGTAAAAGACAGGATATGTGCTATCTCTTGCGGTGCGGCCAGGTCATGATGCAGTGCGAAAAAGTGTGCCCCATCTCCGTGATTGGATGCCATAGACCAGATGGTGTGGCTAAATCACGGCCACAATAACAGTCGTGTACATGTAGCCTGAAGGTCTGAACAGGTAACTTAGATTCATAGTTAAGGACTCAAGAAACACAACAGAACAGAATCAGTACAAAGAGATAAAGACGTAGTATCAAGCGTAGTCTAAAAGAGTTACTCCTGTTAAAAACTTAACAACTTCTGTAACACTCATGCACCAGGAAGGTGTTTTTTTTTATCATACAGGATGCACTAGAATAGCCAGGGACACTTTTACAATACAGAGGTACATAGGACCTATACAATTTTACTGATGCGACCCATGTGCACCCTATGATCTAGTGGAGGCTGGAGGCATTTAAGTGGCGATGAGTTAAGCAGCCAGTCTAATGGTAAAAGTAACTAGCGGGCACTTTAGGCTGATGCTCCAATGGCTTTAACCAAAATCCATGTTGTAGATTAAAATGGCTTGGCTAATGTATCACTCATTCCATGTCTGGTTTACATAATTTATGGATTTTACCAAATTTCCATGCAAAACATTCTATAATTTTATGAGTTATGCAAATCAGCACACAAAACTTTCTTTCGATTTTACAGCAAATAATCATCAACTCCACCAATCACGTAAATATATATCACAAAGATGGAGGAAAACCTATGACCCATAATGATTCAAATGCATTGCATTTGTAAGCCCGACCTCTTAATGTTAGCGAGACAGAGAATATAAAAAAACAGAGGCAAGAAAAATGGATTCAGAGTGCCATCAAGTGTTAAGGAAGCTGAACAAGCAGCAAGGAAGAGCTGAAGATATGAGCAGCCTCCGCCTGTTCGATGTATATGTGAAGGTGATTACATGGAACAAAGATGAAATGAATCACAATAGCGGAACATGTGTATCTACCATGAAGCCTGTTTTATGATAGAAGTCGCTGTTCCGAATTTCACAGTCATAATAAACAAGAAAAGAATAAACCCCCAGACGCAACCCAGAACTATTCTAATTTTCTGCACTTCATAAAAATCAAATCATTGAAGCGTTTGTCCTGATGTGTTACACTCCATATAATGGTGTGAGAAGGCTGGATATATCACATCTCCTTCAATGGATCATATTTATGATAGCAGTTGTCACAAACAAGGTCTAATTTATTTATGCCATAAAAATCACAACACATAAAAGTTGGGCAATGACTAAAATAGTCTCAGTATGTGAGAGTATGTGCCATGGTGTATCTTCTTGTGAAGCAGCATCTCGCAACATTTATCTGCAAAGAGTTTGTATGTTTTCTCCGTGTTTATGTGGGTTTCCTCCGGGTCCACCGGTTTCTTCCCACACTCCAAAAACATACTGGTAGGTTGATTAGATTGTGAGCCCCCATGGGGACAGGGACTGATTTGGCAAACTCTGTGCATCGCTGCGTAATCTGTGTGCGCTATATAAATAAAGGAATTATTTAATATTATTGACTTTGTAACAAGTAATTATGGGTTGGTTGAGGCTCACTCCATTTTAATTACCTTCTGCAGAAAGTTTAGAATATGAAAATTCAAATGTGCAGACATAATACACACAGTGATGTCACAGCATAGAGAGTTCTAGAGCGAGCATTCCCCCAGCCACACTCCACAGACACAAGTGAGCTGCTCTGGATGTCACCCTGCTGCTCCTCTTCCATTACTGTCTCTTGGCTGCAGGGTCAGTTTTAGACAAAGTGGGGCCCAATATAAAACTATTTAATGAACAGTCACATTCAGTCAGAGGCTCCTTTATCCCTGCACAATAATAACACTTTGTAGTTTACAAGCTGTTATATGGTAAGACAATGGGGCAGATTTACTTACCCGGTCCATTCGCGATCCAGCGGCGGGTTCTCTGAGGTGGATTCGGGTCTTCCAGTGATGCAATAAGGCAGTTCTTCCGACGTCCACCAGGTGTCGCTGCTGCGCTGAAGTCTGCCGAGGTCCGCCGGAGTCCACGATCCATTGCTGGGTGAAGGTAAGCGCGTGTCCAGTGACACTTTTTTTTTTTTAAATGTGGCGGTTTTTCCGCATCCGTCGGGTTTTCGTTCGGCCACGCCCCCCGATTTCTGTTGCGTGAATGCCGGCGCCGATGCGCCACAATCCAATCGCATGCGCCAAAATCCCGGGGCAATTCATGAAAAAACGGCGCAGATCGGAAATATTCGGGTAACACGTTGGGAAAACGCGAATCGGGCCCTTAGTAAATGATCCCCAATGTGTAATATGGGGGTATAGGAGAATGTTATAGGAGATAGACAGATGAGAGGTAGATTGGTGATAAATGATAGATTTATAGATGCAGAAATATATAAGTACATTATATATAGATAGCTAGAGTGATGATGAAGATATAGATGAGAGATACATACGGTAGATACAGTAGAAGAGAGATTTGATTGATAGATGGATAGATAATAGATAGGAGATAGGTGGATAGATAGACAATATGTATATAAATAGATAGAAAATAAGCTAGATAAATGGTTAGATAGATAGACAGATATATAGATAGGAAATAGACAAATTATTGGAGATAGATAACTTGACAGATAGATGATAAGCATCTTCACCCGGGCATTCAACCAAGGGGTATTAAAAGAGCAATACATCCTCTGCCCACAAAAGTCCACATGCAAGGACCCCTTTAGGACAGATGGCCCTCGGCAAATGCCCAGTTTTCCACCCCCTAACACCGGCCCCGCTTGGCTGTACAGTACAGTAACTGACCACTGGTCTAGCAACGCCCCCTGTGTGGACTGTTCCTGCTCTTCTTCCTCTTGTGTCACCATTACATCATCTTGTTATGGCCAGAAGACCTTTTTTGAGAAGGCAGAAAATGAGGTTGGCAACACTGATGATGGCGTTATCAGTGCTGACCTTATTGGTGCCGCATTGGAAGTAGGGCAGCATTGCTCAAATGTAGGCAAAGTCATTGGTGGTGAAGTCCTGTTGATCACTGTTATCACTCACCTGAGTGTTCTGTTGGAATTCAGCTATGGCCTGCTAATGATGATACAGGTTACCCTACTATCACACTTCTTCACACTGCCCTGAAAAGGACAATTATTTCTTTCTGTCCCTTAACCCCTTACCGACATGTGACATAGTATTATGCCACATGCCGGGTGCATGGAGACGGCTCACGGGCTGAGCCCTCTCCATAGCCGGTAAGTCTTTGCCGCTGATTGCCGCCGGCAAAGCTGCCGGCAGCTTAAAAAAGATGGCGGTGCATGGGCGCCGCCATCTTACTGAGGATCGTCGCTCCCCGTGACGTCATCGGGGAGCGGCGATCTGTTGTTATGATAGCCTCGGGTCTTCCGAGGCTACTGCGGGTTAAACCATGCATTACAATGTGCTATCAGAGGAATAAAATCCCCATATACTGCCATACTGTGGTATGGCAGTTTATGGTAGGATCTTACAGACAACCTAGGGTTAAAGTACCCTAGGGAGTTTGATAAAAAGTAAAAATAAAAAAAGTTAAAAATATATATATATAATTAAAAAAACGAAAAACTCAAATCACACCGCTTTCCCTAGTACTGATATAAATATAAATAAACAGTAATAATCATAAACACATTAGGTACCGCCGCATCGTATTTAACATTTAAATTGTGTCCCAAAACATGCACTTACATACACCATGAAGAAGAAGGTGAACTCCGGCAGACCTCAGCGGGGAAGCGACACATGCAGGATCTCGGGCGCACGATCTTAGTGAATCACGCCAGACTTTATCCTCATCAGGGAAAGCACAGCGGGAATCGTATGCCCCAATGTCCCTGATTTATCATTTAACCCCTTATCACCGACACTAGTTTTCAGCTCAATGACCAGACTCGATTTTTCAAATCTGACATGTCTCACGATAATTGGTTAGAACTTCGGCGCGCTTTAACACATCTCGGTGATTTTGAGAATGTTTTCTCGTGATACATTGTACTTCATGTTAGTTATAAAATTTAAGTGATACGTTTTGCGATTCGTTCTGAAAAAAAGTGAAAATTTGGCAAAAGTTTGTAAAAATTCTTCATTTTCCTAGTTTGAAATGTTCTGCTTTCCAGACAGGAAGTAAAACTACCCAAAAAGCTTGATAAATTACATTTACGGAATGTCTGCTTTATGTTGGGATGATATTTTATGCATCCTCTCACTTTTCTAGGATGTTATGAGGTGCAGAACTTTAGGTGCGATTTTTCTCATTTTCATGAAAATTGCCAAAACTCACATTTTGAGGGAAAACTCAGCTTCCAAGTGACTTTGAGAGGCCTAAGTAATAGTAAAACCCTATAAATTACCCCACTATAGAAACTTCACCCCTCAACGTATGTAAAACAACTTCTATTAAGTCTATTAACCCTTTAAGTGTTTCACATGGGTTAAAACAATATGGACCTGCGATTTAGAAACTATGGAATTTTTTTGGAACATACATTCATTTAGGCCAAACTGACATTTTCAGAATAAATTAAATGATGAAACGCACTGCAACGTTTGATGCCCAATTCCTCCCAAGTGTACTGATACCCCATATGTGGTGGTAAACTTCTGTACAGGCGCACGGCCGAGTATAGAATGAATGGAGGCGCCATTCACAGCAGATTTGTATTGTCACATTGTACTACCTATACATTTTTATTTTTTTTTGGTAATGCAAACATATGAGGGCTTATTTTTTACGGGATGAGATACAATGTATAGATAATTCATTTAGGGGGTCTATAGCTTATTCATGAGATTTTATTAACTATTTCAAGGGGGACACAAACAAAATCATCAATTTTTATTTTGGATTTTTAGAATTTTTTTTCCCCTGCTCACCGTAATGTAAAAATAATATTTTATCTTTATTCTCTGGTTCACTACGATTGCGGTGATACCTCATTTATATAGTTTTTCTTATATTTGCTCAATTTTCCTGAGCAAAACCAGTATTGGAGAATATCGCATTGTTTTTACTATTGGCAAATTTTTAGGGCCATAACTTCTGTATTTTTCTGTTGTCAGATCTGGTTGAGGGCTTATTTTTTGCGAAAAGAGTTGTTCTTTTCAGTCATATCATATTAGGGAATGTAGCTTTTTTTGATCACTTTTTAGAACATTTTTTGTGATGGTGTTTGATGAAAAATTGTATATTATGGGAAGTTTTTCGTAGTTATTTTTTTCATCGTTCACCGAGCGGGTTCAATATTGATTTAGATTTATTGTACAGATTAATACGGACGCGGTGATACCAAATATGTACATTTTTTGTGTGTTTTTGTGTTTTATATACTGTATTTGCATTATATGTGTAACTGGGGAGATTATGGGACTTTATTTTATTTATTTATTTAATTATTATTATAAAACAATTTAATCTTTTTTTTTTTTACTTTCACATATTTTCAACCTTTTGGCTTGAATAAGCGATCATCCGATCGCTTATTCAAGCCTTTACACTGCAATACACTTGTATTGCAGTGTATAGTGTAAGTAACTGAGCATGCCGCGCATGCTCAGTTACTTACAGCCGGGTCCTGCCAGGAAGGCAGGACCCGGCGAGAAGAGGAGCCGACAGCCTCGGGTCACTCGTCGGGACCCGGGGCAGCGGCAGGAGGGATCAGATCCCCCGGTAAGCGCACCGGGGGGTCCGATCCACGGGGGACACACTTGCACGCCACGGTCATGCTTGACCGCGGCGTGTAAGGGGTTAAACACCCGGGATCGGAGTTTTTCCGATCCCGGGTGTTAGTGCCGGGTCTGGGCTGTGATATCACAGCCCGACACCGGCACTATACTGACCCGATGTCCCGAAATCTTCTTCTGATGCGGCGCCGTAGAAAGGCGTCGCATCAGAAGAAGTACCCTTAATGACCGACGTAGATTCCCGATAGGGCGGTCATTAAGGGGTTAAGCACTAACTTATTTTTCACTGCTCCGGGATAGCTTTCAATCCTATCTGCATCCTGAGGACACAAATACAGTAGAAAAAAGGAGGAATGCAATGAAGAGAAATGCAGATTATGTTTGTAGTTTCCCTCCAGGTATAAAATAATCTGGCTTTGTCCACATCTTCTCACTCCTCTTGTAGTCCCAGGCTTTCAAGGATGTGTTGCTGTAATATAGATGGCACGTCCTGGGTGGGTAAATTCGAATGGCAAACTCTGTGCTACGGTGATGACCTGGGTGCCACAGCAAAGTCTCTGTGCAAAGTCACCCATGCCATAGGTTCACCAACACCAATTTAAGGGGTTTAATGGTGGTGAGATATTGTAGGCAATGCCCACTGTATAACTGCAAACTATAGAACACCGCTACCACCTGCTACATATGGAGGGAGCTCAGCTGTGTTATATCTCCCCCGCACACTTATCACCAAGGAATTAAATATGAATACTCTCTACCTTATTATCCTGCATTAAAAAATAATCCATACAAGAAGTAAGACCAGAGCAGTGTCCTGTATGACTAATGTTCTCCTAATGTAGAAAAACTACTGCAGGAATCATACTATAAAAGCAGCGGTGGGTCCAGGCAGAGAAGGTGCCACCTTGCAATGTGTTGGATATTGGTTCAGTAGCAGGTTTCAGGAAACAACCAAGATCTAAGACTCACTCTTAGAGGAACCAAAGGAGGTGAGCAAGAAGCGCTGAAATGAATTCCTATGTCAACAAAAGGTTGACGGTATATTTAGTCGATAACACAGCATGGTGGCGACATAGTGACCAAGTTCCATAACGTATCTGGTGAAACACCCGAAAAATGAGCCTGACACAGCTCGTTTGATAAGGGGACGACATGTGGATGCCATGGAGACGACTTCCATGATTAAGAGCGACAGTATGGGGCATCCATATTGCGCTGCTATGATTGCAACTTCAGGTCTTCAGCATGGCGGCGACAGATGGGCCGAGTTCCACTATGTATCCGGTGAAACACCTGAAAATTCTGCCTGGCACAGCTCGTTTGATAAGGGGATGATGTGCTGTATATCCTCTCGTGCTCCAGCATCTGGGGTATAGAGAGTTGAAAGTTGCGCATGGAGACATTGGTGGACGCTGTGGAGGATCGTGGAGGCAAAATGGACAGGAAACAGCAGGGGCAGCATGCATGGATGCCTCTGAGGCTGCCTAATCTTGGGATGGAGCTGGCGGTCCGCTGCCAGGCGAGCTTTCGCCTGTCCAAGCCCCTGTCTCTCGGCTCCTCCCCACCCAAAATGGGCCTGGGGGCCAGAAGCGTTTACTTTGAAAAAATTATAATTTTCAAAGCAGGCGGGGTCGTTTGAATATTTCACCTAGGAATAATGGAATAGCATAGTGGTTCTATTTTTAATAGTTTTTTCGTAAATGATTCCATGATTAAGAGTGACAGTATGCGCTGCTATGATTGCAACTCCAGGTCTCCAGCATGGCGGCGACAGATGGTCCGAGTTCCATTATGTATCTGGTGAAACAACCGAAAATTCTGCCTGACACAGCTCGTTTGATAAGGGGACGATGTATGGAGGCAGTAAAGTAGTAGTAGATTAAAGGTGCTGCAGTTAAAACTATGTTAGTTGGATCTTGGGATGGAGCTGGCGGTCCGCTGCCAGGCGAGCTTTCGCCTGTCCAAGCCCCTGTCTCTCGGCTCCTCCACAAACAGCACTTCTAAGAACCTTTTGTATAAGATCAAGTGTAGTAGTGTTCTTATAAGTCTGGGTTATGGCGGGTGAGGGGAAGGTAAACAGATGCGCAAGAAGCGCTGAAATAATATCGGTAAATGATAAAAGTTTGCCAGTATATTTTGTGGATAACACAGCAGGGTGGCGACAAAGTCAACAAGTTTGATGTGGAAGCCATGAAAACAACCCAAAATTCTGCCTGACACAGCTCGTTTGCTAAGGGGACGATGTATGGAGGCAGCTATGGAGATGATGTGTGGAGGTAGCAATGGAGACAACGTGTGGAGGCAGCTATAAAGACGACGTGTGGAGGCTGCTATGGAGACAATTAAATTTGGATAGTGCCTGTATGTGGCAGTCCAAAAAAGTTTTCAAACCAGAGGAGCAGATAAGTGGTCCTCCAGAAAAATTAAATAGATTGAGTGCATGTATGTGGCACTCCCAAAAATAGTTTAAAACAGAGGACCGGGTAGGTGGCCCTCCAGAAAAATTAAATACATAGAGTACTATAGCTAGAGCCAGTTGGCCCTGGCAAAAAATAGCCAATTTCCTCTGCTTTAGTGTACAAAGAGGAGGAGAAGGAGGAAAATGAGGAGGAGGAGTGCATACATTATTCAGGTTGAGCTTCTTTCACTTGGTGGAGAATGGAAATCCTGAGAAATCCAGGCTTTATTCATCTTGATAAGCGTCAGCCTGTCAGCGCTGTCAGTCGACAGGCGTGTACGCTTATCAAGATGAATAAAGCCTGGATGATGCCACCAGCTGCACTGAAAACCCGCTCTGACAACACGCTAGCGGCAGGGCAGGCAAGAACCTCTAAGGCGTACAGCGCCAGTTCGTGCCACATGTCCAGCTTTGAAACCCAGTAGTTGTAGGGAGCTGTGTGATCAATTAGGACGATGGTATGGTCAGCTACGTACTCCCTCACCATCTTTCTGTAAAGATCAGCCCTACTTTGCCGAGACTGGGGACAGGTGACAGTGTCTTGCTGGGGTGACATAAAACTGGCAAAGGCCTTGTAAAGCGTACCCCTGCTAGTGCTGGACAAGCTGCCTGCTCGCCTACTCTCCCTCGCTACTTGTCCCGCAGAAGTACGCCCTCTGCCGCTAGCGCTGTCAGAAGGGAAATACTGTTTCAGCTTGTGCACCAGGGCCTGCTGGTATTCATGCATTCTCACACTCCTTTCCTCTCCAGGGATGAGAGTGGAAAGATTTTGCTTGTACCGTGGGTCCAGGAGAGTGAATACCCAGTAATCGATGCTGGAATAAATTCTTTGAACGCAAGGGTCACGGGATAGGCAGCCTAGCATGAAATCTGCCATATGCACCAGAGTCCCAACTCGCAAGAATTCACTCCCCTCACTGGCCTGACTGTCCATCTCCTCCCCCTCCAACTCCTCTTCTTCTGCCCATACACGCTGAACAGTGAAGGTCTAAGCAATGCTCCCCTCTTCTGTCTCACCAACATTCTCCTCCTCTTCCTCCTCATCCTCCTCCACCTCCTCCGATATGCGCTGAGAAACAGACCTGAGGGTGCTTTGGCTATCAACAAGGGAATCTTCTTCCCCCGTCTCTTGTGACGAACGCAAAGCTTCTGACTTCATGCTGGCCAGAGAGTTTTTCAACAGGCCAAGCAGCGGGATGGTGAGGCTGATGATGGCGGCATCGCCACTGACCATCAGTGTTGACTCCTCAAAGTTACTCAGCACCTGACAGATATCAGACATCCACGTCCACTCCTCATTGTAGACTTGAGGAAGCTGACTGACCTAACTACCAGTTCTGGTGGAAGTTGACATGTGGCAGTCTACAATCGCTCTGCGCTGCTGGTAAACTCTGCATAACATGGTTAATGTTGAATTCCACCTCGTGGGCACGTCGCACAACAGTCGGTGAGCGGCAGTTGGAGGCGGCGCTGCGCTGCCCTGAGAGTGGCAGCATCTGTGCTGGACTTCCTGAAATGCGCACAGATGCGGCGCACCTTCGTGAGCAAATCAGACAGATTGGGGTATGTCTTGAGGAACCGCTGAACTATGAGATTTAACACATGGGCCAGGCATGGCACATGTGTCAGTCTGCCAAGTTGCAGAGCCGCCACCAAGTTACGGCCGTTGTCACACACAACCATGTCTGGCTTCAGGTTCAGCGGTGCCAGCCACAGATCAGTCTGCGCCGTGATGCCCTGTACTAGCTCTTGGGCGGTGTGCCTTTTATCGCCTAGGCTCAGCAGTTTGAGCACCGCCTGCTGTCGCTTAGCGACGGCACTGCTGCTGTGCCTAGAGCTACCGACTGATGGCGCCATGCCCACGGATGGTAATTCGGAGGAGGAGGTGGAGGAGGGGTGGGAGGAGGAGGAGGCATAGTAGGCCTGAGAGACCTGGACCGAGGTAGGCCCCGCAATCCTCGGCTTGGGCTTGTGGGTGGGTTGCACTTTACTTCCTCTTGCATGGAGACATTGGTGGATGCTGTGGAGGATCGTGGAGGCGAAGGTGTGGTTTTCGCACGGGAGGTGTTTGGGCCGGGGTCCTGGGCAGGGGGCTGACTAGCAGAGGCAGCAGATGACACAGGGGAAGGAGCAGTGGTGTGCCCGGCCGGCGGTGAACGGCCTTGGTTCCATTGAGTGGGGCGTTTAGCATTCATATGCCTGCGCATACTAGTGGTGGTTAAGCTGGTAGTGGTGGAACCCCTGCTGATCCTGGTGAGGCACAGGTTTCACACCACAGTCCGTCGGTCATCCGGTGTTTCTTTAAAGAACCTCCAGACTTCCGAAAATCTAGCCCTCGCCACGGGAGCTTCACTACGTGAAACATTTGGCGCTGATGCACCAGCTCTGGCCCTGCCTCTCCGTCTGGCCCCACCACTGCCTCTTCCAACCTGTTCTCGTCGAGGACTCTCCTCCACCTCAGAAGCACTGTGTTCACCCGGCCTATCAACCCAGCTTGGGTCTGTCACCTCATCATCCTCCGATCCCTCAGTCTGCTCCCCCCTCGGACTTCCTGCCCTGACAACAACTTCACCACTGTCTGACAACCGTGTCTCCTCATCGTCCGACACCTCTTTACACACTTCTTCCACTACGTCAATAATGTCATCATCACCCACAGACTGTGACTGGTGGAAAACCAGGGAATGGGAAAAGAGCTCAGCAGCAACCGGACAAGTGGTTTGTGACTCTGGGAAGGGTCCAGAAAACAGTTCCTCAGAGTATGCCGGTTCAAATGCCAAATTTTCCTGGGAGGGGGCACACTTGGGGGAAGGAGGCTGAGGAGGAGTGCTGATTTCGGTGACATGGGTGGACTGCGTGGAAGACTGACTGGTGGACAAATGGCTAGAAGCATTGTCCGCAATCCACTACATCACCTGTTCGCATTGTTCTGGCCTCAACAGTGCTCTACCACGAGTCCCAGTAACTTGAGACATGAACCTAGGGAGTGTAGCTCTGCGGCGTTCCCCTGCTCCCTCATCAGCAGGTTGTGTCTCACCCCGCCCAGGACCACGGCCTCTGACCCCTGCAGTAGCTGGACGCCCACTTCCACGCCCTCGTCCTCTACCCCCTAGCTAAATATAACGTTCCCAAGTCTCCTTACAATATGGTACTAGCTGCACTACTAGTGCTAGCAAGGCCAGCCACAAGCAAACAAACAAACAAAAAAATATATATATATAACACTATTCTAGCCCTAACAAGGGCTGTTGGGTTCTTGTAGACTCACTCCTGCCTAACAGTAAGCTAATATAACACCCTAACGCTATCCCTGCAGAAGCAGCAACTCTCTCCCTAACGGCATCCAGACAGAGAATGATCCGAGCAGCGTGGGCAGGGGCTAGTCTATTCCAGGGTCACCAGATCAGGCCAGCCAACCACTGCTTTCAACGTGTAAGGGTACCACGTCATGCTGGGTGGAGTGCAGAGTCTCCTCGCTTGTGATTGGCTCTGTTTTTGGCCGCCAAAAATCAAAACGGCGGGAGATGCCTTTTTCTCGAGCTGGACGAGTGTGTTCACTCATCTCTAGAAGTAACCAATAAATTACAAAAAAAAAGGGAAATGCAAAAAAAACAGGTTACTGTGCAAAGTTTTAAACATTTAAAGCATGTGGAATAATTCCAATTTACATGTTAAAATCAGGAAAAATGAGACAATTTGACTTCCAGAAATAATGATACATGTCCCCCTTTGAATTCTAGACATTTAAGTTTCAGGGTTGGCGATGTACCGCATTTGGCAGATATGGCAAGATTGTAAAGGTGTTCCTTTGAGTGAAGAGCGCACTAATACCTAGACTGTAGGTGCTCCTGTTAGTAAATATAGGGATCTAATACCTAGACTGTAGGAGCTTCTGGCAGTGAATATAGTGCACTAATACCCTAACTTATTGATCTCAAGTTTCAATCGTATTGGCGTCCTGAGGACACTAATACAATAGAAAGCAGGAGACATTTGGATTGTAGCTTACCTCCAGGCTCCCCTGAACAGGAAGAATCAGGGGACCCAGAGCAGGAGCTCCAATGATAATCCATCTCTGCCCACACCTTCTCGCTCCTACTGTAGTCCTGGCAGCCAAGTAGGTGTAACTTTAAAATAGCACTGAGCATGGCACATCCTGGGCTGTCTTGGACTGAAGGAGGAAACCTTGAGTCCTATCTGGTAAATTCTGTGCTGGGTGCCCACAGAAAGGGCTCCGAGAGCCACCTCTGGCACCCGTGCCATAGGTTCGCCACCACTGACCTAGACTGTAGGTGCTGCTGCCAGTGAATACAGTGCACTAATACCTGGAAACATCTAAGGCTTCTACTGCTGCTTTAGTTGGCCTAGTCTTCATTAACTCCTCCTAAGTTACAAGGCCACCTGACATGTGATGCCACCATCACTAGTGTCACCATCACCAAACCTGTCTACACCATCTGTTCAGCTATCCATCCCCAAAATAATGGAGATAAAGCGGAAGATTGGTCAATTGAACACACAAGGATGAATAGGTCCTGAATAGGTGCATTTCCAAACAGCTGACATTTAAAATGTCCCCATTCAGGCTGGTGGAGATGGACAATTTTAAAGATCTGATGGCATTGGCTGTCCCTCAGTATGAAGGTTCTGGAATTTGAACTTCAAATTTTGACTTTCTGTATTCCCGGAACTGAAATTTTACCCGATTTTACCACATTACCGGAATTTTAAATGCAGTGAGAGAAAGGATGTATACATGTGTATTGCATATAATAAATAATTATTTCATACCTTCACAAAAAATGTCCTAGAAAGCAATCAAAAAAGGTTTCATGCCCCAAAATGATATCACTGAAAATAACACTTTTTGCAAAAAATAAGGCCTCAATCAGCTGTCAACAAAAAAAGTCAGTAAAATTGAGCAAAGATAACAAAAACTACGCAAATGAGGTATCACCATAATCATAGTGAACTAGAGAAAAAAGATAAAGTATTTTTTTTATGTTATAGTAAGAGACCAAAAAAATGTCCTTAAGACCCAAAACAAAAATGTATGATTTTCTTTGTGTCCACCTTGAAAGAATTAATAAAATCTCATGAGTAAGATATAGACACCCCCATCCCCCCCAAAAAATAAATTATCTATACATTGTGGGGCACATTTACTTACCCGTCCGAAGGAGTTCACAGAAAATGCATTGTCCGCGTATAATGCACTGTGCCACAATTCACTAAGATCGTGCGCCCCGATATCCTGTGTCGCTTCTCCGCTCAGGTCCCCGGAGTTCACCTTCTTCTTCCTGGGGCATCTAAGTGCTTGGTGTTGCGACACAATTTGAAAGTAATTTATAGTGTTTTATTATTATTTAGGCCTCTCAAATTCTCTTGAAAGCAGAGTTGTCCCTCAAACATGAGTCATGGCAATTTTCATGAAAATGAGAAAAATCGCTTCTAAAGTTCTAAGCCTCATAACATCATAACATCCTAGAAAAATGAGAGGACCCATAAAGAAACGTGTCATTATAAAACAGACCATTCCAGAAATGTTAGTTATCATTGATGTCAGGCAAAACAGGCTGCACGAGTACAGGCAAACCCCTACTTAAGGACACCCGACTTACAGACAGACCCCTCTGACCTCTGGTGAAGCTCTCTGGATGCTTTACTTTAGTCCCAGGCTGCAATGATCAGCTGTAAAGTGTCTGTAATGAAGCTTTATTGATAATCCTTGGTCCAATTACAGCAAAAAATTTTTAAACTCCAATTGTCACTGGTGCAAAAAATATATTTTTTTCTGGATCTACAATTATAAAATATACAGTTTCGACTTACACACTATCTTGTATGTAACCCAGGTACTGCCTGTACTAATGGAAAACGGACTAAAGCACACAAACTAAAATAGTGGTTTCATTACTTTATTTTACATAATTACATATTATCGGGGGCAATATGTATTTTATTATTAATCATTATGGATGAGATCGCATACAATTCATTGGGGCACATTTACTTACCCGGTCTGTGGAGTTCACCAAAAGTGCATTTTCAGACGATAATGCACTTTGCCGCGATTCACTATGATTGTGCGCCCGATTTCCTGCATGTGTCGCTTCCTCGCTCAGGTCCGACAGAATTCACCTTCTTCTTCCTGGTGCATGTAAGTGCTTGTCTTATGACACAATCTGAAAGTTAAATCCCACATTCAGTCTGAATCAGTCGGATCGTCCGATGGCACGCCCCCCGGTTTCTTTGAAGCATGGAAGCCAGCGCAGCTGTGGCAAATACTGGTCGCATGCGACACAATCCCAGGACAGAGACCTGTTGAACACCTGTCAAAGCTGCGCAAATCACAAAAACAGCGAACAGTCCAACGACCCTGCGATCCTGATTATAATTCATTATGAGGCTGCAATGCTATTATATACTGTTGTCTAGATGTGCAATAAGTACACTTTAGAACCCATTTATGTTTTTAGTCAGGTTCTGGTACTGTATGCAAATTATGAGCTTGGTTTCTGTACTGTATATATGTACTGAGCTTGGTTCTGGTCCTGTATTTATGTTATGGGATACTTCATTGTGGGATTTAAGTGTTTATGAATATACATAAGAACAACCAACGGCTGCCTGTTTTAATGTCTCTAATAGTAACCCAGTACTCTAGACCTTGTTCTTGAAAACATAAGATATACTGATGTCTTTTTATTTTATATACAAATTTAGACAGACATCAGAAAAACATCAGGATAAGGGAACCTTATCCAGTATTTTGGTACAGTTGATAACTCAGGCTGTGGGGAGGTTCTCATCCCCATCATTCACACACAGCCATCTACCTATGTCTCAGTAGGTGGCGCTGTTGCACTGAATAGCCTTCACCCTGCAGATTATTTGTATCTTGAATTTCATAACACTTCATAGGAACAGCTTCCTTTTATTCATCGCCAACACAATACCTAAATTATTATTAATAATATAATAAAAACAACCAATAAACTATTATTTGGCTCACTGGTGCAGCCAAGCAAATACATTGAATGATTCCTCCTAATGTTTGGAAGTAGTGGCCATCTGAATCGTGTTCCAGTAGTGGAGTGAAAGTTCTGATAGAACCTAAAAATACTGCGTCTGTGCTGCATGTAGTACATGAGCCTATATGTAATTATACATAGTAATAGCAAATACATTTTTTATGAAACCCTCAAACATCTGTTCCTACTCTCAATACACAAGTACACAGGAGCCATTTCAGGACTTTTAAAAGTCCACTAAAGGTTCTGGAACCGCAGAAGGGACACATCCTCCATTCCCCAAGAAGCTGATTCTTGTACTATATGTAGGAAGTGAATTCCAGACTTGTAGGGGCTATAATATGCATAAAGCCTGGGGGTCTGTGGTGGTCTTAATCCGCCCCTGATTGGATTTACGTGAAGGTATATTAGATATTATATTAGCTGAACTGCATGGATTTAGAATCTCTGGTCTTAGGGCAATCATAAAAAAAAAATACAAACCACGTAGATAAATGAATTTCCTAAAACTTTAGTGAGTAAATGTGAAATAACACACATAACACTTCTTTTTCCTTATACAAATAAAGTTACAGAGAGTCAGCTCACCCGGATATCAGGTTTGTTTCAAGTCTCCTCAGCGGTTTGCACGGACAACCCGGGTCTCGGGTATATAACATGAAAAAGAAGGAAACTCCAGCTCCAGATAAAAATACCAATCTTCCAGCTTTATTCTTTCAGTTTAAAAAAGCATACACATGGTAGGCAGAAGCACAGGACAGAGAAAACAAGGGAACAATGACGCAAGACCCTGCTCGCTTACGCGTTTCGATAAAATCTTAATCATAGCTTTTTCCTTATAGTAAATTTCTGACAGTAAACTTTGATCCAATTTCTCTTTTTTTTTGGAAAAAGACAGTTTTATTATAAAAACTCTTTAATAATCTGTACAATATTCTCTATGGGGACATGGGGTGGGGGGGCAGAAAAAGGGCAGGTTCCCTTTAATCACATTGGGGCTCATTTACTAAGGGTCACGCTGGTCACTTTCTTCGGACTGTGCGCCTTTTTCAGGGATTGTGCGGCTTGCACTGGTATTCAAGAAGTGTCCGCGCTTGGATTTTGGCGTACACAATCCTTGTTTTGGCGCATCTGCGCTGGCTTCCATGCAACACAATTTAGGGGGGGTGCCGTCTGATGGTCCGACTGATTTGGACTAAGTGCGGGATTTAACTTTCAATTTGTGTCACAAGCTCAAGAACATAGATGCGCCACTCAAAAGATGGTAAACTCTGTCGGACCTGAGCGGGGAAGCGACACATGCAGAATATCGGGCGCACAATCTTAGTGAATCGCTGCACAGTGCATTGGAGTCGGACAATGCACTTTTGGTGAATACCAGAGACAGGGTAAGTAAATGTGCCCCATTGTGCCTGCCAGTCTCAGTACACTCAGTAGACTCAGGGGCAGGGGCTCAATGTTGGAGTGGGGAGCCTGCAGGATACTATATCCAGAAGAAGCAGATAGAGTTGGCAGCCTATAAGTGGGGCGACCGGACCCCCCTATACGGCTGCTAGTCTGGTAGTTCCGCCAGTGCTTCCATCATAATTGAATTAGATCATAGTAGCATGTGAAAGACCCCGAATAACCCAAATATTTGCATATATTAATGCCACTAAAATATCTACTTTACCAAAGTCCCAAAGCTCTTTCTTACTTTCTCTCTTTTTGACTGATGTAAAAAATAAATGTGACTTTCCATTGCCAACATGGGAGATGTCATGCCCTTGATTCTAGAAGCCAAATCCAATTAGGAGAGCGCAGCGCTGGAGACACTGCTGTCACATGAATAGCTGTGTAATTATTTTAATAATTATGAAAGTGACAGAAACATTTTACAGGGCAAATAGAAAACCAGGGGACATTGTCTGTTGTCACTTTTTGTACCTCTACCTGATGTGACATAATGTGATCTGACGCCTTCCGATGCTTGTTGTTCATTCTGACAATTTCATTCAATTGCACAGCAGTCATGTGAATTTTTAATACTTTACTGGATCTGGGAATGTGAATCGAAAAGTGGGAATGGATTAGTTGTGGATTTGGCAACCAACCTAAAAATATAAGAATCTAAAGTTATCTACATGAGAAATAGACCAGCTCACGTCAATATTTGTGTTGTTAATATGATAAACACCAAAACAATGAGAAACAAAAAGCAACAGTTATTCTCATAGATCCAGGCAAAGTGACTTCTTATATTTGTTATCAATTGCCTCCTTCCTTTAAAAAAATCTACTTTTAAAATTATGCTAATGAGTCTAAGTGGTTTTTGGGGCCATACCCAGGACCCCTCCATGCTGCAGATTCACAGGATATTACACTGTGCAGGTGCACTTACCCCCCCCCCCCCCCCCACCTTGTGTGTTGAAACTTCCTGTCCTGCAGTAAGATTACAACACGCAAAGGGAGGGGGAGTGCACAGCAGGAGGAGACGGAAACAGTCTAATAGTCAGTAAATCTACAGCATAGAGGGGCTATTGGAATTGCCCAAGTAGCCTTTTGGGCTCATTCGCATAATTTTAAAAGTTGATTTTAGAAGGAAGAAGGCCATGGATAACAAATATAAGAAGATTACCACAATCACTGTGTCTGGATCTATGAGTAAGTGTCCCTTGTTTATTATGATGGATTTTGATTGTAGATTTCTTTTAAGCACCAACTTATTTTTCCTTTAAAGAGAACCTGTCACTACATTTTCACATATACACCAACTGACATGTTCCTATAGATCCCTATTAGCTAGCTGACAACCCTCTTTTAGCTAAAAATTGTTCCCCTTACATCTACATTTTTGGGTGCGCCCACAGTTTTTCAGTTTTGGAACCAAAAGCAGGTGTGGACAGTAATGGTTTGAGACAAATAATTGAAAGGTGCTGCTCCTCCTCCTACTTTTACTCTATTCCTGGTTTGGGCATCAAAAACTGCATCTGAAAAACTGAACTTGTGGTTGCACCCTTAGGGATAGGGACATAGTTTATTCTGCATAAAAGGATTGCAATATTCTGTATAAAATTGAGGGAAAGGAAGAAAAATATTTGCTACCCTTGAAATGTCATTTCAGATATTTGTCATCAAACAGATCAATTTCTACTCGAGAGCATTATGGAAAATGTTATTACATGTCCCACGTGGGTAATGGAGCCAAGACCCTAGCAGAACTTGGCAGATATGGTTCTAGTATTCGAGGGAATGAGCTAAGCCAGAAATATACTCTCCAGATGGGAAAACGTTTTCACATTTCACTTTCTCACCACATATTACAAGATAAATGTGCAGAATGAGTGCTCCATGCTGCAAATGGTTTTGGATCAATTTGGCTTGAAATTATTTGTGATATTCTTGAAAATCTATGACAGATTGGTGGCAATCTTCACGCTTCGTGCAAACTGTATCGGAAATTAATCTGCACACTGGCGCCTTATAGGAATATCATCCTGTAGAGCGATTTAGACATTTCTGCTTATGATATTTACTACTGTTTATTATCTGCATATTTATACTTAAAGGGAACCTGTCATCTGCAATAGGCCTATTAAACCACTACCAGGATATTGTCAAGCATCGTGACACCTTCTATCTTCTGATTCTTTCATGGACCTTGGTGGTAGCATTATCCAAAAAAAAAACTAGTTTGAAGCAAGATGTAAATTGGTTGTACAAAGTCAAGGAGGCGGAGATCTAAGGTAAAGAACTCTAAATGCCTTCCCCTCTGTGACTGACATTATGCATTGGACTTCAGGAGATGTAGAAGTTTCTTGATGCAGGACAATCAATCACAGTGAAAGGGGTGGTTTACTAGGTTCATTTCTGCTGACGGGTTCCTTTTAAATACTGCATATTAACTCTGGAAACTGGATATTTAATAGAGTTTCCCACTGTCATAGGAAAAGCACTAGAGGGCTTGGGTAGGGGAAGGTAAAAAAAAAAAAAAAAAAACTGGGTACATTTATCAAGGCGTTTACGCCTGAAAACTGGAGTACAAGCCAGCCAGGAATTGCGCCTATTTCCCCCATAGGCCAACTCAATGTCAAATGTGGAGTGGGCCGGCATGGGCTGTTCTTGCCCTGAATCGGCACACAAGTTATAGCTTTCTCCTGTTCAACAACAGGCTCAGCCCCCGTCTCACTGAGGCTAGTTGCTCAGATATTTTCATCACTCCAATCGAATGGGGAATCGTTAATAAGTGCTGGTATCCGACTGGCAGTGAGATGGGGATTGGAAGACCACTGTCCATGAGATTGATGTGAATTTCAAAGGTGGGATCTGCACATATCAGATATTTATGACATGGGCAGTCTAACCTAGTTAGGGGAAGTCCTGGGAAGGGGCAGATTACACTGTCTTGGACCCTGGGCTGTATGAAAATTGTGTCAAGTCCAATTTTTCTAAATGGTTTGACACTTACAACTCACATACGGAACCAGAACCAAGCTTATTGAGAAAGGTGGTGGGACCTTTTGTGAGCTTTCAGTTATGCAGTTTAAGGACCTTTGAAAGAGAGTCATAGGTCCTAATAGGGCTCTTGTATACATGTGTTAAAAGCTGGCACAAATGAGGATTTTGGAGCTGGAGGTCCCTCTTTATGTTATCTCTATAGGGCTGTATAGTACTTGGTGGGTGGTTTCAGTGGCTATGGGCCCCCCAGAAGCCTTGGGCCTCACCCCCTTCCTGAAAAGGGTTTCTCAGGTTCCAGGGGGATGGGGTGGGAAAAATAGAAAACATACTTTCTTACCTTTCTGTGTGTATTGAAAGTAACAACACAGGACTGTGAAAAATGTATTTATATTCCAGTATTTCGTCTGGATTCAGAGCACTATTGTGCACTGGTGTGTGAGACATCTTCATTGAACACAGCACAGTCCATCGCTCACATGATTCTGCTTTACTATTCAAACAGAAGCCTGCCACAGCAGTAAGTCAAAGCAAGTTGGAGGGGCTGTGCGGTGTTCAATGAAGAAAGTCATGGACCAGTGCACTAGAGTGCTCCAAGTCTAGCAACAATCATGGAATATAAATGCATTTTTCATAGTCCTGCTTCTAGTACCAACACACACAAAGGTACGATGTCCAGGACCAATACCTAACACTGTCTGCTACTTTGTATGGTCAAAATCATTGTACCATGTCTGCAAACATTGAGCGAGCATTATGTCGCTATTTATGTGCAATTCATGCCGCCTCATCCACTCTACATAACACAGAATATTCTAGTTCTTTGTTGAAATACACATAGGTTTAGTATAAAGAAGATGTCTCAAGGTACTATGCTAAAGTACTTTGTAGGTCTCATGAGTTCTGTTAATAACAACACCATATTTTACTTAGAAATGCATCATTTAATGTGTTCCCCTGACATATACTTAAAAGACTAAAGCACACGCAAAAGTGACATTTTCTCATATTTCTCTGCTGGGATTGAGCAGACGCATCAGTGACATCTGTAGCTGGGACTTGGAAATGTAATAGTGTCATTTTTAAAGAATTTTTTAACAATGGAGTGCAACATAAGCAAACTGTTCCAACCACTGTGCACTGGCTACATCGACAATGAAACAAAGCCAGAGTTAAATATACATGTGTGATGTTACTTCCTTTTCTGCAGTGAGATTACAGCAAGCAGCAGGAGGGGGAAGTGGTGAGGGAGCAGAGCAGAAGAGGAGACTGTGTAACAGCCTGTGAAGTGACAGCACAGAGGGGCTCTGGTAATGCCCCCAGGGCCTTTAAGGCTCATAGCGAATTTTAAAAGCTGGTTTTAGGGGGAAGGAGGCCATGGAAAACAATAAAAGAAGATTACCTCAGTCATGGTGGCTGGATCTATGAGTAACTGTCCCTTTTCCATGCTTGATTTTGATGGTAGACTTCCTTAAAACAGGTAGAAAATGATAACTTTTCAGAATTCCATGTCATTCACTACACTCCCTGACTAACAAAAATTGCTACGCACATTAGCCAAATCATCATCTCTAATAAGACCTGGAATCCCCCCTACTCCTTCCCAACCACATCCGCCCCCCCTCCCCGCCCCCCCCCCCCCCGCGCTCCCTCTCACCAATATCCCATTTCTTTCCTACCTTACTTACCCTTCTTTACTTCCTGTTAAAAATATTTTAGTAAACTACTGTTTGTAGATTCTACAGTGATGTTAGAATAATATCCTATACGCATAATTTGCTGTAATTCCGTAGCAAACTGTATGATAATGGTGTACATAACCTGTATCCCATACACAAATGTAATCATTCAGCAAGTGTATTATAACTGTTACCTGTATTCTCTTTTCAATAAACAAGATTGATCAACAAAACAGGTAGAAAAGGAACAGGCATGAAATAAACCTCAAAACTCCAAAAATTACATAAAATTTAAAAGTTCAATAAAGTTTACATTTACCTCACCATTTACCACCACCCCTACCACTCTGAAACCTGTGTCACTGCCACATAGAGCTTCTTACATTGAGCCCAGAAGTACCTTTATATAAAAAGATTGATGAGTGATTTTGCAGAACGTTATAAAACTCTAGGTTTGCAGTATACTCGGAGCATTGTTGTCATTGGCCAAGCACCACCCGAGCAGGCCTTCCCTCTCCCTAGCAGTAGTGGATTATTATATAGGCAGTTTGGGCGGTGGCCTGGAGCCTAAGCCGTCTAGGGGGCCTGTGGCCACCCAAACCACCAACCAAATTTTATACTGTGAAGGACCTTCACCTATGAAATCCCTGTATATGTGTGCCTGCTTTCAATACACATGTACTCAAGAGCCATTTCAGGACCTTTGAAGGTCCCCCAGGCAAAAGGGACGCATCCTCCATTCCCCAAGAAGCTTGATTCTAGTACGAAATGTACTGAATTGCAGACATGTAGGGGCTTTAATGTTCCCACAGCCCAAGGCCCATGGTAGTCTTAATCCACCTCTGGAACGTAGCCATGTCTCTTTCTTCATCTTCCCCTTCCTATAGTCAAGGTGTCAATGCCTTAGCACTGCAAATCCTGTAATATATGGCGTAAGCCCTAAAGATGTTTACTGCTGGACGAATGAACACTGGCTGCCTGTGCATGTGCTGGACAGATATGGATGAACCGCTTGCACATATCACGTGTGTTGCCCATACGGATTATCCTGTGTGCATCAGGAAGTAGAAATAGGTATTAGCTTGTGTGCAAAGTCGGAAAACCAAGGCAATGGAATAGGGTTTCAAAGAAGAGGAGTCAGTAGGCTCCCTTTTATGTTATGCTCACCAGTCATGAGAACAGGACCCCTGTTCTCCTAAATTAATGAAGTAGCAGATTGACCATTCACCCTGATGCTCAAATTATTCAGACACCGCACTGTTCTCTGTTAAAGTATTTTGGCAGATGGTGAATAGAGCGGTGGTATGGATGCAGGACCTGCTGCTCCATTCAGACTGGCGTCCCAGCTACTACAACGACAAATGTACTAAAACCTCTGGGAGCAGAACTGCCTAGAAAATACAATACCTGAAAATTATCTCTCTCTAACCTCTCTCTACTCAACTGAAAGCTGCACAACCCCTTCCAAATCTGTAGATAAAAGGAGGCAGTAGATCTAAGGGTGTTGTCTCTTCATGGGCTGCTATCAGAGAAGGGAAGGGAGCTGTCACACTATGTACCAGGGTCGGTGCCAGCACTGGGCATACTGGGGCTAGTGCCAGGGCCCAGAGCTGCTGGAGGGCCCATATAAGGCTGTACATAAGGAATCCATGGGGGTGAGGGGGGCTTATATAAAATACCCATGAGGAGGCTGTGTGGGATGATAAACTAGGAAATATTTTAGGGAACTGTTTTAGTTTCCGAATTTTTAATGGCGCCACATGAGTTCACTGAGGTTTTGTCTGCTGAAATCTGGAGGTGACCCTGCTAAGAACCAACACAAAGTCAGAACAATTTGACATATGGTGATTGAGATACATATACAGAAAACATGCCCTGTCTTCGATAAACATTCAGTTAATGAAATGGAAGGTAAAGAGTTAATAAGCGACAAACTAAATTGAGCAGCGTAGGAAGGACTTCTCAGAAAACATACCAAGTAAACGCAGGAGGTAGAATTTCAGCGATGGCCAGAAGCACACAGCAAGAGGTTGTCTGGCATCCTGGGCTTTGCTTTTGGCTCACACCTTTTGAAGGTCAGAATTTCACATGACAAACCCAGGAACCGAAACCAGTTTTGCCTATTTGCTGTATTCATAATGCGCTTTTCTTCTGTGTTCCTGGGGCCCATGAAGATTCTGAAGTTTCTTAGGAATATTAAATAAACCATAAACACACATACACATATAATATGGAAGTATAACAAGGCTTAAGAAGTAAAAACAAAATTACGCTATCTTTTCTTAAAGGGGTTGTCCCAACAAAAAGACTAATCCCTATCCACAAGAAGAACTCAATGGAACTTTTTGCATCTTCAGTCCAGTCTAAAGTGTTGGTGGAAAACACAAAACAACAATTTGCTGCAGGACAAAATACATTTATGTTCCAGGATTGTAGCTGGACTTGGTGCACTGGTGGGTGAGACTGCTTTGGGTAGGAGCAGTAACAGGTTTTTGGTTAGATATTACAGCAGAGAGGAGGGGCTGCGGAGCACACAGCAGGGTGAGGGAGCAAGATTATAAATAATTGTTGTTGATTTGGGAGGTTATTCTGACTGCTTTATTGGTGGTCGGGAAAGAATTTTTGTCTATGGGCCAATTGTCATCAGCCTTGTAGATTTTTTTTTTCTACCTCACTCATTACTCTAGGAATTCTAAGTTGGACTTAATGGACTGATTTTTATTTTTAACCCTATTTACTATGATACTTTGCACCCGTATATAAGTCCCCATAGACGGCAATGGCGGCCCAGCGGCGGTACGGTGCCACCTAGTGGAGGGATAGTCACTCCCTGGGACATCATAAAGGATCAATGATCTGTCTCCATGACACCCTGGGATCTGTACTAAACTCCAGGCAATGTCACTTGTTAAGATCTGTTATAATGTGCCAGTAGCACACTGTAACAGATCATCAGCAAAAACACATCAATACTGCATTACAGCTGTATTGCCATATATGGTAGGATACTGTGAAATCTTTCTTTTGTGATTGATGTTGTTAATGGTGTTGAGTAGTGATCTTTAAACTTTAGTCAAACTTGTAGCACTGTCTTACCTGAAATCAGGAATCTTATCAAGCTGTAATAAAAAAAAGTGATAAAATTGTCTGAAAAATATCTAAGAAATGAAAAGATATTTACGTCCTGCAAAAAATTACACCTTACACAGCTCTCTACACCAAAGTGTGCAAAAGTTATCGGTGTTATATGGAGAAACAAAGAATTATTTAAAATCTATTAAAACCTTTATACATGGTATGACCCTAATACCCCAAACGTTAACATGTGGAAAGCACAAATTAATCAAATACTACCATATGAAAAGCTAGTGTATAAGCACCGCAAATGTCCTGACAAGTTTGTTCGAGTGTGGGGAACTTGGTGTGAGTCGAGGGACACAAACTATTGCGTACGTAGGTTGAGACAGGAATTGAAGGATATAACTTCTATAATATAAAGTAGTAGTGCATTGATGAAGACAGATTACAACTCACCACTGGGGGGATACCCCCCTGACACGGGGGCTGGTCGACTATGGGTGCGGTGGAGAGAAAAGGGAAAAAGAATGGAGACTGAGGATATAACAAGGGTGATGAGAGAGAGGGAAATATGAATAACAAGAGGGGACTGACACACCACTCACCTGCAATGTCACAAGCTGAGACTAGAGAAGTTGGTTAAGACTCTAGTCAATTTAGTACTGTATTATGTTGTTCTTTTTTTGTGTTGCTCTTGTAATTTGCTTATTATCACAAGTCATAGCACATTTGTATTGCAAGAAAGAAAGGAGACTTAGCGTTTTTTTTGTAAAAGTGATATTTTTATTTTTGCTATGTACATATATGTCATGCACTATATCGCTGTAATTCCATCGTTTCGTGTGATAAGACACAGATGCTACTGTCTAATTATATTTTGTATGACTGCTGTGAACATGTCTCATAATAAAATCAGTTTAAAAAAACCTTTATACATTTGGTATACCCATAAACATACCGACCCAGAGAATAAAAGGGAGGTGTCATTTAGAGCACACAATGAAAGCCGTAAAAACAGAATCTGGGGCAAATGCAATTTTTTGTCAATTCCACCGCATTTGGAATTGTTTTCCCCAACTTACCAGTACAAGCCATGAAATATCCAATACGAGGAAGTACAGGCGGTCCCCTACTTAAGGACACCCGACTTACAGACAACCCATAGTTACAGACAGACCCCTATGACCTCTGGTGAAGCTTTCTGGATGCTTTACTATAGTCCCAGATTTCAATAATCAGCTGTAAGGTGTCTGTACTGAAGCTTTATTGATAATCATTGGTCCCATTACAGCAAAAAATTTTTAAACTCCAATTGTCACTAGGGCCCAAATTTTTTTTGTCTGGATCTACAATTATAAAATATACAGTTTCGACTTACATACAAATTCAACTTAAGAACAAACTTCCAGACCCTATCTTGTACATAACCCGGGGACTGCAATTTGTTAAGAAGAAGACAAGCCTCAATAAAGTTACGTACATGGAAAAATAAAAAAATTTGTGGATTTTTAATGAAGGGGAGTAAAAAAAATGGAAACACAAAACCGAAAAAAAAGACATTGGCAGGAAGGGGTTAAACAAAAGAAAAAAAACTGTGTTCTGAATTGTAGTCCATGTTCTGGGTCCTCCCAGTCCTCGGTGTTTGCATACACCATTGCTCAGATGTACGATTGTGCCGATGTGTATTCAACAATTTAGAACTATCTTTGGTAATAAAGAAACATTTCAGAAAGTTTTATAAATGACATCTTGACAAGACAAAGTGTATTCAGAAAGAAAGATTTTTGGTTTTGTTACAATAATTGTAGAAATTTGTCTCTTTCTCAAATTACCAGCTTTTAGCAATCATCTTTTTTCTATTTTTTTTTACTAGGAGTCATGTTCAAATTGATATCATATTGTCATTTTGTACATAATGGATTGAATATGGCAAAAAAAAAAAAACATCAAATACATCAGTAAGTTATTAGAAAACATTTAGAAACCAGGTATTTAACTACTCGTAGGATAAAAAGTTTTATTTTCCAGCAATTTCAAGCGACAGAAGTTAAAGTTTCAAGGGGAACAACCTTTTTCTTTATTTATTTAATGGGGTTATAAAAGTTCAGCATAGCTGTGATTTGCAGAGTTTCTAGCATTATATGTTTTGCTTGTATGTGTCTTTTTTAGTGCTTCTGACAAATTGTGCTGCTGGGGGCAAATTCTGATCAGTATCAGCAGGGCTGGCACCAGCACTGGGCATACAGGGGCGAGTGCCGGGGCTCAGAGCTGCTAGGGGGGCCCACATAAGGCTCTATATAAGAAATCCATGGGGGCAAAGGGGGCTTTATATAAAATAACCATGGGAGGGCTGGTTCGAATGATAAAGTAGGGAATATTTTAGGGAACAGGAGACTGTTTTAGCTTCACTGCAAAGGGGCCCACTGAGGCTCTGTTCTCCAGGAACCTGGAGCCTGCCCTGAGTATCAGTCTGCATCTCAGGGGCTTAATTTGTTACCAAGAGGTCCCATAGCAAAACCTTGGATGGTGCCCCCACTACAACATGTCACTTTCTGTAGCACATTTCAATAATAATAATAAAAATAATAATATACACAGTAATATCACAGTAAACTGTAGGGTCAATAAAAATGGATAATACCACCCATTTTGCACTGGGGCCCATCAACTTGCACAGTGATGTCACAGTACATGGATAATATACAAAGCGATATTACACACAGTGATTTAAAGCACAGCGATAATACACCCAGAACAGGGATAACACAAACAGTGATATCAGACTACAGGGATAATATAGACAGTGAAATCACAGTATAGGAATAATTCAGGGTTGGCTCCAGGTTTCAGTAGGCCCCTGGGCGACACAGCCTCAGTAGGCCCCTTTATAGTGAACTCACAAGGTGGCATTAAAAATTCAGAAACTAACAGTCTCCTGTTCCATAAAATATTCCCTAGTTTATCATCCCAAACAGCCCCCTCATGCATATTTTATATACAGCCCCCTCATGGTTATTTTATATAAAGTTGCCCTCACCTCCTATGGATTCATTAGACACAGCCCCCTCCCCCCTATGGTTTCCTTATGTACTGCCTTATATGGGAAACCTACCATGAGGAATCTGCTATCAGAAGTAGATGTGATGGTAGCTTCCTCCTGCTGCCTCTTCCCTAATCTGTAATTTAGTAATCCTGGAACCTAATCTAACTTGTTAAAAACTTTATATTAGTATTATATGAATGAAATGCAGAAGCTACTGGGCTGTGGAGTAGCCTTAGCTCCCAGTGCCTGGCCAGGCTATTACACGCCCTAGTAGCCTCTGCTGTTCATTTACATATTACTAAACTAAAGTTTTTAAAAAGTTAGGTTCTAGGATTATTAAATTACAGATTAGGGCAGGAGTAATCTACCTCTGATTCCTCATGGTAGGTTTCTTTTAAGTTCCATGTATGATCCTATTGCAGCATCACCTGCTCAGTACTGTGAATAAAGATACACAGGAGAGCGGTATCCCTAATTATTTAGTTTTTTTGTGTTGATTGATACATCTCTCCCTACACACAAATTTGAAGAGACATGTCAGACATATCCAATATGCAGAGAGGAGAAAACATGCTGATAGGTTCTCTATATTGTGACCATAACTGGTGATCATTGTAAGAAATAGTCTTCTACCAGGAGTGTAGTGGAGTCTAGGATATAATAACCTGTATATTGCTAATAATCTGGAATAAACATATAAAAACTTTTATTATATAAAAATTCCACTTTTAAATATTACAGGAAACAGGAGGACACTGAATGTTATAAGGCATGCAGCTCCTCAGGGAAGAGGTCCACCAGAAAATGGAGGCATCCATGTCCAATTCACTGAGATCAACCCTGAAGAAGTGGTCACCTCCTCTAAGGGTAAGTTCTTAGCAATTTAATCTATGGTTCCTTAAATATGTAAACTATATCCATAAGAAAAGTAACCATCATAGATTACAGGGACATGTCAGTGACATGGACATAGAGACCGACCCGGAGTGTGTTAAAATTAGTAAAATAAGTAACTTTAGTGGTGAGTCACTTCTAGAAAAATCTATAGTTTTGTGATATTTGTGCTATATAGTACCCCCTTCTATGCAGAGGCTCCTCTTGTTTCACCCTGCCCCCTTTATAATAGCCCCTTTCTTCCATTCAGTACCCTCCGCCATACATCCACTGCTTCTCCACTCTATATAGTCCTCTGCTTTACAACCCTCTTGCCCCCCCCTATACAGGGCCCCCCTATATGCACGTCCCCCTCTTCCACCTCCCTCTATGCACCATAGCTTTTGGCAGGCGAATAGATGATGGAATGGATGATAGCTGTGGGGAGAGCTGTGGGGATATGGGGGGAGACTTGGGCTAAAATAATAAATAGGGAGACTATACTATTAGGAAACAGAATTAAAGCTAGGTTATTCGAGTGACCGGATACATGGACGCATCAGGTGACTATACGAGAAATAAATACATTTTGATGACTATTATTAAAGATATGTTGTGGTTTGATTTATTGTGTACAGGAAATGATGTGATACATTGTCTACTATCTGTATATATAATTCTCCTCACACATTGTTATATTATCCGAGCAGTCGCAGTGGTGCAGCCAATGGCTCAGTTCTCTATTACATCCATGGACTAACGGAAAAAGGGCAAAACATGGCGTGTGTCATGTGACCCCTAGCATTGGGTAATTAATTGTATTACACAGATGTGTTTAGATGGGACACATCACTTATCTGTGGGAAACCAAATTACAAATAGGATACAGATCTTTATTATAACTTCTTTATATGTATTAATATGACAGCATGTGTCTGAGGTAAAATAGCTACCTATGGCTGGGGTATATGTTTCATAGTTACCTATGGCTGGGGTATATGTTTCATAGTTACCTATGGCTGGGGTATATGTTTCATAGTTACCTATGGCTGGGGTATATGTTCTATAGTTATCTATGGCTGGGGTATATGTTCTATAGTTACCTATGGCTGGGGTATATGTTCTATAGTTACCTATGGCTGGGGTATATGTTCTATAGTTACCTATGGCTGGGGTATATGTTCTATAGTTACCTATGGCTGGGGTATATGTTTCATAGTTACCTATGGCTGGGGTATATGTTCTATAGTTACCTATGGCTGGGGTATATGTTCTATAGCTACCTATGGCTGGGGTATATGTTCTATAGTTACCTATGGCTGGGGTATATGATCTATAGTTATCTATGGCTGGGGTATATGTTTCATAGTTACCTATGGCTGGGGTATATGTTCTATAGTTACCTATGGCTGGGGTATATGTTTCATAGTTACCTATGGCTGGGGTATATGTTTCATAGTTACCTATGGCTGGGGTATATGTTCTATAGTTACCTATTGCTGGAGCATATGTTCTATAGTTACCTATTGCTGGGGTATATGTTTCATAGTTACCTATGGCTGGGGTATATGTTCTATAGTTACCTATTGCTGGAGCATATGTTCTATAGTTACCTATTGCTGGGGTATATGTTTCATAGTTACCTATGGCTGGGGTATATGTTCTATAGTTACCTATAGCTGGGGTATATGTTTCATAGTTACCTATAACTGGGGTATATGTTTCATAGCTACCTATGGCTGGTGTATATGTTCTATAGTTATCTATGGCTGGGGTATATGTTTCATAGCTACCTATGGCTGGTGTATATGTTCTATAGTTATCTATGGCTGGGGTATGTTCTATAGTTTTATCCAAACACAAGAGATCAGATTGAGGGGAAAGGGGACAGGGAACAAATAATGACCAAGTGGTATTGAATCCCTCTAATCCTAGCCTAAAGTGCCCCCCCCTATGGTGTACGCATGGGGTTAAGAACCTCAAACATAATAGACACTAATAATATCCCCCCAAGAACAAAGCCGGAGGGAAGAGAGGAATAACCAATGCAATATGTGGAAATATACAAAAATTATTTTATTGCTTACAAGAATATAAATCAAAAAGACATATAAACAAAGTACATACAGTGTGGTGATAACAGTGTGTTCTATAGTTACCTATGGCTGGGGTATGTGTTCTATAGTTACCTATGGCTGGGGTATGTGTTTCATAGTTACCTATGGCTGGGGTATATGATCTATAGTTACCTATGGCTGGGGTATATGTTCTATAGTTACCTATGGCTGGGGTATATGTTTCATAGTTACCTATGACTGGGGTATATGTTTCATAGTTACCTATGGCTGGGGTATATGTTCTATAGTTACCTATGGCTGGGGTATATGTTTCATAGTTACCTATGACTGGGGTATATGTTTCATAGTTACCTATGACTGGGGTATATGTTTCATAGTTAGCTATGGCTGGGGTATATGTTCTATAGTTACCTATGGCTGGGGTATATGTTCTATAGCTACCTATGGCTGGGGTATATGTTCTATAGTTACCTATGGCTGGGGTATATGTTCTATAGTTACCTATGGCTGGGGTATATGTTCTATAGTTACCTATGGCTGGGGTATATGTTCTATAGCTACCTATGGCTGGGGTATATGTTCTATAGTTACCTATGGCTGGGGTATATGTTCTATAGCTACCTATGGCTGGGGTATATGTTCTATAGTTACCTATGGCTGGGGTATATGATCTATAGTTATCTATGGCTGGGGTATATGTTTCATAGTTACCTATGGCTGGGGTATATGTTCTATAGTTACCTATGGCTGGGGTATATGTTTCATAGTTACCTATGGCTGGGGTATATGTTTCATAGTTACCTATGGCTGGGGTATATGTTCTATAGTTACCTATTGCTGGAGCATATGTTCTATAGTTACCTATTGCTGGGGTATATGTTTCATAGTTACCTATGGCTGGGGTATATGTTCTATAGTTACCTATTGCTGGAGCATATGTTCTATAGTTACCTATTGCTGGGGTATATGTTTCATAGTTACCTATGGCTGGGGTATATGTTCTATAGTTACCTATAGCTGGGGTATATGTTTCATAGTTACCTATAACTGGGGTATATGTTTCATAGCTACCTATGGCTGGTGTATATGTTCTATAGTTATCTATGGCTGGGGTATATGTTTCATAGCTACCTATGGCTGGTGTATATGTTCTATAGTTATCTATGGCTGGGGTATGTTCTATAGTTTTATCCAAACACAAGAGATCAGATTGAGGGGAAAGGGGACAGGGAACAAATAATGACCAAGTGGTATTGAATCCCTCTAATCCTAGCCTAAAGTGCCCCCCCCTATGGTGTACGCATGGGGTTAAGAACCTCAAACATAATAGACACTAATAATATCCCCCCAAGAACAAAGCCGGAGGGAAGAGAGGAATAACCAATGCAATATGTGGAAATATACAAAAATTATTTTATTGCTTACAAGAATATAAATCAAAAAGACATATAAACAAAGTACATACAGTGTGGTGATAACAGTGTGTTCTATAGTTACCTATGGCTGGGGTATGTGTTCTATAGTTACCTATGGCTGGGGTATGTGTTTCATAGTTACCTATGGCTGGGGTATATGATCTATAGTTACCTATGGCTGGGGTATATGTTCTATAGTTACCTATGGCTGGGGTATATGTTTCATAGTTACCTATGACTGGGGTATATGTTTCATAGTTACCTATGGCTGGGGTATATGTTCTATAGTTACCTATGGCTGGGGTATATGTTTCATAGTTACCTATGACTGGGGTATATGTTTCATAGTTACCTATGACTGGGGTATATGTTTCATAGTTAGCTATGGCTGGGGTATATGTTCTATAGTTACCTATGGCTGGGGTATATGTTCTATAGCTACCTATGGCTGGGGTATATGTTCTATAGTTACCTATGACTGGGGTATATGTTTCATAGTTAGCTATGGCTGGGGTATATGTTCTATAGTTACCTATGGCTGGGGTATATGTTCTATAGCTACCTATGGCTGGGGTATATGTTCTATAGTTACCTATGGCTGGGGTATATGTTTCATAGTTAGCTATGGCTGGGGTATATGTTCTATAGTTACCTATGGCTGGGGTATATGTTCTATAGCTACCTATGGCTGGGGTATATGTTCTATAGTTACCTATGGCTGGGGTATATGTTTCATAGTTAGCTATGGCTGGGGTATATGTTCTATAGTTACCTATGGCTGGGGTATATGTTCTATAGCTACCTATGGCTGGGGTATATGTTCTATAGCTACCTATGGCTGGGGTATATGTTCTATAGCTACCTATGGATGGGGTATATGTTCTAAAAACCTATGGCTGGGGTATATGTTTCATAGTTAGCTATGGCTGGGGTATATGTAAAATAGAGACCTGTGGGTGGGGCACAGGTAAAAACGGAAGCCTGCGGCTGAGGTGTCTCTAGGTGATGTAAATGGGGGCCTGCATAGAGGTAATAATATGAACATCTTAAATAAAGTTAAGTGTAAATTGAAAAAAAAACAACAGCAAAGGACATAGTGATGATTTTAACTGTATATAAAGTAATTTTGTTTTTTTTCTTTTAACTTTCAACTTTATTAACAAAAGCGATACTTGGCAGCCATATTACAAATCACCTAGCAACAGTCAGTCATATAAATCCACTTGCAGAGAATAGTTATAATAAAGATTCTACTAATATTATACATATATATACATATTATTTAGTCTTCTACTGGTTGTGTCCCTTTACCTACCAACACATGTATGTAACCCAGTTATGTACCTAATGCAGGAGATATCATATGATGTATCACATGACATGCTCCATGTTTCGTCCTATTGGATGAAGCACATAGATGTATAACAAAGAACTGAATCATGGGTTGTACCATTCTAGAGGGCAGATAGGGGGAGGGGTAACTGCTCTGATACAGTGACAATGTGTGAGAAAAATGTTAAATATTTAAATATGGACAATTTTCTATTGTATAACCAAATGAACACAAAAATAAATAAAAGTAAATAAAAGTATAAAATAAAAACTGGAACAGCCCTTTAAGAACAAAGATACGGGTGACTATAGACTGATATTGATATAAAAAAAATAAAAAAAACGTGAAATAGCAATATTTAAATATTTATTGCTAAATTTGGTAAAACAGG
Organism: Engystomops pustulosus; assembly: GCF_040894005.1. Taxonomy (NCBI): domain Eukaryota; kingdom Metazoa; phylum Chordata; class Amphibia; order Anura; family Leptodactylidae; genus Engystomops; species Engystomops pustulosus. Next base: position 177,118,379 of record NC_092415.1, on the reverse strand, counting down.
TAGCATCATTACAGTTATAGTCCACTTTATACATCAATAGTCGTAGGTATCCACACATCCGCACATATTCATGGATTCTTTCTCTTCACAGTCCCCGGGAGAGGCCATGAGGAAAAGAAAGAGAGAATTGATTGATATTTACAATCAGGAGTCGTAAGTATCAGAGATTTTATTTCCATTTCACAGATGTGGATTATTTCTCAGAAACAGCACCCTCTACCTCCACTGGCTATATCTGGTATTACAGCTCAACTAGAACTGAGCTGAAATATCAGATTAATGTAATGGATAACATGGCTCTGATACAATGTTTCAGAACAAAAATGATAGTATATTAGTCCCGATACTTTACTATATCTCTCCTCTATCACAGTGCACAACCTGACAGCCCAGAGGAGACCAAGAAGAAGAAGATGGACACCGGCATGCCACTGCCAGAAGAACGGACTGCCTTCTTCACCCTCCTCGGTAAAATCCTCCATCCAGTGCAGGAGAGGATGCTGAGGGCAGAGGCATTCATACAAGATTTAATGGGTTAAATTGTACATTTTTGGCTGCCACATCTGACAAGCACAGCACACATAACATACTCACATTATACATCCCCCAGGGGCAGTAAACCTGCCCCAATGTGACTTACACAGTCAGGGTCCCACCACAATAACATTGGAACGTTTGTGAGATAGATGGAACATATATAACCTTATTTCCATTGTTCATAGAGGATGAGCTCATCAGGAGATTCCTAGACAGGGACAGCTGCCTCCGGAAGTCGGACAAGGTATCTTTACTATACTGAGGGAAAGTAGGGAAAGATATCAGTAACATAGGAATACATAGTATACAGTATATATAGATACGTATATATATACTGTATAAGATTATGTATGTAGATAATAACTCTATTACCGTTGTCTAATGCTCCTTCTCCTTCCCCCAGTACCTCCTCGCCACCGTCCTGGAATATTTTCGGAGAACCAAGCTCCGCACCGAGGAATATGGCACTTATTTCTTCCCCAGTCTGTAAGTTTTCTTTTACCATAGTATAACATGTGTTCCGGGTTCAGGATATTGATGACCGATCCGCACTGTAGGATAGATCATCAATAGCAAATAGAGTGTCTGACAATCAGGATCTTACTGGATAATCTGATCATTTGTTCTTCTAGGTTTTTAGGTTGCCAGCTGGAAGAAGACCTGGATTTCCACCGTGAGATGTTCCTCTGGGTCCCTGGATCGACCTGGACCATAAAGAAGGACCACCTGCTGAGGAGACGGGACGAGCTGCTGAGACGTATGGGATTCCGAGCTTGGGTTGGTAAGGAAACATGTGATCTAATTATGGCACAGGACCCCGACCATTGGGCGTGGAAGCGCAACAGGAAAGACCTTCACAGCCGGGCCGTGCGCTGGTTCCGGAGAGATCCACAAGAGTTTGTCATCAGAGGCCCCTGGATCACCCCTCCACCCTGCTCACTGTGTGCCACCACTCTGCATCCGTCCAAGGAGGTGGAAGCTGAAGACCCAAGGAAGGAGGAAAGCCCTGGATGAGGAGGTAATACACGCACATCACTACACACATTCATTCACTGTACAGACACATAATATCACTACACACAATCATCACACTACACACACATACATCACACTACACACACATACACCACACTACACACACACATACACCACACTACACACACACACACCACACTACACACACACAATCACTACACACACTACACACACACTGAAACGTATGTTCTAGAGGTGACCTCCCTTAGTATGCCCAGAGGAAGGGCAGGACGGCGGCCATGGTTTCCCTGCAGGTTTCCTCCACTGGGGGTTTTTCCTGCCCTGAGTGTCGCTGTCCGCTCCTAGTGAGTGATGGGGGGTCACCAGCACATATAAAATACACTAATAGTTATAATAAACTATACATACTTTATACATACTCGCTGTGTCTGTGTCATTCTTTTGTTTCTTGTGTTCTTTTCTAATCTGAAATCGTAGTGTGGGTTATGGGGTTCTTGAGGTGAAAGATGGCCTCAAACAGCAAATGAAAAAGTATCAGGTTTCTGCCAGGGGTAGAGAGTCGCGGAACGGCTTTGAAACAGGGTTTGGAATAGAGGTTCAGAATGGAGTTACAGGGTGAAGGATGGGGTACAAAGAACAGGCCCATTTACAGTTTCAGGGTTCTGCATCAGGTTGGGGTCCCAGATCAGTCAGGATACAAGGTTCAGGGCTGTGGATCAGGTTGGGGTTTCAGGGTTCCGGATCAAATAGGATACAAAGTTTAGGGATCCGAATCAGGATGGGGTTCCAGGGTTCCAGATAAAGCAGGGTACATGTACAGGGTTCCAGATTAAGCTGTGGTTTAGGGAAATGGCTCAGGCTGGATACAGCCTCAGGGTTCCATATGCAGCAAAGTCATAAGTAGAACCAGTCTTGAGTAAACTGGGAATAAGCCCTGGGAGAACCCTTTAATAAATGGGAGTTATGTAATGCAGTAAAAAAATCTTGGAAGGCATGTAAAAAAAATTCTAAACATTACAGGCTTCATTGAAGAGTCTCCCATCTGGTTTAATGAAAATTTAGTTGAAACAGATAAAGTATTAGATAGGGTATTCTGGGGAAAACTTGGGATTAGACACACAGCGCAAATATGGGAGGATGACAAGATAAAATCATTTAGGTCATTACAAGAGACATATAGCCTAAGAGAGAGGGACTGGTTCCGATATTTTCAATTGTCACATGCCCTTAAGGGGGATTTTCATAAGTCAAATGTTCGGATAGAAGCACACGACTGTTTAAATTTGGTTATCACAGGGGTAAATAATAGGAAATTGGTTTAGAAGATATACAAACCCTTGGTGGCGAGATTGTCAATTTTGGAGAGGGATAGAAAAAAATTAAATGGGAAAGAGTGATAGGCCCGATTGGGGAGGGTAACTGGGTTAATATTCACAAGTACACAAAAAAGGGGTCGCTAAATGGTAATCATAGGATTATTCATTTTAAGATTGTTCACCAAATTTATTATACTCTACAAAGTCTGTAAAAATGGGGATTAAGATGATTTCTAGATGTTGGAACTGCAAAGCTTTGGATGCAGACTTCTATCATCAAAATATTCCCTAGTTTATCATCCCAAACAGCCCTTCATGCATATTTTATATACAGCCCCCTCATGGTTATTTTCTATAAAGTTGTCCTCACCTCCTATGAATTCATTAGACACAGCCCCCCTCCCCCTATGGTTTCCTTATGTACAGCCTTATATGGGCCCCCCCAGGAGCTCTGGGCCCTGGCACTTGCCCGGGTATACTCAGGGCTGGCGCCGGCCCTGGGATAGTACACATAGTAATGTGACATTACAGAGATAATACACACAGTGATGTTTCATTGTGGTGTGGCTGGATGGCAGTTATATATTGTTAATATTATAGTTTATGTAAACTAATATCCCCAGTATATTGCATCAATTACTTACAGGATCGAACAGAACTTTATTAATACCTTGCCGACCGAGGACGAACTATATCGTCCTCGTGCGGCAAAGGTTGTATGGAGAGAGTTCACGAGCTGAGCTCTTTCCATACACACCGGGTAATGGCTGTAATGCCAGTATTATATACTGGCAGTAGTCCTGTGCAGCGGGTCCGTAATGATCACAGTTGAAGAGGGTGCGACTGGGCCCAATCGCCCCCTGGTTCCAGACAATTCAGGAAGAAGCTGGGCCTCAGACCTTTCATTGGTAGCAGCATCTTACAGGAGCTAGCGTGCGGCATGCGAGATGCTGCGCCGGCAACATGTAATGACTTGTCCATCTGCGCTGGGTCTGCTTAGGCCTATGACCGCACCTGACCAGGCGCCACCACTGTAGCTACATTGACTAATGTGGAGCCACTGCAACTACACTCACCGGCCACTTTATTAGGTACACCTGTCCAACTGCTCATTAACACTTAATTTCTAATCAGCCAATCACATGGCAGCAACTCAGTGCATTTAGGCATGTAGACATGGTCAAGACAATCTCCTGCAGTTCAAACCGAGCATCAGTATGGGGAAGAAAGATGATTTGAGTGCCTTTGAACGTGGCATGGTTGTTGGTGCCAGAAGGGCTGATCTGAGTATTTCAGAAACTCGTGCGGCAAAGGTTGTATGGAGAGAGTTCACGAGCTGAGCTCTTTCCATACACACCGGGTAATGGCTGTATAAAACAGCCAACACCCGCCTGTCACTGCCGCGGTCGGTGCTGGCGGCGATAGCGGCAGTTAACCTGTTAAGTGCCGCGGTCGAACCCGACCGCAGCCCCTAGCTTACCGTTAGATGCGCGCCGCCATCTTAGATGGCCGATCGCTGCCCCCTGGAACGTCATCAGAGGGCGGCGATCGGTTGCTATGGCTTGCTCATTGAGACTCGTGGGCTTGCCATGTGTAATATTTTCTAATAGTCACCAGAGGGCAGGCTATTAGAAATCATAGTAAAATAACTATATACTGGCAGTCCCTGGGTTACATACAAGATAGGATCTGTAGGTTTGTTCTTGTATGTAAGTCGGAACTGTATACTTTATCATTGTAACCCCCAGCCAAATTTTTTTTGGTCTCTGTGACAATTGGATTTTAAAAATGTTGGTTTGTCATTACAACCAGGATTAACGATAAAGCTTCATTGTAGACACCAGTGATAACTGTTACAGCTGGTTGTTGTAGCCTAAGGCTAAAGTACAGTAAATTCCCAACATCCAGAGGTCTGTTTGTAACTAGGGGCCATATGTAAGTCAGGTGTTCTTAAGTAGGGGACCGTCTGTATTGAAATACAGTAGTATTGCAGTATATAGTATTAGCAATCGGACCCTGCAGGGTTAAATTACCCTGGAGGATCTAAGATAATGGTAAAAAAAAAAATTTTTTAAAAATGAAAAAATTGTAAAAAAAAGTAAAAGTTTAAAACACCCCTCTTTCCCTAGAACTGATATAAATATAAATAAACAGTAAATATCATAAACACTTTAGGTATCATTGCGTCCCAAAATGTCCGATCTATCAAAATATATTAGCGAATTTTCCCCGTGTTTAACCCCGTAATGGAAATTTGCCATTTTGAAAAATATTAAAAATTCTATAAAAAGTGATCAAAAGTCCATTCAGTCCTCAAAATGATAGCATTTAAAACAACATCAAAAGTCGCAAAAAATGACGCCACCCACAGCTCCGTGCACTGAAGTATGAAAAAGTTATTAGTGCCAGAACATGGCAAAATGAATTTTTTTTTGTACAGAAGGTTTTAATTTTTTTAAATGTATGAAAACATTATAAAACCTGTACAAATTTGGCATCCTCGTGATCGTACCAAACCAAAGAATAAAATAGACATGTGATTTGGGCCGCTCAGAGAGCCCACAAGAAAACGGTGCAAATGCGTTTTTTCATCATTTTCACTGCATTCTGAATTTTTTTCCCGCTTCCCAGACAAGGCATGGAATGATAAATACCATCACTATGAAGTGCAATTTGTTATGCCGAAAACAAGCCCAAACAGAGCTCTGTACATGAAAAATGAAACTGCAAAAACGGCCACGTCCTTGTCAGGGGCTCACCCGTGCCTTCTGTCCCCCGCCAGCGTGCCGCAAGCGCTACTTACGCGCCCCGGCTCCTGGCGAGTCTGCTTCGGCTCCGGCTGCTGCTGCTCCATCCTCCTCGGCTGTGTGCGCGCGTCCCCGACACCTAGGGCGTGCGCGCCGCTAATTGGCGCTGGCCTTTCCCCCTTAATCTATTTAACCCTGCCTCTTCCTTTTACCCTTGCCGGATCTTTGTGCCTTGCGCCCTAGAGAAAGCTGTATTTGATGCCTTGTGCTGTTATTGAGATTTCCCGTTGTGACCCTGGTTCCGTTTCTGACTTTGCTCCTTTGCCGTTTCTGTACCTCGACCTTGGCTGCCATTGCGTACAAGTCACGCCTGTGGAACGACCTGGTGGAACCACGCTGCAGCAAGTCCAATCCGCTTTGTGGCGGGCTCTGGTGAAAACCGGGTGCCACTTAGACTCCCGTCCCAGGTAGTGGCTTGTGCCATCGTCCGCAGTGGTCCAGAGGATCCACAACCTCTAAGCCTGACAGTCCTTAAGGTGTTAAAATAAGAAACTTGTTATTAGGTGCTTATTCTTCTACCAAATAAGAGCATGAGCAAATCTATAACATACCTGTATATAACAAAATACACCGATGATATACATTGATACAAAGATTTCCCCTTCATATGTATAGAGAATGGAAGTAATACTGTGTTTATATACTGGCAGTAGTCCTGTGCAGCGGGTCCGTAATGATCACAGTTGAAGAGGGTGCGACTGGGCCCAATCGCCCCCTGGTTCCAGACAATTCAGGAAGAAGCTGGGCCTCAGACCTTTCATTGGTAGCAGCATCTTACAGGAGCTAGCGTGCGGCATGCGAGATGCTGCGCCGGCAACATGTAATGACTTGTCCATCTGCGCTGGGTCTGCTTAGGCCTATGACCGCACCTGACCAGGCGCCACCACTGTAGCTACATTGACTAATGTGGAGCCACTGCAACTACACTCACCGGCCACTTTATTAGGTACACCTGTCCAACTGCTCATTAACACTTAATTTCTAATCAGCCAATCACATGGCAGCAACTCAGTGCATTTAGGCATGTAGACATGGTCAAGACAATCTCCTGCAGTTCAAACCGAGCATCAGTATGGGGAAGAAAGATGATTTGAGTGCCTTTGAACGTGGCATGGTTGTTGGTGCCAGAAGGGCTGATCTGAGTATTTCAGAAACTGCTGATCTACTGGGATTTTCACGCACAACCATCTCTAGGGTTTACAGAGAATGGTCCGGAAATGAAAAAACATCCAGTGAGCGGCAGTTCTGTGGGCGGAAATGCCTTGTTGATGCCAGAGGTCAGAGGAGAATGGGCAGACTGGTTCGAGCTGATAGAAAGGTAACAGTGACTCAAATCGCCACCCGTTACAACCAAGGTAGGCAGAAGAGCATTTCTGAACGCACAGTACGTCGAACTTTGAGGCAGATGGGCTACAGCAGCAGAAGACCACACCGGGTGCCACTCCTTTCAGCTAAGAACAGGAAACTGGGGCTACAATTTGCACAAGCTCATCGAAATTGGACAGTAGAAGATTGGAAAAACGTTGCCTGGTCTGATGAGTCTCGATTTCTGCTGCGACATTCGGATGAAAGCATGGATCCATGCTGCCTTGTATCAACGGTTCAGGCTGGTGGTGGTGTCATGGTGTGGGGAATATTTTTTTGGCACATCCCTTTATGACCACAATGTACCCTGTAACATCTGATGGCTACTTTCAGCAGGATAATGCGCCATGTCATAAAGCTGGAATCATCTCAGACTGGTTTCTTGAACATGACAATGAGTCCACTGTACTCAAATGGCCTCCACAGTCACCAGATCTCAATCCAATAGAGCATCTTTGGGATGTGGTGGAACGGGAGATTCGCATCATGGATGTGCAGCCGACAAATCTGTGGCAACTGTGTGATGCCATCATGTCAATATGGACCAAAATCTCTGAGGAATGTTTCCAGCACCTTGTTGAATCTATGCCACGAAGAATTGAGGCAGTTCTGAAGGCAAAAGGGGGTCCAACCCGTTACTAGCATGGTGTACCTAATAAACTGGCCGGTAAGTGTATATTGGCTATAAAGCGGCATTAATAATAATAATAATTCTTTATTTATATAGCGCACACAGATTACGCAGCGCTGCACAAAGCATGTCAAATCGGTCTGTAACTATATTGACTACTGTGAGGTCCATTCTCTACTGTGGGGACACTGTTTCTATGTTGGCTACTGTCAACAGAACAGTATTGAGTTTTTGTTATGAAGTTGCTAAAAAAAATTTTTAAAAGATGTGCAGAGAGGAGTCATGGCTGAGAGAAGCTGACATGGTGGCCAGGGAGAAGAAGAAGAAAAAGAGAAAAAAGTCATCTGTCACCAGACTTATAGTAAATGCTGGTATTAGCCAGGAGCTCACAATTCTGTAGCATCTTCTGTGCTGTGACTCTTTCTTATCTTTTTTTGTGAAGACAATTACATGAATACAGTCTTACATTAGTAATCCAGCACCAGACAAATCTCACTATTCTTGGTTCTGGTGCTGTATCTATTTAGTCATCTTGTTATATTACTGTTTTTTATGCAAAAGGGGAAAATAAAATGGATATTTACAAAGAAATGGGGGATTTTACATAAAGGCTAATTTTGGGTTAATGCACTAGTCATTTTTCAGCTGCTCATTATGTATGAGAATGTATCTGCTAAATCCTAATACTCCTTTTAAAGGGAATCCGTATGAAGTATTAATCACACAAAACTATGGGGCTTACTTACTAAGGGTCGCGGATCGCGCTTTCGTTGGACTGTTCGCAGTTTTCGGCATTTACACAGCTAAGACAGGTATTTAACAGGGGTCTGCGCTGGGATTGTGTCGCATGCGATCGGATATTTGCGCAGCTATGCTTGCCTCCATGTGACAGAAATTGGTGGACGCACCGTCGGACGATCCGACTGATTCGGACTGAGAGCGGGATTTAACTTTCACATTTTGTCACAAGACAACGCACTTACATGCACCAGGAAGAAGAAGGTGAACTCAGTCGGACCTGTGCGGGGAAGCGACACATGCAGGATTTCGGGCGCACAATCTTAGTGAATTGCGGCACAGTGCACGATGCACTTTCTGTGAACTCCGCAGGACCGGGTAAGCAAATGTGCCCCTATGTGTTCAGTATTGGTTCTAGAGATTTGAATAACCACAATTTCTGTGTGTTGGTATTAGCAGCAGGACTGTGAAAAATGCTTCTATATTCCACAAGTACCAGCAAAACACAATCGCAAATTAAACAAAGGACTATGCCCTTTAGCTCACTCAGTTTGAATAAACTCTCAGTATAGCAGTGAGCAACTAAAAATACAAATATTAATAGATATGCATTAAAAATAGTAACACACCCGGAATGTAAGAGCAGACAGACGTATCTTTACAATTGTAGCTAGACTTATAGTGCTGGGGAACTGTCCTCACACTGCTGTGTTATTTGTTCTTTGCATTAAAGGAAACCTACCATGAGGAATCTGCTATGAGAAGTAGATCTGATGGTAGATTCCTCCTGCTACCCCTGCCCTAATCTGTAATTTAATAATCCTAGAACCTAACATGCTAAAAACTTTATTTTAGTAATATGTAAATGAACTGCAGAGGCTACTGGGATGTGGTGTAGTCTGGTCCAAGCCCCAGTAGCCTCTGCAGTTCATTTACATATTACTAAAATAAAGTTTTTAGCATGTTAGGTTCTAGGATTATTAAATTACAGATTAGGGCAGGGGCAGCAGGAGGAATCTACCATCAGATCTACTTCTGATAGCAGATTCCTCATGGTAGATTTCGTTTAAGTTCCATGTATGATCCTATTGCAGCATCACCTGCTCAGTACTGTGAATAAAGATCTACTGGGGAGCTGTGTGCCTAAATATTTTTAGGTGTTTCTGTTGTTTGATACATCTCTCCCTACACACAAATTTGAAGAGACATGTCAGTCATATCCAATATGCAGAGAGGAGAAAACATGCTGATAGGTTCTCTATATTGTGACCATAACTGGTGATCATTGTAAGAAATAGTCTTCTACCAGGAGTGTAGTGGAGTCTAGGATATAATAACCTGTATATTGCTAATAATCTGGAATAAACATATAAAAACTTTTATTATATAAAGATTCCACTGTTAAATATTACAGGAAACAGGAGGACACTGAATGTTATAAGGCATGCAGCTCCTCAGGGAAGATGTCCACCAGAAAATGGAGGCATCCATGTCCAATTCACTGAGATCAACACTGAAGAAGTGGTCACCTCCTCTAAGAGTAAGTTCTTAGCAATTAAATCTATGATTCCTTAAATATGTAAACTATATGCATAAGAAAAGTAACCATCATAGATTACAGGGACATGTCAGTGACATGGACATAGAGACCGACCCGGAGTGTGTTAAAATTAGTAAAATAAGTAACTTTAGTGGTGAGTCACTTCTAGAAAAATCTATAGTTTTGTGATATTTGTGCTATATAGTACCCCCTTCTATGCAGAGGCTCCTCTTGTTTCACCCTGCCCCCTTTATAATAGCCCCTTTCTTCCATTCAGTACCCTCCGCCATACATCCACTGCTTCTCCACTCTATATAGTCCTCTGCTTTACAACCCTCTTGCCCCCCCCTATACAGGGCCCCCCTATATGCACGTCCCCCTCTTCCACCTCCCTCTATGCACCATAGCTTTTGGCAGGCGAATAGATGATGGAATGGATGATAGCTGTGGGTCCTGTGGGAGCTCCAGACCACATAACAGACATATTGGAGCACATTTATTAAATACAGTGCAGTCTGTACTATGTGCACTTTGGGGCATATTTAACAGGGCCTTTGCCTGTGTAGTGTGCAGGGGCGTCAGATTCAGGATTTGTGGCGCCCGTTCTTCATGAATCCGGCACCCTCTGCAAAGAGTCCACCAACTTCTTTTTGGTGCACCTGTAACATAGAGTGTGCGACACAATTCTGTTGGACTTTGCACCTGACGCCCATTTCAATGCCGAAATGTGAGTCGCGTGATGAATAATGCAGAGGCGACACAAATGTGGCGCAGACACTTCTTAAATACTTGTGCAAGCAATTTGCACCTAAAATAATGTGCAAAGTCCAACAGAAAACTGGTTCACTCCCCTTAGTAAATGCCCTATTGTCTTCCATGCACTATTGTCTTCCATATGAGAAATGCCAATGGGTACAGAGAAAGGTGCCGACATATATTTACAACATACCGCATAATTTAGTAGAATAATTTTTTTTTCTACATTTCTAACATATGAGTTTTTAAATTGACTCAATATAAGACAAGTTGCTTGAATAGTCATTAGGATGCGTTCAAACATTTAGTTTTTCAGCCAAAAGTCGGTGTTTATTATGATAGATGAGAACATAGGATTGAGAGAAGCTGCTCCTCCTCTTTTTTAACTCCACTCCTGGTTTGGACATCAAAAACTTCATCTGAAAAAATTACAAATGTATGGGGGATGTATATGTGGCGGATATACGTCTCCCATACATCACAATGGACCCATGGTGCCCAACGGGAGTGGTGTGGCACCGTACCGCTCCGTACCCCGTAGAAAGATAGGGCATGGCGCTGTGCGCCATATATTCCTATGGAGAGGGGCGGGGGTGAGCGGTGCTCTCCCCTGGCACTGCCGTGTGCCCACCATGCTACGGTACAGCAGGCAACAGCAGTGTGAATATAGCCTTATAAGCACTGGTTTGGCAAGTAGCCAAAATGTCTCTCATTTGTTGAAACATCACCACCTTTGACACCTGACACTGGGGATATGTTATGATAGGGCAGTTATTACATGTAATATCTATTACATTACACTGGGCTATCCCTGCGCATGCAGGTCACATGACTCATCCTGGCATGTGCCACCAGCAACAGCCAATAGAATCGCAGGATTTGCTGGTAAACAGGGAAAAAAAACGGCAGTTGGTGCCAGTCTGCGATTGCTCTTCTAGAGATAGGACCGGCTACCGCTGCTCATTGCTACAGAGAGATTTTGGAGAGAGACCCCGAGCGCCGAAAGGACCGAGGGACGACTGCTAACAGCAAGTCATTTATAGGTAAGGACATGACTTTATAGAAAAATGTTCATTTCTGACAGGAAGACGTTGTTAGGGAGTACAGGCCAGGAAACTGACATGCAGTAATACTTGTGGGTGGCTGTAATGGGGACTAGATGAACAGCGGGAGACTATAGATTTATATGGATTCATGTGGGCGACTAAGGGCAAATATGTAGACACAGGAAACAGAATTAAAGCTAGGTTATTCGCGTGACCGGATACATGGACGCATCAGGTGACTATACGAGAAATAAATACATTTTGATGACTATTATTAAAAATATGTTGTGGTTTGATTTATTGTGTACAGGAAATGATGTGATACATTGTCTACTATCTGTATATATAATTCTCCTCACACATTGTTATATTATCCGAGCAGTCGCAGTGGTGCAGCCAATGGCTCAGTTCTCTATTACATCCATAGACTAACGGAAAAAGGGCAAAACATGGCGTGTGTCATGTGACCCCTAGCATTGGGTAATTAATTGTATTACACAGATGTGTTTACATGGGACACATCACTTATCTGTGGGAAACCAAATTAGAAATAGGATACAGATCTTTATTATAACTTCTTTATATGTATTAATATGACAGCATGTGTCTGAGGTAAAATAGTTACCTATGGCTGGGGTATATGTTTCATAGTTACCTATGGCTGGGGTATATGTTCTATAGTTACCTATGGCTGAGGTATATGTTCTATAGTTACCTATGACTGGGGTATATGTTTCATAGCTACCTATGGCTGGGGTATATGTTTCATAGCTACCTATGGCTGGGGTATATGTTTCATAGCTACCTATGGCTGGGGTATTTGTTTCATAGCTACCTATGGCTGGGGTATATGTTCTATAGTTTCCTATGGCTGGGGTATATGTAAAATAGCTACCTATGGCTGGGGTATATGTCTCATAGTTACCTATGGCTGGGGTATATGTAAAAATGGAAGCCTGTGGCTTAGGTGTCTCTAGGTGATGTGAACAATGAGGGCCTGCATAGAGGTAATTATATCAACATCTTAAAGTTAAGTGTAAATTGAAAAAAAAACAACATAGTCAAAGGACATAGTGATCATATTAACTGTATATCAAGTATTGTTGCTTTTTTTTAATTTTTACTTTCAACTTTATTAACAAATGTGATACTTGGCAGCCATATTACAAATCACCTAGAAACAGTCAGTCATATAAATACACTTGCAAAGAATGGTTATAATAAAGATTCTACCAATTTTATATATTATACAAGATAGGGTCTGTAGGTTTGTTCTTAAGTTGAGTTCGTATGCAAGTCAGAATTGTATACTTTATAATTGTAACCCCAGCCAGAGTTTTTTTGGTCTCTGTGACAATTGTATTTTAAAAATGTTGGGTTGCCAGGATTAACACTAAAGCTTCATTACAGACACCTGTGATAACTGTTATAGATGTTTATTGTAGCCTAGGACTAAAGTACAGGAAATTACCAACATCCAGAGGTCCGTTTGTAACTAGGAGTCGTCTGTAAGTAGGGTGTTCTTAAGTAGGGGACTGCCTGTATTAGGATTTTAGCAGATACATTCTTTGAACTAATGAGCAGCTGAAAAATGACTAGTGCATTAACCCAAAATTAGCCTTTATGTAAAATACCCCCTTTCTTAGTAAATATCCATTTTATTTTCTCCTTTTGCATAAAAAAACTGTAATATAACTAGATGACTACATAGATACAGCACCAGAACCAAGAATAGTGATTAGTGAGATTTGTCTGGTGCTGGATGATAAATAAAATATATATATATATATATATATATATATATATATATATATATATATATTATTTAGTTGTCTTTGTCTACTGGTTGTGTCCTCTGTACCTACCAACACATGTATGTAACCCAGTTATGTACCTAATGTAGGAGAAATCAAATGATCTATCACATGACAAGCTCCATGTTTCGTCCTATTGGATGAAGCACATAGATGAATAACAAAGAACTGAATCATGGGTCAGATGGGGGGGCGGGGGTAACTGCTCCGATACAGTGACAATGTGTGAGAAGAGTTTTAAATGTTTAAATATAGACGATTTTCTATTGTATATACAAGTTAACACAAAAATAAATTAAATTAAATAAAAGTATAAAATAAAAACTGGAACAGCCCTTTAAGAGCAAAGATACGGGTGACTATAGACTGATATAGATAAAAAAAAAGAAGAAGAAACTAGTGAAATAGCAATATTTAAATATTTGTTGATAAATTTGGGAAAACAGGTAACATCATAACAGTTGTATCCAACATGTTATACATGAATAGTCGTAGGTATCCACACATCCGCACATATTCATGGATTCTTTCTCTTCACAGTCCCCGGGAGAGGCCATGAGGAAAAGAAAGAGAGAATTGATTGATCTTTACAATCAGGAGTCGTAAGTATCAGAGATTTTATTTCCATATCACAGATGTGGATTATTTCTCAGAAACAGCGCCCTCTTCCTCCACTGGCTATATCTGGTATTACAGCTCAACTAGAACTGAGCTGAAATATCAGATTAATGTAATGGATAACATGACTCTGATACAATGTTTCAGAACAAAAATGATAGTATATTAGTCCTGATACTTTACTATATCTCTCCTCTATCACAGTGCACAACCCGACAGCCCAGAGGAGACCAAGAAGAAGAAGATGGACACCGGCATGCCACTGCCAGAAGAACGGACTGCCTTCTTCACCCTCCTCGGTAAAATCCTCCATCCAGTGCAGGAGAGGATGCTGAGGGCAGAGGTCATCATACAAGATTTAATTGGTTCAATTGTACATTTTTGGCTGCCACATCTGACAAGCACACATAACATACTCACATTATACATATCCCCCCCCCCCCCCCCCCCCCCCCCCCCCCCGGTGGCAGTAAACCTGCCCCAATGTGACTTACACAGTCAGGGTCCCACCACAATAACATTGGAACATGTGTGAGAAAGATGGAACATATATAACCTTATTTCCATTGTTCATAGAGGATGAGCTCATCAGGAGATTCCTAGACAGGGACAGCTGCCTCCGGATGTCGGACAAGGTATCTTTACTATACTGAGGGAAAGTAGGGAAAGATATTAGTAACATAGGAATACATAGTATACAGTATATATAGATACATATATATCATATATATATATATATATATATATACTGTATAAGATTATGTATGTAGACAATAACTCTATTACCGTTGTCTAATGCTCTTTCTCCTCCCCCCAGTACCTCCTCGCCACCGTCCTGGAATATTTTCGGAGAACCAAGCTCCGCACCGAGGAATATGGCACTTATTTCTTCCCCAGTCTGTAAGTTTTCTTTTCTTTTACCATAGTATAACATATGTGTTCCGAGTTCAGGATATTGATGACCGATCCGCACTGTAGGATAGATCATCAATAGCAAATAGAGTGTCTGACAATCAGGATCTTACTGGATAATCTTATCATTTCTTCTAGGTTTTTAGGTTGCCAGCTGGAAGAAGACCTGGATTTCCACCGTGAGATGTTCCTCTGGGTCCCTGGATCGACCTGGACCATAAAGAAGGACCACCTGCTGAGGAGACGGGACGAGCTGCTGAGACGTATGGGATTCCGAGCTTGGGTTGGTAAGGAAACATGTGATCTAATTATGGCACAGGACCCCGACCATTGGGCGTGGAAGCGCAACAGGAAAGACCACCACAGCCGGGCCGTGCGCTGGTTCCGGAGAGATCCACAAGAGTTTTCCATCAGAGGCCCCTGGATCACCCCTCCACCCTGCTCACTGTGTGCCACCACTCTGCATCCGTCCAAGGAGGAGGAACCTGAAGACCCAAGGAAGGAGGAAAGCCCTGGATGAGGAGGTAATACACGCACATCACTACACACATTCATTCATTGTACAGACACATAATATCACTACACACAATCATCACACTACACACACATACATCACACTACACACACACAATCACTACACACACTACACACACATACATCACACTGCATACACATACACCACACTACACACACACAATCACTACACACACTACACACACACTGAAATGTATGTTCTAGAGGTGACCTCCCTTAGTATGCCCAGAGGAAGGGCAGGACGGCGGCCATGGTTTCCCTGCAGGTTTCCTCCACTGGGGGTTTTTCCTGCCCTGAGTGTCGCTGTCCGCTCCTAGTGAGTGATGGGGGGTCACCAGCACATATAAAATACACTAATAGTTATAATAAACTATACATACTTTATACATACTCGCTGTGTCTGTGTCGTTCTTTTGTTTCTTGTGTTCTTTATTAATCTGAAATCGTAGTGTGGGTTATGGGGTTCTTGAGGTGAAAGATGGCCTCAAACAGCAAATGAAAAAGTATCAGGTGTCTGCCAGGGATAGAGAGTCGGGGAACGGCTTTGAAACAGGGTTTGGAGTAGAGGTTCGGAATGGAGTTACAGGGTGAAGGATGGGGTACAAAGAACAGGCCCATTTATAGTTTCAGGGTTCTGCATCAGGTTGGGGTTTCAGATCAGTCAGGATACAAGGTTCAGGGCTGTGGATCAGGTTGGGGTTTCAGGGTTCCGGATCAAATAGGATACAAAGTTTAGGGATCCGAATCAGTATGGGGTTCCAGGGTTCCAGATAAAGCAGGGTACATGTACAGGGTTCCAGATTAAGCTGTGGTTTAGGGAAATGGCTCAGGCTGGATACAGCCTCAGGGTTCCATATGCAGCAAAGTCATAAGTAGAACCAGTCTTGAGTAAACTGGGAATAAGCCCTGGGAGAACCCTTTAATAAATGGGAGTTATGTAATGCAGTAATAAAATCTTGGAAGGCATGTTAAAAAATTCGAAACATTACAGGCTTTATTGAAGAGTCTCCCATCTGGTTTAATGAAAATTAAGTCGAAAAAGATAAAGTATTAGATAGGGTATTCTGGAGAAAACTAGGGATTAGACACACAGCGCAAATATGGGAGGATGACAAGATAAAATCATTTAGGTCATTACAAGAGACATATAGCCTAAGAGAGAGGGACTGGTTCCGATATTTTCAATTGTCACATGCCCTTAAGGGGGATTTTCATAAGTCAAATGTTCGGATAGAAGCACACGACTGTTTAAATTTGGTTATCACAGGGGTAAATAATAGGAAATTGGTTTAGAAGATATACAAACCCTTGGTGGCGAGTTTGTCAATTTTGGAGAAGGATAGAAAAAAATTAAATGGGAAAGAGTGATAGGCCCGATTGGGGAGGGTAACTGGGTTAAGATTCACAAGAACACAAAAAAGGGGTCGATAAATGGTAATCATAGGATTATTCATTTTAAGATTATTCACCAAATTTATTATACTCTACAAAGTCTGTCAAAAATGGGGATTAAGATGAATTCTAGATGTTGGAACTGCAAAGCTTTGGATGCAGACTTCTATCATCAAAATATTCCCTAGTTTATCATCCCAAACAGCCCTTCATGCATATTTTATATACAGCCCCCTCATGGTTATTTTATATAAAGTTGCCCTCACCTCCTATGGATTCATTAGACACAGCCCCCCTCCCCCTATGGTTTCCTTATGTACAGCCTTATTTGGGCCCCCCAGCAGCTCTGGGCCCCGACATTTGCCCGGGTATAATCAGTGCTGGCGCTGGCCCTGGGATAGTACACATAGTAATGTGACACTACAAGGGATAATACGCACAGTGATGTTTCATTGTGGTGTGGCTGGATGGTATATTTCGTTGTGCAGTTATATATTTTTAATATTTTATTTTATGTAAACTAATATCACCAGTATATTGCATCAATTACTTACAGGATCGAACAGAACTTTATTAAAAGAAAAAACTTGTTATTAGGTGCTTATTCTTTTACCAAATAAGAGCATGAGCAAATCTATAACATACCTGTATATAACAAAATACTCTGATGATATACAATGATACAAAGATTTCCCCTTCATAGGTATAGAGAATGGAAGTAATACTGTGTTTATATACTGCCAGTAGTCCTGTGCAGCGGGTTCGTAATGATCACAGTTGAAGAGGGTGCGACTGGGCCCAAGCACCCCTTGGTTCCAGACAATTCAGGAAGAAGCTGGGCCTCAGACCTTTCATTGGTAGCAGCATCTTACAGAAGCTAGTGTGTGGCATGCAAGATGCAGCGCAGGCAACATGTAATGACGTGTCCATCTACGCCGGGCCTGCTTAGGCCTATGACCACACCTGACCAGGCGCCACCACTGTAGCTACATTGACTAATGTGGAGCCACTGTAACTATAATGACTATTGTGAGGTCCATTGGCTACTGTGGGAGCACTTTTTCTATGTTGGCTACTGTCAGCAGAACAGTATTGAGTTTTTGTTATGAAGTTGCTAAAATTTTTTGGTTACTAGATGTGCAGAAAGGAGTCATGGCTGAGAGAAGCTGACATGGTGGCCAGGGAGAAGAAGAAGAAAAGGAGAAATTATCAGAAGTCATCTGTCACCAGACTTATAGTAAGTGCTGGTATTACCCAGGAGCTCACAATTCTGTAGCATCTTCTGTGCTGTGACTCTTTCTTCTTCTGTGAAGACAAATTACATGAATACAGTTTTATATTACATCAGATTTATCATCCAGCACCAGACAAATCTCACTATTCTTGGTTCAGGTGCTGTATCTATGTAGTCATCTTGTTATATTACTGTTTTTCATGCAAAAGGGGAAAATAAAATGGATATTTACTAAGAAATGGGGGATTTTACATAAAAGCTAATTTTGGGTTAATGCACTAGTCATTTTTCAGCTGCTCATTAGTTCAAAGAATGTATCTGCTAAAATCCTAATACTCCTTTTAAAGATAATTTGTATGAAATATTAACCACACAAAACTATGGGGCTTATTTACTAAGGGTTGCGGATCTCACTTTCGTTGGACTGTTCGCCGTTTTCGGGATTTACACAGCTAAGACAGGTATTTTTAAAGGGGTCTGTGCAGGGATTGTGTCGAATGCGATCGGATTTTGGCGCAGCTACGCTGGCCTTCATGTGACAGAAATTGGGGAGCGCGTCGTCGGACGATCTGACTGATTCGGACTGAGAGCGGGATTTAACTTTCACATTTTGTCAAAAGATCAAGCACTTACATGCACCATGCACACGCTACATCTTTAAAAAGAAGATAAGGAGAAGGCTTAGACCCTAAGCGTGAGGTTTAGCAATGAAGAAGTATCCAGAGTTATGAAAGCCCTAAAAAAAAGCAAAAGCCCCAGGCCCCGAAGGCATAATCAATTAATTTTATTCAGAATTCACAGATATCCTTGTTCATCCCCTGACAAATCTTTTTAACAACCTCAGGGAGGGAGGAAAATGTTTGAAAGAAATGCTAGAAGCGTCAATAATTACAATCCCCAAAGTAGGAAAGGACAAAACGGTATGCGAAAACTATCACCCTATATCACTTCTTAATTCAGATATAAAAATATTCTCAGCGGTCTTTGCGTCAAGATTAAAAACGGTAATTGAATCTATAATCCATCCCGACCAGGTAGGCTTTATGCCATGTAAGCAAACAAGAGGCTCTATCAGACGTATTATTAATCTAATGCAGATTGCAAATAGATCAGGGGCTCCCAGTGTACTACTGTCAATTGATGCTGAAAAAGCATGTGACAGAGTACACTGGGATTTCATGAGGGCTGTTATGGTAAAGGTTGGCCTTCCGGAAACCTTCACTTTACTGGTCATGAGCCTTTATAGTGGGCCCTCTGCCTTTGTTTCTGGTATGGGATTTACTAGTGAGAAATTTGAGCAATGGTACAAGACAGGGGTGCCCATTGTTACCCCTGCTCTTCAACCTGTTTATTGAGCCGTTGGCATGCTCAATTCGGCATAATAATGAGATAAGGGGTATTAAAACCAGTCTATCAGAGTATAAAATTAGCCTGTACGCGGATGACATTGTTATATCATGCTCTGACCCACTAGACTCACTTAATGCTTTAGGTATTACCCTTATGGAGTTTTCCAAAGTTTCGTACTGTAAAGTAAATGTGAATAAAAGTCATACTCTGGTCCTTAATGGGAGTCCCAGATTAGAGCAAGAAATTATAGATAGATTCAAATATATTGTGTCAAAATAAACCTTTACATACCTGGGCATAAAAATAGGAAGGACTGTAGAACATACAAAAAGAGTCAACAGAAATGGTTCACCGATAGTGACATCTCTATTAGACAGAATTTTCTATGTAAAGCAAAATTTCCTACCGGTAATCCTGTACAACCTTAGGTGTTACCCTAACCAAACAAGTCATCAAGGAAATAGAGAAACATCTAACTCTATGCATCTAGGCTTATAAAAAATCAAGAATAGCAAGGAGGGTGCTTTACTGCCCAAAAAGTCTGGGTGGATGAGGATTCCCTAGTATAACACACTATCAAGAGGCGCCTATTAGAAAATGGTGGACAGCAGGGGAAGTACAGGATCGATGGATGATGATAGAATTAGAAGTAGCAAATATTCGCTTATATTTATTAAAGGCTCTGTTGCTGGGCCAATTTCTGGAACTAAAGGGGAAAAAAAGATTAGGAACTATAGACAGGGACATCTTAGAAACGACACGCGCAACGCTACATGGAATAAATACTGTAAGCTTTTCAAAGATAGAATAAAATTTTCCCTATTTGAAATAGACCTAATATCCATACAAGACCTAGTAGACAATCTTGATCTGTCAGTATGGATATAAGCTGGAGTCAAAAACCTTAGGGCCTTAAGGAAAAAAGGAAGTATATAACAAACTGAGATGGGAATATAGCTTACCGGCATCGGACTGGTTTAACCCGTTAAGGACCGGGCCCTTTCCTGTTTTTTCATGTCCATTTTTCACTCCCCACCTTCAAAAATCTATAACTTGTGTGATGGCTTGTTTTCTGCGTAACAAATTGCACTTCAGAGAGATGGTATTAAATATTCCATGCCATGTACTCGGAAGTGGGAAAAAAATTCCAAATGCAGTGAAAATGGTGAAAAAACGCATTTGCGCCATTTTCTTGTGGGCTTGGATATTACGTCTTTCACAGAGCTCCCCAAATGACATGTCTACTTTATTCTTTGGGTCGGTACGATTAAGGGGATACCAAATTTGTATAGGTTTTATAATGTTTTCATACATTTACAAAAAATAAAACCTCCTGTACAAAAATTATTTTTTTGATTTTGCCAACTTCTGGCGCTAATAACTTTTTTATACTTTGTTGTACGGAGCTGTGAGTGGTGTAATTTTTTGCAAAATTTAATAATATTTTCAATGATATAATTTTTAGGACTGTACGACCTTTGATCACTTTTTATAGATTTTTTTATTTTTTTCAAAATGGCAAAAAAGTTCAATTTTCGACTTTGGGCGCTATTTTCCGGTACGGGGTTAATTGTATTGAAAAAACGTTATCATATTTTGATACATCGGGCATTTTCGGACGCGTCGATACCTAATGTGTTTATGAATTTTACTGTTTATTTATATTTATGTCAGTTCTAGGGAAAGGGGGGTTATTTGAAATTTTAGGTTTTTTTAGTATAATTTTTTTTTTTACTTTTTTTTTTATTTCTACTATTTTTCAGACTCCCTAGGGTACTTTAACCCTAGGTTGTCTGATCTATCCTATCATATAATGCCATAGTACAGTATGGCAGTATATGGGGATTTTCCTCCTCATTCATTACTATGTGCTATCAGCACATTGTAATGAAGGGGTTAAAACGAAATAGCCTCAGGTCTTCGGAAGACCCAAGGCTACCATGGAGACGGATCGCCACTCCCCGATGACGTCACGGGGAGTGGCGATCCCAGGTAATATGGCGGCGCCCATGCGCTGCTATCTTTTTGAGGCTGCCGGCAGCTTTGCTAGCACCGATCGCGGGTGTTACCGGTAAGCCTTTGCTGCAATATCAATATAATAGGGGCAAGCTCCCATACATGTTGAGCTGGGAGGAAGAATTGGGATTGTCTTTTTCAGAAGAACAGTGGAGGAAGGCAATAGGTGACTCAAACAGAAATCTATGTACAAACTATATAGATAATCTGTTTAAGACCTGAAATAGATGGTATTTAACTCCCCAAAAACACGCAAAAATCAATAAAAACTCCAATGAATACTGCTGGAGGGGGTGCACAGACACAGCAACAACCCTACATATGTGTTGGAGCTGTGACCGAGTGGTACATATATGGAATTTTACTTTTGATCTTATTTCAAAAATGCGGAATATCCATACTCCACCGTGCCCTGTAATTGCCCTGTTAGATATATACATGAAGGGGTTTTCTGAGAAAGAGAAATGGATAATTAGTAGACTATGTGCGGTGGTAAGAGCCACAATTGCCAAACAATGGAAATCTCTTAGCCATGTTGATCCAGGTTCAATAATAGGAAATCTGAACAAATGCTACAACTATGAAAGACATATGTGGGAACAAGGCCTAATAAGAAACAATAAGTTTAAGGGAAACTGGGAGGCGTGGCTAAGTATGGATCACTAATCGTACCTCTTGCCACAATTATGAGGAGTCCATGTACCTGCTGAAACAAACCATCTAAATACGGGAATTGAAGAAGCCTCCATCTGCCGGTTGTAGGACTTGTCCATATAACAGTTTCCCTCTAGTATATTAGATTTATTTTCTCACTTACTTTCTCTTTTTTTTCTCTCTTCTTTTTCTTTTCTTTCTTCTTGCTATTTATTTATAGTGCCATATTGGCTGGAGTAACTGGTGAGCTGCGTGCCTAAATATTTTTAGTTTTTTCTGTTGTTTGATACATCTCTCCCTACACACAAATTTGAAGAGACATGTCAGACATATCCAATATGCAGAGAGGAGAAAACATGCTGATAGGTTCTCTATATTGTGACCATAACTGGTGATCATTGTAAGAAATAGTCTTCTACCAGGAGTGTAGTGGAGTCTAGGATATAATAACCTGTATATTGCTAATAATCTGGAATAAACATATAAAAACTTTTATTACATAAATGAAGATATCACTGTTTAATATTACAGGAAAACAGGAGGACACTGAATGTTATAAGGCATGCAGCTCCTCAGGGAAGATGTCCACCAGAAAATGGAGGCATCCATGTCCAATTCACTGAGATCAACACTGAAGAAGTGGTCACCTCCTCTAAGAGTAAGTTCTTAGCAATTAAGTCTATGATTCCTTAAATATGTAAAATATATGCATGAGAAAAGTAACCATCATAGATTACAGGGACATGTCAGTGACATGGACATGGAGAGCACCCTGGATGTCCCTTTCCTGTCATGGCGTAATAGATCATTGATGGGTCATAATAACCTACAAATTGTCCAAAAAATTCTTTAAAAACAAACATTTTATAAACCTTGATTCCTATGTTCTTGTTCTGTGTTACACAAAAAGGTGAGGACACAAGAAGGTGAGGACACAAAAAAAAGTGAAAATGAAGCTCCTAGGGCAGTGATGACCAACCTTTTGATCTTTGTGTGTTAAAATTAGTAAAATAAGTAACTTTAGTGGTGAGTCACTTCTAGAAAAATCTATAGTTTTGTGATATTTGTGCTATATAGTCCCCTCTTCTATGCAGAGGCTCCTCTTGTTTCACCCCAATTACTACAGAACAGCCTCCTTTATAATAGCCCCTTTCTTCCATTCAGTACCCTCCGCCATACATCCACTGCTTCTCCACTCTATATAGTCCTTTGCTTTACAACCCTCTTGTCTCCCACCCCCACCTATACAGGGCCCCCCCTTTATGCACGTCCCCCTCTTCCACCTCGCTCTATGCACCATAGCTTTTGGCAGGCCTCTACATGGAATGGACCATAGCTATGGGTCCTGTGGGATAACAGACATATTGGGGCATATTTACTAAATATACTACAGTCTGTAATATGTGCACTTTGGGGCATATTTATCAGGGCCTCTGCACCAGCGCCGGCGTATGATAAATATCCCCTTTTGCCTGTGTAGTGTGCAGGGGCGCCAGATTCACGATATGTGGCGCCCGTTCTTCATGAATCCAGCACCCTCTGCACAGAGTGCACCAACTTTTTTTGGTGCACCTGTAACATAAAGGGTAGAACTTATAAACGCACTGGTGCCACAATTGGCACCACAAGGCGTCTTAAATGCCTTGCACCACATTTATCAAGGCTTTTAGACCATTTTTTGGCACTTTCCCAACATGTCTGTTTAAGGGGGCATGGCATCGGGAGAAAGGGGCATGGCTTGAGGAACACCTGTGCGTCCAAAATTCTGGCGCACAGTTTAGACCAACTAAAATTAGGTCTAAAGTAGTGACATTGATAAATCTGGCACAGCAAAAGACTAGTATTAAAAACTGGAGTTACATGCAATATCTGGTACAGCGGCATTACATTACACTGGGCAATCCCTGCGCATGCAGGTCACATGACTCATCCTGGCATGTGCCACCAGCAACAGCCAATAGAATCGCAGGATTTGCTGGTAAACAGGGGAAAAAAACGGCAGTTGGTGCCAGTCTGCGATTGCTCTTCTAGAGATAGGACCGGCTCCCGCTGCTCATCGCTACAGAGAGATTTTGGAGAGAGACCCCGAGCGCCGAAAGGACCGAGGGACGACTGCTAACAGCAAGTCATTTATAGGTAAGGACATGACTTTATAGAAAAATGTTCATTTATGACAGGAAGACGTTGTTAGGGAGTACAGGCCAGGAAACTGACATGCAGTAATACTTGTGGGTGGCTGTAATGGGGACTAGATGAACAGCGGGAGACTATAGATTTATATGGATTCATGTGGGCGACTACGGGCAAATATGTAGACACAGGTGAGATATGGGGGGGGGGGGAGACTTGGGGTAAAATAATAAATAGGAAGTGTATACTATTGTTAAAGATATGTTGTGGTTTGATTTATTGTGTACAGGAAATGATGTGATACATTGTCTACTATCTGTATATATAATTCTCCTCACACATTGTTATATTATCCGAGCAGTCGCAGTGGTGCAGCCAATGGCTCAGTTCCCTATTACATCCATGGACTAACGGAAAAAGGGCAAAACATGGCGCGTGTCATGTGACCCCTAGCATTGGGTAATTAATTGGATTACACGGATGTGTTTAGATGGGACACATCACTTATCTGTGGGAAACCAAATTAGAAATAGGATACAGATCTTTATCATAACTGCTTTACTAGGTGTATTAATATGATGGCATGTGTCTGAGGTAAAATAGTTACCTATGGCTGGGGTATATGTTCTATAGTTACCTATGGCTGGGGTATATGTTTCATAGTTACCTATGGCTGGGGTATATGTTCTATAGTTACCTATGGCTGGGGTATATGTTCTATAGTTACCTATGGCTGGGGTATATGTTTCATAGTTACCTATGGCTGGGGTATATGTTTCATAGTTACCTATGGCTGGGGTATATGTTCTATAGTTACCTATGGCTGGGGTATATGTTTCATAGTTACCTATGGCTGGGGTATATGTTCTATAGTTACCTATGGCTGGGGTATATGTTCTATAGTTACCTATGGCTGGGGTATATGTTTCATAGTTACCTATGCCTGGGGTATATGTTTCATAGTTACCTACAGCTGGGGTTTATGTTCTATTGCTACCTATGGCTTAGCTATATGTAAAAACGGAAGCCTGTGGCTGAGGTGTCTCTAGGTGATGTAAATGGGGGCCTGCATAGAGGTAATTATATCAACATCTTAAATAAAGTTAAGTGTAAATTGAAAAAAAAAACAACAACAAAGGACATAGTGATGATATTAACTGTATATAAAGTAAAGTTGCTTTTTTTCTTTTAACTTTCAACTTTATTAACAAAAGCGATACTTGGCAGCCATATTACAAATCACCTAGCAACAGTCAGTCATATAAATCCACTTGCAGAGAATAGTTATAATAAAGATTCTATATTTTTTTTTTAGTTGTCTACTGGTTGTGTCCTCTATACCCACCAACACATGTATGTCACCCAGTTATGTACCTAATTTAGTCCTATTGGATAAAGCACATAGATGACAAAGAACTGAATCATGGGTTGTACCATTCTACATTCTGACAATGTGTGAGAAGAGTTTTAAATGTTTAAATATAGACGATTTTCTATTGTATATACAAATTAACACAAAAATAAATAAAAGTAAATAAAAATATAAAACAAAAACTGGAACAGCCCTTTAAAAACAAAGATACGGGTGACTATAGACTAATATAAATATAAAAAAAAAAAAAGAAGAAACCGGTAAAATAGCAATATTTAAATATTTGTTGATAAATTTGGGAAAACAGGTAACATCATAACAGTTATATCCAACATGTCATACATGAATAGTCGTAGGTATCCACACATCCGCACATATTCATGGATTCTTTCTCTTCACAGTCCCCGGGAGAGGCCATGAGGAAAAGAAAGAGAGAATTGATTGATCTTTACAATCAGGAGTCGTAAGTATCAGAGATTTTATTTCCATATCACAGATGTGGATTATTTCTCAGAAACAGCGCCCTCTACCTCCACTGGCTATATCTGGTATTACAGCTCAACTAGAACTGAGCTGAAATATCAGATTAATGTAATGGATAACATGGCTCTGATTATGGAAATTAATACAACAACCATTTCTTACTCCTTACAATGTTCCAGAACACAAATTATAGTATATTATTACTATATCTCTCCTCTATCACAGTGCACAACCCGACAGCCCAGAGGACACCAAGAAGAAGAAGATGGACACCGGCATGCCACTGCCAGAAGAACGGACTGCCTTCTTCACCCTCCTCGGTAAAATCCTCCAGAGGAGAGGATGCTGAGGGCAGAGGCCATCGTACAAGATTTAATGGGTTAAATTGTATATTTTTGGCTGCCACATCTGACAAGCACACATAACATACTCACATTATACATATTCCCCCTCCCCCCCAGGTGTCAGTAAACCTGCCCCAATGTGACTTAGATGTACACAGTCAGGGCCCTGCCACAACAATTTATTATAGAAGGGTCCCAGCTTTCACACCCTTGGTACACCATTATTGAAAATGGAGCAAAATGCCCCAGTTTTAATAACGGTCCCACTGTATTTTAAGTGTAATATTTTATCTGGATATTAGGTAAGACACTGGAACATTTGTGAGATAGATGGAACATATATAACCTTATTTCCATTGTTCATAGAGGATGAGCTCATCAGGAGATTCCTAGACAGGGACAGCTGCCTCCGGATGTCGGACAAGGTATCTTTACTATACTGAGGGAAAGTAGGGAAAGATATCAGTAACATAGGAATACATAGTATACAGTATATATAGATACGTATATATATACTGTATAAGATTATGTATGTAGACAATAACTCTATTACCGTTGTCTAATGCTCCTTCTCCTCCCCCCAGTACCTCCTCGCCATCGTCCTGGAATATTTTCGGAGAACCAAGCTCCGCACCGAGGAATATGGCACTTATTTCTTCCCCAGTCTGTAAGTTTTCTTTTCTTTTACCATAGTATAACATGTTCCAGGTTCAGGATATTGATGACCGATCCGCACTGTAGGATAGATCATCAATAGCAAATAGAGTGTCTGACAATCAGGATCTTACTGGATAATCTTATCATTTGTTCTTCTAGGTTTTTAGGTTGCCAGCTGGAAGAAGACCTGGATTTCCACCGTGAGATGTTCCTCTGGGTCCCTGGATCGACCTGGACCATAAAGAAGGACCACCTGCTGAGGAGACGGGACGAGCTGCTGAGACGTATGGGATTCCAAGCTTGGGTTGGTAAGGAAACATGTGATCTAATTATGGCACAGGACCCCGACCATTGGGCATGGAAGCGCAACAGGAAAGACTTCCACAGCCGGGCCGTGCGCTGGTTCCGGAGAGATCCACAAGAGTTTTCCATCAGAGGCCCCTGGATCACCCCTCCACCCTGCTCGCTGTGTGCCACCACTCTGCATCCGTCCAAGGAGGAGGAACCTGAAGACCCAAGGAAGGAGGAAAGCCCTGGATGAGGAGGTAATACACGCACATCACTACACACATTCATTCACTGTACAGACACATAATATCACTACACACAATCATCACACTACACACACACCACACTACACACACACAATCACTACACACACTACACACACACTGAAACGTATGTTCTAGAGGTGACCGCCCTTAGTATACCCAGAGGAAGGGCAGGGCGGCGGCCATGGTTTCCCTGCAGGTTTCCTCCACTGGGGGTTTTTCCTGCCCTGAGTGTCGCTGTCCGCTCCTAGTGAGTGATGGGGGGTCACCAGCACATATAAAATACACTAATAGTTATAATAAACTATACATACTTTATACATACTCGCTGTGTCTGTGTCGTTCTTTTGTTTCTTGTGTTCATAATTAATCTGAATTCACAGTGTGGGTGATAGGAGGTCCACAGGAATCCAATATCATGATCCAATAGAGTGTTCTGTGGAATTCTTGAGGTGAAAGATGGCCTCAAACAGCAAATGAAAAAGTATCAGGTGTCTGCCAGGGATAGAGAGTCAGGGAACGGCTTTGAAACAGGGTTTGGAGTAGAGGTTCAGAATGGAGTTACAGGGTGAAGGATGGGTACAGAGAACAGGCCCATTTACAGTTTCAGGGTTCTGGATCAGGTTGGGGTCCCAGATCAGACAGGATACAAGGTTCAGGGCAGTGGATCATGTTGGGGTTTCAGGGTTCCGGATCAAATAGGATACAAAGTTCGGATATCCGAATCAGGATGGGGTTCCAGATAAAGCAGGGTACATGTACAGGGTTCCAGATTAAGCTGTGGTTTAGGGAAACGGCTCAGGCTGGATACAGCCTCAGGGTTCCATATGCACAAAAGTCATAAGAAGAACCAGTCTTGAGTAAACTGGGAATAAGCCATTTATCCTGGACGCCACCCTAGCAGCTGACTGGATAGCTCCTGCATCACTCAACACATCGGTGAGACTAACTCTAAGAACCACCCAACTTTCCAGGGAACAGGTGCAGGCTTGGTTTTTACGGTTGTCCCTGTGCTACTTTATTCTTTGGGTTGGTACAATCAAAGGGATACTAAATTTATGTATTTTTTATAATGTTTTTCATACACTCAAAATGAAAACCTCCTGTACAAAAGAAAAAAATCTTAATTTTGCCATCTTCTGGAGCTAAGAACTTTTTCATACTTTTCATACAAAATGCTACCATTTTTAGGTCTGTACAGCCTTTTGATCACATTATCACATTTTTATTACATCTTTTATATGTTGCAAAAAAGTGGCATTTTTGAATTTAGGCACTATTTTCCGTTACAGGATTTAACGCCGGGAATAACCGTTATTATATTTTGATAGATCGTACATTTTGGGAAGCGGTCGGTACCTAACATGTTTATGATTTTTACTGTTTATTTATACTTTGTATTAGGGAAAGTGAGGTGATTAGCACTTTTTTGGTTTTTCATTTATCTTTTAACTTTTTAACTACCAGAATTAGTTAGATTTCTTTAAAACCCTTATACAGGCGTTCCCCTACTTAAGAACACCCGATTTACAGACGACCCCTGTTACAAACGGACCTCTGGATGTTGGTAATTTACTGTACTTTAGCCCTAGGCAGTAATAAACAGTTATAACAGTTATCAAAGGTGTCTGTAATGAGGCTTTATTGTTAATCCTGGTTCTTATAGCAATCCTACATTTTTAAAATCCAATTGTCACAGAGACCAAAAAAAATTTGACTGGGATTACAATGATAAAATATACAGTTCCGACTTACATACAAATTCAACTTAAGAACAAACCTACATAACCTATCTTTTACGTAAGGACTGCCTGTATCCAACAAACTATAGTCATGCACTGACGGTTAACGTAAAGCTGCAGGACTCCATCTATAATGGATTGTTTATGGTATTGGTTAAACCTTATTGGGAAGAAACACTTGGGGTCTTAAGACTCCTGGACCTGTATCCTCTGAACGCCCTAAAGTACTGGACCTGGTCATGCATATAGGATATGAAGGGAATTATAGCATAAATAAATCTAAAGTCAACAAAATGCAATATCCACCTGGGTGTTCTATATGTTTACAAAATACAACAACGGCCCTTTGTTATAGAATCTCCCTGAACTGTATTTTGTATAATTTATCGGCTTTCTCAAAAATAAACAGCTGACAATGCGCTGCCGAGATGAATCCATGTGGTACTAAACCTTTCTACACCTGTGTTGCCAGAAAATACAGAAGTTACATCCCAGAACCCTACTGAAATATTTACCGCCCTTTCATGAAAATTAAATCACAGCTCTTACCCATTGGGGTTCATGTTCAATTCAGTTTCTCTGTAAAAATCACATGGACTTTTGTATCTAAAATCATTAAATCGCTTTAAATATGTTTGAAAACCAGGAAAATTGGATAAGAAGCCCCTTCCCCTTTCAAGTAGTAGATTCCATATTTGGGTTATTTTACATTAAGGAAATCAAAGTTAAAAAGATTATGATTAAAAACCTCATTCCCGATGCTTTCAGATTATAAAACATGAGCAGAAGCTTTCTAGCTTATCACAGAGAGAATAAATCTTACAGTCCACAGGCAGCTGTATAGGGGACATTCACTAAAATGGGGAAATATACAAAGCTCCTTCATGTGATTTTAAAGACATCCACTTTTAAATAGTAAAATCTTTGGAATGCAGGGGCGTTAGTTCTCTAACATGGGGTGGGTAAAGCCCATTGGTGCTGGGCCGTTTAGTTTGACATTTACTGACTACATACGGTACGAGAACTTATTGTGGGGAAAGAGAGGGGACCTTCCGTCAGCTTTAAAGGGGTTTGTCCATGAAAGAAAGTTCTCAAATTTTAATCCCCTAGTGATGTTTACATAATAAAGCTCATTTTTAACCCCTTACTTTACAATTTTACTCAGTTTTATTGCTGTTTTAGCTCCTGTCACTCAGTGACGGTCAGTGTAAGATTCTAGGGTGTGAATGGGGACTCTCTAAGGAGACACTTCATGATTCCTCTCTGCTATGGGATGCTGTGCGCTGACATGTGCTTAGATTATCAGGATAGAGGTTTATCTACACTTTCATTTTGCTACTGAACATTCTACTTGTATATGACATATAGAAAAAATAATAATAATTCCTTTATCTATATAGCGTACACAGATTACACACCGCTGCACAGAGCTTGCCAAATCACTCCCTGTCCCCATGGGGCTCACAATATAATCAACCTACCAGTATGTTTTGGAGGAAACCGGAGGACACCCACACAAACACAAAGAGACCATACAAACTCTTTGCAGATGTTGACCTGGATGGGACTTGAACCCAGGACTCCAGCGCTGCAAGACTGTAGTGCTAACCCCTGAGCCACTGTGCAAGAGAGATGAGAGATGACAGATGATGAGATCCATGAAATAGATACAACGCACAATGACACACTTCAGCTCTGCTACATCTAAGCTATAACACACACAGAGTGGCCCCGCCCTCCTCCTCCCGGATAAAAACATCTTATCTGCAACTTGTAGAGTAGGTCTCTGCACACTACTGCTTGCTGGCAGGAAGTATCTGTGTGATAGTCTAAGAGCCGGCTCTTGATCATGAATGACGATAGTCGGTGGCACACTTAACCCCGCCCAAAATTGGCTCACCACGCCCCCTTGAACCCAATACAATCAGGTTAACAGTGGAGTGGTGTGGGGTGATTAACTAGTCTGTGGCTCCCTATTATACATGTAATAGGGAGCCATTCAGGAGCCAGCTCTTCTTATTGAGCTGGGACTAATGAGCCAGCTCACTAAGAAGAGCAGTAATTCCCATCACTAGTGTGTGAGCTCATCTTGTAATGGAGGGGGGAGGGGATAGACAGGAGAAGCTATTGAGAAAAATCTGTCCCACCACCATAATCAGAAGATTTACAGTCAGATCTCACATTATTAGGGCTGTGAGCATGGAGAGAAGAGGAAGCCGCAGAGATAGCTGAAGTGCAGGCAGTGACAATGAGCCATGTGTGTGGTGATGGACAGTATATTAATAAAGGCGGCTGCTGTTGGACTTTTCATTAGTAAGGCGAGAGTGCTGCTGGACATTACATTAGTGAGGGGAGGCGGCTAGACATTTCAATAGTGGGGGGAAGCAGCTGCTGGAAATTTCAATAGTGAGGGAAAGCTTCTGCTGGACATCTCATTACTGAAGGGAGGCTGCTAGACATTTCAATAGTGAGGGGCGGCTGCTATGCATTTCACTAGTGAGGGGGAGGCTGCTGGACATTTCATTAGTGAGGGGAGGCTGCTCCTGGACATTTCATTAGTGAGGGGAGGCTGCTGCTGGACATTTCATTAGTGAGGGGAGGCTGCTGCTGGACATTTCATTAGTGAGGGGAGGCTGCTGCTGAACATTTCATTAGTGAGGGGAGGCTGCTGCTGAACATTGCATTTGTGAGAGGAAAGGCTGCTGCTGAACATTTCATTAGTGAGGGGAGGCTGCTGCTGAACATTGCATTTGTGAGAGGAAAGGCTGCTGCTGAACATTTCATTAGTGAGGGGAAAGGTTGCTGCTGGACAGCACATATATATACAGGGGTGTGCTGCTAGACAGTACATTAATACATTATTACAATGAATACATTAATAAGGTGGTTGCTGCTGGGAAGTACATGTATAAGGGGCCTCTTGCTGGACATTAGATATATATGTCTGCATATACACACACAGCTCTGCTGTTCTCCCTATATATAAATATATATACATATACACACACAGCTCTGCTGCTCTCCCCATATATAAATATACATATACACACATAGCTCTGCTGCACTCCCTATATACACACACAGCTCTGCTGCTCTCCCCATATATAAATATATACACATATAGCTATGCACCATTGCTTCCCCTGCATTAGACCAGCTCCATCTGTTTCCCGGACAGATCCCCCGCCCCCGCACATGTGACACATCACGTGCTTATGACATCATCACAGGTCCTCTCCCCAGCAGGAGCTCGGCCGGTGCCGTGCGGCTCAGTGTCCGGGACAATGAGCGATGATTTCCGTAGAGCCGAGTCTGGCACCCAGGTAACCGGGCAGGAGGCTCCGGGGATACACGGCCTCTCACACCTCAGGCGGCAGGGACCCTTTAAATGGGTTCAAACCTTTCGGACCGGACCATGTGACGTCATCCATAGCGGAACCAAGACCTAACCATGTGACCTATGCACTGCGCCTGCTCTTAGACCGGGTCACGTGACAGTGTGACATCATGTGGCGCTGCACCCGCAGTTATAGATACTGAGCAGTGGTGAGGCAACACAGAGGCGGTGACTGATGACGTCATGATGTCATCTACTGTGATGTCACTGTGCAAAGGACCAGTCTTTGTATGGAAGTAGCTGTTGCCACAGTACATCTGTCTAAGTGGCCATCCTGTGTGACCCCCACAGCCCGGCTGCAGCTAGCCTTACTGCCCCCCGGGGCACAGAGTCATATGGCATCACCCCTTGCCCCCCAGATAAAACAAATATATGGTGTATAAAATCTAAAATACGTGACCATTATCCCCTTCTATACATTCACCAATACAGTCCAGGTACAGTATGTCATGGGTTTAGGAGATGAAACTTCTTCATAGATTGCGTTTTACAAGTTACACCCTGTTCACATCTGCATCTAGCCCTGTTCAAATGCCACCTGTGACACCTCCCTCAGGGTGATGCCACAACATTGCGTTCTTGGACCCTTTTAAAACGGATACATTTTTGTAAGGTTACCATGCCTTTGGGTGAGGCCACACATGGCGTTTTGAACCTGTTTTGGGGCCGTTTTTTTAAGCATGTGTTTTTGACTGGTTTTACCAATTATCTTAATTAAAACAAGTCAAAAAGTTTTTTTATTGGACTGCTTAAAAACAGCCCCAAAAATGATGGTCACCTATTATATCTTAAACCAACATGTGGGTGTGGCTTGCCTGATTACATTGCTTTCTGCGTTGTATTTACAAAACACATGCGTTAACATAGTGTTTACAAACAAATGTTTTAAGGTGTGCGTTAACACATGCAATGTTGACAGAAATGTAATCGGGCAAATCTCCACTTCTCGGCTGTTGTGATCCGTTTGAATAAGCAAGTGTTAAAGCCACGTGTGACCACGCGTTAAAAAACCATGCTTGTGTGTATGAAAAAAATACATTCATTTCAATGGGTCAGAGTGCAATGCAAGTTCTACACGTCAAAAGCACAAGCAGAACAGGCACGTGAAAAGGGGCCTTACCCAACTATTCATACTAACTTGTAGCATGTGAAAGATGAAAGATCCAGAGCTTGGGACATGGCATAAGCCCAGCAGCACCGCTCTCCTACTCCTTGTGTACACAGCCCTGTACATCTAGTACATCTGGTTCTGACTACAAAGCAGGATCATTGCTACACAACAGAAAGACACTGCTGTTGTATTTACAGTCTGGGAAATTTAAGGAGAGGTAGAGGGGGTGCTGGAGGACAGCACAGCATGGACACACATGCATTGCTAGGAAAACCTGGGATCCCTGTACTTTGCCTCCCCCTAACTGCTTTGTGCTGCCGCCTGAGGCAATTGTCTCACTTGGTAGGTGCGGGAATGCCCACAATCTAGAAAATCAATGATTTTCTTCTGATCATTATTTTTCATCAGTAGTGGAGTGGATCCTACAGATATCTTTACCATCTTTACTTTCCACTCATGCATTTGGCTTATTAATACTTATAGAAACTACTGACCAGAAGTTGTTGCATTTCCATTTTTAACTTGCTTAACTTTTTATTTTTGCTGTTACACAGCTATATGAGAGATTGTCATTTTCCTAGTATCACTATTTAATATTCTATGCAATGTACTAGGAAGATGTATAAAAAACACCATTGTGCTTTCACCGCCCAGATGACACCCGCCCTTTATTCTTTAGGTTGATATGATCACAGAGATACCAAATTATACCAGAACCATCTGCCATACTGTACAGTATTTAAAGGGATTGTCCAATTTTAGCAAATCATTTCTATTGTTTGTGTAATGAAAAGTTATACAGCTTTCCAATATACTTTCTGTATCAAATAGTCCCTGGTCATGTGATGTCACACAGGCGCACGCCTTGTTATATCCCTGGTCATGTGATGTCACACAGTGGAATGGCTCGGTAAATCCATGGTCTTGTGATGTCACACAGGTGCATGGCTCGGTATATCCCCGGTCATGTGATGTCACACAAGCGCACGCCTAGTTATATCACTGATCAGGTGATGTCACACAGGTGCACGGCTCGTTATATACCTGGTCATGTGATGTCACACAGGCGCACGGCTTGGTATTCCCCTGGTCATGTGATGTCACAAACAGCTTATTATATCTCAGTTTTGAGAGAGGAAGTGATACAAAAAGTACATTGGAAACTTGTATAGCTTTTCATTACAAAAGCAATATCAATTATTTGTTAAAATTGGACTTTTCTTGTACTTTTCTTTACTGTTTTTCAGCTCCTTGCAAGACTGGAGGGACGCGCCTCTCTGAAGGAACTGGAGCCCTTGCTCTTTGCCAGTGGAGATTGCCCTTTACATGGTAATTTATTCAGAATTTCATGGAACAACTTTATAGTGTGGTTCAGGTGACTACCAGAAACAGAGGAGGAGTCTTCCTTAATAGACTGTTTAGTCATTTGTAGAAGTGTAAGCAGCTGTATTAACAGTTTCATAGCTGCTTACACT
This sequence comes from Engystomops pustulosus, assembly GCF_040894005.1. Classification (NCBI taxonomy): domain Eukaryota; kingdom Metazoa; phylum Chordata; class Amphibia; order Anura; family Leptodactylidae; genus Engystomops; species Engystomops pustulosus. Next base: position 177,082,861 of record NC_092415.1, on the reverse strand, counting down.
TCTAGAAATGAAGGAAAAGAGATTCAAACAAGGCAAACGCATGTTTAAGAAGGCCCCAAAAACTCACCGTTTGACCGCACCCTCATCAGAGCTGTGTAATATAACGATCCGTGCACCTGTGTGACATCACATGACCATGGACCGTTTTTTATCTACAGGAAGTAAACCATGGAGTCTCTGTAGGTCCATACTCCCACTCGTACTGGTAACACTGGTTTAGTTATTTATATATTTCTCTGAAAAATAACATTATAAAGTGTTTCTTTTTTTCCAGTATGGATCCATAATAGAGTAGCCAAAGAATTTCATGGCCCAAATTGTATCTTCTATGTTACATATAATGGAAGGTCCCGAGACATTACATACAATGTGTAAATGATGACCTTGTCCCTTCTACAGAATTATCTGTATGTTTTTGACAAAAAATGACCATGGAGGTGGAACAAGAGCCATGGGACCCACTTTTTAGATTTTATGGGGGTCCAGTGGTTGGCAGTCAGAAGTTAAAGGGATTGTCCAAGACAGAATTTTTTTAATATATGGGCTCCAGAGAGTGTGAAAATAGCAACCTCTACTCGCCTCTCTCCAGTGCTCCTGTACCCCTCATCACTGCCAGCCTCTGTTTGTGCCATGTTGATGGTGCACGCAGATTACAGCCTAAAAAATGTTTCTGCCATTGCTATGCCACTGCTGAGCCTCTGTATACCGAAATACTCATGGTTAGATGGGTAGCACTGTGCTAGACCGGAGAGGGGTAAGTATAGGGTGTTTGCTGTATTTACACCAACTGGTGCCTGCATACAAAAAGGTCCCATCCCAGACAACCCCTTTAATTTTTTTTACTTATTTATCCTATGTTCAGACAGTCTGTTGAACCCCTAGTTACAGACGGACCTCTCTCCCCACTGTGACCTCTGGTGAAGCTCTCGGGATGTTACTTTACTCCCAGACTGCAATGCTCAGCTGTAAGATGTCTGTAATGAAGCTTTATTGATAATTCTTCTTCCATTACGGGAAAAATTATTGAAAATCCAAAACTTTGTCTGGAGCTTCAATTAAAAAATATACAGTTCCGACTTGCATACAAATTCAACTTAAGTACAAACCCATGGAACCTATCTTGTACATTACTCAGGGACTGCCGTTATAGTCTCTATAATGTATAGTCTTATGGATTGTCTAATGCTTTGTTTAGAAGCTGAATATAAACTTTTCCTAAGGTTCTTCGGGTCTTCACACGCAGGTGATATCATTGAGTTCCATGGTCCAGAAGGCTCTGGAAAAACAGAGATGTTTTGCCATCTTATCTCCCGGTGTATTTTGCCAGTGTCAGAAGGTGGCTTACAAGTTGAGGTCGTCTACATAGACACAGACTATCACTTTGACATGCTTCGTCTAGTCACTATACTGGAGCACCGCTTGTCACGTAGCGACGAAGAGACTGTGAAGCAATGTCTGAGCAGGTTTTTCCTCGTCTACTGTAGTAGTAGTATACAGCTGCTCCTCACACTTTACTCTCTGGAGAACATGTTCTGCAGTCGTCCTTCTCTGTGTCTATTAATCATTGATAGTCTCTCGTCTTTCTACTGGATTGACCGGAATAACGGAGGAGAGACCGTCTCCAGGCAGGAGGCTAACATTCGGAAATGCATAGAGCTTCTCGATAAGTTGATCAAGGAGTACAAGCTGGTGCTCTTTGCCTCCACACAAACTCTAATGCAGAAGATGCACAACGAGAAGAGTGAAGCGTCAAATTCTGAGAAGTCCTCTGTCGTAGACTTCAAACCCTATCTGTGTAAACTGTGGCAGAACGTCACTACAAACAGAGTATTTTTCTCCAAAGAACTAAAACATGAGAGTGATAAGGCGACATTTTCTGTGACTTCCTGCCACCTGAAGAGCAACAATGTCATCAGGCGCTCATTTGTCATAACCGAAGCTGGAGCAGAGTTTATTCCATAATCCTCTGGACCTTCCATATTCAATGGAAGGCTTCTTCATTCATGGTATCTGTGAGATTTTAGCTTTTTATGTTATGTTCAGTGTAGCCAATGAGAGAATCCATAACGATATAACTAATTTATCGGGTCTAATAAAGTTCCTATTTTTGTCTTTGGATGTTTTTTCTTCCTGTTATAGCGTTCACAATGTCGGATTAAATTTTTTATTTTAATAGATTGTCTTTGAACCCTTGAGGTCTTTTTGGTTATACAACAAACTGCAATACTATTGTATTGTAGTATACAGACCACCCCACTTATAGATGACTCCTAGTTACAGTCGCACCTCTGAATTCCCAAAGATTAAATGATAAAACATAAGAGTTATAAAAGGTCATGTGACCAGGACCAAAAAACTTTTGTCTGGAGTTACACTTACAAAATATGCCTGTTCTGACCTGCACATAAATTCACCTTAAAGGAAACCTGGCAGTTTACCTAACCCACACCAACTAAACATAACTTTGAAAACTGCTGTTATACAGAAGTACAACTATCCCTATATTGTTATTCCCAATGCTTAAGGGAATAAAGTTCCACAGTCCATTAGCTACATCAGGTTTCTGTGTCATTGTTTTCCATCATGAAACAAAACTCTCAATAGGAAGTATGGACAAAAAAACTTTAGGAAATATTAACTATGGGAGTGACTGTGGGAGTCTGTATTGGGTGCTTTATTAGTCCATAACTATCCATACTACTGTTGGTGGTATAAAAGGCTCCCTCCTATATGTCCTATTGACTCAAAGGACATCTATTACCAGGATGAAGATTTGTAAGCCAAGCACACTGACATACTGGTGTGTTTCCCCTCTGGGAGGATCCACTCTTTTTTAGCTTCTTATGCCCTTGTTTTAAGGAAAAAAGCTTTAAAAATTATTCAAATGATCCTGTGGAGCTCTAGGCTACACATTACACATATGTAGCCCCTAAAGCTCATTTGCATAATTGTAAATTATTTTAATTTTTACATTTTTTGTAAAATCCAGGGCATAAGAAGCTAAAAGAATATTTATATCCTGCTTTCAGTCCTTCATCCTTGTGGTAGATTTCCTTTAAAGTGTTTGTCCAGTGACAAGTTAGCCCCTATCCAGAAGGCATACTTGCTTATCTGTTGGGCTGTCAGTGATGGGACCCCCACGGATGATGAGAACGGAGGACTATTGTACCCCAGTTCAAAAGAGCAGCCAGTCGCGCATGCACCCTGCTGCTCTATTCATCTCTTTGGCACCAATACTCCGCTATATCTGTCAGTTCTGTAGACAGTGAATGGAGCGGCAAGGTGCATGCAAGAAAGGCCCCTCCCTTCTTTTGGTGTGCAATGGAGATACAAGGACCCCTGTTCTGTGATCCGTGGGGGTCTCATTACTCGGAACCCTATTCTGTGGAAACGGTCTGGACAACCCCTTTTAATGGAGCTGCAGGGTGCCACATCACTTCACCACTGCTGGATTCACTCAGAACCCCATACCACTGTCTGTGGATAGCCCCTTTATATTTATCTAGTAAATATTCACTGTTACTTTATTTTTATCCAGGACTAAATGCTCTGCCTATAATTATTCCCTGAGTAAATGCACAATTATGTTGTCATCATAAATCACACTACATCAAACAGATATTGAATAAATCACTTTTTGTTCTAAGCGCATTCCAGGACTGAAACTAGAAGAACATCTCTCCTGTCCCTAGTGTATGGAATATGTCATTTACCTAACCTGTAGGATCCAGGAATACAAAGCATATGTACGGCTTTTGTTTCAGGCTTGCCGTTTATTTCACAATTTACATTAAAAAGTGTGAAATCTGCAGTTAAAAGCTACAACATAATAGTCATACTAAAAAAAAAATCATGACTCCTACACCTGCAGTCACTCCAGAGCCTGTAGTCATATCCACATGTGCTATAAAGGTCCATTAGATGCTTCACATCTCTAAATGGGAGTCCAGCTGTAGGGAGACTGGAATATGCAATATTGTCAGGAGTTTTACCCCTACAGAATATACCAGTTCCCTCATATCATTTCAACTTAAAGAGAACCTGCCTTTCAATCCACCAAAAATAAATACTTCATAATTAATAAAAAATGATTAAAAAGCATTGCTCTTATCCCTAAATGGTTGCTTTCCATGGCTGCAGTGTTAAAAAATAACATTGCATACAAACTTATATGCAATGATATTAATCATATCAATCAGGAGTCCTGCATATTAAATGTTACTTGCATTGCCCCGCCTCCTTGTTTCTGATTGACAGGTCTCACTGCTAGGACAAGCTGCTGTATGGAACCATCTCCCAATATTCAATTACAGACATTTACAGCTCCAGTTATTTATTATTAGGGGTAGAAAAAGCTGTGTCAAATGGTACCGGTTCTGGAACATTGAGAGATAGCTTTCTTACATCAAGCAATTCATGTCATGTGACCAGGGTGATGGGTTTTGCAAATCCAACCCATGTATTGATCTAATCACATGAAATAATATTATGCCTACATGGAAAATGAGGTGAACTAGAAGTCCATGGAGGCATGCTGTGATTTCATGTGATAAGATACATACATAGGGGTTGATTTTCAAAAAGTTAGTGGTTAAAGTACCTTAGATGACATCAACATGGTCACATGACATAAGGGCCAGAATACTAAGAAGAGACATGGAGAGAAACGGCTGGACTTGGCGAGTCAGCCGTTCTGACTTGCAGCTGTATGCCAGGTAAGGGAACAAAGTTGATTTTATGGGGATGTGAGATAAACATTTTTTAGCTAAAAGAAGGGTGGCAATTAGTTAATAGGGCTCTATGGGAACCCGTCAATAGCTGTATATTTGAAAAATGTAACAGGTTCCCTTTAAGAACACACTTACAGAAACTATTATGTATATAACCAGAGGACTTCCTGGAACTTCTGTCCAAAATAAACAAGGTCTATATTATGTTACATACACCAGGATCCACATGCAACTGGTTAAACATTACACATTTCCTCCTAAGACCTTCCTAATAATATTCTGATTGTCCAAGTCTTCCTTCACCTTGCCTATAGTATACAACAACCAAACAAAAATACATGAAGTATTCACCACCTAAACAAGGCCTACACCAAGTCTTGCCAGAAAAGCAAATCCAGAACAACTCCCGACCACCCAGTATATGGCTGGAGATGAGAGATTTAAAGAAGACAAAATGTTCCTGGTTGTAATATTCCATTCATTGCTGAAAAATAGACCCTCTACAGCCAAGTCCAAATGTCAACCGAGGCAATGAAAGAGAAGTCCGGCATCTGTTCAACCACTACATCATTTTATTCATTCCGATGGAATTATTATCCATTCGTTAGAAGCACAAATTTTTTAATGCCACTTAATTTTAGAAAAACATGTTAAACCTGTTTAATCCTGCCTCGAATCATTTCCCCGTCACTGAGCGGCTCTCGGCTCCGTCGAGTCTTACTAATAATTACTGTTGACTTTTAAGAGTCTCGGGCTCAATTTTCAGGGACAAAAATATATTTTCCTTTTTCCCTTAACGAGTGTTTTTATTAATATGTAGCTGTCAGTGATCTCTTTACTTCCAGATGCCCGTAGCAGAGGAGCGGAAAGGGTTAAGGGCTCGGAGAAGGAACTGACAATGGTTTAATAACGCTTTATAGAAGTTGGCTCACCATTAGACAAACAAAGTGTCATTCTCCCCCCGAGTCGTTATTGGCATCAGTCTACTGTAGTCAGTATTTTACTGCAACCGTTTTCAGTCCCAGTTTCGGGCCAAGTCATTTTGAATCGGAAAGTGTGACACAACTTCCCTAAGAAGTTTTGCATGTGTACATTAGGACTTTATTAATGATGGAGCTGCTTCCCTCATTAAAACTTTTCATATATAACAGACCCAGAGTATAAACAGGGCCATAGTCTGCACTGGAGCAATTATTTCCAGGCTCGTCTAGTGAAGTTCTAGGAAACCTTAGGGTTACTTTTTTTTTTACTACTTGTAAATTACAAATCTCCCTCCAAGTCATAAACTGAATAGTAAGGGCTGTGGAGAATTCTGCTACTATCATATTTGAAATAATATTCAAAAAAGTTATTACATTTAAGTGCTGAACTAGATGGAAAGTGGATGTGCAAGCATGGCCATCTCTCCATTTCGGAGAAAAGGACTTGGGAGGGGGATCTTGTTGGTGGTCCCAGAGGTTGGACCTCTACCTACTATATTTATATCATGAAAAATGGCTTGTCCTGGTAGTAGAGATCCCTTAAAGGGAACCTGTCACCACAGGCCTCATTTTCACTAAAGACAGGTTGCAGAAGCCCCTCACACCTGCAGTGCAAAAATACCTGTTTGCCTTTTATAAGCATTTGCATTACAATATAATTGTGTGATATAACTTACCTTGCATCCTGACAGAATCCTCTGTGTAGTCCCAGGGGTTGGGCTTTTTTTTGGATTAAAAAAACAACATGTGACTTGCCTATGCTGCAGACTGCTCAGCTCTTCTCTCCTCCACTGATGTCAGGTTGACCGGGCTGTGAGCTCTGTGAAGGAGCAGGATGGAGGATCTGTACAGGAGCACAAAGGTGGGGGCCAAAAACAGAGGAGTGAGTAACACAGACAAGTCACATGTTGTTTTTTTAAATGCACCCAAACCAAAGCCCAGCCCCTGGGACTACACAGAGGATTCTGTCAGGATGCAAAGTAAGTTATAACACACAATTATACTGTAATGCAAATGCTTATAAAAGGCAGATTTGCACTGCAGGTGTAATAAGCTTCTGTAACCTGTCTTTAGTGAAAATGAGGACCCTGGTAACAGGTTCCGTTTAAGCAAGAAAGACTTTTTGCAACATTAAAATCTAAAGTTCTGTGTTTATACTTATAAAGAAATCTACATAGATCATTCATTACAGAAATAAGATGTCACTTAATTTACAGCATTGTTGTAAACAAAGAACTTTGAATGCGGACTAGAACTGTTTTATCTTCAGCAACCAATCCAGGTTCTGTTTAGTATCGATTTAAAGAGGTTGTCCACTTTGAGCAAATATTAGATATTGTTTGTGTAATGAAAAGTTATACAATTTTCGATTTTCTTTCTGTATTAATTCCTTGTGATTTTCTAGGTCTCTGCTTGCTGTTGTTCTATAGGAAGCTTACTTGTCTACTTCAAGTGCATAAAAACCTGTCCCTGGTCTTTGTGTCACACAAATGCATGGCTCGTTATATAACTGCTCATGTGATTTACACAGGTGCACAGCTTGATGTATCAGAGTAGTCAGTGCTGTGTGTTATAACGAGCCGTGCACCTGTGTGACATCACATGACAAGAGATATAACGAGCCATGCACCTGTGTGACATCACATGACAAGAGATATTACGAGCCGTGCACCTGTGTGACATCACATGACCAGAGATATAGAGAGCCGTGCACCTGTGTGACATCACATGACCAGAGATATAGAGAGCCGTGCACCTGTGTGACATCACATGACCAGAGATATAGAGAGCCGTGCACCTGTGTGACCTCACATGACCATAGACTGTTTTTTATCCAGTGGAAGTAGACAATGAAGGTTTCTATTGAATATCAGCAAACAGAGATCTAGAAAATTGTATTTTATAAAAGTGGTCATATCCTTTAAATATTGTGGCCTCATGGTTAGCATTTCAATCCTTTCTTTGCTGTTGAACTATGCACTTCCCAACAGCTGGTTTGATGGTCAGTGAAGTTATTGGGGGTTATTTATCATTAGACCGGCTCCTTGGGACTATTTTTGGAGCTCTGCTGCCCATCAGACACAGTAAAGTTGCTTTCTTTTATACATGTTCTTATGGGCTATTTTCTGTCTGGGATTTTTTTTTAAAAGTCCCAAAAAAGTCTCAAAATGCATAAAACGTCTCAGCACATAGACCAGCAAGGGACTGGAATGACCATGAGGGGTTGCACTAGCAGCAGTTCTATGTTTAGGTCAGATTAATGAAGAGGTGTGCATAGTCCCGTGAGACTTTTTAGCAGTGAAGTCTCAAAAACCCGCAATGTGACTACTTTGAGACTTTTTTACGCCAAAAAAGGCCAGGAAAACCAATGATAAATAACCCCCATTGTATGCAACAGTAGTGATACTATGGACACTAAGAGGGAGATTGCACCGGCATATGATAAAGCCGCCCCACCACTATTGCAGATACATGAGTCTCATGATGTATCCGCTGGCTAGGGGTTTGTCCTGGCGTAGGTTTCAGTAAAAATCTGCAAACGTTCAGTGGTGAATGCTTGCAGGGTTCGAGAGAATGCGCGGGCATGGAGCAGGAACGCTCCGCCACGCACCAGTGGTGGCTGCGCCTCTTCACGCCCCCTCCACGCACACTGCAAGAAATTGCAGATCAGACCATAAATAAGGCATACTATGCCCAAAACATGTGGGATGTCTAGACTGTATTCCTGATGTACAGCAATGTTTTATAAAGCATATGAAGATTGAATTTTCACCTTCAAGGACACTAGAGTACTGGGCTTTTTGATATTGGATTTACTAACCACCCACCCCCAGGCATATCTTGGTCCAAAGGGAATCTATATACTGTAGCAGTGAGCCGGTTTACCCACGTGTTTGTTTTATCAAAAGTGTGTTTTTGCTTCCTTCACTATTTCAACCAAAAGAAATAAAGGAATGGTATGCCATTATGTCAGTATAGTACTGAATTCAAGAATTTCTGGATTTATCTGTCATTGTGCTCTCTGCGCATTGAGCTGATTTTGTTTCTTTAGTTTACCTGATCATTTCTGCATTATTTTACATGGCCAAATAAGTAGATTAATACAAAGAAATTTATGCTATAAGTAACAGTCTTCTATGAACACTAGCGGAACTAACGAATGAGTTGTAGCCACAGTGCTACTGCAGTGGCAGAGCCGCTGGTTCCCCTTGTCACCATTCATGCTCTGGCGCAGACAGACGCAATCTGATGAGGCGCACGGAACACAGCAACGCAGGAACATAACACGGAGAGACTCTGGTAACACAGGAACACAGAGGGACTCTGGTAACACAGGAACGCAGGAAAGCACAGGTACCCAGGAATACACAGGAACGCAGGAATATCGCTGGGGAGCTTTTTCTAAGGCTGTGAGGCACAACGATCCGGCAGGGGACACAGGAAGGGGCTGGGAATTTAACTAGGAAGGCGGCAGGCCAGCTGGAATTATTGGCGCGCTGGCCCTTTAAATCCTCGAGAGGCTGGATTGCGGGAGCCGCAGAATCCGTCGCTAGAGCCAGGAGAGGTGAGTTCTCCGGCGGAGAGGCTCTGGCAGCACACGGAGGTACACGGGTGCGCCTGCGACCCGGGATATGACACCCGTGTTTGTACACGGTAATGTAATATTATATTTGTATGTGTCCCCTATGAATTGTAAAGCACTGCAGAATTTGATAAAGATTATTATTATGAAATGACTGTAATAGCCAATATTGGGTAAAATAGTTTGGCAGTTTGGCAGACCATTGCACAATCAGTGTTTTTTTCAACTTACTTTTTTTACACCCACATTGCAGACTTTATCTTCCGCTCATCTTTAGGTACATATTGAAATCATATATATCCAGCTCGCAAATCATTTAAAGCTACTTGGATATGACACGTTTTAAGCAACTTTCATTGATAATGTCAAATACTGTAAAGGAAGTAACTTGAGGATCATTTATTACACAAATTCCGTAGGGGATCAGTACTAAATGTTGGTCTGGTTCAAGGACTGGGTATGGGTAATGCAGTCTCAACAGAAAAGAGGGTATAGAGAGATCACAGTAAAATAGTTGCCTAAACATCATATTTTCCCAATTTCACCTTTATATTCACAGCATTGAAAAAAAAAATTGTTTGCATATACAAACTGAATTAACAGATATTTGGCACGGGAGGGTAAGAAAAAATTGGTTTTCATGTTCCTTTGACTATACAAATAGATTTCTCTATTAGCAGCAGGTGCACAATCAATTTTTAATAATTAAAGAATGAATTATAAAGTAACAAAAAGGTCGTACACCAAGAATCATATATTCTGCCCGTTTACCTAATTGGGTGCCTTCAGGAGGCTTTATATTGGAGTTTCAATCTGTCGGACAGAAACTTAGATTAATGAACACAATTCCTGATAAAAGATTTCCCACACAGAGAGAAAGGACAATGGAAAAATATACAATGAACCAAAAGAGAAACGTCAATGGAGAGAGAGAGTTCAAAGAGAGGAGCCATAATGTTGAAGATCTGAGAGGCTGAACCGGGGGACGTTCTAGGTGCAGGTTTCAAGTGCTTTTTACTGAACTTCAATTAAAGTTCAGATACTTTCTGTGAACCTCTGAATACATTGTTACATGGTTCCTGGGACAATGGAATGAGCGAGGGATGCCATACATGGAGACATAAATTACACTTTGTATTCATCTTTAAAAGGCTTTTGGCCATCTGTCTATAGAACTTGTAGAACTTGCCTTTATATGTCTCACAGTCAACAGTTATAAAACAATTTTAATCATAATTTTTTTTTATATGCGTTCTAGCAAATTTTACAAAGATTCAGGATTTCTGGAGCATGTTCTTCATGAATCTGGCGCTCCCTGCACAGCTCCCACAGAGTGCACCAACTTTTTTTCTGGTGCAGCTGATACATTTCTGTCAGACACTGCATGATAAATGTGGTGCGCTGTCCAACTGAGCACCGGAACGGCCCTTTCAGTGGAGAAATTTGTGTTGTGTGAAGAATAGTGCTACCGTGCCACAAAACGGTCGCGTTTGACACATATGTGACACGGACACTTTTTAAATACCTGTGCAAGCAGTTTTCACTTAAAAGAAGATGCAAAAATTGGAGCAAGCACCTTAGTAAATGTTGGCTTTTAAGTAAGAATTATGACAAAAATGTCATAATTAAAGGAAACCTACCACTACAGATCTACCTATTAAGGTAGATCCGGTGGTAGGTGCATCTAACGTATGTAAGTATAGTTTTTTTTAGGGCTAATTCTTTACTCACCTCTATCTTTTCTAATCTTTAATCAGGGTATTTCTAAAGAGGCTACTGGGGCATGGAGTAGCCAGAGCTAAGGCTATGCGGTTCGGCTACTCCGCACCCCAGTAGGCTCTTTGATCCTCCTACCCACATAGCTTACGCAAAGCCGGAGTTCTGCGCACACGCAAAACACAGGCCAGCGGCTGCGCAATCTCGGCTCCAAAGCCGGAGCTACAGCGCATGAGCAGAACTACGGCTACATGGACGAGTGCGCACAGTTCCTTGTAGCTGCACGCTGAAGATATCTGGGTTGGAAGATCAAAGAGGCTACTGGGGAGTGGAGTAGCCGCACCATGTAGCCTCAGCTCCGTCTACTCCACGCTCCAGTAGCCTCTTTAGAAAATGAGCATATTACCCTGATTAGAAAAGATAGAGGGGAGTAAAGGATTAGCCCTAAAAAGAGTTATCCTTACATACGTTAGATGCACATACCACCGGATCTACATTAATAGGTAGATCCGTAGTGGTAGGTTTCCTTTAAGATAATTAAGCTGTTTAGCTTATTCAGTAATCCAACGTTTTTAATTTTGTCCCCCTTGACCAGCTTCTAATAAAGCTTTGCTGTTGCACATCCAAATTTAAAGGGTATTCCCAGAAAATAAATGTTAATGTTTGTATAATTAAAAGTAATACATTTTCCAATACACTTTCTGTATCAATTCTTTATGGTTTTCTAGATCTCTTCTTGCTGTCATTCTATAGAATGTTTCTATGTTTACTTCCAGTGGATAGAAATCTGTCCATGGTCACACAGGTGCACAGCACAGTATCATATAGAGTAATCAGAGCTGTGTGTTATAACGAGCCGTGCACCTGTGTGACGGTCAGATTCCTGTCCACAGGAAGTAAACAATGGAGCTTTTTATAGGGCAGCAAGCAGAGATCCAGGAAACAATGAGGAATTGATACACAAAGTAAATATTGGAAAATTGCATAATTTTTATTATACAAACAGTAATATTTATTTTCTTAAATGGGAAAACCCCTTTAAAACATATTCTCTTTGTTAATATTTCATTAAAAGTCCATGTGCAGATGTGTGGTAGGAACTTGGCCTGCGCTTTTCAAACTCTCTGTTCTTAGTCGTGACACTAAGTTCTTCTGCACTGGATGCAGGGTGGTCCTTAGATTGAATTCCATTTGAGAGATTCACAGCCGTTTTAATCCCTTCAACACCAATTCTTCTGACACCTAAATCTCCAAACCAGTTCAAAGGGTTTTCCAAGAATAGAGCAGAACCTCAGTAACACAGAGCACCAAACGATCCCCACAGATCACTGAGTGTAATTCTGAATGATAACTCAGTCTGAGTTTAAGATTCTGGGTAAGGAATATGCAAACAATTCTCCAAGGTGGAAAAAGATAAGCTATGCCTCCAGCACTACAGTGAATAGGGCAGCTTCCTCTACATTTATGTCCGACCTGCAAGAAGCCTAGTGACATGACGTGGGATGATTCAGTATTTCTTTTCCAGAAGAAACATACAGAACTGTGAACAGGGCTGTTTTGATTTTATTGCATATTATCAGTAAAGTGTAGGGAGCTGCTTCAGCTAGATCGCCCTCAATGTGGAGGCCATCAATGTGTTTCAGTAAAGAGACTAAACTCCTTATGGAGATTTTGCCTTTTCAGGCACCTTTACAGGAATACAGAGTTTTAAAGGCCTCCCATGGGGATACTGATTAAGGCTACATCCACATGAACGTATGCCCACCGGGTTTGTGTCCAGCGCCATGGAAGGAAGAGGGGTCACCCCTTCCCTCTCCATAGCGATCCATTGCGCACAGCCCGTAACACGGGGAAAGATAGGACATGGAAAGAGATGCCTCAGTTCTACCTTAAATGAGGCAACACCCTAAGTCTAGCACTATTTTGCATTAGGGGGTTAAACGCTTGGAATAACCGTTATTATATTTTGATAGATCGGATATTTTGGACCGAGGTTGTCTGATTTATCCTACAATATACTACCATACTACAGGGATTTTTCACATCATCTATTACAATGTGCAAGTCACACATTGTAATAAAAAGGTTAAAAGCAAACAGCCTCGGGTCTTTGTATGACCCAAGGCTGTCGTGGTAACAGATCGTCGCTCCCCAATGTCACAGGGAGCAACGATCTTATATGGCGATTTAAGCCAATATGCTAGCACCGGGTGTTACCAGTGGGTATTTTCTGCAATACCCACCTTATATGGAGAGGGCTAAGCCGTGAGCCCTCCCCATTCACCCACAGCCGAAGTGTGACATACTAATAAGTTAGGGGTTAATCCACATTGTCAGATCACTTTAGCAGTTCTAAGATAAGTGCATACATTCCTTCCCCTCTGATCTGTAGGGAAGGAGCTTCACTACTGAGCATGTACATAATGTGCACTCACATTCATCTCAGAGAAACAGATAACTAAAACTTAAAGCAGCATACAGAGAGAATATACTCTGGACAATTGATTTATACACAGTTTAGAGTAATGTATGCTAAGTATTTACCTGATAAGCATCCCCAGTGGCTGTTTACTGTGATCTGTAGGAGAGGAGCTTTACTACTGAGCATGAGCAAAATGTGCATCCACATTCATCTCAACAAAAAGCCTACATCCTTAGATGTAGACATATATAGAACATTTATAATTTCTTATGAAAAACATATTCAGCACATAATGCAGTGAGCTAATTATAACAATGTAATATATATTATATATATGAGTCAATTTTATCCCTACTCCACAAAAATGGTCATTGTCTCCGACTCCACGACTCTGACTCCACAGCCCTGGTAGATGTGCCATCTGCCCACATCGCTACTCTTTTTGATCTCCAGTTTTGGTGGGGTACCTGCCTAAATATACTCAAAATTAACTAATGTTTACTCTAGTCCTTTTTATATTCCTTCTCTATGTACACTGATTCTTGTCTGATATCTACATAAGTAAATACATTTTCAAAAATTCTAGATTAACATATCAAGCGTTTCCATGCTTGAGAAATATTATTGCATCGGGTTTTATACTGTTTTTGTAATTTAATTAGATTTTTACTTTGAGGATTTATTATTTTGCATGCTGCTTTATTCTTGACTTCTTTCAGCGTTCTGCTTCCCTTAAGGAAGATTAGATATCAATTGCCCTTTAATTTCTACCTAAACAGACTGTTCTAGAAGCTGCTCTGATGTCTAGAACAGCTGTTGGCTATAGCTCCTCTGGGGCAGAAAAAGTCTGTCTTTTTTATAGGCCATATTGATGTTTTATATTGATTTTTGTCATCTCATTTTTATTTTATAGACATTTTGACTTGTTATGCTACATTCAAAATACATTACTACTTTACAAGCCAGCAGCTACATTTCACCCGTGTCTTTAGTCATGTGTAAAAATAAAATATGGTCATTGGGTATTTTAACTCCATTAAAAGCAATGACATACTATTTCTGCTTCCACTGTGTGCTGGTAGAAAATCTAGATTCAAAAAATTTCTGTAAGCAGTTTTGACCGTGCAAGAAAATTCTCGCAACAAAAGTGGCAAAAAACAATAACCATTCATGTTTAACATTGTTCACTATGTTCTAACATTAATTTGGTCCAGAAGTGCCACTGTAAAGTCAGCTTTGAAGTGAAATGTAAAATGGTTGTATAAAGTCATTGAAGCAGAGAGTTTAGCGCCAAAGTCAAGCTCTCCCCAGTTCAGAAGTCCCCCTTCACTGTATTTGACATGCCTGCATCCATGGACATCTATTACTCTTTTTCAAGGAAATCTACCATCAAAACCAAGCATGATAAACCATGAACAGGGATAAAATGAGCCGTGCACCTGTGGACATCACATGACCAGGGATAAAATGAGCCGTGCACCTGTGCGACATCACATGACCAGGGATATAATAATCCATGCACCTGTGCGACATCACATGACCAGGGATAAAATGAGCTGTGCACCTGTGTGACATCCCATGAACAGGGAGCAGTTTTATCCACAGGAAGTAAACAATGAAGCTTCCTATAGAATGAAAGCAAAGCAATCTAGATAAAGAATTGATACAGAAAGTTTATTGGAAAATCGGATAACTTTTCATTCCACAAACAATATCAATTATTTGCTCTAAGTGGACAATCCCTTTAATCAAGGCATCTAAGAGGTGAATCTGTTATTGCCAATTGTATCACAGTCAGAGAGTGTTAGCTGCAATCATATATATATATATATATATATATATATATATATTTTTTTTTTTTTTTTTTTTTTAATTATTATTATTATTTTTTTAATATCTAGTATATCTTAGTATACACATACATATTATATATAATATTTTATATGGCGTCCTATGGGGAAGAGACTTAGAGGACCTAAGGTTCTAAAGAAAGTAAAATTCACCCTAGTAAATTTTGCATTAGGGTCCAGCAGCTTCAAGTTAGACCTCTGCCCTCTCCTCTACCCACTCCCTACCCTAGATAAAGAAAACCTGCAATGGTTCCTCATCTATCCCGTCCTTCCACCACGTTTTCTGCCTGCGATTGATCGCTGGATCCATGTGATTGAGCTGCTGTGACATTATGCTTTTTCCTTCTGCTACCGAATAAAATGTCCAGGTTATTCAGATTAACTTTATCTACTATAAAATTCACTTTATAGATGAGTAATTATGTGGTGCACAAGTATTCAGTAGGAGACCAGGTTATTATTTGGCGTTATAATGTGTTATCTGTGGATTGCATTTATCCGTCCTGCTACATCTAAAAGGCCTTTACTATCCACAGGGTTCATGTATGGTGAACATCAAGGTAGAGAACATGGCTTTTATAGAGCTTTTATAGAAGCGAGGCTGAAGTTTTGCAACGTGTAGACCATCTGATGCCTCTGTGGCCTGACTGTTATGTAGCGGGGCCACTCCTATCTAAGGAGCAGCCAATGAGAGATGGGCATCTGTCCAAGGTGCTGCAGGATCAAGGCTAGCCAGGGAACAGGCATTCAGCTACTATGTAATGTTAGGGGTTTTTTTAGTGTAAAAGTAATGTTCGCATTGAGGTATTTATAGAAAACACATTGGAAACAAGTACAAAATGTTATAGTTACACAAAAGAACCAAAAACACATTCAGTAACAAATGTGCCATTTACATGGAATTTTTTGGACACGTTTAAAGCTTCAGACATACATTCTAAATGTGTCGATAAACGTATACTGGCAGGCGGAGGCATCCGTATATGTAGCATCCAGCAGGATACATCCTAAAACCTACAAGTGACTAACGTGAACCAACATGCGATCTGTGAGTGTTGTGGCAGGACGTTCCGACAAGTTAGTTGCATCAGACTCGCTCGTGGGCTTTAGGGCTGCACTGCTGTGCTTTTTTATCGTGCCTTGCTTGATGCAATGTATATGCTCTGTAGATCTTTTATTTTATATAAAAGTAAAAAACATAACACAAACCAAACATAATATACAATATATACAAAATATATACACTCACCGGCCACTTTATTAGGTACACCATGCTAGTAACGGGTTGGACCCCTTTTGCCTTCAGAACTGCCTAAATTCTTCGTGGCATAGATTCAACAAGGTGCTGGAAGCATTCCTCAGAGATTTTGGTCCATATTGACATGATGGCATCACACAGTTGCCGCAGATTTGTCGGCTGCACATCCATGATGCGAATCTCCCGTTCCACCACATCCCAAAGATGCTCTATTGGATTGAGATCTGGTGACTGTGGAGGCCATTTGAGTACAGTGAACTCATTGTCATGTTCAAGAAACCAGTCTGAGATTATTCCAGCTTTATGACATGGCGCATTATCCTGCTGAAAGTAGCCATCAGATGTTGGGTACATTGTGGTCATAAAGGGATGGACATGGTCAGCAACAATACTCAGGTAGGCTGTGGCGTTGCAATGATGCTCAATTGGTACCAAGGGGCCCAAAGAGTGCCAAGAAAATATTCCCCACACCATGACACCACCACCACCAGACTGAACCGTTGATACAAGGCAGGATGGATCCATGCTTTCATGTTGTTGACACCAAATTCTGACCCTACCAACCGAATGTTGCGGCAGAAATCGAGACTCATCAGACCAGGCATCGTTTTTCCAATCTTCTACTGTCCAATTTCGATGAGCTTGTGCAAATTGTAGCCTCAAGTTTCCTGTTCTTAGCTGAAAGGAGTGGCACCCGGTGTGGTCTTCTGCTGCTGTAGCCCATCTGCCTCAAAGTTCGACGTACTGTGCGTTCAGAGATGCTCTTCTGCCTACCTTGGTTGTAACGGGTGGCGATTTGAGTCACTGTTGCCTTTCTATCAGCTCGAACCGGTCTGCCCAATCTCCTCTGACCTCTGGCATCAACAAGGCATTTCCGCCCACAGAACTGCCGCGACTGGATGTTTTTCTTTTTCGGACCATTCTCTGTAAACCCTAGAGATGGTTGTGCGTGAAAATCCCAGTAGATCAGCAGTTTCTGAAATACTCAGACCAGCCCTTCTGGCACCAACAACCATGCCACGTTCAAAGGCACTCAAATCACCTTTCTTCCCCATACTGATGCTCGGTTTGAACTGCAGGAGATTGTCTTGAGTTGCCGCCATGTGATTGGCTGATTAGAAATTAAGTGTTAACAAGCAGTTGGACAGGTGTACCTAATAAAGTGGCCGGTGAGTGTACAATATCTTACCTGCTGGTCCAGCCACATTCACTCCTAGCAAAAACAATAACTTTCAATACACCAAAATTAATAAACACCAAATACCACAACCCCCACCCAACCGATTATCACAACCTAAACCAAACCAATAAACAAAGACAAGCCACACCCACAAATAAACATAAATGCCCATAAATATACACATAAATAGACACTGTTCTAATGTCCAAAGTTTGCGTTAAGTAGTCCAGACCAGTGCCCAAGGTCAGTTCATAAGTCCCACCACCATCACCCCCCTCCCAACCTAACGCTATGTCCCAAACCCCACTATATACAATATATACAATATATACACTGATTACAACATGACTTGAATAAAACATAATACAAATAAAACCTTAACAACATCAATACAAACCACATAAAGCCCAGGTTTGGCGCCTGCGAGCCCTACATCACTACATGCCCAGAACACAAAACAAAAATCTACTGTGCAGCCTCAGCCCAACACCAGGAGAGGAGATGACAGACTAAGGGACACTAAAGGAGAACCCCCTCCAAAGGTGAGAGGCCCTCCCCGTGCCCAGCCTCTCATACTCCTGAGAGCGCACCTTCACCAGGTCAGCCAGAATATTCCTAACCACCTCATCCACCGGGAGGATTTTACGATGCGTCGATACTAAACACCGTGCGTTCCACGTGTGGTACCTGACCACTAGACTGACTAGGAATAACGTGCAGCGGTCCCGTCCACCCAGGCCTCTGAGTGCTCCATACGCCCACTCCGCATAGGAGAGACCGGCCCACCTGGGCCAATGGATGGAATCGCCCACCCGGTTGTACACCTCTGTGTTAAAGGGGCACTGAAGCAGGAAGTGGTCCATGCTCTCCAGCAGGCCACTGCACTCCTCCTGGGGACAACCCCTTTCCTCAGAGCTCCTACACTTCAGATTGTCCCTCACACACAGCTTTCCATGGAAGCAGCGCCAAGTCACGTCCCAAAACTTCAAGGGGATCCTGATAGAATTCAACAAACTCAAACCCACCCCCAGATCCCGACTTGGGCAATGCCTGAGGGCCAGAGGCTTCTGGAGATGGGTCAACAGAACCCTCTTGTCAAGGTGTTTCCTCAACATGGTCCTGATCTCCCACATTCCCAGACCCCACCGGCGAATCACCTTCAGAACCGGGGTAGCGTAAGCCGGAAGATGCCCATGCGGTGTTCGAAGATCCTTCACTTGCCCTCCTGTCTCCCATTCCTGGAAGAAAGGCCAAAATCATCCCCTGCAGGAGTATACCCACGGAGGAGCCCTCTCTTTCCAGAGGTTTGCTACATTGATCTTAAGAAAGGTATTCACTAGGAATATCACAGGGTTGACCATACACAACCCTCCTTGTCTCCTCGTGCGGTAAGTAACCTCCCTCTTGATTAGGTTCAGCCTATTTCCCCATAACAGTTGGAAGAACAGACTGTAGACCCGAGTCCAGAGGGGTTCCGGCAACATGCACACACTGCCCAGATAAATCAGCAACGGGAGAAGGTAAGTTTTGATCAGATTAACCCTTTCTCTGAGGGTCAAAGACCAACCCTTCCACTGGTCCACCCTCTGAGCGGCGATCTTAAGCCTGCCATCCCAGTTTTGCATGGGGTAATCCCCCTGGCCAAATTCGATGCCGAGAACTTTGGCAGAGTCCTGGGGCCCTGGAAGAGTGTCCGGGAGATCAAAGCCTGGATCCCCCTCTCCCAGCCAGAAACTCTCACACTTATCCTGGTTGATCTTGGACCCAGAAACCTCTGAGTAGCGGTCAACCTCTGACATCACCCATTGCGCCTCCCCTCCCAAGGACACGAAAACGGTGACATCATCGGCGTACGCTACCACTCTAAGAGTGGCTTCCGGTGCTGCCCGATCCATCCCGACTCCCACCAACGGCCCACGATCAAACCTCTTAAGGAATGGGTCGATCGCGAACACGAATGTATATGCTCTGTAAAGACCTTAAGAGCCTTTTGGGGGACAGATACAACTGTAAGGCATCCATTCCTGACCTCCACTGAGCATACACTATTGGTGTTTCCCTGGTGACAAAACTAAATCTAAATATGGGAGACACCCAGAACATGGGCAGCAGCAAATCACTAGCTGCTACCGTGTTGGCTCCTCCTCTTACTATCCGGGGGGAGGGGTTCAACTGGAGGACATAACTCACTGTAAGAGCATATCATGGAATACATTGCAACCCTCCATTTTAAGGATACATAGGGGATCCTCTAGTCTTATCCCTACAATGGAGAAAAACAAGATATGAATCTATCCCTATTTGTATTTCAATAGAAGAAACATTTTATATAAACTTCATGTATCCCTATTGTGTTTTGAACACCCAAATATGGCTCACTAAATTCTCTGCCTGCATGTTTATTTATATGGGAGCACACCTGGGTGCCAGCGCCCCTTCTGTGGAATTGAAGTATTAGATGATGTCAATTATTAGTTTAAGCCTAGTATTACACAGTGGAACCCTGTTGTCTTGCATATATTGTGTATCCAAGTATTATATGATGCCCATCAAAATGTTTCATTATCTTTAAAACACAAGGACATGCAGTCCAGGGAGAAGCCCTGTGCACCTGCTCTCTAATTCCACAATTCTAACATGTTTCCCCACCCTACATCTACTATTGCCTTCCTCTTAACCCCTATTATTGACATAATGACATTAAGAATGACATTAGAGAATCGCTTGGACTTGCAGACATATAACATTTAAAGGGGTTGGCCACTTTACCTCACCTTTTTCATAATATGTTTGAAATGTAAAGAAAAGCATCCTCAGTGGTGCACCTAAACTATCTGCTGCCTGAGGTGAGCTATAGAATGGCGCCCCCTCTTCCCCATCAGGTAGTATAATTTTAGTATGTGGGTTTTCCATGTAGTGTCTCACGCCCATGCTGACATTGGATGTGAAGAGACATTGGGGCTCATTTTCTAAGGGCTCCGTGGCCGCACTTTCGTCAGGTTTCCCGAATTTTTCTGCACCTCGGCGTAGCAGTGACACCTGCAGGAAGTCGGACGCACGAGCTTGCTGAAGCGCCAGAAGACCTCAATCCTCGTCGGAGAACATGTTGCTGGATCGCGACAGGATCGGGTAAGTAAATGTGCCCCATTATTTTTAAGTGTCAGGTCCTGCTGTTGCTGCCCCCCCCCCCATCTTGCTTTAGGTGGTGCTGCCTCATGGCTGATACACCCCTGAGCCTCCTGATTGAGAAATCTCTCATAAAATGGCCAGAGATAGAAGTTCATGTGTTTCTAAGTGCCTTCCAGGACCTTATTATAGTATTCATGAATTACCTGGAATATAGATAGATAGGAGGAAGAGCCTAATAACCTATGGAAGAAAGGAATATATTAGTAACTAGAATTTGTCTTATACTTTTGTGCTTTTGTACTATTACAATGACTACATACTGTATAAAACATCTATAGCTACAGCATGCATAGCAGTAAATGTATGCACATTATACAGCTTGGTTTGTACCGTCACCGCTCATGTCATACCTTTCCTTCTATATAAATGTCAGTGGGGTTTTTGGATGGGATGACTATGTGTCCTTAATGAACCTTCTAGTGAGCCAATGGAGTGACTAGCTCTGCTGTGACTCCGTACAGCCTCATGCTGCATGTATACATGTCACCGGCATTGGCAAGGTACTGGCAGAAAACCCAGAGAGCAGAAGATAAGAACAGCTTGTATTATGCGGCAGGGACAGTAGATGTGATCAGATGTCATGTGCAATAATATTAGATGGGTTGTTTTTACCCAACCAAATTATTTTTACATTTCATCATTCAGGAGAAAATTAATAAAAACTATACTCACCTTTAACAAAACCCAAAGCTGGTCCAGTAATGACATGCCAGCCAAAGGGCATGGGACTGCTGAAGCCATCCCCTAGTCTTAGTAGTGACCCAGAACAGGCAATAATTAAAGGTGAAGATAATTCTGGAACAAAGATCCTGCACAATGTTGTTCATGGTTTTTGTGGGAATTTGGGAGCTGGTAGAATCCCTTTAAATCAATTATCGAGATCATCCACTTGTGGTTCCTGTAGGTAGCCAAACTTGTACTATTAAAAGTAAGGGTGCATAACATATTCTGTTCCAAAGACCCTATTGCCATGTATAACCAAACCTCGCAATAGAATTTGAAAGGATTCACATAAGAGATTCACATATGGCAGTTGGACAGTATAAATCTGTTATAGGTTTGGATTTATGTAGGGGGGCTGGGATTCCATGCTGCTGTACAATCAATTGGGGGTTCACACACATTACATTAGGACAAAAATAAATTCAAGTACAGTGATCAAGAGAGAAGCGGGAGGAGGAGCCTGACCGTAGGGGCTCACAATCTTACAGGCAAACTCTGGCGGACTTGAGCGGGGAAGTGACACATGCTGCATATCGATCTTAGGGAATCGCAGCACAGTGATCATCGGACAATGCACTTTCGTGAACTCCGCAGGCCCGGGTAAGTGAATGTGCCCCACAGAGTTAATCCCCATTCACATTGCCGTTGTGGGGATGTATATAGGGCTACAAGCTTACGGCCTTATATACATCCCCATAGCCTGCTCTATCTTTGGTCACAAGACCAGTCGAGCGGTGCTATTTGCTATAACCTACTAGTGCGGATCGAGGAAGTTGTTGATACAGACGTGCAGGATTATCAAAAATATATAGCATGTGCAAATACCCTAATGCTCACAGAATGAGGTGTTTCTGCATTTGCTGCAGCCCTATGGAGTAAAGTAAAGGGCTGCACATTATTATTCCTACACTATTGTGCCTACACTGCATTATGATTCGCCATGATTTGTCATTTATCATGGTACATAATTTGACCCATGATATTCAACACTTGATCCTCTCCTGTTGCAGAAACCAATTGTGCCAAATTTCTATTGTTTGGGAAATGCCTTTGGATTTACCAGTGGGGTCAGTGTCCGCAACATGTGCAGATAGCATTACATTACTTGCCAACGAAACACAACCAACATTTTTGTGCACTGGTCCCAAAAAGTCAAGACTAAAATATCCCATGTTTGTACAACTTAACATCCTGTTTATTTTATTGTATGCCAAATATTCCGTTTATTTTGCTGATTTATTGTAACTGTGTTGTGTGCATGTATCTCATCATTTCATGCAGCTGTTACGTTTCTATACATCTATATATTTCATGTATTGACCCTATCATGTAATATCACTTCTACTTGTATATCTAAGTTTATAAACCTCGTTTCGTGCACTTCTAATCATCTATAATACCAAAATATTTCATGTTCCTGTAACCGCAGCAATAGAAGCACAAAAGTTCAAGAAGCACAAGATGGTGTCTGTAGCGCGAGTCTTCCCCGCAGTATCTCTGCCTGTGTGAGTCATCCCTCTATATTTCTGGCTTCACAGTGTATCACTTGTGGCTGACTGCCTAATTATTCTGTCACTCTACTGGCAGAGCAAAGGCGGAGGATCTAAAGCTATGTTATTTGGATCATTTCTTAAACAAACCATGCACCACAGGCAATCCCATGTGTAAATGTTAGAACCAGGCAAACACTTTGCTTAAAGAGAACGGATCGCTAAAGTGTGAACAGCACCGAGTTCCATCATTTCAACACATAGAATGAAGGAGAAGGGAAGCGAGGTTGGCAGGCGCTAATGTAAGATGTCTGGATTTACACATTGTTCTGCATCACATATATGTCAGCAGTTTTCAGCAAGTATTCGGTGGTTTTCCACAAATTGCAAGACACTTATGATATAACCACGGAGTGTGAAGAACATATGATAGAAATATTTGTGCACTTGATGGAAAAGCTGATATTTCTATACATTTTTCATGGTCTCTTCTCATATATTGGGACACATTTACCAAGGACCTTGCGCCAGTTTTCTGTCAGACTTTGCACGTTCTTTCTAGGGCAAACTGCTTGCACAGGTATTTAAGAAGCGTCTGTGCCACATATGTGTCGCACACAACCCTTTTTGGCGCAGCTGCACGAGGCATCATTTGACCCAAAATTCTGCACTTAAGGGGGCGTTCCAGTGCTCAGTCGGACCGTGCGCCTGATTTAACATGCAAAGTCAGACAGAAATATGTCACGCCCCATGTTAAAGGTGCACCAAAAAAAAAGTGGTGCACTCTGCCGTGGCAGTGCAGGGGGCACCAAATTCATGAAGAACATGCGCCAGAGATCCTGAATCTGGCGCTCCCTGCACACTACACAGGCAAACTGCACATAGTACAGACTGCATTGTTCTTAGTAAATGTGCCCCATTATGTCCAGGTAAACAACATTGATCCGGAGTCTTGGAGATGCTTACTTTTAGTTACTTATATCATAAGCAGTAAAGTTCCGAAATGTCAAGGAAACCTGGGAGCAGTAATGGAGCGTCCTGCCTCCTTCTACCAACACACAGGGATTAGCCTTCCCCATATTGGAGGGATGCCAGTCACTATGTGTGGGCAGGATATACAGGACTCTTACTAATTCCACTAGGAGTCCTTTTAAGGAGAAGAAGTAAAGTAAGCTTCGAACCACGCACTCTGATGGGTTTTAATATGCGTTTTTTAATATCTTAAAGGTAGTAAATTACAGCAGTAACTCGTGTGACGTTTCGGCACAAGGCCTTTTTCAAACACTGTAAATCGAACATATATACATTATTAATATCGTGACAGATTATGTTTAATGGATATAATATACATATTTACATATATACATCTAAACAGAACAAATCCAAAGCATATCGACAATATCCATATTCCAGCGTGGAATCCATCAGTGAGTTTCAATTCTATAGACTTGAAAGGAGCCTAGACATCTAGGATCAAAGTCCATAGGTTAATACTTACCAAGGCTGTTTGTGGAATGCGTCTGGATGATGGCGTTAGGAATCGTGCTTGCTGCACGCAGGAAGATACGCTAGTGAGCCTGGGCGCGTGCCGGCTATTTAAACCGGAAGTAACTCCCACTAGGGCGGGGTCAGGTGATGCGTAGAACGCGTCACAAGGGTTCAGTGGCGCATGCACCACATTCGGCGGAGTTACGCCACAATTTATGCGCACGTGTTAGTGTGTAGCACCTGAAGAAAGTGGCGCATGTGCAGAATATAATACCAGTTGAACAGTATATGTAACCAATATTGGTAATGGATATTGGAAGCCCAGAGCCGGCATATGTACTGGATTGGAGAATAATCAAGTTATGTGGCGCCATATTGCTATGTGTGGAGTCTTACCCAGTGGATAACAAGGGAGCAACTTAGGGTCTCTGTGGAGAGAAATAAAGAGTAATGTTACCACTAGGAAAATAAGGTAAAACACAGTTAACAATCAATGCTGAAGTGAAATATCAAATCAGATGAAACTGTTTAAGTCATATTCTCGGTTAAGACCCCGAGGATCCAATGTTTGTAATCCGGTTTGTTTTGAGTTGTTTGCTGTTGTTTTGTGATCTTGTCTCATGTAAATTCTGTTGTATGACACACCCGGGGTACCCTCGTGACCTGAAGCGATCAGCCATTTTATTTAATCTTTGTGTGCATATGGAAGGATCAGACACCAATCATCTTACTCTAGTGAACTGTGACTAGGGAATAGAGTTGAGTGTTGATGGGTGGTGGCAGCTACTGAAATGTAACAAGCTGTTATGGTCTGTGGATTTGCAAAAGATGTCCGTTTGGAGAGAGCCCCCTTGGTTCTTGGAAACCATGGTGTCCAGAAAGCTGATCTCAGTGTGGCTATATTGGAGTGTGAACTGAAGTTCTTGAAATATAGAGTTGATATGCTGGTGAAATATAAGTAGGGTCTCCAACTTGCCTCCCCATATGCAGAATATATCATCGATATATCGTTTCCAAATGATGGAATGCTCTGCGAATAGCGGATTGTTGTATATGAACTTGGTTTCAAAAGCATCCATGTAACAGTTTGCATATGGGGGGATGCATTGGAGCCCATGGCTGTTCCCTGTCGCTGTAAGAAGAATTGGTCCTGGAAGATGAAGTAATTTTCACCTAAGACTAGCTGTAGTATGTCAAGAATGAAGGCTTTCTGTGTTGTCCCAAGTTGTGTTTATTAAGGAGGTCTGACACAGCATGTACACCTTTTTCGTGTTGTATGGAGGTGTACAGGCTTGTCACATCCCAACTCACAAGTAGGCAGTCAGGTGGTATGTTCCTCAAGGATCTGATAAGGTCAAGGAAAGCGGAGTGAGGACTTTTTCCAGCATGATGGATAACAGGGATAGGATGGAGTCCATGGAGGCTACAATGGGTCTGGCTGAGGGTTTGCCTAATGTTTTATGAATTTTGGGCAGTGTATAGAAGACAGGAGTGATTGGGTGGGGGTTGGTAAGGAATTTGACAGTGTGATCATCAATAGCTCCTATTTGTATCTAATGTCTAAGTGTGTGTTCTATCTTGTCCCTGATCCTAAAAATGGGGTCGCCTGGAATTCTGGTGTATACCTCGGTGTTGTTAAGTTGTCTTAGGGCTTTCTTGATGTAGTCTTGTTTGTCCATAATGACTAACGCTCCCCCCTTATCCGCTGATTTAATTACCAAGTTCTTGTTATCAGTAAGAGACTTAAGGTCTTGGTAATCCAATGCGCTCATGTTGGAATGAGGAGTCATTTTAAGCTTACTCCAAATCTTATATCACAGAGTTCAGCATCTCTTTGTTATTTTATATATGGGAAACCAAAAATGATATGACATGGTCATGTTGTCGAAGATAAAATTCAACCTTTCTAATATACTTTGATTTTAATCTATCACAATTTTCAACGTGTCCGGTTTCTGTCAGAGGATGGGTACATCCCTATTTATAACCGGAGGCTGCAAATCTATATAGATCTTTTAACTCTTGTGGCTAAGACTTTTGCTTCAGTTCATACTTGATCTGTAAAGCGCCGCAGAATATGATGGTACTTTCTGATTAAAGATTTATTGCTTTGTGTTTTGGAGATTTGATATCATAGTTGTGGGAAGGTTTCAAAAACGCTTTGGTAAAACACATCACCATGTGCCAGAAAAGGACTTCATGATACACCAGGGACACTTACTCTTAGATCCAGGCACTGTGTTTGTGGTAATCTTCTTACCGTATTTTTCGGACTATTAGGCGCACAAAAAATCCTTTGATTTTCTCAGAAATCAAAGGCACGCCTTATAGTCCAGTGCGCCTTATATATGAACTGTACTGACAGACAACAGCTTCCTTGAACTGTGCACAGGTCTGCCACCTGCTGGTCATTCATCCTTATAATCAGGTGTGCCTTATAATCCAGTGCGCCTTATATATGAACATAGACGTTTTAGCAGGAATTTAATGATGGTGCGCCTTATACTTCGGTGTGCCTTATAGTCTGAAAAATACTGTATATTTGTCATTCATAGCCTCCTACCTTTTAATATCAACTGTTATAATTATGCTAATAAGCCAGAAGGGCTATGTGTGTGTTACAGAAGCCCCCTGTGCTCTGGCTTCACAAGCTGTTGTTACACTGCAGCAGAACTTTAGTCTCACCCTTCCTCTGCACCTCCTGTAATCTCAGAAGCAGTGAGCACACAATGGGGGGGGGAGGAAGTGCAGAATGTATCAGCCTGTGAATCTACAGCACCGAGAGGCTCTGGTAACACACTATAGTGATCTGTCTCATTAGCAAAATTAGAAATGTTGCTTTTAAAACGAAGGAATCCATGGATAAAAAATATATGAAGATACCACAGTGACAGTGCCTGGATCTAAGAGTAAGTGTCCCTGGTGATGAATTTTAATGGTACATCATAATGGTAGTCCTTACAAAGGACAAGAATTTCTTTAAACAAGTAAGTGTTATTATAGGGCCTAACTTGCTGATCAGTGGGGGTCTCAGTGATGAGACCCCCACAAATCACGAAAACGAGGGGCCTGATGGGGTTCCACGTACCTCCATTGGACCCCTCCTTTCTCCATCAGAGTAATGGAGCAGACGGCTGCGCATGAACGTTCTGCTCCATTAATCTCTATGGAACTGACGGAGATTGGTGAGCCGTGGATAGGGCCTAACTTTTATTCATAATTTATAATTTTATGCTACTCTTCCGGACCATGAAGTTTAGCTGTGCACTTCATAGAAAAAATGTTACATTCTTACTTATTTCTCAAGTCAACATAGTCTCCAGCAAAACTGACAAAAAGTTGCCTGTTAATGAATTTCCCCTTTTCAGTTATTTGACACATTTTTCAGTTTGGAATTTTTTTCTTATGGTATGTATAACATTGTGGGTTGGGGATAGATTCTTATATAATAAGTGGGACATCTGCTTCTTCTCTCTGTTGTCAGTGCATATGTTATTAGAAAATGTTCCTCTGGTGGGATGACTGGAGCAGCATATATGGATATCTAAACCCACTTAACACTTGTAATTAATTGTTTGTGCATTTTCCATGTTCCTCTATGAGTACGAGGCTGGGAAAGGAAATGTGTGATTTAGTACTGAATTTTATTTCACTTAAAAATCTGTGTAATGCAGTTTTTTTTACATGTCTCATGTTGTTTTCGATTCCCAACAGCTGTCATCCAGTTTTTGTTGCAAGCTCCATCAAATTCTTCTGCAATAATTACAATGATCCAAAAACATGTCTAGGATATGGAAGCGCTTCCATGACTAGTGTTTCTTCAAGGAAACAAATCATTAAAAATTAAGTGCGATCATCCAGACGATGTCTACACAAGAAAAAAAAGTCATGTCTATGTTGCAAAAAGGAAAAAAACACACACACAGGTAATAATCTTAGTAATGAAGATGATCTAGTAAATTAGCCTTCTCTTCTCCCAGGGGTAACTCATCCTTTAGAGACATAGTTAAAAGGATGTGGTCGCTCTAGAACCAATTGAAGGTGGCCCAAAACAGATGTGCACCTAGTAATTGGCCAGAATACAACACCTGTCTCTCCCTGCTTCAAAGACTATACAAATCAACTGGAGGAGAGACAGTTCACACCGATACATTGTAGTTACTTACCACTCTTCTCTACAGTGAACTAGTTACAACTAGCCTGTTTACCTCGAAAATAAGACCCCCCTCGAAAGTAAGACCTAGTGCCAATGTTTTTCAAGATTAGAAATATAAGGCCTCTCCTGAAAATAAGACCTAGCAGAAGTCATTGTTACATTTATCCCCATGCTGTATATTAATATTAGTAGATCACCTCTTTTAGATACTACAAGAGGTTTTGACGTGGGTGATTCACTAAGATTGTGCGCCCGATATTCTGCATGTGTCGCTTCCCCGCTCAGGTCCGGCAGAGTTCACCTTCTTTTAGTGGTGCATGTAAGTGCATGGACTTGGGACATAATTTAAAATTTAAATCTTGTGCTTAGTCCGAATCAGTCGGATCGTCCGACGGCACACCTGTCGCATGGAAGCCAGCGCAGCTGTGCCACAAAAGGATTGTGTGTGCCACAACCCCAGCGCACACACTTCTTAAATACCTGTGTAAGCCATGTTATCCCTGAAAAAGGTGCACAGTTCGACAAAAGTGAGCAGCGCGACCCTTAGTAAATGAGTCCCACTGTCTTATTTCTAGGGAAAATACTAATAGCTTGGCAACATATAGGTAGTGGTTTATTGGGTCAATTCTTGATAACAGGTTCCCTTTAAAACATTGGAGCTTTTTTGTGTGTGTCAAAAGTTCTTATTATTAAAGTGTGCAAAATTCAATTCTCCTCTTGAGCCACCTTCTAGGGGTACTCCTTGATCCCTCGTTTTATTCAATGTAAAATTAACCTCTGCCAGCCTCCCCCTCTTCCTGACTAATACGAATTCATGTCTTACAAGCTGAGCTTGTGTATGGTGAACTTTGGGGAGAAGTCGGTAAGTTTTGTCTGGTATCTCACATGCATGTTATGTATATGGCAGAACACCTAAAGAATGGCACACCATCAGCACCAAACAATGATATTGACATCAGAAATACTTATATAGAATCTAAAACAATAGGATCTATAAGGATCAGATATCAGCTGTGTACAACTCAGAAGCTCTCCTGACACATACACAAACAAGTAGGAACATGGTGTTACTAGTTTATAATGGGTCCCATAACAACCCTTAAAGAGGACATGCCACCCTGAAGATACCCTCTAGGACAGTGGTGGCGAACCTATGGCACGGGTGCCAGAGGTGGCACTTAGAGCCATTTCGGTGGGCACTCAGGTTGTCACCCCAGGACAGAGTTCACCAGAAAGGAACAAATCCACCAAATCTTCCTGCTGTCCCAGGCAACTTAAGAGATGCTGCTCTCAGCGCTATTTTAAAGCAACACTTCATTGGCCATTTGGAACTGCAGGAAAAGTGAAAAGGTTTGGACAGAACTGCAATATCTTTGGAGGTCCTTTTGCTAGACCCACCATTCTTCCTGTACAGAGAGACCCTGGAGAGAAGCTACAATAACAGTCTGAATTTCAACTGTATTGGTGGCCTCAGGGGGCCGATACAATTGAAAGATGTGTAAAAACAGGTAGCAATAAGTTACTGCATAAAATGCCCTGTTGGCACATCATGGTAAATAAGTGGATTTTAGTTGTCGCTTGGGCACTCAGTCTGTAAAAGGTTCGCCATCACTGCTCTAGGAGCTGCTTACTAAAGTAAAGTAAGCAGCTCCCTAGCCTACACCAGAAAAAGCAGTGTTAAACCACTAAGTTTATTGGAACATACATGCGGCAGTTACCGCCTCCTTGGACCGCCCCCTCATGAATATGCTGGACCGCTGTAAGCTTGGTCCGGGGTTCCGAAGGCTATGGTAGAGCAGTGTTTGCTAGCTTTGTCGGTATGTTCTAATAAAGCTTGCTATTTAACACTGCTTTTTTGGGGTAAGGCTTGCAAGCAGCTCCTAGAGGATTTATTTGGGGTGACAGGTCCTCTTTAAACATACCATTACTCCCTAATTTTTTCAAAGTTTAACACTCTTGTTAGCAGTCTTCAAGTCTCAGAGCTGACCACAAAACATGCTGGGAATCAAGTTTAAAGGGGTTTTCCAACCACAAAATATGAATGGGGGGGGGGGCTGTTACCATCAGTGATACGCTGAGAGATCAGGGCTACTACAAACTCATCTCCTATTCACTTTAATGAGAACTAAACCTGCAGTTAACCTAAACGGCCGCTACACAATGCACAGAGCTATCTGCTATCTGCTCATGCCATTTAACTGGTGCACTTCCTATCCCAGAAGAGCCATGGAAGAGGGTAGGGGGCATTCGAGGCCATATAAATAAGCCTGCAGCTGATAAGTAGCTGCAAACCACCTGGAGGAAATAGACATCAGGACTGTGCAGAAAGCTTCCTAGTCCTACCACTCTGCCGCAGACTGCCCTCCCCCGGCGTTTATTCCCCGAGGGCTCAGACTAAAGTTGTAAGTTGTGTACAGCCGAGGACGTTCTGCATAATGTGTATCCTTCGGTCTTCCGTTTGGTTGTGTGCCAGTTTGTTGTACATTACACTGTGGATACCATAGCGGTTACACCCCTGAATATAAATCTTCATCAGTATATCTCGTTTCTATGCCTGCATTAATATTGATGACTTGATGAATTGTATTATCATTGCTTAATTCTTCCCATTTAATAGTAATCAGGCAAGAATTTCTGAAAGAAAACATGTATTCTATTACCACCAGCCACAGATAGCGCACAGGCTATGCAATATTCCTAGGGAAATAATACATCTGTAATACGGATTCAGTTGAACACACATGGACTAAACTGGTTAGGGTAGTTTAACCTCTTAGATGTTGTGGTCAATAGTGACTGTGGTATTTCAGAGTTATAAGAGGGAAGAAGGTTCCCTCTGTCCTCCTCAGGGCCAACCTGTAACTGGGGGTACTAATTGTCTATTAGGTAATAGTGCAGTTACATAATTTCCTTTTGTTAAATAAAAATAAAAAAAATATTGCCAAAATTGGTACTTTAGTGAATCCTGTATTTGGGAAACTAACCAAAAGTTTGATGTACCCCAAAGTACTAACAATTAAAACTCCTACGAAACAAGCCTAACACAGGTGGAAAAATATCTCACGAAGTTTCATCTCCAGAATATGTTTACATCTAAGCAAATTCTACTGTCCCACAAAATATTTCTTTATTCAAATACAAGTTGTTACATTTACTTTATTCCATATTTCCCCAAAACATACATAACATAAATTATATTAACATGGCTAATAAATGTTAATCACTTTGTTTTATTT
This sequence comes from Engystomops pustulosus, assembly GCF_040894005.1. Taxonomy (NCBI): domain Eukaryota; kingdom Metazoa; phylum Chordata; class Amphibia; order Anura; family Leptodactylidae; genus Engystomops; species Engystomops pustulosus. The sequence continues at coordinate 177,050,860 of NC_092415.1, read as the reverse complement.
ACCCCCAAAATTGTGCCAAAATGCAATTGATTGCACAAAAAAACAAACCCCTGTAGGCCTAGGTTTACGAAAATATAGACTATAAATGGAGCTTAAAGGGGTTGGCCACCTTGTTTGTACCTACATACAAACATAAATACATATACAAACTGGTACTGAGCATTGCTACTTAACACTTGTACTTGAACATGGTGGTCTTAGGGGTCTTGCAGTGGGACTAGCAATGTCCAGGGTCTCTGTCCAATGTTCCAGAGGTGCCGGCACTTTAAGCAGCCATGCATGGCACCACCAAGGTACAGCGTGAAGTATCCCCTTCTAGAGCTAGCACACTAGTTTCCACTAGATACATAAGATTGACATTTACTGGGTAGAGGAGAGCGGGGTTTGGGGCAATGTGTTACAAGAGTGGTGGTAGGGCGTTTCGGGAGGGTGTGCTATGAGCTGCGGGCAGCAGGACTCAGGACTTCCTGTGACATTCTGCTGCCTTCCAAAGGATGGAGTAGGCCGTACAGTCATTACTGTCTGCACACCCCCTACGTCATAACCACTCCCACATGGAGACAGTATTGACTGCAGCACAATCTCACAGGAAGTCTGGAGTCCTGCTGCAGGTGGCTAACATGGCTCCTGGCAGACTCTAACAGGGAAAGTGTAATATGGGTGACCCTAGTAACGTTTCACATAAGTGGCCAACACCTTTAATAAAAGTTTGGATTTTAGCATATGTATTACTTATACTTCCTTTACATTGATGGAGGAAAGTTTTTACAGATTGTGTAATTTGTTGTATGATTATCTGAAAGCTTATTTCCTGAAGACACCGCGACATTACCACCTACTCCGGTGGCAGAGTGATACACATAGACATGGAGCAGGACTGTCGCGTTTCATGATGATTTTTTTTTTCTAATTGACAAGCCTAATGAATGATGACATGAAGACAGGATTAAGATACTGTGGAATCCTAAAGTGCTTTAGACAAAGAGGTTGAGGTCATTTTGACCAGATGGCCTAAACAATAACCTGCCTGTAGTCATCTAATTACCAATTAATGTAAGTCTATTCCTGGTTTGGATTTTCTTGCCAGATCCCATTTCCTATTACTAATTTGCTAGTTCCTTATAATATTTGTGCTTTGAGGTCATCAATATTTCTATTGTAGCATTGTCTTATGGATCTTTACTGAAGGTTCTGCCTATTCCTCCAGAGTAGAACAATCCAGATGACTATTTCCATTCATACACCATTTAAGTATTGACATTGTACAGTATACAAACACAGATCATCCAAAAATATTTCAGACTGAATTTTAATGTATTTTATTCTATATAAAATCGTCCAGAAGCATTTCGTTTTTGAATGATTTTTTTTTTTTCAAATATTTGGGCTGCTGTAGTCTGTGAATTTCCATTTAAAATTAAGAAAGTGATCTCTCTAAAGAGAAACATCAAATCTTTAGAAATCTTGTGATTTTCTTTTTTCATTTTTGTGAATGTATATTTTTAATTAATTTCGTTATGTTTTTCACATTGATGACCAACTGCCCCACAAATGGATTATCTGTATATCTACCTGTTTAATGGATTACCATTAATTATATATAGAATTATAACTATATATATATATATATATATATATATATATATATATATTTAAGGGCATATATACCACACCATGCCCAGGACAGGACAGTTCCCTCAATAGAGTATAACTGGCAAGTGTCAGAGGCGGTTTCTATACACAAAATATATAGTAAAATTAAAATAAATCAAACTAATCAAACTATATACACCTAGGAATATCCAATTCACTAAGCATAACAATAATAATAATAATAATAATTATAATGGGCCTAATTTACTAAGGGTCCGGTCACTGCATTTTCGTCAGGTTTTCTGACTGTTTCCGTTTTGCGTCGCATTTAACTGGGGTTTTTGGCACACACAATCCGATTTTGGCGCCAACTTTCATGCGCCACAAATCGAGGGGCGTGGCCATCGGACTACCTGACTGATTCAGACTAAGTGCAGGATTTAACATTCAAAATTGTGTCGCAAGCCAAGGAAGAAGGAGAACTCCGGCGGACCTGAGCTGGGAAGCGACACATGCAGGAAATTGGACGCATCTGAATCCTCGTCGGACAACGCACTTCGGGGATCGTGACGCGACAGGTAAGTAAATGTGCCCCAATGTCTTTATTTATATAGTGAACACAGATTACGCAGCGCTGCACAGAGTTTGCCAAATCAGTGCCTGCCCCCAATGGGGCTCACAATCTAATCAACTTACCAGTATGTTTTGGAGTGTGGGAGGAATCCGGAGGAAACCCATGCAAACACGAAGAGAACATACAAACGTTAAAGGGGTTTTCCAGAAGTATAGTAATCCCCCTTTAGTAGGCGATTGCACCCCCCAGTTCCCAGGAAGCCACTCATTGGATGGACACTTTGGGGAAGATTTATCACAAGTGTGTAAAAGTAAAACTGTTCTAGTTGTTCATGGAAACCATTTGGAGCTCAGTTTTCATTTTCCCACAGAAGTTTAAAAAATGATAGCTAAGCTCTGATTGGTTTTCATGAACAACTGGAACAATTTTGCTCTGACACTTGTGATAAAGTTTCCCTATTGGGATCCTCAGAATCAAAAGTACTATAGCGGTAACCAGAAGCTGGGGTAAGTATGTGATCTATTTTTCCTACCCTGGCCCCCAAGGGGTTTTTAGTATTCATGGAAAATCCCTTTAAATTGATAGTAACATTTCATTGAATCCTTATTTATAGTTTGCAATGTCTTAAAGGTAATCCTTCATATTGTACATGTACTCCTATACTAGGACAGTATTGTATAGAGCAGGAGAAGCTGATCAGATGTATAGTTTAAGAATAACTTGCATTTTATTTGTTGAATTTTTTCTTTTTTTTGCTTAGGAGTCCAGTGACTGGTTGAAGACGGTAGTAAAGAGCCTTCCCTGTACATCAGTGCATGAGAAGATCGCTGGTAGGACCCGCTGGATTCCTAAGCATAAGAACATAAGAAATAATAGAAAATTATATTGTGTAATGATAGAAATGGGAGTGTGTTAAGCTTCCGTAGCAAAGATTTCTATCAATGAGTAGAGTTGGTTATAGGAGAAATAAAGTCATAATATACAGATTTCACTGTATCCGGTCTAACCCTGGATGAATCTTCTAACCATCTGCCATCTAAGATGGCACCAATTAAAGGAAAGTAATCCACTTTTCCTAAGTCTACCTACATGATTGGTTAAATTCATTACCTGCTGTCTTGGTCATCACATTATATCTTGTGAATACTTATAGGGGTTTTCTTGGACTGATATATTGATGAGTGGATCAATGGAGGTCCATCACCTGGCACCCTCAGACTGCTGGCAGAACAGGCTGCTCTCCGAGGGAGATGTATTAATCTGTCTACAACAAAATAGTCATTTTATTTAATGAGGGTTTTCAACTATTCTTAGGAAGTTTTTCGACTTTTCCAAAAAAAGGCCTTCTCTGTATAAAAAGGAGGCAAGGCTTTGTGGGAAATAACCTATGCACCAGAAAAGTCTGTCGCTACGCCAGAAAATTCAGTATTGTGGAGCAGAAAACTAAACTAATCTAATAGGAGGTGCAAACAGGGGCATAACTTGAGGGGGTGCAAAGGTTGCGATGGCACCCGGGCCCAAGAGGTTTAGGGGGCCCTTATGGTGTCACTTTCCCATATAAGAAGACTATTACTATAAACCATACATTGTAGTCGGGGGCCCGGCACAGACTTTGCACTGAGGCCCATCAGCTTCTAGGTACGCCACTGGGTGCAAAGTAGGACTCAGCAGTCTTAGGCTGCATTCACATGACTGCAGCCCAACGTGTGCACGCTAGTGTGCGACTTACCCCTCCCCTCCCCATAATAGATAGCGACGCACAACTGAAGACACAGAAAAAGATAGAACACTGTACCGCTATGTCTATTGCCATCTATGAGGAGGTATATACGTCTCCACAACTGTCCTGTGAATGCAGCCTAATACTGCACCAGACGAATCATCCAGCATCAGACACAGGGATAAATTCGGTGCAGCAGAGAACGGGCTAGTTCTACTCTGCACTGGTGGTCTGACCGACCGATTAATACATCTCCCCCATCAAGTTCAGCGCCCCACATTGTACCTTGCAGCTGAACCTTATTCACTAGAATCAGACATTGCTTTGCTGTTAAACTACTGTTTCTCTGTCACCAGCTTTTACACCACTAAACTAAGAGCCCCTCAGATAGGGATTTTTTTATGGTAAATTTATGGCACACTGTAGATTACAAAAAAAAACTGCTAGTGTACCAATCCTAATTTACATATTTTGAAAAATTATCATTGGCATTCTTTAATAAAAAAATATTTGGAAACTAAGAATTGGCTCACATAAGAAAGTTATGTATTAATGAAGTATAACACTGTTAACTTCTTGGTATCAGATACCGCACCTTCTTAGGATATGAAGAGTCTGTGTTTCAATGGGTCAGAGAATGATGGGTCAGCGAAGTTTTAGTGTTATAAGTGGGGCTGTACAATATTCAGTTGCTGTTTTTAACGTGTCTATGTATTTGAGTTGTGGGTTACATACTGTAGTTGAGAAGTGTATTGGTTCTGGACCAAGGAAAGGTATATAAGGTCAATTAATTTTTTTTTTTTTTTTTTTAACAACCCCAGGCTAGCATGTATATAATCGAAACACAAACGTGGGGATTCATAGATTTAGATAAAAGAACAACACAGGTTAAATTAAATATTTAATTGCCTTAAGGGCACACTAGACAAACAGTACACACAAGAGACATATAACGTATATACTCCAGTTTGAGCAGAGTTTTTCAGCACAAAAAATGTGCTGAAAAACCCTAACTCGGCTTATACTCAAGTCTATTTAAAAAAAAAACAAAATGTGTACTCACCCTTCGAAGCCCCCCGGCAGGTCCTCTTCTATCCATCAATGCTCCGGCATCGGCTCTGTATCCCCCCGTGGCCCATCGAAGACATCATGGTGCGTGTGATGTATCACGTGGGGACACAGAGCCAATCGCTGGAAAGAAAAGGACCTGCTGGGGGTCAGCGGAGGGTGAGTACACTTTTTTTTTCTTATAGGCTGGGTATACCTTGAGGAGCGGGCTACATACTATATACTGGGGGGTGGCAGGTGCTGCTATATACTGGGGGGCAGGGGCTGATGGTTATATACAAGGAGCAGGGGAAGCAGGCTATATATTGGGGGGTAGGGACTGGCAGGCTATATACTGGGGGGCAGGGCTGCGGGCAATATACTGGGGGTCAGGGAAAGCAGGCTATATAAAGGTGGCAGGGGAGGCAGGCTATATACTGGGGGCTGCAGGCTTTATACTGGGGCGCAGGGGCTGCTGGCTATATACTGGGGGGAGGTGGTGTCTTTATACTGGGGACAAGGGACTTCAGGCTATATACTGAGGGGACAGGGGCTGCAGGGTATATACTGGAGGTTGCAGGCCACATATTGGGGGGCAGGGGCTTCTGGCTATATACTGGGGGACAAGAGCTGCTGGACATATACTGAGGGCAAAGGGCTGGTTTTATACTGGGGATAAGGGACTTCTGGCTATATACTGAGGACATGAGTTGGCAGCCTATATACTAGGCTTATACTCGAGTCAATAGTTTTCCCCAGTTTTTTGTGTTAAAATTAAGGGCCTCTGCTTATACTCGGGTCAGTCAATACTCGAGTATTTATACCTGTATCTATATATATATTAGCACAAATACAAGTGAGCTAGTTGCTTTTTGCTGGTCAACAGAGATGGATGGCCCATACTTAATGATTCCTCCTGCCTTAGATAGTGAAATATTTCCCAGTGAAGAACGGTGGACATTGGGGGTGCCCATATTATATTAGGTACAGATACACCCCTTCACACCCATGAAGAACCCTCATACCTTGGATCCGATCCAGGACCTTGGAGGAGTTGTAGCTTCTCAATGGGAAGTTATAGGGTAAGGGTTCTGATCTCATTGGATCCGGATGAATCCCTGGATTACATTGAGACATGACCCATTTGCTATGCTCCCATGGAGAGTTATTTATATCTCTGTGTCCAAGAATGCTAGAACCAATTGAGACACAGGTATGTCCTACCCTGTCTATCCTGATTCCAAACATGTATTTGGCCTTGGCTGGGATGGATCATAACTCCATAACTGTCCCTTACTTACATATTGGTCATACAAGCAATTGGGATTTGTATGATCCCTTGTCTAAAAAGTTGTGGGAACACTAAGGAAAACTTGGATTTGCCAGCACTACGGAGGTGTTAGTTGATAGCTATGCTCCAGAGACCTTATTCAGTCTTTGAACGGGACGCCAGCTCCACTCGCTCGCCCGACCCTGGGTTTCGCTGTTCTCAGCTTCTTCCGGGGCGTGAAGCTGAGAACGGCGAAACCCAGGGTCGGGCGAGCGAGTGGAGCTGGCGTCCCGTTTTGTATACTGTTTTATGCGCATTTTAAACATACTCTTGTGAGTATAACTTTTAAGAATAAAATCCAAGGTTTTAAGAACGTACTATGCGATTTGGTGCCTACTTTCTCTTTTAGTTTTTGCTACCACACTGTTGAGTGAGTTTAAGGAGAAAACTGCACCTTAAGGACGTTCTGAATAGTGACCTACATCTTGTTGCCAAACTTTCCTCATCGGTAGAATATAATTGAAGATCTTTGAAGGAATTTTGAACAACAGCCGTATTGGAATCATTGGGAGCTCCGGTCAGGGTTTTTTATACTCCTTTTTTTATTGTTTAAAGTGGGACTTGTTGGATCGGTCTCGGACTGTGGTGTTAGCTCCTGTGGTATGGAAGTGTGCTGCACTGTGTTTTTATAATTATATAATCAAGGTGGGCTGTATATAATATAACTTGTGAATGAAGCATTATATGGGAGGGGGCTGTATCTTATATAAATATAGGAGGGTTCTGTATTTAAAAGGGAGGATGGTTTATATGGAGTACTGTATGTAATTTAAGTAAGTGGGGGCATGATTTAAATAAAATTTGGGGGTGGTAAATCTGTATATAGTTAAACGTGGGAGAACCTGGATATAGGGGTCAGATTTTAATTAAACTATAGGAGCTGTGTATAATTTAATCAGGGGAGAGGAGCTTTTATTATAAGTTTTTAAATAAATGAAGAAGGGATTCTTTATCCACTCTGTGTGTATGGGGGGGGGGGAGGGGGGGGCAGAGTGGTCCATTGTGTCATAAGAGGTGTTATTTCGGTGAATATATACTGTAAGTGACTGGTATATTATTGGTGCAGAGATGTGGTGTCGGGAGCTGAAGACATCTGCAAGCAAATTCAACAGTCCTGGGTGGGAGAAGACGTAACGAAGTCCTCTTCCTGATGGAGCAGATACTCACCTGTGAGGTACTAGTTGGCACTATTGTCTGTGTCACTGACCGGCTAGTGGTACCACGTGTGATGTCACTGAGGGCCAGTTACTAATTTTAAGTAATGTTGTCAGCATTTTTTTTTTTAACGGGTTGTAAATCCTTTTTAAAAATGTGGAAATAAATTCAGTGGGCCGAACATATCCTGGGGGGGTCTGGTGTTGTGGCGCGGAGGGGGGTAGGGGGTTGTGCGCTCTGGTGTTGTGGGGGGGGGGGGGGCGTCATTTGTATTTTCGCCTCAGGCAGCAAAAACCCTAGAATCGGCCCTGGCCGTATATATAGGAGTTATATGGTTGTATTAACAGCAATCTCTCTTTGAGCCATGTGATTAGTATTAATGAAGCAATACACCTTAATTAACTTCCATACACACTTGGCTCGACCAATCTTACATGAGTTTTCAGTAGTGAATTGAAAAAGCAGCTGTCAGATTCCTTTGGGAACATCTCCTGTTGGTATGATAAATACAACATGCCAAGGGTAGAAAGAAAAGACTTGTTAAAAGTCAGGGGGCCTTCACACATATATGGTCAGTCACCCACATTAAAATAGGCAGGTTCAGACATATATATTCCTGAAAAAGGTGGTCTACCATCCATCCAAGGAAATCTACCATCAAAATCCATCATGGTAAACCAGGGACACTTAGTCTTAAATCCAGGCACCGGGACTGTGATAATCTTCTTATATTGATTATCATTAGGCTAATGAGACAGAAAGACTTAGAAGGCATTACCAGAGCCCCTTCGTGCTGCAGCTTCACAGGTTGTCTCCCCCTTCTTTCCGGCTCCTGCTTAAAATTTTCCTGCACCCCCTGTAATCGCACACGTTGGGGGTCTTTTACTAAGGGCCCGATTCGCGTTTTCCCGACGTGTTACCTGAATTTTTCAGTTTTGCACCAATTTTCCCTGAATTGCCTCGGGTTTTTGGCGTATGCGATCGGATTGTGCCGCATCGGCGCCGGCATGCAAGCGACGGAAATCGGGGGCGTGGCCGTAAGAAAACCCGACGGACTTCAGCGCAGCAGTGACACCTGGTGGACATCGGGCGCACTACCTTAGTGAATTGCCAGGAGACCCGAATCCTCCACAGAGAACGCGCCACTGGATCGCGAATGGACCAGGTAAGTAAATCTGCCCCATTGGGTGGAAAGAAAGTGCTCCTACACAGTGTAACAGCATGCGGAGCTACATCATGGAGGGACAATGAGCACACCCCAGAGATCTTCTAGCTCATTAGCCTAATTTTAAAAGTCGATTTCTAGAAGGAAAGAGGCCATAGGTAACATATAAGAAAATATATATACAAAAATATAATAATATTACCACTGTCACAATGCCTGGAGTAAGTGTCCCTGGTTTATCATGCTTTATTTTGATGGTAGATTTAAAGTGTTCCTTAATGGCTTACAATGTAAGCAGGTCATATTTTTCATTAGGCACTTAAGGGCCTGTGCCTAGGGTGTCCTGTTGAGGAGAGGCGTCCTCAGGTGCGTGTTTTTTAAAATTTATTTATGATATACTGACACAGACTGAATGCATCATAAATGAATGGAGAGTGGGAGGAGAGGGTTATTATAATGTATATGAACATAGAGGACTAGAGAAGTTAATAGTCTATTGGAGGGAACAGTGGTGTCATAATGGGGCACATGTACTTACCCGGTCCTGTCACGATCCCCGATCCGGACTGTCCGATGAGGATGAAGTCCGGCGCGATTCACCAAGATCGTGCGCCCGATATCCTGCATGTGTCGCTTCCCCGCTCAGGTCAGCTGGAGTCCACCTTCTTCTTCCCGATGTATGTCATGGCTTGCGACACAATTTGAATTTTAAATCCTGTGCTTAGTCAGAATCAGTCGGGTTCTCCGACGTTCACGCCTCCCGATTTGTGTCACATGAAAGTCGTCACGATTGCACCAAAATCCGATCGCGTGCGCCAAAAACCCCTGTTAAATGCGGCGCAAATCGGAAATAGTCGGGTAACCCCACAGAAATGCGGTCCGCGGACCCTTAGTAAATGTTCCCCATAGTATGAAAGTGAAGGTAGAGTGAGGTCATAGTAGACTGGGAACGCAAGTATTAATTCTGTGGGGGGAGGGGGGGTTATATTATTATTTTATACTTCATCCTTTGTTAATACTGACTAATTATCATTGTAATATGATTGTAGAAAGATGCATATCGTGATAATTGTAAGTAATTCTCCAAGTAAAACTGCTTGTCAGTGACCTCAGCTCAGCAGTGATGTGTCATGTATGTAGAGGACCAAGGATCGCCTGGTGTGTAGACCTGCCCTCGAAAATTCATCACCTAACCATGGCAGAAGAGGAGCTGCAGCTGCTGGAACCAGGCAGTCAGCACAGTTTAGTTTTGTGTTCCTTGTACAATGTAACACTGAGCAGCGTTAACTAGGAACATCAAGGAGACATACATTAATCATGATAATAAATGGGAAAATTATAATTAATACTGCACAGTACTGCCGCAAATTATAACAACTTGCTATTTTTGTCCTAATAATTGCTGTTTTTGACTCTGAAAAGAACCCCCCACTGGAATAACTCTATGGGGGATTTCATTCCCTATTCAGAGTCACTAATTACTCGTCATTTATTGAGGTATTGTAAGTATGTTAGTCGCTGGAGGATTAGGTTATGCATTCTATTGCAGATCTTAGAGGATTTGGGACTGATTAGTTTTGTTTTTCCAATACAGTCCTTCAGTGCCAGAAGGATCTCAAAGCAAATGGAAGGGATTGGAAAATACATAAAACCTTATAAATAATGATCTTCAACCAATAAAGTAAAGTGGGTGCTGTATGGCTAGTGTACCCCAACAATTACACATAGAATAAAGCTCAATGGCTCCTAATGGATCAGGGCTTCAAATTCCACAATTGTGTGACATTTTGGCCAAAGTGGCCTTTCTCAAATGCAACAACCGTAGATATAGAATAGAATAGCACTTTTTTTTTGTAAAGTACAGCTCCTTTCATATTACAATTAATATCAGATACAGAACACATCAAGTATACATTCACAAAGATTTGGGAACAGGGCTTGGGACAGGGGGACTAGATCCGTGCTTTTTACTCGCCACAAACTGGTTGTAAGGTTCAATAGTTTTTGGGATAAATGGTTCTTGGACTCATAGGGGGAGATTTATCATCAAGTTTCTGAGGTAAAAATGTTCTAGTTGCCCATGGAAATCAATCAGAGCTCAGCTTTAATTTTATAAACAGCTGTGGGGAAATGAAAGCTGAGCTCTGATTGGTTGCCATGGACAACTAGAATAGTTCTTCCCTTAAAACTTAGGCTGAATTCACAGAAACGTATGGGGGACGTATATACAGGCGACGTATATACAGCGTATATACGTCCCCCATACACTTCTATGGGCTCACGGCCCTGTACGGGAGAGCTACGCTGCAGCACACGTGCGGCACCGTACCGCTCCGTAGCCCGTAGAAAGATGGGACATGTTCTATCTTTCTACGTGATACGGCGCCGTGCGCTGTATATGCCTAAGGAGAGGGGCGGGGGAGAGTTGCGCTCATCCCCTGCTCCTCTCGCAGCACCCATGTATGCTTATCGTACTGCGGTGCGGCGGGCATACATCGTGTGAATGTAGCCTTATGATAAATTTCGCCCTTAGAGTCTTGCATCCGGATAGTCGTTGCTTATTGGGCTCTGATTTTGCGGAATTATATTGTGCAGCAGTGTGTGTCACATCGTACTATGTTGTCAAATTTGGTTAGGCATCTGTTCTGCCAGAACTTCTAGAATGGACGTAGCGGTTCTTCTACTATGCATTGGGCTCTATTGACTTATCTTCTGTAGCCTATTTCTTTCCCTCTCTCTTTGATGACTCCTCCCCAGCAAACAGCATCAAAGTATATTATGCTGGTTATTGTTGTTTCGTCACATATTTTTAGTATTTTGTTGCATATATAGAACTGTTTCAGTATCCACAAGGCATCGGCTTCTTGTACACTTTGTTCATTTTCCAGTCCAGCTTGTCATCGATGTACACACCTAGGTATCTGTATGTATTGACTTTGTAGACATCTTGCCTTTTGATAACTAGTGGTTCTAGAACCAATTTTTCCCTCCTCTTGTCAATCACCATTTCCTTAGTTTTATCCACTTTCAGAACCAAGTCGTTATTTACGCTTCATGACACAAACCTATTGATTACCTCCATATAATCGATTGCGTCATCATTGCAGACAGGGGCAGCTGCTATGGGGCCCACAGTGTCAGGGGACCCAGGCAACTAGGGTATTGCATGTGAATATGCTATATGTGATGTGTATATGCTCTAAATGTGTATGCATATGGTTATGTATGTATGTACATATATATGGTGTATGTATATTTTTAAGGGGTAAATGGGGCCCCATTCAGAAGTCCACTATAGGGCCCTGCCTTTCTTAGGTAGTCAATTTATTAGTTTGGCATCCATATTTACAACTTTCATCTTCTCCCTCCCTGGAGAAGGAAGAAGAATCTTGCAGCAGTGTTTAGTACTTTTAAATAGATTTCTAATATGCTCATTCGTTCCCATAATGTAGATTATAGAAAGGGATTATATGGGTAAAAATGAATTTTTTGGCCCGGTGGATAGAGACTTCACTACTTTGTCTGGTCTCCTTGAAGTAAAACGTGCACTTTTGTCGTTGCTTGTGGTTTTGTTGACTCTATACTGTCGCTTCCATTTCCATTCCTGGAACCAAAGGAAGTCCTAAGCGGTGTACATCTCCCTGCTTTAGCAGGCATTATCATCTGAGTAATCACCCTGAGCTTTGCTGGGTTTTTTTTTTTTTTACTTATTTTCAACATATTACAAGTATAGAAGTCTTAAGAGACTTTTTAAGTCTATTTGACTAAAAACAAATTCAAAGGGATTTATTTTTAATTTATGTTTTTTGTTACAAAACATAAATTTTGTGCAATGACTGATAAAATATAACGTTTCCAATATGCAAAATAAATACAAAAACAATAAATGAAAGCTAAAATGCTACAATTACATTATGCAAAAATCCCCTCCAAAGTCATATGTAAATAAGGCGCAAAGAGCCTCAAGGTGCATCCAGGTGTTACCAAATAGTGACTACTCCTCTAGTTGTGATCTAGCAAAGCCCAGCTAAAAAGAAAGCACAAATCCCTAGAGAGAAGTTAAAGGGATTCATTATACTGCTGACACACAGTGGGGAACATTTACTAAGGGCTTTACGCCATACTTTAGTCAGACTTAGCCATGAAGAACGTGCACAAACGGCTTGTACAGGTATTTAAGAAGCGTCTCAGCTGCGATTGTGTCACACGCGACCCTTTCGTGGTGCAGCTGTGCTGGATTGCATGCGACACAAATTATGGGGCGTCCCATCGGACAGTCCGACTGATTCGGAACTAGCGCCATATTTAACTTGCAAATTGTGTCACACTCCCTATGTTAAAGATGCACCACAAAAAAGATGGTGAACTCTGTCGGGCCAGTGCGGGGAAGTGACAGATTCCTGATTTCTGGGGCACAATCTTAGTGAATCGGCACAGCCAACATTATACAGGCAGTCCCTGGGTTACGTACAAGATAGGGTCCGTAGGTTTGTTCTTAAAGTGAATTTGTATGTAAGTCGAAACTGTATATTTTGTAATTGTAGTTCTAGACAATTTTTTTTTTTGCCCCAGTGTCAATCGGAGTTTCAAATTTTTTTTGCTGTAATGGGACCAAGGATTATCAATAAACCTTTACTACAGACACTTTACAGCTGATCATTGCATCCTGGGACTGTAGTAAAGCATCCAGAGAGCTTCACCAGAGGTCACAATGGGAAGAGGGGTCTGTCTTTAACTATGTCTGTAAGTCAGGTGTCCTTAAGTAGGGGACCGCCTGTATACAGAAATAGCGCTTTTAGTGCTATTCTAAGTAAATCTGCCCCACTGTATTCATACCTACTAGTTCCTTATGACATATCATCCATATTCATACAAAAACCCATATTTTGGTAAACTGTGTTGCACATTTGGTAAGGCAAAGGTCATTAACACACGCAAAGTGTGCAGATTGCACCGGTTTTCATATATCTGGGCCACTGTAACACCTAACCAATTTGGCTTTAGGCTAACCCAAGAGCATTGTCCTAGTGTCCCTGTTGGTGAAAGATACTGGAGATGTAGGAGAGCGTCCTACGGAAGTAGTGGCCTTTGGAACATAGATGCAAGGTATTTGGTCTTTCTTAAAAGGAATTATCCTATAGCCCTCTCCCTGAATCATGTAATAAGACAGGAAGCCAGAGCAATCATGGAGATGGCGTCACCATAATCGTAACCAGCTTGCTTTAACAGGACAGTCCTTGCCAAACTCTAGTGACCAGGTCTCCATTGTAAGAGGTCAATTCCAAGCGAGTGTACAAAATTGAATGCCAATGGTCTTCATTTCCTGGCAAAAAGTTAGAAAGGCATCAGTGGTTGAGGATGCACAACTCGGTTGTCCAAACACAGAGTGGAAGTTCTCCAGGAACAGCTGCAGCTTATTTCCAAAGAGGATTTAACCATGGCAGAGCTTTTCAAGACAGCAAGGACACAATGAAGACCACTTTAGCTTGATCAGTGGGAAGCAGATGGCTGTAGATTTTGCGCAGGTTAGGGAAACCCCAACAAGCTTTGGAGTCTCCATCATAATGAGGTAGAAGGGGTAATGTGTTTTCCATGCACAGGACGAGTAGAAGACGGGTCACAGGCTGAGGATTGGGTGTCAGATCAGTAGACACGGAGGGCCGTGTGCCAGTTTTCTGTCTGACTTTGCAGATTCTTTTAGGTGCAAACTACTTGCACAAGTATTTAAAAAGTGTCCGCGCCACATTTGTGTTGCACGCGACCCTTTTGTGGCACGGCTGTACTAGTTATCATGCAGTACTAATTATAGGGCATTTTGGTGCTCAGTCAGACTGTGTGCGACATTTAACATGCTAAGTCCGACAGAAATGTGTTGCACGGCCCATGTTAAGTGAGCACCAAAACAAAACTTGGTGCACTCTCTCGGGCTGTGCAAAGAGCACCAGATTCATGAAGAATGGGTGCCAGAAATCATTGATCTGGTGCCCCCTGTACACTACACAGGCAAACTGCATAAAGTGCAGTTTGCACTGTTCTTAGTAAATGAGCTCCAAAATCTAGGTGACTTGCAATAACTGCACGCATGACTTACATCCTGATCAAGACGTAAGTCATGCATATCTGCTTGGATAACCTGGACTGCAGAGCTTTGTTAGCAGATACCATGGCTTGAGCGTAATATAACAAGCATTGAGATTTGTACCCACTGGGGCACATTTACTAAGGGTCCGCGGACCACATTTCCGTCGGGTTTCCCGACTATTTCCGATTTGCGCCGCATTTAACAGGGGTTTGAGGCACACGTGATCAGATTTTGGCGCAATTGCACCAGATCGGGCGCACAATCTTAGTGAATCACGCCGGATTTCATCCTCGTCAGACATCGCACCTCGGGGATCGCGACAGGACCGGGTAAGTAAATGTGCCCCATCGTGTCATGTAAACATAATGGGGGTCATTTACTAAGGGCCCGATTCGCGTTTTCCCGACGTGTTACCCGAATATTTCCGATTTGCGCCGCTTGTACATGAATTGCCCCGGGTTTTTGGCGCACGCGATCGGATTGTGGCGCATCGGGGCCGGCATGCGCGCGACAGAAATCGGGGGGCGTGGCCGAACGAAAACCCGACGTATTCGGAAAAACCGCCGCATTTAAAAACCGAAAATGTGTCGCTTGGGGAGCGCTCACCTTCACCTTCTATGGGATGGTGCATTCCGGGGCGTTAAGATTATTTTCGGCGCTGCAGCGCCACCTGGTGGACGGCGAAGGAACTACCATCTTAAATCCCAGCCGGACCCGAATCCTGTGCAGAGAACGCGCCGCTGGATCGCGAATGGGCCGGGTAAGTAAATGTGCCCCAATGGCTTTGTACTTCTCCCAAGGGTTTTGATCAAGTGTCCTTATTAACAGTAATTTAGATTTCACTGTGACAAGGGCACAAGTCCACTACCTCTTAGAGTAATCACAGTATAGCCCAGGTGGATCAAAAGAAGCCAGTCAAAGACAATCATAAGTCAGGGCAAGCAGCAAACAAGCGGCAGGCAAATGTGGAGTAGGGTCAGGTTAAACTGAGTTCATTACCAGACAGATAACTAAGCCACAGATCAGATCAGGATCAGATTGATATAACACAGCCTTTGCTGAAGACACAAGGAATCTAAATGCTCAGGAGTGTACATAGATGTGAAAGGGACACATTATGACTGGCACACTAGTCCTCTTAACCTCTGGACTTGGTGCACCCAATTACTTTCTGCTTCCAGCCATGTTACCTTCTTTGGTGAGCACACCTGTTATGCTGCCTTGCCATTACGGTGATGTGCTTATTTTAACTTTAGATGAGGATACCTGTACTTACTGGTCAATGCCAGTGGGGTTATGTAATTGCATCCTCTTCTTTGGCACAATAGATGATCGGATAGACCAAATAATAATCCATGTATTTAATATAATAATTCCTTTATTTATATAGGGCACACAGATTACTCAGCGCTGCACAGAACTTGGCAAATTAGTCCCTGTCCCCAATGGGTCTCACAATCTAATCAACCTACCTGTATGTTTTGGAGTGTGGAAGGAAACCAGAAGACCCCGATGAAACCCACACAGACATGGAGAGAACATACAAACTCTTTTCAGATGTTGACCTGGGTGGGACTTTAACCCGGGACCTCAACGCTTTAGTACTAACCATTGAGCCACCGTGCTGCCTCAAAGATAAGAATAACAGGCCACCACGGTCATCCATGGCCACCTCTCCTATTCTTGGTCTTTAACAGATGTATCATCTGGGGCCCCATCGATCTTAATCTTGCCCTGTAAGTATACAGTGTATTGCAGGAATACAAATTTATAAGCAAAAAAATGAAAATGCATGATTTTTATCCCTGGAGCTCAAGTATGTAAGAAATCCACCTCTTGCATTGATCCATCGAAGGCCAATAAAAATCAGTTCATATTGAAGGGACAAACAATGGTTAGAAGTCATTTGGTGAACTTTCTAAGAATAACCCTTGAAGAATGTATTGTACATGTAACTTTCTTCATATGTATTTGGAGAAATGCGGAATGTCTGCGCTTTTATCACTTTCTCGCAGCCAATACCACAATGCAATTAACATTTTATTTTTTATTCAGAGGCTGAAACGTGTCAGTGAAAGTGATCCTGAATCTTATGTGAGTCATGTTCCTTTTGGCCGTCTTAGAAGACATTTGCTCCAGGGCGAAGGAAGATTACTGAGCTCCGAGTGCAAAGAATATGACAAAACTGGTTTATAAATTGCTGGCAGGATTCCAACTAAAAGTTTTTCATCCACCAGTGACAGGTAAAATTATTCTTCGGATATTGAGTCACAACCCCAGTTGTCATACATCATGAGCCATGAGCTTTTGCCACAGGTGGAAGATTCACCTGCATTTTATTTTTACAAGGGGTTTGCCAGATCTCGGAGGCAGTAACCGGGCTTCACCATTTATTACACAAAATGATTACAAATACAATTTGGTGGGATCCATATCCAAGTACCCCGCCACCTCACTATACAGTGCTCCGTCATTCATTACAGGAAATCTACCATAAAAATCCATCATATTAAACCACAGATCCAGGAACTTTGACTGTGGTAATCTTCTTAAATTGGTTATCCATGACCATTTTAAAAATTATACAAACCTGAAGGGTTCTTGGGGGTTCATAGGCTGTTACACTGTGCAGGAGCACTTCCCCACTCTCACTGTGTGCAGTGAGATTACATCAGGCAGAAGGAGTGTTGAAGTGTTGAGGGAGCGTGGGGGAAACTGTGTAACAGCCTGTGAAACTATAGGATGAAGAGGCTCCAATAACACCCCCAGGAGCCCTTCAGACTCATTAGCATAATCTCAAAAGTTGGTTTTAGAAAAAAGGAGGCCATAGATAACAAATATACAGTAACATTACCACTGTCATGGTGTCCGAATCTATGAGTAAGTGTCCCAGGTTTATCCATACTTTATTTAGATGGTAGATTACCTTTAATATAGAGAACCCCCATATCACTGTCTATACAGTGCCCTCTCATTTATTTATATACTTATATATACACCCAACACAATGCAATGCCTTCATCATCAATTTATAAACTGTATCCCCTTTATGAATAGATATACAGCCCCTAGCGCACTACAGCACCCACAACTACACAGCACCTTTTTCTGCTCCTTCATGAATTTACATACAGTACCCCACTGCACTATACAGTGCCCACTCATTAATTTATATAAGGCACCCATATACCCCTCACTGCTGTTTATAATTAATTTATATAGTGTCCCCTTTACGAATTGTCTGCTATACAATGCCAACCCTAAGAATTTAAATGCACTATCCCTGACTATACAGTACCCACTCATTCATTTATATAGAGTACACCTACCCTCATTTATATACACCCCCACCGCTATGCACTGCCCACCCATTTGTACAGAGTGGGGCACATTTACTAAGGGTCCGCGGACCGCATTTTCGTCGGGTTTCCCGACTTTTTCCGTTTTGCGCCGCATTTAAGTGATTTTTTTGGCGCAGGCAATCGGATTTTGGCGCAATCGCGCTGACTTTCATGCGACACAAATCGACACAACCTGATTGATTCAGACTTAGCGCAGGATTTAACATTCAAAGTTGTGTCACAAGTCATGCACTTACATGCACCGGTAAGAAGATGGTGAACTCCGGCGGACCTCAGCGGGGAAGCGACACATGCAGGAAATTGGACGCTCGATCTTAGTGAATAGTGGCAGCTCCGAATCCTCGTCAGACAATGCACCTCGGGGATCGCGACGGGACTTTTTATCCTTTGGCATATTAGAACGTTACATGATGTCAATGTTATCTTCTCCCATCTGGTCCTGAGGGGTGACATGTAACAACCCTAAGACTTTCCTATTGACACACCGTCTTATGTACATGACACAACGGAGGCCTAGAAGGTATCGGATGTCTCACAAATACAGCTGTTGGTAAGGAGATTAGCTTCACTACAATTTACATTATGTACCTTTCCTACAAAGTTCTTCTCTAATGACTTCCCTAAAAGTTAATTGACGTCAAGCGTTTTAGGCAGATGAGATTAGTCATGTGGGTTGCACAGACGCTTTTCTTATAAAAACACCAAGCCTGGTCACTAACAAATATTTGTGGGGATTTCCGCCTATAACATAAACCAGCCCTACTGGTATAGTAATGTAATTACAAGGTTGTAGCTTGGTGTATGATATTGTATTTCAGGGTTGACCATATATAAGTCTTTTTTTCTCCCATACTTGCCATTCATTTCTTGGTGTCATTTTAAAAAAATAGACATGGAGAGAAAATGCCAATATAATAAATTATGATGAATTTTGCATTTCTAGTAGAAAATGGACTTAGTTTGTTAGCTCACATTGGGGCAGATTTACTTACCCAGTCCTGTCGCGATTCCCGAGGAGCGTTCTCCGACGAGGATAAAGTCCAGAGCGATTCTTCAAGATCATGCATCCATTTTCCCGCATCTGTCCCTTCCCCGCTGAAGTCCAACGGAGTTCACCTTCTTCTTCCCGGTGTATGTAAGCGCCTGTCTTGCGACACAATTTGAATTGTAAATCCCACGCTTAGCCTGAATCAGTCGGTTGTCCGTGGGCCACGCCCCCAATTTGTGTTGCATGCAAGTCGGCGCAATTGTAGCAAAATCCGATCGCGTGCGCCAAAAACCACACTTAAATGCAGCGCAAAACGGAAATAGTTGGGAAACCCGACGAAAATGCGCCGTGCGGACCCTTAGTAAATGTGCCCCATTGAGTCCAATGTTTGTTGGAAACTGCACATTGCTGCATTGGACTAATAGCCCACTGATTTAAAAGTGGACAGTGTAATTCCTCTTTTGCCCTGTGCAAGGTGCTGCTATCATATTTGACTTTTTAATTGGTTCTGCAATACACTCAACTGGTTGATATTGGGGGTAAAAGTTTATTATTGGGGGACACATATTATTTATGTTTTTTTTTACATCCCCACATTTTACTTCAGTATTATTCTGAAATCTTTTACATTGTCTTTTTTGCTATCACAGAATGGGTTTTGAGAAGCCTTACAGTTATTGTATAGTATCAGTTTTACGTATTAAAATAGGATTACAAAACTCACTTTTGTTCTAATAAATGTATGCTTTCTGTAATCTTGGAGGATAGCTGTGACATCATCTATTGTCAGTAGTGATGTAATGATGGGTCAGTGTTATCTATATAGAGGTCATTGTACAGGGAGGGGGAGGAGATAAGCTGTGACATCATCTATTGTCAGTAGTGATGTAATGATGGGTCAGTGTTATCTATATAGAGGTCATTGTACAGGGAGGGGGAGGAGATAAGCTGTGACATCATCTATTGTCAGTAGTGATGTAATGATGGGTCAGTGTTATCTATATAGAGGTCATTGTACAGGGAGGGGGAGGAGATAAGCTGTGACATCATCTATTGTCAGTAGTGATGTAATGATGGGTCAGTGTTATCTATATAGAAGAGGTCATTGTACTGGGAGGGGGAGGGGATAAGCTGTGACATCATCTATTGTCAGTAGTGATGTAATGATGGGTCCGTGTTATCTATATAGAGGTCATTGTACAGGGAGGGGGAGGGGATAAGCCATAGCTCCCAACCGTCCCGATTTTGACGGGACTTTCCCGTTTTTCGTGCCTCTGCCCCGCGTCACGGGCAGCTATGAGATTGTCACGGATTCTCCCCCCAGGTCCCGCTGTGTCCCGGCGCTGTGTCCGCAGAGTAAATACTTTGAAAGCCTGAACTCACAGTACAGAATGGCTTCTACAGACATCGGGAGGGAATCCTTTTCAGAGAAGTGTCGGGCTTAGCGGAGAGCAGGGACCACGTCATCAGCTTCAGATCAGCATCTGTCCATATATGGTCACTGCATCTCCTAGGGTTCCCCAGAGCAGACATCGGGCAGGGAATCCTTTTCAGAGAAGTGTCGGCTTAGCAGAGAGAGCAGGGACCACGTCATCAGCTCAGATCAGCATCTGTCCATATATGGTCTCCAGGGCTTCCCCAGACACAAGCTCTTTATATAATTAAATTAAATAAAGTTTTGCCCAGGCCAGTATTGATTTAATGATGGGTCAGTTGTGTTTTCTATATAGGCATGCGTCTATTATTGGTGACACGAAAAAAATATGGTACTATACATTTGAAAAGGGGGTTCACATACGTTGCATAAAGCAAGTACAGATAAGTACCTAAGACACAATTAGACTGAAGCGGCACAAGAGGAAGGAGAGGAGCCACAATCTATATGCTCCTATATCTAGTTATGTATTTTTCTTGGCAGTAGAGATGTAGAATACATTGTAATGAAGCCGTGTTATGCATTTTATTAGTTCCATATTGGTCTTCTGCCAGCTCCGGCTTCCAGTCTGCACATGTCATTCATTTTCCAATCATTTATCCTCTTCCCGGAAAGACCATATTTGGGATCTGTGCTGACATGAGAGATTTACATTTAATTTCCAGTCATTAGAGGTTGATGGTTAATTAAGACTGGGTAGCTCCAGTGGGGACCGGGGACATTATGTAGGACTCTGCAGGGATCTATGAATATGTCTTCCCTGAGCAATTAAAATTAACTCATACATTACAGGGGATAATGGCTCAACCCTTCATTTTTCTATATCATTTTTTGTTTTAAAATGATTATTTTAATTATCAGCATATGAAATTTTCATAATTATAATTTTAACAAGTCATACAAAGAAATACATTTATGTGTTTTTCCTTAGATAAAATCTACCATCAAAATCCATCATGACACTTACTCATAGATCCAGGCACTGTGACTAGTCATCTTCTTATATTTGTTATGCACGGCTGTCAGGATTTGGGGGTAGTGTGCCCACTGTACCACCACGGACGATTACGTAATCCGACACCTGGGAGTGGAGTCTAAGCGGTACCCAGTTTTCACCAGAGCCTGCCACAAAGCGGGTTGGACTTGTAGCGGCATGGTACCACCAGGTTGTTCCACAGGCACTTTGTCTGCGGTGTCGGCCAAGGCGAGGTACAGAGTTTTGCACTGTGGTCGGGGACAGACAGAAGTCAAGGCAGGTAGCACAGGATCAAGCAGAAGGTCAGGGCAGGCAGCAGAGAAGCGAGATCAGGAACAGAACCGGGGTCACACCAGGAAATCAGTCTAAATGCAGTAGGTATGGGACACAGCTTTCAGGGGCATGGAAGCACAAAGATCCGGCAGGGCATGAGGGAAGAGGTTGGCAATTTATAGATTGACAGGTGGCCGGTGTCAATTAGCAGTGCGCTGAACCTTTAAATCTCAGACGGCCAGTGCTAGAACAAGGAGACTGGAGTGCAGTGAGGTAAGTGAACCTGCTGCTGGCGTGAGGGGGCACAGGGAGGCACATGGGTGCGCCTAAGACCCGGAACATGGGTTGCAGGAGCACCCATGACATTGGCTTCCTTCCATCTAAAATCAACTTTCACAATTGTGTTAATAAGTGTAAGTGGGAGGGCGTTACCAGAGCCTCTGAGTGATATATTTTCACTTGTTTTTACAACCAGAACATGTCTCACCCATTCCCTGCTCTCTCTGTCTGTGTAATAATAATATTTCCTTTATTTATATAGCGCACACAGATTACACAGCGTTGCACAGAGCTGGCCAAATTGGCCCCTGTCCCCATGGGGCTACAATCTAATCAACCTACCAGTATGTTTTGGTGTGTGGGAGGAAACCAGAGGATCCGGAGAAAATAGCATCAGCAGGAAGTGCAGGGTAAGGGAACACCATCTCTGATTATTGTAACAACCTGTATAAGACATCACTGAGTGGCTCTGGAAACACCCATCAGAGCCCCACAGGCTCAGTAGTTGATTTTAAAAGGAAGGCTGTGAATAACAAATATAAGCCGATTACCATCATCAGGGTGCCTGGATGTATGAGTAAGCGTCCCTGGTTTATCATGTTTGATATTGATGGTAGATTTTCTTTAATGCAATTGAGATTATACAGAGTTTCAACAATTTTGGACAAAAATAGCATGGAATTACAATCTGAAGCAGATGCGCCGACCACTTTTACAATAGTTTTCTAGTCATGAGGTTCATACTGTGATACAGGCCAGCACAACCAGACGACCAGAAGACTTGTCCCCATGTAGTCAGTGACAAAGTAAAAATAGAATGAGTTCTAACCAAAAGCAGAGGTTGGTCTTTTCTGTTCCCTTGACATTTCCATGAAGTGTAGGTGTAACTGCAAGAAGGAAATGTGCTAAATGTCAGCACCAAGTCTGAATGGGGTTTCAGGCGGATCTCATTGGTGTGGTTTTTTAAGAATTCAGACCAAGTCAAGTCTTTGTTATATACAGAAAGATATTTAAAGTGAAACTAAATTCCGGGTAACATTTGTGTCAGATCTGAAGCACAGGTTCAGCTGTAGTTATATTATTGGTCAGCTGACGGGTTTCCTGTTGTCTGGCAAGTAGACCAACTACTATGTTCTTTTTGTGAATCAGTGATCACAATCTATTGATCACTTGTCCTGTAGACATCTGTAAACCTGGGGATAGGTGATAAGTTACTTTTCTGAGACACCCCCTTTAAGTGTTCCGTAATTTCCAAATTGGCTTTTGTCCTCCAGCCAGATCTGTCAGGGATGTATCCCAGGTTTTTTTATTGAAATTGTTTCCTTAGGATATGTGATTAATATGCAAGAACTGAACATATGACATTCACCACCTCCACTGATCAGCTGTTAGAAGATTTCTTTACAGTCAAAAACAATGCCATACATTGTATAGTGGCTGTGCTTGGTATTGCATCTTAGCCTCAGTCACCTGAATAGGACTGGACTACAAATGATGTGATCTCACATTGAAAAAGCAGAAGTAGCGATTACTGGAGTCACACAGCTAATTTTGGGGGTGACAGGGATTCGACCCCTGTCATTTTCATATTGATGTCCTACCCTAAGCTGATCATAAAAAGTCCAAAACAGACTAACATATTCATCATGAAGTGCAATCCGTAAATGACACTACATAGAAATATCCAGGGATGCACCAGCCATGAGGCCAGTTGAGCATCTTGTCTCAGGCAGCAGCACCTACAGCAAGATGGGAGCAGTATCAGGGGCACAGTCACTCGCTACAAAGCAGGACCTAACACTTAAAAATAATGCGGTAGATTTACTTACCCGGTCCAGTCACGATCCAGTGGCGGGTTCTCCGACGCTGATTCGTATCTTCCGGTGATTCACTAAGGTAGTTCCCCCGATGTCCACCAGGTGCAGCTGCTGCGCTGAAGTCCGCCGAGGTCCGCCGGAGTTCACAAAGCTAGGCTGGGTGCAGGCAAGTGCGTGTCAAGCGACACTTTTTTTTTTAAAATGCCGATTTTTCAGAATCCGTCGGGTTTTCTTACGGCCACGCCCCAGTCCCCCCCCCCCCCGTTTACCGTGCATGCCGGCGCAGATGCGCCCCAATCCGGTCGCATGCGCCAGAATCCCGGGGGAATTCAAGGAAAAACGGTAATATTCAGGAAAAACGCGATACGGGCCCTTAGTAAATGACCCCAAATGTCTCTTCTGATGTCCGCATGGGCTTGAGACACTGCCTGGAGTACTCATATACAAAAAATAAACGACAGGATGGGGAAGTGGGGGCGCCATTCTATAGATCACCTCATGCAGCCGTTTAGGTTCATCCCTGGCAGTACCATGTCCATTATAGTATCTTCTTCCCCTTTTGAAATGTCTACAGGTCTTTACATAACTTCAAGCATCATCGATGGCTTTTACATGTTTGTTTTTTTTAGAATATTTGGAAGACCCAAACCTAACAGAAACTCTTCGGAATCGTGTGTCTGACATCTGCTGTGAAAGAGACGATATATGTTCATGGTCTCCTGTTACATGCAGGTGCCAGCAGGTGTATCACTCACCTGCTATACATGATATAATATGTCCGTCTCCTAAATATGTGTGCAGCAATGTGGAAGGACAGATGGTAAATACCTTGAAACTTTTTGAATTGTCAGTTCACACAAGTTGTAAAAAAAAACCTTGAAAGCAGATCACGAGCTGAAAGAATAAAACTTTATTAAGCTTGTCCAAAATGTTACAAAGAAATGAAAATCGGTGTGGCTTACTGTTTTGTCTGGATATACCAAACCTACGTGAAAATGGCACAAAATATTCCTAATGGACCGTTACATCTCTGGGGAAACAATCTGAGTGTCTGTTCAGCAGAGGCCGGGGATAAATGCCATACAGTTGCATCCATCCCGATTATAGCCCCGGTTGGGGTTATACTGTGAAGCAGGATGGAAAAACACAGCCTGTTGTGTTTTTTTCCAGGAGGTGACAAATAGCAAGCAAACGTAAGCAGCAAGGAAGCCTCCATCTACCAATATAACGTTATAAATACGTTTAGCGTATTCACCCCAGAAGCTTTCATGACATGCATATTAAAACAATAGGATGTGATCCCAGCCTTACAGATCTGTACATTACTGGCTTTATTTATCACTCTGATTTAGGTTTGATACTTAGTTTGGATTATAGCATAATGGTATATGTGGCTGTGCTTGGTACTGGATTTAGACATTATGGGGCAAATTTACTTACCCGGTCCGAGGAGATCACAAAAAGTGCATTGTCCAACAATAATGCATTGTGCCTCGATTCACTAAGATCGTGCGCCAAACATCCTGCATGTGTGGCTTCCCCGCTCAGGTCCGCTGGAGTTCACAGATACCTGTCAAAGCTGCGCAAATCCCGAAAACGGCAACAGTCCAATGAAAATGTGATCCGTGACCCTTAGTAAATGTGCCCCTATGATTTGTGTTTTATTCTAAAGTACGTAGTCTGTGGAAAATTTGCAGCAAGATCTATAGATACAGAATATGTAAAGGGATTGGCCCAAGATTTTATATTATACACAATACACAGAATAAGGAATGACCTGCTGATTCTTGGGGCATAACCGCTAGGACCCGTGTCAATCAAAAAATGGGGTTCCAAGTTTTGTATTTTTTTTTTTCTTGTGGCACTCGCAGAAATAGGTTTAAGCGCAGTCCCATGGACAGTTTATTAAATAATAATTTTTATTTATAGAGCACCATTATATTCTGTAGCGGTTTACAAATCATGGGGGACACATACAAATGTAATATTACATTACAGAGTAAAAGCAGTCATATGGAACAATAGGAGTGAGGGCCCTCAAGAACTTACAGCATGTGAGGATGATGGGGTGACACAAGAGCTTACAGTCTATGAGGATGAGGGGAGACACAAGAGCTTACAGTCTATGAGGATGAGGGGGATGACACAAGAGCTTACAGTCTATGAGGATGAGGGGGATGACACAAGAGCTTACAGTCTATGAGGATGTAGGGGTGACACAAGAGCTTACACTCTATGAGGAGGAGGGGGTGACACAAGAGCTTACAGTCTATGAGGATGAGGGGGTGACACAAGAGCTTACAGTCTATGAGGATGAGGGGGTGACACAAGAGCTTACAGTCTATGAGGATGTAGGGGTGACACAAGAGCTTACAGTCTATGAGGATGTAGGGGTGACACAAAAGCTTACAGTCTATGAAGATGAAGGGGTGACACAAGAGCTTAAGTCTATGAGGATGAAGGGGTGACACAAGAGCTTACAGTCCATGTGGATGAGGAGTGACACAAGAGCTTACAGTCTATGAGGATGAGGGGGTGACACAAGAGCTTACAGTCTATGAGGATGAGGAGTGACACAAGAGCTTACAGTCTATAAGGATGAGGGGTGACACAAGAGCTTACAGTCTATGAGGATGAGGGGTGACACAAGAGCTTACAGTCCATGTGGATGAGGAGTGACACAAGAGCTTACAGTCTATGTGGATGAGGGGTGACACAAGAGCTTACAGTCTATGAGGATCAGGGGTGACACAAGAGCTTACCGTCTGTGAGGATGATGGGGTGACACAAGAGCTTACAGTCTATGTGGATGAGGGGGTAACACAAGAGCTTACAGTCTATGTGGATGAGGGGGTAACACAAGAGCTTACAGTCTATGAGGATGAGGGGGATGACACAAGAGCTTACAGTCTATGAGGATGTAGGGGTGACACAAGAGCTTACAGTCTATGAGGATGAAGGGGTGACACAAGAGCTTACAGTCTATGAGGATGAGGGGAGACACAAGAGCTTACAGTCTATGAGGATGAGGGGTGACACAAGTGCTTACAGTCTATGAGGATGAGGGGGATGACACAAGAGCTTACAGTCTATGAGGATGTAGGGGTGACACAAGAGCTTACACTCTATGAGGATGAGGGGGTGACACAAGAGCTTACAGTCTATGAGGATGAGGGGGTGACACAAGAGCTTACAGTCTATGAGGATGAGGGGGTGACACAAGAGCTTACAGTCTATGAGGATGTAGGGGTGACACAAGAGCTTACAGTCTATGAGGATGTAGGGGTGACACAAAAGCTTACAGTCTATGGAGATGAAGGGGTGACACAAGAGCTTACAGTCCATGTGGATGAGGAGTGACACAAGAGCTTACAGTCCATGTGGATGAGGGGTGACACAAGAGCTTACAGTCTATGAGGATGAGGGGGTGACACAAGAGCTTACAGTCTATGAGGATGAGGAGTGACACAAGAGCTTACAGTCTATAAGGATGAGGGGTTACACAAGAGCTTACAGTCCATGTGGATGAGGAGTGACACAAGAGCTTACAGTCTATGAGGATGAGGAGTGACACAAGAGCTTACAGTCTATGAGGATGAGGGGTGACACAAGAGCTTACAGTCCATGTGGATGAGGAGTGACACAAGAGCTTACAGTCCATGTGGATGAGGGGTGACACAAGAGCTTACAGTCTGTGAGGATGATGGGGTGACACAAGAGCTTACAGTCTATGAGGATGAGGGGTGACACAAGAGCTTACAGTCTATGTGGATGAGGGGGTAACACAAGAGCTTACAGTCTATGAGGATGAGGGGGATGACACAAGAGCTTACAGTCTATGAGGATGTAGGGGTGACACAAGAGCTTACAGTCTATGAGGATGAGGGCTGACAATAGAGCTTACAGTGTATAAGGATTAGGAGGTGACACAAGAGCTTACAGTCTATGAGGATGAAGTGGCTGACACAAGAGCTTACAGTCTATGAGGATGAGGGGGTGACACAAGAGCTTACAGTCTATGAGGATGAGGGGGTGACACAAGAGCTTACAGTCTATGAGGATGAGGGGGTGACACAAGAGCTTACTGTCTATGAGGATGAGGAGGTTACACAAGAGCTTACAGTCTATGAGGATGAAGTGGGTGACACAAGAGCTTACAGTCTATGAGGATGAGGGGGTGACACAAGAGCTTACAGTCTATGAGGATGAGGGGGATGACACAAGAGCTTACAGTCTATGAGGATGAGGGGGTGACACAAGAGCTTACTGTCTATGAGGATGAGGAGGTAACACAAGAGCTTACAGTCTATGAGGATGAGGGGGTGACACAAGAGCTTACAGTCTGTGAGGATGATGGGGTGACACAAGAGCTTATAGTCTATGAGGATGAGGGCTGACACAAGAGCTTACAGTCTATGTGGATGAGGGGGTAACACAAGAGCTTACAGTCTATGAGGAAGAGGGGGTGACACAAGAGCTTACAGTCTATGAGGATAAGGGGGTGACACAAAAGCTTACAGTCTATGTGGATGAGGGGATGACACAAGAGCTTACAGTCTATGTGGATGAGGGGATGACACAAGAGGTATAAGAGCCTGTATAATGGTCCAGCCATTCTTTATAAGGGAACAGAATAAAATAATACCGTATAATAAATAAAAATTATTCATTTTCCATTAAAAAAAATATGTGTTCGAAAATTTCACAACCTCCAGCAGAGCCGCCATTCTTGAAAAATGTTTCCAAAACAACACACAGCATAGTGCTGGGTATATAAGGTCTCCAGACACACATCTCCATTTCCAGAGATACTTTTTACTTTATGCAAATAAGCTTTGTAGTGCCCTAAAGGCGTGACCATGTCTGCTTGTGCACATGGTTTCTGTGATACTGGAGAGCACATAAAGAGGAAACGGGTACACCATCGGGCTTGGCTACACCCACTGAATAGAAGATGCATTAAGTACAAATAAAATCTAACATCAAAATCCATCATGATAAACCAGGGACACTTACTCATAGATCCAGGCACCGTGACTGTGGTAATCTTATATTAGTTATCCTTGGCCTCCTTCCTTCTAAAATAATAATAATTCTTTGTTTATATAGCGCACACAGATTACGCAGCACTGCACAAAGCATGTCAAATCAACTTTTTTAATAACTCTAGTGAGCCAGATGAGTTATTGGGGAGTTACCAGAGCCCTCTGTGTTGCAGATTCACAGGTTGTTACAATGTGCAAGGAGCACTTCCCCTCCCACTATGCGCTGAAACTTCCTTTTCTGCAGTGAGATTAGAACAGGCAGGGGGAAGGAGGAAGTGCTGTGGGAGCAGAGGGGAAGAAGGAGAAGGAACAGCTGTAACAGCCTGTGAAGGAAGTGCACAGAGGGACTCTAGTAATGCCCCCCAGAGTCCTCCTGGCTCTTCAGCATAATTTTAAAAGTTGAATTTAGAAGTAAGAAGGCCATAGATAAGAAATATAAGAAGATTACCACAGCCATGGTGCCTGGATCTGTGAGTAAGTGCCCCTGGTTTATCATGATGGATTTTGATGGTAGATTTTCGGGGACACAAGAAAGGCTATAAAATGCCCTTTGGTATTTTTATTTGATGGCCAAGCTGGATGGTTCAATGTTCAAAATGTCTGAATCTTATTGTAGTAGTGTATTAAATTGGTTTTCTGGAATCGTACTATTAATGACCTATCCATGGAAAAGGTCACTAAGGTGGAAGCAGACACCTTCGACCCTAGTATAGTGGCCATCCATGATCACTACGGGCTCAGTTCCTATTGAAGTGAATAAGTACAGCTCCTGCAGTAACCCTTAGCGGCCACAACACTACAGACAGCATTGGGGGACATTTACTAAGGGCCCGATTCGTGTTTTCCCGATGTGTTACCCGAATATTTCCGATTTGCGCCGATTTTCCCTGAATTGCCCCAGGATTTTGGCGCACGCAATCGGTTTGTGGCGCATCGCCACTGGCATGCACGCGACGGAAATCGGGGCGTGGCCGAACGGTAACCCGACGGATTCTGAAAAACCGCCGCATTTAAAAAAAAATATTGGTTGCACAGGCCATACTCACATGCACCACGATTAAGACGATGAACTACGGGGCACCTCGGCGGACTTCGGCGCAGCAGCGCCACCTGGTGGACATGGGCGCAGGACCTTCATAAATCGCCGGAAGACCCGAACGCTCGTCAGAGAAGCCGCCGCTGGAACGCGAATGGACTGGGTAAGTGAATCTGCCCCATTGTCTGTTTCCAGCTCTATAGTGTAGTGCTGCCACAGACACTGATCAGTGGGAGGTTGTGCCCTAAATTCGACCCATTAATGGCCTATTCTATTAATAGCTTAGATGAGTTTTCCAGAAAGGCGTAGTCTCCTCAGACTGGGTCGGCTCCAGGTTTCAGTAGGCCCCTGGGCGAAAGAGCCTCAGTGGGCCCCTTTGAAGTAAACTCACGTGACAACATTAAAAATTCAGAAACTAAAACAGTCTCCTGTTCCCTAAAATATTCCCTAGTTTATCAAACCAAACAGCCCCCTCATGGATATTTTATATACAGCCCCCTCACACCCTATAGATTTATTAGATACATCGCCCTAACCCCCATGGATTCCTTACGTTCTCCTCCTCTAGCAGCTCTGGGCCCTGGCACTTGCCCAGGTATGCCCAGCTTAGCTCTAAATGTTACTATTTTTGATATTTTATCGTCAGGTTTTGGAGTAATTGGGGGGAATTTATCTTGGGGTTTTTTGTCTATGTTTGACGTTGTTTTGGCACAGTTGTGGTACAATTGCTATTTTGGGACTTTCCATTGCGCCAAATGACATAGGACAGTGTAAAGTCATTTTAACCCCATAGCGTAATAAGACGTACCTGTATATTTTATTGTGCATGGGGGAGTATGAAGAGGGCTCACAGGCTGAGCCCTCTTCATACTCACTGCGTGCTTGCTTCACAATGAAGCAAATACCCGTCGCTAACACCCGCGATCGGTGTTAGCGCTGATCGCGGGTGTTAACCCTTTGACCCTTTAACCCTTCAATGAACCGGCGGCGCATGGGCGTTGCCATCTTGCCTCCGATCGTCGCTCCCCATGACGTCATTGGCTAGCGGCGATCTGTTGCCATGACAGCCTCGGATCACACAAAGACCCAAGGCTATCATGTTTTAGGCTATAAAAATTCAAATCATATAAATATAGAAGTCATATAAATATAAATAAACAGTAAAAATCATAAACACATTAGTTATCTCCACATCCGAAAATGCCTGATCTATCAAAATATAACAACGGTTTTTCACTGCATTTAACCCCGTAATGGAAAATGGCGCCCAAAGTCACAAATGGCATTTTTTTTGCCATTTTGAAAAATATAAAAAATTAAATAAAAAGTGATCGAAAGGTCATACAATCCTAAAAATAAAAGCAATGAAAACGTCATCCAAAGTAAAAAAAAATGACACCATGCCTAGCTCTGTAAACCAAAATATGAAAAAGTTATTAGTGCAAGAACACTGAAAAAGACTGAAGATTTTTTTTTTTGTACAGGAGGTTTTAATTTTTGTAAATGTATGAAAACATTATAAAACCTATCCAAATTTGGTATCCACGTGATCATATTGACCCAATAAAATGAAGTAGACATGTCATTTAGGGCGCACAGTGAAAGACGTAAAATCCAAGCCCACAAGAAATGGTGCAAATGTGTTTTTTCATCATTTTCATTGCATTCAGAATTTTTTTCCTGCTTCCCAGTATATGGCATAGAATATTAAATACTATCACTATGAAGTGCAATTTGTTTTTTTATCAGAAAACAAGCCGTCACACAGCTCTCTACATGGAAAAATAAAAAAGTTATAGATTTTTGAAAGTGGTGAGTGAAAAATAAAAAAGCAAAAACGAAAAAGGGCCTGGTCCTTAAGGGGTTAAAATGGATCCTGCCTGCGCCAAATTCCTTATTTGCTTACACTACTTTTTACAATAATAACTCAATTCATGATGACACCAGTCAACCCGTGGCGTAGAAATAGGACAAAAACACTACCAAATTTATCAAGACCAATTGCTCCTTTTGAACCTTTTGCTACAAACGCAAAAAAAAAAAAAAAACAATTTTGAGACAAACCAAAAAAAAAACAATATGTAGACTAATTGTAATGATAAATTCCGCCCATTGTGTACAGTGTTGTGTTGCTCAGAAAATTGATATTTGTGTAACTTCACTTCTTATGTTATACGCAATGGCATCTTGTAACATTTCTGGCCACTAAAAACAGCATTGCGTGTGTATTATGACATCTAGTAGTGACATCTCTGCACAGACATGCAGCTTTTTACTAGAAATCATGTTGTGACATTGCATCATTGCGCTCTGACATCACAGAGTCACCGCAGTGCTATATACAGTGGGGGTCATTTACTAAGGGCCCGATTCGCGTTTTCCCGACGTGTTACCCGAATATTTCCGTTTTGCGCCGATTGTACCTGAATTGCCCCGGGTTTTTGGCGCACGCGATCGGAATTTGGCGCATCGGCGCCGGCATGCGCGCGACGGAAATCGGGGGGCGTGGCCGAACGAAAACCCGACGTATTCGGAAAAACCGCCGCATTTAAAAAAAAAATTGTGTCGCGAAAATTTCACTCACCTTCATCCTGGGTAGGCCGGTGTATTTCGAGGCATTCCAGCGGACTTCAGCGCAGCAGCGCCACCTGGTGGACGGCGGAGGAACTGCATTGATGAATCCCGGCCGGACCCGAATCCAGCGCAGAGAACGCGCCGCTGGATCGCGAACGGACCAGGTAAGTAAATGTGCCCCAGTAAGTTGTGTAAGTTGTTCTTGGTGACACAGTCATTGCAGTTGTTTGAAAATTGTGTAACAGTAGCATGTTAGGGCGGCATGGTGGCTGAATGGGTAGAACTTCTGCCTTGCAGCGCTGGGGTCCTGTGTTCAAATCCCACCTAGGTCAACATCTGCAAAGAGTTTTTTAAGCTCTATCTGTGTTTGCATGGGTTTTCTCCAGGTCCTCTGGTTTCCTCCAATACTCCAAAAACATACTGTTAGGTTGTTTAGATTGTGAGCCCCATGGGGACAGGGACCAATTTGACATGCTCTGTTCAGTGCTGCATAATCTGTACGCGCTATATACCTAATAAAGAATTATTATTATGTAACAGTGTGGTCACAACAGTTACGTTTGTGTACAGCGCTTATCACAGAGACACCGCAGGCGTTTATGTACAGTGACATCTAGTAGTGACATTGATGTGCAGATAACATTGTTGTAGACAATGCACTATGACATCTCGTTATGACACGGCCCCTGTATTTGTGTAACAGGGACATTTAACGGGTCACTACAGTTACGTTTATTTATGCATCAGAATTATAGCTGACAGCTAGTAGTAACAATGTTACGTTTCATGTGATACAACAAAGAGATGTGACATTGCTGCTGTGGGAGATTTGGCCCAGTAGAGACCGTGGTAGCGGGGTGCTGTGATGCAGTTCAAGACAGTGACACCAAGGTACAGTCCAAAACAGGTCTAGCCTGCGTTTATTGCAGCAGGAACAAAATAAAACAGCCTTCACATTCAGGCAACAAAACAAAATAATATCCTACCCGTCAGGGTGCTAACTAAACAATGGTTCTCTGACTCACCACTAACAAAATACTTTGCTGCTCCAGGCACAGAGGTCAGGGCTGTGTGCTCTCCAGCCTCCACTCAGAGAGACCACACTCTCAGCTCTGCTAGGCAGCTTTATGCAGGCTGATTAAGCTGTTCCCACCAACTGTGTCCAAAGTGCTGGACAACACAACCTCAGCACTAAGGCCTTGCATAATAGGAAAACCTAGGGGAAACATACCGCCCATCCACAGTTAACCCCTTCAGTGTCTCACACTGCATAGACATCTAGTTGTGACATCGTCCCTGCAGTTGTGTTACATAACACACACATTCACGTTTATTTATGTATCAGAATTATTGTTGAAAGGACAAATCCATTGTTTGTGTGATCATGTAGCAGTAACATTGTTACTTTGCACGGGATATGATGACTAATTGTGACATTGTAACACTGCATATTGTGTTATGTTGCATGGGACATGACGATTAGTAGCGACTTTGTTACGCTGCATTTTGTGATACTGTTACACTGCATGTTGTATCATTGTTATGTTACATGGGACATGACGACTAGTTGTGACATTGTATACAGCAGGGCACATTTACTTACCCTTTCTTTGGAGGTAAAAAAAAATCCATTGTCCGACGATAATGTACTATACTGCGATTCACTAAGATCTTGCGATTGTCCGATATCCTGCATGTGTCGCTTCCCCGCTCAGGTCCGACGGAGTTCACCTTCTTCTTCCTGGTGCATGTAAGTGCATTATCTTGCGACACAATTTCAAAAAGTTATATTCTGTCCAAATTAGTCACGCCTCCCGATTTCTGACGCATGGAAGACAGCACAGCTTCACACAATCCCAGCGCAAACCCCTGTTAAATACCTGTCAAAGCTGCGCAAATCCCAAAAATTGCAAACAGTCCGACGAAAGTGAATAGCGCAAGTAGCGTAAATAAGCCCCAGCATGGTGTATCATTGTTATGTTGCATTGGACAAGTTGTGACTTTGCTACGTTGCATGTTGTGACATTGTTACTCTGTGTTTTGTGATACTGTTATGCTGCCTGTTGTATCATAGTTATGTTGCACGGGACACGATGACTAATTGTGACATTGTTACGCTGCATGTTGTGACATTACATTACATGCGTGACCTGCTTAAACGTGTGACCTGCTTAAACCTGCGATGGTGAGAAACTAGCAATACACGGGTAAGACTTGCTGGGCATTTAGGAACCTATTGGGGCACATTTACTTAACCAGTCACCTGGTTACAGAAAGTGCATTGTCCATCTATAATGCAGCGTGCGGCTATTCACTAAGATGCTGATGATGTGTGTGATATGTGTGATGTTGTGACACTGTTACGTTGCATGTTGTGACATTGTTGCATAGACATGTTGATGTGACATAATTTAGTCATGGCACTTTGGTGTTCTCCTTTTGCAGTGATATTGGGGCACCGATGCTGATGATGTGTATGTCGGTTTTGTGCTGTGTTTTGAGCGTTGCAGCAGTATTTTCGCTCCGCCATCATGCCTGATTACTGGTGATGTTGTTGTTCACACACAGTTGGATGCGTCTTGTGTAACATTTGTGCTGATGCTGCTGGCAGTGAAGTAGTCACTCTTCTCCTCCCCCTCCTTCCTGTCTGGGCTCTGCCTGCCTGAGTGCTAC
Organism: Engystomops pustulosus; assembly: GCF_040894005.1. Lineage (NCBI taxonomy): Eukaryota > Metazoa > Chordata > Amphibia > Anura > Leptodactylidae > Engystomops > Engystomops pustulosus. Next base: position 177,015,736 of record NC_092415.1, on the reverse strand, counting down.
AGCAGCCGGGGAGCGGGCAGGGCTGAGCCTGGTGTTATGTAACCACAGACATACAAACCCAGCGCAGCCTGGGGCTCCTGCTGCCACCTCCCCTCCTATATAGTCCAATTATCAAATATCAGCAGCATCACAAGGGGAGGCCAAGCAACAATTAAAGGCCCCACTTCCCTCCCCTTCTCCGCTCATTAATAACATAGTTCAGGGATGACAGTGTGACAACAGCTGGAGAAAACTGGTCCCATCCCCCTCCCCAGCGCTTCTTCCACTCTCTTAGGTCTTTGCACTTGGGACGTGCTCTTCCCTGTGGCCAGCAATGTCTATCGTACACAATCACACGCGTGTGCCGGACACATACGTGCCAATCATTCAAGTATTCATATACTGCACAGCATGACACTAACCATACAACTTGCTTCCCACAGGTGGAAAAGACATAAATGGTGGCTATAGAGCAGGTGCATCTATGTACAGAGGACCCACAAAGTCAGACTACCATCAGGTTTTCTTACTTACCTACTTATCAATACCAACAGTCACAATGCCAACAAGGGTTAATAAAATTTTATGAATGAGATGTTATATAGCAGTATTCTTTTTATTAGTATTTGTAAGTAGGTGCGGTCTTTCCCATTATCCAACCAAAGTAATTGCATGGGTCTCCAAAGATCAAGGGGGCCCCACACAGAGACAGGGTGCATCCAAATCTCCTGGACCACTTGTTACAAAAACATCCGGCTCTGGGAGTCATAAAGAAGTGAGATGCCAATCCATAGGTGTCCTGTCATCAGGACGCAATACAATTTAAAGCTACAGACTCTCTGCTCCGGCATTCAAAGCAGATATAAGGATTAGGGGGGGGGTCTCCCAAATATAAGTATTCTTGGGGCCACAGAGGTGCCACATCCAAGGACATCTACCACCAGGATCAATGTTTGTAAACCAAGCACACTAACATACTGGCGCTTACTCCCCCTGGCAGGATGTGCTCTTCTTCAAGCTTCCTATGCCTTATGAAAATGAGCATGAAGATCTCCATTAACACCTATGCAGCCTGGGGCCCCTCAGACACACTCGCATAATTTCAAAAGCCTTTTTTAAATTAAAAAAAAAACAGGGATAAGAGGGGGCACACAGCAGTATGTCAGTGTGCTTAGTTTACAATCTTTCATCCTGGTGGTAGATGTCCTTTAAGCTTAGCTTTTGGCACAACGTAAAGACATTGGGGCTCATTTACTAAGGGCTCCGCGGGCGAACTTTTGTCGGGTTTCCCAAGATTTTCCGGGATTTTGGAGCATGCGATCGGATTTCGGCGCAATCGCACAGGCTTTCAAGCAACAGAAATCAGGGGCGTGGCCGTCGGAAAACCTGACGGATTCGGAAAAACCATGGAATTTAAAAAACGAAATGTGTTGCAAGATCAAGCACTTACATGCACCGGGAAGAAGCTGGTGAACTCTGGCGGACCTCAGCGCAGCAGCAACACCTACTGGATATTGGGCGCACGACCTTAGTGAATCCCGGCAGAACCCGAATCCACGTTGGGCAACGCACTGCGGGATCGCGACTGGACTGGGTAAGTAAATGAGCCCCATTATCACTAGTTTCAGCCTCAAAAAGTCATGGTAGTGCAGTGTGGAGGTCTGCTACAGGGAATTGGAGAAAAGTGAGTATATATCAACAGCAAAGAGGAAAGAAGGAGGCATTATAGCTAGGGTGCTGCAGGAAAGAGGGCGGCTACTGGAAGTGGTGGAGGAACTACAGAAAATGGGTATTATAAAAAAACGGCTACATAAAAACGGGGGCATTATAAGATTGGGGGAACAGAAAAGGGATGTCAGGGCCTCTAATGGGGGCCAGTAAAGGTGGACTTCTATACTTTGTGGACACCCAAGGGAGTGGGTTAGATACAGGATTAGGGACGGGGCTTGTGAACATATATTCTTAACATTGCACATTGATATATTGGCCAATAGATGACTATTGTGCTGTAAGTTCTGCTCCCTGCAATGTGTTTGTATTAATAAGCCCTAAGGAGTCTTTATACAATGTGGCCAGGCTACATTTTATTGTGTATACCAACAACAGTATATAGAATAAAGAATATAAGAAGTCAGTCCAAAACATTGAATCAATAACAAGTTCATCAAACCATAAAAACATACATCTAAAACCACAAGTATGCAAGATGTGGTGGTTGTCAGTCCCATTTCAAAAAATATATATAATATATACGGCTTGAAAAGGACTCATGTTGAGCCAAAACTTTGCCAGTGCTGCTCTTTTTCTTTTGTCATATTGTTGGAAGACCTGAGGCCGGTTCCATTGTATATGATTATATATGTATATATATATATACAGTATATATATATACATGTTTTGCTGTGGTACCTTCCCAGGCTGCATCTATATTTTCCATTTGATACAATAGGTTAGAACAGGTATATGCCAGGCATTAGTGGGAATCAATTGCTTGGCAAGCCTGGCAAATTGCTGCAACCTTGTGTGGGCACAGTGTATGGGGCATGCAGATATTGATACATTGGCTTGACCTGCACTACATATACCAAGTGATACTTGCAGATTCTGTCACAGATTTTACCCCTCACATTGAAATAGGTGAAATCTCCAGTTAAAATCAGCACAAAGGATTGACTTGTTCCGGATTTAAATCTAAGCTGAATGTAAATTTCCACGAAGGAAAATAAGTATTATGTAAACAGGATTAAGAAAATGATGTTGACTTTAAGGCTCCCGAACAAATTTGTGTGTGTATATATATATATATAAGGGAAGGGAAGGAGGAGGAAGGGAAAATTAGAAAAATAGAGAATCTGCCATCAATCAAGTATAGTAACCAACAGATCCAAGGACTAGACAAGATTCAGGGGCTAACCATAATGGCTGACAAGCCCTTAAACAGAACATACAAGGTCCAGTTGGAGACAAACTGGACCTTGTAGGTCCTGTTGGGAACCAAATGGAAATAGGTACCATGTCCCTACATGCCATGAGCTGCTCAATTTTTTTAGGACCAAAAAACTCCCATATCTAACACAAAAGAATAATCAGAACAGTTCCCTCAGCCTTTCCATAACACCAGCAAAAAGGAAATTGTTTTGTGCATTTGCAGTCAATGGAGGAATTGTGGGCAAACTAAGTCTACTATTTGGGGATATAGAAAAAGATATACCAAAGTCCTCTCCCATTTATATGCAAAGGGCGGTGTAAAACTCAGAGGACAGGCAGTAAGAAGAGCATAAAGTAGGTAGAGAATGTTGGCTTGGGCCAGATAAATGAGCACATTACTATTCAGTTGGTGTATAAACCTCTCCTATCTTACAGTCACCCCTAGATGACAACACTAAAGCTCCTTCAGTAACCATGTAGAAGCAGTACCGGCACTACCCCCACTTGTATTCACACCATTAGGATGATTGCAGGGAGCATCAGTTGTAAGCATTTGTACCTCCGGGGTGCTCAGCACAAGCACAAGTCCAGGTAGCAGTAAAGCAAGCGGGGAGAAGAAGGTGCGGCACTCTCCAGTGTGGTACTTCAAACTTAGTTTTTATTCGGTGCAGGTACAGTTACAGGACGCCGACATGCGGCAAGGCAACGGGCCGTTTCGCGCTGTGAAGCGCTTTCTCAAACCTCTGATGTCACTTCCTCGGGGCGTGCTGAATTTAAGCACGGCTCGAGGGAGGTTGCCATAGCAATTGACAACAAAGTTACAGTGTGTAAACAAATGCGTCTGGATACACATCAAACATATAAAAATATCCAAACTGAAAGTGATAATTAAAAAGAGATAAATACATTAAAGGGGAAGCTTGCAACATGATGAAGCTATGAAGCAGAAATATGGAAAACATGAAAAACCGTGGCAGAACTCGTTGGTCGATTATCTGATAGATAATAGATCTAGGACATTATAGGAACACACTTAGATCATTACGATCATTACGGCTTCACGCCGTAATAGGTCCTTCTGACAGTCCCCCCCACTGGAATTTACATGTACCCTTTCAATGCCGGAGAACTGTAAGGGGAAGGGGTCATTTGCATGGTGCGTCCTAATGTGCTCTATGAGTCTGGGACATCCATTCCCTGATGATATAGAATTGAGATGTTCTCTGATCCTAATGAAAAGACTTCTAATTGTCTTACCAATGTAGAACCTGTCACATGAACAGAAAAGAACGTAAACCACGAAAGAGGTTCTTCATGTGATGAAGTCTCTGACATCTATTTGGGTACCCCCTATCTGTAAAGTCTTAGCTTGCATGTTAAATCTGCAAAAATTGCAGTGCCCACATTTAAAATTACCTTTCGGAATCCCTTTGCTGAGCCAATTGTGTCTTGAGGCAGAGTACCTACCCCGGACAAGCTCAGTTTTTAGAGTGGGACAGCGTCTAAATGTAACCAGGGGTCTACAGGACACAAGCTCCGCTAATTTTGTTTCTTGACGTAATATGTTCCAATGTCTATTAATAGCCCCACGGATAACATTTTCGTTGGAGCTAAAGTCAAATGAAAAGGCAAATCTTCTATCATTGCTCTGTTTCTTAGATTTGACGCTCAAGAGAAGGTCGGGGGACACTTGTGGCTCTCTCTAAAGCACCCTGTATGATATCTTTTGGATACCCATGTTCGGTGAACCATGTAGCCAGTTCATCAGCCTGGCGGTAGAAATTTGGGATCTCGCTGTTTAGCCTCCTTAGGCAGAGAAACTGGCTGTACGGGACACTGGATTTTACGTGCGCTGGGTGGAAGCTTTTATAATGTAAGAGCGAATTTGTCGCTGTGGGCTTTCTGTACCCTTCTGTAACTAAGTAACCATCTTTCGCTACCACCCGGACATCTAGGAAATCCAGGGACTTACCCCCAAAATTGGCTGTAAATTTCATATTCATATCATTGGAAGTATTTAAGTAGTGGACAAACTGAGAGAATTCCTCTTCGGAGCCATCCCATATCATAAAAATGTCATCCACATAACGCAAAAATAAGCAAATATGTTTGGCGAAGGGGTTGCAAAGAGAGTGGACAAAACGAGATTCAAAGACGGCCAAAAAGATGTTGGCCAATGTATAGGCGTTATGGGAGAGGATAAATTCCAGAGCTTCACAGACAATTGAAATATAGCCTGCATCATTATCCGCACCCTCCAGGACCCGGCGGACAGGGTCCACTCCAAGGTCCTGGGGGATGCGGGTATACAGACTCTCCACGTCTATGGAGGTAAGACTAAAAGACTCCTGCCACGTCACATCCTTCATCGCAGTCAAGAATAAAGTTGTATCTTTCAAATAAGACGGGATGTCGGGTAGGAGGGGGCGTAGCAGCCAATCCACATATTGGGATATGGACTCAGTGACTGACCCAATGCCAGCCACAATCGGGCGACCTGGTGGATCATGGAGGGTCTTGTGTATTTTCGGAAGAAAATACCATACCGGGTACGTGGGTTTTTTTGGGTAAAGGCGTTCAGCCGTTTTTTTTAGATAGAATCCCATTTTCTACACTGCACTACTAAAGCTCCTTCTGCTCCTGAGCTCAGCTTTTCTTGACCAATCTCTGGATGATAATTATAACTATAACATTATTCCGCACATAAAATGTCAGTGAACAGAGAGCTCTTATGCTTCTATCCGAGTCTACGTGTACACGTCTGCGGTTCTCAGGCTGTAAACAATGGATCTGTTTTTACAGTCCGTATGTCATCAGTGTCATCAGGCGGTCCCCTACTTAAGAACACCCAACTTACAGACGACCCCTAGTTACAAACGGACAACTGGATATTGGTAATTAACTGTATTTCAGCCCTAGGCTACAATTATCAGCTGTAACAGTTATCACAGGTGTCTGCAATTAAGCTTTATTTGTAATCTTGGTTCTTAGGACAACCCAACATTTTTATAATCCAATTGTCACAGATCCTAAAAAAATTTTGTTTTGGAGCCACAAAAAATATACAATCCTGACTTCTTTTTGGTAACCCAGGGACTGCCTGTATTCAGTTTCTATATTCATTTACTAAGGGTCCATCAGACACATTTCCGTCGGGTTTCCTGAATATTTGCCCTGAATTGCACAGGTGATTTTGGCGAACGGCCTTCATGCGAAGCCGGCCTTCATGCGACACAAATCGGGAGGGCGTGGTTGTCGGACAACCCAACTGATTCGGACAAACCGCGGAATTCAAATTGTATCGCAAGACATGCACTCACATACACCGGGAAGAAGAAGGTGAACTCCGACGGACCTCAGCGGGGAAGCGACACATTCAAGAAATCGGGCGCACACTGTAAGTCAATCGCGGCAGCTCTGAATCCTCGTCGGACATTCCGGATAGGCGGACGCAACGGGACAGGTAAGTAAATGTGCCCCATTGTGTTAAATAACAACTCAACCACAAATATGGACATAGACTTCTATATGAAGGGCCAAGCCGCAAACACAGACAGGAAAAGTACTTGCTCTGCATTTTCTCCAATCTTCTCATACGTCAGTGAAAAACACTTTCATGTGCATGGGTCCATTGAATTTAATATAATAGTGTATCATCTGAAAAACAACTGCTAGCACACGTCCTAAACTTCTGCCATGTCCTGTTCTGGTCTCTTGTTAATGGACCAGACTAGATCATTCAAGTCTATGGACATTATGCAGAAGAAAGTGAAAAATAACCCTGAGTTTTTTAATTTCACAGACAATCGGGTCAATGAAAACCGTTTCAAGCTGATTCGTGCAAATGTAGAAAATGTAAAAAGTTTTTTTAATGCTCTCAATCTTGAAGTGGCTGTAAAAGTTTGTCATGTGAATAGAGCCTTAAATTGGTTTTCCAGGAATCCTTGAAAAAACCCTGATGGAAACCCTGGTTCCTGTGTGGTGGTGGTCTTCAATTCTTCATTACTGCCGCCTGTAAAGAAAGGGATCAGAGAACCTCCTTTAGCCAATCAGTGGCCTCAAAGGATCCGAGGAGGTGAATTGTTCCTCCTGGTCTAGCTGCTCATTCCAACCAATCAGAGCTCAGTTTTGATTTTATAAACTGCTGTAGAAAAGTGAAAGCTGATCTCCAATTGGTTGCCCTGAGCATCTACAACTATACAAGATTTTTGCTGATAAATCTCCCGCATTAATAACTGCAAATGGACCAGTTTTTTGCCTTTGCAAAACAGACATAATACTAATCGGAAAGCCCCCTTGGCTGGGTTTTACACAATCAGGGCTTAGCTTTAATTGTATAAACAACTGTGGGAAAATGTTAGCTGCGCTCTGATTGGTTGCAATGGGAAACTAAAATAGTTCTGCTCTCAGACATGTCTGATAAATCTCCTCAAAGGTGTTTTAGGCTGAATACAATGGGGTTTACTTTGTTGCAGCCATCTGACATGAGTAAAGTCACTATACTTTCATCTGTTATTAGTAGCTGCAGAAGTAATAAAACAAATGGATTTATATTCCAAGATTGTAGCTGAACTTTGTGCGCTAGTATGTCCTCACAAAATCTCACCATTGAGCTGCTGCAAAGCCCCAATCTTATGCTCTAAGTAAAATCTGATTAAGTATTATAGGAGAAGAATGGGCTTTGCAGTAGTTCAATACAGAGATCTTACATCACAGTAGTGTGAGGACACTCTCCCAGTTCTCTAAGTCCAGCTACAATCTGGAATCCATTTTTTACACCGTCAAGCTAAACACTGACACAAGAGTATAAGCAACCAGCTCTCCAGGACCGCTACCCAACACATACAGTAGTTTTGTGTGGTCAAAACTGCAAATGGACTCTCTTTATAATTTTTTCTAAAACCTGACAGCCTCTTTGACTACATCATAGAGACATTTCAATTCGCTTTGGAAATCATTCTGATTGAACAGTTTTTACTTAACAATATTGCTTCAATATGTTACTTTAGCATTAATAATGCAACAATTCATCAGATACACAAAGATAACAATGAACAATAAAATAGATTGTTCCATAAGTGATTCTATCAACAAAACTAATTTCACGAGGAAAACGTATAAAAGGCAAATATTGTAGGTGATAAAAGCAAAATAAAGTCATTCTGCTGACATTAATTACAAGGCACTCGCCTAAAAGCACCTGAATTAGGAGATCTCAGGATGAATACTGGATGAAATGAGCTCATGGCGGTAATTATATTATAAACCAATTTATGAAATTTGTTCAGATGATAAAATGCGATTGTCGAATACGTGAATCGAACCTTAATGTATCTCTTTTCCCCTCTGTCACCTCAGTGTAACATTTAGTGTGATAGATAAAGGCCATAAAATGTAATGAAATGCAGGTTCACACTTCTAATCATATAAGGTGGAAATAGCAGTGGTGTATATCATCTTATATTGGGCAGCGAGATCACAAAGTCAGACCCGGGTGATATTCCGCTGTCACAGAGCAAAGCTCTGTATGGCTGTTCTCCAATCTGGTGAATATGATATACAGTGACACCAGTTTTTTTAATAATATGCCCATTTTGGAAGGTTGTATAAAAACGATACGACGTTATATGCGGCAAAAAGAGAGAAAAGGTGCAGAAATCTATAAGAAAACTTCCAATTCAAAGGGAAAACAGAGGTAGTTGGTTGAAGACGATGGAGTGCAAGAAAAGCAAAATAAGGTCCCGTTCACACGAACCTTTATGGCGGCCATAATCTAGATGTACAAATGGCAACTAGCATGCGGTCGCCATAGAAGTGCATCTCGTATGGGCACGAAATAGTTAGCACACCGTGTGTCACAGTACCGCGCCTCCCCCAAAAAATATAGAGCATGCACTGTCTTTTGCCGTACATAGGGCACAACTTCCTATGAAGAGGGGAGGGGAAGGTGAGTACCGCTATTCCCAGGATCCGGGACAGGAGGCTAAGGGTGATGCCACACATGGCATTTTGAACCCATTTTTGGTCCGTTTTTAAGCAGTCCGTCCAAAAACGCATCCGTTTTTTGAAAACGCATCCGTTTTTTGAAAACGCATCCGTTTTTGACAGGTTTTAACAATTATCTTGATTAAAACTGGTCAAAAACAGAATGTTTTTTCAAAAAACGCATGCATTTTTGGACGGACTGCTTAAAAACGGACCAAAAACGGGTTCAAAATGCCCTGAAAAGGCATCCTTTTTTGTCCGGTTTTCCGAATTTGTGCAATAAAAAAACGGAAAAAAACACATGCGTTTTTTATCATCTGACCAAAAAATGGCCAAAAAACGCCATGTGTGACATCACCCTTAGGGTGATGTCACACATTTTAAAGCATGTGTTTTAAAGCATGTGTTTTCAGTCCATTTATATATTAGTCCGTTTTTGAATATTTACCATGTCTTTGGCTGATTTTAATTTGTTTCACGGCTGCATACACTTCTAGAAATGAAGATAAACAGGTTCAAAGCAGCCAAGCGCATGGTAAACATACAAAAATGCATGCGTTTTTAAACAGACTGAAAAGCATGCTTTAAAACAGTCCAAAAACGTAGCATTAGGCATCACCCTAAGGCTGGCTGCACAGCAATGTTTTCATCCCGTGGAAATGGACCCGTATTTCCCATCCGACGGACTGCATACATTGCATAGGACGGGAGTCCTTGCATCCTACTGATCCAAGGACTCATTGGGGCTTATTTACTAAGGGTCCTGCGGCCACATTTTCATCGGGTTTCCTGACTTTTTTCGGGGATTGCGCCGGGGATTGTGTCGCATGCCAACGGATTGTTTCACAATCACGGCGGCTTTCACGTGACACAATTTGGGGGGTCGGGCCGTCGGAAGATCCAATGGATTTGGACTAACCGCGGGATTTAACATTCACATTTGTGTCGCAAGCCAAGCACTTACATGCACCAGGAAGAAGAAGGTAATCTCCGGCGGACCTGAGCGGGGAGCAACACATGCAGGATATTGGGCACAGGATCTGCGTGGATTGCGGCAGATGTGCATTCCGACGGACATTCCGGATCAAGGATTGCGACTCGGACGACTAAGTAAATGAGCCCCATTGTCTGCAAGCAGAATTTCAGTGCTGTCACTGTAAGAACTGTTGGAGCATCGGTACTGCAGTTCATTCGCAAACAGGGAGTTCTTGCATATATCATAATTCTGTATGATGCAGGGACTCCTGTCCTGTGCAATGTGTTGAGTCCAACTGGTTCATTTCCTCTGCCTGAACACATTTGTCTGCAGCCGCACTAAAATAATTTAAAAGAAACTTGAAAATTGCAATGTACACAGTAGTGTTGTGCTACATTCCCTCTTGGTTGTTACTTATCTATAATATAGATCTATATATATCTATCTATAGATACTCCGCAATGTGGAGGTAATGGAAGACTCCTCTAGATCTTAACACTCACCAAAATAATCAGCAGGAAACTCAAATTTTGTCAACAAATGTTTATATTTAGGCTTATTCCAGATGACCTTGTTGGATCATGTGATGGCTACAATTCTCAGACCAAACACTGGGGATGGGACTCCATGCTTCATAGCTATATGTGATGTGAGGAGTCCTTGCTTCCCTGTGGGACAACCACACAACACTTAAAATATCAGTACAGTAGTATGCAGGATTATACTATGCTATGTAACTATGATATGTGGTGTATCTTCCCTGGGCAGTGTTTGATCCATAAAATGCGACCACCACAGTCATTGTCTCACTGACCCAATACAGTCACCTAAAGCCTTAAAGGGGTTCTTCATTTTCTGCAAATAAAAATGATAGTTTGTATAGTAAAAAGTAATACAATTTTCCAGTAAACTTTCTGTAAAAATTCCTCCTAGGTTTTCTAGATCTCTGCTTGCTGTCATTCTACACTCACTGGCCCACATTTACTAAGGGCCGTGCACCATTTTTCTGGTGCACGTTCTTTTCAGTGCAAACTGCTTGTACAGGTATTTAAGAAGTGTCCGAGACATAATTGTAGCGGCCACTGCGCTATTCTTCATGCAACACAAATCTCTGCATTGAAAGAGGCGTTCCGGTCGGACTGTGTGACACATTTAACATGCAAAGTCCAAGTTGCACGCCCCATGTTTAAGGTGCACCAAATAAAAATGGTGCACTCTGTCGGAGCAGTGCAGGGGGCGCCATATTTATGAAGAACGGGCGCCAGATATCATGAATCTGGAGCCCCCTGCATACTACACAGGCAAACTGCATTTAGTAAATTTAGGCCATTCTTTACTTCCAGTGGATAGAAACCAGTCCCTGGTCATGTGATGTCACACAGGTGCACGGCTCATTATATCACCGAGAGTAATCAGAGCTGTGTAATATAAAGAGTCGTGCACCTGTGTGACATCATCTGACCGATGACATAGTGAGCCGTGCACCTGTGTGACATCACATGACCAGGGACAGATTTCTAGCCATTTTTCATTATACAAACAAATGATTGTGTTTATAGTACTATTATACTGTACAATTACTCCGATGCATTAACTTAATGAAGAAATTCATATATCTGGGATGCCATTGCATGACATTATTGAACGAGGATCCATGACATTCCTTTCAATTTCTGATAAATTGATAAACCAAGCAATAACTAAGCTTCACGGATGGGGAAGTTTGGTAGATGGTATAATGTGAGCACTGATGATGTTCCAATACAGATGGTAAATAGCTCTCATAAGCTGGTGATAGGCATGTGATAGCAAATGATCCTTCTGCTAACAACTATCTGCAGCAATCTCTCTATGAATTCATACATTTTGCAAGACTGAGTCTACATGTCTTTTCTACAGGGAGAGGGAAATTACAGACTAAAAAACACCTGTTATTGTTGAGGGAACCTGTCATGGGGATTAAACCCACAAGTCATCACCAACCTGGCATCCAGAATAGTGTCAGAATCACAATGATGTCCTTCTATGTAACAGTATTCAGCATTACATACAAAAAGAACTTTGAATACTGCATACAGACATCCAGTAAGGCTATATTCACACACACTTATGGGGGACGTATATATGTCCCCCATACATGGCAATAGGTGCACGGTGCCCTTTCGGAGCGGTACGGGAGTGGTACCGTGTCCTATCTTTCTCCCGTAATACGACGCCTCGGCCATATATCGCTATGGAGAGGGGCGCTCACCGCCTCCTCCTCTCCCCGGCGCCGACGTGTGCCCACTGTACTACGGTACGGCGGGCAACGTCTGTGTGGTGTAGGGGTTCAGCTCAAACGTGGGGGGTCGGCAATGACAAAGCTCTCTTGGACAGCAGGATTAAAGTTGAAACTGTGCATTTATTCCAGCAAAAACAGCAGTAACAAACAAAACATCAAATAAAAATCCTTGCCTGTCCGGCTCTAACTAAACACTTGGCGGTCCTCACTAGCCACTGGAGGGCTTCTCCCTGCCAGCATGAAACATACGTTCAGTAACCCTGTGTCACTCACATGTGGCTCTCACACAGTCCAGCCTCTGTGTCTCCAGGTAGAGAGCAACTTCTGGCTGCTCCACACCCTTCTTTAAGGGATTGCACACCTGGTGCATTGTTAGACCCATTAGAATGTGGAAGCTTTGGTCTGGAGCAGTGATCTCACTTGTCTCCACTCCAGCAATTAGGGTCCTGTACCAGGTCTTCCCAGAGACCAACACATGGAGAACAGCTTCCAGTTTGACCCAATTCACACTGTGGTCGCTGTAATACACAAAAACCTTAAATTTCTCGCCAATTCAATAGTGACTTTGTCACAGTGGATATAGCCTAAGGAGTCAGGGGGCAGAGAAGAGTCATGTTGTCATGGAGCCCCATTAGGTACAGAGATTATCCTGGCACTCTATGCATGATTGAAGAAAGAATATTGAATTTTTACTCCATTCAACCGGTGGCTCTTTTGAGCTGGATTTTTCACCCTCTTTTGTATTAGGTACAGTGGGTATGGAAAGTGTTCAGATTCCTTTAAATGTATCACCTTGTTTCATTGCAGCCAATTGCTATGCTCATTAAAGGAGTTTTCCCACAAAAAAATGATCTTTATACATCACTAAACACCACTAGGGGATTGAGATGTGAGAATTTTCAACCCTTTACTTTACAATGTTACTCAGTTTTATTGCTGTTTTAGCACCTATCACTCCCTAGGTTGATCAGTGCAAAATCCCACGGTGTCGGTGGGACTCCCTAAGCAGACCCATTATGATCCATCTAGTTCTGTGGGGTGACAATGTGGTTACATTATCAGGGTACAGGTGTATATACACTTTCATCTGGCTTCTGACATTGTACTAACACATTGACACATAGAAAGAGAGATGAAGCAGATGAGAGATGCATGAGATTACACAGAGGCATGACAGAGGTTGACAGACTTTTACACTGTTAGCTATGCTACATCTGTTTTCTTACACATATGTGCCTGTCTCCCCCTTCCCCTTGTGGTTTGCAGCTTCTCTCTGCACACAATGTCCTGACAGGGAGTGATCAGTGTGAGCTCCGTGCTGACTGCCGGGGTTGTGGCTACAGAGCTACAGAGCAGAAAGACACAGAAATCTCAGCAGGCACGGCTGTCACACACAAATCCAAGATGGCAGCCCGACCCTAAAGTCAGAAGTTACTGGGTCGTGTCTAGGGGCAACTGAAATTGTGTACAGCAAGACTGATAGAGACAGCTTGGACTATCTGTGAAATGCTGTATTTTTGTTAATAACAGTGAATTAGAGAACGTGTTATTTTGTTATCCTGAGGATATATAGGAAACCTGTCTTCGTGGGAATACCCCTTTAATGTACACTCTACACCCCATCTTGACAAAAAAAAACCCAGAAATTTTGATATTTTTGCTTATGTATTAAATAAGACACCTGTCTATAAAAAACCCCACAGCTCAAATTGCATGCCTGACCGCATGAGAATCATGAGGTCAAAGAAACTGCCCAAGGAGTTTAGAGACAGAATTGTGCCAAGGCAAAGATCTATCCAAGGTTACAAAACAGTTTATGCAACAGCCAAGGTTTCTAACAGCAAAGTAACCTCCATAATCCTTCAATGGAAGACGTTTAGGAGGACCACAACTATTCTTCGACCTGGCTGTCCAGCCAAACTAAGCAATTGTGTGAGTAGAGCCTTGGTGAAAGAAGTAAAGAAGAACCACAAGATCTCTGTGCCTGAGCTGGAGAGATGCAGAAGGGAGATGGGAGAAAGTTCCACAAAGTCAACAATCACTGCAGCCTCCACCAGTTGTGGCTTTATTGGCAGAATGTGTCGACAGAAGCCTCTCCCTAGTGCAAGAAAGTCGTGTGAATGTGGCCCAAGACTGTCTAGTCTAGCTTTTTGTAAAGCTTTTTGTGCTTTATGCACAGTTCCCCTAACTGCAGGATCGGCTTCCATTCTTTTCAATGGAAGCAGAATTGTAGCGATGGCACATGGCTGTACTGCCTTGTCCAGAATAACTAGTCCAGTTACTTGTGGATTATACAGTATTTACTAGAATCCGAAAAAAAAAATCGACTCTGGGTTCTCTGAAGGCTTGATGATTCAATGATTCTTTGGCTCAGTCCAGCCAGGATATAGCTCAGTCCAGCCATTTGTCATATGAGTTAATGTGTTACTCATATGTATGATTTGTGACCCTGACCATCCTCGATATCCCAATCACCTTGTGTGCCAGACTCACAGTATAAGATAACCATGTATAGTATGTAATGAGGACGGGTATTGTTGTACACTATTGTGTTCTGGGAGATATGAACCTCATTGTTGACAGTAAGTAAATAAACTATTAGTCATCTCTGCCATATGGTGAATCTGACAATTAGCAACGACTATTTTCTGCAAAGCAAGATGTGCTGAGAAACGCTACACACTGTTGTTGTTGCAGAAAAGAAAATGATATCGGTTCACGTGCCTTTTCTTTACTTAATTGGCTTCAAAATCTGTTCTTAGTCTTTACTATGTACTTTTATAAGGGTTATAGATTTATCATTTTGTTACAGAACTCCAAACGCTGGTGCCCCACTTTTAAAAGTTTCCGATCACCATGTGAATGTAAAGAGCTGCTCAGACTTTTTGGATTGCCGTGAATTCAAAAATCTTAATCTTAATTTACTCTCAATTTCTTTTTATATGATGGCACACTTTTACCTGCCACCAGCTTTTACCTCACTGAACTACTAGCCCACTCAGGTAGGGTATGAAATGCCCTTTCTAGAATTCCCTCATTTCTGTAAAATTTGACCCATTTGCCTGCAAAAAAAAAAAATCCTCTAAATTCATAAGCAAATGCACTAAAAAGAGCTTTACAAGACCATAGATGAGTCACACTTAGCGGCTGAAGGGGAGCGTAACTTCGGACTCCCATATCTTGGGAACAACTATGTTATCACCTTAAAGATAAGAATCTTCTCTTTTAAACTGCCTCAGGCTTGTAGTTCTTTGAGATACAGAACTGGAGATACAGCAGTTTAAGAAAAAAGTGTAAACTGGATCTTTATCTGGCGTTCACATTTCCTATAATGCATGTAACTGCCAGTTCTGTATTCCAGAACCACAAGCCTGATTGGATCTGAAAGATGAGATCCTATTATTATTTGACAAACTGCGGCTAATTCACGGCTTTATTCATTTCTTTTGGGCTTGGTCACTGTGAAAAAAAGGGAGCAGATCCTATTCATACCCATAATTTCTTAAAGCATATCAACCATAAGATTGTCTGGTGGTGTAGTAGTCCTACTCACATGCTCCTTACAATTACTTCTAAAAGCAACTTATTTTATTAAAATCCGGAATGGCACGTTTTTGCTGAAAAAGAGTTCTTTAAATTATGCAAATTATTCAATGGCGCTTACATTACCAGAATGCCTCGTCTGTTAATGTAATCACTCCACCTCACTCGTCCAGTCCCGTCCAGTCCCTAATATTACCAACTCTCTCCAATCTCAATGGGCGGGACCAGGAGAGACCAGGTGGGACTGGATGGGTGAGGAGTGGTGGATAAACTACAAGCTGAGGCACTCCAATCACATAAGCTGGTGCGCCTCACACTAATTAGCATAATTTTAAAACCTTTTTACAGCAAAATTGTGCCGTTACAGTATAATAAATACAGGTCCTACTAGAAGAAATAAAACATGTGAGTAGGACTAGTCTACCATCAGTCAATCACTTCCCCCACTGCAGTTGGCAAAAAAAAAAAAGGTTTCTGCCATGATATTCCGCAGCACCTTACAGATCATGGGGGACATTTACAAGCACAAGATATTACATAACATAGTCATAACATCCGATGATACGGTAGGAATGATGGCCTTGTTCTTAACAGCTTACAGTCTATGAGGATGCAGGGGTGACACAGAGGGCGATTGTCCTGCCATTTTTAAAAAAAGGAATATTAAAAATTAAATAAATTATGCTGAATGAACCAGTCACGAGCCGCTATCGCTATTTACAGGAATCAGGGTGGTCTGTAGAGTAACCGTTTTAATGGTATCAAACGGTGAGGGATTACATAGATGGGAGGAGAAAAGAAAGTGAAAGTTACATACAGTTCCTAAGTATAAGTCTGCCTGAAGAGATAAGGTTTTGCCTTCTGATATTTTACTAGCTGGATATTAGGCTACACAATCAAATCACCAGTGCTCCTTTGAGGTTGGAAAGAGTTATAGGGTTAGTAATATAATGTCCTTCAGACAGAGCTGTTAGGTGGCAGAGCTGGGCCTCAACTCACTTAATATGTAGCGGAACAGTTTCCGGATTTACCCCAGCGGCTATTCCACAAGCATCAGTTGCCTGGCTTCTGTGGCAATTTTATGCCATGATTTTTCTTAGTAGCTGGACCTATGCATTGCATAGACATGCTGAGTTTAGTTATGTAGTTGTTAGTTGGTTGACGTAAGCTGACATCTCGGAGCGGAATCTAAGTGGCACCCGGTTTTCACCAGAGTCTGTCGCAGAGCGGTTTGGACTTGCTGCGGCGGCATACCACCAGGTCCTTCCCCAGGTGCAACTTTGCTTGTGGTGGTGGCCAAGGCGAGGTACAGAATTGGAAGGCAAAGACGGAGTCATAGTCAGGCAGATGGTCAAGACAGGCGGCACAGGATCAGACTCTGGGACAAGGCAGAAGTCAAGGTAGGCAGCAGAGAATCAAAGTAAGGAACGGAATTAAGGTCACAACGGATAATCTTTCTCTGAGGCATGAGGCACAAATATCCAGCAGGGGACACAGGAAGGAGCCAGCAATTTATCACGACAGGTGGCCGGCCAGCGCCAATCATCGGTGCACTGGCCCTTTAAATCTTACAGAGCTGGCGTGCATGTGCCATAGGAGACGAGCGGGGACCGCCACTGGAGCGAGGGAAGGTGAGTGAGGCTGCAGCTGGGCTCCAGCGGCACAGGGAGGCACACGGTGCACCTGGAACCCAGGACATCTGTCTCGGGAAGCACCCGTGACATTGAGCTTCGTTGATGGTCCAAGTGTCATCCAATAACTAGTAAAAGGACATCAGCACATAACAAGATGAAGTGAAACTCCTTGGAGTCTTTTATTCACCACACCACATGGCGTGAATTCGGCAGAACAAACTTGCTCTTGGGCAAGAGAACCGACCAAATTCATTGACTTGAAAGAACAGAAACATGATGTCAAAGTGAAGACAGTCTAATAACCTACATATCTGCAATAAAATATCAAAAATTGGTTGAATGAAAGGCAAAGTGACTGGTATCCGGTGATCTCAGGTCATATAAAACATTACATGTGATTTTGTTTTGCCAAACTGTTAACCACGATCAGCATAAACAACGATGTATATTACAACAAAGTTATTTATAATTACAATGGGAAGACTAGACAAAACACTTTGGGCATTTTTAGCTGCCATCAATATTGTATGTTTTCTGCCTGTAAATAGACATCCAGTATTTATTACTCTGCTGCCAGGCTAGACGTGGCAAACATTCCTATATCTCTACTATGAAAAACTACACATAATGATCATAATAGAAAACGCCACTTTCCGCACTGAAAATGTGTCTCTTTATTCTCATTTATATGTGCACTTACATAGACATTTCTGTGTTATTAACTCTTTGACAAATAAAGCCTGAAAAGGAAGTAATAACCACCATTTTAGCAATGACAATAATTAACTGTTGTTAAAGGATTTTTTTTAATCTTTAGATTAATTTAGAGTTAAAGGAAACCTACCATTTGTTTTTATGTATTGTGAACCAAACATACCTAGAGAATGCTGTAGCTACACTGATGCATAAACATATCTTGTTTAATCCCTGATCCGAGTGGTTTTGCTCAAAAAAACAATTATCAAATTCAGGAGCTTGGAAAAGCTGGGTTGCATGCAGAATGCCTTTCATAAACACATTCAATGGAGCTTCCTGCACTGTCCATGCAGGATCCTCAAGGTATTTTTGTATCATAATGCATGAAAACAAAAGGAATATTTCCTTGAAAGTAAAGAAAAAGCCATTTAAAAGTGTAATATTCAAAGTAACTTGAAAAGAACTTTATAAATTAATTTCCCATTTTGCCAGAAATCATACATCATCTATATGAGACCCGAGGCTGTCACGGAGACAGAACGTCACTCTCTGATGATGTAACGGGGAGTGGCAATCTGAGCCAGCATGGCAGCGCCCACGCCAGCAATGATTGCGGGTGTTACTGGTGGGTGTTTGCTGCAATATGCAGTATACCCACCTTGTATGGAGAGGGCTCAGCCAGAGCCCTCTCCATACACCCGCAGCCAATGTGTGACGTACTAATACGTCACATGTCGGTAAGAGGTTAACTTACTGATTGAATTCCGGGCTTCAGTTTGGGCACTCGGTTTCTGAAAGGTTGGCCATCACTGCCCTAATAGTATGTGTTGCAGAATGATTTTGAAGGGGAAACCTGTTACACAAATGTCATTCATCTGTTAACCCTTAACGACTTGGCCCTTTTTAGTTTTATCACTTCCATTTTTCACTCACCACCTTCAAAAATCTAAAACTTTTTTATTTTTCCACATAAAGAGCTCTGTTATGGCTTATTTTCTGCATAACAAATTGCACTTCATAGTGACGGTATTTAATATTCCATGCCCTGTACTGGGAAGCGGGGAAAAAATTCCAAATGCAGTGAAAATAGTGAAAAAACGGACTTATAGGTATAGGTTTTATAATGTTTTCATACATTTACAAAAATTAAAACCTCCTTTACAAAAATTTCTTCTGGCGCAAATAACTTTTCCATACTTCGGTGTATGGAGCTGTGGGTGGTGTCATTTATCGCAACTTTTGATGGCGTTTTCATTTCTATAATTTTTAGGACTGTGCGACCTTTTGATCACTTTTTAATAATTTCTTTATATTTTTCAAAATGACAAAAAGGTGCAATTTTCGACTTTTCCGTTACGGGGTTAAACGCAGCGAAAAAACATTATTATATTTTGATAGATCGGGCATTTTTGAACGCGGCGATACCTAATGTGTTTATGATTTTTACTGTTTATCAATATTTATATCAGTTCTAGGGAAAGGAGGGTTATTTGAATTTTTTTTTTAATTATAATTTTTTAAAACTTTTTTTTATTTTTACTTTTACTATTTTTCAGACTCCCTAGGGTACTTTAACCATAGGTTGTCTGATCGATCCTACCATATACTGCCATACTACTGTATGACAGTATATGCGGATTTTACTCCCCAATCATTACAATGTGCAATTAGCTGTCATGGCGATGAATCGCTGTTCCCGGATGAAGTCACGGGGAGCGATGATCCACGGCAATATGGCAGCGCATGGGCAATATGCCGGCGACGATCGGCCGGAGAACACCCGTGATCGGTGCTAGTAATATGAAGCAAAGACTTACCGGCTATGGAGAGGGCTTGGCCCGCGAGCCCTCTCCCTGCACTGGGAGGGGTTAAATTAACAAAACTGCACCTAAGGGTATGGTGCTGTCGGCCATATATAGGCCGTCTGAATGCAGCCTTAGGGTGGTGTCACACGTGGCCTTTTGAACCCGTTTTTAGTCCATTTTTAATTAAGATAATTGGGAAAAACAGACTAAAAAAGCATGACTAAAACGGTTTCAAAACGCCACGTGTGACACCACCACACCACCCAGACGGAAGTTGGGGGATGCATATACGGCCGACCTATATATGGCCGACGGCACCATACCGTTCGGTAGCCGGGGAAAAGATAGCACGTCTTTTCCCGTAATATGCCGTGTGCACCATGTTTCTCTATGGAGAGGCGCGGGGATTAGCAGCGTTCACCCCCTCCTCCTCTCCCAGGCGCCGACGTGTGCCCGCCGTACTGTCTGAATGCAGCCTAAAACCACCTCATAGCTGTTTTCTGTGCAGTTTTAACTGCAACGTGTGACCACACCCTCACTTTACCAAACTACACCTAAACCCACCCCTAAACGCAGTTTTAGCTGCAATGTGTGGATGCACCTTAAGTACTTAAAGGAAATCTAACATTTGATTTAATGCATTATGAACCAAACATACCTTTAGAATGCTGTAGCTACACTGATGCAGAAACATATTGGGGCTTATTTAATAAGGGTCCGCTGTCCCACTTTCGTCAGAAAATCCGACATTTGCGTTGATTGCATGGCTGTGACAGGTATTTAACAGGGGATTGTGTCGCACCTGATCGGATTTTGGCGCAGGGAGCGGACGATCCGACTGATTCGTACTGAACGCGGGATTTAACTTTCAAATTGTGTTGCAAGACAATGCACTTACATGCACCAGGAAGAAGAAGGTGAACTCCAGCGGACCTGGGCGAAGAAGCGACACATGCAGGATATCAGGTGCACGATCTTAGTGAATCGCGGCAGAGTGCATAATCGTCGGACAATGTACTTTCGGTGAACTCCTGCAGATGGGTAACTAAATGTGCCCCATCTTGTTTAATCCTTGAGTTGAGTGGTTTTGCAGGACCTTAGGAAAGCTGGATTGCAAGCTTCTTGCAGTACATAAACACATTTCACAAGCTGTCTGCACTGTCCAGACAGGACTAATCAACCTGTGCTGGATCACTCATACACAGGAGCTGGGGGATGGCGCAGCAATTGATTACTTCTGCCTGTCAGTGATTACATCATTCTCCTGAGCAGTGTAAGAGGAGAAGAGCTGAGTCAGGCAAAGGAACAGCAGAGACTTATTATCCCGAATTTTATACAGCCAGTCTCTGGGTTACATACAAGATAGTTTCTATAGGTTTGCTCTTAAGTTGAATTTGTATGTAAGTCAAAACTGTACATTTTATAATTGTAGCTCCTGACAACATTTTTTTTTGCCCCAGTGACAATTGGAGTTTCACAATTTTTTACTGTAATGGGACCAAGGATTATCAATAAAGCTTTATTACAGACACCTTACAGCTGATCATTGCAGCCAGGGACTAAAATAAAGAATCCAGAGAGCTTCAAAGGTCACAGTGGTCAGAGGGGCCCGTCTGTAAGTCAGGTGTCCATAAGTATTGGACCACCTGTATTGTTTTTTCAGCAGAACCACGCAGCTCAGGGATTAAACAAGATATGTTTCTGCATCAGTGTAGCTGCAGCATTCTCAAGGTATGTTTGGTTCAAAATGCATTAAATCAAATGGTAGATTTTCTTTAAGAGAAAGAAAATTTGCCTATTTTAACAGCTGTTGATATTTGCTGTCGAACACCATAATGCAATGTCAACGCATGCATTAACGCAAGTGTTAACCGTTCTGTTTTGTTAGCTGTATAATTAGGCCAATTAGGCGTTCACACGCTGCGTTTTGAGCTGCATTTTCATTGCGTTTGAAACGTATTATAACAGCTGAGAAGTGATTTGCCTAATTACATCACTGTTAACACATTTACAAAACGCATCGTAAACGCGATGTTAACGCACGCATGCGTTAACAAACGTAAATGGTAATGTAATTAGGCAGATCACCTCTCATCAGATGTTGTCATGCGTTTCAAACGCAATGAAAACGCAACCAAACGTTGCATCTTGAAACGCAATTCAACCGTACCAGGGAGTAGTTTCTAAGATTGCAGATGCGTTTAGACCTAAACTCTTGAGATCAGGAATGCGCAACAAGTGTTTTGCGTTCTTTACCGACAAATTATGTGTTGCTTGTCCCCGATAGCACGCACTCAGATCTGAGATGGAAAGAAGATCCTCCACGCTGCACCTGAATTAAATTTCTCATCACAAACGTGTGAACACGGTCTTATAGTGCACAGCTGCATTCACAATTCTGCAGACTTCAGAGCTGCGATCTCCCAGCATTCCATACACAATCACGCAGAATTCACTGCAATGTGCATGTCCTGTTGAGCTTACTAAGTTTTTTCTACTAATTCTGCTGAATAGAAGTAAAAGTGGTGTAATAAGTTGAGTCATGACGTACAATACTCCGTCTCCTGGCTGGAGCTGCGGTCCTCTAGGACGGGGCAGAGTAACACAAGTCTAGAGCAGCGGCTCCGGATCCCGTGACGTCACGGCTCCGTGTTTCCGCGTTTCCCCAGCGACCTCAGCCGCCCTCTGCTGTCAAGAGTGAGAAGGGCGGGGACTGGGCTTGAGTGACGTCACTAGCAGCGCGCCCACCCTCCCCCTCCCGCTGGCGCGCATGCGTGTTTGCGGCCCGTGAGCCCGCAGGGAGGGGGAAGTGAGTCACACGCAGCTTGTCGCACACACAGTGACTCGCTCGGGATTCGTGCTGACCGGATTATTGCTTGAGGCACAGCGGGGCGAGGCCGCGGCGCACACAGAGCGGAGCGGCTCCTCCCGCACTCCCCCCCCCTCCTCCCTCTTTGTTGTTATCCCTAGGGGTGAGCCGGGGCCTCCACCTCCTCTCCGTCCCTCCCCGAGTCCGCCCCCCAGTGTCACCCGTAACATCCACCCGACGATGCGACGGCCTGAGCCCGGGGAGGATCAATGCGGCCCCCGTCCCTAGGATGTCATCCGAGGACAAGAAGCTAGAGTCCGCCTGTGAGCAGCCCGGGCCCCCGGCCCCTGCCAGCCCCGCAGCCACGGACAAAAGACCCCGGGGCCGCCCCCGGAAAGATGGAGCCTCCCCGCTACAGAGAGCCCGCAAGAAGTAAGTGACAGTACACACTGCAGCGCTTCCTCCATCCACAGCAGCTGTCATGTCATGTGTAGCACAGCAGACACTACCTGCCAGATACATGCCCCCAGCCTGCAAGCTACATGCCAGCCTGCTATCATACACGTCATGTGTGACACTGCCAGATACATACCCCCAGCCTGCAAGCTACATGCCAGCCTGCCATCATAGACACGTCATGTGTGACACTGCCAGCTACATGCCCCCAGCCTGCCATCATACACGTCATGTGTGACACTGCCAGATACATACCCCCAGCCTGCAAGCTACATGCCAGCCTGCCATCATAGACACGTCATGTGTGACACTGCCAGCTACATGCCCCCAGCCTGCCATCATACACGTCATGTGTGACACTGCCAGCTACATGCCCCCAGCCTGCCATCATACACGTCATGTGTGACACTGCCAGCTACATGCCCCCAGCCTGCCATCATACACGTCATGTGTGACACTGCCAGCTACATGCCCCCAGCCTGCCATCATACACGTCATGTGTGACACTGCCAGCTACATGCCCCCAGCCTGCCATCATACACGTCATGTGTGACACTGCCAGCTACATGCCCCCAGCCTGCCATCATACACGTCATGTGTGACACTGCCAGCTACATGCCCCCAGCCTGCCATCATACACGTCATGTGTGACACTGCCAGCTACATGCCCCCAGCCTGCCATCATACACGTCATGTGTGACACTGCCAGCTACATGCCCCCAGCCTGCCATCATACACGTCATGTGTGACACTGCCAGATACATACCCCCAGCCTGCAAGCTACATGCCAGCCTGCCATCATAGACACGTCATGTATGACACTGCCAGCTTCATGTCCCCTACCTGCCAGCTACATGCCAGCTTGCTGTCATAGACACTTCACGTGTATCGCTGCCAGATACATGTCACCAGCCTGCCATCATATACATGTCTCGTGTGTCACTGCTAGATACATGCCAGATACATGTCACCTACCTGCCATCATAGACCTGTCACATGTGTCACTGCCAGATACATGCCAGCCTGCCATCATAGACATGTCATGTGTGACATTGCTACCATAACATGCCAGCATGCAAACTTGTATCATAGTCATGTCATGTATGACACTGCAACTGCATGCCAGGTACACGCCAGACTATCATAGTAGTTATTATTGGCACTGCAGGAACATGCCACCTTCATGCAAGCCTGCAAACTTGTATCATAGACTTGTCATGTATGATACTGCTGCCACGACATGCCAGGTACACGCCACCCTACATATCATCATACTCATCACATGCTGCCCCTGTCATCTCTGCCATACTCCATTCAGGGACTGTGACCTGTGGCACCCTGCACCTTGGCGTTACACATATCATGTGCATCCCTCGTCATACACATCATTTGCCCCTATCTATTCCAGTATCATAACTATCATACCTCACCTCAGACCCCCTGTGCTGTCCCCTGTACCACCCTGTACTATGTTATCACATCATGCGCTGCCCCTGTCACCTGTGCCACCCTATACTATGTTATCACATCATGTGCTGCCCCTGTCACCTGTGCCACCCTATACTATGTTATCACATCATGTGCTGCCCCTGTCACCTGTGCCACCCTATACTATGTTATCACATCATGTGCTGCCCCTGTCACCTGTGCCACCCTGAGCAGTTGCATCATACACATCTTGTCCTGCCCTTGTCACCTATTTCACCCTGCACTCTGGTATCATATACTTTATACAATGCACTTCTGTCACCCGTGCCACACTGTACCCAGGGGCACACATCGCCTCTTCTATTTGACCCTGTCACCTGCTTTCTTCTTACACACACCGCACTTTGAGGCCTCTTCCACTGCCCTTGATCACCTGTTCCACCCTGTTGTCTGATATTGTGAATCTATTCTGCACCACAGGCCTCTTGCATTGTCACCTGTGCCACCCAGCACTCTAGTATCATATATAGCAATGCTTACCCTGTACCCTGGGGCTCCCATCACCTGTGCCACCCAGCACTCTAGTATCATATATAGCAATGCTTACCCTGTACCCTGGGGCTCCCATCACCTGTGCCACCCAGCACTCTAGTATCATATATAGCAATGCTTACCCTGTACCCTGGGGCTCCCATCACCTGTGCCACCCAGCACTCTAGTATCATATATAGCAATGCTTACCCTGTACCCTGGGGCTCCCATCACCTGTGCCACCCAGCACTCTAGTATCATATATAGCAATGCTTACCCTGTACCCTTGGGCTCCCATCACCTGTGGCACCCAGCACTCTAGTATCATATATAGCAATGCTTACCCTGTACCCTTGGGCTCCCATCACCTGTGGCACCCAGCACTCTAGTATCATATATAGCAATGCTTACCCTGTACCCTGGGGCTCCCATCACCTGTGCCACCCAGCACTCTAGTATCATATATAGCAATGCTTACCCTGTACCCTGGGCTCCCGTCACCTGTGTCACCCAGCACTCTAGTATCAAATATAGCAATGCTTACCCTGTACTCTGGGGCTCCCATCACCTGTGTCACCCAGCACTCTAGTATCATATATAGCAATGCTTACCCTGTACCCTGGGCTCCCGTCACCTGTGTCACCCAGCACTCTAGTATCATATATAGCAATGCTTACCCTGTACTCTGGGGCTCCCATCACCTGTGTCACCCAGCACTCTAGTATCATATATAGCAATGCTTACCCTGTACCCTGGGGCTCCCATCACCTGTGCCACCCAGCACTCTAGTATCATATATAGCAATGCTTACCCTGTACTCTGGGGCTCCCATCACCTGTGTCACCCAGCACTCTAGTATCATATATAGCAATGCTTACCCTGTACCCTGGGGCTCCCATCACCTGTGTCACCCAGCACTCTAGTATCATATATAGAATGCTTACCCTGTACCCTGGGGCTCCCGTCACCTGTGTCACCCAGCACTCTAGTATCATTTAGCAATGCTTACCCTGTACCCTGGGGCTCCCATCACCTGTGGCACCCTGCACTGAGGTCTTGTGCTGATCATACACTCTACACCAGGCCTCCTCCACTACCCTCTGGCACATTATATCCTCCTGTCCCCCATACACTGATCCTGGACCTTCTCCTCTGCCCTCGGTCATTAGTGGTCTATTCCAGAAAAATCCCTGGGTTTGTTATGTGTGATTTATTTGGAGTAATACTGGCCCTGATGGCCTATGGACTGTATAGCGGACCCTGTCTCACATCCCATTAAGTAGCTGGAGGGCTCCGCACATCTGTGTGCAGGGTATATCTCTTTAATGGGCATTAACTTTATACTGACAAGTGTGATGCAAAGATGTATCCCCTTGTGTCATACCCACCTGTTAGACCTGTAGAGTGCTCCTCCTCCAGGGTGACAGGTGTGTAACATCCCATGCAGTCCACTCCATTCATGTAGCCCATCTCTTGTGTATCATATGTGCAGTCACATGATGCAATGGGGCGTGCAAGACCTCTGCTCCGGTGACATCATGTACCATAAGCTCTGCACTGCTGTCAGCCATACACTATACAGCATTCATATGGATGTATACGTGTAGAGTGATTCCCCAAATGCAGAGAATACATTCAAGTTGTTTGGGTGACAGAGGAGTATATATATATATATATTTCCAGCAGATCTGATGTGATACCCGGCATTCTGCTGCTATTACCCTGTATTGTATGTATCTGTGCACTATATCTATGGTGTCATTCATTGACATATTCTCCATAAATCCTATGTGCCCATCACACCAGTCCCACACTCGCAGACACTTGGCGTCTATATCAGACTCTTCTCTCACTTAGTATGATCAATACCAGTCATCCCGATGCCAGCGCAGACCATAGTGACATGTCCCATAGTCTCCCATCATTCAGTGTCTCCCTCGCAGCCTGTCACGTCTGGGCCTCCTTACAGAGAGCTGACACTCCAGCTTCCGGCTTATATAACACCCCATTCTTTGACTAAACACCTTGGTCATTTGTTAACACAGGTCCCCTGACCCCCGGGCTTATACGAGCCCACATAACAGTCTCCCCTTTGTACTAGCACAGACTATTCTGTTTGCTCTTAACACTGATCTCCTTGTGCTGAGATCAGGCTGCCGGGACCCCCCTGTAAGCCTCCCTTGTGCTGCAGTCACCCTCCAGTGCACCGCTATGGGAGACGCTGGATATAATAGAGCCGCACACATCATTACTGGGCGGCTGTGCTCTATGTTGTCACCTGCGATGTGCCAGGAGGTGCCGTCCCATCCCGCTTCTATTACTGTCATGTGCTGCTTGGATATTTTTCCAATGGGAAGATGATTCATGTTGGGATTGTGATAACGCTCTGCTGCTTGTTGGAATATATGACATCGCATTGTTTTAATGTGGTCTCTGAAATGTCCTCTAAATGATAAATATAATGTATATACATGGGGTCGTCCATGAGAACGGTCTGACTGGTGGACTGTATATGGGCTACTAGACACTCCTGAAGTGCTGCTGCACTATTTGGTCTTAATGTTAGGGCTGCATTGTAGCTTGTGTGTATGTTTATACATTTATTATTATTTTTCCTATAAGGCTCACATTTACAATTTCTGCAGCGTTTAAAGAAAAACTATCATCAGAATGAAGCATGCATTATGCTAATGAATAGCTGTTTATGGGAGGTGTTACCAGAGCCTCTCCGTGCTGTAGCTTCACAGGCTGTCACTGTCTCGCCCTACCTCTCAGCACTTTCCCCTTCCTCTCCCTGATTTAATCCTACACCGTGTAACAGTTTGTGTATCTGCAGCACAGAGGGGCTCTGGTAACACCTTAGGAGCCCTTCAGGCTCATTACCATAATTTTAAAAAGTGAATGTTGAAGGAAGGAGGCCATGGATAAATATAAGAAGATTACTAAAGTCCCGGTGCCCGGATCTGTTTTGATGGCAGATTTCCTATGAATTGGTACATTGGAAATTTGACAATTATTGGGAACCTCTAAGCTGGGGTTACATTTGTCTTTTCTGTAGGGGATTGGATTGTGATGCTGCTGCATATTGGCTTGAGGATATGTAATTGTGGCTATCCTGGGTGATGCTGATAATAGCCTCTGTCTATAAGGCTCCCTGCATATGGACATGTGCTGTTCTAGGGCTTCGTGGTCCATTTTTGTGGTCCGTGTGTCATCAGTTTATGCAGATCCACCAAATAGACCCTGAAGATTGGCAGATGATGTCTTTTCCTCTTGAGAATTGTTATACATGATAAACTCCTCATACTCAGACTTTGTTGTTGGGGAAGTAGTATGAATCGTGTTTACGTCGCCGTCTGATGTACGTTGTGGTGCAGCAGCTTTTATATCTGTAATACAGGGAGGCAGGACAGATTGTGGACAGACTGTATACATGGCATAGAGTATGATACTGCGGGCACTGCTGCGGCTCTTTCTGCACATTAATGTTTTTGTGGTCATTCTGGGCTTTTATCTGCAGCAAGATGGGGGGGGGGGCTCCTTTTTTAGACTTTAAAATAAAAAAGTCCCCCCACTATCTACGGCTTGCTTTTACTATGCTATATGCCACCCAATACAAACACAGTTTGTAGATGTTCCTTTTAATCCTCCAGAAGTCTGCTGCACGCTCAGGGTTGTGGAGTAGTAAGCCAAACTTCAAACTCCTCAATTTGCCCAACTCTGACTCCACAGTCCTGTTTTCCTGGTCGCTCTGGCAGTGATGAGATAAATACGGGCAATTCTTCCCAGTGCCTTATTCCTCTGATCTGTAGCTTCACTGCTGAGCATGTACATAATGTGCAGCCACACATATCTCAACTTCAAGCCCAGAGCAAGGGTGCATAACCAGTACCAACCGGCCACATGCGACCTGGCAAGGATTGAGTTGAGGCACAGATCGTTCTGAAAGAGTCCAATGAACACTTTCATAACTGATGGAAGCAATCACTGGTGCAGGAGGGTGATTAGTGGTGAATACAGCAGAGAAGTCCTCGCCGCTCCACTCTGTGTCCTCGCTGCTCCCGGTCCTATCCTGCTGCTCCGCTGTGTCCAGACTTTGGATATGCTCCGGCGTCAGGACCCGTTGCAGAGCGGCTTCTAGAACAGGAGAGGATCCAGAAGTGGGATGTACTTGTTACATGTACTGTACTGCTCGCAGGTCCTCTCCTACTTCTGGCACAGTTCTGCTATGGGTCCTGATGACAGCTCATAGAACCAGCGCCAGGACACAGAGTGGCACATGGAGGAGAAGAGTTCGGGAAGGAGAGTTTTTATTTCTCTACTCTCTGGGGTTTACAGTATTACAGACGGTCCCCTACTTAACAACACCCGACTTACAGATGACCCCTAGTTACAGACGGACCCCTCTGCCCACTGTGACCCCTGGTAAACTCTCTGGATACTTCACTTTCGTCCCAGGCTGCAATGATCAGCTGTAAGGTGCCTGTAATGAAGCTTTATTGATAATCCTTCTTCCCATTACTGCAAAAAATTTTGAAAATCCAATTGTCACTGGGGTTAAAAAACTTTTTTTGTCTGCTGTAACAATTATAAATTATACAGTTCCGACTTGCATACAAATTGAACTAAAGAACAAACCCAAAGAACCTATCTTGTATGTAACCTGGGGACTGCCTGTAATTTGGGGTCTCTCCATTATTATGCCCTTAAAGTTGAGCAGTTTGACAATACATCCCTTGGACCAATAAATGTTGTTTTAAAATGTATTATCTTTTTGTGGAGTCGGTCGGTCCATTTTATTATGACTTGGACTCCACCAAAATGGTCATTGACCTTTGCTTTAGTATTTTAGGCCTACAGGACAACTGTATTGACTAAAGTGATTTATGACATGTCCTAGTATGGAAACTCTGAGGGTGCGTTCACACGTGGCGTCCTGACGCATGCCTTTTCTTGTTACTATGTGTTTGGCTGCTTCGTGTGATCGCACCCAGAGGGTTTGGTAATTCCTTGATGAACCCATCCAGATAGATTGTGATCCATGTGGCCATAATTTTGGGTCCGGGACCACACAACATCTTTGTGAAAGTCTGAAATGTTTCTTGCCCCCATTGGCTGAGCTATTCTAAGCGGAAAAGAAATTGAAAAAAGTTGCAAAACTTATACTACGGCCAATCTCCCATAAGCCAATTCACTCTAGGAAATCCCTCCGGCGGCTGCAGTTTTCTCAGCCTGATGGGACCCGGGGCGAAGTCCCTGGTGGGTGAAGTGTTTGCATACATTGGTGCGTCCGTCGTGTTGTAGTTTATCACATTTTGGTTTGTTTTCTGTCTACGGCCGCCTGATTTCCTGACCACTCCACAAGTCGCCCTGCCTCCTGTAGTCTACTGGGTCCTAAAGCCTGAACTGTTCTAAACTCCTCATAATAGGCACAGGACATAAAAATCTTACCCCAGATCAGCGCAAACGTCGCATTTAGAAGGTTTTCATCTGCAGGGTTAATGTTCAATAAAATGAAAACGTTTCTTTGAGGTTTGAGAGACTTTGGTTGAAATTATGTTTGTTATAAATCTAGATTACTGTTCTCTCCATTACACCTTCTCATTGTGTAGTGTAGTCCTGATCTTGTCTCGCCATCACTGATGTAAATAGGACAAAAATAGGCTGCGTTAGTCTTTGATTTTATGATTTTTATCTATCATTTTTTATTGTGCAGCTTCTACCATGATTTTTCCATAAACCATTTTATAGAATAAACTTTGGAGTAAGTCACCGAAACTTATTATTCACCCTTTCAATCCCCCAATTATCAGTCCCCTACTCCTTGTTTACATGTGGCCAGCTGTCATGTGATCACTGCAGCCAATCGCTGGCCTTGGTTGCTGTATAGTGGTGGTTCAGCAGGACAGTTGGCTGCAGAGGTCACATGCCGGGCAAGGGGTGCAAGAATGCCCCCACTGGATCATTGCATGATTGAAGGGTACCCAATTTATTTATTTTTCTTCTTTTTGTATCTCCTAGCATTTTTTGTGGGTCATTACTATCACTAATGTGAACATGCAAGCAAAAGTGGCAAAGCAGAATAATAAAATAATAATTATATCACGCCATCATATTCCGCAGCGCTTTACAGATCATGTGGTCAATATACAAATAAAATAAGACATTACAGTGAAATAACATGGTAAGATGAAACCATTGGAACAAGCGCCCTGCTCACAAGAGCTTACAATCTATAAGGATAAAAGTCCTTTCTTTTATATTTCTTATTCCATCTCGAAAATCCTGAACTAGAACTGCATGTGTGGTCCCATTTCAGGGCTAAGGCCATACAGGGACATCTAGCAGTGTCTTCCATCGTGGCGTGTAGGAGGACAAAACACAAATGTGGCTTAGTGGTTAGCACTATAGCCTTGCAGCGCTGGAGTCCTGGGTTCAAATCCCAGGGTCAAGATCTGCACTGAGTTTGTATGTTCTCTCCGTGTTTGTGTGAGTTTTCTCCGGGTACTCCGGTTTACTCCCACACTCCAAAACATACTGGTAGGTTGATTAGATTGTGAGCCCCATTGGTGACAGGGACCAATTTGACAAACTCTGTGCTGCGGAATATGTATGTACTATATAAATAAAGGAGTTATTATTATTATAAAATCGGGTAGTCTCTGTCCCTTCCCCCAACGCTTTCACAAGTTGAATGGGTTTGCAAGCAACAATTTTACTAACCGTCTTGCAGGGATATGCTGTATCTCACCCCAGCATATACATGAGATGCTTATCACATAGGAGGATAATTGTAATCTTCTGTGTGTCACTTGGGCAGGTTGCCCTGTACCCCTGGAGTGACAATGGGGAGCTCGGGACCGGTCCATCAGTACACTCCTGTGACGGCTGCAGCACCTGCTGCGGATGAGTCTCTCTGGTGTCTGCAGGGTCATAGAGTCATTCTAGTTTTTTCAGGAAGTAAAAAAATTGGCAACCCTTCCCCGTGTTTTCTTTTCGGGGGGGAGGGGAGATGTATTTGCCCATTGTCCCAGGAAGCTTTGGAATAAGGTGTAATGCGTCTTTATTTGTAGTCTTGAGAATTTGCCTCTCGAGCTCGTCAGCCTTGTAACTAGACCTTAGAAATCTCCAGGACGCGCTGTACAGAATGTTCCCTCTCTCACAGCGAGACCTTTCCTCCCAGAAATCTGTGCAATCTCCAGAAAGATCCTGAGGATTTTGTACGCTGATATTTTAGGAAACCTGTGGCAGGTCCATGTATACAGACACACATGTTTAGGTGCTGCTCCATGTTTGTGAAGCCAGGACTAATGCTAACATTGGAGTAAGAGGCCGGTGTGTGCCAGAGGTTGTGCTCAGGGAGGAGGAGGAGGGGGGAGGAGATGCTGCATCCA
The DNA here is from genome assembly GCF_040894005.1 of Engystomops pustulosus. NCBI lineage: Eukaryota > Metazoa > Chordata > Amphibia > Anura > Leptodactylidae > Engystomops > Engystomops pustulosus. The sequence goes on along the minus strand of NC_092415.1, from coordinate 176,983,291 downwards.
CCCCCATCACTCCAAGCAAAAGCAAATACTCACCCAGCCAACAAAATATTACCGGCTCCTCATCCTCTAGCAAGTCATAGTATCAGCCCATAGGACGGCATCATGAGGCCTCATCCAGGATCTATTGTTTTCAGCTTTTTAAAAAAAAAAAAAAAAGTATATATATTGTTACTGTCAACATGTTATTTTACGCTTTGTTAATTAATACATGATAATTTGTTTACGTTTAGTATCATTGGCTTCTGGAATGGTGATGAAAATGACATATAGTGTCCTACATCGTGCATGTTATAGAGCAGGAGGAGCAGAGCAAATTCTACATAGTATCCTATCTGTAGGCAGCATGAAATAGAGCAGGAGGGGCTGTGGAGATTGTGCTTAGTGTATGTTATAGAGCAGGATACGTTGCAAAGATTATACGTAGTGTCCCATTTGCATATAGCTTGTTATAGAGCACAAAGAGCTGAGCAGATTGTACAGTGTCCTATCAGCAGGCAGCATGTTATAGAGCAGGAGAAAGTGGACTGACTAAACCAGTATAACTTGTATTTTATTGATCTGCATTTCTATTTGTCTGGGCTAAGGATTCCTTAGATGTAAATGCATAAATGAGCAGTTTAATCTTTATCACTCTGTTCTTCATACTCTATAACATGCCCTGTGTAGATAAGACACAACAGTCTGTGACATATGCCACCGTATAGATGCAATGTATATATTTCCCAAGATACAGTAACACACACAACCCCAACGTAGGGCGAATGTCACTCCACTGCCCTCCGTCACGTGGGATGGATGCATATGGCAGCGCTATACGGAGCTTCATGGTGACCTGTTCATAACATTCGGAGGCTCCTGCTGATTTTTCTCATTGTTGATACCAAGCAGGGGACATGGGGAAGAACTAGTAAACTAAATAATCCTGAGTGATTGACGGCTCAGTGTGTGTGGTCATTGGTTTGTGTGGTTTATTATCGATCCGTTTAGTAAATCTGAGGTTGTTACATGACAATATCTTCAGTGCCGGAGGATCATTAATATTTCACGTTCCCTTCATGACCTGTTAGTCATTTTGGACATTAGCAGTCGGTACTTGAGGCTGATCTGTCCTTACATCTGGCCTGAGCCTCAAACCTGACCTGGCTGTGACAAAATACGCACTACCCCTGTCTTCTGCCCTGAATTTTGCCCAATTGTATCCTTAACATATCAGAGATCTGTGTTGGGCACAAACAATTGCAATATGTGTCAGCGATTTTGGACATTTCCAAGGGGGAACGTCACAAATAGTGATGAGCCGACCCGTAGTTTTAGTTCAGTTTGGGTGCGCGCCTTGGATGGCCGCCGTACAGCAAATTCGGCAAATTGACTCCCCTTGCTACTAGCCATGGCCATGATTGACCTCCATGTACCAATCTCCTCACACAGCTGTGTTTTCAGATCTCTGCATTAAACCAGCTTTCGAACCACTCACCTCTGCTGTAAAATCTAACCGGAAGCCTGCAGCCCTTACTCAGAGCAGAGGGAAGGACCTGTGCTGTGTTCTCACATAGGAGGCCTGCTAACACACAAGATATGGTTGCACAGTTCTGCAGCTCCAATATTTTATGTTTTGTTGTTTTATATGGTCAGAACTGCTGTCAGAATCCCTTTAAAGGGAGACTGCTTCCGTTCAGCCCAGGTTCTAAATGGCAAGCAAAGTTATTGCAGTCACCAACCAGGTCTTAAAACATCATTGCTCCACGTTCGTGGGCTGTATAGTCTCCTGGTGCTAGGTTTCTACATGGATGCTGCCGATAGTCCTGTGTAGTGGGTAGAAAGGTCCTTTAATTGCATCTGTATGCGTCCTCCATAGTGCGGCATAGCAGAAGCAGCGGGGCTCGAGCTGTTTGATGGGGGATTATGTCTGGTTGCTGAGGCACGCGGTTCATTAGGTGAACAGGTAGCCGGCAGCAGGCACCACGGATTAACCTCTAGGTTGGGTTACATTGCCAGCAGTGTTTATAGCCGCCGGATGGAGAGCAGCACCCGCTAACAAGGGATTTAGAGGTGTAGCACCTACATTACATACATATTCACATTACTCAATGAGAAGTACAATTCTACAATGTGGGGTGTGTACAGTGTCCTCCTGTTTTCTATTAATTTCTATGTGTATGGTGGCAGAGCGGCTCCGGGTATAGCAGGCTCGTGGGCATAAGAAGGCTCAGTCATAACCTAATGGGGGCAAAGACTATGCAGGTACGTAATACGTGACGTTAACATGTTTTGAAATGCATCACAATGGCTTAGAATAGTAGATTTGCCTAATTACATTGCTTTCAACATTGTTTACGAAATGGGTAACGTGTGTGTTAACGGATTCATTTTGTAAACGCAACATTGACCGCAATGTAATTGGGCAAATCTCATCTTCTCAGCTGTTGTGATGCTTTGGAAAACGCATGAGTTAACTCCTTGTGTGAATGCACCCGCATAATATATTATGCACTAGAGAAAGTTTTACTGGTATTATAAAGAAGTGTGAGGCTGCGATCCCACAGGCAGTTTTCGAAAAAAATTAAAACTGAACGTGAACGCACCCTTAGATCACTTGCCCATGCTCGAGTGCAGTCAGTGAAAAACGCCCTGGGGGGATCTCCCGACCCAAACCTCTGGTCACAGGAATGAACTGACATGTTGAGTTCATACCAGTAATCATAGGTTCATGAAGATCCCATCGATTCCTGAGGGTGATGCCACACATGGTGTTTTGAACCTGTTTTTGGTCCGTTTTTAAGCAGTCCGGTAAAAAACGCTTGCATTTTTGACAGGTTTGACCAATTATCTTCATTCAAACTGGTCAAAAAAGCATGCGTTTTTTACGATCTGAAAACGCACTAACCAAAAACGGCCTAAAAACGGCACGTGTGGCACCAGCCTTAACCTCCTAGTACTTCTTCTAGCCGTCATTGTGGATGTGCTGTGGGGTGCGCTGGCCTCTCACAGAATTGTATATAAACCCATTAGTTGATGGTGAACGGTTCTCAGATTTGTGCAGAAATGTAGGAAAATGAGTGCAGTGAAGGACTGTATTTTCAACGTGATTTCTCAAGAGATTTTTCTCTGTTCTGTTTTATTATTAACCCTCAAGAGGTGGGGGGGTCCAAATTATGGGATCGCAGGGGTGTGAGCATCATTCACTTCCATTGTCCCATAAAAGGGAACATGGCGCCGCACCGCTGTAGACTTGTACTTGTAGACCCTTATTCATCACTTATTCCCTTTGTTTTGAAAATCTGAATTGGATTATTCATTGGTTGTCCCAAGATTAAAGGGGCTGCAAATCATGGCTGCTTTCTTCCACAAACAGCACCACCCCTGACTATGGTTTGTTCTGGTATTGCAGCTTAGCTATCTATAAATGGATGGAGCTCAGATGGAATAGCTCGCTCTACTCATGTTCAAGTGTGGCGCTGTTATTGAGGGGGGGGGGGAGCTCTGGACATCTCCTTTTAAATGTTATCCCCTGATCTAAGATGTTGATAGGTGGAGGCATCAGCAGTAAGACATCCACCGGTCATGAGAACTAGGGGGATATTCCCCTGAATGAATGGAGGGGCAGGACGAGCATTCGCCCAGCTCTATTATTCATTCTCTGTCGTTCCATTAATTTGGGGGAACAGGAATCGGAACCGTTTTCTTTTCATTTCCCGGAACCCCCCCCCCCCCCTCCCTCCGATGAGCATATCTGTGGATTGTTAATTTTTGGGGTGTTTTAAAAATCCCAACTACATGACCATAACACTGCTGCATCTATAGATTGCATTGTTACATAGTGACATCGCTTTAGTATATGACATTGTTACTTGTGACGGGGTTATAGGATTTTTTTGGTACATTTATCGTCCTGAGCTTTGCACAGCACAGGGGGCTGATAAAACCTCTGTGGCAGGAGGCTGGATTCATATCCCGCTGTGTACTGTCTCTTTAATTCCTGCTGGAAGGTGCAGCCCTGGCTCCCCGCCCTCACAATGACAAGATCTCCCACAGAATCTGAAAGTAAAAGGCTCTGCGCTGCTTCATGGGATCTCGGCTCTGGAATGAAATCCTGCACAGCTCCGTGTTGGACTCGCTGCGGATACACAACAAGCCATAGTCACACACAGGCGCTTCATGGCGTTTTGTTTTATGATAGTTGAAAAAAATACTTACAATTTTCATTAACATTTTTTCCAATTTTATATGGCAGAGAAGTGGCAGCGCACCGTATTGTGTCTGGGCTCGACCCTAGAGGTGGCCATTTTTTTAAGTGTATATCTCTGGTGTCCCTCATTGTGGTATAGGGTGACACAGGGATATTTAACTTACAGGGTCAAATTATTGAAAGTTTTGTGAAATATTTTATGCTGTGAAATTCCTTTAAGTTGGCCTCAAGGAAATTGTAATTACAAACAATGTGGTTCGCGTTCTGTATGAAGGAAGGAAGGTAACACCAGGATCACATTGCGTCCTACAGTGAGGAGGAGACTATTACCAGACGACGCTCATTACTTGTGTGTTTATTATTATTGTACTTACATATCCGTGCGCTGTGACAGTAATGTGTTATTGTGGCATCACGCCCTCTGGCGCTCCGTCGCCGCGTGGCATCACGCCCTCTGGCGCTCCGTCGCCGCGTGGCATCACGCCCTCTGGCGCTCCGTCGCCGCGTGGCATCACGCCCTCTGGCGCTCCGTCGCCGCGTGGCATCACGCCCTCTGGCGCTCCGTCGCCGCGTGGCATCACGCCCTCTGGCGCTCCGTCGCCGCGTGGCATCACGCCCTCTGGCGCTCCGTCGCCGCGTGGCATCACGCCCTCTGGCGCTCCGTCGCCGCGTGGCATCACGCCCTCTGGCGCTCCGTCGCCGCGTGGCATCACGCCCTCTGGCGCTCCGTCGCCGCGTGGCATCACGCCCTCTGGCGCTCCGTCGCCGCGTGGCATCACGCCCTCTGGCGCTCCCTCGCCGCGTGGCATCACGCCCTCTGGCGCTCCCTCGCCGCGTGGCATCACGCCCTCTGGCGCTCCCTCGCCGCGTGGCATCACGCCCTCTGGCGCTCCCTCGCCGCGTGGCATCACGCCCTCTGGCGCTCCCTCGCCGCGTGGCATCACGCCCTCTGGCGCTCCCTCGCCGCGTGGCATCACGCCCTCTGGCGCTCCCTCGCCGCGTGGCATCACGCCCTCTGGCGCTCCCTCGCCGCGTGGGTATTTACCTGTGACTTTATAGCAGTTATTACCTCCAGCCCTGTAATATGACATCCCGTAATTTCTGTATTGGGAAATTTTTGTGAATTATCCAGGTAGTGTGACATAGCACCAGAAATAGTGACGTCACTGGATGCATGATCTGGGGCGCAGGACCCCGCTGCACGCCATCGCCCCCTGTGGTCAGACCTCCAGGCCCCCCAGTTCTCCTCTCCCCGTTAGACATACTATGACTTTGTATAAGTTGTGGACTCCTCCGTCCACAAGCCGCACAATAACGTGCAGCCAGTATATTGTACATTGGGAATTGCGGACTATTTGTCCTGTCCGGGGAGTCATGGAGCGGTTGTTGTCGGCGTCTCCCCGGAGTGCAGTGACTGGAGCGGCATTGTATGTGTGCGTGCGCGCCATTGTCAGCTGTGACTCCAGGCCGGGATTTGGCTGCAGCTCTGGCCGGATCTACATCCCGTGCTGTGCAGGGGAGGGGGTGGGGCTGCGGTGCTGTGTGTCGGATGGATCTCTGAGTCCTGTGTGTGTGTTACGGTGAGGATAACGGCTCCTTCTCCCCCGGTATACGCCTCCACAGTCTCCGTACAGAGCCCTCCGCTCCGTGTACCGGCGGAGCCTCCCCAGCGGAGGCGGGCGGAGGAGAGCGCCAGCCGCCAGGTGAGCTGCCACGTCCATATCGTGTGTCCCTCCGCGTCCAGCTGACACTGACAGCCAGAGGGAGAGCGAGTGATGTCACCGGGGCTTAACCCGTCATGTGCCGCGCCTGCTGTCACATCCTGCGCCAGGCCCGAGCGCAAACTTACAGAAAGTCAGTCATAGCGCAGAGCCATGGCGGCCAGCGCAACTTTCTACAACCTGTGGCTCCCGTAGAACTACAACTCCCAGCAGTCAGCGACTGCTCAGGCTTAGATTGAATGTGAGGACATGCTGGGAGTTGTAGTTTTACCACAAAGGGGGAGTCCACTGTATTGTAATATGTGAAGGATGGAGTGTGCAAAGCGCTGGGTCACATGACCCGTGTCAGCTGTGCTCTCAATAAAGTCTTTTCTGTTTGAATATATAAAATTTGGGTTGTTTTTGTTAGGATTCTGTAAGGAACGTGATATAAAACCTACATCCGGTCTGTGTGGTGAATACGGTGACTACAGGCGGCCCTGATACAGGGAATGTTACTGTATAAACCATGGAGTAACAGTATAATGTATGTATATATAGACGCCTTCCCCTTTAGACCTGGCTTGGTGCTTGTTCACATTGTCTTGGAGTCCGTACAACTCCCTCTCATGGCTGTGATACCTCTGCACGTTGCTGTGGGACTACATCGCGCACATCCTCAGGCAGGTCAGAGTGTATAATTGTAAGAAATATGATTTATCATTAGGCAGGATCTTACTGTAGGCTTTTAGTGCGTATGAGGAGCTGTATAGATGTCTTTTGCACCTCAAATTTATCATAGTAGCTTTGATATCTTGATAAATGTGGCACATGAGGTGTTAAAGGAAATCTACCATCAAAATCCATCATGATAAACCAGTTACTTACTCATAGATCCAGGCACCGGGACTGTGGTAATCTTATTATATTTGTTGGGTTCAATCCTATTAAAGTCAAAATTGCGCTTTTTAAATTAGAGCTGGATGGGTTCTATGAGGCGTTATCAGAGCCCCTCTGTGCTGCAGCTTCACAGGCTGTTACACTGTGCATGAGCACACCCGCCTCTCCCTTAGCACTGTGTGGTCTTGCGCAATGGGAGGGGGGGAAGTGCTCCTGCCTGTGTAACAGCCTGTGAAGCTACAGCCCTGAGTGCCTCTGGTAACGCCTCAGAGCCCTTCAGACTCATTACCTTAATTGTCAAAGTAAATTTTAGAAGGAAAGAGACCATGGATAACAAATATAAGATAAGTTTACCAGAGTCACAGTGCCAGATCCATAAGTTAGTGCCCCGGGTTTATCATAACGGAGTTTGGACGTAGTAGATTTCCACTGAATTGTGAACTGAAAAAATTGCATAAAGTCTGATTTGTCGCAGCTAGTTCCTTCCTCTATCTGAATTTACATGATAAATCTGGGGTAAGTTTTCTGAAGTGTAAACTGCAATGGGTGGGCAAAAAGTTGCAAAAAGTTTCATAGATAGAAAAGTGATGTAATTGCAGTGATGCAGCTTCCACCCAATGTAATGTATGGTCATTATCTGAACCTATAGGAATGAGGGACCTGCTCGCAAGAGCTTACAATCTGAATGTTTGAAAAGAAGAATATTGTCCTATTGTTTGTCTAGGCCATTAAGTCTGACCCATTACTCTGTTGGAGATGGGGATACTTGGACCAGCACCGGTGACTGTGGTCCCTACCCCCTACATGAAAGCCTTATTGTGCAGGTGGGCTAGACGTAGCACCCCTCTAATCTGGCATTGATGACTAGCTCTGATAAGCCTTCTGTATTTGTTCCTGAAGTAGCATCTTGTATTATACATCATGTCGGTGACAAGAATCGATACCATCCTACTCCCCTTCCTGCTTTGCACAGGTGTTATCACTTGCTGCTTCCCTAAATTTTTCCGAGCGTTGTAACTGTAGCAGGGAGCATGTGACCGTCTTTGCTATAGGCAAGAGCTTCTGTCTGAGAGCTCACCTGATCCCCTGCATTCAGGAACTGCACTGTCTGTTAACCCTTACAGTAATGGAACATGGAAGTAAACTTTTTTTTTAACACATTCATTTAACTTGTATGTAGATGGCAGGCCTTATGTCATATTGCACTGGCTTTCATCTCTGCACCATCTGCACTAATAATTTGTTAGAAAGTGGGTACAAATTCAAGATAAAAAGTGAAAGATCATAGGTGTCGCTTCAGTCTAACAAGGACAGAACTTCATCGTTTCTCTGAAGGGCGGTGAGATCTCCTCTCTTCTTGATGTGGCTACACATGGCCGCCCTGACAGAGCTCCCTCCTCTCTGGTGAAGTGACCTCGTTTCTCGGCACAGTTTTTAGCAGGGCTCTCCTCCTCTGTGACAGAAGGGCTGGTCTATACAGAGAACTGGCCATCCAGCAGCGAGTGTTACCAGCTTGCCTGTGACTACTGGACTGCTGCTTTATTTCACATAAACCAGTGAGGTAACAGAGGGGAGCTGTTCAGACTAAAGCAAAATGTCAGGACTGGCTTGTCCCATCATGGCGTTAAAGGGAACCTGTCATCAGAAATTGGCTAAATAAACCACTACATGTATGTTGTCAAGCAGCTGGACAACTTATAGATGATGTTTCTATCATGGCCCGGCTTCGTGGCATCATCCAGAAAATCAACTTTGAAGTGAGATGTTAATTGGTTGTATAAAGTCATGGAGGCGGGTAACGCTGTAGTCAAGCTTCCCTGTCTGTGAACACCTACTCCCATGTGCTTGACATCATGCCCTCGATATCAGGAGCCCTCATCAATGATGTCCCTGGGCAAAGGACCTTAATCACATTGAAGAGGTGTTCTAGGGCAGGGAGAGCTTGACTTCAGTGTTAAACTCGCTGCCTCCACTGATTTTTACATCTTACTTCAAAGTAGATTTTTCTGATGAAAAAAACATCATCTAGAAGCTGCTCAGATGCTTAACATACTGGTAGTTGTTTATTAAGCCAATTTCTGATGACGGGTTCCCTTTTAATGTGTACCTGTTAACACGTTTTCACTATGTTTGGTGACCTCATAAAATTGATGGATTGCTTTGCATTAACCGGTACCAGGGCAGGGGACCTCTTGGTTTTTGACATTACCTTTTGAATATCCAATATATCATTTTAAGGATATCCGACTAGTCCAGTTTAAGAACCAGCAAATTTATTCTGTGTTCACATCAGTAGGAGTGAAGGCCCTGCTTACAGTCTTTGTGGATGAGGGGGGACACAAGAGCTTGTATAATGGTCCAGCCATTATTTATAAGGGAACAGAATGAAATAATTTAATAAATAAAAATGCTGCTGCTTGTACCAGACATCAGCCACCATCGTATATACAAAGTCCAAGGTCAATGGGATTGCAAAGAAGCAGAACTACTGCAGGAGTTTAAAGGGAATTTTTCAACATTGTTGACCATACAAATCTGCAGACTATATTAGGTATTTCCCTGGGAAATTTGTGTAACCATACCTTTTAGTCTGTTAGTAGCAGCAGAACTGTAAAAAAAAATGCATTTGTTTCAGGATTGTAGATGGACTTGAAGCAGTCCAGTGCATTAGTGTGTGATCTCTCTTCACTGTACTGCAGCACAGCTCTTCCCCTCTGCTGTAGCAGCTTCTGTTTGAATACAGCAGCAGTTACTCAGAGGAGGGGGCTGTGCTGCAGCACAATGAAGAAATCTCACACATGAGTGCAGCAGAGTGCTCCAAATCCAGCTACAACCGTAGAATAAAAATACATTTTGCACAGCTTTCTGTCACTAACAGCACACACAGGTACGGTTACACGGATCTCCAGGGCCAATAACAAACACTCTGTATGGTGTTGTATGGGTTAAACTGGTGAGGGATTCCCTTTTAAGCAGTTGAATTGAAATGTGACAAAACCTGCAATGAAGCATGTGCTGTTTAATGTGTGCAGGAAGGTTTTATTGGTTAAAGAGCCTGCAGAGATCTAGTCACGTGACCATAATCCTATACAGGAGGAGGCACGTTTGATTGCTAAGGTTTATTTTTGTAGGATCTATAGTGTTTGTCGTTTTCTTGAATTCTGGAAAGGTCGATCAGTCCGAGATGGAGCTTATAGTATGCGGTGACACAGCGCCGGTCCCGTCTTTTTGGTCTGCTTATCTCCAGGAAACGTGTAGTACAGGAAATTATTCAGCTGGTTTTAGACTCTGAATACTGCGCTTAATAAAGCCGCAGCTCCGTCTCTACGCTCGCTCCTCTCTTAGTGGTGAGAAGAAGTCTGACCACTTATGGTAATTCATTTTTGGTAACTGATCTTTTTTTTTATTGTCTTATGGTAGAAAAAAATGGTGAACACAAAGTTGATCTCTTGTCCTAATTGTTGCGGCCTAGTAGAATAATTTTGGATACAATTCTGATTTTGATAAAAGGCTTGAAACTGAATTGATACTAAGTTGCTTTTACTTGATCTTTGTAAGAGGTTGGGGCGGTGAGATTTGTCTTTACTGGTGGAATGTGTTTATTTACCTGACTCTGATTGGTGCAGAGACACACATGACTGCAGCTCCACCAATCAGTGGCAAGTAAACAACAAACACACTACATGCAGTCTGTCTGTAGTCAGCAGCAGAGGAACGTTCCTGGCCAACATCCATCTTTGACTCTTTGATTTTTGTGTCTATTCCAATAAACCTTTAGAAGGATTTTTTTTTGGCAGCATATTGTTTTCACAGTCTAAATTGTAGTATTATGACAATTCAACTGACATCCTCAGGTATATCTGTAAAGTGCTCATGTGTGCGACCTGTAAGAATTGGTCTAACACCAGGACCTTGTGAGGAGTTCATGGGCTGTGAAACAAACCAGCTCTCCCAATATTTACCTCTTATAAAAGGAAATGTTACTTGCTGTGAGGCCATCTCTATCTATTATCAATAGGGATGAAATACTAGCCATGTCTGTGATTGGCCAGGGGGGTCCCCTAAAGCCATGGCTGGTAGCTAGGGATGTTAACATGGCAGTTTGGCAGCCCATGGGCCAATATGTCCGGGTCACGCAGGGCACACACGAACGTGAAGTTCCGGTCCGCTCATCTCTAATGATCAATAGTGATGTTAATCTATAGAAATTGGGATCTCCTATTATAATGCTTTCTGTGATGCAAATGAAGTGACTCCTGTATAGAAACTTTACAGAATTTTTTTGTGCAGATGTACTATTAAGCCTAGTGGCCAGAGTGAACCTTGCAGGTTATAGTACATTGTATTAAAAAAACTTACTATCAAAATCCATCATGCTAAACCAGGGACACCTACTAATAGATCCAGGCACTGTGACTCTGGCAATCTTATATTTGTTATCCACGGCTGCCTTCCTTCTAAAAATCAACTTTTAAAACCATGGTAATGAGCCAGTGGTGCTTTGGGGGGCATAACTAGAGGCCCTTCCGTCCTGCAGCTTCACAGGCGGTTACACTGTTCAGGAGTACACCTCCCCCCAACAGTCCACTGTGTGCTGAAACATTCTCTGCTACACACATATTACTTCAGGCAGTGGGAGGGGGAAGTGCAGAGGGAGCGGTGGGGGCAGGAAGACATTGTAACAGCCTGTGAATCTGCAGCACAGAAAGGCTCTGGTAACACCAGAGCTCATTAGCATAATTCTAAAAGTTGATATTAGAAGGAACAAGGCCATTGATAACAGATATAAGTAGATTACCACACTCACTGTGCCTGGATCTATGAGTAAGTGTCCCTGGTTTATCATGATGGATTTTGATGGTAGATTTATTTTAAATGCTGAAATGGGGAAAATTAAACAAAAAAAAAAAGTCCTATTGTAAAAAAAAAAAAGTCACTATTGTGAATGATGGATCCTGTAATAATAATGAAATGTAACCTGTAAAGTGAGTAGTTTACAGAACACGAAGGGTCTAGGATCCATTTTTAAGAAGTAAAGTTGAGGCGCTTTTACACTTAGTCATTGTGCTTCTCAGCAGACAGACACCACTATAGAGCAGAGGCGAGCGATGCCTGACCACAGCACAGGCCTAGAGGTGTGTGCAGAGTCATTACCAGAAACTGCATCCTAAAGGAAACATAAGTATCTTATAATACACAAAACTCATGTGAGTTCTTCCTAGAGAAGTGAACTGCTTTAAAGGAAATCAAAATCCAGCAGGATAATCCAGGGACACTTGGACTACCTGCACACGAGTGTTGCTTTTCTACGTCCACACTCTATTTGCAGTGTGTAATCCGTATTTTTCCCCTGTCACTGCTGTATGTCCACAAAGTGGATCCATGTGTTATCTGTGTTTTTCAGGGAGCCTGTGAGCTACACCAGTCCATTAGGGTTGTGTGACCAGAAAACCCAGTACAGCCATGTGTAATCCGTTTTTTTTTTTTAACAGCCCCATTGACTTCTATGGGGCTGTCTAAGCCTGAAACATGGATGAGAATAGGACATGCCCTGAGCTTAGTCACTAGGCTGAGTCACGGTGCTGAGGAATCCTCCGCTGTGAGTCTGTAGCAATACATGGAGCTACACACCTGCTAAAGAATGGCCAAACCATTGTGTGCAGAAGGACACCGTGACTATGGAAATATAATATTTGTTATCCGCTATTAAAATTATGTTAATACTCCAGAAGTGCTCTGGGGGCTGTTACCTCTGTGCTTAAAAGGCTGTTAGATTGTGAAAGAGCACTTCCCCCTCCCTCCCAAAGTGTGCTGAAACATTCTCTGCTGCAGTGATATTACATTAGGCCGAGGGACGGGAGGATGGTAAGACAGAGTAACAGCCTGCGAAGCTCTGCTAACTTCTCCACTGGAGCCCTTCAGGGTCATTACTATAATTTGAAAAGTTGATTTACGAGGAAGGAGGCCATGTATAAAAATAATATAAGTTTGTCACAGTGACAGGAACTATAAGTGTCCTTGGGTTTGTGTTTGATTTTGATGGTAGATTTCCTTTATTTTTTTATGCTTTAAAATAACATAAGAAGCTGCATCTGCCTTGTTTTTTTCCTCTGTAATACGCTGATGGACAACCCCTTTCAGTAGAGCTATATCTTACATTTCTGATCTGCATAATTTTAGCATTTACTAAATATTTTCGTTATCTCTGCTTTCTATAAGTGCATGGAAATAAATGAAAGTTGTGAATATTAGGGCACCCTCGCTGTACACACCACTGGTCTCCAACATGTCCGTATCCAGCTGCAGGTTGTCAGGACATGCTGGGAGTTGTAGTTTTGCACCTTTGGCCTGGCTGGGCTTAAAGGAAACCTACCATCCGGAATCTACCTATTAAGATAGATCTGATGGTAGGTTTCTACTAATAGGCTAAACCAGTGATGGCGAACCTTTTGGAGACAGAATGCCCAAGCTACAACCAAAACCCACTTATATGTTGCAAAGTGGCAACATGACGATTTAAGCAGTAATTTATTGATCCCTAGTGTATCACAGGTTTCAATCATATTGGCATCCTGAGTTCACCAACACAATAGAAAGATGATGGAGAAATTTGGATTGTAGCTTCCCTCCAGGGTCCCCTGAAGAGGAAGAATCAGGGGACCCAGAGCAGGAGCTCAAATGACAATCCATCTCTATCCACACCTTCTCGCTCCTCCTGTAGTCCTGGCAGCCAAGGATGTTGCTTTAAAATAGCGCTGAGCATGGCACGTTCTGGGCTGTATTGGATCACAGGAGAAAGCCCTGAGTCCTAGCTGGCAAACTCTGTGTTGGGTTGAAGTCCTGAGTGCCCACAGAAAGGGCTCTGAGTGCCACCTCTGGCACCCGTGCCGTAGCTTCGCCACCACTGGGCTAAACCCTTAAAAATCTTTTGCTAGTTCTCTAATTCCACTTTATATAACTAATAGGTTACTTTATGGCGGAGGCTACTGGGACGAGGAGTAGCCTCTCCAAGAAAAGCTTTCTACACACCTCTGCCATCCCACCTACCTGCACGTCCTTGGTGTTTATCGGCGTGCTCATCCTCACCGCTTTCTTCAGGTTCTGCACATGCGCAGTAACCCCTCCAGTGCCGATATGTGTGTGTGCGCGCTCTGTCGCCGGCACTGAGAAAGGAGGAAGCTTGTGGTCAGTGGGACATGCAGGTAGGTGGGATGGCAGATGGCATGAAGTAGTTGGCATATTAGTTATATGAAGTGTAGTTTAGCTTTTAGCATGTTAGTAGATCAGATCTATCTTAATTGGTAGATTCCTGCTGGTAGGTTTCCTTCAAAGAGGATTTCCAGGATTCCTGGAGTCCAGGTTGACACCCCCCTCCCCCCCCCCAAAAAAAAAAAAATATCTATCAATTTATACTCGCCCAACTTCAGTTCAGAGTGTCATGATGGTCCGTTACCCTTCCACACTGCCTGCAGGGTGAGAAGTGTTGGTGCCCATAATGTCTCCAGGCGTGTGCCCCCACCATCAGGGTGGAAGAACAAGTTACCACCGTGACACTGGACCTTGCTCCTAGGGAATGGTTTCTAGGCTTCATGCCCTGGTGTGCATGTACTGATCTCACAGTCTGGCCTGGATACTATTGTAGCGACCTCACAACTTGTGGTACAAACCTTCCGCTGCTGTAAATATTTATGTTGCCATTTACTGACTTCTAAAGAGGGGAGGAAGTGACACACAGTATTGTAGATCTCTGAAGGGGTTATCCAGGATCTTCATATAATCCTCCAGATTCTGATTCCCCTGTACTAGAGCCTCTTGTTGTAATGTATGATGTGTTTATAGGGATCTGAGTGATAACTATGTCTCTCTTTATAACTGGGTTGTGACATAGAAGAGGATAAACTTTACTGTTCCAGCCCGCGGCATACACTTGTAGTCTAGGTTCACAACTCGTATCTTTTTGTATACGTCGGGAAAACGTGGCATAGTTGTTGCCTCTGTCTGAACAGTTTATGTCGCATTCACTAAAACAGGCAGGATGGAAAGATGTAGTGAGCTCCATTTTTCTGTCCTGCTCAGTGGAGGCAATAAGAAGCCTATTGCATCCTGGAGGCCCACATGCTGAGCGGATATGTCGCTCTGCAGAAGGGGGGACCCTGTGATCTCTCTCTGTCCATATAAGGACAGTGACATCACTGGGGAAACACCCCGTACAAAGGCAATCGCTGGCTGCTGCTGATGTACACTCCTCCCCTCGCATTCAGGGGGAGGAGGGGTCCCTGGTGACGTATCCCACTGTATGAGTATAGAGGGGGATACGTCTGTGCTATACGTTGCTTGGACAACTTGGAATCCCCCTGACGTGTCCTTGCAATGTTTGGCACAAAACATGTGAACCCACAGGGGGTTCAGCAGCTCCTGTCACCTGGTGTCTGATCTGCATCGGCTATGGACTTCTCTGGGTGACCGCTTTACACAGAAGTAAATACATTTGTTTGCTTTGTCGTTCTGTTGTAGCGTTATAAACGTGATAAATCTTTTTCTGGGTTTTACCCTCATTGTGTTTGTTGGATATATATATATATATTATGCTTTGTACGCCAACTTCAATGTCAACTTCTCTATTGGCAGCAGGTGAGACTAGCTAGTATCTTACTATATAATGTGCATGAGCCAAGGTTAAATTATGTAAAATATTTATGTCAGCTAAACAATGAAAAAAACCTCAGAGGTAATCTACCATCAAAAACCATCATGATAAAACAAGGACAGATCTAAAATCAACTTTTACAATTAAGCTAATGAGCAAGAAGGCTATCGGGGGAGGCTTACTGTACTGCAGCTTCACAGACTTAGTCTGCAGTGAGATTTCCAGCAGGGAGAGGGGAAAGTGCTAAAGGGAAGCATGAAGGAGCCCTGAATGCAATAGAAACAACTTTTCATTTCATCTTGGTTAAAAAAGAAAATAAAAAAATTCCCAGTTTACAATAAATCCTCCAGCTCTTATGCAGGAAACATCTCCATTGTAAGTGACGGTAAACTTATGTACGCAATATTATGTACTGCACTCAATATCGCGCTCCTTTCCATTTCTCATAATTTGTGCTAAAATAAATTTGACAGTTTAGCTAAAGGTATAGGAGTGATTGCGGGGGATATGACTGCAGGATCAGACTACGGCCTGTTGTCTGTTACCATGGAGATGTAAACACTTGTTACCACTTTACTTTTTCATTGTAAGAATTAAAAGAATTTGTGAAGGTGGTCATAACCTTTTTTCATATTGGTGGCTAGGTAATTCTGATACAAAAAGCTTCGAGTTGTTCTTTTTTTAAAAGAGGTAGAAAAATATGAATTCCCTTCATTCTTCGTCTATTCATCTGGATTCATCGATAGGGGGAAACCAATGATGGAGATTCAATGGTACCATCCCCTTTCAGGATAGTGGAGGGGATATGTACTTGCATATATGTAAGACTTGATGTACCCCAGTGCTGGGCATATTTCACATGTTATGCAGATTTCTAAGTTTTTTGATTAGTAAATATTTTAGTTTTACACGGAAGTGGGTGTGACTTAAAAGAAATGTACCTATTAAGGTAGATCTGATATTAAGTTTTCATTTGTACCCTAAACTAAGTTTCCCTAACCCTATATCAATTCCAAACCTAATCTATCTATTGGGGAGGTGAGTTGCATCTATGGGGAGCGGGAGCAAATGCTACTCCACGCCCCAGTAACCTCTGCCCTTCTCTTCCCTACCTGCGAGCGGCCAAGTTGAATATGGCGCACTGCTGGAGCTCTACTCATGTGTAGTAGCTGCGATGTGCGTGTCCAGCACTGAAGACTCTGCAGTAATTGATCAGTTATTTCTCTTCCCCCCCCCCCCCCCTTTCCCCCCATTGGTGACTCTCAAAATAGTACAGTGTACTACAAGTTTAAAGGAAACCTACCATGAGGAATCTACCATCAGAAGTAGATGTGAATGGTAGCTTCTTCCAGCTGCAAAATCAAAACAGAAAAAGATTAAATTTTCCTCTCGCCGTCTTCTGTCCATCCACTGTGCTGGCTACTGCTCTGGGACCACGAGATTTAAGTCAGAGAGATGAAGGGAAGAATCGCATGTCGCACCAGGTGTGAATAAAAACATAGCACTTTAAGTCAAAAATTTCTTAAAATCACATAGAGGATATAGATAAACCATAGCGAAGCATCCTGATTGACCTAGAGTGGATATGCTGACAAATGGCCTACAAGTTTCAGGTGTACAAGCCGCCCTTTCTCATGGCATGGTTTATCCATATCCTCTGTGATTTTAAGAAATTTTGGAATTAAAGTGTTATGTTTTTATTCACACCTGGTGCGGCATGCAATTCTTCCTCCTGTTGCCTCTGCCTTTATCTGTAATTAAATAATCTTGGAACCTAAAACCTAACGTGTTAAAAACATTATTTTAGTAATATGTAAATTAACTGCAGAGGCTACTGGGGCGTGTACTAGCCTGGTTGGGCACTGGGAGCGAAGACTACTCCACGCCCCAGTAGCCTCTGCAGTTAATTTGCATATTACTAAAATAAAGTTTTTAACAAGTTATGTTCCAGGATTAGTAAATTACAGATTAAGGCAGAGGCAGCAGGAGGAATCTACCATCACATCTACTTCTGATGGAAGTTTCCTTTAACCTACGTCAAAAGAACGTCTGAAACAAAAGCCTTTGGCTTGAAAAATGGACGTACAGGACATGATGAGACTCAATTCTTAGTGGCAGATATACTAAAGGTGGGAATCGTAGTAAATCCAGTGTGCTGAGCAGCGACAGCCTGGATATTAAGACTGGCGACTGAGACCCCAAACTTTCTAGGAGTAACAGTGGGATGAGACAATGCAGTTTTTCTTATATATATTTTTTTTCTTTAACAATTCACGGGTTTTAGAAGTAATGTACCAGAATTAATAACGTGACCTGTGTGTGTTTCATAAAGTTGGAGCATTACATTATATTAAGGTTAATTGACTCCCATTATCGCCGGTGACTCTGTACCGGTTGTGCGATCTCTCCTGCGCTGTTGCTCTATAAGGTGATAATGGATTGTGAAAGAAAATGAAAAGTAGGTCTGAAGAGCAGGTATTAGCGATGAGCATCTCCTTTTATTACCCAGAATCATATCATACGTATCAGAAGATAATTTTTAAAAAACTGCATTAAATGTAGTTTTAAAAATATTTCATGGGGATAATGGGAGGATGTTGACTTTTAAAGAAAATCTACCATCAAGATCAAGCGTAGATAATCCAGGGACATTTACTCATAGGTCCAGGCACTGTGACTGTGGTATCTTCTTATAGTTGTTATCAATGGCCTCCTTCCTTCTAAAATCAACTTTTCAAAGTATTCTAATGAGCCGTTACCAGAGCCCCTCCCTGCTCTTGCTTTACACGGTCTCCCCTCTGCTCCCTCAGCACTTCCCACCTCCTCATGTAATGTCAGGGTTGCAGAGGAAGTGTCAGTACAAAGTGGGATGGGGGTAGTGCTCCTTTACAGTGTAACAGCCTGTGAAGCTATGGAGGGGGCTCTGATAGTGCCCCATATCACTTCTCATTAGCATAATTAGTTGCTTTTAGAAGGATGGAGGCCATGGATAAAATATATAAGTCACAGTGCCAGGATCGGTAAGTAAGTGTTCATGGTTTATCATGCTTGATCGGTTTTGAGGACTGCAGCTCAGCACATTATTGCAAGTTCAGCCATTTATCTGACTAAGGTTTATTACAATCTTTTTACTGCGGCATTATCCTCCGGCAATGGGGGCGGTGGGATGAGCTCCAGGGGGTGCAGCGTGTTTGGTTCTGTCAGCCTGGAGCTGCTCAGTGTTTCACGGGAGGCGTTTGTGTTACTTATTAATGAAAATATTACCATATATTTAACGGAAATATCGAAACACCTTGCGAGTCATTAATGTAAACTAATAAAAGGTGAGACATCTGTGATGTGTGATTTGCGCTTTTACTTGCTGCCGTGCTCGAATGGGTAGATGAATCTTAAAACGCAGAGATACTAAAAAAATCTGAAATGTTTTCTGTCGTGCAGAATAAATGGGCACCTGTTTTGCTGGATTTAATTTTATTTATTTCTTTGCTCTTAGGCCTCGGAGTAGAGGTAAGACTGCTTTGGAGGATGAAGATAGCATGGATGGACTGGAGGCAGCAGAACCAGAAAACTCTGCAGACACAGGTAAGTCGTCCAATGTTGCATAGATGAGGATGACTGCAGAGCACTTGCTCGTGTCTCTTCTCTTTACTTGATGGAAGGAGTCCTTGATGTCGCTATGATGGGGTCATTATATAGAACATTGTTTGTAAGGAATATTGTACTGCTCATTACCTTCACAACCTGCACTTGCTGCACATCTGTGAAGTATAAAAAGTTTTGCCTAACACTACACAAAGCAAAAATAAGTAATTCTTTAATTTGCTGTATAGTATAACTAGAGATGACAGGAAGCTTGTTGAGAAGGGCTGTAGGACCTTCAGTGATGTCACAAGCATGTGACTCATCACATGCTTCAGGTCGGCAAATTATAAACCTGCTGTCCTGCATCATTTGAAAGTATTTAGTGTGATGTAGAGGACCTTCAATGAGGTCACAAGCATGTGACACATTACATGCTTCAGATCAGCCAATCACAAACGTGCTGTCCTCTTCTGGTTTCAGTGGGGTCAGCTGATGTCACAACCTGGAAGTGCCCACCCACATAAGGAATTGTTCTGAAATCTTGTCATAGCAAAATGTTCAATGGTGGGAAAATGAAAGCAAACAATAGGACGCAGAAGAATTTTCTTCAACTATATTATTAAGTTTACTCTTATAAACTTTTTTTATTTGATATTGAAATAAAATTGCTTCAAAGTTTATACCCGCATTACCTTATCACTGTTCGGGAGCAGCTTCATCAAACCGTGGAGTCATTGATTGAGGCTTCCCTTATTGACTTATTCTCTTAGGTTAGAACATCATGTTTGGAGTGGTGGGGGGCCAAGGCCTATCACCCCCCTCCCCCCAAACAAACATCTTTACAAACGTCAAAACCTGAAGCTTGTCCTTCAGAATAAAGTAACATCTATCCACTGCTGTTATTGGATCGTGTTTAGTTCTTGGGTTTTAATGACCAATGTGGAACTCTGTCCCAAATTACTAAGACATTTTCTTGGATACTCTATTAGGCGATGCAAATTGTAATGACGTTATATACCTAATGGTTACTACTATAAGTCAGTTTTGCGTTTTACATTTATTTTAGTTTTCTCGCTGAGCACATTTCACTTTTACCTTCTGACATTGAATAGAACTTTGTTTTTCAGTTTCCAGCAGAACATAACATTGAACAAAACCAAGGCCGGGCTGCCTCTTTATAATCTGTCTCCATTTTCTCCCACATGCCTAGCTTTATTTATCGGGTTTGTTCTGTATTGTGCATGCTTAGCTCTTAAAGTGAATCTGTCACCAGAAATGTTTAGCTGGTGACAGGTTCCAATAACCTATGTTCATCATCAAAAAGAAGAGAAATTAAGGAGATGGCACTCACCACATATTAAAACATCATCTTCTTTATTTCTTTACATGGTAAAAACAGCATGCGTCACAGCGAGAGGAACATCGTTACACGGGAGCATTTGTAGGGACGAGTCGTTTTGCGCAACTAGCACTTCATCTAATAAAGCGCTAGTTGCGCGAAACAACTCGTCCCTACAAACACTCCTGAATAACCTATGTTCCTTCTGAATACTTCCACTACTTTATAAAACTTTATTTCTCATTTCCTGGCCCCCTACAAGCAGCGTGAAGTGAGTTCCAGGGATGGGCATCTGCACTAGCCTGTGTCTCAGTCTCCTCATGTATTCTTCCTCTACTCCACATTCATCCAGCTCCTCCTCTTTCCTGTCATGTGCACAGAGCAGGCAGGGGAGGGAGGGGGATGACTGAGAAACCGACACACAGGCTGTAGCTGTCCCCTGGCGCTCGCGCTCCTGCCCAAGGAGCTAGGTAATGTAAAATAAAGTTATATAAAGTAGTGACAGTATTCAGAATACTGACAAAGGCTTTTTAAAAATCAGTCTAGCATAGGCTATTTGGAACCTGACACAGTCATAACTTCCTAATCTGCGAGAGTCTGGAAGCTGGGTACCCCAACAATACTGAGAATGGGGATCCCCTTTCACTAATGGATAGACTGGCAGGCAGAACATGTGGATGGTCGCTCCATTCGATTGTATGACAGTGGCTGAAGATCGCTGAGCACAGCGCTGGGTATCTCTGGATAATCCCATAGAGCTGGATGGAGCTGCAGAGCGTACAGGGAGATCCCCATTCCCCTAATTGCTGGTGTTCCTGTTCTCATGATCGGTGGAAGGCACTTGTGTGACATCACATGACTAGGGACAAGTTTTGTTTTTTTTTAATCCACAGGACAGGACAAGTAATAGAAGCTTCCTATAGAAGGACAGCAAGCAGAGATCTAGTAAGCCGTGAGGAATTAATACAGAAAGTAAATAGGAAAATGGTATAACTTTTCATTACACAAACAATATTAATTATTCATTGGACGTGCACAACCCCTTTAACGCGATTATTTGTTAGTCACCCAGCACCCATATTGTTAGCTGTACATTCCCTTTGTGGAGAGATGAGCCGCTGTAAAGCTGGTTGTTCAGCCCAGATACAAGATGTGATCTGCTGCAGATGATTTGCTGGTTTGTCCAGTGATCACAAGATATTGGCCCATGTGAAGGACCCTTTAAGCTGATGTCTTTTGTAGTGTTGGTTACTAGTTTATTTAGTATCAAAATAAGCTTTTCCAAAAAAGTAAAGAGAAATAAAGTAAAAAAAAAACCGGTTCAAGGGACTGGCCAGTAATTCTGATATATATATCTCATGACTCGTACATTTAGTGTTGCCTGAATCTTTTAGTCTCGCTCTGTTCTCGTAGTGAGCATTACACAGCAAGATCGGGCACAATGTCTGGCCCTCCCCATTATAGGGACTCTGTAAGCAGATTATACCCTTGGAACAGGTGCAACTTCACATAAAAGAATTCTAGAAAGCACATATCTGAGGGGCTGGTAGTGTAATAGGGTTAAATTTGCTGACTGAATCTTTTTAACCCTATCTTGACTGATGGCTATTGATGCCTGAATGTCCAGGTCAAATTTTGCAGTTCAGTTATGCGCTTCTTTAAATGACGATATCTTTGGAAACACTTTACATATCAAAACTATTATTTACTTGGATTTTTTCATGACATGTGAGTGACTTAACTTGAAAGAATAGTTTTTTTTTTTTTAAATTACATATTTTTTTTATTTTATAAAATGATCCACAAATATGCTTTTTTTTCTAATTTTTCCAATTAAGTATTAAAACTGAATAAACTTTTACCAAAATTTGTTATAAATATGTACAGCATAATTTCATCACCTTTTCCCAGGTTCAGCTACAGATACAGAGGGTGCACGTACTCCTGTAATTCTGCAAACTGTAAGCTAAGTTTTTCCGGCAGATTCTTTTACATTCTGCCTTCAAAAGCCAATATCTCCTGAACCCTGGTATGCTGTTGATACACTGATGCAGAAACATATCTTGTTTAATCCCTGATCCGAGTGTTTTTTTTTTTTTTTTAACAAAACTAATGATAAAATTCAGGTCCTTGGGAAAGCTGGGTGCATCATACTACCTGCTATACATAAACACATTACACAGAGCTTCCTGTACTGTCCACACAGGACTAATCAACCTGAGCTGGATGACTCTTACACAACAGCTGGGGGATGGTACATCAATTGATTACTTCTGCCTTTCATGGACAACACAGTGATGACATATTCTCGGCTTATTCTGGGCAGGACAAGGCTGGATCAGTGCATAATTAGGGTGAGGAGAGCACTGGGGCAGCCGCAGGAGTGACAGAGCCTCATTATCGTAATTTTATTAGATATGCATGTACCGGTGTAGCTACAGCATTCTCAAGGCATATTTGCTTCATAATTCATAAAAGCAAATGGTAGATTTCTTTTAAGAATAGATATCTCTGCTATTGAAGAATCCATAAATAATGCAGATATCATATTAATCCATTAAAGAGAACCTGTCAGGCAAATTGACCCAACAAAAACAAATGCTATTTTTATAAACTGCCAATAGAAAGCATTGCCTCTATCCCTTCATTGTCCCTCTACATGCCTGCAAACTTAAGGAATCGGGTACTAAAGCTGTATGCAAATGAGCTGACAGGTCTAATGAGTCATTATCATATTGAGCTGAGTGGGAGGCATAGCCAGACCCTCAGTGCTTGACTGACAGCCTGTATAATGATGTGACACTCCTGGTGCTGGCGCCCCCTGCAGCCTGTGTCTGTATGAGAGATATAACTGCTCCAGGTTGCAGCCATGTTATAGCAGAACATGTCAGGTACATGTGTAGCTGATGTCTGTCTCTCACACGTGTATTAGGAGGGAGAGCATGTCAGCAGATAAAGCACAGACACTAGCAATGCTTTACTATACATTACACACAGACCTGAGGGGGGGTGGAGTAACAGGGGTGACATCACTGCCTCTGACCATGTGACCAGCCTCATTTACATAATTAGTCTAACCGCCCAAATTGGTTGGTTACTAACATTAGCCATATGTCTGCTTTATACATTTTTTATATGTTAATTTATTAGGACATTAAGAGGCTTACAGTTCAAACTGATTTTACAAATTTTGAAGTAAATTTCAGATTCAATATTTTTTGAGGACAATCTATCTTCGTAAGGGTTTTTTAAAGTTCTATTTATTAGGAACTCACTACAAATCGCCCCATTTTTAAAATTGCACCCCTCAAACTATTCAGAACAGCCTTTGTTATCTTATCAAGGTTTATATTGAGCTTTTTACCACCGCAGATGTTTTATAGTATTTACATTGGCTTGTGTAAGTGACAATCTTTTTCCAAAAGACCTTGCTTTGGCCTGTAAATTTTTATTTTTAGAAGGGGTTAGAGAAGTAAATGCATCCCAAATTTTTACCCAGTTTCTCCTGAATGCAGTAATATCCCACACGTGGTCACAAACTGCTGTAGGGGCGCACAATGCGGATCATAAGGGAAGCAGCGTCTATTGGCGGATGTTGTTGGAACAGATTTTTGGTGCTCTGTCGCATTGGCTGAGCCCCTAATAGAGTAGGGCACTAAAAACTAGACCCCTCGAGGATTGGGATGGGAACGCAAAAAAGAAATCTATTCAGTAATTGATTTTTAGGGTTTTTTTTGTGTTTTATATACCAGTTAGCATAGATAACATGTTACTTATGTTCTATGGGTCAGTACGGTAACAGTGATATCCCATTTATGTAGCTTTTTATGTTTGACTTATTTTGAGAGAAGAATCCCTTGATTTTGCATTGCTGTCTACGAAGTGGCGTAATATTTTTATTATTTTGTTGATTGAGCTATTTTAGGGCTTATGTTTTTTGCGGGAAGAGTTGTACTTTTTATTGGTATCAGGGGTAAATGTGACTTCTTGATGACTTTTTATGGTGTGTTTCCGCATGGTTGGATGTGCAAAAATCATAATTTTTGCTTTGTTCTCTATTTATTTTTTATGGCGTTCACCATATGGATTTTTTAAATGATTTTATTTTATTGTGTACGTTTTGCTACAGACATGGCAATACCCTATATGTACTGTTTGTTTTTGATTTTCATGGTTTATTGTATACGGAAGTTTTATACTATGTGGGCATTTTATTTTGTATCACTAACACTTTTTTTTTCTTGTACTGAAGTATGGCAGTGTATTAGAACAGTCATATGCAAATGCATAGACTGACATCTGCACTGCTGGGTCAGAGACCATCAGCGCGGGGTAGCCAATCACCCGGTAGAGAGGTGGGTTACCCCTTTAGGTGCTGCGGTCAGTTTAACAGTGGCGCCTAAAGGGTTAAACAACCCCGGCTGGTCGTTCGGAGGCTCGGCCCTCACATATAGCCAGCCTCCTGCACGGATCGCACAGGCTTCTGAGCCTGTGCTATCCACATGACGTTGGGGAACATCGTAGTCGCCCAACCAGAAGCTCATCATGATGTTCCCCCACGTTATGGTGGCCTATGGAGTTAAAGAAGAGATTCCAGGTGCCAGGGCTCAGGAGATATAGCTCTTTGAAAGTGGCCACTGTCATGAGGCCATCCTTTCTGTGCGGGGCGTGTGCACATAGGACTTATACAGCCGTGTTGCAGTCGTGAAGGGGTTAAGTTAAAAATTCTAAAATGTTTTAAGTTTGCTATCCTACATAAGACACAGACCTTATGAGAGTTCCCTGGCTGCTTTTCTTCTGCAATTCATTAATCTTTGTTTTTTTTGCAGATATTAAAGAACAATCTGTGGAGATTTGCGCCCAGACTGAGGTGACGGATACAACGCAACCAGCACCAGTTCCCCAGTGTTCTCCATCCAAACAGTCAGAGCGCTCCACTGTCTCCGTGGGAGTAGAAGCCAAAAGCAGGTGCGTGTGTGCAGGCCATGTGTGCATGTGGATAGAGCGGCTGCGGGGAGTGCTGGACGGCTTAATTAGCACAAGATGGGGATGGAGGCTGCCGCCCACGCGCTCCTCTGTGCCGCACATTTGTAGAGATATCTGGAGACTGAACGCTGGGAAACTTCTTTTGTACTCGCTCCAAACATGTTTCCTTCAGATGCTGAGAGGCTTTGTGTCTTTACTATTGTGCTCTGTAGCTGTCACGGGAGTTTTGTTCTTTGGGTTGAAAGGTCAAGCAGATAACCTTATGAACCCGCTTTGGAAATGTGTGTCTTTTGGTTTTGTTTGTTTTTTGTTTTCCAATTTGTTACTTTTTTTATCAGTTGCTCGTCTGGGACAATACATGGAGCGCGGGCGCTTGTTTTCGCGTTCATGAACTTTTAATTTTGGAGGGAAAAACCCAAATAAAAATCTAAATTACTTTAGTCTGAAGTTTTAAATGGTATGAAAGTGAACTTTTTGTATTGATTTGGTGTCACCCTGCACATGGTCTGCTGGGGCCTCCTGCCAAATATTTGTGTTTAGCAGTCCTTTTTTTTTTTTTTTTGGACACATCTACACAACACAGGTAGGATGTTATTCCATATTTATAAGTCGATGATCCATAGCTTTGTTATTCCCTATCTACAGAATAGGGGATAACTATTTGATTACTGGGGTCCGACTGCTGGGACCTCCACTGATCATGAGAGTGTGGGCCCCTTTTTCACTGATTGAATGATACAACAAGTCTATCATGTGTCCTCGCTACATAAATTACTATGGGGGTGTCAAAAATGGCTGAGGACAGCGCTCGGATATCTCCAACACTCTAATAGACAGTGAAAGTGAAGATACCTGCTGTGCTCAGCCATTTCCTACAATTATTGAATGAGCTTGTGTCCTGCCGCTCCACCCATTAGTGAGGACAGGACTCCTATTCTCCTGAAATATAGGATTGTTATCCTCTGTCCACAGGACAAACACAATTGATCCATCCCCCTGAACTCCTTATTGTCAGGGCACAATAGGCTTTAATGACCAGGGCATTTTCATAGTTATTGGTCTAAGGGCCATAACTTCCAACCGTAAACATTTTTCGTGACACATAGGGATAGTTAAAAGTAATTTTAAAAAAATGCATTTTTTTCCAGCTATGTGGTCTCCAGTACTATTATCTTCTCTGGGGTCTGCACTGTTATTCTCTGCTCTCAATGCAGTATTTGGTTTCTGAGGTGATATTCATTATTCTAACATGGGATTTATAATGGGCATTTAGTGCTGTACTGTGGTTGTCAGTGCATCTACAGGGCTGGTTACTACAGCCTAAGATCAGGAGAACCAAAATTGTAGCTCCACAGCTACACCATTACCCGGGATGTCTTGGGTACATCATGGCAATGCCTACCTTTTGAATGGAACCAACTTGAATAACAACTGGAATATCACTTTGAAGGGTCAGCACTTATGGACTTAGAAGCGGTGACCTCTGGCAGTGGCGTTACACTGCTGTACCTCTGCACATGGACTGTATCAGCCTGTGACTTGTACAGACGGCTCCAGGCAGACAGTAATCACATGTGTATTTCTGCCTGCACTAAGGCAGCGGCACACAGCCACACACATTGTGCTTGTCCCAATGATACACGGAGGTGTTTGGGTGAGAAGTTTGTGTGTGTTTGTGGGTTATCAAGCTTTAAAGGACATCTACCACCAGGATGAAGGACTGTGTGTAAGTGAGCATGAGGGGCTCCAGGCTCCATACATGTTAAAGGAGCCTGAAGCCCCTCGGGCTCATTTGCATGCAGTCTTTTATCCTAGTGGTAGATGCCCTTTAACTTCTTTCTGTATTTCTTTCTTTCATTTCACAATGAGAGATTAGACCGGTAGTAGGTATCGAAAATGGGTACTTTAATCAAAATAAGCTATGACTGTTTTTCGTGTGAACTAAAGTGAAAGTTAGTGACTCTATTTTAATATGTGATCTCCGGGATCAGGCTTCATTAGTAATGGTCACCAACCTCTCCAGTCTATAGGCTTCTATAATGCGGGACCCTCGCTCACTCTCTCACTCTGTAGATTTTCTCTCCTTTGGGATAATAATAATCTTTATATAGCAAAACCAAATTCTGCAGCCCTTTACAGATAACAGGGAACATATAAAAATAAAACAAGACATTACAGAGGACTGTTATCGTTGTACGGTTTCATTGTTCTATGAAACAATGGGGATGAGGATTATAAATCGCAGCGTTGCCCTTACCCTACATCTCCATAAAACAAGGCTCCCACTTTATAGAAGCTGGGGAGCTGTTAACAGCCATCTACCACCAGGATGAAGGATTGTAAACCAAGCACACTGAGATACTGGTGTGTCCCCTTTGGCGGGATTTGCTCTTATTTTAACTGCTTTTGGCCTTATTAAATATTATGCAAATGGGCCTGATGGGCTCAGGGCTCCATAGCTGTTAATGGAGCCCCTAAAGCTCATTTGCATAGTTTTAAAGTTTTTTTTTTCCCTTTAAAAAAAGGGCATAAGAAACTAAAAGAAGAGCGGATCCTCCCAGAGGGGGCACATACCAGTATGTCCGTGTGCTTCCTTTTAGCCTTATCCCAATCCATTTGCTTTGGAAGTGGGGGACCCGTTTTAGTTGAATTTCTCCTAAGCAGATCCTGTATAGCTGGTAACATGGCTCTTTTCCTCTCCAGATGTTGTTTTGCTCAAACGTCCAACTTTTATCTCGTGCAGTCGAGGAAATAAAAATCAATAGTAATTAGTGTATCAGCGGGGTGCAGCTAATATGATGGGTTGTAAAGTGCGTACGGCACGAAAGCGGTCACCGAGCCAGCGTCCGGCGCTAGACGCCTTCTCCAGACTCCATTAATAATAATTGTTTTCTGCTGTTATGGAAGATTATAACTATAAACCTATTTTATCTTCATAGGCTTTATCTGGCACTATAAAAAAAAATCACTAAGCTACATGAGGCTCGTTATTTTTTTATTTTATTTTTTTTAAATAACCGAGAAACTGACTCATTTATCTCAATGGGCCCATTCACATGAAGGTGTTTTCACAGGTGGTAGTAAACTTGGACAACCCTAACGCTTTATGAAGTTGGGACAAGCTAGTGACCTCCTTCGCCTCCAGGGGTTTCTTTTTCTATCTTTTTTTTTTTTTTGGCAAATCCACAAAAATGGGTAACATACAAATTACACATGGACAGCCATACGGCTCAGAAATGCATAGACCGCAAACACTTCACTTGTCCCCATTCTTGTAGACTTTGACATCACATTATATAGACTGACCCTCAGTCTTCATTGTGTACACATATTCCTACATCTGCATGAATGGGGCATAAACCCTGCACAATGAGCACCACAGTGGATGTATACAGCTCTGCCGAGCCGTGTGAGCCCTGATGGGTTAAAGTCCATGAAACGGCTACTTAGGGATGTCCACAATCCGGTCCATCCTTCTGATTAGAGATGAGCGGCTTGAACTTTAGCTTCAGTGTCCTCCACTCGGTAGCTCCGCCTAACCCAGATGTGTTGCTTGAGTGACTGCAGATAAGGCGGCTTTACATGCCCCTAGCAAATAGGCATGGCTGTCTGATTGGCTGCCCCTCAAGCAACAAGTCCGGTTTAGGCAGAGCTGCAGAAGGGGGGACTCTAAACCTAAAGTTTGGGTCCACTCATCTTTACTTCTGATAGATGATCAATAGTCTACAATCTCTTACCCTAAGCAACGTCTTCAACTTCTCTGCTCGGAATGGGGATCAATTCAACATCCACTGCAAATATCAAGATTTTTGCAGTGGATGTTGCACATGACCCATTTTCTAGTGGATTCAACATTGGGTTACGTGGCATCACAGTCCAACAAAAAAAGCTTGTAAAAAAAAAACAAAAAACCTTTACTAAATCTCTTATGCAGGGAGTCCCTGGACACCTCTTGCACCCCACATACCTTTCCCCCTTCTGTAGCGTTCAGGGCCTGGCACAGTTTCTAGCCAGAGAGTGACATTTTTTATGCTTGAGTTCACTCTTTGCTTTATTAAAACAATATAGAATTGATGGACTGGATTTTGAGTGGGAGCTGCAGCCCAGAGGATACAATGGTAGCTGCACTGAGCCCCTCCTCATGTGTAATGGCCTCTGGAAAAGCTGGATGATGAGCAGAAACTCACTGTGAGCTTTCCCATATTCCTGAATGGCAGCTTTCCATATTATCTGATGCCGGCTGATGGGGGGCAGCTCTTGTCATGGCGCACAGACATAGATGACTTGTAGAAACTAAACCTAAACCTTATCTGTTTTTCTCTGTTTTTTAGTGAACAACTCTGCGCTTTCTGTTATTGTGGGGAACGGAGTTTCTTGGGTCAAGGCGAATTAAAACAGTTCAGTCCAACTCCTGACTTTATCCTTCCATGGAAAACACAGACCGAGAACAAAGAACCCGATGGCAGCACTGGCACTTGTAAATCCACCGGAAAGTCGTCAAAACGAGGGCATCAGAAGTGAGTATTCAGTCTATTTACGGGTTTTCTCAATGATTTCTGTCTTCCGCATAAAGGGTTTTCTCACTTTGAGCAATAATTGATATGGTTTCTGTATCCATTTTGTCAGTTTTCTAGATCTCTGCTTGCTGACATTCTACAGGAAGCTTCATTATTCACTACCTGTAGATGAGTGCACATATTCCCTGGTCATGTGATGCCACACAGATACGTGGCTTCCTATATCCCAGATCATGTGATGTCACACTAGTGCATGACCTGCCATATCCCTGGTCATGTGATGTCACACTAGTGCATGGCTTCCTATATCCCAGATCATGTGATGTCACACTAGTGCATGACCTGCCATATCCCTGGTCATGTGATGTCACACTAGTGCATGGCTTCCTATATCCCAGATCATGTGCTGTCACACTAGTGCATGGCTCGCTATATCCCTGATCACGTGGTGTCACACTAGTGCATGACCTGCTATATCCCTGGTCATGTGATGTCACACTAGTGCATGGCTCGCTATATCCCTTATCACGTGGTGTCACACTAGTGCATGACCTGCTATATCCCTGGTCATGTGATGTCACACTAGTGCATGGCTCGCTATATCCCTTATCACGTGGAGTCACACAGTTGCACGGCTCTTTATATCTCTGTCATGAGAATGCCATACGTGTATGTTATATCACAGAGTAATCAGAGCCGTGTAATATAACGAGCCGTGCACTTGTGTGACATCACGTGACATCCAGGGACCAGATCTTCTCTACTGGAAGCTTCCTATAGAATGACAGCAAGCAGAGGAATTGACGAAGAAAGTAAATTGGACAATTGTATAACTTTTTATTACACAAATAATATATATGTATGTATGTATATATATTTTTTTTTTTTTTTTTTTACTGTAGGTTAATAAGCCCTTTAAGACCCAGGCCACACTTGCACCTTTTCTTTATGCCCTCTGTTTTAAGAGAGTGTAAAGTAAAAGGGGAAGGTGCTGGTCTTTTCAACTAGCAGATCACTATCCTCCCACCAGACTTTAGTTATCACAGTGTACAGTAGTTATTTTGATGGAAAATGAAGCCCCCATAGATCATCTATTGCGATGCTAATTGAAAAACGGGAAGGGTCCGATTTATTGGAGTTTTTCATCACCACCGACCCAGGAATTGTTAGTTTTGCCAATCTGTGAAATAAATGACTATCGGTATAACATCTAGGCTGGTGATTTATAGTGGTCGTCCGCTGGTTATCGCTCAGGAGCGCGGCCCATTTGCTTGTGTTATTTTCTTGCGTATACCAGCGATATTAATTACTTACCAGGGAATGGGGAGCTGGATCCAGCACAGTAATAGGCTTGGAGAGAAGATTTGGCTGCATCAGGGCCTACTAATGGATTTCTGACAGCACGGAGAGTAAAAATATCACTTGTTTTTTATGTTGTTGGTAGATGTGGCTGTTGCCTTTTATTGCTTTTATGTTTGTTCTGTTGTATTTCTTAACGCTATAATGGTTAAAGTGACAAAATGATGAAAAGTGGGTAAATCAGAGAGGCAACCAGATATATAGGCGGCCCATCTCATTATATTGAACGGAAATTCCACTAATTTCTTTTTTTTACATTATTATTTTACCCCATTACCTCCCTAGCCCCTTCTGGTAGGCTAAGAAATGTCCTTTCTAAAAATTCTTTCTTTCATATATAAAATCTCACACTTTAACCTATAAATCAAATCTCCTCCCAACTCCTTTGAAAATAAGCAAAGATGAGCCAAGATTAGAGGCTGCAGGGTGAGGGTCATTTCAGCTCCCTCTATTTTCAATTCTCTAGCACCTAGAAATGTGCAATTGGTGTCCATTTAAAGATAAGAATCTCATTTTTCAGATCAAAGCATTGTGTGAAATAAATAGTTGGAAATGCAAGATCAAGTTTCAATTCCAGCCCCTTTTTAAAAAAAAAAACAAACTGTCCATATTTTTGGTTTTGTAGAGAGTGCGGCACAGAATTTGAAAGAAGAGATTCTTATATTTAATATGACGCCATATTTCCCTGCACTATAGAACTGAAGACAGGAGTGTCTGGAGTAACACTCCCTCTGCAGCCTCTAATCTTTACTCGTCTCAGGCAAATAATGACTCTTTGCTTTTCATTTTCACGTGACTTTGGAAGAGATTTTTTCTTTATAGGTAAACGGGCAAGATTTCATAAAAGAGGGAATTCTAGAAAGGACTTTTCATACCCTACCTGAGGGGGATACTAGCTTATCAGGGAAAAATCTAGAGAGAACCCCTACAGATTGCAGGAATGGTACCCAAAGATAGAGGCTTGTACAGCACCTTTACAAGTGTATTTACGCTGGGTACAAGCAAAAGTGCTTTTGATCGCTTCTCCTCAGAATAGATATCGAATATCAGACAGATGGGGATCTAAAAATGACACCCACCCACCGATTGGCTTTTTAAAGAGACCTCAGAATTAAAGGGGTGTTCCCATTTCTGTAAATTACTGTTATTGTTTCTAAGAGGAAAGGTTATACAATTTTCCAATATACCTTCTGTATCAATTCTTTTCTAGATCTCTGCTTGTTGTCCTTGTATAGAAGCTTCTGTGTTTACTTCCAGTGGACAGGAATCTGACCATGGTCACACAGGTGCACGGCTCGTTATAACCCACAGCTCTAATTACTCTCTGTGATAGTAACGAGCCGTGCACCTGTGTGACCATGGTCAGAATTCTGTCCACTGGGAGTAAACATAGAAGCTGTCTATAGAATGACAGCAAGCAGTGATCTAGGAAACCATGAGGAATTGATACAGAAATGATATTGGAACATTTTATAACTTTTCATTATACAAACAATAGCATTTATTTGTTGAAATGGGAACACCCCTTTAAAACAACCTCTCCAATTCCTTTCATACTTAACAAGCACCATAGATTGTAGTAGTGTAATAATAATAAAGCTTTACATAGCGCCAACATATTCCACAGCGCTGTACAGATCATGAGGGACATATCCAAACAAATTACAGGGTGGCGATAACCTGGTCATATGAAACAATGGGAGCCAGGACCCTGCTCACAAGAGCTTACAATCGGAGGCTGCATGTAGTATAACAGTCACATGAGCTCCAGGCCAATTGGTGACCAGTAAAAAATAAAAAAAAATTTGATTGAGGATTTGATCACTGCCTGGACTTAGATGGAAACACTACAGTAAAGAACTGTGTTGAGTTTTATTGGGTCTCATCCTCATTCATAAATCTTTTTCTGCTGTGCGTTCTTCATATAATAGATATCGGTCGTGCCACAGACAAATGTGAAGCGTGAATTTACTCTTTGGTCATGTATATTATGTGCTGTGACTGTATTCTCCATCACTGATGGGCAGCCTGTATGTCTCATGTGTTGATATGGCCGCAGGCAGTGTCCGTGTTATGGAAGATGCATAATATAAAGCCGGATAGATTGTGGCCTCAGCCACGGTGCGGGGTGATTGCAGCGTAAGACGCATGGGGTTTACTACTGATGTCTCCACGCAGTCTGCAGCTATACTATTCTCCATACACTACATTGCGGATTCGGGGTAATATACACAAACTCACCGCATTGTGTCTCGCTATGTAAATACTCATTTTCACAGCAGAAAATGAAGTAAAGTGGCGCTTATTTTCCTGAGCTGAGTGAAAAGGGCAAAAGTACAAAGTGGAATAGCTGTGTGATTCAGTCATTATAGGAGGGGGAGGCTGGAGGACCCTGCCGTTTGTTTACCAGCCTGCCGCAGCTGTATTCTGGGGCTCGCTCCAAACTAAACCAATGCAACGGATACATGTATATAATCCGTAAGCTAGCCCTCTCAGATTTCTGTGACATCACTAATTTATATAGTCAACACATTGTGAAAAGATGCGGCAGGCTACACCTTTCCACTCTGCTTCCCCCTCCTGAGAGACAGCGGAGGCCATAGTAGCCTATGGGGGATGTATTGCATCCTCCTTGGCCTCTGCTGAGCGTACAATCTGGGAGGTCCACTTTATGTCACTATCTAAGGACAATTATCGCTCAGAGAAACGCCACTGGTTGCTGCTGGGGGTTTACTCCTCCTTCAGCTTTCCCCGGGGGAAATCTGCTGGGTATCCTAAAACATGATGTGAATGTAGCTTAAAACAGCTTTCTGTCCTGTATCCACTGACAGCAGATAAATAATGGAGCCTGATTAAAGTGTCTAATGACTGGACTCTTTACAGTCTGGATGTCTGTTCTCTTTATAGAGCTGAATCATCAAGATAAAAATACTCTCTATGTATGGAAAACTTTAATCATTAGCCTCCTTATCTGTCTGAAGTGGATGGCGCACAGAAAGCTTTGGTACACTGATCACTGAGGGAAAAAAAGCACAGAAACCCTGCCTTAAGATGGTTTCAGATCATGTGTTTTGTGAACACTGAGTATATTTCGGGAAAGCACACAACGTATCCGCTTAGCATATACATTGACAAATAGTGGCAGACGGAGGCATAATGGTTACCTCCTGTACGGCAAAAAATACAGGATGCAAACTTCTAGAATTTAGAGGGTTTCTTCTTTTAACTGAGCCTGTAATTTTTGTAGAGTCCAAATGGGATAATAAAAGGTCTGAGGTAAAATGCATATTTCGTAAAGGTTTTATCACGGATTTGCTGTGAATTTCAAGCAACAGGCAGTCCCAGGGTTACGTACAGGATTGGTTCTTTAGGTTTGTTCAGAAGGTGAATTGAATGTAAGTTGGAATATGGAATATGTTCTAATTGTAGCTACAGACAATTTTTTTTTTTGTCCCTGTGACAGTTCAATTTTCAAAGTTTTTGCTGTCATTGGATCAAGGATTATCAATAAGCTTCATTACAGGCACCTTACAGCTGATCATTGCAGTCTGGGACTATAGGAAAGCATCCAGAGAGCTTCTCCAGAGGTCACAGTGGGCAGAGGGGGTCAGTCTGTTACTAGGGATAGGGCAGCCCCAGCTAGAGGACCCCCTGTAGTTATTTCAGTGTTGAAATTTTGCAGAAAGAATCATGCTGCAGATGCAGAACTGTCCTTGGCACTTTCATAGGAGTGAATGGAGCTGGGGGACACACGCTTGTGATCGGTGGGGGTCCTGGCAGTCAGTTACCCATTGATCAGATTGTTACAGTGGATAACAATTAAACTCTGATAACCCCTTTTAAAGTTTCACTTCAGTAGGAACTGAGCTGCAGTAAGTCTCCACAGCCACTACATAACTGATGGCGCCATCTGCTTCTGTACACTGGATGTTGGATTCTCACTCATGGGCATCCAACAGATGAGCTGTCTTATTGACTGGTTATCCCTATGTTATTCCTGGAATATACTCCCATGTGTGCTATGTACCCGTCTGCTGCCTGAAGCACTGGCTGATCTGCGGTGCCACCAGCACCCACCACCGCAGCGGCACTCATTTTATTGCTATTGTTACATACCCGCCATATAATTATACACTCCTCGTGTTGTGTGCCATCTGCGTCATGGACGGTAGGGTAACCATTGCATTGTGGCTGGATCTTTTATGATTGTGCTTTTGAGTCTGCTCTTGAATTTCCATGCACCAGGGTTTCAGCTTATATGTGAGCTCGGAGCCCCTGGCACGTTTTCTGCGGCCGCCTCTCATCCCGAGAGCTTCCTGGAGCCTCTGTGAAAGGAGCCAAATTGATTTATCTTGGAACAGCTCTAGTGTCCCCCCTCCCCCCGGGTGACGCTGATGTCATCTCTCCCGGCTCCGCTGTGGACAGTGGCCAAGACCCAGCACTGAGACTCTGTTGTGCGGCACACATCTGATTGGCTGGCACCGCGGGCATCGCGCCAGGGTCACCATCAGAAGGGAAGTAGGAGACAACCATTACAAAGAGGAGAGCGTCTCACAAGTCCTAAGTGGAACACCTATTTTTGTTTGGGGTTTACCCTTTAGCTGCCACAGCCTAGTTAGGTGGGATGTACTTTGGGGATCAATGTCAGGATTTATCTAAATCAGTCAATTACATCCTTTAATGACATTCTCTTATTGTTTAGTATTCTTTATAAAATGTGAAAAAAACAAGAAGATCATAAGCCTGTAAATGTCATACAGGAACGTAACCAATCAGGGAATCATTGTGCCAGGGGAGATGGCATTCCTGCCCAATTTGTGCCCATGATCTGATGCATGTACATCTGTACTAACTAACCAGCTGGAAATAGGTGGAGGTGGGTGTATGCTGGGTGTCATGCTGCTCCCCTTGAGGGTTTAGGCTAATAGTACAGTATGTTTGTATACTTTGCTTCTATTTTGCTCTATGCCTTTGAATGACAAGAACAATGTATGTGACATGTGAAACCTAAAACAAATTCAAGCCATGCTTGCACTGCCATGTCCTCTGCCATGTGTCTGATTTGGTCATGGATTTTCGTTGTCGGTTACCTATCCTTAACGCTTTATTTGATAAAGTGGTTTTCCCACGAACAAAAGTTATGCCCTATCCTTAGGATAAGGCCTAACTTGCTGATCAGTGGGGGTCTCATAAATGATCACGAAAACGAGGGGTCCGATGGGATCCCACTTACCTCCGTGGGACCCCTTGTTGCTCTGTCAGACTAATGGAGCAGACAGCAGTTCATGACCGTCCTGCTCCATTAATCTCTATGAAGCTGATGGAAATTTCCGAGCGCTGCTCCATTAGCCTGACGGAGGAACGATGGGTGATCTGTGGGGGTCTCTGCGGGGGTCCCGCACTGATCAGCAAGTTAGGCCCTATACAGTGGATAAACCCCCTTAACCCAGCCTGTGCCATGTGCTTGTATGGAGAGCAGATATAGATGCATGGTGATCTTTTCATTTTGACCGGATATGAGATGGGGCTCAGCAGACCTCTATAGGTGCCAGTTCCAGAGATCTACCACAACCACAGCTTCATTTGGGAGTCCTTTCCTTGGCAGCTTTTCTATTCCATACCTTTCCCTTTTACTTCACTATTTGCTTTCAGACTGGTCTTTTCTATATATAATGTACTTAGCTTTATCACTGTTGCCTACCTGTGTATGTATCTACTCCACCGTGCAGTGTGATCACCTCTATGTCTCTTGTTTCCACAGAGTAAAATCCCCACCACACAATGTCACCTGTACAAGTATAAGCACCCAAACCACATCCGAGGAGCAGGGCAGCAAATTCTGGGATGAACTGTCTCAAGTTGGCCTTCCTGATGACGCCTACATCCAGTTCTTGTTTGAGTCAACAGGTAAGGACATAACAATTTTTTTTTTTTTTTTTTTTTTTAAAGAGATCCCGTCACATAGAAAGCATGTTTTTACAGCCCACTGGACTCTTAAGCCCCTCACCTCCTCTAGAACATGAAGCTGATTGAACTGTATCTTTGCCTGGTGACAAGTTCCCTTTAAGCACTAGTATTACTATCTTATGTTCTTCTATGTGACCTGTTCACTTTACAGAAGCGACATGTAACTATCCCTTCCTCTTGCAGGTCATTGCTGGGCTCATCAGCGCTGTGCAGAGTGGTCACTGGGCGTGGACCCCTCTGGGGATCAGGGTCTGGTCAACGTGGACAAAGCCGTCATCTCAGGGAGCACAGAAGTGAGTGGCACTCTAGCTATAACGTTGTCAGCTCTTGTATGTGTACTAACCAAGAATCCAAAAGGCTTACACGTCACAACCCGGGTCAAAATACAATTTGTAGTACTTTATACTGGTGTGTCCCTTCTCTTCTACTCCCAAGAAATGTAATATCAATTTGATTTTCTTATTTAGATGATACT
Organism: Engystomops pustulosus; assembly: GCF_040894005.1. NCBI lineage: Eukaryota > Metazoa > Chordata > Amphibia > Anura > Leptodactylidae > Engystomops > Engystomops pustulosus. The sequence continues at coordinate 176,945,633 of NC_092415.1, read as the reverse complement.
GAATAAAAACACCGTCCATGTGCCCAAAACAGGATTTTCTGACCTATGTCAATTTGTCCCACTGATCTGTTTTTTTTATAAAATGAGAATTGTACAACCAAATGAAGTTTTGGGGACTCGGTGATAAATTCCCCACAGGTCATGAGTAAAGGGGTCAGTTGTACCCCGAGAGGAACAATGCTGCCCTATGTCGCTGACAGATATAGTCGAGTATGGTGCTTGGCTTTCTTCGTCAGCACCATAGAGTAGAACAAAGAAGCTGGTGCATGCGCGGCTAGCTGCTCTGTTCATATCTGGGTACAACAGACCTCTGTTCTCATGATCCAAGGGGGTCTCCTCACTGAGACCCCACCAATCACCAAGTTACATCCTTGTGGTCAGTGGAAAAACCCCTTTAACACATTTCCGGTGGTTCCAATTCCAGTTCTTCCTGACTCCTCCCCTGATTTCCACTTCCTGGTCCTTCGTTACATACAGGAAGTGACTGCTCAGCCAATCTATGGCCATCGACTGACTCCCCACCAGTAACTGCTCATTTTCTGTGTCTCCTGAGTGACCAGGATGTAGTTGTTAATACTTGTGGAATTCTATGCATTTGAAACAAAATAATGTATCTTTTTGAATATAGTTGTTGACCAGGATGAGAAGAACCTGCACTTGTTCACTGCTGGTGGTTGTTGCAGTTGAGTCACATTTATGAAGCGCTGTTTCAGTTCCTGAGAGAAAGCGTCCATGTTTTCCTAATCCGTGATAACCATGGCAGATAGTTAGTACTTGTGGCTAGCTTCCGAAATTCTTCCGACATTGTATTTTTATTCTAGCCTTAGGCCAGATACGGCCTCTGTAGACTGGACTTGGGTATTTTGTTTTATTCACAAGCATTTTTCTGGCATTTTCATAGTAGGTTTTTGCTTTTTTGTTGTTAACTTGCAGCACTTAAACCTGCAGTATTCTGGTGTGAGTTATCCTAGTTCCCATGGCATAAAAGTCATACGCCACAATAAATTGAAATGGATTTTATGAGCACATCTGCACACGGCTGTATATAGTCCATCATATTACTATACGCTTTGTTTTCTCAGTGTTTTCGTGCTTTCAAGATGTACACGACTCTCAAGGTGTTTTCTACCTTATGGCCAGTCCTCAATTTATTCCAAGCTGCTGTATAAGCAATACCCAGCGCTCTCTGCTTCCCAAATCACTTAGCGCCACGCTCTGCCAAGGCGGCCACTTACTGTGATTTCACCAGTTAGGGGAACAGATGAGCCGCTTATAAGCGTAGGGAAAACAGCTGCGCTCGGATGAAGTTTGCAGAGGAAATGTGAGTAGCATATTGTGTTTCTAATGACCTGGTTCACACTGGCGCAGGTAACTGTTAGTACAAGTTAATGTTCACACTGTTCTAGGGGCTTTTATGATGTACCAGCTCTCAGGGTTGCACTGCGGAGGCTTCACCATAGGGAATATGGCTAAGGTAGAGTCTAGAGAAGAGGCCAGCGAAATAATGGATAGGTCAAGGCAAGTCATTTGTAACTCATGGAGACACCGAGCTATTACATTTTGTAAAAGGTTTACATTCTGCGCTTGTTTTTTTTTTTTTTTTAATCTGAATATTTTATTCCAAATGAAATAACAATTTCGGAGCATATTTTCCTCTGTCTTGTCATTTCTCTGCGTTTCTCTGTCACCTGGATTGGTTATTACTTAGCCTTGGTATTGTCCCATCGGTTCACTCCATGTAATGGTCCCTCCCAGTTGTCAATTGTCTATGCATTTCCTGGAATGTAACTTTGGAAACAGCTCGGCTGAATTGTGTTGCGTTGGCGCGTCAAGAGCAAAGATGATGCATCTTTGCATCATGTTCTGAAAAGTCACATTTGCGGACAGATTCTCTTTAGGTCTTCCGAGCTCCGCTGTCTTATTTTACTTATATTTTAATATAATCGCTACGTTTTATGGAGGCCGCGAGCAGACAAGAAGTAAGAGCGCCATCCGTCACAGATGATCGTGCCACCATTTGTTTGCTGTATCAGGCGGAGTCGTGTGATGGATCGGTCCCCGCGTAAAGGTCAGAGCAGCCACAGTGTTCATTCATGTGTAAGACATAAAGGTTAAGAGCGGGGAGATGTAGGTGAAGCAAGGAGCGCATCGGCCCCGACATATTCCTCACAGTTTTGCATTCTCACTTCATTTAGCTGGACTGTGAAATGTCAGACGTCCTATGGCAGCCGGGGAAGCCTCCCATATCTCTCCTGTCTGCTCAGATTATCTTATTAATTAGCAACCAGAGATTTTCCATCGCATTTCCACTTTTTTACATGCTTAACGTAAACGTGTTATGTACATGATGTGATAGAACATCATCCTATGGGTTGCGTATAGCCTTTTGTATCGGTCACCAGGATGGAAACATTGCAATAAACGTAACCCTCATTATCTTTTCTGAGACTGCTGCGTGATGTTCTGATGCACAGCGCCCCCCCAACAAGAGACTATAGCATTCATAGTTTCATAGTTTATACGGTTGAAAAAAGACACTTGTCCATCAAGTTCAACCAAGGAAGGGAAGGGATTGGATGAGGAAGGGATTTAGGGGAAACAATTCTATATAACATAACCATCAATGTTATTTAGGTTTAAAAAGGCATCTAGACCCTTCTTGAAGCTCTCCGCTGTCCCTGCTGTGACCAGCGCCTGAGGCAGGCTATTCCATTCAGTCAACCAATTGTTTACCTGTGCAGCCCAAACAATAGATAAAAATGCTACCTGCGTTACTATGGCTTCTGACGTAGCTTATACAGCTATTAACATATGCTCACCCAATCCAAGCTGGCATGTGTACAATAGCTGGGAAGAGTAGCGGAAAATACTATTAAAGGTGTATGGACTCTTCCACTATGGACCCTTTTACGAATGTCATATACAAATGAGCTGAGAACAACTAAAGGGGGTATAAAAGAAGTCACTTTTAGAGGCTGCACTGGAAAATTCACTGTATACCTTTTATTTGCTCTATAGTACCATTGATTTGGTATCTTACTCAAAATAAGAATCTTGTGTGTGATTGTTTTTCGAAAATCTGTACAAAGTTAACGGTGAGATTTAATATAAAAGAGGGAAAGATGTTTCATGCCCTACTTGAGGGGCTGCTAGTTTATTGGGGTAAAATCCGGTGACCGGTCCCCCCTCGGGTCATCTTCTGGTGACGCCTCCTCTGAGCCTTGATACATTATACCAAAATTCCAGGGCAGTTTATTTGGAAGAGTTTTTACTAGAAATTATTTGTTTGTTTCCAAAATGTTGAAGTGTTTTTGTTGATGGTGGAAAATAGAAACTAGATGCATCGGTTCTATGTCGGCATCTGCTGCAACATGGACCCTGAGGCCGCATTCATACTACGCGCTTCAGGTTTGAGCTTTCAAGCACATCAGGAGTAACTTCTCCCCAATTGCATATGCGTGTAGATATAGACACTTGTGTACAGTAAGTAGGAGCCCCTGGTCAGTAAGGCAATCGTGTGTTACTACTTACCTGAATGCATGTATAGTAACTCCCAATTAACTTGCAGTGTGTTTTAAAATGCAGTTCAAGTCATTGTGTGAACGCGGCCTGACCAGAAGCCATGCCGCCATTGCGAGCCGTGTCTCTCCAGAAGCGGGATGGCTGCTTGTGTGTGTAACACTTTGTCTCTCCTCCTCTCTACACAATTCCCTCGCAAGCTTTGTACAAAAACTGCTTATTAGCCTAACGCGTAGAGGAAGCGAATGTGAAATTAAAAAGCAGATGGCAAAGAATTATTATGTCTCTCCGTAATACTGGCTGAGCAGATTATGCATAATTGTAAAAATGTCATCACACTTTGTAAACATGAAGGCAGAGCGGGTTTGCCGGGGCCGCACATCTGTTTTGGGACATTGTTAAATGCTTAGAAAAATCAATGCTGATGTGAAGTAAGAATATTAATCTGGGGGATCTAATTATCGTAACAGTTATGAGTCCTGCTAGATACATGACTCATGCGTCATAAAAAGCACGACAAGGATTTGGCAGGTTAAGCCGCAGCCAGCGCTGGAGCCTCCCGAGCTGTAAACTTTTTTTTGTTTTTTAAAGACGGCTATTAAGGTGCATTGACAGCTATAAAGCTTTAATGATGATAACGCTGTCACTGCGTTACATTATTAATGCTGCATATGGCAACAATTTTCTAGGCTTGTATAAGCTGTGCCGTTATACTCGAAGGCCAGTTTTACCGCCAGCTAATTTTTTTTTTTTTTTACACTAATTTGAAGCCTTTTCGTAAATGTAAAATATGGCCCAGTCTGTTGCAGACTGCGAAGACCGGCTTCACATCTTCATTAGGTCTTGAGTTAAATGCATCGGTTATTGTAGAGAGGAGCAGACCCGAACTTTCCCTTCGGGCTCAAGGTTCAGATGCGACTAACGCGGCCAGGACATATTGCCGGATTGGCTTATGAACAGCCAATCTGACAAATTCCCCTAGCCAATCAAAGCCATGGTTAGTTGCTTGGGGGCGTAAATATGCTTGATTCAACTGCCAATCTGTAGCTTTTGAGTCTCCTAAAAAAAGACACTGACCTCTTGAGCAGAGCTGCCCGTCAATTAGAGGGGCACACCGGCCTCCGCCGCCTCATACTGGACCAATGGAGGAGACAGAAGTGGGAATGTTAGGAAGGACCTCATAGGGGAGGTGAATGAAGCAGCAGAGACCCCCAGGGGACCATATGTCAAATTGCTTTCGTAATATGGATATACTGGCAGTCCCAGTGTTATGTACAAGATTTTGTAGGTTTGTAAGTCGGAACTGTATATTTTATAATTGTAACCCGAGCCAAATATTTTTTGGTCTCTGTGACAATTGGATTTTAAAAATGTTGGGTTGTCAGAAGAACCAGGATTAACAATAAAGCTTCATAGCAGATACCTGTGATAACTGTTACATCTGTTTATTGTAGCCTAGGGCTAAAGTATAGGAAACTACCAACATCCAGAGGTCCGTTTGTAACTAGGGGTTGTCTGTAAGTCAGGTGTTCTTAAGTAGGGGACCGCCTGTATGTACTGGAGAAGGAAAGTGGAACTAGTGCGGCCTCGTGTGTATTCTAGTGCCTGTATGTGGTAGTTTAGGTATTCAAGACTTTTACCACATACACTAATAATCTCTTTGATGACTAGTCTACAGATGCTGCTTCTTCTGGTTGACCCTTTCTGCTAGCTGTTCCTTGCTCTGGCATCCATTAATTCATGGTTTATCTAGTCAAAACCTTTTTTGTAGAAGTGACGTCACTCTTCTATGTAGAGGCCGCGTGTGTCTCCTGTGTCGAGGGCGCGTGTGTCTCCTGTGTCGAGGGCGCGTGTGTCTCCTGTGTCGAGGGCGCGTGTGTCTCCTGTGTCGAGGGCGCGTGTGTCTCCTGTGTCGAGGGCGCGTGTGTCTCCTGTGTCGAGGGCGCGTGTGTCTCCTGTGTCGAGGGCGCGTGTGTCTCCTGTGTCGAGGGCGCGTGTGTCTCCTGTGTCGAGGGCGCGTGTATCTTATTGTATTGTGTTTTTTTCTAGCGCTGTGCATACTGTAAGCACCTTGGAGCTACTATCAAATGCTGTGAAGAGACTTGTTCGCAGATGTACCATTACCCCTGCGCTGCTGGATCTGGCGCCTTTCAGGATCTCGCCTGCTTTTCTCTTCTTTGCCCCGAGCACATCGATCAGGCTCTTGAGCGATGTAAGTCTATTTTTTGCACATCCTCCTTTAATAGCTATATGGAGTATCGCTGTATGAAGAAACGATTAAAAGTAAAGAACGTTAAAAGCCTTGATATAAAGTAATTAAAAGGAATTTGTCATTAGTTTTGACCTAATAGTGCTACTGGCAGTGTGAGATCTCTGAACCACATCTTTTTGTATGGTATGGTTTGTGAAAAATGCATTTATATTCTAGGATTGTAGCCTGATTGGGGACACTCTAGTGCAGCGGTGTGTAAGATCTCTTCATTGTACTGCTGCAGAGCTCCTCCCCCTAAGTAGCTTTAATTTTCAAACAGAAGCAGCAGAGCAATGAACAGATCTCACACACCAGTGCACCGAGGCTACTACAAATCCAGCTACAATCCTGGAATGCAAATACATTTTACACCGATCTCCAGGGCCAATACCCAACACTGTCTTGTGTGGTCCAAACTACTAACTGATTTGCCATTTACTTGCCAAAATGTGACACTTATAGCTTAAACTGTACTTCTCCTTTTGCTTGCTTAGTTCCCAGCATTTCACCCTCTTATAACTCCTGGTGCTGGAACTAATGTAAGATAGTGTAGCAGTAAGGAAGCACATGATGATGCTCATCTTCTCCGTGTGAATGGAAGGAGTGGGGGGTCTAGTGTTATAATCTATGACTGTAAGCAGTGCTAAAGCTACAATCACCGCAAGGTGGAAACTGTATTCTTTATATTCACATGGGGATCTTTCTTGTAGATTGTAAGCTCCTGCGAGCAGGGCCCTAACTTTGAAATTATTATTATTAATACATAATGGAACGTTTTGCCTGTATAAACACCCCATGTAAACCGCTGTGGAATTTGTTGGTGATATATAAAGGTGATGATTTTTCACATTCTTAATTCCTCTTCCAGATAAGGATGACGCAAACTGTGCACTGTGTGACAGCTCGGGAGACCTGTTGGATCAGCTCTTTTGCACAACATGTGGTCAGCATTACCATGGCCTGTGTCTGGAGATAGTAGTGACCCCTTTAAAGCGCGCTGGTTGGCAGTGCCCGGATTGTAAAATCTGTCAGAACTGCAAGTAAGTTTTAGAAATAAGTTGTGGCAACTTAAGAGTTTTAGTTATATCTTAGCAACGTTATGCTAAAAGCTTGTAAGGCTTCATCCACATCTTGTTGTGGCCCTCAAATATAAGGAACGAGTTGGGCAGATTACTGCATACGCTTAGGAGGGAAATGTATGTTATATGCTGAATGTAGTAAAAAAAAAAATCTGATGTAGCCGCAGTTTCGGATTTGCTTACTCCATCTGCCTCTATTCTGGGTGATGGTTTTTTTTTTCCTTGTCTTGTTTTACAGACACTCTGGAGATGACAACAAGATGCTCGTCTGCGATACATGCGATAAAGGTTACCATACATTTTGTCTGCAGCCGGTTATGGACTCTGTACCAACAAACGGCTGGAAGTGTAAAGTGAGTTGGAGCTTTGTGAAAATGGTTAATGTATTGTTGATGCCCCTCCTCTGGGTACTGCAAACTCTTTTCTGCATTTAACCATTTGAAGGGGGCTTATTAGCTATTAATTAATTAGTATTAATGAGAGTCAATCAGCTAGAAGTAAAAAATGCTGTCCTAGGATTTTGCCTAACTTGCTGATCGGTAGAGGTCTCGGTGATCAGACCCCCACATATGATGAGAGTGGGGGGTCCGATGTACCCCTGTTGCTCCCCAAGATGAGCGGAGTAGCCGGTTTCATACATTTCCTCATTAATTTCTATGGAGCTGATGAAGATTGCTAAGCTCCATAGAGATGAATGGGGCAGCCCGCCATGCGTGACCTTCTGCTCCACTCATCTTGGGTACCTCCCGTTCTCTCACTCAGACTCCCACAGATCAGCATTTTTCCCATATATAGGGCCTAACTTGTATTGTGGGAAAAGCTCTTAAATGACGCAGCCTTTTTTTTTTTTTTTAACAATATATATTATATATGTGTTCAGAGCTTAGTGATAGGATTTATTATTCAATGCCTTGTACTGGGTAGTGGGAAGAAATAACAAATGCGGTGAAATCTGTGAGCCTCTTCATATTTCTTTTAACGCTCCGTGACATATATACATCTAGGATCATTGAGAGGTTTTAAAGCCCCATTCACACACACACACACACACACACACACACTGTTTCCACCCTGTCTGCATTCTAGTGTTTGTAGGTCCGTTTTTACAATGTTTTTCAAAAGTTTTTAGCCAGTTTTCTCCTTTCTCATCCGTGTTCGTATGTATATAACCGGTTTTGCAGATCTGTCACATGTTTTCGTAATTACATCAATATTCACAGTGATGTCGTTTATGGTGTGCCATTGCAATGACCAGTGCTCCGCTGGGTATAGTCATTACGAAGTCACCTGATAAGTAACCTGAAACTGTGGAGCTGTGACCACTCGGCACCGTGCTCACATTGTCTGTGTTTCTAAAGCTTTTGTTTCTCTTTTTGTTGATGTTTATTAGTAAAACGGCCATATTACAACATTTCAGCAATAATCTCTAACTCTTTCTTTCTTCTCTCCTTTTTATGCAGAACTGCCGCATCTGTGCAGAATGTGGGGCGCGGAGCAGTCGTCAGTGGTATCTGAACTGTCTGATCTGTGAGAACTGCTTCCAGCAGCAGACCAGCGCGCCGTGCCCGATATGTGATCATCCCCTGCAGCCAGACCTGCACAAAGATCTTTTGCATTGTCAGATATGCAAGAGGTAAAAACCCATTATAGTTTATGCTTTTGTGCTCTCACACTCATGGACTACCTATATACTTCCACATTATCCGTCCTGACAAGGGTTTTGGTAGACAACAGAAGGTAAAATCTACCCTAAAGGCCATGTGAGACGCTGGCATGATTTTTTTCCGTGCTATTTTCTGCTCCTGAGGCTGCCCTTCTGTGGGGAAATACTTTAACCCCTTCACGATATTATATGGCTAAATACGTCTTGTGTGCACATGCCCACGTGCAGAAAGGATGTTTATAAAAGTCGTGACAGAGGCCAACTTCAAACGCCTGAACCCTGGCACTTAGAGACACAAATCTTGTCATATTAAACAGGAGAAATCCTGATATCTGGATGGTGTATGGATGCTTCACAGAACCAAAGATATCCACTCTTAGGCTACATTCACACAACGATGTGCCCACCATACTGTAGCATGGCGGGCACACTTTGGCACCCGGGAGAGGAGGAAGTGGTGAGCGCTGTTCACCCCACCTGGCCCTGTAGCGATATATGGCGCCGTATTATGGGGAAAGATGGGACGTCCTATCTTTCTCCCGGCAATGGAACGGCCCATTGTCGTCCATGGGGGATGTATTTACGTCGTATACACATTTGCCGTATATGCATCCCCCATACAGCAGTATGAGTTGTTGTAAAAAAAATTGATTTTTACATACAGCTTTTCTATTTCCGAGATTTCCGATTGTAGCTTTAAGAGTGGATATCTCCAGTCTAATGAAGCATCCATACACATTCCAGACTCTCATGTTTAATGTGAAACCTTTGTGTTTCTAGGTGCCAGGGTTCAGGTAATGTAAGTGGTTGAAATGTGCCCCCACCAGACTGTCCACTGAATACAGAATGTAGAAGCAGCTGCAGGAAAGACTTGGCTTACAATTTGCAGAATTCTAGAAATACATGCACCCTCTGCATCTCTAGCTGAATTTGGGGAAAGGGTGATGGAATGATGCTGTACATATTTATAACATATTTTGGTAAAAGTTTATTCAGTTTTACTAATTATAAAACTAGACGATAGATGACTTCATTTTTATGACTAAGGTTTTTTTATAAAGATAAAAATATGTACACAAAACTGTCCTATCAAGTTAGTCTCACATGTCATGAAAAAAAACTAAGTAAAAATTGTTACTAAATTTGAAGCTTTTTTTTTTAATCAAAACTTTTTATTGAACATTTTTTAACAATTTTACATGCATTTGCCCTCTTCCCCCACCCACTCACAGACAGACACCCCCTTCCCTCCCCGAACAGATATTTGAAGCTTTTCCAAAGATACTGTCATTTAAGAAGTGCAATGGAACTGCAAAAATTAACCAGGGCCTATGGACAGTATTAACTGCCCTAAGGGGTTAATGTTGAAGTACAGAGTGATTGTCAATGATTCCATAAGGAAAAAATTGGTGTATCACTACATCCAAGATATGTTGGGGATTCGTATGATTAGGATTCTATGTTTGGCCCTGTTCTACTGTTGTTATTGTTCAGTGGAATGTATAGTTCCCCATATACAGCTGTATGTCCCAATTATCCTCCAGAACTTTTTTTAAAATGAATGTATTCATAAATATTGGGGGATGGATGACACGGCTAGCTATGTTTCCTGCATGTGGAATGGCACTATAATGACATCTATCTTATTCTATCCTAGGTGGATACATCTAGACTGTGAAAAATGTGCAGACTATATAGATGATCAGTGGAAAGACGATTACATCTGCACGTTATGTAAGCAATCTGAAGTGGAGGACGAAGTAGGGGAATGTATGGAAATGGAGGTTGCGGAATCTGAACCCAGTAAGTTTTTCCTCTACCTGATGCTACGACTATAATACTATGGAGATGTCATGATTTTTCTGCAGACATGTCTGTGATGATTCTGCCATAAGAAATGACAGAGGATGGGAAAGAAATGTTCAGCCCAGGTCATGTCCATGTGTTGGTAGCCTTTGGCTATGTTCACCTGTTGCAGGTTCTGAGCAGATTTTACACCCGGATTGCAGAAAATCTGCAACATAGGACCGTAACATTGAAGTGAATGTATAAAATGCAAATAATCCAGCTCCACGGACACTCGGGGTTGTAGATAAAAACGTGATATTTACTTTATTGAAGTACAAAAAGGAGGTATACAGCCAAGCAGAGGGAAACACACACAGCCACGGCTACGGTCTACGCGTTTCGGAAAACTCCTTAATCATTACCTGATTGGGCATGTAAGCAGGTGTGAATAAATCCCAACTACCTGCAGTCACATGACCTGTTAAATTTACACAGGAAACATATACATATAAAATCTAATACAAATAGTGTTACACATATATAAAAATGGGATAACAACAACTATGGAATAGCAAAGAAAAAAAGATGTTGATAACAGAGAGAGTTGGAGGATAATCAATAAGCTTTTAGATTTCATATATCATGTCTTGCCTTTTATTTAGTCCTTGTGGCACTCTTGTGGCTAGAGAAAAAATCCAAAAACAAAAACACTCTCTGTTTGGACGCCATAGATATGTTTAATGCCTGTTTAATTTTAACATCTGATAAATGTCGCCTGATTCTTATTTTTAAGGCACCTGTAGTGCACCCCACATATTGAACCTGGCACTCCTTACATGTGATACAATATACCACATATGTTGTGTTACAGTTTATAAAGCTTTTTATTTTGAAAGATTGATGTGTGACTGCAGAGATTACTTTGTCTGTGGAGTGCACATATTTGCAGCACGTGCAGATGTTCGGTCATAACATCTGCATGTGTTGCAAATATGTGGGATTTATTCACACCTGCTCACATGCCCAATCAGGTCATGATTAAGGAGTTTTCCAAAACGCATTGACCATAGCCGTGGCTCTGTGTGTGTGTTTCCCTCTGCTTGGCTGTATACCTCCTTTTTGTACTTCAATAAAGAAAATATCACGTTTTTATCTACAACCGGAGTGTCCGTGGAGCTGGATTATTTGTATTTTATATATTTCTTGGACTTGGAACAAAGAGAATGCTTGGACTCCTGGTCATATACTGCTGTGCCTCCAGGTGAGCTGACTTCCACTTTTCTACATATATCGATTGAAGTGAATGTGGTTTGGAAAAGATAATGTAGACCATGTGGAAAATTTGTATAATTGTATCCATGGTGATTTTTTACATGTCAATCCAAAACGCGTGCGGATCGCCTTAAAGGGAGCCTACCATCAGGAATGTACCTATTAAGGTCGATCAGCCCTAAACTAACTTTTTCTAATCCTATAACACTTTCTAACCTGATGTAAACCTTATCTAACTAATATGCAAATTCCAAGCAGATTCTACTGGGGCGTGGGGTAGCCTCTCCAAGCTACCTGAGCACCTCAGGTTGATTTACATATTTTTAGAACGTTATTTGCTTGGCAATACCGGAGCCTTGGATTTAGCTAGAACCTGTTCCGTCATCCCCTAGAGCAGTGATGGATAACCTTTTAGAGCCTGAGTGCCCAAACTTCAACCAAAAGTCACTTATTTATTGCAAAGTGCCAGCACAGCAATTAAAGCGGTAATTTTATTTATCCTTTATTCTTTGACAATTCTTTGTCAATCGTTCAGCCTCCTAAGGACACCAACACAGTTGAAAGGAGGAGGGAAAATTTGTCTATCATTGTAGGAAGATTCTGCAGGAAGATTCTTTGAGTCCTGTCTGGTGAACCTCATTCTGGGTTGATGGCCTGGGTACCCACAAAGAGTGCTGCCTCTGGCACCTGTGCCATAGGTTCGCCACCACTGCCCTAGAGGTAACAGGCATCCATATTGGGACTGTCTGCCACCGATAATCTGGTGATAGATGACCATTTAAAACCCTTTGCTCCACACAGTGGAGCAAAACTTGTAACAATTGGTATCATTAGTTTTGGTGCCCATTATGCGAATAAGCCCCGTTACTGTCAGGTGGGGGTTTCTGGGCTGCACCACCCACCTGATTGCCTTGACCTGACCTGAGAAGAAAGACAAAATGAGATAATTTACATACTGAATGCTCTTCTTAACATGTGGTTATAAACCTTGAGTCAGAGGCATCTGGAAAGACCTCTGGCGTTGTAATGATTTGTATGATGATATTGAATTATCTCTGCTTTTATTAATGTAGCATGCACAGATGAGGTAGAAGTGGATACAGGTGGACAAATGACATTTCAGGAAGAAGCACTTAATCCCGATGATCACGTTCCCGCTGCGGCAGTAATGTGTCCTGAGGAAGGTAGGCTGCCTTCATTATTTACACATTGTAAAGAGTCTCTGTAGGAAACAGATGATTTATGTCCACAACCCCGCATCTTCCAAAGTGCAGAGTTTACCAACTGTTTCCTTCTATTTCTATACTGTAGAGTTTTTGTATAACTCCTTAGCATCGCTGGCTCTCTTGCTTCTTCTGACATAGTTCTAACAGCTGCACATCACTTGGCCGTGTCATCTATGTGTCCTCACCCTTTACTTTCAGTGTTAGACATAGCAGCTGGGTCAGGGGGTCTGAAAGTGGAAGGGTTCTAGTTCATTAGGGAAAGGACACACAGGAGCTGGTAGGGGAGGGAGAAACTGTATAGGGGTGAATCACAGAGGATGTGTATCATTGTACAGGAGGAGGAGACGGCTCAGAACAAGGGAGCAGATGTCCTGCATGAGCTGTAGATCCAGGACTCGAAGACCTCACGTTCCAAGGGCAAAAAACTTCTTAAATTTTATCACAGGTCCAAAAGAAAGCGGTGAAGATTGCACTCAGTGATTTGTAACAAATATTTTGCCCATCGCCTATGCAGTCCCATAGTCTATGCAGTAAAGTTTAGGCCATATGAGGGTGAATATAAAGTTTCCTGTTTGGCTGTCTGGAGCCGCGAGGCATGTGACCCCCGGGCAGCAGGACTTGGGACTTCTTGTGACCTGCTGATTTCTGGTGGATGGAGCTGGTTGTGTGGATGTATCATTTTGACCTCCTGCACCCTGGCTCCCAACAAACTTAAAGGAAATCTACCGACAAAAACCAGGGGCACTTACTCATAGATCCAGGCACCGTGGCTGTGGTTATCTTCTTATATTTATCCTTCCTTATAAAATCCACTTTTAAAATTATGCTAATTAGTTTGAAAAGCTCCCTCAGCACTTCCACCCTCTTCCTGCTTCAATCTCGCGACAACAGTACACAGAGGAACGAGAAAGTGCTAAGCTTGGAGAGAATAAGATAGTGTAACACCTGTGAAGCTACAGCATGGAGGGGCTCTGGTAGCAGCACCCAGGGTCCTTTTGGCTCTTAAGCCAAAGTTTTAGAAGGAAGTTGAGTTTTAGAAGGAACAAGGTCAAGACGAGATAACCAGTCACAGTACCTAGTTGTATACGTCAATGGTTTATCATGATGAATTGTGTTAATAGATTTCCTTTACAGGCTGATAACTTTAGTAAAACTCTTCCTTTGCCTTGTAGGGACACCAGAGCACAATGATAAAGAAGACCTGGGGACAGACATTCCCTGCGACACAGAAGCAGACAGTATGGACATATCTCATTCAGACCCCATGCACATGGTATCAGAAGAGGATTTAGAAATGGCTGCGAGTGAGAAGACACTGACACGGCAGCTGCTAGGTCTTCATGATGGAGCAGATCTACACCAAGGATCTGGAAGCCCAACTGAGGATAGGGGCGCACCACATGCCCTTGAGGAATCTTGTCAATCGCCTTCAAAGTTTGAGCTTGCAGCCGATCCTAATTTAGAAGAGCACTTTGATTTGACTAGGGGTCACGAACACATTTCACAAAAAAAGGATGAGCCAATGGTTTCGGAAACGTCTGGTCTTCACCACTTGGGAACTACTCCTAATAGTGAGACTTCTACCGAAATGAGCTCACCTGCAGGGCACAAAAGTCTTAAGTCTCCTACTGGTATGGAGTCTCCTGCCACCTCCGTGGACACCAGTAAGACCAGCGTGTCGTCCTCCCCTGCAGTCTCCATCGACTTTCTTTCTTCGAACGATTTATTTCAGAGTCCTACTCCGGCACATAGTTATAGCACAGCAAATGCCTTTCAAACCACATTTATATCTGTAACTCCAAAAATTGGCATGGGTAAGCCAGCTATCACCAAAAGAAAGTTTTCTCCTGGCAGACCGAGATCAAGACAGGTAAATGCTCCTCATATTACTTAGTATTTTTTTTTCATGATTTACTCTTAAAGGGGAGCTCCAATCTGGCATATCACTAGTGTATGCTGTTGCTTTATGATCAGCGGGGAAACGGTGAAAAGGTCACAGTTCCAGATGTTAGACCCCACCGATCATAGAGGGCCCACCGATCCCTTTGGACCAAAAGGGTGAATGTTATGATCTTTGTTTACTGGAATTTTGTCTTTTTTTTTAAAGCCAATTATAACAAAAGAAACTGGCTTTTCCCCTCCTCTTCTTACATTTTCCTCTTTCCTTATTTTCATCTTTTGCATCCGTACAGACCAAAATTATTATTTTGAAGAAAATCCTACAGTCAGGTTTCTGCTTTAAAGGAAATCTACCATTTGCTTTTATGCATTGTGAACCAAACCTACTTTGAGAATGCTGTAGCTACACTCATGAAGGATCATATCTTGTTTAATCCTTGAACTGAGTGGTTTTTCTGAAAAACAATTATAGAATTCAGAACCTTGGGAAAGCTTTGTGCAGAATGGCTGCCGTACAACAGCAGCTGCGGGCTGGTGCAGAGTTTGATAACTTCTGCCTCTCAGACAACACAGTGATGACGTATTCTTGGCTTATGCTGGGCAGGACAAGGCTGGAGCATAATTAGGATAAGAGGAGAACCGCCGGTGCAGCCGCAGGAGCGACAGAGCCTCATTATCATAATTTTATAATAGTTTTTTCAGCAAAACCACTCGGTTCAGGGATTAAACAAAATGTGTGTCTGCATCAGTGTAGCTACAGCATTCTCAAGGCATGTTTGGTTCATAATGCACAACAGCAAATGGTAGATTTCCCTTTACTATTAGTGCTGCTAGATAGATCCAAGCAGTGTGGTTAGAGCTATGTGAATCATGAGCTATGTGAATAAGTAGCTCTGCCGCTTAAGTTTACTTAGAAAATTATGTTCCTTCTTCCAGCACAGCACAAAAACTCAGAGGCGGCAAGATTTCGGGCAGAAGGATCAGGGAGGCAAAGAACATTTGCCTGGAGGGCGTGTAGTAGCCACAGTACCCAGAGCCCCTCAGGGCTCTGGTGATCCCCGCCAATGCACTTGTGCTTAATTAACATAAAAATAAAGTTTATTTTCTAAG
The DNA here is from genome assembly GCF_040894005.1 of Engystomops pustulosus. Lineage (NCBI taxonomy): Eukaryota > Metazoa > Chordata > Amphibia > Anura > Leptodactylidae > Engystomops > Engystomops pustulosus. Next base: position 176,929,826 of record NC_092415.1, on the reverse strand, counting down.
TAAACTAAAAGAGCAGAGCTCCTAATACACATATAACACTAATCATGTTTTTGGGATCTACCCAGTAGTGTAATTAGTGGAAATCTGACTTTAGTTTTCCTTTTAACCTAGCATTGTACAATTTTCTCTTACATCGCTTTTGATGGAAAGGGAACCTATTGGCGTGAAGTTACACATACTCCCTGTTACATAGTGGGATTGGGAATATTTAGGACATACATTTCTCACATCTCTGTTCGTTCTTTATCGATGTCCTCTTCTATACTTAGGTCCTGTTTCAGCCTTTTTATTATTAGTGTGGGGAGAAGTCTCCATGGGTGACTCTGCAACGTCTCCAGACCTGCTTGCTTGATGGGTCTCTCCATCTTATCACATGGCTGTGTGGCCTGTGAGCTAGCCACAATATCTGGTGGTGTGTATGAAGCCTGAGGAGATACTTTTCCATTCCACTTGGTCATAGGAAGCTGCAGTAGAGCCACCCATTGGACACTTTCTGCCGTGCCCAGCTAATTTTTGCTGGATATAAGAGCGCCATATAGTAAGTTCTTCTAAAGACTCTTTTGGTACTTCATGCTAATAATTTGGGCAGTGTCTAGCCTCAGGCAGGTTCTGAATGAATTCGAATAGTAGAAGATGCAGCAGGAGAAAACGCTATCCAGTACAAAAAAAAAGCTGCTGCTGCTCCAGTTTCCATATTTTGTGTCATTTTTGTTTGTGATTTCTCTTATTTGATGATTTGGTCTGTGGAGTAACTTCTGGGCTCCTCTCTGTAATCCCTGGCATTGTAATGCTGTCTTTTCTGATGAGTGATGATTTATTACTAATGTGTTAATATTCTACTTATTGGTTACATAGGAAGGGGGGGGGGCATCAAATAATAATCCATGTATATTATAGATTTGTGTGCACCTGTATCATAGACCACCACATCCAGGAGAACGCTTTATGAATAGGTGACTGTTCATGTGCAGGACTCCGTCCGATCCTTAAAAAGTTATAGATTATAATTGAGAGTGTGAATATTTTGGAATATATTTTTTAATTTTTGGAAATCACCTAGATGCTAAGAAAAAAGACAGCAGTGCATCTCCTGCATGACGTCACCCAGCGCCAGGGAAGCCCCTGTATCATATCTTAACCGTTCATATTGGTTGTCAACCTTGACAGGGGAATAACCAAAATCGGCCTCATAGAAGATCTATAAAACAGTTGTGCTTACCTTTATCCTAGTGGTACCTTCATCCTAGTTCTGAGTAGCCAAATCGCCACCATATGTTATTACACGGAGGTCTTGGCCATGAAGATAGTGGGTTAATGCCAGGGACATATGAAAAATGTCACAATTTCTTTATAAGCGAGAATTTAGAGGCTACATATATGAGCGGATAAGATGGAGATGTGGCCTTTCCTGAATCCCATAGAGAGACCCCGATAACCCTGGCATTTAAAGGGGATTCCTGGACCAATTTTGAGATTGGTGGGTCCTATGTTTTTGATAACCCGCAGGAACACCATTTACTCCTTTAGCAGCAGGACACTGTGCTGTATCTTGTAGGACGACCACCTCCAATCTAGTCCTCCTACCATGGATCTTGTATTTCTTGTGATTGGCTCATCTTAGCCCCCCGCGTCTTCTACATCTGTGCATGAGCATTGAAAGTAATGTGAGCGCCCCCTGCCATTGCTCGGAGGTGTCATCATCCCGTCTTGCTTATCTACATGTTTCTTTTGCGCTGAGTTATTAAAGAAACACGCCAGAGGATGCTGATATATTGTATTGTGACCACCGTCCTTCACCAGATCAGTTTTTCTTGTGTTCCCTTTAGTATTTCAGTTTACCTCTATGTCTCTGGGTCCTTCTGCACACTCCTTTCTGCAGATATTATAGCCCACGTGTTACATCGTCTGGGATTTATCATGTATATCGGACCAGAAGTGCTCAGGATATTGGGTATCGCTGCTCTTTGCATGGACCTGAATGGAGCGGCAGGACACATACTCAACCTGTAGCTTCATTCAGTTAGTGAGACTGGGACCCTCTCGTGATCATGGGGTTCAAAGCAGTATGACCCCCACCAATCAGATTGCTATTCACTATCCCCGGGATTGTGGATAATTATCTAACTTGGTGTAACCCCTTTAAGAACAATGTACATTGGGCTATAAAAGAAAATGGAGAAATGTAGCAACCATTCAATTTCACTATTTCTGGGTATTCCCACCGGCAACATTAATAGCATATCCATAATCATCAAGTAGTTACAAGTCATTAAACTGGGACCTGCAACCCCCTCAAGACTGCTGTCACCTGAAGTGACAGGGGATGAGTGCCCTTCTTCTCTCCATAGGAAGCTGAGTGGCCTTTCTAAAAATAGGAAGTATTTGTGGCACAGCCGTTCTGCTCTTCGCATCGTGTCAAGATGTAATAGACCCCTATAGACCGCAATCACGTCCCCCAATACGGCCTTGTGCATGAGTCCATGTATGGTAAAAACAGCTGGTGCACCCCCGTTAGTAATTAAAATCACATCGGCTGTTTTTTTGGATCCTTAAAGGGGTTGTCCACTTTCAGCAAATTATTGAAATGGTTCGTGTAAGGAAAAGTTGTACAATTTTCCCATATACTTTTTGTATCAATTCCTTGCAGGTTTCTAGATCTCTGCTTGCTGTCATTCTATAGGAAGTTTCTATGTTTACTTCCAGTGGACAGAAATCTGTCCCTGGTCACACAGGCACGCGGCTCATTAGTATTAGTGAGATTAATCAGAGCCGTGTGATATAATGAGTTGTGCACCTGTGTGACCATGGACAGATTTCTATGGACTGGAAGTACCATATTTTCCGGACTATAAGGCGCACTTAAAAGCCTTGGATTTCCTTGGAAATCCAAAGTGCTCCTTATAGTCCGGTGCACCCTATGTATGGCACAGGGCAGCGGACCTACTTACATAGGTCCCCGCTACCGGAGACAGCAGATCTCCAGCGGGAACTGCAGACCACGCGGCACGAACAACTTCTGCCGCGTGGTCTGCAGTTCCCGCTGGAGATCTGCTGTCTCCGGTAGCGGGGACCTATGTAAGTATGGTCCGCTGCCCTCCTCCACCTCCCCCTCACCTTCCCCACTCACCTTCCCCGCGTCGCCGCGTCTCTTCTCCGCGTCGCGTCCCGTCGGGTCTCCGTTCCGCCCCCGGACCTCCGCCACGCCCCCGACCCTGCGCCTTATAGTCCGATGCGCCTTATATATGGAATTATTACATATATAAGGCACATCGGACTAATGCGCCTTATATTCCGGTGCGCCTAATGGCCCGGAAAATACGGTAAACACAGATGCTTCCTATAGAGCAGTGCTCGTGAACCTTTTGGAGATAGCGTGCCAAAGCCACAACCAAAACCCACTAGTATGTCGCAAAGTGCCAAAATGACAATTTAAGCAGTGACTTATTGATCCCTGCTATATCGTAATCCCCTGAAGAGGAAGAAGCAAGGGACCCAGAACAGGAGCTCAAATGACAATCCATCTCTATCCACACCACCTTGTTCCTCCTGTAGTCCTGGCAGCCAAGGATGTCACTTAAAAATAGCGCTGAGCATGGCACGTCCTGGGCTGTACTGGACCACAGGAGAAAGCCTTGAGTCGTATCTGGCAAACTGTGTGTTGGGGTGAAGGCATGGGTGCCCACAGAAAGGGCTCTAAGTGCCACCTCTGGCACCCGTGCCATAGGTTCGCCACCACTGCTATAGAGGGACAACAAGCAGAAAACATTAAGGAATTGATACAGAAAGTATATTGGAAAACTGTATAACTTTTCCTTACACAAACCATATCAATTAATTGCTGAAAGTAGACAACCCCTTTAATCGAAAAATCTGATTTTGGTTGAATGGTCCCTGCTCTTTTTCTCTGTATTCTCTACATTCATAGACATATGAGGTTAAAACGAAATAATCTACAGAAAAGCGGCCCCTGACTACTACACAGACCACAGCAGAGAGTCCGCTCCTGGCCGTGTCCGAGCTGCAGCGCCCCGGTGCATGTCGTGCTATGTCTCCGATTATTGTGCCAGTCTCATTGTCTACATTTGCTTGGCTTTTCTAACCCTTTATGTTGCTGGCTTTTTTTTTTGTGTTTGCTGAGTTTATACATATATTTTCTCACCTGCCATGTCTTAGGGCACTTGGAGTACCAATAATACAGTGAGCCCACCTTCCTGGTCAGCCGATGGCTCAGAAGGTTGGGACATTTGTAAGTCCAGACAGCTGCTCGGCAATCCATTATGGAGCATCAAAGTGGTAAATAAGTTGCATTTCTACTTCTGTTATCGTGTTATCTGTAGATCTGGTCTCTTCCTCCCGCTTCTTACATGTGTGTGCACTTCAGGACGTTACGCCTCCTTTACGCCTAGTCTTGCAAGCTTTGGCCCCTGTTGCTTGAGTTTCTCTCCGATTTCTTTTAAAAGACCTCTTAGACCTCTCTTTTGAGCGGCTATTGTAGCTTTTTTTGTCTTTGTTTTGCTTAGCAGCTTAAATAAATGTAAGTATAAATGTTCTGTTCCATTCCTTTAATATTTTTACAAAATATATTGAATCTTTGACTATATATCTGATATACTATTAGTGACCGCCGACATAGCCGATAAAACCTTCATGTCAAATCCACAGTAAAAATCTGCAGCTTGTCATACGGTAATCCACACGCTGCGGTTAGGAATCGGCGACGTGTTTGTGTTATGTGAAAGGGGCGGTGTAAAAGCTTCTCCCCGGCATTGTACTGCACATTGCTGTGAATTTTTTTTTTTTTTACAATATTGTAAACCTGATAAATCTCAATGCAATCCTTTAAAGGAAATCTACAATCCTAACCAAACATGATAAACCAGGCTGTGGAAATCCTCTCCGTGATGTAGCATCAGTCTGTTACACTGTGCAGGAGCACTTTCCCCATTCCCCATGGTGTGACATTACAGCAGGCAGTGTGACAGCCTTTGAAGTTACAGCACAGATGGGCTTTTAGAAGCAAGGAGGCCATGGATAGCAAATATTACCACAATCATGGTGCCTGGATCTATGAGTATGTGTCCCTGGTTTATCATGATGGATTTGGACAATAGATTTCCTTTAAAGGACATCTACCACCAAGATCAAGGATAGTAAACGAAGCACACTGACATACTGGTGTGTGCCCCATCTATCAGGATCTGCTCTTCTTTTAGGTTCTTATGGCCTCGTTTCAAGGAAAAAAAGGCTTTAAAAATTACGCAAAAAAAGCCTAAGGGGCTCCCCTCGGGCTCATTTGAATAATCTTTAAAGCCTAAATTGCCGTCACATAGGAAGCTAAAAAAAAAAAAGAGCGGATCCTGATCCAGTATGTCAGTGTGCTTGGTTTACAATCCTTGATCCTTGAGGTAGAAGTCCTTTAATGTAAAAATCAAATATTTGGAAAATGCATTTCCTTTATATATAAAAGGTTTTCGCAGACTTATCTTTCCCATCCAAAAATGTGCAAAAGGTACCCCAGTTATTTGAATGATATTGGGGCTCTGAACTTTAGAAGGATCCTACCCCGACCTAAGTTTTGTTCAATTTTGGCCAAGTAGATTGTACTTAAACTGATGCGATCATATGTAACCCCGGGAAGACACAAGGCCACATGGAAGTGTTGAGAAGTGATTCATTTGGGAAAATATTCCTTAGTTACACCAACTGGGTCTTTCTAGATCTCTGCTTGCTGTCCTTGAATTTTTTTTTTTACTTCCTGAGAGTAATCAGAGCTGTCTGATATAACGAGCACACCTGAGTGAAGTTGGCCCCCCCACCTTGTTCAAATCAAACTAAATTGGTGTCAAACGTTTGTGCTACGTTTGTGCTGGTTTGTGCAGCAGAAATTTTTGTTTGTGCCGCCATCGTTTTCGAGATTTTAATGAAAGTTTACAAAGGTCATCAGAGGTCAACCAGCCCCCCCACATTGCCCAAATCAAACAAAACTGGTGCCGAACAATTCTGCTACGTTTGTGCTGGTTTGTGCTGCGCAAATTTTTGTTTGTGCCGCTTTTGTTTTGAATATATGAACAAAAATTTAAAGTTCAAAAGTTCAAGTAGCCCCCCCACATTAACCGAATCAAACAAAATTGGTGTCAAACGTTAGTGCTACGTTTGTGCTGGTTTGTGCAGCAAAAATTTTTGTTTGTGCCGCTATAATTTTTAAGGTATGTTCAGGTGTTTGAGGTATTTAGGATGAACTGGTAAAAAACAAACCTAGTGACACTTCCCTGGTTTGATCACCAGGGGGAGCTGGCAAACACATTGTACTTTGGAAGAAATGAACTCTGGTGACCTCTGCAAAAAAGTATGAATATATTAAAAATGATAGCGGCACAAACGAAAATTTTTGCTGCACAAACCAGCACAAACATAGCACTAACGTTTGACACCCGTTTTGTTTGATTCGGTTAATGTGGGGGGGCTGCTTGAACTTTTGAACTTTAATTTTTTGTTCATATATTCAAAACAAAAGCAGCACAAACAAAAATTTGCGCAGCACAAACCAGCACAAACGTAGCAGAATTGTTCGGCGCCAGTTTTGTTTGATTTGGGCAATGTGGGGGGGCTGGTTGACCTCTGATGACCTCTGGAAACTTTCATTAAAATCTTAAAAACGATAGTGGCACAAACGAAAATTTCTGCTGCACAAACCAGCACAAACGTAGCACAAACGTTTGACACCAATTTTGTTTGATTTGAACAAGGTGGGGGGGCCAACTTCACTCAGGTAACGAGCACTGCACCTGTGTGACATCACATGACCAGGGATATAACGAGCCGCGCACCTGTGTGACCTCACGTGACCAGGGACCTGGTTTTATCCACAGGGATTGAAAAATGAAGCTCCCTGTTGAATAACAGCAAGCAGAGATCTAGGAAACAAGGAGGAATTGATACAGAATGTAGATTGAAAAACTGTATAACTTTTCATTACACAGACAATATCCATGTATGTGCTGAGTGTGTGCAGCCCCTTTAAAGTCTGAAGCTTGTGGTCGCAGCTCTGCAGTGTAGTATAAGCTAGAACTCTGAATCGGTGGATAAGTTTCTCTACTTTCTGTATAGATCTTTTCTTTTTTTTTTTCCTTTGATCCTTTTGCCATTCAGCGAGATGGAAAGTGCCATTAAGCAGATGTCAGCGTTCTGTTTAGTGCTTTTTTAGGACCACCTTGACCTTTTGTTGCCATTTTTTACAAGAATCTTAATGGATGCCTATAGGACTCTCCGGCTTCTTACAGGCTGGAGACCTATTCTCTGCAGGCGGTATAACAATAGTCGCCAACATGGAAGCGAATACATTAATAGTCCTTCAAGTTTTCTTCTATTATCTCCACAATAGCCCCACATACTGCGGAAGAGAGATTTTTTTTTTTTTAAGAGTTTTTATCTTGATTGAAACTTTTATCAATGCTCAATTTATTGTATTATTCGAACAGGGTCGTGGATCAGGATTTCCTAGGAGGAGACCGAGGGGGTCTGGTCTGTCTGGTCGTGGGGGAAGAGGCCGTTCAAAATTAAAACCCCCCATGGGCAACTTCATAATTCCAGGGGTAATGTATTATTTCTATTTCATACAGCTCAGTGACCCTTACATGGAATTAGTGTCATTATTATCAAATTTTAGGGTGTCTAATACTTGGGACCCCAATATGTTTGTTCTGAGCTGTAACGACACATCTCGGCCACTACATAAAAGACTGAGATGTTTTTCCAGTTTCATTCTCTGTGTTTTTACAGATTTTTACATCCGTAGACCTAGGTCCTCAATAACTTATATGCGATTCTCTGAACAATCAACTATAAAAATGCTACATCCGCATTAAAGTCTCCATCACAGATTAGGAAGTCATACAGTGCCATTTTTTCCCCTCAAATTGGTGGCCATCTCTGGGAAAACCTGACCAGATGGTTATTAATGGATGGGTGCACAATATTATGTAAACCGCAATGTAGTTGTGAACAGAGCCTTAGAAGTTTCGCCTAAAAACACAACCCACGTATTCTAAAGGTTTTTTATTATTTTTTTTTCTTTGTAGATAACCACACTTGATCTTTCATCATACAAGGAGGAGGAAGAAACCTCAATGCACAACACAGTGGTTTTATTTTCCACGACTGACAAGTTCACCTTACATCAGGTTAGTCATTTTGCTTGTGTGTCTTTTATTTGCTTCTTAAAAAGAACCTATTGGGGTGGTTTGTGGCACTAAACACTGTGGTTTAGTGTCCCAAATCGCCCTTTATGATATTGTTCAGTGACTAAAAACTACATTTTATACTTGCCGAGAGATGACTACTAGAGGTGCTACTGGCATCTATGCGAGGCTACACCCAGCTGCATTGCTCTAGCACCTCCCCTCCAGCACTTGCTGATTTAGGGCACTAAACTACTGTCGGTCCATGTGGACTGGTGGTTAGCCACATCTGAGTCCCTTCATCTTACAACTCTTATCACACAGCAGTAACTTATTGCTCCCTGCACTGTCATATCTTTCAATCGTATTGAAGTCATCAATACAGTTGAAAGGAGAAATTTGTTTTATCATTGTAGCTATGCATAAGGGTCCCCCTGAACAAGAAAAATCATAGTCCCCAAAGCAGAAGTACTCTATACCTACCAATTATTCTGGCTGTCCTAGGCAGCCCACAATATACAGACTGTTCCTGACTAAAGGACACCCAACTTACAGACGAACCTCACTGCCCACTGTGACCTCTGGTGAAGCTCCCAGGTTGCAATGCTCAGCTGTAAGGTGTCTGTAATGAAACTTAATTGATAATAATTGTTCCCATGGCAGCACAAAAAAAATCCAATTGTCACAGGGACAAAAAAACATTTTTTTTCTGGAATTACAATTATAAAATATACCTGTTCAGACCAACCTAAAAAATTCATCTCAAGTACAAACCTAAAGAACCAATCGTGTACATAACCCCGGGACTGCCTGTGTAGGTGATTGCTGCATGTCGTGAGGTCTAAGAGTTCTACTACCATTGGATCGCCACCGCTGTCCTAGCGTGTTGTTTATGTAAAATGAATCTTTATCTGTTTTACATGTTAGAAAATGCTTTAAAGTTGACAATACCTTTTAAATAGTTGTTTTGCTGCTATTAGATTCCAGACCTCTTTTTATATTGCTAAAAAGCCTCTTCTCAGCTGATGGCTTTCATCTTTGTGGCTCCCTAGGACATGTGTGTGGTTTGCGGTAGTTTTGGAAAAGGTGCTGAAGGAAGACTACTGGCATGCTCTCAGTGCGGGCAGTGTTACCATCCATACTGCGTCAGTATTAAGGTGAGTGTCTGCAATGTTTTACATCTTTATTTTGAAGCCTGTCATTTTATGTTGATTATGCATGCGATTATGTTAATCTAAGTGGTTGTGGGTAGTTCAGTTTATGTGGCTGTTCGGAATCTCAGTCCAACTAAGGATTTTTTTTTTTAATTATTTTTCTTTCCACTACGACACCCATAGATTACTAAAGTCATCCTGCGCAAAGGCTGGAGGTGCTTGGAGTGCACGGTGTGCGAGGCCTGTGGTAAGGCTACAGATCCCGGCCGCCTGCTGCTCTGTGACGACTGTGACATTAGCTATCATACCTACTGCCTGGATCCACCATTACAGACCGTCCCCAAGGGAGGCTGGAAGTGTAAATGGTCAGTATCAATATCCTCATGTATTCTGCTATATTGGATGTTGGACTTAGGAAGGCAATTTTATTTATTTTAAAGGGATGTTCCTTGTTTAAAAAAAAAAAAAAAAAAAACATAATAATAGTTGTAACCCAGCAAAATGCCTTAAGCTCTTAAAAATTTGGCTTTTTTTTTGTGTTTCCAATTTTCACTCCCCACATTTAAAAATGTATAACTGTATATTTCCATGTATGAGGGTTTGTTTTCTGCATAACAAATTGTACTTCATAGTGACTGTATGTAATATTCCATGCCGTGTACTCAGAAGTGGGGGGAAAAATTCCAAATCTGGTGAAGTTGGTTGAAGAAACAAATTTGGGCCAATTTTTTGGGTGCTCGGTTTTATAACTAGGGTACCAAATTTATATAGGCTTTATTAGATTTTAGTAAATTTAAAAAAAATTATCTGTTCTGTATGAAAAAGAATTCTTATTTTCACCATAATCTGGCTCATAACTTTTTTTTTATACTTTTTGAACTTTTAGGTTTCTTTAAAGAGAACCCGTCATGCAAAATAACCCCCTAAACTAAATATATTTTCATAAACTGCCATTAGAGAGCATTGCATCTATCCCTTCATTGTCCCTCTACATGCCTGTAAACCTAAGCAATGACGTCCTAAAGCTGTATGCAAATGACCTGTGAAATGTCCAATGAAGCATTAGCATATTCAAGCTGTCCACTCTATTCATGAGTGGGAGGCACAGCCACACCCCCAGTGCATGACTGACAGCCTGTATAATGATGTGAGGCTGTATAATGATGTTCTTCCTGGTGCTGGTGGCCACGCCCCCTGCAGCCTGTGTGTGCATGTGTGTGTATAGGAGAGATACAGCAGCTCCAGGCAGCCATGTTACAGCAGAACATGTCAGATTCATGTGTAGCTGATGTCTGTGTCTCTCACCTGTATATTAGGAGGATGCAGCATGTCAGCAGATGCAGCACACACACTAGCCATGCTTTACTATACATTACACACAGACATGAGCAGGGGGAGGAGAGGGGAGGGGGAACAGGGGTGACATCACTGCCTCTCACTATGTGACCAGCCTCATTTACATAATAAAGAATAGAAGCTCGGTTAGAGATCTGGAGGAAGATATTGCACGGCTGCGAGCAATTGACAATCTTGAGAGGAGTATGCTGCTCACTGAGCAAGCAATAAGCGGGGTAGAAGTGGAGGGTGGAGAGGAAAGCCAGCAGGGCCAGGTGGGTAGCTGGGTTACTGTAACTAGAGGGGGCAGGAAGGGGTCAAAGAAAAGGAAGGCCAACTCTGACTCTGAACATCCAAGCAAAATTGCAAAATTGTGCAATGATGTAAGGACGTCAGTGTCAGAAATGGCAGCCCTAGCGGATCCTGCTCTCCCTCACAGCCGGGGGAGCAGACCAGCTAGTAGTAGGGTGGATGGGAGTGCAGGTAAGCCAAGGCAGCTAGTGGTTGTAGGGGACTCTATAATCAGGAAGACGGATAGAATAATTTGTCGCCAAGACCGCCTCAACCGAATAGTTTGCTGTCTCCCTGGTGCCAGGGTTCGGCATGTGGTGGAAAGGGTGGATAAATTACTGGGAGGGGCTGGGGATGACCCAGCTGTCGTGGTCCATGTTGGTACCAATGACAGAATAGATGGTAGGTGGAGGAGCCTGAAGAATAATTTTAAAGAACTAGGTTCAAAGCTTAAGGAAAGGACCTCCAAGGTAGTATTCTCCGGAATCCTACCTGTGCCATGCGCTACACAGAGCAGACAGCGGGAGCTCAGGGAGTTAAATGCATGGCTCAGATCCTGGTGTAGAGCAGAGGGATTTGGGTTCCTAGAGCATTGGGCTGACTTTTCACTGGGGTGCAACCTGTTTTCTGCTGATAACTTGCACCTAAGTGGAAGTGGGGCTGCTGTGCTGGGGGAGAAGATCCTAGCAGGGGTGGCGGAGTATTTAAACTAGGCTCGGGGGAGGAGGAAAAGGAAGACACTGAAGGGGTAGACAGGTCAGAGAGGGGGCAGGTTATGTTGGTGGGTGGTGATGTGGGCTGTGTATGGGGGCCTAAGGCAGTGGATAAGGAGATCCACAAGTTGCAGAACAGTGGTGAGGATATATGTGCCAGTAAAATTACTTTAAATCAGATAAATAACTGTGGAAAATTAAATTGTATGTTCACAAATGCCAGAAGTATCTCAGGCAAAATGGGCGAGCTTGAGGCTCTGATATTAGAGGAACAGTTAGATGTTGTTGGTGTAGCAGAGACATGGCTTGATGCATCGCATGATTGGGGTGTTAATATTCAAGGTTTTACACTCTTTCGGAAAGACAGGGCAAATAGGAGGGGAGGTGGTGTATGTCTGTATGTCAGAAGAGACTTAAAAGCGATTGTGAATGAGTCAGTGGTCTCAGAGTGTGAGGAGGCTGAAACTTTGTGGGTTGAAATTCAAAGCCAAGAGAACTTTGAGAAAATTATTTTTGGTGTAATTTATAGACCCCCTAACATCTCTGAGGAAATAGAGGGTCACCTATATAAACAGATGGAGCGGGCTGCACAGGAGGGGACCGTAGTGATAATGGGAGACTTTAACTTTCCAAATATAAATTGGGGTCAGGGCTTGTCTTCATCTATGAAGGGGAGACATTTTATCAACTTTCTGCAGGATAATTTTATGTTGCAGCTTGTAGAAGATCCCACAAGAGGTGACGCATTGTTGGACCTTGTGATTTCTAACAATGAGGAGATTGTCCAAAATGTCAGTATCAGGGAACCCCTTGGGAACAGCGATCATAATATAATTATTTTCCTCTTAAACTTTAAAAAGCAGAAACAGGTGGGAAAATCAAAAACTTTGAATTTTAAGAGGGCTAATTTCCAAAAATTCAGGGCTGCAATACAGGATATAGACTGGGATCAGATACTGTCACATGGTGATACTAATGTTAAATGGGAGAAATTCAAATCTATCCTGGGTTTTTATACTTCTAAATTTATTCCAATAGGTAACAAGTATAGACGGGCTAGATTACACCCCGCGTGGCTTACAGCTACAGTTAAAAGGGCAATTAATGAGAAAAAGAGGGCATTTAAAAAATATAAATCTGACGGGTCACCTGAGGCTTTCAATACTTACAAAAAACTTACCAAAATCTGTAAAAAAGAAATCAAATCAGCCAAAATACAAAATGAAAGACAGGTAGCTAAAGATAGCAAAACAAATCCCAAGAAATTTTTTAGGTATATCAATGCAAAAAAAAATGGGTCACAACAGGTTGGACCCCTTTATTCTGAAAATGGGGCATCGGTGACTGGAGACCAGGAGAAGGCGGAGATACTTAATAGGTTTTTTAGCTCCGTTTATACAATAGAAGAGAGAACTTCTGACTTGGGTGGTGCCAGTGAGGGTCATGGATCCTGTGATATACTAGGCTGGCTAAATGTAGACATTATCCAATCTAAGCTCAATAAAATCAATGTGTACAAAGCTCCTGGACCAGATGGGTTACACCCCAGAGTTCTTAAAGAACTCAGTTCTGTTATTGCTGTACCGCTGTCTAACATCTTCAGGGATTCCGTAATGTCTGGTGTGGTGCCAAGTGACTGGCGCAAGGCAAATGTGGTGCCAATATATAAAAAGGGCTCTAGAACTTCGCCTGGCAATTACAGGCCTGTAAGCTTAACTTCCATTGTGGGGAAAGTATTGGAAGGGTTAGTAAAAGACTACATACTGGAGTATGTGACATCAAATAGTATAATAAGTGACAGCCAGCATGGGTTTACTAAGAATAGAAGTTGACAAACTAACCTTATCTGCTTTTATGAAGAGGTGAGCAGGTGCCTGGATGGAGGAGCAGCTGTGGATATTGTGTTCTTGGACTTTGCAAAGGCATTTGACACTGTCCCTCATAAACGCCTGATGGGTAAAATTAGGGCTATTGGTTTGGCAGAAATCATTTGCAATTGGATTGAAAACTGGCTGAAGGATCGTATCCAGAGAGTTGTGGTCAATGATTCCTACTCGGAATGGTCACCAGTTATGAGTGGTGTACCTCAGGGTTCTGTGCTTGGCCCACTACTATTTAATATATTTATTAATGATATAGAGGTAGGAATTAATAGCACTGTGTCTATTTTTGCAGATGACACCAAACTGTGTAGTGTAATACAGTCTATGGAGGATGTTCATAGGCTGCAGGGTGACTTGGACAAACTGAATGTTTGGTCATCCACTTGGCAAATGAGGTTTAATGTGGATAAATGTAATGTTATGCACCTGGGGGCCAATAATCCAAAGGCAAAATATGTCCTTGGGGGAGTAAATCTGGGAGAGTCCCTTGTTGAGAAGGACCTGGGGGTACTAGTAGATCATAAATTGAATAACAGCATGCAATGTCAACCAGCTGCCTCTAAAGCCAGTAGGATCTTGTCATGTATCAAAAGTGGTATGGACTCTCGTGATAGGGATGTAATATTACCACTATACAAGGCACTGGTTCGGCCACACCTGGAATATGCTGTCCAGTTCTGGGCACCGGTCCATAAAAAGGATGCCCTGGAGCTGGAGAGGGTTCAACGTAGAGCCACAAAAATGATAAGGGGTATGGAGGGTCTCAGTTATGAGGAAAGATTAAAACAACTAGATTTATTTAGTCTGGAAAAGAGACGACTACGAGGGGACATGATTAATTTATATAAATATATGAATGGTCCATACAAAAAATATGGTGGTAAGTTGTTTCAGATTAAATCAAATCAAAAGACGAGGGGCACTGTCTCCGGCTGGAGAAACCAAGGTTTAATCACCGGAGGCGACAGGGCTTTTTTACTATGAGAACGGTCAATCTGTGGAATAGCCTGCCTCAGGCGCTGGTCACAGCAGGGACAGCAGGGAGCTTCAAGAAGGGTCTAGATGCCTTTTTACACCTAAATAACATTGATGGTTATGTTATATAGAATTGTTTCCCCTAAATCCCTTCCTCATCCAATCCCTTCCCTTCCTTGGTTGAACTTGATGGACAAGTGTCTTTTTTCAACCGTAGAAACTATGAAACTATGAAACTAAGATGATTTTACAATGATTAATGTATGAATTGACTAGATAAAGGCTGGGATGGGATCCTTGTGAGCTGCTCCAACAGGTAGGAGTGACAGGACTAGTGGCAAAGACCTGATGACAGGTGTCCTTTAAAGGAAATCTACCATCAAAATCCATCATGATAAACCAGGGACACTTTCTGATGGATCCAGGCACCGGGACTCTGGTAATCTTCTTATATGTGTTATATCTTTGGTCTCCTTACTTCTAAAAGCAACTTTTACAATTATGCTAACGAGCCTGGGGGTCTCTGGTAAGTGTTTACAGTGCCCCTCCATGCTGCAGATTGAGCAGAGCATGTCTCCCCCTCCCCCTGCTCCCTGAGCATGTATAATCTAGCAGATGCATAATTATAAAATTTGATTTTAGAAGGAAGGAGGCCATGGATAACAAATATAAGGAGATTATCACAGTCACGGTGCCTGGATCTATGAGTAAGTGCCCCTGGTTTGTCATGCTTGGCTTTGATGGTAGATTTTCTTTCTTTTTTTTTTTTTTTTTTCCCCTTTAACTTTTCTCGTTTCATCCGTTGTGATAATGGACTTTAATACCACACAAGACAGTCCACCCAATCTCTCCTTACATTTATATAAAATGGGGCAGATTTATCAGTAACTAGCGCAACTAGAACAGTTTTACCTAGCACTTCTAATAAATATCTGCTATTGTGGCTCCCATCAAGCAGCCTCCATGCTCCCTTTACCATGTATAATTAGATATTTCATTTGCAAGATCTTAATACCAATGTAATATTTACACCGTTGTGCCTTTTAGGTGTGTATCCTGTAACAACTGTAAAGCAATCACTCCGGGGTTGCGATGTGAGTGGCAGAATAACTACACGCAGTGTGCCCCATGTGCCAGCCTGTCTACCTGCCCTGTATGTGCTCAGAACTACATAGAGGACGAGCTTATTATTCAGTGTAGGCAGTGTGATAGGTAAGTGACGGTCTATACCAAGAGGTATAAATGCTTTCATTTTTTTTCTATTTCCTGATTTGTATCTCTCATCTTTGGCAATTTAGGTGGTCACATGGTGCTTGCCAGAACCTAAATACAGAAGTAGAAGTTGAGCATGCGGCTGACGGTGGTTTTGATTGTGCAATGTGCAAGCCATTTGTAATACCGGCTCAAGGTACGAGTGCTATTCACTAACTATATATATATTTTTTTTTTAAAAGGGGGGATTTGGGGCATTTTAACTGACTACAGATCTTCATGGGTCTGTGGTTCAGTGTCCCAAATCTTCTTGTATCATCTCCATCTATGGCTGCTTTGACAAAAAGAAAAAGGAAAAGAAAAAAAATTATTACTTATACTTGCCTAGAGATGAGTCTGTTACAGCACATCGGACTCTGATCCTGCTGCCTACACATTGCTTCAATGAAGCCGATGTAGTGCACCCTGCTGCATATGCCTTGGTGGACTATGCTGACTTCATTGAAGCCACTTATAGGCGCCAAAATCTGCAACACAGGGTAAGTGTAGGCGCTTTTTTTCTTAAATATATCAGGCCTGCACAAAGGGGTAAAAAGCGATTTGGGACCCTAAACCACTTGTCCATAAGCAGCTGTGGGTTGTTAAGTGTCTCAACAACACCTTGGTACATATTTCTATATGATGCATAGAGTTCAGTCCCTGGCAGAGTGATCAGTCCATGACACGATTCTGCTCACGTTCCATGATCACGGACAATGTGAAACAGCCATAAAGCGCAGCAATGAGCACTTGGATACACGTGCTGCAGCACATTTTTCAGATGCTCCCCCCTACATCCTCACAACCGACCCTAGTTGCAACTTTATAACCAGGGAAGCCTTTTATGCATCGGTTTCCATTGCCAAAGCGCAGCAACAAAATTTGGTCCTTTTTATGTCGGCTACAGACCACCTTATCCTGCATTTCTTTACTGGATCTGTTTATATTCTATTCTCCATGCTATAACATAAAATTGCTACAGGTTATCCGCCCCTAAATACATTGGCCTAAGGCATTCCTGTATTCAGAACACCCCAGCTTTAAAAAATACTCCTGAAAATAATGATTAGATATATACTCAGCGGAGGGGCAAATTACTGAATAAGCTTTGATATGGTTTGGGCTTAGGATTGTGTATTATTCATGCAGGTAAAGCGGAGGAATTACTAAGATATTACTTTTAAAAGCATGCAGCCCCTGGCTATCATGTTTTTAGTCACTTTGGGCTGCTGCATCGAGGTGTATTTTGGGATTGATGGGGGTTCCAAAAAAATCTGTTTATTTTGATTGGATTTTCTTGCTTTCCCTGTAGAAGAGTCTGAACCACCAATTGATGCTCAGATCGTTCCCAAGACTAGAGAACCCGGTAAGTATTGTGTTTGTCTCTTTTGACCATCTTTAGCACTTTTTTTTTTTTTGTACTGACAAAAGCAACGTCCAAGGATTTAAATTTTCCAATGTACTAAAATATTAAGCTAATCCAGTTTTCTACATGGTAACATCTACCACCAGATTACTCATGGTGGACTGTTCACACAATCATGAGTGCCTCATGGCTCTGCCATTCGCTAATTATGCATGCCCCTGCCATTTAATTATTCACCTCTCTGTGCCGCCCACTCTTCACAGAAAGCCGCTGACGTCAGCCGGCTGCCTCCAAGTCTCACGCATGCGCAAGAACACCATTCTTTGCACAGCCAGCTGGTTACTACAGCGGCTCCAGTAGGAATGGTGTTTTTGGGCATGTGTGAGACTTGCAGGCAGCCGGCTGACGCCAGCGGCTTTCTGTGAAGAGCGGGCGGCACGGAGAGGTGAATAATAAATGACAGCGGCCGGCATAATGAGTGGACAGGGGAGCCATGAGGTTCGGCCGCCTCAGGCTCATTTATATATTTTTATAAAGTTCTTTTCCTGCTTATTCCGGACCCTTGAAAATATGAAAAAAAGATTATCAACCCCCTAAGGTAAAGAGCATAACTGTGTGGACAGTCTACCATCCGTTTTCTGGTGGTAGATGCAATATATACTTGCATCTGACATGATCAGATTTACTTGATTTAGCAAAATGTACCTTTTTTGAGGTAACTTACTCCCAGAAAAAAAAAGACAAAGCACACTTGGAAAAAAATTAAACATATGTCCTGTGAACATCTGGTGTATTTGGAATGACAGAGGCAGGCTCTGCACAGTTTGATATAGTTTCCTAGCAAATAAGTTAATACAAAACAGAGCAACCTGGCACTTTCTAAATAATGCTCCATTGCTTTCCATGAAGAATACTCTAGATATTTTATAATACATAATTCCATTCATCATCCTTATGCCTTTCTTATTTTTGTTTAGATATTCTGAAAACTTTTACCCAGGATGGGGTATGTTTAACCGAATCGGGGCTCTCGCAGTTACAGAGCCTAACCATCACTGTGCCGCGAAGAAGGCGATCAAAACCAAAGCTCAAATTAAAGATCATCAACCAGAACAGTGTGGCCGTTCTCCAAACCCCTCCAGACCCACAATCTGAACATTCTCGAGACGGAGAGATGGACGATAGTAGAGGTGACGTCTATTTCATTGTCATTGAGAAAAGTCTGTAGAAATTGCAGGATGCAATTGCACTTTCCTGCTTTTCCTTCCCAATAAGTCTTAAAGGGAACTTGTCACCAGGAATGTCATTTTGAGCTGGTGACAGGTTCCAATAGCCTATGCTAATTTTAAAAATGCCTTTGTGAGCATTTTGAATCATTTCAATACTTTATAAAACTGTATTTCACATTACCTCTATCCCTGCCAGCAATGTGTTGTGAGTCCCGTGGGGAAGATAGGGCAGTCTCCTCTTGTCACACTCATCCAGCTCTCTCCCCTGTAATATGCATTGAGCAGTCTGGGGAGCAAGGGGACAATGTGGAGTATAGGAAGAATGCATCCCACCCTCCATGGAACCCACCCTGTAATGTGAAATAAAGTTTTACAAAGTAGTGGCAGTATTCAGAATGCTGACAAAGGCATTTTTTATACTCTGCATAGCATAGGTTAATGGAACCTGTCATCAGCTAAATATGACATGCCTGCTGACAGGTTCAGTTTAAGCACATTGTTTAATCTATACTCACTGTAGCTAGTCGTATATGATCCACAAGAAAGCATTTTGATTAAAAAAAGGCTTTTATTATAAAGCTACTCTCACTTTTTATGTGGCTTTTGATGTGGCCTAATCTATGTTACATATGTGAACACCTGGTTGGTGTTGGTAGCAGCAGGGCTGTGAAAGGTGCAGCTATAATTCAGCTTTGCAAGTTCTCTGTGCGGGTCTTCTACCTGTACTGTGCTCCTCCCCTCTGCCATAAGTAATGGCTGTGGAAGGATTTTACTATAAAGGGATGATAATATTTCTTATCCAGCTCTACCAGAGATTTTTTTCATGTAGAGCATGAAGGGATAACTGGATTTGTACATTTTTAAATTTAGTAAATTAGATGGAAATCGTTTTACCATGACAAACGACTCCCAACATTGTCCTTAAATACATAATAATCAGATTCCATAATTGTATTCTAGAGGGTGATCTAATGGACTGTGATGTCAAATCCGACTCCAGCCCAGAGCGAGAAGCAATTGATGACGACTCGAAAGGTGTTGAAATAATGGACGGAATAAAGAAGAGGAAGCGAAAGCCATACAGACCAGGTACAGGGTTATTGCCGTCACTGAGCAATTTTCCATTTGCTTTCCTTGTTCATTGTTTTGTTGTGGTTGACATGTCACTGTTGTAGTTTTACCTGAATCTTGTCAATGCAGCTAGTCCTGGTTGGATGAGTATATAGATATACAATTTACATGCAGGTAATAACATTAACATCAAAATAAGGCTAGAGGCAAAGTGATGAGGGGCTGATCGCTGGGACCACCAGCCATTCATTACAATATTTTTCTCCAAATGTAATAAAAAGTCTATTATATGCCATATCTAATGTAAAATGGTAATCCTTCTTTACGTAGGTATTGGGGGTTTCATGGTGCGCCAAAGAAGCCGAACAGGTCAGGGAAAATCCAAGAGGTCTTTATCTAGAAAGGATTCTTCTGGCTCAGTTTCTGAACTCCTGCCTGGTAAAGAAGAAGGTATTTAAAAAATATTCTGTTGTACAGAGAAGACTGACAGTCTCTGATGCTTCCTGCAGATAGGACACCTTCTACATTTTGCTCAGCTCCTCATACTCTAGAACAGTGGTTCTTAGCTGGGGTCCTATTGAACCCTACGGGTTCGGTGAGTCGGTCTCAGGGGTTCGGCGGAGCTTTTTCCACGGAGGCCATGACACACACACACATTTGATTTCTCACTAAAGAAGGGTTCGGTGAATGTGCATATGAAACTGGTGGGGTCAGTACCTCAAACAAGGTTAAGAACCACTGCTCTAGAACATACTGCCCACAATTAGGACACTATATACAATCTGCTCAGCTCCTCCTGCTCTGTAACATGCTGCCTGTAGATAGGGCACTATATACAAGCTGCTCAGCCCCTCCTGCTCTATAACATGCTACCTTTAAGAAAGGACACTAAGTGCGATTTACTCAGCTCCTCCTGCTCTGTAACATTCTGCCCGCAAAGAGGACACTGTGTTCATTCTGCTCAGCTCCTACTGCTCTATAACATGCTGCCTGCTGCATTTTTGTTATCTTGGATATGACATCTTTGCTTTAATGTCCAACTATTTAGTGTTTTTCTTTGTTGTAAGTTAGTTTAATTGTTTTTTATGTATATCTGGTGCGTTTAAGGTTGGAATGAACCTCAGCCAGAAACTCCTGTAGATGAATGCATGATCGGCTCTGACACCACAGAGAAAATAAAGAAGCGCTACCGGAAAAAGAAAAACAAACTAGAAGAAATCTTTCCTGCATATCTCCAGGTTGTTGTTGTTGAATTTATCATCTGTTTCAGTTGTATTCATCCGGGGTTTTTTTTCTTTTTTTTATAGTGGTGGGGATTTAACACATTCATGACCATAGTTTGATTAATCTTTACGCAGCAGTAATCTAATGGATGTCTTACCAACTGTGCCAGGTTTTGGGACTTTTCATAACTTAAACTGAATTTTAAGGCAATTTTTTTTTCCTCATACAGCAATAACCTTCCCTAACTAATCACTACTTGGGTTCAATAAGTGTTCAATTCTTTAACGCGTTTGTTTATTTTGTACACAGGAAGCTTTTTTTGGGAGAAATCTTCTGGACACCAGTAGACAAAACAAACCCAACATTGAGAATTCCTCTGAGGATGCAGCTACAATTTTGTGCAAAGCAAATCTCAACTCCACTTTTCTGGATCCTTTGTCAGACCCCCTGCTCAGTTCAGCAGCAACGCCCTCCAAAAATACAGATGGTGGGTGACGACTATAAAGTAGAATGAAGCTATTTAGGTTGTTTCACACCTTATTTCCATTTTATTAGGGCTATTAGGAGAACAATGTATGGATGTTTGATGCTGGTTTCCCACGCATGAGTTTGCCCACTTTGAGTGTGTACACCACTCAAGTGAATTTATGTCGCCAAATTATTTCATAAACCCAAATATAAACTTCCCTCTGCACGAGCCAAACACTGCTGGACAGACATGCCAAGTTCAGTTCTGTAGTCCTAGATTCAGTCCTGTAAATCCACACAATCATTGTGCGAGTTTGTGGGAACAAATTTGTTCATGGGCAACTGGGTTCAAGCAAAGGGCACAAAAAAAATCTAATGAATATAGTACAATGTTCTCATCTTCAGTTTACTGGAAAGTTTTTTGTTTATTTTTTTGGGGGGTAGTTGGAATTTGTGATGATGGCTACTAGTGTGACGACCTACATAGAAGCAAACCGAGTCTCAACGTTTTATAATAAGAAAATGACAAGGGGCAGAGTGTTAAAGGGAACCTATCATCAAGAACAGGCACAATAAACCTTAACCCTCACTGTTCCTTTGTTGAAGAGGAGCGACAGCATCCCAGTTTAAATCTGCCTCCACCCATTAGTAATATCGTTCCCCCAAATTATTCTGCCTTTTTCTATGTTGGCTCTGCGTACTACGGGTGCGTTAAATGGTGAAAAGTTCTGCAGTTTCCCCACACAGTACTCGCTGCTATATTCACCATGCAGTGAGCGAGAAAGCATTCTGGTAAGGACAGGATGTGAACAGGGAGAGGACTTTCTGTCTGCTCAGGCTGAGAAGCCTGAAAAGATACATAGCTGTCAATCAAAGGAAGGAGGCGGGGTTCACTGGCAGCCTGGGAGAAAACTTGACTCTTCTATTAAGAAATTTACTCTTCTTTGCTCATTTGCATATCAGTAAAACGATTGTAATTAAGGCACGACGCCTCAGGAGCAAATCATTTTAGGTGATATGGGGAGGACTTATAAGATTTTACCAGCAGGTATTAATTGTGTGAGGTGTAACATTCTGCTGACAGATCTTCCTTAAAACTTCATGAAGGGGGAAAACGCCAATATCTATGAGCTATGACGACACAAGATGAGGTGTAGGGGACTAAATTCAATCACACCCTTATACTGCTGGATATTGACTTGAGGTTTTAAAGGGGTTTCCCCAAAATGTGTTTTACCCTATCCACAAGATGGGGCATAACAAGCAGATAGGTGAGGGTTTCATTGCTAGAACACCCACCAATAACAAGAACAGGACCCCAAGGTCTCCAGTGGTCAGGGATCCCGTTATCAATAATCATGTCGCTCTATATGGGATAATTTATATACTTGGAGAAAACCTTTTAAGAGTCTATTACAGATTTTGACATCAGATTTCAGACATTTTTTGGATAAAGAAGAATAAACTGCAGTTTATTTTGAGCTAAAAGTTTATTTTATAGTTTGTGTTCTAAACAGTTAATTTCTAAAATTCTCACATTCTCAAACAATATTTTACAGGTGTCTCTCAAGATCCTTTAGCTGAACTTTCTGAGGTGTTGAATACAGATGATGATATTTTTGGAATACTTTCAGATGATCTCGCAAAGTCTGCAAGTCACAGTGGTACGTCATCAGAAGGCTCTTCTCCCAACATATAGTCTTCCACTGACTTTCACCCATTCTGTAATATTAGACCTGTTCATAGATCCATTTTGCTACCAGAGCGTTCCCATCCTTATGATTTGGTTTCCCTGGGTCGGCTTTTCTGCTTGTCTGATTTATGTTCTTATTTGGCTCCGCGATATGATTTTCGGCATGCTGCTTGACACATTCGCTTCCACTCTTTTTCTTTGTTATAATCATCCATTTTATCTGGTTTGGGTCCTGTAGGTCTTGATTTATGCACTTTCCAGGTCGAGAATTCATCCTCCCCTTTTGGTAAGCAAATCTCGTAGTTAGGTGTTTCAGAATCCATCCTGTTGGGGTTTTGCATGCATGCACCACGCTTTGTTTTTATTTTTTATACATTTATTTTAGTATATTCTTTTACCATTAAAAAGTGAATGGCGGTTGTTTGGGATCAGGGGTATTATATTTAAAAATGTCTAATACGGTATACAAGCCCCTCTCCGTTGCACCTCACAACCAGCCTTATACAGGGGCTCAGTGGTGATGCAGTGTCCACAGACACACACCCGCTTCAGCGGAAGTTACAGGCTGTAGTCAAAATTGTGTCAGCATGACATCACCACTAAGCCACTGAGACTGGGCCGTGATTGGTGGCGCCATGTCGATTCAGAGCAAAGGAGAGGGGCTAGTAATAGTGTCTTGTCCCCCCCTGGCTCCTCTATGTTAAAACCCATAATTCCAGACAAACCCTTTAAGACAGTGATGGCAAACCTTTTAGAGACAGAGTGGCCAAGCTGCAACCAAAACCCATTTATATGTTGCAAAGTGCCAACATGACAATTTAAGCAGTAACTTATTGACCCCTGCTGTATCACAGGTTTTAATCGTATTGGTGTCCTGAGTTCCCCAATAAAATAGAAAGATGGAGAAACTTGGATTGTATCTTCCCTCCAGGGTTCCCTGAAGAGGAGGAATCGGGGGACCCAGAGCATGAGCTCCAATGACAATCCATCTCTATCCACACCTTCTCGCTCCTCCTGTAGTCCTGGCAGTCAAGGATGTTGCTTTAAAATGGCGCTGAACATGGTGCGTCCTGGGCTGTATTGGACCACAGAAGAAAGCCTTGAGTCCTATTTGGCAAACTCTGTGTTTCGGTGAAGGCCTGCGTGCCCACAGAAAGGGCTCAGAGTGCCACCTCTGGCACACGTGCCATAGGTTCGCCACCACTGCTTTAAGACGAAAGCTCTGAATTGCTATATTTATTCAATGTGCCTATGTCTTAGATACGTTCAAGACAAATATCCATAGCTTGTGTCTCTAACATACCGTAGGTCCCATAGATTTCCCCCATGTTTCTTTTTTTGGTTTCTAACGATTAAAAAAAATATATTTTAATAAAACTTATATTGCCTATATCTAGTTACTTGTAAATCCTTATTGCTTTTATCGTATTAGAGTTGCAGCCTATATTTTATCATTCAGAGCTGCCTTTATTTTGGTATCGATCAACTCGTCTAAATCCCTTTAAATCCCCCTGAAAACCTAATATTTTAAAACTTACATAATCTTTCATTGGCAATAGAAATTCAACATAAGATATTCCTGAAAATTCTATATTCTGCAGCATTAGTCTGACTTTTTTGTATAGTTAAGTTTAGTTATGTTAATGCTGAAATGGCATGTTTATAATGATCATTATTTATATGTATGAAAATAAAATGAAGTTGAAAGGCATTTAACCAACACACTGTCATATAAAGTATATTTGAATGCTTTTTGGCATCAATAAAGATTGTTTAAAAAAAAAAAAAAACAACTTACATAATCTTTCACTTTACTTTGTAGTGGGGCTTGACATAGGTACCATATCGGATGATTCGTCATCACTTTCTCACACCAATGTCAACCACAGTTCCCGACCTTTAAGCGAAGACCATTTGGATGGGATTCTCAGTCCAGAACTGGACAAAATGGTTACAGATGGTAAAACGCATTCTCTATATTATTACACCTGTATCTTCCTTTGTTAATTGCTTATGTATCTATTAATAGATTTTTACACTATTATGTATAATATAGTATCTAGAGTAGGTATAAGCATTTGTCTTGTTGCAGCTTTCCAAACCTGTGTTATGTGCAGATCCCCCTACACCAGGACTATATATAGAGCCAACATGTTGTGAACCCATTGTAACACAAATCAAAGTCTTGTGTAGTTACACAATTTAAAAAACAGAGGTTGCTCTCATTTTTTTTCTGGCAGAGGAAAAATGCTCCTTTTGCATTTTTGTATTTCAAGTCAAAGAGTACAGAATTTGTAGTAATATGGCGGTGGGCACACACCAGCATGCTTGGTCTGTGGTAATGGGACTCTGTGGGGGTCTGATGCCATTGACTGAGTACCGTGAACTAGACTCCTGTTGCATCACCAGCGGTGCTGTTCCGCGGGCAGAAAAAGGGAGTCCCGGCATCAAATTTCTCTGTTGCAAGGACTCCTGTCCGGTACAATGTGCTTTTGCTCATCCACTTTGTTGCTAATGGAAGTCACTGTAGATGAGAGAATTCGTATGCAGCTATCCTGCAACCCAGCCGCCCCTGGCCTAGAGCCGCTTTTACATGGGGCAGTAATGTATTGCAAACATATCATGCCTAAAGGGTGGATGACAAAACAAGTGCTTTCTGATAAGATGCATGTGCTTCGTTACACAGCTCTAAGTTGATGATCACATTCTCAGTAAGGCAAAGCCTAGTTTATTGAAATTTGGTAGCCGCAATCTGTTGTCTCTTAAACTAACCCATGTTAAATAAACCTATTTTTAAAAACTGTTACTATACAGCAGTACAATTATTCCTATATTGTTATTCCCCACAACTGAAAGGTTTCACATTCCGTTTATAAAGTTGACTCACTATCTATGTAATTGACCCTATCCAAGACCGATCTTCATTTCACTTGCTGAAGAGAACTCCTGAGGGATTTCACCCGTCCCTCAGGAATTCCCTTCAGCAGTCTCACAGCTAGCATGAAAATGATGTAGCATATCCAAGTTGACTGGGCTGAAAAGGAAGCAGGCCACTTGTCAGTCTGGAAGCTGTCAATCGGGCATGATCTAGAAGAACATAAGTGTGCTTGGGTGAGTCATCTTTACAAATGGATTTTTGGACATGGGGAAGAACAATATGGGGATAGTTGTAATGCTGTATAAGAGCAGTTTTCAAAGACATATTTAGTTTTGGGTTAGTTTAACTGACCGGTTGCATTTACGTTTACCCTACATTGACTTGTGTCTTCATTGGTTTATCCAATTTTCAATCCTTTTTAAAAAAAAAAAAGAATGTCCTTCAGCATCTCAGGGTGCTTTATGTGCACTTGGGGTAGTCTGGGACACTCCCCTGCCCAGTGTAGGTTGTTCTACGGAAAAGCTGTGTGGCGCTGTAGGCTTTCAAAGCAGTGTGCATAATGTGATCTGAGAAGCTGTTGAGCTTAAGAGCCAACACTCTAGTTTAAAAAAAATACTAACGAAAAAAAAAACAATAGGGCACAATAGTTATATGAACAATGTATTAAGTCTTAGACCTAGTTCATACCTGTGCTTGGACCTCTGATAACTTCTCTCACTAAAAGGATAGCAAAGAATCTGCAACAAGTTGTGTATTTAAATTTTTAAAAACTGCAAAATCTGAAATTCTCAGCAGATCATTGTATTTCATTATTACTCTTCCCTCCTTTAGGTGCTATTTTGGAAAAACTGTCTAAGATTCCAGGTAATTATGACCCTCCCCAGTGTACATTTTATCATGGCTCCATGAAAATGTCATCAAACTGTTCCTAAAAAATGTTTGGTTCCTACTCTTTTTGTTGGGTTTGCAGAACTTGAAGGAAAAGATGTTGAAGATTTATTTACTGCTGTGCTGAGTCCTGTAGCCACCCATCAGCCATCTTTGCCACAACCGCCACCACCTTCAGCTCATCCTCATCCTCCACATACACAGCTCTTGCCTTTGCACAACCAGGGTAAGTTTCAGTCCTGGTTAAAACCTCTCATCTGAATTAAGACCAGGTGAAAGTGTTTCTGGAATCTTCTTTCACACAATCAACATTTTAAGCCACAACATTTTTTTTTTCTTTTATTTTTGCGTGACTTTTTTTGGAAACGTCATACTTTATAATATTCTGAGTGTTTTCAGGTTAGTAGTGGAAGCTGTAGTCCTATGCTCTATAAAAAATAAAAATGTATACTATAAGCAATACTATACTGCAAGCAGTATTCAATTTTGATTGTGAACTTGAAGCTCACATGGAAGGGTCACATACTTGATAAAGAGGATTTGGAGTTTTAGCCATCAAAAAAAGGGAAAATATATTTGACACCAATTAAAAACTCCTTGGAGATCACTCACACACATATTTGCGTCATATATGCATACAACTACACTCACCGGCCACTTTATTAGGTACACCATGCTAGTAACGGGTTGGGCCCCCTTTTGCCTTCAGAACTGCCTCAATTCTTCGTGGCATAGATACAACAAGGTGCTGGAAGCATTCCTCAGAGATTTTGGTCCATATTGACATGATGGCATCACACAGTTGTCGCAGATTTGTGGGCTGCACATCCATGATGTGAATCTCCCGTTCCACCACATCCCAAAGATGCTCTATTGGATTGAGATCTGGTGACTGTGGAGGCCATTTGAGTACAGTGAACTCATTGTCATGTTCAAGAAACCAGTCTGAGATGATTCCAGCTTTATGACATGGCGCATTATCCTGCTGAAAGTAGCCATCAGATGTTGGGTACATTGTGGTCATAAAGGGATGGACATGGTCAGCAACAATACTCAGGTAGGCTGTGGCGTTGCCACGATGCTCAATTGGTACCAAGGGGCCCAAAGAGTGCCAAGAAAATATTCCCCACACCATGACACCACCACCACCAGCCTGAACCGTTGATGCAAGGCAGGATGGATCCAAGCTTTCATGTTGTTGACGCCAAATTCTGACCCTACCATCCGAATGTCGCAGCAGAAATCGAGACTCATCATACCAGGCAATGTTTTTCCAATCATCTTCTGTCCAATTTCGATGAGCTTGTGCAAATTGTAGCCTCAGTTTCCTGTTCTTAGCTGAAAGGAGTGGCACCCGGTGTGGTCTTCTGCTGCTGTAGCCCATCTGCCTCAAAGTTCGACGTACTGTGCGTTCAGAGATGCTCTTCTGCCTACCTTGGTTGTAACGGGTGGCGATTTGAGTCACTGTTGCCTTTCTATCAGCTCAAACCAGTCTGCCCATTCTCCTCTGACCTCTGGCATCAACAAGGCATTTCTGCCCACAGAACTGCCGCTCACTGGATGTTTTTTCTTTTTCGGACCATTCTCTGTAAACCCTAGAGATGGTTGTGCGTGAAAATCCCAGTAGATCAGCAGTTTCTGAAATACTCAGACCAGCCCTTCTGGCACCAACAACCATGCCACGTTCAAAGGCATCAAATCACCTTTCTTCCCCATACTGATGCTCGGTTTGAACTGCAGGAGATTGTCTTGACCATGTCTACATGCCTAAATGCACTGAGTTGCCGCCATGTGATTGGCTGATTAGAAATTAAGTGTTAACGAGCAGTTGGACAGGTGTACCTAATAAAGTGGCCGGTGAGTGTATATCACTACTGCAGTCTGTAACCCTCGCACGCACACACTCACAGCTCTGCTTCAGTTAGTCACAGTAAATCCCAGAGCCTGAGATTTACAGTACTGTGGACTGCAAAGTAACAATAGCATTGGATGTATATGTTTGGGCTCACTATCCTGCTGCAGAATACTTTTTTTTTTATTTTCTATTAATATTTCTATTTTGGAAAGGATTATTGCACCTCAGCCAAAAAGTTTTTGTGCAGAACTGTAAATTCAGCGCACTGAATTTTTCCAAAACTTTTTCTCCAGACCTTTACTAAATGGTTAGAAATGTTGATTATTTACGTAGGAAAAGATCCCTCATGAAACCCTAGACTTCAAATTCTTGGCTTTAGAATGTTATGAGGATATAACGGGGAACTAATACAAGGACAGACATTGAATAGATGTATGGTAAAGTTGCTTCATGGCTGCTGAGATCACGGGTATCACCTGGCATAGGCAACAGCGCCTCACAATCTGTACTCCATTGATACTTCCATTTGTGTTTGACTTGTCAGCCATGTCAGTCGCGAGTTCAACTTCAACGATCATAGAGTGGATTTCAAGTGTTTCTTACAGAAATTGTTCACTCATATTATCTACTTACGAGAAGTTATAGATTTTAAAGAAAGAAAATAAATTGTATAAATTGATGATATGGTAGCTATGAAGAGTCTACTGCTGGAATTACATGGATAAAAGAGGGACGTCAATGGAGGCATTTATCAAGTGTGCACAAATATTTGCATGTGCAAAATATCATGGAATTTATGATTTTCACCTTTTTATGATAGCAACCTTGATGACCTTGTGTTTCTACAATGTAGTTGTTGCTCATCACTCCCCGCCCCCTTCCCCCACCATTAAAATATTTTTTGCGCATGTATACACCCCCCCCCCCCATAGCGCTAGCAGGCCTGCACGGGGGCTCTGCATACAACCAGTGTCATGATTCAGTACACAGAGTGAAGTAGAGCCAGGAGCAGTGAGGACTTCTCAGCTGTACTCACCACTACCCGGCCTCATGCACCAATGAGCGCTGACTTCAGTCATGTTAAATCAGCACCCCCCTTCTAGGCTTTTAGTTGATGAATGGGACTGCACTTTATGTACATGCTCAGCAGTGAAGCTCTTCTGCTCCTCTGGGAAGGAATGCCCGGATTTATCTCGGCACTACTAGAGTGACCAGGAAAACAGGACTGTGGAGTTGGTGATATTATTTGTGGAGCTGGAGTCAAAGTTAGGGAAATTGAGGAGGTAGAGGTTTGGATTACCAACTCCACAGCCCTGGTTTAACATTAACGCATCTGAGGGCGATTTTGGTGTAAAGACAATGTTACGTTAAATGATAAATCTTCATATGTGATTCCAGTCCAAATCATAAATATGACACAACTACAGGCGGTCCCCTACTTAAGGACACCCGACTTACAGACAACCCATAGTTACAGACAGACCCCTCTGACCTCTGGGGAAGCTTTCTGAATGCTTTACTATAGTCCCAGATTGCAATAATCAGCTGTAAGGTGTCTGTAATGAAGCTTTATTGATAATCATTGGTCCCATTACAGCAAAAAAATTTTAAACTCCAATTGTCTCTGGGGCCAAATTTTTTTTTTTTTGTCTGGACCTACAATGATAAAATATACAGTCTCGACTTACATACAAATTCAACTTAAGAACAAACCTCCAGACCCTATCTTGTACGTAACCCGGGGACTGCCTGTATTATACAAACCAGATGGACTTAATATGACTGACTACTCTCTGCTATATCATGTCCGTCCAAAGTTGTATCATAGACCACAAACAAGCCAGATTGGATACTATGGGGAATTAAGTTATAAACTAGCTTTAAAAGTCAAGTCCTGGATGTATTAAAAAAATAAAGGGTTAAGCCCTTATGTAATACAAAAAGCAAGTAACCTGAAGTAAATGAATGACAAGCAGACACAGAGGGCAACAGGACCCTGCCCACTAGGGCTTAAAAACTGCAAGTCCTCAAGACATGACCTGTCAGTTTAGATCTGGAGCTATGACAATCTGTCCCGGCTGACACCACATCATATTTTGGGACTCGGCAGCCGCCATCTCTTGACATCTCATGGACATAACACCATTGTGCACAGATGATATACAGAAAGCGGCCTGTGGCGAAAGATGTACCTAGATACATGTATTACAATTCTGGTTTTTGTTTTGCTTTTAGCCTTTCGGTTGCTAATCAAGGAAAACCCCTTTAAGACTAAAGGTATTAAAATTAATATGTCTATTTTTGAGATGACTGTGTGTTTATTTGCGAAATTTTGTTGAAAAAAAAGGAAAGAGCTGGAAACCCCTGTAGTCACTTCATTTTCTAAACTCCTTATTCTTCTTTATGGTATTTTTTTGAAAATGTGCTTCAATTTTTTTTGTCTTTACTTTAATTACATTGTAATCATTTGTTTGTTTGTTTTTTATCAATGGGATAACTGTGGTTCTTTCTCATTTGGATTAAGTAACACTGGAACTTATCATAGGGAGCAACGAATTCTGTATTTGTATATTCACTATGGGGTTAGCTTTATCAGAAGTGTCCGAATGCAGAACTGCTCTAGTTGTCCATTACAACCAGAGCTCAGCCAGTCCTAGTGCTGTCAGACCATCCACTTTAGTGACCAGTTGTGTGTGGTTTTCATATCAGACTACAAAAGATCAGAGGCTTAAAGGACAGTTGCCATCTTATTCATGAATCTGAAATTGTAATAGTTTTTTATGCTTCTTCTTTTCCTAAACAAATGTACAATATTGTATAATAATATGCTAACAAGCTGGAAGTGCTCTTGGGGTCGTGTTATTAGCCCTGCGGCCTGGACGGGCTCTGTTCTTTCCCGGAGCACATGCAGCTCATTACCATATTTTTAACACATCATTTTAAGGATAAGGAGACCATAAAAGTCTATTTCAAGGCCACATCCTGCATCAGGGTGCAAAGTGGATTCAGTCATTCACACTTCTTTATAAGGTAAATCAGATGGTAAATTTCCTTTAAAACACATGATGGCAGTAGTACATGCTTCTTTTTTCTCTAATATGATCAGACCAATGGTTTGTGAAAAACATCTGACGTGTACAAACTAGACTATTAGGGAGTCACAGATTTGTGTCTATTATTGGTCCAAAAAAAACCACTAACTGTATTACTACTGCCGAATAACGCAATTATGTGTTATATATTGGAGTTTACCATGTTTAAATCGCACCCATTTGTAGCAGAATTTGCCATATGTTGTTTAGTTTTATTGATTGGTTTTTCTTTTCCCCTTTAGGCGATGGCCTTTTCCCTAGAATGCCTATGGTAAATGGTATGTTACCACCCAATGCACATCTACAACACAATCCTATGGGCCCCGGAGCTGGACTGGGTCCTTTCCCACCACTATCACATCCACCCTTTGTAGATAACAGGTATTATTATTGTAGATGTTACATGAAATTATTGTAATGTTTCTCTGTCCTTGGTGTCCAGATTGTTCCAATGAATTGACTAATATCAGGCTGGTATCATTGTCTGGTATTGTAGCTCTACTACTGTGCGGTGACTGTGTTCTGCTTCTATTCTACAGAAAGCCTGGGGACAGGTTTTAGTGCTTTCTTTTTAGTGTATAGCTGGCTTCACATTTCTAGTTTTTTATGGGGCTGTTTTTTGGTACCATATTGAAATAGAGTGATTGTAATACATGGCTTCATAAAGATGCTTGTGTCTCCGTCCTATCAGGGATAAGAACCCAGTGTATCATGGCATGGTGAATGACCAGACCAATGTGTGGCCAACACAAGCTCCTGCGATGGAAACCGAGGGGGATACCATGTCTAACGCCCAGAGGAGTACGCTAAAATGGGAGAAGGAAGAAGCACTCGGAGAAATGGCCACTGTCGCCCCTGTTTTATATACAAATGTTAACTTCCCAAACTTGAAGGATGAGTTTCCAGGTATAATACTTTGAAACTTGCCTTTTGTGCAAATTTATGGACATCCATTCACACTTGTGAGTTCGATTCTAACTTGTCATCTATTATTTTTTATTATTATTTTTTTTTTCCCAAGATTGGTCTACAAGAGTAAAACAGATCGCAAAACTTTGGAGAAAAGCCAGCTCACAAGAGAGGGCACCATATGTGGTAAGTATGCCTCCGCAATTATTTTTGTATGGTGTGGGCAACAAGGGACCTAAACTTCCATGGGATTAGAGTCCAAGCTTCAAATGATGCAAGGAATTCTGCGGGACTACCACATTGTAGTGTAATCATGATTTCAGTACGATGTGGCTGTCCCACGGGGATCCAAGCATATGTTATAACTATGATGCTTGGAGTCCCATCCCCAGAGCAGGGCGACCACCAATAGGTCCATGCACATTTGTGTAAATAAGCCCCGACTCTTAAAGGGGTATTCTCGTTTGGGCATTAACATTCAGTTTGATTAATCTGCCATTAATAAACATTTCTTCAATTAGATGTTATTAAAAAAAATGTTCCTGTGTGAAGATAATTTTCCATAAATGTAGCCATGTTGTCCCTTAGAAAGGAGATCACATCCTCTGATACGACCACCTCTGCTGGAGGGATTGCACAAATAAACAAAAGGTTTTTGTATATAAAATGTCCTGGAGTTACTGCATGTCGCACAGCCATCCTGTGGTGATGATTGCTGAATCCTGGTAGTCTGGCAGGACCCTATAGCGCAAGTCTGGCCACCGCTGCAAGAGTGTGACGTGGTCGTATCCGAGGAAGCGATCTCGTTTCTAAGGGACAACATGACTACATTTATAAGAAATTATCTTTACACAGGAACATTTTTTTTAATAACATCCAAGTGAAGAAATATTTATATATGGCAGATTAATGAAACTGAATGTGAATGCCGAGACGAGAATACCCCTTTAAGTCCTTTGTGTTTTAAAACAAAAAAAGTTATCTTCTTGACCCCTCAAGAACAAGGTCACATTACGGCATGAGTCAGTGTCCAGTATAGATCCTGTGAATACTATTTTAGATGAATTTGTATCTTAACTTTTTCTGTATATTTTTTTCTATTTTCCAGCAAAAGGCTAGAGATAACCGTGCAGCTCTACGCATAAACAAAGTACAAATGTCAAACGATACTTTGAAACGACAGCAGCACGAAATAGTTGAACTCAACTCCCGCATGGATTCAGATTTGTTTAAAGATCCGATGAAGCAGAGAGAATCTGAACATGAGCAGGAGTGGAAGTTTAGACAGGTACATGTTTTACATACGTGGGTAGTAGTAGTAGACCTAAAATCGATCTTAAAAACACAGAATAATTACATACAATCATTACATATTAAAAACAGCTTTTAACTTATTCAACTTTCTGACCACTGATTTTACAGCAAATGCGGCAGAAGAGCAAGCAGCAAGCAAAGATCGAAGCAACGCAGAAGCTGGAGCAAGTAAAGAGCGAGCAGCAACAGCAGCAGTTTGGATCGCAGCTTCATTTGAGTCAGTCAGGAAATGAAACCCCAAACAGCAGAATACAGAGTCCTTTAACACCTCAACAGAGTGGTGGAAATATGTCTCCAATTCAGCAAACTTTTACTAAAGACACATTTTCCAAACAGACATCATCGTTCTCTGATGACGTTTTTGTGAAACCACAAGCACCACCACCAACTCCAACCAGAATTTCTTTGCAGGACCCCCTTCAGTTGTCCCAGTCTTCTCAGCCACAGTCACCACAGATGATGTTCTCGCCAGGCTCCTCAACTTCTAGACCTTCATCACCTGTAGATCCATATGCTAAAATGGTAGGGACACCAAGACCTCCACCTGTTGGTCAGAACTACCACCGGAGGAACTCTGGGTCACCTATGGATATGTGTTCTACAAGACATATTGCTGGGAATGATTCTTCTGATACTAAACCATCACCAGTCAGAGATCCCTCTTCATCTCCATCAGGTGGTGATCTGGGTATGAAGTTAGGTGATTCTCAAAGGTCCATGATGTCTTCAGATCATTTTGCTAAACCTGGTTTTTCAACGAGAATTCCGCACAACATAGATCAGGATGTAGATGGTTCCTTATGTTCAGCAAACAATGACCCCTTTGCTAAACAAAATTCCAGGCCCGATATGTTTTCAAGACAATCACTGGGACAAAATAAAGTAGATCCATACGCAAGACCGCCTCTCACTCCCACACCAGGCGTTTCACCTGGTAGTCCTGCCCCATTTAAAACTCCACTTCGCCCCCCTCAATCACCACAAGAGTCTTTTAATGCTATGCCAACAACACCTCGTCGAATGCCACCCGACCAGTATGAAAGGGCTGGTATGACGCCAAGACCATCTGAAAATTTTTCACATGATCCATACAGCCAAGCATCACATCGTTCTTCAAATGAATTTGCACATCCACCTAGACTGATGCGACAACATAGTGACCCTCAGTCTTTATCGAGATCAAATTCTCAGGATCCATACTCTCAGCCTCCAGGAACACCACGACCAGTAAATAACCCATTTTTGCAGTCACCTAATACCCAGAGAGTTGTTGACCCTTACCTACAACAACCACATACCCCTAGACCTTCTGTGCAAACAATGGATCCTTACAGTCAGCCACCATCTACCCCTAGGCCGATGGCCGGTGATATATTTGCTCAACCCATTGTTAATAAGAGGCACCATGACAACTTTGCTTCCTCATCAGGAAATACAAGGACTGGTATGGATCCCTACTCTCAACAGCCTGCAACTCCTAGGCCTATTTCATCAGATCCATATTCCCAACCCCCAGGAACACCAAGGCCAATGCCTTCTGATCCATACTCTCAGCCTCCTGGTACTCCAAGGCCATTGACTTCTGATCCATACTCTCAGCCTCCTGGTACCCCAAGGCCAATGACTTCTGATCCATACTCTCAGCCTCCTGGTACCCCAAGGCCAATGCCTTCTGATCCATACTCTCAGCCTCCTGGTACCCCAAGGCCAATGACTTCTGATCCATACTCTCAGCCTCCTGGTACCCCAAGGCCAATGACTTCTGATCCATACTCTCAGCCTCCTGGTACCCCAAGGCCAATGCCTTCTGATCCGTACTCTCAGCCTACTGGTACCCCAAGGCCAATGCCTTCTGATCTGTACTCTCAGCCTCCTTGTACCCCAAGGCCAATGCCCTCAGATCCGTATTCTCAGCCACCTGGAACACCTAGACCAATGCCATCAGATATATATTCTCAGCCACCTGGAACACCTAGACCAATGCATTCAGATCCATACTCTCAGCCACCTGGTACACCGAGACCAATGCCTTCAGATCCATACTCTCAACCACCAGGAACTCCAAGACCAGTAGCATCAGATCCTTATTCACAACCACCTGGAACTCCAAGACCAGTACCAACAGATCCTTACTGTAAACCCCCTGGCACACCAAGACCAATGCCTTCAGATCCATATTCTCATCCTCCTGGGACACCCAGACCTATTAATATAGACCCTTATTCTCAGTCCCCTGGTATGCCACGTCCTGTTTTATCAGATCCATATTCCCAGCCTCCTGGAACCCCAAGACCAGCTCCCACAGATTCATATACTCACCCAAGCAGAACTCCTAGGCCTGTACTTCCTGATCCTTATTCTCAGCCACCAAGAACGCCTATGCCAGGTGTCCCAGAAAACTTTAATCACTCTTCTGTTGTTCGAACCGGATTGATTACTGGTCAGGAGTCGTTTGGACATGCCACACAAAACAGAGGTCCTCCCATGCAAGCTCCATACTTGAGACCTGATGCAAGCTCCCAAAATCCTCGAATGGCAGTTCCGGGGGCAACCGACATGTTTAGTCAGGATAGTTTTGAACATCCCCCAATGACCCCTCATGTGCAGAGTGGGGATGGTTTTGGAGACTCGCATGATTTAGCTGATCAACAAAGGCCATTTTCAGAGGAGGCCTTTAGTGCAGTTACCAACATTGCGGAAAGTCCTCCAGGTCAACAGTTTGCTAATATTCAGCAAGCCATGAACATGTCAGATGCCCAAAATTCACTGAACTTGCCACTTGCAGACTCTGAAGAGAAATTAAGACAGGTAAATGGTCATTTTTATGGGCTCTGGTTTTATAAATATTTTAAATATGTTACACTCTTATGGAAATGTTGGTATCCTTGCACTTAAATTCTTTCACCTTGAATTTTCTTTACAGCGCCAGAAGCTACGAGAGATGATCTTGCGACAACAGCAAAACAAGAATTCTATCCGTCAAGAGAAACCAGTTGATCCTTTACAGATGAACCAGGGTGGACATCCCACACAGTGGCCAGACAGTTCACACAGGCAGCGTGAAATATTTAACAGGCCACCACCGCCTTATCCTGGCAATATTCGAGCAGCACTTGGCCCTAAGGGAAACCCACGATTCCATGCTTTTCCCAAAGACCAACAATTCGCTGGAAATGGCCAGTTCACCAGACCACAGTTTTCTGGAGACATTAGTAATATGGCTATGAGACCCCACCCTGGAAACAGGTAGAGTTTTATGTGATTTTGAAAGTTTATAGGACGGTTGTGGCTACACCTGCATATTTGAGTGCACCTAAGTGTCTGGTCCCATAACTTCAAATGCCATTGATTGTTATTTTTAAGGGAGCCTGTCACCAATAGCCAATTCCCCCCACACATACACACACAAACAAACCAGAAACAATACATGTGTAACTGATGCTTCTTTCCATGAGATTAGAGTCAAAAGAAAAGTTTTGTTGATGTCCTCTATTAGTAAAGATCCAGTCATGGAGGCTGGGGAGCTCCAGCATACAGTTAAGCTACACTGCCTCCTAATTGACACTGACATTGATAACCAGGCCTCAAATTGGAGACAGGTTAGCTTGACAATACGCTGGAGTTCCCCTTCGCCATGACAGGATCTAAAGTAACAGAGGACATCAATAAATGTCTTTTTTAGACTAATGTATGCTCTAATCCCATGGATAGAGACCTTAGTGGAACATTTATAAAGACCTCTAAAAGGTACTGTGTGTGGGGAGTAGGGTTGTTAGTGACAGGCTCCCTTTAAAGACCATTGAAGGTCCCTTTGGTGGGATCAACTGCAATCTGCTACACAAGACCTCTCCTGTAAAAAGGAATGTGTTGTTTTATGTATACACTTTCTAAAGGGTTTTTAGTAAATGTCTTTTTATTTTACAGATTTGTCTATCCAATGGCAGGCCCTGGTCCTGTGCCCGGTCATGAGCGCTTTTTAGGCCCCTCAATACAAATGCAAGTTCCGGGGATTCCACAGCAGATGAGGAGAGATATGTCCATTGAACTGACTAGGCCCATAAGTAATTCACAGATGGCGAATGCAGCTGGTATACCACCTCATTTTGCCCACCAGGGAATGCAGGTCCAACAGCATAATATATCAGGCCAGGCATACATTGAACTTCGACACCGGCCACCAGATGGAAGACCAAGGATCCTCTTTGGGCCATCTCATACAGTAATGGAACAATCTATGCCGCATCAGAGGCAAATGGGTTATTTCCCTAGACCAGAATTTCAAGGCCAAAGGTTGATGGATCCAGTACGTGCCCACCATCCTGGTTTGTCCAGTCAAGTGCCTCCTGGCTTGGAGCAATTGATGGCTGCACAAAATCAACCAGTCATGATGCATGAAGTTGAGCAGCCGGGAACAACGGAGAACTATTTGCAAAATCCACTATCTACTGATAACCCAAACAAGGGCCTGGGTAATAATACTGCACCAAGTGAGTTGGATGATAACCCAGATGATCCATCAGAAAAAGATCTTGATGTAAAGGATCTGGAAGGAGTTGAGGTTAAGGATTTAGATGACGATGATCTTGATAACATAAATCTGGATCCAGACGATGCAAAAGGGGTTGAACTAGATGGCTTGGACACTCTGGAAGCAAATGATCCTCAACTTGATGACTTGCTACGCTCTGGAAAATTTGACATCATAGCCTATACAGATCCAGATCTTGATCTTGGAGACAAAAAAGATATGTTTAACGAAGATCTGGATTTTAATGTACCCATCGATGATAAGTTGGAGCTCCAGTGCAAAACTGAAGAAGTAGAAGGCAACGAAGAAGCTCTCAATGCTACAGCTGATTCCGTTCCGGAGACTATTGGCGAGGTTGCGATTGAAACCGTCATGGAGGGGTCGTCCCCAAAAACCAAGGCAGCGAATATGACACCTGAACTGACAGTGGAAGCCGCTGGGAAGCAGCAGCAGGAAGAGGATATGATGTCTGTACCGTCTTGTAAAAGTGAACGGTCCGATAAAGGGGATAAGGAGAGCGCTCCTAATTCTGTACAGCCCAGTGAGCCCCTGCAGGTGCCTTCCCAAGATGCCAGCAGTTCATGCACAATGCCAGAATCTGCACCGGCACTTGATAACTTGCTAAACAATGAAAATCCAGAACTTAATGATGTCGAAAAATTAGTTTCTCCCTCGGACATCATGGCATCACCACAGCTAAATGTAATGCAGGGCGTAACGCAAGATGTCATGACTTCTCCTAACCAAGCGATAGATCATGCTTTGAATCAGAGTACGGGACCAAGACTTAAACAAGGGTTTGCACAAGGATCGCCTTCAAATTCGGGTTTTTTGGCTGCTCAGCAAGGCGGCCATGCTTTCGTTACAGGGGAAACGTTAAATCAGACTCTGCCGAGTGGTATGCCTAGTGCACAGCAAGTCATGCTGCAGCAGAGCCGTGAGAGGCCTCTTCTTCTGGAGGAACAGCCCTTATTACTGCAAGATCTCCTAGATCAAGAAAGACAGGAGCAGCAGCAACAGAGGCAGATGCAGGCTATGATACGTCAGCGCTCCGAGCCCTTCTTTCCAAATATCGGTATGTAATTATCATTGTATTTCCATATCTTTTCTCTCATTGCTTCCCCAGATAACATTACCAGGAAATGCACTATTATGGAATAATAATCTCCTAGTACTATGAAGGATTTGACTGAAATAGTTTTCAAACAGAGAAGAGTAACACATTGGGGGAGATTCATTATGCCTTCTCCGCCAGTTTTTGGGCTTCTACAACCCGCACAGCACTTTGGCCAGTGACTTTCGTACTGATAGATTTACTATAGTCTCCTCTGGATAGCAGAAAGCTCTGTTCAGACCTGTTCTACAGTTCCGAACTGGCGGAGTTTGCGTGGCTGTATCCAATTAGAGATTCTTGGTGGATATGAGCTCAGAATCGCCAGCGGGCACAATTTTGACTGGCATTCAAAACGCCAGTCTTGATTAATTCCCTCCAATACTGGAAATCTACCATGAAAATCAGGCATTATAAACCAGGGGACAATTACTCATAGCTCCAGGCACCATGCTTCTGATATTCTTCTTATATTTGTTATCCATGGCCTCCTTCCGTCTAATATCAACTTTTAAAATTATGCTAATGAGGCAAAAAGGCTATGAGTGTGTTACAGAACACCTATGTGCTCTGGCTTCACAGGCTGCTGTTACACTGTGCAGCGCAGGTCTCGGTCTCGCCCTCTCTTTGCACTTCCTGTTATCTTGGCCGCATTGAGCAAACGTGGGAGAATGGAAGTGCTCTTGCACAGTGTAACAGTCTGTGAATCTGCAGCATGGAGGTACTGATAAAACGTCCATAGTCTTTATACCTCACTAGCATCATTTTAAAAGGAAGGAGGGCATAGATAATGAATTTAAGATTGCCACTGTCACTTTGCGTGGCTCTATGAGTAAGTGGATTTTGATTTTTACCGACCAACAGGTGATCCCAATGTTCCACTTTCATTTTTATCTGACTGCTGGCACTACCATCAGTTGCAGGAGTTAGTTCCCCTAGAGAATTTGAGCAGAAGTTTTCACGTGTACACAACGTCATTTTCCTCTGTCACGGAGGATTTGCTCTATTTGTCAGTCCCATTGGTATAAATGAAGAAGTGGTCACACATGCAAATTACATTTTTCCCCTCCAGGGCCCTGGTGACTACAGTTTTTGTGAATGATACTAGCGAATGATATTGAACAAGTTGTAGATTTATCCTCTTAAACATTGTTGCTTTGTCTTTCTCCTTGTTATGACCTCCTTTCAGATTTTGATGCCATTACTGATCCTATCATGAAAGCAAAAATGGTCGCCCTGAAAGGCATCAATAAAGTCATGGTGAACAACATGGGAATGCCTCCGATGGTGATGAACCGGTAAATATCTGGTTTATATGCACGTATATCTTTATAACCTCATCACTGAGAGGTGCAAAACTATTTATTTTGTGTCCCCTCTGTTCATGTATCTTGGAGGAGGCAAGTGGTTGTAATTTACTACTTGACACTGCACATAAGGGATAGTCAGGCTGCTGATGGAGACATTAAAGCTTTGTTTTTATAAGTCATGCAACCTGTGTATCCATCACCTATCAATGTATAATCAAACTACTCACCCCATCCACTCTATAACCAGGGCTGTCTCCACCAAAATGGTCACCGATTCCACAACCCTGTCTATAATGCTAACAGGCTGTTCAGCAGTCAAAAGAAATGTCCTGTATCACCTCTGTCCAAACCCGAAATTAAAAAAAAAATATATATATACCTACCTTGGCTCCCGTCCTACATTGTGCATGCGCCATAGTGCAGGGATTCCTATGCCGCCTTCCTTGAAGCATCTCAGACTCCAATGCAATTCACATCTCCCGCCTATCTCCATTGAGAAGAAATTGAGAAGACACAAGGGAGTTGGGATTCTGTTCTCAGGATCAGTAGGGGGAAGTCATAATCTTCCCTGCGTTACAATTCATAACTTGACTTCGTAGCACAACGCCTTTTAGGATTTACAATATTTAATTGTACAACTAATTTCTTTTTTTCCCTCCTAGATTCCCTTTTATGGCTCAGCAAGTGCCAGGTGCACAAAACATTGAAGGCCAGAGCATTGTCCCACCAGGAATTTCACAGGTATAAGCTCTTTTGTACAGTCATGTTATCTACATGGTAGCATTAGAGGGTATTTTTCCATGAGGCTGATACATTCCCTTCCAAGGTCTGGGTCACTTCCTAGTCCACACGCGATCCTGCTACCGGTGCCAGTTTGCTAGTGTAAGGGGTAGTGCTCATGTGAAGCTCATTTTAAGGAAGATAAGGCGGAGTTTACCCCCAAAAACTAAAACCAGGAGTTTATTGAAAAAAGAGAAGTCGTATTCTTCCTTCACAAATTCACTTCCCTTTTTGATCTACTACTTCTTTTGGTTTTAAAAGTTGCCTCTATAAATCTGTATGAACATACTTTCGATGGTGGTTCTAATTCAACAATAATTTATATTGTTTGTTTGATAAGTTTTATATAATTTTCCAATATACTTTCCGTATCAATTCCTCACTGTTTCCTAGATCTCCGCTTGCTGTCTTCTGTAGGAGGTTTCATTCTTTACTTCCTGTAGATAAACACCGATCCCTGGTCATGTGATGTCACACAGGTGAATGAATACCATACAGCTCTGATTACTCTCTGCAATATAACGAGCCGCGCGCCTGTGTGACATCACATGACCAGGGACGACTTCTATCCACAGTAAGTAAACTCAAAAGCTTCCTGTAGAATCAGACAACCCCTTCAAGATTTGTTCACATTCTTCTGCAGATGATGCACAATTATATATGTGTTGTAGAAAAAAATCTAGTTGCAGATTTTTACATTTGGCTTGTATTTTTTTTGTAGGATGCAAGTATAGCACCACAGATGATTCGACCAAACCCTCCAAACTTTGGTCCAGGATTTGTCAGTAAGTATTTGGAGAGATGATTGTTATGTTAAAGGACATCTACCACCAGGATCAAGGACTGTAAACCAAGCACACAGATATTTGGTGTGTGTCCCCTCTGGCAGGATCTGCTCTTCATTTAGCTTCTTATGTCCTGGTTTTAACAAAAAATATGAATAGAGTGGTTTGGGCAATTTCGGTATACACTCTTCACTTTTGTAGGGCTTCCAGAATGGCCATCTCCTGTAGTGGTGGCCAGTGGTTTGCATGGCTGCTCTATGGGGCATATGTCTGACCCATCTGTTATGATTTATTTGGGGTCTCCTTGGTATCAGACCTATAGCTCTTATTCTCTGGCCATAGATGTTCTATAAATAAGTCCACTATCACACTGTGCCTGCCAGCATAATGCTTCCATACTTGTCGGGTACAGTTTTGAGACAAGATTTTCATGGTGTTATTTCTGCAGATGACTCCCAGAAGAAACAATATGAGGAATGGCTTCAGGAGACTCAGCAACTCCTTCAAATCCAGCAAAAGTTTTTGGAGGAGCAAATTGGGGCCCACAGAAAATCTAAGAAAGCATTGTCAGCGAAGCAGCGGACCGCCAAGAAGGCCGGGCGTGAACTTCCTGAGGAGGATGCTGAGCAGCTGAAACACGTCACAGAGCAGCAAAGCATGGTGCAAAAACAACTGGAACAGGTAAGTGACTCTGCCTGACCCCTTTCCTACCTATCTAAGGGCCATTTCACATAGGCAAGTTCAGTTGCTTCGGGTTTGACCCTGTTCACCTGGACCGGTGTGAAACGCCCCTTAGGGCATTCTCAACTTCCTGATGTCTAAAATACTGCTGTGTGAAATAGTTATAACCTTGGGGGAATTTATTTTTGTAAAACTCATCATTGTATTGTAAAATAAAGTATATATTATTTTATTTGATAGATACGAAAGCAGCAGAAAGAACATACGGAGCTTATTGAAGAATACAGAAACAAGCAGCAGCAGTTTTCAGTGACCCCTTTAATGCCTGGAGTCCTACCACAGCAAACATTGATGCCGGGGGGAGCACCACCAATGAATGCCCAGAGCTTTCCTATTCCACAGCCGCTGCACCCTCCAGGAGCCATGGTACCAGGCCAAGCCAGTCAGCCGAGGATGCCAAACATGCCAGGGTGGCAGCCTCCCGCAAGAGCTGCAGCCCCACCAGTAAATGCCCCCAGGATACAGCGTCCTGTCAATCCTGAAGTTACCGCTCAGGCTGCCGGCGTCAACCCAAATGCCCCACCTAGGGTTGAATTTGATGACAACAATCCCTTTAGTGAAACATTTCAAGAGA
Organism: Engystomops pustulosus; assembly: GCF_040894005.1. Lineage (NCBI taxonomy): Eukaryota > Metazoa > Chordata > Amphibia > Anura > Leptodactylidae > Engystomops > Engystomops pustulosus. The sequence goes on along the minus strand of NC_092415.1, from coordinate 176,886,231 downwards.
GGGAGAGGAAAGAAAGGTTACGAGAACAACAAGAGCGGCAGAGGATACAGCTCATGCAGGAAGTAGATCGGCAGAGGGCATTACAGCAACGGATGGAAATGGAGCAACATGGCATGGTGGGTCCAGACTCCAATAACAGGTCTTTGTCCCATATGCCTTTCTTCAGTGCTGAGTTACCAAATGACTTCATGCAGATTCCACCCCTACAACAGTCTCAAATGGGGCAACAAAATATAGATAAGTCTCCACCTGCTGCACCTTTTGTGCAAAACTCTGATAAAAGGTCTTTAGGACATTCCCCACATGGGCAGGACAATCAGTCTGGGTTTCCACAGACTTCATTTATGCCAAATGTCACCAATGCATCACCTGTTGCAGATAATGGAAACCCTGGTGGACAGGACAGGCCTCCCAGTTCCACCAATTTTCAAAGTCCAAGCCAGTCCCTCATACAATTATATTCTGACATTATCCCCGAAGAGAAAGGTAAAAAGAAAAGACAGCGGAAAAAGAAAAAAGAGGAAGACTCAGATTCTCTGAAATCTCCACCCTCAACACCAAGGTCGGACTCCACGGCTCCACTTACTCCAAGCATCTCGGAAGCGTCAACCCCAACAGTTAACGTTGCGAATGACCTTCAGGGAGAACATGTGACTGACTTGATCCGTTCATCGACACCCAATGCAGCAAACAATAGCTCTGTGGACTCCGAAGGCCCACTCCTCCCTAAAGATGTGAAACAGGTATTTCAGGAACCCGGGCTGGACCAAGAGGATGGTCAACCGCACACTAAGGACAACGTTGATATTCAGGAAATTAAATTGGAGCAGGTGGAAGGAGATCCGTCTCCGGAGGAATCTGACTCCAAATTGAAGCAACCGTCAGTCGGACTTAAGACTGAAGTAGATAAAGCCACATCGCACGATGCACTTTCCACAGAAATCACTTCTCATACTGCCTCCACCCCCTCAGGAAAACTGGAATCGGGAAATGAATTATTGAAACACTTGCTCAAAAACAAGAAACAGCCAGTCGTATTGCCTCAAAGCGCCGAGGAAAGTTTACAGTCAATTGAAGATAGTTCCTTTGATTCAAAGTCCACTGCAAGACTTGCAAATTCATTGGTGAGTTGTCTCTTTATCAATTTAAAGGGAATGTGTTTGCTTTGACCACGCAAAGTTTCAGACAGAGTTTGGTATCAGCCCTGGTTATTGCTGCAGTAGCCAGAAGTTTGCTACTGCTTTTACTCAAAGCAGAGAGGTGGAGCTATAAAGAAGTTTAGTGCAGAGATATAAAATCACCCCAAGGTACGGACAATCCTCTAGTGCACCAGGCACAGTGCTGGAACTTGTGGGTAAAGCCTAACTTTGTTTTCAACCTGGATCACAACTACTGTATCATTCCCTTTAAAGGGATTTTCCCACAAACACAAGTTAGGCCCTAACTTGCTGATCTGTGGGGGTCTCAGTGATGAGACCCTCACAGATCATGAATACAAAGGTTCCGATGGCGTCCCAAGTACCTCCGTTGGACCCCTCGTTGTTCCGTCAGAGTAATGGAGCAGACGGCCGCGCATGACTGTTCTGCTACATTAATCTCTATGTGGTGATGTGTACGTCATCAATTTGGATCATGTTTATCAAAAAGGTGCAATTTTACAAACTATGTGGTAACATTGTATATGTGTGTTTACATTTTACATAAATTATTTAATATGTGTCAGAAATTAAAAGGCGGACTAACTTCATATTTTTCTGCAACGGAACCACATAGGAAAGTATAAAACCCTTTAATAATTGGACTCCCATTGTGTTTTCTCCAGCATATACCGGACAGAGAGGAGATGATTGGCTTTAGTGTCAACCAGAACTTGCTCCCTAGAGCGGATTTTGAAATGGAGAAGAAGAAACCAAGAAATAAGCGGGTACAGAGGACGGCGGATAAGCCAGCCCCTCGATCCAAGAAGAGGAAGAAAGAGGAGGAACAGAAGCCAGCCATATTTTCCAACTCTGAGACCTTCAGCCAAATCAAGCAGGTAATTCATAGCTCTTATCATCTGGAATAATCTGAATATCCTGCCACAATTCCAGTGCCAGTCATTCTGCCAAGCAGAGGTCAGTGGGTATGATATTAGTAGCCCATCCCTAGAGCACTGATGATACAAACAAATATTTTTCACCTTTAAAATTTCTTCTATTTTTGTCTTTTTGGTGATTTTATGATCCAGAATCTGCGACCAGAACCGCATCAAAATCTGAAAGTAAATCCACATGTGTTACATGCAAATCTTGACCATGTGCATTTACTCGCTCATGTAGCGGAAAGGCTGTTGAATTTACCCCGGCGCTAATCATGCAGCTATTCTGCAAGTATCGGCTTGTGTCTGACGTAGATGCATTGTGATATGATTAAGTCACATACACTACAAGGCTACTGTATTAAGGTGCGGATTTGCTGCAGATTCTCGACTAATACGCTACGTGTGCAGATATTGTACACTTTTTGATGAATAGCTTAAAAAAAACAGCGGCTTTTACCTTATTCTTTACCCGCACCAGCCTCTGCCTACCTCATGAACATAGTTAACCATTGGCATTTGGTTTGTTTGTACCTACACTTGCCAGCCCTATGGCTCCCGTTGAAATGTAGGCTTTATCCACCAAAGATGTGAAAACTTGTATGTTTATGTTTAAATATTGAAAATATTAAAAAAAATATCTGATTTAAAAAAAAAATTTTGGAAACTTTAACCTTCATCCCATTACTAGGGATACGTGGACCCGAACTGCAAAGGTTCATATCCAAAATGGTGGTGTACAATGTGCTGGCACATCAGCATGCACACACGGCATTGATTTGAATGCCACCGGAAACATTTAAAAAGTTAACACCCATTATCGCTGCCAGTACTGATGGTGGGTATTACTGAGGTCCGTGTTTCGGTACCAGAACCTGAGCCCAAACAGGATAAAGTTAAGTTTAAGAACTTAAGTGGGTCTGCTTATCCCTACCAGTGACATTATGCGTGTCTGTCAGGGCCAGTAGTAATCACTATATTGTTTGCTGATGGTATGAAATTGACCTAATCCACTGCTATAATATTAGTCTGTGCCGACTTACCTAATCAATACTCAGGCAATAATGACAAACTTACAAACTCCAAGCAGATGATTGGATAAAACCCATATGCGACTTTTTTTTTTCCTTCTCTATAGCAACTTTCTCTGCTTCCACTAATTGAGCCAATAGTTGGAATAAATTTTGCACAATTTCTCCCATATGGAACTGGCCCGATGAACGCTGGGAGTCGGCTGCTGGGCACGTTTGGCTGCGCTTCTTTGGATGGCGTATCAGATTATTATTCGCAGCTTATCTTTAAGGTTTGTATTGTTTGTTTTTTTTAGCATCCAAATAAAATCTTCTAGTTTTTAAAATCTGAATGGAAGAGGAAACGGATAGCGCCGTTCTCAGTGCAGTGGTCAGACTAGGTTACTGTAGATCAGTGCACGTAGGAACTAGTGTTGGAAAGAGATGAGCGAACCTGCAGTTTCAGTTCACGTAAGCGACCCGGACGTATTGCCAGATCAGCGGCCAAACAGCCAATCCAGCAAATTGACACTCCTTGCTACTAGCCCAGGCTGGGTTATGGTCATCGCTAGTAGCAAGGGGGATCCATTTGCTGGATTAGATGTTCGACCGGCAATCCTGAAATACTTCCAGGTCGCACAGCCAAACCTGAACGAACGCTACGTCTCCGCTCATCTCTAGAGCTGTGTGTTGCACCCCCAACAAATCTGATATGGATGACCTATCCTTGGGACAGTTCATCAATATTTCTAACCATAACAGAAAAAAAATAAAATTCTTAAAATATTCATGTAGACTGTATGTACAGTTCCGTTTCAGACATATTTGTAGCTTACATGTATAAGAAATTGGTTCTATGACATGTAAATGTACATTTATAATATACTTAAGGAAAGTCCAAACAGAACTAATGGCCGGTGCATGCCAAACAGAACTGGGCCTCAGGTCCCTTAAACATACAAATAGAAATCATGCAGCACTCCAGGAGTCCAAACATAGGGTAATTAGTAATCCTATTCATATCATAGCTTCATATACAGCGACGTTTAGGCTCAACATGAGCATTTCTCAAGGCTTGAGAATGGCTCATGTTGATTCGAAACGTCGCTGGATATGACGCTATGGAGTGAAAAGGATCGGTTGTTATGACATCATAACCTCATACATTATACAGTACTATTGCTTTGCTGCTGTATTTCATGTCAGTAAATACCTGGTTAATAAATGTACAAATTGCATATATTATTACAGCAAAACAATCTCAGCAATCCTCCCACTCCTCCGGCTTCTCTGCCTCCCACTCCACCACCAGTGGCCTGCCAGAAGATGGTGAATGGTTACGCCACCACTGAAGAGCTGGCGGGAAAGGCTGCCATTCTTGGAGGCCATGGTAGAAATTTATTTCCTTTTTTTTTTCTTTTTTTTTTTTGTAAGAAATAATTTTAATCCTTTAAAATTTGATGTTTTATAATGTGATTGTATTTGTTTCTTATGTTGCAGTTACCAAAGCTTTGGGACCCAAACAGTTTCAGCTGCCTTTCAGGTCCCCAGATGATTTGTTGGCTCGAGCCATGACTCAGGGACCTAAATCAGTGGACGTCCCAGCTTCATTGCCCACTCCACCGCACAACAATCAGGAGGAGTTGAGGTGTGGATTATCAGCCATATTCCTTGCATTTACATTGTATTAATCTAGTAAAGTGTAACTAAACCTTTGGAACAATTTTCGTTTGTTTCAGAATTGGCTAGAGCTATGTAATATACTTCATTAAAGAGAATCTACCATCAAAATCCATCTTGATCAACCAGGGACACTTACTCATAGATCTTGGACCATAACGGTGGTAACCTTCTTATATGTGTTATCTGTGGCCTCTTTCCTTCCAAGATCAACTTTTAAAATTATCCCAATGAGCCTGAGGGGCTTACCAGAGCCCCTCTGTGCTGTAGCTGTAGGGTGGGAGGTACTTCTGCACAGTGTAACGGCATGTAAATCTGCAGCACCGAGGGGCTTTTATAATGGCCACCAGAATACTTCTGGTTCGTTAGCATGATTTTAAAAGTTGATTTTAGATGGAAGGCAGCCATGGCTAACACATATAAGAAGATTACCACAATCGCATCGCCTGAATCTATGAGTAAGTGTCCCTGGTTTATCATGATGGATTTTAATGGTAGATACTCTGTGTCCTATTATTACGTTTTCTATTATCTGTACTAGTCATTTATAACAATTTGCCAAAAGTTTTGTTACCTTATAAACCTTCCTAGTCTTGTCTTATCGTTTGTATGTATGTTCATGTTCCCAGGGTCCAGGATCACTGTGATGCCAGGGATAGTCCTGACAGTTTTGTGCCCTCTTCATCTCCTGAAAGTGTGGTGGGGATGGAAATTAGCCGATACCCAGACTTGTCGTTGGTGAAAGAGGAACCACCAGATCCTGCTCCCTCCCCCGTCATTCCCATACTACCCAGCAGCACAGGAAAAGGTATTGTGAATGCAGACATTCTCCTCCCAGTAGATGGGTCAGTCCTATAGATGAGATAAGTACATAATTCCTCTCCTTTCAGTCTTTCCAGGAACTGATGGCAGAGACTGTGGAATGAAGAGAGAGCCGGGAGCAGGTTCCCTGTTCTTTGGATCCCAATTTGCACAAGTACCAAACGGACCCAAGTCCGGTTTCATCTCTGTGGCCATCACATTGCACCCGACAGCCGCCGAGGTAATTTATATATATAGGCATCTGTTAAATGTGTGTGTATATATATTATAATTTATTTTATTTATTTTTTCTATTTAACACAGATGTAATGATAACATTGGCTTTAGAGTTGTGATGACATCTGTTTTACGTATTTATTTCACAGAATATCAGCGGCGTGGTGGCTGCATTTGCAGATTTGCTCCAAGTTCACATTCCCACCAGCTATGAAGTGAGCAGCGCTCCGGACTCCGCTTCTGTAATCCTAATGAATGGCCACAGGATGCACCCGAATTTGGAGTATAGACAGCATCTGCTACGTCAGCGCCCCAGACCTGGGTCCATCCCTCCAGCCAGACTCTTAGGACCGTATGGCATGAAACCTCACACCCTGCCATTCATGCCCAATAGTACTAGTGAGTCTCTTCTATCACTCTGCATGGAAGATATCTAACCCTCTGTTCAGATGCAAGTGTTCTTTATACATACCCCGCTATGGTCTTGTCAACCATTGGCCACAGCCTTGTGTACCCACCTATATAATCCTGCATCCCGGTAGTATTTAACACTAAGCGATCACAAATCATCAGAATATGTTTCACGTTTAGATCATTTATCAAGGTTATCACCAGGAGTCTGTGAAAGCTGTCTTTTCATTCCCCGTCTACATGCAAATCTAGTTCATGTCTATGTGTTATGCAGTGAGCAATGTATTGCAGCGTATTGTGATTTTCCTTTAAGTGATATGATCTTTTTGGTCTCTTTGTCCATAGGTATGCCAGGATACAGACCTCACCCCCCAACCATGGGGGATTCTCCAGCTCTAAGGCAATCATGGTGCTGTCACTGCAAGGTTGTGGTGTTTGGAAATGGAGTAAGGAAATCCATGAGAGATTTAAACTTCCCCAAACAGGTATCGTAATACAGAATAATAGGTTTATTCAGTGTATGGCAGATGATTTATGCCTCCTTTGTACAAGTAGTAAGAAGGAGAGATGTCACTACCTTTAAACCAGCCTTGTTAAAGGGAACCTACCACCACAAATCTACCTATAAAGGTAGATTGGGTGGTAGGTGGATCAATGGGACGTGCGGATAGCCCTTTTAAGGGCTAATCCTCATGTCCCCACACTTTTTTGATAACTTTTATTAGATATATATTCAAGTTTACTTATGCGGCTACTGGGGCGTGGAGTAGCCACATCTGAGGTTACACGAGGCGGCTACTCCACGCCCCAGTAGCCACTTTACCCCGCAGAAGAGCAGGCCCGCGCCTGTTTCGAAGCAGTGACCGCGCAGGCGCGGGCCTGCTCTTCTGCGCATGCGCAGACGGCAGGATCGCCAGACGAGGGCGCGCAGCTACGCGCTGAAGATGGGTGAGTAGGAGGGGAAAAGAGGCTACCGGGGCGTGGAGTAGCCGCCTCGTGTAACCTCAGATGCGGCTACTCCACGCCCCAGTAGCCGCATAAGTAAATTTGAATATATATCTAATAAAAGTTATCAAAAAAGTGCAGGGACGTGAGGATTAGCCCTTAAAAGGGCTATCCTCACGTCCCATTGATCCACCTACCACCCAATCTACCTTTATAGGTAGATTTGTGGTGGTAGGTGCCCTTTAAGTAGCACTTAAAGGAACGCTCCAGTCACAGCTTATTCATTGAATTAGACCTTGTGCAGGGCCTGTAGGTAGAAGAAAGGCTCTAGGTTCTAGGAATACAATGAAAACGAGTCCTGCTCCTCCCTTCAGACCCTGCATAATGTATTATTCAGTGGTTTGGCTTTGACTTGGGCATTCCTTTAACCTGTTTGGCAGGTGTAAATGTGTTGTTTGCACCAGTGACTTCCCTAGACACTGACTTGCCATATTTCTGGTTGACAGGAGTTTCTGCACAGCCCTGGACGCATGGATGGTGAACTTGTCTTCTGCAGCAACAATTGTTTTCTGCTTTATTCTACCGCCCGGGCAAAGAGCAGTGGGATCAAGGTAAGGTCTTATGGGTATTTTTGCATTACAGACAGACCTCGGTCTCCATTAGGCCCTAGGCTGCCATATAACCACATTTAGAAAGTGCAAGGCCAAAATGACTTGCAACAGTGAAGATATTACCTCCATAATCACTTGGATGCTTTGGTCACAATGGCCATAGTACTCCAGAGGATAACGTTATCATTTCTAGATAGGCTGAGAGGAGAATCTATAACAATTTGTTCTCAACAAGGTTTGTCACACTAAGACAGTCTGTCACAGTTACCTGATCACATCATGTGTAATCCGGGTGCTGCTCTGCCTGGAGAAGCAAGCCCTCAGGACTGGACTGCCCCAACACATATTGTCTAAGGGTGCTCCAGAAGAGGTTTCCGATGTTGTTTGAGATCAGAATTTATATAAATAATTTTTTAGGTGATTTCTGGTATTGAACAAAGTAAATCTGCAATACCACACCTAGGCCATGTACAGAAATGGTGCTGCTTCTCTCACAAGCAGTCCTTTACAATATAGCACAATGAAGATACTGAGAGAAGATAATGTGAGTATATACAGTGTACGTAACCAGCATTGACCATTATTGGCTATTACATTTCCAGTTTTGGAATCTCAGGGCACAGTGAAGGTCTTATTTGCGATAGTCTGACATTTAGGACAGACATATCTTGTGTGCATTCTGTAATTGCTCTGCTAGATGTAGATATCCCATTCCACCTGCTGAGGTTGCATCACACAAGGGTCAACACACGTCCATACTGCTCTTTTCATTCATTTCTGTATTTCTATATACCAAATCTTAAAGCATGGATAAACCAGGGGCTATTACTCATACATTTAGGCACTATGAGCTATGTAATTTAAAATTATGCCAATGAGAGGTGTTACCAGTGGCCCTGCAGCTTTATAGGCTGTTACACTGTCTCGCCCTCCCCTGTTCGCTCAGCACTTCCCCTCTCTCTCTTTGCTCCTCCAATGAGATTACAGCAGAAAGATGGAAGGGAGCAGGGGAGAAGGTGACATTATACATTGTAACAGCTAGTGAAACTGCACCACAAAGAGACTCTGGTAACGCCTCCTGTAACACTCCAATAGCCCTTCTGGCTCAGCGTAGTTTTAAAAGTTGATAGAAGAAGGAAGGAGGCCATGGATAACAAATATAAGAAGATTACCTCAGTCACGGTGCCTGGATCTATGAGTACCTGGTTTATAATGATTTATTTTTGTGGTAGATTTCCTTTAAAAAAACAGCCAAGTTCATATTTATAGCTGTTTCCATAGCCTCCTAAAATTGAGTTGGAGAGCCCGAGTACAGGTGTGGACCCTACTGCACCCTCTACCTTGGAATAGGCAGGGTCCTAGAGTTGGGACCCCATGTGTCAGACATTTTAGCCCAGTCCTGTCAAAACAACAGCAGTATAAAACGTGGGAATACGGCAAGTAGCTAGATCAGCTGGGAAAGATTCAGTATTCTCCTTTTTTTTGTACTTACTTATAGTGAATTATTTTGTAGGGCCCAGATTGTTCCTTAACATCTCCATCCATGAAGGAATCGCAACCAAAGTCATGTCATCAGTACAGTAACAACACTTCCACCCTGGATGTTCATTGCCTTCCGTTGTTGCAGGAAAAGTTTTCACCTCCGACGTCTCCTCCTATCTCATTCCCACCCGCTGCTTTTGAAACCGCTAAAGTCGAAGCGAAGCCGGATGAATTGAAAGTCACGGTGAAGTTAAAACCCCGGCCAAGAGCCGTCCACAGCGGCCTCGATGATTCCCGACCTTTTGGCAAAAGGTGGAGAGGAATGAAGTGGAGGAAATGGAATATTCAAATTGTAATTCCCAAGATGCCTTTCAAACCTCAGTGCGAGGATGACATAGATGAATTTCTGAAAAGACTGGGAACGTCTCTCAAGCCAGATCCTCTCCCCAAAGATTTTCGAAAATGTTGTTTCTGCCATGAAGAAGGTGATGGAATGACGGATGGGCCAGCAAGGCTACTCAACCTAGACCTTGACCTCTGGGTCCATTTAAACTGTGCTCTTTGGTCTACCGAAGTCTATGAGACACAGGCTGGTGCCTTAATAAATGTAGAACTGGCTTTGAGACGAGGACTGCAGATGAAGTGCGTCTTTTGTCATAAAACGGGAGCCACGAGTGGCTGCCACAGGTTACGGTGCACCAACATCTATCACTTCACCTGTGCAATAAAAGCACAATGCATGTTTTTTAAAGACAAGACTATGCTTTGCCCCATGCACAAGCCAAAGGGAGCTCATGAGCAAGAACTGACTTATTTTGCAGTCTTTCGTAGAGTTTACGTTCAGCGTGATGAGGTGCGGCAGATAGCCAGCATTGTGCAACGTGGGGAACGCGACCATACTTTTCGGGTCGGCAGCCTGATCTTCCATGCAATCGGTCAGCTGCTACCTCAGCAAATGCAGGACTTCCATTCCGCGACTGCGCTTTTCCCCGTAGGTTACGAGGCCAGCAGGTTGTACTGGAGCATGCGCTATGCTAACAGGCGCTGCCGATACCACTGCTCCATAGAAGAGAAAGAAGGATTACCCTTATTTGTCATCAGAGTACACGAACAGGGACATGAAGAACTGCTCCTTACCGATACTACACCCAAAGGTGAGGGCGTTGCCTAAGGCGGCCATAACACTTAACATATGAGTTAGTTTGATTTTTGGCACAGTCATGATTGCTACAACCTTTGGACAGGATGCAAGTGCCAAAAATAGCGCTCTCTCCTAGAGATAACTGAGCGCTGCCTTTAGCTATTTTTGGCACTTTCCTAGATGTTGGATGAGGCATCAGGACAGAATATCTACCTGCGTTTAATAGTGAGAACAAACACCCCCTCCAACCCTCCCCCCCCCCTGTCAAATTTTTATTCCCATACTTTGTGTTAAGCAATTTCAGACTCTCCCATAGTATTTAGTGGAGCAGCAGGACACAAGCTCTTCCCATTAGTGAGAACGGGATCCTAGTTCTCCGTATTGCTGGGAGTTCTGATCTCGTGATTGTGGGATTCCAAGCAGATGGATCCCAAGTGATCAGATTGTTGTCCCTTGTCCTGTGGATAGGATACAAGTTGCTAACTTTATACAATCCCTTAAAAAAAAAATTAAAACCTGAATCCCCACTGATCAAAACTTTTGAAATGCCTCTGACTTGACCTTGTTTATCATAGGGTTTTTTTTTTTTTTATAATTCTTTGCTTGTTTTCTTTTAGTGGTTGGAATATATTTGGGTCATTGTCTCTTTTTCAGTCTGATTCCCTTACGATTGTCTCTGCATGTCGTACCTCTCACTTTTTCTATTCATATTCATTCATCACTGACATCTTCTTGTTTTTTCTTTTAGGTGTTTGGGACAAAATTTTGGAGCCTGTTGCAAACTGCAGGAAAGATTCTGAAATTCTCAGGCTTTTCCCTGTGTACATAAAAGGGGAAGATCTTTTTGGTTTAACCGTTTCAGCAGTCACAAGAATAGCAGAATCGGTATGAGCAGAAAATGTCATAAGTAAATGATTAAAGTGGTTTTTATTGTTGCTCTCTATCCACAGGATAGGAGGATAACAATCTTATCACAAACATTGGAGTCCAGTTCTCACTCATTGATGGAGCTTCAGATGCCCCGTTTAATACTGAGAGCGTCAGAAATGGCCATGCACAACGCTCGGGTATCTCCGGCATTCTCATAGACCGAGATCCCTATGATACTACCAGAAATACCAGATCAGTTTTATTATGGCAGTTTTATATACATAAGTGGAGTACAATGGACAGGAAATCATATAGAGAAACACAGGAGCCCACATGCTTGATCAGTGGTAATACAAGCCTGAAAATAGGACTCCCTGTGTATCACCGGTGCTGCAATTTGTTGGTCAGGCGGGGGGGGGGGGGTGGGGGGGGGGGGAGTCCATGCATCATATTTCAGTATAATGCAAGAGCTCCTGTCCTGGAAAGTGTGTGTGGTCCATGGGAATGGAACAACATACAGGTCGGTTTGAAAAAGCTGAACAAGTTCATGTGCGGGTTATCTAATATGGAGACTTTCCGTATTCTGAGATTCCAGTTCCACCTATTGAGTGACACCTGCGTATGTGAGGACTTTGTAAACTACACATGTCCTATAGTGGTTACGTTTCGAATGTAAGCGCAGAGGATATTGTAATTATGGGATGGCTTGTTGGTATAGTATGTAGTGTGTTTTGTCTCTTAGTAGTGAGCTCTGTGTAATCCTTTCTGTACTTCCAGCTACCGGGAGTTGAAGCCTGTGAGAATTACACTTTCCGTTATGGCCGAAACCCTCTGATGGAGCTCCCTCTGGCCATCAATCCCTCTGGCTCTGCCCGCTCAGAGGTCAAAATGAATAATCATGTCAAGAGGTTTGTGTTAAGGTATTTTCCTTTCATTTCACATTGTACAGCCCAGGGTTTTAGGGGTGTGTAATGCTCTGCGCTCTTGTGTGTGGCTTACAAACCCTGTGGTCTTTGGCTGTGTATGTGTGTGCCGCTCACAGCTGCCGTCTTGTCTGTACCAGCTTGCCTTGCGCTGACCAAGAATCTATCTGTAGATGCCGGCGTTGGGTATAAGTGGTCTTCAGTCTTCAGTTTTCTTTTTTCTATTATTTTTTTGCAATGTGAACATCACCAGGCCTCACACGTTAAACAGCACCAGCACTTCAAAGTCCTTCCAGAGCACAGTCACCGGCGAGCTGAACGCACCCTACAGCAAGCAGTTCGTCCATTCCAAATCCTCTCAGTACCGGAAGATGAAGACTGAATGGAAATCCAATGTGTACCTGGCCAGGTCTCGAATTCAGGTCAGTTGCAGGCGGGTAGCACTTCTGAGTGAAGACGCAAAACTCTTTTTTTTACTTTTTTTTTTCTTTTTTTTTTTTTCCCTGAACAACAATATGAGAGATATACAAGGGAAATGTGACGATAGAGGGACTTGTCACTGTAAGGCCAGCTTCTGGCTGTAGCACGTGGCTGGGTCAAGAGGGAAGGGGTCGTGAGTGTATCTTGCCCCTCCTCTCTCCATAGGAAACTTAGAGGCTGCGTCACATTCTGTGAAGCTGACTCGCACACACTCAATTCAAATTCATGACTGTATATCCCTTTTAATTCAATGTGGCCGTGTGCTAGCCATAGTAAAAATGTTACAGTGCCTTCTAAAATCAACTTTGAAAATGATGATAATTAGCAAGTGCTGTAGCTTCACAGGCTGTTACTGCCTTCCCTTCTGCTCCCTCAGCACTTCCCCCTCCCTCTACCTGGTGTAGTCTTAAAGGGAAATTGCTACAGCACAGTGTAATTATTAGCATAATTATAAAAGTTTGATTTTAAAAGTAATGGGGAATGGATTACAAATATAGAAAGGTTACCACAGTCAAGGTGCTATGTGTCCCTGCTTAATCATGATGGATTTTAATGGTAGACTTACTTGAATTCAATAAAATGATATTGATGACAGTGATAACTGGATGATGCATGCCATACTACTGTACATCTTGTTCATGATATTCTCCTGATATTTTGTCTCTGTTCTGCAGGGTCTGGGGTTATATGCTGCTAGAGACATTGAGAAGCACACTATGGTGATTGAATACATTGGAACCATAATACGTAATGAAGTAGCCAATAGAAAAGAGAAGTTGTACGAGTCACAGGTAAGATCTGGAGAATTACTTACTGGAAGCCATTTTCATCCTGGTATGCGCTGTGTGTTTTATGCTTCTGATATTGTTTTTCTTGTGCACTTCCAGAATCGTGGTGTATATATGTTTCGTATTGATAATGAACATGTGATTGACGCAACTTTGACTGGAGGACCTGCAAGGTGGGTGCATGACATGCTCTCGGTATATAGCTCACTGGCTTGTGAATCCACATGCATCACAGGGCTGGTACCGTGAGAATGCAAACTGCTCTGCTGCATGTTATAGAGCAGGAGCAGCTCAGGGGATCTTATATATAGTGCCTCGTCTGCGGGCATTGTGTCATAGAGGAGGTGGAGGGCTGAGAAACATTAAACATAGTGTCCTATTTGCAGGCAGCATGTTATAGAATATAGTGTCCTATCAGCAGGCAGAATGTTATTGAGCAGGAGATGCTGAGCAGATTATACACCGTGTCCTGTCTGCAGGCAGTATGTTATGGAGCAAGAGAAGCTGAGCAGATTATACACCGTGTCCTATCTGCAGGCAGAATGTTATAGAGCAGAAGGACCATTTAGAACAGTTTAAGTTTCCAACCTGCTTTATCCTCCGAGCTCCGGATGATTTTCAAGGGACATTCAAGGTTTAGCTTTACAGGAGAATGTACCACTCAAATAAAGAAGGAATCCTGTGTCTCTGATCTGATGAAGAATGATTGGTCCTGTAGGCACAATACACAGCTGGGCAGGAAGTCAATAAATAACTGTAAAAGCCCCTCACCCTTCTGGGTGTCCTGGTTGACTCAATATATGCAACTGGGGATTCCCTTCTTACCATAGAGCAGCCACAAGGCTCATTGCTCGGACCTGATTCTCTAGGGCATTCTCTAAAGTCCTTCAACCTTTTATAAACGGAATAACTTGAGATGTTTTAAGGTTTGTACCTCGTGTATGAAGCAGTCTAATCCACTCTGATAAATCTGATATACAAGAAGCTCCTGAGACAGTCTAAGAATCCGGTCCAACTGGTGTCAGACTGTATAGGTACAGAGCTGTGCATGTGACAGCGGACGCCTCGTCACACCGATCAGGACATCACTTTGTCCAATGCGGCCAGAATGCACGGAGACGGCACAATAGCGGAGGGTCCTCCGGTAGATGGTATCAGAAGGAACCCCCCCCCCACTACAGCTACTGCTCATTCTTACCCTGTAATGCACTTTTTCAGGTACATCAACCATTCATGTGCGCCTAACTGTGTGGCTGAAGTAGTGACGTTTGAGAAGGGACATAGGATAATAATCAGCTCGAACCGGAGAATACAAAAGGGTGAAGAGGTAACCTCACAGCTTATACAAGTAGCAATTTCTCTCTTGTGTTTAATCCAAATTGTTACCAATAAACCAAATTCACAAGTCTTGTTTCCCGAGTTACACGAATAACGATCATCACTCTCACTGACAATATTATGCAAAATACTGGGAAGCAGGAAACTAATTCCAAATTCAAGCACTTACAAAAAGACACAGTTGTGCCATTTTCTTTTTGGACTTTTACTGTGGTCCACATGACACCCTCCCCTTTATTCTTTGGGTTAGTATGATCACAGAGATACCACATGTAGTTTTTGTTAGACCCCCGTTAGAGTTTATGAAGTTAGGTGATCTGACTGCTCATACTATATCCTGTATTATCACGGTTATGCAGTATATTCCTAAGATGCTGTTTCACAATAGCTAGCTGCCCCCTGCAGGTAGATATAGTGATTGCTGGTTGAGGCATGGGAGCCTCCGAGGCTTCTGGCTGTACTAGCAACCGGTCAGCAGCCCCTTCCCGATGATATGCAATGATGGCTTAACACCAGCTATCCATGCTGTGTTACAGAAGACACCAGTCCCTCTTATTACAGGCTTAAAGTCAGATCCACCTTAACAACTTGTGACATATTAGTACATCGCAAGTCGGTTCAGGTTGTATGGTAGGGGGCTCACAGGCTGAGCCCTTTCCATTCAAGACAGGGGTTTGCTGCATATTGCAGTAAAAACCTGGAACCCATCGTGGTTATTAACCTTTTGATTTCCAAAGCAAAACCAACAGCTTCATCGAAAGCCAACAGCGCATGGGTGTCGATCCCTGTGACTTCATCCGGGAATAGATGACGTCATTCACCATGACGGCCTGTCAATTTCTCCAGATACTGCAATACAGTAGTGTTGCAGTATGGGTGGGAGGATCGATCAGACAACCCTGGATAAAGTACCCTAGGGCACTGGTGGCGAACCTATGGCACGGGTGCCAATGGTGTCACTCTAAACCCGCTCAGTGGGCACTCAGGCTGTTTCCCCAGCACAGAATTCATCAAACAGGTCACTAAGGGGTAAATGAACTGAAGACTTAATTTGTTTCATATTGTACTGCTATTGTCCACATGGATGATGTGTAATTCCCAATCTCTTTCTCTGCAGCTTTGTTATGACTATAAGTTTGATTTTGAGGATGACCAGCACAAGATCCCCTGCCACTGCGGTGCCGTTAACTGCCGGAAATGGATGAACTGAGCGCATTCCTTGCTTCTCCAAGGTTTTACTTGTCCCTGAGATGTGATTTAACTTGCTGTCATAGTGGCACACTTGTCTCCAAGATAAGAACCGACTCGGCAAGTGACGCGAGTTGCCCCCGAGAGAGGAGGCCACTGGCAAAATGGGCTGTGGGACCTCCAGCGTCCTGCAGGGGTAGCTGGTTGTGGAGGTCGCCGCTTCTGCTTTGAGCTTACTGAAGAAAAATGTAAAAAAAAAAAAAATGTAAAATTTTTTTCACTGGGTCAAGAAACATGTCAGCAGGTGGGCAAACACATGAATGTAAGACTGAGATCACCAGCGAAGCAAGAAGCCCAACGTGCTGGCCACAGCCTTATATGATAAAGGGGCAGGCCCTCTAATACAGAAAACTTAATAAACGTAGACACCACTGAACAAGGAATGTACTGAAATGACTTCCTTAGGGATAGAGCTAAGGGAAAAATAACTTGCACTAAAAAAAAAAAACATTTAAAATACTTGATTCCATGAGTCAGTTTATTGTAGTTTTTTTTTTTTTTTATTTCTGTAAAATAAGAGAAACTTTTTGTATTTATTATTGGATAACTGAATGAAGCTATTTTTTAAAAGTAAAAAAAAAGAAGAAAAAAAAAATAGAAGAAAGCAAGCTGCTGCTGTTACCTGCAGAATTAACAAAAAAAAAAAAGAAAAAAAAAATGTTACTTTGTACAGACTCGTGTAAATATTTTTTTGGAAATAATACATTATAAAAAATAGTGATTGACCAAATGCTACCAGACTCCGCAGCAGTTTGGGTGCTAATATTTTTTTTTTTTTGGAAAAATGAAGATGGGGATGTTACAGTCAGATTTTTGTAAGACGGGATATTTTTCTCCGTTTAACAGAGGAAGAGGCGGAGCTTTAGACAGGAAGTAACTGTGGTCTTTTTTTGTTCTGCTTTTTATAGGTCGCCGTCTTGTGTCCCGTTTCTATTAACATTACGAAAGTTTATTTTATTTTTTTTTTTCCACATTTGAAATCATATTGTAACATCCCTGTTTTTTTGTGCTTATAACTTGTGATAACTGTGAATAACTGCTACATCTACCCAAAGGAGGGCTGTGTTTTTGTTTTTATTTTTTTTTTTTAATCTTTCTATCTCTTTAATTTCTTTTTTTCTCGTCAACATAAATATAAAGAAAAAAATAAATATATATATACATAAATATAAATGAAAAAGTCAGGTTTAGGTCATCAGTTATGCCTATATCATGGTATATAATGGATCATGTTAAACAGAAGAAATTTTTTTTTTTTTTCAGAATTGCAATTGTGCAAACATTAAATTTGAGTTTAACACTTAGCATAATCCACTTCCAGGACTTTGGCGATTTTGGGTTTTGGGGTAGGAAAAAAATATATAAAAGAATAAAAAAAAAATTGTATGAATTGTTTTTGTTTACATTTCTTTAAAAAAAAAAAAGATACAATTTGTGTTTTGCTGGTAGAAATTTAATTTTGCAATTCAACTTTTTTTTCCTTTTTTTTTTTTTTTTTTTAATTTTTTTGTACTTCAAATTCCGGTACTGACACTTCCCAGGCTTATTTGTGTGCACAAAGAAAGTGGACTGTCTGCTCTTGATATATCCAGTCACACAGTCTTGAACTTGTAATGTACATGGCATGATGTATTTTTTATCGTACAGAAGAAAATCAATTGTATATATTTTTTTCTCTTGATAAATAGCTGTATGAAATTGTTTCTTGAATATTTTTCTTCCTGTAAATTATCCCAACATCCTTACCAGTATTTGTCCTAAAGTTCATTTTTTTTTCCTGTCCTGTAAAATAGTATCTAATGTTGGCAAAAAAAAAAAGATTTTTTTTTTTTTGGAGTATACAGAGTGTTATGGGTTTTGGAATTTGTGGAAACAGGTTTAGAAGATCAGCATTTACAAATAAAAAAAATATTTTACAACTATAAAGAAGTGTGATGTGTATTAGAATGGGAACGGCAAACTCATCTTCTCTTTGGGCCAGAAAATTGGTGTAAAAGCCCTGAATTAATCGCAGTTCCCTGCGAAACGCCAGTAAGTGCAGCAATTTTCCCATTCACGCCATCTCCATGGCAGGTGGGCACAAGGGCAGTGGAGCTGGCAGCACTAAAGACATGGGAATGTTTACCTTGCACGTTGGCATGGAAATGGCTGCTGGATACTTTGGGAGACCCCCTATGCCGCGTGATGTATCTGCTGATACGCCGGCACATAATAAATTTCCCCCATTGACTTCTGTTGGGCACATTACAAGCCAGGAAAGCTTCATAAGGAACACACCATAAGGACAGGCAAGGATAGGATCTTCCCTGCCGGGTAGTCAAAACGTTTTCATGGTCATTGAAGGGGGTGAGTGGTGGTCACAAGCTGATCTCGGTTGAGCTGTAAGTCATAGCACACAGCCCTCAAAAAAAGGACTTAAAGGACACCTGTCATCAGGTCTCTGTGACTAGTCCTCACAAGGATTCCATCACAGCCTTTATCTAGTCAATTCATACATTAATCATTGTAAAATCATCTTTTCTTTATTATGTAAATGAGGCTGGTCACATGGTCAGAGGCAGTGATGTCATCCCTGTTATCCCTCCCCTCCCCCTGCTCATAAAGTAAAGCATTGCTAGTGTCTGTGGTTTATCTGCTGATCTGCTCTCCCTCCTAATACACATGTGTGAGACACAGACATCAGCTACACAAGTGCCTGACCTGTTCTGTTATACACATGTGTGCGTCACAGACATCAGCTACACAAGTGCCTGACATGTTCTGCTATACATGTGTGAGAGAGACAGACATCAGCTACACAAGTGCCTGACATGTTCTGCTATACACGTGTGAGAGACAGACATCAGCTACACAAGTACCTGACATGTTCTGCTATACACGTGTGAGAGAGACAGACATAAGCTACACAAGTGCCTGACGTGTTCTGCTATACACGTGTGAGAGAGACAGACATCAGCTACACAAGTGCCTGATATGTTCTGCTATACACATGTGAGCGAGACAGACATCAGCTACACAAGAAGTGCATAGGGGTAACAGTATGTCAGGCTGTTAAAACTGCTACATGGTGCAACCATGTGTAAAGGAGTATCTCATACACACACAGGCTGCAGGGGGCGCCAGCACCAGGAGTGTCACATCATTATACAGGCTGTCAGTCATGTGTACAGGAGTATGTCATACACAGGCTGCAGGGGGTGCCAGTACCATGAAGTATATAGAGGAGCCAGCACTGGGAGTTTCATATCATTATACAAGCTGTCAGTTGTGTATAGGATTATCTCATACACATACAGGCTGCAGGGGACACCAGGAGTGTCACATCATTTTACAGGCAGTCAGACGTGTATAGGAATATCTCATATACACAAACAGGCTGCAGGGGAGACCAGGAGTGTTACATCATTATACAGGCAGTAAGACGTGTATAGGAATATCTCATATACACACAGGCTGCAGGGGACATCAGGAGTGTCACATCATTATACAGGCTGTCGGTCATATGTATAGGAATATCTCATACAAACACAGGTTGCAGGGGGCACGAGGAGTGACACATCGTTATACAGACTGTCATGTGTATAGGAGTATCTCATAAACAAACAAGCTACCGGGACTGTCACTTCATTATATAGGCTGTCAGTCATGTGTATAGGAGTATCTCATACACACACAGGCTGCAGGGGGCACCAGGAGTGGCACATCGTTATACAGGCTGTCAGTCATGTGTATAGGAGTATCTCATATACACATAGGCTACAGGTTGTCAGTTATGTGTATAGGAATAT
The DNA here is from genome assembly GCF_040894005.1 of Engystomops pustulosus. NCBI lineage: Eukaryota > Metazoa > Chordata > Amphibia > Anura > Leptodactylidae > Engystomops > Engystomops pustulosus. The sequence continues at coordinate 176,866,401 of NC_092415.1, read as the reverse complement.
CTCGTACACACACAGGCTGCAGGGAGACCAGGAGTGTCACATCATTATACAGGCAGTCAGACATGTGTATAGGAATATCTCATACACACACAGGCTGCAGGGGGCACCAGAAGTGGCACATCGTTATACATGCTGTCAGTCATGTGTATGGGAGTATCTCATACACACACAGGCTGCAGGGGGCACCAGGAGTGGCACATCTATACACATGACTGACAGCCTGTATAACGGAGTATCTCATACACACACACAGGCTGCAAGGGAGACCAGGAGTGTCACATCATTTTACAGGCTGTCAGTCATTTGTAAAGGAGTATCTCATACACACACACAGGCTGCAAGGGAGACCAGGAGTGTCACATCATTATACAGGCAGTCAGACACAGGCTGCAGTGGGCACCAGGAGTGGCACATCGTTATACAGGCTGTCAGTTATGTGTATAGGAGTACCTCATACACACACAGGCTGCAGGGGGCACCAGGAGTGGCACATCATTATACAGGCTGTCAGTTATGTGTATAGGAGTATCTCATACACACACAGGCTGCAGTGGGCACCAGGAGTGGCACATCGTTATACAGGCTGTCAGTCATGTGTATCAGAGTATCTCATACACACACAGGCTGCAAGGGGCGCCAGCACCAGGAGTATCACATCATTATACAACCTGAGTGAAGTTGGCCCCCCCACCTTGTTCAAATCAAACAAAATTGGTGTCAAACGTTTGTACTACGTTTGTGCTGGTTTGTGCAGCAGAAATTTTCGTTTGTGCCGCTATTGTTTTTAAGATTTTAATGAAAGTTTCCAGAGGTCATCAGAGGTCAACCAGCCCCCCCACATTGCCCAAATCAAACAAAACTGGGACCGAACAATTCTGCTTCGTTTGTGCTGGTTTGTGCTGCTCAAATTTTTGTTAGTGCTGCTTTTGTTTTGAATATATGAACAAAAAATTAAAGTTCAAAAGGTCAACCAGCCCCCCCCACATTAACCGAATCAAACAAAACTGGTGTCAAATGTTAGTGCTACGTTTGTGCAGCAAAAATTTTCATTTGTGCCGCTATCATTTTTAAGGTATGTTCAGGTGTTTAAGGTGTTTAGGATGAACTGGTAAAAAACCAACCTAGTGACACTTCCCTGGTTTGATCACCAGGGGGAGCTAGCAAACACATTGTACTTTGGAAGAAATGAACTCTGATGACCTCTGCAAAAAAGTATGAATATATTAAAAATGATAGCGGCACAAACGAAAATTTTTGCTGCACAAACAGCACAAACGTAGCACTAATATTTGACACCCGTTTTGTTTGATTCGGTTAATGTGGGGGGGCTGGTTGACCTTTTGAACTTTAATTTTTTGTTTATATATTCAAAACAAAAACAGCACAAACAAAAATTTGAGCAGCACAAACGAAGCAGAATTGTTCGGTCCCAGTTTTGTTTGATTTGGGCAATGTGGGCGGGCTGGTTGACCTCTGATGACCTCTGGAAACTTTCATTAAAATCTTAAAAACAATAGCGGCACAAACGAAAATTTCTGCTGCACAAACCAGCACAAACGTAGCACAAACGTTTGACACCAATTTTGTTTGATTTGAACAAGGTGGGGGGGGCCAACTTCACTCAGGTCATTATACAGGCTGTCAGGCATGTGTATAGGAGTATCTCATACACACACAGGCTGCAGGGGGCACCAGGAGTGGCACATCGTTATACAGGCTGTCAGTCATGTGTATAGGAGTATCTCATTTACACATAGGCTACAGGTTGTCAGTTATGTGTATAGGAATATCTCATACACACACAGGCTGCAGGGAGACCAGGAGTGTCACATCATTATACAGGCAGTCAGACATGTGTATAGGAATATCTCATACACACACAGGCTGCAGGGGGCACCAGAAGTGGCACATCGTTATACAGGCTGTCAGTCGTGTATGGGAGTATCTCATACACACACAGGCTGCAGGGGGCACCAGGAGTGTCACATCATTTTACAGGCTGTCAGTCATTTGTAAAGGAGTATCTCATACACACACACAGGCTGCAAGGGAGACCAGGAGTGTCACATCATTATACAGGCAGTCAGACACAGGCTGCAGTGGGCACCAGGAGTGGCACATCGTTATACAGGCTGTCAGTTATGTGTATAGGAGTACCTCATACACACACAGGCTGCAGGGGGCACCACGAGTGGCACATCATTATACAGGCTGTCAGTTATGTGTATAGGAGTATCTCATACACACACAGGCTGCAGTGGGCACCAGGAGTGGCACATCGTTATACAGGCTGTCAGTCATGTGTATAGGAGTATCTCATACACACACAAGCTGAAGGGGGCACCAGGAGTGGCACATCATTATACAGGCTGTCAGTCATGTGTATCAGAGTATCTCATACACACATAGGCTGCAAGGGGCGCCAGCACCAGGAGTGTCACATCATTATACAGGCTGTCAGGCATGTGTATAGGAGTATCTCATACACACAGGCTGCAGGGGAGACCAGGAGTGTCACATCATTATACAGGCGGTCAGGCATGTGTATCGGAGTATCTCATACACACATAGGCTGCAAGGGGCGCCAGCACCAGGAGTGTCACATCATTATACAGGCTGTCATTCATGTTTATAGGAGTATCTCATACACACATAGGCTGCAAGGGGCGCCAGCACCAGGAGTATTGCATCATAATACAGGCTGTCAGACATGTGTATAGGAGTATCTCATACACAAACAGGCTGCATGGGGAAACCAGGAGTGGCACATCGTTATACAGGCTGTCAGTCATGTGTATAGGAGTATCTCATACACACACAGGCTGCAGGGGAGACCAGGAGTGTCACATCGTTATACAGGCTGTCATTCATGTGTATAGGAGTATCTCATACACACATAGGCTGCTAGGGGCGCCAGCACCAGGAGTGTCACATCATTATACAGGCTGTCATTCATGTGTATAGGAGTATCTCATACACACATAGGCTGCAAGGGGCGCCAGCACCAGGAGTATCGCATCATAATACAGTCTGTCAGTTATGTGTATAGGAGTATCTCATAAACACACAGGCTACCGGGAGTGTCACTTCATTATACAGGCGGTCAGGCATGTGTATAGGAGTATCTCATACACACAGGCTGCAGGGGACACCAGGAGTGGCACATCGTTATACAGGCTGTCAGTCATGTGTATCAGAGTATCTCATACACACATAGGCTGCAAGGGGCGCCAGCACCAGGAGTGTCACATCATTATACAGGCGGTCAGGCATGTGTATAGGAGTATCTTATACACACACAGGCTGCAGGGGGCACCAGGAGTGGCACATCGTTATACAGGCTGTCAGTCATGTGTATAGGAGTATCTCATACACACACAAGCTGAAGGGGGCACCAGGAGTGGCACATCATTATACAGGCTGTCAGTCATGTGTATCAGAGTATCTCATACACACATAGGCTGCAAGGGGCGCCAGCACCAGGAGTGTCACATCATTATACAGGCTGTCAGGCATGTGTATAGGAGTATCTCATACACACAGGCTGCAGGGGAGACCAGGAGTGTCACATCATTATACAGGCTGTCAGTCATGTGTATCAGAGTATCTCATACACACATAGGCTGCAAGGGGCGCCAGCACCAGGAGTGTCACATCATTATACAGGCGGTCAGGCATGTGTATAGGAGTATCTTATACACACACAGGCTGCAGGGGGCACCAGGAGTGGCACATCGTTATACAGGCTGTCAGTCATGTGTATAGGAGTATCTCATACACACACAGGCTACAGGCTGTCAGTTATGTGTATTGGAGTATCTCATACACGCACACGCTGCAGAGGGTGCCAGCACCAGCAGTGTCACATCATTATACAGGCTGTCAGTCAAGCACTGGGGGTGTGGCTGTGCCTCCCACTCATGAATAAGCTCGACTGCTGAATATGAAAATGACTCTGTGTTTTCATGGATCGTCGAAGACAGGACTCTGATCTTCATATTGATGATTATGAGACAGTTATTATTTCTCTGTAGAACAGCAGGCACTGAACTGTAATCATGATTGTGTTTCCAGCCTTAATTGACAAAACCTCTGTAAGGAGAGCTCTTACTCCCTGACCCTAGTCAAAAGCCTCTCACTAAACCAGCTAAACCAGTTCCCTGTACTGTACTGACAAGATGCAAAGACATGGAAACAGCTCTGTCTAGAATTGGGAATCTGTGCCTTCTGGATTGGTTTAAATCCCGCATCATGTCATTAGGTTTCCTAAAAGTCATGCTTGGTGTTAAGATTGAAGCCTCCAATGGTAGCTAAAACAGGCGTGGTTTTCCTTGTTCCACCATGGAAAACTTATTTGCATATTTGCAAGCCTTGGGGGTGTTACATAATTTATAATAATGATTCCTTTATTTATATAAATTAGTCCCTGTCCTTTCTTGGACAGTTCTTTGACTGTTCTTTCTGCGTTTTTGTATGTCTACCATGTGTTTTGCTAGTTTCAATCTGCTTTTCTTCATTTCTGGAAGTGTAAGCAGCTGTGAAACGGATTTAAACCAGCCAAACGCATGGTTAACATACAAAAACGCATCCGTTTAAAAACATTCCAAAAACGCACCGTGTCACACCTCCCTTATTGTGACATTTTCTCCTACATTCATCAACTTCTCACCCAGATCCGCCAGGTCCAGTAATAGACAAGTAGGTGTTAGTTCACATACCATACAAATGTGCTACTGTGTAAATTAGTTGCATTATAAAGGTTATCTGATAATTTGAGAACTATTATAGCTGGATAAAGTTTGAGTGATGTCAAGACAGTCGTGACTGGTCAAAGTCTTAGGGATATTATATAAGAAGTATCAGCTTTATTTCTCAGAATTTTATACTGGGATCAGATCCAGTATAAAGTGTTGCAAATTTCAATGCCCGAGTTATGGGGGATAAATCACAGCCCCCATAGAGGTTTAGGGCACCTGGTCACGGTGCAGTGAGCACTTTGTGTCTCATCGCTCTATGATCTGGTCGGGCGGCCTCCCTGCATGGGACAGCTGTCTATGGGGCGCTCTCTCTCGTGCACCCCTCTGTATGCTCTCTCACGTTACAGTCCAGGAGGGGAGGACACCTGCACAAGTTTGTAGGTATAATCTGCAGGATATTCGGCTTTCGTAGTCTTGCTTCAAAGCCAATTTCACGCATTTAGGATCAGACTATGAAATACAATCTGTGTATTTCTGAGGCCGAACACTGAAAGAGACGGTCAGAGATAGAGAAGGTCGGAGACGGTCAGTGACAGACATTGGGCCACATTTATCACTCGTTTTTTCTGTTGCTTTTGCGCCTTTTTTTTCTGTTGCTAGCCGCACAGCAAAAATAAGCAGCTTTCCCTCATCTATCTTACCAAACCAGATGTTTTTAATGTATTTTGGGGGGCTGAAGGCATTTGTGAGCATATAGAATATTTTCAAGATCAGGCACTGTATTTGGACAAGAAGGTGGAGCTCACCATGTGTTCTCCAATCCATTCAGGGTAGTTGATGGGGTTAAGGTCAGGGCTCTGTTCAGCCACTTGAGTCACTCACCTCTAGACTCAAATGACCTGGCTCTTACTTATTGGGCACATGCAGGTATAGGAGGAGGATTGGCAACAACAAGAAGAAGAGCGAGATGGACCAGACAAACACAGACATAGGAGACAGCGGCAACAGTAAGTCTGTGCCCGAGTGCAGCCCAGATGTGTAGGACATGTAATGCTGGCATATATTTATATGTGCAGTATATTCATTTTTGGTATATATTGTGTTTTTCTACATTCATTGCAGGTATTTTCACTGGAGGGACATATTATTCTATCCTCGCTATATTTACTGCTGGTAGGCCTTAGTGTAGATTAAGTTGTTATGATTTTTAATTGGGGGGATCATTTAAAGGTCAGAATGAGACAGTGCAGAGACCCCTAACCAGGGTGCACCAAGATAGATAATACCTCACAACTTCTGGGCTAGAGAAAGATGGACAAAAAGCCCCCTCCTTATTTTGTAAATCTGTCCATTGAACCACTCCTTGCCCCTCCCTCAAACATAATATATTACTGTATTTAATGCCCCCCCCCCCATAGTATAATGCCCACTTATTGTGGCCAACCCCCTTCTGACACATAAAATGCCCCATAATGCAACCCAGAAACATACAATACCACTTCTTTACTTTTGTTCACCACTTTTATTTATCTCCACAAACTTATAACGCCCTAATATTCTGTACTCCCCCCCCCCCCCCCCCAGGTCAGTTTCATTGTATCTTGGCTGCGATTCATGGCAAAAACGCAATGAAATATCTGCAGTGGATACACTGCATTTCCCTGCAGGACCTGTGATGAGATCAAGAATCACATAACCCGCAGGAGAAAGGCAGCGAACAGGCACCAGAGGGAGTAGGAGAACATAAGGGGGATCGCTTTATGTGGAAGGGGGGGGGCCTGAGGGAGGTGCTCTCTGAATGAATATAAATCTATAAATTTAAAGGACACCTGTCATCAGGTCTCTGCCACCTGTCACCTCTACCTGTTGGAGCAACTCAAAAGGATCCCATCCCAGCCTTTATCTAGTTATTTCATACATTATTCATTGTAAAATCATCTATTTTTTATCATGTAAATGAGGCTGGTCACATGGTCAGAGGCAGTGATGTCACCCCTGTTACCCCTCCCCTCTCCTCCCCCTGCTCATGTCTGTGTGTAATGTATAGTAAAGCATGGCTAGTGTGTGTGCTGTATCTGCTGACATGCTGCATCCTCCTAATACACAGAGACACAGACATCAGCTACACAAGTACCTGACATGTTCTGCTATAACATGGCTGCCTGGAGCTGCTGTATCTCTCCTAAACACACACACACACACATGCACACACAGGCTGCAGGGGGCGCCAGCACCAGGAAGCACATCATTATACAGCCTCACATCATTATACAGGCTGTCAGTCAAGCACTGGGGGTGTGGCTGTGCCTCCCACTCATGAATAGAGTTGACAGCTTGAATATGCTAATGCTTCATTGGACATTTCACAGGTCATTTGCATACAGCTTTAGGACCTCATTGCTTAGGTTTACAGGCATGTAGAGGGACAATGAAGGGATAGAGGCAATGCTCTCTAATGGCAGTTTATGAAAATATATTTAGTTTAGGGGGTTATTTTGCATGACGGGTTCTCTTTAAGTGACAGAACTGACTCAAAGAATAAAAGGGGAAGCGTCATCTGGAAAGCTAAAGAAAGCTGGAAAACAAAATTACTGCAGTATTAAAAGGGCACAAGAACTGGGGGTTTGTTGTATCACAAATGAATGGAGCGGCAGGATGGACAAGCCATTCACTTTCTATAGTCGAGTCCCTCAGCGCCATGGATATGGCGGGGTGAGGTTGCATTGTTTTGTATTGTTCCGTCTTTCATATGAAAATATGTTTTTTACCACTCACCTAAAACAGAGAGGGTACCAGTAACCCGGACGCAGGTGTGGACTGGGCCTTCTTCAGAGCTGTGCTGTGTTCAGTGAAGAGATCTCACACATCTGTGCACCAAGTCCAGCTGCAATGTATGTTAAAGACAAATGCACCAGAACTTTCTATTACCGTATTTTTCGGACTATAAGGCGCACTAAAAATCCTTTGATTTTCTCAGATATAGTCCAGTGCTCCTTATATATGAACCGTACTTACAGACAACAGCTTCCTTGAACTGTGCACAGGTCTGACACCTGCTGGTCATTCATCCTTATAATCAGGTGCGCCTTATATATGAGCCTAGACATTTTAGCAGGCATTTATTGATGGTGCGCCTTATAGTCTGAAAAATACTGTAGTATTCTACGATTTCCAGAAATTGCATGTCCCATACTGTGTGCTGTTAGCCAATAAGCAACTTGCAACATCATTCCGTACACTGCAGCAATAGCATGGAAAATTCTTATACACCTGAAGTAAAAGCAAACAAACAATCTGTATTTTTTTTCATATCATTTTAATAGTATTCTTTAAAAAAAAAAAAAAAAAACACTTTCCCAGATAAAAAAAAAATTCTTCTAAATCAAACTGCATAAATGAAAATAAAATTATACGGACAGCATTATATTTTTTAAAAAAAATGCCCCAAGCCTTGCAAAGCATATGCAAAGTCCATGGTCAAAGTAACAGGGTGCTCCAGACTTCTTCCGAAAGAGTTGAGATTTTTAGTCGATTCCTTAAAAATCCTGATGATATGATGAATAGTAAATGTGAACAAATAATTAAAAAAAGCTTAAAATAGTCTCAGTTTCCTAAATATAAAATATGATTCCAGACTATATTTAAAACAATTTTTTTTTTTTTTTAAACTTGCCAACGTCCCTCAAAAATTTAGCATTAAACTGCACATTAGTAGCGGTCTGCGATGCTTGCGCCCTATCCACTGCCTACACGCGCGACATGTTACCAGATCGACAAAAGATTCTTTAAAACTGTTCCATAATAAAATAGCAGCATTCGGCTTGTAATGCCTTAGAGATTCGTGTAGTCTTTGTGCCCATCATGTAGTCGGATCAGTTCTCCAGATGCCACTGCTGGGCCGGGGAGCCATCGCAGATCGCCATGGCCACGTATCCCTTGTGGCTGAGGGAGTCCGTGAGCTTCAAGCATTGCCCCACTGACACTTGATACAGGCGGTTGTTTTTCTGAAGGAGGAAGAAGAGGAATGTTCTCATTACTAAATCTGGATACGAGAAGCCGTAAAAAAAAAAAAAAATCTCATACCTCGTAAATGTAGTCACAAATTGTACTATTCCGGGAACGTCATCTATGTACCCAAGCCAAGCCGTGTCTACAGCGTGGCAACTGGCTATGGGTGTGACCGCAGCGAGCGCGGATACACAACGCATCGGCACGACACACACTTACACAAGATTTGGAATTTTTTTATTACAGTAAATAGACTTTTTTTTTCAGTCTCAAAATTGTCTCAAGTGCTGAACTTTTTCACTTTAGCCCACATCCTCTAGATTCATCACAGGAACGTGCTAGACAGATTTATGCTAATTTTATGCTAATTTTGAAAAAAGAAAATCACAAATATGGGAGCAAAATCACTCCAGTCCCTTCCTGGCGTAGGAAACACTTTGTTTGGAATTTGGTGCACAAGAATTTGCGACTCTTCACCAATCTCAAATCCAACGCAGACCTTAAAGGGGTTGTCCCATTGCAGCAAATACATTTCAAAAACAAATTGTTTGTACGACGAAAAGTTATACAGTTTTCCCATTATACCTTCTCTATTAACCTCTTAACGACCTGGCCCTTTTTCGTTTTTTGCATTTTCACTCACTTTTTCACTCCCCACCTTCAAATATCCATAACTGTTTTTGATTTTTCCAAGTACAGAGCTTGTTTTCTGCGTATCGAATTGCACTTCATAAGTGACGGTATTTAATATTCCATGGCATGTACTGGGAAGCGGGAAAAAAAATCTAAATGCAGAAATTGGAGAAAGCATGCATTTGCGCTGTTTTCTTGTTGGCTTGTATTTTAAGGCTTTCACTGTGCGCCACAAATGACATGTGTACTTTATTATTTTGGTCGGTGCGGTCCCAGGGATAACAAATTTGTACAGGTTTTGTAATATTTTCATACATTTACAAAAATTAAAACCTCCCGTACAAAAAAAAAAAATCAAAAATCTTCATTTTCCCATCTTATGGCGCTAACAACTTTTTCATACTTAGGTGTAGGGAGATGTGCGAGGTGTAATTTTCTGTGAGTTTTGATGACGTCTTCAATGCTACCATTTTAAGGACTGTACTGCCTTTTGAACACTTTTTATTGAAATTTTAAATACGGTATTTCTCTGCATTTTCTGTTACGGGGTTAAACACTGGGAAAAACTGTTATATTTTGATGGATCTGACATTATGGGACGTGGCGATACCTAACATTTATAAAAGAGTTAAAATCAGACAGAAGTCCCGTGGCTGTCATAGTAACTAATCACCGCCCCCCCGACGACTTCACAGGACGCTGCGCCCACGCGCGGCTGGGATTAAAATGCCACTGGCAGGAGGAATTTAAAGGGCGCCTGCACCGACCACTAGTTTTACCAGTGGTGTTTGCTGCAATATGCAGCAAATGCCCACCCTGTATGGACTCAGCCTGTGAGCCCTTCCCATATAGGGGGAGCCAACGTGTGACATATGTCACACATCGGTAAGGGGTTAATTTATCTTGGTTTTCTAAATCTCTGCTTGTGGCCACTGTATGGAAAGCTTCCAAGTTTACTTCCAGTGGACAAAAATTTGAACATAGTCATGTGATGTCACACAGGTGCAAGAGCCGTTATATCCCTGATCATGTGATGTCACACAGGTGCAAGAGCTGTTATATCCCTGATCATGTGATGTCACACAGGTGCAAGAGCCGTTATATGCCTGGTTATGTGATACTAGGGAGACGTGCACCTGTGTGACCACTGGAAGCTTTCTATAGAACGCCAGCAAGCAGAGATCTACAAACCAGTGAGGAAATGAAAAAAATTGTAGAACATTTCATTGTACAAAACAATAATATTTATTTTCTCAAATGGGACAACCCCTTAAGGTGACACCTGAGGTGTTAATCAAGCTGTCTAAGAAACTTTAAATCTAGTCTCCACGCCCAATGGCGTTCAGCCGATCAGGTTGCATGGCTTCCCGTAGGGACAGGGTTTCGTTGTTCAGCTTCTGAATGATCGACATGTTCACAACCGCAGGATGTAGAGACCTGGGGGGGGGGGGGGGACACACTGGATCCCAGACTCGAAAGCGGGAGAATTTTTTTCAATCTTTTTTAACACAAATATAAACTGTAGTAGGAGACCCCAAGCTAATGGGCAGTAGTTATTCCCATATACCATTGGGACATGCACCGGTGATCGTACTTACACCAAACACCCACTGTTGTGATCCACCAGATCCATGACATTTCATCAGTCGTGGGGGATCTGAAGATCGTGTTTCTGACATATCTAAGCACAGCAGATTACTCAGGATCAGCTCATGTTCTTCATTATACGTCCAGACCTGGAGATGTCACACAGATGTAATATACCTGTTATATATTGTTATTCGGGAAGTAATTATGTACAATGTTATCTGGTTACTGATCATCACATAACTATCAGGGGCGGCTCACATTTCTGCTATTCCATTGGTTTTTTTTGCATCAGTTATTGTGAGCAGAAACACACAGAGTAGGTGTAAATCTTTCCATCATATCTTATGTTTGTAGTCTGCACACCGGGTTTGGCTCTCAATAAGGCCCCATGTGCTCAACCAAGCTGTACCTGGATGTAGCATGCAGCCAGGTGTGCGCTCCTCACCCCTCCCCTCTCCATAGGAAGCCGGACGGCCGCAACATAATTACAGAAAAAGATGTGTCTGAACCTTTCCGGCTCTGACACGGTGCAGTGGGCAATACGGCCATTCAAAAGGATGACCATTTTGCCAATTGAAGTGAATGTGGCCGTGTGCTCCCGTTTAAAAGGGTACAGTACAAGTAGCAGGGAGCCGAACTGATACAAAAAATCTGGCCGCAGATATGGTGCATGGATAATACATATTCTTACATAGGATTAGGGAACCTACCTGGTCAGAATCATTAAAGTCACAATCTTTGGCAACAACGAGCCCTCCCTTCTGGCTAGGATGACCCTGGGCCACAAGACACCGGTTTGTCTGCATGTTGATAAGCTGAAAAAAAAAAAAAAATGGACAGAGGTGTTTAAAGTCACTGCGACCAAGATAAAATGGTGTCACCATAGAAGGCGGTGACATATGGCGTCTATCTGTGGCTCCAGTGACCACGTTTGGTGTCGGCAACTAAATAAGGAAGTTCCAGATATTGTGATGGTTACAGCTTCATATAAGCCCCAGAGCCACCACGAGACACTGCCTTGTGACTGCTATGGGGTCATTGCAACACATTTCTACATATCCTATTATCAAAAGGTCATAGGTCAAAGGGCAATACTATGAAACGGTAAAATATATATAATCCCTTTAAATTTTTTTTAGTTGATGGAACCATAAAATAAAAGCGCTCCCTCATTACAAAGCGATATAGGAGAGATTGGAGAAGTGCTACTCATTTTGGCTCTGGTCCATTATGCATAATTTACATATAGTTTGTGTCACTGGGGTCCGGGCTAGAAGATGGGATGTGGGTTAGCGGTGGCTTTACATTTAATTAAGAAAAAGGACACACAGGTGAGCGGTCTTGGATCAAGACACATCTACTTCCTTACAGGTAAAGCTGGTGATCACATGATTGGACGGGAGTTGAGAATCATGTGATCACCAGCTTTACCCGTAGAAAGGAAGTAGGTGTGTCTTGATCCAAGACCGCTCACTTTGTTTTTAGATTTTAAGGGTGTTTTATCTTATTGAGGTATCCTGTTTGACTAAGAACTCATGATTTCAGTTTTAAAGGGAACCTACCACCACAAATCTACCTCTCAAGGTAGAACGGGTGGTAGATGCATGTATAGGACGTGAGGAGAGCCCTTTTTAGAGCTAATCCTCACGTCCCGCTATCTTTTTAAAATCTTTATTGCACTAATATGTAAAGAGGCTACTGGGGTGTAGAGAAGCTGGACATGGGGCTACACGTCACGGCTACTCCATGCCCCAGTAGCCTCTTTGTACCTCCAGCCCTGACATCTTCAGCGCACAGCTCCTCGTAGCTGCGCGACCTCGTTTGAGAAGGTTTCGGACCACTGGCCCCGGGCCTGCCAGGCAACTGGGGAGTGGAGTAGCCGCGACATGTAGCCTCATGTCCGGATACTCCACACAGTCACATCAGTCAGTCACATGCTTGTGACATCACTCAACATGGCCAGATTAAGGTTGGTGGGGGCACCTTGGCACAAAAACTGGTTGGGGCCCCCATTGAATGCAATCCAGACAGGGAACAGCAATCGCTATATACTGTTTCCCAGCAATAACTATATACAGCCTCCCTAGTAATCACTATTTATACAACTCCCCCCGCAATCACAGTATACAGCTCCCACAGTATCTGTCGGGAGATACGCGCGGAGCGGTGCGAACAAAATAGCATGTGAAGAACAATATATATGTGTGTGAAGAAGACATTGCAGATGTATGGAAACATCTGCAATGTGTTCTTCACACACATATATATTGTTCTTCACATGCTATTTTGTTCGCACCGCTCCGCGCGTATCTCCCGACAAGTAAGCAGATGTGCCGAACATCTGTAATCTATTCTTCACTGTGTTCTGCACTGTGTTTTTCACTTAAATGATCCTGTGTTCACTGTTTTTATTCTATTCTTCATTGTTCTTCACTGTGTTTTTTTAATTAAATGCTCGATCTCGAGCAGGGGAATTATTCATGTCACCTAGCAACCCATCCATTTAAAACGCATTGCACTCGCATTTTGAACTTGCAATGCTTGCGAGTGCAATGCATTTTTGATGCGTCTCCATAGACTTGAATGGGGCGGGAAAAACGCACGTGAAACGCAAAAGTAGAGCATGCTGCGATTTTGACGCACGTCAAAACAAACGCAAGCACGCGCATAAAAACAACGCAAATGAGGAAAGACCCATTGGAAACAGAGTGGGACAGAGTGCAATGCAAGTTCTGCGCGTCAAAAGCATGCGCAGAACTCGCGCGTGAAAAACGCTAGTGTGGAAGGGGCCTTAGGAAAAAGATGTTATACTTTACAGTTTTACTTTCAGGATTGAATCCAACTCGATTACTAACATCTACCAAATCCACAACACAACTTGTAGTCTTGAATCTGACCTAGGGTAAATCAGACACTTCTTAAAGGGTAGAGACAATTTTGGAGCCCAGTTCAATCCTTTGTATCTTTATTCATATATCCAACATGACAATAACAATCATTTGACTAAAATTATTTAGCTTACCCTCCCACGTTGTAGGATTTTGGGCCTTTTCTGGCCTCTATTGACAAATACAGGTGGTTGGGCTTTGGCATTGGGACCGGAAATTTGCATTTCAGGGTAAATATTGTCCAGATACCACTTAAAGGACTTGCAATTAAGTCTTTTCCTTAGGGCCACCCGCTCGTTGATGTCTCCGTAGTCTCTGTTCCTGAGCTCAGGTCTGAGGGCAAAATACTGTTCCTGATCACAGAAAAGTAAAGCAGGATTAGGTTCTAATGCAAAACAACTATAGTCCCAACACTGGTGTAAAATGGGACAACTGCCCTCCAACTTTTTGTGGAGAAAACAGATGGCTATATAGTATAATTATGGATATAAGCCACTACCAAAGGTGTCTGGTGGTATCTTCTTCCCCTCTTTTAACAATGTACTGATCAGCTACAGGAAATCAGACAACTTTATGAAACATATGGCCAGTTTAAAGGGGTTGTCTGAAGTGAAAAACGTGGCTGCTTTTTTTCCAAAAACATCACCACAGCCGACCATGGGTAGTGCTTGGAATTGCAACTAAGCTCCATTCATCTCTATACAGCTGCGTTGCAATACCAGCACAAACAATGGTAAGTTGGGGCGCTGTTTTAGGAAGCAGCCATGTTTTTTAACCTATGGATAACCCCTTAAGGGTGACTTTCAGGTGAACATTAAAAATGAAGAAGAGTGAGGGGATGCAGCGACTACTGGAAAGGTGATGGGATATGACTATTGGGACACACACCCACAATTCTGACATTGAGAATACATGCACACTCTGTCAGGTGTACATTATGTAATGGGGGTTTTAGGGGAAATTATTTTTGGCTGAAAGGGGTACAGCTGATATTTGAGGTATTGCTACTGGATACAGCAATATCCTAAGCAGCCACTGAGGGATTGTGGGGCAGTGATAAGTCTACTGATAATTCACTTATTTGTGGATATAATGAGAGCACAGGATCAATTTCTAGGGGTGAAGAGTTGTAGGATTTTGGCAAACCTTGTAGTCATCCATCCATACATGAGCCAGTCGTAAGGAATTATGAGCCATAGTGTCTTGGCCGCCAGGTGATCCATATGGACGTCTTTTGCGGAATATATGGCCGACCCTGGAGCATGGTACAATGAGAAGGTTCCCACCACACATCCAGATCTAAAACAACAGCAGAAAGATTCTAAAAACCCCAAAAAATTACATGGTAAGACTTGTTAACATAAGGCTTACAATAAGGATCTTAGCAAAGCTGTGGAGTAGGCAAACCAAGCTTTCAACTCTGACTCCACCAAAATGGTCGCCACACGTGGCCTTATCAAGCATCAAGTTGCATCCCGCACCCTGTTGCCAGTCAGAGCCCAATGAGCGCTTCCATAACTGATGACAGATCACTGATCCCGGAGGCTGGGTAGTGGCGAGTACAGCTGAGAAGTCATCACTGCTCTTCGATCCTCTCCTGATGCCAGTTGTATGTTTTGGGGTAAAAACACAGAGCAGAGCGCTCCAGGAGCAGGAGGACCCAGGAGTGCTAAGTACTTGTCAGCTGTACTGCACTGCTCCAGGTTCCACTCCTTCTGCTCCGGGTCCTGATCTATACAACTAGCGCTGTTGGTGCATCTAGGGTTTTGGTTACCGATGCAGGCAACTTAAAGAAAACCTAGCACTTTATATTGGTAGTTGTAACACTCAAATACCTTGCACCAGCTCAGGGCGAGCTGGTGCCGGAGCATATCTTCGTCAATTCCTGGAAACCGCCGATTCCTTTATTAAACAGATTTATACTTTATATTCTAAGCACGCTTCGGCGCACCATGCACGCGACCGTTCGTCCGCCTGATTAGGAAGTGCCGGAGAGCCGGTGACTTGCGTGCGAAGTTGCGAAGGGCGAGTGTGCCCAAAAGCTCAGTGTAGTCACCGGCTCTCCGGCACTTCCTAATCAGGCGGATGAACGGTTGCGTGCATGGTGCGCCGAAGCGTGCTTAGTATATAATGTATTAAACTGTTTAATAAAGGAATCGGCGGGTTCCGGAATGAATGAAGATATGCTCCGGCACCAGCTCGCCATGAGCTGGTGCGAGGTATTTGAGTGTTACAACTACCAATATAAAGTGATAGGTTTCCTTTAAAGTTGAGGATTACGACAATGCCGGCCTCGGACCAATAAATGTTGTTCACCCGTGGCCTAAATCCTTCGATCAGGAATACAACAGACATTTAAAATTTCATAATTTATATAGTCTATTATACATATGTGGAGCCTGAGTTGGTTCATATTATCGCAACTCTGACTTCACAGCCCTGGATCTGAGATCCTCCAGAACGCAATTCCTACAACTGATTAACCAATTAGTTCAAATAAAGCCAAGGTAATGACACAATAGATCACAAAGTCAACGTCAGTGAAAGGAGACAAAATGAGACTGTGGATCAGTGATGGATAATAGAGACTACAAAGCTTCATTGCCCAATAAAATCAAGCTGCTACCTGCCACATATGGGAACATGTGGAGAAAGGGATCCAGTTAGAGAAAAGGAAGGTTTGTATTAAAGGGGGAAAAATGTAAGCCTTCTGAACTTAAAGGAGTGGTCCAGGATGAAAACATGGCTGTGGTCTTTCAAAACAGAAACAGCGCAATCTCTAACTACAGGTTATATGTGAAATTGCAGCTTCACTTCAGTAAAACTGGAAGATCCCTTTAAGAATCAATTGGGCAGCCCTACCAGTTGACAGGTGTTAGAGACAAATATTAAATATATTAATAGGGTGGCAGCCAATCACATCGCAGCACCACCCAGCGGACTCCTAAGCAGAAATGTAAATGAATAAATCACAAGTTAAACTGGGAATTTCCTTTAAAGTATTGTAAAAAATTTGCTAATTTTTTCTTGGTATAAAACAATGACTGCAGAGTATACTGCATTATTAAATTTGACAGGTTTACTTTAAAAAAAAAATATCTGAGATATGAAAGTTTTACAAAAATTCCCTAGTTACCCGGAATGATATCTCCAGATTTTCTCCACCCCAGATGTCCATGCCGCTGTCATACTGCCCAAGTGTATTAAAATACTCTCTGTCCATTGCGAAAAGTCCTCCTGCCATTGTAGGAGACCTGAAAAAAAGCAAAGTACATATAGATCATACATGCATTATGACTACAGTAAAGCGAGAGTTTGTATACAATATTAGCTTTCAGCAGATTGTCACCTTCGGCCCACATTTACATGGACGTATGCCCGCCTGGCCATATTTTACGCGCTCACCATTGAAAATGCTCCATGGCTGTAAATACGGCTGAAGAGCTTTTTGCAGCTACGGAACAGTACGGTGAGAACACACGTGGCGCCCACCGGACCATTCCGTGTGCCTATTGCCATCTATGGAGATGCACGTATGGTGTGGCTGTACATACACCCCCTACACGGTCGTGTGAATTCAGCCTTAGGCTAAATTCACACTGCCGTGAGCCCGCCGCACCGTAGTACGGCGGGCACACGGCAGCGCGGGGAGAGGAGGAGGAGGTGAGCGCAGCTCACCCCCGCCCCTCTCCATAGGAATTAATGGCGCACGGCGCCGTAATACGGGGGAAGATAGGTGTCCTATCTTTCCCCGGGCTATGGAGCGGTACGGTGCCGCACCGTACCGCTCCCGTACAGGGCCGTGAGCCCATAGAAGTGTATGGGGGACGTATATCGACCATACTGTAGTGTAGCCTTACTCTGTATAGCATTGTACACCATGTAGTGGCCACCTCAGGTTACGACTGCTCAGACTAGGGACAGCTACTATACAATGTACTAGTGTACTTCAGGCATGCACAGCTTTGTACCCGGTGCTACTTAGTGGGAGCATCACTTCAGCTATCAGTTACTTAGTAATCGCAGATCTGTGTAATCATACCTTTGTGTGTGTTAGCAGCAGGAGTACAGATCTTTCACAGATCATAGAGTCCAGCTACAATCCTGGAATATAAATGCATTGTAACAACACGCACAAAGCTATAGTTGCGCAGATCACCAGGGCTTCTACCTTTGGGATTTAAATACATAGCCACACTCTTATAAAACATTGCTAATCTTGAATTTCAGCTCTGCCCCACTCAGAACCGTAGGGTGAGCTGCGATACCAACTGAGAAGAGGAGTGGCGCTGTATTTGGATCAAATCCAGTCATTATTGCTCCCCTCCCCTGATTTCTGAATTATACATGGACAATATTGCTCCACCACAGAGCTAAATTAATATCTAGGAGGGTCATGTAAAACCACAACGTAAAATCCTATAGAAAATACAATGATAAAATTACAAGGATGTCAAATGCAAACAAAATTATAAGACAACAGATTTTTAGTGCAGAATTCTAGTGGTTGGAAACAATAGAAAATCTGGATAAAATCTGCAGTAGATTTGAATTTCCTTGCCGTGTATAGAAGATCTTATAAATCTACCGTAGTTGTACAATAATACAATATAAGGCGTCAGGTCTTCTACACACCAGAACTTCTCCGAGGATGATACGGACAGTCATACAACTCATGTGATGGAAAATACTTGCACCAAGCATTACCAGAAATCTCATTTGTAAAATTATTAGTTTAATTGCAATTTGTAATTTAATCACAGACCAGACGACATCTTCAAGTGTTTGATGACTTCTGGGAATTAGATTTTTTTTTCTGCATAGCTAGAAGTTCTGGAAAGTTAAAAAATCACTTCCATATTGCAGCGGTGAATTTATAGCGCTACAGATAGAGCGCCAACAAAACCACATAACATTTTCCAATACACAATCCAGCTAATAGACCCAAATATTATCCGTTTCTTAGTCAAATTAAGCCATCGGATTCCAGATTGCCGAGAGCGCCAGGTCAAGCGTTCACATTACCGAGTGTCAGCAATGGGAGCCATTGGCTGTGTTTAGGACGGAGCATGGGATATTTCCAGGCTGCTCCGATCTGGGACACAGAGTACAAAGACAGGAATCCGATAATACGGACTTTACAAGAGGAAAACAAATCTAGAGTTCAGCTACTACAGCGTGTGCATGATTGCTTTCTTACTTTGCCAAACTCCACCGCAAAGTAACATTCCTCAATCCGCAGGCTGGATGTCGGCTCAGGCCACTAGTTAGGGGTTAATAACATCAGCAGATCCACAAATTTAAAGAGCGGACATCAAACAAATCCTTTACCTAAACGGTGCAGTGAATCCATCAGGACCTCCCAGATCAGAGAGGGGCACAGGGTCCCACTTAAAGTGGAGCCCCCAATTAAATCCACCACGCACGACAGGAGAGGAGCTGTACATCAAGGTGTCCGCGCTGATGATGTCAATGACTGGGCACACCACCGTCTTAGGATTTTCCTTGATGGGAGTGAGGAGAGGCTGTAACCACATTTCATTCACCTCACAATGGCTATCCAGGAACACCAGAACATCACCTGAAAGTACAGAGGAGGAAAACATTACAGGGACCCCGTCACTAGATTTTGACCCCCCCCCCCCCTCAGATTAGATATGAAATGTTCTTTGTAGAATGCCATCTTTTATGTTACCGGTTTAAAAATCGCCTCCAAAGACATTGTAAATTAGCTGGAAAGAGTCAATTTTTGCCTGAGATGAGTCACTTTTAGAGGATAAAGAGGAGTGTCATTTCAGATGCCTAAATCTCGAGTTCTATAGCAGCTAGAACCATGGTTCTATAGTCATTGTACAGATGAGAATCTCATCTTTCAAATGGCATCATGGATGTGGTCTTGGTTAAAGACATAATTGTAAATCGGATCTTTATCTACAGCCCATATTCCGATTTCTGTCTTTTAACTGCCTATATCTTCTGTTTTGTAGATCACAGATACACAATCCTGGTGCACAAATATGGTCCTAGCTGCTAAAGATGGAATCTGAAGTAACATTACCTCTATAGCCTCAACGGGCTCTTCCACACTTGCTTTTCAATTTTTTAAAACATCAGTGTTTTTTCAACGACGCCCTCATTTGGGCTTATGGATGCTTTATTACACTGCAGTTTTTTTCTATTAATCAGTGGCCTATGGAAACATTTATAAAGCTTCTCCTTTTGTTCACCGACAACATGGGCTAAAAACTAAAGTGTGAGAAACCACATTGAAACGAATGGTTCCATAAGGAATCAGTGAAGATGTGACAAAAAGCAGGCGTGAGAGAGCTCTAAAAGTGACTCATCTCATGCAAAAAAAGTGACTCTTTTGAGCTCACTGCATATTTTTGAGGCAATTTTTTTTTTACAGGTAAATGGGCGAGATTTAACATTAACCCCTTCGTGTCCGTGGGTCATTGATGCCTTTGCAGTTCTGTTATGCGCTTCTATTACTTATTCTAGCGGAGAAGTATACAGGTGGTTACGCACTTCCTTTGGAAACGTTTTACATAATATAGCAAAATTCGAGTAAAAAAAGTTTTGATATCAAGGTGCCAGGGTTCAGGAGATATATTTGTTTGAAGTTGGCCATTGTCGTGACGTTTATCAAATGTCCTTTCTGCACAGGGCGTGTGCACATAGGACGTGTATAGCCGTCGTGAAGGGTTGAAGGAGGGATTTCTAGAAAGGACATGTCCTACCCTACCCCAGGGGCTAGTAGTTTAGTGAAGTAAAAGCTAATTATAGCGTCCCTTCAAATAAATTTAACAAGACAACATGTCTCACTTGTTTGGAATAACATATAGACAGAGTGAAGTACGGTAGTTCTTTGGGTGCCTAAATGGACCCAACAGGTTCCCTTTGATTAAACTACCACAACGAAGATGGTTGTGAACATCCAAATTGTGAAAGTATATATGTTCCTATGTTTTTTTGTGTGTTGATACCAGGAGATTTAATAAATCTCTTCTATAAAATACAATTAATTGCCTCATTGCAACTATTTAAAGCATAATGTAGGGTAAACTCCCTACTTACTGCCAATGAAAGGGGGGGGGGGGGGGTCAGTCTACAATATTCCTACCTGTAGCATGAGAAGCTCCGACCATCCTTCCACGAATAAGTCCTTCCCTCTGTTTGTTCCTCACCAGTTTCACCTTGCTGGGTAGGTTTTCCTTAATGTAATCATCTAATGGATCCCTCAAATCACCTGTCACAAAAAAAGTAGATGCTAGGATCATTGTGCAAGGATTTCAGAAAAACACCATCACAGCCATATTGGTTATCACTTTATTTTCTCAAATAGACCATGAAATCATGGAGGCGGGGGGTTGTTCTTACTAAAGAATGGTGCAGTGGATTAAGCATGTGTGATGCCGCACTATTTACTATCTAGCAGTGTAGGAAATTGCTGAGCACAGCGCTTGGTACATCCCTTTATAAGTGCCATCCACCTACTGAGCAGCTGGCAGACATATAGATATAGGGGCCAATATCATTTAGGATAATGTCACATCTTCACATAACTATAGATATAGATAATAGATTAAGAGCAAATTCTGGACTTCAATCCAGATGTGATACGACACAGACATACTGACATTAAAAGGCAGACAGATTCCATAGGAGTGAGGAATAAATAATACAAGCATCCATCTACTTTCAGGACTACCCTGAAAATAAAACCTGCCATGATTTTTTTTTTTAGTCTTCAGTGGAACCATCAGTCCTACTCCAAAAATGATCCCTAGTTAATAAGTTAGAAAGTATGACCACAAAATGATTCATTTTTTAAACGATAAAATAATTTACTTTGAATATTGATGTCTTATAATCTTTATCGTTTCCAAATATACTAGAAATAAAAAAGGAGGCAAGTATTTTCTTAAAGAGGACCTGTCACCAATTTTCACCACCCTGAGTAACAATACCTGCTAATAATGGGTTAAGTCCTCACCTTATCACCTAAAATTAGCTGCTAGTGGGGCACTGTACCTTTATTATAGACATTTTACTGATATGCAAATTTGCTTTTGTGACTAAAGTCTGGTATCTGTGACTCTTCTCTCTCCTAGGCTGGCAGTGAGCAACGCCCCCTTATTGTGACTGACAGCTCTGTGTCTCTTCAAATCACTGCTCTGCCTCCTTGCACTGTCTGCTAATATTCAACTACAGGCATATAAAGCTCTATGTACAGATGGGAAATATTGAGTCATTTTCTTTTACACGGTGCCTCATGTTACATTCATGACATGTGACCAGTGACATCATCACAGGTCCTTCCGCTTTCTATGAATAGCAAACTGTACACCATGCATGTGATCACATGAAATCACAGCATCCTCTATGCAGAGAAGTAGAAATCCATGGAGGCTGCTGTGATTTCATGTGGACAGATACACGCATGGGGTACAGTTTGGTATTATTAAGAGGCTAAAGTACCTGAGATGATGTGACTCTGGTCACATGGCATGAACTGTGACCTAAGAAAGCATAAGGCATGGGGAGTATTAGCTGGGAGGTGCCAGCCAAACAGGACATGCCCCCCCTGATGCCTGGGAATATAAGATAAAGGGAGATATATGTGGATGTAAGCGAAACTATTTTTAGCTAAAAGAAAGGTGTAAGTTAGCTATTAGAGATCTATAGGAACCTGTCGTGCATATGTGGTGTCAGGTCCCCCCCTCATATTAGGCTGACACTTCCTGCCCTGTGGAGTTCACTTTTCAGTCAACAGCTCATGACTATGACAAGCAACACATATATCCCAAGATCACACATTAAGTGATGGTCCTGCCCCTCTTTGCACCATTACCTTCATAAAGGTCATAGAGCATGCTCACAACACTTCCCATAAAAGTCAAAGAATAAGACCAGTTTGAAGGTTCCTCATCGTTCATGTAGCTGCTGTAAAACATATCTCTTAATGCTTAGGAAAGATGGCTTTCCCGGCAGAAAATAATAAATCTGCCATCAGAAAATAAAATCTGAACTAAAATTCAGAGCATTGAAAACTTAGTTTTATGATGGTTTTTAATAATAATTATAAAAAAATTGTAAATAAATTATTTTAAAAAAAAAACCCAATCCTTTATGAGCCTAGGTTTTCACGGACCAGTATGTGAGCCGACTGCCCAGAGTCTTTTATTATTGTCATCCGTGTGTGAGTGAAGCGCCCCCTGCGGGTGACACATGGGCTGCAAACAACAGGAGGGATGATACCAATAATAATCATTTCTCACCTAAATCACTGTTATCGTCCACCAGTAAGATTTCCTGGAGAAGATTTGGCGGTGTGCGGTCCAACACGCTATGGACGGTTCTCAGAAGAGCAGAAAAGGCTTCGTTGTAGAAACAGATGACGATGCTGGCGAGGGGCAGTTCTGTGGGGTAGATCTTTTTAGCACACCTGCCAATGTAATAATGTAATGTATGAGAACAGTGGAATCGGAGGACTTCATTACTTATGGACCAACATCACATAAGCAACAATCCTGACTTTGGAGTCGGACGGGTGCATGTACTATATTTTGGCAGATTCACGGAGTGGCCACGAATCTGGCTATGGAGGGAGGAGGGATGAAGAGCGCTCCCCTCTCCCGGCCCTGTAACCGCCTGGGATCCACTTCAGATGAGCACACAAGCGTCTGAAAGCAATAAAGTTGTTATCGAAGTGCAGTAAACAATCTATGGTGGGTGGGTAAATATAGCCGAGACGCAAATTCTCCAATGGATTTTTACGCCATACTTAAATGGAGTTTATTCACTCCATTGCATTGGAGTGCAAGAGGTTACACCGGGAATATGTAATAGCCAGATGTTTGGGGAAAGAATTCTTCAGTAGAAGCAGCTGTTGTAAAGGATGTATAGTTTATATACTGGGGGTGATCATATGGAGTATATATGTGAGGAATGCGCTGGTGCCATGTGATCCTCAGCTGTTGTAACGTCTCACATCAGAGAAATCTAATGCACAAATACTCCCTTTTAATTTGTCATATTGTCACATCATAATGCATAATCATTGGTTAGTTAACTAAAGTGGTATGACCCAAAACTTCCAGACATGGAGGCCTTTCATACAGTCTGCAAAGAAACATTATACTAAACCTTTCGGATGATGTGGTAAGAATTGACTGCAGCATATAAGAGGTTAAACTCTCAGGGTCATTGTTGATCTCAGCTGTTACAGCTATCCTGCCCACTGGGCTCCGGCCAATGATGGCACGGGGGAGGGGGGGGGTCAGCTTCTGAGCGGTAACTGTACATCAAAGTGCTGAAGAGAAAGAGGCCGCTATCTGCTCCAGTACACATGTGAGGCCAGAGCAGCTGCTGATTCTCTGAACTTTTGCCCATAAAATCCTATTTAGTGTCGCTATTACTGTACAACTACAACAGAATAAGTATTGCCGGCCATATGATAATTCATGGAAAAAGATCAATCACTGCACAGTAGGATTTTTAAAAAGTGGACAATGAAGCTGTTGTTCTGATGTGTTAATAGTCACTGGATCATGTTAAAGGGCTTGTCTGATTTAGAAAAACCCATCTGAAATTCTTTATGAGGATACCCTGGAGCCCGGGTAGCACGTTCTTCCATGGGTTCACTGTGTTTGGCAATGAAAACAATTGGGGGTACTGGTACAACCCAGCAACTAGTGTAACCCATAACGTAATGATCCGTTTAGTAAAAGCAGAGAGCGGATCTACGGCTCAAAGCTCATCTTCTAGTAACTAAATACTGTTTCCAGGCTAGGTGGGATAAATCACTAAAACCAGCCTGCTGGGACCCCCCCACCGATCATATGAATATGGACCCCCATTAGAACGTAATAACACATGCAGGTGTGCCGAGGATGCACTGGGGAAGTTTCCGCATACTGCTTAAATAAAAAAAGTACCATTAAAATCCATCATGATAAACCAGGGACACTTACTCATATATTCAGGCACCGTGACTGTGGTAATATTCCTGTATTTGTTACCCATGCCCTGTTCCCATTAAAAATGCTAATGTTACCAGAGTTCCTTTGTGCTGTAGCTTCACACACTGTGTAAGGTACACTGCCCCCTCCCACTGTGTGAGATTACCGTAGACAGAGGGAGGGCATGATGAAGGAGCAAGGTGTAAGGTGAAACATGCTCCTGGACAGTGTAACAGCCTGTAAAGCTGCAGCACGGAGGGGCTCCGGTAACACCCCCAGAGCCCTTCTGGACTGTAAGCATAATTTGATAATTTGATTTTAGAAGGAAGGAGGCCATGGATAATAAGTATAAGAAGATTACCACAGTCCCGGTGCCTGGATCTATGAGTAAGTGCCCCTGGTTTATCATGGATTTTTTTCTTTAACAACCCCTCCCCTCTGCTCTGATTGACTACTGCAGTAGTCACCAGCATTTGCTCAGAGCTATGGGAGTTGTTTAAAGGAAACCTACCGCTTGAAGGTGAGCTGGGTGCCGGAGCTGGTGCCGGAGCTTATTTTTGTTAGTGTTTTAAACCGCGGTATTGCGGTTTAAAAAACACTTTTTAAACTGTATAGCCGGCGCAGGCAGGTACGCGCTCGGCGCTTACCATGCGCGCGTCTCTCCTTCACTTCCTATGTAGCCACGCGCATGGTAAGCGCCGAGCGCGTACCTGCCTGCGCCGGCTATAAAGTTTAAAAAGTGTTTTAAACCGCGATATCGCGGTTTAAAACACTAACTAAAATAAGCACCGGCACCAGCTCACCCTGAGCTGGTGCCCGGTATTTCCATCAGAAACCTGCCACTACAAGTGGTAGGTTTCCTTTAATGTGATCAGCTAAGAGAATATCTACAATTATAGAACCAGGGAGTTAATAAAACAGCTCTGCCGGGCTTCTACAATTGATCAAAACTGTTGACCGTTTCCAACAGAATATTATTGCTTGCTTCTCAGGAACCACAGGTAGGATCAGATTCCATCCAGTGAAATTAGGGAATTCCATCAGAATTCCTCTTTTGGAATCCCTCAAGACAATACTTCATCCCCTCCTTAGCTCTATACACGGCTCTTCCTGGAAACATGATATATGGTACCTGTGTCTCTGCTAAATTTAAATAACAATTATCAAATCGCTATATTTTATGTGACTAGGACTTAAATTATATAGACCGTATTTTTTGGACTATACAACAACTTTTTTTTAGCAACAAATAAATCTCCCTCCTGATCGCTGTCCTGGTGATCAGATGGGGAATTGACAAAGTGCTTCACAAGATCTTCCAAAGAGCAGTGCCCTCTGCATGTGCACTCTCACTCTCCCGGCCATCCTAGGAGTGACTTATCACATGCTCCCTGCATCACTGCAAGGTCAATAAACCCTTTCTTACTGCCAGGAGATTGCGGGGTCTGAGATAGGTTATGAAGTAGAGCTGTGTGTATGGATGGAGCTGTGCTAGATGTGTTTATGTAAGTGAATAAATATACATATAGATCTTTGCGAGTGAAAGGATGTAGTAGTGTTCTGTGTGATTATACGGTTAGTATTTGGGACATACTTGGAATCTCTGGTATCCGGGATGTCTCTGTGATAGCCCAGTCTATTGCTTATCAGCATATTGAAGGCGTGTTTCTGATAGCCAACATCCCGCACATCTTGGTCTTGTTCATTGAAGATCATACCTATAAGAAAAATACATAAAATTCACTTTATGCATTTGGCCATTACACATAGGGGGAAGTAGTGGATCTGCTGATGGAAAAACAAAGAACTGGACTCTGCAATAAGTAAATAACTTGCAGAGATTTTAGTTTTTGGGCAAGACAAGTATCTGCTTTTAGAATGGATAATACCTGTACATTAACCCTTAGGCTACATTCACACGATGTATGCCCGCCATACCGTAGTGCGGGGGGCATACATCGGCGCTGCGGAGAGGAGCAGGGGATGAGCGCTGCTCACCCCCGCCCCTCTCCATAGGAAGATACAGCGCACGGCACCGTATCACGGGAAAAGATAGGACATGTCGCGTGCACCGTACCGCTCCCGTACAGGGCCGTGAGCCCATAGGAGTGTATGGGGGACGTATATCGGCCGTATATACGTCCCCCATACATGTGTGTGAATGTAGCCTAATTGTAGTGGCATATTGTCAGGTAAGTGCCGTCTTCGGTGGATGTGTATTTTAGTATTTATTGCAATTTTAATGTTTTACGAATAAAGATTTGTATTTTTGTATAGTATTCTGTTGCCAAGCTTACTCCAGACCCTTCGTATTGGCGATGCTTTTACATTTTTGGTCATTTATTAAGTATCTTTACGTTTTACAAACACAATACAGTGCTACATTCAGAGCCGGCTCCAGGTTTCTGTAGGCCCCTGGACGACAGAGACGTAAAGTCACATGGCCGCATTAATAATTCAGTCTCCTGTTCCCTAAAATATTCCCTAGGTTATCATACCAAACAGCCCCCCCATGGTTTTTTTATATACAGCCCCGTGATTGGTATTTTATACAACCCCATGGTTTCCTTTTGTACAGCCTTATGTGGGCCCCCCCAGCAGCTCTGGGCCCCAGCACTTGCTCAGGTATGCCCAGTGCTGAGGCTGGCTACATTAGTAAAGTTTTTTTTTTTTTAACTGCAGTGTATACTGGGTGCATGAGACTATATCACTGTACTAATCTGCATGAGTGGTAAATGTTATGGTACAATAGGTTCATAAAGAATAAATCACTGCAAAACAATAGACTGCACAATGTGAACCAGGCAACGAAAGTTGAGATTCTGGGCCAGCTCACATTCACTGGGTATAAATATATTGTGCTTTTGTATAAAAAATTAAGGAAATCCACAGTTTGGTCACAACTCAGGATGTGTAAAACCTGGGCTGCTCCTCCTTCTGGGGTTAGGGGGACATCAGGAGACCTCCGGTGTCATAAGGTCTGTCGTCTTTTCTGAAGAACGTGTGAACTAGTGTCCATATAGAAGGTCGTTGAGACACTTCAATGACTAATAAAACATAAGCCTTGTAAAAACAAAAATGAGGTTTCCCCTTTGGAGATTTGTCTGGTGCGTTTTACTCCAAATTTGCAGCTTGATGTGGGCGGATAAAAGGCTGCCCTATATCTCATCGATGGTGGTCTACAGGCCATACTACTTGAGGTTTCTAGACCACAAGATCTCTCTGTTACAGGAGAGAGGCAGCCACATCACTGGCAGCAGAACACATGGTCGCATGGTTTCTAAAATTCTCTCTTTTATGTGAAATCTCACCCGTTTCCAGTAAAAAGTCTCCCCCCAAAGCCAGGCAAATATGACTCTTCTCACCTCGTTTTCATATCAAAAGAGTCAAGTTTAGTGGTTGCAGAAGTCCCTAACTTTGGCTCTATAGTTGTTTTTTTTTCAAGTCATATAAAAGATAATGTTCTCATCGCTCAGATCTTTGTTAGCCACTGATATATGGGCTACTAAAGGCATAATTGGAAATGCAAGCTGATAAAAGATCCGGTTCCTGCATATGTTTCAACTGACTGTATGTTCAGTTTTGCCGCTCACAGAAGCATAAGAACCTGGTGAGATCTGAAAGATAAGATTCTCATTTTTTAATATGACTAAAAAAAGCCAGTTTCTAGATACTAAAAAACAGAAGATAGGGGGTTCCAAAGTGACACAGCCCCTGCAACCACTAAACTTGACTCATCTCATGTGAAAATGAGATGAGAAGAGTCAAATTTAGCTGACTTTGGGGGAGATTTTTTTTAATGGGCAAGATTTCACATAAAAGAGGGGAACTCTAAAAAGTACATTTCATTCCTAAGAGACAAGTAGTTTAGTGGCTTAAAACCTGGTGACAGGTTTCTTTTAAAAGGCTACATCTTCATATAACTAAAATAAAGCAGGTTTTCCATATGGATTTCTGCATTGAAATCTACATTGGATTATAGCACTTATACGGATTCCAAAAAATCTCAGGAATATGCAGCTCAAATTGGGTCCTAGTGTTAACGGGGTGGATCCTTATCCCCTATCCATAGGATACCAATCTGAACATTGGGGGTCTGATTGTTGGGACCCCTGCCAATCACGAGAACGGTGGACCAGTTCTCACTAAATGGAGTGTCCCATCACTTCATTCAATACTATTAGATTGTCGAAAATTGTCACTGTACAAGTGTTATTCCATATCCTGTTGGATACCAAACTTTGTACAACCAAGCAAATTAACTTGTACAAGCCAAACCAGAGACCCACATCTGCTATTTCTGGGTTCTCTTATCAGTACAGATCGAGGTTACTGGGTAGTGGAGAAGATTCCTTAGATGCAGGTCATGGAGGAGGGGAAGGTACTGGATCTAATTTCTTAATGAAAAAATAGTATCCCCCCCATAAATCAGAAACATGTCAATATGTGATCATAATAAATAATAATATTTATATAGCACCATCATATTCTGTAGCGCATAACAAATCAATGCCAGAGGAGCAATATTTTCTTTTGAGGTTCCCCCCATTTCACCCCTCAATTATTCCAATTGAGAGGATGAAATCCTCATTGAAATCTTGGGTTTGGATAGTTTTTTTAGAAAGTGAAAAACTTCACTGTACTCCATCATGGTGTTATACATTTCTGCCGCTGTATACATCAAGCTTTACTTTGGTTTATCTATGTATGTTTTTGTTTTTCAGGCTCTGAGCCAATATCCTGCGCTTTCCTCCATTGTTTACCTTAAAACTAAAAAATTGTGTTTCCTTTTATTTGGGAAACAATAAACAGTGCATAATAATGTATCCAATTTGTTGTATCGACACTAAACAGATGAAGAGAAAAGGGAACTAGAGAGGGGGAAACATGGTCCATGTGACAGGCACATGGTCAGGACCTGCCCATGATTTGGCCGCATCAGTGACCAGGATTGTGAATATACAGAACCTCTTCTATTTCTTAATGAAGAGGTGGAATTCATCCTGGTAAGTTCATGTATCAGTAGCTGGCTAGGATGCATGCCGTGTATTTCCGGAGTTACTACCCAGGTATGCCTAGTTTAATTTATCTTATGCCAATTTCTCTGCAGCAGATTAGCTGTGACTAGGACCACTGCCAGCTGTGCCGTCTACCTCTGCTCCAACAACGGAAGCTGAATACAGACAACTTACACTTGTTTTACTATCATAACTTGCTCAGCTCCAGGGTGCTACATACTGTATGCAAGTAACCCACACCGGATACTACACATAGAGGCATAACATCTTACAGATTGCTGAGTTAAAGAAGAGGGGCCCATTTACTGGACATGAATCCTAAGTAATTGTAGGGAACATAATAGTCAGAAGTGGGGGAAAAAAAAAAAGCTCAAAATTTGTATTTCAGTCCCCAAAAATAAGATATATACTGCACTTTACTAGTCAGTGTTCATATAGATGGCGATAATGAGAAGCTATGTGCATCGGGAGGAAAGTTCTTATCACCTCCCCCTGTCCCTATGAAAGCAGGGTTAGTAGTAGTAAAGGGACTCTTTAATGTCATCAGATATTAACTCATTAAACTACCAGACCCGTTAGGTAGGGTATAAAACGTCCTTTCAAAAATTCTATTCTTTATATGAAATTCGCCTGTTTACCTATAAATAAATCTCCTCCGAAGTCATGGGACAATGGGCAGAGAAGAGTCATTTTTTACCCGAGACAAGTCACTTTTAGAGGTTGAAGAGGGAGCACCTAGAACCACACTAGGACGTCATAATAAAGGTAATAATCTCATCTTTCATAAGACATCAGTCTTGTGTTTCTGTGAACCAGTGACATAGTTGGGAACTGGATCTTTATCGGCAGCTCACATTCCCAGCTATGTCTTTAACTGATTGAATCTGCCATTCTGTACATCACAGAAACACAAGCCTGATGCAATTTAAAGGTGAGATTACTATCTTTAATATGACACCAAAAGTCTTTCTAGATACTATAGAACTGAACATAGGGGAGTCTGTAGTGACACTAAGCAGCCTCTAAACTTCATTCATCTTAAGCAAAACATAACATTTTCACATGACTTTGGAGGGGATTTTCTATAGGTAAACACACAAGATTTCACATAAAAAAGAGGGAATTCCAGAAAAGACATTTCATACCCTACCTGAGGGGGGTACTAGTTTAATGGGGGAAAATCTGGTGACGGGATCACTTTAAAGGAGTTCTCTCACAAAGAACACAATACTGGGGGGAAATGAGCTGATTGTTGGGGGTCCGAGCACCTACAAAACACAAAAACAGCCCCAAAGAAGTGAATGAAGATCTAAGGATCTAAGAGGTCGGAGCCTCGGCAATCAGACATTTACTCAAGTTTAAGTTTTAGTAGGCAAACACCTTGTTCCCCAATATTCGCCAATAGTAAAGAGTCACAAATGTCACAATAATTTGCAGCTTTGACCAGCTCATCAGTGATGTTCAGCTCTGATTCAACGTCTCATGGGACAATTGTATAGAAACTAACAAAAATATTAATTTTTATTTTTTTTACGCACTTACCCATTTCCGGAGAGAAGTTCCCATTGGTTTCCACAATGTTCCCTACGTGATTTCCCATGGCATCTCCCACGCGACCCTTAGATCCATCGGAATCCATCCCGGCTGACTCCCGGGATAAGCGGGGGTATATTTTTTTGGGGAAGGGTTTGTAGGGCTCCAGCCCCTTGATGGACACATGACTGATACCTTGGCTCTCTTCGCTAAAGTTGAAATAAATAAAGAGCAGAAGTGTCCAGGTCACGGAGGTGAAGAGGCACCCATAGCAGAAACAGCGGAGAGCGGCACTGCCCATGGTAACCCTAGCATTGTCGAGGGTCCATCCTCCAGTCCCTGATTACAGAAAGGACAAAGATTAAGAAAAACACAAGGCACTGCAGTAATGAGTAATAGAAAACCTGAGCTCACCCCCAGGGATCATGTGAATATGTGCAGAGGGCAGATTAATAAATGGCTGTGCATGACCCCAGCAGCCTCTTACATATTAACTGCAAGTCAGATGATACCGGGGCACCTGCAGGGGGCGCTATTACGTCCATATTGTACCTAGTAGCCGCACACAGGGAGCCCCGGGCCCCTGCACCAAGCTGCTTACCTGGGGCCCCTTCCAGAGTGGTCTGAAGGCAGACTGACCACCGTCTCCTCCCACACAATGACGACACGTATAAACCACGCCCCTTATGCCGTCTATCCACCACGGCTAGGCGTGACCAGGAGAATGACGTCACCCAGCTTAGTAGCCGACTGCCGCGTCTATCAAACTCTAGAGGTAGACTACCGTCCTACATTTCTGTCCCCTGCACGTAGCCATATTTGATAAGCCTTCTCACCTGGAACGCAGAGAATCGGCGCTACGAGAAAATGGCTATCGTTATTGTTTTTTTGTTTTTTTTTTATGTTTTATCCTATTGGTGTTATTTGGCCGAATGAAGCCAAAATTAGCGTTGTTTGTGGGGTAATTTTGTGGAAAGTGTAGAAAAATGTAAAGAAAGAAAATAAATTCGTCAAGTTGCACTAACATTTAGTGATAGACTAACATTAAATAGATGTGTAAAGAGTTTGCAAAGAAAATATTTAAATAAAATACAATAAAAGTCATTTGTTTCAAGTGATAACATTTAGTTAGGGATCAGAAAGAAACAGGTAAAATTCAATTGTGTTATAAAGCAAGGTGACGTGAGCCACATATAGAGGGACATTTATAGGAGCTTGTGCGCCAGTTTTTATCGTGTACAGGCCCAGAAATAACAGCAATGCCGAACAAATTGCCAGGCATTCTGATTGTTTTCCTCTTTACGTTTGGGTAGGCTGGGACGCGGCGTTCCTGCTCCACATCTGGGCACTGACTATAGCCTGCGGACATTCATGACTGAAAGTTTGTAGGTTTTGGCGCAATCCTTAGCCGGAGCCTCCTAACTTTATCATACACCCGATAAATCCCCCACATAGGGCGTTTTCACATACAGTGGTTATGGAAAGTATTCAGACGACTTCACTTTTTGGTCCGTTGCAGTCAATTAGTAAGATCAAAATAGTTCTTTTTTTTGCTCATGAATGTGCCCCATTTTGACAGAAAAAAAAAAAATGTAGATTTTTCTGCTATTTAAAGGAAACCTACCACTTTATAATGGCAGTTATAACCCTCAAATACCTTGCACCAGCTCAGGTTGAGCTGATGCCAGAGCATATCTTCATTATTTGCAGAAACCGCCATATTCCTTATTAAATTGTTTTATTCTTTATATTTCAACCACACTTCGCCGCACCAAGCGCGCAACTGTGTGTGCGCCTGATTAGGAGGTCCCGGAGAGCCGGCGACGTCACCGAGCTCTCGCACACTGGCGCCTGCGCAACTTCAAATTTTTATCCTGGTCGGCTTTGCACGCGAAGTTGCGCATGCACGAGTGTGCTCGAGAGCCCAGTGACGTCACTGGCTCTCCTTATCAGGCGCACGCGCGGTCGCGCACATGGTGCGCCAGAGGGCTCTGGCTGGTCCAGTCAACAACGGTCACAGAGTTGTTCTGAAGCCACTTTCATTTTAGCTGTGGGCTTAGGGTCATTGTCTTGTTGGAAGGTGGACCTCCGGCCCAGTCTGAGGTCCAGAGCACTCTGAAAGAGGTTTTCATCAGTGGTACCTCTGTGCTTGACCGCATTCATTTTTCCTTCAATTGCAACCAGTCATCCTGTCCCTGCAGCTGAAAAGCACACTCTGCCAGAAAGCCCCGACTGGTGGAGGGCTGTAGTGATAGGTGACTTTGTGGAACTTTCTCCCATCTCCTTACTGCATCTCTGGAGCTCAGCCACAGAGATCTTGAGGTTTTTCTCTACCTCTCTCACCAAGGCTCTTCTACAATGATTGCTTAGTTTGGCTGGACAGCCAGGTCAAGGAAGAGTTATGGTCATCCCAAACTTCTTCCATTTAAGGATTATGGAGGCCACTGCTCTCTTAGGAACCTTTAGTGCTGCCGAAATTCTTTTGTAATCTTGGCCAGATCTGTGCCTTGCCACAGTTCTGTCTCTGAGCTCATTGGGCAGTAACTTAGACCTCATGAATCTCATGTGCTCTGTGACCCGTGAATTCTTATATAGACAGGTGAGTCATATCTAAAAAATTGTACATACACAGATTATTTATAAATATTCAATACATTTTATTATTTCATCACATAAAATAATCATCATCACAAAATTGGGGAGGTAGCGACACAATGGGAACCATGAGTTAAAAACAGTGTATTACCAGCCATTAAATAAGAAAAGTATCAAAGACATACAATGAAAATCGGCATGGTAAGTATGGTAAAAGGGCCTACTATTAAGCAGCTCCCCTTGAGAAAGCCAGTTGGCGAAACATGTGTCGGGGTCGCACGGTGTATTCCTCTCTCCCCGGTATGGTAACTAGACTTTGGCTCTTTTTTGGTTCTTTACTCATTTGCTCATATTTGTACTCAACTGGTTAATACTAGGCCGATTTTCATTATCTGTCTTTGATACTTTTCTTATTTAATGGCTGGTAATACACAGTTTTTAACTCATGGTTCCCATTGTGTCGCTACCTCCCAATTTTGTGATGATGACGAAATAATAAAATGTATTGAATATTTATAAATAATCTGTGTATGCACAATTTTTTGGATATGACATACTTAGAGCATCGGATTGAATAGTGGCACCCGAACTGTTGCCCTTATCCTTAGCTCCCCACCTGTTTGATTTGAATAGACAGGTGAGTGCCTTTCACAATCAAGTCCAATCAGTTTAATTAAACACAGCTGGACTCCAGTGAAGGAGTAGAACCATCTCAAGGAGAATTAGAAGGAAATGGACAGCATGTTAGTTAAATCTGAGTTTCAAGGCAAAGAGTCTGAATACGTATGACCATGTTATATTTTGGTTTTTCTTGTCTAATAAATCAGCAAAAATATCTACATTTCTGGGGGTTTTTCTGAAGATGGGGTGCAGAGTGTAGATTAATAAGCAAAAAAAAAAAAATTTTGATCTTACAAATTGAAACAAAGAGTGAACATTTTAAAGGGTCGGAATACATTTCCAACCCACTTTATGTGGGATTTATATGTCACAGAAAAAATACTTGGGTGGGACTTGGATTTAGGCTACTTGCACACAAACGTTGCAAATAACCGTTGTAGAAAAACAGATGTTAATGTCCATTTTTTTCAAGACTCATTTGCATCAGTCTGTCATCCGTTTTTAAGGGATAATCGACTATGAGTGATCCCATAAAAACAGATCTGATTAGTAAAATTAGTAAAATCTACCTGTTAATGGATCGATCTGCAGTTACCTTTCACCCAGATTTCCTGTCAAGTTGACAATGGGCAAAGGTGATCATTAAAATGTTTGGGACCATAAACCCCAGCTGTGTAAAGATATACTGGTGTTTCAGTAGTGCCAAACTGCATGTTAGATTGCATAAACATCACAGGGCGAAATGCAATAGTTATATGTCTGTCACCAATGGGTGACTGTGCACAATTCATCTCCGCAGTGGTAAACACATGATAATTATCACTTCTTGCTAGGATGTATTTGATATTTATACAATATGTAGTATAGTAGCAACCTAGCCAATAGTAATATTTCACATTACATCCTCCTGCATTGTGTACAGGCATTGCATTGAGAACAATGTAATCTTCTTCACTACCACTAACAGATGTTTATATCACAAGAAGGGGAAGTGCAGTGTGTCCTTGACAGTTCACTGGACTGCTGGACCCTCTAACACCTTGGGCCCCATAGCAGATACAATGGTTCTGCAGTTATAGTTATACCCTGGCATGTGACCTACTTGATGTCTCAGGTCTATAAACCCGAAGTAGCACTTGCTTCAAACTACTGATCGGTGGGGGGTGACAGTTACCATATTTTATTTAGTATTCTATCTCATCATAATCAACATCTGTGTCAGGTAATGTTCTAAGGATGTGTGGCTGATAGAAAATACTATTTGAAGGTCAACTGAGTTTAACAGGTGGGCATCTATGACCAAAAAAGTTATATAGTGCATTTTTAAGAAACAATTGTTATGTGGACTTCTGTGGAAGAAACTGTTGTTATGGGCACCTCTGGTAGACACTGTACAGGGGCATCTATGTTTAACACTTTTGTAGGGGGAAATGTGTGATTTGCAAGAAAAATGCTAAATTAGGGATTTATTGTCAAGAAGAGATCTTTTGTGATGTATAAGAAACACAAGTGTGGAAAGAAACATTTTGGCATTAGATTAGATATATTTTTAATTTTTTTATTGACTTTTATTTTAAGTATGTATCAATCTAAAGTATTTGCTGGAAACAGCCACAAAAAGCTATCAATTAGTATGAGGACTTGAGTTAAAGAGTGCCAATTAAAGTTAACAATTAAAGGGAACTTGTCACCAGCTTTTTAATTACAAAACTACCAGACCCCACAGGAAAGGCATCAAATGTCCTTTCTAGCATTCCGGTGTGAAAACTCGCCTCTTTATCTTTAAAAAAAATCACCTCCAAAGTCATGTGAAAACGAGCAGAGAAGAGTCTTTTGCCTTAGGCCGGTGCCACACGCACCGCTTTGTCAGCATTTGAGAACGCAAACGCAGACAAAGCCGCACCCATCGAGGCGGCCCGCTGCCCGATCGCATCAGCGTTTCTATCGATTGGGAATGAGCCGCCGGTGTTTTGTGTTAATTTAATGCAAAACACCGGCGGCTCGTTCCCGATCGCAGTTGTTTCCATAGAAATGCTGATGCGATTGGGCCGCGGCCCGCCCCGGTTTTCAAACGCAGACAAAGCGGTGCGTGTGGCACCAGCCTTAGATGAGTAACTTATAGATGCTGGAAGAGGAGTGGCACTTCACATGGCCATATTTTGAGCTCTGTAGTAGCTAGCTAGCTACCTACCCCCCATAGTATGGAATGTGAGCTGCAAATAAACATCTCTGCTCTTACATAGCACAAAGAATCAGAACCCTGCAGCTGTTAACAAGATGAACCAATGTTCTATCTGTTAAGAGCCCATGATAGGGATATCAAAAGTGGACCTTCACTATGCTACAAAACCAGAGATACAGGGAGTTAGCAAAATAGTTGAGAATGTGAGCTGCAGATCAGGATCAGATTACCAAATATGTCATTTAATTGCCTGCATTTTGTAGCACATAGAACCACATCCATGATGTGATTTGAAAGATCAAATTTTTATCTTTACAGTAACTCAAGTCAACCATGGCTGCTAGAGAACCCATGATAGGGGCATCTGAAACAACGCTCCCCCTCCATCCCATAAAAGTGACATTTACTCTTCCCCCTCTTCTTAGCTCATTTGAAGCATATGACTTTGCAGCAGATTTTTTTTTATAGGTAAACATGTGAGTTTCAACAAGAAAGATGGAATGTAAGAAAGAATATTTCATACCTTCCTACATGACAGTGCTGGTAGGTCAGTTTTCCCTTTGATGTCTGTACATACTGCTGTGTTACATATACATATAGCTGTAATGATAAATATTGATGCAGCTCATACAGGTACAGGCGGTCCCCTACTTAAGAACACTCGACTTACATACGACCCCTAGTTACAAACGGACCTCTGGATGTTGGTAATTTACTGTACTTTAGTCCTAGGCTACAATAAACAGCTGTAACAGTTATCAAAGGTGTCTGTAATGAAGCTTTAGTGTTAATATTGATTCTTATGACAACCCAACCTTTTTAAAATCCAATTGTCGCAGAGACCAAAAAAGTTCTGGCTGGGATTACAATGATAAAATATAGAGTTTCGACTTACATACAAATTCAACTTAAGAACAAACCTACAGACCCTATCTTGTATGTAACCTGGGGACTGCCTGTATACTATTTCTCATACACCTAATTGTATATCAATGATTATTTATTAAATATTTTTGGAAAACTCTTTTCTTAGAAAGTTGCTTTGTGTTCATAGTACTGGGTAATCATTAAATGGTAAGCACCGGCATTGCTGGACACAGTTACAAAAAAAAAGTGACCTTGGAGCTGTTATCTTGTTTAATGTAGACTATGACCTACAGAGGTAGGTGTAGGTCTAGGGTTCCTTGGACCAATCAGAAATTAGATCAGGGCTACACTGTGACTTTATGTAGTGTTAATAATTGATTTTTCACCATAGGACTACAGATGCAGTCCAAATTAATGGTATAAAGTTGCAATATATGCATTAGGCTACAAACATAGAAACATGCTCAGCCTGTTATTTCCAGACTGTACGGTGGCAGGATTTCACGGACCAAGTACTTTGCATGAGACAGGATTCCTAGCATCATAGTCATATACAGTATGATGCAAGGAATCCCTGCTTTCCCGAGAAACAACTGCATCATGATTACAGTACAGAGCTGTTGTCTGGAGGTTTTGTGACGATTCCTCGCATCATATATAACTATGATGCTTGGAGTCCTCAACACATTGATTGGTCCATGAAAGTCTGGGTTTCACATTTATGACTTTTTGACCTAACTCTGATGGCCAAGTTGTATTTACACACAACAAAATGTGCTGGTTATGTATATATGATATGTTAAAGGTGCTTTACGCTCACAAACTCTTAGGGTGCGGTCACACGTCGCGTTTACCGCATGCGTTAAAAAACGCATTGGAATAGCTGGAGAGTGATTTGCCTAATTAAACACCTCTTAACACTTGTGTTTACAAAACGCATGCGTTAACCGCGATGTTAACGCATGCGTTAACAATGCGTTAACAACCGCATGCGTTAACCGCGATGTTAACGCATGCGTTAACAATGCGTTAACGGTTGCGTTTTGTAAACACAGGTGTTAGCAGCTGTTTAATTAGGCAAATCACTCTCCAGCTATTGCAATGCGTTTTTAAACGCATGCGGTAAACGCGACGTGTGACAGCACCCTAAATAACCTATCCATAGTATTAATGGGTGATCGTTGGGAGATCAGCTACAGGCGTGATTGGGTTATAAGACGCATTGCCAGTTTTAAAGTGACAGTGTCCCATTTCAGCAATGATGGGATCATGAAATGCATATGGCTATTGAGGCCAGTAAAAGTGGTTCGGAGGCTGTAAAAGACCAGTGAGTTATTCCTGTCTAGTAAGGACCATAAAGCACTGGGACTGGGCTACTGGTGCTGGAAGGTCTGCTAAAAAGGTGAGTATCATCATGTTTTTTCATATATTTCACATTATGCAATCCCCCACTTCTATTAGTATGTTGGGAAAGCACTTTATTCCACAATAAGAAGACTGCAGTGGTTAGTGATGGTCTCCGGAGTCATTATAAATCATTCGGGCTCTTTATTGAGTCAGGACTTGCACCTACAAGGAAACATAAGAGTAACATTTATTATAAGTATTAACATTAATTTACGCTGCTAAAGAACAGTCAAGATTACACATATCTTCATTTTTATGGGTTAAAAGTATTAAAAAAGGGACCTTTCATTAGATCTACCAACTACCAATTCAACGGATCCTGGCACAGTTAGAATTTTTCTCTGGCTCTTCACCAATTCTCTATCAAGGATCCAATATGCTAATGAATAGAGGTGGGAGGATCCAGAACTTTCAGATTGGACCCAGGATTTGGGTGCGTCCCATGTTACCCGGACACATTGCTTGTTGTGATTGGCCAGGGATGCCCCCTTCCCTGTGCCAATGACAGCCATGGCTAGGGTCTGGGTCACCCAAATTGAAAGTTGACCAACTGTCAACTGGGTGGTCCCAACAAGAAGGACATTCTAGGCCCTTCTGCATGACTGATTAACATATTGGATGCTTAAAATGGCACTGATTACTCCAGACAGTGGATGGGGTTTTGGAGGGTGGGGGTTATGAAAAACTTTGGTTAAATCAGTGGAGCAACACCAACAATTCATGCATGCATCTGTGGAAATTTTAAATTTGATGTAAATTTTGACTTTTTCACTGTGGATATTATTCCCTGTGTGTTTGGTGTTAATAGAAGGGATACATTTCACTCTTTCTGGTAAATCGATTAGGAACTCACACTCTACCCCATGATGCAATTTCTGGACTAAATCGCAGTCAACTGAAATTCAGTCTCTTGAAATAGGAATAGAAGTTAGTAACTTTGGAGCTTGTGTCCGGAAAGTCATGCTTCAACACTAGATCCATCCTCACACCCCCACACTGAAATTATATGTGCACAAATTTTACGACTTATGCGGAATGGAGTGGGCTCAATGATGATGAATAAATAAATGCTAATGGAACATTTCTTTGGCAGAAAGACGACATTTATTACAATAATGAGACATTTATGCAAGAAATCATCTCTCATGTATTGCTCAATTGCAAAAGTTAGGAGATTAACTTCCAATAATTGTATATTTTGAGACACGGAGGATGCTACTGTGAAATTTTATAAGGGATGTTAGTACAAGTAGTCAGTATAATGGTCAATATTTTAAGCTATCTACAGTCAGAAGAGGAGACTGTCTGCTCCAGCACAGGACCATCCAACTGATTAGCATATTGGTTACAGAAACAACCCTAAAACTATGTTAACCACTTAGTGACCAGCCTGTCTTGGGACAAGATGGCAAAGTAGTTTATGGCATTTTTTTCTCCCTCTCCATAATTTTTTTAAAATTACAGTCATCATGCAGAGGTCGCATTAACACATCTACAAGTTCAGCACAGTCAGGTCTGGAGGGGAAGGCGGCCTCAGTCATAGTCTGGGAACATAAGCAGCTGCCGATGCCCATGGTGTTTTCCCAGTGATGTCACAGTCCTATGGACTTAAATCACTGGAGACCTCCCTGAGTGTTCGGAAGTGAGCGGAGGCTGGGATAGACACAATGGGGGTCATTTACTAGGGGCCCGATTCGCGTTTTCCCGACGTGTTACCCGAATATTAGCGATTTGCGCCGATTTCCCCTGAATTGCCCCGGGATTTTGGCGCATGCGATCGACTGTGGCGCATCGGCGCTGGCATGCACGCGACGGAAATGGGGGGGGCGTGGCCGAACGAAAACCCGACGGATTCTGAAAAACCGCCGCATTTAAAAAAAAAATCTGTCGCAGAGCTTGCACTTACCTTCACTCAGCCCGAGCCAGTGAACTCCAGCGCAATCCTTAATTTGGAGAAGATTGGGTAAAAATGCAACACTATGCACTATGTATTTTTTTCTGTTTATTTGGCATATGGCAGCTGTTGACTACACTATCACAGTACAGGCGCGTCACACGGCTGAGGATGGGTCTGTATACATCGGTGTAATTGGTAAGCCCCCAATTCTGCTGATTCCAATCAGTGTGTCCCCAACCTTAAAGGAGCCCTAATGAACTAATTGACTATCCATAGGATATGGTCTTTGATATTAGTTTGGTAGGGGTGCTGCTATAGTACACACTGCAGGAGCTTATTGTGTTGCACTCTTGCATGAGGATTGAACTCTGGACTTCTGTCTTACAGTGACCTATGCTATTAAATAAACATTTTTTTGGTATAAAAAACACCTTTAGTACAGTTACATTTTTACTTTGGGGCGGAATATAACCTGATTTTATTTACCCAAGGTTACCTATGTACCATGACTCTCCCATGCTAATTCCCCATCGTCTTTTGTAGGCAAAAGTATATTCTTTCTGTAAAGTACCTGCCAAGGTTTGCAATATACACAAAAAAGTAGAACTTCATGTATTAATTCTCACATAAAAGATGGTATTTAAGTTAAATGTATTTACTCCACACCCCAAAAATAAAATAAAGTAGAAGGATACTTTGGGCAGATGTGTGATGTGTCCATACAACATAGGACTAAGATGTATCCCCCTGCTTATATAGTGGGAAAGGTTGTTCTGTTCCTCGTCCTCCTCCTGATAGCGGGAAAAGGTGGGAACATTAGCAGCTGCTGATGCCCATGGTGTTTTCCCAGTGATGTCACAGTCCTATGGACTTAAATCACTGGAGACCTTGGAGTGTTCGGAAGTGAGCGGAGGCCAGGATAGACACCATGGGGCTTATCTACTAAGGGTCGTGGATCGCACTTTCGTCAGACTTTCCGATGTTTTCCGATCTGGGGGAGGGAGTTTGCCGTTGGATGATCCGACTGATTCGGACTGAGCGCAGGATTTTTCAAATTGTGTCACAAGACAATGCACTTATATGCACCAGGAAGAATAAGGTGAACTCTGGTGGACCTGAGCGGGGAAGGGACACATGCAGGATATCGGGCGCATGACCTTAGTGAATCGCGGCAGAGTGCATTATCACCGGACAATGCACTTTCGGTGAACTCCATGGACGCGTAAGTAAATGTGCCCCAATACTTTGCATCCATCCCCCATAGACTATTATGGCCTCCACTGAAAATGTACGTCACTCAGTAGGAAGGAGCATCCTGTGTTTACTGCTGGATGTGATCCATACTGTGCCGACGGAGGAAAAAAGGATGCCCCCACCTTCTACATGTCTATAGGTACATTTAGCGCATGCGCCGGACATAAATGCTGAGGGTATTAAAAAACTGTGATATGAATATAGCCTTACTAATTCTTTTGCATATAATTGGTCACCAGTTTAATGTTGACTAAGGAGCAGGACTTTATACACCACTCTGTCACTAGTTATGAGCTGGGCTGACAACCCTCCTTGATTACAAATCTTTCGGAGACTTGTGTATTTGCACACAGCCACAGCCTCAAAAAAAAGAGGTTCAATGTTGATGAAGTAAAGACCAAAAATAACAAAAAACCTCAAGCCAAAACAAATTACTCAGAAATTTGGTTCCTCAGCTCTGTTCCTCTAAGGGTCACAGTAGCTTTTAACAGAAGGTCTTTTGTTGCAACTTGAGATTAATATTTACAGAAGAAGCGCTGAAACAGTAGCTGGTATGTACCACATAGACCCACACACAGTCATGGACTGGATTACACTTCATGTTTGAAGGATTGTCAATAGAATATGAAAAGTGTTCTAATAAAATTATACTTTTATTGATACAGCGCCACTTTTTTCTGAAGTGTTGTGAAATATGTCAGTCCAGGAATATAAAATGACATAACATACAATGATACAATATGAGAGGGACAATTTACAAGGAATGTGAATAATGCAGCTTGAACAAGGAAGTAGATTTTTTAATACTTTTCCACACAGTTTACAAACCACAACAGGAAATACAAGGCGATCCCCCCTTATTGATGTAATCCATTTTGCTCTACTTGAAGCAACACTGTAAAATCTACAGAGCAATCTGTAGGGACATCATTTTCACTAAAGACAGGTTGCAGAAATCCATTACAGCTGCATTGCAAATTCTGCTTTCTCTAAGCATTTGCATTACAATATAATTGTGTATTATAACTTACCTTGCACCCTGACAGAATCCTCTGTGTAGTCCCAGGGGTTGGGCTTTGGTTTGAATGCATTTCAAAAAACAACATGTGACTTGTCTGTGCTCCAGACTCCTCAGCTCTCAGCCCCCACCTTTGTACCTCTGTGCGCCTGAACTATTTGCTCCTGAACTCCAGTATCCCTGTAAATAAATGTGTCCCTATAATTTTGCATCACCATTTTCCAAGCTGCATAACTTTTAACTTTTTTGACTTTTTATAAAGTTGTTTGAGTGCTTGTTGTTTGCAGGATATATACTTTTTGTGGATCTATAGAGATCTATTGCTTTCCATGACAGGTTCCATAATTTTTTTCACGGACAACAGATCAGTGGAAAACAACTGAAATGTTTAAACACCCATAGAAGAAAATGGCTCAGTAAGGCATCGGTGAAAATCACTGAATTAATGCAGTGAAAAACAAAGCCAATGTGAAAGAGCCCTAATACAGAAACGATAAACATGTAAATGACACAAAAGAAGTTAGTGGAGAGAGAAAAACAAGATTGCGCTGCTCAATTTTCATAACGTTTTATTCTCAATATGATAAAATGATGGACATTTTTTCCCTTCATCAGGTCTGATATAAAATCTCCTGTTTCTTATATAGTTTGGCCCGGAATCTTCATATATTATAGTTGGAATAAATATTGGGGGGGCCGTGATGGAACCTTTGTACCGCTGGGCTGGATGAATGGTATTACTTAAATTGAATTATTGAGAGAATTGCGAGGCGGCATGAATGCTGTGTAGAACTCGAGCCCCCGAAACGTGTTGTCCATCATTTTATCATATTGAGAATAAAACGTTATGAAACTTGAGCAGCGCAATCTCGCCCTGTATTTCCTTCTCCACTGACTGCATCCAACCGATACTTGTTCAAGTTCCGGATATCAGGTTTTCTGCAGCAGCTCAATACAACACTCGATACATTGTCTGCGTTTCTACCATTAGCCGTTAACGTGCCAGGTGCTATTTTGTTAAGCCACTGACATTGTCCCGCGCTGTGTTATTTTGTTCTTTTGATTATTCATTTAAAAAGAAGTTAGACAGCCTGCTGTGCCAAAATACATTTATATTGGTAATGCATTTTTATTGTAAAGTCATAAACAGGAAATAAAACAAGAGAGAAACGGCTCAGACCTGCCACAAACAAATCTAATAATTGTTACATTGTCTGCAATGATTCAATTGACTTCAGCGCCACAATGTTAAATTATGTAAAATCT
The DNA here is from genome assembly GCF_040894005.1 of Engystomops pustulosus. Classification (NCBI taxonomy): domain Eukaryota; kingdom Metazoa; phylum Chordata; class Amphibia; order Anura; family Leptodactylidae; genus Engystomops; species Engystomops pustulosus. The sequence continues at coordinate 176,821,963 of NC_092415.1, read as the reverse complement.
GTGAGCGGCAGTGACATCTGGCAGGAAAATCCTGATGTGACCTCACACTTCTGGAAGAAATGTTTTTCTGATTACTACGACCCTAATCTGCATTTATTCTAATCTCTGTGCTGCAGCTTCACAGGCTGTTACACTGTGCAGGAGCTCTTCCCCCTCCCACTGCGTGAGATTACAGGAGGCAGGGGACAGTGTAACAGGTTCTGAAGCTACAGCACGGTGTAGCTCTGGTAATGGACCACAGAGCCCTTCTGGTTCATTATCGAAAATTGAAAAGTTGATTTTTAAAAGAAGAGAGGCCGTGGATAACAAATATAAGCAGATTAACACAGTCACAGTGCCTGGATCTACAATTAAGTGTCCCTCGATCTACAAGTAAGTATCATGATGTATTTTTACGAAAGGCATCCTGTGTGTCCTTAGCAAGTGACTTTTGTCTCTCTGTGATGAATAGACTACATTGCAGAGAATAACACACAGACCATTTTTGCGGACACTCGGACCAAAACTACTTACACATCGCTAACACATTTACCACTAAAACCGAGAACAGGACACATTCATTTGCGGGTAGCCTAAAACAGAATTTATAGAAAGCATGAAAAGACATTGGGGCACATTTACTTACCCGTCCCTGCGTGATCCCCGAGTGCGATCCCCGACGAGAATGCACAGCTGCCGCGATTCACTTACAGCGTGCGCCCGATATCCTGCATGTGTCGCTTCCCTGACCAGGTCTGACGGAGTTCACCATCTTCTTCCTGGTGCATGTAAGTGCATTATACAATTTTAAAGTTAAATCCCACGGTTTGTCCCAATCCGTTGAATCGTCTGACGGCCCGCCCCCTGATTTGTGTTGCAAAAAAACCCCTGTTAAATGCGGGGCAAAACGGAAATCGCCGGAAAACCTGACAGAAATGCGGTCCCCGCGGACCCTTAGTAAATGTGCTTCAATATTTTTTCAGCTTTTTTGAAGAGCTCCATAACATCCATGTATCTTTCAGCACCGTTTCCAACCCCTTTTTTTAACCATGTGTCTGAAAACAATGCAGTGCAGGCCATACATTTAGAAATATGAGGTCCAGACCTAATATCGCTTGCCTACTGGAAAGCATTCAAAAGCAGTAAAAGTACAGACGGCATCTTCTACAAGGAACTATTAGAGGAGCTTCATGTAATTGATTATTTGCAGAACCTCCAGAGTTCAATATTAACTGTTATTGAAGATTCGGCACAATCCCAGCAGATGTGGACGGATGGCAAGCATGATGCAGTAACTATCATTGTGCGCCATATTAGTTATTTTGAAGCTTTAACTCTAGGATGTCCTCACTCATTCCAGGTTTTCCTGGCACAGCACTGATTCGGAAGATACTGGTGTGGTGCCCTGGGTGCTCGTTGATGGAAAGGGTCACCAATAAACAACTTCTGTGTTAGATGTAGAATAACAGAAATGAACTGAACTATTGTCTGGGTGAAGCTGGGTTCTTAGCTACAGCTCTGCTCTGGTGGTAGATTACATGGTAAGAAGAATAAAACACAATAATATGCTAATTTATATCATAAGTGACATCAGTTATAAAGAAAGCAGCTTCATCTACAGCAGATCCAAGCAAAATCTAAATAGTGGGAAACATGGACTTCACTCCATGAAATGTAAGTCATGAGATTTTAACAAAAATGTATCTTCTATTGTTCACTCTAAGACCAATACCCCAAACAGTCTGAAAATAAAGTGTAAAGAACAGTGAACCATTGACTAGTGTATAATGGAGTGTTACATACTTCTTGTCCCTGCTGGAGATTTAGATCATGAATAATTGCCTGGCCGGGGAATGATAAGGATTGTAATATGTTTTTCATCTGTTCTGCACATGACAGAAGACTCGCTGCAAGCCAAAAGGGTTCTAATTCCATCTACTGATGTAATGAAGACACAGTTAATAAAGAAGTCAACGATGGACACAGCAGATCTTTGATGAAAACCGAAATTATATCAACACATGGAACTTCAAAATAGTTTACAACGAAAATAGATTCTAGTTCCTGGAATGCAGTCTTGGCTACGTTCACAAACATTGTATCATTCAGGCAATAATCTTCTTAAAGAAGACAAAATACTATGCGTAACCGGGAGTTTTATATTTTATAGAAGATTAATTTCACCTTTAATAAATACAACAGTGTTCTCCGCTTTCTGCCATTCCCTTTTTCTTAGCCTGGTGTCACATGACCTGTTTTGTACGCTATAAAAAATGGACTTTTCTACACCTGTGTTTTCTTCCATATCTTGTCCATGTATTTTCTAGCTCCACAGACTTGTGACATTGGGACACAGATGACAAAAAAGTCATTTTTGTATGGGTTATCAGTTTTGAAAAAAAAAAAGTGTAAAGGCTCCATTGAGCTTATGGATATGAGAAGGATGGATGAGTCCTTTGTGTGACATAGCCCTTAAAGGTGTAGGCCACTTTTCACATAAATTACCCATGTGCCTTTACTTTTTGATTATCCTTGAATGTTCATCAAGTGATTCAGTATTCCTGCTATTTACTTTTGTACGTCAATACTGGTGCTGCCCACGCACTCCTAATGTAGGTGCACTACCCCATCCACAGACGTCCTTTCCATACAGCGCTGCATGCCGAATGCTAACCCGTTCTCTTTCTCTTTTACAGTGGCTCATGTTTGGCAAAGGCAAGAAACATTACACAATAATTTATTGGCCGCACAAATAAAGCAAACAAATTTCTCACTTGAAGAAGTGCCTATAATGTATTTTATTTTATTTACTATACTTTTGTACTTTCTGCAGACTCTCTATGCTTCTTTGTTTACATGTCTGAACTCTGCTGAATAGGAGGAGCTGCAGAAGGAGATTATGACCCATCCTGCTCTGTCCCCCTCCCTTCTTCCTGTCTCTGTCAGTGAGGGTTGACTGTGTGAAGAGGCACAGATGCCATAAGGGGGGCTTAGACAGTGAAAGAGAGGGCAGCCTGGTGAGAATAGAAAAAGGCTAAAGAAAAGGAAAATACACAGGTACATATACATATGCAGTGACATGTCTAATGGAACAGGTTTATTGAAAAATAGCCAACCCCTTTAAGCTTGGATGTTGAGACCCCTTTATGACCCCTTTGCTGTGGCCGCATAATAAGGGAGCGATGACCCTTCCCAAAATTAGTGACAGGAGTAATTCGAGCCAAAGCTGGACGCACACTTATGGTCTGATTAATGATAATCTTGGTATATTGTATCCAATGGGGGAGATATATCAAGCTGTCTGTGCCATAATTCTGGAGTAAAAAAACTGTCTGAAATACCTTCCGCCATTTATATTATGGGTTTTAGACCATTTTTAGGCTCGGTGGGTAACTTTCTGGAAGGGCTAAATATGCCTTCAGTGTCTCTCCAAATAATTAATTTGTAATCCATCCAGCCCAGAGGCATGAGTAGCCTCTTATGACGTGCAAGTGGTTCTGCCATACAGCATGTACCCATAAGAACACTCTTGCACTTCAATCAGATGTCATTAATTCTACAATAAGTTCCATTAAAACAACCCAGATTCTAAAGAGAGAAGATGGAAATTGGGGTTCACAAATGACAGAACATACTGCAGCACCATGGAAGTGTCTCAGAAGGATCCAGCACAGTCTTCTCCTCACACAGAAAGGGACAGTACTTGTACAGTTTCTATGCACACAGGAATTGCAATGGCTCTCCTTTGTGCAAACATATCATATTTATAAAGTGATATGATATATATGATATATCTCTCTACATTTACATAGAAGAGATAGATTCCCTTAAAGGGAACCTACCACCACAAATCTACCTATAAAGGTAGATCGGGTGGTAGGTGGATCAATAGGACGTGAGGATAGCCCTTTTAAGGGCTAATCCTCGCGTCCCCGCACTGTTTTGTAAACTTATATAAAAGGTTTATGCTAATTTTGTTATGCGGCTACTCCACGCCCCAGTAGCCACTTTACCCCTCCTACCCACATTCTTCGGCGCGCAGCTCCTTGCAGCTGCGCGCCCTCGTCCGGCGATCCTGCCATCTGCGGAGGCGCAGAACAGCAGGCCCGCGCCTGTGTGGTCACTGCTCCGAAACAGGCGCGGGCCTGCTGTTCTGCGCCTGCGCAGACAGCAGGATCGCCGGACGAGGGCGCACAGCTGCAAGGAGCTGCGCGCCGAAGATTGTGGGTAGGAGGGGTAAAGTGGCTACTGGGGCGTGTAGTAGCCGCGCCGTGTGGCCACAGCTGCGGCTACTCCACGCCCCAGTAGCCGCATAACAAAATTAGCATAAACCTTTTATATAAGTTCACAAAACAGTGCGGGGACGTGAGGATTATCCCTTAAAAGGGCTATCCTCACGTCCTATTGATCCACCTACCACCCAATCTACCTTTATAGGTAGATTTGTGGTGCTAGGTCCCCTTTAAGATGGTGAAGACAGTGTATGGGCTCATTCAGATGGCTGTGTCCATCATTCAGACAGGGCCGGGAGGAGGAGGGGTGAGTGCTCTCCATAGGTAGATGAGCGGCCGACTTAGTCACAATCCGGTGACACACCGTGTGACCAGATCACTGCCCCCATAACGGACTTTTGAATTAACCTTTAGGCAGTGTCCCGGGAGATCTGTGTAACCATACCTTTGTGTGTGCTGTTAGTAGTGGGACTGTGAAAAATGCACTTGTATTCCAAGATTGTAGCTAAATTAAGAGAACTCTGGTGCTCTTGTGTGTGAGATCTCTTCAATGTACTGCGACACAGACCCTACACATTGTGTAGCATTCAAACAGATTGCAGCTACAGCAGAGGTGGGGCTGTGCAGCAGTACAGAGATCTCACACAACAGTGCACCAGAGTTCTCCAAATCCAGCAACAATACTGGAACATAAATCTATTTTTAACAGTCCTGCTGCTACTAACAACACACACAAATAGGTATGGATACACACATCTCCAGGGACGATACTTAACACTATCTGCAGCTTTGTGTGGTCAAAGCTGATGAGACATTCCCTTTAACTATACAATAACCACAGTACATATACTGTAAAAGTAGACATCCCCTAAGCTCCCTGGAGACTGCAGCTTGTCACACATCAGATTATTACATAGTGCAATGCCCAGCATGCAAATCACCAAACAGAATTCATTAGTTCAGTCAGAGAAGTGTAAATAATTCTTGGAGCGATAAGTTTTCACATCATGGCAAATTTTCCTTCTGGCACCATAAAAAATCTCATTAAAGTTGCTCGGTTTTATGTAAAATTTTAGTAGAAAAATGAATGGATTTTGAAACTTTTTCATTGCATTGTTGACATTGTTTCAGAAGGTTTTAACAAAACTTAGGGCTGAATAAAAAGTACAAAAACAAAATGAAATCAAGAAAGTTCTAAAAATGTAACCCCCTAGTGATGTTAACGCAATAAAGATAATTTTTAAACCCTTATTTTACAATTTTATTCAGTTTTATTGTTGTTTTAGCTCCTATAACTCAGTGATGGTCAGTGCAAAATCCCAGGGTGTGGAATTATTCATGATTCCTCTAGTGTTGTATGAGATGCTGTGTGCTGACAATGTGCTTAGATTATCATGGTCCAGGGTTTGTCTACACTATTATTTAGCTTCTGAACATTCTACTAGTATCTGTCCCATAGACAAAGAGAGATTAGACAGATCATGAGAAACAATGACACACAATGACATTCTGCTAAAACACACTGTCAACTCTACTATATGACCCCCCACAGATAAAGACTTTATCGTATCTGTAGCTTGTAGAGTAAGTGAATCTTATCTTGATGACAATACTCCTTTAAGTTCTAGGATCTACTTCTGTGTTTAGAACAAAGAAAATGCCACAAAACTGTATATGCGATCTTAGTTTTAGGGTCTATTCTGACAGCAGATTTTGACACTGAAATGGAGATCTCAGTGGAAGGATGTTGCTGTTTTTTCTACATAACCTATAATTTACCAGATTAAACTTGGAGACTCCTATTAATACATGTGGGAATAAATTCTATGGCCAAATCCAATGAATAAATATGTCCAAATCTGCATCTAAAATTACCATTGACACATTTTCTTTCAAGGGATGGAGATAGAGTAGGCCTTCAGAATAATTGTATTTGATTACATATTTAGTAAAGGTTTCAATCCCCTTTATATCAATGTACCATTTAAAAGAACCTGTATTATTTCATTAATAATAATAATTCCTTTATTTATATATTGCACACAGATTACGCAGCGCTGCACAGAGCTTGCCAAATCAGTCCCTGTCCCCCATGGGGCTCACAATCTAATCTGTATATTTTGGAGTGTGGGAGGAAACCGGAGGACCCGGAGGAAACCCACGCAAACAAGGAAAGAACATACAAACTCTTTGCAGATGTTGACCCTGGGACGTATTAACTCATAATAGACAAGAACAACCCCTTTACCAAACCATAAGTACAAAAATCAGTTAACTTCATAGATCCTTAAGGTAGAACACCTATAACATCGAAACCAAGTTAAATATAGCACCAGAACTAAGAAATGCCTCAAGTAGTCACAGTGATGCACCAGTAGCCAGTAGTCAAAGTGCCTGCCCCCAGTAGCCAGAAGTCACAGTGCTTTCCCCAAGTAGCTGGTAGTCACAGTGTTTGCCCCTAGTGGTCCCAGTGCCTGTCCCAGTAGCCAGTAGTTACAGTATCTGCCCGCAATAGTCACAGTGCCTGCCCCCAGTAGCCAGTAGTCACTGTGCTTTCCCCAATAGCTGGTAGTCACAGTGTTTGCCCCTAGTAGCCTCAGAGCTTGCCCCAGTAGCCAGTAGTCACAGAATCTGCCCACAATAGGTACAATGCCTTCCTCCAGTAGCAAGTAGTCACAGTGATGCCCCCAGTAGTAACACAGTGCCTGTTCCCAGAAGCTAGTAATAACTTGCCCCAAATAGCCCCAGCACCTTACCCCAGAAGCCAGTAGTAACAGTCCTCCAAAAGTTTTGAAACCGCTGATTGAAAGCAGGCAGAAGGGACGCATCCTCCATTCCCCAAGAAGCTGATTCTAGTACCATATGTAGGAAGTGATTCCAGACTTGTAGGAGCTACAATATTCATACAGCCCGGGCGCCTTGGCAGTCTTAATCTGTCCCTGAAAAGGGGGCTAGAGAAAATGGCGGATTTTAAATGGGGGCCAAAATTAAAGGGGGCATTATGAGGAGCGGAGTGCAAAATGGGGTGTTGAGGATGGGGAGTGCACTGTAAAGTGGTATTGTACAGGAGAGGGGTGGAATTATATGAGGTGGAGGCCACTAAGGGGGACATTATATAGTGTGGAGGTCAGTAATAGACTTTGTGGCACACTAAGATTTGGGGTTAGGGACAGGAATTGTGACCTTAAACTCTCCGTCTTTTGTCGCTGTTGTGGAATTACTGAGGTTGAAAGGGATGCTAATGCAAGTCAACAACTACACAAAAGTGTAAGTGTGAAATAAAAAATATTTGTCTTAGGAAATCATTTATAAGCCCTGGATGTGAGACCCACAACTATAAGCTAGTACTTCTTTAAAGAGTAATATTCTAGATGAGTAACCAGTACATACAATTATATAAACCATTATGTAACTGCGATTAACTTATTTTATTAAAAAAATATTTACTATATTTAATGTAATTAGTATTTAGTTTAAACTTTAAACTATACAATGCTGCCCTCTGCTGGTCCAAAACCAGAAGGACCAGGGTGTCCCATTACCTTCACTTTGAGCCGACTTTAACAAAATCGACTCTGCTATGTTAAACGTTAGCCTCAAAAAGAGTCCATGCCCAGGAAGCAAAACGCACCTATACAGTACAAAACCTACAAGAACTGTCAACTCAATAAAATGATATTGGTTTAATTATGAAGACAAAGTTACACCATACACATCTCCAACAAATACATATCGGAGACCTGTTCCTGCTCCTGCGCTTATCGAAGAAGAAAACTGCAGCGCCAAAAGATGTTGCGGCAGACTCGAGACCCGAGCTCGCTGACGTCTAAAGTCAGTGGGCGGTCAGGATCAAGGTAATTACATTACTTGAGCAGTGTGAATTTTTTATTGCCTCCAAGTCAATGGGGAACATTTACTAAGGGTCCGTGTACCGCATTTCCGTCGGGTTTCCAGACTATTTGCACCACATTTAACAAGGTTTTTTGGCGTACATGATTGGATTTTGGCGCCGACTTTCATGTGACACAAATTGGGGGGCGTGGCCGTTGGACAACCCGACTGATTCGGACTGAGTGCGGGATTTAAAATTCTCACTCTCATACACCGGGAAAAAGAAGGTGAACTCCGGCGGATCTCAGCGGTGAAGCGACACATGCAGGATATCGGACGCACGATCTTAGGGAATCGTGCCAGACTTTGCACCTCGGGGATCGCGACAGGACCGGGTAAGTAAATGTGCCCCATTAACTCTGCAGTCTCTGATGACCCAACTATCTCAGGATTACATTTGTTAGATGTTGTAGTGAGTCAGGAATCCCTTTCATAAGTTATGTCCTGTGTGTAGGGGTCAAAGAGGGTAATAAATTTATATTTCCAAATTCTCTCATTTTGTGACCTGAAATTGCCCTTGAATACTAGAACCTTCATATCCAGGACTACAGAAGTTCTTGGCCACAGGTAGATGTGCTTATGTTTTATTGTGTGGGGGTGACACCTCATGCGGACTTTACGGTTTTGCCTTGTCTCTCCAAGGCCCACAAGACCAGGTAGTTGTGGAACATGAGAATGCGGCCGCGATGCCATATTCCTGCTGTGTGTTGGGGATCTGTATCTTGTCTGTGGTCACCTGAGGACAGGTTTTGCAGCTCCTTACATTACAAGGGAAAGTCCCTTTTTGTATGTTGCATGGTAGGGAGCTCCTGATCACAATACCGGCCGTCCCCTACTTAAGGACACCCGATGACTTACAGATGACCCCTAGTTACAGATGGACCCCTCTTCCCCGAGTGACCTCTGGTGAAGGTCTCTGGATGCTTTAATATAGTCCTAGACTGCAATAATCATCTGTAAGATGACTGTAATGAAGCTTTATTGATAATCCTTGTTCCCATTACAGCAAAAAATTTTGAAACTCCAATTGTCACTGGGACAAAAAAAATAATTTGTCTACAACTACAATTATAAAATATACCGTTTCGACTTACATACAAATTCAACTTAAGAACAAACCTATGGACCCTATCTTGTATGTAACCTGGGGACTGCCTGTATATGGATGTAGCACAGCAATGACCAGCACCTTTTTTGCAAAAGGAAGGTTTTATGTTGATATACTTTGGTAATTTTGTAAAGCCATGTTCTAGTGGCATGATGTTCCCCTTACAAAAAATCCTTTAAATGTTGATCAATGCAGATTAAAATTTTTTTTAAAAATATCAAGTGATCTCATACAATGTTCTTTTGATCTCCAGTGTATATTTAGCATTTTTCGATATTTTTTGAAAAAAAAAAAAGAATATAAATGCTAATTTCATTTTCTGTTTTTGATTTCTGTGTTCAAAACGCTTCCCCGAGTCATGGCGAGATTAAAATTGAAAAGTGGCCAACCCCTTTAATCCTAGACAAGCCTGCTGCAATCTGCAGGATGAGTTTCTTAGTTTTAATCCATTTTTCTACATATTACAAAACTGAAAATAGGGGCTGCTGAAGTTTCACTCCACCTGTGTACACATGTGTGCCACCAAATCATGCACTTTAAAAAGATGGAGCATGTTCTATCCTTTCCTGTGTTTATATACGGGCTTCATGAATGGCTATGGAGAGGGAAGGGGTGAGTAGCACTCACTTCTCCTCCTCTCCAGCGTGAAGCTGTATGAAAAAAATCCTTAGTGTCCCTGGTTTATCATACTTGACTCTGATGGTAGATTTTCTTTAAGTATTTTGCATCTTGTACTTGAAAGTCATGAAACAACATAATTCTGCAGTTTCTATGTAGAGAATGGTAAAACAAATGGGAAAAAGAGTCATTAAAGTTCTTTTGTGTTCCACTAGATGGAAGCAACACAGAATACAATAAAGTAGCAGATACCTTTTATCATTATTATCCACGTCTTGTTTAGCTCAAACTGTAAAATTCCTTCTCGAAAATGCTACTTAAAGGGATCTGTCATCTGGATTTTCGGTTCTAAACCTCTACAAAATCTCTGGAGCTTTAGGCCTCTTGCACACTAGCGTTGCGTTTCACGTCAGGGTGCAATGCGTGAAAAACTGACGTTTTGGCTGCGTTTTTGTTCCATTTTTCCTTGGAGTAATTTGCGTTTTTGCGTTTTTCACGCGCGTGTTGTTAGCGTTGTTTTTGCGTTTTCGGCGCATTTTTGACGCGCGTTTCAATGGGAGACTCGAGCAGTTTTCAAAGGGACCATGGTTTGGGATTAAAATGTGTTATTTAATTGAAAAATAATGTCTTCTGATAATTTGCAAACATCTGCGATCTATTCTTCACTGTTCCGCGCGTATATTATCTCCCGACAATTTAGCAGATGTGAAGAACAGTGAAGAATAGAATAAAATCATTGTACACAGTGAACACAGTGAACACAGGATCATTTAAGATAAAAACACAGTGCAGAACACAGTGCAGAATAGATTACAGATGTTCGGCACATCTGCTTACTTGTCGGGAGATACGCGCGGAACGCCGCGAACAAAATAGCATGTGAAGAACAATATATATGTGTGTGAAGAACACATTGCAGATGTTTAAATACATCTGCAATGTATTCTTCACACATATATATTGTTCTTCACATGCTATTTTGTTCGCGCCGTTCCGCGCGTATCTCCCGACAAGTAAGCAGATGTGCCGAACATCTGTAATCTATTCTTCACTGTGTTCTGCACTGTGTTTTTATCTTAAATGATCCTGTGGTCACTGTGTTCACTGTGTTCACTGTTTTTATTCTATTCTTCACTGTTCTTCACTGTGTTTTATTAATTAAATGATCGTTCGCGAGCAGGGGAAATAATGTTATTCTGGTCACCTAGCAACCCTTACGTTTAAAACGCATTGCACTCGCATTGCACTTGCAATGATTGCGAGTGCAATGCGTTCTTGATGCATCTCCATAGACTTGAATGGGGCGTGAAAATTGCGCGTGACTCGCAAAAATAGAGCATGCTGCGATTTTGACGCGCGTGCAAACGAACGCAAGCACGCGCGTTCAAAACCACGCTAATGGAGAAAGACCCATTGAATACAATGGGACAGAGTGCAATGCGAGTTCTGCGCGTCAAATGCACGCGCAGAACTCGCGCGTGAAAAACGCCAGTGGAGAAGGGGCCTTATAGTCATAATAATGTAAAGTTAGAGTGTAAATAAGAGGGGGAAAATGGATGATAAGTGAAATAATCTGACTACTTCTTTATTGTATTCTGTGTTGTTTCTAACTAGTAGAACACAAAAGATTTTCTTTTATTACAGTTTCTCCCAATTGTGTGACAATTCTTTATCTAAAAATTAAAAGATAAATACAAGATTGTAAGATACTTAAAGGAAACTTCCATCAGTATTAAACATGATAAACCAGGGGCAGTTACTTATACATCCAGCAGTGGGGGGTGGACATAGCATCGGAGAGGTATCCACAATCCACATCTCCTCCAGCTACATGAGGCCCTACCCCGCAGAGTATGGTCTGCTCATCGTAGAAAACCAGCATGGAGTAGAGGAACAAGAAACATGAAGTAAGTGGCTGTTGGGGGAGAGGGGAGCTCCTGTGTTGTTGATGGGAAAGTGGGAACCTGTAGGTTACTAGTGAGAGCGAGGGAGTGTGTGTGTTGTCACTGAGGTGAGCTGTGGAGGACACTACTAGGGGGCTATGGAGGACATTACAGGGGGGGGGGTTACAGGGGGGGGGGTTGGAGGACATTACTAAGGGGCTATGGAGGACATTATAGGGGGACTGTGGAGGACATTATTGGGGGCTGTGGAGGTCATTGTTGGAGGGCTGTGGAGGACATTACTGGGGCGCTGTGGTGAAATCATTACTGGGGGCACCGTGGAGGACATTACTGTGGGGCTCTGGAGGACATTACAGGGGGCTCTGGAGGACATTACAGGGGGCTCTGGAGGACATTACAGGGGGCTCTGGAGGACATTACAGGGGGCTCTGGAGGACATTATTGGAGGGCTGTGGAGGACATTATTGGAGGGCTGTGGAGGACATTATTGGAGGGCTGTGGAGGACATTAATGGAGGGCTGTGGAGGACATTAATGGAGGGCTGTGGAGGACATTATTGGAGGGCTGTGGAGGACATTACTGGGGCGCTGTGATCAAAAATACTGATAGGCTTCTTTTCCAGAGTGGGTGGAGCTAGTTTACCAGAGGGAGCTATGCAGATTTTCTTCCCAGATGCCTCTGTGAAGAGTTCATCCAATTTTCTTTTCATTGGAGGTACTTGCTTGAAGATTCTTTGCTAGACCGAAGGAGCAGGGTTTTTCCTGTGTTCTTCCCGAATACCGATTCCCGACGCGAGGATCAGTCTGTGGCCCCCATATGGACAGCTATGGCTACTACCACTGTGGTTACGTCCCTGCAGCTAGCCAAGTCAAAACCAGGATAAGAAACCAGAGAACAATCAAAGGTTCAAGTCAAAGTCACCATACGACGGCAACACAGTACACGGTCAGAAATGCAGGCAGTGTTCACAAACAGAAATATTTTATCAATAATTGGCAGCAGGTTTCAGGCTTCTTTAGTCCCTGGTTTCATCTCCATCTTCACTATCTGACACATCACACAAACTGTAATGAATACAAAGTTACGTTCTGTCAGGAGGAATCTAATTTCTTTATACTTAGATAAACCCACGCATGAAAAAGAACCATTTTTTTAACGGAAGTATTTACTGAAATCAAATTTTTTGATTTCAAATTAATGGCCAACACAGAAGAAGAATGACGGAAAGGGAACAAAACTGTCATTGACTGATGTAGCATAAGGCATCTGTATCCCCAAACAAGAATTATGCACTTCATAAATTTGTTCTGTTTCATGGTGCACAGTGCAGAGTTCCCAGTAGTACACAAGGTGATCTCAATCATTATTTAACATATTTTTCGGGCTATAATACTTTAGTCGCAAAAAAAAGTTTTGCTAAAAAATGCCTGTGTATCATAGGCTGAAGTCAGGAGGATCCAGCGCTGCCAGACCCACCTGAACAATGTCCTGGAGATCGAGCAAAGCTCTAACAAAGTGCTTCATCCGATCTCTGAGAGCGCGGAGCTTCTGCCCTGCTTTCTACCTTTCCCCTCTGACACCGGATAATCTACCTGTGCTCTGAGGCTTCATGGAGACTGTCAGCAACCAAAAATTTGGGTTTCTGCACAGACCAACTCCTATCAATAGTTCAAAACCCACTGAAAAATGGAGTTAACATCCAATTCTAAAAATGTATCATCTTTATTATATATTAAAAACAGTACATTTAATGACAATCACATCAACACTGATAGGTCATGAATATTTACAATATAACCATACTAAGCCTCAAAAGTCCAAGTCAGGAATCAATAGACTTGTATTTCTGTATGTGATAAAAACATCTGACAAACACATATAAAATATGACTGTACAGGCGGTCGACTACTTAAGAACACCTGACTTACATACGACCCCTAGTTACAAACAGACCTCTAGATTTTGGTAATTTACTGTACTTTAGTCCTAGGCTACAATAAACAGCTATAACAGTTATCAATGGTGCCTATATTTAAGATTTATTGTTTATCCTGGTTCTTATGACAATCCAACATTTTTAAAATCCATTTGTCACAGAGACCAAAAGAATTTCGACTGAGGTTACAATAATAAAGTATACGGTTTCGACTTACATACAAACTCAACTTAAGAACAAACCTACAGAACCTATCTTGTATGTAACCCGGGGACTGCCTGTAGTTCCATGAGGCAGCATCTTCTGTACCAGTGAGACCTGTCAATCAGGTACAAGGAGGCAGCACAGTGATCAGTGCATATACTGGACCTTATTACTATCATTTGACTCAAATCAGGTGAGTTGCATATAAGTTTACAAACAGATTTTTTAACATTGCAGCCATGGAAAGGAACCATTTATGGATAAGGACAAAGCTTTTTAATCAAAGTTTTTAATGGGTAATGTGGCCCTTTTTCCTATCCCAGGATAGCTTTAATTTCATATTAAAACTGTATACTTCCTTCTGTTGATAGGCTGCAATGCACTGATTTCAATGTATATTCAATGTTAATGTTCTTTTTGCACTAGTTGTAACTTTCCTGAGGCTTAACAGGTGGCTCATTGGTTGTTCTCAGAGGACACACTGATTGCTGCATGCTGCTATTCTGTGCTACTGAAAACGGAGATACTTGCCATCTAAGCTGATCACTGGTCCAGGCTGGTGTTCCTACAAACCAAGCACTATTCCTACTGCTACAGCCAATCTGCAGCCTTGCTAGACGTCTGAAGGAAGGAGCTCATAGCCAGTCCATTACCTGATGCTGTGTAGCTTGTCTCCTAAAAAAATAAACCATGAGTTGCTTTCTGTGTATGTGTGTGTCCCTGGCCTGCTGCTACCATCGCAGGCCTCCCTCATTGCCATCTGCCAGGGATTCATCACCTACACCAGGACCTTCACTGTTACATCATCTCCCTTTCTTCTTGCGTCTCCTTGCCAGCCCGGATGGTCATGGATGAGGCCTACCCTAGGACAGGCTCCTGTGACCTTGGCGAGCTGCCATCAATCCAGCCACTCCAGTCATAGCCTACAACTGGCCTTGCATGCTGTCGTTCGTTTAGTACTATACCCTGTTCTATTCATTTACTGCAAAAGTCAAGATATACTTTAAATTATGAAGCATAGTTCTGTTTCATTATGTCAGATGTCATGATTATCTGAGCAGGAAAATACATTTAATTTTATTTGCTTTTTATATTTTAGGATATATTATTTTATTCAAACAGTATACAAGTAATGACAAGTTACCAAGTTACTTCTTCACCCTTAAAATTTACCTATAACATCTCCTATAAGAAATATATATATTTATATATATATATTGTAATGGGATTAGCTCTGGGATCGCCGTCTCCTGGGATAGACGGGCACTTTTTGGCACAACGCAGTCACAGTCCACTCCAGACATGTTGGGTGCAACTGGCCTCAACCAGTTTTATTAACTTCAAGCATGAAAAATGGCAAAACAAAACAATACAGAAATAAAATCCTAGGCCGTCTGGCCACTAACTATACAATACAGTAGTTTCCTCACTACCAAGAAACTGTACCTACTGTACAGCTTCCCAACCACAGCATACAGCAATTGGCAACTCACATAAGGTTTTCCCAGGAGCAGAGAGCGGCTCCTCTTGTGCAGCTTCTGACTTTTTAAAGCAACATCTCAGAGCTGCTGGTGATGAGCCCCAATTACCTCAATCACCTGGAGTGGCTGAGCAGAGTAGACTAAGCCCTACACTCCAAACTGCAGCAGCCAGGTCTTCCAGAACCAGGTTTTGGTTCTCTAGATAGTGTAGGACAGAAACCTAGGGGAAACATACACACCATTTAACACTTTTCCCCTAGTCCTGTCACAATATATATATATATATATATATATATTTATATATATATATATGTATATATATATATAAATATATTATATATTTCTTCCGAAGTCCCTGCTAGCCAGGGACTTTGGAAAATGGGGGTTACCGACTTGTCAACCATAATATAAGTAATTGTAGTTCGTAGGTGAACTTAATGTAATAGTAGAGTCCATTGATAGGCTACAATTAGTGTAACGATGCAGGATATGACTTGATAAAATTGCTCTTTCTAGTCCCGCAGGGTTATTATTTGTAATGCTATATGACGTTTCCTTTTTATAGCCATTACTGGGAAAACAGAAAGAAGAAAGAGGTCATGACTCATTTTGCTTGTTATACAGAATTGCTGCCTAATAGAAATAGCACAAAACAAACCTAATATGTTAATCCCGGAACACAAGTATCAAAATATGTCAACGCTATTGCGGAAAGCTCAGGGTCCCTGAGTCTCTAAAATTAATATTGGAAGTAATCATGTTCTATGTCTGGCAGGCGCAATGGAATAATAGGAACGCATTGACAATTACAATCATAGACAAAGACATCAGAATCAAACTCCATTCAGTCCATGTGTCAGGATCTCTGAGCTATTTCCGAATTTACGGATGGCAAGAAGAAAAATCTACTAAATCTTTTCCTGTTCCATTGCTTTGATTCATAGTTCTGAAAAGACATTCTTGATGCCCGCATCCATTAAGATAAATGGTTAGATTATAATACAGAAAAATATTGGCAAAGTAGAACTTTGATGGATGAAATATTGTGTAGCATTTTACAGAGAACCTCATGAATAAAGCTATATAATCTGTACTCATAGATCCAGGCACCATAAGCGTGATTATCTTATTTTTATTATCAATGGCCTCCTTTCTTCTAAAAGCAGCTTTTAAAATTATGCTAATTAGCATGAGGGGCTATCCTAACTCTTCTGTGATCTGACTTCATAGACCGTTATACTGTCTTACTCTCCCTTCTACTCCCTTAGCACTTGTACAGTGAGCAGGAATGACTTGTGGGTGGTTGTGTAGGGGTCCAAATCACACTGACTGGTTCCCTTTAAGAGATGTTCTCTTTCCTAATTTTCTCCATAAGCTCCAGGCCTTTATAATCATTTCTCCTGATGAATCCTGAGTTTGCTATTTTCAGTCTCTTGCTTCTGGAACTTTAACACTATAGTGACATATTCCTTATATGACTCCAAAATTAATTCAGCAACTACCAAAATTGAAACATCATAAAAACACCATAATAAAGCTATATAATTTTATTACAAATGGTTACAAATACAACACAAGAGATAATAAAAGATTTGAAGATTGAGGCAAATTATATATATATTGGATAAAGTGATAATGGCAAATATACACAATGGCTGGGAGTGGCATAACAAGACTCTACTGGGCCCTGGTTTGAACTTTGGATCGGGACAGGCATATACCTAAACTCTCACTGCCACCCCTGAGAATACACATATATGCTACACATAATTATACTCATGGAACCAAACTCCTTATACACCTTATATGTAGTAAGGGGCGGACTGGGAATTTAAAGTGGCCCTGGAAAAAACTGTAAAAGTGGCCCCATTCTGTGGGCGGGGTCAAAACAAGTAGGCGTGACCTTGTGATGTGGGTGGAGTTACTAAACTCCATACAAATTGTTAATAGATGGTCTAAATCAACATGTACACCGCAGAGAAAGAGATTCATACTGCCTCCTTGTAAAGGAATAACACTTTTATTTTGAGAGCACACAACTTAATACTGCCATATAAGTACACTGAAAACATACTACAATACCTTCTCCAATAAACAAGAATGTAACTACTATAATACTACTGCCCCTAAGTAAAATATATTGTAATACTGCCCCCCTATGTACAAGAACATAGCTCCTATAATACTGCCCCCTATGTACAAGAATATAACTACTATAATACTGCCCCCTATGTACAAGAATATAACTAGTATAATCCTGCCCCCTATGTACAAGAATATAACTACTATAATACTGCCCCTTATGTACAAGAATATAACTACTATAATACTGCCCGCTATATACAAGAATATAACTACTATAATACTGCCCCCTATGTACAAGAATATAACTACTATAATACTGCCTCCTATGTACAAGAATATAACTCCTATAATCCTACCCCCTATGTACAAGAATATAACTACTATAATACTGCCCCCTATGCACAAGAATATAACTACTATAATACTGCCCCTATGTACAAGAATATAATTACTATAATACTGCCCCCTATGTACAAGAATATAACTACTATAATACTGCCCCCTATGTACAAGAATATAACTGCTATAATACTGCCCCCTGTGCACAAGAATATAACTGCTATAATACTGCCCCCTGTGTACAGTAATATAACTACTATAATACTGCCCCCTATGTACAAGAATATAACTACTATAATACTGTTCCTACGTACAGGAATATAACTACTATAATACTGTCCCTATGTACAGGAATATAACTATTATAATACTGGTCCCTATGTACAGGAATATAACTACTATAATACTGCCCCCCACGTACAGGAATATAACTACTATAATACTGTCCCCTATGCACAAGAATATAACTACTATAATACTGCCCCCCTACGTACAAGAATATAACTACTATAATACTGCTCCTATGTACCGGAATATAACTACTATAATACTGTCCCTATGTACAGGAATATAACTACTGTAATACTGTCCCCTATGCAAAAGAATATAACTACTATAATACTGCCCCCTATGTACAAGAATATAACTACTTTAATACTGCCCCCTATGTACAAGAATATAACTACTTTAATACTGCCCCCTATGTACAAGAATATAACTACTATAATACTCCCCCCTATGTACAAGAATTTAACTACTATAATACTGCCCCCTATGTACAAGAATATAACTACTATAATCCTGCCCCCTATGTACAAGAATATAACTACTATAATACTGTCCCCTATGTACAAGAATATAACTACTATAATACTGCCCCCTAAGTACAAGAATATAACTGCTATAATACTGCCCCCTATGTACAGGAATATAGCTACTATTACTAGTAGCCAGCACCCCCCCCCCCAGTATACAGTCAGCGTGCCACCCCAGTATACATCCAGCCCACTGTAGTATATATATATATATATATATATGTATCCGCCCATGATACAGCCAGACTGCCCCTGCCCCAGTGTACAGCCAGACTGCCCCTGCCCCAGTGTACAGTCAGACTGCCCCTGCCCCAGTGTACAGCCAGACTGCCCCTGCCCCAGTGTACAGCCAGACTGCCCCTGCCCCAGTGTACAGCCAGACTGCCCCTGCCCCAGTGTACAGCCAGTCTGCCCCTGCCCCAGTGTACAGCCAGACTGCCCATAGCCACAGTGTACAGCCAGACTGCCCATGGCCACAGTGTACAGCCAGCCTGCCCCTGCCCCAGTGTACAGCCAGACAGCCCATAGCCCCAGTATACAGCCCCTGACCCAGTATACAGCCCCTGACCCAGTATACAGCCAGCCAGCCCATATCCCCAGTATACAACCTGCCAGCCCATATCCCCAGTATACAGCCAGAAAGCCTATAGCCCCAGTATACAGCCCCTGCCCCAGTATACAGCCTGCCAGCCCATAGCCCCAGTATACAGCCAGACTGCCCATAGCCCCAGTATGCAACCTGCCAGCCCATAGCCCCAGTATACAACCTGCCAGCCCATAGCCCCATGATATAGCCAACCAGCCCATAGCCCCAGTATACAACCTGCCAGCCCATAGCCCCAGTATACAACCTGCCAGCCCATAGCCCCAGTATACAACCTGCCAGCCCATAGCCCCAGTATACAGCCAGCCTGCCCATAGCCCCAGTATACAACCTGCCAGCCCATAGCCCCAGTATACAACCTGCCAGCCCATAGCCCCAGTATACAGCCAGCCTGCCCATAGCCCCACTATACAGCCAGCCTGCCCGTAGCCCAAGAATACAACCTGCCAGCCCATAGCCCCAGTATACAACCTGCCAGCCCATAGCCCCAGTAAACAGCCAGCCTGCCCTAAGCCCCAGTATACAGCCCATAGCCCCAGTGTACAGCCCATAGCCCCAGTGTACAGCCCCTGCCCCCGGTGTACAGCCCCTGCCGCCGGTGTACAGCCTGCCCCCGGTATACAGCGCACTACATAAAAATAGAAACACATGAAACTCACCTCTCCGATGCCCTGCTCCCTGCTCCCCTGTTGATCCCAGTCCATCTGCGGTGACAGCTCCGTACGGGCCGGCGTCACACAGACCATGAAGTCATCCGCTTGCTGACGTCATGGTCTGTGCGACGCCGGCGCATTCGTTGTTGTCACCGCGGCCGGACTGGGATCAAGCAGGGGAGCAGTGTCCGGGCATCGGAGAGGTGAGTTTCGTGTGTTTTTATTTTTCCACCAGCCCGACCAGTCCCAGACCGGCCCCGAACCGGCCCTAAACTAATCGGCCCACCGGGATTTTTCCCGGTGGGTCTTATGGTCAGTCCGCCCCTGTACGTAGAGTCCAGCAGCCTCCATTATTGATATACTTTCCAGCAGCTCTTATTAAAGAAATTCTCACTGCAGCCCCCTTAAAGGGGTTTTCCCACAAGAGAAAATTCTCACATTTCAATCCCCTAGTGATGATAACACAATAAAGTTCATTTTAACCCTTTACTTTACAATTCCACTCAGTTTTATTGCTGTTTTAGCTCCTATCTCTACCTCGGGTGCTCAGTGCAAAATCCCAGGGTGTGGGCAGGGACTCTCTAAGCAGACACATTATGAAACATCTAGTTCTGTGGGGTGACAATGTGGTTACATTATCAGGGTACAAGATGTATATACACTTTCATTTGGCTTCTGACTTCATTAGTGTGCGCAAGCACGGCACATAGACATGCATCTGCCTGCCTGCGCCGCTATTGTAATCAATTGTATGCATGTCTGACACACATACAATTGGTTCTGTTCAACTCAAACAACCATTTAGAATAACAAAAAACAAACCAGACACATTCGCCTGCGCTCCTCTTCATTTTGATCCCGGTGCTGATCTTCTTTAATATCGACATGCAAGGATTATCTAGAAAAAAGACTTCTAATTAGCATGCTGGAGCACACGGACAAGATTTTCAGTGCTCCAGACTGCTAATTATGCACGCATGGTGGTAGAGGTAGGTGACATCATGCGAGAGGTGTGAATTCAATCCTTTCGTGTGACGTCACCTCCCTAGTTTGGGAGAGGAAGGTGGCCAGGGGCGTGCACATCTGGCAGCCAAGAATGTCGGACATCTTGTCCCGTCACTCCTGGCTGCTAATTGTAAGGCTTTTTTCTAGGCAATCTCAGTGTGTCAACATTAAAGAAAAATAAATAAAGTGCCAGTCAATGTGCACACAGTTGCATGTGCCTAATATACCAAGTGATATGATTAATAATTCAGAAGTGGCACAATGAAAATGCATTGCAGGCAGTCCCCTACTTGGACACCCGACTTACACATGACACCTCTGTCCACTGTGACCTCTGTTGAAGCTCTCTGGGTGTTACTGTAGTCCCAGACTGCAATCCTCACGTCCCTGCACTTTTTTGATAACTTTTATTATCAGAATATGTACATTTTCTAAAGCGGCTACTGGGGTGTGGTGTTGACGGAGCTGAGGCTACATGGTGCAGCTACTCCATGCCCCAGTAGCCTCTTTGTTCCTCCTACCCAAAATCTTCGGCGTGCATCTCCTCGTAGCTGCGCACCGTCAAAGGGCGCACAGCTACGAGGAGGAGGAACAAAGAGGCTACTGGGGCGTGGAGTAGCCGCGTTGTGTAGCCTCAGCTCAGGCTACTCCACGCCCCAGTAGACACTTTGGAAAATTACATATTCTGATAATATAAGTTATCAAAAAAGTGTGGGACATGAGGATTAGCCCTTAAAAGGGCTATCCTTATGTCCTATAGATCCACCTACCACCCGATCTACCTTTATAGGTACATTCGTGGTGGTAGGTTCCCTTTAATGAAACTTTATTGATAATTCTTGGTCCCATTACAGCAAAAAATTAGAAAACTTCAGTTGTCACTGGGGCAAAAAATTTTTTTGTCTGGATCTACAATGATAAAATATACAGTTTCGACTTACATACAAATTCAAGAACAAACCTATGGAACCTATCTTGTATCAGGGACTGCCTGTACAGGATATATCTAAATAAGTCAAATACTCGTATACTGCATTGAGGCCATCAAAGGCAAACAAATGACCCAGTTATCTATAGGTTATCCTACAGTTAAAAGTTCTGCAAACATTTTTGAAAGGGAGCCTTTCGGGTCACACTAGACCATGGAATATGCCCAAATACACTCACTAATTAAGCAATCAATTTAGGTAATGTCTTTTCTGCATTTATGAAATCATTAGAACACAAGAAAGTTGTTATTGAATTGAAGTTTTATTTTGAATCAAATACTTTTTATTTGAGTTTTTATTTTTTTTTGAATAAACAAATACAGAAAACACACTTCCCAACCCCTATCCCATCTGCCCCTCCGCACATATGTTTATGGCCTTAGATAGCTATACTGAGACATTTGCAACATCCCCCATTGGGGCCTAGCCTTTCTTCGGTGGTTGTAGACAGCCGGGACCCAGAATACCACAGTGGCTGGCTTATGCCAGCATGGGATATGCATTGGTCATGGTCCTTGGTATTGGGACCAGAGGACGGGCATACAGCCGGGCAGGTCTCCAGCAGGTGGTGGGTGCAAGAAAAGATGGAGGGAGAGGCTGATGAAGGAGGTTTCTCCCTGGAGCAAACCCTGAGGTGTATATGGGAATCCCTGAGTGATGGAGGATGGGGAGCCCGTGATGGTGAAGCATCCTGAGCCAGGGATCACACTGAGGCATGTTGTGCAAATCAACTTACAGTTCTTTATTCAACTTCAAGAGGCAGGCAACAGCCAGATATTAGCAGCAGATTCAGCAAGCTGGTGAACTGATGGGAGATAGCTGATCCCCAGGAAGGATTGCTCGCAGCCTGGTAGTAACTTCAGACTGGGCTGGGAAAGGTGGAGGACCTCTGCTCTGGGGCTTAGTCTCCTAACTTGCCCATGGTGTCAGGCACCTCTGCTTCCTAATATTATGACACTCCCCTATTGCCTTGGGTTCAAGTAAAAAAAAAACCCAGTATACTCACCTCCGGCTGTTTCTCCCTGCGGCTCCGTCTACATACACTATGGCGTGTCGGGGTTGCAGCCGCATGACGTCATTGTGTTGCGTGCGGGACATAAGGGAGAAGATGGAGTCACGGGAAGGAAAATGCTGGAGGTGAGTATAGCGATTTACATTTCTCAGGGGCTCTTATGTGGATATTTCTGTAAAGGGAGGGGCCCCGCTGTTTCCATTTCATTAAAGATCAGCCCTGCTATGGACATTTTATTTATGGGGGCTATTTCTGCTAAAGTTGTCTCTGCTGTGGACATTTCTGTAAAGGGGGCTCTGCTGTGGACTTTTCATTAACAAGGGGCTCTGCTGTGGACATTTCTTTAAAGGGGCACCAGTATGGGCTGCAGTGGTGTGGTTGGGTGAAGGAGATTAGGCCTCTGGGCACGAGGTTGGTTTGGACACTGTGGAGGCCCTAGTCGTGTGAACAGCCCAGGGCCCATGGGACACTTAATCCGCCACTGATAGTGTAGGTGCCTAGACATCCTACAGATGTGTATTGATAGTTTCATACATTGAAAGTAAAGAATGTTACCAGTAAATGATGAAATTATATACAAACCATGATAAATTGATGCAGAAAGCATTGGGTATTTGGAAAATTGTTGAACCTTATAATTAAAAAAAGAGTAGGTTTAGGGCCACATTGGCAATTTTGTAATTCTGGAAAATTGCGGAAGGGACAGTGTTTCCGGTGAGTTGTGAGTGATAAGCTCTCTAAACTACGCAACCTACCAATATTAGACTGGGGTACAATGTCCCCACCAGAGATGAAGATGCCGAAGGCCGCCCCTCCATCTATAATGATCCAATGCCTTTCCATGTAGGATCAACAATGTCTTATAATCCATGATATCTATTACTCATCCTATAAGAAATGCTAGAGTCAAGTTATTTTTTCATCATCCATTGGGGTTTTCTTCTGCTTTTTGGGTTCTTTGTAGTGTGTTATTGCCTGGCCCACTTATTCTACATCGAAAGGCCAGTGCACTTTGAAGTCTATTTTTTATATGTAGAAGGCTGTATAGTATAGGACATAAACTGTTGAGTGTAAGTGCTGAGTAAAGTTGGACGGATCTTCTTAGGATCCACCAGATAAAATAATTTTGGGAGCCTACCTTCAAACTCTATATACATCCTTAATGTGTTCATAGGACATTATTTGTGTTTCTTTTCTCAACTTCATTGGTTTCTGAAACCCCATTTATAACCTGCAAGTGTTACACTAGGGTTCCATGTGCCAACCAGAGAAGAAGATACTGAAGGCCCACACTCCATCTATAATGTGCCATTTAGGATGTATAATTTTATATTCCATGATGTTTATTATTTATCCTATTTGAAATAGCTGCTAGTGTCCGGTGATTTCTCCATCACCAAATGGGATTTTCCTCTTTTTGGGACCATTGTCCACATGTAGAAGGCTGTATAGTACATAGGACATAAACTGTGCAGTGCAAGTTCTGAACAAAGTTGGACAGGTATTTTTAGGCTTTTGGGAGCTTACTCTCAGCTCGTAGGATATAGATCTGAAAAAGTCATAGGACCATGGTGAACTTTGTTTTCATTCTTCACTGGTTTTCTTACAAATGAAACCCCATTTATAGAAATTCTAAACAGCTGTTGGTTATTCTTTCCCACTTAGCTGCTTTTTACGTAGATCTTAAAGTAAGGCCAGTTATCTCATCACTGCAGCCATAATGTCCTTCAAGAACACTGTGACCACTGACTGGCTCCAGTGCTGAATTGCAGTGGTAATAAAAAATCAGTACAAACTTTTTTGGATTCTTAACATATGTAGGGATTTTTTTAACACCCCTTTAGATTATTTTCTATCGATTTTAAAATGATTCTATTATGGCACCAGCCACACTATATAAAATCACATTTATCTAACCCTCTCGCACTGTAGACTTCTATGTGTCTTTAACATTTTCTGCTTCATAGATATTGAAAAACAGAGAAATTGTTCACAGAGAAAAACAGACTTGTTGTGACAGTTCGGAGCCTGGCATCCTTTATTGCTGTGTAGTGACCTGTGCACAACTTGACAAAATGGTTCAACAACTGATGTTTTCCATTGTTATGATCATGAGATTGTGCCTTGTCGTTTGAGGGGAAGGAAATATTCTCTAAACAATGGAATGTTACCTGGATATATAAGACACAATAACAAAACATGTCCCCTGATAAAATGTTGAAAGGAAAAACTATTACCTGTGCAATGTTTCCTAACAAGCTGGATCATTTTTCAGAAAGATCCAAATTTAATCTAAACTAAAAATATATACTGCACCTCCAATGGGTCGCGTCTATAACATTGTAATAAAACAGGGCCCACAGGTCCAGCGAACGGACCAAGTGCAGATTTTACATAATTTTACATTATTTATGTCAAGTTCTTAGATTTAAAATGCCAGTGCGCCAATGTGAAAAATGTCCCAGTCCAGTCACTGCACAGCTACGGCAATAAAAGGCACCTATGCCCACAGAGAGGAGCCTGAGTAGTAAGGTTCTTAGCGTTTGTGCTATAGTATGATTTCCTGTTCCTGTAGAGTTGTCCAACTCCTATATTTTGTGACAACCTCAGCTGGATCCAAATCTGCCTGCCGTGATCTCCAATACCTTGGATTTTTCCAGAGCGTTGCTAAACCTGACCAAGAGGGTTAAATGGTCCTTTTAGATTAAACCCTTGGAATTAGCCCCAAATTAAATTGTTCTGGTGGCACAACCCCCTGATTATTATGACAGTTTCTTAAAATACAACTTTTTTTTCCCTGGTTAGCATTTTCCTGCTAATGACTCTCTAATAAGTGCAGGGAGACTCTTACTATTCAAAACATTATTCTCTTCAGCTTCACTCTACGGAAAGAGAAATGTATCACAATGCGGCAGCCATTGATGTTACCCCACCCCGTGGGTTGCACTGGATATACTAAGAGGCACTGGCTTCAGAATGTCAGGTGTATGACCGTGTGGTCAGACAATTCTATGCCTTGTTCTATAACCTGCGTAAAGAACTTGCACAGAGAATGTGGGGGGTTCCAGGCCCCTTCACGGTCCAAGCACATGCCATAACGCTCCACAAACAGTAGTGTATTATAATAAGTCTACTAGTCTTCTCCTAGTCTTCTAAGGATCTATGGCCACCCAAACCACCCACCAAATTTTCTGTTCAATAAACTTTATTGAAAGTAATTAGTATCAACATACATAGACTTGTCATTGAATCACAATAAAATTTCAGAATATAAGCTTTAAGGCATATACACACATAACTTTGGCGTGTCCAGTATTACATTTACATTACAAATGCATTCCGCACCTCTCAAAACGATAATTATACCTAGTTGAAAGTTGTCTCCTTAAGTGCCTTGAGCAAGGGAAACTGGAGAAAAAGTCTGTCACTAAACAAATGTTAACAACTCGAACCACATTAAACATTTACGACGTGGGGAACCGTAGGAAAACACATAACGGTATACAGAGGGGGAGGGGATGTAGATGGGGAGGGGAAAACACACCGGGTAAGAGGGATTGGTAAGGGGAAAAGGGAAAAACTTCTAACTCAGGCCATGTCATCCAGCACCTGCTTCTATCCAAGTGGCAAATTCTGCCGAGCTGCGAAAGTCGATCCATGGGGACCAGACCTTGGTGTATCTCTCTATCTGAGAGCCCGCCAGACCCTCCACAGCTCTCATCTCCTCCATTCTCATGATATGGTTTAAGGCTTCCGCCCACTGGGCCCTTGAGGGACTTATGCTTGACTTCCATAGTCTGGGAATGATCTGTCGAGTGGCGGCAATGCAGTGTCTCAAAAAGCCTTTCTTTATCACAGAGATAGAGCCAGGGATCATAGATAATAGCCCGATCTCTGGGATCGGTACAACCGAGTCCGACCACAATTTATTGTAAAGTGCAAAGACCGCCTCCCACAGACCACTCACCCCAGGGCAAGACCACCAGATATGTAACATGGAACCACATTCCCTGTCACATCTCCAACACATATCAGATACCTCCGGGAACATCTTATGTAGCCTCTCCGGAGTTCGGTACCATCTGGCGACGATTTTAAAGTTAGTCTCCTGTATTTGTGACGAGACAGAGAGTTTATGAGTTAAGACAGACGCCTTATCCCAATCCTCTTCAGTAAATGTTTTGTTCAGTTCCCTTTCCCAAGCTTGTCTGTACGGGACTGGCGTATTTTTAGTCCTCTCTCTCACCAACCACCCATAGACCACAGATATTAGATGCCTAGGAGGTTCTTTATTCGTAAAGATTTGTTCTATAAATGTTAATTCCCTTGTAAGGGATTGTGTGTGCCCCAGGGATTGTAAGAAGCTGCTCAATTGATTAGCCATAAACCATCTGCTGCCTCTCATTTCAGCGGGAAACCACCCTTCCAGAGAATGAATGTCGCGGCCTTTTAGTGCATGTCGTACTTGTACTACCCCGTTTGACGGTAGACCGAATATTTCAGGATTCATACCTCGTAGGGGGCACCTAGCATCTAGAAATATTGGAGACATGGGGCCCGGGATGGAGGTCAGTTTATGTCGTTTCCTCATTCTGTCCCAACTGCCCAACAGTATCCTATATAGGGGTGTGCATGAAGAGGATGTGTTTCGGTCTACCGGGGAAAGCCAGAGAGATGCCATCAGAGGCGACACGTTCAAAGAAGCCTCCAGCGTCACCCAGAGCTTGGAAGACGAATTCAAGGCTGCATCTACTATGCAAGTCAGCATAGAGGCCTCATGGTATAGACCCAAGTCCGGCAAGCCCGCCCCTCCCATCTCTTTAGGCCTGGTGAGTAAGGTGTGGGCCATCCGAGGTCTAGAGGAATCCCATATAAAACCCGAGATCACCCTTTTAAGTCTACTAAGGAAGGAAGGGGCCACTTGGAGGGGTATAGTTTGGAAGAAATAGAGTATTTTCGGCAGGATATCCATTTTAATTACACTAATCCTTCCGAACCATGAGAGCGGAAGGCGCTTCCAAGCATGGAGCTCCTTCTCCAGAGACGCCAGCAGGGGCTGATAGTTATCCTGAAAGAGGCAAGATAAATCCGTCGGGATTTTTATCCCCAGATATGTGATGACTTTTTCGGCCCATCGAAAGGGGAACTCACTCTTAATATCCCCCACCACATTGTCAGGCAGGTTAACGTTGAGCAGTTCGGACTTCGTGAGGTTTACTTTAAAGTTAGAGAGTTCGGAGAAGATTTTAAACTCTGTCATTACTGACGGAAGCGTTGTGCGTGGTTGAGTGATAAATAATAGTAAATCATCCGCGAAGATGGCCATTTTATGACGGATCCCTCCCAACTTGAGGCCCTTGATGGATTTATTAGCTCTGATGGCGTTTGCCAATGATTCCATCACTAAGATGTAGAGCAGTGGTGATAAGGGGCACCCCTGACGAGTTCCGTTGCTTATGGCAAACGGGGTAGTGAGATCCCCATTTACCCTGACCATCGCCGTCGGATTCTGGTATAGGGCCATTATACGAGCAAGCATGAGGGGGCCAAGACCTATCTGTCTGAGTGTCTGTTCCATGAAATTCCAACTTACTCTGTCAAATGCCTTTTCGGCATCAACAGAGAGCAGGCACCACCCACCAAATTTTATACTAAGAAGGACCTTCACCCATGAAATCCTTGTACATCCGTCCTCAATACACATGTACGCAAGAGCCATTCCAGGACCTTTGAATTTCCTCTAACGGTCCTGAAACCACAGATTGAAAGCAGGCAGAAGCGACACCCAAGGTTAAGCTGCTTTACAACGGATTGAAGTGCTATTGAGATATGTGTATGGACACTAAAATATATACAAAGACCTTCAGTTCAAATTTTTGTCATTTTAAAGTGTAACTACAGTTTGTGTTTTTTTAAATTTTGTATGTAATAATTAGTGATCAATTGTTGATATATTGGGGCAGATTTACTTACCCAGTCCGTTCGCGATCCAGCGGCGCGTTCTCTGCGCTGGATTCGGGTCTGGCCGGGATTCATCAAGGTAGTTCCTCCTCCGTCCACCAGGTGCTGCGCCGTCCACCAGCTGCTGCGCTGAAAAGCATCTGAACGCGCTGGAGTTCACCGGGCCGGACCAAGTGAAGGTAAGCGCGTCCCAAGCGACACATTTCTTTTTTTAAATGCGGCGTTTTTTCCGAATCCGTCGGGTTTTCGCTCGGCCTCGCCCCCGATTTCCGTCGCGTGCATGCCGGCGCCGATGCGTGCGACAATCCGATCGCGTGCGCCAAAATCCCGGGGCAATACAGGGGAAATCGGCGCAAATCAGAAATATTCGGGTAACACGTCGGGAAAACGCGAATCGGGCCCTTAGTAAATGACCCCCATTAACTGCCTTGACTCTATGTATTTCTTTTTCAATATATCAGTAATACTCTGGTATTTCATTCTATGCACACTTAGTATTTGCACATTGTGGCTGTGCTTCCTATATACTACTATAGAAGGGACACTTCCTCCATTCCCCTAGAAGCTGATTCTAGTACCACATGTAGGAAGTGAATTCTAGACTTGTAAGGGCTATAATATTCATACAACCCAGAACCCATAGAAGTCTTAATCCGCCCCTGTCCGCGATCACTTGGCACGGAAGTGGTGTAAAAGTAGGTACATGTCATACACCTGTACAAGCCTTGATAAATCCCCCACCCTTATATTTATATCTCTGCCTGCTTCTACAGTCACTAATAGAAATCCAAATGCTATGCACCAGGGGAAGCTACCAGTTTATAAAATCTTCTGCTGTTGCTATTGGAGCCACTCCTAGGGCACTACTCCCTGTGGCTGCTGCAAGTCTCTACCAGGACCTTTTATACCTGGACCTGCTTCTCTGCAGCCTAACAGGGTACCTATGCCCAATAACACTGAAACCAAAGGCTCTTTTATATATTCCTCCTGTGCCTATATTAGAATGCCAGTAGGTTCCATCCCTGTGACTATATATTCTCTAAATTCCAAACAGGAGAAGCTCCGGAGATACTAAGCGGAGATACAGAAGAGATCCTGAATGAAAGTGGAAGCCCTGACACATAATGGTCAGACTCACTTCTACAGGGCGGCACATAAACTTACATATCATAAAGTGTATATTGCAGCAATATAATAATAAAACCATTGACTGCTATAAAAATAGTTAAAGGCCAAGATTTACAACAGCGTAAAAGATTTGCTGAAATAGTAAAAAGGAATTCTGTTCTCGTACAGGCCCAAGTCACAGTCGGTTTGCATTAAAAAAGATTTGGTACCGGACATCATAGACAGGTCCGACATTGACAAACTTGTACATGAGCTCAACAAGTGTCATGTGAACTATTGCTTGGGTGTATAAGAATACTTATCCTAGAGTAAGGAACTCACCATCTGGAAGACAGAACTGCAACTTCAAGGTAATCATTTCCATTCTACATGTATAATATAGACTGAAAAGTTATGAGAGGCTGTAGTTTGGTCAATTTGTCCCATTCAAGGGGTTCTCTGGATTTTAGCACTAAAGGCATATCGGTATGGTAGACTGTCACTGATTGACCGGTAAAGATTCAGTTTTTGAGAATTCATTGAAGAGGCTTTTCTGAGGGCTCTTTATCCCTCAGGGTGGATTAAGAATGTCAAGGACTCCGGGCTTCATGAAAATTATGGGTCCTCACAAGCCAAATTTTTTATAGTTTGACATTTACTGCTTTCCTTTGGTGTCAGAACCAAGCTGGGAAAGGAGGATGTGAGGCACCTTATGTTGGCTTGCAGTTCAGTTCCCTTTGGAGTACCTTCAAAGGTCCTGGAAGGGCTCTTTTATACATGTGCCTAGAGCTGACAGGCTGACATGTCTGAACCATGGGTCCTTGTTACCCGTCCAAATAACCTATATTATTATATAATATTAAAATTCTATATTATTATATTTAATTGACCCATATTATAATTTACTACTGCTTATCTGTTATTGTATTATCTGTACTTGATAATACAATACAATCAATAAAGAATCAATAGCAGAATTCCACAAATTCAAACACTATTGTCATCTCCAGATGATAGGCCTAATATGTTAATTAAAAACAAGGCATAAAAGCAGCACAAAAAACTATGATGATGTACAGATGATCTATTAAACTGTACAGGTAAGCATCCACAATCGATAGAAAGCAAAATATATTGTATACAACACAAGCGCCACAAGTTTCCAAACCCAACCCTAATCCCGGTACATACCCTGTTTCCCCGAAAATAAGACAATGTCTTATATTAATTTTTGCTCTTAAAGAGGTGCTAGGTCTTATTTTCAGGGGATTCTTATTTTTCCAAGAACAAGAATTTACATTTATCGATGAACAAAAAAATCTACTTCTCTTATGACTCTCCAAACTCTGAATTTCCTGCTGTATTTCTTGTGACTCCATTTCTATTAGAATCATTGGCCCCAGTCTCATATTTAATAAAAGCTCTTTCCATAAATGACCCTTATTATCCTGGTGGCTGCTGATATCACATTTGCAGCACAACAGTCAGTGATTTACTTCCATTAATTCTTCCCCATGTCCATCTGCAGAATCTAAACGATCCACTAATACTAATATATGTCCCGAGGGGAGCTGCTGCAATGACTGCCACTAGGTCTTATTTTCAGGGGAGGCCTTATATTTCTAAGACGGAGCAAAATTGTACTAGGTCTTATTTTCGGGGGATGACTTATTTTAGGGGAAACAGGGTAGATTGACACATAAGTATAAATTGACACATAAGAAAGTGAATTGTATAACCCATTTTTGGATTAGCATGTTCTTTTTCTTATCATTATTATCATGTTTCAAAAATGATAGACACAGAATATATAAGCAATACAGTACAATACAATACAAATTGTGTTGTAGCGTATAAAAAGATAGATCCTTATACATGTATTATTGGAGCTTTATTTTACAGATATCTAAAACCTTTTTTAATAGACACCTGGCAATTAGATATAGTGCATACACATAAGAATGATTAACTTGTATAATGGTATTGCTTCCTAATATTCTACTATGATCAGAATGCTTCTTATTTATTAGCATCTCTCTGGCCATGACAGAGTTAAAGATGAGATGCAGAGCAATTATGACAGCACATAAGACAGACTCTGCAGCGCCCCCTACTGACAGCCTCACAGAATTACAGAATAGGAATTGCGCAACAAGAATCAACGGTGAAAAAACACGCAGATCTATTTATTCGGATGAGCGGCAATTACCCTCATAATCTGTAGATGCGATCAGATACTGTAAGCAGGTTTCCTTCCGTTCCTCTAAGTGAAGGGATTTGTGATGTAATATTATTGCACAGATGCTCGGAGTCTGTGTTATTGTATCAAGAAGACAATAAATAGATGGATATTTGGAGGATTATTAGCATCATAATCTCAGAAATAAGGATATTCAGTGGTTCTCACAGGGAGGAAAGATGCCTGGGACTATTCTGCTATGGTGTCACTATGCTACATAATCCCTTGACTTCACACGGTTTATTATCCCTGCACTGTAACATCACTGTGTGTATTATCCCTTTACTGTGACATCACTGTGTATATTATCCCTGTACTGTGACATCACTGTGTGTATTATACCTGTACTGTGACATCATTGTGTATATTATCCCTGTACTGTGACATCACTGTGTGTATTATACCTGTACTGTGACATCACTGTGTTATTATTCCTGTACTGTGACATCGCTGTGTGTATTATCCCTGTACTGTGACATCACTGTGTGTATTATCACTGCGCTGGGACATCACTGTGTGTATTATCTATGTACTGTGACATCATTGTGTGTATTGTCGCTGTACTGTGACATCATTGTGTGTATTATCACTGTACTATGGCATCACTGTGAATATTATCTCTGTACTGTGACATCACTGTGTGTATTACCCTGTACTGTGACATCACTGTGTGTATTATCCCTGTACTGTGACATCACTGTGAATATTATCTCTGTACTGTGACATCACTGTGTGTATTATCCCTGTACTGTGACATCACTGTGTGTATTATCCCAGTACTGTGACATCACTGTGTGTATTATCCCTGTACTGTGACATCACTGTGTGTATTATCCCTGTACTGTGACATCACTGTGTGTATTATCACTGCGCTGGGACATCACTGTGTGTATTATCTATGTACTGTGACATCATTGTGTGTATTGTCGCTGTACTGTGACATCACTGTGTGTATTATCCCTGTACTGTGACATTACTGTGTGTATTATCCCTGTACTGTGACATCACTGTGTCTATTATCCATGTACAGCGACATCACAGTGTGTATTATCCCTGTACAGTGACATCATTGTGTGTATTATCACTGTACTATGGCATCACTGTGCATATTATCTCTGTACTGTGACATCACTGTGTGTATTATCCCTGTACTGTGACATCACTGTGTGTATTATCCCTTTACTGTGACATCACTGTGTATATTATCCCTGTACTGTGACATCACTGTGTGTATTATACCTGTACTGTGACATCATTGTGTTATTATTCCTGTACTGTGACATCACTGTGTTATTATTCCTGTACTGTGACATCGCTGTGTGTATTATTCCTGTACTGTGACATCACTGTGTTATTATTCCTGTACTGTAACATCGCTGTGTGTATTGTCGCTGTACTGTGACATCACTGTGTGTATTATCACTGCGCTGGGACATCACTGTGTGTATTATCTATGTACTGTGACATCATTGTGTGTATTGTCGCTGTACTGTGACATCACTGTGTGTATTATCCCTGTACTGTGACATTACTGTGTGTATTATCCCTGTACTGTGACATCACTGTGTCTATTATCCCTGTACAGTGACATCACAGTGTGTATTATCCCTGTACAGTGACATCATTGTGTGTATTATCACTGTACTATGGCATCACTGTGAATATTATCTCTGTACTGTGACATCACTGTGTGTATTACCCTGTACTGTGACATCACTATGTGTATTATCCCTGTACTGTGACATCACTGTGAATATTATCTCTGTACTGTGACATCACTGTGTGTATTATCCCTGTACTGTGACATCACTGTGTGTATTATCCCTGTACTGTGACATCACTGTGTGTATTATGCCTGTACTGTGACATCACTGTGTGTATTATCCCTGTACTGTGACATTACTGTGTGTATTACCCTGTACTGTGACATCACTGTGTGTATTATCCCTGCATGGTGACATCACTGTGTTTAATATCCCTGTACTGTGACGTCACTGTGTGTATTATCCCTGTACTGTGACATCACTGTGTGTATTATCCCTGCATGGTGACATCACTGTGTTTAATATCCCTGTACTGTGACGTCACTGTGTGTATTATCCCTGTACTGTGACATCACTGTATTATCCCTGTACTGTGGCATCACTGTGTGTATTATCCCTGTACTGTGACATCACTGTGTGTATTGTCCATGTAGTGTGACATCACTGTGTGTATTATCCCTGTACTGTGACATCACTGTGTATATTATCCCTGTACTGTGACATCACTGTGTATATTATCCCTGTACTGTGACATCACTGTGTTGTTATTCCTGTGCTGGGATGATGATGCAATGTATTATGTCTTCTCCCATCCTGTGGCCTATTATAGCCTTGCAGGGTGATCTCGTAGCACATGTTGCAGCAGCCCTGAGGATACTGTGGAGATAAAGCAGAGCTGGTTGTGCTCCGGCAGCCGGTGACGCAGCAGATAGAAGCCTCTCATTACTGGAAGTGCAGAGTAATAACCCTGATCCCAGGCCACTGCTTTCTGCTCAGGGAGATAGAAAACTTGCGCTCACTTCCTGTATAGTGGGGCTCATGGCTGAGCTGCGTGTTTTGGCGTCTGTCAGATGTAGGAAATGTGTGGCACCACCCCTCAGTGAGAGGGACGGATTTACAGGGCTGTACACACTGGAAGTGACAGTCCTGAGCTGCTTAGTGCACGCTGATCCCTAGGGCTGCTTATATTCCACAAAACTCTCACAACTGGCTGGGGCGAGGTCCCTATTCTCCACAGAGGGGCGAGAGCTGCTGCCAAAATGTTTGCATTCTCCAACATGAAGGGCCAAGGACTTCTCTGCCGGTTGGGCTCCAACTAGTCACCTGGAATCTCTCGCCCTGGCATTAGCCGGATCCTGGATACTCGCCCTCTCTCTGAGTTGGTATCAGGAGCAGCGACAAGTTGCCTAAATTTCTGTGGAGGGAGATCAAAGAATGGGAAGTACAGCTATGGATACTAAGAAGAAGAAGGAGCTTCCCAAAAAGAGCAGCAGCCAGAAGCGGAGGATGCTGAGGGTGCACATACCTGTAAGTATCTCCCAGCACATGTGTGAGGACTCTTCTTACACATCTGGTCCCTTCTGTATCCTCCGGGCTTCCGTCATTCTGCCGATTAACACCTACTATGTATTGACCAAAAAAAAATGTGGATCTTTGCAGCATGAGATTTAGTAATTTTGTTTCTGGGTTTAGAATGTCTGAATATTGTATTAGATTTATGTGCAGATTCATACTCTGGGGATCTGTATTACACCGCTGTTTATGGATCTTGTATAGTGGGGAAAAGTAGTAACGTGACCAAACAATGGGGTACCGGGGCCTACCTGCGGGATAGAACTTGTTTTATTATACCTGTGTCCTAGATGCGGAGTATAGACTGCTGTAAATTCCAAGATTGACTGTAACTCAAGTACATGTCATGGAATATAACATTTTACATAAATTTAAAGGGGGATCTGACACCAGATTTTACCACTTTAAACTACTAGAAATTTCCTTTCTAGAATTCCCCCTTTTATGTCAAATCTCTCCGTTTTGCCTATGAAAAAAAAAAGCAGAGAAGACTCATATTCTGAGATGAGTCAAGTTTAGAGGCTACAGGTGGAGTGTAATTTCAGACGCCCCTATCTTTGCTTCTTAAGTATCTAGAAACATGATATTGGTGTCATAAAAGATAAGGATCTCATCTTTCTGACTACATCAGAATTGTGATGCTATGCGCTACAGATCTGGAGATGCACAGTTTTAAAAGAAAGGAGGGACTGGATCTTTAGCAGTATCTCACATTTCCAAGTATGATTTTTACTGCCTTTATCTCTGGTATTATAGATCACAGAACCACAAACCTTTGGGGATCTGAAAGACGAGATTCATATCTTTCATACAACACAAAAAGCATCTTTACAGAACCAAAAATAGCTTGACTCATCTCAGGCAAATGTGACTCTTCTCTACTCATTTACATGTGAGGAGTGTTTTATAGGTAAATGGGGGAGATTTCACATAAAAGAGGGAATTCTAGAAAAGAAAATACCCTACTTGAGGGGGCTGCTAGGATAAAATCTGTTGCAATTGCCCCTTAATTTTCTACAATTTGTTCCCTTTTAGAGCTATTTGTGTTGGCAAGAAAAGTATGGAGTAAAGATTTGTCCTCGCTGATGTTAATACCAGGAATCCTGATGGACCCAATTATATGGCAATTGGATCTACCAGAATTAGAATCAATAAATAATTGGATCAGTTTTAGGTGTCAGAGTTCAAGTGGATGGTGTTCAGGAGAGGGCACCTGTGCAGGAGTAGATAATGGGGTAAAAGGGTGATATAAAATGTATAAGCTCTCTTTTATATATTAGGAAACTACTTTTATATGTCAGTTGGTCCATTTAAAGGGGTTTTCCATGGATATGTAAACCCTCAGGGAACTGGGATGGGGGAAAAAAAGAACACATACTAACCCCGCACAGGCTCCCGATCCCTGTTTACTTCTGTTTTTTGGTCCTGCATTCAGCCAGAGGTTTGGGGGTTATGGACCTGCAACAGGATCCAAAGAAACAAGATAGATGTCCTTGGATATGATCACTGTCTGTCACACTCTAGCAGTGGGGACAACACATGCATTATAGAGTTGCCTGATCATCTGGATTCAGGATGCCTGTGGGACATGCAGTAGCTAACGGCCACTTCATACACAAAAACTATTTGTTTCTTTACCCAAACCCTCCAGCAGCGGTGGTCGTATCCAACTACAACTCCCTACGTTTCTAAAAGACAACATGACTCATTAATGGGAAATTATCTTCACACAGGTAGATTTTTATTAATAAGGGTTGGAAATACTCCTTTAAGTAAAAAGTTATCAGGGGATTATTATCCTGATTTGGGAAAATCCCCCTGGAAAAAGACAACAGCCTAAAGTCCAGAAAACTTAGTAAGATTAATGGCAGGCCATGTATTTTATGGATGTCTTCTGTCTACTAAAAGTCTGTGGATCTCTATTGTGACTAATTGAGAGATTCTAGAACAGCAGAATAGGACCGCCTACTGGACTCTTAAGCATAAAACTATAACTTTAAATGAAAATATGAATTAACAAGTTATACTTAATGTTTTCCATAAAGCTGTATATCAAACTGTTCAGCTGCTTCTGTTCCATGTAGTCAGCAGATCAGACACCATGTGTTTCATGTTCTATGTGACAGGTGCACGTTAAATCCATCTCACATATTTTTTTGCTCAGACCTTCACCTGTGAGAAAACCTCTTAATGTGGAAATAGTAGTAGAGGGGTAGAGTTGAAAAAGTTTAACAAATACCTTCCACTCAAAACCTAGTATTAATCGTCCAAGTGTTGTTTTTGTCTGTTTTTGAATAAAATTCAGTCTTTATATTTTTCGAGCTCTGGAGTCGCCCTCTGTTTCCGTCTGTTGTTTTAACTCCATGCATGGATATTACACAATCTACACAAAATCCCTTAAAGGAAATCTGCCATTTGTTTTCACGCATTTTGAACCAAACATACCTTGAGAATACCACTGATGCAGAAACATATCTTATTTAATCCCTGATCCGAGTGGTTTTGCTCAAGAAACAATTATAAAATTCAGGACCTTGGGAAAGCTGGGTTTCATGCTGGCTGCCATTCATAAACACATAACATGGAGCTTCCTGAACTGTCCAGAAAGGACTAATCAACCTGAGCTGGCTGACTCATACACAGCAGCTGAGGGATGGTGCAACGATTGATTACTTCTGCCTGTCAGGGACAACACAGTGAATAATTCATTCTCTGGAGCAGTGCATAATTAGGGTAAGCAGTGAAGCGTCATGGCAGCCACAGGAGCGACAGAGCCTCATTATGATAATTAATCAGCTCAGTGATTAAACAAGATATGTTTTTGCATCAGTGTCGCTACAGCATTCTCAACGTATGTTTGGTTCCAAATGCATGAAAACAAATGGTAGATTTCTTTTAAAGTCTTGTCAAAGCCCTTGTGCATTTGTCAAACATTTGGAGTGAAATCTATAAATCCTTAGATCTATGAATCCACAGCAGGTCTCTTTTTTCTGTGAGTTATAGCAGGTTTTATACTCTACTTTATATTGGAATTTGCTCCAAAAATCCAGATCGAAACTGCCATGTCTAAACCTAGCCCAAACATGCTTCACATAAACTTCTAGTTCCAGAAAGACAGGACAGTATAAATCTTTCTGCTTACTATTGGCAGGCTGCAGACTTTCTACATTGTGTTGGGATTTTGGCTAAGAATGACATATTACAACTGCAACTCAAGCGAGTCAATCACATTATGTAACTTAGTGGAATGACGATTCCCTATCTCTGACACA
Source organism: Engystomops pustulosus (assembly GCF_040894005.1). NCBI lineage: Eukaryota > Metazoa > Chordata > Amphibia > Anura > Leptodactylidae > Engystomops > Engystomops pustulosus. Next base: position 176,783,413 of record NC_092415.1, on the reverse strand, counting down.
TATATTTTAGGTCCAGCACAACTTGCTATTGAAAACTCCTCTGTGAGGAAATGTTTTACGAGAGCAGCCAAGTAGAACTTTGACAAACATCCAACTTCCCTTTCTCCTGCAACTACAAAAACATCCATTTTTTTTCTTTTTTTTTAAAGGGGTTTTCCCTGTGAATTAAAAATATATTTCACATTGCTTGGAATGGGGGTCATGATATAAGAAAACAAAACTTAGGCTGCCTGAACATAAATGTATTCATGCGTGGAACAATTGGGTACACTGGGGCACATTTACTAAGAACAGTGCAGTTGCCTGTGTAGCGTGCAGGGGGCGCCAGATTCAGGATTTCTGGCGCATGTTTTCATGAATCTGGTGCCCCCTGCACTGCTCCGACAGAGCGCACCAACTTTTTTTTTGGTGCACCTTTAACATGGGGCGTGCAACATAATTCTGGCGGACGTTGCATGGAACGGGAACACCCCCTAATTTGTCGCACAACAAAAAGGCTGTGTCTGACACAAATGTGGTGCAAACACTTCTTAAATACATGTGTAAGCAGTAAAAAGAGCGTCCAAAGTCCAATATGTATATAATGGTGCACATCCTCCATTCTTTAGTGTCAGGTTGTATGAAGGGGCCCCCTACAATGTGGGCCCCTTAGCAGCTGCTATGGCTGCTACCACTGTAGTTATTGCACTGTGTATGAGTTGGTCGATTATACCAAATATCAACAGGGTAATCATAAGACCCTAACTGGGTCACCCATATTATACTTACCCTGTTACATGTCATGTGACCTGTGGGAAGCAGGACTCAGGCCTTCCTGTGATGCCCGTGTCCTGCTGGCTTCTGTTACTGTATGTACACCCCCTCTGTCATAAACAATACCATATAAATGGATTTCCATTCTGATGCTGCTTGGTCTCCGGCTGCTCTATACTTCCTGATCCAAAGGCCAACAGGGACTACAACAACTTTGTATTCAAAAAATGAAGCAAAATTTATACCGTATATTTATTAATTTTACTACAATATAATATTTCTTTTGACTGTCCATTGACTTTGATTATTCACAGTGAGAATGAAGTGACCTATACAAAGTGAGCTATTCATATGTAGAATCCCCTATAAAGTGCAATTTAGCGAACAAACTATTATAAATATAGTAACTCCATGGTTTTCTGCCTTTTTTCGCACAGTGGGGTTAATGTCATGGAAACCAGAATTGTCCTTGAGTCATTATGCAAATTAATCTTAACAAGTCGGATTTATTTTTAAGGGAATACTACAACCTGTATTATATTACAATATAGTCTATTACTATGTGTGTGGTTGGTCTAGGTAAAAAGATCCAATTCTTCAGGGTTGATAGATAAATATCGACCCACAAAATGACATACTAACCAGGCCAAGTTGGATAACTTTCATACACATCCATGCTCAGCCTGTATATCGATAATGGCCATGTGGAATCTGTTTTTGTAATGTTAGGCTGCTTTACTTTACTTTTCATAGTCTATCTTTCCCGACTGATCCAGCAAGGCAGTAATCTAAGGTCCACAGACATGATAACTGCTGAAATGTCAGCAATCCTATTCAGTGATTGACAATCCTCTCTGTATGTGTGGAATACAGTCTGTCACTGTTAAGGACCGCCCACTGGACTCCTAAGCATTTTAAAGGAACAGAGATTTAAATAAATCGATTCCATTTTATTCTGATTAGTACAAAGTTTAGTACAAAGTTTGCACAAAGTTATATATTGCTCAGCTCATCCTCCTCTATAACTTGCTCAGATATAATCCTAGTGCAATCAGTTTTATCCATGTGTTTAAAGGAAGTATTTTGGGGCCGGAAAAATTGGATGGGAAAATCTGACCCAATTTTGAGGACACTAATACTACAGAAATGGATGGTTGAATAGTGCTAAGATGTCAATAGTACTGAAATCAGACCAAAATTGTATGTTTTGACACTTGAGAAGTTTAGGGGGCCCTTATGGTGTCACTATTCCATATGAGAAGACTATTACTATAAACCATACATTAAAGTCGGGGGCCCGGCACAGACTTTGCACTGGGGCCCATTAGCTTCTAGTTACGCCACTGTCTGTGGGCTTTATATAAAATAACCATAAGGGGGCTGTTTGGTATGATAAACTATGGAATATTTCAGGAAACAGGAGACTCTGTCGCCCAGGGGGCTACTGAAACCTGGAGCCGACCCTGGGGTCAGGGTAGGGTCAGATTTCTTTTGATAATATTGAATAGGCTTATCTGCAAGAACAATAAAATGTATAGGCCAGAGTTATAGATTCTGTGCATGCTATGTTGTCAGCCATCATAGTAATTGATACTAAAGTTAGCATACAACACATTTCATGTGTCCGCCCTGAAATCAGATGAAGCTAGCAGTTGTCACAGTATATCAGCTGTACTGCTGCTGCAAGCATAGGCAACACACTGCTCTTTTCAGACTCCGCTTTCCACATTTGTTGGACATGAGCCAAATCCTGTATCTCTTGATTTACATTACGCAATAAATGGGGAGTGTTGAAATGTCTCGTTTTGTAAGAAGCAGCCCTCTCTATATAATCTACAGGCTTACTTTGTCCAACGCACATATCTTTGCTGAAAGTTGTAGGTTGCGTATTGGTGAGAAAGTTTTATCAGTTTATAATAGTATATCTAGTTTTCTGAAGTGGCAGACAAGTCTTTAGGGTTTAAAGGGGTTGTTCACAAAACAATTGAGATTGTTTGTGTAAGGCTACATTCACACTGCCGTTGCCAGCCGTACCGTAGCACGGCGGGCACACGGCAGTACCGGGGGAGAAGAGGAGGGGGAGAGCGCTGCTCAACCCAGGCCCTCTCCATAGGAATGTATGGCACACGTGTGCTGCACCCTAACGTTCCCATTGGGCGCCGTGAGGCCATTGCAATGTGTGAGGGACGTATATCGGCCGTATATATACGTCGGCCCTATATACGTCCCTCATACGTTTGTGTGAATGTAGCCTTATGAAAAGTTATACAGTGTTCTAATATACTTTCCGCGCATTTTTCTAGATCTCTGCTTGCTGTTATTCAACAGGAAGCTTCTATGTCTACTTCCTGTGGATAGAAATCTGTCCCTGGTCATGTGATGTCACACAGGTGCACAGCTCGGTATATCCCTGGTCATGTGATGTCACACAGGTGCACGGCTCGGTATATTCCTGATCATGTGATGTCACAAAGGGTCACGGCTTATTGTATCCCTGGTTATGTGATGTCACACAGTTGCACAGCTCGTTGTATCCCTGGTCATGTGATGTCACACAGGTGTACGGCTCATTATATCCCTGGTCATGTGATGTCACACAGGAGCACTGCTTGTTGTATCCCTGGTAATTGGATGTCACACACTCTACTACTGCTTTGAGTAGCGATGTAATGATGGGTCGGTGGTTTTAAATAGAAGACATTGTGCAGGAAAGAATAGGTACCTGTTATATCACCTATTGTTAGTAATGATATAATAATGGTGTTTTCTAAAATTTTGTTATCTTCTATTGCAATCATATCAGTTTTGCCTCGTCTGAAAACCCCTACAGAATAAGAAAGTGTCAGTCTATTGTTAGTGTGACTGACAGTGTGAAATAGGTCATTTTCTGGTGACACATTCCCTTTAACTTCTTAAAGAGAACCTGTCACCAGAAATATCATTTTTAGCTGGTGACAGGTGCCAACACCCCAACAGGGGGGTTAAACTCATTTTCTGCGAGGCCCAAAAGTCCTTTTATCATTATATAAAGTTATCTACTGAAGCTGTTTAGCAGTTAAATTTATACAGCATTACCAACAAAATCAGCCAATTCAAGGCAACCACAAAACTGAAAATATTGTTAAATGACCTGAGACTTCTCTATGGCAAGTGTGTCCCCCCAAACAGTAGCCAATAGTGAGAGTGTCCCCACATCAGACATAGTGCCCCCCATAGTAGTTACAGTGTCCCCCACAGTAGTCACGCTGATCAAAAACTGCCAGAGTGTCCCCACAGCTGCCACACTGTCCCCCACTGTAGCCACAATTCACCCCCTCGGTGGCGACAGTGCTGCCCCATAGGACCGGCTATCATCTTCTTTACTCCTGTGAATGATGATTGTACGCTCTAGCTCTGTTGTTCGCAGCAGTAAAGAGGAGGACAGAAGTTTCATCGGGGAAGAGGGGAAAGGTGAGTAAGGGAGCCACGTTGGATTACACAAGGCTGTGGGCTGGGGGGAAAGTTTATGTGGTATAGAGGAAAAATTTATGTGGCTGGACAACCCCTTTAAGTCTCTCTTAACTTCCATAACTCCTACTACTTTTAATGCCAATGCTTAAACAGAGAAGGTTTTTCAAATGAATCTTTACTTTACTCTACAGTTTTCACATGAAAGTAATCTAAGACACTGTACATTTACTTTAAGTTATTAATGGTAAGAAGGATTTAGTATTTATCTGTAAAGTTATGCTAGTTATGCTGACCAAGCATTCCTCTTCTGCAAATGTTATAGAGCAGCATTTTAATTGAAAGAAAATTCCAACTTCCTCAACTTTGGAGCAGATGTACAATAGACTTACACTGCATTTTCACAATAAAGAGATGTTAGCGGAACATTGCATAATCACCCAGCGGTTATCTAACGGATTATTAATGCCTTGTATCACCCTAAGAAAATGGAGATGTCTATGTAGAACTATCTGAGAGGGCAGCTGAACTTTTCCCCTCTTTAAATGCATACTTGTTCTGGATTAAGGGAGCTGTAACCATTCCAAATGCATAGGATTAAGAATTTCAAGCCTTCATTTGAAGGGATCAGGTTCTCTTTTGGATGCTTGTCCTTTGCTCATAAGCAAACACTTAGGCTGGACAGAAACTTTAGGCGGTCATTTGCTACAAAATCCCATCCAAAAATTCCCCATTTTGTGGGACTATAAAAAGGAAATGGGGCAGGACCCAAGGGGGGCTAGAGTGGGGACACCCTGGTCTGCCAAATTTACTATAATCTGTGCTTAAATTCTGGAGCAGATTATAGTGGAAATCTGTACCCGGTTTCAGTTCTGTGCCTGGATAACTAAGAGGTGAAAACAGATTGCCGCTTTAGACTGTCCTGCTAAAGTTATTGGGCACATTTGGTAAAACTGCAGACCCTACGGATGTCTCCATCTGTACATTTAATTCAAGACTCTTATGACACAAGTTCAATACATCATTGACAAACAGCCATTCATAACACAACCTGTGGCTAGCCAGGCATAGACAGAATAAGGATAGACATCTGCTGATACAATATCACAAAATCATATGGATCAAAAAGCCATTTATCTCAAAATACATACTGTATGTGGACGGGTCTAGGCATGAGAAATCAGAGATCGTTGTTACAATGTAACAAAAGAAGAAGTGGTAGCATCAGACGTGTGACCATACCCTTAGAGTGCGGCCTGACATTTTGCGTTCTTGGTCTGTTCTTGGTGCATTTTTAAAGAGGATCTGTCACGTGTAAAAACTGCACTAGGAGCTGCTTACTCTAGTGCTACAACAGACGCAACAGTGTTACACTGCTAGCGTTATTGGAAACCTCTGATAACGCTAGCAGACACTGCTGCGCTGTACAATGGAAAACGCCGGACTGCATCATAAGCGCTCGGGCGGACTCATGAGGGGGAGGTCCGAGGCACTGCTTCACCCCTGGACCACCCTCCTGCTCCATAGGCCGGCGGTGACTGCCGAGCTTCATGTGGCAGTCTCCGCCCCTAATCCCGCCCCTCATGAATACGCCTGACTGCTTTCAGCCTGGTCCGTCATTTTCTATGGTTTCTATTATCTAAGCTTTCCCATAACTTTAGTAAGCAGCTCCTAGTTTAGTTTTTACAGGTGACAGGTCCTCTTTAAACACACTAAAGGTGCATGCGTTGTGCATGTTTACCATGCATTTGGCTGGTTTGAATCAGTTTTTTTTTCCATTTCTGGAAGGGTAAGCCGGTGTAGTAACATTTTCACAGCTGCTTCCACAAAGGAAGAAAAATGGATTCAACCCAGCCAAACGCATAGTTAACATGCAAAAACGCATACATTTTAGTGAGTTTAAAGGGAACCTGTCACCAGGAGACCCATTTTTAGCACTCCCCCAGTCCCCACAGAGCATAGTACATACACTGCCAAAGTGTTTTTGTATTAAAAATTGGTTTTACAGAAGAAAAGATGTGTTATATTGTACCTTTCATTAGCATCTGCTGTGTGATTAGGCAGTTGCCAAATGGGAGGGGCTGGAAAGGAGCAGTTCCCCCCCACCCTTGGGATTCAGCTTCTCCATGTGACAAATATTTGAAAACACCCATCACTTGGCTTAGCGACGCCCCCTGCTCTTCTACAGCCAATCCCGAGTGTGGGTAGTTATTCATATATTTGAAAAGGTCACATGTTTCCGAAGGGTGGGGGGGAACTGCTCCTTTCCGGCCCCTCACAATTGACAACTGCCTAGTCCCACAGCAGATGCTAATGAAAGGTACAATATAACATATCTTTTTTTCTGTAAAACCTATTTTTTATACAAAAACACTTTGGCAGTGTATGTACTAAGCTCTGTGGGGACTGGGGGAGTGCTAAAAATAGGTCTCCTGGTGACAGGTTCCCTTTAAAAACGCACCAAGAACTGTCCAAGAATGCAGTGTGTGACTGTACATGCATGTTTGTCTCAGCTGAGTGTGCAAGTGTTCTGAATGACAGTAAATTTATAGCAAGCGCTTCTAGTATTGGTTTATGTGATGTAAGAACGCAGAATTGGGAATCCTGAAACCATCTGGAGAAGTTGGGGCAACCTCTTACACATTAAATTGTAGGCCAATTCTACTGCAACAATTGGGTTCAGCGTCCATTATTGTAATGTATATGGGCCAGGTTGCATACACTAAAATCCATCTCATGATTACAGACCTCAATACACAAGCGATCCATCCTGTTCTCTACATATTAGGAAGCAGCGGCACTACATGTACTCTATTATAATACCAATGATTTCTGTATTCCCCAAGAACCAATGTAATACTTTATATTTAGTATTACGAGACATGGAAACAAAAAGAAATGTTCTGATACATTTTTAATGCTGTTCAAGTACTTAGAGATTATTATTAGATACAGATGGAATTTGTAGTCAAATACAGTTTTTTTTTGTTGTCCGAATTTTGTGCATAGAAAGGACAGCTGTCGACTTGTCACAGAAATTGACAAAAAAATCTTAACAATTGTTAACAAATAAAAAAATAACTTACCCTTTTTTCACTGAAAAAAAACAGTGACCATTTTATGATTTATAATTAGAGATAGGCGCCAATGCGGCAAAACTTCCGGGTCGGAAATTTGCAACCCTCTGTGATCGGTTAGGTGGAGACTTCTGTGACTCTGAGTGCTCAGTGAGTTTCTGCCTGGCTTGATAGCAAGATGGAATTCAGAAGAATTTCAAAGTGAAAAGCAGATTAAAAAGATGGAGGTTAATAGGATCCAAAGTATGAGGGAAAAGAAGCACTTTCCTCTGATAAGATACAGTATATTGCAAAGGTTCTTATACCCCCATGTAGTACAATTGGAAAGTTAGTGAATTCAAGTCATTAGTCATTGAAATTTGCATAAATATTTTATTATTATTATTATGCTAATGAAACAGAAGGGTTCTGGGGACGTTATCAGAGCGCCTACATGCTCTGGCTTCACAGGCTGTTACAATGCCTCTCCCTCCCCCTGATCATTCAGCACTTCACCCTCCACCGGCTGTAATCTCAGGTGGCAGAGGAAGTTTCAGCACATTGTAAGCTACAGCATGGAGGAGGGACTCTGATAACACCCCCAGAGCCCTTTAAACTCATTAGCATAGTTTTAAAAGTTGATTTTAGAAGGAATAAGGTCGTGGATAACAAATATAAGAAGATTACCACAGTCACTGTGCCTGGATCTATGAGTAATTGTCCCTGGAATTTTATACTTGATTTAGATGCATTCCTCAATGCAGTGAATAGATGTTTTAGCTGACTTAAAGGGCATCTATCACCAGATCAGGGATTGTAAACCAAAAGTACAGACATGGTGGTATGTGCCCCCTCTGGCAGGATCTGCTGTTATTTTAGCTTCTTATGCCCTTCTTTTAAAGAAAAAAGGGCTTGAAAGGGCTTCCTATAAAACCTGGAGCCCATTAGGATCATTTGCATGATTGTAAAAACCTTTTTTTGTAAAAAAAAAAACAGTTCATAAGAAGCTGAAAGAAGAGCAGATCCTGCCAGAGGGGACACACACCAGTATTTCAGTGTGCTTGGTTTAGAATCCTTCATCTTGGTGGTAGATTTCCTTTAAGGATGGTTTTTTGGAAATACTTTAGTCTGCAAATGGTAAGTATACCTCTTGCACTTGATTGTGGATACTTTAAGGAATAGCTGGATTTCATGGTAGTGTGAATGGTTTACATAATTGTAATGAGTATCTATCTATAACCTACAGATGGTCCACTTAACTCTACATAAACTTTATGAAATATAATAATATATGATAAGCATTTATAGAGTACATTATGTAATGGTAAAACCTTTCTTAGCAAATTGTTTTGCTTAGTATGGACAGTCTTGAGCCTCCTGAAAACATTCTTGGGGCTTGGAGCCAAGTTGTATTTCTCAGGGAAACGCCCAGCATTCATATGCCAAAGCTGTGCAGCCACCTGTCTAGTGTGTTTGTCATTTGTCCCGGCCTATTGAGGCTGATATAGCATTCATAGAGACAAGCAACATGGTAAAGGGCCAAATCTAATGCAGAGACTTCTGTAGGGTTCCTGATGGAGAGGAGCTGAACTGATGTATTTACAAAATCTGGGGCATCAAGAGATTGACGATAGACCTAAGATTACACTTGATATCACTTTTCACTTGTCTTCTATAACTGCTCATACATTGAGACCTACAATAAATAGAAGGATAATGTAGAAATATCTGTCCTTGTGTTCTGATGCAAGAGCTTGGGTTTGTCTTCTTCAGGATCAAATACATTTGTCTCAGACAGGTTGGACTTGATAGATATTAAAAGGTTATTCATCATATGATGGCACACATAAGGAGGCCATATGAAAGCGCCGCCAACCATAAGGCGCAGCCAGATACATCAAGAGGCTTTACCATCTTGATGTATTTGGTGGGACCCTGCACATTATCTATTTCTAGAAATAATCGTGGCCGGTGACTTTTCATATATTAAAAGTTGGCAGCTGCAACTAGTATGGCATGCCCAATTCCAGCTCACACCCCCACCAGCCGTGCCCAATCCCAGGCCGTCCGCGTCTCCTCCAAGCCCCTTCACGCCTCTCTGTTGTGGAGGTGGGGGAAGGGGAAACGAATTGCAAGTGCTAGCATTTATGTTTATTTCATGGCTTCTATGCCAGACAGTCAGGGTAATACACGCCCCAGTAGCCTCTACTGTTAATTTACATATGACAAAAATAAAGCTTTTAACAAGTACGGTTAGGTTCCAGAATTATTAAATGACAGATTAGGGCAGAGGCAGCAGGAGGCATCTACCATCAGATCTACTTCAGATGGTAGATTTCTCATGGTAGCTTTCCTTTAATATTTTGCCTCCTTATCTGTCTGAAGCCTGGATTGCCAGTTAGACAATTTTAATTATCCTAAAAAAGTGGGTGGCAAAGATTTGGGTAATGATATTATTGTGTCATGTAAACATAAAACTACTAAGCCAGTTAGGTGTTTTTCTTATGGTCGTCTGATGCATATTGCTAAGTATTGTCGAAGAAACAGTAGGATTGAATTTTTTGCATGTGGACAGTTGGGTCACATTGCAGGGTATTGCCCCGGACATAGACAAATGAATGTTAAGACATGTTATGCATGTGGGGAAATAGAACACATTGCCAAGGATTTCAGATAAACCGCTCACTACCGGAAAAAGAAGCAGAAAAAATGTACAGAGAAGTACTTTCCTCAATGAATTATATTATAATGTTTACTATTATCACCGACACTGTTCATTTCTGAAATTAGCTTCAAGATAATTACTCTTTAAAGCTACAATAGAGCTCATATTTTGAAAGTTATGATTTTGCTCCAAAAGGCAAAATTGGAATTTCTATAAGCTTCAACTCTCTGATGTACTGATTTACATCCAGTCTGTGATTAGCTGCAGCTTTATTGCGCTAGTTAGTTAGTCTCTAGTTCTATGAGGTATGATACTTCTTTAGATGCTGGTTGAAGCCGGTTGTCAAAAGAATGTTTTCCTTTCAAAATGTTTTCTGATATGGATATCACCCCCTTTAAATTCATTACAGGCTACACATTGTAATAATTGCCTGCACTTTTAGTACTTTATAGAGCTATTTGTCGTTCTGGCTTGTGAAAGTGTTAAATAGTTTTCTCTTGGCCCTAGCAACAAATAACCGATTTAATTGCAGTGAACAAGTGGAATGTGCAGCAATGGAATTTTCCAGGCATCTTGTCACTAAATGCAGATTCTGTGTTGGAATTGACTTAAATGTGGTACAAACTACACCTTGTCACTCAGACAGCCACATAGTACAGGAGAACTGCATGTGATTGGGAAATAAGACATTGGGGGCATCCAGCCATAAAACTGGTAATGTTGTCACCTTTTTTATGTAGTATTCGAAGATGTCATATGATTTACTTTACATTTAGACAAAGAGACATTGTTACGACAAGTAGAGACATTCAAGAGTTGTCAGTCGGAGAATGCCATTCAGTATATGTAGTGTGTCTGTTTTGCGCCGGCTTGCACGCGACAGAAATCGGGGGGCGAACCGTCGGACAACCCGACGGATTCAGACAATGCACAGGATTTAACATGTAGAAGAAGCAGGTTAGTGAATTGTGGCAGACCCGAATCCTCGTCGGACAATGCACAGAGGGATCGCGACAGGACCGGGTAAGTAAATCTGCCCCAATGTATGAATTTCATACTGACGCTATACTGCGCAAGCATCTGAGGTCTCATCTCTAGACTTTCCAGTTACTTACCCTGGGCGCTTTATGCAGGGTTGGCTACAGGTTTCATTAGGCCCCTGGGCGACAGAGCCTAAGTGGGCCCCTTTACAGTGAACTCACATGGTTGCATTAAAAATTCAGAAATGAAAATGGTCTTCTGTTCCCTAAAATATTCCCTACTTTATCATACCAACATCCCCATCATGGTTATTTTATATAAGCCCCCCAACACCCTATGGATTCATTAGATATAGTCCCCTCATTCCCATGGATTCCTTTTGTACTACATTATGTGGGCCCCCACAGCAGTTCTGGGCCCCTTCACTTGCCCTGGTATGTCCAGTGCTTGCGGCCAGCCCTGGCTGTATGATAAATTGTTAAGAAATTACTAAAAGCAGACATTTGAGGAATGATTAGGATTGTTATTGGTGTGAATGGGAGGGAATGGGATTATCTGGTTCATCCTTCATAAAAAAAATATACATATGAAATACGGAAAAATATAAAATAGCAAAATCCAATCTAAGCCTAAAGTAATTCTGTGTTATGGACCTTCATCTATTAGTCAGAGCAAAAGAGAATAAAACTTTTTTAATCTATGGCCCAGATTTATCATTAGTAAGACAAACTGTATTAAGTGCAGTTGCCTCACTAATGTGTAGGCAGTTCAGTCGCGACACAAAACTGGCGCAGACACTTCTTGTGCAAGCTCCAAAGACGTTCTTTCTAGCGCAAAGTCAGAGTGAAAACTGGCAGCCAGTTTAATGGATCTGGCCCTATGTTTTCATATTGTATGGACCAAAATTATCAAACTGTCAGAACCTTCCTTGATCAAATGGATTTCATATCAAATCAGCTGCAGGGGTGGAGATTGCTCTCTCCATAAAACCCGCCAACTTATTATACGTGTCTGTTATTGACTTTGTCTTCCTGGCTCGTTGGTGATATTCTGAGTTATTCTGCTATGATTTGTTGTAATCATTAACTTTTGCCTGAACCTTGACTATTGTTCTGCCTTACCATTTTGTATCTTGCCACCATCATGGTTTTGACCCTGTTTGTCTAACTTTTCCCAATTGTCTTATGTCTGTTTGTCTTTCTGTATTGTGCACTTATCCAGGGTAGTGACCCTGTTGGCACCTGTGGTTTAGCACCGGGCTGGCAAGTAGGCAGGGGCAGAGGTTGTAGGAAGTTAAAGGCTCACACTTTAATTTTTCTTGAATTTTGCCATAAAACATAACTAAGATCACTATATTAATCGTAACCTCTGCTGTGTATGTACCATATAAGAAATCACTAACCTTCATTAAACTATACATTTTTTTCACTTGGAAAATATCAACCAATCAACCAATGTCCCAAGATGAAATGATCCGCATCTTGTAATCTGCTCTTAATCCTGGCAGTGTTCATCTTCCCGGGTAATATTTTCGATTGTTATTTGGGTAATTCGCGCTGTGCAGGACCTTTCCCACTTATATACAGGTAGTGCAAGGAAGGATTATTCATCTGCTGTATCCTGCATTGTCAGAAGATTTTGAGGGGTTGTTATGATCACTGTCTATGGATAGAGCATTTTATTGTAGCAATGACCTTTCTTATTCTTGGAAAGTCTACTTCTTAAAATGCAAAAAATTGAGCAACATGTGTTGAACGTTGACAAGAAAGATACATGTTTCACAATCTTTTGTAAGTTTTGTTACTATTTTATAGTAGTTCTTTTTACAATTTCCCATAAAAGGATTCTTTTAAAATATTAGTGGTTTCTGATCAGCATGTTATAAGGCAGGATGAGCTGAGCAGATTGAAAATAGTGTCCCATCTGTGGGCAGCATGTTATAGAGCAAGAGAAGCTGAGCAGATTGTACATAGTGTCCTATGTGCAGGTAGCATGTTATAGATCAGGAGGAGCTGAGTAGATAGGGCATAGTGTCCTATCTTCAGGCAGCATCTTATAGAGCAGGAAGAGCTGAGTGAATTGTACATTGTCTCCTTTCTGCAGGCATCATGTTATAGAGCAGGAGGAGCTGAGTAGATGATAAGAACAAATTCAGAATACATGTTAATTAAATCTGTACTATTTTTATGTGTCCACTGGGTGGCCCTAACTCTCATCTCCTTCTTTGTATACATAGAAATATTACCTGTAGTAGGCTTTATTTATTGAGGCATGTGAGTGGTGTGTATGCTGTACATATATCACCCCATATATAAATCAAATGTTGTTTGTGGGGGCCATTTTTAAGAATTAATTTGTCTTATTATATTAAGAAGGATCCAGCTTGAGGGGAATCAGACGCTCCCGCTTATAATATAACAATCTATGGTTCATTTAAAGGAACAAGATCAGACACTTTTTAGGTTTTCCTAGATTAAATATTACTTATCATACACAAGACAGAGAACAAGTGTCTTATTATTGGGGTGGCCACCACTGGCACACACATATCACACCCTGTATCCCAGTGGTATGATCTAAGGAAATATACTTCTGTTGTATGTATATGGCACATGAAACTACAATGAGCGCCCCTACACCTCTACCAGTGCCCACTAGTATCCTATATATAGTCATCGACATGAAGCCTTAGTCTCATATTACAAGGTGGCTAAAAGAGGCGTGGTTTTCCTTATTTCATCCTGGAAAACTTTGCATATTTTCCCAGAATCCCCCTAGTGGAGCATCAATGGCTACAAGACTCCACACACCTATACGGTGTCCTTAATTGTCAGTCTCCGTAAGGAGAACTTTTACTTCCCAACTATCATAAACAGAAGCCGCTTTCAATGTAATTCAGAACAGATGTTTATCATTTTAGTTGGAGCTTTTAACCGCACTTTTTTGACTTGACGACTCATTTTTGGATCAAAGTTTTTTTATTCAACGTGTAGGTGGAAAATCTAACAGCTAAAAGACAAGCAATGTGTAACACAATTATTACATTTAATGAAGCCTACAAAGCATAATAAAGCTACAATGCTGAGAGTAACCCTATCCTTTAATGGATTTTTACCAAGTTATATTGTTATACCCTATCCACAGGACAGGGGTTGGACCTCACTGATCAGGAGTACTAATGGATGGAGTGGTGCTCTGGTAGTCCATGCTGGAGATAGACGAAACCCTAATCCTCGTGAACGGCTGGCATCCCCACAGTCAGACCTCCACCAATCAGATTCCTATGCTCTCTCTTTTGGATTAGGATTGGGATCACATATATCTCAGTAGAAGTGAATGGAGATCTGATCACACATGTACAGAAGTGCTGCATTGGAAGAAGGAGTTTTGGTCACTCTTTCTTCCAGTCGCGGGGGGGTCCAATGTTTGGTCGTCTATAGGAGCTTTAACTTATCCCCTGTGGAGAGGAAACACATTAGTTTTATGGGCCAACACCTTCAATGGAAGAAGAACTTTTTTTGCGATGTGTGACCTAATATACTAATATAAAGCACAGTACTATAATTAAATGGGTATTCTAATCTGGGCATTCAGATTTAATTTTAGTTCTTCTGCCATATACATACATTTCTTCAATTGGATGTCATTGAAAAAATTTTGTGGGAAGATATCACATAAATGTAGCCATGTATGTTCCTTAGAAACTGAGGACAGCTGCCCTTGGATACGACCACCGCTACTGGAGAGTGTACACAACTTTTGCATGTGAATCTGGGAGTTACTGCATATCCATAAGAGCCATCCTGTGGTAATGCCCAGGTGGTCAGGCAGGGCTCAATAGCGTATGTCTGGCCGCCGCTGCTAGAGTGCAGGGGTGGTCGATTCCAAGGACAGCTATCTTGTTTCTATGGGACAACATGGCTACATTTATGGGAAATTATCTTCACACACTATATCTTATCTTAAATTATCTTCCACTGTAAAGAGAGGAACACGCATTACCATGTATTGCCATCATGGAATGGCATGACCTCTTAGTATATCATAGGTGGTAAATGGATGAGCCAGAGTGTATTATAGTATATGGCCAGGGTTGTTGTTATGAGACAGTTGAGGAAGATACACAATCCAGATCTGAGCTGCAGATTCCATTATTGCTTCAAGATGAGGCAATTATTTTTAGTCATTGCTCATGTAGTCCTGATCTTTGTCACACTTGGGAATTTGCCGACATTTCCTTTTTTTCCTATTTTGCTGTTTATTGTAAAAGACTTTCCTCAAGTTTTCGAGGCTGATTCCCTTCTTGCTGTAACCATCCTCTAATAAAGCTTGTAAAATAGCTAAAGTGTAATCAATGGGTTGACCCCTGACCCTGCAGGAGCCTATGTGATACACTTATGATATGTCAGCTGTAATAGGAGGCAGGGAATTAAAATGCACAATTGTTTTATCATCTTAGAGGCTTTGTTTCTATATAAAACAATTCATTGCAGGAGGTTATAACAAATCAGGGCATCCCAACACATGCTGGGAATATCTGTGTATTCAGATACTGGTGTAGAAAACGAAAGGATGAGCGCTGCGTGTGTGATAAGGCAAAGTCAGATTCTATCTTAACGTTAAAGGAAATCTACCATTTGCTTTTATGCGTTACAAACCAAACATTACTTGAGAATGCTGTACATAACATACACTGATGCAGAAACATATCTTGTTCAATCCCTGAACTGAGTGGTTTTGCTGAAAAAACAATTATAAGATTATGATAATGAGGCTCTGTCACTTCTCTGGCTGCCCTGGTGCTTCTCTCTTACCCTAATTATGCACTTCTCCAGAGAACTCTGTATTCACTGGGGGTCATTTACTAAGGGCCCGAATCGCGTTTTTCCGACGTGTTTCCCGAATATTACCGTTTTTCCTTGAATTGCCCTGGGTTTATTGGTGCACGTGATCGGATTGTGCCGCTTCGGTGGCGGAATGCACTTGAAGGAAATCGGTGGAGGGGGGGGAGGGGCGTGGCCGTTGGAAAACCCGTCGGATTCGGAAAAACCGCCGTATTTTTAAAAAAAAATGTGTCGCTTGACATGCGCTTACCTGCACCCAGCCTAGCTTGGTGAACTCCAGCTGACCTCGGCGGACTTCAGCACAGCAGCGACACCTAGTGGACATCGGGCGCACTACATTAGTGAATTGCCGGAAGACATGAATCAGCGTCGGAGAACCCGCCGCTGGATCGCGAATGGACTGGGTAAGTAAATCTGCCCCACTGTGTTGTCCTTGACAGGACTGCAACAATCGCTGCACCAATCCCCCAAGCTGCTGTATATGAGTCTTCAGGAAGCACAGTGTAATCTTTTAATGTACAGGCGGCAGACATGGCACCCAGCTTTCCCAAGGTCCTACATTTCATAATTGTTTTTTGAGCAAAACCACTCAGATCAGGGATTAAACAAGATATGTTTCTGCATCAGTGTCGCTACAGCATTCTCAAGGTATGTTTGGTTCATGCATAAAAACACATGGTAGATTTCCTTTAAGACCAAGAAGTGGCCACAATATTTAGTTTTTGAGTTTGGTTGTATTACATAAAATAAAAAGTATACATAGGATTATTGGAAAAAAAATAACTCTATCAACTTTCTTATGCCACTAGTTATTACTTTTATTCCATAATTATTACTATTTATATATATAAATGCATATAGGGTGCATTAAAAGACCTTTTAACTACAGAAACAAAAGTAAAAAAATACTTATCTAAATACCCCAGCATGTAATAAGTAAGAGGTTCTATCTATTAGGCTATGTCTAGAATATGGCTGCCATCTCAAAAGCAACCAGATTTGGATCCAGGGTAAGTTTTTACAATATCTCTTGTGGTTCAAAAGATATCAACATAGAGATTCTCCATGGATTCTCATGTGGACGTTGATAACGTTAGAACCACAAGAGATATTGCAATCCTGTTCTGTTCATCTTGGATAGGTTACATGACCACCTTCCCATTGGAAAAGCTTGTCTTTCAGGATGACGGCCATATTCCAGCCCCTTCACCCATTGCTTGTTAGGGTATCAGATATGTAATTTTATTTTCTGAAATAAAAGGGTGTACAAGATTTTTTCTTTGCAATGGAGACACTAATAGAAGCAGTGTGATAACCTAGACAATCTTCAGTATACAAGCAATGGGTCTTGCATTGAAATGGATGTTACTTTGACATCTAACCCCTACATAAACATTATTTTAGACCACACCCATCAGTTCATTACAACAGCACTTCCTAATAATAGTAGCCTCTTTCAGGAGAATAATGTGCCCTGTCACAATTCATACATACGTTCATGCGTTCAGGAACGGCTTGAGGAACATGACAAAGAGTTCAGGGTGTTGACTTGACCTTCAAATTCCATAGATCTCAATCTGATTGAGCATCAGTGATATGTGCTGGAAAAACAGGTCCCATCCATGGAGACCCAGAGACCCAGAGAACAGGATCTGCAGATAATGGGGCACATTTACTATGGGTCCGAACACTGCATTTTCGTGATTTTTTTCAGATTTGCCCTGAATTGCCCCTGGTTTTTGGCGCACGTGATCGGATTGTGGTACATCAGCGCCGGCTTGCATGCGACACAAATCGGGGGCCATGGACGTAGGACAACTCAACGGACAAACCGTGGAATTTAAAAACCAAATTGTGTCACAAGATCAGCACTCACATGCTCCTGGAAGAAGAAGGTGAGCTCCGGTGGACCTCAGCGGGGGAATCGGCACATGCAGGAAATTGGACACACGATCTTAGTGAATCCCGGCAGCTTCGAATCCTCGTCGGACATTCGTCAACGGGACGGGTAAGTAAATGTGCTCCATTGTCTTGGTGCCAGGTAACACGGGATACCGTCAGAGCTCTTGTGGAGTTTCATCGCAATACCTCAATGCTATTTTGAGGACAGGAGACGGGCCTATCTAATACCAAATGGATGGTTTTAAAATTGTGCTTTATGCTCTTAATTATATGGGGAGAGTAAGAGACACAGGTGGTGTAATCCAATGGCAGGCTGAACTTAGAAACAGAAGGATCCAGGCCAACTTATGGTGTCCATTGTCTTCTAAGGATGAGGGTGTCAGCGGTGCAACTCTATACAGTCAGTGATTTATGGTACAACCAGTGCATTTTTTTAATAGCCCTACATAACGGCCCATGTGCCCACATAAGTCATGTAGAGGAACACCTGCTGGAGCTCTGCGCCCTCTCATTGTCAGGCATCACGGTCGTTGTCAAGTCCCACCAAACATTGATGTCCATCCAGGTTCAAATGGAACCCATTAAAGAAATACGATGTATCTTCTGAAAGCCACATACAAAAAAGTTATCCTAAACCTGTACAAATTTTAATTCAGCAGCCATTTTATGCTGTTTTTAAATTCCAACAGTGGTTAAAAACTGATTATTTTGCTTCACAATCCTGAACAAGAGCAAAAGAACAAAAGTACAGTATCTGTTTGGTGATTTCAGGATTAAAGACTTTTTTACAATGTTGGATTATAATTTAGATAATTGATTCATAGATTACATGGAGATCCTGAATCACAATTCGATGCAAGCTACAAGTGACCTCTAGACCGCGACATCTGGATGTTATTGTTGCCATGTTTACTAGTAACTTCTCTTATGACATATTTCGGACAGTTTCTTACGAGAGTAATCTGTGTCCAGATTTTATTAAGATTTAAATGCTCTCTTTTATTGAATTGTAGTAAACTTAAACCTGCAAAAACAAATTAATATAAAAAAAATAATAATAGCATTGGGGACAAGAATAATGAGACCTTTGATTCTTTTTTTATATATGAATAACCAGATATTCCTGGACTTATAAATCCGATTACTAGTGCACGGATACTACTAGCATAATAGTTTATTTATTGTACAGAAGTTTATTTCTTGAAATTATCCTAATAATATTGACCTGGGACTTTATTCCTTCTTAATTTTTGGATAAGTTCCCTAAAACTAATTGGTTACACATTCATTTCAGCATCTAGGAGAACACAATTATATAGTTAAATTTACTTTGCAGTTAAAAGCTAATATAAATGACCACATTGTGCTGTTTCCTGTAATGCACATGTATTATTTTCCATGTTAATTCCTTACAGTCCTTCCACTTTTTAATAATATATTTGATACAATATGCTTAGGTCTTTTCTCCCATCTAAAATTTTCGGTAGACTTATATTGTGATAAAAACATCCCTTTTGTCTACTCCTGCCCAGTATACATTGCATCCAACAGGACACAGGAGTCTTGATTCCTTCTGCAGATGGTTATTTGCGCTCAGTGGAGGCCATAATAGCCTATGGGGACGGATGCAACTATATGGCATCCATCCCTGGCCTACACTGAGCATACACCCTTGGTGTTTTCCCAATAAGGTAATTGTCTATTTAAGGACAGTAACCTCATTTAGGAGACATATTAAACATTGGCAGGGATTCAGGGGGGAGAGGGTGTAACAGAACAGCGTATCCTACTGTATGAGTATACAAGGGGATACGTCCTAGCCCTCATGTAGAACTGTATATTCTGATATAGTTTCTCAAGGATTCTGCCTATTTTTTTGGCAAATGATAAGAGATGTTCTCAATACAAATTCTTATATATCCTTTACCTGTGATGGGCTGAAGTTTATGGACTGCCTGAGAGATGCATGCTGCTCTACAACGCACAGTCTTCACTTCTCCTATGCCTTATATCCAGGGTCCATTCCTGAAAGTGGGATTTTCTTTGGAATCAGCTTACTTTTAGAAATTTTCTAAATAAAGTAATAAAATAACTGAAGTGGATCTCTTCTAGTAAACTGAAAAGCTCTCTTTTTGACACTGGGCATCATTCTGCAGAGAAGTGTTACAGGGGTTTAAGTAAAAGTATTGACAACAAATCTGTGAAAGGGAATATATTTATACAGGCGGTCCCCTACTTAAGGACACCCGACTTACAGACAACCCATAGTTACAGACAGACCCCTCTGCCCACTGTGACCTCTGGTGAAGCTCTCTGGATGCTTTAAAATAGTCCCAGACTGCAATAATCAGCTTAAAATTGTCTGCAATGAAGCTTTATTGATAATTCTTGGTCCTATTACAGCAAAAAAATTTGAAACTCCAATTGTCACTGGGGCAAAAAAAAAAATTGTCGGGAACTACAATGATAAAATATACAGTTTCGACTTACATACAAATTCAACTTAAGAACAAACCTACAGTCCCTATCTTGTATGTAACCCGGGGACTGCCTGTATAGTATTTTTACCCCGCTCCAAGCACTTGTATAGGATAAGACATATAGTTCTTGCACAGGTTGCAGTTCACAAAGTTAATGCTGTTGCGACATATTCAGTGTGTTTGTTTTTCTGGGGCAATGCTGCAGATGTTGAGCAGCAGGTTAAACTAGGACTGTCACAAAGACAATGGTTATTAAGATAATGGAGGAGATTTATCAAGCTCAGCTTTCATTTTACCAGTGCTCATGAATATTTTAAAGGAGAGCTGTAATTGGTTGCCATGAGCAACTAAGAACCTTCTTACTTTTATACAGCTTGATAAATCTGCCCCAATGTCTTATAGATATAGTTACATTATATCATTGTCGTTCAGGGGATTAAGGTGACTGGGTTAATTTTGTCACTACGTATTGATAAATATCCACAGAGGTTGGTTGGGCAGTCACTTACATATTAGGGCACATTTACTTACCCGGTCCCTGTGCGATCCCCGAGGTGCGTTGTCCGATGAGGATGAACTCTGCTGCGATTCAACAAGATTGTGCGCCCGATATCCTGCATTTGGCGCTTCCCCCCGAGGTCCGACGGAGTTCACCTTCTTCTTCCTGGTGCATTTGAATTTTAAATCCCGCGCTCAGTCCGAATCAATCGGGTTGTCCGACAGCCACGCCCCCGATTTGTGTCACATGAAAGCTGGAGCGATTGTGCCAAAATCCGATCGTGTGTGCCAAAAACCCCTGTAATTTACAATTGTGTCTTTGGGTTTCTCCAATGTGGTTGGGTAAGGGGTCTTTTGGGTTTTTAGCTCTTAACCAATCTACAGGGATTCGGATTTTGCTGTAACAGGGTCACCAGGTCACTACTTGTGGGAGTAATTCTTGTGTGGGTGGCTACTATCCCGGTGTCAAACCAGAGAAAGACAGGTGTCATGTACCATGGGGGTCAGACAGAAAATTGTACTTTAATAAACAGTTATTCATTGTTTATCTTCTGGATATATCGGTCCAGTATATACTAATTGTAGGTATTTCTCACAGAAAATGACCTGAAAAATCTAAATTTGTCAGCTAACTGAGACAAGGTACAGGGCAAGGTAGCAAAACGAAGCCATGTTTTCCTTATCCAATCCTGGAAAACATATTTGCATATTTCCTAGAAACCCTCAGTGAAGCATAAGGATAACTCTTACTTCCTGACCCCAGGGCTGGTAGCACACATTTAAGACCAGGAGAGCCCAGGTCATAATGGAAGGTTAGCAGAGCAATAATGAGGGCAAAGGTAGCAAGAGGCCACGAGTGCCAAGAAATCCAGTAGCTGTGACCACAAGGGATACAGTAGTGTTGATGGTCCCAAGCCACTGCATGTACAGTATCTTTTATGTAGCTGTGGCTGTACAGGTGATCCCTTACTTAAGAACACCTGACTTACAGGCGACCCCTAGTTACAAATGGACTTCGAGATGTTGGTAATTTCCTGTACTTTAGTCCTAGGCTACAATAAACAGCTATAACAGTTATCACTGGTGTCTGCAATTAAGTTTTTTTGGTAATCCGGGTTCTGATGACAATCCAACTTTTTTTTTAAGATCCAATTGTCACAGAGACCAAAAAAAATTGTCTGGAGTTACAATTATAAAATATACAGTTCCGACTTACATACAAATTCAACTTAAGAACAAACCTACAGAACCTATCTTGTACATAACCCGAGGACTGCCTGTATTGTAAACAATGTATAGTAAAATAATGTACTATAAATACATTTACGGTATGTTATATAATAATTATAGTTTGAATGAGATAAATATCTTTAGTACTATGATATAGGGAGGAAACTACTCACTAATATCACTTTATAGATTCCTGTCCATATAGTTTCCTCACATATAGAATATAATTATGTTTTCTTGCTTCATTTAGAGTGTGATTAATACACTTGTCTAAATGTGCTAGCATTTTTGTTTTCTTTGAATTGTATGTAATGATCATAAAACAGCGATTCCTCTTACTACCTGACTATATGCTGTGTCTGGATTATGTGCAGGGCCGGCGCTATGGGTAGGCAAAGGTGGCAATTGCCCAGGGCCCCCAGGGAGAAAGGGGAGAATCTCTTCTTTCAAATGAATCTTGAATTTTGTTTCTAGGTGCCATGGATCCAGAGATATTCAGGTTTAAAGTGAGAATATCAGGTGCCATTTTTATATATAAATATCACTTCCGACGACAGTTTAACAGTTAATATCTCCGTTTTTCTGCATTTTAGAAACACAAATTTAGATTCATATAAAAGAGGAGACTTTCTTCTTTCATAGGAAAAAGGAAGTAAGGTTCTATGTGTCACAGAGCCAGAGATACAGCCCCCTGAAGTGTCTCCCCATCTCCAGATACTTAGCCATCAGGCTGCAAGGAGAATTAGCTGCACACAGGAGCTTATTATGCACCTCACAGATAATGGAAATATTCACTTTATATGTTACTAGTACTACATTTTGAGAAGGGATAATATCAACTAATATTCATGTTTTTAACCCTTCTCTATGCAAATCTAAGAACACACTTTGGGCCACATGTATCAATCGTTTTTTTCTGTTGTTTTTGCGCCTTTTCATTCAGGCGCACCGTTTTTTGTGCCATTTTTGCTACTAAATGCAACTAAATGCTAGCTGCGCAGCAAAAAATAACCAGCTTTCCCTCATTTATCCTAGCAATCCAGATGTTTTGATGCGCCTAATGATATTCATCACTTGCGACTTTTCATTTAGGCGCAAAAACGGGCGCAAAAACACTCCAGCCCGAAGGTGGCGTTAACTGAGAAGAAAGCACTGAGCCCCTTTGCAGAAAAGCTCATTTCTAGCAGCAAAGCTCAGCCAGACACTGCAGACACTAGAACAGATCATACAGACATGAGATACTCTGCAGACACTAGTACAGATAATAGAGTCATTAGATACTCTGCAGACAGGAGCTGCAGACTCTATTTACAGTTCATCACCTTCTATTTACAAAACATTCTGCAGAATCCTGAGCTCAAAGCAAGAGAGAAGAGAACGTTACAGAATGTTGCACATAGTACTGGGGGATACTGTGCAGAATTACAGGGGTGCAGCAGGAGACCAGCACTGGGGGATCCCCTCCAGGAGAAGCCCCTGCTGAGGAGGTCACTGGGTGCAGGGTGTCACACACCTGGGTGCTGCTGAGGAGGTCACTGGGTGCTGGGTGTCACACACCTGGGTGCTGCTGTGAGTGTTATCTTCATTCTGGGATGTGGGAGAAGCAGAGAGGAGCTTGTAGCAGGATCACATGTAACTGCCTGAATCTAACATTGCGCCTAAACTGCGCCAAAATTACGCCTAAACTGTGTTAAAGTAAAGTGATTAATAAGAGGCAGGAAATTAACTTATCACAGATGGTTGTACTACACCTAGGCGCACAAAAGTGATAAATGTGGCCCTTTCTCTCTTATTCCCTTTTATTTTGTGATAGTTATTTTTTGTTGGGAAAATTGACTGATACGATGAACATTCAATCCTCTTCGCCTAATGTGACTACACCGCGACCAGAACATGTCCATAAAGTTATATGTAACACCAAAAACACACACATGTCCTGGAATAAAGTTTTTATTTCCCATCATCCTCCATTATTTACACCTCTGTTATGACATTCTCACTCTCATTCTTTTGAAGGGCGGAGGGTTCTGTTATTGTGATAATACATTGGCGCACATCTAATAGTGACTTTTATTATCTCATTAGCCTGGTTTATGGATATATAGTTATTTATTTGGGTTACCATTGTGTAAGGAGCATACAATGATAGATCTGTGTGAATTTTCTGCAGTTCCCTTTGCTGCATATTTTGGTGAATACACACATGTGGGGTATGTATGCTCTCCTCACATCTTACTGGTTTAGGAAAGTAGATTTTCTTTATATAAGTATTCTGGATTTGTACATATTTTAGAGGAAATTTTGAATGTTAATTGCCAAATGCATCGGCTGGTTGTCTGCTTTCAAAATTCTATAGGTTTTATGGCGCCTTTACTTTTTATTCTGTTTTATTGATATATTTTGCAGGTTGTGACTGTCTAAAAATGTCTAGCTGAAAAGCAGATATCTAGTTATTACAGCTTTTGTGATATTATGTGGATTTATTTATGTGAACATATCAATATGGGACATTTGTGAACTCTACAAATGTCCATGTATTACATTTAGGAGATGTGAAGGATAAACATTGTCTGTCTGGATCAAATTTTTTGCCATCAAAGTCAAATTTTAAGTATTTTTAATAAAATGTTTCAATTTGAATCAAAATTGCATGAAGGCGCCTATGTCTATAAAATCTTTGATGCAATTTTGAAAATGGGGCAAGTGTCTGCTTTCAGAAAATATCGGTCCCCCTCCCCAATGGGCCTCACAGTCTAATCAACCTACCAGTAATTTTTTGGAGTGTGGGAGGAAACCGGAGGACCCGGAGGAAACCCACGCAGACACAGAGAGAACATACAAAATCTTTGCAGATGTTGACCAGTGCTGCAAGGCTGTAGTGCTAACCACTGAGCCACCATGCTGCCCATAAATCTCCCTATCAGCTATCTCCTATAAAATTCTCCCATATTACAGTTTGTTTTACCAGACTAAAGGAGCCACTTGCTGACTGTGACTGGTCATAAAATAGTTTTATTTTGGGGCCCCACTTTTAGTTTTGCCCAGGGCCCCACTTTGTCTAGAACCGGCCCTGATTATGTGAATAATGTGAAGGATGCTAAACTGCAGTACCAGACACAAGTCACAGACACAGGTAACTTTGTTTCTATAAAACTATTTTATGATCCCATAAAACCTGTCTACTCCTTCCCTGTGCAATGACCATAGATAACACTGAGCCATCATTACACCACTACTGACAATAGATGATGTCACAGCTTATCTCCTCCTCCTCCTGGTACAATGACCTCTATATAGATAACACTGACCCATCATTACAATACTACTGACAATAGATTATGTCACAGCTTATCTCCTCCCCCTCCTGGTACAATGACCTCTATATAGATAACACTGACCCATCATTACAATACTACTGACAATAGATGATGTCACAGCTTATCTCCTCCCCTTCCCTGTACAATGATCTCTATATAGATAACACTGACCCATCATTACATCACTACTGACAATAGATATCACAGCTTATCTCCTCCTCCCTGTACAATGACCTCTATATAGATAACACTGACCCATCATTACATCACTACTGACAATAGATGATGTCACAGCTTATCTCCTCCTCCTCCCTGTACAATGACCTCTATATAGATAACACTGACCCATCATTACATCACTACTGACAATAGATGATGTCACAGCTTATCTCCTCCCCCTCCCTGTACAATGACCTCTATATAGATAACACTGACCCATCATTACATCACTACTGACAATAGATGATGTCACAGATTATCTCCTCCCCTCCTGGTACAATGACCTCTATATAGATAACACTGACCCATCATTACATCACTACTGACAATAGATGATGTCACAGATTATCTCCTCCCCCTCCTGGTACAATGACCTCTATATAGATAACACTGACCCATCATTACAATACTACTGACAATAGATGATGTTCCAGCTTATCTCCTCCCCCTCCCTGTACAATGACCTCTATATACATAACACTGACCCATCATTACATCAATACTGACAATAGATGATGTCACAGATTATCTCCTCCCCCTCCTGGTACAATGACCTCTATTTAGATAATACTGACCCATCATTACATCACTACTGACAATAGATCATGTCACACCTCTTATGCATAGAATACATTTAGAAAACTCCACATAGACCTCTGCGATTTGACACCAGTTAATTGCTGTCTATGACCATGAGGCTGCTGTAAATTGGCCTGCTAAAGGTGGCTAACAATTAAAAAGATATTAAAAACAAAAACCATTTTTTTTCTCTGTGGCATTATAATTAAAATGAAAATTGGTTATCTATTCTATTTAAAGGGAACCTGTCAGCACATTTTCATAATGCTTACTAATGACTGGTTCCCATACATCCCTATTATTGGGTATTGGTTCCCATACATCCCTATATAGCCAGAACTTGTAGCGAGTCATGAGGGGTATGGTCAGCACAGGAGGGGTATGGTCAGCTCGGCCGAGTCAAGCTACCACTCCCATCCTCACTCCCTGCTTCTCCTTCCATTTCGCACTGTCGTTCTTTTTCCTGACATGTGCAGTGAGGGTTTATGTCCTCTAGCACGGCACTGAGGACTTGAGGGGGGCGTGACTCGGGAGATCTTGCCACGTCCCTCCTGACTCAATACAAGTTTATAAAGTCTGGTGATGTTATGGAGATGTTAGGGACACAATTCTTAGCATAAAACTGTTGCCTATGAAGGTTATGGGTATGATGGTTACCTGCAGACTGAAGTATATTCAGGGAAGCTTTACAATATGGGGCTCATTTACTAAGGGCTTTGTGCCAGTTTTTTGACGGTTTTTGCACATTCTTTAAGGTGCAAACTGCTTGCACAAGTATTTAAGAAGTGTCCACACCACTATTGGGTTGCACGCAACCCTTTTGTGGTGCACCTGCACTATGCACCAAGTGACACAAATTAGGGTTCCGGTGCTCAGTCGAACCGTGCGCCGGCTGTATCATGCAAAGTCAGTCGCACGCCCTATGCACTACAAAAACGTTGGTGAACTCTGTCAGGCCAGTGCAGGGAAGCTACAGATTCTTGATTTCTGGTGCACAATCTTAATGAATTGGTCACACTCAGCATTATACACACTTTTAGTGCAGTTTCCCACATTCTTAGTAAATATTTCCCCTATATGTTCATACTCAGACTATATGACATAAAAGGATAATGATGAACGCCTCATTAGCTTTCATTTCCGTACTGTCTAATGAGTAATTATGTGACAACTGCTATTGATCTATATGTTACAGAGGACCTGTCACCTCTCAAGTTTTAGTAAATACTTGGATTAACCCCTTTTCCATTGCAACCCTTTCCCTACCAGGAGTTTTATGGAAATTTTGTTGCATATTGGCCAGAGCAATTTTTACAATTTTTGACATGTACAAACAAAACTGAAATGACAGCATAAAGAATAATACTAAACACCAATTAACCATTTATTTTCTGAGAGCAGACACTTCTCAAAATTTCAAAATTGCTTTAAGGAGTTTATAGACAGGGGCATAACTTGAGGGGGGCCGAGGGTGCAGTCGCAACGCAGCCCGAGAGGCTTATGGAACCCTTAAAGTGTAATTTACGGTTAACAGCCTGCACCACCCTCATATACTTCTCCTCCCACTGTTTGCTGAAATTTCCTCTGCTGCAGTAAGATTACTATAGAGAGAGGGAGGGGGAAGTGCTGACTTATTAACTTTAATGTGAAGATGGTTGAAATTCACTGTGCCATTTATTTCTCTGATTCTATGGCACCCAGTAAAACAATCCTGAAATCATATTGCTCTTAGTAGACGGGACATATTTAATATGACCTTGGCCACTAGGGTGTCACCCTGTGAGGGTGTATGAGATATGTCCTTGACAGGGAAAGGGCTAAACTTCATGGCATCTTCTCACTATCTAATGCTTATAGCTTTTATTCCACTTTTTAGGTACCTTTACATTGCATGCTACCAGGTTGCTTTGGTTTCGTTCTAATAACTTAAGTTTTCTCTTTGAGGGCAATATGGGATACTAAACCAACCTAATAGACCAGTGGTTTAGTGTCCCAAATCCCCCTTTATTTTTACCCTACTATTATTCTTTGCAGTTGGCTAGTGTGATCTTATATATTTAGGTAATGCAACTGTAAATATAACGTAATGTCAAAATGTTTTTAGAACATATTTAACATTAAATTAAGACTGAAGCAATTGATTATTTTCTGATAATTTCTTAAAAGGAAATCTACCACTAGCTGGTAGACATGTTAAACTACAAATACCCACCTCCACTTGATGTTGATCCAGGCAATATCCTTCTCTAAGCTTGACACACCAGGATCACCCAGAAAAGAAAACTAGAATTAGCAGCCCAGAGCGAAGGGACGAGATGTCCAGCACTCCGGACTGCTAATTATGAGTGACATCACCTCCCTCTTCAACATGGGAGAGGGAGGCGTCTGTCATAGTGGAGGTGTGAATTTATGCCTCTCGTGTGACATCAGCTTGGGAAAGGGAGGTACGAGAGGAGTGAATAATTAACAGCCCGAGGCTCTGGACAGCCCAAGGCTCCCTGTGCTCCGGGCTTGTAATTATAATTTTCTTTCCTAGGTGATCCCAACGTGTCAAGACTAGAGAAGGCAGGGCCGGCACCAGCACCTGGCATTCTTGGGCCTATGTCGGGGCTTTATATAAAATAATCCATGAGGGGGCTCTTTGGGATGATAAACTAGGGAATATTTTAGGGAATAGGGGACCGTTTAAATTTCAGAATTTTTAATGCCACCAGTGAGTTCACTGCAAAAGGGGCCGACCGAGGCTTTGTCATCCAAGGACCTATTGAAACCTGGAGCCGGCCCTGAGAGAAGGGCAGTGCCGGGGTCAACATCAAGCAGAGTGTAGGTAAGTATTTGTAGTTTAATGTGTCTACCAGCTAGTGATATATTATCTTTAAGTGAGACACTTATTAAAATGTTTTGGCTTCTAAAGAGAGATAAAGCAATCACCATAAATGTTCTAGATATGCACAAACACTTTCCAGTGAAACTGGTCAAACAAGCCAGATATTTCACCAGCCCCTATTTGGCTTGAGAACACAATCGCGGCATTCATGAGTGTATAGTACGTAATATTAACATTTCTACATTCCTGCGCTGTTTCTTTTTGATGTAGCAGTGATAATTATTACTGAAAAGCATTTACTATAAGTGGAATCTTGCTTCACTTTAATTATCCTTTTACCTCTTAACCTCGTTATGATTACATTATTACATCATGACTTGATCTGTAAAGTGCTGCAGAGTATGATGGCGCTATATAAAGATTTATTATCACTAAAACTGGAGAAAATTTACTATATTCATTTAAAACAGCTTAGACATTTATGGCAAACCCCTTTAGGATATGTCTTAAAAGTCTGAAAGTAAAGTGACGTATCTTTGGGATTCACACTTGTCTTCAGGTGAGTATTGGGGTATGCAGACCTATTATACCACATTTTTATGTAATAAAAGCACACACATCACATATAAAATAACTTAAAACTTTGCAGATGTGGAAGCACCCCATTCAGCTTGGGAGATGTACTTTCTCTTCTAGTACTAATAGAGTTCTTTCGCTTTTTTCTGGTAAGTTCTTAGATCATCTAGGACATCAAATTTCAACCAAATGTAGACGTGCTGTCACGGGTGCCCCTGCGATCCACTTAAAGTATCGCAGGCACACCCGTGCCCCTCTCCGTGGCTACAACCCCGTCCCGAGCTCACTCACCTCTCCGTGTCCTCACTCCCTAGGGCATGCACGCACTGCCACTCGCAGATTTTAAGGGGCAGCGCATCGCTGATTGGCGCTGGCCACTTCCGGGATTCTTGAAAAGCCGGCTGCTTCCAGCAACCCCCACTGGATCTTAGTGCTCCTAGCCTATGTGAAAGCTTCCTGTATTCCTTGTATTCTGACCTCTCGTTGTGACCTCGGATCCGACCTAGACCTCGCTCCATTGCCTCCAGTCCTGACTATCTGCCTGTCCCTGACCTCAAGCCTGCTTTGTGTTCCTGTACCTTGACCTTGGCTGCCACCGCGGACAAGTCGCACCTGTAGAATGACCTGGTAGTACCACGCCGCAGCAAGACCATCCTGCTTTGCGGCGGACTCTGGTGGAGACCAGGTGCCACTTTAATTCCCAGGTGTCGGCTTGTGTCATCCTCCGCAGTGGTCCAGGGGGTTCACTACCCAAAAAGTCTGACATGTGCTTGACATCACACATTCAATACAGGCAGTCCCCGGGTTACATACAAGATAGGGTCTGGAGGTTTGTTCTTAAGTTGAATTTGTATGTAAGTCGAAACTGTATATGTTATAATTGAAGTTCTGGACATTTTTTTTCTTTTGCCCCAGTGACAATTGGAGTTTCAAAATTTTTGCTGTAATTGGACCAAGGATTATTAATAAAGCTTCATTACAGACACCTTACAGCTGATCATTGCAGTCTGGGGCTATAGTAAAGCATCCAGAAAGCTTCACCAGAGGTCACAGTGGGCAGAGGGGTCTGTCTGTAACTATGGGTTGTCTGTAAGTCGGGTGTCCTTAAGTAGGGGACCGCCTGTAAATGCAAATAAAATTATATTTAAATATTTATCAATAGTATTGTAAACTGACTACGGTGATGTTTGCCTCACTAAGAGTGTGACAGATTATTGAAGACTTCCACAAAGTTTTCATTAATAATAATAATCTTTATTTATAAAGCGCCATCAAATTCCGCAGCGCTTTCCAAATCATAGATATGGTCCACACTTCGTTGATCGTGCTTAAACTGAGTGCGCCAGGTTTTTCTTGTTGCACACCATTACGCCACATTTCTGTCAAGTCGTATGTAATAAACCTGGAGCAGGGTCCAAATCGGCAGCTGAACGCCACTTTAGGTGCAGAATTTTGCGGACGCAGTGCACTCGCGCCACAAAACTGGCATAGACACTTCATAAATACATGTACAAGCACTTTGCCCGCTCCTTTCAGTGCAAAAGAAAATTGGTGCAGCCTTGTCATGTTCACGAGCCCTATAGGAAAACCGCCATGCACATTAACTTAGTGAAAATCATGTAAGCACTGAAAATAATAATATGGGAAACTATTTCTTTAAAGAACAGTTTTCAAGAGGAGTTTAACTTTCAGTCCTTGGAAAGTTTCCATGGAAGCCAGTTTCATAATGTAACAATGCATTATACATAATAGCACGCGATGTACTGCTGCTTTTATACTCCAAAATATGTGATAATTCAATGCCAGTGTTTTTCTTCTCATATGACGTTGATGCCCCGAAATGTCAGAGATGATCGCTGTACTGTTTTCTACCATTGTGTGTTTTTTTATTGCTATTTATTCACACATTCTTCCAGAAAGCTGTATTTCTATATTTAATGGCACACTAGTGACTATAACAAAGTATTCCAACTAGAACATGGTATAAAAACTTTTCATTACTAGAATGAATGCCCCTGGCTCATGTATATACAATGCTCAGTTTTTGACACAAGAAAGAATTAGCAAACTAAATGCATTACAGTTCTATTAAAGTAAAGTAAATTAACTGCATAATCCCCTTCTGATGTCAAGTCCAGTTATCTAGAGTTCAGTTTCTAAAATATTAATCTTTCCATTTCGGAACCCATCAACTATTTTCCATACTGTGTTCTGTACCAGAAAGACCCTGTATAATTCATATAATAAGAATATATAATAAATGAATTTATATTCCTCACACTGCTGTGCTCTTTGCATTGAACAGTATTACATTCCCTCCCCTGTGCTCTGATTTGTGACCTTCTGGCTAAATACTACAGCTGGCATTCATAGCAGTTCAATGTGGAGCACAGCATTCCGTGTGATAAGTCCCTAGTACAACTTCAGGCAGCTACAATCCAGGAATGTGAATTAATTATTCACTGTCTTGCTGTAGTCAGAACATTTACAAGGAAATGCAGGGAGGAAGTACTATCTGTAACCAGAACACATACGAATAAAGAGTAGTTTGGACTATTTGTAGACACAATATTTACAAGGAAAATAATGGGAGGTAATGTTATATGTAGCCAGAACGTTTACAGGAAATACAGGGGGGCAGTACTATCTGTAGCCAGAACATTTACAGGAAAATATTGGGAGGCAGTATTATATGAAGCCAGAAGATGGACAGGAAGTTACATGGAGGCAGTACTGTCTGTAGCCAGTACATGGCCAGCAAAATACAGCAAGGCAGTACTATATGTAGCTAGAACATGGATAGGAAAATACAGGGAGGTAGTACTATCTGTAGCCAGAACATGGACAGTAAAATACTGCAAGGCAGTACTATCTGTAGTCAGAACATTTACAGGAAAATACTGGGAGGTAGCACTATCTGTAGCCAGAGCATTTACAGGAAAATACTGGGAGGCAGTACTATATGTAGCCAGAACATGGGCAGGAAGATACAGGGAGGTAGTACTATCTGTAGCCAGAACATGGACAGTAAAATACTGCAAGGCAGTACTATCTGTAGTCAGAACATTTACAGGAAAATACTGGGAGGTAGCACTATCTGTAGTCAGAGCATTTACAGGAAAATACTGGGAGGCAATACTATATGTAGCCAGAACATGGGAAGGAAGATACAGGGAGGTAGTACTATCTGTAGCCAGAATATGTACAGGAAAATACTGGGAGGCAGCACTATCTGTAGTAAGAACATTTACAGGAAAATACTAGGAGACAGTACTATCTGTAGTCAGAGCATTTACAGGAAAATACTGGGAGGCAGTACTATCTGTAGCCAGAATATGTACAGGAAAATACTGGGAGGCAGCACTATCTGTAGTAAGAACATTTACAGGAAAATACTGGGAGGCAGCACTATCTGTAGTAAGAACATTTACAGGAAAATACTAGGAGGCAGCACTATCTGTAGCCAGAACCTTAACACTGATTTGGCAAGTTCGGTGCAACGCTGCGTAATCTGTGTGCGCTATATAAATAAAGGATTCTTATTAACAGTAAAATACTGGGAGACGATATCTGTACTCTGTACTATCTTTATCTACAGCATAATGGAAGGCAATATTGTCTATTTTCATATAACAAAGAATACAATACAATCTGTGGCAAGTGCCAACATTATTTGTAGTGAGAAACAGTAAGACAGTATCTATATGTACATAAGAAATATATAAGCACATAGCTGGTGAACCATATGTCCAGCCTCAGCCATTCCTTGTACATAGGGGCTCATTTACAATGGGTCGCGCTGTGCACTTTTGCCGGACTGTTCACCTTCTTCATGGCTATTGCAGCTGACGTAGGTATTTAAGAAGTGTCTGTGCTGCGATTGTGGTGCACGCAATACTTTTGTGGTGCAGCTGCGCTGGCTTCCATGTGACACAAATTAAGGGGCGTGCCGTTGAACTGTCCGACTGATTCAGACCGAGCACTGCATTTAAATTTTAAATTGTGTCGCACAACCTATGTTAAAGGGGCACCACAAAAAAGTTGGTGAACTCTGTCGGACCAGTCCGGAGAAGCGACACTTTCATGATTTCTAGATCTTAGTGAATCGCAGCACGCGGCATTATACATGGACAATGCACGTTCAGTGAACTCGGGTGGCCGGGTAAGTAAATGTGCCATTATAGTCTTCCCATAAGTAGTAAATTGAAGTTACCTTCTGTTCTTCTACCTTGTTGCATAACAATTTATTTTATTAAGTTGCCAATTTTAGCAGACTATAAGTGGATTAGAAAACAAATGAGTTCATGTAGCAGTCTAAAGTTAGCCATACATATAGGATAGCTTTTCACCTTGTAGCGATATTCCTTCACTATTGTATAAACATGCATGCTCTGCCTGTCCATCAGCAAGTCACTGTACACACATGCCATTGACAGATGTCAGGGGCCAACGCTGTGTCTGCTGTCTCATAGAAAGCCAGTGGCTCACAAAGACTAGAGAGGATATTACAGTATCATAAATTGTACAAGAATTTTATATCACACATCCTTTTTTTGGAGTTTTTATAAATCTTTATTGAAGAAAAAATAAAATCTTACATACAACTGTATATAAGTTTTCATGTTTACATGTTTTTCACCATTACAAGTGTAATAATCTTGGTAGCCCTCAAGCAGTGTGGGTTAGTAAGGTTAAAACATGCAGATTACCGATCATTAAATTGAATCTCGGACTGAACTCAGGTCGGTCAGCATTCTGGTCCATTAAGTTGTCCTACAACTTTAATATAAAAATAACCATTATCACACATTGTTAAGTAGAGAAAATCTTATATAATTTAAACCCTAATCCCAAGCATTTGTATTAGCTTTAGTTTACATGTTGTAACCTGTCTAAATAGTTTCCTTCATTATTCTTTAATTCCCTGAATGACCTCTAGTTCATTAAAGGGATTAACTGTTTTGTAAAAATTGATCACTTTAGGAGAGGAGATCAGAGAGGAAAGGGAAGGGGGGATACAACATGCTGGACAACTCCTTTAAAACATTTTATTTACCGTATATAAGTAATACGTACCGTATATTACCGAGTATAAGCCGAGACCCCTAATTTTACCACCAAAAACTGGGAAAACCTATTGACTCGAGTATAAGCCGAGGATGGGAAATGCATTGGTCACAGACCCAGCCAAGTATATAGCCAGCCAGCCCCCTATAGTATACAGCTTGCCCCCAGTAGTATACAGTCTGCCCCTAGTAGTATACAGCCTGCCCCAGCCTGCCCCCAGTAGTATACAGCCCTGCCCCCCAGTGGTATACAACCTGCCCCCAGTAGTATACAGCACTGCCCCCAGTAGTATACAGCACTGCCCCCAGAGGTATACAGCCACCCCAGCCTGCCCCCAGTAGTATACAGCCACCCCAGCCAGCCCCCATTAGTATACAGCCACGCCAGGCAGCCCCCAGAAGTATACAGCCACCCCAGCCTGCCCCCAGTAGTATACAGCCACCCCAGCCTGCCCCCAGTAGTATACAGCCACCCCAGCAGTATACAGCCACCCCAGCCTGCCCCCCAGTAGTATACAGCCTGCCCCCCAATAGTATACAGCATGCCCCCAGTAGTATACAGCATGCCCCCCAGTAGTATACAGCATGCCCCCAGTAGTATACAGCTTCCACCCAGTAGTATACAGTGTCCCCCCAGTAGTATACAGTGAGCCCAGAATAAAAAAAAAAAACTTATTTACTCACCCTCTGGTGGCCCTGATGCGCAGCGCGGTTCCCCCGATGTCATTGCGGGTCCTCTTCTGGCTTCCCGGCTCCTCTTCTTGCTTCTGCGCCGTCTTCTGTCTTCTTTAACATCGCGTTGGGCGCCGCAACTGTTCTCTCCCGTGCGGCGCCTAGTATGACACGCCGCTGCTGACGTCATACTAGGCGCCGCAAGGGAGAAGAACAATGGCGGCTCCCAACGTGATGTTAAAGAAGACAGAAGACGGCGCGGAAGCAAGAAGAGGACCCGCGATGACATCGGGGGAGCAGCGCTGCGCATCGGGGCCACCGGAGGGTGAGTAAATACGTTTTTTTTTTTTAGTCCATTTTTAATTATTTTTTGACTCGTGTATAAGCCGAGGGGACGGTTTTCAGCACATTTTTTGTGCTGAAAAACTCGGCTTATACACGAGTATATACGGTATATTGCACAAGATTATACAAGAGTTTGATACACTGGGGCACATTTACTAGTGGCGCCCCCTGCACACTACAGGGGGCGCCAGATTCAGTATATTTGGCGCACGTTCTTCATGAATCTGACGCAACCTACACTGCTCCGACAGAGTGTCCACACCTTTTTTTGGTGAACCTTTAACATGGGGCGGTGACACATTGCATGATAAATCTGGCACCCGGTCTGACTAATTTGTGTCCCATAATGCCTTGTGCAGCCACAAAAGGGTCACGTGTGACACAAATATGGTGCAGACCCTTATAAAATACCTGTGTAAGCAGTTTGCACTAAAAAAACTTGAAAAGTCAGACAGAAAACTGGCGCACGGCCCTTAGTAAATGTGTCCCAATATGTTTGTGATTTTGTAGGTCAGAAATTTAGGATATTATTCTAGGATATTAATCTGATTGATGAGGCTCTGACTACTAGGGGACCTGTTTGCACTATTTGATGGTGTAGCAGGTTGAGTATGCACCTTGTTGCACCATTGAATACTATGGCAGCATTGTAAATTGCTAAACGCAAGGTTAATCTCCAGGAGTCCTATAGATAATGAACAGGAGTGTTGGATATAACTCTACCAAAGTAAAGGCAACTTGCCTTGCCATAAATTAGTTAGAACATCTCAAGATCTGTTTTCCTGATCAGTGATGGACCCAGGAGCTTCCGACCTTCCCTGAACAGATTACCCCTTGTCCCGTGGATAGGGAACAACAATCAAAAGTGATACATCCCCCTCAAATCCAGGTACATGCTTACATGAGAAATAACACTGTTGCTGACCGTTATGTGACTTGTATTCTTCATGTCTCTGGAGTATCTATGTGTGAATCTCAGCTGCTGGGTAGGGACTAGCTGCTGTGACTCATCCCACCTCACCTTTGCATAGAGCTTCTAAGTCATCTCACCTCAGTGAATTGCTGTCAAGTTCAGGAGCCATAGCAGAGCGGAGAAGCAGAATAGGAAGCAGTGTCCAAGGAAAGACCCAGAGGTTACTATAGGGTACACTGTGTATCAAGAAATACCAATAAAACAATTTACAAGTTAAGATTTAACCAATACAAAGTAAAGTTAGTTACAGTTTCTAATAGTTTACTTGATATAAAGGATATGAAGGCTAATAAATGCTTTGTTTTATTATGTGACTGTGTTAAAATGAAGAGTAACAAATTTATTTAAATGCTTTTGAAGTGCTACCTGTAAGGCTGTAGCAATGTATCTGTATAACCCGTCTTTCTGACATGACTCAGTAGTTCAGTAGAGAACGGTTTGGCAATGGGATAAAACATCTTGGCAGACATCAAGGTCATAAAACTCCTCATCTCAAACGGCACAAGTAATCCGTTTTTAGGAAAATATTTTTACATTGCAGCTCAGCACATGGACAGCATTTGTTTACATTTATTTCTATTTTACACATTGATGACCCGTCCTCAAGAGAGATCGGTATGTGATCACTGGGGGTCAAGGACCAAGATTCAATCAAGTATCTGCAGTTTAACTGTGTACCCATATAGGGGAGGGGGGCAAAAACTAATGCTCCATCCATTGTAAAATATCAGTATTCGGGGAGTTGCAGCTCTGGTTATGTTAGTTAGTTCTGTGTAATAGGCAGGACATGGACAAGGAGTGAGCACTAATTCCCTGCCTGCTTAGTGGGTCCACCCTAAGCATGGTGTGGTCCCTCCCTGCGCCAAAGTGTAGACAGGTAACAAGACAAATGAAGAATGAACAACACAAAGTGAAAGTCAACTATCTAGGTCACAACAAGACAGCAAGTAGATCACCCAGGAGAATAGTCAAGGACGAAAGCCGACATCGGAAACCAGAAGTGTGAATGAATAGCAGAAAGCTAACAAGACAACTTCCAGCAAAGAAAGAAGGTGCACATGGGGTTTAAATCAGAGTGCTCCAGGTGAGAGGAGCAGTACTATAAAGGTTTGCGAGTCTTAACCCTTACTGGTCCAGAGCAGCCAGCAGTCCAGAACATAGGGTGCTGTTCAGACTGCCGACCCAAAAGTGCCTTCTTAGCCTGCCAATACGAACAGTGGAAGACTGAGACACAGATGTTACATGCCGCAACACTTATAATTTTCTTGAAAACATGTTTTACTGAATTTGCAGGAAATAGAAATAACATGTAAATATAGCTATGATTAGACTACACAAACCACAAACATTACAAATAAACAGCACAAAGGTTACAAAGCTCCCACATTGTCCCACTTCCTGTCAACATACGGAACGCTATACAATTTTCATTGGCGCTGGAAACTGGTATTGTTAATGAGCAGGCTGTTTTCATGCCATGTAGTTAGCTCACCCCATTCCAAATCATATATCCAATACTGGTATGTGGATACATTCTCCTGTTCCAGAACCAGAAGAAGCCGGTGGAATAGAGGGAGGTGTAATTACATGTATAATGAATACTTTCACCGCTCTATATTTTGCACAGAGGACTTTAATTTCACCTCAGCCCTCAGGTCGCCTGGATGTGGACGGATCTGATATTCTTGGGAATATAGTTTATCATTTACCAGTTACAATCACAGAGTAAGGATATGATGGGAAATATGATGCAGAAATCGGGGTCTGCCAGAAATCAATGCAGAATGGCTGATTGGAGCATTTCAATTTCCAAAAATTTCTGTAAAAATAGTAATAATAATAGAAATAATAGTGAGAATAATTGTTCTATAAGTGTTACATACACCAGTATTGATCCTCGGCTCTCTGGAATAATTCGCACCTAGTAGTGGGCTTGTGTTTTTCGATACCACCACACCACAGAGCAGCGTGTGCCTTATTCATGAGGAGGTGAAGGCCTTGTTGTCATAAATCAGGCGCATGGCCTAACTAGAGTTGACTCCAGTAGGGGATTAGAGTAGTTCATGCCTGTCAGCATGCCTGTCAGTTCATAAATCCAATAGCCCCGCCTTTTTTGTGCCCTTGCCACACCCCCATTTCAGAAAGTGGTGATGGCGGTAAAAAGAAAAACTTTTGGCACAAATGGAGGAGGGTAAAATGTGAACCGGTTGTTTTCATCAACAAATAGCTGTTACTACATGACCCTATGTATTTGGAGTCATACAATTGGCACAACTCCTGCAAAAACTAACCTAGCAATGATGACTTTAACTAAACTCAACCCCTATTTGGCCTACTTTTCCGAAAAGGCTAATAGTTTTCCTTTTTTATGCCACTTTTTTGCCACTTTTAGAACTATAACGACAAAAGGGGCGTGGCTTCAGGAAGGGAAAGGGAGTACACCAATAATTATGGAATTGGGCCAGAATTTAGATGCATTTTTTGGCAAAAATGAAGACAACTAATAGGAGACAGTCTAATCAGATTTATCATCAGGCATGAGATCCTTTGAAACACTTTTGATAAATTGCCCCATTGTGTTAAAAATCAAAAATACAAAAATGTTGATTTCTAGTTATAGGCAGGTGCATTTCAGTATAAGTATTCAGAACATTTTCTAGATTATAAAATTCATTGCCTGTCTTATGAATAGCCCACCATTGTGTTTGCCTGACAGCCCCCCAAGCCAATGCAGTTTAGTTAACACAGAAAGGATATGGATCCACGTTTTTAACAGTTGAGTAGAATAGCCGTACCATCCACCGGTCCTGGATCCTAGCCCACTGTGTTAACGGGAGATGGGGGTCAGAATATGATGGAGAGCAGGGGGGTGGCATATCATGAGGGGCAGCTGAGGGATGGCACAGGATTAGAAGGCCACAATATCAGGGGTAACTGGTAACTCCCACTTGTGACACAAAACACTTGTTTATTACGGAGTGCTGCTTCCCTGTCTTGGATACTAGGGGTAACTGGGGGTAATAATATATGGGGACCACAATGTTAGGGGGTGCACAATATGATGGGAAGCTGGGGGGGGCATAATGGCATAATTAGGGGGCTGCACAATATGAGATGGCCATAATATAAGGGGAACATGAGAGCACAATATAAGGGTAGCACATTGTTAAAGGAGGGGGGGGAGCACAATATGAAGGGGAGTTGGGCACAATATGTGGGGGCCACAATGTGAGTTGATGGAGGGCAGGGGGGGGGGCAAAACGTGAGAATGTGAGGGGCTGATGGGGATAATAAGGGGAGAATTATATACTGTTTGGGGGTGGAGTACAAGGCAGGTCTAAAGGAAGGGCTTTGGGGGGGGGATTTCTATGGATTCTTATCTTTTTACCCTCTTTCATCTCCACAAAATTTGGGAGGTATGGGATAGCCCCACTACTGTGCAGGAATCCCCCTCCCCCCAATATCTAGCAGTTGTAGAATGAACCTGCACCCATAATCATTCCTATCATTCATTTAAATCCTTCAATTGGTGTAGTAGTTTAGTAATAATGATAAATCTGTATTTATATAGAGGCATCAACCCCCCCAATGCTTTACAGATCAAGGGGTACATATGCAGACAAAATCAGACATAAGCAATAATAGGGGACAGATGGAAGGGGACATGACTGCCTGTGAAACCCGCATTATTTTCTGATCGAGTGCCTGACTTCATTCCTCTCGCTGCTTCTGTCATTTATATTATGTCATCAAACCACTGAA
Source organism: Engystomops pustulosus (assembly GCF_040894005.1). Lineage (NCBI taxonomy): Eukaryota > Metazoa > Chordata > Amphibia > Anura > Leptodactylidae > Engystomops > Engystomops pustulosus. The sequence continues at coordinate 176,743,221 of NC_092415.1, read as the reverse complement.
AAAAAAGAATGTTTTTTTAGCAAAACCACTCAGAGACCAGTTCAGAGATTAAACAAGATATGTTTCTGCATCAGTGTAGCTACAGCATTCTCAAGGTATGTTTGATTCACAATGCATAAAAGCAAATGGTAGATTTTCTTTAATAGTTTATACACTCAAGAATAGAAGCTATTTAATTGGTAAATGTAGAGATTATGAGGACTTCCACCATCTTGGAAACCTTGGAGGCCTCCAATGTCCACTGGCTGATAAAATTCATTTGTCCAACTTTATTTGATTTCCAGAAAACATATTAAAATGAAAATACCAGCATGAAAACTGGCACATTTCGAGAGCTAGTCTGATATCATGGGGTGGGGAGGCAGCTGCAGCAGTCTGTGTCCCTGTATCTTAGTCTCCTCTCCTCCACACTCAACCAACTCCCTCATCTGTCCTCCCTTACTGTCATGTGCATTGAACAGGCAGGAGAGGGAGGGGGATTGTTTCAAGTAGAGGGATGAGGAAACACATGCTGCTAAAAACACAGGCAGGTAATGTGAAATAAAGTTTTACAAAGTACTGAAATGATTCAGAATGCTCAGGCATATTTAGAATCAGCATAGCATAGGCTATTGGAACCTGTCACAAGCTAAACTGACATTCCTGGTGACAGGTTCTCTGGAATATGGCTTTTTTATATGTATCTGTTTACCAGGAGATCATTATTCTGTTGCTTATTCATTTTCTAGTTCTTTTTCAGTTGCTCAGTTAATTATAGGACTCAGTACAAGCTTTGATTTCATTAAGATAAAACCTAGTGCACTTACAGTAACAAGTAGCAGAGATTGATAATACGGCAATAATGCTCCGCTCATACAAAGTCAATGATTAACTTAAGATTATCATCATAAGATTGTTGTTTTATTCCACTTACAATTATGTTTCTTCTGGAAAAAATGGGCACAATAAGCCATTGAATATTATAGTTTGGGGAGTTTTGGTCTATGTGTGTGTTTTTTTTACTCTATTTTACTTATTAAATAATGTGAAAATTACCTGAAAATGTCCATAAAACAGTATTTTTCTGGCAACAATGATTGATAATACAGTGTGCATGCTGTTGTCATTGTGTTTTCCACAAATACTAAAATACACGATCTATACTATAGATAAATTATGTGTTATCTGTTATTAGAAACCACACAGACAAATACTTTAATATGGGATATACTGTATACAGTCAGGGTTTCCAGGACCATGTGTCTGAGCCGACTGGCCAAGCCCAAAATTTCCGAGCATTTCTCATCCCTGTCCCATTATTCTTTACTGACATAAATGGACCTCACACGTCGATGACACACGGGCCGCGAGCGTTGAACCACGGTCCTGAGAATGCGCACAGCTATAGAGTTACATAGTCACAGCAACAGTAGCAAACTTTAACTTGACATTTGATGTATTACATACTATACCAGGATGAGGCAAACTTTAAGTTGACATTTTGAATGGAATGTGTTTTGTTAAATGTCAGTTTTAACTTAGTTGCATTCTGGTATGTAATCAGGGGTGTAACTACAGGGGTAGCAGCCATAGCTAATGCTATGGGGCCCACAGTGTGAGGGGCCCTGTCATCTGACCTGACACACTAAAGACCTGTAGTGTAATACGAGTCTATAATTGTGTGTGCGATTGTAAAGTACATATGTGAGTTTACAAATATGTGTATTTTTAAAGTGAGGAGGGGGGCCACGCTCAGAAGTCTGCTATGGGGCCTTGCCTCTCCTAGTTACACCACTGTATGTAACACATCGATTGTAAATATTCCACTTACAAATTATCTGTCACTGCTTATTGTAGCAAAATTGTAATATAGTCATTGTACAAGTGTTTGTTGACAGAGCATTATCTATATGTACAGTACCCAACAGATCTTATTCGGTGACCCTGCATGCCTTGTCCAAGTCTGCACAGCACAGCTATCACTAGAAAGTGTGAGCGTATTTGCCAATTGTGTGAGCACATCTTTAACCCCTTAACGCCACAGCCCTTTTTCGTTTTTGCGGTTTCATTTTTCACTCCCCACCTTCAAAAATCTATAACTTTTTTATATTCCCATGTACAGAGTTATGTACTGTGTTATGGCTTATTTTCTACGTAACAAATTACACTTCAAAATGGTGGTATTTAATATTATATTGCATTCCGTGTACTGGGAAGCGGGAAAAAAAATTCCAAATGCAGTGAAATTGGTAAAAAAACACATTTGTGCCGTATTCCTGTGGGCTTGGATTTTACGGATTTCACTATACGCCCCAAATGACAGGTCTACTTTATTCTTTGGGTTGGTACTATTACGGGGATACCAAATTTGTATAGGTTTTATAATGTTTTCATACATTTGCAAAAATTAAAACCTCCTGAACAAAAAATTGTTTTTGGCCTTGTCACTAAATGGTTCCTTTCCATTACTGCAATGTTTTAAAAAAATCAGTTTGTAAACTTATATGCAACCCGCTTGATGTGAGTCCAATGATAGTAAAGGAGTCCGGTATATGCACTGCTCACATGTTGTGTGCAGCCAGTGAAAATTTACAAAAGTTTGCCAATGTTATTTTGTGGCTATACAAACTGAAATAATTAGATTATTATTATTTTTCTATCTTTATGTTTTACGGTTAATGGTACAAGTAAGTCCTTGATCAGTGCTGAAGACCGGGGTCAGGAGATGGCCAGACAAACAGCATGACGTCTCTGCCTCGTCTTCACTGCAGCATTGATTTCTTAGATGAATGTGACTCGATGGAGCCAGTTATTCCCCAATTGTTATGGACGCTGCCAAGTATCTTTACTATTCAAAACATTACTACACGTATTCAAGGAATTGCTGCCATTGTCCTTTTGCATAAAAATGTAGTTGTTAAACAAGACTCCCAGTAGTCATAATGAGAGTGTTAGTTAGTTAGTTAGTGTTAGATCTCTGCTTGCTGTCATTGTCATTAACAAGCGTTATTGTTTACTCCCTGTGGATAGAAATCTGTCCATGGTCATGTGATGAACATGCAGGCGCACAAGACGTTATTATCACATACAACAGTTTTACGTCAGACGCTTCTGATAAATCTGCCACCCAACATTCTCACCTCATTCTGATCGAAATATGTCCCTGGTCATGTGACGTCACACAGGTGCACAGCTCATTATATCACAGAGAGTAATCAGAGCTGTCTTATTATAACGAGATGTGCACCTGTGGGACATTACGCGACCTGTGATATAATAAGCCATGCACCTGTGTGACATCACATGACCAGGGACAGATTTCTATCCACTTGATGTTAACATAGAAGCTTACTATAGCCCACAGCAAGCAGAGATCTAGAAAGCTATGAGGAATTGATACAGAAAGTATATTAGAAAATTGCATAACTTTTTAGTATACAAATAGGAACACCACTTTAAGTAGACCACGCACTGGAGTCTTAAAGAGGACCTGTCATGCCCAAAAAAGCCCCCCTCCCCCAAATATACCCCTTATAATCCTCTCCCCTCTCTATATCTGTCAATTTTTTTAAAATTTATGTTTGGAAAGTTGGTTTTAACCGATCCGACCTCTACCAAATAAGAGGTTGGATCCTCGTATCCTCTGCTGTTGTAGTCGACCTCATTCATGAAGGAGCCGGCCGACATTAAAAATCTCCCTCAAAGTCAGGCATATCTAGTTGCCTATGGATACCAATCAGAGCTGAGCTATATTTTTTATAAACAGCTTTAGGAAAATGAAAGCCGAGTTCTGATTGGTTGTCATGGGCAACTAGAACCGTTCTGCTCTCAGACACTTCTAATTAATCTCCCTAAAGTTTGACAGCAAGCAGAGATCTGGAAAACCATAAGCAGTTGATACAGAGAATATATTCACAAATTGTATAATTTGCTTAAATGAGAATACCGCTTTAAAGATTGACAACTACATGCAGTGTCTATCACAGTAGCGCTGTCAATAATCTTACAGGTCTACTATTCATTGAACAAGAAGGAATTTCAATGACTACAAAACAAGTTACACTGAATCTCTTTTCTTAAGAAAATATAGGAAGCGGCACAGCTCCTCCTGCTCTATTAGATGCTGCTTACAGAGCAGACACCAGCTGGCCAATAAGAGCAATGATTTTGCTCACTAGCTCGGTCAAGGTAGAGTAGCTTGTTTGCGCCTTACTCCCACCTACAGAACAGGATTCCCTTGTTTCTTGTATGGAATTTGCCATAAATGATCATTCCATCAAGAATCAGGATTTCAAAAATCGACACGTCTTGAGAATTTCTCCCAATCAACATGTCTTACATTAATATCTTAGATAACTGAGATCTCACCTGTATGAAAAAAACATGTAAGCACTGTAGGGCTGCCTGTGTGTACAGTATATACAAGCTACAGGTCCTGTCCTGTGTTGCTGTAAGAAAAGTAAAAGTGTATTGTTTTCACTAACAGACCTTGCTAGCAGAAGTCATTTCACTGATTGTTACTCAGCGCTCTTCAGGAAGATCTTGTGGTCTCTGTTTACTATTAATGTAAATGATACCAAAGTTAAATCCCATCACAAGTACATTTCTTAGAAATTCAATTACTTTAGTAGAGTAATTTGTCTGACTGGAACCCACAATGCACTGGAGATCAAAATTAGAGAACAATGGTGCACATTTTCTAAGGGTCCGCGCACCGTATTTCCGTTGGGTTTCCTAACTATTTCCAATTTGAGCGGCATTTAACAGGGGTTTTTGGTGCACACGATTTTAGTGCAATCACGCCAACTTTCATGCAACACAAATCGGGGATTTTAAATTCAATTTGTGTCGCAAGACATGCACTCACATGCACCGGGAAGAAGAAGGTGAACTCCGGCGGACCTGAGCGGGGAAGCGACACATACAGGATATCGGGCGCACGATCTTGGCTAATCGCGCCGGAGTTCATCCTCATCGGACAGTCCGGATCGGGAATTGCGACTGGACCGGGTAAGTAAATGTGCCCCAGTGTATGGGGCCACTTGATTTTTTCAAAAATAATGTAACCTCCATTGATTAACATTTGATTGATTTTGGTAAGGGGTGCACCATACTACTAGAATTGTGTTTTATACAATAACCAAAGTTTATCAACATAAAAACTTTATTTAGGGGGCGTGTCCTGGCTGCTGAGGAAGATGGCTGCACACTAAGCCTGCTCCTGCCTTCACCCTGCTTGTGACCAGCATAAACGCGTATCCAGCGATCCCTTCTCATCACACATGGGTGCAAAGAGAAAAGGGGGTACCCGAACCCCTTCAGTACATCTCGGACGGACCTCAGCTAGAGGAATAAGCAGGTACCTCAACGGCATAGTGACGGCAGCGGCATCCACTCGGAACCCTGACATGGCGGCGGGCTCTGCACGTGGATCAGGAGACGCGGAGAGGGAGTCTCATACAGCGGAGACCCCGGGTGCCTCCTGCGCAGCACAGCCGCAGATACCAGCTGCTGGCACGAGCGGAGGGGAGCAGGGAGAAGAAGCCGGCGCTCCAGCACTGACGGAGCACGTGGCCAAGATGGCGGACCCCGCGGCTGAATCCCCCCGCGGCGATCCTCTCCCCGCACAGCCGCGGAGTGGAATGATCTGCTCCGTGGCGCGGTTGGAGCGGGCAGCCGATCGGGCAGCGAATTCAGAGCCTGCAGCGGAGCAGCATGGGAGCCATGAAGAAGAACGGCCACCTGGGGCTCCTGTCACGCACCTGCCACCGGGAAGCAGCACCCCTCCTCTGACAGAGGCGTCTGTCCACCGTGGTCCTCTGCCTCAGCAGAGTAATGACTTCCAGGTACCCAATGCTATGGATACAGCTCAGCCTGTCAACCCACCAGCAATGAGGTCATGCAGTGCCCCACAGATCTCCCCATCTTCTACACCGGGCCCTTCCTGGGCCGCAGAGGTAGAGAGCCAGCAGCGAGGCCATTTTGGAGTGGTAGAGAGGGAGACCGCCGGATGGCAGCCGTGCCCCAGAGGAGACATACCCTCCGCTCCTCATTCCCCGGCCTTATGGTCTGAAATGGGGGATGACTGGCCAGGGACACCCTCAGCCCATAGCCCAGCACCTTCTCCTCACCCCTCGCAGGACCCGAATCAGCTCCCTGTACCCTCCACAGGGCACAGCGTAATGGCCGCAGCTTTCTCCCCAGAGGGGCCTTCTACCACACAGCAGAACATATGGTCCCAGGAGTTTGGTGCCTTAGCTGAATTACGTGCCCTAAGCTCACACCTCCGTACTATACCCACTAGAGATGATATGGAAAGCTATGTAGCCAGATTGGAGCAATCTTATACAGCAGAGCTAAATATGGTGCGGGAAGAGGTCCAACAATTGGGAGCTAGGGTCTCATTGACAGAGGAAGTCAACAATACGCTTACAGAACGTCTAAACTCCCATGATGAGGCTATATCCACCCATACCTTTCAACTGCAATATCTCGCGGATCAGTTAGATGATGCTGAGAACAGAGGTCGCCGCAATAACATTAGAGTGCGGGGCCTCCCAGAGACTGTGGAAACTCCTTCGCTTCACGATACTCTGCGACAATTATTTAACTCCTTACTGGAAGTCCCGGCAGATACACCCCTGGAGCTAGACCGAGCCCACCGTTCACTACAGGCCCGCCCCCCAGCGGGTGACCAGCCTAGAGATGTGATATGCAGGGTGCATCGGTTCCAACTTAAAGACGCTATCATGTCTAAAGCACGTCTAGCTGGCGACATTATCTATCAAGGGGCTCACCTTCAGTTGTTACCTGATCTATCACGGCTGACCCTGCTCAAAAGAAGAGCATTTAAACCTTTGCTGGATGAACTCTGTCAAAGAGACATACCATACACGTGGGGTTTTCCGTTTCGACCTGCAGATAAGACGAGCAGATCAAAGATATGTGGTGTGCCATCCCAGAGATGTCCCTGCTTTTGCTGCGGCGCTGGATTTTCCGGCTCCGGCAATCACAGATTGGCCCGGCTTGCCTTTACCGGGGCGACCCGGTAACCTTCCTCCATTGGGGGGGCTGCCCGGGCGTAGAGCACATCGTGGCCCTGGACGAGGCAGGGCCCGTCGGGGTCGCGACCATGCGCCTCAGCCATTGAACTGAGTCACATATACGTCATAGGTCTTGACACAAGCACTAAGTTAATGTCCTGAGTGTTAGATGAGTTGCAGGGTCTATGTTAAATATCTACAACTTGGGCTCATATTGTGTCACAGTTAACAGTAGGTATCAAGCCAGGTTGAATTGAGTTGGGCGAGCCTCGCTGCCTAGAGCCGTTATAGTTATCAAGACCCTCTGCTCAGTAGCTCTACCTAACCCCAAATCCCAATCTCCTTCACCCACACCCCTTAATGCTGGATACGTTCAGATGTCGATATTTCTATTCTTGTGTAAGATTTGGTTGCGGCAGGGGACGGCGGTGTCCTCTACAGTTAGTTTACTACCCACAGGGGAATCCGTGGCCAGCTGGTCTGTCTGCGGTATAGTAGCTGTTACTTCCCCAACGCAATTTTTGTGTTTCTTTGTTTGTTTATTGTGTATATTTGTGTTTTCTGTTCTCTCTCCTCCCCCTCCCCTTCTTTTGACACACTTCCCTCCCCTGTACACTTTCTTCTGGCCTTCTATACTAGCAGGCTAGGGGGACTCCTGCATTCCCATCACCACGACTCCAATAGATTCCCAGATGGATACCTTGAAATTATGCTCCTTTAATGCCAGAGGACTGAATGTTCCTCAAAAACGCTCACAAATTCTGTATGATATGCACAAACACCGGGCTAACATTCTGTTTTTACAGGAAACGCATTTCAAGTCCACCAGCGTGCCGAACATCCGTGATCAGAATTTCCCACATTGGTTCCACAGTGCCAACCCTGAGGCAAAGTCCAAGGGAGTATCGATAGCCCTCCACAGGTCGCTAGTTCACGAAGTGATCGCCTCTCAGACGGGTGACTCTGGTCGATACGTCTTTTTGAAGGTAAAAATTATGGGACAAGTGTTGACTCTCGCCAACTGGTACCTACCTAATCATAACCCTGTTTCAGCATGTAAGAAACTCTTGGCAGCGCTCTCAGAATTTGCCGAAGGTCACTTAGTCATAGGGGGTGACTTTAACTTCCCACTAGACCCCTTGATTGATACTTCAGGGGGTCGAAACTATCTTCCACAGAACCAAATGCGGTCCCTTAAACGTGACATACAGGCCCTCCACTTACTGGATGTATGGCGCATCCTACACCCTCAGGACAGGGACTACTCATACTTTTCACCGGCACATGGCTCTTATAGCCGGATTGATTTCTTTCTCATAAGTCATAATGCTTTGTCCTGGGCCCCTGAGGCAGAAATAGGGAACATACTATTCTCTGACCATGCCCCAGTATTCCTGTCCTTGACATTACCTCTAAATTCCCGTTCTCCGTGGACATGGCGATTGAATGATAATCTTTTGAGGGACTCCCTTTGCACAGCAGACATCCGGGAACACATCAATACTAGCATCCAAGCACAAACCACAAACAATCAGGCCCCCTTGCCGCAGCAGTGGGAACACCTCAAATACTCCCTGAGAAATATCTTCATCCGCCATGGGACTCGTCTTAAAAGAGAGAATTTAGCCCGGATAGAGTCACTTACCTCTAGAATTCAGAGCCTCGAAACGCGTCATAAATCTACCCTATCCCATGAGGTCCTAGCAGAATTGACATTAGCTAGGGAATCTCTGAGATCCCTTCTAGACCAAAAGTACCTCCATCAGAGGGCAAGATTTCAAAGTTACTTATACGACCATGCAGACAAGTGCGGCCGCCCCTTGTCCCGCTTACTACACCCCCGGTCTCTCACCTCCTACATACCCAAGATTAAGGGCCCGGGGGGGACAGAGGTTTACCAACCATCTGAAATGTGCGATAGCTTCTCTTCGTACTACTCTTCCCTGTACGCCCTAAAAGGCCCTGACACACCTAGGTCCGCTCCTTCACATGAAGCTCAAATAGAGTCTTACATCTCAGAAACTAGCCTACCGCCCTTGTCTGGAGAGGTGATTTCTGGGCTGGAGCAGGAGATTGAGCTTACAGAAGTTTCGGTAGTTATCAAAAACACCCCTACTGGGAAGAGCCCAGGCCCAGACGGCTTTACTCCAGCCTTCTACAAGCAATTTAGGGAGCTCCTGTCCCCCTTATTGGCCAAGGTTTTTAGCGCTGTCTCTGCGGACTCTGGATTCTCGGACCGGGCCTTAGAGGCTCATATTAGCGTATTGCCTAAGCCAGGGAAGGACCCGTCTCTTCCAGTCAGCTACCGTCCCATTTCTCTGATCAACGTGGACGTGAAGCTGTTCGCCAAAGTTTTGGCAGAGAGATTGGCCCCTCACTTACCCTCAGTCATTCACACTGACCAGGTGGGATTTGTCCAGGGTAGGGAGGCCAGAGACAATCTGATTAAGACCTTCCTACTGATGTCTCAGGCTAAGGCAGGACAGGTCCCAGCATGTCTATTGTCGATCGATGCAGAAAAGGCCTTTGACCGGGTTAGCTGGGGTTTTATGGAGGCAGCGCTGAGACAAATAGGGATGGGTCCAAGCTTTTTGGGGAAAATTCTTGCTCTATACTCCAGCCCCACTGCGAAAGTTAGGGTTAACGGCAATTTATCCTCTTCTTTTACAATTAAAAATGGGACTAGACAGGGGTGCCCTCTGTCCCCTTTGCTATACGTTATAGTAATGGAGCATTTGGCTGTTGCCATTAGAAACAACGCTAATATCCATGGTATCCGCATGGGCTCCCGTCACTGCAAAGCAGCATTGTACGCTGATGTCCTATTACTATACGTATCGCAGCCAAGGATCTCATTTCCGTCCCTTATCCAGGAATTTAAGAGGTACAGTGTACTCAGTAACTTTAAAATCAACTACACCAAATCGGAAGCTTTAAACATCTCCCTCCCACAGTCAGAAGTACAGCACATAACAGATAACTTCCCGTTCCAATGGCAGGAGACATCGATCCGATACCTAGGCATCTCAGTTCCCACTGACTCGTCCAAACTGTATAGCCTCAACTACACACCCCTGTTGGAACGCACCTTGGGGGACCTACAGCGATACGACCGGAAACGCTTATCGTGGTTTGGTAGGATTAACGTCCTTAAAATGGACATCCTCCCTCGGTTTTTGTACATCTTCCAAGGGGTGCCCATCAGCCTCCCAGCCACATTCTTTCGATCATTGCCCTCAGCCATGCTACGGTTTATATGGGGTTCTAGTCGACCTAGAGTGGGCTGGAGGGTTCTGACTCGCCCCAAATCCAGGGGGGGAGCCGGCCTGCCTGATTTAAAATTGTACCACCAAGCCTCCATACTCACGAGACTTGTAGACTGGCATTTTCACACCACAACCAAGCAATGGGTATCTTTAGAACAAGCCTATTCTCCAGTACTGCTTAAGCTCCTCCCGTGGATTTCTTCAGAGTCTATCCCTTCTATTCCCCCCCAGGCTACCCTCCTGAAAGACGCCCTGCGAATATGGAGATCGTTGATTTCAAAAGGAACTTTGTCCCGACAGTTTAGCCCCCTCACACCAATATTTCGCAATCCCGGTTTCCCTCCAGGGATGTCAAAATTGTCCTTTTTGGGGTGGGGGGTACTCGAAGACCCCAGATTACATGATATCCTACAGGGCTCCCCTTTACCAAACCTAGAGGATTTCTATCCTCGTCCTGAAGTGACTAACCCATCGTGGTTTGAGTATTCGCAACTCCGGTCTTTCATAAATAAGGCGGGATCCGCGGCAGCGTACGGGGAATCTCTGACTGAGTTTGAGAGACTATTCCGGTCCAATACGGCCCCATCCCATGTGATTTCTGAAATATACTCTCTCCTATCCCGAGGCCCGGACTCGTCAGAGCTCTCCTTTGTCAAAGGTTGGGAGCGCGACCTAGGTAATGCCCCATCTGAGGAGGATTGGCAACGCTCATTCCTCTTCACTCATAAGTTATCATCTGCTTGTGCTGCCCAAGAGAAGGGCTACAAGATTGTGTCTAGGTGGTACCGGGTGCCGACAGTACTACACTTGGCTTTTCCCTCTGTCTCAGATTTATGTTGGCGCTGTGGAAAGGAGAAGGGGGACATGCTGCACATCTGGTGGACTTGTGATGCCCTCAAGCGGTTCTGGGATCAGGTATTTGCCACGTACCAACAAATAACAGGTAAACAAGTGACAACTTCCCCAGAGATAGCGTTGCTGTCGATGCTCCCAGGTTCCATTAGCCTCCAAAAGAAGAACATTCTGAGGTTCTGCTTGATAGCAGCACGAGCGGTAATTCCCAGACACTGGCGATCGGCGGTCTGCCCGTCCATGGCGGAATGGGCCCAAGAGATGTTGGCGCTGTCCCGCATGGAGGAGCTGGCCGCGGTGACACCGGATGCTTATGAAAGGTACTTTCACGTGTGGCAGTCGTGGCTGGATTTCAAGGAAACTAAAGCCTTTAGCGACCTCATGGGGGGATAGGATGCTAAGCCACTGTTCGCCTTTATCTATATACTCACCCATTCATGTCCTCCACCACATGTTGCCCAAGCATCTAAATCTGCAATGGTTTCCCTTTCCCTTTAAGGGGAGCCCCTCTCTCTCTCCCTCCCCCCTGCTATTCCCTTCCCTGCCCTCCTACTCTCTCCTGTTGATATTTGTCCGTTATTTTTATAACTCATAGAAAGGAGGCGCTAGCAGTTAGCTGGGAATAATCGGGTGATTGCTCAAATATGCACTAGTTATTGCCGTCGTCATATTATGCCTCTTCAGACGCAGAAGCTAATATCACCTGGACCGCTAGGGATTTTGGGTCCGACACGGGGCCCATCCATAAGAGCCTAGCGCAGTGATGGCGAACCTTTTAGAGACCGAGTGCCCAAACTGCAACCCAAAACCTAATTACTTATCGCAAAGTGCCAGTACGGCAATTTAACCTGAAAACTGACGGTTTAGTTTAGAATCAATTTACACAGGACTGTCTGAGCTCGGATTCCAGCAGTCCTATACACACTGAAAAGCCACTTTTACACCATTTTACATCACATAAAAGAGTAATAAAAAGTTATCAAAAGGTTACGCAGTCCTCAAAATGGTAGCAATGAAAACAACGGCTCATTAAGCAAAAAACCACCCCTCCCCAGCTCCGTACACTAAAGTTATCAGCGTCACAAGATGGCGAAACTATTTTCTTTTTTGTACACTGTTTTAATTATTGAAAAAGTATTAAAACACAATAAAACCTACAAATCTGGTATCACTGTGAGTTTACCGAACCAAAGAATAAAGGAGACAAATGATTTGGAGCGCACAGTGAAAGTATTAATATCCAGCTTCCCAGTACACGACATGGAATAATAAATGAGAAGTAAAATATGTTACGCAAAAAATAAGCCCTCACACAGATATAAATATATAAATGCGCATATAAATATATAATATAATATGCATATACATAAATACATACATAGAAATACATGTTACTTACTCTTTAGTTGTCCAAGGTGGCGGCCTTGCTGGCGGGCAGAAGTTCAGGTGTCTGTTGTTCCGGGGGGGTCAGTAGGGTAGATGGGCAGAGGGTGGGCGGCCAGAGTTAGGGCCGGGGGGGGTAATGCAACATCTGGAGTTCGGGGCAATGGGGTTATGAGTTCCAGGGGAGGGGGTGATGCAGGGCAGTGACTGGAATTGAGGGGGGGGGGGGTAGTGAGAGCGGCCGGAGTTCGGGCAGGCAAATTGCAGTAGTGGGCGGAGTTTGGGCGGGGGGGTAGGGGTGCGATAGCGGGCTGGGTTTCGGGCGCGGGGGCTTGTGGTAGCGGCGCAGTGAGTTTCGGGCCGGTTGCTTAGGGGAGGGGAGGGGCGGGAGCGGGCAGGAAATCAGCCTCCTGCTGATCTATGCCCCGTGGATGCGCTGAGTTAAAAAAAAAAAAATTCACCTCAGACTCGGCGTTCCTCCGGCTGATCACTGCAGCGCACACTGAGTAAGGTGCCCAGCGCTGGCAGCGTAATGACATCATTTCGCTGCCAGCGCTGGGACGCTTACCGTCTTGTGCGCTGCTGTGATTGGAGTGACAGAGCAGGAAGTGTCAGCACCCTGCTCTGTCATGGCTGCTAGCAGTATCGGAGCGCAGCTCCGATACTGCTAGCAGCCATGACAACCAGGTGTGGACAGTGGTTGTCCGCACCTGGCAGTGGTTAGGAGGATGGGGCGCGTGCCAGCAGTGAGGGCTCTGCGTGCCCTCTCTGGCACGCGTGCCATAGGTTCGCCATCGCTGGCCTAGCGGTTTCTCAAGACTGGTATTGTTTATATCTGTGTAATTTTGAGAAATATCACCATACCTTAAATAACAAACAAATTGTCTAGTACCCCTCCATAGTATGTATTGATATTGTAAATCATACTGTTGTTATCCCTGCGTGGATAACTTTCTTATGTTCTTACCTGTTTTGTTTTTCTGTTTTTTGTTATTGTTTATCGTTTGTTGAACTGTCTCAATAAACTGATTCAACATAAAAACTTTATTTAAAAAAAACAAAACATAAGGATCATAATTAGAGAACAGCACTGAGAAAGATTATAACTAAATTTTCTGAAGGTCCCACCAGTCACCAATCAGTAGGGAGTGCACAGGTCTTTGCTGTGAATTACCTCAGCACATCTGCAGCCACAGGACTTCATTAGTCTCTCTCACCGATCTGCTGGGATTTTGGTCCAATCTTTTTCCAGTCTCTTCCATAGTTCTGTGACTTTGGTGGGTTTCTTGGCCATAACATTGTCACCAAGGATTTCTCAGATGTTTTCTATTGGGTTAAGATCAGCTTTGGGCTGGTCATTTTATTGTTTCAATGTTTTCTGTGAACTTCTTTACCTTTTTTGCTGTGTGACTGGGGACAATGTTGGTGGAAGAAAATTGAATGAAGAACTCAAGGAAGGAACCACTTGTTGTTGAAGAAGGTTCTGATACACACTTGTATCTACTCTGCCATGTAGCTGCATGAAAGGTCCAACTCCTGCTGCAGAAAACATTCTCCAAACCATGGCATTTTCTCCGCCAGCTTTCACTGACTCCGTTACAAACTTTGGGTTTGGTTTTTCCCCAGTTTGTTGACAAACATACTGGGGCAGATTTATCACGCTGTCTGAAAGTCAGAATATTTCTAATTGCCCATGGCAGCTGACAGCTCAGCTTTCATTTTACCTGTGCTCAAGAATATTTTAAAGGGGAGCTGATTGGTTGGTTGCCATGGGTAACTAGGAATATTCTGACTTTCAGACAGCTTGATAAATTTGCCCCAATGTTTCCCATCAGTTCCAAATAAATTAAATTTGCTTTCAAATGAACTTCTCATCTGTCCACACAACATGCTCCTCAGCAAAGGTGAGTCTACCTTTTTGATTTTTTTTCTGCTAATGATAGGTTTGGTCACTTCAGAGTGGGATTTCAGTCCAAATTCTCTTAAATGTTGTGAGACTGTGACATGAGGCAGATCCTTACCCTGTTCAATGCTGAACTTGCGACGAATTCCAGATGCAGTGTTGAAACAATTACTCATGGAGATTCTTCGCATTCAGGGGCGTAACTACAGTGGTAGAAGCCATAGCAGCTGCTATGGGGCCCACAGTGTCAGGGGGCCCCATCATCCAACCTGACAAAAGAATGGACACCATTATATACATATACATTGTACAACATAATGGGGCACATTTACTAAGGGCCCGATTCGCGTTTTCCCGATGTGTTCCCCGAATATTTCCGATTTGCGCCGTTTTCCCCTAAATTGCCCCGGGATTGTGGCGCACGGGTTTGAATTTTGTCGCGCGCGCACCAGCTTCCGTGCGCCACAAATAGGGGGTGTGGTTTTCGAGCAACCCGAATTATTCGGACAAGCCCCTGAATTTAAAAACCGAATTGTGTCGCAAGACGTGCACTCAGATACACCGGGCTGAAGGAGGTGAAAGTCAGGGCATTTTTCTTTTGCTTAGGATCCTACTTGGAGAATGTTGCTTTTGAAAAGCAAGAAGCCCCACTTAAAGGGATAGGTCTGCAGGTATGTTCCATTCACAAGCCCCAGTTAAAGGGATGGGTCTGCAGCTATGTTCCATACACAAGCCCAACTTAAAGGGATGGGTCTGCAGCTATGTTCCATACACAAGCCCCACTTAAAGGGATGGGTCTGCAGCTATGTTCCATCCACAAGCACAAATTAAAGGGATGGGTCTGCAGCTATGTTCCATACACAAGCACCACTTAAAGGGAAAAAAAAACATTCATTAAAAACACTCTGGGCGCGTTCACACGTTGCGTTTTGGTTGCGTTTTCATTGCGTTTGGAACGCATATACAACAGCTGATGTGAGGTAATTTGCCTAATTACATTACCGTTTACGTTTGTAAACGCAATGTTAACGCATGCGTTAACAAAACGCATGCGTTAACGCTTTGTTAACGCGTGCGTTAACATCGCGTTTACGATGCGTTTTGTTAACGCATGCGTTAACAGTGTTGAAATTAGGCAAATCACCTCTCCTCAGCTGTTGTATATGCGTTTCAAACGCAATGAAAACGCAGGTCAAAACGCAACGTGTGAACGCGCCCTCTGCAACGGTGGGTAAAGAGTCGAACAGGACACCAACAGTAAAAAAAAGTAAAAAAAATGTAACAATACCTCCTCAACCAATATTTTCGTTTCACGTTCCGTGAAACGTGCCTTCTTTGCCCGGCCAGGCTCCTCCTCATCTTCAGCACCAGAGCCCCCAGTATCCATATCCCCGGCAGCTGGTGGTCTGTGATCCCCAGGAGCAGCGGACGGAGCAGAGGACGGAGCAGCGGATGCTGGGGCCACAGATGTTGGGGGGGCTTGACGATTCTCCGCCTCCATCTCCCGTGCTCCGCGGATGGCATAGTCATACACCTGGGGACACTGCTGCCGGAGTAGCTCCATAAAAATGGCACTGGGAGCATCTGGTGCTGCTGTGGACTGCTCTGGACGCCCAGCCATGATAGATACCAGCTGTGCAATTAGCCTCGCTGTGCACTTTTTATGCCAAAATTTTGTGGCGCAACTCATGCGCCACATTTATCACGCGTGCGACACAATTAGTGAATGGGCGCATATCCCGTTCTAGTCCGAGGGACGCACTTTTTATGCATTCAAATTCGAACTTAGTAAATGTGCCCCAATATGTATATAACATATATGTGATGTATATATGCTGTATCTGTGATGTGTATATATTGTATGTCTACACAATGTATGATGTGTATATATATTGCATTATACTCTATATATATGCAACATCCCCCACCGGGGCCTAGCCTTTTCTTGGGGACTGGAGACAGCCGGGGCCTGCAGTACCTGAGTGGCTGGCGGTTGCGGCCTAGGCACGCTAGTGGCACGGTGCTTGGTATGGGGAACCGGAGGGCTGTCCTACAGCCTGGCAGGTCTCCAGCAGGGTGGTGTTGGCAAGAAATGATGAGGGAGAGGCTGCTATAGTGGTTCTCCCTGGGGCAACCCTTTGGTGTCAAGAGTATGAGTCTCTGTGTGGTGGACAGGGTGCCCGTGATGGGGACAGCCATAGAAGCAGGGACCAGACGGAGGCAGACATTGAAAAAAAATAACTTACAGTTCTTTATTGGAACCGACAGGAATAGTAGCAACGTGCCTTGACAGAATGGTAGAATGCTGGAGATGCAGTTGGAGGGAGCCACCGGATGTATCATCAGCCTGGATGCAAATGGCAGGCTGGGAGATAGCTGTGTCCTTGAAGGATGCTTCAGCTTGTCCTGGGTTGCTTCAGATATCACCCTTGAAGGTAGGATGATACCCCTTTCCTCTCTCTCTGACTAACTCACTACACTCTTTAGCCAGGGAGCTGAGCTCTCCTGCTCTTGTCTGGTGTGCTGGCTGCACTGACTTGCTTAGCTGTACTGAGCTGTGTCAGCTCTAGCCTAAGACTGACTTCTAGAAGTTTCCTGACCAGGGGTTTTGTTACTCCCACTGGTCAGGTGGTGGCTACTCCTCCAATTACATCTCAGCTCACAGATACAAGATTTAACACATGTGATTGGTTGCTGGAATTGCATCACATAAAACAATTAACTCCTGCCTTACCAGGCAGACTCTACCGCTGCAGTGCTCATCTGTGTTATGTAGTTGTTATGTAGTGACATGCTGTGGGGCTGATCAGACCCTACACAGGCTGCAAGCTACATGGTGGGACGTATTCGCAACAATCCCTCTGCCTTGCATCGGCGAGGGTGTTGCATATATATATTGTGTATACCGTGCAACTGTAACTCATATTTGTGAGCATGTGAATATGTATATTTTTTTAAGGGGTAAGGGTGGCCCCATTCAGAAGTCTGATATGGGGCCTTGCCTCTCCTTGTTACGCCACTGTCCGCATTATCATGTCCTCTCTTGAATTTGTCTTTCGAGGGTGACCAGCCTTCTTGGGGGACTTAAATGAGTTTTTGATGTTCTATAGATATCACAGATATCTGTGATATTGATATCACAGATATCAATATTGTAGAAATCACAGACTTGGAACAACCAACTTCTCTTGCTGTGGCTGTGGGATCACCCCTTTGTCTATCATTTGGTACCTGCTGCCTGAGGGTTTCAGTCACTTTGGAACGGCACACTATTCTAGTCAGTGAGAACTAGAAAGTTAGGTGCCAGTTAAAAGGGTTTGTTAGATAATTAAGGAAGTTAGCAGCAGTAACATGCAGGTGTTCTCTAATTTTGATCAATATCCTTTAACAATTATCTCATTTGCACTTTTTTGCATTTAAAGCATTTGTGCTTTACAGTATACACAATCCCCAGTGATCACTTTTCCCTTATCCTGGTGGCACAATACCTTTCACTCAGCCTGCGGTACAGTAGCTGCAGTACTGACGTCTGCCCACACAGATATGGCCGGACATACGCTAGCCGAGATAGAGAGGATGAGGGGTGACCCCTCCCCTCTTCATAGCAATCCATTGGGCACGGCCATAACATAGGTAATGATAGGACATGTACGTCCCCCATACGGTCGTGTGAATGGGGCCTACGTTGGAGATCTGTGGGCGATTGGTAATGTAAATCCACATGCAAGAGATTTATTGCAGAAATATTTGCAACTCTAAATCTATTCCATTATATCTGACTTTTTTTAGATGTATGTTAAAGTCGAAAAAATCAACAACAAATCTACTGCATTAGACTATAATGAACTAACTTGGCATAATTGTCTTGCTTTGACTCTTGGATAGTAGCTATGGATAGTAGCTCCACCTAGTTGGCCTCCTTGTCTTTCAAGTGTTTACTGATAACAGAAGTGAGTGGGGGTATGATGACAGTCTTACCTATAAGCTCAGTGCGAGCATATGTTCACACTAAACACACTGTAAAAGCAGAGAAAGAACTCACATAGAAGCTGTATGACCGGGCCGTGTCCCTCCAGAACCATCAGCTGTTACTATGAAGCAGGTACTAAGATAAGTGATGTTATATACCTTTAAATAGGGGTATGGAGATTGAACTGGCTGGAATGGCTCTTACAGATGTCTTCTAGCAATTGGCCACTTTCTTAGTAAGAGTTAATGTGACAGCTTGCTGTGTTAATGTAACAGGATCTTCCAGTAGCCCTGATACATTTTTGGCACAGGGGTGGGTGGTTGGGGCCGACTGCCTGTAGTATACAAAGATACCTGAGCCGTCCACTTCCCTCTTACTTTACACTGTGAAGGGAACTAGGAAACACATGCTGCATTGATCCCCATCTGCTGCAGGCACAATAATGCAAGTGGGAGCCCAGGAATACAGTGATATTATTCACTCATTGCTACCTATAGACATTTCCAGCTACCGTCAGGATATCTCAGATCTGTAAGTCCGTGATATATTTTAATGCAATAGCTGGTATAGGATTTGCAACAATTTCTGCATAGTTGGTAATCAGAGGCATTGTAGTTGGCATGACCTTATAGATCCCTCTGGTTAAGATCTTGCTGGTTATGAGGAGTGACGGATTGTTGTAGATGACTACATTGACCAGAATCGGTGTAGGGACCTTATATATTTCTTCATTGAGATCTTGCTGGTTATGCACAAAAGTCTTGATCCAAAGCTCATAACGAGTGATGGGTTGTTGTAGTTGGCTACATTGACAAGAATCAGTGTACGGACCCTATAGATCTCTCTATTAAGATCTTGCGAATTATGCACAAAAGTCTTTATCCAAAGCTTATAAGGAGTGATGGGTCGTTATAGTTGACTACATTGACCAGGGTTGGTGTATGGACCTTATAGATTTCTTCATTGAGAGCTTGCTGGTTATGCACAAAAGTCTTGATCCAAAGCTTAGAAGGAGTGATGGGTTGTTAATTATATCTACTGTAGGTGCAGCAGTGTATAGTAGGGTCTCTGTAGACTGAGCTATTGTGTATTTGTTCTTTTATCAGCTGTAAAGCTTCATATGCTGAATTTCACATAGCGTTCCATATAAAGTAACAGTGTAGACAACATGATGCAATGTAAAAAGCCAATTGCATAATGTAAGAGTCACAAAAATATTTTGGTTCCCATATGACTGCTCACAATACTCTACTGCCCAAGTCTGCATAGAAGATTTGGAATATCACATATATAAAATTACCACAGTTTTAATTATTAGTTTATTTAATAGAAAGGACAACGTTTTGAGAAAAAGCAGAAAAAAGTGTTATTTTCAAATGGAAGAAAAACCTGATTCAGACACTTTTTATTGCAACATATCTGATTTGATACTGATCTGGATAATCTCAGTTTTTTGTGGCGCTTATGTAGTTAACATCAAGTGCAGCGAAAGTTCAGTGCAGAAATGATTTAGCCACAGAAGATAAGTGCGTGCCATTAGCAGGGGTGTCTATTGATACCCATTAATAGACTCTCTGCTACACTAACCTTCAACTCCACCAGATGGCACATAGAGGCCTTCTTCAGGCTCCTAGGCTCCCCAGATGTCCAAAATTTTTCAGAAAAAGCCGGAGCACGTTTGCAGATAAAATCAAAGTATTTTATTAGATATCCATTAAAAGTTTTGCACTATTCAAGTGCATAGAAGGTGCAGGCATACGACCCACGCGTTTCAGCTTAACAAAAAGCCTTAATCATGGTCTGGAACGCATAGGTCGTATGCCTGCACCTTCTATGCACTTGAATAGTGCAAAACTTTTAATGGATATCTAATAAAATACTTGGATTTTATCTGCAAAAGTGCTCCGGCTTTTTTGAAGAATTTTGGACTTGCTTCACATGCCAGACGCCGCAGAAGCACTGCTATGAAAGGATCCACCTCGTAGACAAGCCAAGGGTATGTGTTTTTTTTTTCCTCTTACTATATCACTAGATGGTTCCTTTCCATGGCTGCAATGTTAAGAAATCTGTAAACTTAAATGAAACTCACCTGATGTGATTCCAATGACACTAAGTGAGTCCTGCATAGTAAATATTACTTGGAATTACCCCGCCTCATTGTCCTGACTGACAGATCTCACTGCTACAGAAGATGATTCTATGTGGAACATTGAATGTGAGCTCTGTTACATCGTTGTCCACTTTATGTCATGTGACCAGGGTGATGTCATCTAAAGTCTTGTTACATTTGCACAGTCTACCCCATGTATGTATCTGATCACATGAAATCACAGCAGCCTCCATGGAGGATGGGGAGGAGTAGAAGTCCATGCAGACATGCTGTGATCATGCCATGATACTGCCATGTGATCAAATACATACATGGGATAGATGTTGCAAATTTAACTGGGTAAAGGACCTTAGATGAAAATGTGGTGACCGGTTCCCTTTAAAGGAAACCTACCACTTGTAGTGGCAGGTTTCTGATGGAAATACCGGGCACCAGCTCAGGGTGAGCTGGTGCCGGAGCTTATTTTAGTTAGTGTTTTAAACCGCGGTATCGCGGTTTAAAACACTTTTAAAACTTTATAGCCGGCGCAGGCAGGTACGCGCTCGGCGCTATCCGTGCGCGCGGCTACATAGGAAGTGAATGAGAGCCGCGCGCATGGTAAGCGCCGAGCGCGTACCTGCCTGCGCCGGCTATACAGTTTAAAAAGTGTTTTAAACCGCGATACCGCGGTTTAAAACACTAACGAAAATAAGCTCCGGCACCAGCTCAGCCTGAACTGGTGCCCGGTATTTCCATCAGAAACCTGCCACTACAAGTGGTAGGTTTCCTTTAAGAGCCTTTATATGAAGAGAAAAGCACTATAAACATAACACTATAGTTGGGGGCCTGGTTAAGATTTTGAAACGGGGCCCGATCACTTTAATCTATGTCTCTGGATTAAAACATATTCTTAGTATGCTGCAGGAATACTTGGTCAAGATGTATAATCTGCAATAATGTTTATGTTTCATTGAAAATCGACTCAGATAGACGATTTCTCGGAGTCTGTCTCAGACGCTCCGTCTCTGCAGTGATGAATCATGGTCCATGTGTGTTTGGAATGATCAAGCATATTTTCTGCGCTCGCGATGAATAATCTGTTATTATGACGCCCACAGAGATGAAAACCTTTTATTTCTTTTCACTTATTGAATGATTCATACTAGACAAAAACATGCAAAATAACTTTGGGGCTTATGAAGGTCACACATTTCTGATCTAGTTTTAGGAGCATAAGCAGCTTTATCCTGGTTGACCAGAGCACATACGCCTTGACTTCTAAGGTTGTTTGGGAACTTACAAAGAACTTGTTTTTCTATGGAGTCCTCGTTCTTGTTTTGATGATTGTGATATCTGTTTATGTTGTATGGAAAGGAGCAAAACACGTGAAGCGCCCATTGACTCGGCGACCCGGATTAAACTCCTGACTTTTCACCTCTTTTATGTTACCGTACACATGACTGTTATGTGCGTAATAACGAAATCTGTTTATTCATAATACACTATAATTGATGTGCTTTCCAACAGGACACTTTCAAACTAGTTTATCTTTTCCTCTCCAATTTGTCAATAGATGTTTCATTCTTTGCAGCGGATCTTGTTGCTTTCGGTGGGGTCTGTTGACAATATAGTGTGAGACACACCCTAAGGCAATATTCACAGGGGCGTAATTGTGGTCTTGATCTGGCCGCACAAATTACAGATCACAATAGAAGTCTATGTCACCCAGTCATAGCAAAGTGATCACAAAGGGGCACATTTACTTACCTGTCCGAGGAGTTCACCCAAAGTGCATTCTTCCGACTATAATGCACTGTGTCTCGATTCACAAAGATTGTGCGCCCGATTTCCTGCATGTGTTGCTTCCCCGGTCAGGTCTGTCGGAGTTCGCCTTCTTGTTCCCAGTGTAAGTAAGTGCATATCTTATGACACAATTATGAAGTTAAAACCTGCGTTGAGTCTGAATCCGTCAGATCGTCATACGACCCGCCCCCTGATTTCTGTCGCATGAAAGTCGGTGCGATTGAGCCAAAATCTGATCGCGTGTGACACAATCCCCTTCTAAATAGCTGTCACAGTGGCGCAAAACCTGAAAGTTTCTGAAATCCGACCCTTAGTAAATAAGCCGGGCCGGGTGACTACGCCACAAAAGATAGGTCATGTCCTATATTTGGGAAAATTTACAGCATTAACACTTGTTCAATGGAGAGGGGTGGGGTGAGAAGTGCTCACTCCCCCTCGCTTCTCCACCCGGCTCTTTGCTCGCCCTCAATCCGGTCCAGGCAAGCACACGGCCATGTGAACAAGGCCTTAATTCATTGAAAACGTGGTAATTTAGAATTTTGGATTCAGTTGAGTTTTTCTTTTTGGGGGGGGGGGCTCGTGTTTTTTAGGGTTCATTCACACGGCCGCCTGGGGGGCCGCAAATCTGAGGCCGCATATATGTCCCCATATGTGTGGCACCGTTCCGCGCCACACACCAGGAAAATATAGAACACGCTCTATCTTTTCCCTGGTGTACGGCCGTGCTCCGCTGTTTCCGCGTGTGAATGTACCCTTACCTGTGTAGAAGAAGAACCCTCAGAATCCATAGAAAGTTACAGAAGTTAGGTGGAGCACTATTTATTTAACCTTTTAACTCTAAAAAAAGATCCAAAGTCCATTGTAGAAAACACTTTTTTGATTATTGGGCAAGAAAGAGACGGGAGAGGGCAGAGAAAGGACAGGTCTTTACAGCTTGACAAGTTTTTCATTCTTCACAGCTGAATACATCCATAAAAACATCTGAATCCATGTCACCTTCTAGCTGGTAATACTTTCGGATTGTAAAGCATGGATATCAAAATATACCTCAAAATTAGGGATGAGCCCCTACAATCCTTCCCTAACCTAACTATATTAAGTCCTAAAAGTATTTGGGGATTGATCACCTTTTTAGTAAAGAGACCAAGATTGAAGAGGGGGAGGGGGACTGATGAATACACTTTATACAGCTGCCTGAAAAACATTCACATGACTAACAACTGTTTCCCCCAAACTTTGCCGTAGTCAAGCAGTCATGTCTGTCTTATAAATGAGGAGTTTTGAGTAGGCTGCAGCCAGATCACTGAGACCAATTGAGACCAATTTAATGAAGCATCGATCGTTTTGGTGTTACCGGTGGGTGTTTGCTGTAAAATGCAGCAAACACCCACCTTGCATGGAGAGGGCTCAGCCCACACACCATCAGCTGACATGTGACACACTAAAATGTCAAATGTTGTTAAGGGGTAAATACTGCAACTCGACAGAATTGTGTTGCAGGGTGCGCCAGATAATTGAAGCCCATGCACCAATTTTAATAATCTGCCACACCCTGCATATAAGTGAGGCAGGATAGGCAGTCCCCTACTTAAGAACACCCAACTTACAGACGACCCCTAGTTACAAACGGACCTCTGGCAATTGGTAATTTACTGTACTTTAGTCCTAGGCTACAATAAACATCTGTAACAGTTATAAAAGATGTCTGAAATGAAGCTTTATTGTTAATCCTGGTTTTTATGACAATCCAACATTTTTAAAATCCAATTGTCACAGAGACCAAAAAATGTTGCCTGGGGGTTACAATTATAAAGTATACAGTTCTAACTTACATACAAATTCGACTTAAGAACAAACCTACAGACCCTATCTTGTACATATTCTTGTACAGCACCTCACTTTTGATAAATCCGGGCCATTATGTTGGGGTTCTTTATTATTATTGGGACTCCACGTGTAATAATATCTTCACTGAGTTATATTGTGTTGGTGTCTAGTGAGTTTACATAGACTAACAGATCCCTTTCCTGGAATTTCTACAACTCTATTAATTGTGGATTATATTTCTCTAATCTGTCGTCCGAAAAGAACACCAAGAGATAAACTCTGAAGTCATAACACTTCTAAATCTGTAAATGTAGAAGGTTTCTATTCATGTCTGGTCGCTCCTCATGTAGAGTTTCTTTTTGTAAAAGAAGTATTTTGCTGAAGGCCACAGACAACAAACATGTTTTATCTGAAAATTCCTGTATGTTTTCACTCCGTGTGCCAGCCGTAGCAGTATCTGTGCGGAGAGACAGAAATAAAACTATGTAAGTGTAGGCCACAACAAACATATTAGCGAGATGTGACGACAAATATTCTAGTAATAGGCGCTGACCCGAGCTAGTGAGGTCGCCATGAACATTCTCACATTGTTGTCTTATAGCGGTAAGTTCATGTAATGTTACCGTGATACAGTGGGGCACATGTATTATCGTATCTGCGCCCAAAAAATGCCGGGATTTTATGTTTTTTTGGGCGCAGAATTATTGCGGATCATTTATAATGAGTTTGTGCCAGAAAGAACAGATGTTGCCGACTATCCCGACTCCTCCGTCTTTCTTTGGCGCAAGTAGGTGTTTCCACATTATCCTCCACATTTATGTGTATTGTGTCTGAATTTTTAGGCACAATTTTTGGCGCACGATAGACCAGGAAAAAATGGTCAGAGAGCAAAATTAAGGCGCAGTCCATGTAAGATTTTGGCACACATCTCATTGATGTCGGCATTTTTATGGCGCACGACTGATCGGTTCCGTCTACCCATTAATTACTTACAGCCGTGCGCCATTTTAATACAGCGGGCTGTGCTTTGCGGAGACTCATCTCTGATGCCGACAGTCGTCCTTGCTGCACAATTAGTAAATCCCCCCCAGTATGTCCTTCTGCAATTCTCTTCCTACACAGATATATTACTTAATGGGGGTCATTTACTAAGGGCCCGATTCACGTTTTCCCGGCGTGTTACCCGAATATTTCCGATTTGCGCCGATTTTCCCTGTATTGCCCCGGGATTTTGGCACACGCGATCGGATTTTGGCGCATCGGCGCCAGCATGCACGCGATGGAAATCGGGGGTGTGTGGCCGAACGAAAAACCCGACGGATTCGGAAAAACCGCCGCATTTTTTAAAAAAAAGTGTTGCGGAACTTGCACTTACCTTCACCAGGAATAGGCCGGTGTACTTCAGGGCATTCCAGCGGGCCTCGGGGAACCTCAGCACAGCAGCGCCACCTGGTGGATGTCGGAGGAACTACCTTAGTGAATCCCGGCCGGACCCGAATCCACCACAGAGAACGCGCCGCTGGATCGCGAATGGACCGGGTAAGTAAATCTGCCCCATTAAGTTGTGTTTTTGCTTCATTGTTCCCTTTTCTCTAGTTCATAAGGGATATTCGGGACTCCGGACCCTCAATGGGTTAATTTTCATAGTCAACTCAATTTTGAGACCCTACTAATCTGAAGCACAGGAGTCCCACAAATGAACGGAGAGTATGGCTTCATACTTATTGCTACTCTATTTTTTCTTCATGGAACTAGCCCCTCAATATTTTGAAAGGGTTCCTATTGTATCCAACATGAGGTACCCAGCAAAAAAAACACTTACTGGGGCACATTTACTTAACTGGTACATTCGCGATCCCGCAGCGCGTTGTTTGACGCTGGTTCAGGTTCTGCCGGGATTCACTAAGGTCCGTGCAGTGTCATCATGCAGTGTCCAACAGTATTGCACGCCCTATGTTGAAGGTGCACCAAAAAATGTTGGGGCCATGCAGGGGGCACTAGATTCATGAAGAACGTGCTCCACAATTCATGAATCTGGCGCCCTCTGCACACTACACAGGGAAACTGCACATAGTACAGACTGCACTGTTTTTGATAAATGTGAACCAATATCTGAATAGAGCACTAAATTTGTGTTCTTTTCAGATATTGGCCTACATTGTTGTTCATTAATCTTGCGCCCCCTGCACTTCTTGGGAAGTGGACACCATTTCCTTTGGGTGCTCTTTGTTCATGATGCAGAATTGTGACGCAGAAAGAGACGTGGCGCACGTCAGTATAAATGTGGCGCAAAATCCGACTAAGCAGTAACACACCCCTTTAGGTGCACATTTTTTTTGGTCTTGTCAGACGAAAACACAAAAGCGCGACACAAAACTGGTGCAGACACTTTATAAATACATGTGCAAGTAGTTTGTATGTTCTTTTCAGTGCAAAGTCAGACAGAAAGCTGGCGCAAAGACTGTAATAAGTCTGGCTCATTGGGGGTCATTTACTAAGGGCCCGATTCGCGTTTTGACGACGTGTTACCCGAATATTTCCGATTTGCGCCGATTGTACCTAAATTGCCCCGGGATTTTGGCGCACGCGATTGGATTGTGGCGCATCGGCGCCGGCATGCGCGCGACGGAAATCGGGGGGCGTGGCCGAACAAAAACCCGACGTATTCGAAAAAACCACCGCATTTAAGAACGGAAAATGTGACGCTCGGGACGCACTTACCTTCACTCAGCCCGAGCCGGTGAACTCTGGCGCGTTCAGATGCTTTTCAGCGCAGCAGCGCCACCTGGTGGACGGCGGAGGATCTGCCTTATTAAATCCCGGCCGGACCCGAATACAGCGCAGAGAACGCGCCGCTGGATCGCGATTAGACCGGGTAAGTAAATCTGCCCCATTGTCTTATACCAGGCCTGATAAAGTGGCTTAAAGGAAACCTACCAGTTAGAATGGCAGGGGTAAGCAGTAGGTACCGAGCACCATGTCAGGGTGAGCTGGTGCCGGTACTTACTTTCGTTAGTGTTATTAACCGCTGTATCACGGTTTTAACACTTTTTAAACTTTAGAGCAGAAGAGGCTTCAGCGCTGCGCGCGACTGTGCACGCGCAACGTCTCCGGCATTTCCTATGTAGGAGCGAGCACGAAGCGCCGAAGCCTCTTCTGCTCTAAAGTTTACAGCGGTTAATAACACTAACGAAAGTAAGTACCGGCACCAGCTCTATTTAACCTCTAGAACCACAAGTCTACATACAAATAAAGAGTTAATAGTTTGGCTGAAGGGGAGTTTGTCCTTCTAGTAACACAAAAACACTTTATTTGTGCCAGGTGACAGTATGGCCGGGATCCAGGACATTAAGGCTGCTGTTTGCTTCTACCAGAACAAAGTCCAGGAATTTGATGTGAGCAGAACTGCATCCTAATAGCACCATTAATACAACAACCCCTTATCTGTACACAACATGCTTGTTTACTACGTGTTATATCCACTTTCTGCATCACTACCATACATTGGGGAACATGTATTATTGTATCTGCGCCTAAAAAATGCCGGGATCTTTCATTTTTTTGGGAGCTGAATTGTTGTGAATCATTTATAATGAGTTTGCGCTAGAAAGAACCTGATGTTTCCGACTATCCCGACTCCTCCGTAATTTTTTGGCGCAAGTGGGTGTGGCCTAACTTATCCGTCACATTTATGTGTATTTTGTCAGCATATTTAGGCACAATTTTTGGCGCATGATAGACTGGGGAAAAAATGGTCAAAGGGCAAAATTAAGGCGCAGTCCATGTAAGATTTTGGCGCACATCTCATTGATGTCAGCATTTATGGCGCACCACTGATTATTACCGTCTACCCATTATTTAATTACTGCCGTGCGCCACTTTAAAACATCAGGCTGTGCTTTCCGGAAACTGATCTCCGATGCCGACAGTTGTGCTTGCGCCAGAATTAGTAAATCCCCCCCATGGTCTAAGATGGCAAATGTTGGGATAACCATTCATACAGGGAGCCGGGCAGTTCCTGGGTCACATGAACTAAACTTATGACCCAGTAGATGAAATGTTCTGGGGATCTTTCTGCTACACTATGGTCCAGTGCACCCTGCCTGGTTTTGGAGGGGAGATCAAGGCCCTGTGAATCATGGGGGAGTGGGAGGCACGGGAAAGAGGGGATACATGTAAACTTGTGGCCATGCTTGTGGTTGGTTGGCGGCAGGGCCGGCTCTAGGTTTTAGTGGGCCCCTGGGCGACAGAGCCCTAGTGGGCCCCTTTATGGGCCGCCCTTCAGTAGTCACACTGCCCCCCCTCCCCCGCGTGGATACATCCCCCCCCTCCTGTATACACACTGCTACCCTCTCCCCATGTGTACACACTGCTACCCTCTCCCCCTGTATACACACTGCCCCCTCTCCCCCTGTATACACACTGCCCCCTCTCCCCCTGTATACACACTGCCCCCTCTCCCCCTGTATACACACTGCCCCCTCTCCCCCTGTATACACACTGCCCCCCTTCCTCCTGTATACACACTGCCCCCCCTCCTGTATACACACTGCCCCCTCTCCCCCTGTATACACACTGCCCCCCTTCCTCCTGTATACACACTGCCCCCCCTCCTGTATACACACTGCCCCCCCTCCTGTATACACACTGCCCCCTCCTCCTGTATACACACTGCCCCTCCTCCTGTATACACACTGCCCCCTCCTCCCCCTGTATACACACTGCCCCCCTCCTGTATACACACTTCCCCCCTCCTGTATACACACAGCCCCCCCTCCTCCTGTATACACACTGCCCCCCCTCCTGTATACACACAGCCCCCCCTCCTCCTCCTGTATACATACTGCCCCCCTCCTCCTCCTGTATACACACAGCCCCCCTCCTCCTGTATACACACTGCCCCCCCCTCCTCCTCCTGTATACACACAGCCCCCCCCTCCTGTATACACACAGCCCCCCCTCCTCCTGTATACACACTGCCCCCCTCCTCCTCCTGTATACACACTGCCCCCCTCCTCCTGAATACACACTGCCCCCCCTCCTGTATACACACAGCCCCCCTCCTCCTTCTCCTGTATACACACAGCCCCCCTCCTCCTCCTGTATACACACTGCCCCCCCCTCCTCCTCCTGTATACACACAGCCCCCCTCCTGTATACACACAGCCCCCCTCCTCCTGTATACACACTGCCCCCCCTCCTCCTCCTGTATACACACTGCCCCCCTCCTCCTGTATACACACTGCCCCCCCTCCTGTATACACACAGCCCCCCTCCTCCTTCTCCTGTATACACACAGCCCCCCCCTCCTCCTGTATACACACTGCCCCCCCTCATCCTCCTGTATACACACAGCCCCCCCTCCTCCTCCTCCTGTATACACACTGCCCCCCTCCTCCTCCTGTATACACACAGCCCCCCTCCTCCTGTATACACACAGCCCCCCCTCCTCCTCCTGTATACACACTGCCCCCCTCCTGTATACACACAGCCCCCCCTCCTCCTGTATACACACTGCCCCCCTCCTCCTCCTGTATACACACTGCCCCCCTCCTCCTGTATACACACTGCCCCCCCTCCTGTATACACACAGTCCCCCTCCTCCTTCTCCTGTATACACACTGCCCCCCCTCCTGTATACACACCGCCCCCCTCCTCCTCCTGTATACACACTGCCCCCCCTCCTGTATACAAACAGCCCCCTCCTCCTCCTGTATACACACTGCCCTCCCCCTGTATACACATAGCCCCCCCCCCTGTCTACCCTTTCACCTTACTGATGCAGCTCTCTCTGTGTGGTCACTGCTTTCCCCGGCAGGTCATGTGACCATGACGTCATCGCAGGTCCTTCAGCCTCCGATGCAGCAGCTCCTGCCGGGGAAAGCAGTGACTGCAAACATTCTCATAGCGATCTGTGTCCGGAAGACACAGATCGCTATGAGAGACGCCCGACACTGCTACAATTGATCTGGGGGCCCGAGTGGGCCCCTCCAGTACCCTGGGGCCCCGGCACTTGCCCGGGTTAGCCGGGTGCTGGCGCCGGGCCTGGTTGGCGGGGTCACCAATATTATAGACCTGTGGATTAGTTATTACAATTTTATAACTTGAAAACCACTTTCTATAATGGGAAAATGGCTTAAATCACTTGAGTTTATTGGTCCAGACCCCAACCCAATAAAAGAAACACAATGGGGCACATTTACTAAGGGCCCAAACGCCGCACTTTCGTTGGGTTTCGCGATTATTTCTGTTTTTCCCTGGATTGCTGCGGGTTTTTGGCGCACGCGATCGGATTGTGGCGCACTGGCGCCGGCTTGCATGCGACAGAAATCGGGGGCGGGCCGTCGGACAACCCGACGGATTCGGACAAACCATGGAATTTAAAAAAGGAATTGTGTCGCAAGATCAAGAACTCACATGCACCGGGAAGAAGAAGGTGAACTCCGGCGGACATCAGCGAGGTTAGTGAATCGCGTCAAACCCGAATCCTCATCGGACAACGCATCGCGGGATCGCGGCGGGACCGGGTAAGTAAATGTGCCGCAATGTATTCCATACAATATATAGGATACATAAGTAGAGTGCAAAGTTAGTTATTCAATAAACCAGTGTCACCAAGTTACTGTCACCATAGCCTTATAGGGGGATATTTATAATATCATATGATATGATATGCCCGCTGCTGCGTTTTTGCATCAGGATACATCGAGAGGCTTCCGCCTCATGATGTATCAGCAGGCTGCTACGCAGCGTTTATTCTACGCCAGGCAGACACATGTGAAAAGTCGCCGGCAGCAGTGAGTGGGCCGGCGTGGGGACAGTAACGCCCCGTGTCGGCCCACTCCAGGCCGCCCATGCTCTCCCTTCACGCCCCAATGGTGTGAAGGTGGTGGATTAGGGCATATAATCGCAAGTGCTAGCAATAAGCTGACATGGCGCAGAGGTCCTGATAGATATCCCCATAGACTGTAAGCTCTTGTGAGCAGGGCCCTCATTCCTACGGTTTCATCTGACACTGTTATTGCTCTGTAATGTCTTATTTTGTGTTTATAAGTACCCCATGATCTGCGCTGAGGAATATGAACGGCGCTATTTAAATATTATTATTATTATAGTGGCAGCAAAATATGTTAATAACCATAAGTTCCATGATAAAAAAAGTATTTGCTTGACCGTACAACTACAGCAATACAAATGTATCCACTTGTTACCACTTACAGCTTAAAAAACATTCAACTGAGAGCTGGGACCTCTTAAAGGGACCTGTCACCACATTTTTCACAAATACAGCTAGTGGCAGTTTCCTATAGAGCCCCTTTATTTAGCTGAAAAGTGTTCCCTCAGATTCCCATATTTTTAACTTATTATGTAATTTTACCTGGATGTCTATAGCGAATCAAAGTGGGCGTGGCCTCCTTGTGCTTAATCCAGCAGCTCCTCCCCATGCTTTCTCCTCATGCAGCAGTAAACTGTACACCAAGCATCTATCTCATGAAATCAGAGCAAATCATATAACATGATATCACAGCAGCCTGTCTGGAGAAGACTAGAAGTCCATAAGGGCATGCTGTGATTTTTTATGTGGCCAGATATGTGCATGGGGTACAGTTTGCCAATGTTAAGAGGCTAAAGTACCTGTGATGATGTCAACCTGGTCACATGACTTTAGGCAATGTCCCTCAACTCACTCTAAAGATCCCTAGATACCAGGCAAGTTTATAACTCTGATTTTATGGTTATCTGCGGGAAACTATTTTAAGCTAAAAGAAGGGTGTCAGATAGTTACTAGGGCTCTATATGAACCTGTTATCTATATAGAGGTTATTTTGCAGGGGGAGGAGATGAGCTGTGACATCATCTATTGTCAATAGTGATGTAATGATGGGTCAGTGTTGTCTCTATAGAGGACATTGTACAGGGAGAGGGAGGAGATAAGCTGTGACATCATCTATTGTCAGTGCTGATGTAATGATGGGTCAGTATGATCTATATAGAGGTCATTGTACAGGGAGGAGGTAAGCTGTGACATCACCTATTGTCAGTAGTGATGTAATGATGGGTCAGTGTTATCTATATAGAGGTCATTGCACAGGAAGGGGAGGAGATAAGCTGTGACATAATCTATTGTCAGTAGTGATGTAATGGTGGGTAAGTGTTATCTATATAGAGATCACTGTACAGGGAGGGGGAGGGGATAAGCTGTGACATCATCTATTGTCAGTAGTGATGTAATGATGGGTCAGTGTTATCTATATAGAGGTCATTGTACAGGGAGGGAGAGGAGATAAGCTGTGACATCATCTATTGTCAGTAGTGATGTAATGATGGGTCAGTGTTATCTATATAGAGGTCATTGTACAGAGAGGGGGAGGAGATAAGCTGTGACATCTATTGTCAGTAGTGATGTAATGATGGGTCAGTGTTATTTATATAGAAGACATTGTACAGGGAGGGGGAGGAGATAAGCTGTGACATCATCTATTGTCAGTAGTGATGTAATGATGGGTCAGTGTTATCTATATAGAGATCATTGTACAGGGAGGAGGGGGAGGAGATAAGCTGTGACATCATCTATTGTCAGTAGTAATGTAATGATGGGTCAGTGTTATCTATATAGAGGTCATTGTACAGGGAGGAGGTAAGCTGTGACATCACCTATTGTCAGTAGTGATGTAATGATGGGTCAGTGTTATCTTTATAGAGGTCATTGTACAGGGAGGAGGAGATAAGATGTGACATCATCTATTGTCAGTAGTGATGTAATGATCGGTCAGTGTTATCTTTATAGAGGTCATTGTACAGGGAGGAGGAGATAAGATGTGACATCATCTATTGTCAGTAGTGATGTAATGATCGGTCAGTGTTATCTTTATAGAGGTCATTGTACAGGGAGGGGGAGGAGATAAGCTGTGACATCATCTATTGTCAGTAGTGATGTAATGATGGGTCAGTGCTATCTATATAGAGGTCATTGTACAGGAGAGGGAGGAGATAATCTATGACATCATCTATCGTCAGTAGTGATGTAATGATGGGTCAGTGTTATCTATATGGAGATCATTGTACAGGGAGGGGGAGGGGATAAGCTGTGACATCATCTATTGTCAGTAGTGATGTAATGATGGGCCAGTGCTATCTATATAGAGGTCATTGTACAGGGAGAGGGAGGAGATAATCTATGACATCATCTATTGTCAGTAGTGATGTAATGATGAAATTCTATTGTAATCCTCAGTCAGTGATAAGGTGACTGCTGAAAAGAAACCCCCTATACAGTGGAAAAGAGTCAGTGAATTATTTGAGAATGTTGAAAATTACACCATGTACTACTTTTAAATTAATATAGAATATGACATGGCAAATAAAAATGCAAAAATAAAAAATTGGTAATTTCTTTGGCACATTCCCATGAAATGGCCTGCACTATAGAAGAAAAGTTCAGAAAGAGTTGATGTCAGTGTTTTCCTTCAAGTCAAAACTTGTATTACCTTAGATAACTAATAATTGTTCTTCAAGATACACAGGGAAGTACGATAGAAGTTTTAGTCATCAATGGTTGTGTTATTTTTACCATTATCACATACATCATGTTCCCACATGATACAAAGTATGAACACAGTTGTGGCTTATGTGATGCTGTAAACACAAGTACAAGAACCTTGCAACACAAGTCCGTCCAGGATTATGGATCTTACGTATTTCTGCTGAGTCTTTTGACCAAAATATGTTTATGGAATAATATCATTCATGAGTTGTTATGCTGAATGGAATAGTACTCAGTGTATTTCCTAACACTATGTAAGTGACATGAATAACATGTACGTAATGTGCTGAGATGTTGTACTGTGCTATATGCGGCCCTTGTGGTCAGGGTTGTAGTAGGATGGGTGGATGCACTAATAGTAGTATTAGATTTCTGTGTATATACAGAAAGAGCCTGCTGAGTATTTGGATGGGGTGCGCAATGCTGGGAGCGTATGTAGGGCACGGCAATGTAAAGAAAATCTACCATCAAAATCCGTCATGATAAACCAGGGACACTTACTCATAGATCCAGGGAGCTTCAGGCTCCTCAAGATGTGTGGAGCAACAGGCTGAGCTGCCTCTTTCATGTCTATGAAGCTACAGGAGATTGCCAAGCGCCGTACTCAGCTATCTCTGCCAGTTCCATAGAGATGAACGGGGCAGCCGGTCATGCGCTGCCGGTTGCTCCGCTCATCTAGGGGAGAGACAAGGGGACCGACAGTGGTAAATCAGACCCCAGTGGACCCCATGTTCTCGTGATCTGTGGGGTTCTCATCACTAAGACATCCACCGATCAGCAAGTTCGATCCTATCCTGTGGATAGGACCTAACTTATTTTGTGGTAAAAACACCTTTAACTCATTGATCTGGGACCGTATTCTCTTCATGCAGAGTGTTTGATGAATTTTGCCATGTTAGATCATAGAGGGACACCCATTGGCTGCAAATAATGTTTTCTATTATGAGTGTGTCCTAATTTATAACGGAACCAAATACTTTAAGTCTATAGGCTAATGCATGTGTACAATTTTTTGCTTTGGATCATCTGTTGGTGAGTAAATCTGTTGGTGAGTAAAAAATGAAGGATGAAGATACTCAGACATCCTCCTTGTGACATCACACTGAAATCTGTCACAACTTCAGATATCCAGACCACAGTTGGATAGCACCAGAACCGGAAACTGATCACTGATCAAACATGAAAGAAGTCAATCTTTGTTTTGTTTGGCTAATATAATTTTTTTCTCTTTCATAGGACCTCAGTTCCTTTGCTATGCCCTTTCTGGATGGAGATTTGGACAATTCAGATAAAAATGTCCCCCGCAAGGTATATGATCCACAACAAAACCTTCATCTGTATGATTAGCTCTAAGGAATAATAATGCATACACAACACTTTAGGCCTCAGTTCAGACTTATAGATTGACCATTGCACATTTACACATAGGGGTAGATTTATAGTTCCTGTACTTTAGAATTCTGGCTTGAAACAGTAGCATAATAGGAAATTTGCTATTTTTGGGCAAAAGTTTTGTGACTTTTTCTATGCACATATCAGCCTGAATGTTTATAGGCACTTGTCCCACAAAAACGTGTCCTCGACCAGCAACCTCAGTGGAAAATTAACAATGTTATAGCTTTTACAACTTACAAATGGCTTATCCTGACCTGTTATATCACTATATTATTTTTTTTATTTTATTTTTTGTTTAGGCAGAGGAACCAAGCAGTACCGGGAGCCCTTCAAAAAGCTTTTTCCCAAGAGCTCTCCAAAACAGACCATCTAGTCCACTATCTGCTCCAGTAAAATCAAAATACAGCCCTGGATCCCCAAAAACTGTGTTTCCGTTTCCACATCAGGAGTCCCCTCCTCGCTCACCTCGACGGATGAGCTTTAGTGGAATATTTAGATCCTCTTCCAAAGACTCTACATCCTCCAACCAATCTACCTCACCCGGGGGCATTAAATTCTTTACCCGATCAAGAAAAGGTAAGAGGGAAAAGTGCTCCTCAACATTTTTTTAAAACTTTGGCGCAAATGATAAATGCTGTTGATCTGTTTTAAGGGAACTTGTCAGGTTGACTATGGCGTATGAGGAGCATTTTACGGAACATTTGTATGAGATGGGCAGTTGTTTGAAGCCCTAACGAAACTTCTTCGATGCGTTAGGTGAGGGGAGGTTGTTTTTCTTCTGGGGCCTAGAAGTTCATGTATCAAGAGATATTCAAGAAGGCAATGATACAAAATGACCATGTGCTATGCCAAAATACACAATCTTTATTGAAAATTAACATCACATAAATATTATACACCAAACCAAGAGTCATTAAAAACATTTAAAAAGGATGCAAAAATCCTCTGTACAAAACCCAAGGGAGGGTAGGACCCATGATAAGGCCCACCAAAAACAACACCTCCCTACCCAGCCCAAACCCTAAGCCTGTCAAATACCAGAGATGTTACAAAGCAAAAGGGTAACCAAAGAATATATATCTATAAAGTAATAGCGTAAGTATATAAGGCAAAAATAGATGTAATTACCAGGCAGGCCAGACAAGAGGGTGAGGGGCTGGGGGAGCCCCACGTGTATCCCCCCAGGGTACCCCTGAGGAAGCCACCGTGAGTGGCGATACGCATGGGGCTCCCCCAGCCCCTCACCCTCTTGTCTGGCCTGCCTGGTAATTACATCTATTTTTGCCTTATATACTTACGCTATTACTTTATAGATATATATTCTTTGGTTACCCTTTTGCTTTGTAACATCTCTGGTATTTGACAGGCTTAGAGTTTGGGGCTGGGTAGGGAGGTGTTGTTTTTGGTGGGCCTTATCATGGGTCCTACCCTCCCTTGGGTTTTGTACAGAGGATTTTTGCATCCTTTTTAAATGTTTTTAATGACTCTTGGTTTGGTGTATAATATTTATGTGATGTTAATTTTCAATAAAGATTGTGTATTTTGGCATAGCACATGGTCATTTTGTATCATTGTTTAGTTAGTTTTTCATGTGCCCAGTTTTCTACCAATTTGTGTTGTTCCTCCTTATTGATTCTCTTTCATATTCAAGAAGGCAGACTTGTGTATAAAAATAAGTAGTTCTATAGATGTAGTTCCCTGATTTATGTTTGAGTTTGTTCCATAGGAGGAGGTTCCTAGTAACAAGAGCACATGGTGCATAAATAGAACAAACATTTTGGAGGTCTTTGATGGAGCCGCCAATAAAAGATGCCAGGGCTAGTAACTTTTGCAACCCGGATGTTTTCTTTAGCTTCTGCTTGGTCAGCAACTCTGTCCTGGGAGAAAACTAAAACATATAGCTAAAACCTAATACCTTCTTCAATGGGATGAAATTGGGAATGTTCATACAGCACATTCCTGTCAGCCTATTTATACCCTGAGGATGAAAACAGCCCCTCATGTAGACTATAGAGTGCTATAGGAAAGCCACCATGTAGTGTTTTATTTTATCAGAACTGCTGTCACACAAAACCATTATAAAATATAATCTATATCATTACAGCAGTATCCTGAATGATATTTAGGTTGTTTTTCCTGGAAAACACACAAACTATAAACTCTTTGAATAACTTCTCAAACTACTAGAGGCAAAACTGGGCCCAGGCTCTAACAATTTATAATGGGGCCCAAAGATATAGCAATGGTCAGTTGGAATTGAATAGAGCAGTCACAGTTGTCCATTTCTTATAGGTTGATTTACAAATATCATTATATTAGAACTTATCAGAAGTATAAAAAAAAAAATTATTGGAAAGGTCAGTAGAGGTCTAAGGGCTAGCCATCAGGGGTGCTACTTAGGGAGGTTTAGAGAGTCACACCTGGGCCTTGTAGTTTTTGGGGCCATAATTTGTCCCATATTAGGAGACTAGTAGTCTAAATGATAAATTATAACTATGGGACCCTGGTATATATTTTGCAGTAGGGGTACAGCAGCTTCCTTTTTTTGTTCCTTTTTTTGCTGTCCGAAAGGGATGATCTTATTAGTTTTGGTTTGTGACATTCATGGTTCAGTATGAATAGGTTCTTCAGAATCACATAATTTGGCGGGTCAAAGGAACCTCCGTCTATAATGACTAAATGATGATGGAGGATCTGTCACATGTTTTAGAGACACGTTGATCCTAAAAGGGTTGTCTTTTTAATTTGACTGCCGTGGTACTGGTTTCACAAGCCACAGCCATTGCCCACTGCAGGATATAAGACAAACAAGTCGTCCAAATCGGACGTATATACCCAATTGTCACTAAAACATAACTTTTAATAGTCTTTATTTTAAAAAAGTACAGAAAAAAGTGGGAGAAGGTGCAATTTCATCCAACACACTGGGGGTCATTTACTAAGGGCCCGATTCGCGTTTTCTCGACGTGTTACCCGAATATTTCCGATTTGCGCCGATTGTACCTAAATTGCCCCGGGTTTTTGGCGCACGCGATCGGAATTTGGCGCATCGGCGCCGGTATGCACGCGACGGAAATCGGGGGGCGTGGCCGAACGAAAACCCTACGTATCCGAAAAACCCGCCGCATTTAAAAAGAAAATTGTGTCGTGAAAATTTCACTCACCTTCATCCTGGATAGGCCGGTGTATTTCGAGGCATTACAGCGGACTTCAGCGCAGCAGCGCCACCTGGTGGACGGCGGAGGAACTGCTTTGATGAATCCCAGCCGGACCCGAATCCAGTGCAGAGAACGCGCCGCTGGATCGCGAACAGACCGGGTAAGTAAATCTGCCCCACTGTGATTAAAATTACAGACAGTGATTTGTCAAAGCTTTCATTGTATGATGGGTCGGAAGACAACCTATGTAAGTGTTGACAATGTGTGTTGTTCACATACTCTGAGTTTATTTAAAATTTTCACTATGATCTCATTAGTGAATAGGGCTCTAGAGGGCATATATATCTGTCCTTGTTGGGAAGCCTCCCTAGAGTATGAGTGGGGGAACGCAAGTCCTCCCTACTTATAGGCAGATGTCACCCACACGTTGCCCTCACACTTAGAGAATTGCTGCGGTTCTGCCTCACTTATCCCTATTTCTATATTCTGGTGAGTATTCTGTTAAGTCTACACTACATAGGTTTTCAATTCATATCCCTCTTTCGCTTTGCAATCTCACTGCTGATCTAAAATTCCTAACGATATAACCCCCCACTGCAGGATAGGCATAGAATTTGTAGTACACATAATACAAATCAATGACTAACCATGAAATGCATGGATGGGTCAGGTCCACTAGAAGAGCACTTTCTTTCATTGTACGATCCCCTTTAATGATATAAATGATTACGGTCCATTCTTTAATGAGGGCAAAGATGAAAAACATAATGACTTCTGGATTAATTAATAATTACGGATTATGTGTAACCAGAACAATGTATAAATCACAGTAGGACAGAGTCGAACTGAAGTCTTTGGAATATAGTCTACTCTTCTTAATCGGATCTTCTATTTAATCAGATTCAGGTTCTCTTAATGCAGAATTAAGGACCATGTGGAGTCAATAATATTAATAATTAAGTAAGGCATTGTGTTTATTTCACAGTCACTAATTAAACCCTTAAATTTGACTTGCACTTAAAATGATGGGATCCTTAACTAAAGTATTTTAGGATTTGTATAAAAAAAATGCTGCTTGAAAAGGTGGTTAGTGATATGGATGATTTAACCATACGATAGGTCATCAAAATTAGATGTGTAGGGTTCAACACTATGTTCAGTTATCCGCTGATTATGGTAGTCCCCAGGAATAGAATAACAGAAGTACAACTCTGTTCACTGTGTAGTGGCCTGCAGTGGGAACATCAGTTAAACTCCCATTTCAATAGTTGCAGATGATACTAAGCTCTGTAAAGTAATGAATACAGAGACAGATAGTATAATATTACAGATGGGTTTGTGGAAGTTGGAAGAATGGGTAGAGAAATGACTAATAATACTAATAACGATGATGAAGTTTAATGTAGAAAATGTAAAGTTATGCGCTTGGGCCATGGAAACAAAAAGTACAAAACAAGTTAAAAAGACTCAATTACTTGGGAAAACTGCTGCAAAAAAATATTTGTGGATATTGTTGGATAGTAAACTTTATTTTAGTGATCAGAGTAAGACAGCTACTGATAGAATCAGAGAGATATATCAAAAAAGACTTAGATTCTCATGAAAAGGACATACAGTTTATCCTTATACAAGTCATTGGTCAGACCACACATGGAATATTGTGTACAATTTTGGGCACCAGTGTATAAAAAGGAACTGGAACGGGTGCAGAGGAGAGAAGCCAAGATTATTAGGGGAATGGGGGGACTAGACTACAATGACAGATTACAAAATTTGGGATTATTCGGATTAGAAAAAGGGAGACTTCATTACAATGTACAAATACCTGGGGAGTACAGGGATCCTTCCAAAGATGTCTCTATACCAGAACAATTTGTATCCTCTAGACCAGTGATGGTGAACCTTTTAGCGGCCGAGTGCCCAAACTGCAACCCAAAACCCCCCTCATTTATCGTGAGGTGCCAACCAAAAATTAAAGCAGTAACTTATTGCTCCCTGTTCAACAACTTTCAATCATATTGGCCTCCTGTGGACAGCAACACAGTAGAAAGATGGAAAATTTTCATCATTTTAGCTTCTTTCCAGTGTCCCTCTATACAGAGAAAATTGTGGGGCCAGCAGGAGGTCCTCCAAAGATAATTTGTCCCTGTCTACTCATTTTCCCACTTCTGACGGTCCCAAGTAGAGAAGTAAGTATCAAAATATGAGTGAAAGCAGCATCTTTTAAGTTGCTTAGAACTGCAGGAAGATTCTTTATGTCCTGTCTTGTGTGCTGGGGCAATGGCCAAGGTGCCCACAGAAAGGGCTCTGAGTGCCACCTCTGGCACCCGTGCCATAGGTTCGCCACCACTGCTCTAGACCTAGAGGAAAGGTGGTTCTACCATTATCATAGGCAGGGGATTTCCTCTACACCAGTTTTTTTGGGGAAAACTTGTTAAATCTTATAGGTTGGACTTGATGGACCTGCTTCTTTTTCTAACCTTATCTAACATGATGCTTGAACAGTAGCTGGACTTCGGTTCCTGTTGCTGGTCACTACACAGAGAACAGAGCTCCTGCATCCCTCGTTACTCAGCAGGAATCCACTGATTGAAGGGCATCACAAGTGCCAGATTCCCACACCACCTATGTATAGGTCATTAATGGCACCACCATAAGCAGTTTCCAACATATTGTTTGGATTAATCCAACACACTTTTCCAAAACCTCTGCTTGCTGTGAATACTTTTGGTGGATATAAATGTGTTTTTATCATTTTATGGCAATAACAAGGAGACATGGTCTTCGTCCACAGGAACAGCAGAATGTGTTCTACTTCTTGGGAGTATCACTGGCAGAACTTGTCACACAGGTCACATAATGTCAATAATTAACAAGGTTACAGCCTTTAACTTTGACTTTATCAGCAATTCGCAGATTAAATAAAACATTTAACATTGAAATGAGAAGAGAACACAATGGATGACGACTGAAGAAATGTCTTCTATGTATATTTCAGATAAAAATGCTTACATTGTATGTGGGTGATCTAAGTCTAAATGGCTGTTATAGGGAGACTTTCGCAGATCTGGCCTTGTACTCGTGACTCCTTCGTTGATGTTTTTATTTTAGGGTCATTTTAGGGTAGTTTAGTATGAGCTATCAAAAACAGCTGTTGTTATTGAGGATGACACCCCTACACGTTCACCAGTGATCACCAATCTCTATGAAGTGCTCCGGATCTGTGCACTGACCATATGCTCTCTCTACAATTTCTGTACTGATCTTGTGATTCTAATGCAGGTCCAGTCATCCCACCCCTCCTCTCCCCCAATGGGGGTCATTTACTAAGGGCCCGATTTGCGTTTTCCCGACGTGTTACCCAAATATTTCCGATTTGCGCCGATTGTACCTGAATTGCCCC
Source organism: Engystomops pustulosus (assembly GCF_040894005.1). NCBI lineage: Eukaryota > Metazoa > Chordata > Amphibia > Anura > Leptodactylidae > Engystomops > Engystomops pustulosus. The sequence continues at coordinate 176,701,606 of NC_092415.1, read as the reverse complement.
GGGATTTTGGCGCACGCGATCGGATTGTGGCGCATCGGCGCTGGCATGCACGCGACGGAAATCGGGGGGCGTGGCCAAACGAAAACCCGACGTATTCGGAAAAACCGCTGCATTTATAAACCGAAATTGTGTCACTTGGGACGCGCTTACCTTCACCTGGTCCAGCTCGGTGTATTCCGTCGCGTTCAGTTGATTTTCAGCGCAGCAGCGCCACCTGGTGGACGGCGGAGGAACTACCTTCATAAATCCCGTCCGGACCTGAATCCTGTTCAGAGAACGCGCCGCTGGATCGCCAATGGGCCGGGTAAGTAAATCTGCCCCAATATGTTATCATACCCATAATACTCCTTACTCATTATACAGGGCCGTCCCCTCTGTTACATTCATATTTAGAAAGGAAATGTATGGAAGCCCATGAATATGAAGGGTACGTGACAATATGGGAAATTCAGTTTAGTTCTCATTACTGGAGTCCAGAGACTTTTTCTCAATTCTCAATGAGGTTAGACAATTATACCAAACAGAATTACCCATATTATTCTTACCTTCTTAAATTTTGCCAGGAGCTTCAGGTCATGTAATAACCAGGCAACACAATTTGGGACTTGTGAGAGACCTGTGAGAGAGTGACAGTCTGGAATTTTATGTATTAGTAAACATTTGTTCTAACCAAGAATTGATGTACATTCATGTCTTCAAGAGGTTTTTCCCATGAAAGAAAGTTTTCAAATTTTAATCCCATAGTGGCGTTTACACAATAAAGATCAAGTTGAAACCCTTACTTTACATTTTAACTTAGATTTATTGCTGTTTTGTGACTTATTACCCAGTCACAATTAGTGTAAAATTCCAGAGTGTGGAACTGTTCTGTGAGATGCTGTGTGCTGACAACGTGCTTGGATTATCAGGGTACAGGGTTTATATACATTTTCATTTAGCTTCTGAAAAGTCTAATAGTTCACATAGACACTGACACATAGAAAAAGAGAGATGAGACAGATCAGAGTCATGAGATGGATATAAGACATAATGCTCAGACAGTCAGCCTTGCTATGCTATGTGCAGACAAGAGAAGATATTCATGAGAACAATCTGACCATAGTCAGAAGATTTACAGTTGGATCTAGGGACAATCAAATTGTAAACACCAGGACTGATATAGACAGGTTGGAATTATGTTTATAAAATGTTGTATTTTCGTTAATAACAGTGATTTAGAGAACTTGTTGTTCTGAGTATATTTAAGAATCATATCTTCATGGGAAGATATCTTTTGTACTGTTTTCCCGGCTTCTTGGGTCTTTTGTGGTCTTCTTAAAGTTGTTTGGCTTGTTTTTTTGTCAGTAACCAGCATTTACATAACCAGCAGTTACATATTCAAGGATGTAACTAGAAATAATTGGGCAACAATCATTAGCAAATTTTAACTATATCTTCCCCCCTAAACAGTACATGCAAGTATAGCAGCCACCTCAATATACAGTTACCCCATTTTAAAGTAATTTTTTGCCCCAACCCCAGCCACTTTTGCTCCCACAATGTATAATCCTTTTATTTAAGTGCCACTTATAATGTTCCCCAGTTCAGTAGCCCCCCCCATACACACAAATAATGCCCCTCCGAAATGCCCCCTTTCTTAGCCCTTCTCCACATAGTTCTACATTTGAGGTAGTTCCCCTTATGTTACCTTTCTGTAACACCCTATATCTCATGATACCCTTCATGTAGCCACCCCCCCCCATCTTATAGCCATTATCTGTCGCCCTCCACCTTTGCTCTACCCTCCCCATGCATTGATCTGTGTAACAGCCCCCCACACACCTAATGCCTATGTGATGCCCCCTTTTGTCGTAGCCCTATCTTTTCTTGCCCGCTTTCCACCAATGTGCAGTCAGATTGGGGGGAAAAAATCTGATACTCACCTTTCCATGTTCCCCTGCAGCAGAGCCTCCTTTCTTCTTTACCACTTCTATGTGCCATTCTGAAGTTGGAAAGAGTGATGATGTCATCACATCATGCCTGACAACTTCTGCCACACAAAGCAGTGGCAGAGGCTTAATGACAAGGAGGGGATCTATTGGCCATCCTCCAGACGCTAAGTGGTCATAGTAGTCACAAGTAATACACCTGTAAAACCCATGGGGGAGATTTATTGTAGCTTGTACGTCAGTTGCCTGGCCAATGCGCTCTTGTAAAAGTCATTATTGCTGAGGGTCACTCACTTTATTTTACCTGTTTTATTTCTATTTACTACAATTTACCATCAATGGACTCGGGATTTGTGGAATGTTTTTATGTGAATAGGGGCCACAAATGTATTTTTACAATTAGACACAACAAATATCCCCCCATGACAATGACAGAGCGATACTCAGCAGAAAGCAGATCAAACCATTGTCCCGGCTTGTGTTTGCTGTCATTCCTCTCCATGTTGTGAGCACAGCAGGGCAGTATGGGAAAGGATTTTATTTCCCAATTCTTTATGAGAAATAACTGTTTGTATGTAATTACTACAATTCACAGAGAGGAAGGAAATCTTATATGAGTGTTATCTTTATAGCAGCGCAGTGTTATTCTGCCAGGCAAACAGTAGACATATTTACAGAACTTGGCAATGTCAGACATGGATTTTTACTAGCGAAAGGATCAGTATAAAAATGTTCACCATTTATTTAACACTTATTTCCAGCTATATTTTTTATGTTGTTAAATCATTACAAATAGAAATAAAGGATAATAACAATTTAGTAGCATTAAGAACAGATGAATGCATTTACACTTTTTTGATGCAGTTTTTAAAGCCAAAACCTGGAGCGTTTTACATCGTTTCTCATAGGTTATGAGCAGAATACGAGCATGTTTTTTCATAGCTCCTTGTAGGGTCAGATCCAGGTTTCAGTAGGCCCCTTGGCGAAAGAGCCTCAGTGGGCCCCTTTGCAGTAAACTCACATGGTGGCATCAAAAATTCAGAAACGACAACAGTCTACTAAAGTATTCCCTAGTTTATAATAACAAACAGCCCCCTCGTGGGTATTTTATATAAAGCCCCCCTCGTACCCTATAGATTCATTAGATACAGCCCCCTGAACTCCATGGATTACTTATGTTCAGCCTCATGTGGGCCCCCCAGCAGCTCTGGGCCCCGGAACTTACCCAGGTATGCCCAGTGCTGGCACCTGCCCTGGCTCAAATTCAACATTAAAGTGGTAAGTAGGGAAAAGTGGCAAGAATAAAACATATAATTAATAAAAGTTACATTTTATTAAAAATATAGTAACTTGCAAATTAAAGGGGTGTTCCCATTTTAGCAAATAATTGTTATTGTTTTTATGATAAAAAGTTATACAATTTTCCAATATACTTTCTGTATCAATTCCTCACAGATTTCTAGATCTCTGCTTGCTGTCATTCTATGGAATGTGTCTATGTTTTGTACTAGTGGACAGAAATCTGACCATGGTCACACAGGTGCACGGCTCATTATATCATGGAGAGTAATCAGAGCTGTGTGATACTAGCGAGCCGTGCACCTGTGTGACCATGGTCAGATTCCTGTCCACTAGTACAAAACATAGAACACAGTAAGAACTTCTCAAACTGCTGTGCTGTTAGTGCTATGCTTTAAACTGCTCTACAGCCTCTCCTATTTGCTCTGTGTAAAAACTCTAGCAGGATACTCTTTCTGGAATATAAATCAATTTTCTACACTCACGTTGCTACTAGCAGGATACACAAAGTTTATAACTGCTGACCCATTTCCCATTATAATGGGGTGAAAAGTAGAATCCTGAGACTGTGACGTAAAACTCAATTTTTAATTTAATCATCCAAAAGTCATAAATGCCGCCATCATGTATACAAACCCCCTTACTCATGACTATGACATGTATTACATAAATACATCATGGTGGCGTTTATGCCTTTTAAAGGAAACCTACCATTTGATTTCATGCATTATGAACCAAACATACTTGGGGAATGCAGTAGCTGCACTGATGCAGAAACATATTATAACATATATATATATATATATAAAACTATTATAAAATACAGGACCTTGGGAAAGCTGGGTTGCATGCTGCTTGCCGTACATAAATACATTACATGGAGATCCTGAACTCTCCAGACAGGACAAATCAACCTGAGCTGGATGACTTAAACACAGCAGCTCTAAATCTAAAATGTTAGATGTCCTTTAAATTACTAAATAAAAATGTAATTTTTAAGTCACTTTTCATGCCATTTGCCATTTCTTTGCTGCAGCATTATATGATAGTTATCCTCCAGGATCAATTGAAGGTACTCAACCTAATAATGTACAGTATATACAATAACAGGTATGGTCATCTGTAGTTAACTACATTTCATTTTCATAGGCAATATATTAGATTCTATAAATTGTACTATTTTAGTGTTCATATAAATAATCAAATCTACCATCAATTTAATCACAAAATCACTGGGGCAGATTTAATTACCCGGTCCTGTCGCGATCCCGCAGTGCGTTGTCCGACGAGGATTCACTAAGGTCGTGCACTCGAGATCCTGCATCCGTCGCTTCCCCGCTGAGGTCCGCCGGAGTTTACCTTCTTCTTCCCAGTGCATGTAAGTGCGTGTCTTGCGACACAATTCTAAATGTTAAATCTTGCATGTTGTCCGAATCCGTCTGGTTGTCTGACAACCACGCCCTCGATTTCTGTCCCATGCAAGCTGGCGCTGATGCGCCTAAATCCGATCACGTGAGCAATTTGGCGCAAAATGGAAATCGTCGGGAAACCCAACGAAAATGCGCCCAACTAAAATGTGAAAATGAGGACCATTTCTATAAATGACTTTATTGGCTCCATCCTACGTGTACAATGTCTAGCAATTTTACACCGTTTCTCCATCCATAATACCTGATGACTTTTTCTGTGTTTTTATGGAATAATTTACGCTTTTAATAGTCCCCTATTTGAATGCAGGGAAAACAATCTGTTACGATGAAGTATCTAAATCCTATCATCCGTTTTATCTCCAAATAACCTGATAATGCAAAAAGAAAATGTTTCCATTCTGCACAGAACATTTTGTGCCGGAGTGGAGCGCAGTTAAGCTCATACTGGGTCTAACATTACAATACATAATGTTATTTTTTGGCAGCTCGATAAAGGTTCATGATGCTTTCAGTCTGGAAGCCTCTTTGTGGCAAAATTAATTTTTAATGATTTTTGTGCTGTAAGAAGCTCACAGTGGTTGAGGGGTTATTTGTGTACACCTCACGCAGATTGCCAACTTTCCAGGATTATTACATGTAATAAGCCTCCAGATTCATCAGTGAGGACAGGGCCAGGATTGACTTCACTGGCATGTGCGCAATTTCATAATGGTAATACCACTCCGCGGATCAATCTGTGGCATATCATTTAAAAGGTATTAGAATGGCGCTGCCCTGTCTGCCAAAGAAATGTGCCAAGTTTTAAATAAATAATAATTCTATTAATTTAAATATATATAATACTAAATCTCAGTATATAAGCCCAGATATATCATTGTGTCTGTGCCAGTTTTTTTGTCTAATTTTGCACTAAAAACAACGTCTTTGGTGCTTGCACATGTTTTTATTAAAGGAAATCTACCATTTGCTTTTATGAATTGTGACGACACTGATGCAGAAACATATCTTGTCTAATCCCTGAACAAGATGGTTTTGCTCAGAAAACAATTATAAAATTCAGGACCTTGGGAAAGCTGGGTGCAGGCTGGCTGCTGTAAATAAACACATTACTTCCACATACACAGGAGCTGCCTGGAATGTCCAGACAGGACTAATCAACCTGCGCTGGATGACTCATACACAGCAGCTGGGGGATGGTGCAGTGATTGATTACTTCTGCCTGTCAGGGACAACACAGTGATTACAGTATTCTCAGCTTATGCTAGGAAGGACAAATCTGAAGCAGTGCATAATTAGGGTAAGAGGAGAGAGCCCAGGCTGCCACAGGAGCGACAGAGCCTCATTATCATAATTTTATAATAGTTTTTTCAGCAAAAATACTCAGTTCAGGGATTAAACAAGATATGTTTCTACATCAGTGTAGCTACAGCATTCTCAAGGTATGTTTGCTTCATAATGCATAAAAGCAAATGGTAGATTTCCTTTAAGTGTTTTTGCACTGCTTTTTGGTTGTGGTTGCAATTTGTCCGACACTTTAGAAAACTGTGCACCTAAAGGGGTGTGGTAGTACTGAGTCAGAGTTGGTGGCCACATTTATTACCGCAACTCAACACAATTGTGCCACACACTGTGCACCAAAAAGAAAAAGGTGCAACTGTGTGCACACTTTCCATAGAAGTGCCGATTGCACCAGATAATTTAACACCGTGCACCAGAGGCAGTTTGCAACACTATTGGTACATTAGGGCCATTGTTTGCCAATTTCAATGTTTATACACCAAAAGTTTGAACATGAGTGACGTACCACCCAAAAAGAGAAATTTGATTGCAACAAAGAATACTTTATTATGTGCAAAAATACATAAACAATAGATACAATTACTGGACAAGCAACATAAATTAAAAACTCTGCATGGTACAATAAATGGCTGAACAAATAGCCTCGAGGTAGGTGAAACAGTCATGAGAATTGTTTAAAAAGAACCAATGCACTATAGTGCATGGTTACAAGGCAATAAACAATGACACATATAAATAGGATGACCAAAACAGTAACAAATACCATACCAAATGATGACCAGCAGAGGATTGCCCCGACACGTGTTTCGCACGAAGTGCTTTATTAAAGGAACCTGCTACCGGATCTACCTTATTAGGTAGATGGTAGGTTTCCTTTAAAGATTGTGCAACACCCCTGCCAACTTGTAGGCAAGGTGGTAGTTGCGAATAGCACTCTCTCCATGCCAGGATCTATCTGCTGAGCAGCTGTAGATTCTGCCTGGAAAGGTAACAGTTAAATTGGTGTAAGTAATTATCCAATTATGTGGCTGTATTGTTAGCTGGAGTGTTATTGGAGAGGTTTTACCACCTGATCAGAGGGAATATAAAACCCCTGTGCAGAGGGAGTACATGGTCTGTTCTTAGTCAGAGAGAAGAGAGAGCCAATGTGTGCAGCAGATACTGATCCCAGGAACTCAGGAGTCTCAATCCCAGAGCTGCAGCTTCCGCAATTTGGACACAGCTCCACCTCAACTATACCAGCCTGTATCTACTATCAGGCTGGTGCACCATTCCTGCGGACCACTCTCCATGACCACTCCAGTAACCAGAATCTGATGTTAATCGTGTTAGGCCATTGCCTGCTGTTTGAGGTTCAATGAAGAACTGTAAGTTAATTTGCACAACGTTGCCTCCGTCTGATCCCTGGATATGGCTGTTTACTACCTCAGGCTCCCCATCCCTTACCCAGGGACTCATCCTAGAGACACCTCAGGGGTTGCCTCAGGGAGAAACCATTGCATCAGCCTCTCCCTCCATATTTCTTGCACACACCACCTGCTGGAGACCTGCCAGGCTGTAGGACAGCCCTCCAGTCCCCATACCAAGCAGCATGACCACAGCGTGCCCAAGGCCGCACTAGCCAGCCATTCCATGATTTCTTTCCAAATGACAAGGATTGAGCTTTTTCCCTCTATTAACTTTTACACCTACCAATGCAGGATCTAAGCAGCAATCAAGGGTGAATAGGTGAACAGGTGACTTTTCTGTGTTGTGTCAATTTAATTTCCAGGAGGAATAACAAAAGAACAGCAGTTCTCAGAACACATGTTTGTGAATTACGATTTCAGGAGAAATGCAAATATTAACTAAGACAGACAAGTAGAGCAAACCTTAGTGTTTACAGCGGCACAGGGATTTCCAAATCAGATTGGATTTCTTTCATTCAGAGCCAAGAGAGGAAGGAGAGGAAGTGGTGGCTGCAGGAATAACAATGGTACTAAAGTCATATGTGGAACGTATTCCAAATTCTATACATCCAACACAACATAACTGTATTAAAGATGTGTTCATATATATTGACCATGAAATATTGGAGAATAAAGAAACATTTGTGCTCATAGTACTCAATATCAGTGTTCCCCAAACCTATGGATATCCATGAACCAGTAGAGTACATGTTTATTTTCCTGGACAGTGAGCAAAGTCCACATCTGTACTGGTACTGTGGGCAGTGGGACATATAAGGAACAGAACCGACACCCGCGTGGGTATTCCCACACCTTCAGTAAGCTGCAACCCCTGCCTCATCCTTCTCGTATGGCTCACCACAGCATATGACATATGACATATGAATAACTACATTGACTATGAGGATAAAAGTGTCAACTGTAATCATAGATATATGTCATCTATAATCCATATCAGTTAGTAAATTATGATTTGTTTTGCAAGTATACATTGATAAAGTCGCCGTATGGACTGAAACTTTGTGCAAAACTGATAGATCTGTATTCACTTGGCTTCACTTGTAGTATATGTACTTTTCCAATATAATTAGTATGATTTTAAGAAAGCAAAAAACTAAATATTAAAATAGCAACATACTGATTCATTTAAGAAATGGCCTTAGGGATAATATCTGTTTATTTTACCAATACAAAATTGGCATTTTTCTTTTCTACCACTAGAGGGCAGTATGACAAATGTTATTGGGACTTGCAGGGAAGTCACACATTCTTCTACCAATGATTCAGGACTGAAGAATGTGCTGTAAGGTGTTTGTGTGTCTTCCCCTGTACAGCACATGGCCACAGCTGCCTAATATTGTTTTCAGGACTGGATTTATTTTACAGATTTCTCTAAAAATTCAAATAACCTTCTTTGTCAAAAAATTATCCTAATTAAGATTAGGAACTCATTGGACCCCATTATAGTCAATATGATATTTTAGGCTCCGATGGAGTCATTATAAACATACAGGAATGTGTTGTTATATTCCTATAATTTTTAGAATTTTGCATTTTGTCATCTTGTTGTGGGATCTCTAGGTGTTATTCTTTAGGCGTCGACTAGAGGGCGCCACATCTCTTCTGTTTATGCATCATCTCACATACATTTTGTGACCAGCACCAGCTACTGTAGATGGCGAATATACTCTGTTTTTCATGGTAAATAGGATGTTACGGATTTTCAGAAGTTGTATGAGCAGTTTGCCACAATATTGGTTTGTGCAATTCAGTATAATATATATATATATTATGCTTTTAGAAACACTGCTCACTACTATAGGAGAAGCAAGCAATCTCAAACTCAAATTAATTTGAAATTGGATATTACCCACTAGCTTCATTAAAGTAGATGGAGATGAAGGTCAGGACTCGATGAAGGCCCACTGACCTGTGTGATGCATTTTCTAAGAGAAAGCAGATAGGTTTGTCTTATACTTGTTTACCTCCTTTAAAGAGAATTGTTCATGAATCTTCCTTAGACTGTGTATAGACATTTAACAAATTCACAATTTTTTACATATTTAGAAATTTCTAGAAAGATTGTTTATGGAATGGTAGTACGCAGAGTTCTATTAAGAATTTTCCATAATTGTTATTCCATAGTGAATACAAGTATTTACCTATACATGTGAGGGGGGGTGATGGGTCTATCATCAAAAGGAAGCATGATAAACCAGGGACAATTACTCATATATCTTCTTATCTTTATGGCCTCCTTATGTCTAAAAGCAACTTTTGTGATTATGCTAATGCTTCTGAAGGGCTCTGGTGGGTGTTTTCAGAGCCCCTCAGGCTGTTACAATAAGCAGAGCCAGTCACCCCCCCCTGCACTTTCTGCTGCTATATTACACAGGCAGATGAAGGAGAGAGAGCAGGGGGTTGGGCGAGACATGTTCTGAACAGTGTAACAGCTTTGAATCTCAAGCATTGAGTGCCCCTGGTTTAGCATGCTAGATATTGATGGTAGATTTCCTTTAAAGTAAATCTACGCTCAGGATGAAGGATTGTAAACCAAGCACACTGACATACTGGTCCGCATCGCCTCTGGCAGGATCTGCTCTTATTTTAGCTTCTTATGCCCTTGTTTTTAAGAAAAAAAATTTAAAATTTATGTGAGTGAGCCTGAGGGGCTCCTGGCTTAATAGGTGTCAATTGAGTCTGGAGCTCCTCATGTTCAATGCTTAATTTTTGAAACTTTTTTTTTTGTAAAAACAAGGGCTTAAAAAGCGAAAAGGAGAATGGATCCTGACAGAGAAGTCACACACCTGTATGTAAGTGTTCTTGTTTTACAATCCTTCATCCTGGTGGTAGATTTCCTTTAAAGAGCATGTAGAGCATATATACCTATATAACATTGGTTCGGATTTGGTCTTTATTTGTCAGATGTTTATATTAGGAAATAGTACACACTGTACTTTACCCTGCTGCACAATGTGATTTTTTTTAATGAAACAAGGATTGTGACATGCAGAATTTGGATGAAATACCAATATAACCTTTAAAACATTAAACAGAGGATGATGGCAGCTCATGAAAGCAGGAGCACATGACCTTGTGTCCTAGTATTGTGTGGAACACTGTATTCCTTACAGGACAGTTATATGGGACAGGACAAGTACACGGCCTATTAACCCCTCTACAGGGATCTCTAGCAGGACCCTAACTTCTTCCGTCTTGTGATTACTCTCTACATGACTGGAGGCAAATACATTTTATGAAACTTTTGAGTCAATGCTGGACCTGTGAGAAGAAGACCCTTGTCTCATATCAGCTAGAGAACATCTAGTAAGGAAGGTTCTACTGTGAGATGGTCATGATGTTCCTCAGGATCTAGACTCCTTCCCAAAATGGTCATCCTGTTGTCTGGTGTCATGGTATAGAATGTATCCAGCTGGAATGATGGAATGTTACAAGTATCGCCTGTACAGAGACAGGATTCTGGGCTTCAAGCCAGCAATGAGTATCTATCGCGGCGTCCTAGGATCAGCCATGGAAGGAAATGCAGTCAAACGTATGTAGCATATACAAAGGCTTGTGTAGAACCCTGGTACATGTATAAAAAGTTAAAAATGTATTATTTTTGGCAAGGGGGATGAATTTTTTTTTCATATAACTTTATTTCACATCATCAGATTGATGTGAGTGCTATATCAGCATGTCCTGCATGAATGTCCTACAGAATTATCCACCAGGACAGCAATGCTGCAGAATATCTGTGGATGAGCTTTTATGTAAAAAGTTATAAAGTTGCCCACGCCACGGGATCATGTCTAATAATAGCCATACTTATTGATTTAATAGCATCGCTTAATAGATCTGCTTTTGTAAAAATTCCCTATGTTCGGCTGTGTGAATAATATCATATTGAGCTAATCCCCTCTCTAATACTTGTATAGCAGCATAAGGATGTTCTGCTGGAAGTTCATCAGTGCAATCAAATGTAGTATGAATATTATTAATTAATTAGCGATCCATTTGAATTTGTGTGATCAAGACCGGCATTAGGGAGCGGCAAATTGAGCATTTGGTCAGGGCCCCCTGTCCTAAAGGAACCACCTCTATGTGGACTTTTGTAAGCAGAGGATGTATTTCTCTTTTCATACCCCTTGGTTGAATGCCCGAGTGAAGATGCTTATCATCTATCTCCTGTCTATCTATCTACTGCAGCACGGTGGCTTAGTGAGCATTACAGCCTTGCAGTGCCTGGGCCCTGGGTTCACGTCCCAGGGTCAACATCTGCATAGAATTTGTATGTTCTCTCCGTGTTTGTGTGGGTTTCCTCCGGGTCCTCCGGTTTCCTCCCACACTCCAAAAACATACTGGTAGGTTTTTTAGATTGTGAGCCCCATTGAAGACAGGGACTGATTTGGAAGCTCTGTGTAGATCTGTGTGTGCTCTACTACCGTATTTGTCTCTCATATCTATATTTTATCATCTATCTATATATAATCTACATTATATGTCTGCATCTATAAATCTATATCATCTTTCATATATATCTTCATCATCAGTCTATCTATCTATCTATCTATCTGTCTGTCTGTCTATCTATCTATCTATCTATCTATCTATCTATCTATCTATCTATCTATCTATCTATCTATCTATTTATCTATCATCTGTCTATATCCTATAAAATCCTCCTACATTCCCATATTACAGATACTTACCTACTACAGCTTGTAAACTACAAAGTGTTATTATTGTTCAGGACTATTGGAGCCTCTTACTGAATGTGACTGATCATAAAATAGTTTTATTTTGGGGCCCCACATTTAGTTTTTCCCAGGGCCCCACTTTGTCTAAAACCGGCCCCGTGTGTGATGAGAGTTATTAAAATAATAATCTTTATTTATATAGAGATATAGTTGATAGCGCTTTACAAATGATAGGGAACATATACAAATAAAATAAGACGTTACAGAGTACAAACAGTCATATGGGACAATTGGAGAGCTCTTAAGAACCTACAGTCTATTCTATAATCTTAATATATGACATTATGCTACTTGGGTAGACCCCCTTACACACTTTTATGGACCAACACTGGTGACTGGAAGAAGATGCCCCAGACAATCCAAACACTGTGGGGGAGATTCATCAAACTGTCTAAGTTTAAGAATGTGCTTACTTACCCATGGCAACCAATTACAGCTCCCCTTTAAAATATTCATGAGCCCTGGTAAAATGAAAGCTGAGCCGTTGCCATGGGCAATTAAGCACATTCTTACACTTAGAGAGCTTTATAGATCTCCCCCAGTGAACATAATTGTCAGCTATTATATTATATATAAGGAAAATGTTTAAATAGTCCTCATAGGACAACACCTTTTATCCCACATTATTTACTATTCCTTTAAAAATAATTACGGTGTACTTGGTAAGATTTCTCCATGGCTAATGGCATAGTATAGTTGGAATTTATCATTTTAAATTTTGGCCTAATTTCAGGCTGAGCCCAAACAAAGGATTAGTCCCCAAACATTCTGTAACCAGGGACCAACTGCAAGCAACATTTTTATTCCAGGGATCGGTGGTGGGTTGCTGAAAAATCTAATTTTGTCTGCCCTAACCTGGTACCTAGCCCCCACCCCTTGTGTACCCACAAAGTGCAATACCAGTCCCTTATTGGCCTATATAATGTACTTGTTCCTACACCTCCCCCTCTTATATTGTCTTCATTCCTGGAGCCCACTTATAATGCCCCCTTTCCCGCAGCTCACCCGCTTATAATTCCCCTTTTCCTGCAGCAGCTCCCATTATATTGCCTTTCTTCCTGCAGCTCTGCTTATAATGCCACCTTCCCTGCATCAGCTCCCCTTATACTGCGCATTTTTCCTGCAGCCCCCCCTTATAATGCTCCCTTACCTGCAGCATATAATGCCTCCTTTCCTGCAGCAGCTTCCCTTATACTGCCCATTTTTCCTGCAGCTTCCCCCTTATAATGCTCCCTTACCTGCAGCATATGCCTCCTTTCCTGCAGCAGCTCCCCTTATACTGCCCATTCTTCCTGCAGCCCCCTTATAATGCTCCCTTACCTGCGGCATATAATGCCTCCTTTCCTGCAGCAGCTCCCCTTATACTGCCCATTCTTCCTGCAGCCCCCCTTATAATGCTCCCTTACCTGCGGCATATAATGCCTCCTTTCCTGCAGCAGCTCCCCTTATACTGCTCATTTTTCCTGCAGCTCCCCCCTTATAATGCTCCCTTACGTGCAGCATATGCCTCCTTTCCTGCAGCAGCTCCCTTTATACTGCCCATTCTTCCTGCAGCCCCCCTTATAATGCTCCCTTACCTGCGGCATATAATGCCTCCTTTCCTGCAGCAGCTCCCCTTATACTGCTCATTTTTCCTGCAGCTCCCCCCTTATAATGCTCCCTTACGTGCAGCATATGCCTCCTTTCCTGCAGCAGCTCCCCCTATACTGCCCATTCTTCCTGCAGCTCCCCCCTTATAATGCTCCCTTACCTGCAGCATATAATGCCTCCTTTCCTGTAGCCCCCCATATAATTCCCCCTTTAATGCAGCCTTATACAATAACAAGCAGATTTATGAATTCTTGGGTTTTTTAGGGAAGGATAGGTAATGTTGAATTTCAATGCCTGGTTTTATTACTCGCATCAATATCATAATAACTGGGAAAACCCCTATAGCAGCCCTCATACTATATTTCCTGTACCTCCATCATATTTGTGTTGTGTAAATTATAACAATATATTTCGTAAAAAGGAAGAAAAATTTGAAAAAGAGGAAAGCATTGAATTCCAGAAAAAGTATGTTAATATCAAAGTTCACGTAAAGAACAATAGAAGCTTTTCCAAAACAAATGACTTGGCCAGACAGTCATATAGGAATATTATCAGAACCATCGACACTTTAGGATCTCGTACTGTGAAGTTTTGACAGTTCAGCAACTAATTAGTTCGGCTCTATAACCACAGGCCATATAACCACCATAACAAGTTGACAAAGACCTAAAAGTCACCGAAATGTTTTGTGTTCTAAAAGAAGTTTCTGGTTTGAGGGTCAAGTGGTAACATTTATTATATAACGGGATGTTTCTTCACTCATGTTTTTTTTTAATGCAGGTAATATTTGAGTATTCCATGACCAGGGGTGGTAACGAGAAACACTTTTAGACTTGAACTGAGTACAAATCACACTTTTCTACGCTGCAGCCCCTCTACTGAGTATTCTGGGTACTTCTTTGTCTGAATCCTAGAGCAGACAACCCCATCTATTAAATATTTATTTATTAAAACTCCCTTTAAACATTAGCACATTGGGGAGGGGGGACATTCATTATCAGCTTTACGCCATATATATATTTTTGGCATTTTTTGTGGGTTTTTTCTTTGTAGTTTGCGACATGTGCCATATTTATGATGTGCCGGCGCCACAATTTAGCTTCTTTCCCTTCAGTCACACCTTCTAAAAGTCTACCAACTTCTAAACCCCTTCATGCTCATTTGTTCTTCTTATGGCGTGCCAAATACATTACAGAATTCATTTTCAGAAAATAATTTATATGGTTTATGTAAAGAAAGTTTATACAATTTTCCAATATACTTTCTGTATCAATTCCTTACAGTTTTCAAGATCTCTGCTTGCTGTCCTGCTATAGAATGCTTCATTGTTTACTTCCAGCGGATAGAATGCTGTCCATGGTTATGTGATGTGCACCATTTATTATAAGACATAGAGGCACATTTACTTACCTGTCCCGTCGCGATCCCTGAGGTGCGTTGTCTGACGAGGATTCGGAGCTGCCGTGATTCACTAAGATCGTGCGTCCAATTTCCTGCATGTGTCGCTTCCCCGCTCAGGTCCACCGGAGTTCACCATCTTCTTCCCGGTGTATGTGAGTGCATTGTCTTGCGACACAATTTGAATGTTAAATTCTGCGGTTTGTCCGAATCATTCAGGTTGTCCGATGGCCATGCCCCCCAATTTTTTAACGCATGAAAGCCGATGTGCCAAAATCTCATCGCGTGGGCTTAAACCCATGTGCAATTCAGTGCAAATTGGAAAAATTCAGGGAACCCGACGGAAATGCGTTCCGTGGACCCTTAGTAAATGTGCCCCATAGCTCTTATTACTCTCTGTGATATAATGGCTCGTGCACCTGTGTGACATCACATGACCATGGTCAGATTTCTATGAACTGGATGTAAACTTAGAAGCTTTATATAGTAGGACAGCAGGGGGAGATCTAGAAAACCATGGGGAATTGATACAGAAAGTATATTGGAAAAATTGGATAATTTTTCCTTACATAAACCATATCAGTTATTTACTGAACGTATACAACCCCTTTAAAGGACACCATGATAAAGGACTGTATGCAAATGAGCCTGAGGGGCTCCAGACTCGATAGGTGTTACTGGAGCGCCTCAGGCTCATATGCATACAGTCCTTCATCCGGGTGGTAGATGCCCTTTAAGTTTGTGGTCCGTAACATGTGCAAAACACAGCTAAAATTGGGCGCCAAAAAAGAACTACTAGTGCCAAAAATAATGAATGCCTCCCATTGGCTTTCTCAATGACATGTATCTCTTTGGACTCCTGTCCATACTCCACAGCTCCATTTTCTGGCAGCAGTAGGGATAAGGCTTTGGGGTAGGTGTGAACAGACAATGTTTTTGAATCATTGATTTTAATGGCTTCTGTTAATGTTTCTTTAAACAATCGCAGCAGAACAACATTAGCTGAAGAGAACAGCGAGCCATTAGTGAAAGGTCATTGGGCTAGTTACAATCTGAGAACACTTCTTTCATCCTACAGGTATGTGCGAGCTAGTAAAATCATTAAAGCTCCTTCTACTCTGAGACCACAAAATAAGTCAGTTCCCAGACGCCCTCTGGTTCTAACTCAACAGACCATCAATTTTTAATCCTTGGCTTTGGTTAAAGTATTTTTCTCCTTCCTGTCATTATGGTTATACATCGATGCAATGTGCACAGTGGGTGCTGCTCTTCTGGTGAGAGTAAGGGAGTAAATGGATCATTTTCTCAGCGGGTCATCGGGTCTGCATGGTTTCAGCCTGTCAGATGTCACTTACTCCAGGCAGAAATACATAGAAGTTCACTTCAATCTAAAACAAAAGAATTAAGAAAATAAAACTTTAAATATAATTTTTTTAAAATTATTTTTAAAATTTATTTTTATTTATTTTATGGCTGTAAAAAAAAGTGTTGCGGTCCAGATCTTTCTATCTTCAAATATTAGTATCACATGCTAACTACTTATTAAATGAACACTTAAGGAAAAACAATGCACTAGTCTGGTACGGGCCTAAAGGATTGTTCATTTTTTGTTGTCTTTATATTCCATCCTTCAATATACATTTGAAGTATCTGTAGTTTTTTGGGGGGAATTTATCATTTTTGTTGGAATGTATTCAGTGCAATGGCAAGAAACTATTGCATGGGGGCAAATTATCCACAATCTCTATGCTTTAGTATAATTTTCTGGTATTGAGGAGCAATTCAGTATTTTGCCTAGATTATGTAAGAAACATAAGCACAGATAATACTGCCAAACGGTTTCAGATAGTACTGTCTCCTTGTTGCTTTTTTGTAGATTATGTAAGCTCAGAAAGTACTTGTTTCCCTCTACAGATGTTGTAAACACTTGTAGTTTTTTTTTACCAGTTACTTCTTGCTAATAATGTATGTAAAGATAGTGCTGCCTCCTTGTTTCTAACTACGATAATTCTTTCTCTCTAATTAATAAAGATATAGAGACTTTTGCCCCTTTTATTTCTCACTGTATGTAAGCACAGATAGTAACATATCCTTGTTTCTCTCTGTAGTCTTTGTATGGGCACATTTCACCATTGCTTTGCTTCATTGAAAATAATATATTGTATAATATATAATATATTGCCATCTGGGACTCGCATCTATCCTGAGAAGGGGATCTGCAATGACTTTGCAATGCAGTGCTCTCTTTTGGTTCAGGTCGGTGGGAGCTGCGAAAATAGTGTCTAGAAGCTTGGACATAATTGTTGCTCCAAGAGACTTGAATGGAGAGTGGCTGCGCATGAATGACCACTGGGCCTGGCCCTTGTTATAAGAACAAATGGTGGTCTCAGTGGTGGGACTCATAAATGAGGGGATGGAAATGAAGTGGATATGTCAATATGTCAAGCCATTAAAAGTCCCCTATCCTCCGCTTTAAACCAGAAGGCCGGGAGGGTCGCAGAGTGTAAGCTCTTGATAAGTTCCCCCCATTCTTTTTTCTTTTCGTGTCTCTCTTTAAATGATAGAATAATTTACCAATTTCTCTCTGTATAGGATAGAGGCACAGATAGTATTATCTCTCTTTTTACCCCATAAAAATGATGCAGACTTCCTCTGTGCCACTTCTTGCTTCAGTAATAATATACATTTTGCAATAAGAGGATTAAGATGAAGCTAGAACTATTATTTACTATGGTGAAATCCTGGATACCAAAATGTATCTTGTCCCTATCCCACATATATTATCCATTACAGCTTCATTAAGCCATAACCTGTCACCAGGAATGTCATTTTTAGCTGGTGACAGGTCCTAAAAACATATGCTGATTTTAAAAATGCCTTTGTTCGCATTCCGAAACATGTCAGTACTTTATATAAATGTAATTCACATTACCTGGCTTCCTGTCAGCAGTGTGTGGTGAATCCCCAGGGAGGGGCAGCTGCAGCCTGTCTGTGCCTATGTCAATCTCCTTTCCTCCACACTCATACAGCTTCCTCACCTCTCCCCGATATGCAGCAGAGGGAGGGGGGTGTTGTAGAGGAAGAATGCATGTGCGGATACAGTCACACACAGGCTTCATCTTCCCCTCCCCTGGGACTCACCACATGCTGCTGGTAGGAACCCAGGTAATGTGAATTAAACTTATATAAAGTACTGAAATGATTCAGAATGCTGACAAAGCCATTTTTAAAATCAGCATAGCAGAGGCTATTGGAACATAACACTAGCTAAATATGACATTCCTGGTGACAGGTTCCCTTTATTTAGGGTCTGGATTATTGTGGGAGACATCATGAAGATCATTGAGTGGCCATTCTGCTTCCTAGAGTGCTGGAGGCGATATAATGTGGTTACTATAATAAATTGCTAATCTCTAGACATAATATCAAACTATGGAACAAAAAATATTTAATATAGAAAAAAAAATGAATATTTCATATCTTCCTCTTAAATAAGATGACAATTGAATATGATATTGTTTTACGCATCCTGACAGATATCATAATGTAACAATGTCCTCCTGTCAGACACCAATTTGTGATTATTTAATTAGGTGATTAAAATTCTGCCAGCATGTGACCAAGCCAACTGGTTCAGTGGGGCACTGGGAGGAATATTAATCCCACTCTATTTATACTGCGGTCATGGATTGACCAGGTCACGTTACACAGGTATCAGAAAGCCAATTTCTCATCTGACCAAAGATTCCATGTGGTGACGCATTGCTCCCAGGGCTGGGGCTATAAAGCATGTGGCATTTATTATACAGTAGTTTTTATAGCACATCTCGTAGTTATAACTTATCTATGGAGCTGCCTGGTCTGATGGTAATGAACATTTACATTGAATACATTGCTAGAATGTTTTCCAGTGCTGAAACAATCTGTCCTTCAGCAGTTTGTCTTACATGTATCATTCATGCTACTTTGTGTATTATTCAATGTCATAATCGATCATCATTCATATTATTCATATTAGCACTGAGAGTATAGGAAGTAAGAAAGATGGGAGTTTCCAAGAGCAAACTAACTTTTATGCAATAATGAAAATTATTTTATAAACTCTAGTGCACTTTTGTGATTAAAGGGGTTTGCACATTAAAGGCACCCCCTCTTCACAGGATGCCTTAAAAAGGTTTGCCCATTAAAGGAAGTTCTCAAGTTATAACCCCCTAGTGATGTTTAGACAATAAAGATAATTTACTTTACAATTTTACTCAATTTTATTGTTGTTTTAGCTCCTATCACTGATGGTCAGTGTAATATTCCTGAGTGTGGGCGAGGACTCTCTATGCAGACACATCATGATTCCTCTGGGCTATGAGATGCTTTGTGCTGACAATGTGCTTTGATTATCAGGGTACAGGGTTAATCTACACTTTTATTAAGCTTCTGAACAATCTACTAGTATCTTACACATAGATAAAGAGAGATGAGACAGATCAGAGATGAGAGATGATGAGATCCATTAGATGAATATAACACACAATGACACTCTGCTAATTCACCTATATCACACACTGTCCGCTATACTACATCTCAGCTATAACACACACAGTTAGTTGTGCCATTTCCCTCTTTCCTATGCTATAAAGACCTTTTCTAGCCTGTAGCTTGTAGAGTGAGTCTGTGCAAGCTGCTACTTACCGACAGGGAGTGTCTGGGTGTGTCTATGTGTGAGCATCTCTTTTAATGGAGGAGGAGGGGCAGAGAGCACACTGCATCCTGCAGACAGGATAAGCTATTAATGAGAAGAATCTGCCCTTCCTTACCATAGAAGATTTACGGCTGCATCCCAGGCAACCAAAATTGAATATACCCGGACGGACAGGTTGGAAATATATCTGTGAATTGCTGTATTTTTGTTACTAACAGTGAATTACAGAATGTGTTCTTTTGTTATCCTGAGTATATTTACGAATCTTGTCTTCGTCGGAATACCCCTTCAAGGCTAGTGCAACATCCCCTTTGGCCGACAACATGTGGGGGCAGCAGGAACTAGAACTTGGAGTGGCTGGCTATGATGGCAACTAGGCCGTAGGTGTCACAGAAGTAAAGCAAGAAGAGGGGGGGGGGGCAGCATATGCAGAAGGTATCCCCCTGGGGCACTCCCAGTGAAGATGGCTAATTCTCTGGCAGAGGTTTTGTGGGAGGCCTGTGATGGTAGCAGCAGTCTAGGCACACACAGAGAGGAGCAGAAATTCCTCAATATTATGGCTGCTTTTATTGGCAGGTTTGTAACAACAGAAACACAATAAAGGAAGGCTCTTTTATTTTGGAGGCTAGCAGGTCTGTGGATCGGCTGGCTGTATGGTGATGATGAGAGCCAGCGGACTGCAAGAATGTCAGCAGTAGCAGCACACAGAGACACAGGAATCTCTATGGAGACAAATCTAGAAGGACAGAGTCCAAAAAGAGCTGAAGACCAAAAATACAGAGGTCCAAATAGAGGGAGAATGTATAGATTTTTTTCTGGAACTCTCTGAGGTGCCAGCCAATCATTAGCCTGGAAGCTTGAAGAAAGATACTTTTAACATAAATATAATATTAACCATTTTAGTACAACAATGTAGTAAAAGGATCCTGGGATAGGAAAAGGGGTCTCATTACCCAAGTTTCTGAGTTGGGGGAAGCCCAATAGGGCAGTCAGCCCACTAGGTCCTTTGGAACTCCATTGACCAGAGTTTATAATGGCTCAACTCCAGGACATTACAGTGCTCCAAGACAGGGACAGAGGTTTTAATGATTTTGCATACTATCTCCATCCACAGGATAAGTGATAACAAAATGAGGGTCCATCTGCTTGAACTCCCACCGATCATGAGGGTCATGTTCTCATTAATGGGCGGAGCAGCATGTTGAGCATGTGTCCTGCTGCTCCATTCAACTACATAGGAGTGACAGAAATTGCTGAGCACAGCTCTCGGATATCTCTGACATCTCTGTAGATAGGGAATAGACGTTTCTCCACCTGAAGCTCCATCAATTCGTGAGAATGGGACTCTTGTTCTCCAGATTTCTGGTGGTCCATTCTCCTGAACAGTGACCCAGCAGTTGGATATGCTGTGGATAGGGGATAACTTGCAAAATTGCTTCTACCCCTTTTATGAGAAAACTTTAAGGGTGTTTGTGTATCAGAAAAGTAGAGTAGAGTTCTGTAGTTCATTAGGTTTTACAGACTCAATCCGCATTATATATTTAGGAATAAAGGGATGCAGTTGGGTTAGTCAAATTGCATTTGGGCCCAGTGCCCTACATGCAGCGGTTTTTCCGAATCCGCCGAGTTTTTGTTCGTCCACGTCCCCCAATTTCTGTTGCGTGCATGCCAGCGTCGATGTGCCACAATCCGATCGCGTGCGCCAAAATCCCGGGGCAATTCAGGGGAAATCGGCGCAAATCGGAAATATTCGGGTAACACGTCGGGAAAACGCGAATCGGGCCCTTAGTAAATGACCCCCAATATGGATAAAATAGTGCACATCCTCCATTCTTTAGTTTGTCAGGTTTGATGATGGGGCCCCCTGACACTGCGGGCCCCATAGCAGCTACTATGGTTGCTGCCGCTGTAGTTACTCCCCTGTAGGTAGCTGTCAATCAATAAGTAGGACCACCCACTGGACTACTAACCCCACAATGTGCTGAAGTTTTTATAAATCGGTGCTGCATATTTACCATTTCAGGTTTGCTCTAACAGTTTAAACCTACATTGTTTGAGACTGTTTCAACCTAATTACTTCTGAATTATTTTAATAGTATATTACTAGAAGGGCACTGAAGGGTAGAGGATAGGGTATACCTTTCTGATCATATGCATATGAGCACAGCATATGATAAGTCTCGTCCCGATGACTCCATGGTTGTATGGACTCCATGGTGTCATTGCAGGCCCTGCATCAAGTGCTACCACTGAATGGGTCTCCTAAGGTCTGGTGCATGATGCCAACCATAGCAGAGGGGACATTTTGGGGCAAGAATACTTTAGTTCTAAAGTCATTTACATTTCACTTCAAAGTTGATTTTGTAGATGATGCCCCAGCACTGAGCCATGAAAGGAACATAACTAGGAAGATGTTGATCAACTTGCCAACATACTGCTTCGACTTTAGTAGTTCAATTTCTGTTGAAAGGTTCCTTTAAAGGTAGTAGAATAATTTGACAAAAAATGCATGCCCCTTTAAATATCGTAAAAGCCCATGTTGCAGGTAGGAGGTATTCTGCACTTCAGGTAAGGTTACCTCCTGGCTGAGCCGATGTGCTAGATATGACAGTGTCCCAGGATAGCCTTTCTGTATGCCCGTCCCAAGGTCACATAAGATAAATCCAAATTTCTGAAATATACATTGTTACTATTTAACTTTTCTAAAAGAATGAATGAATCGCGCCTTGAGCACACAAGTCCCTATGAAAAAGAGGAAGAAAAAAATCTGCAGTATAAACGAGTGCACACCCAGTGCTCTGTGGGTTAAGAGTTGTGCGAATATCTGGCTGCACAAGTGGCATTCCTGGTTAAGCCCCGGGGTCTTTCACTTTCGGAGGGAGAACGTTTTCCATTCTGAATGATCATGCTGTAGTGACATGTGGGTCTCCGAGTGACTAGCGAGCACTTGACATGAAGCCGTAACCAGCATGTGCTTTCCTGCTTCAGCGAAGGGCCCAGAGCACGAGTCAAAATAGCTGCGTGATGTCACATTATAATGAGAATGTGCTCCGGCCAATTGGTGCCAAGAATTGTCTGGACAAGGGTGGATTCCTTTTACAGTCTTTTTAAAGAGACATTATTCACAACCGCACATGACAATCCCCTGCCTGGCTTTTCCTGATGTGGAATTTTATAAAAGGAGTCTTATCAGTCCGCACTGACCGTCCCCAAGCAGGAAGATCTTGTATGGTATCTGCAGCCTGTTTCACCACTTAAGGAGAAGAATTCAGTGTGTGCAGATCTCTAGCAGAGGCTGCAATGCGCCCTGACCGGGAGATCCTCCACCACAATCCCTAAACTCCAAGGAGTCAAATATTTAACAAGTGAATTTCTCCAGAATCTTCAATTCTGTATTTTTCTTCACCTCTATTTTTAGCAACGTTGTATTTTAGTTTTTGACTTGCTGTGGATATGATCTACTGAAGTGGCACAACTTACTTCCCCTGATGAAGCGTTTTGGCAGCCTCAGAGGTAGCAAGAAGCGAAAGGATCAGGGACGGGGGAATGAGAGGCGACAATCAGAACCTCATGGACTCCTAGGTATGATGTGTACACCTTGCTGTGTTCGGATTTTGCATATACAAATTTGCCTTGTTTTCCCTAATATGCCCTGTACAGTCAGGTCTTCCTATTATTTCTCCGAAAAATTGAAACCTGTTAATGATAAAAGTCCTGAAAGTCCATATGGTGTATATCTATATATATGTATATGTGTATATATGTGTATATATATATATATATGTATATATACATATCACACACACTATATGGACTTTCAGAATATTATCACTACATCTATCTATCTATCTATCTATCTATCTATCTATCTATCTATCTATCTATCTATCTATCTATGTCCTGACTGCATGTGTGATGTAGTACATACATAGATAGACATAAATAGATGGATTAGATAGATTGGATAGGAGATAGATTGCAGTAAGACCTCTTTAAGACAATTAAGGAAAAAATGCATTAAAAAGAGTAATCGAGTCTAAATAAAGGAGGTCTCTTTAAGTGTGTTACCACTCTGGTATATTGAGCGCCCATTCATTCATTCATCATTCAAAAATAGAACAACACAAATATGTTTGGTACAGTATCAACGTACAAAATTTAGTTGAGCTAACTTTTTCATCAGCACATAATGCTGCGCTTTATGCTCTGATATTCTGTACCTGAATGCACTTATTTGGACGTCATTTGCAGCTCAATAGTTAAAATTGCTCTGCAATGTTGCAGTGTTACCCTGGCATTAAAGTTCAGACAATCCTCCTATATTTTATGATATTACTATAGCAGAGGGTGGAAAAAGCATGGTAGCTCAGTGGTTAGCACTATAGCCTTGCAGCACTGGAGTCCTGGGTTCAAGTCCCATCCAGGCCATGTTCTCTCCGTGTTTCCTCCCACACTCCAAAACATACTGGTAGGTTGATTAGATTGTGAGCCCTATTGTGATCCTGCCAGAGGAGGCACACACCAGTATGTCAGTGTGCTTGGCTTACATTCCTTCCTTTAAGTGACAGGAGCGCAGTGATGTTTTCAATATGATGACACAGAATGATGCACAGTTTGGTTTATATGTTATGTTATAGGTTTATGTTATATGGCTTAAGTATATTTTATATTTTATTGTGGATTGCTGCATTGAGTATGAGAAACCTTGTGTCTGTGCTCCGGCATCGCCGCGTCATTACTAGCTATCAGTATTTGCCTTTTATTTGCATGTCAATGTATGCAGTATAGTTTGCGTAGGTTTCCTTAGTCACTTGAGTTTGTGACCAAAGGTATCGACATTCTTAAGAATTAGCAAGCAATCCTGACTACCAGAGAAAAGTTAGATTGTAAGCCTTATGGTGACAGGACAGCCATGAGGATCGCTAAAGAAGTTTGGTGCTGGAGAGTAATACATCTGTAACATGACTATATAGATCTTATGGATTGTGTGATAACATTTAGACGAATTGCTTATACATATTAAATGGTAGTGAATGAATTGAATAGTTAAAGGGGTTTTCCATGAATGTAAACAATCTATAGGGGACCAGAAAGAGTCCAACTTTCCTTGTCTCTCCAGTACTTCTGGATCAGCACCTTGCACCCTACTGGAAATTCCAGAAGGTCACAGGACCTGCTCCATCCAATTATCGGCCTCCTCGGACATCGGTTTTCGCTTATGCTCTTCTAAGGGGCATCCATTTATGCGCTGTGTCCTGGTCTGAGGAGGACAGTCATTGGATAAAGCGGGTCCCATGAGCCTCCAGAGCAGGGGCGTAACTTGGAGACGTAGGGCCCCATAGCAGATGTCTGAATGGGGCCCCCTACACCCTAAGAAAATATACATATCTGTATGCTCACACATTTATACACTCTTACATACATACACACATTTATGCACTGAAAAATATGCTGCTCAATGTGCAGCATCATATGTATATAATGGTGAACATCCTCCATTATTTAATGTGTCGGTTCAGATACCGAGGCCCCCTTACACTGTGGGCCCCATAGCAGCTGCCATGGCTGCTACCGCTGTAGTTACGCCCCTGCTGCAGAGGGACATAATGAATGATTCTATATTGAAAAAACACCACCTGTATAGGAGTAAAAAGAGGGGCAGTCTTGATGGGGGTCAGATCATAGTAAGTCTAATATATGGGGATATATCTTCTTTAGATGGGCACAGTTTCTTTGACTTCATTTATTATGTTTTTTTCCTGTGATAGTAGTTTTAGTCTCTATAATGATCATCGTCAAAGAGCCAACATAGTCAATACTTTCTGAAGTCAACTTACTAATTAAAAATGTATTGAGCTTTAATGAGCATATCTCCTGTGTGTGTTATACTAATACTATTATCATTCTATCATAGTGGATCGGGGTATGTTATATTTAGTTAGGGGGTCTCAAACTCTATTTGTACCCAAGAAACCCCAGTCGGATAATGTGTTTTTCCGAATTTTTAGAATATTTTGTCTTCAATCAAAACCTCTTTGTCGTCTTGGTTTCTTTACAATTTAGGCATGATCATTTCTGAGTGTAATAACAGTTGGATAAGTGGCAGAAACACATTAATATTTTAGAGCTTTTTACTGACAACTAGAATCTTCATCAATAGAATATTACAGTAAACAATTCCTGGCTGGGGATTGTTAGTCAGAGTCAGGAGTGCACCAGGCATGAGGCGAGTTGAGCCTCTTGCTTAAGGTCGCACCAAGCGAAGTAAGGACCTAACACTTAATATAAAGCAGGACCTAACACTTAAAAATAATGTCTCTTCACACTCAATTTCAGCAAGTGAGCGAGAGGCTGCATGGAAAACCCAATTGCTAAAAAATAAATTGTTATGTAATTACTGGATGGGGGGGGGGGGGCTGTTCTATAGCTTGCCTCATGCAGGAGGGACTTTAGGATCACCCCTGGTGAGAATCCGTGAATAATACTTGATAACCTAACCAAACATGGACACAAATTGCAAGAAAATGTTAGAAGTTTTCTATTTGGAGTGACCTTAAAACTGTGACCTTATTTATGAAGAATTACAATATGGAAAAATCAATTGATCAAAACATCAATAAAACATTATTAATATGTGCATGTAAACAAACATGTAAACATTGTTTCTGACCATCATGTCATATGCAATTTTCATTGTCCAATAATTAATCTGCAGATTGTAATTCTCTCTGAGCGGTCGAGTGGAGCCCTAGGTGCTGTGACTCACTGCTCCCTCCTCCCTTCTCTTACCTCCTGTCTTGCTAGTAAGTTGAAAAAACAGATTATAGAAGAAGGCAGGAGGATGATAAAGGCTACAGTATGTACAACCGTTACAATGGTAATTGGTGAAAGGGATACTTTAACTGATAATAACTTTTCTCGTATTCACTTGATTTATGCAAAGTTTGTTGAAAATTGATCCATAGTAGAGATGAGCGAGTATACTCGTCCGAGCTTGATGCTCCTTTGAGTATTAAGGTACTCGAAACGGCTCGTTGCTCGGACGAGTATTTCCCCTGCTCGAGATCGAGCATTTAATTAAAAAAACACAGTGAAGAACAATGAAGAATAGAATAAAAACTGTGAACACAGTGAACACAGGATCATTTAAGTGAAAAACACAGTGAAGAATAGATTACAGATGTTCGGCACATCTGCTTACTTGTCGGAAGATATGTGCGGAACGGTGCGAACAAAATAGTATGTGAAGAACACATTGAAGAACACGGTGAGCAGGACAGAGACACCAGGGAGCGGCACAGAGACACCGGGGAGCAGCACAGAGACACCAGGGAGCAGCACAGGCAGCGGCAGGCACGGAGACAGCGGGGCAGCGGCAGGCACGGAGACAGCGGGGCAGCGGCAGGCACGGAGACAGCGGGGCAGTGGCAGGCACGGAGACACCGGGGCAGCGGCAGGCACGGAGACATCGTGGGCAGCGGCAGGCACGGAGACATCGTGGGCAGCGGCGGGCACGGAGACATCGTGGGCAGCGGCGGGCACGGAGACAGCGGGGCAGCGGCGGGCACGGAGACAGCGGGGCAGCGGCGGGAACGGAGACAGCGGGACAGCGGCAGCACGGAGACACCAGGGCAGCGGCAGCACGGAGACACCGGGGCAGCAGCAGGCACGGAGACAGCGGGGCAGCGGCGGGCACGGAGACAGCGGGGCAGCGGTGGGCACGGAGACAGCGGGGCAGTGGCGGGCACGGAGACACCGGGGCAGCGGGAGGCACGGAGACACCGGGGCAGCGGCAGGCACGGAGACACCGGGGCAGCGGCAGGCACGGAGACAGCGGGGCAGCGGCAGGCACGGAGACACCGGGGCAGCGGCAGGCACGGAGACAGCGGGGCAGTGGCAGGCACGAAGGGCAGAGAGATCGGGGAGACTTCAGTGGAAGAAGAGGAGCAGATCCCGGGACAGCGTATCTCCCGACAAGTAAGCAGATGTGCAGAACATCTGCAATCTATTCTTCACTGTGTTTTTCACTGCGTTTTTCACTTAAATTATCCTGTGTTCACTGTGTTCACTGTTTTTATTCTATTCTTCACTGTTCTTCACATCTGCTAACTTGTCGGGAGATAATATACACGCGGAACAGTGAAGAATAGATTGCAGATGTTTGCATACATCTGCTAACTTATCAGTAGACATTCTTTTTCAATTAAATAACACATTTTATTCCCTAACCATGGTCCCTTTGAAAAATGCTCGAGTCTCCCATTGACTTCAATGGGGCTCGTTATTCGAGACGAGCACTCGAGCATCAGGAAAAGTTCGTCTCGAATAACGAGCACCCGAGCATTTTAGTGCTCGCTCATCTCTAATCCATAGTCCATGGCATTCATGTGAATAAGGACTTGCCACTAAAATTCCTCATTAAAGAGTTCCATCAAAATAGCTGATGTGTTTTCCTAGAAAGTGTTATTCCCTGTTCCAGCTACTTGTTTCTTTGTTTCTCTTGTACTTTCCATCTTCTGCACCTATGTCAGGCCAGAGAGAGCAGTTTCTGGGACCTTCTAGCCAGGGGAAAGTTCTGAAGACCAGATGTACCGGTGCAATGTATGTACCGATGTGCAATGAACTGACTTGTGCTCATCACAGGCTGGTGCTTGATGTCTGCTCACACGTCAATGACAGGAGATAAGAGTCACAAACCTATGGCAGCAATAGGACTTTCCATAAGTTTTGTGGTTTGGGCACTTAGCTTTTGCAGTATGTACATATGTGTGTATGAACCTATTTAAAGAAAAGTGCACATATGCTAGCCGAAACTCCCGAAACGACGTTACCGACTTGGCAAGCTTTGTGCAGCGCTGCATGATCTCTGTGCGCTATATAAATAAAGGAATTATTATTATTAATTACTTTGTATCTTAAAGCCATGTTGAACCCAAACCTCACAGTATATTGAGCCTTCATCCATCAGTCTAGAACTGATTACAAGGTAATTTTATTGCAAACGGCAAAAACGTACTATTCTTGCGAAAATAAAGCCAAAAAGAAAACTGTAATTAACATTTTTTATATGTTTGGTAAATTCAAATAACCTTAGATTCAACCCTTTATTATGAAATCATAGAAAAAAAACCCAGACAGGTGTATACAGTATATAACACTTGTCTTATAGTGCCGGTGGTGGCCTTTCATAGATATTCAATCCCCTACCTGCCCGAGGAATGTAATTTAGCCATCAAAGGCCGAGCTGTTTTATACACATGGCTTTCATCTTGACTTTTCCAAATTACTATTTTTATTCTTAACATCTAAGGTATAATCTTTTGGGGGATTGTAGTCTATATTAAATATACAACAAAGAATAGGAAGACATGGGAGGTGGTTTGCTCTGGAAAGCAGATATAACTAAGGTATTATAAATTAAAAATAAAAAGAAGAAGATTTTTCAAAAAAGGTGTTGTAAAGTGAGACAACAGATGTGAGACAGTCTGATGCTGTGCCAGGTTTATCACAACGTGGGGCATTCGTTATTTGTGGTGCTATTACCGGTAGTTGTTTTTGGCGCCCAATTTAGCTGTGATTTGCACTGTGATGTTATAAGACTACCCACATTGGGCCTGACTTGCTGATCTGTGGGGATTTCAGTGATGGGTCCTCCACCGATGACTAAAATGAGGGTTTGATGGGGTCCGAGGTACCCCTGTCACACCCTTCTTAGCACCACTGAAATGGCAGGAGCAGCCTATCACGGCTTTCGGCAATCTCCGTTAGCTCTATAGAGATGATCGCCATGTGCGATCGATGTGCGATCTGCTGCACCTGCCATCTCGGTGGTGCCAAGAAGGGTTTGACAGGGGTGCATCGGACCCCTGTTCTCATGATCCATTGGGGTCCCATCACATTCATGGGAAAATCCCTTTAATGTATTTGGCGCACCATAAGATGAACAAATGAGTGTCAGAAATGTCAAACCGCTTTCATTAAGGGGTTTAGTTGTTTTTTATTGGACTAATTTAGCCAAAAAACTAGCAAAAAAAGTGTCAGGATAAAGAATTACATATTGAATGAAAAAAGGGAGTGTTGGAGAAACAACTAAATTATGTTTCTGACACATAATAAATATAGCATGCATGTCGCAAAAAAAAACCACGACTGAAAAAAATGGTGCAAAGACAATAATGAATGCCCCCCACCCCAATGTCTGATTCTAGAGGACAAATCTGGTGTAGTATAAGACTGCCAAGTCGTACTTTGCATCTCCTATTAGTTGGCTTAAAATTCCTGGAGCGTTATCTTTAGCATTATCTTTGGCGCACAGACTTTGAAATATGAAATATTTTATTACTTTTTTATGAGCTAACTGGGAAAAATTGGGGGCTAAAGATAAAATTCCAATTACATGGGAATCAATGATGAAGCGTCTATTAAAGGATGCAACAAGTTGTAATAACAGTCATAATAAACAAAATATACTAAAGGAAATTTTGGAAGTTGACAATGGATACCGATCATATGGCTAAGAAATCATCAGAAACAAAGACCATGGGGGGGGGGGATTTACTAATTCTGGCGCAAGCACGACTATCGGCATCGCAGATCAGTCTCTGGAAAGCTCAGCCCGATGTTTTAAAGTGGCGCACGGCTGTAAGTAAATAATGGGTAGACAGTAATAATCAGTCATGCGCGATAAAAATGCCGACATCAATGAGATGTGCGCCAAAATCTTACATGGACTGCACCTTAATTTTGCTATCTGACAATTTTTTCCTGGTCTATTGTGCGCCAAAAATTGTGCCAAAAAATGCCGACAAAATCCACATAAATGTGACGGACAATGTGGAAAAGTTAGGCCACACCCACTTGCACTAAAAAAAGACGGAGGAATCGGGAAAGTCAGAAACATCAGTTCTTTCTGGCACAAACTCATTATAAATGATAAATTCTGCGCCCAAAAAAAAGAAAGATCCCGGCATTTTTTAGGCGCAGAAAAGATAATACATGTTCCCCCGTGGATCATAAACATAGTTTTGTGTTTTCCTTAGTTTTCTATATTGTAGTTGTTAGTTAATATTAATTTTAGTTATTGCTTTGCTGGCAACCCCTCCAGACCCAAGCAGAGGAGCTGTGTATACCTAGGCCGGGAAAGTCAAGGCTAAGTTTGTATTGACCAATAGTCACTATGGTAACATTTAGCTCAACCACAGACTAAAAATAGGCCACCTTTAGCACTAGAAATCAGGGAGAACATTTGGTAGGAGGCGTCTTTGTAAAGGACCTTTCGTTTTTAGGACGTCGCTGATTATTTACAGTACATAGAAAGCATTGTTTATGTAACCAGAGTAGAATGAATGGGATCTTCTGTATATTATAGGCCTTTTTTACTTTCAATGAAGAGTAGAGAATTGTAATAACTGGTGAAAAGGTCGGTGTAATAAGACATTATACAAAAAGTCAGCACAGTCAGAAGATGTACTCAGATGAACCTTAGGCACTTGCTGGTGTTTATATACTGTATGGGAGAGATTTATCATAAGTGTCTGAGGTAAAACTGTTCTCCTTTGCTCTGTCTCTTGCACCTTATTTATGAAGTGTCGGCACCACAATTTTGTGTTGCTGCTTTTGAATCGAAGGAAATGTACCATTAAAATCAAGCGTGATAAACCAGGGACACATGGCGTTTCAAACCCATTTTTGGTCTGTTTTTAAGCAGTCCGTCCAAAAATGCAAGCATTAGAAAACGCATCCATTTTTGACCAGTTTTAATTAAGATAATTGGTAAAACCTGTCAAAAATGGATGTGTTTTTAAAAAAATGGACTGCTTAAGAACGGACCAAAAACGGGTTCAAAACGCCATGTGTGGCATCACCATTTATTCATAAATCCAGGCACTGTGACCATGGAAATCTTATAGTTGATATCTATTGCCTACTTTCTAAAATCAATGTTTAAAATTATGCTAATGAGACAGTTGTGGTCTGGGGAGGAAGCGTTACCAGAACCCCTTTATGCTATTTCTGCGCAGGCTGCTACATTGTACAGGAGCACTTTTTACCCACCCTCTGCTCCCTAAGTACTTCCCCCTCCCCCTTCTTGTTGTAATCTCACTGTAGCAGAACACGGTGGGAGGGTGGAGTTATCATTGTAGAGCCCTTCTAGCTTATTAGCATAATTTTAACTGTGGATTATAGAAGGACGAAGGCCATGGATTACAAATATAAGAGGATAACCACAGTCACGGTGCCTGGATCTATGAGTAAGTGTCCCTGGTTTATCATGATGGTTGATTTCCTTTGTTCGGGAATACAATAAGTAGAGTGTAACACAGCATAACATTGCAGGATGAGCCATCAATAGGGAAATTAATGGACAACATTGCCTTGGAGAATAATTAGCTTCAATCTAATAATATATTTAAAAAAACAGAATCCTCTGTCGATGGCCGTAATTATGTAATCGCTTTCCTCTGTGTAGACTACATATCAGTATCTAGGGAGAGGCCCTTCTTCACCATAGAGCTGGAATAGGTTAGCAGATAATCAGCAGAAGGGATTAGTCTTAATAATTACATTATAACTCTCTCTCTCTACTTCCGCAGATTGAGAGCAGTGATTAAACGGAACACGTCTGCCGGGAGAATCGCTTATTCTAGCACCTGGGTCTTGTGCTCCAGTTTTAATAGTACCGGTAATCTAATAATATGGGGACCTGCTGTGAATTTGAGTCAGCCAGTGATATACTACTTCTGCATCCAATGTAGGAAGTTATCATATTACACGTATTAAGTAGCCATTATTGCGTATCAATTTTTTTTTCCTGGCACCGTGAGCAAAAGCGAGTTTTTGTATGTGAAGTATAATATTGGGGGAGATGTACTAATGTGTTGGTTTTTAGACCAGTGCAGAGTAAGACTAGACCGTTCTCTGCTGCGCCAGATTAATCATTGGGGCACATTTATTTACCCGTCCAGTTGCGATCCCCAAGGAGCGTTGTCTGACAACGATTCGGAGCTGCCGCGATTCACTAAGATCGTGCATCCAATTTCCTGCATGTGTCGCTTCCCCGCTGAGGTCCGCCGGAGTTCACCTTCTTCTTCATGGTGCATGTAAGTGCTTGGCGACACAATTTTGAATGTTAAATCCCACACATTGTCTGAATCCGTCGGATCATCCAACGGCCCGCCCCCCGATTTGTGTCGCGTGAAAGCCGGTGCCGATGCGACAAAATCCTATCGCATGCGGCAAAAACCCTTCTGAGTACGGCGCACATCGGAAATCGTTGGAGTGCAGTCCGCAGACCCTTAGTAAATGAGCTCCATTGTGTCTGATGCTGGATGATTCATCTGGTGCAGTATAAGACTGGTGAGTACTACTTGACACCACCTATATGTTGGACTAGAACTATAAAATTTCCCCTCTTCAGGCTGGATTCACACGTTCCGTTAACGCGTGCGTTTTCACATCACAGCAGCTGAGAAGAGAAGATTCCCCAAATGATATTGCTGTCAACATGGCGTTTACAAAATGCATTCATTAATGCCATATTAACGCATGTGTTAACATCACATTAACACATAACTTTGTTGACACTATGCTAACATCATGTTAACGTATGTGTTTTGTAAACACAATGCTGACAGCAATCTCATACATACTAAACAAAATAACCTGATCAGATAATACTACAGGATTGGGCGCCATTCTATAGCTCGCCTCAGGTCGCAGAAAGTTTAGGTTCACCCCTGGTTCCATATGTTCAGCTATACTGTGGATTTATGGAAATTATTTTCAAAAAGTTAGTGATCATTAAAAAGATAACTTCACTGCATTATAGGTTCTGGGTTAATGTCTCATCAATTGGTGAAAAAAGACCTATCTTCAGTTAGGGCAAACATTTAAAGGGGTTGTCTGGGACTTTACAAAAAAACCGACATGGCCTGGAGGGGGCTGCTTAAAAAAATAAACATGTACATACCTCCCGGTGCCTTCTTGGTGTCCCGCGCTGCTGTCACTCTGGTCCGTGCCCCATGTAAAGAAATATGGCAGTGGAAGCAGCGCTGCATTCAGCTTCAGCTTCCGGCCGGACCCAACACCCATCCGTCTCACATATTCAATGCTGTGAATAGGGGCGGGTGGGCAAGGCCGGCCACCCGGAAGCTGAATGCAGAGCTGCTTCCGCGACCATGTTTGTTTACATGGGGCACAGACCGGAGTAGTGGGGGACAACCGGAGGGTGCCGGGAGGTAAGTTCATGTTTATTTTTTTAAGCAGCCCCCTCCCAGCTACCTTTGTTTTTTTTGTAAAGTCAACCCCTTTAATATTCTGATCAAGTCAACTGTAAACAAAAATTGGGCCACAAAGTGTCTTTTTGGTGCACCCCATCTCACCCAACTGCATTGGTGAAGCTGATATGTTGCGATTGGGAGCGAGCACTACATGTAGTTTGGATTCAAAGCTGCTATTTCAGATACATTACAAAATCCACTTTGTTACTTTCCAAAAACATAATTAAAAATTAATGACCTTGTTACATTTTTTTTCATCCCTAAAAGAATATTACTGCTAATGGAAATCAATACAGAGGGATTAGATTGACAATTATTGCTGGCGGGCTTGGCTCTGCTTTCTCCACAACCATTTTATGTAATGTAGAACAAGCAGGACTATAACTCACGCTGCTTTTACTGCCACGCTGAAGTGACAGCTGGTTTTGTATTGAAAGCATCTTAGTTATTCTTCCCATTAACATATCACAAATAACTTTTTCCTTGTCTATAAAACGTCATGAGACAGTGACCTGTTGTCGGTTAAGTTGCCAGTAAAGTTTCTGTAAAGCTGTTGGGACCAGCAGATCATGTGACCTGCTGGCAGCAGTAATCGGGGCTTCCTGTGATGGCCTGTGTCCTGCTGGCTTCTGACGCATAAAAGAAGGCTATGCAGGTATTACTAAGCCCACGCTCCCTCCGCCATAACTATTCCCATAGTAGAGGCAAGGACATGTGGGTGTGGTGATAGTGCAGGGGGTGTGCACACTGTAATGGCTGTACGGCCACCTCCATCAGACAGAAGCCAGCAGAACAGGAAGTCCTGAGTCCTGCTGTAGGGAGATCATGTGACCTGCTGGTCCTGATGGCTTTACAGAAACTTTACCAAGACTCCAGCCTCCATAATAGCATTGCATGACTAAGGGGTCCATATTGTCTACTGACCATGTGGACTAAAGCCTATATTTTGTTGTGGTCTCAGATAGCGCTACTATCATTTAATCTGGGAGATTATACATAACAGAAACCAAGACTTGGACTGGGAAAAATAATATAAATTTCCCAAATATAATTGTGTCCTGATGATTGTTGGGGTTCTGTATCAAGGGCACGGTAAAACTTTATAACCAATGATCCCCTGGCCATTGGGTATTGATATCTTTACGTCAATCTAAAGAGAACATTGACAGAGTCACTTGAGGTCCAAGTATTTTGTCTGGTTGGTAGTATGTAGAATACCATGTAGGGGACCATTTTTTACGCACTGGTACAAACAATGAGGTTTCCTATTGATTAACAGCAAGCAGAGATCTAGAAAACAGTGAGGAATTGATACAGAAAGTATATTGGAAAGCTGTATAACTTTTCATTTTACAAACAATATAAATTATAAGCTGAAAGTGAACAACCCCTTTAATAACCACAATACAATGTGATGCAATAGTATTCTGACAATCTTGAATTGGGGTTTCAGAGGACCCAATACACTGCTAAAGAGATTCAATATTTTGAATGATTTTCCAGGTCCACAAATGTTAAGCTCAATAGTGACCAATTGTAAACATATATTGTCATTTATCTTATTTCCCCCTTCTCTGAGCACTGAGCAAACATCTGTAAAGAGGCACAATGTAATGACAAATAGGGCGCAACAAAACACGGCGAATTTAGGTTGTCCAAGCGTGTTAAAAAATGTACAGGTGGTGGACAACCCCTTCAGCCAGCGACATTGCAGGATCCATTGGGTTTTTAACAAACTTAGCATAAATATTACAAAAGAAGAAAAGAATGTTTGTCTAATCAGCTTTTCACACTGCAATGTTTGCTGAATCTCAGAAACCCCTTAAAAAGTGAGCCGGAGCAGCTAGGTCTTCCCCCAGCCGCTGAGAGAGAACTGCAAATTACAGAGACTGGGAAATACAGAATACACATCATACAATGAAAAGAACAGTCTTATCCCTCATGTACTCGCACTGGACTCTGCAAATTCTATTAGAAAGGCAAAAAACACTTCAATGGATCAATTATATGGACTGTGCACGTGGGGCAGCGATCTTTGGTTTGGTTTTGGGCTGAGGAATTCATTTGTTCCCTTCACACATGACAATGGGCTTCTCTCAAATAACCATCTTAAATCTGTTCCGTTTAGCAGGTAACTAGGTTCTTTCTAATGACCTAATACCATATTATTGTAATGTATAGTATAGTGGTGCATGTAATATTATACTTAAAGTTAACTGCTTTCATACCATCTCTAATTTCCATCCATAACAGAAAACAGAAGAAAACACATCTGTACATCTCCATTGTCTGCACTTCCGTCGCTGATTTATTGGCTCTCCATTGTAATTTTCCATCTCTTTTTAGCTGTTTGCTCATTGTTCCTATATAAGATTTTTCCTCATGATGCTTCTAAAGCCTTTCTAAAAGTGCTGCCTGTCTGACTACAAGCGCTCTGCATCCCGTCATCATTTCCATCCATCCTTTTCCTCTATGTAACTCAAGTCCTTTAATCCCCTGGAGTGTTTGAAAGCCAATTGTGGATTGTGAAGATAGCTCCACATCAGTGCTTGGCTCTGCACCCAGGCCCACTCCCGGCCAGCCA
Organism: Engystomops pustulosus; assembly: GCF_040894005.1. Classification (NCBI taxonomy): domain Eukaryota; kingdom Metazoa; phylum Chordata; class Amphibia; order Anura; family Leptodactylidae; genus Engystomops; species Engystomops pustulosus. The sequence goes on along the minus strand of NC_092415.1, from coordinate 176,664,895 downwards.
CGCCCTCCACACAGCCTGCGGTGCCTCCCCCCCTTTTACGCCCCCCTACTGGCGTGAAGGTGGCGGATTGGGGTAAATAATCGCAAGTGCTTTGTCACTATGTCACTGACGTGGCACAGAGGCCCTGATAAATATCCTACATTGGGGCAGATTTACTTACCCGGTCCATTCACGATCCAGCGGCGCGTTCTCTGCACTGGATTCGGGTCCGGCCAAGATTCATTAAGGTGGCGCTGCTGCGCTGAAAAGCATCGGAACGCACTGGAGTTCACCGAGCCGGGCTGAGTGAAGGTAAGTGCAAGCGGCGGTTTTTCCGAATCCGTCGGGTTTTCGTTCGGCCACGCCCCCCATTTCCGCCACGTGCATGCCAGCGCCAATGCCCCACAATCTGATCGCGTGCGCCAAAATCCCGGGGCAATTCAGGGGAAATCAGCGCAAATCGGAAATATTCGGGTAACACGTTGGGAAAACGCGAATCGGGCCCTTAGTAAATGACCCCCAATGTGTCAATTCTCCACTCTCTAATAACATAAAAATAGTGTCTCTTCTTCCTGAACTTCACCTAATTAACCTACAAAAAGCGCTACAATTCCGCAATAAAATACAAAAAAACCCATGGAATACCTAGTCCTCCTCGGTCCACTGGTCTACATAAAGAAACATATTTCATCCTTCCTCACAAAACACAACTACTTTACTTTTAATAAGAATCTTTTTTTATTTTAAGGAACAATCTTATAAGTTCTTATGATCTTAGTTGTTCCATCCTGTATCCTTATATACAGTGATTCTTTGAAACTCTTTCCCATCTGATCCTATGCTATTTGAGAAAAAAAATTAAAAAGTCATTTGGTTGTTCTCCTTTTGTCAGGTTACCTTTGCTAAATTGTTATTGCTGCTATTTCATACATAGATGATAGATGCGGGTCCTATTTCTAGAATAATAATAATAATTCTTTGTTTATATAGCGCACACAGAGTACGCAGCATTGCACAAATTGGTCCCTGTCCCCATGGAGCTCACAATCTAAACAACCTACCAGTATGTTTTGGAGTGTGGGAGAAAACTGGAGGAAACCCACGCAAACACAGAGAGAACATTCAAACTCTTTGCAGATGTTGACCTGGGTGGGACTAGAACCCAGGACTCCAGTGCTGCAAGGCAGAAGTGTCACCCACTCAGCCACCGTGCTTCCCCCAGCAAGTATAACAGACATGGAGGTCTGAGATCCCCTTCCCATCGTCTGGTTGAGTTCCTTCAACTCTAGAGGATACGTTTGCTGCTCTCATAGAGTTGAATGGAGAATGTGGACCTGTGCTCCCGTTATAGGTGCAGGTCCCAGAGGTAGGACCCATCATTTATATGTCATAAATAGGGAAATATGGGAAATCGCCTTTAAAATTTTGGATCCAAAATAGAGTCACATTTAAGGCTTGCCTATTGTCCTTCCTAGAGCAATCCACAAATACTCTCTTGTAACTCAAATTACCATTAAGCCAGGCATGTCTGAGTACAATCTACTTTTTACGGCAAAAATTTGAATGGCTCATTAGTCGCCTATAGCAGTCGGGTTCATGGGATATTACCTATAGGTCACCGATACGTTGCCTAGTACCTAGTACTACGGTTCTTAGGAACAAAGTATTAGAATATTTGATGACATACAGTACGGTTTGCCTTCTTTTACAGCAATACGATTGTTCTCTTAATAAATTGGACTGGAGGATTGCTGCCTAAATTACTCCTGGAATGTTTGCTCCTAAAGGGGTCATTCTAGGTACATACATATGGCACTACTGAAGCAGTTACAATCATTGCTAATGATAGTGGGAATGTTAGTGCATGTTAGTAATGAATAGCGGTTAGAAGTGCGACACGGCCTGTACCTAGCATAATAGCTACACCATCTGCCCGCTCCATAGGGGGCGCAATAGAAAACAGTGTGTGCCACTGTCTTATATCACATTGTCCAGAGCCAGGAATAGGCCGCCAGGTGGACATTATACAATGGTAACGTTCATATTCATTAGTTCACAAGATCCTTCGCACCTCAAGTCTACTCACTATACACGTAGTGCTGTCATAAGCGCGTGTGGGGGGAGGGGGGCCAATGGTTTTCACAAATCACATCACCCACACCACATGAAATTACTGCCTTCCATGTTCCTGTCCGGCATTGTGTTTTTTCCTGGCCCTGCTAGTAAGACATTGATGTAGAAGCTGCAGGCTCAGGCTGTTCCCACTCACTTACCATATGTGGTGTCAGAAACAAGTCGAGTGCAAGAAGTGTATCAAGAGAAATACTTACCAGTATCCCGAGAGTATGATAAGACACCCAAGTATGTATAGTACTGCTAATATAGACTGAGAAAGCTATTAGATATGTAATAATATATACTTATATAACATTAATTATTAATGTATGTATAGTTTTTGCTAGTCTATACAGGCTTAAATGCGTGTTCCCATTTTGGCAAATTAATGTTATTGTTTGTATAATAAAAAGTTGTACAATTTTCCAATATACTTTCTATATCAATTCTTCACTGTTTCTAGATCTCTGCTTGCTGTCATTCTATAGGAAGTTTCTATGATTACTTCTAGTGGACAGAAATCTAACCATGGTCACACAGGTGCACGGCTCGATAGTATCCCAAAGGGTAATCAGTGATGTGTGTTATAATGAGCAGTGCGCCTGTGTGACCACAGTCAGATTTCTGTCCACTAGAAGTAAACAAAGAAGCTTCCTATAGAATGACAGCAAGCAGAGATCTAGAAAACAGTGAAGAATTGATACGGAAAGTATATTGGAAAATTGTACAACTTTTTATTATACAAACAATAACATTAATTTACCGAAATGGGAACACCCCTTTAATAATAATCCATAATTAGGAAATCTACTATCAAAATCAAGCATGATAAACCAGGGGCACTTACTTATAGATCCATCTTCATATATGTGTTATCCATGGCATTTGTTTTTCTAAAATCTAAAATTATGATAATTAGTCGGAAGAGCCCATCTGTGCTGTAGTTACAAAGGCTGTTACACTGTTTTCACCCTTCTCCCAGCTATCTCAGCACTTCCCCTCCCTCTGCCTGCTGTAATCTCCGGATAGCAAAGGAAGTTTTAGCACAGAGTGAGGAAAATGTTCCTGTACAGTGAGGGGCTCTGGCATCTGGCACTGTCCCTGCGCAGTGTAACTGCCTGTGAAGCTGTAGCACAGAAGAGCTCTGGCAACACCCCCAGAGCACTTCTGTCTCATTAGCATATTTTTTATAGTTCATTTTAGAAGGAAGGAGGCCACGGATATCAAATATAAGAAGTTGACCACAGTCATGTCGCCTGAATCTATAAGTAATTGCCCCTGGTTTCTATTGTCTATTGTTCTGGCACTCATACAGTTTAAGCAGGTATCAATAGACAAAACAGTTTCTATCACAATAACAATAACTAGGGTGCGACAAGGTTTTTGTGTCCCATTTGCTAAAGAAATTCATTTTTTTTGGCTCTGTGCACCATTATTAGTCTATTTCCTTCAGCTTAAGCTTTGTCTAAACAATTTGTCCAAAGCGAAGAAAGAATTTGCGATGATGATGCAGTTGGAAGGCAGTGATGCCAGTCTAATGTGCCAACTTCCTCAGGCTTCTATGTATAACTCACTGTGTGACCCATTACTGCCACTGGACATGGCTGAAAAATGCTTGGCACAGAAGGTGTTAACAACTCATAATACATGATGAGTTAAATGGCTTTTCAGATTTAGACCCTATGAAAGATCATGATCTAAAAGTACAAAGTCACATCTGTTCCATCAGCCAAATCATCTGATTTGGATTCACAAGGGGAAGCAGGTAACAGTAAATGAATAGCTAAGTGACTCTTCTGCCTGATACTGGGGGTTCACTTCTCATGGATCTTTCCCTAAAAACTGGATGGAATCATTAAATCTCTATCAGCAATATGTTTTATTAATGGCAGCTGTGAAATGAAGGAGTATTCTGGGATTTAATTATTAAACACCTATTCTATGTAACTCCTTATTAGAGCTCAGTGGTGTTCCATCTGGGGGATCCCCCCCACGATCATACAATAGAATAAATACTTGGCACATTTTATTTTTTACATTTTTCCATATGCTTACATTTGTAATTTGAATGCAAACCACCATATAACGCTTCAGTCTAAAACACGACCTTCATCAGATACAGATTGCCCAGGAGAATCAGTCCGTAGAATGCCTGAATTATAAAAGGCAATAGCGTCAGTAGATCGATCAGAGCGGATCCAGTGGGACTGTAATAGCCCTGCCAATGCAGTTACTACAAAATATTGTGCTCCTATCAAATTGTTATCTTTTCATAGAGCTTAATTACCTCTGTGCGCCATCTACTGTCCATAACTGGTAGTGCAGCTGTATATTATATGCCTAGGAAGGGAGGGTTTGATTGCTAGCCAATGAGAATTGTTGTTTCGTTCATGTTAGTCCTGTTCTGCCCCAAGGTTCCTAAATCATGGATGCCTGAAAATCCACACAAAAGGGAAGTTTAACTTATACTCCCTCTGACTAGAAGTAGAGTTGTAACTAGACACAAGGGGCCACATTTATCACTTGTTTTTTCTGTTGTTTTTGCGCCTTTTCGTTTAGGCGCACCGTTTTTGCGCCATTTTTGCGATTAAACGTCAAATTAGCCGCGCAGCTAAAATAACCACCTTTCCCTCATCTATCGTTCAATTCCAGATGTTTTGCTGCGCCTAATGATATTCATCACGTGCGACTTTTGCATTTAGGCGCAAAAACACTCCAGCCCGGAGGTGGCGTTATCTGAGAAGAAAGCACTGAGACCCTTTGCAGAAGAGCTCATTTCTAGCAGCAGAGCTCAGCCAGACACTGGAACATATAATAGATACATTAGATACACTGCAGACAGGAGCTGCAGACTCTATTTACAGTTCATCACCTTCTATTTACAAAACAATCTGCAAAACGTTGAGCTCACAGCAAGAGCAAGAGAAGTTTGCACAAGTTTGCAGAAGCTTGCAGATACTACAAACAAGTGTCCCCCATGTAATTCTGCACAGTATCACCAGTGTCTGAGGGGGATACTGTGCAGAATTACAGGGGTGCAGCAGGAGACCAGCACTGGGGGATCCCCTCCAGGAGAAGCCACTGCTGAGGAGGTCACTGGGTGCTGGGTGTCACACACCTGGGTGCTGCTGTGAGTGTTATCTTCATTCTGGGCTGTGGGAGAAGCAGAGAGGAGCTTGCAGCAGGATCACATGTAAGTGCCTGAATCTAACATTGCACCTAAACTGCGCCTAAACTGTGTTAAAGTAAAGTGATTAATAAGAGGCAGAAAATATACTTATCACAGATGGTTGTAGCTTGTGATAATTCTGGCAAAACAGTGCGCCCGAATTTAGGCGCAACTACTACACTTAGGCGCACAAAAGTGATAAATGTGGCCCAAGGTCTACAGACACCAGCCTTCAGCTGCTGTCTTTCCTGAGGGCAATCCTCCCTCCATCAGGTTTGCAGCTTTGTATCTATACAGAGGCTTCTCTAAAATTTATTGCCAAAGCAGTTTCTACCTTCTCCAGCCCCAGGTCTCTGAATCTGGGCTGTGGGCTTACTTTATCAGACTGCAAACAACCATCTACCTTGGATAATGGCAAATAGGATCCTTACTGTAGCCTGTAATTTTTGCTGCTTTGAAGTTCTGGAATAAAGAGACTGTAAGTTTGATGTTCTACATCTTGTCTACATGTGTGATCCCTGGCTGCTGTTAACATCACTGGCCTCCCCTTTACCATCTACCTACCAATCCCTACATCACACATACACCATGAATCTCAACCAAAATAAACAGGGTTGGCAAATGTCTGTACATATATATATATACAGCAACTCCGCTTACTTACAAATCACCAAACCAAAAACACAAAAGATAGAAGCTTGTGACCAAAAAATGCATAGTAAAAATTATTATCTTTATTAATGTAATAACTGGAAACAGTACAGCACTGAACGACACTTTGGAAAGATAAACTGTCAGCATAAGTATGTATTAGTGTCAATAACTGTGCCAAAGACATATGATTACAAGCACAAGGTATGCAAAAAACTGTGGGCCACATTTATCACTTGTTTTTTCTGTTGTTTTTGCGCCTTTTCGTTTAGGCGCACCGTTTTTGCGCCATTTTTGCGATTAAACGTCAAATTAGCCGCGCAGCTAAAATAACCACCTTTCCCTCATCTATCGTTCAATTCCAGATGTTTTGCTGCGCCTAATGATATTCATCACGTGCGACTTTTGCATTTAGGCGCAAAAACGGGCGCAAAAACACTCCAGCTCGAAGGTGGCGTTATCTGAGAAGAAAGCACTGAGCCCCTTTGCAGAAGAGCTCATTTCTAGCAGCAAAGCTCAGCCAGACACTGGAACATATAATAGATACAATTAGATACACTGCAGACAGGAGCTGCAGACTCTATTTACAGTTCATCACCTTCTATTTACAAAATATTCTGCAAAACCTGAGCTCAAAGCAAGAGCAAGAGAAGTTTGCACAAGTTTGCAGAAGCTTGCAGAATTTTGCAGATACTGCAAACAAGTGTCCCCCATGTAATTCTGCACAGTATCACCAGTGTGTCTGAGGGGGATACTGTGCAGAATTACAGGGGTGCAGCAGGAGACCAGCACTGGGGGATCCCCTCCAGGAGAAGCCCCTGCTGAGGAGGTCACTGGGTGCAGGGTGTCACACACCTGGGTGCTGCTGTGAGTGTTATCTCCATTCTGGGCTGTGGGAGAAGCAGAGAGGAGCTTGTAGCAGGATCACATGTAAGTGCCCGAATCTAACATTGCGCCTAAACTGCGCCTAAACTGCGCCTAAACTGTGTTAAAGTAAAGTGATTAATAAGAGGCAGAAAATATACTTATCACAGTTGGTTGTAGCTTGTGATAATTCTGGCAAAACAGTGCGCCCGAATTTAGGCGCAACTACTACACTTAGGCGCACAAAAGTGATAAATGTGGCCCTGTATGTACAATTAGACAGGGTTATCCTAACAAACATGTCAGATTAGGGTAGTGAATCAGCTACCTGTGCAGTGCCTGCCCCTTCCTGCTATAGTGCCTGCTATCCCTTTCTGCAATACCCTCAATGGCCCTGCCTGGCATGGACGAGGACTGTTCCACCTGGAGCAAGCGATCATGACAAGTCTAGCGCTAGGCCAGACCAAAGCCAGCTACTTATGTACCAGGCGAATCCATATCCCCCCTACCAAAAGGTCAGGCCCGGTGGGAGGACATTGCAGGACACTACCATTTCACAAGCCTGTGATGTCAGCTCCTTTAATTACTTGGTCGGTTTGCATCACGGTATCTTTCAATTGAAAGAAGCTGAGCTGCAATACCAAGCAGAGCCTCTATACATTGTATGGCACTGTGCTTGGTGAGTAGTGATGTGGTTAGTATTAGAAAGACCAGGGTGCTAGCTTATGTGCTGTGATCTCTTAAAAAAGAAGACATAAATAACCCACTTAATAGGAGATACCCCCAATTTATGTCCCCTATCGCTTATAAGCACTCAGAATGTCAGCACCCACTGTTCCAGTGCTCCACAGCTCTATATCACATAAGGGCAGCTGCAAAGGCTGACATGTTTTTTTGCTGATGTAATGATTGGGGAAGGTGAGTGTCCTGCTCTTGTTTTACAGAAAGCAGGAGAACAAATGGACAGTACAACTGTACATTGTACTGTGCTGATCTGGTGTCTGCAGATACCTGTAGACCTTGACAGATTATTCAAAAGTGTAACATTCTCCCCCAAAAAATCTGTAAAAAATCTGACTGAATAAGCATTACATTATTTTATTCAAATAAATTAGCATTAATATAAATATAACTTGGTCAGTTTTCACTGCTATGTCAGCCTCTCATAGTACAATGCCTAATGAAGTAGATATAGGAGGTGTGTATATGTTGAGTTCTCATTATTTTAGGTTAGTTGGTATATAGACTCCTCATGTTGTGCTCCGATCCTAAGATGCACAAGTTTCTCAGCTCCAATGTTTTTGATCATGTCTGAGCCAGTGGATAAAAAAAAGTTTAAACCATTCTTCAAATCCTTTGTTTTCTTCTCTTAACGATTCATTTTTTCTTGTCTTATTTTATTAAGATTAATTTCTTGATGCTCATGAGAATAAAATGTAGTTGCAACACAACCCTTTAATCTGTTCAAGGTTAAAAATCGAATTTTTATATGAACCCAGTATGGTTAAAATTATTACATAAGTATCATTCAATGGTAAATTGTTTTAAAGGGAATTTGTCATCAGGATTTAACAATTTCACCTAATGACAGGTTCCCATAGCCTTTTCAATAGTAATTCTCCATCCACTTTTATATGTACCATTAATGGTTCCACTCACTTTTAAATGAAGATAAAACTAAATCTGGTTCCCTGACAGCAAACTGCATCAAGTCATCATCATTATCTGCTCACTGCTCTTACAACTCTACTGACTGCTCCCTCATCCCCTCTTGCAGACTTGAGCTGACAGATTTTTTTGCAGCACAGGGTCAGCTCCTGTTTGCATGAGGGAGGGAGAGGAGGGAGCAGGGAGTAGAATTGTAAGAGCAGTGTGCAGATAATAATGATGACTTTATGCAGTTTGCTGGCAGGGAACCAGGTATACTTCTATCTACTTTAAAAATTGTGCGGAAGCAGTAATGTTAATTATAAAAGCCGACAGAGATTTAGTATTAAACAGCGTATGGAAATCTGTAATTTGGTGAAAATGTTAAATCCCAATGACAGATTAACTTTAACTGGAGCTTTACCCTTCTACAATGCATTGGGTTTATGCATGGCTCCTTATGGACATATTAGAAGTCTATTCTAGTTTGATGGATGCAATGTAAGGAAGCACAAGACGGACATATATAACAGGATCTGCAATAGAAACCGGGAGAATTTATTTTAACTTTTTAACTGGAAAATCAAAACAGATTGATAAAATTGTGGAATATGTAGAGCAGAGGGTTCATAACGCTGAGATTTGACCTGAGTCTTGCATAAACTCTCATTGCCAAAGAAAATTGGGCTAAGGCCAATCTGGAGACCTCTTTTTATGCATAGACAAACGATGCCTCTCAGGTACACAAGTGACTCACAAAAAGTTAGGAATATTTGGCTTTTGGAAAACTTTAAAAATTCACAATGCAGTGATATTATATCATGCAAGTAGGACATTTACCGTAAGTGAAATCATGAAATGGTGATTTTCTCATCTCTAACTATTTATTGAGACAAAAGCCAACAACAGTGGTGGGTATATCACCAGAAAAATATCAATGTCTGAACAACTTGTCATCACTTAAGCATTAATTAAAGCTGACAATGATGTCTAAGGCCCCTTTCACACTTGCGTTTTTCATGTGCGTTTTCTGCGCGTGCTTTTGACGCGCAGAACTTGCATTGCACTCTGACCCATTGTAACCAATGGGTCTTTTCAGACTTGCATTTTTTTTTCACGCGCACACGTGTGTTTTTTTTAACGCGCGTCTAAATCTCGGCATGCTCTACTTTTTCAAGTCACGCGCGTGAAAAATGCACCATACAAGTCTATGGAGATGCATCAAAAACGCATCGCACTCTGAGACACATGCAAGTGCAATGCGTTTTTCACGCATCAATTGCCATAGAAAAGATAGAGCTCAGACCTGAGTCCTTTCATCTGCACATGAAAAACTCATTGAAATTGCATTGAAAACGTGCGTGAAAAACTGAGACACTGAACAAATTCTGACTGAAAACTGATTGAACTCTGATGAAAAATGTCAGTTTTTCACTGACCAAAGCCTGATCGCACCCTGATCAGACTCTGACGTGATCTGCAACGCAAATGTGGAAGGGGCCTTATGCTAATCACACGTCATTAGTTGTCTTCTGTAGGAGCATCCAACTCTTCTATAAGAGAAGCCCGCAGGTCATTGAAGGTTGAGGAATACATAGTTCCAAGCCTTACCATAGCGACTCCATTGGCTAATGGGATAATTCCATAGGGTTTAATTGAGATTCTGGTCTGGTGACTGTCAAGACTATGCCATTTGAGCTACCTCAGCATCCAGCAACCATCCCCTAATGAAGCAATCTCAATGAGTTGGTGCATTGTCATCCATGAAGATAAAATGAATTCTGTATTGGTCATGCAGAGGCACAATGACTGGATTAATGATCTTATACAAGTAGTTTAGGCTTGTCACTGTACCATTCTAGAAGTGTAATACCTGTCCACACTCTAACATTCCCACTGCAACCAAAGGTTTGTTTGGTGACAACAGTGGCTTATACTTAGCGCTCTCCTTGACATATCCAACATCATTGGTGGCCATAATTTCTGTTCAGTGTGAAAAAAACCTTTATCACTTAACAGCATTGAGGCTCCCTGGTCCCTTGTCCAAAGTAGATGCTCCGTGGTCCATGCATAATAATGATGCCAGTGCCTGGTGGTGTTGAGGGTCATCTAGCATGCATATCATATTGATGTTAATGTTTTTTAATGGCATGATGGATGCTACTCACCTTTGCTTGAATGTGCCTGGAGGTGTGTTGCATCTATCACTCGGTTCTACAGAACATTACTTACAAAGAAATGCTCATCAGAGAGGGAAACGACCAAAGGACATCCACTTCTATTCTTTCAGTCTCTTTATAGCAACCCTGATGACACTTTGTGACACTCTAACCTCCTGAGAACATCATGAAGCCAGGCAATGCCGAGGTATCATTGATCAATTGTTAGGGGCTGTCTTAGACTCATGGGGGCTTATTTACTAAGGTCCCGCAGCCGTATTTCCGTTGGGTTGTTCAACGTTTTTGGGGATCGTGCCGGGGATTGTGTTGCACGCGAACGGATTGTGGGCACCGGCGCCGAATTTCATGCGACACAAATCGAGGGGCAGGTTGTCGGACCATCCGACGTATTCAGACAACGCACAGGATTTAACATGTCAAATTGTGTCGCAAGACATGCACTTACATACACCGGGAAGAAGAAGGTGAACTCTGGCGGACCTCAGCGAGGAAGCGACACATGCAGGATCTCAGGCGCATGATCTTGGTGAATCGCGCCGGACTTCATCCTCGTCGGACAGTCCGGACCAGGTATCGTGACAGGAACGCATAAGTAAATGTGCCTCATGATGTCAAAATGTGGACAGCAAGATGAGGAGGGCTGATTAAATATTAACTCTAATTGAACCAGGAAATGTATTGAACGATTCATAGAATTCACCATTTGTTGTTAATCTTCTTATTAGAGAATGGCAGGTTGTGCAAAAAGTAAGGGAACATTAAACACTTGGATATGCCCATTCAAAAGTTTAGAGAAGGTCCACAATTAGTCTACCTGTAAAGGTTACAGTGAATTTTAGGTTCATCCTGAGATTTCACTCACAAGGCAAATATCCGTAAGTAGTGTGTACCACTGGTTCATTCAATCATTCAGGGTGTTGATGTTGTACCATCTGTTATCCCTCTCAGCCAATCACCAGAGGCAAATTCTAACTCCTAAGGGTGCTGTCAGATGTTAGCGTTTGGTTCCGTTATGAAATGGAATCAAAGGGTATGGTGTCGAGCCATGGCTGAACATATATGTTATTCTATGCAAACGCATGGCGATCAGCATCCGGTGTCTTGTATTGTCTAAAATGCTAGCCCGCTCCCTCACTGATTCTGACATTGTAACCCTACTGAAGAGAACTTCTTAAGGAGGGGTAAGGAGCAAGGTTGATTTCTCTTAGGCCAGCATCATTCTCACCCCCTCCTTCCAGAGGGAGTGGTTAATGATGTAGCAGGGCTGAGTAACACAAAGCCACTCTCTCTCTTTGTCTCTCTCTCTGACCTGCTCCTCACTACATCCTCAGGAATTCTCTTTAGCCTCACAGAGGTCTCTCTGTAAAGGTTCCAGCAAGGCATTGTGTAGCATTTCCTACCCCTAATAACGACCCCTGGGAAAGTAAAGGGAGCTGTATATGCAGTGAGACCTGTCAACCAGGAACAGGGATGCAGGGCAGTGCAGGGAACAATGAATATGCAGGACTCATTTACTATGATTCAACTCACTACAGGTGAGTTGCATATAAGCATAAAAATTTGATTTTTTTTAACATTGCAGCCATGAAAAGGACAGGAAATTCCCGGGTTACATACACAACAGGTTCCATAGGTTTGTTCTTAAGTTGAATTTGTATGTAAGTCAAAACTGTATATTTTATAATTGCATGTCCATCCAATTTATGCCCCAGTGACAATTGGAGTTTCAAAATTTTTTGCTGTGATTGGACCAATGATTATCAATAAAGCTTCATTACAGACACCTTACTTCTAATCATTGCAGCCTTGGACTAAAGTAACATCCAGAGAACTTCACCAGACGTCACAGGGGGCATAGGGAACCATTTTTAACTAGGGGTCGTCGGTAAGTCGTGTGTCCTTAAGTAGGGGACCGCCTGTATTTCTTTTGATTGGGTTAATTGGAACGTCAGGGTCCTTTTAAGTCTTACATAGCATCACTTCTGCATTGGAAAGTTACAGCAGTGTTATTATTTAAGATCTGTTTCCTTGACCCATAGTGTAAATCCATGCAATTTTTGGATTAGAGTCTGGAGCTCAGATTTGTCACTCTACATCTCAGCTAATTAAGCTTTTTCAGAGTCACAATCTCTTCTCGAATAATGCACATTCCATGATTGTTTTCCTTTAAGAAATCACAGCACAGAAGCTGAATCAGAGCTTCAAAGTTAATTGAGATCTTTGTGCGAGCGCTTAGCCCATACACCCGTATGTTTAGGAATTCCAGCCAATTTACATTTCCTCCATTTGCGTAAAAACAGACGACGGAGGTGAACGTTTCATGGCATTTCCTGTGTCCCCAAGACATTGAAATAAATGACATTAAACACGAGGCTGCTCCGCTAAGGGTCTAAATGGCAGGTGCCGGGAGTAGAGTAAATATAGAAATGGAGCTGTAAGCACTGGTTCTCACAGTATCCAGATCCAGCAGGAGTGGAAAGCACTAAATGATCTACGTCTTGTGATATGACACTTGACTGGTATAAAACTTCACTCAAGGACTCTTGAAGAGAACTTGGTTCTTTACTGGAAACAGTTATTTTATGATTCTTAGAATGGAGCATGCTGGGTAATAAGATTACTTTCATGAGGATTCGAAATAATTTGGAGGATGCATTCTGGGAACATTATAGCCGGATACATAAGGAAGTTATGACAATAATATGAGAAGAGCATAACAAGATGTAATCAAATATGTAGGAAATTAAAGGGTCCAATATCTGTATTTATCAGTTGATAAAAAGAGAGAATGGTTCAGGAAGCAGACAGATGCTACAGTATAGTGGTCAGACAAGGTTACTGCAGATTATTCCCCATTCATTTCAATAGGATCTACCTGCAGTGACTCTATTTCTGCCACTACACTGAGAACAGAGCTGTCTCGTTCATTAACTCGAATCTATGGTGGTTCTGGGTGTTGGACCCCCCAATGATCTAATATTAAGGCCCTATCTTTATCATAGGGTTTCAGTATTTTGAGCCAAGAAACATATTTCAATTTGAAAGCAACATTATCCTGTTCAACAATATCATTATGTAACTCATAGTATCATAGTATATAAGGCTGGAAAAAGACGCAAGTCCATCAAGTCCAACCTTTAAGAATTAAATAAATGTTTTATCCCCATAACCCGTGATATTTTTGCTCTCCAGAAAGGCATCCAGGCCTCTCTTGAACATGTACATAGAGTCCGCCATAACAACCTCCTGCGGCAGAGAGTTCCATAGTCTCACTGCTCTTACAGTAAAGAACCTTTGTCTATGTTGATGGTAAAATCGCCTCTCCTCTAGGCGTAGAGGATGCCCCCTTGTCCTGGTCACAGGCCTAGGTATAAAAAGATCTTTGGAGAGATCCTTGTACTGTCCATTCAGGTATTTGTACATTGTAATGAGGTCTCCCCTGAATAATCCCAAATTTTGTAATCTGTCATTGTATTCTAATCCCCCCACTCCCCTAATAATCCTGGTTGCTCTCCTCTGCACCCGTTCCAGCTCTACTATATCCTTTTTATACACTGGTGCCCAAAACTGGACACAAAATTCCATGTGTGGTCTGACCAGCGATTTGTATAAGGGCAAAACTATGTCTTTATCATGAGAATCTATTCCTCTCTTGATACATCCCATAATTTTATTTGCTTTGGCAGCAGCTGCCTGGCTCTGGTCACTAAAATTAAGTTTACCATCCACCAATACCCCCAAGTCCTTTTCAGCTCCAGTTTTACCAAGTAATTGACCGTTTAGAACATAATTATACTTTTTGTTTCCATGGCCCAAGTGCATAACTTTACATTTATCTACATTAAATATCATCAACCATTTCTCTGCCCACTCCTCAAGCTTCCACAAATCCCTCTGTAATGCTAAACTATCGACCTCAGTATTTATTACTTTATACAGCTTAGTATCATCTGCAAATATTGAAACTTGACTGTGTAAACCCACTACAAGGTCATTAATAAAAATATTAAAAAGAAGTGGCCCCAATACTGACCCCTGTGGCACTCCACTAGTAACCTCAACCCAATCTGAGAATGTGCCATTAATGACGACCCTCTGTTTTCTATCACTAAGCCAATTACTTACCCAAATACACATATTTTCTCCTATTCCCAGCAGTTTCATTTTATATACCAACCTTTTATGTGGCACGGTGTCAAATGCCTTTGAAAAGTCCAGATATACAACATTCACAGCGTCCCCCAGATCCAGTCTTGAACTTACCTCCTCATAGAAACCAATCAGATTAGTCTGACAGGACCGATCTCTCATAAACCCATGCTGATGCTGGGTTATAAGGTTGTGCACAGTGAGATACTCCAGGATAGCATCTCTAATAAACCCCTCAAATATTTTCCCCACCACAGAAGTTAGACTCACGGATCTGTAGTTTCCAGGATCGCTATTTGATCCTTTTTTGTATATTGGTACCACATTTGCTATGCGCCAGTCCTGTGGAACATAACCAGTTCTCAGTGAATCTTCAAATATTAAAAATAACGGTCTGTCTATCATGGTACATAGTTTATGCAGAACCCGGGGGTGTATGCCATCTGGTCCCGGTGATTTATCTATCTTAGTGCTTGCGAGGCGGTGCCGTACCTCTTCCTGGGTTAAACTGTTGACATTCCAAAAAGAATTTACATTATTCCTCATTGTGTCTTCCACTTGACAAAATAACAATTCTCCATTTTGCCTTTGCCCTGTTATTCATCATCATCGAGATTTATATACAATCTGACAACTGAGGCTGGAGGTGAATGGTAAATTTAGATACTTATGTCTTGGATTCTATAGCCACTAGTTCTGGTACCAGACTAAAGAAGAGAATTTTATCTTTAAACTTTTACAGGCCTGTGATTCTATAATCTAAATTCACAGGTATATTCACAGTTTTCTTATCATTTCCCGATGACGTGGAATGGGATTCTTTAGGTAAATTGGGGAGATTTCACAGAAAGAGGTAATTTTAGAAATGACATACCCTACCAGGGCTGCTAGTTTAGTGGGGTAAAAGTAGGTGACAGGTTCCCTTTGTGCTGGAAAAACAAGTGGGGTAAAGCAAGCTGCTCTGATAATCATGATAAATACTGTTATATCGAGAAGTTGTAAAGAAATTTAAGGCTGGTGGTAAATGGGGCACCCTTGATGTTAGCAGATTTACCCAGGGATCACTCCGAGACAAGGGATCTCAACCATAAAACTCACAGTTTGTTTATTCTGGAACACGGCAATGGCCACAGCAGTAGGGAACTAGTCAACTGGTTCCAGGTCACTGGCTGGATGGTGTTTGGCAGATGTTGCTCACACTCTGGTATAGGCTGCAGATTGCTTTGTAGTACTCTGGTTGATAGCGCAGAGTCCTGCAGGCCTTAGTTGTAGGCTGTGGATCTGGGCAGCAAACCTCAGACACATGTGCTTCTTATTCCATCCTGGGCAGAAAGAGAGCAAACTTTCCAGCCACAAGAGGTTATATAAATTCCCGTAGTGAACAGAACGGCACTCACTTTTCTCATGGAGGTTTGGGTAGTGCCTGTTCTTCTGCATCTTTCTATATTTGTTTTATAAATTCCCCTTGTCAGTTGGGAAGCTAATTATCCAACCAGCACCTTTGTACAATATAAAAACCACAAGACATTTGATTGGTCGCAGTAATCAACACTCCGCTTCAGGCAGATATTATACAGGTGCATTACCATTTCCAGACACTGAAGGTCTCACTTAGTTGATCAGGCTCATAGATTCCTATTAAATCTATGGGAGGTTTTTTAGTTTTGCAACACTGCGTCGGCAGGGGTGTTGCACAAGGCTGATTCCAATTGGCCCACAGTAGGAAAAAATTCCTTCCTGGTCATTGAGAGCAAACAACCATGCTGATGATTTGAAATGTAAAGTATGTTATAACGTTTCTGAATTTTTCCTATGTATAATTATAATTTAGTTGATAAATGTCTGGCCCTAATGATTATGACAATGGGGTCCCATATTACACAGTTGTATGGACCGACAATGGCCCATGCATTCTGCCACTCATGTTTATTGGACTGATAATGATCATTCATACACTGGGAAAAACCCTAAAAGAAGCACTTACCATGGAACCATGGGCTTTAATGCTATGTTCACCCGTAGTCTGGAAATAGACTTTCTGTAAATTGGATGGTTTGATATGTGAGGTTTTTCAGAGACATAGTAATAAAAAGTAAGAGCCTATTCTGTAGATGTCAGCACTGACCTTCAGGACTATTCCTTAATAACTATTATAGTCAATAAGTTTCAGTGAGTTCTGGAAAACTGGCATCCCTTCAAGCTGCTCATTACTACATATATAATGCTGAGGAATTTCCACTATAAAGTAGAACATTTCAGATAAAGGGATAAGCCAGTTATTCCGAATGTGTTCCTGGATGAATGCAGATTAGGACGTGTCTCAGACCCTACTTATGAATGCAGCAGCCAGGGGCCGTCTTATTCTCTGTTTAACTGGCAAGAAATTGCTTTGCTAAATGCAGAAGAATAATTTCAAGGGTTATTAACGTCTCAAAGTTATTCATTAGTAGTGCGCAGTGTATGTGCCTTTGTGCTTGGGGTAACATAAACAATACGGGGATAGGAATATAACATTCATGGATAAGTGAGAGGTTTGTACAAGGTTTACTGCTCAGTGAGTCCCTCTCACATCAACCTCTCTGTATGGGGTAGGTTTATACAAAGGGCAAATGGCTAAAAGCTAAATTGTAGACCCAGACTGTTGGTTATTTTGTCAAAATCTTTATGGCCGAACCAAACGATTTTTGACCAACTATATGGTATTCATAGCGAGTGGCCATGTGGCCAATCAGGGCAGGAATAGGACTTTTTGCAGATGTGTGAATTTAGCCTTAACAGTACAGGAGTCACTGAGAGCAGAGGATAAGGGCTGTGGGGTACTAAAATGTGAAGAGCTAAGAGCACAGCAGTGTTAGGACCTGCTCTTAGTGCGCTTCAACCTTTTTTTTTCCAATGTACTGTATATACTTGAGTATATACATTTGTGCCAACCCATGACCCCCAGTATATAGCCAGCCCATGCCCCCTGGCATATAGCCAGCTCATGCCCCCCCCAGTATAAAGCCAGCCCATGCCCCCCAGCATATAGCCAGCTCATGCCACCCCAGTATAAAGCCAGCCCATGCCCCCCAGCATATAGCCAGCTCATGCCACCCCAGTATAAAGCCAGCCCATGCCCCCCACCAGTATAAAGCCAGCCCATGCCCACCAGTATAAAGACAGCCAGTGCCCCTATTTATATAGCCAGCCCATGCCCCCCAGGATATAGCCAGCTCATGCCCCCCCCAGTATAAAGCCAGCCCATGACCCCCCAGTATAAAGCCAGCCAGTGCCCCTATTTATATAGCCTGCCCATGTCCCCCAGTATATAGCCAACCAGTGCCCCCAGTATATAGCCAGGCCATACCTTCAACTTACAAGCCCCTAGTATATAGCCAGCCAGCCCCCTGCTCCCCAGGAAATAACCATCCAGCATCTGCCCCAGGTAGCACTTAAAAAAACAAAGTCAAAAATCACCTTTCTGGCGCCCCCTGCAGGTCTTCTCTTCTTCGGTCAGTCTTGACTTGAGTATAAGCCGAGTTTGAGGTTTTCACCACATTTTTGTGCTGAAAAATCCGGCTTATATTCGAGTATACAGGCGGTCCCCTACTTAAGAACACCCGACTTACAGACGACCCCTAGTTACAAACGGACCTCTGGATGTTGGTAATTTACTGTACTTTAGTCCCAGGCTACAATAAACATCTATAACAGTTATCACAGGTGTCTGAAATGAGGCTTTATTGTTAATCCTGGTTCTTATGACAACCCAACATTTTTAAAATCCAATTGTCTCAGAGACCAAAAAATTTTTGGCTGGGGTTACAATAATAAATTATACAGTTCTGACTTACATACAAATTCAACTAAGGAACAATTCTACAGAACCTATCCTGTACGTAACCCGGGGGACTGTCTGTATACGGTACTCAATGGCAGTATGACTAAACACTAAACAGTGCTGCTAAAAGACTTTTATTTTCTATAATTTAAATCTGTATAGAAATGTAAAGCTAATTTACCCCCCACCATCTCCAGGCGCCCCTGAAGCCTCCTCCTCGTTGTAGATCCTTGAGCAGTGGTTGTCCTACGATCCCCTAGCATGTTTTTGTACCCCCCCTAAAGCCTCCTTGAGCTGTAGGTCCTTGAGCAGTGGTTGTCCTACGATCCCCTAACATAGTTTTGTACCCCCCTGAACCCTCCTTGAGCTGTAGGTCCTTGAGCAGTGGTTGTCCTATGATCCCCTAGCATGTTTTTGTACCCCCCTGAAGCCTCCTCCTCGTTGTAGGTCCTTGGGCAGTGGTTGTCCTACGATCCCCTAGCATGTTTTTGTACCCCCCCTGAAGCCTCCTTGAGCTGTAGGTCCTTGAGCAGTGGTTGTCCTACGATCCCCTAGCATATTTTTGTATACCCCTGAAGCCTCCTTGAGCTGTAGGTCCTTGAGCAGTGGTTGTCCTACGATCCCCTAGCATATTTTTGTACCCCCCCTGAAGCCTCCTTGAGCTGTAGGTCCTTGAGCAGTGGTTGTCCTACGATCCCCTAACATATTTTTGTACCCCCCTGAACCCTCCTTGAGCTGTAGGTCCTTGAGCAGTGGTTGTCCTATGATCCCCTAGCATGTTTTTGTACCCCCCCTGAAGCCTCCTCCTCGTTGTAGGTCCTTGAGCAGTGGTTGTCCTACGATCCCCTAGCATATTTTTGTACCCCCCCTGAAGCCTCCTTGAGCTGTAGGTCCTTGAGCAGTGGTTGTCCTACGATCCCCTAACATATTTTTGTACCCCCCTGAACCCTCCTTGAGCTGTAGGTCCTTGAGCAGTGGTTGTCCTATGATCCCCTAGCATGTTTTTGTACCCCCCCTGAAGCCTCCTCCTCGTTGTAGGTCCTTGAGCAGTGGTTGTCCTACGATCCCCTAGCATATTTTTGTACCCCCCTGAAGCCTCCTCCTCGTTGTAGGTCCTTGAGCAGTGGTTGTCCTACGATCCCCTAGCATATTTTTGTATACCCCTGAAGCCTCCTTGAGCTGTAAGTCCTTGAGCAGTGGTTGTCCTACGATCCCCTAGCATGTTTTTGTATACCCCTGAAGCCTCCTTGAGCTGTAAGTCCTTGAGCAGTGGTTGTCCTACGATCCCCTAGCATATTTTTGTACCCCCCTGAAGCCTCCTCCTCGTTGTAGGTCCTTGAGCAGTGGTTGTCCTACGATCCCCTAGCATATTTTTGTATACCCCTGAAGCCTCCTTGAGCTGTAGGTCCTTGAGCAGTGGTTGTCCTACGATCCCCTAGCATATTTTTGTACCCCCCCTGAAGCCTCCTTGAGCTGTAGGTCCTTGAGCAGTGGTTGTCCTACGATCCCCTAACATATTTTTGTACCCCCCTGAACCCTCCTTGAGCTGTAGGTCCTTGAGCAGTGGTGGTCCTACGATTCCCTAGAATGTTTTTGTACCCCCCCTGAAGCCTCCTTGAGCTGTAGGTCCTTGAGCTGTGGTTGTCTTGACCTGCCCAGAACCTTGTGCACTATTTATGTATACACTGGATTTGGTCCAGGGCTCACTTTATGGGCTGTGGACGTGTAGAGGATGTCCTCAAACTACCTATACTTTACTGTGTGGGCCGAGGGGATGGTTATCATGTGAAGTCATACTGTAATATTATGCTCCTGTCCTAATTTTAGAAGGTGTGTTGGACTAAAAGGTAATAGTATGAAAAGTGATCTTCCTAATCAAAGGATAGGGTTCATGGTGCATGGCTTCCTGGTAATAAAGCTTTACCCTTGAAGCAATTTCCTAATAGACTTATAATAGCACTTGTGTTCAATATCAGCAGACAACCTTGGTGTCTGTAGTAAGCTGGGAGGCCGGGACCATCCATCTATTACTCATTTTTATGACTGTCTGTAGTTGGAGGCTTATACATTGCCTACACACATAGATGGTGGGGGATGGGAGGTCACATACATTACCAATTCAGGTTAACTCTTCCTGCCAAGCATATGTGATACAAAAGATAGATTTGGAAATTGGTATCTTATTTATTAAAGGGTATAGCACTAAAGTCAGAGGTGGGATTCATTAACAGTTTTTCAGCTATAGAATAGGTACAGGGTGAGATCACATATCATGATACATTCCGTTTCAATGTACATTGGTATAGTGTTTCACCTACAAAAGGATGGTATCGCAGGAGAGAATAAACAGGATTCCAATCTTTAACAACAGGCTCTTTACTGGGAGCGAGAAGTCTTTCCCATTGCGTGGCACAAGAAAAAAAAGCTGCCTA
Source organism: Engystomops pustulosus (assembly GCF_040894005.1). NCBI lineage: Eukaryota > Metazoa > Chordata > Amphibia > Anura > Leptodactylidae > Engystomops > Engystomops pustulosus. Next base: position 176,643,889 of record NC_092415.1, on the reverse strand, counting down.
CTTTAATTAACAATTCCAATATTTAACCCCTTAACGACCTGGCCCTTGTCATGATTCAGGATCAGTGGATCATCTGAACCACCGCAGGAGGTGGTACTAGCCGACTCCCGGGACCGGAATCTAAGTGGCACCTGGTCTTCACCAGAGCCTGCCAGAAAGCTGGTTGGACTTTCTGGGGCAGGGTGCCACCAGGTCGTTCCGTGGGTGCAACTAGCCCGCGGTGGCAACCGAGGTCGAGGTACCTTAGCAGGAGACAGTCTACTGGTCAGGTCCAGGCACAAGGTCAGGGCAGGCAGCAGAGATGCAAGGTCAAGTCCGATCTGGGGTCAGCAACGGGAGGTCCAGGCAAATGGGAACGATAACACAGGAACGGACAGGAACACACAGGAGCACGGGAACAGGAACACGGAACAGGAACGTAGGAATACACAGGAGCACGGGAACAGGAACACAGGAACATACAGGAGCACGGGAACAGGAACACAGGAACACGGGAACTCAGGAGCAGGAACACAGGAATATCGCAGGAGAGCTTTCTCTAAGGCGTAGGCACAAAGATGCGGCGGGGTTTGCAGAAAGGGGCAGGCTTAAGTAGAATTCCTAAAAATGGCCAGTGCCAACTAGCGGTGCGCTGGCCCTTTAAATCTTTTGAAGCCAGCGCGCGCACCCTAGTACTCATGAAAGCGCGCACACAGCCGAGGAAGACAGAGCAGGAGCCGGGACATGTAAGAAGCGCGGACGCCGCGCCAGCGGGGGGAAAAAGGCATGGGTGGGCTAGCGACCTGCAATTTGGGTGAATCTATAACTTTTTATTTTTCCATGTAAAGAGCTACATAAGGGCTTGTTTTCTGCATAGCAAATTGCACTTCATAGTGATGGTATTTATTATTCCATGCCGCGTACTGGGAAGCGGGAAAAAAAATTCCAAATGCAGCAAAAATGGTGAAAAAACGAATTTGCGCTCTTTTCTTGTGGGCTTGGATTTTACGCCTTTCAATGTATGCCCCAAATGACATGTCTCCTTTATTCTTTGGGTCGGTACAATCACGGGGATAACAAATTTGTATAGGTTTTTTAAATGTTTTCATACATTTACAGAAATTAAAACCTGTCCAAAAATTCTTTTTTTATTTTGCCATCTCTGGCGCTAAAAACTTTTTTATACTTTGGTGTACGAAGCTGTGGGTGATGTCATTTTGTGTAACTTTTGATGACGTTTTCAATGCTACCATTTTTAGAACAATATGACCTTTTGATCACTTTTATAGAATTTTTCAAAATGCCAGAAAAGTGCCATTTTCAAATTTGGGCACTATTTTCTGTTAGAGGGAAACGCAGTGAAAACCCGTTATTATATTTTGATAGATCGGACATTTTCGGACGCAGCGATACCTAATGTGTTTATGATTTTTACTGTTTATTTATATTTATATCAGTTCTAGGGAAAGGGGGGTGATTTGAATTTTTATGGGGTTTTTTTTCACTTTTTTTATTTTTACTTTCACTATTTTTCAGACCCCCTAGGGTACTTTAACCCTAGGTTGTCTGATCGATCCTACCATATACTGCCATACTACAGTACTGAAATTGTTATAGGGTTAGTGAAGCTTAGTTGGTTTTGGATATTAATGGTATCATGAAAGATTTAGCCAATTTATTCTTTCAAAAGAAAATTAGACATTTCTTCCGAGAGTAAGAACAGTTATTCCCACATTTCACCATGAATCCATTTGATTTTTGCAGGATATCTGCAGGTCTTGGGATATACTTGGGAGAGATAAAGAGAATCTCTCTTGTTTACTTATTGGATTCATTTCTAGGTTCAGTGTCCCTTTAACTAGGACTCTTTTTATCCCCATTAAACTACTACTATCCTTACATGACACAGTAATTCATGTTTCTAGGTTCTAAGGGACAGATCTCAGGCAAAATCTGACTCTTCTCTTCTTCATTTGGCTATGAACAAGATTTTTTTATAGGTAAACAAATGAGATTTAAGGCTACATGCACACTGCCTTTGCCCGCGATACCGTAGCACGGCGGGCACATGGCGGCGCACGGGGAGATGAGGAGTTGAGCATTGCTCACCCCCGCCCCTCTCCATAGGAACATATGGCGCACAGCGCCGTAACACGGCAAAAGATAGGACATGTCCTATCCTTTCCCAGGCTACGGAGCGGTACGGTGCCGCACGTGTGCTGCACCGTACCGCTCCCATAAGCCCATAGAAGTGTATGGGGGACGTATATCGGCCGTATATACATCGTCCGTATATACGTCCCCCGTACATGTGTGTGAATGTAGCCTTAATGGTGTAAAATCTGGTGACAAAGTCCCTTTAAGCATATACAGTCAATGTAATGTAGATGCCCTACAACTAATTATCTTACAGAGCATCTAGGAAAACATTCCCCTACAACAATGAATACATTGTATTCTTACTTTGAAGCAAAGTAAAGTGGAAAAATAGATGAGATGTGGACTCATTCTTTATTACCGTAGATATACTGCAGCTATGACATTCATTTCCACATGTTATGATGGAAAATATTCCATTGTAATTTTAGACAGAAATATGTGACCGTCTCCTGCTACATAAATTGCTGTTACATCTCAGTCGGTCCTAATACAAGTCGAGTTTTAATCATGGTCATGCTGCTCCTAGGGAGAAGGAAAATAGATGCTGAATTTTCTTCCAAATTCAAGGAGACTGTTGGAAAGGTTACACTAATTCTGTATCTGATTCGATAGATAAGAATAAGCCCACGGAGAGCTAAAAGCAATCTCCAATCCGGAACTTGTTAGGGCTCATTTGCATTGCCAATGTCTTAAATACTTTTGTCATATTTTTACATTTTTTTGTATACATGATTCTCTAACAAATACATATTAATTTAATATGCAAATCATTTGTTTAAAATTTCTTGAAATGATCTAGGTCTTACTGAAATGTACTTAAATGCAATCTACCTTCAAAATCAAGCATGGTAATCCCATAGATCCAGGCACTGTAACTATGGTAATGGTCTTATATTTGTTATCCTTCATTCTAAATAAATTTTTACAATTATGTTAATGATGAGCCAGAAGTCCATGTTGTTACCAGAACCCCTCTTTGATGTAGCTTCAAAGGCTGTAGCTCTGTGCAGGAGCACATCCCCCTACCACTATGTTCTGAAACTCCCTCTGCTTCTGTGAGATTACAACAGGCAGAGGGAGGGGAAGGTCCTGAGGGAGAAGAGGGGAAAGGGGAGACAGTGTAAAAGCCTGTGAATGCAGAACACTGAGGGGCTGTGGTCAAAAAACCCAAAGCCCTTCTGGCTCATTAGTATAATTTGAAAGTTGATTTAGGAAGAAAGAAGGCTATGGGTAACAAATATAAAAAGATTACAATGCTTTGCCTCGATCTATGAGTACCGTATTTTTCGGACTATAAGGCGCACCATCAATAAATACCTGCTACAACGTTTAGGTTCATATATAAGGCACACTGGATTATAAGGATGAATGACCAGCAGGTGGCAGACCTGTACACAGTTCAAGACAGCTGTTGTCTGTAAGTACAATTCATATATTAAGTGCACCTTTGAATTTTGAGAAAATAAAAGGAATTTTTGTGCGCCTTATAGTCATAAAAATACAGTAATGCCCCTTTTACACGAATGTTATTTTCCTAGGTCAGCATACTCAGTAGGTCCATTTTTATGTTGTGTTTTGGACTTGTTCTTTGTCAGTTTGTTCATACCTCGTCCACAAAAATTGTCCGTATGTCATCCAAGTGTCATGTGATGATTTTCTGGTCATATGTGTTGTATCTAAGCAATGGAATGAAAAAACAGTCTGCAAAAATGGACGAACCTGAATGCAACCTGCAAAAATGAATGCCCCATAGATTTTAATGGGAAGGCAGCAGCTCCAAATTCAGCTGGACATAGGACACGACTTATACAAAAAAACAGTCAGTGAGAAAGAAACCATTAAAGAACGGAAAACGTAACTTATTTGCAAGTTCAGGTCTGCAAAAAAGGAGTGAAAGGGCCTTAGGCCGGTGCCACATGCACCGCTTTGTCTGCGTTTGAAAACGCAAACGCAGACAAAGCCGCGCCTACCGGGGCGGCCCGTGGCGGCCCGATTGAATCGACGTTTCTATGGAAACGCCTGCGATCATGAACAAGCCGGTGTTTTGCATTAAATTAACGCAAAAAAAAACGGCGGCTCGTTCCCGATCGCAGGCGTTTCCATATTAATGCCGATTCGAGCGGGCCGCGGCCCGCCCTGGTAGGCGCGGCTTTGTCTGCGTTTGCGTTTTCAACGCAGACAAAGCGGTGCGTGTGGCCTAAGTGTTTATTATGTTTTTATTTGGTCATAGATTTCCTTTAAGATCTCTACAGAATCGCAGATCTCAGCTTTTCCTCACGTGAATATGACTTAGATGGAAACAGAAGCCAGTAAGGTTTTACACACAAAGTATAACTCAGCGCTTGTGTTCTGATAAATCTAATGGGGATCTTCTCCTCTTATATTCTGCAGCCTCAGGACTGTCCTCTTCCCCATCCACTCCCACACAAGTGACCAAGCAGCCCAATTTCCCTCTGGAATCCTACAAGCATGAACCAGAACGTCTGGAGGCCAGGCTCCGCTCATTCTCCTCTCCGCCGGACACGGGCCAGAGGTTCTCCCTACCACATCTACCAGTTACTGTGACTAAATCTTCCCTGGCGACTTCAACGCTTAGCGCTACCTCAAAGACGGTGAGTAACCCAAACATCTAAACAGGTTTCCTCATGTGATGCAGAGGCAGTTGTCACATGCTCCAAGTTTATTGGATGTCTCCGAGGGTGCGGTCACACAGTGGGGGACATTTACTATGGTGTTTCCGCCAGTTTTGTGGCCCTCTCACCGCATGTTCTGCTCTCCGACCAATTTATTAGCTGGCGAGGCCAGAAAAAATGACTTTTTCCGTCTGCTCCGACTCTTCTCCGAAAAGGGCTTTGGCGGAGTGGAAACTCAGACACAATTAATATGTGTCGCAGCCCTTTTTGGGCGCTGTAAACTGGCGGAAAGTAGACCAAAAGAAAACTGGTCTAGCAGGGACTGTTGGACACATTTCTGGTGCTCGGGACAGATTTTGGTCCCAGGGACAGAAAATAGTCTCGGCGCCAGAAATGTCTCTGCACAGCTCCACAATATTAAATGTGTATCTTCTTTCTGAGAGCAGGTCGGTAACAAAGCCAATGCAGACAACGACACTTTAAGTAAATGTCCCCCAGTGAGTTTTGGTTGTGTTTTTCATTGCGTTTTGAAACGAATTACAACACCTGAGATGAGGGGATTTGCCTAATTACATTACTATAAACATTTGCGTTTACAAATGTTAACAGAATGCTATATAAACGTGCTGTTAACATTGTAAAACCAAATGTTGAGGCCGCGGTCACACGATCCGCTAGGCGTCCGTTCAAAACGCGACGCTAGCGCACAGGGGGCGGTCCTCGGCCCGAACGCACATGCGTTAACAGGGAAACGCATGCGATCGGCTTATCAATCGCATGCGTTTCCCTGTTAACGCATGTGCGGTCGGGCCGAGGACCGCCCCCTGTGCGCTAGCGTCGCGTTATGAACGGACGCCTAGCGGATCGTGTGACCGCGGCCTAACAGTAATGTAATTAGGCAAATCCCCTCTCCTCAGCTGTTGTAATGTGTTTCAAAACGCAATGAAAACGGAACCAAAACACAACCTGTGACCCTGAGGGTGCTTTCACACGTTGCGCTTTTGTTGCCTTTTCATTACATTTTAAAACGCATTACAACAGCTGAGGAGAGGTGATTTGCCTAATTACATTACTGTTTACATTCTTTAACGCTATGTTAACGCATGCACCGATCGCGGGTGGTAACCTTTTCTTTGCCGGCGGCAAAGTCGCCGGCAGCACTGAAAGTATTGCAGCGCTTGGGCGCCGCCAAGTTACCTCCGATCGTTGCTACCCGGTCAGTTGCCATGACAGCCTCTGGTCTTCGTCTGACCCAAGGCTGAATGGCTTCTGCATATTCGTTACAATGAGCCAGTGGTCACTGTAATGAATGTCATGCAAAAACTCCATATACTGTGATACAGTTGTTTTGCATTATATGGTAGGAACGATCTGACTATCTAGGGTTAATGTCCCATAGATGGTCTAAGAAAGAGTGAAAAAAAAAAAAAAAAAAAAGTTTAAAAAATGTAAAAAATTAATTAAATGCTAAAAGTTCAAATCACCCCCCTTTCCCTAGAACTGATATAAAATATAATAAACAGTAAAAATCACAAACACATGAGGTACCGCTGCGTCCCAAAATTCCCGATCTATCAACCTCTATCTGACCTCCGAGACGGGAAATGTTGCACAGTCCTCAAAATGGTAGCAATGAAAACGTCTGCTCATTTCGCAAAAAATGACACATCACACAGCTCCGTACCCCAAAGTATGAAAAAGTTATTAGCGTCAGAAGATGGCAATTTTTTTTTCCTTTTTCGTTTAATTTTTGAAAATGTATGAAAACACAATAAAACCTGTATAAATTTGGTATCACCGCGATCGTACCGAACCAAAGAATAAAGTAGAGGTGTTATTTGGAGCGAAGAGTGAAAGTCCGAAAAACTGAGCCCACAAGAACATGCGGTTTTTTCAATTTTTCCAGTACACGGCATGGAATAATAAGTAACATCACTGGAAAGTAAATTTGTTACGCACAAAATAAGCCCTCACACAGCTTATTGAAAAAGTTATGGATTTTTGAAGGTGGAGAGCGAGAAATAAGCGAAAAAACCCTGCGTCCTTAAGGGCGCGTTCACACGTTGCGTTTTGACCTGCGTTTTCATTGCGTTTGAAACGCATATATAACAGCTGAGGAGGGGTGATTTGCCTAATTACATCACTGTTAACGTTTCCGTTTACAAAACGCATAGTAAACACGTTGTTAACGCGCACGTTAACAATGTGTTAACGCATGCGTTAACATTGCGTTTACCAACGTAAACGGTAATGTAATTAGACAAATTACCTCACATCAGCTGTTGTATATGCGTTTCAGACGCAATGAAAATGCAGGTCAAAACGCACGTGTGAACGCGCCCTCGGCTGGTGCCACAATTAACGCAAACGCAGACAAAGCCGCACCCACCGGTGCGGGCCACGGCCCAATCGCATCGGTGTTTCTATGGAAACACCTGCGATCGGGAACGAGCCGCGAGTGTTTCGCGTTAATTTATGACAAAATAACGGCGGCTCGTTCCCATAGCAACGCAGATGCGATCGGGCCACGGCCCACCCTGGTGGGTGCGGCTTTGCCTGCGTTTGCAAACGCAGACAAAGCGTTACGTGTGGCACCAGCCTAAGGGCGCGTTCACACGCTCCGCTATCGTCGCATTCATAACGCAACGCTAGCGCACAGTGGTCGGGGCTCAGGCCGATCACATATGCGTTTCCCAGGAAACGCATGCGATTAATAACCCGATCGCATATGCGTTTCCCGCTAGGTGTCCGTTCATAACGCGACGCTAGCGCACAGGGGGAGGTCCTCGGCCCGAACGCACATGCGTTTCCAGAGAAACGCAAGCGATCGGCGCAACAATCGCATGCGTTTCCCTGAAAACGCATGTGCGCTCGGGCCCAGGACCTCCCCCTGTGCGCTAGCGTCGCGTTATGACGGACGCCTAGCGGTACGTGTGACCGCGGCCTGGGTGATGCCCCACATGATGTTTTTGGCCCCGTTTTAAGCATACGTTTTTAGTCAGTTTAAAAACGCATCCGTTTTTAAAACGCGACTGTATATGTCCATTTTTCCCAATTAGTCAAAAACGTATGAATTTTCAAACTGACCAAAAACGCCATGTGTGGCATCATTCTAGGCCTCTTGGGTCCAGTTGCAACCGCACCCTTTGCACTCCCTCCACACCTGTCCCTGTATTACATGATGATGTGCTACTAGTAGTAGGTGTAGAGATCACTTCACAACACTAGGGGGTGCTAGTTCAAATTGACAATAATAATAATAATAATAATAATAATGCAATTCTTGTGCTCGGTCAACAAATACAGTAGATTTTTTCTTCTGCTGCTTTAAAGTAAACAGCCACATATTCCACAAATCCCCTGCACCGTGGGACACACACAGAGGCCCTAATATCTGGTTGCGCCCATCCTCACCCTGCTGTTTTACCTACTATGATCCTGGTATAACTGACTCATTCACCATATTCAAGAAGTCACTGAATGGAACTCTCAGGGCTCGTTCACACGTTACGTTTTGGTTGCGTTTTCATTGCATTTGAAACGCATATACAACAGCTGATGTGAGGTAATTTGCCTAATTACATTACCGTTTACGTTTGTAAACGCTTTGTTAACACATGCGTTAACATCGCTTTTACGATGCGTTTTGTAAACGGAAACATTTACAGTGATGTAATTAGGCAAATCACCCCTCCTCAGCTGTTGTATATGCATTTCAAACGCAATGAAAACGCAGGTCAAAACGCAACGTGTGAACTATAACGCGATGCTAGCGCACAGTGGGCGGGGCTCGGGACGATCGCATATGCGTTTCCCGGGAAACGCACGTGATTAATAACCCGATCGCATGCGTTTCTCTGGAAATGCATATGGGATCGCCCCAAACTCCGCCCCGTTCATAACGCGACACTAGCGGAACGTGTGAACGCGCCCTCAGGGCGCGTTCACACTTTGCGTTTTCATTGCATTTAAAATGCATTACAACAGCTGTGGAGAGGTGATTTGTCTAATTACATTACTATTTACATTTGTTAACGCTATGTTAACGCATGCGTTTAACATCGCGTTTACAATGCGTTTTGTAAACGCAAATGTCAACAGTGATGTAATTAGGCAAATCACCTCTCCTCAGCTGTTGTAATGCATTTTAAAACGCAATTAAGACGCAAACAAAAGCGCAACGTGTGAACGCGCCCTCATTATTAAAGGGGATGTCCCTAAATTTTAACTAGCATCTGATCAGAGGGGACAGATAGCATGTGATTTTATTTTAATGAAGCAATTTAATGTCTACCGATAAATTTACCGATTTTTGCAGGGGGGTTTCATTGATTTTCGTATTTCAGTAAATACGAAATTGTATTTTTTCCTACTGGTGGCCACTAGAGGGAGCAGCAGCTGTATACTGTATCAATAAACTCAACACAGTCCATAGGGGCATGGACAGGGGCTGATCCTATCCTCTATGCTGAATTGTGAAATATCCTGATAGGGGGGGCCCAGAGTCCTGCGCTGCTTCATGTAGCATCTCATAAAACGCTTTTTTTTGCAATGTTATATTTATCTTTATATATTGCTGATACATATCTGTACTGCTCGGCAAAAATAATAGAAAATAAAAAAAAAACATTAGACGAATAATTTGTATTGAAATGTTTTATTCCCTTTAAGAACTATTTTTATACATTACCTGCATCAGGATGTAAGTATTATTGTTATCCCCCAATCCACTGGATAACGAATAACAATCCGATTGGTGGGGGTCTGACTGCTTGGATTCTCCCCCCCCCCCCTTCCCCGAAATCTGGAAAGCAAGGGTCCCTTTCTCACCAATGTAAAGGACTTTATTAACAAATTACTGTAAAATAACAAATGTGTATGGTAAAGCTGCCTGATGCTATACTACATTCGCACACTGCGTTTAGAAACGCAATTCAAGCGCAGCGGAGAGCGGTTTCCCATCGCAGATGCATTTAGATCTAAACGGAATTGCACAACCTGTGGTTCTCGCTCCAGATCACATGCATTTAGGGGTAAACTCCACTCCGTTTGGCTTGACTTGTGTTTCAAAACTCAATCTGCGCTTTACTAACTGCATTACACGTGTTAGGTGACAGTTCACACAGCACCGGCATCACCAGGGCGGAGCTTCCCAACCAGGGCGGAGCTTCCCAACCAGGGCGGAGCTTCCCAACCAGGGCGGAGCTTCCCAACCAGGGCGGAGCTTCCCAACCAGGGCAGCTCAGAAGATGAGCCCCAGTCCCCATAGTGACAGCCGACACCGGCTCTTGTTTGTGCGCTGCAGAAAACGGGCGGGGCATTTAGTCATTCTATTCTCCATTGGTCCGAGCCGTTAATGCCGCGAACCAATCACAATCCTAATTTTGTTAATCGCCCAATAGGCGTCACCGTGGGAGAGTGAAGCTCCGCCCCGGCCAGACAGGGCAGTCCCGCGCTGCTGGTGGAGGGAGAGGAGGTTTGGTGCTGTTGCTCATCCCCGCTCTCTGCCTTCTCCCCTCACAGGCTCTCGGCACCATAGAAGGCATGCTGGAGAAACTGGAGCTAGAAGATGAAGGTACGAGCCCGCCGCGTCCTGTGTGTGGTGCATGGAGCTGCCTCACCTGCTGATGGATGTGCCGCTAGGTACCTGCCCCTGACGTGTAGCTGGAGGCCCTGCTGCTGCCTGTGTATAGCAGCTCCTTATATACAGGGGCCCAGCTATACACCATTGCCGTGCCTATGGATAGCACTGCTGAATACACTGCACATCACTCCCATCCTCCTCCTATCATGTCAGTATTCTCATCATTGCCTCCTGTCATACCAGTACTCCCATCATTGCCCCCCCCCCCCAGTTGTGCCAGTACTCCCATCATTGCCCCCCCCCCCCAGTTGTGCCAGTACTCCCATCATTGCCCCCCCCCCAGTCGTGCCAGTACTCCCATCATTGCCCCCCCCCCAGTCGTGCCAGTACTCCCATCATTGCCCCCCCCAGTCGTGCCAGTACTCCCATCATTGCCCCCCCCAGTCGTGCCAGTACTCCCATCATTGCCCCCCCCAGTCGTGCCAGTACTCCCATCATTGCCCCCCCCAGTCGTGCCAGTACTCCCATCATTGCCCCCCCCCCAGTCGTGCCAGTACTCCCATCATTGCCCCCCCCCCCAGTCGTGCCAGTACTCCCATCATTGCCCCCCCCCCCCCAGTCGTGCCAGTACTCCCATCATTGCCCCCCCCCCAGTCGTGCCAGTACTCCCATCATTGCCCCCCCCCCCAGTCGTGCCAGTACTCCCATCATTGCCCCCCCCCCCAGTCGTGCCAGTACTCCCATCATTGCCCCCCCCCCCCAGTCGTGCCAGTACTCCCATCATTGCCCCCCCCCCAGTCGTGCCAGTACTCCCATCATTGCCCCCCCCCCCAGTCGTGCCAGTACTCCCATCATTGCCCCCCCCCCAGTCGTGCCAGTACTCCCATCATTGCCCCCCCCCCCCAGTCGTGCCAGTACTCCCATCATTGCCCCCCCCCCAGTCGTGCCAGTACTCCCATCATTGCCCCCCCCCCCCAGTCGTGCCAGTACTCCCATCATTGCCCCCCCCCCAGTCGTGCCAGTACTCCCATCATTGCCCCCCCCCCAGTCGTGCCAGTACTCCCATCATTGCCCCCCCCCCAGTCGTGCCAGTACTCCCATCATTGCCCCCCCCCAGTCGTGCCAGTACTCCCATCATTGCCCCCCCCCCAGTCGTGCCAGTACTCCCATCATTGCCCCCCCCCAGTCGTGCCAGTACTCCCATCATTGCCCCCCCCCCAGTCGTGCCAGTACTCCCATCATTGCCCCCCCCCCAGTCGTGCCAGTACTCCCATCATTGCCCCCCCCCCAGTCGTGCCAGTACTCCCATCATTGCCCCCCCCCCAGTCGTGCCAGTACTCCCATCATTGCCCCCCCCCCAGTCGTGCCAGTACTCCCATCATTGCCCCCCCCCCAGTCGTGCCAGTACTCCCATCATTGCCCCCCCCCCAGTCGTGCCAGTACTCCCATCATTGCCCCCCCCCCAGTCGTGCCAGTACTCCCATCATTGCCCCCCCCCAGTCGTGCCAGTACTCCCATCATTGCCCCCCCCCCAGTCGTGCCAGTACTCCCATCATTGCCCCCCCCCAGTCGTGCCAGTACTCCCATCATTGCCCCCCCCAGTCGTGCCAGTACTCCCATCATTGCCCCCCCCCAGTCGTGCCAGTACTCCCATCATTGCCCCCCCCCCCAGTCGTGCCAGTACTCCCATCATTGCCCCCCCCCCCAGTCGTGCCAGTACTCCCATCATTGCCCCCCCCCCCCAGTCGTGCCAGTACTCCCATCATTGCCCCCCCCCCCAGTCGTGCCAGTACTCCCATCATTGCGCCCCCCCCCCCCCCCCCCCCCCGTCGTGCCAGTACTCCCATCATTAAGCAACCTCCCACCCCCCCTGTCGAGCGTGCATGTTATAGAGCAGGGGCAGGAACCCTGTGATTTTTGCTATTTCTGTATTCACAGTCCTGCAGGTAAGGCCCCATTCAGACTGCCGTATTCTGATCAGTATCTTCCATTAGTATTTGGAAGTTACACCAACAAACTTACTCTGTGCGTAGGAGATTGAGAACAGATACTGGGTTCAGGTCAGCAGGTCTGGGTTCAGTCGGTAAATCCTCGTCATGTACAGGGTCGGTCAGGCAATACCTGTTTGTGGGAAACGGATCTTACGGTTTTTCTCCGTTCAAGTTCCATTCCTGGATTTTTAGCTTGTAAATAATACTGAAGGAGATACTGATGTCTGAATGGGGGCTAAGACTGTCAGGTGCAGATTACATCCGCTCACCAGACTCCTAAACATCAGAAAAACCACTCGTCTGAGACAATGAGGGGGGTTTATTAATTTATTAAAACCTGAATGTGCACAAATAGCTGGACAACCCCTTTAAATATACCAGTGTTATATGAGCATCTTCATATGGCAGATGTAGCAGAGCTGAATGCCGGATGAGTTAGAGGAGTAGCAGAGCTCTGCTCCATGTGTGGGGTAGAGCGGAGCGTGCGGTGAATATCCCGGGATAGTGACACCTTCCCTGAGAATCCTGACGGCCGCATGATATGACAGGTTTAGGGCACAGAATGTCGGTGCGGAGCATCAATGTTCTGCGACCCCCCCCCCCCCTTCCTGTTCTGCCCTGCAGATGGCAAAGCCCCCGCCACCTCACCCCAGGGTACAATGTGGCCAACTTGTCTGAGCTGCTTTCTGCGCAGTGATGTCATTGACAGTCGGATGCCAGCAGTGAGTCAACATTTATCACGGAGTGGGCTCTCACCGCAGCTCCGGCGGGTCACGGACTGACTTGGGAAATAAACTCTGGAAATGTCAGGGCTAGTTTCACCTCAGGGGGGCAGCTGTATGTGCCAGACGTAAACCTCTCCCGGAACATCACCCACTCCTGTTCACTGTTACTGTGGCTGCAGGGGCGAGATCCTAATGGCGAATATGAGTAAGGCGATGAGTCTGCCGGTATCTGGCTGCAAGTCCTCGCTGTTACCTACAAATTAGGAATCGATAGTGGGATGGCGCCTTGTGCATTATTATTTGGCACTTCTATCTACTGTATTAGAGGCATAGTAATAGACAAATGCTTGCAATGCAATTGCCTCATATATTATCAAGCGCTGCTCATCCCTCCCCTCTCCATAGAAAATAGTCGCAAGTCTGTTCTTACGGCCAAAGATGGAGTATGTTCAAATTTTTTTTTTTTTCCGGCCACAGCACAGTGAGCACACATTGTGCTTACCCTACCAAGCCTGAGCACCGCAGACGATGATGGGGGAGGTATATTCTCTTTCCGGCCGTATATACGCCCCCCCCCCCCCCATACATCTGTGTGAATGCAGCCTAGTTAGGCTGCGTTTACACGTGGCAGGGGAGAGGAGATTTGTCTAATTACATTGCTGTTGACGTTACATTTACAAAGAGCAATTTTAACGAATGCATTAACTTGGCGTTGTTGGCATTTTGTTTAATGTTAACATGCCATTAACACAATGTTAACATTTTATTTTGCGTAACTTAACAGCCGTGTCCTTGGCTAAATCTGCTCTCTTCGGCTGTTGTATTGCAACGTAAACGTGACATGTAAACGCAGTCTCAAAAGGTGTTAGAAGTTCCAGAAGCAAAGCCCTTCCCACCTGTAGCATCCAAAGGCTACAAAGTTTTACAGGTGAGACTGAGGGTGTGTTTACACCTGGTGTTAACGCATGCCTTTACAAACTCCTGACAACAGCTGAGAGGGGAATTTCCTAATAACTTGGCTGTCAACATTGCCATCAGGCAAATCTCCGCTTCTCAGCTGCTGTGATGCGTTTTGAAAACACATGCGTAACTGCCACGTGTGAACACAGCCCTAAGGTTGGAGAAGACAATTGCTTTTAGCTGATCTTCAGCTGCCTGGAAAACGCAACATGTGAATGCGGCCTGAGAACACTCCGCTTCACCTGCTTACACACAAGTTATAGGTCAATGTAGTCATTATATTCATCTCCTGACGTCTGTATGTATATATCTCTATATCCATACCATAGAAATACGGACACTAACAGGCCTGATACTTAGACTTCTCGTCCCAACATGTTGACGCTGCCAAGAACGACACATTCTTCCTTCCTCGCGTAAATGAGATTTTATTAAGATTCTCCAAAATGCCCAAGAGCGTTTTGTAATTGAAGGGAATCTGCGCTCCTGGAATTGAAGATTGATTGCAGGAAATCCTCCAAAATTCTCTCCAATTTAGATAAAATTGTATCCTGAGCTCGTGTAAGGTGAAGGCTCTTGTACGTTACCGCGTGTGGCGTGTGGCTCACATGTTGCTCCCTGTGAGGGGCGATTTATAGCTTTCTAATATTTAGGAGTGGGACTTCTGAATGCAACCTGGCAGGACTCCTAGGAGAGACGGCAAGAGTCCTGGGTACCCCTTCTCCCCCCCAGTGATAGGTCATGAGTATGTGATCCGTCACGGCCCACAATGCTCAGCTATTCAGTCTCTATCCATTGTATAGTGGTCATGTTAAGGAACTTCAACTAAACTCCTATACATGTCTATAGTTGTTGAATTGATGTTCCACAAGAATCTGGATGCATATTATGGGTGTGGGACCCAACCACCTGCGTATTGATGACCGATCCTGAGGATATGTAATCACTTGTAAAATTCCTTTATGATGCAAACTTGGTGCCTTTTTGCGTCTTTACCGTGCGTTTGGCTTTCAATCAGTTTTACTTCATTTTGGGAAGTGTAAGCACCTGTGAAAGCTTTAAAGGGAACCTGTTACCAGAGACCTCATTTTGACTAAAGACAGCAGAAGCCCATCACACTTGCCTTGCAAATATATTGTACTTCAAAGGCAGAAATAATTGTGTGTTATAATTTGCCTTGCACTCTGACAGAATCCGTTGTGTAGTCCCAGGGGTTGGGCTTTGGTTTGGGTGCACTAAAATAAGTGACTTGTCTGTGCTGCAAACTGCTCAGCTCTCGGCCCCCACCTTTGTGCTCATATACATCTCCTCCCTCCTGCACCTTCACAGAGCTCACAGGCTGGTGAGCTGACATCAGTGGGAGAGGGAGGAGCTGTGCAGGAGCACAAAGGTGGGGGCCAAGAGCTAAGCTGTCTGCAGCACAGACCTGTCACATATTGTTTTTTTAAATGCATCTAAACAGAAGCCCAACCCCTGGGCCTGCACAGAGGATTCTGTCAGGATGCAAGGTAAGTTATAACACACAATTATAATGTAATGCAAATGCTTAGAGGAAGCAGAAAGGCAGATTTGCACTGCAGGTGTTATGGGCTCCTGGAACCTGTCTATAGAGAAAATGAAATCCCTGGTGACATGTTCCCTTTAATACAGCTTCATACACTTCTAGAAATGAAGGCATATGTACAATCGCAGCAAGGATGCACCACGTGACCGCACCCTTAGAGTCCTATTGTCCTCAGATGAGTCATGTTTAGAGGCTGCAGAGGGAGTATCCCTTCAGAAGCTCTTATCTTTGACTCTGTATTAAAGTTAATCTCCTCCAGTCTTCCAGATCATATCAGGCTTGTGGTTCTGTTATGTTTAGAACTGCTAGACATAGTTGGAAATGTGAGGAGACTATAAAGTTGTAGTCTTTATATTTGACTCCTCTAAGACAGAATCTCTACTCATTTTTACATGACTTTGAAGTTTCACCCTTTATCTATAAAAAACAAATCTCCTCCACTAAACAGGGAAATCTATAAAGGACTTATCATGCCCTAGGATCAGTAGTTGGAGTAAAATATGTTGACGGGTTCCCTTTAAAGGAACACTGGGCAAAACAGACGGTGCGTTATGCTTTATATTGATGATGATAAAAAATGCATGGTAAATGTGGAAAACCCCTTTAAGTCTTGTTTCTTTAAACTTTCCATTTCTGCCCGCCGTTCCCTGAGATGAGTCAGCTTCTCCGTGAACCTTTCACGCTCTAATTCATTACTGCCCATAGGGACGCAATGCAGATTATCAATATGCTAGGATTGCTGGATTCGGGTCCGAACTGTGCCAGGAGGATCCTCGGCGGTGAGAGTGGAGACTTATTTACCGGCTCGTCAATATGTATAAATCCTGTGCGGGGGATAATGGGAAGGCTTTATGTGTAATCAATGGGACTGGAGAGGCTGCGTATAAGTTAGAAGTCCCTATAGATCATGCACGGAAGCTGCCTGTTTAATGTATCCACTGCAGAGACGTGAGGCTCCTGAAACATTGTGACGACACTCCAGCTGTTGGCTGAAGTGGATTATTGGCAGGGTATACTAATGGAGGGTGTGGGATAATGAGCGGCAGGAGCAGATCGCATTCCGTAATACCCTGTAATGTGATCGGGGCAGTTGCGCAGTTTGCAGTTAACATTTCCTGCAAAATTTTGTGATCATTACAAATCCACTCAGGCGGTGGAGTCTTGTCCTCAAAATTTTACCCCATTAAACTAATAGTCCCCTCAAGTAGGGTATAAAATTTCTTCTTTTATATAAAATCTATCCCATATAACAAAAAAAAGCTTCCAAAGTATCAGATTAGTCACTTTAAGAGGCTGCAGGGGGAGTGTCACTTTATACGCTCCTATCTTCCATTCTAAAGCTCCTATAAACATGCTGGTGTCATAGAAAAGATAAGAATCTCATCTTTCAGGTCGCCTCTGGTTCTCTGAGCTACAGAACTGGAGATACATGTAGTTATAGATAATGATCCATTTCCTGCCTATATCTCTGGTTCTGTAGATCGTAGAACCACATTCAGATGTGATCTGAAATCTTGTCTTTAATGTGTTTCTACCTGATATAGAACTGAAGATGGGGACGTCTGAGGTCACTACTCCTTCAGTCTCTAAAAATGACTCTTCTCTGCTCATTTTTCTCATGACTTTGGAGTAGATTTTTTTTATATAGGTGAATGGGTGACGATTCACATAAAAGCGGGAATTGTAGAAAGGACATTTCATACCCTACCTGAGGGGGGTAGTAGTGTAATGAGGTAAAATCTGGTGACAGGTTCCATTTAAAACCACAGCGGATACTATTTTGATGCGGTCACTTTTTTGATCTGATGGGAAAGTTTGTGTTTAACCTGTTGAGCTGCTCCTAGCATCATGGGTGAAATATATTACTGACTGAATCCAAGTTGAAGGTCACTTAGCTCTGAGATTTACTTACCTCTTACTTTACCATATAACTTGTATTTATTATTGTACGGAGATCCTTTTCAGGGTTTGGTTTAAAGTCTGAGCAGAGTGATTCTGGGCTCTCGCTGGGGATGGAACTGTCTGGTTTTACCTGGTCATGTGTAAAGGAATCCTCCTACTCCCTGCGCTTTATTCTGCTCTTTATGCTGTGGTAGAGGAGAAGATATGTCAGGGGAAGTTCCCAGGTGCCTAGGTAAGTCACACTGGCTATGCACACCTACCTTCTTGTGGGGTGGGGGTTAGCCAGCCATAGGTGTATGTAATGGGGTCACAGACTTGAAGTGGGGAGGGGCAGATTTTGGGGAGAATAGCCAGAGGGCCTCTGGCGGGGGCTTGTTCCCTCTGCTCCTTCAAAACGCTGGCATGATCCTCGTTGCATGTGAATAGGAGAGTTGAAAGGAATAGCCGTCTGTCTGAGAATGAAACCTTAAAGGGATGTTCCAGTCATAAGCATTTATGATCACTACCAGTTTGATAGGGGACTGATCACTTGGACCCCTACTGATCACCTGTTACCACAAGGTCAGTGGGAGGAGTTTAGTAGAGAATAAGCCCTCCCCCGCTTTATTTGACTTTTTGTTTTTGCAGGAACCGAGGGGGAGGAGGGGATGAGTTGCCCTAATCTGGCCATCAGCAGGGGCCTAGCAGTTGGCATCTGTCCCCCAAACAGACAATTGCTTATTTAAGGTCTTAATACACTTAAAGGGATATTCCTTAAACCCAGTTTCTATCTTGGGCGAAGTTACAAATGTTCTGATGTCATATTCCTGCAGAAATGTCGCACATTTTGAAAGGATAAATACCGTAAGTCTTTTTCGTGGTTAATCTGAACTTGAGGTATGAAAAGTTCAAGCTGCTTATAGACGATATAATTGCAGCCATACATCATATATTTCTGGCGTGTGTCCACAAGTCTCTGTACGGCTCATGTGTGACTGTGAGTCATGTTTATGGACCGGTTGGGTCTCTTTGGAATGTAATGTAGCAGAACGTGATTCCGTGTGTGTAAGGGCGAATTCAGACAAGTAAAGCCGCATCCACGCTATAGCGATAAACTGCAGGGAACTTTAATGGTTAATGATGCCATTTATTTATTTATTTTTTTTAATTTTAAATGCAGACAATTTTAATTTTAAAGTGAGTTTGGCCGTGGAGATGTGATACATTTATTTGGGATTATTCTAGTACACCGGTGTGTGAGATCTCTTCACTAAACACTGCACAGCACCCCCAACGCGCTTCTGTCGCATACTACATCAGTTACTCTGAGGGTTGGGGCTTTGTACAGTGAAGAGATCTCACACACCAGTGCATCAGAGTGCTGCAAGTCCAGCTGCTAATCTGGAATATGATTGCATTTCACAGTCCTGCTGCTACTAACAGCACACATAAAGGTATGGTTACCAGTAGAGATGATCCGAATATCCGTTTCAGATATGTCCCATGCGACCTGGACATATTGTTGGATAAGCTGCAAAACAGCCTTTGTTAGTAGCTACTCCTGATTGGCCAAGGGGACAACCCTAGCCAATCATAGCTATGGCAAGTTGCAAGGGGCATTAATTTGCCGGATTGGCTTTTGGGCAGTTTATCCGGCAATATGTCTGGGCCCCGAACTTGTGCAGGAAATTTGGATTCGCTCGTCTTTAGTCTCGTGGAGCAGTATAAATAACACCCATAGTTTACATACTACGTGCATGGCCCCATTTATTGAATTGTTATCGGCAGTAATACCAAGCAGAGCCACTATACAACTAACGGCGCTGTGTTTGGTGAGTAGTGGACTAGTATTAGTAGAGGTCATGGTGGTGCCAGATTTCAGATAGGTAATCGCTATATGAGTACATGAAACCCCTTTAGTATAACCTCTGCACTACATTACACACTGGAGAACAGTTACACCTATAGGAATGCATGGATACGCATAGTATGCAATGTAACTGTGTCACTAGGTCACGTAACGTTATGTCGGCCTATTGAGTCAATACAGATTCGCGCCAATTATACTTCAGCGGTTTCAATTAACATCTATTGAATTCTGACGAAGGAATCGACTGGAGTTGTGAAACTGGATTTACTACCTAGTAACTTCATCCTGCGAGCGTTCATGCAGAGCGAACTGTGTAGTCAGAAAGAAACCTATAAAAGCGTCTTCCGGTTTATTCTAGCTGATGTGCGGCTGGTGAGGAGGATGGCCTGCCCGTGACCATTACCCAGACCGGAGAGGCCGCAGCAGTCCCTGGCGATGGTGTAATTGTAGGATTGTATCATATTGATGTCCTGTATACAGAATATAATGGGGGATCCTGAATATTTCTAGGGGGAATTCTGCTATGCTGTGAATATGAAATACTGTACTTAAATTTTATTTAATCACTTTTTTACTTAAGGGTAACCTGTCACCAGGTTTTACCCCATTTAACTACTTCACCGCTCAGGTAGTGGTATGACATGTCCTTTCTAGAATTTCCCTCTTTTATGTGAAATCTCACCCATTTACCTGTATATAATATATCTCCCAAATTCAGGCAAATATGACTCTTCTCATCCCATTTTCACATGAGGAGTCAATTTTTGTGGTTGCCGCAGGGGTGGTGACACTTCAGAAGCCCCTTTTTTTTGGTTCCATAGTAACATGCTCTTTGTGTTATATTACAGATAAGAATTTCATATTTTGGATCCCATCGGGCTTATGGCTCTGTAAGAAGCAGAACTGGATTTACAGGCAGTTAAAGAATAATAGGTGGGAATTGGATCTATATCTGCAGATTGCATTTTCAACTACGTCCTTCGCTGCCTGTATCTCTGGTTCTGTAGATCACAGAACCAAAAAGCTGTTGTGATCTGAAAGATGAGGTCCTTATCTTTAATATGGCACTATAATATGGCTATAGAACAGATATGGGCTTCTGCAGTGACACTACCTCTGCAACCACTAACCTTGACTCGTCTTATGTAAAAATTATATATTTGTCTGAATTTGTGATAATTTTTTTTATATAGTAAATGGGTGAGATTTCACATAGAGGGAACTCTAGAAAGGATATTTCATGCTCCTTTTAAAGCGGTTATCAATTTAGTGGGGTTAAAACCCGGTGACAGGTTCTCTTTAAGTAACAAATTATCTGCATGAGTGTAATAAGCTTAATTTTTAATAACCCAGGTTATATGTGGGTCACAAAGAAACCTACCGTATATGACTTTAAAGGGTTTTTAGGCTAAAATTATAGGTAAAATATCTATCGAATGTGTTCTAAATATCAAAAGTTGACGTAACTAGCTCCCCTCCCGCCATATATTGGCTCTTATCAGAAGCTGATTCATTAATTGAGAATGGCACAGAAAGTTGACAGTGCCGTTCTCCAGTGTAGTGGCTAAAGCAAGTCACTGCGGCTAAGATTGCATTGTGATTAATAGGAGCTGATCTGCAGCAACTTGGTCTGACGACTTTATAGAGGAGAGTTAACTGCTTCCCGCTCCATTTTCTTGTTATACACTGATTTGTAGGGGGTGTTGGAGACCTCCAATCCGATATTGAGAGTCTGTTTTATAGATTTTCAATGTATGTGCCCAAGGTCACACGACTACCTAAAGTGCTTATGACTATAGCATCAGACTACACAGGTTGTGGTATGTGACCATTACAATGCATATACATGTCTATAGTAGCTGTGGACACAGGAATATTTTATTATTTACTATTCTCTATCGCTGTACATGTAGATCTCCACTATATCCAGACTGAAGGCTCAGACTACACACATTACTTTGTAGTCTGTTACCATGGAGAAATGTAGATGTGCTGTTCCAGGTTGGAGCAAAAACAAATAAATTGTCTGTTCTGTCTCGTCATGCACAAGATCCTATTGGCTGCTGTAAAATCTTATTGCTGTTTTGGGATTGTCGTTTGACCGGCTGCAGTGTTAATAGTGAACAAAACCGCATTAACCATTGAGAACAGCTTTAATCCATTGTAGCGGCGTCTGACCTCTGGGGCAGGGGGGATTGTGTTCTGCTTGTTTTGTTGCATTCCTCCAGTAAGGACAGACTGCGGATCAGCTGGAGATTTAATTAAATTTGTACCTATCATGTTTCTCGTCTTTTCTTGTACCTAAATGGACCCAGTCTTGCGCTAACTGATCTCATAATCAGTCTGGGCGCAGGTCTGTGCTGGTTCAGTAGTGGAGGTCTGAGGCTGCGTCACACGTTGCGTTTCAATGAAGTTTTTAAACTCAAGTGCGACAAAGAGGGACTTGGTCCAGGTGCATTTTCTTTTCCACTGAAATGCATGCGATTGGGGATAAGCACCCCATGCTTACACGTGATGAGGCCAAGTCCCTCTCCTTTCTTTTTCGAAATGCAGCCTGACACCCAAGCAGCCACTTGCTTTAACCGTTTCCAATTCTGCAGTGCCCGGCCCATAGTACTGCAGCTTAGATCCCTAATTGATTAACTCAATGCATCACAAATGCATTTCTATTGGAACCAGCAGTCAATGGAAACCCATATGTCATCCAGGGCGTTTGCATTGTATTTGTAAATGCAATACAAATTCTGCATGTGGCCGCACCCTTCCTACCGTGCCACACCACTGCAACATAGCTCCCATTCAGCTCCGGCCACTGGTCGCCACAAAATTTCACCAATATCAAAGGCTAAAGAACTGCTGTAAATGTCTGCCCACAAACACCACTAGAGGGAGCTCACTGCATACGGATTTAACGATTCCCAGAACTATAAAAAACAAATTCCCCTTATTTAAACTTCCCCTCTAATAAAGTATTTATAATATTATGTGTATATTCAGCAGAAAACTGAGGAACTAATATCCCTACAGAGTTTTGTGTCAATTACCTTAATGCAGTTGATTTGGATTAGAAATCAAAATTAGATTATCTTGTTGGGGTTATGTAACACAGAATCAATACGGTAGTTTCATCCCTATATGCCAGTGATGGTGAACCTTTTGGAGACCGAGTGCCCAAACTACAACCAAAATCCTTATTTACCGTGAAGTGCCAACGTGGCATTTTAAGCAGTAACTTATTGCTATGTGTTCTTCCACATCTTTCAATTGTATTGGCCGCCTAATGCCACTAATACAGTTGAAAGAAAGAGGGCAAATAGCTTCTCTCCAGGGTCTCTGTACAGGAAGAATGGTGGGTCTAGCAGGATGACCTCCAAAGATAATGCAGTTTTGTCAGCACCTTCTCACTTTTCCCGCAGATCCAAACAGCCAATAAAGTGTTACTTTAAAATAGCGCTGAGAGCAGCATCTCAAAAGTTGCCTGCGACTGTAGAAAGATTTGATCCTGTTTGGTGAACTCTGTCTTTGGATGAGGCCTGAGTGCCAGCAGAAAGGGCTCTGAGTGCCACCTCTGGCACCCGTGCCATAGGTTCGCCACCACTGCTATATGCCATAAAACAATGATGCTGCTTAAAAATGGTCTAAAACCTACAATGAATGGTTTGCATGGCATTTCAGCTGCAAAGGACTCCAGTTTTCTGGTGTACACAGATTGATACATCTCACTCACTGTAGGAATGTGGCCTTTCGGCCGTGTCTTGGACTTAAAGGGGTTGTTCGATTTAAAAACATGCCTGCTTTATTCCAAAAGCGGCCATGGGTAGTGTGTGGTATTGCTAAGTAGCTCCGTTCATCTCTATACTGCTGAGCTGCAATACCAGAAAATCAGATGGTGGTCAGTTTAGGGGCTGTTTTTGGAAGAAAGTAGCCATGTTTTTAAACCTTCTGGCCAATCCCTTTAGAGGCTTGTCCAATGTGTTTTACCTTGGATGGTGGATGAGATTTTACTGTATACCGGCGCAGTGAGTTTCCATCCCACAGTCCAGAATGTCAGTGATTAATAATTATGGGACAACCATCGTCTAGGGTCACTCCGTCTCCTCTGCAGATCTCCTGTATGTATGGACATGTGCTCCCCGGGCTCGTCTCCTGTCACTCGCCTCCTGTTCATATGATTGATCAGTGCGGTGGCTGTGGTAGGAGCCGAGCCGTTTTCTTGCCTCTCTTCTTCATAGGGTTATAAAGAGCCTCTTTCTTTCTATGGTATAAATATAGACCTTCAGCTAAAAACCTAAACTGTTCTATTCAGGGAAATGAGAGGCCGGGTTAATGGTTGGAGGCAAATTAGATTCATGAAGCATAAACCTTCCTGCTAAACAAAAGGACCTTATTTGCTCCACCTCATAAAAACCGAACTGTAATGTATCCTCGTAGCTTTTTTTTTTTTAAAGGGGCATTCCAGAACTTGGATAACAATGGCAAATCGTCTAGGTGATCAATATCTGATTATTATGGGATCTCGGACTAGTACCAAGAGAAAGGGGCTCATCCACAGGAGTATAGAACTGTATTTTTGGTTTTCTTCTGTATGTAGTGGCAGACGGCTAATACTTTTAAAGTAAATCTAAACTTTTGGCAAAATGTTATAAATAGTGCGGATAATAATAAAAAAAACGTTGTAATATACTTTATTAAAGAAATGTTTGTCCTTCTTTTTCCTCTGCCTTTCTTCCTGTATTAAGCAGTTTTTGTAAATCTTTGTTTTGTATCTACTGACAATCTGATAAAGGATCTAATGACTTTACGCCTTTCATACAGTCCACGGAAGGTCTAATCACCTTGGAGAGCTAAATGATTTATTCAGGATTGTACGTAAATGAGCCTGAGGGGCTCCGGGCTCCATAGGTGTTAATGGAGCCCGGAGCCCCTCAGGCTCATTTGCATATAGTCTTTCATCCTGGTGGGGAATCTCTAGGTAGGGTTAATCATTAGCCTCCTTATTGGTCTGAAGTAGACTGAGTTC
The DNA here is from genome assembly GCF_040894005.1 of Engystomops pustulosus. Taxonomy (NCBI): domain Eukaryota; kingdom Metazoa; phylum Chordata; class Amphibia; order Anura; family Leptodactylidae; genus Engystomops; species Engystomops pustulosus. The sequence goes on along the minus strand of NC_092415.1, from coordinate 176,619,522 downwards.
TCAATGCTTTCAGATACATTGCTCACTACAGGAAAAAGAAGCAGCACAGAGAATCTGCTTTCCTTGATAACAGTAAACTTTGGAATACGTTGTCACCTGCTCTATTCATTTCCGAAAACAGTAATTGCTTCCCAGTTAGTTAAACTTTAAAGGGAACATGTCATCAGTTTTTCAACATTCAACCTAATGACGGGCTCCCTCATAACCCCCTCCCTCCTCCCCTGCAAAGAGTTTGTATGTTCTCTCAGTGTTGATGTGGGTTTCCTCCGCTTCCTCCCACACTCCAAAAACATACTGTTAGGTTGATTAGATTGTGAGCCCCATTGGGGACAGGGACCAATTTGACATGCTTTGTGCAGCGCTGCATAATCTGTGTGCGCTATATAAAGAATTTTTGTTGTTATTATTATTGTAACACTTTTTGGTTACAGTGTAACCTTCTTTATACAAATAATAATCCCTCTAAGTCTGTGACCCATAAAGGGTGGATAGGTCAAGCTGTGTCTTCAGTCGCCTGCCTCCCCCTCCCAGCGAGCCTTGTTGCTCTAATTCCCGGGTAAACAGTCCGACGCTATTTATACGTGTTTTTCTTGGAACAACATTTTGTTATTTTATTTTACTAGACTTTTGTAATTCTTCCTCATTATTGACCATGTAGCCATAGAGCAGGCGCTGGTTGGGCTGAGGAGCACAGAAGAGCTGGAGCTTTAGATGGAGATGTAGAGGAAGCCTTCTACTTACAGACGACTCCTGACACGCGCTTCTCTTTAATCCCCATCCAGGAATAGTTTCTTTACAAAGAAGAAATTAAAAAATTCTGATTTGGTTGCAAAAGGCTTGTCCTCTGTGTGCTATGTATGGGTGTACATTGCCCAGACTGTATGGGCACATTGCTGTCATCGGTGGGGGGTGGGTCTCGCCTGCTGCACCACAAGATATTAAAACTTGAAAACTGGCACACGCCAGGCGTGTCTGTGCATATGTGCATAACGGCTTGTGCTAAATATGCCTATAAAGAGGGCAAATGGCATTGTATGTGCAGTCCTAGTTGTATGTTACAGGTCCTATCTGTACAATCTGATGAGCTTCTCCTGCTCTATAACATGCTGCCTGCAGGAAGAGCTATGCACAGGTTTTCAACAGGTTGAACATAAAAGGCTTTGTGGGAAAATATGAAGTATGACTTTTTTTATGTTATTCTTCTAATTCCTACCTAATCTGGTGTTCTAATCTGCAGGTGGTATGTTATAGTGCAGGAGGAGCCATGCAATTTAATATATTCCTCACAAATCTTACTTAATTTCCTTAATTTAACAACACTTTGTGTAACCATGGTGTTCACACTGGTCCTGGGCTCTATGTGGGTGATGCTTGGAAACTGATGGGGGTAAAATGTAAGTCTTGAAAACCCCTTTAAGGATTGATGCAGGAAATGCATTAGTGGATTGTATGACTTTTATACCATAACTATGGTGTCTGTGCTGTAGCTGTGATGGCCCTTTAACGTTTGATACTATTACTTATACTGTATATCACTATGTAAAGTTTAGTTTATATATAGACTGGGCGCAGCGGTGACAACCTGTATATTTTGTAGTCTTGATAAACATTTGTTAGCGTGATCCTCTACTCGGAGGTTCTCCCTCCTATAACCGGTTAGGTCTCCGGGTGATGGATAGGACATGTATGTGGCTGCACTGTATCTGGGTTAATGTGCCTTCTATTGGGGGCAGATTGGGCTGAAGTTTATCTTACGGGAGATAAGACAAATATATATACAAGGTATATAGATGTAAATGAGTAATATAACAGTATACATTTTATTCCCCCCCCCCCCCCCCCCATCGCTGTTCTCAACCTACATACAGACTCATGCATATATTACTTACATCTGGAGCATCTAGATATATGATCTTCAGAAAACCATTTTATATGATTCTGGTAAATAAGAAAAACCTTTCTAAGGATGAAGGGAAGATCCATCGTCTCTCCAAAGATTTACCTTGTAGTAGATCCTTGTGTTCTCCTTTAAAACACGATTCGGGATCATGTTATTTTGTCACCGGATACTGTGTACTGGGATTGCATTGGCAACTGAATGTTTCAATTCCTTTGTCAAAGGAGCGGGTCACTACAGTCTGACACTATAAGATAAAAGTGGATAACCCCTAATATAGGTACAGGCGGTCCCCTATTTAAGAACACCCGACTTACAGACGACCCCTGGTTACGAACAGACCTGTGGTAGTTGGTAACTTACTGAACTTTATCCCTAGGCTACAATAAACAGCTGTAACAGTTATCTTCTTGCTAGGGTTTCAGTTATAAATTATACAGTTCCAATTTACATACAAATTCAACTTAAGAACAAACCTACAGAACCCATCCTGTATATGATATAGGTATCTGCTCATCCTCTGTGCAAGTATGATCCTTTATGAACCGCTCTCGCACACGGAGGGACTCGCTTATTTCATCCAACCTTACTGTATTGTCACCTCCAGTTTTGATTTTGTTATAAGAACACCAATGGTAGGGACTATAAGACAATCTATCCCTGCACTGTAAGCTTCTGGCATCATGTTGTAGACAAATGTACAGTGATTTCTTTTTTTTTTTTTTTTTTTTTTAAACAAATCTTGATTATTTCTATCCATTATTCCACGATATTCCCAATTAATATCATATGCTAATGAGGCAGTAGGTGCACCCAGGGCGTATCCTCAGCACCTATTGCTGCATTTATCACTTTCCTCTCCTTCCTGTCACCCATGCATAAGATAAATCCCCTGGTTATATCTATTGGAGAGGGCTACGATTCAGCCAGGAATGGTGGTGCTCGGGTGCTGAGGACACGGCCTGGTGCACCAACTGACTAATTAGCATATGGATTACAATGAGAGTTGTTCAAAAATCCCATTCTGAGCAGAACTAATCAAGGTTTGTTGGGAGTCGTGGTACATTTCTCTACAACATACTTGATGGAGGTGGTACATTCCCTTTTAGAAATTATTGCAGCTCTTTCCATGATGTCCGTTGCCTGCAGCTATCACTGAGCGAGTGGTGACCAGGTTATAGGCAGAGTCTACATTGCATTTAGACATCTATGTGCATTATGTCCTGTGCATAGAGGGGGAATTCGGAAACATTTGTTCTCCTAAGGGACCCTAGAAATATTTGGGGTGCAGACGGTGGCCTCTGTACGGGCACGTGCTGTATCCACAGACAGATAAAATTCACAGTTAGTCAAAAATAAAATGAAAACCCATTTGTGTTTCCCAGAACAAATTCTGGGCACGCTGAATATCCTGGGAACCAAACTAATTATCTTAATTGCCAAAAAGTATGGTAATTATGGGAAAGCGCAGCATCTGTGGATTAAGATTTCTTTTTTTTTTTCCCATCACAAACTCTTTGTCACAATGTGGAAGACTTTTCTCTGTATTTCTTCTTCCACATTATAAAATCTCTGCTCCTGAGTAGTGGGCGGCCCCCGCTGTGGGTGTCAGTAACCCTGAAGGTGCGACACTTCTGTTCTGTCACAATTTACGTGTGTGGCTGGATATTATGTAGCAAGTACTACCGGCTATGGAGGGTTTTTTTTCGCCACTGTTCCTACATTAAGGATCCTGGGGGGCTGTACAGCCTCTGGCACATAGCTGTAGTATGTCTGTAGCATCAGACTGAAAATTATAAAATCGTATACCCCAGAGGTATAGTGTTTACCCCCCCCCCCCCCCTCGCGTTGTGGCTCCCGTCTAGCCTTTAGTAACTTCCACCTACTACAATACAGGCGGTCCCCTACTTAAGGACACCCGACTTACAGACAACCCATAGTTACAGACGGACCCCTCAGCCCACTGTGACCTCTGGTGGAGCTCTCTGGATGCTTTACTATAGTCCCAGGCTGCAATGATCAGCTGTAAGGTGTCTGTAATGAAGCTTTATTGATAATCCTTGGTCCCATTACAGCAAAAATTTTGAAACTCCAATTGTCACTGGGACAAAAGAAAAAAATTTGTCTAGAACTTCAATTATAAAATATACAGTTTCAACTTGCATACAAATTCAACTTAAGAACAAACCTCCAGACCCTATCTTGTACGTAACCCGGGGACTGCCTGTACATCCCTAAAATGTGTCGGTGTGATATGGAGGTGTGTTAGGTGTGATATGTCAGGTGTGCTGCAGTGGCTATCCTTCTCCTGGACATTGCCCGGCCATGTATGAGGGCACAATAGGACCCAGTAGAGTGGATGCAGGGAAGCGGGCCCTGGGATGTAGCACTACCAGCTGATATTTGTGATTGTCATGATGTTGCATTGCAGTAAATCTCGTGTACAATGTGTGTACTATAATAATGGTGACTTGTATCTTTTAGCTGTTGAAGAATCGGAGAGTGATATATACGTGCGCTTCATGAAATCCCACAAGTGTTATGACATTGTACCCACCAGCTCCAAGCTTGTTGTGTTTGACACTACCTTACAAGTAAGTGCACCCCTGTATACTTGTTATAGTGTATGTGAAAGTTTTGACTATGTTGAAAGGAAATTTCCCATCTAAATCCAGTATGCAGGCACAGTGACTGTGGTAGCCTTATATTTGTTGGCCATGGCCTCCTTTCTAAAATCAACTTGTAAAATTATTCTAATAAGCCTTCCCTCCTCACATTGTGTGCTGAAATTTACTCTGCTGCCATGAGATTACATCAGGCAGAGGGAGGGGGGAAGTGCTGAGGAGGCAGGTGGTGATGTGCTCCTGCACAGTGTAACAGCCTTGAAACTGAAAACATTGAAGCAATGAAATCCTGATCTAAATCCAATAGAAAACCTCTGGGAAATCCTTAGTGACAAAGTTGTGGGTTTCGTGGCCACAACAGTCGCAGAACTGTGGGAGAAACTGTGATAAGAGTGGACCAACATCCCAGCAGAGCCGCGTGATAGACTAGTGGGGTCCTGTGGCCGGTGCTGAAGTTATTCACAGCAAAGGCCTGTGCACTTTTATAGGTTTACTCCATGTTCCGTTTCTGCTTTGAGATGTTTGCTCTGTACATGAAATAAATCTTCCGGGATCTCTCCTTCAAAGCTTCGTCCTTCCTGTTATTCTCCAACATCTTCAAGGAACGGAATTCCCATTGCAGGGTTTTTAAGTTCTTCAAAGCCAGTTCAGGGCTGGATTGTTCTGCTGCATTTTTCTTTCTTTTTTTTTATTCTCATGTTTTTTGTTGGTTTACGGGTCAGAGTTTATATTATTTTCTTGTGCCGACCTTTAACCGCATGAAAAAAAGTTTTGTTATCCTTCTAACTGCAGACACAATTCTACTGTTTGGATTGTGGTGGAGAGAATGACCCTCCTCACATGCTGCTATTATTACATCAGCAGTCAGTAGTGATGTCATTACTGCCTGCTGCAGTGATTGGCTGGATGCTTACAGAGGGCAACTGGCTGCAAGATTTAGAAGCTTATGATATTAGGAGAGAACTTTCTGGATTCTGGATAATAATAGAATAGTGAACATTATTTTAGACTGAAATAGAAATAAAGCAAAAAGTAAAATTTTCTGGTTAGATGTTATGTATCTGCTTCAGGAGGGTTGACTTAGATGATGATGGTTTTTTTTGTGTGTTTTTTGCTTTCAAATTTTTGCCAACCACACTACATAGTTTATACGGTTGAAAAAAGACACCTGTCACTTGTGGTATTGAAACTCTACTTTATTTGTATACATCTGATCTGCAATACCAGCACAAGCCATGGTCAGGTGTGGTGCTGTTTTTCAATCTCTGGAAAACCCCATTAAGGAAACATTCAGATTACTATTAAGAAAGTCCCTGTGATGCCATATACACTATATATAATACTTGTTACCCTGAAATTTTAAGAAATGGTTTGGTATGCAAGAAAATACCACTAGAACTGTACATGGAGTATTGATTTTGTTATTGATCCACTCCCCTCCCCCTGTCACAGCTCTGAACGTACAATTGACCTGAATATAAAATCATAAATCCCAGCTCACGTGTCTGTGTCTTTCCTTGGCAGGTTAAGAAAGCCTTTTTTGCGCTGGTAGCGAATGGTGTGAGAGCTGCTCCGTTATGGGAAACGAAAAACCAGAGTTTTGTAGGTGAGCGCTGTAATCTGCACTGTAATGGGCATATCGTGCAATACAAAGTCACAGTGTGTTAAATTGGATAGCAGATTTTTGATTGAACTTGTAGAATCTGCAGGTAATCTGGCGGCTTAAGGACACCTGACTTACAGACGACCCTTAAGCCCCTTCCACACTGGCGTTTTTCACGCGCGAGTTCTGCGCGTGCATTTGACGCGCAGAACTTGCATTGCACTCTGTCCCATTGTATTCAATGGGTCTTTCTTCATTAGCGTTGGTTTTAACGCGCGTGCTTGCGTTCGTTTTCACGCGCGTCAAAATCGCAGCATGCTCTATTTTTGCGTGTCATGCGCGTTTTTCATGCCCCATTCAAGTCTATGGAGATGCATCAAGAACGCATTGCACTCGCAATCATTGCAAGTGCAATGCGTTTTAAACTTAAGGGTTGCTAGGTGACCAGAATAACATTATTTCCCCTGCTCGCGAGCAACATCTGCAATGTGTTCTTCACACACATATATATTGTTCTTCACATGCTATTTTGTTCGCGCCGTTCCGCGCGTATCTCCCGACAAGTAAGCAGATGTGCCGAACATCTGTAATCTATTCTGCACTGTGTTCTGCACTGTGTTTTTCTCTTAAATGATCCTGTGTTCACTGTGTTCAATGTTTTTATTCTATTCTTCACTGTTCTTCACATCTGCTAAATTGTCGGGAGATAATATACGCACGGAACAGTGAAGAATAGATCGCAGATGTTTGCAAATTATCAGAAGACATTATTTTTCAATTAAATAACACATTTTAATCCCAAACCATGGTCCCTTTGAAAAATGCTCGAGTCTCCCATTGAATCGCGCGTGAAAAATGCGCCGAAAACGCAAAAAAACGCTAACAACACGCGCGTGAAAAACGCTAATTACTCCAAGGAAAAATGGAACAAAAACGCAGCCAAAAACGTCAGTTTTTCACGCATTGCACCCTGACGGGAAACGCAACGCTGGTGTGGAAGAGGCCTTAGTTACAGACGGACCTCTCTGCCCACTGTGACCTCTGGTGAAGCTCTCTGGATGTTATTTTAGTCCCAGGCTGCAATGATCAGCTGTAAGGTGTCTGTAATGAAGGATTGATTATTTTTGTTCCCATGACCGCAAAGAATTTCTAAAATCCAATTGGAAGTAAACTTAGAAGCTTTCTATAGCAGGACCGCAAGCAGAGATCTAGAAAAATGGGAGAAATTAATACATAAAGTATGTTGGAAAATTGTATAACTTCTCATTATACCAACAATTATTTGCTGGAATCGGACGAGCCCTTAAAAGTAGCGTTATTTTTCTGCTTCTTCCTCCTGCAGTGAGCAGTGTAAACCTTATGAGGAGATTACTGTATTCAGGGTCTGTCTGCATTTTGCAGGATTTGCTTCTAATTCTGAGTGGCTATCACACAATTGACATCTGTGATCATATGTTAAAAATTGGCAGTATGACGCTGTGTATTGTCCTATCAACAACCACAATTTGTGCGTCTTGCTCACAGCCACCATATACGGTTGTGCTTTGTGCATGAGGCCTTAATTAAAGATCAGGGTCCTATGTTCTTGGACAGATCTACTCCTTGCTCCATTTTTAGAGCATATGGAGGAGACCCCGTACCCAGGAGTTCTCCCTGAAAGACAAAAACGGAGAAGCGATTCCCTCCAACACTTGAAGGAGAAATGTAATGTGAAACAACCTGCCCCTATATTATAGCAGCAATGAAGAGCGATAAAAAAGAGCATATACATATAAAGTTCTTGACAAAGAACTCACGATTTGAGTTTGAAACAAATAGCAGAAGGCGCTACCTCTTTTCTTATCCTTCTCGCCTGATGTCCACCTTTTTTTTTTTTTGTTTTATCAAACAGGACATTGGAATTTTATACATATATATTTTTATAGAACACTGGAAAAATAAAATCTATTCGGTCTTAAAATGCAGTTCGATGTCTTGCAGTTTAATAGAACCAAATAGAAAGTTAACACCCGAAACCAATGATCTGCTAATTTCATGAGCCGCTGCACATCTGCGAGGAGCGTATACTGCTGCTGCTATGGAGACAGAGTTAAATACCGCTCTCCTCTGATCTGGAATGTAAGTTTGGAGAGGTTCTCGGAAAAAGATGTTGATAAAAGACGTCTATATAAATAACCCCTTCACGGAGACCAAGACGCTTCGTATACGTGAACTCAGTCGACTGTTGCCCTGGAACTGGGTTCAAGCCCTAACACGCAGGAAGCCGGACCCATCTCCATGCTTGGTTTAGCCATGGGGCATTGTAGCCCGGACCCGGATGACCGATTCGGTTCATAACTTTCACAATGCTTTGCTCTGACTACAACTACTATATGTGGTGATCAGCGCACGGCCAGAATATTTATTTGGATATTTTCTTTTAAATTTCTCGTACACATGCGGAATTAAAGGAATTTTCCATCTACATGAATTTTTCCAAAATGGAAATATTTTCAGTACTCTCCTAGTCCTCGCCAGTCCTGTTCTTCCAACTTGTCGACATGACATGTGACCTCTGTAGCCAATCACTGTAACATAATCATTATCATACTTTTTTTTTTTTCTTCCTTTTAGGCATGTTAACAATTACAGACTTCATCAATATATTACATCGATACTACAAGTCTCCAATGGTGAGTACATCACATCATGTGGTAGCCCTTACTTACTGTGCCAGCTAATATGACGGAGTGGTAAACACATTTGTCTTGTACAAACTCCTTACGGCGGCCTTCGTGGTGGTGGTGGAGGTTGTGGTACAGTCTTGAATTAAGGGAAATCTACCATCAAAATCCAGGGAGTTATTATGGAAATGGTTATTGGCGGTGGGGACCCCAAACCGCATAGCCCAAAAAAGGGCAGAGATCGCTGACTAATGAAATTTAGAAACCCTAGCCCCCCCCCCTCCCTTCCACCCAAACTTGATTAGCGCCCACCAACTCCTGACATGAAGAGGAGATGATTTATTGTATTCTGATCATTCCAGAGCACTTTGCCCTTCCCGCTCTTCATACCTGTCGATCTAGTGTATGTAACCTGCTGTTAACACCTGTGCCTACTGCGCCCTCAGGGACCGGTACATAGGGGATAGGAAGGTTGTTGTGAATTATTACAGATTTTCTACTGCTGAGTATAGTCCAGAGCAACGCACAATAAATCTGCATCTACTATGTATTTACTTGTTACTATAGGTACAGATCTATGAATTGGAGGAGCACAAGATAGAGACCTGGAGGGGTAAGCGTCTGACTCTTAAGTTGTTTTAACTTTTGCACAATGCTTCGGACTATGAATTTGGTTTTTAGAATGTGAAATCTTAATTTGTGTTATGATGAGGTGTGGGATTAGTAAGCTATTTAAAGAGGACCTGTCACCCAATTTTTCGGCACTAGGAGCCGCTTACTAAAGTAAGCGGCTCCTAGTGCTTGAACAACCGCCGCAGTGTTAGAGTGATAGCGTTCCCGTAAACCTCCAACTTCGGTGGGGTACAGTGTAATCATCGGACCGTTCGCAAAGCAGTCCGATGTATTCATGAGGGGGATCGCTCTATAGGCCGGCAGTAACTGCCGCATGCCAGGCGGCAGTCACCACCCCTAGTCACGCCCCAACTCCGCCACCTCATGAATGTGTTGGACAACTTTGCAAGCTGTCTGACAATTACACTGTTTCCGGTAACGCTATCACTCTAACACTGCAGCGTTTGTTCAAGCACTAGTGCCGAAAATTTGGGTGACAGGTCCTCTTTAAAGGACCGATTCAGCAGACGCAAACAGGCTTGTAGAGATCCTGCAGAGCACACAGGGTTAATCTCCCACCTTTCAGATCCATCTTTGGTTTGTAAAAGGGGCGCTCATACTGTATACAGCGTCTCCTCCACCCAGTCGTCTTGCATCCAGAGGGCAGTAAGGAGAAGGCTAAGCTCTCCAAAAGGCCATCCCCCTTATACAGACCACAGTGTATATTATATATACTAACCTTCATATGTTAGACCACTTTTTGATACCATTTGTTTTTAAATTATTTGCAATATTCGGCAAAATAAGATCAAGAGAAAGGTGGGAATAAAACTGGGAAAGGGCTGTGTGTGTTGTTTTGCTCTTTTTATGTTGAGTGCTTCCTTTTAAAGGGTGGGTTTTCCTACTCTAGGATTTAGTGATCGCACAATTCTCGGCTCATCATTGCTATGCGTATGACCACATTTCTGTCATGACTGTGTTTCTACAGAATTGTATTTACAAGAAACCTTCAAGCCTTTGGTGAATATTACTCCAGATGCAAGGTAAGAATATACCATATTTTTTTGGACTGTAAGATACACCCCAGATTTAGTCATCCAAAAATAAATAAATAAAATATCAAATATAATAATATATATATAAAATTACATTATACACCAGCACAAAAAGAAGAGCACATACATACATACATCATTCACACTCTGCTACGTCCATTCACTCACACACTCGGCTCTTCTTCCCAATTCCAGCTGCAACACTCTTCTGTCACTATCCTGTGAAGGCAAGAAAGTGTTTAAGGACCTTGCAGTGATGCAGGAAGCATGTGATTCTGACATAACTCTAGGTCCTGCAGTATTGCTCATGTCAGGACAGCTGGGAAAGGGAGAGAGCAGAGGCTTTGTCTTCTGAGATCAGGAGAAACACTTTGTCATTGCTTTACCCAATCTCCAGTACAGCGGTCAGGGGGGTCTGGTAGTGCTGGATCCTCCTGACCTTTAGACTAAAAGACATTTTTTGCAATTAAAAAAAAAAAAAAAAAATCTTGCTAAAAAGTTTTTTTCTCTTTTTTTATTCCGAAAAATATGGTAGGTGGATTGCACTAGTGCAGTTGTTTTATTATGTAGCGATTTAATTTGTATATATAATGATATATAGAGGGATCTTTGAGAAGATACATCTTTATATACCCGTGCATTGAGCTTGTGGCACAGTGTAACTCTATGGAAGTTCTAGTGTAGCTCTTAGTTGCTCTCCCAATGGCCTGACGCATCTATTCAGAGGATTCCCCTGCGGACAGCTTCTTGGAGTCTGTAGAAGGGCATAAGTCACTGAGTACTGAAAATGATAGAACGGGGCTCAATATTGTGCTTCTGAGTTTAGTAGTACTTTAGCCAGTACCAATGTTTCAATGCTCTGTGCGACCTTAGTCTTAGAAATAAGTTAAGGGTGTAACATCTTGTACGGCTTCTATTCTACACTATGGAGAGAGCTGGAAGTACTTCCCAGTCTGTAGTATATTGGGCGGCTGCTCTATTGAAGTGAATGGGTGCAGTGAGCCCATGTCCCCCAACTGATGATCTATATGAATAAGTCATTAAAAATTTGGTCCAGCAAAACCTCTTTATTGATCCTGAGACTATTCACTACTGTAGTCAGCTTCATTGTTACGCAGTGTGTAATGTGTTCATGTCTCTCCTTCAGCCTATACGATGCAGTATATTCACTCATCAAAAACAAAATCCACCGGTTACCGGTCATCGACCCAGTCAGCGGGAATGCACTTTATATTCTTACCCACAAGAGAATCCTCAAGTTTCTTCAGCTTTTTGTAAGTAAAGAAGAGTCCCGACTGTTCCTCTCCTCTGTCAGTCTATTTATAGGTGGGAACCATCTGTATTTATGGATTTTAACGTCACCAGTTGGACACAGCGCTACCTCAGCTGGAAACCTCTCCGCCCCCCTCATGACATGAATCCACTGCAGCTGAAATATAAAGTTCTCCTGTTTTTTAAGAAGTTTCTTAAAATTTTGTAAACTTTTGGTTTGACCTATCCAGAGGAGGGGGGGATAAGAATCTCATTGCGGGTCCAACTGCTGAGCAACGGCAATCCGGAGAACTGAGATCCCAGAAATGTGTGGAGGATCAGAGGAGCATGCATCATGCTGCTCCGTTCACTACTATGGAAGTATTGGAAATTGCAGATCACAGCGCTCGGGTGTCCCGCCTAGTCACGGACATTGAGCGCTGTGCTCGGCAGTTCTCGCCATAGTATTGAACGGAGCAGCGGGACACATGCTCGACCTTCTGCGCTATCACTAGTCAGGAGAAGACCCCTGTTTTGGTGATGGGGATGCGCCACAAGCATAGATTATCCTTGGTAGAGTATATTTTACATAGATTTGTCGACAAAGCTGGGGTACCTGTCGACAAGGTAGGTCTGGCTTTGTCCGTCTTGTTTTTTGAGACTTTTCTTGGCTTTTCTTTGGCAGTTTTTCCTTCTTGATAAATGTGTCATATTCACCAAAGATCAGACGCGACTTTTTAATCAGTTCTGAGCCAATTTCTACACCTGGTCTGGGGCAACTGCAGATTTGTGCCAAAATTTGTGCCTTTTTAAACTTTCACTTCTGGATTCAGGTGATAACTCAGGAGACGCTGCAGAAAACTAGACATTGGTGAACTTTCAATGGAGACCGTTTTGGGTGCAAAAATAGTCGCAAATGAGCAAAAGCGCAGTGAAAAGTCTCAAAAATTAAATAAAAAGACAAACCAAAAGTTTGATTCATGTGCCCCACTGAGTATTAAGGGAATATGTCACATCTAGGTTATTGCTCTTGATATGAGCCATCACCTCAAGTGTTATGTATCAGAGGATCGCTCCAGAGTAAATTACTGCTCCTATCTTTTAACTTGTCTAATATACTTATATCTACTATAAACTTGAGTTTTAGTAGATTTTTTTTTTGTCTGTTACTTGGTAAATGGCTGAGATTTGGTCTCTTCTTGCAGGTGTCAGAGATGCCAAAGCCTGCCTTCATGAAGAAAAACCTAGAGGAACTTGGGATAGGGACTTACCACAACATTGCCTTCATCCATCCCCACACTCCCATCATCAAAGCTTTGAATATATTTGTAGAACGACGGGTTTCTGCATTGCCGGTTGTGGATGAGTCGGGTAAGATCCCATTGGTGCATCTTCATCAGAACATGGTGATCGGTCATATCTAATTTTGTCTTTAATAGTGGGAAAAAAATAGTACAGCAGCTTTTTTTTTTTTTTTACTTGCCATCCCTAAGAATCAAAGTTAAACTTTCTTATTGAGAATTTGTAGAATTTCCTATTTCAGCAAAAATTATTTTCCAATATACTTTCTGTATCAATTCCTCGGTTTGTTTGTTTTTTTTTTTTTTTTTTTTTTTTTAGATCTCTGCTTGTCACTTAACATGAAGCTTCATTGTTTACTTCCTTGAGGATTAACACCGATCCCTGGTCATGTGATGTCACACAGGCGCTAGGCTAGTTGAGAGTATCTGTAATCAGTTGTGTGATATAACCAGCTGTGCACCTGTGTGACATCACATGACAAGGGACCATCTTTTTTTCCTATTGAATGACAGCAAGCAGAGATCTAGAAAACCACAAGGAATTGATACAGTAAGCACATTAGGGAATTGTATAATGTTTCATTATACAAACAAAAACCTTTTATTTGTTGCAATGGAAACGCTCCTTTTAAGGTTGGGAACTAAAAGAATAATTTGGATATTTGTGGGTATGGATCTTGGGCCCATTGCACACTTTTTATCAATCTAATACCTCCACATTTATCTACTACTAGTATGACTTAAAGGAACACTCCAGGTCACAGCTAATTCATTTAATAATACCTTGTGCAGAGCCTGAAGGCAGGAGCGCGACTCCAGGTTCTAGGAATAATGAGAATGGGTCATGCTCCTCCCTCCAGGCCCTGCACCTTGTATTAAACAATGAATTAGCTATGACTAGAGTGTTCCTTCAAGTATAAGGCCCCTTCCACACTTGCGAGTGTGATGCACTAAATTCGCATCACACTCGCAGTGAGTGCTGCCTGGATCTCCAGGCCTGAACGCTGCAAACCGGAACTGAACTCAGCATGTCAGATCAGTTCCGGTTTGCAGCGTTCGGGCCGGGAGATCCGGGCAGCACTCGCTGTGAGTGTGATGCGAATTTAGTGCATCACACTCGCAAGTGTGGAAGGGGCCTTATACTTGAAGGAACACTCTAGTCATAGCTAATTCATTGTTTAATACAAGGTGCAGGGCCTGGAGGGAGGAGCATGACCCATTCTCATTATTCCTAGAACCTGGAGTCGCGCTCCTGCCTTCAGGCTCTGCACAAGGTATTATTAAATGAATTAGCTGTGACCTGGAGTGTTCCTTTAAGTCATACTAGTAGTAGATAAATGTGGAGGTATTAGATTAATAAAAAAAAAATTACTTTGCATCATAAAGCAACATTTAATCCCAAAATGTTATCTGTAATCTGTGTCCACCTGGATAAGACTTGTTCTAGCTGCAAATCTAACCAGATCTTTTATTTCATTACAGGGAAAGTTGTAGATATTTATTCCAAATTTGATGTCATTGTAAGTATACTTGGTCTTAAATGCACAAATTTCTCTCTAAACTTTTGCTCCTTTGTCTGGGGGGGGGGGGGTTACATTTAGCAAATATTATATAAAGCATTACTTTCTATGCAGTCTGCCTGTCCTGGGGGGGAGAGGGGTCTGTGTTCTGCCCCTTGTAGTGAGAGCGGGCCCCTCCCCCAGTTCTTGGACACCCAGAATTTAGTAAGTTAAGTACTTTAACGGCGTGTCCATTCAGATGTAATAAATTGTCATCTCTAGTTCACCAGAACATGATATTTTACTATAGAATAGCTTTCTGTTTTGGATCATAGACAGAGGTTCTAAACATAGAATTCCCCCCCCCCCCCCCATGGCCCTTTTTATGTCCTAACAGGCCATATTAGCAGGGGATATAGATAGATGGATAGATATATAATATTTTTTTTTTTCTTACAGCCCCTTTAACACTCGTTATTGTAAACCGTAATTGTAGCGCACAGTTTTTCCTGTAATAATCTGCGGTGCCTTCATGTTGCCAGTCTAGAGATGATGTTTCCATCTTGCATACACTTGCCAGAATATCCAGCCTAATTAAAGATATTTCACACCTTGCCGCTACATGCGTCTCCATAAGAAGAATCCGTATTACTGTTATCACGGTTTTCACAGCCGTCGCTTTTATTTAACACCGGTGACAGAATCGATGGATGGTTGAAAATTGAAGGATTAAAATAGAATAATCCTCATGTGAGCTCCTTGGATACATCATTGTATGTCGCCTCTCGGGGGGGAGAGAAAACACTGCTACAACGTGTACCGCCTGTTTTATGGTTACTTAGGCTCGTATTCCTATTACAGAGCTGTAATCTGCAGGGGGAGCCTAGCAGCAGGCGTTCAAATTTCCTACAGCGCCCCCACAGTCTGAATGTAGAATTACATGTTACAAATGTGTCCCCAAGAGATAATGGAAGACTCATTAGAGCTGTTCTTTACTTTGGCAAATTAAAGGAGAAGTTGAGGATGTACTCGAATAGTTTTTTAGTAAAGCCCCATGCTGGATCTTTCCTCCATCACACACCTCATTGCCTCTGCCATAAAAGGTGGAGCTAACATTCATCTACTTTCCAAAGAATAGTTGCTAAAAAAAAAAAGGATTTTACCCACATCCCCTTTAATGTAACCAGTGGATGTTATGTGAATATCTGGCTTTACTTGCTATTGCTATGCGTTCTCCATAGCGATAAAACCAGGATATACAACTGATAAAAGTAACGCTATTAGCTGCCTGATGCAAGATAACTGGGTCTTCTACAGACTGGGTGGAGCAGCTGGTGTGGCCTTGTACATAGCTGCAGTGCAGGGTTCATGACTGTATTGTATATAATGGGCTCCGTCCTGCCGTCATCTCCTTTATAATTTACCGTACTTTTATTGACAGATGCATAATTCATTTTCAGAACCTTGCTGCTGAGAAAACCTATAATAATTTAGACATCACCGTGACACAGGCACTGGAACACCGCTCACAGTATTTCGAAGGTGTAGTAAAATGCAATAAGCTAGAAACACTGGAGACTATTGTGGACCGAATAGTCAGAGCAGAGGTAAGAGCAGTATTTGTACTGTCGTAGGATTAAGCCCCTACAGCGACATGTAAGGCTGTGCTTGAGAGTATTTTGTCTTAAAGGGAACCTGTCACCACATTTTTCACAAATACAGCTGGTGACTGCTTCCCATAGACCCATATTGCCAAAAATTGTTTCCCTCTCATCAGCATAAAATTAACTTTCTTATCTTACCTGGCATACATCCAGAACCTGAGTGATTCAGAGGGGTGTCCCCTCCCCCCATTCTCACACCTTTCTATTCCACCCCATACCTCCATCTCAAAATTCGGCACTTAATGTCAGATGACCAGGATAATGTCATTTACCAATTTAGCTTTGCAAAACCTACCCTATGTATGTATCTGATTACATGAAATCATATTGGCCTCCATTAAGGAGAGGTAAAAGTCCATGGAGGCATGCTGTGATTTCATGTGATTAGATGCATACCAGTGGTAGATTTTGCAAATTTTAGTGGCTAAAGGACCTTGGATGACATCACCCTGGCCACAAGGCATGTACTTCTGAATGGTAAGAAGGGGACGTGAAGAGGCGTAGAAATAAGTGAAGACAAGAGGACACGTCCCCTCTGACTCGCTCAGGATTTGGCTGTATACCAAGTAAGATAGCAAATTTAATGGCAGGGAGGAAAACAATTTTTAGCTAAAAGAAGTGGGACATTTAATAGGGATCTATGGGAACCTGTCACTAGCTGCATTTGTGAAAAATGTGGTGAAAGGTTCCCTTTTAACTAAACTCTCGACAGTTGCCTAAATAAATATTGCAGATGATAAATTTTGTAATATACTTTATTATTTATTATAATTTATACATTTTATTAGAGAAATCTGTTCTTGTGTCCTTCTTTTTCCTTTCATTTCTTCCTTATTAAAGCAGTTTGTGTAAATCCGCTTTCTGTCCTGTATCCATTGACAGCCGAGAGATAAAGGAACCTGATCAAGTGTCTAATGACTTGACTCTTTTTGGTCTCTTCAGAGAGCTGAATTATCCTGCAAAATATATTCTCTAGATATGAGAGTTAATCTTCAGCCTCCTTATTTGTCCGAAGTGGCTTTCGCATACACTGCTCACTACAGGACAAAGAAGCGGGAAAGAAGCACAGAGATGCTGCTTTATTTATCTGTACCTGTCACCCATAATTTCGGCACTAGGAGCTGCGCTTAAACAAACGCTGCAGTGTTAGCATAGCGTTACCGTTATATAACACTGCAGCGGAGTACAGTGTAATCGTAGGACTGCTCGCAAAGCAGTCCGATGTATTTATGAGGGGGCGCGGTTAGGGGCGGTGACTGCTGCATGACGCGCGGCAGTCTCCGCCGGCCTATGGAGCGAGCAGGGGGTTCTGGGGAAGAGGCAGCGCCTCGGACCGCCCCCTCATGAATATGTCGGACCGCTTTGCGAGCCGTCTGACGATTACATTGTACTCTGCCATAGTGTTAGCGTTACCGGAGGTTTCCGATGTTGCGGCGTTTAAGCACTAGGAGCTGCTTACCTTAGTAAGCAGCTCCTAGTGCTGAAATTGTGGGTGACAGGTCCTCTATAATAATATAATATAGCTGTAGTGCGGGTGATAATGAAGTATAATACATTCCATTCTATAATTTTCTAGTATCACCTGCACTACAGCTCCCATTTTCCTTGAATGAACATATCCCTACAGCAGGAGGCCGCCATGTTCCCACCTTTCCTACATGCACGCAGCAATATAAACACTCCTGTACAGTTCTATCACTTCCGTATCTAATGGACGTGTACACGATTTTCCGAATGCAGGCGATTTAAGGAATCCGGTTGTGCATTTTAATTGTCACCTGCAAGAAGAGAAATGTGCGGCCTGTGACGATCATTAAAGGCAATGTCCAGCATGAGAGAATGCATCCCAGAAAGTGCACATAAAGAGATTTATGATCTGATTGTTTACAGTATATTCCAGTGATGACTTGCCATGTGTTCCCCAGGTACATCGGCTGGTAGTTGTGAATGAAGCTCACAGCATTGTTGGAATTATATCTCTCTCGGATATCCTGCAAGCACTGGTGCTGTCCCCTGCAGGTGGGTAATGGCCTCCCCATCACCTTATCACACTAGTGATAGGAGGATAGAAATGATTTAGATCTGATTCCTGGGATTAAGGACACTGCTAGGAAATCCTTCATATTGGGTCCATTTATAGACGTTCCTTCAGTCACTTGGTGCCACCTAATGAGTATACAGCTCCAGAATGAACACTAGAATTTGGATATAGTTTGCTGCTTCTTGTACTAGAACCTTGGGTGTCTGTCTCCAAAATCTTGCGCAGAAACCGGAGCACCGAAGGGCTCTGGTAACGCCCCCAGGACCCCTTCAGGCTTATTAGCGTAATTTTAAAAATTGATTTTACAAGGTGGGAGGCCATGGATAAATATAAGAAGATTTACCACAGTCGCTGTGCCTGGATCTCTGAGTAAGTGTCCCTGGTTTGCCATGCTTGCTTTTAACGGTTGCATCACTTCATCATAGAATCTCTGGATTATTAGGTGCAGAAATAAAATTATTTCTCACTTTCATGTTTTCCTTTTTATATCTTGCAGGTGCCAAAAGAAAGGAAAGCGAAGCGGACTGATCCCCTCCCCTCTCCCTTCCTGAACCCTTCATCAACATTTTCTCTAGAAAACAAAATAAAAAACAAACAAAAAGAACTTGGATTATGTTTTTTTGTCAAACTTTTGCCTCAGATACATGGACTGCGATATGTGGGCAGAAGACTCCTGGAGAATGTGTGTGACGCAATGGAAAGTTCTGATCTGAGCCGGCACAATGGCACAGACATTTCTCAGAGGAGGATACCCCGATGGTGATGCAACAGATTATTTCGTTGTTATTCGCTTAATTTTTTTTTTTCCTCTTTTTTTTTGTTCGACATATCCAAATACACCGTTTTCTACCTGCTTTTGGAATTCTATTGGGTTCTTGAAGAGTTTTGATGCTAGGGCGCGGTCCTAGTGTGCAGTGTATATATTATTAATACGGGGACCCCTCCCCCCATGGCCGTGCAATGTTAGACACTGTATTGAATGTGAATGCCGAGTGACTGTGTGCGATGCAGGTGCCAAAGACCATCATAGCACCAAAATCGGTTACTGTCCCCCTCTCCTTGTGTCCACGCGGTGTCACTAGGGTAGGTTATATATATCAGAAACTATTTAAGAGATGCGCGTTTAGTCCTTATAGATCAACATCCAGGAGCGAGGTCCCCAATGTGGACCATAAGGAATCTCTTCCTCCTCGTGTCTGGGCTGCAGCAATATATACATCATAGCTGTGCTTCTCCTCGTCCTGCTCTTCTACTGTAACCCACATCAGGCACGCCACCCCCATCATCATCCTCATCCTTCCCGCAACAATGACCTTTCTACCGCTTCGATATACCACAGATTCAAGAGACGCTGAACAAAAAAAATTATACGTTTATTTATTTTTTACATTCAATTTTAAAGGAATTTGCACCAAACCGGCGAAGACCGAAAGGTCTCGCCCCTATGAATAAACCGTTGATTGTTGTAAAGAATAAACCGCGCACGTTGTTTCATCATTGTTGCGGCTCGATGGGAAGATTTATCGGAAACTGGTATCCTGTACTGTAATGTATATAAGTAGAAGTGCCAGAGAAACTCATCTATATAAATATATTTTTTGTGGAAACTGTAAAATCCTCATGTTTGTAAGGTTGTGTTTTTTTTTTTTTTTTTTTTTTTTTCCCCAATGATGGTTTTTTTCCTGTATGTTTTCCGATGGGTTGATAAAGAGTGTACATTTTATTTTACTGTCTGGGAGGAGAAGGGTGAAAAAGCTTGCAGATAATTTCTAATGTGACGTTATGGAGGGTGCACTTACTTTACACAGGGCAATAAAAGATGCATTGTTTGTGGTAGTTTTGTCTTGAATCGTCTTTGCACCCAGTATGTTCCTGGTTTTATTTTGGTTTCCAGAATTACAATGGTCTTTTATAGGATGGGTCATTAATATGAGGCCCCCATGCACATGACCGTGTTGGATGTAATGACGGCCGCCATAGAGGTCTGTTACGCTGTTTTCTCACCGCACCAGGATTATATAGAGCAGGTCCTACTTTTGGCCAGATTTGCAACGTTGACCTTTTTCAGCGAACGCCCCTTCTTCTCCACTTGTCTGGCCCAGGTGAAGCGCACGGTTGTGTGCATGAGACCTACGATTGGTGGTCTACCCCCAGATCTCTGTCACATGGTGTAGTTGCAGCTGAACATGGCTGAGCTGCAATACTAAGCATGACCAATATAGTACACCGCTGTATGTGACACTTATACAAAGCCCCACAGTCTGTACAAGTAGTTTATATGTGCGGTTGCTGGGAGTCGGACCACCCATTAACTGATATTTATATCCCTATCAGAGTGCTCAACTATGAGCTATCCTACTGATGGGCAACCATTATCATGGTCCTCGGAAACTCCCTTCTAGGAATTGCCCAGGATGAAAAATATTTTACCCGTTCAAGAAAAATATATATTTCTATATATTAGAAAAGCTGTTCCCACCTAGGATTCCCATTTGGCCCTTGGCACACAGGAAATGCCTTCTTGACCAATCACTGGCCACAGCAGCTCTCTGCCCCTCAGCCCGTGATTGGTGGAACATGTATTTGTTACATTATCGTGGAGGGGTGTGAACAGCGGTGCCTCAGGAAGCATTGGGAATGGGTACAGGAGTGACCGGGGATCATCTAGAGCAGTGGTGGTGAACTTATGGCACGGGTGCCAGAGGTGGCACTCTGAGCCCTTTCACCCAGCACAGAATTTATCAGATGGGACTCAAGGCTTCTTCCCTGCAGTCCAAGACAGCTCAGGACGTGCCACGCTCAGTGCTATTTTAATTCTTCCTATTCAGGGGAACCTGGAGATGAGGTGCAATCCAAAAGTCTCCTGCTTCCTCAGGACTCCAATATGATTAAAACTTGTGATACAGCAGAGACCAATAGGTTACTGCAATTGTCATGTTGGCACTTTGCGACATAAAAGTGGGTTTTGGTTGTAGTTTGGGCACTCTGTATCTAAAAGGTTCGCCATCAGTGATCTAGAGAATGTGTTTATGCTATTTTACACAATTTGATCTCCACACTGCTGGAGTTTCTTCTGAACAGAAGGGATCACAGCAGATGAGCCCCCCACCATCCCTATCCTGATGTGTCCCTACAGTCTATACAGACGCCCTACTGTTATCTCTCAATAGCTGCTCCACTATTGTTATTTCAGGTGGAACACAATGATTTGTTACAGACAAGTCTGGAATGCATAAGAATTGCTGCTCCAACACAATGATTGGATCTCATTAGTGAAGCCTGTGTCACCGCAGCCACCATGAGCGAGTCCATCCCTTTGTTAGGCTGCGTTCACATGTAGTGTTTGTAGTGTTTTTTTCTAGTGAACCGCTTGTTTTCTGGAACAATCTACACATATTTTGCATTGTTTATATGCAAAAAAAACGCATATCAAGCTCATCAGGGTGGAGTAACTCCCAAACTCGGACACTTTTACATTAAACGCTTGCGTTCACGAAGTTGCGACCTTTGTTAATTGGCAAAACACTTGTTGCTAATTGATGATGAGCTTGAATTTTGTTTTGAAACGCAATAAAAGCCCTAGTAAAAGCTAATGGGTAGGGAGCAGTTGCGCTATAGTGCAGGACAGGACTGCCGTGCTCCAGCCTATTCTGCCTGCAGGCATGGCACCCTTCACATAACTCCAAGCTTACTTGGCATGGAGGTGGCATATGGGAGAAATAGTAACAATACCTGGGCATACGCCAGAAAATTCAGATAAATTCCAATTAGCATAAATGGAAACTGATGTATGATATGGTTGTTTGTCCCTATATCCAAGCATTATCTTGTGTGCAGATCATGTTTCTTCCGTGCATACTAGCATCATCCACAGAGTCCACTTTGAAGCCAGATATAAACTCTACCACCTGGATCCAGCGGGACAGTCCCGATCACTGTGGTCTGTCCCGCCTGGCGGCAGGTATATCCGGGACAAGAGCTCTCGCATCCTCCGGACACCGATAGAGCTGATTACAATGGTTAGGGACAGCACAGTGGCTTAGTGGTTAACATTACAGCTTTGCAGCGCTGGCATCCTTGGTTCAAGTCCCAGGGTCAACATCTGCAAAGAGTTTGTGTGTTCTCTCCATGTTTGCATGTGTTTCCTCTGGCTGGTGACACACGCACCGCTTTGTCTGCGTTTGAAAACGGCATCGGCATTCTATGGAAACGCCTGCGATCGGGAACGAGCCACCTGTGTTTTGCGTAAAATTAATGCAAAACACTAGCGGCTTGTTCCCGATCGCAGGCGTTTCCATAGAATGCCGATGCGATCGGGGCGCGGCTTGGTTTGCGCTTTCAAACGCAAAACGGTGCGTGTAGCACCAGCCTCTGCTTTCCTCCCACACTCCAAAACATACTGGTAGGTTGATTAGATTGTGAACCCCATTGGGGACAGGGACTGATCTGGTAAACTCTGTGCAGCACTGCAGAATCTGTGTGCTCTATATAAAGGAATTATTATGGTTCACTATCGCCGGTCCTCTGTTTCTGCAGAGTTGGCAGGTGATGACATCATGTGAGAGAGAAGCTGCTGCACGGGAACAAGGAAAAATGAGTATGTTTATTATTACGGTATGGGAGCTATAAGAGGGGGAGCTGCTGTGGTGGGTGGCAAAATAAGCAGAGCTGCTGGGTCTGTACAATAACTGGGGGACCTACTGGGGAATGGGCACAATAATATGGATGGCTGGGGGCACAATATCAGAGGGGCTACAATGTGACAGGGACCTGGAGGGACATAATGTGAGATGGGGGGATGAGGCAATAAGGGGGACATTATACTGTGAGGTGGTTAAGTAAAGAGCGGCGCAAAATGGGTGGCACAGGGCAAAAATAGCTTTCAACAGAATGCTAAGCGCGCCACAATTTTTGTCCCGTTTTCTCTTCTGCAGCAGATGGGGGGCATCTAAGCTAGTTGTATTTAGTCAGAGAGGTGGAGAGTTGGCTAATAAAGTCAAGTTTTCCCAACATCGGAAGACTCCCTTCAGTGTAGTCATGTGCCCAGTGACATCATATCTGTCTCTTTAAGGTGCGTTCACACGTTCAGTTATTCACATGCAGTTTTTGAAGGAAAAAAAGCAGGTGCGGATCATAATGGGTGAGAACATATCACTGGGAGAAGCCGCTCCTCCTCCTTTTTCACTCCACTCCTGGTTTGCGCATCAAAAACTGCATCTGAAAAACTGAACATGTGAACGCACCCTGCAATCTAGTGAACGATGTCCGTCACAGCAAAAGGGGCATCATAAATTCAGGAGAGCTTGACTTCAGCTCTCAGTTTTCTGTCTTTGTGACTTTATACCAAGTTAAATCTCACTTTAAAGTTGATTTTCTGGGTGAGGCCACCACTTGACAACATAGTAGTGGCTTATTGGGTCCATTTCTGCTGACAGGCTTCCTTTAAGTCTGCTTTTACACATTCAGTTTCAAAACACAATCCAGATTTCATGATAAAAGCAGGGATTCTGTAGATTTGTATATGCAAAACACTGGGCGCTCATTAACGATCACACGTAGCAATTTTTGAAACACAATCCAAATGTAACGTGTGAACCCAGCCTGAGGGCGCAGTCACACTTTCACTTTTTCAGATGCAGTTTTTGGTGTCCAAACCAGGAGTGAAAAGAGAGTTGCAGCTTCTCTCAGTGATATGTTCTCAATCATTAGGATCCATAACTGCTTTGGCTCAATGCAATGGACAATAAATGTGGCACATTTCAGGCAGAAATTACTCCAGAATTCAGATATAGACAAGTTTTTGAATCTCCCCCAGAAATATAGGATTGGAATTGCAAGAAAATCACCAGATAATTCCAGCATTATGTTGCAAATTCTGAGAAAACTCAGCATTTGGGACATGCATAGGAGGTGCTTTTCCTCTGTCCTCAATAATTGCCTTGAGTACAGATCCAGGGGTTTGTAACGCATTAGAGAGAAGAAAGTAACAGCACTAAGCACTTAGAGGACACTGGGGCATATTTACTTACCCGGCCCATTCGCGATCCAACGCACGTTCTCTGCGCTGGATTCGGGTCCGGCCGGGATTTATGAAGGCAGTTCCTCCGCCGTCCACCAGGTGTGGCTGCTGCGCTGAAGTTCCCGGAGGTGCGCTGAAATGCCCTGAAATTCACCGGCCTAACCTGGATGAAGGTAAGCGCAATTTTCGCGACACTTTTTTTTAAAAAATGCGGCGGTTTATCCGAATCCGTCGGGTTTTCGTTCGGCCACGCCCCCCCATTTCCGTTGCGCGCATGCACCACAATCTGATCGCGTGCGCCAAAATCCCGGGGCAATTCAGGTACAATCGGCGCAAATCGGAAATATTCGGGTAACACGTCGGGAAAACGCGAATCGGGCCCTTAGTAAATGACCCCCATAGTCCATTCTTTTCATAGGAGGAAAAGGAAAGAAAAGCACTTGCTCCCTCTGCTGCCCATTATGAAGCATAGCAATGATGAAGCTGCACAATACTTATAATAACATAAAAAATGTCTCTCAGAAGATTCAAACCTCCATGAATTCTTCAGACAAACTCTGATGATATCAATATCTATAGATAAGCCGCTTTTAACCCCTCACACGTCGGCTGCGGGTGTTTGGAGAGGGCTCACAGGCTCCATATTGCTGCAAACACCCACCGGTAACAAATGCATGGGGTGCTGGTCCTGATCACGGTAGTATCAACCCTTTGATTGCTGCCGGCAGTGCCTGGGCCATCTTGGCTGAGATCTTTTCTCCCTACGATCTGTCGCCATAAAAGCTTTGGGTCTTTAGGCCCCTTCTACACTAGCGAGTGTAATGCGATGAACTGGCATCACACTCACAACGCATGCTGCCCGGGTCTCCCTGCCCGGACGCTGCACCGCGGGAGTGAACTCAGCATGTCAGTTCAGTCCCAGTTTGTAGCGTTCGGGCCGCGCGATCCCGGCAGCATGCGTTGCGAGTGTGAGGCGAGTTCATCGCATTACACTCGCTAGTGTAGAAGGGGCCTTATAAGACCCGAGGCTTAATGGTTTCTGAAGATCGGTTACAATGTGCCACTGGCACATTGTAATAGATCATTTGTAAAATCCCCATACACTGCCATACCTTAGTATGGCAACATATGGTTGGATCAATAAGACAACCTAGTATTTATGTACGCTAGGGGGTTGGAAAAATAGTAAAAAAAAACAAGTTAAAGAAAAGAAATCACCCCCTTTCCCTAGAAATGATATAAAAATAATCAGTAACAATCATAGACTTATTAGGTATCCTGTGTCGCAAAATGTCCAATCTATCGGTTATTCCCAGCATTGAACCCCGTAACAGAAAATAGTGGCCATATGTCTGAAATGACAAATGACAATGACTAAAATGTGACCAAAAGTTTGTACACTCATCAAAATATCAGCTCCGATCAGTTAATCCATAGGTTATCTTATACTGATCCTGCCCTGATTTTACATTCCACAGTTTTAATGCGACCTCTAGTGGCCAAAGCAGGGACACTTGTACAAGGCTAGCTATATAATAATGAAAAGCCGAAACTGAGATTGAGGCCCCATTCACACTGCACGTGTGGGGACGTATACGGCTGGATATACGTTCCTATAGGCGGCTATTGCAACCCAGCAGAAGTGTGGTACACCGCCCCTAAGCTCACAGAGGCTACTCCACATAAACATATAGGTTAGGCTTTAGAAAATAAAACAAGGTGATTAGGCATTCGTTAGACTAGAGAAATCTACCATCACGATCTACTAAGTCAGTAGATTCCTGACAGTGGATTTCCCTTAAAGGGAACCTGTCACCAGGAGACCCATTTTTAGCACTCCCCCAGTCCCCACAGAGCATAGTACATACACTGCCAAAGTGTTTTTGTATAAAAATAGGTTTTACAGAAAAAAAGATATGTTATATTGTACCTTTCAATGCCATGTGCTCTGTGACTAGGCACTTGTCCCCTGGGAGTGGCTGTAAAGGAGAAATCCTCCCCCCTTCCCTTGGGAAACAGCTCCTCCATGTGACCTTTTTACATATATGAAAACACCCGTCACTTGGTTTAGCGACGCCCCTGCTTCTCTACAGCCAATCCCGAGTGAGGGGAGTTATTCATATATTAGAAAAGGACACATGGAGGAGTGCTTTCCCAAAGGAGGGGGGGGGCTGCTCCTTTACAGCCACTCCCAGATGCCTAATCACAAAGGTACTATATAACATATCTTTTTTTCTGTAAAACCTATTTTTATACAAAAACACTTTGGCAGAGTATGTACTATGCTCTGTGGGGACTGCTAAAAATGGGTCTCCTGGTGACAGGTTCCCTATAATAAAGAAGACTTCCCTGCACACCACCAACTTCTCTCTATGGTTTGGATCAGCACAGAAGTCTGATATACAGGATGAGGGCCTTTTAATTCTCTGTGTCTCCTCCATTCTCTGTACTTCCCATCCCCCATATACCTAGATGGATGAGGAGAGAGTGATAGCATCTACTGGATAGCCTGGCTGACACATCCATCATAGCAGGCAATGTGTATAATAAGTCATAAGGGTGTATAAGATTACAGATCTATGTGTATAACAGTGCATAGTTGTATATGTGTGTGTATATAATAGGTCACTGTAAGTGTAATGCATGTCATTATGGATGTGAAGATATAAATCTAACATTGATTTATGTGTCCGGTTAGGGTCATATCTGTGTTATACAGCAGTAACACTGAGGCACAACTCCCAACACCCCAGGACATTCTTCTAATCGCCCGGGATGGCAGGGCAGTGCTGAAAAACTGGGACTGTCACACCGAATTCGGGCCAGTTGGAAAAATGTCCTGTGGTGTTCCGTCTCCTGGCCCTTGCCCCGACACACACTACAGTGACCAGGAAGCGGAATCAGCTCCTGCAGTCTCCATGTGTCTCTGTTTTTGCTCTTTTGCAGAGATGTGTGGAGGTAGCTCCTCCTCTTGCTGGCCCCAACCCCCTTCTTCTTCATCTCAGAGGGGGGGGGGTCTATAAGTTGGACTATGGGGGAATGAGAAAAAGGTAAGTAACAAGGTTTTTATTTCTTTGATAATACTCAGAAACGGGGGAAGGGGTTGGATTGCCATAATATGAGAGAGATCATGGAGGAAAAGGGGCCACAATATGATGGAGATGGAGGAACAATATAAGGAGGATTGAGGACAGGAGGCCACAATATGAAGAGGATGGGAGACAGGAGGCCACAATATGAAGAGGATGGGAGACAGGTGGCCACAATATGAAGAGGATGGGAGACAGGTGGCCACAATATGAAGAGGATGGGAGACAGGAGGCCACAATATGAAGAGGATGGGAGACAGGAGGCCACAATATGAAGAGGATGGGAGACAGGAGGCCACAATATGAAGAGGATGGGAGACAGGAGGCCACAATATGAAGAGGATGGGAGACAGGAGGCCACAATATGAAGAGGATGGGAGACAGGTGGCCACAATATGAAGAGGATGGGAGACAGGAGGCCACAATATGAAGAGGATGGGAGACAGGTGGCCACAATATGAAGAGGATGGGAGACAGGAGGCCACAATATGAAGAGGATGGGAGACAGGTGGCCACAATATGAAGAGGATGGGAGACAGGAGGCCACAATATGAAGAGGATGGGAGACAGGAGGCCACAATATGAAGAGGATGGGAGACAGGAGGCCACAATATGAAGAGGATGGGAGACAGGAGGCCACAATATGAAGAGGATGGGAGACAGGAGGCCACAATATGAAGAGGATGGGAGACAGGAGGCCACAATATGAAGAGGATGGGAGACAGGAGGCCACAATATGAAGAGGATGGGAGACAGGAGGCCACAATATGAAGAGGATGGGAGACAGGAGGCCACAATATGAAGAGGATGGGAGACAGGTGGCCACAATATGAAGAGGATGGGAGACAGGAGGCCACAATATGAAGAGGATGGGAGACAGGAGGCCACAATATGAAGAGGATGGGAGACAGGAGGCCACAATATGAAGATAATGGGAGACAGGAGGCCACAATATGAAGAGGATGGGAGACAGGAGGCCACAATATGAAGAGGATGGGAGACAGGTGGCCACAATATGAAGAGGATGGGAGACAGGTGGACAGAGATGTGGCAAGGATGGAAGACAGGAGGCCACAATATGAGAGGAATCATGGTAGACTACAAGCCACAATAAAAGAGGGATCATGGGCGAAAGGTGGCCACAATATGAGGGGGACCAATTTAAGGAATTATTATTATCATGGAGGACAGGAAGCCACAATATGAGGAGGATTGAAGACAGGAGGCCACAATATGAGGGGAGTGGAGACAAAAGGCCACAATATGAGGGACGATGGAGGACACAATATGAGGGGAGGGTGTCAGGAGTACAGAAAGCTTGGGCATTATAATTTTGGGGAGAGAAATAAAAGTGGGGGAACAAAGGTAAAAGGAAGATAAAATTACAGAGGGGATATTATATGTTGCTGAGTTGCTTCAGGGGGTATAATATAGGTCCAGGATGAGGGATGGCCACAGGAAAGGCGCATTATACTATGGGGGGCCATAAAAACAATATTATACTATGTTTAGTGGGGAAGGGGCTGGACAATGTGCATGATTTAGGAAAAATAGGGAGAGACTTTTTGTCCATATTTCTCTAGCACTATAGGGAAGTAAGGGAACCTGCTCTGGCCTCAGTGCCCTTAGATGAAGTCACAACCAGGAAGTGTTTACCGATTGCATGTGTTTCCACAGAAACGTATATGTGACAGGGCCGGGGCACACCCCCTGCAGGTCAGGGCCAGTTTCCATCTGTGTTTTGGAAAACCACATTGTGATTTAAACAGATTTCTGGACTGACACATTAATATCAACATATCAGTTTTTCAGCAAATCTGTTATGAAATACATATTTTGCTTTCAATTGGTGTCAAGTTTCTGTATTCCATAATTTTATGGCCATCCATTTTAAACCCTTCACGCTCTGCGACGGATATAATCGCCGCAGAGCTCTGAAGGGTGTATAAAGAGGGCTCACGGGCTGAGCCCTCTTCATACAGAGATGGGCTTTGCTGCATATTGCATCAAAGACCCATCGCTATCACCCGCGGTCGGTGCTTGCAGCGATCGTTGGTGTTAACCTCTTCCTTGCCACTTAAAAGCACGGCGGTGCTTGGGCGCCGCCATGTTTCTTCCGATCGTCGCTCCCCTGAACGTCGTCGGGGGGCGGCGACAGCCTCAGGTCTTCGTCAGACACAAGGCTGTATGGTTACTGCAGATTTGTTACAATGAGCCAGTGGCTCATTGCAATGGATCATAAGCAAAAATTTTAATTTAAAAAAAAGTTTTAAAAAAGTAAAAAAAATTAATAAAATAATAAAAATTCAAATCACCCCCCTTTCCCAAGAATTGATATAAAACATAATAAAGAGTAGAAATCAGAAACACATTAGGTATCGCCGCGTCCCAAAATGCCCAATCTATCAAAATATAAAAACGGTTATTGCCGCCGGTGACCTCCAAAACGGGAAATGGCGCCCAAATGTCCAAAACGCGGCTTTTACATAAAAAATTATATAAATGAAAACGTCGGCTCATTTCGCAAAAAATGACACCTCACACAGCTCCGTGCACCAAAGTATGAAAAAGTTAGTAGTGTCAGAAGATGCCAAAAAAATGTTTTTCTTCTTCATACACATTCGTTTAATTTTTGAAAATGTATTAAAACGCAATAAAACCTGTAGAAATTTGGAACCAAAGAATAAAGTAGAGGTGTTATTTGGAGCAAAGAGTGAAAGTTGTAAAAACTGAGCCCACAAGAACGTGACACACGTGCACTTTTATTTCAATTTTTCCAAATTTGGAATTTTTTTCCAGCTTCGCAGTACACGGCATGTTATAATAAATAACATCACTGGAAAGAAAAATTTGTTACACACAAAATAAGCCCTCACACAGCTCTGTACACGGAAAAATGAAAAAGTTATGGATTTTTGAAGGTGGAGAGCGAGAAATGAGCTAAAATACCCTGCGTCCTTAAGGGGTTAACGGAGGATCTACTCAAATAACAGGAGATCAAACGGAAGATGTAAACACTAACGTCTCCACAGTTAGGAGGAGATTTCATTGCCAAATAAAAGCAGTAGTAGCCTGCGTCCTCCAGTGACCATAGAGAGCCGGCTCATAAGGATAGCGCGTCCCGTACTGTAAGACAGTCACTCGCGGACACTGCGTGCACTATCATTGTCACACTCGCTGACGCACGCCGGTGTGGACGCTCACGTCACATACATACGTTATTGTCCGCACTTCAGGAGCCATTTCGGCGACGACATTTCCAATCACCACACTGAGTTTTGGTCGCCGCAAAGATGGCCGAGCCCTCTACGCGTTGGCGGCGTCATTCACCCTCTCGTGCCCGGTTGCCTTCTGCTAAACGACAACCGCGTGAGCGGACGCTGCACCTCCCCGTCACATTTCGGGTTGTCAGAAAGGCACCGCCTACGTCCAATAGAAAAGTCTTACTTGACACACGCCCCGCCCCTTGCCACAAGTATCCACCAATCACCCGCTTCCCCGCCACAGAGAACGGACTGGGGTGACGCAGCGAGTTTTATTCCGGGCAGGGAGAGGGCGGGCAGAATAATAATAACAAATCCGTGCCGGGGCCGGAGAAGGCGGGATATAAAGCCGAGCTGACGCCTTACGTCTCCACGCAGCAGCATCAGCGAGCGCGGCCGTGGGCGGGAGTGCAGCGCTACAGCTCCGGTGTGAGGCGGGGAAGTGCGGCTCGTGCTCGGCGTCCTCTTCTTCCTTCATCAGTCAGTGGATGCAGCGCCTTCGGGTCTACACCAAAGGTTAACAGTGGAGTCCCCAAAGATGCCGCAGCCTAAGTCGCGGAAGATCGCCATCCTGGGCTACCGCTCCGTGGGTGAGTGGCCGCGGCTCCTGCGCCGGACACATGGGGAGCCGGGACCCATATGTAGTGTTCCGCTGGAGGGTGCCAGGCGGGGGGGAGGTGTATGGGCGCGGGGGATGGAGGGTGCCAGTTGGGGGGGATGGAGGGTGCCATCTGTGTGCTGAGCCTCATGCCACTATTACCCTGCCCTCTCCCTCCTATATCACCTGCTCTGGTCCCTGCCATTGCCTCATATAACAGATAGTAGGTGGCAGTGTTACTAGGGGCAGCTGATCTGTCACTACTTGTATGCCATTGCATGGTATGGGCACTACCGCACATTAAAGTGATGGGCACTTGTCATAGGAGGGTTTGTCTGAAGGTGCCATAAGTGTTAGTGTCATTTGGAATGCCAGCCACCTTATAGGGCAATGTACCCCAGGCTCTGTGTTCCCCAGCATCTGTGCTGTGCTTGATCTACTGCTGTGTATCATGAGATGTATAATTACATATGTACATGGATTAACTTGTAATACTGGTAACTGCCACTACTGAAAGAACAGAGCTGGTGAGCAGCAGTGTTACTGCTGGGGTCCAGAGCTCTCCTTACTGAGGAGCTATAGTTTGGGCCCAGTTCACATCTGTTTAGGCTTTCTAGTATCCGGTCAGTTTCAGTAGAATATAACAGGACCTGCTGAATGCCGGTGTGATCTTGGCCTTTCTTGTGGCGCCGTGTGTCTGGACCCTCCATTCCTTTGGGGCTGTTGGTGCAGAGTGAGGCCTAATGTGTGGCCAATGGCCGCTGTGTATTGTAAGAGCTGCACAACAGACAAGCGATGGTTGTATTAGTGGTGGTACACCTGTAGTAAGGAACCTGTATGGATACTGTGGATGTTGTCAAGGTGTCCATTCAAGTTATTTCCAGAACACCATGAAATGTCTTACATTTGGGGGATTGTCTTATTCTTCAGACTGGTTTTTTGTTATGGCTTGTAGAATTGATCAACTTGCAGCTTCATGTTTACTCTTATTCATGGTTTGGCAATCATATTAGCTCGGCACAAAATGATTTTGAGAACATCTAACATCAAGACAAGTATAAATCAGGGGCACTTGCTAGTAGATCCAGACAGTGGGACTGTGGTAATCTTATTTGTTATCCATCCTTCTGAAATCCACTTTTTAAAATTATGGTAATAAGCCTGAAAAGCTCTTGGGGAAATAAAGAGCCTCACGAGCTGAAGCTTCACAGGCTTAGTGTGCAAGGAGCACTTTCTAGGCCTGTGGGCGGAGTATGCAGGAGACAGTGTAACAGCCTGTGAAGCTACTGCACAAAGGGCTATTGTAGCACTTCCAGTAGCCCTTCTGGCTCATTTACATTTTAAGGCTTGTTTAGTGTCTTTTTTTTTTTTTTTTTTTTTTTTTTTTTTTTTGTAGTGGTTATAGACCTCAGACATCCAATCGTTTTGGTACCTGTGCGGTTTCGGGGTATCACCATAATAATAATGTTAATGGGCTTCAGCCAGAAGCTTGTTCAGGCTCACCCCTGCCGGTAATGCCTCGGATTGATGCTGGCACTGATTAAGGGTATTTAACATTGAGCTACTTGTGTACATTTTAATTCCAAAAAATAAATGACCAATGTGTGGTACCAGGATTCCTTATTTATCAGCAGAATGTATGGAGCTGGAAGCAGACGGGTTGTGCCATCCACTTGTCCAGATGGCGTTTTATGCTGAAATTGTGCAGGAAACTGATGGCTGTGGGGCCCTGATGTCAATGGCCCGTACTGGGGAGTCCGAGGACTACCTCCCCTCAACTTCCCTCTCCAGCGTTTACATGGATTTCACATAGGATTGCTTACGGCAATGTCAGATTATAATTTTACATGCGCTGATAGGATGCTGGATAAATGTTTGCAAACATCCTGATAGCATACATGGAACAGAACGTTTTCTGCTTCCAGAACAGTGTGACCAGGAACAATCATGTAACCCTGGTAATTCCACGTTGTCAAGTTTCCCCAACATAAAAGGCAGCAGATGACATTTCAGGTCACACTGTTGATCCTGGTCTGGAAACTTCACTGCAGCACCCGGGTGACCCCAGCGTCACGGCCATTCTGTGTTGTGTAGCTTCACAATGCTGACCTTTCCCACAGCAACAGAACCATCCCGGACATTTCCTCTGGGTTAGAAGAAACTTCACGGGGGGAATAAAAATATCCACTTCCATTTGCCGTGTGAGGGCTGCTGTTCTTCCCATGTATGAGATCTGTGACCAGCTCTGGGGCCATGTGATAAGCATAGTGTGTGGAAGCAGCCCAGGGGCTTGTTTAGTTAGGTTATCTTGTATAAGGGTCCCAGCATTGGTGCCCATGGACAGCATTCAGTAACTGCAATAATTTTAATGGGAACATGTGGTTTGTGTACAAATGTTGTGCAGCCCACCCTGCAGGAGCCTCTATGTACAGTATCTGACATTGCTGGATGGTGGGGGGGGGGGGGGGGCATAGGGTTGGGGCATGAGTGTCAGTGTATGATAAACCTCCCCTCTATGTCTATTGGGCACAGAATGGGTGGGGGACTTGCTTTATATTATATATAAAGGAAACCTAAAAAATGGCTTGAAGGACGTCTGTCCTTTCACCACTACCTGTTGGAGCAGCTCACAAGGATTCCATCCCAGCCTTTATCTAGTTATTTCATACATTAATCATTGTAAAATCATCTATTTTTTATTATGTAAATGAGGCTGGTCACATGGTCAGAGGCAGTGATGTCACCCCTGTTACCCCTCCCCTCTCCTCCCCCTGCTCATGTCTGTGTGTAATGTATAGTAAAGCATTGCTAGTGTGTGTGCTGCATCTGCTGACATGCTGCATCCTCCTAATATACAGAGACACAGACATCAGCTACACAAGTGCCTGACATGTTCTGCTGTAACATGGCTGCCTGGAGCTGCTGTATCTCACGCACGCACGCACGCACCAGGAAGCACATCATTATACAGGCTGTCAGTCAAGCACTGGGGGTGTGGCTGTGCCTCCCACTCATGAATAGTGGACAACTTGAATATGCTAATGCTTCATTGGACATTTCACAGGTCATTTGCATACAGCTTTAGGACCTCATTGCTTAGGTTTACAGGCATGTAGAGGGACAATGAAGGGATAGAGGCAATGCTCTCTAATGGCAGTTTATGAAAATATATTTAGTTTAGGGGGGTTATTTTGCATGACGGGTTCTCTTTAACTGCAGAGGCTACTGGGGTGTGGAGTAGCCAGAGCCCGGTCGACTTAGTACCCGCCCCAGTAGCCTCTGCAGTTAATTTACATATTACTAAAAAAGTTTAACGGTTGGCTTCCAGGATTGGTAAATTACAGATTAGGGTAGAGGTAGACAAGAGGCATCTACCACCAGATCTACTTCTGATGGGAGGTTTCCTGTAATTCTGTCGCTGTCATTCTCCTATATTGCATGCTTGGACCCAGTTCTCTCTTCCAATTTGACATCAAAGTTCTGTTACTTGTAGAATTTGGCTGCTTGTTATTGTGTGATCCAAATGCTAAAACCCTTAGTCTCCATTAATGAAACCTCTTATTTTTTCAGGGAAGTCTTCACTCACCATACAGTTTGTTGAAGGACAGTTTGTGGATGCCTATGATCCAACTATAGAAAACAGTAAGTGTCCTGCAACTTTTTTTTTTTTTTTTTTTTTTTTCCCCCGTCGGTGTTTATCTTTAACTGTTATTAACAAGAATACATAGTTTCAGATAAGTACAGTCTGTCTCGCTCAATCCTGATGTGTGTACAATCTCTGTCAATGACAATTCTTGTCATTAATATCTTCTCTGCTTTCTGAATTGGCCACTCCCCTTTCCATTACAAGACTAGATCAGACACTTCCTGCGGGGCAAGCAGCAGTGTGAAGAAACTAAATATAAATGGTACAGATAAGACCTTTATAGCAGAGCTGACAGTGTTTATTATAGCTCAGATGTAGGAGAGCTGAAGTGTCATTGATATATCCATTTTGTGGATCTCAACATCTTTCATCTCTATGTCATCTTTCTATGTGTTTGATACTAGTGAATGTTCAGAAGCTAAATGAAAGTGTATATAAACCTGTTCCCTCATAATCTAAGCACATTGTCAGTACACAGCATCTCCTAGCAAGGGGTTTGCCCATGAAAGGAAGTTTTCATATTGTAATACCTAAGTGATTTCTTTACACAATAAAGAATTTTTTTTAACCCCTTACTTTACAATTTTACTTATTTTTATTTCTGTTTTTGCTTCCATCACTGTCAGTGTAAAATCCCAGAGTGTGGGTGGGGCCTCTCTGATCAGACACTTCATGATCCCTCTAGTGCTAGGAGTTGCTGTATACTGACAATGTGCTTAGGTTATCGAACAGCCAAGACCCCCTGAGAGCAGACATGAATCACTACCCTTTAATACACCATACATAAGCGGTGGCCGACCTGTCATCCCAGACAGATGTCCTTCTATATTCTGTGAGCCTTGGCAATACAAAGTGGTGGAGAAGAGTCATTGACTCTAGACATGAAGACCTCAGGACAAGTACACCATTACTGACCTTTAACACTTGATCCAGAGGTTTGATGTGGTTGGGCTAGTGGATGCCTGTAGAGGACACTAGTGTGGTTCTACTCTGCCCCTGTAGCCCAGTTTATCAGTAGTCCTGTCTGTGCTGTTCTTGTACAAATCCTTTGCCCTTCTGTAATACTGAGGCTGATAAACAAACTCTCTGAACTCTGCGGATCTGGTGCTGTTCCAAGCTCACCTTTGAGCCACCTGGCTATCTGCCATGTCCTGCCTGGAATATAAAGGAGGGGATGGGGGAAATTTGCTCAGTTTTATCTGAACTCCTTAACAATATTATTATAGCTTATTTGTGGCAATGCAATATCCTGTAGAAATGTACCCCATGCATGCAGGGATGCTTGACCAATCACACGTAACGCTGCTGTGTGCCTCCTGAAACCTTCTTTCCTTATCTTTTCTTCTAATGTCTTAGCCAGGAGCCCCTCGCAATTGGCATCATTTTAAAAGTTCTCAAACTGTCAGAGGGCCATTCTCACTCTGGCTTGGGAGGGAAGAGGTGTGGTACCTAATTGAGCCATAAATAGACAGAGTCTGATGGCACACTTCTGCAGCAAAAGGGACTTCTGTTATGTATCCTGGAGCCCCTGAGGCTCATTTGCAGAATTTTCACTTGGTTTGAGGGAGGGAGCAGGGGGGGCCATAAGTACCAAAATAGAACAAAGCCTGTCTCGTGAGGCACGCACCCCAGCACAAGGCAAGATGGGCACTTAGTGATCAGCATTACAGCCTTGCAGCGCTGGGGAGTTCACATCAGCATCTGCAAAGAGTGACTCCAATTGGGTTGATTAGATTTTGAGCCCCATTGGGGACAGGGTTTTTTGGTGTGTAGTAGTTTTGGTTTAGAGGCGCTGCATCCGTGTGGTAGATTTCTGCACTATAGCCATTGGATGGAGACATGAGTTAAACAATTTGACTTGCCAAAATGTCTGACTTCATGATCAGCAATAACTTGTCTTCATGTTTTCTAGCATTCACCAAACAGATATCTGTGAATGGACAAGATTATCAGCTGCAATTAGTTGATACGGCTGGTCAAGTGAGTATTTTCTTTCTACTAATCTTAGAATGCCAAATGTATCCATAATCCTTCATTCACCTTCATTGATTTCTAAAGGCAGAATAAGAAGAATATGTTAGAATAAGGTCTGTAACCTCCTCTTACAGTCTACATCTTGAAACGAAACATTTTCTATATGCCCCAGTCTTCCTCCACTATACAGCAAATTAATGACTGGTCGGATCATGTTCCACACCAGGGATCTCACCTGATCACCATCTCAGGAACTCTGCAATCTCTGCTGGATTGTTCCAATTCATGTAAAATTGACAGCAGAAGAGAATAGTTCCTATGGAAACAGGGATGTCCCCGTCTCGCTGCTGGAATTGATGGGGAAACGCTTGGTAATTTCTGATATAAATTATATTATATATATATATTTTTTTTTTTTTTTTTTTTTTCTAGGATGAATTTTCCATTATTCCTCAGACCTATTCCATAGACATCAATGGCTACATCCTTGTATACTCTGTAACCTCTATCAAAAGGTATGTTTAAGGGTCGCTTCTCTCGCAGGGGAGACTGACTTAATGCAGTGCATGTATTCTTAAAGGGGCCATTGTTAGTAGTGTCAGATTCTGCACTGCTTATTAGATTATAGCCATCACAACTAATTATTGCAACTATAAAAGTTCATAATATCTATAAAATGTCTAACAGCAGCTTCGATAGGGTGTACAGGTCTGTATTGCAGTAGTGAAAAATTGTAA
This sequence comes from Engystomops pustulosus, assembly GCF_040894005.1. Lineage (NCBI taxonomy): Eukaryota > Metazoa > Chordata > Amphibia > Anura > Leptodactylidae > Engystomops > Engystomops pustulosus. Next base: position 176,581,986 of record NC_092415.1, on the reverse strand, counting down.
CATTCTCTTCTCTTTTTTAGCTTTGAAGTGATTAAAGTTATTCATGAAAAGTTGTTGGATATGGTGGGGAAAGTCCAGTAAGTTTATGGTGCTTTTGAGACCTTACAAATCTGCCCCCCTTGACTTGATCTGTATCCACTAACCTGACTTTCTCTCTTCCAGGGTTCCCATAATGTTGGTTGGAAACAAGAAAGACTTGCACATGGAAAGGTTTGTAGTAACCTCTGGGTTTTACAATGTGTTAGAGATTTCCACCTTTATTCAAAAGTGGAAAATCTAAAGCAATAAATCTGTAGTCCATTCTACCAACTGAAATGGGGATAGAAAATATCATACTCCCAATATACACTCACCGGCCACTTTATTAGGTACACCATGCTAGTAACGGGTTGGACCCCCTTTTGCCTTCAGAACTGCCTCAATTCTTCGTGGCATAGATTCAACAAGGTGCTGGAAACATTCCTCAGATTTTGGTCCATACTGACATGATGGCATCACACAGTTGCCGCAGATTTGTCGGCTGCACATCCATGATGCGAATCTCCCGTTCCACCACATCCCAAAGACGCTCTATTGGATTGAGATCTGGTGACTGTGGAGGCCATTTGAGTACAGTGAACTCATTGTCATGTTCAAGAAACCAGTCTGAGATGAGTCCAGCTTTATGACATGGCGCATTATCCTGCTGAAAGTAGCCATCAGATGTTACAGGGTACATTGTGGTCATAAAGGGATGGACATGGTCAGCAACAATACTCAGGTAGGCTGTGGCGTTGCAACAATGCTCAATTGGTACCAAGGGGCCCAAAGAGCGCCAAGAAAATATTCCCCACACCATGACACCACCAGCCTGAACCGTTGATACAAGGCAGGATGGATCCATGCTTTCATGTTGTTGATGCCAAATTCTGACCCTACCATCCGAATGTCGCAGCAGAAATCGAGACTCATCAGACTAGGCAACGTCTTTCCAATCTTCTACTGTCCAATTTCGATGAGCTTGTGCAAATTGTAGCCTGTTTCCTGTTCTTAGCTGAAAGGAGTGGCACCCGGTGTGGTCTTCTGCTGCTGTAGCCCATCTGCCTCAAAGTTCAACGGCGATTTGAGTCACTGTTGCCTTTCTATCACCTCGAACCAGTCTGCCCATTCTCCTCTGACCGCTGGCATCAACAAGGCATTTCCGCCCACAGAACTGCCGCTCACTGGATGTTTTTTCTTTTTCGGACCATTCTCTGTAAACCCTAGAGATGGTTGTGCATGAAAATCCCAGTAGATCAGCAGTTTCTGAAATACTCAGACCAGCCCTTCTGGCACCAACAACCATGGCACGTTCAAAGGCACTCAAATCACCTTTCTCCATACTGATGCTTGGTTTGAACTGCAGGAGATTGTCTTGACCATGTCTACATGCCTAAATGCACTGAGTGGCCGCCATGTGATTGGCTGATTAGAAATTAAGTGTTAACGAGCAGTTGGACAGGTGTACCTAATAAAGTGGCCGGTGAGTGTAGACTTCTTTCATTATCTGAAATCCTTGAATTTGTCTATTTTTAGAGTGATCAGCTATGAAGAAGGCAAAGCCTTAGCTGAGTCCTGGAATGCAGCGTTCTTGGAGTCTTCCGCTAAAGAGAATCAGGTAAGTTTGAAATTATGAAAACAAGGGGTCCCAGTTACCTCAACCAGACCCCTCATCACTCCCAGAGAGTAATGGAGCAGACAGCTGTGCATGACCTCTTTGCTCCATACATCTCGATGTTCCAGGAGGGCATTTCTGTACGGTTTATCATTGTACAACAGCACAACCGCAACAATCTGTACACTAATTCGGAAACATTGTACTTGTACGAGCATAACAAAAACTTGCCAGAAATGTAAATTTTCATAATCCAATCACAAAAAAAGTTGTGTGAGCCAAAATGGTAGCACAGCATAGTGTCACTCTTAACATGTCCTTCAAATGAATAATCCCTAAGCCAGCTGTCAACCAAAAAATCTAATTATGGTGATATGAAAACAAATTCTTAGATATTTTTAGTTTTACTGAATACTGACTTGTATAAATGACATATTCCAATAATTGTAATGATCTTGTTATCTTGGAGATTAGTTATCAAACTTTGTGCAGCATTTGGCATTTTATCCATTGAGAATTTCCCATTTGGCCAAAAGTTAAACTTCAAAATTGCAGCTGATTTAACTGCTGTAAAATGAAGTTTAACAACTTTATAAAAGTTGTGTAATTTATGAAGTTTTACTATAACTTGGGTCACTCAAAGTGACTTGCAATCTGAGCAGGTCCCTCAAAAGTTTGTTTTTATGAAAAAGTGAAAAATGGCACCTAAAGTTCCAGGCTTGAGAACATCCTCCAAATATAAGGGGATGCATAAAAATGCTACATTGACATGAAGCAGACATTTGGTAAATGTTAGTCATAATAGTAAAATAACTTTAACTGTCAAATTAGAAAATTTTGACAATCCATTTACCAAATGGCATTTATTATAAACTCCCAATGTATTACCCAAATTTGTCAACTGCATGAAGAACAATGTGTCGCACCTGGCAATATTTAAAGTGTTCAAAAGTCAGTTACTTCTAGTGACACGTGTCTGCTATTGGGCCGTGTCAAGAAGGTGAGAAGTAGTTTGGTAGCAGGTGGTTAAAGGTGTGTTCCTTTTAGTTGGCAGCATAGTGTCACTCTTAACATGTCCTTCAAAAATGGCAATTTTTATAGTTGTATTAAGCTGTGGTGGATATGGTATTCGCCCTCATGACACTAGTTCATCGGTAACCTTAACCGCTGCAGTAGTGAGATAAGGAATTGGTCATGTAGGTGACTGGATGCCATGATCACTGCTCTATTCTACTTCCTAGTCTTGTTTATGGCTGATCACTTGGTACAATGTACTCCCACAATGCCCCTCTGTTTCCAGCCCTTGGAGCAGCTTTTTATCTTGTCATGTTTTGTTGCTTTCATTTTGCAGACCGCTGTTGATGTTTTTAAAAGAATAATTTTGGAAGCTGAGAAAATTGATGGCGTAGGCTCACAAGGGAAGTCGTCCTGCTCCGTAATGTAATTCCACTACACAAGCCGCGGACACTGGGAATATATTCTACTTGAATAAGCAAACTGCCTGTTCTACTTCAATATTGGGCTTCGCTGTTAACCCTTCCTCTCCCAGCAGAAGCCTTAAAGGGCATCTGCCACCAGGATGAAGGATTGTAAGAAAATGAGCCTGAGTGGCTCCAGGCTCCATTGGTGTTAATGGAGCCTGGAGCCCCCTAGACTCATTTGCATACAGTCTCTCGTCTTGGTGGTAGGTGTACTGTAATGCCAGCACCCTAGGGTGTCTTCTGGTACTGGAAGGGTTACTCGGATGTTAAGACATGGATGGTCACAGCCGCCTTTTTTTTTTTTTTTTTTTTCTTTGATTATGCGAATAATCTGACTTCTGTGCAGATACCTACCAACTTCCACTTTTCAATCACACACTATAAATTTGTATACAATATTTCTTAAATATTATGGCCAATACTTTTACTGGCATTAAATTTTTTTTTTGTGTAGTTTGTTTATAATATTGTAATCACTCTAATGATGCCTATTGTTACATTACCCTTAACCAGGCTTGAACGTCAGTGTTTCTTTCTTTGTTCAGTGTAAACTTGTAAATAAAACAGCTGCAGACCTTGTGCTCGGTGTCATGTTTTGGCATAACCTTATATCTACTGTAATATCTGTAGACAATGTTGTAGGGTGTAGGGGAGTACATTTGCCCATGTGGTGGAATACTGCCCAATATTTTCTATTTTATCAGTGTAGCCAAGTCTTGTGTAGTCTAAAGATGCACCAGTGACTCTTATGTACAACAGTCTGGGGAGGGCTCCATCCAAGCCAAAGTAATTATTGCTTATTATAGGGGTTGGCCACTTTAGCTCATGGGTTTTTGTAAGGTGTGGGAAGGATATTGGGTGACTTATGATAGGCCAAGTGAAGCTGCCTGTCTTTTACCTCATCAGTCAGATGTGCTTGTCTATAAAATGGCTGCAGATGGAGGGTCCATCTTATCTGTCCATGAGCCATTGCCCTGTGTGCCTCTTCTGGCAGGATATGTTATTTTAACCTGGAGCTCCTTGGGCTTGTCTGCTTACCGTAATTTAAAAAAAGGGTTTAAGTGGAGCAGATCCTTCCAGAGAGGGCACTCACCAGATGCTAGTATGCTTGTTTTACAAACTTTCATCCTGGTGGTAGATTTTCTTTAAGGCAGAACTATCTTCTGGTATGTGACCAGCCACTGGAAATGCAGGTTATAGGCACAATGAATGTGGCATAATCCTCTTCTGGGTCTATGCAAAACCTATCCCTTGTGTATGGTTTTTCAAATGGTAATGTTTCTGCACCTTACTCATTGGAGAAGGGCAGTGGTCAAAGTCAGGTCTTCAAGTCAAAAAACTGTCACCAGAACTTTACCACGCCGGGTAATAAGTCCTGCAGTTAAGGGGTTGAAGTCCTCCCAATTATTGCCTAAAAGTAGCTGTCAGTGAGGCACTGCTCGTTAATGACAGCAGATTGATATGCAAATTAGATTCTGACTCTTCTCTCTGAACCACACCCTATTATTGTGACTGACAGCTGTCTCCAAATCACTGCTCTGCCTCCTTGTACTTGGACAGTGCTAATATTCACTATCGACATATAGACCTCATTTACTATATTTTTTTTTTTTTTTTTTACATGTTCTGCTATACACGTGTGAGACAAGTAATGATTCCTTGGACCTCTCAGGTTATCTGCATTAATCTTTAGTGCCTGATTAAGTTTGCAGTCATGTAGAGGGACAATGAAGAGATGGGGGCAATGCTTTCTAATGGCAGTTTCTAAAAATATATTTAGTTTTGGGGGTTAATTTGCCTGACAGGTTCTCTTTAATACAATGGTGCGAATTCTAGTGTTCTGTGAGAACGGTACGCCTACAGGTTTTTAGGCCCTTGTTTCCTGTTCAACATTCTATACAATGCTGACACTCCCATGGTATATAAGCACAATGTCATCACACAACATCTCACATGGCACTAGAGGGATCATGAAGTGTCTGCTCAGTGTTTTAACCCTGACCTCACTGAGTGATGGGAGCTAAAATCACAATACAATTTAGAGTTGGGACGCCATCTTTGATTCCTGTAAGATGGCTGTGCTTTGAGCCTTTCTGCTCTGAGCCTGCAGTAACCCCCCCCCCCCCCCCCCCCTCTGCAGTGCCTGCACTGAGCTCACACTGACACATACACTTATTCACTTCCTGCCAGCACATGGTGAGCAAAGAGCAGCTGCAAACTACAAGGAGATAAGTGATCCAGGGTAAGGGGGAGGCAGGCACATCTATGAGAACAGATGTAGCAGAGCTGGCAGTGTAAAAGTCTGTCAGCCTCTGTAATAGCCATCTCTCATCTGTCATCTCTCCTATGTGTTAGTACAGAAGCCAGATGAAAGTGTATATACACCTGTATGTGTGATAATCCAAAACACTTAAACAATTGGTTAATTATACAAGATTCAAAATGGAATCGGTAATGAATGCGACTCCCTTGATTTAATAGGGTGCAGTAATGTGTACATTACACCTACAGGATACATTCTTCAGGCAAACTAACACATCTTCAAATCAGTTCCCTTCTGTTTGGTATCTCGTCTGCTCCAAAAATATTCAGGAAGGTCACAGAGAAAGTGGTGAAGCACATGAAAGGAGAAAACACTATAATCACCCCATGCTTGGACAATTTCCTCCAGATTCAGAAAAGAAAAGATAAAATCGGCCTCTACTATAAGGACAACCGTGAGCCTACTGGGACAGATGACGCAGCTACAGTGTGTAACGTGGACTGATACCAGAATTCTCCACAGGCGAATATTGTCCTGGTGGAATAGAAATCACCTGCAAATGACAGGAAGTTTCACATTCCATGCCAAGTAAAATCTCTAGACTGGTGGAAAAATCCGGACTATTTGGAGAAAGGTCTCCTGTGGAATCAATGGCCAATGATCCCCATACAGCCAGATGCTAACGTGAAAAGTTGGGGACCTATCCCAGGGATATATGCACAGGGTCCTTGGTCAAAGATAAGGTAATTTCTACTTACCTAATTTCAAAGCACACATGGTGCTTTGAACCTGTTTTTGGGCCGTTTTTAAGCAGTCCGTTAAACGCATGCGTTTTTGACCGGTTTTACCAATTATCTTAATTAAAACGGGTCAAAAAACTGATGCGATTTCAAAAATGCATGTGTTTTTTAACAGACTGCTTAAAAATGGCCCAAAAAAGGGGTTCAAAACGCCACGTCACAGATCAACTGTTATTAATGCCAACAGTGTGATGACACAAGGAACTGAAAGCCTGACTACACTCTGCTCCGCCCACATGCAACTCCTCCCTCCGGATGACGTGTATGCAACTCCCCCTGTTGGATGATCTGTGCGTGCTCCCAGCCTATCAAGATGTTTATTCGAGTACAGTGGGAGGTTTGTATCGGCTTTATATGGCGCATGCGTACGGGAATATGGCGCCCACACCTAGGTATCTAGTCACCATGCTAGTTTATGTTTGACAAGGAGAGCCACTCCCCTTCAGACTGTAGTCCCTTCCTGATTTATCAATATGTCTCCAGGGGGTCGTCATGGGTGACGTAATGGGAATACTGAGTTAGTACCTAGCGGAAATTCACATTCCATGGGTCTACCGTGGCCTGTATATGCCTCCAGTAAATGTTCTGTTGTATCTCGATTTAACATTCTTTCCAATCCTTCCTGGCAGGGCCGACATCAGCACCCGGCAGGCTCGGGCAAGTGCCGGGGCCCTATAGCTCCAAAGGGGCCCACCACGACGATCGATCAGAAACAGTGGCGTAACAACCACAGCTGTATTACATATGATTGAGTAAAAACATGCATGTGTTTTTAAGGGAATGGGGCCCCCTTCAATGGTCTGCTATGGAGCCCAACCTCTACTAGTCACGCCCGTGATCAGAAAATGTAATTTTATCAGCGACAGCATGCTTGTTGCCTATGTAATTGAAATATATGATTTTGTCTGAGCTCAGGAGGTAAGGCCATGCCGCCACATGAGTTCACTGTTAGGGGGCCCACTGAGGCTCTATCGCCCAGGGGCCCACTGAAACCTGGAGCCGGCCCTGCTTCCTGGTATAGAGGGAGGGAGGCTGAGAGCAGGGCCTATTACCCTCTCGACTTACTGCCCCTACAGGGGTGAATTGGCATGGTGGACTCACGGAAAGTAAATTACCGGTAGGTACTATTTCTGTATTGCTGGGATACGGCACATGGGGTGTGAGTTGGAACAATTGGACCACATGGCATTTGTTTGAGGGCTTTGATGTGTTTGTTTCTCCTGGAATATAATATGTTATGTTGCTCCTGGGCTTTATTTGTCTTCTACGAGTCTGATCTCCAAATGTCTTCAATACCAAATGTTTTATACAGAGCAGAAATTTACTTTGGAAACTGAAATAAGGGTAAATCATCAGATTGTGATGACTAGTAGGTTTCCCTACACCGGATCCTTCATGCACCTGAATAAACTAGTTGGTAAACAGCAGAGCGACAGAACCGCTAAGAACCCGTCTCATTCACTTCAGGATCCGACTGGGCGATTCTTCAAAGAATATTCAAAACTTATTCACTACGAAATTTGCTTAAATGATTGCTTTCCACTTGTATCTTACTGAGACTTTCTTTTCTATGCGCTTTTTTGATGTCCTTTTTTTCACATCTGGTGGTTATCACAGACAACAATAAAAATCTATGGGTCCCCTATGAAAAAATAATAAAAGTTTATGGGTCACTGTTTTTTTTTTTTTTTGGGGGGGGGGGGGGGTACATCATATAAAGCAAACAAAACGGATAGTTTTTGAATGACAACGCAAGATAGAGACATTTGTAGTGCAGCCTCTAAATGTGACTCATCTCGCACAACATATTACCCTTTTTCATTTTCACATAATGTTTGTTTTTTTTGTAAGTAAATAGATGGGATTCACATTAGTGGGAATTCTAGAAAATGCATATTATACCCTACCTGAGGGGGTTAGGGGGTTATTAGTTAATTGTCGTAAAATCGGGTGACAAGTTTCTTTTAAAGGAAATCTACCACCTCTCTCACCTATAGTGATCTTGTACAAACATATTCAGGATACCAACCCCCCCCCCCCCCTGTGTCCCTCCCTCCTCCCCCCTATACTAGTTCTGCTTTTTGTATCACTCTGAAATACATTCTAGGAGTTCCTCCTGCGAGGGGTATATTATGCCATGACCTGTTGTAAGGCACTATTCTGTTTTTCTAGTTAATAAAACTTGTTGAAACTAAAGGAAATCTGCCATCAAAATCCATCATGATAAATCAGGAGTTTATCATGGTTATCCATCAAAACATATCCAAATGACACAACAAAAAAGAAGCAGATGGATGCAACAAATGACCAAAAATGAATAGAAAAATTCTTTATTAATCATTATACAACACACACATAATAAACCACTTAAAAGATGCAATGGGCATATTGGGCACCTGAAAGTACAACGCAGAGCCCCAGATAAACTCCCCTATACCAGCTACATCGGAGATAAAATGATCAAAAACCACCCCAGAAAAAAAAACAATCAGCATACTATACCAATGTGGATATAGAAAAAAGGGGTGAGAAAGGGCAACAGGCACCAATGGGGAAAAGCAGGGTAGGGGGAGGCAGACCCCACATGTTTTGTCACCAATGTGACTTCCTCGGGTAAGTAACAACTGATAACCCCAACTTGGAGGATTATAAAAAGCCTAATAAAGTAAAATGATATGATGTTAAAATACTGTAATTTTTTTGATTAAGTTATTTGTGTGATATATAGTTTGGCACAATGTGCCTGTATGGGTCCCCGAAATGATGGCAGCCCTGCTAAGGAACTCATATGCTACCTCTGGGAGGCTCCATCATTCCCACAAGTGTGAGCCACCAGGTGATACTACCAGGAAGAAGGGTTGTAAACCAAGCACACTGACATACTTATGTGTGTCCCCTCTGCCAGGATCTGGTCTTCTTTAAGCTTTTTATGCCCTTAGTTTTAATTAAAAAAAAAAGCTTTACAAATTATGGAAACGAACCAGTAAGGGTTCCTAGTACCATTAACATCAGGAGCCTGAAGCCTGTCGGGCTAATTTGCATAATTTATAAAAAGCCCAGGGGATAAGAAGCTTAAAGAAGAACAGCTCCTACGAGTATGTAAGTGTGTTTGGTTTATATTCCTTCATCCTGGTGGTAGATGTCACATCAGTAACCATATACTTTCTTTGCTCATGACTGAATAAACTCTAAACATGATGAGCCTTTTTATTTTGAAGATGCAGAACCCATAATTCTTAGCTTGGGACAAGTAAAAAAAAAACTAAGAAGTTGTAGTCATCTGCTACCATCTAGACCTTAGACATTACAGGCTGTTACAGCTAAATGCTACAAATAATCTCCCGCAAATGTGTTTTATTTTTCGCTCCATGGATTTTAGATTTTATCTTCCTAGTTGAAAAGTGAAAATTACTCGGCACATTCCTGGCGTTCCGGGAGCCTTACAAGCCCCACTAATAAATCAGTTGTTCTTAAAGCAGTAATAACAAATTCCTTCCCATAATCAGCACATTGTGTTAAGTATTTCCATCCAGCAACACGCTTTATTTAAAAGGCCTAAGACTTAGGAAAGATTTAAGTTGGTCCAGCTGCTACCCTTTCCTACTTTTCCCCTTCCCAGAATAGCCAGTTGGTTTGGAATACATCCTGGTAGGCAGAAAAGGCCTGTACTGTTATAAAGTCCAGTGATTTTCAACCTTTTTTGAGCCGCGGCACACTTTTTATGCTTAGAAAATCCTGGGGCACACCACCAACCAAAATAGCACAAAATGACACTAAAACAGTCATTTTATACATATAGTTAATATAGATTCTAAATTTATTTTACTCACTCAATGAGTGTGAAACCTCTTCCTCAACAGTTCTCAGTTTCTCCCTGTTTTTAGTATATGGTGCTGATTATTATGTGGCTTATATACTGCAAAATAAAGGGGTACAATGAGAAGTACTATGACCATGAGGCCAGAGTACAAGTGCCGGCTCATATACTCAGCATATCAGCTGGTACTTGTAGTACTCCAGCCTCATGACTATAGTATTTCTCATTTTACATCGCTGCACATTGCCGGGAAACAAAACACAGGGGGCACCATAGTTTGGGGAACTTTCCCCGCGGCACACCCGACCATGTGTCGCGGCACACTAGTCTGCCACGGCACACTGGTTGAAAATCACTGATATAGTGTATGATAGATAAAAGAGCCTTAAGGTACAAAGACAGAGGAGAGGGGCAACTAGATGATGACAGGCCCTATACTTCATAGGTACCGTAATTATAGGACCCCTAAATGAATTGGACCAGAGATTAGCTCATTAAAGGACATCTGTCACCAGTTAACAGATGGTAGAGTGTCCTAATGAGGCTGCTCGTTCAGTCTAGGGGATGGGGAGGTTTTCTGGCATCTTTAGTGCCAAGTGCTTCTTGACTTCCTTGGCTTATAATTTACGCTCGCCCCTGCTCCAAGCCTCCTCCTGCTCCCGGTCGGGGAACTAGGAAAAAGCAGACGCCCCGTTCTCTCCATGCCCTGGTCTCTCCACGCCCCGGTCTCTCCACGCCCTGGTCTCTCCACGCCCCGGCTCTCCACGCCCTGGTCTCTCCACGCCCCGGCTCTGATGCCATCGTCCGGATCGTAATTCCCCGGCCGAGAGCAGGAGGAGGCTTGAGGGGGGGATGTGCATAAAATAAAGCCAGGGAACCCAAAAAGCACTTGGGCACCATCAGCCTGAGAGCCTCCAGCTGTTTTACAAAGTTATTTAATTAATAAAGATGCCAGAAAACCTATTAAAAACTATCCCCTTATCCCCTAGACTGAACGAGCAGCCTAATTAGGACACTCTACCACCAGTGAACTGGTAGATGTCCTTTAATATTCATCACCTTGGCCAAAACCCTAAAGCAGTGGTGGCGAACCTATGGCACTGGTGCCAGAGGTGGCACTCGGAGCCCTCTTTGTGGGCACCCAGGCCATAACCCCAGCATGAAGCTCACTAGACAGGACTCAAAGAATCTTCTTACAGAATCTTCCTACAATGATAGATGAATTTGCCCTCCTCCTTTCAACTGCATTGGTGTCTTTAGGAAGCTGAAGGATTGAAAGTTGTCAGAGAACAAGGAGAAATACATTACTGCTTAAATTGCTGTGCTGGCACTTTGCAATAAATAAGTGGCTTTTGGTTAAAGTTTGGGCACTCAGGCTCTAAAAGGTTCACCATCACTGCCCTAAAGTCATTTGGACCATAACTGAGCGTACACTCTGGGAGTTCCCGAGTAATATAACTGTCCATATAAGAAATTACAAGAAATGTGCTTTTGAAATGTGAGGATGAAAGGAAAAACTAGGATATATCAGGGAAAAAAAAATTTTTTTCAGGAATTCTGGAAAGGGCTGGGAGGCCAAAAAAAGTTCTGCTGTCAATCAAGTCTTCTGGTCTCTCGACACTGATTGCTTGACTGCGAATATTGGGGGTTCACTGATATCTTTTCGGGAAAATTTTGTGACCTACTATGTTCTCTTCCGCCACAAGTAACGCCCTATGGTCCGAGGAGAGCACTCAATGGCAGAAGCAGGTCTGAGAGCTGGAGCATGGTACACTATGGGGCAGATTTATCAAACTGTCTGAAAGTCAGAATATTTCTAGTTGCACATGGCAACCAATCACAGCTCAGCTTACATTTTACCAGTGCTCATGAATATTTAATGGGGAGCTTGTGAAAACACTGAAGAAAAAGATGGGATACGTACAAAGGACTGACCATAAATAACAAAATATTTTATTGTAAATAACTACACATATAAACAGGACAAGGAAGAAAATGAAAAACACTTAAAAAGATGCACACTAAGGTGTATCTGGCTACCAAGGGTCAATGAGCCCTATGATCCCTCCCACGTGCAGACAATATTGAAATATAAATGAATAAATGTACAAAATGACACCAGGTGTCCAAACCGCAATAAGCAATACAATTTCAAATTAAAAATAAGTAACAAAAATGAAACTGGGTATGCAAAAGACCTGGGGCCACATTTATCACTTTTGTGCGCCTAAGTGTAGTAGTTGCGCCTAAATTCGGGCGCACTGTTTTGCCAGAATTATCACAAGCTACAACCATCTGTGATAAGTATATTTTCTGCCTCTTATTAATCACTTTACTTTAACACAGTTTAGGCGCAGTTTAGGCGCAGTTTAGGCGCAATGTTAGATTCAGGCACTTACATGTGATCCTGCTACAAGCTCCTCTCTGCTTCTCCCACAGCCCAGAATGAAGATAACACTCACAGCAGCACCGAGGTGTGTGACACCCTGCACCCAGTAACCTCCTCAGCAGGGGATTCTCCTGGAGGGGATCCCCCAGTGCTGGTCTCCTGCTGCACCCCTGTAATTCTGCACAGTATCCCCCTCAGACACTAGTGATACTGTGCAGAATTACATGGGGGACACTTGTTTGTAGTATCTGCAAAATTCTGCAAGCTTCTGCAAACTTGTGCAAACTTCTCTTGCTCTTGCTTTGAGCTCAGCGTTTTGCAGAATATTTTGTAAATAGAAGGTGATGAACTGTAAATAGAGTCTGCAGCTCCTGTCTGCAATGTATCTAATGTATCTATTATATGTTTCAGTGTCTGGTTGAGCTTTGCTGATAGAAATGAGCTGTTCTGCAAAGGGGCTCAGTGCTTTCTTCTCAGATAATGCCACCTTCGGGCTGGAGTGTTTTTGCGGCCGTTTTTGCGCCTAAATGCAAAAGTCGCACGTGATGAATATCATTAGGCGCAGCAAAACATCTGGAATTGAACGATAGATGAGGGAAAGGTGGTTATTTTAGCTGCGCGGCTAATTTGACGTTTAATCGCAAAAATGGCGCAAAAACGGTGCGCCTAAACGAAAAGGCGCAAAACCAACAGAAAAAACAAGTGATAAATGTGGCCCCTGGTGATCAGAACAAGGCTGCCTGTGAAGAAATGCAATGCCACAGGAGGGGGCAATGCATGTGCGGTACCTATCTGAATGCAGGTGAAAGCCAGTGCCGCAGGCAGACCAAGTCAGACGGGGAGGGATGTGGAGCAGACCCCACGCGTATCGTCACCTGACTGGTGACTTCCTCAGGGGTAAGTGATTTGTGAGTTTCCAGTGTCCTATTAAATACCCAGCGTGTGTCACCCGCCCACCTAATCATCAAGTCTTGAGAAGTATGATTGGTCAAATACACTGACCTATGATGTTGGTGCTGGCAGGAGAAGGGAGTCGGCGTGTCCAGCAATGTACCGCGCATGTGCGGAAGTGTTCCGTTCACGTGTGTGGTCACGTGAGCGGGCTGGATCACATGATCGGAGCCGGCCGGAGAAGACCATAAATTAAAGAGGAGACGACATCGCACATGCAACTACAGTAGTAAAGAAGGCATGGTAGGTAGTTAGTCGGAGAGAACATGACGAGGTACATGTATCTCCATATAGTGAACTTTGAGACGCGCAAAAATTAAAAACAGTAATTATCAGAGAACGCGGCACTGAATGTGCATTAGAATATATGTGCTACCACAGTATAGTAAATATGCATAACGAAAAACCAAGTAAGTGACACATTATTTGGGACAGAAAAAGATGGTGCGGCGCTTATAGTCAAGTGAATGTGAAATATATAGGGGAAGATACGATATGACCCCTAAACTGTATTCCTTGAGTATGCAATCCGAGCTTAGTACATAAGCATTAAGTAGTAAGGACAAAATTAATTGAACGTTATTACATACTGGCGAGACAGTGCGGCGCCACTGCCTATTCGGCGAATATAGTATTTGATCTAAATAAAAAATATATAATGAAAACGTAAAAAATACGTGAAGAATGATACCCAAAAATTTTTTTTTACGTTTTCATTATATATTTTTTATTTAGATCAAATACTATATTCGCCGAATAGGCAGTGGCGCCGCACTGTCTCGCCAGTATGTAATAACGTTCAAAAATTTACTATACTGTGGTAGCACATATTCTAATGCACATTCAGTGCCGCGTTCTCTGATAATTACTGTTTTAAATTTTTGCGCATCTCAAAGTTCACTATATGGAGATACATGTACCTCGTCATGTTCTCTCCGACTAACTACCTACCATGCCTTCTTTACTACTGTAGTTGCATGTGCGACGTCGTCTCTTCTTTAATTTATGGTCTTCTCCGGCCGGCTCTGATCATGTGATCCAACCCGCTCACGTGACCACACACGTGAACGGAACACTTCCGCACATGCGCGGTACATTGCTGGACACGCCGACTCCCTTCTCCTGCCAGCACCAACATCATAGGTCAGTGTATTTGACCAATCATACTTCTCAAGACTTGATGATTAGGTGGGCGGGTGACACACGCTGGGTATTTAATAGGACACTGGAAACTCACAAATCACTTACCCCTGAGGAAGTCACCAGTCAGGTGACGATACGCGTGGGGTCTGCTCCACATCCCTCCCCGTCTGACTTGGTCTGCCTGCGGCACTGGCTTTCACCTGCATTCAGATAGGTACCGCACATGCATTGCCCCCTCCTGTGGCATTGCATTTCTTCACAGGCAGCCTTGTTCTGATCACCAGGTCTTTTGCATACCCAGTTTCATTTTTGTTACTTATTTTTCATTTGAAATTGTATTGCTAATTGCGGTTTGGACACCTGGTGTCATTTTGTACATTTATATTTCAATATTGTCTGCACGTGGGAGGGATCATAGGGCTCATTGACCCTTGGTAGCCAGATACACCTTAGTGTGCATCTTTTTAAGTGTTTTTAATTTTCTTCCTTGTCCTGTTTATATGTGTAGTTATTTACAATAAAATATTTTGTTATTTATGGTCAGTCCTTTGTACGTATCCCATCTTTTTCTTCAGTGTTTTCACATGTTGCATTCAGGGATACGTGGACAATAGTCTTTTACGCTATTCTCCAGTAGTGCCCGCTCACATTGTAGTATTTAATGGGGAGCTGTGATTGGTTGCAATGGGAAACTAGAACTATTCTAATTTTCAGACAGCTTGATAAATCTGCCCCTAAGTCTAGTTTTGTTGTACCCCTGACCTGCTCCCACTTTTTGACTAGTCAAAATATACTTGTTTATAATAATACTTTTCAAGTAGGGCTATTTCTAATTAGGAAAAATAGTATGCCTATTTTGTAGGAATAATAAACTTACATATATTTTTAATTTAAAAAAAAACACAAAAAAATGTAATTACTGGTTCATTGTAGAGAATTTGCCATTTTTCAGAATTCTCCTATTCATGCACATTGCACACGGCCTCCTCCCGGCTTTAACAGTTGATAACACAAAGAAATGATTTGCACCTGGTCACACAGCGAATGTTAATGCATTGTGAAATATCTCCTGCTTTGTCAATGTAGCTCTTGTCATCTTGTATATAAATGGACCCCCTTCTATGCACTAGTTTTAAATAACCAATACAGGCAATCCCCGGGTTACGTACTCTTTCTGCCCACTTTTATAGGGGTTAAGAGATGTAAACCGAGAGGGGGGGGGAGTCAAATAGACAATTCACTTATGAGTTGCCCAAAGTCAATTAGGTTCCACAAACCAGAATGAAATGACATAAGAGAGACCATTAAAAGGAAAAATACCACTTGGGTAGTACATACTTGCGGGTCGGGTTTTATTTCTATATAACAGAACATGTCTTTATTAGGCTTTAAATGCTGGAGAAAAAAGATTGTTATAAATATGCTAATTAGCACCCGGCGCTCCTTCCCCTCCTAATTATGCTAACCTATTTCATGCTTTCATTTACACCCAATCCCTCCCACCCCTCTGTCCAAGAGTTGGAGATTTCATCCGGCTCTCGGGAAGTCTTGCGCATGTGCTGTCCTCATCCATATAAAAAAACGGAAACTGCCAGCTTACTTTTGCGAGACTTCCCGAGGTCCCGGATGAAGCACAAAGGAGGCGTGCATAATTAGGAGACGAAGGAGCGCCGAGTGCTGATTAGTTTAATTTTTAAAGCCATTTTTCTCCAGGATACTCGTATTTAAAGCATTATGAAGACTTGTTCTTTTATATTGAAGTAAAACCTAACCCCTAAGTATATATACAGTATTTTTTGGACTATAAGGCACAGCAGAGTATAAGGCGCACCATCAATGAATGCCCGCTAAAACGTCTAGGTTCATATATAAGGCGCACCAGATTATAAGGATGAATGACCAGCAGGTGGCAGACCTGTGCACAGTTCAAGGCAGCTGTTGTCTGTAAGTCAGTTCACATATAACGCGCACTGGACTATAAGGCGCACCTTTGATTTCTGAGAAATTCAAAGGATTTTTTTGTGGTGCGCCTTATAGTCTGATAAATACGGTAGTTTAAATCATGACTGCCCAATTGGTAGTTTCCCTTTAAGTCTTCTGCTATGTAATGCTATTATATGCAATTGCATCATGCAGGGTTTCTGTTACAGACACTATTTTATTTTTCAGTTTTGTTCCTGTTGCCTGCCTATGACACGGGAAGATCACACACATCGCACGTGTTCCCTAATGAATATGCTGTTAATGCCATTTAAAGGTACCACTTACTGTGGATGGCTTAGTCATCACACACAGATGGATCAGAGAAGAACCTCATTTGTCTTTCTGTGCCCAGTCTTTGTTTTTCTCCTGAGCCATCTCAGCAAGACTGTCAAAACACGTAGTCTTCACCAGATGGGAGAACTGTGGCGAGAAAACATTGACTCAAACCTGGCAGTCACATTTAATAAATACTTTCCGTCACAAGTGATTAAGCATATACCTGAAGCAACGCAATGCAACGTAGAAATTCTCAGCATTTCTTGGCTAAATACTTCTTTTCACTGATCTCCGCCATGTCATAATATTCTACTGCAGTTGAGAGTTGCTACCAGTATTGTAACGCGGCAATGCTCGGCATACATTCTTTATACTACGATAAAAATCTTATATTGTGACCAATAAACAGAATCCCTGTGACATGGGAGTATTCTCACATAGTTGTTGAGATTTTGCACAACAGCGATCACAGAGGAACTTCACGCTCTAGTGCTGATAAGTTCTCTTCACATTCCACAACGCTCCATCATCTATAGGTCCGAGACTCTCCCTTTCTGTACATTTATGCTGCAGTAATGATTTCACGCTATACCAGTGATTGACTGTTGTACTTATGTCTTGGCACAGTAGACATTTCTTGCTGTAATATTAACAAAGTCCCCGGAGGGACAATAGGCCAATGGGTGCTGGAATGGGCAGGGGGTTGAGCAGGTGAGCATTTAAGTCAATGAACAATTTTGACAACCTTTTAATCCCCTCCTCTGCCTATTGTGTTTATAGAAAGACTAAAATCAATAGGGATATCTTAAAGGAAACCATCAAAATCAAGCATGATAATGTTAGAGATTTTTATTCAGGGCTTCAACAAGCCTTCTTAAGTAATAAAGTGATCTCCCATTGTTGAAAGGGAAAACAAAATGGCTGACATGGATGACTGACAGAGTATAACAGAAAAACGCATACAGGTCATAAACTGCACTCAATCACACTTTATTCAAGGTGTGCAGCTTTGCATAGGGCACGAAAAGGTGATAAAATACTGAAATACTATAGGTTAGCTTGAATATACTTTGAGCAACTCCCAGAAACCCCCCTTAAGTGCTATTCCCAAGTGAACTCTAGGTTTTGTTTCTTCTAACAAGAATGTTTCTCAAGGGAACAGGGTCTTATGACTAAATGTACTGTGAAGGCTCCCCACTAGTCAAAACATGGCCTTCAGGGGCTGCAGAGAAGATGTCAAACAGCAGCATGGCCAAAAACTATCTCTAGACAGATTACACAAAATGGTGTCTGAATCATGAGATGGACGACAGTGAACAAGATGGCGTCTGGAGAGAAATATGATATCCATCACAATAACCAGGGACACTCACCCATAGACCAGTTACTGTGACTGTGGTAAAATAAAGTTTTAAAAGTATGCCAATTAGCCTGAAGAGCTCAGTGGGCATTACCAGAGCCCTTCATTCTGTAGTTTCACAGACTGTAACACTGTCTCAAATACCCAGCCCAACCCCCTACTGTCTCAGCATTTCACCCTCCCTCTGCCTGCTGTAATCTCACACAGTAGGAAAGGGGGGATTGCTTCTACACAGTGTGATAGCCTGTGAAGCTGTTGCAGGGAGAGGCTCTGGTAATGCCTCTAATTCCTTCTGGTTCATAGGCATAATTTTAAAAGAAGGAAGGAGGCCATGGATACCAAACATAAGAAGATTACCACAGTCACAATCTATGATACCATAAGTTCCCTTGGTATATCATGCTTGATTTTGATGCTAGATTTTCTTAAAACACGGTCTAACCTAAGTGTTAGGCAGTTTGCATGGATGGCTGTGCACAGCAGAGCTTCCTAACAAAAATCTGCCTGCGTAAGATGAAAATGATCAAACTCCCCTCTCTTGTTATGCACAAGCCTCACCTACAAGCCCTGCAAGTCCTGCTCCTCAGCCGCCCCCATCAGTAGACAGCTCAGTCAGGTCTCCCCCACCCTTTGCCATGCTCCCATCTCACAGCAGACAGCTCAATCCTGCTGCCCCCTCTCATTGCCATTCCCTATCTCACAGCAGACAGCTCAATCCTGCTTCCTCGTCTCCTAGTCATTCCCTATCTTACAGCAGACAGCTCAATCCTGCTGCCTCCTTTCCTTGGCATTTCCTATCTCACAGCAGACAGCTCAATCCTGCTGCCTCCTCTCCTAGCCATTCCCTATCTCACAGCAGACAGCTCAATCCTGCTGCCTCCTCTCCTAGCCATTCCCTATCTCACAGCAGACAGCTCAATCCTGTTGCCTCCTCTCCTGGCCATTCCCTATCTCACAGCAGACAGCTCAATCCTGCTGCCTCCTCTCCTAGCCATTCCCTCTCACAGCAGACAGCTCAATCCTGCTGCCTCCTCTCCAAGACATTCCCTATCTCACAGCAGACAGCTCAATCCTGCTGCCTCCTCTCCTAGCCATTCCCTATCTCACAGCAGACAGCTCAATCCTGCTGCCTCCTCTCCTAGCCATTCCCTATCTCACAGCAGACAGCTCAATCCTGCTGCCTCCTCTCCTAGCCATTCCCTATCTCACAGCAGACAGCTCAATCCTGTTGCCTCCTCTCCTGGCCATTCCCTATCTCACAGCAGACAGCTCAATCCTGCTGCCTCCTCTCCTAGCCATTCCCTCTCACAGCAGACAGCTCAATCCTGCTGCATCCTCTCCAAGACATTCCCTATCTCACAGCAGACAGCTCAATCCTGCTGCCTCCTCTCCTAGCCATTCCCTATCTCACAGCAGACAGCTCAATCCTGCTGTCTCCTCTCCTAGCCATTCCCTATCTCACAGCAGACAGCTCAATCCTGCTGCCTCCTCCCCTAGACATTCCCTATCTCACAGCAGACAGCTCAATCCTGCTGCCTCCTCTCCTAGCCATTCCCTATCTCACAGCAGACAGCTCAATCCTGCTGCCTCCTCTCCTAGCCATTCCCTATCTCACAGCAGACAGCTCAATCCTGCTGCCTCCTCTCCTAGACATTCCCTATCTCATAGCAGACAGCTCAATCCTGCTGCCTCCTCTCCTAGCCATTCCCTATCTCACAGCAGACAGCTCAATCCTGCTGCCTCCTCTCCTAGCCATTCCCTATCTCACAGCAGACAGCTCAATCCTGCTGCCTCCTCTCCTAGCCATTCCCTATCTCACTGCAGACAGTTCAATCCTGCTGCCTCCTCCCCTAGACATTCCCTATCTCACAGCAGACAGATCAATCCTGCTGCCTCCTCTCCTAGCCATTCCCTTTCTCACAGCAGACAGCTCAATCCTGCTGCCTCCTCTCCTAGCCATTCCCTATCTCACAGCAGACAGCTCAATCCTGTTGCCTCCTCTCCTAGCCATTCCCTATCTCACAGCAGACAGCTCAATCCTGCTGCCTCCTCTCCTAGCCATTCCCTCTCACAGCAGACAGCTCAATCCTGCTGCCTCCTCTCCAAGACATTCCCTATCTCACAGCAGACAGCTCAATCCTGCTGCATCCTCTCCAAGACATTCCCTATCTCACAGCAGACAGCTCAATCCTGCTGCCTCCTCTCCTAGCCATTCCCTATCTCACAGCAGACAGCTCAATCCTGCTGTCTCCTCTCCTAGCCATTCCCTATCTCACAGCAGACAGCTCAATCCTGCTGCCTCCTCCCCTAGACATTCCCTATCTCACAGCAGACAGCTCAATCCTGCTGCCTCCTCTCCTAGCCATTCCCTATCTCACAGCAGACAGCTCAATCCTGCTGCCTCCTCTCCTAGCCATTCCCTATCTCACAGCAGACAGCTCAATCCTGCTGCCTCCTCTCCTAGACATTCCCTATCTCATAGCAGACAGCTCAATCCTGCTGCCTCCTCTCCTAGCCATTCCCTATCTCACAGCAGACAGCTCAATCCTGCTGCCTCCTCTCCTAGCCATTCCCTATCTCACAGCAGACAGCTCAATCCTGCTGCCTCCTCTCCTAGCCATTCCCTATCTCACTGCAGACAGTTCAATCCTGCTGCCTCCTCCCCTAGACATTCCCTATCTCACAGCAGACAGATCAATCCTGCTGCCTCCTCTCCTAGCCATTCCCTTTCTCACAGCAGACAGCTCAATCCTGCTGCCTCCTCTCCTAGCCATTCCCTATCTCACAGCAGACAGCTCAATCCTGTTGCCTCCTCTCCTAGCCATTCCCTATCTCACAGCAGACAGCTCAATCCTGCTGCCTCCTCTCCTAGCCATTCCCTCTCACAGCAGACAGCTCAATCCTGCTGCCTCCTCTCCAAGACATTCCCTATCTCACAGCAGACAGCTCAATCCTGCTGCCTCCTCTCCTAGCCATTCCCTTTCTCACAGCAGACAGCTCAATCCTGCTGCCTCCTCTCCTAGCCATTCCCTATCTCACAGCCGACAGCTCAATCCTGCTGCCTCCTCTCCTAGCCATTCCCTATCTCACAGCCGACAGCTCAATCCTGCTGCCTCCTCTCCTAGCCCTTCCCTATCTCACAGCAGACAGCTTAGTCTTATACACCTCAAGCCTGCATCTTCCTTCCTCCAATCACTCCCCCACTCCTCCACCTTTATGTAGTGCTCACTGCTAAGTCTTTTGTCCCGTTGTATAGAAATGTCAGTAGAGTTGATAAAAGACATGATCTTGAATAAATCTCTCTTTCTCCATTCATTCATGTCGTTTTTTAGGTAGTGTGAATGGCTTGTGCATGTGTTATCCAGACTGACGTGCCAACATCCCACGGCCAGACCTCAGATAGCGAAGAAGAGGCTGCAATATGGAAATGATCATATATGAATAATTTATGAATGCATGATAAGAAAAGCTCAGTGCAAAAACAAATATGTACATCTCATTTTACTACAGGAACCTCGCACCATATGAGGTTATTGCTTTTTCTGCACAAAGGTGTCCAGAGCTGTTGACACATAAGCAGTAGGTGGATTTGCTAGACAACCCCTTCAAGTAATGCACTTTCACTTTAATACTCCCTTTGGTTACTGTTAGAGCCTGTCAATATATCTTTGTTATAACTGTCTCATCAAGTTACTTTTAGCTCTCCCTCTAAAAATAATTTCCACAATTAGTATATTTCTATGACATACAGTATGTGTGTATATATAACTCATATATTTATCTCATGGGATCAACATCTCCTGGATCTGGAATTCTGACAGCTCAGTGGATTAGGTTAATTATTACAGCTTTGTTATTGCACAACTTTTACAACCCAGTAGAAAAGGCAACCCTAAGCCTTTATCTGTGTCTAGCCTTTATCTGTCTACATTAAGATTCATTTCCTTTGAAGAGTAACCCTACCTCTACTTCCCAGTACTTCCAAACAAACACACTGGATACCCTCATGGTTGTGCTTGTCCTCAATGAGTCTGCATCATATAGATGAGTCAGAATTTATTTAAAGATAACCTTTCACCAGCTCACATACCTGGAGAGAAACATACTTTGAAGGGGCTGCTACACATATTCGTGGGCACTTTGAATTTTCTTTCTAGCCCCTATGGTTGCAAAGATATCAGTTGCAGTATCTGACCATTATAATCCTATCTACTGTTAGAGAGGAGGTGCTTGGAGGGGGAGTGTGTTATGCCAATCATAACACATGCCCCTTACTCTGCTCCAGCTCCTCCTCTCTGACAGTAGAGAGGATTATAAGGGTTAGATATCTTTACTGATATTGCAGCAACCATGGGTGCTAGGAAAAAAATGGAAAGTGCCTCTGAATCTCTGCTGCAGCCCCTATACCATGGTATGTTCATCTCCACATGTGTGAGGTGGTAAAAAGTCCTCCTTAAAGTAGCTTCTATTTTCAGGTGACTCTTAGTGAGCCTATTTAGCTCAACACATAAATAGAGAAAATAGGAGCTGCCACTAAATTACACCAAATAAAACCTATTCCAGGCTTTAGACTTGTCTTACTGCCTGAAATACATCATCTTAGTTAGTTAATACTTTGAATTATAATTTTTGTTCCATCTATCCCTGACTACAATTTTAAAATTGAGGTTCTTAGCGCACAGTTATATAAATTGCGCTAGCCCATCTGCCACGTCACGGCGACCTCATTCAGATGGGTCCCTACACTAAGACTTTACTCGAATAATAAATGCCGTCTCCTCCCCTAGTTTAGACTGCAGAGATCAAGATCTTAGAGACTTCCCTGTAATAATGTGATATCCTGATCTATAAGTAAAGTGGTAGTGTAGGGACCCACCGTAATAAGGAAACAAAGTGGTTGATGGGCTCACAAATATAATGTTAACCTTCTGAGGATCAGAGCAGAATTATGATGGTATATAAGTTACAATTACTTGGCATTTTGCATAAAGAGGCAACAATTACAAGTGCACACTATAACTTATTTGTTTTCTGGTTAATAGCATTGGGGACATTGCACATGGGTATAGGCCAAGTCTATGTTAGGCTATACACTCTGCTCAGCCAAAAGGCTAATCAGTTTGAGCCTAGTTTTTGTAGGTGACAAACTCAACTAGTGCTACTACTATACTCTTTGCTTCAGGAGAAGGCTTCTTCCTAAAGGAGTGCCTGAAGTGGTCTAGTACACTTGCTGTATCTCCTTACAGCAGAATGGTATTTAGTGTTGGTGCACAGTAGCTGTCTCACCTACCAATACTGACTCCTGATATGTACAAATGTCATGCAACTTTTGATTGCCTGCACCTCAGGTCTGGTTCCATCTACATCTCTGCTATTCTGCTCATCATCTCCAGCTACTTTTACTGATGTGTCTGTTTTGCTCTCCTCTTTATGTCTCCTCCTTATCATGGAATTCATGTCCTCTTCCCTAAAAAAAGTTTCCATAGGCAGCATGCTGCCTTGTGAGATGCCACGTATGTTGCTGGAACCCAATGTAGTGTCTAGTTGCAATGCAGCCAGCCAGACTAAATCTTGGTTGAATGACTTACCCCTTGGTCCTCTGGCAACCCTCCACACAACTTGACATGATAATCTCCATAATTGTTGGCATCACTGACCAATCCTTACCTACCCACTTCTCAGCAGTGGTAAATGTATGAAACAGCCAGTCCAGATAGATGCCAAGACTTCCTCCTCCGGCAAGGAACCTGTCCTATCAATGGGCTAGTGGTGCAATGGATAACATATATCATTATGGGCCAGGAGGAGCCTGCCCTGACTCTCCTCTCAAGAGCAGATCCCAGAAAAAGGCTTAGGATGACCCCTCGGTCTGCCACTCATGATGGTCCCCTAACCCACATTCTGTGGAAAGACGCCTCCTCTGTGCACTCTTTTGAGCATTAATATATCTCCTCTACTTTGCAGGAACTAATTCAGTTTTTTGGTAATACCGTCCTTGCCAAAGAAGATTCTACGTCTACTCAGCTGGAGTCTTCTCCTCTTGGCCTTCCAGATTAGCATCTTTTAACTTCCAAGAGAGCTTATTTCTAGTGTCCCTTTGTGGAAGAAAAAAAACATCAAGAAATAGTCTGAACCCACTTTGGTACATTCTGAGACTAGTACCACTTTGGTGGAGGCTCTAAGCAACTGGATTTAAGTGACTTAACGAAAAGGAGAAGACTTTGGGCAGATCCTAATATATTGTTGTTAGGGATGAGAGGGCGGACCTGAATGTTCTGTTCTGGTAGTGAACTTGAACACTCACCCCCCCACTGGTTACACTTTCATTCAGTGCTGGTAAAGGCAAAGGTGGCATTTTAATGCTGGCAGCATGTGCACACCACCAATTTCCCGAGGATTGTTTCTCCCTGAAGACGCC
The DNA here is from genome assembly GCF_040894005.1 of Engystomops pustulosus. Classification (NCBI taxonomy): domain Eukaryota; kingdom Metazoa; phylum Chordata; class Amphibia; order Anura; family Leptodactylidae; genus Engystomops; species Engystomops pustulosus. The sequence goes on along the minus strand of NC_092415.1, from coordinate 176,557,472 downwards.
ATGGGGAGCAATGATCCTCTGAAAAATAGTAGCACACACTTGAAGACTTAACATACAGTAATGATGAAGTGATAAAGGCTGAACCGATCTTCTGGCTAAAGTTAAGGTTTGGGTTCACTCATTACTAATTGTTGCTGTTTCACAAAATGCATGCTTCTTGGGTAAGCAGGGCTTCTGCTTTGTGGGTTAAGCATCTGTCTCCATATAGGTCTACTTTATTCGCTCCTCACAGCTCACAAGTTCTCCAAGTTCCTTTTGATCCAGCAAGGATCTCATTAGACTTCCCATAGACATCCCATATGCAGCCAGAAAGTTGCTTCAATTCCTTATCTGGTGAAGGTCCCATGACAGGTTGACAACCTCTAGATAATTCTGTTCTCCAGAGCTTCAGGTGGGATATCAAAAAGGGCAAGTTCTCTGTAATTGATCCGTTCCTGGGAATCAGACATTTGGGAATGTTTCTGGACACCCAAGCAAGCAATGTGTCGTCTCTCTATTTTGGTCTTGAGTCTCCCTTCTTTGCGGTGTATTCTCTTGTTTCTCTCGGCCTTTATGTAAGTTCTGGGAAAGATGACCTTCTCCATATAACCAGTTTCACTCTTCATCTGGTGTTAGTCTGCTGATGGTGGAAATCCGACCTATCTGCTGATCAGTTATCCACATTTACAGGTGTAACACAATATTATATATTTATAACAATACCAAGGGGTATGTTATACATATCTAATCTGCACAAGGACTTACACCCATCTTGATTATGGTGGTCTCCTGACCTCTGTATCACTGTCAGTTTGAAAGAAGAAATGGTGGGAACTGGTGCTGGACCTACGGATGTGGTGCTAAGTAAGAAAATAGCAGCCATGCACCACCGCTTCAGGCCTGTCTGAAAGACAGAATATTCTTAGTTGCCTATGGCAACCCATCACAGCTCCCCTTTAAAATATTCATGAGGACTGGTAAAGTGAAAGCTTGTGTAATTGGTTGCCATGGGCAACTAAGAATATTTTGACTTTTAGACAGCTTGATAAATCTGCCCCATTGTCTTATTACCCATTCTTAGAAGTTTGATATCTCTGCTCCCTACACACTAATGGTACCACCAGGGAAGCATTATACTGTGGGGGTCCACTGAGGGGCATTGTACAGCAGGGCATTATACAGTAGAGATACATCTATATACATCCACTGGTACATCCATCCATGACAGTTACTAGTGTATTGTACACACGTATCTTCTGTGTAGATGGAGGCTGAACATTCAGTCATTGCCTTTGCTGGGCCCAAGCCTCTGCCATTGTGAGGTGCTGAGGGATCTCTCTAGTGTCTCTGACTGCACCCCGGACTTATATACTGTATATTACAGCCATCCCTTAGGCAGCTATACACCACAATAAACTATATCATGGCCGCCTATGACTTGTGTTTAGCTGAAAAGAAGTCAGGACAGATGTCAGAGACCTTCATAGTATAGACACAAATGTCTTCAGGATTAGATCCTGGTCTCTGACACCACAAAATGAGCAGAGCTGGGCACGTGGACATCCTTCTCCCCCATGGCTGACTAGTAACTGACAGCTAATTCTAATCCAGCAATCTTATTGGCTGTTGGTGGATGCAGTCACCATGGTGATATATACACCTGAAGATTGAACTCATTAATGATCAGGTCTGAAAGGGGTTGTCCCATTTATAAATATATAATGAAATATATATATTGAAAAGTTATACAATTTTACAATTTACTTTTTCTATTAATTCCTTGTTGTTCTCCAGCTGTCCTTGCTGTCATTCCGTAGGAAGCTTCATTGTTTACTTTCATTATATAGAAACCCGTCCCTGGTCATGTGATGCCACACAGGTGCACGGCTTGTTATATCCCTAGTCATGTGATGTCACACAGGTGCACGGCTTGTTATATCCCTGGTCATGTGATGTCACACAGGTGCACGGCTCATTATATCCCTGGTCATGTGATGTCACACAGGTGCACGGCTCGTTATATATCTGCTCATGTGATGTCACACAGGTGCACGGCTCGATATATCCCTGGTCCTATGATGTCACCAGATCAATGAAATAAATGATCCAGCTGCGATAGGATCAGGTGTATTTCCAGCTTTTTTATAGGTTCTTGTGAAACTTCCACAGGTTGGTTAAAGCACTGGATTGCACTGGATAGCACTGGATAGCATTGATGTAGATTATGTCATACTTGTCTTTTATTGTATTTTATTTAACTCGTTCAGCTATATTCAGCTATATATTTTATTACATAATATTAAAAACCTCTTTATTTGTTGATAATCCCCTTTAAATTTAAAGGAATATTCTGGCTTTGCTGTATTATTGTGCAGTGACTATAGGTATTGTTATAACCAGACTAAGCTGTACATGAGGCTTTCTGACTCCAGGCCTCTTCCCCCTGGATGTTGTGTGGCTTCAGCATGCAGGTCCAGGAGAGGAATAACATCACTTATGCTGACCGTGGCACTCCGCTGTTTTTGTTGCTGACTGAACTTTCGGAGCCCTTTATGTTCATTTTATTTTCCTGATACAAATCAAGGACAACCGTTCCAGGAATAATATTTGTTGGACGTTTCTCTTTTTGCCCATGGCTTTTCTAAGTCTGGAGAACGTCCTCATTGTTTACCTAGTCCTTACATCTGAAGCACATCAAAAACATTTCATGTACCAGACTGCGCTTTATCTTCATCTATGCATATGCAGCCCACTACCAAACTCTACCGTCCTGCATACCTCGCCTTCCCACAATGATACGGTTTAAACTTACGTATTGTGACAATTGTACACTTGTTATAACACACATTATATGCTGATTTTGTAATAAAATTTCTAATAGACATAAGTTAACTTAGTGTAATTTTATTTTTATGCTATATGGTCCTCTCCAAAGTGCAGGACCACAAAGAACTGTGCCTCTGTGATGATGTGTAACTACCAATCCTGCTCCCTTATTGATAGACTGTCTGTGTCAATGTCATCACAGATCTGTGGTGTGCAACTGAGGAGACGCTGAATTTGTCTCTGCATTGTGTTTGTTTATGTTAACCGAGACCTAATTTGCTGGATGTTGATTAGTTAATTGCACTAGACCAGTGATGGCAAACCTTTTAGACACCGAGTGCCCAAACTACAACCAGAACCCACATATTTTTTTTGCAACGTGCCAATGTGACAATTAAAGCAGTTACTTATTACTCCCTGCTCTTTCACAGGTTTAAATTGTATTGGCACCTGAGGACACCAATACAGTAGAAAGAAGGAGAGGAATTTTGGATTATCATTGTATCTTCCTTCTAGGGTCCTGGGCTGCCTGGGACTGCAAGAGGCCTTGAGTCCTGTCTGCCAATTTCTGCACTGGGGTGATGGCGAGGGTGCCCATAGAGAGGGCTCTGAGTGCCACCTCTGGCACCCGTACCATAGGTTCGCCACCACTGCACTAGACCCTTCACCTCCCCCTGCCTACTCTGGTTCAGCAATAGTTGTGAGGGACAGAGCTCTGATCAATCGTTCCTGGAGCAGAATATTCTGTTCAGTTCAGCTTCTAGTTTATCTAGACTAGCTCCATACCTTGATTGTGAGTCTCTGTTTGCATTTCTACTGTTTTGATCTTGGCTACTGTTCTGACTACTCTCCTGCAATTTTCTACTTTCTTGCTCTCTTTGGTCGACAAGCCGTGTCAAAACATTCTTCCTGTTTGTGTTTGTTTTTCCTGTTCAATTTCTTTACATATTGGCTCGAAAATTATAGTTGTCCCATACTGTTTTGGGTAAGTGAGGTAAGTAGGTAGGGCCTTTTGAGGGTCTGTAGTTTGGGGCTCACTGTCCTGTTTGTGTTTAAGAACCTGATCTCAGCAATGCATAGACTGTAAGTTATGAAGTTATGTGTCTTCTGTAATACCCTTGTAAGCACTAAACCTGCTGAATACTGCTATTTTTGCCTGATTTTTTTGGTGTACTTAAGTAGCACATTCGGACACAATCATAGTAAATTTGGGTAAGAACTGGCCACTTATACACATTTCAAGCACGAGATGAGATCCAGCGTGCCACATCCAGAGGTTTTTAAATAAATCTAATGCTTTACTGAGGATACGTAATCCCACGTGTAAAATCACTGTCGTAGTAACAACATGGTATATCACAGGATACAAGAGTTAGCTTATACACATGCCACAGACACTATTGATGCATGGAAAGTATGGGGCACATTTTCAAAGCTCCGTGAGCCAGTTTTCTATTGGATTTTGCAGGTTCTTTCTAGTGCAAACTGCTTGCTCAGGTATTTAAGATGGGTCCACGCCACATATGTGTCGCATACGGCCCTTTTGTGTCACGGCTGCACTATGGGACACAAATTTCTGCACTGAAGGGGGCGGTGTTCCGGTGCTCGGACCATGAACCAGATTTAACATACATAGACAGAATTGTGTTGCACCCACCATATTAAAGGTGTACCAAAAAAAGTAGTGCACTCTGTCAGAGCAGTGCATGTAGAATGGGCGCCAGAAATATTGAATCTGGTGCCACTTGCAAACTACACAGGTAAACTACATGTAATGCAGTTCGGACTGTTCCTAGTAAATCTGCCCCTATGTGTCTGAGAAAGCAAATAGAGCAGAATTAAAGGGTTATTATGGTTTAAGCTGTGAAAACTAATGGCAACTTTAGTTTGCCTGTGATATGGAAGGCACAAGATGACATCTTATAATATATGAGGCAGGCGCCCTTTGCCGGTAATATACAGTATTTATAGTCAAATGGTAATGCTGTCTCCTAATCATAGGGCAGCGCGGTGGCTGAGTGGGTAGCACTTCTGCCTTGCAGTGCTGGGGTCCCACTCACATCTGCAAAGAGTTTGTATGTTCTCTCTGTGTTTGCGTGGGTTTCCTCCGGGTCCTCCGGTTTCCTCCCACACTCCAAAACATACTGGTAGGTTGTTTAAATTGTGATCCCCATTGGGGACAGGGACCAATTTGTCATGCTTTGTGTAGCGCTGCGTAATATGTAGGTGCTATATAAATAAAGAATTATTATAGAACATTTCGGATGTCTCAAATACCATAAGGACTTAGCCTAAACTGTTGTAGCCATCACTCTACAAACATGGGGAAGAAAAGCTCCAAAGACCATTTAGTTCCCTCTAAGTCTAAGTGAAGATATGAGGACAGCGAAATCAGATCTCTAGGGATCGACCATATCTCAACTTCCTGGTCAGTAGAGATGAGTGAACATACTCGTCCGAGCTTGATGCTCGTTCGAGCATTAGCGTACTCGAAACTGCTCGTTGCTCGGACGAATACTTCGCCCGCTCGAGAAAATGGCAGCTCCCGCCGTTTTGCTTTTTGGCGGCCAGAAACAGAGCCAATCACAAGCCAGGAGACTCTGCACTCCACCCAGCATGACGTGGTACCCTTACACGTCGATAGCAGTGGTTGGCTGGCCAGATCAGGTGACCCTGGGATAGACTAGCCGCTGCCCGCGCTGCTCGGATCATTCTGTGTCTGGATGCCGCTAGGGAGAGAGCTGCTGCTGGTCAGGGACAGCGTTAGGGTGCTAGTAGATTACTGTTAGGCAGGAGTGATTCAACAAGAACCCAACAGCCCTTCTTAGGGCTACAATAACGTTATACTTTTTTTTTTTTTGTTTGCTTGTGGCTGGGCTTGCTGGCACTAGTAGTGCAGCTAGTACCATATTGTGAGGAATTTGCAGGGGGACTTGCTACCGTTGTGTTTAGCTCTTAGTGACACACATATCCACCTCAAACACCAAAGTGGGAAAATTTATTAGGGGTTGGATTTCAATTAGGCACAGTCTGCCATTTCCTTTTTATTTTCCTTTTATTTTTTCATAACTCAGCGTCATCTCATCAGTGTGCTTTCATACTTGGCTAGAAAATAGCCAAAGGAGAATCCAAACGGCTTACTTACGCCTACAATAGCGTTATATATATTTTATTTCTGGTTGATCTGCTGGTGGCTGTCCTTGCTGCAGTGCATATACTAGCCAATTGTGAGGAATTTGGAGTGAGACTTGCGACCACTGTGTTTAGCCCTTAGTGACGCACATATCCATCGCAAAGACCGAAGTGGGAAAATTTATTAGGGGTTGGATTTCAATTAGGCACAGTCTGCCATTTCCTTTTTATTTTCCTTTTATTTTTTCATAACTCAGCGTCATCTCATCAGTGTGCTTTCATACTTGGCTAGAAAATAGCCAAAGGAGAATCCAAACGGCTTACTTACGCCTACAATAGCGTTATATATATTTTATTTCTGGTTGATCTGCTGGTGGCTGTCCTTGATGCAGTGCATATACTAGCCAATTGTGAGGAATTTGGAGTGAGACTTGCGACCGCTGTGTTTAGCGCTTAGTGACGCACATATCCATCGCAAAGACCGAAGTGGGAAAATTTATTAGGGGTTGGATTTCAATTAGGCACAGTCTGCCATTTCCTTTTTATTTTCTTTTTATTTTTTCATAACTCAGCGTCATCTCATCAGTGTGCTTTCATACTTGGCTAGAAAATAGCCAAAGGAGAATCCAAACGGCTTACTTACGCCTACAATAGCGTTATATATATTTTATTTCTGGTTGATCTGCTGGTGGCTGTCCTTGCTGCAGTGCATATACTAGCCAATTGTGAGGAATTTGGAGTGAGACTTGCGACCGCTGTGTTTAGCGCTTAGTGACGCACATATCCATCGCAAAGACCGAAGTGGGAAAATTTATTAGGGGTTGGATTTCAATTAGGCACAGTCTGCCATTTCCTTTTTATTTTCCTTTTATTTTTTCATAACTCAGCGTCATCTCATCAGTGTGCTTTCATACTTGGCTAGAAAATAGCCATAGCAATAGGATAGCATTGTTTGGTTTAAAAACTAAAAAACACAAAAAAAAACTAAAAAACACAAAAAAACACAAAAAAAAGTTAAAAAAAAAATTAAAGTTATATAACTTTCATTTTCAAAATGTTTAACCCGAGGGCTAGGGGTAGAGGACGAGGACAAGGGCGGGGACGTGGGCGTCCATCTACTGCAGGGGTCAGAGGCCGTGGTCCTGGGTGGGGTGAGACACCACCTGCTGATGTGGGAGCAGGGGAACGCCGCAGAGCTACACTCCCTAGGTTCATCATGTCTGAAGTTACTGGGACTCGTGGTAGAGCACTGTTGAGGCCAGAACAGTGCAAACAGGTGATGTCGTGGATTGCCGACAATGCTTCGAGCAATTTGTCCACCAGTCAGTCTTCCACGCAGTCCACCCATGTCGCCGAAATCGGCACTCCTCCAGCTCCTGCACCTCAGCTTCCTCCCCCCCAGTCTGCCCCCTCCCAGGAAAATTTGGCACTTGAACCGCCATACTCGGAACTGTTTTCTGGACCCTTCCCACAGTCACAAACCACTTGTCCGCTTGCTGCTGAGCAATTTTCCGATGCCCAGGTTTTCCACCAGTCGCAGTCTGTGGGTGATGATGACCTTCTTGACGTAGTGGAAGAAGTGTGTAAAGAGGTGTCGGACGATGAGGAGACACGGTTGTCAGACAGTGGTGAAGTTGTTGTCAGGGCAGGAAGTCCGAGGGGGGAGCAGACTGAGGGATCGGAGGATGATGAGGTGACAGACCCAAGCTGGGTTGAGAGGCCGGGTGAACACAGTGCTTCTGAGACGGAGGAGAGTCCTATAGCAGAACAGGTTGGAAGAGGCAGTGGTGGGGCCAGACGGAGAGGCAGGGCCAGAGCAGGTGCATCAGCGCCAAATGTGTCACGTAGTGAAGCTCCCGTGGCGAGGGCTCCCGCGGCGAGGGCTAGATTTTCAGAAGTCTGGAGGTTCTTTAAGGAAACACCGGATGACCGACGGACTGTGGTGTGCAACCTTTGCCAAACCAGGATCAGCAGGGGTTCCACCACTACTAGCTTAACTACCACCAGTATGCGCAGGCATATGAATGCTAAACACCCGAATCAGTGGCACCAAGCCCGTTCACCTCCGGCCGTGCACACCACTGCTCCTTCCCCTGTGTCAGCTGATAGTCAGCCCCCTGCCCAGGACCCTGGCAAAAAAACCCCATCGTTGCCTCCACGATCCTCCACAGCATCCACCAGCGTTCAGCTCTCCATACCCCAGACGCTGGAGCTGAAAAGAAAATATAGTGCAACCCACCCGCACGCCCAAGCCCTTAATGTCCACATCTCCAGATTGCTTAGCCTGGAGATGCTGCCCTATAGGCTAGTAGAGACCGAGGCCTTTCGCAACCTCATGGCGGCGGCCGCCCCTCGGTATTCGGTCCCCAGCCGCCACTACTTTTCCCGATGTGCCGTCCCAGCCCTGCACCAGCACGTGTCAGACAACATCATCCGTGCCCTGAGCAACGCCGTTTCTGACAAGGTCCACCTGACCACGGACACGTGGACGAGTGCTGCCGGGCAGGGCCACTATATATCGCTGACGGCACATTGGGTTAACTTGGTTGAGGCTGGGACCGAGTCTGACCCTGGGGCTGGTCATATACTGCCGACGCCGAGGATTGCGGGGCCTACCTCGGTCCAGGTCTCAAAGGCCTACTATGCCTCCTCCTCCTCCCACCCCTCCTCCACCTCCTCCTCCGAACTACCATCCGTGGGCATGGCGCCATCAGTCGCTAGCTCTAGGCACAGCAGCAGTGCCATCGCTAAGCGACAGCAGGCGGTGCTCAAACTGCTGAGCCTAGGCAATAAAAGGCACACCGCCCAAGAACTATTACAGGGCATCACGGCGCAGACTGATCTGTGGCTGGCACCGCTGAACCTGAAGCCAGGCATGGTTGTGTGTGACAACGGCCGTAACCTGGTGGCGGCTCTGCAACTCGGCAGACTGACACATTTGCCATGCCTGGCCCATGTGTTAAATCTGATAGTTCAGCGTTTCCTCAAGACATACCCCAATCTGTCAGATTTGCTCATGAAGGTGCGCCGCATCTGTGCGCATTTCAGGAAGTCCAGCACAGATGCTGCCACTCTCAGGGCAGCGCAGCGCCGCCTCCAACTGTCCGCTCACCGACTGTTGTGCGACGTGCCCACGAGGTGGAATTCAACATTAACCATGTTATCCAGAGTTTACCAGCAGCGCAGAGCGATTGTAGACTGCCAGATGTCAACTTCCACCAGAACTGGTAGTCAGGTCAGTCAGCTTCCTCAAGTCTACAATGAGGAGTGGACGTGGATGTCTGATATCTGTTAGGTGCTGAGTAACTTTGAGGAGTCAACACAGATGGTCAGTGGCGATGCCGCCATCATCAGCCTCACCATCCCGCTGCTTGGCCTGTTGAAAAACTCTCTGATCAGCATGAAGTCGGAAGCTTTGCGCTCGTCACAAGAGACGGGGGAAGAAGATTCCCTTGTTGATAGCCAAAGCACCCTCAGGTCTGTTTCTCAGCGCATATCGGAGGAGGTGGAGGAGGATGAGGAGGAAGAGGAGGAGAATGTTGGCGAGACACAAGAGGGGAGCATTGCTCAGACCTTCACTGTTCAGCGTGTATGGGCAGAAGAAGAGGAGTTGGAGGAGTTGGAGGAGGAGGAAATGGGCAGTCAGGCCAGTGAGGGGAGTGAATTCTTGCGCGTTGGATTTCATGCTAGGCTGCCTATCCCGTGACCCTCGCGTTCAAAGAATTTATTCCAGCTCCGATTACTGGGTATTCACTCTCCTGGACCCACGGTACAAGCAAAATCTTTCCACTCTCATCCCTGGAGAGGAAAGGAGTGTGAGAATGCATGAATACCAGCAGGCCCTGGTGCACAAGCTGAAACAGTATTTCCCTTCTGACAGCGCTAGCGGCAGAGTGCGTAGTTCTGCGGGACAAGTAGCGAGGGAGAGTAGGCGAGCAGGCAACTTGTCCAGCACTGGCAAGGGTACGCTTTACAAGGCTTTTGCCAGCTTTATGTCACCCCAGCAAGACACTGTCACCTGTCCCCAGTCTCGGCAGAGTAGGGCTGATCTTTACAGAAAGATGGTGAGGGAGTACGTAGCTGACCATACCATCGTCCTAAATGATCACACAGCTCCCTACAACTACTGGGTTTCAAAGCTGGACTTGTGGCACGAACTGGCGCTGTACGCCTTGGAGGTTCTTGCCTGCCCTGCCGCTAGCGTCTTGTCCGAGCGGGTTTTCAGTGCAGCTGGTGGCATCATCACCGATAAGTGTACACGCCTGTCGACTGACAGCGCTGACAGGCTGACGCTTATTAAGATGAATAAAGCCTGGATTTCTCATAATTTCCAATCTCCACCAGGTGAAGGAAGCTCAACCTGAATAATTTATGCACTCCTCCTCCTCCTCCTCATTTTCCTCCTTCTCCTCCTCCTTGTACACTAAAGCAGAGGAAACTGGCTATTTTTTGACAGGGCCCACTGGCTCTAGCTATAGTACTTTATGCATTTAATTTTTCTGGAGGGCCACCTACCCGGTCCTCTGTTTTAAACAATTTTTGGGAGTGCCACATACAGGCACTCAATCTATTCAATTTTTCTGGAGGGCCACCTTCCTGCTCCTCTGGTTTGAAAACTTTTTTGGACTGCCACATACAGGCACTCAATCTATTCCATTTTTCTGGAGGGCCACCTACCTGCTCCTCTGGTTTGAAAACTTTTTTGGACTGCCACATACAGGCACTCAATCTATTCCATTTTTCTGGAGGGCCACCTACCTGCTCCTCTGGTTTGAAAACTTTTTTGGACTGCCACATACAGGCACTATCCAAATTAAATTGTCTCCATAGCAGCCTCCACACGTTGTCTCCATTGCTACCTCCAAAAGTCGTCCATATAGCTGCCTCCATACATCGTCCCCTTATCAAACGAGGTGTGTCAGGCAGAAATTTGGGTTGTTTTCATGGATTCCACATCAAAGTTGTTAACTTTGTCGCCACCCTGCTGTGTTATCCACAAAATATACTGGCAAACTTTTATGATTAACCGATATTATTTCAGCGCTTCTTGCGCATCTGTTTACATTCCCCTCACCCGCCATATCCCAAACTTATAAGAACGCTACTACACTTGATCTTATACAAAAGGTTCTTAGAAGTGCTGTTTGGGGAGTAGCCTAGAGACAGGGGCTTGGATTGGCGAAAGCTCGCCTGGCAGCGGAGCGCCAGCTCCATGCCAAGATTCAACTAACATAGTTTTAACTGCAGCACCTTTAATCTACTACTAGTTCACTGCCTCCATACATGGTCCCCTTATCAAACGAGCTGTGTCAGGCAGAATTTTGGGTTGTTTTCATGGCTTCCACATCAAACTTGTTAACTTTGTCGCCACCCTGCTGTGTTATCCACAAAATATACTGGCAAACTTTTATGATTAACCGATATTATTTCAGCGCTTCTTGCGCATCTGTTTACATTCCCCTCACCCGCCATATCCCAAACTTATAAGAACGCTACTACACTTAACTTGGTGCAGGCTGGGACCGAGTCTGACCCTGGGGCTGGTCATATACTGCCGACACCGAGGATTGCGGGGCCTACCTCGGTCCAGGTCTCAAAGGCCTACTATATCTCCTCCTCCTCCCACCCCTCCTCCACCTCCTCCTCCTCCGAATTACCATCCGTGGCCATGGCGCCATCAGTCGGTAGCTCTAGGCACAGCAGCAGTGCCGTCGCTAAGCGACAGCAGGCGGTGCTCAAACTGCTGAGCCTAGGCGATAAAAGGCACACCGCCCAAGAGCTATTACAGGGCATTCCACATCAAACTTGTTAACTTTGTCGCCACCCTGCTGTGTAATCCACAAAATATACTGGCAAACTTTTATCATTTACCGATATTATTTCAGCGCTTCTTGCGCATCTGTTTACATTCCCCTCACCCGCCATATCCCAAACTTATAAGAACGCTACTACACTTGATCTTATACAAAAGGTTCTTAGAAGTGCTGTTTGGGGAGTAGCCTAGAGACAGGGGCTTGGATTGGCAAAAGCTCGCCTGGCTGCGGAGCGCCAGCTCCATCCCAAGATCCAACTAACATAGTTTTAACTGCAGCACCTTTAATCTACTACTAGTTCACTGCCTCCATAATAATAATAATAATAATCTTTATTTATATAGCGCCATCATATTCCGTAGCGCTTTACAAATCATAGGAAACAAATACAAATGTAATGTAACAGAGCACAACATTTGTATGGAACAACAGGAGTGAGGTCCCTGCTCGCCAGAGCTTACGGTTTATGAAGATGATGGGGTAACACGAGGTAAAAGAATATTTAATGGTCAAGCCATTCTTCTTAGGGAATAGAACAAAATATAATAAATGGAATTGCTGTCGCTTGAACCACTCAGCCGTCATCTTATATACCAGGTCCAGGGTGAATGGGACTGCAGAGAAGTCTGGTGCCTGTTGGTTGCTGGATAACAGATGGGAGGACGACACAGGACGGGTTAGTAGAAGAGTTAAAACTTCATGCAGTTAATGAGTGTTATAGGCTTGCCTAAAGAAATGGGTTTTAAGAGCATGTTTGAAACTTTGGAGGTTAGGTATTAGTCTGATAGTCCGGGGCAGAGCATTCCATAGAATTGGTGCAGCTCTAGAGAAGTCTTGGAGACGCGAGTGGGAGGTCCGCACTAGGGTAGAGGTTAATCTAAGATCACTGGCGGATCTAAGAGCACGGGTTGGGCGATAGACTGAGATAAGAGAGGAGAGGTAGGGGGGTGCAGCATTATACAGAGCTTTATGGATGAGGGTTATTATTTTAAACTGTATTCGAAAGGAGACTGGCAGCCAGTGCAGCGACTGGCATGAACTGTAAGCATACATGGTCCCCTTATCAAACGAGCTGTGTCAGGCAGAATTTTGGGTTGTTTTCATGGCTTCCACAACAAACTTGTTAACTTTGTCGCCACCCTGCTGTGTAATCCACAAAAAATACTGGCAAACTTTTATCATTTACCGATATTATTTCAGCGCTTCTTGCGCATCTGTTTACATTCCCCTCACCTGCCATATCCTAAACTTATAAGAACGCTACTACACTTGATCTTATACAAAAGGTTCTTAGAAGTGCTGTTTGGGGAGTAGCCTAGAGACAGGGGCTTGGATTGGCGAAAGCTCGCCTGGCAGCGGAGCGCCAGCTCCATGCCAAGATCCAACTAACATAGTTTTAACTGCAGCACCTTTAATCTACTACTAGTTCACTGCCTCCATACATGGTCCCCTTATCAAACGAGCTGTGTCAGGCAGAATTTTGGGTTGTTTTCATGGCTTCCATGTTAACTTTGTCGCCACCCTGATGTGTAATCCACAAAATATACTGGCAAACTTTTATCATGTACCGATATTATTTGAGCGCTTCTTGCTCACCTCCTTTGGTTCCTCTCTGCCACCCATTGGTTTGAAGCCTGAGTCCATTTAGGGTATGTCGCCATGCCACTCTCTAGCCTGCTGCCGCTGCCTCTGCATGCCGTCCCCTATAGTGTCAGGGTCAATTATTGGATGTTTTAGATGCTATCTAGCTTCATTCTGTCACTCTGTCATGGCCATGCTGTTGCCCATAATTTTGGCATAATGGTGCGATTAAGCAGCCTCAGAGGCATCCATGCATGCTGCCCCTGCTGTTTCCTGTCCATTTCCGTGGTGTTTCCATCCTTTTCTGAGGTTCCCAGGTGTTTGGCCAAGCTTCCCTGTGCAGAGCCTTGGTCCCCTTGAAAAATGCTCAAGTCTCCCATTGACTTCAATGGGGCTCGTTATTCGAGACGAGCACTCGAGCATCGGGAAAAGTTCGTCTCGAATAACGAGTATCCGAGCATTTTAGTGCTCGCTCATCTCTACTGGTCAGCCGTGAGTATTAAGTATTTAAGTATTTGTTGTTGAAGTTCCACTTAAATGTTTAGGTCTTGCAATGTTAGAAATTGTCAACATTTGCTATAATTTTTTTTTTATTCTAGATGCAAAATAAAACAAAGTTGTAAATAGATTTAAATGAAAATATTCTACCATTTTATCTGCAGGCCCTATACTGATCAAGGAATCCCCTTGGCACCAGACAACAAACAAACCCTGTGTAGTCTGATTCAGCAGTCATACTTGCAATAGTTGTCCTATACCTGTATATTAGAAAGAAGTAGGATATAATAATTTCTTGTCTTGCCTACGCATGGTACACATTTACTTACCTGTCCCATTGACGACGCCAATCCGAAATGTCCGACGAAGATTCAGAGCTGGCGCGATTCACTAAGATCCAATATCCTGCATGTGTCGCTTCCCCGCTGAGGTCCGCCGGAGTTCACCTTCTTCTTCCCGCTGCATATGAGTGCTGATCTTGTGACACAATTTGGTTTTTAAATTCCGTGGTTTGTCCGAATCAGTTGGGTTGTCCGACGTCCACGCCCCCTGATTTGTGTCGCATGCAAGCCGGCAACGATGCGCCACAATCCGATCGCGTGCGCCAAAAACATGGGGCAATTCAGGGCATATCTGAAATAAAAACGCAAAACTCGGTGGAAATGCGTTTGACGGACCCTTAGTAAATGTGCCCCAGTGTCCCTTAGGCCCATAGCTCCAGGCCAGCTGTGACGTATAAGATGTCATATTTTGGTGGTCCAAATTCCTATATAGTCTATATAGTCATATTCCAGTCTGCTTCAGTGGCACAGAGGGTCCACACCCCACTGACTGTAACAGAGCTGTATAAACAAAAACATAAAGTAGTTTTTTTTTTATCATAGACCTTCCCTCTTTTCCACCTAACACAAAGACATCAAGTTCTTTTCAACAAAATGTAATACCTTATTGCCTGTAGTCACATCAAATAAGAAAATGCCTTGTTCAATTCATTCTGTATTAAATATACAGGTAAAAAGATATATAGATTATATTTTAATAATAATAATCTCCTTGCTGGAACAATATGTTCTTGGAGATCTTCTATTATTCTTCAAAACTATTCAGCACTGTTCCAAATTGTCTTATAAGTAGACCCCTGATTATTACAGAGAATGTGTCCTCGTGTGAACTGCACCAGAAATACAATGTATGTGAATTAGCGGCCTACACTGAGCACATAACCTCAGCAAACATTAGATCCAGTTAGTGATATTTATAGAGACACTTGTCAGTCTGCCAGTTTTAATTATAGAACTGAGTTTACAGCGGATAGATTTTGTCATTGCGCTTCTAACAGGTACAGTGCTGAAGTGATGGCCTCGCTTACACTGAAGAATGGCAAACATTTCTAAGTCTTTGTGTTATACATCTCCATAACTCAACAGAGGGTCGAGAAACTGGTGTGAGTGTAGAAAGTGGGGATTACTCCTGTGGGGGAGTACAATGTAGGGAAATACGCTGTTGTGGGTATAGAAAGTGGAGCTCTACTCCTGCGTGAGTGTAGAAGGTAAAGAATTATTCTGGCGTGAGTGTAGAAAGTAGGGAATTATTCTGGTGTGGGTGTAGAAAGTAGGGAATTATTCTGGTGTGGGTGAAGAAAGTAGGGATTTTCTCTGGTGTGGATCTAGAAAGTGTGGCACGACTCCTGTGTGTCTAGAATGTAAGGAATTACCCTGGTGTGGGTGTAGAAAGTGGGGATTACTCCTGTGGGGGAGTACAATGTAGGGAAATACGCTGTTGTGGGTATAGAAAGTGGAGCTCTACTCCTGCGTGAGTGTAGAAGGTAAGGAATTATTCTGGCGTGGGTGTAGAAAGTAGGGAATTATTCTGGTGTGGGTGAAGAAAGTAGGGATTTTCTCTGGTGTGGATCTAGAAAGTATGGCACGACTCCTGTGTGTCTAGAATGTAAGGAATTACCCTGGTGTGGGTGTAGAAAGTAGGGAATTACTCCCATACATTTGAAATAAAGTTGGAGGACCCAGGTCCAAAAGTTGGGGGACCTGTCAATAAATAATTACAGCCACGCAGGGCTAAACAGTGGCAGGCAGAGCCACGTACTATAGGGTTGAGCCAACCTAGACAAAGGCAGAAAAAGTTTGGAAAAAGATTTTGCTAAACTACTAGTCACCTCAGGTGGGGTATGAAATGTCATTTTTTTTAGAAATCCCTCTTTCATGTGAAATCTCATCCGTTTAACTATAAAAAAAAATCACCCTCAGAGTCAGGAAAATATGACTCTTCTCACCTCATTTTCACAAATAATGAATCAGTCTTAGTGGTTTTCGAGTGGTTTTCAGAAGCCCTTGTTTTCTATAGCACCTACAAATATGCTTTTTTTGCCATATTAAAATATAAGATTTTAACCTTTCACATCTGAGCTACAGAACTACTCACATCCTCAGTAGAACTCTATTACGATAATGGGCACCATCAGCGCATTTATACAATGGGGGGGCCTCGTTCAAGTGATGTCCCAGGGGTCTGTGATCAGAGAGTTTTCCCCTTTTATTAGGGAGAACACATTTTTACGATTTACAGCTAGTTTCACAGACCAAACACTGCACTGCGGGAGGGACTCCAATCATCATAGTTATACAGGCGGTCCCCTACTTAAGAACACCCGACTTACAGACGACCCCTTGTTACAAACGGATCTCTGAATGTTGGTATGTTACTGTACTTTAGCCTTAGGCTACAATAAACCGCTATAACAGTTATCACAGGTGTCTGTAATGAAGCTTTATTGTTAATCCTGGTTCTTATGACAATCCAACATTTTAAAAATCCAATTGTCACCAAGACGAAAAAATATTTGGCAGGGGTTACAATGATAAAGTATACAGTTCCGACTTACACACAAATTCAACTTAAAAACAAACCTACAGAACCTATGGTGTACGCAACCCGGGGACTGCCTGTATATATAAGTATGTTACAGTATGGAGTAGTCGTCCTGTGAGGAGGCAAGGACTCCCTGCATTATATATACAGCCATTGGGGCATATTTATCATACGCTGACGCTCGTGCGCCAGCATATGATAGCCCCGCTTCCGCCTCTTGATGTATCGGGGCAGCCGGCTGTGCGGCGCTTATCCTTCGCCAGGCAGGGCGAGTAAAAAGTCGCCGGCAGCAGCGAGTGCGCCAGCGTGGGGACAGTAACGCCTCCGCTCGGCCAGCCGCGTCCCCCCATCATGCCCCTTCACGCCCCACTGGCGTGAACGTGGCGGTTCGGGGCAGATTATCGCAAGTGCTAGCAATAAGCTATCATTTGTGATTATTTCAGCGCAAATGGCGTGGCGCAGAGGTCCTGATAAATATGCCCCATTATGTTTATCTGTGACAATGTTCTGTTCTTTATATTCGTCCAGCACATGGTCCATGTTTTCTGTGCAGATCACACTCCTCTACAGGTGCAGTATACAGTGCCTGCATCCCAGGGATACTTTCCAGCAGCTTGGTGTAATCCGGTGCTTTCCTACATTCACATAAAGATTTCTTTTCCTTTTTGAGGTATTCTGGTTTGGAAATTACAGCGGTTAAATACCAAAAAGGACACTTTATATCCTATTTATTGTTTTGACTTTAAATGGCCTTGTATATAAAGATTATTCACAAATAAACCCAAACAATGGATAAGAGCCCAATGCTTCGTAGCCACAAAATGTCTAAAAAAAGGATCACAATAAATACCGCCTCGTCAAAACTTCTTGTTTTTCTCATAAAGATATACATGTGTACACACTATCCAAAGGATGAACACATAGTCAATAATAAATATATATATCACCAAGGACACAAATTGGTTTTTCTTGGTCTTGGAAAAACTCAAACTGAATAAGATGAGCAAAAAACAAAAAAATGTCTGGTTAAGAAATGTCAAGGTTAAAATTTGTAATTGCATTCAGAATAGAAAAATAACATTTCTGTAATTTGATGTTACTAAAAAAAAAAAGTGTTTCAATGATATATTTACAACCTGTGTAACCTTGAATGCCTGTGGATCCGACCATAAACTCATCTTGACTATGGTCGTGCAGGTTTTCCTGTCAGGTCGGATTCTATTACATGAAGGCGCATCTCCTGTGCATGTGCTCTGGTCACTAACTGCCTGTCACTGATCTACATAAGCATTTGTCACTGTGCTGCCCCTCAGAGAAGTCGGGGCCCAGCAGAGTAATGAGGGACAACACACTGATCAATGCTGATGTGCTGGTACATCAACTGCGCGGTCTCTGCCTGCACCAGGGACGTTTCTAGGGTCACAAAAGATCCGGGCATGGGCCACAATGCATATGTACCATATTTTCAGTAGTATATCTTGTGCATAACCCCCTTCATGTGTGGTTGTGCCAATAACAACGGTACCTAACATATAGAGCTACAGAAAACACAGGAGAAATCCCTAGTAGTTGTTCTCCATTAGGCCTGGCATTACCACGTCTCTTCAGCCAGGTGTCATCCCTGTGGAGTCCACCACACAGAAATCTTATGTTCTTCACTATCCCTACTTATTGTTCCCCTAACATTGTTATCCTGATGCAACCCCAAACACTTTCCTTTACTGTAAAGCTCCCCTCTCACACACACGCCTGGGCCAGGACTGCTGGAGAAGGGCTGAGGGTTCTTCACTCCTCTCCTCTCCAGAGATGGCACCGTGACACAAAAGTGTGCCCACCATACCGGGCACTCCTATGGCAGCTGTATGTAACCAGTAATGCCCCCTGTAATGTCCTCCACAGCCCCCTGTAAGGTACTCCGGTGCCCCCTGTAATGTCTCCCATAGCCCCTTGTAATGTCCCTCGAAGGCCCCTGTGATGACATTCACGGCACCCCCATGTCCTCATAACTCCCTGTAGTGTCCTCATAGCCCCAGGTAATGTGCCCCACAGCCCCCCCCCCCATGTCCTCATAACCCACAGTCTCCTCAATGTTCTCACAGCCTCCAAAAAGTTCCACTCAGCCACAACTAATGTCCCCTACATCACACCCATGTCCTCATATCCCCCAGTAAAGCCCTTAGCCGCAAGTAATGCGCCCCCCATAATTAAAAAAAAACCACACACACTTACCCGTGTCTTCCCTACGGCTTCTCACAGGACTGAGGCGCGGTGACGTCATCAACCCGCGTCTCCTGCTCCCAGCAGCTGTAGTAAGCTGCTTGAAGCAGGAGACGCTGTGTTCACTACTACATTGTTCACCACCAGGGCCGCATCTGCCATGAGGCGAGATGAAAATCTCGCTTCAGGCGGCAGAATGCGGGTCCCTGTAAAGGGCGGCGAAATTCGCCGCTCTAAAGTGGGCGATTCGGGCGTCCATTAACGCCCGAATCGCCCACCAGCTAAATAAATCGCGCCTGTCTCTTTAAGACACAGGCGCGATTTATACGCGGAGCGACGCAGCGCCTTTCCGGCAGCTGCGTCGCTCCGTTCTAAGCAGTGACACAGGCGCCATGACGTTATGGCGCGGCGCCTGTGTCACTGTGCGGAGCCGCGTCTCACAGGAGAGCCGCGTGAACACCGGAGCCGCGGCGAGGGAGCAGCTGCCTGCAGGTGAGTAGGATTTTATTATTTTTCATGTATTTAATTAATTGTGGCTAATAATTAATACTGCGGGGGGGGGGGGGGGGCTATATATATCATATGGGGCCAGAATTATTTTAAACTGGGGGGGGGGGGGGGTATCATGGAATGCTATTTTATTTGGGGCAATTATTTCTTTATTACTGGGGGGGATGCAATATATATTTATATTATTTGGGGCTATACCGTAATTATTTTATACTGGGGGGAATGCTATATATATATATTATTTGGGGCTATGATTGTTTAATACTAGGGGGATGCTATAGATATTATATGGGGCCAGAATTATTTCATACTAGGGGCGGGGGGGTTCTGTATATTTTATTTGGGGATTTGGAGCTATAATTATTTTATACTGGGGGTGATGCTATAGATATTATTTGGGGCTATAATTATTTTATACTGGGGGGGTGATGCTATAGATATTATTTGGGGCTATAATTATTTTATACTGGGGGGGGATGCTATATATATTATTTGGGGCTATAATTATTTTATACTGGGGGGGTGCTATAGATATTATTTGGGGCTATAATTATTTTATACTGGGGGGGGGATGCTATAGATATTATTTGGGGCTATAATTATTTTATACTGGGGGTGATGCTATAGATATTATTTGGGGCTATAATTATTTTATACTGGGGGGGATGCTATAGATATTATTTGGGGCTATAATTATTTTATACTGGGGGTGATGCTATAGATATTATTTGGGGCTATAATTATTTTATACTGGGGGGGCGCTATATATATTATTTGGGGCTATAATTATTTTATACGGGGGGGGGATGCTATATATATTATTTGGGGCTATAATTATTTTATACTGGGGGGGTGATGCTATAGATATTATTTGGGGCTATAATTATTTTATACTGGGGGGGCGCTATATATATTATTTGGGGCTATAATTATTTTATACTGGGGGTGATGCTATAGATATTATTTGGGGCTATAATTATTTTATACTGGGGGGGGGTGCTATAGATATTATTTGGGGCTATAATTATTTTATACTGGGGGGATGCTATAGATATTATTTGGGTCTATAATTATTTTATACTGGGGGGTGCTATAGATATTATTTGGGTCTATAATTATTTTATACTGGGGGGGATGCTATAGATATTATTTGGGGCTATAATTATTTTATACTGGGGGGGTGATGCTATAGATATTATTTGGGGCTATAATTATTTTATACTGGGGGGGGTGATGCTATAGATATTATTTGGGGCTATAATTATTTTATACTGGGGGGGGATGCTATAGATATTATTTGGGGCTATAATTATTTTATACTGGGGGGGATTCAGTATATATTATATGGGGCCAGAATCATTTTATACTGGGGGGTGCTGTATATATTATATATCACTATATCACTAAGCTGGGGGGTTGTATATGGGATACAGTATATTACTATGCTGGGGGGGGCTGTATATCGGGTACAGTATATTACTTAGCTGCAGGGGCTGTATATGGGATACAGTATATTATATGTATATAGATTTTATCCCTATATAATGAAGGGATGTGTTATATGTGGGGTAGCGTGCGGTCATTTGTGTTGTGAGGGGTATATATTATTTAGGAGCGCAGTGTTGTTTTCCAGGAGACTTTATACTGTAAGTGACTGTGGTATTTTTAGGGACGCCGGGTGGAGATGCTGCACGGAGCTGAAGATATCTGGCCGTGAACTCAGCCGCGATACGTCATGGATTGGAGAACCCGGAATAAAGTCCTCCTGATGGAAGAGATTGTCATCTATAAGGTACTAGATGCCACTAATGACTCCCAGATCCTGTAGTCAGTCACACAGTGTCAGGGAGCTGTCTGTAGGGTTGTTAATTGTTAGTAAAGTTTAAGGATTTACTTAACAGGGAGTGGGGGGGGGGGGGGGGGGGCAGCATTTTAATATTCGCCTCAGGCAGCAAATATGCTAGAATCAGCCCTGTTCATCACTATCTATGTCCTGAGGACTTGGATAGCGATGAGAGTGGGGAAATTCCCCCCAGACAATGGGACAAGTGTCCCGCTGGTTCGGGACATTTGGGGCACAGGCCAAAACATTTGACCTAGCGATGCCCCTGGCCTGCACTGCCCCATCCTCCTACTACGCTTTCCTGCTGGGTTTTCCTCTGACTGCACTTCCTGTCCAACTCCACTAGTAGTTAGATGTTACGTAGCAGTGGTGTATATGTGGATAGATGTGACATAGCAGTAGTGTATGTGCAGTTAGTTAGGTGTTATATCTCCATTTCTTTTATCTATCTAAAATACATTTATCTCATTAGTAATATTATATCCATACCATATTTTTCTATACATCAGAGATTATTAGTAGAAGTGTCATGTGACTGCTCAGCATCATGTGACTGCTCAGCTAGACCACGCCCACAGATCAGAACCTTACACTGTGCAGCTGATGCAAGGGTAGGAGCAAAAGCAGCTAAAAACTGACATTGCTAATCACTAGGGGATTGAAGGACATCTACCACCAAGATCAAAGATTGTTACATGCTGTTACAGGCTCTTCTTTTAGCTTCTTATGCCCTGGTTTTCACAAAAAAAGTTTTAAAATTGTGCAAACAGCCCGATTTCTGCATATTTGCAGAATAATTAAAATCTCATTTTTCTTAAAAACAAGGGCATAAGAAGCTTAAAGCACAGATCCCGCTGGAGGGGGCAAACAACAGCATGTGCTTGGTTTACAGTCCTTCATCCTGGTAGATGTCCTTTAAGATTTGTGAACTTTCTTTCATGGGCAAATCCATTTAAATATGTTCTGTGATGTAGGAACAGTTTCAGAATTCAGAAGGATTGTCTATATACTTGTGCAATGGGATCCTCAAGGTGTTGAGGATGAACTTATATTTGTTTCATCTCTGGGCATAGCTCTACTCTATCTACTTTCCACAATGAAATGTTATTGTTTGTGAAGATTTCAGCAGACAGGGGAGAGTGTATAGGGCACAGGGAGGTCACTCTGTAGGGCCTCCTGTGACGCCCCCTGGAGTATTTGTGCTTCATTTACATAAATGTCTAAGTAGTTTTTTTTTAAATAAAATGGGGCAGATTTACTTACCCGGTCCGTTCGCGATCCAGCGGCGCGTTCTCTGCGCTGGATTCGGGTCCGGCCGGGATTCATCAAGGTAGTTCCTCCGCCGTCCACCAGGTGGCGCTGCTCCGCTGAAAAGCATCTGAACGCGCTGGAGTTCACCGGCTTGGGCTGAGTGAAGGTAAGCGCGTCCCAAGCGACACATTTCTTTTTTTAAATGCGGCAGTTTTTCCAAATCCGTCGGGTTTTCACTCGGCCACGCCCCCCCCTGATTTCCATTGCGTGCATGCCGGCGCCGATGCGCCACAATCCGATCGTGTGCGCCAAAATCCTAGGGCAATACAGGGGAAATCGGCGCAAATCGGAAATATTCGGGTAACACGTCGGGAAAACGCGAATTGGGCCCTTAGTAAATGACCCCCAATGAGTGGTTTAAATGCCCTAATAAGTGCAGGCCTATTCATCTGGTAGTTTAATATGACAACTTCTACACATAACACAAACAGGATCTCAATGAGCAGCTATGCCCTTTCTGTGGTAGCTAAAACAGACAGTCAAAGAAACAATATACTACTACATTTACACAATAGCTTTTTTCCGACAAAATAGTATTTTTCCGATACAATTTTCTGACCTCAATTGACATTTTGATGATCTAATGGATATCAGTCTTAGTTCAGCTTGTAAACTACCAGTAATATATATATATATATTTTACTGGTAGTTTGCAAGCTACTAATTAGTTTAAGAATGTAGAAACTAATAAAGCTCATGAATTTGAATAACTTTCACAGGATATTGGTGCTTAAAAACCAAAGAATGTTTTCTGATTTTATATTATTCCAACATCTAATTCTTCTCCCCAGTCGCTTGTACTACTACATGCTTGCTCTATAGGTTACAGACCTGTCAAAATTTCAAGGAAAGTCTATAATGATATGTTAGGATATGTTATGATAGGAATGTTTTATATATTTATATCTGGAATAGAAAACAATGTCATTGTTTTAGAAGACTAGGAGAAGGGATTTTCTAATCTATATAAATGATTTATAGTTGACCGCTAATAGGTGGTCCTGGAGAATGTCATTGAAAGAACCATATAACCCAGCATCAGCATGGGTTTAAGAGGGATCAGTCGTGTCAAACTAACTAAATTAGACTGAACCTGGATTGAATGTTGTAAATTTTGATATATCCCAAGTATTAAACATGATGCCACATAATAAATTGGTACATAAAACAAAAGTGCTGGAACAGGGGACTAATGTGTGAATCTAGCAGTAAAATCTGAGACTCTTGCAGTGGCTGGAGTGCGGCTGTATACACCACCATCCCCTGTATACAAACACAAGCCGGCAGTGACAGCCGCCGCTCCATACACATACACCATATATATCCATTACACCACAACTGATCATACTTTGCCCTCCTGCATATGTCAAATATACCCCCCCTAATATACTACATTAATAAATTCTGCTTAATTTGTAAAAAAAAAAACAGGCTGTAAATTGCCCTTTAGTAATGACTTTACCTCTGTATTGGCAAGGCTTGTCTGTCTGCCAGATTGATAGACTCTCTCTCCTCTGTGTTTGTTTACACAACTCTGAGCGGTGAGTATTAACCCTTTCTGCTCTCTCCCTGGCTGTATTATGGTATGAGCAAACATCAAGCTGAAAGTGTTAATCCTTACTGGTCAGAGCTGTGTAAACAAACACAGGGAAGATTAGATGGAAGCTAATAGTCAGCTTTCATAGACACACACTACGTGGGCTGGGAAACAGATCTCTACAAGAGGAAGCATTGAAGCCTGTTCTTTACAAACTAAGCAGAATTTCTTAATAAAGCGTATTAGAAAAATGTTCACAACACTCCTCTTCTGTAAATAAAAAAGAAGTTGTACCACGACCATAGTGCACATTGCACAATAAAGCCACCTGGAGCCTGTGTGCAATATTGGTCATGATGTCACTTCTTTTTTGAGCAAAAGTTGTCAGTAGAGTTGTCAGTAGTGATGTAATGATGGGTCAGTGTTATCTATATAGAATTCATTGTACAGGGAGGGGGAGGAGATAAGCTGTGACATCATCAATTGTCAGTAGTGATGTAATGAAGGATCAATCTTATCCATATAGAGGTCATTGTACAGGGAGGGGAAGGAGATAAGCTGTGACATCATCTATTGTCAGTAGTGATGTAATGAAGGATCAGTGTTATCCATATAGAGGTCATTGTACACTGAGGAGGAGATAAGCTGTGACATCATCTACAGTCAGTAGTGATGTAATGAAGGATCAGTCTTATCCATATAGAGGTCATTGTACAGGGAGGGGGAGGAGATAAGCTGTGACATCATCTATTGTCAGTAGTGATGTAATGATGGGTCAGTGTTATCTATATAGAATTCATTGTACAGGGAGGGGGAGGAGATAAGCTGTGACATCATCTATTGTCAGTAGTGATGTAATGAAGGATCAGTGTTATCCATATAGAGGTCATTGTACAGGGAGGGGGAGGAGATAAGCTGTGACATCATCTATTGTCAGTAGTGATGTAATGAAGGATCAGTATTATCCATATAGAGGTCACTGTACACAGAGGAGGAGATAAGCTGTGACATCATCTACAGTCAGTAGTGATGTAATGAAGGGTCAGTGTTATCTATATAGAGGTCATTGTGCAGGCAGAGGGAGGAGATAAGTTGTGACATCATATTTTGTCAGTAGTGATGTAATGGTGGGTCAGTGTTATCTACATAGAGGTCACTGTAAGGGAGGGGGAGGAGATAATCTGTGACATCATCTATTGTCAGTAGTGATGTAATGATGGGTCAGTGTTATCTATATGGAGGTCATTGTACAGGGAGGAGGAGGAGATAATCTGTGACATCATCTATTGTCAGTAGTGATGTAATGATGGGTCAGTGTTATCTATATAGAGGTTATTGTACAGGGAGAGGGAGGGGGATAATCTGTGACAGCATCTATTGTCAGTAGTGATGGGTCAGTGATATCTATATAGAGGTCATTGTACAGGGAGGGGGAGGAGATAAGCTGTGACATCATCTATTGTCAGTAGTGATGCAGTGATGGGTCAGTGTTATCTATATAGAGGTCATTGTACAGGGAGGGGGAGGGGATAAGCTGTGACATTATCTATTGTCAGTATTGATGCAATGATGGGTCAGTGTTATCTATATAGAGCTCATTGTACAGGGAGGGGAGGAGATAAGCTGTGACATTATCTATTGTCAGTATTGATGTAATGATTGGTCAGTGTTATCTATATAGAGGTCATTGTACAGGAAGGGGAAGGATTCAAGCTGTGACATCATCTATTGTCAGTAGTGATATAATGATGGGTCAGTGTTATCTATATAGATGTCATTGTACAGGGAGAAGGAGGGGATAAGCTGTGACATCATCTATTGTCAGCAGTGATGTAATGATGGGCCAGTGTTATCTATATAGAGATCATTGTACAGGGAGGAGGAGATAAGCTGTGACATCATTCATTGTCAGTAGTGATGTAATGATGGGCCAGTGTTATCTATATAGAGAACATTGTACATGGAGGAGGGGGAGATAAGCTGTGACATCATCTATTGTCAGTAGTGATGTAATGATGGGTCAGTTTTATCTATATAGAGGTTATTGTACAGGGAGGGGGAGGGGATAAGTGGTGACATCATCTATTGTTAGTAGTGATGTAATGATGGGTCAGTGTTATCTATATAGAGGTCATTGTACAGGGAGGGGGAGGAGATAAGCTGTAACATCATCTATTGTCAGTAGTGATGTACTGATGGGTCAGTGTTATCTATATAGAGGTCATTGTACAGGGAGGGGGAGGGGATAAGCTGTGACATGATGTATTGTCAGTAGTGATGTAATGTTGGGTCAGTGATATCTATATAGATGTCATTGTACAGGGAGAGGGAGGGGATAAGCTGTGACATCATCTATTGTCAGTAGTGATGTACTGATGGGTCAGTGTTATCTATATAGAGATCATTGTACAGGGAGGGGGAGGAGATAAGCTGGGACATCATCTATTGTCTGTATTGATGCATTCAGGAAATCCAATTCATTGTCATATAGTTGGTCAATATTTTTTTCCATTATTAAAATGTATTTCTCATGTAAATCTGGGATATACTGTTCTGGGAATGATAGCTAGGTAACCTTTCGGTTGGGTGACCTTGCTTGATCTCTTCTAGTACAGTGAATATTTCTTCTACTTACCAAGATCATTAAGCAGCGCTGACCAGGATGCAGCAAATCTCTGCTGATCTGGGCTTATCCGGCTCTACGCATACATGTAGCTTGCACTTAGCAGCTGAAGGATGTCAATACCTTCCCGTTTCTAATACCTGCTGCCACTTCCTTTCCTGATAAAGAGATCATCTGTCAGGGACGTTATTGGCAGAGGATTACTGAGAGGAAGAAAAGGCCCCGGAGGCTCAGCTTTGTCTTCAGACAATAAGACATGGCTATTATTAATTTCTTCATTGCTGCCGGGTAAAAAAATATTGTGTGCATAGAAAAGTGATTTGACATATAATTTAATGAAAATCCAATGAATATTGTGGAAACCTGATGTGGGGTTAGACCTGCACTGCATAGTGACCTGCAGTATTGCTGTATGTGATAGCAGCAGGGTCAGACTGTATCAATTATAAAACTTATTCATCAACCTGTCAATGACACCCCAATCCTAAACACTCTTACCATACTTAGTGTAGTCTATTCCTGTAGACATTCCACCTGTTGGGGTGTATGGCGGGGGGATAAAATGTCTCTTTATGTTGAAGATGATTTCATGACTGATGTTAATATCTTTAATAAAATATTTGGCAGAATGTAGTTGCAGGATGGATCTTTAATCCTTGGATTAGGGCAAATGTACCCCCAACTTTTTGTGAGAGAGAAAGGTGAATATAAGATGTTGGGCATGTGTGACACCCCATCATGTACAATGCTTCCTTCCTGTGGCCTCCACGGTATAATTACTTCTGTCCTGTGGTCACCTTCCAAACTGTATAAAACCCCCTGTGTACTGCACCCCATATATAATACACAATAATTTGGCCATCCAACATATGATCTCCTCTTTCCAGTAGCACCCTCACATATAATACTCCCCTATCTGTGTCCCCCACCCAATGATTCCTCCTTTGTTGAAGCCACACCACCACTCATAATATCTTTTTTAACTTTTATCTAATGCCCTTATACTTATTTTTTATTAAACTTTTTGTATTATACAACTAAAACAGTCCCAAACAATGCAGGAGCGATACCTCCTTCACATTGAGCAAGATTTCCAAAATTGACAGTGAATTAGTAGTTTACGACTATGGAGTCTACTTTAGACCAATAATTAGTTGGTTCATTTTCTGCCTGAAATTTCTGGCGACAGCAGAATTCTGGTGTAGACAGATTGTTAAATCTCCCCCATTGTGTCTGCTGCACAAAGCGACAGAGATTCAAAGATGAAGTCCCCAGTCAACAGCTACCTATTAGCATCCAGAGGACAGTTTAACATACCCCAAATTTGTGGGACTTTTCCGCCAGACCTGGGATTGTTGGCAAGTATGTAAACAATGCCGGAAGAAGGGGTCTACATCACTCATGCAGTGGGGTTAGTTAAAGTCTGCAAATTTTGGGATAATAACAGTGTGGTAATGTTTGGCTTGTGACATAAAGTGGTTGGCCACAAATAATAAAGTTTAGCAGGATAAGTACAATACCGTTATAGGGTTTCCCATATTGTATGTATGTATATATTGTATGCCAGAACCCGCTGCCAACCACTTTTGGGACTACCTGGATTCTGTGGACTTCCTGCAGGTCAGGGGGCGAGCAGTCATTATTGTATACACTCCTCTCCATATCCACCAATTCCATGTCACTGGTTGGAGGGGTGTGTGGATGTTTTTGGCACAAATTCTGATGGGGTTCCTAGTTCTCTACATAGGTACAGGTCCCTGTGGTGCAATCTGGGTTGTCAGACATTTATAGAACTGTGAGAATGACATAAATCTGGGTAACAGTCAAGCAAAAGGAATATACATTCACTTGTTTAATCAATTAGCAGTATTTCAGATATGAGTCCTTTTACATTATTAGGGCCAACAGGAACAGAAGCTCTTAGAAAAGGTCAGATTTTTTATTATTTTCCATTTTGCCCATCAATTTATCACTATCCATTCTTACAGTTAGAAAATGTGGTTTAAGTTATCTCAGGGCGCAGAATTGTGTAAGCTAAACCAACAGATAGGAGGTGTTGAGTTAGACTAGATAGTCTTGTACTACGCTAGAGTTATCAATTAACACAAGAAACTTTATAAATCTGGCACACAATAAGACTGTCCACCCTTAACTTTACACTGTCCAACCTTTTTCCTCCATGGGCAGTTAAAGGGGTTGTCCAGTGAGTTATTTGGCTTAGGCTGCATTCACACAGCCGTACGGGGGACATATATACGTCTGACATATATACGGTGCGGCACCGCACCGTGAAAAGATTGGACATGTCCTATCTTTTCCCGGAATATGGCGCCGTGCACAATGTTAATCTATGGAGAGGGGCGAGGGGTGAGCAGCTCTCACCCCCCTCCTCCTCTTCCCGATGACGATGTGTGCCGCCGTGCTACGGTATGGTGGGCACACATCAATGTGAATGTAGCCTTAAATAAAGGGATTGTCCAATGACAACAAGTAACATCCAATCGACAGGATACGGACTCTCATCACTGAGACCCCCATGGATCACAAGAACTTTGTACACCTGTTTTATTCCAGATGAATAGTGCAGCCGGTCGTGTACAGGCCCTGCTGCTCTGTTCATCTCTATAGCGCTGAAGGAGGTAACCAAGCGCAGTGCTCAGCTATCGCTATCAGTTCCACAGACAGCAAATGGAGCTGCAGCGCATATGTGACTGAGTGCTCCATTCTTTTACGGTGCAATGGGGGTACAACAGACATCTGTTCTCTTGAGCTATGGGGGTCCCACTACTGAGACCCTTAACGATTAGCAAATTATCCCACATTCATTTTAATTGGAGATTTTCAGCTAGTGGATTTTTCCTACAGAAAGTAGCAGCATTTTATAACTATTTTAAAGGATTCCATGTAGAAATTCACATTGCAGCTAAAAACTCACTTCCTTACAAACCTCACAAAATCTTAAAGAGGACCTTTTCTTTCTCACATTGGCGCTGTTTTCACGTCCATAGTTCTCTGATTTTCATGGATGCCTCAAAAAGCTATTGATTTCTATGGGTGTTTTCACATTGGCTTGTATTTTCACTGATCCGTTGTCCGTGGAAAAAAATTATGAAACCTGTCCAAATTTTTTCATGGATGCGGATCACGGAAGGTAAAAAAAAAGTCTATGAGTTTGCAAAAAAACTACCAAAACATCCATTTTTTTCACTGATGAGGTGTGATGTTTTCAATGTTAAACCTTTAGATTTTTTTGCGGACACTGAGACAAAACCGAAGAAAAACAGAGACACAATGGAGACAAAACGCAATGAAAGTGCAACTGAAGCTGAGCACCAACGCCAATGTGAAAGAGCCCTTATTGATACTTAGTATATCAAGTACAGGATAGGAACAGATATGAGTCAGGTTATATGCATTCCCAGCACATAGAATAGGTGACCAGGAAGAATATCTTTACGAGCACAAATAATCTTTGTCGTTGCTAGGATGTACAGTGTAACATTGCCAGGTTACTAATGACATTGTAGAGCCACCACATTGTTTGCAGATACATTATTCATGCTTGTACTTGTTATGTCTACACATATGAGGAAAGTATTGACTGCCTAAAAAATAACCAAACTGATGTAACCACTAATTTATTACTTCTCAGGTTTTGGACCAGGTGAGATGGAGGGATGGATAAATAGATGGATACACAGAGAGATAGATAGACAGACAGACAGCTAAAAATAAGTAAAGAAGAGAAAAGAGGTTGTGCAGTATCCTCAGTGAGCGGTTATGGATCAGAGGTACTAGGCTTACCTTTTTGGGTTGTGACTAGAGATGAGCGAGCACTAAAATGCTCGGGTGCTCGTTATTCGATATGAGCTTTTCCCGATGCTCGGGTGCTCCTATCGAATAACGAACCCCATTAAAGTCAATGGGAGACCCGAGCATTTTTTTAGTAAAAGAGAACATTAAAAGAACAGTGCATCATAAAATATCCCAGATGTTTACTGATGTTTTGCTTGTAAGAACACATTGAAATAACACTATTCTTCACTTTCCAGGTGTTCACTAAGTTAGGAGATGTTCGGAACATCTGGAATGGGAAGAATAGTGTTCTTTCAATGTGTTCTGCACTTAAATGCTCCTGTGTTCAGTGTTTTTAATGTTTTAATTCTATTCTTCACTTTTCAGATGTTAGCGCGTGTCTTCCGATAATGTCGGAGATGTGCTCGCACATCAGCAATGTGAAGAATAGTGTTATTTAAATGTGTTTTGCACTTAAATGTTCGTGTTTTCACAGTTTTTAATGTTTTAATTCTATTCTTCACATTGCAGGTGTTTGCGCGTGTCTTTGGAGATGTGCACGCACAGCTTCAAAGTGAAGAATAGAATTAAAACATTAAAAACAGTGAATACAGGACCATTTAAGTGCAGAACACATTGAAAGAACACTATTCTTCACATTCCAGATGTTCCAAACATCTCCTAACTTAGCGGGAGACACGCGCGAACACCTGCAAAGTGAAGAATAGTGTTATTTCAATGTGTTCTTACAAGCAAAACATCAGTAAACATCTGGGATATTTTATTATGTAATAAAAATACTGTTCTTCACTTAATTTACTGCTCGATCTCGAGCTGGCGAGATACTCGTCCGAGTAACGAGCCGGTCCGAGTATGCTAATACTCGACCGAGCAGTATACTTGGACGAGTATACTCGCTCATCTCTAGCTGTGACCATACACAATATTGAAATCGCTTCTGCAGCTTTTGTTAGGACTGCTGACAGTTTTCAGGTGGCTGGAGATCAGTCTGACATAATGTAGATAATGTAGATATGTCCAAAAACAAGGTGGAAAGGTGACTCTGACAAGGTCTGTTGTTAAGAGTTTTATATTACTTGGACAATATTTGGACAATGAGGTCAACAGGCAAGAAGGCTACATACTTAAAGGAAATCTATAACCAGGATCAGAGATTGTACACCAAGCACACTGACATACTGGTGAGTGCACCCTCTGCCAGGATCTGCTTATTATGCCCTGGCTTTTACAAAAAAGGCTTTTAAAATTATGCAAATGAACCTGAGGGACTCTATAGATGTTAAGCATGGAGCCCTTCAGACTCATTTGCATAATTGTAAAGCCTTTTTTTTCTTTAAAACAATTGCATAGAAAGCTTAAAGAAGACGGATCCCACCAGAGGGGGCACACACCAGCATGTAAGTGTACTTGGTTTACATCCCCTAATCCTAGTGGTTGATGTCCTTTAAAGAAGACCTGTATGGTTTATTTGGGAGTGCAAACCAACTACAGGTCCCTATGGATGTGTGGTTTAGGGTCCCAAATTGACCTTTCTTAACCCCTTCAGGACGCAGCCAGTTCGTACGTTAACGCTTGGCCTCTTTTTTTGTAATCCGGCCTGTGTCACTTTATATGGTTATAACTTTTGAACCCTTTAACTTACAAAAATAAGTTAGTTTTTTACATGACACATTGTCATGGTAAATTGTGGTTTATATGTTTTGCGTTTATTTATAAAGAAATATTCAAATTTGACAGATTATTTTGAGAATTTCATTATTTTCACAATGTGAAATTATCTGCTTTTGAGACTGATAGCTTTACCACCGAAATGAGTTACTTACTAACATTTCCTATCTCTCAATTTTATGTTTTCATCTTTTTTTAAAAGTCCTTTATTCGCTTACAAATCAAACAGAGATTTTCATTTTTTTTACTAAATTTCTAAATTGAAATTTTTGGGATAATTTTTTTTATTTAAATGAGTTTTAAATATAAATGATCAGAATCTCCCATTTTTAAAAGTACACCCCTCAAAATACTAGCAATTGCTTTTAGGAAGATTTTTAACCCATGGAGCGCTGCATAGTAAATAAAACAAAATGGAGTTGAAATTTAGAATGGTCTAATTTTGTCAGTAATAGATCTAAATAATAAGTAATAGCTCTAAAATTTCCACATTTCCAAAATATAAAATGAGAGAACCCATCTTAAAATGTGTTAGGCAATTTCTCCCCACATGTCGACATTACTTGTTGTATGGGCACATAGCGAGCCGCAGAAGGAAAGGAGGGACCTGCAGCTGCCAGTTTTGTCCGATAGA
Source organism: Engystomops pustulosus (assembly GCF_040894005.1). NCBI lineage: Eukaryota > Metazoa > Chordata > Amphibia > Anura > Leptodactylidae > Engystomops > Engystomops pustulosus. Next base: position 176,524,601 of record NC_092415.1, on the reverse strand, counting down.
ACTTAGTGGATTTGTAGGATATAACATTTTTGTATTTCCGATAGTGGGAGCCATGCCCCTCCTTCACACCCCATTGAAGGTGGCAGATTGGGGCAAATAATCGCAAGTGAAGTGGTGCAGAGGCCCTGATAAATATGACCCATTGGGGGTCATTTACTAAGGGCCCGATTCATGTTTTCCCGACGTGTTACCCGAATATTTCCGATTTGCGCCGATTTCCCCTGAATTGCCCTGGGATTTTGGCACACACGATCGGATTGTGGCGCATCGGCGCTGGCATGCACACTACGGAAATCGGGGGGCGTGGCCGAACGAAAACCCGACGGATTCGGAAAAACTGCCGCATTTAAAAAAAAAAATCTGTTGCGGAGCTTGCACTTACCTTCACTCAGCCCGAGCCGATGAACTCCAGCGCGTTCCGATGCTTTTCAGTGCAGCAGCGCCACCTTTTGGAAGGCGGAGGAACTACCTTAATAAATCCCGGCCGGACCCAAATCCAGCGCAGAGAACACGCCGCTGGATCGCGAATGGACCGGGTAAGTAAATCTGCCCCATTATCTTGATTCTATGGGTCAGTACGATGATGTGGATACTATACTTAGAAATCTTTTCTTGACTTTGCAAAAGAAAACCAAATGTGGGGAAAAAACTATCATTTTTGTATTGGCGTTTTTCAAGTGGCATAACATTTTTATTTTTTTTTGCCTCTGGAGCTGATTGATGGCTTTTTTTTTTTTTTTTTGCAGGACATGTACTTTTTACCAGTATCATTCTGAAATAGATATTTTTTTATCCCTTTTTATTGCATTTTTTTGTGGGATGAAATAGGTAAAAATCATAATTTTTGGTGGGTTTTTAGCAGTTTTTTCTTTAGCTGTGTTTATCGAGAAGGTTCAATTCTACTGCCGTAGGTACAGCGCATGTGCAGTGACGCTGGAGTGTTCACTTATTGCGTTGTGCAGCAATAAGTGTTCACTTTACCCCTGGTAAAGAGGTGGCCTGGCGTCAATCTGAGAGGATGTTTTCTAGATGAAAATAATGTACAAAGCAAGTACAATACAATAGCAAGTGACTATAGAAAGTGACTATAGAAAGTACCCACAACTGGTATAGACAGTGGGGCAGATCTATCAATTCTGTTGTAATTTGTGCCATATTCTGTCATTATTGATGTGACCCTTGTAACAATCATCATATTAGGAGTAGCATTGTATTCCAGCCGCCTGATGGTGGCAGCAGCGTGTTATGTTACACTCACTATTCCTATTGTCTGGTTCCATTATAAGTTAGTGGAAAAACAAATATTCATTAACATATAATATCATAATAACATAATAAATAAGTGCTACTTGCCACTGGCACTTAGCTTAGCTTAGTCATACCTTATATTATATAAAGGATTTGGCCAGAATTTCTAAAGTTTATTATCCCCATAGATTGTAAGCTCTTGTGAGATTCCAATTACGGTATATCTGCCCTGTGTCACTATGTGGTTATAATCTTGAAATGCTTTAACATATCTAGGTAATCTTGAGATTGTTTTCTTGTCACAAATAGTAATTCAAATTAGTTGAAAAATGTAAAAAATATGAAAAAAATGGAAATTTTGCAAAAATTTTTAAAAACTCTCAATTTACAAAGCTCAAGTTTTTTTTTTACTTTTCAGGCAGATTCTCATAGCACCCAAATAACTTCATAACTAACATTTCCCGAGTGTCTGCTTTATGTTTGGCATGGTTCCTTAATGCATCCTCTCATTTTTCTAGGTTGTGGCTTAGAATTGTGGGTGCAATTTTTCACATTTTTATGAAAATCACAAAACCTATATTTTGAGAATTTTAAAGGGTAAAACCCCATAAATTACCCCATTGTATAAACTACACCTCTCAATGTATGAGAATCCAACTTTAAGAAGTTTGTTAACCCTTTAGATGTTTTACAGGGGTTAAAACAAAATGGAGGTAGAAGTTACAATTTGTAAATTTTTTGGACAAAACAGTCATTTGTACAAAAAGTTCCACAAAGTTTGATCCCCTATTTCTTCCGAGTATGCCGATACCCCATATGTGTTGGTAACCTGCTGTATGTGTACACGGCCGGGCATAGAATAGAAGGAGCCCCATTTAGAGAAGATTTGCATCGTCAGATTTTACAGGCTATAAAAAGCTTACATGTGTAATGTGGACAAATGGGGGATTATTTTTCCAGTATGAGAACCACTTCTCAGATACATCATTTAGGGGGTATAAATAGCTAATTGATGATTTTATTAACTCTATCTAGGTGGAGCACTTCTTCGGGTTCCCAGCCAGGCCAGTAGATGCATGTCTAAGCGATCTACCGACCCAGAAACTATGACGTCAGTAGATGGTGACACTGCCACGTCACGGTTTCTGTTTATTATTTTTTTTAAGTATTTTTAAGTATGGGGTTTTTAAGCACCAAAAATGTACTTTTTTACTTTTATACTCGAATATATACAGTAGCTTTTTATGTTTGATTTGTTTTGCAGAATACAGAACTAATTTATTAAGAAATTTGTTTGTTTTTGCATCAATATGTTCTAAGAGACATAACAATTTTATTTTTTGTATACAGAGCTGTTTTTTGCAGGACAAACTGTACTTTTTATTGGTATCATGTTGGGGTAAATGTTACTTTTTGATCACTTTTTATCCTTTTTTTTATGAGGTTGGATGTGAAAATATCATATTGCAATCCCAGCTGTAAGTGCTGGAGCCCGGATGTCACACACAGCCACCTCCCGCAGCGATTGCAAGGGCTCTGCTTCTGAGCTGGGGCAATCGCTGAGATGTACATGTACGTCAGGATGTGGCAATGGATACTAAATTTACCTAAATGGTCACCGACTCCATAGTCCTACATAGTATACATTGGGGGAGCCTAATTCTGACATAATAGGGCACATTTACTAATGCCCTGGCACCAGTTTTCCGTCGGACTTTGCAGATTCTTTTAGGTGAAAACTGCTTGCACAGGTATTTAATGGGGTTATCCCACGAAGACAAGTTTCTTACATGTACTCAGGATAACAAAATAACACATTTTCTAATTCACTGTTATTAACAGCAGCATTTCACAGACATAAGTCCAACCTGTCTCTATCAGTCCTGGTGTACACAATTTCAGTTGCCCCTAGACACAACCCTGTAACTTCTGACTTAGGGCCGTCCGCCATCTTGGATGAGATTGTGCAGATGAGATTACTGTCTGTCTCTGCTGTGTGGCTTAGCTGTGAGATGTAGCAGAGCTCATAGTGTAATATGGGTTATAATGGGGCAGATTTACTTACCCGGTCCAGTCGCGATCCAGCGGCGCGTTCTCTGCGGTGGATTCGGGTCTGGCCGTGATTCACTAAGGTAGTTCCTCCGATGTCCTGCTGCTGCGCTGAAGTCTGCCGAGGCCCGCCGGAATGCACTGAAGTTCACCGGCCTATACCTGGTGAAGGTAAGCGCGAATCCCGGGACACTTTTTTTTTAAATGCGGCGTTTTTTCCGAATCCGTCGGGTTATCGGTCGGCCACGCCCCCGATTTCCGTCGCGTGCATGCCAGCGCCGATGCGCCACAATCCGATCGCGTGCGCCAAAATCCCGGGGCAATACAGGGAAAATCGGCGCAAATCGGAAATATTCGGGTAACACGTCGGGAAAACGCGAATTGGGCCCTTAGTAAATGACCCCCAATGTGTTTGCTTACACACCCTGGGATTTTGTATTGGGCAGCCAGGGAGGAGAGCAAAAACAGCAACGAAACTGAGTAAAATTGTAAAGTAATCACTAGGGCAGTGGTGGCGAACTTTTTAGAGATAGAGTGCTCAAAATGAGACCCAAAACACACGAGCTTTTCCCAAAGTGCCAACACAGCAATTTAGGCAGTAACAAACTTATTACTACCAAAATCTTTGAGCACCAATCCAACCCTGTCCACACCTCCTCACTCTTCAGTCAGGACCAAGCAGCACAGGATGGGTCACTACTTGGACTGCCTGAGACTGCAGGAAGGTGTCATGTCAGGTAAACTCTATGCCTGGGAGACAGCCCGTGTGCCCAAAGAGAGGTCTCCGAGTACCATCTCTGGCACCAGTGCCATAGGTTCGCCACCACTGCACTAGGGGATAGAAATGTGAGAATTTTCTTTCGTGGGAAAACCCCTTTAAGAAGTGTCTGAACCACAATTGTGTTGTTCTCTATCCTTTTAAGACGCAGCTGCACTAGGCATCATGCGAGGGAGTGTGCCGGTGCTCAGTCGGATCATGCGGCAGATTTATTATGCAAAGTCTGACAGAATTGTGTTGCACGCCCCATGTTAAAGGAGCCCCCAAAAAAGTTGGTGCACTCTGATGAGTGCAGGGGGCACCAGATTCATGAAGAACATGTGCCAGAAGTCCTGAATTTAGCGCCCTCTGCACACTACACCGGCAAACTGCTCCTAGTACAGACTGCGCTCTTATTAGTAAATGTGCCCCAATATGTACACTGTATAACATGTGTGTAACCAAAAGATAAAAAATATGCAGCAGATTCCTGATTCAAAGACACCAAGTGCAACAAGATTACAAAAGCCTTTTATAAATGTGATACAATAGATACTGAATACATGTGTAAAATATCACAAAACAACATCTAAGAGGGAATACATCACTAGAGAATGACCTCTGTTTACAGCAAATTTTTGATGTTCGTTGATTTTGGATGTCATATATTAAAAAATCATAGATTTTAATAGAGGTGAGAGGAACAGGCTGTTCTTGCTGATTACTGAGGTCATACAGAATAAACATCACACCTCATACTATACAGACCTCCAGAGGGCTTTCTCTCCTGAGGTTTTGGGCTTATGGTTTAATTGCCTTCCCATTGGATTATATCATTATAATGATATTGCCAAAATATTGTTGTGGTATAAAACATGTAGAACTTCATCCCCACAACGTTGTCTTCTCCTTTCTAGCAGGTAATGGCTATGGAAGAGTGTAATGCTGGAGATGACTGGTATTCCTTTGGCGTCATCATCCGTAAATTGGTTCCCAGTTACCAGTAATAGTTAGGAAAATCACTCTTTGATGTGATAAACTCTGGTGCTCATCATTTTACAGGTCAGTGTGTAACATTTTCCATTCATTCTTACAGGTCGTAACGCCTACATGAATCTACATCACCTACACGTGTGAGAATCTTCCTGTGTGTCTGTAGCCTTAGTTAGATACATAACAGATTCATAGCTATATTCACTAATACATCTATCTCTTACTTAAGAAAGATCCAGCCAAATGCCTTGGAGTCAATGGTAACATCAGAGCGCAACTGGTAAGAGTGGAATCCCTTAGGCTACATTCACACGAACGTATGGCCGACGTATATACGGCGTATATTAGTCCTCCATACACTTCAATGTGTTTTTCCTTATTGAAATACTTGCATGTATGATATATATGACGGATGCAATGTTCACTTCTGATGTTTATAGCTTCTGATTTAATCTTCTAAATCTTCTGTTGGCCGTTGTTGGCCTTTTTTCTTACCATGTCAACATTACCCAGATGTTTTATATGGAAAATATGTAAAACTTTTTATTCCTAATGAAAACACAGTTAAATAAAGAAAAAATTTTAATCCCACCCCTTCAGACAACACCAGAACTGTAACGGTACACAGACACAGGAAGGTACCAGGGAGTACCAAGGCAACAAAAGTCTCTGTGGAAATAGTCTGGAAGGAGGAGTCTGTGGACCGGTGGACCCTTTGGACTACCACGGGAGATGGTAAGGGTACTAGCCGCAACCCGGGACCGGAGTCTAAGTGGCACCTGGTCACCGCCAGAGCCCGCTGCAAAGCGGATGGTCTTGCTGCGGCAGGTTGCCACCAGGTCATTCCACGGGTGCAACTAGGGCGCAGTGGCAGCCAAGGCAGGATGCAGGAAACAGCGTAGGGACGCTGGAGACACCAGAGGAGCATAGGAACGCTGGAGACACCACTGGGCAGGAACCCTGGAAGGCACACCAGGAAGCAAGGAGGCAGACTGAAGACTTGACACTGGATGGCAGGAGCACACGGAGGTACACTGGCAACGTTGGAGATGCACAGGAACACGGAAGCGTCTGGGAACGCTTGAGACAGGAACACAGGACCGTATGGGAACACTGGAACGTATGGGAACGCTGGATGGCTTTCTCTTCCTCTGGAACGGCTTAGGAAAGTCTGGCATGGAAACCATAGGAGATCCTAGGAGAACATCCGGCGGAAAGTGAAGGGAAGTGCCGGATTAAAAGGGCTGAGACGGATTAGGCAGCGCCAATTGGGAGTTCGCTGGCCCTTTAAATCTGGGAGAGACGGTGCACGTCCGTCATAGCAGCGGGAGCGCCCGGCCTCGGCAGGCGGCAGGAGTGTGGCCTGGCGGGGAAGCCGACGTGCGACCTGTACGGGACCGAGGATGCATCCGGAACCAGGGGAGGTGAGTATGAGACCGGGGGTGGAGGGGACTATGGCGCCACATAGGAGGACATGGATGTGCCTGTGATCCGAGACATGGATCGCGGGGGCATCCGTGACAAGGACTAGGGACATATTTAGCACTAACGATTATGGTGACAAACAAAAATTATAAGGACAAACACTAAACATTGCACAGCGAAGGTTACATGAGACTACGGCTTTAGGAAATTATAGGCTCCAAGTTGTCAGCTGGAGGTTATCTTCAGGATTATATTGATATGGAGAGTAAGTGAATTAAAGCCATGGAGCCAGGATATTACAATAGGCTTATACAAAAACTTAAATCAGATGCATCGATATTGCAACAGAACCCTGATGGTGATAATGTAACCCACATTGAAGGTAAACACTGGAAGCAATTAAGTAAAAATCCTCAGATTTACTATAAGACTTTCTACTATCCTAATGTAATGCAGGCGCTGCTAAGAAGAGGCTAGTGGGGTTTTCTCAAGAAATCAGGTCATTCGCTGGGGCCAAGACTAATCTGCGTCCAGGGCCCATATTTCAACAGTTTTACTGCTTCACCTTTTTTTTTTATTTGGGACTCAGTTATTTATGTGTCCAATATACAGTTCATTTTATAAATAATAATAATTCTTTATATATATAGCGCACACAGATTACACAGCGCTGCGAAGTGTTTGTCAAATTGGTCCCTGTCCCCATGGGGCTCACAATCTAAACAACCTACCAGTATGTTTTAGAGTGTGGGAGGAAACCGTAGTAAGCCCATGCAAACACGGAGAGAACATACAAACTCTTTGCAGATGTTGACCTGGGTGGGATTCAAACTCAGGACCCCAGCGCTGCAAGGCAGAAGTGCTACTCACTCAGCCACCGTGCTGCCCTTGCTCATTTGATTATGTAGGTTGCTAAAAAAAATGTAATCCAAGTGTCTTACAAGATTTTCTCATCCTTAATAACATATCTACAACCCCTACTTTTCTAAAGGCTGGGTTCACACATTCTTTAAAACAGTGCACTAGGTGCAGTTTCCCTGTGTAGTGTGCAGGGGGGCGGCAGATTGAGTATTTCTGCCGCACGTTCCTCATGAACCTGACGCCCCCTGTACAGCTCCAACAGAGTACACCAACTTTTTTGATGCACCTTTAACATATGGTGGGGGGGATGTATTAACGCACTTGTGCCACAATTCTGGTGGTTTTGCGCCAAAAAAAACTGTGTGAAAAGCCTTACGCCACATTTATGAAGGCATTTTCTGACTTGTCCAACTGAGGGGGAACCTCAGAAAAGGGGCGTGACTTGGGCTAAAAGGGGGGGGTGGTCTATTTTAATGTTCCTTGCGCCAAAAATTGCGTCGCAGAGTTAAGACCATTTTAAAGCAGGTCTAAACTGGAAACTGACAGTCTTATCCTGCACCAGATTCAGTAACACATTGATAAATCTGGCACAGAAAATGACTAGGGTTTTCCTCCACTAAACGGAACCTGGGACACATTGATAAATCACCCCAGACTCTGCAGGATAAATCTGACGCACAGTCTGACTGTGCACCGAAATACCCATTTCATGTGCTGCATCGGGTATAGTGCAGTTGTGTCTCGGACACTTCTTTGTTGCAGTTGATGTATTTTTGATACAAAGTATCTGAGAATCGCATGTGAAAAATAGTGTTTTAATCTATCTGTGATCTAGGATCCAGTTTAAACAAATTGCCTGTAGTCAGTGTACAAGGAAATGAGTAACATTTTCGTTACGTTAGTCGCCATGACACCACTTATGTTTCATCATTTTATGTTTGGACCTCCCTGTTGCCAACAAAGAAGTGACCAAATGTATCTGACATAACATTTAGAGGATTAGGGGGTGGAGATAGGTAAATAGATAGATTTGTCATTAATTACAAAAAGAACATTATTTCCTTTTTCCTCCATTAACATCTCCAAGTCACAGAATCATCACCTAGAAGGGTTCAGAAAATTGGAAGGGAAAATTGCCAAAAACTATACAAATTCATGACGTCATAGTTCTTATGTACCTTAGGGAGATTTTATTTTTAACGCACTCTGTAAAGTATTCTCAAAATTGCTGTAAAATCTGAACATGTTTATTTACCTTAGCAAATATGAAACATTGACATGATAAAATTTATATTGTAGCAAATTGAAGGTCTATTTTTGCCCTGGGACATTTCTGGTTGTTTTTCCCCCTTTATATCCAAATATCCATAGAGTAATCTGTGTAGTAAAACACTGGCAGCAGGTCATGAACCTCAATCCCTGACCATTTGTCTCATTCCCAGGATTTATTACTGGATTAATCTATAAGTTATTCGCAGCATATGGTAAACTTGTCTGAAGCTCCCATGTAACGCTGAGCAGTTCCTCACTTTATGCTTTTCGCTCTATACATAAAAGTGAAACTTCCATTCTCATCAGCCAAATTCCTACAGGGCAGATCTTTTGTCTGCATGTCTACAACATGTTCGAAAGTCTGGGATCAGCAGTGCTGGATACAGGGGATTGTGTCTACCAAGCAAAAACGTTAAACCTTCTATAGTTGCTGTATTGTTCTGTGAGGCTCGCGATATCAGCCTCTGTCTGAACTGTGATATATATTGGAGTGTCCAATTTTTCTGCCTGTCACATTAGTTGGCTCCGGCGTTGGCTTGGACGCTGTCCAGTGCAAAGATGTCTCAGTATTCGGGAAAAGTAAGTAAATGGTTTTCATTCAGCCATATACGCACATACACACAGACACACGTACTCCACTCATATGGTGGAGTATTACAGATACTATCACTACTCTCTACTTTGAGGACTCGTAAACTAGTAGTAAGTGGATCACTGCTGCAGTATAGGTTTTTTAATTTGGTGTCTTGAAAATAAAAACCCACCGGTGCTAGTACTAGTCTGTGTACATTTAGATATTGGATAGTCTCCATCCGACACTATAGATGTACTGGACACACAATAAAAGTTAAAATGTCACAGGGTTAACAGCTTCAGAGAGTTTGTATGTTCTCTCCGTGTTTGCGTGGGTTTCCTCTGGGACCTCCGGTTTCCTCCCACACTCCAATACATACTGGTAGGTTGATTAGATTGTGAGCCCCATTGGGGACTGGTTATGCAAGTTCTGTGCAGCGCTGCGTAATCTGTGTGCGCTATATACATAAAGAATTATTATTATTATTAATAAAATAAAAGTATTCCACATACACCAGCATCTATAGAATCATCAAGAGCTGAAGTATAAAATCCAGTTGGTTTTAAAGAAAATCATTGGTTGTAGTTATGATTTTTGTTGCCCGTATACACTTATTATTTGAATCTGAATTCTATGCCCATAAATTAACACATCAATAGACTAGTTTCTAGTAAGTATTTGTTTTCTCATTTTAAATTCATGACATGGAAAGAACATGATGATAGGATAATAATATCTAATCAAAATGTATATTTGCCCTATACCTATAGAATGGCCCCATCCACTATTAATATATCAGGTTGAGTGGGTTCTCCATGCCATGTCTAACCCCCATGCTGACTTTGGGTATTAAGAGACACTATTTTTAAGTGTCAGGTTTTGCTTTGTAGCAAGTGACTGCTTTCCTAATTCTGCTCCCCCATATTGCTGCAGAAGTGCTTCCTGAGGAAAGAGGCTCAACTCGCCTCATGGCTGGTGCAACCCATTGTGAAATATGGATAGACTGATAATTGAAATAATAATGGATTAGGCTATATAGAAATAGTAATCGATGCTCTTCTCTTATTAGGTATCGCCATTTTCCACATACTGTATCCTAATTTTTTTTCTAGCCACCTCTTCCCTCTTTCTAGCATTGCTAAGCAAGAAGATCTATGGTGCTTAAGCATTGGTAATATGAAATGCAACAAGGCTCCATCCCTGTCCCATGGGCCATGATGAAACTGATTTGACTACATGACTAATAATGACCATGACATGATGTCTACCTAAATGTTGCAATCTTCCTCCCAATGTCATGGAACTTTCCGCCGTGAGCCCATGAGCCATGATCGATGTAGACATTAGTAATGCATTATCATTTTTCTGCAGTCTATAAGTTGATACATATTTAGATTTTAGTGATTTCTTGGATGAATCCTACAGAGACATTAAGCACTTTTATTTGACAGAAGCATCTGCTAGTCATTTCCTACACAACAAATCGTCTTTGTTCTCGGATTCACTTTATACACCAATCACATATATCACATTTCCATGAGACGGGGAGTCAGTGCCACTTTCTCTGCACTTGGCTGTATATGTAAGGAGATTTTTTTTTTATTATTTTTGTTTTAGATCATATTCTATGAGGGAAAATGTTTCACTGGAAGGAAACTGGAAGTCTTTGGAGACTGCGATAACTTTCAAGACAGGGGATTCATGAACCGCGTCAATTCCATCCGTGTAGAAAGTGGAGCTTGGATCTGTTACGATCATCCTGACTTTAAAGGGCAGCAGTACATTTTGGAACGAGGAGAATACCCAGACTTCCATCGCTGGAATGGACACAATGATCACATGGGGTCCAGTAGACCAGTCAGAATGGTGATGCTAACTATTTATTTTTTTCTTTTAGTATCTCCTGCCTATTGTCCTGATTTTTTTGAAGACAGGTCTTTACTCCATGTATAATGGGCCGCCTCAAAATCTTTTAGATTACCTACTGGGTGTGGCTATTCAAAGCAGGTTATCACCATATAAATGGATGGCCAACCTGGTAATAAGCGGGCTTGGGCCAACAAAATGGGAGCCCAAGAGGCTCAGGGGGTACATAAGGTGTCACTTTCTCATATGAGAAAAATAGTACTATAAACCATGTAGTACAGACAGAGGCCTTCACATACTTTGCCCTGGGGCCCATCAGCTTCAAGTGGCACCACTGTCTACATCCAATAGTATAATGACTAGGGATGAGCAGACCCGAACCACAGTGTTCAGGTTTGTGTCAAAGAATGCAGGTTTGGGTTAGGATTGGGGTTTCAGCCAGGTCGGGTTTGAAATTCCGTCTCACCCGCCTGTAACACCTGCAATTGGTGCAGGCGGCATTTAAAGGGTTAACACCCTGCAATTGGTTTGGGTTCAGGCCCACCGAACCCAAACCCTATTGGATCCGCTTATCCCCTCATAGTGATCAATGTTAAGTGTTTATATTTATAGTATATATCTACAGAGAGCAATAGTTGAAATACCATATATACCGTATATAAGCCGAGTTTTTCAGTACAAAAAATGTGCTGAAAAACCCAAACTTGGGTTATACTCAAATTATAAAAAAGTCAGGTCCGTGTGACGCTCCGGCGCACAAGCTGTGCTATATTCTGGGGCAGCTGGCTGGCTATATGTTGGAGGCTTATATTCGGGTTGGCCTATACTCGAGTATATATGGTATAACCTTTTCATGTTTCTTTGGAAGTAACCAGAAAACACTTCCTATACTACTTACCTGCTGTGACTCTCCAGTATTTTTAGGTCGAACAAGGGTCAGTTTACATCTCCATAATCTATGCCTGATGTTTTTTTGCTTACTATCCCATATGAGGCACAGCTCAGTTCAGGAATTTCAAAAGTCCCCATTAGAGCTATTATATATGACAAATGCCGCTCTGCTATATCAACATAAATCATGCTTTTCACTGTATATTGCAGCATGGAGAACATTACAGACTGGAGCTGTTTGAGGGATGTAACTTCACCGGTCAATGTATGGAGTTCTGTGAGGATTGTCCTTTCCTTCAAGGACGGGGATGGAACAAGAACTGTGTAAATGCCATCAAGGTCTACGGTGATGGAGCGTAAGTATAACACTGAGAATCCTAACAGACTTTGGTAAACAAAAATGCCACCTAAAATGCTGAGATCTCTGCTAAAACAGCTCATTACGAGGTTGTATATAGCATATAGTTAAAATGTATTTAAGCCCAAAAAACTTGGTTGCAAGAACTATTGCACTTGGAATACATACATATGTCAAGTTCAATTATGCATAGCTATTCTGTATATGCTTCTTAAATAAGCAAATATTGGCATGGCAAACCACAGAGACTGGGCAGTATATTCTATGGAGCAATGGTGGAAGAAGAATGTCTTGGTTAGTAGCTACATACAGATGCATAAAACCATTATTGTGTTCAATATAATGTAATAAACCCATTTACAGTTATATATAAATATAAAAAATTTTCAGGTTAGACAGCTAAGGACAAAACTACATGAGACATAGTGGTTCAGGCTGGATGATAAACCCGGCACACCATTAGACATTCAGGGGTTAGATTTTATGTCATTTGGAATCCCTACACCAATTTAAAACACAGAGGGGCAGATTTACTTACCCGGTCCATTCGCGATCCAGCGGCGCGTTCTCTGCGCTGGATTCGGGTCCGGCTGGGATTTATTAAGGCAGTTCCTCCGCCGTCCTCCAGGTGGCGCTGCTGCACTGAAGAGCATCGGAATGCACTGGAATTCACCGAGCCGGGCTGAGTGAAGGTAAGTGCAGGTATGTGGCGGTTTTTCCGAATCCGTCGGGTTTTCGTTTGGCCACGCCCCTCGATTACCGTCGTGTGCATGCCGGCGCCGATGCGCCACAATCAGATCGTGTGCGACAAAATCCCGGGGCAATTCAGGGAAAATTGCCGCAAATCGGAAATATTCGGGTAACGCGGCGGGATAACGCCAATCGGGCCCTTAGTAAATGACCCCCAGAGTGTTCTTGTGAATAGTGTCAAATGTATCTTTATACCTGTTAATAAATTGGTGCATTTTGTCAAGTCAGAACATAAAATCTATGTGCGGTTTGGTGCCCAATTTGTGCAATTTTATGGCTTAAAAAAAAAAAAGGAATTGATCCTAAGCTATACACCTCTTGATAAAGCATACAGACTTTTTCTTTAGCGACGATGGTGTTACAATGGGGCAAAAGGACCAAAAAGTTGCTAATTATTTGGCATGATATATCAAACCCTATGACGTTTATTTCCTTTTGAAAATGTCTATTTTGTACATGCATGTAATTGGTAGTTATTTGATTTCTCGTTTTCTATAAAATTCAAGCTGGGTACTGTATGAAGAGCCCAACTACCGCGGACGTATGTACATTGTGGAGAGAGGAGACTTCCGCACATTCAACGAATGGCAGGCCCAGAGTGCGAATATCCAGTCCATCAGGCGGGTTGTAAACTACTTCTAAACGCTGGATTTTATCCTTTGTGAAAGGGACAATCAAACTCTCAGTAACATTTACCTCTTCTTTAAGAATCAAGTTCAATAAATTCTTAAATTGTGTTTTGCTTTTATTGTTTTATTTTTGGCTTGGAATTAAAATATTCTCTGCGAGATATTTCCTGGGAAGACGACTACTCTGGTGCTGCTGCTGTGTAATAATTGCACATTTCAAGGACTATTTTTATTGTAGAGTAGTAATGGAGAGTAACATTTTAGGCCTCTGTGTATACGGGCACATATGTCGCCTGATCCCAACCGGCTGCACACCTTGTACAGAAGGGGAGTACTTGTATTATACCAAAATAACACGCAAGGACTTCCATCTGGCAGCCGGACTTCAGAGCCAGCACTGTAATAGTTAGTGTCCGACCAATGAATTTAAATCTGGTAGCCAACCTAATGGTACATAGAAATATTGTGGGGGATTTATCATAACTGTCTGAGGTAAAACTGTTCCAGTTGCCCATTGAAACCAATCAGAGCTCAGCTTAAATTTTATAAACAGCTGTAGGAAAATGAAAGCTGAGCTCTGATTGGTTGCCATGGGCAACTAGAACAGTTCTGCTCTCATACACTTCTGATAAATCTCCCCCATTACCTATATTACAGGAGTCAGGGATCAGGGAATTTCAAGGCACTGGTAGGGGAGGGAGGTAAAGAATGAAGCAATCCCTTTCCTCTGTCCTCTCTTTTAGAGAGGCTGCAAGGGGGGATATTATGTCAGGGCATTATGTTGGAGAAGCTATAATAAGTACCCCAGGTTTCCTGGGCTTTGTGCTGTTGGCTTAACTTTGGTTAGGTATCTAAGTAGTCAGTGCTCAACACCAATCCTACAAAATAAGAATTACTGACAACATTAATTCAAGCGATAACAATAACCTCCCCCGCCCTGGGCTTACCACATCACATATAGAAGGCATGGGGCATGAGGCTGGCTGGCTATATGCTGGGGGCATGGGGCAGGCTGGCTATATACAGGGGTCATGGGGCTGGCTATATACTGGGGGCATGGAGCTGGCTGGCTTTATACTGGGGGAAGAGAGCTTGCTGGCTATATACTGGGGGCAGAGACTAGCTATATACTGGGGGCTAGCTATATTCCTGATGGTAGGTTTCCTTTAACATTATTCTCATTATATAAAGCCCTCCTACCCTTCATCCAACACACACACAATTATTAATTGTGTTATAGTGGCACCATCAATACTGTGACCCTTTAATTGCCCCCTGATTGATAATGAAAGAATAAAGTACTGTATGCATGTTCATGTACCTGTCCTCGCACTGCTGTCTGTGAAATTATCATAGTATTATCGTATATAAGGTTGGAATAAGACGTATGTTAGACTCCCACTATAAATGCCATATTGCCTCTATCTTTAGGATGTAATGTCATTGACCGTTTTAGCTTTAGTAATAGTACCTCAGTGGCCGCATAAAGTACTATTTCTATTGTGTTAAAATTCTGATACTAGATTTGCAATCTGGATCGAGATATTTAGATGTTGGATAACTTACAAAATGAAAAGACAAAACCGAGAAACAAGTCTTACCGTACAGTAGAGTTTGGCAGAATGTGGATGGCACTTTTGTTATCGAAGCCATGAAAATTAATTGACTGCCATTGCATGTGATGCAGTCTGCAACTGAATTACCAAATCTCTTTGTTATAATATAAAATATATAGCTTTAGGCATTTGCATTTACAATATAATGTAGCTAAACCAGTATGGGGTCTCGTGTAGTGACTCTGTTTCAATGGAATGAAAGAATATGAGCTAGACATGCAACTCGTGGTCTGGTGTGGTATTTAAGTGGAAAAGGCAGCCGTGTCTTCTTAATGCTGGACAACCCCAAACAGTGGTGGCGCCGTGGATGACTTTGCTTCTTTTTACACTTTATTTTTGTAGCACAGTTTATTGAGTGAGGAGCAATAATGGGTGCCATAAAAAGAAGTAAACTATTGCACCCATAGACATTGCCACACCCAGGGGACCAGGGACTTTATGGAAATTATTGCCCCTACAAGTGTGGAATTCACTTCCTACATGTGGTACTAGAATCAAGCTTTATGGGGAATGGATAATGTGTATTGAGAACAGGAAGAGATGTACAAAATATAAAATTTGGTGGGTGGTTTGGGTGATCATGGGCCCCCTAGAAGGCTTGGGCCCCGGCTACCACCAAACCCGCCTATATTAGAATCCACTGCTGGTCACACTGGTCACCAAGAAGATCATTTGCATAATGATAAGAAATAAATGTTCTCCTAAATGGCATCACACTGGAAAAAAGTTACACATCCCCTTTGTATGAGAAAAAATATCTTGGTCATTAAAATAGTCACAAAATTTTTTAGCAAACATTGCACAAGTCACCAGTACAAGTGATAACAGGACACTTTGCGATAAATTTCTACTTACCGTATTTTTCGGACTATAAGGCCCACAAAAAATCCTTTGATTTTCTCAAAAATCAAAGGTGCGCCTTATAGTCCAGTGCACCTTATATATGAACCTAGACGTTTTAGCAGGCATTTATTGATGGTGCGCCTTATACTCCAGTGCGCCTTATAGTCCGAAAAATACTGTATTTGAATCTTTTCGTCATACTCCTTCCTATCCTGCTCTTCACTGTGAAATCTCTGCTGAATTCTTTCTTGCTAGTTAAGGTCCATCCCCCAGCACAGATATTACTGAAACAATAGTTATAGACTATAGAGAGGGAAGCAGATGGAAAAAGAAGATTACAAGCCATGTAATGTCCTGAAACGGTTTTATTCCTCATGTAAACAGACTGTACTACTGATTTGTTCAGGGTTTGTTGAAAGGTTATAGTGACTTTCCAAATTACACTGAGTACCGCTGTGTGAACATGCCCTGAGGGCTAGTTCATTCAGTTACACTTTTGCTCGTGTTTTGTACACATATTTCAAGGCATAAACATAAATGGACCCCAGGGGACTGAAGCGGGATAATATTTTCCTTGTTAACCCTCCAATTTTTTGGTATAAAAACATAGTAAGGTTAGAAAAGGATAAAAGTCCATTTAGTTCAACCTATTATTTTGCTGTGTTGATTCGGAGAAAGCCAGAACAACCCCTGTGAGGTATTCACTCATGGATCTGAAACAAGTGGAAAAAACTCTCATTTCTAAATGTGCCGAGAAATATGAGAACTGAAAACATGGATGGGGTGCAGAGTTACAATCTGATTTTGAGAAAGAGGTGACAGCATAGATTACGCCTCACTATGATTCACTGCTTGAAATGATGCAGATCCCTTCCTTTTGTCCATCTTCTTGGTGGCTTGTAACTGCATATCAGATTATAATGTTTGGTGATTGGTAGGTATGTAGGTAGGTTGAAAGGGTTGTAGAACCCAGGAGACAGTGCAGTTTTTTTACAAGCTGGTATATCAGAAGAAGCTGATTTAACACCATTTAAATTACCGTATTTTTCGGACTAAAAAGCGCACAAAACATCATTTGATTTTCACAGAAATCAAAGGTGCGCCTTATTGTCCAGTGCGCCTTATATTTGAACCGTACTTACAGACAACAGCCATGAACTGTGCACAGGTCTGCCACCTGCTGGTCATTCATCCTTATAATCAGGTGCATCTTATACTCCAGTGTAGAAAAATCCGTAGGTTTTTCCTCTGCCTCTACATCATTCGGACATATAACTATCTAGGTAAATGTCAAGGTATAGCCAGTGAAAACAGTACCTTTGGTAAGGTGGGAATGAGGTTAATAAAAGCCCTCACGTTCTCAAGCAGATCCTTCCTTGTGATGCGATTGTTAGTCCGCTCGCGGGACGCAGCGAGCAGCTGTGTTGGTCTCTTTTCCTTCCGGCTCAGGAACCGAGCGACCGCTCTTTTTCGTTCCACCTCGATCCAGAAACGTGTATATAGAACGAAATACAAAGCAATAGTGTAGCACAGCTTTGATTGAAGACAGTAATCTTTAATTTTTATACTCACAATGATAGGAATTAAAAAAGGCCTTAAGTAAGAAATCTACCGCAACTACCGCCGAATGTGCATGAGAATTCTTTTATTTAAAGATTTTTTACTTAAGGCCTTTTTTAATTCCTATCATTGTGAGTATAAAAATTAAAGATTACTGACTTCAATCAAAGCTGTGCTACACTATTGTTTTGTATTTCGTTCTATATACACGTTTCTGCATCGAGGTGGAACGAAAAAGAGCGGTCGCTCGGTTCCTGAGCCGGAAGGAAAAGAGACCAACACAGCTGCTCGCTGCGTCCCGCGAGCGGACTAACAATCGCATCACAAGGAAGGATCTGCTTGAGAACGTGAGGGCTTTTATTAACCTCATTCCCACCTTACCAAAGGTACTGTTTTCACTGGCTATACCTTGACATTTACCTAGATAGTTATATGTCCGAATGATGTAGAGGCAGAGGAAAAACCTACGGATTTTTCTTTACTAGCAAGGAATATTGGACTGCCTTTCCTTTCTTTTCCTCTTTGCGCCATCATCCGATGGACAATCACACTGAACCCCGGTTCCAATCACTGTTTAGACTTTATACTCCAGTGCGCCTTATATATGAACCTAGATGTTTTAGCAGGCATTTATTGATGGTGCGCCTTATAATCCGGTGCGCCTTATAGTCCGAAAAATACGGTAAATTTAGAGTACAGCTATAATGTATAAATATACATATCTAT
This sequence comes from Engystomops pustulosus, assembly GCF_040894005.1. Lineage (NCBI taxonomy): Eukaryota > Metazoa > Chordata > Amphibia > Anura > Leptodactylidae > Engystomops > Engystomops pustulosus. The sequence continues at coordinate 176,506,183 of NC_092415.1, read as the reverse complement.
TATGGCGAGATTCATCAGAAGTGTCTCAGAGCAGAACTGTTCTAGTTGCCCATGGTAACCAATCAGAGCTCAGCTTTCATGTTCCCACAGCTGTTTTTGAATTTAAAGCTGAGCTCTGATTGGTTTCCATGGGCAACTAGAACAGTTTTACATGAGAAACTTCAAATAAATCTTCCCCATAACTTTATTATTTACAGTTCTCTTACACCTTCTCTTAAATATTGAACGTGTTATGCAGGAACACTGTTTTTTTGCAAATACTGGGAAATGTACAATGTCTGTAAAGGTGGGAACTGTAGGATAAGGGCTTGCTGTATAATGTGGGCTACAGATGTAACAAATTTAACTAAAATCTGATAACAAAATGCTGCATGATATCACTCAAGAAGAGTTGTTGAAAAAGTCAAGTTACTTAACTGTGCGACCCTATAGGCTCACTCACATTACAGTGGGATTTGATTGCTAATGTAATGTTTTAGAATACTGTCTCTGTGACCCCCTGATTGTCAAGACGTAAATACAATACAAAGGTGTCAATAGTCCCATTATTCAGTAAATACCTTAGATGCCACAGTAAGCATTGATGGTGACATCTAAAGGATTAAACAGACAAGTTCAATGGTACCACGGCCTATGATTAAGAGTCGCGAGGACTCGAACCGCGTACGATGTGTGGATCTACTACTCTATGATGTTGCCAATTTGTCTGTTACTGGTTTTATGAGGAAGAAATAAAGAAACAAAGATTTAGTGAGAAATGATCCCTGTGGACTTGCTGGTTCATTACAACAAACTTCTCCTATTGTTTGTGTGCTGTCAGTACTTCAACCCTTTGGAACCGTGCAATGCCAGGTGAGCTCAATAAGTTTCTTTGGTACCATTGACTGTAGACTTTACATTAGGACACCTAATGTCATGTGGACACTGCTTCTGCCCCAAAGCCATAACCTGTTGAAGTATTCTACCACCCTGATAGTAAGTGACATAAATGTTTTGGTTAGGAATCCTAAAACATATCAAATGGGAGATCTGCCTCCTTGCATGTGCAGAGAAAACTGGTGAAGAACACTACATGCAACACCTGAAAAGCGAACAGCTGGGGGATACAGACCCCCATAAGAACATGCTTAATTGTTGATGAACATCAGTCAGAAACAAAAGAGTCCCAATAAACCTCAATGAAAAGGTGTTACACAGAGAGCATGATGTAACCATCATGCCAGATGCCTCTCTGTGAGACTGCCTATAACTACTATGTGTTATTCTGTTTTAGTCAATCTGTTGTATACGACAGTGTCAGTAGACCACCCTTGAGTAGGACCCCAAGTACAGTACACTGCTTAAGGCACAACAATCCTTTTTACAACAGAATGTGGAATCTACCATTTTTTTTCGGACTATAAGGCGCACAAAAAATCCTTTGATTTTCTTAGAAGGTGCGCATCAAAGGTGCGCCTTATAGTCCAGTGCGCCTTATATATGAACCGTACTGAAGGACAACAGGTGCCTTGAACTGTGCACAGGTCTGCCATCTGCTGGTCATACATCCTTATAATCAGGTGCGCCTTATAATCCGGTGCGCCTTATATATGAACCTAGGCATTTATTGATGGTGCGCCTTATACTCCGGTGCGCCTTATAGTCCAAAAAATACTGTAATATTATTTGTGTAGAAACAAGTGGAAAAAAAGGAATGAGCGTGTGGGGTACAGTAGATGTTTGCAGGCTAAAACCAACACTTACCAAAAGGTGAAGAGGGAGTTGAGACACAACTCTTGTAGATTTTGAATTGGTGATGTCCACTAGGTTCTTGACTGCAACCATACCCTTCCGGACTTCCAATTATGGTTAAGATCCATCAATTGTGCAAGTTGCTTGAGTGAAAAAAGGAAATATATCCAACTAGAAAACACAGTATTACATCATTGACTCCCCCCAATTGATGCTTCTGTGGCGAAAATATGTAGTAAAGGAGCATTATTACTAAGCAGTAGCAAATCCTATAGCAGTGGTGGCGAACCTATGGCACGGGTGCCAGAGGTGGCACTCATACCCTCTCTATGGGCACCTGTGCCTTCAACCCAGCGCAGAGTTCTCCAGACAGGACTCAAGGCCTCTTGCTGTCCCAGGCAGCCGAGGACCCTAGAAGGAAGCTACAATTATAATCCAAACTTCTTCTCCTTCTTTTTACTGTATTGGTGTCCTCGGGTGCCTATACAATTCAAACATGTGACAGAGCAAGGAGTAATAAGTTACTGCTTAAATTGTCGCATCAGCACTTTGCGAAAAATATGTGGGTTTTGGTTGTAGTTTGGGCACTTAGCGCCTAAAAGGTTTGCCATCACTATCCTATAGTGTTAAACAAAGTTTCAAAATATAGTATAAACTGTGTGTTCTGGTGATAGCGACCAGAACCATGATCCCGGTCTATGGAAAACTACTCATATCCCATCCATCTTGGAATGGTTTACCGATATTCTCCTATGCCAATAGATGGAAGAACTACACACTAGTGAGAAGCATATACTCCCCTGGGGACCGTGCTTGGATCTCAAAAATTCCCCTGAGTACTAGACCTTCCATTAAGCCTGTGCTATTGCCCTCATAACCCTTCCTTCTGGTAGATTATCTTTTCTGCTTACAATCCCTTTTGCCATGTTTTATTTTTACTCTCTGACTATCCCCTTTCCATGACCCCACTCCCCCCATGTTATAGTTATCCTTATCTGCATGTTAAAACACTTTAGTAAGACAATGTTATTATCTTTGTGATACTTGATTGTTTTTCTAAACATGCAACACTACTTGTTTATAACATTTGCTATTCTGCTATAACTCTGGCATGTTAGTGTAATGAGGACTTGTACGTGTGGTGAGAACATTGGGGCACATTTACTTACCTGGTCCCTGCGTGATCCCTGAGGTGCATTGTCCAACGAGGATGAAGTCTTCTGCAATCCACCAAGATCTTGCGCCCAGTTTCCTGCATTTGTCGCTTCCCAGCTCAAGTCCGCCGGAGTTCACCTTCTTCTTCCCAGTGTATGTAAGTGCATGTCTTGCGACACAATTTGACTTGTTAAATCCTGTGCGTAGTCCGAATCCGTCAGATCCTCTGTCGTTTCACGTGAAATCCGGTGCAATTGCGACACAATCCAATCGCATGCAACCGCAATGCCCGGGGGGGCGTCAATCCCCGAAAACATTTGAAAACCCGACCGTATGGCAGCCGTGGGACCTTAGTGAATAAGCCCCATTCTCTCTGTCGTGGACGGACTTATATTCAGTGTGCAGAATTGGGGAAATATATGACACTTGACATCTCTTCACATGTCCAGGCAGCTTTTACAACATCCTGGAGGTCTTTACAGCTTGATAAACTCTGACCTGAAGACTGGTCTGTGCTGACTTCAAAAGACATTTGGTCATCTCTTATCCGCACCTACACTCACCTGCCACTTTATTAGGTACACCATGCTAGTAACGGGTTGGACCCCCTTTTGCCTTCAGAACTGCCTCAATTCTTCGTGGCATAGATTCAACAAGGTGCTGGAAGCATTCCTCAGAGATTTTGGTCCATATTGACATGATGGCATCACACAGTTGCCGCAGATTTGTCGGCTGCACATCCATGATGCGAATCTCCCGTTCCACCACATCCCAAAGATGCTCTATTGGATTGAGATCTGGTGACTGTGGAGGCCATTTGAGTACAGTGAACTCAATGTCATGTTCAAGAAACCAAGTGGGGTTCTGGCTGCATAAATTGCAGCCCCACTAGTCACCTGTGCCAGTGTTTGAAATCCCTTCTCCACTCGCGCAGCATTAGGTTTGACTTGCTCTGTATCTGTATCTGTATCTGTATCGTTGTTGACCTCGCCTCGTTTTTGACATTGACTCTTTGCTTACTGATTTTGCTATTGACGTACCCTCTCGTTGTGACTCCGGCTAGTTTACCATTCTTTTGTGTTTTATGTTTGTCAGTCTGTTTGTGTTTCCCTTCCCACACTTAGCAGTGTATTTCGAGTCTTCAAGTAGTCGCCCCACGGTTTAGCGTGGGGGGGCTATAGGAAGGGACAGAGGTTGGGGCAAGCAAGCTTTATAACTGTTTTGCCTTGTTGTGTGTCATTTTATTTTGTAGTTATTTTGTTTTAACATCTTTTTGGACACACTGAACGCCTTTTGTAATTAAAGATTTCACTTTAATTTTGGTCCCTAAATGCTCTGCAAGCTCATAGCCTTGTAAAGTGTGGAAAGCTTCCTCTCCGAGCACAGTCTCTTTGACTGTACACACTCAGTTTATGGTTTGTTCATCATCTACTGTACCAAGGTCAACATCTGCAGAGAGTTGGTATATTCTCTCCGTGTTTGCGTGGGTTTCCTCCGGGTCCTCCGGTTTCCTCCCACACTCCAAAACATACTGGTAGGTTGATTAGATTGTGAGCCCCATTGGGAACAGGGACCAATTTGGCAAACTCTGTGCAGCGCTGCGTAATATAAATAAAGGAATTATTACAGTTTGTTAAGCCTTTACATAGCTGTGCGGCTCTTTGTCTGGCATGTGGATGCCTTGCTTTTAAGGAATTACTGAATTAACTTTAGTTTTAACTGTCTATATGTTGCTGTTGATTATTAATGCGAAGTCTGGACAGTGAGGACAAAAATGAGCCCCCTAAACTCTCACTATACAGTATATAGTGTAAACTGAAGGAATACATATTACCAGAATGTGATGGCCAATTTTTCATTTTTTTTCCCTGGAGTGCTCCTTTAATTATACATGATTATTTCTTAGTTTTTCTATGAGGACTGAAAATAAACAGGGGTGGATAATTCATGGATTTTACAATATAAACAGATCTCCCTTCTGTTGTTTTCTTGTATACAGGAAATGGTGATTTATGATCGGAAGTCAGAACATATAGTTGAAATTATGGGGGACGCTCAACTCTGGCCTGTTAGTGTTTGGGAATCAGTGACATAAACCATGTACAGTTTACAATTGTATAATGTGATAAGCCAGTAATTGATGTAATAGTGCAGTGTGCTAAGTGTTCTTCAGGATTATTTACTCCAGGCTCCAGTTATTTATCATACTTTGTCAGGAATATTTGCTTGTTTGAAACTTTTGTAATCAGTCGAATCCTTCAGGAATATTCACATCTGTTGACGAAAGTCATTTTCAGATTCCTGTAATGTAAACTGTAAAGTCTTCCCGCAGCGAATAGTTTATTAAGGCAACAATAGAGCGTCGTAGTGTGAAACAATAGAGAACAAATGCAGGTTGGTGGAAAACTCCCAAAGCCATTGGCTTTATAGTTTATGTGTTTTCATTGAGAAAAATTGCAGTATGAACAAAATATTTAAACATCTGAGCCCAAATATTAGGTAACAGGATTCATAGATTGTAACAAATATTTAAGCAATGTCAAAGCCCAGCAAAAGAGCATACCTCTGGGCCGCATTTATCAAAAGTAGTGTACAGAGGGCCCCTAATTCACTTGATGAATCTGGCGCCACCTGCAGTGCTCCGATAGAATGCACCAACTTATTTACGGTGCATCTTTAACATGGAGGGGCTCATTTACTTACCTAGTCCGGAGAAGTTCTCGTAAGTGCATTGTCCGATGACAATGCAGTGTGCCGCGATTCAATAAGATTGTGCGCCCGATGTGTCACTTCCCCGATCATGTCCGCCGGAGTTCACCATCTTCCTATGTAAGTGCTTGTCTTGCGACACAATTTTTAAGTTAAATCCTGAGGTTTGTCCGACGACCCGCGCCCCGATTAGTGTCGCAAGGAAGCGTGCAACACAATCACCTGCTAAAAAACCTGTCCCAGCGGCCAGTGTTATGGATCATCTATTTATCCAGTGGCTAAAGCAATGAATGACTGCCTCACTATAGTTCTTACCAGGGCTGCCACTAGGATTTATTATATATACTGCAACCCCTGAACTGATTACATACAGCACCCCTAATTCATTAATTAATCCAATATATGAAGTGGTGTATCCCTATAATAGGGTGTGATTTATAAGAAGTGTCTGAGAGCAAAACTGTTCTTGTTGTACATGGCAACCAATCAGCGATAAGGTTTCCTTTTCTCACAGCTGTTTACAAAAATTAAGCTGAGCTTAATTTTAAACACTATAAGTGTTTATAGATTTGGAACACTATAAGATATCCAGTGGATTGTTTTCTTGTGACACAATGGGGCACATTTACTAAGGGTCCGCACACCGCATTTCCGTCGTGATTCCCGACTATTTCCGATTTGCGGCGCATATAACAGGGGTTTTTGGCGCAAGTGACCGCGTGTCCGTCAGAAAACCCGACTGATTCCGATTAAGCACAGGATTTAAAATTCAAACTGTGTCGCAAGACATGCACTCACATACACCGGGAAGAAGGTGAACTCCAGCGGACCTGAGCGGGGAAGCGACACATGCAGGAGACCGGGTGCACAATCTTAGTGAATCACGCCGGACCTCATCCTCGTCGTACAGTCCAGATCATGGATCGTGACAGGACCGGGTAAGTGTATGTGCCCCTTTGTACTTCAAATTAGTTTAAAAATATGGATGATATCTTTTGGATGAAACGTAAATTTGTAAAAAAAAATTTAAAATTCTTTATTTTCAAAGTTCTAAAGTCTCTACTTTTGAAGCAGATAGTCATTGCACCCAAATCAATTCCTAAGTTACACTTCCCAAATATCTGCTTTATATTGCCATTGTTTTTTAACATTCCACTATTTTACAAGACGCTTAGAATTTAGGTTCGATTTTTCAAATTTTTTGCAAAATCACCAAAACCCGTATTTAGATGGACCGGCTACACTTTTAATTGACTGTGAGAGGCCTAAATAATAGCTATACTCGTAAATTACCCCATTATGGGAACTACACCCCTCAACGTATGAAAAGGCAGTTTTAAGAAGTGTGTTAACCCTTTAGGTGTTTTATAGGGGTTAAAACCAAATGGAGTTGCAGTCTACAAATTGTAATATTTTTCGACAATACAATTTAGGGTGGAAAATGAAACATTTGCAATGGATAAAATGAAAAAAGGCTCCACAAAGTTTCACCCAATTTCTCCTAAGAACACTGATTGGTTTTTTTTTGGGCCGTTTACCATACCTTAAAAATTGTATATTATTTTTATTCTATGGGTCGCTACAAAAATACCTCATTTATATATATTTTTTTTCCCACAACTTTACTGAATAAAATATAATTTGGCGAAAATGTTGTTAATTTAAGCATCACCGTCTTTTCATATGCATACCTTTATTATTTTTTGGCTGACAAATTTGGTTAAAGGCATTTTTTTAGAGTGCGTTTAAATCACTTTTTAGAGCATTTTTTAAAGGGTAATAATTAAAAATTAACTTTTTTTGGAGCGTTTTTTTGTGGCTATTTTTTATGAGTTTCCCTGTGCAAGTCCAATAATGATCCTGTTTTATTATGCAGATTGTCACGGACGTAGCAATACCAAATATGGGGGGGGGGTTGTGTATTTTATTCAATTTTACTGAATAAAAACTAATTTGGAGAAAATTTTGTTCATTTTAGCATCACCATCTTTTTATCTGCATAACTTTTTTTATTTTTCAGCTGACAAATCTGGTTAAGGGCTTATTTTTTGCGAGAAGAGTTGTTCTTTTTAGTGGTCTTATTTTAGAGTGCGGAACATTTTTTATCACTTGTTACAGCCTTTTTTAAGTATTAATTAAAAATTATCTTTTTTCGGAACGTTTTTTTTTTTTGCGGGTCCAGTTTTATTATACAGATTGTTACAGACATGGCAATACTAAACATGTGGGTTTTTTGTGTGTTTCTTCTTTATTAAGTGTTTGTATGGGAAAGTGACATTTTAGGGCAGTGATGGCTAACCTATGGCACTGGTGCCAGAGGTGGCACTCAGAGCCCTTTCTGTGGGCACTCAGGCCATCACCAGAGAGGACTCCAGGTATCTTCCTACAGTTTCAGACAGCCCAGGACTTGCTGTGCACAGAGCTATTTTATAGTGACAGCTCTACCTGGGACTATTTTCTGCTTTATTGGTGTCCTCAGGTGCTGGTATCAATGAAAACTGTGACAGAGAAGGGAGTATAAATCACAAATTAAATTTCTGTGTTGGCACTTTGCAATAATTAAGCGGGTCTTTGTTGTTGTTTGGGCACTCGGCCTCTAAAAGGTTAGCCATCACTGTTTTAGGGGCTTATACATTTTTTAAAATTTATTATAATGTTTAAACTTTACTTTTCTTAACTTTTTATACTTATACAAACTTAAACTTGAACCAACAATGCCAACTTAAACCAGAATTGCGTCGCACGCCCTATGTTAAAGGTGCACCAAAACAAGTTGGTGCACTCTGTTGGGTCAGTGCAGGGGGCGCCAGATTCATACACAACGTGCGCCAGAATTCCTAAATCTGGCGCCCCCTCCACACTATACTGGCAAACTGCATTTAGTGCAGTTTGCCTTGTTCCTAGTAAACGTGCCCCTATCTCTACACAAAATGGAATGCCATAGAAATAATGGCTGAAGTGGTTAAAATTCTTCATATCCTGTGACAGATTCTGATTGCTAAATATCAGAAATATAGGAAAGGAAATTCCTGTCCTATGAGCTTTCCTTATTCACATTCCTTGTATATAGCGTCACATTTCTGTGATTATGTTTTATAGAGGAGATATTTTTCATTCGTTTACACAATCCTGAATGCGCAAACAACATTTTATAAATGGACATGTATTGTAAAAGTGAAATCTAACAGAATCTAACACTGATTCTCACAGAAGGTTTACAGTCACTCCTGAGCCCTGTACCTCCAGCCACCAGGGCAGTAGATTTTTGTATTATTTTTTTACTCCAAAATTGGTTAGGGCTTCTTTTGAAGGAATATCTTATTATTTCCATAAACAAAAATTCACATTTATAATTGAACAAATAAATAACAATAATTCAAATATAATCTTATATTCATATTCTAGAATATTATCACTCTCCAAATCCTGAATTCCATTGTGAATTTCTTCTTCTGACGTCTTATGTTACCTTTAGAATCTGTGGCCCAAATTTCTCATGTCTAGCAATGTTACTTTCCTCTAATGAGTAAAGAGGAGTAGTAAGACAGCAATCCAAATCCTACACGGTTAATCTGTGAATTAACTAAATACCCATGAACCAAATGGGCTAAACAGAGAATTCAAGATGGGTGGTGTCAACTAGGCACCCAACCACTATACAAGCATCTTTTGTCCGTAATAATATGATTTAAGTTTATGTACCCAGTGATCTTTGGCTAACTGTGCTTTTTGACTTGACATTTAGAGATGATTTCTGTATACTATATGGGTAATCACTACTTTTTCACAAATGTTTTTTCACAGATACTGTACTTTTATATGAGCACTAATCTAACTCACCTAATGTATACATTCTCTTGTCCTCTCATCTGGATGAATATTCTTTCTCTTGACCAGGATGACTGCACTGTGACAGGTATGACTATACTATATCTATCTAGATGCCCCCTTTTTTGTAATACTCTTTTACTCCCCTTGAGAAAGCTAACTGCGAAACACGTGTCGGGGTGTACAGCGTGTGCCTTCTTACTGGTTTAGGTAATTTTGCTAGCTCCATACGAGGTATAAGGCTTTTCCTTTTATGTGATTTCTACTCAGGCTCTGATTGATACCATGTTGCACATACCAGTTTTTACTCTTTCAACTGATTTATGACTTTGTAACTATTTGGCACTCTCTGTTTTTAAATTTGTATTGTTGGTGTTGTATTGCTGTCTATTCTCTTTAATAAAATCTATTTGTCTAGTACGTCATGTATGAATAACTTTTTAGTGTTTTTAAAAATTTTTTTGGTGGTATGATTTAAAAACAACGGGGGGGTTTCTAAAATTTATGCCCACACCCCCTGTTCTAGAAATTTTTTTGGTTTTGTCACCTAATGTATACATTCTCTTGTCCTCTCATCTGGATGAATATTCTTTCTCTTGACCAGGATGACTGCACTGTGACAGGTATGACTATACTATATCTATCTAGATGCCCCTTTTTTGTAATACTCTTTTCTGTTGTCTGCGGGTGTATGTATGTAAAAAATAACAAACCCCTGTGCCACTAAAGGGACCTATCTTCAGCCCCACTATTGTGGGATTGCTTACACTTTTGGCACTTGGAGATGTTGCTGATTTCTGGGACAAATAAGTAGGCATAATACCTGAGTGTAGAGCAATACCAGCAATTTGGATGTGACTGGCATACGGGTACGCCTCATACGTTCAGTCCTATTAGCCAAGTGTCAGGATCAGAGGTAGTGGATCCTCTGGACCCCCGTGGACGATGATGTAAGCTGACACCTGAGTCCGGAGTCTAAGTGGAACCCGGTTTTCACCAGAGCCCGCCGCAAAGCAGGCTAGACTTTGTTGCGGCATGGTACCACCAGGTCGTTCCACAGGCGCGACTTTGTCCACGGTGGTGGCCAAGACATAGTGCAGAATCGTTAGGCAAAGTTGTGGTCATGGAACAGGCAGGAGGTCAAGACAGGCGCACGGGATCGGAGTCAGGAACGGAATCGAGGTCACAACGTGAAATCAGGATAATCGCAGAGGGCTTGGAATATAGCCTTCTTTCAGGCATGGAAGCACAAAGATCCGTCAGGGGTCACAGGAAGAGGTAGGAAATTTATAGGAGTCAGATGGCCAGCGCCCAATTAGCGATGCACTGGCCCTTTAAATCTCAGACTGCTGGCGCGGGGGAGAGGGGGCACACAGAGGCAAATGGGTGCGCCTGCGACCCGAAACATTTAACGCAGGAGCACCTGTAACACCATATAGAGTATCGAATGGGGATTTACGATTTGATGCGACAATGTCAAGTCTTTTGACTTGGTTTGCTCATCTATGCTACCCCTCTGATACTACTAAAGGCTGGGTATGTATATTACAGATGGATGTATGAACCTTCTTATGTATTAACACATTCTTTTTAAGGTTTAATATCTCTTTATACCGTTTTATATTTCTTTAAACTGTCTTCTTCTCCAGTGGGAATCCACCTAGATATTCTTGGTTTTCTTTTTCTCCTGAGCTCGGGAGAAGAATCTATGCGCTGTATAACTTTGTGCAACTTTATTTATGTGCACTAACCTCTTCCTCTCTCGAAATATAAAGATGGTCTATGTTAATGAATATTGTCTTACTTCCCGAGTATGACCAGGGTGTTATTGCCTTTCTTGAATAACATCACATCATCAGAACAGATGATGAAGACATGGAGATTACTATTTTTATTTGTATTTGTATTTTTTTAAACATGAGTTCTTGCAAGGGGTAACAAATGTGAAACTGCCAATTACGTCACGAAGGGAAATGATGTCACTCTGCACTTTTGTATATATATCTTTGCTTTCGCCATTGTTTTATGCTTGATAACGATTCAGTGGGAATCAAAACGTTGCACTTTTATGCCAGGATGATATGTGAATAAAGTCTTTTGGAATTTAAACTCCTCGGTGCTGTGGCTTCCTCCATTCCGACATTTATTTCCTTTAATGAGCTCCTCTTGTCCATGTCGTTGCTTGTGGCCATTGGATCTGTCAGCTTCCACTTGCCTGCAGCTTCATTCTCCTATAACTTCAGTACCATAGCACCTAGAGCTTTAACAGTGGATATCTCAGGTTCCATGGCACCTAGAAAAGCAATTCCACACTTGCAAAATTTAAGTGAGATTCTCCTCCCTAAACCAAAATTCTGTTCATATGTGCCACAGTTTAGAATAAATAGCTGTTCGAAGTTCAGCCATCTGTAACTAGGGCCCATTTTCAGAGTATATTTCAACCCTACACTGACTTTGCTGGACTCATTTAATCAGGGTCGGTCTGGCCCGCCGGAGGGCCGGTGAATCCCAACCCCTGGCACTATAGTAGGGGCCTCCGATCGTATCCATGGGAGGCCCCCGCCAGTGGCTACAATAGTACTCGATGCAGGCGGAAATGGTCACTGTAGTACTATCACTGACTGAAGCCGGACCAGTGAGTGCAATGCCGCCAGGTGCTTTGCGGTGCACACCGCACTCAGACTTTATATGCGTGGCCGCGTTGTGATGTCATTGCGTGGCCGTGCATCTCTCCCAGTGGCACCAGCGACAGGAGTTGGACACAGGATAAGGTGAGTAAACATTTTTTTTTTGCAAAAGGAAGGGAATGGCAGGTTGTATGGGGTGGGGGCCTTAATAAAACATGGAGGGGGGGAGATGGGGCGGGGGCCTTAATAAAATATGGAGGAGGGGCCGTAATAAAATATGGAAGGGGTGGTGGCATTGTGCATGGGGGGCCTTAATAAAATATGGAGGGGTGGGGTTAATAAAATATGGAGGAAGGGATGGCAGTGTGCATGGGGGGCCTTAATGAAATATGGAGAGGGGGGAGATGGCAATGTTTATGGGGCGGGGGCCTTAATAACATATGGGGGGGCTTCATAAAATATGTAGGGAGGGGATGGCAGTGTGTATTAGGAGCCTTAATAAAATATGGAGGGGAGGTCTTTATAAAATATGGATGGGGGATGGAAATGTGCATGGGGGCATTAATAAAATATGGAGGGGGGGTGGCAATGTGCATGGGGGGGCCTTAATAAAATATTAGGGGGGGTGGCAGTGTGCATTGGGGGGCGTTAATAAAATATGGAGGGGGTGGGAATGGCAGTGTGTATGAGGCAGGCCTTGATAAAATATGGATGGGGGGAATAGCAGTGTGCATGGGGGGCCTTAATATAATATGGAGGGGGGGAAATGGCAGTGTGTGTGAGGGGGCTTTGATAAAATATGGAGGGGGGAATGCAGTGTTTATGAGGGGGGGGGCTTAATAAAATATGGAGGGGGTGGCTGTGATTATGGGGGGCCTGAAAAAAATATGGAGGGGGGGAATGGCAGTGTGCATGGGGGACCTTAATAAAATCTGGAGGGGGGGGGCAGTGTGTATGACATTGTTTTATCCAGGTGACATTATACTGTAAGTAACTGTGGTATTTTTAGGGGCGCAGTGAGTGGGATCTGCTTCCCAGAGCTGAACACTTCTGCCAAAAAATTCTGCAACCAGATTCTACAACGATTCTGGATGTGAAGGAGAAGACATGTGAGGTACTAGATCCTACTTCTTCCTGTGTCAGATCAGTATTGTAGTCAATGACTTACCTTTTAGTGTGAGACAGCTCTCAGCTTATGTACTGTTATATCTATAGGGTCAGAGAGCCAGGCGTGACTTGTCTATGTGGTGCAGGACGCTGGAGTAGGGTTATTTTCATCAGTTGTTGTAAAGGTTTTCAGCATTTCTTATTGGAAGGTTGGTCACAGTGCCAACAGCTACATCCCTAACCACAGCCCGGCCACCAGCAGAAAGCCCGGGAAACCAGGGGTAACTCTTATACTATCCCTAACCACATCCCAGCCACCAGCAGAAAGCCTGGGAAACCAGGGGTAACTCTTCTACTATCGCTTACCACAGCCCAGCCACCAGCAGAAAGCCCAGGACACCAGGGGTAACTCTTATACTATCCCTAACCACAAAAAAAAAAAAAAAGGCTAATGGTATCCCACCAAGAAAGAAGCTGGAGGGAAAAGAGGAATAACCAAGACAGTGTATGGAATATAAAACAGAATTATTTTATTGTTTACAAGATAAAAATGAGCAAAACATGTAGACAAAATACATACAGCGTAGTGATGACACAGAGAGAATGGCTGTCAGAGCCGAGGGCAGTGAAGGAACCTGAGAGTATATGTTGTGCTGGACTATGTACCAAAGGGGGACCCACTAAAGTCCTGGCTGGTGAAAAATACCGTGCCCGGTCACAGACCAATAATGTGGGAATATACCCGATGTTAACTAAAGTCCTTACCAGTTATAGTAGTGATGAAGCGTTCCACTGCCTGGGATGAACCGCCTGCCCCAGTGGGCAGCCAGCCAGGACTTTAGTGGGTCCCCCTTTGGTACATAGTCCAGCACAACATATACTCTCAGGTTCCTTCATTGCCCTCGGCTCTGACCGCCATTCTCTCTGTGTCATCACTACACTGTATGTATTTTGTCTGGCAAACAATTGACGGTCCAGCCAAGGTCCACGGTCTTAAAAAGTTTTTCTTTATTGAAGCATATATGGCAATGACAAAACCACTCAGAAAGACGATAGTCGCCTACGCGTTTCAGACAGATTCCCTGTCCTTAATCATGGCTAACAAACAATGACACACATCCAAAATATAAAGGGATAAACCCCACCCTAAGAACCGCCCTCCAGCCTACATCCGGTTAAATTAACTCCTTCGTTACGTCAAAAAAACGGATTTGTTAAGATTAACATTACTGACATGCATCATAAAGTCTGGTTATTTGTAAAAGATGAAAAAACACATACAAATATCATGTGAATCATATACAAAAATAGACAATATACATATTATAAAGATAAAAAGTTAAGTACTAAAGTCATTAAGCATTCGTATGGGCGGCTGCTTAAAATCCCGGAGACAGAGTTCTAGGTCACATGACCGATCACATGGTGTGAGCTCAATGTGAAGATTAGAGCCGTTGCTAAGGAACGTGCAGGAAATCTCGCAGCGTAATTGAAGATCACCTGGCCGGTCATGTGATGTAAGTTCATTGAAAATATCGAGGCCGTAGCTAAATAGCATGAAGACTACCGGTCATGTGAAAGAAGAAGTCAAGACGTGGCTCCAGTGACAATGCAGGTAAGTGGAATTCCATACAGGTCACATCGGCGGCGCAGCAGGGATCCATCGGTCCAGTATAAAGGTGAGGTACCAGTGGAGTAAAGGGGATCCCATGCGGCACAGTAGAAGCGGCCCGATGGAAGGTCCATAAGGTCTAGGGATGACACATATATAAGATTAAAAAACATTCAAGTGCAATAAAATATACTCCTAGTAAGTGGGGTATAATGGATAGAGAACTGCAGAGTAAGTCGAACATATAACAGCGATCCTTACAATGAACAGGCAAAGATCAATGAGAGATCAATAATAATGAATACGTGGTGGGTGGCTATAGAGCCATGTATGGCCTCAGATATGTCAATCTAAGATTTAAGAATTATTAATAATAATACATTAACTCTTTTTTAAGATTGAGACCTGAGGGGAAACAAGTTTCAAGTGAAAACATCCAAAATGCCTCCCTGTTGGCTAGGCGTGTTCTGACATTACCACCCCTGACATTATTTTTCACTTTTTCAATAGCATAAGTGCTGACTAGATCCAGGAGGAATTGTAGCACCAATGCCCTCTTCCAAACAGAAGCAATACAAGTCTGTAATAGACTAAAAAAAAGGGGTTACCCACAATGGACTCTGGACAGAGCACATAATAGGGTCATCAATAAGAGCAGGCACTCGCTCATTCATCCACAACAATCATCTAGAACGACAGGCCTGACATCTAACGCTATACCAACACTTGTCCTACAATTCAGTCCTCAATTTAATGCCATTTCGAATATTATCCGACAACACGTCCCCTTATTGAAAGCTGATCCCATTCTTGAGCGGATACTCAACAAGGGGTGCCGTATCGTGTCCAGAAGGGGTGAAAGTTTGGGCAATATGCTATCCCCTTCACTCTATACTACACAGCCCAAAACGACTTGGCTTTCTTCCCAGGGTTTCTATAAATGTGGTGCAGCCAGGTGCATAACATGCACCTTTGCTTGGAACAAAAAGAAACAGTTTACAGATAGTAAGGGTGGTCGCAGTTTTATTGTTAAGGATTTTTTGAATTGCAACACTGCAAATGTAATTTATGTCATCCACTGCACAGCATGCAATTTAATGTATATTGGTCAGACCTCCCGGAAATTTAAGACGAGGTTTACAGAACATCTTCATGACATCACGAATCCACAAGGTCGGAACCTATCTGGCGCATCTCAGCACTTTATTAGAGTCCACCATGGAGACACGAAAACACTTAGCACTTATGCTATTGAAAAAGTGAAAAATAATGTCAGGGGTGGTAATGTCAGCACACGCCTAGCCAACAGGGAGGCATTTTGGATGTTTTCACTTGAAACTTGTTTCCCCTCAGGTCTCAATCTTAAAAAAGAGTTAATGTATTATTATTAATAATTCTTAAATCTTAGATTGACATATCTGAGGCCATACATGGCTCTATAGCCACCCACCACGTATTCATTATTATTGATCTCTCATTGATCTTTGCCTGTTCATTGTAAGGATCGCTGTTATATGTTCGACTTACTCTGCAGTTCTCTATCCATTATACCCCACTTACTAGGAGTATATTTTATTGCACTTGAATGTTTTTTAATCTTATATATGTGTCATCCCTAGACCTTATGGACCTTCCATCGGGCCGCTTCTACTGTGCCGCATGGGATCCCCTTTACTCCACTGGTACCTCACCTTTATACTGGACCGATGGATCCCTGCTGCGCCGCCGATGTGACCTGTATGGAATTCCACTTACCTGCATTGTCACTGGAGCCACGTCTTGACTTCTTCTTTCACATGACCGGTAGTCTTCATGCTATTTAGCTACGGCCTCGATATTTTCAATGAACTTACATCACATGACCGGCCAGGTGATCTTCAATTACGCTGCGAGATTTCCTGCACGTTCCTTAGCAACGGCTCTAATCTTCACATTGAGCTCACACCATGTGATCGGTCATGTGACCTAGAACTCTGTCTCCGGGATTTTAAGCAGCCGCCCATACGAATGCTTAATGACTTTAGTACTTAACTTTTTATCTTTATAATATGTATATTGTCTATTTTTGTATATGATTCACATGATATTTGTATGTGTTTTTTCATCTTTTACAAATAACCAGACTTTATGATGCATGTCAGTAATGTTAATCTTAACAAATCCGTTTTTTGACGTAACGAAGGAGTTAATTTAACCGGATGTAGGCTGGAGGGCGGTTCTTAGGGTGGGGTTTATCCCTTTATATTTTGGATGTGTGTCATTGTTTGTTAGCCATGATTAAGGACAGGGAATCTGTCTGAAACGCGTAGGCGACTATCGTCTTTCTGAGTGGTTTTGTCATTGCCATATATGCTTCAATAAAGAAAAACTTTTTAAGACCGTGGACCTTGGCTGGACCGTCAATTGTTTGCCATACATTCTCTTACCCCAGCAGAGGGTTGGCCCGTGCCGGGTCCGGTCGACTTGTGGAGGTGAGCTGGCATTTTTCCTTTCTACACAATGTATTTTGTCTACATGTTTTGCTCATTTTTATCTTGTAAACAATAAAATAATTCTGTTTTATATTCCATACACTGTCTTGGTTATTCCTCTTTTCCCTCCAGCTTCTTTCTTGGTGGGATACCATTAGCCTTTATCATGTTTCGAGGTTTTAACCCCAAGCGTATACCATAAAAAGTGGGGGACCACTGCAGGCTAGGACCAGAGGGATGTAACACCACTTGGTTATAATTTCTTTTTCCCGGCCCCCTCCTCCCCCCAAACCTGATCTCTTGCATTTGGATATAAATATCCCTAACCACAGCCCAGCCACCAACAGAAAGCCCGGGAAACCAGGGGTAACTCTTACACTATCCCTAACCACAGCCCAGCCACCAGCAGAAAGCCTGGGAAACCAGGGGTAACTCTTCTACTATCCCTTACCACAGCCCAGCCACCAGCAGAAAGCCTGGGAAACCAGGGGTAACTCTTCTACTATCCCTAACCACAGCCCAGCCACCAACAGAAAGCCCGGGAAACCAGGGGTAACTCTTACACTATCCCTAACCACAGCCCAGTCACCAGCAGAAAGCCTGGGAAACCAGGGGTAACTCTTCTACTATCCCTTACCACAGCCCAGCCACCAGCAGAAAGCCCGGGAAACCAGGGGTAGCTCTTATACTATCCCTAACCACAGTCCAGCCACCAGCAGAAAGCCTGGGAAACCAGGGGTAACTCTTATACTATCCCTAACAACAACCCAGCCAGCAGCAGAAAGCCTTGGAAACCAGGGGTAACTCTTATACTTTCCCAAACCACAGCCCAGCCAGCAGCGGAAAGCCCAGGAAACCAGAGGTAACTCTTATACTATCCCTAACGACAGCCCAGCCACCAGCAGAAAGCCTGTGAAACCAGGGGTAACTCTTATACTATCCCTAACCACAGCCCAGCCACCAGCAGAAAGCCTGGGAAACCAGGGGTAACTCTTATACTATCCCTAATATTAATGCCCTGAGATAATGTCGCCCCTGTACACAAACCAAGAGCCGAGCACTAGCAGAGAGGAAGGGGATTAGCTTATCCTTTATTTCACTGCCCCCGCTAGTGCTTAGAAATTCCCTTATCCCAGAATATTTCTATGTAGTAGTAGGTGGGCCCCCAAAATCGATTTCACTGGTGGGCCGCAGGCACCCCAGTCCGACCCTGCATTTGATGATTTATATTCACCTCCCCAACCAATCCCCATTTGCTGTAATGCCATTTTAGTACAAATATGAACAACTGCATTTAGAAATATTATAGTTTAGGAGGAGCAGATTGCACACAGGGGCACATTTACTTATATTGCCGCTGATCCTGCGCCCGAAGTCATGAATGTGTCGCCTCCCGCTCAGGTTGAACAGAGTTCACCATCTTTTTAGTGGTGCTTCTTTATGCTTGGGCTTGCGACACAATTTGAAAGTTAAATCCTGTGCTCTGACGGCACGCCCCCTAATGTTTGCTGCATGGAAGCCAGCACCGCTGCGCCAAAAAAGGATTGCTTGCATCACAATCCCAGAGCAGATACTTCTAAAATACCTGTGCAAGCCATGTAATCCCCAAAAAAGGTGCACAGTCTGAAGAAAGTGCAGCGTGCAACCATTAGTATAGGAGTCCTATACCATAGAGTCCCATACCATAGTGTCCTATCTACAGGCAGCATGTTATAGAGCAGGAGGAGCTGAGCAGATTGTACATTATGTCCTATTTGCAGGAAGTGTGTTATAGAGCAGGAGTAACTGAAATGATTGTACATTGTATATGCACAGTCATAGATAGGAAGATATATATATATATATATATATATATATATATATATATATATATATATAGATATATATAGATATATATCAATCTACTCATCTCATCCTGCTTTATAATATGCTGGCTGCAGATCAGACTGTATTTTCCATATTTGAGATTCCCTCTAAATAACCGTTGCGTTACTGTAAACTGAGAAATAAAATGTTTTGGAGTTCCAGTTAACAGCATGGCAGTGCTCCAGAGATGCTACCCACCGCATCCCCTCTCCTGGGCTGTAGCTGGCCATGGCAACTTGACAATTAGATTGCTTCATCAGAATACGCCTGGACGCTTCTATACTGTGTTGTCACATAATTGCTTTATGGGCTGTACTGAAGGATACAAGGATTCACGCACAATACTTTATGTTACATTTATTTAAATTATTAGTGTCAAAAATGTATGAATAGTAATTCCTTAGAAAACATTTAGGTTTAGTTGATATAAACTGAATAGCAGTGATGCATGATCGCACATAGAGAAATAGATTTAACCACTTTGCTACTGGAGCAACTTCTGAGAACAATAAAATGAAAGTAATCCATCTATTACAATGCAGAAAAAGACGATCAGTTTACAAGCGTCTTGGCTCCAACACTCAATGATGAGTCAGGAGGATTGAAGCCAGATGGATCTCACTTTGACCCCTTGCATCCCTTAGTGTACATTTTTCCCAGTGGCTTGGCTGAGAGCTCTGTAAATAAAGCCAGATCCCTCTCATTCTTACTAGTGTAGCCCTGACATTTCTTGGTGAGCTGGGTAATACCAGAAAAGAATGAAAACGTCCGCACTCCACCACAATGGAAAACCTTTTGTACACAAGCATGAGCAGGGCCAATTTTAGACAAAGTGGGGCTCTGGGCAAAATTAAAAGTGGGACCCCAAAACTATTTTATGAACAGTCACAGTCAGTAAGAGGCTCCAATAGTCCTGCACAATAATAACACTTTGTAGTTACACACAGTAGTAGGTAGGTACCTGTAATATGGGAATGTAGGAGAATGTTATAGGAGAGAGACAGATGAGATGGGAGATTAATGATAGATTATACATATGAAAGATGATATAGATTTATAGATAGATGATAGTTTTATAGATGCAATAATATAAAGTAGAGTAATAGTTAGATGAATGAAGAGAGATAATAGAGATAGATACAGAGATAAGAGAGAAGATCCAATGATAAATGGATAGATTCACCCTACTTTCACCGATATTGCATAGCTCCCAACCGTCCCGATTTTGAAGGGACTTTCCCGTTTTTCGTACCTCTGCCCCGCGTCACGGGCAGCTATGAGATTGTCACGGATTCTCCCCCCAGGTCCCACTGTGTCCCGGCGCTGTGTCCGCATAGTAAATACTTTGAAAGTCTGAACTCACAGTACAGAATGGCTTCTACAGACATCGGGAGGGAATCCTTTTCAGAGAAGTGTCGGGCTTAGCGGAGAGCAGGGACCACGTCATCAGCTTCAGATCAGCATCTGTCCATATATGGTCACTGCATCTCCTAGGGTTCCCCAGAGCAGACATCGGGAGGGAATCCTTTTCAGAGAAGTGTCGGCTTAGCTGAGAGAGCAGGGACCACGTCATCAGCTTCAGATCAGTATCTGTCCATATATGGTCACTGCATCTCCTAGGGTTCCCCAGAGCAGACATCGGGAGGGAATCCTTTTCAGAGAAGTGTCGGGCTTAGCGGAGAGAGCAGGGACCACGTCATCAGCTCAGCATCTGTCCATATATTGTCACTGCATCTCATAGGGTTCCCCAGAGCAGACATCGGGCAGGGAATCCTTTTCAGAGAAGTGTGGGGTTAGCGGAGAGCAGGGACCACGTCATCAGGTTCAGATCTCTATCCATATATGGTCACTGCATCTCCTAGGGTTCCCCAGAGCAGACATCGGGCAGGGAATCCTTTTCAGAGAAGTGTCCGCTTAGCAGAGAGAGCAGGGACCACGTCATCAGGTCAGATCAGCATCTGTCCATATATGGTCTCCAGGGCTTCCCCAGACACAAGCTATTAATATAATTAAATTACATAAAGTTTTGGCCAGGCTGAGATTTGAACCTGGGATCCTCTGCACTGTAGACAGGAGCTTAACTAACTGAGCTATAAGCCCAGTGATACATGTCTGAGGATTTCTGGTAACTAAGAAGTGTTATCTGCCACTGTTACATTGTGATACAGATTTACTGCCCTGATATATAGAGAGGGATCTTCTCAGAGATTATTATTGTAATTATTGAGACTATTATTATTATTATTATTATTATTATTATAAATTTTATTATTTTTATTATTATGGAGATGATTATTAATAATAGTAAAAATAATACTAATCATCTCAATAATAATAATAATAATAATAATAATCTCCATAATAATAATAATAGTCTCAATAATTACAATAATAACCACTTAGAAGATCCCTCTCTATATACCAAGGCATTAAATCTGTGTCACAGTGTAACAGTAGTCACAGTTCTTAGTTACCAAAATTCTCCACCTTGTTAGTCACTGAGATTATAGCTCAGTTGGTTGGGGCACTGTGTCATTTCTGTACATGGACACTGCAGGTTCTGGGTTCAAATCCCAATGAGGATAATTTTTTTTTTATTGAGATGATTTTTATTATTTTAATATGGCTAAAATTTGGGGCTTGGCCAGGGAGTGATTGGGGGTGTGGCTTAGGGGGATCGCCGCTACGCGTGCCGCCATTTTGTCCCTCTTTCCTTTTCACAAATGTTGGGAGGTATGGATATTGGAATGCTGCCTCTTCATTGGATCTAGTAAATGGATAGATAGATAGATAGATAGATAAATAGATAGATAAATGGTTAGGTAGACAGATATATAGTTAGGAAATAGACAAATTATAAGAGATACATAACAAGACAGATGATTCCGTAGTTATATAAACAGGAGATAGATGATAAGCATCTTCTATCAGACATTCAACCAAGGGTTATTAATGGAGCAATACATCCTCTGCCCACAAAAGTCTACATGCAGGGGGCCCCTTTTAGGACCGGGGGTCCTGGGCTAATGTCCAGTTTGCCACTCCCTTTGGACGGCCCTGATCCTAAAAGGAAAAGTAACAACTCAGCCTTTGCTTTTTTAAAAAATATAATCAAGGTTGTGACTTAATAAAACAAAACGATGTAGAAATAGACGACATTACTTATTCTACCACTTGAGCAGTAAATATAAATAAACTGAAGATAAGGATTATAGAAAATAAACATAGGCAGAGGTAGAGGCTGATGAGGTTAAATAGTAACTCACTGGGGCAGATTTACTTACCCGGTCCATTCGCGATCCAGCGGCGCGTTCTGTGTGGAGGATTCGGGTCTTCCGTCAATTCACTAAGACAGTTCTTCCGACGTCCACCAGGTGTCGCTGCTGCGCTGAAGTTCATCGGAATGCACTGAACTTCACCAAACCGGGCCGAGTGCAGGTAAGTGCGTGTCCAGCGACACTTTTTATTTTTAAATGCGGCGTTTTTTCCGAATCTGTCGGTTTTCCGTTCAGCCACGCCCCCCCCCCCATTTCCGTCACGTGCACGCCGGCATCGATGCGCCACAATCCGATCGCGTGCGCCAAAAATCTGGGGCAGTTCTGTGTAAAAAATTGTCGCAAAACGGAAAAATTCGGGTAACCTGCCGTTAAAATGGGATTTGTGCCCTTAGTAAAAGATCCCCACTATCTCACCGCAAGTGCTTTATTCAGACAAATGTTGGTTAATACTTTTCTATCACTCAGCTCCTCAATCCTCCATCTCTCGTCTTCGTGGACTTCTGTGTAATATGATATTTCGGTAAACTGCATTCTTTCTTGCAAGATAGATTCTAGTAAATGTCAGTTTAGGAGGGAAATGATGAGGAGGAAAATAGCTATTTGCTGTCCTATTGATTTATGCAAAGTTTGTTTAATGGTGATTCATTTAGATGAGCAACAAGCGACCAAAGTTAAAGTGTTATGGATAAACATCCACGCAGGATAAGAGCAGTGAAGATGGTATAATGGCTCCCAGATCCTTGTGGTGAAGGGCATCCAAAAGGTTACTCCTAACTGGTTGCTTAAATATAAGTTCCTAGGGAGGAGTAATACACTTGCATGGGCAATGATGTAGCAGTATTTAGTACTAAGGCTCTACTACTCTATAGCCACTATTGTTTGGAAGGTGAAATGTTTTGGCCAACTTTATGTGATACTCCCAACTGTTTTGGTTATCCAGTGTTAATTTTGTTATGGCAATATTTTTTGACCCTAAGTATGAAATACATGCACGACAGAAGCACTGTATACATACCAGATGTTGCCCTGGAGTGCGAAAAGTCTGCTTTGAACACTAAAATTTAGAGGAGCACCTGTCACGCACCTGCCCAGCAAACAATGCAACCACAACTAGACATGGTAAGGGAAACAATACTAGGTTACAAAGGAAAACTTACTTTGTCTGGCAGCTGCTGGATGGTGAAGCGGACAGGGCTTTTTTACTATGAGAATTGTAAATCTGTGGAATAGCCTGCCTCAGGCGCTGGTCACAGCAGGGACAGCGGAGAGCTTCCAGAAGGGCCCAGATGCCTTTTTACACCAAATAACATTGATGGTTATGTTATACAGAATTATTTCCCCTAAATCCCTTCCTCATGCAATCCCTTCCCTTCCTTGGTTGAACTTGATTGACATGCGTCTTTTTTCAACCGCATGACTTAAAGGGAACCTACCACCCCGATTCTACCTATAAAGGTAGAAGGGGTGGTAGGTGGATGGATGGGACGTGAGGATAGCCCTTTTTTGGGCTAATCCTCACGTCCCGGGTGTCTTTTACAAAACTTTATTACATGTATATGCTAATTTTTTTATGCGGCTACTGGGGCCTGGAGTAGCCGGACATGAGGCTACTAGTCGCGGCTACTCCAGGCCCCAGTAGCCGCATAAAAAAATTTGCATATACATGTAATAAAATTTTGTAAAAGACACCCGGGACGTGAGGATTAGCCCAAAAAAGGGCTATCCTCACGTCCCATCCATCCACCTACCACCCCTACTACCTTTATAGGTAGATTCGGGGTGGTAGGTGCCCTTTAACAGGAAGTCAGAAATAGGGTTCAGACAAGGGCACTGAAATACGTCAAGTCAATAACTAAACACAAGTCTGAGTCAGGTAAAGTAGGATCACACTGTGAGCACTGGGTCAAACCAAGATGGCGGCGAGGCACAGAATCGTACAGTGAAGAATGCTTGAATAAAATGAGGTCTCACTATAGTGGTCTCACTGATCATAGGTGAGACTACTCCAATCAGGAACCATTAACCAATTAAACACCATGATCTAATCAAATCCTCAAAGTGTCAGACTGAAAAGTGAAATTAAGTGGGTAGCTCCCTTGAGGAGATTGGGGAGCTGTTTCATTAATTTTGAAGCCTGGACACTTGTGAAGGCTTCTTGCCATCACAATCACTAATATCTGTTAGCATTGTACAAGAGATCTTATGATCATTCAAATTACCCCATTGTTACGATAAAATAATAATGAAGACTTATGGATGTCCAGAAATGGAAAACTCTTTTTATAAGAACACATTGGGGCAGATTTAGTTACCCGGTCCGTTCGCGATCCAGTGGCGCGTTCTCTGCAGTGGATTCGGGTCCGGCCGGGATTCACTAAGGTAGTTCCTCCGCCGTCCACCAGGTGGCGCTGCTGTGCTGAAGTTCCCCGGAGGCGCGCTGGAATGCCCTGAAATTCACCGGCCTATACCTGGTGAAGGTAAGTGTAATTTTCGCGACACATTTTTTGTCTTAAATACGGCGGTTTTTCCGAATCCGTCGGGTTTTCGTTCGGCCACGTCCCCCGATTTCCGTCGCGTGCATGCCAGCGCCGATGCGCCACAATCCGATCGCGTGCGCCAAAATCCCGGGGCAATTCTGGTACAATCGGCGCAAATCGGAAATATTCGGGTAACACGTCGGGAAAACGTGAATCGGGCCCTTAGTAAATGACCCCCATTATTTCTCTCTTATAGACTTATTTCTATTTGATTTAATACAAAATTTTAATGCATGATAAACTCAAGCAAATTGTTGATAATTTGTAACTTATATTCAGCAGATTAGAAAATATGGAAACTTTTAGAAGTTGTAGCTTTGGTATAATTGATTTATTTAGGTTTTGGGCTCTGGCACATTCCCTTAATTTTTAATTGTTTGTGTAGCCAGTATTTGCACACTAGAATTCTATTAGTTGACTGCTCCGATTTCACGAACACATGTTTCGAATTGTTTGCGGGAAGCCTCATGGAATAAATTTTAACCTTATTGGAACGTACCACACCATCTGCCTGCATATTTTCTTTCAGTTACAATACAATTAAAAGAGGAGAATGAGAATGCGATGGTGCTAGTCTGAATGGTGACATACTTTCAGCAGGAGAAATTGAAGATTGGTGCTATTCATCGAAGTTTTAAGATAAAATAAGAGGGAGAAGAAGAATCCTTGGAGCTCCGATCATAGTGAAAAAATTTTTTCTCTATTTTTTGTGGACTTTTTCAAAGACTGTGTGGAGCGGTCTTATACCGTGAGTAGCTCCTTAAGTGGCAAACTGTGCATCACTAACAACTGTGTTACAATGCAAACTATGTGCACATCAACCATGATGACTTTAAAGGGAACCCGTCACCACTATTTTCACAAATACAGGTAGTGGCAGGTTCCCATAGAGCTCTAATAACTATCTGACACCCTGCTTTTAGCTAAAAATTGTTCCCCTCAGATCCCCATAAAATCAGAGTTATAATCTTGCCTGGTATCTATGCAGCTTTGGAGCTAGTCCACGGGGGCGTGGCCTAATGTCATGTGACCAGGGTGACATCATCAAAGGTCCTTGAGCTACTTAATATGAAAACTATACCCCATGTACATATCTGACCACATAAAACCATCACAGCAGCCTCCATGGACTTCTACTCCTCTCCATGCAGGCTGCTGTGATTTCATGTGATAAAATATGCTGTGATTTCATGACATATATGCTTAGTGTACAGCTCCTAATGCTACAAAAGCTATAGGACCTGCGATGATGTCACCCTGGTCACATGACATTATAGCAGCATACAGAGATAGGGATGGGGAGGAGCTGCTGGATTCAGCCCGAGGAGGCCACGCCCACCTGGACTACATGTAGCCATGCTTAGTTACCAGATAAAACTATAAAGTTGAATATATGGGAATCTCAGGGGCATAATTTTTAGCTACAAGCAGGGTGTCAAATAGTTATTAGAGCTCTATAGGAACCTGTCACTAGCTGTATTTGTGAAAATAGTGGTGACGGGTTCCCTTTAATAAGGGGGGGATTCCAATCAGTAATTCTTTACCCCATGATCCTACATTTCATTCTGTGTAACTCACAAAGTGCAAAAAAACTTGTAGACATTTTTCCATTTATGATGAGTGATCTTTTCTCTCTGGTGCCGTTTCTTTTGACATTTGTGTCTGTTTCAATAAATACCAGGGTATTAGACAATTGTGCCCCCAAAAATAACCAAAGGCACTCTCAAATCCAAAGTTCTAATAAAAAGCTCTAATAAAAATGTTTTCATTTACGTGGACCAGGAGAAGGTTTGGGTGTTTTTGTCTCAATATTCCGGGAATCTCCCACATTAATGGTCAATGCTGTCTCCATAAAGTTCAACAATAAAGAGTAACAAATAGAAAATGATAGCAAAAACTTTCTTTAACTTACTTTTGTAAGGAGGGTTTACATTTTTATTGGAACATATTGGGATATACATATGTTTACTAATTGTGACATTAAAATGGAATGGATCATGTATATATTTTTTCTGTACTCATTAAAGGGGTTATCCCAAATTAGAAAGCTATCCCTAATCCACAGGATAAGGGAGAACTTCCTATTCAAAGAAGTTCTGAAAATTACAAACCACTGATAATGAGAATGGGATCCTCCAGCTCCCTGCTGCTCCATTCAATTCAATTTTATGACTGAAGATATCCGAACACAGCGATCCCATAGGAGTGAATGGAGCTATAGGGCGCATGCCCGGCCTACCACTCCACCCTTTAGTGAAAACAGACTCCCCATTCTCCTTATGATTGGTGAGTGTCCCAACTGGTGGAACCTCACCCATTGGGAAGTTATTTTCTATCTTGATGACAACCTCTTAAAAATCAGATCAGCTAAACATTTCCTTTCTCATAATTTGGGCAATGTAATATTTGTATATTCTAATTTTTTTACATGGTTATAAGGGCAGCCATTTTGAGCCCCTGTTGACTACACTGAGAGATATAAAACAGTTAAATAAACCATATGCAGAAATATTCTGGAGATAATGATTGATATCCATGCAGGTATTTTTAGATTTCCCTGTGCTCTTTGTAGAGGTCAATGTTTGAGGTGAGCAGATCATCCAAGAATTGATTTGTAGAAGGTCGGTCAAATTTTTCAAAAAAATTGATTCGGGTTCAAATCTATGTAGTCTGAACAGATGTTGCTCCAGTTATCCTGAAAATTAATGTATAAAAATTCTAGTGCTCTAAAACACTGATTTTCATTTAAAAGCTCCTCACCGATTTTGTTAATTTTCTAGCATATTTAAAATTTTTCAAACTCATCCTTTCACCATAACCACTGACCGTAATGACAGTATTATGTAGCCACCATTTCAAAAAATTCTTCCGTGGTGAATCAGAAAGGATTTGGATTGGATTCAGTGCCTGAAAAATTAATTTACAAACCAACTAATAGATTTGCTCATCACTAGTCATTGGGGGGCATTTATCATGGCTTCTGCACCACACCAACAGTGAAGCTTAGTATTTTGGTCTTGATACTCTGCAGTATTGGTAATCTCTACAAATGTAGTAGGGCACCTTAAAATAATTTCATGGTACCGACTCTACATTTTCATTTCAATAAATATGTCTATTGTCTGTTGTCGCTTAGAATTCGAAGACTCAGTCCAGTAAAAAAAAATAAAAATCCAACATCATTGGCTTGGTAATCCAGAGGACACTGGGGCTTCTTTTGGATTGTAGATTTTCAGAAGTTGAGTTTGAAGAAGGTCTGTGTAGTGTATTGCTTTATTCCTGGGTAAAATGCCACACTAGCTAAAACGAGAATGTTTTTCTTCACGTCCCTGTTTGTTTTTGCATCCTACCAATGAAATGGAAATTGATATTTTCACTTACTCAACATCTGGTCACTGACCACAAACGTTGTTGATTCAGAAGTTTGGTACTTGAGAAACCCTTTGAATGATATATCAGCTCTTGTTTCTGTAAGTAAATGTTCCTGCACTTGTGTGAAGCAGTCATCCATTTCTACTTTGCTACCAGAAATGTGCTGCATGATCCAACAGCAGCATCTGGAACCCTGCAGAGCCAAGAACCACAGAAGAGATTTACTATGAAAAGTCTAGAACAGTCATAGATAAAACAACAGGAAGAATTCACTACACAAATGTCTAGGTCCAGATCTAGTCTTGTGTGGAACTCCTATCGAATTTAACTATTCATAATGCATCTCTATCAATAAAGAGCCTCTAATTCCCTAGATGCCTAAACACCTGACTTACAGATGCCCCCTAGTTACAGCCGGACCTCTCTGCCCACTGTGACCTCTGGTGGAGCTCTCTGGATGTTACTTTAGACCCAGACTGCAATGCTCAGCTGTAAGGTGTCTGTAATAAAACTTTATTGATAATCATGACGGCACAAAAAAATTGTCACAGGGACAAAAAACATATTTTCCTGGAATTACAATTATAAAATATACCTGTTCAGACATACAAATTCAAACCCAAGGAACTGCCTAAAAACATCATTCTACAATTCAGTGTCAAGCGGTGTGAGCACCTTGTAGTGACAAATGTCCATACTTCATCTCAATGTAGATGGCACAGGACTGTATAAAGGAAGGGCATATGGTTGTTGTTATGCCCATGTAGTCAGTGGACTATTGTGTCTGCTAGGGCTAATGGCGTATAAACCTTTCGTATCTATCTTTTAGACACACATATAATATATATATATAGCTTTTCCTGTATATGCTTCACTAGAAGCCCTGTCAGAAGAGCAACCTGCAGATTTGCTGCAACGATTTTCCTTTTTTTCTGGTAAAGGACCCGGGGCTAAATATTGATCAGTGAGAAGCGCTGCTGTACTGTGTAAGAATTAATTAGACTGAGGGTGCTGCTGTACTATGTATGTACTAATAAGGCTGGAGGATTCTTTTGTACTATGTATGAATTAATGAGGCTTGGGCAAGGCCCATTCTAGTCTTTTTGCTGCCTGAGGCATATATACAGATTCCCCCATAGAAACGACATATTGCACACAGTATATATGGCCTCCATCAGCAGCACATGCCCCTCGGCAGTATACATGCCCTCCCAAATATATACACAGTCTCCCCGAACTACATACACAGCCTCCCCCCAATACATAGTAAGCCTCCCACAGTATATACACCAGCCTGCCCTAGTACATACAAAGCCTTCCCCAGTATATAGACAGCCTCCCCCGGTACATACACATCCTCCCCCCAGTATATGCAAAACCTCCCCAGTAGTATCATATACAGCCATGACACTCCAAAAAAATAATAAACCTAGTACTTCCTTCCAGCCCTGGCATTCCCCCACAGCTTCTCGTCCACTTCTCCAGCCAGCGCCGGCAGCCATGTTGCCTGTAGTGACAGAGGCCGGCGTGCATGCAATTATTTAAAGGCACAGATGTAATTGATTTTTGAGGTAGTACGAACTTGCCAGCATTCGGCTAGTCTATACTACCAACGATTTTTGCGCCCCCAAAATGGTCAATAATCTGCCAACTGAGGCAGGGACCTCATCCCGCCTCATGGCAGATGCGGCCCTGGGGTTGGGATTGCTGCTGTACTATGTATGAACTAGTGAGGCAGAGTTGTGTTTTTATACTATGGGTGCGTTCATACATTCAGTTTTTGATGTTAAAACCAGGAGTGTAGTGAAAAAAAGAGGAGGGGGTAATATTTCTCAATGATATGTTCTTACTAGAGACGAGTGAGCACTAAAATGCTCGAGTGCTCGTTACTCGAGTGCTCATATCGAATAACGAACCCCATTGAAGTCAATGGGAGACTCAAGCATTTTTCAAGGGGACCAAGGCTCTGCAATAAAATGTGTCATTTTATTGAGAAATAACATACTATTGTGAAGAACACCATTTTGCACTCGTGTCTTCTGATAAGTTAGTAGATGTACGGAAACATCTGCAATGTGTTCTTCAGTGTCACTGTTCTTCACTGTGTTTTCTTAAGTAAAAGCTCGATCTCGAGCAGGCGAAATACTCGTCCGAGCATGAGCCGTTTCGAGTACGCTAATACTCGAACGAGCATCAAGCTTGGACCAGTATGCCCGCTCATCTCTAGTTCTCACCCATTATGATCCACACCTGCATTTGAAAACTGCATCTGAAAAACTAAACATGTGAACGCACCCATAGATTCTTATGGGTCAGATTTCCCTGAAGAAATGTCTGCAAGGGAAAGTCATTGCTGAATGGGTTGTTGTGTGACAAATGCAACCAAATTTGCCAATTTAACGTAAATGTAGCCAGCAGTTGTTTTTGCAAACAAAAACTTTGTTAATCTAGCCCATGTCTGGGCTACAAATATTTGGCAGATTTTACTGCAGAGAAAAGTCCAACATTCTTAATAGATTCATTCAACTAGCTTCACCCTCACATCCAATTAACTAATCCTTTGTGATATTTATAAATATTGATTTCAATTAAGCGGCTAATGACCGTGTAATATAATTTCTCCACATCTGGATCTGAATGTTTTCAATTGTTTGTTTGGAAATGGTTTATTCTTTCAGTCGTTGTTTTCCAAAGGCCTCTGATATTTTCCTGTCCAGATCGTGAAGTTGTCAGCTTTTACAGCATGTTTCAACTTTTTATAAACAGACAAACAAAGAAACGTTTCCATATGGCCCAGGTTATGGCCAGCTCCAAATATATGTTTATTATTCCTCCTTCTTTTCCACCCATGGTGGAAGATGAGCTGGCCGTGCGCCTGAATCGAAAAGAGCCATTATCCATGACCAAAGAGCATTTGCATTTACTTTACATTCATGTAACAAGAAAAGTGTTTGGTAAGAAAAGTTTTCGCTCTATATACAACAAATACGTAAAATACACCACTTTATTGCAGTGACTTGTGCATTCTCAGGCCGCAAACAATGGACCCGTGGCCGTTTTTGCGGTCTGAGTGTCACTAGCATGTAAGGTCCTGCTCATGTGCTGAAGATAGTAGTAAGGACTCAGAGCAGGTCCAAACTTCCAGCTCTCATGCGCTGACATTTCACCGTTGTGTCTGTTTGGGCAATGGGAGTCCTTGTTGCTTGGGAGACCGAAACTTCCGTCTCCCGCTTGACAATGTTGCGCACACTGTCCTGGTATAGGTATAGGAGCGCCCCAGGACGCCGTCTAACATGCCCACTCTACGCCTACCTTCATATAGAAGTGCACCAGCACCACCAGCCTTCCTTCTGCCTCACCTTCATTTCTCTCCAGAACGACTTACACAGGTTAGTCACCGCCATTCTTCACATCTACTGCTTATTTTTTCTTTATTGCTCCATTCCTCCTGCTTGTCTAGATTTCTATTTACCTCCGAGGGTCCGACTGGAGGGCTTAGGGCCCCCTAGTTATATTGATTCTGGGGGCCCACCTACCGGGTAATGGAAATATTACCGTATATTCTTAGGCCGCGTTTACAGAATGTGTTTTCATGGTGTCTGAAAGGCACAGCAAATACATCAGGCAAAACACATCCTAAAACACATTAGTAACACATAGGGGCTTATATACTAAGGGTCTGCGGATGCACTTTCGCCGGACTTTACAACTTTTTCTGGTTTTGCGCAGCTGTGACAGATATTTAACAGGGGTCTGCACTGGAATTGTGTAGCACGCGACCGGATTTTGGCGCAGCTGCGGTGTCTTTCATGCGACAGAAATTGGGATTTGGACTGAGTGCGGGATTTAACTTTCAAATTGTGTCTCAAGACAATGCACTTATATGCACCAGGAAGAAGAAGGTGAACTCCGGCAAACCTGAAGGGAAAAAGCAGCACATGCAGAATATCGGGCGCGCGCACGCTGGTAGTGAATCGCGGCACAGTGCATTATCGTCAGACATTATTGTGAGAAAACTCCGGATGGAAATGTGCCCCATAATGTGATCGCAGGCAAAGACCATGTACACAAGATGCTCTCTTTAAGCCCCTCCCATGAGGAGTTTATAGGTCTATACAGTGAATCCTTCCTTCACCTACACTAAAGGATGCCCCATTTTAGACAGGTCTGATAACAGGTTCCCTGATTTTAAGTATAGCAGAAAATTATGATAATTTTTTTAAGACCAGGTTTTTGCATACATTCAATACTGAGCTCTGGTTGTGAACCGATTTATTTTTACTACTAGCAAACGTGCCATTAAAACCGGATCTCATCTGTCTATTCCTCTGTGCTTTGCTGTAACAATGTTGTCTGTGTCCAGTTAGTGGCTGGGAGCTGTGTGTGACGTGACTAAATCACTTTAAAGCGAGAGGCTTCTGGTAAATACATACAGGGCCGTGAGGCTGCGCTCATTTCAGCATCTGGTATTAATCTGCTCATGCAATGTATGTGGATCTTCAGTATTCAGAGATTAATTTCAGCTTAGTTTATTAGAAAACTGCATAATGTCTAATTGCTTAGTCAAAAATACTCTAATACATGACTTACTGTTTTGAAATGAAGGTTTTACAAGAATTTAGATGGTATAGGTGATTAAAGGGAGTGGCCTTTAAGGGGTGAAACATGTTAAATAAATATGTCTTAGGGTACATTTAAATCTCGTATTCTGGATATGTTCAGAGTATATGTCAGTAAAGCTGAAGATATCCATGCACCATACTGATAGGTAGAGGCTTTCTTTTTGTCATAGTCTACGCGGTGTATGTCACATCCAACAGGATACACTGGATGGATAAACTCCTGCTATATATGGCCATGAGAGCCTATGGGACAGATGCAATAGTATTGTATCCATCCCCGACCTCTGCTGAACTTACGCTGTGGGTGTCATAAGGACAATGCCAATGTTAACTGCTCCTCCTACTATCAGGGGGAGGGGAGTAACAGGACGAGGTATCCCTTTGTATAAGTATTTAACTGGATACATCAGCTGTAAGGATACATCGAGAACCCTCCCAACATATCCTTACAACTGAGGGCTACAATGAGATGTGAACCTAGCGAAATCTGATAAATTAACTCCTTGCCAAAGATGTCCTTTTTCCATTTTGCGTTTCATTTTTATGCTCCTGTCCTTTCAAAACCCCATAACCTACAACAGAATTGTAAGAGGATTTGGAATGATTTAATTTTCTTCTCAATGTAGCTGCGCCATTTTCTTGCAGATTCTTGTTTTTGCTGCTTTCACTGTGCACTGTACTTAATTCTTTGGGTTGGTACGATCAAGGAGATACCAAATTTATATAGGTGTTATTATGTTTTAATACATTTTCAAAAATGTTAATCCTTTGTACAAAACTATGACTGTACGATCTTTTGATGACATTTTATAAAAATGTTTGTGCTGCGAAATGGCAAAAAAGTGCTGATTCGGATATTTAGATGTTATTTTCCATTAGAATAATCGTTTCCTATACCTATCAAGTTTATCTTTTCTTATCTATTTTTATTTGCACTCTAGGAAAAACGGGTGTAACGGGTCACACAGACAACAGAAATAAAAGTCTCTATGGGAAGAGTCTGGAGGGAGGAGTCTGTGGACCAGTGGACCCTCTGGACCACTGTGGGAGATGGTATGAGGCCCGCGGTGGCAGGCAAGATACCGGGATGTGCAGGAAACAGTCTAAGCCTGGAATGACAGCAGCAACACAGAGGAACACTGGTAACGCTGGCACGGACTGCAGACACCGCTGGACTGGAACCCTGGGAGGCACAGCAGGAAGCACGGAGGCAGACTGAAGACTTGAGACAGGATGGCAGGAGCACGGAGGTACCCTGGTAACGCTGGAGACAGGAACACCAGGAGCGTATGGGAACGCTGGAGACAGGAGACACGGAGGCGTCTGGAAACGCTGGAAGACAGAACACACCAGGAGCGTATGGGAACGCTGGAGACACACAGGAACATAGGAAAGCGTCTGGAAACGCTAATGGGCTTTCTCTTCCACAGGAACGGCTTAGTAAAGCCTGGCATGGAAACCATAGGAGATCCAAGGAGAAGATCTGGCAGGGATTGAAGGGAGGTGCCGGATTATAAGGGTGAGCCGGATTAGCAGGAGCCAATAAGGAGGACGCTGGCCCTTTAAGGCCTGAGAAGTCCACGCGCGCCCCCTCTAGTGGTGAGAGCGTACGACTGCAGGCAAGGAGGCGGGCGGCTTACACTCCGGGAGCTGTCACTCCATTTGATGCTATGGAGTAGATAGGAGAACAAAAATATCAGGGGCAGCACTACACTAGAAACAAGTGCAAAGCCAACAGAGCCCGGAAAAAGACTCTACGTAATATATTCAAGAAAAAAAAGCTGCACTCCGATTTCAAAATTTGTTGTGGTATGAATACATCCACTCGATTTTTCTCTATTGAGATTGGAGTGCTGCTGTTTTTTCTTGAATAGATAGATAGGAGAGTTTGATAATAATAAGAAGTAGAGAGAGATAGGTAATACATCTTTAATAATAATAATTCCTTTATTTATATAGCGCAAACAGATTATGCAGAGCTGCACAGAGTTTGACAAATCAGTCCCTGTCCCCAATGGGGCTCACAATTTAATCAACCTACCAGTATGTTTTGGAGTGTAGGAGGAAACCGGAGGAAACCCACATAAACACGGAGAGAACATAAAAACACTTTGCAGATGTTGACCAGGATGGGACTAGAACCCAGGACCCCAGTGCTGCAAGGCTGTAGTGCTAACCACACATTAGAAAGGTGTTATAAGATATGTAAGCAGTTATGAGAAAACAGTAGATAAATGATAGAAACATTAGGTGAGTAGATAGATAAAAGATATATAGCTTAGATTGTAGATAGATAGATAGACAGATAGATAGATAGGGTTGATAAAGGTTGCATGGAGCAACCTAAATATAGATGCATTGGGTGAATAAACACATTTTTTTCTTCACCATTTTTTAAAGTGCAGCTGGCCTTTTTCATCTTAGATAGATAGATACCACCTCAAACAGCAGATTCCCTTTACATATCACAAGAAGAGGGCATTATGATCCCTTGCACCTACAGAACATCTGTCCGGATTCCAGGGGAACAGCAGGGGGTCACTGTTAACCTGGGAACCCAAACCCAGGCAGACGCAAATATAGACCAATCACAGTTGACAAAAGCAAAAATCATGTACTGGATCTCCCTGGGGCAACCCCTTAGTGTCCGTAGTATATGTTCTTGGGTAGTGGATGGGGCGCCCTTGGTGTAACAGCCGTACTAAGGGTACAGACGGAGGCAACGTTGTGCAAAATCACTCACGGTTCTTTATTCAACCAACTGCAGGCAACGGGCCAAACGATCTAGTACAGATGCCAGATTATTGGAGAGTCCGGATTACTGAGAGTGGTCATGGAGAGTGATCCTCAGAAGTAGTTCACCAGCCTGGTAGTAGGTGCAGACTGGGAGGTAGTTGTGGAAGCTGCAGCTTTAATCTTAGGTATTCTGTGTGGTAGCACTAGTGGTGTGCGGAACGCGCTGTCTCTCTCTATAAGCTTGGGTGGATCATCTGCTAGGTGTACTCTCCTGGAGAGCTGGATCCCAAAAGACCTTGTCACTTCCTGTCCAGGGGTTTTGTTACACTCTGGTCAGGTGGTCTCACTCTTTAATCACACTCCAGTTTACAGATTGGAACATCATTGGCTAACAATATTAAATACAGATTTAACCCTTGCCTGTCCAGGCTCTACCGCTGCTAATTACCTTTATCTGACTATATGACCCTGAAGTGAGTTCTACAGGCTCACCTACTGGGGACATACAGACAAAGGGGCTTATTCGCAACTACTCCTCTGCCTATACATCGACAGGGATGTTGCACAACCATAGAATCATCCCAGAAGCTGACCATCAAACTGAGTCTACAGACAGACTACCGACTGGCCTGTATCTGGAGAAACTACCGGACCCCAGAGACCGTCAGACTGAGCGGCCATAACCTGGCCATGGAGTCTGGGCAGCACAGACTGACGTACAGGGAGAGCAGACGGTGCCAACAGTGCCAGGACCAGGAGGCCACCGAGGATGAGGTCCACTTCCTGATACATTGCTCTAAATACTATGCAGTGAGGGACACTTAGTTCAGGAGACTCTCTGATCTCCTCCCAGGCTTCAGCTACATGGAGGAGGGAGTAAAGATTCATCCTGCTGTTGGAAGAGGAGACCACAATGGCCATAGTGGCAGAATATGTCATTGCCTGCCATAGGCTGAGAAATGTTTGATATACCATGGACTGAGACATATATGAAACTATGGGCCACATTTATCACTTTTGTGCGCCTAAGTGTAGTAGTTGCGCCTAAATTCTGGCGCACTGTTTTGGCAGAATTATCACCAACTGTGATAAGGTAATTTCCTGCCTCTTATTAATCACTTTACTTTAACACCGCTTAGGCGCAATTTTGGCGCAGTTTAGGCGCAATGTTAGATTCAGGCAGTTACATGTGATCCTGCTACAAGCTCCTCTCTGCTTCTCCCACATCCCAGCATGAAGATAACACGCACAGCAGCACCCAGGTGTGTGACACCCAGCACCCAGTGACCTCCTCAGCAGGGGCTTCTCCTGTAGGGGATCCCCCAGTGCTGATCTCCTGCTGCACCCCTGTAATTCTGCACAGTATCCCCCTCAGATACTGTGCAGAATTACATGGGGGACACTTGTCTGTAATATCTGCAACATTCTGCAAAGTTCTCTTCTCTCTTGCTTTGAGCTCAGGATTCTGCAGAATGTTTTGTAAATAGAAGGTGATGAACTGTAAATAGAGTCTGCAGCTCCTGTCTGTATTATATGTTCTAGTGCAGTGATGGCGAACCTTTTAGAGGCCGAGTGCACAAAATGCAACCCAAACCCTTCTGACTTCTGACCCTTCTGAAGTGCCAACACAAAAATTTAACTAGAATAACAAGGTTTTAATTGAGAAAACGAGCCATAGAGAGACGCCCCCCCCATATACGTAATATAGTATAAAATGCATACAGCTTGTCGCCATGTAGTATAAAATGCATAAAGCTTGTCGCCATGTAGTATAAAATGCATAAAGCTTGTCGCCATGTAGTATAAAATGCATACAGCTTGTCGCCATGTAGTATAAAATGCATACAGAATGCCGCCATGTAGTATAAAATGCATACAGAATGCCGCCAAGTAGTATAAAATGCATACAGAATGCCGCCAAGTAGTATAAAATGCATACAGAATGCCGCCATGTAGTATAAAATGCATACAGAATGCCGCCAAGTAGTATAAAATGCATACAGAATGCCCCCAAGTAGTATAAAATGCATACAGAATGCCGCCATGTAGTATAAAATGCATACAGCTTATCGCCATGTAGTATAAAATACATACAGAATATATATATATATATATATATATTATATATATATATGTATACACATATAAACACCTACATATACACATCACATACATATACACCCACATATGCACATCACATCCATATACACATCACATACATATACACCCACATATGCACATCACATACATATACACATACATATACACATTACATACATATACACATACATATACTCATTACATACATATACATATTACATACATATACACAGATTAGCTTACTTTATTTTCTTTTATTCTACAGGAAGGTTCTCCAGGAATGCATGCAGGTTACGCTGTATGCATTCTCCACTCCCACCTGGAGTGGAGGAGAGGGGGGCTACGGAGCAGAGGAGAGGGGGGCCACGGAGCGGAAGAGAGGGGGGCTATGGAGCGGAGGAGAGGGGGGCTACGGAGCGGAGGAGAGGGGGGCTACAGAGTGGAGGAGAGGGGGGCTACGGAGCGGTAGAGAGGGGGGCTATGGAGCGGAGGAGAGGGGGGCTACGGAACGGGACAGAGGGAGCAAAGCAGTGCAGAGCGGACCGGGACAGAGTAGAGCGGACAGGGAGGGAGCAGAGCAGAGCGGAGCGGCCCGGGATAATTAATGCGCATGCGCGGTTTCTATGGGAGCGACTGAAACTTTCAGCGCTTCCCAAGTTACAGCGCATGCGCAAAAACTCTGCGGTTCTGTCTATGGAGCGCGGCGTAGTTCCGCCGCTCGCATAGACCAAATTTTTACGGGCAGCGGGCAGAGGCTTACTGGCGACGGTACGCGTGCCAACAGAAACGGCTTTGCGTGCCGTCTGTGGCACGCGTGCCATAGGTTCGCCATCGCTGTTCTAGTGTCTGCAGTGTTGAGCTCTGCTGCTAGAAATGAGCTGTTCTGCAAAGGGGCTCAGTGCTTTCTTCTCAGTTAACGCCACCTTCGGGCTGGAGTGTTTTTGCGCCCGTTTTTGCACCTAAATGAAAACATTGCAAGTGATGAATATCATTAGGCGCAGCAAAACATCTGGATTGGTAAAATAGATGAGGGAAAGCTGGTTATTTTTGCTGCGCGGCTAGTTTTGCGTTTAGTTGCAAAAATGACGCAAAAACGGTGCGCCTGAATGAAAAGGCGCAAAAACAACAGAAAAAACAAGTGATACATGTGGCCCCATGAATACTATAACCCCCCCATACTCCATGTCCTCCATCACCCTGCACCCCACCTTATTCCCCACAATCCCATATTTTGAAAAAAGCTTTGGCAAAGCAACTTGTATTTGGTATTGCCATTAAAGCTTCTTTGAATTGAATTGATAGATAGGTAATCGAAGATATATAGCTGATAGATAGATAACAGTCCTGGTAAAAGACTAACAAGCATATAAATCCAAAGAAATAGAGGCAGCACTCCAAGTTGTAAATGGAAAAACGGAAGGGTTTATTCCAAAACCCTTCCGTTATTCCAAAACCCTTCCGTTTTTCCATTTACAACTTGGAGTGCTGCCTCTATTTCTTTGGATTTAGATAGATAGATAGATAGATAGATAGATAGATAGATAGATAGATAGATAGATAGATAGATAGATAGATAGATAACAGAACATGTATACCTGATAGATGATGATAGATAGATAGATAGATAGATAACAGAAGATGGATAGATAATCAAAGATATATAGCTGACAGAAGATAGATAACAGTAGATGTATAAATAATAAATATATAGTTGATAGATAACATTCATGACAGACAAATTAGAGTAGTTTGATTTTTATAGCATTGGAGGCAACTATAGTTACACTATTGCTGCTGTAGTTATTAGATTTAAAAATTTGTGGAATACTGTGAGTGAACGTGTAATATATTTAGTGATTTAGATGAACTTTCAGTGAATTGAATTTTCTCATGAAGCAGCAGATATAAGTAATTCCCAGCACATGTAGGAGATTCTTAGGGCAGTGATGGGGCCACTGTGCCAGTGACAGTGCTGTGAGAGGGGGCATCTCCAGGGGAGGGGGCTCTATGTGCCAGCACCGCCCCCCAGGATAAAACCAAGTTCAGCTCTCACTCTCCTTACACACATGAAGCTGCTCCACACTCAGACAGTGGAGGAATATACTGCACAGAGGAAGAAGTATCTCAGCAGCTGATGATTGGATACAGACTCAGAAGGGAGGAATCCCCCCTGCATTGCACACGTGTGACCCATTAAACAGGGGGTGCTACATCACAGAACCTCTGCTGGAAGCTTCTCCATACATTACATGGGCAGAGCAAAGTCCTGCTACTGCAATGGAACAGGAGCCCCTCTAATTGTGAAACTTCAAAGACCCTCAAATGATCTCCTGCTGGGAAATCTGGAGGTAAATAGTGAACTTCTCATAGCAGATGTATGTGAAGTGGTTGGGATCTATTCTCTATGGTTCTAAGTAGATTGCTTTACATTGTGTAATCTTCTAATTATGTATTATCATTATTATTATTTATTTATTATGTTGTATAATCCAGTGACCTCCAAATAACATTTATTTAATTGTACATTCTTTTTCTTGCTTTAATTATAATATTGTTACAATCACATATTGTGTTTTATACTATGATAGCCACTCAGTTCACAGATGTCCAGGATAGCCTAATGTTACTCTGGCTAGCATGAAGTTTATTTTTAACTGCATAAATCCAGATGTGCAGTGTTAAACTGTGGGAAGTTTTATTAAAGGGAATGTTTAAACATAGAATTGTATTTACATTTTATTAACTAGGGTCAATGGTTACTAATTCGCAGCTCCTCTGCTACACCTCCTAGCATGCTATGACATCCTAACTGTTGCAGTAGGTGATACATTGTAGTTAATACGGATGAAATAATGTAATGTCAATCTGTGACATCTGTGATTTTCTAGAAACTTTTCCTAGAGCTTCATCTTCTATAAATCAAATCTGATACCAAAAATCTAAATGTATTTACATGTGGTTTTAATGGTGAAAATTTGGGGTGCGGTAGAGGTTGTGGATTTGAGTGAAAAAACCCTTGTCTTAGAAGCAGTCTCTAGAAATAGAGACTGAATATTGCCCTATCATCTCAGGGGAACCCCAAATCAACCTGGACTCCCACTCCAAGGTGAATACAGAAACAAGGTTATTTATAAGTTGTATAATATATATATATATATATATATAATATATATATATATATATATATATATATATATATATATATATATATATATTTACACAACGTTTAGCCTTTTGTGATAAAGTTTTTGTTGTGATGGAACTAAAAGTCTGAGTTGCTTCTGGAATTGTGAAAATATTCATTGCACATAGTGGGGTCTTGTGTATTGTAGCTACAGGAGAGCTCCAGTGTATGATTCTTGGAAAGCTGAGATTGGGAGCTATGCTGACTCTGCACTTCTGGCTTCCCAGCCCCCTGCATAGATAGCATTGTTCTGTAAACTTTTTCCTAGGGCAGGACAGCCGACAGAATAACCATGGATTCTATAGAAACTCCTCCCGGATCAGCTTACAGCTCAGCATAAGTTACATTATTGAGATTGTAGCAGATGATTTTAGAACACAATATATATATATATATATATATATATATATATATATATATATATATATATATATATATATCCAGTAAATACATATTCATGTAAACCACATAGGGAAAGGATAAGCAGATTACTGTGTATTCATACCCTATGGAGACAAGACGCATATGGAGCTGCTATGTAAACAGTCACAGCCCCCTCATCATCAGAAGTCAAAGATTTGTCCTTCAATGCAGAAATGTAATCTATTACGCAATGTGTAAACGTAATCTATAGTACTCTTCTGATGGTATGGCCCCTAAGGCTCCTAAGAACTTTTGATTGTTCTAGATACCACATTACATATAACATACATTTCCACTATAGAGAGAACCCCCATCCATGTAGACTCTGGTTCTTCAGGTTCATAATATATATGACTTGTCAAGTCATGACTTCCCCAATAAACTCATCCCTGAAGCCTCCAAACCTGCTACATTCTCTGTGTAGTGGTCAGTTTTGGAAACTGTAGCTGAGTTTAAGTAACTTAAACCGAAACTGTCACCACATTTACACAAATACAGCTAGCAACAGCTCCCCAGCAAGCCCTCTTAACTGACACCCTTCTTTTAGCTAAAAATTGTTTCCCTTACGTCCCCATAAACTTTATGTTATATTCCCTGGCATCAGAGGGGGCGTGTCATACTTTTCCGGACCCTCCCATTTACTCCTCCCCATTTCCAGAGCCTCTTCTCAGATGATGTCACACTGTCATGTGACCAGTGTGATGTCATTTAAGGTCCTATACCCAGTTAGAGTTGCAATGTCTATTCTACCGTATGTATGTATCTGATCACATAACATCACAGCAGCCTCCATGGACTTCTACTCCTCCCTATGCCTCCATGTAGGCTGCTGTGATTTCATGTGACCAGATACACAAATGAGGTAGACGTTACAAATGTAACTGTTCAAAGGACTTTAGATGACACTACCCTGGTCACATGACATGAACTGGTCAATGATGTAACAGAGCTCTCTCTCAATGTTCCACACAGCAGCATGTCTTAACAGTGATACCTTAATAGGCTCACCCATATTATACATACCCTGTTAATATTTTGGGCTTTCGCTGTCAAGAGCCACCAGCAGCTGATATCTTGTGTCCTGCTGCCTTCCGGTGGATAGAGAGGGCTGTTCAGTAATTGTCTGCACTCCCCCCCCCCCCCCCCAATGTAACTACTCCCATAGCAGTGGTTGGAGGGGATACATCCGCATACCCCTCCAACCACTGATATGACCAGATGGACCCCTCCATGCGGCAGAAACCAGCAAGACATGAGTCGTCACACCCCAACCCCAAACTTTATCGGGTTAAGTATAATATGGGTGACACTATTAGGGTCTTATACATGTACCTGTTAAAATTGAGATTGGTGGTCAATCCCTTTAAGTAAGGAGTCCAACAAAGGTCAGACTAGAACAGGAGGATGTCTTTGGGCACAAGAGCTTTACAATCAACATAATTATTCTGTCAATTTGCTTTTTAAAGGGGCCATGCATGCTGCACAGATGTAAATCACTATATTATGGTGAAATACTTATAGAAGAGAGTCATATAGTTTAAAATGCCACAATTTGAGTAGTTATGCTATTTTTTTTTTTTTTTTCTTTATGTGAATTCCAAGCCCATTGTTTGTACAGAGTTCAATGTCATTGTGTGCATAAGAAGATTCTAAATAGGACACTAAATCAATTACTTTCTGTGTGATTCCAGTGGTAATGACAAAAGCACGCAAACCCTTGAGTAAGTTAAAGGGGTTGTCCACTTTCAGCAAATATTAGATATGGTTTGTGTAAGGAAAAGTTCTCCAATGTCCTGTCCGTCCATCACATTACATGGACAGTTTTTCTTCCACTGGAAGAAAAAATAGAAGTTTTTATAGCAGGACAGCAAGCAGAGATCTAGAAAACCATGAGGAATTGATACAGAAAGTATATTGGAAAATTGAATAACTTTTCCTTAAACAAACCATATCCAATATTTGCTGAAAGTGGACAACCCCTTTAAGGTACTGGTGATCTTGCGTTTTTTAATCCCATTCTACATGGAATCACATGGACCTTTGATAAATCAAAACCCTGCTATACTTTTACAAGCATAAGTTTACAGACTTAAAGATTCTCATCTAGATGTGCGCTGGATGGATTACATCTTCCATCATGGACAAATGGTTCTTGCTTATGAGTTATTGATGCAGAACCAGAGAGAATGTTCTCTACAGGAATCTTCTCAAATATCCAGTCAATCAGACCCAGGTTATGTTTACGTTATGCCAAGTGTCATGTAAACCTCGAGTTATAGGACCGGGTCTGTAGGGTTAATAATGAAGAAGGGAGCGGAGCGTGAGTGGTATGGACTCTCGGGATAAGGATGTAAGGACCATAAAAAGGATGCCCTGGAGTTGGAGAGGGTTCAACGTAGAGCCACAAAAATGATAAGGGGTATGGAGGGTCTCAGTTATGAGGAAAGATTAAAACAACTAGATTTATTTAGTCTGGAAAAGAGAC
Organism: Engystomops pustulosus; assembly: GCF_040894005.1. NCBI lineage: Eukaryota > Metazoa > Chordata > Amphibia > Anura > Leptodactylidae > Engystomops > Engystomops pustulosus. The sequence goes on along the minus strand of NC_092415.1, from coordinate 176,462,340 downwards.
GGCTACGAGGGGACATGATTAATTTATATAAATATATGAATGGTCCATACAAAAAATATGGTGGTAAGTTGTTTCAGCTTAAATCAAATCAAAAGACGAGGGGGCACTGTCTCCGTCTGGAGAAATCAAGGTTTAATCACCGGAGGCGACAGGGCTTTTTTACTATGAGAACTGTCAATCTGTGGAATAGCCTGCCTCAGGCGCTGGTCACAGCAGGGACAGCGGAGAGCTTCAAGAAGGATCTAGATGCCTTTTTACTCCTAAATAACCTTGATGGCTATGTTATATAGAAATGTTTCCCCTAAATCCCTTCCTCATGCAATCCCTTCCCTTCCTTAGTTGAACTTGATGGACAAGTGTCTTTTTTCAACCATATAAACTATGAAACTATGAGCATAGCATTGCAAAGGATATATACATACATATCAACGAACATAAAGTTTTATTTTTGCAAGAGAATCATTTGATGTTTTTTGATCATTCTTTAGGTTCCTTCAAGAAATTTTGCACAATGTAGAAGATGCAAGTGTTGAACCTGTCCTGCTCCTCTGCACCTGAATGGTGAAACACATGAGTCCTCCCTTTGCCACTGCCCATGCTGGGCTCCAGAGAATGGGGAGCGGAAGCTCCACTTGTGGCACATCCAATACTTTGATTAAAGTTTGCAGAGATCACAAAGGAGGAATCAATTGGCTTAGTCTGAGCCCAGATGGTTGCCATCTACTGACTGCCAGTGAGGATTGCACTGCTAGATTATGGAGGACCTCTGACCACCAGTGCTGCAAGTTGCTACAAGGTGAGTGTATTATCTATCTATCTATCTATCTATCTATCTGGAGAGAAACTTAGGTCTAGAAAACATGATTTTGAAGGGTTGTCTCACAAACATAAGCCTTGTCCTGTTTGAGGTATGGACATGAGGCTCCCAATCAGGACCACCCTCTGTGAACCAGAAGAAAAAGTTATGTTCTATGAAAAACCTCTATTTTTCTAATTTTATGCAGCTACTTATACAGCCTTATTTTGTGAATTATCACAAAAACTATAAAAAAAAATCCAAAACTATAAAGCACCGATTGATGTGTCATTTTCCTGCTTTCCAGCGTTTCAGTTAAATGTAGCTCCTGGCATTGCCCAGGATAGTATATAACAGCTCTTAGCTATAACAAAATAGAATGGCATAACAAAAAATAGTTTATTTGTATCTATATCTCTCTCTGACTGTCTCTGAACATTTCTGTCTATGAGTGTCTCTGTCTGTGCCTATTTGTCTCTGACTGTCTGTCGTCAACTGTCTCTGGCACTGACCATTTCTGTCACTGACTGTCTCTGACCGTCTCGGTCTCTAACTGTCTGTCTGTCTCTGTCTCAGACTGTCCCTGTTTCTGTCTCTGACTCCGGGTTTCTCTACGTCTATGTCTCTAACTTTCTCAGACTGTCTCTGACTGTCTCTGTCTCTGATTTTCAGTGATTGATTGTCTCCTACTTTCTTTAACTGTCTGTCTCTGGTTTTCTCTGTATGTCTTCGACTGGGACTGTCTCTGACTGTCTCTGTATTTGTCTCTGATTGTCACTTTGCCTATGGGGGTATTTGTCAGATGTGTCTGAGAGCAGAACTGTATCAGACCAGGAGTTTCATTTTCCTACATCGGTTTATAAAATTACAGCTGAGCCCTGATTGGTTTCCATGGGCAACTGGAAAAGTTTTACCTCAGACATTTCTGATAAATTTCCCCCTATCTCTGCATCTCTATCCATCTTATCTCAAATAAGCATCTTATACTCATTGCCTATAGTAACCAATCACAGCTCAGAGCTCATAATAATGACCTGTGGCAAAACAGCAACCAATCACGACTCAGCTTCCAACTGCCACAGCAGCAGCAGACAATGGCTCCTATATGTGGTGGTTAATAAATGTATTTTGGAAAGTGTGGGGTTAAAATTCTGGCTTATTACCAAGTCTATGACGTTCCCTGAGTCACAGAGAGCCGCTGTCCAAAATTTGGTGATTGTAAATGCGATGGTGCAGATTCCGTTAGCGGACATAATAATAATACATACATACACACACTCAAACACTTGGCTTTATATATTAGATGGTCACTAAAATCATAAGAAAATCAGCAGAGAAGTGTCATATTTTACTATTTTACGTGAGATGAGTCACTTTTAGAAGCTGCAGCAGGCTGTTTCTACTTCTAGGTTATATAGGCAATTAAAAAAAACAAATGTATCAAATATCTCTAGTTCTGTATCTTCCAGAACCTCAAGCTTATCTGACATATAAGACATCAAAACCATGTTTCTAGGTACAGTAGAACCAAAGATAGAGGGATCTGCATTGACACTGACCCTGCAGCCTCTAAACTTGACTCATCTCAGGCCCTATGATTCTTCTTTTTATAAGTAAACAGGAGATTTTTTTTACATAAAAAATGGAATTCTAGAAAGGACATTTCATACCCTACCTGAGGGGGGTAGTAGTTTAATGTGATAAAATGTAATGAATGACATGTTCCTTTTAACGTTTAACTTACTCAAAAACACTGTTGCATTAAAGCAGCAATGTGTGTGAGGTGGACAACCCCTCGAATCTCACTGATATAAATATGGTATCATGTGGGTTCCAATAAAACACTGGTGGTCTTAATCCTATTATAGATATAGGTAACATTGGAAAGCATTCAGAGGGAACATTGGGGATTTCTCATTACACCAGGAACCAGACAGTCTTATATTCCACAAGGGATTAGTCCTGACTCCTGAAATTACATTTCTCTATAAAGCTTCCACATATTTCATATTAAATAGAACATGTACAAAGGTCTCAAGCTCTTCTGGTGCCAATCCTTAGTCTTTTCATTTCCCAGCACTGACACCAGAGCACAGGCTGATGAATGAGCTTCTGCTCCGATGTAGCTACACAGATACTCGAATAATCCGAGGAGGTAAAGGGATCAGCGGCTCAGGAGGGAGAAGGCAGGGGCTGGCAAATGCCAACATGTAACTTGGCAGCAGTGTAAAGGGAACAGTTTTTTTAGGAAAATAACCATGACTTAAATAATCTGCTCTTCTTGAGAATCACTGTACCGCTTAATGCAATATTAGGTAAGAAGTAAGTATGGCACGTTACAATTCCTCCAGCAAAAAGTCTATTGCACTATTAAGATCTTCTGTTATACATAATCTCCTCTATGCAGGCAGTGTGTTATAGAGCAGGAAAAGATGAACAGATGGATACAGTGTCTTATCTACAGACAGCATTTTATAGAGCAGGGGGAGTTGAGTAGATTGCACAAAGTAGTATATTATAGAGCAGTGGTTCTCAACCTGCGGGTCGTGACCCCAGCAGGGGTCGAACGACCAAAACACAGGGGTTGCCTAAAGCCTTCAGAGCCACGATTTTATTGTGTTTTTACTGCAAATCGCATGGTTTGGGTTCACAGCAACATGAGTAACTGTATTGCGGGGTCACAGCATTACAAAGGTTGAGAACCACTGTTATAGAGCATTAGGAGCTGAGCAAAATGTACATAGTGGGTGTCATTTACTACGGGCCCGAATGGCGTTTTTACGATGGGTTACCCGAATTTTTCTGTTATGCGGCGGTTTTCCCTGAATTGCCCCAGGTTTTTGGTGCACGCGATTGGATTGTGGCGCATTGACACTGGCATGCACGCAACGGAAATTGGGGGCGTGGCCGAACGAAAACCCGACGGATTCTGAGAAACCGGTGCATTTAAAAAAAACAGTGTTGCTGGACACGCACTTACCTGCACTCGCCCCCGCTTGGTGAAGTTCAGTGCATTCCGATGAACTTCAGCGCAGCAGCGACACCTGGTGGACGTCTTAATGAATCGCCGGAAGACCCAAATCCTCCACACAGAACGCGCCGCTGGATCGCGAATGGACCAGGTAAGTAAATCTGCCCAAATGTCCTATCCGATAGTAGTATATTATAGAGCAATAGGAGCTGAGCAAAATGTACATAGTGTCCTATTTGATAGTAGTATATTATAGAGCAATAGGAGCTGAGCAAAATGTACATGGTGTTCTATCTGAAGCCAGCATGTTATAGAGCAGGAGGATCTGAGCAGAGTGTACATAGTGTCCTATCTGCAGGCAGCATGTTATAGACCAAGAGGAGCTAAGCTGGATGTTATTTAGGAGGGGGGCAAAAAATTCAGTATAATATGTAAAGTATACATTAGAATCCCAAGTCTTTCTACGTTTAGGAGTCAGTTGGGCGGCTCAATAATTTTTACAAAACTGCCATTAGCAGAGATTATGCCCATATTCAGACAGGTCCTGTTACCTGTCCGGATATGGGCATAATCTCTGCCAATGGCAGTTTTGTAAAAAGTAATTTCATTAACCCCTGACGTGACAGCTGGTCCACCTTTTTTAATTTTGGGGCTCAATAATTAACACCCTTGTATGACTGTTCTCCTAATCAGAGAAGGAGATTCTATAGGATTATGGGGCAGATTTACTTACCCGGTCCATTCGCAATCCAGCGGCACGTTCTCTGCGCTGGATTCGGAAATATTCGGGTAACACGTCGGGAAATCGCAAATCAGGCACTTAGTAAATGACCCCCTATATGTTTGACATAACTAGTTTCATTTCGTATATTACTGTGGATCTTGACCGGTGATGATTTTTCTGGTAGTAGTAACATCAGAGACAAAATTCTTTACAAAGTAACACAAGACCGACTGCAGCATAGATATAATCATAATTCTAGCTTTACTCTCACATTGCAAAATGTTACCACTTTTATCTGCAATGCTTCTCATAAGTTGTCCCTGAATGGTGAAATGTTTCTAAGTATTTCTGTCAGTAGGATTGTGTAACCTACAAATTTGGATCTTTCATGGAAAAGTGAAGACTTGGCCAATCACAAGTTTCTGTAATGATGATATAATACTGGTGATTATGAAGCGACCCTTGGTACCCTTGGTATTAGGGGACTTATGGGGCTGTATATGAGAAGAAAAGAGATACAGAACATTAAATAGGTATAAAACAGGCAGAAGTCCAGGACATTGGGAGGCAGCTTGCTGTAGCAGAAATCTCCAAAGAAGACCAAACATAATATATGGAATAGGGAAGTGGCTCCTATGTTAAGTCCTGTAGATACCACTGTCTGTGAGTTTGGGAGATAAGTTTTATGACTTCTGATTTCTGCTCTTACCACAGGACATAGCAGCTACATAACATTTTGTCACCTGGAGAATGAAGCAGCTTTCACATGCAGCGCTGATCACACTGTGAGAAAATGGGAGGTGTCGACAGGTCAGTGTCTCACTGTGTACACTGGACACACATCAATTGTGAACAGGTGGGTAATGGTCACCCCTGGGAATTTGAAGAATACAAGTTTTGATCCAATTAGATGTGTCATTGTTCACAAATGGCCCTGTTTATCAGGACAGATACTGCAAAAAAGTAGAGTTTCAGTATACAGGCAGTCCCCTAGGTAAGGACAACCTACTTACAGAAGACCCATAGTTAAAGACGGACCCCTCTGCCCACTGTGACCTCTGGTGAAGCTCTCTGGATGTTACTATAGTCCCAGATTGCAATGATCAGCTGTAAAATGTCTGTAATGAAGCTTTATTGATAATCCTTGTTCCCATTACAGCAAAAAATGTTGAAACTCCAACTGTCACTGGGGCAAACAAATCTTTGTCTGGATCTAACATTATAAAATAAACAGTTCTGACTTACATACAAATTCAATATGTAACCCGGGGACTGCCTGTAGACTACACACACACACACACACACAATTTATCATTTTAGTCATATCAATTTTCTGTTTAATATGTCTCAAAATTGCACAATCAAGGCACAAATCCCCTCAAGTTCAACGGTGGTGGAGGAAAAACTTAGGAACCAAATTTGTTGGACCCCCATCACTTTGATATAGATATAATGGGGGATATAGCCAGCGTATGATAGCCCCGCCGCTGCAAATTCGCAGCCCGATACATGAAGAGGCTTCTGCCTCTTGATGTATCGGGCTGCCAGTTGCGCAGCGTTTTTCCTACGCCAGGCAGCCGGCGCAACCGTATGAAAAGTCGCCGGCAGCAGCGAGTGCGCAGGCACGGGGACAGTAACGCCCCGCGCTGGCCCACTCCAGTCCGGCCGCGCCCCCCGCTCGGCCGGCCGCGCCCCCCCTTCACGCCCCTTCACGCCCCACTGGCGTGAAGGTGGCGGATTGTGAAAAATAATCGCAAAAGCTAGCAATAAGCTAGCATTTGCGATTATTTCAGGGCCTCTGCGCCACTGGCGGTGCGCAGAGGTCCTGATAAATATCCCCCAATATCTATAACTTAGAATAACCTTTTAAAAGTTCAGAGCCACCTTTACAAAAGACAAAAATGGTTACTCACCTTAGTTATCATCTGCTACCCGATCCCCCAACTACATTTACTGGTTCAATCCCAGGGTTTTAGATTATGGATCTGGATCTGTTAAAGTTGGGGTTCGCCGAGTCCAGCCAAACCCGAACCTTAAAGTTCACTTTGGGTTCGGAGATCCGAACCTAAACCCCAGTGCTCGCTCCAAGTGATAACACTCGTATTATGCCACCTTTGGACTTAAATTCTGGTATCAAGTGCGTGCTGCCATTTTCCCAAGAATCCTCGTTCCATGATTATGTCACAATTCTAGAGTAAATGGCACGTAATTTGAAGAGTTACTGGTACTGATCATGGATGTCGCCGGCGGGTGCGTGAACTCGTCTGGGTTTGGGGACCTGAACCATTAATTTCATCAAGGGCCAGAACGTTGCAAGTTCGGGTCCACTCCATACTACTTGTGATCACAGCAGCCACAGATTGATTGTACTTGTGATCCACTAAATTGTAGAGTTGAAAATTGGATTGAAGGCGATCCCTGAGGTGGGCATGGTTTTGTTCATTTTCATAAAGGTCCTTGTATGACTTTTGTTAAAACTAGAAAACCCCTTTAATTAGACAAATATATTGTTACATACTGAAGTGTTATCATAGTACGATTCCAGAAATTGATCACCGGGATCTGGCAGGAAAATGACCGGGACATCAATATTTTCTTGGCTCTACTTACATGCAGATATCCTGTTAAAACAAATATAGTTTAATGAAATTACTTCTCCAGTCACAGCATAAATCATCATCATTGCTTAATGTGAGCATTTAGCTGTAAGCAGTTATACAGGAGAACTTAGACTGGAAATCTCTCTCCAACCATGACCCTCATGGTAATGTGTGGTTACTGCCATTCAATCCTATTTACTTTCCAGTTTTCATTTTGAAAAAATAATCTTGACCTAACATTCAAAATAATAATAAGTAAATAGCTAGTACAATTTCTAATCTGCCACCAATCCCATTGCGAGTGAATGCCGGGACCCACAACTGATATTTAAAATGATTGTATAAAGATCATTTATAACCCCTTACTTTACAATTTTACACAGTTTTATTGCTGTTTAAGCTCCTATCACTCAGTGATGGTCAGTGCTCTAAGCAGATTCAATCACTTCATGATTCCTCTGTGCTATGAGATGCTGTGTGCTGACAATGTGCTTAGATTATCAGGGTCCAGGTTTATCTACACTTTTATTTAACTTCTGAACATTCTACTAGTATCTGACACAAAAAAGAGATGAGACAGATCAGAGATGAGAGATGATGAGATCCATGAGATGGATATGAAACAGGAGGCAGGAAGCACTGCATTGTGCAGACAAGAGAAGCTGTTAATGAGAAGAATTAATTAAATCGGTTGGATTCAGGGGAAACCAAAATTGTAAACACCAGGACTGATCGAGAAAGGTTGGAATTATATATGTGAAATGCTGTATTTCTGTTAATAACAGGGAATAAGAGAATGTGTTATTTTGTTGTATGTTCTGCAATGTTCTGCAGTTGGTACCATACTCAATTTTGGGGGAGGGGCAAGGTAAAAAAAAATTAAAATGTAAATATCTCAATTTCCCAATATAATTGTCTGTATAATTCTTCCACAGGATACTTGTGGTGAGGAATTTGCTCTTCAGCGGATCTTATGACAGAAGTGCTCGCTGTTGGGACACCGACTCTGGGAGACCACTTCAGGAGTTTCAGGGTCACAGAAACTGCATCTTAGTCTTAACTCACTTTTCATCCAGTGACATCCTGGAGGAATTGGACATTGAAGGAAATGAAATGAAAGAATTCCTGGTGACGGGGAGCACAGACTGCACAGTGAAGATCTGGGAAGCGTTTAGTGGGTGCTGTTACCAGACTTTAAGGGGGCATTTAGGTGCCATATTGTGTATAGTTCTGGACACACCCAACAGAGAACTGTTTTCTGGCAGCACGGATTATACCATCCGAAGGTGGAACATGGTCACTGGAGACCAACTGAAAGTATTCAGAGATCATCAAGGATCTGTTATATGTCTACAGGTAGGTAATACAAAGAATTCATACATAGTAAAGTGAATTCTACAACAATGTCATTCTCACTTTACACACGTCATAAGCTTTAGCCTTCAAGGTAGGTAAGAACCAACACAGGTGGAATTCAATATTTCCTAAAGTTTTTCCTGTATTTTCCTCACTCAAGCCTTGCTTGATCTTGCTTGCTCTTTGATCGATCTTGATCTTCGATAGACATAAATGCTATAAATGTTTGGTAATGGATGATATATCTAGTTTTCTTGGAGTTGACTGGATAGGGTTACTACATATATGTGGTTGTAATATGTAAAAAAGTTAAGATGAGAATACCCCTTAAGGGGTTATTTATGGATAATAAATCTTAGATTTTAGCTACATGGAGCTCCCTAAAGCATAAATACTTTCTCACCACTCCATACTTCTGTTCCCCACCAGAGATGTTCTATTGGAGATGGGCAGGAAACTAGGGACCTTCCTTCCGGTGACTTTTAGAGGTCCTACAATAAATACAATGACCTGCGTCAGCACATGGAAGCCATTCTACATTGTTCAAATGTTTAACACTTCTGTTTGGAGGCTTTTGGGAGATTATGTCATAGTGAAACACAATGGACCTCATTATAATGGATTCTACCTATTGCAGGAAGTTGCCTGCTACTGCTTATGATAGATTGTGCATTTAGGCAGGGACACCTTGGAAGTCATTCTTGTCCATCCAGTTCATTCTCTTACCCTGCATATACCCTAAATAATTCAATTTGGTTTTCCTTGTGAGTTATCCATTAGATAATTGCCATTATAATGCAGTTTACATAGTTCTGTATGTTTTCAGTATAAGACCCATATTTTCAGATTTTTGCCTGTCCTAGGGCCTTGAAGTTAGCAGAGGATCACATTCCATAGGTTCCTCTGCAGAGGGTCAGTGTTAGACAACATTTTATCAAATCCAATTAGAGTTACATGTCAGAAAACACAAAGGATTCATGGAAAGGTTCTTATCCCCAAAGGTTTGAAAACATCTGGTGTGTGTTGGGGGCAGGGTTATTGCAAAGCTTGGTGTACAGTTACTAATATGTACCAGAGTTCTCCGGTTCCCAGGATACCATGTATATTCTTTATGTGTTGTACTATAATATATTGTCAGATCTACCTATTTAAGTTCTTTTATTTTTTTATTTAAATTTTAGAATTTTAGTTTGTATTTGGTGGTATAGGTAGACATACTTCACTATAGTCCGGTTTGGACATTGCCACAATTGAATCCACCACTGGGTGGGTCCCCAAGCCCTGCATGAGTTGTAGCATACACCATTGTATATTTTACCATTAGGAAAAGCATAATGATGGCAAATCTTAGGCACATCAAGATTTCTGTATGATCGTCTTCAACGATGAAATATGTAGAGAATGGTGAATGGTGGAAAATACACTCAACCATAGACTGTTAGCAAAGACATAATCTCCTGGTGCCCCACCATACTTTATATGACTCGAGAACATTCTCCACTCACGCCCGCTATGTTTCGGGGCTCCTCCCCCTTTCTAAAGCAATCCCCCATAATGTAGTGGAAATGATCACACACCTGTCTCATCCATTTGGCTGGGTCTCGGCTAAATGTTTGGAGTGGTTTAATGTACAGTCTAATAGACTTTTGAAAGACTACTAATGAACTTTACATTCATGCACAGTATCAGGTTTTGGTACGTGTAATTTTGTATATAAATGCTATTTAGATATTTTGCATAGCATACTGTGCTTTTGTGGATATCAGATGGTCTGCAAAATAGAAAAATTTACTTACCCTTCACTGGCTCCCAGTTCTTGCGTCTGGCCAGATGTTTTGGGTGCCGAAGTTCAGGGACAACAAAGGAAGTGGTCAACCATGGTCACAGGAAGGGATTCATTGGTTGAAGAGGGTCTAGTGAACTGCTGACCGCACACGGGGACAAAAAACGTAACAAGTAAAGCTACAATGGAATTGGGGGCTGGGGCAGGGTACGTACACTTTCCTATTTTTATGCCACCTCTACTCATACTGGGTTTCCCCGAATTCTTGGTTGAAGTTTTAATAAAGGGTGTCTATCAGGTCCGAAATCTTTTGTAGCCTTTAATAGGGTATATAACTTTGTGGTCACAAAACAATGAGGCAAAGTAGAGATAACTTCTTCTATGGATATACAAATAAGCCTGCAAGTGCAATGAGGGCGGGCCCAATGTGTCTGCAGATTGCTGGAGAGCGCTCCTCTTCTACTTTGAAATGATCATCCTTTTAACATTTTTCAGCCTCAGCTTGTGTTAAGATTGTTTGTAGGCAACTCTGCCGAATTTAACCCCCTGTTCCACTTGCATTTTTATCTACATATGTATACATTTATAATTATCTGCCTTTATTTATCAATTTGTGACCACAAAGCTATGTTAGTGCTTCTTAGTGTCCTTAACTACACTATCATTGGTTTGGGGGCATTTTTAACTTGAGTCACTAAATGGAGAAGACAAGTCAACAGAAATCATTCTTTCCATCCCCTGTGGAAAAAAAAAAAAATTTAGGATATTATGTCGGCTCCCCCTGTTCACATGAAGAAATTATGCAAATAGGTTTCTTTTATTGCAGGGCGTATTCTGCACTGCTTTACACCTGTTTCATTATTTTGCCTGTGGCGAAGCAGTAAGATTATTGAACTCCTTTATCTGGTTCATGTTTTCAATTACATTTCAGAGTTTCATTACATTATATGTGAGAGTCCACTTTGTTATCTTCCTTTTTCCAAGGAACCCTTCCAATAAGTACATTAAAGGGACTCTACCACCTCCACCTAGTGTTATAATCTTGTAGCATGCATATACTATAATATCTAACAAATGCTTCTTATTTCTGTTCATGATGCCATTTCCAAGATATTTCCAGTTTAATCTGTATGCTAATTAGACAGTTGGTGCATCTGATTGAGTTCTCAGCTATTTCTACTTGAATCCTTTCCAGAGCTCCCCTCCCCCAATCTTGCTTCTCACAAGATAAAGCTCCGGCTTATGCGACAGAGAGGGGAGTGGTCTGCTTGGGAATAGCAGTGCTACAAGTGCTAAGAGTATGCCCTGTGTACACTAACTGCCTCATTAGCATATGGATTAAAACAGGAATTTCTCAGAAACAACAGAAATTATAAAGATATTTTGAAAAACACGTTGCTTTTCTCTCTACTTTCTGTCAACAGATTATGGGATGTGGAGAGGTGGTAGACTCACTTTAAGTAATGGAGATGGAGACACATTTATTAAAAAAAAAATTATCAATATATTTACTAGGCTACACATACCGGTATATTAATAGATTTGGTCCAGAACTTTTGTATGGCATGATGATGTCTTCTAGAATTTCTATAGTGTAATCTCTGATCAGAGTTGATAAATATAATTGTGTCTCCCTTGTATTGTATAAGATCTTGCTTCACTCCGTGTTTTATCTTCACATCAGGACAATACTGGAATAATTATTTTCATGTTGACATTGATGAAAGCAGGCTGAAGCCTAGTTCCCTCACGGAAGAGGTTAAGCACAACATATGGAAAGTCTCATCTTCATGTACGTTGACCTCCTCCTGTATCTTGTGAGGCCAATGTACTCTGGGGAGGTTATTTTAATTCAGAGATAGTTAAAAGGAATGTGTCTACTTCGTTTTAAAGCAGAGACTTCTCAAAGCAAATGAGAATGTTGAATGTTTCTTATCTTGAAATATGTTGCTATTTTAGAAATGTAAGTCTTGTGTCACGTTGTTTCCGTTGTATTTTTTCTTTTTTTTAATTTAATGTCACCTCTTTCAACTTGCACAAATTTAGTCCTTGAGAGGATATTAAAGTATGGTACGACTCATGTATGAAAAATGGATGTGGGTAGAAGACATCACTTCTAATACAGTAAAATGTTAGAGCAAACTTGTCACCAGGAATGTGATTTTGAGCTGGTGTCGGGTTCCAACAGCCAATGCTCTGCTAATTATAAAAATGGCTTTGTCAGCATACAGAATAATTTCAGTAGTTTAAAATAGTTTGATTCACATTACCTGACTCCCTGCCAGCCGCATGAGGTGAGTACCTGGGAGGGGCAGCTGTAGTCTGTGTGTGCCTGTATCTCCTCATGCATTCTTCCTCTCCTCCACACCATCCCCCTCCCTAGCCTGCCTGCTCAAAGCACATAACAGGAAGTGGGGAGTTTCATGAGTGTGGAAGAGGGGGGACTGACTCAGGCACACACAGACTGCAACTGCCCCCTTCCCTGTGGGACTCGCCACATGCTGCTGGGAGTCAGGTAATGTGTATTAAACTATATAAAGTACTGAAATGATTCATAATGCTGACAAATTAATTTTTAAAAGGCTTAGTGGTCAGCATTACAGACTTGCAGCACTCGGGACCTGAGTTCAAGTCACAGAATCAACATCTGCAAAGAGTTTGTATGTTCTTTGTGTTTGCAGTGGTTTCCTCCGAGTCCTCCGGTTTCCTCCCGTACTCCAAAACATACTGGTAGGTTAATTAGATTGTGAGCCCCATGGGGACAGGGACAATTTGGCAAGCTCTGTACAGCGCTGCCTATTATGTGTGTGCTATATAAATAAAGGAATTATTATCATTATTATTAAAATCAACATAGCATAGGCTATTGGAACCCCATTAAACTACTAGACCCCCTCTTCATTTATGTTAAATCTTGCCCATTTACCTATTAAAAAATTGTCTCCAAAGTCATATGTAAATAAGCTGAAAAGAATCACTTTTTGCTTGAGATGAGTGACTCTGAGAGGCTTAAATGGTGGTGTCACTTTAAATAACCCTTTCTTTAACTTTATAGATAGATCAATGGGTGAGTTTTAACATAGAAGAGGGAATGCTAGAAAGGACATTTCATACCTGCTGCGGGTGGTAGTTTAGCGGTGTAAAAGTTGGTGACAGATTTCCTTTAAGGTGGAAATAATTCACAGCCACATCAAGTCCAGCCTATAATATTGTACAGTGTTACTCCAGAGAAAACAATGGAGGGGGGGGGGGGTCTTTCTCACGTGCTGGATGATGGTGGACCAGCATATTGCGTAAACCCCACCCGTTGCATGCGTTCATTTGCCGTAATTGGCTGTTCGGCCACCAACCGACAATATGTCCGGGTCAGGCAACCGAATTCGGATGCCTAAACCAAACGGGAACGGCAGATCCGCTCATTTCTAACTGGGGGCAATTCTCACCCTTGGTCGGGGGATATGTTTTCCATTACAATTTTGTGACTTTATAATATAAAACCAATTTTGACATTATTCCTGAAAAACAAAAAACATTTTGCAGCTACACCCATCAGGATCATAAAAATTCTGTCTCTGTGGACAATAGAAAGCATTTGCTTTATTGTAGATGTTTCCACAGGACATTAAATTGTACATTTAGAAAGCAGTTGGCATCGGGGAACAGTGACATTTGAGTGCGATGTGTGTCCAGCCTGGAAAATATTTTGTAATTGAATTTATTTTACAATGTGTCTGGCCGTTTTTATAGTTACATGGAATAGCAACTTGGATACTTGACACCCGTACAATGATGTGGAACTCAATACAAATCCTGCAGTTTTTTCCCATCCCCAGCCTTTTTACTCCATGCGGGATTAATGTAGGTAGAATTGCAGATTATGAATGCATCTACTTGTAATGCGGAATGAGTTGTGTGTGGCTCACAGCGCCCGACTCGGATTACACTAAAACTTCATGTTAATTGTACTGTCAAATTCTGTGCCCCCTTCTGCTTTTCGGGTTAATGTTTTGAATGCAGAAACCTTGTTCTTCTGAATGGGTTAAAATGTACCAGAAATCACCTTGGGGACATGTTCTGTTTTTGTCCATAATTATCGGAAATTCACAATCCTTGTAAGTGGGATTAGCAACTCTCTCACTGTCCTGGACTTAGAATACATCTCTGACTGATTCTAGTAAGGGGAATTCTAGATGTTGGTTGCAAAGCTGGTGGTTGTGTGTCATGAGCCTGAGGGAGACTCCCTTTAAATGGCAGCCATTAGATTGCAGTGATTAGAAGTATTTCCTCTTCAGGAGAACCCGTCATATGACATAGACGTCCAAAGATCTCCTGCTGTTCCGCTCTTGTGATCTTATAAGAGGCAACACCAGCAATGCAAGTTGTAACATGTTCATCATTTGTACGTGCTTTGTGAGCAGCTCTGCTGGGAGTCACTGAGATGGTCCTGTAAATTTTCCAAATTTCATCTGGGCTAGAGATTCTGTAAAATAAGCAAATAATTGTGGAAATGATCTTTATTCTATGAAAATGGTTGGTAGATTTGTTGCATACTGTATACTTTTAAAGGGGTTTTCTAGACCAAACATATTATTGACCTGACTATAAAAGATCATTAAATCTTGGAGGTATGGATAGAGGCAGGTAGACATTGCTATGTTAAATGGGGAGGGATGGGGGTTAAAAGGTCCACCATCCTTATGATCGCCGGTGGTCCAAGTGGTCAAAATGCCCAACTTATCAGCAGGATATTGCCTATTCTGTGGATAAATTGCCAAAAACTTGACCGAGAATCTCCACATAAAAATAATCAATATGAATCTTTATTAGTACATACAAAAAAACATTACTATGTAGCAAAATAGTAAAAGAAGACAGAATTAAAAAAGTATGTGTCCAAATTCATAGAAATACCTAAAATTTGGTAAAACATCCCCTATAATCTAATATACAACCCATCACACCAATAGCAGGCATATAGTTCAGAGTAGACTTGGCACTCAAAATGTAGATGTAGTGTAAACCTATAGAATTGAAGCATAGGTAAGAGGAATACAGCAATACCATACCAAGAACTGGACCGCACACTAAACAACCCCGACACATGTTTCGCTATTGTTCCCCACGCTTCGGTCTGCTGATAATTCACGTCTCTTGACATCACCGTGCTGGGAGAGGGAGGCGCGATAGGCGAGAATAAATAGCAGCTCGGAGCATCAGACATCTTGTCCCCGCGCACCGGCCTGCTAATTATATGTATTTTTACCCAGGCGTCAGTGCATGTCAACATTAAAGAAGAACACCGCTGGGATCGGGATGAAGAGGAGCGCAGGTGAGTATCTATAGTTTGTTATTCAGAGTTTTCCTTCAATCTGAGTTATTGGTTAATACATTTGCTTCTCTTTAAAGAGATTGGGGGTATTTATGTCACCGCCAGAATTCCGGCATAATTTGTGCTTGAAATTACATGCACCACATTTCAGACCATTTTTATGACAGTTTTCCAGCTTGTCCAAAAAGGGAGCATGTCCTCTCTAAAAGGGGGCATTGTCACATCAGAAAATATCCCAGGCACCACAAAATTCAATATTGTGCAGCAAACTAGACAAACTAAACACAATCGCAACACAATCGCAACACACCTGCTACTTAAATACCTGTGGAAGATTTTTTTCAATTGAAGATAGGGCACAGTCAGGAAAAAGTGCGGTGCAAAGCAGTAGTAAATGTGCACCAATGTACTCAACATCATTTTGTCCAAATATTCCAGAATTCTTCCTCAAGATTGCATATATAGTTATACAAACAACCTGGTCTAAATGATTTGCTTTTATGTATGTGAACATGCATGCATATTTGGATGGAGATTGCTTTTCAGGCTGTGCACACAGATCATGTAAGCCCACAGTTTATTTGAGGGGAGAATGGAGACTGCTATATTTGTTTTACCTTCTTATTGAAATAAATGAATATGCTGACAGACCATAGGAGTGCACCGCAGCCATCTGATACGTTCATGGGAGAAAATGGAAAATAAAGGTGCTTACTTTCCTGAAATTAAGAGAGAATACAATTTCACCATGCAAACTGATATTCAATGTGACTTCTTGTAAATTGAAGGTCCTCTTCTCTTACATGCTGTAGCCAATTTGCACCAGGTTCGAGTTGTAGCACCCAAACCGCCTGTATTAAAATCCAATACTGGTCTTCATGCATAGACTAGAATCAACAATATAATACCCTATACTTGCAAAAAAACAATAAACAAAGGGGAATGGGGCAAGGAGGATAAAGGTTAAAAGATCTAAAAACCACTACGTTATTAATACAATACAATGAATCCTCCGCCTCTATGTTCACCTGTTCCACTGGAAAAGAGAAAAACAATGTGGTACCTTTCCGATCTAAAAGATCGGTACTCACGGATACGGAGACAGTCTTAGCTTGTGCTGAATGTCCACGGTCTTCTATATCTAGAACATTAGAGTCCTCTTATGAAGTTAATGCTTCAGCGCGGCGTCTCTCCTAGGCGTCTCGGAGGCAATCCGTACCTTCTGTGCTACTGCCTATTCCTCCCGCCGGGGAGCTTGTTCCTCCACACTCATTCCGCTCTCCTCATCTCCTCTCCTGATTGCTTGTAAGTTTGATCAATCCTCGGTCTGCACTGCACCTGATCCAAAGCATCATCTGTACTTCTCCTTTTCAGAGTACCAATGGTGACATATGGTACATTGCTTAAATCCCTTTAGCATATATCACCTTTCCACTCACAGGTTGACTTGTGAGTGGAAAGGTGATATATGCTAAAGGGAACAGGTGAACGTAGAGGCGGAGGATTCATTGTATTGTATTAATAGACTAGAATCAGACCAAAGACCAGGAGAGACAGGACTAGTGGGTTGGCCTGGTCACAGAGCAAAGCCAATTCAGTCCCAAAGAGTCCCAAATCAAGCCAGGGTTTGAACATGAAAGATTCTCAGAAATTAAAGCACCATTGCAGGACACTAATTCTAACTAATCCTCAGGAACCTTCTTGTGTGCTAGGGTTCCAAAGAGGGATCAGGAAATGTTTTTAATATGGCTGCCATGATTGACAAAAAAAAACAAACATCTGCCCATGCAATCCCAGTGCTGTATGTTATATTTTAAAATTATTTATTAAGATTGCAATTATTCATCAATTATTGGGGTTATTAATTTAAAGCTGAAATAAACTTTCTACCAAAGTAAATCTTCTTATATTTGGTATCCATGGCCTCTTTCCTTCTAAAAACCCAACTTTTAGAATTATGCTAATGAGCCTGAAGTGCTCCCAGGAATGTTACTAGAGCTCCTCCATGCTGCAGATTAACAGGCTGTTACATTGTGCAGAAGCACTTCCACCCTTCAGGCTCATTAGCATAATTTTAAAAATAAGTAAGGAGGCTATGGATAACACATAAGTAGATTACTAGTGTCTGGATCTATGGGTGTGTCCCTGGTTTATCATAATGGATTTTGATGGTAGATTTCATTTAAGCAATTTGTGTGAATTAGCTTTCTGTTCTTAGACAGTTAGATATTTTTTTTGCTGCAAATGATTTTTTGTTCAAATTTGACGGATACATTTTTACTCTAGCAATACCACAGGAAAACTGAAAAAGTACAGGTCTTACCTTTGCAAAATGGTTGTGTCCATAAAATATGATGATGATGATGATTAAAGTGGTCCTTCTCCTAAATGAAGAGGCGTTAAAAATTGTATACTGTACATCGAGAGATACGGTAGCAGGTCCTTGTTTAGGTCCTCGGCCTCAATAACATTTAGCCAATCAGTTCAAAGAGAACATCATTTCTTATCAAATGATTGGTTGAAAAGCTTTGGTACTGGCCAAAGAACAAAGAGATCCACGACCATATGTGGATCTACCAGTAGACCCTGTACTGAGTGGTGAGATAAGCACTTGGGAGTTTTTATATTTCATATCTGCAGGGAAAAATGGAGTGGGACAACCCTTTTAAAGAGATTCATGGAAAATAACCTTCAGGGGAAATTTTTTTAAATATAGTCAATAGTAGGTCCCCACTATCCTTCCCACGTGTTTAAAAGTGGCTCTTCATGTCTCTAGGCAGGAACAGATTTGGTCATCTGGGACTCTTAGAAAAACTAAGTCTGGGGGCCCCCTAATGCATTGCAGAAGAAGAAGTCTATTCTTCACTTCTCTGACATTGCGTGAAACTGTATGGGCATCCTAAGGACGTCAGTGTAGGGCCTTCCCTGAACATTGGGACCTTGGTTGCTTAATTGGTAGATCCACCTGTGGTCATGTGGTCAAACATTACCACTGAGGCCAGCAATTGGCTCAGCTGTCAGAGACCTAGAACTCTTAGAGGTTTTTCTAAAAGTTGGAAAACCCATCTAATTATTCTAGTATTTCAAAGCCGAATTTCCTAAAACAGACAATTCCTACCTAACAGTCTACCTAAATTATAATGATGATCCAGTGTGAGCTATAAAGTACAGAGGTCCCAGAGTCATGTTATGGTGTGGTGAGACATTAGTTCAATGTTGAATTTCCTTTCATTTGTTCAATTTTAGAGGCAGCCAAAGAAAACACGTGGAAAGGATTGTCTCCCGCGTCACCATCAGGTCCTGGCAGAAAAACCTTCGTAATTCTATCACTAGATTATTTTAAACAATGAAGGAGAAAATAAAAAAACAATCATCTGGCGGATATTACGGCGCTTTGAACATTGAGGCTGTTTTCCTGGTTTAGGTCTCCTAAAATCAGTTGCACTTATGCTCAGATGTTATTGGATGAGAGGATCTTTGTCTTGGAAAGGATAGTGATAGAAATGATGTGTATGACGGCATGTTACATAGGATAATATTGACAGATACGTGGCTGGAGTATTTACACAGGATGACCTGGACTCCGCTTAATCTGACTACAAGTTTAATGAAGAAATGAGAACATGTTTTTCTTGGTCTACTCTGCCTGGTTATATCATTGGCATTTTCTAAAATGTTACCACTATGTAAAACAAAGCTCAATCACTGAGGGCATCAGAAGGACATCGCTGACATCAGTGGTATTTCCTTCCCATCAGATCTTCCTTGTTTCCCTCTATTCATCACTTGGCATGGCAAAGAGGGCCTCTCACCTCTTTTGTAAATGACTGTGTTTCCCATTAAATACATTAAATTCTGGAGCATCTTTCTTAGTTTTTCAAGGCGGTTAAAAGGAACCTGTCACCAGGGACCTAATTTTCACTAGAGAGAGGTTGCATAAGACCATTACACCAGCATTGCAAATATGACTTTCTGCCTTCTCTAACCATTTGCATTATAATATAATTGTGTGTTTTAACTTACCTTGCACCCTGACAAAATCCTCTGTTTAGTCCTAGCGGTTGGCTGTGGTTTGCATGCGTTGCAAAAAACAACACCTGACTTGTCTGTTTTGCTCACTCCTTAGCTCTCAGTCCCCACCTTTCTGCTCCTTCACAGGAACAGAGCTCACAGTATGGTGAGCTGATGTCAGTGGGAAGGGAGGAGCTGTACAGGAGCACAAAGGTGGGGGCTGATAGCCGAGGAGTGATGCAATGCAGGTGTGATGGGTCTTTATTGACAGTGAGGTCCGTGGTGACAGGTTCCCTTAAATGTTATTTGTTAGCTAGGCGCAATCAAAAAAGGGTTTCAGTCTCCTACAAGAACATACATTAGATGTTAGATGATGACTGAATGCATATTTGGTGCCCTACTTACTGGTCTGGGAATTTCCATTGCTCTACTTACCTGATCGGTTTTCTCTCCAAGAATGGGCACTGACTTCTACAGGAAGTTGTCTCAGACAAGTCCACTCCGTCGTCTAGGTTCAAAACTGTGATGGTTCTTCCCAGGAGAACACAAATGGAGAAGTCGAAAAACCAATGGAGGCATCTGTATATAAATTGAGGGCACCTTGTACGGTGGGTGGAGGGGTCACCTCAACAATGGTTCCACAAAGTATTTCAGAGAGTAGATGTATGACTAGTAAACCCATGAACATACCTTATAGGGGCTATTAAGCATTATCCAGGCATGTCCTTATAATGCTTCAAAGCTGGCTTTACGCTGAAATATAAACTTATATTCATGGACAGGTACCAGTCAGGGAGGTGGGGTAGAGTCATCAAGTGCTCACCCACCCTCCAAGTCGCCACATAATGAAAACTCCTCCTCCTTCCCTCGGTAGAGCCGATGCCTTCTCTCTCTCTCTCTCCCGTGCCTCCCCGATCTCCGGCACTCTCAGTACATGCTCGAGATTTCAAGCGAGATCTCCAGAGGATGGGGAGGAGCAGGAGATATTGGAAACCCGGCAGGTATCTGCTGGTGGGTGGGGGAGCTCCCCTATAAAGTATGTTTGTGGCTTTACCAAGTTCCTGTAAGTCAAACTTGAGGCATATAAATACAGTATTCACCTTATATTGTGAAGCATATATTGGAAAATTCTGATATCATCAGTATTAGATTATATAATTGCATGTCATGGCTATAAAAATACATCTTTGTGAAAACATGTTG
The DNA here is from genome assembly GCF_040894005.1 of Engystomops pustulosus. NCBI lineage: Eukaryota > Metazoa > Chordata > Amphibia > Anura > Leptodactylidae > Engystomops > Engystomops pustulosus. Next base: position 176,441,567 of record NC_092415.1, on the reverse strand, counting down.
TTATTACAGCAGGACCTGGGGATATGTCTGGACCAGACTAGTGTAAAGTTAAGATCAAATGTATAATTCCATCTACATCTTGATCCCTTCAGTGGGCTGTAATACTGAGAAACTAAACTAAATGTCCTGAAGCTACTTAGTCATTAATGTTCACCTTGACCTCTCTTGTGGGTGGCCACTTCAGCACAGTCTACACAGTTGGTCCCTTGCATCTACATCATTTCCACATTGAGTGCAGCTTGATCTGTTTCCTCATACCTGAATATTTTCCTGTTCATTTGGTTTTTGGCCCACACACTGTGATCCTGGACCCTTGGCTCAGTGGTCATATTGGAGAACATTATAGAAGTTTGGAACGTAGTTGTTCCTGAATCTAATATGATCTTATCTAAGCAGAAGTCACTTATTGTGAAGAAGCCAATCCTTGTTTTCATGTACTGACCTTTACTTGTCATTAGTTGTTGACTGTATCTGTATAAGATATAACAGATTTCTTCTTCTTACAGATGGTTGGACGACATTTATATTCTGGCAGCGTTGACAGAACTGCGAAGTGCTGGTTATCCGACACTGGTGAATGTTCCCGGACCTACAAATCCCATAAACACAGCATAAGCACTTTGAAATACCATGATGGAGTATGTAAGTCATCTACATAATCATGTTTACTTCATGTTTGCAATTGTATGGCAGCTCAAGCTCTCCCAGAGCAAAGTGTGACAGAGTCCCTGTAGAGACAAGGACATAGCTGGTGCTTTTTTATGTGGCACTGTCAACTTTGCGCCCTCTAAGGGGCCTTCATTAGCTTCACACCTTAGTAGGTGACTATATTTGTCCAATTATATACACTAATATATGACCCAATCAGATTTCACTTTAATTGAAGTGACTGTCATTGCATCCACCATCTTACATGCATTAGGAAATATACCTTGGAAGTCTTAAAATTTCTGAACATATAAGGTTTTTATTAGAGCCTGGGTCCACAGGAGGGTCTTCTTCTACTCTGGTGGGCCGGTCTGCTCCTGACCAAACAATTGGTTGACTACTTTATAAAATTTCTTAGTCAGCCCCATCTTCATGAGTATAAGGCCCTTTCATCCGAGTGTTGCCAAGTTTGATCAGAGTTCCATCAGAGCTTGGTCAGTGAAAGTAGACTCTGATGAAACACTCTTGTGAAAAGGGCCTAACAAAGCAGGAGTTTGAGTTAAAGAGAATGTTAAAAAGAACCTTAGACATTGATTTGCGTTAAAGAGAACTTGTCACACTGATTTGGGTCCCTAAACCAACTACAGGTCCATAGTTACCTGTGGTTTAAGGTCCCAAATCGGCCTGTACGAGAAGGTCTCTACGAGAAAAAACACTTCTTTACTTACCTAGATGCGTGTCCGATGAAGCACATCAGACTCGCATCTGCTGCTGTGTTTCCCAGCATCTCTTCTCGCAATACGGTATGAAGACCCCGGCTTCAATTCCGCTTGCGCTATCTATAAAGCTGGGATGTACTACTCTGGCTTCACTTGCAGCAGAGCGCCACGAGGGAAGATGAGTATAATTTTTTTTTTATGGGTTCCATGTTGGAACCTCATACAGGGCTATTATCACAGGGCTAAATCACAGTTTCATAAGGACCTGTGGGTGGTTTAGGGCCCTGAATCACCCTGACAGGTTCCCTTTAACTGAGAGTTGCAGAGTTTCATCAGAATTCGATTAGGATTGATCAATGAAAATCTGATATTTTTCATCATCAGTTTCCTGTCAGATTTTTTTCAATGTGTCAGTTTTCCATGCGTGTTGGATTATTATTTTTTTTTTTTTAAAGCTATTGAGCTCTTTGGACAACCCAGGATGAATTTTCACTTTGTAGTTAGCTTTGACCATTAAGTCTATTTGAAGTCCTTTTTATGGCAGCCATTTTTGCCCAAAGTAACAAGTGCAGGTGAACTGGTTTCCCTTTGCGGTCAGTAGGAAAAGCTCACAAAATACTGTAATAGTTTTCAGTTTCTAATAGCAATGGGTTAAATTTATGTTTACTGTCTAAAGCAACCAATCACAACACTACTTTCATTTTACCTAAATCTTTTATAAAATGAAATCTGAACTATTTCTAGTTATTATTCTGCCTTTTCTTTAAACGCAGGAAGCTGTGGAGAATCCCAAAAGTTCCGTATTTCTTTTCCGTTACGCTCTTCTGTAACGTGAACAGAAAACTGAATAAAGATGTGAACTGGGCCCCGAAAGAAAAATTGTCTTGCAAATCAGAGTGCGGCTTTCAATTCTTATAGTGCTTTTAAAAATATGCCCTGTGATTGGTTGCATTCTAAAAATATTTTTCCTACAACTACTTTACTTTCCGACTTGACCAATTACTTTTAATTAGCAATTATATACTATAGGGGTGTCACCATTAGTTAATGTATTAGTATTAGTTAATACAAAATAAAAGCTTACATGTATGTTTTTTAATAGAATCACTTTTTTACAATAATATAACATTATTATGATTATATTTTTTCTGGTAATATTATAGCCATGCTAATATGATTTCTTTTAGGTGTATATGTTATCAGAGCACAATTCTTTTCTCTGGGTGACCCGGGTTGCTATGCTGCTGTCATGTACATGGATGAATAACCAAACTACCAGTTAATGAATATGATAAAATGACTGGGATGCATTGACCAGTGAGCTGGTTTTGCTTTGGCAACCAACCTGTTAGCCATCATTCTGATTTATATAATGATTGTGTATAAGTCAGTTGAAGGGGAATTATATTTAAATTCATGATTTGGTATTACATCCTGGCTACATGGGCCATGTGATGCATCCAGCGTTATGGTTCTATTTATAAGCCACTTTGATATCACTTATTTTTTATCCTATAGAATGACAGCAAGCAGAGATCTAGAATAACACGAGGAATTGATACAGACAGTATACAGGCGGTCCCCTACTTAAGGACACCCGACTTACAGACAACCCATAGTTACAGACGGACCCTTCTGCCCACTGTGACCTCTGGTGAAGCTCTCTGGATGCTTTACTATTGTCTTAGACTGCAATGATCAGCTGTAAGATGTCTGTAATGAAGCTTTATTGATAATTCTTGGTCGAATTACACCAAACATTTTGAAACTCCAATTGTCACTGGGGCAAAAGAAAAAAAATTGTCTAGAACTTCCATTATAAAATATACAGTTTCGACTTACATACAAATTCAACTTAAGAACAAACCTCCAGACCCTATCTTGTATGTAACCCGGGGACTGCCTGTATTGGAAATTTGTGTAAACATTTATTATACAAACAATAGCATTTACAAGTGTTAAAATCCTTGTGAAAAATGTTCTGCTCATGTCAAGGTGAAAATTATAATGAGACGAGTAAGATAACATTGATGTACCGTAATAATGATTATACTATAGCGCTACTGTACTGCAATGGGGAAGCGACTTCTTACATTATATATCACTAGTTTTGACCTCTGTACTGTGGGTGGTCCACAAAATCCAGCCACTGCACAGACCGGCCATGGTTGTGCACCACTGACCTAATATGGGGAGGTATTCTCCAGTGTGTTCTGCCATATAGTGACGTGTGACAGTGAACATTACGGTCTTATCGGTTTTCTCTCTTGCAGTGTTTACAGGCAGCGGCGACGCTTGTGCCAGGGCGTTTAATACAAAGTCAGGAACTCTGCATCAAGTCTTCCAGGGACACACTTTCATCATCAACTGCATTCAGGTATGTTGTAGGTCCCCTATGAATATATATGCAATGCAATACAAATGATAGAATGCATGCGTTGCATTCCCTGACCCAGTGAGCCGCCCTACTCAATCCACTGTCAAAACACAGAGGGGGGCATTTATTATTTTATAATGTGACGCACAGCCATAATTAATTTGGCACACCATTGAATCAACAAATTAGTAACTGAAATGATAAACCACATTCATGAAGGGTTTAGAAGTTGGACTTGCTTTTTGTTGGTTTGATTATGCACCAAAAAAGTGTCAGGAAATGAAAAGTGCAGGAAAGGTGTCAGGATTCAAAAGCTGCACCCAAATTAAGCGCCTAAAAATGTAAATGTCGTATCGGAAAACTGAGGTTTTTGTGTAAATTTGTCAGAACAGGCACAAAATTAAAAAAAACCCGGCCTGACAAAAAAACATTAAAAAATGTGCCCCAGAGTTTCTTTCTGTATGGACACATGTGGAGGATTCCTTTAATATACATTGGGGGGAATTCATTTAGACGTTTAGAATAGTAGTTTTAAAATTTCCCATGCCAGCGGTGCTGCGCCCATGTCTACTAAGAGGTTTCAACCTCATAGAACAGATTGGAACTTGCAGAGTTTTTGCTATGGTCTCCGGCTAAGTGTTCACCAAACAGCCCCCTCGTGGTTATTTTTTATAAGCCCATCTCATACCTTATGGATTCATTAGATACGTTCCATCCTCACCTCCTTAAATTCCTTATGCACATCCTTATGTGGGCCCCCCAGCAGCTCTGGGCTTCAGCACTTGCCCAGGAATGCCCAGTGCTAGCGCCAGCCCTGTAAACACACACATACAGTGCCATTTACAAACATCATATATATATACTCACCCACCATTTATGTAACTGAAAAAGAATACTAGTCTACTCCTAAGTGAAGTGTAAAACATGCTAAATATCTTTAACAGTATTAACCCCTCAACGACCCTTAAAGGGAACCTGTCATCAGAGACCTCCATTTCACTAAAGACATGTTGCATTACAACTGCATTGAAAATCTGCCTTCTCTAAGAATTTGCATTACAATATAATTGTGTGTTTTAACTTACCTGGCGCCCAGACAGTGGGGCACATTTACTAAGGGTCCGCAGCCGCGAATCCGTCAGGTTTTTCCCGAATATTTCTGCTTTGCGCTGTATTTCACGGGATTGTGACGCACGCGATCGATTTTTGGCGCAATCGCGCCGACTTTCACGCGACAGAAATCGGGGGGCGTGGCCCCCGGACAACCCAAAGGATTCGGAAAAACCGTGGCATTTAAAAACCCATTTGTGTCGCAAAATCAAGCACTCACATACACCAGAAAAAAGCAGGTGAACTCCGGCGGACCTCGGCGCAGCAGCGACACCTGGTGAATATCGGCGCACGGACCTTAGTGAATCCCGGCAGAACTCGAATCAGCGTCAGAGAACCCGACGCTGGATCGCGACTGGACTGGGTAAGTAAATGTGCCCCAGTATCTTCCGTGTAGTCCTAGCAGCTTGGATGCATTTAAAAAGAGAAAACCTGTGACTTGTCAGTGCATCTCACTCCTCAGCTCTCAGTCCCCCACCGTGTGCCACATTTATCATGCAGTGTCCGACAGAATTGTGTTGCATGAGCCATTTATCACTCTGTCTGATGCTGGATCATAAATCTGAGGTAGTATGAGGTTTAGGTTGAGTATGTGAAAAGTCGCCAGCTGTGTATATTTCTACGCCAGGCCGCCTTTGTAACCAGTATAGCAATAGGGCCCCTTCCGTAGCCAGAAAGTGATACGGCCCCCTCTCTAGCCAGGATACTGATATGGATTAAGTCCCCCTCTCTAGCCAGTCTATTAATAGTGCCTCACCCATAGCTGCAGTGCTGCTCTTGCTGTGTCCATGCAGTGTTACATTCCGATGCTGTATATACATCACATACAGTATATGTTATATACATAATATGCTATACAATGTGCAGCATAATATGTATATAATGGTGCACACCCTCCACTTTTTAGTGTTTTAGGCCGGATGACAGGGCCCCCTGACACTGAGGGCCCCATAGCGGCTTCTCTGGCTGCTACCACTGGAGTAACGTCCCTGTCCCCATTATGTTCAGAGACTGCAGGGACCTAATTTGTAACTACTCTTTGATTTTAAATTGCAGATACATAACAACGTCTTGTACACCGCTTCTCACGATGGGACACTCCGAGTATGGGACATTAAAGGGATCTGTTCCCAAAGTAAGCACCACAAGAAGTCCTCGCTGAGAAGCAGGCACTCTCAGAAGGGAAGCATGCCTCATATCTTTCACAATAAAGTTGGTTGTTCCATGGAGGTCAATGAAGACTGTGAACCAGTAGAACTCACATGAACCTGGGATGAAATCTATCAAGAGGATTGGAAATGTAATATATTCTTAATACTCTACAAAGTATGTGACAACACAGTTCACGGTGGTCAAGGATGAAGCCTAACTTGGAAAATCTGCACCACTACTATAATGGATGATTAATAATACTGGTCTCCTATGGGTCAAGAGAAACCTTTTGGGCCCACTAAGGCTCCTAGTCCCAGTTGCAATCACATTTTAGCCATAACTATGATCATAGATAATTCCTTTAATATGAAAGATGTTGGTGATACCTGAAGGCCACTATGATCTTAAGTATTGGACTCCTCTCTGTGACCCTAAAGGAAACTCTACATATAATTTTATAAGGAAAAGTTCTGCCATGTTCTAATTTATTAGACCTAATAGCGAGTTTGCTACTATAGAATCAAGTGTTTATAATCATCAATTCTGCAGACTTCTGTTAAGGAATCCTGTATGTAATTTGACTAAAGGATACTCAGTTTTCATCTACATTATAAAGAGGTACAGTAATGCTCAACGATTCCTTATGAAAACCCCACTGGGGTATTGTAGAAAACAGAACCATAACAGTAGTAGTGTTCAGTTATAAGAAGAAGAAATAGGAGGAAGGTTTTCTTCTAGATTCCCAGTGTTACTGGAGGAGACAGATTGGCACCGCCCACCTGACAGTTCAGAGCCTAATTAGAATATTGGGTGACAAAACTAACACAAACAGTTGGGAGGGGATAGTGATACAACTCAAAATGAGCTGGAATCAGTAGAATAGTCCCTTTTAATGTATGCAAGGAAATCTACCATCAGACCAAGTACCAGATGATAAACCAGAGGCACTTACTCATAAATCCAGGCACTATGACTTTGGTAATCTTCTCATTTTTTATTCATGACCTCCTTCCTTCTAAAATCAAATTTTAAATATGAAATTTAAAATTTATGTTGAATCAGTTTATTGAGAAACAGTTTAATAAACAGTGAACAATAACAAAAACAAGAAAAACAAAAGAAAGAAAGAGAAGAAACAGTTATCCACGTAGGGATAACAAAAGGGTGATTTACAATGACATTGCGGATTATGTTGCGTATGTTGCGTTATTTAAGGCATGGTGTGATATCTCAAAAATGCACAGGTTTTGAACAACACCACTCATAAAAATCTACCAGAAACCTGTGGACCCAGAAACCTGTGGACAAATTTAAAATTTATGAATTTCATATTATGCTAATGAGCCAGAAGGGCTCTGGAGGGTGTTATCAGAGCCATTCCAAGCTCTGGCTTCACAGTCTGTTACACTGCACTGCAGTATTTCTCTCTCCCTGTGTGTGAGATTACTACAGGCAGAGAGAGCTGGAAAGTGCTCCTGCACAGTGTAACAGTCTGTGAAGTCAGAGTACAGAGGGTCCTTGGTAACTCCCTCGAGTCACAGTGCCTGGATCTATAAGCAAGTGTCTCTGGTTTATCAAGATGGATTGTGTTAAAAATTATTAAATATCATGCAAATCCCATTACAAATCCCTCAAACATTCCTTCCATCAGATTGGACCTCCAACTAATTTCAGAGTTTGAGAAAGAGTAGTAAAATACTGGATTGTTGTAGAACAATCTATATTCACTTACTAGTCAATAAATTGTTCTTACTCGCAAAATAAAGTCCCAGAAATAAAATATTCCTTATTTAAGGTTTACTAGTTGTTTCAAGATCATTTTTTTAAGAGTAAAGTGTTGTCCTTGTGTGTGTGAGTAACAAATATGGAAATTATTGTCAGACAACATGATGGGGCTTATTTACTAAGGGTCCCGCGGCCGCATTTCTGTCGGGTTTCCCGACTTTTTGGGGATCGCGCCGCCGGGACAGGGATTTGTGTCGCACCTGATCGGATTGTGTCACAATCGCACTAGCTTTCATGCGTCATAAATCGGGGAGCATGCCGTTGGACGATCCAACGGATTCGGACAAACTTTGTGATTTAACATTTAAATTGTGTCACCAGCCAAGCACTTACATGCACCAGGAAGAGGAAGGTGAACTCCGGCGGACCTGATTGGGGAAGCAACAGATGCAGGATATCTGGTGCACGCTTGTAGTGAATCGAGGCAGCTGTGCATTCTCGCGGCAGCTGTGCATACATGAGAAATTGAGGTTGTACGCACATCAATCAGCACATGCCAGGTCAAGGAAACATGATGTGATGATGTCATCAAATCTGGCAGTATCACTGCACACAGAAGCAGCAGAGGAAGATGAGAAGAGGAGAGCTGCTCAGAATGTGGATAGGTGAGTATATGATGTTTATTATTTTTTAATTAAGTTGAAACAAGGTAAGGAGGATGAAAGGAGATTCAACGGATGAGGGGGGAGTGGGGTTAGAGGATGATGGGAGATGGGCCACAGTGTAGGAAGTTTGAGAGTGGCATAATGGGGGGGGAGATGAGGGGTCACAGGATAAGGGGGATCCACTGGGTGAGGAGGAGATGAGAGGCCACAATATGTGGAGAGGAGTGAGGGGGCTACAATATGGGGGTTACAGGGTGACACATTATGAGGGTAAGATGATGGAGGCCCACAGGATCAGGGGGATATCAGTGGCTACAATATGTACAGGAGATGAGGGGGCCACAATATAAGGAGGAGATGATGGGCAACAAGGGAAGGATGAGAAAGCTACAATATGAGGAATGGATGAAGGAGGCCAAAATATGAGAGGGGCCATGATATAAAGGGAATATGAGGGACCACAATATGAGGGAGAGATTAAGGGGGCTTACAGCATGAGGGGGAAATGAGAGACCACAATATTAGAGTGAGAAGACAGGGCCCACAAAATATGAGGGGAGATATATGAGGGAGAGAGGTGGGGACCACAATATGAGAGGTAGTTAAAGGGTCAAAGTATGAAGGGAAAATGAGATGGGGCCATGATATGAAGAAGAGATGAGATGGGGTCACAAGAGAGTGCAATGAGAAAGCCACAATATGAGAGGGAACTTAGAGGGGGGGGCAACAATATGAGGGGGAGTTAAGTGACCATAATCTGAGGGGGAAATGTGATAGGGCCACGATATGAGGGAGAGATGGGTTGGGACGACAACAAGAGAGGGCAATGAGAAAGCCACAATATGATGGAGATATGAATGGCCACAATTTAAGAAGGAGATGAGAGACCACAATATCGGAGGTGAGATGGGGGCACAGTATGAGTGGAAAATTTGAGGGGGACACAATAAGAGGCAGAGATGAGAGGCCCAATATGATGCAAGATAAGAGGCCATAATATGAGGGGCCAAAATATGAGATGTAGATGAGAGACCACAATATGGGGGGTGAGGGGGAGATGAGATGGGACCACAATATGAGAAACATGTTATGGTGCCACAATATGAGGGAGAGATGAGATGGACCTTGAATATGTGGAGTAATGAGAGGGCCAGAAAATGAGAGAGAGAAATTATGAGTATTATGAGAAAATAAGAGGGGGGCACAATAAAAAGGAAAGATGAGAACCGTAATATGAGGGGGAAATATTATGAGGGGAAGATGCAATAATATGAGAGATGAAGGACCACAATATGAGGGGAGATTAGACACCGCACTATGAGGGAGAAATGATAGGGCCACTATAGGAGGGGCAGATGAAAAAACCCTAATATGAATGGGAATGTTCCATGAGGCGAGATGAAAATCTCACCTCAGGCGGCAGAATGGAGAGCCCTTTAAGAGGGGCATTCTGCCGCTCTAATGTGGACAATTGGGCACCCGTCAACGCCCAAATCGCCCACTAGATAAATCGTGCCTGTCTCTTTAAGACACAGGTGCGATTTACATTCAGAGCGACACAGAGCCTTTAAGGCTGCTGGCATCGCTCCGTACTAGCAGGGACACAGGCGGCGGCTGATGACGTCACGCCGCCTGTGCCTCTGAGCGGAGCCGCGGCTGCTAGAAGAGCCGTGTGAAGACGGGAGGCGCGTGAAGATGGGAGCTGCGCGCCGTGGGAGCACCCTGCCTCGAGCTAAGTATAAGTTTTATTATTTTTCATATACACTTTTAAATTAAATATGGCCATCTGTATAAGGTGTGAATACTAATCTAATGGGATAGGGGGGTGGGGGTTTCTATATATACTTATATGGGACCATATAAACTGGGGGGCTGTGTAAGTTCATATTTGGGCCACGTTATTCTTATATTGGGGGGGCTATGTATGTTTATATTTGGACCACATTATTCTTAACTGCCCATGACGCGGGGCAGAGAAAAAAAAGTGGGATCCGGTCAATCTGGGAGGTTGGGAGCTGTAGTATATGGGATACAGTATATTACTAAGCTGGGGTCTGTACATGGGATACAGTATATTACTAAGCTGGGAGTACTGTATATGGGATACAGTATATTACTAAGCTGGGGGGGGCTGTATATGGGATACAGGATATTACTAAGCTGGGGTCTGTACATGGGATACAGTATATTACTAAACTGGGGGGGGGGGCTGTATATGGGATACAGTATATTACTAAGCTGGGGTCTGTACATGGGATACAGTATATTACTAAGCTGGGAGTACTGTATATGGGATACAGTATATTACTAAGCTGGGGGGATGTATATGGGATACAGAATATTACTAAGCTGGGGTCTGTACATGGGATACAGTATATTACTAAACTGGGGGGGGGGGCTGTATATGGGATACAGTATATTACTAAGCTGGGGGGTTGTATATGGGATACAGTATATTACTAAGCTGGGGGGGGCTGTATATGGGATACAGTATATTACTAAGATGGGGGTGCTGTATATGGGATACAGTATATTACTAAGCTGGGGGGCTGTATATGGGATACAGTGTATTACTAAGCTGGGGGGCTGTATATGGGATACAGTATATTACTAAGCTGGGGGATATATATGGGATACAGTATATTACTAAGCAGGGCGGCTGTATATGGGATACAGTATATTACTAAGCAGGGGAGCTGTATATGGGATACAGTATATTACTAAGCAGGGGAGGCTGTATATGGAATGCAGTATACTACTAAGCTGGGGGGCTGTATATTGGATACAGTATATTACTAAGCTGAGGGGTTGTATATGGGATACAGTATATTACTAAGCTGGGGGGGCTGTATAAGGGATACCATATATATTACTAAGCTTGGGCTATATATGGGATACAGTATATTACTAAGCTGGGGGCTGTATATGGGGTACAGTATATTACTAAGCTGGGAGGCTGTATATGGGGTACAGTATATTACTAAGCTGGGGGCTGTATATGGGGTACAGTATATTACTAAGCTGGGGTGCTGTATATGGGATACAGTATATTACTAAGCTGGGGGGCTGTATATGGGATACAGTGTATTACTAAGCTGGGGGGCTGTATATGGGATACAGTATATTACTAAGCTGGGGGATATATATGGGATACAGTATATTACTAAGCAGGGCGGCTGTATATGGGATACAGTATATTACTAAGCAGGGGAGCTGTATATGGGATACAGTATATTACTAAGCAGGGGAGGCTGTATATGGAATGCAGTATACTACTAAGCTGGGGGGCTGTATATTGGATACAGTATATTACTAAGCTGAGGGGTTGTATATGGGATACAGTATATTACTAAGCTGGGGGGGCTGTATAAGGGATACCATATATATTACTAAGCTTGGGCTATATATGGGATACAGTATATTACTAAGCTGGGGGCTGTATATGGGGTACAGTATATTACTAAGCTGGGAGGCTGTATATGGGGTACAGTATATTACTAAGCTGGGGGCTGTATATGGGGTACAGTATATTACTGAGCTGGGGGGCTGTATACGGGATACAGTATATTACTAAGCTGGGGGCTGTATACGGGATACAGTATATTACTAAGCTTGGGCTATATATGGGATACAGTATATTACTAAGCTGGGGGCTGTATATGGGGTACAGTATATTACTGAGCTGGGGGGCTGTATACGGGATACAGTATATTACTAAGCTGGGGGCTGTATATGGGATACAGTATATTATTAAGCTGGGAGGGTACTGTATATGGAATAAGGGATATTACTAAGCTGGGAGTACTGTATATGGGATACAGTATATTACTAAGCTAGGGAGCTGTATATGGGATACAGTATATATTACTAAGCTGGGGGATGTATATGGGATACAGTATATTACTAAGCTGGGAGGGCTGTATATGGGATACAGTATATTACTAAGATGGGGCTGTATATGGGATACAGTATATTACTAAGCTGGGGGGCTGTATATGGTATACAGTATATTACTAAGCTGGGGAATGTATATGGGATACAGTATATTACTAAGCTGGGAGGGGGCTGTATATGGGATATAGTATATAATTTAATTGGGGGGTGAATAACGAGGCCTTTAAAATATAGCAGCAGGGCTTTATAAAAATAAATAAATTATTATAGATACACAGTATATATTCATTAGGGGTGCTATATATTTACATTGGTCAGGGTTTCACTGAATATAAAATTGTATGTTACATAATAACAGGGTGGGATATATTAGTTATAGGATACAATACATTACTTTGCATCATGTAAACCAAATGTTGGGGGGTCTGTATTAATTAATTAGGGGTGTTGTATATTGATTGGTGCTGTACAGGCTATAATTCCAGTAGAATATTTATATATAATGAAGGGAGGTTTTACATGTGTGGAGCGTGTGGTCAGTTGTGTTGTGAGGGGTATATATTATTTAGGAGCGCAGTGTTCTTATCCAGGTGACTTTATACTGTAAGTGACTGTATTTTCAGGGACGCCGGGTGGAGATGCTGCACGGAGCTGAAGATATCTGGCCGTGAATTCACCTGTGATACGTCATGGATTGGAAAACCCGGAATAAAGTCCTCCTGATGGAAGAGATTGTTATCTATAAGGTACTAGATGCCACTAATGACTCTCAGAACCTGTAGTCAGTCACACAGTGTCAGTGAGCTGCCTGTGGGGATGTTAATTGTTAGTAAAGTTTTCAGCATTCACTGAGCAGGGAGCGGGCAATGGAACAGGAGTGGGGTAGGGCAGCATTTTAATATTCGCCTTAGGCAGCAAATATGCTAGAATCAGCCCTGGATGTGAGACCATTAAATAACGGGGAGATGAGAGGGCCAAGACATGAAAGGGAGATGAGAGAGGCCACAATACAAAGGAGAGATTACGGGGCCCCAATATGAGGATGAGATGAGAGGTCACAATATGAGGAAGAGGTAAGAGGCCACAATTGTGAACATGGCAATAGGGCCATGGGCCACATTTATCCATTATTATGTGCAATTATTATGTGCAATTTGCCTGTGAAGTGTGCAGGGTGAGCCAGATACATGAAATGTGTTGCAAATACTTACATGGATGTAATGTGGGGTGCAGGGTGACATGTATGTAATTTGGGGGTGCAGGGTGATATGGATGTAATGTGGGGTGCAGGGTGACATATATGTAATTTGGGGGTGCAGTGTGACATGGATGTAATGTGGGGATGCAGGGTGACATGGATGTAATGTGGAGGTGCAGGTTAACATGGATGTAATGTGGGGGTGCAAGGTGACATGGATGTAATGTGGAGGTGCAGGTTAACATGGATGTAATGTGGGGGTGCAGGGTGACATGGATGTAATGTGGGTGTGCAGGGTGACATGGATGTAATGTGGGGATGTAGGGTGACATGGATGTAATGTGGAGGTGCAGGGTGACATGGATGTAATGTGGGGGTGCAGGGTGACATGGATGTAATGTGGAGGTGCAGTTTAACATGGATGTAATGTGGAGGTGCAGGGTGACATGGATGTAATGTGGAGGTGCAGGGTGACATGGATGTAATGTGGAGGTGCAGGGTGACATAGATGTAATGTGGGGTCCAGGGTGACATAGATGCAATGTGGCGGTGCAGGGTGACATGAATGTAATGTGGGGGGGCAGGGTGACATGAATGTAATGTGGGTGTGCAGGGTGACATGGATGTAATGCGGGGTGCATGGTGACATGGATGTAACGTGGGGGTGCAGGGTGACATGGATGTAACGTGGGGAGGCAGGGTGGCATGCAACTGTGGCTACTTGGGGTCAGCACTGGCTACTAGGGGCATCCCTGAGACTTCTGGAGCATCATTGGCTTCAGAGCTTGGCTTTCATTTTCCCACAACTGTTTATAAAATTAAAGCTGAGCTCTGATTGGTTTCCATGGGCAACTACAACATTTTTACCTCAAACACTTATGATAAATCTTCCCCTGTGACTGTAACATATATCAAGTAAAAAACCCAAATATTAAAAGTGCCAGTATTAATGGCTGGTGATCTTCCAGTTTCTATTGTGTTCTGCTGAAATCTCCTACAATGCAGGGGAGCCCTACAAGACCTAGACCCGTTATCTACTGCGCATGGTGTTTACCTAAGGAGAAGAACCCTAAATCACTCCACATACCCCCTGCACTGGATATTATTCTTACACTATACAATACATTTCATCTGTAAGATAATACAAATAATAGTCTAAGAATGAGCCCCACGTCTTGTGCTGTCCATCCTTATACAAATGCCGCTGCTAGTGATACAGGAGGAGGAGGAGGCAGGACACTGGAGCCTTTGTAAAGTTGGTTGATCAAGAATATCAATTTAGATGTTTAATAAGACACCTACTTTATCAAGTGAAAGACATGTTCCGAGTATTTCATAGCCATTTGCTTAGATACCATTCTAATTCTGACTCCATGGTCAGCAATACTTTGGTCATATTATGATGCCCGTGCACCAGAATTTAGTGCTGGCAGTATGTGCTGACCCTCGACCCCCCCCCCCCCCTACTTTTCTATACAAAAGCAGAAATAAAAATATATAAAAAGTCAGATTGTTGTTTGCCAATAACCACAAAAAGTCCTTCATTGGCAGACTTCAATGTACTAGTAAGGAGAGGTTAATGCAGATCAGCGCCTATTCCAATGGATGAAAGTTGATTTGCAGTAATGTGACCTGACCACTATACTAAGAAGGGAGCTGTGCCATTCCTGTTCCACTCTATGTTTAAGACATACTAAATCTGTGTGGTCTTGTGTGTGGATGACTGGATAAAATATATCATTCATTATAATTATTCATTAAATTCAGTAAAGAATGTGGGAAACAATTGCTTGATGGTTCTGTTAATGGACTACACATATCTTCACATTTAATAATATGGATCAAACGTGCCATAAATGATACATAAAGTAAATGCAACACCCCTGAAGATACAAGGCAGAGGGGTTGTTACGAATACGTCCCAATATGTAGCTTGCCATCTGTGTGGAGTCTGATCAACCCCACAGCAGGTCACTACACAACACGGGGAACACTGCAGCGGTAGATTCTGCCTGGTAAGGCAGGAGTTAATTGTTTTAATGTGATGTCATTCCATCGGCCAATCACATCTGTTATCTTATTGTATTGTAAGCTGGGATGTAATTGGAGGAGTAACCACCACCTGACCAGGAGCTGAGGAGAAGTGACGGTTGGAGAGTGCCAACGGTCAGTTTAGTTTAGTTCAGCTAATGAAGTGAGTCTGACAGGAGTCAGTCAGAAGAAGACTGGAGTTAATCCAGTCAGGTTAGTCTGACAAGAACAGTTAGACTACAGATCAGAGTGAATCTGTCAGTCTCTAAGTGAGACTAGTTAGTCAGACAGACTAGTACAGTTAGACTAGTGAGACTAGTAAGACTAGTGAGACTAGTTCAGTTGGTCTCTGAGGGAGACCAGTACAGTGCAGTCAGTAAACCGGATCAGACCAGTCTAGTCAGACAGAGGAGAGCCAACTCACTGCCTGAGCAGCTCTGAGGAGTTAGTGAGAGAAAAGGGATATCATCCTACCTTCAAGGGTGATATCTGAAGTAACCCAGGACAAGCTGAAGCATCCTACTAGGACACAGCTATCTCCCAGCCTGCCCCTGCATCCAGGCTGGTGATCAATCCCTGTGGTTCTCTCTCTCCAAGGGCATCCCTGTAACCATTGTTAAGATTCGTTGGACACGTTATCCACTGTTCCTGTTGGTTCCAATAAAGAACTGTAGGTTGTTTTTAGACAACGTCTGCCTCCGTCTGATCCCTGCTACTACGGCTGTCACCATCATGGGCACCCTATCCACTACACAGGGACTCATACTCCAGACCCCAAGGGTTGCCCCATGGAGAACCGCTATAGCAGCCTCTCCCTCCTCATTTCTTGCCAACACCACCCTGCTAGAGACCTGCCAGGCTGTAGGACAGCCCTCCGGTCCCCATACCAAGCACCGTGACACTAGGGTGCCTAGGCCGCAACCACATGCCACTCCGGTATTCCGGGTCCCGGCTGTCTCCAGGCCCCAAGAAAAGGCTAGGCCCCGGTGGGGATGTTGCATAAATAGAGAAATACAAATGAAATATTTATACATTATGCTCATGTTTTAAGAGGGATCATATTTAAAGAGGGCCTGTCAGGTCGATTTGGGATGCTTAACCAACTTTAGGTCCTTATGGACCTCCAATTAAGGGTCCCAAAACGACCTATACAAGGCTGTGGAAGAAAATGAAAAAAATATATATTTTGTACTTACCCAGATGGACTCATATCTCAAGATCCCACACCAGCGCCTCCTCTCGTCATGAGGCAAGTGAAGCCGCCAGGATAATGCCCCGGCTTCTCGTATGCATATGCTTTGTACCTATGGCTCTTGTGCAGTGAAGCTGGGGTGTACTAGGCCAGCTTCACATGTCAGAACACACATGTGGTCATTCAGATTAACTGATCTGCTGCAGTTACATAAAGCAATTTTGCCACCAGTCTTTATCAGTGAGCTCATACACCTACTGACCAGGGGAGATTGCTGTAGGAAGCAAAACCTTCCCAATGTGATCTCAAAGTATCCTGTTTCCACATGAAAACTCAGAGGAGGTAATCTGGCCCAAAATATGCAATGAAAGGATACATCGACCATGGATTTTTGGAAATATTATAAGCCACATATGTGACCTGTACAGAAAGGCTTTCAAACTAGAGTCCCGTGCGCCTCTCTAGACCCTTTACAAGTCATATGAAGTGAAATTCTGCCTTTGAATTAAAAAAACATGAAGTTATTAGAAATGATGTGCAATAATCAGATCCCAGCCGGCCAAGCCAACAATGGCCCCTAATAGCAGGATAATACAAGAGACATACAATAGTGCTCGAATTACTGGGCATCCATAACACAACACGCTTGCATTGGTTTGTAATGAAACATTAAATTTATGCACTTTTTATTTCTTTTAAAGAAAAAAATTATGGTAATATATTTGGGTACAGTTAGTCTAGAAGTGGGGGTATATGGTTGTGCAAAAGAACCCTAAAAAAAGTAGAAGAAAATTGCCACAAGCAACATAAGGAGAGGAATAAGTTCCTCCAGTTGGTGATCCCTCATAAAACAGACAACCTGAGCAAAGTACTAAGACGCGTCCCAGTTGTACAGTAAGGAGCTATCCCACTTGTCCCAGCCGGGAGGAAAAGGGGAACAGGGTGAAGTGTCACAGGCTTTATTGAAAAATAACAACCACAAATGGAAGGTAGGGGGGAAGGAGAGGATTGTGAGTCCTCTAGTTCCCGGATGCCTCAATCTGTGAAAAAGAGGCAAAGTCCCATGACTTCCTAAAAAAGTCCACAATCATTAAATGGCAAGGTCCACAAAAGAAACAAAAATGAGAAAGTGGGCTTGTCAGTCCTCTTCTTCAGTGTCCATCCTGCTGTCCAATGAGGCATAGTCTCTGAGCTGGCTCATGAAGCCGATGACAGTTCTGGATAGAGAAAGCTTCTCTCTGCAGGGTGAGGCGCCTCCTGGCATACCACAAGATGTCTTTGAAGCAGTTCATAAGACGCCAGGCATGCTGGATGGCCTCCACTGTGTGGGTGCCTTGGAGTAGTCCATAAAGAGCAGCATGTCATGGTCATGGTGTTCCTAGGGACAGAAAGATTGAGTTTGTGTTTCCAGGGCTTTCAACAGGCCCTGAGCAAAGGGGCATTCCTAGAACAAGTGCAATTATGTCTCCTCTGCAAAGGGACACCGGGGGAAGCTCTGGGTCTTGCTCAGGTTTGGGCTGTCAAAAACAACCGGGTGGGGAGACCTCCTGGATGGCTATTCATGACAAGTCCTTGTGCCAGCTATTCAGTCTGTCTACACGTTAGTCTACATGGTGTCCTTGGTGCTGGAGGTCAGCCCCGGAAAACACTCCACAATCTCCTTGGCTCTGATGAGTTTGCGGTTAGTCCTGGGCTTCCACAAACCTGGTTTAAATTCCTCCAGATGTTGATCCCTCATAAATTACATAGCCCTGGCGCAGTACTAGGGAGGACAGGGGAAGGAAAAAGAGGTGGTACATGGACATTCCAGAAGAGTCCTTTGCTGTTCTCAGAGTTCTTCGGACACAATCACAAACAAAAGAAATCCATTGCAGAGTGGGGATGTTGGGGATGCCCTTACCCATTTTAACGAGGCCGCTTGTACATAAGTGTCTGCTTTACTCTATCCATCTTGGAACCCCAAACAAACTAAAACATAGTCCCAGCCTTCCTGGATGACCTTCAGGAAGCCTTATGCATTATACAGGATTAAAACAAAACTGGTATATATACTCCAGAAGGGACAGATCTCCAACTGTAGATAGCACTGTTTCAACCTTGTTGGGTCTCTTCAGTACAGCGTAGGGAACTGGTTTGGCTGAGTGAGAGGCCTTTGACTAGGGACGAGAAGTAAGTGTTCTCCTTACAGAGACTGCCAATTAAGATCGCCTTGTAGGTGTATGGAGACTTATAGGAATTGCCGCTCCACCAGGAGATGGAAAAATATGCAAATAGATTTTACAGGAAGGGATAAGGAAAATCATGCCTCTATTAGCTGCCTAGTAAGGCAGCTCCCTTGATATCAAGCATGAGCGTCAGAAAAGCCTTATGATATCATGTGGGATTCAAACCAGACCAGTATATCTATTCCAGAAGAAACAGATTCCCAGCTGCAGACAGCACTCTTCATCCAGCGCTCTTCATCCGACTTTGGCGATCTAAAGTGAAAACATCGATAACATTAGTGAAAGGGGAAAGAACAGGTTTCAACTTCTAAAACTTAAAAACCAGATCTTAATTAAATACTTACGTTTTTGGCAAGTTCAGGAAAACTTTAAAATATGCTGGACATTCTTCACATTTATTGCATGAGAAGGTCTGGGTAGTTTTTTGAGTGCTTGAGGGAAAAAAATCAAAGAGGTCAAACATGAATGAAGATGTCATACCATACCCGCTCACTGCATACACTGCATACATTGGTATTGCCAATTACCTGGTTTATAGTATAAACAGTATGCAATAACTTTACCTAATGATGTACAAATGTACACAAAATGTGAGGACTTACCTCTCTGTACATTTTATACAGGGCTCTGAAGGTGCTGTTTTCTCCAGTCCACACTTAGTGCATAATACCACAGGAATCTTGCCAGCAAGATGATGGCTAGCAGGAAGATCCCGGCATAGACTGCATAGGCGATGGGGTTCTGGAGTGTTGCCAGGATGGTGTCCATGGTGGAGGGGCCTTGTTTAGTTGTTTCCTCCTCCTTCAACTGAGTTGGAGATTTTTCAACCAAAGCCCGCTGGAAATAGATGTCCATTATAGCTCTTTCTCTGACATCAGACTGTATCACTGTAAAAATAGAAGAAGAATAGAAGTAAATATGTGATATGGAGAATGTTATCAGTCATTGAGGTTTTCAGGAGGAATTCTCTACAGTAAGAGCATTGAAAAGGCAGGAAGGGCTCCTGATCTAGCACACACATAGAAGGCTGGGTACACATCGGGGGTCATTTACTAAGGGCCCGATTCGCGTTTTCCCGACGTGTTACCCGAATATTTCCGATTTGCGCCGCTTGTACATGAATTGCCCCGGGTTTTTGGCGCACGCGATCGGATTGTGGCGCATCGGGGCCGGCATGCGCGCGACAGAAATCGGGGGGGCGTGGCCGAACGAAAACCCGACGTATTCGGAAAAACCGCCGCATTTAAAAACCGAAAATGTGTCGCTTGGGGAGCGCTCACCTTCACCTTCTATGGGATGGTGCATTCCGGGGCGTTAAGATTATTTTCGGCACCTGGTGGACGGCGGAGGAACTACCATCTTAAATCCCAGCCGGACCCGAATCCTGTGCAGAGAACGCGCCGCTGGATCGCGAATGGGCCGGGTAAGTAAATGTTCCCCATCATGTTTTGTACCATATGTTGTAAGGACATCTAGGGGGGATTTTCTACAGATGCGATATATGCTGGTCAGTCAAAAGCAACAACCATGCCTCCATAAGTCAATGTATACTCTCAGCATATACGTCGGGAGCATTCCCAATGTATGCACTGACCTATAGAAAAAATGAGATGTGAACCAAGCCATAGTGACAGATAAGAGAGAGTGTATGAGAGTTAGAAAACTATAAGTCTTACCATCCAGGTAATGAAATTTGCGGAGGATGATGTCGTCGTCGTCATCCGTTACTTCACAGACGTAAGTCCCTCTATGGCTCATCCTCACAGGTTTTATGAGGAGAAAAAGTTGGTCCCCATGCTTTATATGCTTGAAGTAGCTGAGGTCAGCCACCCTGATCTAAAGGGAAAATGTTCATAACATTAGTGAGAGGGGAAGGAACAGGTTTCTAAAATGTTAAAAAATATATATTAATTCAAACACTTACATTTTTGGCAAATTTCCAGGAAACTTTTGGATCTTCTGGAAGTGGAAATGACGCCCCACAGGGGATGGTGATCTGGTCCAGCTCACTTACACTCAAGGTCTCAACTGAAGGGAAAGTAACAGGAAATAAATAGTTAATAAGACAACATACAATACACTAACAATGTTATATGAGATAGAAATTGATAATAGATGTGATCTTACGGGGACAGGCCACGGGGACGTTACAATCCTCCTCAGCACATTTATTGCATGTGAAGGTGCGGGCAGCTTTCTGAAGGCCTGAGGGGAAAAAGTCATAGAGGTCACACATGTGAAAGACATAAGGACCCCAAATGTACATAATGAGGGGGGTCACACAACTAACTTATACTGTGCAATGACATTACTCACCGCATGGAGGTCTGCATTGTTCCGGTGGATGACCTAATGGAAGAAATTATATATATATATATAAATATTTATGGAGAATATAAAGGAAATGTTTAGTGTCTGTATCCAAGGATCTTTAGTCACTTACGTTCGACACGGTCTCTTACACCTTGCACATACTTTGCCATTGTAATGTCAAATTGATGTACCCAATCAGGTGGGGATACTAGAAGAAAGGAGATAGAAACAGAAAGAAATAGTCATTTACTGTTGACAATTTAAAAGACATTGAAAAATACTTAAGATTTTAAAACTTACAAGATTTGTCAATGGATTTTACATCTTTCTCGAAGATTTTCAGGTATCCTTTTATGTAAGGTATTTCAGAAAACGCTGCAAGGAGAAGATAGGAGAGTTAGGAGAGATATTGTAGACATTGTATATACTCGAGTATAAGGTGACCCAAGTATAAGCCAAGGTACTTAATTGTGCCACAAAAATACTGGGAAAACGTATTGACTCGGGTATAAGCATAGGGTGGAAAATGCAGCAAGTAACTCTCTAATAAAATGCCCAGCAGAGTTCCCCTTTAAAATTAAATATCCAGCAGACCCTCCTGTAAAATAAAATGTCCCACAGAGACCCCTTTATAAAAAAAAGTGGGGCCCGAGTGAGGTTTTTTCAACAATAAAATTGTGCTAAAAACCTTGGCTTATACTCGAGTATGTATATGGTAAATCCCTAAATCCTGAGGTCACACACGTTCTATATATAAGACAAAGAAGCAATGAGAAAAGAGGATCTCAATTACCTATCGAGATGCTGTTGAGGGGCAGAAACCCAGCATGCAGCTTTTGCAGGCATCTTTCAGGGTCCATCTTGTGCAGAGAGACGGGACGATGACATATTTGATCTTTCTGCGCTGGTGTGGTGAAGCAGTGGAAGCAGGATCTTGCAACTTCCACTCCACCCAAGAGGAGAAAGAGCTGCAGCAGCAGATAACAGGAGTTAATGTTTGCCATTATTTCCAATCACACAAACCCGTCAGCTAGAAAACCTAAAAACACAAAAAAACCTGAGATTATGACTTGGAGGAAACTGTGAAACCTGACAATGACAATGGATCCTATCTCCTCACTATATACAGGATTGGCCAAAATATAAAGGTATAACCCCTGGGACCACTTCATTGAAATGGAGCAGTACTTACAGTCTCGCATCCAGCTGATGAGTGACCTCTCTGTCATCCAGCACCTTCTTATATACCCCGATGCTGATGACATCACAATAGACACTTCTGATGACATCACAATGACTGTTCATGGTTCCGGCTGGTCACATATTATTATATGTTCCACATCTTACATAACACATTATGATATGTGGGGTACAATATGATATAAAAGGTTTATTATCAGCCTTCATGTTATAAAGCTACACTAACCTCCCCCCCTCCCCCACACACACACGTAAGCACCCTAATCCTATAATATGTCATTTATAGATGTGGTCTCCCCTGGGTCCCAAAGAAACAATTCCCAAATAGACATATAGCAGGCCTAGAACAGGAATCTACAAGAAGGGTAGGTGCCTGCCTAGGATACAGTGGGAAACACTTTAATACCTGGGAATTACACTGTATAACTTGGGCCCAGATTGTCTCTTTCAGGCCCAGTGGAGACGACATCTTTATTCTAACACCCTTGGACTTGCAGAAGAGCTTTCACCAGACAGATATATACAATATTTCGTTGGTGTAGCTCATTTATTAAAAGATGTAAAACTGTAGGTCGCAGCTTCGCATGAAGTTGCAGAAATCTCATATAAGAGGCTCCGGTATAAAGATGGATAGATGGGCTCTGAATTGTCTTATTACTGGTCCAGGGCAATAGGGATCAATAACAGCTGAAGAATATGGGGTATAGATGTGGGATGGGGCTCCTTATATATACATAAAGAGAGTCGGAGTCTACACTAAGGGTATACTGGGTGCAAGCCTATTACTAACTTCCATAGAACTACAAGTCACAGCATGCCTTAAAGTCAACTCTGTTGTTACAAGAGGCCCTTTCCTAGATCTGTAGATATAGAAGCTTTATATTGTTCTTATAATGGATCCAGTTATTCCTGATAGACAAGGCATTAGTTATAGATAAAGCCTAGAAAAACCTGGGTATATATGTGGGAGGGGGCACTTTCTCAGCTACAGACATTGAAATGGAGCAGTACTTACAGTCCCGCATCCAGCTGATGAGTGACTGCTCTGTCATCCAGCACCTTCTTATATACCCCGATGCTGATGACATCACAATAGACACTTCTGATGACATCACAATGACTGTTCATGGTTCCGGCTGGTCACATGCCCATATTATTATATGTTCCACATCTTATATAGCACATTATGATATTTGCGGTACAATATGATATAAAACAGTGATGGCGAACGTTTTAGCAACCAAGTGCCCAAACTGCAACCCCAAACTCCCCTCTATTGCGAGGTGCCAACCAAAAATTAAAGCAGTAACTTATTGCTCCCGGTTCTTCAACAACAATCAATCATACTGACCTCCTGAGGACACCAACACAGTGGAAAGAAGGAAGGAAAATTTGCATCATTGTAGCTTCTTTCCAGTGTCCTTCGTACACAGAGAATCATGGGGCCAGCAGGAGGTCCTCCAATGATAATTCGGCCCTGTCTACACATTCTCCCACTTTCTACAGTCCCAAATAGCCAAGTATCACATTAAAATATCACTGAAAGCAGCATCTTTTAAGCTGTTTGGAACTGCAGGAAAATTCTTTGAGTTCTGTCTGGTGTGCTGGGGCGATGGCCCGGGTGCCCACAGAAAGAGCTTGGAGTGCCACCTCTGGCACCAGTGCAATAGGTTCGCCACCACTGATATAAAAGGTTTATTATCCGCCTTCATGTTATAAAGCCACAATAACCTATTTTAGAGTCTCCATGGAAATCTTCTGCTACACCCCCCCCCCCCTTGTAAGCACCCAAATCCTATAATATGTCATTTATAGATGTGGTCTCCCCTGGGTCCCAAAGAAACAATTCCCAAATAGACATATAGCAGGCCTAGAACAAGAATCTACAAGAAGGGTAGGCGCCTGCCTAGGATACAGTGGGAAACACTTTAATACCTGGGAATTACACTGTATTACTTGGGCCCAGATTGTCTCTTTCAGGCCCAGAGGAGACCATATCTTTATTCTAACACCCTTGGACTTGCAGAAGAGCTTTCACCAGACAGATATATACAATATTTGGTTGGTGTAGCTCATTTATTAATAGGTGTAAAACTTCAGGTCGCAGCTTGGCGTGAAGTTGCAGAGATCTCCTATAAGAGGCTCCGGTATAAAGATGGATAGATGGGCTCTGAATTGTCTTATTACTGGTCCAGGGCATTAGGGATCAATAACAGCTGAACAATATTGGGTATGGATGTGGGATGGGGCTCCTTATATATACATAAAGAGAGTTAGAGTCTACACTAAGGATATACTGGGTGCAGGCCTATTACTAACTTCCATAGAACTACAAGTCACAGCATGCCTTAAAGTCAATTCTGTTGTTACAATAGGCCCTTTCCTAGATCTGTAGATATATGAGCTTTATATTGTTCTTATAATGGATCCAGTTATTCCTGATAGACAAGGCATTAGTTATAGATAAAGCCTAGAAAGACCTGGGTATATATGTGGGAGGGGGCACTTACTCAGCTACAGACATTGAAATGGAGCAGTACTTACAGTCTCGCATCCAGCTGATGAGTGACCTCTCTGTCATCCAGCACCTTCTTATATACCCCGATGCTGATGACATCACAATAGACACTTCTGATGACATCACAATGACTGTACATGGTTCTGGCTGGTCACATGACTGTAGGATGGGTTTTGAGTCTTACGTGGATCTTTTAGGGATAAGATCTTGTTAAGATATATAAAGGTGATGATGATGATGGAGATGAAATATACAGCACTAGGGGTGGAGATGCAAGTTAGATTCGTTCCAGAGATTCGTTGGGGCAGATTTACTTACCCGGTCCATTCGCGATCCAGCGGCGCGTTCTCTGCAGTGGATTCGGGTCCGGCCGGGATTCACTAAGGTAGTTCCTCCGCTGTCCACCAGGTGGGGCTGCTGCGCTGAAGTTCCCCGGAGGCGCGCTGGAATGCCCTGAAATTCACCGGCCAATACCTAGTGAAGGTAGGTGTCATTTTCGCAACACATTTTTTGTTTTAAATGCGGCGTTTTTTCCAAAACCGTCGGGTTTTCGTTCGGCCACGCCCCCGATTTCCGTTGCATGCATGCCAGCGCCGATGCGCCACAATCCGATCGCGTGCGCCAAAATCCCGGGGCAATTTAGGGAAAATCGGCGCAAATCGGAAATATTCGGTTAACACGTCGGGAAAACGCGAATCGGGCCCTTAGTAAATGATCCCCGTTGAGTCCATATGGGCACATGGTATTTAACTTGTATATCCAAAAGTTCTCTCTTTTGATAAGCTGTGATGGACGGTCTAGGTCAGTGATGGCTAACCTATGACACGCGTGTCACTGCTGACACGCGTAGCCATTTTCACTGACACGCGGCTGCCTGAGAGTTAATTTTCATCCTACATGACCAGGTGCAGTAGCCAGGAGGCTGAGAGATTGCACTGAGCTCCCAGCACTCCCCCCTACTCCTCCTCCCCCGGGCCGGCCCCTCCCCATGTTTGAGCTGTGCCTAGTGTCTCCAGTCAGCACAGGTATCAGCACGGGGCAAAGCAGGAGAGGTGACCCGGCCGTACACCAGGGAGACTCCTCTGCAGCTCCTGATAGTTGTTGTGGGGGGAGGATGGCAGCACAGTCAGGGGCCACATCGCTGCTGCCCTGTGTGATGTCCCAGCAGCTGCCACCTCTACACTGACCATCTCCACAGCAGGGACCAGGGAGGACAACCACTCTCATCATACAGTAAGTAAGGTCAGTGCACTGTATGATAGATGACAGTTATCAAGGTTTGTGTGTCAGTTTTGTGACGTACAAGCCCTGAAATAATCACAACACCTTGCAAATCTCCAGACATTGCGATTATTTTGCTCCTCACACCTTCTCCATGCCAAGAAGGCATGAAGGAGATGCGGACAGCGGCGCCTGCACCCTCGCTATAACCTGTGAACTTTCATGACTGAAAGTTTGCAGGTTACTAATCTTTTCCACACCTGTCTGATTTTAACCGATCTATCACACTAATGTGTGAATTGCATATAATAATAGATGATGTGGAAAATCCCCATATACTGGAATACTGTTGTATGGCAGTACATGGTTGGATCAATCAGACAACCTAGGGTTAAAGTACCCTAGAAGTTAAATAATTATACATATTTGTTATTTAAATTATAAATATCATAAAATTATGTTTTTTTTGTCAAGGTGACACACCACCCGAGTTATGCTCGTTTTTTTGGCAAATTTTGACACACCAAGCTCAAAAGGTTGCCCATCACTGGTCTAGGTGATCCTTAGGGATCTGTTCGATGGGAAGGAGGGAGAGGTGGTTAATATCGTTACTGTGGTGTTGGTGACAGTGTCGTGAGACACTGTGGAGTTGAAAGCCAATCTTGATTTTACTCCTATGGGTGTTCTTTCTTTCACTTAACGTTTGTGTTGTTCTGCCTACATACTGAAATGGACATGGACATTGGAGAAGGTAAATGACATAATCTGATGAACAATTAAGAAAGTTGGCAATTTCAAAAGTTTCTCCTGTGGCGGCGCAGCGGCACTAGATGCCTCACATACGATATTATTCTACACCGCACACAATCTTTCCGCTCCACCGCCACAGGAGAAACCTTCATGGCTGAATGTTGAAATCACATTCTAAGCCATCTCAGCATTATATCTCCTTTGCTACCCGGCTGGCTTAAAAGTTTATGCCCATTTAAAATCAATTTTAATATGTTATGAACATACTTTATTTAGAAATTCAGCCGGTTTGTAAAAAAAAAAAATAGAAATGTCTGCAAATTGCTCCTTAGGAATGAGGTTTCTTAACTGTTGTCAAGGCAGATCCATTTACCAGGCTGAAGAAGGGGCTCTTTCTCCTCTCTATGTACACAGCTCTGAGCAGTGAGTGTTAACCCCTTTTGCTCTCTCACTGGCAGGGGAAGGATGTGACTGTCCATCACAGCTACTGTAGCTTTACCCTCAGCAGCCGAAAAAAGGTCAACAGGATACAGACAGATGTAGTGGAAATCAATTAAGACAGCCAGGAGTGAAGTAAGGCAGTGTTCAGTCTAGTGCAGGGCTGTTCAGAATGCAAATGAAGTACAAGATCACAGTCTGCACTATCACACTAGCAAGTTACATTGTTCATTTATTGACATGCTAAAAATAAGTTTTCATACAATCTCTATTTTATATTAAGAATATTGCCGGCTCTGTCATCATTATATACAGGGATTCCATTGTCTGGAAACTCTTTTGGAAATACAGCTTAAAACTGTCAGTTCATTTTTTGGGTAGAAGTATCATGTTATGACAGGTTATGGGGGATAATCTACAGTCATGGCCATAAGTTTTGAGAATGACACAAATATTATATTTTCACATGATCTGTTGCCCTCTGGTTTTTATGTGTGTTTGTCAGATGCTTTTATCACATACAGAAATACAAGTGCAATCATATTATGAGTAACAAAAGCTTTTGTTGACAGTTAGAATGAGGTAATGCAGCAAGTCAATATCTTTGCACAATCAATGCTTGCATTTTGTCACAATTTGTTAGTGTTTGTTTGTCCACCCGTCTCTTGATGATTGACCACAAGTTCTCAATGGGATTAAGATCTGAGGAGTTTCCAGGCCATAAACCCAAAATCTCCATGTTTTGTTCCCTGAGTCATTTAGTTATCACCTTTGCTTTATGGCAAGGTGCTCCATCATGCTGGAAAAGGCATTGTTGATCACCAAACTGCTCTTGGACGGTTGGGAGAAGTTGCTCTTGGAGGACATTCTGGTACCATTCTTTATTCATGGATGTGTTTTTAGGCAAGACTGTGAAAGAGCCGATTCCCTTGGCTGAGAAGCCGCCCCACACATGAATGGTTGCAGGATGCTTTACAGTTGTCATGAGACAAGACTGGTGGTATCGCTCACCTTGTCTTTTCCGAACAAGCTGTTTCCAGATGTTCCAAACAATCGAAAAGGGGATTCATCAGAGAAAATGACTTTACCCCAGTCCTCAGCTGTCCATTCCCTGTACCTTTTGCAGAATATCAGTCTGTCCCTGATGTTTTTTCTGGAGAGAAGTGGCTTCTTTGCTGCCCTCCTTGACACCAGACCTTGTTCCTAGAGTCTCATCCTCACAGTGCATGCAGATGCACTCACACCTGCCAGGGACAGGGAGCGGGCAATGGAACAGGAGTGGGATGGGGCAGCATTTTAACCCCTTAATGACCGCCCTATCGGGAATCTACGTCGGTCATTAAGGGTACTTCTTCTGACGCGTACGCCTTTCTACGGCACCGTGTCAGAAGAAGATTTAGGGACATCGGGTCAGTATAGTGCCGGTGTCGGGCTGTGATATCACAGCCCAGACCTGGCACTAACACCCGGGATCAGAAAAACTCTGATCCCGGGTGTTTAACCCCTTACACGCCGCGGTCAAGCATGACCGCGGCGTGCAAGTGTGTCCCCCGTGGATCGGACCCCCCCCGGTGTGCTTACCGGGGGATCTGATCCCTCCTGCCGCTGTCCCGGGTCCCGACGAGTGACCCGAGGCTGTCGGCTCCTCTTCTCGCCAGGTCCTGCCTTCCTGGCAGGACCCGGCTGTAAGTAACTGAGCATGCGCGGCATGCTCCGTTACTTACACTATACACTGCAATACAAGTTTATTGCAGTGTAGAGGCTTGAATAAGTGATCGGATGATCGCTTGTTCAAGCCAAAAGGTGGAAAATATGTGAAAGTAAAAAAAAAAAGATTAAATCATTTTATAATAATAATTAAATAAATAAATAAAATAAAGTCCCATAATCTCCCCAGTTACACATATAATGCAAATACAGTATATAAAACACAAAAACACACGGAAAATGTACATATTTGGTATCACCGTGTCCGTATTAATCTGTACAATAAATCTAAATCAATATTGAACCCGCTCGGTAAACGATGAAAAAAAAACCTACGAAAAACTTCCAGTAATATACAATTTTTCATCAAACACCATCACAAAAAATGTTCTAAAAAGTGATCAAAAAAAGCTACATTCCCTTATATGATATGACTGAAAAGAACAACTCTTTTCACAATAAAAATAAGGCCTCAACCAGGTCTGACAACATAAAAATACAGAAGTTATGGCCCTAAAAAGTTGTCTATAGTAAAAACAATGCGATATTCTCCATTATTGGTTTTGCTCAGGAAAATTGAGCAAAGATAAGAAAAACTATATAAATGAGGTATCACCGCAATCGTAGTGAACCAGAGAATAAAGATAAAATATTATTTTTACATTACGGTGAGCGGGGGGGAAAAATGCTAAAAATCCAAAATAAAAATTGATGGTTTTATTTGTGTCCCCCTTGAAATAGTTAATAAAATCTCATGAATAAGCTATAGACCCCCTAAATGAATCATCTATACATTGTATCTCATCCCGTAAAAAATAAGCCCTGATATGTTCGCATTACCAAAAAAAATAAAAATGTATAGGTCGTACAATGTGACAATACAAATCTGCTGTGAATGGCGCCTCCATTCATTCTATACTTGGCCGTGCGCCCGTACAGAAGTTTACCACCACATATGGGGTATCAGCACTCGGGAAGCTGAGTTTTCCCTCAAAATGTGAGTTTTGGCAATTTTCATGAAAATGAGAAAAATCGCACCTAAAGTTCTGCACCTCATAACATACTAGAAAAGTGAGAGGATGCATAAAATATCATCCCAACATAAAGCAGACATTCCGTAAATGTAATTTATCAAGCTTTTTGGGTAGTTTTACTTCCTGTCTGGAAAGCAGAACATTTCAAACTTGGAAAATGAAGAATTTTTACAAACTTTTGCCCAATTTTCACTTTTTTTCAGAACGAATCGCAAAACGTATCACTTAAATTTTATAACTAACATGAAGTACAATGTATCACGAGAAAACATTCTCAAAATCACCGGGATATGTTAAAGCGTTCCGAAGTTATAACCAATTATCGTGAGACATGTCACATTTGAAAACTCGAGTCTGGTCATTGAGCTGAAAACTAGTGTCGGTGATAAGGGGTTAATATTCGCCTTAGGCAGCAAATATGCTAGAATCAGCCCTGGATGTGAGACCATTATATAAAGGGGAGATGAGAGGGCCAAGACATGAAAGGGAGATGAGAGAGGCCACAATACAATGGAGAGATTACGGGGCCCCAATATGAGGATGAGATGAGAGGTCACAATATGAGGAAGAGGTAAGAGGCCACAATTGTGAACATGGCAATAGGGCCATGGGCCACATTTATCCAAAAACAGTGGAACCTGCATAATGTGCAATTTGCCTGTGAAGTGTGCAGGGTGAGCCAGATACATGAAATGTGTTGCAAATACTTACATGGATGTAATGTGGGGTGCAGGGTAACATATATGTAATTTGGGGGTGCAGGGTGACATGGATGTAATGTGGGGTGCAGGGGGACATGGAAGTGATGTGGGGTGCAGGGGGACATGGAAGTGATATGGGGTGCAGGGGGACATGGATGTAATGTGGGGTGCAGGGGGACATGGAAGTGATGTGGGGTGCAGGGGGCATGGATGTGATGTGGGGTGCAGGGGGACATGGATGTGATGTGGGGTGCAGGGTGAAATGGATGTAATGTGGGGATGTAGGGTGACATGGATGTAATGTGGAGGTGCAGGTTAACATGGATGTAATGTGGGGGTGCAGGGTGACATGGATGTAATGTGTGGGTGCAGGTTAACATGGATGTAATGTGGGGGTGCAGGGTGACATGGATGTAATGTGGGGGTGTGCAGGGTGACATGGATGTAATGTGGGGGTGCAGGGTGACATGGATGTAATGTGGGTGTGCAGGGTGACATGGATGTAATGTGGGGTGCAGGGTGACATGGATGTAATGTGGAGGTGCAGGTTAACATGGATGTAATGTGTGGGTGCAGGTTAACATGGATGTAATGTGGGGGTGCAGGGTGACATGGATGTAATGTGGGGGTGTGCAGGGTGACATGGATGTAATGTGGGGGTGCAGGGTGACATGGATGTAATGTGGGTGTGCAGGGTGACATGGATGTAATGTGGGGGTGCAGTGTGAAATGGATGTAATGTGGGGGTGCAGGGTGACATGGATGTAATGTGGGTGTGCAGGGTGACATGGATGTAATGTGGGGGTGCAGGGTGACATGGATGTAATGTGTGGGTGCAGGTTAACATGGATGTAATGTGGGGGTGCAGGGTGACATGGATGTAATGTGGGGGTGTGCAGGGTGACATGGATGTAATGTGGGGGTGCAGGGTGACATGGATGTAATGTGGGTGTGCAGGGTGACATGGATGTAATGTGGGGGTGCAGGGTGAAATGGATGTAATGTGGGGATGTAGGGTGACATGGATGTAATGTGGAGGTGCAGGGTGACATGGATGTAATGTGGAGGTGCAGGTTAACATGGATGTAATGTGGGGGTGCAGGGTGTCATGGATGTAATGTGGGTGTGCAGGGTGACATAGACGTAATGTGGGTGTGCAGGGTGACATGGATGTAATGTGGGGTGCAGGGTGACATGGATGTAATGTGGAGGTGCAGGTTAACATGGATGTAATGTGTGGGTGCAGGTTAACATGGATGTAATGTGGGGGTGCAGGGTGACATGAATGTAATATGGGGACGCAGGGTGTCATGGATGTAATGTGGGGTCCAGGTTGACATAGATGTAATGTGGCGGTGCAGGGTGACATGAATGTAATGTGGGGGGGCAAGGTGACATGGATGTAATGTGTGGGTGCAGGGTGACATGGATGTAATGCGGGGTGCATGGTGACATGGATGTAATGTGGGGGTGCAGGGTGACATGGCTGTAATGTGGGGAGGCAGGGTGGCATGCAACTGTGGCTACTTGGGGTCAGCACTGGCTACTAGGGGCATCCCTGAGACTTCTGGCTAGTGGAGCATCATTGGCTTCCTGGGGGCAGCCCTGTGACTACTTGGGGACGAGACTATATCCACCATAGGAGAATAATTGTGATCTCTAGGGGAACAACAGAACACGATTGCATTTGTCATAAGAAGGTGGAGGAGATGATGATAAAATGAGAAACTCTTTGGGGGTCATTTACTAAGGGCCCGATTTGCATTTTCCTGACGTGTTACCCGAATATTTCCGATTTGCGCCGATTTCCCCTGAATTGCCCTGGGATTTTGGCGCATGCGATCGGATTGTGGCGCATCGGCGCTGGCATGCATGCAACGGAAATCGGGGGGCATGGCCGAACGAAAACCTGACAGATTCGGAAAAACCGCCACATTTTAAAAAAAATGTGTCGCGGAGCTTGCACTTACCTTCACTCAGCCCGGCTCGGTGTACTCCAGTGTGTTCCGATGCTCTTCAGCGCAGCAGCACCACCTGGTGGACGGCGGAGGAACTGCCTTACTGAATCCTGGCCGGACCCGAATCCACCGCATGAGAACGCGCCGCTGGATCGCGAATGGGCCGGGTAAGTAAATCTTCCCCTTTGTGTTTCTAAATCTGAGAGACCAGTACAGTGCAGCCAGTAAACCAGATCAGACCAGTCTAGTCAGACAGAGGAGAGCCAGCTGATTGCCTGAGCAGCTCTGAGGAGTTTAGTGAGAGAAAAAGGGATATCATCCTACCATCAAGGGTGATATCTGAAGTAACCCAGGACAAGCTGAAGCATCCTACTAGGACACAGCTATCTCCCAGCCTGCCCCTGCATCCAGGCTGGTGATCAATCCCTGTGGTTCTCTCTCTCAAAGGGCATCCCTGTAACCATTGTTAAGATTCGTTGGACACGTTATCCACTGTTCCTGTTGGTTCCAATAAAGAACTGTAGGTTGTTTTTAGACAATGTCTCCCTCCGCCTGATCCCTGCTACTACGGCTGTCACCATCATGGGCACCCTATCCACTACACAGGGACTCATACTCCAGACCCCAAGGGTTGCCCCAGGGAGAACCGCTATAGCAGCCTCTCCCTCCTCATTTCTTGCCAACACCACCCTGCTAGAGACCTGCCAGGCTGTAGGACAGCCCTCCGGTCCCCATACCAAGCACCGTGACACTAGGGTGCCTAGGCCGCAACCACCAGCCACTCCGTTATTCTGGGTCCCGGCTGTCTCCAGGCCCCAAGAAAAGGTTAGGCCCCGGAGGGGATGTTGCATAAACAGAGAAATACAAATGAAATATTTATACATTATGCTCATGTTTTAAGAGGGCTCATATTTAAAGAGGGCCTGTCAGGTCGATTTGGGATGCTTAACCAACTTTAGGTCCTTATGGACCTCCAATTAAGGGTCCCAGATCGACCTATACGAGGCTGTGGAAGAAAATGAAAAAAATATATATTTTGTACTTACCCAGATGGACTCATATCTCAAGATCCCACACCAGCGCCTCCTCTCATCATGAAGCAAGTGAAGCCGCCAGGATAATGCCCCGGCTTCTCGTATGCATATGCTTTGTACCTATGGCTCTTGTGCAGTGAAGCTGGGGGAGATTGCTCTAGGAAGAAAAACCTTCCCAATGTGATCTCAAAGTATCCTGTTTCCACATGAAAACTCAGAGGAGGTAATCTGGCCCAAAATATGCAATGAAAGGATACATCGACCATGGATTTTTGGAAATATTATAAGCCACATATGTGACCTGTACAGAAAGGCTTTCAAACTAGAGTCCCGTGCGCCTCTCTAGACCCTTTACAAGTCATATGAAGTGAAATTCTGCCTTTGAATTAAAAAAACATGAAGTTATTAGAAATGATGTGCAATAATCAGATCCCAGCCGGCCAAGCCAACAATGGCCCCTAATAGCAGGATAATACAAGAGACATACAATAGTGCTCGAATTACTGGGCATCCATAACACAACACGCTTGCATTGGTTTGTAATGAAACATTAAATTTATGCACTTTTTATTTCTTTTAAAGAAAAAAATTATGGTAATATATTTGGGTACAGTTAGTCTAGAAGTGGGGGTATATGGTTGAGAAAATTGCCACAAGCAACATAAGGAGAGGAATAAGTTCCTCCAGTTGGTGATCCCTCATAAAACAGACAACCTGAGCAAAGTACTAAGACGCGTCCCAGTTGTACAGTAAGGAGCTATCCCACTTGTCCCAGCCGGGAGGAAAAGGGGAACAGGGTGAAGTGTCACAGGCTTTATTGAAAAATAACAACTACAAAAGGGAGGTAGGGGGGAAGGAGAGGATTGTGTGTCCTCTAGTTCCCGGATGGCTCAATCTGTGAAAAAGAGGCAAAGTCCCATGACTACCTAAAAAAGTCCACAATCATTAAATGGCAAGGTCCACAAAAGAAACAAAAATGAGAAAGTGGGCTTGTCAGTCCTCTTCTTCAGTGTCCATCCTGCTGTCCAATGGGGCATAGTCTCTGAGGTGGCTCATGAAGCCGATGACAGTCCTGGATAGAGAAACCTTCTCTCTGCAGGGTGAGGCGCCTCCTGGCATACCACAAGATGTCTTTGAAGCAGTTCATAAGACGCCAGGCATGCTGGATGGCCTCCACTGTGTGGGTGCCTTGGAGTAGTCCATAAAGAGCAGCATGTCATGGTCATGGTGTCCCTAGGCACAGAAAGATTGAGCTTGTGTTTCCAGGGCTTTCAACAGGCCCTGAGCAAAGGGGCATTCCCAGAACAAGTGCAATTATGTCTCCTCTGCAAAGGGACACCGGGGGAAGCTCTGGGTCTTGCTCAGGTTTGGGCTTTCATAAACAACCGGGTGGGGAGACCTCCTGGATGGCTATTCATGACAAGTCCCTGTGCCAGCTGTTCAGTCTGTCTACATGTTAGTCTACATGGTGTCCTTGGTGCTGGAGGTCAGCCCCGGAAAACACTCCACAATCTCCTTGGCTCTGATGAGTTTGCGGATAGTCCTGGGCTTCCACAAACCTGGTTTAAATTCCTCCAGATGTTGATCCCTCATAAATTACATAGCCCTGGCGCAGTACTAGGGAGGGTTTCACTTGTCCCAGCCAAGCCCCCGCCACAGGGGAAGGAAAAAGAGGTGGTACATGGACATTCCAGAAGAGTCCTTTGCTGTTCTCAGAGTTCTTCGGACACAATCACAAACAAAAGAAATCCATTGCAGAGTGGGGATGTTGGGGATGCCCTTACCCACTTTAACGAGGCCCCTTGTACATAAGTGTCTGCTTTACTCTATCAATCTTGGAACCCCAAACAAACTTAAACATAGTCCCAGCCTTCCTGGATGACCTTCAGGAAGCCTTATGCATTATACAGGATTAAAACCAAACTGGTATATATACTCCAGAAGGGACAGATCTCCAACTGTAGATAGCACTGTTTCAACCTTGTTGGGTCTCTTCAGTACAGCGTAGGGAACTGGTTTGGCTGAGTGAGAGGCCTTTTACTAGGGACGGGATGTAAGTGTTCTCCTTACAGAGACTGCCAATTAAGATCGCCTTGTAGGTGTATGGAGACTTATAGGAATTGCCGCTCCACCAGGAGATGGAAAAATATGCAAATAGATTTTACAGGAAGGGATAAGGAAAATCATGCCTCTATTAGCTGCCTAGTAAGGCAGCTCCCTTGATATCAAGCATGAGCGTCAGAAAAGCCTTATGATATCATGTGGGATTCAAACCAGACCAGTATATCTATTCCAGAAGGAACAGATTCCCAGCTGCAGACAGCACTCTTCATCCAGCGCTCTTCATCCGACTTTGGCGATCTAAAGTGAAAACATCGATAACATTAGTGAAAAGGGAAAGAACAGGTTTCGACTTCTAAAACTTAAAAACCAGATCTTAATTAAATACTTACGTTTTTGGCAAGTTCAGGAAAACTTTAAAATATGCTGGACATTCTTCACATTTATTGCATGAGATGGTCTGGGTAGTTTTTTGAGTGCTTGAGGGAAAAAAATCAAAGAGGTCAAACATGAATGAAGATGTCATACCATACCAGCTCACTGCAGACACTGACCAGTTTGGTATTGCCAATTACCTGGTTTATAGTATAAACAGTGTGCAGTAGCTTTACCTAATGATGTACAAATGTACACAAAATGTGAGGACTTACCTCTCTGTACATTTTATACAGGGCTCTGAAGGTGCTGTTTTCTCCAGTCCACACTTAGTGCATAATACCACAGGAATCTTGCCAGCAAGATGATGGCTAGCAGGAAGATCCCGGCATAGACTGCATAGGCGATGGGGTTCTGGAGTGTTGCCAGGATGGTGTCCATGGTGGAGGGGCCTTGTTTAGTTGTTTCTTCCTCCTTCAACTGAGTTGGAGATTTTTCAACCAAAGCCCGCTGGAAATAGATGTCCATTATAGCTCTTTCTCTGACATCAGACTGTATCACTGTAAAAATAGAAGAAAAATAGAAGTAAATATGTGATATGGAGAATGTTATCAGTCATTGAGGTTTTCAGGAGGAATTCTCTACAGTAAGAGCTTTGCAAAGGCAGGAAGGGCTCCTGATCTAGCACACACATAGAAGGCTGGATACACATCATGTTTTGTACCATATGTTGTAAGGACATCTAGGGGGGATTTTCTGCAGATGTGATATATGCTGGTCAGTCAAAAGTAACAACCATGCCTCCATAAGTCAATGTATACTCTCAGCATATACGTCGGGAGCATTCCCAATGTATGCACTGACCTATACAAAAAATGAGATGTGAACCAAGCCATAGTGACAGATAAGAGAGAGTGTATGAGAGTTAGAAAACTATAAGTCTTACCATCCAGGTAATGAAATTTGCGGAGGATGATGTCGTCGTCGTCATCTGTTACCTCACAGACGTAAGTCCCTCTATGGCTCATCCTCACAGGTTTTATGAGGAGAAAAAGTTGGTCCCCATGCTTTATATGCTTGAAGTAGCTGAGGTCAGCCACCCTGATCTAAAGGGAAAATGTTCATAACATTAGTGAGAGGGGAAGGAACAGGTTTCCAAAATGTTAAAAAAAATATATTAATTCAAACACTTACATTTTTGGCAAATTTCCAGGAAACTTTTGGATCTTCTGGAAGTGGAAATGAGGCCCCACAGGGGATGGTGATCTGGTCCAGCTCACTTACACTCAAGGTCTCAACTGAAGGGAAAGTAACAGGAAATAAATAGTTAATAAGACAACATACAATACACTAACAATGTTATATGAGATAGAAATTGATAATAGATGTGATCTTACGGGGACAGGCCACGGGGACGTTACAATCCTCCTCAGCACATTTATTGCATGTGAAGGTGCGGGCAGCTTTCTGAAGGCCTGAGGGGAAAAAGTCATAGAGGTCACACATGTGAAAGACATAAGGACCCCAAATGTACATAATGAGGGGGGTCACACAACTAACTTATACTGTGCAATGACATTACTCACCACATGGAGGTCTGCATTGTTCCGGTGGATGACCTAATGGAAGAAATTATATATATATAAAAATATTTATGGAGAATATAAAGGAAATGTTTAGTGTCTGTATCCAAGGATCTTTAGTCACTTACGTTCGACACGGTCTCTTACACCTTGCACATACTTTGCCATTGTAATTTCAAATTGATGTACCCAATCAGGTGGGGATACTAGAAGAAAGGAGATAGAAACAGAAAGAAATAGTCATTTACTGTTGATTATTTAAAAGACATTGAAAAATTCTTAAGATTTTAAAACTTACAAGATTTGTCAATGGATTTTACGTCTTTCTCGAAGATTTTCAGGTATCCTTTTATGTAAGGTATTTCAGAAAACGCTGCAAGGAGAAGATAGGAGAGTTAGGAGAGATATTGTAGACATTGTATATACTCGAGTATAAGGTGACCCAAGTATAAGCCAAGGTACTTAATTGTGCCACAAAAATACTGGGAAAACGTATTGACTCGGGTATAAGCATAGGGTGGAAAATGCAGCAAGTAACTCTCTAATAAAATGCCCAGCAGAGTTCCCCTTTAAAATTAAATATCCAGCAGACCCTCCTGTAAAATAAAATGTCCCACAGAGACCCCTTTATAAAAAAAAGTGGGGCCCGAGTGAGGTTTTTTCAACAATAAAATTGTGCTAAAAACCTTGGCTTATACTCGAGTATGTATATGGTAAATCCCTAAATCCTGAGGTCACACACGTTCTATATATAAGACAAAGAAGCAATGAGAAAAGAGGATCTCAATTACCTATCGAGATGCTGTTGAGGGGCAGAAACCCAGCATGCAGCTTTTGCAGGCATCTTTCAGGGTCCATCTTGTGCAGAGAGACGGGACGATGACATATTTGATCTCTCTGCGCTGGTGTGGTGAAGCAGTGGAAGCAGGATCTTGCAACTTCCACTCCACCCAAGAGGAGAAAGAGCTGCAGCAGCAGATAACAGGAGTTAATGTTTGCCATTATTTCCAATCACACAAACCCGTCAGCTAGAAAACCTAAAAACACAAAAAAAACCTGAGATTATGACTTGGAGGAAACTGTGAAACCTGACAATGACAATGGATCCTATCTCCTCACTATATACAGGATTGGCCAAAATATAAAGGTATAACCCCTGGGACCACTTCATTGAAATGGAGCAGTACTTACAGTCTCGCATCCAGCTGATGAGTGACCTCTCTGTCATCCAGCACCTTCTTATATACCCCGATGCTGATGACATCACAATAGACACTTCTGATGACATCACAATGACTGTTCATGGTTCCGGCTGGTCACATATTATTATATGTTCCACATCTTACATAACACATTATGATATGTGGGGTACAATATGATATAAAAGGTTTATTATCAGCCTTCATGTTATAAAGCTACACTAACCTCCCCCCCTCCCCCACACACACACGTAAGCACCCTAATCCTATAATATGTCATTTATAGATGTGGTCTCCCCTGGGTCCCAAAGAAACAATTCCCAAATAGACATATAGCAGGCCTAGAACAGGAATCTACAAGAAGGGTAGGCGCCTGCCTAGGATACAGTGGGAAACACTTTAATACCTGGGAATTACACTGTATAACTTGGGCCCAGATTGTCTCTTTCAGGCCCAGTGGAGACGACATCTTTATTCTAACACCCTTGGACTTGCAGAAGAGCTTTCACCAGACAGATATATACAATATTTCGTTGGTGTAGCTCATTTATTAAAAGATGTAAAACTGTAGGTCGCAGCCTGGCATGAAGTTGCAGAGATCTCCTATATGAGGCTCCGGTATAAAGATGGATAGATGGGCTCTGAATTGTCTTATTACTGGTCCAGGGCAATAGGGATCAATAACAGCTGAAGAATATTGGGTATGGATGTGGGATGGGGCTCCTTATATATACATAAAGAGAGTCGGAGTCTACACTAAGGGTATACTGGGTGCAAGCCTATTACTAACTTCCATAGAACTACAAGTCACAGCATGCCTTAAAGTCAACTCTGTTGTTACAAGAGGCCCTTTCCTAGATCTGTAGATATAGAAGCTTTATATTGTTCTTATAATGGATCCAGTTATTCCTGATAGACAAGGCATTAGTTATAGATAAAGCCTAGAAAGACCTGGGTATAGATGTGGGAGGGGGCACTTTCTCAGCTACAGACATTGAAATGGAGCAGTACTTACAGTCTCGCATCCAGCTGATGAGTGACTGCTCTGTCATCCAGCACCTTCTTATATACCCCGATGCTGATGACATCACAATAGACACTTCTGATGACATCACAATGACTGTTCATGGTTCCGGCTGGTCACATGCCCATATTATTATATGTTCCACATCTTATATAGCACATTATGATATTTGTGGTAAAATATGATATAAAACAGTGATGGCGAACGTTTTAGCAACCAAGTGCCCAAACTGCAACGGTGCCCATGGAAAGAGCTTGGAGTACCACCACTGGCACCAGTGCCATAGGTTCGCCACCAGGGCCAGATTAAGTGTCCCAGCGGTATGGAGCACCTCATTTAGGATGGGGCCCCCCCAGCTCGGCAGCCGACGTGGGGCCCCCTCCCACAACAATATATGTAAAAAGATTTCACATAGTTACACAGTTCCAAAGCTCTAGAGATATTAGAAACAAAGGAATCTTTAGTTTTAGATAAATTCCTACCTTTACT
This sequence comes from Engystomops pustulosus, assembly GCF_040894005.1. Lineage (NCBI taxonomy): Eukaryota > Metazoa > Chordata > Amphibia > Anura > Leptodactylidae > Engystomops > Engystomops pustulosus. Next base: position 176,401,026 of record NC_092415.1, on the reverse strand, counting down.
AAACCATTTTCAATTTTGGTCCATGACAAACTAAAAAATACGCCCGCCATATTATTACCGAATAATGATACCACAATACTGTTACCAAATAAAAGTACCATAAGACCAATATTCCAAACAATAGTGCTACAATTTGCAAATGATCCCTCGAAACTGACCCACAGGATTACCACAACATGACCAGTATTACCAATAATTTACCACATATAAACTCCACTTACTGATGATCTGTACCGCCATATTGTTATAATACAAACACCACCGAGCACAGGACAATATCACTAATGATACCGCTGTACTAGCCCAAATAATAACATTACATCATGATTATCACTACTACATAATAACTGAATAATACTGCAATACTATATGATAACCTACACAGACAGACCAGTATGTACCAGCATATAGTAGAAGGACCACTTTGTGCCCCCACATATATCATATATAACCCTCACACCACAACTGCCCACACTGTACCCCCAGATATAACATATATACCCCTCACACCACAACTGATCACACTGTGCCCCCACATATATCATATATACCCCTCACACCACAACTGATCACACTGTACCCCCACATATATCATATATACCCCTCACACCACAACTGATCACACTGTGCCCCCACATATATCATATATACCCCTCACACCACAACTGACCACACTGTACCCCCACATATATCATATATACCCCTCACACCACAACTGACCCCACTGTACCCCCACATATATCATATATACCCCTCACACCACAACTGACCACACTGTGCCCCCACATATATCATATATACCCCTCACACCACAACTGACCACACTATGCACCCAAATATATCATACATAGCCCACACACCACAACTGACCACACTGTACCCCCACATATATCATATATACCCCTCACACCACAACTGACCACAGTGCTCCCCACATATATCATATATACCCCTCACACCACAACTGACCACACTGTGCCCCCACATATATCATATATACCCCTCACACCACAACTGACCACACTGTACCCTCTCATATATCATATATACCTCTCACCACACAACTGACCACACTGTGCCCCCACATATATCATATATACCCCTCACACCACACCTGACCACACTGTACCCCCACATATATCATATATACCTCTCACACCACACCTGACCACACTGTACCCCCACATATATCATATATACCTCTCACACCACAACTGACCACACTGAGCCCCCATATATATCATATATCCCCCTCACACCACAACTGACCACACTGTGCCCCCATATATATCATATATACTCCTCACACCACAACTGACCACACTGTGCCCCCACATATATCATAAATACCCCTCACACCACACCTGACCACACTGTACCCCCACATATATCATATATACCGCTCACACCACAACTGACCACACTGTACCCCCACATATATCATATATACCCCTCACACCACAACTCACCACACTGTGCCCCACATATATCATATATACCCCTCACACCACAACTGATTACACTGTACCTCCACATATATCATATATTCCCCTCACACCACAACTGACCACACTGTACCCCCACATATATCATATATACCCCTCACACCACAACTGTCCACACTGTACCCCCACATATATCATATATACCCCTCACACCACAACTGACCACACTGTGCCCCCATATATCATATATACCCCTCACACCACAACTGACCACACTGTACCCCTACATATATCATATATACCCCTCACACCACAACTGTCCACACTGTACCCCCACATATATATAATATACCCCTCACACCACAACTGACCACACTGTGCCCCCACATATATCATATATACCCCTCACACCACAACTGATTACACTGTACCTCCACATATATCATATATACTCCTCACACCACAACTGACCACACTGTGCCCCCACATATATCATATATACCCCTCACACCACAACTGATTACACTGTACCTCCACATATATCATATTTTCCCCTCACACCACAACTGACCACACTGTACCCCCACATATATCATATATACCCCTCACACCACAACTGTCCACACTGTACCCCCACATATATCATATATACCCCTCACACCACAACTGACCACACTGTGCCCCCATATATCATATATACCCCTCACACCACAACTGACCACACTGTACCCCTACATATATCATATATACCCCTCACACCACAACTGTCCACACTGTACCCCCACATATATATAATATACCCCTCACACCACAACTGACCACACTGTGCCCCCACATATATCATATATACCCCTCACACCACAACTGATTACACTGTACCTCCACATATATCATATATACTCCTCACACCACAACTGACCACACTGTGCCCCCACATATATCATATATACCCCTCACACCACAACTGACCACACTGTACCCCCACATATATCATATATACCCCTCACACCACAACTGACCACACTGTGTCCCCACATATATCATATATACCCCTGACACCACAACTGACCACACTGTGCCCCCACATATATCATATATACCCCTCACACCACAACTGATTACACTGTACCCCCATATATATCATATATACCCCTCACACCACAACTGACCACACTGTGTCCCACATATATCATATATACCCCTCACACCACAACTGACCACACTGTACCCTCTCATATATCATATATACCCCTCACACAACAACTGACCACACTGTGTCCCCACATATATCATATATACCCCTCACACCACAACTGATCACACTGTACCCCCACATATATCATATATACCCCTCACACCACAACTGATCACACTGTACCCCCACATATATCATATATACCCCTCACACCACAACTGACCACACTGTGCCCCCACATATATCATATATACCCCTCACACCACAACTGTCCACACTGTACCCCCACATATATCATATATACCCCTCACACCACAACTGACCACACTGTACCCCCACATATGTCATATATACCACTCACACCACAACTGACCACACTTTGCCCCCACATATATCATATATACCACTCACCACACAACTGACCACACTGTGCCCCCACATATATCATATATACCCCTCACACCACAACTGGCCATACTCTCCCCTACATATATCATATATACCTCTCACCACACAACTGACTATACTAACAGTGACCACACTGTACATAACCCATTATGCAGGTTCCCCCCATAGTACTTCATTAGGTAGGTCTCCCCCTTAGCATTTCATTAGGCAGGACTCTCCTTTAATAAATCATTAGGTAGGTCCTCCCCTTATGAATTTATTAGGCACAGTTGTTAATACACACACAGTGATGTCACAGTGGATTAATACACACATACGCACACACACAGTGATAGCACAGGGGATAAATACATACACACAGTGATGTCCTAGCACAGGGTGTTTATACACACACAGTGCTGTCACAGTACAGAGGGCAGATACACACACACAGTGATGTCACAGCACAGGGGGTTAATACACAACAGTGATGTCACAGCAAAGGGGGCTGATACACACACAGTGATGTCCCAGCACAGGGGATTGATACACACACACACAGTGATGTCACAGCACAGGGGATTAATACACAACAGTGATGTCACAGCACAGGGGGCTGATACACACACAGTGATGTCCCAGCACAGGGGGTCAATACACAAACACAGTGATGTCACAGCACAGGGGATTAATACACAACAGTGATGTCACAGCACAGGGGGATGGTAAACACACACAGTGATGTCCCAGCACAGGGGTTCAATACACAAACACAGTGATGTCACAGCACAGGGGGTTAATACACAACAGTGATGTCACAGCACAGGGGGCTGATACACACACAGTGATGTCACAGCACAAGGGGTTAATGCACAACAGTGATGTCACAGCACAGGGGGCTGTTACACATGCAGTGCTGTCACAATTCAGGGGGCTGATACACACACACAGTGATGTCCCAGCGCAGGGGGTTAAGACACACACACAGTGATGTCACAGCACAGGGGGTTAATGCACAACAGTGATGTCATAGCACAGGGGGTTAATGCACAACAGTGACGTTACAGCACAGGGGGCGGTTACACACACAGTGATGTCACAGTACAGGGGGTTAATACACAACACTGAAGTCAAAGCACCAATATTATCAATAAGAAAATGCTGAAAACCATAACAATAATTGATGACAATAACCCCACACCCCAATGCTGGCTCACTATGAACACTAGGAATATTGCAAACTAGAAGGTTAGTCAGTGAGTACAATACTGATCTGACACAGGTAGAAGTGGCATCTAGTACCTCACAGGTGACATGTCTTCTCCTTCAGGGCCAGAATCGATGTAACTTATGGCTGAAGAATTTTCCACCAGATGTCTTCTGCTCCTGGCAGCACATGCCCCACACTTTGCACCTAAAAATACCACAGTTACTCACATTATAATGCCACCTGGATAACAGAAATATGCCCCCCCAAATATACCCCATAATTAAACCTCTGTGTCCCCTGCATATATTACTATACTACAGACCCTGAGTGATACTGTACCCCTAATTATATATGTCACCCCCTAATTACACAATATATGTTTCCCCCATTACTTAATTTATATATTACTCCCTTTAATGAATTAACCTACCTATTTATGGCCCTTTCTAATATACTGGGGTGCCACACTTTAAAGGTTGGCCCCTCAAGTAATTATTCAATATACTGCCCCCCCCCCATTTAGTTATTTAATATACTGACCCCCCCCCCCCATCCATTAATTATGTAATATACTGATATACTGGGCCCCCAAATGTATTTTTTTGCACTTCACTCTTTGGTTCAGTAAGATCACAGGGAAAATAAATTTATAGAGGTTTTATTGAGTTTTAATACATTTGAAAAAAATAAAACCTCATCAAGAAAAAAAGGGGTTTTGTCTGACGCTAATAACTTTTTCATAGCGTATATACTCAAGGCTTATACTCGAGTCAAGGGAAAAAAAGTCACCTTTCCAGCACCCCCGCAGGTCTTCTCTTCTTCCATCGGCAGCGGCAGGTCTGTACACGCTGCCGACGGAACAAGAGAAGACCTGTGGAGGCAAAGGAAAGTTGTATACGGGGGAAGGCTATATCAGGGGCAGGTGTTGGCTATATAAGGGTTGGCTTATACTTGAGTATATATGGTACTGAGATACGTGAGGAGTTATTTTTGGTGTGATGAGCTGACGTTTTCATTGCTACCATTTTGAGGACTGTGAGACCTTTTGATCAGTTTTTATCACATTTTTTATGTTATGTAAAATGGTGTCAAAGTTGCGTTTCGGACATTTGGGCGCCATTTTCAGTTATGTGGTTCAACACCAGCAATAACCGTTTTTATATTTTGATAGATCGGACATTTTGAGACATGGCCATACCTAACGTGTTTGTGATTTTTACTGTTTAATAAATTAGTATCAGTTCTAAAAATAGTTTACTATTTTTTTAGAGTACTTTAACCCTAGATGGTCTGATCGTTCCTACTATATACTACAGTACTACTGTATTGCAGTATATGCAATTATTACACAGTATTCATTACAATGAGCCACTGGCACATTGTGACGAAACTGCAGATGCCATGCAGCCTTGGGTCTGACGAAGACTCAATGCTATCGCTGGATCGCTGCCCCCCGATGACGTCCCAGGGAGCGAGTAACGATCGGAACAAAGATGGCGGCACCAATGTGCCACCGTCCTTTAAATGTTGGCGGCAGCATCAGAAGGGTTAATACCCACTGTAGGCACTAGCACTAATCGTGGGTATTAGCGGTGGATGTTTGCTGCAGTATGCAGCAAACCCCACTGCTGTATGGAGAGGGCTCAGCACGTGAGCCTTCTTCATACAGGTCCCACACTTCTGCGCCGTACATGTAAGCCTCAGAGCTAATATTGTACCCCTCACACACACACAATTAACTATTAAATATGCTGCCCCCCCATAATTAACTATTTAATATGCTGCCAGCAACACAATTAATTATTTAATATGCTGCCCCCCCATAATTAACTGTTTAATATGCTTCCCCCCACACAATTAACTATTTAATATGCTGCCCATCACAGTGATCTATTTAATATGCTGCCCCCACACAATTAATTATTTAATATGCTGCCCCCACACAATTAATTATTTAATATGCTGCCCCCACACAATTAATTATTTTAAATATTTAGTCCCCCACCATCTTTTACTGCTGTTTGATGTAAAAAAAAATAAAACCTTATACTCACCTCGGGTCCCGCGTCTTCTATCTTCTTGCCGCGGCCCTGCAGGAAAGGGTGCGCGGCCGCGTGATGACGTCATCACGCGGCCGCGCATCCTAGTTCATGGAGCGATGTACGCCGGGGTTGTCTTCCGGCCACATCGCTCCGGTAATAGTGCTCGAGCGGCCGGAAACGGCCGCATCGAGCACTATACAGTGACGGGCAGGAGCTTCCTGTCCGGACGGACGGAGGCACCTGCCCGATTGCCGAGGCGAGTGTCGGGGCACGCCGGGGCCCCAGCAGGAGCTTGAGCATCGGCGCTATTGAAGCGCCAGGCCGGGGGCCCCCAACCAATAAATCCGGATCCGGGGGCCCGGTGCTGGCGCTCCATTAGCGCCAATGATGATCCGGCTCTGTTCGCCACCACTGTTATAAAGCCACAATAACCTATTTTAGAGAGAGTCTCCATGGAAATCTTCTGCTACACCCCCCCCTTTCCCCTTGTAAGCACCCAAATCCTATAATATGTCATTTATAGATGTGGTCTCCCCTGGGTCCCAAAGAAACAATTCCCAAATAGACATATAGCAGGCCTAGAACAAGAATCTACAAGAAGGGTAGGCGCCTGCCTAGGATACAGTGGGAAACACTTTAATACCTGGGAATTACACTGTACTACTTGGGCCCAGATTGTCTCTTTCAGGCCCAGAGGAGACCACATCTTTATTCTAACACCCTTGGACTTGCAGAAGAGCTTTCACCAGACAGATATATACAATATTTCGTTGGTGTAGCTCATTTATTAAAAGATGTAAAACTGCAGGTCGCAGCTTGGCGTGAAGTTGCAGAGATCTCCTATAAGACCTTCCGGTATAAAGATGGATAGATGGGCTCTGAATTGTCTTATTACTGGTCCAGGACAATAGGGATCAATAACAGCTGAAGAATATTGGGTATGGATGTGGGATGGGGCTCCTTATACATACATAAAGAGAGTCGGAGTCTACACTAAGGGTATACTGGGTGCAAGCCTATTACTAACTTCCATAGAACTACAAGTCACAGCATGCCTTAAAGTCAATTCTGTTGTTACAAGAGGCCCTTTCCTAGATCTGTAGATATATGAGCTTTATATTGTTCTTATAATGGATCCAGTTATTCCTGATAGACAAGGCATTAGTTATAGATAAAGCCTAGAAAGACCTGGGTATATATGTGGGAGGGGGCACTTACTCAGCTACAGACATTGAAATGGAGCAGTACTTACAGTCTCGCATCCAGCTGATGAGTGACCTCTCTGTCATCCAGCACCTTCTTATATACCCCGATGCTGATGACATCACAATAGACACTTCTGATGACATCACAATGACTGTACATGGTTCTGGCTGGTCACATGACTGTAGGATGGGTTTTGAGTCTTACGTGGATCTTTTAGGGATAAGATCTTGTTAAGATATATAAAGGTGATGATGATGATGGAGATGAAATATACAGCACTAGGGGTGGAGATGCAAGTTAGATTCGTTCCAGAGATTCGTTGGGGCAGATTTACTTACCCGGTCCGTTCGCGATCCAGCGGTAAGTTCTCTGCAATGGATTCGGGTCCGGCTGGGATTCACTAAGGTAGTTCCTCCGCTGTCCACCAGGTGGGGCTGCTGCGCTGAAGTTCCCCGAAGGCGCGCTGGAATGCCCTGAAATTCACCGGCCAATACCTAGTGAAGATAAGTGTCATTTTCGCAACACATTTTTTGTTTTAAATGCGGCAGTTTTTCCGAAACCGTCGGGTTTTCGTTCGGCCACGCCCCCGATTTCCGTTGCATGCATGCCAGCGCCGATGCGCCACAATCCGATCGCGTGCGCCAAAATCCCGGGGCAATTTAGGGAAAATCGGCGCAAATCGGAAATATTCGGTTAACACGTCGGGAAAACGCGAATTGGGCCCTTAGTAAATGATCCCCGTTGAGTCCATATGGGCACATGGTATTTAACTTGTATATCCAAAAGTTCTCTCTTTTGATGAGCTGTGATGGACGGTCTGGGTGATCCTTAGGTATCTGTTCGATGGGAAGGAGGGAGAGGTGGTTAATATCGTTACTGTGGTGTTGGTGACAGTGTCGTGAGACACTGTGGAGTTGAAAGCCAATCTTGATTTTACTCCTATGGGTGTTCTTTCTTTCACTTAACGTTTGTGTTGTTCTGCCTACATACTGAAATGGACATGGACATTGGAGAAGGTAAATGACATAATCTGATGAACAATTAAGAAAGTTGGCAATTTCAAAAGTTTCTCCTGTGGCGGTGCAGCGGCACTAGATGCCTCACATGCGATATTATTCTACACCGCACACAATCTTTCCGCTCCACCGCCACTGGAGAAACCTTTGAAACTGCCAAATTTCTTAATGGCTGCTCATGGCTGAATGTTGAAATCACATTCTAAGCCATCTCAGAATTATATCTCCTTTGCTGCCCGGCTGGCTTAAAAGTTTATGCCCATTTAGAATCAATTTTAATATGTTATGAACATACTTTATTTAGAAATTCCGGTTTGTAAAAAAAAAAAATAGAAATGTCTGCAAATTGCTCCTTAGGAATGAGGTTTCTTAACTGTTGTCAAGGCAGATCCATTTACCAGGCTGAAGAAGGGGCTCTTTCTCCTCTCTGTGTACACATCTCTGAGCAGTGAGTGTTAACCCCTTTTGCTCTCTCACTGGCAGGGGAAGGATGTGACTGTCCATCACAGCTACTGTAGCTTTACCCTCAGCAGCCGAAAAAAGGTCAACAGGATACAGACAGATGTAGTGGAAATCAATTAAGACAGCCAGGAGTGAAGTAAGGCAGTGTTCAGTCTAGTGCAGGGCTGTTCAGAATGCAAATGAAGTACAAGATCACAGTCAGCACTATCACACTAGCAAGTTACATTGTTCATTTATTGACATGCTAAAAATAAGTTTTCATACAATCTCTAGTTTATATTAAGAATATTGCCGGCTCTGTCATCATTATATACAGGGATTCCATTGTCTGGAAACTCTTTTGGAAATACAGCTTAAAACTCTCAGTCCATTTTTTGGGTAGAAGTATCATGTTATGACAGGTTATGGGGGATAATCTACAGTCATGGCCATAAGTTTTGAGAATGACACAAATATTATATTTTCACATAATCTGTTGCCCTCTGGTTTTTATGTGTGTTTGTCAGATGCTTTTATCACATACAGAAATACAAGTGCAATCATATTATGAGTAACAAAAGCTTTTATTGACAGTTAGAATGAGGTAATGCAGCAAGTCAATATCTTTGCACAATCAATGCTTGCATTTTGTCACAATTTGTTAGTGTTTGTTTGTCCACCCGTCTCTTGATGATTGACCACAAGTTCTCAATGGGATTAAGATCTGAGGAGTTTCCAGGCCATAAACCCAAAATCTCCATGTTTTGTTCCCTGAGCCATTTAGTTATCACCATAGCTTTATGGCAAGGTACTCCATCATGCTGGAAAAGGCATTGCTGATCACCAAACTGCTCTTGGACGGTTGGGAGAAGTTGCTCTTGGAGGACATTCTGGTGCCATTCTTTATTCATGGATGTGTTTTTAGGCAAGACTGTGAAAGAGCCGATTCCCTTGGCTGAGAAGCCGCCCCACACATGAATGGTTGCAGGATGCTGTACAGTTGTCATGAGACAAGACTGGTGGTATCGCTCACCTTGTCTTTTCCGAACAAGCTGTTTCCAGATGTTCCAAACAATCAAAAAGGGGATTCATCAGAGAAAATGACTTTACCCCAGTCCTCAGCAGTCCACTCCCTGTACCTTTTGCAGAATATCAGTCTGTCCCTGATGTTTTTTCTGGAGAGAAGTGGATTCTTTGCTGCCCTCCTTGACACCAGACCTTGTTCCTAGAGTCTCATCCTCACAGTGCGTGCAGATGCACTCACACCTGCCAGGGACAGGGAGCGGGCAATGGAACAGGAGTGGGGTGGGGCAGCATTTTAACCCCTTAATGACCGCCCTATCGGGAATCTACGTCGGTCATTAAGGGTACTTCTTCTGACGCGTACGCCTTTCTACGGCACCGCGTCAGAAGAAGATTTAGGGACATCGGGTCAGTATAGTGCCGGTGTCGGGCTGTGATATCACAGCCCAGACCCGGCACTAACACCCGGGATCAGAAAAACTCTGATCCCGGGTGTTTAACCCCTTACACGCCGCGGTCAAGCATGACCGCGGCGTGCAAGTGTGTCCCCCGTGGATCGGACCCCCCCCGGTGTGCTTACCGGGGGATCTGATCCCTCCTGCCGCTGTCCCGGGTCCCGACGAGTGACCCGAGGCTGTCGGCTCCTCTTCTCGCCAGGTCCTGCCTTCCTGGCAGGACCCGGCTGTAAGTAACTGAGCATGCGCGGCATGCTCCGTTACTTACACTATACACTGCAATACAAGTTTATTGCAGTGTAGAGGCTTGAATAAGTGATCGGATGATCGCTTGTTCAAGCCAAAAGGTGGAAAATATGTGAAAGTAAAAAAAAAAAGATTAAATCATTTTATAATAATAATTAAATAAATAAATAAATAAAATAAAGTCCCATAATCTCCCCAGTTACACATATAATGCAAATACAGTATATAAAACACAAAAACACACGGAAAATGTACATATTTGGTATCACCGCGTCCGTATTAATCTGTACAATAAATCTAAATCAATATTGAACCCGCTCGGTAAACGATGAAAAAAAAACCTACGAAAAACTTCCAGTAATATACAATTTTTCATCAAACACCATCACAAAAAATGTTCTAAAAAGTGATAAAAAAAAGCTACATTCCCTAATATGATATGACTGAAAAGAACAACTCTTTTCACAAAAAATAAGCCCTCAACCAGGTCTGACAACATAAAAATACAGAAGTTATGGCCCTAAAAAGTTGTCTATAGTAAAAACAATGCGATATTCTCCATTATTGGTTTTGCTCAGGAAAATTGAGCAAAGATAAGAAAAACTATATAAATGAGGTATCACCGCAATCGTAGTGAACCAGAGAATAAAGATAAAATATTATTTTTACATTACGGTGAGCGGGGGGAAAAAAATGCTAAAAATCCAAAATAAAAATTGATGATTTTATTTGTGTCCCCCTTGAAATAGTTAATAAAATCTCATGAATAAGCTATAGACCCCCTAAATGAATCATCTATACATTGTATCTCATCCCGTAAAAAATAAGCCCTGATATGTTCGCATTACCAAAAAAAATAAAAATGTAAAGGTCGTACAATGTGACAATACAAATCTGCTGTGAATGGTGCCTCCATTCATTCTATACTTGGCCGTGCGCCCGTACAGAAGTTTACCACCACATATGGGGTATCAGCACTCGGGAAGCTGAGTTTTCCCTCAAAATGTGAGTTTTGGCAATTTTCATGAAAATGAGAAAAATCGCACCTAAAGTTCTGCACCTCATAACATACTAGAAAAGTGAGAGGATGCATAAAATATCATCCCAACATAAAGCAGACATTCCGTAAATGTAATTTATCAAGCTTTTTGGGTAGTTTTACTTCCTGTCTGGAAAGCAGAACATTTCAAACTTGGAAAATGAAGAATTTTTACAAACTTTTGCCCAATTTTCACTTTTTTTCATAACGAATCGCAAAACGTATCACTTAAATTTTATAACTAACATGAAGTACAATGTATCACGAGAAAACATTCTCAAAATCACCGGGATATGTTAAAGCGTTCCGAAGTTATAACCAATTATCGTGAGACATGTCACATTTGAAAACTCGAGTCTGGTCATTGAGCTGAAAACTAGTGTCGGTGATAAGGGGTTAATATTCGCCTTAGGCAGCAAATATGCTAGAATCAGCCCTGGATGTGAGACCATTATATAAAGGGGAGATGAGAGGGCCAAGACATGAAAGGGAGATGAGAGAGGCCACAATACAATGGAGAGATTACGGGGCCCCAATATGAGGGGGAGATGAGAGGTCACAATATGAGGAAGAGGTAAGAGGCCACAATTGTGAACATGGCAATAGGGCCATGGGCCACATTTATCCAAAAACAGTGGAACCTGCATAATGTGCAATTTGCCTGTGAAGTGTGCAGGGTGAGCCAGATACATGAAATGTGTTGCAAATACTTACATGGATGTAATGTGGGGTGCAGGGTGACATGTATGTAATGTGGGGTGCAGGGGGACATGGAAGTGATGTGGAGTGCAGGGGGACATGGATGTGATGTGGGGTGCAGGGGGACATGGATGTGATGAGGGGTGCAGGGTGAAATGGATGTAATGTGGGGATGTAGGGTGACATGGATGTAATGTGTGGGTGCAGGTTAACATGGATGTAATGTGGGGGTGCAGGGTGACATGGATGTAATGTGGGGGTGTGCAGGGTGACATGGATGTAATGTGGGGGTGCAGGGTGACATGGATGTAATGTGGGTGTGCAGGGTGACATGGATGTAATGTGGGGTGCAGGGTGACATGGATGTAATGTGGAGGTGCAGGTTAACATGGATGTAATGTGGGGGTGCAGGGTGACATGGATGTAATGTGTGGGTGCAGGTTAACATGGATGTAATGTGGGGGTGCAGGGTGACATGGATGTAATGTGGGGGTGTGCAGGGTGACATGGATGTAATGTGGGGGTGCAGGGTGACATGGATGTAATGTGGGTGTGCAGGGTGACATGGATGTAATGTGGGTGTACAGGGTGAAATGGATGTAATGTGGGGATGTAGGGTGACATGGATGTAATGTGGAGGTGCAGGGTGACATGGATGTAATGTGGAGGTGCAGGTTAACATGGATGTAATGTGGGGGTGCAGGGTGTCATGGATGTAATGTGGGTGTGCAGGGTGACATAGACGTAATGTGGGGGTGCAGGGTGACATGAATGTAATATGGGGTCCAGGTTGACATAGATCTAATGTGGCGGTGCAGGGTGACATGAATGTAATGTGGGGGGGCAGGGTGACATGGATGTAATGTGGGTGTGCAGGGTGACATAGACGTAATGTGGGGTCCAGGGTGACATAGATGTAATGTGGGTGTGCAGGGTGACATGAATGTAATGTGGGGGGGCAGGGTGACATGGATGTAATGTGGGGGTGCAGGGTGACATGGATGTAATGCGGGGTGCATGGTGACATGGATGTAATGTGGGGGTGCAGGGTGACATGGCTGTAATGTGGGGAGGCAGGGTGGCATGCAACTGTGGCTACTTGGGGTCAGCACTGGCTACTAGGGGCATCCCTGAGACTTCTGGCTAGTGGAGCATCATTGGCTTCCTGGGGGCAGCCCTGTGACTACTTGGGGACGAGACTATATCCACCATAGGAGAATAATTGTGATCTCTAGGGGAACAACAGAACACGATTGCATTTGTCATAAGAAGGTGGAGGAGATGATGATAAAATGAGAAACTCTTTGGGGGTCATTTACTAAGGGCCCGATTTGCATTTTCCTGACGTGTTACCCGAATATTTCCGATTTGCGCCGATTTCCCCTGAATTGCCCTGGGATTTTGGCGCATGCGATCGGATTGTGGCGCATCGGCGCTGGCATGCATGCAACGGAAATCGGGGGGCATGGCCGAACTAAAACCTGACGGATTCGGAAAAACCGCCACATTTTAAAAAAAATGTGTCGCGGAGCTTGCACTTACCTTCACTCAGCCCGGCTCTGTGTACTCCAGTGTGTTCCGATGCTCTTCAGCGCAGCAGCGCAGCAGCGCCACCTGGTGGACGGCGGAGGAACTGCCTTACTGAATCCTGGCCGGACCTGAATCCACCGCATGAGAACGCGCCGCTGGATCACGAATGGGCCGGGTAAGTAAATCTTCCCCTTTGTGTTTCTAAATCTGAGAGACCAGTACAGTGCAGCCAGTAAACCAGATCAGACCAGTCTAGTCAGACAGAGGAGAGCCAGCTGATTGCCTGAGCAGCTCTGAGGAGTTTAGTGACAGAAAAAGGGATATCATCCTACCTTCAAGGGTGATATCTGAAGTAACCCAGGACAAGCTGAAGAATCCTACTAGGACACAGCTATCTCCCAGCCTGCCCCTGCATCCAGGCTGGTGATCAATCCCTGCGGTTCTCTCTCTCCAAGGGCATCCCTGTAACCATTGTTAAGATTCGTTGGACACGTTATCCACTGTTCCTGTTGGTTCCAATAAAGAACTGTAGGTTGTTTTTAGACAATGTCTGCCTCCGCCTGATCCCTGCTACTACGGCTGTCACCATCACGGGCACCCTATCCACTACACAGGGACTCATACTCCAGACCCCAAGGGTTGCCCCAGGGAGAACCGCTATAGCAGCCTCTCCCTCCTCATTTCTTGCCAACACCACCCTGCTAGAGACCTGCCAGGCTGTAGGACAGCCCTCCGGTCCCCATACCAAGCACCGTGACACTAGGGTGCCTAGGCCGCAACCACCAGCCACTCCGTTATTCTGGGTCCCGGCTGTCTCCAGGCCCCAAGAAAAGGCTAGGCCCCGGTGGGGATGTTGCATAAACAGAGAAATACAAATGAAATATTTATACATTATGCTCATGTTTTAAGAGGGCTCATATTTAAAGAGGGCCTGTCAGGTCGATTTGGGATGCTTAACCAACTTTAGGTCCTTATGGACCTCCAATTAAGGGTCCCAGATCGACCTATACGAGGCTGTGGAAGAAAATGAAAAAAATATATATTTTGTACTTACCCAGATGGACTCATATCTCAAGATCCCACACCAGCGCCTCCTCTCGTCATGAGACAAGTGAAGCCGCCAGGATAATGCCCCGGCTTCTCGTATGCATATGCTTTGTACCTATGGCTCTTGTGCAGTAAAGCTGGGGTGTACTAGGCCAGCTTCACATGTCAGAACACACATGTGGTCATTCAGATTTACTGATCTGCTGCAGTTACATAAAGCAATTTTGCCACCAGTCTTTATCAGTGAGCTCATACACCTACTGACCAGGGGAGATTGCTGTAGGAAGCAAAACCTTCCCAATGTGATCTCAAAGTATCCTTTTTCCACATGAAAACTCAGAGGAGGTAATCTGGCCCAAAATATGCAATGAAAGGATACATCGACCATGGATTTTGGGAAATATTATAAGCCACATATGTGACCTGTACAGAAAGGCTTTCAAACTAGAGTCCCGTGCGCCTCTCTAGACCCTTTACAAGTCATATGAAGTGAAATTCTGCCTTTGAATTAAAAAAACATGAAGTTATTAGAAATGATGTGCAATAATCAGATCCCAGCCGGCCAAGCCAACAATGGCCCCTAATAGCAGGATAATACAAGAGAAACACAATAGTGCTCGAATTACTGGGCATCCATAACACAACACGCTTGCATTGGTTTGTAATGAAACATTAAATTTATGCACTTTTTATTTCTTTTAAAGAAAAAAATTATGGTAATATATTTGGGTACAGTTAGTCTAGAAGTGGGGGTATATGGTTGTGCAAAAGAACCTTAAAAAAAGTAGAAGAAAATTGCCACAAGCAACATAAGGAGAGGAATAAGTTCCTCCAGTTGGTGATCCCTCATAAAACAGACAACCTGAGCATAGTACTAAGACGCGTCCCAGTTGTACAGCAAGGAGCTATCCCACTTGTCCCAGCCGGGAGGAAAAGGGGAACAGGGTGAAGTGTCACAGGCTTTATTGAAAAATAACAACCACAAAAGGGAGGTAGGGGGGAAGGAGAGGATTGTGAGTCCTCTAGTTCCCGGATGCCTCAATCTGTGAAAAAGAGGCAAAGTCCCATGACTTCCTAAAAAAGTCCACAATCATTAAATGGCAAGGTCCACAAAAGAAACAAAAATGAGAAAGTGGGCTTGTCAGTCCTCTTCTTCAGTGTCCATCCTGCTGTCCAATGAGGCATAGTCTCTGAGCTGGCTCATGAAGCCGATGACAGTCCTGGATAGAGAAAGCTTCTCTGTGCAGGGTGAGGCGCCTCCTGGCATACCACAAGATGTCTTTGAAGCAGTTCATAAGACGCCAGGCATGCTGGATGGCCTCCACTGTGTGGGTGCCTTGGAGTAGTCCATAAAGAGCAGCATGTCATGGTCATGGTGTTCCTAGGGACAGAAAGATTGAGTTTGTGTTTCCAGGGCTTTCAACAGGCCCTGAGCAAAGGGGCATTCCCAGAACAAGTGCAATTATGTCTCCTCTGCAAAGGGACACCGGGGGAAGCTCTGGGTCTTGCTCAGGTTTGGGCTGTCATAAACAACCGGGTGGGGAGACCTCCTGAATGGCTATTCATGACAAGCCCTGGCGCAGTACTAGGGAGGGTTTCACTTGTCCCAGCCAAGCCCCTGCCACAGGGGAAGGAAAAAGAGGTGGTACATGGACATTCCAGAAGAGTCCCTTGCTGTTCTCAGAGTTCTTCAGACACAATCACAAACAAAAGAAATCCATTGCAGAGTGGGGATGTTGGGGATGCCCTTACCCACTTTAACGAGGCCCCTTGTACATAAGTGTCTGCTTTACTCTATCCATCTTGGAACCCCAAACAAACTTAAACATAGTCCCAGCCTTCCTGGATGACCTTCAGGAAGCCTTATGCATTATACAGGATTAAAACCAAACTGGTATATATACTCCAGAAGGGACAGATCTCCAACTGTAGATAGCACTGTTTCAACCTTGTTGGGTCTCTTCAGTACAGCGTAGGGAACTGGTTTGGCTGAGTGAGAGGCCTTTGACTAGGGACGGGATGTAAGTGTTCTCCTTACAGAGACTGCAAATTAAGATTGCCTTGTAGGTGTATGGAGACTTATAGGAATTGCCGCTCCACCAGGAGATGGAAAAATATGCAAATAGATTTTACAGGAAGGGATAAGGAAAATCATGCCTCTATTAGCTACCTAGTAAGGCGGCTCCCTTGATATCAAGCATGAGCGTCAGAAAAGCCTTATGATATCATGTGGGATTCAAACCAGACCAGTATATCTATTCCAGAAGGAACAGATTCCCAGCTGTAGACAGCACTCTTCATCCAGCGCTCTTCATCTGACTTTGGCGATCTAAAGTGAAAACATCGATAACATTAGTGAAAGGGGAAAGAACAGGTTTCGACTTCTAAAACTTAAAAACCAGATCTTAATTAAATACTTACATTTTTGGCAAGTTCAGGAAAACTTTAAAATATGCTGGACATTCTTCACATTTATTGCATGAGAAGGTCTGGGTAGTTTTTTGAGTGCTTGAGGGAAAAAAATCAAAGAGGTCAAACATGAATGAAGATGTCATACCATACCCGCTCACTGCATACACTGACCAGTTTGGTATTGCCAATTACCTGGTTTATAGTATAAACAGTGTGCAGTAGCTTTACCTAATGATGTACAAATGTACACAAAATGTGAGGACTTACCTCTCTGTACATTTTATACAGGGCTCTGAAGGTGCTGTTTTCTCCAGTCCACACTTAGTGCATAATACCACAGGAATCTTGCCAGCAAGATGATGGCTAGCAGGAAGATCCCGGCATAGACTGCATAGGCGATGGGGTTCTGGAGTGTTGCCAGGATGGTGTCCATGGTGGAGGGGCCTTGTTTAGTTGTTTCCTCCTCCTTCAACTGAGTTGGAGATTTTTCAACCAAAGCCCGCTGGAAATAGATGTCCATTATAGCTCTTTCTCTGACATCAGACTGTATCACTGTAAAAATAGAAGAAAAATAGAAGTAAATATGTGATATGGAGAATGTTATCAGTCATTGAGGTTTTTCAGGAGGAATTCTCTACAGTAAGAGCTTTGCAAAGGCAGGAAGGGCTCCTGATCTAGCACACACATAGAAGGCTGGGTACACATAGGGGGTCATTTACTAAGGGCCCGAATCGCGTTTTCCCGATGTGTTACCCGAATATTTCCGATTTGCGCCGAGTTTCCTTGAATTGCCCCGGGATTGTGGCGCACGGGTTTGGATTGTGTCGCGCGCGCACCAGCTTCCGTGCGCCACAAATAGGGGGCGTGGTTTTCGAGCAACCCGAATTATTCGGACAAGCCCCTGAATTTAAAAACCGAATTGTGTCGCATAAGGACCGCTTACCGTCACCTGGTCCAGCTCGGTGCATTCCGGCGCGATGAGTTTACTTTCAGCGCAGCAGCGCCACCTGGTGGACGGCGGAAGAACTACCTTATTAAATCCCGGCCGGACCCGAATCCAGAGCGGAGAAGCCGCCGCTGGAACGCGAATGGACCGGGTAAGTAAATGTGCCCCATAATGTTTTGTACCATATGTTGTAAGGACATCGAGGGGGAATTTTCTGCAGATGCGATATATGCTGGTCAGACAAAAGCAACAACCATGCCTCCATAAGTCAATGTATACTCTCAGCATATACGTCGGGAGCGTTCCCAATGTATGCACTGACCTATACAAAAAATGAGATGTGAACCAAGCCATAGTGACAGATAAGAGAGAGTGTATGAGAGTTAGAAAACTATAAGTCTTACCATCCAGGTAATGAAATTTGCGGAGGATGATGTCGTCGTCGTCATCTGTTACCTCACAGACGTAAGTCCCTCTATGGCTCATCCTCACAGGTTTTATGAGGAGAAAAAGTTGGTCCCCATGCTTTATATGCTTGAAGTAGCTGAGGTCAGCCACCCTGATCTAAAGGGAAAATGTTCATAACATTAGTGAGAGGGGAAGGAACAGGTTTCTAAAATGTTAAAAAAAATATATTAATTCAAACACTTACATTTTTGGCAAATTTCCAGGAAACTTTTGGATCTTCTGGAAGTGGAAATGACGCCCCACAGGGGATGGTGATCTGGTCCAGCTCACTTACACTCAAGGTCTCAACTGAAGGGAAAGTAACAGGAAATAAATAGTTAATAAGACAACATACAATACACTAACAATGTTATATGAGATAGAAATTGATAATAGATGTGATCTTACGGGGACAGGCCACGGGGACGTTACAATCCTCCTCAGCACATTTATTGCATGTGAAGGTGCGGGCAGCTTTCTGAAGGCCTGAGGGGAAAAAGTCATAGAGGTCACACATGTGAAAGACATAAGGACCCCAAATGTACATAATGAGGGGGGTCAAACAACTAACTTATACTGTGCAATGACATTACTCACCACATGGAGGTCTGCATTGTTCCGGTGGATGACCTAATGGAAGAAATTATATATATATATATAAATAATTATGGAGAATATAAAGGAAATGTTTAGTGTCTGTATCCAAGGATCTTTAGTCACTTACGTTCGACACGGTCTCTTACACCTTGCACATACTTTGCCATTGTAATGTCAAATTGATGTACCCAATCAGGTGGGGATACTAGAAGAAAGGAGATAGAAACAGAAAGAAATAGTCATTTACTGTTGACAATTTAAAAGACATTGAAAAATACTTAAGATTTTAAAACTTACAAGATTTGTCAATGGATTTTACGTCTTTCTCGAAGATTTTCAGGTATCCTTTTATGTAAGGTATTTCAGAAAACGCTGCAAGGAGAAGATAGGAGAGTTAGGAGAGATATTGTAGACATTGTATATACTCGAGTATAAGCCAAGGTACTTAATTGTGCCACAAAAAACTGGGAAAACATATTGACTCGGGTATAAGCATAGGGTGGAAAATGCAGCAAGTAACTCTCTAATAAAATGCCCAGCAGAGTTCCCCTTTAAAATTAAATATCCAGCAGACCCTCCTGTAAAATAAAATGTCCCACAGAGACCCCTTTATAAAAAAAAGTGGGGCCCGAGTGAGGCTTTTTCAGCATTAAAATTGTGCTGAAAACCTTGGCTTATACTCGAGTATGTATATGGTAAATCCCTAAATCCTGAGGTCACACACGTTCTATATATAAGACAAAGAAGCAATGAGAAAAGAGGATCTCAATTACCTATCGAGATGCTGTTGAGGGGCAGAAACCCAGCATGCAGCTTTTGCAGGCATCTTTCAGGGTCCATCTTGTGCAGAGAGACGGGACGATGACATATTTGATCTCTCTGCGCTGGTGTGGTGAAGCAGTGGAAGCAGGATCTTGCAACTTCCACTCCACCCAAGAGGAGAAAGAGCTGCAGCAGCAAATAACAGGAGTTAAAGTTTGCCATTATTTCCAATCACACAAACCCGTCAGCTAGAAAACCTAAAAACACAAAAAAACCTGAGATTATGACTTGGAGGAAACTGTGAAACCTGACAATGACAATGGATCCTATCTCCTCACTATATACAGGATTGGCCAAAATATAAAGGTATAACCCCTGGGACCACTTCATTGAAATGGAGCAGTACTTACAGTCTCGCATCGAGCTGATGAGTGACCTCTCTGTCATCCAGCACCTTCTTATATACCCCGATGCTGATGACATCACAATAGACACTTCTGATGACATCACAATGACTGTTCATGGTTCCGGCTGGTCACATATTATTATATGTTCTACATCTTACATAACACATTATGATATGTGGGGTACAATATGATATAAAAGGTTTATTATCAGCCTTCATGTTATAAAGCTACACTAACCTACCCCCCCCCCCCACACACACACGTAAGCACCCTAATCCTATAATATGTCATTTATAGATGTGGTCTCCCCTGGGTCCCAAAGAAACAATTCCCAAATAGACATACAGCAGGCCTAGAACAAGAATCTACAAGAAGGGTAGGCGCCTGCCTAGGATACAGTGGGAAACACTTTAATACCTGGGAATTACACTGTATTACTTGGGCCCAGATTGTCTCTTTCGGGCCCAGTGGAGACCACATCTTTATTCTAAGACCCTTGGACTTGCAGTAGAGCTTTCATCAGACAGATAGATACAATATTTCGTTGGTGTAGCTCATTTGTTACAAGATGTAAAACTTCAGGTCCCAGCTTCGCATGAAGTTGCAGAGATCTCCTATAAGAGGCTCCGGTATAAAGATGGATAGATGGGCTCTGAATTGTCTTATTACTGGTACAGGGCAATAGGGATCAATAACAGCTGAAGAATATGGGGTATGGGTGTGGGATGGGGCTCCTTATATATACATAAAGAGAGTTGGAGTCTACACTAAGGGTATACTGGGTGCAGGCCTATTACTAACTTCCATAGAACTACAAGTCACAGCATGCCTTAAAGTCAACTCTGTTGTTACAAGAGGCCCTTTCCTAGATCTGTAGATATAGAAGCTTTATATTGTTCTTATAATGGATCCAGTTATTCCTGATAGACAAGACATTATTTATAGATAAAGCCTAGAAAGACCTGGGTATATATGTGGGAGGGGGCACTTACTCAGCTACAGACATTGAAATGGAGCAGTACTTACAGTCTCGCATCCAGCTGATGAGTGACTGCTCTGTCATCCAGCACCTTCTTATATACCCCGATGCTGATGACATCACAATAGACACTTCTGATGACATCACAATGACTGTTCATGGTTCCGGCTGGTCACATGCCCATATTATTATATGTTCCACATCTTATATAGCACATTATGATATTTGCGGTACAATATGATATAAAACAGTGATGGCGAACGTTTTAGCAACCAAGTGCCCAAACTGCAACCCCAAACTCCCCTCTATTGCGAGGTGCCAACCAAAAATTAAAGCAGTAACTTAATGCTCCCTGTTCTTCAACAACAATCAATCATACTGACCTCCTGAGGACACCAACACAGTGGAAAGAAGGAAGGAAAATTTGCATCATTGTAGCTTCTTTCCAGTGTCCTTCGTACACAGAGAATCATGGGGCCAGCAGGAGGTCCTCCAATGATAAGCCGGCCCTGTCTACACATTCTCCCACTTTCTACAGTCCCAAATAGCCAAGTATCACATTAAAATATCACTGAAAGCAGCATCTTTTAAGTTGTTTGGAACTGCAGGAAAATTCTTTGAGTTCTGTCTGGTGTGCTGGGGCGATGGCCCGGGTGCCCACAGAAAGAGCTTGGAGTGCCACCTCTGGCACCAGTGCCATAGGTTCGCCACCACTGATATAAAAGGTTTATTATCCGCCTTCATGTTATAAAGCCACAATAACCTATTTTAGAGTCTCCATGGAAAACTTCTGCTACACCCCCCCCCCTTTTAAGCACCCAAATCCTATAATATGTCATTTATAGATGTGGTCACCCCTGGGCCCCAAAGAAACAATTCCCAAATAGACATATAGCAGGCCTAGAACAAGAATCTACAAGAAGGGTAGGCGCCTGCCTAGGATACAATGGGAAACACTTTAATACCTGGGAATTACACTGTATTACTTGGGCCCAGATTGTCTCTTTCGGGCCCAGTGGAGACCACATCTTTATTCTAACACCCTTGGACTTGCAGAAGAGCTTTCACCAGACAGATATATACAATATTTCGTTGGTGTAGCTCATTTCTTAAAAGATGTAAAACTGCAGGTCGCAGCTTCGCATGAAGTTGCAGAGATCTCCTATAAGAGGCTCCGGTATAAAGATGGATAGATGGGCTCTGAATTGTCTTATTACTGGTCCAGGGCAATAGGGATCAATAACAGCTGAAGAATATTGGGTATGGATGTGGGATGGGGCTCCTTATATATACATAAAGAGAGTCGGAGTCTACACTAAGGGTATACTGGGTGCAGGCCTATTACTAACTTCCATAGAACTACATAGCTACAGACATTGAAATGGAGCAGTACTTACAGTCTCGCATCCAGCTGATGAGTGACCTCTCTGTCATCCAGCACCTTCTTATATACCCCGATGCTGATGACATCACAATAGACACTTCTGATGACATCACAATGACTGTACATGGTCCTGGCTGGTCACATGACTGTAGGATGGGTTTTGAGTCTTACGTGGATCTTTTAGGGATAAGATCTTGTTAAGATATATAAAAGTGATGATGATGATGATGGAGATGAAATATACAGCACTAGGGGTGGAGATGCAAGTTAGATTCGTTCCAGAGATTCGTTGGGGCAGATTTACGTACCCGGTCCGTTCGCGATCCAGCGGCGCGTTCTCTGCAGTGGATTCGGGTCCGGCCGGGATTCACTAAGGTAGTTCCTCCGCTGTCCACCAGGTGGGGCTGCTGCGCTGAAGTTCCCCGGAGGCGCACTGGAATGCCCTGAAATTCACCGGCCAATACCTTCCTTGGTTGAACTTGATGGACAATTGTCTTTTTTCAACCGTAGAAACTATGAAACTATGAAACTAGTGAAGGTAAGTGTCATTTTCGCAACACATTTTTTGTTTTAAATGCGGCGGTTTTTCCGAAACCGTCGTCGGGTTTTCGTTCGGCCACGCCCCCGATTTCCGTTGCATGCATGCCAGCGCCGATGCGCCACAATCCGATCGCGTGCGCCAAAATCCCGGGGCAATTTAGGGAAAATCGGCGCAAATTGGAAATATTCGGTTAACACGTCGGGAAAACGCGAATCGGGCCCTTAGTAAATGATCCCCGTTGAGTCCATATGGGCACATGGTATTTAACTTGTATATCCAGAAGTTCTCTCTTTTGATGAGCTGTGATGGACGGTCTGGGTGATCCTTAGGGATCTGTTCGATGGGAAGGAGGGAGAGGTGGTTAATATCGTTACTGTGGGGTTGGTGACAGTGTCGTGAGACACTGTGGAGTTGAAAGCCAATCTTGGGTGTTCTTTCTTTCACTTAACGTTTGTGTTGTTCTGCCTACATACTGAAATGGAAATGGACATTGGAGAAGGTAAATGACATAATCTGATGAACAATTAAGAAAGTTGGCAATTTCAAAAGTTTCTCCTGTGGCGGTGCAGCGGCACTAGATGCCTCACATGCGATATTATACTACACCGCACACAATCTTTCCGCTCCACCGCCACAGGAGAAACCTTCGAAACTGTCAAATTTCTTAATGGCTGCTCATGGCTGAATGTTGAAATCACATTCTAAGCCATCTCAGCATTATATCTCCTTTGCTACCCGGCTGGCTTAAAAGTTTATGCCCATTTAAAATCAATTTTAATATGTTATGAACATACTTTATTTAAAAATTCCGGTTTGTAAAAAAAAAAAATAGAAATGTCTGCAAATTGCTCCTCAGGAATGAGGTTTCTTAACTGTTGTCAAGGCAGATCCATTTACCAGGCTGAAGAAGGGGCTCTTTCTCCTCTCTGTGTACACATCTCTGAGCATTGAGTGTTAACCCCTTTTGCTATCTCACTGACAGGGGAAGGATGTGACTGTCCATCACAGCTGCTGTAGCTTAACCCTCAGCAGCCCAAAAAAGGTCAACAGGATACAGACAGATGTAGTGGAAATCAATTAAGACAGCCAGGAGTGAAGTAAGGCAGTGTTCAGTCTAGTGCAGGGCTGTTCAGAATGCAAATGAAGCACAAGATCACAGTCTGCACTATCACACTAGCAAGTTACAGTGTTCATTTATTGACATGCTAAAAATAAGTTTTCATACAATCTCTAATTTATATTAAGAATATTGCCGGCTCAGTCATCATTATATACAGGGATTCCATTGTCTGGAAACTCTTTTGGAAATACAGCTTAAAACTGTCAGTCCATTTTTTGGGTAGAAGTATCATGTTATGACAGGTTATGGGGGATAATCTACAGTCATGGCCATAAGTTTTGAGAATGACACAAATATTATATTTTCACATAATCTGTTGCCCTCTGGTTTTTATGTGTGTTTGTCAGATGCTTTTATCACATACAGAAATGCAAGTGCAATCATATTATGAGTAACAAAAGCTTTTATTGACAGTTAGAATAAGTTAATGCAGCAAGTCAATATTCTTGCACAATCAATGCTTGCATTTTGTTACAATTTGTTGGTTTTTGTTTGTCCACCCGTCTCTTGATGATTGACCACAAGTTCTCAATGGGATTAAGATCTGGTAAGTTTACAGACCATGGACCCAAAATCTCCATGTTTTGTTCCCTGAGCCATTTAGTTATCACCTTAGCTTTATGTCAAGGTGCTCCATCATGCTAGAAAAGGCATTGTTGATTACTAAACTGCTCTTGGACGGTTGGGAGAAGTTGCTCTTGGAGGACATTCTGGTACCATTCTTTATTCATGGATGTGTTTTTAGGCAAGACTGTGAGAGAGACGATTCCCTTGGCTGAGAAGCCGCCCTACCCATGAATGGTTGCAGGATGCTTTACATTTGGCATGAGACAAGACTGGTGGTATCGCTCACCTTGTCTTTTCTGAACAAGCTATTTTCCATATGTTCCAAACAATCGGAAAGGGGATTCATCAGAGAAAATGACTTTACCCCAGTCCTCAGAAGTCCACTCCCTGTACCTTTTGCAGTATATCAGTCTGTCCCTGATGTTTTTTCTGGAGAGAAGTGGATTCTTTGCTGCCCTCCTTGACACCAGGCCTTGTTCCTAGAGTCTCCTCCTCACAGTGCGTGCAGATGCACTCACACCTGCCTGCTGCCATTCCTGAGCAAGCTCTGCACTGCTGGTAGCCCGATCCCGAAGCTGAAACACTTTTAAGAGACGGTCCTAGCACTTGCTGTTCCTTCTTTGGTGCCCTGGAGCCTTTTTGGCAACAATGGAACCTCTATCTTTGAATTCTTTGATTATGTGATAGATTGTTGACTGAGGTGCAATCTTTCTAGCTGCGATACTCTTCCCTGTTAGGCCAGTTTTGTGCAGTGCAATGATGACTGCACGTGTTTCTTTAGAGATAACCATGGTTAACAGAAGAGAAACAATGATGCCAAGCACCAGCCTCCTTTTAAAGTGTCCAGTGGTGTGATTCTTACTTAATCATGACAGATTGATCTCCAGCCCTGTTCTCATCAACACCCACACCTGTGTTAATGGAGCAATCACTGAAATGATGTTAGCCGCTCCTTTTAACCCCTTAACGCCGAAGCCACTTTTCACCTTCCTGACACTGCCCATTTTTTAAAATCTTCCCTGTGTCACTATAAGTGCTTATAACTTCGGAACTAGAGATGAGCGAACATACCCGTCCGAGCTTGATGCTCGTTCGAGCATTAGCGTACTCGAAACTGCTCGTTGCTCGGACGAATACTTCGCCCGCTCGAGAGAATGGCATCTCCCGCCGTTTTGCTTTTTGGCGGCCAGAAACAGAGCCAATCACAAGCCAGGAGACTCTGCACTCCACCCAGCATGACGTGGTACTTTTACACGTCGATAGCAGTGGTTGGCTGGCCAGATCAGGTGACCCTGGAATAGACTAGCCCCTGCCCGCGCTGCTCGGATCATTCTGTGTCTGGATGCCGCTAGGGAGAGAGCTGCTGCTGGTCAGGGAAAGCGTTAGGGTGTTCTATTAGAATAGTGTTAGGCAGGAGTGATTCTACAAGAACCCAACAGCCCTTCTTAGGGCTACAATAACGTTATACATTTTTTTTTTATTTGCTTGTGGCTGGGCTTGCTGGCACATAATAGTGCAGCTAGTACCATATTGTGAGGAGTTTGCAGGGGGACTTGCTACCGTTGTGTTTAGCTCTTAGTGACACGCATATCCACCTCAAACACCGAAGTGGGACAATTTATTAGGGGTTTGATTAGAATTAGGCAGAGTCTGCTGATTTATTTATTTTTTACCTTTATTTCATTTTATAGCTCAAACTCATCTTGCAAAGCAGTGTGTTTTCATTGTAGGCTACAAAATAGCCATAGGAGAACCCCAACAGCTTACTTAGGCTTACAATAGCGTTATATTTTCCTTTTTTTTGTTTGCTTGTGGCTGGGCTTGCTGGCATTAGTAGTGCAGCTAGTACCATATTGTGAGGAATTTGCTGGGAGACCTGCGACCGTTGTGTTTAGCTCTTAGTGACACGCATATCCACCTCAAACACCGAAGTGGGACAATTTATTAGGGGTTTGATTAGAATTAGGCAGAGTCTGCTGATTTTTTTTTTTTTTTTACCTTTATTTCATTTTATAGCTCAAACTCATCTTGCAAAGCAGTGTGCTTTCATTGTAGGCTACAAAATAGCCATAGGAGAACCCCAACGGCTTACTTAGGCCTACAATAGCGTTATATTTTCCTTTTTTTTTGTTTGCTTGTGGCTGGGCTTGCTGGCATTAGTAGTGCAGCTAGTACCATATTGTGAGGAATTTGCTGGGAGACCTGCGACCGTTGTGTTTAGCTCTTAGTGACACGCATATCCACCTCAAACACCGAAGTGGGACAATTTATTAGGGGTTTTATTAGAATTAGGCAGAGTCTGCTGATTTATTTTTTTTACCTTTATTTCATTTTATAGCTCAAAGTCATCAGGCACAGCACAAAATCCAGTTGTGTGCTGTCAGTGTAGGTTAGAAACTAGCCATAGCAATAGGATAGCATCGTTTTGTTTACACTTAAAGTTTACACTTTAATTTGGAAAATGTTTAACCCGAGGGCTAGGGGTAGAGGACGAGGGCGTGGACGTGGGCGTCCAACAACTGCAGGGGTCAGAGGCCGTGGTCCTGGGCGGGGTGAGACACCACCTGCTGATGAGGGAGCAGGGGAACGCCGCAGAGCTACACTCCCTAGGTTCATCATGTCTCAAGTTACTGGGACTCGTGGTAGAGCACTGTTGAGGCCAGAACAGTCCGAAGAGGTGATGTCGTGGATTGCGGACAATGCTTCTAGCCATTTGTCCACCAGTCAGTCTTCCACGCAGTCCACCCATGTCACCGAAATCAGCACTCCTCCAGCTCCTCCACCTCAGCCTCCTTCCCCCCAGTCTGCCCCCTCCCAGCAAAATTTGGCATTTGAACCGGCATACTCTGAGGAACTGTTTTCTGGACCCTTCCCACAGTCACAAACCACTTGTCCGGTTGCTGCTGAGCAATTTTCCGATGCCCAGGTTTTCCACCAGTCGCAGTCTGTGGGTGATGATGACATTATTAACGTAGTGGAAGAAGTGTGTAAAGAGGTGTCGGACGATGAGGAGACACGGTTGTCAGACAGTGGTGAAGTTGTTGTCAGGGCAGGAAGTCCGAGGGGGGAGCAGACTGAGGGATCAGAGGATGATGAGGTGACAGACCCAAGCTGGGTTGATAGGCCGGGTGAACACAGTGCTTCTGAGACGGAGGCGAGTCCTATAGCAGAACAGGTTGGAAGAGGCAGTGGTGGGGCCAGACGGAGAGGCAGGGCCAGAGCTGGTGCATTATCGCCAAATGTTGCCCGTAGTCAAGCTCCCGTGGCGAGGGCTAGATTTTCAGAAGTCTGGAGGTTCTTTAAAGAAACACCAGATGATCGACGGACTGTGGTGTGCAACCTTTGCCAAACCAGGATCAGCAGGGGTTCCACCACTACTAGCTTAACTACCACCAGTATGCGCAGGCATATGAATGCTAAACACCCCACTCAATGGCACCAAGCCCGTTCACCTCCGGCTGGGCACACCACTGCTCCTTCCCCTGTATCATCTGCTAGTCAGCCCCCTGCCCAGGACCACGGCCCAAACACCTCCTGTGCGAAAACCCCATCTTCGCCTCCACGATCCTCCACAGCATCCACCAGCGTTCAGCTCTCCATAACCCAGATGCTGGAGCGCAAAAGGAAGTATAGCTCAACCCACCCACCCACCCACACGCCCAAGCCCTCAATGTCCACATCTCCAAGTTGCTTAGCCTGGAGATGCTGCCCTATAGGCTGGTAGAGACCGAGGCCTTTCGAAACCTCATGGCGGCGGCCGCCCCTCGGTATTCGGTCCCCAGCCGCCACTACTTTTCCCGATGTGCCGTCCCAGCCCTGCACAAGCACGTGTCAGAGAACATCATCCGTGCCCTGACCAACGCCGTTTCTGACAAGGTCCACCTGACCACGGACACGTTGACGAGTGCTGCCGGGCAGGGCCACTATATATCGCTGACGGCACATTGGGTTAACTTGGTGGAGGCTGGGACCGAGTCTGACCCTGGGGCTGCTCATATACTGCCGACGCCGAGGATTGCGGGGCCTACCTCGGTCCAGGTCTCAAAGGCCTACTATGCCTCCTCCTCCTCCCACCCCTCCTCCACCTCCTCCTCCTCCGAATTACCATCCGTGGGCATGGCGCCATCAGTCGGTAGCTCTAGGCACAGCAGCAGTGCCATCGCTAAGCGACAGCAGGCGGTGCTCAAACTGCTGAGCCTAGGCGATAAAAGGCACACCGCCCAAGAGCTATTACAGGGCATCACGGCGCAGACTGATCTGTGGCTGGCACCGCTGAACCTGAAGCCAGGCATGGTTGTGTGTGACGACGGCCGTAACGTGGTGGCGGCTCTGCAACTCGGCAGACTGACACATGTGCCATGCCTGGCCCATGTGTTAAATCTCATAATTCAGAGTTTCCTCAAGACATACCCCAATCTGTCTGATTTGCTCACGAAGGTGCGCCGCATCTGTGCGCATTTCAGGAAGTCCAGCACAGATGCTGCCACTCTCAGGGCAGCGCCGCCTCCAACTGCCCGCTCACCGACTGTTGTGCGACGTGCCCACGAGGTGGAATTCAACATTAACCATGTTATCCAGAGTTTACCAGCAGCGCAGAGCGATTGTAGACTGCCAGATGTCAACTTCCACCAGAACTGGTAGTCAGGTCAGTCAGCTTCCTCAAGTCTACAATGAGGAGTGGACGTGGATGTCTGATATCTGTCAGGTGCTGAGTAACTTTGAGGAGTCAACACAGATGGTCAGTGGCGATGCCGCCATCATCAGCCTCACCATCCCGCTGCTTGGCCTGTTGAAAAACTCTCTGGTCAGCATGAAGTCGGAAGCTTTGCGCTCGTCACAAGAGACGGGGGAAGAAGATTCCCTTGTTGATAGCCAAAGCACCCTTAGGTCTGTTTCTCAGCGCATATCGGAGGAGGTGGAGGAGGATGAGGAGGAAGAGGAGGAGAATGTTGGCGAGACAGAAGAGGGGACCATTGTTCAGTCCTTCACTGTTCAGTGTGTATGGGCACAAGAAGAGGAGTTGGAGGAGTTGGAGGAGGAGGAAATGGGCAGTCAGGCCAGTGAGGGGAGTGAATTCTTGCGCATGTCACCCCAGCAAGACACTGTCACCTGTCCCCAGTCTCGGCAGAGTAGGGCTGATCTTTACAGAAAGATGGTGAGGGAGTACGTAGCTGACCATACCATCGTCCTAAATGATCACACAGCTCCCTACAACTACTGGGTTTCAAAGCTGGACATGTGGCACGAACTGGCGCTGTACGCCTTGGAGGTTCTTGCCTGCCCTGCCGCTACCGTGTTGTCCGAGCGGGTTTTCAGTGCAGCTGGTGGCATCATCACCGATAAGCGTACACGCCTGTCGACTGACAGCGCTGACAGGCTGACGCTTATCAAGATGAATAAAGCCTGGATTTCTCCGGATTTTCATTCTCCACCAGGTGAAAGAAGCTCAACCTGAATAATGTATGCACTCCTCCTCCTCATTGTCCTCCTTCTCCTCCTCTTTGTACACTAAAGCATAGGAAACTGGCTATTTTTTTGCCAGGGCCAACTGGCTCTAGCTATAGTACTCTATGTATTAAATTTTTCTGGAGGGCCACCTACCCGGTCCTCTGTTTTAAGCAATTTTTGGGAGTGCCACATACAGGCACTCAATCTATTTAATTTTTCTGGAGGACCACCTACCTGCTCCTCTGGTTTGAAAACTTTTTTGGACTGCCACATACAGACACTCAATTTATTTAATTTTTCTGGAGGACCACCTACCTGCTCCTCTGGTTTGAAAACTTTTTTGGACTGCCACATACAGGCACTATCCAAATTAAATTGTCTCCATAGCAGCCTCCACATGTCGTCTTTCTAGCTGGCTCCACACGTTGTCTCCATTGCTACCTCCACACGTCATCGCCATAGCTGCCTCCAAAAGTCGTCCATATAGCTGCCTCCATACATTGTCTCCTTATCAAACGAACTGTGTCAGGCAGAATTTTGGGTTGTTTTCATGGATTCCACAACAAACTTGTTAACTTTGTCGCCACCCTGCTTTGTAATCCACAAAATATACTGGCAAACTTTTATCATTTACCGATATTATTTCAGCGCTTCTTGCGCATCTGTTTACATTCCCCTCACCCCCCATATCCCAAACTTATAAGAACGCTACTACACTTGATCTTATACAAAAGGTTCTTAGAAGTGCTGTTTGGGGAGTAGCCTAGAGACAGGGGCTTGGATTGGCGAAAGCTCGCCTGGCAGCAGAGCGCCAGCTCCATCTCAAGATCCAACTAACATAGTTTTAACTGCAGAACCTTTAATCTACTACTAGTTCACTGCCTCCATACATCGTCCCCTTATCAAACGAGCTGTGTCGGGCAGAATTTTGGGTTGTTTTCATGGTTTCCACATCAAACTTGTTAACTTTGTCGCCACCCTGCTGTGTAATCCACAAAATATACTGGCAAACTTTTATCATTTACCAATATTATTTCAGCGCTTCTTGCGCATCTGTTTACATTCCCCTCACCCGCCATATCCTAAACTTATAAGAACGCTACTACACTTGATCTTATACAAAAGGTTCTTAGAAGTGCTGTTTGGGGAGTAGCCTAGAGACAGTGGCTTGGATTGGCGAAAGCTCGCCTGGCAGCGGAGCGCCAGCTCCATCTCAAGATCCAACTAACATAGTTTTAACTGCAGCACCTTTAATCTACTACTAGTTCACTGCCTCCATACATCGTCCCCTTATCAAACGAGCTGTGTCAGGCAGAATTTTCAGGTGTTTCACCAGATACATAGTGGAACTCGGCCCATCTGTCGCCGCCATGCTGGAGACCTGAAGTTGCAATCATAGCAGCGCAATATGGATGCCCCATACTGTCGCTCTTAATCATGGAACCATTTCCGTAAAAACAATTAAAAATAGAACCACTATGCTATTCCATTATTCCTAGGTGAAATATTCAAACAACCCGGCCTGCTTTAAAAATTATAATTTTTTCAAAGTAAACGCTTCTGGCCCCAGGCCCATTTTGGGTGGGGAGGAGCCGAGAGACAGGGGCTTGGACAGGCGAAAGCTCGCCTGGCAGTGGACCGCCAGCTCCATCCCAAGATTAGGCTGCCTCAGAGGCATCCATGCATGCTGCCCCTGCTGTTTCCTGTCCATTTTGCCTCCACGATCCTCCACAGCGTCCACCAATGTCTCATTTCAACTCTCTATACCCCAGACGCTGGAGCACGAGAGGATATGCAGCACATCATCCCCTTATCAAACGAGCTGTGTCAGGCAGAATTTTCAGGTGTTTCACCAGATACATAGTGGAACTCGGCCCATCTGTCGCCGCCATGCTGGAGACCTGAAGTTGCAATCATAGCAGCGCAATATGAATGCCCCATACTGTCACTCTTAATCATGGAAGTTGTCTCCATGGCTGCCTCCACATGTCGTCCCCTTATCAAAAGAGCTGTGTCAGGCTCATTTTTCGGGTGTTTCACCAGATACGTTACGGAACTTGGTCACTATGTCACCACCATGCTGTGTTATCGACTAAATATACCGTCAACCTTTTGTTCACATAGGAAATCATTTCACCTCCTTTGGTGAAACCTGAGTCCATTTAGGGTATGTCGCCATGAGACTCTCTAGCCTGCCACTGCTGCCGCTGCCTCTGCATGCCGTCCCCTATAGTGTCAGGGTCAATTATTGCATGTTTTAGATGCTATCTAGCCTCATTCGGTCACTCTGTCATGGCCATGCTGTTGCCCATAATTTTGGCATAATGGTGCGATTAAGCAGCCTCAGAGGCATCCATGCATGCTGCCCCTGCTGTTTCCTGTCCATTTCCGTGGTGTTT
The DNA here is from genome assembly GCF_040894005.1 of Engystomops pustulosus. Taxonomy (NCBI): domain Eukaryota; kingdom Metazoa; phylum Chordata; class Amphibia; order Anura; family Leptodactylidae; genus Engystomops; species Engystomops pustulosus. Next base: position 176,368,036 of record NC_092415.1, on the reverse strand, counting down.
CCATCCTTTTCTGAGGTTCCCAGGTGTTTGGCCAAGCTTCCCTGTGCAGAGCCTTGGTCCCCTTGAAAAATGCTCGCGTCTCCCATTGACTTCAATGGGGCTCGTTATTCGAGACGAGCACTCGAGCATCGGGAAAAGTTCGTCTCGAATAACGAGTACCCGAGCATTTTAGTGCTCGCTCATCTCTATTCGGAACGCTTTAACATATCGAAGTGATTTTGAAATTGTTTTGTATTTCATGTTAGTTAGAAAAATTTTGGTGGTATGTTTTGCGTTTATTTATGAAAAAAACATATTTTGTGAAAATTTGGAAAAAGTCTCGATTTTTTAAATTGAAATTGTTCTACTTTTTCCATACGTAGTCATAACTGCAAAAAACTTGATAACTAACATTAATTGAATGTCTGCTTTATGTATCCATAGTTTTTTATGCATTCTCTCATTTTTGTAAGATGTTATGGGGCTTTGAACTTTTGGTACGATTTCTCAAATTTTCATAAAAAACACAAAATCACGCTTTTGTAGGACCTGCTTATATTTCAAGTCACTTTAAGAGGCCTAAAAGTAATACCCCATAAATTGCCCCATTATAAAAACTACATCCCTTAATGTATGTAAAACAACTTTCATGAAGTTCGTTAACCCAAAACAAAATCGGATGCAATTTTGTAAATTACATTTTTTTGGCTAAATGAATGTGTTTTTCAAAAAATTTACAAATTCTCAGTGGATAAAATACCAAAAAGGTCCACAAAGTTTGATACCCAATTTGTCCTGAGTGTAACAATACCCTATATGTGCAATCAAAAAAAAGGTAGGAACTTTGCACAGCAGGATACTAAACCATGTAAAGATAATAGTCGACACACTCAAAGCGAACAGTCAAAACAAGAAGTAGTGTGTCACTGACATAGTTGGTTCAAAAAGACATGAAAATTTTATTAACATCCGACACTGAACACAGACATAAATATAAAATCAATTAAAATTGCACCAAAGTACATACAATTGTCTACCATGTTGTATGCACTATGATCGGTGCAAAAACAAAACACCTCCTGAATGGGAGTCATCCACCCAAACCACTCCTAAACAATGAGAAAACACGTATAAAGTGCAAGTACATCTGTCAAGCTGCCATAAAAGTGAGAGCTAAGTAAGTTAATGCCAAAAAGGTGAATAAAGTAAAAAACCCTAAAGTCGATTGAGGTAGTGGAGGCAAAACCCTAGTGTATATGACAAGTAACCTGGCAGGCAAACCAGTAAGATGGCAGCATACAAACGGGGTGGTGGAGTAGTCAGGAGGTGGAGGGCTCCCCACGCGTTACGTCTCCAACTGGAGACTTCCTCAGGGGTAAAAATGCCCCCTGTGTTGCCAGGCTCCCCTTATATACCCCCCATATTGCACTCACCATCAGCTGTTAGGGCGGGCGTTTGAGTCAGACGCCATACCCATCAAGCGCTGGAAGTGTCCGGGTGGGCCACGCAACTCCAGCCGACAATCAATACATGCCCATGCGCATACGGAATCACTCTGAAAACCGGAAGTGACGAATGTCACGTGATCGCAGTAAGTATTGTTGCTAAGTGACCAGACGCTACGATGTAGCGCTGGGTTGATCGCATGGGATAGATGACGAAACATGAAAAAGGGGGATGTGTAGTCAATCGGCAACATCCACATGAAAATTTTTTTTTTTTTAACCCCTTAAGGACGCAGCCATTTTACAGCTTAAGGCTCAGCCCGATTTTTTGGATTCTGACTTGCTTCGCTTTATATGGTTATAACTTTTGAACACTGTTACTTATCAAAACGATTCTGAGATTGTTTTTTCCCCACATGTTGTACTTCATTTTAGTCGTAAATTTTGGCTGATAAGTTTTGCGTTTATTTACAAAAAAAAGAAAATATGATAAATTTTTTGAAAAATTTGCCATTTTCGAAATTCTAAATCATTGCGTTTTCAGGCAGATCGATTTACCAGCTAAATAAGTTGCTGAATAACATTTCCCATTTGTCTACTTTACATTTTCATAATTTCTGAAATGTCTGGATAATTTATTTTGACGTCACGCGGCTTACAAATAGAATAGCGCTTTTCCGGATTTTCAGAATTGACTATTTTGGGGATAAATACAGTTTTGAATGAAATTTTACATATTTAGCATCAAAACCCCCTATATAATCTACCCATTTTCAAATCTGCACCCCTCAAACTATCAGAAACAGCTTTTACGAAGATTGTTAACCCCTTGAGATCTTCATAGTAATTGAATCAATATGGAGGTGAAATTTAGAATGGTCAAATTGTTCCCTTATACGTTCATTTAGCACTAAAATTTACACATTTCCAAAATATAAAAAGAGAAAACCCACCATACAATTTGTTCTGCAATTTCTCCTGAGTACAAAGACCCCCCACATGTGGCTGTGACTTGTTTTATGGGCGCACAGCAAGGCGCAGAAGGGAAGGAGGGCGCTGCAGCTGCCAGGATTTTAGTTTCCTCATTGGCCTCTTTTGAAGGCTATAAAATTTTCGCTTTTTCGTTATTTGGGCCATGTGATGGCATTTTTTTTGCGGGATGAGATGCTTTTTCCATTGTTACCATTTTGGGGTTGGTATCACCTATTGTTGAAAATTTAGGAACTTTTTTTGAGGGCAGGAGTAGAAAAGCATCAATTCTGTACTGGATTTTTGACTTTTTTTTTTTTTGGTGTTCACCGTATAGACTAATAATCATGTTAGCTTTATTCTATGGGTTGATACGATTACGGGGATACCAGACATGAATATATTTTCTTACGTTTTACTAAATTTGTCAAACAAAACCCTAATGTGGGGAAAAATCTATAATTTTTGTATTGCCATCTTCCAAGTGGCATAACTTTGTTACGTTTTTGGCTACGGAGCTGGTTGATGGCTTGTTTTTTGCGGGACATGTTGTACTTTGCACCAGTATCATGTCTGAGTACATATGGTTTTTTGGTCGCATTTTATAGCATTTTTTGTGGGATTGAAAAGGTAAAAATCATAATTTTTGGAGGGTTTATAACAGTTTTTTTTTACGGCGTTTATCGTGGGGGTTCAATAATGATTTACTTTTATTCTACGGGTTGTTACGGACGCGGTGATACTATATATGTGAGGTTTGTGTTATGATTTAGACTTTTTTTTTGAGTTATATGTCTCTTTATATGTTTTGGGGGTTTGGGGCATTTTTAGTGATTTATGACTTTATTTTTTTATTGAATAACTTTTTTACTTTTATACCATGGGATATGAACAAGCAATCATCTGATTGCTTGTTCATGATAATATTCTGCAATACTGATGTATTGCAGAGTATTATCAGTGTCAGCCTATACACTTGCATAGGCTGGCACTTTGCCAGTAAGATGACGTCACAGACGCCATCTTACTGGCAATTCTTGCTAGTAACTCTGGGGTCCAGATCGGACCCCAGAGTTACTATAGCAACGATCGGCGCCCCCCGAAAACGGTTCGGGGGGGGGCGATCGTGGGGGAGAGACCCCCCAGATACTTGTTAGATGCCGCGGTCGCGCTGACCGCGGCATCTAACGGGTTAAGCACCCGCGATCGGAGACAACTCCGATCGCGGGTGTTACACTGGGGTGCCGGCTATTAGTTACAGCCGGCACCCCGTGTTTCCCGATGCCGGTTCGGCTCTAATCCAGAGCCGAGCCGGCATAAGCGCCGTGGCGGATATATCCGCCACTGAGCGCTAAGTCACTGAAGGGGTTAAAGGAAAGAAAATACTATTATATAGAATCCAATCATAAGAGAAGTCCCCATCTAAGCCCAACAAGATTGTTGAAGTGAGTAGTATATAATATCCATTTATTAGAAACAAGAGGTAATTAGTGCAACAAGTGAATTCAAGTGCTAGAGTAAAATGTAGTAGTGGCGTGGCCCACCCGGACACATCCGGCGCTTGATGGGTATGGCGTCTGACTTAAACGCCCGCCCTAACAGCTGATGGTGAGTGCAATATGGGGGGTATATAAGGGGAGCCTGGCAACACAGGGGGCATATTTACCCCTGAGGAAGTCTCCAGTTAGAGACGTAACGCGTGGGGAGCCCTCCACCATCTGACTACTCCACCACCCCGTTTGTATGCTGCCATCTTACTGGTTTGCCTGCCAGGTTACTTGTCATATACACTAGGGTTTTGCCTCCACTACCTCAATCGACTTAAGGTTTTTTTACTTTATTCACCTTGTTGGCATTAACTTACTTAGCTCTCACTTTTATGGCAGCTTGACAGATGTACTTGCACTTTATACGTGTTTTCTCATTGTTTAGGGGTGGTTTGGGTGGATGACACACATTCAGGAGGTGTTTTGTTTTTGCAACGATCATAGTGCATACAACATGGTAGACAATTGTATGTACTTTGGTACAATTTTAATTGATTTTATATTTATGTCTGTGTTCAGTGTCGGATGTTAATAAAATTTTCATGTCTTTTTGAACCAACTATGTCAGTGACACACTACTTTGTTCTTGTTTTGAATACCCCATATGTGGTGGTAACCTGCTGTATGGGCACACACCAGGGCATTGAAGGGAAGCTGCGCCATTCAGAGCAGATTATGCATTGTCCCTTTTTATTGGCTATACAATCTTTATTTTTTGGGAAATAACTTGGTGGCCAACTATGTATGCACAATACTACCAGGGGCCATAAATACCGAGCAGCAATGAGATGGAAGTCATATACATAACACCAGACCCAATACACAGGGAGGGGAGGGGCAATAACCTGCATCCCTCATGGTCAGTGACTAAGATGGAGGCCACATACACTGATATACAGAGACGATGATAACATTATAAGTGGTTGTTATAGGAAAGGTTAGCTCCATGTTTCATGTGATCTATGCTCTCTGTCTCCTTCCCAACCTGCTCCTCTCTCACCAGTGTGTGACACATGTGACCTCCTTATAGAGAGGACGGTAATGGTGACATCTATGCTCAGCCTAGGTAATTGAGCAGCGGTAGATTCTGCCTGGATAGGCAAGGGTTAAAGCAATGCTATGTTATCATCCAATGATGTTCCACTGTTTGTAACTGGAGTGTGATTGGAGAAGGAGACCACCTGACTAGGGAGGAACTAAATCCTTAGTCAAGGGAGGAGTTAAGTCAGTCAGAGCTGAGAGAGACTTCCAGAAGCTTCTGACAGGGAAGCATCTTTGAGAGCATCTGCTCTGCTCACAGGCCTCCTAGGCCTCAGCTCATCAACCTGACACAGAGTGATACACAAACAGGACAAAGCTGCAGCTTCCAGGATTGGACACAGCTACATCCCAGCCTGCCCCTGCAACCAGGCTGGTGAGACAACTTCTGAGGTTCCTCTCCAAAATCACTCCAGTACTGCATTTGTACAGAATCATTTGGCGTGTTGTTTCCGTTGGTTCGAATAAAGAACTGTAAGTTATTTTTATGCACAATATTGCCTATGTCTGGTCCCTGCTACAGCTGTATCACCACCAAGGGCGCCCCATCCATCTACCAGGGACACATACTACAGACTCTAAGGGCTGCAACAGGGAGAACCAGTACCACAGCCTCTCCCTCCATATCATTTCTTGCCTGCTGGAGACCTGTCAGGCTGTAGGACAGCCCTCCGGTCCCCATACCAAGCACCACGACACTAGCGTGCCTAGGCAGCAACCGCCAGCCACTCTGGTATTCCTGGCCCCCGGCTGTCTCCAGGCCCCGAGAGAAGGCTAGGTCCCGGTGGGGGATGTTGAAAGTGGCGTCACGAACAGGATTTCTACTTCTGTACCTTATTCTGGCACTATAGACTGTCTTTTATTACAAAAACTACTGTGGTGCCTAACCCTGCTGCCATCCGGGTATAGGCCCAAGTGACTTTGTGCTATTTTCCACATTGACTGTGTTATACTGCTGCCACATGCTGTCGAGCATCGCTCCAGCGCTCCAGAGGGTAAATTCTGCCAAGACCTTTGTCAGCTCTGCTACATCCGGCGCTGCCGCGCCTGAAACATTTACCTCAGGGGACTGTGGTGCAGCAAGTTATTCCAGCCCGCCAAAAGTCACTGGCGGGAACCCACAGTCTGCATGTGCTAAGCTCCGCCCCCAGCACACATGACACAAATCATACACAGCTCCTGGCGGGAAGGACTCAAGCTCCGCTCTCTGGCGCGAAACACTCCCTTGCTGCAACACCAGTGAGAGCCCACGAAGTACCTCAGAGCCAGCGCAGCCGCCATCCAGCATCAGAGAGGTTAGTCGGCCATCTTGGATTTCTCCACCTGCTGTCTCCTGTCGACATGCCGCACAGCCGCCGAAATGAGAACCATGGTCTGCCCAAGAGCCTCGGGCACTTTCATCTGCTGCACCGCTTAGTGTCCTCTGCACGCAGTCTCCAATGGCGGATTCTCCACAGTGACTGCCTCCTCCGATCCCGGACCTCCAGAGGACCACCACGGATGTGAATACCAGGGCCCCCAGGGCCTATATCACAGTGACTGTCACAATATCTCCCTTAGCCCCGGCTGGGGTACAGTCCGGTCTCCCTGCAGAGGACCAACATCTCCCAATAGGAGGCCCGGCTACCAAAGGGACTCTCTTAAAGGGGCCTGACCCCTTATCTAATGATGCTGACCAGCCTGCTGAGTATCCAGGACCACCTGCTAAGAGGCCCTTGTGGTCCAGTGAGAATGCCCTGCCAGCTACAGAGGTTACAAGTGCAACAGCGCCCTCAAGAGCTACAGGTCAGTCCAGGAACAACAATCCTTCAGCTTTCAGCAATGAAGAAGTTACAGCTCCTGCGGTCATCATCATGCGCTCCACAGCGCCCCCAGCTACTGAAGGTCAGTCAGAGAAGTTCCTTCCTCCTTCCTTTGCTGAGATGCCTGTCGATGCAGATGACCTCCCTGCTGTTCCAGCTTCTGGGTGTCCCATGTCAGCAGTTCCAGTTTCTACCACCAGATGTCTCCAGGTGGCAGATCTTAACACTGTTTTCTTCACTTAGGCTGATGATATCCATGCTGCAGTTCCTGCTCCCATGCCTGCAGCCATTGCTCTTGAGCAGCAAGAATAGTAACCCTGATGGGCTGTAGCCTTTACCAAGTACTGTAAATATATTGTGAATATGACTTTGTCTGCTACTCTCAGCTGGGCTGAGCGCCCATATACCTTATAGAGCCAGAGACTTTCCTGGGACTCTTTTCCCCTATTTATTTATCTCAGTCAAGAGACTCTCCTTAAATTGCTCATTAGTATTATGTGCTACATTAGCATCCACCTCTGCTGAAGCAGAGATACCTACCAAAGGATTCTGTCCCTTTACATCCAGAGTTTGTTTACTGCACTTGACCCCACATCAAGGGCTGTGCCCAGAAGATGGACTTTTCTTCAAAAGCCTTCTGAGAGACTTTTAGCCATCCACTACAAGGAAAAGTTGCCATTGACTTTTGTGTTGCGCTGAATGCTTTTGCTTTGCAGGAATGGGACATTCTCTTTGCATTTATGCCTTTTTTCTCCACAGGAAAATAGATATTTTAGCACTTTCTAGTCATCTACTGTCAGTAAGTTTGCACTTAACATTTTCATAGGCTTTGCGGGTGATAGTATGACTGTGTTGGACCGTCTTTTATATGTAAATCCTGACAGCAAGCTTACACCTAGATTCTGAGCTCAGTCATTGTGTGGCCTTTATAAACTGCAGGTCCTTAGAGGACCGGGGGTGTTCTCTTAGAAGTCATACACAAAGGGTAAGACCGTCAGACGGCAGGTAAAGTGTAAAATGTACTGTATGTATAACATGTACTACTATTATTACGATTTGTCGCCAAGGAAGAAGTGTTTTCGAACAAATAGTAAGTCCTTGGTGCAAGGAGTGGATTACAGGACATGACACCACACCTTTCCCACATACAGTTGGTTTAAGGGCGTTAGCTAACAACTGTCACATATATATTTGTATTTATGTACTTAGTCCAACACCAACCCAGGTGCCTGTCTCCAGGACCATGGGTGGTTTGTCCCCTACACTGCACATAGCCAGCACTTCCTCAAGAGTGCAACCTATTCCATCCTTACCCCTACCGGCTGTTACACATCTGGACCCTCCGGAGGCCATCTGCTGCTGGACAGCGTTGGTTCTCTTTACTCCCATTCGGTCCATAGTCGAGCCGTGGGCAGCTCTTTCAATTGCCCTGGGGGTATGCAACGTCCCTGCCAATCCGCATGGCAGAGGAATTGCGAATAAGCCCTTTTACTACTCAGTATATAGATAGGTAATTGAGCAGCGGTAGATTCTGCCTGGTTAGGCAAGGGTTAAAGCAATGCTATGTTATCATCCAATGATGTTCCACTGTTTGTAACTGGAGTGTGATTGGAGAAGGAGACCACCTGACTAGGGAGGAACTAAACCCTTAGTCAAGGGAGGAGTTAAGTCAGTCAGAGCTGAGAGAGACTTCCAGAAGCTTCTGACAGGGAAGCATCTTTGAGAGCATCTACTCTGCTCACAGGCCTCCTAGGCCTCAGCTCATCAACCTGACACAGGGTGATACTGAACCACAAACAGGACAAATCTGCAGCTTCCAGGATTGGACACAGCTACATCCCAGCCTGCCCCTGCATCCAGGCTGGTGAGACAACTCCTGAGGTTCCTCTCCAAAATCACTCCAGTACTGCATTTGTACAGAATCGTTTGGCGTGTTGATTCCGTTGGTTCGAATAAAGAACTGTAAGTTACTTTTATGCACAACATTGCCTATGTCTGGTAACCTGCTACAGCTGTATCACCACCAAGGACGCCCCATCCATCTACCAGGGACACATACTACAGACTCTAAGGGCTGCACCAGGGAGAACCAGTACCACACCCTCTCCCTCCGTATCATTTCTTGCCAACACCACCTGCTGAAAGCCCTCCGGTCCCCATACCAAGCACCGTGACACTAGCGTGCCTAGGCCACAATCGCCAGCCACTCCGGGCCCTCGGCTGTCTCCAGACCTCGAGAAAAGGCTAGGCCCCGGTGGGGGATGTTGCACATGTCTGCTGTAATATGTGATATATCAGCCATGTCTGCTGTAATATGTGATATATCAGCCATGTCTGCTGTAATATCTGATATATCAGCCATGTCTGCTGTAATATCTGATGTATCAGCCATGTCTGCTGTAATATGTGATATATCAGCCATGTCTGCTGTAATATGTGATATATCAGCCATGTCTGCTGTAATATCTGATATATCGGCCATGTCTGCTGTAATATGTGATATATCAGCCATGTCTGCTGTAATATGTGATGTATCAGCCATGTCTGCTGTAATATCTGATATATCAGCCATGTCTGCTGTAATATGTGATATATCAGCCATGTCTCCTGTAAGAGCACATATGAGCTGCAGAAAGCTCCCATGCAATAAAAAAACATCAATATCTACAGAGTGTGAGGTAATAAATACCCCATAGAGATCCCTGTGTGAAGCAGATGCCTCCACAGCAGTGTCTACAATATGTGAGGTAACTAGGAGCAGGTCACCCCTGCAGCATGTTCACATAATATTATAAAATATGTCTCCCTAGTAACATTAAGCAGCCATATCCACAGTGTATGAGGTAATAAGCTGATATGATGTCATTTCTAGTGTATAGTATATAAGATAATTGGGCTTATACTCATGAGGAGACATACTACACAAACTCCTGTGTTAATTATGATTTCTGAGGTAAAAATTAGAGATGAGCGAGTATACTCGTCCGAGCTTGATGCTCGTTCGAGTATTAAGGTACTCGAAACGGCTCGTTGCTCGGACGAGTATTTCCCCTGCTCGAGTTCGAGCATTTAATTAAAAAAACACAGTGAAGAACAATGAAGAATAGAATAAAAACAGTGAACACAGTGAACACAGGATCATTTAAGTGAAAAACACAGTGAAGAACACAGTGAAGAATAGATTACAGATGTTCGGCACATCTGCTTACTTGTCGGAAGATACGCGCGGAACGGTGCAAACAAAATAGTATGTGAAGAACACATTGAAGAACACGGTGAGCAGGACAGAGACACCGGGGAGCAGCACAGGCAGCGGCAGGCACGGAGGCAGCACAGGCAGCGGCAGGCACGGGGGGGAACAGCAAGGGCAGCGGCAGGCACGGGGAGCAGCACAGGCAGCGGCAGGCATGGGGAGCAGCACAGGCAGCGGCAGGCACGGTGAGCAGCACGGGCAGCGGCAGGCACGGGGAGCAGCACAGGCAGCGGCAGGCATGGGGAGCAGCACAGGCAGCGGCAGGCACGGTGAGCAGCACGGGCAGCGGCAGGCACGGGGAGCAGCACAGGCAGCGGCAGGCATGGTGAGCAGCACGGGCAGCGCCAGGCACGGGGAGCAGCATGGGCAGCGGCAGGCACGGAGAGCAGCACGGGCAGCGGCAGGCACCGAGACAGCGGGGCAGCGGCAGGCACCGAGACAGCGGGAAGGGCAGAGAGATCGGGGAGACTTCAGTGGAAGAAGAGCAGCGGATCCCGGGACAGCGTATCTACCGACAAGTAAGCAGATGTGCCGAACATCTGCAATCTATTCTTCACTGTTTTTCACTTAAATGATCCTGTGTTCACTATTTTTATTCTATTCTTCACTGTTCTTCACATCTGCTAACTTGTCGGGAGATAATATACGCGCAGAACAGTGAAGAATAGATTGCAGATGTTTGCATACATCTGCTAACTTATCAGAAGACATTCTTTTTCAATTAAATAACACATTTTATTCCCTAACCATGGTCCCTTTGAAAAATGCTCGGGTCTCCCATTGACTTCAATGGGGATCGTTATTCGAGACGAGCACTCGAGCATCAGGAAAAGTTTGTCTCGAATAACGAGCACCCGAGCATTTTAGTGCTCGCTCATCTCTAGTAAAAATCCTTCTATACATGATGTAGAAGCTGATTCGACACTAGTACATGATGTGTGAGGTGTATGTGGTGACAACAGTGTGATATAACCCCAGTATGATACTCCATAAGGCTACATTCACACATATGTATGGGGGACGTATATACGGCCGACGGATATACGGCCGATATACGTCCCCCATACACTCCTATGGGCACACGTGCGGCACCGTACCGCTCCGTAGCACGGGAAAAGATAGGACATGACCCGTGATAGAAAGTGCTATCTATTGCTGGGCCGCACATCTCTCACAGTACCACACTCCCCTACATACTCTGCCCTCTCACAGTACACCCTACCCTATATACTCTGCCCTCTCACATATACACTACCCTACATACTCTGTCCTCTCACATATACACTACCCTATGTACTCTGCCCTCTTACAGTACAACATACCCTACATACTCTTCCCTCTCACAGTACACCCTATCCTACATACTCTGCCCTCTCACAGTACCATCCTACACCCTACATACTCTGCCCTCTCACAGTACACCCTACCCTACATACTCTGCCCTCCCACACTACAACATCCCGTACATACTCAGCCCTTTCACAGTATACCCTACCCTACATACTCTGCCCTCTCACAGTACACCCTACCCTACATACTCTGCCCTCTCACAGTATACCCTACGCTACATACTCTGCCCTCTCACAGTACACCCTACCCTACATACTCTGCCCTCTCACAGTACACACTACCCTACATACTCTGCCCTCTCACATTACCACCCTACTCTACATACTCTGCCCTCTCACAGTACACCCTACTCTACATACTCTTCCCTCTCACAGTATACCCTACCCTACATACTCTGCCCTCTCACAATAACACCCTCCCCTACATACTCTGCCCTCTCACAGTACCACCCTCCCCTACATACTCTGCCCTCTCATAGTACCACCCTCCCCTCCATACTCTGCTCTCTCACAGTACACCCTACCCTACATAATCTGCCCTCTCACAGTACCACCCTCCCCTACATACTCTGCCCTTTCACAGTACCACCCTCCCCTACATACTCTGCCCTCTCATAGTACCACCCTCCCCTACGTACTCTGCTCTCTCACAGTACACCCTACCCTACATACTCTGCCCTCTCACAGTACAACCTACCCTACATACTCTGCCCTCTCAAAGTACCACCCTACCCTACATACTCTGCCCTCTCACAGTACCATCCTACACCCTACATACTCTGCCCTCTCACAGTAACACCCTACCCTACATACTCTGCCCTCTCACAGTACACTCTACCCTACATACTCTGCCCTCTCACATTACCACCTCACCCTAAATACTCTGCCCTGTCACAGCACACCCTACCCTACATACTCTGCCCTCTCACAGTATACCCTACCCTACATACACTGCCCTCCCACACTACAACATCCCGTACATACTCAGCCCTTTCACAGTATACCCTACCCTACATACTCTGCCCTCTCACAGTACACCCTACCCTACATACTCTGCCCTCTCACAGTATACCCTACGCTACATACTCTGCCCTCTCACAGTACACCCTACCCTACAAACTCTGCCCTCTCACAGTACACACTACCCTACATACTCTGCCCTCTCACATTACCACCCTACTCTACATACTCTGCCCTCTCACAGTACACCCTACTCTATATACTCTTCCCTCTCACAGTATACCCTACCCTACATACGCTGCCCTCTCACAGTAACACCCTCCCCTACATACTCTGCCCTCTCATAGTACCACCCTCCCCTACGTACTCTGCTCTCTCACAGTACACCCTACCCTACATACTCTGCCCTTTCAAAGTACAACCTACCCTACATATTCTGCCCTCTCACAGTACCACCCTACCCTACATACTCTGCCCTCTCACAGTACCATCCTACACCCTACATACTCTGCCCTCTCACAGTAACACCCAACCCTACATACTCTGCCCTCTCACAGTACACTCTACCCTACATACTCTGCCCTCTCACATTACCACCTCACCCTAAATACTCTGCCCTGTCACAGCACACCCTACCCTACATACTCTGCCCTCTCACAGTATACCCTACCCTACATACACTGCCCTCCCACACTACAACATCCCGTACATACTCAGCCCTTTCACAGTATACCCTACCCTACATACTCTGCCCTCTCACAGTACACCCTAACCTACATACTCTGCCCTCTCACAGTATACCCTACGCTACATACTCTGCCCTCTCACAGTACACCCAACCCTACAAACTCTGCCCTCTCACAGTACACACTACCCTACATACTCTGCCCTCTCACATTACCACCCTACTCTACATACTCTGCCCTCTCACAGTACACCCTACTCTATATACTCTTCCCTCTCACAGTATACCCTACCCTACATACGCTGCCCTCTCACAGTAACACCCTCCCCTACATACTCTGCCCTCTCACAGTACCACCCTCCCGTACATACTCTGCCCTCTCATAGTACCACCCTCCCCTCCATACTCTGCTCTCTCACAGTACACCCTACCCTACATACTCTGCCCTCTCACAGTACCACCCTCCCCTACATACTCTGCCCTTTCACAGTACCACCCTCCCCTACATACTCTGCCCTCTCATAGTACCACCCTCCCCTTCGTACTCTACTCTCTCACAGTACACCCTACCCTACATACTCTGCCCTCTCACAGTATAACCTACCCTTCATACTCTGCCCTCTCACAGTACCACCCTACCCTATATACTCTGCACTCTCACATATACACTACCCTACATACTCTGCCCTCTCACATATACACTACCCTATGTACTCTGCCCTCTTACAGTACAACATACCCTACATACTCTTCCCTCTCACAGTATACCCTGCCCTACATACTCTGCCCTCTCACAGTACACCCTAGCCTACATACTCTGCCCTCTCACAGTACCATCCTACACCCTACATACTCTGCCCTCTCACAGTACAACCTACCCTACATACTCTGCCCTCTCACAGTATACCCTACCCTACATACTCTACTCTCTCACAGTACACCCTACCCTACATACTCTGCCCTCTCACAGTATAACCTACCCTTCATACTCTGCCCTCTCACAGTACCACCCTACCCTATATACTCTGCACTCTCACATATACACTACCCTACATACTCTGCCCTCTCACATATACACTACCCTATGTACTCTGCCCTCTTACAGTACAACATACCCTACATACTCTTCCCTCTCACAGTATACCCTGCCCTACATACTCTGCCCTCTCACAGTACACCCTAGCCTACATACTCTGCCCTCTCACAGTACCATCCTACACCCTACATACTCTGCCCTCTCACAGTACAACCTACCCTACATACTCTGCCCTCTCACAGTATACCCTACCCTACATACTCTGCCCTCTCATAGTACACCCTACCCTACATACTCTGCCCTCTCACAGTATACCCTACGCTACATACTCTGCCCTCTCACAGTACACCCTACCCTACATACTCTGCCCTCTCACATTACCACCCTACTCTACATACTCTGCCCTCTCACAGTACACCCTACTCTACATACTCTTCCCTCTCACAGTATACCTTACCCTACATACTCTGCCCTCTCACAGTACCACCCTCCCCTACATACTCTGCCCTCTCACAGTACCACCCTCCCCTACATACTCTGCCCTCTCATAGTACCACCCTCCCCTACATACTCTGCTCTCTCACAGAAAACCCTACCCTACATACTCTGCCCTCTCACAGTACCACCCTCCCCAACATACTCTGCCCTCTCACAGTACCACCCTCCCCTACATACTCTGCCCTCTCATAGTACCACCCTCCCCTACATACTCTGCTCTTTCACAGTACACCCTACCCTACATACTCTGCCCTCTCACAGTACCACCCTCCCCTACATACTCTGCCCTCTGACAGTACACCCTACCGTACATATTCTGCCCTCTCACAGTACACCCTACCCTACATACTCTGCCCTCTCACAGTACACCCTACCCTACATATTCTGCCCTCTAAAAGCAGAACCAATCTATATTTAATGAATACAACTACATAAAAATTTCCAGTGTTCTAGGTTCCCCCATGCCAAACTCATGCCCCCCTTTGCTTAAGGCTCCAGGGGTGTCTTTCTAATTCTGACTCCATGTCAGCATGGTCGTTCAGATTAACTGATCTGCTGCAGTTACATAAAGAAATTTTGCCAAGCGTGCTCCTAAACCTACTGACCAGGCCTGCACCTCTTCAGGAGGGGTAGGGGAGATTGCTGAAGGAAGCAAAAACCCTCACAATTTGATCACAAAGTATCCTGTTTCCACATGAAAACTGACAGGTGGTAATCTGGCCCAAAATCTGCTATGAACAGAAAAATTGACCATGGATTTTGGGAAATATTATAAGCCACATATGTGACCTGTACAGAAAGGCTTTCAAACTAGAGTCCCGTGCGCCTCTCTAGACCCTTTACAAGTCACATGAAGTGAAATTCTGCCTTTTGATTAAAAAATCATGAAGTTATCAGAAATGATGTCCAATTATCAGATCCCAGCAGGCCAAGACAACAATGGACTGTGATAGCAGGATAATACAAGACAAATACAATAGTGCCCGAATTACTGGGCATCCATAAAACAACACGCTTACATTGGTTTGTAATGAAACATTAAATTTATGCACTTTTTTCTTTTAGAGCAATACATTCTGGCAATCTATTGGATGCACTTTGGTGCCACACAAATAAATAAGTACCACATGGTGTATTTTGGGTACACTTGGTCTAAAAGTGGGGTCATATGGTTGTGCAAAAGACCCATGAAAAAAGGAGAAGAAAATTGGCCAAGGCCCCTCCAGAGGGGCAGGAAGAAAAAGCGAGACATGGACTTTCCCGTAGATCTGTCAGAGTTCCTCAGGGTACTACTCAAGAAGTTTAGAGACATATGACCGGAGTCAGCAATATAAATCAATTTTTCTTTATATCCAAATGTGAAAAGACATAAAACACCAGTACATCACCATATCTTCGGCAAACAGTGTCAATTGTCCATAAAATTGTAGCACGCTAGGAGATCATGGCTTTTCACTGAGCAACCGACGCCCGTATGGTCTTGTGTGACGTTTCGGAGGTGTGTCCTCCTTGTGTGACGACGTTTTATGTCTTTTCACATTTGGATATAAAGAAAAATTGATTTATATTGCTGACTCCGGTCATATGTCTCTAAACGCTTGGTTAATGGGTTATGAGAGCCCTCATTTGTAGACCGGTGTACACACTAGGAGTCACAAGCTACAGAGCTTTTTTGTTTTTTGGTTGATTACTACTCAAGAAGTCACAAACAAAAGAAGAAATCCAGAGCAAGGTGGAGATGTCCAGGATGGCCTTGCCCCCATCACTTAACCTTAGTCTATCTTGTCTACCCAAACAAATTGGAAAACCGTCCTGGTAACTGCCTTGCAGACGGAGACCAATGTAAGCCATGCCTGTGCCACATACTGGAGTACGGGCAGCACCTGTTCGAAAAGAGTTGTCTGTGGCCCCACACTACGACTTTAGTAATCACTTTGGACAAGCATTCGTGCCAGATCTTTTGGGCTGCACCCTCCTTCCCAAACCAAATCCTCAGAACCTTCATGAAATCACATTGAAAAGTGAAGAACAATTAAATGTTTTTTGAGTTAAAGAGCATTTATTACACATGTAAATAGTAAAACTCACAGACAGCATGTGCCATAATGCAGCATGGGCTTTGTACACAGCAAACCATAAAGTAAGATACACTCCTAGCATATACCCTGACACTATGGCAGAATAAAGTGCTACTCTAGCATACCAGCTCAAACAAAGAAAAAAACCCATACATTTTCAATAAAGGCAACAAAATGTAACCAGAAATAAGGTGGGAGGGGGGGAGGGAAAGGGGAACAGGGTAAATTGTCACATGCCAACCACAAGAGGGAGGTAGGGGGGAAGGAGAGGATTGTGAGTCCTCTAGTTCCTGGATGCCTCAATCTGTAAAAAAGAGGCAAAGTCCAATGACTCCCTAAAAAAGTCCACAATCAATAAAATAGTAAAGTCCACAAGAGAAACAAAAATGAAAAAGTGGGCTTCTCAGTCCTCTTCTTCAGTGTCAGTGTCATCCTGCTGTCCAATGAGGCATAGTCTCTGAGGTGGCTCATGAAGCCGATGACAGTCCTGGATAGAGAAAGCTTCTCTCTGCAGAGTGAGGCGCCTCCTGGCATACCACAAGATGTCTTTGAAGCAGTTTATAAGACGCCAGGCATGCTGGATGGCCTCCACTGTGTGGGTGCCTTGGAGTAGTCCATAAAGAGCAGCATGTCATGGGCTTCCACAAACCTGGTTTAAGTTCCTCCAGATGTTGATTCCTCTCAAATTGCAAAGCCCTGTCGTAGTACTAGGAAGGGTTCCACATGTCTCAGCCAAGCCCCTGCCACAGGGAAAGGAGGAATAAGTCGGACATGGACTTTCTAACATAGGCCTTTGCTGTTCTCAGAGTTCTTTAGACGTGATACAGGATTCAAACCAAACTGGTATATATACTCCAGAAGGGACAGATCCCCAACTGTAGATAGCACTGTTTCAACCTTGTTGGGTCTCTTCAGTACAGCGTAGGGAACTGGTTTGGCTGAGTGAGAGGCCTTTGACTAGGGATGGGATGTAAGTGTTCTCCTTACAGTTAAGATCGCCTTGTAGGCATATGGAGACTTAAAGCAATTGCCGCTCCACCAGGGGATGATGGAAAAATATGCAAATAGATTTTACAGGAAGGGATAAGGAAAATTATGCCTCTATTAGCTACCTAGTAAGGCAGCTCCCTTGATATCAAGCATGAGTGTCAGAAAAGCCTTATGATATCATGTGGGATTCAAACCAGACCAGCATATCTATTCCAGAAGGAACAGATTCCCAGCTGTAGACAGCACTCTTCATCCAGCGCTCTTCATCTGACTTTGGCGATCTAAAGTAAAAACATTGATAACATTAGTGAAAGGGGAAAGAACAGGTTTCGACTTCTAAAAATTAAAAACCAGATCTTAATTAAATACTTACATTTTTGGCAAGTTTCAGGGAAACTTTAAAATATGCTGGACATTCTTCACATTTATTGCATGAGATGGTCCGGGTAGTTTGAGTGCTTGAGGGAAAAAAATCAAAGAGGTCAAACATGAATGAAGATGTCATACCATACCCGCTCACTGCAGACACTGACCAGTTTGGTATTGCCAATTACCTGGTTTATAGTATAAACAGTATGCAATAGCTTTACCTAATGATGTACAAATGTACACAAAATGTGAGGACTTACCTCTCTGTACATTTTATACAGGGCTCTGAAGGTGCTGTTTTCTCCAGTCCACACTTAGTGCATAATACCACAGGAATCTTGCCAGCAAGATGATGGCTAGCAGGAAGATCCCGGCATAGACTGCATAGGCGATGGGGTTCTGGAGTGTTGCCAGGATGGTGTCCATGGTGGAGGGGCCTTGTTTAGTTGTTTCTTCCTCCTTCAACTGAGTTGGAGATTTTTCAACCAAAGCCCGCTGGAAATAGATGTCCATTATAGCTCTTTCTCTGACATCAGACTGTATCACTGTAAAAATAGAAGACAAATAGAAGTAAATATTTGGTATGGAGAATGTTATCAGTCATTGAGGTTTTCAGGAGGAATTCTCTACAGTAAGAGCTTTGCAAAGGCAGGAAGGGCTCCTGATCTAGCACACACATAGAAGGCTGGGTACACATAATGTTTTGTACCATATGTTGTAAGGACATCGAGGGGGAATTTTCTGCAGATGCGATATATGCTGGTCAGACAAAAGCAACAACCATGCCTCCATAAGTCAATGTATACTCTCAGCATATACGTCGGGAGCATTCCCAATGTATGCACTGACCTATACAAAAAATGAGATGTGAACCAAGCCATAGTGACAGATAAGAGAGAGTGTATGAGAGTTAGAAAACTATAAGTCTTACCATCCAGGTAATGAAATTTGCGGAGGATGATGTCGTCGTCGTCATCTGTTACCTCACAGACGTAAGTCCCTCTATGGCTCATCCTCACAGGTTTTATGAGGAGAAAAAGTTGGTCCCCATGCTTTATATGCTTGAAGTAGCTGAGGTCAGCCACCCTGATCTAAAGGGAAAATGTTCATAACATTAGTGAGAGGGGAAGGAACAGGTTTCTAAAATGTTAAAAAAAAATATATTAATTCAAACACTTACATTTTTGGCAAATTTCCAGGAAACTTTCGGATCTTCTGGAAGTGGAAATGACGCCCCACAGGGGATGGTGATCTGGTCCAGCTCACTTACACTCAAGGTCTCAACTGAAGGGAAAGTAACAGGAAATAAATAGTTAATAAGACAACATACAATACACTAACAATGTTATATGAGATAGAAATTGATAATAGATGTGATCTTACGGGGACAGGCCACGGGGACGTTACAATCCTCCTCAGCACATTTATTGCATGTGAAGGTGCGGGCAGCTTTCTGAAGGCCTGAGGGGGAAAAGTCATAGAGGTCACACATGTGAAAGACATAAGGACCCCAAATATACATAATGAGGGGGGTCACACAACTAACTTATACTGTGCAATGACATTACTCACCGCATGGAGGTCTGCATTGTTCCGGTGGATGACCTAATGGAAGAAATTATATATATATATAAATAATTATGGAGAATATAAAGGAAATGTTTAGTGTCTGTATCCAAGGATCTTTAGTCACTTACGTTCGACACGGTCTCTTACACCTTGCACATACTTTGCCATTGTAATTTCAAATTGATGTACCCAATCAGGTGGGGATACTAGAAGAAAGGAGATAGAAACAGAAAGAAATAGTCATTTACTGTTGACAATTTAAAAGACATTGAAAAATACTTAAGATTTTAAAACTTACAAGATTTGTCAATGGATTTTACGTCTTTCTCGAAGATTTTCAGGTATCCTTTTATGTAAGGTATTTCAGAAAACGCTGTAAGGAGAAGATAGGAGAGTTAGGAGAGATATTGTAGACATTGTATATACTCGAGTATAAGCCAAAGTACTTAATTGTGCCACAAAAAAACTGGGAAAACATATTGACTCGGGTATAAGCATAGGGTGGAAAATGCAGCAAGTAACTCTCTAATAAAATGCCCAGCAGAGTTCCCCTTTAAAATTAAATATCCAGCAGACCCTCCTGTAAAATAAAATGTCCCACAGAGACCCCTTTATAAAAAAAAGTGGGGCCCGAGTGAGGTTTTTTCAACAATAAAATTGTTCTAAAAACCTTGGCTTATACTCGAGTATGTATATGGTAAATCCCTAAATCCTGAGGTCACATACGTTCTATATATAAGACAAAGAAGCAATGAGAAAAGAGGATCTCAATTACCTATCGAGATGCTGTTGAGGGGCAGAAACCCAGCATGCAGCTTTTGCAGGCATCTTTCAGGGTCCATCTTGTGCAGAGAGACGGGACGATGACATATTTGATCTCTCTGCGCTGGTGTGGTGAAGCAGTGGAAGCAGGATCTTGCAACTTCCACTCCACCCAAGAGGAGAAAGAGCTGCAGCAGCAAATAACAGGAGTTAAAGTTTGCCATTATTTCCAATCACACAAACCCGTCAGCTAGAAAACCTAAAAACACAAAAATACCTGAGATTATGACTTGGAGGAAACTGTGAAACCTATCAATGACAATGGATTCTATCTCCTCACTATATACAGGATTGGCCAAAATATAAAGGTATAACCCCTGGGACCACTTCATTGAAATGGAGCAGTACTTACAGTCTCGCATCCAGCTGATGAGTGACCTCTCTGTCATCCAGCACCTTCTTATATACCCCGATGCTGATGACATCACAATAGACACTTCTGATGACATCACAATGACTGTTCATGGTTCCGGCTGGTCACATATTATCATATGTTCTACATCTTACATAACACATTATGATATGTGGGGTACAATATGATAAAAAAGGTTTATTATCAGCCTTCATGTTATAAAGCTACACTAACCTACCCCCCCCCCCCACACACACACACACACGTAAGCACCCTAATCCTATAATATGTCATTTATAGATGTGGTCTCCCCTGGGTCCCAAAGAAACAATTCCTAAATAGACATATAGCAGGCCTAGAACAAGAATCTACAAGAAGGGTAGGCGCCTGCCTAGGATACAGTGGGAAACACTTTAATACCTGGGAATTACACTGTACTACTTGGGCCCAGATTGTCTCTTTCGGGCCCAGAGGAGACCATATCTTTATTCTAACACCCTTGGACTTGCAGTAGAGCTTTCATCAGACAGATATATACAATATTTCATTGGTGTAGCTCATTTGTTAAAAGATGTAAAACTTCAGGTCGCAGCCTGGCGTGAAGTTGCAGAGATCTCCTATAAGAGGCTCCGGTAGAAGGATAGATGGGCTCTGAATTGTCTTATTACTGGTCCAGGGCAATAGGGATCAATAACAGCTGAAGAATATGGGGTATAGATGTGGGATGGGGCTCCTTATATATACATAAAGAGAGTTGGAGTCTACACTAAGGGTATACTGGGTGCAAGCCTATTACTAACTTCCATAGAACTACAAGTCACAGCATGCCTTAAAGTCAACTCTGTTGTTACAAGAGGCCCTTTCCTAGATCTGTAGATATATGAGCTTTATATTGTTCTTATAATGGATCCAGTTATTCCTGATAGACAAGGCATTAGTTATAGATAAAGCCTAGAAAAGCCTGGGTATAGATGTGGGAGGGGGCACTTACTCAGCTACAGACATTGAAATGGAGCAGTACTTACAGTCTCGCATCCAGCTGATGAGTGACCTCTCTGTCATCCAGCACCTTCTTATATACCCCGATGCTGATGACATCACAATAGACACTTCTGATGACATCACAATGACTGTACATGGTCCTGGCTGGTCACATGACTGTAGGATGGGTTTTGAGTCTTACGTGGATCTTTTAGGGATAAGATCTTGTTAAGATATATAAAGGTGATGATGATGATGGAGATGAAATATACAGCACTAGGGGTGGAGATGCAAGTTAGATTAGTTCCAGAGATTCGTTGGGGCAGATTTACTTACCCGGTCCATTCGCGATCCAGCGGCGCGTTCTCTGCAGTGGATTCGGGTCCGGCCGGGATTCACTAAGGTAGTTCCTCCGCTGTCCACCAGGTGGGGCTGCTGCGCTGAAGTTCCCCAGAGGCGCGCTGGAATGCCCTGAAATTCACCGGCCAATACCTAGTGAAGGTAAGTGTCATTTTCGCAACACATTTTTTGTTTTAAATGCAGCGTTTTTTCCGAAACCGTCAGGTTTTCGTTCGGCCACGCCCCCGATTTCCGTTGCATGCATGCCAGCGCCAATGCGCCACGATCCGATCGCGTGCGCCAAAATCCTGGGGCAATTTAGGGAAAATCGGCGCAAATCGGAAATATTCGGTTAACACGTCGGGAAAACGCGAATCGGGCCCTTAGTAAATGATCCCCGTTGAGTCCATATGGGCACATGGTATTTAACTTGTATATCCAAAAGTTCTCTCTTTTGAAGAGCTGTGATGGACGGTCTGGGTGATCCTTAGGGATCTGTTCGATGGGAAGGAGGGAGAGGTGGTTAATATCGTTACTGTGGTGTTGGTGACAGTGTCGTGAGACACTGTGGAGTTGAAAGCCAATCTTGATTTTACTCCTATGGGTGTTCATTCTTTCACTTAACGTTTGTGTTGTTCTGCCTACATACTGAAATGGACATGGACATTGGAGAAGGTAAATGACATAATCTGATGAACAATTAAGAAAGTTGGCAATTTCAAAAGTTTCTCCTGTGGCGGCGCAGCGGCACTAGATGCCTCACATGCGATATTATTCTACACCGCACACAATCTTTCCGCTCCACCGCCACAGGAGAAACCTTCATGGCTGAATGTTGAAATCACATTCTAAGCCATCTCAGCATTATATCTCCTTTGCTACCCGGCTGGCTTAAAATGCCCATTTAAAATCAATTTTAATATGTTGTGAACATACTTTATTTAGAAATTCAGGTTTGTAAAAAAAAAATAGAAATGTCTGCAAATTGCTCCTTAGGAATGAGGTTTCTTAACTGTTGTCAAGGCAGATCCATTGACCAGGCTGAAGAAGGGGCTCTTTCTCCTCTCTGTCTACACAGCTCTGCAGTGAGTGTTAACCCCTTTTGCTCTCTCACTGGCAGGGGAAGGATGTGACTGTCCATCACAGTTACTGTAGCTTAACCCTCAGCAGCCCAAAAAAGGTCAACAGGATACAGACAGATGTAGTGGAAATCAATTAAGACAGCCAGGAGTGAAGTAAGGCAGTGTTCAGTCTAGTGCAGGGCTGTTCAGAGTGCAAATGAAGTACAAGATCACAGTCTGCACTATCACACTAGCAAGTTACATTGTTCATTTATTGACATGCTAAAAATAAGTTTTCATACAATCTCTAGTTTATATTAAGAATATTGCCGGCTCTGTCATCATTATATACAGGGATTCCATTGTCTGGAAACTCTTTTGGAAATACAGCTTAAAACTGTCAGTCCATTTTTTGGGTAGAAGTATCATGTTATGACAGGTTATGGGGCATAATCTACAGTCATGGCCATAAGTTTTGAGAATGACACAAATGTTATATTTTCACATGATCTGTTGCCCTCTGGTTTTTATGTGTGTTTGTCAGATGCTTTTATCACATACAGAAATACAAGTGCAATCATATTATCAGTAACAAAAGCTTTTGTTGACAGTTAGAATAAGGTAATGCAGCAAGTCAATATTCTTGCACAATCAATGCTTGCATTTTGTCACAATTTGTTAGTGTTTGTTTGTCCACCCGTCTCTTGATGATTGACCACAAGTTCTCAATGAGATTAAGATCTGGGAAGTTTACAGACCATGGACCCAAAATCTCCATGTTTTGTTCCCTGAGCCATTTAGTTATCACCTTTGCTTTATGGCAAGGTGCTCCATCATGCTAGAAAAGGCATTGTTGATCACCAAACTGCTCTTGGACGGTTGGGAGAAGTTGCTCTTGGAGGACATTCTGGTACCATTCTTTATTCATGGATGTGTTTTTAGGCAAGACTGTGAGAGAGACGATTTCCTTGGCTGAGAAGCCACCCCACACATGAATGGTTGAAGGATGCTGTACAGTTGGCATGAGACAAGACTGGTGGTATCGCTCACCTTGTCTTCTCCGAACAAGCTGTTTCCAGATGTTCCAAACAATCTAAAAGGGGATTCATCAGAGAAAATGACTTTACCCCAGTCCTCAGCAGTCCACTCCCTGTACCTTTTGCAGAATATCAGTCTGTCCCTGATGTTTTTTCTGGAGAGAAGTGGATTCTTTGCTGCCCTCCTTGGCACCAGACCTTGTTCCTAGAGTCTCATCCTCACAGTGCGTGCAGATGCACTCACACCTGCCTGCTGCCATTCCTGAGCAAGCTCTGCACTGCTGGTAGCCCGATCCCGAAGCTGAAACACTTTTAAGAGACGGTCCTAGCACTTGCTGTTCCTTCTTTGGTGCCCTGGAGCCTTTTTGGCAACAATGGAACCTCTATCTTTGAATTCTTTGATTATGTGATAGATTGTTGACTGAGGTGCAATCTTTCTAGCTGCGATACTCTTCCCTGTTAGGCCAGTTTTGTGCAGTGCAATGATGACTGCACGTGTTTCTTTAGAGATAACCATGGTTAACAGAAGAGAAACAATGATGCCAAGCACCAGCCTCCTTTTAAAGTGTCCAGTGGTGTGATTCTTACTTAAAGGGGTATTCTCGTCTGGGCACTCATATTCAGTTTCATTAATCTTCCATATGTAAACATTTCTTCAATTGGATGTTATTAAAAAAAATGTTCCGGTGTGAAGATAATTTCTCATAAATGTAGCCATGTTGTCCCTTAGAAACGAGATAGCTTCCTCCGATACGACCACGTCACACTCTGGCTGTGGTGGCCAGACTTGCGCTATAGAGTCCTGCCTGACCACCTGGATTCAGCAATCATTACCACAGGACGGCTGTAGGACATGTAGTAACTCCCAGACATTTCATATTCAAAAACCTTTTTGTTTCTTTGTGCAATCCCTCCAGCAGATGTGGCCGTATCCGAGGAAGCTATCTCGTTTCTAAGGGACCATATTACTACATTTATGGGAAATTATCTTCACACAGGAACATTTTTTTTAATAACATCTAATTGAAGAAATGTTTATATATGGCAGATTTATCAAACTGAATGTTAGTGCCCAGACGAGAATACCCCTTTAATCATGAGATTGATCTCCAGCCCTGTCCTCACCAACACCCACACCTGTGTTAATGGAGAAATCACTGAAATGATGTTAGCCGCTCCTTTTAACCCCTTAACGCCAAAGCCACTTTTCACCTTCCTGACACTGCCCAATTTTTAAATCTTCCCTGTGTCACTATAAGTGGTTATAACTTCGGAACGCTTTAACATATCGAAGTGATTTTGAAATTGTTTTGTATTTCATGTTAGTTAGACAAATTTTGGTGGTATGTTTTGCGTTTATTTATGAAAAAAACATATTTTGTGAAAATTTGGAAAAAGTCTCGATTTTTTAAATTGAAATTGTTCTACTTTTTCCATACGTAGTCATAACTGCAAAAAACTTGATAACTAACATTAATTGAATTACATTTTTTTGGCTAAATGAATGTGTTTTTCAAAAAATGTACAAATTCTCAGTGGATAAAATACCAAAAAGGTCCACAAAGTTTGATACTCAATTTGTCCTGAGTGTAACAATACCCCATATGTGGTGGTAACCTGCTGTATGGGCACACACCAGAGCATTGAAGGGAAGCTGCGCCATTCAGAGCAGTTTATGCATTGTCCCTTTTTATTGGCTATACAATCTTTATTTTTTGGGAAATAACTTGGTGGCCAACTATGTATGCACAATACTACCAGGGGCCATAAATACCGAGCAGCAGTGAGATGGAAGTCATATACATAACACCAGACCCAATACACAGGGAGGGGAGGGGCAATAACCTACATCCCTCATTGTCAGTGACTTAGGGTACATTCACACGCGGTATGCCCGCCGTGCGGGCATACCACCGTGTGCTGGAGGTGAGGAGGAGGTGACCCCTCCTCCCTCCATAGGAAATAGCGGCACACGGCCGCACATCCGCCGAAAGATAGAGCTTGCTCTATCTTTTTGCGGTGTGCGGCCCGGATCGGTGTCACACATGTGTGGCACCGGATCCCCGCCGTGCCGCTATTGCCATCTATGGGGACGTACATGCGGCCGCAAATTTGCGGCCATATTTACGGCCCCGCTGACGGCAATGTGAATGAGCCCTAAGATGGAGTCACATACACTGATATACAGAGACTGTGATAACATTATAAGTGGTTGTTATAGGAAAGGTTAGCTCCTTGTTTCATATCATCTATGCTCTCTGTCTCCTTCCCAACCTGCTCCTCTCTCACCAGTGTGTGACACATGTGACCTCCTTATAAGGAGCACGGTAATGGTGACATCTATCCTCAGCCTCTCTCCTATCACACAGCTCCAGCTCACCAGGACTCATGATGCTGCAGTAATGTGTTGTATCAGCCATGTCTTCTGTAATATCTTATATATCAGCCATGTCTGCTATAATATCTGTTATAACAGCCATGTCTGCTGTAATATGTGATGTATCAGCCATGCCTGCTGTAATATCTGATGTATCAGCCATGCCTGCTGTAATATCTGATATATCAGCCATATCTGCTGTAATACCTGATGTATCAGCCATGTCTGCTGTAATATGTGATGTATCAACCATGTCTGCTGTAATATGTGATGTATCAGCCATGTCTGCTGTAATATGTGATATATCAGCCATGTCTGCTGTAATATGTTATGTATCAGCCATGTCTGCTGTAATATCTGATATATCAGCCATGTCTGCTGTAATATGTGATGTATCAGCCACGTCTGCTGTAATATCTGATGTATCAGCCATGTCTGCTATAATATCTGATATATCAGCCATATCTGCTGTAAGAGCACATATGAGCTGCAGAAAGCTCCCATGCAATAAAAAAAATATCAATATCTACAGAGTGTGAGGTAATAAATACCCCATAGAAATCCCTGTGTGAAGTAGATGCCTCCACAGCAGTGTCTGCACTATGTAAGGTAACTGGGAGCAGGTCACCCCTGCAGCATGTTCACATAATATTATAAAATATGTCTCCCTAGTAACATTAAGCAGCCATATCCACAGTATATGAGGTAATAAGCTGATATAATGTCATTTCTATCGTATATAAGATAACTGGGCTTATATTCATGAGGAGACATACTACATAAACTCATGTGTTAATTATGATTTCTGAGGTAAAAATCCTTCTATACCTGATGTAGAAGCCGCTTCTACACTAGTACATGATGTGTGAGGTGTATGTGGTGACAACAGTGTGATATAACCCCAGTATTATACTCCATAAGGCGCCAGACATGTTTCTCCATGGTCTTCTGGTAAGAGAAAGAGGAAGAGAGACACAGGACAGGAAGTGCTATCTATTGCTGGGCCCCACCTCTCTCCCAGTACACCCTACACCAGTGGTGGCGAACCTATGGCACGGGTGCCAGAGGCGGCACTCCGAGCCCTTTCTGTGGGCACCCGGGCCATTGCCCCAGCACACCAGACAGGACTCAAATAATCTTCCTGCAGTTCCAAGCAACTTGGATGCAAAGATGCTGTTTTCTGTGATATTTTAAAGTGACTTACTTGGGATTGTAGGAAGAGGGAGAATGTGTAGACAGGGCCTAATTATCTTTCCTGCTGCCCCACAATTCTCTGTGTACAGAGGGACACTGAAATTGAGCTAAAATGATGCAAATTTTCGCTACTTTCTACTGTGTTGATGTCCTCAGGAGGCCAGTTTGATTGAACATTGTTGAAGAACAGGCAACAATAAGTTACTGCTTTAATTTTCGATTGGCACCTCACGGTAAATGCGGGTTTGGGGTTGCAGTTTGGGCACTTAGTCGCTAAAAGGTTCCCCATCACTGCCCTACACCCTACATACTCTTCCCTCTCTCACAGTACACCCTGCCCTACATACTTTGCCCTGTCACAGTACACCCTCCCCTGCATACTCTGCCCTCTCACAGTACACCGTGCCCTATATATTCTGCCCTCTCGCAGTAATACCCCCTCCCCTACATATTCTGCCCTCTCACAGTACGCCCTACCCTACATACTCTGCCCTCTCACAGTACACCCTACCCTACATACTCTGTCCAACCACAGTACACTCTACCCTACATACTCTGCCCTCTCACAGTATACCCTACCCTACATACTCTGCCCTCTCAAAGTATACCCTACCCTACATACTCTTCCCTCTCACAGCACAACCTCCCCTACATACTCTGCCCTCTCACAGTATACCCTTCCCTAAATACTCTGCCCTCTCACAGTAATATCCCCTCCCCTACATACTCTGCCCTCTCACAGTACGCCCTACCCTACATATTCTGCCCTCTCACAGTATACCCTACCCTACATACTCTTCCCTCTCACAGTACACCCTCCCCTACATACTCTGCCCTCTCACAGTATACCCTACCCTAAATACTCTGCCCTCTCACAGTAATACCCCCTCCCCTACATACTCTGCCCTCTCACAGTACGCCCTACCCTACATACTCTGCCTTCTCACAGTACACCCTACCCTACATACTCTGTCCAACCACAGTACACCCTACCCTACATACTCTGCCCTGTTACAGTACACCCTCCCCTACATACTCTGCCCTCTCACAGTATACCCTACCCTGCATACTCTTCCCTCTCACAGTATACCCTACCCTGCATACTCTTCCCTCTCACAGTACACCCTCCCCAAGATACTCTGCCCTCTCACAGTATACCCTACCCTACATACTCTGCCCTCTCACAGTACACCCTACCCTACATACTCTGTCCAACCACAGTACACTCTACCCTACATACTCTGCCCTGTTAAGGTACACCCTACCCTACATACTCTGCCCTCTCACAGTACCATCCTACCCTACATACTCTGCCCTCTCACAGGACAACCTACCCTTCATACTCTGCCCTCTTAAAGCAGAATCCACCTATATTAAATGAATTCAACTACATAAAAAATTCCAAACTCATGTCCCCCTTTGCTTAAGGCTTCAGGGTGTCTTTCTAATTCTGACTCCGTGTCAGGGGAGATTGCTGAAGGAAGCAAAACCCTCACAATGTGATCACAAAGTATCCTGTTTCCACATGAAAACTGACAGGAGGTAATCTGGTCCAAAATCTGCAATGAACAGATAAATTGACCATGGATTTTGGGAAATATTATAAGCTACATATGTGACCTGTACAGAAAGGCTTTCAAACTAGAGGGAAAAACTAAAGGGGAATAGGGTAAATTGTCACATCCCAACCACAAGAGGGAGGTAGGGGGGAAAGAGAGGATTGTGAGTCCTCTAGTTCCTGGATGCCTCAATCTGTAAAAAAGAGGCAAAGTCCAATGACTCCCTAAAAAAGTCCACAATCAATAAAATAGTAAAGTCCACAAGAGAAACAAAAATGAGAAAGTGGGCTTGTCAGTCCTCTTCTTCAGTGTCCATCCTGCTGTCCAATGAGGCATAGTCTCTGAGGTGGCTCATGAAGCCGATGACAGTCCTGGATAGAGAAAGCTTCTCTGTGCAGGGTGAGGCGCCTCCTGGCATACCACAAGATGTCTTTGAAGCAGTTCATAAGACGCCAGGCATGCTGGATGGCCTCCACTGTGTGGGTGCCTTGGAGTAGTCCATAAAGAGCAGCATGTCATGGTCATGGTGTCCCTAGGCGCAGAAAGATTGAGTTTGTGTTTCCAGGGCTTTCAACAGGCCCTGAGCAAAGGGGAATTCCCAGAACAAGTGCAATTATGTCTCCTCTGCAAAGGGACACCGGGGGAAGCTCTGGGTCTTGCTCAGGTTTGGGCTGTCATAAACAACCGGGTGGGGAGACCTCCTGGATGGCTATTCATGACAACTCCTTGTGCCAGTTGTTTAGCCTGTCACAAAACATGTTAGTCCACATGGTGTCCTTGGTGCTGGAGGTAACCCCCCCCCCAAAAAAAAACTCCACAATGTCCTTGGCCCTGATGAGTTTGCGGATAGTCCTGGGCTTCCACAAACCTGGTTTAAGTTCCTCCAGATGTTGATTCCTCACAAATTGCAGAGCCCTGTCGTAATACTAGGAAGGGTTCCACATGTCTCAGCCAAGCCCCCGCCACAGGGAAAGAAGGAATAAGTAGGACATGGACTTTCCAACATAGGCCTTTGCTGTTCTCAGAGTTCTTCAGACGTGATACAGGATTAAAACCAAACTGGTATATATACTCCAGAAGGGACAGATCCCCAACTGTAGATAGCACTGTTTCAACCTTGTTGGGTCTCTTCAGTACAGCGTAGGGAACTGGTTTGGCTGAGTGAGAGGCCTTTGACTAGGGACGAGAAGTTAATGTTCTCCTTACAGAGACTGCAAATTAAGATCGCCTTGTAGGCGTATGGAGACTTATAGCAATTGCCGCTCCACCAGGGGATGATGGAAAAATATGCAAATAGATTTTACAGGAAGGGATAAGGAAAATCATGCCTCTATTAGCTACCTAGTAAGGCAGCTCCCTTGATATCAAGCATGAGCTTCAGAAAAGCCTTATGATATCATGTGGGATTCAAACCAGACCAGTATATCTATTCCAGAAGGAACAGATTCCCAGCTGTAGACAGCACTCTTCATCCAGCGCTCTTCATCCGACTTTGGCGATCTAAAGTAAAAACATCGATAACATTAGTGAAAGGGGAAAGAACAGGTTTCGACTTCTAAAACTTGAAAACCAGATCTTAATTAAATACTTACGTTTTTAAGTTTCAGGGAAACTTTAAAATATGCTGGACATTCTTCACATTTATTGCATGAGAAGGTCTGGGAAGTTTTTTGAGTGCTTGAGGGAAAAAAATCAAAGAGGTCAAACATGAATGAAGATGTCATACCATACCCGCTCACTGCAGACACTGACCTGTTTGGTATTGCCAATTACCTGGTTTATAGTATAAACAGTATGCAGTAGCTTTACCTAATGATGTACAAATGTACACAAAATGTGAGGACTTACCTCTCTGTACATTTTATACAGGGCTCTGAAGGTGCTGTTTTCTCCAGTCCACACTTAGTGCATAATACCACAGGAATCTTGCCAGCAAGATGATGGCTAGCAGGAAGATCCCGGCATAGACTGCATAGGCGATGGGGTTCTGGAGTGTTGCCAGGATGGTGTCCATGGTGGAGGGGCCTTGTTTAGTTGTTTCTTCCTCCTTCAACTGAGTTGGAGATTTTTCAACCAAAGCCCGCTGGAAATAGATGTCCATTATAGCTCTTTCTCTGACATCAGACTGTATCACTGTAAAAATAGAAGAAGAATAGAAGTAAATATGTGATATGGAGAATGTTATCAGTCATTGAGGTTTTCAGGAGGAATTTTCTACAGTAAGAGTATTGCAAAGGCAGGAAGGGC
This sequence comes from Engystomops pustulosus, assembly GCF_040894005.1. Taxonomy (NCBI): domain Eukaryota; kingdom Metazoa; phylum Chordata; class Amphibia; order Anura; family Leptodactylidae; genus Engystomops; species Engystomops pustulosus. Next base: position 176,336,500 of record NC_092415.1, on the reverse strand, counting down.
TCCTGATCTAGCACACACATAGAAGGCTGGGTACACATAATGTTTTGTACCATATGTTGTAAGGACATCTAGGGGGGATTTTCTGCAGATGCGATATATGCTGGTCAGTCAAAAGTAACAACCATGCCTCCATAAGTCAATGTATACTCTCAGCATATACGTCGGGAGCATTCCCAATGTATGCACTGACCTATACAAAAAATGAGATGTGAACCAAGCCATAGTGACAGATAAGAGAGAGTGTATGAGAGTTAGAAAACTATAAGTCTTACCATCCAGGTAATGAAATTTGCGGAGGATGATGTCGTCGTCGTCATCCGTTACCTCACAGACGTAAGTCCCTCTATGGCTCATCCTCACAGGTTTTATGAGGAGAAAAAGTTGGTCCCCATGCTTTATATGCTTGAAGTAGCTGAGGTCAGCCACCCTGATCTAAAGGGAAAATGTTCATAACATTAGTGAGAGGGGAAGGAACAGGTTTCTAAAATGTTAAAAAAATATATATTAATTCAAACACTTACATTTCTGGCAAATTTCCAGGAAACTTTCGGATCTTCTGGAAGTGGAAATGACGCCCCACAGGGGATGGTGATCTGGTCCAGCTCACTTACACTCAAGGTCTCAACTGAAGGGAAAGTAACAGGAAATAAATAGTTAATAAGACAATATACAATACACTAACAATGTTATATGAGATAGAAATTGATAATAGATGTGATCTTACGGGGACAGGCCACGGGGACGTTACAATCCTCCTCAGCACATTTATTGCATGTGAAGGTGCGGGCAGCTTTCTGTAGGCCTGAGGGGAAAAAGTCATAGAGGTCACACATGTGAAAGACATAAGGACCCCAAATGTACATAATGAGGGGGGTCACACAACTAACTTATACTGTGCAATGACATTACTCACCACATGAAGGTCTGCATTGTTCCGGTGGATGACCTAATGGAAGAAATTATATATATATATAAATATTTATGGAGAATATAAAGGAAATGTTTGGTGTCTGTATCCAAGGATCTTTAGTCACTTACGTTCGACACGATCTCTTACACCTTGCACATACTTTGCCATTGTAATGTCAAATTGATGTACCCAATCAGGTGGGGATACTAGAAGAAAGGAGATAGAAACAGAAAAAAATAGTCATTTACTGTTGACAATTTAAAAGACATTGAAAAATACTTAAGATTTTAAAACTTACAAGATTTGTCAATGGATTTTACGTCTTTCTCGAAGATTTTCAGGTATCCTTTTATGTAAGGTATTTCAGAAAACGCTGCAAGGAGAAGATAGGAGAGTTAGGAGAGATATTGTAGACATTGTACATACTCGAGTATAAGGCGCCCCAAGTATAAGCCAAGGTACTTAATTCTGCCACAAAAAAACTGGGAAAACATATTGACCCAGGTATAAGCATAGGGTGGAAAATGCAGCAAGTACCGTAATTCTCTAATAAAATGCCCAGCAGAGTTCCCCTTTAAAATTAAATATCCAGCAGACCCTCCTTTAAAATAAAATGTCCCACTGAGACCCCTTTATAAAAAAAAATGTCCAGCAGTGCCCCCCTTTATAGAAATATCCAGCAGAGACCCTTTCATGATAAAATAATAGACTTAATACTCACCTCCGGCACGGACAGAGGCAGGTCTACGCATGCATACACTATGAAATGGCATGTCGCCGTCTGATGACATCACGTCACAGTGTCTTCATGCGGGAAGAACGCATAGAGGGACCTCTGACCACGCTGCCTGGAAGCCGGAAGATGCAGAGAGAAGACGAGCCCGAGGAGAAGAGGACGCCGTGGGTGAGCGCCGGAGGTGAGTACTAAGTTGTACTTTTTTATATACACTAGTAGAAGCCGAGTGGGGCATTTTCAGCACAAAAATTGTACTGAAAACCTTGGCTTATACTCGAGTATGTACAGTATATGGTAAATCCCTAAATCCTGAGGTCACACACGTTCTATATATAACACAAAGAAGCAATGAGAAAAGAGGATCTCAATTACCTATCGAGATGCTGTTGAGGGGCAGAAACCCAGCATGCAGCTTTTGCAGGCATCTTTCAGGGTCCATCTTGTGCAGAGAGACGGGACGATGACATATTTGATCTCTCTGCGCTGGTGTGGTGAAGCAGTGGAAGCAGGATCTTGCAACTTCCACTCCACCCAAGAGGAGAAAGAGCTGCAGCAGCAGATAACAGGAGTTAAAGTTTGCCATTATTTCCAATCACACAAACCCGTCAGCTAGAAAACCTAAAAACATAGAAAAACCAGAGATTATGACTTGGAGGGAAAAGTGAAACCTGACAATGACAATGGATCCTATCTCCTCACTATATACAGGTTTGGCCAAAATATAAAGGTATAACCCCTGGGACCACTTCATTGAAATGGAGCAGTACTTACAGTCTCGCATCCAGCTGATGAGTGACTTCTCTGTCATCCAGCAACTTCTTATATACCCCGATGCTGATGACATCACAATAGACACTTCTGATGACATCACAATAGACACTTCTGATGACATCACAATAGACACTTCTGATGACATCACAATGACTGTTCATGGTTCCGGCTGGTCACATGCCCATATTATCATATGTTCTACATCTTACATAGCACATTATGATATGTGCGGTACAATATGATATAATAGGTTTATTATCAGCCTTCATGTTATAAAGCTACACTAACCTATTTTGGAATCTCCCTGGAAATATAATATTCTGCTACCCCCCCCCCCTTCCACATAAGCACCCTAATGCTACAACAGTGGTGGCGAACCTATGGCACGGGTGCCAGAGGTGGCACTCAGAGCCCTTTCTGTGGGCACTCAGGCCATCACCTCAGGACAGTTCACAAAACGGGACCAAATCCATCAAATCTTCCTGCAGTCCCAGGGAACTTGTAGAAAAGCTACAATGAAAGTCTCAATTTGCCCTCCTTCTTTCAACCGTATTGGTGGCCACAGGTGGCCGATACAATTGAAAGAAGTGGAAGAACAGGTAGCATTAAATTACTGCTTAAAATTCCACCTTGGCACTTAACGGTAAATAAGTAGATTTTGGTTGTAGTTCGGGCACTCTGTCTCTATAAGGTTCGCCATCACTGTCCTATAATATGTCATTAATGGATGTGGTCTCCCCTGGGTCCCAAAGAAACAATTCCCAAATAGACATATAGCAGGCCTAGAACAAGAATCTGCAAGAAGGGTAGGCGCCTGCCTAGGATACAGTGGGAAACACTTTAATACCTGGGAATTACACTGTATTACTTGGGCCCAGATTGTCTCTTTCGGGCCCAGAGTAGACCCTATCTTTATTCTAAGACACTTGGACTTGCAGAAGAGCTTTCACCAGACAGATATATACAATATTTCGTTGGTGTAGCTCATTTATTAAAAGATGTAAAACTGCAAGTCGCAGCCTGGCGTGAAGTTGCAGAGATCTCCTATAAGAGGCTCCGGTATAAAGATGGATAGATGGGCTCTGAATTGTCTTATTACTGGTCCAGGGCAATAGGGATCAATAACAGCTGAAGAATATGGGGTATAGATGTGGGATGGGGCTCCTTATACATACATAAAGAGAGTTGGAGTCTACACTAAGGATATACTGGGTGCAAGCCTATTACTAACTTCAATAGAACTACAAGTCACAACATGCCTTAAAGTCAACTCTGTTGTTACAAGAGGCCCTTTCCTAGATCTGTAGATATACGAGCTTTATATTGTTCTTATAATGGATCCAGTTATTCCTGATAGACAAGGCATTAGTTATAGATAAAGCCTAGAAAGACCTGGGTATAGATGTGGGAGGGGGCACTTACTCAGCTACAGACATTGAAATGGAGCAGTACTTACAGTCTCGCATCCAGCTGATGAGTGACCTCTCTGTCATCCAGCACCTTCTTATATACCCCGATGCTGATGACATCACAATAGACACTTCTGATGACCTCACAATGACTGTACATGGTTCTGGCTGGTCACATGACCATATTATTATATGTTATACATCTTTCATAGCAAATTATGATATTTGCGGTACAATAAGATATATTAGGTTTATCATCAGCCTTCACATGTTATAAAGTTACACTAACCTATTTTTGAATTTCCCTGGAAATATTCTGCCACACCCTCCGCACATAATTTAAGCACTTTAACCCTATAATATATCATTTAAAGATGTGGTCTTCCCAAGCAATTCCCAATTAGACATAGTCATTCATCCAGCACTGTCTTATATACCCTGATGTGATGTATAAAGAAAAAAAGTGAAACATAGCGCAAGCTAAATGACAATTTGTCCAAGGTAAGCAGAATTATCAGTATAATGAAACAGAGATTGTCTGCGTTAGCAGTGAATACATAACATAGATAAAATAAGTGATAAATATATCACATCTAGACAATGGAGCTGCTGCAGTAAACCTGACATCCAGTACTGATTGCTGTAATGGATGATGGCAGAAGATTGGGAGAAGAAAAAAACTCGTCTGGAACCGCGCTGCTCAGTATTCAATGTTTTAATTCAAAATCACAGTGCACAACGCGTTTCGGAAGCAGAACGCTTCCTTCATCAGATTCTGAAGGATAATAACTAGAGATGAGCGAGCACTAAAATGCTCGGGTGCTCGTTATTTGAGACGAACTTTTCCCGATGCTCGAGTGCTCGTCTCGAATAACGAGCCCCATTGAAGTCAATGGGAGACGCGAGCATTTTTCAAACACCTGGGAACCTCAGAAAAGGATGGAAACACCACGGAAATGGGCAGGAAACAGCAGGGGCAGCATGCATGGATGCCTCTGAGGCTGCTTAATCGCACCATTATGCCAAAATTATGGGCAACAGCATGGCCATGAGAGAGTGACCGAATGAGGCTAGATAGCATCTAAAACATCCAATAATTGACCCTGACACTATAGGGGACGGCATGCAGAGGCAGCGGCAGCAGCGGCAGGCTAGAGAGTGTCATGGCGACATACCCTAAATGGACGCAGGCTTCACCAAAGGAGGTGAGCAAGAAGCGCTGAAATGATTTCCTATGTGAACAAAAGGTTGACGGTATATTTAGTCGATAACACAGCATGGTGGCGACATAGTGACCAAGTTCCATAACGTATCTGGTGAAACACCTGAAAAATGAGCCTGACACAGCTCGTTTGATAAGGGGACGACATGTGAAGGCAGCCATGGAGACGACTTCCATGATTAAGAGCGTCAGTATGGGGCATCCATATTGTGCTGCTATGATTGCAACTTCAGGTCTCCAGCATGGCAGCGACAGATGGGCCGAGTTCCACTATGTATCTGGTGAAACACCTGAAAATTCTGCCTGACACAGCTCGTTTGATAAGGGGATGATGTGCTGTATATCCTCTCGTGCTCCAGCATCTGGGGTATAGAGAGTTGAAAGTTGCGCATGGAGACATTGATGGACGCTGTGGAGGATTGTGGAGGCAAAATGGACAGGAAACAGCAGGGGCAACATGCATGGATGCCTCTGAGGCTGCCTAATCTTGGGATGGAGCTGGCGGTCCGCTGCCAGGCGAGTTTTCGCCTGTCCAAGCCCCTGTCTCTCGGCTCCTCCCCACCCAAAATGGGCCTGGGGGCCAGAAACGTTTACTTTGAAAAAATGATAATTTTCAAATCAGGTGGGGTCGTTTGAATGTTTCACCTAGGAATAATGGAATAGCATAGTGGTTCTATTTTTAATTGTTTTTTCGGAAATGGTTCCATGATTAAGAGCGACAGCATGGGGCATCCATATTGCGCTGCTATGATTGCAACTTCAGGTCTCCAGCATGGCGGCGACAGATGGGCCGAGTTCCACTATGTATCTGGTGAAACACCTGAAAATTCTGCCTGACACAGCTCGTTTGATAATGGGACGATGCATGGAGGCAGTGAAGTAGTAGTAGATTAAAGGTGCTGCAGTTAAAACTATGTTAGTTGGATCTGCCAGGCGAGCTTTTGCCTATCCAAGCCCCTGTCTCTAGGCTACTCCCCAAACAGCACTTCTAAGAACCTTTTGTATAAGATCAAGTGTAGTAGTGTTCTTGTAAGTTTGGGTTATGGCGGGTGAGGGGAATGTAAACAGATGTGCAAGAAGCACTGAAATAATATCGGTAAATGATAAAAGTTTGCCAGTATATTTTGTGGATAACACAGCAGGGTGGCGACAAAGTTAACAAGTTTGATGTGGAAGCCATGAAAACAACCCAAAATTCTGCCTGACACAGCTCGTTTGATAAGGGGACGATGTATGGAAGCAGTGAACTAGTAGTAGATTAAAGGTGCTGCAGTTAAAACTATGTTAGTTGGATCTTGGGATGGAGCTGGCGGTCCACTGCCAGGCGAGCTTTCGCCTATCCAAGCCCCTGTCTCTTGGCTACTCCCCAAACAGCACTTCTAAGAACCTTTTGTATAAGATCAAGTGTAGTAGTGTTCTTATAAGTTTGGGTTATGGTGGGTGAGGGGAATGTAAACAGATGCACAAGAAGCGCTGAAATAATATCGGTAAATGCTAAAAGTTTGCCAGAATATTTTGTGGATAACACAGCAGGGTGGCGACAAAGTTAACAAGTTTGATGTGGAAGCCATGAAAACAACCCAAAATTCTGCCTGACACAGCTCGTTTGATAAGGGGACGATGTATGGAGGCAGCTATATGGACAACGTGTGGAGGCAGCTATATGGACAACGTGTGGAGGCTGCTATGGAGACAATTTAATTTGGATAGTGCCTGTATGTGGCAGTCCAAAAAAGTTTTCAAACCAGAGGAGCAGGTAGGTGGTCCTCCAGAAAAATTAAATAGATTGAGTGCCTGTATGTGGCAGTCCAAAAAAGTTTTCAAACCAGAGGAGCAGGTAGGTGGTCCTCCAGAAAAATTAAATAGATTGAGTGCCTGTATGTGGCAATCCAAAAAAGTTTTCAAACCAGAGGAGCAGGTAGGTGGTCCTCCAGAAAAATGAAATAGATTGAGTGCCTGTATGTGGCAGTCCAAAAAAGTTTTCAAACCAGAGGAGCAGGTAGGTGGTCCTCCAGAAAAATTAAATAGATTGAGTGCCTGTATGTGGCACTCCCAAAAATTGTTTAAAACAGAGGACCGGGTAGGTGGCCATCTAGAAAAATTAAATACATAGAGTACTAAAGCTAGAGCGAGTTGGCCCTGGCAAAAAATAGCCAGTTTCCTCTGCTTTAGTGTACAAAGAGGAGGAGAAGGAGGAAAATGAGGAGGAGGAGTGCATAAATTATTCAGGTTGAGCTTCCTTCACCTCAGGAGAATGGAAATCCTGAGAAATCCAGGCTTTATTCATCTTGATAAGCGTCAGCCTGTCAGCGCTGTCAGTCGACAGTCGTGTACGCTTATCGGTGATGATGCCACCAGCTGCACTGAAAACCCGCTCGGACAAGACGCTAGCGGCAGGGCAGGCAAGAACCTCCAAGGCGTACAGCGCCAGTTCGTGCCACATGTCCAGCTTTGAAACCCAGTAGTTGTAGGGAGCTGTGTGATCATTTAGGACGATGGTATGGTCAGCTACGTACTCCCTCACCATCTTTCTGTAAAGATCAGCCCTACTCTGCCGAGACTGGGGACAGGTGACAGTGTCTTGCTGGGGTGACATAAAGCTGGCAAAAGCCTTGTAAAGCGTACCCTTGCCAGTGCTGGACAAGCTGCCTGCTCGCCTACTCTCCCTCGCTACTTGTCCCGCAGAACTACGCACTCTGCCGCTAGCACTGTCAGAAGGGAAATAGTGTTTCAGCTTGTGCACCAGGGCCTGCTGGTATTCATGCATTCTCACACTCCTTTCCTCTCCAGGGATGAGAGTGGAAAGATTTTGCTTGTACCGTGGGTCCAGGAGAGTGAATACCCAGTAATCGGTGCTGGAATAAATTCTGGGAGGGTCACGGGATTGGTAGCCTAGCATGAAATCTGCCATATGCGCCAGAGTACCAACGCGCAAGAATTCACTCCCCTCACTGGCCTGACTGTCCATTTCCTCCTCCTCCAACTCCTCCAACTCCTCTTCTTCTGCCCATACACGCTGAACAGTGAAGGACTGAACAATGGTCCCCTCTTCTGTCTCGCCAACATTCTCCTCCTTTTCCTCCTCATCCTCCTCCACCACCTGAGGGTGCTTTTTCTATCAACAAGGGAATCTTCTCCTCCGTCTCTTGTGACGAGCACAAAGCTTCCGACTTCATGCTGACCAGAGAGTTTTTCAACAGGCCAAGCAGCGGGATGGAGAGGCTGATGATGGCGGCATCGCCACTGACCATCTGTGTTGACTCCTCAAAGTTACTTAGCACCTGACAGATATCAGACATCAACGTCCACTCCTCATTGTAGACTTGAGGAAGCTGACTGACCTGACTACCAGTTCTGGTGGAAGTTGACATCTGGCAGTCTACAATCGCTCTGCGCTGCTGGTAAACTCTGGATAACATGGTTAATGTTGAATTCCACCTCGTGGGCACGTCGCACAACAGTCGGTGAGCAGGCATTTGGAGGCGGCGCTGCGCTGCCCTGAGAGTGGCAGCATCTGTGCTGGACTTCCTGAAATGCGCACAGATGCGGCGCACCTTCGTGAGCAAATCAGACAGATTGGGGTATGTCTTGAGGAACCGCTGAACTATGAGATTTAACACATGGGCCATGCATGGCTCATGTGTCAGTCTGCCGAGTTGCAGAGCCGCCACCAGGTTACGGCCGTTGTCACACACAACCATGCCTGGCTTCAGGTTCAGCGGTGCCATCCACAGATCAGTCTGCGCCGTGATGCCCTGTAATAGCTCTTGGGCGGTGTGCCTTTTATCGCCTAGGCTCAGCAGTTTGAGCACCGCCTGCTGTCGCTTAGCGATGGCACTGCTGCTGTGCCTAGAGCTACCGACGCCATGGCGCCATGGCGCCATGCCCACGGATGGTAATTCGGAGGAGGAGGTGGAAGAGTGGTGGGAGGAGGAGGAGGCATAGTAGGCCTGGAAGACCTGGACTGAGGTAGGTCCACGTGTCCGTGGTCAGGTGGACCTTGTCAGAAACGGCGTTGGTCAGGGCACGGATGATGTTGTCTGACACGTGCTTGTGCAGGGTTGGGACGGCACATCGGGAAAAGTAGTGGCGGCTGGGGACCGAATACCGAGAGGCGGCCGCCGCCATAAGGTATCGAAAGGCCTCGGTCTCTACCACCCTATAGGGCAGCATCTCCAGGCTAAGCAACTTGGAGATGTGGACGTTGAGGGCTTGGGCGTGTGGGTGGGTTGCACTATACTTCCTTTTGCGCTCCAGCGTCTGGGTTATGGAGAGCTGAATGCTGGTGGATGCTGTGGAGGATCGTGGAGGCGAAGATGGGGTTTTCACACGGGAGGTGTTTGGGCCGGGGTCCTGGGCAGGGGGCTGACTAGCAGATGACACAGGGGAAGGAGCAGTGGTGTGCCCGGCCGGAGGTGAACGGGCTTGGTGCCATTGAGTGGGGTGTTTAGCATTCATATGCCTGCGAATACTGGTGGTAGTTAAGCTAGTAGTGGTGGAACCCCTGCTGATCCTGGTTTGGCACAGGTTGCACACCACAGTCCGTCGGTCTGAAAATCTAGCCCTCGCCACGGGAGCTTGACTACGTGAAACATTTGGCGCTGATGCACCAGCTCTGGCCCTGCCTCTCCGTCTGGCCCCACCACTGTCTCTTCCAACCTGTTCTGGTATAGGACTCGCCTCCGTCTCAGAAGCACTGTGGTCACCCGGCCTATCAGCCCAGCTTGGGTCTGTCACCTCATCATCCTCCGATCCCTCAGTCTGCTCCCCCCTTGGACTTCCTGCCCTGACAACAACTTCACCACTGTCTGACAACCGTGTCTCCTCATCGTCCGACACCTCTTTACACACTTCTTCCACTATGTCAATAATGTCATCATTACCCACAGACTGCGACCTGTGGAAAACCTGGGCATCGGAAAATAGCTCAGCAGCAACCGGACAAGTGGTTTGTGACTCTGGGAAGGGTCCAGAAAACAGTTCCTCAGAGTATGCCGGTTCAAATGCCAAATTTTTCTGGGTGGTGGCAGACTGGGGGGAAGGAGACTGAGGTGGAGGAGCTGGAGGAGTGCTGATTTCGGTGACATGGGTGGACTGCGTGGAAGACGGACTGGTGGACAAATGGCTAGAAGCATTGTCCGCAATCCACGACATCACCTGTTTGCACTGTTTTGGCCTCAACAGTGCTCTACCATGAGTCCCAGTAACTTGAGACATGAACCTCATCAGCAGGTGGTGTCTCACCCCGCCCCGGACCATGGCCTCTGACCCCTGCAGTAGTTGGACGCCCACGTCCACGCCCTCGTCCTCTACCCCTAGCCCTCGGGTTAAACATTTTCAAAATTAAAATGTAAACTGTAAATTTTTTTTTTAAACAAAACGATGCTATCCTATTGCTATGGCTAGTTTCTAACCTACACTGACAGCACACAACTGGATTTTGTGCTGTGCCTAATGACTTTGAGTTATAAAAAAAAATAAACATAAAAAAAAATAAATCAGCAGACTCGGCGTAATTCAAATCAAACCCCTAATAAATTGTCCCACTTCGGTGTTTGAGGTGGATATGTGTGTCACTAAGAGCTAAACACAACGGTCGCCCTGCAAATTCCTCACAATATGGTACTAGCTGCACTACTAGTGCCAGCAAGCCCAGCCACAAGCAAACAAAAAAAATTAAAATATAACGCTTTTGTAGGCCAAAGTAAGCCGTTTGGGTTCTCGTGTGGCTATTTTCTAGCCTACACTGAAAGCACACTGCTTTGCCAGATGACTTTGAGTTATTAAAGTAAATAAACGTAAGAAAAAATAAATCAGCAGACTGTGCCTAATTCAAATCAAACTCCTAATAAATTCTCCACTTAGGTGTTTGAGATGGATATGTGTGTCACTAAGAGCTAAACACAACGGTCGCAAGTCTCCCTGCAAATTCCTCACAATATGGTACTAGCTGCACTACTAGTGCCAGCAAGCCCAGCCACAAGCAAACAAAAAAAAAAAATATATAACGCTATTGTAGCCCTAACAAGGGCTGTTGGGTTCTTGTAGACTCACACCTGCCTAACACTATTCTAATAGAACACCCTAACGCTTTCCCTGCAGCAGCAGCAACTCTCTCCCTAACGCCATCCAGACAGAGAATGATCCGAGCAGCGCGGGCAGGGGCTAGTCTATTCCAGGGTCACCTGATCAGGCCAGCCAACCACTGCTATCGAAAGGGTACCACGTCATGCTGGGTGGAGTGCAGAGTCTCCTAGCTTGTGATTGGCTCTGTTTCTGGCCGCCAAAAATCAAAACGGCGGGATATGCCATTTTCTCGAGCTGGGGAAATACTCGTCCGAGCAACGAGCAGTTTCGAGCACGCTAATGCTCGAACGAGCATCAAGCTCGGACGAGTGTGTTTGCTCATCTCTAATAATAACCATATATGACATATTACAAAAAGTACATAAAAGTAGGAGTAAATAAAATCTATAAAAGATATATAAATAAATACACAGAAATCTAAATTTGGTATGACCGTAGCTGTAACTATATGCAGTATATATAGAGAAGTCCATAAATGGACATACATAAATAAATATAGTCATAGACAAATAAATGGATAAGTATGGACCAAATGGTGCTGAAGACAAGAATGATACACATACATATAAAGATAAACCCAATAGTGTAATGTGATAAATGGGTGCCTACCCTAATATTCTCTTTTGGGTGATCAGTCCCAGATGGATATAAAGGGGTACCTGTGTTGTCCTAGAGTATAGGTAATTTAAATACAAAAAATAGAGTGAATGGACATTATAATCTAATAGAAAAAGGTACTGAGGCTTGTATATGGATACCTTTTAGGGGCTGCAGGGTAGACGACTGTCAGGTAAAAGAGATTCTATGGAAGGAAGATAAGGCATACAGAGTACTTGGGGAAAAACCGAGGCTTGTCTGCAGGGTAAGTGGATGGTATATGTAGCAGGCAAAGAGAGGGTTAGCAAGATCTGAAAAGAGAGAACTTACATTGGTAGAAGCGCGAGCCGGCGTGGATGCTGCGTTTCACGTCCCTGTCGGCTTCGCTGGGGATTTAAATAGGAGCCGAAATAGTACTGCGCAGAGGTCGCACTAACATTTTTACAGAAGGGTAATAATACTCCTCTCTCCATTGTTGAGGAGTATTTTTAGCCGAGGAAGAGTATGAAATTTTCAGTAATACAAATATATAACTCCTAGTCGTATACATTGTTAATAGCAGTCCCAAACCCCCTACCTCCCCACACTAAGCAGGCTGGGGCTGCCGCCTCATTTATTTTTTGGGGTGTTCAGGGCATAACACTTTTTTTTTTTTACACTGTTTATTTTTTACTAAAGTGTATCGGGCAATAGTCCTTCCCAAAAACATAAGCCTTCTGACCAATGCACTTGCATTCACTAACTAGCAAGATGTATTTGGCCACAATAAAGTTGCTACTTACTGAGCACAAGTGTTTTGGTTCAGGGAGGACTTTGTTCAATAGAATGAGTTTCAATACAATGTGAAAACATTGTGGTCTTTGGGGTATTTATTTAATTATCCCTTACTTGTAATGCCTGGATCATTGTACAAGCACTGTCACCTCCTGTGTCTCTTCCTCATAGATTGTAAGCGCTTGTGACCATTGTATAAGGACTGTCACCTCCTGTGTCCCCTCCTTCTTATAGATTGTAAGCTCTTGTGACTATTGTACAAGCACTGTCACCTCCTGTGTCCTCCCCTCCTCATAGATTGTAAGCTCTTGTGACCATTGTATAAGGACTGTCACCTCCTGTGTCCCCTTCTTATAGATTGTAAGCTCTTGTGACCATTGTATAAGCACTGTCACCTCCTGTGTCCTCCCCTCCTCATAGATTGTAAGCTCTTGTGACCATTGTACAAGCACTGTCACCTCCTGTGTCCTCTCCTCCTCATAGATTGTAAGCTCTTGTGACCATTGTACAAGCACTGTCATCTCCTGTGTCCCCTCCTCGTTCACATAGATTGTAAGCTCTTGTGACCATTGGACAAGCACTGTCACCTATTGTGTCCCCTCCTTCTTATAGATTGTAAGCTCTTGTGACTATTGTACAAGCACTGTCACCTCCTGTGTCCTCCCCTCCTCATAGATTGTAAGCTCTTGTGACCATTGTATAAGGACTGTCACCTCCTGTGTCCCCTCCTTCTTATAGATTGTAAGCTCTTGTGACCATTGTACAAGCACTGTCACCTCCTGTGTCCTCTCCTCCTCATAGATTGTAAGCTCTTGTGACCATTGTACAAGCACTGTCATCTCCTGTGTCCCCTCCTCGTTCTCATAGATTGTAAGCTCTTGTGACCATTGGACAAGCACTGTCAACTCCTGTGTTCCCTCCTCGTTCTCATAGATTATAAGCTCTTGTGACCATTGTACAAGCACTGTCACCTCCTGTGTCCCATGTAGTCCACCTATGCATGGAATATCAATTATAACTATTTTGTAATTTATTGAATACATCTTATGTCAGGCTCAGGTAACCACTATTAATCAATTGAACTCCATGGGAATAGGTCAGTCACACAAACCTGTGAGAAAACCACAGCAGGCACATGGCCCCCACCACAGCAGGCACAGGACCCCCACCACAGCAGGCACAGGACCCCCACCACAGCAGGCACAGGACCCCCACAGCAGGCACAGGACCACCACCACAGGTGACAACTAACACCTTTGCAATCAAACGCTTCTCCACTCTCCTTTCTCTCAGACTCTACCAAGTCTGCTAGTGCGCATGTGCAACTGTATCTATTAGAACTAGAGAGACGGGTCAGGAGGGGAGGAGGAGCAGAGACCCCCAGTAGTGGTCACATGTGCTGTCCTCCTGCCTGTGCCTTGCCCCGCCCCTCAGTGTAATGTGATTCCCCTGCTGCTCCCTATATGCAATATCACACAGACACAGAGCAGCTGGGAGAAGACAGTGACTGCTCCGTGTTGAGGGGGGCGTGGCCTGAGCTCCTCTTCTGCGGGGGAGGAGCAGATACATCTCTGCAGTGTAGTGGGTCCATGTGCACGTGACTGCTCTGTGTCTGAGCTCCGCTGCCCGCTCTGTCCTTCACACACTAGCAGGCGCAGCTGCACATCGCTACTGCCGAGAGCCACACAGCGCTTACACAATTAAATTGCCAAGCGTATTTATACGCTTGGTGTTTTTTTTTGGAGAGTAAATCAGCCTCTGCATGCGTCATAGACGCTTGTAGAGGCGTTATTGCGATCTCTGGTACTGCGCATGCGTGTATGGGAGCGCACATGCGCAGTAGAGAAAATGGAGTTGTGCCCAGAGACATGACTGCGCATGCGTGTATGTGTAGGCACGCATGCGCTGTGAGAATAGGTGACACGGACCGGAGTTGTCAACAGAGTGGAAGTAAGAAGTGGATGTCACTGCTGGATAGTCGGAGGGTAAGTATTAGATGTAAAGTTATTCTCAAGCGATGTAATAATATGCGGTGAATACAAATACTGCAAATACTAGAATAAAAATTAGGCAGATTAAATAGATGGACAACTGAGTGGTAATAGTGCTTGGATACTACAGAATTTAACTGTAATGTGTATTAGTACGAAAAATGAAAGTACTATGAAAGATGGAATGCATATAATATACAAAAAAATGAGAAAACTAAATGATGGAATGCATATAATATGGCCTGGTGGAAACCATAGGGCAGTGATGGCAAACTGAGTGCCCAAACTACAACCAAAACCCATATATTTTTTGCAAAGTGCCAATGCGACAATTAAAGCGGTAACTTATTACTCCCTGCTCTGTCACAGGTTTAAATTATATAGGCAACTGAGAACACCAATACAGTCGAAAGAATGAGAAGAAGTTTGGAATATTATTGTAGTTTTCTTCCAGGGTCCTGGGCTGCCTGGGACTCCAAGAGGGCTTGAGTCCTGTCTGGCGAACTCTGCACTCGAGTAATGGCGCAGGTGCCATAGGTTCGCCACCACTGCCGTAGGGTATATGGGCTTTGAGTCTAACGTGGATCTTTTAGGGATATGATCATGTTAGGATATATAAAGGTGATGATGATGATGGAGATGAAATATACAGTACTAGAGGTGGAGATGCAAGTTAGATTCATTCCAGAGATTTGTTGAGTCCATATGTGCACATGGTATTTAACTTGAATATCCAGAAGTTCTCTCTTTTGATGAACTGTGATAGACGGTCTGGGTGATCCCTAGGGATCTGTTCGATGGGAAGGAGGGAGAGGTGGCTAATATCGTTACTGTGGTGTTGGTGACAGTGTCGTGAGACACTGTGGAGTTGAAAGCCACTCTTGATTTTATTCCTATGGGTGTTCATTCTTTCATTCAATGTTTGTGTTGTTCTGCCTACATACTGAAATGGACATGGACATTGGAGAAGGTAAATGACATAATCTGACAATTAAGAAAGTTGGCAGTTTCAAAGGTTTCTCCTGTGGCGGTGCAGCGGCACTAGATGCCTCACATGCGATATTATTCTACACCGCACACAATCTTTCCGCTCCACCGCCACAGGAGAAACCTTCATGGCTGAATGTTGAAATCACATTCTAAGCCATCTCAGCATTATATCTCCTTTGCTACCCAGCTGGCTTAAAAGTTTATGCCCATTTAAAATTTTAATATGTTATGAACATACTTTATTTAGAAATTCAGTCGGTTTGTGAAAAAAAAGAAATGGCTGCAAATTGCTCCTTAGCAATGAGATTTCTTAACTGTTATCAAGGCAGATCCATTTACCAGGCTGAAGAAGGAGCTCTTTCTCCTCTCTGTCTACACAGCTCTGAGCAGTGAGTGTTAACCCCTTTTGCTCTCTCACTGGCTGTAGTATGGTATGAGCATTAGTTTCAAACATCTTCTGGACACTGATAAAGTTGAGTAAGATGATGTTACAGAGCACAATCAGCTTTCTGCCTCATCCATGTGCTGGCTGTGTGTGGAGGGCAGCAGGTATGATATGATATTACCACGTCTGCCAGCATCACTGCATCCAGAATCAGCAAGTGCAAAAGAGAAGAGGAGAGCTTCTGGGGAATGTTGAAAGGTGAGTATCCAAGGTTTATTATTTTTTTAATTAAGTTAAACTATAGACATCCAGACAAACCAGAGTAGCAGGGGAAGGATGTGACTGTCCATCACAGCTAACTGTAGCTTAACCCTCAGCAGCCCATAAAAGGTCAACAGGATACAGACAGATGTAGTGGAAATCAGTTAAGACAACCAGGAGTGAAGTAAGGCAGTGTTCAGTCTAGTGCAGGGCTGTTCGAAGTGCAAATGAATTACAAGATCACAGTCAGCACTATCACACTAGCAAGTTACATTGTTCATTTATTGACTAAAAATAAAAAATAAGTTTTCATACAATCTCTAGTTTATATTAAGAATATTGCCGGATCTGTCATCATTATTTACAGGGATTCCATTGTCTGGAAACTCTTTTGGAAATACAGCTTAAAACCGTCAGTCCATTTTTTGGGTAGAAGTATCATGTTATGACAGGTTATGGGGGATAATCTACAGTCATGGCCATAAGTTTTGAGAATGACACAAATATTATATTTTCACATGATCTGTTGCCCTCTGGTTTTTATGTGTGTTTGTCAGATGTTTTTATCACATACAGAAATACAAGTGCAATCATATTATGAGACTAACCAGGTTGAGTTGGCGCAACTCTAGAAAATGTATCGATGTCACTGGTAACAAAAGTGGTGACCTGCACCCCAACTTAAATATAGATCCACTGATGGAACTACTAAAAACAAATAAAAACGGAGTACCTGCGCCAATCGGTCTAACAATAGGACAATCTCCTCTATATCATCATATATATGTAATAAAGCTCATACTATATATATGTGTGAATGAGCTCTGTGATATGTCAGATAGGTTGGAGTGTGGACAGTAAATGACTAAGTGGATACCTGGTAGGGGAGGAAAACAGACCTCCTGGTCGAGTGTGGAGCCGGTCCTTCTCGGTACTGGAGTGCGGAGATGTAATGAAATCGACAGATATGATTTTCCAGAAGGGTTTTCACAGGTAATCCAATGTAGCTTGCTTAGACTTTGAGGATCGCTGAAGGACTAAACCAGGAGCTATTTGCTTTTCTGTAACGGGTGTCTCAACATAGATTCTCAATTTTCAGATACACTACGTTCTTTTGATACACTGGGGCAGATTTACTTACCCGGTCCATTCGCGATCCAGCGGCGTGTTCTCTGCACTGGATTCGGGTCCGGCCGGGATTTAATAAGGTAGTTCCTCCGACGTCCAGTAGGTGGCGCTGCTGTGCTGAAAAGCATTTTAACGCGCCGGAATTCACCGAGGCCGTCTGAGTGAAGGTAAGCGCGTCCCGAGCGACACATTTTCTGTTCTTAAATGCGGCGGTTTTTCCGAATACGTCGGGTTTTCGTTCGGCCACGCCCCCCGATTTCTGTCGCGCGCATGCCGGCGCCGATGCGCCACAATCCGATCGCATGCGCCAAAATCCCGGGGGAAATTCAGGTACAATCGGCGCAAATCGGAAATATTCGGGTAACACGTCGGGAAAACGCGAATCGGGCCCTTAGTAAATGACCCCCACTGTGTATGATACCAGCATATACATATATAAGCAGTCGTAGTGCCTACACAGAACATTCATATATATTTTAATGTACACTCAGGTATGATTTTAATTTTGAGTTTCGAATAAAAGAGTTTTTAAGCAAAACAAGTAGAAAGATTGATTTTACTACTTAGGAGGTTTTTTGTTCAGTATCGCTATATAAACACACCATATGCACAGTGACACAAATTTCCTGATGAAGAAGGCAACAGCCTTTGAAACGCGTAGGAAGAAGTTTGTCTTTCTGGACCTACCGTATCTGGTGACGTCACCACACGGATTGCAAACAGAACTGTGTATGGAGCAGTAGCTGCCGGCCGGGGCTCTACTCCACGTGCAAACAGCGATCCTCAAGTCTAAGCAAGCTACGTTGGATTACCAGTGAAAACTCTTCTGGAAAATCATATCTGTGGATTTCATTACATCTCCGCACTCCAGTACTGAGAAGGACCGGCTCCACACTCGACCAGGAGGTCTGTTTTCCTCCCCTACCAGGTATCCACTTAGGTTGGAGTGTGGACAGTAAATGACTAAGTGGATACCTGGTAGGGGAGGAAAACAGGAAAATATTAAAATTTGTTGGGAGTTATGGGGGACATAGACATTACCCAAGAGTGGGATGACATGTTCCACCATTTCTCCAGACAAACAGTACAATTTATAATAACAAAACGCCGTGATCAATTGTGTCAAATCAATCAACATATTTTAAACCTATTTGATACAATAAGGCCCTTTAAAGATCATCCTGAAATCTTACATTTAGCGTCAAACATAAAAAAATGTATAAAGATAAAAGAACAGGAAATTGTTGAGAAAAAGAGACGCAAATTTCTAAGGGATTCGGTTCCCCATATAGAAAATTTAAATAATAACCAGATGGACACTACAGCAAATAACTTAGAAGCCACCACGAGCATGTACAACACAATTGATGAGCTCGAACAAGACTTTACTAACCTCGACATTACAACCCACACTGAGTCTGTCTCATCTATAGCAGAACAAATAAATGCAATACCAGAACAGCGTGTACCATTAGAACAAAGGGTTATTATTAACTAGGAAAGAACACTAATTGCAAATGAGATGCGTACACCGATCCTGACATCCAACAGATTCGATATCTTAGACGAGGTCTCGGATAGTGAAGACATTTCAGATAGAGAAACATATGCACACAAGGTAAAACAAACAATAGACAAAGAGGGCAAAAAGACTGTCTAAAAATAACACAAGTAAAAACAACCAGAAAGATACACATACTAAAGAATCGTTAGCTAAAAAAAATCGAAACAAGATCAAAAACAACGAACAAACAAAGCAAACCGAAAAAAATAACAATGAATCAAAATTTTTTCGGGCGAACAAAAAGAGACACAGACGTGGACAAAGGGCAGCGAAACTCGCCAAAAAGAAAATAAGGGCAAAAACAAAGCCCAAAGATGATAATATAGTTGATACAGGACAAAACATTTTCAATTTAAGTAATCACATATTAACAGAGAGAGAAATCAGATTATTAAATAAGGGGCTAAAATTTGCCCCCACAAGTAAGATTTGACAGATTTGATGCATTTATTGGGGTAAAGAAATTTCTACGAAACTTGGCTATTAAAAAACATTTCATTAAGAAACCATCTATTACTAGCCTCCCCAACAATGCAGATCATATTATTCATTCACCAATAACCAAAGTCAAATTTCAATCCACTGAATGAATAGGCCTTCAAAGTGTTTCAAAACTTAGTCACAAGGGATATTAAGAAGGTTAAGGATAAAAATAGAGTGAGATACAGGGGGAATCTCCACCAGAAAGAACAAAGAGCCATTATTACACTACAGAAAAACAATAACATAACTGTCCATCCTGCGGACAAAGGAGGAAGCACAGTGGTTCAGAATACCTCCGACTATCATAAAGAAGCGAAACGTTTATTGGGAGATGAACGTACATATTTGAAATTAAAATCGGACCCTACTGAGGGTTTTAAAAGAGAGTTGGGGGAATTGGTGAAAAGTGGCATGACATTAAATATCTTAAATAAAAAAGAAGCTCAATACATCAACAACTTAACACCAAGAATACCGGTCATGTACCACATCCCAAAGATCCACAAATCAGAAACCAATCCCCCTGGAAGACCCATTATATCGGGTATTGGATGTCTCACATCCAACCTATCCGAATATATATATAACTTACTGCAACCCCAAGTACAGAAACTACCTGCGTACCTTAAAGACACCAAACATGTCTTACAAATTTTAGATGCAATCGAATGGGAAGAACATTTTCTCATTGACACCCTGGACGTCACATCATTATATACCATCATTGAACATAATAAAGGGCGCAATTCAGCAGAATATTTTTTGAACAAATCAGGATAATTTTTGGACAGTCAAATTAAATATATAGGGGACTGTATTATCCTGACCCACAACTATTTTAAATACGATGATTCGTTTTATCTTCAAACATGTGGCACAGCCATGGGGACCAGGTTCGCACCAAGCTATGCCAACTTATATGTGGGGAGTTGGGAAGACAGACACATCTTCCCCACAGGTAGGCTTGCTGCGAACCTGGTCCTCTGGCACAGATTTATAGATGACGTGCTATTTATCTGGTCTGGGGGAGAAAAATCACTCCAGCAATTTTTGAAACAAATAAATGAAAATAACTACCAACATATAGCCAGACAAGTGTAAACTTTTTAGACCTAACCATCTATATCGACAAGGGGAACATCAAAACCAAGACTTACAGCAAGCCCACTGACAGCAACAGCTTCATTTAGAAAACAAGCTGTCACCTTCCGATATGGCTAGATGCAATTCCTAAAAGCCAATACCATCACCGTAGGAATTGCACGGACCTAATAAAATTTGAAGAGGAAGCTAAAATACTTCAGAAAAAAATTTGAAGAGAAGGGATACGAAAAGACCCAATTAAAAAACACTGAACAAACAATAGCTAATATACACCGACCAAGTCTACTTGAAGAAGTAGAAAAAGAAATGAAGAAGGGCCCGGATATGGAAGGCCAAACCGCACCTTTAATAGAAATCCCGATCATAACCCAGTATACACAAGACCGGGAAATTCTCAAACGTATTGTCCAACGCCACTGGAATATTCTGTTCCAGGATAAAATCATTGGACAACAAATACCAAAGAAACCCACATTTATTTTTTAAAAAGCTAGAAATATAGGGACTCTAATAGAACCAACTATAAAGAACAAAGCACCGGAACACAATGGTATACAGAGGAACTTTTTACATACTTATGGCTTTTTTCCATGTACTCATTGCAATGCATGTAAAACATCAAAAAGCAAAGAGATAGTTAAAACCTTTGGCCCTAATACATGCCCAGCAGGGCCGCATCTGCCATGAGGCGAGATGAAAATCTCGCTTCAGGCGGCAGAATGCGGGTCCCTGTAAAGGGCGGCGAAATTCGCCGCTCTAAAGTGGGCGATTCGGGCGTCCATTACGCCCGAATCACCCACCAGCTAAATAAATCGCGCCTGTCTCTTTAAGACACAGGCGCGATTTATATGCGGAGCGACGCAGCGCCTTTCCGGCAGCTGCGTCGCTCCGTTCTAAGCAGTGACACAGGCGCCATGACGTCATGGCGCGGCGCCTGTGTCACTGTGCGGAGCCGCGTCTCACAGGAGAGTCGCGTGAACACCGGAGCCGCGCCGAGGGAGCAGCTGCCTGCAGGTGAGTAGGATTTTTATTATTTTTCATGTATTTAACTAATTGTGGCTAATAATTAATACTACGGGGGGGGGGGGGTGGCTATATATATCATATGGGGCCAGAATTATTTTAAACTGGGGGGGGGGGGGGGATCATGGAATGCTATTTTATTTGGGGCTATAATTATTTCTTTATTACTGGGGGGGATGCAATATATATTTATATTATTTGGGGCTATACCGTAATTATTTTATACTGGGGGGAATGCTATATATATATTATTTGGGGCTATGATTGTTTAATACTAGGGGGATGCTATAGATATTATATGGGGCCAGAATTATTTTATACTAGGGGCGGGGGGGTTCTGTATATTTTATTTGGGGATTTGGGGCTATAATTATTTTATACTGGGGGGGAGGGCGCTATATATATTATTTGGGGCTATAATTATTTTATACTGGGGGGATACTATTTATATATTATTTGGGGCTATAATTATTTTATACTGGGGGGAATGCTATAGATATTATTTGGGGCTATAATTATTTTATACTGGGGGGGATGCTATAGATATTATTTGGGGCTATAGTTATTTTATACTGGGGGGATGCTATATATATATATATTATTTGGGGCTATAATTATTTTATACTGGGGGGGGATGCTATAGATATTATTTGGGGCTATAATTATTTTATACTGGGGGGGGATGCTATAGATATTATTTGGGGCTATAATTATTTTATACTGGGGGGATGCTATATATATTATTTGGGGCTATAATTATTTTATACTGGGGGGGATGCTATATATATTATTTGGGGCTATAATTATTTTATACTGGGGGGGATGCTATAGATATTATTTGGGGCTATAATTATTTTATACTGGGGGGGATGCTATATATATATATTATTTGGGGCTATAATTATTTTATACTGGGGGGGATGCTATATATATATATTATTTGGGGCTATAATTATTTTATACTGGGGGGGATGCTATATATATATATTATTTGGGGCTATAATTATTTTATACTGGGGGGGATGCTATATATATAGATATTATTTGGGGCTATAATTATTTTATACTGGGGGGGGATGCTATAGATATTATTTGGGGCTATAATTATTTTATACTGGGGGGGGATGCTATAGATATTATTTGGGGCTATAATTATTTTATACTGGGGGGGATGCTATAGATATTATTTGGGGCTATAATTATTTTATACTGGGGGGGGATGCTATAGATATTATTTGGGGCTATAATTATTTTATACTGGGGGGGGATGCTATAGATATTATTTGGGGCTATAATTATTTTATACTGGGTGGGGGATGCTATAGATATTATTTGGGGCTATAATTATTTTATACTGGGGGGGGGGATGCTATAGATATTATTTGGGGCTATAATTATTTTATACTGGGGGGGGGATGCTATAGATATTATTTGGGGCTATAATTATTTTATACTGGGGGGGATGCTATAGATATTATTTGGGGCTATAATTATTTTATACTGGGGGGGATTCAGTATATATTATATGGGGCCAGAATCATTTTATACTGGGGGGTGCTGTATATATTATATATCACTATATCACTAAGCTGGGGGGATGTATATGGGATACAGTATATTACTTAGCTGCAGGGGCTGTATATGGGATACAGTATATTATATGTATATAGATTTTATCCCTATATAATGAAGGGATGTGTTATATGTGGGGTAGCGTGCGGTCAGTTGTGTTGTGAGGGGTATCTATTATTTAGGAGCGCAGTGTTGTTTTCCAGGAGACTTTATACTGTAAGTGACTGTGGTATTTTTAGGGACGCCGGGGGGGAGATGCTGCACTGAGCTGAAGCTATCTGGCCGTGAACTCAGCAGTGATACGTCATGGATTGGAGAACCCGGAATAAAGTCGTCCTGATGGAAGAGATTGTCATCTATAAGGTACTAGATGCCACTAATGACTCCCAGATCCTGTAGTCAGTCACACAGTGTCAGGGAGCTGTCTGTAGCGTTGTTAATTGTTAGTAAAGTTTAAGGATTTACTTAACAGGGAGTGGGGGGGGGGCAGCATTTTAATATTCGCCTCAGGCAGCAAATATGCTAGAATCGGCCCTGATGCCCAGAGAAATACAAAATAAAGAAAAACATGAATTGCTCTACCAAGGGGGTCATATATTGCATTAGATGTCCCTGTAACAAACTTTATGTGGGTCGGACTAAGAGAAAATTTAAAAACCGCATCAATGAACACAGACGAAACATCATAAAAGGATCAGAAGAACACCCTCTATCAAAACATTATAAATTGTTCCACCAAAAACAATTTGCGGGTTCGAAATTTTTCGCTATAGAAAAGGTAAACCCAAGCTGGAGGGTAGGAAATTACATCGCCCAGATATCACGGACAGAAAGCAAGTGGATCTTCTCACTTGATTCGTTAGCACCTGAAGGACTAAACCAGGAGATAGAGCTATTTGCTTTTCTGTAACGGGTGTCTCAACATAGATTTTAACTTTCAGATACACTATGTTCTTTTGATACACTGTGTATGATACCAGTATATACATATATAAGCAGTCGTAGTGCCTACACAGAACATTCATATATTTTTAATGTACACTAAGGTATGATTTTAATTTTGAGTTTCGAATAAAATAGTTTTTAAGCAAAACAAGTAGAAAGATTGATTTTACTACTTAGGAGGTTTTTTGTTCAGTATACTTACTTAGGCATGTTATCGCTATATAAACACACCATATGCACAGTGACACAAATTCCCTGACGAAGAAGGCAGAAGCCTTCGAAACGCGTAGGAAGAAGTTTGTCTTTCTGGACCTACTATATCTGGTGACGTCACCACACGGATTGCAAACAGAACTGTGTATGGAGCAGTAGCCGCCGGCCGGGGCTCTACTCCATGTGCAAACAGTGATCCTCAAGTCTAAGCAAGCTACGTTGGATTGCCTGTGAAAACCCTTCTGGAAAATCATATCTGTGGATTTCATTACATCTCCGCACTCCAGTACCGAGAAGGACCGGCTCCACACTCGACCAGGAGGTCTGTTTTTCTCCCTTACCAGGTATCCACTTAGTCATTTACTGTCCACACTCCAACCTATCTGACATATCACAGAGCTCATTCACACATATATATAGTATGAGCTTTATTACATATATATATGATGATATAGAGGAGATTGTCCTATTGTTAGACCGATTGGCGCAGGTACTCCGTTTTTATAAATCATATTATGAGTAACAAAAGCTTTTATTGATAGTTAGAATAAGTTAATGCAGCAAGTCAATATTCTTGCACAATCAATGCTTGCATTTTGTCACAATTTGTTAGTTTTTGTTTGTCCACCCGTCTCTTTATGATTGACCACAACTACTCAATGGGATTAAGATCTGGGAAGTTTACAGACCATGGACCCAAAATCTCTATGTTTTGTTCCCTGAGACATTTAGTTATCACCTTTGCTTTATGGCAAGGTGCTCCATCATGCTGGAAAAGGCATTGTTGATCACCAAACTGCTCTTGGACGGTTGGGAGAAGTTGCTCTTGGAGGACATTCTGGTACCATTCTTTATTCATGGATGTGTTATTAGGCAAGACTGTGAGAGAGCCGTTTCCCTTGGCTGAGAAGCCGCCCCACACATGAATGGTTGCAGGATGCTTTACAGTTGGCATAAGACAAGACTGGTGGTATCGCGCACCTTGTCTTCTCCGAACAAGCTGTTTTCCAGATGTTCCAAACAATCTAAAAGGGGATTCATCAGAGAAAATGACTTTACCCCAGTCATCAGCAGTCCACTCCCTGTACCCTTTGCAGAATATCAGTCTGTCCCTGAGGTTTTTTTCTGGAGAGAAGTGGCTTCTTTGCTGCCCTCCTTGACACCAGGCCTTGCTCCAAGAGTCTCCGCCTCACAGTGCGTGCAGATGCACTCACACCTGCCTGCTGCCATTCCTGAGCAAGCTCTGCACTGCTGGTAGCCCGATCCTGAAGCTGAAACACTTTTAAGAGACGGTCTTGGCGCTTGCTGGTCCTTCTTGGGTGCCCTGGAGCCTTTTTGGCAACAATGGGACCTCTATCCTTGAATTCCTTGATGATGCGATAGATTGTTGACTGAGGTGCAATCTTTCTAGCTGCGATACTCTTCCCTGTTAGGCCAGTTTTGTGCAGTACAACGATGACTGCACCTGTTCCTTTAGAGATAACCATGGTTAACAGAAGAGAAACAATGATGCCAAGCACTTTTTAAAGTGTCCAGTGGTATGATTCTTACTTAATCATGACAGATTGATCTCCAGCCCTGTCCTCATCAACACCCACACCTGTGTTAATGGAGCGAGCAATCACGGAGATGATGTTAGTTGCTCCTTTTAACCCCTTAAAGCCGAAGCCACTTTTCACCTTCCTCACACTGCCTATTTTTTTTAAATCTGCTTGTGTCACTATAAGTGGTTAGAACTTTGGAAGGCTTTAGCATATCGAAGTGATTTTGAAATTGTTTTCTTGTGACCCTTTGTATTTCATGTTAGTTAGAAAAATTTTGGTGGTATGTATTTATGAAAAAAACATATTTTGTGAAAATTTGGAAAAAGTCTTGATTTTTTAAATTGAAATTGTTCTACTTTTTCCATACGTAGTCATAACTGCAAAAAACTTGATAACTAACATTAATTGAATGTCTGCTTTATGTATCCATAGTTTTTTATGCATTCTCTCATTTTTGTAAGATGTTGTGGGGCTTTGAACTTTAGGTACGATTTCTCAAATTTTCATAAAAAACACAAAATCACGCTTTTGTAGGACCTGCTTAGATTTCAAGTCACTTTAAGACGCCTAAATAAAAGTAATACCCCATAAGTTGCCCCATTATAAAAACTACACCCCTTAATGTATGTAAAACAACTTTCATGAAGTTTGTTAACCCAAAACAAAATCTGATGCAATTTTATAATTTACATTTTTTTGGCTAAATGAATGTGTTTTTCAAAAAATGTACAAATTCTCAGTGGATAAAATACCAGAAAGGTCCACAAAGTTTGATACCCAATTTGTCCTAAGTATAACAATACCCCATATGTGGTGATAACCTGCTGTATGGGCACACGCCAGAGCATTGAAGGGAAGCTGCGCCATTCAGAGCAGATTATACATTGTCCCTTTTTATTGGCTATACAATCTTTATTTTTTGGGAAATAACTTGGTGGCCAACTATGTATGCACAATACTACCAGGGGCCATAAATACCGAGCAGCAATGAGATGGAAGTCATATACATAACACCAGACCCAATACACAGGGAGGGGAGGGGCAATAACCTACATCCCTCATGGTCAGTGACTAAGATGGAGGCCACATACACTGATATACAGAGACTGTGATAACATTATAAGTGGTTGTTATAGGAAAGGTTAGCTCCTTGTTTCATATCATCTATGCTCTCTGTCTCCTTCCCAACCTGCTCCTCTCTCACCAGTGTGTGACACATGTGACCTCCTTATAAGGAGCACGGTAATGGTGACATCTATCCTCAGCCTCTCTCCTATCACACAGCTCCAGCTCACCAGGACTCATGATGCTGCAGTAATGTGTTGTATCAGCCATGTCTTCTGTAATATCTTATATATCAGCCATGTCTGCTATAATATCTGTTATAGCAGCAATGTCTGCTGTAATATCTGATGTATCAGCCATGCCTGCTGTAATATCTGATGTATCAGCCATGCCTGCTGTGATATCTGATATATCAGCCATATCTGCTGTAATATCTGATGTATCAGCCATGTCTGCTGTAATATGTGATATATCAGCCATGTCTGCTGTAATATCTGATATATCAGCCATGTCTGCTGTAATATGTGATGTATCAGCCATGTCTGCTGTAATATCTGATATATCAGCCATGTCTGCTGTAATATGTGATGTATCAGCCACGTCTGCTGTAATATCTGATGTATCAGCCATGTCTGCTATAATATGTGATGTATCAGCCACGTCTGCTGTAATATCTGATGTATCAGCCATGTCTGCTATAATATCTGATATATCAGCCATGTCTGCTGTAAGAGCACATATGAGCTGCAGAAAGCAATAAAAAAAATATCAATATCTACAGTGTGCGAGGTAATAAATACCCCATAGAAATCCCTGTGTGAAGCAGATGCCTCCACAGCAGTGTCTACAATATGTGAGGTAACTAGGAGCAGGTCACCCCTGCAGCATGTTCACATAATATTATAAAATATGTCTCCCTAGTAACATTAAGCAGCCATATCCACAGTATATGAGGTAATAAGCTGATATAATGTCATTTCTATCGTATATAAGATAACTGGGCTTATATTCATGAGGAGACATACTACATAAACTCATGTGTTAATTATGATTTCTGAGGTAAAAATCCTTCTATACATGATGTAGAAGCCGAATCTACACTAGTACTTGATTTGTGAGGTGTATGTGGTGACTACAGTGTGATATAACCCCAGTATTATACTCCATAAGGCGGCAGACATGTTTCTCCATGGTCTTCTGGTAAGAGAAGGAGGAAGAGAGACACAGGACAGGAAGTGCTATCTATTGCTGGGCCCCACCTCTCTCACAGTACACCCTACACCAGTGCTGGCGAACCTATGGCACAGGTGCCAGAGGCGGCAATCCGAGCCCTTTCTGTGGGCACCCGGGCCATTGCCCCAGCACACCAGACAGGACTCAAATAATCTTCCTGCAGTTCCAAGTAACTTGGATGCAAAGATGCTGTTTTCTGTGATATTTTAAAGTGACTTACTTGGGATTGTAGGAAGAGGGAGAATGTGTAAACAGGGCCTAATTATCTTTCCTGCTGCCCCACAATTCTCTGTGTACAGAGGGACACTGAAATTGAGCTAAAATTATGCAAATGTTCGCTACTTTCTACTGTGTTGATGTCCTCAGGAGGCCAGGTTGAAGAACAGGCAACAATAAGTTACTGCTTTAATTTTCGATTGGCACCTCGCGGTAAATGCGGGTTTGGGGTTGCAGTTTGGGCACTTAGTCGCTAAAAGGTTCCCCATCACTGCCCTACACCCTACATATTCTTCCCTCTCTCACAGTACACCCTGCCCTACATACTCTGCCCTCTCGCAGTAATACCCCCTCCCCTACAAACTCTGCCCTCTCACAGTACGCCCCACCCTACATACTCTGCCCTCTCACAGTACACCCTGTGAGCACTTTTTTCTTTTAGAGCAATACATTCTGGCAATCTATAGGATGCACTTTGGTGCCACACAAATAAATAAGTACCACATGGTGTATTTTGGGTACACTTGGTCTAAAAGTGGGGTCATATGGTTGTGCAAAAGACCCATGAAAAAAGGAGAAGAAAATTGGCTGAGGCCCCTCCAGAGGGGCAGGAGGAAGAAGCGAGACATGGACTTTCCCGTAGATCTGTCAGAGTTCCTCAGGGTACTACACAAGAAGTCACAAACAAAAGAAGAAATCCAGAGCAAGGTGGAGATGTCCAGGATGGCCTTGCCCCCATCCCTTAACCTTATTCTATCTTATCTACCCAAACAAATTGGAAAACCGTCCTGGTAACTGCCTTGCAGACGGAGGCCAATGTAAGCCATGCCTGTGCCACATACTGGAGTACGGGCAGCACCTCATTCCACAGGACAAGAGTCCTCCCCTTTGAAAAGAGTTGTCTGTGGCCCCACACTAAGACTTTAGTAATCACTTTGGACAAGCATTCATGCCAGATCTTTTGGGCTGCACCCTCCTTCCCAAACCAAATCAGAACCTTCATGAAATCACATTGAAAAGTGAAGAACAATTAAATGTTTTTTGAGTTAAAGAGCATTTATGACACATGTAAATAGTAAAACTCACAGACAGCATGTGCCATGATACAGCATGGGCTTTGTACACAGCAAACCATAAGTAAGATACACTCCTAGCATATACCCTGACACTATGGCAGAATAAAGTGCTACTCTAGCGTACAAGCTGAAACAAAGAAAAAAAACCATACATTTTCAATAAAAGCAACAAAATGTAACCGGAAATAAGGTGGGAGGGGGGGAGGAAGGGAAAGGGGTATAGGGTAAATTGTCACATCCCAACCACAAGAGGGAGGTAGGGGGGGGGGAAGGAGAGGATTGTGAGTCCTCTAGTTCCTGGATGCCTCAATCTGTAAAAAAGAGGCAAAGTCCAATGACTCCCTAAAAAAGTCCACAATCAATAAAATAGTAAAATCCACAAGAGAAACAAAAATGAGAAAGTGGGCTTGTCAGTCCTCTTCTTCAGTGTCCATCCTGCTGTCCAATGAGGCATAGTCTCTGAGGTGGCTCATGAAGCCGATGACAGTCCTGGATAGAGAAAGTTTCTCTCTGCAGGGTGAGGCGCCTCCTGGCATACCACAAGATGTCTTTGAAGCAGTTCATAAGACGCCAGGCATGCTGGATGGCCTCCACTGTGTGGGTGCCTTGGAGTAGTCCATAAAGAGCAGCATGTCATGGTCATGGTGTCCCTAGGCACAGAAAGATTGAGTTTGTGTTTCCAGGGCTTTCAACAGGCCCTGAGCAAAGGGGCATTCCCAGAACAAGTGCAATTATGTCTCCTCTGCAAAGGGACACTGGGGGAAGCTCTGGGTCTTGCTCAGGTTTGGGCTGTCATAAACAACCGGGTGGGGAGACCTCCTGGATGGCTATTCATGACAACTCCTTGTGCCAGTTGTTTAGCCTGTCACACAACATGTTAGTCCACATGGTGTCCTTGGTGCTGGAGGTAAGCCCTGCAAAACACTCCACAATGTCCTTGGCCCTGATGAGTTTGCAGATAGTCCTGGGCTTCCACAAACCTGGTTTAAGTTCCTCCAGATGTTGATTCCTCACAAATTGCAAAGCCCTGTCGTAATACTAGGAAGGGTTCCACATGTCTCAGCCAAGCCCCTGCCACAGGGAAAGAAGGAATAAGTAGGACATGGACTTTCTAACATAGGCCTTTGCTGTTCTCAGAGTTCTTCAGACGTGATACAGGATTAAAACCAAACTGGTATATATACTCCAGAAGGGACAGATAGCACTGTTTCAACCTTGTTGGGTCTCTTCAGTACAGCGTAGGGAACTGGTTTGGCTGAGTGAGAGGCCTTTGACTAGGGACGAGAAGTTAGTGTTCTCCTTACAGAGACTGCAAATTAAGATCGCCTTGTAGGCGTATGGAGACTTATAGCAATTGCCGCTCCACCAGGGGATGATGGAAAAATATGCAAATAGATTTTACAGGAAGGGATAAGGAAAATCATGCCTCTATTAGCTACCTAGTAAGGCAGCTCCCTTGATATCAAGCATGAGCTTCAGAAAAGCCTTATGATATCATGTGGGATTCAAACCAGACCAGTATATCTATTCCAGAAGGAACAGATTCCCAGCTGTAGACAGCACTCTTCATCCAGCGCTCTTCATCTGACTTTGTCGATCTAAAGTAAAAACATCAATAACATTAGTGAAAGGGGAAAGAACAGGTTTTGACTTCTAAAACTTGAAAACCAGATCTTAATTAAATACTTACGTTTTTGGCAAGTTTCAGGGAAACTTTAAAATATGCTGGACATTCTTCACATTTATTGCATGAGAAGGTCTGGGAAGTTTTTGGAGTGCTTGAGGGAAAAAAATCAAAGAGGTCAAACATGAATGAAGATGTCATACCATACCCGCTCACTGCATACACTGACCAGTTTGGTATTGCCAATTACCTGGTTTATAGTATAAACAGTATGCAGTAGCTTTACCTAATGATGTACAAATGTACACAAAATGTGAGGACTTACCTCTCTGTACATTTTATACAGGGCTCTGAAGGTGCTGTTTTCTCCAGTCCACACTTAGTGCATAATACCACAGGAATCTTGCCAGCAAGATGATGGCTAGCAGGAAGATCCCGGCATAGACTGCATAGGCGATGGGGTTCTGGAGTGTTGCCAGGATGGTGTCCATGGTGGAGGGGCCTTGTTTAGTTGTTTCTTCCTCCTTCAACTGAGTTGGAGATTTTTCAACCAAAGCCCGCTGGAAATAGATGTCCATTATAGCTCTTTCTCTGACATCAGACTGTATCACTGTAAAAATAGAAGAGAAATAGAAGTAAATATGTGATATGGAGAATGTTATCAGTCATTGAGGTTTTCAGGAGGAATTCTCTACAGTAAGAGCATTGCAAAGGCAGGAAGGGCTCCTGATCTAGCACACACATAGAAGGCTGGGTACACATAATGTTTTGTACCATATGTTGTAAGGACATCTAGGGGGGATTTTCTGCAGATGTGATATATGCTGGTCAGTCAAAAGCAACAACCATGCCTCCATAAGTCAATGTATACTCTCAGCATATACGTCGGGAGCATTCCCAATGTATGCACTGACCTATACAAAAAATGAGATGTGAACCAAGCCATAGTGACAGATAAGAGAGAGTGTATGAGAGTTAGAAAACTATAAGACTTACCATCCAGGTAATGAAATTTGCGGAGGATGATGTCGTCATCGTCATCTGTTACCTCACAGACGTAAGTCCCTCTATGGCTCATCCTCACAGGTTTTATGAGGAGAAAAAGTTGGTCCCCATGCTTTATATGCTTGAAGTAGCTGAGGTCAGCCACCCTGATCTAAAGGGAAAATGTTCATAACATTAGTGAGAGGGGAAGGAACAGGTTTCTAAAAGGTAAAAAAATATATTAATTCAAACACTTACATTTTTGGCAAATTTCCAGGAAACTTTCGGATCTTCTGGAAGTGGAAATGAGGCCCCACAGGGGATGGTGATCTGGTCCAGCTCACTTACACTCAAGGTCTCAACTGAAGGGAAAGTAACAGGAAATAAATAGTTAATAAGACAACATACGATACACTAACAATGTTATATGAGATAGAAATTGATAATAGGTGTGATCTTACGGGGACAGGCCACGGGGACGTTACAATCCTCCTCAGCACATTTATTGCATGTGAAGGTGCGGGCAGCTTTCTGAAGGCCTAAGGGGAAAAAGTCATAGAGGTCACACATGTGAAAGACATAAGGACCCTAAATGTACATAATGAGGGGGGTCACACAACTAACTTATACTGTGCAATGACATTACTCACCACATGGAGGTCTGCATTGTTCCGGTGGATGACCTAATGGAAGAAATTATATATATATATAAATATTTAAGGAGAATATAAAGGAAATGTTTAGTGTCTGTATCCAAGGATCTTTAGTCACTTACGTTCGACACGGTCTCTTACACCTTGCACATACTTTGCCATTGTAATGTCAAATTGATGTACCCAATCAGGTGGGGATACTAGAAGAAAGGAGATAGAAACAGAAAGAAATAGTCATTTACTGTTGACAATTTAAAAGACATTGAAAAATACTTAAGATTTTAAAACTTACAAGATTTGTCAATGGATTTTACGTCTTTCTCGAAGATTTTCAGGTATCCTTTTATGTAAGGTATTTCAGAAAACGCTGCAAGGAGAAGATAGGAGAGTTAGGAGAGATATTGTAGACATTGTACATACTCGAGTATAAGGCGACCCAAGTTACTTAATTCTGCCACAAAAAAACTGGGAAAACATATTGACTCAGGTATAAGCATAGGGTGGAAAATGCAGCAAGTAACTCTGTAATAAAATGCCCAGCAGAGATCCCCTTTAAAATTAAATATCCAGCAGACCCTCCTTTATAATGAAATGCCCAGCAGAGAACCCTCCTCCAAAACAAACTTTCCAGCATTGCCCCCCTTTATATAAATATCTAGAAGAGACCCTTTCATGATAAAATAATAGACTTAATACTCACCTCCTGCACGGGCAGAGGCAGGTCTATACGCACGCATACACTATGAAATGGCATGTCACCGTCTGATGACATCACGTCACAGTGTCTTATTGCGGGAAGAACGCATAGAGGGACCTCTGACCACGCTGCCTGGAAGCCGGAAGATGCAGAGAGAAGACGAGCCCGGGGAGAACAGGACGCCGTGGGTGAGCACTAAGTTGTACTTTTTTTTATATACGCTAGTTGAAGCACAAAAATTGTACTGAAAACCTTGGCTTATACTCGAGTATGTATATGGTAAATCCCTAAATCCTGAGGTCACACAAGTTCTATATATAAGACAAAGAAGCAATGAGAAAAGAGGATCTCAATTACCTATCGAGATGCTGTTGAGGGGCAGAAACCCAGCATGCAGCTTTTGCAGGCATCTTTCAGGGTCCATCTTGTGCAGAGAGACAGGACGATGACATATTTGATCTTTCTGCGCTGGTGTGGTAAAGCAGTGGAAGCAGGATCTTGCAACTTCCACTCCACCCAAGAGGAGAAAGAGCTGCAGCAGCAGATAACAGGAGTTAAAGTTTGCCATTATTTCCAATCACACAAACCCGTCAGCTAGAAAACCTAAAAACACAGAAAAACCAGAGATTATGACTTGGAGGGAAAAGTGAAACCTGACAATGACAATGGATCCTATCTCCTCACTATATACAGGTTTGGCCAAAATATAAAGGTATAACCCCTGGGACCACTTCATTGAAATGGAGCAGTACTTACAGTCTCGCATCCAGCTGATGAGTGACTGCTCTGTCATCCAGCACCTTCTTATATACCCCGATGCTGATGACATCACAATAGACACTTCTGATGACATCACAATGACTGTTCATGGTTCCGGGTGGTCACATGCCCATATTATCATATGTTCTACATTGCACATTACGATACGTGCGGTACAATATGATATAAAAGGTTTATTATCAGCCTTCATGTTATAAAGCTACACTAACCTATTTTTGAATCTCCCTGGAAATATTCTACTACCCCCCACACACACACACACACATAAGCACCCTAATCCTATAATATGTCATTTATAGATGCGATCTCCTCTGGGCCCTAAAGAAACAATTCCCAAATAGACATATAGCAGGCCTAGAACAAGAATCTACAAGAAGGGTAGGCGCCTGCCTAGGATACAGTGGGAAACACTTTATTACCTGGGAATTACACTGTATTACCTGGGCCCAAATAGTTCTTTCGGGCCCAGTGGAGACCACATATTTATTCTAAGACCCTTGGACTTGCAGAAGAGCTTTCACCAGACAGATATATACAATATTTCGTTGGTGTAGCTCATTTATTAAAAGATGTAAAACTGCAGGTCGCAGCTTGGCATGAAGTTGCAGAGATCTCCTATAAGAGGCTCCAGTATAAAGATGGATAGATGGGCTCTGAATTGTCTTATTACTGGTCCAGGGCAATAGGGATCAATAACAGCTGAAGAATATGGGGTATAGGTGTGGGATGGGGCTCCTTATATATAAATAAAGAGAGTTGGAGTCTAAACTAAGGATATACTGGGTGCAGGCCTATTACTAACTTCCATAGAACTACACGTCACAGCATGCCTTAAAGTCAACTCTGTTGTTACAAGAGGCCCTTTCCTAGATCTGTAGATATACGAGCTTTATATTGTTCTTATAATGGATCCAGTTATTCCTGATAGACAAGACATTAGTTATATTAGAAAAACCTGGGTATAGATGTGGGAGGGGGCACTTACTCAGCTACAGACATTGAAATGGAGCAGTACTTACAGTCTCGCATCCAGCTGATGAGTGACCTCTCTGTCATCCAGCACCTTCTTATATACCCCGATGCTGATGACATCACAATAGACACTTCTGATGACATCACAATGACTGTACATGGTTTTGGCTGGTCACATGACCGTATTATTATATGTTATACATCTTTCATAGCAAATTATGATATTTGCGGTACAATAAGATATAATAAGTTTATCATCAGCCTTCACATGTTATAAAGCTACACTAACCTATTTTTGAATCTCCCTGGAAATATTCTAACACCAAATCCCCCCGCACAATTTAAGCACTTTAACCCTATAATATATATAAGATGTGGTCTTCTCTGCAGCCCAAACAATTCCCAATTTGACTCATTAGTCATTCATCCAGCACTGTCTTATATACCCTGATGTGATGTATAAAGAAAACAAGTGAAACACAGCGCAAGCTAAATGCCAATTTGTCCAAGATAAGCAGAATTATCAGTGTAATGAAACAGAGATTGTCTGTGTTAGCAGTAAATACATAACATAGGTAAAATAAGTGATAAATATATCACATCTAGACAATGGAGCTGCTGCAGTAAACCTGACATCCAGTACTGATTGCGGTAATGGGTGATGGCAGAACATTGGGAGAAGAAAAAACCCGTCTGGAACCGCGCTGCTCAGTATTCAATGTTTTAATTCAAAATCACAGTGGACAACGCGTTTCGGAAGCGGAACGCCTTCTTCATCAGATTATGAAGGATAATAACCGTAAATGACATATTACAAAAAGTACATAAAAGTAGGAGTAGATAAAATCTATAAAAGATATATAAATAAATAAATAAATAAATACACAGAAATCTAAATTTGGTATGACCGTAGCTGTAACTATATGCAGTATATATAGTCCATAAATGGACATACATAAATAAATATAGTCATAGACAAATAGATGGATAAGTATGGACCAAATGGTGCTGAAGACAAGAAAGATACACATACAAATAAAGATAAACCCAATAGTGTAATGTGATAAATGCGTGCCTACCCTAATATTCTCTTTTGGGTGATTAGTCCCAGATAGATATAAAGGGGTACCTGTGTTGTCCTAGAGTATAGGTACCATATATACTCGAGTATAAGCCGACCTGAGTATAAGCCGAGGTACCCTGTTTTACCACCAAAAACTGGAGAACCCTATTGACTCAAGTATAAGCCGAGGGTGGGAAATGCATTGGTCACAGACCCCTTTATGTATATAGCCTGCCAGCCCCTTTATGTATATAGCCTGCCAACCCCTTTATGTATATAGCCTGCCAGCCCCTTTAGGTATATAGCCTGCCAGCACCTTTAGGTATATATCCTGCCAGCCCCTTTATGTATATTGCCTGCCAGCCCCTTTAGGTATTTAGCCTGCCAGCCCCTTTAGGTATATAGCCTGCCAGCCCCTTTAGCTATATAGCCTGCCAGCCCATTTAGCTATATAGCCTGCCAGCCCCTTTTTACTACATAGCCTGCCAGCCCCTTTTTACTACATAGCCTGCCAGCCCCTTTAGCTATATAGCCTGCCTGCCCCTTTAGCTATATAGCCTGCCAGCCCCTTTAGCTATATAGCCTGCCAGCTCCTTTAGCTATATAGCCTGCCAGCCCCTTTAGCTATATAGCCTGCCAGCCCTCTGTTACCGGTAAAAAAATAATAAACTTACTACTCACCATTTCGACGGCCCGGACGGCTCCTCTTCATCTTCATGCCGCAGGTCGGCGGCAGCTCCATGGCCGCGCTTCTTCTGTCTTCATGCCGGCTCACGGCAGCGACAGCTCCGTGTGCACGGCCCGCCCGGAGCACTCTGTGACGTCAACAGCGGTGATTATTTTTATGATATGAT
Organism: Engystomops pustulosus; assembly: GCF_040894005.1. NCBI lineage: Eukaryota > Metazoa > Chordata > Amphibia > Anura > Leptodactylidae > Engystomops > Engystomops pustulosus. Next base: position 176,299,574 of record NC_092415.1, on the reverse strand, counting down.
TATTTTAGATATACACAATTAAAACACGCCGTACAGGCAGAAGTTAATATAAGTTTATTCACTACAACAACTCACGCTAAAATATCAAATATATATGTTATGAAATATAGGAAAAAGAACTTATCGAGAATATATAAGGATATATATATATATACATTTTTTATATATTTTTATTTTTTAGTACAAACAATTACTCCACACATATATGGCTTGCAGGGGTGGGGGGGGGGAGGGGTGAGGGGATTGATTTGTATAAGTTGTATAAAGCTGATCGGGAAAAGAAGGCTGTTTTATATAATAATGCGACTATATAGATATTGTAAAACTGGAAAGCCTTTACCCCTGTTCGCTTTTGTCTTTTTGTATGCAATAATTTCAAATAAAAAAATTAACTACAAAAAAAAAAAAAAAACCCTCAGCAGCCCAAAAAAGGTCAACAGGATACAGACAGATGTAGTTGAAATCAATTAAGACAGACAGGAGTGAAGTAAGGCAGTGTTCAGTCTAGTGCAGGGCTGTTCAGAATGCAAATGAAGTACAAGATCACAGTCAGCACTATCACACTAGCAAGTTACATTGTTCATTTATTGACATGCTAAAAATAAGTTTTCATACAATCTCTAGTTTATATTAAGAATATTGCCGGCTCTGCCATCATTATTTACAGGGATTCCATTGTCTGGAAACTCTTTTGGAAATACAGCTTAAAATCGTCAGTCCATTTTTTGGGTAGAAGTATCATGTTATGACAGGTTATGGGGCATAATCTACAGTCATGGCCATAAGTTTTGAGAATGACACAAATATTATATTTTCACATGATCTGTTGCACTCTGGTTTTTAGGTGTGTTTGTCAGATGTTTTTATCACATACAGAAATACAAGTGCAATCATTTTATGAGTAACAAAAGCTTTTATTGACAGTTAGAATAAGGTAATGCAGCAAGTCAATATTCTTGCACAATCAATGCTTGCATTTTGTCACAATTTGTTAGTTTTTGTTTGTCCACCCGTCTCTTGATGATTGACCACAAGTTCTCAATGGGATTAAGATCTGGGGTATTTCCAGGCCATGGGTCCAAAATCTCTATGTTGTGTTCCCTGAGCAATTTAGTTATCACCTTTGCTTTATGGCAAGGTGCTCCATCATGCTGGAAAAGGCATTGTTGATCACTAAACTGTTCTTGGACAGTTGGGAGAAGTTGCTCTGGACATTCTGGTACCATTCTTTATTCTTGGATGTGTTTTTAGGCAAGACTGTGAGAGAGACGATTCCCTTGGCTGAGAAGCCGCCCCACACATGAATGGTTGCAGGATGCTTTACAGTTGCCATGAGACAAGACTGGTGGTATCGCTCACCTTGTCTTCTCCGAACAAGCTGTTTTCCAGATGTTCCAAAGAATCGGAAAGGGGATTCATCAGAGAAAATGACTTTACCCCAGTCCTCAGCTGTCCACTCCCTGTACCTTTGGCAGAATGTCAGTCTGTCCCTGATGTTTTTTCTGGAGAGAAGTGGCTTCTTTGCTGCCCTCCTTGACACCAGGCCTTTCTCCAAGAGCCTCCGCCTCACAGTGCATGCAGATGCACTCACACCTGCCTGCTGCCATTCCTGAGCAAGCTCTGCACTGCTGGTAGCCCGATCCCGTAGCTGAAACACTTTTAAGAGACGGTCCTAGCACTTGCTGTTCCTTCTTGGGTTCCCTGGAGCCTTTTTGTCAACAATAGAACCTCTATCCTTGAATTCCTTGATTATGTGATAGATTGTTTACTGAGGTGCAATCTTTCTAGCTGCGATACTCTTCCCTGTTAGGCCAGTTTTGTGCAGTGCAATGATGACATCACATGTTTCTTTAGAGATAACCATGGTTAACAGAAGAGAAACAATGATGCCAAGCCCCAGCCTCCTTTTAAAGTGTCCAGAGGTGTAATTCTTACTTAATCATGACAGATTGATCTCCAGCCCTGTCCTCATCAACACCCACACCTGTGTTAATGGAGCAATCACTGAAATGATGTTAGCTGCTCCTTTTAACCCCTTAAAGCCGAAGCCACTTTTCACCTTCCTAACACTCTCCATTTTTTAAAATCTTACCTGTGTCACTATAAGTGGTTATAACTTCGGAACGCTTTAACATATCCAAGTGATTTTGAAATTGTTATCTCGTGACCCTTTGTATCTCATGTTAGTTAGAAAAATTTTGGTGGTATGTTTTGCGTTTATTTATGAAATAAACATATTTTGTGAAAATTTGGAAAAAGTCTTGATTTTTTAAATTGAAATTGTTCTACTTTTTCCATACGTAGTCATAAAGGCAAAAAAAAACTTGATAACTAACATTAATCGAATGTCTGCTTTATGTATCCATGTTTTTTATGCATTCTCTCTTTTTTGTAAGATGTTATGGGGCTTTGAACTTTAGGTCCGATTTCTCAAATTTTCATAAAAAACACAAAATCACGCTTTTGCAGGACCTGCTTAGATTTCAAGTCACTTTAAGAGGCCTAAATAAAAGTAATACCCCATAAATTGCCCCATTATAAAAACTACACCCCTTAATGTATGTAAAACAACTTTAATGAAGTTTGTTAACCCAAAACAAAATCTGATGCAATTTTGTAATTTACATTTTTTTGGTTGTTATAGGAAAGGTTAGCTCCATGTTTCATGTGATCTATACTCTCTGTCTCCTTCCCAACCTGCTCCTCTCTCACCAGTGTGTGATACAATTGACCTTATAGAGAGGGTCAGACAGTAGGTGTTCTCCTTAAGCAGACATTGCCAATTAAGGCCACCTTAAAGGCATGTGGAGACTTAAAGCCATAGATGCTCCACTAGGGAATTCTGGGAAGAATGCAAATATGTTCTCCAAGGTGTTAAATGGAAAACAATACCTCCTTATAGAGAGAACAGCTATGGTGACATCTATCCTTAGCCTCTCTCCGATCACACAGCTCCAGCTTGCCAGGACTCATGATGCTGCAGCAATGTGTTGTATCAGCCATGTCTGCTATACTCTCTGATATATCAGCCATGCCTGCTGTAATATCTGATATATCAGCCATGTCTGCTGTAATATGTGATGTATCAGCTATGTCTGCAGTAATATGTGATGTATCAGCCACGTTTGCTGCAATATGTGATGTATCAGCCATGTCTGCTGTAATATCTGATGTATCAGCGATGTCTGCTGTAATATGTGATGTATCAGCCATTTCTGCTGTAATATCTGATGTATCAGCCATGTATGCTGTAATATGTGATGTATCAGCCATGTCTGCTGTAAAATGTGATATATCAGCCATGTCTGCTGTAAAATGTGATGTATCAGTCATGTCTGCTGTAATATATGATATATCAGCCATGTCTGCTGTAATATCTGATATATCAGCCATGTCTGCTGTAATATGTGATGTATCAGACATGTCTGCTGTAATATGTGATGTATCAGCCGTGTCTGCTGTAATATATGATATATCAGCCATGTCTGCTGTAATATCTGATATATCAGCTATGTCTGCTGTACTATGTGATGTATCAGACATGTCTGCTGTAATATCTGATATATCAGCCATGTCTGCTGTAATATGTGATGTATCAACCATTTCTGCTGTAATATCTGATGTATCAGCCATGTATGCTGTAATACGTGATGTATCAGACATGTCTGCTGTAATATGTGATGTATTAGCCGTGTCTGCTGTAATATATGATATATCAGCCATGTGCAACACCCTCGCCGATGCAAGGCGAAGGAGTGCTTGCGAATATGTCCCACAGCATGTCACTACATCACACTACATAGTCCTTGTAAGACACAGGGGACATTGCAGTGGTAGATCCTGCCTGGCAAGGCAGGAGTTAAGTGTTTTGTATGATGTAAGATCTATCATCCAATCACCTGTATTACATTCTGTCCAATGTAAGCTGAGATGTAATTGGAGGAGCAGCCACCACCTGACCAGGGGAGTTAAAAAACCCCTGGCCAGGAATGTTCTAAAGAGCAGTCTCTCTCAGGAGAGAGAAGAGCTCAGTTCCAGTCAGGCCTGAGGGTCTGCAGGACGCTAGAAGAGACTAGTTTTAGCCTAGCTCAGATCAGAAGAAGCAGACTGGGTTATCCCAGTCCAGACTCTATCCAGCCAGCATACCATACCAGAGCAGGAAGAGCCTAGCCCCTGCCTCTGAAGAGTGGATCTAATAGATAAGAGTTAGTGAGGAAAGGGGTATCATCCTACCTTCAAGGGTGTTACCTGAAGCACTCCAGGACAAGCTGAAGCTTCCTATTAGGACACAGCTACCTCCCAGCCTGCCCTCTGCATCCAGGCTGGCGATCTACCTCCTGTGGCTCCCTCCAACTGCATCTCAGTACTCCACCATTCTGTTCAAGGCACGTTGCTGCGGTTCCTGTCGGTTCCAATAAAGAACTGTAAGTTGTTTTTTTCAACCTCTGCCTCCGTCTGGTCCCTGCTACTACAGCTGCCATCATCACAGGCACCCTGTCCATTACACAGAGACTAATACTCTAGACACCAAAGGGTTGCCCCAGGGAGATTCGCTATAGCAGCCTCTCCCTCATCATTTCTTGCCAACACCACCCTGCTGGAGACCTGCCAGGCTGTAGGACAGCCCTCCGGTTCCCCCATACCAAGCACCGTGACACTAGCGTGCCTAGGCCGCAACCGCCAGCCACTCAGGTACTGCGGGCCCCGGCTGACTCCAGGCCCCGAGAAAAAGCTAGGCCCCGGTGGGGAATGTTGCAAGGGGCGTCACGAACAGGATTGATACTTCTGTGCCTTATTCCGGCATTAAAGACTATCCTTTATTGAAAAAGACTGTGCTGCCTAACCCTGATGCCATCCGGGTTTAGGCCCAAGTGATTGTGTGTTTCTGGATTGAACTATGTTAATGCTGCCGCGTGCTGTCGAGCACCGCTCCAGCACTCAGGAGGTTAATCCCTGCAAGAACTGTGTCAGCTCTGCTACATCCGGCGCTGCCGCATCTGAAGCATTTTACCTCACGAAACTGTGGCGCAGCAAGTAATTCCAGCCCGCCAAAACCTTAACTGGCGGTAAACCCAGATGACACACCATGCTCCACCCACGTGCGAAGGGCGCGAACCCCGCCTCCAATTGGCGCAGGAAAAATTAGACCCCGCCACAGCTCTTGGCGGGAAGGACTTGGACTCCCCCCTCTGGCACGAAGCGGACTTCCTGCCCCGCCTCAACGAAACTCAGAACTTGTGTGGATCTGGGACTGTGAGGTCAGCACCATGTGGGGTCCTCCGCCATTCCCTTCTGTGGAGCAACCGGAGTTCTTGGAGGTTCTGGAGACCATGGTTGTGGTCTCTGCTCAGCCGGTCCGAAGGCCCTTCGCTGGGCACCGGCTGCATCGAGGACTGACCCGAGCCTTCATCACCAGGAGGTATTTCCAGACAGTGACGGAGTACCAAGTACCACCCGGGCGGTTCCTAGTGCCTCTCCCGGCTACCATGCTGGTACCGCGGGCCCACGTGGAGGCGCCACGTGGGGAGGCCCCGACCCCTGTCGAGCCCGCGTCTGGGCCTACTGCTGCCGTGCCACCTGCTCCGAGGCCTACTGTTCCTGCCGTTCAGCCTGCTAGCCCCGCTGTGATGGTTCCTGACCCCCCGGCTGCTCCTGCTCCAGTTCCGGCACCTGTCCGACAACCTGCGAGATCCGAGCCTACACCGGAGCGACGAACCTCAGCACCGGCACCTCCGCAGCCTCGAGGCCAAGGTGAGGCCCTCCGCCGGTGACTCCGGGACGCTGTCTCGGAACAGCGGCGCCGAGAAAAGGAGGCCCAGCGCTACATGGCCGGCCGGTCTACAGCTGGAGCCTGGGTGGAACAGAACCGCACCACCGGCATGGTCCGGTACTTCGACCGGCAGCGTGGCTATGGCTTCGCCACCCAGGACTACACCGGACGGGAGGTATTTATTCCCCGCCGGTCCGTCAAGACGCCTGACTTGCCAGAGAGACTGGCTCCCCTTGTTTCATAATCTGAAACAAGGGGAGTGCATTGAGTTTTCCCTGCAGGAAGGACCTCGAGGGCCGTGGGCGGCTGGCGTGATCCGGATCCCAGACTCCGATGAGGACCGCTACCCATCGTGCGATGAGCTGTATGAGGACGAGTGGCCGGAGTCCCCGAACACCTCTTCTTCCTCGGCGGCGAGTCCCCGGGCGGTGACCCACGTGAACGCTCCATCCACGGTGATCGTGAGTACGGGCCCCATTGCTATTCATGGGCCGGGCATGATCCAGGACGCCACCCCCACCGTCTCTCCTGCCGGGAGTGTTGCCAGATCCCGCGGCTCTTCCGTGGGAGAAGACATCTCGGCTGGTGAACCTTGTCCGGAGGTTCCGACGAGGCCCACGTCTCCACTTGCCGGTTACCAATGGGGTGACGACCCGGCCCCAGAAGAACCGGAGCTGGAAGGAGCTGCGGGGCTGCCGCAGGTTCCCATCTATTTATTGCTGGACCCCTCCGTGGTCCCTGGCTCAGTTGAGCCCCCGGCTGGAGCAGCCGACATCCCGGTCAACAGCGCTCCTCCCCCTGCATGTCCGGAGGATGCTGCTGAACCTGCAGTACCTGCTACTGCCACCGGGTGTCCCCAGCCGGAACCTACTCCCGCTGAGGATGCACAGGATTCCCTGCTGGAGCGGGATCCTGTCTCTGCTGAACCCAGCGACACTGAGTAACCCCTGATGGGCTGAAAGCCTTCTTCAGGTACTGTGTACATATGTATATTTATTTCTGCTCTACCCTATAGAGCCAGAAACTGTCCTGAGACTCTCATCCTTATTTATCTCAGTCAAGAGATTTTCTACTGTCATGTGCTATGATAGCACCCTTCCTCTGCCACAGCAGAGATTCCTTCAAAGGACTCTGTCCCTCTACGCAAAGAGGAGACCCTTTGCATATTTTGTGGCACTTTTCCCCACATCAAGGGCTGTACCCAGAAGATGGACTTTGTCATTAGAGACCTTCTGTGAGACTTTTTGCCAGATACTACCCGGGTTGCTATTGCATTGCTATTGTTTTGCACTTAATGCCTTCCTTTTAGGTATGGACATTATGCCTGCACTTTTATGCCTTTTCCTTTTCAGGTAAAGAGACATTTTATCCTGCTACCCTGAGTAGCCTACTATGTAACATTTGTAACGTTTAAGATGTGTACCCATTGGGCTCCTAAGCCAATGTGAGTTTACAAAATGTTTGCACACTGTCAATTATGTCAGTAGTTTGCACTAACCTTTGATAGGCTTTTCAGATTGTAGCGTGACTGGGTCGGACCGTCTCTATATAAAACCCTGACCGCTACCTTATCCCTCAAACCGAGGTTTGCACCGGGGGGTAGTCCGTAAACTGCGGGTCCTTAGGGGACCGGGGGTGTTACAGAGATAGCACCTGGATGCCACTCATACAAGGGTAAGAATGTCAGTCGGCAGGTACTTATACATTTGTATAATGTCTTATTGTGTCACATATGCCAATGTAATGCATATACACACACTATATATTTGTCGCCAGGGAAGAAGTGTTTACATAACAAATATACAGGCCTTGGTGCAAGGAGTGGATTACAGTATATGACACCACACCTTTCCTACTGTACAGTTCGGTTTAATGGCGTTAGCGACCAACTGTCATACTTCACATTTACATGTCTTTGTCTTAGTCCGACACCAACCCAGGTGCCTGTCTCCAGGACCATGGGCAGTTTGTCCCTACATATCCTATAGCCTGCACTTCCCAGAAGTGCCCCTATCTACCTCTGCACCCCAACCATCTGTAGTTGAGCCGAGGGCGGCTCTTTCAATTGCCCCGGGGGTATGCAACACCCTCGCCGATGCAAGTGTGCGAATATGTCCCACAGCATGTCACTACATCACACTACATAGTTCTTGTAAGACACAGGGGACATTGCAGTGGTAGATCCTGCCTGGCAAGGCAGGAGTTAAGTGTTTTGTATGATGTAAGATGTATCATCCAATCATCCGTCTGGTCCCTGCTACTACAGCTGCCATCATCACAGGCACCCTGTCCATTACACAGAGACTAATACTCTAGACACCAAAGGGTTGCCCCAGGGAGATTCGCTATAGCAGCCTCTCCCTCATCATTTCTTGCCAACACCACCCTGCTGGAGACCTGCCAGGCTGTAGGACAGCCCTCCGGTTCCCCCATACCAAGCACCAGGACACTGGCGTGCCTAGGCCGCAACTGCCAGCCACTCAGGGACTGCGGGCCCCGGCTGACTCCAGGCCCCGAGAAAAGGCTAGGCCCCGGTGGGGGATGTTGCACATGTCTGCTGTAATATCTAATATATCAGCCATGTCTGCTGTAATATGTGATGTATCAGACATGTCTGCTGTAATATCTGATATATCAGCCATGTCTGCTGTAATATGTGATGTATCAGCCATGTCTGCTGTAATATCTGTTATATCAGCCATGTCTGCTGTAATATGTGATGTATCAGCCATGTCTGCTGTAATATGTGATGTATCAATCGTGTCTGCTGTAATATGTGATGTATCAGCCGTGTCTGCTGTAATATGTGATGTATCAGCCGTGTCTGCTGTAATATCTGATGTATCAGCCATGTCTGCTGTAATATCTGATATATCAGCCATGTCTGCTGTAATATGTGATGTATCAGCCATGTCTGCTGTAATATCTGTTATATCAGCCCTGTCTGCTGTAATATCTGATGTATCAGCCATGTCTGCTGTAATATGTGATGTATCAGCCATGTCTACTGTAATATGTGATGTATCAATCGTGTCTGCTGTAATATGGGATGTATCAGCCGTGTCTGCTGTAATATGTGATATATCAGCCGTGTCTGCTGTAATATCTGATGTATCAGCCATGGCTGCTGTAATATGTGATGTATCAGCCGTATCTGCTGTAATATCTGATGTATCAGCCATGCCTGCTGTAATTCCTAATATATCAGCCATGTGCAACACCCTCGCCGATGCAAGGCAGAGGAGTGGTTGCGAATATGTCCCACCATGTAGCTTGCAGCCGGTGTAGGGTCTGATCAGCCTCACAGCATGTCACTACATAACACTAGATAACACAGATGAGCACTGCAGTGGTAGAATCTGCCTGGTAAAGCAGGAGTTAATTGTTTCCTGTGATGTAATTCCAACAACCAATCACATGTGTTATACTCTGTTTCTGTGAGCTGAGATGTAATTGGAGGAGTAGCCACCACCTGACCAGTGGGAGTAACAAAACCCCTATTCAGGAAACTTCCAGAAGAGAGTTCTCTCTCAGAAGAGAGTTAAGTCAGTCAGACCCAGGAGTCTGGACAGATCAGATTAGAGACTCAGAGGAGTCTGTGCAGCCAGCACACCAGACCAAAGCAGGTGAGCCCAGCTCCCTGCCTGATGAGTGGAACTAAGAGCTAGTTAGTGAGAGGAAAGGGGTACCATCCCACCTTCAAGGGTGATACCTGAAGCAACCCAGGACAAGCTGAAGTCTCCTACTAGGACACAGCTAACTTCCAGCCTGCCATTGCATCCAGGCTGATGATCTACATCCTTTGGCTCCCTCCAACTGCATTTACAGCATCCTACCATTCTGTTAAGGCACGTTTCTACGGTTCCTGTCGGTTCCAATAAAGAACTGTAAGTTATTTTTGTTCAACGTCTGCCTCCGTCTGGTCCCTGCCATTACGGCTGTCACCATCACGGGCACCCTATCCACTACATTGGGATTCATACTCCAGACCCCAAATGGTTGCCCCAGGGAGAACCGCTATAACAGCCTCTCCCTCATCATTTCTTGCTAACACCACCCTGCTGGAGACCTGCCAGGCTGTAGGACAGCCCTCCGGTTCCCCATACCAAGCACCGTGACACTAGCGTGCCTAGGCCGCAACCGCCAGCCACTCAGGTACTGCGGGCTTTCACCACCCCAATGGGCCTGTTCGAGTTCAACAACATGCCGTTTGGGCTATGCAACGCCCCAGGCACATTTCAACGGCTGATGGAGAGATGTTTGGGTCATCGCAACTTCGAGACGTCCTGCTATATTTGGACGACATCATCATCTACTCCAAGACTTATGAAGACCACCTCCATCATCTGGCTGAAGTCTTCCAAATCCTGACCCAACATGGGTTGAAGGTCAAGCCATCCAAGTGCCACCTGCTACAACCTAGCGTCAAGTACCTGGGACATGTGGTGAGCGCTCATGGAATTGAGCCAGATCCAGAGAAGATTGCAGCTGTCCACGACTGGCCTACCCCATCAACCATACGGGACATCATAAGCTTCCTGGGATTTGCCAGTTATTACAGGTGTTTGCCCAGCTGGCGGCTCCCCTGCAAGAACTCCTAAGGGGCCTGCCAAAAGAGAGCCAACTTTCCCGAGTATCCATTGAGTGGACAGCCGAACGAGAAGCTGCCTTCCAGATGCTCAAGCAACGGTTGACTGAGCCTCTGGTGTTGGGATATCCAGACTTCAATCTGCCTTTCACCCTATACACCGATGCCAGCAAGCAAGGCCTAGGGGCTGTACTATCCCAGCTCCAAAACGGAACTGAAAGGGTCATAGCCTACGCCAGCCGTTCCCTCCGAGAACCGGAGCAAAACGACCAGAACTACAGTTCCTTCAAGTTGGAGTTTCTGGCGTTAGTCTGGGCTGTGACCGAAAAGTTCAAGGACTACCTGGCTGCATCCTTCTTCACTGTCTTCACAGACAATAATCCCTTGGCGCATCTGAACACCGCTCGTCTTGTAGCACTGGAACAACGGTGGGCCTCCAGACTTGCCAACTTCAACTTTACCATCAAGTATCGGGCTGGTAAGACCAATGAGAACTCCGACGCTCTGTCCCGTCTCCCTGACCAGTGGGAGGGACCCTCCACGGATACTCAGTGGGAAGATGTGGAGATGCCAGCGTTCTATGCCCGGTTTGTGCGTCAAGATGCCCAGAGAGTTTACTCCTTACCGCCATCTTTTTCCGATCGCCGCGCCCCCGAACGTCATCGGGGGGTGGCGATCGGTTACCATTGTAGCCTTGGGTCTTCTTTTGACACGAGGCTACATGGCTTATGCAGGTTCGTTACAATGAGCCAGTGGCTCATTGTAATGTATGACCTGCAAAAATGCCATATATTGCAATACTGTAGTATTGTAGTATATGGTAGGAGCGATCCGACCATCTAGGGTTAATGTACCCTAGATGGTCTAAAAATAGTGAAAAAAAAAAGAAAAAAAAAAAAGTTTAAAAAATAAAAAAAATTAATAAAATATTAAAAGTTCAAATCACCCCCCTTTCCCTAGAATGGATATAAAACATAATAAACAGTAAAAATCACAAACATATTAGGTATCGCCGCGTCCCAAAATGCCCGATCTATCAAATTTAAAACCGGTTACGGGCGGCGGTGACCTCCAAGGCGGGAAATGTCGCCCAAATGTCCGAAATGCGACTTGTACACCTTTTTACATAACATAAAAATGAAATAAAAAATGATCAAAATGTCGCACAGACCTCAAAATGGTAGCAATGAAAACATCGCCTCATTTCGCAAAAAATGACTCCTCACACATCTCCGTGCGCCAAAGTATGAAAAAGTTATTAGCGTCAGAAGATGGCAAAAACTTTTTTTTCTTTTTTGTACACATTCGTTTAATTTTTGAAAATTTATTAAAACACAATAAAACCTATATAAATTTGGTATCACCGCGATCGCACCGAACCAAAGAATAAAGTAGGCATGTTATTTGGAGTGAAGAGTGAAAGTCGTAAAAACTGAGCCCACAATAACGTGACGCATGTGCAGTTTTTTTTCAATTTTTCCACATTTGGTATGTTTTTTCAGCTTCGCAGTACACGGCATGTTAAAATAAATAAGATCAGGGGAAAGTAAAATTTGTTACGCACAAAATAAGCCTTCACACAGGTCTGTACACGTAAAAATGAAAAAGTTATGGATTTTTGAAGTTGGAGAGCGAGAAATGAGCCGAAAAACTGCGTCCTTAAGGGGTTAAAGACCTTCTGAGAGACTTTTGCTAACTCCAAGGAAAAGTGGCTATTGACTTATTATATTGCACTAATGCCTTCCTTGTTAGGTACGGACATTTTGCTTGCACTATTATGCCTTTCCCTTTTTAGGTAAAGAGACATTTTCATATCCTGCTACCCTGAGTAGCCTCTCCTGGAACGTTTGCAACGTTATGTTTTAAGATGTGTACCCATTGGGCTCCTAAGCCAATGAGAGTTTACCAAAATGTTTGCACTCTGTCAATTTATGCCAGTAGTTTGCACTAACCTTTTATAGGCTTTTCAGATTGTAGTGTGGCTGTGCCGGACTGTCCAATATGTAAAACTGACCGCTATCTTATGCCTCAAACCGAAGTTTTATAAGTGGGGGTAGTCCGTAAACTGCGGGTCCTTAGGGGACCAGGGGTGTTAAAGATGTAGCACCTGGATACCACTATTACAGGGGTAAGAATGTCAGTCGGCAGGTACTTGTACATTGTATAATGTCTCATTGGGGCACATTTATTTACCCGGTCCATTCGCGTTCCAGCGGCGACGTCTCTGACGAGTATTTGGGTCTTCCGGCGATTCATGAAGGTCCTGCGCCCGATGTCGCTGCTACGCCGAAGTTCGCCGAGGTGCCCCGGAGTTCATCGTCTTCATCGTGGTGCATGTGAGTATGGCCCGTGCGACCAATTTTTTTTTTTAAATGCGGCGGTTTTTCCGAATCCTTCGGGTTATTGTTCAGCCACGCCCCCCGATTTCCGTCGCGTGCATGCCAGCGCCGATGCGCCACAAACCGATCGCGTGCGCCAAAATCCCAGGGCAATTCTGGGGAAATCAGCGTAAATCAGAAATATTCGGGTAACATGTCGGGAAAACGCGACATTGTGTCACATATGCCAATGTAATGCATATATACCCTACATATTTGTCGCCCGGGAAGAAGTGTTTATATAACAAATATACAGGCCTTGGTGCAAGGAGTGGATTACAGTACATGACACCACACCTTTCCTACTGTACAGTTTGGTTTAATGGCGTCAGCAAGTGTCACACATGTCCTTGTCTTAGTCCGACACCAACCCAGGTGCCTGTCTCCAGGACCATGGGCGGTTTGTCCCTACAGATCATGTAGCCTGCACTTCACAGAGGTGTCCCTTATTGTATCTACCTCTACCGGCCATCACTTGCACGGACTACCCCCCAGATGTTCCCCGTTGCTGTCCGGTGGTTGGTCCTCTGCGCCCCAATCAGTCCGTAGTCTAACCGAGGGCGGCTCTTTCTATTGCCCCGGGGGTATGCAACACCCTCGCCGATGCATGGCAGAGGAGTGGTTGTGAATACGTCCCACCATGTAGCTTGCAGCCTGTGTAGGGTCTGATCAGCCTCACAGCATGTCACTACATAACACTAGATAACACTGATGAGCACTGCAGTGGTAGAATCTGCCTGGTAAGGCAGGAGTTAATTGTTTCCTGTGATGTAATTCCAGCAACCAATCACGTGTGTTATACTCTGTTTCTGTGAGCTGAGATGTAATTGGAGGAGTAGCCACCACCTGACCAGTGGGAGTAACAAAACCCCTGGTCAGGAAACTTCCAGAGGCGAGTTCTCTCTCAGAAGAGAGTTAAGTCAGTCAGACCCAGGAGTCTGGACAGATCAGATTAGAGACTCAGAGGAGTCTGTGCAGCCAGCACACCAGACCAAAGCAGGTGAGCCCAGCTCCCTGCCTTAAGAGTGAAACTAAGAGCTAGTTAGTGAGAGGAAAGGGGTATCATGCTACCTTCAAGGGTGATACCTGAAGCAACTCAGGACAAGCTGAAGCCTCCTGCTAGGACACAGCTATCTTCCAGCCTGCCATTGCATCCAGGCTGATGATCTACATCCTTTGGCTCCCTCCAACTGCATCTACAGCATCCTACCATTCTGTTAAGGTACGTTGCTACGGTTCCTGTCGGTTCCAATAAAGAACTGTAAGTTATTTTTGTTCAATGTCTGCCTCCGTCTGGTCCCTGCCATTACGGCTGTCACCATCACAGGCACCCTATCCACTACATTGGGATTCATACTCCAGACCCCAAAGGGTTGCCCCAGGGAGAACCGCTATAGCAGCCTCTCCCTCATCATTTCTTGCCAACACCACCCTGCTGGAGACCTGCCAGGCTGTAGGACAGCCCTCCGGTTCCCCATACCAAGCACCGTGACACTAGCATGCCTAGGCCGCAACCGCCAACCACTCAGGTACTGCGGGCCCCGGCTGATTCCCAGCCCCAACTCAAGGCTAGGCCCTGGTGGGGGATGTTGCACATGTCTGCTGTAATATGTGATGTATCAGCCATGTCTGCTGTAATATGTGATATATCAGCCATGTCTGCTGTAATATGTGATGTATCAGCCATGTCTGCGGTAATATGTGATGTATCAGCCATGTCTGCTGTAATATCTGATATATCAGCCATGTCTGCTGTAATATGTGATGTATCAGCCATGTCTGCTGTAATATCTGATGTATCAGCCATGTCTGCTGTAATATGTGATGTATCAGCCATGTCTGCTGTAATATCTGATGTATCAGCCACATCTGCTGTAATATGTGATATATCAGCCATGTCTGCTGTAATATCTAATGTATCAGTCATGTCTGCTGTAATATCTGATATATCAGCCATGTCTCCTCTCACAGTACACCCTCCCCTACATACTCTGCCCACTCACAGTACACCCTCCCCTAAATACTCTGCCCTCTCACAGTATACCCTCCCCTACATACTCTGCCCTCTCACAGTACCAACCCCTCCCCTACATACTCTGCCCTCTCACAGTACTCCCTACCCTACATACTCTGCCCTCTCACAGTACACCCTACCCTACATACTCTGCCCTCTCACAGTACAAGTTACCCTACATACTCTGCCCTCTCACAGTGCACCTTACCCTACATACTCTGCCCTCTCACAGTATACACTACCCTACATACTCTGCCCTCTCACAGTACACCCTACCCTACATACTCTTCCCTCTCATAGTACCACCCTACCCTACATACTCTGCCCTCTAACAGTACACCCTAACCTACATACTCTTCCCTCTCACAGTACAACCTACCCTACATACTCTGCCTTCTCACAGTACCAACCCCTCCCCTACATACTCTGCCCTCTCACAGTACCACCCCCTCCCCTACATACTCTGCCCTGTCACAGTACACCCTCCCCTACATACTATGCCCTCTCACAGTACACCGTGCCCTACATACTCTGCCCTCTCACAGTATACCTTCCCCTACATACTCTGCCCTATCACAGTACCAACCCCTCCCCTACATTCTCTGCCCTCTCACAGTACACCCTACCCTACATACTCTGCCCTCTCACAGTACACCCTTCCCTACATACTCTGCCCTCTCACAGTATACCCTCCCCTACATACTCTGCCCTCTCACAGTACCACCCCCTCCCCTACATACTCTGCCCTCTCACAGTACACTCTACCCTACATACTCTTCCCTCTCACAGTACACCCTACCCTACATACTCTGCCCTTTCACAGTACACACTACCCTACATTCTCTGCCCTCTCACAGTACACCCTACCCTATATACTCTTCCCTCTCATAGTACCACCCTACCCTACATACTCTGCCCTCTGAGAGTACACCCTACCCTATATACTCTTCCCTCTCATAGTACCACCCTACCCTACATACTTTGCCCTCTGACAGTACACCCTGCCCTACATACTCTTCCCTCTTATAGTACCACCCTACCCCACATACTCTGCCCTCTAACAGTACACCCTGCCCTACATACTCTGCCCTCTCACAGGATATCCTACCCTACATACTCTGCCATCTCACAGTACCACCCTCCCCTACATACTCTGCCCTCTCACAGTACACCCTACCCTACATACTCTGCCCTCTCACAGTACACCCTACCCTACATACCTTGCCATCTCACAGAACACCCTGCCCTATATACTCTGCCCTCTCACAGTACACCCTACCCTACATACTCTGTCCAACCACAGTACACTCTACCCTACATACTCTGCCCTGTTACTGACACCCTACACTACATACTCTGCCCTCTCACAGTACCACCCTCCCCTACATACTCTGCCCTCTCACAGTACACCCTACCCTACATACTCTGCCCTCTCACAGTACACCCTACCCTACATACCTTGCCATCTCACAGAACACCCTGCCCTATATACTCTGCCCTCTCACAGTACACCCTACCCTACATACTCTGTTCAACCACAGTACACTCTACCCTACATACTCTGCCCTGTTACTGACACCCTACACTACATACTCTGCCCTCTCACAGTACCACTCTACCCTACATACTCTGCCCTCTCACAGTACACCCTACCCTACATACTCTTCCCTCTCACAGTACACCCTACCCTACATACTCTGCCCTTTCACAGTACACACTACCCTACATTCTCTGCCCTCTCACAGTACACCCTACCCTATATACTCTTCCCTCTCATAGTACCACCCTACCCTACATACTCTGCCCTCTGAGAGTACACCCTACCCTATATACTCTTCCCTCTCATAGTACCACCCTACCCTACATACTTTGCCCTCTGACAGTACACCCTGCCCTACATACTCTTCCCTCTTATAGTACCACCCTACCCCACATACTCTGCCCTCTAACAGTACACCCTGCCCTACATACTCTGCCCTCTCACAGTATATCCTACCCTACATACTCTGCCATCTCACAGTACCACCCTCCCCTACATACTCTGCCCTCTCACAGTACACCCTACCCTACATACTCTGCCCTCTCACAGTACACCCTACCCTACATACCTTGCCATCTCACAGAACACCCTGCCCTATATACTCTGCCCTCTCACAGTACACCCTACCCTACATACTCTGTCCAACCACAGTACACTCTACCCTACATACTCTGCCCTGTTACTGACACCCTACACTACATACTCTGCCCTCTCACAGTACCACTCTACCCTACATACTCTGCCCTCTCACAGGACAACCTACCCTTCATACTCTGCCCTCTCAAAGCAAAACCCACCTATATTAAATGAATTCAACTACATAAAAAATTCCAGGGTTCTAGGTCCCCCCATGCCAAACTCATGTCCCCCTTTGCTTAAGGCTTCGGAGTGTCTTTCTAATTCTGACTCCATTTCAGGGGAGATTGCTGAAGGAAGCAAAACCCTCACAATGTGATCAGAAAGTATCCTGTTTCCACATGAAAACTGACAGGAGGTAATCTGGCCCAAAATCTGCAATGAACAGATAAATTGACCATGGATTTTGGGAAATATTATAAGCTACATATGTGACCTGTACAGAAAGACTTTCAAACTAGAGTCCCGTGCGCCTCTCTAGACCCTTTACATGTCACATGAAGTGAAATTCTGCCTTTTGATAAAAAAAAACATGAAGTTATCAGAAATGATGTCCAATAATCAGATCCCAGCAGGCCAAGCCAACAATGGACCCCAATAGCAGGATAATACAAGACAAATACAATAGTGCTCGAATTACTGGGCATCCATAACACAACACGCTTGCATTGGTTTGTAATGAAACATTAAAATTATGCACTTTTTTCTTTTAGAGCAATACATTCTGGCAATCTATAGGATGCACTTTGGTGCCACACAAATAAATAAGTACCACATGGTGTATTTTGGGTACACTTGGTCTAAAAGTGGGGTCATATGGTTGTGCAAAAGACCCATGAAAAAAGGAGAATAAAATTGTCTGAGGCCCCTCCAGAGGGGCAGGAGGAAGTAGCGAGACATGGACTTTCCCGTAGATCTGTCAGAGTTCCTCAGGGTAATACACAAGAAGTCACAAACAAAAGAAGAAATCCAGAGCAAGGTGGAGATGTCCAGGATGGCCTTGCCCCCATCACTTAACCTTAGTCTATCTTGTCTACCCAAACAAATTGGAAAACCGTCCTGGTAACTGCCTTGCAGACGGAGGCCCATGTAAGCCATGCCTGTGCCACATACTGGAGTACGGGCAGCACCTCATTCCACAGGACAAGAGTCCTCCCCTTCGAAAAGAGTTGTCTGTGGCCCCACACTACGACTTTAGTAATAACTTTGGACAAGCATTCATGCCAAATCTTTTGGGCTGCACCCTCCTTCCCAAACCAAATCAGAACCTTCATGAAATCACATTGAAAAGTGAAGAACAATTAAATGTTTTTTGAGTTAAAGAGCATTTATTACACATGTAAATAGTAAAACTCACAGACAGCATGTGCCATGATGCAGCATGGGCTTTGTACACAGCAAACCATAAAGTAAGATACACTCCTAGCATATACCCTGACACTATGGCAGAATAAAGTGCTACTCTAGCGTACAAGCTGAAACAAAGAAAAAAAACTATACATTTTCAATAAAAGTAACAAAATGTAACCGGAAATAAGGTGGGAGGGGGGGAGGGAGGGAAAGGGGAATAGGGTTAATTGTCACATCCCAACCACAAGAAGGAGGTAGGGGGGAAGGAGAGGATTTTGAGTCCTCAAGTTCCTGGATGCCTCAATCTGTAAAAAAGAGGCAAAGTCCAATGACTCCCTAAAAAAGTCCTCAATCAATAAAATAGTAAAGTCCACAAGAGAAACAAAAATGAGAAAGTGGGCTTGTCAGTCCTCTTCTTCAGTGTCCATCCTGCTGTCCAATGAGGCATAGTCTCTGAGCTGGCTCATGAAGCCGATGACAGTTCTGGATAGAGAAAACTTCTCTCTGCAGAGTGAGGCGCCTCCTGGCATACCACAAGATGTCTTTGAAGCAGTTCATAAGACGCCAGGCATGCTGGATGGCCTCCACTGTGTGGGTGCCTTGGAGTGGTCCATAAGGAGCAGCATGTCATGGTCATGGTGTCCCTAGGCACAGAAAGATTGAGTTTGTGTTTCCAGGGCTTTCAACAGGCCCTGAGCAAAGGGGCATTCCCAGAACAAGTGCAATTATGTCTCCTCTGCAAAGGGACACCGGGGGAAGCTCTGGGTCTTGCTCAGGTTTGGGCTGTCATAAACAACCGGGTGGGGAGACCTCCTGGATGGCTATTCATGACAACTCCTTGTGCCAGTTGTTTAGCCTGTCACACAACATGTTAGTCCACATGGTGTCCTTGGTGCTGGAGGTAAGCCCCGCAAAACACTCCACAATGTCCTTGGCCCTGATGAGTTTGCGGATAGTCCTGGGCTTCCACAAACCTGGTTTAAGTTCCTCCAGATGTTGATTCCTCACAAATTGCAAAGCCCTGTCGTAATACTAGGAAGGGTTCCACATGTCTCAGCCAAGCCCCCGCCACAGGGAAAGAAGGAATAAGTAGGACATGGACTTTCCAACATAGGCCTTTGCTGTTCTCAGAGTTCTTCAGACGTGATACAGGATTAAAACCAAACTGGTATATATACTCCAGAAGGGACAGATCCCCAACTGTAGATAGCACTGTTTCAACCTTGTTGGGTCTCTTCAGTACAGCGTAGGGAACTGGTTTGGCTGAGTGAGAGGCCTTTGATTAGTGACGAGAAGTAAGTGTTCTCCTTACAGAGACTGCAAATTAAGATCGCCTTGTAGGCGTATGGAGACTTATAGCAATTGCCGCTCCACCAGGGGATGATGGAAAAATATGCAAATAGATTTTACAGGAAGGGATAAGGAAAATCATGCCTCTATTAGCTACCTAGTAAGGCAGCTCCCTTGATATCAAGCATGAGCGTCAGAAAAGCCTTATGATATCATGTGGGATTCAAACCAGACCAGTATATCTATTCCAGAAGGAACAGATTCCCAGCTGTAGACAGCACTCTTCATCCAGCGCTCTTCATCTGACTTTGGCGATCTAAAGTAAAAACATCGATAACATTAGTGAAAGGGGAAAGAACAGGTTTCGACTTCTAAAACTTGAAAACCAGATCTTAATTAAATACTTACGTTTTTAAGTTTCAGGGAAACTTTAAAATATGCTGGACATTCTTCACATTTATTGCATGAGATGGTCTGGGTAGTTTTTTGAGTGCTTGAGGGAAAAAAATCAAAGAGGTCAAACATGAATGAAGATGTCATACCATACCCGCTCACTGCAGACACTGACCTGTTTGGTATTGCCAATTACCTGGTTTATAGTATAAACAGTATGCAGTAGCTTTACCTAATGATGTACAAATGTACACAAAATGTGAGGACTTACCTCTCTGTACATTTTATACAGGGCTCTGAAGGTGCTGTTTTCTCCAGTCCACACTTAGTGCATAATACCACAGGAATCTTGCCAGCAAGATGATGGCTAGCAGGAAGATCCCGGCATAGACTGCATAGGCGATGGGGTTCTGGAGTGTTGCCAGGATGGTGTCCATGGTGGAGGGGCCTTGTTTAGTTGTTTCCTCCTCCTTCAACTGAGTTGGAGATTTTTCAACCAAAGCCCGCTGGAAATAGATGTCCATTATAGCTCTTTCTCTGACATCAGACTGTATCACTGTAAAAATAGAAGACAAATAGAAGTAAATATTTGGTATGGAAAATGTTATCAGTCATTGAGGTTTTCAGGAGGAATTTTCTACAGTAAGAGCTTTGCAAAGGCAGGAAGGGCTCCTGATCTAGCACACACATAGAACGCTGGGTACACATAATGTTTTGTACCATATGTTGTAAGAACATCTAGGGGGAATTTTCTGCAGATGCGATATATGCTGGTCAGACAAAAGTAACAACCATGCCTCCATAAGTCAATGTATACTCTCAGCATATACGTCGGGAGCATTCCCAATGTATGCACTGACCTATACAAAAAATGAGATGTGAACCAAGCCATAGTGACAGATAAGAGAGAGTGTATGAGAGTTAGAAAACTATAAGTCTTACCATCCAGGTAATGAAATTTGCGGAGGATGATGTCGTCGTCGTCATCCGTTACCTCACAGACGTAAGTCCCTCTATGGCTCATCCTCACAGGTTTTATGAGGAGAAAAAGTTGGTCCCCATGCTTTATATGCTTGAAGTAGCTGAGGTCAGCCACCCTGATCTAAAGGGAAAATGTTCATAACATTAGTGAGAGGGGAAGGAACAGGTTTCTAAAATGTTAAAAAAAAATATATTAATTCAAACACTTACATTTTTGGCAAATTTCCAGGAAACTTTCGGATCTTCTGGAAGTGGAAATGACGCCCCACAGGGGATGGTGATCTGGTCCAGCTCACTTACACTCAAGTTCTCAACTGAAGGGAAAGTAACAGGAAATAAATAGTTAATAAGACAACATACAATACACTAACAATGTTATATAAGATAGAAATTGATAATAGATGTGATCTTACGGGGACAGGCCACGGGGACGTTACAATCCTCCTCAGCACATTTATTGCATGTGAAGGTGCGGGCAGCTTTCTGAAGGCCTGAGGGGAAAAAGTCATAGAGGTCACACATGTGAAAGACATAAGGACCCCAAATGTACATAATGAGGGGGGTCACACAACTAACTTATACTGTGCAATGACATTACTCACCGCATGGAGGTTTGCATTGTTCCGGTGGATGACCTAATGGAAGAAATTATATATATATATAAATATTTATGGAGAATATAAAGGAAATGTTTGGTGTCTGTATC
Source organism: Engystomops pustulosus (assembly GCF_040894005.1). Lineage (NCBI taxonomy): Eukaryota > Metazoa > Chordata > Amphibia > Anura > Leptodactylidae > Engystomops > Engystomops pustulosus. The sequence continues at coordinate 176,277,928 of NC_092415.1, read as the reverse complement.
CAAGGATCTTTAGTCACTTACGTTCGACACGGTCTCTTACACCTTGCACATACTTTGCCATTGTAATGTCAAATTGATGTACCCAATCAGGTGGGGATACTAGAAGAAAGGAGATAGAAACAGAAAGAAATAGTCATTTACTGTTGACAATTTAAAAGACATTGAAAAATACTTAAGATTTTAAAACTTACAAGATTTGTCAATGGATTTTACATCTTTCTCGAAGATTTTCAGGTATCCTTTTATGTAAGGTATTTCAGAAAACGCTGCAAGGAGAAGATAGGAGAGTTAGGAGAGATATTGTAGACATTGTACATACTCGAGTATAAGGCGCCCCAAGTATAAGCCAAGGTACTTAATTCTGCCACAAAAAAACTGGGAAAACATATTGACTCAGGTATAAGCATAGGGTGGAAAATGCAGCAAGTAACTCTCTAATAAAATGCCCAGCAGAGTTCCCCTTTAAAATTAAATATCCAGCAGACCCTCCTTTATAATGAAATGCCCAGCAGAGAACCCTCCTGCAAAATAAAATGTCCAGCATTGCCCCCCTTTATATAAATATCTAGAAGAGACCCTTTCATGATAAAATAATAGACTTAATACTCACCTCCTGCATGGGCAGAGGCAGGTCTATACGCACGCATACACTATGAAATGGCATGTCACCGTCTGATGACATCACGTCACAGTGTCTTCATGCGGGAAGAACGCATAGAGGGACCTCTGACCACGCTGCCTGGAAGCCGGAAGATGCGGTGATAAGACGAGCCCAGGGAGAACAGGACGCCGTGGGTGAGCGCCGGAGGTGAGTACTAAGTTGTACTTTTTTTATATACGCTAGTAGAAGCACAAAAATTGTACTGAAAACCTTGGCTTATACTCGAGTATGTATATTGGAAATCCCTAAATCCTGAGGTCACACACATTCTATATATTAGACAAAGAAGCAATGAGAAAAGAGGATCTCAATTACCTATCGAGATGCTGTTGAGGGGCAGAAACCCAGCATGCAGCTTTTGCAGGCATCTTTCAGGGTCCATCTTGTGCAGAGAGACAGGACGATGACATATTTGATCTTTCTGCGCTGGTGTGGTGAAGCAGTGGAAGCAGGATCTTGCAACTTCCACTCCACCCAAGAGGAGAAAGAGCTGCAGCAGCAGATAACAGGAGTTAACGTTTGCCATTATTTCCAATCACACAAACCCGTCAGCTAGAAAATCTAAAAACACAGAAAAACCTGAGATTATGACTTGGAGGGAAAAGTGAAACCTGACAATGACAATGGATCCTATCTCCTCACTATATACAGGATTGGCCAAAATATAAAGGTATAACCCCTGGGACCACTTCATTGAAATGGAGCAGTACTTACAGTCTCGCATCCAGCTGATGAGTGACTGCTCTGTCATCCAGCACCTTCTTATATACCCCGATGCTGATGACATCACAATAGACACTTCTGATGACATCACAATGACTGTTCATGGTTCCGGCTGGTCACATGCCCATATTATCATATGTTCTACATCTTACATAGCACATTACGATACGTGTGGTACAATATGATATAAAAGGTTTATTATCAGCCTTCATGTTAAAAAGCTACACTAACCTATTTTTGAATCTCCCTGGAAATATTCTACTACCCCCCCTCCACCCCCACACACATAAGCACCCTAATCCTATAATATGTCATTTATAGATGCGATCTCCTCTGGGCCCCAAAGAAACAATTCCCAAATAGACATATAGCAGGCCTAGAACAAGAATCTACAAGAAGGGTAGGCGCCTGCCTAGGATACAGTGGGAAACACTTTAATACCTGGGAATTACACTTTATTACCTGGGCCCAAATAGTTCTTTCGGGCCCAGTGGAGACGACATCTTTATTCTAAGACCCTTGGACTTGCAGAAGAGCTTTCACCAGACAGATATATACAATATTTCGTTGGTGTAGCTCATTTATTAAAAGATGTAAAACTTCAGGTCGCAGCTTGGCATGAAGTTGCAGAGATCTCCTATAAGAGGCTCCGGTATAAAGATGGATAGATGGGCTCTGAATTGTCTTATTACTGGTCCAGGGCAATAGGGATCAATAACAGCTGAAGAATATGGGGTATGGATGTGGGATGGGGCTCCTTATATATTCATAAAGAGAGTTGGAGTCTACACTAAGGATATACTGGGTGCAGGCCTATTACTAACTTCCATAGAACTACAAGTCACAGCATGCCTTAAAGTCAACTCTGTTGTTACAATAGGCCCTTTCCTAGATCTGTAGATATATGAGCTTTATATTGTTCTTATAATGGATCCAGTTATTCCTGATAGACAAGGCATTAGTTATAGATAAAGCCTAGAAAAACCTGGGTATAGATGTGGGAGGGGGCACTTACTTAGCTACAGACATTGAAATGGAGCAGTACTTACAGTCTCGCATCCAGCTGATGAGTGACCTCTCTGTCATCCAGCACCTTCTTATATACCCCGATGCTGATGACATCACAATAGACACTTCTGATGACATCACAATGACTGTACATGGTTTTGGCTGGTCACATGACCATATTATTATATGTTGGAGGGAACAGTGAAACCTGACAATGACAATGGATCCTATCTCCTCACTATATACAGGTTTGGACAAAATATAAAGGTATAACCCCTGGGACCACTTCATTGAAATGGAGCAGTACTTACAGTCTCGCATCCAGCTGATGAGTGACCTCTCTGTCATCCAGCACCTTCTTATATACCCCGATGCTGATGACATCACAATAGACACTTCTGATGACATCACAATGGCTGTACATGGTTTTGGCTGGTCACATGACCATATTATTATATGTTATACATCTTTCATAGCAAATTATGATATTTGCGGTACAATAAGATATAATAGGTTTATCATCAGCCTTTTATAAAGCTAGACCTAACCTATTTTTGAATCTCCCTGGAAATATTCTGCCACCCCCCCCGCACAATTTAAGCACTTTAACCCTATAATGTATAATTTAAAGATGTGGTCGTCTCTGCAGCCCAAACATTTCCCAATTAGACATAGTCATTCATCCAGCACTGTCTTATATACCCTGATGTGATGTATAAAGAAAACAAGTGAAACACAGCGCAAGCTAAATGACAATTTGTCCAAGATAAGCAGAATTATCAGTATAATGAAACAGAGATTGTCTGCGTTAGCAGTAAATACATAACATAGATAAAATAAGTGATAAATATATCTCATCTAGACAATGGAGCTGCTGCAGTAAACCTGACATCCAGTACTGATTGCTGTAATGGATGATGGCAGAAGATTGGGAGAAGAAAAAACCCCAGCTGGAACCGCGCTGCTCAGTATTCAATGTTTTAATTCAAAATCACAGTGGACAACGCGTTTCGGAAGCGGAACGCCTCCTTCATCAGATTCTGAAGGATAATAACTAGAGATGAGCGAACATGCTCGTCCGAGCTTGATGCTCGGTCGAGCATTAGGGTACTCGAAACTGCTCGTTGCTCGGACGAATACTTTGCCCGCTCGAGAAAATGGCAGCTCCCGCCGTTTTGCTTTTTGGCGGCCAGAAACAGAGCCAATCACAAGCCAGGAGACTCTGCACTCCACCCAGCATGACGTGGTACCCTTACACGTCGATAGCAGTGGTTGGCTGGCCAGATCAGGTGACCCTGGGATAGACTAGCCGCTGGCCGCGCTGCTCGGATCATTCTGTCTCTGGATGCCGCTAGGGAGAGAGCTGCTGCTGGTCAGGGAAAGCGTTAGGGTGTTCTATTAGCTTACTGTTAGGCAGGAGTGATTCTCAAAGAACCCAACAGCCCTTCTTAGGGCTACAATAACGTTCTACTTTTTTTATTTTAATTTGCATCTTTTACCATTTTGTGAGGAATTAGCAGGGGGACTTGCTACCGTTGTGTTTAGCTCTTAGTGGCACACATATCCATAGCAAAGACCGAAGTGGGAAAATTCAGTAGGGGTTGGATTTCTATTAGGCAATAACTCAGTGTCATCTCATCTGGCATAGTAGTGTGCTTCCTTTGATACTTGGCTAGAAAATAGCCATAGGAGAATACAAATAGCTTCTTGAAGCCTACAGTAGCGTTCTATATATTTGATTTCTGGTTGATCTGCTGGTGGCTGTAGTTTCTGCAGTGCATGTACTTGCCAATTCTGAGCAATTTGTAGTGAGACTTGCGACCGCTGTGTTCTGCGCTTAGTGGCGCACATATCCATAGCAAAGGCTGAAGTGGGAAAATTCAGTAGGGGTTGGATTTCTATTAGGCAATAACTCAGTGTCATCTCATCTGGCATAGTAGTGTGCTTCCTTTGATACTTGGCTAGAAAATAGCCATAGGAGAATACAAATAGCTTCTTGAAGCCTACAGTAGCGTTCTATATATTTGATTTCTGGTTGATCTGCTGGTGGCTGTAGTTTCTGCAGTGCATGTACTTGCCAATTCTGAGCAATTTGTAGTGAGACTTGCGACCGCTGTGTTCTGCGCTTAGTGGCGCACATATCCATAGCAAAGGCTGAAGTGGGAAAATTCAGTAGGGGTTGGATTTCTATTAGGCAATAACTCAGTGTCATCTCATCTGGCATAGTAGTGTGCTTCCTTTGATACTTGGCTAGAAAATAGCCATAGGAGAATACAAATAGCTTCTTGAAGCCTACAGTAGCGTTCTATATATTTGATTTCTGGTTGATCTGCTGGTGGCTGTAGTTTCTGCAGTGCATGTACTTGCCAATTCTGAGCAATTTGTAGTGAGACTTGCGACCGCTGTGTTCTGCGCTTAGTGGCGCACATATCCATAGCAAAGGCTGAAGTGGCAAAATTCAGTAGGGGTTGGATTTCTATTAGGCAATAACTCAGTGTCATCTCATCTGGCATAGTAGTGTGCTTCCTTTGATACTTGGCTAGAAAATAGCCATAGCAATAGGATAGGATTGTTTGGTTCTAAAAACTCAAAAAAAAACAAAAAACACAAAAAAAAACAAAAAACACAAAAAAAACACACAAAAAAAAAAAAAAAAAGTAAAAAAAAAAAAAAAGTTATAACTCTCATTTTAAAAATGTTTAACCCCAGGGCTAGGGGTAGAGGACGAGGGCGGGGACGTGGGCGTCCAACTACTGCAGGGGTCAGAGGCCGTGGTCCTGGGCGGGGTGAGACACCACCTGCTGATGAGGGAGCAGGGGAACGCCGCAGAGCTACACTCCCTAGGTTCATGTCTGAAGTTACTGGGACTCGTGGTAGAGCACTGTTGAGGCCAGAACAGTGCGAACAGGTGATGTCGTGGATTGCTGACAATGCTTCGAGCAATTTGTCCACCACCAGTCAGTCTTCCACGCAGTCCACCCATGTCACCGAAATCCCCACTCCTCCAGCTCCTGCACCTCAGCCTCCTCCCCCCCAGTCTGCCCCCTCCCAGGAAAATTTGCCATTTGAACCGGCATACTCTGAGGAACTGTTTTCTGGACCCTTCCCACAGTCACAAACCACTTGTCCGGTTGCTGCTGAGCAATTTTCCGATGCCCAGGTTTTCCACCAGTCACAGTCTGTGGGTGATGATGACCTTCTTGACGTAGTGGAAGTGTGTAAAGAGGTGTCCGACGATGAGGAGACACGGTTGTCAGACAGTGGGGAAGTTGTTGTCAGGGCAGGAAGTCCGAGGGGGGAGCAGACTGAGGGATCGGAGGATGATGAGGTGACAGACCCAAGCTGGGTTGAGAGGCCGGGTGAACACAGTGCTTCTGAGACGGAGGAGAGTCCTCGACCTGAACAGGTTGGAAGAGGCAGTGGTGGGGCCAGACGGAGAGGCAGGGCCAGAGCTGGTGCATCAGCGCCACTGTCAACTAGTGAAGCTCCCGTGGTGAGGGCTCTTGCGGCGAGGGCTAGATCTTCAGAAGTGTGGAGGTTCTTTAAGGAAACACCGGATGACCGACGGACTGTGGTGTGCAACATTTGCCAAACCAGGCTCAGCAGGGGTTCCACCACTACTAGCTTAACTACCACCAGTATGCGCAGGCATATGAATGCTAAGCACCCCACTCAGTGGCAACAAGCCCGTTCACCTCCGGCCGTGCACACCACTGCTCCTTCCCCTGTGTCAGCTGCTAGTCAGCCCCCTGCCCAGGACCCTGGCCCAAAAACCCCATCGTCGCCTCCACGATCCTCCACAGCATCCACCAGCGTTCAGCTCTCCATACCCCAGACGCTGGAGCGGAAACGCAAATATAGTGCAACCCACCCGCACGCCCAAGCCCTTAATGTGCACATCTCCAGATTGCTTAGCCTGGAGATGCTGCCCTATAGGCTAGTAGAGACCGAGGCCTTTCGCAACCTCATGGCGGCGGCCGCCCCTCGGTATTCGGTCCCCAGCCGCCACTACTTTTCCCGATGTGCCGTCCCAGCCCTGCACCAGCACGTGTCAGACAACATCATCCGTGCCCTGACCAACGCCGTTTCTGACAAGGTCCACCTGACCACGGACACGTGGACGAGTGCTGCCGGGCAGGGCCACTATATATCGCTGACGGCACATTGGGTTAACTTGGTGGAGGCTGGGACCGAGACTGACCCTGGGGCTGCTCATATACTGCCGACGCCGAGGATTGCGGGGCCTACCTCGGTCCAGGTGTTTCAGGCCTACTATGCCTCCTCCTCCTCCCACCCCTCCTCCACCTCCTCCTCCGAACTACCATCCGTGGGCACGGCGCCATCAGTCGGTAGCTCTAGGCACAGCAGCAGTGCCGTCGCTAAGCGACAGCAGGCGGTGCTCAAACTGCTGAGCCTAGGCGACAAAAGGCACACCGCCCAAGAGCTATTACAGGGCATCACGGCGCAGACTGATCTGTGGCTGGCACCGCTGAACCTCAAGCCGGGAATGGTTGTGTGTGACAACGGCCGTAACCTGGTGGCGGCTCTGCAACTCGGCAGACTGACACATGTGCCATGCCTGGCCCATGTGTTAAATCTGATAGTGCAGCGTTTCCTCAAGACATACCCCAATCTGTCTGATTTGCTCACGAAGGTGCGCCGCATCTGTGCGCATTTCAGGAAGTCCAGCCCAGATGCTGCCACTCTCAGGGCAGCGCAGCGCCGCCTCCAACTGCCCGCTCACCGACTGTTGTGCGACGTGCCCACGAGGTGGAATTCAACACTGACCATGTTATCCAGAGTTTACCAGCAGCGCAGAGCGATTGTAGACTGCCAGATGTCAACTTCCACCAGAACTGGTAGTCAGGTCAGTCAGCTTCCTCAAGTCTACAATGAGGAGTGGACGTGGATGTCTGATATCTGTCAGGTGCTGAGTAACTTTGAGGAGTCAACACAGATGGTCAGTGGCGATGCCGCCATCATCAGCCTCACCATCCCGCTGCTTGGCCTGTTGAAAAACTCTCTGGTCAGCATGAAGTCGGAAGCTTTGCGCTCGTCACAAGAGACGGGGGAAGAATATTCCCTTGTTGATAGCCAAAGCACCCTGAGGTCTGTTTCTCAGCGCATATCGGAGGAGGTGGAGGTGGAGGAGGATGAGGAGGAAGAGGAGGAGAATGTTGGCGAGACACAAGAGGGGACCATTGTTGAGTCCTTCACTGTTCAGCGTGTATGGGCAGAAGAAGAGGAGTTGGAGGAGTTGGAGGAGGAGGAAATGGACAGTCAGGCCAGTGAGGGGAGTGAATTCTTACGCGTTGGTACTCTGGCGCATATGGCAGATTTCATGCTAGGCTGCCTATCCCGTGACCCTCGCGTTCAAAGAATTTATTCCAGCACCGATTACTGGGTGTTCACTCTCCTGGACCCACGGTACAAGCAAAATCTTGCCACTCTCATCCCTGCAGAGGAAAGGAGTGTGAGAATGCATGAATACCAGCAGGCCCTGGTGCACAAGCTGAAACAGTATTTCCCTTCTGACAGCGCTAGCGGCAGAGTGCGTAGTTCTGCGGGACAAGTAGCGAGGGAGAGTAGGCGAGCAGGCAGCTTGTCCAGCACTGGCAAGGGTACGCTTTACAAGGCTTTTGCCAGCTTTATGTCACCCCAGCAAGACACTGTCACCTGTCCCCAGTCTCGGCAGAGTAGGGCTGATCTTTACAGAAAGATGGTGAGGGAGTACGTAGCTGACCATACCATCGTCCTAAATGATCACACAGCTCCCTACAACTACTGGGTTTCAAAGCTGGACATGTGGCACGAACTGGCGCTGTACGCCTTGGAGGTTCTTGCCTGCCCTGCCGCTAGCGTCTTGTCCGAGCGGGTTTTCAGTGCAGCTGGTGGCATCATCACCGATAAGCGTACACGCCTGTCGACTGACAGCGCTGACAGGCTGACGCTTATTAAAATGAATAAAGGCTGGATTTCTCAGAATTTCCAATCTCCACCAGGTGAAGGAAGCTCAACCTGAATAATTGATCCACTCCTCCTCCTCCTCCTCATTTTCCTCCTTCTCCTCCTCTTTGTACAGTAAAGCAGAGGAAAATGGCTATTTTTTGACAGGGCCCACTGGCTCTTGCTATACTTCATGCATTTAATTTTTCTGGAGGGCCACCTACCCGGTCCTCTGTTTGAAACAATTTTTGTGAGTGCCACATACAGGCACTCAATCTATTCCATTTTTCTGGAGGGCCACCTACCCGGTCCTCTGGTTTGAACAATTTTTGGGACTGCCACATACAGGCACTCAATCTATTCCATTTTACTGGAGGGCCACCTACCTGCTCCTCTGGTTTGAAGAATTTTTGGGACTGCCACATACAGGCACTCAATCTATTCCATTTTACTGGAGGGCCACCTACCTGCTCCTCTGGTTTGAAACATTTTTGGGACTGCCACATACAGGCACTCAATCTATCCCATTTTACTGGAGGGCCACCTACCTGCTCCTCTGGTTTGAAGAATTTTTGGGACTGCCACATACAGGCACTCAATCTATTCCATTTTACTGGAGGGCCACCTACCTGCTCCTCTGGTTTGAAACATTTTTGGGACTGCCACATACAGGCACTCAATCTATCCCATTTTACTGGAGGGCCACCTACCTGCTCCTCTGGTTTGAAACATTTTTGGGACTGCCACATACAGGCACTCAATCTATCCCATTTTACTGGAGGGCCACCTACCTGCTCCTCTGGTTTGAAACATTTTTGGGACTGCCACATACAGGCACTCAATCTATTCCATTTTACTGCAGGGCCACCTACCTGCTCCTCTGGTTTGAACAATTTTTGGGACTGCCACATACAGGCACTCAATCTATTCCATTTTACTGGAGGGCCACCTACCTGCTCCTCTGGTTTGAACAATTTTTGGGACTGCCACATACAGGCACTCAATCTATCCCATTTTACTGGAGGGCCACCTACCTGCTCCTCTGGTTTGAAAAATGTTTGGGACTGCCACATACAGGCACTATCCAAATTAAATTGTCTCCATAGCAGCCTCCACACGTTGTCTCCATTCCTACCTCCAAAAGTCGTCCATATAGCTGCCTCCATACATCGTCCCTTTATCAAACGAGGTGTGTCAGGCAGAAATTTGGGTTGTTTTCATGGATTCCACATCAAAGTTGTTAACTTTGTCGCCACCCTGCTGTGTAATCCACAAAATATACTTGCAAACTTTTACCATTTAGGGATATTATTTCAGCGCTTCTTGCGCATCTGTTTACATTCCCCTCACCCGCCATATCCTAAACTTATAAGAACGCTACTACACTTGATCTTATACAAAAGTGCTGTTTGGGGAGTAGCCTAGAGACAGGGGCTTGGATTTGCGAAAGCTCGCCTGGCAGCGGAGCGCCAGCTCCATGCGCATCATGCGCTTCTTGCGCATCTGTTTACATTCCCCTCACCCGGCATATCCTAAACTTATAAGAACGCTACTACACTTGATCTTATACAAAAGGTTCTTAGAAGTGCTGTTTGGGGAGTAGCCTAGAGACAGGGGCTTGGATTGGCGAAAGCTCGCCTGGCAGCGGAGCGCCAGCTCCATGCCAAGATCCAACTAACATAGTTTTAACTGCAGCACCTTTAATCTACTACTAGTTCACTGCCTCCATACATGGTCCCCTTATCAAACGAGCTGTGTCAGGCAGAATTTTGGGTTGTTTTCATGGCTTCCATGTTAACTTTGTCGCCACCCTGCTGTGTAATCCACAAAATATACTGGCAAACTTTTATCATGTACCGATATTATTTGAGCACTTCTTGCTCACCTCCTTTGGTTCCTCTCTGCCACCCATTGGTTTGAAGCCTGAGTCCATTTAGGGTATGTCGCCATGACACTCTCTAGCCTGCTGCCGCTGCCTCTGCATGCCGTCCCCTATAGTGTCAGGGTCAATTATTGCATGTTTTAGATGCTATCTAGCTTCATTCTGTCACTCTGTCATGGCCATGCTGTTGCCCATAATTTTGGCATAATGGTGCGTTTAAGCAGCCTCAGAGGCATCCATGCATGCTGCCCCTGCTGTTTCCTGTCCATTTCCGTGGTGTTTCCATCCTTTTCTGAGGTTCCCAGGTGTTTGGCCAAGCTTCCCTGTGCAGAGCCTTGGTCCCCTTGAAAAATGCTCGAGTCTCCCATTGACTTCAATGGGGTTCGTTATTCGAGACGAGCACTCGAGCATCGGGAAAAGTTCGTCTCGAATAACGAGTACCCGAGCATTTTAGTGTTCGCTCATCTCTAATAATAACCATATATGACATATTACAAAAAGTACATAAAAGTAGAAGTAGATAAAATCTATAAAAGATATATAAATAAATAAATAAATAAATGCACAGAAATCTAAATTTGGTATGACCGTAGCTGTAACTATATGCAGTATATATAGAGAAGTCCATAAATGGACAAACATAAATAAATATAGTCATAGACAAATAGATGGATAAGTATGGACCAAATGGTGCTGAAGACAAGAACGTTACACATACATATAAAGATAAACCCAATAGTGTAATGTGATAAATGGGTGCCTACCCTAATATTCTCTTTTGGGTGATTAGTCCCAGATGGATATAAAGGGGTACCTGTGTTGTCCTAGAGTATAGGTACCGTATATACTTGAGTATAAGCTGATCCGAGTATAAGCCGAGGTACCCAGTTTTACCACCAAAAACTGGAGAAACCTATTGACTCAAGTATAAGCCGAGGGTGGGAAATGCATTGGTCACAGCCCCCTTTATGTATATAGCCTTCCAGCCCCTTTATGTATATAGCCTGCCAACCCCTTTATGTATATAGCCTGCCAGCCCCTTTAGGTATATAGCCTGCCAGCCCATTTAGATATATAGCCTGCCAGCCCCTTTATGTATATTGCCTGCCAGCCTTTTTAGGTATATAGCCTGCCAGCCCCTTTAGCTATATAGCCTGCCTGCCCATTTAGCTATATAGCCTGCTAGCCCCTTTAGCTACATAGCCTGCCAGCCCCTTTAGCTATATAGCCTGCCATCCCCTTTAGCTATATAGCCTGCCAGCCCCCTGTTACCGGTAAAAAAATAATAAACTTACTACTCACCATTCCGATGGCCCGGACGGCTCCTCTTCATCTTCATGCTGCAGTGCCATAGTATTTGTATTTGACTCGCAGGTCAAATGAGCAACCAAAGTATACTACATATAAATTTATCAAGTTTGAAAACACCATGTTTATTCCTTTGAATATCCTTACATTAATCCCTCGAACTCGATATTTAATTTTGTCTGTCCAACTTCTTAACTTCTCCATACACCTGTGAGAGGTTATATAAGGATATTTTGAAGGAAGTTAACAAAGGGGTGGTGCACGTGAGTCAACAGAAATGGGAGGGATGTATAAATGGGTTAAGTAAAGAACACTGGGATAAGATTTATAAGGAGGTTGAATGATAATTTTAAGGTAATATAATTAAATATTCTCTACAGAGTGTACTATTCACCATATATATTATGGAAAGCAGGATTGAAAGCAGATTCAAGGTGCATGCGCTGTAAGAAAGAGTCTGGCGATATCGGGCATATTATGTGCTTTTGCCCATGCGTAATGGAGTATTGGCATGAAATATTTGTGGACATCCGGAGAAATGTGGGACTGGTTCTTCCTTTTGACCCTATTTTGGGCATCCTGGGATACATATCAGAGAAGATGGTGGAAATAACGGGAAAAAAGATTAGTAATGAAATTATTATTCTTAGGACGCCTGATCCTGGTCAAAGATTGGAAGGGGGTTAAAAAACCGAATATTGGAAATTGGCGCAATTTGGTAGAAAAAATCCGGAGATATGAATCTAGCAAAGTAGATGGGAAGGAGGTGGCAATATGGAGGGAATGGAAAAAGACAGATAGATAGATGGGTAAAAAAGGTGTGGCCGCATCCCCGGGTAGGGGAGGGGTGGTGGTGGGGGTTGAGGGGATTGATTTGTATAAGTTGTATAAAGCTGTTCGGGAAAAGAAGACTGTTTTATATAATAATGCGACTATATAGATATTGGATAACTGGAAAGCATTTACCCCTGTTCGCTTTTGTCTTTTTGTATGCAATTATTTCAAATAAAAAAATTAACTACAAAAAAAAACCCTCGAGACCCTTTGTATCTCATGTTAGTTAGAAAAATTTTGGTGGTATGTTTTGCGTTTATTTATGAAATAAACATATTTTGTGAAAATTTGGAAAAAGTCTTGATTTTTTAAATTGAAATTGTTGTACTTTTTCCATACGTAGTCATAAAAGCAAAAAAAACTTGATAACTAACATTAATCGAATGTCTGCTTTATGTATCCATGTTTTTTATGCATTCTCTCTTTTTTGTAAGATGTTATGGGGCTTTGAACTTTAGGTACGATTTCTCAAATTTTCATAAAAAACACAAAATCACGCTTTTGTAGGACTGTCTTAGAGTTCAAGTCACTTTAAGAGGCCTAAATAAAAGTAATACCCCATAAATTGCCCCATTATAAAAACTACACCCCTTAATGTAAGTAAAACAACTTTAATGAAGTTTGTTTACCCAAAACAAAATCTGATGCAATTTTGTCATTTACATTTTTTTGGCTAAATGAATGTGTTTTTCAAATAATGTACAAATTCTCAGTGGATAAAATACCAAAAAGGTCCACAAAGTTTGATACCCAATTTGTCATGAGTATAACAATACCCCATATGTGGTGGTAACCTACTGTATGGGCACACGCCAGGCATTGAAGGGAAGCTGTGCCATTCAGAGCAGATTATGCATTGTCTCTTTTTATTGGCTATACAATCTTTATTTTGGGGGGAATAACTTGGTGGCCAACTATGTATGCACAATACTACCAGGGGCCATAAATACCGAGCAGCAGTGAGATGGAAGTCATATACATAACACCAGACCCAATACACAGGGAGGGGAGGGGCAATAACCTGCATCCCTCATGGTCAGTGACTAAGATGGAGGCCACATACACTGATATACAGAGACTGTGATAACATTATAAGTGGTTGTTATAGGAAAGGTTAGCTCCATGTTTCATGTGATCTATGCTCTCTGTCTCCTTCCCAACCTGCTCCTCTCTCACTAGTGTGTGATACAATTGACCTTATAGAGAGGGTCAGACAGTAGGTGTTCTTCCTTAAGCAGACATTGCCAATTAAGGCCACCTTAAAGGCCTGTGGAGACTTAAAGCCATAGATGCTCCACTAGGGAATTCTGGGAAGAATGCAAATACGTTTTCCAAGGTGTTAAATGGAAAACAATACCTCCTTATAGAGAGAACAGCTTTGGTGACATCTATCCTCAGCCTCTCTTCGATCACACAGCTCCAGCTCGCCAGGACTCATGATGCTGCAGCAATGTGTTGTATCAGCCATGTCTGCTGTACTCTCTGATATTTTAGCCGTGTCTGCTATAATATGTGATGTATCAGCCATGTCTGCTGTAATATGTGATGTATCAGCCATGTCTGCTGTAATATGTGATGTATCAGCCATGTCTGCTGTAATATGTGATATATCAGCCATGTCTGCTGTAATATGTGATGTATCAACCATGTCTGCTGTAATATGTGATGTATCAACCATGTCTGCTGTAATATGTGATGTATCAGCCATGTCTGCTGTAATATGTGATGTATCAACCATATCTGCTGTAATATGTGATGTATCAGCCATGTCTGCTGTAATATGTGATGTATCAGCCATGTCTGCTGTAATATGTGATATATCAGCCATGTCTGCTGTAATATCTGATGTATCAGCCATGTCTGCTGTAATATGTGATGTATCAGCCATGTCTGCTGTAATATCTGATATATCAGCCATGTCTGCTATAATATGTGATGTATCAGCCATGTCTGCTGTAATATGTGATGTATCAGCCATGTCTGCTGTAATATGTGATGTATCAGCCATGTCTGCTGTAATATCTGATATATCAGCCATGTCTGCTGTAATATGTGATGTATCAGCCATGTCTGCTGTAATATGTGATGTATCAGCCATATCTGCTGTAATATGTGATGTATCAGCCATGTGCAACATCCCCCACCGGGGCCTAGCCCTTGAGGTGAGGCCTGGAGACAGCCGGGGCCCGCAGTACCGGAGTGGCTGGCGGTTGCGGCCTAAGCACGCTATTGTCACGGTGCTTGGTACGGGGGAACCGGAGGGCTGTCCTACAGCCTGGCAGGTCTCCAGCAGGGTGGTGTTGGCAAGAAAAGATGAGGGAGAGGCTACTATAGCGGATCTCCCTGGGGCAACCCCTTGATGTCCCGAGTATGAGTCTCTGGGTGATGGACAGGGTGCCGGTGATGAAGGCAGCTGTATTAGCAGGGACCAGACGGAGACAGAAGTTGAAGAAAACAACTTACAGTTCTTTATTTGAACCGGCAGGAACCGCAGCAACGTGCCTTTAACAGGTAGATGGAGTGCTGAGATGTGAGTTGGAGGGAGCCTCAGGAGATAGTTCACCAGCCTGGATGTAGAGGGCAGGCTGGGAAGGCAGCTGTGTCCTGGTAGGAAGCTTCAGCTTGTCCTGTAGGGCTTCAGGTACCACCTTTAAAGGTAAGATGATACCCCTTTTCCTCACTACACTAACTCTAGTCTTCTTGCTCCACTCTTCAGAGGCAGGGGCTAGGCTCTTCCTGCTCTGGTATGGGCTAGACTGAGATTACTCACTCACTCACTGAGCTCTAGGATTCTCCTACACTAGAATCTCTCTAGAAAGACATACTGGAATCCTCTCTGAAAGAACTACTAGAACATTCCTGGCCAGGGGGTTTTATTACCTCCCTTTGGTCAGGTGGTGGCTGCTCCTCCAATCACATCTCAGCTTACAGAGCACAGAATGTAACACAGAACATTGGATAATAGCATCTTGCATCATACAAAACACTTAACTCCTGCCTTGCCAGGCAGGATTCACCACTGCAATACCCCTATGTCCTATAAGGACCATGTAGTGTGATGTCATTACATGCAGGTGGGACGTATTCGCAAACACTCCCTCGCCATTGCATCGGCGAGGGTGTTGCACATGGCTGATACATCACATATTACAGCAGACATGGCTGATACATCACATATTACAGCAGACATGGCTGATATATCACATATTACAGCAGACATGGCTGATACATCACATATTACAGCAGACATGTGCAACATCCCCCACCAGGGCCTAGCCTTGAGTTGGGGCCTGGAATCAGCCGGGGCCCGCGGTACCTGAGTGGTTGGCGGTTGCGGCCTAGGCACGCTAGTGTCATGGTGCTTGGTATGGGGAACCGGAGGGCTGTCCTACAGCCTGGCAGGTCTCCAGCAGGGTGGTGTTGGCAAGAAATGATGAGGGAGAGGCTGCTATAGCGGTTCTCCATGGGGCAACCCTTTGGGGTCTGGAGTATAAATCCCAATGTAGTGGATAGGGTGCCTGTGATGGTGACAGCCGTAATGGCAGGGACCAGACGGAGGCAGACATTGAACAAAAATAACTTACAGTTCTTTATTGGAACCGACAGGAACCGTAGCAACGTACCTTAACAGAATGGTAGGATGCTGTAGATGCAGTTGGAGGGAGCCACAGGATGTAGATCATCAGCCTGGATGCAATGGCAGGCTGCAAGATAGCTGTGTCCTAGCAGGAGGCTTCAGCTTGTCCTGAGTTGCTTCAGGTATCACCCTTGAAGGTAGGATGATACCCCTTTCCTCTCACTAACTAGCTCTTAGTTTCACTCTTCAGGCAGGGAGCTGGGCTCACCTGCTTTGGTCTGGTGTGCTGGCTGCACAGACTCCTCTGAGTCTCTAATCTGATCTGTCCAGACTCCTGGGTCTGACTGACTTAACTCTCTTCTGAGAGAGAACTCGCCTCTGGAAGTTTCCTGACCAGGGGTTTTGTTACTCCCACTGGTCAGGTGGTGGCTACTCCTCCAATTACATCTCAGCTCACAGAAACAGAGTATAACACATGTGATTGGTTGCTGGAATTACATCACAGGAAACAATTAACTCCTGCCTTACCAGGCAGATTCTACCACTGCAGTGCTCATCAGTGTTATCTAGTGTTATGTAGTGACATGCTGTGAGGCTGATCAGACCCTACACAGGCTGCAAGCTACATGGTGGGACGTATTCACAACCACTCCTCTGCCATGCATCGGCGAGGGTGTTGCATACCCCCGGGGCAATAGAAAGAGCCACCCTTGGTTAGACTACAGATGGCTTGAGGGGGCAGAGGTGGATAAGGGCACTTCTGGGAAGTGCAGGCTATATGAGGTGTAGGGACAAACCGCCCATGGTCCTGGAGACAGGCACCTGGGTTGGTGTCGGACTAAGACAAAAACATGTAAGTGTTTGACAGTTGGTCGCTGACGCCATTAAACCGAACTGTACAGTAGGAAAGGTGTGGTGTCATGTCCTGTAATCCACTCCTTGCACCAAGGCCTGTATATTTGTTATATCAACACTTCTTCCCTGGCGGCAATTATATAGTGTGTATATCTGCATTGCGTTAGCATATGCGACACGAGTACCTCCTGACTGGCATCCTTACCCATGTATGGGTGGCATCCAGGTGCTATCTTTGTAACACCCCCGGTCCCTTAAAGACCCGCAGTTTACGGACTACCCCCATGTGCAAACCTCAGTTTGAGGGATCAGGTAGCGGTCAGTGTTTTACACAAAAAGACGGTCCGACACAGCCACACTACAACCTGAAAAGCCTATGAAAGGGTTAGTGCAAACTGCTGACATATATGACAGTGTGCAAACAGGTGGTAAATTCACATTGGCTTAGGAGCCCAATGGGTACACATCTTGAACGTTACAAACGTTACAGAGGTAGATAGGCTACTCAGGGTAGCACGATAGTAAATGTCTCTTTTCCTGCAAAGAAAAGGCATAAAGAGTGCAAGCAGAATTTCCGTACCTAAAAAGGAAGGCATTAAGTGCAAAATGATAATAAATTACAGGGCAACTTTTCCTTGGAGTTGGCAAAAGTCTCTCAGAAGGTCTCTAGTAACAAAGTCCATCTTCTGGGTACAGCCCTTGAGGTGGGGAAAAGTGCACTGAGAAGCAAAGGGTCTCCTCTATTTGGAGAGGGACAGAGTCCTTTGAAGAAATCTCTGCTGTGGCAGAGGAAGGGTGCTATCATAGCACAAGACAATGTATAATCTCTGGACTGAGATAAATAAGGGTAAGAGTCTCAGGACAGTCTCTGGCTCTTTGGGGTAAGGACAGAAATAAATACACAATATGTACATAGTACAGTACCTGAAGTGGGCTACAGCCCTTCAGGGGTTACTCAGTATCTTCTTCGGTGGTAAGTACTTCGGTGTCAGAAAAACGAACCTGCCTCCTCCTTCTGTGTGACACCAGCTGATACTCCTGCAGGTACGCAGGAGCTTTACCTTTTGTCTCCCTTTGAGACCTCCGAAGTTCCGGCTGGGAGAAGATAACAATCTCCTCATCGTCCTCCTCTGATTCAGGCGCTGGAATCGGAGTCTCAGCTGGCTCTGATGTTTCAGGGGTTGCAGACAGTGGAGCCGGATCATCCTCCACAGGCAGCAGTATTGGAGACTGCGGTGGGGATGATGGTCTCTCTGAGGTACCTCTTACTGGAGTGGAAACAAAACAGAATTGAGGCACAGTCACAAGTTCCAAGAAACTGGGGGTAGGCGAACACAAGGAGGTCTGTAAGTTGGGGGTCAAGGTGAGAGGTGTGGACATAGGGGCAAAAGGGCGAAGACATCTCTTCAGCCGGTTCCTATGTACCCGGAGTAGTGGACGGTCTCCTCTTGAAATCTCGTAGACTTCAGGGGAGAGACTGTCCCTAACTAGGTATGGCTCACGCTCCCAACGCCCATCTAGCTTACTAGTAGGATGGTTGTTGCGCAGCCACACTCGATCTCCTGGGGCAAAAGGCTCAGCACAGGCATTACGATCAAAGTCCCTTTTTTGTTTCTCCCGGGTCTCTTCTAACCGCAGATCCACAACTTCTCTGGCATCCGCCAGGCGCCTCTGGTGTTCGTGAACCCAGTCAGTCTGGGGGAGTAAAGACTGGGAATCAGGGGACTCCATGTCCCAGGTCATATCCGCAGGGAGATGGCCGTGCCTCCCGAACATCAGATAATACGGGGTGTATCCTGTGGAGCAATGAGTGGTATTGTTGTACAGGTACACTAATTCGGGCAACAGCTTTGGCCAGTCAGCCCTTTTTGCAGGGGTCAGAGTCCTCAGCATATTGATTAGAGTCTGATTAATCTTTTCACAAAGCCCGTTGCCTTGGGGATGATAGGCTGTGGTCCTCAGCTTTTTGCAGCCATAGAGAGTGCACAGCTCCTGGAAGACTTGGGACTCAAATGCTGTTCCTTGGTCTGTAAGGATCTGGTCCGGACAGCCATAGGGAAGGATGAAGCTCTTCCACAGGGCCGCTGCGGTGGTCCTTGCAGACAGATCTCTGACAGGTACTGCAACCACAAATTTGGTATAGTGGTCGATGATCGTAAGAGCATAACTGTGACCGGATCTGCTGGGTTCCAACTTCACGTGGTCCAATGCCAGGATCTCCAAGGGCCGTTGGCTCAAAATGGGACGGAGAGGGGCCCTTTGATTGTGTCGCTCTCCTCGAGCGATGGCGCAGGCTGGGCATTCTCGACACCAGGCTTCAATGTCGGACTTCATGTTGACCCAGAAGAATCGCCTTCGGAGGGTGGCTTCAGTCTTCTGAGCGCCAAAGTGTCCGGACTGGTCATGGTACATTTCCAGTACTATCTTGGCGTCCCTCCTGGGAATCACAATCTGGTATAGCCGGTCATAAGTGATAGGGTCCAGAGTTCTTCTCTTTAGCAGACCCTGGTGTGCTGGCTGCACAGACTCCTCTGAGTCTCTAATCTGATCTGTCCAGACTCCTGGGTCTGACTGACTTAACTCTCTTCTGAGAGAGAACTCGCCTCTGGAAGTTTCCTGACCAGGGGTTTTGTTACTCCCACTGGTCAGGTGGTGGCTACTCCTCCAATTACATCTCAGCTCACAGAAACAGAGTATAACACATGTGATTGGTTGCTGGAATTACATCACAGGAAACAATTAACTCCTGCCTTACCAGGCAGATTCTACCACTGCAGTGCTCATCAGTGTTATCTAGTGTTATGTAGTGACATGCTGTGAGGCTGATCAGACCCTACACAGGCTGCAAGCTACATGGTGGGACGTATTCACAACCACTCCTCTGCCATGCATCGGCGAGGGTGTTAATACCCCCGGGGCAATAGAAAGAGCCACCCTTGGTTAGACTACAGATGGCTTGAGGGGGCAGAGGTGGATAAGGGCACTTCTGGGAAGTGCAGGCTATATGAGGTGTAGGGACAAACCGCCCATGGTCCTGGAGACAGGCACCTGGGTTGGTGTCGGACTAAGACAAAAACATGTAAGTGCTTGACAGTTGGTCGCTGACGCCATTAAACCGAACTGTACAGTAGGAAAGGTGTGGTGTCATGTCCTGTAATCCACTCCTTGCACCAAGGCCTGTATATTTGTTATATCAACACTTCTTCCCTGGCGGCAATTATATAGTGTGTATATCTGCATTGCGTTAGCATATGCGACACGAGTACCTCCTGACTGGCATCCTTACCCATGTATGGGTGGCATCCAGGTGCTATCTTTGTAACACCCCCGGTCCCTTAAAGACCCGCAGTTTACGGACTACCCCCATGTGCAAACCTCAGTTTGAGGGATCAGGTAGCGGTCAGTGTTTTACACAAAAAGACGGTCCGACACAGCCACACTACAACCTGAAAAGCCTATGAAAGGGTTAGTGCAAACTGCTGACATATATGACAGTGTGCAAACAGGTGGTAAATTCACATTGGCTTAGGAGCCCAATGGGTACACATCTTGAACGTTACAAACGTTACAGAGGTAGATAGGCTACTCAGGGTAGCACGATAGTAAATGTCTCTTTTCCTGCAAAGAAAAGGCATAAAGAGTGCAAGCAGAATTTCCGTACCTAAAAAGGAAGGCATTAAGTGCAAAATGATAATAAATTACAGGGCAACTTTTCCTTGGAGTTGGCAAAAGTCTCTCAGAAGGTCTCTAGTAACAAAGTCCATCTTCTGGGTACAGCCCTTGAGGTGGGGAAAAGTGCACTGAGAAGCAAAGGGTCTCCTCTATTTGGAGAGGGACAGAGTCCTTTGAAGAAATCTCTGCTGTGGCAGAGGAAGGGTGCTATCATAGCACAAGACAATGTATAATCTCTGGACTGAGATAAATAAGGGTAAGAGTCTCAGGACAGTCTCTGGCTCTTTGGGGTAAGGACAGAAATAAATACACAATATGTACATAGTACAGTACCTGAAGTGGGCTACAGCCCTTCAGGGGTTACTCAGTATCTTCTTCGGTGGTAAGTACTTCGGTGTCAGAAAAACGAACCTGCCTCCTCCTTCTGTGTGACACCAGCTGATACTCCTGCAGGTACGCAGGAGCTTTACCTTTTGTCTCCCTTTGAGACCTCCGAAGTTCCGGCTGGGAGAAGATAACAATCTCCTCATCGTCCTCCTCTGATTCAGGCGCTGGAGTCGGAGTCTCAGCTGGCTCTGATGTTTCAGGGGTTGCAGACAGTGGAGCCGGATCATCCTCCACAGGCAGCAGTATTGGAGACTGCGGTGGGGATGATGGTCTCTCTGAGGTACCTCTTACTGGAGTGGAAACAAAACAGAATTGAGGCACAGTCACAAGTTCCAAGAAACTGGGGGTAGGCGAACACAAGGAGGTCTGTAAGTTGGGGGTCGAGGTGAGAGGTGTGGACATAGGGGCAAAAGGGCGAAGACATCTCTTCAGCCGGTTCCTATGTACCCGGAGTAGTGGACGGTCTCCTCTTGAAATCTCGTAGACTTCAGGGGAGAGACTGTCCCTAACTAGGTATGGCTCACGCTCCCAACGCCCATCTAGCTTACTAGTAGGATGGTTGTTGCGCAGCCACACTCGATCTCCTGGGGCAAAAGGCTCAGCACAGGCATTACGATCAAAGTCCCTTTTTTGTTTCTCCCGGGTCTCTTCTAACCGCAGATCCACAACTTCTCTGGCATCCGCCAGGCGCCTCTGGTGTTCGTGAACCCAGTCAGTCTGGGGGAGTAAAGACTGGGAATCAGGGGACTCCATGTCCCAGGTCATATCCGCAGGGAGATGGCCGTGCCTCCCGAACATCAGATAATACGGGGTGTATCCTGTGGAGCAATGAGTGGTATTGTTGTACAGGTACACTAATTCGGGCAACAGCTTTGGCCAGTCAGCCCTTTTTGCAGGGGTCAGAGTCCTCAGCATATTGATTAGAGTCTGATTCATCTTTTCACAAAGCCCGTTGCCTTGGGGATGATAGGCTGTGGTCCTCAGCTTTTTGCAGCCATAGAGAGTGCACAGCTCCTGGAAGACTTGGGACTCAAATGCTGTTCCTTGGTCTGTAAGGATCTGGTCCGGACAGCCATAGGGAAGGATGAAGCTCTTCCACAGGGCCGCTGCGGTGGTCCTTGCAGACAGATCTCTGACAGGTACTGCAACCACAAATTTGGTATAGTGGTCGATGATCGTAAGAGCATAACTGTGACCGGATCTGCTGGGTTCCAACTTCACGTGGTCCAATGCCAGGATCTCCAAGGGCCGTTGGCTCACAATGGGACGGAGAGGGGCCCTTTGATTGTGTCGCTCTCCTCGAGCGATGGCGCAGGCTGGGCATTCTCGACACCAGGCTTCAATGTCGGACTTCA
The DNA here is from genome assembly GCF_040894005.1 of Engystomops pustulosus. Classification (NCBI taxonomy): domain Eukaryota; kingdom Metazoa; phylum Chordata; class Amphibia; order Anura; family Leptodactylidae; genus Engystomops; species Engystomops pustulosus. The sequence goes on along the minus strand of NC_092415.1, from coordinate 176,255,720 downwards.
TGTTGACCCAGAAGAATCGCCTTCGGAGGGTGGCTTCAGTCTTCTGAGCGCCAAAGTGTCCGGACTGGTCATGGTACATTTCCAGTACTATCTTGGCGTCCCTCCTGGGAATCACAATCTGGTATAGCCGGTCATAAGTGATAGGGTCCAGAGTTCTTCTCTTTAGCAGACCCTGGTGCATGCTCAGAGTCTTTCTCTGGCGCCACAATTGAGACAGTTCTCCATCAGCTCTTCTGCGCCGGATTCTTTCAGGCACTCACCCACTAGAGAGATAGTCCATTACTTCTCCTATGGCACGGCTATCAGCCTGAAGACTCATCCAGAGGTCTTTTTCCGCAGGGGGCTCTGACTCTTCTTGAGGAGTAGTTGGCGCTGCCTCTGTCGGTAGGGAGTAAACTCTCTGGGCATCTTGACGCACAAACCGGGCATAGAATGCTGGCATCTCGACATCTTCCCACTGAGCATCAGTGGAGGGTCCCTCCCACTGGTCAGGGAGACGGGACAGAGCATCGGCGTTGTCATTGGTCTTACCAGCCCGGTATTTTATGGTAAAGTTGAAATTGGCAAGTCTGGAGGCCCACCGTTGTTCCAGTGCTCCAAGACGTGCGGTGTTCAGGTGCGCCAAAGGATTATTGTCTGTGAAGACAGTGAAAGATGATGCAGCTAGGTAGTCCTTGAACTTTTCGGTCACAGCCCAGACTAACGCCAGAAACTCCAACTTGAAGGAACTGTAGTTCTGGTCGTTTTGCTCCGGTTCTCGGAGGGAACGGCTGGCGTAGGCTATGACCCTTTCAGTTCCGTTTTGGAGCTGGGATAATGCCGCCCCTAGACCTTGCTTGCTGGCATCAGTGTATAGGGTGAAAGGCAGACTGTAGTCTGGATATCCCAACACCGGAGGCTCAGTCAACCGTTGCTTGAGCATTTGGAAGGCAGCTTCTCGTTCGGCCGTCCACTCAATGGATACTCGGGAACGTTGGCTCTCTTTTGGCAGGCCCCTTAGAAGCTCTTGCAGGGGAGCCGCCAGCTGGGCAAACTTCGGGATGAAACGCCTGTAATAACTGGCAAATCCCAGGAAGCTTTTGATGTCCCGTACGGTTGATGGGGTAGGCCAGTCGTAGACAGATGCAATCTTCTCTGGATCTGGCTCAATTCCATGAGCGCTCACCACATGTCCCAGGTACTTGACGCTAGGTTGTAGCAGGTGGCACTTGGATGGCTTGACCTTCAACCCATGTTGGGTCAGGATTTGGAAGACTTCAGCCAGATGGTGGAGGTGGTCTTCATAAGTCTTGGAGTAGATGATGATGTCGTCCAAATATAGCAGGACAGTCTCGAAGTTGCGATGACCCAAACATCTCTCCATCAGCCGTTGAAATGTGCCTGGGGCGTTGCATAGCCCGAACAGCATGTTGTTGAACTCGAACAGGCCCATTGGGGTGGTGAAAGCCGTCTTCTCTCTGTCTTCCGGCGCCATGGCCACTTGCCAGTAGCCACTGGTCAGGTCCAGGGTAGAGAAGTAGGCAGCTGACCCTAGGGCTGCGAGGGATTCCTCGATTCGAGGCAGAGGATAGGCATCCTTGTGGGAGATATTGTTGATCTTCCTATAGTCAACACAGAATCGAAGGGTTCCATCCTTCTTCTTCACAAGGACCAGCGGGGCAGCCCATGGGCTGTGACTCTCCCGGATAACGTTGGCTGTCTTCATCTCTTGTACCAGCTTCTTCACCTCTTGGTAGCGGGCTGGAGGTATGGGCCGGTATCGTTCCTTGATAGGAGGATGAGAGCCAGTAGGGATGGTGTGTTGGATCAGAGTAGTCTGCCCAAAATCCAGTGGGTGTTTGCTGAAGGCCCGGTGGTGCTTCATAACGACATCCAGGACACCTTGTACTTGGTCTGCAGGAGTAAAATCGTCATCTCTAATATTGAGCTCAAGCCACCAGGATTGCTCGGCAGGCTCACCTTCAGCACTTTGCTTCAGTTCCAACTGTTGGGAGGCAGACAGAGAGGTTTCCACCAAGTCTTCAGGATGCACGCTGAAGAGAGTGGCTACGGCTTGGTACTTTCTCAGATCCACTGGGGAGTCTCCCACATTTAGTAGTCGAATGGGTACTTGTCCTCGGGATACAGTGACTAGGCTCCTGGCGGCTAGAATGGGCAGGTCTTCATCAGCTGGTAGAGGTTCTACTATCGCCTGGTAGTCTTGACCTTGGACGCCCATGCAGGCTCGACACCATACTAACGTCTCAGTCCCAGGTTGAAGGCGGACAGGTTGGGGATCCTTGATCCGGGCTCTGCAGATTTCACCATTAGGTCCAGCAAACTTCTGTTGCGCCGCTAGAACCTGCATAGTCTCCTGAATTACCTTCCGGGAACCGTTGGGCACTGTTGGCAGGGAGTCGTGGAGAGCCTTCAGCACTTCAGGGTTGCGGAGGACATTGGTAACCAGTACCAGGGAGAAGTTAGCGTTTTCGGGCACTCTCGTCACCACTACGCCCTGTCTGGTTAACTCAGTGTCTCCAATGGTTAGCGTGGGCTCCCAGTAGCCACGGATGGGTACGGGCTTTCCGTTCGTAGCAATAATGTTCAAGTAAGCCTTGGGAGGCTGGACTAAGGATGCTCCTCCTCGGCATTTCTCGAAGGCAGCACTCCGGAGGGTGTTCACTTGAGAGCCGGTATCAATTAAGGCCGGTAGGGTAACTCCGTTGATGGTTACATGAACCATGGGGCGAGTCCCCACGAACCTGGGCATCCAGTTAGCATCTCGGGGACTTACAAGTTCTTCCCTTGGAGGTCGTCCCTTAGCTCCAAGGGTTTGTCGTTTAACTGACGACAATCATTCTCTTCATGCCCATATTTATGGCAGTAGCTGCATCGCTGGCGGGGTTTCTTCTGACTCCAGGTGCTTAACGACTTCGCTTCTTTTGGGCGCTGTTTAGTCGGAGATTCACGAGGAGTAGCTGACCGTACCGGGTTCTCTGGAGGTTTCCTCCTCATAGCGGAGACAGTTACTTCCAACTGGGTCAACCGATCGAGGATTTGATGCAGGGTGTCCGCCAGATTAGGGACCGGTCCTGTTATGCCAGTAACTTCCATAGCCACAGGAGTAGGTGATGCTGACTGCATGGGATGGCAAGCGAGAGCAGATTCTTCCATTTCCACGGATTCAGGCTCTTTCTGCGGCCCAGTAGGTGGTCGGTCTCCTAATATGTCAATGGCAATTTCCTTAAACTCCAGGAAAGAGGCCTGGGCATGTTGAGAAGAGATGATCTTTAGTTGACACCTTTGATTTCTATCAACAAGTCCATTGATAAATTGTTCCCTTAAGGTTTGGTCAGAGGTTTCAGCGTCTTTGGGCTCAAGGCAGGTGATGGCCTTCCACGTCTCCTGTAGGGAGAGGGCAAAGTCTCGGAGGGACTCTTGGGGCTTCTGTCTTTTCCCGAAGAATTTCTGCTTCAACTCGGAGACGGTACACTTGTCAAAGGTGTTGCGTAGCCTATCAAGAATTTGGACCACATTCTGACACTGTTCTCGGGGCCAAGACTTGACTTCCCAGAGAGCGGGTCCTTTCAACTGCCCGATGAGGATGCCCACTTTCTGTTCCTCTGTGAACGGGAGCAAGGCGAAGGTGGCTAACAACTTGTCCCTGAATTCAGGGAGAGTATGTGATTCTCCCTCTTAGTAGGGTAACCAGGGGGCCCCCAGATAATAGGGCATAGTCAGAGGCACCATGGTGGGAGTCCCAGGGACACTAGCCGTAGCAGGGCTGAAGGGACTCTCTGGAGGACTTAACATGCTCCGGTACCCTGAGGAGGGACCAGGGGACGGGACTTGTGCCAGTCCCGTATCTTCGTCCTGGGCGGACATGACTGGCCTATCTGAGGGAAGTCTGTAGGGTTACACAATGTCCGTTGCTATGGGCGATGGCTAGAATGGGACAAGGGCACTTTAAGACACAGTCACTATTCCCTGGGAGCTGAGCCAATAACCTAGCGTCGGAAACAATCTCTACCCCCCTTTTAACTTCCCCAGCGGTACTCACTCAGGATCAGCCGCGGTGACAGGACAGCTCCGGTGCATGAAGGACTCCGTTCCCGATGTCCGGCAGGCAGCAGGGGCTCGGTGATGCTCAGCGGTGTTCTCCTCCAGTCGCCGGACACGTGCGCCGGAACTCCGGATGAGGCGCACACTGCTGGCAGGCTTCAGGTGCGGCCTGCGCCGAAATCCAAGATGGCCAATTAACCCTCTTCGTTGCTGGCCGCACTCGCTCCAGCTCCTCCTCCACGGTAGTTCGCGCCACTCGCGCAGGGGGCGGAGCCTAGTGACGCCTCTGGAGTTCCCGCCAGTGAGGATTTGGCGGGCTGGAAATACTTGCTGCGCCACACGCCTCTGAGGTGAATGCTTCAGGCGCAGCAGCGCCGGATGTAGCAGAGCTGGTACAGTTCTTGCAGGGATTAACCTCTTGAGTGCTGGAGCGGAGCTCGACAGCACGTGGCAGCAGTAATAAAGTTCAATGTAGAAACACACAAATACTTGGGCCTAAACCCGGATGGCAGCAGGGTTAGGCAGCACAGTCTTTTTAATAAAGGAAGGTCTTTAATGCCGGAATAAGGCACAGAAGTATCAATCCTGTTCGTGACGCCACTTGCAACATCCCCCACCGGGGCCTAGCCCTTGAGGTGAGGCCTGGAGACAGCCGGGGCCCGCAGTACCGGAGTGGCTGGCGGTTGCGGCCTAAGCACGCTATTGTCACGGTGCTTGGTACGGGGGAACCGGAGGGCTGTCCTACAGCCTGGCAGGTCTCCAGCAGGGTGGTGTTGGCAAGAAAAGATGAGGGAGAGGCTACTATAGCGGATCTCCCTGGGGCAACCCCTTGATGTCCCGAGTATGAGTCTCTGGGTGATGGACAGGGTGCCGGTGATGAAGGCAGCTGTATTAGCAGGGACCAGACGGAGACAGAAGTTGAAGAAAACAACTTACAGTTCTTTATTTGAACCGGCAGGAACCGCAGCAACGTGCCTTTAACAGGTAGATGGAGTGCTGAGATGTGAGTTGGAGGGAGCCTCAGGAGATAGTTCACCAGCCTGGATGTAGAGGGCAGACTGGGAAGGCAGCTGTGTCCTGGTAGGAAGCTTCAGCTTGTCCTGTAGGGCTTCAGGTAACACCTTTAAAGGTAAGATGATACCCCTTTTCCTCACTACACTAACTCTAGTCTTCTTGCTCCACTCTTCAGAGGCAGGGGCTAGGCTCTTCCTGCTCTGGTATGGGCTAGACTGAGATTACTCACTCACTCACTGAGCTCTAGGATTCTCCTACACTAGAATCTCTCTAGAAAGACATACTGGAATCCTCTCTGAAAGAACTACTAGAACATTCCTGGCCAGGGGGTTTTATTACCTCCCTTTGGTCAGGTGGTGGCTGCTCCTCCAATCACATCTCAGCTTACAGAGCACAGGATGTAACACAGGACATTGGATAATAGCATCTTGCATAATACAAAACACTTAACTCCTGCCTTGCCAGGCAGGATTCACCACTGCAATACCTCTATGTCCTATCAGGACCATGTAGTTTGATGTAATTACATGCAGGTGGGACGTATTCGCAAACACTCCCTCGCCATTGCATCGGCGAGGGTGTTGCACATGTCTGCTGTAATATCTGATGTATCAGCCATGTCTGCTGTAATATCTGATATATCAGCCATGTCTGCTGTAATATGTGATGTGATGTATCAGCCATGTCTGCTGTAATATGTGATGTATCAGCCATGTCTGCTGTAATATGTGATATATCAGCCATGTCTGCTGTAATATGTGATGTATCAGCCATGTATGCTTTAATATGTGATGTATCAGCCATGTCTGCTGTAATATCTGATATATCAGCCATGTCTGCTGTAATATGTGATGTATCAGCCATGTCTGCTGTAATATCTGATGTATCAGCCACGTCTGCTGTAATATGTGATGTATCAGCCATGTCTGCTGTAATATGTGATATATCAGCCATGTCTGCTGTAATATGTGATATATCAGCCACGTCTGCTGTTATATTGGATGTCTGCTGTAATATGTGATATATCAGCCATGTCTGCTGTAATATCTGATGTATCAGCCATGTCTGCTGTAATATCTGATATATCAGCCATGTCTGCTGTAATATCTGATATATCAGCCATGTCTGCTGTAATATCTGATGTATCAGCCATGTCTGCTGTAATATGTGATGTATCAGCCATGTCTGCTGTAATATCTGATATATCAGCCATGTCTGCTGTAATATCTGATGTATCAGCCATGTCTGCTGTAATATCTGATATATCAGCCATGTCTGCTGTAATATGTGATGTATCAGCCATGTCTGCTGTAATATCTGATATATCAGCCATGTCTGCTGTAAGAGCACATATGAGCTGCAGAAAGCTCTCATGCAATAGAAAAATATCAATATCTACAGCATGGCCGGCGCCAGCACCCGGCTTACCCGGGCAAGTGCCGGGGCCCCAGAGGGGCCCACGGCACACACTGACAACATAAGAAAACTCAATTACATCGGCATACTTTGCCGATGTAATTGAGGGAAGCGCCGCACTCACAGTACCGGCGCAGCTGACAGGGGGCGGCACCGCAAGCGGGCATTCACAGGAGGCAATTGCATCGGTGCAGCCAATCGGTGCAGCCAATCGGTGCATCTAAAACTGTGCAGGACGCTGCCGATGACTTCATGGCGCCAGCGTCCCTTCTACTGCACGATAGACGCTGCTCTCACTCAGGAAGATGTAGCAGATGAAGAAAATGCGAGCAGCCCTTGAGGTAAGTTAGCGTTTATTATTTTTTTTAATGTGTATTTAATTAATTAATGGAGCCTGCAGGGGAGGGGGTTGTATTAATTAATAGAGCCTGGGGGTTATATTAATTAATGGAGCCTGGGGGGGGGGGGGGTATATTAATTAATAGAGCCTGGGGGGGGGGGAGAATTAATTAATGGAGCCTGGGGGGATATATAAATTAAAAGAGCCTGGGGGGGTATATTAATTAATAGAGTTTGGGGGGGTATATTAATGAATAGAGCCTGGGGGGGGATTTTCATTAATGGAGCCTAGGGGGGTGGGGTGTATATTATTTGGTGGAGCCTGGGGGGTGTATATTAATTAATAGAGCCTGGGCGGTATATTAATTAATGGAGCCTGGCTGGGGGGGTGTATATTAATATTGTTTTCTTAAGGTCTGCATTTTTAATGCCACCACATGAGCTACGGGGCCCAGTGACGCACTGTCGCCCAGGGGCCCAGTGAAACCTGGAACCGGCACTGATCTACAGTGTGCGAGGTAATAAATACCCCATAGAAATCCCTGTGTGAAGTAGATGCCTCCACAGCAGTGTCTGCACTATGTGAGGTAACTGGGAGCAGGTCTCCCCTGCAGCATGTTCACATAATATTATAAAATATGTCTCCCTAGTAACATTAAGCAGCCATATCCACAGTGTATGAGGTAATAAGCTGATATACAGTCATTTCTATCGTATATAAGATAACTGGGCTTATATTCATGAGGAGACATACTACATAAACTCATGTGTTAATTATGATTTCTGAGGTAAAAATCCTTCTATACCTGATGTAGAAGCCGATTCTACACTAGTACTTGATGTGTGAGGTGCATGTGGTGACAACAGTGTGATATAACCCCAGTATTATACTCCATAAGGCGGCAGACATGTTTCTCCATGGTCTTCTGGTAAGAGAAAGAGGAAGAGAGACACAGGACAGGAAGTGCTATCTATTGCTGGGCCCCACCTTCAGCATCCTCCAGCCTTGTCCTCCAGTCCCACAGTCCCCTCCAGAATCCTCCTGTCCTCCGACCTCCCCCTCAAGCATCCTCCTGTCCTCCAGCCTCCTCCTCCTGTCCCCCAGCCTCCTCCTGTAGCCCCCTGTCCTCCAGCCTCCTCCTGTAGCCTCTTGTCCCCCAGCCTCCTCCTCCTGTCCCCCAGCTTCCTCCTCCTGTGCCCCAGCCTCCATCTGTCCCCCAGCAGCCTCCACCTGTCCTCCTGTCCCCCAGCCTCCTCAAGCATCCTCCTGTCCTCCAGCCTCCTCAAGCATCCTCCTGTCCTCCAGCCTCCACCTGTCCTTCATCCTCCTCCTCCTGTCCTCCAGCATCCTCCTCCTGTCCCCCAGTCTCCTCAAGCCTCCACCTGTCCTCCAGCCTCCTGTCCCCCAGCCTCCTCCTCCTGTCCCCAGCCTCCACCTGTCCCCCAGCCTCCTCCTCCTGTACCCAGTCTCCACCTGTCCTCCAGCATCCTCCTCCTGTCCCCAGCCTCCACCTGTCCCCCAGCAGCCTCCTCCTGTCCCCCAGCAGCCACCTCCTGTCCCCCTCCCCAGCCTTCTGTCCCCCCCCCCAGCCTCCTCCTGTCCCCCAGCATCCTCTTCCTGTCCCCCTGCAGCATCCTCCTGTCCCCCAGCATCCTCCTCCTGTCCCCCAGCAGCCTCCTCCTGTCCCCAGCAGCATCCTCCTGACCCTCTGCAGCCTCCTCCTGTCCCCTCCAGCCTCCTCCTGTCCCCCCCAGCCTCCTCCTGTCCTCCATCAGCCTCCTCCTGTCCCCCAGCAGCCTCTTCCTGTCCCCCAGCAGCCTCCTCCTGTCCCCAGCCTCCACCGCCTGATTCCCAGCAGCCTCCTCCTGTCCTCATGCAGCCTCCTACTGTCTCCCAGCATCCTCCTCCTGTCCCCCTGCAGCCTCCTTCTGTCTCCCTGCAGCCTCCTCCTGTCTCCCTGTAGCCTCCACCTACCCAACAGCAGCCTCCAGCCCCCCTGTCCTGCTCCTGTGCCCCAGACCCCCTGTCCTCCTCCTGTGCCCCAGCCCCCCTGTCCTGTTCCTGTGCCCCAGCCCCACTGTCCTCCTCCAGTAGCCTCCAGCCCCCCTTGTAGCCTCCAGCACCCCCCTGTCCCATTCCTGTGCCCCAGACCCCCTTTCCTCCTCCGGTAGCCTCCAGACCCTCCCTGTCCTCTTCCTGTGCCCCAGCCCCCCTTTCCTCCTCCAGTAGCCTCCAGCCCCCCCTGTAGCCTCCAGTACCCCCCTGTCCTCTTCCTGTACCCCAGACCCCCTTTCCTCCTCCAGTAGCCTCCAGCCCCCCCTGTCCTCTTCCTGTGCCCCAGCCCCCTTTTCCTCCTCCAGTAGCCTCCAGCCCCCCTGTAGCCTCCATCACCACCCCTGTCCTGCTCCTGTGCCCCAGCCCCCCTGTCCTCCTGTAGCTTCCAGCACCCCCTGTCCTCCTCCTGTGCCCCAGCCCCCACTGTAGCCTCCAGCACCCCCTGTCCTCTTCCTGTGCCCCAGCCCCCCTCTTTCCTGCTCCAGTAGCCTCCAGCCCCCCATTTCCTCTTCCTGTGCCCCAGACCTCCTCCTGTCCCCCAGCAGCCTCCTCCTGTCCCCCCCAGCCTCCTCCTGTCCCCCCCACAGCCTCCTCCTGTTCCCCAGCAGCCTCCTCCTGTCCCCCAGCAGCCTCCTCCTGCTCCCCAGCAGCCTCCTCCTGTCCCCCTGCAGCCTCCTCCTGTCCCCCAACCTTCTCCTGTCACCCCCGCAGCCTCCACATGTCCCCCAGCAGCGTCCTCCTATCCCCCCGCAGCCTCCTCCTGTCCCCTTGCAGCCTCCTCCTGTCCCCCAGCAGCCTCCTCCTGTCCCCAGCCTCCACCTCCTGTTCCCCAGCAGCCTCCTCCTGTCTCCCAGCAGCCTCCTCCTGTCCTTCTGCAGCCTCCTCCTGTCCCCCAGCAGCCTCCTCCTGTCCCCAGCCTCCACCTGTTCCCCAGCAGCCTCCTCCTGTCCCCCAGCAGCCTCCTCCTGTCCCCCAGCAGCCTCCTCCTGTTCCCCAGCAGCCTCCTCCTGTCCCCCCAGCAGCCTCCTCCTGTCCCCCCCGCAGCCTCCTCCTGTCCCCCCGCAGCCTCCTCCTAATATGTGATGTATCAGCCATGTCTGCTGTAATATCTGATGTATCAGTCATGTCTGCTATAATATCTGATGTATAAACCATGTCTGCCTTAATATCTGATTATGTTCACATAATATTATAAAATATGTCTCCCTAGTAACATTAAGCAGCCATATCCACAGTGTATGAGGTAATAAGCTGATATACAGTCATTTCTATCGTATATAAGATAACTGGGCTTATATTCATGTTATATATTCAGTTGTTTATGATTTCTGAGGTAAAAATCCTTCTATACCTGATGTAGAAGCTGATTCTACACTAGTACATGATGTGTGAGGTGTATGTAGTGACAACAGTGTGATATAACCCCAGTATGATACTCCATAAGGCGGCAGACATGTTTCTCCATGGTCTTCTGGTAAGAGAAAGAGGAAGAGAGACACAGGACAGGAAGTGCTATCTATTGCTGGCCCCCCCTCTCTCACAGTACACCCTAAACCAGTGGTGGCGAACCCATACCTCCCAACTTTTGGACAAGAGAAAGAGGAACAAACCCCCCTCCCCCTTTTTCTAAACCACGCCCATTGTCCCACCCACAAGCATAGTATAATATCAACATTGACAGTCCCCACATAGTACAGTGCCCATTACTTTTGCCACCCCTATGGACCCGTATAATATCCCCTAATGCAAATCTGCAACATATAAAACCCCCTCTTTAATTTTATCCTCCCTTTACATTTCGTTTTCCACTTTTATTTATCTCCCCAAACTTACACATAATCCTATCTGTACTCCTACCCCCACCCCTCCTCACCTGGTCCCTGTCCTCTATCCTCCTCATAATGTAGCCTCCGGTCCTCCAGCGTCCTCCTGTAGCCTCCTGTCCTCCAGCCTCCTCCTGTAGCCACCTGTCCTCCAGCCTTCTCCTTCAGCATCCTCCACCTGTCCTCCAGTCCCACAGCCCCATCCAGAATCCTCCAACCTCCCCCTCCAGCATCCTCCTGTCCTTCAGCCTCCTCCTCCTGTCCTCCAGCCTTCTCCTCCTGTCCCCCAGCCTCCTCCTGTAGCCCCCTGTCCTCCAGCCTCCTCCTGTAGCCTCCTGTCCCCCTGCCTCCTCCTCCTGTCACCCAGCCTCCTCCTCCTCCTGTCCCCCAGCCTCCTCCTCCTGTCCCCCAGCCTCCTCAAGCATCCTCCTGTCCCCCAGCCTCCTCCTGTAGGCTCCTGTCCTCCAGCCTCCTCCTGTAGCCTCCTGTCCTCCAGCCTTCTCCTTCAGCATCCTCCACCTGTCCTCTAGTCCCAGTCCCCTCCAGAATCCTCCTGTCCTCCGACTTCCCCCTCAAGCATCCTCCTGTCCTCCAGCCTCCTCCTCCTGTCCCCCAACCTCCTCCTGTAGCCCCCTGTCCTTCAGCCTCCTCCTGTAGCCTCCTGTGCCCCAGCCTCCTCCTCCTGTGCCCCAGCCTCCTCCTCCTGTGCCCCATCCTCCATCTGTCCCCCAGCAGCCTCCACCTGTCCTCCTGTCCCCCAGCCTCCTTAAGCATCCTCCTGTCCTCCAGCCTCCTCAAGCATCCTACTGTCCTCCAGCCTCCACCTGTCCTTCAGCCTCCTCCTCCTGTCCTCCAGCATCCTCCTCCTGTCTTCCAGCCTCCTCAAGCCTCCACCTGTCCTCCAGCCTCCACCTCCTGTCCCCCAGCCTCCTCCACCTGTCCTCCAGCCTCCTGTCCCCCAGCCTCCTCCTCCTGTCCCCAGCCTCCTCCTCCTGCCCTCCTGCCTCCTTCTGTCCCCCAGCGTCCTCAAGCATCCTCCTGTCCTCAGCCTCCTCCTGTCCTCCAGCATCCACCTCCTGTTCCCAGCCTCCACCTGTCCCCCAGCATCCTCCTCCTGTCCGCAGCCTCCACCTGTCCCCCAGCAGCCTCCTCCTGTCCCCCCGCAGCCTCCTCCTGTCCCCCTCCCCAGCCTTCTCCTGTCCCCCCCAGCCTCCTGCTGTCCCCCCAGCCTCCTGCTGTCCTCCCGCAGCCTCCTCCTGTCCCCCAGCAGCCTTCTCCTGTCCCCAGCCTCCACCTGTCCCCCAGCAGCCTCCTCCTGTCCCCAGCCTCCACCTGTCCCCCAGCAGCCTCCTCCTATCCCCCTGCAGCCTCCTCCTAACCCCCTGCAGCCTCCTCCTGTCCCTCCCAGCCTCTTCCTGTCCCTCCCAGCCTCTTCCTGTCCCCCAGCAGCCTCCTCCTGTCCCCAGCTTCCACCTCCTGTTCCCCAGCAGCCTCCTCCTATCCCCCAGCAGCCTCCTCCTGTCCCCCTGCAGCCTCCTCCTGTTCCCCAGCAGCCTCCTCCTGTCCCTAAGCAGCCTCCTCCTGTCCCCCTGCAGTCTCCTCCTGTCTCCCAGCAGCCTCCTCCTGTCCCCGCCGCAGCCTCCTCCTGTCTCCCAGCAGCCTCCTCCTGATCCCGCCGCAGCCTCCTCCTGTCCCCAGCCTCCACCTGTCCCCAGCAGCCTCCTCCTATCCCCCAGCAGCCTCCTCCTATCCCCCTGCAGCCACCTCCTGTCCCCCCCAGCCTCCTCCTGTCCCCCTAGCCTCCTCCTGCCCCCCTAGCCTCCTCCTGTCCCCCAGCAGCCTCCTCCTTTCCCCCTGCAGCCTCCTTCTGTCCCCCAGCAGCCTCCTCCTGTCCCCCAGCAACCTCCTCCTGTCCCCAGCCTCCACCTCCAGTTCCCCAGCAGCCTCCTCCTGTCTCCCAGCAGCCTCCTCCTGTCCCCCTGCAGCCTCCTCCTGTCCCCCTGCAGCCTCCACCTCCTGTTCCCCTGCAGCCTCCTCCTGTCCCCAGCCTCCACCTCCTGTTCCCCAGCAGCCTCCTCCTGTCTCCCAGCAGCCTCCTCCTGTCCCCCTGCAGCCTCCTCCTGTCCCCCTGCAGCCTCCTCCTGTCCCCAGCCTCCACCTGTCCCCCAGCAGCCTCCTCCTGTTCCCCAGCAGCCTCCTCCTGTCCCCAGCCTCCACCTGTCCCCCATCAGCCTCCTCCTGTTCCCCTGCAGCCTCCTCCTGTCCCCCAGCAGCCTCCTCCTGTCTCCCAGCAGCCTCCTCCTGTCCCCCTGCAGCCTCCACCTCCTGTTCCCCTGCAGCCTCCTCCTGTCTCCCTGCAGCCTCCTCCTGTCCCCCTGCAGCCTCCTCCTGTCCCCAGCCTCCACCTCCTGTTCCCCAGCAGCCTCCTCCTGTCTCCCAGCAGCCTCCTCCTGTCCCCCTGCAGCCTCCTCCTGTCCCCCTGCAGCCTCCTCCTGTCCCCAGCCTCCACCTGTCCCCCAGCAGCCTCCTCCTGTTCCCCAGCAGCCTCCTCCTGTCCCCAGCCTCCACCTGTCCCCCAGCAGCCTCCTCCTGTTCCCCTGCAGCCTCCTCCTGTCCCCCAGCAGCCTCCTCCTGTCTCCCAGCAGCCTCCTCCTGTCCCCCTGCAGCCTCCTCCTGTCCCCCTGCAGCCTCCACCTGTCCCCCTGCAGCCTCCACCTCCTGTTCCCCAGCAGCCTCCTCCTGTCTCCAAGCAGCCTCCTCCTGTCCCCCTGCAGCCTCCTCCTGTCCCCAGCCTCCACCTCCTGTTCCCCAGCAGCCTCCTCCTGTCTCCCAGCAGCCTCCTCCTGTCCCCCTGCAGCCTCCTCCTGTCCCCCTGCAGCCTCCTCCTGTCCGCAGCCTCCACCTGTCCCCCAGCAGCCTCCTCCTGTTCCCCAGCAGCCTCCTCCTGTCCCCAGCCTCCACCTGTCCCCCAGCAGCCTCCTCCTGTTCCCCTGCAGCCTCCTCCTGTCCCCCAGCAGCCTCCTCCTGTCCCCCTGCAGCCTCCTCCTGTCCCCCCCAGCCTCCTCCTGTCCCCCAGCAGCCTCCTCCTGTCCCCCAGCAGCCTCCTCCTGTCCCCAGCCTACACCTGTCCCCCCTCCAGCCTCCTGCTGTCCCCCTGCAGCCTCCTCCTGTCTCCCCCGCAGCCTCCTCCTGTCCCCCAGCAGCCTCCTCCTGTCCCCCAGCAGCCTCCTCCTGTGTCCCTGCAGCCTTCTCCTGCCCGCCAGCTGACTCCAGCCCCCCTGTCCTGCTCCTGTGCCCCAGCCCCCCCTGTCCTCCTGTAGCCTCCAGCCCCCCTGTAGCCTCCAGCCCCCTGTCCTGCTGTAGCCTCCAGCCCCCCTGTCCTCCTGTAGCCTCCAGCCCCCCTGTCCAACTCCTGTGCCCCAGCCCCCACTGTAGCCTCCAGCCCCCCCTGTCCTCTTCCTGTGCCCCATCCCCCCCGTCCTCTTCCTGTGCCCCAGCCCCCCTTTCCTCCTCCAGTAGCCTCCAGCCCCCCCCCCCTGTAGCCTCCAGCACCCGCTGTCCTCTTTCTGTGCCCCAGACCCCCTTTCCTCCTCCAGTAGCCTCCAGCCCCGCCCCCCATCCTCTTTCTTTGCCCCAGCCCCCCCTGTAGCCTCCAGCACCCCCCTGTCCTCTTCCTGTGCCCCAGACCCCCTTTCCTCCTCCAGTAGCCTCCAGCACCCCCCTGTCCTCTTCCTGTGCCCCAGACCCCCTTTCCTCTTCCAGTAGCCTCCAGCCCCCCCTGTAGCCTCCAGCACCCCCCTGTCCTGCTCCTGTGCCCCAGCCCCCTGTAGCCTCCAGCCCCCCTGTCTTCCTGTAGCCTCCAGCCCCCCTGTCCTCCTGTAGCTTCCAGCACCCCCTGTCCTCCTCCTGTGCCCCAGCCCCCACTGTAGCCTCCGGCACCCCCTGTCCTCTTCCTGTGCCCCAGCCCCCCCTTTCCTCCTCCAGTAGCCTCCAGCCCCCCCCCCTGTCCTCTTCCTTTGCCCCAGACCCCCTTTCCTCCTCCAGTAGTCTCCAGCCCCCCCTGTCCTCTTCCTGTGCCCAAGCTCCCCTTTCCTCCTCCAGTAGCCTCCAGCCCCCCCTGTAGCCTCCAGCACCCCCTGTCCAACTCCTGTGCCCCGGCCCCCACTGTAGCCTCCAGCCCCCCCTGTCCTCTTCCTGTGCCCCAGCCCCCCCATCCTCTTCCTGTGCCCCAGCCCCCCTTTCCTCCTCCAGTAGCCTACAGCACCCCCCTGTCCTCTTCCTGTGCCCCAGACCCCCTTTCCTCCTCCAGTAGCCTCCAACCCTGCCCCCTGTCCTCTTCCTTTGCCCCAGCCCCCCTTTCCTCCTCCAGTAGCCTCCAGCCCCCCCCCTGTAGCCTCCTGCACCCCCTGTCCTCTTCCTGTGCCCCAGACCCCCTTTCCTCCTCCAGTAGCCTCTAGCCCCCCCCTGTCCTCTTCCTGTGCCCCAGCCCCCCTTTCCTCCTCCAGTAGCCTCCAGCCCCCCCCCCTGTAGCCTCCAACACCCCACTTTCCTGCTCCTGTGCCCCAGCCCCCCTGTAGCTTCCAGCACCCCCTGTCCTCCTCCTGTGCCCCAGCTCCCACTGTAGCCTCCGGCACCCCCCTGTCCTCTTCCTGTGCCCCAGACCCCCTTTCCTCCTCCAGTAGCCTCCAGCCCCGCCCCCTGTCCTCTTCCTTTGCCCCAGCCCCCCTTTCCTCCTCTAGTAGCCTCCAGCCCCCCCCTGTAGCCTCCAGCACCCCCCTGTCCTCTTCCTGTGCCCCAGACCCCCTTTCCTACTCCAGTAGCCTTCAGCCCCCCCCTGTCCTCTTCCTGTGCCCCAGCCCCCCTTTCCTCCTCCAGTAGCCTCCAGCCCCCCCTATAGCCTCCAGTACCACCCTGTCCTGCTCCTGTGCCCCTGTAGCCTCCGACACCCCCTGTCCTATTCCTGTGCCCAAGCCCCCCCTTTCCTCCTCCAGGAGCCTCCAGCCCCCCCTGTCCTCTTCCTGTGCCCCAGACCCCCTTTCCTCCTCCAGTAGTCTCCAGACCCCCCCCTGTCCTCTTCCTGTGCCCAAGCTCCCCTTTCCTCCTCCAGTAGCCTCCAGCCCCCCCCTGTCCTCTTCCTTTGCCCCAGCCCCCCTTTCCTCCTCCAGTAGCCTCCAGCCCCCCCTGTAGCCTCCAGCACCCCCCTGTCCTCTTCCTGTGCCCCAGACCCCCTTTCCTCCTCCAGTAGCCTCCAGCCCCCCCTGTAGCCTCCAGCACCCCCCTGTCCTGCTCCTGTGCCCCAGCCCCCCCTGTCCTTCTGTAGCCTCCAGCACTCCCTGGGACATTCTCTCCCCCTTCCGTGGCAGCGTGACAGAGCCCAAAAAACGGGACAGTCACGCTGAAAGAGGGACGGTTGGGAGGTATGGCGAACCTATGGCACGGGTGCCAGAGGCGGCACTCCAAACCCATTCTGTGGGCACCTGGGCCATTGCCCCAGCACACCAGAGAGGACTCAAAGAATCTTCCTGCAGTTCCAAGCATCTTAGAAGCAAAGATGCTGTTTTCTGTGATATTTTAAAGTGACTTACTTGGGATTGTAGGAAGAGGGAGAATGTGTAGACAGGGCCTAATTATCTTTCCTGCTGCCCCACAATTCTCTGTGTACAGAGGGACACTGAAATTGAGCTAAAATGATGCAAAATTTCGCTACTTTCTACTGTGTTGATGTCCTCAGGAGGCCAGTTTGATTGAACATTGTTGAAGAAAAAGCAACAATAAGTTACTGCTTTAATTTTTGATTGGCACCTCGCGGTAAATGCAGGTTTGGGGTTGCAGTTTGGGCACTTAGTCGCTAAAAGGTTCCCCATCACTGCCCTACACCTTACATACTCTTCCCTCTCTCACAGTACACCCTGCCCTACATACTCTGCCCTGTCACAGTACACCCTCCCCTACATACTCTGCACTCTCACATTATACCCTACCCTACATACTATGCCCTCTCACAGTACACCGTGCCCTACATACTCTGCCCTCTCACAGTATACCCTACCCTACATACTCTGCCCTCTCACAGTACCACCCCCTCCCCTACATACTCTGCCCTCTCACAGTACCACCCCCTCCGCTACATACTCTGCCCTCTCACAGTACCACCCCCTCCCCTACATACTCTGCCCTCTCACAGTATACCCTACCCTACATACTCTGCCCTCTCACAGAACACCCTCCCCTACATACTCTGCCCTCTCACAGTACACCCTCCCCTACATACTCTGCCTTCTCACAGTATACCCTCCCCTACCTACTCTGCCCTCTCACAGTACCACCCCTCCCCTACATACTCTGCCCTCTCACAGTACACCCTACCCTACATACTCTGCCCTCCCACAGTACACCCTACCCAACATACTCTGTCGTCTCAAAGTACACCCTACCCTACATACTCTGCCCTCTCACAGTACATCCTACCCTACATACTCTGCCCTCTCACAGTACATCCTACCCTACATACTCTGCCCTCTCACAGTGCACCCTAACCTACATACTCTGCCCTCTCACAGTATAGCCTACCCTACATACTCTTCCCTCTCATAGTACCACCCTACTCTACATACTCTGCCCTCTCACAGTACACCCTCCCCTACATACTCTGCCATCTCAAAGTACACCCTACCCTACGTACTCTGCCCTCGCACAGTGCACCCTAGCCTACATACTCTTCCCTCTCACAGTACACCCTACCCTTCATACTCCGCCCTCTCACAGTACACCCTACCTAACATACTCTGCCGTCTCAAAGTACACCCTATCCTACATACTCTGCCCTCTCACAGTACATCCTACCGTATATACTCTGCCATCTCACAGAACACCCCGCCCTTTATACTCTGCCCTTTCATAGTACCACCCTACCCTACATACTCTGCCCTCTCACAGTATATCCTCCCCTAAATACTCTGCCCTCTCACAGTACCACCCCCTCCCCTACATACTCTGCCCTCTCACAGTACACCCTACCCTACATACTCTTCCCTCTCATAGTACCACCCTACCCTACATACTCTGCCCTCTCACAGTATATGCTCCCCTACATACTCTGCCCTCTCACAGTACCACCCCCTCCTTTACATACTCTGCACTCTCACAGTACACCCTACCCAACATACTCTGCCGTCTCAAAGTACACCCTACCCTACATACTCTGCCCTCTCACAGTACATCCTACCTTACATACTCTGCCCTCTTACAGTAGATCCTACCCTACATACTCTGCCCTCTCACAGTGCACGCTACCCTACATACTCTTCCCTCTCATAGTACCACCCTACCCTACATACTCTTCCCTCTCATAGTACCACCCTACCCTACATACTCTGCCCTCTCACAGTACACCCTACCCTACATACTCTGCCCTCTCACAGTACCAACCTCCCCTACATACTCTGCCCTCTCACAGTACACCCTACCCTACATACTCTGCCCTCTCACAGTACACCCTACCCTACATACTCTGCCCTCTCACAGTACACCCTACCCTACATACTCTGCCATCTCACAGAACACCCTGCCCTATATACTCTGCCCTCTCACAGTACACCCTACCCTACATACTCTGCTCTCTCACAGTACACCCTACCCTACATACTCTGCCATCTCACAGAACACCCTGCCCTATATACTCTGCCCTCTCACAGTACACCCTGCCCTACATACTCTTCCCTCTGACAGTACACCCTGCCCTACATACTCTGCCCTCTCACAGTACACACTACCCTACATACTCTGTCCAACCACAGTACACTCTACCCTACATACTCTGCCCTGTCACAGTACTCCCTACACTACATACTCTGCCCTCTCACAGTACACCCTGCCCTACATACTCTTCCCTCTGACAGTACACCCTGCCCTACATACTCTGCCCTCTCACAGTACACACTACCCTACATACTCTGTCCAACCACAGTACACTCTACCCTACATACTCTGCCCTGTCACAGTACTCCCTACACTACATACTCTGCCCTCTCACATTATACCCTACCCAACATACTCTGCCCTCTCACAGTACCACTCTACCCTACATACTCTGCCCTCTCACAGGACAACCTACCCTTCATACTCTGCCCTCTCAAAGCAGAACCCACCTATATTAAATGAATTCAACTACATAAAAAATTCCAGGGTTCTAGGTCCCCCCATGCCAAACTCATGTCCCCCTTTGCTTAAGGCTCCGTGGTGTCTTTCTAATTCTGACTCCATGTCAGCATGTTTAGATTAACTGATCTGCTGCAGTTACATAAAGAAATTTTGCCACTTGTCTTTATAAGTGTGCTGCTACACCTACTGACCAGGCGTGTGCCTCTTCAGGAGGGGTAGGGGAGATTGCTGAAGGAAGCAAAACCCTCACAATGTGATCACAAAATATCCTGTTTCCACATGAAAACTGACAGGAGGTAATCTGGCACAAAATCTGCAATGAACAGATAAATTGACCATGGATTTTGGGAAATATTATAAGCCACATATGTGACCTGTACAGAAAGGCTTTCAAACTAGAGTCCCGTGCGCCTCTCTAGACCCTTTACAAGTCATATGAAGTGAAATTCTGCCTTTTGATAAAAAAAACAAGACGTTATCAGAAATGATGTCCAATAATCAGATCCCAGCAGGCCAAGCCAACAATGGACCCCAATGGCAGGATAATACAAGAGAAATACAATAGTGCTCGAATTACTGGGCATCCATAACACAACACGCTTGCATTGGTTTGTAATGAAACATTAAATTTTCATTTAATTTTCAGCAATACATTCTGGCAATCTATAGGATGCACTTTGATGCCACACAAATAAATAAGTACCACATGGTGTATTTTGGGTGCACTTGGTCTAAAAGTGGGGTCATATGGTTGTGCAAAAGACCCATGAAAAAAGGAGCAGAAAATTGGCCGAGGCCCCTCCAGAGGGGCAGGAGGAAGTAGCGAGACATGGACTTTCCCGTAGATCTGTCAGAGTTCCTCAGGGTAATACACAAGAAGTCACAAACAAAAGAAGAAATCCAGAGCAAGGTGGAGATGTCCAGGATGGCCTCCATCACTTAACCTTAGTCTATCTTGTCTACCAAAACAAATTGGAAAACCGTCCTGGTAACTGCCTTGCAGACGGAGGCCAATGTAAGCCATGCCTGTGCCACATACTGGAGTACGGGCAGCACCTCATTCCACAGGACAAGAGTCTTCCCCTTCGAAAAGAGTTGTCTGTGGCCCCACACTACGACTTTAGAAATCACTTTGGACAAGCATTCATGCCAGATCTTTTGGGCTGCACCCTCCGTCCCAAACCAAACTCACAGACAGCATGTGCCTTGATGCAGCATGGGCTTTGTACACAGCAAACCATAAAGTAAGATACACTCCTAGCATATACCCTGACACTATGGCAGAATAAAGTGCTAATCTAGCATACAAGCTCAAACAAACAAAAAAAAAACATACATTTTCAATAAAAGCAACAAAATGTAACCGGAAATAAGGTGGGAGGGGGGAGGGAAAGGGGAACAGGGTAAATTGTCACATGCCAACCACAAGAGGGAGGTAGGGGGGAAGGAGAGGATTGTGAGTCCTCAAGTTCCTGGATGCCTCAATCTGTCAAAAAGAGGCAAAGTCCAATGACTCCCTAAAAAAGTCCACAATCAATACAATAGTAAAGTCCACAAGAGAAACAAAAATGAAAAAGTGGGCTTGTCAGTCCTCTTCTTCACTGTCCATCTGGCTGTCCAATGAGGAATAGTCTCTGAGGTGGCTCATGACTAGCCGATGACAGTCCTGGATAGAGAAAGCTTCTCTCTGCAGGGTGAGACGCCTCCTGGCATACCACAAGATGTCTTTGAAGCAGTTCATAAGACGCCAGGCATGCTGGATGGCCTCCACTGTGTGGGTGCCTTGGAGTAGTCCATAAAGAGCAGCATGTCATGGTCATGGTGTCCCTAGGCACAGAAAGATTGAGTTTGTGTTTCCAGGGCTTTCAATAGGCCCCGAGCAAAGGGGCATTCCCAGAACAAGTGCAATTATGTCTCCTCTGCAAAGGGACACCGGGGGAAGCCCTGGGTCTTGCTTAGGTTTGGGCTGTCATAAACAACCGGGTGGGGAGACCTCCTGGATGGCTATTCATGACAACTCCTTGTGCCAGTTGTTTAGCCTGTCACACAACATGTTAGTCCACATGGTGTCCTTGGTGCTGGAGGTCAGCCCCGGAAAACACTCCACAAAGTCCAATGATGAGTTTGCGGATAGTCCCGGGCTTCCACAAACCTGGTTTAAGTTCCTCCAGATGTTGATTCCTCACAAATTGCAAAGCCCTGTCGTAATACTAGGAAGGGTTCCACATGTCTCAGCCAAGCCCCTGCCACAGGGAAAGGAGGAATAAGTGGGACACGGACTTTCTAACATAGGCCTTTGCTGTTCTCAGAGTTCTTGAGACGCAGTCACAAACAAAAGAAATCCATTGCAGAGTGGGGATGTCGGGGATGCCCTTACCACCTTTGACGAGGCTCTGTGTGCATGAGTGTGCGCTTCACTCTGTCCATCTTGGAACCCCAAAAAATGTAAATACAGTCCCAGCCTTCCTGGATGATCTTCAAGCAGCCTTATGACATGATACAGGATTAAACCCAAACTGATATATATACTCCAGAAGGGACAGATCCCCAACTGTAGATAGCACTGTTTCAACCTTGTTGGGTCTCTTCAGTACAGCGTAGGGAACTGGTTTGGCTGAGTGAGAGGCCTTTGACTAGGGAAGGGATGTAAGTGTTCTCCTTACAGAGACTGCCAATTAAGATCGCCTTGTATGGAGATTTATAGCAATTGACGCTCCACCAGGAGATGGAAAAATATGCAAATAGATTTTACAGGAAGGGATAAGGAAAATCATGCCTCTATTAGCTACCTAGTAAGGCAGCTCCCTTGATATCAAGCATGAGCGTCAGAAAAGCCTTATGATATCATGTGGGATTCAAACCAGACCAGTATATCTATTCCAGAAGGAACAGATTCCCAGCTGTAGACAGCACTCTTCATCCAGCGCTCTTCATCCGACTTTGGCGATCTAAAGTAAAAACATCGATAACATTAGTGAAAGGGGAAAGAACAGGTTTCGACTTCTAAAAATTAAAAAACAGATCTTAATTAAATACTTACGTTTTTGGCAAGTTCAGGAAAACTTTAAAATATGCTGGACATTCTTCACATTTATTGCATGAGAAGGTCTGGGTAGTTTTTTGAGTGCTTGAGGGAAAAAAATCAAAGAGGTCAAACATGAATGAAGATGTCATACCATACCCGCTCACTGCATACACTGACCAGTTTGGTATTGCCAATTACCTGGTTTATAGTATAAACAGTATGCAGTAGCTTTACCTAATGATGTACAAATGTACACAAAATGTGAGGACTTACCTCTCTGTACATTTTATACAGGGCTCTGAAGGTGCTGTTTTCTCCAGTCCACACTTAGTGCATAATACCACAGGAATCTTGCCAGCAAGATGATGGCTAGCAGGAAGATCCCGGCATAGACTGCATAGGCGATGGGGTTCTGGAGTGTTGCCAGGATGGTGTCCATGGTGGAGGGGCCTTGTTTAGTTGTTTCCTCCTCCTTCAACTGAGTTGGAGATTTTTCAACCAAAGCCCGCTGGAAATAGATGTCCATTATAGCTCTTTCTCTAACATCAGACTGTATCACTGTAAAAATAGAAGAAAAATAGAAGTAAATATGTGATATGGAGAATGTTATCAGTCATTGAGGTTTTCAGGAGGAATTCTCTACAGTAAGAGCATTGCAAAGGCAGGAAGGGCTCCTGATCTAGCACACACATAGAAGGCTGGGTACACATAATGTTTTGTACCATATGTTGTAAGGACATCTAGGGGGAATTTTCTGCAGATGTGATATATGCTGGTCAGACAAAAGTAACAACCATGCCTCCATAAGTCAATGTATACTCTCTGTATATACGTCGGGAGCATTCCCAATGTATGCACTGACCTATACAAAAAATGAGATGTGAACCAAGCCATAGTGACAGATAAGAGAGAGTGTATGAGAGTTAGAAAACTAGAAGTCTTACCATCCAGGTAATGAAATTTGCGGAGGATGATGTCGTCGTCGTCATCCGTTACCTCACAGACGTAAGTCCCTCTATGGCTCATCCTCACAGGTTTTATGAGGAGAAAAAGTTGGTCCCCATGCTTTATATGCTTGAAGTAGCTGAGGTCAGCCACCCTGATCTAAAGGGAAAATGTTCATAACATTAGTGAGAGGGGAAGGAACAGGTTTCTAAAATGTTAAAAAAAAATATATTAATTCAAACACTTACATTTTTGGCAAATTTCCAGGAAACTTTTGGATCTTCTGGAAGTGGAAATGAGGCCCCACAGGGGATGGTGATCTGGTCCAGCTCACTTACACTCAAGGTCTCAACTGAAGGGAAAGTAACAGGAAATAAATAGTTAATAAGACAACATACAATACACTAACAATGTTATATGAGATAGAAATTGATAATAGATGTGATCTTACGGGGACAGGCCACGGGGACGTTACAATCCTCCTCAGCACATTTATTGCATGTGAAGGTGCGGGCAGCTTTCTGAAGGCCTGAGGGGAAAAAGTCATAGAGGTCACACATGTGAAAGACATAAGGACCCCAAATGTACATAATGAGGGGGGTCACACAACTAACTTATACTGTGCAATGACATTACTCACCGCATGGAGGTCTGCATTGTTCCGGTGGATGACCTAATGGAAGAAATTATATATATATATAAATAATTATGGAGAATATAAAGGAAATGTTTAGTGTCTGTATCCAAGGATCTTTAGTCACTTACGTTCGACACGATCTCTTACACCTTGCACATACTTTGCCATTGTAATGTCAAATTGATGTACCCAATCAGGTGGGGATACTAGAAGAAAGGAGATAGAAACAGAAAGAAATAGTCATTTACTGTTGACAATTTAAAAGACATTGAAAAATACTTAAGATTTTAAAACTTACAAGATTTGTCAATGGATTTTACGTCTTTCTCGAAGATTTTCAGGTATCCTTTTATGTAAGGTATTTCAGAAAACGCTGCAAGGAGAAGATAGGAGAGTTAGGAGAGATATTGTAGACATTGTATATACTCGAGTATAAGGCGCCCCAAGTATAAGCCAAGGTACTTAATTGTGCCACAAAAAACTGGGAAAACATATTGACTCAGGTATAAGCATAGGGTGGAAAATGCAGCAAGTAACTCTCTAATAAAATGCCCAGCAGAGTTCCCCTTTAAAATGAAATGCCCAGCAGAGACCCCTTTATTAAAAAAAAAAAAGTGGGGCCCGAGTGAGGCTTTTTCAGCATTAAAATTGTGCTGAAAACCTTGGCTTATACTCGAGTATGTATATGGTAAATCCCTAAATCCTGAGATCACACACGTTCTATATATAAGACAAAGAAGCAATGAGAAAAGAGGATCTCAATTACCTATCGAGATGCTGTTGAGGGGCAGAAACCCAGCATGCAGCTTTTGCAGGCATCTTTCAGGGTCCATCTTGTGCAGAGAGACGGGACGATGACATATTTGATCTCTCTGCGCTGGTGTGGTGAAGCAGTGGAAGCAGGATCTTGCAACTTCCACTCCACCCAAGAGGAGAAAGAGCTGCAGCAGCAGATAACAGGAGTTAAAGTTTGCCATTATTTCCAATCACACAAACCCGTCAGCTAGAAAACCTAAAAACATAGAAAAACCAGAGATTATGACTTGGAGGGAAAAGTGAAACCTGACAATGACAATGGATCCTATCTCCTCACTATATACAGGTTTGGCCAAAATATAAAGGTATAACCCCTGGGACCACTTCATTGAAATGGAGCAGTACTTACAGTCTCGCATCCAGCTGATGAGTGACCTCTCTGTCATCCAGCAACTTCTTATATACCCCGATGCTGATGACACTTCTGATGACATCACAATGACTGTTCATGGTTCCGGCTGGTCACATATTATTATATGTTCTACATCTTACATAGCACATTATGATATGTGGGGTACAATATGATATAATAGGTTTATTATCAGCCTTCATGTTATAAAGCTACACTAACCTATTTTGGAATCTCCCTGGAAATATTCTACTACCCCCCCCCCCCACACACACGTAAGCACCCTAATGCTATATTATGTCATTTATAGATGCGATCTCCTCTGGGCCCCAAAGAAACAATTCCCAAATAGACATATAGCAGGCCTAGAACAGGAATCTACAAGAAGGGTAGGCGCCTGCCTAGGATACAGTGGGAAACACTTTAATACCTGGGAATTACACTGTATTACTTGGGCCCAGATTGTCTTTTTTGGGCCCAGTGGAGACCAGATCTTTATTCTAACACCCTTGGACTTGCAGAAGAGCTTTCACCAGACAGATATATACAATATTTCGTTGGTGTAGCTCATTTAATAAAAGATGTAAAACTGCAGGTCGCAGCCTGGCATGAAGTTGCAGAGATCTCCTATAAGAGGCTCCGGTATAAAGATGGATAGATGGGCTCTGAATTGTCTTATTACTGGTACAGGGCAATAGGGATCAATAACAGCTGAAGAATATGGGGTATGGATGTGGGATGCGGCTCCTTATACATACATAAAGAGAGTTGGAGTCTACACTAAGGATATACTGGGTGCAAGCCTATTACTAACTTCCATAGAACTACAAGTCACAGCATGCCTTAAAGTCTGTTGTTGCAAGAGGCCCTTTCCTAGATCTGTAGATATATGAGCTTTATATTGTTCTTATAATGGATCCAGTTATTCCTGATAGACAAGGCATTATAGATAAAGCCTAGAAAGACCTGGGTATAGATGTGGGAGGGGGCACTTACTCAGCTACAGACATTGAAATGGAGCAGTACTTACAGTCTCGCATCCAGCTGATGAGTGACCTCTCTGTCATCCAGCACCTTCTTATATACCCCGATGCTGATGACATCACAATAGACACTTCTGATGACATCACAATGGCTGCCCATGGCTGAATAATGAAATCACATTCTAAGCCATCTCAGCATTATATCTCCTTTGCTGCCCGACTGGCTTAAAATGTAATGGCCATTGGAAATCAATTTTAATATGTTGTGAAGAAATTCAGCTGGTTTGTAAAAAAAGTGGCTGCAAATTGCTCCTTAGCAACAAGTTTTCTTAATTGTTGTTAAGACAGATCCATTTACCAGCCTAAAGATAGGGCTCTTTCTCCTCTTTGTGTACACAGCTCTGAGCAGTGAGTGTTAACCCCTTTTGCTCTCTCACTGGCTGTAGTATGGTATGAGCATTAGTTTCAAACATCTTCTGGACACTGATAAAGTGGAGTAAGATGATGTTACAGAGCACAATCAGCTTTCTGCCTCATCCATGTGCTGGCTGTGTGTGGAGGGAAGCGGATGTAATGGAAATCAATTAAGACAGCCAGAAGTTAAGTAAGGCAGTGTTCATTCTAGTGCAGGGCTGATCAGAATGCGATTAAGGTATAAGATCACAGTCAGCAGCGCATCTTCTGCCATTCCTTAAGGCACACCCATCCCCTGCGCTGTGTCCTATCTGAGTCTAAGTATTTGTTGGAATAACTTTTTACATAATAAAATTGAAATACAGACATTTAGGATAATAAAAAGGAATATGACACACTAAAAACACTAGACAAACACTACAAGTTACATTGTTCATTTATTTACATGCTAAAAATAAGTTTTCAAACAATCTGTATTTTATATTAAGAATATTGCCGGCTCTGTCATCATTATTTACAGGGATTCCATTGTCTGGAAACTCTTTTGGAAATACAGCTTAAAACCGTCAGTCCATTTTTAGGGTAGAAGTATCATGTTATGACAGGTTATGGGGGATAATCTATAATGAGTCCATGTCATGCATGGACTAGCTTCTTCATCAGTAAAATATGTATAGTGACATAATATACACTGCCACATGGGGGGTATTTATCACAAGTTTCTTAGAGCAGAACTGTTGTAGTTGCCCACCGTGGCCAATCAGAGCTCGACTTTTATTTTCCCACAGTTGTTTATAAAGTTAAAGCTGAGCTCTGATTGGTTTCCATGTGGAACATTTTTACCTCAGAAACTTATGATAAATCTTCCCCTGTGACTGTAACATACAGGGCCGCATCTGCCATGAGGCGAGATGAAAATCTCGCCTCAGGCGGCAGAATGCGGGTCCCTGTAAAGGGCGGCGAAATTTGCCGCTCTAAAGTGGGCGATTCGGGCGTCCATTAACGCCCGAATCGCCCACCAGCTAAATAAATCGCGCCTGTCTCTTTAAGACACAGGCGCGATTTATATGCGGAGCGACGCAGCGCCTTTCCGGCAGCTGCGCACTCCGTCCTAAGCAGTGACACAGGCGTCATGACGTCATGCGCCTGTGTCACTGCGGAGCCGCGGCTCACAGGAAGACCGGAGTGAAGGCCGCGTGAAGACCGGAGCCGCGCCGAGGGAGCAGCCGCCTGCAGGTGAGTATGATTTTATTATTTTTCATGTACTTTAATTAAATGTGGGGAGGTTTCATGTTATACTGGGAGGGGGGGGGGTACTATATAGGGCTAGAAAACGTTTAATACTAGGGGAGGGGGGACGCTATAGATATCATATGGGGCCATAATTATTTTATACTAAGGGGGGGTGCTATATGTATTATTTGGGGCCATAATTATTTTATACTAGGGGGGGGCATGCTATATGTATTATTTGGGGCCATAATTATTTTATACTAGGAGGGGGGGATGCTGTATGTATTATTTTGGGCCATAATTATTTTATACTAGGGGGGGGATGCTATATGTATTATTTGGGGCCATAATTATTTTATACTAGGGGGGGATGCAATATATTATTTGGGGCCATAATTATTTTATACTAGGGGGGGGATGCTATATGTATTATTTGGGGCCATAATTATTTTATACTAGGGGGGGGAATGCTATATGTATTATTTGGGGCCATAATTATTTTATACTAAGGGGGGGGATGCTATATGTATTATTTGGGGCCATAATTATTTTATACTAAGGAGGGGGGTGCTATATGTATTATTTGGGGCCATAATTATTTTATACTAGGGGGGGGATGCTATATATATTATTTGGGGCCATAATTATTTTATACTAGGGGGGGGTGCTATATGTATTATTTGGGGCCATACTTATCTTATACTGGGGGGGGGGATGCTATATGTATTATTTGGGGCCATAATTATTTTATACTAAGGGGGGGGGTGCTATATGTATTATTTGGGGCCATACTTATCTTATACTGGGGGGGGGGATGCTATATGTATTATTTGGGGCCATAATTATTTTATACTAAGGGGGGGGGGGTGCTATATGTATTATTTGGGGCCATACTTATCTTATACTGGGGGGGGGATGCTATATGTATTATTTGGGGCCATAATTATTTTATACTAGGGGGAGGGGATGCTATATGTATTATTTGGGGCCATAATTATTTTATACTAGGGGGGGGGATGCTATATGTATTATTTGGGGCCATAATTATTTTATACTAGGGGGGGGATGCTATATGTATTATTTGGGGCCATAATTATTTTATACTAAGGGGGGGGGATGCTATATGTATTATTTGGGTCCATAATTATTTTATACTAGGGGGAGGGGATGCTATATGTATTATTTGGGGCCATAATTATTTTATACTAGGGGGGGGATGCTGTATGTATTATTTGGGGCCATAATTATTTTATACTAGGGGGGAGGGGATGCTGTATGTATTATTTGGGGCCATAATTATTTTATACTAGGGGGGGGGTGCTATATATATATTATTTGGGGCCATAATTATTTTATACTAGGAGGGGGGGATGCTATATATATTATTTGGGGCCATAATTATTTTATACTAGGGGGGGGGATGCTGTATGTATTATTTGGGGCCATAATTATTTTATACTAGGGGGGGGGATGCTATATGTATTATTTGGGGCCATAATTATTTTATACTAGGTGGGGGGGATGCTGTATGTATTATTTGGGGCCATAATTATTTTATACTAGGGGGAGGGGATGCTGTATGTATTATTTGGGGCCATAATTATTTTATACTAGGGGGAGGGGATGCTGTATGTATTATTTGGGGCCATAATTATTTTATACTAGGGGGAGGGGATGCTATATTTTATTTGGGGATTTGGGGCTATAATTATTTTATACTGGGGGGATGCTATATATATTATATGGGGCCATAATTATTTTATACTGGGGCGGGGGATGCTATATATTATATATCACTAAGCTGGGGGGCTGTATATGGGATACAGTATATTACTAAGCTGGGGCTGTATATGGGATACAGTATATTACTAAGCTGGGGGATGTATATGGGGTACAGTATATTACTAAGCTGGGGAAGTATATGGGGTACAGTATATTACTAAGCTGGGGGGCTGTATATGGGGTACAGTATATTACTAAGCTGGGGGATGTATATGGGATACAGTATATTACTAAGCTGGGGGTCTGTATATGGGATACAGTATATTACTAAACTGGGGGGCTGTATATGGGATACAGTATATTACTAAGCTGGGGGGATGTATATGGGATACAGTATATTACTAAGCTGGGGGGATGTATATGGGGTACAGTATATTACTAAGCTGGGGGGATGTATATGGGGTACAGTATATTACTAAGCTGGGGGGATGTATATGGGATACAGTATATTACTAAGCTGGGGGGCTGTATATGGGATACAGTATATTACTAAGCTGGGGGGATGTATATGGGATACAGTATATTACTAAGCTGGGGGGATGTATATGGGATACAGTATATTACTAAGCTGGGGGCTGTATATGGGATACAGTATATTACTAAGCTGGGGGGATGTATATGGGATACAGTATATTACTAAGCTGGGGGGCTGTATATGGGGTACAGTATATTACTAAGCTGGGGGGCTGTATATGGGGTACAGTATATTACTAAGCTGGGAGGAGGCTGGATATGGGATACAGTATATTACTAAGCTGGGGGGATGTATATGGGATACAGTATATTACTAAGCTGGGGGGATGTATATGGGATACAGTATATTACTAAGCTGGGGGATGTATATGGGATACAGTATATTACTAAGCTGGGGGGATGTATATGGGATACAGTATATTACTAAGCTGGGGGATGTATATGGGATACAGTATATTACTAAGCTGGGGGGATGTATATGGGATACAGAATATTACTAAGCTGGGGGGATGTATATGGGATACAGTATATTACTAAGCTGGGGGGATGTATATGGGATACAGTATATTACTAAGCTGGGGGGATGTATATGTGGGGCAAGATTTTATTTAAGCTGTAGGGGATCTGTATATGGGAGCTGTATATAATTTTATTGGGTGGTGAATAACGAGGCCTTTAAATATATGAGAGCAGGGATATTGAAGGGATGTGTTATATGTGGGGAGAGTGCGGTCAGTTGTGTTGTGAGGGGTATATATTATTTAGGAGCGCAGTGTTGTTATCCAGGAGACTTCATACTGTAAGTGACTGTGGTATTTTTAGGGACGCCGGGTGGAGATGCTGCTCGGAGCTGAAGATATCCGGCCGTGAATTCACCTTTGATACGTCATGGATTGGAGAACCCGGAATAAAGTCCTCCTGATGGAAGAGATTGTCATCTATAAGGTACTAGATGTCACTAATGTCTCTCAGATCCTGTAGTCAGTCACACAGTGTCAGGGAGGTGTCTGTAGGGATGTTAATTGTTAGTAAAGTTTAAGGATTTACTTAACAGGGAGCGGGGGGGGGGCAGCATTTTAATATTCGCCTCAGGCAGCAAATATGCTAGAATCGGCCCTGGTAACATAGATCACGTAAAAACCCAAATATAAAAAGTGCCGGATTGTAGAAATGGCTGGTGATCTTCCAGTTTCTATTGTGTTCTGCTGAAATCTCCTACAATGCAGGGGAGCCCTACAAGACCTAGACCCGTTATATCTACTGTGTATGGTGTTTACCCTAAGGAGAAGAACCCTAAATCACTCCACATACCCCCTGCACTAGATATTATTCTTACACTATACAATACATTTCATCTGTAAGATAATACAAATAATAGTCTAAGAATGAGCCCCACGTCTTGTGCTGTCCATCTTTATACAAATGCCGCTGCTAGTGATACAGGAGGAGGAGGAGGCAGGACACTGGAGCCTTTGTAAAGTTGGTTGATCAAGAATATCAATTTAGATGTTTAATAAAACACCTACTTTATCAAATGAAAGACATGTTCCGAGTATTTCATAGCCATTTGCTTAGATACCATTATAATTCTGACTCCATGGTCAGCAATACTTTGGTCATATTATGATGCCCGTGCACCAGAATCTAGTGCTGGCAGTATGTGCTGACCCTCGACTTCCACCTACTTTTCTATACAAAAGCAGAAATAAAAATATATAAAAAGTCAGATTGTTGTTTCCCAATAACCACAAAAAGTCCTTCATTGGCAGACATCAATGTACTAGTAAAGAGAGGTTAATGCAGATCAGCGCCTATTCCAATGGATGAAAGCCGATCTGCAGTACAGGCGGTCCCCTACTTAAGAACACCTGACTTACATACGACCCCTCATTACAAACGGACCTCTGGATGTTAGTAATTTACTGTACTTTAGTCTTAGGCTACAATAAACACCTATAACAGTTATCACAGGTGTCTGTAATGAAGCTTTATTGTTAATCCGGGTTCTAATGACAATCCAACATTTTTAAAATCCAATTGTCACAGAGACCAACAAAAAATTTGGCTGGGGGTTACAATGATAAAGTATACAGTTCCGACTTACATACAAATTCAACTTAAGAACAAACCTACTGACACTATCTTGTATGTAACCCGGGGACTGCCTATAATGTAACATGACCACTACACTAAGAAGGGAGCTGTGCCATTCCTGCTCCACTCTATGTTTAACACATACTAAATCTGTGTGGTCTTGTGCTTTGACCCACACCAATATATTACGGAACTATTCTATATCTTAATTACCTGGAAAACCCCTTTAAAGGGTTCCATGTCTAAGAGAAGGTCGGGGAATGCCTGTATCTTTTTCGGACTTCTAAGAGATTTTGTCACTGGAAAAAATATATCATTCATTATAATTATTCATTATATACAATAAAGAATGTGGGAAACAATTGCTTGTTGGTTCTATTAATGAACTACACGTATCTTCTTTAAAGGACCTTCACGTTCAATAATATGGATCAAATGTACCAAAAAGGATTCATAAAATAAACAAAAAAAAACACAAATGAAATATTAATACAATACATATCATATTTAACCCCTTAATGACCTGGCACTTTTTTATTTTTTCATTTCCATTTTTCATTTCCCACCTTCAAAGATCTATAACAAATTGCACTTCACGGTGACGGTATTTATTATTTCATGCCACGTATAGGGAAGCGGGAAAAAAATTCCAAATGCAGTGAAAATGGTGAAAAAACGCATTTGAGCCGTTTTCTTGTGGATTTTACGGCTTTCAATGTGCACCCCAAATGACATGTTTACTTTATTCTTTGGGTCGGTGCGATCATGGTAATAACAAATTTGTGTAGGTTTTATAATGATTTAATACATTTACAAAAATGAAATGAATGTAAATGTTTTTTGTTTTTTTTTTTTAAATTTTGCCATCTTCTGGCGCTAATAACTTTTTCATACTTTGATTTACGGAGCTGTGGGTGGTTAAAATTTGTGTGACTTTTGAAGATGTTTTCAATGCTACCATTTTTAGGACTGTACGATCTTCTGATCACTTTTTATTGAATTTTTAATGGTTTTCAAAATGGCAAAAAACTTAGAGGTGAAACACATTGAAAAACTGTCATTATATTTTGATAGATCTGGCATTTTCTGACACAATTGTTTTTCAACTTTTTTTTTTCACGGTTTTTCAGATCCAATACGGTACTTTAACCATAGGTTGGCTGATCAATCCTACAATATAGTGTCATACTACAGTATGGCAGTATATATGGGGATTTTCCACCTCATTCATTAAAATGTCCAAATCGCACATTATAATAAATGGGTTAAAACGGGTCTTCAGAAGACCCGAGGCTGTCATGGCGACCAATTGCCGCTCCTCGGTGACATCACAGAGTCACCAAGATGTGCCGCCATCTCTTTAAAGCCGCTGGCAACTTTGCCAACGTTGATTGACGGGATACCTCTCCATGCACCCTCACCCGACGCACGCTGTACTATTATGGCGCGCGTCAGGAATGGGTAAAAGAGGGCCCGTCAGGTCAATTTGGGATGCTAAACCAACTATAGGTCCTTATGGTCATGAGGTTTACGGTCCCAGATTAATTTATGTGGGTCTGTGGAAGAAAATGAAAAAAAAAAAAAAAAAAAGACTTACCCACATGAGAGTCTGATGAGGCACATTGCGCTCATATCTCAAGATCCCCATGAGACAAATGAAGCCGTCAGGATAATACCCCGACTTCACTGCGTATGCCTTGTACCTATGGCGCTTGTGTGGTGAAGCTTCACTGGTCAGAACCCTCTCTATAGCATGGTACAGAATAGAGGTTGGATTTGTACTTAAGTTGATTTTGTATGCCAGTCGGAGCTGGTATATTTCAGAATTGTAACTCTAAACATTTTTTTTTCCATGAGGTCCTAGTGGGCAGAAAGGACCTTTCTGCCCACTAGGACCTCATGGAAAAAAAAATGTAACTAGGGGTCGTCTGTAAGTCTGGTATTCTTAATTCAGGGAATGCCTGTATCTTAAAGTGTAACCGTCATTCTGAACAAAAAAAAAAACTAAGATACATAATTCTGCTCCAGGTGTCCCTGGGAATCATTTCTCAAAATATTTTGCCTCTCGGTCCTCATTTAGTACCTCTTTTGGCCAATAGCAACCAGGGTTTCCAGCTCTCAAAAACCTATAACCAGCAAGATGGAGGGCGGGACTTCCTCCTGTCACCTCATCACAAGCGCCTGCTGCTGACCAATGACACCAGAGCTATCTTATATCTATCTATCTGTCTATGTAAGGCCCCTTTCACACTTGCGTTGCAGATCACGTCAGAGTCTGATCAGGGTGCGATCAGGGTTTGGTCAGTGAAAAACGCACATTTTGCATCAGAGTGCAATCAGTTTTCAGTGAGTTTGTTCAGTGTCTCAGTTTTTCACGCGCGTTTTCAATGCAATTTCAATGCAGTTTCATTACGTTTTTCACGCGCAGAAAATGCACGTGAAATGGACTCAGGGCTGAGCTCTATCTTTTCTATGACAATTGATGCGTGAAAAACGCATTGCACTTGCATGTGTCTCAGAGTGCGATGTGTTTTTGATGCATCTCCATAGACTTGTATGGTGCGTTTTTCACGCGCGTGACTTGCAAAAGTAGAGCATGTCGAGATTTAAACGCGCGTTAAAAAAACGCGCGTGTGTGCGTGAAAAAAAATGCAAGTCTGAAAAGACCCATTGGTTACAATGGGTCAGAGTGCAATGCAAGCTCTGCGTGTCAAAAGCATGCGCAGAAAACGCGTGTGAAAAACGCAAGTGTGAAAGTAGCCTAACACTCCAGTACAGCACATGAGGGCACATGATGTAGACTTGGAGATTATCTCCTGCCATTTCCTTGTATGAGGTGATGGGGGGAGGGGGGACTGCAGTTTCTGTCTGTGTGGATTATTATACACAAGTGTAGGGGAAGTGAGGGCTTCTCCCTGCACATGAGGTAATCAGCTGTGAGCAGAGAGGGAGAGGGGGGCGTGTCTCTTGCCCGTAGTCTTCTTTATGAAGACAGAGGGGGTCATTTATTAAGGGCCCGATTCGCGTTTTCCCGACGTGTTACCCGAATATTTCCGTTTTGCGCCGCTTGTACTTAAATTGCCCCGGGATTTTGGCGCACGCGATCGGATTGTGGCGCATCGGCGCTGGCATGCGCGCGACGGAAATCGGGGGGCGTGGCCGAACGAAAACCCGACGTATTCGGAAAAACCGCCGCATTTAAAAACCGAAAATGTGTCGCATAAGGACCGCTTACCTTCACCTGGTCCAGCTCGGTGCATTCCGGCGCGATGAGTTTACTTTCAGCGCAGCAGCGCCACCTGGTGGACGGCGGAAGAACTACCTTATTAAATCCCGGCCGGACCCGAATCCAGAGCGGAGAAGCCGCCGCTGGAACGCGAATGGACCGGGTAAGTAAATTTGCCCCAGAATGTCCATTGTAACAGCCATATGAGAGATCACTGCCATTTAGGGAAGTCTGCAGAATACAAGAGGAAGGAGCAAGATTCGGGTAACTAATCCAATTGCAAAAGGGCTTATAATTACCTGCCCTACAACATATCAAAAGTTTGTTGAAATGACGGTTACACTTTAAATAAAAATATCTACCTATTTTTCCCCAATGCACACGTGGTCATTCAGATTAACTGCTGCGGTTACCGTATTTTTCGGACTATAAGACGCAATTATTTAGTAAGAAAGAATCTTGCAAAAAAGTGCCTGCGTTTTATATATACAAGGTCAGGAGGATCCATCACTGCCAGACCCCCCTGTCCGCTGTAATGGAGATTGGGTGAAGCCCTGACATAGAGCTGCAGCCGATCTCCCAGAGAGGAGCCTCCGCACTGCTCTCCCCAGTGTCCCGACTTGGATATGCACTACCTACAGGACCTGCAGTGATGTCAGAATCATGTGACTGATCACGTTTCCTACATCACCACAGGTTCTGATACTGCCGAGAATGGGGACATTCTGCACTGGGGCAGGGTAAGAAGAAGAAGAGGGGGGAAGGGGGGGGTTGTGTGTCTTTGTTTATGGGTGTTTCTTATGTGTATAGAAGAGCTGTGTGTGTATTCATGTGTAGAGTAGTTCCATGTGTGTTCCTTATATAAGTATAGCAGAACTGAGTGTGTATTCATGCGTAGAGTAGTTCCCAGTGTGTTCCTTATGTGTGTATAGCAGAGCTGTGTGTATATTCATGTGTAGAGTAGTTCCCTGTGTTTTCCTTCTGTGTATAGCAGAGCTGTGTCTATATTCATGTGTAGAGTAGTTCCCTGTTTTTTTCTTATGTGTATAGCAGAGCTGTGTGTATATTCATGTGTAGACTTGCACCCGGTCAGTGTGTATTTCTGTATGTTGCAGTGCCCATTGTGTATAGCAGTACTTAGTGTATGTAGTAGTGCCGAGTGTGTTCCTATTTCTGTTTGTGTGTATATAGATGATCTGTGTGTATAAATGTATGGATGAAGCAGGCTGTGTGTGTAAATGTATGGATGAAGCAGAGCTGTGTGTGTAAATGCAGTGGCGTAACTAGGAGAGAAAGGGCCCCCTAGCAGGCTACTGCATGGGGCCCCCCTACCCACTTAAAAGATATACATATTAGTATACTCACACATGTGAGTCACAATCACATATAAATACACTCATGTGCACACACAGCATATACACACACATACAGTGCCATATGCAACATACTCACATACAGTGTATACAAACACCATATACACATCACAGATACTGCATATATACATCACAGTATATGTTATATACATATTATGCTGGAAAATGTGCAGTACAATATAGATATAATGGTGTACATCCTCCATTTTTTATTGTGTCAGGTCAGATGATTGGGCCCCCTGACACTGCAGGCCCCATAGCGGCTGCTATGGCTGCTACTGCTGTAGTTACGCCCCTGTGTAAATGTATGGATGTACAAAACAACTTGAAAAGATTTTTTATGTAGACCACATTGTGACTGGGTTTAAATCAAATGTAAACCGAAAAAAATTGTCCAATTGGGACACATGTATGGATGTAGTAGGGCTGTGTGTGCTTTGCTTAAGTGCGACCAACAGGGATATTTCAATTGGTGTAAAATATATTTTTCATTTTTTGGAAGCCAAAATCTGGGGTGCATCCCATAAGGAACGTCTTATAGTCCGAAAAAAATGGTACATAAAGCAATTTTGCCACCAGTCTTTATAAGCGAGCTCCTACACCTAGTGACCAGGCGTGCGACTCTTCAGGAGGGGTAGGGGAGATTGTGAAGGTTTTGCTTCCTTCAGCAATGTGATCTCAAAGTATCCCATTTCCACATGAAAACTGGACAGGAGGTGATCTGGTCCAAAATCTGCAATGAACAGATAAATTGATCTTGGATTTCGGGTAATATTTTAGATGCACATTGGGTGTTGGGAATCTACACCTGGGTGCCTTACAGCCATCATTACACCCGAGCAAAGTACACTTAATGGTTTTCCTGGGTGTTGCAGCTTTGTTTCTTTTGCTAAAATGGTCAAAGCATCATATGATATTGTGCTGGATTGTGTTGTATAATAAAGCTCCCCACCATTTACCTATCAGAACTTACTGCCATGCAATAAAGGGCTATGCCTACACATGCCATGCAAACTCTTGTTTTTATTGTCCAGCTGTTCCTTCCATGCCAAAACTATGCAAATTAGGCGGAAGTGCTTTTGGGGGTGGGGGGTGTTACAGAGCTCCTCAGGGCTCCAGCTCCTGAGCAATAACAAGTCCTCTAGTACACTTCCACCACACAGCGTGGACTTACTTCCTTCATAGGTTCATGATCTGTGACAGCATCAGCATCCTGGCGTCGCAGCTGTCACCCCGGTCTGACACTTTTATTGGCAAGTGTGAACTGCAGCCAAAGACAGACCTCGGTGCTGACCTCTATAGACACACATCATATCGCTTCTTATATAGAGGTCATCACTGAGGTCAGGCATTGGCGGAAACCCCACCGGAGTTGCACTAGCAGAGGTGAAACAAAGGGGGCGAATTATTGTTTTGTTTACCAAATTTCTGCATTCAAGCAGCTATCTGTACATTAATTGGATTGTCCGACTTGTAAAGACAATCTACAGCCCAGTGCAATTATATCTCTAAATCAATCATCCCATTATAAGGCACATATGTGACCTGTACAGAAAGGCTTTCAAACTAGAGTCCCGTGCGCCTCTTTAGACCCTTTACTAGTCACATGAAGTGAAATTCTGCCTTCTTATGACATGAAGTTATCAGAAATGATGTGCAATAATCAGATCCCAGCAGGCCAAGCCAACAATGGCCCCCAATAGCAGAATAATTCAAGAGAAATACAATAGTGCCCAAATTACTGGGCATCCATAACACAACACGCTTGCATTGGTTTGTAATGAAACATTAAATTTATGCACTTTTTTCTTTTAGAGAAATACATTTTGCCATTCTATATGATTTATATGATATATGCACTTCGGCAAATCTGCTGCCACACAAAGAAATAAGTACCACATGGTGTTATTTTGGGTACAGTCTCTCTAGAAGTTGGGGTATATGGTTGTGCAAAGGTTCCCCTGATAAAAGTAGAAGAAAATTGCCACTGGTTAAGTAACATAGTCCAAGGTGTCATAGAATGTGCTGGCATTAACAAGTCAAACTCTTCCTAATGCATATGATAGTATGATCATAACAAAATCTGCTGAAATGGGATAGTTATGGCCTGTTATTAGCATTCCAATACTATTACACAATGTATTACAGCAAAGACTCTGCAGTCAGCAGATACTGTAACAGCTTATACTGTAACATACACATCATCTGGCAACTGCTGGTGTAGGATTATATAAAAATGTGTGCTCACTGCATTGCTTTATATTAAAGGGATTGTCCCAGGTTTGCATGTTATGCTCTATCCACAACTGGTTGGTGAAGGTTCGACTGCTGGGCCTCTCACCGACTACAAGAATAGGAACCAGAGCCGTCAGGAGAACAGGGGTCCTCTTCTCAGTAATGGGTGAAGTGTTAGGACGAGCATGTGTTCAATACTATGGGACTGTCGGAAATTGCAGAGCACAGCACTTGTGTAATTCTGATGGATAGGGGATACTATGCAAACCATTTAAAATACCACATTTGCTACAATAGATGTGTAATATGGTCTTGGAAGTACAAATGTTCCTTTTCACTAGAGAAATCTAATTAAAAGGAACAAGGAGGAATCGTTGACTCTACTATTGGCTATTCTTGACAACCTTTGGGAAGAAAGTCTATAATATTAGCTGCCGTCCCCTTAATCCTTGTGCCTGGCAATAGGTTGGATGCACGCCGATCACACTGGGGTGTATGTGACAGCAATTCACCAATGTGCTGGATGGGAAAATCCCTTTAAATCACAGTAGCATCAGCTAGAAAAATAATAAAATAAATATCATTAGGATAAGGTGCCATAGAAAAGACTAGAATTATTCCTAGGAGGATGAATGATTTTATATGTTCATCCAGTTGTATCAGATCTTCTCGAGGTAAGAAAGATATTCCACAAGAACCAGCCCTTCTTCCTCCAAGGTTAAATCCAGGTAATCCTCTTCATGTTCAGGAATATCATCCAAGATGTCTTTAACTGGATCGATATCAGGTTCATTACAAGATGATGTGCTCGTCCCTAAAAAGAAACAGAGAGAGATACAGAAGATCCATTACTGAGATAAATGTTACATGAGTACTTGGACCCCCCACCATACATGAAGGAGGGAGCCTTATATTAGGACGCCTTTTCTGGTGATAGGTGGGGGTGCTAAAAGTCCAAATTAGGTGTTGCCTCTCTATATGTCTGTGCATTTAACCTCAGGGTTGTCACAAATCTTTAGAAAGTCCAAATATACAGCCCCAGGTGTTTTCCTTGACTTGACCCTTAACAGATTCAGATCATATGCAATACTCAATGTTTTTTTTATCCTTTTGCATAATATTTAAAAGTTTTTAAAAGGAACCTGTCAGGCCAATATGGGACACTAAACCATCCACAGGTCCTTATGGAACGTAGGTTTAGAGTCTCCAATCGCCTGTAGTCTCTGTGTGCCTGCAGTTTAAAAAAAAATTAAAAATGATACTTACCTCGGCCCAATGCTACCCACACCTGCACAGTCACACAGTGATAATCATGTGCTACACCCTGGCTTCACTGTGCATGGGTCGGGGGTACTGCTCTGGCTTCATTGAATTGCTGCAACTCAGAAACTGGTCCAATGGGCCTCATTGTACCCCTGTCTAGGTAAGTATTAAGGGTTTTTTTTAAATTGTAATAGTGGTCACAGAGGGACTAGCTAAAGGGATATCTGGGATACTAAACCATCAGTCCATAAGGACCGGTAGGTGGTTTAGTGTCAGTAATCGCCCTGACAGGTTCACTATAGATACACTATATAGGTAGAAGGAAGATTCCCAGGATTAGATCCCAATATTACAATACATTGTTCTAAGAACTCTACCTGTCAAGGTGTGGACTCTGCTTACAGTTAACCTCTATAAATTTTATACCTTAAGCCCTTAGACACAAGTTAAAATTTGTATCGGGTCTCCCTATTCCCAACCATCTCATACCATAACCACACATGCAGCTTTTATTGTTCTTGTTTGCATAACCCGAAACACACATCACCCCATGGAAGTTTCTTCTAGCTGAAAGTACATGGAACAAGTTTCTAGAACCTTAGCTCTATAATAACTATTTTTGACCCCCTGTATGCCTGTATCCCAGTAACAACCTGTAATGAATCCCCACTCTGGAGTACAGTCATAGTTGGGAGCCTCCCAATTTACAACATAAACCTCGCACAACTATCCAAAATGGTGTATTAAAGGGGTATTCTCATTTGGGCATTTACATTTAATTTTATTCATTTGTCATATGTAAACATTTCTTCAATTGGATGTTATTTAAAATAAGTTTCTGTGTGAAGATAATTTCTCATAAATGTAGTCATGTTGTCCTTTAGAAACAAGATAGCTTCCTCAGATACGACCACCCTGCAATCTGGCAGTGGTGGCCAGATATGCGCTGTTGAGTCCTGCCTGACCTCCTGGATTCAGCATTCATTACCACAGGACGGCTGTGGGACCTGCAGTAACTCCCGGACATTTCATATACAAAAACTTTTTGTTTCTTTGTGCAATCCCTCCAGCAGAAGTGGTCATATCCAAGGACACAGTCTTGTTTCTAAGGGACCATATGACTACATTTATGAGAAATTATCTTCACACAGGTAATTTTTTTAACCCCTTCACGCTCCGTGACGGATATATCCACCATGGAGCTGTGAAGGTTGTATGAAGAAGGCTCACGGGCTGAGCCTTCTTCATACAGAGATGGGCTTTGCTGCATATCGCAGCAAAGACCCATCG
Source organism: Engystomops pustulosus (assembly GCF_040894005.1). Taxonomy (NCBI): domain Eukaryota; kingdom Metazoa; phylum Chordata; class Amphibia; order Anura; family Leptodactylidae; genus Engystomops; species Engystomops pustulosus. The sequence continues at coordinate 176,214,732 of NC_092415.1, read as the reverse complement.
CTATCACCCGCCGGCGGCACTTTAAATTTGGCGGCGCGTGGGCGCCGCCATCTTACCTCCGATCGCCGCTCCCCTGAACGTCATCAGGGGGGGCGGCGATCGGTTGCCATGGTAGCCTCGGGTCTTCGTTTGACCCGAGGATACATGGCTTCTGCACATGCATTACAATGAGCCTGTGGCTCATTGTAATGTATAGTGAGCAGAAATGCCAAATACTGCAATACAGTAGTATTGCAGTATATGGCAGGAGCGATCAGACCATCTAGGGTTAATGTACCCTAGAGGGTCTAAGAAATAGTGGGAAAAAAAAGAAAAAAAAAAGTTTAAAAAATGTAAAAAAATATTAAAATATTAAAAGTTCAAAACACCCCCCTTTCCCTAGAACTGATATAAAATATAATAAATAGTAAAAATCACAGACACATTAGGTATCGCCGCGTCCCAAAATGCCCGATAAAAACGGTTATTGATGGCGGTGACCTCCAGAACGGCAAATGGCGCCCAAATGTCCAAAACGCGACTTTTACACCTTTTTAGATGACATAAAAAATGTAATAAAAAATGATCAAAATGTCGCACAGTCCTCAAAACGGTAGCAATGAGAACGTCGGCTCATTTCGCAAAAAATGACACCTCACACAGCTCCATGCGCCAAAGTATGAAAAAGTTATTCGCGTCAGAAGATGGCAACATTTTTTTTTTCTTTTTTGTACACATTCGTTTAATTTTTGAAAATGTATTAAAACGCAATAAAACCTGTATAAATTTGGTATCACCGCGATCGCACCGAACCAAAGAATAAAGTAGAGGTGTTATTTGGAACGAAGAGTGAAAGTCGTAAAAACTGAGCCCACAAGAACATGACGCACATGCAGTTTTTTTCAATTTTTACACATTTTGAATTTTTTTGCGGCTTCCCGCTACATGGCATGGAATAATAAATAACATCATGGGAAATTAAAATTTGTTACGCACAAAATAAGCCCTCACACAGGTCTGTACACGGAAAAATGAAAAAGTTATGGATTTTTGAAGATGGAGAGCGAGAAATTAGCGAAAATACCCTGCGTCCTTAAGGGGTTAATAACATCTAATTGAAGAAATGTATATATGGCAAATTAATGAAACTGAATATAAATGCCCATACGAAAATACCCTTTTAACTCTAAATTTACTACCTAGCGCTCTCAGCACCCACACAAAAAACTGCTGCCACCACCCACATTTTTTACTTGTACTAAGGCGGCTGTAGGCTCCTGATGCACAACTCACACTAGTCGATCACACATGATATACAATACAAGAAATAAACTTGTTAATGTAAATCTCTTCAAAAGCTTAGATTTGCTAAGGCCAAGAGCAGAGACTTATTAAGTTTTAAAATTTTATACAGTGCACACTTAAAATATACGCTTGTCAGGTAAAAGGTTGCAAAACAATAGACATACAATACATACAAACAGTTATAAAATAAAAACGGGTAACTGTACTAATGAAATATCTCCAGTTATATGCGCCATTGGCGTTTAGGCAGAAGGTCCGCGCAGCCTATCCATGTGAAATGAATTACCCAAAACACTGACAAAGGGGTTCCCTGGACTCACTAATTTAAATCCAGTGGCCGTTTGCTCCCATCCCCTGACTGTTTACCCCCTCCCTTAAGCAAGGATGATTTTTATGACAACCCCATAATATTTGATTGGAAGATGTCATAACCGAGCCTTTGCCTGCAATCATCTGGGTATCTCGTTACCTCTCCCCCCATACCAAACTTGGGATGGCTAGGCCTGAGATTAAGGGTTTTATGTCATTTGACCAGGTTTCCTCATAGCTAATTTCTTGAAATTGAAAAGGCAGCTAAAGTAATCCCTTAACCCTACCCTGTAAACGGGAATCATAACCATAAGTTATGTTCAAACTATTGGATAAATATAGCTGTGACGGGACTTGACCTATTGTTTAATTTCTGTGAACTCTTTGGACTCTTGAAATGTTATGTGCATGCGATTTATATAGGAAACATGTCTATATATTATTAGGGGGGAGGTCATACAGTATCCTGGAGCCTCGCACAGGCCAGATATATAAATACACTGGTAGACATTGTGTAGCCGCTCCTCGGTGCAGCGTCTGGAGGAGGAGAGGACATTGTTTACCCTGTGGAGGAGGGGGGGGGGGGGGGTTTAGAGCACACCCACTTATCATGTATTACTCTACCCGCCCATGGGCTGAAGTGAAGCCCATGCAGTTAGGGGTTGTTGTCCTGAGTGTTGTGTTTTGGAAGGAGCGAGGATCTGAGGCTGCTGCCAGATACTGAGGCTGGGGTGAAGATGCAATGGGGCTAAGAGAATAGTCTGGGGATGTTCTTGTCCGGGAGCTGAGTTGAGGCCATCTCCTGCGATATCTTTGTATAAGGATTACAAATAAAGAAACAAACCCACATCTGGATAGTCTGGATACTGTATTAAAAACCCTTGGACGTACTCTGTCATAATGGGTTTCTACTGTCTCTGGATTTGATTACTGGTGGAAAAGCAAGAAATCGAATTTTCCCATCCCTTGACGCCTGGTCCAGGAAATGTGCTTGGAAAGAGGTGTCAATGATCACACTCTCTGTCCACGTAGGCTTCCCTACAGTCTTTTTACAAACATAGACCACCTGGGGTCCCTGGGCACCACACAAGCATTCCTTATGGCAACTACTTATGGCTATTTTTCTTATTTTTTAACACACAACCTATTTCCCTAATCCACCACACTCAACAAGTGCTATAATTTGCTGGCAGCATGCTTCAAATATTTGCATGTGATTTTTTAACAGATCTTTATTATCTCTCTTCATTATACAATTTTCAAGATATTCCCATTTGGATCCTTATGCTAATGAGGCAGTTGAGGTGCACTGCCTACATCACTTGCCTATTTCTGTAGAGTCACCCCATTCTTCTCATAAGAAGAAGTATTCTTATTTGTTGCTCAGAAACGGGGCTCACGAAAAGTCTTATTAGCATGCAAATAAAAATTGGAATTTCTTAGAAACTGCATAATTCTTGTGAGAGATGGTAAAGTCCCATTAACGGAAGTTTAGTCTTCCTGACTACTCATTGTATACGGTAGTTTGAAACCAAATGTTTGAGATATAATTTTGTAATATTCTTTTTATGCTTCCTTTGGTTTCCTATAACTAAGTCCTGCTGATTTTGTTTGGCACATACTAGGCTCGAGTTGCCACACATTCCTGATTAAAAGCCGATTGTAATTGTTTATTTTTTTCCATAAACAAAGAATGTTAATTTTTTTTTACTCTACCTGCTGACTCTGAAGAAGATGCAAGGGGATCCTTTGACGTGGAGGAGTTTTCCAGGTCTTGGAGTAGGTGAGGGGGGAGAATTCCTTGGTGATGAGCCAGAATCTGAGACGCTAATTCCACATTACCCATAAAAAGCTGGAGAGCTGCCTTAGCTGCCTCAGGAGAGAACCCAATATACACCAGCTAGGAAATGGAGAGATGGAGAATTTTAATATCAATATTTTTTAAAATAAAAAAAAAGCAAACATTTTTTCCATCAGACACAGTAAAGTTTCTGTTGGAGATAGAAACAATAAACATTAAGATAATTGAATAAAAAACTAGAACATATACAGGTTTTAATTTTTTTTTTTTTACAAAATTTTAAGTATGGTGGTGTTCAATCCCCTAATAGTCCATTAAGTATCATGCAGCTAATGTCATTTATAATAAAATTCTGTTTTTGGAGTCTATAGTTGGAACTCGCCTATTTATTATAATGGATGTGTAATGTATGATAATGGAATCTGTAATACTGGATGCTGGTAATCTACTGAATTTTGGCTGAAGGCTGTAATGACCAATTGTAAGTTGTCTGCAGTGAAGCTTTATTGGTCATCCTTGTTCCCTTCTAAACCCACATTTTTTATAATGCAATCCAATCCAAAATGTCCGAAGTTACACTTATAAATAAATGATAAAATAAACAAAACTCAATGCCATTAATCAAAAAATGGAGCCAAAATAGATTGGTTTTATGATTCACAAAATATTATAAAGTATATTATATTATATTATAAAGTAGGTGGAGTTATCTCCAAGATGACCAACATGATATTACAACTCCCATAATCCCTCAGTTATGAGAAACTCCTCCTCTCCTCCTCTTATGCTTTGCTCCTAGTGATGATGTAACAGACTGTCCTCTTCTGTTACCATAGTAATGATGCGTGTAACTGCCATCACTGTATAGGCAGTCCTGGGGTTACATACATACAAACCATAGGTTTGTTTTTAAGTTGAATTTGTATGCAAGTCGAAACTGTATATTTTATAATGGTAGATCCAGACAAGAAAATTTTTGCCCCAGTGACAATTGGAGTTTCAAAATTTTTTGCTGTAATTGGACCAAGGATTATTAATAAAGCTTCATTACAGACACCTTACAACTGATCATTGCAGTCTGGGACTATACTAAAGCATCCAGAGAGCTTCACCAGAGGTCACAGTGGGCAGAGGGTCTGTCTTTAACTATGGGTTGTCTCTAAGTTGGTTGTACTTAAGTAGGAGACCACTTGTGCCCACTAAGATGACATCTCACCACAACACTGGCCATACTGGATGCACTTCAACCAACCGACTACAGCCTAACATAGTGATGATCACATGACCTGCTGAGGCAGGTGCCGGACACGTGGACATGTAATCCGACACCATTTTCTGTCCATTGTCTCCTCCACAGGGACAAAATCAATGGATTGATTATAGGGGCAGTAGCATTTTAATTCTCCATTATAGTGTATGTTCACAGCATTTTTCTGCTAAGGGGAGCAAAATTTTAATTAACAACAAATTACTTATTAGTTTAGAACTGGTTTATCTGTAGGGTGACCATATGCATCAGATCATAGTCAAACCTGCCAATTTTAGTAGGACTAGGGTTATGGAAGAATGGATAAGAATGAAGGAGGCCATGGATATCTAATATAAGAGTATTACCACAGGCTGGTGCCTGGATCTATGAGTAAGTGTCCCTGCTTTATCATGCTTGATTTTTTGATGGTATATTTCCTTTAAAGGAAGCCAAGACTACTACCCTACATTGTATAGTACCTGTGCTTGGTCTTGCAACTCGTCCCTAGTCACCCGAATGGGAGTGACATACATGAGGCATGCACAATATGTCTGAAAAGTAGAACAGACCTCATTGGAACTGATAAGCATTTGAACAGTAGTGGAGCCCATAGCCTGACCCCAGCCAATATATGGATATGGATAATGGAGTTTATTTACAAAGGGTTCGCGGATTACACTTTCATCAGATTTTTTCGATGTTTTCAGTATTTGTGCCGCTGTGACAAGTATTTAAATGGGGATTGTGATTGTGATTTTTTGGAGCAGCTACGCTGGCTTTCATGCAACAGAAATTAGGGGTCGTGCCTTTGGACGATCTGACGGATTCTGTCTGAGCGCAGGATTTAACCTTCAAATTGTGTCGCAAGATCAAGCACTTACATGCACTAGGAAGTAGGTGGTGAACTCCGGTGAACTTGATCTGGGAAGTGACACATGCACAATGCGCACAATGAATTTCGGTCGGATAATGCACTTTCGGGGAACGCATCAGGTCAAGTAAATGTGCCTCAATATGTTGGAAGGGCAAATTATTAATTTTTTAAACTTATAATATCCCTTTAATTTTGAAGTTTGAGGCTTCTTTCTCTCCTTTCTGAGGGGATGCTTGGCCAAGTGCATATGACTATAGTGGAAGTGAAAATTTAATTTCTGTTAAAGTTGGAGACACTGGAAGATATTAATTGGTGTGGAGATGAAAAGAATCACAATTACTGGCATTTAATTTTTTAAGTAATTTTGATTATTTCAGGGCTTCTACGCCCATTTTCTGAAGTAGAATTCCGAAGAAACATCCCCCACTGTACTTTTTAACCATCCTTTGATGCATTCGAAATTATGGTTGAAAGTTACATTTTTAAAGGGAACCCGTCACCACTATTTTCACAAATACAGCTAGTGACAGGTTCCTATAGAGCTCTAATAACTATTTGACACCCTGCTTGTAGCTAAAAATTATGCCCCTGAGATTCCCATATATTCAACTTTATAGTTTTATCTGGTAACTAAGCACGGCTACATGGAGTCCAGGTGGGCGTGGCCTCCTCGGGCTGAATCCAGCAGCTCCTCCCCATCCCTATCTCTGTATGCTGCTATAATGTCATGTGACCAGGGTGACATCATCGCAGGTCCTATAGCTTTTGTAGCATTAGGAGCTGTACACTAAGCATATATGTCATGAAATCACAGCATATTTTATCACATGAAATCACAGCAGCCTGCATGGAGAGGAGTAGAAGTCCATGGAGGCTGCTGTGATGGTTTTATGTGGTCAGATATGTACATGGGGTATAGTTTTCATATTAAGTAGCTCAAGGACCTTTGATGATGTCACCCTGGTCACATGACATTAGGCCACGCCCCCGTGGACTAGCTCCAAAGCTGCATAGATACCAGGCAAGATTATAACTCTGATTTTATGGGGATCTGAGGGGAACAATTTTTAGCTAAAAGCAGGGTGTCAGATAGTTACTAGAGCTCTATAGGAACCTGCCACTACCTGTATTTGTGAAAATAGTGGTGACGGGTTCCCTTTAATGCTGCAACTGCAGTGATTATGAGGGGTTAATGAGAAAACGAATAATCGTGTCTTGTCATTTCTGCTTACAGTAAGTCTTCTACATTACATTGGAGAAAAAAAATAAAAAAAATCACACTGTAATTTACAAACTATGACCCACCAAGAATGCAAAGACAACCCTTGTGTGTGTGTGAGGGAGGGGACACTGGCACAAAATACATGGAAAAACTTCACCTTTGATCCATGGGTAATAAATCCTTGGCTAATCTGCTCAGCTTTCTTCTCCCTCCACCAGCAATAACCAAGTGGTCTCCATTACCTCCTGATGTGCATTTACCCTGTCATATTTATCAGCGCTCTGCTACATCAGCAGTTCTGCAGGGCTGACCCGCTGTCCTGATGTGCGGAGCGATGCACAGGTCAGGAGGGATCATGTCCTGGACTGGAACATCCAGGTGCTCCCTGTGCAACCTAAAACCATGTTACATTAAAGCTTGGAACTGGAGAGAATACATTAAGCTCTCTGCCAAAACCAATATGATACTATATATGTTTGTCTTTAGTGGTGTATGAGAAAAAAGAATTCCATTTAAAGTCCCTATAAGCCAGTATTAATGAGACTTGATGGGTGCCAGATTAGTACACGCATAGCAAAGTATGTAGAATGTACTTATGAGCTTAGGGAGACGTGCGGGAGACAGTCCAGAACATAATGCCAATGCCTCATGCAGTAAGGAGCCTGTCATAAAGGTATATGGGCTCCACTATACTTTTATACATGCTTTATTATTGGATTATGTGTAACATATGGATCTAATACTAAGCAGAGCAGTTTCCAATTCCTACTGGGCTCAGACTTCTGGGTCTGACCTTGTAAAAATCTGAATCATTAAGTGTCCTGCTGGAATCAAGGCCACAGTAGATGCAGACATCTGACCTTAGCGGATTTAAATCACGTATTGTAAAAGCCTAAAAAGAATAGACTCTTACCTGATCGATGCTCTCTTGTGAGACACTGAAAGAACCACTGCCAGACGGATTATCACGGGGAATGAGCAGCTCCGGATTATCAAGAAGAATCTATCATAACAAGAAAATACTTTATTTAACATGAAATACTGCCAAAAAATATCTCACCCAAAGTCATGTAAAAAAAAAATCGTGGAGAAGAGTCATATTTTGCTTGAGATAAGCCAATTTTAGGCTGCAGGGGGAGTGTCACTATAAATTCCTCAATCTTTGAATCTATAACACTTTGCATGAGGATTATGGTTCTGTTAGCTTTGAAACCCAAGATACACACCACTAAATACATGGAAGGGGGGCATTTTTCAGGGCATGTATGCCAGTTTTCTGAGGTACAAGCTCTGAAATAACCGCAATTCATGTTCCAGGAATTGTGATTATTTTCCTTTTTACGCCTCATCTATAGCAAGTGGTTCTGGAGTGGTGTGAAGGGGACATGAGCGGGTATGGAGTGGGCCCTTTCTATAGCCTGTGACCGTTCACAAAACCACTGACCCCCCTAAGAATAGGTTATTAAATCTCTAATTCTCTATATGTCATGCACTTTGACAGCAAAAAAGTGGTGACGGCGCACGTTCACTCGTCGTGGTAAACGTCTTAATTTAGAAAGACGGGACCCCTTAAGGGACGTTTCTGTTCCATCAACATTCCAGTTTCATAACTGAAAGAAAACCTCTGGATTTTTATCATTACATCACACCAAGGCCTGGAGCCCTATGAAAACCTATAGCGCACACATTCCAGTAAGAATTGACACATATCAAGTACCGCACTTTCTAAGCCTAATGGCTGGGAAGGTTACAGGTCGCCCCAGCACTTGAAGGCATCACTATCTTGTGACTTTATGTTTTCATAAGATATTATCTGGTAGGTAAAGCCGAGGGGAGCTTAGGCGAGATAATTTAGATTTCATTGGAATTATTTATTTATTTTAATCGCTCTATTGGCACAGAAATGAAACGGTGGAACATCACAACACAAGGAGCATTAGCTAAGGTACATTAGATATAACAACATATATCTTTACACAATCATTTGTCATGTGTGATAATATCTGTACAAAAACAGCGATCCAGTAAACCCCTCCCCAATCCATACATACAACAGTAACCAACCTGGTCGAGAGGTGTCAAGAGAGAAATGGAGTTAAAGAAAAGGTAGTAACAATGGTTAGGCAACGAGGTAACCCACCACCCTATTTCTGGAGAATAAGGAAACCCTCCTGTCGACAGTGCACAGAGGAGTGCAGGAAGGGTGCCCAACTGTAATATGTAAAATTATAGTAATATCACCTACAGCAAGTATTGCACTCACTGAAAAGGGACAAGAGACTCTCTCAGACTGCGAACATTAAAAAGGGTATCTGGGGAAGAGCACCAAGAACCCCACACTCTTATCCGGGCAGCCGCGGTGTTTGTAAACTATATTCTCGTAAGGTAGAGTCAGATTAACAAGTTTCTTCCACTGAGAGACAGTAGGAGAGCGATCAGCCATCCAGCGTATGGCAATGGCCTTACAGGCCAAAAACAGTGCTTCCTTCAGGAAAATAGCTTCATGATGGGACCAGTCATCCTCCCGGGTAATTCCCAACAGGCATAGGGTCGGCGAGGTAGGGACCGGTTTATTCAGGATATCAGACAGCAGAGAAACTACTTCTCTCCAGAATACGGTTATGTAAACGCAAGTCCATATCAGATGGATAAAATCTGCCCTGTCCACATGACATCTGTGACATCTAGAGTTCGGCAATCTATGCATATGAAACAATCTGACTGGAGGGATATAGCATTGATGGATGATGAACAACTTAATTAGTATATTATTGGCTGCTGGTGATACCGAGGTGTGAGACTCCTGGGCCGCCCCCCAGTCTTCATCCGATAGTGAGGGAATGAGAGCCTCCCATCGGGTTCTGACTGGCAGAGGGGGACCCTCCAACAGCTCAGAGAGGAGGTGGGTATAGATAACAGATACCAGGCCTCTAGGACCCTGAGAGCGTAGAATTCCAATCAGTGGGAATGAGGAGAAAGCAGTCTCTGTCGGAGGGAACTGAGCCAGAAAAGCGTGCCTTAGCTGTAGGCAACGAAAGACTTCCCTATCTGGAACATCATCATTGGAATTATTTCGTTAATCACCTGATCTGTAGAATACTGATGCGTTCAGTAATACAAGTTCTTCATGTTTAGACTGGCCTACAGAGAAACAAAACCGCTATACATGGGTCACTTTCATAGATGTACATACAGTCAGGGTACAGCTGCTGAGGTCCTTAACGACTTCCATTTTTCACTCACCACCTTCAAAAATCTATAACTTTTTTATTTTTCCACATAAAGAGCTGTGTGAGGGCTTATTTTCTGTGTAACAAATTACACTTCGTAGTGACTGTATTTAATATTCTATGCTGTATACAGGGAAGCGGAAAAAAAAAATCCAAATGCAGTGAAAATGGTGAAAAAATGCATTTGTGCCGTATTCTTGTGGGCTTGGATTTTACAGCTTTCACTGTAATGACATGTCTACTTTATTCTTTGGGTTGCTACGATTATGTGGATACCAAATTTGTATAGGTTTTATAATGTTTTCATACATTTATGTTACCGGTAAGCCTTTGCTGCGATATGCAGCAAAGACTTACCGGCTATGGAGAGGGCTCGGCCCGCGAGCCCTCTCCATGCTTCGGGACCCGGCGGGAAGGGATTAAAGGGGAGATTTACTTCTACTAGAGAGATTATAAAAGGGGACGTCAGATCACGAGAACAGGGTAGGGCTAACCTTAGGAGGCTACAGCTATTCCACGCCACAGAAGCATCTTGCGATCCGCATACCAATTGATCTTCAGCACGCAGCTACGAGGAGCTGCACACACTCGTCCGCGAAGCCCGGTCCTGCGTAGAGCGCAGGCGGCTGCACGGTCTTGGCTGTGATGCCGGAGCCACTGTGCATAACCCAGCTTTGGAGGCGAGTGTATGAAGCTCCTCGTAGCTGTGCACTGAATATGGATTGGTAAGCGGATCGTAAGAGGCTACTAGGGGTGGAGTAGCCACATCGTGTAGCCTTATCTTTGGCTACTCCACGCCCCAGTAGCCTCTTTAGTAAATTTGCATATTAGAGCAATAAAAAAAATTATAAAAGATTTGGGGGACTAAAGGATTACAAGGGCTATCCTACTATAGATTAGATGAACATGAGGCAGGATCTACCTTAATAGGGAGATCCATGGTGGTAGGTTTACTTTAAAACGGGTCAGCCCATTTACCTCATGTTTTTTGTAATGTGTGTGTAAGTGGGGGGGGGGGTGCAGGATATGAGGTAATTTACCTATATACATGTAATAAAAGATCTGCACCACTTTCATGATATGTGAAGTGAAGCCTCCTGTCTTTTACCCATCAGCCAGACATTCCTGACCAGAAAATAGCCACACATGGAGAGTCAGGTGATCTCTCTGTCCATCAGCAATAGCCGGTCGAGATTGCATGACCCTCCATCTGCGGCCATTTTATGGACAGGAATCTCTGGCTGATGAGGTAAAAGACAGGAGGCTTCACTTCCCATATCAATAAAGCGAAGCAAAACTTTTAACAGATGTATATTTTTCACACGAACAAAGTTAGGCTCTATCCATGGCCCAGATCACGAAAACAAAGAGTCCAATGGGGTCCTATGCACCTCCGTCGGACCTCTAGTCACTACGATAGACCAATGGAGCAAACGGTCGCACATGACCGTCCTGCTCCATTAATCTCTATGGAGCTGACGGAAATTGCCGAGTGCAGCGCTCACCAATCTCCATCAGCTCTGTAGAGATTAATGGAACAGTCTGCTCTATTGGTCTGACGGAGCGCAGAGGGGTCCGATGGAGGTACGTGATCAAACACATATTACAAAAACATGAGGTAAAGTGGCCAACCCCTTTCAATTTCTTGCAAAATCCAGAGAGGAAAATATGTATCCTTAACATATATGTTTGGCCTTATGATAGAACGAAAGTTTTGTGTATACTCATCATCATAATATGTGTACTACTGATATCAGGAGGGATCTGTATTGAATCTCATAGATCATGTGGGTTATTACATGCACCGATGTGCACAATCCATTTGTGTATCTGCATTACCTCAAAGTGAAAATCTGTCATGTCTCACAGTGTGTCCACAAACAGCAGAGCTGTAATGAGAACAGCAGAGATTAGCAGGTCCCCTGGAGACAGATCAGGATCTCCTGTACTCTGCATCTAAATATGCTTTGTTCTTGTCCACCCAAGGCTTATTGTATTTGCAATATTTGGCCATTCCGACTTGAGGGGTATCGACACTTCTCCTTTAAGAACATTAATAACCCGGCCCTGCTGACAGCACTTTGCTTCTCTGCAGTACGCTAGAAATAAAAACAAGCAAACCCCCGGACGCTGTGGTTGATGTACAAGACATAGAGGCCCTTATAATGATTTATCATATTAAAACCAGATGGAGGCCTGCCTTACCAGGATCACTAAATACAGCCCTGGGGGGGGGGGGGGGGGGAGCAGATCGTTCTGATATCTACCCCTACGATACAGGATTAGGATATGGGAGATCTGTCTTCTGAGATCCTGGGTGTGGGGTTTTGCATCGGTTTTCTCACAAAGGTCAGACTGTCATTTAATGTCAAATACTTGGCGCAGGCATAAAGCAAAATAAAAGTTACGTAGAGTTCTTGCAGCAGGGGTGTAACTACAGGGGGTGCCGGGGTTGTGGTCGCACCTGGACCCTAGACTGGGAGGGGGAGCATGACTGTCCCAAAAGGAAACCAGTGCTATCAATGACACGTGATAACTTCAACCTCTACAACCGATTTTACATTGGGGCCCTAGGGATTTAACCCCCCCCCCCTCCCCCACTGCTCCGTAGGCCGTGCTCCAATAGTTACCACAATGTTCCCATATTCTGTATTGTGAGGAGCTGGTGATGGTTTCTTGGAAATGATGATATGTGGTGCAGAGGGTGGAAGGACATGGATAATAAAACGCTAATCCTCGAATGGTTAAATCTCCGTCACTGGAACCCACTATTCCTAAACATATGCAGCATCTGCTTCAGCTTCAATCAAAAAAATGTCTCAGTGCTTCGAATTCCTAGAAAACTCATAATCCTGTATCTGAATAGGATAAAAATTCTCTACTTATAATAATTTTTTTAAAATTTAAATTTATCTAACAAGAAAAACCCCTTGAAAAGCGACATGTTGTCTGCATGTAAAGATGCACCTCCTCCACTCCCGGAAATAGGGGAAGAGCAACAGAAGGCAATCTACACGGGTCAGCTACTACCCATCCAAAAAACAATCATCCACAAAACAATACAATCAGTATTTACGAAAGACAAAAGATCTATGATTTACTTACCCGGCCCATTCGTGATCCAGCGACGCATTCTCTGCGGCGATTCACTAAGGCAGTTCCTCCGACGTCCACCAGGTGTCGCTGCTGCGCTGAAGTCCGCCGGAGGGCACGATCTTATACTTGGTGAAGGTAAGCGCGTGTCCCGCGACACTTTTTTTTTGTTTTAAATGCGGCGGTTTCTCCGAACCCGTCGGGTTTTCGTTCGGCCACGCCCCCAGATTTCCGTCAAGTGCGTGCCTGCGCCGATGCGCCACAATCTGTAGCCTTTTGCAGGTTTGTTCTTAAGTTGAATTTATATGTAAGTTGGAACTGTATACCATATTTTTCGGACTATAAGGCTCACAAAAAATCCTTTGATTTTCTCAGATATCAAAGGTGCGCCTTATAGTCCAGTGCGCCTTATATATGAACCGTACTTACAGACAACAGCTGCGCCTTATAATCCGGTGCGCCTTATAGTCCAAAAAATACAGTACTTCATTATTGTAACCCCAGTCAAAATTTTTTTAATCTCTGTGACAATTGGATTTAAAAATGTTGAATTGTCATAAGAACCAGGATTAACAATAAGGCTTCATTACAGACACCTGTGATAACTGTTACATCTGGTTATTGTAGCCAAATGCTAACGTACAGTAAATTACCAATTACCAGATGTCCGTTTGTAACTAGGGGTTGTCTGTAAGTCATGTGTTCTTAAGTAGGAGACTGCCTGTACTTATGATTCACTTGAGGCCAGTTCTAGACATAGATACACTCAGGCATCTACTGTAGCCCCTGCACTGTACTTCACACCAACTAATAATGTCTCTTCACAGGCGTGGATCTCTATGGAGAGAGGAGGGGTCCCCCCTCCATGGCACCGAGGGTGAATGCGCCCTTACATGAATTGGCAGTGTTACCCCCTTACATCATTCTATAGAAAGGAGATCTAGCAAGAGGAGATCTAGAAAACTGTAAAGAAATTGATACAAAAATTATACTGGAAGCTACCGGTATAACTTTTTATAATACAAACAATAATATTAATTTCCTGGAATGGGAATACCCCTTTAGGGACGAAGCCTAATTTGGCTTTCAAAAAGCAATAACACTAACATAATGCATGTAACGTGCCGTAGTAGGGCTTATGTTTTTTGTTTTTTTTGAGAGAGATCAGTTGTAGTTTCTTAACCCCTTCACGCTCCGTGGCGGATATATCCGCCACGGAGCGCAGTGACTTAGCGCTCAGTGGCGGATATATCCGCCACGGCGCCTATGCCGGCTCGGCTCTGGATCAGAGCCGAACCGGCATCGGGAAACACGGGGTGCGGGCTGTAACTAATAGCCGGCACCCCAGTGTAACACCCGCGATCGGAGTTGTCTCCGATCGCGGGTGCTTAACCCGTTAAATGCCGCGGTCAGCGCGACCGCGGCATCTAACATGCATCTGGGGTGTCTTTCCCCCACGATCGGCCCCCCCGAACCGTTTTCGGGGGGCGCAGATCGGACCCCAGAGTTACTTGCAAGAATTGCCGGTAAGATGGCGTCTGTGACGTCATCTTACTGGCACAGTGCCAGCCTATGCAAGTGTATAGGCTGACACTGATAATACTCTGCAATACATCAGTATTGCAGAATATTATCATGAAGAAGCAATCAGAAGATTGCTTCTTCATGTCCCATGGTATAAAAGTGAAAAAGTAAAAAAAAAAAAGTTATTCAATAAAAAAATAAAGTCATAAATCACTAAAAATGCCCCAAACTCCCAAAACATATAAAGAGACATATAACTCAAAAAAAGTCTAAATCATAACACAAACCCCACATATATAGTATCACCGCGTCCGTAACAACCCGTAGAATAAAAGTAAATCATTATTGAACCCCCACGATAAACGCCGTAAAAAAAAACTGTTATAAACCCTCCAAAAATTATGATTTTTACCTTTTCAATCCCACAAAAAAATGCTATAAAATGCGATCAAAAAACCATATGTACTCAGACATGATACTGGTGCAAAGTACAACATGTCCCGCAAAAAACAAGACATCAACCAGCTCCGTAGCCAAAAAAGTAACAATGTTATGCCACTTGGAAGACGGCAATACATAAATGATAGATTTTTCCCCACATTAGGGTTTTGTTTGACAAATTTAGTAAAACGTAAGAAAATATATTCATGTCTGGTATCCCCGTAATCGTATCAACCCATAGAATAAAGCTAACATGATTATTAGTCTATACGGTGAACACCAAAAAAAAAAAAAAAGTAAAAAATCCAGTACAGAATTGATGCTTTTCTACTCCTGCCCTCAAAAAAAGTTCCTAAATTTTCAACAATAGGTGATACCAACCCCAAAATGGTAACAATGGAAAAAGCATCTCATCCCGCAAAAAAAATGCCGTCACATGGCCCAAATAATGGAAAAGCGAAAATTTTATAGCCTTCAAAAGGGGCCAATGAGGAAACTAAAATCCTGGCAGCTGCAGGGCTCTCCTTCCCTTCTGCACCTCGCTGTGCCCCCATAAAACAAGTAACGGCCACATGTGGGGGTCGCTGCACTCAGGAGAAATTGCAGAACAAATTGTATGGTGGGTTTTCTCTTTTTATATTTTGGAAATGTGTAAATTTTAGTGCTAAATGAACGTATAAGGGAACAATATGACCATTCTAAATTTCACCTCCATTTTGATTCAATTACTATGAAGATCTCAAGGGGTTAACAATCTTCGTAAAAGCTGTTTCTGATAGCTTGAGGGGTGCAGATTTGAAAATGGGTTGGTTATATAGGGGGTTTTGATGCTAAATATGTAAAATTTCATTCAAAACTGTATTTATCCCCAAAATAGTCAATTCTGAAAATCCGGAAAAGCGATATTCTATTTGTAAGCCGCGTGACATCAAAATAAATTATCCAGACATTTCAGAAATTATGAAAATGTAAAGTAGACAAATGGGAAATGTTATTCAGCAACTTATTTAGGTGGTAAATCTATCTGCCTGAAAACGCAATGATTTAGAATTTCGAAAATGGCAAATTTTTCAAAAAATTTATCATATTTTCTTTTTTTTTGTAAATAAACGCAAAACTTATCTGCCAAAATTTACCACTAAAATGAAGTACAACATGTGGGGAAAAAACAATCTCAGAATCGTTTTGATAAGTAACAGTGTTCAAAAGTTATAACCATATAAAGCGAAGCAAGTCCGAATCCAAAAAAATCGGGCTGAGCCTTAAGCTACAAAATGGCTGCGTCCTTAAGGGGTTAAGGATTACATTTTTGTTTAGGTATTTTGCAATTGTACAATAATATATTAACCATAATTTATGGGTTGATGGAATTACAGCAAAAGCTAATGCTTCGACTTCTAATGAGGGAAGTAAATGTTGCTTTCAAACCATTGTCATCGCTGGCATCAACATAGGGACACTTGTAGCAGTCATGTTTCTCATACATGAGAAGTTTAAGAACTACCTGTTCTTTCATAATATTTCCAGTATGGAGTCTCTTGTTACTTACCTTTGCTGCATGACCCTAAAGCATCATTCTCATGACCGATGTTTGGGGAGGTGCTAGCCCACGTTCCATTGCATAGCGCACATTCCCATGTATTTCTATGGACTCATGCACCATGCAGACGTGGACCGCTCCCAGCTTAGCCCCTTACAGATCGCCCTATCGGGGTTTCGCCGGCGGTCATTAGGGGTACTTCTTTAGATGCACGACCTTTCTACATCGGCATGTCAGAAAAAGATTGCACAAGATCAAGTCCTACAAATGCCGGGCTGTGTCATTACGGCCCAGACCTGGCACTAACAACTGCAATCGGAAAAGCCTCGATCCCGGGTGGTTAACCCCTTACACGCCATGCCTGAGGTGTGTTAGGATATTCCTCCTGTATCAGACCCCCTCCGGCGGTGAACTTACTGGGGGATCCGATCCATCCTACTACAGTGCTAAGGTCAGGCGTGTGGCCTCCTTCAAAACCAGGCTGTAAGTTACTGAGAATGCGTCAGTAGATTTGCGTGGCTGTGACTTTAACTGGGGACTGTGTTGCACACGATCGGATTGTGGCACTGCTGTGCTGGCTTTAATGCGACAGAAATCGGGGGACATGCCGTCAGTCGATCCGACTGATTTGAACTGAGCGCAGAATTTAACTTTCAAATTGTGTCGAAAGATCAAGCACTTACATGCACCAAGAAGAAGAAGGTGAACTCTGTCGGACCTGAGCGGAGAAGCGACACATGCAGGATATCAGGCACACGAGAATCGCGGCACAGTGCATGATCGTCGGACAATGCCCTTTCGTAAACTCTGCAGGACCGGGTAAGTAAATGTGCCCCTATATATTTGCTATCAATCCATATCAATCTGCACAATAAATCTAAAACAATATTCAACATGCATGGTGAACGGTGTAAAAAAAAAAAACTAACAAAAAAACATGAAAAGCATCTGATAATATATCATTTTTCATCAAATACCCTCACGAAAAAGGTTCTAAAAAAAATAAGGTTACGTGTCCCAAAATGTAACAAACATTTTTGCAAACAATAAGCCTGAGCTCGGTCAACAAAAAAATACAGAAGTTATGCCTCTGAAAAGTTGTTTTCTGCTCATGGCTGCTAATTAAGCATACCTCCGCATCTTCCTCTTCCATGCTGGGAGAGGGATTTGACGTCACCCAAGAGGCTTGAATTCAAGCCTCTCACGTGACGTCACCCAGCATAAGACAGGCGGATGCAGGGGCGTGCATAATTAGCAGCCTGAGGCACCAGACATCTTGTCCCCTCGCTTTGGGCTGCTAATTAGAAGTTTCTTTTCTAAGTGATCTTGGAGTGTAAATTCTAGCAAAGATGAGCACCGGGATCAAGATTAAAAAGGAGCGCAGGTAAGTGTTTGTGGGTGTTTTTTTTGTCAATGGTTGATTTCCTATACAGCGTTCTGAAGTTATAACCTATTATTGTCTAAAAATAGAGCTGAAAACAAGTGTCGGTGATAAGGGCTAAAACCTCAGAGCATGTCTTATTGTTGCCCAAATTTGTGGCTTGGACAGTCATTAACTTATTACCACAGAGTCATTGTTTAGAGCCCATCCCCCAATAAGCTTTGACAGAGGAGACATTTACAACTCAGTGGAGCACATTTACTTACCTGTCCACGTAGCAATCCCCGATCCGGAATGTTCGACGAACATGGAATGTGGTGCGGCTCACTACGAGTGTACGCCCGATATCCTGCATGTGTCGCTCCCTGCTCAGGTCCTCCGGAGTTCACCTTCTTCTTCCTGGTGCATGTAAGTGCTTGGCTTGCGACACAATTTGAAAGTTAAATCCCGCGGTTTGTCCTAATCCGTAGGATCATACAACGGCCTGCCCCCCCCCCCCCGATTTGTGTCGCATGAAAGCCAGCGCGACTGCGCCAAAATCTAATCACAATACTCTTCTAAATCCCTATTCCGGCGGCGCAATCCCCAAAAAGTCGGAAAACCCACGGAAATGCGGCCGCGGGACCCATAGTAAACAAGCCCCAGTAAAGGATAGGCAATCAATTTAACCCTGAATTACTGAAAGCAGGTGGTGTTTGTACACACAAAGTTATGTGGCTTAAAGCAGTGATTCAATGTATGATATAACTTACACCAGCTAAAATATCTAACACACCTATTGAGTTCATGCAAAGTAGATGATGTCACAAATGCCACTTTTTGTAAGTTTAGTAAAAAGTTCTGCATTCAGCATTTTTGCTTTGCTCATGGTCTCCTCTTCTGAACAGAATGACAGTATTTTCAAGTAATTTCTATCCCCAGTATCATCCCCCTCTGAAAGCCTCTGTGTCAAGAAGCAATGGAATTGTCTTAAAATATTTGTTTTCATTGTCAGAATAAAATTACAGTAAATAATAGAAAATAAAGCAAAGTGATTCATGTTTTGGGGCTTATCTGACCTCTATGCTCATTTAGTTCTGCCAAAAATCCCTTTTGGAGACCACTTGATGTACTTGGCTCCGAGAAGTTGATGCAATCGCTTATGAACACAGGGTATTGTTGTATATTTGGAAACTGAAACACATCAGTGTTTTAGATGGATAAGGTTTACTATGTGCTTAAAGAGTAGAGGGTTGTACCTGGACTGCACGGTCTATATTTCCTCCAGCTTGACTGAGTGCTTCTGCTGCAGCGGTCTCGGA
Organism: Engystomops pustulosus; assembly: GCF_040894005.1. Classification (NCBI taxonomy): domain Eukaryota; kingdom Metazoa; phylum Chordata; class Amphibia; order Anura; family Leptodactylidae; genus Engystomops; species Engystomops pustulosus. The sequence goes on along the minus strand of NC_092415.1, from coordinate 176,195,483 downwards.
GTATCCCATCCCCCTGAGAGTATTAATCTTATCCAGTCTCTTCTTCCGCTTGTCTCGCTCTTCTTTTCGGATCTTCGCTTTCTCCTGGAAGACAAGTTACATATAAGAAAGAATTTTAAAAGCCAGACTTACTTATTCCCCATCCGATTCTGTACCAAAAGTGTTGGGACAATGCTGATCTCTACCTTCTAGACAACCTCTTAAAGGGAAACTGTCATGAAGGACTGGCCCAATAAACCTTACTCACCCCCAGGGCTGCACCTGCAATCAGGCGGCAGATGCCCGAGACTTGATGGAGGCGGCAAAATATGGGACCATAATTTGCGCCTGCATCTTGAACATATAGAAGCGTTTGATGTACAGAGCAGCACAGTGACATGGGGAGGACTTTTAACCCTTTACCGGCAGGTATTACTGGTGTTAGCGGTATAATACTGGTCTTCTTAAACTAGTAATCAACTCTCCATCCTCTTTAAAAATGTATAAAGAGAACCTGGCAGTACCTCACGTTTACATGCGATATGATTTGCGGCATGTTCCACATTCCCGTCGCAGGCTCTTAGTGCCAGGCGTGCATCCTGCGCAGTACATCCAAGCTGTAACAAAGTCTCCACCTTTGTGGGGTCTATAGAAAGTTCATTATACAATCTGTTTGCCTGAAAAGAAAATAGAATAGGCAATTAATTCAGTAAAACTTTCACAATACACTTTTTGTATTCAACTTTTATCTTTTGAAAAGAAAAATTATGGCATGGCCAGACCTGTTATCTACCCAAAGACAGGCTAACAATATCAGATGGTTGGGGTCCCTGAATATGAACAAAAGGGCTGCAGTGCTCAGGTAATGTGCTGTGGTATCTTTATTGTTTAAATGGGTACATACACCTGCACAAGGAATTTTTATCTTAACATACACCACACATGTAATGAAAACATATTATGCCCACATATTATGTCTATAGAGAGTGTTTAAAGAGGACCTGTCACCTTGAATAAAGCCTCTAGGAGCTGCTTACTAAAGTAAGCAGCTCCCTAGCCCTACCCCAGTAATAGCAGTGTTAAACTGCAAGCTTTATCGGAACATACCAATAAAGGTAAAGCAAACACTGCACTTCCATAGCCCTCAAACACTGGCCTAAGCTTACAGTGGTCCGGCATATTCATGAGGAGGAGTGACTGCAGCATGAAGCCAGGCATATGGTGTGGGAGGGGCGGTCCGGGGAGAAGCAGAGCAGAGGGGAGCGCCTCGGACTGCCCCCTCATGAATACGCCAGACCGCTGTAAGCTGTTGGTCCGGTGTTCCGATGGCTATGGTAGTGCAGTGTTTGCTAGCTTTATCTGTATGTTCTAATAAAGCTAGCGGTTAAACACTGCTTTTACTGGGGTAGGGCTAGGGAGCTGCTTACTGTACCAAGCAGCTCCTAGAGGCTTTATTTGGGGTGACAGGTCCCCTTTAACATATGAATCCATGTGAACTATTCGGCATGAGTATGACAAGTGTCAAAGGGTCTGATCCTTGAAGTTCAATTTCCTGCCTAGACGTTTGCAATAAGTAAAAACAAGAGAAAACTTATGATCAGAGATGAACGGACCTGATTTTTAAGCTCAGCGTCCTCCTTTAGACAGCTCGGCCTAACCCAGGATGTATTGTGTGATGAGCTGCACAGCAGCTTTACGCCCCTAGCAACTAGGCATGGACACCCTGAACATCAGCAGCAGTCCCCCCACTTTCAGGGGAAGGAGACAAACTGGAGAGCGGTTCCCTTGATGTGAGCATGTATGCGCAGTATCTTACCTCGGACAGTTTCTCTGTCGCCTCTCTGGCTTTACCATTGTGGTAGTGTACTATTCCCTGCAGCAAATAAAGTCTCAGGAACAAAACCTTCTCTCTCCCATAACTTCCCTGCAAAAAATAAAAAGGACACAAGTTAAAGAAACAGTATACATTTCTATAATAGTTTCGTTTTCAGTGTATTGTCTCCTTTTTATTACCTGTAACTCTCATCCAGGAAAGGTAAAACATCAGCAGGCCCTCATGTGCTGCCATAGCGCTTATTATTACAATAGAACACATAATAATGGGAGTCTGGCAGGGCAATGTAGAAACACCCATACAAGTGAGAGGGACTTGCATTAATGTCACTTTTATAAGAGAGAACATTAGAAACTAGCCCTGGAATGATGAGATTTGCCAAACACTAACATGCTTAGTGTTCCAGGCTCCAAACCAAACACAGAGAAGAATCTTGTATATTCTCTCACTTCTAAATAATAATAATGTTGGAAAATAATGAAGTGGACATTATGTAACAAAACAACGTGTACTGATGGGCACCACATCTTTCTACAGGATACTCTCCGAAGACCTCAGACCACTCCATGTAGTGTACTTTCACACTGCTTTCTATCTGTACATTATATATTTTCAAAGGGATTTAGGTATGGCTACATTAAGACCTAGTTTTTAGCATATGTTCCTGGTGAAATTATACTGGCATTTTGCTCAGCAGGAAATACTGGACAAAAATCACAGCAGACTGCACTATATCCTCCTGTTTCCTGTGGGTGATAACAATATGAACTCATGGACACCATTAGAGGCGATGGGGGACTGATGCAAGTGTATGGCATCCATCCCCGAACTCTGCTGAGTGTACAGCATGGATATTTTCCCAGTGATATAACTTCCATACTTCCAAATCACTGGTGCTGATGTTCAATTCTATGTCCGTTGTCAGGGGGAAGGGGCTGAACAAGAGAATATATCTCATTGCATGAGCATACAGTGGGAAACATTGTAGCCCTCTTTTGTAAGAATATTTCAGGAATATATCCTCATAACAATGGGCAACACATTGGCTATCATTGGCTGCTTATTTTCAGAATTATCAACAAGAGGTTTCATAATCCTCACACATATATCTAGACATGTCAAAGCAGGTCACATCTGTATATAAACTGTCAATAGGTAGCAAAACACTACATAGTGGTTGTCAACCCACCTTAATATTGACCAGCCTTTCGTGGTTCTCTCCGTAGCACTTGTTGAAGCACCTCTGGGACATATTGAGCTTAGCGTCTGCATCATCCAGGCAATCTAACTGCCCCAGGCGGAGGTAGCACCACACGATATCAAGCTGCAGGACGGCGTAGTTATCCACTGAATTCAGAAGATCTGTCCCACATTCGCTGGAAGAGGTAAAATCAAGGAGATACAATTTTAGTCAGAGAAAGCAAGAATGTGACTTATGTGATAATAACAGGGAAGTCATAAAATCTGGAGATATTAAGGTGAATCTGAGCCTGGGGGGCAAGGCTGAGGACTGACAAAATGGTATCCTGTGCCTCCAGGATTGCCGTGTTATTCTCTTCACAACTGTTTCACCTAAATATACATCAGCTTTTACTGTGACATATACTCGTATGTGACATATACCGTATATACTCGAGTATAAGCTGACCTGAGTATAAGACGAGACCCCACATTTTAACATAAAAAACTGAAAAAAACCTATTGACTTGAGTATAAGCCGAGGGTAGGAAATGCATTGATCACAGCCCCAGTATATAGCCTGCCGGCCCCCTGTGGCATATAGCCTGCCAGCCCCCTGTGGCATATAGCCTGCCAGCCCCCTGTGGCATATAGCCTGCCAGCCCCCTGTGGCATATAGCCTGCCAGCCCCCTGTGGCATATAGCCTGCCAGCCCCCTGTGGTATATAGCCTGCCAGCCCCCTGTGGTATATAGCCTGCCAGCCCCCTGTGGTATATAGCCTGCCAGCCCCCTGTAGTATATAGTCACCTGCTTGCTGTAGTATATAGTCACCAGCTTCCTGTAGTATATAGTCACCAGCTTCCTGTAGTATATAGTCACCAGCTTCCTGTAGTATATAGTCACCAGCTTCCTGTAGTATATAGTCACCAGCTTCCTGTAGTATATAGTCACCAGCTTCCTGTAGTATATAGTCACCAGCTTCCTGTAGTATATAGTCACTAGCCCCCTGTAGTATAAAGCCTGCCAGCACCTCTATTATATAGCCTGCCAGCCCCCGTAGTATAGTCACCAGCCCCCTGTAGTATATAGTTTGGCAGCCCCCTGTAGTATATAGCCTGCCATCCCCCGGTAGTATATAGCCTGCCAGCCCCCTATAGTATATAGCCTGCCAGCCCCCTATAGTATATAGCCTGCCAGCCCCCTATAGTATATAGCCTGCCAGCCCCCTATAGTATATAGCCTGCCAGCCCCCTATAGTATATAGCCTGCCAGCCCCCTGTAGTATATAGCCTGCCAGCCCCCTGTAGTATATAGCCTGCCAGCCCCCTGTAGTATATAGCCTGCCAGCCCCCTGTAGTATATAGCCTGCCAGCCCCCTGTAGTATATAGCCTGCCAGCCCCCTGTAGTATATAGCCTGCCAGCCCCCTGTAGTATATAGCCTGCCAGCCCCCTGTAGTATATAGCCTGCCAGCCCCCTGTAGTATATAGCCTGCCAGCCCCCTGTAGTATAAAGCCTGCCAGCCCCCTGTAGTATAAAGCCTGACAGCACCTCTAGTATATAGCCTGCCAGTGCCCTGTAGTATATAGCCTGCCGGTCCCCTGTAGTATATAGCCTGCCGGCCCCCTGTAGTATATAGCCTGCCGGTCCCCTGTAGTATAAAGCCTGCCAGCACCTCTAGTATATAGCCTGCCAGCCCCTTGTAGTATATAGCCTGCCGGTCCCTGTAGTATAAAGCCTGCCAGCACCTCTAGTATATAGCCTGCCAGCCCCTTGTAGTATATAGCCTGCCGGCCCCCTGTAATAAATAGTCACCAGCCCCCTGTAGTATAAAGCCTGCCAGCACCTCTAGTATATAGCCTGCCAGTGCCCTGTAGTATACAGCCTGTCAGCCCCCTGTAGTATATAGCCTTCCAGGCCCCTGTAGTATATAGCCTGCCAGCCCCCTGTAGTATATAGCATGCCAGCCCCCTTTAGTATATAGCCTGCCAGCCCCCTGTAGTATATAGCCTGCCAGCCCCCTGTAGTATATAGCCTGCCAGCCCCCTGTAGTATATAGCCTGCCAGCCCCCTGTAGTATATAGCAAGTAATTGCTCACCTAACTCCACCCCTAACCAGCTCCCCACTTCCCCTTTAACCTCATACAATCAGGTTAAAAGTGGTATGGAATGGGGTGACTGGCTGGAGCCAGAAAAGCCAGTTCTTGTAATTGACTACATTTGTAGTCAATTATTGGCAAATTTTAAATATGTAATTATTAAAAATAGTATATCAAAGAACAAAGTAAAATTTGTTATCATATGTTAAGCCTTTCCAGAGATATCGTCATTTAAAGAAGTGCATAGATGAATGCCAAAAATTGACCTGGACATTCAGGAACCAATGACCATATATAAATTATCCACAGCACAGGGTATAACAACCTGATTGGTGAAGGCCTGATTGCTGGGACCCCCATTGATCATGAGAACGGACCCACAGCAATCTGGAGATCCTGTTCTCACCAATAGGTGGAGCAGTGGGTCGAAATTCCAAAAATGGCTCAATAAGCTGATACTGCCCCCAAGTTTAATCCACCCTTTGTCTCACAATAGACCTTTTTCGTTATTAGGGTGCCCAATGTCTTGTATAAACTTTGCTGTTGTATTGCATTACATTGTTGTACTGTAATTGTTGTAGATGTACTGTAGTATGTTGTATTATTTCGTACATCTCTTGTGTCAATATTCCAGAATTGCCTGTGATCTTAATGCACCTTTTGACAAGTCCAGCACCTGTTGACATTTGTCTTGTGAAGTATCTCACATGTTTCAACCTCTGTCCATTTTTTGGCAACTCATTTATATGTCGGTTGCCAACCATTATATGTAACTCCTTGAAAATAGAATCAATAAAAAGAGAATTGAAAGAAAATGTCAAATTAAATCTACCACCAGGATTAAGTAATGTAAACCAAGCACACTTACATGCGGATGTGCCACCCCCCCTGGCAGGAGCTGCTCTTCTTTTAGTTCATTATTCCCTTGTTTTTACGAAAAAGGCTTTAAAAATAATACAAATGAGCCTGGGGGGCTTCGAGCTCCAGTGACAGCTATAGAGCCTAGAGCCCCTTGGCTCAGTATGTCAGTGTGCTTGGTGTACAATCCTTGATGTTGGTGTTAGATTTCCTTTAACTTTTCACAGTCCTGCTGCTACTAACACACACAGATCAACAAGCCTATACCTAGATTTCAGTGGTCACAACTGCTGACAGATTCCCTTTCTATGTAAATTGGCATTTCACATGGTTTTTGCAGGGTAGGTGGGACCACAGGGAGGCATATATGATAAATATGAGACAATAGACCCCATCCAAACCCTTTATTGGATTTTCACCGTCAGAGCTGCTGTTTATCACTACGCGGCAGCCTGCCTCCAACTCAGGGGGACTTAAAATCTTACTGAGAAAAGAACCAGAGAGTGTGTAACATTGTAAACAGATAAGAATGAATCAGCTCTTACCAGAAGTGTTTGTCTGCGTCCAGCAGGAAAGGCAACGCTAAGGCATACTCTGTTCTCTTCAGGAATGCTCGTCCCCTTTCATGATATCCCATAGCCAGCATGAGAGCCTGGGGAGCAGACGTTGTGCAATAAGGTGGTCAGAAATGTTCACTTTGATACAAATGATATGAAAATTGTGCAAACTGAAGCAGAAAAAGAAAAGGGCAAAAACTGCAGAAATGGGAACCTTATGGTGGGATGTATAACCATCAACCAAGACGTCTGCCAGATCTGACACACTGTGAGTAATATCTGCTCACTCTTTCCAATGAGGGAAGTCTGCCAGGAACTTCATTGTATCAAAGTACTACAATAGTGGTGCATAGATGATCAGATATTGCACCGGACGTATAAAATGTGGTAAATAAGGGAAGGGTATACATATGTTCTACAATTGGGGGTCATTTACTAAGTCGTTGCATTGTTCACTTTTGTCGGACTGTTTGTCTTTTTCGTTGATTGCACGACTTGGACAGGTATTTAACAGGTGTGTGCGCTGGGATTTTGGCACAAGCGATCATATTATTTTTGTTGCAGCTGTGCTAGCTTCCATGCAACACAAATCGGTGGGGGCGTGCCGTCGGACGATCCATCTGATTCGGACTGAGCGCAGGATTTCACTTTCAAATTCTGTCGCACGCCATTGCACTCACATGGGGAACTTTGTCAGACCTGAGCGGGGAAGCGACACATGCAGGATATCGGGTGCACGATCTCAGTGAATCGCGGCACAGGTGCATGACCATCGGACAATGCACTTTCGGTGAACTCCACGGGTAAGTAAATGTGCCCCATAAAACGTTATAGGACTCTCTCAGTCCTGACAATCCCAAACGACTCCATAGAAACCAAAGATAAGCATCCTCCTGGATTACAGATCTGTCTTATAATGTAGGGTTGTAGGATTCATCCAAAGTTCAATACTTACTACTACTCCATAGTTCATTAGTGGGAATTTAGAATTTTCAACACACATATGTATGACATTTCCCATCCACAGGAATATTACACAATTTGTTTTTATTTGATTCCACCGTTCCATCCATTGCTATGTTACAGGTTTACCTTTTTCGCAGCTTTAGGCATGTTGATAGAGCGTCCTGTTTGATTTGCAATTTCCAGGTACGGCATGGTGTCTGGATCAGCACTTTCTCCTGTTGAAAGACATTTTATGAGTTATCATCTATCTCACACTTGCTTGAAGCGCATATTATAGTCCTGTGCAGAGTCCACTATTCTGCAGTTTGCTACTGTAGACGGTAAGATGTGTTGCCCCATGCATGTGGAGATACTGTGGCTGTCAATTGTACTGTGGCAATCTACCTGCCTTACACATTGGCTGAATCCACTGATGAGACAATCACCTTACATTTACAGGGGTCTCCCAACGCTCCATTGATAACAGAAATGCGTGAAAGGCGGCAATATGGTGCTCCAGCACATAATTTGTCGCGTTTGGTGTCAGCATTTATCGCTGCTGTTAGTGGCAGGTGTCTTCTGTATAATATGGCAGATACCCTTCCTGTATGGAGAGGACTTAGGTCCTGAAGCCTCTCCATACACCCCAACCAACTGCATGATGTTTAAAGAAATTGAAATGAACATTGACCATAATACAAGGTGAATCAATTCTCTTGCCTCCACCATTCACCAGCAATCAGTGTTCTTGTCCTGGACTGGTGCAGAGAAACTGGCACAACCCATACTACCGGTAGCACATTGGGGATATAAATGAAAACTCTGGAACAGCAGGGGCAATAGAAAGATTTTCAACTTTGTAGGAATCAGTGCAGCGGCAGCTATTAATGGATGTAAGGAGTTGGATGTGGTGCTGAAATGTCCTCTTTATAGGGCCTGTACCAATGGTTTAAGTTATGCCCTATTCACAGAATAGCAAGAAATAAGCTCATCGGTGAGGGTTAAAAATCTGCAGAATGGAGATCCTTATTTCACTATGGGGTGGAGCGGCAGGACAAGCATACGTCCTGCCACCCCATTCAATTGTATGGCAGAGTTTATGGGAGTGCGTGAGAAAGTAAACCGCTGAGCTTGGAAATTTCCAACAATCCTATATAATTGAATGGAGCAGCAGGACACAAGTTCGACCTGCCGCTGCACCCATTAGTGAGAACCTGACCCCTGTTCTCTGGATTGCTGGGGGTTCTCCCTGATCGGCATGTCATCTCCCATCCTGTGGATATGGGATAACTTAAATAGTTGGTACAACCCCTTTAAACAGAGGTTTGCCGCTTGGCAAAGAATGCTCCACATATACCTCACAATGAGAGTGGATCTTGACAGGCAAGGAAATTTTAAATCAGTAACCCAATAGTTTAACTAAGATTTTATAAACACAACAGGCAGATAGTGGCAGCTAACATAAAAAATAAACTACATACACGTATATATTCAAGTAAGAGCCTAATTTACCACAAACAACTGGGAAAACGTATTGACTCGAGGAAGTCTAGGGTGGGAAATGCATTGGTCACAGCCTTTCCCATTAATGAGATGCCCAGCAGCCCCCCTTCCCTTAGTAATCAGATGCCCAACAGCCCCCCACCTTAGTGATGTAATGCTCACCTGCCTCCCCCCAGTAATGTGATGTCCAGCAGCCTCCCCCAGTAATGTAATGTCCAGCAGCCTCCCCCAGTAATGTGATGCCCAGCAGTTTCCCCCAGTAATGTAATACCCAGCAGCCTCCCCAGTAATGTAATACCCAGCAGCCTCCCCAGTAATGTAATGCCCAGCAGCCTTTCCCCAGCAATGTAGTGCCCAGCAGCCTCTCCCCAGCAATGTAATGCCCAGCAGCCTCTCCCCAGCAATGTAATGCCCAGCAGCCTCCCCCAGTAATGTTATGTCCAGCAGCCTCTCCCCAGTAATGTAATGCCCAGCAGCCTTTCCCCAGCAATGTAGTGCCCAGCAGCCTTTCCCCAGCAATGTAATGCCCAGCAGCCTTTCCCCAGCAATGTAATGCCCAGCAGCCTTTCCCCAGCAATGTAATGCCCAGCAGCCTCCCCCAGTAATGTAATGTCCAGCAGCCTCCCCCAGCAATGTAATGCCCAGCAGCCTTTCCCCAGCAATGTAGTGCCCAGCAGCCTCTCCCCAGCAATGTAATGCCCAGCAGCCTCCCCCAGTAATGTTATGTCCAGCAGCCTCTCCCCAGTATTGTTATGTCCAGCAGCCTCCCCTAGTAATGTAATGCCCAGCAGCCTCCCCCAGCAATGTAATGCCCAGCAGCCTCCCCCAGTAATGTTATGTCCAGCAGCCTCTCCCCAGTATTGTTATGTCCAGCAGCCTCCCCTAGTAATGTAATGCCCAGCAGCCTCCTCCAGTAATGTAATGCCCAGCAGCCTCTCCCAGTAATGTAATGTCCAGCAGCCTCCCCCAGTAATGTAATGCCCATCAGTCTCTACCAGTAATGTAATGCCCACCAGGCTCTAGTAATAACGTAATGCCCACCAGGCTCCACCAGTAATGAAATGCCCAGCAGTCTTCCTCAGTAAATAGATACCCAGGAGTCTCCTCTTTAATGAAATGCCCATGCAGCCTTCCCCAGTAATGAAATGTGATGCCCAGCAGCCTCCCCTTTAATGAAAGGGGAAAACATGGTTGAAAAATTCAGAATACTGAAAAAGGTTACAGATACACGAAAGGGGTTTTCCAGGCTACTAATGACCTATGCTCAGTATTTAGGCATCAGAAGCTTTATAGTGGATGCAGCAGCTCATTTGAATTTCATAAAGCCCTATGTAACATGTATTTTCTTTTTATCAGCCCTCAGACTTAGCGTAGTGTTATAGTACTCATGATATACCCTGGTATGTATTGTGACTGTTTTAGTGGCTACTTGTTATTACATGATGAGCTATATATCTCACAACTCTGCATTGTGCGGTTCCTCCATTATCCCTATTGGAAATGTATTCATAAGTTGACAACTGGCTATTATTTAGATTGTGGGAGAGGGAAGTGCAAAAAGCCAGGATAATGACAACATTTCTGTATTGATGCACATACTGCCGAAACATGGGATGGATTGTTTAGTTGTGAAGCTATGTGACCTTACACTACTGTGTACTAGAGATCACTGGGGATGCAGCCTGCAGATGTTTAGTTATTTTCAGCATTGCCCTAAAAAGGATCATGGCATTTATACCATTATATGGTATATATTATATTATCTGTCTCTCTACAGGTAGTCCCCGGGTTACATACTAGATAGGTTCTTTGGGTCTGTTCTTAAGTTGAATTTGTATGTAAGTTGAAACGGCATATTTTATGATTGTAGCTCCAGATGAAAAAAAAAAAATTTGCTCCAGTGACAATTGGATTATCAACAACGCTTCATTACAGACACTTTGGAGCTGATAATTGCAGTCTGGGACTATAGTAACATCCAGAGAGCTTCACCAGAGGTCACAGTGGGCAGTGGGGTCCGTCTTTAAGTAGGGGTCATCTGTAAGTCGGGTGTTCTTAAGTAGGGGACAGCCTGTATATAAGATAGCCATATACCTCTGTCAGCCAGGATCTCCAAGCCCTTTTTTGTCCGCATCATTTTTTTCTTTACACTCTCATCCTTTTGTGCCGCCTCTTCTCTCTCCTTCTCTTCGTTGTGCACTCGCTTTCTTGCTTCTTCCTCGGTGTAACTGAGCTCTAGGACTAAAACCTTGACGTTGTGGCAAACTCCTTGTTCTTGTAGAGTCTTATCTGGAGAAATAAAATGGTGCTATATGCAGCAGGTGCTATGTGGATCAAGAATTAAAGGGGACCTGGCAGCAGATTTGACCCCAATAATCTACTATCCCCCCAGAGTAGGGGAATAAAATGTTTTTTTCTAGAATTCCCTCTTTTAGGCAAAATCTCACCCATTTACCTATAGAAAATCTCCTCTAAAGTCATTTTAAAATGGGCAGCTAGGAGCCATAGTTGCCCAAGATCAGAAAAGTTTTGAGGCTGCAGGGTTAGTGTCACTACAGAGGGCTCAATCTTAAGTTCTACAGTACCTAAAAAAGCGCTTTTGGAGTCATATTAAAGATAAAAATCTCATCTTTCACATCACATCAGGCTTACAGTAAGTCACCGAACCACAAGTCTGATGTGACCTGAATGATCACATTCTTATATTTAATATGACACCAAAAGCACTTTTCTAGGTACTATAGACAGTGATACAGAACCGCTGCCTGTGAGAATCTCAAACATAGAAGTCCTGAGAACAATCTCCATCCGTGATATCCATTTGGAAATGAGATGAGACCCCCTTTATTAAGTCTGTAGGACATAAATCCCCTCTACAAGAACTTATCATGGATGAGATAGCGGCTACACTTGGCATGAAAAATCCTTTTGTCACAGGTTTCAGATGAGAATGTGTGTATGAGATTTATACCACGATGCCCAGCTGGAACACATTGTAGTATTACAATGACATCAACAACTGGCTAATGTGTAATAAACAGCGGGGTGCCGGGAAAATCAGCCTCCAATTTGAAAAACATGAATATTTTATTTTGAACACAGCTGTCAGGCAACTAAACAAAGACAGATGATGGGATACATGCAGCGATGGCTACAGGAAAGAGAGAGGATTGTGTATTTAAAGAACATCTAGCATCTGATTCAGCATCAGATGGTAGTAGATTATCACTCACCTCCCCTGTCGTGTGGTGCTGGAATCTGCTTTTTATATTAGGTGGAATGGCCACATTTTTAATTAAAATACTTTTATTTGGTATTCCAATTAACCTGAGGTTCTCTGCAGAGCACCTCTCAATGCTGCCTGGATTTAAAGGGGTTTGCCCACTAAAGACAGTTTTCAAATTTTAATCCCCTAGTGATGTGCGGATCATGAAGTGTATGCTAACAAAGTTTCCGCCCACACTCTGGAATCTTACACTGAGCAGCATAGGGAGAGATAAGAGTTAAAACAGGAATAAACACTGAGTAAAACTGTAAAATAAGAGGTTAAAAGTGATCTTTATTGTGTAAAAATCACTAGGGGATTAACATTCTTTCTGGTTACCCTGTATAATAAAAACAGCAGTATCTTACCGCTATTACAATGGGGTCCGGTGGGTACCGCTTTTCTGCTAATAAGTATAGTAATACATGACAGAATTCCCTCTATGGGACACTTTTGATTACTTAATCTTTAAAAGCAAATGCAGAGTTGCTGCTGTGCTATGAGATTATGTGCTGACAATGTGCTTATATTATCAGGATAAAGGGTTCATCTACACCTTCATTTAGCTTCTTAACATTCTACAAGTACATAGAAAAGAGATTATGAGAACCATGAGATGGATTAAAAAAACAAATGCCACACTCAGCTCTGCTCACTCACCTAATTAAAAAAAACTGTTAGCTTTGCTATAAAGACCTTATCTTGCCTGTAATTAGTAGAGTAAGTATCTGCACGATACTGCTTGCCAGCAGTTTCTGAGCTGGTTTTGTAATGCAGGGGGGAGGGGCAGGAGGCAGAGAGCACTGCAGTGTGCAGACAAGAAAAGCTATTCATGAGAAGCAATTCGACCATAGTCAGAAGATTTATGCTCGGATCCAGGGACAAACAAAATTGTAAATAACAGGATTGATACAAACAGGTTGGGATTAGATCTGTAAAATGCAATATTAATGTTAAAAACCATTAATTAAAGAATGTGTTATTTTGTTATCATGATTATATTAAAGAATCATGTCTTCGTGAGAATATTCATTTAACTTATTCACTACTCTGGTCCTGCTATGTCTGGCCTACACATCTGCAAATTTTGCGCTCACTGCTACTTAGGCAGCTTAGTTGGCCGTCGTGACGCGCATGTGTGAGATTTGCAAAGAGCCAGTAATGTCACCAGTTCTCCAAAGATACTGCAGGCAGGAGGAACAGGGTCGGAAGAGTGAATAAATTATATCCGGGCAGCTCCGAAAGGTGTTCTGCAGAGCACTTCATGCCAATTTATATACCAAATAAAAAAACTGTTTTACTGAAAAATGCAGCCGTTCCAGCTAATACAAAAAACAGATTCCAGTACAACTGCCTTTTGAGCAGTTGTAACTCTGGCCTCCCGGTCATTAACATATGGATGTGATAGTCATGTAACCTACTTATAAATAGGATTAAATGAGCTGTTTGACCCTTTATAAGGCCTATAAGTGACCAACTTGTCAAAATCTCAGAATTTATAACTCCATCCATGTGCTTTCTGTTCACCCTCTATACTAGAAACAGCAATATCTTACCGCTCTTACCATGGGGTCAGGTGGGTTCCGTTTTTGTGTTGATAAGTACAGCGTTACATGACAGAATTCCTTCTATGGGACACTATTCATTACTTAATCTTTTAAAGCAAATGCAGAATTGCCATCTTGTGGTCAAAGTACAGATAGCAGTGCATCATTCCTTCATCCATGTAACACATACAAGCTCAAAATCTAGCCTAACACAGGGCACTCCAACTACAAGGCCTTATGTGTAGTTTATATGTGACCCCAGAGATGGTTTGTTGCTTAAGGCTCAAATAATGGGGGATATGTGTTTACATAGTTTAATATATACAATGACAGGTTAGAATAAGCTTAGTCTGCTACAGTATTTAATATAAGTTATAGCCAAGGTTTCCTGCATTACTAAGGCTGCGAGTCCTGCTAGTGCTTAGGGCTGTGCTTCACCTTGAAGGGATTTCTGTACTAAGCTGCTCCACCGTCCACCCATCCATTATGCTTTAAAGGGTTTCCATAAAGACAAGCCCTGCCATGGACTACTAAGGCATACTAGCGCCACAAAGTTGGGTTTCTTACTTAGGGAACCCTTCTACAAGGCAGAACAGAAAGCTGATGCAGTACCAGGTATTACAAGGATGGCCCTTTATATGACATTTCTCCAAGAGTCACGCTAAAAGCATTTAAAAGCTAATATAACCCCTGGCAGGATTCATGGCTACATGTGTTACTCTTATTTTTAGACAACCTTCCCTCCAGGGCTACACAGCAGAATAGTTACAAGAAGGTCATGCAAACTTACCAGTCTCAAGCTGCTTCCTGTTAACAAATATCTTTAGGTGACTTTCTTCTAGTCCATATTGTTGGGCAATTCTAAATCAAGGTAAAAAAAAAAAAAAAATAGTACGGATGAGTCAAAACTTTGAAAACTTCAACAGGCACACCTATATTATATATATATATATATATATGGATTTATGCACTGTAACTAGTCAAAACCAGCCAAAAGTACCAAAACTGGGTCCATAAGACCTATATACTGTCTGTATCAATTCCTTGCGGTTTTCAAGATCTCTGCTTGCTGTCAATCCATAGAAAGCTTCTATGTTACTTCCTGTTGACAGAAATCTAACCATGATTACACAGGTGCGAGGCTCTCAATAACACACATTACTTTCTATGTTACTACGAGCCGTGCACCTCTGACCATGGTCAGATTTCTGTTCACTGGAAGAAACATAGAAGCTTTCTATAGAATGACAGCAAGCAGAGATCTAGAAAACCGCGAGGAATCGATACACAAAGTATATTGGAAAATTGTATACAAGCAATGACATTAATTTGTTGAAATGGGAACACCCCTTTAAGCCCAATCTCTTGGGCTTAAATCTCTTGACAGCAAGCATTTAGGGACGTTAGTGGTCAGACCCACCCCCAGCAGTATATGGGACCCTGTTCCTTGGTTCCCCCAGAGCTAGTGATGGTTTGAATGGAGTTGGTTGAATGCAGTGCTCATTATTTCTCTAGTACCATGGATTTCGAATGAAGAAGATATTGGGACTCATTTACCAAGGGCCCGTCGGTTTCCCGACGATTTCCGTTTTGCACCAAATTGCCCCGGGATTTTGACGCACCCGATCGGATTGTGCCGCATTGGCGCCGGGTTTCACGCGACACAAATCGGGGGGCTTAGGGTGGCATGTCCGACGGATTCGGACAACGAGTAGGATTTAATATTCAAATTGTGTCGCAAGACACACGCTTACAAGCACCGGGAAGAGGTAGGTGAACTCCGGCGGCCCTCGGCGCAGAAGCGACAGATTCAGGAACTCGGGGGCATGAGCTTCGTGAATCGCGGCAGACCCGAATCCTCGTTTAACAACGCACCGCGGGATCGCGACCGGACCGGGTAAGTAAATCTGCCCCTGTGTTTGCAAACTGCATCTAGTTGTGGCCTTCTGGCCGTGGGGATTAGAGGACAAGGGTCACCTACTCTTATCTCCCATTAATCCAGAAAAAAAGGTGATAAAGGCTTCTGTTCCATATGAATATCTGTTCCACTGATTCAAAACATTTCAGATCATGTCGGTATAACTGGACATGTTATGTGTGTGTGCGGTGTGTAACATCACTGATGCACATAATAATCAGGTAGCGCTGTACTCACTGGCATTTCAACTCCTTCCCTGTGATATTTAGAGATGTTTCCAAGAAGTTTTTGGATCCCTTTAAAAATACAACACAAATTTGTTAAACAGAAACCCTACTTAATGATGTGTTCATGAAAATAAATGCAAGAGAAGCAAAATGTGGATTTGGGGCTTTTAATTCTTAACTTTATTGATGAGCTAAATGATTAAATCTATTCTTTAGAATTGTTGTTATCATTTTGCTATTGAGCCTCTCAATGCATTAGGGTTGCAAGGTTGTCCCTTCTGGTGCACACAATTTTCTTCTTTTAGTGCAGTCCTGTACTGATCCTTTACACAATGACTTACATTCCCTTCTGAAACAAAGTCTACAAAGAAAGGTATGGCCACGCACCGGGTGCTCCTATGCATAAAGCTACCAATTTCATTTTGGTATTTCTTTGAAATAAAAGATGACTCTAAAAACAGGAAGGTTAATAAAGTGCCCCACACAAACTTTAAAGGGGTCGTCTCAGATGGGGACTTATAGAACAAAATAAAGCCCTGAAGAATAAGAACCAATACTCACCTCTCTCCATCTACCGTCTATCTATGTTTGTATATAGTGACTCAGCTGTGCCTCTGGCTGCAGCGTATATTGTGCTGTGCGTCATCTCTGAGTCTCTGTATACAGAGACCGGACATGATGGATGGTGCGGCGCTGGATAAAGGTGAGTACTGGCAGTCTCCAGGATAAAGGTTACGTACAGGATAGGTTCTGTAGGTTTTTTGCTCAAGTTGAATTTGTATGTAAATCGGAACTGTATATTTCATAATTGTAATCCCAGCCAAAAAATTTTTTGGTCTCTGTGACAATTGTTGTTGCCCATATGAAAATCTATGTAACCAAATATGTTTTTACATTTTTCAAATTAAAGAAAACCTTTCCCTCATGTCAAGATCACATTCCCCAGTAACAAACGCCTCTTTGCCTGTTTGTGAGAGGGGAAATTAATAACTAATAATAATTAAACGTAAATATATAAATAATAATAATAGAAAAAAAACAAAAAAAACCCCCAAAAATATAAATCATATACAAAGTAATTTCTCTGTAGATGTCGACCTCTATACAGTAAGAATATTGCACATATAACCTCCCTTCTATGAGATTTATAAGGCACTTACACTGTATAGTACATAATATATTCAGTGACTTGAAATGTTATTGTCCTGGTAATAAAGACATAAAAATAATGGGATGATCTTGTATATGTCATAACTCTCAGCTATGTGCACATAAATATACAATCTGGCTTATCATATAAAATGAGATGATCTGCATCTTATTTGCATATTTGCCTCTCCGAGATCAGACAGTTACAGACGGACCCCTCTGCCCCCTGTGACCTCTGGTGAAGATCTCTGAATGTTACTTTACTCCCAGGCTGCAATGATCAGCTGTAAGGTGTCTGTAATGAAGCTTTATTGATTATCCTTGTTCCTATGACAGAACAAAATTTTGAAAATCCACTGGTGTCACAGGGACAGGGAGTTACCTTTCTAAAATATAGGACTGCCATACGGCTATAGAAATCCTATTTGCACACACCCCGTGCAGAAAGGACATTTGCTGCATAAACGTCATGTATATTTTAGAAGGAAGGAGGCCATGGATAACAAATACAAGTAGATTACCACAGTCACAGTGCCTGGATCTATGAGTAAGTGTCCCTGGTTTATCATGATGGATTTTCTTTAAGAACAAACCTAAAGAACAGATCTTTTTACATAACCCGGGACCTGCTTATATACACATCCTGATAGACTGTAAGCTCTTGTGAGCAAGGCCCTCACTCCTATTGTTCCATATGACTGTTTGTTGTAATATTATATTTGTATATGTTCCCTATGATTTGCTAAGTGCTACGGAATTTGATGGCGCTATATAAATAAAGATTATTATTATTATACATTTTGGCTTGGCTCAAGGTGAACCTGTCAGCAAAGCTGTGGTTATTAAATCCCTGGTATGATCTTGTATGATTTGTAGATATTCACTATATAAAACCTTGGGAGATATTATATTAGCACCACATAAGATGGGTAGCACAGTAGTAGCAACTACTCACGGCCTCCTCAGTGTTAGCATACCCACTCTACTCAGCAGAGCTAGAACTGATCTCATAGCCTATTGCCGCATATAAAATATACATAAAGTGTAACAATCATATATACAGGATTATTCATGTCCAACCAACTAAATCTAGATTAGGTCAATGTAGAAAATGTTATGTTAAATGAAGTCTTTCAACAGTTGTGACCATACAGTGCTGAGGTATTGGTCCTGGAGATCTGTGTAACTGTAGCTTTGCATATGTTGTTAGTAGCAGCAAGACTGTGAAAAATGATTACATTTTTTGGGCTTGTAGCTGCACTTGGGATGTGTCCTGCATTCAAACTGCTCCCCAGCACCTCCCTCTGCTGTAATATTTGACCATAAGTCTTGTACACCTCTTACTCAGAGCAGATAAGAGGACTGAGTGCAACAACGATTTTGGAATAGGAATTTTTCACAATCCTGCTGCTACCAACAACACACAGAAAGGTGTGCTTATACATATTTCCCACCCCTGACTCACCACACACTGAGCCAGGTTATCTGAAATAAAGTTTTATAAAGTAGTGTCAGTATTCAGAATGCTAACAAAGACATTTTTAAAATCAGCATAGAAAAGGCTATTGGAACCTGTCACCAGCTAGAAATGACATTCCTGGTGACGGGTTCACTTTAAATGGGTTTCCCAGGTTGTAGATGTTGATGACTTATCATTGGAAAAGTTATTTTGCGAAATACTTTCTTACTTTATTCAGTTTGCGAGGTAAGAATATTTGTAAAGACGCCAAACCCTTTGCTTTAAAAGCTTCATTTCCAATACCACGTTGTATTGCAGAGCAGCGGATTTCTTCTAATGCGCTGGCAATATCTTCCACGCTGTATTTTAGCTTTTCACTATATTTCTGTGACAGATTCTGAAAAAAGGAAAACACAGAATGGGTAGTTATGAATATTGCTGGTATTATAGATCTACAAAGTCTATATCTACAGTTGACCACTGGATAGAGGTAAAGCCGGTTACATATTAACGCAAGTATATAGCTTGGTTAGTAAAACATGGTAACCTCTAGAATCGTGTAAAACACCAAAGCCTAGGGCTATGAATAGTAATTATGACCTGAGTGAAGTTGGCCCCCCCACCTTCTTCAAATCAAGCAAAATTGGTGTCAAACGTTTGTGCTACATTTGTGCTAGTTTGTGCAGCCAAAATTTTTGTTTGTGCCTCTATCGTTTTTAAGATATTGATATCATCAGAGGTCAACCAGCCCCCCCGCATTGCCGAAACCAAACCGGTGCCGAACAATTTGCTACGTTTGTGCTGCTCAAATTTGTGCTGCTTTTGTTTTGAATAAATGAACAAAAAATTAAAGGTCAAAAGTTCATCCAGCCCCCCCACATTAACCGAATCAAACAAAACTGCTGTCAAACGTTTGTGCAGCAGAAAATTTTGTTTGTGCCGCTATCATTTTTAAGGTATGTTCAGGTGTTTACATAGGTTAAAGGTGGTTAGGAACTAGTGACACATCCCTGGTTTGATCACCAGGGGGAGCTAGCAAACACATTGTACTTTGGAAGAAATGAACTCTGATGACCTCTGGAAAAAAGTATGAATATATTAAAAATGATAGCTGCACAAACGAAAATTTTTGCTGCACAAACCAGCACAAACGTAGCACTAACATTTGACACCAGTTTTGTTTGATTCGGTTAATGTGGGGGGGCTTCTTGAACTTTTGACCTTTAATTTTTTGTTCATATATTCAAAACAAAAGCAGCACAAACAAAAATTTGAGCAGCACAAACCAGCACAAATGTAGCAAAATTGTTCGGCACCAGTTTGGTTTGGGCAATGTGGGGGGGGCTGGTTGACCTCTGATGACCTCTAGAAACTTTCATTAATATCTTAAAAACGATAGTGGCACAAATTAAAATTTTTGCTGCACAAACCAGCACATACGTATCACAAACGTTTGACACCAATTTTGTTTGATTTGAACAAGGTGGGGGGGCCAACTTCACTCAGGTGTAATTATGAGCCTATTTTGTCCACACAGGAAGGGAATGGGCCCAGGGCATAAAACACATAATTCTTATATGGTAGAATAATACTTTATTAAATTCAACATACGATAGACATAACGAATAATTATAATTGATACTGGTTAAAAATGTACAAACACAGATGGTGGTGCGCAGACAAGGGAGTAACACCACTTAGACACAAAGGGAAAACCATGCGTTGTATATTATCTAAGACTCAGGCAAATTTAAAAAGATATGTGCCACTGTAAACATAAGATAATGTTATTGCATGTAACCCCCAGACGAAGGGTCATTTGAGCCGAAACCCGCGTCGGGGCTGGAGTCACCCAGGACCTGGGAACCTGCAATTTGACTATGGGTAAGAGAAGCTGTTTACCTTAAATACTCGGGGCAAGTGCAATATAACCATATACATGCAATAACAGGCCGAGGTAACTTCTAGACCCTTGTTGTACTATTATGCTCTGCTATCAAGCAGAGCCCGTGCCAGAAGATGTGGGTGTCCACGGGTGAGCTCTTGTTCAAGCCAACCTTTGAAAAAAACTAAATAAAGTTTTAAAACTCAAAATGAAGTTTTCTTAAATGATAAAAAAATAAAACATATAACAAACTGTACAATAAATAGGAAACATTATTAATCCTACTTGGTGAAGACGGTAAAAAAAAAAAAAATGTTATTTTTCCTCAAATTCCTTCACAAAAATGTTCTAAAAAGTCATCAAAAAAGTTATGTGCACCACAATACTACTACCATTGAGTAGAACAACTTATCACGCAAAAAAATAAGCCCTGAATCTGCTCTGTCATGAGATTTTCTCTTGATTAGTTTCTCCTCAATAAAATTGTAAAAGTACGGTACACAAAAAACTACATAATTGGAGGTATCACTATAATTGTAGTTATCTATCGCATATAGATAAAGTGGGGTATTTTTCATACGCCAGCACATGATAGGCCCACCGCTGCTCTTGGGCAGCCAGATAAATCAAGAGGCTCCGGCCTCTTGATGTATTCGGCAGGGTCCTACGCAGCGTTTATCTCTACTCCAGGCTCTGCCACACATGTGAATATTCCCATTCCCGGTCGGCTGCCCCCTCCACACGGCTGGCCACGCCCCCTTCATGCCCCAATTGCATGAAGGTGGCGGATTGGGGAAAATGATCACAAGTGCTAGCAATAAGCTAGCTAGCTTACATTGCGCACTGACGTGGAGCAGAGGTCCTGATAAATATCCCCCAACATATTATTTGTTTGGCAAAATGAATGGCCCAAAAAAAAAATCCAAAACCAGAACTGATGATTTTTTTTTTTTCTCCACACATTCGAGAGTAAATAACCTGTCATCAATAAGCTAAACACCCACTAAAATAAAGAATTTTTAAAGTGCATCTAATCTTGCAGAAAATAAGCCTTCATATGCCCCAAAAAAGATTCCATAGCCTTTAAAAAGTGACAATGTAAATCTGCTCTTGGCGCGCCTTCCCTTTAATGTCCTGAGGTGTGCCCATACTGCAGTTTACCACCACATATGGGGTATTATTATACCCGGGAGAAATTGGGTAACAAACTTTGTGGAGCGTTTTGGTATTTTATCCACTGACAATGTGTATTTTTAAAAAAAAATACATTAATTTGGCCAAAAAATGTTAAAATTTAATCTAAATTTTTTAAATCCCTGTGAAACTATTTAAGGGTTAACAAATTCCATAATAGTTGTTTTACGTAGGGTTAGGGGTGTAGTTTCTAAAATGGGTTAATTTATGGGGTTTTACTATTATTTAGGCCTCTCAAAGTGACGTGAAAGCTGAGCAGGTCCATCAAAAGTATTTTTATGAAATGTAAAAAAACAAACAAATCGCATATAACGTTCAAAGCCTCATAACATTCTACAAAAAAGAGAGAACGTATAAAAAAACCATGTCAGCATAAAGCAAACCTTTGGGAAATGTTACTTAAAGGGGTATTCTCATCCTGGGTATTCACAATCAGTTTGATAAATCTTCCATATATAAACATTTCTTCCATTAGATGTTGTCACGAACCCGACTCACCGGAGTTCACACACTGGGATAACTACTCTATGGAGTCCCAGAATTTAGCCCTTAAGCTCCGCCCACTTCCACAAAATGGCGTCCTTACGCTAAATTTACTCCACAGAATCCACACTGCCACCACCCACGAGTTACTTATGCAAAGAAGGCCGTAGGCACCTCAACCACACAGACAATGCACCCTGATGATAACTCAGCACATGCACTCACTACTTACACTATATTACAATTATAACTCACACAGAACATGCAATCGCTTACTACATGGACTATGCTAATAATGACCTCTGGTAACGTGATTCCCTTTAGAGACTCAGATTCTTTAAGGCTACAAGCAGAGGCTTATTAAAAAGTTTTAATTTACATAAAAATGCAGTACACTCAAAGAATTAAATTGTCAGATAAAATGAAAAAAGGATTAAAAACAATACACATACAATACTTACAAACAGTTATGGAAGTAGAAACAAAAAATTCTTGCTAGTGGAATAGGAAGAAATTCTTTGGCCCGAGGACAGGGCATAAGCATCGATCCAGCCTTCTATTGTGATAGAATCCTCAGTCTGAACACTACTATGTGGCTGCTTCATTAATTTAAGCCTAGGTGATTTTTGACCCCCACCCCTGGCTGTGATGTCACTGTGAGGGGGATTTTTCTATCCCCCTCCCATCAGTGAGATACTTTTTGGGTCTGGGTTTTTATCAGAACCCCATAACTTTTGATTGGGAGATGGCACAATTGTGCCATGGCTTCCAACCAAACGGGCATGTTATTCCCATTAACCCCATACCAAACTCGGGGTGTCTTAGCCTAATATCAGGGGTGTTCTGCTATTGACTGCCTTCCATTGCAGCTAATGTTCTGATTTTCGGACCAGGAGTGTGTCTAGACCCCATAACTGTCCTGTGTAACTTGGGACCTATAATTATGAATTATGTCCCAGTTAAGGGCAGCTATGATATTCCCCTTTGTCTGAATTTGGAGGGAAAAACATGCAGTCTCTGGCTTCTTTTCATCCCCCACTAACTAGACTACTCTGGCCGAGAGGTGTTAATTTTACCACTTAGGAAGACCATGCTTCTCTGATCAAGCATAGACTCCCTGGGGTTTTATAACCACCCTGCCAGGCTCATCTTCTGGCTGATCTTAAACAAATAGAGCCTAATGATTTATAACAGGCAGAATGAAACAACACAAAGAAAGAATAAAAAAAATATATATATATATATACAACAAACAAACTGTGTAGGAGTAATATTATTATCACACCTCCCTCCAGAGATATGGCATGGGATTTTGATATTCTAATCAATATCCCAAGCCATTGTCCGCCGGCTCTCCCTGCCGTGACAACCCGTCCGCATTCCCATGTTCACTGTCCTTCTTGTGTTGAATGGTAAAGTCATATTGCTGTAGGCCTAGACTCCATCTCAGCAGCTTTCCGTTATCCCCAGATACCCGGTGAAGCCAACTGAGAGGGTTGTGGTCCGTTACCACGGTGAACTTTCGGCCATATAAGTAGGGCTGTAGTTTCTGTAGGGCCCACACAATGGCAAGGCATTCTTTTTCTATGGTGGCATAGGCCACCTCCCTGGGTAAGAGTTTCCTGCTTAGGTATAGGATGGGGTGCTCATCTCCCTCTGGGTTGACCTGGCTGAGTACCGCACCCAAGCCATAGGCGCTGGCGTCAGTCTGGACTACGAACTTGCGGCTGAAATCTGGACTCTGTAAGACTGGAGAGCTAGTCAGAGCCAATTTCAGAGCCGCCATGGACCGCTCACAATCGTCAGTCCAGCTGACTACCTGTGGTAGTTTCTTCTTTGTGAGGTCTGTGAGGGGCTTGGCCAGGGTACTGTAGTTAGGGACGAACTTACGGTAGTACCCAGCTGTTCCTAGAAATGACATCACCTGTTTCTTCGTTTTGGGGGTAGGCCAATTTGCAATGGCCTCTACTTTCCCTGGCTCGGGCTTAAGTGTCCCCCCACCTACCAGGTGTCCTAGGTATTGCACCTCAGACATGCCTATCTGACACTTCCCAGGCTTGATGGTGAGACCGGCTTCCCGGAGGCGCTTGAGCACCTGTGACAGGTGTGTCAAGTGCTCCTCCCAAGTCTGGCTAAACACTGCAATATCATCCAGGTATGCCACAGCAAACCCTTCAGACTTACTTAGCAGTTTGTTCACCAAGCGCTGGAATGTGGCAGGGGCATTCTTCATGCCAAAGGGCATGACTTTAAACTCATATAGTCCAAAGGGGGTGATGAAGGCGGACTTTTCCTGCGCCTCCACTGTCATGGGAATCTGCCAATACCCCCTACTTAAATCCATGATGGTGATATACTGGGCGCTGGCGAGTTGATCCAAAAGCTCATCTATGCGGGGCATTGGGTAAGCGTCAAAAACCGTGATGCTGTTCAGCTTCCTGTAGTCCACACAGAAGCGTGTGGTCTTGTCCTTTTTGGGGACAAGCACCACAGGTGATGCCCACGCACTTTGAGACTCTTGGATCACCCCCAGTCCCAGCATTTCCTCCACCTCCCTCTTAATGTCAGCCCTTACTTCTGTAGAAACCCGATATGCACCCTGTCTGACTGGTGGGTGTTCCCCCGTGTCTACGTGATGAGAGGCTAGTGGGGTTTTTCCTGGTTTACCGGTGAAAATGTCAAGGTATGGGTTGAGTGTCTCTCTCAGCTGGGATTTCTGAGATCCAGACAGCTGGGCGCTGACTATGGCATCCTCAATGGACCCTCCCTCCTGTGCGGATGCCACTAAGTCAGGCAAGGCCTCCCTTTCTCCCTCCTCTGGTATACTGCAAACTGGCAGGACGCACGTATCCCTATCATGATGAGCCTTGATCATGTTGACATGAAAAACCTTGTGCTTCTTGCGGACATGGTCGATCGTGACTACATAGTTCACGTCATTTAGGCGTTGATGAATGGGATATGGGCCTTCCCACGCAGCTTGGAGTTTGTTTTGAGTAGTGGGGATCAGGACCCACACCTTCTGGCCCACCTCATACACTCTCTCCCTGGCGTTCCTGTCATACCACCGTTTCTGGTCGGCCTGGGCTTGAGTCAGGTTCTCCTGCACCATCCCTGTCAATGCCTGCAGTCTGTCCCTGAACTTCAGAACATAGTCAACTACAGAGACCTCTGGTGACCCTAATTCTCCCTCCCATGACTCCTTCATGAGATCTAGTGGGCCACGTACCTTCCTGCCATAGAGAAGCTCAAAGGGAGAGAATCCAGTCGATGCCTGCGGTACCTCTCTGTAAGCGAATAGCAGGTGTGGTAGATAACGATCCCAGTCCTTCCCATGGGTATCCGCAAACGTCCGGAGCATCTGTTTGAGGGTCCCATTAAACCGCTCGCAGAGTCCATTGGTCTGCGGGTGATAAGGACTGGCTACCAAGTGCTGCACCTGTATTTTCTTACAGAGGCACTGCATAAGGTGAGACATAAACTGGGTCCCCTGATCTGTGAGCATCTCTCTGGGGAACCCTACACGAGAGAATATAGTGAGGAGCGCATCTGCCACCTTGTCAGCCCGGATGGATGACAATGCCACGGCCTCTGGGTAACGTGTGGCATAATCCACAACCGCCAGGATGAAGCGTTTACCTGAGCTGCTGGTGACATTCACAGGGCCTACAATGTCAACAGCAATTCTCTGGAAAGGCTCCTCAATTATGGGTAAAGGGATGAGGGGTGCTCGCTGGACCTGGCCGGCCTTCCCCACCCTTTGACATACTATACAGGAACGGCAATATTCCGCCACATCATTCCCCATATTGGGCCAATAGAAATTCAGCTTCAGTCGACTTTTGGTTTTACTTATCCCCAGATGGCCTGCTAGTGGTATCTCGTGGGCAACTCTCAAAAGCTGCTCCCGGAAAGGGCGAGGTACCACCAGTTGCCTATCAAGGGATACATCCTGCTGGGGGTCAGTGTGAAGGCTCTGTCTATACAGCCTACCCTGGTCCCATGTAATACATTCCTTGTCCCCCTCCTCAGGGGTCTGACCAGCCCTCTCACGTAGCTTGTGTAGACTCTCATCTGAGTGCAGGGCGTCCAGAAACTGGCGACGCTCTGAATCTGTACTGGTTAATAGTTTAACCCTTTGACTGGTCTCAGCCACTGGTGACAGGCTGTCAGTCTGCTCCTGTTCCTCTGTAACCCGGACAGCAGGAGGTTCAGGACTCAGGCAACGGTGAGCTTCCTGAAGACTCCGACTGCGAGTTACAGCGGACACGGACACACCACACTCCAGTTTTTGGCACAGAGCTGTGGGTGTTAACATACTACCACTCTTAGCCACATTATTAACACAGTTAAACTCTACATCATTACTATGTTCACATTCATGGTCTATGGCATTAAAAGCTAGGTTAGAAACAGGTAAATGGTTACTACACATTTCAACAATATCACATGATGCATCATCGTCACAGTCCACAGTAGGCATGGTCCCAACAATATCAGATGTTAACTCACGTGGGGCACCAGGGATGCCTGTGTCCTCATTGGCATCCTGGATTACATATCTAGAGACCAGACGCCCCAGGTCGGTCCCCAGCAACACATTGGTGGGAATTTTATCCGTTACACCCACGTCTGTCATCCCTCTCCCCGCCCCCCAATCCAGGTACACCCGGGCCATGGGCAATGCAGGGGTGAGGCCTCCAACTCCAGCAACTGTAAGAGTCCGTCCTGGGATGAGATCCTCCGGCTTGACAAGTGAGGGGTGCACAAGGGTCATCTCTGCACCAGTGTCCCTCAACCCCATTGTGACATTGTCACCCACAGTAACCTCCTGCAGGTTGTCACCAACCACCCGCTTACTCCCACCCACAAACAAAACAGATGGTGAAGACGATGTTGGTTTGGGCAAAGGGGTGGTCTTCCTCTTCTCTGGGCATGTAATGCTGATGTGCCCCGATCGGTTGCAAACAAAACACCTGCGTCGGTCTCCCGCTGGCTTAAATGACGAAGAAGGGGATGCCCCAGAAGCTTTGTGGGAAACTGTAGAAGAGTTAACAGGGGGCTTACCCCCCTTCCATCCTGCAGCTGCAGGTTTCCGTGCCTCGGGTACTCTGCTGGCAGCAAACACATCTGCCAGCTGGGCAGCCTTTTCCAACGATTTTGGCTCCCGTTCTCGTATGAACTGTCGCACCTCCGCTGTACAGGTGTGAATAAATTGGTCCATGGCGATCAGGTCATCCATCTCCTCTAGAGTGGTCACACCCCATCCTCTGGACCATTGTTTCACCAGGTTTAGCAGTTTCCTGGCAAACTCGGCATAGCTATCCGTATCTGTCCGCCTGACAGTACGGAAACGCTCCCTGTATACCTCTGGAGTGAGGTTAAAACGCTGTATCAGAGCCCTTTTGATAGCCTCATAATCGTGCTCCACAGAGGCAGGTAAGGCTACAAACGCCTCCAGTGCTTTGCCTTTAAGTCCAGGGGTAAGGTATCGGGCCCATTCAGCAGGCGGCAGTTGAAATTGCCTGCAGACCCTCTCAAATCCTTGCAAAAAGACATCCAGGTCCCCATCATTCTCCAGGACAGGAAAACGATCCAGGCGGGGCCTAAAAGAAACACTGTCCATCGACTCACTCTGTGCTGATGGTGAAGCTCTTTGCTGTTGTTGGAGCTGTATCTGGGCCATCTGCAGCTCATGCTCCCGCTCTGCTTTGCGCTGCTGGGCTGCTTCTCGGGCAGCTTCTCGGGCTGCCTGTCTCTCCAGTTGTTGCATATACAGCTGCATCCTAAGGCTAGGATCACAGTCACCGATCTGCTGGAGAATTAGAGAAAAAGAAGTGTCCATACCGCTGGCGCTGCCATGCCCAGCCGGTTGCTGCAGGACATCTCCTATCGGTTCCTCTGAGGCTGGAGGTCCCTGGTCCGGTTCTGCAGAAGGATGGGACTGCAAATCAAACGCCACCAGCGTTTGAATTATCTCCGCCTTGTTCTGGCCCGTTGTTATTAGCCCTCTCTCCGCACAGAGAGTCAGCAGATCAGCCTTGGATCTGTTTCTGTATACCTCTGCCATCTTAGCAGTGGTCTCACTAAGCAAACAAAAGATAGAAAAGAAAAGAGGGGGAGGGGAACTGTTTTGTACGTATGTATATTGACTGACAAGTTTTGAGTGCACTGAGTCACTTGCTTGTGGACTGTAGTATTAGGAATACTTCAGCCCTTAAGTGAAAGGGTTAATTGCTTAAACCAAACACTTAAAGCCTTAACAGTGTAATAAAAAATTATACACTATCCCACCGCTATGCCACCAATCTGTCACGACCCGACTCACCGGAGTTCACACACGGGGATAACTACTCTATGGAGTCCCAGAATTTAGCCCTTAAGCTCCGCCCACTTCCACAAAATGGCGTCCTTACGCTAAATTTACTCCACAGAATCCACACTGCCACCACCCACGAGTTACTTATGCAAAGAAGGCCGTAGGCACCTCAACCACACAGACAATGCACCCTGATGATAACTCAGCACATGCACTCACTACTTACACGATATTACAATTATAACTCACACAGAACATGCAATCGCTTACTACATGGACTATGCTAATAATGACCTCTGGTAACGTGATTCCCTTTAGAGACTCAGATTCTTTAAGGCTACAAGCAGAGGCTTATTAAAAAGTTTTAATTTACATAAAAATGCAGTACACTCAAAGAATTAAATTGTCAGATAAAATGAAAAAAGGATTAAAAACAATACACATACAATACTTACAAACAGTTATGGAAGTAGAAACAAAAAATTCTTGCTAGTGGAATAGGAAGAAATTCTTTGGCCCGAGGACAGGGCATAAGCATCGATCCAGCCTTCTATTGTGATAGAATCCTCAGTCTGAACACTACTATGTGGCTGCTTCATTAATTTAAGCCCAGGTGATTTTTGACCCCCACCCCTGGCTGTGATGTCACTGTGAGGGGGATTTTTCTATCCCCCTCCCATCAGTGAGATACTTTTTGGGTCTGGGTTTTTATCAGAACCCCATAACTTTTGATTGGGAGATGGCACAATTGTGCCATGGCTTCCAACCAAACGGGCATGTTATTCCCATTAACCCCATACCAAACTCGGGGTGTCTTAGCCTAATATCAGGGGTGTTCTGCTATTGACTGCCTTCCATTGCAGCTAATGTTCTGATTTTCGGACCAGGAGTGTGTCTAGACCCCATAACTGTCCTGTGTAACTTGGGACCTATAATTATGAATTATGTCCCAGTTAAGGGCAGCTATGATATTCCCCTTTGTCTGAATTTGGAGGGAAAAACATGCAGTCTCTGGCTTCTTTTCATCCCCCACTAACTAGACTACTCTGGCCGAGAGGTGTTAATTTTACCACTTAGGAAGACCATGCTTCTCTGATCAAGCATAGACTCCCTGGGGTTTTATAACCACCCTGCCAGGCTCGTCTTCTGGCTGATCTTAAACAAATAGAGCCTAATGATTTATAACAGGCAGAATGAAACAACACAAAGAAAGAATAAAAAAAATATATATATATATACAACAAACAAACTGTGTAGGGGTAATATTATTATCACAGATGTTATTAAAAAAAATGTTCCTGTGTGAAGATAATTTCTCATAAATATAGTCAGGTTGTCCCTTAGAAACGAGAAAGCTTCCCCGGATATGACCACCTCTGCTGGATCGATTTCACAAATAAACAAAAAGTTTTTGTATATGAAATGTCCGGGAGTTACTGTATGTCCCACAGCCGTCCTGAGGCAATGATTGCTGAATGCTGGAGGTCAGGCAGGGCTCAATAGCGCATGTCTGGCCACCGCTGCCAGAGTGTGACGTGGTCGTAACTGAGGAAGCCATCTCGTTTCTAGCGGACAACATGGCTACATTTATGAGAAATTATCTTCACACAGGAACATTTTTTTTAATAACATCCAATTGAAGAAATGTTTATATATGGAAGATTAGTGAAACTGAATGTGAATGCCGAGACGAGAATACCCCTTTAAGTTATTTCGTTGTTATGAGAAGGCCTCATTTACTATGGGTCGTGCTGCGCTTTTTGGGGGCTAAAACGGCTCGCACAGGTATTTAAGAAGTGTCTGCACAGGGATTGTAGCGCATGCGACCCTTTTTTGTGGTGCAGTTGCACTGGCTTCCACAGGATAGGCCCCAACTTGATGATTTGTGGGGATCTCAGTGATCAATCACAGATCACAAAAAGGAGGGGTTCCAGGTACCACCGTGCTTGGCAATCTCCGTCAGCTCCATAGAGATCAATCGAGCAGAACAGTTATGCATGGCCGTCTGCTCCATTAATCTCGGGGAGCGACTAGGGGTTCGACGGAGGTATCTGGGACGCCATCAGACCCTTTGTTCTCGTAATCTGTGAGAGTCTCCTCACTGAGACCCCACCAACCAGCAAGTTAGGCCCTAACCTGTGGATACCATTCTCAGAGCAGTGTACCGTGTCCCATGGGAGTGATCAGTAAGAAACGCCCAACCCACCCGCCCTCTTTTTTTGGAAAAAAATCCAGTTTTACTATAAAAACACTTTGGCAATGTGCACACTATTCTGTATGGGGACACGGGGGAACCAGAATAAGTTATTCTAATGACAGGTTCGCTTTAAGGTCTTAATAGAAGTAGGAAGGGTTGGACATTTCTCATAAAGATAAGACAATAGGGAAGGTAAATACGGTTTTAAGTTTAAGTTTAGATTTTTAGGAAACCTTAAAAAAAAAAAAAAAAGTTGGAAAACCAGAACTTAAAAACCAAAAAATAAATGGCCCCTTCCCATCCCATCTGGATTTTAAAAATGTGCAGGTCCAATTTTAGTTAAAATTAATACCCGAAAAAAGACAATTCTCCATTTACCAGTTTTTCTGGCTAAAAACCACTTGAGTCTTGAGGAGAACAACTTCTGTGCTAGGAAGGAAGCAGAACATCTGGGAGAGGGAGTGCACTGGCTTATTGCTCTGTGCCTTCATCTATGTTGATCCATATGCTGCACAATATGCCTGTATCCACCCTCTTATCTGTAAGCCCCTAATTTCCCTCTCTCTCCAAAGTGAGAATCGTGCCCTTAAAGGGGTATTCTCATCTGGGCACTCACATTCAGTTTCATTAATCTGCCATAGATAAACATTTCTTCAATTGGATGTTATTAAAAAAATGTTCCTGTGTGAAGATAATTGCTCATAAACATAGCCATGTTGTCCCTTAGAAACAAGATGGCTTCCTCGGTTACGACCACCTCACACTCTGGTAGCGGTGGCCAGACATGCGCTATTGAGTCCTGCCTGAATTCCTGGATTCAGCGATCATCACCACAGGACGGCTGTGGGACCTGCAGTAACTCACGGACATTTCATATACGAAAACTTTTTGTTTCTTTGTGCAATCACTCCAGCAGACGTGGCCATATCTATGGACACAGTCTTGTTTCTAAGGGAACATATGGCAACATTTATGGGAAATTTTCTTCACACAGGTAATTTTTTTAAATAACATCTAATTGAAGAAATGTTTATATATGGCAGATTAATGAAACTGAATGTGAGTGCCCAGATGAGAATACCCCTTGTTTATTGCACTGCATAAACTTACTGGTGTGAATAGAGGAGCACAGACTAGTCACCGACAGATGACTGGGCGCTGTGTCACATGTAATTCCTGTATGTATGATTACACCTCGCTGTACAGTTGGGCTGTAAGGGTGTGTGTATCGGACTATGGGACGTTGTTCTCTTACTGTAAGCTCAGGGCCGGCCTCCTGCTCTTCTGTGGTGTACGGGGATTTCCAGAGCTGAACCCGATCCTCCCTTAGGTAATTTATCAGCTGAGAAACCAGGAATTTTTTTTCTGCCATCCTGAAACCAAAAATGAAAGCATCTGTTTTGGAACAGTAAAATATTACACTTATTACAGACACAGACAACGCACTACAGTGTACACACATACAGTAGATTGTACACACACACACACACCGCAATACAGTGTACATGCACATACACACCACACTACACTTCACTGTACACACAGACAGACATACAGGGCACTACAGTGTACAGACACACGTACAGCGCACAACACTGTACATACAGACACATACACCACACATCACACACAGACACACACTGCAATACAACATACTCACACAAGATAGACAGGACACATAGTACGTACAATGTAACACACCACACACTGTACTGTACTGTGCATACACTGCATTACACCATACACTGTACTGAACATTACATACGTATAACCCGTATACAGAAACATAGAACATAGGGCAGTGTACACACTACAGGCGGCTCTCACCTCCCATCCTCTGTTACTGTAATCCTTATGCTGTAGTCATACCGGAAGAAAACACTGTCACGCTTCAATACCGCCCACCTGCAGACGGGCCAATCCCTGAGCAGTACTGGTGATGTGTACATAATAGAAGTGCATTGATTGGTTATAGTCGGGGACGATAGAAGCTTTCATATTAGGTTGTAGTTTTCTATGGAGGAAGTTTGTCTGCACGTAGCCGTACTGAAAAACCGACAGAGGCGTCTATGAGAGGTAACAGTCTTCCGGGACAGCAGGGGGCGCCATAGTCATTGCAGTCTATATGAAACCGGGGCACAGCGCCTGGTGATGTGTAGGATGGAGAAGGAGCTGCTCTGGTCTACTCAGATCATTGCTGCACAGACTAGTATGGAGGAGTCTGCAGGATATGTACAGGAGGAGATCACCTAGTAATTGTCTGTGACCACTTCCTTTGAGGGTTGAAAAGCATGTCTGCTTCATTGTAAAAACAGCGCCACATCTGACCATGGTGTGTACTGGTACTGCAGCTCCGCTCTATAGAAAGGACTGGAGATAGTTGGGAACTTGCAATACCATGCACTGCCTATGGGCAGCTAGCAGTAAGGAGCAGCCACGTTTCTCATCCCCTTCAAAGGGAACCTGTCACTTCCTAAACCAAAAAGAGTACATGTTCCTGCAGTTTGAAAGTCTTCAAAAGGTGTTTTTCAATGTTGTCACATCCCTGTAAAACTTACTTTTATTCATCCCTTCTTCTTGCCAAGATGCAGACTAGCAGCCCCCGACTCCTGATGGCTGTTACTCGTTTAACAGGGACTATGTGCACATGCGCAATGCTCTTCAGATCTTGGCGATTGCCCAGAGTGTACCTGGCCACCTTCACAGACACGCCACCCTCCAGAGCGTCACTCGCTAGCCCGTCTCCAAGATCTGAGGAGTAGTGCGCATGTACACTTATTCCCTCTTATTGTGGCCTTCTGCCCTCCATGTCCCTAATATTGTGGCCTTCTGCCCTCCATGTCCCTAATATTGTGGCCTTCTGCCCTCCATGTCCCTAATATTGTGGCCTCCTGCCCTCCGCGACCTTCATATTGTGGCCTCCTGCCCTCTGCGACCTTCATATTGT
Organism: Engystomops pustulosus; assembly: GCF_040894005.1. NCBI lineage: Eukaryota > Metazoa > Chordata > Amphibia > Anura > Leptodactylidae > Engystomops > Engystomops pustulosus. The sequence goes on along the minus strand of NC_092415.1, from coordinate 176,161,939 downwards.
GGCTTCCTGCCCTCTGCGTCCTTCATATTGTGGCCTCCTGCCCTCTGCGTCCTTCATATTGTGGCCTCCTGCCCTCTGCGTCCTTCATATTGTGGCCTCCTGCCCTCTGCGTCCTTCATATTGTGGCCTCCTGCCCTCTGCGTCCTTCATATTGTGGCCTCCTGCCCTCTGCGTCCTTCATATTGTGGCCTCCTGCCCTCTGCGTCCTTCATATTGTGGCCTCCTGCCCTCTGCGTCCTTCATATTGTGGCCTCCTGCCCTCTGCGTCCTTCATATTGTGGCCTCCTGCCCTCTGCGTCCTTCATATTGTGGCCTCCTGCCCTCTGCGTCCTTCATATTGTGGCCTCCTGCCCTCTGCGTCCTTCATATTGTGGCCTCCTGCCCTCTGCGTCCTTCATATTGTGGCCTCCTGCCCTCTGCGTCCTTCATATTGTGGCCTCCTGCCCTCTGCGTCCTTCATATTGTGGCCTCCTGCCCTCTGCGTCCTTCATATTGTGGCCTCCTGCCCTCTGCGTCCTTCATATTGTGGCCTCCTGCCCTCTGCGTCCTTCATATTGTGGCCTCCTGCCCTCTGCGTCCTTCATATTGTGGCCTCCTGCCCTCTGCGTCCTTCATATTGTGGCCTCCTGCCCTCTGCGTCCTTCATATTGTGGCCTCCTGCCCTCTGCGTCCTTCATATTGTGGCCTCCTGCCCTCTGCGTCCTTCATATTGCGGCCTCCTGCCCTCTGCGTCCTTCATATTGCGGCCTCCTGCCCTCTGCGTCCTTCATATTGCGGCCTCCTGCCCTCCGCATCCTTCATATTGCGGCCTCCTGCCATCCGTCTCCCTCATATTGTGTCCTCCATCTCCATCATATTGTGTCTTCCATCCTGCCTCATATTGTGTCTTCCATCCTGCCTCATATTGTGTCCTCCATCCTCCCTTTTTATTGTGGCCTCCTGTCTTCCATCCTCCCTCATATTGTGTCCTCCATCCTCCCTTCATATTGTGGCCTCCTGTTCTCCCTGCTCAAGCCTCCTCATATTGTGGCCTCCCTCCTCTCCATACTGTGGTCTCCCACCTCAATCATATTGTGGAATCTCTCATCCATTCTCTTCATATTGTAGCCTCCTGTTCTCCATCCTCTCTTATAGTGTAGCGTGGTATTAAACAAAAATAAATGTGTTACTTACCTTTCCCTCATTTCGCTACATTCCTGTTCCTTCTCCTGATGCCGGGCTATGAGCTGACTCGGAGGATGGGGGGAAGGGAGCTACCTCCACACATCTGCTAAAGTGCAGAAACACTGCATGTGGAGGCAGCAGGTCCTGTCCTGCCAAATCTGGGACAGTTGGGAGCTATGCTCTTTGTTCCCTTAAAAGATGATCAGTTTGTGTCCCACAGCCCTGATGTCACTCATGGCTCAACCTACCAAGTAATAAACCCCATTTGTGCTTCTCATGTTCTTTTTTTGCCCTTTTTTTTCTGAAATAGTAATAACCCCAGCAGACACATTGCATGTACTTGTATGTGGTTCATATAGACTCAGCTTCCTGGCAGCTTCTATTATAAGCATCAGAAGATGGCGAAAGGAAAATTTTCAGTGAAGAAACATCAGCGTATAACTTTTTTTCATACTTTGTTGTATGGGGCCTTGTAAAATGTAACTGTTTTTATATCTTGTGATATGTTTGTGATTTTTACTGTTTATTTATTTTTATATTCAGTCTAGAGAAAGGGGGGTTATTTGAATTTTTTGGGTTTTTCAAATTTTTTAACAAAAAGTTTTCACTTTTAATCTATTTTATACTATTTTTTTTAGACCCTCTAGGGTACTTTAACCCTAGACATTTTAAATGTTCCTATCATAAATTGCCATACTACTATAGGGTGTCTTACACAATATCTATTACAATGTGCCACTGGCACATTGTAACAAATCTGCTGAAAATTAACAGCCTTGGGTCTTATAACAGACATGTATCCACAATTCCACAGTTCAGGGATAAATAACTAGATCTGACCCCTGGGACTCTCAGCGATCCACAGACTGGATGACCGAGGGTTCCCCTGGGCTACGCTGTCGTGAATAGGACTTCCAGGATTGCTACGTGTCTGCACAGCACATTTCACTGACATTAGCGTCATGAGGTAGTCACCTGGAATAGTTTCCCATCCACATTGCTTTTCTGATCTGATTGAGACCATCATGTCTGTTGTGTTGAGGTAGGATTGATTCCCTGCATTGTCTAGTCCTGATCCACTACCATTCTAAGGGTGATACCACACATGGCGTTTTGGTCTGTTTTTCAGCAGTCTGTCCAAAAATTCATGCGTTTTTGAAAACGCACCCGTTTTTGACCAGTTTTAATTAAGATAATTGGTAAAACGCATGCATTTTTTAAAGACTACTTAAAAACGGACCAAAAACGGGTTCAAAACGCCATGTGTGGCACCACCCTAAGGGTGCTGTCCGCGTTCTTGGACAGTTTTTAAACACATTGAAAATGCAAAAACGCATGCGTTTTCAGTGCATGTTTACCGTGTGTTTGTCTAGTCCAAATACTGTATTAACATTTTCACACCTGCTTACACTTCCACAAATAAAGAAAAACCCATTCAAACCAGCCAAACACATGGTAAACATGCAAAAACGAATGCGTTTTCAGTTCATTTAAAAATGGACCAAGAACGCACTGTGTGACAGCACCCTAATCCTCATTACTGAAAAAAAGCATTTCCCATAAGTAGGACATATGACAGACCATCCTTATTTGAGCTATAAAGGGAAGTCAGTCCAGAAATGGGCAAAAACTTTGGGGAAATCATCAAGGTCAGTCATGGTGAAGCAGTGGGAACCAGGTAAGAAAGACCAACAGTTTCCATTCATAAGTTTATTAGCATAACCAGCTTCAAAAATGATAATTAACATCTCCTCATGTTAGGGCTAATCCTTATTAAGAGGAACCTGTTACCACTAGAGATGGGCGAACTTATAAAAATTCGATTTGAACCGGTTTGCCAAATTTTCTGAGAAAATTAGAATCGAATCACGGCATGTGTCGTAACGGTACGTCACATGCCGGGTTCGGGTGCATGGAGAGGGCTCACGGGTGGAGCCTTCTCCATAGCCAGTAAGTCTTTGCTGCATATTGCAGTTAACACTAAACTACCAGCCTCCTCATGTAGAGTATGAAATGTCCTCTCTTATATGGGAAATCTCTCACATTTACCTATAATATATATATATATCCTCTAAATTCAGATCACAGCTGCCTTGTGGTTATGCAGGAAGATAATTGGAAATGTGAGCTGCAGATAAAGATCCAATACTTGAACCACAATCTAAAAGAGGAGAGGGGAAATATCTCCGGCGTAGTTTTGCGTAAAAACCAGCAACAGAAAGTTTGCTGGATTTGCAAAGGAACGCAGGCATGGAGGTGGTGCACAATGCAAGAAATTGCAATTATTTCACTGCTTCTACGCCCAACCGGAGTAGGTTAGTGGTGTAAAGTATGGTGTTAGGTTCCTTTTAAAGGAAATCTACAATCAAGATCCATCATGATAAACCAGGGACACTTACTCATAATTGTCGCAAACTTTTAGGCAAACATCATTTTTCAGTGATCCGTTGTCTGTGGAAAAATTGAAACGTGTCCTATTTTTTTCAGTGATGTGGATGCTGGAAGGCAATAGAAGTCTATGGGCCCTGTTTTTTTCTCACTGATGAGGCTGAAAAGCCAGGTGTGATGTTTCTAAAGCAATGTTATGCCTTCAGTTTTTTTTCGTGTACAAAACGGTAAAAAAAACTGAGACAAAATTTGACGGATGCACGGATGCTGAACACCAACTCCTCTTAGTGTGTGCAAAGCTGCTATAGAAGTTACAGGGGGGTACTTTGAAGAATCTAAACTATAAAACATTCTAGTTATGTTCTAGTTAATTTAATGTATTTCTTCATTGTAAATCGTCAGTGCAGGAAAAGCTAAAAAAAGGAAAACCAATAAATTAAAAGATGTTTCCAAAGTTTGACTCGAAACATATATACAGGATAAGTCCAAAGTCCCAGAAGACTGGGAAAAGATAGGAAAAACCAGCAAGTAATAGGTGAGGAGTCATATCTTTCAGGGTGCGTTCACATGTTCAGTTTTTCAGATGCAGTTTTTGGTGCAGTTTAGGTGAGAACATATCATCGAGAGAAGCTGCTCCTCCTCTTCACTCCTGTTTTGAATATCAAAAACTGAATCTAAAAAACTAAACACCCTTAGGCTATGTCCAAAGCATGGACGAATCTTGAAAGCCACAATATTGGATCAAGGGCAAATCTTTCCACTGGGAAGTTGGTCATGTAGCACATTAAAGAAGTCTAGATTTGTTTCAGAAAGTGATTGTTTCAATCAGATTTACAATATCTCATTTGGTTCAAAAGTTATCACAGAAAATTACGACAACAACCGGGAACGTTCCCTGTGATGCACAGCTAATTGATTTGTTGTCCATGATGCTGCACACAGAGCTAAGGCGCTGGATCCAATAATTTTGAACCCACATGAGAATCTATGGTGAGTTTCTGTGTTGAAATATAGTCTAAAAAATAACCCCCCTCCATCCATTACTTTGCTGGGGACTTCTGGGACCTTTAACTCTGAATATCTTATAGCTCAGGAAGTAAGAGTTATCCTTACCGACAATTAAAGGTGACCCCCCCCCCTCCATAGATAATAGTGCTGCACACACGGGGAAAGATAGAGCATGCTCTTTCTTTTCCCCGTGTATGGCGTGGAATGGTGCCCACCGAGCCACCATTGCCGTTGCATATGCATCCCCGCAGACGTGTGTATAAATGTACCCTTAGGCCACCTTGTAGGCGTGTGGAGACTTATAGCCATCGATACTCCACTGGAGGACTCTGAAAAAAAATACGTTTTCCGGGATGGGATATGGAAAATGACGCCTCTTTTAGCAACCTTGTAAGGCAGCTCCCTTGACATCAAGCATGACCTACAAGAGGCTTTATGACATGATATGGGATTAAAACCAAACTGATATATCTACTCTAGAAGGAACAGACTCCCAACTGTAGGCAGCGCTGTTCTACAAGGTGCCCTTAATTGGCAGTCTCTGTAAGGAGAACTCTTACTTCCTGACCCTAGTCACAAGCCTCTCACTCACAGCCAAGCCAGTTCCCTACACTGTACTGAAGAGACCCAACAAGGTTGAAACAGTGCTGTCTACAGTTGGGGATCTGTTCCTTCTGGAATAGATATAACTGTTTGTTTTTTAATCCCATATCATGTCATTACACTTCCTGAAGGTCATGCTTGATGGTAAGGGAGCTGCCTTACAAGGTAGCTAAAAGAGGCGGGCTTTTTCTTATCGCTTCCTGGAAAACATATTTGCATATCTTATAGCTGCACATACCTGGTTTAAAAACAATGCTCTGTTTCTGTAACTTCTGTGTAGATAAATGATAACCCTTCACCAGGGACTGAATATCCTTCTTAGTTGGCTTCTTAGTGACATAAGTAGAATCCATGTGAGTATGACTGACAGCCTGTCTTGTACTTCCCCTCCACTGGTTTTCCTTCATTTGGAGCTGCTCTGTGCTGACCCGAATCGAAGTCATGTGTGCTGTCCTTTAATAAAACACAACCATCAAGTTTATCATGTTATCCATTTTATAGACTGACTAAATGTTCAGTTCTGTGAGTATTCTCCATAGCATAAAGCTCTTTTAATTAACTCATCCCAATGCTATCTTTTCTAGAAAAAACTGCAGTTAATTATGCTCCAATGAATCAGACATCAGACATAAGTTTTTTTTGTTACACATATTTGTGCAGATCCTTTGTTATCTCAATGGTGACAGACTACAAAAATACACTTTGTGTAGTCTGATTTATCACTTTATCTTACTGATGAATGAATGGAATTCAATGCAAACACAAAAAGTAGATTTCCATGTAACCTTCAAGCATCATTTTTAGCAGGTGACAGGTTCCTATAGGCTATTCTAGGGTGATTTCTAAAATGCCTTTGTCAGCATTCTTAATACTGCCACTACTTTATAAAACTTTATTTCACATTACCTGGCTCCCTGCTAGCAGTGTGTTGTGAGTTCTGGTGGAAGAGGGGGCAGGTGTAGAAGCCTTGTCTCAGTCTTCTCATGCATTCTTCCTCTCCTCTAAACTCATTCAGCTTCCTCTGCCCCTCTCCTCTTCCTGTCATATGCATTGAGCAGACAGGGGAGGCAGGGGGCAGTGTGGAGAAGAGGAAGAATGCATTATGAGACTGAGACACAAGCTGCTGCCCGCCGCCTCAAAGCTTACCACATGCTGCCGGCAGGGAGACCGTTAAAATAAAGTTTTATAAAGTAGTGCCAGGATTCTGACACAGGCATTTTTAAAATCAGAATTGAATAAGCTATTGGAACCTTTCACCGGCTGAAAAATTAGTGGCAGGTTCACTTTAGTTGGATGCTAATACATAAGAGCAAATATTGAGTTTCCATATTGTAGTGATGCCATCTAGTGGCCAAGGGAGACATTACCCAGCAATCACTAATCATCTATGGGTATGGATATTACAATGGCAAAGAAACCTAATCCTAAGGCAACTTATATGAAATTATAGGTTTAGGTAAAGTGAGGACAGAACCATCATGTGTTGCCTAGTTATTTGATTAAAGCTGATAATAGGAGTAAGACATATGTCAAAGATATCTCCTTGTTTTTTTTCATGGGGTCAGGACCATATAACTTATACAGGCGGTCCCCTACTTAAGAACACTCGACTTACATACGACCCCTAGTTGCAAACGGACCCCTGGATATTGGTAATATATTGTACTTTAGTCCTAGGCTACAATTTCCAGCTGTAACAGTTATTAGTGGTGTCTGTAATGAAGCTTTAGTGTTAATATTGTTTCTTATGACAACCCAACATTTTTAAAATCCAATTGTCACAGAGACCAAAAAAGTTTACTACAGTATTATCATCTGTACTATTCATTTATCAAAATAATATGGCTACAAAGGTTTCATAATGGCCGTCTGCTCCATTAGTCTGACGGAACAACTAGGGATCCGACGGGCCCCTCATTTTCATAATCTGTCGGGGTCTCATCACTGAGACCCCCACTGATCAGCGAGTTAGACCCTATCTCGTGGATAGAGCCTAACTTTTGTTTGTGGGAAAACCCCTTTAAAGGAAACCTACCACTTGTAGTGGCAGGTTTCCGATGGCAATACCGAGCACCAGCTCAGGGTGAGCTGGTGCCGGAGCTTATTTTAGTTAGTGTTTTAAACCGCGGTATCGCGGTTTAAAACACTTTTTAAACTTTATAGCCGGCGCAGGCAGGTACGCGCTTGGCGCTTACCGTGCGCGTGGCTACATAGAAAGTGAATGAGAGCCGCGCGCATGGTAAGCGCCGAGCGCGTACCTGCCTGCGCCGGCTATAAAGTTTAAAAAGTGTTTTAAACCGCGATACCGCGGTTTAAAACAATAACTAAAATAAGCTCCGGCACCAGCTCAGCCTGAGCTGGTGCCCTGTATTGCCATCGGAAACCTGCCACTACAAGTGGTAGGTTTCCTTTAACAGCTCCATGACGTCCAGGTACTTCAAGCAGCGTTAAGGAGTTAACAAGATTTTTAGCAAGTTTTTTGGATACCAAAACTAACAAACTACAGGCAGTCCCCGGGTTACATACAAGATAGGGTCTGTAGGTTTGTTCTTAAGTTGAATTTGTATGTAAGTCGGAACTGTATATTTTATCATTGTAATCCCAGCCAGAACTCTTTTGGTCTCTGTGACAATTGGATTTTAAAAATGTTGGGTTGTCATAAGAATCAATATTAACACTAAAGCTTCATTACAGACACCTGTGATAACTGTTACAGCTGTTTATTGTAGCCTAGGACTAAAGTACAATAAATTACCAACATCCAGAGGTCCATTTGTAACTAGGGGTCGTATGTAAGTCGAGTGTTCTTAAGTGGGGGACCGCCTGTACTGATTATAGGGTGCAGACCTTATAGAGTGAAATATTCTGGTATCCATGGAACAATACCTATTAAAAATTGCTCAGAGCAAGACTTGGGGATTGATTAAAAAAATCATTAAAATTCTTATTTTAAATAAATAAAAAATCTTAAATACTCAGTGCAACTGGAACTTTTTTTTGAATTAATTAATTTTTATTAACATTTTTTTTTTATTTTTTTGAACATACATACATATATACATACATACATACATACATACATATATACATAAAGATGTGCTGACACCACGGACGTTTAGACTCCAAACAATACCCCATTTTCTGCAGCATGGTCGCTGTAGCACAACTTGAATTTAGTAAAATTTTCCATTTCCATGCTATTTCTATAAATCACATGATCCTCTCTGGTCCTTGGGAATTTTAGACAATTTTAGTAAATAAAACTAGGGGATGGGGGGGGGGGCGGCACAGAAATGACTGTTTTTAGAAATGTAAACATATTTAGTTGCAACATGAAACATTTCACTTTTATTGGTACATCATTTATAAAACACAGATACCCTATTAAATCTATCATATCTTTTGCTGTTGCTTGCATTCACTTGTCAGGTTTTGGCATAGAATGTGGCTATAACATCAGAAATATTTTTGTTCTTGAGAGCCAGAGTCACATTTTGCCCCTATTCTTACCACCCCCTGATAGGTGTAGCACATATGTAACCAGAGACGGTTGTCCTGCAGTCCTTGTATCATTTTACTTTTTCTTTAAATTATAAACCATCTGAAGAAAGACAATACCAAATAACATCTCACTTGTTTTCTGTCATCCCTGTTTTAGGAGCGCAGTGGGGATCCAGCTGCTGCTTGCGGTGAAGGTCAAGGTGAGCGTGCCACACACTATGCCTACAAAGGAGGTAATCCTTGTGCAGCAATTCCAGGGTTACTTCTTTGATGGGGAGATGATGAACATTAACTCCTCCCTGCCTACTAACTCTCCTATTGACTTGATTAATTGTTGAAGTTAACGGAAATCCATTTTCTCCTACGAATGAATACATTAGATGGAAATATAAGAGAACATTTAAGAATTGGGTGCAATCATATTGAATATGGTGGCTTATCTGCCATGAGCATGCTATACAGCAGGAGGAGCTGAACAGATTGATATACACTTGAAAGAGAAGATGCAGTGTAACTTTGAATATATCCATTAAATTCCCTGCTCATTCTGAACTTAGGAGTCCAGTGGGTGGTCATGCAGCATGATTGACAGCTGTATCTACATAGTTATATAAAGAAGGCTGCCTGTCTTCATGTTGGACCCCCCGCCCCCCCTTCCCCCACTGGACCTTTAAGCATAGAAAGTGCAGGGGATAAACCTTTTCTAATAATAATAAATCTTTATATATATAATGCAATCATAATATGCAGCACTTTACAGATCATTGAGAAGATATACAAATAAATTTAGACATTACCAAGTAATAACATGGTCAGGTGAAACAATAGGAATGAGGTCCTGCTCACAAGAGCTTACAATCTGTTTTCTCCATTAAAACATCTACTGATTGTATTGTAGAAGGAATTGGGTGTTCAGGACTTATGCACTAGTAATAGACAGGGTCCCAGCAGAGGAACCTGCAGGTATCAGACATTCATCTGTACTTAGGTGATAAATATTCCTATGAATATACATTTGAGGGCCAAATCACAGCTCAGTTATTACATCATTTTTTTGTGAGGTTTGGAGATTATACAGACAAGGTATAATGGTAGGAATTGCACCTGTTCTGTGTGTGTGTGTGTGTGTGTGTGTGTGTGTGTGTGTGACCTCTCCTGAGTTTGGCACAAAATAACTGATGTACATAACTGATGAAGTAACTGTGGTGGGACTAATAATAAAATCAGCTTTAGGTATTGAAAGGTTCAGATACTGTTTTATAAGCTCTTATCCTCTACCTAATGGGGAATATGTAGGAATTTTAGTGCACTCGTAAAGTCACACATATGTCTTTAAGGGGGTTATCTGGGTATACAAATGTACTTATGCCCGGGCTGGGGCGGGGTATTTAAAAATAATAAACTTGTACTTACCTCCTCCGTTTGATCCGTGCCCCTGTAAACAAACATAAAACCCGCGCACAGGGAACTTCCGGACGGCAATGTGGCCGGCTCCTCCCATCTGTCCCCTCTCAGCATTGTAAGCTGGGAGATGATGTCGGATGGCCGGCCGGAAGCTCCCTGTGCACCCTTGTATACAAACTGGCGTACATATCAGATGGACCGCGGTGCGGGACATCAGCAAGGCTGGACGAGGTAAGTACATGTTTATTAGTTTTAAATAGCCCGCCCCAGCCCTAACAAAATTTGTATACCCGGATAACCCCTTTAAAGATTCACATACAATTGATATCTTGGTGGTCCAGGGCAGAATCGCAACATTTCAATTTGGATGGCAGGACAGCACTATGCGGGAACTACCAGCGGCTCCCCCTCTTTCCAGTACCAACCCCTCTTTTCCTTCCCCAACAGCTCATCTCCAGCATCTCCCCCTCTTAATTTGTAACCCCCAGAAGCTCACCCTCAAGCATCTCCCTTTCTTATTGTCATCCCAGAGTAAAATAATAAACAGATACTCACCTCTCCCTGTTTCCTGGCAGCAGCTCCTCTCCTTTTGCTGTATGTAGTAATGAAGCCAGCAGGCAGGGATGACATCATCACCTTCTTTTCTGAGATTTTTTTATATAGCATAATACCCCCACCCATACATCCAGTTGCAAATGAATACTAAAAATCTTACTCAAAATACTGAACACTTCTTCCTAATACCCGTGGAGCTTCGGACATCTGAAAAATAGATGGATCCAACCTGCTCCTTTTTCCACCACATTGTAAACGCTTAGCATTCTCCCTATATCCGATCGGGACTGTCCTGCTGGATCTGGGACGGTTGGGAGGTATTTGTGTGCTGAATGGTGTTGTATGCTCATACATGCACACAATAACTTCATTCCCATCACACATTCAAGGATCTCGGTTCACATTTGTTTTAAGGGTTAAGAAAGTGCCATTTACATAGCCTCCTTGGCACACAGAGATTTTTGTACACGTGGCAATGTGTTCTGTACTTTGGATGGAGTCCAGGCTTCAGATTAAACAAATCCAAGCTGCCATTTCTGGTTGGTCTATATAATCTGTATATATAAACAATGACCAGGGCAAGAAAAATAACACAGCAACACTTAGAAAAGTGCTACTGAGAATGAAATGATGTCATGGAGGGAGTGGTAGACACAACGGCTTAAAGGGGTTTCCTCATTACAGATATGTATCCACCATTCCTTGGTATAGGGGATAAATAACTAACGGCTGTGGATCTGATCCCTGGGACCAGGGCCTGTGCCAGCACTTGACATACAAGTGCTGGGGCCCAGAGCTGCTGAGGGGGTCCACATAAGGCTGTACATAAGGAATCCATAGGGGATGAGGGTGGGCTGTATCTAATAAATCCAGAACGTGCGAGAGGGGCCCACTGAGGCTCTGTCGCTCAGGCGCCAACTGAACTTGTAGCCAACCCTGCCTGGGACTCCCAGCAATCAGCAGGTTCCCCTGATCTGCGCTGTGGCGAATAGGACTTCCAGGATTGCTACGTTTCTGCACAGCACATTTCAATGAAATCTGCTTCATGAGGTAGTCACCTGGAATAGCGAGCCACGGAGATGCCGGAAGATAAGGACATAATTGGAAATGTGAGCTACAAAAAAATCCAGTTCCGGCTTATTTCTTTAGATGCCCATATCTCTGGTTCTGTATATGAATCAAAATCTGCAAGAGGAGATTCCTATCTTTAATATGACACCAAAACCATGGTTCTAGGGGCTATACAACTGAAGAAAGTTGAGTCTGAGTGACTTCTTTCAGGCAAAATGTCTCTTTTCAGCTCATTTTTACATAAATTTGGAGGAGATTTTTTTATAGGTAGATGGGCGACACGTCACATAAAAGAGAGGACATTTCATATCCAACCTGAGGGGGCGAGTAGTTTAGTGGTGTAAAGTATGCTGACGGGTTCCTTTTAAAGGAAATCTACCTTCAAGTATGACCAACAATCGACACACGACTTATAGATCCAGGCACCGTGACTTTGGTCTTTTTATTCTAAAATCAACTTTGAAATTATACTAATGAACAAGAAGGGCTCTGGGGGGGTTACCAAAACCCCTCTGTGCTGCAGATTCAGAGGCAGTAATAGTGTGCATGAGCAAACTTCCTCTGCTACAGTGAGACTACATCAGGCAAAGGGGGAGGGACACTATGAGGGAGCATAGGGGGAGACAGTGTAACAGCCTGTAAAGCTATAACACCGAGAGTCTTTGGTAACACACTCCTTCTGGCTCATAAGCATAATTGAAAAAATTAATTTTGGAAGGAAGGAGGCCATGGAAAACAAATATAAGAAGATTACCACAGTCACGGTGCCTGGATCTATGAGTAAGTGTCCCTGGTTTATCTTGATGGATTTTACTGGTAGATTTCCTTTAACATTAATGAAGGGGCTGTGAGAATTGGGTCTTTTTGGTTAAAATGTTTGAAAGAAACAACTAAAGAGGAACAACAAGAAGAGTATTTTGGGCCGATAAACATCACAGTTTCTCATTTTTAGCTCCAGTCACCTGCGTGGTAACCATAGCATTCTGTAGGAACTTACAGTCCCTTTTGGTTTGTGCTTTGTAGGACCTTTTATATGTTTTTGCACAGGAAGTGATCTTATATATAACTCCAGGCTATGAAATGCATAATTGACCAAGAGGGAGAGATGATGGATTGCTTAGTCAGATTGCAAAACGTCCACAATTGCCAATGGTTTAATTGGACCACAGCCAAGAGGCGCTCAGCACCTTTTGGAAATCCTTCAATGACTATTAGAAACCCATTCTGTGTGAGCACCTCATGAGGTTGATGAATGCTAAGAGTGTGCAAAGCTGTTATCAAAGTAAAAGGATTACTTTGAAGAATCTAATCTATAAAACATATTGGAGAAGATTTATCAAGCTGTCTGGAAGTCAGAATATTTGGCAACCAATCATAGCTCCCCTTGAAAATATTTATGAGCGCTGGTAAAATGAAAGCTGAGCTGTGATTGGTTGCCATGGGCATCTCGAAATATTTTGATTTTCAGACAGCTTGATAACTCTGCCCCAATTCTGTTTTTTCTAGTATTTCCTCATTATAAATCATCAATGCAGGAAAAAAAAAAGGAAAACTAATAAATTAAAAGATGTGATAAATGTTTGGCAGGAAATATATATACAGGGTGAGTCCAAAGTCTCCAGACACTCTTTTATTTCAGAAAAGATAGGGAAAATGACATATCAGTATAACCCAGCAAGTAATAGGTGAGGAGGCCTATCTTTTAGGCTATGTCTGAATCATGGATGAATCTTGAAAGCCACAATATTGGATAGAGGGCAAATATTTTTCCACTGGGAAGTTGGTCATGTAGCACATCAAAGAAGACCAGACTTGTCTTAGAAAGTGATTGTTTCAATCAGATTTGCAATATCTCTTCTGGTGCAAAAGTTATCACAGAAAGTTACAACAACAACCAGGAACGTTCCCTGTGATGCACAGCTAATTGATTTGTTGTCCATGATACTGCACACAGAGTTGAATGCGCTGGATCCAATCATTTTGAGCCCACATGAGAATCTTTGGTGAGTTTGTGTTAAGATATAGCCTAAAAGATAGCCATACATTACTTGCTGGGGTATTTAGATATGTTATATAACCTTATGTTTCTGAAAAAAGGGGGTTTCTGTGACTCTGGATATCTTATAGCTGCACATACCTGGTTTAAAAACAATGCTCTGTTTCTGTAACTTCTTTTTAGATAAATGATAACCCTTCACCAGGGACTGAATTTCCTTCTTGCTTGTCTTCTTAGTGACACAAGTAGAATCCATGTCCGTATGATTGACAGCCTGTCCTGTACTTCCCCTCGTCTGGTTTTCCTCCAATTAGAGCTGCTCTGTGCTGACCCGAATCAAAGCCATGTGTGCTGTCCTTTAATAAAACACAACCATTAAGTTTATCATGGTACAGACTGACTAAATGTTCAGTTCTGTGAGTATTCTCCATAGTATAAAGCTCTATTAACCAATCCCTATCTTTTCAGTTTATGATTCTCCAATGAATCAGACATAAATATTATAACCTTTTTGTTTATCTTCATGGTAACAGACTACAAACATACACTTTGTGTAGTCTGATTTATCACTTCCTGCTAGGAAAGATTCCTGCTAGTTGTTTCTTGCATTTCCTACTCAGACAGAAGAAAAGGAGTCTCCTATGAATATAGATTTATGTTTGTCTGTAGTTGTTTATAATGGAAACATATCAGAGTTGGAGCTGTATACACAACACACAGAAATATTTTCATCGAGATTTCCCATGTACTATAACGGAGTACATACCCACATCAGCTGTGATCTGCTCTTCTATTGCTGGATCTAGCCATGCATTACAGTATTCATGTAGGAATGTGTTCTGTAACAAAATCTATGATGTCATAATATCTGCGGAACGCTGGCTTTGAAATGTTACAGTTCCATTCCCAATGTTATATTGTATTTCACTGACCGGCTCCAATAGCAACAATGGATAAATTTTTTTTAAACTGATCCCCTGTTGTATTAAGTAGTGGAATGCGAGGGAATGATAAAACACAGTTATTCCCCAGGATTCATAGATATTGGCATAGGGTCAGACAGTAGGTGTTCTCCTTAAGGAGACAATGCCAATTAAGGCCACCTTAAAGGCGTGTGGAGACTTAAAGCCATAGATGCTCCACTAGGGAATTCTGGGAAGAATGTTTTTAGACTTCTTGTAGGTCATACTTGATGTTAAGGGGGCTGCCTTTTAAGGTAGCAAAAGGAGGTTTTGTTTTCCATTTAACACCTTGGAAAACTTATTTGCATTCTTCCTAGATATTGGCATGAGATCTTCGATACAATTGAGGTACAAGTAAAATGTGCCTTGCCTTGATCGGCTACTCTTGTTCTACACTCGCGAACTCGCAACGCGTGTTGCCCGGATTGCACGGCCCTAACGCTGCAAACCGGAACTGAACTCAGCATGTCAGTTCAGTTCCGGTTTGCAGCATTCGGGCTGGGAGATTCAGACAGCAGCGTTGCGAGTGTGGAAGGGGCCTTTCCCTACTAGGTCTTGTCCTGAGGATACTGGGTAGGGTAGGTTGGAGGAGTGGGGAATTGATGTGATAGTTATATGCCGCTATGTACCGTATATATTTGGTTATAATGTTGTTTCTATTATTGTTTACATGATGACCCTGTATGCATTTTTTTGATAATGTTTATCTCTTGATACAAATAAAAGATTTTTAAAACTTAAAAAACACAGTTATTTTAACCTTTTTACAGTTAATTCTAAGATATTCTCTTAAACTGGTGAACGAATGGAATTCATCGCAAACACAAAAAGTAGATTTTCATCTACTCTGTAACCAGGACTGCAATTTTTAGCTAGTGACAGGCCCCTATAGGCCATTCAATGCTGATTTTCAAAATTCCCTTGTCAGCATTTTCAATACTGACTACTTTACAAAAAAATATTTCACATTACCTGGCTCCCTGCCAGCAGCATGTGGTGAGTCCTGATTGAAGGGGGAGGGGGGGGGGGCAGCAGCAGCCTATGTCTCAGTCTCCTCATGCATTCTTCCTTTCCTCCAGACTCCTTCAGCTCCCTCTGCCCCTCTCCCTGTTGTATGCATTGAGCAGAGAGGGGAGGGAGGGACGGTGTGGAGTTGAGTAAGAATGCATGAGGAGACACAGTTTGCTGCAGCAGCCAACCCCTTCAAAACTTACCACATACTTCTGGCAGAGAAACAGGTAATGTGAAATAAAGTTTTATAAAGTAGTGCCAGTATTCTGGCAAAGGCATTTTTAAAATCAGCTTAGAATAGACTATTGGAACCTTTCACCATCTAAAAATGAGCTTCCTGGTGGCAGGTTCACTTTAAAGTTGGATGCAAATCTTGAGTGTGTATATTGTAGTGATGCCATCTAGAGGCCAAGGGAGACATTACCCAGCAATCACTAATCATCTATGGGTAAGTAAATTAAAAAGGCAAAGAAACCTAATCCTAAGGCAAGTTATATGAAATCTAGGTTTAGGTAAAGTGAGGACAGAACCATCATGTGTTGCCTAGTTATTTGATTAAAGCTGATAATAGGAGTAAGACATATGTCAAAGATATCCCCTTGTTTTTTTTCATGGGGTCAGGACGATATAATTTCTATGGAAAAAATCTTTTTGCTCCTTCACTAAACTATCAGAGAAGTTTTTATTTATTGCTCTAAAGGCATATATAGAGGTCAGGAGGCCCAAAAAGTCACCCTAGGCACCGATTAGCAAATTGTAATAAAATTTCCTTACATCTCTGTGGGTGATACTAAGGCCCCTTATAGACCAGCGAGTGGGATCCGTCTAGCAGTGTGTGCTGGCTGGATCATCGGAACGCTGAGAACCGGAATAGAACATTCTGAGTGTGGTTGGGGCCAGACCTTCCAGCCAGCAAATTCTGTGAGTGTGCACTCGCTAGTGTCCCTAACAGGTATAGAAGGATACTGGACATACAGAGTATCGCCCCTCGCTCCGAGTCTAAATATTGTGACTGACCGCATTCCACATCCTGCGTCTTCTCCGATTCCTCGTCTTTATTTTTTTTTTTTTTAGGATTACCGGCTTTATGTTGTTTATTTCACTGATGCATATTACACTGCGCACTTATTTGTCATCTGACAACAACGTGACATTTCTATATTTGAGCTTTGCCTTTCTCGCGCCTGCAGCGATCCCTAATCTTGTGTGTTTCATAACAGCTGTACTAGACCTCAGGGGCTTCATTGTAATAGGTGGCACTAAAAGTAAAAATTATCTTTCCTCTATGGAAAGTGATAGTACTGTACCAAAATAGTAGGCAAATGAAGATTTTTCCAAGTGACGCTGGATGATGAATATTTATAATATATAATTCTAGCCGCACCCACTTTCATCAAATTCGCCCCTCATTTTCCGTAAACCACATACAGGCATTCCAAGGGTTACGTACAAGATAGAAATCCAATTTAAGAACAAACCTATGGAACCTAAGTCGAAACTGAATATTTTATAATAGTAGTTGTAGACAAAACATTTTTTTTGCCCCAGTGACAATTGGAGTTTTAAAATTTTTTTCTGTAATGGGAAAAATAATTATCAATAAAACTTCATTACAGACACCTTACAGCTGATCATTGCAGCCTGGGACTAAGGTAACACATCCAGAGAGCTTTGCCCACTGTGACCTCTGGTAGAGGGGTACGTCTGTAACTAGGGGGTCGGGTGTCCTTAAGTAGGGGACCGCCTGTAATCGTTTGTTCAAGTAGTAAAAGTGTCTTAAACGTGATAAATTGGCCACAAGGTGACTTACTCCAGAATTCAGCGGAAATATGCAAATACATTTTTCAGGATGGGACAAGGATAACAATGCCTCTTTGTGTTACCTTAAGAGCCAACCAAGAATGACTTTTATATGTTAACATGTAAAAACATGTTAAGGGGGCTGCCTTTCAAGGTAACAAAAAGAGGCATTGTTTTTCTTGTCCCATCCATATTTCCCAGAATTCCCGAATGGAGCATCAATGGCTATAAGTCTCCACACACCTGCAAGGTCGCCTTAATCAACAAAGTCTCCATTTGGAGTACTCTTATTTCCTGACTCCAAAATTCAGATGCTTTTTGTTCAGGTAAAGGAAATCTACCATCAAAATCCATCATGACATATCAGGGACACTTACTCATAGATCCAGGCTCAGGGACTGTGATAATTTACAAATATTTGTTATCCATGTTCCCCTTCCATCTCAAATCAACTTTTAAATTATGCTAAGGAGCCTGAAAAGCTACTAGGATGGTTCTCAGAGCCCATCTGTGCTGCAGATTCACAGGCTGTTACAGTGTGCTGCAGCATTTCACCCTCCCAATGTGTCCTGAAACTGCTGCAGTGGGATCACATCAGAAGAGGGTGGGGAGTGCTGAGGGAGCAGAGGGGAGGGGGAGCCAGTGCAACAGCCTGTGAATCTGTGAGGAGGCTCTGGGAACCTCCCCAGTAGCCCTCAGGTTCATTAGCATAATTTTAAAAGTTTACTTAAGAAGGAAGGAGGGCATGGATAATAAATATAATTAGATTACCACAGTCACAGTGTCTGGATCTATGAGTAAGTGTCCCCGGCTTATCCACAAGTGTCTGCCAACCCCACCAAGTACCCCACCAAGATCACTTATCATGAATTGAAGTTATTGTCTGCCTGTTTGAAACCATCAATCTGCATGCCCTCTTTCAGACTTTGCAGTTATTATGAGGTATATGGATTGTAACCACAAAGCTTTGTCCCTTCCTGTGTCTGAACTCGCGAGCTTACAAATTCACACCATGTTTTACCTTTAACATATACACTAGTAGCCAGATTTGTCAGGGTGCTTGTGTGTATGAAATCTTGCACACAGCGCTGAAACAAAAGCAACTATAGGCCAATGTGGGTGTGGAGGGCCATGAATGCAGGCACGGGGGGTGTCAAAGTGGGCTGGCAGGGGGTGTTACTGCCTCATGGATATGCACAAGTTATAATAAAAATATTTCCTTTATTTATATAGTGCACACAGATTACGCAGCGCTGCACAGAATTTACCAAATCAGTCCCTGTCTCCATTGGGGCTTACCATCTAATCAACCTACCAGTATGTTTTGGTGTGTGGGGGGAAACTGGAGGACCCGGAGGAAATCCACGCAAACACGAAGAGAACATACAAACTCTTTGTAGAGTTTAACCTGGATGGGACTTGAACCCAGGACCGCAGCACTGCAAGGCTGCAGTGCTAACCACTGAGCCACCGTGCCGCTCATGGCACAGACCTGGCATAGAACTTCCCCTCGGCGCCAGTATAAATGATAAATGTACTCCAATGTCTCCCATTGAATTTGCTAAGGTTTAGCAATTATATGCTTATATAGTTTATACCCTTGTGGTATATAAAGTATACATATGATTTGCACATGCACTGAGAGTATTGTAAAGTATTAGTGTGCCTATAGCTGCATGGTACAGGGAATCCTTGTTTCGCTATGCAGTTTTTTCCCTTATTGCGCGTATATGCCTTCTTGTAAATTTTCATCAAGCAAGCGATGTTTTATCCATAATTTGTCCATTTAGATATAATTAGCCTTCATTTCTTTATTCCCAGCTTGCATCTTTCTGTGAGTCATAGCGCTGCAGTCAGCGAACATGCGCAGGTATAAAAGTGCTGAAGCGCAATTCCTTAACCTTTATTATAATTACTCGATACTGATAACGAATGGCTTATCCTTGCAAGGTATTAAGATCTGGGACAGGATTCAGTCTATGAAAATGCAATCAGCCTGATAATTATTCCACCATTTAACGAGTCGTCTTGATATAGCGCTGCATATAATGGCTACAATAAAAGAAAACTGCTTTAGAATTTTAAAAAAGGTTTGCATATACATTGTTTTACTTACTTTCAACCATTTTCTAGTAATCCTGAGTAAGGCGCCTTTAGGTGGTCAGAAATACGAACAATTCTCCCATCCAATGTAGCAGAACGGGTATTTCTGATACCTCTATGTGCATTACTTTAACCCTTTAATGGGATTTTTCCAACAAACAAGTTGGGCCTATTCCGAACTTGCTGTTCGGTGGGGGTCTTCGTGATGAGAACCCCACATACCACGAGTGGTCCTATGGGCTCCGATGCACCTCTCCCCGAGATGAATGGAGCAAACTGCCGTGCATGTCCGTTCTGCTCCAACGATCTCTTAATATGTGACAAAAAGCATGTTTCTAGGATTGAAGACAGGGGCTTCTAAAGTGACACTACCCTACAACCACTAAACTTGACTCATCTCATGTGAAAATGGAATAAAAAGAGTCATATTTGCCAGATTTTTTTTTTTTTTTTTTATAGGTGAGATGTCACATAAAACAGGGTATTCTAGAAAGGATCTAGTAGTTTAGTGGGGTAAAACATGGTTGTAGGCTCTATTTAAAGAGCTGGGGTTGGCGGTTTACAGATCCATAAAAGGCGTGAAGTCAGTTCTCTAAGAAAGCGGAGCACATCTTAAAGGAGCGCAGCTTCTGACTTACCTTGGCATCTGTCCCTTTGTCCCTTTGTTCAGGTGTTTCGGTCCACCGATCAGAAGATCTAATGTGTCACTATGACATGACAACATGTTTTGGGAAACATTAGGTAGACTTTAAAGGAAACCTACCATGAGGAATATACCATCTGAAGTAGATCTGATGGTAGATTCTTCCTGCTGCCTCTGCCCTAATCTGTAATTTAATAATCTTGGAGACTAACCTAACTTGTTATTAACTTTATTTTAGTAATATGTAAATTTTACTGCAGATGCTACTGGGGCGTGTACTAATCTTAGCTCCCAGTTCCCGACCAGGCTAGTACACGCCCCAGTAGCCTCTGCAGTTTATTAACTTTATTTTCGTAATATGTAAATTAACTGCAGAGGCTACTGGGGCGTGTACTAGCCTGGTCGGGCACTGGGAGCTAAGATTAGTACACGCCCCAGTAGCCTCTGCAGTTAATTTACATATTACGAAAATAAAGTTAATAACAATTAGGTTAGTCTCCAGGATTATTAAATTACAGATTAGGGCAGAGGAAAGCAGGATGAATCTACTATCAGATCTACTTCAGATGGTATATTCCTCATGGTAGGTTTCCTTTAATAAGTGCTGGCATGGAAAGGTATAACCGGTTACTGAAGTAAATTGTAATACTTGAGCTCTAGAGTGCTGAGTACATTATCATCATAATTAGATGCTTCCATGGACTTACAGAAGAAGTTGTGGTTTTTAGTGCAAATTGAATAGTTTAGAAGCTTATGAGAAATCCAAAAGAAATTACTTAGCTTTTCATTCATCTCAAAAAATGACAATAAGCAGCGTTGCCCACATATAGGTCAGTGCCTCAATATTTGAAGTATAGAAAACTTTTAGGTGCTAGGAAAGTTGACAGCATTCCAGTCCTCTTGGGACAGACCATCGGGAGGGACCACCCATCGATCCTGAACTGGTTTTCTGTAGCACATATAGCACTGATTTGTTGTGAGTTCTCCCACTGGAGTTGGCCAGGGAATGGTGTGGTCAATGTCCGTGTGTCGCTCTCCAGCACCTTCTTGATTCAGCCTCTTACTTGGGCAAACTGGGGCATATTTATCAGGACATCTGCGCCACACCAGCACTTGCGATTATTTGCCCCGATCCGCCACCTTGATGCCAGTGGGGCGTGAAGGGGGGGCGCGGCCGGCCAAGTGGAGGGCGCGGCTGGCCGGGAGTGGGCCGGCGTGGGGCGTTACTGTCCCCACAATATGCCCCATTATGACAGAGGCAAGGTCCAGCACTTGAAATCTTCTAAAATCCTGTCACTTTATTTTCTCATATTAAAAAGCCATACAGGAATATGAATAACGTTTCGGACAAAAAGTCCTTAATTGTAACATATTGGGGCACATTTACCCAACCGTCCGGAGCAGTTCACAGAAAGTGCATTGTCTGACGATCATGCACTCTGCCGCGATTCCCTAAGATCGTGCGCCCGATATCCTGCATGTGTCGCTTCCTCGCTTAGGTCCGTGGAGTTCACCTTCTTCTTCCTGGTGCATGTAAGTGCTTGATCTTGAGACACAATTTGAAAGTTAAATCCCGCACTCAGTCCAAATCCATCTGATCGTCCGATGGCACGCTTCTTGATTTCTGTCACATGGAAGCCAACGCATCTGTTCCACAATCCGATCTCATGCAACACAATCCCCTGCTAAATACCTGTTACAGCCACGCAAAACTCGAAAACATGGGGAAGTCTGACGAAAGTGCATCCACAGGCGCTTAGTAAATTAGCCCCAAAGACTTTTTGTGTGGATTGCATCAACATGTTATTTATATTTTTGTATGGCTTTTTAATATGAGAAAATAAAGTGACAAGTTTAGAAGATCTCAACAAGAAAAATTATTATTATTATTAAATGGGGGGGGTCACATCATGGTAGTAGGTCTTTGATCTGTTGTATGACAAGTAATAATCCATATTGGACTCTTTGGGCCCTCCTCATACCTGTTTCTATTCCTCAGATTAAAAAGATCTCAACAAATGCTAGCCCATGCTCTTGTCGTAAGTGCTGTATACACTGATCCGGTGCTCATCACATGCACGTGGAGATCATTTCATGGATTGGGGAAGGGCTTCTTTTGGTGAGAGAGAGCTGGAATTTACTTTATTGAACCTTACTTCGTCACAGTAGTACTACTCCTACCTTGTACATATGGTCTCTCCACAGTAGGGCTCAGTTCACACTACCGTTCGGATTTCCGTTATTAGCTTCCGCTTGAAAAAGTAAGAAACTGAAATTGAACGGATCCGTTTCAAGTCAATGCAATTTTTAAAGTCATCTTTTTTTTTAACGTTTTTTGGCCTGAAAAAATGACAGTTCGAAGTACTATTCCTAAAGAAATTCCTAAAGGATGAGGCCTAACTGACCATAACAGATAACATTAAAGGGAACCTGTCACAAAGGACCTCATTTTTACTAAAGACAGGTTACAGACACCCCTTACAGCTACATTGCAAATATGACTTTCTGCCTTCTCTAAGCACTTGCATTACAATATAATTCTGGGTTATAACTTACCTTGCACCCTGACAGAATCCTCTGTGTAGTCCCAAGGGTTGGGCTTTGGTTTGGATGTTTCAAAAAAACATGTGACTTGTATGTGTTGCTCATTACTCAGCTCTCAGCCCCCACCTCTGTGCTCCTGTACAGCTCCACCTCCTGCTCCTTCACAGAGTTCACAGTGTGGTGAGATGACAACATTGTCCCAGGCAAGCACACGTTCGCGTGAAAGAGCCGTAAGACTGTCATCCTGTATGTATGGTGGGAGGCCCACTTATGCACTGGGCCACCAATGTGTTAAAACCTGTATACATCTTTAAACCGGAATATACTGTTGTCTTTTATATGTTTCTCTAGATTTTATTGAACTAAAACATAGTTAGTACATACGTATTACATAAACATTCAACATAAACAATATATACTATGATTGACCTATTGTGTGCCCTAATTTATACAGTGCAGTCTCTTTACACTTCTATCTATAATATCCGGTGGTATAAAATACCTACATTCAGTAGAATCTCCTATAAAGCTTTAGCAATCAATGGTTTAAAAACTCCACCCACCCGCAATGGACAATGACAACACGATCAGGGCCGTCATTGGCTGCCGCAGGTAGGAGGAGTGTTACATGATCCACCCTTTTCTTTAAGAAATGGAAAGGATTTTGTTCAGTTTATATCTATAAAGATAAAATGTGACAATAATTACAAAAAACATATTTAAAAAATATTTACACCTTTTTACACAAATTCTACAGGGATAGAGCCTTCCCACCAATAGAAGTAATGGAATATGATTAGGAACTGCCATCATTTCCTAATGGGTGGAGTTCTAATTCCTGGGAACCTTTTCAGGAGCTCCAAAGCAGCAAGTTTTTTTTTTGTTGGGGGGAGGGTCCAATATTTACTTTTAATAGGTACCAGGATTTCTTTTCCGCATACTGGCCCCAGCATGTGCATGATCACGTAGAAGCTTTTCCTATGGTATTGCTCACCAAGCTTTCTGTTTCTGTAAAGTCAAGTTATAAGCTTTCAAAACTTAGGAATTGGCATAGACAAATTTACCTTAAAGGGATATTTCTTTATGAGCATTCACATTTAATTAAAATCATCTTCCATGTATAAACATTTATTTAATTGGATGTTATTGAAAAACATTACCCATGTGAAGATAATTTGCCATAAATGTAGACAAGTTGTCCCTTAGGAACAAGATAGCTGTCCTTGGATACAACCACCATGGCAGCAGTGCCCAGATATGTGCTATTGAAAACTGCCTGCCCACCTTGATTTAGTGATTATTAGCACAGGACGGCTGTGGGACAGGCATAAATCTAGGCCACTATATTTGCACGTTATTTCTTACTAAGTGCAATCACCCCAGCAGTGGTGGTCGTATCCAAGGACATCAATTTTCTTTCTAAGGCACAGCATGGCTACATTTATGTGACATTATTGTCCCACATCTAGTTTTTTGTTAATAAGATCCAATTGAAGAAATCTATGTTTATGGCAGATTAATCAAATGTAATGTGAATGTCCATATGAGAATATCCCTTTAACTAGGCATGTGCTAATCATCACATAAGATTTGTAAGGCAATTTAAGAAGACATCAGGCTGACATCAGACAGCAATTGAAGCTGTCAGCCTTGCTTCACAAGACATGGTTTACCACAATCATTACATGGACAGGTGAAGCTTCATCTCACTCCATAACTAATGAAAGGGATCATCATTTAAAGGATATTTACCAGCAGTTTTGACCATACAAAGTTGCATATAGTCTTAGGTAGCTGTCCTGGATATCTGTATTACCATACTTTTATGTGTGTTGTAATTAGCAACAACTAATTAATATTCAAGGATTGTAGCTGGACCTGCTGTCTCACTTCTGATCTGGGTAAGAGCAGTAGCAAGCTTCTGGTTAGATATTGCAGCATAGGAGAGAATCTATGGAGCATATATTAAAGAACATAAAAGAACAGATATTAAGCAGATATTAAAGAACATAATTTGAAGAGACTCTTCCAGTGCAATAAATCCAGCTACAATCCTGGAATATAAATGCATTTTTCACAGTCTTGCTGCTACTTATAACAAATATTTGGTTACACTGACCTCCAGGGCTGTTATCTAATACTGTTAACCGTTTTGTATTTTCTAAACTGCTGGTGGACCCCTTTAAGACTAAAATAGGGGGTTAATGTCCTATTGCTATAGCTCCTTGACTTAAAGGGGTTGTCCACTTTCACAAAATAATTGATATGGTTTATGTAAGGAAAAGTTATACAATTTTAGAATATACTTTCTTCATAAATTCTCACCTTTTCTAGATCTCTGCTTGCTGTCCTGCTATAGGAAGCTTCACCGTTCACTTCCTGTGGATAGAAATCTGTCATGTGATGTCACACAGGTGCACAGGTGGTTATATCCCTGATCATGTGATGTCACATAGGTGCACAGGTGGTTATATCCCTGATCATGTGATGTCACTTAGGTGCACAGGTGGTTATACCCCTGATCATGTGATGTCACACAGGTGCACAGGTGGTTATATCCCTGATCATGTGATGTCACATAGGTGCACAGGTGGTTATACCCCTGATCATGTGATGTCACACAGGTGCACAGGTGGTTATATCCCTGATCATGTGATGTCACATAGGTGCACAGGTGGTTATACCCCTGATCATGTGATGTCACACAGGTGCACAGGTGGTTATATCCCTGATCATGTGATGTCACACAGGTGCAGGAGCCGTTAGTATTGCACAGCTCTGATTAATCCATCTGATTGATAATAACGAGCCGTGCATCTGTGTGACATCACACAATCATGGACCGATTTCTACCTAGTGGAAGTAAACGGAGAAGCTTTCTATAGCAGGACAGCAAGCAGAGATCTAGAGAACTTGATGAATTGATAAAGACTGGGGATTTATCATATGTGGCTGAGAGCAGAACTGTTCCAGTTGCCCATGAAAACCAATCAGAGCTCAGATTTTATTTTCCCACAGCGGATCTCTGGCAACTAGAACAGTTTGACCTCAGAAACTTCTAACAAATCTCCCCTATTCTATTATGTGTATCTCCTTTATGTTTATTTTTGGTGAGATTTATCAGGAGTGTCTGTATGCCCATGGAAACCAATCAGAGCTCAGATGTAATTGTATAAACAGCTGTTTATAAAAAGGTGAGCTCTGATTGGTGGCCATGGGTAACTAGAACAGTTCTGCTCTCAGACACTTCTGATAAATTCCCTTAGGCTGGATTCACACAGCCGATGCCCACCATACCGTAGCACGGCGGGCACAGGGCAGCGCACGGGGAGAGGAGGAAGAGGTGAGCACTGCTCACCCCCGCCCCACTCCATAGGGATACATGGCGCAGTATGCTGTGAGAAGATAGGAGATTTCCTATGTTTTCAAGGGGTACGGAAAGGTGCCGCCGCGCGTCCACTGCCGTCTATGGGGGACGTATGTCGGCCATATATATGTCCCCCATGCGGCAGTGTGAATGTAGCCTTGGAGAGTATATCAAAAAATATTAAAACTTTACTAAACAATATCAATTCTTTGCTGAGACAAGTGGACAACCCCTGTAAATACAGTTGTTTGTGGTGCACAGTTTGCCCCTTAAGGAGCTACTCACGGTATAAGACCAGTCCACACAGTCTTTGAAAAAGTCCACAAAATAGAGAAAAATATTTTCACTATGACCGGAGCTCCAAGGATTCTAAAACTTCGATGAACAGCACCAATCTTCAATTTCTCCTGCTGAAAGTATGTCACCATTCAGACTAGTACCATCGCACTCTCATTCTCCTCCTTTAATTGTATTGTAACTGGAAGACAATATGCAGGCAGATGGTGTGGTACGTTCCAACAAGGTTAAAATTTATTCCAATTCATTATACTCACAAAAATCCAATAAAAATGCGCATATCACAAATTCACATAACGGGACGCTAGCTTTCTATCCGCCCGACCCAGGGTTTCGCCGGCAAGGCTTCTTCCGGGGCGTTGCTCAACATGACATACTTGACATACTTTCAGCAGGAGAAATTGAAGATTGGTGCTGTTCATCGAAGTTTTAGAATCCTTGGAGCTCCGGTCATAGTGAAAATATTTTTCTCTACGATCACGGGGGGCGTGGCTAGCTAATGGCGGGATA
Organism: Engystomops pustulosus; assembly: GCF_040894005.1. Classification (NCBI taxonomy): domain Eukaryota; kingdom Metazoa; phylum Chordata; class Amphibia; order Anura; family Leptodactylidae; genus Engystomops; species Engystomops pustulosus. The sequence continues at coordinate 176,135,012 of NC_092415.1, read as the reverse complement.
GGACGCACATCGGCAGTGCTCCGCTCCGAGACCCGCAAAAACAGAGCAGCAGGCACTCAAAGGAACTGACCGGTGACATGATGGTGGGCAGGGGAGGCAGGAGCGCCGGGCGATCTCGTTCCCGAAAAGAAAGTGGGAGCGTGGCCACATTCTTTGAGCCGGTCGGCTCTGTCACCGGCAAGCTCGCAGCAGCCAAGATGGCCGCCGGCACAGAACACTCCGGCGCCACTGCCCCAGCTACGCAGGAGAGCAGGAAGATGTCACAGCCAGCAGCCGCAACACCTACAGTGCCGAGGGAAGGAGGAAAGGAGAAGGGCGCACAGAGGGAGGCAGCGCAGCCTGCCTCGGCCAAGGTAGGCGAAGGGGACCGGGCCGCGATGGTGGAGGCCCCAGCTCACCGTGAGCATGCCACGTGGGCCGACATGGCGGCTCCGTCAGAAGAGGGGAGGCCTGACAGGTCACCAGGGAGCTCCCTTGGACATTACAGTCCCCAGCAAGTAAATGCAATCCCCCCTTCTCCAACTGTTACAGGAGGGTTAACAGATGCCCATACCAGCACCTCTCAGAAGAACCAGCATGGGCTCTCTCAATCAAGCCCTGGGGCTCAGTCTGCCTCACTGGGGGCTTCTCCCTGCTGGGCTTCAGCTCATAGCCCCGTTTCCCCGCTCAATTCCCTTGCTGCTGGCGGCATGGGACAATGGCAGGAGACATCCACACCACCACGCTCCACGCATGATGAGTGGGACTGGAAGTCGCACATAATGGCGCTTCCTACCAGAGAAGATCTACAGACTCTCCTAGGAAAGATGGAGGCCTCACATAAGAAGGATATGGAGGATATTAAATCGGAGATTAAGCACGTGGGGCACAGGGTCCTAGAATTAGAGGAACACCAGGAAAGTCTGCGTGATGTTATTCATTCTCATAAAGAGGTTATTGCACAACATTCGTCTCAAATTGCAGATATCATGGACCATCTTGATGATATAGAAAATCGTCATAGACGTAATAATCTGAGAATAAGGGGCCTCTCGGAAGAGATCCTGCCATCACAGCTGGAGAATTGGGCCCAAAAATTCTTTGGCAATCTGTTACAAATGCCTCCTAACAAAAAGATCGAAATTGATAGGATCCACCGTACACTTGGCCCGCGGTCCTCAGATCCTAAACGTGTACGTGATGTCATCTGCCGCATTCATTTTTATAAGGATAAAGAACGAATCTTACAACATGCCAGAGACTCAGGTGGACTGCATCATGGGGACTCGCCCTTACTGATCTTGCCAGATCTTGCTCGACGTACGTTATTCCTCAGAAAAGCCCTCAAGCCTTTATTGCAATTGCTAAGAGATCGCGACATCCTATATAGATGGGGATATCCCTTCCAACTGCTGGCCAAAAAGGACGGGAAGAGTGCATCTTTCAGACGCCTAGGAGATTTGCCTGGTTTTCTAGGAACTTTTGAACTCCCGATGGTGTCCCTGCCAGATTGGCCGCGTCCGGCCTCTTTACCGGTGTCCCCCCCGAGGGAACAATGGAACAAGGTCCCGCCGAAACAACAGCGAGATTCCAAGAGATCCAGAAGTGCCACCTTTGCGGGTCAACCTTGAAACCTTGAGCTAAGCATGTAGTTGGAGTTCTAGAGGAATATTGCTAGCTTAATGCTTTTGTAGATATCCCTGGTTGTATCGCTAATAGGGAGATGGTTTAAAGTGCAAACTTGGATTTGCTGAAACAAATGCCTGCTGCCTTTATATCTGGCCTGAGAGGCCGTGTGTTCTTTTTTTTTTCACAGGGTCCGGTGCTAATGCACGACCGCCAAAAGTTTTTGCCTAAGTTCCCAAGTAGGGTTGGCGACATACAGTGTTGCCTAGTGTATAACACTGTAGTGTAGCGTAGTATAGAATACGAAATATCCTGGTCTAACACCTGGTCTATTGACTGGAACTAGGAACTCAGAAGTTCTTACTTGTTAGTAGTTATATTATTTGTGAAACCCCGGTTTGTCTCTGTTCGTCTTGTAAGTAACACCTAGTCCTTGTCTTCCTATCCCCCCCCCTTTAAATTATTAATCTACCTTTCTCTTGCTTAGGCCGTGTACAGGCGACCCTTCCACTAGCTTAGAATGACTAATTTATCTTTCGCCACATTTAATGCTAGGGGCCTAAATAGCCCAGGGAAAAGAGGGCAAATTCTTTATGGATTCCATAAAAAACGTGTGCAAATAGTCATGTTTCAAGAAACTCATTTTAAGACCTCATGTGTACCCTCGTGTCGCAATAAATTTTATAACACTTGGTTCCATGCACCAAACCCAGTACAGAAGTCCAAAGGGGTATCTGTAGCATTTCATTCCTCCTTTTCTCCGCAGATCTTGGATTCCAGGGTAGATCAGGAAGGCAGATTTCTCTTCCTAAAAATTTCAGTCGCAGGTTCTATTTATACTCTGGCTAACGTCTACTTCCCTAATGTAGGACAAATTGCATATGGTATCCATCTCCTGGAAGACTTGGCGGGTTTTGCTGGAGGCTCGGACATCATTCTTGGCGGCGATTTGAACGTACCACTTGATCCAGACCTCGACACATCTGAAGGTAAGTCCTCGATCTCATTTGCAGCCACCCGTAGACTAAGGCAGGAATTAGCTAAACTAAATTTAGTAGATCTCTGGAGGATACTGCACCCGGCACAAAGGGACTATAGTCACTACTCTAGTGTGCACAACACGTACAGCCGTATTGATACACTCCTGATCTCTCATTCCCTCCTTGATCTCAGCCCTACGTGCTCTATTGACTCCATAATCTGGTCTGACCACGCGCCGGTAATGGGTGCCATAAGACCTTATCCTCAAAGGAGGAAGACATTCTCCTGGCGGCTTAATGATCATCTATTAAAAGATGCCCTGTGCTCGGCTGAGGTCAAGGAGGCTATAGAGCGTTTTAAGAATGGTAACCATATTGATTGCAGTAATGCTCCGCTCATGTGGGAGGGGCTAAAGTGCGAACTTCGCAGAATTTTTATGTCACACGGGGCTAGAATTAAGAGGCAAAATGCGTCCAAACTTAGATCCCTACTAGCTACTCTGGCTTCTCTGGAGTCTGCAAATAAAGTTCAGAGGTCTGATGCTTTGAGAGCAGAATTATCCTCAGTCAGGCAACAAATCCTGCAAATACTGGACCAGAAAACCCTATGCGCAAGGGATCGCCTAAAATTTGGCTTCTTTGAGTATGGCAACAAATGTGGCAAGTGGTTATCTAGGGCCCTGCATCCCAGACTCCTATCTTCAAGGGTTATGTCTATCAACTCGCCAACTAATGGTACGATTTTCAACCCGTCTGGAATTTTGGAGGAATTTAGGAAATTTTATGAATCTCTATATAATTTACCTATGCAGGAAGATACGGACAAAAGGGAGGCCATAGACGCATACTTGTCCAAATATGCCCCAAAACGTATATCACAGCAGTTGGCTCAGGGTTTGGAAGATGAGTTCACATCTGAGGAACTTGCTCAGGTGATTAAGGAATTGAAAGTGGGAAAGAGTCCGGGACCGGACGGCTTTTCTCCGCGCTTCTACAAAACGCTGAAAATGGATATAATTGAACCCCTCCTCTCCTCCTACAATGCGATAGCTAAGGGGGCTATTTTCCCAAAGCAATCCCTAATGGCGCATATATCTGTGATTCCAAAACCCGGGAAGGATGTCACCCTGTGTGCCAATTTTAGACCCATCTCTCTCATAAACATAGATATCAAAATATACTCTAAATTACTGGCGCAACGCCTGCAAACATTAATTCCAGGTCTTATACATAAGGAGCAGGTGGGGTTTGTCCCAGGCAGAGAAGCCAGAGACAATACTATCAAAACAGTGTCATTGATGAACGCTGCCCAAAGGCAGAAGATCCCCATGTGCCTACTCTCTGTCGATGCCGAAAAGGCATTTGACAGAGTAAGTTGGAACTTCATGGAACAGACACTCAGGCAGATAGGTCTTGGCCCCATCATGCTAGCTCGTATAATGGCCCTTTACCAGAATCCGACGGCGATGGTCAGGGTGAATGGAGATCTTACTACTCCGTTTGCCATAAGCAACGGAACCCGCCAGGGGTGCCCCCTATCACCACTGCTCTACATCTTAGTGATGGAATCATTGGCAAACGCCATTAGATCTAATAAATCTATCAAGGGCCTTAAATTGGGAGGACTCCGTCATAAAATGGCCATATTCGCGGATGATCTATTATTATTTATCACCCAACCGCGCACAACGCTTCCGTCAGTACTGGCTGAGTTTAAAATCTTCTCTGAACTCTCTAACTTTAAAGTAAACCTCACGAAGTCCGAACTGCTCAACGTAAACCTGCCTGACAATGTGGTGGGAGATATTAAGAAGGAGTTCCCCTTTCGATGGGCTGAAAAAGCCATTACATACCTGGGGATAAAAATCCCGACAGATTTATCTGGCCTCTTTCAGGTTAATTATCAGCCCCTTTTAGGGTCAATAGAGAAGGAGCTCCTTGCTTGGAAACGCCTCCCGCTCTCATGGTTCGGAAGGATTAGTGTAGTTAAGATGGATATCCTGCCGAAAATACTCTATTTCTTCCAAACTATACCCCTCCAAATAGCCCCTGCCTTCCTTATTAGACTTAAAAGGGTGATCTCGGGTTTTATATGGGATTCCTCTAGACCTCGGATGGCCCACACTGTACTTACTAGGCCTAAAGAGTTGGGAGGGGCGGGTTTGCCGGACTTGGGTCTATACCATGAGGCCTCTATGCTGACTTGCATAATAGACGCAGCCTTGAACTCCTCTTCCAAGCTTTGGGTGACTCTGGAGGCTTCTTTGAACTTGCCGCCCCTGATGGCATCCCTGTGGCTTTCCCCGATGGACCGTGACACATCCTCTCCCTGCACACCTTTATATAGGATTCTGCTAGGCAGTTGGGACAGAATGAGGAAACGACATAAACTGACATCCGTTCCGGGCCCCATGTCTCCAATATTCTTAGATGCTAGGTGTCCTCTACGAGACATGAACCCTGAAACATTCGGCTTACCGTTAAACGGGGTAGTACAAGTACGACACGCACTAAAAGGCCGTGACATACATTCTCTGGAAGGGTGGTTCCCTGCTGAAATGAGAGGCAGCAGATGGTTTATGGCTAATCAATTGAGCAGCTTCCTACAATCCCTGGGGCACGCACAATCCCTTAAAAGGGAACTAACATTCATAGAACAAATTTTTACGAATAAAGAACCCCCTAGGCATCTAATATCTACGGTCTATGGGTGGCTGGTGAGAGAGAGGACTAAAAATACACCAGTCCCTTACAGACAAGCTTGGGAACAGGCGCTGAACAAAACATTTACTGAAGAGGACTGGGATAAGGCGTCTGTCTTAACTCACAAACTCTCTGTTTCGTCACAAATACAGGAGACTAACTTTAAAATCGTCGCCAGATGGTACCGAACTCCGGAGAGGCTGCATAAGATGTTCCCGGAGGTATCGGATGTATGTTGGAGATGTGCCAGGGAACGGGGTTCCATGTTACATATTTGGTGGTCTTGCCCTGGGGTGAGTGGTCTGTGGGAGGCGGTCTTTGCACTTTACAATAAATTATGGTCGGACTCGGTTGTACCGAGCCCAGAGATCGGGCTATTATCTATGATCCCTGGCTCTATCTCTGTGATAAAGAAAGGTTTTCTGAGACATTGCATTGCCGCCACTCGACAGATTATCCCCAGACTATGGAAATCAAGTGCAAGTCCCTCAAGGGCCCAGTGGGCGGAAGCCTTAAATCATATTATGAGAATGGAGGAGATGAGAGCTGTGGAGGGACTGGCGGACTCTCAGATTGAAAAGTACACCAGAGTCTGGTCCCCATGGATCGACTTCCGCAGTTCGGCAGAATTTGCCACGTGGATAGAAGCAGGTGGAGGATGCATGGCCTAAGTGAGTGAGAAATTTTCCCTTTTTCTTTTTTCTTCTTAACATTCCCTCTTTCCCGGTGTGTCTCCCCCTTCCTTTCTATACCCCCTTCCCCTCTGTATTCCGCTATGTGTTTTCCTATGGTCCCCCACGTCGTAAGTGTTTAGTGTGGTTCGAGTTGTTAATAATGTTTAGTAACATAGATTTTCTTTCCGGTTTCCTTGCTCATTGCACTAAAGGAGACAAATATTATCTAGGTATAATTATCGTCTTGAGAAGTGCGGAATTCATTTTGTACTGTGAATGTAATGCTAGACAAGCCAAAGTTATATGTGTTTATGCCTTGAAGCTTATATTCTGAAATCTTACTGTGAATCAATGACAAGTCTATGTATGTTGACACTAATTACTTTTAATAAAAGTTTATTGAACAGAAAATATTTTTCTCTATTTTGTGAACCCCTGTAAATACTTTGAGGTACTTGTGCATATGCTGACATTTTAGAAGCCTATAACGTGACTTTTCAGCAACAGAAAGCTTAGTGGGGGGCACCATAGGAAAGGGCATTATGTGATGACGCACATGCTGGGGCCAGTTGAGGGTGAAAAAACTACCTGACAAATTCACTTTAAATATGGTATAGGAGGGCACTGATATACAGGAAAAAAATCATTTAGGACTTCCTTATTCTGAAACAGGTCTAAGGGGCCGGTCCCCACCCATCATAATGTAATGGCATACTGTATACTGTCATGATATTAGGTCTATTATGGGATAACTTCGTTAAAAATCCCTAATAGATTCAAGCTAATAGGTGTATCTATCCAAAAACGCGCACCACTTCTAACAAGCGGTAATCACAGTGAGGGCTGCACTTCAGGGGCCGCATATAGAAAAAAATCCAGGTATCTGGTGTATGCTACCATGTATGTACTCAGCCGTAGTAACAGATGTCCCTCAAACATTGTAACAGACATGTTATTCATTAGTCCAAGATCAATTATTCACACTAGAAAAGTAAGGTGCAAGCAGATAGGAAACAAGTCCGGGGGAAGGTCACATTGCATTTTGAAGGATTTCCAAACATTGCCTTTTAATGTGTTACATATAAACCCAGCTTTCTGGCAGCTTCTGAAATCCGTGGATTTTTCTTCTGAGGGAAAGGGTAGTAGACCAGTTTCTCTGTGGGAGAAGTCGGCTTAGAAGACGGAAAGGGGTACTGACTCCATGATGAAGGAATCGGGTTCTTGAGGGAAGACTTTCTGCGGAAACTACTGATAGAGTGGTGGTCTCCTATTTGCTTAGTACTGGGAGCCGGGATGTTTATGGGATGACTTTCTGAGTTCAGGAGCCGCTCAAACAACACGGCTTTGTTAATGTCCCTGTCATGGTCTGGTGGGTTCATGACTGGAGCAGGTTCTCCGTTCAGCTGCACCATGCGATGGATGTTCAGATGTGCGTGCCAAGTGCCATTCCTGTCCTTCAGGTAGTTCTTGTTTGACAATTCTAAAGTGACCTCTTTGACGGGCAGATGTTCCTTGAAGGCTTTATGTTTCCCCACTATGGCATTGACTTGGACAGTGTTCACATCTGGTTCTTTTAAAATCAGGTCATTGTCACCTGCAAAAGAAGTAAAAAGTAAGAAATTCCTTTTTTTTCCTAGAGAAATTTCACATAGCATAGTTTTAGAGAAAACTGCTTTTAAAATTTATCTTATAGGAAATATTAATTTTCACTAGAACATACGTGACCCTTAACCTCTTTCAGACAGCTTGTGGACATTTACTAAGGGTCCGCGGAGTGCATTTCTGTCGGGTTTCCCGACTATTTCCGATTTGCACCGCATTTAACAGGGGTTTTTTGCCGCACGCAATCAGATTTTGGCACAATCGCACCGACTTTCATGCGACACAAATCGGGGGGCGTGGCCATCGGACAACCCGACTGATTTGGATTAAGCGCAGGATTTAAAATTCAAATTGTGTCGCAAGACATGCACTCACATGCACCGGGAAAAAGAAGGTGAACTCCGGCGTGCCTGAACGGGGAAGCGACACATGCAGGATATCGGGCGCACAATCTTGGTGAATCGCGTCGGACTTCACGTCGGGGATCGCGACAGGACCGGGTAAGTAAATGTGCCCCTATATGTCTGGGGGGTCTGAACCTAACTCTGCCAGGACATTCCTGACCATCCTGCAAACCCAGGACAGTGGTTCTCTAAAGAAAGCAGAGACCACAGAGCTTTACTCTGATACCATACCACCATAGTGACTGCAGCATCTAAGGGGTTTTTGCAGTGGAAAGTTTTCTTTGTAAGACATTAACACCCTACATAAGTGTTTGCAGAGTCATCATTATATGGCGCAAAGGGGCAAACGGAAGACATAAATAGTGGGACAGCATGATAGAAGGTTGAGAACGGTGGACATAAAGCAATCAAAAAAATAGTTTTTCCAAAAATGGTACTAATAAAAGCATCAGGTCTTTCCTGATGGACGGGATGGCATTCTTGCAGGCTATTCCATTAAATTAATTGGGATTGCTGAACAGAAAACAACGCTCTGCTATCTATGGTAGGCCCATGGAGATGAATGGAGCAACAGAATACTTGCGGTATAAGTGGTCACTATTAACATATCCTTAAAAGGGGTTTTCCAAGAATCTTATAAAAAAAAAAAACATGGGAAAAAAAGATATTTTTTTTTAAAAAACTTACTAACAGCAAGGAGGGCACTATAAAAAAACAAGAAGTTTTCACCTGATAAATCGCCTCTCTACCAGCACCACCATTCTTGTGGTTCTGCTGCCTCCCTCACTGCACGACAAGTGATAAGAGAGGGACTGCACCAGAGTAAAGGATGGTTAAAATTATTTTAGTTTTTTTTAAAATCCCAAGTTTAGTGAATTTTAGAAAAAATATAGCCTCCTTGGCACATACAGATTTATGTGCCTGTGCAGAAGTTGTGTACACGTGGCAATGAGTTCAGTATTTGGAGCAGATCCAAAATCCAGGTTAAACAACTCTACATAACTACAGTACTCAGTTACTGTACATTCTGGATACTAATAGTTCATAGTGACTGTTGAAGAGGAAAGAAAAAACTTTTTTGTCACATGGCATTAAAAACCTGAAAATAAAACTACTCCACCAAAAAGGAGGATTTTTTTTTATCATACGTGTTTAAGCCTTTGGTTTAGTTCATATTTAGTTTTTAGCCCTCTGTTGTAAGGATACGGCAGGCAGATTCCCCACATATCCTTTATAATGAAGGCCTACAAGGTATCCTCCCACTGTATGCACACACAGTTGAATATGTCATCCTGTTCCTTCCCTCCTCCTGAAAGTGGTTATTGGTTGCTGCCAAAGTGCAGGATGTTTACCCAGTGATGTCACTGCCCTTATTAGAAACGTGACATCACTGGGGACCTCCCTGAGCATATGCCCAGTGGAGGCTGGGGATAGATGCAATACTTTGCACCTGTCCCCCATAGGCTTTTATGGCCTCCACTGAACCGCAGGGTTTATTTATACATTTGAGATGAGGCCTGTGATAAAGGGTAAGTAAACCGCTAGGATCAGACCCAGCAGACTTGTAGTGATGGGTCTCTTAGCAGGTGAGTAGGGTTTTTATGTTAATAAGCTTGTTTTGGCTGAATTTACCCTTTTAACTGTAAAAAAACAAAGCCCAAATTGACATTTTTTAATCATTCATCAAACAAAAATGCATATGAACCGCAAACCCGTTGTGTGTACAAATAAAATCTATGTAGAAAAAAATTACTTAACAAAAATGTATAATAAAAGTTCACCAGTAGGATATATGAAACCCAAACTGATGCCATTCTAAACTACATTTGGTCCTGAAAAAAAATCAAGACTCCATACAAATCAGGGGCATTACTACAGTGGTAGGAGCTATAGCAGCTGCTATGGGGCCCGCAGTGTTAGGGAGCCCCATCATCCGACCTGACACTAAAGAATGGAGGATGAGCACCATTATATACATATAAAGCTGCATATATGTATATAAAATATATGCAATGTATATATGCTGTGTATGTAACTGTGATGTGTATATACTGCATGTGTGTATTTATGTGAAGTGTATATGCTCTATATGTGTAAGAATGTATAAATGTGTGTGTATGAGTGAAGAACTGTATATGTGTATAGGCAGGGCCGCATCTGGCAGGCGGCCTCAGGCGGCAGATGTCAGAGCCCTTACAGGAGCGGCAAAATGGTGAATCACTGTTCACCTTACCGTACCACAACACAACATACGATACAGCCTGCCGGAATGTTTCTGTTGGCTGTGCATTCTCTTATACTATGCATGTACCGCTCCTGCCACAAACATCGTACCTAGCCGACTTCCTGCCAAATGCAGAAGGAAGTGCAGTTGTGTGAAAGCATTTGCCCACGTGGCCACTCTATCTACCCCTTCGACACTCTGCTCATCAGCCCGCCCTCTCATCTGCCTACCTGCTTGTCTGCCGTCCGACTGCCGGCCTGCTCCTCTATCCACCCCCTGATCTGCCTGTCTGCCGGCTCATCTGCCCGGCCGCCCACTCATCTGCTCGTCCAAATGCCTGTCCTCTAATCCGGCTGCCTGCTCATCCGCCCATCCACCTGCCTGCTCGTGTGTCTGTTCGCTGATCTGCCTCTCTGACTGCTTCTGTTCCTAAGTTTTATCCACTACCACCCACCTCCAAGGTAAAAATATATACACTCTTTGAGCCTGTATATAATTTCTATTGGGATTTCCTGCCCGTATATACTGTGTGTGCTAGTTTCCTGTCTGTATATAATGTTTATAGGGGTATCCTGTCTGTATACACTGGGGTTGTCCTGTCTGTATCTACTGTATGTACTGTATATGTATTTAGGTATATCATTGTGTGTATGAGTGTAATATGAATATTTTTAAGCAGGAAGATGGCCACATTTAGAAGTCTTCTATGGGGCCCTGCCTCTCCTAGTTAGGCCCCTGATACAAATATAGTGACAGAATAACAAAAATAGTTTAATTTGTAGAAGGCATTGAGGAAAAAAGACAGAAAAATGGACTGGACATTTACGTTGAAATAGGTGTGTAGATAAGGGGTTAAGATTCTGTTTCTGCATAATGCAAAATCTCACAAAACAGTTAACCTATACCACAGGTGAAGGGTAGGGATTAGAGTGGTCAAAACCAGTAGAGCGATTATACGTGCAGCGGTGGTTATTTATACAAGATAATATGAAAGATAGACTTTTGTAGAACTCGTGTTTTTGGGGTTAAGGTGTCCGATACTGATTAAGTAGCTCAAGTGTATTAAAAACTTTGCCAAAACAAACTTTCCAAACTTCTCCTTGGATATTGGGAAATGTCTAAAACAATGGAACATTGTGCAGAAAACAAGCTGCGGGTAAGTTCTTAGAGGATCGCTTGTTACATTAGTTCCTAGAGTGGACTGACACAATGTAAACACCACATGAGTTGTAGTCAGAGCTAAAAGCCCCATTATTTCATGAATGCTTTCATTAGAAATCTACTAATGACTTGACAAACCAACTTAAGTGGTTTTACTTTGCTGTAGTTTATTGTCGAGGTAAGTGATAAAGGGGTAATTCTCCCCCCTGCCCCCTTTAAAAGCAAACATGGTGGGGGATTTATCAGAAATGTCTAGTCTATAACTTTTCTAGTTGCCCATGGCATCCAATCAGAGCTCAGCTTTAATTTTCTTAACAACTCTTGGAAAATGAAAGCTGAGCTCTGATTGTTTTCCATGAGCAACTAGAGCAGTTTTACCTCAGATGCTTCTGATAGATCTCCCCTCTTATGTGTATCTCCTTTACGTTTATTTTTGGGGAGATTTAGCAGAAGTGTCTGAGGTAAAACTGTTCTAGTTGCCTAAGAAAACCAGCTCTGATTGGTTTCCATTGGCAACTAGAACAGTTTTACATCAGAAACTTCTAAAAATCTTCCCCATTATGTGCATCTACTTATTATTATTGTTTCTCTGTTTTGTGCTGCATGAGGACCTGCCTCCTCATCTGCCCTTAAAAGTGCTTATAGAAGGTTAATCTTATTATCTTTTCTTAGAATTATGTAATGTACAGTTTCTTTGCTATACTTTCTATAATATACGGCGATAGCCAAGTGGGTGTTACTGGTTAGGGGTGTGTCGCTGTATAGTACGACAATATCGGCACTGATTGGTGAGGATCAGACTGTGTCGGGACCTTGATTGGCAAACTGAAACAACATAACACAAAGTTATGAGAAAAGATGGAGGAATGCCAGTTTTTAATGTGACAGCCAGGGCAGCACGGCGACAGGTCTTTTATAACTCCTTTTGACAAGACCAACCAGAAGCAGGGGAGCAACCATGCTGAAACCAAAAGTTTATCCCTAAAGAGGACCTGTCAGGTCGATTTGGGACACTAAAACATCAACCGGTCCTTTGTTTGTGTCCCAAATCTCCCTGTATGAGCTTTCTCCTATGGGCGCATTAAAGAAAAAACTTTTATACCTACCTGGATGTGAGTCTAATGAGGCACATCAGATGATCAGCACCGCTTCTCGTGATGCTTCATTGAATCCGACATAACACTGCGGCTGCATTAGTCATGCGCCGTACCCACGACACTTGTGCAGTGAGGCCGGGATATACTACGTTGGCTGTACTTGCAGCATGGCTCAGGTACCAGGAGCTCTGGACCGAACTTTTTTAAAATGCTTTCATGGAGAGAGAGGGTGATGTGGGACACTGTTCCACCGTCCATAAGGACTTGTGGGTGGTTTAGTGTCCCATATAGACCTGACAGGTTCCCTTTAAGTCATACTGTTTGTAGAATGAAGCTGTAGAATACAACATGTGGTGACCAGTGTAAACTAGGAAGTGCCTACAGCTTGTCCCAGCGTTCTGGACCATTGAGGCCTCATTCACACATTACGCTTAAACTGTGTTTTATCAATTAACAAAGCAAAACATTTGTTGCTTACCAATCAAAGTTTTTAGGTCTAAACGTATCTGCATTCTGGAGTTATTCCTTCTAGATGCTCTTGAGTGGTGTTTCCAAATGCAATTCAATTCAGGATTGCATTTTTTTCAATCCTGACAAAAATTCATGAACTTTTTTTTTTTTTAATTTAAAGCCAAGTGTGGATTATAATGGAAGAAAATGTATAAACTGCACATTCTTCACTTTTTCTGGTACATTTTGTGTACAAAGCGTGTAAAATAACAATTTTCTATGCCTACTTTCTCCTGATCCTGAATGGGTGGAGTTTAGAAAGGCTTTTGCTTAAGTGTAGAAGTAGGTCATCAACCTTACAATCAGCTTCCGGGTGTAATTATAAGCTTAATTTTTTTGCAATGATAATTAACCCTTGTGGCATGGAGCTGACTTGTGTCAAGCAAAAACATTTGTATATAGCAGTAAACTTTTTTTAAGTGAATACATATAAATGAGATTTTTTCTTTACTTCTTGTGGGGAATTTATAATCTTTTAACTTTTTTGAAGCGAGTTGTGCACTTAATTAAAGTTATGGGAAATCCATGAACTTGATTATTGAATCCATGAATAGTTGTTAATTTTTTTTTGTTTCTTTATATACTCTAATTTTATATTGTTCTATATCAGCCCCTTGGTAATCTCTACAATATGAGTAGATAACGTTTCACACAACCAGAAACAAATGAAGGAGATTTATCATTCCTGCTCTCTAATATTTGCAAATTAACACATTTGCAACATTTTGGACTCACTTTTGTGAATTTTCCAAAGTTTACATCATTGTAATTTTGAGAATCTGGTGTGGAAGTGGGTTGGTTAGACTGATTATGTAAAATGATCAAATGCAACATTTTAAAAAGTTGCAAAACAAATGGATACAGTTTCATTTTAGTGAAATATTGGGATGAAAAGTGGACTTAAATATACACAATATTTTTTAACTGTTTCTAACTTTGACACGTCTTCAAGCTGACGTAGTCTCCCATGATAATTTGTCTGATAGTACTGGTAGACGTCTCCATGCTTTACATGTACAATTAGCTGCAATTCAATGCTGCTTTACCTGCAACTTTCCCTGGAAATATCTGTGGGTTTACTTAAGCCGTAACTATAGTGGATGAGCTCAGATGAGCTGATCACCTGGACGGCTTTACCCTGAAACTGGATTTACTTTACAAGACAGAGCCTTTAACTCATTCACCTATGATGATGCATAATACAGGTACAATAAAGCCTCTTTTAAAGGGGGGTTTTAAATGTGTTGTCTGCTCATAGGATTCTATAGAGTATAATAGGGAGAAAAGTTGTGCACAAAAATAATCAGTCTTTAATGGAGGGGTTTTTCTCAGAAGGATTGATGTTTGGGAGAGGTTTTACTGTAGTTTGCAAACTGTATATTACAGTATGTTAAAGTACATAAAGTGCAAAGAACACATAACCTTGAACAAGGCGGTTAAATATTAATCTTAAACTTCCATAAATGACTTCTAGACAACATACGTTCCTAAACTTACTTTTCTCCAAAAAAAAGTTCTGCTATTAGTTAGACAATGCAGTGCACAGAGGCTGTCACTCACTTTTAGCAACAAACTTTTTACAGACTGACAAGTCATAACTTACCTGATTTGAAAACTATGATGTGTGTCTGTAACTTCTGCTTGATGCCATTGTACTGCTCCTCCAGACGATGAATATCCATTTTGCTGAGCTTCCTGGTTCTGTCAGCAGGATCCTTGTCCGTATGAGTCACCGGCAATATCTCGCACATATATTTATACGCCTTTGCCATTTGTTCCCACAATGAGAACTGCTCCAAGCAGCCGCAGCACAGACCCATCTCTCCCTTTAATAAAGCACAAGGAAGTAGAAAGAAGCCAATTAAGTCTGCAAAGTAAAGCGATGCTCGCTGTGTGTCCGCTGTCTGGAGCACTAGGTCTTTACTGCTGGTGGATGATAATTTGCTACACGTATTTCAGGTTGTCCTAGATGTCTTGGTTCAAAGTAAATGATAAATACTGCACACAGAGATTATTGACTTAAGGTAGAACAGAAATTGAAGCCAAGGCAAAGTAATGGGATATACTGCAACCAGTAGGAAAACACACAGGATATAAAGGTGTATTAACATAAACTAAAACCTAATCAATTAGATTACATAAACATTACTTAGAACAGTGAATCACATGTTAGGATATAGAACTACTTCATATACTGTAACCCACTACAAAAGTATGTTTTGGACCTGGTGGTACTGCTTTCTGGGCAGCCGGACACAGCTCTATTCTATAGTACATGGACACAACTAGTTGGCTAGCAAGCTATTAATTAGTCCCAATAACAAATGGTAACCAACGTAAAAACCCAACACAATACCCCACAGATAAATAGTACTTGTACTGGTATAGTAATAATGTATATCAGTTGTCATACGCTGCTGTATAAGACTGAGGAGTTTTAGTTTGTTCCAGGGGTTCACATGTTGGGGAACCCATAAGTGAAGGAGATTTTCACCTTGACACCCACTAGAACCGGAGGGATGACTTCACATCTCAGCATTTGCATAAAGCATTGTTCATAGTATTGTGCTTTATCCACATTGTTTAGCCGGGATAAGATCTGTCTGATTCGGATCTATCTCCATTTGTAAATGTTACCTAACAATACAAGATGAATTTACACTGAGCAGTGGTTCAATAATGGCTCCAGATTACAGCTGAAGGTCCAGATAACGCCGGATAAAGACACAGATAAGTCTCTGTATGTATCTCCCTTGTCACTACTTGGGGACTGTGCTACATCACTAAATATTGACAATTCTGTAACAAAAAAGACCCATTTATTATGGTTACTATAAAGCAGCCCACCTTTCTGCCCACAGGGAAGTTTTTTCGTCTCACGTTTCATTTGTCTTTTTTAATCAATACATCTTAATAATTAAACTGATACCTTCTTTGTGATAGTGTAAATCCCTGTAAGATTCTAGGCAGAATACATTTTAGGGTAGATCGTAAGAAAAAACAATGCATATCCATGGAACTGACAGAATTGTATATTGTCTCTACACCTGTCACCCGACATCCCGTGAATACTGAATGTTTTTGGCCAGGTATAGCCATTGCTCCATTCCCATCTAATGACGTCAGTATCATCAAAATGTATAGTAGGGGATGCGCATTTGCACCACTCCATTACAGTGCTCCACAGATGTTCTTGACATTGCTGTGGGTCCCAGCTACCAGCCCCTTATTCTTTATTCTACAGAAATTGTGGGCCCAATCAAAGTTTTTAAGTATTCAGAGACTCACTACAACAAAACAGTAACATAACAAACTTATTCCATAGATTCAATAACGCACTCAGGGCACCCAGTACCAGAGGATCCTCCGGTGGGCCCAGGCTCTAAACCAGTACTGGACCCCAGAGGTACAGCAGAATACCACCTAATTTGGAGTTTGTTTTCTAGAAGCTAATGGAGGGTGGGCCCCCAGCATAGTTTATCTGGTGGGCCCAAGGAACCCCAGTCCGACACTGAAAGTACCTAAACTTACTACATAGCTACAATACCAGAACTAAGCTTACTACTTAGTTAAGGTACCATAAGCAAGTTTCCTACATAGATATGGTGCCAGAAGCAAGTGTTCTACATAAAAAAATATATATAACCAAGTGTAACACATAGACATTGTACTAGAACCAAGCTTTCTATATAGATACAGTACCAAAAGCAAGCTTACTAAATAGATATGATACCAGAGCTAAGTTTACCATGAAGATACAGCACCAGAAGCAAATTTACAACATACATATGGTACCAGGAAAAAAGCTTACTGTGATGTTTAGGTAAAAAAAACTAAGCTCACTACATAGATATGGTACCAAACTCAACATTGGGTGCCAGAACCAGGTTTACTACATATAGAAATATACATGAATTAAAACAAATTGGCCACCCTGTACAAGTTCATAAAAGCCCAGTAGATACATAAACCCAGTACAGGCAGTCCCCGGGTTACATACAAGATAGGGTCTGTAGGTTTGTTCTTAAGTTGAGTTTGTATGTAAGTCTGGACTGTATATTTTATCATTGTAATCCCAGCCAGAACTTTTTTTGGTCTCTGTGACACTTGGATTTTAAAAATGTTTGGTTGTCATAAGAATTAATATTAACACTAAAGCTTCATTACAGACACCAGTGATAACTGTTACAGCTGATGATTGTAGCCTAGGACTAAAGTACAATAAATTACCAATATCCAGAGGTCCGTTTGTAACTAGGGGTCGTATGTAAGTCGAGTGTTCTTAAGTAGGGGACCGCCTGTACATACATAAACTTACCACACCAGAGGCATGTTGCTGGAACACCACTTGACTTGGCATCAGTAGAGGAACCATAGCTATTGAGGTGCACGATAAAGACTTCCCTCTTCTGTTGTCTGCACTGTCTGCGTCTCTTCTCCCTCTCCTCCACACAGGGTGGACTGCTGAGCTGGTGTGATTTTAGGGCAGGGTGTATAAACCTAGGGGCAGCGGATTTTGGAAGCCAGCCACTATGCAGAGGGCCCAGGGCTAGTAGGCGGGGGCCTCTATGGAGCACCTTCCTCTTTCCTTGTACAGTGGCGGATAAAGACAGCATGTAGTTTACTTCCCCCTGATTGGTGGAACAGCAGTCATGTGTGCCTCTCCACCAATCAATTTAAAATACAAAGTTAAAGGCTCAGATCATGACCTTTAGGTCCTCTCCATTGCAGTGGTGTGCAATACACATCTTGCATCTATAGCAAAGGTATGACATATTATAAATTGTATTTCCTTTTATGAAACTGTACATTTAACAAAAAGTCACGTGAATTAAATACATGGGTATTAACAGTGCCGGTGTCCCTGCCAGATTGGCAGCTTTCCGATGAAGAAGCTACAGCGCCTATTATTATAATTGCCATGAAATGCTTCCTGAAGGCGTTTTACATACACAGCCACCTGTCTTCTAGCATACTGTACCCTGGATAAAACATCATGAAATTGCTAAGGAGCAGGATTATTCAATTCACCACAAGGTTTTCATTGTTCTAGCAGTGTGCCGCTTAAGTCATGCGAATGCATATTCTTATCAGAAGATCTTGTTCCCCATACAACTTCAACACATAGGGGGAAGATTTATCAGCGCTTATACACCGGTTTCTGACATAGAAGCATTGAAATAATCGCAAATTCTTGCGCACTGCAATAAATTGTGTCGTTGCAGCGGCTAACAGCAAGTTATCTATGGGTGTGAGAGTGAGACAGACAGACTGACAGACATAAAGAGAGAACAGAGTCATCCCCCCATGGGAGATGGTGGGGGTAGGGAGTAGGGACAGAGACACAGGTGACACGTTGTTGCTTAGTGCTCTATCTCCCCCCCCCCCCCCCCCCCAGAGCATTCAAATAAACTTTATTATATATAGTGAAATCCTGGGACTGCCCCTCACAATCTACATAAACATGTGACTGATGACATAAGAGAACGCATGATGCCATATATGTCCTTTACATAAAGCTGATGATAAAGCTCAAATGTGCAACTAAATATATAAATAGTCTTTAGTGATGGGGGAAGTCTTGCAGAGTCCAGCTACAGCTGTCATTCACAGAGCTGTACAATGTCTATTCTTGTCAGAGGTCAATGACCTAAGACAGCCAGCACAAGGCAATAATTGTGTTCACATAAACTTATTACATTATTATTTTATTTGCATTCACAATTGTGATTATTATCAAGACTACAACATCCCCACACTGTGTAGGCATGAAGAAGGGGGCGACCTGCGCCTTGCCTAAACACTTTTTAGAAAATTAGCTGGTTCTTACACAAAACTACGCCTGGAGTCGATTTACGATGGATACATCAAGGCCAAAGCTTCTTGATGTATCCACCGGGACACTGGGGGCATGGCCTTTATAAAGTTATGAGCGTATGATACATTCTTCCCATAGTCCCTATATGGCTTCATATGAGCTGTACTAGGAAACCTGTAGAGAAAATTGAAGACTTTTATTTATTTTCTCTCATTGCAAATCGACATGGGATTATAGAACTGATTGCATATTTCACAAAACCATAGTACTAATAAATAAACACAAACCACAACTTTATTTGTCAAAATTTGCCTCCGTCTTTTATCAAGGAAAACAATAAATTAAAATTGAATAAGCAAAACTTTTCAATTCAAAACCTAATGACCTGATGAACCCAACCACCCCCGCCATCCTTTCCCTGTCTCCTATGGGTCCAGATCCAATGTTTGTATTGTTGACCCCATGTTGGGGTTTTCTTCCATAAAATTGAAAATGACTCAATAAGTACAGTTTAAGATGAAAAAAAAGTTGTGGACATACAGTAGAGGGAGAATTAAAATGCTACTGGCCCTTTAATCAGTCCTGTGTCTTTGTCCTTGTGGAGGAGACACAGGACAGAAGATGGCCGCTGGTCACATGTCCACATCACATGTCCTGCACCTGCCTGGGCAAGTCATGTCATCACTACTATGTTTGGCTGTAGTCTGTTGGTTGCAGTGCATCCAATATGGCCAGTGTGGTAATGAGTTGTCATCTTAGTGAGGTAACGTGCACACATCATTATTATGGTAACAGAGCAGGACAGTCTGTTACATCATCACTGGGAGCAGAGCATAAGAGGGAGGAGGAGTTACTTAGGGATCATGGGACTTGTAGCTTCCAGTGGTGGCCATCTTGAAGATAACTCCACCATACATTAGAAAGCCCATAAAATTTTGTAAATCATAAAAACAAACTATTTAAAGGGCACCTACCACCACGAATCTACCTATAAAGGTAGATCGGGTGGTAGGTGGATGTATGGGACGTGAGGATAGCCCTTTTTAGAGCTAATCCTCACGTCCCCGCTAGCCTAGCATAAACTTTATTGCCCTAATATGTTAATTTAATTAAGTGGCTACCGGGGCGTGGAGTAGCCGGACACGAGGCTACACGGCGCGGCTACTCCACGCCCCAGTAGCTGCTTTCCCCCGCCTACCCTGTGATCTTCGGCGCGCAGCTCCTGGCAGCTGCGCGCCCTCGTCCGAGAAGCCGGAGTTCTGCGCATGCGCAGTAACTCCGGCCAAGATGCGCGATCTCGGGAACGAGGCCGGAGTTACTGCGCATGCGCAGAACTCCGGCTTCTCTGACGAGGGCGCGCAGCTGCCAGGAGCTGCGCGCCGAAGATCACAGGGTAGGCGGGGGAAAGCAGCTACTGGGGCGTGGAGTAGCCGCGCCGTGTAGCCTCGTGTCCGGCTACTCCACGCCCCGGTAGCCGCTTAATTAAATTAACATATTAGGGCAATAAAGTTTATGCTAGGCTAGCGGGGACGTGAGGATTAGCTCTAAAAAGGGCTATCCTCACGTCCCATACATCCACCTACCACCCGATCTACCTTTATAGGTAGATTCGTGGTGGTAGGTTCCCTTTAAGTTCAATTTTGTGATTAATGACTTGAGTTTTATTCATTTATTCATTATATTCATTTATTTATAGCATTAAGGGCTTTTGTAACAGAAGTTCATATTCCCTAAGTACCCCTAATAAGTGGTCCAACACATGAACATGTATAGGGAGCCCTGCGTTGTCTGCCCCTGGTTTTATATATGGGTATGGAGTAAGAGGATTTATAATGTCTATGTTTTACTGTGATTTGTGTATCTCATAAAATGTTTATTTTAAAAATACTTAGAAATCATCTTTTTTTAAACTTTCATCATAATAGTAATACCATTTTGTATTCATTTATTATGATCTCACAACAAAAACATGATTTTTCCCAATTAAGAAACTTCATGCATGTTTACACAGTTCCTAATGCTTTATCCATGCCATTTAATCATGCTTCTTAGTCATCTCCATTCGTCTTCACACCCAAAATGGATGTTTAGTTACAGTGATTGTACCAAGTTTCTCATGATTGGTGGGAGTTCCTGCAGGCGGACCCTCACCGATCAGATTATAATCACCTAACCTGTGGAGGCCGTTACCTACAAGTGAGTTTGCTCTGACAAACTTGCTCCATGTGTGTGCAGCGCATGTGCACTTTTTGCAGACTTTTTTTTTTTGCGCTTCTGACTCTTCCATAGAATTGATCTGAGTATCTGTACACATACATTGAAAAGACCCTTTAAAGGAAATCTACCACCCGGATAAAGAATTGTAAACCAAGCACACTGGCATACGGGTGAGTACCCCCTTCTGCGGGTGAGTACAGCTTCTGCTTTTCTTTTAGCTTTTTAGGACCTTGATTTTACAATAAAAAGGTTTCAGAAATTATTTAAATGAGCCTTAGGGGCTCCAGACTCTATAGATGTCAATGAAGCTTGGAGCCCATCTGCATACCTCACCTCTTTGTCTTAAAAACAAAGGCATATAAAGCTACAAGAAGAGCAGCTTCTGCCAAAGGGGGCACTCGCCAGTATGTCAGTGTGCTTGGTTTACAATCCTTCATCCTGGTGGTAGATTTCCTTTTAAGGAATAAAATGTGCAAGCAATGGTCCTTAACCTGTTCCTATCGACTTATGCATATGAAATAAAGTTGCCAAACTTTATGAGTCCTTGATGCTCAGTTACATTCAGGTAAAAACAGGTTCACTCCCAGTATTCGGTGAGTGGACAAAGCTGCAGAGTTTTGTTTAGCAAAAGTGGAGTCTGACATAAGTCATATTAATGAGACTCCTCACATAGTGCCAGGCTTTGTACAGTATTAATAAATCTTCCCCGGTAAAAGTGACCTTACAACAAGGTGATTACGTTCCTCACGTCTTGTTTTGGTACTGCCTCCAAGATCAAGCAGATTTTGATGGTCCAAGACAATACAAATCTGTGCGGTATACAGCAGTACAATACTGTAGTATAGAGAGTCCCTGAACCAGTGTTATTCTCCATTAATAAGGTTATCATATTACACTGACACGCAAGAACCAGGAAGGAAGCTCCGCACATTGCAGGATATGAGGAGAGATCCTGCGCCATCAAAGTTCATGTCAGAATAAACCATTTAACTAACAATTCCTTGTTCATGTCATCCTTTAACTAAAACAATCTGGAGCAGAATTAGTTAATGATTGACTGTATTGCAGCAGCCCCCACACAGTGCCGGACAGCGGGACGGACAGACGAACCTACTTCCAGGATCCTGGGCAATGGACTCTGCTGCACACTACCTGGGGTTTGACTTCAGCACGCAGCAGGTAATAGGAGATCTTAGTGTTATATCAAATCCGAAATTATATAAGTGGGAGTGGCAGGTCTGTCATTTCTCCCAATATATCATAGTCTGCATATAAAATTATAGTCTCAGTACAGAGTCAAAAATGTAATTTGGCTACTTTTGTTATTGGTGTATTAGGTAAAAGTTCACATTTTTCACAGCAAAAGTTTTGTGTCAGCAAATTTAGCTTCCAGATTTATGGGAGAAAAAATCCACAGTCATGAAAAACATCTGCACCTTAATTTACATGCTCAGCAAATGTTACATTTACAATTTGTCAATTGTTTCTGTTGTAACAGCACATTTCATCTTTTGCAAGGCATAGGGTTAAAGGCCTTGTACCAAATTAGTTATCCTCAATTCACAGGATAAGGGATCACATGCTGATCAGTGAGAATCCGAATGCTGGGACCCCCACTGAAAATGAGACCCCTAGCAACCCAGAGAATAAGGGTTCCTGTTCTCAATATTGGATGCAGTGACAAGATGAGCACATGTCCTGCCACTCCATTTAATAATATGAGACTTACGGAAACATCCATGTATAGCGCTTCAATATCAACACTCCCATTCATTGTGTATTTGGGTTCCAGAGATACCAGAGCGCTGTGCTAGGAGATTTCCTACAATCTCATAATATTGAATGAGGCAGGAGGAGACATTCTCGACCAGCTGCTCCACCCAATTCAAACTACAGGATCACCATTCTCGGATTGCTGAGGGTCCTGTTCTTCTGATCGGTGGGGATAGCAATCACTATGTTATCCCCCAACCTATTGATAGGGAATAACTTGCAAACTTGGTTCAACCTCCTCAAGTCAACTTCAAATACATGGAATTCTATGGGGAATGGAAAGTGGACAGAAGATCTTCCATTCAGCTTCAGTATTCCAGACACGGGTATTAACTGGACCTAAAATCTGATTGAGCCAACTAACGCTATGGTTCGGGCAGGTTGTGGTTCTGTATTGTACATGTTCCATAACTTATAATTGCGCCATTATTTTTTACTTCTGTGTATTGCAGTATATTCTATGTGCACTGTATGGTGCTATTAATTGCATAGTATCGTTAATTAAAAAACATTGGGGCTCATTTACTAAGGGTCCGGATTGCGCACTTTCGTCGGCTTTCCCGATGATTTCCGATTTGCCCTGAATTTCCCCGGGATTTTGGGGCATGCGATCAGAATTTGGCGCCAGCTTTCACGCAACAGAAATCGGGGGGCGTGGCCGTCGGACAACCCGACAGATTCGGAAAAACAGCGGAATTTAAAAAAGAATTTGTGTCGCAAGATCAGCACTTACATGCACCGGGAAGAAGCAGGTGAACTCCGGCGGACCTCGGCGCAGCAGCGACACCTGCTGGATATCGGGCACACGGACCTTAGTGAATCCCGGCAGACCCAAATCAGCGGCGTAGAACGCGCTGCTGGATCGTGACTGGACCGGGTAAGTAAATGTTCCCCATTCTGTCCCCAAAGTTATTGTTGTTCTCCTCTTCTTCTTTGTTACGACCAGGAAAAAGTAGTATTCTACTTGATAAAAATAATTGTGCAATGAATCTTTCTTCAATGTCATTACTATGTCAACATGGATTAAGAACCTGCAAACAATAAGATCTTAATTGTGAAATGAAACGAGATGCATATTTGCTCATAACTGAATGCTATATGCTGTTAGGAATATCAGGTATGTGGCTATTAATAAACCATTTGTGTTTTTATTCTGCAGTTAAAGGTTATTGCTGTCAATGAACAACTGCATGTTGTCTACGAGGACAATGTCCAATTTGATAAAGATCTCCCTGAATTTGGGTGAGTGAGGCTTCAAAACAAAACTACAGGGGTTATTTTTGGGTAATTTTAAGAACTTTACTATTGCATTTAATTAATGTAACTGTTGCCCATTTAAAGGGAACCTGTCATCAAGGACATACACAATCAACCTTACTCACCCCCACTGCGCATTTGTTTGAAAGTACAGCGCAGATGTCTCAGCGCCTCTGCCTCCTCCCGCCAGTAAAATAGTTACCTAAACTTTTTATGCCTTTGTCTGTGTTGCCCCGCCCACTAATGTCTGGCTCCGCTCACAGACACTTGGCCCTACCCACTGCTAAATATATCACTTAGTGAGAGGGACAGCATTCTGGTAAGAACAGGCAGAGGACTTCCTGTCTGCTCAGGCTGAGATTTGAAGAGACACTGAGCTGTCAGTCAAAAGAAGGGGGCGTGGTTCAGTGCCAGCCTGGAGAAAATATGACTCTTCTCTTCAGAAGTTGACTACTCATGTCTATTCATTTGCATATCATAAGAACGACTATAATTAAGCTACAGTGCCTCAGTGGCAGATAATTAACCCTCTACCAACAGGTATTACTGGTCTGAGGCGTAAAATACTGGTGTCAGGTCTTCTACAAGGTATTTTATGGGCCACGATTTTTGTATTAGTGATGGCCTGAACTACGGATTTTTTTTTCTTGAAATCAAAGCCAAAGAAATTGTCAAGTTCTCCAGATGTCAAGTTCTCCACATCCTCTAGGTCAGCCCCACCACTGCATTGCATGGCCCCCCATGTCCCTTAGCCAATGATGTACTTGCACCTAGTAATTAAAGGATGCACTAGAGTGCTGTGACATCACCAGGTACATACATCTTACTCTTGAGCACCTGGGCCAGAGCTTGAGTTACAAGGCTCAGGCACTTGATTTACAAGGGGTTTGTGGTGCGGTCAGAGGGAACTGGGGGACGTCCAAGACATCGTAGAGCATTACTGTACCCCTGCGTTCTCACCCCAAAATTTCATGTGCCCCCATAATGTAAAATTGCTTCCGTATTCACACTTATTTTTGCATGCATCCACTGTATAACTAAATGCCTTATTATTTGCAGGACACAAGGTGGTGTTCATGTCCATGAAGATAAGTTGACAGTAACATCTCCAGTTTTGATGTGGCTGAAAGTAAGACATTTTTTTCTACTGTTTGGTGAAGGAATGTAACGTTTAACTTTTTCTAATTATTTTGCCTTCCAATGAATGTATTATCAGTAGAGATGAGCGAGTATACTCGTCCGAGCTTGATGCTCGTTCGAGTATTAAGGTACTCGAAACGGCTCGTTGCTCGGACGAGTATTTCCCCTGCTCGAGATCGAGCATTTAATTAAAAAAACACAGTGAAGAACAATGAAGAATGGAATAAAAACAGTGAACACTGTGAACACAGGATCATTTAAGTGAAAAACACAGTAAAGAACACAGTGAAGAATAGATTACAGATGTTCGGCACATCTGCTTACTTGTCGGAAGATACGCGCGGAACGGTGCGAACAAAATAGTATGTGAAGAACAATATATGTGTGTGAAGAACAGATTGAAGAACACGGTGAGCAGCACGGAGACACCGGGGAGCGGCACGGAGACACCGGGGAGCGGCACGGAGACACCGGGGAGCGGCACGGAGACACCGGGGAGCGGCACGGAGACACCGGGGAGCGGCACGGAGACACCGGGGAGCGGCACGGAGACACCGGGGAGCGGCACGGAGACACCGGGGAGCGGCACGGAGACATAGGGGCACGGTGACATAGGGGCACGGTGACATCGGGCAGCGGCACGGAGACATCGGGGAGACTTCAGTGGAAGAAGAGCAGCGGATCCCGGGACAGCGTATCTCCGGACAAGTAAGCAGATGTGCCGAACATCTGCAATCTATTCTTCACTGTGTTTTTCACTTAAATGATCCTGTGTTCACTGTGTTCACTGTTTTTATTCTAATCTTCACTGTTCTTCACATCTGCTAACTTGTCGGGAGATAATATACACGCGGAACAGTGAAGAATAGATTGCAGATGTTTGCATACATCTGCTAACTTATCAGAAGACATTCTTTTTCAATTAATTAACACATTTTATTCCCGAACCATGGTCCCTTTGAAAAATGCTCGAGTCTCCCATTGACTTCAATGGGGCTCGTTATTCGAGACGAGCACTCGAGCATCAGGAAAAGTTTGTCTCGAATAACGAGCACTCGAGCATTTAGTGCTCGCTCATCTCTAATTATCAGTATTGTGCGGTCCTAAACACAGGAAGCATTGAATACTGATAGGTTCTCTCCCTTACAGAAAACATGCTCCCATATGGTGACAGTGTCAACCTGGACAATCGGCCCAAAACGTATAAGACCCTAATAGGGTCTTCCGTATCATACCTTGGTAAAGTTTAATGGCAGATGCCAGGACATGCGGGTCCCTCCCCAGCCTCCAGGATTCCCCTTGTGATGTCCTGTGTCTTGCTGGCTTGCGGCAGATGGAGGGGGACATGCACTAATCACTGTCTTCACGTCCCCTCCTTGATAACCACACCCATTTCAGTGGTTGAATGTAATGAGTGGATGTCCTTGGCATGTCCCCTCTATCACTAATATGGGTGTAGTTATGATGGAGGGGTCATGTATACAGTGATTAGTGCACAGCCCCCTCCATCTGCCAGAAGCCAGCAGGTCACAGGAGGTTACAGGAAGATACATGACTCCCAAAAAAAATGTGGAAGCTTATTAGATTCTTATACCTACCTTAGTAAAGTTTGGTAATAGTGTCCAAACCCTTTAATAATGCCAGACTTGTGACGGTGGCTGATGCTTGGTTTGCTAGTTAAATTGTATCCAAGTTTATATCTCCTATAAGTTGGCCTATATAAAATCCTATACGGCCACATTCATTTCAATGGACAATACGTCTAACCATTTACATTACCATTGTTTATACCGTACCGTAAAAGAGCCATTAAAAAATATAGAGCATGTTCTATTCTCTTCCGTATTTCAGTCCCGTATGCCCTTGGGGACGTATAAATACGGGTTAAATACGTGCTGCATATGGATGAAAAATATCATATATATACAGGCTACATTCACACGACGATGTATCCGGTGTACCGTAGTGCGGGGGGCACAAGTCGGCACCCGGGGGAGGAGGTGAGCGCTGCATGGCATATATACGGCGGCTGTATATACGTCCCCATACAGTCATGTGAATGTAGCCTCATACGGCACGAAAATACGAGACTGGAGAAATCACTATATCCTGTCTGATCACACTGTTCTTTTTTTTTTGGTTCTGCAAAGGCTCTGGATTGTATCCTGGATAGGATGAAGGCTTCTGGGTTCAACTTTTCCAAAATCAAAGCCTTGTCAGGAACAGGTCAGGTAAATGTGGGGACTGCATCCAGTGGAAAGCAATGATATGCAAAGGAACAGAAAATCTTGTAAAGCAATGAGAGAAATGAAAGCGGAAAGTGCATCTAACGCTGGTTGTGTTCTATATAGTAAATCTATGTGTAAATCAGTAGTTCACGTGAATGAAGGAAACTTTTTTTTTTTGCTTAATTCACTGCCCATATCCATATTTAATGAAAAAAAGCATCAGCCGAAGTTTATGAAGAGGGTAGGGGGAAAGAGAAAGCAGAAATGGAAGACATACACATATGCATACAGACATACTGCAGTAACAGTAAGTTTTCTATTTTACACAGTGATTTCCACTCTTTATATATATATGACTATTGTATATCACACTCCTATTGATCCAGGCAGTGGAAGTCAAAGGGCAAACACTATATATCAAATTTGAGCTGGGCAGAGACTTTATTGATCCCCTGGGGGTAATTTGTTTCGTACTCTATCAATAAAGGGATCAATAAAGTTGTGTCGTATTGTATAATGTTGAGAATTAAGTTTCTTTTCAGGTTGATCTCACATGAAGTGGTTTATAGTTATATCATGCTACACTGATTATGTGGATGTACTCTATAGGTAGGATAATTGTGGGTGGACCTTTAGAATTCATCATCGGTATGCTAAATACAAAATCAACCAATGTCCGATGAATGTTGTAGATTATACATTGATCTTTCACATCAATCAACTTATGTAAACATTCAGTATTCAGTGGTTTTTCCTATTTATGTATCTCATTGCAGCAACATGGGAGCGTGTATTGGAGAACTGCTTCCAGGGAGGTATTAAATCATTTGCCTGCCGAGCAGCCCCTGCACATTGCACTGCAGGTAAGTCCTCGTACTGCACGTTACATGTTATTTGTATGACTTTTTAATTTTTTTAAATTATGTTACATTTATTATATTCTATATATTCTATATTACGTATATATATATTTTTAGACGTGTTTCTCCATAAGCGACAGCCCTATCTGGATGGATTCCAGCACACGTGCTGAATGCCACCATCTTGAAAAATCAATTGGAGGGGCCCAAGTACTGGCCAATATAACTGGATCTCGAGCATATGAGGTTAGTACTAACTCAATGACATTAATCAGAGCGTCATTGTGATGTGAGGGAGTGGCCTCTTTAGCCGCACTGCACTTGTGATGTCACATCAGTTTAGATGATTAAAAATGACTAGTGATGTCAACTTTCAAAATTATAAAATGTTTCGTGTTTTGTTTCCTGTTAAAGGAAATCCACCACTTGCCTTTGGTAGTTTTCATTGTAAACCAAACACACTGACATGCCGGCAGGATCTGCTCTTCTTTAAAGGAAACCTACCACTTGAAGTGGCAGGTATAAGAAGGACATACCGAGCACCAGCTCAGGGTGAGCTGGTGCCGGAGCTCAGTTTTGTTAGTGTTTTAAACCGCAGCATCGCGGTTTAAAACACTTTTTAAACTTTATGGCCGAAGCTGCTTCGGCGCAGGGAGGTACGCGATCGGCGCACCATGTGTGCGACCGTGCACGCGGCTACATAGGAAGTGAATGAGAGACGTGGGCACGGTCGCGCGCATGGTGCGCCGAGCGCGTACCTCCCTGCGCCGAACCGCAGATGCTGCGGTTTAAAACACTAACAAAACTAAGCTTCGGCACCAGCTCACCCTCAGCTGGTGCTCAGTAGTTCCCCCCTTATACCTGCCACTTCAAGTGGTACGTTTCCTTTAAGCTTCTTATGCTCTGGTTTTTACAAAAAAAGGCTTTTAAAATCATGCAAATGAGACAATAGCTCTCCATAGGTGTTGATGAAGCCTTGTGCCCCTCGGGGTCATTTGCATAATTTTAAGGCCTTTTTTCTTAAATACAAGGGCATAAGAAGCTTAAAGAAGACCAGATCCTGCCAATGGAGGGTGGGGGTGGGTGGTGGGGGGATAGTATGTCAGTGGACTCGGGGTCCTTTTAAAGGACATCTATCACCAGTATAAAAGACTGTAGGCAAATGAGCCTGAGGTTTCTAGGCTCCATTAACACCTTATTTGCATACAGTCCTTGGTGGTAAATGCCCTTTAATTCTCTTGCTAATTATATTTTTGATAAATACTATTTTCCGTAACATATATATATTTTTATAGATAGAAAACATAGACCAAAAGAGCTTTTGATAAAAATACTTTCCATAAGGAATATGAATTTTATAGTTAAAATAGGATTACATAGTTCTTGGAAGTTAACAGAATTCCGCATTCTTCTAGATGTGCAGACTGCCACCTAGTGGTCATATAAGGAGAGTTACTTGCTCCAAGATTCTCTTTTTGATAGGTTAAATAAAGTCACCTTCTTGAGATTGTGATACTTTTTAATGGCTAATTGGGATACAAGATGTTACTAGCAAGCGTGCAGGCCCAATAAGATTAATCAGGCATGGTATAACAGGCGTTCTGAATTAACAAGGATTTTATATACAATGAACAGAAAGGTGATGCAAAAAAGACCATAACAAAGTTGAGACAGAGGATCCTTATTTAGATAACATGGGCAGTGTGAATGTTTTATTGCCTCCTAATTAATGGCTCTATCCCACTATCTCAGGATTACATTTGTTAGATGCTGTAGTGGGTCATGAATCCCTTTGATAAGTTGAGTCCTGTGTGAAGGGGTCAAAGAGGGTAATAAATTTGTATTCTTCTAGAGTAGGATTAGGTTTTGAAAGTTAAAGCCAATCGGATTCCATACAGCAGGAGGAGCTGAGCAGATTATACATAGTGTTCTATCTGCTGCAGCATGTTATAGGTCAAGAGGAGCTGAACAGAGTGTCCCATCAGCAGGCAGCATGTTATAGAGCAAGAGGAACTGAGCAGATTGTACATAGTGCCCCATCAGCAGGCAGCATGTTATAGAGTAGGAGGAGCTGTGGAGATTGTACATAGTGTCCTATCTACAGGCAACAAGTTATAGAGCAGGAGGAACTGAGCAGATTGTACATAGTGTCCTATCCGTAAGCAGCATGTTATAGAGCAGGAGGAGCTGAGCAGAATGTACATAGCGTACAGAAACAACAGAAACTGTAGTGGCTAGAGAAGAAAAAATTCCTACTGCACTGGAATCAGTGGACTGGCAGCTATGATTCCTTACAAGGAATTGGTCAAAGTCTTTCTTAACAAATATATATTTAGGAATATACATAATTAAAGGGAACCTACCACCATGGATCTACCTATAAAGGTAAATGGGGTGGTAGAACAGCAGGCCTGCAGCTGCGTGGTCACTGCTATGAAGCCGGGGCTGCGCAGCCGCGGGCCTGCTGTTCTGCGCATGCGCAAACGGCAGGTCTCGCAGACCAAGGGGCCCAGCTACAAGTAGCCGCACGCCGAAGATTTCTGGTGGGAGGATTGAAGAGGCTACTGGGGCCTCAGCTCTGGCTACTCCACGTCCCACGTCTTTAGAAAATTTACATATTAGGTAAATAAAAGTTATAAAAAAATTGTGGGGACTTGAGGATAGATCCACCTACCACCCAATCTACCTTTTATAGCTATATCCGTGGTGGTAGGTTCCCTTTAATTTCTTCATATGGTGGGGCTAATTTTGCACTGTTTCAGTGTTAATACTTTTTTATTTCTTTTTTTAAGCGCTTTACAGGAAACCAAATTGCAAAAGTTTATAAACAGAAACCTAAAGAATATTCCCAATGTGAGGTGAGTTGACCTTTATTTCCATTTTAACCCATTCCTGCAAGTCACTGAATAACATTACACTGTAACAGCGCTGACTCTACCTTTAGAACAAAATTAACCCTTCCAGTACAGTATATGATACTAGTCCAAAAATGTGTGAATATATGTAGTTGAGGGGATTTACAAAAAGATGCTTTTACATTGGGCTAGATTTCTCAAGTCTGTTCACATTTAGCTGCGGGTGATTGTTTGCATGTGCAGCCATGTTCATAAAACATCCCTTTAAGTAAATATGACTTCATGCTGTTCTCCCCACTGTATGGATATAGTACACAGGAGCGCTTTGATTGACTTGGCAAGTGGTAAATGATGCTAGGTGTAATACTTGATCTGCTTTAAGACAGCATTTAGTAAAAATGAAGGGCAGATTTATGATCAGACATGTTTTAGGTGCCTTTTTTTGTTGCATAGAAGCCTTTTTTGTGAAAACTGCACATATTCTACAAAACATGACACCTCTACGTTGTTGGTGTCTTTGGTGACTTTGGAAAAAGTTGCCCAAGAAACACTCCAGAATGGAGTTCATAAGGTAAACTAGAGGGACACTTTAGTTAAGTAGTTCTAGGGCAAAGGTGCAACTTGATGATGGGTCAAAGGGCTACTTCACCAAGCAAATGTTAAGCAACGTAGTTCAATTGATTGTGCCCCTAAACAATTTTTTCAATTTGGTTGCAAAATCTAATTCACAGGGAAATTTATGGAGCCATATCTTTTGAATGGGTAGACAGATTAAAAGAAACCATAAAATGGGAGGTAGAGAAAGAATATTGAAATATTGAACCAATGATAAGAGAGGGTTAGGGTTTAAAGGGTTTGTCCATGCAGTGCTCTGTTTAGTGGTGGTCTCAACACTATGCTGGGTCCGCCGGGCACTGCTGAGGTATCCTCACGTGTTGCTGCTCTCTGGAAGATGGTAAGGTGTGATGCACCCCAATGGGAAATAAGTCCAGAGAGTCAGGGTCTGTAGTGCATTTCCTTCTTTACTGTAGAAATTGAGGTACAAAGCAATGCAAGCAACTCATTTGGCTCACTTCTTCAATCTCCTCCCTGGCATAATAAGGGTTAATGCTGAGGAAAGGCCTGGACCAGCTGTCCCTCACTTTCTCAGAAATCTGGTACCCTGGACAAAGGCTAGGATCCCAGGGACTATGGCAGAGTATCCCCGTCTCCGCTTCCTTTTCTGGTTGCTTTGGTTGGCTGGCAGTCTTCTTCTCCAAGCTCTGTTCCCTAACTGAAAGACACTAAGGACTGGGGCTATTATCTTTATATACTTTCTACCAGGGGAGGAGTGGTTACATTTTAGCACAAAAACAATGATAAAGCATTTTCCCATAGACTTACATTGAGCCTCCATAATATTCTGTGGCGGCAGGGTTCTAAAGTGTAAACAACTTTCCAGACACCACCAGTCATTCTTAAGGTTAAAGGGGTATTCCCATCTGGGCATTCACTTTTAATTTAATTCATTTGCCATACGTAAAAATGTCTTCAATGGGATGTTTTGAAATAAAATGTTCCCGTGTGAAGATAATTTCTCATAAATGTAGCCATGTTGTCCTTGGATACGACCACCTCACATTTTGACAGCAGTGGCCAGACATGCACTATTAAGTCCTGCCTGACCACACGGATTCAGCAATCATTACCGCAGGATGGTTGTGGGTCATGCAGTAACTCCCGGACATTACATATACAAAACATTTTGTTTCTTTGTGCAATCCCTCCAGCAGAGGTGGCCATATCCAAGACACAGTATTGTTGCTAAGGGTCCATATCACTACATTTATGAGAAATTATCTTCACACAGGTACATTTTTATGCCATTCATATGGCAGATTAATGAAAGTCTTATTCTGCACCATATTCATATAAGTGTCTGGTGCTGGGTGAGACTAGTCGTACTCTGCACCTCCTATTATTTTCCAGAGAAATACACAAATTCTATTGTGTCAAAAGTATTTTTGGCGCACCAACCTTTTTGTTGTGCGGTCACGCCCCCTTTTCACAGACCACGCCCTTTCTGTCGAGCTAATCGTAGGAGAGCCAGATAATGTCTAAAACCCTTTATAAATGTGGGGCAGACAGTTTTTAGTGCAAACTATGACAGAATTCTGTTGTAGACAGATTGAAAAATCTCCCCCAATGTCTATAACAAAACATTATAGATTAGTGCAAGTTATGTAAAATAAAGTAAGAAGTGCTGAGTTTGCATAGAGGAAATATTCAAGTATCCCCAAATGCCCAAAGTTCAATGCTCCTCTGTTACAGGGAGCTACATCCACTTTCAACAAATAATTGTTTTTATTTGTATAATGAAAAGTTCTACAATGTTTCAATATACTTTCTATATTTAGGCCCCTTCCACACTAGCGAGTGTGATGCGATGAACTCGCATCACACTCGCAACGCAAGCTGCCGGGAACGCACGGCCCGAACGCTGCACCGCGGGAGTGAACTGACATGCTGAGTTCACTCCCGCGGTGCAGCGTTCGGGCCGTGCGTTCCCGGCAGCTTGCGTTGCGAGTGTGATGCGAGTTCATCGCATCACACTCGCTAGTGTGGAAGGGGCCTTATTCCACACAGTTTTCTAGATCTCTGTTAATCTACAGGGAGTTTCATTGTTTACTTCTTGTGGATAAAAAACAGCCCCCTGGTCATGTGATGTCACACAGGTGCACGGCTCTGATTACTCTAATGATCCATGCACCCAGTGTGAACATGGACCGATTTTTAGCAACGTGGAGTGAACAATGTAGAGAAAGTTAATTGGAAAATTGTATGACTTTTCATTACACAAACCATATCAAGGACATCTACCACTAGTGTGAAGGTTTGTGAACCAAGCACACTGACATACAGGTGTGTGCCCCTATATGGCAGGATCCGCTCTTCTTCTAGCTTCTTTTGCCCATGTTTTTACAAAGAAAAAAGGCTTTAAAAATTATGCAAATGAACCTGAGGAGCCTGGGTTCAATTAACTTTTATGGCGCCTGGAACCCCTCAGGCTCATTTGAATCATGCATCATTTTTGTAAAAACAAGGGCATCAGAAGTTAAGAGAAGAGCAGATTCTGCCAGAGGGGCACACACCAGTATGTCAGTGTGCTTGGTTTACAATCCTTCATCCTGGTGGTAGATGTCCTTTAAGTGCAATGATTGTTCTTCTTGTGGCTGTTAGCTCCTCCGTTCCAAAAGGAATAACCTTGTTGGGCTTTTGATTGCCAGGGGATTTGCATTTTGTTTTAATTTACAGTGGCCAGAACTATAGATTCTGTAAGGCCTCATGCACAGGAACATATGGGGGCTGTTGATATGGCCACATAATTTGCATCATCCTCCTTCCTTCACCCGACTGTATACTCGTCCAGGCTAGTATAAGTTTGTGTGCATGAGGCCTAAAATTTATTTTAAAAAACAAGTAAAATGAAAAGTTTACACCTATATCCCAATGCAGAGGAGCTACAGTCCAAAAGAGAACGTCCCAAAACTCCAAAATACAGGACTTGTCTATTGTTGGAGACTCGTGTGGTTCACCAAGGTTACTCCAGATCAGAGATGATCCTCCATCTTTTTTTTTTTTTTACCAAATCTTTTTATTGAACATTTTACAGTTTTAACAGCATCATCAAGTACAGCCTATCCCCCCCCCCCCCCCACCACCAAGAGTTGTACAATAGAATGCACAAAGTATACAATAAATATACACAGTGTGGGGTCACTAGGAGAAAAAAATCACTTAGAAGTACAAATTCAGTACACACAGAGGGTTATGACAACAGACGCGGCTCAGAGCCTGGATGTTTTTGCTCCAGTTAAGGTAGAGAAGGAAACAGGTTCCACTGCAGATGTATATATGGCGACCAGGAGAGTCTACCTAGGGACCCCAGATCTGTTCAAAGGTCCTGTGTCTTTTGAAATGTTGAAAATAAAGGTAAATGTTTTATTCCGGGAATTCCAGGAATATGAACGTCTGATACAAAAACCCATGATGCGATAAATAAATGAATACAACAAAACTCAATGCCATTAGTCACAAAATGGAGCTTAAATAGTTTGATTTTATGATTCACAAAATTTTATGGCCTCTCTAAGGTAGGCAGGGTTATCACCAAGATGGCCACGACTGGAAACTACAAGTCCCGTGATCCTTTAGTTCTCAGTAACAGCTCCTCCCTCTTATGCTCTGCTCCCAGTGATGATCTAATAGACTTTCTTGCTCTGTTACCATAGTAATGATGTTTAAAGGGGTATCCCAGGAATCAGCATAATTCATATACAAATGGGTACTCAAAATATAAGCTAATGTGTAATTAGTTGTTGTTAAAAATTTTGCTCCCCTTAGCAGAAAATGCTGGTGACATACACTATGATGGAGAATTAAAATGCTACTGGCCCTTTAATCAGTGCGTAGATTTCCTCCGCGCGGTCCATTGCAGAGCATGCACAGGACAGAAGAAGGCGGCTGGTCACACGTCCACATCACATGTCCTGCACCTGCCTGGGCAGGTCATGTGATCACCACTAAGTTTGGCTGTAGTTGGTTGGTTGCAGTTCATCCAGTATGGTCAGTGTTGTGGTGATGGCAGTTGCAAATTATTACTATGGTAACAGAGCAAGAAAGTCTGTTATATCATTACTGGGAGCAGAGCATAAGAGGGAGGAGGAGTTACTGAGAACTAAAGGATCATGGAACTTGTAGTTTACAGTGGCGGCCATCTTAATGATAACTCCACCTACTTTAGAGAGGCCATAAATTTAGTAAATCAGAAAATCAAATTATTGAAGCTCCATTTTGTGACTAATGACATTGAGTATTGTTGTATTCATTTATTTATATCATCATGGGTTTTTGTGTCAGACGTTCATATTCCCGGAATACCCCATCACCACATCACCACAACACTGGTCATGCTAGATGCACTGCAACCAACCAACTACAGCCAAACCTAGTGGTGATCACATGACCTGCCCAGGCAGGTAAAGGACATGTGATGTAGACATGTGACCAACCGCCTTCTTCTGTCCTCTGTCTTCTGTCCGCGCGGAGGAAATCAACGGACTGATTAAAGGGACAGTAACATTTTAATTCCTCATTACAGTGTATGTCCAAAGCATTTTTCTACGAAGGGAAGGAAAATTTTAAATAACAACTAATTACAGGTTAGCTTCTATTTTACTGACTGGTTTGTATATGAATTATGCTGATTCCTGGAATGCCCCTTAACTTTCTTATCAGTATATTGGAATAAAAAACGTTATTTTATTCAGTGAAGTAACTTGTATGTGATGGGCCCTGGGCTCAGTTATAATGTATGGTTTATGTTGCTAATTTTTCCATACGGAAAGTGACAATTTATGGGCCCCCTAAACCTCTTGGGCCCAGTTGCGACCTCACCCTATGCACCCCTTCAAGTTATGCCCCTGCTTTTACTAAACAATGGTGACCTGCCTCAATCCGTTTAGGGGTCCACAGCAAATCCACCACAATGTATGGTGCAATACAAGCGAATGAGGTTTTTAAAATCCCAATCCACAGGAGAATATGGAAATGTGAGCACAGTGCTCTTTTTTGTGTGATTTCACCTTTTTAATGCATAAATACCCTTGGACGTGGCTTTTTATTTTTCCCCAGAGAATTTCCTTGGTCAGCAGTTTTGCAGCTTCACTCTTCATTGGGGACTATGCACCTATAGATTACAGTGACGGTAAGTTATTCTCTTCTCTCCCATATTGTATCACTGTTCTCACACGCATTGCTTATTTTTTATTGTTTTGTGGGACCACGATAACGATTGGCAGTGCTTGATATGTCACATGACAGACCCCAGTGACACCATACAGACCCTATCAATAGGGTAGCAAGCTTATTTTTCCTGGCATTTATGTTCCTAACCTGCAATCAAGACACCTGCAATGCAGATCCAAACACAAACTTACTCAAGAGGAATACACAACGATAAAATTGCCATTTTTGGGTTGCCCTTCACCAATGCAAAAGCTATCGGTAGTTAAAGACTCAAAGATGGATGGCGTGCATTACAATGGTCTTATAATGAATGTAGACACAAAATATTTTGTACATGCTGGGGATTGTCTAGCAATTGTAGATTATACTGTGGTAGACTGGTACTGTGAAAGAGTAACAGTGATCGAAGTGGTAATAATAATGTTAAAAACCTTTTCAGGATCTGGAATGAATTTACTGGACATCCATAAAAAAACATGGGATGAGACGTGCCTTAATGCCTGTGCTCCTGGCCTCAAAGAGAAACTGGGCTCTGTAGTCCCTTCCTCTTCAGTGCTGGTGAGTCTGTCTAGTGCTCAGGTGGAACTGAAACTTATCTTCCTTAAGCTATTAGGCTCTATGGGAGTCTAGAAGAAACTGCTATTACAAATCATAGGGGACATATATAAATAAAACACAGTACAAACAGTCATATGGAACAATAGGAGTGAGGGCCCTGCTCGCAAGAGCTTACAGTCTCTAAGGAATTACAACTTTTATCGATTTAAATGGGTGTTCCAAGATTCTGTGTAACAAAAATATATGAAATAAAATACTCACCTCTCATGAGACTCCCTCCACTTCCAGTAGCAACTATCTGTACACCCTGTCAGACATTAACTGGTAATGTTTCGTGTACTGTGCACATGATGACTCCCACAAAGAAAAGTTAGGCCCTATCCACGGGATATTGCTGATCAGTGGGGATCTCAGTGCTCGGACCCTTCATCGCTCCGTCAGAGTTATGTAGCAGACAGCCGCGCATGACCATTCTGCTCCATTAATCTCTATGGAGCTGATCACCGATCTCTGTCAGCTCCATAGAGATTAATGGAGCAGAACGGTCACGTGTGGCCGCCTGCTCCATTAATCTGATGGAGCGACGAGGGAGCACTGAGACCCCCACTGATCAGCAAGTTAAGCCCTACCCGGCTGAATTTTTTGTAGAAAACTCTTAAAGTGAGACACAAGCAGGAGCAATGACCCAGACTCGGGAGTTCTGCCCCTTCTTTGGAGACTGCTAGGGGGTCTCCCTTTTTTTAGAAGACCCCCCAGGTGTTCTAGGAGAGTGGGCAAGTATGACTTTGTGTTTGTGTTACCATGAGGCATATTGGTTGATAGACAAAAACAAGAAAAAATATGGTAACAGGCTACAAGCAAACCATCCCTCGCATGATCCCATACTTCTTGATAATGTATATTTGGTAGGATAACGGGAAGTAAGTAACAGATAGGAGGCAGTACAGCACCCTAGGATTTCTGGTGTAGTTTATAGCCTGTAAGCATGGAGACACATGGATCTATAGCAGTAAATAAGAAATAATAAGACGACTATTTGGGGGATAATAAAGCAGTTGTAAAAAAGTGATCTTATCCTTCTTGTAGGGGAACGTGTCTTCATACCATGTCCAGCGCTATGGATTTAGTCCGCATTGCAGTGTTGTTGCATTCACTGGTGATAATCCAGGTGAGAGGGTATATACATAAGTTAATATATGGTATATAGATAATTATCTCATTAAGGTGCAGAAAGCAGTAGTTGCGTAGCATCATTATTGCAATGAAAATATGTTAAGAAAAAAATCAATGGGAGCAAAACTAGAATCAATGAACATATTCGTTTTGGTTAAAAATGATTGTACGTATAAGCAGTAGAAAAATATGTTGTGATTTAGATTTTTATTTAACACAATCTATTTTCTCTGCAGCATCTCTGGCTGGAATGAGACTAGAGGAAGGTGATATTGCAGTAAGTAGTTATTATAATGTGCAAAATTTTCCAGAATATTTCCATCTTATTTTGTCGTCATATTGATCAACAGGCCAAGAACTAAAATTTGTTAACCTGACTAAACCATATATGACAATGTAAAGGACACTCCAGTCACACCTGATTCATTGGATTATACCTTGTGCTGGGCCTGTAGGGGGAAGCAGGACCGCCACTAGGAAGTTCGAGGGCCCTTGACTGGCAAATTCTGTCCCCTCCCCCACACAGAATGATCATCCACCCCTGTGTACAGACTGGGGATCATTCACTAAGGGTCGCGGATCGCCTTTTTGTCGGATTGTTTCTCTATTTTGGGGATTGCACGGCTTTGGCAGGTATTTAACAGGTGTTTGCACTGGGATTGTGTTGCATGCAATCGTTTTGTGGCGCAGCTGCGCTGCCCAAGCACTTACATGCACCACTTTAAAGATGGTGAACTCCGTCGGACCTGAGCGGGGAAGCAACATGCAGGATATCGGGCGCACGATGTTAGTGAATCGCGGCACAGTGCATTATCGTCGGACAATTCTGTGAACTCCAGCGGACGGGTAAGTAAATGAGCCCCAGTGAGTTCCATTCACCTGGAAAGGGAGGAGGGTTTCCTGTCACTTAGAGTTCCTTCTCCTCCTAGCAAGTTAAATACGGCGCTTGGTCCAAATCGGACCAGCCAACGGCACACCCCCTAATTTGTGTCTCACGCAGGCCAGCGCAGCTGCGCCACAAAAGGGTGCAACACAATAGGAGTACAGAAACTTCTTAGATACCTGTGCAAGCCATTTCAGCCTAGAAGAACAAGCACAATCAGACAAAAGTGCAGCACAAAGCCCTTAGTAAATGTGCCCCAATGTGTTAGCCTCTCGTTTCTACTTCTCATTTGTGTCATGTTACCAGTAATCAGATTTAGGCCTCATGCACGCAGCTATATATGGCATCAGAGATAGCCACAGAAATTGCGTCTAGCCTACGGCTGCCATTGACTTCTATTATGAGCAGCCGCAGTGTCTCCCCGCACTGTGACCGAGCCGGGCCAGCGCGCTGCAAATTATAGATCTGGTCCTGTTCCCTTCTGGCTCTTGTGTACATGTTAATTGAGAGCAGGAACAGATGTATAAGGATTTCATGGGTGAAGGTCCATCTAAGAATAAAATCTGGTGGGTGGTTTGAGTGGCTTTCGGCCCCTTAGAAGGCTTGGGCCCTGTGCTACCACCCAAACTTGCTATATTATAATCCACTACTGGGTGTGCAGCCACTTGACAGCTAAAAGTCAAGCTGGAGCTCCCTTGGGCCGCAGCTAGTGCTGTAACAATAGTTGAGGTTGATTTTTATTGTTTTGACATAAAACTAAAGGTAATGTATAAAAGACCTAAAGTATGTAAAACATACTAAGTATGTTCTACTAAATGTAAAACAAAGTAATGTCCCATTTATCACAAAAATACTTTTTTTTACCAGCACAGTTGACTTTTATCTGTTGTGAGAAAGTAAGAGGTATTGTGTGGGAAAACCGCTATCTGTCCTACAGGCAGATGAAATACATGTGGTAAAAGCCCTGGGTTTGTCTGCAGTAACCCAAGGGTTAATGCAGACATGATAAGCAGGAATAGTCTGTTTTGTCTGTGTTGGCCTAGCTACACATTTGTAATGTCCGTACTGGGCCTGCTTATTATGGAGTAGGGGTAGGCTGGTAGTGGGACTCCTACTCCACCCGGGCTTCGGTCCTGGGCTTTTGTATAGCCCACAGGTGCGGGTCACAGGCTTCGTTAGGGCTTGATTTAGTCTGCAGGCCAGAAGCAGTAGGAGAGGCCCTACCTGGAGAGCTGAAAGGGAGATTGCATTCTCACAGCAAAGGTAACTGAGGGTCTCCTGTCTTGCTGCTGGCCAAGAGCGTGTGCCAGGCAGCCTGGTACCCGGATAGCTAGAGTCTGTCAAGTGTATTAGACAGCGCCTAGCCGGGCAGGAATTACTTTTATAATGTTTTTGCATGTGCCTAAGCCAAGGCTGAATTTGTGTTCTGTTTTGCAAGTGTGAATAAACACTTAAGTTGGACTTTTAAACCTGCGTGTGTCACTGCTTCCTGCACTGCTACCTGTCAACTACCAGAGCAATTCCCCACATATGGTGGATTGGAGCGGGCAAAGTGCAGTGAAGTATACACTAGTGCATGTCCTGGAAGTTGACAGCACTGAAGCTGCAAGCCACAGCCATGGAGGAGTTAATCAAGCAGCTTGTCCAGTCCAACGTGCAGCAGCAAGAGACAAACAGATTGCTGCTCCAGCAGATAACAGCCCTGACCGCTGCTCAGCAAAGGACTGTCCCAGCAATGACGGTGAAGGACGCCAGGAAAGAGGTCCGCAAAGCTATGACCAAGATGACCGCCGAGGATGATGTGGAGGCCTATCTGACAGGCTTTGAGAGGGTGGCCACCCGAGAGAGGTTGCCACAGCAACACTGGACAGAGGTTTTGGCCCCCTTCCTCGTCGCTGATCCCCAGCAGGCATACTACGACCTGAGCGAGGAGTATGCCCGGGACTACTCCAAGGTAAAGGCAGAGATCTTGGCCCGACTAGGAGTGGATCAGCATCTACGCGCTCAAAGAGTGAATAGCTGGAGATACCAGGAGGCGCTACCACCGAGGGGGCAGATGCACCAACTTGTTCACTTGGTCCGCAAGTGGCTTCAGCCGGAGACATCAACCCCAGCCCAGATGGTCGAGAAGGTTGTTTTGGACCGTTTCCTGAGGGCCTTGCCGGGTGAGATCCAACAATGGGTGGGACACGGGGACCCGTCTGATGCCAATGCGCTGGTGGGGTTGGTGGAGAGGTTTTGTGCCACTCAGGCCCTAACAAAGAAAGCCCCTTATACCAAGACAGGCCTTAAGGCACGGAAGGTCTTGTCACCCACAAATTCCCGGGGCAGGACAACGCCCAATGTCCGGGAAGTACCCCAGGGGAGGAGGAGGGGGGAGGCTCCCACCTGTTGGACCTGCCATGAGCCAGGTCATATTGCAGCCCATTGCCCCAATTCCTCAGAGCCCATGGACTGCAGTTCCGCCAGAAGGGTTTCTCTCTATGCTGCCCCTGTCTACACAGCTACTAGCCCCGACTCTGCTGATGAGCGCCACCTGTGCCGGGTGACTGTGGCAGGGCATCCAGCGTTGGCCCTGCTGGACTCAGGCAGTCGGGTGACCTTGATTAATGGGTCCCTCACAGACCCCAAGGCAGTCACAGGGCGCACAATTGGAGTCCTGTGCATCCATGGGGACGTAAAGGACTACCCCACCACAGTTATTAACTTCCAGACCTCTTGTGGAGAGACACTACATGAGGCAGCGGTTGTCAAGAACTTGCCCCATGACCTTATCTTGGGACGGGACTTCCCCATGTTCTGGACTCTATGGCGGGGAAACCAAGAGTTGGGGGGTTGTTCTCCTGTGTTGTCTGGTCAGATCTCTGAAGCCGAGCCTGATGACCCAGACTCTGGAGTTCCTGCCGTAGGGGTGACCGCCACAGAAGATGGAAGTGTAATGTTTCCCCTAGATGTTATGGCAGGCGAAACTGAGGAGGTAGTGACAGGACCGCAGTTGTCGGATTTGGAGGTATCCCGTGACAACTTTGGTACTGCACAACTCCAGGACCCCACTCTGGTCCGCGCCAGAGAAAATGTGGTAGAGATTAATGGTGTACCTCAGCACCCAGGTGCGGATAAGTTGTTCCCTCGAGTGGTGGTAAATCAGGAGTTATTGTACCGCATTGATAAGGTCCACGGTGAAACCCGGGAGCAGTTAATGGTACCTCAGCCATATCGTCAGATGGTGTTAGACCTTGCACATAAGCATGTGATGGGAGGGCACTTAGGTACCACAAAAACTCTGGAACGCATCTTGCAGCGTTTTTATTGGCCCGGAGTGTACGATAGGGTAAAAAGGTATTGTGAAACTTGCCCTGATTGTCAATTGCATGCTCCCATGGTACACTTTCGAAGTCCGTTGGTACCTCTGCCCATTATTGAGGTACCCTTTGAAAGGGTCGCCATGGATTTGGTCGGTCCTTTGGTTAAATCTGCTCGGGGGCATCAGCATATCCTGGTAGTCATGGACTATGCTACCCGATATCCTGAGGCCATCCCACTACGGCACACCTCTGCGAAACTAATTGCTAAAGAGTTGTTTGCCATGTTCTGCCGGGTGGGACTTCCCAAGGAGATTCTCACAGATCAGGGGACTCCTTTTATGTCAAAAGTCACCAAGGAGCTATGTCGGCTCTTTAATATTAAACAGTTACGCACCTCTGTGTACCATCCTCAGACGGATGGATTGGTAGAACGGTTTAACAAAACTTTAAAGAGTATGCTAAAAAAGGTGGTAAACAAGGATGGGAAGGACTGGGATGTACTGTTGCCATATTTAATGTTCGCCATCCGAGAGGTTCCACAAGCCTCTACTGGGTTCTCGCCGTTTGAGTTAGTATATGGCAGACATCCCAGGGGTCTCCTGGACATAGCCAAAGAGACATGGGAACAAGAGCCCACCCCCCACAAAAGTGTAATAGACCATATCTCAGATATGCAGGACAGGGTGGCGGCCGTCATGCCCATTGTCAAGGAGCATATGGAGGAGGCACAAAGAACTCAAAGCCGGGTTTATAACAGGTCAGCAAAAGTAAGGACCTTTAATCCCAGTGATCGTGTGTTGGTGCTAGTCCCCACTGTAGAAAGTAAGTTTCTCGCTAAATGGCAAGGACCGTATGAGGTTATAGAGAAAATAGGAGAGGTGAACTACAGGATACGTCAGCCCGGACGGAGAAAACCCGAGCAGACTTATCATGTTAATCTGTTAAAGGCCTGGAAAGACAGAGAGAGTCTGCATACAGAGATGGTTCTGGCTAGTCCACCTCCTGCGATACCCTCACAGGCTGCAGGTAAGCCTGTGCCGGAGGCAGAAGTGCGAATAGCCGATACCCTAACCAAAGAGCAACAGCGAGAGGCTCGAGAGTTTGTAGCAAGA
This sequence comes from Engystomops pustulosus, assembly GCF_040894005.1. Taxonomy (NCBI): domain Eukaryota; kingdom Metazoa; phylum Chordata; class Amphibia; order Anura; family Leptodactylidae; genus Engystomops; species Engystomops pustulosus. The sequence goes on along the minus strand of NC_092415.1, from coordinate 176,091,086 downwards.
AATACAGATGTGTTCTCAGAGTTGCCAGGCTACACATCTGTAATTAAACATGACATTGTCACTGAGCCAGGGGTAAGGGTAAGATTAAGGCCGTACAGAGTCCCTGAAGCTCGTAGACAAGCCATATCAGAGGAGGTTCAGAAGATGCTGAAGCTAGGGGTAATTGAGGAGTCCAAAAGTGAGTGGGCCAGTCCAATTGTTCTAATTCCCAAACCGGATGGGACGTTGCGATTTTGCAACGATTTTAGAAAATTGAATGAGGTGTCTAAGTTTGATGCCTACCCCATGCCCCGGGTGGACGAGCTTATTGAGAGACTAGGGAGTGCTCGGTACTTCACCACCCTTGATCTAACTAAAGGATATTGGCAGGTACCCCTGACAGGGCTAAAGAAAAGACAGCCTTTGTTACCCCTGAGGGCCTTTTTCACTATGTTGTGTTACCATTTGGGCTTCATGGGGCCCCCGCTACCTTTCAACGGTTAATGGACATAGTGTTAAAGCCACATAGGAGATACGCCTTAGCCTATCTAGATGACATTATCATCTACAGCCAAGACTGGGCGAGTCACTTGGCCAAGGTACAGGCCGTAGTGAACTCTCTAAGGGCAGCGGGCCTGACTGCAAACCCCAAGAAGTGTGCGCTGGGAATGGAGGAGACACACTATTTGGGGTATGTGATTGGTCGAGGTATAATTAAACCTCAGGTCAACAAGATTGACGCTATACAGGGTTGGCCTCAACCAGTGAGCACAAAGCAAGTCAGGGCATTCCTGGGCATTGTAGGGTACTACAGACGGTTTATACCAAACTTTGCCACCATGTCCGCTCCCCTGACAGACCTGCTGAAGGGTAAAAGGCCTGTCATGGTGCGGTGGAATGAACAAGCAGAAGGTGCTTTTCAGGCCTTGAAGTCTGCGTTGTGTGGATCTCCCGTCCTCATTGCGCCAAACTTCAAGAGAGAGTTTATTGTGCAGACGGATGCGTCAGATGTAGGACTGGGAGCTGTCCTGTCTCAGGAGGTGAATGGCGAGGAACACCCCATTACTTACCTGAGCAGGAAGCTCACGCCAGCTGAAAAAAATTACAGTATCGTAGAGAAGGAATGTCTGGCGATAAAGTGGGCATTAGAGTCCCTATGGTACTACTTGCTGGGACGACGGTTCCGTCTAATAACTGACCACTCTCCTCTCACGTGGATGAGTAGAACTAAGGAGAAGAATGCCAGGGTCACTAGGTGGTTCTTGTCCCTCCAAAATTTCAGCTTTACGGTGGAGCACAGAGCCGGGAAGCTACAGGGCAATGCAGATGCCTTGTCCCGAACGCATTGCTTAATGTCAGGAGTTCGCCCCGGTGGGTCTGAACTGAGGGGGAGGGTATGTGAGAAAGTAAGAGGTATTGTGTGGGAAAACCGCTATCTGTCCTACAGGCAGATGAAATACATGTGGTAAAAGCCCTGGGTTTGTCTGCAGTAACCCAAGGGTTAATGCAGACATGATAAGCAGGAATAGTCTGTTTTGTCTGTGTTGGCCTAGCTAACACAGACACATTTGTAATGTCCGTACTGGGCCTGCTTATTATGGAGTAGGGGTAGGCTGGTAGTGGGACTCCTACTCCACCCGGGCTTCGGTCCTGGGCTTTTGTATAGCCCACAGGTGCAGGTCACAGGCCTCGTTAGGGTCTGATTTAGTCTGCAGGCCAGAAGCAGTAGGAGAGGCCCTACCTGGAGAGCTGAAAGGGAGATTGCATTCTCACAGCAAAGGTAACTGAGGGTCTCCTGTCTTGCTGCTGGCCAAGAGCGTGTGCCAGGCAGCCTGGTACCCGGATAGCTAGGGTCTGTCAAGTGTATTAGACAGCGCCTAGCCGGGCAGGAATTACTTTTATAATGTTTTTGCATGTGCCTAAGCCAAGGCTGAATTTGTGTTCTGTTTTGCAAGTGTGAATAAACACTTAAGTTGGACTTTTAAACCTGCGTGTGTCACTGCTTCCTGCACTGCTACCTGTCAACTACCAGAGCAATTCCCCACACTGTTAACTTTAAAGTGGTATGAGGTATTTATATAGATATGTCGTAAAAAATGCAAAATATAAAACATATAAAAAAACTTTTTGCTTTATATGCAAGCAGCTTTAGCTTGTGGTTTTAAAACTTCAGATAACTTAATTATTGTATAATTTTTTATGCTACCGTTGTGGTTTTTTTTTTTTCGATCTGTTTTTTTCCATAGAGACGGTTGGAAGTTAAAGGTCTAATTATAATGTAATAATAAAGTCTGAGAGTCCATGAAAACATCTTTCTGTCTTATAATGGAGACGGTATTTAATGGATATGGAACATAACGGTGACCTCAGCACTTGAGCCGTCACAATGTGCCACCAGCCTCCGCACATTTTTTTTTTCTTCATTTTGCGGAGATGCTTCCCTCTCTCGCTTTAATGTATTTCTTTGTAGGAGTATACATTTTTATGGCCTGATGGAAATCTGATTATGGCCAGAGGTTATATGTATTGACTTTTTAATGAGATTCATTATCATGAATGTTAGATTGCAAAACGGTATGTGCAGAAACAGAAAAGTGGAGCGATACATTATGTAACTCCTCATGCTATGTATGCAGGCTGCAGTGCCTAAGGGGTTAACCCTTTCAGCAACAGAGTTTATCTGATTTATAGACATCCTTCATAAAGCACTGTTAAGAATATATTTTATTCTAAACTGTTATGAAAAAGATTCAGTTACATAAAACCAATCTTTGGAAGTAATAAAGAAGAGAACCCCTGAGTTATCCTAACATGACTGTTCTAAGTAGATTAAAAAAAAAAAAATCTTACTGCATTTTGCCATTTAACCCCCACAATCCTATAATCTCTATTATAGGTTATATGATTTATTAAAGGAAACCTACCATTTAGAATGGTAGGGGTAAGCTGTAAGTACCGAGCACCAGCTCAGGGTGAGCTGGTGCCGGTACTTACTTTCGTTAGTGTTATAAACCGCGGTATCGCGGTTTTAACACTTTTTAAACTTTAGAGTAGAAGATGCTTCGGCGGTGCGCGCGCCTACATAGGAAATAGCGGAGATGTTGCGCGCAGCGCCGAAGCCTCTTCTGCTCTAAAGTTTAAAAAGTGTTAAAACCGCGATACCGCGGTTTATAACACTAACGAAAGTAAGTACCGGCACCAGCTCACCCTGAGCTGGTGCTCGGTACTTACAGCTTACCCCTGCCATTCGAAATGGTAGGTTTCCTTTAAGATTATTGTGATTTCTTGGTTTTTGCAGGTCAGCCTGGGGACCAGTGATACTCTGTTCCTCTGGATAAAAGATCCAACCCCTGCTTTGGAGGGACACATATTCATCAATCCAGTGCACTTTGAAGACTATATGGCTCTATTATGGTGAGACAGTTATTGCACAAAGAACACCCATAAAGGACATCCACCATCAGGTAGTAGCTTTCCTTGAGCAGACGCACTTCTCCACTGCCTGTGATACCACAGGCTCTCAAAATGCTCCGTAGGCGGTGCCAGGAGGCACCGGTGCTTTCATAAATTATATTACGGTGGAGCCTGGAGGTGCTCTACAGAGCACTACAGGTTGATTTGCATATTTTCTAAACTTTGATTTAGGCGGAATGCAGGCATTCAAAGTTAAACTTAAAGAAGACCCCTGCTACCGGAGAAGGAACGGTGAGCAATACTTATCTAACGGTGGCCAAAAGTACTGGCACCCCTGCTATTCTGTCAGATAATACTCGTTTTCTTCCAGAAAGTGATTGCAATCACAAATTCTTAGGTATTAATATTTTCATTTATTTTGATTGCATTAAAAAAAACACAAAAGAGAATGAAAAAAATTCCAAAAATGTGCCAGACAAAATAACTGCAAACAAATGCTTCCGGTAACCGTCAGTAAGTTTCTTACAAGGCTCTGCTGGTCCCTGAGATGTGAAGGCACCTTCTCCAAACTGCCACTGTGAGATCTCCCCACAGGTGTTCTATGGGATTCCGGTCTGGACTCATTGATGGCCACTTTACAAGTCTCCAGTTCTTTCTCTCAAAACATTTTCTAGTGCTTTTTGAAGTGTGTTTTGGGTTATTGTCCAGCTGGAAGACCCATGACCTCTGAGGGAGACCCAGCTTTCTCACACTGGGTCCTACATTATGCTATAAAATTTGTTAGTACTATTCAGACTTCATAATGCCATGCACACGGTCAAGCAGTCCAGTGCCAGAGGCAGCAAAGGAACCCCAAAACATCAGGGAACCTCCGCCATGTTTGACTCTAGGGGCCGTGTTCTTTTCTTTGAAGGACTTTTTTTTTTTCTGTAAACTCTATGTTGATGCCTTTTCCCCAAAATCTCTACTTTTGTCTCATATGATCAGAGAACATTCTCCCAAAACATTTTAGACTTTCTCAGGTAAGTTTTGGCAAACTCCAGCCTGGCTTTTTTATGTTTCTGTGTAAGAAGTGGGGTCTTCCTGGGTATCCTACCATACAGTCGCTTTTCATTCAGACACCGACGGATGGTACAGGTTGACACTGTTGTACCCTCGGACTGCAGGGCAGCTTGAACTTGTTTGGATTTTCATCAAGGTTCTTTATCCACCATCCACAAAATCTTGCGTTGAAATCTCTTGTCAATTTTTCTTTTCCATCCACATCTAAGGAGGTGCCACATTGCCATGGGCTGTACACTTCTTGATGACACTATGCGTCCTCAGTGTCCTCAGACAGTTCTTTAGTCTTCTTTCTTTTCTCCATTTTCAATGTGGTAACACAAGGACACAGGACAGAGGTTGAGTTAACTTTAATCCATTTCAACTGGCTGCAAGTGTGTTAGTTAGGTGCCACAGATTTAGTTTAGTTAGGTGCCACAGGTAAGTTGTATGTGCTGTTAATTACACAAATTAGAGAAGCATCACATGATTTTTCGAACAGTGCCAATACTTTTGTTCACCCCATTTTTTATGTTTGGTGTGGAATTATATCCAATTTGGCTTTTTGTGTTTTCCATTGAAGACAAATTAAATTAAGATAATAATACTAAAGAATTTCTGATTGCAATAATCTTTTGGAAAAAACTGAGTATTATCTGACATAATTGCAGGGGTGCCAATACTTTTGGCCCCCACTGTACCATAAGTTAATCTGATGGTAGATGTCCTTTCAACAAAATTGCAATAAATAGTGCAGATAATAATAGCAAACGTTGTAATATATGTAGCATTTTGTGTAAATCGGCTATCTGTCCGGTATCCACTGCAGATATTTCTTAATTGATTTTAAAATTTATTACAACGAGTCAAAGACATGAATGACCCAACACCCCTACCCATACAAACAAACGCTCTCTCTTCCCAACTTATTTTGAGGTTTGAAGGAAAAAGGCAAATTTGCCACACAGGGAGGGCCAGTAACTGTACATCATGAAGTCACAATAAGACATTAAAAATATTCTTTAGGTATGGAGAGAGTTAAATCATTACCTTTCGTATTTGCCTGAAGTGAACAACTTAAGAAGACTTTCAGATACACTGCTCACTACAGGGGAAAGAAGCACAAAAATACATATCCTATCTGCAGTATAGGATGTGACTGGTGTAATTCCTGGTTGTCAATGAAAAAGTACAGTTCACTCTTCCCCCAATATGTTTAATCACTATACGTGGCCTCATCAGGGGAAGGAATGGGGTTAAATAAAGTTAGAAAATGTACATGGCTCATTTGCAGTTAAAAACCTGAGTCATGCGGGTCCAATTACAGGAAAAAAAAATTTAAACTACAATTGTCACTGGGGCAAAATAAAATTTTGCCTGGAGCTACAATTATAAAATATACAGTTTCGACTTACCCGTATATACTCGAGTATAAGCCGACCCAAGTATAAGCCGAGACCCCTAATTTTACCACAAAAACCTGGTAAAATCTATTGACTCGTGTATAAGCCGAGGGTGGGAAATGCATTGGTCACAGACCCTTCTCCCAAGTATATAGCCAGCAAGCCCCCAGAAGTATATAGCCAGCAGCCCCCCAGTATATAGCCAGCCAGCCCCTGCCCCGCAGTATATACCCTTCCAGCCCCTGTGCCCCAGTATACCGCCTGCCAGCGCATGTGCCCCAGTATACAGCCTGCCAGCCCCTGTGCCCAGTATATAGCCTGCCAGCCCCTGTGCCCCAGTATACAGCCTGCCAGCCCCTGTGCCCCAGTATACCGCCTGCCAGCCCCTGTGCCTTGGGAAATATAGCCTGCCAGCCCCTGTGCCCCGGGAAATATAGCCTGCCAGCCCCTGTGCCCCGGGAAATATAGCCTGCCAGCCCCTGTGCCCCGTTATTGAGCCGGACCCCCGCCCCGTTGATGTAAAAAAAAATAATCAAAACTCACCCTTTCCGTGGCCCCCTCGGGTCTTCTATGTGATCCGGCAGTCAGCAGCAGGTCCGTGCCGCGCACAGCGCTGACGTCAGCAGCTGACATCACAGTGTGTGTCGGCTGCCGGCACACACAATACTATTGCAGCGGCTGATGTCAGTGCCTGTGACATCGCACGGACCTGCCGCTGACCGACGGATCACACAGAAGACCCGAGGGGGCCGCCGGAAAGGTGAGTTTTGATTTTTTTTTTTTTGGTGTCGATTTTTGTTTGACTCGAGTATAAGCCGAGTTTGTGTTTTTCAGCACATTTTTTGTGCTGAAAAACTCGGCTTATACTCGAGTATATACGGTATTTACAAATTTAAGAACAAACCTATGGAACCTATCTTGTATGTAACCCGGGGAATGCCTGTATATGTAAACCATAAGCAAGTATACAGACCAATATAGTGAAATTGTCTAGTTGTAGGGGGGCCCCACAAAAACTTCTTACCCCACATGTATTACCTGTCCTCAGGAGTCTAGCTGTCCTCAAGTCTTTTTCTTAATTTTTTGGCGCATTTCCCTCCTCTCCCCCTCTCTTCTAGTGTCGTAGGTGGCCTTCCTGTTCAAATCCAGCAACAGGTACACACACCTCTACACCTTGCGCCAAGGTCTAGACTCCACTGCTCATTAGGCACACCCGGCACCAGATTCTAACATCCCAGCCAACGGAGGGAGAGGTATTCAGAGGATGACTCCATGACTTGGATGCCTCTTGGACAGCTCCAATGACTCGGTTCTTTGTTAGTAACGATCTGGGTACATTTTCAAACTTTTCAGACTTTTTTTGAGAAAGCTATAGGAACTTGTCATCAGGTAGATAGGTCAAAACAAAATGAAAGTTCCCTTTTACAAGAACATTCCAGTTGAAGCAGTGAATTACACCTTGGCCTGAAGGCAGGAGCATGACTCTAGGTTCTAGCAAGGTTCTAAGAATACAAAGAAAATGAGTCCTGCTCCTCCCTCCTGGTCCTATAACATTTATTATTTGATGGATTAGCTTTGACTGGAGTGTTCTTTGTAGGACACCTCTCTATCTCTGTCCTTGGAAAAGACCTAGATGACAGATTGTGCTCCATAGCAATATACAATGCATAGGAACTCTGAATATTATATAATTGTATATTATATAAGTATTGTATATCTCCTTACCTACTGGTTGTAGCTCCTGTTTTTATACTGAGTGAACCCCTTTAGTATATTTCACTATTCTTTAATGTTTTTATATAAACCCATAATTACAATTGGCCGTAATTATAGAAAAAAGTCTTCACTCCCCCTAAAAATGACTCTGTGACCCTGTTATAATCATTCCTGTCACCATCCAGTCATTTGTGTCACCATCACAGTCTCGCAGTTACATCCCCCCTCGGTTTATCGTTCTCCAGAGATGATTGTAATTTTGGAACTATTTTACTTTTGGAGCCAAAGAGAGGTCAGCACTTCATTACAAGGTATGAGAATTGTATGGCACAGATTGCTTTATGCCACCTTCCTGTTTTTTCTTTGCTTTCTAGTTTTAAAAATGGTTCCCTGATGAGAGAGAAAATCAGAGACAACTGTTCATCTGCCTCCTGGGAAGAGTTTTCCAACATTTTGAGATCGACTCCACCTGGAAACAATGGCCATATAGGTAATGATATAAATAGCACTGCCTGGCAAATCAACTGGTGCAATGTAATATAACAGTGTTATAGCTGAACATACACAAAGGCAATCAAAAGCAAAGGGATATATTTATCCAAACCATAGAAAAAAGCATAAACTGTGCATGTAAAAAGATTTTAAGAGTTCTGAACCTTCAATGCTGCTCACAAGAAGGAGGTAAATTACATTGTAAATACTTTCTTCTTGCCCTTTATAGATAGGGGTGAAATACATGCACTGTATATGGAGTGCTTCTTGTGTATAAAACTAAACCTGTCGTGGTATTTTATTGTATTAACGTGTTTCTCCGTTTTATTGTATAAAATAATAAAAATAAACAAGAAAAAAATAAACTTGCACCAAAAGTTTGAAATGAGGGGCAACAACCAATACCAGAACATCTCATTGACTATTATAGGTCTTTAGCTCAGATGTCCACTGTTGAAAAGATCAAAAATGCAGGATTTTTTTATCCGTGATTTTTGACTGAATCAATGATCGAAGCGCCTAAAAAACCTCACCGGACATCGTTTTTTAATCGGGTGATTCAACAGATAGCACACAGCTGTGGTTTCAATGCTACAAATTATAAAGCGGGTTCTTTGCCTGCCCATGTTTGTGAACCGAGTAGCGGAACTCATACGTTGATGACAGATGATATAAGCCGATGCCCCAAATTATACCACAAGTAACTGGGAAAATTATTGACTCCTCTATAAGTCTAGGGTGGGTAATGCATTGGCAGCAGCCTCCCCCAGTGATGAAATGCCCAGCAGCCTCCCCCTGGAAAATAATGCCCAACAGCCTCCCCAGTAATGAGATACCCTGCAGCCTCCCCCAGTAATGAAATGCCCAGCAGCTTTTCCTCACTAACGAAATGCCTAGTCAGCCTCCCCCAGTAATGAAATGCACCGTGCAGCCTCCCCCAGTAATGAAATGCACCGTGCAGCCTCCCCCAGTAATGAAATGCACCGTGCAGCCTCCAACAGCAATGAAATTCCTCATGCAGCCTCCCACAGTAATGAAATACCACATGCAGCCTCCAGCAGTAATGAAATGTACCATGCAGCCTCACATGGTAAAGAAATGCCTTGCAGCAGCCCCCTAGTTAGGAAGTGCCCCATGCAGCCCCCTAGTAATAAAATGCCATTCAGCAGCATCACCCCCCCATGTAATAAAATGCCTTGCAGCTCCTTAATAAACGTACTTACTCACCTTCCAATACTCCACACGGCTCCTCTTCCTTCTTCTCTTCACTTGTCACAGAGCGTGACGTGTCTAACATTTCTTAACCTAGAGTCTACAAAATAGCTAGTCTATGTGCTCTGCCCATGGCGCACACTATTACGCGGAGGTGTTGCCGCTGCTAACTTCATAAAGTGGGCTGCGGACCAGGGGCGTAACTAGGAGAGGCTGGGCCCCATAGCAGATTTCTGCATGGGGCCCCCCTTCCCCTTAAAATATATATATGGCAGGCACACGTCGGGCGCACTGGAGAGGAGGAGAGGTGAGCGCGGCTCACCCCTCCCCTCTCCATAGAGAATAGAGCCGCATGGTCGTTCTTACGGCCATAGATAGAGCACGCTCTCTCTCTTTTGCTCAAAACAGTGAGTACTCGTTGTGCTCACCGTCCTGAGCCCAGGCGTATAGAAGCTTATGGGGGAAGTATATCCGGCAGCAAATCTGCGGCCAGATATACATCCCCAATATGTTCTTGGGAAGGTACCCCTATACAGTCATGTTTATACAATTACACACATTTATACACTGATATATACACACCTTTATATACACACATAAAGTTCTACTCTCGTATACTCGCACCCTTATACATACAAGCATTCACTTATACACACATTTATGCACTCATATACATTTATACACTAATACACAGAGTATATACAAACTCATACAGTATACACATTATATACATATACAACACACACACACACATATATATATATATATATACACATACATACACAAATACAGTATACACTGACCATATATACACATACATGCAGAATAAAAACACCATATACACACATGCTGCATATACATACAGAATATACACATACATTCAGTATATACAGCATACATACTTACCACATACAAAAACACACATTATATATATATATATATATATATATATATATGCTAATATAAATACATGCATGTAAAAATACAGTATTTGCTTCAATGCATTTATACACAGTACATACATGTATACATAGTAGATTCATATATACACATATACATAGGATTTACATATATATATATTATATATATATATATATATAATATATATATATATATATATACGGAATATGCATAAACAGTATATATATATATATATATATATATATTTATGTATACACAGTATATACAATATATACACATATACACAGTATATACACACATATTCACAGTATATATACAATATATACACATATACACAGTATATACACACATATTCACAGTATATATACAATATATACACATATACACAGTATATACACACATATTCACAGTATATATACAATATATACACATATACACACATATTCACAGTATATATACAATATATACACATATACACACATATTCACAGTATATATACAATATATACACATATACACACATATTCACAGTATATATACAATATATACACATATACACAGTATATACACACATATTCACAGTATATATACAAATATACACAGTATATACACACATATTCACAGTATATATACAATATATACACATATACACAGTATATACACACATATACACAGTATATATACAATATATACACATATACACACATATACACAGTATATATACAATATATACACATATACACGTATATACACAGTATATATACAATATATACACAGTATATACACTGTATATACACTGTATATACACATACACTGTATATACATATGTACACAGTATATGCATATAAATACATATATACATACAGATAAATACATATATACATACAGATAAATACATCTGTATATACTTACCTTTTAGGAAGTTTGGGGACTGTCTGGGTGTTCAGGCACGTGTTCAGGTGGGTGTCCAGATGCATTCAGACGGCGGGGGGGGGGGCGCGAGCGGGGGGGGGTCCGAGCGGGGGAGGGGGGGCGCGAGCGGGGGAAGGGGGGGCCGAGCGGGGGAAGGGGGGGGCGAGCGGGGGAAGGGGGGGCCGAGCGGGGGAAGGGGGGGCAGAGAATCAACTGTGCCGCCCTGCAGGCTGATGAGCGGGCAGGTCAGGGAGATGAGGGGGGCGGGTCAGAGAGGTGGCTGGGGGGCGGGTCAAGGATCTGAGCAGGCAGGGATCCCGGAAAGAGCTGCGTGGGCGGGCGGGCTCAGGAGACGTGTAGATGCATAGAGAGGGAGGGGCCCGGGGGCACGATCCGGCACTGCAGCCCCGGACCACTTACCCCGTGGCAAAGCACTGCAGGGAGCGTGCATCCCCGGGCCCCTGAACCTCACGGGCCCCGTAGCAACCGCTACGGCTGCTACGGCGGTAGTTACGCCACTGCTGCGGACGCGTTTCTGCTCATTTTGTGACTAGTGGAGAAGGAAGAGGAGCCGCACAGAGCATCTTAAGGTAGCTATGTAGGTTTATTTTTTTTACACTCATGTAGAAACCGAGTTGTTTTTTTGTGCTGAAAAACTCAACTTCTACACAAGTATATATGGTACTTTCATGCTAAAGAAGTGGTATAAAATTTTTTATACTTTTACCTAATGTACTAAACAACCATATGGATTTTTTTTTTGTTACTTTTAGGATTTTTCTTTGATGTAATGGAAATAACCCCACAAGTTGTTGGCATTCATAGATTCAATGCTAAAAACCAAAAGGTAAGTTATAATGTCCAAAATTCTTATACCCTGATAAAGTCATATGGGGGTATGCTCATACATATAGTAGAAGATGAATGGAACAGTCGGCATGGACTAGCTATTTTGTAGACTCTAGGTTAAGAAATGTTATGTTCTTATGTTCTTGAGGTGGAGCTGGCAGGTTGTAGTAAGAGCCTGGATGTGGGACTTATAGAATAATGCAGAGTCAAAGGTTGATCCAAGGCAGAAGACTTTGGGGACCCGGTAGGAGGTGGAACTAATAATTCTGATTAATAGGTCTGGTGGGAGGGAAGTGCACTGTCACTGTCTGCAGAGTGTGTTCTGATGATCTCTATGGTATCATCATAGCTCCCAACCATCCCGATTTTGACGGGACTTTTCCGTTTTTCGTACCTCTGCCCCGCGTCACGGGCAGCTATGAGATTGTCACGGATTTTCCCCCCAGGTCCCGCTGTGTCCGCAGAGTAAATACTTTGAAAGCCTGAACTCACAGTACAGAATGGCTTCTACAGACATCGGGAGGGAATCCTTTTCAGAGAAGTGTTGGGCTTAGCGGAGAGCAGGGACCACGTCATCAGCTTCAGATCAGCATCTGTCCATATATCTCCTAAGGTTCCCCAGAGCAGACATCGGGCAGGGAATCCATATATGGTCTCCAGAACTTCCCCAGACACAAGCTCTTTATTTAATTAAATTAAATAAAGTTTTGCCCAGGCTGAGATTCGAACCTGGGACCCTCTGCACCATAGACAGGAGCTTAACTAACTGAGCTATAAGCCAAGTGATATAGAGCTGAGGATTTCTGGTAACTAAGAAGTGTTATCTGCCATTTACACTGTGACACAGACTAATGCACTGATATATAGAGAGGGATCTTCTCAGAGATTATTATTGTAATTATTGAGACTATTATTATTATTATTATTATAAATTTTATTATTTTTATTATTATGGAGATGATTATTAATAATGGTAAAAATAATAATAATCATCTCCATAATAATAATAATAGTCTCAATAATTACAATAATAACCTCTGAGAAGATCCCTCCCTATATACCAAGGCAGTAAATCTGTGTCACAGTGTAACAGTAGTCATAGTTCTTAGTTACCAAAATTCTACTCCTTGTTAATTGCTGAGATTATAGCTCAGTTGGTTGGGGCACTGTGTCATTATTGTACATGGACACTGCAGGTTCTGGGTTTAAATCCCAATGTGGATAATTTTTTATTTTTTTTTTAATTGAGATGATTTTTATTATTATAATATGGCTAAAATTTGGGGCGTTGCCAGGGAGTGATTGGGGGTGTGGCTTAGGGGGATCGCCGCGGCACGCTACGTGTGCCGCCATTTTGTCCCTCTTTCCCTTTCACAAATGTTGGGAGGTATGGGTATCATGATATATACTGTATGATGTTATTGATCATTTGCATGTTTTAGTACTTTTCACAAAAGCTAATACATTGCACTTTCTCATTTGAAGCCTACTTGTTAAGGAAGTTTACATTGTGCTTCAATTTCTACTTATATACTATATATAAATGTAGAGTACATGCTTTACATTGTTGTTTGTTGTAGCCTTCCATTATAAGAATTCCCTGTGAGTCATTACAAAAGGGGGGGGGGGACTAGGATGTATCTCACTGTATGCACATTGGCACATATGCCAATAGGTTTTTATAGCCTCCGCTGATCATCTGCCTTGCTCAGCAGAAGGTAAGACGCATCTTTGAAATTCCAAATGCGGTGAAATTGGTGAAAAAGCCCATTTGCGCTATATTCTTGTGGACTTTGTTTTTACAGCTTTTATTGTGCGCCCCAAATAAAATGTCTCCTGTATTCTTTAGGTCAGTATGATCACGGGCATACCAAACTTATATAAGTTTTATTTAAAAAAAAAAAATGTTTGTTTCCTGATACTTGGTGTACTTGGACGAGCTGACGTTTTCTTTGCTCCCATTTTGGGGACTGTATGACCTTTTGATCACTTTTTATACATTTTTTTATATTTTGAAAAATGGCTAGAAAATTACAATTGGGCACTATTTTCCATTACAGGTTCTTATGGCGATAGATTGTCGCTTCCCGATGACATCAATGGGAGTGACGATTTAAGCCAAGATGGTATCTCCCACGTGCCGGCGTTTTTAAACTGCCAGCGACAAACAAAGAGCTAGCACTGATTGTGGGTATTATCGGTGGGTGTTTTCTGTAGTATGCTGCAAACACCCAGCTTGTTTGGAGAGGGCACAGCACATGGGGGGAATAGGACCTGCTGTATAATTTGCACTGTCCCTCACCCCACCGTGACTGTGCCCAATAGAAGTCAATCGGGAACTTGAATTAGCTGCTGTTTTTGTGGCTTGAACAATACCTTAAAAACTGTTTTGTGTGCATAAGGCCTAAATAAGAAGTTTTGCTGTGCCTTACCATTCTCAGTATGACATAACAGTTTGTGAATATAAGTGGAAACTTAGAAGCAGCTCTTCTTATCTTTCAAGTGGTACCGCTCCGATGTGGTGTAAATAACCATCAACATGTTATCTACCTTAGACTGTAACTGGAGAAGGAGATCCCAATCTAACAGCCCGACATGGTAACCTCATCCCCGGTACTGATTGACACTCACTATGAGATGGCTGTCACAAGCGTTTGGTGACGGTTACATCTGAGTTCACCTACAAAAATACAAACAATATCCATAGCAGGGATGTAAGATGACATAAAAACTTTGTAAGATTCTTACAATTTCTATTATATGATAGGTATCTGAATTCCCACAAGATGTTGAAGTCCGAGCACTCATTGAGGGTCAGTTTATGGCAAAAAGGATCTACGCAGAAAGACTTGGTTATAAAATATGTAAGTGAAACTTTTTATACATTAATCACAATTGTTATTAACAAACAAACAGGAGAAATGAAAGGAAACCTACCACTTGATCCCGGCCTAAATGACCCCACACCACTCTCTGGGACAAAAACCGAAGTTTAGGCAAAAAAAGTATTCTATAATCTATAGAAATGTGGCTTTGGTGCCTCACTTACGTCACCCTAGCAATTCCATGCACCTCGGTTATTTAAATATGCACGCCCCATCTTTGTTGTGTTCCTCCTCCTTGGACCGAGAGCCGTGACGGCACTTCTCACGCATGTGCAGGCAGTGAATCTCGCACAGCTGCAATGTGTCACAACCGGTTGTGCAAGATTCACTGACTGCAGATGCCCACTTACAAGTGGGCACTTTCTTCTTTGTTCAGGAACTTTACCCCGGGCCGCCTGGGTAACGTCCTTAGGAGCACCCTCTACTAATTAGCATATTCTACAATACAGGTGTTTCAGGACTAATGAAGAGAATTTCCTGAACGAAGAAGTAAAGATTTCCTTTAAGATAACATGTAGTGGTAGTGTTTTATGCAAACTCATATCTTTAATATGATACCAAAATCTCGTTAACCCCTTTCCGACATTTGATCTAATAGTATGGCATGGGCAACAGAGACTTGGCGACCTGTGCCATACTACAGCTCCTGGCACCGGCTCACAGATGACAACCGTGGCATGAAGGGGCTTCCGATGTGTGCCGTTTACGGGGGGGGGTTCGATCTTCTGATAGCGGCCCTGGGGTCTGAGGAGTGCCTCATGCCAGGGCCGGTCTGAAGAGACAAGCTCAGTGTGTTACATTAAGAAAACAGTACAATACATTTTGCTTGTTCAATCCAACCTGTAAAAAGAAAAAAAGGAACGCTTTAAAAGATTTTCATAAAGTTTTTTTTATATAAAAATAATTCAATAAAGTGAAAGTCCCCTCAACACCACCATTTCCCATACACAATAAAGTACAAAAAACTTAAAATCACAAACCCTCCCCCCACATATTTTGTATTGTCCGTAACAATCAGTACAATAAATTGTAAACATTGTTGGACCCGCTTGGTGAACGCCATAAAATAAACCAGAAAAACATGCCAAAAATTTTACATTTTTCATGAAAATGCCTTCGTGATCAAAAAAGTTATGTGCGTCAAAATGGTACCCCTGAAAAAATATCACGCAAATATTAACCTCAACCAGTTCTGTCAACCTAAAAAGTACTCAAGTTATGTCTCTGAAAAGATGGTGATACTAAAACAAATGAGATTTTCTCTACGTTTAGGTTTTCTTCAGTAAAATATAAAAATATGAACCATATAAATAAGGTATCACCGTAATCGTTGTGATCCATGGAATAAAGATAATAATATTTTTGTGGTAAGTTGAATGGCCCAAAAAAATACAAAAAATCCTAAACCAGAATTGATGATTTTCTTTTCCTCCATACATTCAAGGGTTTATAGAATGTCATCAATAAGCTAAAAACCCACTAAAATGAAGTATTTGTAATGTGTATCTAATCTCGCAGAAAATAAGTCCAAATTGCCAAAAAAAAGAAATATTGTATGGCCTTTACAAAGTGACAATACAAATCTGCTCTGAATGGCGCGGCTTTCCTTCAATGCCATGGTGTGCACGCATACATCAGTTTATCACATATGAGATATTGTTATACTTGGGAGAAATTGGGTATCAAACTTTGTGGAGAGTTTTGGTATTTTATCCACTCAGAATGTGTCATTTTTTGAAACATACATTTAATTTCAAAATTGTCACGATTTAGTGTTAACCCCTGTAAAACTAGGGTTAACAAACTTCATAAAAGTTGTTTTACATATGTTGATGGGTGTAGTTTTTATATTGGGACAATTTATGGGGTTTTACTTTTATTTAGGCCTCTTAAAGTTAAAATTTGAGCAGGTCCCCAATAGCGTGATTTATCCGTTTTTATGAAAATGTGAAAAATTGCACCTAAAGTTCAAGGGTCATGTGCTAGGTTCCCATTATACATTTGTGTGTCTGAGATAGATAAGAAACTGAATGAGGTGAATTAGTATCCTTCTCCCCAGAGAGGTAATAAAAAGGGTCATTATGTACCTTGCTGAGGAATGAGGATAGATATAATCCACATTAATTGAGTTTTGCCGCATCCCACCCACCATCCAGACCCTCTGACTGTAATAAGACATAGAAGGTAAGGATAAGAAATAGAATTATAAAAAGCATTTTTGTTGCCTACTGCCACTATATGTCCATCCTAACACAGTTTGTTGGATAACAGCTTTACATGTCACTTCTGCATTACATTGTAAAGTACATTGCTCAAAAAAATTAAAGGAACACTGAAATTAAAGGACTTGAATTCATGAAATATTCTCATTGAATACTTTGTTCTGTCCAAAGTAGACTTTTCTGACAACAAAATCACCAAAAATCATCAATGGAAATCATTAATGATGTAATGTCCGTAAAACAAAACTAAATGAGGATCAGTATTGTGTGTGGCCACCACATGCCTGTATGACCTCCGTACAAGGCCTCAGCAATCCAAACAAGTGGCTCAGGTAGTGCACCTCATCCAGGATGGCAATGCGTGCTGTGGCAAGAACATTAGATGTGTCTGTTTGGTAGTGTCCAGAGGCTGGAGGCGCTACCAGGAGACAGGCCAGTACACCAGGAGACGTGGAGGGGGGCCGTATGAGGGCAACAACCCAGCAGCAGGACTGCTACCTCTTCCTTTATGCAAGGAGGAAGAGGAGGAGCACTCCCAGAGCCCTGCAAAATGACCTCCAGTAGCCACAAATGTGCATGTGTCTGCACAAATGGTTGTGCTCATATCCCAGCACCATGCAGGACGCTTGGCATTTGCCAGAGAACACCAGGATTCGCAAATTCTGGTGCCCTGTGCTCTTCACAGATGAAAGCAGGTTCACACTTAGCACATGTGACAGATGAGTCTGGATACACCATGGAGAGCGATCTCCATGCCGGCAAAATCCTTCAGCATGACTGGTTTGACAGTGGGTCAGTAATGGTGTGGGGTGGCATTTCTTTGTTGGGCTGCACAGCACAGAATGATAGCATTATCGGAAACTTCTTATAACGTTATCTAACACTGCAGCGGAGTACAATGTAAACGCCACACCACTCGCCAAGTGGTCTGAAGTATTCTTGAGGGGGAGGGGTTGGGGGCGGGATTAGGGGCGGTGACTCCTAAATGACACGCGGAAGTCAACGCTGGCTTATGAAGCGAGCACGGCGGTCAGGTGAAGAGGCAGCACCTCGGACCGCCCCCCTCAGGAATAAGTCAGACCGCTTTGTGAGCGGCCCGTCGTTTACATTGTACTTCGCCACAGTGTTAGATAGCGTTACCGGAGGTTTCCGGTAGAGCTATAATTCTATCATTGCAGCGTTTGTTTAAGCACTAGGAGCTGCTTACTTGAGTAAGCAGCTCCTAGTGCCAAATTTATGGATGACAGGTCTTCTTTGTGAGATAAGATCCTCAGACCCCTTGGGACACCACTTGCTGGTGCAGTTGGCTCTGGGTTCCTCCTAATGCAGGACAATGGTAGACCTCATGTGGCTGGAGTGTGTCCTCAAAGATGAAGGCATTGAAGCTATGTACTAGCCTTCTCGTTCCCCAGACCTGAATCCGATTGCGCACATCTAAGACATCGTGTCTCGCTCCATCCACCAACGTCATGTTGCGCCACATACTGTCCAGGAGTTGGCAGATGCTTTAGTTCAGGTCTGGGAGGATAACCCTCAGGAGAACATCTGCAACCTCATCAGGAGCAAGCTGCGGTGTTGTAGGGAGGTCATACAGGCACGTGGAGGCCAAACACAATACTGAGCCTCACATTTGGATCAGCCTGTAGTGTGTTTATCCACTTTAATCTTTTGGGTAACTCCAAATATAGGCCTCCATAGATTAATACATTTAATTTCCATTGATCAGTAGAACATGCAGTGCCACCATAACACATCCCTGCTGCTAACATGCAGCTAGGCGCAGCGTGTGTTTTATCTCTGTAGTTATAGGAATTTTAATCTATTATTTTACAAAGACTTTTACATCTTGCTCCATCCTTATTGATTGACTCATTACACCCGGTTTGTGGTTTCTCTCCTTAATCTCTTTCTGACGTTATCTTTATTTTTTTGCAATTTAAGTGATCAGATCTGTATTGTTCACCTAACAAACCTGTTGTGAAAGAATTATTATTTTTTTTTCTTTACAATCTGCTTGTTTAAAGGTAAAGTAAACTATATTATTAACTGTTTCAGAGCTGAAAAGGCTTAGGATACAACATGTAATGTCCTATAGATACTGTTGTCCCTTTTCCTGAAGAAATCTTATTATTAGAAATTTATCTTCAATGGCGGGAGGATCCCATTGTTCAGATCTCCAGCAATCAGACCTTTAGCCCTTTTCCTGTTGTTAGGAAAGATGGGGGGGGGGGGGGGGTTATTCTTTTTTTTTATAAAAACCCCTATAAAGTAAAAAGAGTTACAATTCCCACAAACAATCTGATATTCTAGTGATAACTGCAGACAGTGAGGTCTGGTTGCTAAAGCAACTATATAACTATATGGCGCCCAAAGCAGCTTTGTCAGGACCAGTGTGAATGTTAATTGTAGTGGGGAGAGGGGAATAAGTCAGCACCAGGCTCTTCCACTTCTTGCCTTCTGTGAAAACAAAGCTTCAAGCTTTTTATATGCATTCCTTAAAAAATAACCTCTAGAATCACTATATATTTACCATAATCTTTTTTTTTTTTATCCATTAAAATGATATAATAAACTTAAGGCAATAGATATTCTTAGGCTAAGTTGAAATCTGTGCTGGAGGCTCAATGAAGGATTTTTGGACACCCTGGGGTGTATGTTTTGGCATTGATCAAGGGCTTCTGTTTTTTAACAATTCTTTAACAGTTCAAGAACTTATGAGTTTTTAACATGTTTAAGCCCAGTTCATACCTGTTTTCGTACCCTCCATTATTTTCTTCCATTATTTGAATAGTAATGGAGGGATCTATTAAAATGTCCAATGATTTCAATCAGGGGTGTAACTACAGGAGTGACAGACATGGGGCCTGCAATATCAGGGGGCCCCGACATCTCATTCGACACACTAAAGAGTGGAGGATTTTCACCATTATATAGATATTATGCTGCACATTGTACACTATACTTTTTTATGAAAAAGTGATCAGTAGGTCATACAGTGGTCAAAATGGTATCAACAGTGTTTGAATTCTTATAAAGGTATTAAGGAACACCAAACTATCAGATAGAAGCCATTAAAAGTCTATAGAATTATGGATATTTTAACAGATCCTTAAAGGAGTTTTCAAGATGTTAAAAAACATGGCTGTTCATGGCTGGTTAATAATGAATGGCACTGAATTGCAATACTCGGCAATATAGGTCAGGTATGGGACTGTTTTTGGAAGAAATTGTGTTTAGTAATCAAATATAATAATAGAGGTCTGAACAGAGGTGTGAAGTGAGCCTTAGCAGAGGTAGAACTATAGAGATCACAGTGGTCTAGCATTCCTGGAAACACTTTCTAATAAACTAATTCTTTATTTATGTAACGTTCCAATGTCAAACTAAACCACTATTTATAGTTATTGGTAACATGCAATTATTTGGAAAAAGTGGGAAATCAATCTCCATCTTTTATGAGAACAGGCAGCGCTGGACCAATGTCAGCTACATAGCTGGATCAGCCGGGGGGATTCTCAGTACAGCGTTTCCTCATAAGGCAGAAAGTTAGCTGCAGGTTTAAAGTTTCTAATCTTTATCTTGGTCCTTGTAGACACAATAAAACAAAATTGGAAAGGGAGCTCTGGCTAAAAAAAAACAAGTAGAATCTGTGCTGAAAATTCACAAAATTTGTGTGTTCTTTAGAGCAATAAAAGATTGCTGTCTAGTGCACTGAATTATTTTTCATACACTGCGATAAGACATCTTCTTAGGAACTGATATTCTATGACTCTAAAACAACAGCAGGTGAACCTATTAATATCTTATAATAATCGAGAGAGAATAAAAAGTAACATTTTAAAATGTGTGTTAAAACACTTGTCTATGAGTGGAATTAAAGGGAACCTGTCACCAGGGGCCTCATTTTCACTAATGACAGGTTACAGAAGCCCATTTCGGCTGCATTGCTAATATTCCTTTCTGCCTTCTATAAGAATTTGCATTACAATATGATTGTGTGTTATAACTTACTTTGCGCCCTGACAGAATCCTCTGTGTAGTCACAGGGGTTGGGCTTTGGTTTTGATGTTTCAAACTACAACATGTGACTTGTCTGTGCTGCAGACTCCTCAGCTCTCAGCCCTCACCTCTGTGCTCCTATACAGCACGGTTTGTGCACCAGAACATACCCTTCAGTGCAGAATTTTGTGTTGCAAATGTGTCCCAGACATATATATATATACAGTTTGCACTAAAAAGAAAATGCAAAGTCAGACAATAAAACTGGCACAGTGGTTTTAATAAATGTGGGCTATAGTTTTCTATCTGCAGGCAGCATGTTATAGAGAGAAGGAGCTGACCAAATTGTGCATCGTATTCTATCTGCAAGCAGCAGGTTATAGAGCAGGAGGATCGGTGTAGATGGTACATATGGTCCTATTTAGAGACTGGATATTATAGAGCAGGAGGAGATGGTGAAATTGTACACAGTGGTATCCCCAGGCACCATGTTAAACGGCAGGAGGAGCTGAATAGATTGTACATAGTGTTTTATCTGTAAACAGCATGTTATAGAGCAGTGATGGCGAACCTTTTAGAGATCGAGTGCCCAAAATGAGACCCAAAAAACACTAGCTTTTCCCAAAGTGCCAACACGGAAATTTAGGCAGTAACAAACTTATTGCTACCAGAATTTTGGAGCACCAATCCGACCCTGTCCACACCTTCTGACTCTTCGGACAGGACCAAGCAGCACAGAATGGGTCCCTTTAAAATAGCAGGGCACTACTTGGACTGCCTGTGACTGCAGGAAGATGCCATGTCTGGCAAACTCGGTGCCTGGGAGACGGCCTGTGTGCCCACAGAGAGGCCTCCGAATGCCATCTCTGGCACCAGTGCCATAGGTTCGCCACCACTGTTATAGAGCATGAGGAATAGAGCAGATTGTACATAGTGTCCTATCTGGAGACAGCATGTTATAGAGCAGGAACTGCTAAGCAGATTGATATGTAGGTTTGTAGAAAATGGTTCTGTTGAGAGGTAGCTGCATACTCTATGATACGATCAAACACTATTCTGTGTAATGTTATCTGTATATTATTACTATAGTAACACGTAAAGATCTTCTATATGTCACTTTAGAGCCGAGCTGTATTTGTTGTTATAGATGTCACACTATTTCCATTCTCATTTACAAGTTTATTTTATGCCCACCCATGGCCCCCTCAGGAATACCCACAGCACCGACCGTAACACCCACTTTCAAGCTAATTTAAACTACTGCCAGTACATAGGACAATTACGCAAAAATTAGACATATATATAGGACTTTTGTAAAAGTAAAGACGTGGACTTGTGTCTAGACTTTTTCTGTAATCTGGCGGAAAATTACTTTGGTCTTTCGTGTGATGGTTCTTTATAAACATAAAAATGTATTCAGCTGCTGAGGACTTTGTGGTTATATGTATATAATTCTATTATACACTGGAATAGCAAGTCAGTTCTAGCTACGAGACAGAAGAGGGCGACATACTCTCAGTTATATATCTGAAGGGCAGTCTGAGCCTCACACAGCAAACTATTCTTTATTATAAAATGCATCATCTACTACAAGCATCATGAGGCTTAATGACTGCTGATTGCTGCCTTAACATGCATATAGTATATGGTGACATAGTATAGATTTTCATCATCAGTCGAGCCCTGTACCAGTATCCAGCATGGACCGCACTGGAAATTAATGGTGATTAACTATGGACATGTTGCTAGTGCAGCATTATGATAGCGGCCTCTGTGTAGCTCATATCCGACATCATTTGTATTAAGTGCTGAGGCTAGAAAGTGCCTATTACACGTTTAATTAGACGCGGTCTCGCATCCATGAGCAGCAAAGTCCGCATCACTTTAATATTTGTATTTAACCGAAAGGTGACCATACACCTATAATAGCAGTACATTAAATCTTTCCAGGCTCCCCCATATACATACACATGGTGGAGAGAATAGTAACCTGCCTCCGGATATCTCTGCTGGCAGCTTATCACCTGGGAAGACAACAATCAAAAAGAGTACAATTCAGGATTCCTGTTTCATTGTACCTGTCAGTCTCTGATACAATTCTGACCTTGAACATTAGTGTGGCCTGTTGTAAGTGGTATCAATCCTTGTGGCCATGCCCCCTCATTTGTATGTATATATATATACCTAAAGTAGAGTTCAAGTCCGCACAGCTTTATGGAACCCCTAAGGAGGGGGGTGCAGAGCCCGCCAAGGTCCTGGCTTGGTCCTTACGGAGATACAAATTGCAAAAAGCGAGCAGCACTCCAAAGGTGGAATTCAAAAGTTGGTGATCTTTATTGAGGCACTTGCCTCACCAACTTTTGAATTCCACACATATATATATATATATATATATATATATATATATATATATGTAATGCAGGTCTGGGAACAGGCTAAAGATGGAGACAGTGGGCTGGGTCTAATCTCACTCCCAGCTAACCCTTCCTACTTGCCTTACTTAGTGTTGGTGATAAGGGACGATTAGAAGACCAACAGTATTTAGTCTGGAAAAGAGACGGCTACGAGGGGACATGATTAATTTATTTAAATATATGAATGGTCCATACAAAAAATATGGTTGTAAGTTGTTACAGATTAAATCAAATCAAAGGACGAGGGGGCACGGTCTCCGTCTGGAGAAATCAAGGTTTAATCACCGGAGGCGACAGGGATTTTTTACTATGAGAACTGTCAATCTGTGGAATAGCC
The DNA here is from genome assembly GCF_040894005.1 of Engystomops pustulosus. Lineage (NCBI taxonomy): Eukaryota > Metazoa > Chordata > Amphibia > Anura > Leptodactylidae > Engystomops > Engystomops pustulosus. Next base: position 176,067,291 of record NC_092415.1, on the reverse strand, counting down.
TGCCTCAGGCGCTGGTCACAGCAGGGACAGCAGAGAGCTTCAAGAAGGGTCTAGATGCCTTTTTACACCTAAATAACATTGATGCTTATGTTATATAGAAATGTTTCCCCTAAATCCCTTCCTCATGCAATCCCTTTTCTTCCTTGGTTGAACTTGATGGACAAGTTTCTTTTTTCAACCTATAAACTATGATGATACCTCCCTGCACCAAAAAGCAAAACACGGAGTTGAAGACAAGACACATCATATCTCGTATAAGGAAAAATAGTGTAGAAATTAGTGTAGAGGTAAAAATCGCAAGGCAGAGAAAGGTCTGCATACAGGCAGAAGGTCAAGATACCAGAATACAGAGTTCAGAAATAAAATGATAACTAGATATTACCTTATTACAAACTGGGTTTCTGGCAGCACAGAACTAAATGCAGCAGATGATTTATGTGATGTTAGAGTCCAAGCCCCAGGAATGATTGGAGCACAGCTCTGACATTCTGACCAATCAGAACGGCAAGAGAGTGATGAGAGTGGGTGGAGAGCCTGTCCATCATAACAAGTTAAGTGTTATAAACCAGAGATACAGGAGAGTGATGGGTTTGGGGGAAATCAAGGTATTCAGCAAACATAATCGAATGTTAACACTAGCTGTGTCAGAGTGAAATGAAAGGATGCTGCCAGCACAGATGTTGTGCTACATAAACACTATATTATAGTAAATCTAGCACTAGACCTAAAGGAAACTAGCTGATCAGGAAACTAGGGAGCTAGCTGATCAGATGGTCCTCTGCTCACTGAGTGTAGTGTATGGGAGACATCATAGCTTCTTCCACCAGCTCCAAAAAACTGAAAATTAGAAATAGAGTTTGTTCAGTAAGTCCTTAAAATGCCACAAATAGTGTTATTTGAAATGTGAGCACAATTTACGATTCATTTATACAAACATCCCTTGAAGGTTTGGTATAATGCATATCCTCCGTACTCACAGAGAAGCACATTGTTGATGTAATGACTGCTGTGGGGCTTATTTACTATGAGTCACGGATCACACTTTCATCGGATTTACCGACACTTTCGGGATTTGCGATGCTGTGACAGGTATTTAACTGAGGATTGTGTCACACACGATCGGATTGTGGCGCAGTTGCGCTGGCTTTCATGTGACAGAAATCAGAGGGCGTGCCGGACGATCCGACTGATTCGGACTGAGCGTGGGATTTAACTTTAAATAGTTTCGCAAGATCAAGCACTTACATACACCAGGAAGAAGAAGGTGAACTCTGACGGACCTGAGCGAGGAAGTGACACATGCAGGATATTCCGGTCGGACAATGCACTTTCGGGGGAACGCGTCATCTGTGAATGCAAAACAGCATAGCAATCTTAAAGAGAACCTGTCATGCAAATTAACCCATCCAACATAAAGACCTTAGATGATGTCACCCTGGTCACATGACATGCCGAGGAGTAGATGGGACCGGCTGGACGAGCAGGACACGTTCCCTGATTCCAGGTAATATAAAATAAAGTTAATTTATGGGTATGTAATGGAAATCATTTGTAGCTAAAAGAATGGTGTCAGTTAGTTAACAGGGTTTTCCCACAAAAGAAAATTCTCAAGTCTCAATTCCCTAGTGATGTAGTGATGTTTACACAATAAAGATCATTTTAACCCCTTACTTTACAACTTTATTCAGTGCAAAATTCCAGGGTGTGGGTCTAAGCAGACACAAAGGGGCAATTTACTTACCCATCCATGCACGTTTCCCGAGGTGCGTTCCCCAACAAGAATGCACAGTTCCCGCGATTCACTTAGATCGTGCGCCCGATATCCTGCATGTGTCGCTCCCCGCTCAGGTCCGTTCTTCTTCCCGGTGCAAGTAAGTGCTTCACTTGCAACACAATTTTAAAGTTAAATTTAAAGTTAAAGTTAGTTTGTCCGAATTCGGCGCGATTGTGCCAAAACCCGTTCTCGTGTGACACAATTTCCTGCTAAATACCTGTCCCAGCGGCGCGATCCCCAAAAAGTCGGAAAACCCGATGGAAATGCGGCTGCGGGACTCAATGTGGTTACATTATCAGGGTACAGGTGTATATACACTTTCATCTGGCTTCTGACATTGTACTAAAACACTGACACATAGAAGGAGAGATGAGACAGATGAGAGTTGATGAGATGCCTTTTACACAGATGCTGACAGACTTTTACGCTGTCAGCACTTCTACATCTCTGTTCTCACAAATATGGGCCTGCCTCCCCTTTCCCCCGGATTTCTTATCTGCTTGTAGTTTGTAGTTTGCAGCTTCTCTCTGGTCACCATGTGTTGGCAGGAAGTGAGTGTCTGTGAGCTCCATGCTGTACTGAAGGGGGCGTGGCTACAGTCACAGAGCAGAAACACAGAAATCTCAGCTCCACGTTGTCACACAGGAATCCAAGATTACAGGGTTGTGTCTAGGGGCAACTGAAATTGTGTACACCCGGACTGATAGAGACATGTTGGAATTTTGGAAACTAAAATAAAAGGAAACACAGGCGGCGCCCCCTAGTGCAATATGATATTTAAGAGTATTATGTTGTGACTGTGATATCTGCTCACCTTGAGACACCTTGTCTGCGTTAGGGCAGATATCAGAGGTTCAGTCTTATCTTGGTTTCCGTAGATGGGGTCTGCTGCTTGTTCCTGGGATCCGGTACTGGTTTGTGCCAGATAGGGAAATCACATAAACATGGTATGAGGCGCTGCCGGATATATAGTTGATTCGACACAAATTTCTTTAAGTTAGAAATTTTATTTGTATGGATAGTGGACTACGCGTTTGAGGAGGGGGGGGGGGGTTACCCCCTTCATCAGGTCCCAAAAAAGTACTCCGGGGACGTGATAGTTAAGAGTAAGCAGAGTGCCGTCAGAGAGCTGTCTTTGGATCTCCCACATGCACCACGCCAGGCAGCTACTCCACTCCGGATCAGCTTTTCTGGGAGAACTAAAGACAGCTCTCTGACGGCACTTTGCTGACTTTTAATTATCACGTCTCCAGAGTACTTTTTTCGGACGTTATGAAGGGGGTAGACCACCCCAAAACGCGTAGCCCACTATCCATACAAATAAAAATTCTAACTTAAAGAAATTTGTGTCAAATCAACTATATATCGGGCAGTGGTGTCTTACAACAACCCGTTTTTTTCGTTACCATGTTTATGTGAAGTTGGAATTATCTGTGAAATGCTGTATTTTTGTTAATAACAGTGAATTAGAGAATGTGTTATTTTGTTATCCTGAGTACATATAAGAAACCTGTCTTCGTAGGAATACCCCTTTTTGATGGTAGATTTCCTGTAAGTGTTTTAGAATAGCAATAATATTATGTCTGCTATTAAAAGGATTGTTATATGTTCCCACTATGCTGTTACTGTAGTTTTTTTTAGAGAATACACATTTTTTAAACATTTTATAGTGATTACAATTGGGCTGCAACCACTCAAATTCCATTCAGTCTTTACATGTATATTCACCCACTAAAACTAGTCCTTCTTGAAGCAGAAGTATAATACAAAGGAGCAATACTGAGTTTTTGTAGTGATTTAGTGTCGTGTGTCATACAGACCCCCTCATCATTGATGGGTTTTAAGAATCAAAAAAATTAGCTTTCCTTTCCTGACATGTTGGAAAACTGGTGTCACAGCCAATTGCCTTCAGTGTTTAGTCAGCAAATGATCAAATATTTAAACAGTGTTAATTCTGGGTAAGGTGCAGAGACGTTCCCCGTACTTGTCAGACACATCTGCCCGGAAATGTTACGATTTCCAGTCACAACTATTTCAGATGTTAGGTAGAAAGTAGTGATTGTGGAGACAGAACCAGAATACCATCCGACCGTAATCCTGAAATAATCAGTCAGTCTTCACTCTCCATAGCAGTAATTGTTAAAGCTAATGCATATCTAACCTTGTGCATAAATCCATTGTACAGTGTGTGGACATGATGGAATAACACTATTGCCAGGCATGATATAACTTATATTTAGAATTTCTGGCAGTTTTTCCCTCTGCAGGCTCCATCATTTCTCAGTTATCTGACAGCTGGTGGTGGAGACTGGCTGCTATGCGGTCTCCAATACACTGCACACAGAAAGTAAAGGATAATCTACTTATCTAACTCTCACTCATTGAGACGGATCATCAGGATCATATTGTATGTTCTACATATTGTACTTTATGCCAATCTATACAGTTATTGACTTAGCCCTCAGTTCTCTGGTTGTTGTTCATACATTACATCCATGCCAGGCAATCCTACTCGCATATTCAGGCTTGGGCAGGGGCAGGTTGGCGTTGTGGTATATGAAAGCCCTATTTTATGTACCCATGAACGAAAGGGACAGATCTCTTTCTAAAGTTAATGGGGAGGATTTATCAATTCTGTTGTAATGCCGTGCACCAACATTTGCAAGGTTTATGGTTTTGGTTTAGGAGGCTGGTGATTAGTAGGGGTTATCTTTTTTGGGGAGACCTTTTTTTCCTTGTCTGACATTAAATGTTATTGATCCTCAGTGAGAGCAACGTCAGCAGCTGTTACACAAAGTGGGTGATAGACACCAAGAGGGATATTTATCATATGCCGGCGTATGACGGCCCCGCCACTGCATTTTCACAGCACGATGCATCAAGAGGCTTCGGGCAGGTACCTGCCGTATAAATAAACACAGCCGGTGACTATTCACATGTGAAAAGTCACCGGCAGCAGCAAGTGCGCGGGTGCGGGGACAGTAGCGACCCGTGCCGGCCTTTCCCAAACAGCCACGCCCTTCGCACAGCCGCCTGCGCACCCCCTTCACGACCCTTCACGCCCCCTGTGTAGAGGCACTGATAAATTTCCCCCAAATCTCAAGAATCAAAGAACCCTGTGTATCAAGTTCAAGGACAGTCTGCTGTGCCAACCACTAAGTGAGTTGTGCCAACACATTGCCTCCTCTGTTACTATATTTATGTGTATAAAGTTGCTGCATTCAGTTCGGGGAGGTTAATTGACAATAACTTTGTATGCACAAGCAAGATACTGACCACCATTCACATGTTGGTTATTTTATCCACATGCATCAGTAGCCGCAGTTCCTAATGACAACCTCTGGTTTCAGTACAGAGGACAAGAAACATTGTATCAGGCTCCTGTTGTCTGAATATATGACAGCTGATCCCTACTGCAAACTGTGTTCTCTAAAATATGACAACTAGAAATTACATAGGTCTGTAGGGGAATCCTCCGAGATGTTATTTTATCAAACCAGTAACCAGCAAGGCAAGACCTATGCGTAATCTTAATATACATCAGTCATAGTACAGGGAAGCCCACAGAGCATCATTTATGAGTTGCCACGTCTGAGGCACAACAATATTTCATGCATATAAATGTCAGAAGTGCTTTCACTCTTAACAGATGTTTTTGGTATGCACAAAAATATGAAATCATACATTTATTGTTGCTTTTTTCTATGTTACCTATGTATTTGTACCATAAACAATAAATGTCTACACTTACAGTAACACCATCCTGCAGTTGGTTTAGTTACACAATAGCAATAATTACTGATGTCTTCTGAGCAAAAACATTGCTGGACCTTGACCTTTAGGTTCTTGACATGGATTCAATGTTTTAGATGGCACAGAAAGGTGTACATAAGCTCCAAAGATCATACCAATGTATACATTTGGTGAAAGCAGTAGCAGATTACAATGTGGGCGGTTTGGGTGGCCGCCAAGGGCCCTAAACATTTATCAAGTTTGATACTTCGTAAAGATAATAAAAAGTGGGCATCCAGCGCTGCAATTTCTCATACACACAACTATACAACAGCTCTAAAGGACCTCTAAATGTTCTCTAAAATTCTTTTAACTGGTTAAATTAAAGTTAAAATAAAGGACTCCCCCCACCACCACCACTCATTGCTTTCCAGAGAAATCTGGTACTGTATGTTGGCAGGATGTGTATATGTAAGACTGGTGGTCTTAGTCTTCCCCTCAAACTGTCCAAGCACATAGATGCTGTAAGATGCTGAGACAATGAGCACAATTTTGCACCTTTTTTCTTTCTGTCATCGGTGCTTAAACTTTTGAATGTTCAATACAAACTAATTATCATATAATGCTTATTTTATTTTACTCAAAATGTTGCTGCACTTGAGCTATGCTTTCTTCATTGCAGGGATCAGAGTGGTTAATATATTTTCCTCAATAATCCCTGGCACTCCTGCTTTTACCTCCTGTCCCATGATCCATCCCCAAACTCAAGACACTCCTACTCAACAAATTACTGATTGGGGCTGGTTTCCTCTAAGTCAGAGGTAGAGACCTAGAGTTCGGGGAGTAGCACGGAAATGGGAATTGGGATAATTAGATGAGTTCTATGATCTGGTAAGCCATGTATTGTCCTTTTTGTAGAAATCTGATAGCTCCCGTTTTCACCTCCTGGTCCCATGATCCATCTCAGAACACAAGAAACCCCTCAGCAAACTACTGATTGAGGCTGGTCACCATATTTCCATTATATCAAGATGTAGAGACCTAGAGGTCCTGGGTGAGCACTGGTATGGGAATGGGGATAAATCGACGACTTGGATGATCTTGTAAGCCATGCATTGTGCTATTTGTAGAAATCTCATACATCTTGTCGCTCCTTTTTTAACCTCTTGGTCCCATAATCCATCTCAAAACACAGAAAACCCCTTATTAGCAAATTGGTGATTGAGGTGGATCACCCCTTTTCCTTTATGTCAAGATGTAGAGTCCTACGGAATTATAAAAAAAAGATGTAGAGTCCTAGAGGTACTAGGTGAGCACTGCAAGGGAAATAGGTATCAATTGGATGATCTGGTAAACCATACATTGCCCTTTTTTTAAGAAATCGCAAAGCTCCTGTTTTCATCTCCTGGTCTCATGATCATCTCCAAACACAGAAAACCCCAACTCAGCTAATAACTGATTGAGGCTGGTCACTGCATTTCCTTTATGTCAGATGTAGGGACTTACCGGCTGTGGGCAAACACTGGAACGGGAGTGGGGGTAAGTCGATATTGTTATGAGTTGTATGGCTTACCAGATCATCCAAATTACCAACTCCCCTTATGGAAAACCAACAGAAAGAGACATTACAAAATGCTTAGTGGGGAAATAAAATGTCTGCAAGTCATTCAGGGAGGATTTAGGCATCCACTATCCAAAGATAGCCATCATTAGACCAATCTGTTTCTGTCCTTTGTGTAAGGAACGGATACAGCTGATTTGTAGGAAGAGATTTAATAATTGTCCTTTCCCCTCATTACTTATTAAAATCTTAATTAGGCTGTTGTTAATAAATGAAGATGGAGAAAGCATTGTTTTAGATAAAAAGGAAAAGGTCAGACAAATGAAGGATGGGTTGCTGGGCTTGGCATTTCCCTTTGCACTGAGCTATTTTGCAGGGGTCTTGCGTTAAACGTGTCTTGTGGTGGAAATAACAATGTAAATAATGGGGAAGACGTAATGCATAAAGCATATATAATAATGTATATATGGACCCCCTGTCATAGCACATGCAGTGACAGAGAGATATCTTAATTGGCTTATAAAGTTTACGATGATAATAATGTTTGTGGTGCCGTGTAGGGATGTTCGTATCAGCCAACACAAAGCCCCATCGTACACTTCTGATCATTATTATCCCCCGTTAGAGCGAAATTAAGTATCTTGTTAAAGAGATGCAAATGGTTTGAACTGAACCCGTGATGTGGATTTCTCCTCCTGTCATTTCTGAAGACTAGTGGGGCGGAACAAATTGCAATTATGTATCATCTGCTTTGATTCTTGACTTAACTTCTGATAGAAGACATTGCATTAGATCTCTGTGTAATCGGCAGTGGCAGAGATAAACACAACACCCTTGTCTATCTAATGGCTTCTTTCTAAATAATACTCGAACTGACTCTTTACATGTAGAAAGCCTGATTGAAGCAGTACACAGAGGACAATGTGAAGGACATTGGGCAACCAGCAATTACGAGAGTGGCAATATCTGCTATAGGATAGAAGAGGACTATGTGAAGATGAAAAAACAGCTTGAAAAATGTATAACGCCCCTTTGAATCAAAGTCATTCCAGCTGTGAACGTCGCCTAGGAAGTCTACCTTATTACACCGTGTTAGGATATTAAATAATTTATTGTGGTTCACGTCTGTTTCATTGACCTATCACTAGAGATGAGAGAATCACTCAAGATTTTCTCACTGAATTTTTCAACAGATTTGGTGCAGGTCCGATGTTGCTCCAGATGTAATGAAATTGTTGTATGAACCCTGTTTAGTCCTCTACAACACAGATTTGTGTAAACTTCCTATCTCTTTTAACATTTTTAAAATGTCATTTTCCCTCACCAATCCCCCCAACCCTAAGCTCTGGGATGAATGATAGAAGGAGAAGATTTGTCTGAAATGCAGCAAAAAATTGCCAGGTTCTTATCACATCTACAAATTGCCATTGCACATTAACTGCAAAGTTGCATTGCACAGCTTGGAGAGGCGTCTGCGCTGGGATTGTGGCGCACGCAATGGGTTTTTGGCGCAACTGCGCCGGCTTTCATGCAACACGAATTGAGTGCCATCAGACGAACCGACTGATTTGGACTAAGCGCGGGATTTAACTTCCAAATTGTATAGCAAACCGAGCACTTACATGCACCACGAAAAAGAAGGTGAACTCTGTCGGACCTGATTGGAGAAGTGACACATGCAGGATATCGGGCGCACGATCTTAGTGAATAGCGGCACAGTGCACTATCGTCGGACAATGCACTTTTGGTGAACTCCGACGGGTAAGTAAATGTGCCCCAATGTGCATGTCTGTCTGTTTTAGAGCTCATCTATTGTGAAGTTGAGTACTTTCAGCATTAAATTGGGCCATCAAAGAGCCATTAAAGTGAACCTGTCATCAGGAACATTTTTAGATGGAGACGGGTTCCAATATCCTTTGCTATGTTGATTTTAAAAATGCCTTTGTCAGGATTCTGACTACTGCCACTACTCTGGCAAATCCCTGCTTTATTTCAGATTACCTTGCTCCCTGGCAGAAGTATCTGTCAAATCCCTAGGGGGTTAGGTCAGGCTGCAGTGGCAGTGTTCAGAATGCTTACAAATGCATTTTTATAATCAGCATAGTATAGTGTAGCATAGTCCAGGCTATTGCAACAGGTTTGCTTTAAGCTTCCGCAAAAAGACAAACACATTTTAAGATCAATGGAGCGATCGCCAACACTAGGGGCTAATTTTTCTAGCATGACTGACCAATATCATAGCCTACTGAATCATCTCTTGACATATTCTACTTTAGAGATGCCCCTCTCGATTATGGATGGATGGTGGGCCTCAGCAACCCCACCTGTTAAAGACCTCCTAGTCTAAAGCTGCATTCACATGACCGTAGGGGGACGTACATACGCGTGGCACCGTAACGCTCCGTACACGTGTAAAAGATTGGACATGTCCTATCTTTCCCCTTGTTACGGCGACGTGCGCCATACATCACTATGGAGAGGGGAGGGGTCACATCTCCTCTTCTCCATCGTGGCGAACGTGTGCCCACCAGGCTACGGCACGATGGGCATACATTCAAGTGAATGTAGCCTAACACTTAGAACTTATCCAAATGTTTAGAGGTGGCCCCACCTATTTCATATTCATGTGCATAAGTAAACAACCCTTTTACCAACGCCAGCATCTAGTATAGAAAAAGATACTAAAATATACTGTAGGAAATATGCCAAAAGACCATTTTAACTGGATTAATTAAATCAATTTAAGTTAAATTAAGAGAACAAGATGGTGTTTGATTCTACACATTGTAGTAGATTTTGTGGTCTACTGACCATACACATTACTCAAGATACTTTTCAATCATGTTTTCGTAATGGTTATAAAAACTATAGTACAACGCAAGTAAAACCATCCATAAGGGTGGCATTTCAGAATATGTCGGTATTGACAACCAGCTCTAATTGAATGCTCTGTTTTCGTTGCTCTGTTAAGACTTTCTAAATTGTCATTGGATGTCAAAAACTGTGAGAATGAACTTGGGTCAATGGAAATGTCTTAGAGATTATGGAGTTTATGTCAATTAAAGGAAATTGTGGGGAAACATCAATTTATGAAATAGGAATTGATGTTTTAAAACTTTGTTTGGAATCTACTGTATATAGGAATCTGTGGGTACTTTTATATATTTTTCCTATATGTTTTATACAATAGGACAAAAGTGCTGCATCAGAAATTTATCTTGGGCCCTGCTGTGGTTCTATTTTGTTGTCACTATCTAATTATACCTTGTTCCTTGGGAACCTGTCACCATATTTTCACAAATACAGCTAGTGACAGCTCCCCTAGATCCCTATTAAGTTACTGATGCCCTCCTTTTAGATAAAAAAATGTTTCCCTCATTTCACCATAAATCCACTTTATCTTATATTACCTGTCATCAGAGGGGGCATGTCCTGCTCAATTGGCCCCTTCCATCTACTCTTCCCCATGTCCCATGACTCTTCTCAGCATGTCATGTGACCAGTGCGATGTCATCTAAGTGTCAAGGCTAGGGGTCAGTGAACCCCCTGGACCACTGCGGACGATGACATAAGCGACACTTGGGACTGGAATCTAAGTGGCACCCGGTCTTCACCAGAGCCCGCCACAAAGCAGGTCGGTCTTGCTGCGGCGTGGTACTACCAGGTCGTTCCACAGGTGCGACTTGTCCACGGTGGCAGCCAACGTCGAGGTTCACAATCGGCAGGCAATCGGGGACATGCAATAGGTTGATGCAGGCGGCAGAGGTTCAAGGTCAGAGACGAAGCAAGAGGTCAGGGCTGGCAGTGAAGGAGTGTAATCAGGAACAGGTCTGAGGTCACAAAGATCCAGAAGGGTGTGCAGGGATTTCTGGAAAATGGCCAGTGCCAATTAACGGTGCCCTGGCCCTTAAAATTTCCTGAAGCCGGCGCACGTGCGCCCTAGGAGACGGGGATGCACGCACGGGCTGGAGACAAGAATCACACTCGAGTGTGTATAAAATCTCCTTGTGTTCTCTGCGGTTCTAAGCAAGGCTTGGTTTGAATTTTTTTTTGCTCTATCCCCGGATGCTCCATTAGATTTGTATATCCTGACCTCTGCTGCTTGTATTACTTTTTGTTTAAATTCTACTTATCCTTTCACGCAAATGCTCCTATTATTACGGAATACTGAGCCCCACCAGAAACTACAGTGAAAGGGAGACCTGCAGCTCTAATGTGCAAATCTAATCTACTTTTCTATGAAAACACAGGACTGTAATTGTCTCAGCTCACAGTCTCATTTACATTTGGTTAGATAGGATGAGATATGTGGAGCAAGAAGAGAGAAGCTGCTCTGTTAGCAATTCCTTCTAGCAGAAAACTTTAGGGAAGGAGAGTGTGGAAAAGGTAAGACCAGGGCTAAAAATCTCTGTGGACATCAGGAAAAGCAGAAACAAGGTCTATGGAACCGGTAACCCTTAAAGCTATAAGCTGTATCTATCATGTTTAGATCTACACTGTACTAGCTCTCCCTAGCAACATTTACTGTTGCAGTGTTGATATGGAGAGACATTTATATATTTTTTTACATTTTTTTTTAGCAAACTAAGCTGAATTTGTTAATATTGTATATTATAAATGTCACAACGTTCTACAGAACACAATATTAAAATCGTTTCAAATGGCACTTGCGATATCTTTTCAGGGTTGTGTAGAAAGTGGTTCTCTTTTGGATATGCTTTTTATGTGGCTACAGCAAAGCACTACATATTTAAGTGATCCGTTCTTTTCAGATTTTACTTATAATTCATTGACCAAAATGTGTTCTTGCTTTTAATATTGGCCTTAATATTTTGGACTATTAGTGCCACATGTATCTTACAGTGATGAATGAGAGCCACGTTAAACATCAAAATGGACTCACATTTATTCATATCGGTGGTAGAGGTTGGCAAGAGTCAGTGTTCTAGATTCCATTACCCACTGGATACAGTGCTGTGTATTCTAGTAAAATAGCAGCACTGACAGATCCCATGGGATCTTTTGGTCTTCTTTGTGTGACAGATGTGAAATTGTGTTGTGGTTTTCATTATCTATAGGAATCATCATCTGTGTTTGTGAACAAAACCTGAAATGCGGGGTAACAAAATTATCTTGCTCATATTGCACAGTGATGACAGGATTGGAAAGGCTTGGGGTCTAGTATATGTCGAATGATAGTGCCTATGGGCAAAACTCCATGGTGGGGATTTATGGTGGAGCAGGCTTCTTGCACCCAGGTTTTAAGACAGTCTTAGGAGCTTTTTGTATATCAGATTACGTGCCATGAGGAGTCAATTTTTGCATTGAATTTGAAACTATTTGGTGATTCCTAAGTTTTTCCTACTGCAGGATGGAACCGGAGTGCCCTGACTTCTACCACATCAGGATTCACTTTATAAATTTGGCTAAAGTGAAAAACAGGAGGTTAGAACCCAAAAATTCTCCACAGGGTAAATATTATATTACTCCTTAGTACTGCTCACGAAGGACCACAAAAACTGAATAAATCCCTACTAAACCTCCATGAAAGAACACACATGTAAATTTATTGAAAGAAAATGTCACATCTTTATTACAGAATTCATATTATAAATCATACGGTTAAAAAAAAAACATTAAAAAAGGACATATAAAAGCAGATAACAAAAAACACGGACAGTGTGTAAATTGCTAGGAGGTCATTGTATGCATATAAATAAATCAAAGGCGCTGGTGAAAATCGTCAAATGGCTCAGGCTATTGAATACCAGATACAATATAACACAATATCAGATTATAGTTACCAATGACTCCAAACATAGGCCTCTGGACCAACAAACTATAGCCACCTCAGTGCAACATGTAAATACCCACTAGACGCCACGATGCCCTGCTAGAATCACACTGTCCGACACCCCTAGTGAAAAACGGGAGTAGGTTGGTAAAAGTCGGAAAAAAAAGTCACAACATTTTGTGGAAATCGGCAGTTGAGACATTTGTAGGCTAAAAAACTGACGTAAATACGTTGATAAATTCATCCCGACTTTCGTATGTGGCTCGGGCTTGTGCACCACATTGGACACGTTTCCATCAGTCCAGCATCAAGAATATATTAGTTGGATTAATAGCAATTTTCATTCTATTTCATGAATGTGATTTTTTTTAATGGATTCTCATTTCACATTGTTGCAATTTTTTTAAATGACATTTTTGGGCTATAAAGGTGCCATGTGTAAATATAAATCCAGTGATTCCTGCTGGGTCTAATTCGTATTCCAGGCACAGCTTAATTAACAGGATAACAAGTATTTAGTAATACTTGTCATGTCATGAGATTAAGCAGAAGATAAGGATTGAATCCCAGTATGAACACATATATGCCATAACTGCGAGTCATTGACCTGTAACTAGTCATTTCTAAATTTTCAATTTGAGATCAGCAAATGTCCCAGTCCTTGCGCGTAACGGTGTAATATATCTCCCATGTAATGGCAGCCAATTAAGCTGCCAGTATTTCCATATGAAGTTTGACGCGCACACAATCATACAGCTAATCACATTAGATGGATCGCCCGCATTTTACAAACTCATTTACATCACCTTGAACGTTTTAGCTGCGGCATTGTAAAGGAAGAAAAGGGGGAAACGTTCTGACCTTGTCTTTCAAACAAACGTGTCGCAGGGCTGCTCTTTTCCCTGCTGGATTTCAGGTTTGCGCTGGGTGTAGCTGACATGTTTCATTACTTTTGACAAATGGAGAATGCTTTTATCTGCTAGTTTAACTCTACTATGGCCTTTGTCTGAGTGCAGTACAATAGCACAACCACAAGTATTTTAACAATATGACAGCTTTGAAAAAGCACATAATGGCGGTACTAGTTATATGGTATGATATTCATAAGACGGGAAGATTTAATGAGACCTATTCTGGAAAGGGATCCACCCCATAAGTTTGGAGGACTGCAATTTATTTGCTCAACAGGTTTCAATAAGATTTTGAAAATTTGGGAATAAATGGTTTTACTTACTGGATGTAGCATACTTTCCTTTTCCATTATTTCTCGTACTTTGTACCCACTGGCAGGGCCAGCACTGGGCATTCCTAGGCAAGTGTCAGGGCCCAGAGTTGCTGGGGGGGCCCACATAAGGCTGTACATAAGGAATCCATAGGGGTTAAGGGGGCTGTATCTAATGAATCCAGAGTGTGTGAGGGGGGGGGGCTTATATAAAATAACCCTGACAGGCCTCTTTGGGATGATAAACTAGGGAATATTTTAGGGAACAGGAGACTGTATTGGTTTCTGATTTTTTAATGTTGCCACGTAAGTTCACTGCAAAGGGGCCCTCTTAAGCTCTGTCATCCAGGGGCCTACTGAAACCTTGAGCTGACCCTGCCCACAGGCAACACTCAGAGCATGCTGGTCCAATGCTTGGCTTGAAAAGTCTAGATGGCTTGAAAAGGCTAGATACGCACCCATACAAACTGCACCATGTTTGTGTTGCCCACTGCTAGAAGAGATGCACTTTATGGACTGAAGTATTGAGGCACCTGAACATGCAGAAGCTTTTATGACTATATTTGCTATCTGAATTATTGAACCCCTAGCAACAGTTTTTGGCAGCATTTCTGACAAATCTTAGCCCGTTCCTCATGGGTGATGACCTCCAGTTCACTATTAGTTTTGAGTTTGCATAAAACCAAAACCTAAAATTTCTGTGGTTACTTGTACGGTGTTGAGTAGGAATGAGCAGACCCATTCAAGGTCGATTTTGGCCAAACCCGAACCTGAAATTCCGGGTTTGAGCACAGAAACCATACGCTCACCACTCCATGTTGAGTATATGTAGGCTGACTTTTCTTGTGTGGTCACTAGAGGTATTGAAATTCTTCATAAACTAAATGAAACCCCAGTTTTTTGACCACCTACCACTTCAGTTATCTGGGGGCAGCTTTATTGTTTGCCACGTCTAGGTGGTGTTGCTTCAACCTTCACTTTCAACTCACATGTCAAATGTCAACAAACCCCTAACCAGTTCAGGTCAATTCAAGGTGTTTCACTTCAAGCACACTTGCTGCAACCAATGTTATTTGTAGCAGCAGGACTGCGGAAAGTGTCTTCGTAAGCCATGTCTGCAGCTCTGCAAGGGCTTTGGCAGTCTTTAAGCCTGACGCTATCTGCTCAGTGAATTGAGCTGCTCCACAACCTCTCGCGTCTGATCTGACTGCTGTGGGGCCCAACAAAAAGCCTTTTATAATTCATAGCTGAGGACGGGCGCTGTGGTGCTGCTCAATGCAGTGAGCAGGAAGCTCTTCAAGGTGACAGGCTAACCCAGAGCTCTTGCAGAGCTGTAGACCTGGATTAACAGTTCACTTTTTCGGAGTCCTGCTGCTACTGACAACCTACACAAAGGTATGGTTACATGGCTCAACGAAGCAATAACTAACACAGTTTGCATGTTTGCATTGACAAAACTTGTGACAGGTTCCCATATTATTAAAAGAATCATACAGGGTCATTCCTAGACTGAATTACAGTTCTGTCTCAATGATTAGGGATTAGTTTCTAAAAATAATTAGTAAGAATTCTGCTATCCTTTGTTACCTCCCATATTATTTATCTTTATATGTTTTGTCTTGATGTGTATTTCATTGTTGTTAACTCGTAGTTCTTAACTTTGTATGTGATGCACTTTTATATATTAAATCTTAAAACAAATAACTTTATACCTCTATCTTCTTAATATACCCATAACCATGAATAGAAAAGCTGAGCTGTGTTAACTGTATGAATGCCAGTGTGCTACAAGTTGACCACTTTGATGTTAGGCGGCAGAATGTGTATAATTTGAAGTATAATCTTATCTGCTTCATAGGCGACGTACCCAAGCTGTTTTTATTGCAACATTTTTATTACTGCGCAATAAATTATACAGGGATATTTCAAAGAGACTAAGAGGGAAGTAAAAGTTATTTGCGTTGCCTTTGCATTTAATTTTGGTTTTGGTTATTCATGGAATATAGTATTATTCCCAGGCTTACAGTAATGATGGTATATAGCACATAGCTGTAAGGCATTACACTGTGTACAGAATATATTTTTTCTATACTTTAGGCATAAATCTTATCAGATGACAATAAACACTTTATGGTAGCATTCGCTGTCATCAGACCCCATTATTCTGACTGATTTACCTCTGGCATGGTATTAATGTGTGTAGGGAACAGGCCTCTAGATAAGTACAACTATAGATTAACCTTGAGCCCATTTGAAACACTTAGGCGCATAAAAACAATATTTACTGTTGCCGAGCAATAGGTTCGAGTTATGAATTACATGAAGCATTTATGGCACGACTCAAGACTAACAATCCGAGTGGCGCTTTGAAGAGAGGATAGCACGTTGTAAAAGCCAATACTGTCAGTTTATTGCATATAAAAGAAAATTTATCATTCAATAAAGCCACTGAATATCCAGTATTTCACAGGATCACTGGTCCATGTCATGACTCCATAATAGAGTGTAAAGGGAATGTGTCATCAGAAAATAACCCATATTAAATATGTCTGTAAATGTTTGTTGTTGTTTTTTTTTTCAACTTACTTTAGCCACTGAGCCACATAACAGGCTGACACTCCCTGTGCTGTAGAGATCAATTTTCAGAGATCATGTCTTCATAAACACAGGTAGCTTTACATTGGCTTGTATATGTCTAACATTTGTACAACATTCTTCACTGACCAATCTATATGATCTTCTGCTAATCACACTATGACCATATGCTAATAGGCAATATAACAAACTGTATTTTCACTTAATAAACAGACTTTAGACCATCATTTTATCTATATCATGGATAAATAAGTTGCTTTAAAAAATTCCTGCCATTCTGGTACTTCCGTGCCTGAACATCGCTCTATCCGCAGTTGGCGGAATACATGGTGTTTATTTGTGTGTGAACTGTGGCTTATTCTTGTGTTTGGATTAACTGAGCCACAACCTGCTCCTTGCATTTCTGTCCTGCCCAGCAAGGGTTACTAGCCTGATGGACAGTTCCCCCAGTGTGCTGCTGGAGGCGTGTCCGGGATCGGCTTTATATTCCTGCCCATTCCCATCATACCTTGCTGGTTATTTTGAGTCTTGTCTTATCTGTGTTTCTAGCATACCTCCCAACATTTGTATTCCTGCCCATTCCCATCATACCTTGCTGGTTATTTTGAGTCTTGTCTTATCTGTGTTTCTAGCATACCTCTCAATCACTCCCTGGCCATGCCCCAAATTTTAGCCATATTATAATAATAAAAATCATCTCAATTAAAAAAAAAATAAAAAATTATCCTCATTGGGATTTGAACCCAGTACCTGCAGTGTCCATGTACAACTAAGAACTATGCCTACTGTTACACTGTGACACAGATTTAATGCTTTGGTATATAGGGAGGGATCTTCTCAGAGGTTATTGTAATTATTGAGACTATTATTATTATTATGGAGATTATTATTATTATTGAGATGATTATTATTATTTTTACTATTATTAATAATCGTCTCCATAATAATAAAAATAATAAAATTTATAATAATAATAATAGTCTCAATAATTACAATAATAATCTCTGAGAAGATCCCTCTCTATATATCTATATATATATCTCAGTTAGTTAAGGCTGTCTATAGTGCAGAGGGTCCCAGGTTTGAATCTCAGCCTGGGCAAAACTTTATTTAATTTAATTAAATAAAGAGCTTGTGTCTGGGGAAGCCCTGGAGACCATATATGGACAGATGGTGATCTGAAGCTGATGACGTGGTCCCTGCTCTCCGCTAAACTGACACTTCTCTGAAAAAGATTCCCTGCCCGATGTCTGCTCTGGGGAACCGTAGGAGATGCAGTGACCATATATGGACAGATGCTGATCTGAAGCTGATGACGTGGTCCCTGCTCTCCGCTAAGCCCGACACTTCTCTGAAAAGGATTCCCTGCCCGATGTCTGTAGAAGCCATTCTGTACTGTGAGTTCAGGCTTTCAAAGTATTTACTATGCGGACACAGCGCCGGGACCCAGCGGGACCTGGGGGAAAATCCGTGACAATCTCATGGCTGCCCGTGACGCGGGGCAGAGGTAAGAAAAACGGGACTTTCCCGGCAAAATCGGGACGGTTGGGAGCTATGTTTCTAGTTCAGTTTTACCTGTCTCTGTTTGTCTGCCTGTATCTGTACCTGATCTGTATATTACCCGCTTGATCTTGATCTTGACTTGACCTGTATATAACCAATTTGATCTTGACCTGACCTGTGTATATCCCGCCTGTATCTGGATCTGACCTGTGATTATCTGCCTGAAAACCTGTATATATCTGTTGTTTTGTCCCCGTCTCAGTCCTGTGTTTGTATTCTGTGCACCAGTGTGAACACTGGTCTATATCTGAATTCCGGTTACCTGTCTGCTCCATCCAGCAGCTGCCAGACGAAGTAAGTTTTCCCTGTCATGTTGTAGGGTCACTCAGGGACCGTCAGTTAGGTTCCTGATAGTGGGTTCACCCTTACCAGGGTGGTTTATCTGCTTTAGGCAGGGCCTTAGCCCACAGGGACATCGCAGGGTGAGTTCGCCACCACCTACCTAGTCTGACAGCTAGCGCCAAGCCTGGTTGTGGTTGCGCATTTGCTGGACAGGTGCTGACACATTCATTTTCAAATGATGTGGGGTCCTGTATGGTGCATATACCTAATGATTTGTATGGTCCTATTCACAGGGTTACTTCTGCTTCATTCATTTCAATGGAACATCCCAAGACAGCCAAGTTTTTAGCTCAATTATGTCTGGCAGTCCTATGGAGATAATCTATATGGCAGCTCGCATCCAAGACTCCTCCCTTTTCAAGAAATGGGCTGTGATCCATTTTAATGAGAGTAATATGGACCCTTGTTTTCATGTCCCCCTTAATCCTTAATTTATTCCCTATCCTGTTGTTTTTGTAGGAAAACTCAAAATATTCGTGTCATTAATTTACTCATGGCATATATTATGGTAGGATTAGCCTATAGTTTCCTTTCTATAGGCAGCATGTTATGGAGCAGGAGGAGCTGAGCTGATTGTACAGTATCCTATTTGAAAACAGCATGTTATAGAGCAGGACAGGATGTGGAGTCAGCAGATTCTAAAGCCTATGTCAAGGCAGGAAGTTATAGAGCAGGAAGAGATGAGGAGATTGTGCACTGTTTCTTTTGCACATACAGCATGTTATAGAGCAGGAGGAGCTGAGCAGATTGTACATAATTTCCTTTCTCCAGGAGGCATAGTATCGAGCAGGAGGAGCTGAACAGATTGATTTATTGTTTTGTGTGTTACCATGATACCTCCTGCTCTATACCAAGGTGCCCCCAGACTGCAGAGCATTTCCTATCATATCATTAACCTAACTGGAAGAAGCTAAGAAGGGAGTCTACCAGATCCAAAATTACCATTTTAAAAGCTAGTAAAATTCCACCCGCCAGTAATGTAATATAGGCTTCTGCCGAGCTCACTCCCTGCCACGACACAGGCAAAGTGATGTCCAGGGCTGCAAACTGCTGGTCTTTGGGAAGATTGATGTGGCATCTCCACCAGAAAACTGGCAGAGAAGGATTAATAAATCACCCCCATTGTGACGCCAGAACCTACATGCCTTATACATACCTCTCAACATTTCTGGAAGAGAAAGAGGGACAAAATGGCGACACACGTAGCGATCTCCCTAAGCCACACCCCCAGTCACACCTTGGCCATGCCCAAAATCTTTACCATAATATAATAATAATCATCATCGGCCCAATAACAATATTAAATAAATTTATGCACAGGCTGGGATTTGAACCAAGAATCTCAGCACTCCACCTGCAATGGAGATAGAGAGCCTCTATCCACTAGGCCAGTGATGGCAAACCTTTTAGAGACTACAACAAACTACAACAAAGACCCGCTTATTTATCGCAAAGTGCCAACACAGAAATTTAATTTGTGATTTATACTCCCTTCTCTGTCACAGTTTTCTTTGATACCAGCACCTGAGGACACCAATAAAGCAGAAAATAGTCCCAGGTAGCACTGTCACTTTAAAATACCTCTGTGCACAGCAAGTCCTGGGCTGTCTGAGACTGCAGGAAGATACCTGGAGTCATCTCTGGTGATGGCCTGAGTGCCCACAGAAAGGGCTCTGAGTGCCACCTCTGGCACCCGTGCCATAGGTTAGCCATCACTGCACTAGGCTATAAGATTAGTGGTTGTTCATGGGAGGATTTTATGTAACTAAGAGCTGTACTGTTACACTGTGACACAGGCTCCATTGGTATATAGAGATACATCTTCTCGGAGATTGTTATTGTAATTATTGAGGCTATTATTATTTTTATTATTACTATGGAGAATATTATTATTATTGTCTCCATAATAATAAAAATTTTAATAAAAACAATAATCGTCTAAATGATCTCTCCCTGATGATGTGGTCACTGATCTGTGCTAACCTGACACATCTCTCAAAAAGATTCCCTGTCCGATGTCTGTTGAAGTCATTCAGCACCACGAGTTCTGTCTTTGAAAGTATATACTAGAGGGGACCTGGAAGGAATATCCGGGACAATCTCCCAGCTGCCTGTAATGGTGGGACAGAGGTGAAAAACCAGGACTGTCCTGCCAAATCCGGGACGGTTGGGAGCTATGCCTTATATTCCGAGTGTAATCTTGAAAACTGTAAAATTCTGCTGTTAGAATATACCCTCATTGTGGATTGCAAACATCTTGAATTATGTCATAGTACTAAACTTTTCCATGTACAAGTATCATCTTTTATTCAATATTACCTTGCATCAAGATATAATTATTTCCTAAGTATATATATGAGCCTGTAACCAGCCTTATGGTGTCATACACTTCAATTACTGTTGGTGTGTGAATAAAGTTTTCATAATGACAGGAAGGTCTGTCACATGCGGCTTAATGGAAATCTACAAACCACAATAGTCTCCAAGCATTTCTTACCGAGCAGAGAGTGTAATTCTGTTGTTCAGTATAATGTGTGGTTAAAATTAACATGCTGCGCGAGAGCGGCCCCCATTACACTTGTGAACCTGTTTATTATATATGTGAATTTCAATTTACACTTCATATAAAAGAACATTATGTTCTTAAGTGGGCAGACATACAGCTTGAGGTAAATTGTAAAGGTTAGGATCTAAATGAAAGAATAGAAATTGGTCTGGGGACTGATAATCTGAATATGAATTATAAATGGCGATGTATAGAAGTCGCCGTGTGGAGAAATGATGCCGGCCATTTATTTTGCAGTGAAATGTCTCTTATTTAAACTTGGGGAGAGTGAAGTATACGCTGGATTTCAGAACAAGCGGTGATTTCATTTAAGGTCTTGTGGGTCTGAATATTCCTTAGATAATACAACAAATATTAAAGGCCTTGGCATGCAATTAGAGCTTTAGGCCCATATTTGAAGAAAACCGGCAATGTTTATATGAAAACTAAATAACATAGACCTAGAGTTAAAGAATCTGCAAAGAGTTTGTATGTTCTCTCCGAGTTTGCGTGGATTCCCTCGGGGTCCTCCAGTTTCCTCCCACACTCTAAAACATACTGGTAGGTTGATTAGATTGCCCCATTTGGGGATTGGATTAGCCCCATTGGGGACAGGGACTGATTTGGCAAGCTATGTGCAGAGCTGTGTAATCTGTGTGCGATATATAATTAAACAATTATAATTATTGTTAAAAAGAAAAGGGAGGGTATAGATCAGGGGTCCCCAAACTACGGCCCCCATCGAATCCGGCCGCGGCCACCGGCAGGGGCCTCCGTCCATCCGGACAGGAAGCTCCTGCCCGTCACTGTATAGTGCTCGATGCGGCCGTTTACGGC
This sequence comes from Engystomops pustulosus, assembly GCF_040894005.1. Lineage (NCBI taxonomy): Eukaryota > Metazoa > Chordata > Amphibia > Anura > Leptodactylidae > Engystomops > Engystomops pustulosus. Next base: position 176,045,326 of record NC_092415.1, on the reverse strand, counting down.
CGCTCGAGCACTATTATTGCAGGTGGAGCGATGTGGCCGGAAAACCACCCCGGCGCACATCGCTCTTTGAACCTGCTTGCGGGGCCGTGTGATGATGTCATCACGCGGCCGCGCACCTTTTTCTGTCCGACAGCCGCAAGAAGAAAGAAGACACGGGAGCCAGAGGTGAGTGTAGGTTTTTAAATTTTTTTTAAACAGCAGTAAAATTATTGTGCCGGCCGGGGGACCCTAATATAGGAAACAATGCATTATGGGAGCAACATATAAAACAACTAATGGTGGGGGGGTATATAAATTAACTAATGGTGCGGGGGGGGGGACATATAAAATCACTAATTGTGGGGGGGGGGGGACATATAAAACAACTAATAGTGGGGGGGTATATAAAATAACTAATAGTGGGGGGTATATAAAATAACTAATGGGGGGACATAAAACAACTAATGATGCGGGGTGGGACATATAAAACAACTAATGGTGGGGGGGTATATAAAATAATTAATGGTGGGGGGACATGTAAAATAACTAATGGGGGGGCATATAAAACAACTAATGATGCGGGGGGGGGGCATATAAAACAACTAATGGTGGGGGGGGATATAAAACAACTAATAGTGGGGGGGGTATATAAAATAACTAATGGGGGGACTTAAAACAACTAATGATGCGGGGTGGGACATATAAAATAACTAATAGTGGGAGGACATATAAAATAACTAATGGTGGGGGACAGTCTGGTAATTAATGGGGGGGCAGCATGGGAAATAATTAATGGAGAGGCGTCCCAGTATATTTAATAATTAATTGACCCAATTAATTAATTAATTGGGCCAATGTATAAAATAGTTCACAAGGGGGTGCAGTATATTAAATAATTAATTGAGGGGTGGCCCAGTGTATTACGGATGCGGTCACATGTACCGCTATTTATCCGGCCCTCCAATGGTCTGAGAGGGACAGTGAACGGCCCCCTATGCAAAAAGTTTGGGGACCCCTGGTATAGATAATAGACAATAACAAAGTGTGGAAGAAGGCACCAGGTACAGAGAAGGTACATAAGGAGGTAAAATATAGGTGCATAGAGTTGCTATACTTACTTTACAGGGTAGCATGTATGAGTATGGTGAGGCAGCGTGTGTGTAAAGCCGAAGACCGGCTTTAAATGGAGTCGGCGCATAGGTGGGGCGGGTCTGCTCATGACCGGAAGTTAGGTAAGATGGTAGTCATGGTATTATGACGCCGTGAGGTCTGGGATTGCCAATACACATTGCAGCACCGAAAGTGATGTTTGTTGCGGTGTACTGCGGCTGCCCGCGTCCTTAATAACCACAGAGAATGCCAGGGGAGAAAATCGGAGAGAAGGCCCGATCATAGTATATATAGAGGATATCATAAAAATTGGAATTCGAATAAAAGAAGAGTTTATGGAGATGTCTGTGTGTGATATAAAGGAAAGATGATCAGTCGGTAAAGCAGAACGAATGAAGTGTAAATGTGGTACAGTAGAAGAACATATAAGGAATGTAAAGAATATATCAAAAATATAAACCAACGTATGAACTGATGATACACTGCATGAGAACACGGGAGTCCTCTAATAAAGGAAAAGAGGGCTGAAAGCATCAAATAAAATAACGTACAATAAAGGGAAATAAAGAAAAATGAGAGAGGTAGAAGATGAGACAAGTAGTTATTCAATTGGGAATTAGATATGTATAGGTAGATGTGACTATAGTATCATGTAACTTAATGCAGTATCTGTCATTATGTGTAGTTTTACCACCATAGAAAGTACATGAAGTAAACATGATTCTGGTTCTATAATATTATTTTTTCCGAAATATAAAGAAATAATACAAGTTTCGATAAGGCATAATAAACCGCACAAAACAACACAAGAATACTAAATACATCATTAGTTGAAAGTCCGATCGTTGGCTCTATTGAGTCCAAGGGGTTCAATGGTCTGTAAAGTGTGAATCCAACACACTTCATGGTTGCGTAATAACGCTATTCTGTTGCCACCTCTCTGGGGGGTTTCTACCTGTTCAATAATTTGGTAGCAGTTCCCTTTAAGAGTCAGTTCTGTAACATATATTCCTGTGCAAGGTGTTGTCAGCACATGTCCAGCAAACCGCACAACCACAACCAGGCTTGGCGCTAGCTGTCAAACTAGGTAGGTGGTGGCGAACTCGCCCTGCGATGTCCCTGCGGGCTAAGGCCCTGCCTAAAGCAGATAAACTGCCCTGATAAGGGCAAAACCACTATCAGGTAGCTAATTGACGGTCCCTGAGTGACCCTACAAGGTGACAGGGGACACTTACTTGGTCTGGCAGCTGCTGGATGGTGGAGCGGACAGGTAACCGGAATACAGATATAGGTTCACGCTGGTGCACAGAATACAAACACAGGTCTGAGACAGCTAAAGCGGGATAATACTAGAAGGTAAACGATACTGAGGGACAAACAACAGATACAGGCAGACAAGCAGAGACAAACAAACCGGGTCAAAACCAAGATGGCTGCAAAGGTACAGAATAGTATACAAAACACAGAATACCAAACAAGATAGCAAGAGCACTAGATACACAGGTAAGACTTGAAATAACCAGCATTGGGAAGAGGCCGGTATATAAGGCAGTTCCCGGACACGCCTCCAGCAGCACACTGGGGAAACTGTCCATTAGGCTAGTAACCCTTGCTGGGCACAGAAACACTAAGCCACAGTTCACACACAAATAAATGCCAACTGCGGATAGAGCGACGTTTAGGCACGGACGTTACAGGTGTTCAGTCTGTGGAATTGGGCCGACATATGGGCATGTATCCACATGTGTGCAGGTAGCCCATTTCCACTTGTGGCTATAGCCAGCCTACGCACCTATTTAGGTATTTTTATCTCTTTGTTGCAGTAATGGGGTTCCCGATTAGGGGAAGGAATCTTGCCTCCATGCCCAGAGGACTCTAGTTACGCTACAGGTTTTTAGTCTCTCTTTGTGTGTCTTTTGTGGGTTCTCCATTGCACAGCACTTGAAATTACTTTCAAAATCAGCTTCTTTTTGTTTCATTTTGAAAGCATTTATTGCACTTTGTTCATCGAAGTATAGAAAATTGCTTATTATGATGGCTTTCTCTTATCTATTTCCACTGGCTTGAAACATGTACCAATCAGAAATTATTTCACATTCATCTTAGTTTGGAATAATTAGTCGGCTACTTTACATGAAAAGATACACTAACAACAAAAGATGTGTCCTCGCATGGCTTTTCCACGTAATATTATTTCGATAAATTAAAACAATTTCTAAAGGTCAATTACATTTTGCTTGTAGCTGGGTGTAAATGAAGCAATTCACTACTTCTTCATCTATGTGTACAAGATATGGCAACGATGTTTTCCATTTTCTAAGAGGCAATTATAAAATAATATATAGATTTTTTTTTAATTATTCTTAATAACCTGTACATAAAGACAACAGGACCTGCTGGCAGTCTAATGTACGTGAGCCCTGGTGGCTGTCCACTCCCTGTAGAAAAGCAGATTAAAGGTGTTCAGCTTTGTTCATGTGGGTGGAAATTCATTGTATCAAAGTACACAAGGTTTAATAAGGACACAGGTCCTTCAAGTCTAACCTATAGTATAATCCTACATTGTTGATAAATAAGAAGACCGCAAAAAAAAAATTATGAGATTAAAGCAATATTGAAGCGTTAAGCGTTAAGTTGTAACTAGGAGAGGCAGGGCCCCATAGCAGACTTGCTGGGGCCCTTAGAAAATACACATATTTTTATACTCACAGGTTTCTACACTCTTACATACATTTATTCACTGATATATACATTTATACACTTACACAGATCTGTCCCAGTAGCTGCTGTCATGGGGTACATGGCAGGAATTAAAGATGAGAGATCCTTAGCCCGGTCATTCTGCTGTCCCGTCTCCTCCGACATTGCTTATTTTAGCTGCTGATTCATGCTGTGTACTGTGGATGATGTGCACTGTTATATACATATTATGCTGTACAATGTGCACCATAATGGGGCACATTTACTTACCCGGTCCATTCGCGATCCAGCAGCGCGTTCTCCTACATGGATTCACGTCCTGCCGGGATTCACTAAGGTTGTGCGCCCGATATCCACCAGGTGTCGCTGCTGCACAAAGGTTCACCGAGGTCCGCCGGAGTTCACCTGCTTCTTCCCGGTGCATGTAAGCGCGTGTCAAGCGACAGAATTTTTTTTTAAAAATACTGCGGTTTTTCAGAATCCGTCAGATTTCCAACGACAGCACCCCCCGATTTCCGCTGCATGCAAGCCGGCGCCGATGCGCCACAATCCAATCGCGTGTGCCAAAATCCCGGGACAATTCTGCGCAAGACGGTAAAATTTGGGAAAACCCGACAGAAATGCGCAATGCGGACCCTTAGTAAATGTGTCCCAATATGTTCACAGCCTCCGTTCTTGAGTTTTTCTGGTAGGATAACAGGGCCCCCTGACACTGCGGGTTCCATAGAAGCTGCTAAGGCTGTAGTTACGCCCCTGGGCCTGACTGCTGGGACCCCACTGATCATGAGATCCCCCCGCAGGGATTCTGTTATTCATTAGCGGGCAGGTCGAGCTTCCGTCTTGCTTCTCCATTCTATTATATGGGAATACTGGAGCTATTGCAGCCATTGCTGGATGACCTGCGATCAACTACTTCTCCGTCTGCTCAGTGCTAGTGGATGGAGGTCTAGTTGCTGTTATTCTCTCTCCCACCCTCTCCTCTTGATAGATATTCCAGATAACCTGACACCTGATTGAGTTTCTGTTCATATTTCTAGCAAGATAAAATTCAGCAGAGATTTCAGAGCGCTTAACTTGATTTAAAAAGACGAGGAAGTGAAGAGCCAAAGTAAGTGGAGAAAGAAGCACTATTTTTCTGTAACATTTTTTGTTCATTCATTTATAATACGGTTTGTTAGGGTCCCTTTACATTTATGTCTTATTTTTTCATACAAACACTTAAAAAAAGTTAAAAATGTGACCAAAAGAATTTACCAAAACTACCAAAATCCAACCATACCCATATACCAAAATATATATTCTTAATAAGGGAATATTTTTTATAGACGCCAACCTTGTAACTACGCAGAAGCTATTCAGTTAGCAAAGAAGACGTAGTAGCATTCAACAGCGGAATCTAGAGAACATTCCTTATTAGCCTTTCTTTAATTATAAGGAGGACAGCTTCTTTAGGTTATACATTGATTTAAGAACTGTTTCCATTTACATGTTCCTGAAAGCCTAAACGGGGTCTCTGGGCACCGATGTCAATATATTGGCTGAAGCTTTATGGAAACAATGCAGAGATGTAGTACAATGTAAATCTTGTAAAGAGAAAACAGATAGGAGACGATCGTAGCGCTGCAAGGAAATGAAAAGAGGTTTCTTCTTTGCTGTAGATTAATTAAGTGTACCAGAGTGGAACACACCGGGAAAAGGGCAAAGGGATTAGGAGAGAGAGGCCGGCAAATGCATGGAGCGGCTCCAGTACTGATATCAAGGTGGGATTCAGTATGCAGCTACTAATAGATTAGGTGGTTTTATCATTGTTATAAACCATTGATTTTGCAAGAGTGCTAAAGAGTCGAGCTTTAAGGGGCATTTACAGGCTTATGGTGACACCTGCTCCCAGACTCCCAGCACAAAGTGACATATATTACCAGATCGCACTTGTTATAATGTATTTACTTGTTGGTATTTGTAATACTTAATATGGGTTAATAAAGGCATGTCCTAGAATTACAGCATTGGAGTGTGATATTTATAAATTTATAAGTTCTGAAAATTAGTAGGGGTCAGTCTAAGGACCTCTGCTGATCGGCTGCTGGAGCTCTTGAGAGCACTGAAGCCTCTTCACGGCTCATCTTGTCGGACTCAGGTGCTAGAGAATACAGAGAATCCAGCAGAGATTAATTGACTGGTGGGGTGTGACGTTAAACACCTATAATGTTATTTTTATGACCTACCTATATACAGGATAAGAATTTAGAAAACTCTTTTTCTTGCATTTTCCAGTAATGTCCTTGATAGTGTGGTCACACATTGCGTTTAACACATGCGTTTAAAAACACATTGCAACCGCTGAAGATAGATTTGCCTAATTAAACAGCTGTTAACACCTGTAATTACAAGATGTAAATGTTAACGCCTGCATTAACCCATGCGTTAGCATTGCGCTAACAAACACATGTGTTAACACATTGTTAACACACGCATTACCATTGCGTTAACAGTTGTGTTTTGTAAACACAGCTGTTTAATTAGGCAAATCTCTCTTCAGCTGTTGCAATGCCTTTTTAAATGCATGTGTTAAATGCAACGTGTGATAGCATCCTTAGGCTGGCGCCACACGTAGCGCTTTGTCTGCACTTGCAAACGCAGACAAAGTCGCGCCCACCGGGGCGGGCCTCGGCCCGATCGCATCAGCGTTTCTATGGAAACGCCTGCGATCGGGAACGAGCCGCCGGTGTTTCGCGTTAGCAGACAAAGCGCTAGGCTGGCGGCACACATGGCGTTTTGAACCCGTTTTTGGGCCATTTTTAAGCAGTCCGTTAAAAACTGCATGCGTTTTTGACATGTTTTAATTAAGATAATTGGTAAAGCCTGTCAAAAATGGATGCGTTTTCAAAAAAGGCATGCATTTTTGAAAAACACTTTAACGGACTGCTTAAAAATGTCCCAAAAATGGGTTCAAAACACCACGTGTGCAACTGGCCTAAAAGAAAACCTAAATTTTCCTGGGATATCCCTGTTCATGGTGGCTATTAAAAAAAAACTCTATACTTCCCTAAGGAAGGGAAAAAATATAGTGTTATTTTGAACACTAAACCACTGACAAGTCCATAAGGACCAGTTCACAGCCTCGGCAGTCAAGAGTTCGATAATAGTGACATCACAGCCGAATATCAGTTTTATCGCTCCTGTTACTGCTGTGACCCCAATTTATCACAATGGTCACATGACTTTCCATTTCCCCCTGCCCAGGCCTGAAAGGTGTTTTCTGGTGAATCTTGAAATTTTGGTAGTTCTGTAACTGTACTATTCTATCCCCTACAACCTTCTCTACCTAATAGATACAACTGTGTTCCATAGGATATTTTTCAGTAATTTATTACAATATATAATGACTATATGATATTTCAGCTAAATCATCTTCAGTAGCATATGTACATTTGTCTGAAAGAAATGAAACTGGTCTATAGGTAAAGCTCTCCCATGCGTTACAGATAGACGTAGGTGGAACGATCATTGATTTTCTCCTGACAACTAAACGATTGTCCATTGAATTCCTATTTCCGGTCCCTATCTCCCACGACATCTACAGTATGTGGGTTGTTAGGGAGCCCTATACATATTGGAGGATTGAACGATTTTATTCTAACATGTATGGAGGACATATTTGGGGGCAATGAACATCTACAAGTTTATTTACATCCATTTACTTTAATACAGAAATTTGTGCACCTTTATCATTATTCTGAATTTGGCTTGTAGAAATCCATGTCATTATCCACGCTGCAGAAAAAAATATTAGATGAATGAACTATAGTAATTTTAAGTCCCAGGGATTCTGCTACAGATCTGTAGTGCGAGACTATGGGGCACATTTACTAAGGGTCCGTCGGACGCATTTCCGGCGGGTTTCCCGGATTTTTCCATTTTGCACTGAATTGTTTTTGGTGCATGCGATTGGATTGTGACGCATCGGTGCCGGCTTTCATGCGTCACATGTGGGGGGGGGTGGCCGTCGGACAACCCGACTGATTCAGACAAAAATCTAATTGTGTTGCAAGATCAGCACTCACATACACCGGGAAGAAGAAGGCAAACTCCGGCAGACCTGAGCGGGGAGTGACACATGCAGGAAATTGGACGCATGCATGTGAATCGCGTGTTGAATCGCAGCAGCTCCGAATCCTCATCGGACATTTCGGATCAGCGGCATCAACGGGACGGGTAAGTAAATGTGCCCCAATGTGTGTAATGATATCTCCCCAGAAACTTTAAAGCAGTTTTTTACTAGAAATACAAAGGAAAGTCTTTTTTTTTTTACTGTGTGGCGATAAAAATAGGTTAAAACTCTGCAATTGCGATTCAGATTTCCTCGACTTCAGTGTGAATCATCAGTACAGGGGAAAACATTTGCTCAATTTCATGCTCATTAATTTGGTACGGTCTTGTGTGTCTTCATTTCGTTCCTGTTATAATTTACTTTACGAAATGTAATATTGAATTTTTATGGCCAATTCTCACCCCTATCATTTTTTTAGCAGATCATAAATCACAAAGAACATTCATATATTTTTATTATTATTTTCATGTGTAATTCTAGTGCTGGTTGTTGTACTATGCTTCCCTGTGACATAACCAGAAATTGGATAAGCATGAGGGAGTTAAAGTCTTAATCATCCTACTGGTGTAATAGATTTTAATCTAGGGTTTTTCACTATCTTATACACACCTAATATTTCCAGGGTACCTAACAATAAAATGGAACTCATATGTGGTTTAAATTGAGTCTATGAGCAGTTTTGACCATACAAAGCTGAAGACAGTGTTAGTGTAATTAGACGTGGCGATCTGTATAACCTGTCTGTGTGTTGCTAGTAGCAGCAGTACTGTGAAAAATGCATTTATATTCCAGGATTGTAGCAGAACTACCCCTCCTAGTTTTAACCCCTTTTTTTCATTTCCATTTTTCACTCCCCACCTTCATGAATCTATAACTTTTTTATTTTTTCATGTAAAGAGCTTGTGACAGCTTTTTTTCTGCATAACAAATTGCACTTCATAGTGGTGGTTACTGAATATTCCATGTCATGTGCTGGTAATCAGGAAAATAATTCCAAATGCAGTGAAAATGGTGATAAAACGAATTTGCTCCGTTTTATTGTTGGGTTGGATTTTACGTCTTACACTGTGCGCCCCAAATGACATGACATGTCTACTTTATTGGGTCGGTGCGATCAAGGGGATCACAAATTTTTTATAGGTTTTGTAATGTTTTCATACATTTACAAAAATTAAAACCTCCTGTACAAATTTTTTTTTCCGATTTTGCCATCTTCTCTTACGAATACGTTTTCCATACTTCGTTGTACGGAGCTGTGGATGGTGTCACTTTTTATAGAATTTTTTATATTTTTCAAAATGGCAAAAAGTGCCATTTTCGACTTTGGGTGCTATTTTCCTTTACGGGGTTAAACGCAGTGAAAAACCGTTATTGTATTTTGATAGATTGGGCATTTTACTGTTTATTTATATTTATATGACTTCTAGGGAAGCGGGGCAATTAGAATTTTTATGCTATTTTATTTATTTTTTTTTTTTTAAAGTACCCCTAGGGTACTTTAACCAGATCCATAGGTATTCCCATTTGGGCATTGACATTTATTGCATATACTGGAGTATAAGCTGACCTGAATATAAGCGAATTTTAACACAAAAACTGGGAAAAACCTATTGACTCGAGTATAATCGCAGTCTCCAGCCAGTATATAGATAGCCAGTCTCTTACCCACCAGTATATTGCTAGCCAGCCCCTTACACCCTAGTATATAGCCAGCCAGCTCATGCTCTCTGGTATATAGCTAGCCAGCCCATACCTCTCAGTATATAGCCTGTCAGCCACTGCTACTAGTATATAGCTTGTCAGCCCCCTGCCCTCCAATATATAGCCAGCAAGCCCATGCCACATAGCACATAGCCAGTCTGCCTACGCCCCCCCCCAGTATATATCCAGCCCCTGCCCCCTAGTACATAGCATATAGCCTGTCAGCCTCCAAATATATATAGCCAGCCCATTCCCACTAGTATATAGCCAACCAGCACAAGCCCCCCCCCCAGTATATAGCCAGCAAGCCCATGCCCCCAGTATATAGCCAGCCCATGCCCATTAGTATATAGCCAGCAGCCCCTGCCCCCAGTATATAGCCAGAACATGCCCATTTGTATATAGCCAGCAGCCCCTGCCCTGAGTATGCCAAGCCTGTTAAAAAAAATTTACTCTGTACTCACCTTTCCAATGCCCCCCTCAGGTCCTCTTCTTTCCTACAGTGCTGCGGCTCCGTCTTCGGGTACCTGTACGCTGCCGGCACACACACTATGACGTCACCATGTGGCCGACTTCATAATATGGGTACCGGGATCGTGCAAGGAACCCGAATACAGAGCTGGAGCACTACATGAAAAAAGATGGCCTGCAGGGGGGCGACTGAAAGGTGAGTACAGAGTTAATTTTTTATAGACTCAGATATAAGCCTAGTTAGTTTATTCATCTTTTTTCTTATCTACAAGGAAAGGGAATAACAAGCTGTATGGTCATGGTCTGACTACTACGACTTACACTGACCACAAAGGGGACCCATTCACACTAATAGGAGGGACGTCACATACCCCTGAGGAAGTCGTTCTTATACGACGAAACGCATGGGGAGCCTGTCGCCCCTGTCCATCTGGGTCCTCTCTGACTGTATGCCGGTCCACTAGCTGAGTCATACTGGTTGTATACAGATATTTCTTTCTCCTTCCTCTGCACATGTCTTATAGCTTTTATCATGCTTACTCTGCAGCATTATTGATTGATTTTTTGGATTGGTCTTGAGGTTGGAACATTCTACTCCATATGGCCATATGTCTGAGGACTTTTTCACCCCTGGATACTCAGTATTTCAGTACTGACTAGGTGATTGTTTATTACATGGTTAAGCAGTCAGGGAGGCCTTGTACTACTAACTAAGTGGTTGACAGTGGGTTGTTTACAGTTTGCCAAACCGGGTGACTGTACGAATTCATGTATATTGTATATTTTAAATGTTTTTAAATGTGTGTCTTTGATTGTCTGTCATGAATTTTGTATAATAAAATTGGATATATTCTTTTTGTACTTTAATGAGCCTATGAATGCATTTTTTCCTTGCGGTGCTCTAATAGGGACGGCAGATTGAGCATGGGTCCTGCTGCCCCATTCATTAGTATGGGAGAGTAGAAAATTTCAAAGCATAGTGCTCCGATATCTACACTAATTAAATAGTTATTGGAAGTGCCAGAATTACCCCAAAATGTAAAGGAAATCTACCATCAAAATCAAGCATGGTCAACCAGGGACACTTACTCATAGATCCAGGCACCATGGCTGTGGTAATCTTCTTATATTTGTTATCCATGATCTCTTTCCTTTTATAATTGATCTAATGATCCAGAAGGGCTCTACCTGAACCCCTTCGTGCTCTGTCTTCACAAGCTGCCGCACTGTCACTCCCCCCTGCTCCCTCAGCACTTCCTCTTCTCTCTTTGTGCTGAGGGAGCAGGGGATAGGGTGAGCTGTTTAAAAGAAAATGCTATGGCCTCTTCACTGTTTACCAAGCACAGCACCATGCACTATATAGTGAAGGTTTTTGGTAGTGCACTCCAGCCTTACTCTTTCAATTTGTACCAAATTACAGTATAAACAGGACATGTGACTGATGGATGTGATGCTCAGGTCTCATTAGAGAGCCACTGCCATTAGCAATAGCTGATGAACATTTCGGGTATCCGACCTCCTCCCCCCCACTCTGATATTGATGGCCTATGCTATGGATAGGTCATCAATATTTTATCTCTGAAAACCCCCTTTACTTTATCCAAAGGCGACAGATTGATACAAAACACTAACAACAAATCAATATTTTTGTTCTAGTGCCACAAACAAAGATATTGGCGACAGGAGGAGCCTCGTGCAATCAAGATATTTTACAGGTACATTATTTATACCTTGTGCGATGCTTTCGGATTTAATATGGAGTAACTTATATATTTACAGTCCGTGAAGTTATAAACCATTTATGATGGCACATTCTTTAAAAATATATACACTACAGTATATACATTGCATTGATTCTCTATGTTAACTTATTTATTAAGTTGTAGAAATGAAACAAAGTGATTTGTCCTGTAAAGTTTGAAGGATACAAAATGTAGAAATGGGTCTGGAATTTTCACAGCTATTAATGTATTGTGAATGGATTTGTAATTATTGCAGTCAGGTTTACATGGTGTATGAATCAGAGGTCCTGAATGACACAATGATTGCTTTGATATCGAGTAACACCATTGCATAGTCCTTAAACTGGTGTATTGAAAAGTTATACAATTTCCCAATATACTTTCTATATCAATTCCTTATAGTTTTCTAGATCTCTGTTTGCTGTCCTGCTATAGAAAGCTTCTAGGTTTAATTCAGTGGACGGACATCTGTCCATGGTGACACAGGTGCACGGCTCATTATAACCCACAGCTCTGATTACTCTCTGTGACATTAACAAGCCATGCACCTGTGTGATCATGGTCAGATTTCTGTCCACTGGAGGTAAACATAGAAGCTTCCTATATAATGACAGCAAGCCGCGATCTAGAAAACTGTGAGGAATTGATACAGAAATTATATTGGAAAATTGTATAATTTTACAAAGTACAAACAATGGCATTGATTCACCAAACTGGGAATACCCCTTTAAGACTATTACTACCAGGAAGAGAAAAACAAAGAAAGCACAAGGCAGCATCTTGTGTAATTCAAGAGGACCTGTCACCCAAAATTTCGGCCCATAAGTAAGCGGCTCCTATTGCTTGAACAAACGCTGCAGTGTTAGAAGGATAGTGTTATCAGAAACCTCCGGTAGCGCTATTTAACACTGCGGTGGGTACAATGTAATCATCGGACCGCTTGCAAAGCGGTCCGATGTATTCATGAGGGGGTGGTCTGAGGCCCTGCCTCTTCCCCAGACCCCCTCGCTCGCTCCGTAGGCCGGCGGTGACTGCCGTGCGTCATGCGGCAGTCACCGCCCCTAACCACATCCCGCCCCCTCATGAATACATCGGACAGCTTTCCGAGTGGTCCGATGATTACATTGTACCCCACCGCAGTGTTAGGTAGTGTTACTGGAGGTTTCCGGAAACGCTATCCTTCTAACACTGCAGCGTTTGTTCAAGCGCTACAAGCTGCTTACTTTGGTAAGCAGCTCCTAGTGCCGAAATTTTAGTCGACAGGTCCTCTTTCAGCTTAGATTGTTTGGGATAGGGGGGGAACAGTGGCTACCCGCCTTAAAAAACTGCTCCCCTTAGGTAAATTTAAAGAGAATTTATAGTACAGACATTGGCAGATCAGCCCTGAGCTGGCCGTTACTTTCAATGGAAAATGCAGAGTGAATGGTGTGAAACACTCTATGAAAATCAAGCAGGAATGACGCTACCACTTTCAGGTACAATGATAAGTAGAGAAGTAGATAATTTCCAAAGCTTTTATTCCACCCAAAACGTGACTGCACTGGAATAAAAGCTTTGGAAATGATCTATTTCTCTACTTATCTATGTGAAGTAGAATGGAAAGTGACAGCGGCGTTCTAGCTTGATTTTCCTAGGATGTTCCACACCTTTTACTCTGCATTTTAAAACTAAATGCCATAATCTTTGGATGAGAATATTGGTACTCAAGTCATTTTTTTAAGCTGTTAAAATTTCACTTTTCATAGGGGCAACTTAATTTCCCATCATAACTCAAACACACACATATTAATATATAAAGCTCATAAGTAATGTAATGCATCAACATGGGCATCTTACTAAGAAGTGCAACAGTAATAGTATCATGGAGATGCCTGGAGGGCTTTTGAAAATATTGCTTCTTAGATATCTTTGTAGTTATCCCCAATAAGAAAGTATCTATAAAGGTATAAAAACATACAAAAAATTATTTTCTGCTCGTTTTGCAGAAATCAGTAGTAAGGAATAGGAACTTTATAGTATATATTAACAGAGAAAATGGCTTTGTCTACATATACTTTGGCTTTATTTATGGAAAAGTTACAGGTCTAGAAGAGAGCAAATCTACACTTGGTGAAAGTCGTCAGAACAGGCAAGTGATGGCGAACTCGCCCTGCATCATTCCTGCAATTAAGGTTCAAAGGGGAAATTTACTATCTTGAACCTAATAATTAAACCGGAGTGAGGGGAAGGGGTTAATGTTCTTTGCCTGGCAGCTGTTGATACTGTATATGGGGCAGACAGGTAAAGATTGGGAATATAAAGCACAACAAGAAGTCATATAGTCCAAAGTAACAACAGGAAATCAAAATAGGTACAAAATCATAACTACAAAAGAATCTGGAAACCATCCCAGTTAGGCAACAATTAAAACCAACAGAACATACAACACACTAGAGGTGAATTACCACAGGAAAATAATCTCTGGCAGAGAGGTCCAGCCCCAAGGAAGTTTTATGGGAGGCTAATGGGAAAGCAGAGGACAAAACCACAAGGAAACAACAATTATATTCATTCTTTTTCCTGATAACTTGGCTTTCACTCTTAAATCTTTGCTAAAATCTACCTTACGACTGTGAAAATAAATACCGTTCTAAAAGTATAAAAATTGTATATAACAAAAATAGCATTAAATGACAAGTGAAGCAATAGGGATCAAGCGATTTTCACAAGAATTATATAGAATTATGTGGTTATAAGTGAGAAAAGATTGGTTCTGTATTATTGTAATTAACCACAGTGACTATTGTGATGCAAACTGATATGTGCATGTTATTACATGTGCAGGTTTTGTCAGATATTTTTAATGCTCCGGTGCACACAATTGCCACAGCTAACTCTGCCTGCCTGGGATGTGCGTATCGAGCAGCTCATGGTAAGGAGTCTCATTAAAAATTACTGACTTTCTTATTGCTATCTAATCCTCCTCTGGAACACAACCCTCTTGTTACGCTTGTCACACCAGCGGGTTTCAGTCAATCTTTCGTGCAGCCCTGTATTTGTTTTCTTAGTATAAATATGTCTGCGAGTGACAAAGCCCAAAATGAACAGTGTCGTTTCCGCTGAAGAAAGCGCATAAACTATGCAAGGAGAATGGTAATTAAAGGATGTTGACTGAGAAATTAACATTGTGATGCAAAGTAATTGTTTGACTAAATTGCCATTTGTAAAATACAGGGTTCACATAGAGAGGGAGTTTGATTGGAAAAATGATACATTTAAATGGAACGGAAATGTACCATCAAATATGATAAATAAGAGGGCACCTACCTATATATCCAGGCAATGTGACTGTGGTAATCTTTTTATATTTGTTATGCATGGCCTCATTCTTTCTAAAATTCTTTTAAAATTATGCTAATGGTGAGCATCAACAGAGCCCCTCCATGCCGCTTCATGGGCTGTCACACTGTGGCAGAGCATCCCCTTCCCTCTATGTGAGACAGTGTAAGATTGCAGCATTGAGGTGCTCTGGGAACCACCCCAGTAGCCTTTCGGGCTCATTAGCATGATTTTAAAAGTTGATTTTGAAAAGGAGGCCATGGATAACAAATATAAGAAGATTACCACAGCCACAGAGCCTAGATCTATGAGTGAATATCCTCTTTAATTGCAATGATGACAATGATGATCACAATCATTCACGTGCAGCCAATTGCTGTGGTGGTCATGTGAATGTTGTATATGACTGATGCAAGATCGGAAGTTAGGAGGAGAAAAATTAAATGGGCACTGTCAAAAAAACACTGAAAAATTCCTATAAAGGAAAGCTACCATGTGGGATCTACCATCTGAAGTAGATCTGATGGTAGATTCTTCCTGCTGCCTCTGCCCTAATATGTAATTTAATAATCCTGGATCCTAACCTAACTTGTTAAAAACTTTATTTTAGAAATATTTAAATTAAACGCAGAGGCTACTGGGGCGTGTACTAGCCTGGTTGGGCACTGGGAGCTAAGATTAGTACACGCCCCAGTAGCCTCTGCAGTTAATTTACATATTACTAAAATAAAGTTTTTAACAAGTTAGTTTAGGCTTCTGGAATATTAAATGACAGATTAGGGCAGAGGCAGCAGGAGGAATCTACTATCAGATCTACTTCAGATGGTAGATTCCTCATGGTAGGTTTCCTTTAAAGGACAGCCTATAATAAGGCGAGCTCCGTAATGGATGGTACAACATCGAAGACAGAAGACTCTGCATCTGCTCAATAGTTGCTTGTAATAATCATTCCATATATGCTATGTGTTTAAGTACATGCCGCTACTAGAATCACTATAATAACGGGATTGTGGTTGAGAAATGTCAGAAGTTTGTTTCATATTGTTTCTTTGCTATCAAACCTTTCTACCTATAAAACAGAAAGTTCAATAGAAGACGTGTGGCTCTAGAGCGCAGTCACCAATTCATACAAATCATACACAATGTAGCGCAAACGTAAAATCCTATAGAAAAGGACAGTGTCACCAGCTTTTATGCCTCTTTGTCATCACACTGTGGCTAGTTATCAGATTGGCTTCACTATATTTGCATATTCTATGGAAAACGAAATGATTCTGGCTGTGTAGGCACTAGGGATGTTTTTCTACATCTACAGCAGTTAATTGAGGGAAATGTGAACATTGTACAATCTCAAGTGCCTATATTGGCAGAACACGTTATATGAGGAACATCCACTGAATGTATCTTATTGTCTTTCTTTTTCTCTCTCTCTTCCCTTATATATGGATTTGTTGTCATGATTTATACATCCATTCTGTTCTGTACTCTTTATTTTTCTAATAGTTTTTTTTTAGAAATCAGGATTTTCAGCACATTCATTTCCTGCCATTTTCTCGCCCTATTTGCTTTTGTCTTCGGAATTCGAGATTTAATAATGGCCTTTGTGAAATACTAATAAAATGATACTATGAATACGAGATCAGGATGTGCAAAACAATGTGCGTATTAAACCCTGCTCCAAATAACATTGTGATTTATTGTCCTTGGAGACATAAGGTGACCTTGGCTTTCGGTTGTCAATATTTGCTTCTCCTCGTTAATCAATCTTCACTTCTACGATATTTAGAAACTGATCAAGTACAATTAACTGTTTGAGAACCACCAATGATTCAGGAACAAAGTTATACTAAATCAGATTATTGTAATTATTCTGGTTGATTGAACTTGATGTTATTGGAACTTGGAGTTAAGTGTAACCTTTTCACAATTAACAACTATTGGAAGATAAAAGATGACCATTAGAATATCCAACAACAACGCTTATACAATAAACAAGGTGTAAAAAGCTGGTTAAAACCTTAATTCTGTGAACCCCCATCTCCTACTTTTTGCTGAAACCTGCAAACAAGTGCCCTCCAGCTCCACCACAGAATAAAAGGTATTGTCCCGCAGTATAGGCAACCAGTTTCTGATTGGTGAGAGGTCAACAAATGAGCCCTGCACCGATAGGAAGATACAGCTAGCATAAGAACAGAGAGCAAAGCTGGAGGCAATAAAACAAGAAAGGGAAGATAGCAGGGGGGCACTATTGAGGGTCTTTCGTGCAGCCCGTATGGAGCGAGCAAAGTGTTTAGGTCCTTAGGAGGCAATAACCATGTAATACCGTGGTCTTCGGTGTGGTGCTCTAACTATGGCAGCAAGTCATGTGCAATAACTTCAAAACGTATAGGAGGAAAAAGTTGGCACTCACCACCTCTTGTAAAACTCTTTCTTTTATTAGTCCATTAAAAACTTGGCATACACAACAGGGGAGGGTGACTGGAAAGGATGCGTTCTAATACAGGGACGAATCGTTTCGCGCTCAACCTAGCGCTTCATCTTGCCAGGCAAGTCTCTCTGCAGTCTCTAAAATCATGGCTTCCCTCTTTTTGAAACATAATCCTCCCAAAATGGAACTTTTTGTCTTTCCACAGTTTACTAACCGACTTAACCCTGGTCTCTCCATTTCTGTCTGTGATGTCATCATAACCCCAAGGCAACAGGCCCACTGTCTTGGGGTTGTGCTGGACCTCAAACTCTCCTTTACACTGTATATTCAATCTCTTGCTCGCTCTTGCCGGTTGCACCTTTCTGTCTTATTTCTAGAATCCGACCATTTCTGGTCGCTCTGATTTATTCTCGTCTAGACTACTGTAGCTCCCTACTTATCGGTCTTCCACTTACTAAACTCTCTTCTCTACAATACATTCTCAATGTGCAGCCAGGCTCATTTTTCAGACCAAACGCTACACAGATGCCTCCAGCCTGTGCCAGTCACTACACTTGTTGCCACTCCCCTTCCGAATACAGTTTAAATTAATAACCCTCATCCACAAATCTCTTCACAATGCTGCTCCCCCTACCTCTCCTTTCTCATATCAGTTTATTTTCGATTATTCTTTGATTATTCTCTTCCTTAAATCGAACATCCCATGCACATCTCCAGGACTTCTCCCGAGCTGCACCAATTCTCTTGAATGCCCTACCCTGGTCTATCAGACTAATACCCTACCCCCAATGCTTCAAACATTCTTTTAAAACTCATTTATTTAGGCAGTCCTATCACACTCACTAACAGCATGCAACTTTAACTCTTTAGTAACCAATTCTGGGTACTCCCCCTGTCTGTTATACGTAAAATGCTTCTCTGCAGTCCCAATGACTTTGGACTTTGTATATAAAATGGCAGCTGATGGCTGATGGTTCAAGAAGCAGCATTTTTATTTATTAAATTTTTTATTCCTTCCTCTTATAAAAATGGCTGGACCATTATACAGGCTCTTTTACCTCTTGTGTCACCCCCTCATTCTCAAAGACTGTAAGCTCTTGTGAGCAGGGCCCACATTCCTATTGGCTGTTATTATTCTTTAATGTCTTATTATTTTTGTATATGTTTCCCAGAATCTGTATGGAATTTTATGGCGCTATATTAATATTATTATTATTACTATTATTATAAAGCGGCAGTAACGTGACAAAATGCAATTTTTACAGAAAGAAAAAAACACTTAACGCTTTTAAAAATAATGTTGGAGAAAAAATCAGATTTGCATTTTGTTCATATGTTCATAAACTATTAAATGTGAAGAGGACACATAGTTTTTCTTAGCATAATGACCCCTAAAAATATACATGCATCCGTTTTCCAATGTGTTCAGATCATTTAAAATTCGGTGAATTTAAATAAAAAAGTAAAGTCTTTTATTTTTCCAAGCAAAATAGCCGCAAATGAGAATGTGTATGATGTGACTTTACTATATGCATGCTGGATGTAAAACTAATTATAATGGAAAGGAATGACCAGTAACTTTGTAGAAAGCACCAGCACCTTGGGAGTTATTCTGGGAGGGGCAGGTATTATAGAAGAAGCCGTCATTTGTGTAGTAGGAATGAGAAATTGCTTGAAGAAAGCCAGGTTATCTTTCTTCATAAACAGCATCCTAATTTCCAAGTAACCTTGCTTGCTATTCCCTCATTAATGGTGTCCTTCTAACAGCACTTCCTTTAATCATTCCGATTCCTGGTGTTCTTTTCGACAGTCAGCAGCAGAACAGGTCAATATGGTCAGAGAATAATCATTTATCAGTTGTATCCAAATAACAAGGAAATAAGGCACGGTGACATACATCTGCATAGGATCTCACATGTCTGCTCCTGAATAATGCATACATTAATAACAGGATTGTGTTCTGTTGTTACCAAGTGCTCATTTACATATTCAAATGATAGAATGATAACAGTTTTTAACCTTTAGGAAGGTGGACATTGTATAGATGATGATCCTTAGAAACTTCCACTAACATGGGCCCAATGAATATGATCCAAGGGAAGAAATTTGCTATTGTTGGATTTCATCTTTGGACCAGTATGGATTTAATAAAGGAATCAAGATTTATTAATACATTTTATGTGTGCTGGAGGAGCAAATTGCCTCCTTTGGATCATATTCATACCGTTGGCCGATGTGGTTTCCTCCCTTCCTCCGTGAACCGGTTTGAAGGACTTTTTAAGATGCTTTTCAGTGTAATGAGGTGAGCTGACCATATTTGTATTGTTTTCCCTGTGAATACAATAACCTTTTTGTTTGCAACTGAGCCCAATGAACCCTAGCCTGGTGCTAAATAGTGCCATCATCTTTGATGGTTTTGTACAATTTGGTGCTGACACAACTTGACACAAAAGAGCATTAAAAAGCTGAACCTGACAATTTTGTAACTCTCCCCCCTCTTCATGTAAGGACCACATCCTCATGTACATGTACAGTTTTAGACTCTCAAGTTACATCAGAACTTCTTCAGATATAATGTTATTGTACATGAGGCATTCATTCAAATTTTTGCATAGGTTCCCTTTTCCTTATTTTTAATTTCCATTTCAAAAAGTTGCATGAAAATACAAGTATGTTACGATATGTTTGTTTGCATCATGATTCATGACTAGAGGAACTGTTCTTATCATGGGTCCCTGGTGGTGTAAAAAATATCAAACTATAACCAGTACTTGACTTTATCCTTACCTACATCACAGCAGGCCTCTGTTCACACACAGAGATTAAGTGGTGTCATCACATCATGTCAACAGTGCCCCTTCCTCTTACTATAGCCTAATACAGTCATGGCCATAAGTTTTGAGAATGACACAAATATTATATTTTCACATGATCTGTTTCCCTCTGGTTTTTATGTGTGTTTGTCAGATGTTTTTATCACATACATAAATACAAGTGCAATCATATTATGAGTAACAAAATCTTTTATTGACAGTTACAATGAGGTAATGTAGCAAGTCAGTATTTGCAGTGTTGACCCTTCTTCTTCAGGACCTCTGCAATTCTCCCTAGCAGCTCTCAATCAACTTCTGGACCAAATCCTGACTGATAGCAGTCCATTCTTGCACAATCAATGCTTGCATTTTGTCGCAATTTGTGGGTTTTTGTTTGTCCACCCGTCTCTTGATGATTGACCACAAGTTCTCTATGGGATTAAGATCTGGGGAGTTTCCAGGCCATGGACCCAAAATCTCTGTTTTGTTCCCTGAGACATTTATCACCTTTGCTTTATGGCAAGGTGCTCCATCATGCTGGAAAAGGCATTGTTGATCACCAAACTACTCTTGGACGGTTGGGAGAAGTTGCTCTTGGAGGACATTCTGGTACCATTCTTTATTCATGGATGTGTTATTAGGCAAGACTGTGCGAGAGACGATTCCCTTGGCTGAGAAGCAACCCCACACATGAATGGTTGCAGGATGCTTTACAGTTGGCATGAGGTAAGACTGGTGGTATCGCTCACCTTGTCTTCTCCGAACAAGCTGTTTTCCAGATGTTCCAAACAATCGGAAAGGGGATTCATCAGAGAAAATGACTTTACCCCAGTCCTCAGCAGTCCACTCCCTGTACCTTGTGCAGAATATGAGTCTGTCCCTGATGTATTTTCTGGAGAGAAGTGGCTTCTTTGCTGCCCTCCTTGACACCAGACCTTGCTCTCCCCCTCACAGTGCATGCAGATGCACTCACACCTGCCTGCTGCCATTCCTGAGCAAGCTCTGCACTGCTGGTAGCCGATCCCGAAGCCGAAACACTTTTAAGAGACATCTTGGTGCTTGCTGGTCCTTCTTGCGTGTCCGGGAGCCTTTTTGGCAACAATGGAAACTCTCTCCTTGAATTCCTTGATGATACGATGGATTGTTAACTGAGGTGCAATCTTTCTAGCTGCGATACTCTTCCCTGTTAGGCCAGTTTTGTGCAGTGCAATGATGACTGCATGTGTTTCTTTAGAGATAACCATGGTTAACAGAAGAGAAACAATGATGCCAAGCACCAGCCTCCTTTTAAAGTGTCCAGTGGTGTGATTCTTACTTAATCATGACAGATTGATCTCCAGCCCTGTCCTCATCAACACCCACACCTGTGTTAATGGAGCAATCGAAAATTAGATCTAACAACCCCTGTAAGAACAGTTGCGTATCAGTTGCGCATCGCATAAATCATCTGTGTCTTTCTATTCCAGGACTTGCATTGCAATCTTCAGCATCAACTTTTGCAGACATTGTAAAAGCACCTCAGAATAAGTTAGTAGTTACTCCAAGACCAGAGGCAGACAAGGTAATTAAAATTTTTTATAGTACATGTACAAAAATATTTTTATAGGAATAATGTCATAGAAGTAAAGATTTACTAAATAAAATGTGTTGACCATGAAATCCTGCAGAATGTAACTTGTCTCCTCATGTACCACATGGAGCACAGTCACATTGGGGCACATTTACTTACCTGGTCACTGGAGTTCACTGAAAGTGCATTGTCCGACTATAATGCTGCATGCGGCGATTCACTAATTTTGTGCGCCTGAAATCATGCATCTGTCGCTTCCCCGCTCAGGTCCGACAGAGTTCACCATCTTTTTTGTGGTGCACCTTTAACATAGGGCGTGCAACACAATTGAAAAGTTAAATACGGCACTCGGTCCGAATCAGTCGGACCGTCCGACGCCATGTCCCCTAATTTGTGTTGCATAGAAGCCAGTGCAGCTGCACACAAAAGGGTCGCATGCGCCACAATCGCAGCACAGACACTTACTTGTCCAAGCCGTATGAAGACACTGACCTGTGTAAGCCTTGAAGAACATGAACAGTCCGACTAAAGTGCGTCGCAAAGCAGCACAAAGCCCTTAGTAAATCTGTCCCTGTGTGTTTGTGTCTTCTTTCACTTGTGTTTTGTGACCTCGGATTTGCCCTTATGCATCCTATTCTTTTCTTATCTCCAGAGTTTAACTTTATGGCTACTGCTGCTCTAGTCAGTTTTATTTTGTGTATTGAGTCTGTATATTGTATAACCAGATTTTTTAGGCATCATGTCGAATTGGTCTATCTGACCCAAATTACGGCCCTACAGACATCAGCAAAACTGATTTTGAAAATTCCCTACGTGATCTGGCAGCATTGTGTCTCAGGGTGACTACATAACTTTCCTGCCTCTGGCTAGAAGTGGGGATGGTTGTAGTTTCGGATGAAGCTCGGATGAGCTGCCTTCATTACCGTAAAAGGATTATTCCTTCATTGTGATGAAAAAGAACTATAGCCGTGTCCTTTTCTTATCTTTGTTGTCATTATTACTAAATATCATGCTACTGTAATTTTTTTCGGAGGTCCAATGTAAATACTTAGGTTTTTAGAGATATAGAACAGATCCATATGTGAAATGCAACAACACGGATAACAATTCTGCACATCCCAGCGCTGAGACTGAACTGCTGTGAATATTGTCAGGCTGGGCAGCTACAGAATAGAAATCCCTAGATATAATAGCCTGATCCGTATGGAAACAGACAGTCAGATATATTAGGTGTGTGAATATGGAATTCTCCCTGTCATTACCACATCAAACTTATAAGCAGAAAGATTCCTCCGACTGGTGGCTGTCACTAGTCTCAGGATGGGGTAAGAATTTATTAGCACTTGCTGGGACAGATCAAGGTGATGTGAGAGATGATAGAGAAAGACTCACACTGATACTGAAGATTACAGCGGGACACATTTACATGTGTGACATTTCTACTTGTGGCTCCCTGTCTAATTGAATTCATACGGGATATATATTTTTAATTGTGTTTTTCAGAATTTTCCAAACACATAAACTTATCTAACACCTACAAAAAAAAAATCAGTTCTTTGTAATAAAACATGACACTGACACGTTTTGTACATAACGCAATACAACACAGCAATAATATAATATTTAAAGCACAACTTAAGTTTTGACAAAAATTTATAAATGAATAGTGAAGATGATTATAATAAACTTTGTAATATACTTTATGAAAGAAATCTGTTCCTGTGTCTGTCTTTCTTATTTTAGCAGTTTGTGTAAATCATCTTTCTAGTCTGTATCCATTGCAAGCTCAGATATGACTTAACTCTTTACAGACAGTCATTGAATAGTATTATCTCATAAGAGACTTAAATAATCAAGGGAAATATTCTCTAGGTATAGAAGGAGTTAATCTTACCGCCTTATCTGTCTGCTGTGGAAGGGAGTTCAGATATAATGCTCACAACAGGAGAAAGAAGGAGCATAAAGCGACTGAAGCTGTTTTCCTTCATGAAGTATATTACAAAGTTTACTATTATCCCCTGCTCTATTCATTTCTGCAATAAAAATATATTAGCTTCATAGGTTTAATAAAGGAAATCTACCATCAAAATCAAGCTTAAAGGATAAACCAGGGAAACTTACTCAAAGATCCAGGCACAGTGACTGTGGTAATCTTATATTTGTTATCCATGCCCTCCTTCATATAAAATAAACTTTTACAATTATGCTAATGTGCCTAAAGGGCTCTTGGTTTCATTACTAGAGTCCTTCCTAACCCTAGCTTCACAGGCTGTTCAGCATAATTTTAAAAGTTGATTTGAGAAGGATGCCATGGATAACACACAGTGTTTGGATCTATAGGTAAGTACCCCTGGTTTATCATCATAGATTTTCTTTAAAGTGTAACTGTCATTTTGAGCAAAATAAAGACTAAAAAACTTAATTCTGCTCCGGGTGTCCCTGGGATCATTCCTCAAAGTATTTTGCCTCTCAGTCCTCATTTAGTACGTTTTTTGGTCCATACCAACCATGGTTTCCAGCTCTCAAAAGACCTACAATCAGGAAGAAGTAGAGGGGCGGGACCTGCCTCCTGTAACATCATCACAAACACCTGCTGCTGACCAATGAGACCATATCTATCTATCTATCTATCTATCTATCTATCTATCTATCTATCTATCTATCTATGTAAAACTTTAGTATAGCACCTGAGCTTGAAGAATTGGAGAGTCTATCCTCGCCTGCCATTTCCTGCTGTGGAGTGTGAGGGAATGAGGAAGGGGGGGGGATTGTGAACTTGTGTCTGTGTGGATTATTTGTTTATATACAAGTGTAGGGATAGCTGAGGGAGAGATAAGAGTGTAGTTGTTTTGTTACTACATTAGTTAGAGCTCCTGGTAGCACATGACTGAGTGCTGGAGCACTCAGCTATGAGGTGAACAGCTGAAAGGAGAGGGAGGCGTGTCTGATTCTCCCTCCATAGTCAGCTCCTCAGTGAAGACAGAATGTTCCTGGTATCTAAG
Source organism: Engystomops pustulosus (assembly GCF_040894005.1). NCBI lineage: Eukaryota > Metazoa > Chordata > Amphibia > Anura > Leptodactylidae > Engystomops > Engystomops pustulosus. The sequence goes on along the minus strand of NC_092415.1, from coordinate 176,020,381 downwards.
AAGCCCTGGACAACGGGGGGAAGTCTGCAGAATACAAGAGGAAGGAGCAAGATTCGGGTAACTAATTTAAGTGCAAAAGGGCTTAAAATTACCTGCCCCACAACATATCAAAAGTTTTTTGAAATGACGGTTACTATTTTTGGACAATTCCTTTGAGACCCTAGTCAAGCATATTGAATGGATCTTGTATGACAGCAAATAAAAAACATAAAGTACAACATTACTCAGCAATAAGGGCTACATTTACCCCCAGCACGGGACCTTCCTAGGAGAAATTCCATTTAGAGGAGAAAACCTGTAATATAAATGGCACAATTTGCTTTAGGCCAGGGAGCAAACTAAGCTCATTAAGGATAATTTGCTATAAAGGCCAGGTGCAGGTGTGTGGATGCTTTAAAGCCCTGGGGATTCTGTGAAAGAAATGTGCAAATACATTTTGCTTTACACAGATTCCATATGAAATAGGAGGCATGCAGATTTAATGTTCTAACTTATAGATGCTGTATAATTGATCTGTAGTAAGACATTGGGGGTCATTTACTAAGGGCCCGATTCGCGTTTTCCCGACGTGTTACCCGAATATTTCCGATTTGCGCCGATTGTACCTGAATTGCCCCGGGATTTTGGCGCACGCGATCGGATTGTGGCGCATCGGCGCTGGCATGCACGCGGCGGAAATCGGGGGGCGTGGCCGACCGAAAACCCGACGGATTCGGAAAAACCACCGCATTTAAGACAAAAAATGTGTTGCGAAAATTACACTTACCTTCACCAGGTATAGGCTGGTGAATTTCAGGGCATTCCAGCGCGCCTCCGGGGAACTTCAGCGCAGCAGCGCCACCTGGTGGACAGCGGAGGAACTACCTTAGTGAATCCCGGCCGGACCCGAATCCACCGCAGAGAACGCGCCGCTGGATCGCGAACGGACCGGGTAAGTAAATCTGCCCCATTGTATATATAAGGAAACCTAGCATCAGAAATCTACCTGTTGGTAGATGTGATGGTAGGTTCCTATTAACCTACTAAATCCCAGTCTATATTTAGCTAACCTTAAAATGCTTTATAAACTAAGCTAAACTTTATTTAGTTATATTTTCTGGAGAGGCTACTAGGGTGCGGAGCAAAGGCTATTCCACGCCCCAGTAGCCTTTGTGATCCCTCCCTACCTGGACGTTCAGCAGTGAACAATGGTAGCAGTACCAGGTGCGCGCCGTGTAAGCACATGTAGGGGGGGATCGCAGAGGCTACTGGGGCATGGAGTAACCATTGCTTTCACTGCCCAGAGAGGCTACTCCATGCCCCACTGAAATTTGCATATTAGCTCGATAAAATGTATCTTAGATTAGAAAGCATTACATGGTAAGCCTAAAATAGATTAGGGTCTAGTAGGGTAATAGGAACCTACCATCAGATCTACATTGAAAGGTAGATCCTTGATGGTAGGTTTCCTTTAATAGTAGCTCCCCCCATATAGTCACAACATCCAACCTTACCTCCCAAAACAAGTAAATGAAAGATTCACATAGGTTAACTGGCTCATCTGCTTATATACTACTAGTACTACCTGTGTTATTTAAAAGCATCACGTTTCCCAAAATTTACCTGTACACAACATCGATAGAGGACATTTAATGATATGAACACTGTGAAGAATCCCCAAGATTCAAAAGATGCAAAACCTTAGAAACCAAGATTATTGACACCAGTAATGCTGAACAATATAGTTCCATTGATATCCCGTATAAGGAAAGTAAAGCATGTAACAATATCATGAACCCTAAAATCATCAGTGGTGGTGGTGGTGATGGATTGGAGATACCTGAGGATTGCCTGAGGATCTGATGAAGTAGCCAGTTTCATTAACTCTTACTTCTATGTTTCCTTCCAGGTTTACCAGCCCCTACTGAAGCGCTATGCTGAATGTGAGAGCGAAGTGATACGAGCGTCCAAGATTCTGTGATGCATCATGAAATTTATATAAAGTTCACTCAAAGTTTCAGTGTCTGGAATCTTAATGGCAAGAAATACATTAGTAATAAAACTGACTCAAGATTCCTTTTCAGATTACACATTCGTGTAGGTAGAAATAGTTGTGTGCTCACTGCTGCTGAGATACTAAAGGTAAAAGCATTAGTGTTGTGTAGATAACAGATGAAACAGAGCTGTCATCAAAGGGTCGATAAATTGGATTTATTGGGACACTAACTTCAAGGAATGTCCCCATTCTTTAGTATTAGCCATAATTATCTCTTCTTGGTAGTGCCATTCCTAATGCAGGTAGCAAGAAGTATTATTGAGACCCTTAGTAATTTATTAACCCTTCTAAAAATATATCATATATTATTATAGATTGGGAAAGGACCAAGAGGGCCGAGATTACGCCTTACTTCTCCCATACAGATAAGTCATTGTCCTTATCGAGATCTTTTTTTCAACTAGAATCCACAGGTGATCACCAGCCTTAGGACGACTCTACACACGTACCATATTAAATGCAGATTTTCCAGAATTTCTCCACAATACAGTAGCAGTGGGTTTATGATCTCTGTACGGGATTCAATCTTAGAAATGCAGAGGTTGAGATCTCCCCCCTTGTTGCAGAAAATTTTGGTTTAAAAAACTATTTTAGATGGTTGGCTGTAGAATTATTATATGGGTCAGTTTCACAGCCATGTGTGAAGATCACCAAGGTGTATTTCTTCTAGGAATTGGTGGAGGTCTAGGCATATAGAACTTATGAGCCATGTCTTTGATATCTCAGAAGGTGTATCTAATGGAGAAACAATTTAATGTTTGTTTTCTATTGGTTTTTACATGAATTTTTCTGTTACAAAAATTGAGATAAATACATTTTTTAAATGGTCTTAGACTCAGTGTGTGTGATATCTACTGTTGTAGTAGTATAATAAGGGCCACTATCTGAAGTCCTGTATACGGAGAGTTATCTGAAGTATATATGGGCTTCGCTGTGTATGCGGCTTGTGACAAAGGGGGCTTATTTACAAAGGGTCCTCGGACGCACTTTCATCGCATGCGATCGGAATGTGGCGCAGTAGCGTCGGCTTTCATGCAACAGGAATTGGGGTGCGTGCCGTCGGCCGATCCGTCGGATTCAGACTGACTGCGGGTTTTAACTTTCAAATTGTGTCGCAAGATCAAGCATTTACATGCACCGGGAAGAAGAAGGTGAACTCTGTCGGACCTGAGCGGGGAAGTGACACATACAGGATATCGGGCGCACAATCTTAGTGAATTGCGGCGGAGTGCATTATCGTCGGACAATGCACTTTCTGTGAACTCCTCCAGACAGGTCAGTAAATGTGCCCCAATGTTGTGGTGGTGCTCTAACTCCAAGAAGAAAAAGTTGGCAGTCACTGCAGGTTTAACACGACTTTGTCAAACGAAACAGGAAAAGGTGTGAAGGACGACTTGTTTCGTGCTACTTAGACCATCTTGATATTTACTTTAGTTGTTCATTGTGTTTAAATTCATTCCATCTACTCTGTGATGTTGAACGGAAAACCTCTTTTAATCAATGCAAAAGAAAGAAATTATGTTTTACGAAAGTTGCGTCCTATGCAATGTGTAGTGCTAGAATGAGAGCCCTTTTACCACCCTAGACCACCAGGGATCATAGAATTAAAAGAATTTTCCAGTGCAATAAATGTACTTAAGATATATTTAATCAGCCCCCAATTGTACAAGTTCTTCCATTTAAAAAGATGAGAGAGGCTTGTAACTAACATCATAGTTAGACCTCAACTATGAGAGACCAAATGTGAAAACAAAACCAGAAAATCACATTAGTTGCAAATTATGATTAAAAATAAGTATATGGTCACCTACAAACAAGCAAGATTTCTGGCTCTCACAGACCTGTAACTTCTCCTTTAAGAGGCTCTTCTGTCCTCCACTCATTACCTGTAGTAATGGCTCCTTTTTCAACTTATTATCAATATAAAAGACCTATCCACAACCTCAAACAGTCATACACGAAACTCCACTATGGTGAAGACCTAAGAGCTGTAGGATTGTGGACCTGCACCAGGCTGGGAAGACTGAATCTTCAATAGACGAGCAGCTTGGTGTGAAAGAATAAACTGTGGGAACAGTAGAAAATGAAATACATACAAGACCCCTAATAATCTCCCTCGATCAGAGGCTCCTTGCAAGATCTCACACCGTGGGGTCAAAATGATCACAAGAACAGTAAGCAAAAATTCCAGAACCACACGGAGGTCCGAATGAATGACCTGCATAAAGCTGGGACCAACATAAGGCTATCGTTAGTAACACACAACACACCATGAGGGACTCAAATCCACCAGTGCCAGGTGTTTCCCCCTGCTTAAGTGTCCCTCTGCTTAAGCCCTGTCTGCAGTTTTCTAGAGAGCATTTGGATGTTCCTAAAAAGTATTGGAAGAATATCATATAGTCAGATGAAACCAAAGGTAGAAAAGCATCTTGTCATGTTTGGAGTAGAGTGAATGCTGAGTTGCATCAAAAGAACACCATATCTACTGTGACACCATGGGGGTGGCAACATCATGCTTTGGTGCTGTTTCCCTGCAGAGGGACCAGAATGATCAATTTGTGTACATAAAAGAATTAATGGGGCCATGTATCGTGAGATTTTGAGTGCAAACCTCCTTCCATCAGCAAGAGCATTGAAGATGAAATGTGTCTAGGACTTTGAGAATGACAATGATCCCAAGTACACCACCAGGGCAACCAAGGAGTGGCTTCGTAAGAAGCATTTCAAGGTCCTGGAGGGGCCTACTAGTCTCCAGCTCTCAACCCCATGGAAAACCTTTGGAGGGAGTTGAAAGTCTGTGGTACCCTGTGACAGCCCTATAACATCACTGCTCTAGAGGAGATTTGCATGGAGGAATGGGCCAAAATACCAGCATCTGTGTGTACCAACGTTGTGAAGACCTACAGAAAACGTTTGATCTCTGTTATTGCCAACAAAGGATATATAACATATATAATATATAAGTATTGAAATTGTTATTGGCTAAATACTTAATTCCTACCATAATTTGCAAATACATTCTTTAAAAATTAGACAATTTAATTTTCTGGATTTGTCTTCTTCTTTTGTCTTTCATAGTTGAGGTCTACCTATGATGTCAACTACACGACTCTCTCATTTTTTCAGTGGGAGAACTTGGACAATTGTTGGCTGACTAAATAATTTTCTTCCCCACTGTGCAGGTGATCTCCAACTAAAGGACACCCGTCTTATAGATGACTCCTAGTTACAGATGGTCCTATGTGACCTCTGGTGACGCTTCCTGGATGCTTACTTTAATTTATCCAGGCTGTAATGATAAGCTGTAAGGTGTCTGCAATAAAGCTTTATTGTTAATCCTTGTTCCCATGACAACTCATTATTTTAAAAATCACATTAAATTATCATAAAAAATTTGGTGTGATTTATGCTTACAAAACATACAGTACTTACAAATTCAATAATGCATACAGATTCAAGTTAAAAACAAACCAAATCAAGCTATCTTGTAAGTAGCCAGAGGACTGCCCGGTACAATGATAAGGCTCTGCTTTGGTCCACTAATAAAGTTTACTCACTCTTTCCGTGATTCCATCACTGTTCTGGTCCAGACTCTACCCAGAACCTACTCTGGGAATCTGTCACCACATTTTTCAGAAATAAAGCTACTGACAGGTTTCCATAGAGACCTATTAACTAAACTCCACCCTTCTTTTAGCTAAAATTTGTCCCCTCTCATCTAGCATCAGAAGGGGCATGCCCAGCTCTTCCTGCCCCACCTATCTACTCCTCGCCAGAGTGATGTCATCTAAGGTCTCTTACCCAGTAACATTAACATATGTATCGTGTATGTATCTGATCACATGAAATCACATCATGCCGCTATTGACTTCTACTCCTCCCCATCTTCCACAGAGGCTGCTGTGATTGCATGTGATCGGAAACATACATGAGGTAGATGTAATGTTACTGGGTAAAGCAAATGTTATTGGGTAAAGGAACTTAGATGACATCATCTTGGTCACATGACACAAAGTGCTTAATGATGTAACAGAGCTTTTTCTCAATGTTCCAGCAACACAGGGAGTCAAACATTTAATACGTTTTTTTTCTATCACAGATAATAAGTAAACATAGCTATATTATTGGACTCATCTTGGATGAGTTCAATGTAAGTTTACAAACTGATTTTTTAACATTGCAGATGTGGTCCTTTTTCCCAATATGTCTGGATATATAAATTTTATAATGCTTTAATGGACTTTTCGTCCCCTAGCATACCCGGATATCTTACATGAATGAAAATAGGCAGCTGAGAAAAGTTTACTAACGACATTCAATATTTCAGAAATAGACACAGAAATTCTCTTGTGAACTTAACATTAAACCTGGGAAAATCCTGCATATATTTTAGGAAGTAAACAGCTTGGGGATGTAGTGTAGCTAATAACATCTGATTTCCAATAAGTTTGTGTTGGCCTAAGGGTGTAGATTCCTTATGATGTTATCAGCATAGCAATCAATCAGACAAAAGGCCAGGTCACTTAGAATGGCAGAGCTGTGTGACATGTGCAGAGGTGGTTTATTACCGTCTTATCCGGCTAATATAAAGCGGCAAAAAGAAAAAAAATGAAAGCCAAAGAATAGTAAAGGACCGGGCAAGGTTTATTGATTCAAGATATAACTGTGTTCATGCCAAGTTGTGTGCACCAAATTAATGACATTGATTATCTAGTGACAAGGGCATGTGTCGAGGAGTGTGATATATAGGGAAGCAAGTGAAGAGTCTTACTGTTCCATAGGTAACGCGGGTCTTTGGAACAGAGGCCCAGGACCACTGGGAACATTCTCTACCTATCATGCAATACATACCCTAAAAATAATGAGGGTTTATACAGAAGTTAATTGCCATAACAAACAACAAATTTTACACTAATATACAGTGTATATACACTCACCGGCCACTTTATTAGGTACACCTGTCCAACTGCTCGTTAACACTTAATTTCTAATCAGCCAATCACATGGCGGCAACTCAGTGCATTTAGGCATGTAGACATGGTCAAGACAATCTCCTGCAGTTCAAACCGAGCATCAGTATGGGGAAGAAAGGTGATTTGAGGCCTTTGAACATGGCATGGTTGTTGGTGCCAGAAGGGCTGGTCTGAGTATTTCAGAAACTGCTGATCTACTGGGATTTTCACGCACAACCATCCCTAGGGTTTACAGAGAATGGTCCGAAAAAGAAAAAACATCCAGTCAGAGGAGAATGGGCAGACTGGTTCGAGCTGATAGAAAGGCAACAGTGACTCAAATCGCCACCCATTACAACCAAGGTAGGCAGAGGAGCATCTCTGAACGCACAGTACGTCGAACTTTGAGGCAGATGGGCTACAGCAGCAGAAAATCACACCGGGTGCCACTCCTTTCAGCTAAGAACAGGACAGTAGACAGTAGAAGATTGGAAAAATGTTGCCTGGTCTGATGAGTCTCGATTTCTGCTGCGACATTCGGATGGTAGGGTCAGAATTTGGCGTCAACAACATGAAAGCATGGATCCATCCTGCCTTGTATCAATGGTTCAGGCTGGTGGTGGTGGTGTCATGGTGTGGCGAATATTTTCTTGGCACTCTTTGGGCCCCTTGGTACCAATTGAGCATTGTTGCAACGCCACAGCCTACCTGAGTATTGTTGCTGACCATGTCCATCCCTTTATGACCACAATGTACCCAACATCTGATGGCTACTTTCAGCAGGATAATGCGCCATGTCATAAAGCTGGAGATTCACATCATGGATGTGCAGCCGACAAATCTGCGGCAACTGTGTGATGCCATCATGTCAATATGGACCAAAATCTCTGAGGAATGCTTCCAGCACCTTGTTGAATCTATGCCACGAAGAATTGAAGCAGTTCTGAAGACAAAAGGGGGTCCAACCCGTTACTAGCATGGTGTACCTAATAAAGTGGCCGGTGAGTGTATGTGTATGTGTGTATATATATATATATATATATATATATATATATATATATATATATATATATATATATATATATACACACACACACACAAGTAAAAAGTCCAAGCAGCACAAACATACAACCTTGCACCCACCATCTTGGATTTAAGAGACGGGGTTTGGGTCCTCCAAAAATATATGCAGGAAAAAACAGCACTCCCAGAGGCAGTGGTAGAAAAAAGTGGATCCTTTTATTCCCTCAAATGCGACATTTCGGCTCTGTAAGAGCCTCTTTCAAGCTTTTTTGCCGGAAGATAGACTTCCCTTTTCCCCTAAACTAGGTCCACCATGCATCACATCTTCACACACTGCGCCCCTTCAGATACCACAGTTACTTACATAATAGTATACCATGAATAACAAAACTGTGCTCCTAAAAAATATATACCCTTCACTACAAAATCGATCATGCCTTGGTCCTATATGTATTTTAATGAATTAGGTAGTACTGTGTATATTCATATTAATTTAGTGGTGGTTATGCAGCAATGAATGAATATGGGGCATTGTATATAAATAATCAGTTAGAGATATGTAGGATTTCATTATTACATGCGCAGTGTAGCTTGTTGTCATCAACATCAAGCATGGGTGAACTATGGACAATTGCTCATAGATCGTGACCATGTTAACATTCTTTGTTATCCAAGACCTCCTCTCTTCTAAAATGAACTTTTAAAATCATGTTAATAAGCCAGAAGGGCTCTGGGGGCACTACCAGAGCCCCTCCGTAGCTTCACAGGCTGTTATATTTTGCAGGGGCACTTTCCCCTTCCCATTTTGTGCTAAAACTCTTTGCCTCTGTGAGATTGCATCAGGCAGAGAGAGAAGGGAAGTGATAAGTAGCAGGAGGGATGATGAGACTTTCTCCTGCACAGTGCAACAGTCTGTGAAGCTAGAACCTGCTTCATAATGCTTTAATTTGAAGGTAGATTTTCTTGTAAGAGGCAAATACAATTATTGCACGCAGTTAATTGAGCCCAGAACTAAGCCCCTGATATGAGCACCACTGGTACTGCCTTAATGGTGGTCACAGCAGTCTGATAATAACCTCAGATGCCTGGTGGTGTATACTCAGCTTTTATGCCTTTAATATGAATCCTTAGATTGATTCTTTTTTTTCTTGTAAAATTTCCTTTAATCTAAGTCATTAAATTATAGAGTTAAACTGAACATTTTACAAAGCTTCGTTTTATTTTTCTAGAAATTGAAAATATCTGACATTTAATAACTTCTGCCCCATCTTTTAAATTGTGGATACTTTGCCTTTTACCCAGGATTACTTATTGATCGTGGCAGTGGAATTCCAGCTGTACTATCATCTTCATGAACTTTCTTACATTTTCTAACATTATTTCTTACTTCTCAAAGTGACGGAGCCTTGTGGGATTGTTATAAATGATCAATGTCTGCTCTCGGGCTCAGACATATCACATTGGCAAGGTCTTTGTTCTATTTCAAGACTTTTGCTTTAAAAAAGAGCCAGGGATAATTCAGAGGAAGATAATAATTATAAAAAGCAAAGAACATGTTGGGTGAACTCTTCAGTAACTCTGTCAAGACAACTTACGGAAATATTTAAACATCTTCTTTCAAGGTACGCTCGGAGTCCAAATCAACCTGACATCTTGCGATTCCCTTTGAAATTCTAAAATGAATTCGGTTTTGTTAAGACAGGTAGGTGGATAAGTGGAATTAGAAACGACACATTCTCCAAGGATGGCAGTGGAGATTGGTTAAGATCTGGGATGAGATTCAGACTAACATCCTTTGGTAATAAAGATTGATGTCAATAGAATCCTCTCTGGTAGCTAAAAAAATCATCAGTAATAACTCATCACTAATACTACCATATCTAACCAGCCATATAAAAGAAATATGTACTCACTGAGCACCGTAATATCTCAAGGTCAAAGCAACCCATAGACTATGCAAATTCACAAAAAAAACGCAGACATCTGTAGATGAAGGCTAGACACCAAAACAACAATCAACTTCAGTACAGTTCTATATGATTGATCAGATCCCATAGGGTTCAAATATCCTAGAGGGTCTGAAAAAAACAGCAAAAATGTTTGATTTTAAAATAAAAATGAGAAATCTTAAATCACCCTCCTTTCCCTGGAATGCTTAAACAAATAAATAAAATCATAACCACATTGAGGGAATCTTAATTGGAGTCTTTCAGTATATCTGGCATGTATTATGCTGGTGGGGGAAAAGTAAAACCTACCGTATACACTCAAGTATAAGACAAGTTTTTCAACCCAAAAAATGGATATATAATACAGAAGGAAGCACGGTGAGAACATACAAAAGCTGAATCTCTCAAAGGAGGCAAAGGTACAAATACATGTGCATGCAGAGAATTCTAATGGAACAGATTTCTTGAAAAGTGGCCAACCCCTTTAAGCATTTAGCCAAGTGAGTTACTAGTTGTGGGTGTTCCCCTGAACACTCTTATCCTGTCCAATTAATGCAGCCAGCCTGTGCAGTGACACGCCCCCAGTGGGTGTTACCAATTCAAGAAAGAATTTTTAAAAAAAATGCACAAATAAGATGTTCCAAATTTTATGTAATAGGAAATACAAGTATTTATAAAAACAGAGGTGTCAGGAGAGGTGACGGGTCCTCTTTAAAAGCTGACATCTAAGGTTTTGTCTTTTATTGTTTAGCACAAATGAATTGCAACTTGTCTTGAAGTAAATATTGTTTAATACAGATAATTTTAACCTTATTTGCACTTGGAATTTGTTTGTGAAGCCATCTGTTCCGTGCACAATGTTTTTCTCTCATTAGACTGTATATCTATGGATATCAAGCTAATATTATTATTGTAAAATGTTTTCAGCGGATTAATTATATAATGTGCTAATGATATGGTTTTAAGGTTTTTTTTTTTTCCAAAAGTTATATATTCATTTAAGAATAAATTGGATTTTATTGTTTACTAATAGAACATAAGGTGACTTAAAGATAACCTGTAACATAATCTTACCTCCTTGATGAGCTGATATATACAATATACAATCATTTCCAAAAACTACTATTTCTCAGGAAACAATATGATAAAGAGTTACAAAAACAATCCTTTCCCAACAGCAAGCCACAAAATGCTAATAGCAGTGTTCTTATATGAGGAATAATGCTATTTTTGGGTGCTACATGTCATTTTCCTCTTTGCTACTTCGGTCTGTAAAGTAATTTGCAATCCTCTCTGTGCTGCTGGAAGGAGACCTAGCTGCTGTGACTTTTACCTATCTCCACTCTGACACTTCAATGGGCTTCTTTATTTCTTTCTAGCAAGATAGGCTTCAAGAGGGATTCCAGAGAAAGAAAGAATAATTTTAAGGGGAACCTGTCACCAGCTCTTACCCCACAAAACTAAAAGTTCCCTCAGGTAGGTCATGATCTATGATCTATTCTTCTTAGAATTATTCCTGTTATGTTACATCTCACAGACCATGAAAATTCCAGGTACACAAGTTATAAATAGAAAATGTGAAACGCGATCTTTTTTGCGGCAGTTTACAGAAAATGTAACGTTTCGGCTTAAGTATCGGCCTTTGTCATGGTGTCATGGAGAAGATAGAAGCGTCGGATGCTTGATGTATCAACACGTCAGTAATAATTAACGCAATACATTGGCACAGACGCGCATTATTACTGACACACCACTCAGATGTCCCTATTTTAAGGTCTATAGTACCTAAAACCATATTCTCTAACATGAAACATTTGTGTCAACGTCATAATTAGTTTGTGGTGTGCAACTTAGGAGGCACTAATTTAATCTCTCTTCCTTTTATGTACTTCTGTTTGAGAACATGGGTTTTACTTGCTATGCTTACCTTTGGTACGTCGGGGGTTTTACTTGCTATGCTTACCTTTGGTAGATCGGTTACATCAGTTAAACCAAGGTGATTGACACGCTTCACACTCCTTCCTGTATGGTTTGGATCTATGAGCTGGGGCTGAGGCCAAGGCAGGGTCTTTGAGATTACATATTAGTCCTGCCCACCCTTTCCTAGGCTTGCAGTTTTGGAAGTTTTTGTAATACCTCCTCACCTTCCTTCCGATTTGTATCTTTGATTTCTGGTATTCTGACTTTAGCCCATTTTCCTGACTAGTCTCTTGTCTAGTGTACTGTGTTTGTCCTGTCTGTTATGGATCTGGTGATTCTTCTTATCTTCTTATTGTCTTCTCTATGTTTTGCACTTTGGCACAGGGAGGAACTGTCGACCAGTTGTCTCTTACTTCTTAGGCTATGTGAGGCAATCAGATAGGACCTATTGGTTGGTGCAATATCAAGGCTCACTGTTCTGTCATTACATAACCATATTAAAGATAAGAATTTCTTCTCTTACTCTTCTCAGCTAATTTGCATATGAATTTTTGCATAGTGAGTTTTACCTATAGGTTAAAGGACAAGATTTTGCTTAAAAGAGGGAATTCTAGAAAGAACATTTCATACTCTACTGGAGCGGCTGGTAGTTTAATGTGGTAAAAGCTGATGACAGTGACCCATTCAAAAGGGAAGGGGTCATAAGAATATCATAGTGAGTGAAGACAGAAGCACGTTGTTTCCCATAGAGGGCAAAGAGATTTTAATAATAATTCTTTATTTATATAGCGTACAAAGATTACGAAGCGTTGCACAGAGCTTGCCAAATCGGTCAACTTCTTGATTTCATCTTTTTCTTTCTGTCTTTTCAAGCCATAATTGTATATAATTGTATATTTTTCTTAGTGCTGCAGGGTTTAAGAGAAAATATAACTTCAGCATTTCGCCATGGCTTCTGTTACATGCCAGGCTCTGCCCCCCTCAGGCTTATTTTCCACGATTGACAGCTTCTATTTGTGTGAAGATAACATGGACACACTTAAAGTTACGATAAATATTTCTGATTATGATCATCAGACCTGTGACATCATACTGCCTGTGGTTAGGTCGGCCCAATCCTGATGACAGGTCCTCTTTCATGTCCCCATCTCTTACAATATCTGATTGCAAAATTAAATTCCCCCCTCCACAAAAGAACAATCACGGACGTTATTTCGTCGAGATTATTCTTAACCTTATTTGCCCTTGAGATTTTTTGTAGACTGGCCATCTGTTCAATGGAACATATGCACAATAATCACAAGCCAGTTCTTCTTACTAAGCAGAGTATCTCGAGTCAGAGTATCTCAGAAATAGCATATAAATTGCTCAGTGAATGCCGGTCGGAGCTGTCACTTATTTCCTCTGCAGGACGGATGGCTTTTTATTTCATTACTCTGCAGTTCATTGAGGGGCTTTTTGAATCGATACTTATTGCAGCCTGTATAGTTTCATATTTGTCACACCTACACAACAAATTAGGTGGAGTAACACTTCTGTACTCTGTATTTAGGATATTAGACGCTTCATGGAATATCTGAACAAACAGATATATATCCAGATAGTACCCAGAGATATTCTAGTATCCTATAGAAGGAATGGAGGTTGGAGAAAATATTTCTTTGTGCAGAGTGGATGAAATAAGCTGTGACTTCATCTGTTGTCAGTAGTGATGTAATGATGGGTCAGTGTTATCTATATAGAGGTCATTGTACAGGGATTGGGAGGAGATAAGCTGTGACATCATCTATTGTCAGTAGTGATGTAATGATGAGTCAGTGTTATCTATATAGAGGTCATTGTACAGGGAGGAGGAGGAGATAAGCTGTGACATCATCTATTGTCAGTAGTGATGTAATGATGGGTCAGTGTTATCTATATAGAGGTCATTGTACAGGGAGGGGGAGGAGATAAGCTGTGACATCATCTGTTGTTATTAGTGATGTAATGATGGGTCAGTGTTATCTATATAGAAGAGGTCATTGTACAGGGAGGGGGAGGAGATAAGCTGTGAAATCATCTATTGTCAGTAGTGATGTTAACCCCTTAGCGCTCCGCGCCGTAGCTGTACTGCGCAGCTTCCCACTATTGGCGCTCAGCGCAGTACAGCTACTGCGCGAGCGCATACTATTTTAGAATTGTCACCACGTCGCGAGACGTGGTGACATCGGGCTGAAATTTGGGTGACAGAGGCAGGAGGAGTTCCTGTCTCCGTCACCCGACCAATCAAACCCGACTGGCCAATTACAGCGATTTTAGGCTAAAAAACGTGCTTTTAGCACTTTCCTCTTCCTCCAGCGGCACCATTTTGGTTTGGTATCGCTGGAGAGAGGAAAGAGCGTTACTGTGTGCACCAAAATACACTTTTACACTATAAATAGTGTTCTGATCCTTATCTGATCCCTATTGTTCCCTACAAATTGCCATCCTATCTGTTTTTTCCTGTGTCCTGTGTGTTCCCTGTGTGATCGCCTTGTGTGATCCCACGTGTCTTCCGTTTTTCCCTGTCTGTCCCTTCTGAACCCAAACGCACTTTTCAGTGCGCTGTGTTAGCGTTGTTCTGCACTGGACGCACTTTTCAGTGCGCCGTGTGAATAGCGCTGCACAGAATCTTTAGCAATCTTAGCGGTAGTTAGTTTGTCTTAGGGCAAGCTAGGTGCATTTGTAGCGCCTTTTTGCGCGGTGCACATAGGTTTTTTTTCGGTGCCTGGTAATATTTTTTTCCAGAACGCCGTAGGTGTACCCGTACATAGCTACTTTTTGTGTGTGCCATCTGTGCGGCTGGTCCGTGTGGCTTGGTGTGCATTATCTTTTTTTTTTGTGTGCTATCTGTGCGGCTTGTCCGTGTAGTTTAGTGCGCATTATTTTTTGTGTGTGCCATCTGTGCGGCTTGTCCGTGTAGTTTGGTGTGCATTACCTTTTTTTTTGTGTGCTATCTGTGCGGCTTGTCCGTGTAGTTTAGTGCGCATTATTTTTTTTGTGTGCTATCTGTGCGGCTTGTCCGTGTAGTTTAGTGCACATTATTTTTTTGTGTGTGCCATCTGTGCGGCTTGTCCGTGTAGTTTGGTGCGCATTATCTTTTTTTTTTTGTGTGCTATCTGTGCGGCTTGTCCGTGTAGTTTAGTGCACATTATTTTTTGTGTGTGCCATCTGTGCGGCTTGTCCGTGTAGTTTGGTGTGCATTATATTTTTTTTTTGTGTGCCTGCTAGACGGTTTATCCGTGTAGTTTGGTGCACATTATCTAATTTTTCTTGTTCTCTATTTTTTTTTGTGTGCAATGTCTCAGAAGACGTACACCGTGTTGGAGGCATATAACATGCTTGCCTCTGACACCGAGTCAGCTAGTGGGGATGATGGTCCCTTTTACCTATCATCATCCTCCTGCTCATCTTCCAGTGACCTGGAAGGACCCCCAAGAAGGCGCCGTAGGGTTCCAGGGACTTCTGCAGGAGAAGTGCCTGGGACTTCTGCAGGAGAAGTGCCTGGGACTTCTGCAGGAGAAGTGCCTGGGACTTCTGCAGGAGAAGTGCCTGGGACTTCTGCAGGAGAAGTGCCTGGGACTTCTGCAGGAGAAGTGCCTGGGACTTCTGCAGGAGAAGCGTCTGGGGCTTCCACTGACCCCACATGGGTAGCCCCAGATAATTATACCCCTCAGGTCCCTGACTTTTTGGGCCATCCTGGCATTAACTTTGACACGACAGGGCTCAGAGCTGTAGACTTTTTTAAGTTTTTTTTTGATGAGGAGCTGCTAAATATTATTATATTTCAGACAAATCTCTACGCTGCACAACATATTGCCCAAAACCCCACGTCCTTTTATGCACAACCCTACAGGTGGACCCCTGTCACTGCAGCAGAGATGTACAAGTATTGGGGCATAATACTCCTTATGGGGATAGTAAAGAAGCCTTCAATCAGGGACTACTGGAGCACAGATATACTGTACCACACCCCCATGTTCCGCATGGCAATGAGCAGGATGCGCTTTGAAGCCATCCATAAGTTTTTGCACTACACTGACAACACACAGTGCCCACCCAGAGGTGACCCCAGTTATGATCGGTTATTTAAGGTCAGGCCCATATTAGATCATTTTAGTGCCAAGTTTGCCCAGGCATATACTCCCGCCAAACATGTGAGCATAGACGAGTCCCTGGTACAATTCAAAGGGAGACTTCAATTCCGCCAGTACCTGCCCAATAAGAGGGCAAGATATGGTGTGAAAATGTATAAGCTGTGCGAAAGTTCATCAGGGTACACATACAAGTTCAGGGTATATGAAGGGAAGGACTCCTCTATAGTGCCCCCAGAATGCCCCCCCTTCCTGGGTGTTACAGGGAAGATAGTGTGGGATTTAGTGCACCCACTGCTGGACCAGGGCTACCACCTCTACCTGGACAATTTCTACACCAGCACCACCCTGTTCAAGTGCCTCACTTCCAGAAATACTGCGGCATGCGGCACTGTACGCAGAAATCAGAGAGGTCTCCCTAAGTCGCTGCTTGGGCAAAAACTTAAAAGGCACGAAAGCAGGGCACTATGCAGCGACTCTGTATTGTGTGTTAAGTACAAGGACAAGAGAGAGGTCCTTGTATTAACCACAATACATGAGCACACCACCACCCCTGTCCCAGTACGAGGTGCCAGTGCAGAAACCCCCAAGCCAGACTGTATTTTAGATTATAATAAATACATGGGAGGGGTGGACTTGTCTGACCAGGTGCTTCAGCCGTACAATGCCATGCGGAAGTCGAGGGTGTGGTACAAGAAGCTGGCCGTGCACATCATGCAGATGGCATTGTATAATGCTTATGTGCTGCATCGCCGGCCAGAGGGGAACTTTCCTGGAATTTCAAGAGATGGTAATAAAGTACTTTCTTTTTGGAGACCAGGAAGGGGGGAGTGCTAGCACATCTGGAAGTGAGGCCACATCACGTATTGTACCAGGGCAGCACTTTCCAGGAGTAGTTCCCCAAACAGCCAGCAAGGGAAGGTCACAAAAGAGGTGCAGGGTGTGCTCCAAAAATGGCATTCGGAAGGACACCATTCATCACTGTGAGACATGCCCAGAAAAACCAGGGTTATGTATGAAAGATTGCTTCCGAATTTATCATACATCCCTGGATTTTTAGAGTACCCTGTTGTTACCCTGACGCACAGCTTATACATCATGCCGCACCTTCCCTTCTAAGCCCTGCCATGTGCCCAGCCTCTAGATTACTGTCCCGTATGCTTTACCCGGGAAAACATGCATCATGATTTTTAGGGTGTTTGTCTCCCATGGCAGCAGCTGGGCACAAAATGACATAATAGATATTTTTTACTATGCACTATCCATTTTGCACTTTTTCAGGGGTCCACCTGTGGGGTTAAAATGCTAACTATACCCCTAGATTAATTCATGGAGGGGTGTAGTTTCCAAAATAGGGTCAGTTCTTAGGGGTTTCTACTGTACTGGCCCCTATTGGCATCTACAAATCTTTCATGATGCCAAAAAGAAAAAAAAAAGTACAATGTCTGTGCTCCAACAAGTTATTCCCTTTTGAGCCCTGCCGTGTCACCATCCTACAGATTATTGCCTCCTATGGGGTATTGCCCTAACCGGGGTAACCCGCAGAATGATTTTTGATGTGTTTTTCCCCAGTGGCATGAGTTGGGCAAAATACTTTTGTCACTTCAATGGCATATTTGATAAATTGCAATACAACTGTTTCTCTGCACTACTCACTTTGTATTACATTTGAGCCAGCACCTTAGGGGTTAAAATACTCATACAAGCCTACATACATTCTTTGAGGGGTGCCCTTTCCAAAATGGGTTCACTACTTGGGCTTTCTATTGTACTGGTACCTCGGGGGTACACCCCATTACCAATCTAGTGAAAACGAAGCTTGAAAACCTAAATTGTGCTTCTTTCTTCCTGACCCCTGCCGTGTGCCCAGCCTGTAAATTATTGGCACATGTGTGGTATTGCCGTACTCAGGACAACCCCCAGAATGATTTTTGGGGTGTTTGTCTAAAGTGGCATGGGTTGGGCACAGTATATGAGGCACAAAAATGACTTTTTTGAGATAAAAACACAATTTTTACTCTGCACCATTTACTTTGCATTCAATTTTGACCAGCGTGTTGGGGGTTAAAATGATCATACAAGCCTACATACATTCTTTGAGGGGTGCCCTTTCCAAAATGGGTTCACTACTTGGGAGTTTCTATTGTACTGGTACCTCGGGGGTACCCCCCATTACCAATCTAGTGAAAACGAAGCTTGAAAACCTAAATTGTGCTTCTTTCTTCCTGACCCCTGCCGTGTGCCCAGCCTGTAAATTATTGGCACATGTGTGGTATTGCCGTACTCAGGACAACCCCCAGAATGATTTTTGGGGTGTTTGTCTAAAGTGGCATGGGTTGGGCACAGTATATGAGGCACAAAAATGACTTTTTTGAGATAAAAACACAATTTTTACTCTGCACCATTTACTTTGCATTCAATTTTGACCAGCGTGTTGGGGGTTAAAATGATCATACAAGCCTACATACATTCTTTGAGGGGTGCCCTTTCCAAAATGGGTTCACTACTTGGGAGTTTCTATTGTACTGGTACCTCGGGGGTACCCCCCATTACCAATCTAGTGAAAACGAAGCTTGAAAACCTAAATTGTGCTTCTTTCTTCCTGACCCCTGCCGTGTGCCCAGCCTGTAAATTATTGGCACATGTGTGGTATTGCCGTACTCAGGACAACCCCCAGAATGATTTTTGGGGTGTTTGTCTAAAGTGGCATGGGTTGGGCACAGTATATGAGGCACAAAAATGACTTTTTTGAGATAAAAACACAATTTTTACTCTGCACCATTTACTTTGCATTCAATTTTGACCAGCGTGTTGGGGGTTAAAATGATCATACAAGCCTACATACATTCTTTGAGGGGTGCCCTTTCCAAAATGGGTTCACTACTTGGGAGTTTCTATTGTACTGGTACCTCGGGGGTACCCCCCATTACCAATCTAGTGAAAACGAAGCTTGAAAACCTAAATTGTGCTTCTTTCTTCCTGACCCCTGCCGTGTGCCCAGCCTGTAAATTATTGGCACATGTGTGGTATTTCCGTACTCAGGACAACCCCCAGAATGATTTTTGGGGTGTTTGTCTAAAGTGGCATGGGTTGGGCACAGTATATGAGGCACAAAAATGACTTTTTTGAGATAAAAACACAATTTTTACTCTGCACCATTTACTTTGCATTCAATTTTGACCAGCGTGTTGGGGGTTAAAATGATCATACAAGCCTACATACATTCTTTGAGGGGTGCCCTTTCCATAATGGGTTCACTACTTGGGAGTTTCTATTGTACTGGTACCTCGGGGGTACCCCCCATTAACAATCTAGTGAAAACGAAGCTTGAAAACCTAAATTGTGCTTCTTTCTTCCTGACCCCTGCCGTGTGCCCAGCCTGTAAATTATTGGCACATGTGTGGTATTGCCGTACTCAGGACAACCCCCAGAATGATTTTTGGGGTGTTTGTCTAAAGTGGCATGGGTTGGGCACAGTATATGAGGCACAAAAATGACTTTTTTGAGATAAAAACACAATTTTTACTCTGCACCATTTACTTTGCATTCAATTTTGACCAGCGTGTCGGGGGTTAAAATGCTCACCACAACCACCGATAAATTCTTTGAGGGGTCTAGTTTCCGTAATGGTATCATTTATTGGGGGTTTCTATTGCACTGGCACCTCACGGGCCCTGCCAACATGACATGGCACTCCAAATCCAAACATGTGAAAACGGAGCTGGAAAATCAAAATTTCACTCCTTCCGTTCTCATCCCTTCTGTGCGCCCAGTCTGTAAATTATTGCCACATGTGTGGTATTGCTGTACTCGGGACAACCCGCAGAATGATTTTTGGGGTGTTTGTCTAAAGTGGCATGGGTTGGGCACAGTATATGAGGCACTAAAATGACATTTTTGAGATAAAAACACAATTTTTACTCTGCACCATTTACTTTGCATTCAATTTTGACCAGCGTGTCGGGGGTTAAAATGCTCACCACAACCACCGATAAATTCTTTGAGGGGTCTAGTTTCCGAAATGGTGACATTTTGGGGGGTTTTCTATTGTACTTTTACTTCAGGGGCTCTTCAATTACACTGTGGCACCACAAAATATTTGCAGCCAAATTGGCCTTCCAAATTTCCGGTATCGCTAACTCTGTTCTGGACATCGATGTGCGGGGAAACAGCAGCTGACATCCACATGTCTGGTATTGCCGTACTCGGAAGAAGCAGGGCAAGAAATTAGGAATATATTTTTACCTCAAATTCCTTCTGAATGTATCCGTTTTAGGGCTAAATTGGAAAGATTGAAATCAAAAATTGAAATTTCAAAATTTCCACTCCATTTTCATATGCTTCCGGAAAAATAATTAAAGGGTTAACAGACTTCTTAAATGCTGATTTGAATAGGTTGAGATGTTAGGTTCATAAAATGGTGTTACTTGTGGGGGTATATAGTACATAAGCCTTTATACGGCACTTCCAAACTGAATTGATCACCAAAAAGTTCGCATTTTTCAAATTTCAAGAAAATCTGAGAAGTTGCTACTAAAACTTCAAACCTTCTCACATCCATAAAAATAATGGAAACGTAAAACAAATAATGGATATAAAAAGAAGACCAATGGCAAAAGGTTTCTATCAAAAAAAATTTGTGGTATCACTTTTTGTCTAAAAATTATAACATTTGAAACTTTGAAAATAGTCATTTTTTTCAAATTTTTCCTAAATTTTGGAATTTTTACCCCCCAAAAAAGGAACGGATCACCGAAATGACACTACTAACATAAACTACAATGTCTCACGAGAAAACAATCTCAAAATCACAGAGATATCCTAAAGCGTTGAAAAGTTATTACCACAGGAAGAGACACTGGTCAAATTTCCAAAAAAAGTTGCGAGCCTTAACCTGCAAACAGGCTGCGTCCTTAAGGGGTTAATGATGGGTCAGTGTTATCTATATAGAGGTAATTGTACAGGGAGGGGGAGGAGATAAGCTGTGACATCATCTATTGTCAGTAGTGATGTAATGATGGGTCAGTGTTATCTATATAGAGGTCATTGTACAAGGAGGGGGAGGAGATAAGCTGTGACATCATCTATTGTCAGTAGTGATGTAATGATGGGTCAGTGTTATCTATATAGAGGTCATTGTACAGGGAGGGGAGGAGATAAGCTGTGACATCATCTATTGTCAGTAGTGATGTAATGATGGGTCAGTGTTATCTATATAGAGGTCATTGTACAGGGAGGGGGAGGAGATAAACTGTGACATCTATTGTCAGTAGTGATGTAATTATGGGTCAGTGTTATCTATATAGAGGACATTGTACAGGGAGGGGGAGGAGATGAGCTGTGAAATCATCTATTGTCAGTAGTGATGTAATGATGGGTCAGTGTTATCTATATAGAGGTCATTGTATAGGAAGGGGGAGGAGATAAGCTGTGACATCATCTATTGTCAGTAGTGATGTAATGATGGGTCAGTGTTATCTAAATAGAGGTCATTGTACAGGGAGGGGGAGGAGATAAGCTGTGACATCATCTATTGTCAGTAGTGATGTAATGATGGGTCAGTGTTACCTATATAGAGGTCTTTGTACAGGGAGGGGGTGAGTTAAGATCCAAATTGCTATTTTTTTCATATACTTCACTTTATTATCATGTGCTTCAAGAGGAGGTAGACAAATTCAGGAAGTTTTTTTTAGAAAGTCACACATTTGGGTGCAAATTCGTAAATAAACTCCAGTCATTTACACCCCACTTGCTAAAACAAAGCCACATTTATTAAAGGGGTTATGCCATGAAACAATTGACTACAAAAAGCTGTCAAAGAGGTTAAAATATTTCAAAAATCTATTTGTAATGGTTACCTGTAGAGATGAGCGAACACTAAAATGCTCGGGTACTCGTTATTCGAGACGAACTTTTCCCGATGCTCGAGTGCTCGTCTCGAATAACGAACCCCATTGAAGTCAATGGGAGACTCGAGCATTTTTCAAGGGGACCAAGGCTCTGCACAGGGAAGCTTGGCCAAACACCTGGGAACCTCAGAAAAGGATGGAAACACCACGGAAATGGACAGGAAACAGCAGGGGCAGCATGCATGGATGCCTCTGAGGCTGCTTAATCGCACCATTATGCCGAAATTATGGGCAACAGCATGGCCATGACAGAGTGACAGAATGAAGCTAGATAGCATGTAAAACATCCAATAATTGACCCTGACACTATAGGGGACGGCATGCAGAGGCAGAGGCAGCGGCAGCAGGCTAGAGAGTGGCATGGCGACATACCCTAATTGGACTCAGGCTTCAAACCAATGGGTGTCAGAGAGGAACCAAAGGAGGTGAGCAAGAAGCGCTCAAATAATATCGGTACATGATAAAAGTTTGCCAGTATATTTTGTGGATTACACAGCAGGGTGGCGACAAAGTTAACAACTTTGATGTGGAATGCCCTGTAATAGCTCTTGGGCGGTGTGCCTTTTATCGCCTAGGCTCAGCAGTTTCAGCACCGCCTGCTGTCGCTTAGCGACGGCACTGCTGCTGTGCCTAGAGCTACCGACTGATGGCGCCATGCCCACGGATGGTAATTCGGAGGAGGAGGAGGTGGAGGAGGGGTGGGAGGAGGTATAGTAGGCCTTTGAGACCTGGACCGAGGTAGGCCCCGCAATTCTCTGCGTCGGCAGTATATGACCAGCCCCAGGGTCAGACTCGGTCCCAGCCTGCACCAAGTTAAGTGTAGTAGCGTTCTTATAAGTTTGGGATATGGCGGGTGAGGGGAATGTAAACAGATGCGCAAGAAGCGCATGATGCGCATGGAGCTGGCGCTCCGCTGCCAGGCGAGCTTTCGCCAATTCAAGCCCCTGTCTCTAGGCTACTCCCCAAACAGCACTTCTAAGAACCTTTTGTATAAGATCAAGTGTAGTAGCGTTCTTATAAGTTTAGGATATGGCGGGTGAGGGGAATGTAAACAGATGCGCAAGAAGCGCTGAAATAATATCCCTAAATGGTAAAAGTTTGCCAGTATATTTTGTGGATAACACAGCAGGGTGGCGACAAAGTTAACAACTTTGATGTGTAATCCATGAAAACAACCCAAATTTCTGCCTGACACACCTCGTTTGATAAAGGGACGATGTATGGAGGCAGCTATATGGACGACTTTTGGAGGTAGCAATGGAGACAACGTGTGGAGGCTGCTATGGAGACAATTTAATTTGGATAGTGCCTGTATGTGGCAGTCCCAAAAATTTTTCAAACCAGAGGAGCAGGTAGGTGGCCCTCCAGTAAAATGGAATAGATTGAGTGCCTGTATGTGGCAGTCCCAAAAATGTTTCAAACCAGAGGAGCAGGTAGGTGGCCCTGCAGTAAAATGGAATAGATTGAGTGCCTGTATGTGGCAGTCCCAAAAATTTTTCAAACCAGAGGAGCAGGTAGGTGGCCCTCCAGTAAAATGGAATAGATTGAGTGCCTGTATGTGGCAGTCCCAAAAATGTTTCAAACCAGAGGAGCAGGTAGGTGGCCCTGCAGTAAAATGGAATAGATTGAGTGCCTGTATGTGGCAGTCCCAAAAATGTTTCAAACCAGAGGAGCAGGTAGGTGGCCCTGCAGTAAAATGGAATAGATTGAGTGCCTGTATGTGGCAGTCCCAAAAATTTTTCAAACCAGAGGAGCAGGTAGGTGGCCCTCCAGTAAAATGGAATAGATTGAGTGCCTGTATGTGACAGTCCCAAAAATGTTTCAAACCAGAGGAGCAGGTAGGTGGCCCTGCAGTAAAATGGAATAGATTGAGTGCCTGTATGTGGCAGTCCCAAAAATTTTTCAAACCAGAGGAGCAGGTAGGTGGCCCTCCAGTAAAATGGAATAGATTGAGTGCCTGTATGTGGCAGTCCCAAAAATGTTTCAAACCAGAGGAGCAGGTAGGTGGCCCTGCAGTAAAATGGAATAGATTGAGTGCCTGTATGTGGCACTCACAAAAATTGTTTCAAACAGAGGACCGGGTAGGTGGCCCTCCAGAAAAATTAAATGCATGAAGTACTATAGCAAGAGCCAGTGGGCCCTGTCAAAAAATAGCCATTTTCCTCTGCTTTACTGTACAAAGAGGAGGAGAAGGAGGAAAATGAGGAGGAGGAGGAGTGGATCAATTATTCAGGTTGAGCTTCCTTCACCTGGTGGAGATTGGAAATTCTGAGAAATCCAGCCTTTATTCATTTTAATAAGCGTCAGCCTGTCAGCGCTGTCAGTCGACAGGCGTGTACGCTTATCGGTGATGATGCCACCAGCTGCACTGAAAACCCGCTCGGACAAGACGCTAGCGGCAGGGCAGGCAAGAACCTCCAAGGCGTACAGCGCCAGTTCGTGCCACATGTCCAGCTTTGAAACCCAGTAGTTGTAGGGAGCTGTGTGATCATTTAGGACGATGGTATGGTCAGCTACGTACTCCCTCACCATCTTTCTGTAAAGATCAGCCCTACTCTGCCGAGACTGGGGACAGGTGACAGTGTCTTGCTGGGGTGACATAAAGCTGGCAAAAGCCTTGTAAAGCGTACCCTTGCCAGTGCTGGACAAGCTGCCTGCTCGCCTACTCTCCCTCGCTACTTGTCCCGCAGAACTACGCACTCTGCCGCTAGCGCTGTCAGAAGGGAAATACTGTTTCAGCTTGTGCACCAGGGCCTGCTGGTATTCATGCATTCTCACACTCCTTTCCTCTGCAGGGATGAGAGTGGAAAGATTTTGCTTGTACCGTGGGTCCAGGAGAGTGAACACCCAGTAATCGGTGCTGGAATAAATTCTTTGAACGCGAGGGTCACGGGATAGGCAGCCTAGCATGAAATCTGCCATATGCGCCAGAGTACCAACGCGTAAGAATTCACTCCCCTCACTGGCCTGACTGTCCATTTCCTCCTCCTCCAACTCCTCAAACTCCTCTTCTTCTGCCCATACACGCTGAACAGTAAAGGACTCAACAATGGTCCCCTCTTGTGTCTCACCAACATTCTCCTCCTCTTCCTCCTCATCCTCCTCCACCTCCACCTCCTCCGATATGCGCTGAGAAACAGACCTGAGGGTGCTTTGGCTATCAACAAGGGAATATTCTTCCCCTGTCTCTTGTGACGAGCGCAAAGCTTCCGACTTCATGCTGACCAGAGAGTTTTTCAACAGGCCAAGCAGCGGGATGGTGAGGCTGATGATGGCGGCATCGCCACTGACCATCTGTGTTGACTCCTCAAAGTTACTCAGCACCTGACAGATATCAGACATCCACGTCCACTCCTCATTGTAGACTTGAGGAAGCTGACTGACCTGACTACCAGTTCTGGTGGAAGTTGACATCTGGCAGTCTACAATCGCTCTGCGCTGCTGGTAAACTCTGGATAACATGGTCAGTGTTGAATTCCACCTCGTGGGCACGTCGCACAACAGTCGGTGAGCGGGCAGTTGGAGGCGGCGCTGCGCTGCCCTGAGAGTGGCAGCATCTGGGCTGGACTTCCTGAAATGCGCACAGATGCGGCGCACCTTCGTGAGCAAATCAGACAGATTGGGGTATGTCTTGAGGAAACGCTGAACTATCAGATTTAACACATGGGCCAGGCATGGCACATGTGTCAGTCTGCCGAGTTGCAGAGCCGCCACCAGGTTACGGCCGTTGTCACACACAACCATTCCCGGCTTGAGGTTCAGCGGTGCCAGCCACAGATCAGTCTGCGCCGTGATGCCCTGTAATAGCTCTTGGGCGGTGTGCCTTTTGTCGCCTAGGCTCAGCAGTTTGAGCACCGCCTGCTGTCGCTTAGCGACGGCACTGCTGCTGTGCCTAGAGCTACCGACTGATGGCGCCGTGCCCACGGATGGTAGTTCGGAGGAGGAGGTGGAGGAGGGGTGGGAGGAGGAGGAGGCATAGTAGGCCTGAAACACCTGGACCGAGGTAGGCCCCGCAATCCTCGGCGTCGGCAGTATATGAGCAGCCCCAGTGTCAGGCTCGGTCCCAGCCTCCACCAAGTTAACCCAATGTGCCGTCAGCGATATATAGTGGCCCTGCCCGGCAGCACTCGTCCACGTGTCCGTGGTCAGGTGGACCTTGTCAGAAACGGCGTTGGTCAGGGCACGGATGATGTTGTCTGACACGTGCTGGTGCAGGGCTGGGACGGCACATCGGGAAAAGTAGTGGCGGCTGGGGACCGAATACCGAGGGGCGGCCGCCGCCATGAGGTTGCGAAAGGCCTCGGTCTCTACTAGCCTATAGGGCAGCATCTCCAGGCTAAGCAATCTGGAGATGTGCACATTAAGGGCTTGGGCGTGCGGGTGGGTTGCACTATATTTGCGTTTCCGCTCCAGCGTCTGGGGTATGGAGAGCTGAACGCTGGTGGATGCTGTGGAGGATCGTGGAGGCGACGATGGGGTTTTTGTGGCAGGGTCCTGGGCAGGGGGCTGACTAGCAGCTGACACAGGGGAAGGAGCAGTGGTGTGCACGGCCGGAGGTGAACGGGCTTGTTGCCACTGAGTGGGGTGTTTAGCATTCATATGCCTGCGCATACTGGTGGTAGTTAAGCTAGTAGTGGTGGAACCCCTGCTGAGCCTGGTTTGGCAAATGTTGCACACCACAGTCCGTCGGTCATCCGGTGTTTCCTTAAAGAACCTCCAGACTTCTGAAGATCTAGCCCTCGCCGCAGGAGCCCTCGCCACGGGAGCTTCACTAGTTGACACATTTGGCGCTGATGCACCAGCTCTGGCCCTGCCTCTCCGTCTGGCCCCACCACTGCCTCTTCCAACCTGTTCTGGTCGAGGACTCTCCTCCGTCTCAGAAGCACTGTGTTCACCCGGCCTCTCAACCCAGCTTGGGTCTGTCACCTCATCATCCTCCGATCCCTCAGTCTGCTCCCCCCTCGGACTTCCTGCCCTGACAACAACTTCCCCACTGTCTGACAACCATGTCTCCTCATCGTCGGACACCTCTTTACACACTTCCACTACGTCAAGAAGGTCATCATCACCCACAGACTGTGACTGTTGGAAAACCTGGGCATCGGAAAATTGCTCAGCAGCAACCGGACAAGTGGTTTGTGACTGTGGGAAGGGTCCAGAAAACAGTTCCTCAGAGTATGCCGGTTCAAATGCCAAATTTTCCTGGGAGGGGGCAGACTGGGGGGGAGGAGGCTGAGGTGCAGGAGCTGGAGGAGTGGCGATTTCGGTGACATGGGTGGACTGCGTGGAAGACTGACTGGTGGTGGACAAATTGCTCGAAGCATTGTCAGCAATCCACGACATCACCTGTTCGCACTGTTCTGGCCTCAACAGTGCTCTACCACGAGTCCCAGTAACTTCAGACATGAACCTAGGGAGTGTAGCTCTGCGGCGTTCCCCTGCTCCCTCATCAGCAGGTGGTGTCTCACCCCGCCCAGGACCACGGCCTCTGACCCCTGCAGTAGTTGGACGCCCACGTCCCCGCCCTCGTCCTCTACCCCTAGCCCTCGGGTTAAACATTTTTAAAATGAGAGTTATAACTTTATTTTTTTTTTTACTTTTTTTTGTTTTTTTTTGTGTTTTTTTTTTTTTTTTGTGTTTTTTGTTTTTTTTTGAGTTTTTAAAACCAAACAATGCTATCCTATTGCTATGGCTATTTTCTAGCCAAGTATCAAAGCACACTACTATGCCAGATGAGATGACACTGAGTTAGTGCCTAATTGAAATCCAACCCCTACTAAATTTTCCCACTTCGGTCTTTGCTATGGATATGTGCGTCACTAAGCGCAGAACACAGCGGTCGCAAGTCTCACTACAAATTGCTCAGAATTGGCTAGTACATGCACTGCAGAAAGTACAGCCACCAGCAGATCAACCAGAAATCAAATATATAGAACGCTACTGTATGCGTAAGTAAGCTCTTTGTATTCTCCTATGGCTATTTTCTAGCCAAGTATCAAAGCACACTACTGTCAGATGAGATGACACTGAGTTAGTGCCTAATTGAAATCCAACCCCTACTAAATTTTCCCACTTCGGTCTTTGCTATGGATATGTGCGTCACTAAGCGCAGAACACAGCGGTCGCAAGTCTCACTACAAATTGCTCAGAATTGGCTAGTACATGCACTGCAGAAAGTACAGCCACCAGCAGATCAACCAGAAATCAAATATATAGAACGCTACTGTATGCGTAAGTAAGCTCTTTGTATTCTCCTATGGCTATTTTCTAGCCAAGTATCAAAGCACACTACTGTCAGATGAGATGACACTGAGTTAGTGCCTAATTGAAATCCAACCCCTACTAAATTTTCCCACTTCGGTCTTTGCTATGGATATGTGCGTCACTAAGCGCAGAACACAGCGGTCGCAAGTCTCACTACAAATTGCTCAGAATTGGCTAGTACATGCACTGCAGAAAGTACAGCCACCAGCAGATCAACCAGAAATCAAATATATAGAACGCTACTGTATGCGTAAGTAAGCTCTTTGTATTCTCCTATGGCTATTTTCTAGCCAAGTATCAAAGCACACTACTGTCAGATGAGATGACACTGAGTTAGTGCCTAATTGAAATCCAACCCCTACTAAATTTTCCCACTTCGGTCTTTGCTATGGATATGTGCGTCACTAAGCGCAGAACACAGCGGTCGCAAGTCTCACTACAAATTGCTCAGAATTGGCTAGTACATGCACTGCAGAAAGTACAGCCACCAGCAGATCAACCAGAAATCAAATATATAGAACGCTACTGTATGCGTAAGTAAGCTCTTTGTATTCTCCTATGGCTATTTTCTAGCCAAGTATCAAAGCACACTACTGTCAGATGAGATGACACTGAGTTAGTGCCTAATTGAAATCCAACCCCTACTAAATTTTCCCACTTCGGTCTTTGCTATGGATATGTGCGTCACTAAGCGCAGAACACAGCGGTCGCAAGTCTCACTACAAATTGCTCAGAATTGGCTAGTACATGCACTGCAGAAAGTACAGCCACCAGCAGATCAACCAGAAATCAAATATATAGAACGCTACTGTATGCGTAAGTAAGCTCTTTGTATTCTCCTATGGCTATTTTCTAGCCAAGTATCAAAGCACACTACTGTCAGATGAGATGACACTGAGTTAGTGCCTAATTGAAATCCAACCCCTACTAAATTTTCCCACTTCGGTCTTTGCTATGGATATGTGCGTCACTAAGCGCAGAACACAGCGGTCGCAAGTCTCACTACAAATTGCTCAGAATTGGCTAGTACATGCACTGCAGAAAGTACAGCCACCAGCAGATCAACCAGAAATCAAATATATAGAACGCTACTGTATGCGTAAGTAAGCTCTTTGTATTCTCCTATGGCTATTTTCTAGCCAAGTATCAAAGCACACTACTGTCAGATGAGATGACACTGAGTTAGTGCCTAATTGAAATCCAACCCCTACTAAATTTTCCCACTTCGGTCTTTGCTATGGATATGTGCGTCACTAAGCGCAGAACACAGCGGTCGCAAGTCTCACTACAAATTGCTCAGAATTGGCTAGTACATGCACTGCAGAAAGTACAGCCACCAGCAGATCAACCAGAAATCAAATATATAGAACGCTACTGTATGCGTAAGTAAGCTCTTTGTATTCTCCTATGGCTATTTTCTAGCCAAGTATCAAAGCACACTACTGTCAGATGAGATGACACTGAGTTAGTGCCTAATTGAAATCCAACCCCTACTAAATTTTCCCACTTCGGTCTTTGCTATGGATATGTGCGTCACTAAGCGCAGAACACAGCGGTCGCAAGTCTCACTACAAATTGCTCAGAATTGGCTAGTACATGCACTGCAGAAAGTACAGCCACCAGCAGATCAACCAGAAATCAAATATATAGAACGCTACTGTATGCGTAAGTAAGCTCTTTGTATTCTCCTATGGCTATTTTCTAGCCAAGTATCAAAGCACACTACTGTCAGATGAGATGACACTGAGTTAGTGCCTAATTGAAATCCAACCCCTACTAAATTTTCCCACTTCGGTCTTTGCTATGGATATGTGCGTCACTAAGCGCAGAACACAGCGGTCGCAAGTCTCACTACAAATTGCTCAGAATTGGCTAGTACATGCACTGCAGAAAGTACAGCCACCAGCAGATCAACCAGAAATCAAATATATAGAACGCTACTGTATGCGTAAGTAAGCTCTTTGTATTCTCCTATGGCTATTTTCTAGCCAAGTATCAAAGCACACTACTGTCAGATGAGATGACACTGAGTTAGTGCCTAATTGAAATCCAACCCCTACTAAATTTTCCCACTTCGGTCTTTGCTATGGATATGTGCGTCACTAAGCGCAGAACACAGCGGTCGCAAGTCTCACTACAAATTGCTCAGAATTGGCTAGTACATGCACTGCAGAAAGTACAGCCACCAGCAGATCAACCAGAAATCAAATATATAGAACGCTACTGTATGCGTAAGTAAGCTCTTTGTATTCTCCTATGGCTATTTTCTAGCCAAGTATCAAAGCACACTACTGTCAGATGAGATGACACTGAGTTAGTGCCTAATTGAAATCCAACCCCTACTAAATTTTCCCACTTCGGTCTTTGCTATGGATATGTGCGTCACTAAGCGCAGAACACAGCGGTCGCAAGTCTCACTACAAATTGCTCAGAATTGGCTAGTACATGCACTGCAGAAAGTACAGCCACCAGCAGATCAACCAGAAATCAAATATATAGAACGCTACTGTATGCGTAAGTAAGCTCTTTGTATTCTCCTATGGCTATTTTCTAGCCAAGTATCAAAGCACACTACTGTCAGATGAGATGACACTGAGTTAGTGCCTAATTGAAATCCAACCCCTACTAAATTTTCCCACTTCGGTCTTTGCTATGGATATGTGCGTCACTAAGCGCAGAACACAGCGGTCGCAAGTCTCACTACAAATTGCTCAGAATTGGCTAGTACATGCACTGCAGAAAGTACAGCCACCAGCAGATCAACCAGAAATCAAATATATAGAACGCTACTGTATGCGTAAGTAAGCTCTTTGTATTCTCCTATGGCTATTTTCTAGCCAAGTATCAAAGCACACTACTGTCAGATGAGATGACACTGAGTTAGTGCCTAATTGAAATCCAACCCCTACTAAATTTTCCCACTTCGGTCTTTGCTATGGATATGTGCGTCACTAAGCGCAGAACACAGTGGTCGCAAGTCTCACTACAAATTGCTCAGAATTGGCTAGTACATGCACTGCAGAAAGTACAGCCACCAGCAGATCAACCAGAAATCAAATATATAGAACGCTACTGTATGCGTAAGTAAGCTCTTTGTATTCTCCTATGGCTATTTTCTAGCCAAGTATCAAAGCACACTACTGTCAGATGAGATGACACTGAGTTAGTGCCTAATTGAAATCCAACCCCTACTAAATTTTCCCACTTCGGTCTTTGCTATGGATATGTGCGTCACTAAGCGCAGAACACAGCGGTCGCAAGTCTCACTACAAATTGCTCAGAATTGGCTAGTACATGCACTGCAGAAAGTACAGCCACCAGCAGATCAACCAGAAATCAAATATATAGAACGCTACTGTATGCGTAAGTAAGCTCTTTGTATTCTCCTATGGCTATTTTCTAGCCAAGTATCAAAGCACACTACTGTCAGATGAGATGACACTGAGTTAGTGCCTAATTGAAATCCAACCCCTACTAAATTTTCCCACTTCGGTCTTTGCTATGGATATGTGCGTCACTAAGCGCAGAACACAGCGGTCGCAAGTCTCACTACAAATTGCTCAGAATTGGCTAGTACATGCACTGCAGAAAGTACAGCCACCAGCAGATCAACCAGAAATCAAATATATAGAACGCTACTGTATGCGTAAGTAAGCTCTTTGTATTCTCCTATGGCTATTTTCTAGCCAAGTATCAAAGCACACTACTGTCAGATGAGATGACACTGAGTTAGTGCCTAATTGAAATCCAACCCCTACTAAATTTTCCCACTTCGGTCTTTGCTATGGATATGTGCGTCACTAAGCGCAGAACACAGCGGTCGCAAGTCTCACTACAAATTGCTCAGAATTGGCTAGTACATGCACTGCAGAAAGTACAGCCACCAGCAGATCAACCAGAAATCAAATATATAGAACGCTACTGTATGCGTAAGTAAGCTCTTTGTATTCTCCTATGGCTATTTTCTAGCCAAGTATCAAAGCACACTACTGTCAGATGAGATGACACTGAGTTAGTGCCTAATTGAAATCCAACCCCTACTAAATTTTCCCACTTCGGTCTTTGCTATGGATATGTGCGTCACTAAGCGCAGAACACAGCGGTCGCAAGTCTCACTACAAATTGCTCAGAATTGGCTAGTACATGCACTGCAGAAAGTACAGCCACCAGCAGATCAACCAGAAATCAAATATATAGAACGCTACTGTATGCGTAAGTAAGCTCTTTGTATTCTCCTATGGCTATTTTCTAGCCAAGTATCAAAGCACACTACTGTCAGATGAGATGACACTGAGTTAGTGCCTAATTGAAATCCAACCCCTACTAAATTTTCCCACTTCGGTCTTTGCTATGGATATGTGCGTCACTAAGCGCAGAACACAGCGGTCGCAAGTCTCACTACAAATTGCTCAGAATTGGCTAGTACATGCACTGCAGAAAGTACAGCCACCAGCAGATCAACCAGAAATCAAATATATAGAACGCTACTGTATGCGTAAGTAAGCTCTTTGTATTCTCCTATGGCTATTTTCTAGCCAAGTATCAAAGCACACTACTGTCAGATGAGATGACACTGAGTTAGTGCCTAATTGAAATCCAACCCCTACTAAATTTTCCCACTTCGGTCTTTGCTATGGATATGTGCGTCACTAAGCGCAGAACACAGCGGTCGCAAGTCTCACTACAAATTGCTCAGAATTGGCTAGTACATGCACTGCAGAAAGTACAGCCACCAGCAGATCAACCAGAAATCAAATATATAGAACGCTACTGTATGCGTAAGTAAGCTCTTTGTATTCTCCTATGGCTATTTTCTAGCCAAGTATCAAAGCACACTACTGTCAGATGAGATGACACTGAGTTAGTGCCTAATTGAAATCCAACCCCTACTAAATTTTCCCACTTCGGTCTTTGCTATGGATATGTGCGTCACTAAGCGCAGAACACAGCGGTCGCAAGTCTCACTACAAATTGCTCAGAATTGGCTAGTACATGCACTGCAGAAAGTACAGCCACCAGCAGATCAACCAGAAATCAAATATATAGAACGCTACTGTATGCGTAAGTAAGCTCTTTGTATTCTCCTATGGCTATTTTCTAGCCAAGTATCAAAGCACACTACTGTCAGATGAGATGACACTGAGTTAGTGCCTAATTGAAATCCAACCCCT
This sequence comes from Engystomops pustulosus, assembly GCF_040894005.1. Taxonomy (NCBI): domain Eukaryota; kingdom Metazoa; phylum Chordata; class Amphibia; order Anura; family Leptodactylidae; genus Engystomops; species Engystomops pustulosus. The sequence goes on along the minus strand of NC_092415.1, from coordinate 175,987,046 downwards.
ACTAAATTTTCCCACTTCGGTCTTTGCTATGGATATGTGCGTCACTAAGCGCAGAACACAGCGGTCGCAAGTCTCACTACAAATTGCTCAGAATTAGCTAGTACATGCACTGCAGAAAGTACAGCCACCAGCAGATCAACCAGAAATCAAATATATAGAACGCTACTGTATGCGTAAGTAAGCTCTTTGTATTCTCCTATGGCTATTTTCTAGCCAAGTATCAAAGCACACTACTGTCAGATGAGATGACACTGAGTTAGTGCCTAATTGAAATCCAACCCCTACTAAATTTTCCCACTTCGGTCTTTGCTATGGATATGTGCGTCACTAAGCGCAGAACACAGCGGTCGCAAGTCTCACTACAAATTGCTCAGAATTGGCTAGTACATGCACTGCAGAAAGTACAGCCACCAGCAGATCAACCAGAAATCAAATATATAGAACGCTACTGTATGCGTAAGTAAGCTCTTTGTATTCTCCTATGGCTATTTTCTAGCCAAGTATCAAAGCACACTACTGTCAGATGAGATGACACTGAGTTAGTGCCTAATTGAAATCCAACCCCTACTAAATTTTCCCACTTCGGTCTTTGCTATGGATATGTGCGTCACTAAGCGCAGAACACAGCGGTCGCAAGTCTCACTACAAATTGCTCAGAATTGGCTAGTACATGCACTGCAGAAAGTACAGCCACCAGCAGATCAACCAGAAATCAAATATATAGAACGCTACTGTATGCGTAAGTAAGCTCTTTGTATTCTCCTATGGCTATTTTCTAGCCAAGTATCAAAGCACACTACTGTCAGATGAGATGACACTGAGTTAGTGCCTAATTGAAATCCAACCCCTACTAAATTTTCCCACTTCGGTCTTTGCTATGGATATGTGCGTCACTAAGCGCAGAACACAGCGGTCGCAAGTCTCACTACAAATTGCTCAGAATTGGCTAGTACATGCACTGCAGAAAGTACAGCCACCAGCAGATCAACCAGAAATCAAATATATAGAACGCTACTGTATGCGTAAGTAAGCTCTTTGTATTCTCCTATGGCTATTTTCTAGCCAAGTATCAAAGCACACTACTGTCAGATGAGATGACACTGAGTTAGTGCCTAATTGAAATCCAACCCCTACTAAATTTTCCCACTTCGGTCTTTGCTATGGATATGTGCGTCACTAAGCGCAGAACACAGCGGTCGCAAGTCTCACTACAAATTGCTCAGAATTGGCTAGTACATGCACTGCAGAAAGTACAGCCACCAGCAGATCAACCAGAAATCAAATATATAGAACGCTACTGTATGCGTAAGTAAGCTCTTTGTATTCTCCTATGGCTATTTTCTAGCCAAGTATCAAAGCACACTACTGTCAGATGAGATGACACTGAGTTAGTGCCTAATTGAAATCCAACCCCTACTAAATTTTCCCACTTCGGTCTTTGCTATGGATATGTGCGTCACTAAGCGCAGAACACAGCGGTCGCAAGTCTCACTACAAATTGCTCAGAATTGGCTAGTACATGCACTGCAGAAAGTACAGCCACCAGCAGATCAACCAGAAATCAAATATATAGAACGCTACTGTATGCGTAAGTAAGCTCTTTGTATTCTCCTATGGCTATTTTCTAGCCAAGTATCAAAGCACACTACTGTCAGATGAGATGACACTGAGTTAGTGCCTAATTGAAATCCAACCCCTACTAAATTTTCCCACTTCGGTCTTTGCTATGGATATGTGCGTCACTAAGCGCAGAACACAGCGGTCGCAAGTCTCACTACAAATTGCTCAGAATTGGCTAGTACATGCACTGCAGAAAGTACAGCCACCAGCAGATCAACCAGAAATCAAATATATAGAACGCTACTGTATGCGTAAGTAAGCTCTTTGTATTCTCCTATGGCTATTTTCTAGCCAAGTATCAAAGCACACTACTGTCAGATGAGATGACACTGAGTTAGTGCCTAATTGAAATCCAACCCCTACTAAATTTTCCCACTTCGGTCTTTGCTATGGATATGTGCGTCACTAAGCGCAGAACACAGCGGTCGCAAGTCTCACTACAAATTGCTCAGAATTGGCTAGTACATGCACTGCAGAAAGTACAGCCACCAGCAGATCAACCAGAAATCAAATATATAGAACGCTACTGTATGCGTAAGTAAGCTCTTTGTATTCTCCTATGGCTATTTTCTAGCCAAGTATCAAAGCACACTACTGTCAGATGAGATGACACTGAGTTAGTGCCTAATTGAAATCCAACCCCTACTAAATTTTCCCACTTCGGTCTTTGCTATGGATATGTGCGTCACTAAGCGCAGAACACAGCGGTCGCAAGTCTCACTACAAATTGCTCAGAATTGGCTAGTACATGCACTGCAGAAAGTACAGCCACCAGCAGATCAACCAGAAATCAAATATATAGAACGCTACTGTATGCGTAAGTAAGCTCTTTGTATTCTCCTATGGCTATTTTCTAGCCAAGTATCAAAGCACACTACTGTCAGATGAGATGACACTGAGTTAGTGCCTAATTGAAATCCAACCCCTACTAAATTTTCCCACTTCGGTCTTTGCTATGGATATGTGCGTCACTAAGAGCTAAACACAACGGTAGCAAGTCCCCCTGCTAATTCCTCACAAAATGGTACTAGATGCAAATTAAAATAAAAAAAGTAGAACGTTATTGTAGCCCTAAGAAGGGCTGTTGGGTTCTTTGAGAATCACTCCTGCCTAACAGTAAGCTAATAGAACACCCTAACGCTTTCCCTGAGCAGCAGCAGCTCTCTCCCTAGCGGCATCCAGACACAGAATGATCCGAGCAGCGCGGGCAGCGGCTAGTCTATCCCAGGGTCACCTGATCTGGCCAGCCAACCACTGCTATCGACGTGTAAGGGTACCACGTCATGCTGGGTGGAGTGCAGAGTCTCCTGGCTTGTGATTGGCTCTGTTTCTGGCCGCCAAAAAGCAAAACGGCGGGAGCTGCCATTTTCTCGAGCGGGCGAAGTATTCGTCCGAGCAACGAGCAGTTTCGAGTACCCTAATGCTCGACCGAGCATCAAGCTCGGACGAGCATGTTCGCTCATCTCTAGTTACCTGGGATTAAAGATACCTTTCTATTTGTTATTATGATGCTTGTTCAGCCTCTATTCTGCTCCACACAGAAGCAGATGTGGGAGGGGCCAGGCACATGCACAGATGTGGGAGGGGCCAGGCACATGCACAGCACTGACAGCAGCAGTTATTCCACATCTCAGCACTACAGAGCGCTCAGCCTTCAGAGTCTCCTTCCACCTGCTGTGCTCAAATAGTCCCTGCATTACTGATCCAATAGAAGTCCAATTGAAATGTGTCATACGCCCCATGTTAAAAGTGCACCAAAAAAAGTTGGTGCAGTCTGTCAAAGCAGTGCAGGGGGCACCAGATTCATGAAGAACGTGCGCCAGAAATCCTGAATCTGGCGCCCCCTGCACACTACACAGGACACTGCACATAGTACACATGTACTATGTATTCTCACAGCATCATGGTCGGTCAGGCTGACATGCATGGATGCATAGATAAATAGGTGACAGCTTCTCACATGTTACTGATCTTTAGCTACTTCCCTGCTAGTCAGGGACAGGGGCCCCTTTGCAGGAGAGCAGGGTAGCATGGAGGGACAGTGAATGGTGGAGTGTACAGGAGGAGGACTGCATGACAGCAGTGTAACATGGAGGGACAGTGAATGGTGGAGAGTATAGGAGGAGGACTGCATCAGGAGAGGTCACAGCTCAGCCTGTTACTTGTGTTATCTCTGCAGCCTCCTGTGTGACCTGACTAATGGTGGAGGGAGGAGAGGGCTGCTACATTGCTATGATCCATGTTAGGGGAGGACTCCTCTGAGCAGCAGATAGCCATGTCTGGCTGCATTTACCTTGTATCTGCTGCTGTAGGCCCCTGTGTGACCTGACTAATGGTGGAGGGAGGAGAGGGCTGCTATATTGCTATGATCCATGTTAGGGGAGGACTCCTCTGTGCAGCAGATAGTCATGTCTGGCTGCAGTAACCTTGTATCTGTTGCTGTAGGCTCATGTGTGACCTGACTAATGGTGGAGGGAGGAGAGGGCTGCTACATTGCTATGATCCATGTTGGGGGAGGACTCCTCTGTGCAGCAGATAGCCATGTCTGGCTGCAGTTACCTTGTATCTGCTGCTGTAGGCTCCTGTGTGACCTGACTAATGGTGGAGGGAGGAGAGGGCTGCTGCATTGCTATGATCCATGTTATGGGAGGACTCCTCTGTGCAGCAGATAGTCATGTATGTCTGCAGTTACATTGTATCTGCTGCTGGAAGCAACTGTGGAGCAGTGGAAATCACCTCATTCACTGGTGTAGACGGCTGAGCTCTCTGCCCCCTGTCTCACTTCCTATTGGCTGAAGTGTGTCAGGTGATCTCTCAGGGTGGAGAGGAGCTGTGAGCCCGTGGAGTGATCTGTAGTGCAGAGCAGCTGGGGGAATGTTTGTGCGCAGACTCGGCCAGATCAGCTGTTGCTCAGGACGGGACACAGCTACCACTAGGGGGCGCCAGCAACCAGGACAAAAGGAGTTATCTCAGTAAGCCTGCATATTTTGTAATAAGTGTAAATGGTGAAAGTACTTGTCACAATGCATTGGACCCAATTACAGCCATTTGCTATGGTGACCCTTTAAGCTTTCTAATCCACTGTAATAAATTTGATGTGCAAAATACACCAAAGAGCTCAAAAAATGTCTCTCTAGTGATAAATCTGCCTCACAAATGCTGTGCCGGTGCCATCACTGGTCAGTGCTGGTTAGCAGGACTCCAGCACAAATAACACACTGTGCGTTGTAGATCATGTCTGTCCAAACTTCCAGAATTTTCTAATTATATGAGGATGTATCGAGCATTATATTAACGTGTTGCACTTTTGTTGGAGATTTATCACTGAATCCGTGTTATTTGGTTTCTCACTGTGAAGCAGAATAGACGGTGAGGGAGTGCAGAACACTAATGGGCTGCACAGCGGCAAAGGAATTAAATTTCAAAAGCCTTCTTATGGATCTAATGACATCTATTATTGTTCTAGATTTTATGCCTGTTGTATGATTTATGACTATTGAACATAAGAGGTACATTTTGTTGAAATGTCTCTAAAAAATAATATTTGAGGCCGTGAAAATATGTCCTGCAATACAAAGCCTTTCTAAATGCACACAAAGCCTCAATTTTTGGTAATTAACGGCATGGGTAATACAGCGCCATCCCAACTCTCATAAGATTACTTATGGCTCAGGACTATTGAACAGGATAATGTGTCTGCCAATGGACTCTGTGATATATTATTACCAAAAGAAAATTACTGCTTTCTATATGACTGCGACAAAAGATCCATAGAAGGTTTTGTTAAATACAGTAAGAATATAGGACAGAGACCACCTAATGGGAGCAACAGATTCTTCCTTGTAAAGTATTCTTTCCAATATACTAAGAACTCTTATAAAGAGAGTCCACTAGTCAGTGAATCTATTCCTTGGTTTGTAGATTTGGTACAAATCTGGCAATTTTTTTCAGATTTGCTCTATATGAATTTTTCAAAATGGTGACTATGGCTTTTAACTTTGAGGCAAAATTTTAACAAAACAATATAGGGATTTTTTATGAAAAAAATTGTGTTTTAGGGTAGTGCTCCCCAACTACCAGGCTGCGGCATAAGACCGGGCTGTGGAGCAGCTGGTACCGGGCCACAGCCAACCTCTGTAAAAACAAAACTAAAAAAGAAATACTCACCTTCCCTGTTCCCTTGCAGCAGTCTTCTCTTCCTTTAATTAATTTCCTTGCTAATGCACTGCTCTACTCACAGCAAGGATAATGTCATCACATCATATCTATCAACAATTAATGCAATTAATTAATTAATTCACTTAAGAGAAGTGAAGGAAGATAAGACTGCTGCAGGGAAATGAAGAATGTGAGTATTTTTTTTTCTTAACAAAGTTTGCTGGGAAAGGGGACACTGGAAGCAGGTGGTGGGGGAAGCTAAAGGAAAGGGGACATGAGAGGAAGGCATAATGCAGGAAAGGAGATATGCAAGGGGCATGCTGCAGGAAAGGGGATTTTGGAGGGGGGCATGTCACAGGAAAGGGGACAATATAAGTATGGGGGTTGCTTCTTTAGGAAATGGGACAAATTAAACTAGGCACACAGGCAGTTATGATGGGGCATGCAAATATATATTTTTCACTATGAAACTATGATACCAGATCGCATCGCCCCACCCACCAGTCCCTGGGCAAAAAAAGGTGAGGGACCACTATTTTAGGGGACTTGAGGGCATTATAGACCAATTTTCAGGCAATTGGAAGAATACCAGTCTAGTTTCTGAAATCTTCTGAAAAATTTGAGGAAGCATCTACGAATGGAATTTTGGATGATTTGCTAATCTTCAAAGCTCACTAACTCCCAACCAACATTGTCAGGTCACTTTTTAAGCTTTCCAGCTGGATCCTTTTACAATATCACAGACATGCACACAGTGTGCACAGCCCCGTCATTAGTGATAAGTGGACCCATTTCTTTTGGCCAAATCTGAGCACCATCTTTTGGGGAGGGTTGTTGACATCATCGGGGAGCTACTATCCTTCCCAAAATGAGGGCGACCTGCACCTAAAGGAATCTAGAAGCTTTGCCAGCTGCATTTGAAGAGTTAATGCCCGTGATTGTGAGCATAAATGAAAGTGGGAAGGTTGAGCTGAACCCAGACCCAAACTTTAATGAAGTTCAGGGTTGGGTCTCACCCCACAAGTCAGCTATTTGGAGGAGCCATGAAGCTAAACTAAAAGGGGTGGTCACATCTACCTACATACCTTTCCTTATTGGTTGTGAAACCACCCTAACTACAAAAGAAGTATAGTTTGCAATAATTAAATACCACCATACAGTGCTCAAATAACTATTTTAATTGTTATTTTTAGGTATTTTCAAGGACTATGAAATTGACTGTTCCATCCACTGCATAGTAATAAGAGCCAAATTAAGTGGAGAAAAAGGCATTTCCTGTCACCGGTAATACTGATTTACTATGTATAAAACTAGTGACTATTTGAATAGAAACTCCCCCATAACATCATGTGATGGCTCCTTTGAAGACTTTTTATGATTTGAATTATGCTGATTGTATCAATTCCTTTAGCTGCTCATATAGTGGGGCACAGACAACACTGCAATATGGATATGGAGTAGTCATAGTTCAATAGTTTTTTCCACAGGGCCTCTACAGAATGGACATCAATTATCCCGTATTAAGGTAAAATTTTCTTCCCAACTCCAATTTGTCAACAAGAATAATGCCTGCATCATTATTTTCTTTCAGGTGCCCAATTCCCATAGACTGTTTCAAATAAGCCCAACAAACTTTTAATAACCAACATTCATTCCTGGATCAATTATAACAATCAGTGGCATTTTTCATTAAAAAAAAAAACAGGTATTATGTTCTAAATGCCATATTTTCTTTTATGACTGCCAACATTTCAAAGGTTAGATAAGAGTATTTAGCCTGAAGAAGCTTCTCCTATGTTTATGTCTAAACCTTCGATCCTCAGTCTCCAATATATGCCTACTTGTCTGTGGCAGAGTTCTCGTAAAGAATAAATCATGTACTAGATCTGCGTATAGACCACACCTATACATGTATATGTACATCATCTCGATAGCCTCTTTTTTTCCAAGCTGAACAATGCAAATTCATTAAAAGACAAACTATATAGCCGACTTAGGAACCAGGTTGATCGTCACTAAACCCTCTCCAGCTCCCCTTTATCCTCTTTGGCAGAAGGAGCCCAAAACTAAAGCTCACACCAGATCCCTAGGTTATAGCTTCGGAAACCCATTTCAGGATCTTCATTGGTTTAGATATTGACTAACAGGTAGCTATATGTACACTGGAGACAAAGTTTTCATCCCCCAGGTGAAGAAATTATTTGTCAACTGAAACCTTCAAGTGTGGACTGAGCCTTAAACTGCGCAACGATCCATAAATCGTAAGAACGGTAATATTTAAAGCAAAACTAGGAAACCTACTATGAGCAATCTACCATCAGAAGTAGACCTGATGGTAAATTCATCCTCATGCCCCTGGCCTGATCTGTAATTTAATAATCCTGGAACATAACTTAATTTAAAAGTTAAAAACTTTATTTTAGTAATATGCAAATTACCTGCAGAGGCTACTGGGGTTTGGAGTAGCCTTAGCTCCCAGTGCCCAGCCAGGTTAGTACACGCCCCAGTAGCCTCTGCGTTTAATTTACATATTACTAAAATAAAGCTTTTAACAAGTTAAGTTATGTTCCAGAATGATTTAATTACAGAGTAGGGCAGAGGCAGCAGGAGGAATCTACCATCAGATCTACTTTTGATGGTATATTCCTCATGTTAGTTTATATTTTATGTTAGGAAACCTATCACACAATCCACCTTCTACAAGGGGAAAGAGAAATTATAGTAAAAATCATTTCATATACATGAGAGATTTACATTCCTAGAGAATTGTCAGATATTCAAGCCTGATTCCGAAAAAGCCAGAAGAACAAAAGAGATTATTGTGGGATCATTTAAAAGCCAAGAAGAAAGTCAACATGTGATTCTTTGAGTGCAGCAAAGCTTTCAACTTTGTCGACCATGTACAATTATTCTGTGTCCTCAGGAAATTATCAACAAGCCACAGACATGACTAAAAATGGATAAGAAGATTTTCTGATTTTTATTTAACTTGAGAGAAGCAGGACTGAAAAAAATGTTCAAGGATCCCAGATTAGTGGAAGGAACATCATCAGCTTTTACGATGGTAATAATGACTCAATCATGGCTGAAAATGAGGACTCTCTGAAGGTGCCCATACATATTTGATTAACGTCAGTCAAACCTTCCAATTTCTGCATGGCTGGCTTACTCTCTGATGTGTATGAGGTGTATGGAGTCCCATCAGATGATGAGGAGAGGGAGGATTGGACATGTTGTTTCCATGTGAGATACAGTAATTTACCATCAAATTCCAACTCAAATGTAATGGTTTCACCACAAAACCTAAAAAATCAAGATGGTTTCAACAGTGTCGCACTGAAATGCATGACATATATTTTTGGAACCTACCACTGTACAGCTATACCCAAATAATATCTGACAGGGCTGCTTTGGGCATCAGGGGCACAAGCCATGGGGCCCCCACCATTAAGCAGGAGAAAGGGGCCCCAACCATCCTACAGTCACTTGGCAAGGGGTTAAGCTACATGAGTGGAGGGGAGTAATCTTGTATGTACTGTGACATAGCGGTGAGCATTAGCCCTGTACTATGACATCACTGTATTACATTGTTGTGTGTGGTGGGGCAAGGCAGGAGGAAATATACAATGAAGCCACATGAATGGGACATTATACATTGTATTGGGGGGTAATTATAGTGTGTGGTGGAACATGGCAGGAGGAGCTATACAATGCGGCCACGGGATAGGGGCATTATACACAGCAACAGAGCAGTATAATACAGTATGTAGGGTCACTAATGGGGTAAATTTTGCATTTAGGTCACTGAGGAGTGGGGTTAGTGAAGGGGCAAAGGTCATGGCTTATAAAGTGAAAATTCCTTGCTGTAGAACTTCTGTCGATCTTTCACTACCATGAAATTTTATTATAACTATTATTTCTACTAATAAGAAGCATAAGAAACAGAAGTAACGTGAAGCTTCTGCCCTAAAGCAAAATCTGTACCAGGCCGCCAACTATGATATATTATTTATAGGACTAGTCATTTCACATGGGGAGAAGATGCCGTATATGCGACACGTGGTATAGAAGGATGGCATGTTAATAGATCTGTGTAAACCATTCCCTCAGAAACCTACGATGAAGCACTAACGTAAAGTACACTATCAAGTCAGTCAAATTGAGAAGTTAGGATAGGAATGTGTTATTATTGATCCAGTGTAAAAAAAAAGAAATTGGAGAATATGACATATGGTAGGATACAGAGTCCGAGGTGATGCCAGTGTATGCAGGCAGGAAATGTGACCAGACTCCTCTGCTAAATTGTTCTGTCAGTGGAAGTATATAAACGAGAATACGAGAGGTTTGTCTTGTGGCTTGCCTAAGGTACGGTGCACAACAATGTATATGTGCTCAGGTGAAGTCAGGACAAGGGTTTGATGAAGAAAAAGTCTTCTGGGTGTAAGTAAATGGGAGATTGGACTGTAAGACTATTGTGTACATGTAGTGTTGAGCCCCCCATTATAATGATACATTAGGTGGATTCCCAACATGTCCTTATAATAGGGTGGGCTACAACTTTCCCACTGTATGCATGTCACGGACGGGTGTGTGGGATAGTCTCTTGGGGCAAAAGTCTGTGTACTCCCTGGACCACCGCGGGGGATGATGGTACCAGCCGCAACCTGGGAGCAGAGAGTAAGTGGTCCCCTGGTCTTTGGCAGAGCCCGCCGCAAAGCAGGATGGTCTAGGGTAGGCAGGACCACGGGAAGGCAGGACCTCTGGAAGGCAGGACCCCTGGAAGGCAGGACCTCAGGATGGCAGGACCTCAGGATGGCCACCAGGATACAGGAATACCACAGGAACACGGGAAACATGGAGGCATCTGGAAACGCTCAGGAAACACGGAGGGCTTTCTCTTCAGTGGAAGGACTTAAAGATCCAGCAGAGGATGCTGGGAGCCGCCGGGCTATATAGGAACCCGGACATGCCAGCGCCAATTAGGAGGACGCTGGCCTTTTAAATCTTGAGTCTACACGCGCTGCCTAGTCAGGCAGCAGGAGCGCCGCCAGACGGGACCAGAGCCGGGAACCAGGAACCGGGAGAGGTGAGTACTGACCCGGAGGAGTAGGCTGGGCAGCGGGGGCACAGATGACGGCACGGGTGCACCCGCGATCCGTACCGAGGATCGTGGGTGTAACTGAGACAATGCACATACAATGGGATATGTCGTCCTGTTCCTCCCTTTCCCCTGAAAGTGGGAGGAGCAGTGAACAGCAACAGCTAGTGATTGGCTGCAGCCAATGTTCAGGGTGTTTCACCGGGTGATGTAACAGTCCTTATAAGAAGCATACGGTCTGTGGAGGCCGGGGATGAATGCAAAACTTTGCAACCATCCCCCATAGGCTATTATGGCCTTTGGTGAGCGTGTACTTTGCTCTGCAGGAGGGAACAGGATGGAAATATGTAGTCATTTCATCTTGTGTTTCTCATAGTATGTGGCATATACTGTGCAGAAGGAGTCAAAAAGAAAGCCAGTCTCTGCCAGTATAAGCCTATGGATACACTCAACACATATTTGCAGCCAATTGGTAAGATCAAAAAAGTTTATTTTTTTGCTCAAAGATGCAGTAGAAAAATGGAGAAAGTTCCACAACGTCTACTATCACTGCAGCCTCCACCAGTTGGGGCTTTTTGCGACAGAAGCCTCTCCTCAGTGCAAGATATAATAAAGCTGCATACAGTTCACAAAAAAACATACAAAGGACTCCTAGACTATGATAAATAAGATTCTCTGGTCTGAGGAGATGAAGAAGAAACTTTTTGGTGTTTATTCTAAGCAGCATCTGTGGAGAAAACCAGTCGCTGCTCATCACCTGCCAAATACAAAACCAACAGTGACACATGGTGGTGGTAGCATTATGATTTGGGGAAGGGACAGGACGACTGGTTGTAATTGGATGAAAGATGAATGTGGCCAAGTACAGAGATATCCTGGATGAAAACCTCTTCCAGAGGCTCTGGACCTCAGACTGGGCAGAAGGTTCACCTTTCAACAAGACAATGACCTTAAGCACACGGCTAAAATAACAAAGCAGCGGCTTCAGAACAACTCTGTAACCATTCCTGACTGGCCTAGCCAGAGCCCTGCCCTAAACCCAATTGGGCTTCTCTGGAGACACTTGAAAAGGGTGTCCACCAACATTCATCATCCAACCTGAGGGAACTGGAGAAGATCTACAAGGCAGAGGCTGAGGATCCCCAAATCCAGGTGTGAAAATCTTGTTGCATCATTTCCAAGAAGACTTCTGGCTGTACTAGCTCCAAAGCTGCTTCTACTCAATACTGAGCAAAGGTGCTGAATACTTATGACCATGTGAGATTTCAGTTTTTCTTTGTTTTATACGTTCGTAAAAATATCTACATTTCTGTTTTCTCTGTCAAGATGGGGGCAGAGTGTACATTAATGAGCAACCAATTGGCTGCAATGAAACAAAGAGTGAAAAATTTAAAGAGGTCTGGAAAGGTTAGAATCAACTGTATATGGTTGGAACTTTCCTGGAATATCCACTGATCGCATCCATGAAACGAGTTGTGAATGTAGTGTAAGTTCTCTTTCAGATTGGCTTTGTTTTTCACTTCCATATTTCAGTGATTTACATGGATGCCTCACAAAGCCATTGGTGCACATTTACTTAACCGGTCGGCAATTCAATAAGATTGTGCTCCCGATATCCTGCATGTGTCGCTTCTCCACTCAGGTCCACCAGAGTTCACCTTCTTCTTCCTGGTGCATGTAAGTGCTTGACCTTGCAACACAATTTGCAAGTTAAATCCCACGCATAAGTCAGAATCAGTCGGATTGTCCAACGGCCAGCTCCCCATTTTTGCCGCATAAAAGCCAGCGCTGCTGCGCCAAAATCTAATTATGTGCAACACAATCCCCTGTTAAATACCTGTCCCAACGGCCCTAACCCAAAAACACCGGAAAAAACTACGAAAGTGCGGCCGCGGACCCTTAGCATATAAGCCCCTTTGTTTTCTATGGTTGTTTTCACAATGGTTTGTATTTTCACTTATCTGTTGTCCTTGGAAAAAAAATTAAACATGATCTATTTTTTTCATGGATGCAGATCACTGAAGGCAATAGAAATGTATCAGTTTTTTTTCCACTGATGAGACTGAAAAAGCAAGTGGGATGCTTTCAAAGCAATGTTAAACCTTCACGTTTTTTTTTTTTGTGGACATGGAGACAAAACAGAGGCATCACAGAGACAAAATGGAAGAGAATCTGGAGACAAAATGAAACGGATGCACAAATAGATGCACAACTGAAGCTGAGCACCAACGCCAGTGTGAAAGGGCCCTAAGTCTGGCTGATGTTTTAATGACTGATTAAAGATTTCACCCCATGTCATCTTTAACAAACTAGTTTGTACAACAAATCTTTATACAACAGTGGTGCAGCAAAGTCTGTTGTGCTAAACCTCTGTTTTAACAAAAGATATATATCGGTATAGCTCAAACAGTTGACTATAAAGTAAATACTGTGGTCAGTATGAGCCTTTGAAAGCTTATAAGTGTTCGTTGACAAATTTATCTAGCAAAATCACAGGCACTGGGACACTGGCTAAAATTTTGCTGTACCATGAAGAGCCAATTGGACAAGTCATTGTAGGACTGAAGCATAATTTTCCCGATCTCTGCTTGCTGTCATTCTATAGAAAGCTTCTATGTTTACTTCCTGTGGATATAAATCTGTCCCTGGTCATGTGATGTCACACAGGTGCATGACACAGGGCCGGCGCCGGCACTGGGCATACCTGGGCAAGTGCTAGGGCCCAGAGTTGCTGGGGGAGTCCACATATACACAATTAATCCATAGGGGGTGAGGGAGGCTTTATATAAATAACCATAAGGGAGCTGTTTGGGATGATAAACTAGGGAACAGGAGACTGTTTTAGCTTCAGAATTTTTAATGCCACCAAGTAAGTTCACTGTAAAGGGGCCCACTGAATCCTGGAGCCGACTGTGGTGGGACACATTATAAAGTTGCTCTGATTACTCTCTGCGATATAATGAGCCATGCACCAGTGTGACCAGGGACCAATTTCTATCCACAGGAGGTAAACGAAGACGTTTCCTATAGAAAGACAGCAAGCAGAGATCTAGAAAACTGTAAGGAATGATACTGGAAGTAAATAAAAAAATCGTACATAAGAAAAAATGCATTTTCACTGGATAAATAATAGTCATTATTTTCGGAAATGGGAATACCCTTTTTAAAACCTAAAAAAAAGCAAAAACTGACAAACAGAAGATTCCTAAACACGTCTCTTTCGCATATACCATTCGCCATCTGCAATCTATGGACATGTATCAGTATATGATGGGGTATATTTACGCGGAGCTGCCGCAATTTACTAAGACCGTGTGTCCAATTTCCTGCATCTGTCGCTTCCCCCGCTGAGGTCCGCCGGAGTTCACCTTTTTCTTCCCAGTGTATGTGAGTGCTAATCTTGCGTCACAATTTGGTTTTTAAACTCCGTGATGTGTCCAACGTCCACGCCCCCCGATTTGTGTCGCATGCAAGCCGGCGCCTATGCGCCACAATCTGATCCTGTGCGCCGAATCCCGGGGCAATTCAGGGCAAATCGGAAAAAATCTCAAAACCGACGGAAATGCGTCCGATGGACACTTAGTAAGTGTGCTCTGATGTGTCACCTCCTAGTAACATGCTTATATTTAAAAGAAAAGGGTCCTTTCTGTAATAACGATACAAAATTGAATACATGACAACTGGAGACAACATATGTGTAGGTTCTAAAGTGCGGATTAAAGGGATAAACACGATAATCATTAAATTGTACAATTGTATGACATTTTGTGGAAATTATTAAAAAACATGCCTATTCCACTGGTCACCACTAGAGAGCAGAAGTTTTCTTTATTCCCTTAGAATTGAAACAAAGTGGCAAAAAGTAGCAAAAACTGAAAAAAAACCCCATTTTTTTGGGGTGTTGCATAAAAGCGGCTTCTTCATTTAAACTGAATGTGACTTTCTTCAGTTTTTTCACAGTCTTCTTGCAGTCGGATACCTTCTGGTTTAGTTTTCCTATAGATATATCAGATGTGAGCTTGGGAAAAAAAATCATTGGTATGCTGGTCACAATGTGTCGTAAATTAAGACTTTGTATTAATTCTGTTAAATGCATTGCAGAAACTTCCCCACAAAGCGACTACCTTTCTCTTTTTATTCTTTTGTGCTTCTGTAATTTACCAATTAAGAAGCACAAAGGATTATGCTCCCCATAATGAGCCCAATAACAGCTTCTTGTGGTCTGAGAGATGTTCATTAAACCACTTGAACTTCACTCACACATAAATGATTGCAGACAGTGTTGCCGCCTTGTTACAGAAGGAGCTGGATTCTTTGTTCCCAATTAACTATATGTTAATTTTATTACTTTTCAACTTTTGTAGTCTCTGGAAAAAAAAAAAGTAATATTCACTGGTACAAACATCATCTTCTCCTTTCACTTACATCTCTTATTTTTACATCCTGGAATGAGATTACAAAAAGCAGCGAGAACTGCAATAAATTTAATCAATAAAAGTTGGAAAATAATAAAGTCGCAGCAGTAACAAACAAAAAATGGCTCTAAAGAGACGGCAATATCAGAGAACAATGAGAATGTAGACGCTTGTCTCCTGAGGCCACTCCAGGGACTGTATTATTTCTGTTCTGTTCTCCTAATGTTCTATGACTTATTCGGATTATTGCCCTTGTTTCACCTAAGTGTCCCCTAGACTTCCAAGGAACAAACCGAGTGAGAAGAGGAAGGTCTAAAACCTTCCTGAAAGCATAAAAAAAACTTTAATCCAATAGCAAAAATAAGATGCAAATGATGATAGTAAAGATTTTAGTTGACTTTATTAAATTAAACATTTGTCTTGTTTTACCCTCACTTTTTTATTTCTAGCAGTATATAAATCATACCTCCCTATTCACACTGACAGCTGATAGATAAGAAGCTAATGAAGTTACTAATGGCCTCCTTACAGAGCTAAATCAAGGGAAATATTCTCTAACCTCCTGTACTTATTTCTATACTGTGTATGGACCTGTGAAGGCTTTTAAAGAAACTGCTCACTACAAGAGAAGAAAGGATCAAATTCACTATTTATTTCTTTATTTGCATTAATTTATTTGCATTGGTTGTACCATGTTATCCCCTATCCACAGGATGAGGGACAGCTATCCGACTGCAGTACCCCATGATCGCAAGATTGGTATCCACAGCAATCCGAGGAACAGAGGTCTCTTCTTTATAATGGAAGGAGCAGCATGTACAGCACTCATCTATCACTGGGACTTCCGTTTACTGTCTATGTGAGTGACAGTCCCATACTATTGAGAACTGGACCCTGTTCTCCGGATTGCTGGGGATCCAGTTCTTGTGATTGCTCAGTGTCCCGATCAGCTTATTTCCCTCTCATTTGTGGTTACTTGCTAACTTGGTAGAATGACTAATAATATGTATCCACTACTGTACTTAAAGGAAACCTACCAACAGGAATCTACAAACTGTGGTAAATCTGTAGATTATACTTCTATAATCTTTCCTACACTATTTTTAGCAAATATTTTTACTTGGTCTAATCTTTATTTAATGATGAGCGCAGGGAGCTGAGCCTATTCCATGCCCCAGTAGCCTCTCTAGCTCTGCCTACTGTTGTCTCCTTGGGTGTCATCAATCCCCTGCATAAACTGCTACCCATGCAGAGGGCACATGCGTCTTTGATGAAGCCGGCAATGGGATGGGGAGCTACTGTGCATGCGTTGGGAACCAGAAATGCCGACAAGCCTGCATTTACTGCGCATGTGTGGGCACACAGATATACAGTGGTAGGCAGAGCTAGAGAGGCTACTGGTGGGAGGACACAACCCAGTAGCCTCTAAAGATAATTTGCATATAGCAAAAACAAAGACTTTAGTTAGTAAGACTAGGTAAAAAGATTAGCTAAAGGCAATTTAGAAGTAGAAACCTACCATCAGATCTACCCCCGTTACTAGAGTCCTGCTGGTAGGTTTCCTTTAAGTGAGACCCCAAGTGATCATAAGGATAGAATTCTTCACATACCCTTCAAATACATAATGTGATTTGTGGGAAGGACTAGATCGGTAAGGGATTTTTACGTATGTTTTTCTGTTATTTTTAGAACCTTTAGTCCCTTTTTATGTACAATAGATATATATACTGTGAGACACTGAAGGGGTTAACTGTGGATGGGCGGTATGTTTCCCCTAGGTTTTGCTTCTATGCAAGGCCTTAGTACTGAGGTGGGTTTGTCCAGCACCTTGGACACAGGTGATGGGAACAGCCTAATTAGCCTGGATAAAATGACTCAGCAGAGTTGAGTGGGTTGTCTCTCTGTGGAAGGAGGCTGAGAGGACACAGCTCTGACCTGTGTGTCTGGAGCAGCCACGTGATCTTTGTTTAGTGTGAGTTAGTGGACTATTTGTATAGTTAGCACCCTGACGGGTAGGTTTTCTTTTGTTTATTCAAATACCTGAATGTAAAGGCTGGTTTTATTTTGCTGCAATAAACGCAGGCGAGACCTGTTTGGACTGTACCCTGGTGTCCCTGTCTTGAACTGCATCCCAGCACCCCGCTACCACGGTCTCTACTGGGCCAAATCCCCACAATACCTGTAGATATACACTCACCGGCCACTTTATTAGGTACACCATGCTAGTAACGGGTTGGACCCCCTTTTGCCTTCAGAACTGCCTCAATTCTTCGTGGCATAGATTCAACAAGGTGCTGGAAGCATTCCTCAGAGATTTTGGTCCATATTGACATGATGGCATCACACAGTGGCCGCAGATTTGTCGGCTGCACATCCATGATGCGAATCTCCCGTTCCACCACATCCCAAAGATGCTCTATTGGATTGAGTTCTGGTGACTGTGGAGGCCATTTGAGTACAGTGAACTCATTGTCATGTTCAAGAAACCAGTCTGAGATGATTCCAGCTTTATGACATGGCGCATTATCCTGCTGAAAGTAGCCATCAGATGTTGGGTACATTGTGGTCATAAAGGGATGGACATGGTCAGCAATAATACTCAGGTAGGCTGTGGCGTTGCAACGATGCTCAATTGGTACCAAGGGGCCCAAAGAGTGCCAAGAAAATATTCCCCACACCATGACACCACCACCACCAGCCTGAACCATTGATACAAGGCAGGATGGATCCATGCTTTCATGTTGTTGACGCCAAATTCTGACCCTACCATCCGAATGTCGCAGCAGAAATCGAGACTCATCAGACCAGGCAACGTTTTTCCAATCTTCTACTGTCCAATTTCGATGAGCTTGTGCAAATTGTAGCCTCAGTTTCCTGTTCTTAGCTGAAAGGAGTGGCACCCGGTGTGATTTTCTGCTGCTGTAGCCCATCTGCCTCAAAGTTCGACGTACTGTGCGTTCAGAGATGCTCCTCTGCCTACCTTGGTTGTAATGGGTGGCGATTTGAGTCACTGTTGCCTTTCTATCAGCTCCAACCAGTCTGCCCATTCTCCTCTGACCTCTGGCATCAACAAGGCATTTCTGCCCACAGAACTGCCGCTCACTGGATGTTTTTTCTTTTTCGGACCATTCTCTGTAAACCCTAGAGATGGTTGTGCGTGAAAATCCCAGTAGATCAGCAGTTTCTGAAATACTCAGACCAGCCCTTGTGGCACCAACACCATGCCACGTTCAAAGGCACTCAAATCACCTTTCTTCCTCATACTGATGCTCGATTTGAACTGCAGGAGATTGTCTTGACCATGTCTACATGCCTAAATGCACTGAGTTGCCGCCATGTGATTGGCTGATTAGAAATTAAGTGTTAAAGAGCAGTTGGACAGGTGTACCTAATAAAGTGGCCGGTGAGTGTATACAGTAATAATATTTAATATAATTCTTTATTTATATAGCGCACACAGATTACGCAGCGCTGCACAAAGAATGTCAAATTGGTCCCTGTCCCCATGGGGCTCACAATCTAATCAACCTAACAGTATGTTTTTGGAGTGTGGGAGGAAACCAGAGAAAACCCCCACAAACAGAGAGAACATACAAACTCTTTGCACAAATGTTGACCTGGGTGGGATTTGAACCCAGGACCCCAGCGCTGCAAGGCAGAAGTGCTACCCACTCAGCCACAGTGCCACCCTTATATAGTACAGTGATCTTAATTTTATATATGAACTAATAGCACTTTCACCGTGCTGGATGACCTACAACAGAAACAAAGGACTATTACATACTAATGGAGGTCCATAGGTCCAACGCAAAATAACCCAATTCAGAGGCTTCTTGTGTCCATTTCTATAGGATTGACAGATGATGTGCAGTTATATGGCTTCTCAGTGATGTAAGTGTGCAATATAACATGTATAGGGCCCACAGGCTGGGACTAAACATAATTAATGTATACATATTCTTAATATTTTCTGTACAATATGTTGACAAAATTATTTTACATGGAAATGGTCAAACCCAAAAATGTTGACTTTTTTTTTTGCTGTTGTTAAACACTCACCCCTCCTTGAAGGCCCACTTCACCACTTACTCTTTGGCAAGGGAACCCTTACTCACAGGATGCCCCAGCTAATACTAGTAATTGGCTTAGATGTGCCCAGAACAGGTGGCTTTTGTGAAATTTTTTTGTAAATATGGCACAATATGGAGTCTTCCTTTGAATCAATCACTCTCCCTGGGGCCGGCTGTACATGGAAGTATTCAGTTCATGGAAACACGACCAGATGATGGTGGAATCCATGGACTGAGCACAGTTCCAGGGATGTAATGATATATGATGCAAGGAGTCCCTGTCTGCCTATGGAACAATAGCGTTGAACTGGAAACATAATTACAGCAGGGAAGAATGGCTTCCTTGTATATCACTATGATAAATGGAGTCCGATCCCCTGCACGGTGGTCAGTTCATGGGTGGCATCTAGAGCACGGTCCTGTAAACAGCATTGACAGAAAATCTTTTAAAAATTATGGATCTAAATAATAATAGTTTACTCTTTATGAAAAAACTGGTGTGCTGATTGCCCATTTGCTTTTTTTGTGAAAAAATCCATTATTCTTAAAATAAAACACCCATCCTTTTTATAAACAGTAAGGAATATCCTCTAATAATTAGGGGAACATTATATTATATGGTATTTATAGTTCATGACGTCACATATACTAAAGGTGAGAACTTTAATGTATAAATGAATTACATGTGACTGAGCGCGGCACATAGTATTAAACTGTCATAGACCGTAGGATTGGCACCGCCGGCTGTGTAACAAATCTCCCCCAGTAAATAAAGTATTTTATGAGATGTCAAGTTTGTTTGTGAGGCCCTGGTTCCTGCTCACCGCCACACGTCTGCGAATGACTTTAATATGCCTAGACACTGTGGGAATGTGCTTATTACTTATTTATGGTGTGGTTTATGGTTTTGATGTTATTGATAAGTCTAAGTATCATCTGTAATGTATTAAATACACCAGAGTCAAGATTTATTTCTCAAAGGATTTATTTTAAAAACTTAATTGGAACGGTCGGCTGTTTTTAGGATGAATGACAATTTTACAAAGATTGCTTTTATTATCAAGTAATGGTCCTTCCACAATCTGACGCGTGGAAAGAAATTACACCCAGTCACGTATGTTGTGCACAACCTGCGTATCTCGGGAACAATTCACTATGGAAATGCAGTGTAATCTATAGACAGCAATGAGAAAATTGTACATAGTATCCTCGGGGGCATTTATCATACGCTATTACTCGTGTGTGGGGTTATTCTGGAGTAACCTAAATAAACAAAAGAAAAGTAACCGGCACTACCTTCTCCAGGACTAACGTGACGATCCGGAACAAAGTCCAACAAGCGCAGTAGCTCGAGTGAACTGGCACATACAGCGTCCCAACCTGGGGTGCTCGTGGAGCATCACAGCAGTCAACAATCCAAAGCAGAAGAGAAGCAGACGGCACTCACCTGTATCAGGGATCAACACTTTATTGCGAGTAGGAACACAGGGAAGATGCAAGCCACACAGAGGCGAAAGGCCGTTTCGCGCAGTGTACGCTTTCTCAAGCCTTGGACCTCATGAGACCTCGGAGCGCAGGTAAGATACCCGCCCCGGGCTTGTGTTGTCTTGGAAACAGTACACAACATATATAAAAAAACACAATGGGGCACATTTACTAAGTCGATTTCCCGAATATATTTCCAATTTGGGCTGAATTGCATGGGGGTTTTTGGCACACACGATTGAATTTTGGCGCATCATCGCCAGCTTGCATGCGACACAAATCGGGGGCGTGGCCGTCGGACAACCCAAATGATTCGGACAAACCCGGAATTTACAATTCAAATTGTGTTGCAAGATCAGCACTTACATACACCGGGAAGAAGATGGTGAACTCCGGCAGACCTGAGCGGTACAATAAAGAAATCGGGCGCACGCTGTAAGCGGCAGCTCCGAATCCTCGGCGGACATTCTGGTTCGGCGGACGGAACGGGTATGTAAATGTGCCTCAATGTATCAACAGTGCGGTCAGGGGATATAAAAAGTAGTGTTCTAAACTGGTAAACTGTAAATTTATGATACATATTATATAAAGGTAGTCACTGAAACATAATTACAGCAGGGAAGAATGGCTTCCTTGTATATCACTATGATAAATGGAGTCCGATCCCCTGCACGGTGGTCAGTTCATGGGTGGCATCTAGAGCACGGTCCTGATGCTCTGCAATCAGAGCATGCAGAGCACGATGTAGCAAAAGATTAATTAACAAGCGACAGATAAATTATCGCAGCGATGTTAATAAATAAGGGGGGAGAATCAGCATGAATATCGATCACATATAGATATATGCACAAAAACAATCAATGCAAGTGATACATAAACTCTACATATGGTACAATACAGAATCTATGAGGCTGTACCACAATTTTATAGAAACACACTCAGATCGTTCCTGTCATTCAACCCCATAGAGCCTAAGGCATTATATTTCAAAATAAGTCTGGTCTCTTGCCGTGGTAGGGTCTTGGGACAGTCACCACCTTGGGGGTCCGCCTCCACCTTTTCAAGACCAGCAAATCTCAACACATCAGGATTACTTCCATCTCTAACATGGTTGATTACTCAAGGACAGGCTTTTCCTGCATTTATCAAATTATAATGTTCACGAAATCTAGTAAATACATTTCTGATGGTATTACCAATTTAGTAGTACTCAGAAGGGCACAGAATTGCATAAACTACAAAGGTGGATCTGCAATTTATGAAAGATTTAACCTCATGTGATGTGCCACCTAATTTAATTCATTTAGTTCGCATATTAAAACGGCAGAAGTTACATGATCCACACTTGAAGTTTACTTCTGCAACCAGGTAGTTATATGTGGAAAAACAACTGAAAATTAAAAGAGTTCTCAGGGACGGACTATGTCTAGAAGTAATAAGCGGTTTCTGTCTGGTGAGCTCAGAAAGCTGGTTGTCTGTTTCCAAAATTTTCCAATTCTTGTGGATGGCAGAGCGTATTGGCTCCTGTGCCCAAGTTTGTATCCTGCCATGGACATTATAGATAACCCTTGTTCAGTTGGCTACATACATTTCATCCCATTGCCCAGTCTTAATAATAATAATCCCTTTATTTATATAGCGCACACAGTTTACGCAGCTTTTCACAGAATTTGCCAAATCAACCCCTGTCTCCAATCTAATCAACCTACCTGTATGTTTTGGAGTGTGGGAGGAAACCCAAACAAACACGGAGAGAACATACAAACACTTTGCAGATGTTGACCCTGGGACTTGAACCCAGATCTCCAGCGCTGCAAGGCTGTAATGTTAACCACTAAGTCTTCCTTCTGCTGTCCACTTGTTTAGTTTTTTGATAAGCACTTAAACTGCTGGCATCAATCATGGCATGTCCCTTCACATACAGTAGTTATTGAATGTGGGCTACATTTGACTACTGGATTTTGAAGCCCACTGTTAATGTCACATTTTACTGCAAAAGAGGTAGGTTTTCCTATTCTCATCCTGAAAACCTAATTTGCATTTTTATACAAATTACTATTGCATATCATTTTTATGGAAACATCAATTTGAAAAAAGACATATAAAAACTAGTTATGTTGAAAAAAATAGATAACAATACAGGTAATAGAACCGTGACCTTTTGACTTGACATTTGACTTTTGGGATGTGTTGTACATTAGGAAATAGTTCTGCTTTCCATCTGCAATGTATGTCTTCTCATGATATCCAGATGGGTGAACTGAGGACAAATGCTGGGTACCAGGTGGTTTAATGATAGTTTAATGCAACAGTGAATTACGCCTTCTACTGAGGTTGATGCCTCTGGCAGAACACTGAATGACTTCACAGCTGACATATTTGTTCTATTCCTCTCGGTGCCGAGTTCTGAAAAAACATCTTTTTCTCTAAAAGAAACTGTATGAACCTCGTAGATCCAAGTTACAGTTCCACTCAAAAATTATGAAGATATACATGCAAGTAGCTTAGGAAAAAATATGAGAAAGAATTCAACAACCAGAAACGGGAAGCAACTCGAATATAAATCTGTGTCATACAGAATAACAAAGGAACTCAGAAATGAAATATCCAAAATAGAAAAAATCCTCATTTGTAATCTAATTTTTAGGGTTTGTTATCGATGAATTATACAGTATATTAATATAAGTAGAACAATGGGGCACATTTACTCAGGGTCCATTGGACGCATTTCCGTCAGGGTTCACGATTTTTTTCCGATTTGCCCAGGATTGCCCCAGGTTTTTGGCACATGCGATCAGATTGTGGGGCATCGGTGACGGCTTGCATGCGGAACAAATCGGGGGGGCGTGGACGTTGGACAACCCGACTGATTTGGACAAACTGCGGAATTTAAAAACCAAATTGTGTCTCAAGATCAGCACTCACATGCACCAGGAAGAAGAAGGTGAACTCCGTTGGACCTCAGCGGCTGAAGCGACAAATGCAGGAAATTGAACGCATGATCTTAGTGAATCGCGGCAGCTCCGAATCCTCATTGGACATTCCGAATCGACGGCGTCAAAGGGAAGTAAATGTGCCCCATTGTATGTGAACTCAATGGACCCTTTAAAGAGAACATGATTAGACAAAAGTTCTGACCTATAAAGATGTTTCCTCCCTCCTCTTACCTCTTACCTGCATGTGTCTACATATAAGTATTGTGAAATTGACAATAAGGTTTTGTGACATGGTGTCAGTTATTTTCTCTGTGTCTATTAAGTGTTATGTCACTTTTCAGTCTTTGATCTGGTATTCAATTAGATTCTTAAAAAAATGTGGCTCTTAAAGGGGTTTACCCAGCTTGTGTATTTATGACATAACCACAGGTCAAGAACTACTGAACTAAAATGAGGGTTTGCAGCACATATATAGCTACTCTCCTTTCATGTCTATGGCAACAACGACAATATCCCAGTCTATAAGTGTACTGGCTCATTACAGACAATGATTTTATTTGCTTTCATAGACCGGGTGAATTTCTGCACATGTTCTTCAGTATCATAGTATATAAGGCTGGAAAAGGACACATGTCCAACAAGTCCAACTTTTAAGAATGAAACAAATGTTTTTTCCCCATAACCTGTGATATTTTTGCTCTCCAGAAAGACACCCAGGCCTCTCTTGAACATGTACATAGAGTCCGCCATAACAACCTCCTGCGTCAGAGACTTCCATAGTCTCACTGCTCTTACAGTAAAGAACCTTTGTCTGTGGCAATGGTAGAACCTCCTCTCCTCTAGACGTAGAGAATGTCTCCTGTCTATGGTGATGGTAGAACCTCCTCTCCTCTAGGTGTAGAGAATGTTTCCTGTCTATGGCAATGGTAGAATCACCTTTCCTCTAGATGTAGAGAATGTCTTCTGTTTATGGTGATGGTAGAACCACCTCTCCTCTAGGTGTAGAGGATGCCCCCTGTCTATGGTGATGATAGAACCACCTCTCCTCTAGGTGTAGAGAATGCCCCCTGTCTATGGTGATGGTAGAACCACCTCTCCTCTAGGTGTAGAGGATGCCCCCTGTCTATGGTGATGGTAGAACCTCCTCTCCTCTAGGTGTAGAGGATGCCCCCTGTCTATGGTGATGGTAGAACCTCCTCTCTAGGTGTAGAGGATGTCCCCTGTCTATGGTGATGGTAGAACCACCTCTCCTCTAGGTGTAGAGGATGCCCCCTGTCTATGGTGATGGTAGAACCTCCTCTCCTCTAGGTGTAGAGGATGCCTCCTGTCTATGGTGATGGTAGAACAGCCTCTCCTCTAGGTGTAGAGGATGCCCCCTGTCTATGGTGATGATAGAACCTCCTATCCTCTAGGTGTAGAGGATGCCCCCTGTCTATGGTGATGATAGAACCTCCTATCCTCTAGGCTTAGAGGATATCCCCTGTCTATGGTTATGGTAGAACCGCCTCTCCTCTAGGTGTAGAGGATGTCCCCAGGCTATGGCTATGGTGATGGTAGAACCTCCTATCGTCTAGGCGTAGAGGATGCCCCCTGTCTATGGTGATGGTAGAATCACCTCTCCTCTAGGTGTAGAGGATGCCCCCTGTCTATGGTGATGGTAGAACCTCCTCTCCTCTAGGTGTAGAGGATGCC
This sequence comes from Engystomops pustulosus, assembly GCF_040894005.1. NCBI lineage: Eukaryota > Metazoa > Chordata > Amphibia > Anura > Leptodactylidae > Engystomops > Engystomops pustulosus. The sequence continues at coordinate 175,961,572 of NC_092415.1, read as the reverse complement.
CCCTGTCTATAGTGATGGTAGAACCTCCTCTCTAGGTGTAGAGGATGTCCCCTGTCTATGGTGATGATAGAACCTCCTATCGTCTAGGCTTAGAGGATGCCCCCTGTCTATGGTGATGGTAGAACCTCCTATCCTCTAGGCGTAGAGGATGCCCCCTGTCTATGGTGATGGTAGAATCACCTCTCCTCTAGGTGTAGAGGATACCCCCTGTCTATGGTGATGGTAGAACCTCCTCTCCTCTAGGCGTAGAGGATGTCTCCTTGTCCTGGTCACAGGCCTAGGTATAAAAAGATCTTTAGAGAGATCCTTGTACTGTCCGTTCAGGTATTTGTACATTGTAATGAGGTCTCCCCTCAGTCGTCTTTTCTCTAAATTCAAATTTTGTAATCTGTCAGTGTATTCTAATCCCCCCACTCCCCTAACAATCTTGGTTACTCTCCTATGCATCCGTTTAAGTTCTACTGTGTCCTTTTTATACACTGGTGCCCAAAACTGAGCACAATATTCCATGTGTAGCCTGACTAGTGATTTGTATAAGGGTAAAACTATGTCTTTATCATGAGACTCTAAATTACATCCCATAATTGTATTTGCTTTAGCAGCAGCCGCCTGGCTCTGGGCATTAAAATTATCATATCATTACCATCCACCAATACCCCCAAGTCATTTTCAGCTCCAGTTTTACCAAGTAACTGAATGTTTAGGACATAACCGTACTTTTAAGAATTAAACAAATGTTTTTTCCCCATAACCCGTGATATTTTTGCTCTCCAGAAAGACAACTTTTTGTTACCATGGCCTAAGTGCATAATCTCATTAACCATTTCTCCACCCACTCCTCAAGCTTCCACAAATCCCTCTGTAATGCTACACCAATGCATCAGCGGCACAGTTATCTGCTACAAAGCAGGGTCTGCCACTTAAAAATAATATCTCTTCACACCTGATGTCAGCATGGGTGTGAGACACTGCATGAACAACCTAACTAAGAAATAACTTTATACATGATTACCATTCCATAGCCTGCCTTAGTCAGCAGGGAGTTTATGTTCACCTCTGACTGCAGTGTAAGGTATTGGCCCTAGAAACCTGTGTAACCACCAGAAGCAGTAGGACTGTGAAAAAATTTATTCCAGGTATATAACAAGACCTGGAGAACTGTGGAATTCTCCTCACATGGCTGTGTCCTTTGACATTGGCATTCAAACTTCTCCGCAGCTCTTCCACTCTGATGTAATGCTTAACCAGAAGTCTACAACAGCAGTAACTCAGCGCAAAGGAAGGGGGCTGTGCTGCAGTTCATTAAATAGATCTTACACACTAGTACATCAAACCCAGCTACAATGCTACAATGTAAATTAAGCTACACAGTCCGTACAATAGATAACCTACTCAAAGAAAAAGACAGATTTGCACAGCAACTTATTACCGTAGAGCTTTATTAAATATATACTAAAATTCATACAGAAATTAAAATGTACAAAACAGACATTGGCACACTGGGAGGTGACCAGTTAACACTGGAAAGGAGGTAAAAGCATCAAGGAGGCATAGATAGTAACAAGATATTAGGTAGAATCAATCTAAAGTGCCAACATAAGCATTGTAAAGTAAAGGTGGTGGTAGATAATAAGATCATGTGTAACAATTACCTAGGCACTGAGAATGTGCGGCCTCCAAGATGGATAAACACCCCAACGCGCGTTTCGGCACGCTGCCTTCGTCAAGTCCATACAATACGACACTACAGTCCGTACAATAGGTAGATAGATACTTCAGGGAATGGGCAATAGGTAATTTTCTTATATATCTGATATTCCTAACAGCATTCTGGTTTCCTTTGACATGGTATTTACTGTAGACTTTTTTTTCCAATAGTCGGATTTGCACCCTCTTTTTTGTGCTGCTCTCTAACTTTCCCTTTTTGATTATAGAAAGATTGATAGATACAAAGAGAAAGCTCAAGCAACACAAAAACACATTACAAAAGAAAATTCAGTGCACGTTGTTTAGGGCTGGCCTTCAGGTACTTTTTATAGTAATAGTCTTCTCTTACAGGAAAGGAATACCATATGGACCCCCTTTGGGCCTGGTTGTGACCGTTCCCTCTTCAGCACCTCAAGTCACGCCCCTGGCTGAAACATTACTCTTTCTAGAATTTACCCAGGTATTTTTTCATCTTGAACTTCTGCTCATTTATTGGATAGATATACTCATAGATACTTTATTAATCTCCAGCAGAGAAATTTTTTGTTACAGCGCAGTTAATATTTCAAAAAAAGAAATGTTATAACATGAATGCAAAATAATTACATACAAAACGCAATTAATATAAAATGCTAATAGTATATTCACTATATAGAATAGATGGCAGTTACTAATTCAGCTACTATTAGCTAGAAATTATCTACTCCCTGGAATTTTGTTATATGACTTATCACTGGAAAGAAAGACTTCTTGACTGGCGAACTATGTGTTTTCAGAAGCAAATATCTACCACTAAATGAGCTCTTCAGCCTTTCCACTTCCTTATTCAAAGGTTGTCTCTGGATCCGATCATAAATCTTCTGACAATGGTCAGATTCTTCGAATGAATAGCTTCTTTTGTCTACACGATGCAGCGCTCTCTCTCCCTCCTGCCCCTCCTCCTTGCATTACAAGACCAGCTCAGACATAGGCACTTCCTGTGAGCAAGCAGCAGTGTGTAGAGGCTGCTGCTTGCAAGATAAGGTCTTTGACCATAGGAGGGGAAGGGAGGCATATCAGAGCTGACTCTGGGTGTTTTATAGGTGAGATAGAGCTGAAGTGTGTCATTGTGTATTATATCCATCTCATGGATTTCTCACCTATGATCTGTCTTGTCTCTCTTTTTCTATGTGTCAGATACTAGTAGAATGCTCAGAAACTCAATAAAAGTGTAGATAAATCCTGGACCCTGGTAATCTAAGCACAATGTCAGCACACAGCATTTCATAGCACAGAGCAATCATGAAGTGTCTGCTAAGAGACACACTCTGAAATCTTTCACTGACCATCGCTGAGTGATAAGAGCTAAAACAGCAATAAAACGGTAGAATTGTAAAATAAGGAGGTTTAAATTGATTGTTATTGTGTAAATATCACTAGGGGATGAACATTTGAGAACTTTCTTTCATGGGCAATTTTTAGTGCAGCAGCAATGGTCAGAGGTCTATAAGGAAAATGGTGAGAAATGGTGCAAGGACCATTCCTTGCGGGCCCCCACTATACTATTTACCACACACAAAGGTATGGTTATATATCTCTTCAGGACTAATACCTAACACTCTCACCAGATCTATAGTGCTGGTAAAACATTCAAACTGCATATTATTGACCAGGACAACGGTACACTTTATTTTTCCACACAATCATGTAAAGTCTCTGATTGCTTCTCACCGGGCAGTCTACCATGCAAGTCAATGGGGCACATTTACTTACCCATGGAGTCCACGAAAGTGCACTGTGCCGTGATTCACTGAGAACGCACGCCCGATACCCTGCATGTGTCATTTCTAGAGATGAGCGAACACTAAAATGCTCGGGTACTCGTTATTCGAGACGAACTTTTCCCGATGCTCGAGTGCTCGTCTCGAATAACGAACCCCAATGAAGTCAATGGGAGACTCGAGCATTTTTCAAGGGGACCAAGGCTCTGCACAGGGAAGCTTGGCCAAACACCTGGGAACCTCAGAAAAGGATGGAAACACCACGGAAATGGACAGGAAACAGCAGGGGCAGCATGCATGGATGCCTCTGAGGCTGCTTAATCGCACCATTATGCCGAAATTATGGGCAACAGCATGGCCATGACAGAGTGACAGAATGAAGCTAGATAGCATGTAAAACATCCAATAATTGACCCTGACACTATAGGGGACGGCATGCAGAGGCAGAGGCAGCGGCAGCAGGCTAGAGAGTGGCATGGCGACATACCCTAATTGGACTCAGGCTTCAAACCAATGGGTGTCAGAGAGGAACCAAAGGAGGTGAGCAAGAAGCGCTCAAATAATATCGGTACATGATAAAAGTTTGCCAGTATATTTTGTGGATTACACAGCAGGGTGGCGACAAAGTTAACATGGAAGCCATGAAAACAACCCAAAATTCTGCCTGACACAGCTCGTTTGATAAGGGGACCATGTATGCTTACAGTTCATGCCAGTCGCTGCACTGGCTGCCAGTCTCCTTTCGAATACAGTTTAAAATAATAATAACCCTCATCCATAAAGCTCTGTATAATGCTGCACCCCCCTACCTCTCCTCTCTTATCTCAGTCTATCGCCCAACCCGTGCTCTTAGATCCGCCAGTGATCTTAGATTAACCTCTACCCTAGTGCGGACCTCCCACTCGCGTCTCCAAGACTTCTCTAGAGCTGCACCAATTCTATGGAATGCTCTGCCCTGGACTATCAGACTAATACCTAACCTCCAAAGTTTCAAACGTGCTCTTAAAACCCATTTCTTTAGGCAAGCCTATAACACTCATTAACTGCATGAAGTTTTAACTCTTCTACTAACCCGTCCTGTGTCGTCCTCCCATCTGTTATCCAGCAACCAACAGGCACCAGACTTCTCTGCAGTCCCATTCACCCTGGACCTGGTATATAAGATGACGGCTGAGTGGTTCAAGCGACAGCAATTCCATTTATTATATTTTGTTCTATTCCCTAAGAAGAATGGCTTGACCGTTAAATATTCTTTTACCTCGTGTTACCCCATCATCTTCATAAACCGTAAGCTCTGGCGAGCAGGGACCTCACTCCTGTTGTTCCATACAAATGTTGTGCTCTGTTACAATACATTTGTATTTGTTTCCTATGATTTGTAAAGCGCTACGGAATATGATGGCGCTATATAAATAAAGATTATTATTATTATTATTATGGAGGCAGTGAACTAGTAGTAGATTAAAGGTGCTGCAACTATGTTAGTTGGATCTTGGGATGGAGCTGGCGCTCTGCAGCCAGGCGAGCTTTTGCCAATCCAAGCCCCTGTCTCTAGGCTACTCCCCAAACAGCACTTCTAAGAACCTTTTGTATAAGATCAAGTGTAGTAGCGTTCTTATAAGTTTAGGATATGGCGGGTGAGGGGAATGTAAACAGATGCGCAAGAAGCGCTGAAATAATATCCCTAAATGGTAAAAGTTTGCAAGTATATTTTGTGGATTACACAGCAGGGTGGCGACAAAGTTAACAACTTTGATGTGGAATGCCCTGTAATAGCTCTTGGGCGGTGTGCCTTTTATCGCCTAGGCTCAGCAGTTTCAGCACCGCCTGCTGTCGCTTAGCGACGGCACTGCTGCTGTGCCTAGAGCTACCGACTGATGGCGCCATGCCCACGGATGGTAATTCGGAGGAGGAGGAGGTGGAGGAGGGGTGGGAGGAGGTATAGTAGGCCTTTGAGACCTGGACCGAGGTAGGCCCCGCAATTCTCTGCGTCGGCAGTATATGACCAGCCCCAGGGTCAGACTCGGTCCCAGCCTGCACCAAGTTAAGTGTAGTAGCGTTCTTATAAGTTTGGGATATGGCGGGTGAGGGGAATGTAAACAGATGCGCAAGAAGCGCATGATGCGCATGGAGCTGGCGCTCCGCTGCCAGGCGAGCTTTCGCCAATTCAAGCCCCTGTCTCTAGGCTACTCCCCAAACAGCACTTCTAAGAACCTTTTGTATAAGATCAAGTGTAGTAGCGTTCTTATAAGTTTAGGATATGCCGGGTGAGGGGAATGTAAACAGATGCGCAAGAAGCGCATGATGCGCATGGAGCTGGCGCTCCGCTGCCAGGCGAGCTTTCGCCAATTCAAGCCCCTGTCTCTAGGCTACTCCCCAAACAGCACTTCTAAGAACCTTTTGTATAAGATCAAGTGTAGTAGCGTTCTTATAAGTTTAGGATATGCCGGGTGAGGGGAATGTAAACAGATGCGCAAGAAGCGCATGATGCGCATGGAGCTGGCGCTCCGCTGCCAGGCGAGCTTTCGCCAATTCAAGCCCCTGTCTCTAGGCTACTCCCCAAACAGCACTTCTAAGAACCTTTTGTATAAGATCAAGTGTAGTAGCGTTCTTATAAGTTTAGGATATGCTGGGTGAGGGGAATGTAAACAGATGCGCAAGAAGCGCTGAAATAATATCCCTAAATGGTAAAAGTTTGCCAGTATATTTTGTGGATAACACAGCAGGGTGGCGACAAAGTTAACAACTTTGATGTGGAATCCATGAAAACAACCCAAATTTCTGCCTGACACACCTCGTTTGATAAAGGGACGATGTATGGAGGCAGCTATATGGACGACTTTTGGAGGTAGCAATGGAGACAACGTGTGGAGGCTGCTATGGAGACAATTTAATTTGGATAGTGCCTGTATGTGGCAGTCCCAAACATTTTTCAAACCAGAGGAGCAGGTAGGTGGCCCTCCAGTAAAATGGAATAGATTGAGTGCCTGTATGTGGCAGTCCCAAAAATGTTTCAAACCAGAGGAGCAGGTAGGTGGCCCTGCAGTAAAATGGAATAGATTGAGTGCCTGTATGTGGCAGTCCCAAAAATTTTTCAAACCAGAGGAGCAGGTAGGTGGCCCTCCAGTAAAATGGAATAGATTGAGTGCCTGTATGTGGCAGTCCCAAAAATGTTTCAAACCAGAGGAGCAGGTAGGTGGCCCTGCAGTAAAATGGAATAGATTGAGTGCCTGTATGTGGCACTCACAAAAATTGTTTCAAACAGAGGACCGGGTAGGTGGCCCTCCAGAAAAATTAAATGCATGAAGTACTATAGCAAGAGCCAGTGGGCCCTGTCAAAAAATAGCCATTTTCCTCTGCTTTACTGTACAAAGAGGAGGAGAAGGAGGAAAATGAGGAGGAGGAGGAGTGGATCAATTATTCAGGTTGAGCTTCCTTCACCTGGTGGAGATTGGAAATTCTGAGAAATCCAGCCTTTATTCATTTTAATAAGCGTCAGCCTGTCAGCGCTGTCAGTCGACAGGCGTGTACGCTTATCGGTGATGATGCCACCAGCTGCACTGAAAACCCGCTCGGACAAGACGCTAGCGGCAGGGCAGGCAAGAACCTCCAAGGCGTACAGCGCCAGTTCGTGCCACATGTCCAGCTTTGAAACCCAGTAGTTGTAGGGAGCTGTGTGATCATTTAGGACGATGGTATGGTCAGCTACGTACTCCCTCACCATCTTTCTGTAAAGATCAGCCCTACTCTGCCGAGACTGGGGACAGGTGACAGTGTCTTGCTGGGGTGACATAAAGCTGGCAAAAGCCTTGTAAAGCGTACCCTTGCCAGTGCTGGACAAGCTGCCTGCTCGCCTACTCTCCCTCGCTACTTGTCCCGCAGAACTACGCACTCTGCCGCTAGCGCTGTCAGAAGGGAAATACTGTTTCAGCTTGTGCACCAGGGCCTGCTGGTATTCATGCATTCTCACACTCCTTTCCTCTGCAGGGATGAGAGTGGAAAGATTTTGCTTGTACCGTGGGTCCAGGAGAGTGAACACCCAGTAATCGGTGCTGGAATAAATTCTTTGAACGCGAGGGTCACGGGATAGGCAGCCTAGCATGAAATCTGCCATATGCGCCAGAGTACCAACGCGTAAGAATTCACTCCCCTCACTGGCCTGACTGTCCATTTCCTCCTCCTCCAACTCCTCCAACTCCTCTTCTTCTGCCCATACACGCTGAACAGTAAAGGACTCAACAATGGTCCCCTCTTGTGTCTCACCAACATTCTCCTCCTCTTCCTCCTCATCCTCCTCCACCTCCACCTCCTCCGATATGCGCTGAGAAACAGACCTGAGGGTGCTTTGGCTATCAACAAGGGAATATTCTTCCCCTGTCTCTTGTGACGAGCGCAAAGCTTCCGACTTCATGCTGACCAGAGAGTTTTTCAACAGGCCAAGCAGCGGGATGGTGAGGCTGATGATGGCGGCATCGCCACTGACCATCTGTGTTGACTCCTCAAAGTTACTCAGCACCTGACAGATATCAGACATCCACGTCCACTCCTCATTGTAGACTTGAGGAAGCTGACTGACCTGACTACCAGTTCTGGTGGAAGTTGACATCTGGCAGTCTACAATCGCTCTGCGCTGCTGGTAAACTCTGGATAACATGGTCAGTGTTGAATTCCACCTCGTGGGCACGTCGCACAACAGTCGGTGAGCGGGCAGTTGGAGGCGGCGCTGCGCTGCCCTGAGAGTGGCAGCATCTGGGCTGGACTTCCTGAAATGCGCACAGATGCGGCGCACCTTCGTGAGCAAATCAGACAGATTGGGGTATGTCTTGAGGAAACGCTGAACTATCAGATTTAACACATGGGCCAGGCATGGCACATGTGTCAGTCTGCCGAGTTGCAGAGCCGCCACCAGGTTACGGCCGTTGTCACACACAACCATTCCCGGCTTGAGGTTCAGCGGTGCCAGCCACAGATCAGTCTGCGCCGTGATGCCCTGTAATAGCTCTTGGGCGGTGTGCCTTTTGTCGCCTAGGCTCAGCAGTTTGAGCACCGCCTGCTGTCGCTTAGCGACGGCACTGCTGCTGTGCCTAGAGCTACCGACTGATGGCGCCGTGCCCACGGATGGTAGTTCGGAGGAGGAGGTGGAGGAGGGGTGGGAGGAGGAGGAGGCATAGTAGGCCTGAAACACCTGGACCGAGGTAGGCCCCGCAATCCTCGGCGTCGGCAGTATATGAGCAGCCCCAGTGTCAGACTCGGTCCCAGCCTCCACCAAGTTAACCCAATGTGCCGTCAGCGATATATAGTGGCCCTGCCCGGCAGCACTCGTCCACGTGTCCGTGGTCAGGTGGACCTTGTCAGAAACGGCGTTGGTCAGGGCACGGATGATGTTGTCTGACACGTGCTGGTGCAGGGCTGGGACGGCACATCGGGAAAAGTAGTGGCGGCTGGGGACCGAATACCGAGGGGCGGCCGCCGCCATGAGGTTGCGAAAGGCCTCGGTCTCTACTAGCCTATAGGGCAGCATCTCCAGGCTAAGCAATCTGGAGATGTGCACATTAAGGGCTTGGGCGTGCGGGTGGGTTGCACTATATTTGCGTTTCCGCTCCAGCGTCTGGGGTATGGAGAGCTGAACGCTGGTGGATGCTGTGGAGGATCGTGGAGGCGACGATGGGGTTTTTGTGGCAGGGTCCTGGGCAGGGGGCTGACTAGCAGCTGACACAGGGGAAGGAGCAGTGGTGTGCACGGCCGGAGGTGAACGGGCTTGTTGCCACTGAGTGGGGTGTTTAGCATTCATATGCCTGCGCATACTGGTGGTAGTTAAGCTAGTAGTGGTGGAACCCCTGCTGAGCCTGGTTTGGCAAATGTTGCACACCACAGTCCGTCGGTCATCCGGTGTTTCCTTAAAGAACCTCCAGACTTCTGAAGATCTAGCCCTCGCCGCAGGAGCCCTCGCCACGGGAGCTTCACTAGTTGACACATTTGGCGCTGATGCACCAGCTCTGGCCCTGCCTCTCCGTCTGGCCCCACCACTGCCTCTTCCAACCTGTTCTGGTCGAGGACTCTCCTCCGTCTCAGAAGCACTGTGTTCACCCGGCCTCTCAACCCAGCTTGGGTCTGTCACCTCATCATCCTCCGATCCCTCAGTCTGCTCCCCCCTCGGACTTCCTGCCCTGACAACAACTTCCCCACTGTCTGACAACCGTGTCTCCTCATCGTCGGACACCTCTTTACACACTTCCACTACGTCAAGAAGGTCATCATCACCCACAGACTGTGACTGTTGGAAAACCTGGGCATCGGAAAATTGCTCAGCAGCAACCGGACAAGTGGTTTGTGACTGTGGGAAGGGTCCAGAAAACAGTTCCTCAGAGTATGCCGGTTCAAATGCCAAATTTTCCTGGGAGGGGGCAGACTGGGGGGGAGGAGGCTGAGGTGCAGGAGCTGGAGGAGTGGCGATTTCGGTGACATGGGTGGACTGCGTGGAAGACTGACTGGTGGTGGACAAATTGCTCGAAGCATTGTCAGCAATCCACGACATCACCTGTTCGCACTGTTCTGGCCTCAACAGTGCTCTACCACGAGTCCCAGTAACTTCAGACATGAACCTAGGGAGTGTAGCTCTGCGGCGTTCCCCTGCTCCCTCATCAGCAGGTGGTGTCTCACCCCGCCCAGGACCACGGCCTCTGACCCCTGCAGTAGTTGGACGCCCACGTCCCCGCCCTCGTCCTCTACCCCTAGCCCTCGGGTTAAACATTTTTAAAATGAGAGTTATAACTTTATTTTTTTTTTTACTTTTTTTTGTTTTTTTTTTGTGGTTTTTTTTTTTTTTTGTGTTTTTTGTTTTTTTTTGAGTTTTTAAAACCAAACAATGCTATCCTATTGCTATGGCTATTTTCTAGCCAAGTATCAAAGCACACTACTATGCCAGATGAGATGACACTGAGTTAGTGCCTAATTGAAATCCAACCCCTACTAAATTTTCCCACTTCGGTCTTTGCTATGGATATGTGCGTCACTAAGCGCAGAACACAGCGGTCGCAAGTCTCACTACAAATTGCTCAGAATTGGCTAGTACATGCACTGCAGAAAGTACAGCCACCAGCAGATCAACCAGAAATCAAATATATAGAACGCTACTGTATGCGTAAGTAAGCTCTTTGTATTCTCCTATGGCTATTTTCTAGCCAAGTATCAAAGCACACTACTATGCCAGATGAGATGACACTGAGTTAGTGCCTAATTGAAATCCAACCCCTACTAAATTTTCCCACTTCGGTCTTTGCTATGGATATGTGCGTCACTAAGCGCAGAACACAGCGGTCGCAAGTCTCACTACAAATTGCTCAGAATTGGCTAGTACATGCACTGCAGAAAGTACAGCCACCAGCAGATCAACCAGAAATCAAATATATAGAACGCTACTGTATGCGTAAGTAAGCTCTTTGTATTCTCCTATGGCTATTTTCTAGCCAAGTATCAAAGCACACTACTATGCCAGATGAGATGACACTGAGTTAGTGCCTAATTGAAATCCAACCCCTACTAAATTTTCCCACTTCGGTCTTTGCTATGGATATGTGCGTCACTAAGCGCAGAACACAGCGGTCGCAAGTCTCACTACAAATTGCTCAGAATTGGCTAGTACATGCACTGCAGAAAGTACAGCCACCAGCAGATCAACCAGAAATCAAATATATAGAACGCTACTGTATGCGTAAGTAAGCTCTTTGTATTCTCCTATGGCTATTTTCTAGCCAAGTATCAAAGCACACTACTATGCCAGATGAGATGACACTGAGTTAGTGCCTAATTGAAATCCAACCCCTACTAAATTTTCCCACTTCGGTCTTTGCTATGGATATGTGCGTCACTAAGCGCAGAACACAGCGGTCGCAAGTCTCACTACAAATTGCTCAGAATTGGCTAGTACATGCACTGCAGAAAGTACAGCCACCAGCAGATCAACCAGAAATCAAATATATAGAACGCTACTGTATGCGTAAGTAAGCTCTTTGTATTCTCCTATGGCTATTTTCTAGCCAAGTATCAAAGCACACTACTATGCCAGATGAGATGACACTGAGTTAGTGCCTAATTGAAATCCAACCCCTACTAAATTTTCCCACTTCGGTCTTTGCTATGGATATGTGCGTCACTAAGCGCAGAACACAGCGGTCGCAAGTCTCACTACAAATTGCTCAGAATTGGCTAGTACATGCACTGCAGAAAGTACAGCCACCAGCAGATCAACCAGAAATCAAATATATAGAACGCTACTGTATGCGTAAGTAAGCTCTTTGTATTCTCCTATGGCTATTTTCTAGCCAAGTATCAAAGCACACTACTATGCCAGATGAGATGACACTGAGTTAGTGCCTAATTGAAATCCAACCCCTACTAAATTTTCCCACTTCGGTCTTTGCTATGGATATGTGCGTCACTAAGCGCAGAACACAGCGGTCGCAAGTCTCACTACAAATTGCTCAGAATTGGCTAGTACATGCACTGCAGAAAGTACAGCCACCAGCAGATCAACCAGAAATCAAATATATAGAACGCTACTGTATGCGTAAGTAAGCTCTTTGTATTCTCCTATGGCTATTTTCTAGCCAAGTATCAAAGCACACTACTATGCCAGATGAGATGACACTGAGTTAGTGCCTAATTGAAATCCAACCCCTACTAAATTTTCCCACTTCGGTCTTTGCTATGGATATGTGCGTCACTAAGCGCAGAACACAGCGGTCGCAAGTCTCACTACAAATTGCTCAGAATTGGCTAGTACGTGCACTGCAGAAAGTACAGCCACCAGCAGATCAACCAGAAATCAAATATATAGAACGCTACTGTATGCGTAAGTAAGCTCTTTGTATTCTCCTATGGCTATTTTCTAGCCAAGTATCAAAGCACACTACTATGCCAGATGAGATGACACTGAGTTAGTGCCTAATTGAAATCCAACCCCTACTAAATTTTCCCACTTCGGTCTTTGCTATGGATATGTGCGTCACTAAGCGCAGAACACAGCGGTCGCAAGTCTCACTACAAATTGCTCAGAATTGGCTAGTACATGCACTGCAGAAAGTACAGCCACCAGCAGATCAACCAGAAATCAAATATATAGAACGCTACTGTATGCGTAAGTAAGCTCTTTGTATTCTCCTATGGCTATTTTCTAGCCAAGTATCAAAGCACACTACTATGCCAGATGAGATGACACTGAGTTAGTGCCTAATTGAAATCCAACCCCTACTAAATTTTCCCACTTCGGTCTTTGCTATGGATATGTGCGTCACTAAGCGCAGAACACAGCGGTCGCAAGTCTCACTACAAATTGCTCTGAATTGGCTAGTACATGCACTGCAGAAAGTACAGCCACCAGCAGATCAACCAGAAATCAAATATATAGAACGCTACTGTATGCGTAAGTAAGCTCTTTGTATTCTCCTATGGCTATTTTCTAGCCAAGTATCAAAGCACACTACTATGCCAGATGAGATGACACTGAGTTAGTGCCTAATTGAAATCCAACCCCTACTAAATTTTCCCACTTCGGTCTTTGCTATGGATATGTGCGTCACTAAGCGCAGAACACAGCGGTCGCAAGTCTCACTACAAATTGCTCAGAATTGGCTAGTACATGCACTGCAGAAAGTACAGCCACCAGCAGATCAACCAGAAATCAAATATATAGAACGCTACTGTATGCGTAAGTAAGCTCTTTGTATTCTCCTATGGCTATTTTCTAGCCAAGTATCAAAGCACACTACTATGCCAGATGAGATGACACTGAGTTAGTGCCTAATTGAAATCCAACCCCTACTAAATTTTCCCACTTCGGTCTTTGCTATGGATATGTGTGCCACTAAGAGCTAAACACAACGGTAGCAAGTCCCCCTGCTAATTCCTCACAAAATGGTACTAGATGCAAATTAAAATAAAAAAAGTAGAACGTTATTGTAGCCCTAAGAAGGGCTGTTGGGTTCTTTGAGAATCACTCCTGCCTAACAGTAAGCTAATAGAACACCCTAACGCTTTCCCTGAGCAGCAGCAGCTCTCTCCCTAGCGGCATCCAGACACAGAATGATCCGAGCAGCGCGGGCAGCGGCTAGTCTATCCCAGGGTCACCTGATCTGGCCAGCCAACCACTGCTATCGACGTGTAAGGGTACCACGTCATGCTGGGTGGAGTGCAGAGTCTCCTGGCTTGTGATTGGCTCTGTTTCTGGCCGCCAAAAAGCAAAACGGCGGGAGCTGCCATTTTCTCGAGCGGGCGAAGTATTCGTCCGAGCAACGAGCAGTTTCGAGTACCCTAATGCTCGACCGAGCATCAAGCTCGGACGAGCATGTTCGCTCATCTCTAGTCATTTCCCCGCTCAGGTCCGATGGAGTTCACCTTCTTCTTCCTGGTACATGTAAATGCTTGATACTGCGACACAAATTGAAAGTTAAATCCCGCGCTCAGACCGAATCCGTCGGCCCATCCCCAATTTCTGTCACTAAAAGCTAGCACAGCTGCGCCACAATGGATCGCGTGCGACACAATCCCAGCGCAAACACTTGTTAAATACCTGTCAAAGCTGCGCAAATCCCGAAAACCATGAACAGTCTGATGAAAGTGCGATCCGTGACCCTTGGTAAATAAGCCCCAATATATCTGTGCACTAGAAATATAGGCAATACGTTCACATAATCACCTTTCTCCATAAACACCGGGAACCCAAAAAAACGCATAATATACGTAAAGAAATGACATTGGACCTTAACAGGCCATTCTGTGACAGTATCTAAATCAGCATAGAATGTACAACTCCGACAGAGAATATTTCATTTAAAAATGACCTGCTGTTTGTATCAAGTATTTGTACTGAAACGAACCACAGGAAACTTCTGCTGCCCTTTATGAGAGCAGGATATGAGAGAGAGTGTGTCTGGATTATTTCATGCATACAGTATTAAAGGAAAGTGTTAAAGGAAATCTACCATTTGTTTTTATGCATTGTGAACTAAACATACCTTGAGAATGCTGTAAAAACAATTCTTGTTTAAACCCTGAACCGTGTGGTTTTGCTCAAAAAAACTATTATAAAATTCAGAACCTTGGGAAAGCTGGGTACAGACTGGCTGCCATACATAAAAGAGCTGCTGGACTGTCCAGACAGGACTAATCAACCTGAGCTGGATAAATCATACACAGCAGCTGGGGGATGGTGCAGAGATTGATTACTTCTGCCTGTCAGGGACAACACAGTGATGATGTATGCAGGACAAGGCTGGAGCAGTGCATAATAAGGGTAAGAGGCGAATCGCTGGAGCAGCCACAAGATCAAGAGAGCCTCATTATCCGAATTTTAAAACATTTTTTTCAGCAAAACCACTCAGTTCAGGGATCAAACAAGATATGTTTCTGTAGCTACAGCATTCTCAAGGTATGTTTGGTTCATAACGCATAAACGCAAATAGTAGATTTCCTCTAATGTGGGATACCTTTTTATACGAGTTGTTGCTCCTGTCCAAATTGATTTTAACCAATTGCATGCAAAAGGAATCAAGTGCAATTCCCTATTGGTCAGAGGCACAGAGAATTCTGCTTTATTAAAGAAAGTACACAAACTCATATAGAAGCAAGCATTGCCAGCTTTGTTCTGTGTCCCTATCTTGATAGGAAGATCCAAGATGACGAAGACTTCAGGGAGGTCACATTCCAGTCTTATCTCAGATGCCATCACATAGCAAAGCCTTCACCATAGCAAAAAGAATTTTAAAGAGTAATTTTTCACAGATCTTTAAACATTAAGTACGACGTTTCGGTCATCACGACCTTTGTCAAGTAGGATCAGACCTAGGGTGGAAAAACATGCAATAAATACAAGGCTAGAGTAAGCTATAAAGGGGAGAAGGGGAGAGGGTGTAGTACAAATATATACATATATACAGGACATCCTTTGTAAGAGATATATGCAGGTGTTGAGATACATATCAAAGGTAACATTGGCAAGACTGAAGTGGTAAGAGAGAAGTATGGGGTAGCGTTAGTGCAGAGGGATAAAGGTATGTAGGGGCGATATAGAGTGGGATCAATGGGGCAGCGAGAGAGGGCAAAAGTACTTACATGAGAAGTTTGGGATATGGAGGAGTAGTGAGGCCGCCAGTGTGTGTGGCCACAGGGTGGTTTAAATAGCGTGTGCGCGTCACCGGAAGTGTACTGCGCATAACCGGAAGTGACGTCACCAGAAGTGACGTCACCGGAAGTGCACTGCGCATGACCGGAAGTGACGTCCGGGACACTACAATGCAAAACCGGAAGTGACGTATGGGTTGCTATAGCAGCGAGACGCTGTCTGGGGACAAGAGCGCTGGCACATCGCTCACCTTGTAAAAAATATAGGGTGTGATATGTCGCATCTGGCGGAAAGTATGTAATTGGGAAAAAAGGGGGGAGGAGCTGTAGGGGAACAGTAGATTGAGTTCAGAGTGGATAGTGTGAGTAAAGTATGTTGAATGGATAGTAATAAAATATAACCTTAGGATAAGGTCTAATGATTGGGTGTACTATGTGTGGTAATTACCATCCTGGGAGAGACAAAGAAGAACGATGCAGATTCTATGCTGTTATTTTTTCTGTAAGAGAAGGGAAATAACATAAGTTAAAGTAAATCACATCAATGTGGCATAGAAACATACATAAATGAAATTATATAGGACATTAGGAAAAGGTTCGGTCATAGGCCCTATTCAGGCCCAATGGTTCGATTGTCTGCAGGGTGTGGATCCAGTAGGATTCACGATTGCGCAAAAACGCTATCCTGTTGCCCCCTCTACGGGGGGTTTCCACCTGTTCAATTATTTGGAAGCGTAATTGAGAGGGGTGGTGGTGGCACTTGACAAAATGCGCTGGAACTGGTAATAAAGTTTGGTTTGTCCTTATCGTTGATTTGTGCTTACTAATCCTGTCCTTTATGGGGTTTACAGTTTCTCCCACGTATAGGAGTCCACATGGACATTTGAGGAGGTAGACCACAAACCGTGAATTGCAGGTGAAGTATCCTTGTATAGGGTACCGTTGTCCAGTTCTGGGATGGGAGAAAGATTCCCCACGAATGATAGAAGAACATTGACTACAATTAAGGCAGGGGAATGTGCCTTTTTTTGGGGTGGACAGAAACATTTGCTTAGTTTTTTGAAAGCTTCCTATGTCAGCCCGTACCAGCCTGTCCCTCAAGTTCTTTGTGCGTTTGTAGCACATGAGGGGAGGAGATTGGAACTCCTGAATGTCGGGGTAGGCTTGATTGAGTAGTGGCCAGTGTTTTTTAATAGTTCTAGTCAGAAGTGGGGAAGTGGGATGGTATTGGTGAATGAATGCAACTCTTCGGGGTTTCTCTTTGGGTTTATTGTTGGTTTGTGTGGTAAGTCTCCTCTCTGTTTCCGTTAGAATGTTAGTGGGGTAACCTCTCCTCTGAAATTTAGCTGCCATTTCTGTCATTCTTTCCTTTTTCTTTAATGGGTCACTGACTATTCTGTTCACTCGGTTAAATTGGGATATTGGGAGTGATTTCTTGGTCTGTGGTGGATGTGAGCTGTGGAAATGTAAGAGTGTGTTTCTGTCGGTCGGTTTGACATAAAGATCTATGGAGATGTTTCCTAGGGGATCCTGTATCACAAGTGTGTCTAAAAAGTTCATCTGGTGGGTATCATGATGCAGTGTGAACTGTAGTTCGGGTGTGACAGAATTGAGGTAGTTGTGGAAAGTGAGTAAGGAGTCCAATGAGCCCCTCCACACGCAGAACACATCATCTATATATCTTCGCCAGTATAAAGAGGATCTCTGAAAAGTCTCATTGTTGTATACATGGTCCTTTTCGAAAAAGGCCATGTATGTGTTAGCGTATGGAGGGGCTACATTGGACCCCATAGCGGTTCCCTGAGTTTGGAGGTAAAATTTATCTCCGAAGAGGAAGAAATTATTGTAAAGAATGGTGTGTAGGAGTTCTAGGATGAATTCCCTTTCGTGTTCGCCTATCTGGTCTTGATCTAGAAGTCTGCTAACCGCATCAATGCCTTTTTCGTGGGTGATAGACGTGTACAGGCTGCATACATCCCAAGTCACAAGGATCGAGGGTTGTGGAAGGGGAGAGAGGGCTTTTATGGAGTCCAAGAAATGCGTGGTGTCCAATAGGAAGGATGGGGTTTGTTTGACCAGGGGGGTAAGAATTTTTTCGAGGTAAATCGATAGGGGTGCTAGTAATGAGTCAGTGGAGGCCACGATGGGTCTGCCTGGAGGTTTATCTAGTCTTTTATGGATTTTGGGAAGGGTATAGAAGACTGGTGTTATGGGATGGTGGTTGACTAGGAATTGGGCTGTTTTAGAATCGATGGTACCTAGGGTCAGATGTTTGGTGATGATGTTGTGAATTGATTGGGTGATTTGTGGTGTGGGATCTTTCTGAAGTTCTTGGTACGTAGTGGGATTACCTAATTGGGAATGAATCTCCTGTATGTAGTCAGTTTTGTCCATCACTACAATGGCACCCCCCTTATCAGCTGGTTTTATAACCAGGTTTTTAGAATCTTGTAGATTCTTAAGGGCCTGTTTCTCTAGGGGGCTGAGGTTGGAATGATATTTGTATTTATTCTTCTTTATGTTGTCTTTGAGCTTCTGAACATCGTTCTCAACTAGTGAGATGTAGGTCTCGACTGGGTGATGGTGGGTGGGTGGATTGTATTTACTCTTGTTTCGTAACCCTAGTTTGTTGATAGTGATGTTGGAGGTATTATCCGAGTCTGTGGTGGTGTATGGGGATTCTGCAAAGTGGGTTCTGAGACGTAGAGACCTGTAAAAACGGTGTAAATCGTCCTCTAGATTGAAGGTGTTAAGTGGGGTTGTGGGACAAAAACTTAAACCTTTGCTCAATACGGCCATTTCTATAGGGGTTAGTGTTTGGGAGGAGATGTTGACCACCTGGTCACACTCACCTGGGATCGGGTCTGAGCTTTGGGTGGAGGAGGTTGTTTTCTTCTTGCGCCCTCGTCTCGTTGGTCGTGTGTGTCTTGTGTTAGTGGATTCTGATGTTGGTAGGAGGGAGAAGGGCGACCGTGGCCTAAAAAACGGCGTTGGCGTGAGTCGTTGGATCTATCGCCTCTCCGGTGACGCGCACACGCTATTTAAACCACCCTGTGGCCACACACACTGGCGGCCTCACTACTCCTCCATATCCCAAACTTCTCATGTAAGTACTTTTGCCCTCTCTCGCTGCCCCATTGATCCCACTCTATATCGCCCCTACATACCTTTATCCCTCTGCACTAACGCTACCCCATACTTCTCTCTTACCACTTCAGTCTTGCCAATGTTACCTCTGATATGTATCTCAACACCTGCATATATCTCTTACAAAGGACGTCCTGTATATATGTATATATTTGTACTACACCCTCTCCCCTTCTCCCCTTTATAGCTTACTCTAGCCTTGTATTTATTGCATGTTTTTCCACCCTAGGTCAGATCCTACTTGACAAAGGTCGTGATGACCGAAACGTCGTACTTAATGTTTAAAGATCTGTGAAAAATTACTCTTTAAAATTCTTTTTGCTATGGTGAAGGCTTTGCTATGTGATAGAATCACTGAAATATGTTCTCCATATAAGATTGAACGTGGATTGAGAATCCTACATTGAGCACCACCCCCCTCAAGTGTGCGGTCACTATTGTTCTACGTGTCAACACTCTCACCTAGGACCAGCACCTAATACGTCCAGATGTCGACCAATACTTTCTCATATAATGAAGAAGAAGCAAACGAGATCATCGAAAAGGTAACACTGACAAGCCAATTCCTACAAACTCCAACCTCAGAAATACGAGCCAGGGACTTTGAAAGGGAATACAGAAAGTTCACAGCTTATAAACTCCATTGTGCAACCTTGACCGAATATTATAAGGTGGAAAGAATCCCCAGAGGGCTCCGCTGCAACTTGTTCCCCACTCTCTTTAAAGACGATACGGAATTTTGCAAAAAATTCGAAAGCATTCTTAACAAATGCTCATTTGACCTGATCCTCCTAACCGTAGAGACCCTTCAAGCAAAGATTACAGAGACCTCCAATCTTCTCAAGTCTATCGAACAACAACTAAGCTCCTCCCTACCTCCAGACGACTGGACAAAACTCAAAGAGAAAGTTGACCAAACCATTTCAGAATTCAGAGTTGAAACAGAAAACAAGAAGAGGACCAAATTCCTACGAGACACCGAAGATTACCAACAAAAAAGTCTACAAGTGGCAGGATTCAAACTTCCAAGGCTACCGACAAAGACGACGTTCCCAACGCCGATCTTCATCATCAAGTGGCGATAGATCCAACGACTCACGCCAACGCCGTTTTTTAGGCCACGGTCGCCCTTCTCCCTCCTACCAACATCAGAATCCACTAACACAAGACACACACGACCAACGAGACGAGGGCGCAAGAAGAAAACAACCTCCTCCACCCAAAGCTCAGACCCGATCCCAGGTGAGTGTGACCAGGTGGTCAACATCTCCTCCCAAACACTAACCCCTATAGAAATGGCCGTATTGAGCAAAGGTTTAAGTTTTTGTCCCACAACCCCACTTAACACCTTCAATCTAGAGGACGATTTACACCGTTTTTACAGGTCTCTACGTCTCAGAACCCACTTTGCAGAATCCCCATACACCACCACAGACTCGGATAATACCTCCAACATCACTATCAACAAACTAGGGTTACGAAACAAGAGTAAATACAATCCACCCACCCACCATCACCCAGTCGAGACCTACATCTCACTAGTTGAGAACGATGTTCAGAAGCTCAAAGACAACATAAAGAAGAATAAATACAAATATCATTCCTGGTTATAAAACCAGCTGATAAGGGGGGTGCCATTGTAGTGATGGACAAAACTGACTACATACAGGAGATTCATTCCCAATTAGGTAATCCCACTACGTACCAAGAACTTCAGAAAGATCCCACACCACAAATCACCCAATCAATTCACAACATCATCACCAAACATCTGACCCTAGGTACCATCGATTCTAAAACAGCCCAATTCCTAGTCAACCACCATCCCATAACACCAGTCTTCTATACCCTTCCCAAAATCCATAAAAGACTAGATAAACCTCCAGGCAGACCCATCGTGGCCTCCACTGACTCATTACTAGCACCCCTATCGATTTACCTCGAAAAAATTCTTACCCCCCTGGTCAAACAAACCCCATCCTTCCTATTGGACACCACGCATTTCTTGGACTCCATAAAAGCCCTCTCTCCCCTTCCACAACCCTCGATCCTTGTGACTTGGGATGTATGCAGCCTGTACACGTCTATCACCCACGAAAAAGGCATTGATGCGGTTAGCAGACTTCTAGATCAAGACCAGATAGGCGAACACGAAAGGGAATTCATCCTAGAACTCCTACACACCATTCTTTACAATAATTTCTTCCTCTTCGGAGATAAATTTTACCTCCAAACTCAGGGAACCGCTATGGGGTCCAATGTAGCCCCTCCATACGCTAACACATACATGGCCTTTTTCGAAAAGGACCATGTATACAACAATGAGACTTTTCAGAGATCCTCTTTATACTGGCGAAGATATATAGATGATGTGTTCTGCGTGTGGAGGGGCTCATTGGACTCCTTACTCACTTTCCACAACTACCTCAATTCTGTCACACCCGAACTACAGTTCACACTGCATCATGATACCCACCAGATGAACTTTTTAGACACACTTGTGATACAGGATCCCCTAGGAAACATCTCCATAGATCTTTATGTCAAACCGACCGACAGAAACACACTCTTACATTTCCACAGCTCACATCCACCACAGACCAAGAAATCACTCCCAATATCCCAATTTAACCGAGTGAACAGAATAGTCAGTGACCCATTAAAGAAAAAGGAAAGAATGACAGAAATGGCAGCTAAATTTCAGAGGAGAGGTTACCCCACTAACATTCTAACGGAAACAGAGAGGAGACTTACCACACAAACCAACAATAAACCCAAAGAGAAACCCCGAAGAGTTGCATTCATTCACCAATACCATCCCACTTCCCCACTTCTGACTAGAACTATTAAAAAACACTGGCCACTACTCAATCAAGCCTACCCCGACATTCAGGAGTTCCAATCTCCTCCCCTCATGTGCTACAAACGCACAAAGAACTTGAGGGACAGGCTGGTACGGGCTGACATAGGAAGCTTTCAAAAAACTAAGCAAATGTTTCTGTCCACCCCAAAAAAAGGCACATTCCCCTGCCTTAATTGTAGTCAATGTTCTTCTATCATTCGTGGGGAATCTTTCTCCCATCCCAGAACTGGACAACGGTACCCTATACAAGGATACTTCACCTGCAATTCACGGTTTGTGGTCTACCTCCTCAAATGTCCATGTGGACTCCTATACGTGGGAGAAACTGTAAACCCCATAAAGGACAGGATTAGTAAGCACAAATCAACGATAAGGACAAACCAAACTTTATTACCAGTTCCAGCGCATTTTGTCAAGTGCCACCACCACCCCTCTCAATTACGCTTCCAAATAATTGAACAGGTGGAAACCCCCCGTAGAGGGGGCAACAGGATAGCGTTTTTGCGCAATCGTGAATCCTACTGGATCCACACCCTGCAGACAATCGAACCATTGGGCCTGAATAGGGCCTATGACCGAACCTTTTCCTAATGTCCTATATAATTTCATTTATGTATGTTTCTATGCCACATTGATGTGATTTACTTTAACTTATGTTATTTCCCTTCTCTTACAGAAAAAATAACAGCATAGAATCTGCATAGTTCTTCTTTGTCTCTCCCAGGATGGTAATTACCACACATAGTACACCCAATCATTAGACCTTATCCTAAGGTTATATTTTATTACTATCCATTCAACATACTTTACTCACACTATCCACTCTGAACTCAATCTACTGTTCCCCTACAGCTCCTCCCCCCTTTTTTCCCAATTACATACTTTCTCTTCTCAACATATGCCCCCCAAGTCCGCCAGATGCGACATATCACACCCTATATTTTTTACAAGGTGAGCGATGTGCCAGCGCTCTTGTCCCCAGACAGCGTCTCGCTGCTATAGCAACCCATACGTCACTTCCGGTTTTGCATTGTAGTGTCCCGGACGTCACTTCCGGTCATGCGCAGTGCACTTCCGGTGACGTCACTTCCGGTGACGTCACTTCCGGTTATGCGCAGTACACTTCCGGTGACGCGCACACGCTATTTAAACCACCCTGTGGCCACACACACTGGCGGCCTCACTACTCCTCCATATCCCAAACTTCTCATGTAAGTACTTTTGCCCTCTCTCGCTGCCCCATTGATCCCACTCTATATCGCCCCTACATACCTTTATCCCTCTGCACTAACGCTACCCCATACTTCTCTCTTACCACTTCAGTCTTGCCAATGTTACCTCTGATATGTATCTCAACACCTGCATATATCTCTTACAAAGGACGTCCTGTATATATGTATATATTTGTACTACACCCTCTCCCCTTCTCCCCTTTATAGCTTACTCTAGCCTTGTATTTATTGCATGTTTTTCCACCCTAGGTCAGATCCTACTTGACAAAGGTCGTGATGACCGAAAAACGTCGTACTTAATGTTTAAAGATCTGTGAAAAATTACTCTTTAAAATTCTTTTTGCTATGGTGAAGGCTTTGCTATGTGATAGAATCACTGAAATAAAAATCATTTGAAAAATTCAGAATTGGTGTGTGCCATGTTCTCCATATAAGATTGAACGTGGATTGAGAATCCTACATTGAGCACCACCCCCCTCAAGTGTGCGGTCACTATTGTTCTACGTGTTATCTCAGATGCCAACGCCATCTTTGGACGCAGTCTGAAACACATCTTTGGGAGTATTTTTCAGACAGTTCACAGTAGTTGTAGACAATTATCTGATCACATGATGAAAGGTTAATAAATGCATTTTGTGCATGAAATTATAGTAGGCAGTAAGCGTCCTGATTACCCCACCCACATACAGTGTTCGGCAGCTCTCCTGTATCATTGTGTACCTGATATGTATAGAATTGGGGCAGTGTATAACAAGTATTAAATAACCCACATCTGAAAAATGTAAATAATGAAACACAAAAAGGCAGATGTATATGGGTGAAAAAATATCAAATTTTATTAAAGAATATGTGGCTTAAAAACAATTAAAAACCCTATAAGAGAGGGTAGCAAAGCAGACATACTCCCCAGCATGACAAATGTAATTAGTTAGTATTGAAAACACAGATATAGAGATAGTGCAAATGTAAACAAATACGGTAGCTATTTGGTGGAATAAGAGATGTGACAAAAAGAGGGGACATACAAATAAATAATAGCAGCCTTATGCAGGTAGGGCAATCACAGTCATGTCCAATAGTGTAAACAGTATACCCAATAAATAAATAAATAAATAGTATTACCGTATGGAGAATAAGAAGCTGGGGAGAGCAGAGATGCCCCACGCGTATCGCCCGATGCACGGGCTTCGTCAGGGGATGTCTACCTGTTGTAAGCATCGGGTTTAAATACTTTGCTGCTCTGACACAAGACAAGCCGGCCACCCCCCCGGGGGAGGTCCCGCCCACACTGGACGTCACATCCGGTCATGCGTGGAGACCTAATCCAAGATGGTGGTGCGTTCCACCAGCCCGGAAGTTAGGGTGTGCACACCTAAAAAGGACGGGAACGCTACTGGTGAAGAAAGGTTCCCACCGGCATGAATGCAAAACGAGTATATCCATCGTCGGGATGCATCAATCAAGGTAAGTGAAAAGAAAATAAACATTTAGTAGCACAGCCACAGAAGATCAAAAAATCACATACTGTATAATACAGCGGCTATAGATGTTATTCGGCGCACGGTATGAACGATGAAAAGGTCACACATGGACCAATGTAAATTTAGACCAAACGTATCCAGAGCCGGAATGTATTAGTTAAAGTAGAAATAAAAATAAAAATAAAGAAAATAAACATTTGGTAACACAGCCAAAGATTGTCAATTGGTCACGTATTGTCTGATACTGCGGCTATATATATTATTCGACGCATGATAAAACAGTATATGACCGATGAGAAGGTTACTCATGGAGGTCCTAAAGAATACAGGTAATATGTCCCTAAAAAGTTAAATAGCCCTCCTTAACAGGGAGGCTGGTATATTACTATTGTTGAGTAGAGTGAGTGACGCACTCATGGAAGATAATTAAAGACTCAGGCGCAACAAAGAACCTATTGTACAAAAAAACCAACGATAAAAGTGAACCAAGCTATCACAGTTGTGTAGACCATATGTGAGAACACAGTGTATCCAATTGGAAGACTACTGATTGAAAATAAGTTCTAAAGATGTGTCATAGACAAAAAATATATACATAATACACTTGAGTATAAAGCGCGCATAAATAGGACAGTATGGAAATATAAGTATTGTGTAGATCTTTAGAAACAGTATCCTATATAGACAAGGGTAGAGCCGATTGTATAGACGACGTATATATATCGATGAGATGGATATAAAGAGGCGTCCTACATGTAAATCAATTCAAAGAAAAAGGCCTAGGGATGCGGCGCCTACCATAGGTACAAGAATGTGCACGTAGATAGAATAGAACCATATAGAAAATAAAAAATGAAAAAATAATAAAAAATATTAAAAAATAAATAAAATATAGAGAGACAAGGTGTAGGTGTGTAGTTCTACACCCCCACCTGCGGCCATTAAAACATGAATAAATCGAGATTGAGCGTCGATGATGATGTAGTACGAAATGAAGAATAAAAGTTATATACAATTCCATATTAGACAAGCAATATCCATACAGTACAAGAATAAGAAATAAATGGTGCAATTGTCCAGATATACGTGAAATGGGGTGAAGTACCAACACAAGTTGGATTTATATAGTAATGTGGTGCCTAAAATATCAAACCTCCAGGGTATAAAATACATATTGACTGGACGGCGACACACACTCGAACATATTTGTATAGAAAACAGGATCTGAACCTAAGTATGGAACAACCGTTTGGGACGAACCCAAACGTCGGCATGTATGGAAGGTGTAACTGTGTATCCATAACCTGCATATCTACCAGAAATTCTATAGGAGTAACCCCCATTAGGATTTAAAGGCATGTACCAACCAACATATAACCTATAAGGAGGCTACTTGCGAGGTGCCTGAAAATTGGAAAACCATATGTGATGCATCGAAACACAGTAAAAGAATTAGTTAGGACATATTTTATACGGCGAAATATATATAGGGCACCTAGTCAAAGAATACGGTTTGTTCTAGACAAGAGGGGGGGGGGGGACCTCAAAAAAGGGGGGGGGTGGGGGGGTCGGGGGGGGGGCAGACTGAATCGAGCCAGAGCAGCAGGAAAAAATTATAGCCTAAATTGAATAGAAACAAATATAGCAATGTAAAGTATACAATATATATATAAGAAAATGATCACTAAGTAAATGAATATGTAAACACAAAACATATCAACCACTCCCAAAGGCTAAAAGGAGCAGACCCGAGGGCAGTAAAGAACAACCAGTAATATGAGCCAAATGTAGGCTAGGCAAACGTCCAAAATGAAGCATGAGGGTATACTCAAGGAAGGCAACGCAGAAGAGCGTGGATTGGCGTGGAGGTCGTGGCGTAGAGTAAGGAGGGGAGGTTCCGGGGATAGCACAGTAGATATTCGTAGTCAGGAACGGATCACCGTTTATCATGTCTCACAAAACCATCCCATTCTGCAGGAGTGTATAGTGCCTGAAACTTAAAAAAGAAAGTGAGAAAAGAGGCAAAAACAGAAACATCAAACTAGAGTGGCTTAGGAGGGCCCAATGAAAACAAAAACATAAATGTAGGGGGTCCAATTACGTGAAGTGGATGTGAAGTGGAAGCGGTCTCAGTGTATAGAATGTACTATGATGTCCAAAGAACAATAAGATGTGAATGTGGAAGAAACATAAGAATGAAATAAAGGATGGGATGGTGAGTCAGAGGTTCATGTTTTATAATGTCCGGTGAATAAAAGTTCCTCGTTCAGGCCCTTAGGAGCCATGGTGTCCAGCGTATAAATCCATCTGGATTCACTACGTAGGAGTAAAGGTGTGAGGTTACCTCCTCTGATGTTTAGTGTCACTTTCTCCAAGCCCACAAAACTGAGACCTCTTGTACAGCTGCCATGGTGTTGTAGAAAATGAAGAGCCACTGAGGTGAGTTTTTTACCTTTTTGCTGATCGGCGGCTGCCGTGCGGATTGTTGACATGTGTTGTTGACACCTTCTGCGAAGTTCTTGGGCCGTTTGGCCTACATAGAGCTTGCGACACGGACATGTGAGGACGTAGATAACTCCCTTTGTTTTGCAGTTAATGTAGTTTTTGATTTTGAACTTCTTGTGCTCCATCGGCTCCTCAAATTCCGAGGTCCGGGACATAAAGGGACACACAGAGCAGTCACCGCACGGGAAGGAACCGCACAGCCGGGTGCCCCGTCCCAAAGGTACTGATGGCCGTTGGAAATGGCTCCTAGTCAAGACGTCTTTCAAATTTTTAGCACGTCTAGCAGTCAATTGTGGTTTGTCGGTAATAAAAGAGGTGAGTCTATTATCGCTTTTGAGGATGCCCCAGTTCTTCTCTAGGATCTTGTAAATCTCTGTCCACTGGTTATTAAAAGTGGTAATCAGCCTTGGTCTCACATCCAAGGGACGTGGCTTCGTCTGTAGCAGATCCTGTCTGTCATTATTGCAGGCTCGAACAAACCCCTTAGAGATGACTCGGCGTGGGTAGCCTCTATTTTTAAAACGTGTGGTAAGTTCACGTGCATGGAATCTGAAGTCTTGTTCATTGGTACAATTTCTTTTCACACGAAAGAATTGGCCCGTTGGTATCCCTTCCTTCAGGTGGGCAGGGTGAAAGCTAGAAAAGTGCAGTAGGCTATTAGATGCGGTTTCCTTACGAAATAAAGTCGTGGTGAGTTTAGGGTGTGCATACCTGATGGAGACGTCCAGAAAATCAACTGTAGAATCCGATATGTGTGCCGTGAGTTTGATCTTCCATGGGTTGTCATTCAGTATATCGATGAAAGTGTGGCAATCGTTGATGGTGCCTGTCCAGAGAAGCAGGATATCATCAATATAGCGGTACCAACCAGCTACCCGTTCCTTAAAGGCCTCTAGTTGGTACACCACCCTCTCCTCCCACCACCCCATAAAGAGGTTGGCGTACGATGGTGCACATTTGGCCCCCATGGCCGTACCTGATACCTGTTTGTAGAAAACACGATCAAAGAGGAAATAATTCTGATGTAATATCAAATAAAGAAGGTCTAAGAGGAAGGAGTCGTGTCTCCTGTCTGTGGACCATTCTTTATCCAGATAAAAGGCAATGGCATCCAAACCCACCTGGTGTCCGATGATCGTATAGAGCGCCTCTACGTCCAGGGTGACCAACACAATGGGGACAGAAGTTTCAAAATTCTCCAACCTCTGGATAAGATGTGTCGTGTCCCGAACAAATGATGGCAATCTTGAAACTAGTGGTTGGAGAAAAAAGTCCAAGTAGGTACACAGTTTTTCATTTATACTCCCAATCCCCGAGACAATTGGACGTCCCGGGGGATTGTCCAAAGATTTATGCACCTTAGGTAACATGTAGAAGGTGGGTACCGTAGGATTGTCAGTGGTAAGGAAAAGTGCTTCATTCTTGTTGAGGATACCCGCCCGCAAGGCAGCTGTCAAGAGTCGATCAGTCTTTTCCTTGAAAACCCGGGTGGGATCTGAGGGTAAAACAACATAGAAGTGTATATTACCAAGCTGTCTCCTCGCCTCTTCGAGATATAGCTCAAGGGGCCAGATGACGATGTTACCCCCTTTATCAGCTTCCTTAATTAGGAAGGATGTTTGTTGTTTCAAATCGTACAGGGCTTTGCGCTCCGCCTTAGATAAATTCTCCCTCCGGTTGTTATCGGGTTTGAGGGCTCTGATATCCCGTAGGGTGGTTTCATAAAATATTTGAATGGCAGGAAACAATCTAAAACTTGGTGTGCTTTGTGAAGGCACACGTAGGGTAAATTTCTTCCTACCTTGCTCGGCAGAGCTCTCGTTAAGGAGGTCCAGGAGATCTCTAAAAACTTGTCTGTCCTCGGCGGGGATTGAATCCAAAAGTGAAGGTTGATGGTAAAGTAACTTGAACGCTAGTTGTCTGCAAAATAGATATAGATCTTTAGTGAGTTCAAATTTATCAAGACGATTCATAGGAGAAAAGGTAAGGCCCCTTTTGAGGACAGATATTTCAATATCACTGAAATGATATGAGGACAAATTAATAACCTGTAAATCAGCTGCATTACCGTTATTGCTGGTCTTCTTGTTCCTGGTGGGTTTGTCCCGTTTATAATGTGGAGACCAATCGCGATGTCTTGGGCCTCTTTTCCTGGTGTTGCGTTGACTGGATATTGAGTCCTCCTGAGAGTATTCCGATTCACTGAGATCTGTGGATTGTGAGTCTTGGGCTTGTGCATCTGTAGTTGGTTTATGCTGTATAGGTCTGGAATGGAAACGGCGTCCATTACCCCGATGCGTCCAGTGATAGGCCTTGTTTTTCTCATAGTCTCTCTTGTCCCTTAGCAATTTATGTTGTTTATTCTGAATTATGCTTTTCTCATATTTATCGATAGTCTCTTGCAGTTTCTTACGGAAAGGTTCAACTAGTGACACTGAATCAAAGGTAACTAAGCATGTTTCCAGATTCTTAATTTCCTCACGTTTCTGGTTCAGGAGACCCCTATCGTGATCAAGAAGCATATTGACCAGAATTAACGAACACTGGGAGAGGCCCTTCTCCCAGACGGTCTTTTCTTCTAAATCCACCTCCCATGACGGGAAGGTCTGAATCCGTAACCCACGGGGAAAGATTTTTAATTTTAGATATTCTTCCAGGGTCCGTATGTTCCACCATAGCCTAGTAATGGCTTTGTGTGCATTGAGGAGCTCGTTCGATGTCCTGGCAAAATCTATGTTGGCCACATTTTCAACAGTATCCTGAAAGATGTTTGCAGACTGGTTGTTCCATGCAGTTTCTCGGGTCTGCAAGTCCATATTCGATGGTAAAAAAACCGAAGGGTAGGGGAGGGATTCTAAAAATAGAGCATAGGTAGTGATCAAATAAACTTAATGAAAAAAAAGGAAATAAGTGGGGCCCCAGAGAAAAGGATCGGGAACAGAGGACCCGAAACAAGCACTGTATCTGATATGTATAGAATTGGGGCAGTGTATAACAAGTATTAAATAACCCACATCTGAAAAATGTAAATAATGAAACACAAAAAGGCAGATGTATATGGGTGAAAAAATATCAAATTTTATTAAAGAATATGTGGCTTAAAAACAATTAAAAACCCTATAAGAGAGGGTAGCAAAGCAGACATACTCCCCAGCATGACAAATGTAATTAGTTAGTATTGAAAACACAGATATAGAGATAGTGCAAATGTAAACAAATACGGTAGCTATTTGGTGGAATAAGAGATGTGACAAAAAGAGGGGACATACAAATAAATAATAGCAGCCTTATGCAGGTAGGGCAATCACAGTCATGTCCAATAGTGTAAACAGTATACCCAATAAATAAATAAATAAATAGTATTACCGTATGGAGAATAAGAAGCTGGGGAGAGCAGAGATGCCCCACGCGTATCGCCCGATGCACGGGCTTCGTCAGGGGATGTCTACCTGTTGTAAGCATCGGGTTTAAATACTTTGCTGCTCTGACACAAGACAAGCCGGCCACCCCCCCGGGGGAGGTCCCGCCCACACTGGACGTCACATCCGGTCATGCGTGGAGACCTAATCCAAGATGGTGGTGCGTTCCACCAGCCCGGAAGTTAGGGTGTGCACACCTAAAAAGGACGGGAACGCTACTGGTGAAGAAAGGTTCCCACCGGCATGAATGCAAAACGAGTATATCCATCGTCGGGATGCATCAATCAAGGTAAGTGAAAAGAAAATAAACATTTAGTAGCACAGCCACAGAAGATCAAAAAATCACATACTGTATAATACAGCGGCTATAGATGTTATTCGGCGCACGGTATGAACGATGAAAAGGTCACACATGGACCAATGTAAATTTAGACCAAACGTATCCAGAGCCGGAATGTATTAGTTAAAGTAGAAATAAAAATAAAAATAAAGAAAATAAACATTTGGTAACACAGCCAAAGATTGTCAATTGGTCACGTATTGTCTGATACTGCGGCTATATATATTATTCGACGCATGATAAAACAGTATATGACCGATGAGAAGGTTACTCATGGAGGTCCTAAAGAATACAGGTAATATGTCCCTAAAAAGTTAAATAGCCCTCCTTAACAGGGAGGCTGGTATATTACTATTGTTGAGTAGAGTGAGTGACGCACTCATGGAAGATAATTAAAGACTCAGGCGCAACAAAGAACCTATTGTACAAAAAAACCAACGATAAAAGTGAACCAAGCTATCACAGTTGTGTAGACCATATGTGAGAACACAGTGTATCCAATTGGAAGACTACTGATTGAAAATAAGTTCTAAAGATGTGTCATAGACAAAAAATATATACATAATACACTTGAGTATAAAGCGCGCATAAATAGGACAGTATGGAAATATAAGTATTGTGTAGATCTTTAGAAACAGTATCCTATATAGACAAGGGTAGAGCCGATTGTATAGACGACGTATATATATCGATGAGATGGATATAAAGAGGCGTCCTACATGTAAATCAATTCAAAGAAAAAGGCCTAGGGATGCGGCGCCTACCATAGGTACAAGAATGTGCACGTAGATAGAATAGAACCATATAGAAAATAAAAAATGAAAAAATAATAAAAAATATTAAAAAATAAATAAAATATAGAGAGACAAGGTGTAGGTGTGTAGTTCTACACCCCCACCTGCGGCCATTAAAACATGAATAAATCGAGATTGAGCGTCGATGATGATGTAGTACGAAATGAAGAATAAAAGTTATATACAATTCCATATTAGACAAGCAATATCCATACAGTACAAGAATAAGAAATAAATGGTGCAATTGTCCAGATATACGTGAAATGGGGTGAAGTACCAACACAAGTTGGATTTATATAGTAATGTGGTGCCTAAAATATCAAACCTCCAGGGTATAAAATACATATTGACTGGACGGCGACACACACTCGAACATATTTGTATAGAAAACAGGATCTGAACCTAAGTATGGAACAACCGTTTGGGACGAACCCAAACGTCGGCATGTATGGAAGGTGTAACTGTGTATCCATAACCTGCATATCTACCAGAAATTCTATAGGAGTAACCCCCATTAGGATTTAAAGGCATGTACCAACCAACATATAACCTATAAGGAGGCTACTTGCGAGGTGCCTGAAAATTGGAAAACCATATGTGATGCATCGAAACACAGTAAAAGAATTAGTTAGGACATATTTTATACGGCGAAATATATATAGGGCACCTAGTCAAAGAATACGGTTTGTTCTAGACAAGAGGGGGGGGGGGGACCTCAAAAAAGGGGGGGGGTGGGGGGGTCGGGGGGGGGGCAGACTGAATCGAGCCAGAGCAGCAGGAAAAAATTATAGCCTAAATTGAATAGAAACAAATATAGCAATGTAAAGTATACAATATATATATAAGAAAATGATCACTAAGTAAATGAATATGTAAACACAAAACATATCAACCACTCCCAAAGGCTAAAAGGAGCAGACCCGAGGGCAGTAAAGAACAACCAGTAATATGAGCCAAATGTAGGCTAGGCAAACGTCCAAAATGAAGCATGAGGGTATACTCAAGGAAGGCAACGCAGAAGAGCGTGGATTGGCGTGGAGGTCGTGGCGTAGAGTAAGGAGGGGAGGTTCCGGGGATAGCACAGTAGATATTCGTAGTCAGGAACGGATCACCGTTTATCATGTCTCACAAAACCATCCCATTCTGCAGGAGTGTATAGTGCCTGAAACTTAAAAAAGAAAGTGAGAAAAGAGGCAAAAACAGAAACATCAAACTAGAGTGGCTTAGGAGGGCCCAATGAAAACAAAAACATAAATGTAGGGGGTCCAATTACGTGAAGTGGATGTGAAGTGGAAGCGGTCTCAGTGTATAGAATGTACTATGATGTCCAAAGAACAATAAGATGTGAATGTGGAAGAAACATAAGAATGAAATAAAGGATGGGATGGTGAGTCAGAGGTTCATGTTTTATAATGTCCGGTGAATAAAAGTTCCTCGTTCAGGCCCTTAGGAGCCATGGTGTCCAGCGTATAAATCCATCTGGATTCACTACGTAGGAGTAAAGGTGTGAGGTTACCTCCTCTGATGTTTAGTGTCACTTTCTCCAAGCCCACAAAACTGAGACCTCTTGTACAGCTGCCATGGTGTTGTAGAAAATGAAGAGCCACTGAGGTGAGTTTTTTACCTTTTTGCTGATCGGCGGCTGCCGTGCGGATTGTTGACATGTGTTGTTGACACCTTCTGCGAAGTTCTTGGGCCGTTTGGCCTACATAGAGCTTGCGACACGGACATGTGAGGACGTAGATAACTCCCTTTGTTTTGCAGTTAATGTAGTTTTTGATTTTGAACTTCTTGTGCTCCATCGGCTCCTCAAATTCCGAGGTCCGGGACATAAAGGGACACACAGAGCAGTCACCGCACGGGAAGGAACCGCACAGCCGGGTGCCCCGTCCCAAAGGTACTGATGGCCGTTGGAAATGGCTCCTAGTCAAGACGTCTTTCAAATTTTTAGCACGTCTAGCAGTCAATTGTGGTTTGTCGGTAATAAAAGAGGTGAGTCTATTATCGCTTTTGAGGATGCCCCAGTTCTTCTCTAGGATCTTGTAAATCTCTGTCCACTGGTTATTAAAAGTGGTAATCAGCCTTGGTCTCACATCCAAGGGACGTGGCTTCGTCTGTAGCAGATCCTGTCTGTCATTATTGCAGGCTCGAACAAACCCCTTAGAGATGACTCGGCGTGGGTAGCCTCTATTTTTAAAACGTGTGGTAAGTTCACGTGCATGGAATCTGAAGTCTTGTTCATTGGTACAATTTCTTTTCACACGAAAGAATTGGCCCGTTGGTATCCCTTCCTTCAGGTGGGCAGGGTGAAAGCTAGAAAAGTGCAGTAGGCTATTAGATGCGGTTTCCTTACGAAATAAAGTCGTGGTGAGTTTAGGGTGTGCATACCTGATGGAGACGTCCAGAAAATCAACTGTAGAATCCGATATGTGTGCCGTGAGTTTGATCTTCCATGGGTTGTCATTCAGTATATCGATGAAAGTGTGGCAATCGTTGATGGTGCCTGTCCAGAGAAGCAGGATATCATCAATATAGCGGTACCAACCAGCTACCCGTTCCTTAAAGGCCTCTAGTTGGTACACCACCCTCTCCTCCCACCACCCCATAAAGAGGTTGGCGTACGATGGTGCACATTTGGCCCCCATGGCCGTACCTGATACCTGTTTGTAGAAAACACGATCAAAGAGGAAATAATTCTGATGTAATATCAAATAAAGAAGGTCTAAGAGGAAGGAGTCGTGTCTCCTGTCTGTGGACCATTCTTTATCCAGATAAAAGGCAATGGCATCCAAACCCACCTGGTGTCCGATGATCGTATAGAGCGCCTCTACGTCCAGGGTGACCAACACAATGGGGACAGAAGTTTCAAAATTCTCCAACCTCTGGATAAGATGTGTCGTGTCCCGAACAAATGATGGCAATCTTGAAACTAGTGGTTGGAGAAAAAAGTCCAAGTAGGTACACAGTTTTTCATTTATACTCCCAATCCCCGAGACAATTGGACGTCCCGGGGGATTGTCCAAAGATTTATGCACCTTAGGTAACATGTAGAAGGTGGGTACCGTAGGATTGTCAGTGGTAAGGAAAAGTGCTTCATTCTTGTTAAGGATACCCGCCCGCAAGGCAGCTGTCAAGAGTCGATCAGTCTTTTCCTTGAAAACCCGGGTGGGATCTGAGGGTAAAACAACATAGAAGTGTATATTACCAAGCTGTCTCCTCGCCTCTTCGAGATATAGCTCAAGGGGCCAGATGACGATGTTACCCCCTTTATCAGCTTCCTTAATTAGGAACGCTGTCAATCACTGTGTATGTGAGAAAGAAGAAGAAATCTCAATATAATCATTTTATATTAGTCACACTATCCTCACAGTTTTCACTCGATGTCACCAAAGGCGTTCCCTCCTGATACCACTATCCATAGTAGCTGGCACGTTTCAGGCAACAACAAAAAATTTTAAGTTCCCTTAATCATAGCATGATTTGTATATACTTTTAGTTTTATATGGCTTGGAAAGGTGGAACAGTCCCTTCAAGCACATTAGAATATAGACAAGACCAATATTCTGTTTTTGTCCCATAACACTTCAAAAAGTATAAAGAATAAAGATAACAATATCCGTTATGGGAGCGAGTTATACTGCTAAATCCATGGGAGAGCATATTAAGATCAAAGCATGTCCTTTTGTGCCAATTTATAGAGGCTCCTGTGCCAATACAAGAACAGCTAGAATTGCATAAAATAATAAGGTTTGTCTAACACAGAGATGGATATCAATAAAAAGGTCTATATGCAAGAATATTGTATTTTATCTACCAATCGGCACACATCGGCACACCAGTTATAGTTTAAGTCATGGCTGTATGACCATTGCATGGGAAGGAGTGTGGTACCTTACATGGCATTTAGTAGCAGTGTTGTACAGGGCCACTGGAGCTCCAGAGGAACCTCTGTTGGAACCCAATACTCGCACCCCATTGACCAGGAGAAATTAACCTTATTTGGAGGCTACTAAGGTCTGCTTACTAGGGGTTCAATGTTGGGCCACCAGAATAATTTCTCCGCCCAAGGACTTTGGTGTGACAGTGTCAAGTAGGCTCTATTACAGTGATGGCTGACCTGACAGGTATCAGAGATGACAACCCAAGCAGGTTTTTCTCACACAGAGCAAGCTGGCAGTATCCCAAAGAGGACAGCTCTCCAGTGCCCGGCTCAAGTGCTCTTCAAAGTGCCCTTCGCTCTCCCGCTAAGGGCGCAGCGCGAACAGTGGCCATCTTACTTCCAAAGGCAGAGCTCCCTCCCATACTAAATCTATCGGAACCTGCACCCGGACAGCAGGGAATGCTAGATCAGTGTCCCATAGTTGCCCTGTCAGTGGCAGGCAACTGTACAAAGGTCCATTCTAGTAACTCACAGGCGAGTCTTCTCAGGTGTGTGTGCTCCTAACACCCCGACCATAATCTTAAAACAGATACCAAAATCTCAATCTGATGCCACTATACCCAACACATTTACTACTCAGTAATACTGGGGGAAGAGAACAGCCCATCAGAGACATTTAATCCTGCTGCCAATGTACCCCAACACAGTTACTGCTCAGCAATTTAGGGGTAGGAGAACCCCTCATCCAGGGCCCTAATCACCTGTATAAATAAATGCACAACATAACTTAAATGCATAACTTGTTGTTATTAAAGATACAAATATCAAAAAATAATGGATCTTTCTAGAAATGACACACCACCCAAGTTATGCTTGCAATTGTTTTTTTACTAATTTTGGCACACGGAGCTCATAAGATTGTCCACCACTGCTGTGTTGCATCGTTCTACCACGATACATGCTTACGGTATAAGCTAATGTCCATCCAGTGTGATGCATAGAACTTGAATGCACAGGGATTAATTTGCTTAATAATGCTCCTGAAGATACCTGGAAAGTAAATCTATAAAAGAGTAAAAGCACAGTTAAAAGCCCACAATAATGTAATGTAAATGTAGATATACTTAGACGTAGACAGCTAGTAATCATTTGGCTTGATCATAGAGGCCTTCACTGGTTATTAATAAAAGAATCTTGTATCTACGTGTTTAAAGCCATATAAATTATGTGGACATTTCCTGTGATTTCTAGACTATATAGACTTAGGTCTATAGAAAGTACTTGTGATATTTCCAAGAACTGCTTCATAATTATTTTATGGCCTCTTTATTTTCAACCATTTTAGAACTTTCTAGAAGTACTTTTCCACCTCTTATCTTTTTCCATTGGTGTATGCTTAATGGATGAATACAGTGAACACAGATTGTTTGTACAGGCAAATCCATGTTTCTTCCATGATGACCCACACACAACAGCAGATGTCACCCAATGCACTTAAAGAACCAAGATTGATAGGTTCAGAGAAAATGGTTTCAATGGGAGAGCAGGAGTAGGGAAGAGTGGAATGGAACACCCTCCGTTCGGCAGTGTAACCCGGACATGTTGCTTTATGGGCAGCCAAACAGGTAGCTTTATGCCCCTAGCAAGAAGACAGTGCCGTGATTGGCCCGGTGTGTCCATCAGGTGTCCACCTGGCCAATCACAGCCATGATTAGTTGCTAGGGCTTTAAAACTGCCCATCAAGCAAAAATATTTTTATTTATTTATAGAGCACCATTAATTCAATGGTGCTGTAAAATCAGTAAGGGGTTCACATCCATTACATTAAGACAAGAACGAATGGAAGTACAGTGATCAGCAGACAAGCGGACCAGTGATCAGGAGGATCCTGGATGCTTTTCTAGTCTCTTTGCTGTAGGCCCTTTCTGGCTTCTATGCTGGGACTTTCACTTAGCTGTTCCTGTGATTCTTTGTAAAAAAAGACTTTAAAGTTTATGTAAATTATGCTGAAAGGCTCTAGTTGGGGGGCCCCACAGCACTTCTAACCTGCCTCCTCTGCCCCTCCACTCCCAATGATGTCTACAATTGGTAGTGCTTTGTAGAGGTTTATTGGAGTGGTAGGATTCCGTTAATTCGTCTCTGTCTGTGAGCTGTATGTGATGGAGTCTTGACTGTTACAAAGCTCCTGGTACTGTGTGTCAGGATGACGCTCTCAGGCACTCACTGAGCACTAACAGGGCAACAACTGAGCACATGTCTGAGGGGATGCTCCCATTTTATAAACTGTGTCTTTCCACTCTCAATGCTAGATTGATGCTACATGTTCAGATTCTTCTTCTCAACCTAGCAGGTCTTGAAACTTAAAAGGAACCTCCCACCACATTTTCCTTATATACAGCTAGTGACAAGTTCCCATACAGCCCTATTAACTAAATGCCATCCTTCTTTTAGCTAAAAATAGTTTCCCTCACATCCGCATAAAGTCCTACCTGGCATCAGAGGAGGCGTGCCCTACTTGTCTGGCCCCTCCCATTTACTCCTCCCTGTGCCATATGCCTCCTTACTATTTAGTACTGGACGCCATGTGACTCGAGCAGGTGTGGATTAAGACTGCCATGGGCCTTGGGCTGTGTGAATATCATAGACCCTGCAAGTTCACTTCCTACATGTGGTACTAGAATTAAGCTTCTTGGGGAATCGAGAATTCGTCTTGCTGGAGCAGGAACATATGTACGAGGGTTTCATTGGAGAAGATCCATCTCAGTATAAAATTTGGAGGGTGGGCCCCGGGCTACCCCCAAACCGCCTATATTATAATCCACTACTGGACCCAAGTGATGTAATCTAAGATCCTTTTCTCTGTAACATTTACAAAGTCTACCCTATGTATGTATCTGATCACATTAAATCACAGCATGCATCCATGGAGGCATAGGGAGAACTAGAAGTCCATGGAGACATGCTGTGATTTCACGTGATTAGATAAATACATGGGTTAAATGTTAATGCAAATGGTAAAGAAAATGTTACTGGATAAAGGAAAGGACCTTAGATGACATCAACCTGGTCACACCTACCTCTGATAATAAATAAACAGAGCTTCCTTTGTCTGTAGTTGAATACTGGCAAATGGTCCCTAAGTATTAGCTCCATGCAGCAGCAAGTTCTAGCAGTGAGACCTGTCTATTAGGAACAAGGGGGCAGGGCAATGCAAGTAAAATATAATATGCAGGACTCCATCAATACCATTGGACTCACAAAGTGTACAAAACTGTATTTTTTTACATTGCATCCACAAAAAGGAGCTCTTTAGGGATAAAGGCAATACTTTTGTGTGGGTGAATTTAAATGGCAGGTTCCCTTTAAAGTGGCAACCCCATTTTACAGAGAAAAAGTGCATAATATCATATGATAGTAGGGCTGTGAGATAGCTTCACATAGGGATCTATTGTGCACATTCATGGTGAAGTGAGAAAACTGTGTCTCAATGCACCGTGACCGAGCGGGGAGGGAACCTATAGAGATGGAAGGGGTTAGTGCCGCTCAACATTCTTCACCCAGCCCCTTTTTGGGTCCCCTATCAGGGCACGGGCATGTCCATGAGGCCTAAACCTGTCGTAAATTCTTGTAAGCAGTAATAATAATAATAATAATGCTTTGGTCTTTTCCATCAGGTTATCTGTGTGTTGCCTAATGTCGGATCCCCTCAAATCTGATAATGATGACCTACCTTAAGAGCCGATCTTTGATATGTTGTTGCCTTTGTGAATTCTAAGTAATCAGCAAATAGAATACAATAGCTATGAAATCATGAAAATATTCTCTCATTCAGGATTCAAGCCTTCACAGCACGTCTACGATTGAATACAATAACATAAATCCAGAAACCTGGGAAGTTGTCCTCATTTGATAGGTACATTTCTCTGTACAGTAGGTATTTTTGGAGTCTTTGGAGAGCTATGTGGCAGCATGTAAAGCTGTGAGGTAAATTATATGAGTCATACAAAGTGCAGCTGAGGTGATGCATTGATTCTATTTATTATTGCAATTAAAGTAATTATTCTCCACAAAGGATGTTTACAGCACAGTGTGAACGATGTCCTGCGTGACAGATGCTCCGTTTTCCATGAATACATATGTGAGCAAATCCAAAATAACACAGTTTCTAGAACTGTTATTATGTACTTGAAAAGCTATTGAAATTGATGGCATGAAAATTGTTAAGGTGGTAAGATGTATCTCCCTGATTAAAGAGAGCTTGTCGCATTGTCACCCTGAACTGTTGCTTTCAGAGGCCGAAAAATTTATTTTACATGCACACATTACTGAAAATGACCATACTGTAGGTGCCCAGCTTCTTCTTTAGAGCCATCCCAGTAGTACATGCAGGAAAAAGTTCCTTAAAGGAAAGTTTGGATAGGTGGTGTCACGAATGCCCCCAGGATCCATGTCTTGGATCGCGGGCACACCCGTGCCACTCTCCATTGCCGCCCTGGTCCCCGGCATGCTCTTACCTCTCCGCGATCCTGCTCTGCTCCCAGGATTCCCTGCTGGATCTTTGAGCTCTATAGCGACAAGAGAAAGCTTTCTCTGCGATTCCTGTGTTCCAGTTTCCCGTTCCTTCTCCTGTGGGATTTTGACCTCAGACCTGACCTCTGCATCTGTGCCGCCTGCCCTGACTTTGTGCCCGTGCCTGACCACGAGCCTAGACTCCGTTTCTGTACCTTTACCTCGGCTGCCACCACGGGTTGGTCGCACCTGTGGAACGACCTGGTGGCACCCTGCCGCAGAAAGACCATCCCTCTTTGCAGTGGGCTCTGGTGAAAACCAGGATTCCGATCCCAGGTGTCGGCTAGTACCATGTCCCGCGGTGGTCCAGTGGGTCCACTGAACCCGAACCCTGACAGTAAGATCTGGCCATGGACCCCGCCGAGGCGAGGTCAAGTCACCGTTGCACTGCAACAGCTGATTTCCTCTGTCCACCAGCTTCTGGCTCCATTCCTGCGGCAGTTCCTGCAACCCCTCCCGTTACTCCGACTTGCCTACCAGCAGCAGAACCTAGGCTCAGACTCTCTATGTCTGACAAGTATGATGGCAATCCCAAGTTGTGTAGGGGCTTTATTACCCAGTGCTCACTGCACATTGAACTGAAGATGGCATTCATCGTCAGTCTACTCTCCGGGAAGGCCTGGCCTGGGCTACACCTCTTTGGGACTGAGGCAATCCAGTCACGGCCATCCATACTGCATTCCTGGCTGAATTCTGCTCTGTGATTGAGGAACCTGCATGAGCCTCCTTAGCTCAAATGGCGCTGCTGGACCTGCACCAAGGAGACTCGACTGTGGGCGAGTATGCCATCAAGTTCCGTACTCTAGCTTCTGAGCTCTCCTTGAATAATGCTGCCCTAGCTGCTACTTTCAAAAAGGGACTGTCTTCCCAGCCAAAGGACGCATTGGCCACTCGTGACCTGCCATCCAGAAGACGGTACCAGTACTCCTGTGCAAGTTTAAGCATTCTTGGACTCTGGTTCCACGGGGAACTTTGTGGATGCCGCTCTTGTCTACTGGCATCACATTCAGGTGGAGCTTCAACAGAGGTCAAAGTGGGAAGAGAGGTCCGTCTGTAACTAGGGGTTGTCTGTAAGCCAGGTGTCCTTAAAGGGGTTTTCCACTGTCAGCAAATATTTGCTATTGTTAGTGTAATGAAAAGTTACACAATTTTCCAATTTACTCTCTGCATTAATTCCTTGCGGTTTTCTAGATCTCTGCTTGCTCTCCTTCAAAGGAAGCTTCTATGTTTACTTCAGTGAATAGAAATCTGTCCATGTTATGTGATGGACATTCATGTGCATGAGCTGTTATTATCATACAACTCCTCGTGCACCTGCCTGTCCATCACATCACATGGCCAGATTTCTATTCACTGGAATAAACATAGAAGCTATAGAAGGACAGTAAGCAGAGATCTAGATCTCTAGATCTAGGGCGGGATGGTGGCTGAGTGGGTAGCATTTATGCCTTGCAGTGCTGGAGTCCTGGCTTCAAGTCCCACCCATTTCTAAACATTTCTAAAGAGTTTGTATATTCTCTCTCTGTTTGCATGGGTTTTCTCCCACACTCCAAAACATACTGGTAGGATGTTTAGATTGTGAGCCCCACGGGGACAGGGATCAATTTGACATGCTTTGTGCAGTCCTTGCTTAATCTGTGTGCGCTATATAAACAAACAATAATTAATTGATTAAAAAAAGTATATTGGGAAATTGTATAACTTTTCCTTACGCAAACCAAATCAAATATTTGCTGAAAGTGGACAACCCCTTTAAGTCAGGGACTTCCTGTAGTTTATGACATTCACCATACCGTATAAAAGACATGATAAAATTATTCTGTAGTTTAGTATTATTAAGAATACAACAACTATGTACAGGTTTTTTATATTTTACTACATTTTTTTAGGAAAACTCATTTGATCATGTGACACCATATTCTAAAAGCTATAACCTTTTTATACTTAATGAAAAGGGCATTGAGGTTGTTTATTGTGAGATAAGATAATTCATTGGTGCTATTTTGAGGTAAATCCAACTTTTTGTTGACTTATTATTACACTTTTTTGGTAGGTTGCTAAAATTGCAAATTTTGGGAAATAATTTTTTCTGCCCTTCTCGTCCAGCATCTTCAAGAAATTAAAGAAACAATAAATATAAAATTTCACTCCGATCCGACATTTAACTTATTTTTCCAAATAATGCAGAACATTCAGATCATTGTTCTTTAATCAGGAGTATTCACAAAACTAGCAAAAATATCTGGTTGCATCTACATTATGTATCTTATTGGCCCTTCTTATTCTCCCATCACTTGGGGGAAAGGGAAGTCCTTCTGCAATGGTCCTCTAGAGATTTTCTGCACTTCTGAGTTCTATGTCAGTGGACCACCACCAATTAAAAAAAGAGTTTAAACTAGTTTATGATTAGAAGTGATGAGAGGACCTGATCCAGTCTCAAAGCGCACACGGGCATTAACTCTTTAAATTCTGCTGGAAAAGTCAACATTGGCATTCAAATGGCTAAACCACGCGTGGTGGCACTAACTTGCCAGAGTTGCAAGGTGCCACCATTTTTGAGAGGATCATCGTTCACCAAAGACGTCATTGGGAGTGAAATCCTCCCCAAAATGGAGGTGTGTGCTTGGACAGAGTAATTTTAATGCGACTGGCAGAGTAATTTAAATACCGTTTAAGTGTCATTAGTGGGGAGTTCTGGGATCGATACCTGAACGGACCCGAATTTTGACAGGTCTGCTCATCATTAATTATAAGACATTTCTGGTTTTGACCAACTACTACTTAAAACTCCCTAAAGGAATGAAAACCGAACTCTGATTGGTTACCATCCACAACAAATTACTTTTTTTTTTTTTTTCGACAGGATGTAATAAATAAAGTTGTCTAAATCTAACTTATTACTGTTGCTGTTATATAATTTGTCAATTGGAGAAATGAAAGACAATTTACAAATCTCTTTATAGACTATGATTAATCACCAGGTGAAAGACAAGGCAAGAATCTGTAATTCATCAGCGCTACCAGCTCTTCAGAAAATCCTCCAGGGAAATAAAATATATTTAAAACATCTAAATGTGATTCTCACATAAAAATTCAAACACCTGTTACACCGCTTTATGATTCGGTTTGTCTTTACTTCCTTCTGTCCTCTTGATGTACATTGAAAATTCTTAGAGTTTCCATTTTCCACTGGTCGTGTGTTGATATAGGAGGTGCCAAGCATATCCGTCCCTTTCTGCTCCAAAGGGAGTTCAATGAATAGTCACTACATTGACTATGTTCTTAAAGGGAACCTGTCATCAGCAATTGGTCTAATAAACCACTACCAGTATGTTGTCAAACAGTGTAATACCTTCTAGTTTTTGTTTTTTTCATGACCCTGTGTCATGGCATCATCCAGAACATCAACTTTGAAGTTGGTTATATAAAGTCAAGGAGGCGGAGAGCTTAACACTGAAGTCAAGGTGAGGAACTCTGTATGCCTTGTCCACTGTGATTGATATTATGCTTTGGACTTCAGGAGATATGTTTAGTGATGTCTCCGGATACAGGACCTTTAATTACACTGAAGGGAGCCTTCTGAGGAGGATAGAGATTGACTTCATGGTTAAATTTTCTTCCTCCCTGACTTTATACCACCAATGTACATCTCGTTTTAAAGTTGATTTTCTGGATGATGCCACCACACTGGGCAATGAAAGAAAACACAATCTGGAAGGTGTTCAGCTGCTTGGCAACATACTGTTAGTGGTTTTTTAGGTTAATTTCTGCTGACAGCTTCCCTTTAACTCCTAAGAAATTTTTTTTTTTTTTTTCACATTTT
Source organism: Engystomops pustulosus (assembly GCF_040894005.1). Lineage (NCBI taxonomy): Eukaryota > Metazoa > Chordata > Amphibia > Anura > Leptodactylidae > Engystomops > Engystomops pustulosus. Next base: position 175,917,935 of record NC_092415.1, on the reverse strand, counting down.
CTCCCAAATTAGGGTTAATAATAGTTCAATCTCCCGAGAGCTAGGGTGACTGAACATTCAAAAAGTTAGGACTTTTAAACCGGTAGAGTGAGAAAATTACCAAAAGTCTTTGAACATGTGGGCCGAAAACAAGCATGAATTTTTTTGTTTCATTTTTATGTTCGCCAACTATGTCATTAAACACTGATGTTTTACGGTCTTAAACAGAAACTTCACAATCCAATAACAGGCTGGCTTTGGTCATCAACATGGAGTTAACTACACATTTTTGGTTGCTCACCAAAATTTATGGATAGATGCCGGACCCTCAACAGAAATTTTATCATTATTGTTGTGGGAAAAACGCTGCTCACATGTGGATATGATAGGAAGATGGTTGATGTCCAATTTTGTTTTCTTCCATTGTTTAACAATTTACAGGCCAGGCCCTTTTTGTTTATGTGTTTTCCCCTTCTTTAAAAATCCATAACTTTTTTCCATTTACAGAGCTGTAAGAGGGGTTGTTTTCTGCCTAACAAATTGTACTTTCTAATGATGACATTTCCTAGATCATGTGAGTTACTGGAAAGCCGTAAAAAAAAAAACAAATGCGATGAAATTGTAAAAAAAAACACAGAAATGGCACACATAAAAATTGATAAAAAAGTGATCAAAGGGTCATACAATCTCTAAAATGGTAGGAATGAAATGTCATCATGTCCCACAAAAAACAATAAGCAGGACTGTACCGCGAGGTATGAAAAAGTTATTGGAGGCAGCATAAGGCAAAAATTAAGAAGTATTGTTTTACACAAAGTTTTTTTAAATCTATTAAAACACAATAAAACCTATATAACTTTGATATCCATGTGATCGTACTGACCCAAAGAATATAGGGGAGGTTCATTTTGAATGCACAGTGAAAGCAGTAGAAACTGAGCCCACAAGAAACTTGTTTTTTTCCGAAGCATTCTAAATTATTTTCTCTCTTGGAATATGAAATACTGACACTAGGAAGTATAATTTATTATGCAGAAAACAAGCCCACATTCCCATTTGTTAATGGAAAAGTAAAAAAGATAAAAAAACATTTTGGACATTTGGAGCAATATTCCATTACAGTATAAATATTTTTCTATGGTGATAGATCAGGAAGTTTGCTTGGGGTGTGGCAATTCTAACAATTCTAACATGTTTATGATGTTATATATTTTAATATTGGTTGTAGAGAAATTTTTCATTTTTAAAATTTTTTTAATGTATTTATTTTTTTACATTTAAAAAAATGATTTCGAACTCCAAAGGTTACCTTATCCCTAGGGGGTCTTATTGCTCATACCATGACTTTTCAGGGAGCGTCGATCACTTCCACGATGGCAGTGCCCATGCATTAACCTGTTGCTGGTGGCTTTGCCAATGGCCGATAAATGGCCCCTGAGCCTTCTTCATACATTCTTAAAGGCATTATGACATACATGTACTTAATAATGCGTTAAGTAGCATTTTGCTTAAAGAGGACCTGTCACTCTAAAAAGAAGCATACTAAAGTAAGTAGCTCCTAGCGCTACCCCAGATGTAGCAGTGTTACACCACTAGGTTTATCGGAACTCTCCGATAAAGCTAGCACACACTACAGTGCCACACCCTCTCGCAACACCGGACCAAGCTTACAGCGGTCTGGCATATTCATGAGAGGGAGGTCCGGGGAGGCGGTGACTGCCGCATGAGCCCTGTGAGCTCCTGACTTGATGGGAAAGTGATGATGTGTTTCCTTCGATGCATTCTTTCATCTGAATTTTCATATTGTAACAATAGTACATTAAGATTTCTATTCTCAGTACTTTAAGAATACTTACCAACATTTGAAAGTTGGCCTCTGGAATACAATTTTGGTTCAACATGCCTTTTGTACTGAACCAATCCCCTTTTAGGATAACATTCCTCTTCCCTTTTGCCCATGAGATTCCCCTTTAAAGAGTTGTGAGAATACAGTGGGGGTCATTTATCAAAGTCAATTTGGCATACAAAAATGTTTTAAATATTTTTTTAATATTCCGTTTCTGCCCTTGCCAGTTCAAGGAGGAGAGCAAGGGCCAAGAGGCTCCTCTGTATTTACCAACTTTCATGCCTGAAAGGCATTTTGGGAGGTGGGGATACCTACTATGTTTATGGTTTTTACTTTTTATTTGTTTTATATGTGTTCTAGGGAAAGAGGGGTGATTTAAACTTTTACTGTTTTAATTTTTTTATATATTGAATGTATTTATTTATTTTTACTATTAATTTAGACCCTCTAGGGTACTTTAACCCTGTAGGGTCTGATTGCTTATACTACACTCACCGGCCACTTTATTAGGTACACCTGTCCAACTGCTCATTAACATTTAATTTCTAATCAGCCAATCACATGGCGGCAACTCAGTGCATTTAGGCATGTAGACATGGTCAAGACAATCTCCTGCAGTTCAAACTGAGCATCAGTATGGGGAAGAAAGGTGATTTGAGTGCCTTTGAACATGGCATGGTTGTTGGTGCCAGAAGGGCTGGTCTGAGTATTTCAGAAACTGCTGAGCTACTGGGATTTTCACACACAACCATCTCTAGGGTTTACAGAGAATGGTCCAAAAAATAAAAAACATCCAGTGAGCGGCAGTTCTGTGGGCGGAAATGCCTTGTTGATGCCAGAGGTCAGAGGAGAATGGGCAGACTGGTTCGAGCTGATAGAAAGGCAACAGTGACTCAAATCGCCACCCGTTACAACCAAGGCAGGCAGAAGAGCATCTCTGAACACACAGTACGTCGAACTTTGAGGCAGATGGGCTACAGCAGCAGAAGACCACACCAGGTGCCACTCTTTTCAGCTAAGAACAGGAAACTGAGGCTACAATTTGCACAAGCTCATCGAAATTGGACAGTAGAAGATTGGAAAAATGTTGCCTGGTCTGATGAGTCTCCATTTCTGCTGCGACATTCAGATGGTAGGGTCAGAATTTGGCGTCAACAACATGAAAGCATGGATCCATCCTGCCTTGTATCAATGGTTCTGGCTGGTGGTGGTGGTGTCATGGTGTGGGGAATATTTTCTTGGCACTCTTTGGGCCCCTTGGTACCAATTGAGCATCATTGCAACGCCATATCCTACCTGAGTATTGTTGCTCACCATGTCCATCCCTTTATGACCACAATGTACCCAACATCTGATGGCTACTTTCAGCAGGATAATGCGCCATGTCATAAAGCTGGAATCATCTCAGACTGGTTTCTTGAACATGACAATGAGTTCACTGTACTCAAATGGCCTCCACAGTCACCAGATCTCAATCCAATACAGCATCTTTGGGATGTGGTGGAAAGGGAGATTTGCATCATGGATGTGCAGACGACAAATCTGCGGCAACTGTGTGATGCCATCATGTCAATATGGACCAAAATCTCTGAGGAATGCTTCCAGCACCTTGTTGAATCTATGCCATGAAGAATTGAGGCAGTTCTGGAGGCAAAAGGGGGTCCAACCCGTTACTAGCATGGTGTACCTAATAAAGTGGCCGGTGAGTGTATATACTGCAATACTACTATGTTGCATTATATAGCAATTTTACTGCTTATCTCTAATAGCCTGACATCAGCAGCTCTGTTAGGTGCCGCGGTCAGGTTCAACCTCGATACTTAACAGGTTAACTACCACTATCAGTGCCAGCACCAACTGCGGCAGTTACAGACGGGTGTCAGCTGTGCTATACAGCCGGCACCTGCTGTGTATTGTGAGAGATCAGACATAATAGTACTTCTGATGCGCAAATAATTAAAAGAATACAAACTATACTTGCTGCTCATGAGTGGGGATCACTTATTTTAATATTTAATAATACAACAACAACAACATAATACAACATTTTACCTCCATTGTGACTTCTAAATCTTACATATGGAATAGCACTGAAGGCAATGAAACCACTACAGAAACCAACAAAACTAGTAACATCCTAAGTACGATGGATCCATCACTACATTATGATAAACTGAACATTTACTTTTAAAAACGTGTTTTTTAGCTTAAACATGAGAAGGATATATCAGAGTGTCTCCTTCCAATGCTTAAACTGATAACATGGTCACATGGGTATTCAATGAATGCAATATTTTTAGCATTTTTAAAGTACAGTATTTGCTTTTCTATAGTTAACATATGCAGTGTTTACTGAGATTACCTTCCCCGCTGTATGAATAATGTGCTTAGCATTTGCATTGGCTTTTGACCTTAAAGAAAATACTTTACAATTCCTAGCACATAGATAATTGTCTCATGCTTTACATTCATGGCTGATAACAACTTGTACACTTCACCATCCAAAACTTTCCACAGAATACAAAAGTATTAGGGGAAAGCATTTAACGAGTTCATATTCCACCCAACCGAAAATTAGCTCAAAATATGTGCCCCCCAAAATAATGTGAAATAACTTGTATCCTTAGTATGTAGTCTTCTTTATTCATTCTAAAATAAGTTTTATAAAAAAAGAACATAGTGTTTTTCCATTTTGTCAAATTGTAAATTCTAAGCTGTTACATCAAGACCCTTAAAGAAAATCTACCATTAATATCGAGCAGAATAAACCAGGGACACTTTTTCATAGATCCAGGCACTATGACTGTTGTAATCTTATTATATATGTTTTCAATGGCCTCCTTCCTTCTAAAATCAACTTTTAAAATTATGCTAATGAGCCAGAAAGGCTATAGGCTATTATCGCAGCCCATCTTTGCTGTAGCCCAAAAAAAAACAAAACAAGAGAAAAGAACAAGAATATGAAAATAATATTTATTATATATAGAGACAATAAAATGTATCTTAAATAAAATGTTTAAATAAATCTCAGAAAGAGCAAATACATGCCAGGTAATCGGTCCAAGGTGAAAAGTTGTAAATAACAGTGATTTGAGGGCAATATAGCCAAATATGATATGGCCAGAACCACACAAAAAAGTTTTTATCAAGGGATGACGCCAAGTAATTGAGGGCTGATACTTAAGTAAAACCAGAACCAATGGCTGGCCGGGACTAGATGATTGGCAATAATTCCACCTGTGTATGCGGCGCATGTGCAAATGCTTATATCTACAAAGGGACCGGAGAGAGGCATGTGATGTCACAGAGGGTGGAGGAATTTCCGCCTCCTATGACAGCAGGAACACACCCACCAATGCATCTGGGCAGAAAGCGGTATAACGGGCATGCACTCTGATGGAACTGGAACTTATAAAAAATGAAGCGAGGAGATATTGCATGGTAAATGAAGGAAACAAGCAGCAGCAATAAAAATGACTGAAAATAGATATCGAAATACTACATGATAAACATATTGTGAATACAGTACCAAGAAGTACAGTAGAGAATAATAGGATACAATATACAATTATAAGCAGTAACGCAGTAAAATGACGATAAAAAAAATACATATGTATTAGCAGTGATGAGTATATAATTCTTTACCCCTGAGGAAGTCACGGATAGGTAACAAAAGGTGTGGGGTTTCTCACCCCCATCCGACCTACCCTCCCTCCCCCCTCTTAACTGCCTGCATCTCTACTTATTTTCTACCGGTTTACTTACCAATTATGTATTTTTCCACATTGAGGTATTGTACTATATGTATTAATTTTTACTTTGTTTATACCAGCATTACTTTCGTTTCTTTGCATTTGCAAAGGAAGGGGGGGGGCGCTTTGGACTGCCCCTGGGTTTAAGACCTTGGTCCCTTCACCCAATAGGGGGCACTGTGCTGGATTGTAGTACATTTTAATTGATTTTATATTGTTTGCAGGGGCGTAACTTTAGGGGGTGCAGAGGTTGCGATCGCACCCGGGCCCAAGAGGTTTAGGAGGCCCTTATGGTGTCACTTTCCCATATGAGAAGACTATTACTATAAACCATACATTATAGTCTGGGGCCTGGCACAGATTTCGCACTGGGGCCCATCAGCTTCTAGTTCCGCCACTGATTGTTTTGTCTCTCACTACTTTGTTGTTACTTTGTTTGTTTACAGTATCTTTTTGGTGCAATTGGACCAGATACTTATCTATTCATTGCTGTGCCGTCCTTTCATTTTTGGTTCTATATAATTCATTACTATACAGATAAATAAAGTGCAAGACGAATACTACATATTTATATATAGAATATATATCTATACACACATAAGATAATACTTGATAATATGGTGAAACGTATGAAAAATTGTTGGTATAATAAAAGGGAAGCAAAATTAGTATTATCATGGTAAACATCTATTGGTAAACAAATCAAATAATAAACGTGCATATAAGGTGCATATAAAGTGCAAGTGGGGAGTGATTGGTGAAAAGTGAGAAAAAAGGAAAATTATAAAACAAAAAAAATAAACAATTAAAGTGCTGAAAAAATACAATCAATATATATAAAGTGCATGAAGTGCCACAAGGATACAATCAGTGTCTAAACACAAGAATATATGATAGAGATAAAACTGTACTAATGTTCTACTGAATTATGAAACCAACAATAAGCAGAAACCGCTTATAACAGTAGTATGGATTATAGGAGTTTATAAATCAGTAAAGGTGCATAAATAGTACACCTATTAAACCAGGTAAACATTAAATAAGAGCATATGCAATATATGCTAAAGCGCAAGCTGCAATAAAAATAATATAATGAACAATGAAAACCATGACTGAAACCCTGACCAGTCATCAGACATTAGGTGAACAGAAGGATACCATAAGTTAATATAGTCCTACGAGCAGTGGCGTAACTAGGAGAGACAGGGCCCCCTAGCAGGTTACTGCATGGGGCCCCCTTCCCAATTAAAAAATATACACATTGGTATACTCACACATGCGAGTTACATTCACATATAAATACACTCATGTGCACACACAGCATATACACACACATACAGTGCCATATGCAACATACTTACTTACATACAGTGTATACAGACACCTTTTACAAATCATAGATACTGCATATATACATCAAGGTATAGGTGATATACATATTATGCTGGACAATGTGCAGTACATTATAGATATAATGGTGCACATCCTCTATTCTTTAACCCCATAGCGCAATAAGACGTACCCTTACGTCTTACTGCGCATGGGGGAGTATGAAGAGGGCTCACGGGCTGAGCCCTCTTCATACTCACCGGGCATTTGCTTCATAATGAAGCAAACGCCCGTCGCTAACACCCGCGATCGGTGCTTGCACCGATCGCGGGTGTTAACCCTTTGATTGCCGCCGGCAAAGCCGCCGGTGGCATTAAAGAGCCGGCGGCGCGTGGACGCCGCCATCTTGGCTCCGATCGTCACTCCCCGTGACGTCACCGGGGAGCGGCGATCCGTTGCCATGACAGCCTGGGATCCCACAAAGATCCGAGGCTGTCATGATCGAGGCTATCTATTACAATGTGCGATCTGCACATTGTAATAGATGGTATGCAAAATCCCCATATACTGCCATACTGTAGTATGGCAGTATATGGTAGGATCAATCAGACAACCTAGGGTTAAAGTACCCTAGGGAGTCTAAAAAATAGTAAAATAAATAAATAAAAAAAAGTAAAAAAAAAAAAATTATATTAAAAAAACATAAAAATTCAAATCACCCCCCTTTCCCTAGAACTGATATAAATATAAATAAACCGTAAAAATCATAAACACTTTAGGTATCGCCGCGTCCGAAAATGCCCGATCTCTCAAAATATAATAACCGTTTTTCACTCCGTTTAACCCCGTAGCGGAAAATAGCGCCCGAAGTCGCAAATGGCATTTTTTTGCCATTTTGAAAAATAGAAAAAATTCTATAAAAAGTGATCAAAAGGTCGCACAGTCCTAAAAATAGAAGCATTGAAAACGTCATCAGAAGTCGCAAAAAATGACACCACTCACAGCTCCATACACCAAAGTATGAAAAAGTTATTAGCGCAAGAACACGGCAAAATGAAGAATTTTTTTTCTGTACAGGAGGTTTTAATTTTTGTAAATGTATGAAAACATTATAAAACCTATACAAATTTGGTATCCCCGTGATCGTATTGACCCAATGAATGAAATAGACCTGTCATTTGGGGCGCACAGTGAAAGCTGTAAAAACCAAGCCCACAAGAAATGGCGCAAATGTGTTTTTTCATCATTTTCACTGCATTTAGAATTTTTTTCCCGCTTCCCAGTACACGGCATGGAATATTTAATACCATCACTACGAAGTGCAATTAGTTACGCAGAAAATAAGCCATCACATAGCTCTGTACACGGAAAAATAAAAAAGTTATAGATTTTTGAAGGTGGGGAGTGAAAAATAAAAGCGCAAAAACGAAAAAGGGCCTGGTCCTTAAGGGGTTAATGTGTCAGGTCGGACGACGGGACCCCCTGAAACTGCGGGCCCCATAGCGGCTGCTATGGCTGCTACTGCTGTAGTTACGCCCCTGCCTACGAGGGCAAATATATCAGAAGATTTGTAAAATCAATTAAAGATATTATAAAAATAAAAACAATCAGAAACATACGCAAATACAAACACAACAAAGAAGGAGGTCAGATAATCTATGGTGAGGCTAGCAAGTGGCACAAAACAGCAAACTAGCAAGAAGGTAAATTGATGGAATTATAAAAAAGAGGCAAAGCCAAATTTTTCATTAAACCCAAGTGGGTGAACCGTACCAAGTGTCCAAATCCATTTTGATTCAGTTTGAAGTAATTTTTTTTTAAGTGTTCCACCTCTTGTGGTCAAGTCTATGTAATCACTGCCTCGAATTTTCAACAAGTTTGAATAACACCCATGTTTTCTGAAGTGACGAGGGATAGGCTTAAGTTTATCGATCTGTGAGGGATCAATAGAGATAGCATTAGAAATATCATTGACATATTCTCTTGCTCTCATTCGCAGATCACCAGTAGTCGTCCCAATATGGATTTTAGGGCAGGAACAATGGGCTTAATAAACAACTGCCTTAGTACCACAGGAGTTGCTCCAGTAATCTTGTATTCACGACCCCCTCTTAGACCCAAGAATCTTGTTGCATACTCCATATTGGGGCATGCGATGCAGTGGCCACAGGGTCTGCTACCCCAAGCGGGTTTTGAAGCCCCAAAAATTAGTGGTTGTGACTGAGTTGGAGTTAAATAACTCTTGATAAGCATGTCACAGAGATTTGTGGCTCGTTTAGGGGCAGTCACTGGGTAAGAAGTCACTATTTGCTTAAGGATAGGGTCCAAGAGCAAAAGTGGCCAGTATTTTGTCAGAATGGCAATCATGTCATTCCACTGATCGTGGAATGGAGTGGTAAATCTCGGTGGTTGTGAGGAAACTAGTCTCACCTCCGGATACAACAAAGAGGAGCAATTTGTGGATTGGTCTCTTCTGTAAGCCTTCTTTATTGATTGTCTGCTGTATCCGCAATCCAAAAACCAACCTTGTTGTGGAACATCCATTTAAAAATCAAATTGCGGGATTCACAGGCTTTTACATTTTGAAGGAGAACATACCCCTTCTACTGTGTGCTCACTGTTCTGTAGATTACAGAAGGTCCACAGGGGAGGCGGGACTCAGGTCCGCACCACCCACGGAGTGAGTTGAGAAAATTGCCTTGGACTGTGCCCCTTGCTGGATTATGGGGACAGAATCTTGGTCGCTTGTACTGCCCACTCCAGCCCGGGCCAGTTCAACAAACCTGTGCAGTAGATACACCATATTTCCCTGCAGCACCTGTGATAATGCCATAATCAAATAACCTGCATAGTAATGTAGTGTACAGAAATCAGCCTGTAGAAGTTAAGAGGGCTGCTGACTGTGAGGTGAGGGGAAAAGGGAGACAAATAGAGATGAGCTAACACTTAAATGCTCTGGTACTCATTATTCGAGACAAATTTTTCCCGATGCTCGAGTGCTCGTCTCGAAAAACGAGCCCCATTGAAGTCAATGGGAGACTCGAGCATTTTTCAAGGGGACCAAGGCTCTGCACAGGGAAGCTTGGCCAAACACCTGGGAACCTCAGAAAAGGATGGAAACACCACGGAAATGGACAGGAAACAGCAGGGGCAGCATGCATGGATGCCTCTGAGGCTGCTTAATCGCACAATTATGCCAAAATTATGGGCAACAGCATGGCCATGACAGAGTGACCGAATGAGGCTAGATAGCATCTAAAACATGCAATAATTAACCCTGACACTATAGGGGACGGCATGCAGAGGCAGCGGCAGCAGTGGCAGGCTAGAAAGTGTCATGGCGACATACCCTAAATGGACTCAGGCTTCACCAAAGGAGGTGAGCAAGAAGCACTGAAATGATTTCCTATGTGAACAAAAGGTTGACGGTATATTTAGTCGATAACACAGCATGGTGGCGACATAGTGACCAAGTTCCATAACGTATCTGGTGAAACACCCGAAAAATGAGCCTGACACAGCTCTTTTGATAAGGGGACGACATGTGGAGGCAGCCATGGAGACGACTTCCATGATTAAGAGCGACAGTATGGGGCATTCATATTGTGCTGCTATGATTGCAACTTCAGGTCTCCAGCATGGCGGCGACAGATGGGCCGAGTTCCACTATGCATCTGGTGAAACACCTGAAAATTCTGCCTGACACAGCTCGTTTGATAAGGGTATGATGTTCTGCATATCCTCTCGTGCTCCAGCGTCTGGGGTATAGAGAGTTGAAAGTTGCGCATGGAGACATTGGTGGATGCTGTGGAGGATCGTGGAGGAAAAATGGACAGAAAACAGCAGGGGCAGCATGCATGGATGCCTCTGAGGCTGCCTAATCTTGGGATGGAGCTGGCGGTCCGCTGCCAGGCGAGCTTTCGCCTGTCCAAGCCCCTGTCTCTCGGCTCCTCCCCACCCAAAATGGGCCTGGGGGCCAGAAGCGTTTACTTTGAAAAAATTATAATTTTCAAAGCAGCCCGGGTCGTTTGAATATTTCACCTAGGAATAATGGAATAGCATAGTGGTTCTATTTTTAATTGTTTTTTCGGAAATGGTTCCATGATTAAGAGCGACAGTATGGGGCACCCATATTGCGCTGCTATGATTGCAACTTCAGGTCTCCAGCATGGCGGCGACAGATGGGCCGAGTTCCACTATGTATCTGGTGAAACACCTGAAAATTCTGCCTGACACAGCTCGTTTGATAAGGGGACGATGTATGGAGGCAGTGAAGTAGTAGTAGATTAAAGGTGCTGCAGTTAAAACTATGTTAGTTGGATCTTGGGATGGAGCTTGCGCTCTGCTGCAAGGCGAGCTTTCGCCTATCCAAGCCCCTGTCTCCCAAAACAGCACTTCTAAGAACCTTTTGTATAAGATCAAGTGTAGTAGTGTTCTTATAAGTTTGGGTTATGGCGGGTGAGGGGAATGTAAACAGATGCGCAAGAAGCGCTGAAATAATATCGGTAAATGATAAAAGTTTGCCAGTATATTTTGTGGATTACACAGCAGGGTGGCGGCAAAGTTAACAAGTTTGATGTGGAAGCCATGAAAACAACCCAAAATTCTGCCTGACACAGCTCGTTTGATAAGGGGACCATGTATGGAGGCAGTGAACTAGTAGTAGATTAAAGGTGCTGCAGTTAAAACTATGTTAGTTGGATCTTGGGATGGAGCTGACGCTCCGCTGCCAGGCGAGCTTTCGCCAATCCAAGCCCCTGTCTCTCGGCTACTCCCCAAACAGCACTTCTAAGAACCTTTTGTATAAGATCAAGTGTAGTAGTGTTCTTATAAGTTTGGGTTATGGTGGGTGAGGGGAATGTAAACAGATGCGCAAGAAGCGCTGAAATAATATCGGTAAATGATAAAAGTTTGCCAGTATATTTTGTGGATTACACAGCAGGGTGGCGACAAAGTTAACAAGTTTGATGTGGAAGCCATGAAAACAACCCAAAATTTTGCCTGACACAGCTCGTTTGATAAGGGGACCATGTATGGAGGCAGCTATATGGACGACTTTTGGAGGCAACTATGGCGATGACGTGTGGAGGTAGCAATGGAGACAACGTGTGGAGGCAGCTAAAAAGACGACGTGTGGAGGCTGCTATGGAGACAATTTAATTTGGATAGTGCCTGTATGTGGCAGTCCAAAAAAGTTTTCAAACCAGAGGAGCAGGTAGGTGGTCCTCCAGAAAAATTTAATAGATTGAGTGCCTGTATGTGGCAGTCCAAAAAAGTTTTCAAACCAGGGGAGCAGGTAGGTGGTCCTCCAGAAAAATTAAATAAATTGAGTGCCTGTATGTGGCAGTCCAAAAAAGTTTTCAAACCAGAGGAGCAGGTAGGTGGTCCTCCAGAAAAATTAAATAGATTGAGTGCCTGTATGTGGCACTCCCAAAAATTGTTTGAAACAGAGGACCGGGTAGGTGGCCCTCCAGAAAAATTAAATACATAGAGTACTATAGCTAGAGCCAGTTGGCCCTGGCAAAAAATAGCCAGTTTCCTCTGCTTTAGTGTACAAAGAGGAGGAGAAGGAGGACAATAAGGAGGAGGAGTGCATACATTATTTAGGTTGAGCTTCTTTCACCTGGTGGAGAATGGAAATCCTGAGAAATCCAGGCTTTATTCATCTTGATAAGCGTCAGCCTGTCAGCGCTGTCAGTCGACAGGAGTGTGCGCTTATCGGTGATGATGCCACCAGCTGCACTGAAAACCTGCTCGGACAACACGCTAGCGGCAGGGCAGGCAAGAACCTCCAAGGCGTACAGCGCCAGTTCGTGCCACATGTCCAGCTTTGAAACCCAGTAGTTGTAGGGAGCTGTGTGATCATTTAGGACGATGGTATGGTCAGCTTCGTACTCCCTCACCATCTTTCTGTAAAGATCAGCCCTACTCTGCCGAGACTGGGGACAGGTGACAGTGTCTTGCTGGGGTGACATAAAACTGGCAAAGGCCTTGTAAAGCGTACCCCTGCCAGTGCTGGACAAGCTGCCTGCTCGCCTACTCTCCCTCGCTACTTGTCCCGCAGAAGTACGCCTTCTGCCGCTAGCGCTGTCAGAAGGGAAATACTGTTTCAGCTTGTGCACCAGGGCCTGCTGGTATTCATGCATTCTCACACTCCTTTCTTCTCCAGGGATGAGAGTGGAAAGATTTTGCTTGTGCCGTGGGTCCAGGAGAATGAATACCCAGTAATCGGTGCTGGAATAAATTCTTTGAACGCGAGGGTCACGGGATAGGCAGCCTAGCATGAAATCTGCCATATGCGCCAGAGTCCCAATGTGCAAGAATTCACTCCCCTCACTGGCCTGACTGTCCATTTCCTCCTCCTCCAACTCCTCTTCTTCTGCCCATACACGCTGAACAGTGAAGGACTGAACAATGGTCCCCTCTTCTGTCTCGCCAACATTCTCCTCCTCATCCTCCTCCACCTCCTCCTATATGCGCTGAGAAACAGACCTGAGGGTGCTTTGGCTATCAACAAGGGAATCTTCTTCCCCCGTCTCTTGTGACGAGAGCAAAGCTTCCGACTTCATGCTGACCAGAGAGTTTTTCAACAGGCCAAGCAGCGGGATGGTGAGGCTGATGATGGCGGCATTGCCACTGACCATCTGTGTTGACTCCTCAAAGTTACTCAGCACCTGACAGATATCAGACATCCACGTCCACTCCTCATTGTAGACTTGAGGAAGCTGACTGACCTGACTACCAGTTCTGGTGGAAGTTGACATATGGCAGTCTACAATCGCTCTGCGCTGCTGGTAAACTTTGGATAACATGGTTAATGTTGAATTCCACCTCGTGGGCACGTCGCACAACAGTCGGTGAGCGGGCAGTTGGAGGCGGCGCTGCACTGCCCTGAGAGTGGCAGCATCAGTGCTGGACTTCCTGAAATGCGCACAGATGCAGCGCACCTTCGTGAGCAAATCAGACAGATTGGGGTATGTCTTGAGGAAACGCTGAACTATGAGATTTTACACATGGGCAGGGACGGCACATCGGGAAAAGTAGTGGCGGCTGGGGACCGAATACCGAGGGGCGGCCGCCGCCATGAGGTTTCGAAAGGCCTCGGTCTCTACCAGCCTATAGGGCAGCATCTCCAGGCTAAGCAGTTTGGAGATGTGGACGTTGAGGGCTTGGGCGTGTGGGTGGGTTGCACTATACTTCCTTTTGCGCTCCAGCGTCTGGGGAATGGAGAGCTGAACGCTGGTGGATGCTGTGGAGGATCGTGGAGGCGAAGATGGGGTTTTCGCACGGGAGGTGTTTGGGCCGTGGTCCTGGGCAGGGGGCTGACTAGCAGATGACACAGGGGAAAGAGCAGTGGTGTGCCCGGCCGGAGGTGAACGGGCTTGGTGCCATTGAGTGGGGTGTTTAGCATTCATATGCCTGCGCATACTGGTGGTAGTTAAGCTAGTAGTGGTGGAACCCCTGCTGATCCTGGTTTGGCACAGGTTGCACACCACAGTCCGTCGGTCATCCGGTGTTACTTTAAAGAACCTCCAGACTTCTGAAAATCTAGCCCTCGCCATGGGAGCTTGACTACGTGAAACATTTGGCGCTGATGCACCAGCTCTGGCCCTGCCTCTCCGTCTGGCCCCACCACTGCCTCTTCCAACCTGTTCTGGTATAGGACTCGCCTCCATCTCAGAAGCACTGTGTTCACCCGGCCTATCAACCCAGCTTGGGTCTGTCACCTCATCATCCTCCGATCCCTCAGTCTGCTCCCCTCTCGCACTTCCTGCCCTGACAACAACTTCACCACTGTCTGACAACCGTGTCTCCTCATCGTCCGACACCTCTTTACACACTTCTTCCACTACGTCAATAATGTCATCATCACCCACAGACCGCGACCGGTGGAAAACCTGGGCATCGGAAAATTGCTCAGCAGCAACCGGACAAGTGGTTTGTGACTGTGGGAAGGGTCCAGAAGACAGTTCCTCAGAGTATGCCGGTTCAAATGCAAAATTTTGCTGGGAGGGGGCAGACTGGGGGGAAGGAGGGTGAGGCGGAGGAGCTGGAGGAGTGCTGATTTTGGTGACATGGGTGGACTGCGTGGAAGACTGACTGGTGGACAAATGGCTAGAAGCATTGTCCGCAATCCACGACATCACCTCTTCGCACTGCTCTGGCCTCAACAGTGCTCTACCACGAGTCCCAGTAACTTGAGACATGATGAACCTAGGGAGTGTAGCTCTGCGGCGTTCCCCTGCTCCCTCATCAGCAGGTGGTGTCTCAACCCGCCCAGGACTACTGCCTCTGACCCCTGCAATAGTTGGACGCCCAGGTCCACGCCCTCGTCCTCTACCCCTAGCCCTCGGGTTAAACATTTTCAAAATTAAAGTGTAAACTTTACAATTTTTTTTTTTGTGTTTTTTTTTTTAAAACAAAACGATGCTATCCCATTGCTATGGCTAGTTTATAACCTACACTGACAGCACACAACTGGATTTTGTGCTGTGCCTGATGACTTTGAGTTATAAAAAGAAATAAACGTAAAAAAAAATAAATCAGAAGACTGTGCCTAATTCAAATCAAACCCCTAATAAATTGTCCCACTTTGGTGTTTGAAGGGAAATATGTGTGTCACTAAAAGCTAAACACAACGGTCGCAAGTCTCCCAGCAAATTCCTCACAATATGGTACTAGCTGCGCTACTTGTGGCAGCAAGCCCAGCCACAAGCAAACCAAAAAAAAGTAAAATATAACGCTATTGTAGGCCTAAATAAGCTGTTGGGGTTCTCCTTTGGCTATTTTCTAGCCTACACTGAAAGCACAATGCTTTGCCAGATTACTTTGAGTTATAAAAAGAAATAAACGTAAAAAAAATTAAATCAGCAGACTGTGCCTAATTCAAATCAAACCCCTAATAAATTGTCCCACTTCGGTGTTTGAGGTGTATATGTGTGTCACTAAGAGCTAAACACAACGGTCGCAAGTCTCCCAGCAAATTACTCACAATATGGTACTAGCTGCACTACTAGTGCCAGCAAGCCCAGCCACAAGCAAACCAAAAAAAAGTAAAATATAACGCTACTGTAGCCCTAAGAAGGGCTGTTGGGTTCTTGTAGAATCACTCCTGCCTAACACTATTCTAATAGAGCACCCTAACGCTTTCCCTGACCAGCAGCAGCTCTCTCCCTAACGCCATCCAGACAGAGAATGATCCGAGCAGCGTGGGCAGGGGCTAGTCTATTCCAGAGTCACCTGATCAGGCCAGCCAACCACTGCTATCGACGTGTAAGGGTACCACGTCATGCTGGGTGGAGTGCAGAGTCTCCTGGCTTGTGATTGGCTCTGTTTCTGGCCGCCAAAAATCACAAAGGCGGGAGATGCCATTTTCTCGAGCTGGCGAAATACTCGTCCGAGCAACGAGCAGTTTCGAGTACGCTAATGCTCGAACGAGCATCAAGCTCGGGCGAGTATGTTCGCTCATCTCTAGAGACAAAGTATTTTCGGGGCATAACTGAGGGGGAAAGGAAAACATAAAAGAGGCTCACTGAATGAAGGGTGAGGAAAGGCAAACTAAATGAACAAGGGAATACGCTTGGCATGGAGGGACAGGATAACATAAGGGGGTCTCTCTGAATGAACAGGGGGCTTACTGAATGAAGAAGGACATGAAGGGGGGCTCACTGAATGAAGAGAAGAACATTTGGGGTTCATTGAATGAAGAGGAGGAGGACCTTAGGGGGGTCTAAGTGAATGAGTATGGGCATATGTGTGAGGGAAGGTATAAATGTATGAGGAAAGGAGAAAGCATGGGGAGTCTGTGTGAAGACAGGGGGAAACATAGGGGGTTTGTGTAAGAAAGGGTGGGGCATCAGGGCTGTGTGAGGAGAGGGGGAAACAGGAACGAAGATGTAGGAGAAATAAAGTTACATATAAATGTATTACATCAAGTTACTTTGTACGAATCATAAACATATTAGTTGTTCCTTTGTCCCAAAGTCCAATCTATTAAAATATATACATAACTATCCCATGTGAACTTCATAATGGAAAGATTTGCCACTTTTTCACCTTTTTCGCCACTCCAAAAAAATTGATAAAAAGTGATCAAAGATTGTGTTCAGTCCCCAGAATGATACAAATAAAAACATCAGCTTGTCCTGCATAAAATCACATTACACCTTACTCAGGTCTGTACACAGCAGTATGGACGAGATATTGATGTCAGAATATGGCAAAACAGCTAATCTTTTTTTGTAAAGATTTTGAGTTTATTTTAAAGGTATTAATACTTAACAGACCTACACATTTATGTGACAGAACTGCCTCACAAAATAAAGGGGAGGAGTATTCTGGATCACGTATTGAAAGCTAAATACTAAATGCGTTTTTTTGTGGCCTATGCTCAGCGTGTATATATCTCTCAGCAGGCGGACACAGGGTAGGAAGCTTGCTGCGTCTTTCCATCCTGTGTTTTCTATGGTGCTTACTGTGTAGATGGAGGCCAAAAGCTTGCCAGTTTATGTCTATGTATACATGTTATAGATAATATACTCCATATGGTAAACATACATGTACATCCAGTGGGATTCACATCCTCCTCTTCCCCCCTTAAAGCGGAAGGAGAAGTGAACACTGCCAGTAACCAAAGATACATTGCATCCGCCCCCCCCCATTGCCTCCAATGGCCTCTGCTGAATGCACACATTGCAGGAGAAAGCAGGATTGACAGACTCCCTTTGTCTTTCCATCCTGTATACAATGTATACTGGGCAGTTTGAGGCAAAAATTATTTCCTCGTCTGCTAGTAAAGTATATGGATGCATTGGGAGCTTTCCAGATCATATACTAAAAAAGGAGAGGTGAATGTAGCCTAAATTTGTGTGTACTTTTGTAGGCTGTAAAGTGAAAGCTACGATGCAGCCGCTTACCTTCGGCCATGGCGATTTTCCTTCTCACCACACATTACAGCTGGGAGCACTCAGCCCCGGGTTACAGCTCTTGTAAATGTCTTATAAAGCACACGTCAGACAACAATAAAACTACAGTAGTCACATGGCTGCTTAAAATGCAAATGAAATTGTTTCACAGCAGCGTCGTAAAAATTTCATGGCACATAAACTGTGAGCATTGCAATAAATCACTTTGCACTATTAAAGTCACTCCTCTTGTTCACAGGATAAATTCCTGACCTACCTGTATAATTAATGTTGAACACAGTTTGTTGCAATAAATATCACCGCACACATTGACTCGTACTGGAGGAACGTCCTACAAAATCAAATAGAGAACCAGCACACTGCTACATGGTAGGATGGGAATTGTTGACTCATTATTGTTTATCTATAAAATTGATGACTGAACTGAGATGCTTTGAGTATGTCGTTATTTAAAGGGATATTCCAGCACCAGAGATCTTACAGTCTTAGAGTCTTACAATGTGGTTCATCTGACACTAATCTCTAGATAAATATAAGTTGCTTTTTTTTTTACGAGAGATAGGGTGTCCATTCAAGACAACTGAGGACATTAAACAACCAGACGAACTGGTGGGTAATTTAGTTACACAAATCCCCCTATCGGGTTCCTTTTAAAGTTTTTTTTTCTCATCATGGTAACGTCCTTTCAAACCAAACCAACCTGGTTATCAGTAGATCAGGGACTAGATTTTGTCTACAGGGGAATGCAAGTCATATATATCCTTCTCCAATTACCTACAGAGGATGGTCTCAATATGGGGGTGATTTGGGGCAATCCTAGAACTCTAGGATCTTAACATATCCTGGGAAGTGTTGGACTGACCCAACAGAGGCTCCTATGTCGGACCCAGACTCTAATTTATACTGGGTCACCAAGATACAGCAGAATACAACCTAATATGGGGCTACTAGGATCTATTTCCTAGATTCTGTTGTGTCCCAAAAATCATTTTATCAGGTGGACCTAAGAACCCCAGTCCAAAACTGATCCATGCCAGAGAAAATGCAATCGCCACTGGAAACGACTTTGTCCAAGTGCTCTTTGTCTAGATATTTTAAAGAAGATGGAATAGGCTAAACTTACTTTTACTGGTGAATGTCACTTTCTAGTTTCAACCTCTATAAAGGTGTTCATGTATATCCTTATTAAGACAAAAACTATAAAAAGTTTTGTATCTAATTCTTTTGACTCTGAAACATTTTGAGAGCATCTCAGGGTCCTATTGGTGATGTAGCTTTGTAGTACTGTGATCCTGAGCTCAAAATTAACCAAGGGCAACAACTGCATAAAGTATGTATGTTCTCCCCATTGAATATTGGAAACAATGGTTGATACCAACTTCCCAAAATTGATGGTAAGTAGATGCCATGTTAGGTGTATCTAAGCACAGATACTAATCCTGAGTCATGTCCAGGTATTGATGCAGGCGAAAAAAATGATAAAAGAGTAGTTATGGATCTTCTTTCCATGTGCACATGTTTTTAGTCGCCTTTTTTAATATATTTGTGGACTATTACATTTTGGATTTTAATACTTCCCTCGCTGAAACTTTTTGTGGATTTTTGATGTTCGCCCTGTGTTTGTGTAGATAGGTTATCTACGCAAACACAGGGAGAACATCAAAAATCTCTAAAGATATACTAATACTGAATGTAGATTTTGAGCCTTACCGGTGACATAAGGCCTGTAAATCAATGCAGAATGTGTTGCTGCAATATAAGCAATATCAATGCATTATAAAATGAATAAAACATAAAAGTTGTCCAATCAAATTTTTTTTAGTAATGCTAATTAAAAATATCTCGTCAATGTCAGATGAAATATTTATTACAGGGTAAAGGAGGAAACATAATGAGGTACATATACATCAACATATTCACTTAATATACTGCAATCACGTTTAGAACTTCCCCGAATAAATCTTTTGGGAAAAGTGTAATAGAATGAATATTAATAAATCAAATCATTCTTTATTGGTCAAGGTCTTCTGTTATTATAAGTCAATTGTGCGCTCCTTTATAGGACAAACGAGTTCAAATCCATATTAATTTGTCCTTATGATTAAGCACATAAATAAAAACTGTATGTGGTTTAACCAATGGGGAAGCAATTAAAGAGGCAATGAATATTGAAGGCCCCTTTTATTTAATGCTTAGTAGTTGTGGAATTCTCTGTATTACTAATTCAGGTAATTTGTGAATAGGTCAGGCCAACCTTGTAGTCTTCTGCA
Organism: Engystomops pustulosus; assembly: GCF_040894005.1. Lineage (NCBI taxonomy): Eukaryota > Metazoa > Chordata > Amphibia > Anura > Leptodactylidae > Engystomops > Engystomops pustulosus. The sequence goes on along the minus strand of NC_092415.1, from coordinate 175,897,834 downwards.
CATGAGGTGACATGGTCAATGTCACTAGGCCATAGTCATGTGTCAGAGGCTCTGGCCCAAACTCCTTCATTATTTATGGAAAAATTGTGTAAAATGTGCAACATTCTTCCTTTTGACAAACCAACAGACCCCATTACTGCTCATTTGGCTTGGTCAATTCATTTTCGTCTTCTTTGGGTTCCCTATGGGCCAAATCAGGTAAATGGCTGCAGTTCAGCAAATACGCGATGACCACATTTTCCCGAAAAACATGCAATAAGGTCAGCATAACCTTAAATAGGAATCTTAAAGGGAACCTGTCAGCAGAATTGGACCTACTATACCACCTCCAGTATATTGTTAAGATAAACAACTTCTTTATCAGGTTTCTTTTGTGACATCTTCAAGAGAATTGACTATGAAGAGAGATATGAATTGGTTGTATAAAGTCAAGGAGGCGGAGACTATTGCACCGAAGCACTCTCTGAATGCCCCTGTTTGCTTTAATTATTGGAACCACATCACTTACTGGCACATGATGTGAATCACAGGAGAGAGGGGTTCAGAGGTGGGGAGAGCTTGACTCAGTATAAGGTTGATTATTTGGATGATGCTTCCATACTAAGCCAAGAAAAATACATTTTCTTGGAAGTGTTAATATGTTTTACAAGCTACTGAGAGTGGTTTATTAGGTCATTTTGTGCTGACAGGTTCCCTTTAATTGTCACAGTATACAAATTTCTCGGGATTTTTCAGCCCCAGAAGAACTTTGTGAATCCCTCAGAAGAAAGCCTATGAAGAAAGGTTGGACTTGATGGACTTGCTCCTTTTTCCGGCATTATATACTATGATACTATAAAGATGGCTTCCTGTATTTCTCTTACCCAATTTTTCTAGTGATGAAGGAGCTTTTCTCTTCCCTACTACTGCTACATGACCACCTTACATAGGTTGATCACGGCTCAAATGAACCCACTGCATCTAATTGCTATATGATGATGTGGAGTTCAGTTCAGATGTAGCTCTATTGTCCTGAACTCAAATGAAACTACAGAGCCACCACTTGCTTGTTACTCACAAAACTATAGATCATTATATTACAATCTGCTTGTTTTTGGCCAAGTTGCATTCAGTCTTGAGCACCATTTTTACCACAGCACACAAAGTAGCCTAAATTTGCCCTAATAATAAGGAAAACAAATACTGGTCCATGAACATATGTGCAGCCTAAAGTGTGGTCAACATGCATAGAATTGTACATTATAAAACAGCTGAAATTAAGTTTTGCTTCCTTTTTTACTACTATGAATTCCTAATTGTATTAAAATGTGAAACGAATTGCACTTGTAAGGCTATATAAAGTATTTTAAAGGGAACCTGTCACCAGGGACCTCATTTTCACTAAATTCACGAAAAGCCCATTACCGCTACATTGCAAATATGACTTTCTGCTTTCTCTAGGCATTTGCATTACAATTTAACTTACCTTGCACCCTGACAGAATCCTCTGTGTAGTCCCAAGGGTTGGATTTGGTTTGGATGCATTAAAAAAAAAAACAAGTGACTTGTCTGTGCTGCTCATTACTCAGCTCTGGCCCCCACCTGTGTGCTCCTGTAGAGCTCCTCCCTCCTGCACTACAATTATATTGTAATGCAAATGATTAGAGAAAGCAGAATCTGCAATGCAGCTGTGATGGGCTCCTGTCTTTAGTGAAAATGAGTTCCCTTTAAAGTTCATGGGTTTGCCAGATACTCTCAATGTCAGTCAGGTGACAAATCCACTACTATGTTTTGCCTTCCATTGGACTTGGTCAAGGTTTTTGCCTATGATGGATAAAGAATCATATAATCTACAACGGGTGAAAAAAAGCCATTTTTAATATTTAAAGTCTCTCTGCATTCTGTAATCTATTGAAAATCCTGACAAAAACATACCGATCCCCTCCATTCTACTCACCAATAACACTCGTACAGCCTTCCTTTATGGTATGTACTCTCCACCCATAGCATTGATTTTCTCAAGTTCACATATTTTAGCAGTGGACCTACCACTGTAGCGTGACAGAATATACAAAGTTAGTCCCATCTACCTCATGCATGGATTGACTTCTTTCAAGGTAAGTACAAACTGTGAATTTATTCATGGATTTTAGTACTATACAAGATACACAGTATTTTTACTTTCAGCCTGATACATCTTGACTGATATACTCTACAGATAAATAATTTCCACATAAAGACACACACTGAAGCCTAACCATGAAGTATTTGTACAAGTCAGATTTCTAGGTCATTGATCAAATAAATGATTAAACCAACTTGAAAGTACAGGAAACGTGTCATTCGGTTACAAACAACTTAATAAGCACTGTGTTCCCTGAGATACAGAAGTGATACCTTGCCTTATGTCGGGATTTACAATCACAATATGTTCTGTACAAACAGAATAATCAATACTTTTAATAGCTACTGCAGAGTTGAGAGGCTGTAAACCAGGAAATATTCTCCAATGGCGGAGATGTCTTTTTGAATGAGAGCTTCATATTGCACTTGAGCGGATTATCAATGAATGGAAATAGGATTGGGCTTTGTCTCCCATAAAATTATAGCTCAATGTAGATTCGTAGCACTGCAATTTGTCTCGTTCTTAGGTTTGTACTCCAGTAGGATTGCTCCTGCTAGGGGTTGGTCTGAATCTTTGTTAGGCTACATTCACATCACGTTTTGGCTCTTCCTTTAAATTCCTTTATCTATATAGCGCACACAGATTACACAGCGCTGCACAGAGTTTGCCAAATCAGTCCCTGTCCCCAATGGGGCTCACAATCTAATCAACCTACCAGTATGTTTTGGAGTAAGTGAGAAAACTAGAGGACGTGGAGGAAACCCACACAAACACAGAGAGAACATATAAACTTTTGCTGACCTAGATGGGACTTGAACCCAGGACCCCAGCACTGCAAGTCTGTAGTGCTAACCACTGAGCCACCGTGATATGTCGGAAGGATTCCTGATATACACAGGGGGCCAAGACATATTTTACTGTATGCGCACAGTGTTATACATACAATGTCCTGCTCCTTTCCCCAGGAGGAGGGAATAAAGGCAGCAGTCGTTGATTCGGTGTTATCGATATCAGTCAGTTTCTCCCAGTAATCCCACTGTCACTGATGGACAGTGACATCTCTGGAGACCTCAGTGAGCACTAAAAGATGGATGCAATGGGGCACATTTACTTACACGGTACCTGTGCAATCCCAGATCCGGACTGTCCGACGAGGATGAACTCTGCCACGATTCACTAAGATCGCGTGCCCGATATCCTGCATGTGTCACTTCCCGGATCAGGTTCGCTGGAATTCACCTTCTTCCTGGTGCATGTAAGTGCTTGGCTTGCGACACAATTTCAAAGTTAAATCCTTCCCTTAAATCCAAATCAGTCGGATCGTCTGACGGCATGCCCCCCGATTTGTGTTGCATGAAAGCCAGCGCAGCTGCACCAAAATCTGATCTTGTATGACACAATCCTCTTATGAATGTGCCGCAAAACGGAAATCGTTGGAATATCCAACGAAAGTGTGGCCTCAGGGCACTTAGTAATTGAGCCCCAATAGGTTTCATCAGTCCCCCATTGCCTCCAATGGCCTCCACAGAACCTATACATCGCTCAGCAGGAGGACACAGGGTTCAAAGACATAGCTTGCTGCATCTTTCTTTCTTGTATTTTCCACAGAATATGAAGAAGTGTGGGGTGCAGACAGTTTGGGGGGGGGGGGGTATTTATTAGAGCTTATGCTCCACACCAGTGGTGTAGAAGCCCTGAAATTATGGCAAATGTGCTTATTGCAATTATTTCCCCCTTTTCGCCACCTCCACACCAGGCGTTCCTGTCCCAGAGCCTGCAAATTCGCTGCAGCCGGGAAATTTTAATACATGAAAATGGCGTAGAAATAAACACTGAGCAGGCCTTCTCCAGATATATACCCCCAGTATGTCTATGGATGCTTGTTATAGACAATATCTATATGGATTTTAGTACTAGTAATTTCATTTGGGAAAGTGACACCTAATGGGCCCCCTAAGCCTCTTGGGCCCGGTTGCGACCGCACCCTCTGCACCCCCTCAAGTTACGCCCCTGCTTTCTATAATGCATACACAAGCTACAGCTAGATAGGGAAATGCTCCTGGATTACAGGCTAAACATTTTGGGCAATGCTTATAATAGAACTCTTTCTGTTTTTTTTGGAAAATCTTTTAAAATCCACAGGCCCTTTAAAATGCAACATTTCTTTTATTTCTAAAAGGTATCTCATTGCATAATCCCTTTCATGTAAGTTTATTTGCACTTTTGTGCTTCTGTTTAACTGTGAATCTATGGTTATATCCCATTTAAATAACCTAATAGCACTCCAATGGAAATCCTAAGTATTTGTATTGATCACCTAGATGGTACTTTTAGTTGGAGAGGTTTGTTTTCTTCGTAGTGTTGTTTTTAACGAGCAACTTGGAATACAAGTCTTATATGTAATATCAGATATCATACAAAATGTCACTTGAAATATTATTTGTACAAGTTCTAAAGATAGGGCAAGTTATGAAGATGGCATAGATACCAATTTTACCCTCCCCATAACCAACTAAGGTAAAAAAAATTCCCATTGTAGCATTAGATCTTTTTTGTTAGGATGACACAACAGCACACATTTGGTGCAAGTCTGAAATGTATAGCTTTGTGGGAATTTTGGCTATAAGTAGTCATGTCATGGTGAGGCACAACACGATTGAGATGTCTTTCCACTGTATGACATAAGGGGGGTCATAACTGGCATAAGTAATATTGTATGACAGAATGATACCTAGTGCTGCACTCTGAAATGCAGCCTGTTTGTGGTTTTGCTGGAATGTAAGGATATTGTATTATATCCATTTCTTAAGAAGTTTGAGTCCTGACTGCTTAACCAAATTCAGGGTAAATTAAGGTTGAGCAATTCTGTTAGGCAAAACATCTTTTGACTATTATTTAATAGACTGATATTATAAGATTGAAGTACTATAGACCCTTAAGTGCCCAATCCATTGGGCCAAGCCATTTTTCAAGTAACACTCGGGCCTACCTGCATAATTGAGTTACCGTTGAGAAGTACAGATGGGCTGAGCTATGGCTGCCTCCGGTTGTCACATTGTCTATTTGTAGCCTAAAATCTCTGAAGATCACGGAAGACCATATACCACTGGAACATGGAAGAACACAAAGACCCAAAGAACTTTATGAAAAAAATTTTTTTTTTAAATAAATAACATTGGGTGACTTTTGGGTGACTCCTAGTTACACGCAGGCCTCTCTGATTAATGTGACTTCTTGTGAGACTGCTACAGGGTGCTGGGGTGCTACAAAAAAGGAGGAATTAAAAGTTGGAGGTGTCACAGGTAGGGGGCATAATACTAAGTGTGAGCCGCAAAGAGGGGCATTATATAGTGTAGGTGCCACTGATTGGGTATTATACTTTGTGGAAACCCAAGGAGGTGGGGTACACGATTAGGGGTGATGCTTAGGAACTAAAATTTTTCAGCACAGACCCAATAGCACCTGCCCAAGGGTCACTGGAAAAATTTTTGGCATGTAGCCATCCCTGGTATAAAAAAAAGATAAAAACCTATAAATTGGAATTTTTATATGGCTTTATGTGCTTCTCTGTTCTGTGGCTGCATATTTGCATTTTATAGTTTCCAATCATAAAGCTATTCTAGAGAATCCTTAGTATAGGTTTGCATTTAGGGTGCAGCTGAACAAAAGGTGAATTATCCCTTAGTGCACAGATGGAAGGTAAACTTGCCATTGCCTATGAATGAATGTTCAGGAGATAAAAATAGTAACAACTTCTTCCATATAGATGTAGATGGATTGAGCCTGAAACGTGGCCTTCCTATACAATGATTTCCCCTGCAAGCCATTTTCCTGTTAGCCTACTTCTGTATAGAAAATAGCCATTATTATTCATTCAATATAAATCAAGGGGAGCACTAAATGCCGTTTATCTATTTCTTTATTAGATTCTCAGTGTCGCTCACACCATGATAGCTAATAAACAGCGTTTCGCTCGCCTCCATTCTCACTTAGGTGAATAGATGAGATATTAGGTGAAGGATAGCTGTCATAGCTGCAGAAGGTTTACTGCATTCAGACGGAGATATGATTCCATGTGGGATACCTTGGGGAGCCGTGCCGAGAGCCGGAATCTTTAATATCTTTTTAAAGTGTCATTACAAATGGTCTGTAAGGAAAACGTGTCATGTGGTAGATGACAAAATGAGATGAAGCAAGTTGGCATATCTGTGGAGGTAAACAAAGTTATTAATGATATAAATGACAATGGGATACGGAATTATAACAATAATATAAGGAAATATAACAAAATATGACATTTAGTAATTACTTTACACGTGTGCTAAGAAATACATGTATATTACAATTGTGAAGTGTTTTGCTGGATGGAGTTTCAGTGAAGGGCATTAAAGGGGATGTCCACCTCCCTCCAACCACAAAAGGAACAAATTCCCAATGGTAGACAGACAATGGGGGTCATTTACTAAGGACCCGATTCGCGTTTTCCCAACGTGTTACCCGAATATTTCCAATTTGCGCCGATTTTTCCTGAATTGCTCCGGGTTTTGGCGCACGCGATGGGAGCCGGCGCGCACGCGGCGGAAATTGGGGGGCGTGGTCGAACGAAAACCGACGGATTTGGAGAAGCCCGCATTTAATTAAAAAAAAGTGTCGCTGGACACGTGCTTACCTGTACCAGGAATAGGATCATGAACTCCGACAGACCTCGGCGGACTTCAGTGCAGCATCAACACCTGGTGGACGTCGGAGGAACTGCCTTAGTGAATCGCCGGAAGACCCGAATTCACCGCAGAGAATGCGCCGCTGGATCGCGAATGGACCGGGTAAGTAAATCTGCCCCAATGTTTTGACGTGTTTGCATTTCTTCTTGGCAATCTGTTCCTGGTATGGATCGTATGGTATGTTCCTGTTCCTGGTATGAATCGTGTATTATGGCATTAGGTTTCCTGAAAGTCTTGCTTGATGTTAAGGTGGCTGCCTTCAAGGGTAGCTAGGAGGCAATATTTTTCTTATCCTATACTGAAAAACATATTTGCTTACTTCCCATAATCCCCTGGTGGAGCATCAATGACTTTAACTCTCCACATGGCTGCATGGTGGCCTTAAAGGTACCTGTCATCAAAAATTGACTGTATAAACCACTAGCAGTATGTTATGAAGCAGCTGAACACCTTCCAGATTGTGTTTCTTTCATGACCCAGTGTGGTGGCATCATCCAGAAAATCAACTTTGAAGTGAAATGTCAACTGGTTGTATAAGTTAAAGAGACGGAGATGTTAACACTGAAGTCAAGCTCTGTCTTCATCAGAAAGCCCATTCACTGTAATTGATGGTCCTCACATCACTAAACAGATTTCCTGAAGTCTGATGCCTGATGTCAATCACAGTGGAGGAGGTGTTCAGAGCTCCTCACCCTGACTTCAGTGTTAAACTCTCCGCCTCCATGACTTTATACAAACAATTTACATCTCGCTTCAAAGTTTATTTTCTGGATGATGCCACCATACTGGACGATGAAAGAAACAAAGCCTAGAAGGTGTTACGCTGCTTGACAATATTCTGGTAGTGTTTTATTAGGCCAATTGCTGATGACAGGTTCCCTTTAATTGGCAAAGTCTCTGTAAGAAGAACTCTTACTCCCTGACCTAGTCAAAAGACTCTCAATAAGCTAAACCAGTTGACTACACAGTACTGAAGAGATGCAAACACATTGAAAAGTAGTGGTATTAGTTGTGAATCTGTTCCTTTTGGACTATATACTGGTTTGGCTTTTATACCGCATCAATGGTAGTTAAGAAATATTGATCTCCTTAACCCATCTTTGAGAGACATCTGCATTAGAGGGATATTCAGAGATACTCATATAAGATAAACAACTATTTTTTTTCTTTAGTTTTCGAAAACTTTTTGTATTACACCTGACAGCCAGCCATCTTACGCTACACATCTCAAAATATTGTGAACCGTGAAAAAAGCTAAGCATAGAGTCATCTGTAACACTGCCCTTACTGCTGTGGATGCCACAGAGTTCATTGAGAGTAATATACCTATCTAATGGTTTGACATAAGGATTAATCTCAGAAACCTCCATCTCTGTTGGGTTAGTTCATATATTACGAACTAAAAGGTATTTTTTATTGGAAGAGATGTTTACGCAGGGAGTAGATATATTTTTATTGTATACTTAAGTATTTAAAGGAATGCAAAATATCATCTTCACTTATATCATTTTAAGGAAACCTACCACATGAAATGGTAGGTGTAAGATGCAAATACCGAGCACCAGCTCAGTGTGAGCTTGTGCCGGAGCTTTTTTACGTTAGTGTCATAAACCGCTGTACCGCAGTTTAAACACTTTTTAATCTTTATAGCTGAAGGAGCTTCGGCGCGTCATGGGCCGGTTCTCGATATTTGCATCTTACTCCTACCATTTCATGTGGTAGGTTTCCTTTAAACATATTGGGGCAGATTTACTTACCCGGCCCATTCGCGATTCAGCGGCGCGTTCTCTGAACAGGATTCAGGTCCGGACGGAATTTATGAAAGTAGTTCCTCCGCCGTCCACCAGGTGGCGCTGCAGCGCTGAAAATCACCTGGACGCGCCGGAATACACCGAGCTGGACCAGGTGAAGGTAAGCGCTTCCCAAGCGACACATTTTCGGTTTTTAAATGCGGCGTTTTTTCCAAATACGTAGGGTTTTCATTCGGCCACGCCCCCCTGATTTCCGTCGCGCGCATGCCGGCGCCGATGCGCCATAATCCGATCGCGTGCGCCAAAATCCCAGGGCAATTCAGGTACAATCGGCGCAAATCGGAAATATTCGGGTAACGCGGCAGGAAAACGCGAATTGGGCCCTTAGTAAATGACCCCCATTCTCTGTGGTTGTAACTGAGCAATCTAGAAAGCACAATAACTTGTATCAATGATTATTCCCATGTTGCAATTATAACTCTGCCTACTTCATTCTATAGAATTGTAGTTATAGCTTCTATTGCTCCTTATGTGCTACAAGCAATGACCATTGCTTATTACGTGATTTTCTCGCTATAGTATATTATATTATTTTGGCAAAAACATTGAATTTCTTGCTTTAATAACAGGTATTAATCACATATTGATAATATAGTATACATAATAATGGGGCACATTTACTAAGAACAGTGCGGTCTGTATTACGCGCAGTTTCCCTGTGTATAGTGCAGAGGACGCACGTTTTTCATGAATCTAGCTGCTCATGAACCTGCACTGCTCCGACAGAGTGCACCAATTTTTTTTTTGGTGCACCTTTTACATGGGGTGTGCGACACACTTCTGTCAGACTTTGCATGTGAAATCTGGCGCATAGTCTGACTGAGCACCGGAACGTCCCCTTCAGTGCAGAAATTGTGGCACAGGCACTAGGCAAAAAAACGTGCAAAGTCCAACAGAAAACTGACACACGGAGCTTTGTAAATGTGCCCCATTTTGCCTTTTGATAGATAAACACAGGCTAAGTTTTTAAATACATATATTTCCCATCAAATAAGAATGAACTTGATTATCAGGATCATGAGAGTACACACTGAATTTTCCAAGAAACTATTAAATGGACTGACCGGTATATATAATTGCTGATGGTGGATCTACAAATAATTGCTGATACACTTTACCTAGAAATATTGGAAGAATGCTCCTCTCTTGTCATTATAATGCTGAGATGGATGATACCTTTAAATTCAGTGTAAGGTATTTTCTGCAAAATCAAAAAAAAAAAAAGTACTATATATGCAATCATAAATTTTTCGTCCTCTTTTCAGTGGACCATAACTTTCTTTTAAATATGACAAGCAGCACACTTTGTGCTTTTGAAAAGTTTAGCTGAATAACAACTGGAAATAAGGATATTCTGCTTTAAACAGTCTCATATAATAAGAAATGGAAGCATCTCTTAGGAAAGATCTGACTACTTGGATCCTAAGAAATCAGCTATGGGAAAATTTCGCAATGATAATATATTAACATATGTCAGATGTGCTTATAGGTAATGTGATGTGTATTTTTGTAAGAATTCATTGCAGTTTCTTTAAAATTTACTAAAATTTTGGTACAATTTTGCAAATGATTATAGTAAACTTTTAATATCCTTTACTAAAGAAATATGTTCCTGTGTCTTTCTTTTTTCGGTCATAGGCTTGAGAAAGGCGTTATTTGGTGTGAAACGGACCGCTGCCACAGTTTGAACCTCCCTGTGTGTCTCTCAAATACAGTATTTCTGCACAAAGATTTGGTGAGTGCTGCGCCTCTCTGCTGATCTATGGCTTTACTTCTATACTTTTCACTGGGACACTGAGCATCCCTGCTATACGAGTACCCGCTTCTTTGTCCATCCTTGCGGTCCAGTGCTGTTCATGATGCTGGTTTGTGTTTTTGGCTGTGCCCACTTGTTCTGTCTACTAACTTCATTTCTTTTTTTCTCTGCCTCACTTCCTTGTTTAAAGGACAACCAGGATGAAGGATTGTAAAGCAAGCACACTGACATACTGGTGTGTGCCCCTCTGGCAGGATCTGCTCTTCCTTTAGCTTGTTTTTTTTTTTACAAAGAGGCTTTCCAAATTATGCAAATTAGCTGTGGGGCACCAGGCTTCATTAACACCTATGGAGCTTGGAGCCCATCAGGATTTTTTGCATAATTTTTAAAGCCTTTTTTGTCAAAACCAAGACATAAGAAGCTTAAAGAAGATCAGATTCTGCCAGAGGGGGCACACACCAGTATGTCAGTGTGCTTGCTTTACAATCCATGATCCTGGTGATAGAAGATAGAATTAATCCTTTGAGCAGTTTGTGTAAATCAGCTTTCTGTCCTGTATCCACTGACAGCTGAGAAATAAAGAAATCTGATTGGGTGCCAATACAGGGTGCGGCCAGCCTCAGATATGATACAGACGGCCGCATCAAATTAATAAATGTTGTCAATAAATCATTACACAATTATTATTCACTGATTGCATCATGAACTGTTAACATTATAACATATAATTTTGTAATAATCTACTGGTAAAATGCTTTCATTAGATGTAGCAGGCCTCATCCCGGGCCCCTCCACAGCCGCACTGTATATTTGTGCCCAAAAAGTATCTACTGACCAGAGGGCAAAATCATCAAGTGACACATGCTCTAGCTATGGGAAGAGTTATTCATTTGTCTTATAATCTTCCTGAAGAAGAAGGCATTGAGATACACTGCTAATTGCAGGAGGAAGAGCAGAAGAAGGCACAGAGAGGAGAAGCTGCTTTACTTAATAAAGTATATTACAAAGTTTACTATTATCACCTGCTTTATTCGTTTCTGAAATTTAAAAATTGCTTCAAAGGTTTAGTTACTCTTCTAATTACCGATCCAAATATGTCCAGGAAGCATTAAAGAGAACCCGTCATGCAAAATAACCCCCCTAAACTAAATATATTTTCATAAACTGCCATTAGAGAGCATTGCCTCTATCCCTTCATTGTCCCTCTACATGCCTGTAACCTAAGCAATGAGGTCCTAAAGCTGTATGCAAATGTCCTGTGAAATGTCCAATGAAGCATTAGCATATTCAAACTGTCCACTCTATTCATGAGTGGGAGGCACAGCCACACCCCCAGTGCATGACTGACAGCCTGTGTAATGGAGTGAGGCTGTATAATGATGTGCTTCCTGGTGCTGCTGGCCACGCCCCCTTCAGCCTGTGTGTGCATGTGTGTGTGTATAGGAGAGATACAGCAGCTCCAGGCAGCCATGTTACAGCAGAACATGTCAGATTCATGTGTAGCTGATGTCTGTGTCCCTCACCTGTATATTAGGAGGATGCAGCATGTCAGCAGATGACATACACAGACTAGCTATACATTACTATACATTACACACAGACATGAGCAGGGGGAGGAGAGGGGAGGGGTAACAGGGGTGACATCACTGCCTCTGACCATGTGACCAGCCTCATTTACATGATAAAGAATAGATGATTTTACAATGAATAATGTATGAAATAACTAGATAAAGGCTGGGATGGGATCCTTGTGAGCTGCTCCAACAGGTAGAGGTGACAGGACTAGTGACACAGACCTGATGACAGGTGTCCTTTAAACACTTCCATCAATAGACCACATTATACAAGGAGGTGCTGGGTCAGGATACGTTCTATGTATTTCTATACATTTAATGGACTGTATGAAAAGAGTCCCCCATAGTGGTTTTTTTTAATGGTTTGATATTTACTGCTGACACATGGTACCAAAAGAAAGTTCTTTGGAAAAGAGCATGGCGGTTCCCTTCTTCTGACTTTTGGTCCTGACTTTCGGGCCATATGAAAAGCTAAAATATTCTTTGTTAGCCAGTTTTTAAAATGATGTAAGTTGAGAGTCCTCATTTGATGATTCCCTTTTATTCGCTAACTAAAAAGATTTTGAGACTACTCAGGTCCCTTCATCAGGCCTGGTATAAGATAATTGAAAGATCCCGGCACTCGCAAATGCTGATATTCAAGTTTTAATATGCATCACTGCAATAACATCAATAGATTGATGTTATTGCAGTGATGCATATTAAAACTTGAATATCAGCATTTGCGAGTGCCGGGATCTTTCTATTATCTACTGACTTTAACCGTACCCAGAGCACCGCACATTCCCTGAGTGCCGTCCACCTTCTGCTTTTTGGTATAAGATAATATCTGAATAGAAAACAAATTTATTAACAAATGGACACAGTGAGGTTATGGTGGATGAGACAAGTGATAAGAAACATATGGTACCAAAAGCCAGTTTCTTGGAAAAAAAAACATAGTGGCTCCTTTCTTCTGGCTTTTGGTTCTGCGTTTGAAGGACTTTACAAGGACCATCATAGGTTCTTTAAGGACTTTTCTACAAACGTGTTTCTAGAAGATTTTAGGCTTTTGTGTATCTTTTTTTATCACTACAGGAGAGAATCAAATATACAGGCAGTCCCCGGGTTACATACAAGATAGGGTCTGAAGGTTTGTTCTTAAGTTGAATTTGTATGTAAGTCGGAACTCTATACTTTATCATTGTAAACCCCGGACAAATTTTTTTTGGTCTCTGTGACAATTGGATTTTAAAAATGTTGGATTGTCATTAGCACCAGGATTAACACTAAAGCTTCATTGTAGACACCTGTGATAACTGTTATAGCTGTTTATTGTAGTCCAAGGCTAAAGTACAGTAAATTGCCAACATCCAGAGATCCGTTTGTAACTAGGGGACGTATGTAAGTCAGGTGTTCTTAAGTAGGGGACTGCCTGTAGTGGGGTTTGGGCGGCCCCCTATAAGGGCTTGGCTCAAACCACCCATATTATAAACTGGGTCTGGTGATAAGGTCAAGTGCACCCACTGGTCTAGTGCACAGATGGAGGAAGACGCTTTTAATCAAAACTGAATAGGAGGTGCTTGTTGGGAAAAATTGTGATAGAAAGAGTAAACTGCACCCCTCAGTCACACCTGTGGTGCACTAAAATCCCCATCTTCATATAGATAGAAATCCCATTTCCCAGCATTCAGAAGGCATGTTTTCTCAGGAAAGGCAATGCTTATGATACAGTGCACTTCACCCACGAGGCTGTAAATTTATTGTATCTATGACAGAGGAGATGACAGATTCCCTGTCTTGGTTAAGTAGTTTTATGGAATGAAAAACACTTCTGTTATCTACATTTTTTGGATTATGCTGCTCACTACTGCTCAGCTAACCTAAAGACCAGCTAATATGGCTTTAATATACCATTCCAGCCATAAGTGCTGCTTGATTTACAACCCTGTCCAGAGGAGCGTCCACAGAGATAACCAGCTATCACTACCAGACTATCTGAAACTGTGTCCTAGGAAATACAGACATTTCTCTTTTGATCACCTTACATTAAAATCCTTCATGTCTGTGTTCTGTCATATGTTACCTAATTCCTCTATTCATACAATTACTTACAAATGTGAGTAGGTTCTTGTGCAAGATAGGTCTACTTCTGTCTTATGAGATTGTACATTATTGGTACACTGCTTGTACACAACCTTAAAGGGGCTGTCCAGTCCCAACAAGTTAGCCCCTGTACACTTACTGATCGATGGTAAACTGACCGTTGTACCCAAAATAAATAAAGCAGACGGTCACACAAGCACACAACTGCTCTATTCATTAATATGGATATAGCCGAATGCCATTTCTGGCTATCACCATCAGTTCCACAGACAGTGAATGGAGTGGACCCTCGTTCTCGTGATCCATGGAGTCCCATCACTAGGACCCTGATCGCTCCTGTAGACAGGGATTGGATATTCCCTTTAAGTATATAAAAACAAAAGTTAACTTGTGTTACAAAGTTTACACAAGTTGTTGGATTAATGAATATTTTTTGAGGGGTGCATGGTATGTTTATTTTCCCCAAAATTGACTAGACTTTTTGGTTTAAAATAGGTGCAGCATAGTCTATGATCATAGTCTTTAAGCAAATGTTCACCAAAAACACATAGTAGCTTTTCAGCAGATGGCAATGTTGTGGTCTGTTCCACTGATCAATGACTATATTAATAATAATAATAATTCCTTTATTTATATAGCGCACACAGATTATGCAGCTCTGATCAGAGCTTGACAAATCAGTCCCTGTCCCCATGGGGCTCACAATCTAATCAACCTACCAGTATGTATTGGAGTGTGGGAGGAAGCAGTAGGACCCGGAGGAAACCCACATAAACATGGAGAGAGCATGCAAATTCTTTGCAGATGTTGATCCTAAGACCCCAGCTCTGCAAGGCTGTAGTGCTAACCCATGAGCTAGCATGCTGCCCTTTTGAAGGGGACAAGATACTTCCAAGAGAATTGTAGATCACAATCTTCTCTGTGTTAAAGAAAATCTCCAATTCTTTCACATTCCCTAAATGAACGTAGTCTTTGAATTTCATGATTTGAAAATCTCTGCAGAGTACAATGGCGCTATATAAATAAAGATATATTATAATTATTATATTTATTACAACGTACTGCACCTGAAGACCCATTGCAATGAATAGGAGATATTGGGGAGCATTTATTATTTGCAGCATTTTCATCCTCTGTTTTCCTATAATTTTTCCTATAATTCCTTGCACAAATCAATTTACTTTTACAGAAATCAAATGAGAAGGTGCAGTTACCCTTCATACCAAATTGGGCAAATGATGTATCTATCTAACAACTACTCAGGGAATGAGACAAGGCCACCATGCATATAAAATGATGTCCAAAGTAACTGCTTCAAAAATTGCACATATTCATCTAAATTAGGCACATGCCATATAAACCAGTTAAAAATTGTAAATTGTAAAATTTTTGCAAAATTCAAGATTTATAAATCAGAAGGTAAAGGCCGCTGACAGATTTTTTCTTGTAGGGATTATTGGGGGCACAGATATATTTGGAGAAATCTCACTTTACATGAGTTGTGGAAAGAAAATTCTTTCAATTTGCCAGATTGGCTACGCGGCTGCCAGTATGTTTGGGTGGCGCAGGATGCATCTAAACACTGGACTGGAACTTGAAGTTTGGGGTCGCACATCTCTAATAATAAGCCAAGAACTGTGTAAAAATTTTTTAAAAAAGTCTAAAAAAAAGTGTAATAATACTTTACAGTAATTTGAAATGTTCTGATTTATCAAGAAAATGTTTTTCAATTTTATGTTATACAATGGTTTCAAGGGAGGGTCTTTATAAATTGAATCCCAAATTTTCTATATTTGAAGATTTCATGAGATACAATGTT
Source organism: Engystomops pustulosus (assembly GCF_040894005.1). NCBI lineage: Eukaryota > Metazoa > Chordata > Amphibia > Anura > Leptodactylidae > Engystomops > Engystomops pustulosus. The sequence goes on along the minus strand of NC_092415.1, from coordinate 175,881,964 downwards.
ACCTTTTTGAACTGTTCCACCTTTATCCTTGTCACAAATTCAGCAATTAATAACGACATCCCAAATGTCATCCTGGAGGCAAGGTAAAATTAGAAGTGATGTAGCTAGGATACAGTTTCTTGGAGTTGAGGTGGTCATGACACTCCTGAATCATGGTCATAGTTATAAATGGATAATACCTTTGCAATGGAAGTCTTTTATCTCTAAAGCTCCAGAGACATTGGCTTACAATATCTTTTTTTCCAGCGCGGACAGAGACAAAGAGCAATGGCATCAGAAACCCCAGGGCCCTCTTGCCTTCAGCGCTCCACATTTGATAGATGAACATCTCATAGTCTGACATGGACATGGCGGGCAAGAGAGAAGCCTTAAAATGAAAAATTCTCGAGGGAGTTTGACACATGCAGAGCTATTTATCACACTTACTTTGATTGCTCAGCAAAGCAGAGAATTTTTCTTACTTTGGAAAGGGATAAAGGTTTGGAAAATGAATAAGTACAAATTCATAAGGAACAGCACGCCTTTACCTTTCCATATACAACATCCATGCATTTTGTAGACGGTAAATAATACCGATACGTAGCAAAGAAAGATAACACTGTACAAGAATCACCTGCTACTCATCAGAATTGGCAGCGTTTGATATATTCCTCACTGGCAAAGGAATCCAAATATTCAATGTAGCTGCCAGGCTGGAGAAGGATTCAGGGATTAGATGCACTGTTCACAGATGCAAATGGATTCTTACATTTCTTGCTCTTCAAACATTTTAGTTTTGGTCGACCTGACATTTCTGAAAAGATGCCACCGTTTTACTGATTACTGCCTAATTTTTCTAGATATCATAATACAAGAAAACATCTTAAAGGACACCTACCATCAGTTTACTGATGATAGATGCGTCCTAGTAAGAAGTTCCTGTGGATCATCGTTCCTCAGGACTTCTTTCATTCTAACTCTATATCCCTCGATAAGAAATATGAAATACTTTCTGGTCAATCTAGACCAGCCAGGTTATCCGGCTGTTAAAAATTACTGAGGGCCGGGCTGGGGTGGGCTAGTTAAACATAATAAACATGTACTTACCTCCTACAGCGCCGCCTATGTCCCGCGCTGCGGTCCGTTTGATCCGTGCCCCTGTTTGTTTACAGTGGCACAGAAACCGCACACAGGGAGCTTCTGGTCTGCGATGTGGCCGGCTCCCCCCATCCGTCCCCATCTCTCAGCATTGTAAGCGCTGGGAGATGGTGTCGGATGGGTGCACCCTTGTAATCAAACCGGCGTACAGAGGAGACGGGCCGTTGGACATCAGCAGCACCGCACAAGGTAAGTAGATGGCCCGGCCCTCAGTATTTTTTAACACCCGGATAACCCCTTTAAACAGTTTGCCCGATTGCAGCTTCCATATCACAGATACTCCTGCTGAAGGCTATCCCTTCTGTCTGGGATTTTTTAAATGTTGAAAAAAGTATACAGTTGAAATCAGAAGTTTACATACACTAGATAAAAAGACACATATGCATATACATATGTTTTTTCACTAGCTGACATAAAATTAGAATATATCTTACCTGTTTTAGATCAATTAGGATTACCCAAATTATTTATGTTTGCCAAATGCCAGAATAATAAGAGAGAGAGAGCGTTTTTAAGCCATTTTTGTTACTGTCTGCAAAGTCTAAAGCTTATATACATTAAGATTACTGTGCCTTGGACAGTCCATTTGATGGTGCCTTTGGAAGCTTCTGATTTATTGGCAACATCTAATAAATTAGAGACACACCTATGGATGTATGTGAATGCTCATCTGAAACATTCTGCTTCTTTGGGAAAGTCTAAAGGACTAAGATAATCAGGAAGAGATTTGTGGAATTACACAAGTGTGGTTTTTCCTTGGGTGAAAATCCCAGATACCTGGAGGTTCCTCATTCATCTGTACAAACAATTATACATAAGTACAAACAAATGGGAAAATTCATACCGTTTCGGGAAGGAGAAGGGTTTATTGTCCCAGACATGAATGTACTGTGGTTTGAAATATCCACCCAAGAACAAACAGCAAAAAAACCTTGTGAATATTCTGGTTAAAGCTGGTACTGCATCGACATGGGCTTAAAGGAAGAAACCATTACTGGCTTAAAAGGACAGATTATTGTTTACAAATGTAAACAGGAAAAAGACCTTAGTTTGCAATGAGACGTCCTGTGGTCTGACAAAACTAAAATTAGACTATTTGGCCATAATGACCATTGTTTGAAATGAAAAACTGAGAAGCTTGCAAAAATGAGAACACCATCCCAACTGTGGCACACGGGGGTGAAGAATCATGTTGGGGAGCACTTCACAAAATAGATGTAAGATGAGGAAAGAACATTGGGGCACATTAATCAAAAACAGGGTAGTCTGTACTATGTGCAGTTTGCCTGTGTGGTGTGCAGGGGGTGCCAGATTCAGGAATTGCGTAGCATGTTCTTCATGAATCACTGCTCCGACAGCGTGCACTAAATTTTTTTGGTTCACGTTTAACATAGGGCGTGCAACACAATGTTGTCAGACAATGTGGCGCATGGTCCGACTGTGCCCCTTTATGTGCAGAGATTTGTATTGCGTCGGGTATAATGCAGCTGCAACACAAAAAAGTAGTGTGTAACACATATGTGTCTCGGACACTTCCTAAGTACCTGTGCAAGCAGTTTGCATCGGAAAGAATCTGCAAAAAAGGCGCAAGGGCCTTAGTAAATGTGCCCCATTATGTTTGAATACTGAAGCAACATCACAAGACAATAGTCGGAAAGATAAAGCTTCGGTACGAATGGATCTACCTAATGGAAAATTACCTGAAGCTAATGCCAAACTGGTTAAAGAGTGGATTATGGATACGTCATACGTGGCTCAGTTATACCAAGCTCTGTCATGAGGAATGTTACTACCAACTAATGAAGGACGCCTGTGGATGGATATCCAAAACATTTGATCCAAGTCATACAGTTTAAGGGCAATGGTACCACATACTAATGAAATGTATGGAAACTTTTGACTTTCCAGAAAGTAATAAAAATTCTTTAAAAATCTTCTCTCTCTCGCATTATTCTTTTGGCACATTTATTTTTTGCATTTGGCAAATATAAATCATTTTGTAATCCTAATTGACGCAAACGGGAACGGTTTATTCTGATTTCCTGTCAGATAGTGAAGATACATCTAGTGTATGTAAACTTCTGGTTCTTCAACTTTAAATGTGAAAAAACAATATAAAAGGGTTTTTGATAAGTGTATTTTTCAAATTATGGATTTGTGAACATTTAACCTTTGACTGCTTTATAATAAAATACTTTCTAGAGGAAACCTACCATTTGGTTTCATGCATTATGAACCAAACATACATTAGGAATGCTGTAGCTACACTGATGCAGAAACATATCATGTTTAATCCCTGAACTGAGTGGTTTTGCGGAAAAAAAAACTGTTATAAAATTATGATAATGAGGTTTTGTCAATCTTGTGGTTGCCCCGGGGCTTCTCCTCTTACTCTAAACCTCCAGCCTTGTACTGCCCAGTATAAGCCAAGAATACGCCATCACTGTGTTGTCTGACAGGCAGAAGTAATCAATCGTTGCACCATCCCCCAGCCACTATGTATGAGTCATCCAGCTCAGGTTAATTAGTCCTGTCTGCACAGTTCAGGAAGCTCTATTATGTATGGCAGCCAGGGAACCCAGCTTTCCCAAAGGCCTGAATTTTATAACAATTTTTTTTAAAAAAACCACTTGGTGCAGGCATTAAACAAGGTATGTTTCTGCATCAGTGTCGCTACAACATTCTAAAGGTATGTTTGGTTCACAGTGCAAGAAAACAAATGGTAGATTTCCTTTAAAGGAAGTACGACTTCCCAGGGAAGAAGCACATACACGAAACCCAGGGACAGGCGAATGTTCTCTGGCTGTTTTATATTTTATAAATAGCACTGACAGTATGAACAGAGTCCTAGCAATGTGTGCTATGGAAGAAAAGGAAGCAGGATTCAGAGCTCTTTTTACAAATTGTTTCTCAAAACTGAAAAGTACGGTGAGACCACTGCCCTTATTTGACTAATATACGAGGTTGAAGCTTGACACACAATAAAATTCCTTGATTGAACTGATTTACTCTCTCTATAGGTGTCTGACTGCATATATCATGATCCTTTGTCACCTCCCGACCTCCCAGCATCATATACTGATATGAACACTTTCTTAATGACTTTCTTAATGAATAACATTTTGATTGCACCAAGTACTTCATCGCCGCAGTGATGAGCGCTGATTGTACAATGTTAGCGTGACTGATAGCGAGACCTTCCAATTCAAAGCTGAAGAGATGCTAAACAGTGCTATTATCTGGGGACTCGTTTGACTTAAAAAAAAAGTAGATTGAGATTTGCAATTTTAATTACAGGCATTAAAACTATTAACATTTATCGTCATAACAACTAGAAAGGTCTCCGGTAGCACTTGTGATTGACTTCTTATAATTTATGGCAATACTACAGCTAGAGGCAAGTTATCTGCATATAGAGCTTGGGCCCTTGGTTCAAGTCCCATCCAGGTCAACATCTGCAAAGAGTTTATATGTTCTCTCCATGTTTGCATGGGTTTCCTCCGGGTCCTCTGGTTTCCTCCCACACTCCAAAACATACAGGTAAGTTGATTAGATTGTGAGCCCAATTGGGTACAGGGACCGATTTGGCAAGCTCTGTGCAGCGCTGTGTAATCTTTGCACACTATATAAATAAAGGAATTATTATTATTATTATTGTCCTATTGACATCGAGGGCCACAGTACTTTTGTATGGTGCAAATATATTCACTGGTGAGCATTCCTAGAAATGAACAAAGACAAGACAGGATAGGATAGCCCCTGCCCTAATTTTGGGTAATGGACTAACTACTTTCATTAGAATTGGCAATAAAAATCAGGTTGCATGAACTTGTCATCCAGCTAACATCTAACCAAACAAAGATATGAAGGGCAAAATAATGAATCAAGAGTTAGAGAGTTAGGGACTGTGGGTTTGTACTTAGGTCGAATTTGTATGTAAGTCAGATCTAAATGGTATTGGGCGAATGCTGGTACAGTAGTATTGCAGTATATGGTAGGAACAATCGGATCATCTAGGGTTGAAGTACCCTAGAGGGTCTAAAATTTGTAAAAAAATAAGTTTAAAAAAATGATTAAAAATACCTAAAAATTCAAATCACCCCCCTTTCCCTAGAATTGATATAAAATGAAACGTAATAAACAATAAAAATTACGAGCAAGTTAGGTATCAAGGATTGGGTGAACCCCATAACGGAAAATAGCGCCCAAATGTCTGAAACACTCCTTTCACTCCATTTTACATCACATAAAAAATGTAATAAAAAGTGATCAAAAGTTTGCACAGTTGTCAAAATGGTAGCAATCAAAAGGTCAGCTTATTTCGCAAAAAAATGACACCCCACGCAGCTCCGTACACCGATGTACAAAAAAAGTTATTAGTGTCAGTTGCGAAACTATTTTTTTTCCATACACATTCGTTTATTTTTTGAAAATGTATTAAAACACAATAAAAACTTGGTACCAACGTGATCGTACCGAAACAAAGACATAAAATAAAGTAACCATATCATTTGGAGCGCACAGTGAAAGTGGTAAAAACTGAGCCCACAAAAAAGTGACTCAAATGCGCATTTTTGACAATTTCACCACATTCGTTTTTTTTTTCCAGCTTCCCAGTACATGGAATGGAATAATAAATAACATCACTGAGATGTAAAATTTGTTACGCAGAAAATAAGCCCCCACATAGCTCTGTACACGAAAATTTAAAAAGTAAAAAATGAATGAAAAAAAACGCTGCGTCCTTAAGGGGTTACATAAATTCATTGCCCCTACATCAGTATGTAAATAATGCAGCAAATTATTGGCAGTGATTTCAGAAGCCAATATATTCTAAAGTTGACATCTGAGAAGTTTCAATTAACTGGGATAACTTGGCGCCTTTCCAATCAAGCTGCTCTCAACAAGACTTCAAAAAATGACTACTTTCAGGCTAAGTGGTCGGCATAAATAACCCCCTGATTGGTCAATCAGAGCACCTTTCATACGTGAGCCCTGTTCTGTAAAGTGGCTAATACCAATTAGCTGTAAGCAGGCAAATACTGTATATGTATCTAGCAGATGAATGCAATTTAATTATTATATATGTCTGCTATGTGTTTAGAAACGTCTTTTCATGATGCTCTCTACTTAGTCATTACTGGATCACATGTGCGATAGAGGAATGAAATTGTCGCAATTCAGGGCACCGCACTCAACACTTTTCCCATCTACTTCAATGTCAATTACATGTCAAGCAGTCAATTATTATTAGCACTAATAGATGTGTACTGTATTATTCAGATATTCAAGGAATTCTATTGTCCCACCGGTTGAGTACATAAGGGCTGCCAGACTTTCCCCTGAAAGAGGCTAAGGAAGCATCATGCAAGTTAAAGTAAATCTACCATAAAAGCAGTATAAACCAGAGACACTTACTCATAGCTGCATGCACTATGACTGTGGTAATCTTCTTATATTTGTTATTCATGGCCTCCTTACTTCTAGAATCAATTTTTAAAATTATGCTCATGAGCCAGGCGATACAAGAGCCTCTCCATGCTGCAGCTTCACAGGCCACTAAAACCTCTGCTGCCCTGAGGGAGGGGGAAGTGCTGAGGGAGCAGGGTGAGATGTGCTCCTGCACAGTATAAGATCCTGGGGCTCTGTTAACGTCCCCATTGCACTTCTGGATAATTAGCATAATTTTAAAAGTTTATTTTAGAGAGAAGGAGGCCATATTTAAAAAGATTACCACAGTCACGGTGCCTGGATTTATGAGTAAATGTTCCTGGTTTATCATAATGGATTTTGATGGTAAATTTCCATTAAAGGACATCTACAATTAGTTTGACTGATGATATATGTCCAGCATTCATGCTGGTTTCTTTATGCACTAATTTGAACAGTTTTAAGTGCGTAAAGAAAGGTCCTATTTGCCTGAAAAAATATGTAAATGACAAATATGTAATGACAAAGATTGGGACTGCCCTTGTATGGGCGGGAGCCAGTATTCTGGGGTGCTAGGTCACAAGAGGGTATAACTAGGCTCTCCGTTCATCAGTGTGACCCCATGCATCCATACAGAGGGGGACCCACACCTTCTGGACCTTCTGGTTCATGGGTAATGGTAAGATTGTTCCAATTATTTGATCTTTTGTTCTTCCAGCATTAATGGCTGATTCTGAACTATCTATCTGTAAACAGGCGAACCACGAAAATTTGATTTTGTATATGACAGTTGTCTAATGACATTGTGATCATACCCTGTGTGCAGTTGTCTTCAGAACCATTGTCTGTTGTGTCATGCCAAGATTGACATGCATCAGGATCAATTGAACAATTTACCAGTGATGCGTTGTCTACTGGGCCGCGATGTGGGTCCAGTATAACTTTTTTCTTTATCATTGACATGAATAGTGCGACAAAGTGGGCTTTCACCATGTGACTACAGGCAGGTTACATACAAGATAGGGTCTGTAGGTTTGTTCTTAAGTTGAATTTGTATGTAAGTCGGAACTGTATATTTTATCATTGTAATCCCAGCCAGAACTTTTTTGGTCTCTGTGACAATTGGATTTTAAAAATGTTGGGTTGTCATAAGAATCAATATTAACACTAAAGCTTCATTACAGACACCTGTGATAACTGTTACAGCTCTTTATTGTAGCCTAGGACTAAAGGACAATAAATTACCAATATCCAGAGGTCCGTTTGTAACTAGGGGTCGTATGTAAGTCGAGTGTTCTTAAGTAGGGGACCGCCTGTATATGTGTTTTGTTTGTTTGTAATGTGTTGGAACACCTTGGCTTGATCAAAATATTAATTTATTACATAATAAAAGTTAAGTTTTATATTGCCTTCACCAATGCTGCATAGCAAGAATAAAAAAACAGATCAAACTGTAACAATAGGAAATTACAAAATTATTGCATTGTAAGATTCCTAATCAAACTGAAACTCACCTCTGATGCCCCTAAGTAAGTTTGGGTCATTGCAAGTATAGATTGCGCATATATTCTGAATCAGAATATCTATACATTCAGCAGCATTTCATATAGGATTTGGACGTATCTTTTATTTTGTTGTATTCTCCTGCCAGTAATTTTGCAGAACATTTGTGCTAGATGATATGCTGTCAGTCCCTTCCTTTGTTCCGTTTCTGCTGACTTTTATTAGCGTTAATGGAATAGTATTCGCCGCAGTCTATATCTCTGTAAAGACAGCTACAGGCCCGTAAAGTAGAGGGACGGTCGGCGGGTTTTTGTCAATAGTGCTATTCTCGAGCTGACGGCAGTCTCAAAAGAACAGTTTATATCCAGAACTTAGAGTGTAAGCAAAGTGAAACCATCTAAAGGAAATGTTAGATAAACAGAATACAAAGGACGTTAAGAGGTTTTCTTTGCAACCGTGAAATCACCTTTTCATGAATGACTGTTTTGTGTCCAGAGACTCCATGATACATTGAGACACGACGCTGCATAAATTGAATGACCTTTCAGTTAAATTGCCATGAAGCTCTCAGTCTGAAGGTTATCTGTTGGTCAACCAACTCATGTGCTGTAAAAATGCCATTCACAAGATGTCAATTACATGGGTACAGTTACAACTAAGTACATCTTGCCTCTGACTCCCTCTCTGCAATTAGGAAACTGAGACTAATGGAGGCTTAGGAGGAATTGTCATGGATACCAGAGATTTGGTAGCAGCGAACAGGTTTCCAGCGATGTAAATATTTGAATGTCTACATTGTACGATTTAACAGTATTTGCAACACACAACAGTATTTGCTCACAAATCTCAAAAACTTTATAGGCTTTGGACACCTTTTCAACTATTTTCTTTCTTTACTACCCAGTTTACTTATAAAGAAACTAGAATAATTTCAATTCATATGAATGAAAAATGTCATACCCTTTGTGCAAGGCAGTTTACATTGATGGATAGACATCGCCCAGTTTCCTCAGTGAACTCCGTGTAAGTAGGATTTAGATGGTCCAAAACCTCACTTTTCTCATGCATTAGTCTCTGTTACAAACTCCAGAAAACAAGATGGCTTTACCACACCATTCCCCTCCTATCTCACAGCAAGCAGGTCAGTGTTATACCAATCATTTCCTCCCTCACTCATTCTCCTCTCTCAGCCATGGCCTCTCCTATCTCACAGCAGACAGGTCAGTTTTGTACAACTCAATCCACCATCAGTCACTCTCCTCTCTTAGCCATAGCCTCTCTCATCTCACAGCAAACAGGTCAGTGTTATACAACTCATTCCCTCCCTCCCTCATTCTCCTCTCTCAGCCATGGCCTCTTCTATCTCACAGAAGACAGGTCATTGTTGTACAACTAAATTCCTCCCTGACTCAGTCTCCTCTCTCAGCCATGGCCTCTCCTACCTCACAGCAGACAGGTCAGTGTTGTACAGCTCAATTTCTCCCTCAGTCACTCTCCTCTCTCAGCCATGGCCTCTCCTATCTCACAGCAGACAGGTCAGTATTGTACAACTCAATTCCTCCCTCACTCACTCTTCCCTCTCAGCCATGGCTTCTCTCATATCACAGCAGACAGGTCAGTGTTGTACAACTCAATTCCTCCCTCACTCATTTTACTCCCTCAGCCATGGCCTTTCTTATCTCACAACAGACAGGTCAGTTTGATACAGATCAATCCCTCCCTCAGTAACTTCCCTCTCACAGCCATGTTCTCTCATATCTCAAAGTAGATAGCTCAATTTGATAAAGCAAAAGTCCTACAGAAAGCTCTCTGCTTCTTCCTCTTTCTGTAGGGTTAAACAGATGATCAGTGGGAGTAAAGTATATAATTCCCACTTATCACCTTTTAATAACCTATCATAAAGAGGTCATTGATAGTATTACCCCAGAAATCATTCAAATTAAAGGTAGTCCTGTAAGAACAACTGACTTACAGACCTAGTAGAATTTACTATACTTTAACCCCAGGCTACAATCTTGTATGCAACCCAGGGATTTCCTGTATTTATGATTACACAATTCTTTTATTAGCATTTCTACGTTACAATTGTGTAGATCTATATACATTGGGGCACATGTATCATAAGTCTGGCTTTGTCTGCATGTTTTTTTTCCTTGGCTTTTCTTCAGGTCATATGTATCTTAGCAGTTTTATCCTTATTAATGCCATGTGGTGTTTGGTCTTTAGTGATTTTTTTCTTCTGTTGCAAAAAGTCTTCAAACAAAGTCGCAATCAGCACCAAACTTTTTTTTTTGGCTGGTTGGGTCAGCCAACATTTATGACTTTTTTAAAAAGTCGCAAATTTCACGTCTGGATTCAAGTGATATCTCAGGAAACACTGCAGAAAACTAGACAATGGACAACGTTGAAAGGAGATTGTCTTAGGAGCAAAAAAAAGTTGCAGATGAGCACAAGAACCATGAAATATCTCAAAAATTAAAGAAAAAGCCAAGCAAAAAGTTTGATACATGTTCCCCAATGTTTACCATCCATCCAGCAAAGCTGGCTTGCAGGTTTTTCCTTTTACAGTAATATGGAAGCATTTTGTGTTATATTGAAGTTATATTCATCATATTATATATGAAGTTATATTCATCATGGCGCTTGAGTTATAGCTGTATACTTATGTATTGCTGAAATTTGAATTTTAGAAGACACAAATACAAGAACAAATAACATATCTATATCTTGACTCTGTAAAGAAAGCCTATAGCCAGGGTGGTGGATGAATTCCTATATTCCATTCACATAGAGCACATGTGATCTTCTGAATGTGAAATAAATCAATTTGTGCAAAAATCTTTTAAAGGAAATCTACCATCAAACTCCATCATGATAAACCAGGGACACTTACTCATAGATCCAGGCGCTGGTACTGGGCTAATCTTCTTATATGTGTTATCCATGGTCTCCTTCTTAAGTAAATGATGCTAATAAGCCAGAGAGGCTTGAGGGGTGGGGGTTACCAGAGCCCCTCCATGCTTTACAGGCTGTAACACTGTGCAGCCATTCTCCCGGTCTCGCTGTGTTCTGAAACTTCCTCTGCTGCAGTGAGATTACGTCAGGTAGAGGGAGGGGGAAGTACTGAGGGTGGAGGGGAGGAGGGTGAGACAGTGTAACAGTCTTTGAAGCTATAGCATGACTCATTAGGTGACTCATTAGCATAATTTAAAAAATTATTTTTAGAACAAATATAAGAAGATTACAGTCACGGTGCCAGGATCTATGAGGAAGTGTTTATCAGGCTTGGTTTTGATTTCCTTTAAGGCCTATGTACACAAAGCAGAAAAATTGCCCACACCCACTGATTATATAATTTATTCTGTGTTCTTGTATTTTTATGACATTATGTGAACCCCATTAATCCCTGTAAATATAAAGCGAATAATCTTCGGGGAGATATGGATATTGCTGTAACGTTCTCTACAGTCAGTTTTCCAATTGTAAGTATAGTCGGACCATTGCTATTCACTTAGTTTTGCCTTATAATCTTGAACTTATGTTTTAATATAGCTAAGTTATTTACAAAGCAAAGGAAATTGACTTTTACAGTTCCTTGCAAATCAGCAATGTCAGTCACTCGCAAATCTCTAGTCTTGTTCTCCATTCATCCCTTGCTAATGAGACGAACATTGTGGATTTACCGGCAATCTCTACCCCAGAACATAATGAGCCCAGAAAAACTAGAGGTCAGGGCATCCCTACTTCAATATTCTACTGTGAAATCTATGCTATGTTCTGCTTATAAGCCTGGTTGAAGCTGCTACAGCACCATAGACTGGAGTAATCCCCCAGTATAATAGTCTGATATGACTTGCACAGTACTATGAATAACTATATTGATGTCTATATTGATGTCAACCTGATAAATATTTATGGTCACATTTGATATGTCCCTATGCAGGGATATGTGTTAAGATTGCTCCAAAGACAAATTTTGGGACATTTCTATACAATGTATAAGTTACTTTTTATGAATATAGTGATTTACAACTTTAAGTTCAGTAATTGCACAAATCTGTGCACCTCAATGGGGCAAATTTACTTACCCGGTCCTGTTGCGATCCCCAATCCGGAGGGTCCGATGAAGATGAAGTCCGGCGCATAAAAGCTCCTGTGCCCAAGTTCCTGCATCCATCGTCTCCCCGCCGAGGTCCGCCGGAGTTCACCTTCTTCTTCCCGGTGCTTGTAAGTACGTGCCTTGCGTCACAATTCTAAATGTTAAATCCCGCGTGTAGTCCGAATCCGTCGGGTTGTCCGATGGGCCGTCTCCTGATTTGTGTTGCGTGCCAGCCGGCGCCGATGCGCCAAAATCCGATCGCATGCGCCAAAATCCCCTGTTAAATGCGACGCAAAGCAGAAATCAGCGGGAAACCCAACGAAAATGCGCTCCGCTGACCCTTAGTAAATGAGCCCCAATGTATCCCCTGTAGGAATAGGGAACATTGGGCTGCAGTTCTCTACATGCAGTCACATCAGGCTGGGGCTTCATAAGTGCCATCCATCTAGAACTTGTTCATTTTTACTATGTGATACACATTGGACCACATATTCTATCATTGTGGGCTCCATATTTTGGGGGAAAACACATTTTTTATGTATTTGATGCAGCACCAAATAAAATGATGCAGCACCAGTGCACCAGTCTTCCTTTCACAAACCACTGGTTTAAGGGGTTGTACCTGTGCTACGTATAACAATAATTTAAAAAGCCCCTAAGTTCTCATGCTAGATATTCAATTAATTCACTGCTATGGGACTTCCCGAAAATGGTGATCATGAGACCCCTTAATGATCAGACATTAATAGTTAATCTTATGGCACATGATCTTTAAATAAGTCAAACTAAGAACACAATACATAAAATGCATTGACACAGAAACATATTTTGAGAGGGATGCAGAGGATATGGTAGCACTTGGGCTCAGGAGTCTTAAGGGATGTGTCTCTCTAATTTTAAGGAAATCTACCATTTGATTTTATTCATTGTGATCCTAACATACCTTGAGAATGCTGTAGCTACACTGATGCAGAAACATATCATGTTTAATCCCTGAACCGAGTGGTTTTGCAGAAAAAACTATTATATAATTATAATAATGAGGCTCTGGTGCTCCTGTGGCCGTCACACAGGGCGTTTGGTGTTCTCCTATTACCTTAATTATGCATTGCTCCAGTCTTGTCCTGCCAAGCATAAGCCTAGAATACTGCATTCACGGTGGTTTCCCTGACAGACTGAAGCAATCAATCGCTGCACCAACCCCCAGCTGCTGTGCATGAGTGATCCAGCTCAGGTTGATTAGTTCTACCTGCATAGTTCAGGCAGCTCCGTGTATGTGAAGTAATGGGGCACATTTACCAAGGGACATGTGCCAGGTTTCTGTTAGACTTTGAACGATCTCTTTAGTGGAAACTGCTTGCACAGGTCGCAGGGGCGCCAGATTAATGAAGAACGTGCACCAGAAATCCTGCATCTGGCGCACCCTGCACACTACACAGGCAATCTACACAAAGTACAGTTTTCACTGTTGTTATTAAATGTGCTCCAATGTGTATATGTAGGGCAGCCAGCCTGCACCCAGCTTTCCCAAGTTCCTGAATCACATTGCAGTAAAATGATCTGCAGGAAACTAGAAATGCTGGATGATGTCACAGGATCTTAAGAAGGTTTATGAGGGGTGGGCTGAGACAGCCTTATGAACGCTGAAGGTGTGCATAATAAACATAAGGGCCTCATCATAATAATAATTTTATAATAGTTTTTTTAGCAAAACCACTCGGATCAGGGATTAAACAATATCGGGGGAACATTCACTTACAAAGGAGATCTAATATAACATAAAAGGGTTAAAATGAATCAAAAATGAGCAGTGGCCCGTATAATACAAGTTATACTAGTATGGTGGCTAGATGTAGTGGCATGGGCCCATATTACATATTTAACCCTTTGATGAGGAGCTTTTGCAGCCATACTTAGCATCAAGACTGCATAGTCCACTACATTACTTTATTCCCCTGATAAGTGCGTCACACGACGTACGAAAAGCGTAGGGATTACATATTAGGGACTAACAGGGTCTGAAAGGGACAATACTGGGACCGTCCTTGTCAGGATACAAAGAGATCGTAGGGCTTAATAGGTCCTGTACCTCAGGACCAGTACCGCTCGACCAGGAGACGGCGCATCGAAGACTGGTGAGATCCACCCTTTTATTCCTTACTGTCCGGATTAATGTTGGTCCGTGGTTTTGAGATGATGCACCGTGTCATATGTTATACAGGAATGCACTAAGACACGGTGAGGTATTACTGGGGACCGTGTCAGACAAGACTTATTGGAGGTCTGAATAAGCTCCCTTTCTGGTGGGTTTTTGCTGACTAGATGGTTGATGTGCATACTATTGTGATTCACTGTGAACTTATTTTATCAGTAATTATTAAAAGTTATGTTTTACTTATGGTACTGGTACATTCTGCTGGATTTCTTACCGATTTTTGGATGTATTTTTCTTGACTTGAAAAGTGAGTTAGCTAACTAGGCAACCTTTTTCTGTCTTGTTCGGATTTACAACAGAATTTGGTTTTTAAATTCTGCGGTTTGTCTGAATCAGTTGGTTGTCCGACATCCACACCCCTGATTTGTGTTGCATCCAAGCTGGCGCCGATGCGCCACAATCCGTTCGCACCAAAAACCCTGGGTAATTCAGGGCAAATCTGAAAAAAATTGCAAAACCCAACGAAAATGCGGTGTCCAGACCCTTAGTAAATGTGCCCCAATATGTCTCTATCACGACAAAAATACCACTTCTAACTGTAGATCTTATAATATGTAATATTCGGTCATATAAATCATACCAGTTAATGAGGTGTCTTAATATTTACTATCGTTATTACTACATGTATGTTCTTTGGTTTTCGAATCCCTCCCCTAGGTAAAAACATGCAATTTGTTGTATTTAATTAAGAATTATAGCCGCCCATAAATCAGTTTTTGTCTTCCTACAGGTTTAGGAACTGCAGACATTGATGGATAATCTTCCCGTGGTCGGTTGGACTGTCGGCGGCACAGCTGTACACAATTAGCAGTGTGCGCATATTAATCAGAGAGCGAACTGCAATCAATCCGGAGGAAGTGCTCCTAGTGTGCAAGCCGTGAATTATGTTATCTGCATATATGAATTATTTTACTCCTTAGGAAACAAAATTGTGGTTGGCTTTGACACCTTCCCTAGGTTTGACTATGCAACAGGTGAAAGAACCCCAAATGAACATGATGGTCTGAACAGGGGCTGATTCTGTAGCTGTGTACTGTACTGTATGTTGTTAAGGTAGACAGACCCCATCTATTATACTACCCATATTCCAGCTGTGGCCTATTAAAGTGCAGCTATAACTTTTGTTGGTAACTAGATCATTTCTCATGTAGCCTATGGCCAGAATGTAGTAGACATTCCCTCTCTTGCAGTTGTTACGTGCAAAGGTAAATGGACTATTTTTTTCTAGTTGGAAGCATTTTTCTGTCCTATCAATTCATGTTTATTAGCTGGTTGGCTTAAAGGTTAGCATTGGTGCCTGGCAGCTCTGATATCCTAGGTATCTAACAAGCCTAGGTATCTAACAAGTTGACCCAAACTCTTAAAGTTTGACCTGTTAATGTAAATGTATATCTGAAAAAAATAAAATTAGGAGACAGGAACAGAACTAATAAATGAAAAGCGCTGTCCTAAAATGTGGAACATATTCTTGGTATATAAAGTGGTTCTCCTGTGTTAAATTGTAATATCTTATCTACAAATCTGATTGGTGGAGGTCCTTCCACTGGGACTTCAACCAATCAAGTTAACTCTAATTGATTTGGAGAAGTAAGATCGAATCACCTGTTCTGTTATTCATCATGTGATGTCCCAACGGTTGGACCTCCACTGATTATATGTTTATTCCCTATCCTGTGGAGGATAACAATTAAATATGAGACAAACAATTAAAAAGAGTAACTCCCAAACTCTCTCTTCAGCTCATGATGAAAGTCCCACCCTTATGTGAGGTACATCAAAGGCTCCAGTCTCCTAAAGTATATGGTGGCTGACTGTGCTGGAACACGAATTTGCTTGGGGTACTATTGCACTATTACTAGTAACTGTACAGACTCAACCCACTTCACTCCCTGCAGAGCTTGCCAGAAAACTGGCTAGCCCTGGTAAATGTCGCTCTATATATATATATATATATATATATATATATATATATATATATATAAGCAACACCCTTGTCGATGCAAGGCAGAGGAGTTGTTGCGAATACGTCTGGGTCTGATCAGCCCCACAGCATGTCACTACATAACACAGATGAGCACTGCAGTGGTAGATCCTGCCTGGTAAGACAGGAGTTAATTTTTTCTGTGATGTAATTCCAGCAACCAATCACATGTGTTATACTCTGTTTCTGTGAGCTGAGATGTAATTGGAGGAGTAGCCACCACCTGACCAGTGGGAGTAACAAAACCCCTGGTCAGGAAACTTCTAGAGTTCAGAGGAAGAAGTCAGTCAGACCTAGGAGTCTGAACAGAGCAGATTAGAGACTCAGAGGAGTCTGTGCAGCCAGCACACCAGACCAGAGCAGGTGAGCCCAGCTCCCTGCCTGAAGAGTGGAGCTAAGAGCTAGTTAGTGAGAGGAAAGAGGTATCATCCTACCTTCAAGGGTGATACCTGAAGCAACCCAGGACAAGCTGAAGCATCCTTCCAGGACACAGCTATCTTCCAGCCTGCCATTGCATCCAGGCTGATGATCCATCCTGTGGCTCCCTCCAACTGCATCTCCAGCATTCCACCATTCTGTTAAGGCACGTTGCTACCGTTCCTGTCAGTTCCAATAAAGAACTGTAAGTTATTTTTGTTCAACGTCTGCCTCCGTCTGGTCCCTGCTACTACGACTGTCACCATCACGGGCACCCTGTCCACCACACAGAGACTCATGCTCTAGACCAAAGGGTTGCCCCAGGGAGAACCGCTATAGCAGTCTCTCCCTCATCATATCTTGCCAACACCACCCTGCCAGGCTGTAGGACAGCCATCCGGTTCCCCATACCAAGCACCGTGATACTAGCGTGCCTAGGCCGCAACCGCCAGCCACTCAGGTACTGCGGGCCCCGGCTGACTCCAGGCCCCAAGAAAAGTCTAGGCCGCGGTGGGGGATGTTGCATATATATATATATATATATATATATATATATATATATATACTGTAGATAATATGCAGTAGTAAATAACTCTGTTTTTCAGTCACTTACTCTTCCTGTCGGTCTCTCACTCTCTGTCACTCACACACTCTCCCTGCCTGTTCCTGTCTTTCTTTCAGTTAATCTCCTTGTCTGTCTCTCACTCACACTCACTTGCTGTCTCTTTGTCACTCACTCACTTTCCCTGCCTGACTCTCTGTCTCTGACACGCCCTGTCTGTCTCCCTGTAACTCACACTCCCTGCCTGTCTCACACTCCTTGTTTGTCTCTCTGTCACTCACACTCCCTGCCTGTCTCTCGATCACTCACTTTCCCTGTCTGTCTGTCTGTCTGTCTCTCACTCTCTCTTCCTGACTCGTCACTCACTCTCCCTGTCTGTCTCTCTGTCACTCACTTTCCCTGCCTATATCTGTGTCTCTCACTTACTCTCTCTTCCTGACTCTCTGTCACTCACACTCCCTGTCTGTCTCTCTGTCACTCACTCTCCTTGTCTGTCTCTGTCACTTACTCTCCCTGTGTGTCTTTCTGTCTCTATCCATCTTACCTCACACATAAGTTGTCTTATACTCATTGCCTACTCAATCAGAGCTCATATAAATGACCTGTGGCAGAATAGCAACCAATCATGGCTCAGCTTACAAACTGCCACAGCAGCAGCAGCAGCAGTCAATGGCTTCTGTATATGGTGGGTAATAAATTTATTTAGGAAAGCGTGGGGTGAAAATTTTGGCTCAAAACCTGGTTTATGTGTTCCCTGAGTCACAAAGAGAGGCTGTGCAAAATTTGGTGATAAAAATTTGGTAATAAATTTGGTGTAAACGCGATGGTGCATATTCCTTTAGCGGACATACATTCATGCATACACACATACATACACTCAGCTTTATATAATAGATATATAAATATTTAATTGGTGGTAAAACAAGGTAAATGTTTCAACACTGAAAATCACTTGTGTCTCTAATTTTCTGACACCATGCTAAATTTTTGTAAGTAATCCTTACAAATCCATTTGTGGATTAACCCCATCTTGAAAAGGGGTGGAGTTTGGGTTGTAACTAGAGATGAGCGGACCCAAACTTTAAGTTCAGGTTTGGGTGCACCAATTGCCAGTCACAGCCATGGCTAGTAGGTAGGGGCATCAATTTGCTGGATTGGCTGTATGGTCGCACCATAACACCGGACCCAAATCTAAAGAGCAATCCCACTCATCTCTAGCTGTAATAAATATGGGACCTTAATGTCCCAATTTAAAAAGTTACTAAGAACAATGCTGTCTGTATAGTATGTGCAGTTTGACTGTGTAGTGCAGAGGACACCAGATTCAGGATTTGTGGTGCCCGTTCATCAGGAATCTTGCGCCCCCTGCAGTGCTATGAGTATGAGTGCACCAACTTTTTTTTTGGTGCACCTTTAACACAATTCTGTCGGACTTTGCATGTTAAATCTAGCGCACGGTCCGAATGTGCACCGGAACAAGGAAAAATTAATCCTGCTTTTTTGTAGACTCTTATTTAATCTGAAATCAAATACTTAAACCACAAATTCTTGACTGAATGCTCTATGTTCCTATGCAGTTTAATAGTACGACGTAAATCAATACAAAATGAGAATAGAGCATTGTACACACAGCAATATACATAATCTGATTATACATTTGTGAATGAAAATGAAGCAGTTATTTATATTGCGTGTTATAAATGCCACTTGTGCTTGGCATAATGTCTTTTTAAGTGATAGGAACAACAACATGTTAAAGTAAGAAGTAATTTAGCTGTTATGTTGTCACTCAGCAGTGTATTATAGCGGAGCTACAACCCACCAAACATAAGTAACTGCTGAAGGGTCTCTGAACTATGATATAAAATGCATTAACCAAGTCTCATAACAAGGAACTGTGGCATACTTTATTTAATGGAAGTGTAGAAATGATGGACTTTGAAGCCGATCTTACTTTAGAAAATAAAACAAAAAAGTATCATCTGAAAATAGCGACAACATGGTGTTCTTTACAAATATTCGAAAGAGCATTGGAATTACTATTTTATTCACTTTAGTGTAATATTATCTTCAATTTGGAATTTAATTCCGTCTATAAGGGAAATATTTTGTACATTAATTTAATAATAAAAAACACACGTCAGCATATGAATACTTACACTATTTGTCATTGGTGGAATCTGTGTATTGAGACTTTCCAATGGCTTGTTGGTTCCAATGAG
Source organism: Engystomops pustulosus (assembly GCF_040894005.1). Classification (NCBI taxonomy): domain Eukaryota; kingdom Metazoa; phylum Chordata; class Amphibia; order Anura; family Leptodactylidae; genus Engystomops; species Engystomops pustulosus. Next base: position 175,862,398 of record NC_092415.1, on the reverse strand, counting down.
TCACTTACAACACCCAAAAGATATAGGTCCAAGAAAATATAGATTTAAATTGTAATTATTTAGCTAGCATTTAGTAAATCCAAATTTCACCACTGCCCTGTCTAATAAATTCAAAGCACGTCTCAACCAAACTCTGATCCCTGGTGTCTTCTACGCATTCTCATTGTTGGTATTAGACATATTAGGGGGTAATTGAATATTTTATGTATGGAAGGTTACCTTATCTTATCTTTATTTTAATTCTAGTGGAAAAAAAATATGCCCGCCATTTTTTTCCTCTATTAATATTGGAAGGTCTATCAAAACATGCCGATACCTATGAACCTACGCTTAGCTTGTACAAGCAGGGCATTTAGTGTACATCCTTGAAGTGATATACAGTAAAACTATATTTACTATCTAATAATAAACTAATTAGGGGAGATTTATCAGGGTTTGTGTGCCAGTACACGCCTATGTCTTGTGAATCGCCAAGCATTTCAATTATTATCCCCTTTCCGACACCTCCACACCAAGTGGGCATGAAGGCGCAGTGCATGGCTGGTTTAAGAGTTGCTGTCCCGTACCTGCCCAATCTGTATGATCGCTGGCTTGTAGCGTAAATCTACAAACAGTCACAATTCCTAGGTACGGCCATTGTGACTATTTTCCCCCTTACGCCGCCTGCCAGAAATATCATGGGGCATGAACAGGACTGTCCAAACAAGGGAGTGGACCAGTACTGGGCTTTCCTGCCCTGCACCTGTGTACTAGCTATAGCCTGTGCCAGGAAATAGTGCAATACTATACCATGCAGGACGTGGTGAGGAATTGCCCAACCACCTACCAGCCATTAGATATATCAGGAAATATATCTAGCGTGGCATCAGGCACTGGTGCACTATGCGTCAGCACATGATAAATCCTTCTCCATTGTCAGTCCTACCTTCCACACAGCAAACTATATGAAGATAAACTGAAGACTAGGCCAGGTAGAGCAGCTTAATACAGTAAAGACTCCTATAGAAAAGGAAATGGACAAAACTGGGAAAACTTATAAAAGCAAACCCCTGCTATACATTGTTCCCCTCCATGCTATACATTGCCCCCTTAAAGTCGCCAGCTACGAAAATTTTTTTTTAACTAAACATACGACCAAACTATCCCACCTTGCTCTAACCAATGCATATTCGGACCTCTGTTTCCTTACATACAAGACCCAGACGAGATGGCACCATCACGACATCCGTGTCTTCTCGTTAAACTACAGCAGGCACCACGGTACTAGCTTTGCAGGTCTAAATTTATGATCCAATTAGGTTATATCTCTCCCAATAGTTTTATTCTAGAATATGGAGCGCCCTTTTAAATATATCAAATTGTGTGTATGAATCTTAAGTCTTGTTATGAACCAATTTACAATAATAAAGTGCTCAAGACTCTTCAAGTGCCCCTACATTACGTTACTTTTGTGAACCATTATTAGGATGTTTGATTCTTCAAAGGTAAGTAACATGCTGTGCTGTAGCTCCATCAATACGTTCTGTCTAAGATATATCAGTAATTACATCCAATATTTTTGGCCTTTAATCAAACATCTAATATGATTGCTCTTAAATACCAGGGATAATTCAATTACATGTAATTAAAGTACAGGCTCACGTACATCTATGTTAATATGGAAGGCTGGTAGGATCCTTTTTTTAAGGTTTTCTTATTTTTTAATTCTGCATCATTGTGAAACTAAACCAGGACTGAACTAAGGTAGAGATGATTGACAGGAAAAGAAGAACATTAACATATGGAGCCATCATTATGTTCAGTTTATAAGGCTAAAGCATTTCTGATATTCTTTATTATATACAATTTATCAGTATAGGGAAGAAGAATTCAAAGACGTGATCTGGTAAAGTTTGGAAAAAAATAGCCAAATTCTCACTACTAATAATATCTATTCTTTAACCCCTTTGCTGCTTTCCACTTAACTTTTTTGTCCTTTGCTCCCCACCTTCAAATATCTATAACTTTAAAAACATTTTTGTACAGAGCATTATGACAGCTTGATTATTTTTAAATTGTCTTTCCAATTGATAGTATTTTATATTCCATGTGGTGCATTGGGAAGTTAAAAATTCCAAGCGTAGTGAAAGTGACAAAAATGTGTATTTGTGCCTTTTATGTGGGGGTTACTTTTATGGCTTTTACTGGGAACTCTGAATGACAGCTCAGCTTTATTCTATACTATACCAAATTTATATAGATTTTATTACATTTTTAAAACCCTTTTCTACAAAAAAAATGTCTTTGTTTTACCATATTCAGACTCCAATGCTCATACTTTATGCAGGATGACCTGATGTTTTCATTTTTACAATTTTTGGGACTGCATAACCTTTAATCACTTTTTATTAAAATTTTTAAATAAAATAAAGTGGCAATAAAGAGAATTGGTCGCTATTTTCCATAACGGGGTACCCCACGGGGAATAACCTTTTTTTTGGATTTGAATAGGATGAGAATTTTGGGATGCGTTGATACCTAACAAGTTTATGTTTATTTATTTGTATTTGTTTTCTAGGGAAATAGGGGTGATTTTAATGTTTAGGGATTTTTTAATTTATATTTTTTTAAATTTTTTTTACTTTATGTCTAGGCCTCTTATGGAACTACCGTATACTACTGTACTGTAGTAAATTGTAAAATGATTGAATCTATAAAAAGTGCCAGCTAATGGCAGCCTCTTTCACAGATCTGGCAATGACAGTCATGGAACCCTTGCTAAGGGTTCTTGCTGTCATAGCAACAGGACTGAGCTCTCCGATAACAATCCTGGAGGGGGATATTTTTAAGCCGATGTCCATGTGGCGCCGTCATTTAAGTGCCACAATGGCATTTATTGGCGGTGTTTAAGGGGTTAACACTTAATGCAGCTAACACCAGCTGTGTATGGAGCAAGCTCAACCAATGAGCTTGCTCCATATGGCCATAACTGACATGTGACGTACAGATACTGAGTTAAGTTGCCTTTGATGTGTCTTCTGTGCTATTCAAAATGGATATGTCAATAAGATCTATCATAGTTATAAACTCCTACCTTGTATCCTATTTTTCCTTCTGTCTTGGCTTGTCCAGACTGGCTCAACTGGTAACAAATACAAACATGTAGAATGTCACTTTTAAATATAAAATCATAAAACTACATCGGCTTAAAAATATAAATATCTTAAAGGAAATCCCCCACCAGCATTAAGGATTGTAAACCAAGCGTACTTACAGGCTGGAGATGGCCCCCTCTGGCAGGATCAGCCAGAAAAAAAAATATGGAAATTAGCCTGACGGGCCCGATCTCCATAAACAGAAATGGATCTAAGAGAGCCTCAGGCTCATTTGCATAATCTTGAAATCCTTATTTTTGGAAAAACTAGGGCATAATGAGCCAGAGGGGGCACACACCTGCATGTGTACTTGGTTTACAATCCTGGATCCTGGTGGTAGATTTCCTTTAAGAAAATGAAGTTTTGTGATATCCCAAAATGGCTCCATTGAAAACTACCTTGGTCAAAACTACAACAAAATCCTGCTGGACCTATTAAAATCAGTGGGATTGGTTAAATGATTTAACTGTAAGGACTTAGGACTTTAAGGCTGTATTGAGGGTAATGCATCTCGAAACCGATTGCTGCTTCGTGTTATGTCTCCAAGGAAGGAGGGGGCATGTCCAGTGGCTCCTTTGACAGCCGAGAGCTTCTGAGAGGCTCCGATGAGTGCCATACAGTTATCACATCTGACAGAGGCATGTTATATCCATGCATCCCAAAATGCCCAATTTATTTAAATATGTAAAAGATCGTCTCATATGGTGAATGCAGTAGCAGGAGAAAAATTTTTTGGCTTTTTGGAAAGCAGTGAGTCAAAAACAGAAACACAAAAACAAAAAAGGGCTGGGTCTGTAAGGGGTTAAGATCAAACTAGATCCGTCTGAACATGGTTCTATCAAAGTAGATCTGTCTCCCTACTGTAAATTGAAGGCAGCCACTAACAGTAACACAGCATAATATATTAATCAGTATTACTGTTCTTGTAAGGTTTATCGCTTCCGTTTTCTTGGGTCTCACAAATTATGCCTAATATTTAGTGCACAGATGGATGAAGTTGTCTCACCCTCATAATCTATGCACATCTTCATTACAAACCCTGCTGCTATCAGCTCTCTTTTCAGCGATATTCCGATGTTCTGTACTACAAGATTTCTTCCTGCACCAGTCGGATCAATGTTTTCTACCAAAGAAAATAGGTCTAAATTTTAAGTGACAGGTTATGTGCTTTGTCTCAGCATGTGTCACTAATGCTGTTCTGCCTCTTTCCAGGTACTTATTAGAAATATGACATATTTCCAGCCAGACACTTCCATTAGTAATGACTCCTTTTGTCTGTGGTCGATGTCCTGTTATTTTTGATGTGTTGAGATGTGCCCAGTGGATCATAATTGCACCTTTTTTCTGACATTCAAGGACTTTGGACATTAAAGTACTTCCCGCAGTCTTCTCATTTGTGAAAATGCAATGCCTATTATAACTAGTCCAAAGTTGTTAGCCCCATGGATTCACAATTTCGATGCCATAGTGAAGGTTTTCAAGTATTTTTAAGGTACGTGTGTCATCAAGTAAATAAATGACCAGGTTACTGCAACATTTTTCATGTAGCTTTCCATAGCAAAGTTGGCCAAACCAACCCTCAGCCGACTATATTAATTATAGCATTGATTGACAACTTATTACTTATTATTAGTTATCATAGTACCGTAGTTGATGTTTTAACAATGTTTAGCCAGGTACATGGTGTCTCTCAAAAGCTACAATACCTGTCAACAGAAAGTGACCTGTACACCTTCCAGATTATGTTTCTTTCATGACCCAGTATGGTGGCATCATCCAGAAAATCAACTTTAAAGTAAGATGTAAATTGGTTGTATAAAGTCAAGACGTGGTGATTTTAACCCTGAAGTCAAGCTCTTTCTTCCTCAGAAAGCCCCTTCACTGCTATTGATGGTCCTTCATCCAGAGACCTCACTATCCCAATCTCTTAAAGTCTGATGCATGATGTCAATCACAGAGGAGGAGGCGTTCGTAGCTCTCCACCTTGACTTTAGTGTTAAACTCCCCTCCTCCTTGACTTTATACAACCAATTTACAGCTCACTTTAAAGTTGATTTTCTGGATGATGCCACTACTATGGGCAATGAAAGAAACAAAAACTAGAAGGTGTTATGCTGGTTCACAATATTCTGGTAGTGGTTTATTAGGCCAATTGCTGATGACAGATTCCCTTTAAGTAGATGGTCTGCAGGCATCCATACAATTGAGGTGGCACAGTGTTCACCCAAATGTCATAGTCCCTTTAAACTGCTATTTGCAAGGCTGCCAAGCACTGATCCTTCATCCTTCAAGTCTATGCTAACAATATGCCATCTTGATATGATATATTGATACATCAAAACCAGCTTTTTTTCAGGATTTTATTTTTTTGTGCATGAGATGTCCAGGATTATGATTTTTTTTCAGGCCGAAAGGGTTGATATAAAATATGCCAAACAACAAACCTATGCTTACCTCTTTCCACCGCTCCTGTCCATCATTGGCCTATACTGTTTACAAGCAAATGTCTCAACCGTTCATCCTATCACAGGCTTCAGTGGTATTCAGTTGAGGTCAATAATAGGCTGCGGGAGTGTATTGTTGACATGACGATACCCCTGCAACCTCTGTGCACAGACATAGACTAGAACTAACAATAACAGAGATGGAAGGTAAGTAATGGCTTGTATGTTCTTGTTTTTTGTTTTTTTTTTCAATTTTTTCATAAACGTTAATGTTGGGCCAAATGAACAGTGATTTAGAACCGCAGCTTCTGAAAGAACCACTTGTTTTTGCCAGTCTTGTACCTCTTCTCAAACTTTACCTCTCCTCAAACTTTACTGGCCCCCTCCTGGCTTTGTGCTTCAGAGATGGGTCCCTGAAGACATTCTTGTTCATCATGCCCATAGTGGCAGTCACCTTACATGGATAGCGGTCAACACCAGCAACCAGAGCATGACTGTACTGTCGATCTGAGGTGCCATCATTAATATTCTTTACAATGACGACTTTGCGCCTGGCGTAGCCTTCTACCAGGACAAGAAGGACTTTGTCTGGTTTCATAAACTTGCCCATATTACAAATACAGTATAAGCATTGCATCATGAATACAAAGCTGTGCATTGTACAATTTTACATATTTGCCAAAATTCGAATTACTATGATCCTTACAACAAAGAAACATCAGGGAACTTAACAACTTAGGCAATATATATTTTTAGTTTTAAAGACTAAGGTAGCTATCTTATTATCAGTTAGAGTGGAAAGAGGGTATGGCAAAGGAAGGGATTGGTCGGAGGTTATTAGATGGGGGGAGGAGAGGGGTGTTTGGATGTGTAGACCTATCGCGTTACAATTTAGGTATAGCAACCAAGGTGTCCAAAATTTTAGGAATTTGTGTCTTGTTCCCCCCTCCCAGTGGGCTATTTCTTTAAACCTGGAAATTTTGGTGACTTTTCCTTTCCACTGAGAGAGGGAAGGAACCAAGTTTGTTTTCCAATTGTGTGGGATGAGTATTTTAGCGGTTGATATGAGAAGAGTGTGAAAGAGGGGTCAGGTTTCCCCAGCAAAATAACACTAGGTAGTCGAGGTGGTATAATTCTGCGTATCTGTTCAATCGTTTTAAGTACCTCGTTCCAAAAGGTTTGAAGGGGGTGGCAATGCCACTATATGTGGGCCATGGTGCCTACTGAAGTGTGATATTATTATTTATCTAATTTTATTTAATTTTTATTTTTACATCCCCTTAACTTTTCTTGGTTTATGTTTATATTTTACAATTTTTTTTATATTTTGTTCATCCCTGTGAATGTTGTGCTGAAAAATAGTCACAACAGTAATGTAAAAAATAGCATAGAACCCCAGCTGAGATGGAAAAGTGAAGAAAGAGGAAGAATCATTGTGTGCCACAGGATCTCTAGTAGGTAATACATTTCATATATTTCAGAAAAGACTGGTATTCCGTTAGAAGTGTCCTTGTGTTCTATTCTTACTACCGGGCATATTAATAAATACTGACTTGCTGTTACATTTAAACTCATGAAATAAAACTAGAAAGGGAGATTTCAAGCTTTTTTAACACTGCCCTGAGAAGATCTTTCTCCTTTTGTCTCCCTCTCGTGTATTTATATGTTTAGCTCCAGGAGCTGACAAATGCTCACCTAAAGGCATAAGCCAGCTGCCTGGTCTGGGCAGCAGGCGAGGATTCAGACAAAGCAGATGGACCCAATAGGAGGGAAGATATACCGCTTTCCTCCAAGTGAATTATAGTCGGCAACAATAGGTAGACAGTTCTCACACGAGAACTTAGTCTGATCAACCTTGCCTCCATTGTTCAGGTCTTAACATCAGCATATTAGAGGGAGCTCGTTTTTTTTTTTTGGATAGGTCAGGCAAACAGTCTTTATCAATAGCAAGCGCTCCTCCTGCGATGGATTTTAAGGATAGGCCGTAGCTTGTAGCAGAATATGTTAGCACTTAGTTTTCCCATTTATCTCGGAGCCGGAACTTTCACACCACTATAAAGTTCAAAGAATATGCGTTTCCATTCTACTTATTTTCCAGACTCCCTTTTAAGCGACAATTAAGATTGATTTTACAACGAAAATGATGTGAAAAATAACGTTGACAAAATAGATTTTGTGTCTGTAGCATGGCTTTATCCAAAATGAAAGGCCTCTTCTTAAAAGCGGCCATACATCTGTTCGGGCGAAATTGATTTTAAACACAAGTGTCAGAACATTCATCTCTAACACAATATAATTAAGTTGTGGATCTCACCAATCATTATGCGTGCCATGTACACATGTCTATTTCCCTGAATTTGTGGTATCACTTCAAAGAAGTTATGGCTAAGTAAAACACATCTCCATAGAGAACTCATGAGCAATGACAATAGGTGCCTATAGGAACCGAAATCCATGTATTCACTCCAATCAATGGTGAGTAGATATTTTCATCATCACTGACATCTCTTTGCTGACTTGTCGATTGTGGATTTTTACCTCTTTGTTCCGTAACACATTTCGTATTCATGGATATCTTCAACTGATCAAGAGACAAAGCTACTCTGATTTCATTACATAAGAAAGGACGTTGGGCAGGTTAATACTGAATCATTTTTGTCACTTTTTTCTTTTATTATTTTGAAACAAGTTCGTACAAGCGCTTCAACAAATACATTCATCTCTATGGGGTCAAAAGAGATGTTATTCATTGTTGTGGCCCAACTTGTGCAAAAAGTTGAAATGGATTTAGTGAAATACAAAGCACAGGATAGAAAGAAGCCGTAGCATGATTTTTTAATAAGTAATCGTAGTTCATTTTTGGATTTTTTGTACTTGTATTTATAAAGGATTATTGTTTTTAAACAATAAACAAGCGGAGATTTGCTGTATCTGGTGATGTGCCGAACTCGCTTTATTACTTTACATATTGGAGACCATTCTAGCCTCGGGTTTGTCCAAGTACCGCCAGGACGCGCCAATAAATAAAGTGGTGAGCTTGTGTTTTTCTTTGTTTTGTACCAATATATGAATGATGCAAGCATGTTCTTTTTATTGGGCTTCAGTCGTGCATCAGTACATGGATAAAAAGAACGCGTAAGATCAACGCATTTCGACGTTTAAAATGTCTTAGTCATGATCTACGTGTAGATCATGACTAAGACGTTTTAAACGTCGAAACCCCGCACCCCGCCCGTCGAAACCCCGCACCCCGCACTTCCCGTCCCACCTGCGGCCCACGCGCCTTCCGTCTGACCTGGCCGCCCTCTCCTACGCAGTCCACTTCACCAGCTACCACGTCCCGACCGAGTGACATCCAGCTGCGGTGTATGATTTCTACATATGTAAATGCATGTATATGTGTGTGTGTATGTATGCTGTATATACTGGATGTGTGTCTATATATATGCTGTGTATGGTGTATATATGCTGTATATCTGTGCGTATGTGTTGTATATACTGGATGTGTGTGTGTATATGCTGTATATCTGTGTATATACTGGATGCGTATGTATATATGCTGTATATCTGTGTGTATCCTGTATATACTGGATGCATGTGTATATATGATGTATAGCTGTGCGTATGTGTTTTGGTATTTTAAATTTCAGTTTTTTAATGTCGCTACTTAAGTTCACTGTTAAGGGGCCCACTGAGGCTCTATCGCCCAGGGGCCCACTGAAACCTGGAGCCGGCCCTGCTCTTCTGGCTTCAGAAGTTGAGTTGATTTCACAACCAGGAAGTTCCCACCCAGTTCAGGAATAGCTGAATCTGAATCTAATGTTATATATACCAGATATATCTCAGGCTACGAAGAGGCCAGAAGCATTATACAGGTATCGTTGGCATTGTTATCAAAGTCTCTTCCCAGCTGTGCTAAAACTATTTTTTGTCAGTAACTTTATCATTACATTTTAAAGCAGGAACAACAGACACATGGGAACTGTATAACTGTAATGATATGACTATAACTCATACTCATAACTTCTTACTATATTGCATAGAAAGCAGTTTAGGCAGCTGGACAATCCCATTAATAAAGGTTGCTTTTTTGATGGTCTATTAGTAAAGTACTGGGTCACTACTTGGGTTTTAAGCCCTTTTAGGAACTTATTGGGGCACATTTACTTACCCGGTCTAGTCGCGATCCAGCGGCGCGTTCTCCGACGCTGATTCGAGTTCTGCCAGGATTCACCAAGGTCGTGCGGCCGATATCCACTAGGTGTCGCTGCTGCGCTGAAGTCCGCCGAAATTCACCTCCGTCGTCCAGGTGTATTTGAATGCTATTTTTGCGACACACATTTTTTTAAAATTCCGTGTTTTTTCCGAAGCCGTCGGATTTTTCCCGACAGCCACGCCCCCGAATTCTGTTGCATGAAAGCCGGCGCTGATGCGCCAAAATACCGGGGCAATTTGGCGCAAATCAGAAAAATTCGGGAAACCCGGCGGAAAAACGCGATTCGGACCCTTAGAAAATGTGACCCATTGTGTTAGGAATCAATACTCTTCTCTGACAATTTATTCTCCTCTTAAGTCAAGGTGAATCTGTAGGTAGATTAAATGACAAAAAGAATTTTATCGCAGGAAGCTAAATAGAAGACATTCCAATAAACAATTTATCCACAGATTTAGTACACACATGTTCCAAGTTGATATACAGTAAAACACCAAGAGACATACTTAAAGGCAAACTGTTTATAGTGTGCTGCAATTTTACCGGGGATGATAGTTTGGTCACACATGGCTGTGCTAATCATCGTCCCCTGACAAGCCTTCATCCCTCTGGGCCTCTTGACTAATTGCTTCCATTATGTGTTGAGAGTCTTATGGGAGAAACAAGAATAATCCCTTGGCTAAAACAAAAGTGCTAAATGGAAAATCTCAGAATACTTTTTCGAAAGGATACAGTTCTTTTCACCCAATAATAAAGGATTACATTAGTACAGAATATCGTTCATGCTGTTTGATACTGGCTGTGAATAGAGAAACGAATCGCTTCGCTTTCTTTTCTGTAAATGAAGTTTATTTTTAAATATGTAATTCTGAAATCACAGTGTTATGACATTGTTGGCATCTTTAAGAATACATTATCAATTTCTAAAATGTGTGTAAATGTATTACATGCAGGCAGAATTTTAGTATATTGAAAAATGCTTTAGTTTTTGAACTGTATATCATCAAGTATTGATGCCAACACATAGAAACTTGGGTAGGTGGGGTTGGTTAGAACAAACTTTTTTTCCTTAACATCCCCTGTATATGGTCTGCATTATAACAACCTTAAATTTCTAGGGAAACCTGACACCATAAATTATCTTTCTTTTTTTCAACTTACATTTTATTAATTTTTATACTTAAAAAAATATTATTATTATTAAAATATTAATTAAAACAACTATAATATTAAATTACCTACCCCTAAATCTATCCCCTAAAGACCTGAAATGCAAACAACAAAACACCTATTCATTCTGTATGCACACCACTTACTCTTTCCATCCCTTGAAATACTCTTGGAACAACTGACACCAAAGATGTACTTGTTTAAGGGAATACTCCACCGAATCACAGGCCCGCATTGTTCCTGGAGCGCTTGTGGACTTTACTTTGTATGAGGTGAAATTAGAGATATCAGAGGCTTGCTTTGTGATACTATAAGTTACTATTATTATTTAACATATGCACTTAAAAATTTTAAGGGACTATAGTTTACCCCGTAAAATTACTAGAACTCTCAGGGTATGAAATGTCCTTACTAGAATTATCTCTTTTATGTGAAATTCTGGCAATTTACCTATGTTTTCTTCTTTTGCCTGAGATGAGTCACTTTTAGAGGCTGGAAGAGGAGCCTCACCTTAGAAGCCCCTTTCCTCATTGTATAGTACTGAGAGACATGTTTTTAGTGTCATATTAAGGATTAGAATCATACCGACATACAGGCATACAAGTTAAAATTGTGCAACATCCCCCACCGGGGCCTAGACTTTTCTTGGGGCCTGGAGACAGCCGGGGCCCAGGATACCGGAGTGGCTGGCGGTTGCGTCCTAGGCACGCTAGTATCACGGTGATTGGTATGGGGACCGGAGGGCTGTCCTACAGCCTGGCAGGTCTCCAGCAGGCAAGAAATTATATGGAGGGAGAGGCTGTGGTACTGGTTATCCCTGGGGCAGCCTTTAGAGTCTGTAGTATGTGTCCCTGGTAGGTAGATGGGGTGCCCTTGGTGGTGATACAGCTGTAGCAGGGACCAGACGTAGGCAATGTTGTGCATAAAGTAACTTTATTATTTTATTCGAACCAACGGTAACAGCACGCCAAACGATTCTGTACAAGTGCAGGTTACTAGAGGGATCTTGGAGAAGGAACCTCAGGAGTTGTGTCACCAGCCTGGATGCAAGGGCAGGCTGGGATGTAGCTGTGTCCAATCCTGGAAGCTGCAGCTTTGTCCTGTTTGTCCTGTGTCACTCTATGTGAAGTTGCCGAGGCCTAGGAGGCCTATGAGCAGAGCATGTGCTATCAGAGATGATGCTCCTCGGTCAGAAGCTGGGTCCTAAGGGAGTTAACTCCTTCCCATGAAAAAGGGTTTAGTTCCTCCCTAGTCAGGTGGTCTCCTTCTCCAATCACACTCCAGTTACAATAGTGGAACATCATTGGATGATAACATTAACATGCTTAACCCTTGCCTATCCAGGCAGAATCTACCGCTACACAATTACCTGATTATATGTGTAGTGTCCTGCAGGGGAGCTGATCAGACTCACTAGCAGGGAGACACACATATAAGGGGCTTGTTCGCAACAACTCCCCTGCCTTGCATTGGCAGGGATGTTGCAATTGGAAATAGTAAGAAATGTTAGCTGCAGATAAAGTCCATTATCTCTGCTCTTCTCTCTGGTTCTTTAATTCACAGAACACAAACTACTATAAGCAAATTCCTATGTTTTCCAATGGCATGTTTCTAGGTACTATAAAACGGAAGATAGGGGTGAAGTGACAAAACCTCTGACTCATTTCAGGAAGGATATGACTCTTCTCTGCTCATTTTCACATGACTTTGGAGGAGATTTTTGATGGGTAAATGGGCAAAATTTCACGTAAAAGAGGGAATTCCAAAAAGGAAATTTCATCCCCTGGATGCAAGGGCAGGCTGGGATGTAGCTGTGTCCAATCCTGGAAGCTGCAGCTTTGTCCTGTTTGTCCTGTGTCACTCTATGTGAAGTTGCCGAGGCCTAGGAGGCCTATGAGCAGAGCATGTGCTATCAGAGATGATGCTCCTCGGTCAGAAGCTGGGTCCTAAGGGAGTTAACTCCTTCCCATGAAAAAGGGTTTAGTTCCTCCCTAGTCAGGTGGTCTCCTTCTCCAATCACACTCCAGTTACAATAGTGGAACATCATTGGATGATAACATTAACATGCTTAACCCTTGCCTATCCAGGCAGAATCTACCGCTACACAATTACCTGATTATATGTGTAGTGTCCTGCAGGGGAGCTGATCAGACTCACTAGCAGGGAGACACACATATAAGGGGCTTGTTCGCAACAACTCCCCTGCCTTGCATTGGCAGGGATGTTGCAATTGGAAATAGTAAGAAATGTTAGCTGCAGATAAAGTCCATTATCTCTGCTCTTCTCTCTGGTTCTTTAATTCACAGAACACAAACTACTATAAGCAAATTCCTATGTTTTCCAATGGCATGTTTCTAGGTACTATAAAACGGAAGATAGGGGTGAAGTGACAAAACCTCTGACTCATTTCAGGAAGGATATGACTCTTCTCTGCTCATTTTCACATGACTTTGGAGGAGATTTTTGATGGGTAAATGGGCAAAATTTCACGTAAAAGAGGGAATTCCAAAAAGGAAATTTCATCCCCTACCTGAGAGGTCTGGTAGTTTTATGATGTAAAATCTGCTGACAGATTCCCTTTAAGTTTGGAGTATTTGGATTCCCACCATTCTCCATAGACATCTATTCCTGGTACTGCTACATATAATCTCCTATCATGGTTTTACAATAAACCAGGTCTTTTGAATTTTCTATATGGATATTGTCCCAAAGAGTTTCACCTTTCTCTAAACATTGTCCTTCTGGTTAAATTACTTTATTCCAAATTCTTTTCTGTATTTACATTAGTCAGGAAACAGGTATTTGACAGAGAGTAAAGACTATGAATAGTATATTTTCCACAGTTGGGTCCAGAAAACTTGTACATTACAAAGACATCCCATTGATTTGAATGGAAAATATAACATGCTTTCTTTTATCTGAGTTCAGGCTTCAGGGAAATTGAAGAGTTGCTGCCAGATTCCCATATAGATACTGTCACTTGAGGTCCCAGAAGTGGGATAACATGCAATCAGTCTGTTGCCACAGGACTTTTACATAAAAAAGTGAATACTTTTTCAATGTTTTTTTTAAGTAATTTTTGAAAAGAGGAATGCATCATTTCCATACAGATGGTTTAGTAAAATGTACTCGAGAAGAATCAATCAATTAGTCAGTTGATTGATTTACAGAAAGTGCATTGTCTGACTATAATGCTTTGTGCGGACTGTCTGAGGGCACACCCCCTAATTTGTGTTGCATGGAAGCCAGCGCAGCTGCGCCACAAAAGGGTCGAGTGCGCTACAGTCCCAGCACACACACTTGCAGTCCAACGAAAGTGCAGTGCACAACCCTTAGTAAATGAGCCCCATTGTGTTTACAAAACTCATGAGTTAGCACAATGGAGGGATTTATAAATACAGAGAGACAAACCTAGGTAAGCTCCAGCGAGGATCCAAAAAATGTAGGAAGTCAAGAAAAATGTAAGAAAATCAAAAAAATATGAAAACTATCTTTTAATTCAAAAGGTTAAAAACCATGTGCACATGGGAAAGAAAAAAGCCATGACGCGTTTCGGAAGTCAATCCTTAGTCATACTGGCGTATGTGCATGTGAGAACTCGAGGCATTTAAAGTCTAAGGGGAAACACCCGGTATAGACAAGAAAAAGGAAATGACGTAATGGAGACACAAAAGAAAAAAAAGGAAAACCCGATATGGAAGGAAAATGTTTACAAAAGTAACAAATTGTTAATAGTGAGAAAAACAAAAAGATCAAATAGATCTTGGGTATGTGGTAGATGTAAACTTAATAAAAATACATGAGGTCGGATCGTAGGTTTAAACCATGTGGATGGCTGGTGTTTAAGGTAAGTATCCAAAAAGCCTCTCTAGTGAGTAGGATTTTGCGCCAGTCTCCTCCTCTTTTGGGTGGTGAAACTTTTTCGATAACCATTGCCGACATATGTGTGAAAGAGCCAGAATGAACAGTTTTGAAATGTTTTGCTACATTGGACATGTTTCGTGAACATGAACATTTCAAAACTGTTCACATGCACATACGCCAGTATGACTAAGGATTGACTTCCGAAACGCGTCATGGCTTTTTTCTTTCCCATGTGCACATGGTTTTTAACCTTTTGAATTAAAAGTTAGTTTTTATGCTCATATTTTTTTGATTTTCTTACATTTTTCTTGACTTCCTACATTTTTTGGATCCTCACTGGAGCTTACCTACGTTTGTCTCTCTATATTGTCTCGGAACGGCCCGACTTCTCTGCTCCGTGCGCCTGATCCCTATATGGCCTCCTCCATGTCGGTGAGCTGAAAAAAGACTTTATTCTCTTCTATTTATAAATACACTTGTGCTACAATTCTGATGCGTTTTGTAAACGCAAAGTTGCCAGCAATATCATAAGGCAAATCTCCTCTTCTTAGTGTCACGGGTGTTCCTGCGACCCGAGATATGGGATGTGGGATATGCTCATCTGTGCCCCTCTCTGCCCGCTAGAGCTGCTTTTACCTGTCGCCGCTCCTGTCTCCGGTCCGTTGGCCATGCATGTACGTACCCTGCTCGTAGGGTGTGCGCACTGGCTTTAGAAGAATTAAAGGGCCAGCCCATCATTATTTATCGCTGACCATTTCCCAGAATGCTATTTAAAACCAGCCTCTCCCTGCACACCCTGATGGATCTTCGTTCAGTGGGTCCACTGCCCCTGGAGCCTGACACTTAGCTGTTGTGATGCGTTTGAAAACGCAACGTGTGAACGCACCCTAAGGGCTTCAGTTCATCCACAATCGAGGGGGCTCCTTCCTTTAGGACAGTGATGGCGAACCTTTTAGAGACCGGGTGCCCAAACTACAACCAAAACAAACTTGTTATTGCAAAGTGCCAGCACGACAATTTAAGTAGTAATTTATTGCTACGTGTTCTACCACAACTTTCAACCATATTGGCTTCTTGAGGACAACAAAACACTTGAAAGAAGAAGGGTCCCCTGTACAAGAAGAAATGTGAGGCCTAAAGCAGCTCTAAAGATAATCTCCATTTTCCACATGTTCTACCTCTAGTCTCCTGGTACTGCAGGATGATTCTTTGAGTTCTATGTCGACTGCTATGTTGACGGCTTGGGTGCCCAAAAAGAGGACTCTGAGTGCCACCTCTGGCACCTGTGCCATAGGTTCTCCAACACTCATTTAGGATACCTGCAAATTGTATATTTGAAAACATGTAGTAGCTACATAGAGGTTACTCACAGAACATGCAGAGGGATATACATGTAGAGAATATACAAAGAAGGAATATTCTGAATTCTTCCATAGTGTATTCAACATATGAAAAGCAAGTTTCTCCAGTGTAAATCTATTACTTTCTGGTTACATCTTTAGTTACTACTTTACCAATCCTGTCTGTTATACAGATTTTTCTGGAATCGAGGATAATATTTTCTAAGGAAGCCATTCAATCAATGTTTATCAATCAAAATATATTTTTCCATCTGAAAATATTTCTGTATCAAACAGAATAAACTTTGTTCATTTATGAATTGAGGCTGTAAGGCCATTTTTTTTCTCTGAATCTTCAGAAAAATTGTCATTGTTTGAAATATATGCAAAAAATATTCACACGCTATACAAGATGGCAATGGCCATACGTGTTTGTTCATGCACCTTTACGGGAGGATAATAGAGAGGAACTTGCTATTTGAGAATATCAACCTCTTCTTTTCACTGCTGACTCCATTCACTTCTGTAGACCATTGTATATGCAGTGAAAAGAGGTCAAGAACACTTACAATGGCGACCAGTGGGAGTATTTCTTATGTAACTGCAGCAGATGGGATCTTTTTTACCAAGATATTCCTTTTCTTTTGCTTTATTTGGAAGTAAAATATGCAGACTTACAGTAACAAACATTGTTTATGTAGTAAAGTGCATATTCAACAAAAAAATTACTTAATCCAATATACTAAAGTATCTTTTAAGCATAATCTGTGCAATACATCCTGTATTTTTTAATGACAAACAGATATATATATATATATATATATATATATATATATACATATATTTATATTTAAATGCCTCCAAAATGTAATATAGAAAATGAAAAATAAAAAATAAATAAGTGAAAAAAATTATAGCATTAGGATCCTAAATCCTGAATTATCCCTGGTCTTAACGGGTGTTCCACGCTGCTCATCATTTTTGTCTTAAAGGTTAACCCCTTTTAGTTCTTGCTTCCTACGTTCTCGCATATCATAGACCATACATACAGTCCTATATTCCTAAATGTAACCCTATAAGTATTTCAGATATCAGCTCATTAGGGGCTAGTGTTTAGCTTGTATAATTTATTTCTTTAAAAAACAGCAATGGAGGCTTGGTACAAGCGTGCCTCCAGCATTGTGCTTAGCCGTGGCACGCTTACTACTAGCCCTATTTATGGTGTGTAAGTGCACACCCTTGATAACACAACCCCGATATACACCAATCCATACCAACAACATCAATCATGACGTTTGGTGGGTGTCTCTGTACTGACCACTTCGGTCCGGGATCTACCTACATCACCACTAAGTTTGCTACCTAGCCATGTTCTCATAGAAGATCCCTTAGGTGCCTTCCTCTTATATATGTGATTGCTTTTGTTTCTGGCATTAATTTTGCCACCTCTTTGTCTTTTCCATAGAACCCTTACTTCTCATAAAGCTTTGTCTTCTCTCATGAAGGAAATTAACAGCAAATCAAGTGAGATTTGAACCAATAAAATTCACTGAGCTCTGCATAGTCTATACATTCAGGATCTATGTAGTAACTAGCTTGGCAGCTTTAATCGCATTGTGGATCAAGGAGAATGGAATAAGTAGTAGAAACCAGCAGGGAAATTGTTAAATGAAATGCAGTATGTGCTGTATGAGCACTTAGGTTTAACTGCTTCCTGTTGTTAATATAGCATCCATAGAGCATAGCATAGACTGGAAGAGTCTATAAAACAACGTGAAGTAAGACAATAAAAGACAATAAAAATGTATACAGTATCACAAGGGAGATTGATGGGGAAGAGTCTTTGCCACCCTGATAGTTTCCAGAAAACTCAGTAACCATCCAGTTTCTCATGTAAACATTATACAGTTTCACAAAGATCAACTGGGATTACAGGCTTCTACTTTGGTGGGTTTAACTGAAAAAGAGATTGCGAAGAAACGGTTGGATACATCCTCAATGGGAAACAATGGGACAGCAGACAGAGGTGGAACTTAATTTTTATTGTTTTAACTGGCTGTTAAGAGAGGGGACTATGCCATGTTAGGAGGGAGAGGCTGTGCTATATTTAGAGGGATGGTGTGCTACCTTAAGTTTTGGGGAGGTTGTTACATTAAGGGGGGTGCTTTTGTCTTTTTCCAACCTTATATACTGTAATATGATTAAGTGGGGTGCTGGGCTGCATAAAGCGGAGATGCTGCACTACATTAAGATACGGCATTGTGCTACATTTGGTGGGGGTGCTGTGCTGAATTTTTTTAGGGATGTTATGCTAACTATGGCGGTGCATGAATTAAATATGAATTTATGTGGTGGGTCTCAATTTTACCTTTCTGCCTAGGGCACCAAAATGCTTTGTGCTGCCCCAAACTGCTGAGGTATTTGTCATATGCCGGCGCTCATGCAATGATGATAGCTTTGCCTATCCTCCAAAGCAGTAGGAAGCCTCTTGATGTACCCAGTGGAGCTCATTTACTAGAGGTCAAGCATGCACTGTGCATTATACTTGGACGATGCACTTTCTGTGAAAACCGATAATTCTTTAGTAAAATTGCCCCTGTGTCTGGCTGAACAGCACCTTTTTTCTACTCCAGAAATAGGCACGACCAGTGACTTCTCACAAAAACGCCCCGCACCGGCCCACTCCCTCTCCGACTATGCCTCCTTTCTCACACCTCCACACAAGTGCTATTGATACGTTAGCAATTGTGATTACCTCAGGGCTTCTACACCACTTTATTGGCCTAGAAGTTCTGATAAATACCCCCCTTAGACTGGTGGTCCAACTGTGCAGTCAAGAGGTTAAAGCCAGTAATTCAGGTGTTTTAACCACAAGAAGTCAATACAATTCTGTTTGATATAATGTATTCACACTTGTGAAATATATTTTCAAGATGTATAGAGTCAGATATTTGCCCTGACCACTTTTATGAACTCTTCTACAATACTTTTTGATACCTACATTAATATTTAATGAAAATATGTTTTTCTTCAGGAAATATAGCAAATCACTAAATTCAAGCATCGTGTAGCTTGATCTTCTCTTTTCAACAGAAGCACAAAGCTTCTCTTCTGCTGTTTAGTTGTGGCATAAAATGGATAAAATTGTAGCCAATTGCAAGATTCATGAGATCATATTCAGACATGGCACAAATTCAATCTATAAGTGTATATCAAATGTTTATTTTTGCTGGACTTGATGTTACTTGGAGTGGTCTGCACCCATTTTTTAATATGATTTAGAAATGTAGGTTTGTTAAATTACGTTTACTAATATTCATTTGTGGGGGATTTTTGCCCTTAACCCCTTTCTATGCAGGCCTGAAAAGACTTTAATGACTAGGCATTTTTACCTAATTTTCATAACTATTGGTCTAAGGGCAATAACATTTTTGTGCTATACCTTAAAACTTTTTGTGGAATTTTTTGTCGTGACACATAGGGCTAGTTAAGAACTAAAAAATGTTAACGTTATGTTAATGGAGAAAAAAATATGTATTTTGTATTTTTTAAAATTTTTAAATTACCGTATATACTCGAGTATAAGCCTAGTTTTTCAGCACAAAAAAATTGTGCTGAAAACCCAAACTTGGCTTATACTCGAGTAAATATATATACATATCAAAATTCACCTTTCTAGCTTCTCTTGCTGCTGGCTATATACTGGGGAAGGGAGCTGTCTATATACTGGGGCATGGGGCTGGCTATATACTGGGGGATATGGGCTGGCAGGCTATAAACTGGGAGCAGGGGCTGACTATATACCATTGGGTAGGGTCTGGCAGGCTATATACTAGGGAGGCTGTGACCAATGCATTTCCAACCCTCGGCTTATACTCGAGTCAATGGGTTTTCCCAGGTTTTTGTGGTAAAATTAGGGGCCTCGGCTTATACTTGGGTCGGCTTATACTCGAGTATATACGTAACTCAAAATGACCATTATAACTTAATTCCCTAGTGCAGTGATGGCAAACCTTTTAGAGACCGAGTGCCCAAACTTCAACAAAGACCCACTTATTTATCGCAAAGTGCCAACACAGAAATTTGATTTATGTGATTTATACTCCCTTCTCTGTCACAGTCCTGGGCTGTCTGGGACTGTAGGAAGATACCTGGATTCATCTCTGCTGATGGCCTGAGTGCCCACTGAAAGGGCTCTGAGTGCCACCTCTGGCACCAGTGCCATAGGTTAGCCATCACTGCCTTAGTGTATGACTTTGGTGATGTGTTTTAGTGTAGAGAGGGAATTTTTTTAAATTGGGAAATATTCATGTTTATTTCTAAATATTCATTAATATTTTCTTTGTGTGTGTGTTTTTTTTTACTTTATATTTCCACGATCAGTTCCCTTGGTGGACATTTTCATAGTTTTTTTGTTTTTTTAATTTTCTCACAAGTTTTCCATTGTAACTGGGGCATCTATAAGGGGGAAAATGTCCCTCTGCTTAACCTGATAATCAACCCCGGGGTCTCGGGCTGTGTCTGATAGCTGTAGACCCAGTCCTGCTCCTGTGATCAGCACAGGAGCAGGAGAAACTGCAGTGATGCCAAATGACTTCATCGAAGACTCGGGACCTATGGCGAGTTGTCTTCATCTGTCTGTCAAGGAATATTAGGCATTATATATTTGGATTGGGGGGCTTTAAAAATAAAAAGTAATTTATACTTACCTCTCTCCACAATCCCTGTAGCTCCTGTTTGTATTTAGAGGCTGGCCCGCCTACAGCCGTACTCCTGCTACTGCACTGAGACTCACTCAATGGCCGAAGCACAGCTATAAACCTTTATTACCCCCGACATTTGGCTATGGACAGAAGCTGTAGATGTGCCGGCCTATGTATAAGAACACAAGTCGGCATTTATGGACAAAGCCACTGGAGAAAAAAAGCAGGTAGAGAGGTAAGTATAATTTCTTTTTTGCCATATATAAAATAATTAAGTTTCCAGGACAACCCTTTTAAGGTTGTCTGAGACCAGATTGTTCACCTGAATCTTGTGGTTCCATAACTTCCGACCAAGCACACTGGTGGTTTTACAGCTCAACCCCATTCTCTTCAGTGAGACTTTGCCATACAAAGGTCACGTGACA
Source organism: Engystomops pustulosus (assembly GCF_040894005.1). Classification (NCBI taxonomy): domain Eukaryota; kingdom Metazoa; phylum Chordata; class Amphibia; order Anura; family Leptodactylidae; genus Engystomops; species Engystomops pustulosus. Next base: position 175,841,105 of record NC_092415.1, on the reverse strand, counting down.
GATAAAATGACCTGTGAAGCAGGAGTGGGCCTCTTACATTGACCTTACAGGTTTCAGCCTCCTTATATACTGTATAAATATGCCCCATTCACTCTCAGCAGAGATGCTGTGATCGGAATAAATTCACAATGTATTGTAAGAAGTTGTCTAACTTTGATTATCCTTTTCACCGATGCTAAGAAACAAGACCGACACCATCTGCATTTTGCAGGCTTACAAAATTTGATCTTTTTACTATGTATAAAATGCAGACTGAAGAATTCATTCAAATGAAATAATTAGAATAAAACGCATAAAATTGCAGGCTGCCAAAATACCATTGATAGCAGTTATCATCTAATTACTATGGAGCAGAAAGAGAACAGCAGAAAATACCTCCCTCCAATTGTACCATTAAATTAAAAGTGTTTATTTGTAACTACAACCTTACAAAAATATTACCTTCAACGAAGCCATGATATGCTGCTATACCTCCTAATGAAAAGAGCAGCATGACTTGGAAAAAAAATTGATTTATGGGATCTTGTCAGTCTCGCAGAAGCCACCTAGTAAATGCAATCATTTGCAGGTCTTATTATATACGAGATGCATACCAATTCCCAGCATTCTCATGGAGAACCTCAGAGAGGGGTTACTGTAGGCATGAACAAAACAAGAAGCAGGAATAAATGTCTTTATGCAAATTGGCAGAACAGGTGAAGAATGGTTCTGCAGAAAAGAAATGACGTTAAAACAAAAAAATGACACTAAATAACATTTTTTCAGAACTATGTAGTGTAACGTGAAGCAAATGTCTGAAGGGTAAATGAATGAGAGAATAGAAGATAAAGTTACTTTTCCCAAAAATAAATACTTTATATCAAGCAATATTCATACCACAGTAAAAGCAATATTCATAATTTAGAAAGGTCCTCTAAACCAGTGTTCCCCAAACACCATTCGCCGCCCAAGACTGGGGCATGGAACACCTGGTAAACAAAAAAACATACTCGCCTAATAATGCACTGCTCTAGTGACGGGGATCGTCATAATGTCACAAAACAACCATACATTAATGCGGAAGAGAAGTGAAGGAAGAGAAGACTGCTGCAGGGGAATGAGTAAGGTGAGTATTTTCAATTTTTTTTTACAGAGTTTGGCTGGGAAAGGGGACATTGGAAGCAGATGGTGGGGGAAGCTGTAGGAAAGGGGACATGGGAGGAAGGCATGATGCAGTAAAGAAGACATGGGAGAGGGCATGCTACAGGAAAGAGGGACTTTGGAGGGGGGCATTCAATAGGAAAGGGGACAATATAAATGGGGGGTTGCTTCTTCAGGAAATGGGACAACATAAGCTAGGCACATAGGGAGTTATGATGGGGCAAACAAATAAACATTTTTGGATATGAAACTTTGACACCAGACTGCATCACCCCATCCACCAGTCCCTGGAGAAAATTTATGTTTACAGCTGGTCCCTGGGCAAAAAGGCTGTGGACCACTGCTCTAACTCACACATGTCAACAACCAGCCCACCACTTGTGGTCCATGAGATCTGCAGCATGAAAATTCTGCACAGCTATACTCTATACAATTCTGTCACAGCAGCCATTGCTGGATTCTCATTGGATCTTCTACTCCAGGCCCTGCAATTGCTCACATGAAGCCAATGGTGGGGAGGTTGGTTAGGCGTAAGGCATTGGGCAAGTGGAGGACAAAGGACATTTGTCATAGAAGTAGTTTTATTTGACAGAGGTGTTAAGACATCTGGTGATACACTTGAATAAAAACTAGAACATTGCACTACAAAATGTGTCACATATTGTCCAAATTATAGTAGCATAAAGTACCAATAGTACCAAAAAAGTGTAAAAAAGAAATAACAGCATCAAACCTGCACTGCCATAAATTGTGTGTAATAAAGGCCATTAATAGTTACAGTCTCTCAACCTGATGTTATCTTGTACATTTTTTATTGCATACCTGTCCTTGGCCTTTCTCCAAAATAAACCTTCTGTCTGCCACCTGTGTTTGACCCAGACTGTGATCAGTACTCCTGCTTGCTGTTTTAGGGATTGAAGTGCATCTCTGATTTTACGTTACTCCATAATGTGTTTTACCTTGTGAATCTATATTTATCCAGTAATATTCAGTTCTGACTCCTGTTAGTTGTGTGGTTACCCTTTGTCTGTCTGCTTGAAGGGAACTTGTCATCAGGAGCCCTTTTTTGGCTTCCCCATGTCCCCATAGAGAATAATGTGTACATTGGCAGAGAGTATTTACAGTAAAACTGGCTTTTTTCGAAAAAAGATAAGTTAGATGAATGTGATCCATAGAAAAATAGTTTAATTGTATCATATTTAAAAACATAGCATGGCATAACATGGCATCATAGGACAAAAGAACTGATACATTTAGAATCGGGCAGGATTCTTAATCATATGGAATATTTATCATACCCCGGCACCCGCTGCTTTTTCGCAGCGCAATACATCAAGAGGCTCCTGCCTGGCATAGAAATAAACACAGCCGGCATCTTATCAGACTTATTGAATGCGCAGGCAGGTCACAGTGACGACCCGTGCCAGCCCACTCCCAGCTGGCCGCTCCCCCCCACCTTCACGCAAGTGCTATCAATAAGCAAGTTGCCATGGGAAACCGTATAGAACAGCTAGAGACAACGTGAGGATTGTTGAGAGGGGCTGTAGGGCCTACAGTGATCCCATGCATCAAGTCGGCCAATTACAAACAAGCTGTAGTACATCATTTGAAAGTACTTAGTGTGATGCATGGGGACCTTCAGTGATGTCACCAGTATGTGACTCATCACATGCTTCAGATCAGCCAATTACAAACATGCTGTCCTCTTCTGGCTTTAGAGGGGTCTGCTGATCTCACAACCAGAAAGTGCCCACCAGTGATGGGCTTCCGGCTCTTCTTAGTGAGCTGGCTCATTAGGCTCTGCTCAGTAGGAAGAGCCAGCTCTTAAGGCTCCTGAATGGCTCCCTATTAAATATATAATAGGGAGCCGCAGGCCAATCAGTCACCCCACACCACTTTTAACTGTACTAAAACTATTTTTTGTCAGTAACTTTACAGTTATGCTTTAACACAATCAGGGTTGTGATTTAACATGTGCTTAACTAAAAAATTATATGGCATCACTTTCTAAAAGAAATATGATTTTCGGGGCCATATGCCTTAAGTCAGGAGAAATTCTGCTATTGACTTGTATATTAAGGGCTTGTCCAACACAGCACAATATTAACTATTTATACCATTAAAGGAGATACATTTCTGATCACTGGGGGCCTCACCACTGGTTCAAGCCCTTAAATTGAATGGAGGTCAAGAGCTGTGTAGTCTCCACATTTGGTTTCCTCTGATTGCCCTCCTAGAGACTATTGCAGAGCAGGAGGTAGAGAGAACTTTGAAGGCTGATTGCTGCATAGTTCTCTCCATGAGATAACAAAGCCTAGTGGTTTTACTGGGGATCCTGCCTCATTTAGGTAGAAGAGTTCCCACTGCACATTTGCACATTTAACCTACCCCAGAAATCTGGAAATTGTGTTTTACCTTGCTCATATATGTATGGTATCAATCTGCCGATATTCTCACATCAGTCTATAGAAGGATGTAAAACGGATGCCAAGAATTCTCATAATGGAATATTTTCTTTTGTGTTTGGTCACGAGAGACCTTCAGAACCTGGCAATTTTTGTTTGACTTTTTAACAATTTATTTGATACAACTTAAGAAAAAGCTATAAGAATTGTGCGAAATGCAATGGGCTGACAATAAATAGCCTAACATTTTTCTTTTGTAAAAGAGAGGAGATGTCAGAATCAGGAATTCGGTTATTGGGGAAAGGTTGCCATTATCATCTGAAAGCAGATTGTTAACAGTGGAAGTGAAGGGAAAATGTGAGGTGTGAGATACCTGCATTCCCTTCTATTAAATCTTTTGTTAGAATGCATTTTCAGTGGAAAACATTGTACACCCCATGTCCTAACGTTTCATTTAAGACAGAATTGCATTAATGTGAAGCTCAGTACAATTTTACAGATTAAAAGCCTATGTGATGCTCAGTATGTTTTTAAATAGTATTTTGTTGCATTGGCTACAAATAGGTTGATTGAGATTTTTGACCATTTTTTCTGAAATAGCGCCACCCTTGTCCACACTTGCGCATCTGCTACTTATACAGAACTTGTGCACATTACCATCTTTGCACATAAAAGAAGTATCATGCAAATCTATTTTATAAAAACTGCCTGGAACCACCAGAAGATCATTTGAATTACAAGGTAATTTAAAGGAAATCAGAAATCTACCACCAGGATTAAGGATTGTAAACCAAGCACACTGACATACTGGTGTGTGCTCCCTATGGCAGGATCTGATGTACCTACCACTTCAAAATAATCATTTTGACCTAAACATACCTTTACCTTGGGGTATGTAAGCTGATGCTGGAGCTGGTTTTGTGAAGGCAGATAAATGCGCAGGTTCGCCAAAAAAAATCTATTTTTTCACTAATCAAATGACCCCATTCGGCACACCAGGAGTCTCGGCGCTTGGTCATGATCATGATAATGGACGCGCTTTGCGTGTGTGAAACTGCTCCCCCCACCATCTGATTAAGGACCCGTCGTCTCAACAGAAATGGGACAAAAACTTAAAACCTGGATAAGGTCTCAACTCCACACAATAAAAGAGGAACAGAAACATCTACCTGTAGCAAAGCACTTTTGCTGTCCTGGCCATAATACCCTGGATATGTAGGTTGTAGTATTAAAGAGCAATTTCCGGTCACAAACAAATTTGGAAATACAAGTTTATTACCCTCTTTGACACCACCCACACAGGACTCAATCTATCTTAGGAATTAACCATGACGCTGCCCAAGTCATCTAATTAAGGACCTATTGTCTCAATTTTGTTATTGCTATTGTAGTTGTTTACATTTTGTTTGCATTTGTTCTCTGTCCATGGTGTATAAGATCTGTGTCACTTCAGAAGGACTCTCATACTATGCCTGATGAAGGGACCATAGAGGTCCCAAAATCTTCCTTGTAACATCTTATATTTCAGTTAGCCATTAAAGGAAACCTACCACTTGTAGTGGCAGGTTTCTGATGGCAATACCGGGCACCAGCTCAGGGTGAGCTGGTGCCGGAGCTTATTTTAGTTAGTGTTTTAAACCGCGGTATCGCGGTTTAAAACACTTTTTAAACTTTATAGCCGGCGCAGGCAGGTACGCGCTCGGCGCTTACCGTGCACGCGGCTACATAGGAAGTGAATGAGAGCCGCGTGCACGGTAAGCGCCGAGCGCGTACCTGCCTGCGCCGGCTATAACGTTTAAAAAGTGTTTTACACCGCGATACCGCGGTTTAAAACACTAACTAAAATAAGCTCCGGCAGGTAGGTTTCCTTTAAAAGGTATCGCAATCTCAAGAAGGTGACTTTATTAGGCACATTGGGGACAGGTAGTGATTTGTCAAGCTCTGTGCCGCGCTGCGTAATCTGTGTGCGTTACATAAATAAAGGAATAACTATAATGTTTGGGGTCAGATGAAATGACCCACGGTTTTCTCTATATGGTGCTCTATGATTTTTCTGCAGCTACTTAGGGGTGTACTTTGTGTTGCTTTTAAATATATTAAGAACTTGCATGTTTGTACACGGTTATATCAAAAGATATAAAATGGATCTGTAAAATACACATTGTATTGGTATTGTTTGACTGCTTCTATTCCATCATATTATATATTCCACAGATGATAAGGCAAAAGGAATTGTAAAGTAACCAAAAGGGAAAGAAAATCAACAGTATCACTTATCTACAAGCATCCAGGCTGCAGGTCCTTATCATTCACAAGTCTCTGCTGGTCTGACGTTGGTTCATTTTTTACAGAGGCACATTGATCGTGTGTAGAATGCCCCATAGGCTAAACAATTCTTTTTGATTAAGTAAAACAGATCTAAATCCCTTCAAGGTTTTAACTATTGTGATTCACTCTAAAGGATGTAAAAATAATTACCTGCTTATTATTGCAAATTCTTTGCCCATTTGGGAACATTTGCAGTTAGCATGGCATCGAACCAGCCTGCTGCTTCCTCTGCTTTGAGGCATTTCACCATGAGCACAGACGCTCTGATAATAGATATTTCCAGCAACACTTTCTCTGACTACTTTATAAGCAGAAGGAGCTGCGGAGTAGGTTGTACTAAATACCTTGATTTCAGTGAATATTTATCAACCCGAATAAAGCCACATTTATTAAAAGTGGTGCAATCTTCACTAGGTGCACTTTGCCTGTGGAGTGTGCAGGGTGCGCTAGATTCATCAAAAGTGGCGCAGAGTCTAATCCGCACTGCTCAGGAAGGTGTACCTTTTTTTTTTTTTTAATGCACCTTTAATATCGAGCATGTGATGCAATTCTGTCAAGTCACCATAATAAATGTGCCACATGGTCTGACTCTCCACCAAAACGCCCATTTAGGTGGAGAGCAGTTTGCACATTCTTTTCAGTGCAAAGTCACAGAGAAAACTTGTACAAACACTTTAAAGGAAATCTACCATTCACTTTCATGCATTATGAAGCAAACACACCTTGAGAATGCTGTAGCTACACTGATGCAGAAACATATCTTGTTTAGTCTCTGCACTGAGTGGTTTTGCTGAAAAATCTATTATAAAATTGTGATAATTAGGCTCTGTCGCTCCTGTGGCTGCCCCAGCACTTTGCCTTTTACCCTAATTTTGCATTGCACCAGAGAATGATGTAATCACTGTGTTGTCCCTGACAGGCAGAAGTAATTAATCGCTGCACCATCCACCAGCTGCTGTGTATGAGTCATCCTGCCCAGGTTGATTAGTCATTTCAGGACAGTTCAGGCAGCTCTTTTATGTACGACAGCAAGCAGAACCCAGCTTTCTCAAGTTCCTGAATTTTATAATTGTTTTTTCAGCATCAGTGTAGCTACAGAATTCTTAAGGTATGTTTGGTCCACTATGCTTCAAAACAAATGGTAGATTTCCTTTAATAAATGTGGGCCGATAACTGTATATTTCAATATTACCAAGTAGGGCATTCATTTAGCAAGAATATACATTTTAGTCTCTAATTGGGTTTGTAAATTTACAGGAATCACTTTGTATAGAAATAAAGTAAGTGTGGAGATGTATCAGTGCAGCTTTAATCATGTATCTCAGTTTTATTGTAAAGTCTCATAATTGTTGCACTTAGGGATTTGTACCAAATCTGTAACTATTTCTCAGCTCACTCCACATTCTACTTACAAATGACTTCTGATTTATCAGGTGAAATAACCCATGGACATTGTTTTTATAAAGTGTGACTTTTCAAAAAGTTTAAAATTAAGGCATAAATTCACTTTATCCAGGAACTGACTGAAATTCCCAACATTCTCCCCGCAGCTGTGCGCCAAAGATATCTGGTAGGAGGATCGAAGAGGCTCCTGGAGTGTGGAGTAACCGCGCCGTGTACAGTTGACACTCATCTTGAAAGGTGATTAATTCTCTGGCTAGTCATGTGATGCTGTGCTGAAGCCTAATGGGATTGATAGCAAATGATTTAATTAAGTGGTAATTAAGATAAAAGGGGTAAGTTCTGACAAGCCGATGTATCCAATGGGCAGAAATTATTTCTACACCAGGTCCTACAGCATTAGCATGCAAATTTCTAGGAATACCCTGCCCTGGCCTCGCCCCCTTCACATCCCTACACACCCCTTTGGCATGGATTCGTGTAAACGTGGAAATAATAGCAAATGCTGACAGATCACTAGTACTTGTATTTATTCCAGGGCTTCTACGCCAGTTTTCTAGCACAGATCTCTAATAAATAACCCCCAAAGTCTTAAGAAGAGGCAGAACTTAAAAAGTGTGTATAAAATAGGTGCAGAGTGCGATATACAGTCGGGTGTGGGTGGCAGATGCATGGATGGAAAGATGTCCTTTTGCTGGACGTCTTATCTAACAAAACCTGCCAATCATAATCTAAGCAGGCCGCACAACACAACATAGTCCTATAAACATCTTACAAATCAAATGTGATTCCAGAAAAATGTGGACATTTTACATTGATGGATTTTATAGGACAAGTTAAAAGGCACATTCATTTTTGACAATTCATTTGACAATCTCTAAAATAAAAATAAAAGTGTGGTTCCAAAGCCTCCAAATAAAAGCTGAAAATACAGACTTAAAACCTAATAGAAGGTCTGAGCATTTACTTTTATTGAATTTTCTATGAAAACGGTTTCCACACAATATTTTTACTAGTATTTCACACTATTTCTGGTTTCAAAATCTGCCAAATAGAAATGAAAGAAAAAAAAAGAATCTTTTTAATAACTTTACATATGAACAAGATGGAATATCAGAAAGTCTTCATTTATTATTTTTTCGGAATGATAGATTTCCTTTAATTAACCCTGGCTCAGTTCATTAATTTCTATAAAACAAGCCCTTGAGGAACCAGAAAGGCTTTGCTGTATATTCTAAAATTAATAGGATCTGTGCAGTGAATAGGTATTACAGCATGTACCATCATCATTACTCTCACTATACATATGCAATACATGGACGTAGGACCTGGTTCCTATTGTCTCTAAAATGTCCCTCATTTGATCATTCTACTGCACTGTATATTACATGTATACTACGAGACCTAGACAGACAAAACGTTGAGCCCTATTTATACTACAGAGTTTATCTAACTAATTGGCGCTCATTTACTAAGGGTCCACGGACCTCATTTTCGTCGGGTTTCCCGACAATTTCTGTGTTGTGCTACATTTAACAGGGTTTTTTGGCGCACGCGATCGGATTTTGGCGCAATCTCGGCAACTGTCATGGGGCGTGCCCATCGGACAACCCGGCGGATTCGGACTACGCGTCGGATTTAAAATTCAAATTGTGTCGCAAGGCATACACTCACATACACCGGGAAGAAGAAGGTGAACTCCGGTGGACCTCAGCGGGAAACGACAGATGCAGGATCTCGGGCGCACAATGTTGGTGAATCGCGCCGGACTTCATCATCGTTGGACCGTCCGGATCGGGTATTTCGCAGGACCAGGTAAGTAAATTTGCCCCATTATGTCTACTTTTGTAAGGAACAGCAGAAAGACCCTAACAAAAATGTCTTAAAGGGGTTCTCCAGCCATTAAGATTGTCCCTTATAAGCTATATTTTTTTAAGTTTGTTAAATGGTTAATTTGAACCAATTAACAAATCTTAGCCTATCTATTGAAATATAAAAACATTTATATTACCTTCTTTTTTTTAGTTTCTTCATAGGACCCCCAGGTAACAAGCTGTAGTCTTCGCCTGCTCTTGTCGCGCATGCACAATAATTCTCTACGTGCTGCGGGGCCACTCATTCACCTGCATTTCCTGTTGAACGTGACCGATGTCGCACATAGCACAGAGTGCGAGTGCTCTATGTACATCCCTGCCAGCTCCACGTAGCTTATGGAAAACACCATCTTTATTAGCAGAGCTACATTATAGAGAACAAAAAAAATACTTATATAAAAGATACTTATAAAAGATGAGAGAGAGAACAGGGAAGGTTTTAAATCAACTGATTTACATTCAGTTGATTGTCCAAACTATTGAAATAAAAATGTACGCATATGGCTGAAGAACCTCTTTAAAGGACTTTGTTACCAATGTTTACACCACTTAACTAATAGATTGGACTGGCACTTCATAGAAATTCTGCTTCATCAAGGAGGTTCTCAAAACGTACAAAACGTCCTGGGGGACGTATTCTTTGTAGCATTCCCTCTTTAATGTTAAAATTCATTTGTTGCCTTAGATGAGTCAGTTTTAGGGGCTGGGGGAGGAGCATCATTTCAGATGAATTCTGTAGCACCAAGAAACATGGTACCATTGTAAAGCTGAGGACTTCAAAACACATACCCTAGTTGTATATGCTACAAAACCAGAGAAACAGGCGGTTAAAGACATAAAGTCAGGAATTGAATCTTTATATGAAGCTCACATTCCTAATTATGCAAATCAATTACGAGTTTTCTGTGCAAGTGCTTACTATTGGGCCATTGCTCTCACTCCTTTTGTTCCATATGACTATTTTTACTCTGTAATGTTTTATTTTATTTGTAAAGCAGGAGGGAATATGATAGTGCTATAGAAAGAAAGATTATTATTGTTATGATTATTATTCTCCCAGGGCAAAGCTTTTGATTAAATGTCCTAGATTATCCTGACAGGTTCCCTTTAACACATGCACATCGCATACATCACAATTATAGATTATTTAAACTGTGCATATTTATCTATTTTATAAAGACTAATGCATTTTGAAGCAAGATAGGAATAACAATATTGATACGTATTAAAAAATATTACTATTTTTGTACACAGGAAAGAAAACTGTATAACTTGGCTGTTGCACTTATTTTATTATTAATATAATCGTTTATATTAATAAACACTTTTTGTAAATAAATAAACTAGATAATCTGTAAAGAATTGGTGTGGTATCATTGGTTCAGAACTATGTGCAACAACAGCAGCCGGGGCCCAAAATACCGGAGTGGCTGGCTAGTGCGGCCTTGGCACGCTGTGATCACAGTGCTTGTTATGGGGACCGCAGGGCTGTCCTACAGTCTGGCAGGTCTCCAGCAGGTGGTGTGTGCAAATAATATGGAGGGAGAGGGTGCTGCGATGGTTTTTCCCTGGGGCAACCCCTGAAGTGTCTGTAGGATGAATCCTTAGTTTGGGAAGCCCATGGTGGTAAGCAGCCGTATCAGACAGAGGCAAAGTTGTGCAAATCAACTTACTGTTCTTTATTCAACTTTCAACGGTCAAACAGTAGCAGCAGATTCTGTAAGCTGGAAGAGTCATGGAGAGCAGGAGAGCCGGTCCACAGGAAGGTTGTACACAACCTGGTAGCAGCTTCAGGTCGGGATGGTAGAGAGGGAGCCGAGGCGCTATTCGCAACTACCTATGCCTATGCGTTGGCAGGGGCGTTTCATTTGCATAAAGGAAATACTTCTACACACAATTGGGAACACATAAAACATATGGCCATGTGAAACTTTAATTGATCACAACAATAAATGATCGACATCCTGAAGTCCTATCCAAACTGCATAGAAATTCTGCTGCATTGGGAAAGCTCTCAAAAATTATAAAATTACAGGTCAGGGAGCATCTGGGTAATAGTGGTAACTACAATATCATTGTTTTTGTATTATCCTTTACTAAGATGGTTAACAGTGGTAACACTCTAAACTTCAGGAGGGCAAATTTTCTGCAGCTAATGGAGGACCTTAATCGTATAAACTGGGACATTTATTAAAGTGTTTGCACCAGTTTTCTGTCTGACTGTGCACTAGAAAGAACATACAAACTGCGTGCACATGTATTTATAAAGTGCACAAGTTTTGTGTTGCAGCAGCACCGTGTCCGACAAGACAGAAAGAATGTGCACCAAAAGAGGCGTGTTAATACTTAGTCGGAGTTTGCGGCAGAATTCTGTGGCACTACAATTATGGAGCATGAACAAAGTGCACCAAAAAAAAAATGGTGCACACTTCCCGAGCAGTGCAGGGGGTGCCAGATTCATGAAGACCGTGCACCAGTTTTGATAAAATTGATGCCCCCTGCACACTCCACAGGGAACTGTGCATAGTACAGACTGCACTAGTTTTGATAATTAAGGACCTCTGTTCTGAAAAACAAAAGCACGCAGAAAAATGTGACATTTTAAAAAAAATTCTAAAAAGTTCCTGTAAAAAACACATACAATAGGGACAAAAGCAACAGTAAGGCAAGCAATACATGAGAAAGGCAAGGCAATCAAGTTGATCTGACCATGGACTTGGAAAAAAGGACAAGCTTGAAGATTCATGGTTAGGTTAGACCATGAGGTTGTGATAGCCCAATCTAACCTCCTGGAGACCTTTCTAGCATGGCTTGGTGCCTCATCCCAATTTTGTTGTCCAGCCATTTCAGAAAAGAATCCAGGAAAATTTTTAGTGTAGAATTTTTATAGAAGATGAGGTTTTCGGAACATGCTTGAGCTCCTATTATAATTTGGAATTGTATAATAATTTATACACAGTGAACAAGCTTATACATTAGAACTCAGCATATGCATTTATAATACTAGAACTATATCTTATGACAGAATGACAGATAATTCTAAAAATATATATTTATTTTGGACAAAACAAATAATTATACTTTCATTGTAGGGATTACTTTGGAGAAAAAAAAATCAATATTTAACCCCCAGAAATATTCCCAGCTAATTCATCAGCTGTCATACAGGCTCTGCGAAAGTCTGTATTTCTGACTGGTGAAATCTGATGTCAAACAGGTTAGACTTGGGAAAATAAGGCAGATTTATTGTAATGTGAATTCAAATAAAAAAAAAACAAGAAGGAAACCACTTGAAATAATCTATAATGACAAGTATAGGGGGCAAATGGTGTTATTTAGAATCATTTAACACATTGATGAGATCATAAAACCCAATTGTTCTTATAGTGATGTCCATTTCTGAAGAAGAATGTAACCTTCAGGCGCTAAGCCGAATCATATTTCAAATCGCTATTGATTTTCTGCATGAACATAAATATAATCTACTGAGTTATTGGCAGTCGGGGAACTGCTTTATACTCAACGTAAATGATAAACTAAATTGAAAAAAATAGGTTGGGCTGTAAACAATTTGAGGGAATTTCATACTTGTTTTTCACTGTATATAAGGATGGACCAATGTAATTCATTTCAATTATTTCTTGATTTCCAGTTGAGATTATTCCATTTGGAAAATAACGATGAGCTAAATATGTGGGCACGGGATCTTAGGTCTTATTCGTACTACAATTATTTCATTGCTTTTTATTTCAGTTATTGTGAGTAGTGATGCAAACTTCGGGTTTAACCCAAACCTGACGTTTTGATTCATGTAAAGTACCTGAACACTCACCCCACCCCAATAATACCCAGTACCGATTACAGGTGTTGCTCTTTAAAGGTCACCAAATGGATTTAAAAACCAGAGGCATTTTTTCCAAGGATCATTGCCCCCGTGACATCATCCGGGAGCAAAATTCTTAGAGTAAATGGAGGCTGGCACATGCCACCACCTTTTAAGTGGCTGGCAGCATTTAAAGAGTTAACCAATGGGTATTACAGACAGGGGGTGAGACCAAGGGCCATCTAGGGACCTGAACCCACAATGCTCGACACGGACCCAAACCTTGCGCTTCAGGTCTGTTTATCACTCATTCTGAGCCAACACCAGGAGTGGATGAACACAGAACAGATGCAAAAATGTACATTGTACTTTAGCTCTGTGTAGTCTCTACTTTTGGTTTCAGCTCCCAATAAGTTTGGCAAAAACTGATAATGAAAAAAAGTGATAATAAGGCCCCCGGCTATATTCAGATTACTGAGTACATCATTTTCACAGCTCAGTTACATCTGTGGGGTATAGTTTAGGATTCTCATAAATTATAGTCTATAAGTGATTGGTATAAATCGGTTAAAGCTAAGGAATATTTTATGTGTCATCATCATATGAATAAACCGTCAAAATGCATTTTCCAAAATATTAAATGGGTTTCTAATTTTTCCTATTTTCATATATGAAACTGTTAGGGGCAGTGTTGTATGATACTTTTGACACTAAGCAAAATTATTTTTTTTAAATCAGTCACAGGTGACTGACAGGACAATAGCAACACCCCTTTTGTTATAAAAATTGGGAACATACCAGAGTAATAAAACTATAAAAATTTCCCCCATAACATGGAAGATGAGCAAATATCCTCTTGCCATGTTATTTAACCCTGCTCTAGACCTACAGCATCTTTAACCCGTCCTACATATTAACTCTTGTATCTATATTCCCAGAGGTGAACCTAAACTCTCTGCTACGTGAATAGTGCCCACTCTTCCCCATCCAGCAGTCACATATCTGGTTATTTAATTTGGTAAGTGGGTTCTCCATGCAAATGCTGAAATGAGATGTGAAGAGACACTATTTTAAAGTGTCTGGTTCTGTTTTGTAACAGTTAATTGTCCCCCAGATCATCCTGCCCCCGTCTTGCTGCAGTTAGTGCTGCCTGTGGCAAGAGGCTCAACTCGTCTCACGGGTTGTGGACACCTGTACATTCCTTCCATTGAAATAAGACCTCTTACTGTCATAGCACATGTTCCTTGTCTTCATTGCCCCACAGGAATGGAACAGCCTAGGAAGAGTGTTAAGGACATCTTCCACCAGATTACTGGTAGTAGACTGTCCACACAATCTTGCTTGTTATCTTAGGGGGTTGACCTGTCCGGAATAGCTAGTGGTGGTGTCTAAGGGGTAACATTTTGAATACATTAGACTCATCTCTTCTGAAGAGTGTTCATAGGATTTAGAATATCCAATGGGAATCTTATAGACATTCGGAAAACATAACATGGAAGGAATTTTTAGAGCATACTGTACATTTCATTTGGGGATTTAGTTGGTGACCGGTTCCCTTTAAGAAAAACAATGATGTAATGTAAATTGAGCAATTTGATAAAATATTTTTTGCAGCCTATTTTAAATGTTTGACTAAATTAAGCTAAAATGGACAAAAAAAGCAAACCCTTTGTGTGAAATCTCAAGCATTCATGAAAAATGTCACCATTATTTGTTAGATTGAAGGGTCACATTTCCTGAGCCTAATTTGCATTATTTTACCTAACACTTGCACTGGGCACAATTGTAAGCTTTATCCAGGAATGCAAATGACATTGCACTGGAATAACAATTTCAAACACTTTTTCCTATTTAATAAAATGCTTTCATATCAAAGACGTGAACATTTTTGAAGCTAAAGAGGGGTTGTCCACTTTCAGAAAATAATTGATATTGTTTGTGTAATGAAAAGTACTTTCTGTATGAATTCCGCACAGTTTTCTAGATCTCTTCTTGCTGTCAATCAACAGATAGCTGCATTGTTTACTTTCCATAGATAAAAAGTGGTCTATGACTTTTCCTCCATCTTAGATTCCATAGCAGTCCCGCCGGCATCTGAATATTAATTACACAAATTTATTAATTGTGGCGCAGGGTGGCGCTGGAACCCTGCTATTTCTTTCAGTGGGATGTAAGATTGTGGCTTAAGTGATTAATGAACTGATTAATGAACACAAGGACTAAAACGTTTAGAACTCTCTAGGATTGCTTTTAACTAGATTGTGGCAAAAAATGTCTTTGAAAAATAGAAGTGCCGGAAAACTGGTGAATTCACAAGTGACATAAAAATTTTGCACCCAAAAATAGAACACATCAAGATTGTTGGAAAACACCAATATTGTGCCACCGACACTTCATACATTCAGACGCAAGAGGCGCCTGAAAGAAAAAAAAAAACTCTGCCAGTTTTCCGGCCATAATAAATTACTAAATGGCAAAATGTCTAGCGGCAGATTGTGGTGCCAAGCAACCTTTGTTGGCTTCAAGAGAGGCCTCCAAAACCAGAGGGAACAAACAGCCTTCCTGAAAATTGAAGGAGTCTGTGCTAGGGCTGAGACAGATTTCTACTCCTGGTAACCCTGGGAGGCAAACCAAACAAGACTTGTGTCCTCTGAGGTAAGCTGACCGGAGCCCACGGAAACAGTGGCGTGGTTTGTGCCAAGTGCTGCTCTAACCTACCTGCTATGGCCACTGGGCACAGAATCAGTGTTATGCTGTACCCTTCAAGGATCTTAACATTCTGTACAAATAAAAGGATGTACCGGATCTTTAAAAAAAAAGTGGACCATGGTTATGTGTCAAAATAACTTTTCATTACACAAACAATATTAAAGGGAACCTCTCACCAGGGACCTCATTTTAACTAAAGACAGATTGTAAAAGCCAATGACACCTGCAGTGCAAAAATGCTTCTCTGCATTTTCTAGGCATTTGCATTACAATATAATTGTGTGTTATAACTTACACTTGAATCTAGACAAAATCCTGGGGTAGTCACAGGGGATGGGCTTTGGTTTGGATGCATTTCAAAAAACAACATGTGACTTGTCTGAGCTGAAGGCTGCCTCCATCTTTGTGCTCCTGTCCAGCTTGTCCCTCCCCCACTGATGTCAGGCTGACCAGGCTATGAGCTCTGAGAAGGAGCAGGAGGTGGATCTGTACAGGAGCACAAAGGTGGGGGCTAAGATCTGAGGAGTAAGTAACACAGACAAGTCACATGTTTTTTGAAATACATCCAAACCAAAGTCCAGCCCCAGGATTTGTCATGGTGCAAGAGTAGGTTATAAAACACAATTATATTGTACTGGAAATGCTTAGAAAAGGCAGATTTGCACTGCAGGTGTAATAAGCTTCTGCAACCTGTCTTTAGTGAAAAAGAGCCCACTTTCCAGAGGATCTCAAAAATCCATATTGGCCTAAAGAAAACCTCAAAAAAAGCCCAAATATTAAATATTTGCTGAAACTGGATAACCCTTTTAATGAACTGAATTTCACCAAAAGCTGCCATACATTCTGTGCACCATATTTTTTGGCTTACTAGGAAACCAACATGGTCCTTGCATTTGGATGAAGATTCTAAATTGAAATATATATGGCTTCTCGTGCAAAAAATCTTGTAAGGTGTAAATAATGGGGTTATTTGGGTATTTAAGCATAGGTGATCAATTAGATCCCCTGAGTCACCTTAGTATAGGTGATCAATTAGATTTTTTTTGGGGGGGGGGGGTTGCATACTCACAGCCCACAGCCCATTCACATCACATTCTTCCATCATGTGGTCTCTACAAACAATTGATCTAAAAAAAAAGTGTTTAATTGAGGAATCGATACAGGAACTATATTCGAAATTGTATGACTTTTCATAATACACACAATAAGATTTAGCTTCTTGGACAGGAACACTCCTTTAAGTACTAAATATGCCCCTTTTTTACCATTTTCTCCTTGTAAACCCTGCACTTTCATGTCCAAATTAATGTATGATCGTCTCTTTGTTGATGTATTGATGAGTGGGAAGAAAGGGGAATATCATTAAGTTGCCCAGGATTTGAGCTGGCATTCATTGAGGCATTTTATCAGTCAATTTCACGAGACATTAATTAATGGGATACTTTAATTAGATGATCCATCTGACAGTGAATGAATTATTCTCTGTAGACAAAATTACATCATCTTAATTAGTCTTTCTTTGAGTAATTTGCTTCTTTTCAAGCCATTAGGAAGGACACGTTAATTGCAGGTAATTAATATTCAAATGAATAGATGGTCCCGGTGTTTCTCACTGGTAAAATAGCTGCATAACCTTTAGTTGCTTCACATTTGGCTTTAGCCTTCTGCAAGAAATCAACACATTAGTCCTGCAAATCAGAAAGATTGTTTCAACGTTGCATAAATGATGCTGTCCATTATTATTTTGAGAAATGCATTGGAGCTAGAGATGAGCGAGCACTAAAATGCTCGGGTGCTCGTTATTTGGTACAAACTTTTCCCGATGCTCGAGTGCTCGTCTTGAATAACGAACCGCATTAAAGTCAATGGGAGACCCGAGCATTTTTTCACTGAACACATTAAAAGAACAGTGTTACAGAACACATTACACATGTTTCCAGATGTTTTACTTGCAAGAATACATTGAAAAAACACTATTCTTCACTTTGCAGATGTGCGCGCATGTCTTCCGATAAGTTCGGAGACACGCTTGCACATCTGCAAAGTGAAGAATAGAATAAAAACAGTGAAAACAGTGAACACAGGACCATTTAAGTGCAGAACACATTGAAAGAACGCTATTCTTCGCATTCCAGATGTTCATGCACATCTCCGAGCTTAGCGGAAGACACATGCGAACACCTGCAAAGTGAAGAATAGTGTGATTTCAATGTGTTCTTACAAACAAAACAACTGTAAACATGTGTAATGTGTTGAAGAACAGTGTAAACACTGTACTTCACTGTCTTTTATTAATTTAATGCTCGAACTCGAGCCGGCGAGATACTCGTCCGAGTAACGAGCTGGTCCGAGTATGCTAATACTCGACTGAGCAGTATACTCAGACGAGTATACTCGCTCATCCCTAATTGGAGCCAATTATTATTACTCAGAGTCTGAGAGAGGAGGGATTTTTATAGAGGAAAACTACCATCAAAATCAAGCATGGATAAACCAGGGACACTTACGGCTCTTTCACATTGGCGTTGTTTTTCACATTCGTGGCTCAGTGATTTCCACGGATGCCTCACAAAGCCATTTCTATGGATATTTTCACATTGGCTCGTATTTTCACTGATCCATTGTCATTGGAATGGATTATGAAACGTGTCCTTCCATTGATGTGGATCCAGGAACGAAATAGAAGTTTATGGGTCCTCAAACAAAAACAGATGAAACAGATGTTTTTTTCACTGCAGAGGCTAAAAAAACAGGTGTGATGTTTTCAAAGCAATGATAAACCTTTTTTTGTGAACACGGAGACCAAATGGGTTCATCATGGAGACACAAAGGAAAAAAATGGAGATACAATGGAGACAAAACGAAATGTAAGCTGAGCACCAATGCCATGTGAAAAAGTCCTTAGTCATAGATCCAGGCACCATGACTGTGGTAATTCCTCACTCTGCTGCTTCTTTTAAGGTTTTGGGCTCTTCATCATAATTGTCTAAGTCATATATGAGAAAAGCACCTATATAAATGCTGAGAAACAGAGAAACAATACCTCAGCCAAAAATAAATCAAGTTCCCACGTTACACAATAAACCGAAAATTAAGGGAAACCCAAAAATCTATAAAAAAAATAAATTTTATTAAATCACCAAAAAAGTAAAAACATACACTGAAATAAGGAAAACACACAGAATGAACAGGGCTACAAATAGGTCATGGTGTATACTGGATGAATGTAGCCCTGTTCATTCTGTGTGTTTTAGTATATGTTTTTTGGTGATTTAATAAAATATACTTTTGATCAATTTTTGGGTTTCCCTTGTTTTTGAGGTTTTTGGGTTGATACGCTAGATAAGGATGCAACAATGCTTTGTAAAGTGGTGAAATGACATCCTTCTTACTGGCTTTTGGAGCAGTTCATTGACATTGTTTGCTTTGATTGAGCATATGGTCTAAAATTATTCCTAGGTTCTTTACTATAGGAGAATATCTTCATATTTACTTGAAAGACTTAAGTTTAATGCTTACACTTAACCCTCAAATCAGCCATTTTTGTAAAATCAACTTTAGCTTCAGCTGGTTGCAACATCAACTAAGGGAAGAGCAGCTTCCCTCACTTCCCACAATGCTGTGCTCTTCTCTCATGCACTAACTGCCCAGCCAGAATCTCAGGCTGCATCCTCTCCTCAGTGTTACTGCGGTACATTTTGTGGACCTTGAAGACCGTAGCCTGCATCTCCTCTTTCATTCTAGTTTCTTCTTGGCAACCAGAATACAGGGCTTAAAGGAGAGGGACAGAGACAGACAGAAAACACTGCTTTAGAAGAGAAACTGCTGAAAAAAGGTGATACTAATAATCTTTATAAAGCGCTATCATATGCTGTAGTGCTTTAAAAATGATGGGTAACATATAGAAATAAATTAAGACATTACAGAATAATAATGAAACAATAGGAGTGAAAGTCCTATTGGCAAAAGCTTACAGACTATGAGGATGATAGGGGGACATATGAGATATAAGAGCTTGTAAAATGGTCCAGCCATTTTTTTTTATAAGGGAATGGAAAAAAAATATTTTAATAAATAAAAATACTGCTGCTTCAAACCAGCCATCAGCCGAAGGTCAATGGGACTGCAGAGAAGCCTGTAGATTGGTATCTGGTGTTTGCCAGATGGAAGGAGGACACAGGATGGGTTAGTAAAGAGAGAGTTAAAATTTCATGCAGTTACTGAGTGTGATAGACATGCCTAAAGCGATGGGTTTTAAGACCATGTTTGAAGCTTAGGGGATTGGGTATTAAATTTAAATTGGGAAAAAAATGTTAGTTTTCAGCTATTGCAGCTACAAGAAAAAAATCGGACACATTTTTAAAAGTACTTTTACTTAAATGTATCCATTTCAATTCCTGACTGTGACAACCTCAAGAGGCGAACGAATATAAACTTCCAGTTTGCTTTGTTATAAACGTATTAGTGTCTGTAGTGAAATTGTCAGCACAAAAACTGTACCGTATTTTTCGGACTATAAGGCGTACAAAAAATCCTTTGATTTTCTCAGAAATCAAAGGTGTGCCTTATAATCCAGTGCGCCTTATATATGAACCGTACTTACAGACAACAGCTGCCTTGAACTGTGCACAGGTCTGCCACCTGCTGGTCATTCATCCTTACAATCAAGTGCACCTTATAATCCGGTGGGCCTTATGTATGAGCCTAGACGTTTTAGCAGGCATTTATTGATAGTGCCCCTCATAATCTGTTGGCGCCTTATAGTCCAAAAAATACTGTAGTTTCCCAAGTTTTTTTTAACTTTACAACTCATAAACTATGAAAGAAACTTTAGAGTATTCTCAAGAATAAAGGTTTTCCTGCTGACTGTTTATGGCAATACTTGGCATCATGAGGTTCTCCTAGAACAAATAATTCCACATTTACATCAATTAAATGAAATGGCACAGACTGTTCACCTGACAGTAGAAGAGCGACATAACAGGAATACTATTCTACATTTCACTGATAGTTGCTTGGTGGTCAATTAGGCAAATCTAATTAATGAACAATGGGGAGAAGTAGTATTCGTGAAGTGGAACACATTTAATTTGGGTTGGGATTTTAAGAACTGCCTTCTTCAATTTGATGTTTGTAGCTTTAATTGTGGTACATGAAGTGGATAATTAGGCAACATTTTTTCCCTTTGGTTAATACATGCTCTGTTTCCCACCGAGAGCATAGGTGTAATTTGTTATTAAAGCACCCTTTTAATATATTACAACAAAGATAGTTCATGGTCATTGATTTAAAGGGTTTGGACTACTCTACTGTAGATATTTTGAACATGTAATCGTGTGTATTTTGGGCTGATCTGGTATCTTGTTCCATAGAATGTTATAAATGAATGATATGTTAAAAATCATTTTGTACTGCCTTTTCGTTTATAACTTTAGAGTGCATTAAAGGGGTATTCTCGTCTGGGCAATCACATTCAGTTTGATTAATCTGCCATTAATAAACATTTCTTCAATTAGATGTTATTAAAAAAAATGTTCCTGTGTGAAGATAATTTTCCATAAATGTAGTGATATGGTCCCTTAGAAACGAGATGGCTTCCTCGGATACGGCCACCTCTGCTGAAGGGATTGCACAAATAAACAAAAAGTTTTTGTATATGAAATATCTGAGAATTACTACATGTCCCACAGCCGTCCTGTAGTGATGATCGCTGAAGCCAGGTGGTCAGGCAGGGCTCAATAGTACATGTCTGGCCACTGCTGCCTAAATGTGACGTGGTCGTAACTGAGGAAGCTATCTCGTTTCTAAGGGACAACATGGCTATGTTTATGGGAAATTATCTTCACACAGAAACATTTTTTTTAATAACATCCAATTGAAGAAATGTTTATATATGGAAGATTAATGAAACTGAATGTGAATGCCGAGACGAGAATACCCCTTTAATTGTATATACACTACATAGAAAGCTGCAGCATGTTGTTAACTAGTAACATGGTTGTCTAATCTCTAGTATCTTGCTCTCTTCTCTTGAATAGTCAATATTTTGACCAAAAAAAGGATTGATAGACCATTCACCACCATCAAAAGTGCCACTATTGTTTTTTTTTCATCTTGATTGGCTGATCAGAATTCAGTGGTTTGATTGGCTGATAATGGATCATGTGACGGCAGCCATGATTTTCTCAAACTGAAAATAACTAGGCATGATGTAATGATTCATCAAATTTCAGGAATTCCGCGCCAAAACCTCACCTACTAATATGGCATGTTTCATATAGGGGTTAAGGCTGTAAGCAGCTTCTGAAAGTAATTTGACTTCTATAGTTCTTGAACCACATTTGGGAACACTAGAAAAGGTTAATAGCAAAACTGAGAATTGTACCCTATTACAGGTCATGATTTTATTCTGTTCCCTTATAAAGAATGGCTGGGCCATTATACAAGCTCTTGTAACTCTTGTGTCACCCCCTTCTCCCTCATATACTGTAAGTTCTTGCGAGCATGTCCCTCACTCCTATTGTTTCATATCACTGTCATTATTTAATTTTTTTTAAACAATAATTCTCAAGTTTTATAAATTATGAGACATATTATTCCATATAAACATACATTGTAGGCCTAAAACATTCTAGGGCCTTAAAGGGGTGTTCCCATTTCAGTAAATGAATGTTATTGGTTTCCTATATAACTGATCAACTGTATCAATTCTTCACGGTTCTCTAGATCTCTGCTTGTTTTTAATTCTATAGAAAGCTTCTATGTTTCCTTCCAGTGGACAGGAATCTGACCATTGTCACACAGGTGCACTTCCTCGTTATAACACACAGCTCTGATTACTCTATATGATACTAACAAGCCATGCACCTGTGTGACCATGGTCAGATTCTGTGCACTGGTAGCAAACGTAGAAGCTTTCTATAGAATGACGGCAAACAGAGATCTAGAAAAATCTAGAAAACGGTGAGGAATTGAAACAAAAAGTATATTGGAAAATTGATTTGCTGAAATGGGAATACCCCAAGGATTCCTCCTATTGCAATATATATCACAAGACACTTTAGGGTGAATAGGTAATGCATCTGCACATCCTTTACGCAGATACTGAGTAACACGCAATGAGGGCCATTATAATCACCACTTCAGAAATGCCTCAATCCTATGGGTAAGCTCCGTATCCGACACAAGAGGGTTAACTCTACTATACTGTACTAAGCCACAAGAACAACTAACAAAGGCTCTATGATTGCCAGGGGTCGCAGGCTCACCGATGCCCCTCTGTGTGCCCCAGCGCCCTGCAGCTCCTACTCACTCATCCTTGCTCCTGCTTCCAGTCCAGTGGCTGTGTGCATGCATTCCCGTCTCCTAGGGCACACGTGCACCAGATTCAGAAGATTTAAAGGGCCAGCGCACTGTTAATTGACCGCTGGCCATACCCAGAATCCTTAATAACCTAGCCTCTTCCCTGCACACCCCGCCGGATCTTTGTGCTGTATAGCCATTGAGAAAGCTTGTCTTATGCCCTGTGCTAGTATTCTGAATTCCCGTTGTGACTCTGGTTCCTCTATTGACTTTGCTCCTGTTCTGCCGGCCTCGACCTATTGCTACGTTCCCAACTCTGATCACGTGCTGCCCGTCCTGACCTCCTGCGTGTCCCCAACTACGATTCTGCTCAACATCTGTGTACCTCGCCTTGGCTACCACTGCAGACAAAGTCGCACCTGTGGAATGACCGGGTGGTACCATGCAGCAGCAAGTACAACCCGCTTTGCAGAGTGGTTCTGGTGAAAACCAGGTACCACTTCAATTCAGGTCCCAGGTGTCGGCTCACATCAACGGCGCTGTGGTCCAGTGGCTCCACTACCCTTGTAGCTTGACAATGATCAGACTGAAGTAACTTTCATTCATGAAAGGATGTGCCATGGAAGTCCCATTGTTCCAAAAATTTGATTTGAGAGAAACTAATCATTCACTGGAAAGAATTAATGTGCCCTAAAATTCAAGAAGTTATTGATGAGATGAACACGAAATGTGCATATTAAAAAGCTTTTTTTTACCATCATTAACATATTGGCGGAAACTGTGCGGGCCTTAGGGGGGAGCTCATGTAAATACATAAGGAGTAATTCAACTGATTAGCAGAAGAGGATTTCTGTAACTCCTAACCCAGATAATATGTGAAAGGCTGATTGCCATAAAGGCTTCATCTTGGGCCAGTCCCACTCTACATGAGTCAGAAATATTTTTTGACCCCACAATATTCAACAGCCTGGTGGTAGAGGGGAAGATTTTGTGTAATCTAGTTGTGGTGAAGTACCACCTCATGTAAGTTTCCACAATTGCTTCTTGATGGAAAGTGCCTCAGAAAATGGAATGTGCCAAAGAGATGGACAGCATGGTGGCTTAGAGGTTAGTACTACAGCCTTGCGCTGGGGTCCTGGGTTCAAGACCTATCCAGGTCAACATCTGCAAAGGGTTTTATGTTCTCTCTCTGTGTTTGTGTGGGTTTCCTCTGGTCCTCTGGTTTCCTACCACACTCCAAAACATACTGGTAGGTTGATTAGATTGTGAGCCCCATTGGGGACTAAGTTGGCAAGCTCTGTGCAGCGCTGCGTAATCTGTGTGCGTTATATAAATAAAGGAATTATTATATGGTCTTACCTCATTAAACATTGGTATAAGCTTGACCTACTGTAGATCTTTCTCCTTTGCTGACATAAAAGGTAGTGTTTGGAATTTTAAACATTATTATTGTTATTGTTATCTGTTCTAAGGTAAAAACCTTTGCTGCAGTAGATTTTCCCCAAAACATTTTTGCATTATTTTGCTATAATTTAGCATCAATTTCTCACACTCATAGCCAGAACTTTTATATTGGCTTTCCAAGTGGATCAACGGAGAAGGCTACACCAGGGTCATTTTAATAAACGAATGACCATCTGAAAGCTATCAAAGTAGCCTTTAGGGATCTGATCAGTATTCTGAAACCCCTGCGTTACTGCCTTTTCCAGCTCACTCAGGATGTTTGCTGAAATGCTGTGGTCTCATACAAACAGCTGCCACTATACAATTAATAAAGTAGGTGTAGATTAAAGGTTATCCTTTTGGATAATTGCTGGGCTAACATAATGAATTCTGAAAATAGAACTTGCTTACGTCAATGTTTCCATCTAAAGAGCAATAATGCACTTAAATGTATGCACCATATACATAAGAGTTATGGGTGACTCAGACATCAGCTTTGAGCAGTTCAACAACTTAAAGTATTTCACATAGAAATGGTCATATTTCAACAGCAGACAGATAATTCCATACAGATTATATTAAGGAAGACCCATATTTTGAGATAAATCGGAAGTTAAAACATAGCTGCAAATTTATCACGTGACGTACACTAACGGTATGTCCACAAGAAGGATTTTAGAAAGTAAAAAAATCTGTTTTGTGGATTTTGAAGAGCATTTCTGACACAGATTTTGAACCTTCATTCAACGGGTGTTTTTGTAGCCTTTTGGTTGCAGATTTATGATGCATTTCTTTGTTCCAAAGCCAGAAGTATGATGGAGAAGAAAAACAATGCAACAGCAAAGCGTACAAAAAAACAGCAATAATAGATGAATGTTTGCAGCAAATTTTTTTCTAAGGCTGCATTCACACACATGTATGGGGGACGTATATGCGGCCGACGTATATGCGGCCGATATACGTCCCCCATACACTTCTATGGGCTCACGGCATGCTGCACCGAAACCGCTCCGTAGCCCGGGAAAACATAGGACATGTCCTATCTTTTCCCGTATTACGGCACCATGGCCCATATCTTCCTATGGAGAGGGGCGGGGGTGAACTGCGCTCACCTCCTCCTCCTCTCCCCGCGCTGCCGTGTGCCCGCCGTGCTACGGTGCGGCGGGCACACGGCAGTGTGCATGTAGCCTAAGGCAGAAAAATCCACAAGTTGAAAAAGAAAAGCCCATATCTTTAGTGTGAACTAGACACTGGATATGCCTTAAAGGGGTATTCCAAGCATAAGCTTAATTTATATTCAAATGGGTCATTAAAATAAAATCTAATATGTAATTATTTAAAATTTTGCTCTCCTTAGCAGTAACTTGTTGGCAAAATCGACTGTAATGAAGAATTAAAATGCTACTGGCCATTTAATCAGTCCATTGATTTTGTCCCTGCGGAGGAGACACAGGATAGAAGATGGCCGCTGGTCACATGTTCACATCACATGTCCTGCACTTGCCTGGGCAAGTTATGTGATCATCACTATGTTTGGCTGTAGTTGGTTGGTTGCAGTGCATCCAGTATGGCCAGTGATATGGTAATGTACAGTGATGGCAGTTAAGCATCATTACTATGGTAACAGAGCAGGATAGTCTGTTCATTACAGGGAGCAGAACATAATTGGGAGGAGGAGTTACTGAGAACTGAATGATCATGGGACTTGTAGTTGCAGATGGTGTCTATTTTGGAGATAACTCTGCCTACTTTTGAAAGCCCATAAAATTTGTCAATGGTGAAAGCAAACAATTTTAGCTCCATTTTGTGTTTTATGACATTGATGTTGAATTTGTGTATTTATAGCATATAGAAGTTCATGTTCCCGTAATACTCATTTAAGGAAGGAGCCTTTTTACTATATGTTGTATGATTTATAACACCTCATATTGGTTATATTAGATAGTATCAAGGTGAATTTAAATAAAAGGTGAATAAAAAAAGGAAAGAATTTAATGACACGGGCAGTGAAATGTGAAAAGTACTCTCATAAAGTTTCTCATATTGTTGAAGTGTCTCATCAGTATTTAATATACCTTGTTAGTTGCGAAGGTAGTCAGATCTGCCAGTTCATATTTATATTTACATCTACAAATAAGTAATGCACTCTAAAGAAATCTACCATCAAAATCGAGTATGAATAAACCAGGGGCACTTACTGGTAGATCCAGGCACCATGACTGTGGCAATCTTCTTATATTCTCTATCCATGGCCTCCTTTCTTCTAAAATCAACTAGGTTTCGTCAAAAACCTTTATCCCCTTCACCCATGTAGATGATTTGTGGTATCATCCACACCCATTGTCCGACTTATTCTTTGTAATTAAATAGTAACTCTTCTGTTTGAGAATATTCATTCAAGTTTGAACAATATCACAGAGTATTTTTTATTCTTAGCTGTATGCATTAAAGGAAATCAAAAACCTAGAAATACTCACCTCCACTCCTCTTCATCTTGATCATGGAACTGTCCTTCGCTAGTCTTGACACTCCGTAACCACCTTGAAAAGCCCACCTTAAAAAAGACCACCTTATTAGCCTAGAGCACAGGGACAAGATAATTATAAGTTCTTTTCTTCACATGGTCATAAGTTTTCAGACCTTTTGCTATGGCATATTTAACTCATATCCTGTCCATTTCCTTCTGATCCTCCTTGAGGCTCTATTCTTTCATTGGGGCCCAGCTATTTTTAATTAAACTGATTGTACTTCATTAGAAAAGGCGCACAACTATCTAAATAAGACCTCACAGTGCATGTCAGAGCACTTGAGAATCATGAGGCCTAAGAAACTGCCCAAGGAGGCAGAATTGTGGTAAGACACAGATTTTTCCAAGGTTATAAAAGAATTTTATAAATGAAGACGTTTAGGACAACCACAACTCTTCCTTGACCTGACCGTCCAGCCAAACTAAGCAATCATGGGAGAAGAACCTTGGTGAGAGAGGTGAAGAAGAAGCCCCAAGATCACTGTGGCTGAGCTCCAGAGATGCAGTAGGGAGGTAGGAGAAAATTCCACAAAGTCAACTATCACTGCAGCCCTTCTCCAGTAGGGCTTTATGGCAGAATCTATAAAGATATCCTGGATGAAAACCTCTTCCAGGGTGCTCTGGACCTCAGACTGGGCCAATAGTTCACCTTCCAACAAGACAATTACCCTAAGCCCACAGCTAAAATAACAAAGCAGAGGCTTCAGAACAACTCTGTGACCATTCCTGACGGGCCCAGCCAGAGCCCTGGTATCTCTGGAGAAACTTCATAATGGCTTCCACCAACATTCACCATCCAATCTAAGGGAATTGTAGGGGATCTGCAAGGAAGAGGCAGAGGATCCCCAAATACGGGTTAGAAAAACTTGTTGCATCATTCTAAAGAAGACTCCTGACTGTACTAGCTCCAAAGCGGCTTCTACTCAATACTGAGCAAATGATCTGATTACTTACAACTAGAGATGAGCGAACATACTCGTCCGAGCTTGATGCTCGTTCGAGCATTAGCGTACTCGAAACTGCTCGTTGCTCGGACGAATACTTCTCCCGCTCGAGAAAATGGCATCTCCCGCCGTTTTGCTTTTTGGCGGCCAGAAACAGAGCCAATCACAAGCCAGGAGACTCTGCACTTCACCCAGCATGACGTGGTACCCTTACACGTCGATAGCAGTGGTTGGCTGGCCAGATCAGGTGACCCTGGAATAGACTAGCCCCTGCCTGCGCTGCTTGGATCATTCTGTGTCTGGATGCCGCTAGGGAGAGAGCTGCTGCTGGTCAGGGAAAGCGTTAGGCTGTTCTATTAGAATAGTGTTAGGCAGGAGTGATTCTACAAGAACCCAACAGCCCTTCTTAGGGCTACAATAACGTTATACATTTTTTTTTTTTATTTGCAGCTAGTACCATATTGTGAGGAATTTGCAGGGGGACTTGCTACCGTTGTGTTTAGCTCTTAGTGACACACATATCCACCTCAAACACCAAAGTGGGACAATTTATTAGGGGTTTGATTTCAATTAGGCACAGTCTGCCAGTTTCTTTTTATTTTACGTTTATTTTTTCATAACTCAGCGTCATCTCATCTGGCATAGCAGTGTGCTTTCATACTTGGCTAGAAAATAGCCTTAGGAGAATCCAAACGGCTTACTTAGGCCTACAATAGCGTTATATATTTTATTTCTGGTTAATCTGCTGGTGGCTGGCCTTGCTGTAGTGCATCTACTACCATATTGTGAGGAATTTGCAGTGAGACTTGCGACCGTTGTGTTTAGCGCTTAGTGACGCACATATCCATCGCAAAGACCGAAGTGGGACAATTTATTAGGGGTTGGATTGAAATTAGGCACAGTCTGCCATTTACTTTTTATTTTACGTTTATTTTTTCATAACTCAGCGTCATCTCATCTGTCATAGCAGTGTGCTTTCATAGTTGGCTAGAAAATAGCCATAGCAATAGGATAGCAACGTTTGGTTTTAAAAACTAAAAAACACAAAAAAAAAAAAAACACAAAAAAAAAAAAAATTAAAGTTATAACTTTCATTTTCAAAATGTTTAACCCAAGGGCTAGGGGTAGAGGACGAGGGCGGGGACGTGGGCGTCCAACTACTGCAGGGCTCAGAGGCCGTGGTCCTGGGCGGGGTGAGACACCACCTGCTGATGAGGGAGCAGGGGAACGCCGCAGAGCTACACTCCCTAGGTTCATGTCTGAAGTTACTGGGACTCGTGGTAGAGCACTGTTGAGGCCAGAACAGTGCGAACAGGTGATGTCGTGGATTGCCGACAATGCTTCGAGCAATTTGTCCACCAGTCAGTCTTCCACGCAGTCCACCCATGTCACCGAAATCGGCACTCCTCCAGCTCCTGCACCTCAGCCTCCTCCCCCCCAGTCTGCCCCCTCCCAGGAAAATTTGGCATTTGAACCGGCATACTCTGAGGAACTGTTTTCTGGACCCTTCCCACAGTCACAAACCACTTGTCCGGTTGCTGCTGATGCCCAGGTTTTCCACCAGTCGCAGTCTGTGGGTGATGATGACCTTCTTGACGTAGTGGAAGAAGTGTGTAAAGAGGTGTCCGACGATGAGGAGACACGGTTGTCAGACAGTGGTGAAGTTGTTGTCAGGGCAGGAAGTCCGAGGGGGGAGCAGACTGAGGGATCGGAGGATGATGAGGTGACAGACCCAAGCTGGGTTGAGAGGCCGGGTGAACACAGTGCTTCTGAGACGGAGGAGAGTCCTCGCCCAGAACAGGTTGGAAGAGGCAGTTGTGGGGCCAGACATAGAGGCAGGGCCAGAGCTGGTGCATCAGCGCCAAATGTGTCACGTAGTGAAGCTCCCGTGGCGAGGGCTACCGCGGCGAGGGCTAGATTTTCAGAAGTCTGGAGGTTCTTTAAGGAAACACCGGATGACCGACGGACTGTGGTGTGCAACCTTTGCCAAACCAGGATCAGCAGGGGTTCCACCACTACTAGCTTAACTACCACCAGTATGCGCAGGCATATGAATGCTAAAAACCCCACTCAGTGGCACCAAGCCCGTTCACCTCCGGCCGTGCACACCACTGCTCCTTCCCCTGTGTCAGCTGATAGTCAACCCCCTGCCCAGGACCCTGGCACAAAAACCCCATCGTCGCCTCCACGATCCTCCACAGCATCCACCAGCGTTCAGCTCTCCATACCCCAGACGCTGGAGTGGAAAAGGAAATATAGTGCAACCCACCCGCACGCCCAAGCCCTTAATGTCCACATCTCCAGATTGCTTAGCCTGGAGATGCTGCCCTATAGGCTAGTAGAGACCGAGGCCTTTCGCAACCTCATGGCGGCGGCCGCCCCTCGGTATTCGGTCCCCAGCCGCCACTACTTTTCCCGATGTGCCGTCCCAGCCCTGCACCAGCACGTGTCAGACAACATCATCCGTGCCCTGACCAACGCCGTTTCTGACAAGGTCCACCTGACCACGGACACGTGGCAGGGCCACTATATATCGCTGACGGCACATTGGGTTAACTTGGTGGAGGCTGGGACCGAGTCTGACCCTGCGGCTGGTCATATACTGCCGACGCCGAGGATTGCGGGGCCTACCTCGGTCCAGGTCTTTCAGGCCTACTATGCCTCCTCCTCCTCCCACCCCTCCTCCACCTCCTCCTCCGAACTACCATCCGTGGGCATGGCGCCATCAGTCGCTAGCTCTAGGCACAGCAGCAGTGCCGTCGCTAAGCGACAGCAGGCAGTGCTCAAACTGCTGAGCCTAGGCGATAAAAGGCACACCGCCCAAGAACTATTACAGGGCATCACGGCGCAGACTGATCTGTGGCTGGCACCGCTGAACCTGAAGCCAGGCATGGTTGTGTGTGACAACGGCCGTAACCTGGTGGCGGCTCTGCAACTCGGCAGACTGACACATGTGCCATGCCTGGCCCATGTGTTAAATCTGATAGTTCAGCGTTTCCTCAAGACATACCCCAATCTGTCTGATTTGCTCACGAAGGTGCGCCGCATCTGTGCGCATTTCAGGAAGTCCAGCACAGATGCTGCCACTCTCAGGGCAGCGCAGCGCCGCCTCCAACTACCCGCTCACCGACTGTTGTGTGACGTGCCCACGAGGTGGAATTCAACATTAACCATGTTATCCAGAGTTTACCAGCAGCGCAGAGCGATTGTAGACTGCCAGATGTCAACTTCCACCAGAACTGGTAGTCAGGTCAGTCAGCTTCCTCAAGTCTACAATGAGGAGTGGACGTGGATGTCTGATATCTGTCAGGTGCTGAGTAACTTTGAGGAGTCAACACAGATGGTCAGTGGCGATGCCGCCATCATCAGCCTCACCATCCCGCTGCTTGGCCTGTTGAAAAACTCTCTGATCAGCATGAAGTCGGAAGCTTTGCGCTCGTCACAAGAGACGGGGGAAGAAGATTCCCTTGTTGATAGCCAAAGCACCCTTAGGTCTGTTTCTCAGCGCATATCGGAGGAGGTGGAGGAGGATGAGGAGGAAGAGGAGGAGAATGTTGGCGAGACACAAGAGGGGACCATTGTTGAGTCCTTCACTGTTCAGCGTGTATGGGCAGAAGAAGAGGAGTTGGAGGAGTTGGAGGAGGAGGAAATGGACAGTCAGGCCAGTGAGGGGAGTGAATTCTTACGCGTTGGTACTCTTTCGCATATGGCAGATTTCATGCTAGGCTGCCTATCCCGTGACCCTCGCGTTCAAAGAATTTATTCCAGCACCGATTACTGGGTATTCATTCTCCTGGACCCACGGTACAAGCAAAATCTTTCCACTCTCATCCCTGGAGAGGAAAGGAGTGTGAGAATGCATGAATACCAGCAGGCCCTGGCGCACAAGCTGAAACACTATTTCCCTTCTGACAGCGCTAGCGGCAGAGGGCGTACTTCTGCGGGACAAGTAGCGAGGGAGAGTAGGCGAGCAGGCAGCTTGTCCAGCACTGGCAAGGGTACGCTTTACAAGGCTTTTGCCAGCTTTATGTCACCCCAGCAAGACACTGTCACCTGTCCCCAGTCTCGGCACAGTAGGGCTGATCTTTACAGAAAGATGGTGAGGGAGTATGTAGCTGACCATACCATCGTCATAAATGATCACACAGCTCCCTACAACTGCTGGGTTTCAAAGCTGGACATGTGGCACGAACTGGCGCTGTACGCCTTGGAGGTTCTTGCCTGCCCTGCCGCTAGCGTGTTGTCCGAGCGGGTTTTCAGTGCAGCTGGTGGCATCATCACCGATAAGCGTACACGCCTGTCGACTGACAGCGCTGACAGGCTGACGCTTATTAAGATGAATAAAGCCTGGATTTCTCATAATTTCCAATCTCCACCAGGTGAAGGAAGCTCAACCTGAATAATTTATGCACTCCTCCTCCTCATTTTCCTCCTTCTCCTCCGCTTTGTACACTAAAGCAGAGGAAACTGGCTATTTTTTGACAGGGCCCACTGGCTCTAGCTATAGTACTTTATGCATTTAATTTTTCTGGAGGGCCACCTACCCAGTCCTCTGTTTTAAACAATTTTTGGGACTGCCACATACAGGCACTCAAACTATTCAATTTTTCTGGAGGGCCACCTACCTGCTCCTCTGGTTTGAAAACTTTTTTGGACTGCCACATACAGGCACTCAATCTATTTCATTTTTCTGGAGGGCCACCTACCTGCTCCTCTGGTTTGAAAACTTTTTTGGACTGCCACATACAGGCACTCAATCTATTTCATTTTTCTGGAGGGCCACCTACCTGCTCCTCTGGTTTGAAAACTTTTTTGGACTGCCACATACAGGCACTCAATCTATTTCATTTTTCTGGAGGGCCACCTACCTGCTCCTCTGGTTTGAAAACTTTTTTGGACTGCCACATACAGGCACTCAATCTATTCAATTTTTCTGGAGGGCCACCTACCTGCTCCTCTGGTTTGAAAACTTTTTTGGACTGCCACATACAGGCACTCAATCTATTTCATTTTTCTGCAGGGCCACCTACCTGCTCCTCTGGTTTGAAAACTTTTTTGGACTGCCACATACAGGCACTATCCAATTTAAATTGTCTCCATAGCAGCCTCCACACGTTGTCTCCATTGCTACCTCCAAAAGTCGTCCATATAGCTGCCTCCATACATCGTCCCCTTATCAAACGAGGTGTGTCAGGCAGAAATTTGGGTTGTTTTCATGGATTCCACATCAAAGTTGTTAACTTTGTCGCCACCCTGCTGTGTTATCCACAAAATATACTGGCAAACTTTAATGATTAACCAATATTATTTCAGCGCTTCTTGCGCATCTGTTTACATTCCCCTCACCCGCCATATCCCAAACTTATAAGAACGCTACTACACTTGATCTTATACAAAAGGTTCTTAGAAGTGCTGTTTGGGGAGTAGCCTAGAGACAGGGGCTTGGATTGGCGAAAGCTCGCCTGGCAGCGGAGCGCCAGTTCCATCTCAAGATCCGACTAACATAGTTTTAACTGCAGCACCCTTAATCTACTACTAGTTCACTGCCTCCATACATCGTCCCCTTATCAAACGAGCTGTGTCGGGCAGAATTTTGGGTTGTTTTCATGGCTTCCACATCAAACTTGTTAACTTTGTCGCCACCCTGCTGTGTAATCCACAAAATATACTGGCAAATTTTATCATTTACCAATATTATTTCAGCGCTTCTTGCGCATCTGTTTACATTCCCCTCACCCGCCATATCCTAAACTTATAAGAACGCTACTACACTTGATCTTATACAAAAGGTTCTTAGAAGTGCTGTTTGGGGAGTAGCCTAGAGACAGGGGCTTGGATTGGCGAAAGCTCGCCTGGCAGCGGAGCGCCAGCTCCATCTCAAGATCCAACTAACATAGTTTTAACTGCAGCACCTTTAATCTACTACTAGTTCACTGCCTCCATACATCGTCCCCTTATCAAACGAGCTGTGTCAGGCAGAATTTTCAGGTGTTTCACCAGATACATAGTGGAACGCGGCCCATCTGTCGCCGCCATGCTGGAGACCTGAAGTTGCAATCATAGCAGCGCAATATGGATGCCCCATACTGTCGCTCTTAATCATGGAACCATTTCCGTAAAAACAATTAAAAATAGAACCACTATGCTATTCCATTATTCCTAGGTGAAATATTCAAACGACCCGGCCTGCTTTGAAAATTATAATTTTTTCAAAGTAAACGCTTCTGGCCCCCAGGCCCATTTTGGGTGGGGAGGAGCCGAGAGACAGGGGCTTGGACAGGCGAAATCTCGCCTGGCAGTGGACCGCCAGCTCCATCCCAAGATTAGGCAGCCTCAGAGGCATCCATGCATGCTGCCCCTGCTGTTTTCTGTCCATTTTGCCTCCACGATCCTCCACAGCGTCCACCAATGTCTCATTTCAACTCTCTATACCCCAGACGCTGGAGCACGAGAGTATATGCAGCACATCATCCCCTTATCAAACGAGCTGTGTCAGGCAGAATTTTCAGGTGTTTCACCAGATACATAGTGGAACTCGGCCCATCTGTCGCCGCCATGCTGGAGACCTGAAGTTGCAATCATAGCAGCGCAATATGAATGTCCCATACTGTCGCTCTTAATCATGGAAGTCGTCTCCATGGCTGCCTCCACATGTTGTCCCCTTATCAAAAGAGCTGTGAAAGTTGACAGTTCAGTACATCTAAATGCCGCATTTGCGGACGACTTACTCTTGATGCTGACAGAACCAAAAACAGCTTTCCCAAGCATTATCAACATACTAACAGAATTCGGAGTGGCCTCAAATTTTAAAATTAACCTAGCTAAATCAGAGGCATTAAATATATCTGCCCCCTCACCAATGGTGAACTCACTTAAAGCACAATACCCCTTCAAATGGCAAACCACTAAACTAAAATACCTAGGAATACACATTACTACACAATGTTCCTTGTTATATAAGGAAAATTACATACCTCTACTAAAACAAATAACAACAACACTTAACTCACTAGATCTACCATATGTCTCGTGGATGGGAAGAAAGAACTTACTACAGACATTTATAATGCCTAAGTTATTATATCTATTACAAACACTACCAATAGCAATACCTAGGTTCTTTTTCAATAAATTAAAATCCTTATACACCTCTTTCTTATGGAAAGGCAAAAAAGCGAGAGTCCCTTATGACAGACTAAAACTCAAAAGAGAAAAAGGTGGATTTAACCTACCTGACGCATTTTATTACCATAGAGCAATACATCTGAAAAGATGGATACAGTTGCATAATAAGAATTTACTAAACCCAAGCTTTGAACTGGAACTCGCAACCTTGCAATACCATCAGAAAGCGTTACTATGGGGTATAAACGCACCAGGCACATGTAGTAACCCAATCACAAAGGGGACAATAATAACTATTAAATCACTTACCTCGGACATGCGTATATTAGGCAACCCCCCTTCATTAATGCCAAGTAGCTTAATACCGATCTTATTGAACTCAGAGGGAAAACTACACTCAACGACCTTATGGACACACTGGGCATCGATCCCGCTAAAGACATTCCATAGCAAGAAATTACAACAAATCATAAATTCAGAAGAATACCAACTCCCGACATTCAACTTTTTACAGCAAGAGGAAATACAGTACAATCACACGAGGCTAAAGACAAAATACCCTCTCAGGCAGGACCTTACGTGGATAGAAAAATGGATTTTAATTGATACACTACCTAAGGGCTCCATATCAACATTATATGCTTACATTCTCTCGCAGGGACAGGACGCAACACCAGCATACATAAAAGGCTGGGAAAAGGATTTACACACCTCCTTCACACCCGCTCAGGTCAAACAAATACACCTCAGATCACATGGCTTTTCTAGATGTGTCAGATAAATTAATGACACGTTGGTATAACACACCCGCAGTACTTGTACAGAAAAAATTACTGGCAAGGGACAACTGCTGGAGATGCGGAAATACAGGAGGCACTCTAGGTCACATATACTGGAGATGCCCAAAATTATTTAAATACTGGACTGATATACAGACTCAAATTAGACAAAAGAAACAAATCACATTAACACAAGAATCTGTCTTACTATGGTTACCTCACAAGACATGGACACCATCTAAAAAAGACCTTACCACCCAGTTAGTACAAGCAGCCAAACTTCTGATTCCCCCTAAATGGTTACAGGTAGAGCCACCGACAATCTCAGAATGGCTGAACAAAGTAGACGAACTGTTTAGGTTGGAGGAACTAGCAAGCTGGGAAGCAAGGTCGCATCACAAATTTAAGAAACTATGGGATCCATGGATAATGTATAGGAACTATACATAAAATAACAAAAATAGATAACAAGTACAAGCAATCCCGAAACAAAAACGAAAAGTAAAGAAAACACCTCTGAAATATAGTAGAAATATAGTAGATATATATATTAGTAAAACACACAGCAGAATTTTTATGAGCAAAAAGTGTGGCGTACTGGATGACTGGAAAAACAATCACAAAAGACTTTTTACTTATACCACAACCAAAGCATTGTTAAAGTTAGTTATTAAAAGTTTAGGATGTTTATGACGTGTTTATACAATAGGCTAGGTTGCTGTACTAATGAATCAACCGAAGACTAACGGTAATACTACGTTATATAAGCTAAGATATCATTGTATGAATACTTTGAAAAGAGAAAATAAGTATGTACACAACCAAATTTGTAATGCCAAAAATTTTTACAAAAAACAATAAAAAAGTTTTATACAAAAAAAAAGAGCTGTGTCAGGCTCATTTTTAGGGTGTTTCACCAGATACGTTATGGAACTTGGTCACTATGTCGCCACCATGCTGTGTTATCGACTAAATATACCGTCAACCTTTTGTTCACATAGGAAATCATTTCACCTCCTTTGGTGAAACCTGAGTCCATTTAGGGTATGTCGCCATGAGACTCTCTAGCCTGCCACTGCTGCCGCTGCCTCTGCATGCCGTCCCCTATAGTGTCAGGGTCAATTATTGCATGTTTTAGATGCTATCTAGCCTCATTTGGTCACTCTGTCATGGCCATGCTATTGCCCATAATTTTGGCATAATGGTGCGATTAAGCAGCCTCAGAGGCATCCATGCATGCTGCCCCTGCTGTTTCCTGTCCATTTCCGTGGTGTTTCCATCCTTTTCTGAGGTTCCCAGGTGTTTGGCCAAGCTTCCCTGTGCAGAGCCTTGGTCCCCTTGAAAAATGCTTGAGTCTCCCATTGACTTCAATGGGGCTCGTTATTCGAGACGAGCACTCGAGCATCGGGAAAAGTTCGTCTCGAATAACGAGTACCCGAGCATTTTAGTGCTCGCTCATCTCTACTTACAACCATGTGATATTTCAGTTTTTCTAGTTTAATAAATAGTAATAAAAATATGGTTTTCCAAATATGGTCTTACCAATTGGCTTCAATGAAACAAAGAGTAAAAAAAACTTTCCGTACACTGAATAACTTGATATAAGAATTGTGCACATATCACAATAGGTCTCCTTGTAGGCCCTCAAAAAATAAAACATACATTTTTTTAAGGACAGATTTATTCAAAAGAAACACTTAGGATGGTGTATTTTCTCATGCACGGAGCACAATCATATTATTTGCTTTGCTTTAGACTGCTTTGGGTAGCAAAAGACAAGGGAGCTTCGAAACCCTCAAGTACACAAATAACTCTCTGACCCTGTATTCTCATTTTTTAAGGAACTGTGTGAAAAATGTTCTCTACTGTTAAGACCTGAATGTTTGTAAGGTGTAACTGTACAAAATAAAGGTCTAGAGTGTTATCAAAAGGACACTTGAAAGAAAATCCAAGACTTACACACTTATAAACTTTAGAAGACTGATACCTATAGAACAGGGAAGAAATTGCAGTATTTTATATTTTCTCACACTTTGTGTATTATATAGTATATAACCTTTATTTTGCTTTTATGAAGCAGTGTTAATAGATTCCTTCTATATATTGTAGCAAGAACAGATCAGAACATTCCTGTACTTGTGTAGATTATAATGTTCCTATTCAAGCCATGAAGAGTATTCTTGGAATTGGGCTCAATAAGGAAGAATGTGTTTTTTAATCTGCTAGATGACTAAAATTATTTAACCCCTTCCTGACCAACCAATATAAAAACATATAAAAAATGCGTCATGTTTATGTTAAGGTTATTTAGAAGGGATTCATGAGCTGAGCCCTCTCCACTAAGGGCAGGTGTCTGCTGAATTATACAGCCGGCACCTGCGGTTAACTGCTGTTAATTGCCAGCAACAATACTAGTAGATAACTTGTCAGGTGCAGTCAAACCTGACCTCTCAGATTCCAATGTTTTTTCCCCCCATATCAGGTGGTACGGCCGTTATATAGACGACCTGCTCCTGATATGGGGGGGTACTATACAAGAGGCTTGGGATTTCGTTGAGTACATAAATGGCAACGACATGAATCTAAAATTCACTTTCGTTTTGAATTCTAATTCCATGAATTTTTTAGACATTACTCTAAACAGTGGTAATAATATTACTATTTCCCCCTATTCTAAACCTACGGCTTCTAATTCCACACTTCAAGCTGACTCATGCCACCCAAAACATGTGATTAAAAACATACCTGTAGGGGAACTTATTAGACTCAAAAGGAATTGTACTAGCAATAGTGTTTTCGAACAGGAGAAGAATAAACTTTTTGACAAACTATCAAAAAGACAATACCCCCAGTGGATGTTAAAACGTGCTGAAAATAGAGTAAAAAACATTCCTAGATCTAATTTACTAAAAATAGAGAAAGAGAATAAAAGGCACCTTAACAAACAAAACCCACCAACCTTCTCTACCACTTTTAGTCCACAGTACCAAAATATTACGTCCATCATAAAAAAAACATATCCCCATACTACAAACAGACGAGACACTGTATCCTCTTTTAAATTTGGGAGTGCGCTTTACAGCCAGAAAAGCCCCTACCTTGGCAACGCAACTATCTCCAAGTATGTTTTCAAGTATGCGACAAAATAATGACAGCCAACATTGGTTATCAACAAAGGGTTGCTACAAATGTGGTCACAATACTTGTATAACATGCTCACATCTAACCCCTTCTAAATCTTTTATATCAGTGGTTACCGGAGAAAAATACCAAATTAAACAGTATATAAATTGCAACACGTCCTATGTGATTTACCTTATCACCTGTATCTCCTGCAAACTACAGTACGTAGGCTGCACTACAAACTCGCTAAAAACTAGAATACGTAGGCACATTTCTGATGCCTCTAGTAATACTGCAGTTAACATATCAGCTGTATCCCGACACTTCCGCGAGGTTCATGCAGGGAATTGCGGATCTTGTAAAATAGTAGCAATTGAGAAGGTTAATAAACCTAAAAGAGGGGGGACCACAGAAGATGTCTCCTTAAACGAGAGACCTTCTGGATCTTCCTCCTACAAACCCGCACTCCCACGGGTATGAACAGTCGCCAAGATGTGATTTACTTTTATTAACCATTCTATGTCTATTACCATCGTATTTTCTTATTCTGTGTTTAGGAACAGTGGAGAGATAGGTATCAGTACAAAATGTTAAATAACTGTGAAAAGTAAACTTACCTTTGTATCCATTTGTTCATTCCCTTGTTCCGGAACGGAACTAGTGATCACATGACACTAGCTCATTAAGGGAATATAAGTCAGGGTGGCGAACGTACACGCCGAGCCATGATTAAGATGTTTTATTGAAACGCGTAGGCTTTGCCTGCAGACTGTTTTTTGTTTTGTCCATGTTTCCAATGTGGGATCTCTCCCTACTTTTAAATTACATTGAATAAATTTTGAAGATTTTAAGATACTGCAACAAGAAGCTGGATATTCGTTTTTTTCCTATTCCCTTGTGGTGCCTTAGAGCGAAGGCTTGATCCGTGCTGCTGCAGTTGTCTGAGTTCAATCCGCGGTGTCCAGGTGAGCTGACTTTTCTCTACCTATTGAAACCTGACCTCAACACCTAAACAGTGGTAATGCATGGGCTCCGTCACTGTGCCGATTGATGATTTGCCATGATATTTGGAAACTTTTAAAGACTACAATGGCTGTCATTTGCCATCACTAGTCTTGAGAGAATGCAAACCACAAAGTCCTGACCCAGAGAGCATTACAAGACCGGGACTGGGTCCAGGTTTGGCTCAACCTCTGATGACCCTTTCAAAAATGGCGGCATCCAGCGACGTCAGCATGTTAGTGCTGGTGCGCAAAGCCACAATGATTTAAATGCTGCAGCTGAATTTTAACGGTTTAACACTCTTCACTAATTACAAATGCGCATAATGACCCCAAAAATAAAATCCTGAATAACCTGTAAAGTAAACACAGTAAAAAAAGACATAAGAAACATTTATTAAGAATGATTTTTAGAAAGATACCGTAATCAGTGCTACCAATAGAATTTAAAAGTTATGTGTGGCAAAAAGTTTTTGTTCTCCAAAATGTCCTGAAATATAAAAAATATACATATTTGGTACCACCATAATCAAAGCAACATGTTGAATAAAGTTAAATGGTGAATGGCGCAAGATTCCAAACACAATGGGAGTTATTTATCAATGGTTTTTCTTGGCATTCTTGGAATAAAAAAATATCAGTGGGGTCTTTTGGGACTTTTTACTGCCAAAATATTGCACTAGACTATTTCTGCCAGAAACATAAAACTGCTGCTAGTGCAATCCTGTGAAAAATTCTTGACTTAGCTTTTGCAAGAAAGCCCCATAAAAAGTCACAAAGTCACTCAATTTACCGAGTGGAGTATTTGCTAGTACTTTTTTTTTTTAAACTTGTTTTTATTTATTTTTTCATAAACATACACATAATATTCCAACATAAAAATTAGTACATTGGGATTCTTGTCTTAGCCAAAGCAGGTTATTTTAATTTTGAGTCATGTTGCTAGATTTCACTCTGCTTTGGTACAAGTTTAGCTTGCATATATATGTTCTGTATGTTAAAGCTGGGATTAATAATACAATAGAATATTATATTGCATATCATTCAAAGGCTTATTGGACATAGGTTAACATGTAAACACAAAAACAGTAACCATAACAACAGTGACCTGAGAACACTCGCTATCCATAAGTCCCAATCTTTTTTAAATTTGTGGTATCTGTTTTCTTGGAGATGTATGTATTTTTCATAGATGCAGGTTACCTCTTTCCAAAATCTAGTTATGACAAGCTTAGTGGCCATAAGGGTGTGTGGTTGGGGGAGTTTATCCATTCCTATCAAAAGCAAGGCCGTAGCAGGGGAAAACAGTATGGCTGTTGCAAGACACCACAAATAAACTCCCAACGATTAACCCCATGGTATATGCAAAGTTAAAAACAGCACCAGACATAGAAAAGGGTATAACCTTTTATTTACAACATAATGGAAAACTCAAAAACATTCACCAAACTTTTGTACATGCACCAATGGGAATCAGATTTAAATGCTACCGTCTCAGATACCCATTGGATAAAAGCATTTCAAACAGCAAACACTTTACTTAGATGTTTCTCACACCAAGAAACCATCACAAAAATATGCATGAGATGGTATTTTACTTCTTCACGTTTAAGCAAAATGTTTCCTACAACTTCCCCAATGTGTTGGAGAAATTGCGGTGGCAGAGGTTCCCCACTACATATTCTATGGTCATGCCCAGTAATACAATCACTTTGGCAAGAAGCATATAGAATACTGTGCTAGGATTTTTTATGCATTTTGTGACTATTTGAAAAAAAAAAAGCCCCTAGACAGCAAGTAGAGCTTTAGAACATTTATTAAAGAGCCAAAACCACTTTAATGAATCTGACGGGCAGTGGAGCTCTAAAAGCAGACATAGAACTGTCGCAAGAAGCCAGTCAAATGATAAATTATCCCCAAAAAGGAAGACCAGTATTTTTTTTGGTCCATTGATCCAGATAAAGGGTTAAATAAGTTATTCAATGGGGCACATTTACTTACCCTGCCGACGGAGTCCACCCGGAGTACATTGTCTGACGACAAGGATTGTGCGCCCAATTTTCTGCATGTGTCTCCTCCACGCTCAGGTCCGCCGGAGTTCACTTTCTTCTTCCTGGTGCATGTAAGTGGATTGATTGCAACACAATTTTAATATTATATCCCGCGCTCAGTCTGAATCAGTCGGATCGTCTGACACCCTCCTTCCCCCTGATTTCTGTCGCATAAAAGCCGGCACGGCTGCGCCAAAATTCGATTGCGTGCAACACAATCCCCTTCTAAATAGCTGTCACAGTGGCGTAAATCCAGAAAAATTTCCAAAATCCTACAAAAGTTCATTCCTCGGACCCTTAGTAAATAAGCCCCAATAAATCCTTCAAAAAAACTCATACAGTGACTACAACAGTGGCTTGGAAGATAATAATGAAAAAAATAATGGCGGGAGAGGATGCTTCTGCTCCCCAGATCTACTATGGAGGGGGGGGGTAGATTACATAATAATTAATAACTCTGTGATATCACTTGCACCAGAATGATTAAAATGTCAGAACAATTTTTGGCAAGCAAGAGAATTAAAACCAGCCCTTAAATAGCTAATTTTAAGGTATGGGCCCACATCCTAAAAAAAAAACCTTTAAACGATTAACCTCAGGAGAATTTGCTACTGTATGAAATGTACTGAAACAGATGTGTCTCTCTACAGTTCAAAAAAGTTTAATACTTATGCAAGTAAATGTAATATGAAAGTTACAGCGCTTCAGATGTCTAAGGTCATGAATTTTGTTGCGATTTGTTGAGTGCTCTTATGTAACTCCATAGAAGAAAACAAAAGATCTGCTCTGCACAAAGAAATAAAGAATTTACAGCTCAATGCACTTTGAAAGTATTCATAAACATTGAAGTAAATCATTATTGCTCATAACTTTATTCTGATATTCAACCGCGTCTGTAGATGCGTTTGAATGGCTTCATTACAGTCGGCAGTTATAGAATTCAGACAAATATCGAAGATAAATGAAATTAACATTGATAATTAATGTTGGTTTGTATGATGTATTGTTACTGCCGCAGCATTTCTCTTCCTGAATTCGCAGTTGGCAAATTGGTAATTGCTTAAAAGTAAGCACTTAAAAAACAATCAAAGATGTGAAAAAATTAAGTTTAACCCTTTGAACCCCTATGAATTCTATGCGCCACATCAGTGGTTAAAATAATTGCAAATGCTAACTTATTGCTAGCTGTTGCGATTATTTCCCGGCATGGATGGCGTTCCTTTCTCTGCACCTCTGTACGCGTCAAATTTTCAGCCAGCTGTGTTTATTCCTACGCTAGGCAGATAAATGATGCAACTATTACACGTATGAAAAATAACCCCCTATGCAGGACATGTGATGTGGACATGTGACCAGCAGCCATCTTCTATCCTGTGTCTCCTCCACAGGGACAAAGTCACAGGACTTATTAAAGGGCAAGTAGAATTGTAATTCTCTATCATAGTGTATGTCCACAATATTTTTCTGCCGAGGGGAACAAAGTTAATTACTAGAGATGAGCGAGCACTAAAATGCTCGGGTACTCGTTATTCGAGACGAACTTTTCCCGATGCTCGAGTGCTCGTCTCGAATAACGAGCCCCATTGAAGTCAATGGGAGACTCGAGCATTTTTCAAGGGGACCAAGGCTCTGCACAGGGAAGCTTGGCCAAACACCTGGGAACCTCAGAAAAGGATGGAAACACCACGGAAATGGACAGGAAACAGCAGGGGCAGCATGCATGGATGCCTCTGAGGCTGCTTAATCGCACCATTATGCCAAAACTATGGGCAACAGCATGGCCATGACAGAGTGACAGAATGAAGCTAGATAGCATCTAAAACATCCAATAATTGACCCTGACACTATAGGGGACGGCATGCAGAGGCAGCGGCAGCAGCGGCAGGCTAGAGAGTGGCATGGCGACATACCCTAAATGGACTCAGGCTTCAAACCAATGGGTGGCAGAGAGGAACCAAAGGAGGTGAGCAAGAAGCGCTCAAATAATATCGGTACATGATAAAAGTTTGCCAGTATATTTTGTGGATAACACAGCTGGGTGGCGACAAAGTTAACAACTTTGATGTGGAATCCATGAAAACAACCCAAATTTCTGCCTGACACACCTCGTTTGATAAAGGGACAATGTATGGAGGCAGCTATATGGACGACTTTTGGAGGAAGCAATGGAGACAACGTGTGGAGGCTGCTATGGAGACAATTTAATTTGGATAGTGCCTGTATGTGGCAGTCCAAAAAAGTTTTCAAACCAGAGGAGCAGGTAGGTGGCCCTCCAGAAAAATGAAATAGATTGAGTGCCTGTATGTGGCAGTCCAAAAAAGTTTTCAAACCAGAGGAGCAGGTAGGTGGCCCTCCAGAAAAATGAAATATATTGAGTGCCTGTATGTGGCAGTCCAAAAAAGTTTTCAAACCAGAGGAGCAGGTAGGTGGCCCTCCAGAAAAATGGAATAGATTGAGTGCCTGTATGTGGCAGTCCAAAAAAGTTTTCAAACCAGAGGAGCAGGTAGGTGGCCCTCCAGAAAAATGAAATAGATTGAGTGCCTGTATGTGGCAGTCCAAAAAAGTTTTCAAACCAGAGGAGCAGGTAGGTGGCCCTCCAGAAAAAATTGAATAGATTGAGTGCCTGTATGTGGCAGTCCAAAAAACTTTTCAAACCAGAGGAGCAGGTAGGTGGCCCTCCAGAAAAATGGAATAGATTGAGTGCCTGTATGTGGCAGTCCAAAAAAGTTTTCAAACCAGAGGAGCAGGAAGGTGGCCCTCCAGAAAAATGGAATAGATTGAGTGCCTGTATGTGGCAGTCCAAAAAAGTTTTCAAACCAGAGGAGCAGGTAGGTGGCCCTCCAGAAAAATTGAATAGATTGAGTGCCTGTATGTGGCACTCCC
This sequence comes from Engystomops pustulosus, assembly GCF_040894005.1. Lineage (NCBI taxonomy): Eukaryota > Metazoa > Chordata > Amphibia > Anura > Leptodactylidae > Engystomops > Engystomops pustulosus. The sequence goes on along the minus strand of NC_092415.1, from coordinate 175,796,247 downwards.
AAAAATTGTTTAAAACAGAGGACCGGGTCGTGGCCGTCCAGAAAAATTAAATGCATAAAGTACTATAGCTAGAGCCAGTGGGCCCTGTCAAAAAATAGCCAGTTTCCTCTGCTTTACTGTACAAAGAGGAGGAGAAGGAGGAAAATGAGGAGGAGGAGTGGATAAATTATTCAGGTTGAGCTTCCTTCACCTGGTGGAGATTGGAAATTATGAGAAATCCAGGCTTTATTCATCTTAATAAGCGTCAGCCTGTCAGCGCTGTCAGTCGACAGGCGTGTACGCTTATCGGTGATGATGCCACCAGCTGCACTGAAAACCCGCTCGGACAAGACGCTAGCGGCAGGGCAGGCAAGAACCTCCAAGGCGTACAGCGCCAGTTCGTGCCACATGTCCAGCTTTGAAACCCAGTAGTTGTAGGGAGCTGTGTGATCATTTAGGACGATGGTATGGTCAGCTACGTACTCCCTCACCATCTTTCTGTAAAGATCAGCCCTACTCTGCCGAGACTGGGGACAGGTGACAGTGTCTTGCTGGGGTGACATAAAGCTGGCAAAAGCCTTGTAAAGCGTACCCTTGCCAGTGCTGGACAAGCTGCCTGCTCGCCGACTCTCCCTCGCTACTTGTCCCGCAGAACTACGCACTCTGCCGCTAGCGCTGTCAGAAGGGAAATACTGTTTCAGCTTGTGCACCAGGGCCTGCTGGTATTCATGCATTCTCACACTCCTTTCCTCTCCAGGGATGAGAGTGGAAAGATTTTGCTTGTACCGTGGGTCCAGGAGAGTGAACACCCAGTAATCGGTGCTGGAATAAATTCTTTGAACGCGAGGGTCACGGGATAGGCAGCCTAGCATGAAATCTGCCATATGCGAAAGAGTACCAACGCGTAAGAATTCACTCCCCTCACTGGCCTGACTGTCCATTTCCTCCTCCTCCAACTCCTCCAACTCCTCTTCTTCTGCCCATACACGCTGAACAGTGAAGGACTCAACAATGGTCCCCTCTTGTGTCTCGCCAACATTCTCCTCCTCTTCCTCCTCATCCTCCTCCACCTCCACCTCCTCCGATATGCGCTGAGAAACAGACCTAAGGGTGCTTTGGCTATCAACAAGGGAATCTTCTTCCCCCGTCTCTTGTGACGAGCGCAAAGCTTCCGACTTCATGCTGATCAGAGAGTTTTTCAACAGGCCAAGCAGCGGGATGGTGAGGCTGATGATGGCGGCATCGCCACTGACCATCTGTGTTGACTCCTCAAAGTTACTCAGCACCTGACAGATATCAGACATCCACGTCCACTCCTCATTGTAGACTTGAGGAAGCTGACTGACCTGACTACCAGTTCTGGTGGAAGTTGACATCTGGCAGTCTACAATCGCTCTGCGCTGCTGGTAAACTCTGGATAACATGGTCAGTGTTGAATTCCACCTCGTGGGCACGTCGCACAACAGTCGGTGAGCGGGCAGTTGGAGGCGGCGCTGCCCTGCCCTGAGAGTGGCAGCATCTGTGCTGGACTTCCTGAAATGCGCACAGATGCGGCGCACCTTCGTGAGCAAATCAGACAGAATGGGGTATGTCTTGAGGAAACGCTGAACTATCAGATTTAACACATGGGCCAGGCATGGCACATGTGTCAGTCTGCAGAGTTGCAGAGCCGCCACCAGGTTACGGCCGTTGTCACACACAACCATGCCTGGCTTCAGGTTCAGCGGTGCCAGCCACAGATCAGTCTGCGCCGTGATGCCCTGTAATAGTTCTTGGGCGGTGTGCCTTTTATTGCCTAGGCTCAGCAGTTTGAGCACCGCCTGCTGTCGCTTAGCGACGGCACTGCTGTTGTGCCTAGAGCTACTGACTGATGGCGCCATGCCCACGGATGGTAGTTCGGAGGAGGAGGTGGAGGAGGGGTGGGAGGAGGAGGAGGCATAGTAGGCCTGAAAGACCTGGACCGAGGTAGGCCCCGCAATCCTCGGCGTCGGCAGTATATGACCAGCCGCAGGGTCAGACTCGGTCCCAGCCTCCACCAAGTTAACCCAATGTGCCGTCAGCGATATATAGTGGCCCTGCCCGGCAGCACTCGTCCATGTGTCCGTGGTCAGGTGGACCTTGTCAGAAACGGCGTTGGTCAGGGCACGGATGATGTTGTCTGACACGTGCTGGTGCAGGGCTGGGACGGCACATCGGGAAAAGTAGTGGCGGCTGGGGACCGAATACCGAGGGGCGGCCGCCGCCATGAGGTTGCGAAAGGCCTCGGTCTCTACTAGCCTTTAGGGCAGCATCTCCAGGCTAAGCAATCTGGAGATGTGGACATTAAGGGCTTGGGCGTGCGGGTGGGTTGCACTATATTTGCGTTTCCGCTCCAGCGTCTGGGGTATGGAGAGCTGAACGCTGGTGGATGCTGTGGAGGATCGTGGAGGCGACGATGGGGTTTTTGTGGCAGGGTCCTGGGCAGGGGGCTGACTATCAGCTGACACAGGGGAAGGAGCAGTGGTGTGCACGGCCGGAGGTGAACGGGCTTGTTGCCACTGAGTGGGGTGTTTAGCATTCATATGCCTGCGCATACTGGTGGTAGTTAAGCTATTAGTGGTGGAACCCCTGCTGATCCTGGTTTGGCAAATGTTGCACACCACAGTCCGTCGGTCATCCGGTGTTTCCTTAAAGAACCTCCAGACTTCTGAAAATCTAGCCCTCGCAGCAGGAGCCCTCGCCACGGGAGCTTCACTAGTTGACACATTTGGCGCTGATACACCAGCTCTGGCCCTGCCTCTCCGTCTGGCCCCACCACTGCCTCTTCCAACCTGTTCTGGTCGAGGACTCTCCTCCGTCTCAGAAGCACTGTGTTCACCCGGCCTATCAACCCAGCTTGGGTCTGTCACCTCATCATCCTCCGATCCCTCAGTCTGCTCCCCCCTCGGACTTCCTGCCCTGACAACAACTTCCCCACTGTCTGACAACCGTGTCTCCTCATCGTCGGACACCTCTTTACAAACTTCTTCCACTACGTCAAGAAGGTCATCATCACCCACAGACTGCGACTGGTGGAAAACCTGGGCATCGGAAAATTGCTCAGCAGCAACCGGACAAGTGGTTTGTGACTGTGGGAAGGGTCCAGAAAACAGTTCCTCAGAGTATGCCGGTTCAAATGCCAAATTTTCCTGGGAGGGGGCAGACTGGGGGGGAGGAGGCTGAGGTGCAGGAGCTGGAGGAGTGCCGATTTCGGTGACATGGGTGGACTGCGTGGAAGACTGACTGGTAGACAAATTGCTCGAAGCATTGTCGGCAATCCACGACATCACCTGTTCGCACTGTTCTGGCCTCAACAGTGCTCTACCACGAGTCCCAGTAACTTCAGACATGAACCTAGGGAGTGTAGCTCTGCGGCGTTCCCCTGCTCCCTCATAAGCAGGTGGTGTCTCACCCCGCCCAGGACCACGGCCTCTGACCCCTGCAGTAGTTGGACGCCCACGTCCCCGCCCTCGTCCTCTACCCCTAGCCCTCGGGTTAAACATTTTGAAAATGAGAGTTATAACTTTAATTTTTTTTTAACTTTTTTTTGTGTTTTTTTTTTTTTTCTGTGTTTTTTAGTTTTTAAAACCAAACGATGCTATCCTATTGCTATGGCTATTTTCTAGCCAAGTATGAAAGCACACTGCTATGCCAGATGAGATGACGTTGAGTTATTAAAAAAATAAACGTAAAATAAAAAAGGAAATGGCAGACTGTGCCTAATTGAAATCCAAGCCCTAATAAATTTTCCCACTTCGGTCTTTGCGATGGATATGTGCGTCACTAAGCGCAAAACACAGTGGTCGCAAGTCTCACTACAAATTGCTCACAATTTGCTAGTAGATGCACTGCAGCAAGTACAGCCACCAGCAGATCAACCAGAAATCAAATATATATAACGCTACTGTAGGCGTAAGTAAGCCGTTTGGATTCTCCTATGGCTATTTTCTGGCCAAGTATGAAAGCACACTGCTATGCCAGATGAGATGACGCTGAGTTATTAAAAAAATAAACGTAAAAAAAAAAAAAGGAAATGGCAGACTGTGCCTAATTGAAATCCAACCCCTAATAAATTTTCCCACTTCGGTCTTTGCGATGGATATGTGCGTCACTAAGCGCAAAACACAGTGGTCGCAAGTCTCACTACAAATTGCTCACAATTTGCTAGTAGATGCACTGCAGCAAGTACAGCCACCAGCAGATCAACCAGAAATCAAATATATGTAACGCTACTGTAGGCGTAAGTAAGCCGTTTGGATTCTCCTATGGCTATTTTCTAGCCAAGTATGAAAGCACACTGCTATGCCAGATGAGATGACGCTGAGTTATTAAAAAAATAAACGTAAAATAAAAAAGGAAATGGCAGACTGTGCCTAATTGAAATCCAACCCCTAATAAATTTTCCCACTTCGGTCTTTGCGATGGATATGTGCGTCACTAAGCGCAAAACACAGTGGCCGCAAGTCTCACTACAAATTGCTCACAATTTGCTAGTAGATGCACTGCAGCAAGTACAGCCACCAGCAGATCAACCAGAAATCAAATATATATAACGCTACTGTAGGCGTAAGTAAGCCGTTTGGATTCTCCTATGGCTATTTTCTAGCCAAGTATGAAAGCACACTGCTATGCCAGATGAGATGACGCTGAGTTATTAAAAAAATAAACGTAAAACAAAAAAGGAAATGGCAGACTGTGCCTAATTGAAATCCAACCCCTAATAAATTTTCCCACTTCGGTCTTTGCGATGGATATGTGCGTCACTAAGCGCAAAACACAGCGGTCGCAAGTCTCACTACAAATTGCTCACAATTTGCTAGTAGATGCACTGCAGCAAGTACAGCCACCAGGAGATCAACCAGAAATCAAATATATATAACGCTACTGTAGGCGTAAGTAAGCCGTTTGGATTCTCCTATGGCTATTTTCTAGCCAAGTATGAAAGCACACTGCTATGCCAGATGAGATGACACTGAGTTATTAAAAAAATAAACGTAAAATAAAAAGAAACTGCCAGACTGTGCCTAATTGAAATCAAACCCCTAATAAATTTTCCCACTTTGGTGTTTGAGGTGGATATGTGTGTCACTAAGAGCTAAACACAACGGTAGCAAGTCCCCCTGCAAATTCCTCACAATATGGTACTAGCTGCAAATAAAAAAAAAAAAAGTATAACGTTATTGTAGCCCTAAGAAGGGCTGTTGGGTTCTTGTAGAATCACTCCTGCCTAACAGTAAGCTAATAGAACACCCTAACGCTTTCCCTGACCAGCAGCAGCTCTCTCCCTAGCGGCATCCAGACACAGAATGATCCGAGCAGCGCGGGCAGCGGCTAGTCTAACCCAGGGTCACCTGATCTGGCCAGCCAACCACTGCTATCGACGTGTAAGGGTACCACGTCATGCTGGGTGGAGTGCAGAGTCTCCTGGCTTGTGATTGGCTCTGTTTCTGGCCGCCAAAAAGCAAAACGGCGGGAGCTGCCATTTTCTCGAGCGGGCGAAGTATTCGTCCGAGCAACGAGCAGTTTCGAGTACGCTAATGCTCGAACGAGCATCAAGCTCGGACGAGTATGTTCGCTCATCTCTATTAATTACATATTAGCTTATATTTTAATGACCCATATGAATATGAAGTTTGCTTATTCCTGAAATACCCCATAAAGTATTGTGTTGCAGCACAAGACATTTGTATTACACATGTGGGTTCACAGACACTCACTTCCTGCCAGCAAACACATCGTCAGGAGAGAGAGCTGCAAACTACAAATTACAAGCAGATAAGTGAACTGGGGGAAGTGGGAGGCAGGCACATATCTGTGAGAACAGAGATGTAGCAGAGTTGACAGTCTGTCAGCTTCTGTCTGTCAGCCTCTGTGTAATAGGCAACTCATGCATCTCTGATCCTTCGCATCTCTCAGTGTCAGTGTGTTGGTACAATGTCTGAGGCCAGATGAAAGTGTATATACACCTATACCCTGATAATCTTACCACATTGTCACCCCACAGAACTAGAGGGATCATAATGTGTCTGCTTAGAGAGTACCCGCCCACACCCTGGATAGGAGCTAAAACAGAAATAAAACTGAGTAATATTGTAAAGTAAGGGGTTAAAATTATCTTTATTGTGTTAACATCACTAGGGGATTGAAATTTGAGAGGTTTCTTTCGTGGGAAAACCTATTTAAGGATGTCCAATTCAAATGTTATTTTTTATTTATTAATATCAATATATAAACCATAACTTCAATTTTATGTCCACATAGCTACATAATTGCATAATGGGCTGTAATGTAATTTGAATAATTTTTTTAATTCTTTTTTGGATCATGGGATAACAGTTTTTATTTTATTCCCCAAATGGGTAAAATAATTTCTATGATTTGATATGGACTTGAGTTTACCTAATTTGTGTACTTGTATTTTACTTATTTCATAATAGATTGTTAAAATATTTTTTGTGTTTTTACTTATTCAGATGTGTTTGAAGAAGTCTGAGATTTGTAACTATTCACTTTCTTTTCAAATCTCTTTTTGTTGATTTTCTTAATTACATTTTAAATAAACAAGCAATGGAAGTAGCTGGTCACAGATTGCATTGTACCTTGGGAAGTTGCCCAGTATATTGGAGCAGAAATAATAAAAAAAATAGATTTATACCATATATACTTGAGTATAAGCTGACCCAAGTATAAGCTGAGGCACCTTATTTTACCACAGAAAACTGGGAAAACATATTCATACAAGTATAAGTGTAGGGTGGGAAATGCATTGGTCACAGCCTCCCCTTACTAATGTCATGCACAGCAGCATCGCCCACTAAACAAATGTCCAGCAGCCTCCCCTCACTAATGACATGCACAGCAGCCTTTAAAGCTAATGAAATGTCCAGCAGCCGCCCCCCACTAATGAAATGCCCAGCAACCTCCCCAACTCATGACATTTCTAGTAGGCTCCCCCACTAATGAAATGCCCTGCAGACTCACCTCACTAAAGAAAAGACCAGCAGCCTCCCCCACTAATGAAATGCCCAGCAGCCTCCCCACTAATGAAATGCCCATCAACCTCCCCACTATTAAAATGCTTAGCAGCCTTCCCCACTAATGAAATAGCCACGAGACTCCCCTCCCTAATGAAATGCCTAGCAGCCTTCCCCACTAATGAAATGCCCAGCAGCCTTCCCACTAATGAAACACCCAGCAGCCTCCCATCTACTAATGAAATGCTGAGAAGCCTCTGCCCACTAATGAAATGCCACACTCCCATCCACTAACGAAATACCCACCAGACTCCCCCACTAATGAAAGGCTCAGCAGCCTCCTCCCCAGGGCCGGCGCTATGGGTAGGCAAAGTGGGCAATTGCCCAGGGCCCCCTGTCCCCTGGAAGAAGAGAATCTCTTCTTTCAAATGAATCTTGAATTGTGTTTCTAGGTGCTTTGGATCCAGAGATATTCAGGTTTAAAGTGAATATCATGTGCCATTTTTATATATAAAAATCACTGACAACAGCAGTTAAACAGTTAATATCTCAGTTTTCCTGACACTTAGAAACACATTTATATAAAAGAGGAGACTCTCTTCTTTCATAGGTTCTATGTGTCACAGAGCCAGAGATACAGCCCCCTGAAGTGCCCCCCCCTCCAGATTCTTAGCCATCAAGCTGCAGGGAGAATTTGCTGCACACAGGAGCTGCTGCACCTCACAGATAATGGAAATATTCACTACATAAGTTACTGCATTTTGAGAAGGAATAAAATCAACTAATGTTCATGTTTTTAACCCTTTTATATGCAGAACTATCTTTCTCTCTTATTGCCTGATATGATGAACATTCGATCCTCTTCACCTGATGTCGCTACATATTAACTCCACGACCCAGAACATGTCCATAAAGTTATATGTAACACAAAAAACACACACATGAAATAAAGTTATTATTTCCCACCATCCTCCATTACTTACACCTATGTTCTAACTCAGATTCTTATGAAGCGCGGAGGGTTCTGTTATTGTGCGGCTAATACATTGGCGCACAACTAAACGTGACTTTTATTATGTCATAAGAGGGGTTTATGGATATATAGTTTTTATTTGGGTGACCATTGTGTAAGGAGCAGATAATGATACATCTGTGTGACGCTTACGTAGTTTGGTGTCCCCTGTTGGTGTAACATTCCCTTTGCTGCATATTTTGGGAAATATCCACATGTGGGGTCTGTATGATCTCCTCACATCTTACTGATTTAGGAAAGTAGATTTTCTGTATGTAAGTATCTGGATTTCTACGTGTTTTAGAGGCAATTTTGAATGTTAATTGCCCAATGCATCGCCTGGTTGTTGGATTTCAAAATTCTATAGGTTTTATGGCGCCTTTACTTTTTATTCTGTTTTATTGATATATTTAGCAGGTTGTGACTGTCTTCAATTTCTAGCTGAAACGCAGATATCTAGTTATTACTGTTTTAGTGATATTATGTGGATTTATTCATGTGAACGTATCAATATGGGACATTTGTGATCTCTACACACATCCATCTATTACATTTAGGAGATGTGAAGGTAAATATTTTCTGTTTGGAGAACATTTTTTGCCATCAAAGTTCAAATTTTAAGTATTTTTTATAAAATGTTTCAGTTTGAATCAAATTTGCATGAAGGAGCCTCTGTCTATAAACTCTTTAATGCAATTTTGAAAATGGGGCAAAATTTTATTTTTTAAACGTCAAAATTGTAAAAATTGCTCTGGTCGATAAGGCGACAAAATATCCAGAAATGCCTGGCGGTGAAAGGGTTAATAGCCCTTGGTTCTCTTTTACTGTATTTATCTCTCATCCATCTCCTGTATATATACTATAACTACATTATAGTTCTGCATCTAGAAATCTCTATCATCTTTCATATTTATCTTCTATCATAATAATTATAATTAATAATGCTCACAATCTATTCAACCTACCAGTCATTTTGTGGAGTGTGGGAGGAAACCGGAGGAACCGGAGGAAACCCAAGCAAACACAGAGAGAACATACAAACTCTATGCAGATGTTGACCAGCACTGCAAGGCTGTAGCGCTAACCACTGAGTCACCGTGCTGTCCATCAATCTCCCTATCATCTATCATCTCCTATAAAATTCTCCCATATTACAATTTGTTTTACCATACTAAAGGAGCCTCTTACCGACTGTGACTGGTTATAAAATAGTTTTATTTTGGGGCCCCACTTTTAGTTTTGCCCAGGGCCCCACTTTGTCTAGAACCGGCCCTGCTCCTCCCACTAATCAAACACCCCGAGTCTAGCCACTAATTTAAAGGGAACCTACCACCGCGAATCTACCTATAAAGGGCTAATCCTCACATCCCCGCACTTTTTTGATAACTTTTATTATCCCTATATGTAAATTTTGTTATGCCGCTACTGTGGCGTGGAGTAGCCGCAGCTGAGGCTACGTGGCACGGCTACTCCACGCCCCCGTAGCCTCTTTACTTCACCTACCCACAATCTGCGGCTCACAGCTCCTCGTAGCTGCGCGCCCTCGACTGACGAACCTGCTGGACGTGAGGCTATCCTCACGTCCTATTAATCCACCTACCACCCGATCTACCTTTATAGGTAGATTCGGGGTGGTAGGTTCCCTTTAATGACCACCAGCTTCCCCCCACTATGGCCTATAACAGTCTTACACTCAGAGCCCCCCTTTATTATATCTGGAGCAGAATAATAATACTCATTGGGGCTCATTTACTAAGGGGCCGAATCGCCGGGTTTCCCGAACATTACCAATGTGCGCCGTTTTTCCCTGTATTGCCCCGGGTTTTTGGCGCACGCGAACGCATTGTGTCGCATCCGCACTGGCTTGCATGCAACAGAAATCCGTGGGTGTGGCCGCCGGAAAACCCGACGGATTCGGAAAAAATGCGGTATTTAAAAAAGAATTTGTGTTGCTTGACACACACTTACATGCACTAAAGAGAAGAAGGTGAACTCCGGCGGACCTCGGCGCAGAAGCGACACCTGGTGGATATCGGGCGCATGGACCGTAGTGAATCCCGGCAGAACCCGAATCCTCGTTGGAGAACGCACCGCTGGATCACGACTGGACCAGGTAAGTAAATTAGCCCCATTGTTTCGCATTTTTTAGAAACACAAACCCGGGGGCAGGACTCAGCCTGATTGCATTGAGTAACTTTCAATAATTTAGAAACCTTATGTCAGGGGAAGCCCTCAGAGATTTAGAAATACCATATATGGACATTTTATGTATCTATTAAAAGGATTGCCTCCCTATCTTCTGCTTGACATCATCTGAAACAGGATGCCTTTGCAGGAACCTGTTCTAAGCTTTTAAGTACCAAGGTACATTATGCATCCTGCAACCTGACTTGAGTATAAGCCAAGTGGGGCTTTTCCAGCACAAAAATTGTCCTGAATAACCTGAATAATAAAGTATATATGGTAAGTGCTATGTAGAAAAACACAATTCCAGAAATTATTATAAATAAAAAAATAATTTTGAATTAATTGCAGCTTTGAAGGGCACAGTTTTCTTCAAGGTGGCATAGTTGGGAAACCCGTGTTGTCCCAGTGTGAGGAGAAGGAGGTTACTGACTACTAGTGGAGCAGTATTACTGTTTTCACAGCCAAGAGTAGCCATTGCTTTATTGGTCTATTGAAATTCTCTTGCTGGGATGTGGGGAATACGTTTAGGAACAAGATACACTCTGAGAAAGGGAGGCACCGGGACATCAAGGAGTTCCAGAAGGGGCAGATCTTTGTGCATCCCCACCATATATGAAGATAAGACCCCTTTCTTTGAAGTCATATCCAACATTTGTCTGGAATAGAGTCATTGAAATGGTGGAATATTGCGGGGATTTTGTAACATCTGCGTGCTAATTTGTAGTTAATTTGTTTTTTTCTGTAAGGTGACACACTTTGATGGACCATGGCTAGGCAAGTACAGGACATTTGATGTGGGAATGTGACCAGCGGCCATCTTCTGTCCTGTGTCTGGTCCGCGCTCCCTGTGACGTCATCAGGGAGCGGCGATCTGTCACCATGACAACCTTGGGTCTTCCGAAGACCCGGGTCTGTCTCTTTTTAACCCATTCATTACAATGTGCTATTTGGTTTTAATTTTTGCAAATTTATGAAAACATTACAAAACCTATACAAATTTGGTATCCATCCCCATGATCGTACAGACCCAAAGAATAAAGTAGACATGTCATTTGGGGTACACAGTGAAAGCAATAAAATCCAAGCCCACAAGAAAAAGGTGCAAATGTGTTTTTCACCAGTTTCACTGCTTTCCACAGTTTCACTGCTTCCCAGTACACGGCATGGAATGTTCAATATTCTCACCATGAAGTGCAATTTGATATGCAGAAAACAAGTCATCATAGAGCTCTTTACATGTAAAAATAAAAATGTTATAGATTTTTGATATAGATTTATTTTAATTATCCCATTTATAAGTTTAAGATTATAACGGAATCTATAAAGCAGGTATCAACTTATCCGCTAGGACAGTGGTGGCGAACCTATGGCATGGGTGCCAGAGGTGGCACTCAAAGCCCTTTCTGTGGGCACTCAGGCCATTACCAGAGAGGACTCCAGGTATCTTCCTGCAGTCCCAGACAGCCCAGGACTTGCTGTGCACAGAGCTATTTTAAAATGACAGCTCTACCTGGGACTACTGGAGGAGTGGGAAGGTGTGGACAGATTTGGATTATCATTGTAGCTCCTGCTCCAGCCCTGACAATTCTTCCTGTTTATGGGACCCTGGAGGGAAGCTACAATGACCATCCACATTTCTTCTATTTTCTGCTTTATTAGTGTCCTCAGGATGCTCATATGGGATTATAAATCATAAATTAAATTTCTGTGTTGGCACCTTGCAATAAATAAGTAGGTCTTGGTTGTAATTTGGGCACTCGGTCTCTAAAAGGTTTGCCATCACTGCACTAGGATATTTTTCATAAAATAAAATCAGGATCCTCAAAAATTCTCATTATTACTTTCCCAACTTACCCTCAGCTACCTCCATTTCCCCTTCCACTATTTTTACTGCATTTTACTATACATTTCATTTCTTAAAAACACAGTTCTCCAATATTACATTACATTTAGCACCTTCTGGAAGATTGGCATGTGAAATACTTTTGTATGTGAAAAAAAGCTTCCACGTTTGGGATTTTTGATGAATACGAATATGACGAAAGAGCCAAAGGTCATGATTATTTTTACATACAGAATATGTGAAATGACACAATAAGATCCAATGTGCCTCGCTTGTTTCCATAAAACAAGGAGCTTTGTTAGTGTCGTCGCAAACTCAATGATAAAAAATAATGATCTATTTGGCTGATATGCATTGAAAGAGCGATAATGATGCGTGCAGCTTATATAACGAAGAAGAAGCCATCCGCTTTACTTATTACACATTTCCTGGGCAATTAAATGTAATCACAGATGAGGATTTTGCTGTAGACAAGCAGTAAGAGATGTATTCAGTACAGTCTGAGTGCCGGCTTTTCTGCTGACTACATACTTGGTGTTTATCAGTAATGTGTAGGTTCTGCTAATTAATCTATATAACATAAGCCACATTATGTACTTATGTGTCAGCAGTTAATGGAATATATCAGGTTATGTTGATTCAGTCCCTTTCTGATAATGGTGTCTGTTAAGTAAAGCATCAAACCTGTTAATGTTTGTGCAGGTTTGTAGCTTATAATTTTTCATCATTCCAGTTATATAGAAGGAGAAGTACTTTTCAATGAAAAAAAATATTCTAACTATACAAGTTAATGGAATAAAAGCTTATATTCATATGACAGATATTCTGTATATATCAACGATACATATAAAGTTTAAAAAAGACTTGTATGGCCGATTTGGGACACTAAACCACTCACAGGTAGTGGTGGATTATAATATAGGTGGTGTGGGTGGTAACCTGGGGCCCAAGCCTTCTAGAGGGCCCATGGCCACCCAAACCACCCACCCAATTTTGTACTGAGAAGGACCTTTTCCCATGAAATGGTTGTTCCTTCTCCCAATAAACATGTATACAAGAGGTATTTCACAACTTTGGAAGGTCCTCAAAGGGTCTTGAAAACCCACAGATAGAAAGTATGCAGAAGGAACACATCCTCCATTCTAGTACCACATGTAAAAAGTGAATTCTAGACTTGTAAGGGCTACAATATTCATATTATAAGGGCCCCTGGCAGTCTCAATTCTCCCCTGACCACAGGTCCTTATGGACAGGTGGTTAAGTGTCCCAAATCGCCCTTTACCAATTCCCTCTGTGAGCGCAATGAAAAAAACATTTACAGGCAGTCCCCGACTTAAGAATACTTGACTTACATACGACCCCTAGTTACAAACGGACCTCTGGATGATGGTAATTTACTGTACTTTAGTCCTTGGCTACAATAAACAGCTATAACAGTTATCTAATGTGTCTGTAATTAAACCTTATTGTTAATCCTGCTTCTTATGACAACCCACATTTTAAAAAATCCAATTGTCACAGAGACCAAAAAAAATTTTGGCTAGGATTTACAATTACAAAATATACAGTTCCAACTTACATACAAATTCAACTTAAGAACAAACCTGCAGAACCTTGCACATAAACTAAGGACTGCTTGTATACTTACCCATAGATGGCTCTATACATGAATTGAGCCCTATTCATACATGACGAGTGTTTTGTTGCATAATGCAGCAAGCACCCAGTGCTAAAAGCTGTGAGGGTGTTAAACAAATAAAAAACCCCATGGCGCCATCGGAGGTTGATAATCCATTGCCATGACAATAGGGAGTCGCTGTGAGTCTCCATGGTCTGTCTAGGCTTCATTTTGGCGGCCGCACCGGAAGTCACATCATTATGCGCGACCACCGGATTCCTCTATGCACAATCTGGTTGTGTTCCACTTGATTCAGCTAAACCTCGTTTTGGCCGATGAACCGGAAGTGACCACATTGTGCACCACTTTCCATGCCACAGGGCTTTTACTGGTAACCTCAGGTCTTTTTAGGTAATTCTTATTTCTAGCTGTGATGCTATGTTGTAATTGGACTTACAGGGTAAATAAACCACTTTATTGGATAAGTTGGTCTAGGCTCCAACCCCCATTGTTCCTTTTATAAACTGATCCATTATCGCAACCTGCAGTACCCCCTAAGGAAGCGACGGCAAAAATCACGTTGGGGTTCTGTGGTACATCACTGGTCCTTAATACAATGCATCCTGGTTGGTACACTTACAACAAAACAATTTTGCATGCATTGTGCACTTTATATGTATAGGTATATATTTGATGTGTAGACGGGCATTCATTTTCTATTACAGCCATTTGTTTGTACTAGACACTGTATAGATGTTTATGATGAAATTTGGGGTATTTATTATTTATATGCACTAGGCACTTTATATATGTTTATGATGCAATTTTGTACACACACAATTTTTGCACTAAGCTTTTTCACGCTGCGTATACAACTATGTATTGAGTAAGCTTTGGCTGTTGTTTTGTGGACTACCATGTAAACTTTGGTATATGAACTAGTGATGTACCCCTTTGTTCACCATTGTTGTTTTTATGTCCCAGTGACTGTACATATGCTATCTTGTGTATATTTAATAAAGTGTATATTGTTGATAAATCGGTTGGTGATTTATTTAGTACGTTCTCTAGATTTAGTGCTTAGTCAGTATGTAGATATAACATGTCTAGAAGTAAGATCTGTAATGGTAACCATAATAATAGATAGATAATACTATAATAATAGATAATTGATAAGCTAAGGGCAATATGATAGTAGCAATCAGATTCAATTACCATAGAGGGTCTAAAAATATAGTAAAAAAATAACAAAAAAATTAACAAATTTCACTACCATTTCCCTAGATCAGAAATAAAAATAAAGAAATAAAATCCATGTGTCCAAAAATGCTTTACCTATCAAATTTAAAAAAAGATTATTTCTGGCCATGATAACCAAACGGAAAGTGGTGGCCAAATGTCTGAATTGTCACTTTTTCGCCATCTTACACATCAAAATTAGAATAAAATGTGATGAAATGTGTATCCTGCAAGTGTCGCTTCCCCGCTCAGGTCCGCCGGATTTCACCTTCTTCTTCCCGGTGTATGTAAGTGTATGTCTTGTAACATAATTTAACTAAATGTGCCCCTATATCTCGGTCTCCCTGAATCTTCCTCTTGCTTCTCCTTGCTGCCTTCAGCTAATGGCTAAAGAAGTTTAACCCCTTAACGACTTGGCCATTTTGCACCTTCCTGACACGGCCCTTTTTTTTAAATCTGACATGTGTCAGTTTATGTGGTAATAACTTTGGAACATTTTAATATATCTGGGTGATTTTGAGATTGTTTTTTCGTGACACATTGTACTTCATGTAAGTGGATAAATTAAGGCAATATGTTTAGTATTTAGTTATAAAAAAAATGGAAATTTGGTCAAAATTTTGAAAAAAATGATGTTTTCCAAATTCAAAAATTTACACTTTTTGGAAAGTTAGTCATATCACCAAAATAACTTGATAACTAACATTTTTCAAATATCTGCTATAACTTGGCATCATTTTTCAAACATTATTTCCTTTTTTTTGGATGTGAGGAGGCTTATAACGTTAGGTGCTATTTTTCAGATTTTCACAAAAATCGTCAAAACCTATTTTTGCAGTGACCAAGTTAGTTAGAAGTCACTTTTTAAGGACTTTATGATAGTACTCCCCCCACAAGTGATACCATTTTAGAAACTGCACCCCTCAAAATATTCAAAACAACCTTTGGAAAGTTAGTTAACCCGCATTTCACGAGCGTGAATAATAAATGAACGTGAAATTACGGAAATCTAATTTTTTTTAACAATATATTCATTGAACACTAAATTTTGCGCCTTCACAAGGGGTTAAAAAGGAAAATGCATCTCAAAATGTTTGGTGCAATTCCTCCTGAGTATTCCAATACCCACTGTGTCAATATACACTGCTGTACGGGCACAGGGTGGCACTTGGTAGGGAAACAGCACTGTTCAGTTTTTAGAGGACAAATTTTGTTGAAATACTTTCCATGTGTCAGGATACAATTGGAGAGCCCTAGTGGTACAAAACAGAGGTGAACCCCAACAAGTGACATCATTTTGGAAAGTACACCCCTTGGAGAATTTAGCAAGGTGTAATATGTGTATGTACCCCTAAAGGTGTATGATCCAATCAGACCCCAAAAAGGAAAAAGGTGAAAATTTTCCCCAAAAAGTCACTTTTGCCCCAAATTATTCTAAGCCAAAAGTGTCAAAAGATGAAACAATCCCACAAAATGTGTACAACTATTTCTCCTGGATGTAGAATTGCCCCACATGTTCAGATAAAATGTTGTATGGGTACACAGTGGGGCTCAGAAGGGAAAGAGGGATGTGTGTCTTTTAGAAGCCAAATTTGACAGAAATCTTATACATGGGTTAGGATGAATTTGGAGAGCCCTAGTGGTACAAAACAGAATGGAACCCCAACAAGTGACACCATTTTGGAAAGTACACCCCTTGGAGAATTTAGCAAGGTGTAATATGTGTATGTACCCCTAAAGGTGTAGAATCCAAACAGACCCCAAAAAGGAAAAAGGTGAAAATTTTCCCCAAAAAGTCACTTTTACCCCAAATTATTCTAAGCCAAAAGTGTCAAAAGATGAAACAATCCCACAAAATGTGTACAACTATTTCTCCTGGATGTAGAATTGCCCCACATGTTCAGATAAAATGTTGTATGGGTACACAGTGGGGCTCAGAAGGGAAAGAGAGATGTGTGTCTTTTAGAAGCCAAATTTGACAGAAATCTTATACATGGGTTAGGGTGCATTTGGAGAGCCCTAGTGGTACAAAACAGAAGGGAACCCCAACAAGTGACACCATTTTGGAAAGTACACCCCTTGGAGAATTTAGCAAGGTGTAATATGTGTATGTACCCCTAAAGGTGTAGGATCCAAACAGACCCCAAAAAGGAAAAAGGTGAAAATTTTCCCCAAAAAGTCACTTTTACCCCAAATTATTCTAAGCCAAAAGTGTCAAAAGATGAAACAATCCCACAAAATGTGTACAACTATTTCTCCTGGATGTAGAATTGCCCCACATGTGCAGATAAAATGTTGTATGGGTACACAGTGGGGCTCAGAAGGGAAAGAGAGATGTGTGTCTTTTAGAAGCCAAATTTGACAGAAATCTTATACATGGGTTAGGGTGCATTTGGAGAGCCCTAGTGGTACAAAACAGAAGGGAACCCCAACAAGTGACACCATTTTGGAAAGTACACCCCTTGGAGAATTTAGCAAGGTGTAATATGTGTATGTAGCCCTAAAGGTGTATGATCCAATCAGACCCCAAAAAGGAAAAAGGTGAAAATTTTCCCCAAAAAGTCACTTTTACCCCAATTTATTCTAAGCCAAAAGTGTCAAAAGATGAAACAATCCCACAAAATGTGTACAACTATTTCTCCTGGATGTAGAATTGCCCCACATGTTCAGATAAAATGTTGTATGGGTACACAGTGGGGCTCAGAAGGGAAAGAGAGATGTGTGTCTTTTAGAAGCCAAATTTGACAGAAATCTTATACATGGGTTAGGGTGCATTTGGAGAGCCCTAGTGGTACAAAACAGAAGGGAACCCCAACAAGTGACACCATTTTGGAAAGTACACCCCTTGGAGAATTTAGCAAGGTGTAATATGTGTATGTACCTCTAAAGGTGTATGATCCAATCAGACCCCAAAAAGGAATAAGGTGAAAATGTTCCCCAAAAAGTCACTTAAGCCAAAAGTGTCAAAAGATGAAACAACCCCACAAAATGTGTAACCATATTTCTCCTGGATATAGAATCGCCACACATGTGCAGATAAAAGGTATGGGTATGATGTAGAGGGAATGGGGGATGTGTGTCTTTTAGAACCCAGAAATCTTATACATGGGTCAGAGTGCATTTGGAGAGCCCTAGTGTTACCAAAACAGAAGAGAACCCCAACAAGTGACCCCAATTTTGGAAAATACACCCTTGGAACATTTTTCAAGGTGTAATATGTGTATGTACCCCTAAAGGTGTATGATCCAATTAGACCCCAAAAGGAAAAAGGTGAACATTTTCCCCAAATTATTTTAAGCTACAAGGGATAAAAGATGAAACAATACCCCAACATTTGTAAGACTATTTCTCCCAAATGTAGAATTGCCCCACATGTGCATATCAAATGTGATTTGGGTGCAAAGTAGAGGAAAAGAGTGATGTTTGTCTTTTAGAACCCAGAAATCCTTTACATGTGTCAGGATGCATTTTGAGAGCCCTAGTGGTACAAAACAGAGTAAAACCTAAAAAGTGACCCCTTGAAGAATTGAGCAAGGTGTAATATGTGGTGTAGTGTAATACAAGTGGTGTAGTGAGCATTTTGAACATACAGGTGGTTTTCCCAATATAATGTGCTATGGATGCCCAAGAATTTTTATTAAAATTTTATTACTCAGGAGTTGTATGGTATATCCTGAAACACTCCTTCATGCAGAGGCCAGGTTTCTCAGGGCAGGTTTCGCAATGGTATATAGTGTCTTTCCTAACCCCTCTTTTGGAACAGACAGCATCTTTTCTGAGTCCTTCCTTTAGATGCAGTCTGGGGCACTTCACCGGGAAAATGTTGCCCTGGAACAACACGGGGGACAACTAATCCAGAGGTACTGGGGACCTGTCCTTCCTGTCCAAATACTAATGCCTTAATCACCACCTCTTGAAAATGGAGGAATGATACAGCATGGCCTGCACATTGGAACAGCACGTAAGAGTTGTACAGTGCCATCTGTACAATGTATACAGCCAGCTTTTTGTACCATATCTTCGTTTTCCGTAAAGCACTGTACGGCTTCAGCACTTGATCTGACAGATCAACCCCACCCATGTATTTATTGTAAGCCAGGATGCAGTCTGGTTTAGGGGTAGTGGTGGTGGTACCTCGTACAGGGGTGAGGGTGCTGGAGTTCCCATGAATGGTGGTCAGAACAAGGACATCCCTTTTGTCCTTATACTTTACCAACATCATGTTCTGATTGCAGAGTGCCTTTATGTCCCCCTTTCTAAGTGGCTGCCTAACAAGGGATCCCGGGAGGCCTCTCTGGTTTTTGCGTACAGTGCCGCACGCTACAGTACCTCTGGAGTTTAGGGATTGGAAAAGTGGAATGCTGGTATAAAAGTTATCCACGTAGAGGTGGTAACCTTTATCCAGAAGTGGGTGCACCAAATCCCACACAAGCTTCCTTGTAACTCCTAGGACAGGGGGGCATTCTGGAGGGGTAATTTGGGTGTCTTTTCCCTCATAAATCCTAAACCTATGGGTGTACCCTGTGGTACTCTCACACAACTTGTACATTTTAATTCCGTACCTGGCCCTCTTGCTGGGCAGGTACTGGCGGAATTTTAACCTGCCTTTGAAATGTACCAGTGACTCGTCTACACAGATGTTTTGTAAAGGGGTGTATGCCTCGGCAAATTTTGTGCCAAAATGGTCGAGGATTGGCCGAATTTTATATAGCCGGTCAAATGATCATTATCGTTGTAATGCAAAAATTTAAGAATTGCCTCAAAGCGTGGCCGCGTCATTACGGTGCGGTAAATTGGAGTACTGTAGAAAACATCAGTACTCCAATACTGCCTAACCTCTGGTTTTTTAACAATGCCCATGTGGAGAACAAGACCCCAAAACTTCATCATCTCTACTGCATCTACAGGGGTCCACCTAGAAAATGATGAAGTGGGGTTTTGTGCAAAAAATTGTTGGGCATATAAATTTGTCTGTGACACCATGAGATTTAAGAGGTCCTCAGAGAAAAAGAATTTGAAAAAATCTATTTCAGTGAGGCCGTCAGTGTCAAAATGAATTCCTGAACTCAGGAATTTGGGGCACATAATTTTCAGGGGGTGGGTTCCATGATGAATCACTTGCAGGCTGGGGAACATGCTCGGCGGTGGTCCTGGGGCGCCTTCTTGAGGGCCCCTCATCACCAGATGAAGAGGAAGGGCAGTAGGAGGAAGAAGATGAAAAATAAAGAAATGGGGCATCCTCCCCTTCTGAATTAGTTCGGCAAGGAAGGCATAAGCCTCCATTGCTGAAAAAGATCTTTGGGATGTATTGGACATTTTTATTGGGGTGGGGTTGGGGCGTGTATAAATGTTGTGCTTTTAACACGTGTAAACTTTATTCAAGGGGGTGTGTATGTTGTGCTTCAACACGTGTGGGGCGATGAAAGAATAGACTGTAACCGTAACTAGAACTTTTACTACAGGAAAAAAAAAAATTTACAACAAAAAAAAGCGACAAAAAAAGGAGCAAGTGCTGAACAGTAAGATGCTACTGATCAGCGCTCAGTTGTCGCAGCGCACTCACAAGATGGATTGTGTGCGCAAAAATTATTTAAAAAAAAAACTTTTTTACAACCAAAAAAAGCGACAAAAAAGGAGCAAGTGCTGAACAGTAAGATGCTACTGATCAGCGCTCAGTTGTCGCAGCGCAAACAAAGCACAAGACAAAGAGTGCATTCAAATTGACTCAAGAGGTATTGCAAAAGACATCTATTTTTATTATTACAAGCAACAAACAAACAATCAAAAAGTATTAAAAGCATTTAAAATACAAGAAATGTACCAAAACAATGTCTAGTGGCCTGGTATGGGTCCACCAAGACTGCCAACTGTCAATCACCCAGTGGTGATAAAGTACCTCCCCAAAGTACACCCCTCAATCTGGTCAAAGCATATAAGATATATGTAGAACAATACAGGGGTAAGCGTGACACTGGTCGATGGAAGAAAAATAGAGGTGTAACGGATAAATATTACCGCACGAAGGTCTGCATATTATCCAGGGAGGTAGGCAGAGACAGGGGCACTAGGCTCCCCACGCGTTTCGTCGCCACCAAAGGGCAACTTCCTCAGGGAAGCGACAAAACAAAAAAACAAAAAAAAACAAAAAAAAGCGACAAAAAAAGGAGCAAGTGCTGAACAGTAAGATGCTACTGATCAGCGCTCAGTTGTCGCAGCGCACTCACAAGATGGATTGTGTGCGCAAAAATTATTTAAAAAAAAAACTTTTTTACAACCAAAAAAAGCGACAAAAAAGGAGCAAGTGCTGAACAGTAAGATGCTACTGATCAGCGCTCAGTTGTCGCAGCGCACTCACAAGATGGATTGTGTGCGCAAAAACTATTAAAAAATCCCTCTCTTTTTACAACCAAAAAAAGCGACAAAAAAGGAGCAAGTGCTGAACAGTAAGATGCTACTGATCAGCGCTCGGTTGTCGCAGCGCACTCACAAGATGGATTGTGTGTGCAAAAATTATTTTAAAAAAACCCTCTTTTTTACAATCAAAAAAAGCAACAAAAAAAGGAGCAAGTGCTGAACAGTAAGATGCTACTGATCAGCGCTCGGTTGCCGCAGCACACTCACAAGATGGATTGTGTGCGCAAAAATTATTAAAAAAAAAAAACAATTCTTTTTTACAACCAAAAAAAAGCGACAAAAAAAGGAGCAAGTGCTGAACAGTAAGATGCTACTGATCAGCGCTCAGATGTCGCAGCGCACTCACAAGATGGATTGTGTGTGCAAAAACTATTAAAAAATCCCTCTCTTTTTACAACCAAAAAAAGCGACAAAAAAGGAGCAAGTGCTGAACAGTAAGATGCTACTGATCAGCGCTCGGTTGCCGCAGCACACTCACAAGATGGATTGTGTGTGCAAAAACTATTAAAAAAAAAGCAGCAGTAAAAAATTGGCACTGTGCAAGCACAAGTGCCAACCAGTGATGTGTGTCACCGATCTGCACTTGGCGGTCACAGGACACACAAAACTGAGCAAAAAACAAAAAAAAAACCCTCCTGTATAAAAAAAAAGCTGAAGCTAAAGCTGATCAGTGATGCAAGTCACTGATCAGTGCCCAGCTTACA
Organism: Engystomops pustulosus; assembly: GCF_040894005.1. Classification (NCBI taxonomy): domain Eukaryota; kingdom Metazoa; phylum Chordata; class Amphibia; order Anura; family Leptodactylidae; genus Engystomops; species Engystomops pustulosus. The sequence goes on along the minus strand of NC_092415.1, from coordinate 175,774,259 downwards.
GGATGCAACCACGAAGGTGGTGCAGGGGAAAATAGGAGAAAAAAAAAAAACTGCGACCAAAAAATGAGCACACGTGCTCGGCGTCGCAGGACGCACACAGGGAAGGGGTGGAAGGGATCAGGAACAGGGATTGATATAGGGAAATTAGGGATCACACAAAAAAAAAAATAAGATCACACAGAAGTGAGATCTTACTGTAGTAGTCACAGCAGCAATTGAGGATCACACTGGTGGTGCCCAGAAAGGTGCCAGCCAGCAATTCTAGAGGGTCCAGCAACACAGGGGGGTGATATACACTGTTCTGCACGCTGTCTCACACTAGAATGAGACGTGCAGAACAGTGATCACTAATTTGAACTTCCCATCTGAAATCCGATTGGCCGATCTGTATAGATCGGCCAATCGGATGTCTATGGGAGGTGGCATGATGCCACCAGACATGCCCCCTAATGATGATGATTGGTGCTGTCCTAGACAGCACCAATCATCATCCTGTGTTAACCTACAGGACCCCCTGGTGACGTATACTGCTGCTATTGGTCGGTCGCATCGACCAGCCAATAGCAGCGATCGCGGACGAGGGGGGGGGCGAAACCCCTCTGCACCACGAGGCAAGATGTCGGCTGTCAGGGACAGCCGCCATCTTGTCCCGATCGCCGTGTCTCTAGACACGGCGATCGGTAATAGCGGCATTCCAGCGCTATCGGCTGGTCTGAACTGACCAGCCGATAGCATCGATCGTGAACCGGGGGGTGCGACGAAACCCCTCTGGTCCACGAGGCAAGGTGGCAGGCTGTCAGGGACAGCCGCCATCTTGCCGCGATCACCGTGTCTGCAGACACGGTGATCGGTACATCGCGCGCCGTAGTACTACGGCGCACGTCGGGAAGTCACTTCCCGCCGCGCCGTACTAGTACGGCGCGCGTCGGGAAGGGGTTAAGGGGCACGCTTTAAATGGCTATATCTTTTGAAACAGTGTCATTTTAAAAAACTAAATCTCCCCTTTAATATTGCACCAGGCTTGTGCCACAGAACCCAAAAGAGCAACATTTAAAGTTATACAGGCAGTCCCTGGGTTACGTACAGGATAGGTTAGGTTTGTTCTTAAGTTGAATTTGTATGAAAGTCGAAACTGTATATTTTATAATTGTTACCCAAGCAAAATTTTTTTGTGACAATTAGATTTGACAAATGTTGGGTTGTCATAAGAACCAGGATTAACAACAAAGCTTAATTACAGACACCTATGATAACTGCTATAGCTGTTGTAGCCTAGGGCTAAAGTACAGTAACTTACCAACACACAGAGGCTTGTCTGTAAGTTAAAATACACCAGAATTATTTCATAGTTCAGAAGGTAGAGGCATTTGAAGTGTTCCTCCTTTTTGGAAAAAGTCACAAAATATTTTTAAAAAGTCCCACCAAAAGTTACACAAGAAAAGTGTCAGTTTCTTTAAGTCATTTTTTTTAAAAAGTTGCAAGTGATAACTATGGTATAAACTGAAAAACAGTCTAAACCACGGCCACAAAACAGTAAAGAAATTGTTATAGGCACAAAACTCACAAAACAGCCAATAAATGGGGCGACTTGCACCAAAAGTTGCAATGGTCCATAAAACATTCCAAAAAAATGGAAGGAGATGAATAATAATATTGGGCCCTATTAGTTAATCTTGCCCCATGTTCCCTAAAACGTTACAAACTTGTCTGTTCTGCATCAATGGATATTAGGTTTTAATACAGTCTTTATAGAGACGAGCACGTAATACATGTACACATACAATATGAAGAATTGTGTCTGTTAAGTCTGTATAGCCTTTGTGCAAACTATACTTCACAAGGTTTTTAGATGCTTCAAGAATTCATTTATTGGGATTTATTTCAATTAGAAGAAGCAAGAATGGAAACTTTTGTATTGAGATACAGCGTTCATAAGTCCAAGGGCAAATGTTCATATAGTGTATAGAATTCCGGTGCTTATTCGTTTGCAATCCTTACGATTCTGTACTATTGATCAATGTTCATATAATGGAATTTCAATCACAAAGAAAATGCAATCATATTGTGTATAGACGCTTAGGCATGTTCCAGTTATGTTACCATTAGACCTGTGACTGAAGTTACCGAAACAAGTTTATTGAAGTTGGTTATGAATGATGGAAAGGAATGTATTTGCATATGATTTACTTACTGCTATAAGCAATAGTAAGTAATGATTCAGTGATATAGGATACAACCCTGGGGGTTACTAGTTGGCTGTGGCACTTCCATGCTGCACTTCCAACTGGGAAGAAAGCAGGCCATATACGATGTAAGAGCAAAACAGGGACACATAGGACTTTTTCAGGACCTTCTAATTACCAAATCTGTTCCAAAAAAGAAGCAGAGAGTCTTGTGCTTCCTGCACTGCTATAGATTGAAACTGTATTGACTTGCTTTGGATGCTGATACGGTTTAAAGCACATGGTTTGGCATCCTAGAGCTGTGTCGGGCTCCCTTGATCACTGAGGCCCCGAGCATGCGTTGCATAATGGGTAAAAACTACCTGAAAGCGACAGGCACTCCCTGGGTTACGTACAAGATAGTGTCTGTAGGTTTGTTCTTAAAGAGAACCCGTCATGCAAAATAACCCCCCTAAACTAAATATATTTTCATAAACTGCCATTAGGGAGCATTGCCTCTATCCCTTTATTGTCCCTCTACATGCCTGTAAACCTAAGCAATGAGGTCCTAAAGCTGTATGCAAATGACCTGTGAAATGTCCAATGAAGCATTAGCATATTCAAGCTGTCCACTCTATTCATGAGTGGGAGGCACAGCCCCACCCCCAGTGCTTGACTGACAGCCTGTATAATGGTGTGAGGCTGTATAATGATGTGCTTGCTGGTGGCCACGCCCCCTGCAGCCTGTGTGTGCATGTGTGTGTGTGTGTTTAGAAGAGATACAGCAGCTCCAGGCAGCCATGTTACAGCAGAACATGTCAGATTCATGTGTAGCTCATGTCTGTGTCTCTCACCTGTATATTAGCAGGATGCAGCACACACACTAGCCATGCTTTACTATACATTACACACAGACATGAGCAGGGGGAGGAGAGGGGAGGGGTAACAGGGGTGACATCACTGCCTCTGACCATGTGACCAGCCTCATTTAAATAATAAAGAAATGATGATTTTACAATGAATAATGTATGAAATAACTAGATAAAGGCTGGGATGGGATCCTTGTGAGCTGCTCCAACAGGTAGTAGTGACAGGAAAAGTGACACAGACCTGATGACAGGTGTCCTTTAAGTTGAATTTGTAGGTAAGTTTGGTCTCTGTGACAATTGGATTTTAAAACATTTAGGTTTAATAATAAAGCTTAATTACAGACACCTTTGATAAATGTTACAGCTGGTTACTGCAGCCTGGGGATAAAGTACAGTAAATTACCAACATCCAGAAGTCTGTTTTTAACTAGGGGTTGTCTGTAAGTTGGGTGCTCTTAAGTCGGGGACTGCCTGTATTGAGTGGTTTATAACAAGTAAAACTGGACTTATTCATAACTGGTGACTATAAGGCAATTATCTTGGTCAGGAGTAGGGTTGAGTGGACAAAAATCACAAAGTTTAGGTCTGTACGGAACTTTGGCACTTCTGGTCCCCAAACTCAAACTTCATCAGGAGTTTGAATCAAGGTTCAGATCTGGCTCAACACACCACTGAACACCCATATGATCGTTGAAGGTGCAGGCGATACAGTGTGCCGCTATTTTAGGGAGGATTGTGTTCCCCCATGACATCATCACGAGTCCACAAAATGTCACAGTACAGTGTTGTGACTTTGCCAGCAACAGTTGACACCCGTCCCAGCACTGATTGCTTATGTTACTGGGAGGTGATTCTGAAGTGAACTGAAACCTTGACCGCAAATAAATTTCAAGGCCCAAGGTGCGAGATTGGTCTAACCCAAACTTATAAGGTTCCCCTCATCAATAGTCTTTTTTTAGCATAAGTGAAACAAAAATGTTGTTTTATGTAATTGTACTTGTATTTACTTTTGTTATTTTATGTTAATGGCTATAGCCTTTTAGTGACTATTTTACAAATGTTTTATTAATGAATACCAATATATATCACCTAGTGCATAGCTCATCTCCTGTCTAATATACACTGACCCACATTTATTAAAGCCCCTGCACCAGTTTTTTGTTGGACTTTGCACATTATTTTTAGTACAAGCTACTTGCACATGTATTTACAAAGTGTCCGAAATACATTTGTGTCACGGCTGCACTATAACCGATGCGACCCAAAATTCTGCACTGAAAGGGCATTAAATCGGACCATGCAACACATCTATCAATCAGTGTCCGACAGAATTGTGTCCCATGCCCCATGTTAAAGGTGCACCAAAAAAAAAAGTTGGCGCACTCTGTCGGTGCAGTGCAGGGAGCATCAGATTCATGAAGAATGTGAGCCATAATTCATGAATTTGGTGCACCCTGCAGTCTTCACAGGTAAACTGCACCTAGTGCATTTTGCACTGTTTTTCATAAATGTGGGCCAGCACAAGGGTTTTAAAATTTTTTGAAAGAGGTACTAAAGAGGTAAGTAAAAGTATCACAAGATATAGTAGATGTTTGCAAACAATCCTTTAGGTGCAACCATATTTGTTCTGGATAGTTGCCAGTAGCCTTTTTGAGACTCAGAGGATTGTCAGGCGGTAATATCAGGCTGAGCCTGTAATAGAGGAGCAGCATATTCACAATATACAGCGGAGCAGTATAACAGGATTCAAGCACCTTAGGATTTTAGTAAAGGATATTTCAGTTTGAAAAAAAATATTTAAAAAAATCATATCATCCCTTTCTTTAGAGTGGATTTAAAAATAAATAAATACAGGCATCTCTGATCCCAAGAAGTGAGCACATTGCACATGATGCTAGTCCTACATGATACAGAAATACTCCCTTCATACCGGCCGAGCTTCATCGCCAGTAATAAAAGAACTGTTATAGTACTTGTGCTGCAATTTGGACCACATACAGGGAGTCCTTGCATCATATTTCTCTACAGTCATGGCCAAAAGTTTTGAGAATTACACAAATGTTAATTTTTACAAAGTCTACTGCATCAGGTTTTATAATGGCAATTTGGATATACTTCAAAAAGTTGTTTAGTGATCAGTTTAACAGCAATTAATTGCAAAGTCAATATTTGCCTAGAAAATGAACTTTTTCCCACAAAACACATTCCAACTTCATTGCAGGCCTGTCTTAAAAGGAGCAGCTAACATTGTTTCAGTGATTGCTCCAGTAACACAGGAGTGGGTGTTGACGAGGATAGGGCTGGAGATCAATCTGTCATGATTAAGTAAGAATCACACCACTGGACAGTTTAAAAGGAGGCTTTTGCTTGGCATCCTTGTTTCTCTTCTGTTAACCATGGTTATCTCTAAAGAAACACGTGCAGTCATCATTGCACTACACAAAATTGGCCTAACAGGGAAGAGTATCGCAGCTAGAAAGATTGCACCTCAGTCAACAATCTATCGTATCATCAAGGAATTCAAGGAGAGAGGTTCCATTGTTGCCAAAAGGCTCCAGGGCGTCCAAGAAGGACCAGCAAGCACCAGGACCGTCTCTTAAAAGTGTTTCAGCTTCAGGATCGGGCTACCAGCAGTGCAGAGCTTGCTCAGGAATGACAGCAGGCAGGTGTGAGTGCATCTGCACGCACTGTGAGGCGGAGGCTCTTGGAACAAGGCCTGGTGTGAAGGAGGGCAGCAAAGAAGCCACTTCTCTCCAGAAAAAACATCAGGGACAGACTGATATTCTGCAAAAGGTACAGGGAGTGGACTGCTGAGGACTGGGGTAAAGTAATTTTCTCTGATGAATCCCCTTTCCGATTGTTTGGAAGATCTAGAAAACAGCTTGTTCAGAAAAGACAAGGTGAGCGATACCACCAGTCTTTTCTCATGCCAACTGTAAAGCATCCTGCAACCATTCATGTGTGGGGCGGCTTCTCAGCCAAGGGAATCGGCTCTCTCACAGGCTAGCCTAATAACACATCCATGAATAAAAAATGGTACCAGAATGTCCTCCAAGAGCAACTTCTCCCAACCGTCCAAGAGCAGTTTGGTGATCAACAATGCCTTTTCCAGCATGATGGAGCACCTTGCCATAAAGCAAAGGTGATACCTTAATGGCTCAGAGAACAAAACAGAGATTTTGGGTCTATGGCCTGGAAACTCCTCAGATCTTAATCCCATTGAGAACTTGTGTTCAATCATCAAGAGACAAACAAAAACCCACAAATTGTGACAAAATGCAAGCATTGATTGTGCAAGAATGGACGGCTATCAGTCAGGATTTGGTCCAGAAGTTGATTGAGAGCTGCCAGGGAGAATTGCAGAGGTCCTGAAGAAGAAGGGTCACCTCTTCAAATACTAACTTGCTGCATTAACTCATTCCGTCAATAAAAGCTTTTGTTACTCATAATATGATTGCACTTGTATTTCTGTATGTGATAAAAACATCTGACAAACACACATAAAAACCAGGGGGCAACAGATCATGTGAAAATATAATATTTGTGTCATTCTCAAAACTTTTGGCCATGACTGTATGAGGCAAGGACTCTTCTCCTGTGCAATACTTTCAATCCGAGGGATCAGACCAACATAAGGGTCTACTCATTTATTAGTTGATGTAATTGTTACTTGAAGGATTGAAGTAAACTAGAAACTATTATTCTATACAGTATGTATGATACTCATCCACTGCAAATCTGAAAGCAAAATAATTTGAAGTACTGATTACTACTATATAAAATTTCTGCCAATGTCTTAATACATTTTCAATTTAACTGCTTTATACAATATATAAATCACTTTATCAACGGGAACAGATGAAAAAAACATTGAAATGCATGCCAAAATTAGAGTTATCTAACAAGAATTATTCTACTCCTGAGAGAAAGCCAAATTTGGCTAATCATTGGTCTTTGTGTTATTCTATGGAATATTTCCCCATAGGAATAAGTAGAAGGAAACTCGAATGCTGAAGTTAATTATTCTCCAAGCCTTTCTGCTGCCGGTATGGGGCCTCCAATGTTAATTAACAAACATGCAGTATGATGACCATCTGTTCAAGAAGGGCCCCTAGATACTGTTCTAGTTATTGTAGACCTAATTGAATGAGCTGAAGCATTAATCAAACATTTAACTCCATTGAGTTAATATTGTACGTTTCTGACTCTAAATAAAGTTTTCTTTGTAAGATATATGACATCACAATATAGCTGTTTTGGCTTCTTAGATTCATTAAAGGTTAAAGATCAACCTAATTGAGATTGATAGAGACTTAAATGGGGGTCCCTAGTCAAACATCCCATTCAGACAAGGTCGGGTCGAGTTGTATGTAGACACAAATAAATGCATTTTGACCCGAATATATATAAAAAAGGAAAAAATCGGAATGCTCACCCAATCACCAAGATGTCCTCCTGCACCCGATGCCTGTGGTGGTGCACGCCGCCAGATCCTTGACTGTTGAGATCCCAGAGCGTAGAGCAAATTCACGGTCAGCGGCACTCATGAAAACCACAACGGAATTGGTGCAAACGAGTCCCCTTTATTTGGCTTTAGCCGTGCATAAATACATGGATAAAAAGAACACGTGTGATCGACGCGTTTCGACGTTCACAACGTCTTAATCATGATCTCTATATATATATATTTTATTTGAAGGACTAAAATTGAACATTTCTCGACTGGATCCAGCACCATTCTCTACTTTGTTCCATTCCTACAGCCCAATCTCTGCCTGCGTCTGTGGAGGTAACCTAATACTCCTAGAAGACTTCATCCTTTCAAGTTATTGAGGTCCAAGTCACGCAATACTTCTTCTAAGCATCAGGATCTGCTTTATAAACCACATAGCTGCTACACCAACCAAGACAATCCGCTCTGAGAACTAATTTTTATAAGACACTGGCCTTGGACAAAGTTAAGGAATTAGATCTGATGGTAGCTTCCTCCTGCTTCCTCTGCCCTAATCTGTACTTTAATAATCCTTGAACCTAACCTAACTTATTAAAAACTTTATTTTAGTAATATGTAAATTAACAACAGAGGCTACTGGGGCGTGGGGTAGTCTTAGCTCCCAGTGCCCGACCAGGCTAGTACACGCCCCAGTAGCCTCTGCAGTTAATTTACATATCACTGAAAAAAAGTTTTTAACAAATTCGGTTAGTCTCCAGGATTATTAAATTACAGATTAGGGCAGAGGCAGGTAAGGGGAATCAACTTCAAATTTGTTCTACTTCTGACAGTAGATTAGTCATGGTAGGTTTTTTTTTAAGAGTGAAATAAAAGTGAACAAATTGCGGGTTATTTACTAAGGGCCCAATTCGCGTTTTCCCGACGTGTTACCCGAATATTTCCGATTTGCACTGATTTTCCCTGTATTGCCCTGGGATTTTGGCGCACGCGATTGGATTGTGGCACATCGGCGCTGGCATGCACGCGATGGAAATCGGGGGACGTGGCCGAACGAAAACCCGACGAATGGACCGGGTAAGTAAATCTGCCCCATTGTTCCAAAATACGATAGTGAATATGACACTATAGTATGATGCATGATCTTAACCATTATAATACATTACAAGATATAATAAATAAAAGGAAATCTACCATACAATTCCATCATGATAAACCAGGGACACTTACTCATAGATCCAGGTACCTTGACTGTGGTAATCTTCTTATGTTTGTTGTCTGTGATCTCCCCACTTTCAATTATGCCAATCAGCCAGAAGGGCTCTAGTGGTGTAACCAGAGCCCCCATGCTGTAGCTTCACAGGCTGTTACATTGAGCCAGAGCAGTTGCCCTTTACCCGCTCTGATTACAGCAGGAAGAGGGAGGGAATAGTGTGTAAGAGCAGGAGAGAGGGTGAGAACAGTGTAACACCCTGTGAGGCATGAGCATGGATGAGCTTTTGTAGAGCCCTACTAGCTCATTAGCAGCATTTTAAAAGTTGATTTTAGAAGAAGGCCATGCATAACAAATATAAGAAGAATACCACAGTCATAGTGCCTGGATCTATGAGTGTCCCTGGTATATTATGCTTTAAAGTATATATAACTTCAAAATCAAGCATGGATAAACCAGGGACACTTACTCATAGATCTAGGTACTGTGACTGTGGTAATCTTCTTATATTTGTTATTTATTTCTTCCTTAATTCAAAAATCAATTTTTGCTAATGAGCCTGAAGTGCTTTGGAAGGTGTTACCAGAGCCCCTGCTTACTGCAGCTTCACAAGCTGTTACACTGTGCAGGAGCAGGTGGAGAGGGGAAGACCTGCTCCTGCACCGTGTAACATACAGCACTGGTAATACCTGCAGAGCCTTTCTACCTCATTAGCATAATTCTAAAAGTTTCATTTAGAAGGAGGCCATGGATAACAAATATAACAGCATAACCACAGTAAGAGTCCCTGGTTTATCATGATGGATTTTGATGGTAGATTTCCTTCAATATGTGTTTTTTTATTATTTATAGTAATAAACAGTTTTTGGGATGAATCCAATCTTTTTGTATCTTTTAATGTTAGGTATTGGGCCATTCCTGAGAGCTATGATCCCTTTTCTGTAGAAGTGCCATTTTACTTCCCCTTTACAACAATATAAATTGTCTGATGTTAAAACGGATAAACTAACAGTAATCCAAATTGTCTTTGGATTATGGTTTTTGGTTTCTTTTTGGTTCTGGAGACTAGACTAAGCCATGGCAGGACCTTGAAATGCTTCTTACAGAGCCACTCCTTAGTTGCCTTGGCAGTTTTTCAGGTTAATGTCAACCTAGAAGGCACAGCCATGACTCATGCTCAATGCTCTTAGTGAGGAAAGGAGGTTGTTGGCCAAAATCTCACGTTATATGACCCCATCCATCCTCCCTCCAATGGTGCAGTTGTCTTCCCCCCTTTACAGAAAAGCACCACTAACATATGATGTTTCCACCCCCTGCGTCATGGTTGGGATGGTTTTTGGACTTGTACTCATCCTTTCTCTTCCTTTTAAACCCCAGACTGTGCTAATGTGAGAATGGGGCATGTTTTTTACCCATGACAGTAGTGTTATACTAATAGTAATCTTTAAGGCTATGGTCTCAGTTTACTTCTAATCGTGGAGCAAGGTCCTCCCGTGTGATCTGGGTTCATTCGTGATCTATCCATTCTTTGTAGGTGGTAAAAATTGCAGCGTATCCAATACATTACTTTCCCCACTGTATAAAATCCTCCTCTATTGGACAAAACGGGAAACAGAGTAGATTGTTACTCCTTTGGATGTAGTATTCCTAATTCCTGTTTTGTTTGTTGTGTTTGAAATGGATAAAGATACAAACCTTAGGAAAGGTGTACAGGATGTAAGTGGACACTATCCATGCAGATATTACATTCTTGAAATTGTGCTATTGTTCATATCCAATAGAGTCTCTTTCAGGCTTGGAAACTGATTCAATCTAATTGTCAAAACCCAGTGCTCCCACACTATGGGAATTCATCTTTAGAAAGAATGGGATCATCAGATTGGTGCATGGATTTATTGGAAAAAGTAATATGTATTTATATTTGGATCAATTTGGGGAAGATGAATCGATAGACTCAATATGTAGATTCATCTTCCTACCAGACTGAGCTCAGTCCACTTTCACATTGACTGGTGGTTTATTACATTTCTAAAATATTGATATTTTCTAGGTATTTTTTGGCAAAATTGTTATTAATGTTACTTTTTAGCCTTGTCCCAAAAGCTTAAAACAAATGGTCGTCCTCTATGAGATTGTGTGACAAGCCTGCACGGCTCTAGATATACTTTCTTTTATCAGCTGTGTTATGATATGGACTACAAAAATGCTTATGAACAGGAAAAGGAGTAATTCCTAGGTTATCTAAAATGAATTATTTATTTGTGATACAGCATATGGTACATTGGGTAAAAAACATTGATGTGTTTTGGCTGAAAGCCTTAGTCTTGATCTAACCAAAATATAAAAATTCTTACATGATTTACTGTTGGGGAGTGGAAGGTTTTCTGTATTGTTCAAATTGTAAAATGTTTACTGGCTAAATTTAATTTTAAAAATGTCTTGTTATAGACACAACTTTTATTATTTCCCTCACCATGGGGTAGGAATTAATCTCACAGCCTCATGTTACTAGAAATAACTGGAAAAAAGAATTTGTATTTGTTTCAACTTGTCCTCAACCGCTCGATAATAATAATAATGATTCTTTATTTTCTTTATTCTTTATTATTCTTTATTTATATAGCGCACACAGATTACGCAGCGCTGCACAGAGCATGTCAAATTGGTCCCTCTCCCCATGGGGCTCACAATCTAAACAACCTAACAGTATGTTTTGGAGTGTGGGAGGAAACCGGAGTACCCGGAGGAAACCATGCAAACACGGAGAGAATATACCAACTCTCTGCAGATGTTGACCTGTTGACCTGACAACCCTTGTGGACATTTATTGTACAATGGCTCAATGGCTTCAGACGTCAGTGGATGTGGGGCGTGAGACTGCAGCAACATCCTTTGGCGTTGGTGCAGTTTTCTCCTGCTCCTGCACTTATCACAGGAGCAGGACCAGGACTCCAGCTGCCAGAGACCATAGAGAGGATATAGATTTGGCAGTCACGTTATCACCAGTTGTTTCCGCCTGTAATTGGGGCTTTTATACTGCCACCATATAAAAAATACTACACATTTTTAAGGAAGTGCATAACAGAATGAACCGCTACCTCCGCAAATTTACTACAAATGCCCAGTCATTAATGCCTTTTTAGGTCTCTTCACTGAGGGGAAAATGGTGCAGTTGGTACTTTTGTTGGTATAACACATTTCTGACAACCCATTGGTGACTTTTATTGTACAAGTTAGGTGGATTTTGGTACTTTTAATTGGTGGCCACTGATGATGCCGTGGCTCTGAGTCTCTGTTGTTTTACACAGAAAAGACCTACTGGCAGTATCGGATCATGGAAGCTTAAAGGGGTATTGTTATTTCAGCAAATTAATGTTAATGTTTGTATGATGAAAAATTATACATGCACGGCTCGTTAGTGTCCCAGAGAGTAATCAGAGCTGTGTGATATAACAAGCCGTGCACCTGTGTGACCATGGTCCGGTTTCTGTTCACTGGAAATAACCAATGAAGCTTTCTATGAAAGAACAGCAATCAGAGATCTTGAAAAAGCTGAGGAATTGATACAGAAAGTATATTGGAAAAATGTATATCTTTTCATTATACAAACTATAACATTTATTTTCTGAAATTGGAACATCCCTTTAACCATTCAGCTGCCATTCTGGTGACACCCAACCCCGAATTGAAACTTCATTTCTACTGCTGACAGATTCCCTTTAATCATACCAACACAGAATCATTTTAACATTTCATCCCACCACATTCTAATGTTTTTACAGCTTCCCAGCTCAGTAAAGACTGTGAAAATATTTTTATAACTTCTATAACTTTAAAAAGTTACTATTAAACTGAATTGTTTTTATAAATCTTTTCATCTCTTCAAACACATCGTTATATGAATATATTAACAGGTTTTTAAAATGATATTTAGGAATCTTTCACTGTTACTGACTGACTATTTTGAAGATTCCAAACATTTACATTAACATTTTACAATATAACAGATTTGGGATCTGAAATGTTGTGTCGCAGGTTCTTCAAAATAAAAATGTTTCTTGCAGAACATATGTTTGAATAAATCTTATGCAACAATGTAGTGCAGTGAATGAAATAAACAAAATGTTTTCTGTAAATTCAGATATTTTAAGAAGGAAATCAAAGCCGGAACAGAATTGCGAATTAAAAGAAAATCAAACAGACATTGTCATAAATGCTTTGCTGACCAGCATCTTTCTATAGAATGGATGTCACTCATTCCTGGCATTTTGCTGGAGAATTGTCTGCATATGACGCTTCTAGAAAGAGAAATATGGACACACATGATATATCAGGCGCACTCTATCAGGTATGTTTTTAGTAGCTGGGTTCTCCATGCAGTGTCTCACACTAGTGAAGATTCACTAAGTGGCAGATTCTGATTTGTAGCAGATAACTCTGCCCATGATGCTGCCACCTATCTTTCTGCAGGTGGTGCTGCCTTAGGCAAGAGGCTCAATTCAACTCATGGCTGGTGCACCCCTAGGTATAGTCCCTGACAGAATCACTGTAGCCCCAAACACTGATTCATTTTTTAAGAACATTCTCTTCTGTAACCTAATATGTCGCAGTGTCTTTAAAATGCCCTTTAAAGGAGAATTCTTATGTAAATTATTTGTGGTATGTTCCTGAGATATTTCATAACTACGTACATGCAAGATGTGGGTCCCATCTATTTTAAAAAAGAGGAACCAGTGTCCCTCTTCCCATGGCCAAGCTACTCTTTATTCAGGTTTGTGGGATCATCATTGGTAACCGATTCTATTGGCTATTTTTGAAGGTTCCTTTAAGATGCCTGCACATCTAACTGTCAATGTGGCCTGGCTGCAGGAAGTTTATTGGACCCTTGTTTTTGAGGTCCCAGTGTTGGAACCCACACATATCATGTATTTATTACATATCCTCTAGATATGTTATGAATACTATACATGAGAATATGACTTTAATCCCTTAGAAACTGCTATACGGCTATAGGTCCTAATCCCATACCCCGTACCTCAAGCAGGTGCATGTGTATAGACATCATGACAGTAACCCATTTCAAATGGGTCTATATTCTGAACTATGGCACCTAGAGACAAAGTTCTAGTGCCATATTAGGGGGAGAATCATTCCTTTAAAAACGAGGCGTTTCTAGGTACCACAGACCTGGAGTTATCTATTTAAGTTGTTGTAAAAAATATGATTGTTATGTATAGGTCCCACTCCTCACATAACTTTAACAGTTGATATTTCCAATTCTGTGAGACTTTGAAACAAAATCCAGAAAGGATATTAAAGGGGATATTCTCCTCTTTAGTATGATACAAGAATAGTGTCTAGGTTACACAATTCAGAAAATTGTGCCCCTTTCAAGTCTGTCAACTGAAAGCAGAATGTGGAAGAAGCTTCAGTAGTACGTGCACCTTCTGTATCTGTAGCTAAAACTGTGGTAGGGTAAAGGATTGAAACCATACATATTTTTAAAGGGCACCATGATAAAGGACTGTATGCAAATGAGCCTGAGGAGCTCCAGGATCCATAGGTGTTAATGGAGCCTGAAGGCCCTCAGGCTCATTTGCATACAGTCTTTCATCCTGGTGGTAGATGTTCTTTGACATAAATTTTAAAAAAACTTTAAAAAAAGTATTGTTTCAAAATGTTAGTCCTTTTTGTCTGATAGTTCTAAAAATAAAGAAAAAAAATTCAATTCACAAAACTCTTATCAGGTTTAACTCTCACATGTCATGAAAAAAAGGTAAACTTTATTGAACCTAAAAATGAAGGTAACATTGTTGTGATACATAAAGCTGTTCCAAAGTATCATTTAAAAAAAAAGCATAGCTTAGCTGCAAAAATTGACCTTGACATGCAGGTACCAATGAAGCTTGGTCACAACAGGGTTACGCTTTCAATAGAAGTCACAGTGTATAATATTGCTAATACTGCTTATATTGTTAGTTTATATTGTCATGTTACAATAAGTAGTGTCCCTGAAGGAAAAAGGAACCCTCAGGCTACAACCTCTGATCTCTATACTATTGCCCCTATGGAATTCATATTGATATAATTATTACCCGTCACCTTTGCAAAGGTCGCAATACAAAAATGCAGCACTTTTTATTATTTTTAAACAATTGCCATTTAAATGCCATTGAACAAGCTTGTAAAAAATATTCAATCTCGAAACAACATATTTAACCTGTAAAACATGGAAATGTAATTTAACATACATGCCTCATATCCTTAAATGCCCTTTTAGAAAATGTTTTTGCATTACACAGTAATTTTTTATATCTGACCTGCATTAACCCTTCCTATAAAGATTTTTCACACAATATTTCCACATCTTCATTAGCCGTCCTATTACGGTACTGCTTTGCTCGCACTGTCTTCTCCTATCTGCCGAGCACCATTACGTGTGGCTTCATTTCAAGGCATCGTGATGCAGTGGCCTGAAGATAATTAGTTGTTACCTGCTAATTATCTGCAATCAGCAGACTGGTACATTGAGTTCCTTGATGGTACACATCATTTTAGTAAATGAATTATACTACATCTGTACTGGGTGAGGGAGAAGTTTATGAGATATGGAGCATTTAAATGAAAGAAAGTTTCTAACTTTCTGTAAAATTAAGTAGCTATATTTAGTAGACGGAAAAGATAGGCTTATTCTGAATTATGCAAATAATAAAGAAAATTGAAAAAAAAAAAAATTCACCATGGCAAAATTTATGAAATGGTCATCTCCAGAACATTGCATACTTGAATGCTAGCTGTTCATTTACCCAAAATATAGGGGTGGCAATCTCAACACATTGGGGCACATTTACTCACCTTATCTCCGGAGTTGACAGAAAGTGCATTGGCCGACTCCAATGCACTCTGCCGAGATTCACTAAGACTGTGTACCCGATATCATGGATGTGTCGCTTCCTGCTCAGGTCACAATGATTTTAGTGGTGAATGTTAGGGCTAGGGCTTGCGACACAATTGGAAAGTTAAATCCTGCACTCAGTCCGAATCAGTCGGACCGTCCATCGGCACGCCCCCTAAATTCTGTCGCATGGAAGCCAGAAACACATGCCAAAAATGGGTCGTGTGTGACACAATCTCAATGCACCCGCTACTTAAATACCTGTGCAAGCCTTTTTCCCATCGAAAATAGGGTACAGTCCGAAAAAAGTGCATTGCAAAGTGGCGTAAAGCCTTAGTAAATGTGCCCCATTAAGTAACAGGTAGAAGGATACATGAGCTTTTAAATTCAATTCAGTGCTGAAGTCCCCACCTCTTTAACCTTACACAACCAATTTAAAAGGACATCTACCACCATGATCATAGATCGTAAGCCAAGCACACTGACATACTGATGTGTGCCCCCTCTAGCAGAATCTAGTCTTCCTATGGCCTTGTTTTTTTTTAAAAAAAAGGTTTTACAAAATATACAAATGAGCCTGAGGGGCTCCAGACTCCATTAACACATATAGAGTCTGGAGCACCTTAGGCTAATTTGCATAATTTTAAAAGCCTTTTTTTTTCAAAAAAAGAAACCAGGGCATAAGAAGCTAAAAGAAAAGTAGATGCTGCCAGAGGGGGTACACACCAGTATGTCAGTGTGCTTGGTAGATGTTCTTTAACCTGCATGAAAACATAGTAGTAGTGGTTCACTTAAATATGTCTATCCATGTAACGTAGTATAACATGGTGCCTATATAGATGAGTGCAATGGGCAGAGAAAGGGTGCCAACTGGGCAACCCCATACCTAAAGCTTCCAAAAATATTTTAAAGACATTAAGAGATAGATATGATCCTAGATTAATATAAGCAGTCCCATCTTACTCTTATTATTTTTGGCTCCGTTTCAGTCATTTCTATTACTGAGCAGATGAAGAAGCTGTTACTATGGAATAATTGCTGTGTGAGCATTATGAATCTCATGAATTTAAAAGAAGACCTCGGGTACCCCATGAACAAATTAACAAAATAAGAGAGAATGAGATATTTCAGGTGCAACTACCTTCCAGGCCATTTTCCCACCTGTGCCATAATGAAATAAAATATAACATTAAAAATTCATCAAAGGAAAAAAAAAATTAGTTCTTAAAATTATACAAAGGACAGATCCAGATATTAAACATTCACCTTGGGGAATTTATTTTCTTTGAATCATTGTACAGTTTCTCTGGAATTAAACTTGCAATATCCCATCAATAGGTTAAGTACTGTACAATGCTAAGAGAAATCTACTGAGAGAAAGAAGTCAGAGGTCAACCTTCTCAGTGTATGAAGCAGCACAACTCGTACCGCGATAATCAAGAATTCCACTAAAGAGCATTGCACAATGAGAGATCTAGAAATTACAGTGGTAATGAAATTTCTAGTCTATTTGTATTACCCAATAGTAACACATATTTATTGTCTCGCTGCTGCATACTCTTAATGTGAAAAATGCCTGTTATTTCCACTTTATTCAGAATGTTGGACTCATTTAGGTAGATTCCTTGAGGAGTACTCAGTAATTTTTAAGGCTTCACTGCAAAGAATTTATCTTATCTTCGACTGAAACTTTTCAGCCTAATCGACCCATGAGTCGATCTAGCATTGCATTAATACGACTACTTCATGTGCTGTCAATCTGCTAGGGGTCTTTTTAGACTATTTTAAATAGTACATATTGGCCCAAATTTACTAAAAACAGTGCACTCTCTACTATGTGCAGTTTACCTGTGTAGTGTACAGGGGGCACCAGATTCATGATTTGTGGCTCATGTTCTACATGAATCTGGTACCTCTTGCACTGCTCCGACAGATTGAACCAACCTTTTTTTGATGCACCTTTAACAATTTTGTCGGACTTTGCATGATAAATGTGGTGCACGGTCTGACTGAGCATCAGAATACTCTTTTAACTCCCCCGGATCTGTCTCCTGGCCTCCAACTGACCTGGCGGTCACTTGATTAGAACAGAGGAAGTTGGCGGGCCCCTGAGGGGCTACAACGTTCCGACTGTGCGTCCAAATGGCAATGGTCGCTGTGAACGCAGGTAGCATCCACTTCCTCTCCGCCTCTGTCCCAGTCGCTAAGGCAGATGGATGGGCCCTGTCCTGAGACAGTCCAGCTGGTAATTGGCCCTGCAGTTTGTCCTTGATGGGAAGACCCTTCCCGTACTCACTTGCAGGCCCTCTTACCTGAACCCCTTGACTCGATGTGGTGAGAGTAGAAGAAACCCCCATGTCTTCTGGCAGTTCCCCCTGATCTGTCTCCTGGCCTCCATCTTACCTGGCAGTCACTTGATTAGAAGGGTGGAAGTCGGCAAGCCCCCAAGGGGCTACACGCTTTGACCGCACATCCAAGCAGCAATGGTCGCTGTGACCGCAGGTAATGTCGACTTCCTCTCCACCTCTGACCCAGTCGCAAGGCAGAAAGAAAGACTCTGTCCAGAGACAGTCCGGTTGGTAGTAAGCTCTGGACTGGATGCATCACTAGTCCTGGTATTTTCCCATCCTCCACTGCAAGCTTTCCCCCCTCAGCTGTTAGCCCCCTGTCTCTCCCTATACTAGGAGTGTCTGAGGACAACAGGTATCCAGAGGCTGACAGGCCACTTCCCATAGTAATCTGACCCTCTGCTTGGGGTATGGTCCCCTTCTCCAAAGGCAAATTGGGACCCATGACCCTATCCACCCCCAAATTTCTGACAGTAAGTATATCACAATATCAGCTGCAGCGGCAGGATGGTTTTTGCCGTCTGAGGGATCAGTACCTGATGATTCTGGGGTCACATACTGTGACACTAGTGAGGCCAAGTTTATTTCCAGCAGGACACTCACAGGAAGGTCAGGTGACACACCCACCTCCGTCATGCCCATCCCCGGACCCCAGTCCAAGTACAAATTGGCAATGGGCAGTGCCGGTTATGCTCCTCCAATTCCGGAAACAGTGAGGGCTCTCCCGGATAATAAATCCCATGGGGACACCAGTTCAGGTTGTACAAAGGTCAACCCAGCCCCAGTATCTCTCAGTCCCATGGCCATGGCCTGGCTTATGGTGACGGGCTGCAAATTATCATAGGACCTCTCACCATCCACAAAAGGAGATGGTGTCAGGGAAGGTCCAAGGTCTTTCTGGCGCTGTTGACACATGGCCTTGAAGTGTTCTGACTGTCTGCAAAGATGATACAAATGGGGTTCACCCACTGATGTGGAGAGTGGAGCATGGGCAGGTGCCCCCTTGGGTGCAGGGGCAGGGGTAACAGGAATGGTATTCATCTTATCACCTTTATCACCTTTCACCTTTGTTCCTACCAGCCATTCTTACGGCCTGAACTCAACCGTAAACTCAAGGAGCTGCCACCATTTCTCCTTTATTATAAGCCCAGTCCGTAATGGGATATAGTGTGACGTGGGGATTCATGGATCAAGATAAAAGAGCAACACAGATTAGATTTTATATTTAATTGCCTTAAGGGCACACTAGACAAAACAATATATACAGTTCAGATTTATACAGTTACACAGAGTACAAAATACAAGGTAACACTAAAAGTAGCAGCAGTTCAGTAACTTTGTTACCTTGTGTGTGGCCTAATGAAACCTGATAGTCCACACCTTAAGATCCTTCTCTGCTCTTGATGTTAAAATGGTTCCCATATCTTCTCAGGGTAAGTCGTAGGGTCATGGTTCTGGTATCACTGGATCCGGGCGAATCCCTGAATCGCATTGTTCCCAAACCTGACCCATTTGCTATGGTCCTATTCAGACATTTTGATATCTCTGGACCCAAGGTTGCTAGAGCCCTAGGATTGGGACCACTGTGATCTCCTGAAGATAGCATTCCAAAAATGTATTTGTCCTTGGGGTGAGATGGACCATAACTCCATAATTGTTCCTATTCAACCTATTGGTTTAAGAGTTTTTATGGCTCTTTGGTGGGGGAATGTATGGAGACATTTCAGCTGCAGAAGTCCTTTGAACCTCAGACACCTGCTGTGTTAGGTAACACTAGCTAGCTCCATTAAGCTAATTATGCTGAGGCTGGGGGGAAGTGAGGAATTTGAGTAGTATAAGGCCCCCTTGCCCCTGGCCATATTTATCACAGACTTGAACTTGAACCACTGACTCACTGTGCTGTCATTAAAGCTATGATACTTCTAAAAAATCTCGGGTGCAATTGTTTTAATTAAGACATTTTAGTGACGTACTTTAACCCTACCTAAAGTTATTCCCTTTTACGTTTCTCAATTGTATTCCTTGTGTTTGTCCTTTTCTAACAATAGAAAAGTATACAATGGAGATGTATGTTATAGCGATATACTGTATTATTTGATTACTACTGTAAATAGAAGGCTTGATCCATAGATGATTCCACAGACAATTCCTCCATATTTCAAGTACAATGATGCTATTCATTATGCTGTCAAGGACATGGGTGAGAAGTGCCTTTTAGCTATTCTTTAGCTCAATAGGTGTAAATGGCCTTGAAAAGAGACAATCTAGCAATGTTCTGGCCTGCTACTTATAACGGATTTCTGAGTAGCCATTGACTGAAAGCATTTACTAAGAAAAAAATCTGTAATTGTCCAATAATTTCTATAGCTTATTTACAAGCATCCACCTCCAAACTAAAGAAAACTGCCATCTAATAAAAAGTTGTCAAAAACATACAAAAGGGCAAAAATTTATAAAAATAAACACTGTTATGTATTGTACTTTTATTATCATTTTCTTCACTTAATGTAATACAAACGTGCATTATATTATATTAATAACTTTCGAACTTCCACACTGAATGTGAGCTGCATATCTAAATCAGAAAAAAATGGACATAGAAGATGTATTCATGTTTTCTTTCTGTTACTTAACTCCTTAGTAGTGATGAGCGGGTTGGGTGAAATTTTCGATTCGATGAGTTTGTCCTAGTAGCCGGAAAGTACTTAAAATAAAAACATGTAATAAACAAAGAAATATTTGTAAAATACATTTTTTTAAAAATCTTGTTAATGACATAGTGGTTAAATTTCCTCTGGGTGTTCAGAACCAGTTATTAGAGGATTAAAGAAGCAAGAGAAAAAACATACACCCTTCCACTCAAGTTTAAATTCAGGTACTGCAGGATTTGATAAAATAAAATACTACAAAACAGAGTACAAACAGTCACATGGAACAATAGGAGTGAGGGACAAGTTCACAAGAGCTTACAGTCTATGAGGATGAAGGGGTGACACAAGAGCTTACAGTCTATGAGGATGAAGGGGTGACACAAGAGCTTACAGTCTATGAGGATGAGGGAGTGACACAAGAGCTTACAATCTATGTGGATGAGGGGATGACACAAGAGCTTACAGTCTATGAGGATGAAGGGGTGACACAAGAGGTACAAGAGCTTGCATAATGGTCCAGCCATTCTTTATAAGGGAATGGAATAAAATAATCTAATAAATAAAATGTATTCAGCCACCATCTTATATACAAAGTCCAAGATCAATGGGACTCCAGAGAATCTATCTATCTATCTGGTGATTGCTGGATAAGAAATGGGAGTACACATAATGGGTTAGTAAAGAGAGAGTTAAATTTCATGCAGATAGCGACTGAGTTAAGAGAGAGAAGTAAAGGAGATGCAACAATATGCAGAGCTTTGTGGATGAGGGTGATTATTTTAAACTGTTTTCGGAAGAAGATTACCAACCAGTGCAGTTACTGGCACAAATTAGAGGCATCCGTGTAGTGTTTGGTCTGAAAGACAACACTGGCTGCCGCTTTAACAATAGATTGTAGAGGAGAGAATTTAGTGAGTGGAAGACCGATCAGTAGGGTGGTAAAGTATTCTAGTCGAGAGTAAATCAGAACAACAACTAGTATTTTAGAGGTTGCAATTGTAAGAAATTAGTGGATTTTGGAGATGTTTCTGAGATGCATGCGGCAAATATGCAGTGAAAAGGAGAGGTCAGAGTCCAGCACAACCCCAAGACAGCAGGCCTGCTACCTCAGTATCATAGTGATCCCACAGACCAAGATGGAGAGGTCAGGGTTGAGTCGTTTAGTAGATGGTGGAAAGACAAGAAGTTTAGTTTAGTAGCGGGAGGACATGATGTCAGAGATGACAGAGAGAGAATCACTAGTGTTCTGAAGTAAGGCAGTGGTTATATTACATGCAGACATAGACATCAGCATCATATGCATAGAGACTGGAAACCAAATCAGCTGATGGTTGTCCGATGGGAGCAGTATAGAAGGAAAAGAGAAGAGGACCTAAGACTGACCACTGTAGAACCCGGAAAGTGAAAGGAAGATAAGAAGAGAAAGATCCAGAGAAGGAGACACTGAATGCGTGGTCAGAGAGATAGAAAGAAAACCAAAAGAGTACATTGTCCTTTAGGCCAATATAGTGAAGCATGCTGAGGAGGTGCTGGTGGCCCACAGTCTCAAATGCTGCTGAGAGAGGTAATGCAGTATTTCATATTCTACCAACTTATTCAGATGCTGGCACAGCCAGTTCCCATGTGATCCATGCCTGGTTCATCTTAATGAATGTGAGTCCATGCTTGCTGTGAATAGGCAGATCCTCTAGTTGGTGGTTACCCAACTGCTGAACACCCGATCTTACAGCAAACTTGCTGCCGGACAGCAACCACAAGGCTCCTGCCAGGTGTCCAATTTTTCCATCCAAAAATTGAAATGAGGAGGACCCATCATTCAGCAACAGGAGACATGTAGGCAGATGATCTTCCACCGTGGAATTCACTGTCTGCCTACTGGTATTATTGCCATATTCCAAGCTGGTGGAATTTGAGGATTATTAAAAATAGTGTTCCACATTGTGGTTATGCTCACTCTCCCTTCCGATGTACTGCTGCTGTACCTGTTGCATTGATACCCTTTCACTTGTTGGTTGCCTGGGGCTTCCTGACCACCACATCTTCATCCAAACTATCACTACCTTCCACCCATTTAGGGTATAGGACCTCATCACCCCCACCTGCTTCTTCTACCACTATGCCCATGGCATTGCCATCCTGTTCTATCTGTACGTCACCGAGAGCCTCAGCATTTGGCAGTTGGGTTTCATGATCATCATATATCTCTTCTGATGGTCTGCTATCTATACCCTCATACTCCAAAACATGTTCTTGGGAATCTTGCAACTCTATGTCTGGGGCATTAGCAGGTGAATGGGCCACATAATCCCAGCTAGAAGAGACCCCAAATAGCATAAGTTACTGCTCCATGACTTTGTCTGAGATGTCTATGCTGTTTGAAGGGGGGGGGGGGGAGGTGAGGTGGAGGGGTCTACACTTTCAACAGAGGTTGAGCATGGGGAAGATAATCCCATGGAAGATGAGGCCCTTTCTGACAGGTAATTGACCTATGCCTCAACCTCGTGTGGACTATCGGGGCCAACCAGTATATGCTGCTATTAGATCATTTTCTGCAGTTAGGTTCCCTTTAATACTGATGCAAATACTTCTAAAACAGGTATTGTGAGACAACACTAACTTACTTAGTTGCAACACCGGTATTGTAAGTTAACACAAATGCAAATAGGTCTAAGACTGGTAGTGTAAATTAATACTGATGCAAATACTTTTAAAACTGGTTGTGTAAGTTAACAGTGACACAAATAGGCCCTACACTGGTAGTACAAGTTAAAGAAATTCTACCATAAGAACCTATCATGATAAACCAGGGACATTATGTTAATGAGCCATCGGGGCTCTGGTGGTTGTTTCCAGAGCCCCTTGGTGATGTATTTTAACAGGTCATTACAATGACAGAGCAGGTCTCTCCTCCCCTATGTTTCCTGAATTAATGAATTGAGACACATGTTCTTAATGAATCTGGCGCCCCCTGCACTGCTCCGACAAAGTGCACCAACTTTTTTTGGTGCACCTTTAACACAGACCGTGCAACACAATTCTGTCGGCAGCACTCCAGGATGAAGTAGTAAATCAAAAGTCTTCCTTTATTTATCAGCAGTACGGTGCAAGGTTTCAACTTTATAGGTATTTATCCAGCTTGATAAAGACCTATACGGTCAAAACTTTGCACCTTACTTTTGATGAATAAAGAAAGACCTTTGATTTAATAGTTGATTATGGAGCATTGTTGATATTTTCTACTTTATCCATAATTGAATTCTGGCAAATGGGATCAACACCTGCCGTGCACCTATATGTGAGTTACCAGTAATTTGTTTGTTGACCAGATACTGCTCCACCAGGAATTTACACACAATTCTGTCAGACACTGCATGATGAATGTGGTGCGCCGTCCAACTGTGGACCGAGTGCCCCTTTTAGTACAGAAAGTTGTCTCTTCAGGCACAGTGCAGCCACAACACATATGTTTTGTGGTCACTTCTTAAATACACGTGCAATCAGTTTGTGCTTTAATAATTGTGGGTCTATGTGTAAATGTTGACATGTCGGATTGTGCCTTTAAGATATTACTGGATGATGCTGGAAATACAAATACTACTGGCCTTGAACTGTAGCAGCCTATGAGTAGCTTAATGCATTTCTTCATATTTCAGATTTCCACCTGTTCCTAATTACCGCAGCCTTCTGTTCCTAGCTAAGTGCCCTAAAAAGGGCAATTGTTGGCATTTGAGAAGTTTTTTTCTGTGTATAAACCTCTTCCTAGCTTTGTCTATAATGGTGTCTACACATGTGACCCTGCATATTTACTGTACAGGCAGTCCCCGGGTTACATACAAGATAGGGTCTGTAGGTTTGTTCTTAAGTTGAATTTGTATGTAAGTCGGAACTGTATATTTATCATTGTAATCCCAGCCAGAACTTTTTTGGTCTCTGTGACAATTGGATTTTAAAAATGTTGGGTTGTCATAAGAATCAGGATTAACAATAAAGATTCATTACAGACACCTGTGATAACTGTTATAGCTAATCACGTTAGCCTAGGACTAAAGTACAATAAATTACCAACATCCAGAGGGCCGTATGTAACTAGGGGTCGTATGTAAGTCGAGTGTTCTTAAGTAGGGGACCGCCTGTATTGCTATTTACTGTACTGTTACCATATCAAAGTATGTTGCCCGTTAGTTCTTCTTGTATGTGCACTATAATATTTTACTTAATCCTCTAAGTCATTTAGTTTTAAAAGGATGCTCCTAATAAAACACAGAGGAAAGTAATACAATCAAGAATATTAATTAAATAGATCTTACTGGAGTATAGTAGCAGGTACTGTAGGACAGCTCATATATTTAGAAGGGTTTGTCCTGTGTACAAATTAATTAGGCTTCCCTGGTTATAGCTTTCCCTTTTACAGAACTCCTGCCCTGGAAAGACTAGAACAAGAGTAACCTTAATGAACCTTTCTCCTGGACGACTCTCTGAATATGTGAACCACCATACTTACTCACGGGTAAGATCCTTCTGATGTATATAACTGTTCATGAATTTATCACTATCTTAAGATAGTTGTATCAAGAGTGATCCTCATGCATTGTCAGGGTCCTGTCTACGTGAGGGCAGCTCTTGAGCCCTGGTATTCCCACAAAGGCCATGATGGACTGGAGGCACAGACCAAGGTAACTAATACTATTTTAGAATTTTTAGACCCTCTGGAGCACATTTGAATCTGGACCACCCTGGTAATTTTTTACCAAATATTTTTTTAGAACTTTTGTTCAATCAGGGAGAGAATACGTTTCATTTCGGTTCTGAATTTAGGAGTGCTACCAAAACCAGCACGACGACCAATGGCACAAGGAATCACATTTTTCTTAACACCTTCTAAGTGGAGGGTTTTGTCGAGACTATTAACTAGTGTTAACGAAGTCACAACTCATTTTTTAGATTTTGAAGGATTTGCACTTTACATGTTTTTTACTTTTTTTAATCTAATAGGGCATATCAGAATATTCATTTAAAGCATGTAAGAAAACATGTAATATGGACTTATTAAACAAAATGCCATATTTTTTGGATTTTACAGTGTCTACTATCCTTAGTCTAAAAACGGCAAAATATGTGTTTGAAATAAAATTTCAAAATAAGCCCGACACCATTATCATGGTTGTCATGACAACCTAAATTAGGTAAAACGAATGATTCAAATTTAGAAAATACCAGGTCAACCATCCCCATCCGTGATGATATTAAGTGAAGAACAATGTGAGATGTCAGAAGTACAAACCCTCTGTCATTGGGCAGGAAATGCCCTTAAGGAAATAAGTTTAAATAATGTTTAAGGCAATGAAGAATAATGAGGCAGAACTTTTCAGGATTTTGTCTGTTTGACATGTGGTTTATTATAAATTTGCATTCTGTGTGATTTTTGAAAGGTTTAGCGATAATTAAGTAAAGATGATTCCGTACAATGTATGACATTACTGCTCTGTGTAGTGTTTGACATGTGCTGCTGTGCTTCCTTAGCAAAACTCAAATATTTTCAAAGGGCACGTCTTAGGATTAATAAAATTCTGATAAAGATATTCTTCACAGGTTAAAAGGTGATTTACCAGACCTGCAGAATAATAAAGTTTATGGAACATATTTCTGAGCAGTAGATCTACAATACTGTATAATACTACAGGTACAAAACTTAATAAGCAAAGAAAACCACAAAGTTACTCTTTTCCCACTACAGCTAATTATTCCGCTGGAACGTGCTTCGATTTCAATCTACTTTTAAGGAACACTATGATCTATTTTACTTTAAATTGCGTTTAGCATCAGCAGTGTAGATAGAGTAGGTTCTTCTGAGCATTGCATATTTGATAGTATCAGAATTTGCCTCTATAATAACATGTAAATGATATTCTTAGCACCAGTCAGAGCCTGGTTGGTATTAGAAATCCCATAGTATTATGTCTTTCAGAAAGAAATACTGCAAGAATCAAAGGACTGCAAGAATCGAAGGTGGACACAGCAGTTATAGAGATGGCCACTATATTGCCGGACCTCTTATATGGTTCTCTTAATTGGCCTTCTCTTTCTTATACTTTTGCTTTCTCTGCCCTTCGTGATGTTTGCCTGCCATGGTATTGACCCAGCCACACCTTTTATAAAGAGTATAGAATGTTATGTCCTCCCTTATCATTCTTCTTGGCTGGACATGCTTAGTTACATAGTGGTCATTATTTCATAATATTATATCATGTAGTGATATCATTGTAACCAGTCATTGTTTGTATTGAGAATTGCCGGCAGCTCAGGGTTATGTAATCACATGGTGAACATAGCAGAGAATATACATCCAGGGAACATGGAAAGAAGAACGATTTCAGGGCAGGAAGAGTATGCAGCAGACAACTATGAAGTATAATAAGGAACAGAGGTATTATTCTCCCTGTTCAGCCCCCCCCACACATAAGGGATTTCAAGAGGGGTGAGGTACTAAGTGAGATCTTGCACTGGGCCAGATGAGTAAATGAAACCCTAAAGCTGAAAGTGAGGAACAATTTACCATCTCTCATGGAGAAGAAAAACCAGTCTCCCAAGGAGTCTAGGTCTCTGCCCTCCGGGCAGACTTGAGTTTTTTGAAGGATGATCAACGTAATCCTCATTACCAGAGCCAGGTGTTTGCTGCGAAAGCAATATAATTATGTGGTATATCAAGAGAGGCATGGATGCTCATGATAAGGACATCATTTTTTTCCTTATACAAATGACTGGTCAAACACCTGCCTGATATAGTGAATGTAGCTACATAGCTCCGTAGGCTAGGTGATCAGTCAAGATGGGATATCCTTGTCGCATCTGATCATTACCATCATCACAATTTGTTCAGTGGCATAGTTGCTAAGAATATTATTGTCTGGATTCATGGGTAGTGGACCCATTGTACCACCACGAGCGATGACATAAGCCGACAATTGGGAGCGGAGTCTAGGTAGCACCCAGTTTTCACCAGAGCCCACTGCAAAAAGGGTTGGACTTGCTGCGGTGGGATACCAGGTCACTCACACTGGCTTTTTAAAACTCAGAAGGTCGGCACGCATGCGGGCCCTAGGAGGCGGGGATGCGTGCGTCGGATTGAGGAGACCACTGGTGGAACGAGGAGAGGTAAGCAGGGCTGTTGTAGTGAAGAGGTTGATCATGGAGGCACAGGGATGCGCCTGCGACCCGGGATATGGGTCGCAGGAGAACCTGTGACAATTATGCTTGCTAATTTCTTCTTCTAATATACAATGTTTAGGAACTATTGTCTTGCTGCCGAATATATCTCCGTCTATTGGTCACTTCATTGGTGGTTTTAGTTGCATGGCCGATCAGTGTATAGTGTAAGCTTAACCCAAGCATCAAAAAGTAGCTCCTAGTGGTTTGTATTTGTATTCATTATGGTTACAATAATAGTTTGGATTTCTGAAGTAATCCTTAGTGATAAGGAATCTCTTTTATAAACTTTTTACCTCCTTTAATATAGAACATGACTATATTACTTATGAGATACACGTCTGCATAAATTATTGCTGACATTAAGAGTTAATGATTACAAATCATTAGAGAAATGCTAAAAATTGTGTATACTTTCTCTGCAATCTCAAATATCGTTAAAATGGGAAATCAACCAAATCCAGCCGTCGATAAGGAAACAATACACATATATTGTCTTTACAACCTAAGGATACTGATTAGCAATGAGCCAATACGTTGACTTCTCGTTTTAGATTGTTTAGCCTTGATTTTTTAAGAAGTTTGTGGCAACTTCCTTACAAACTTTTTTCATACGTTTTGTTTATGTTAAAATTGTTATACAATATTAATAAAAGTGGTTTTTTGACTATTGAAAATAATTAAATCCCCCCCACCCAAAAAAATTTAATCTGTGAATTAAATTAATAGTGTTGGGCAGACCTGAATCCGCAATGTTCAACCCTTGCCCATACAAGGACTTGAGCAAAATGTTCAAGTTTGGTGGCACCTATCACATGTGTTAACCCTTTATTTGCTAGCGGCATTTGTGCACCACCATGTACTCTATGGTTGTCACTCCCTATAACTTCACCCCGGGAAAATCCTGGCACATGCACTGCTGGTTTTTAACCCCTTAGCGCTCCGCGCCGTAGCTGTACTGCGCAGCTTCCGACGATTAGCGCTCAGCGCAGTACAGCTACGGCGCGAGCGCATAGGATTTTAGAATTGTCACCACGTCTCGCGACGTGGTGACATCGGGACGAGACTTGGGTGACAGAGGCAGGAGGAGTTCCTGTCTCCGTCACCCGACCAATCAAATCGGTCCCGCCCGCCGATCGCCGTGATTGGCCAGTCAAACCTGACTGGCCAATTACAGCGATTTTGGGCTAAAAAACGTGGTTTTAGCCCCTTCCTCTTCCTCCAGCGGCACCATTTTGGTTTGGTATCGCTGGAGAGAGGAGAGAGCGTTACTGTGTGCACCAAAATACACTTTTACACTATAAATAGTGTTCTGATCCTTATCTGATCCCTATTGTTCCCTACAAATTCCCATCCCTATCTGTTTTTTCCTGTGTCCTGTGTGTTCCCTGTGTGATCGCCTTGTGTGATCCCACGTGTCTTCCGTTTTTCCCTGTCTGTCCCTTCTGAAGCCAAACGCACTTTTCAGTGCGCTGTGTTAGCGTTGTTCTGCACTGGACGCACTTTTCAGTGCGCCGTGTGAATAGCGCTGCACAGAATCTTTAGCAGTCTTAGCGGTAGTTAGTTTGTCTTAGGGCAAGCTAGGTGCATTTGTAGCGCCTTTTTGTGCGGTGCACATAGGTTTTTTTTCGGTGCCTGGTAATATTTTTTTCCAGAGCGCCATAGGTGTACCCATACGTAGCTACTTTTTGTGTGTGCCATCTGTGCGGCTGGTCCGTGTGGTTTGGTGTGCATTATCTTTTTTTTTGTGTGCTATCTGTGCGGCTTGTCCGTGTAGTTTAGTGCGCATTATTTTTTGTGTGCCATCTGTGCGGCTGGTCCGTGTGGTTTGGTGTGCATTATCTTTTTTTTTTTGTGTGCTATCTGTGCGGCTTCTCCGTGTAGTTTAGTGCGCATTATTTTTTTTGTGTGCTATCTGTGCGGCTTGTCCGTGTAGTTTAGTGCGCATTATTTTTTTTGTGTGCTATCTGTGCGGCTTGTCCGTGTAGTTTAGTGCGCATTATTTTTGGTGTGTGCCATCTGTGCGGCTTGTCCGTGTAGTTTGGTGCGCATTATCTTTTTTTTTTTTTGTGTGCTATCTGTGCGGCTTGTCCGTGTAGTTTAGTGCACATTATTTTTTGTGTGTGCCATCTGTGCGGCTTGTCCGTGTAGTTTGGTGCGCATTATCTTTTTTTTTTGTGTGCTATCTGTGCGGCTTGTCCGTGTAGTTTAGTGCACATTATTTTTTGTGTGTGCCATCTGTGCGGCTTGTCCGTGTAGTTTGGTGTGCATTATATTTTTTTTTTGTGTGCCTGCTAGACGGTTTATCCGTGTAGTTTGGTGCACATTATCTAATTTTTCTAGTACTCTATTTTTTTTGTGTGCAATGTCTCAGAAGACGTACACCGTGTTGGAGGCATATAACATGCTTGCCTCTGACACCGAGTCAGCTAGTGGGGATGATGGTCCCTTTTACCTATCATCATCCTCCTGCTCATCTTCCAGTGACCTGGAAGGACCCCCAAGAAGGCGCCGTAGGGTTCCAGGGACTTCTGCAGGAGAAGTGCCTGGGACTTCTGCAGGAGAAGTGCCTGGGACTTCTGCAGGAGAAGTGCCTGGGACTTCTGCAGGAGAAGTGCCTGGGACTTCTGCAGGAGAAGTTTCTGGGACTTCTGCAGGAGAAGCGTCTGGGGCTTCCACTGACCCCACATGGGTAGCCCCAGATAATTAGAGAAATCAGAGAGGTCTCCCTAAGTCGCTGCTTGGGCAAAAACTTAAAAGGCACGAAAGCAGGGCACTATGCAGCGACTCTGTATTGTGTGTTAAGTACAAGGACAAGAGAGAAGTCCTTGTATTAACCACAATACATGAGCACACCACCACCCCTGTACCAGTACGAGGTGCCAGTACAGAAACCCCCAAGCCAGACTGTATTTTAGATTATAACAAATACATGGGAGGGGTGGACTTGTCTGACCAGGTGCTTCAGCCGTACAATGCCATGCGGAAGTCGAGGGTGTGGTACAAGAAGCTGGCCGTGCACATGATGCAGATGGCATTGTATAATGCCTATGTGCTGCATCGATATGCCGGCCAGAGGGGAACTTTCCTGGAATTTCAAGAGGTGGTAATAAAGTACTTTCTTTTTGGAGACCAGGAAGGGGGGAGTGCTAGCACATCTGGAAGTGAGGCCCCATCACGTATTGTACCAGGGCAGCACTTTCCAGGAGTAGTTCCCCAAACAGCCAGCAAGGGAAGGACACAGAAGAGGTGCAGGGTGTGCTCCAAAAATGGCATTCGGAAGGACACCATTCATCACTGTGAGACATGCCCAGAAAAACCAGGGTTATGTATGAAAGATTGCTTCCGAATTTATCATACATCCCTGGATTTTTAGAGTACCCTGTTGTTACCCTGACGCACAGCTTATACATCATGCCGCATGCCGCACCTTCCCTTCTAAGCCCTGTCATGTGCCCAGCCTGTAGATTACTGTCCCGTATGCTTTACCCGGGAAAACATGCATCATGATTTTTAGGGTGTTTGTCTCCCATGGCAGCAGCTGGGGAACAAAATGACATAATGGATATTTTTTACTATGCACTATCCATTATGCACTTTTTCAGGGGTCCACCTGTGGGGTTAAAATGTTAACTATACCCCTAGATTAATTCATGGAGGGGTGTAGTTTCCAAAATAGGGTCAGTTCTTAGGGGTTTCTACTGTACTGGCCCCTATTGGCATCTACAAATCTTTCATGATGCCAAAGAGAAAAAAAAAATGTACAATGTCTGTGCTCCAACAAGTTATTCCCTTTTGAGCCCTGTCGTGTCTCCATCCTACAGATTATTGCCTCCTATGGGGTATTGCCCTAACCGGGGTAACCCGCAGAATGATTTTTGATGTGTTTTTCCCCAGTGGCATGAGTTGGGCAAAATACTTTTGTCACTTCAATGGCATATTTGATAAATTGCGATACAATTGTTTCTCTGCACTACTCACTTTGTATTAAATTTTAGCCAGCACCTTAGGGGTTAAAATGCTCATACAAGCCTACATACATTCTTTGAGGGGTGCCCTTTCCAAAATGGGTTCACTACTTGGGGGTTTCTATTGTACTGGTACCTCGGGGGTACCCCCCATTACCAATCTAGTGAAAACGAAGCTTGAAAACCTAAATTGTGCTTCTTTCTTCCTGACCCCTGCCGTGTGCCCAGCCTGTAAATTATTGGCACATGTGTGGTATTGCTGTATTTGGGACAACCCGCAGAATGATTTTTGGGGTGTTTGTCTAAAGTGGCATGGGTTGGGCACAGTATATGAGGCACTAAAATGACATTTTTGAGATAAAAATGCAATTTTTACTCTGCACCATTTACTCTGCATTCAATTTTGACCAGCGTGTCGGGGGTTAAAATGCTCACCACAACCACCAATAAATTCTTTGAGGGGTCTAGTTTCCGTAATGGTGTCATTTATTGGGGGTTTCTATTGCATTGGCACCTCACGGGCCCTGCCAACATGACATGGCACTCCAAATCCAAACGTGTGAAAACGGAGCTGGAAAATCAAAATTTCACTCCTTCCGTTCTCATCCCTACTGTGTGCCCAGTCTGTAAATTATTGGCACATGTGTGGTATTGCTGTACTCAGGACAACCCGCAGAATGATTTTTGGGGTGTTTGTCTAAAGTAGCATGGGTTGGGCACAGTATATGAGGCACTAAAATGACATTTTTGAGATAAAAACGCAATTTTTACTCTGCACCATTTACTCTGCATTCAATTTTGACCAGCGTGTCGGGGGTTAAAATGCTCACCACAACCACCGATAAATTCTTTGAGGGGTCTAGTTTCCGTAATCGTGTCATTTATTGGGGGTTTCTATTGCACTGGCACCTCACGGGCCCTGCCAACATGACATGGCACTCCAAATCCAAACGTGTGAAAACGGAGCTGGAAAATCAAAATTTCACTCCTTCCGTTCTCATCCCTACTGTGTGCCCAGTCTGTAAATTATTGGCACATGTGTGGTATTGCTGTACTCAGGACAACCCGCAGAATGATTTTTGGGGTGTTTGTCTAAAGTAGCATGGGTTGGGCACAGTATATGAGGCACTAAAATGACATTTTTGAGATAAAAACGCAATTTTTACTCTGCACCATTTACTCTGCATTCAATTTTGACCAGCGTGTCGGGGGTTAAAATGCTCACCACAACCACCGATAAATTCTTTGAGGGGTCTAGTTTCCGTAATCGTGTCATTTATTGGGGGTTTCTATTGCACTGGCACCTCACGGGCCCTGCCAACATGACATGGCACTCCAAATCCAAACGTGTGAAAACGGAGCTGGAAAATCAAAATTTCACTCCTTCCGTTCTCATCCCTACTGTGTGCCCAGTCTGTAAATTATTGGCACATGTGTGGTATTGCTGTACTCGGGACAACCCGCAGAATGATTTTTGGGGTGTTTGTTTAAAGTAGCATGGGTTGGGCACAGTATATGAGGCACTAAAATGACATTTTTGAGATAAAAACGCAATTTTTACTCTGCACCATTTACTTTGCATTCAATTTTGACCAGCGTGTTGGGGGTTAAAATGCTCACCACAACCACCGATAAATTCTTTGAGGGGTCTAGTTTCCGAAATGGTGACATTTTGGGGGGGTTTCTATTGTACTTTTACTTCAGGGGCTCTTCAATTACACTGTGGCACCACAAAATATTTGCAGCCAAATTGGCCTTCCAAATTCCCAGTATCGCTAACTCTGTTCTGGACATCGCTGTGCGGGGAAACAGCAGCTGACATCCACATGTCTGGTATTACCGTACTCAGAAGAAGCAGGGCAAGAAATTAGGAATATATATTTACCTCAAATTCCTTCTGAATGTATCCATTTTAGGGCTAAATTGGAAAGATTGAAATCAAAAATTGAAATTTCAAAATTTCCACTCCATTTTCATATGCTTCCGGAAAAATAACTAAAGGGTTAACAGGCTTCTTAAATGCTGATTTGAATAGGTTGAGATGTTAGGTTCATAAAATGGTGTTACTTGTGGGGGTATATAGTACAGAAGCCTTTATAGAGCACTTCCAAACTGAATTGATCACCAAAAAGTTCGCATTTTTAAAATTTCAAGAAAATCTGAGAAGTTGCTACTAAAACTTCAAACCTTCTCACATCCATAAAAAAAATGGAAACTTAAAACAAATAATGGATATAAAAAGAAGACCAATGGCAAAAGATTTCTATCAAAAAAAATTTGTGGTATCACTTTTTGTCTAAAAAGTATAACATTTGAAACTTTGAAAATAGTCATTTTTTTCAAATTTTTCCTAAATTTTTGAATTTTTACCCCCCAAAAAAGGAACGGATCACCGAAATGACACTACTAACATAAACTACAATGTCTCACGAGAAAACAATCTCAAAATCACAGAGATATCTTAAAGCGTTGAAAAGTTATTACCACAGGAAGAGACACTGGTCAAATTTCAAAAAAAAGTTGCGAGCCTTAACCTGCAAACAGGCTGCGTCCTTAAGGGGTTAAATGTGGCTGTGCCAGCAGTATTTAAAGACTAACACCTGTAGTCAGTGCCAGCCCCAATCACCAATCACTGGTTTTACCAGTTTGGGTTCACAAAACTTCTAAGTTCATCCCTAGTAACAGATCCCTTTTAATAGCCATATCTTTAAATCTAATTGAACGCTTTCTCATAAAAGTGGGCACAAAAAAATCCTTGTAGGACATTTGGACTAGAGTTGCCATAATAAGACAGACTAGTTATTTATCTCACAATAAAAATGTGTACAGATGAGTTCTGCTCAAATTTGGAAAGGGAAATGTAAGGCTGAAAGTAACCTATAATGTCACACTATTCTTTTTGGACTTGAGTAAAAGACTCTTCTCCACCCCCATTGACTTCAGTTGAATTTGTATGTAAGTAGGAACTGTACATTTGAAATTTGTAGCTCCAGACAAATTTTTTCTTTGTCCCAGTGACAAGTAGGGGACTGTCTGTAATTTGTATGGAGCTATTTTTTATATAATGCTGACTCATGTAGCATATAAAGGACATAATTAAGAACCTATCACTATGTTGTATACCCGGTGTGGGAACTAGCTTGGTAGAAGCGGTAAAATTAGTCCAGAATCGCAGTCAGAGACAGTGACACAAGTGCTTTGGCTATAAACAGGGCTTTGCCTTGCTTTAATAGCAGAAAAAATACAAAATAAAACATAAAGCCTTAACTTCAGGCTAAAATAAACACCTGCTCGGCTGAACTCTAACACAGAGTCTTCCCTGACTACTCGGGTGGCGTACTACCAGCCACCTGAAACAAAACAAAACGTGGGTTTTACCTCACGTGACACACACAGTCCGTATTAGGCTCGCAGGCCTCAGTGCAGGAGAATAGAGACAGGTTCTGCCTCTCCACATGTTCCCCCCCTTTGTGAAGCACAGAGTGCAATCCTTTTAAAGCTCTAGTTGGAGCTGAGCTCCAACACCTGGGTTTCCTGAAGCAACCAGGAGAACCAGTGCTGGACAGGAAGGGAATGACCAGCCCCACTACCAGCCTGCCAGTCATTCCAAAAATCCAGGCCCGAAAATAGGATTTACGAGATCCTTTAGCAAGCTATGTCTTGCTAAGGACATCAAGTCTTCCTGGATCTTCTACATCTCACTCAGCTTTCCCTGGGTGAGATGTACACCTCCTGTCCCCTAGAAGACATATGAGAGAAATCTAGGGGAAATATAGCGATTTCCCTCCACCTTACCAGTCACTATCTCACATACCCTCCCCCTTTGTTCGAACCTGTCGGGGCGGACACACTTAGCCACCAAGTAATGTGTTCTGGACAGAGCATCTGCATTTCCCTGCAGTTTGCCTGACCTGTGCTCAACTGAAAACCTAAAGTTTTGTAAAGTGAGAAACCATCTTGTGACCCTTGCATTTCTCTCTTTAGCCTGGCTCATCCACGTAAGAGGGGAATGATCTGTCACCAACCTGAAGTGTCGACCCAATAAGTAATACCGCAGGGATTCCAAGGCCCATTTGATTGCCAAACACTCACGTTCAACAATGCTATAACTTCTCTCTGCCGGTGTAAGCTTCCTGCTTAGATACGTTACCGGGTGCTCTTCTCCCCTAACCTCCTGTGAAAGGACTGCACCTAACCCTACATCAGAGGCGTCCGTTTGCACGACAAACATTTTTTTAAAGTCAGGAGTTATTAGGACTGGCTGTCTACAAAGGGCAGATTTTAATTCCTGAAATGATCTTTCAGCCTCTGGGTTCCACTTGACCATGACCGACTTACTCCCCCTGGTAAGGTCGGTTAAGGGTGCTGCAATACTTGCAAAGTTTAGTATGAATCTGCGGTAATAACCCAGAATTCCCAGAAAAGCTCTTACCTGTTTTTTGTTTAAGGGTCGGGGCCAGTTTTGGATAGCCTCTACTTTATTTACTTGGGGTTTTATCACACCTCTACCAATGACATAGCCCAAGTAACGTGCCTCCTCAAGACCCAGAGCACACTTTTTAGGGTTTGCCGTTAACCCTGCAGCCCTAAGAGAATCCAGTATCACCTGGACTTTTGCCAAGTGACTTTCCCAGTCCTCACTAAAAATGATAATATCGTCAAGATAAGCCGAGGCATATCTACGATGTGGCTTAAGGACAACGTCCATTAACCTTTGAAAAGTTGCTGGGGCCCCATGCAACCCAAAAGGCAAACAAACATACTGAAAAAGACCCTCTGGGGTGACAAATGCAGTTTTCTCCTTTGCCCTGTCAGTAAGCGGCACCTGCCAGTACCCTTTGGTTAGGTCAAGGGTGGAAAAATATCTAGCATGACCAAGTCTCTCAATTAGTTCGTCCACCCTTGGCATTGGATAGGCATCAAACTTTGATACCTCATTTAATTTTCTGAAGTCATTACAGAAACGCAGCGTACCATCTGGTTTAGGAATCAGGACAATGGGGCTTGACCACTCACTATTTGATTCCTCAACAACCCCTAGGTCCAACATCTTTTTGACTTCTTCCGAAATGGCCTGTCCACGAGCTTCAGGTACCCTGTACGGTTTTAGGTGAACTCGTACCTGTGGTTCGGTGACAATGTCATGTTTTATCAGCGAGGTACGGCCTGGCGTCTCTGAGAACACATCAGCGTTTCGCAAGATGAACTCTCTAGTTTCCTGCGTCTGAGCCTTGGACAGGGACTCGGATATACGAACCTCGGGTATGCTGTTACCATGAGAGTTTACCTCTACTGCAAGGACCTGCGGAGTAACTTCACAAGGAAAACTTACAGCTGACAAATTTTCTCTGTCCTTCCAGGGTTTTAGTAAATTTACATGGTACAACTGTTCTGGCTTCCTCTTCCCTGGCTGATATACTTTGTAGTTCACCTCTCCTACCTTCTCCAAAACTTCATACGGCCCTTGCCACTTAGCCAGGAACTTACTCTCTATGGTTGGTACCAAAACTAAAACGCGATCACCAGGGTTAAAAGTTCTGACCTTAGCCGACCTGTTATATACCCGCCTTTGAGCCTCTTGAGCCTGCTCTAGGTGAGCTTTAACTATAGGCATTATTGCACCGATCCTGTCTTGCATGAGACTAATGTGCTCTATTACACTTCTGTAGGGTGTATGTTCCTGTTCCCAGGTTTCCTTGGCAATGTCAAGGAGGCCGCGGGGGTGCCTACCATACACCAGCTCAAATGGGGAAAACCCAGTGGAGGATTGCGGTACTTCACGAACTGCAAACATTAGATAGGGTAACAGGCAATCCCAATCCTTACCGTCCTTACAAACCACCCTTTTTAACATGCCCTTCAGGGTCTTGTTGAATCTCTCAACCAGGCCATCCGTCTGCGGATGATATACAGATGTACGCAAGTGTTTAATTTTCAAGAGCCTACACAATTCTTTAGTTACCTTAGACATGAAGGGGGTTCCCTGGTCTGTAAGGATCTTTTTAGGGATACCTGTACGGGAGAACATGTGAAATAGTTCCTTGGCTATTAGCTTAGAGGAAGTATTTCTTAGTGGCACAGCCTCGGGATAACGTGTGGCATAGTCTACAACAACAAGGATATACTGATGTCCTCTAGCTGATTTTACCAGGGGACCAACCAGATCCATTGCCACTCTTTCAAATGGTACCTCTATAATGGGTAAGGGTACCAAAGGACTCCTGAAATGTGACACTGGAGCGGTTAGTTGACACTCTGGACAGGTCTCACAATACCTTTGTACTTCAACAACAACCCCTGGCCAGAAGAAGCGCTGCAAAATACGTTCACGGGTTTTTTCACATCCCAAATGTCCGCCTAGCACGTGCTTGTGGGCCAGATCCAGCACCACCCTGCGGAATGGTTGGGGTACTACCAGCTGTTCAACAATTTCCCCACGTACATTGTCTACCCGATATAGCAGTTCCCGATCAATCGCCATGTGGGGAAATACCTTCTCAGCCCCTGGGTATTGTGGCACACCATTTATTACCTTCACATTTTCCCTGGCTTTTAACAATGTGGGATCTCTTAGCTGAGCGGTCCCAAAATTATCCCGGGACACCTCCAACTCAGGCATATCAGGAGCTTCCTCCTGTTCCTCAGTATCACCAGCTAGTACCGCAAGGGGAAAATTCTCGGTTTCATTATTGGTCACCCCTACCGCTGGAACCTCACTGTCAGGGTCAAAGGGTTCAGGGCTAACCACGGAACTTACATTGTCAACTGATACATTTTTATGTCGCCACAAGTCCCAGAAAAGGGGAAAGTCTCTTCCCAATATCACACTGTGCATTAGTGACTTGACCACAGCCACATTGTGGGAAGCTGCACCACAGGGAGTTTCAAACATGACCACGGCTGTAGGGTAATATCTGGTCTCTCCATGAATGCAAAGTACCCCAACAGTTTGTCCGCTGCACAATCCAGGGTCTACCAGAGAGCCATGTACCAGGGTCACTAAGCTCCCAGAGTCCAGCAGTGCATTCACAGAGCAGCCTCCTATGTTCACAGCACACATTTGAGGCTCTGCCTTAGTCTCTGCAGAGTAAACAGGTCTTGCAAACAGAGATACGGGTCCTGCGGTGTTGCAGTCCATGGGCTCGGTCGTGAGGGGACAAGTCGCAATCACATGTCCGGGTTCTCGGCAGCGCCAACAACGTATGCTGCCCCCGTCACCATTTTGAGACCCTTGTCTGGTTCTTAAGGGCTCACTAGACCTACTTGACCCAGCTGCTTGTTCCCCCTCTGAGCCACCTCCCCTGTAGACATTTCTCACCCCTTTAACAGTAGGTACAGTCTTACCAGTTGACCTGGATAACTTGCTGTCCCTGGGGTTGGCACGTCCGGGAGATGTTTGGAGTAGCTCCTCTGTTGCACTGTATCTTTCCACGAGACTCACGAGTTCATCAGCCGTCGTAGGTCCTCCTTGTCCGACCCAGCGCTGGATCCTAGAAGGAAGGGATCTGATGAATTTGTCCAGGACCACCTTCTCTATTATCTGGCCTGGTGTGGCTTCCTCCGGCTGCAGCCACTTCTTTACAAGGTGTATGAGATCTTGCATCTGTGACCTTGGTGGCAGTGTCTCAGAGAAAGTCCAACTGTGCACACGCCCTGCACGCACATGCATGTTCACTCCAAGTCGGGCAAGGATCTCACCTTTAAGCTTTATGTAGTTCTTAGCGTCCTGCTCACTCAAGTCATAGTAAGCTTTTTGTGGCTCACCTGTCAGCAAAGGTGCTACCACATCTGCCCACTGGTCGGCTGGCAGCTTTTCACGCTCTGCCACTCTCTCAAAGACCATAAGGTACGCTTCCACGTCATCTGTGGCGGTCATCTTTTTTAGAGAGGCATGTACTGTGGCCCTTAGAGAAGTAGACCCTCCTTGGGTCCCGTGCACACCAGAGGTTGTTCTGCTGGACGACAGTGTCTCACCAAGCAAGGCCATTTTCTCCACCAGGAGGCGATTCATCTCGTCTTGCTTGGCCTGGGCTTGTTGCTGCCTTTCCTCAGCCTGGGAAAAAGCTCGCTGTTGCTGCATAATCATTTGCTGCTGCTGTAGGATGGCTTGTCCAAACTGCTTAACAAAGTCCTCCATCATACCGGACCCTCTCGTAGCTTTAATCCAGGAAAAAAAAGAAGAAAAAAAAAATATGTGTATGTCCCTTTAAGACTGCGTTACAATGCCCGCATCCTCTCGCCATATGTGGGAACTAGCTTGGTAGAAGCGGTAAAATTAGTCCAGAATCGCAGTCAGAGACAGTGACACAAGTGCTTTGGCTATAAACAGGGCTTTGCCTTGCTTTAATAGCAGAAAAAATACAAAATAAAACATAAAGCCTTAACTTCAGGCTAAAATAAACACCTGCTCGGCTGAACTCTAACTAACACAGAGTCTTCCCTGACTACTCGGGTGGCGTACTACCAGCCACCTGAAACAAAACAAAACGTGGGTTTTACCTCACGTGACACACACAGTCCGTATTAGGCTCGCAGGCCTCAGTGCAGGAGAATAGAGACAGGTTCTGCCTCTCCACATGTTCCCCCCCTTTGTGAAGCACAGAGTGCAATCCTTTTAAAGCTCTAGTTGGAGCTGAGCTCCAACACCTGGGTTTCCTGAAGCAACCAGGAAAACCAGTGCTGGACAGGAAGGGAATGACCAGCCCCACTACCAGCCTGCCAGTCATTCCAAAAATCCAGGCCCGAAAATAGGATTTACCAGATCCTTTAGCAAGCTATGTCTTGCTAAGGACATCAAGTCTTCCTGGATCTTCTACATCTCACTCAGCTTTCCCTGGGTGAGATGTACACCTCCTGTCCCCTAGAAGACATATGAGAGAAATCTAGGGGAAATATAGCGATTTCCCTCCACCTTACCAGTCACTATCTCACACCGGTTTGTGGTGGTTTGTGGGGTTTGATCTTCTTGACCTCTTTCCTTTTTGCAGAAGGCTGAATCGAAATTGGTTGAACTGAAAAAAAAACCATTTGTGCCAATTTGCATTGAATATTTCTTTTCTGCGTGCTGACCTGTAGCATCTCAATACTCAACATGAACCCAAGACTAAGCTCCAGATTTCTTCCTAACTTGTACCTTATTCTTCATTGTGTTGAATAAATGATAGCTCCTTCGGTTAAGCAGCTATCAGCCTCGGATGGTGGATATGAAGGGAAGAAATGTCTCCTAGAGACATATTAGCATTTCTTAGGACTATGGCAAATACCTCTTCGAGTCGTTCAAACCCCAAATAAATCCAGTCACATACACATGGGAGCGGGAAATGCAGAGGTGACCCACATAGAGTACCTGTTCACAGAGATCTGTCAAGATAACTACACAGAGTACTGATTGTAAATTGATCTGCTGCTGTGTACCAGCATTTCTCCTGCTGCTTACTGGCTGCAAGTATATGATGTGGAACTAATTTAGAAGTAATTTGTTTCAAAGGGAAGTGAAGAGGAAACACTACAGTATAAAAATCAAGAGTTAAAGTCACCTAATATATACTGTATGGACCTAAAAATGTCACAACTGATAAGAAGTATGTTCCGGGGAGATCAAACATAAAGAAGTAAGGAGTTAAAAACTTTGGGTCTAATGACTTTTTTTTAAATGCACAAACTTTAAAATATGCACAATATTATCTGTAGATTTCCATGCAACCTTGTCATTCAGTAAGGGCTAATCCAAACCTCCAGGACTTCTCCTAAGCTGTCCGAGTTTTCTGGAATGCTTTGCCCCGCACAACAGACCCAGCTTCCACAAAAAGCTTCCAAAAGTTTTCAAACAGACTATAAAACCTCTCTCTTCAAACAGGCCTAACTACATGTATAACATTTTGGAGGCCCTGCATGTATATATTTTTTAAGCCACAAAGTGTATATATTGAAGGCACTGCATGTATATTTGGGGATACTGGATGTGTATGTGGGGACGCTGTGGGGCAGATTTACTTACCCGGTCCATTCGTGATCCAGCGGCGCGTTCTCTGCGCTGGATTCAGGGCCGGCTGAGATTCATTAAGGTAGTTCCTCCGCCGTCCACCAGGTGGTGCTGCTGCGCTGAAAAGCATCAGAACGCACTGGAGTTCACCGAGCCAGGCTGAGTGAAGGTAAGTGCAAGCTCCGCAACAGATTTTTTTTAAAAATGCGGCGGTTTTTCTGAATCCGTCGGGTTTTCATTCGGCCACACCCCCCGATTTCCGTCGCATGCATGCCAGCGCCGATGCGCCACAATCCGATCGCGTGCGCCAAAATCCCGGGGCAATACAGGGCAAATCGGAAATATTCGGGTAACATGTCGGGAAAACGCGAATCGGGCCCTTAGTAATTGACCCTCTGTATGTTTATTTGGAGGCACTCTATGGATAAATGATTCAGTGATGCAGCATGTATATATCATTTAAGATGATGAAACTATATATAATTTAGAGGCACTGCAAGTATATATTATTTAGAGGCCCTCCATGTGTATATTATTTGCACATGCAACATATATTTATCTGGAAATTTTTGTGGATACATAATTTGGGGTAATGCATGTCTAGGTATAGTTTGAAGACACTGAGCTTGGTTTTGCTGCTGTATTAGCTACAATGGTCTATTTTAACAATAAAGAGTAACTGTAAAGTTTTTTCAAACAAATCAATAGCTCTTGGGATGTAAATCAACTTTGCCTATTATCTTTGTTACCTTTATCCAGCAGTTTCTTTGCTATACCCCTCCCATTATCTGAGTGCTGCAATGGCTGCCTTCTCTGCCTGTGCTGACAAGCCCTGGGGTCCATAGTATAAACAAATATACAAACTCTGCAGACTCCTGGGAGGGGAGGGGCTGCTGCTCCCAGCTTAAAGATAAGAAGGTCACCAGGCTGGTCACCATATACATCCTGTATGTGCACTGTGGAGTGTTCAGTGGATTTAGTTGTGGGAAACTAAATTTCTTTGAGAGAGAATACAAGACATCATGGAATCTGTGGGCAAGCTAACTGGCCTCAGCTTGAGGGCATAGACTGACAGACATTAGACTCCGCCCAATTCACCTCTGGTAAGAAAGATTTTTGTCAAACACTTTCAGAACATAAAATGCTATAACTTTGGAAAGGAAAGGGTGAACAGCACAAAGTATGTCTCGTTCTGTTTGTTTTCAAAAGAGGAATCACATATAATAATTTGGTAAAGTCATTATACCTTTACAGTTATGCTTTAATGATAATAGCCTTCCTTGCCTGTTCCCAAATCTGAGATATACTTATCACTATCATCTATTCAATTATCCTGTAACCTGCACAGGACTGCTTCCTCTTCCTCCCCTCCCTGCATCTGTGTGTGTTTGTTGGGGGGGGGGGGGGGCACTTATCTCGAGTAAGGCCCCTGCATGTATTTCCTTCTGTAGTTTTGAGAAACACAGTTTTATACATTCCTGTGGAGGGAAGCAAGCATGTAGCACCATGGGAATGATTTTAATTCCACATTTTTCATGGTAAATTACATAAAATCTAAAAAATGATAACCTACCTGTAGAGATTTAGGGGCTAAAATGAACCTAATTTAGTCCACAGACAGCATTGGTGAATAAAAATACACTTCACGTAATCTGTACTTTGGCTCCAAGAGACATTTAGACCGCGCTATAATGGTCTACTGGCCATTATATTTCATATATAATTATTACTATAGAGTATTCCAGTTCATGGCAAGCATTGTTGCCTGTATCTAAATGTTGCTTATCACATAATTGGTTTATGTATTGTCTTGGCACTTTGCAGTAGATTGGTAGCTCATGAATCTTAGTAATGTGCATTTACGGACATTAATTGTCTCCTATCAAGTGGAAATATCAGGTAAAGTTACTAGAGTGAACAAAAATAAATGCAACAAAATAGCATAATAAATAAAATAACCCCATTAGCATAAAATCTCTTGACGATAAGAAATGGCAAAAGCCATGTGTGTGATTGATTGTGCGCCATTATCCGAAAGTAATGAATGTGCCAGATACTTATCTATTTAAATATTATACACAATAGAGAACATTATCCTGTGAATAAAGCAAAGCCAAATGTAGTAAAATACCAAATGTGCCTCTATTCTGCATAGTAACTCTATGATTTAATGGCGGCATAAACTGACTTAGCACAAGTAAAGAGAGACGGGT
The DNA here is from genome assembly GCF_040894005.1 of Engystomops pustulosus. Lineage (NCBI taxonomy): Eukaryota > Metazoa > Chordata > Amphibia > Anura > Leptodactylidae > Engystomops > Engystomops pustulosus. The sequence goes on along the minus strand of NC_092415.1, from coordinate 175,730,305 downwards.
GAATACTCATTGAAATTTACTGAATATATACCCTGTAAAATTTTAAATGTTTACATAGGGGCATTTAAAGATAATCCATAATGTTGAATGTACAGTCTGAGCTACATGCAGCATGTTATAGAGCAGGGGGAGCTGATGACATTAATGTATAGATGCGAGAGAAACTTGTAGGAAATGCTTCTTGTGTAGCTCTACATTTAAATGCAGCAAAAATTTCGGCACTGAAAGGGGCGTTTCAGTGCTCAGTCAGACAAATCCTGAATCTGGCGCCCCCTGCACACTGCACACTGCAAACTGCACTTTCTAGAAATTGACAGTACAATTATTTTGGGTCAAAAATTAAACATTCACAATGGATTTAATAATAAAAAGCTCCACAAAGGTTCATACTCAATTTCTCCCATATGTGGTGATAAACTGCTGTGTGGGCACGTGGCCGGGCATAGAGTCAAGGGGGCATATTTATCAGGACCTCTGCACCACGTCAGGACCTCTGTGCTAGCACTTGCGATTATTTGCCCCAATCCGCCACCTTCATGATACATCAAGAGGCGAAAGCAAGGAGGCAAACATGCAGCGGTGGGTATTTGCTTAGAAACGAGTATTGCACATTACACAGAAGAATAACTGAGGACAAGGGACACATACAGAATACATACACAGGTATACACAAACGAAGGATAGACACAACCTGACATATGTTTCAGGGGAATGTGTGTATGTAGACCTGTATATATGTCCCTTGTCCTCTGTTATTCCTCTGGGTAATGTGCAATACTTGTTTGTATGCAAATACCCTAACTTGATCTGAGGACTAGACCTTCTATAACTCTATACAGATAACTGTGATCCTGTGATCTATTTATTATGTATATTTAGTTATTTGACCATTGGTGAACTTTTTCTGTGTATGTTCTGTGTCTTTTTAAATGGATTTGTTTTAATTGATCTAATAAAGTGTTATTTATGCTTTATACATTTTGGTTATTGTTTCCTTTTATGTGATGTTATTAATTGTGTCAAAACATCATCCAACCGGTGGAAACTGATCTTGCACTTATTCATGGGGGGAGATTTATCATATACTAGTGTTCAGCACGCCGGTGTATGATAAAACTCTGCACCTCTGGTGCCACTGGATACATCAGGAAGCTCCTGCAGGTCCTGCCTGGCATAGAGTTGGCTACTAATCAGCAACCATTCAGCTGCATGGCGGCCCACTCTGCTACCGGCTGCGCCACCACTCATGCTCTTCTGTGCCCAAAATGGTGTGGAGATGGCGTAAAGGGAAAAATAAGCGCAATGTCTGGTGGTTCACACGGCATTGAGATTATTTCCACCCTCAGGAAACCGCTCCGTCATATTTCAAATAGCAGGGATATGGGTGTTTTTTTTAAATTTTAAAATATATGCGTGGCAGAACGGTTTACCAAGGGTGGGGAGGAGGTCCGCTTCTCACTGGCCACTCCCATGGGACATGGAACATCTAACTTTTCTTTTTATCTGAAAAAAGCCAGTTTTATTATAAAAACACTTTGGCAGTGTGCATACTATGCTCTATGGGGGATCCAGAAAAAGGGCTCCAGATGACAGGTTCCCTTTAAGCTGTAATACTGAACGCATCCTATAGACAAGATCCGCAGGCTTCTTGCACCAGTGGTAAGACTGTCTTAGGAGCTTTCTGTATGTCATATTTAACATAGCAGGAATTTATCATTGTAGTTACGGGGTAATGTCTCACAATTGTCTCAACTGATGATTTGTGCAAAGCTAAGTGACTTTTAAAACCCTACACAACTTTTTACTTTAGCCAATTTGCTCCAGATGTACCAAGTGAATCAAGATATGGTAGATTTATAAACGTGTGACTTGTCAAAAAGTTTAGGCACAAATTCCCTCCACTCCCTTCCTAGTGTTAGAGATAATTGCGCAAAGATTTGGGACTTTTTTGAGACTTTTCACCAAAAGTCTCAAATCCACTTCAGACATTAGCACCTCATGTGCCACATTTATAAAGCTGCCTAAACCACTATGATAAATGTGACATACAAAAAGTTCCAAAGCTGATAAAAAAACATAGAAGAAGCCTGCACAATGGTAAATCCCTCCTTTGTTGAAAAAGTCCAAAAAACATTTTTGGTAGTTGAGACAATTGAGAGACATTTTTAACTGACATAACTACCATGATTAACCCCCCCAATGTTTCTAGATTGAAATCAGTCTTTATTTTCCAATCTCTGACAACCCCTTGACTGTACCTCGAGAAAGTAACAGGGAATATGTATTTACGCTGTTAATTGCTCTAAATCAAAGCGCGTGTGCCGCAGTAATTCACATTTACTGGCAAATAAATATTTAATGTTAATTTCAATACTCATTAGGTAGCAATTTGAGGAAATGTGCCCTCAATGGTTGTGTGGATTGCGGTAGTAAACTGTTTACCGACAAGTTATTTTTGGTATTGTGTACATTGTTTAAGTTCACGCTGGTATTTTAGAGCCTGCACATAAACATATTTACATGTAGACACATTATAAGCCACAATCATTTACATTTATTGCTTCTGAAAATGTCACTTATGACTATTTTATCTTGAAGCTGCACAACCAGAATCCTCTAACGTTTATAGCAATGGTCTCTCCATAAGAGAGATCTTATAGGCCTCCTAAGGCACCTGAACCAAGATGAAACTGTACCTTCTGGACCCACTCAAGTCATGGCCATATACTTACAAGTACTTACTGTAGAAAATGGTCTCCACTTTCCAATATTTCATGGCTAGGTCAAGTCAGCTGTCTCTGTCTCTGTCCAATGATTTATGCTTCTGTTTAACATTAATGGGGTATTTCCATCTGAGCATTCACATTTACTGTAAAGAGAACCTGTCATCAGAAATTGGCCCAATTGACCACTACCAGTATTTTGTTAAGCAGTTGACAGCTTCTAGATTGTGTTTCTTTCATGGCTTAGCTTGGGAGCATCATCCAGAAAATCGACTTTGAAGTAGGATGTAAGTTGGATTTATAAATTCAGGGAGGAGGAAAGTTTAACAATGAAGCCTAATTCTCTCTTTCTCTGAGCACCTCCTCCCATGTGATTGACATCGGGAGATCTGATCAGTAATGTCCCTGGATGCAGGACCCTCAAATACAGTGAAGGGGGTGTTCTAAGGCAGGGAGTGCTTGACTTCAGTGTTAAAATCCCCGCCTCCAAACAGTAAATTGGTAAAAAAAAATTTGCATCTCGATTCAAATTTGATTTTCTGGATGATGACACCACAAAAGACCATGAAAGAAACATCATCTCAACATCATCAGAAACATCATCACAACATACAGCTAGTGGTTTATTAGGCCAACTTAAGTTAATTCATCTGCCATGTACATTAATTTCTTCAATTGTATGTTATTAAAAAATGATCCTTTGTGAAGATAATTTCCCATAAATGTAGCCTAGTTTTCCGTTTTTCCTTTTTGATCACTTTTTAATCTAACTTTTATGCATTGTGAAATACTTAGGCTACATTCACACAACCGTTGGGGGATATATATATATATATATATATACGGACGCTGTATATACGCCCCCCATAGGCAGGCAATGGCTGCGCAGCGTGGTACCGTTTTGTGCCCGGGAAAAGATAGGACATGTCTTATCTTTTCCTGTAATGCGGTGCTGTGTGCCATATATCTCTATGGAGAGGGGCAAGGGCATGCAGCGCTAACCTCCTCCTCCTCCTCCTCTCTTGTTGTGCTACGGTACGGCGGGCACACGTGTGTGTGAGAGAGAAAAGAACTGGACAGCACATCCACACATAATACAATGATCTATAGGTTCTTAGTTACATTTTGAACAAATTGTATAAGCCCACTAACTTTGTGGGTGAGCTCTCTTGCTACTAAGATAAAGGTAAAGTAAGTATCTACCATTGTGGTTAAAGGTCACTTGCTAGTCAGCCAGAGTTTATTTGTCGCCCTACACTTGGCATATATATTTGTGTGTGAGGCTGGATATTACAAATAAGAGGCAGGTTTTATGGGAAACCTTGTGATATAAGAACCATTTTATTATTTCATCTAACATATAAAGCTGAGTGTATGTTTGTGTATGTATGTATATATGTATATATGTCCGCTAAAGGAATCTGCGCTGTCAGACTTGGTTTTGAATCCAAAGTTTAACCCTGTGCTTTGCAAAATCCACTTTTTAACTACCATATACAGGAGCCATTGTGTGCTGCTGCTGTGGTAATTAGAAGCTGTGCTGTGATTGGTTGATATTTGACCACAGGTCATTAATATGAGCTATGAGTGTTGATTGGTTTCTATATGCAATGAGTATAAGATGCTTATGTGTGAGGTAAGATGGATCAGGATAGAGAAACAGAGACAGGCAGGGAGAGTGAGAGACAGACAGGGAGAGTGAGTGAGAGACCAAGAAAGGCAGGGGGAATGAGTGAGATACAGAGACCAGCAGGGCAAGTGAGTATAAGATGCTTATGTGTGAGGTAAGATGGATCAGGATAGAGAAACAGAGACAGGCAGGGAGAGTGAGAGACAGGCAAGGAGAGTGAGTGAGAGACAAAGAGACAGACAGGCAGGTAGAGTAAGTGACAGAGGGACAGATAGGGAGAGTGAGTGACAGAGAGACAGGCAGTGAGAGTAAGTGAGAGAAAGACAGAGAGACAGACAGGGAGAGTAAGTGAAAGAAAGGCAGGAGGTGAGAGTGCGAGAGACAGACAGGCAAGGCGAGGGAGTATGTGACACAGAGACAGGCAGGGAGAGTGAGAGACAGGGATACAGGCAGGAAGGGTGATTGATAGACAGACAAGGAGAGATAGATACATATATAGACATAAACATTTTTTTGTTAACCGATCCTATTTTGTTACAGCTAAGAGCAGTTATTTACTAGTGTGGGCAACACGGGGATCTACTGCTTAGTATAAGATATATCACAATTTTTTACAGTAATCCTACAATAGCATATTACGTGGCACCATTATATCCAGTAATAAAATAAATTCTGACCTTTTACAAGTACACTGATAATAACTGAACATGATAAACCATGCCAGGTCATTTATAGCTTATACACTGTACAAAGTTATTATAATCGTGATCTGGTTACACCTCCTGGTGCTTTCCTGTGCAAGGCATTATGGAACATGTAGTTATCAGAATGGATAGGAGAAGTGTCATTCTTTCCAAAAATATATGGGAAATTAAAAAAAACTGTTATACTTAGAGCATGGTTAGGGGTGGTTGTATGATGTTACATGTATTAACGTTACTACTGTGTATGATTACATGCATTTGGTATACAGTATTCCAATTCACAGCCATAAATGTATGAAGAAAGCATGAATTTTCATTGCTATCTTAGCAATGCAGAGCAATAGAGAGTTAATCTTTAAACTTTGAGCGGAAAACACATTCATTGAGTTCTCAGACAACTGCAAATTGAACTTAAGATCACAAACAATTGGAAACCAATACATCCTGAACCATGTCAAATCAATTTTATTATTGCTGCCTAAGTCAAGAAGCGTCATTTGCTTCATTATTTCTATATATAGAATCTCAACAAGTAAGATAATTTAAGTCCTAAATTTTAAGAACAAGAACTCTGTGTTCACAACCACAAATGATTGCAGTATAGATACATTATAGCACAGCAGTCTGTTGAATGAAGATGATTTTCTAGATTGTCTTAAAGAGTCCCTAACATTAAGGGGGAGGATTCACTAAGACTGGTGTTTTGAATGCCAGTCTCAAAGTTCTCCTCCGCTGGTGGTCTGATGCTCTTATCCACTAAGAGGCTCCAACCTCTTGGATAAAGGTGCAAACTCCACCAGTTCTAGCCAGAAGACCAGGTCTGAAGTGACCGTCTCTGGTCACCCCACTCCCCACCCGCCCTCCACCCTGGCACCGAAAAGAAGAGAAGCCAGAAAACTGAAAAGGCATAATGGGGCACATTTACTAAGGGCTTTGTGCTGCACTTTAGTCAGACTGTTCAGGTTCTTCTAGGCTGAAACAGCTTGCAGGGGTATTTAAGAAGTGTCTGCGCTGCTATTGTGTCGCACACGACCCTTTTGTGGCGCAGCTGTGCTAGATTCCATGCGACACAAATTAAGGGGTGTGCCTTTGTTCGGTCCATCTGATTCGGACCGAGCGCCGTATTTAACTTGCGAGTTGTGTTGCACACGTATGTTAAAGGTGCACCACAAAAAGATGGTCAACTCTGTCGTACTAGTGGGGGGAAGCGACAGATTCATGATTTATGGCGCACGATCTTTGTGAATCGGCACATGCTGCATTATACATGGAAATTGCACTTTTAGTGCAGTTTCCGACTTTCTAAGTAATTGTGCCCCAATGAGTCTCTCCCTCAGTGTTATAGTCTATCCACAAGATAAGAAACAGAATGCAGGTGGGGTATTACCTTTAGGACTTTCCATTCCACCCAAGGAATGGAGCAGCTGTTAAACCATTCATTTTTGTAATAGTACCATAGAGAGCCAAAGTCTGTCCTCTGGCAGTTTCATTGACAATATATGAAATATCAAAATTATTCCTTACATAAAATTAAATATAGGGACCATCCCTTTAATACACCATGATGCATTAACAGCAGAGCTCCAAAGACTTGTACAAAAACTTTGTTTCTTTTTATATCTTTAAGTTACAATATTATTTGATTTGGATATTGGATATTTTATCTATTTCTACCCTACCCTTCTACCTTATACATTTAGAGCCGCTGATAAAAGTTGATAAAGGCAAGTCTAGTGGTGCTATATAGTCAGACAGTAAAGATGAAAACAGTTCATCTAAGGGGAATGTACATAGCTAAAGGGTAAGGATGTGGAAAACAAGAAATCTATATAATTACTCAAATGTTATTGTTTTGTTCTCAGAAATCATCAAAGCCATTTTTTAGCCATCCTCTGATACTGTCTGGACCAGCTCCTGAGGCACGCTATTCCACAGATCCACAATTCTTACGATAAAGAAGCCTTGTCGTCTCTGTAGATTGAACCTTTGTTTCTCTAGATGGAGGGAGTGGCCACTTGTTTCAAAGGGAATTTAAGCAAAAAAACTCTTAACCATATTTTCATATGTGCCATTTATATAAGTTATATCTTATCTCCTATATACTGTATCTTCTCAAGAAAAAATCATTTCTTACATCTCAAAACTGGGGTCCTCCATGCCCCTGCTCATTTATACCTTTTCTAATACCAGAAGTACATCAATCCTTAGTAGTATAAATACATCTCTGACTTTTTATTACCCAACAATAAACTGATGAGTTTGATGTCAGTTTCTTGACATTTTAAACTGCATTTAGTCTATGATCTCAATGTACACTCAGATCCTTCTCAACAAGTGGCAGGGACGATTGCATGCAAGAATAGAGGTGTGACAAATGTCAAAAAACAGAGTTACATGAAGGTAGCAGTTAAGTGACAAATAGTGGCGCCTTTATAGGGAAAACATTACGATTTACACGATTTTGGCGCGTTTTGGGGTTGGGGAGGAGAAGGGAAATGGGGTGGGAGGTGGGTTAAATCTGAGGAGAAAACTCGGCCAGATCAGATCTGATCTAAGTAGTTCCGAACTGATACCTGGAGCCTCTAAGTAGATACGGTGGGAATTTTAAGTCTAACGTTTAAAATGCCTGTCTGAATGTATTCCCCCAGAGAAACCAAACATAGGCAACGACACCCACAGATGTGTCCAATTGAAATGCAGTTATGTATATGTCAGAGGGATGAGGTGTACCCACTGACACATAGTGAAGTTCTTCAAGCATGAAAGGAGCACCTATTTGCTCAATCATGTCCTGAGAGATTGTGGGGAGTGCTGGTTGCTATAATTGCCATCTCCTACACTGGGCTAGGGACTGTGGGGGTTGCGGGACTGGGAAGATTACTGATGAAGGGGGGACTGTAAGTAGCTGCAGTATTTGGTAACTGCTTCCCCACTTTAAGCGGTTTAATGAACCTAGATGTTGTTATGCATTTTAATGGGAGCAAGATGGGTTGAATATTTTCCATCCCGTAGGGCTCTTGCTTAAAGTTGCCTGGTTTGTTCCTCCTCTGCTAAAAGGATCTAGAACATAACTGCCTAAGCCTTTGATGTTTGCATTAATGCCGCATGCAAAAGTAAGGTACAGAGGTGGATTAGTAGGCTGCTTTGGGGCAATTGTTGGGGCAAAAAGAGCAAGAAGAAGCATGTGATAAAGTTTACTCTCACTGTAGGTCTTTGCTGACACCTTACCTGTAGAAAGTCTCCGTTTGATCTCTACTGACCCTTACCTTGGTCTGTGTGTGTATATTCCTAGTCTGGGACTAGTCTGAACTATAGCGGCGTTGTGGCGCTCTTGAAGTAAAGTCCAAATCCATTTAGATACAGTAGTTTAAATGGTGTACAACAACAGAAGTGCATCAATACAATTAAGTTGTCGGTCAGTCCACTGCCCATTGTACATACAATAAGTTAAATGTCATATTTGCTTTATGTATAGCTGTCCTCTTAATTTCCGTTCACTACATGATGCAGCAGCATATGATTCAAACCCGCCCTCGGCACCCTCTGGATCTATCAGGATAAATATCCGGTGGCATTGTCAGCCCGACTCCAGGTCGGTTCTACTCCAGGTCTAAACTGGCATAAAACTACTCTATAGCCTGTGTTTGTACCTGGAAAAGGCTTCAGCTAGTGCGCAGGCATGGTGCAGCACCGCCCCATCCACACCCAGTCAGTGAAGAGGCTCAAGTAGTTGCAATTCCTGTCTCTGTGCCATGAATTACAACTAAATTATGGCTTAGATGCCAGTATTCAGGCATACAGCCCCCCTTCATGTATGCAGACCATGCACAAAGGTAGAATGTGTCTCAAAGAAGTCCTTCCCCAAGACTGATTTTAATAAAAGAAGATGGATATAATTAAAAAAATTTTGCAAGAACAAATTCATTATTTATCTTCCTGAGACTTATTTCAATAATTATGCAACCCGTCCATTGTGAATATCACACCAGGTTGAGCTATTCCGTTGGTGTGCTGTTCATTTTTACATTTAACCTCAATTAACCTTGCTCAATTAATTAACATAGCAAGATATCTCAAAAAGAGACAAAAATGCAGTTGAGGAGATGAACCATTCGGATACATTGAAGCTTTCCATTACATATGACACATATCTTAGAAATAGTAAATGATAATGAAGATCTCAAGTTTGGACTGGAATTATAATAGATAATAATTGTTATCCAGCGTCATTGGAGGTTGCAGTGGTACATATCACAGGTCATGTGGCTATAACATGGCATCCGCAGAAATTTTTGGGACAACTTTTTTGAGCATTTTTTAAGCAATGCATATTTAACATTGGGAGTAATAACCAACGTTTTGATGGATCATTTTATGGGACGGAAGATGTTACAAGATGTTTTTCTTTATTGGATCTTGGAATTTCTAACAATGCGGAACTTGTTGAAAATGTTGATGTTCAGAAAATCCTGATCAGGAATACTGATCAAAATATAACCATTTTTTCCTAAATTATAAAAATGCAGACTGGGAAAGCAAAAACTATACATTTTTTAAAAAGCCAACTCCACAGTAAAGGGCAACACCTCATGATATAGACTGGGAGCAGTCAATAATGATAATTAATGTTAAATAGGAGACCTTTAAAAATACACAGGGATATTATAATTCTAAATTTTAATTTGTAACAGGTATAGAAGTGATAAATTACACCCCACATTGCTTATAGCTACAGTTAAAGAGGAAATAAATTATAAATAGGGCATTTAAAAATCAGAAGGGTGGCCTGAAGCCTTTAAAGCATAAAAGTAAAGTTAGAATATTTTTAACAAATTATTATACGTGATTCCCCCTTTGAAAACAAATAGAATGATGCCCACTTTGTGCTGCTTGTCCTTGTCCAAAGTTATGGCATTTTCTGTTCTAAAAGAGTTTGACAAAAATCTTTCTCACTAGAGGTGAAGTGGACGGAGACTAATGTCTGTCTGTCTATGCCCTAAAGCTGAGACCAGCTAGCTTTCCCACAGATCCCACGATGCCTTATGTTCTCTCTAAGTAATTTAGCATTAAATCCATTTAATTTCCTACAAGTAAATCCACTGGACACTCCACAGTTTTGAACACTCTGAGCTCTGCTACATACACAGAGAGAGCTCTGACACATGACCTCCATCTCAATGAGCATGGAGCAGCAGATCCTCCTCTCCCATGAAACTGTCCAGTTTGTAAAGTTTGTTTATTCTACAGACTCCAGGGATTATCAGCACAGGCATAGAAAGCAGCTCCTGTAGCAATGAGGTAATCTGAGGGGGATAGCAATAAAACTGCTGGATATAGGTAACAAAGATAATAGGCAAAGCTGTTTTCCATCCCAAATCTTGATTTGTAATTTAAAAAACTTTACAGTTACTCTTTAATAATTACTAAATATTGTATTTTACAGACTATAAGACGCTTCTTACTGTAAGACACATTCAGTTCTAGTTATCCAAAAGCAAAATATATGTGATATCAATTAAAAATTCGGTATTGTTTACACACAAGCACAGCACACAGCTCTGCTACATTCGTCCATTTACTCACACACACTTCTTGCTACATTCACTCACTCAGGTCTGCTAAATACATTCACTCACATGAACACACTCAGCTCTGCTAATTGCGAAGCATTACATGTATTGTACATGTATTACATGTATTGAAAATATTTATCCGTACCACCATAGGGCATTAAGTTTAATAATATAGGTGATGCATACTATCCATGTACTTGTATTGTGATTGTGGCTAACATTGTTTGATTGAACTAAATGATTTTGGACTCTATTTTGGTATACTTTGTACAAAACTATGGGGCACATTTACTTACCCGGTCCTGTCATGATCCCCAATCCGGACGGTCCGACGAAGATGAAGTCCGGCGTGATTCACGTAGCTTGTGCGGCCGAGATCCTGCATGTGTCGCTTCCCCACTGAGGTCCGCTGGAGTTCACCTTCTTCTTCCCGGTGCTTGAAAATGCGTGTCTTGCGACATAATTTGAATTTTAATTCCCGCGCATAGTCCGAATCCGTGGGGTAGTCCGACGGCCATGCCCCCAATTTGCGACGCATGAAAGTCGGCGCGATTGCGTCAAAATCCAATCGCGTGCACCAAAAACCCCTGTTAAATGCGGCGCAACATGGAAATCATCTGGAAACCCGACAAAAATACGGTCCGAGAAACCTTAGTAAATGAGCCCCTATGTATTTTTTCACTTTGCACATGAAGTGTCCTCCGTATGCATTGCCCAATTTTTGTACTATATTTTAATGATTCCCCAATTTTGACTTGAATTTTAATGGATGAATTTAATAAATGATGAATTGTTATTTATTTATGTGTTGGGCATGAATTCTTTCTAGGTTAAATATGCAATTACAGGACAGCTATTATTCAAGTGAATGGGGGACGAGCGGTAATAGCCCAGCATACCCATTATAGAGTTTACACAGTATCTGCTTCTGCCTCCAAACACTATTATAATGTCAACTGATGAGTCCTAAGGAAGGGCCAATACTTGTCATTCTCTGCCAACCCCTTTAACTTGCTTGAACATTTTCTTCTTATTAATATTAACTTAATGCGGTATAAAAATGAATTCGATTAATTTACAACAGACGTCAATATTGTGAAAGGTGATTACAATTTTTGCTCGGCAGTTTCTTATGGATGGAAACATCTATTACTGAGATATCTGCCACTTACTGCTACCATTAAGAAACCATATGGTCTAAATAAAAATAATAGAGTAATATAATAAGGCTACATTCACACGAACGTATGGGGTATGTATATAAATACGTCTGACATATATATGGTATATATACATTCCCGATACACTTCTATGGGCTCAGGGCCCTGTACGGCACACATCCGGCACCGTACCGCTCCGTAGCCCATAGAAAGATAGGACATGTCCTATATTTCTACGTAATACGGCGCTGTGCACTGTATATTCCTATGGAGAGAGGCGGGGATGAGCATTGCTCCTCTCCGCAGCGCCAATGTATGCCTGCCGTACTATGGTACGGCGGGCATACATCATGTAAATGTAGCCTTATAGAGATAAAACCACCCATTGAGCCGATTCTTCCTCGTTTCTCGATTTTACTATGTCTTTTCATAATGTTGTTACTGCCAAGTTTAGATGCACGTCCCAAATCCCTCTCAACATTGGATTTAGACCCTTTAATACTACTAGTCAGATGCTATTTCCAATTAGATTTTTAGAAGGCTGGAACTTAAAGGAGTTTAATATGAAGGTTTCTTTTGTTGTGTGTGGTCTTTACTGCCTTTGTTAATCAGTGCTTTATGAAGGCATAGCTTGGTCCTTTTGTAAATGTGGCTTGGCAAGCTATGCGTTGCCTAAAGGTCTTGCCAACAACTGTATCTGTGTTTAGCACACATAGCTGGACATTTTCTTTACTCTCCGTAAACTGGGTGGATCCAAGAAGAGTTGCCATTGGAAAATGATGAATGGCACGGTATACTTCTTGTGTTGTCTCTGATTTCCCGCATAAGCTGATTAATGGAATGTGCCAAGAGAGGAAATTATAGTGTCTGTCTTCAGTGATGATATACTGTTCTTTCTGTTCTTCAGTGATAAAATCCATACTTGGCTCCTCGTTGTTACGTTGAATGCGTTTCACGTTGTAATGAGTTTATTTGTTGCATAATAGTTTGGTGAAATTACTGCTCATTCGCATACATCAATTGATCCATTCCACTGTACGGGCTATTCCTTCCATTCATATTTCATGGCTTTTTGTGGCAGAGTAGTATAAATGGATGCAGCGACGGTATTCAATATTATACAATGATTTACTAAGGTATTTAACATTGCAGCTGCTGACAATATGCAGAATTTTGCATGACATGTAGTAATTTATGATAAGACCGGGAACATACCGTGAAAAGATAGCATTGCTTGTCAAAAGGTTCTCTGATTTTATGTAAATATAGATTAATCTTTGTATAATGAAGCGTCAGGACCAGTAGACACAGTGGTATTATGGCTCTATGTTACTATACGAAAAAGGTTTGTTCAGCTCACCTCTTCCAAGCGATTCACTCCAGCGCACGGAGCAGCAAACAACCCCACGGACTTCGGGCAAACGACTCCAAACGAGAAAAAGGCACCAGCGCTTCAGGAGATTTGAGATATAAAATACTTTTATGATTCAATCCGGATAAAAGCTTACACATGGCATGGTACATAGGTGAGTGGACCAACAGGTTGTAACCGACGCGTTTCGCTCTTTACGAGCTTAGTCTTGGTTTTACCAAGACTAAAACCAAGACTAAGCTCGTAAAGAGCGAAACGCGTCGGTTACAACCTGTTGGTCCACTCACCTATGTACCATGCCATGTGTAAGCTTTTATCCGGATTGAATTATAAAAGTATTTTATATCTCAAATCTCCTGAAGCGCTGGTGCCTTTTTCTCGTATGGCTCTATGTTGTATAGAGCTGTAATCGGGTATAATAGGGGTGTACGAGTCTTTTACTAGACCTTTGGTGCATAATCCTACATCCGATTTGATGACTTTACTTTACGAGATACATTGTCCCCAATAGGACCTCATTGAGCACCTTATGGTGGTATTTAGAGTTCATGCATCTTGAAATTAACAGAACTACAGTGGATCATGTCTCTAAAGACTTAGCTGTGGATACCTACAATTGGGGTGTTTGCGCCTTCCCTTTAACATTTTAACCCCTCTACCTTTAATAATGGAGTATAACACTTATACAGTGCACCGCAAGATCAAATAAGCGAACAGAAGTCAGGCAGTAAGTAGATAAACTTTTTCTACATACCTTTTACATACCTTTAACTTTTAACCTTTTAACCTTTTAACCTCTGCACTTACAACAAAATGTAGTCCAGACATTGTACAAGCAGTTACTTTTTTGTGCAAAAATGTTGCTAGAAATGTTCTGTCATCTTTTCTGAATCTAGCTTCAGGATTGGTCACAAATGAGATATACTTTGTAGGGTAATAATTTGAGACAAATTAGGCGCAAAGTTAGGCGCAAATGAATGGGCCGTGCAACAAATCAAAACTAACATAAATTACAAGCCAAGAAAAAGAATACACCAGACGCAAGCATAGGCGAACCTGATACACACTATGATTAATGCCTCCCATAGTTCCAACAGAGTCCATAGTAAATAGAGCAGGCTGGGGCATTCACAACACCGACCACCTCTGTCTGGTTTGCTCTCTGCCACGCCCAATGGGGCTCATTTACTGAAAATGCATTGTCCGACGATAATGCGCTGTGCCGCGATTCACTAAGATCATGCGCCCGATATCCTGCATGTGTCGCTTCCCCACTCAGTTCCGATAGAGTTCACCTACACCTTCCTGGTGAATATGAGTGCTAGGCTTTGCAACGCAATTGAAAGTTACCTTATATACTGGTGTATAAGCCGAGTTTTTCAGCACAAAAAATGTGCTGAAAAACGTCCCCTCGGCTTATACACGAGTCAATACACAAGTAAAAAATACTTAAAAAATAATAAACCTATATACTCACCCTCTGGTGGCCCTGATGTGCAGCGCTGCTCCCCTGATGTCCGCGTGGGTCCTCTTCTGGCTTCCGCACCTGTCTTCTTTCTTCTGTAACATCATGCTGCGTCATATTATGCGCCTGCCAGCCGGGAGAGAGCAATGGCGGCGCCCAGCAGGATCTTATAGAAGAAAGAAGACAGGCACAGAAGCCAGAAGACGAGCCGCGCGGACATCAGGGGAGCAGCGCTGCACATCGGGGCCACCGGAGGGTGAGTATATAAGTTTTTTTTTTTTATGCTGGGCTGGCTGTATACTACTGGGGGCAGGCTGTATACTACTGGGGTCAGGCTGAGGTGGCTGTATACTACTGGGGGCAGGCTGGGCTGGCTGTATACTACTGGGGGCAGGCTGAGGTGGCTGTATATACTGGGGTGGCTGTATAGTACAGGGGGCAGGCTTGGGTGCCTGTATACTACTGGGGGCAGGCTGTATACTACTGGGGGCAAGCTGGGCTGGCTGTATACTACTGGGGGCAGGCTGGGTGGCTGTATACTACTGGGGGCAGGCTGTATACTACTGGGGCAGGCTGTATACTACTGGGGGCAGGCTGTAAACTACTGGGGGCAGGCTGGGGTGGCTGTATACTATTGGGGGCAGGCTGTATACTACTGGAGGCAAGCTGGGCTGGCTGTATACTACTGGGGGCGGGCTGTATACTACTGGGGGCAGGCTGGCTGGCTGTATACTACTGGGGCAAGCTGTATACTACTGGGGGAAGGCTGGGCAGGCTGTATACTACTTGGAGCAAGCTGGGCTAGCTGTATACTACTGGGGGCAGGCTGTATACTACAGAGGGCAGGCTGTATACTACTGGGGTCAGGCTGAGGTGGCTGTATACTACTCGGGGCAGGCTGGGCTGGCTGTATACTACTGGGGGCAGGCTGAGGTGGCTGTATATACTGGGGTGGCTGTATAGTACAGGAGGCAGGCTGGGGTGCCTGTATACTACTGGGGGCAGGCTGTGTACTACTGGGGGCAAGCTGGGCTGGCTGTATACTACTAGGGGCAGGCTGGGTGGCTGTATACTACTGGGGGCAGGCTGTATACTACTGGGGTAGGCTGTATACTACTGGGGGCAGGCTGTAAACTACTGGTGGCAGGCTGGGGTGGCTGTATACTACTGGGAGCAGGCTGTATACTACTGGGGGCAGGCTGTATACTACTGGAGGCAAGCTGGGCTGGCAGTATGCTACTGGGGGTGGGCTGTATACTACTAGGGGTAGGCTGGGCTGGCTGTATACTACTGGGGCAAGCTGGGCTGGCTGTATACTACTGGGGGCAGGCTGTATACTACTGGGGGAAGGCTGGGCAGGCTGTACACTACTTGGAGCAAGCTGGGCTAGCTGTATACTACTGGGGGCAGGCTGTATACTACGGAGGGTAAATGAGCCCCGATGTGTCATTTGGGGCATTATAAACTCCCCCTACTATGTTATCATTAACCTAATTTTACTAGTTCCATCAGTTCACATGTATTACTTTATATCATTTCAGATTAGTTTGTGCTTAAAAAGTTAAATAAGTAACTTGTGGCTTTTAAAAGCTTTAGGAATTATGTCCGTTACCTGCCTTTTTACTTTACCCATAGAAAATATCCCACTTGTACAACACCAGTGAAAGGGTTAACTCCTGATCTTTTCCAATAATCTCTACATTTTCTAAATCGCAAAAAAATAACTAGGATGAAATAAATGCCAGTAAATGTTAAGCCTCTACCATTTATTAAGGTATAATAAAAAAAAAATGTCCAATTTCAAAGACAAGTAAGGAATTGATTAAGTGGCCCGAGGACTTCAAACAATAACGTGTGGAAAATGTGCTTCCTGTCCAACATCATACAACATGTCTGTGACAGTCCTGTCATAAGTCACGCATGTGGAAATGATCAACAGGTGAGAGCAGGTTACCCTTTTATCCAAGACTGACTGGGAATCAATGACATTTTAATAGGTTGCAAAAGAGTAAGTCGTTCCATATGTAATGGGAGTTTGGAATTCTGGCATTTGGCTAAAACAATAAATCTGTGTTCTGACTAATGAGTTCATGGAATGTGTTCTTCTTTGTTTCAAATGGTTAACAAAAGGCTTGTGTGAACAATTGCTAAATGAAAAATTTAGTTTAACCCCAAAGCCACTTTTCACCTTTCTGACACGGCACTTTTTTACGAATCTGCCCTGTGTCACTATAAATGGTTATAACTTTGGAACACTTTAACAATCCAGGTGATTTTGAGATTGTTTTCTCGTGACACATTGTACTTCATTTAGGTGGAAAAATGTTAGTGTTATGCTTTGCATTTATTTATGAACAAAAGGATATTTGGTGAAAATTTGGAAAAATTCTAAATTTTTGAAATTCTAAATTTTCTACTTTTTCGACACAAAGACATAACACCAAAATAACTTAGTAACTAACATTTACTGAATGTCTGCTTTATGTTGACATGGTTTTTTAATGCGTCCTCTCATTTTTGTGGGATGCCATACGGTTTGAAACTTTAGGTGCAAATTTTCACATTTTCCCCATAAAATACAATATTTTAGAAACTAAACCCCTTAACGTATGTAAAACAACTTTTATGAAGTTTGGTAACCCTTCATTTGTTTACAAGGGCTAAAACAAAACTGGTGGCAATTTTAAATTTGTATTTTTTGTTAGTTAAATTAATGTATTTTTCTAAACATTTACAAATTTTCAGTGGATAAAATACCAAAAGGCTCCCCAAAGTTTGATACCCAATTTCTGGAACCATCTGTACGGGCACACACCATGGCACTGAAGGAAAGGAGCATCATTCAAAACACATTTGCATTGTTACTTTTTAAAGGCTATACAATTCTTTTTTTTGGGGGGGGGGGATTTGGGAATATATGGGTGTTGCTTAATCCAGCCCAGCATCGAAATCCTGGGGTGAATCTTCTCCTAATAGCCCCCCTATCCATTATGCAAGTTTAGTACTAGCAGACGGTAGTGAGATTCAAGTTAGATTATTCACAATTAATTATTTGCATCCTAATGTAAAGCAGGAGAGTGTTGCTGTGGTTAAAAGGGCTCTCCAGCTACATACAAGTTAGCCACTATCCATAGGATAGGGGCTAACTTGTTCATTGGTGGGGGTCTGTTGTACCACTGTTGTAGCTTGAGTGCCAGTGAAGGGATCCCCATGGATCAAAAGAATAAGGGTCCTTTGTACCCCATCGTAGCTTGAGAAGGATAGAGCAGCTGGTCCTGCCTGCACCGGCTGCTCTATTAATCTCTGTGGGCAGGGCCGATTCTAGCCTTTTTGCCGCCTGAGGCGAAAATTAAAATGCTGCCCCCCCCCACACCCTTCCCGCATAAGAGGTAAAAAATGTTTAGGACTGTGCGACCTTTCGTTCACTTTTTATTGATTTTTTTTATATTTTTCAAAATGGCAAAAAAGTGCCAGTTTCATCTTTGAGCACTATTTTCTGTTATGGGATTAACGCAGTGAAAAACGTAATTATATTTTGATAGATCGGGCATTTTCGGATGCGGTGAAATCTAATGTGTTTATGATTTTTACTGTTTATTAATATTTATATCAGTTCTAGGGAAAGGGGGGATTTGAATTTTTTAGGGTTTTTTATTATTATTAATTTTTTTTACACTTTTTTTATTTTTACTTTACTATTTTTCAGACCCCCTAGGGTACATTAACCCTAGGTTGTCTGATCAATCCTATCATATACTGCCATACTACAGTATGGCAGTATAAGGGGCGCCCATGCGCCGCCATCTTTTTGAAGCCGCTAGCAGCGATCAGCGGGTGTTACCGGTAAGCCTTTGCTGCAATATGCAGCAAAGACTTACCGGCTATGGAGAGGGCTCAGCCTGCGAGCCCTCTGCATGCCCCGGGATCCGGCGCGCGCCGTACTAGTACGGCGCGCGTCGGGAAGGGGTTAAGAACTATCAAGCTGGAAAATTTCCTGTATTAACCCTGTCATCTTGCCTTGCAGAAAGCAACATGGCAGGAATATGAGGAGAATATTCCTTTCATGTGGCTTTCTGCATAGAAAAGGGTTAATATGGCATTGCAAGGGTGGTAAAGGACAACCTTTACCACCCTTGCAATGCCATATTAACCCTTTCCAATGCAGAAAGCCACATGAAAGGAATATTCTCCTCATATTCCTGCAGTGCAAGTTGACAGGGTTCATATAGAAATCGAACCCTATCCACTGGGCTGCCGACTGGTTATAGGCATTTCAGTCAAAGACACACCAGGCCGACATAGGCCTCCTTAGCAGTTTCCTACCTCAAAGGCCGGGAGCTGGTCGAAGCAGGTGCGTGGCGATCCTCAGCGGACCTCTCTCCTCTGGCGTGCGCAAGCTTCTGGCGCCAGAGGAAGTCAGGGCGGTCCGCGGGACCGGAGGCACACGTGGGGGGCGGAGATTAAGCGCAGCGGTTTACTGCTGCGCAAACGCCGGCAACACCACCCGGGACACAGCGGCGGTATTGCCGGCGGCAAGGCAACGCGTGGTGAACGGCGATCGCTCTGAACGCCGCTCTCTGAACGGAGCTGCAAAATGCCGCCTGAGGCCTCATGGCAGAAGCGGCCCGGTCTGTGGGGCTGGAGGAGATTCCCGAGCGCCATACTAGGCAATCAACTACAGTATGGCAGTATATGGGGATTTTCCACATCATCGAAAATAATGTGCAATGTGAAACGAGACAACCTCGGGTCTTGTGTGATCCGAGGCTGTCATAGAAACAGATCGCTGCTCCCCAATGATTTCACAAGGAACAACGATCTAAGCCAATACGGCAGCTTTGCTGGCAAGGATCGAAGGGTTAAAACTTTGCACCGAACGTGGGTGTTTGATGCAATATTGTTTGCTGCCCTCTCCAAACAACCGTTCCAGATGTGTGCTGTAGTAAGTGGTTGCGTGACATCATTAAGGGGTTTATAAAAGCATCTGAACTTTTCCCAAATTCTCCCTAATTAATGGATACTAAAACTCCATTTATTTAAACTCTGCTGGTGGGGTCGTGCCAAGCCCAGAACCAAACTGCTTTGCAGTTTGGGTCTGCTCAACAGTACCGTCAGTTTTATCAGGAAGGTTTGTGGGATGGAAGAATCCAAAATATTTATCAGCCACGTACAAGGAGTAGGCAGCCAGATGGGATACATTTGTAGGGTGGTTACTTTATACATTTTTAAAAAACATGCTAAAGGTAAACTATTAGGTTCAGATTCATTTGAATTCTCAAATGCTTTATTCAGTTCTTCTTGATTTCTCCCCCCAAAAAATGTATCCCGTCTCCAATTCAATGAATCTAAGGTTAACCAAATCTGCATCTTTATAACCAACTAGTACATGCAAACCAGTGGTGGATGAAAGAAATATATTTTTACAGTAATGATCTTTCACATGAGATTAGCACTCCAATTAGGGAAGAAAATAAAATTAACCCTTTCTGTACAAAGTAATGTTTTCTTACTTGTTCCATGCACTGCCAGGCATTTGATTTATAAACACTGTAGCACACACAATGGGTGAAAAATGACACCTTCCAAATGTGACAGAGAGATTTTGCCCAGGAGGCCCAAAACACAAAGACTACATCTCAAAATGCAAAGTTAGTCAACACCTCTTAACATGAAGAAATTAATGTACAGGTGCAAGTCTACTGGGACTGTAAAGCGAAAATCCTGCTAAACAAAAAGGTGCAGCAGCCTCCGTAAGAACTAAGGAAGCTATTCCAATATTAAACCGTATG
Source organism: Engystomops pustulosus (assembly GCF_040894005.1). Classification (NCBI taxonomy): domain Eukaryota; kingdom Metazoa; phylum Chordata; class Amphibia; order Anura; family Leptodactylidae; genus Engystomops; species Engystomops pustulosus. Next base: position 175,709,889 of record NC_092415.1, on the reverse strand, counting down.
TCTATGTATTTTCTTTTACATTTTTGACACATCCACTATATTTTAGATTTAAGCACTGCTATTTTTTACTAAATAAAATTAGACCAAACTCAGGGGGTGCACTTACTTCTTCTAAGAACATTTTAATAGTATTTTATTTTATTCTTCTCCGTCATCTGATTAGAATGAAAGCTTTATCTCCATGGGACCACAATGTAATATCAGTCACAGCTCTTAAAGAAAATATACTTTATTAACTATGGTTTCTGCTTCCTTGGGCACAACAACTTGAAATTACAATGGAAACGTTTGTTAAAGGTGCAAAAGAGCGTGTCGCACGTAAGTGACTAAAGATCCTCAGAGAGGACCATTTAGCCCAGAGAAAGGGCTATAATGGACATCTATTTCCAGCGGGCTTTGGCAGAAAACAATTAAACAAGGCCCCTCCACCATGGAAACCATCCTGGCAACACTCCAGAACCCCATCGCCTATGCAGTCTATGCCGGGATCTTCCTGCTAGCCATCATCTTGCTGGCAAGATTCCTGTGGTATTATGCACTAAGTGTGGACTGGAGAAAACAGCACCTCCAGAGCCCTGTATAAAATGTACAGAGAGGTAAGTCCTCACTTTTTGTGCAGCATTGTACATCATTAGGTAAAGCTACTGCACACTGCTTATACTGTGAACCAGGTCTGGACCGGCCGATTGGCAACACCAACCGGGCCAGTGTCTGCAGTGAGCCACTATGGGGAAGAACTGTACTTTGTGTGGCTGCTAAACTATTGCCGCATTGGCTTCTTCATTAATGTGTTATAATGGGGTTTCATTGTGGGGTACACTATTTGGGACATTGCATTAGGGGAGCACTGCTGGGGACATTGCATTGGGGGAACACTGCTGCAGATGTTTAAATAGGGGGAACCCTGTTGGAGAGATTGCATTGGGGGAGCACTGCTGGGGACATAGCAGTGAAAAGCCCAAAGACAAGGGGAAATTATAGGTGTTCCCAGATACAACAAGTTTGGGGAACACTAGAATAAATGATGGTAGCTGCAGTACTTTTTCTCTGTTTGAAAACAAAGTATTGATAACTGACTCCTTCCTAACTTACCATTTTTACAGAGGCAAGAAACAGAGGTTTGCATGGTAGAGTGAACTTAGCCTTTCCAGATTTAAGATAAAAAAACCCCAAAAGCAAGATACAACACAAATAACTGGCAATGACCGGCGTAGTTGACAGCACTAGCCAGAGCATAAATATATGTTATCCAAGATTGGTCATTATCTTAGTCATCCTTTCAGTACAATACTGTAGCCAGCGCTGCAGCTGTCCGAGCTTGTCATAGAGTTTTCCATGTCACAATGAAAATAAAAGACACATAAAAGACAATGGGCTCAGCAGGAGAAATGCTTGCATCTAAGTATTTACTGATATGTTAGATGTTCTGGTGTTATACCATGGTAACATGTGGGCTTAGTGCCGATTCTGTATTCTTGGCAGCAAAACGTCCTTGGAAGCTAAGAAACTGGGAGGAGTGGGATTTTTGGCTTTATAGAAATACTTGAAATGTTAAAAATATATTAATATTACAATACAATAGCCATAACTATATAATCAGATGTATCTTTACATCTGCATTGGTGCATCATAAGGGCCACCCCCCTTTCCCACCATGGCAAATACAGCATAGCGTAAGCCTGCCATAGTTTTGCATAAAAATGTGTGAACACAGGTTTTTAAAAAGTCTGCAAGCTTGAAGCGGGAATTTGGCGCTTCGGCCCACTTGCCCGGCGGCCGCACCTCTCCACACCATGTGACGAGGCCCCGAAAATAATAATATTTTTACTGTGCTTATATGCACTGCTACTTTCTACATCATATCTGTCTGTTTGGGGGAGGGGGGGGGGGAGGGAGGCATGAAAGGATAAGAGACAGCCCATTTGTGCCAAAAAAACTGATAAATGTTGAGTTGTGTTATTTTTTTACCTTTGTGTGGATGATTAAATCGTAGTGTGAATGGACCCTAAGTTAAATAAAGTTATTGAAAAATCAAACTGTATTGGTTTCCCAAGAATTTCAATGTGGGATCAGAAAGGTTTTATGACATGACCAGGGGCAGATTAAGAATGCCATGATACCTACTACAACTATGACCTTTGGAGGACCTTCAGTCTTGGTAGTGCTCTTGAATGAAGCTGGCACACATGAATAAGTATTGCAAGGGAGGAGGACACACTTTTCATCATCTCCATAAGGCAAACTAGGTGGATGGTTGCCATTTGCCCCTTAGGAGCCTTGTTCCCTGGGCAGCCAAACAAATATTATAATGTCCTACCAGGTGTGACGGATGAATAGGTGTAGTAACATTAGGAATTCCTATAAAGAGCCAAGATCTTCTAAACTCTTTGGTGTAATATGTGGTATAACCTTGCATATACATATCTTCAAGATTTTTACCTCTTTGCAAGGTCCAGGATTCCTGTTTCACATCTTCAATAGGTTTCCTGCGTTTTTCATGACTCCCAGCTTTCTTCATGTCACCTGCTCTTAATGGACACCTGTCATCAGGTCTGTGTCACTATTCCTGTCACCTCGACCTGTTGGAGCAGCTCAAAAAGATCACATCCCGCCTTTATCTAGTCATTTCATACATTAATCATTATAAAATCATCTATTCTTTATTATGTAAAGGGATCACCCCTGTTACCCCTCCCCTCTCCTCCCTCTGCTCATGTCTGTGTGTAATGTATAGTTAGTGTCTGTGCTGCATCTGCTGACATGCTGCATCCTCCTAATACATATGTGAGAGACATAGACATCAGCTACACAAGTACCTGACATGTTCTGCTATAACATGACTGCATCCTGGAGCTGTGGTATCTCTCCTATACACACACAGGCTGCAGGGGGTGTGGCCACCAGCAAGCACATGGAGCAGCCTTCACATCATTATACAGCCTCACACCATTATATAGGCTGTCAGTCAAATAATGAATAAGCTGGACAGCTTGAATATGCTAATGACTCATTGGACATTTCACAGGTCATTTGCATACAGCTTTAGGACCTCATTGCTAAGGTTTACAGGCATGTAGAGGGACAATGAAGGGATAGAGGCAATGCTCTCTAATGGCAGTTTATGAAAATATATTTAGTTTAGGGGGTTATTTTGCATGACGGGTTCTCTTTAAGATTGTGAAATTTAGATTTTTTTTTTTTTATTAATACAGGCAGTCCCCTACTTAAGAACACCTGACTTATAGACAACCCTTGGTTACAAACGGACAACTGGATTTTGGGAATTTACTGTTCTTTAGCCTTAGGGTACAATAACCAGCTGGAACAGTGATCAAAGTTGTCTGCAATGAAGTTTTATTGTTATCCTGGTTCTTATGACAATCCAACAATTTTTAAATCCCATTGTCACAGAGACCAAAAAAATATTTTGCCTGTACTCTTTTTTGTTTGTCTATGGAGCCATCACATTTACTGGGGCTATCTTTTTTCCAGCCTGCATACATTTTAGCCATTCTGTTTAGCATTGATACTGTACTAGATGATACCATATGATGTGGAAGAAAAGTAATTTTCAATTAGACCTCAATGGAATGGCTTATAAAACAAATAGGGGAGTGTCATATTTTAATATGACTCCATATTATATGGCTCCATGTCCCAAATTGAAATCTTAAAGTGTCTGTTGCTGTTATATTTAGCTATCAAAGTGTTGGTAGTTATAGAGGCAGCGGGAGAAGAACGATGGCCATGTTTTAGTCATGTTCAATTTCTGTTACCTTGGAAAAGCTCATTTGTTTAATACTAGGAAAACAAGACCTTTTCCAAGAACACTTTGTATCTCTTGGGACAAACCAAGAATTGATATTTCCCCAGTACTGTCCCTGGAGATCAGAACGGTTGGAGACTGTACACCAGGGTTAATACAGTCAATATCTATGCAGCTTGGATAATAACTCCCACATGCAATGTATAATGTGTGCAATCCCTCCAGAAATAATAGAGATATGGAGCCTATCCACACAAATCACACCCTAGTTATTTATACATACAATAACGCTGGGACATCTCCAATAGGTTTAGTGTGCTTTTCATGACTCCCAGCTTTCTTCATGTCACCTGCTCTTAAAATTATGTTTTTAATTTTTTTTTTATTGTGAATTTTTAGTTTTTTGTCTATGGAGCCATCACATTGACTAGGCTTAATTTTTTTTCCAGACTGGATACATTTTAGCCACTCAGTTTGGGATCGATACTATACGATACTATATGATGTCAGTAAAAAGTAAATTTCAATTAAACCTTAATGAAATGGCTTCAAATAAATTGGGGTGTGTCATATTTGGGTTCAGCCCTTAATGGCATGGCATTTTTCACCTTCCTTACACGGCCCTTTTTTTGGAACTTTGGAACGTTCTAACATATCCGGTGGATTTTGACATTATTTCTCATGACACATTGGGGACAGGGTCCGTCGGACGCATTTCAGTCAGGTTTCCCTAATATTTCTGATTTGCCCTGAAATGCACAGGGGTTTTTGGCACATCGGGGGCGTGGCCGTCGGACAACCCGACTGATTCGGACAATCCGCGGAAATTAACTTTCAAAATTGTGTCACAAGACACGCACTTGCATGAAATTGGACGCATGATCTTAGTGAATCGAGGCAGCGCCGAATCCTCGTCGGTCATTCTGGATCGGCGAACGCAACGGGAGGGGTAAGAAAATGTGCCCCATTCTACTGCATATTAGTTGAAAAAATTTGGTGATATGTTTTGTGTTTATTTTTTGGAAGGAAAAACTGATTTTTGGCAAAAATTTGGAAAAAATTTAGATTTTTTAATTTCAAAATGTTATACTTTTCTGACATATAGTTATAACACCAAAATAACTTGATAACTAACATTTACTGAATGTCTGCTTGATGTTGACATGGAATTTTATACATCCTCTAATTTTTGTAGAATATTATGAGGCTTAGAACATTAGGTTGGATTTTTCACATTTTCATAAAAAAGGCAAAGTTATACTTTTGAGCTTTCAAGCCGCTTTGAGAGGCTTGAATAATAGTAAAACCCCATAAATTAACCAATTTTAGAAACGACACCCCTTAACATCTGTAAAACTTTTATGAAGTTTGTTAACCCTTTAATTGTTTCACAGGGGTTAAAACAAAATCAGGTGCAATTGGTTTGATACCCAATTTCTCCCGAGAATTCTAATGCCCCATATCTGGTGGTAAACTGCAGTGTGGGCACACACCATTGAATTGTAGAGAAGCTGCGCCATTCAGAACAGATTTGCCTCATCACTATATAATCTTTCTTTTTTTGTCAATTTTGACACAGAAGGGCTGCAAGACTGGATGAGAAATCATCAACTCTGGTTTCATATTCTTTAATTTTTTGGGCTGTTCATCTTACCATAAAAATTATATGTTATCTTATATGTTACCATTCTGTAGCGGCTGCTTTGCAGATCCAGGGGCACTTTTAATTTTCCTTCTAGCCCCCATGGTTGCAGAGATTTCAGTCCCAGTATCTGACCATTGTAATCTGTGTGTGGTCAGAGAGGAGGAGCTGGTGTTGGAGGTGTGTGTTATGCTAATCTTTTCTCAAACTGTTCAAACAGTGGCAGATGTGCAATCTCTCTCTATGATCATCTAGATGCTGTGTTCATACACTGTATTAAAATGCAGCTAACATTCAATTAACATTTCATTTACATCGTGTTTACAAAAAACTCAATTTACAAATTGTGATGCATCATAATCGCCAACCCCATGTAAACGAAAGTGTAAAAGCAATAAACACAAATGCCACAAAAGTGTAAATGCAATGCAATTGCGACATAAATGCAAATGCTGCATAAACATAAGTGTAAAAGAAAAGGCCACATAAGTGTAAATGTGGTGCAAGCTAGTTGTAAGCATAAACACAATGCAAATTCTGCGTAAGCGTAAAACCACACAAGTGCAAAACCACGTAAACATTAATGCAATGCAAATGCTGTGCAAGCATAAAAGTGACTCAAACACAACATAAAGATAAGTGTAAACACGCTGCAAACAAAAAGCATAAACGCAACACAAATGCCTGTAAACACAAACACGACACAAATGCCACATAAGTGTAAACACAAAGCAAATTCCATGTAAGCATAAGTGAAAACGCAACATAAACACAAACACCACATGAATGCAGAGCAAACACCATGTAAGCAGAAACGTAATGCAAGTGTGACATAAATGCCAGCGGAACGTGGCGAAACGCCACGCAGGCACGTGTCAATGCAATTGTAACGCAAATGTGAGGCAAACATAAATGCGATGCTAGTACAAAAACCATGTTTTCGTAAATGTAATGTGGATGCTTTTACATCGCAGTTTATGTTTACATTGCTTTTGCAGTAACATTTAGTTTCAGTTTACATTGCATCTGTGTTCACATCACGTTTACATCATGTTATCAAATTTTCATTAATATTGTGTTTGTGGTAATATTGCATTTCTTTTCACAACTTGTTTTTGATGTAAACCAAATGTACATCAATGTGAAAGCTATTTTGTAACATTGTGATTATGTCAACGCAGTGTAAACACAATGTCAACAGAATATTAGCAGAATGTGTGTGAACATAACCCTTATATGAACAAAGAAAACAAATCACAGCTCACTACTGTTCGTAGTAGCTTCTCTGACATTGCCTGCTACTGATTGGATAGTATGAGAGAAGATTAGCATAACACACGCCTCTAGCCCCAGCTCCTCCTCTCTGACCAAACAGATTACAATGGTCCGATGCTGGGACTGATATCTCTGCAACCGTGGGGGCTAGAAAGAAAATTCTAATTGCCCCCGGATCTGTGTTGCTGCCCCTACAGAATGCTGTGAGGTGGTGAAAGGTCCTTTTTAAGGACACAATAATACCAAATACATGTGGTTTTTTTATGATTTTGTGGTTTTTGTACTTTATTAGATGTGTATGGGAAATGTTGGTGTTAGGGGCCTTTATTAATTATTCATGTATTAATTATCATTATTATTATTATTTGTTTATTTAATTATTTTTTATTGAAAAACTTTTTTTTCCCACTGGTTGGCTTGAACAAGCGATCCTCTGATAAAAGTCTTTTTTAGTAGAATAGTGGCTCTAATTCTAGGATAGAAGCATCATGTATGAAGACATTTAAAAGGTTCTGCATGTGTGTTCTGTGTGGGAAGTCGCTGGTTCTCTCTAATTTACACAGATGCATTGCATTACATTGTACCATTCATCGATGACAACAACTGGCATGAACCCATGAACTTTAGCTGAATAACCAAGGGATTCATTTAATCATCTGCGTTCTACATTACATGTGTGAATACGGAAATACAGGCAGCTTTCAATTTGATAAAGTGTTTTCTCTATGGAAAGATCAAACCATATGTACTCGCACCCCTGGGATCAGTATTAAGTGCGGACAAGCTCAAACTATATTGCAATTGACAAGTCAATGAAATTAACTACAGGATTCATTAATTTTTAATTTTATGCAAAATAACGACGTCTCCTGCATAAGGACATCCTCTTAAATAAAATTGGCATCCTAATGTCAGTGAGGTTTAACCCTTTAATCCTTGGGCACATGCTCTAGAGTATTTTTTTAACCACATAATTAGGTATAGTTGCAATTCGGATGCTCAGCACATACACAAGTACACAATGAGCACTCAGGTTTAATAAATATTCAAGTATGGGAAATTCAGTGATAATGTTTCCACCTATTCATTATATGCATGTGGAAGTCATCTCGCTTTGATGAAGTAATTGAATGGATATATTTAAATCCACAAGTATTTAACACCTGCTACACGGGTGACAATATGAGCTCATTAGAGAACTACAAAAGTAACCAGGTAATGAATGAAGTCTTGCATAAAACGTAATGGAATCTTTGAAGTGATCTTTAGATTTTTTAAGCTACACAAAAAACATTTTCTAGTGGATAAAAAAATAAGGAGAAACTGGAAAAGACAAATAGGTACTCACCATAAAGAAGTTGTCATCTCAGATCCAATTTACCATTTTTATCTGGATAAATATAAAATATTATGGCCTCCGGTGTTCTGTGTATAGCGGCAGTAGATCGTTGTGTGGTGTGTGGTCCAGTTCTTTTTCTCTCCCCATGTTGATTTAAAGGATTAACAATTGTGATTGATGGCAGCACCAATTTTGTGTGTTACTGGTTGGTCTCAAGTACGTTAAAGGGGTATTACAGAAATAATCATAATTCATATACAAATGGGTCCTTAAAATATGGCCCTTTAATCAGTCTGTTTTTTTTTCTCCCCATGACATCATTGGGGTGTGGTGATCTGTTGGGGTGTGGAGCTTTGACTCTGGAGTCTTTAACTAGTTGTAGTTGTAGTTGTAGTTGTATTGATTCCCGGCAATGAAGAAGAGTAGTGAAAAAATGGAAAGGATTAAAGTACATTAGACAAACATTGGAAACGCTTGGCAAATTGTCCTGAACCAGCTGACTATTTTATTTTAATAGGGCCCTCTGCCCTCCCCAATACACACACACAATGGCACGTCTCAAAAATATTGGATATCCATATACTTGATCAGGCGCATAACTACACCGGTAGCAGCCATCAGGGGCCCACAGCGTCAGGGGGCCCGGCTACATTACCTGCCACAATAAAGAATAGATCATATGCACCATTATATACATATTATATACATATATATATATATACATATATATATATACATATTATATAGCAGTTCACATCTTCCGCAGTACACAGCTAAGCCGACAGCTACAATGTTTACAAGAAATGTTGGGGGACGTGGCAGCAGGACAGGAATCTCTCATCTACAGGAAACATAGATGAGAGATTCCTGTCCTGCTTCCATGTCTACTTCCTTCATGTGGGATGCATGAAGTTATATCTATGGAGTATAGAGCTTTATGTGTGTGCACATTCATATAAAAGTGTGCATGTATGAGTGTATAAATCTGTGTGTACAAATATGTATACATTTTTGTAAGGGAAAGAGGGGCCCATGCAGAAGCGTGCTATGGGGCCCAGCCTCTCCTAATTATGCCTCTGATGCTTCTTTTATTAAGGGAAAAAAATTGACATTTATCAACAGCTTATTCCCCTGCCATTCTGAAAATATGGCCCTCTTGATTGGCCAAATATTACATAATACATAAAGAAATTATTAGAAATGGATGTTTGGTAGACAGCTCTATATTATGTATGGCCACCTATAGCTCAGCTCCTTAGTGTTGAAATGTGGCCTAAATATTGCATAGTCAGCAATAATATTGTAGGGTGAAAGTAATACGACTGTATGAAACCCCATTCTCCCACTTCAGAATGGGCTTTAGATTTTAGGGGATACTGAAGGTTTTCTTACAAAATCACAGTGACCCACATAACATATGCAGCATCCTGAAGGAAAGGGTTATTGCCTCCGTGTCCCCACATATAGATCAGATGTACTGACGGTAATAATAATCCTAACTTTAATAGTAACATTTGACATTACCAACAATACTATCATCAAAAACAGGAACAGAAACAATAACAATAATTTTGTTGCTCATTATCACTAATTTGCTAATATTTCAGCTCAGCACATCGTGCACCCGGAAACCTTACTGCTCAGTCCTGCCGAGGACAATTTTAATTAACAAGCGAACGTATAAATGCAGATTCTATTAACACGTCCCCAATTAGTAACAGGTTACACCAGGTGGACCTTTGTCTTTTTACAATCTTGCCAATGGCGTAACTCATTTATGCTTGTGATAAATCTAAATTTGTATTCCTATTTTTCTGGTTAATGTCTAGAGCAGTGTCTCTCACTGTTCCAACCCCAATTTACTTTCACACCAGCAAATTTCATCTAAGAATCACAAATCTATGATGTAGTGTATTTGTCTATTTCAGTGCCGTTTTTAGCTTTATATATATAATAATAAATAATAATAATTCTTTATTTGTATAGTGCTGCACATGTAACTTCCTGTCCCCATGGGGCTAACAATCTAATCAACCTACCAGTATGTTTTGGAATGTGGGAGGAAAACGGAGAACCCGGTGGAAGCCCACACAAACACAGAGAGACCATACAAACTCTTAGCAGATGTTGACTCTGGGACTTGAACCCAGGTCCCCAGCACTGCAAGGCTATAGTGCTAACTAGAGATGAGCGAGTATACTCGTCCGAGCTTGATGCTCGTTCGAGTATTAAGGTACTCAAAACGGCTCGTTGCTCGGACGAGTATTTCCCCTGCTCGAGATCGAGCATTTAATTAAAAAAACACAGTGAAGAACAATGAAGAATAGAATAAAAACAGTGAACACAGGATCATTTAAGTGAAAAACACAGTGAAGAATAGATTACAGATGTTCGGCACATCTGCTTACTTGTCGGAAGATACACGCGAAACGGTGCAAACAAAATAGTATGTGAAGAACAATATATATGTGTGAAGAACACATTGAAGAACACGGTGAGCAGGACAGAGACATCGGGGAACAGGACAGAGACATCGGGGAACAGGACAGAGACACCTGGGAGCAGGACATAGATACCGGGGAGCAGGGCAGAGACATTGGGCAGCAGGACAGAGACATCGGGAAGCAGCACAGAGACATCAGAGAGCAGCATAGAGACATCGGGGAGCAGCACAGAGACATTGGGGAGCAGCGCAAAGGCATCGGGGAGCAGCACAGAGACATCGGGGAGCAGCACAGAGACATCGGGGAGCAACGCAAAGGCATCAGGGAGCAGCGCAGAGGCAAAGGGGAGCAGCACAGAGACATCGGGGAGCAGCGCAGAGGCAATGGGGAGCAGCGCAGAGGCATCGGGGAGCAGCGCAGAGGCATCGGGGAGCAGCGCAGAGAGATCGGGGAGACTTCAGTGGAAGAAGAGGAGCGGATCCCGGGACAGCGTATCTCCGACAAGTAAGCAGATGTGCCGAACATCTGCAATCTATTCTTCACTGTGTTTTTCACAGCATTTTTCACTTAAATGATCCTGTGTTCACTGTGTTCACTGTTTTTATTCTATTCTTCACTGTTCTTCACATCTGCTAACTTGTCGGGAGATAATATACGCGCGGAACAGTGAAGAAAAGATTGTAGATGTTTGCATACATCTGCTAACTTATAAGAAGACATTCTTTTTCAATTAAATAACACATTTTATTCCTGAACCATGGTCCCTTTGAAAAATGCTCGAGTCTCCCATTAACTTCAATGGGGTTCGTTATTCGAGACGAGCACTCGAGCATCAGGAAAAGTTTGTCTCGAATAACGAGCACTCAAGCATTTCAGTGCTCGCTCATCTCTAGTGCTAACCACTAAGCAACCATTCTGCCCCTATGACATGTTTTACCCCGTACGGGCATGTATGTTACCGTATCCATTTTGTATCTGTATAAAAAACTTGGCAAACAATGTTACTAGTTTGCTCAACCCCATAATCATTGGATTCTACACATTTATATGGCAACATATGGTGCACAACCCTATGCAACACGTATTTAAAATGTTCCCATGTACTCGAGAAAATAAGACATACTCTATATTTTTTTTACATCCCGCTTATGGTACAGTATGATACGGTGGGAAATATGGCATATTGGACGGTTATGGATAACCATATTGGCCATATTGCATATTGTAGTGGCCGTGTTCTCTCTTTATGAAAACGGTACAGTACGGGTAGGATAAAGCCATTTTAATACATATGTGTGAAAGGAGCCTAAGCCTACCTACACATGATGTGCAAGGTCCAACTGTCATCGTTGTGTGAGAGCCACTCAAGAGCCAAGCCAAGAGCCGAATCGTAGACAGGGATAGGAGCTATTTTATGTTTTGTGGCTTGGGCAGTTGAGAACTAAACGGGAACGTGTGCCAACCGCTGAAGAGAATGGCTAGCACACATCCCCATTCCACATCCGTGTGCATGAGTCGGTCGTCTTAGACCCTTAGCACTGTCCCTGCATTACCCAAATCTTAACTCTCTGTCCTGCCTATATCACAACTGCTACACTGTCCCCTTGTGGAGCACAAAAATTCTACTGAAAATCTGGGCTTATACTCAAGTATATATACGGTAATAATAAAAAAAAAAAAAAAAAAGCTTTTACATTTTATATTATTTGCTTGCAGAGGTAAATAATCGGATCCGGTAAATCATATGTAAGATGAAAAGCTACTCTTTTAGTTTTTCATGTCGCAGTAATTGGTGTTATTATGCATTTACTGTTTAATCACATCAATTTTATTGTAATTTTGAAAATCAATAGCCCTTGTTATAAAACATTTACTTACATCTGTTTATTACTGGAAATCCTTCAATCTTCACTGTTTTAAGGTTATGTTATGCCTGTTCATGACTTTAAAAAAAAAAACAATGGATATATGCGGCTGGAACTACAACATCCAAAATGCGAACAATGAAATAAGACTTTGGGGCACATTTACTAAAGGTCCGCACATCGCATTTCCGTCGGGTTTCCCGACTATTTCCTATTTGCGTTGCATTTAACAGGCGTTTTTGGCGCACGTGATCGATTCGATCAGATAGTGAGGAGACATTGGCATATCCTTAGGATATCCTATCCCAAAATAGAAGAATTTAAAAATCCCCCCCTGATCTGCAACAAAAAAGCTCCCAACCTGCGAAACAAATTGGTTAAGGCAGATATGGGAAGTAATGTCAAGGTTCCATGACAACAGTTTTTATCTTCAAGAAAGATGGGTACATTGTTCTGAACGCACTAACATCCTGAGAGGGGACACCATTTACCAACCCATACAGGTAAACCCTTTAAGTTAAAAGGATACTATTCATGCAACTCATGTAATGTGATCTACTTAATTAAATGTCCGTGTGGACTCCTTTACATCGGAGAGACAATCCAGCCCGTAAAAACAAGGATTAACAATGTTGGATGTGTTTGTTTAGCATAGTTGAGAAAGGCTTGAGATACAAGCCGAAACGCGTCCTATTGTTACGGTGATGTAGCTGTTATGATGCGCTAATAAATTTACAAGTTTTGAGAAGAAGACGAGTGCCGGGACTTCCATTTGTTTGATTGTATATCGGTTTGGTCCGGACCTGGGGACTGTAATAGCGGAGTGCCGTCCACCCATATATTCTCGAGTGAGGTACCAGAACTGTTAAAGGTATTTTACAGAATTTAAATACTGATGACCCATCCTTGGGTAAGGTGATCAGTATCATATCAGTGGAGGTCCGACTTGATGCTTCGAGGTGCTGCCTTGCTCCAGTGGCACCAATGGCCCTTGACATCACATCCTCCAGTCACATGTTCTGATTGGAGCTCAGAACAATTGAAGTCAAAGGGAATGCAAAGTACAGTCACAATGGCGAAGTGGTATTAATGTGTCGGTCTTAGTGCATAGTAGATCTAGACAGTATTGTGCTGCGCCAGTTTAATAGCTGTGTCTGATGCTGGATGATTAATTTTAGACAGCATAAGACTGGCGAGTCCTACTTTGCACCTCCTTTTAGTTGGTCCAGTTTTCTGCACCCCAATATTGAATTTTCTGGCGTACAGGTTATTTCAGGTGCAGGAACACCCCATTTAACCTAGGGCTTGCCCCTTTTGACAGAAAACTATCTAAAATTGGTCTAAACCTTCCATAAATGTGGTGGATGGTATTTCTGATGCAAATTACCATATATACTCAAGTATAAGCTGTCCCGAGTATGAGCCAAGACCCCTAATTTCAACACAAAAACTGGGAAAACCTATTGACTCGAGTGGTGGGAAATGCATTGGTCACAGCCTCCCAGGATATAGTCAGCCAGCCTCCTGTACTATATAGTCTGCCAGCCCCTGTAGCATATATCCTGTCCAGCCCCTGTAGTATACAGCCTGCCCAGTCCCTGTAGTATACAGCCTGCCCAGCCCCTGTAGTATACAGCCTGCCCAGCCCCTGTAGTAGGAAAAAAAAATAACACTGTACTCACCTTTCCGATGTCTCCCGTAGGTCCTCTTCTGTCTCCGATGCTCCGGTGCCGCCTTGGGTCCTTCGGTCCTCTTCGAATTCTTCTGCTCATCTTTGGCTCCTCTTCGGGTCTCCGTGCTCGGCCGGCACACAGAATGACGTCAGCCGCTTGCCGACGACGTCATTGTTTATGAGCCGCTGGCATCGCAAGGGGACCCAAAGAGGAGCGGAACTTTCCGAAGAGGAGCCGAAGAGGAGTGGAAGAACCTGAAGAGGATCTGAAGGACCCGAGGTGGCACCGGAGCATCGGAGACAGAAAAGGACCTACGGGTGACGTCAGAAAGGTTAGTTTTGACTTTATTTTTTTAGTTGACTCGAGTATAAGCCAAGTTAGGGGTTTTGAGCACAATTTTGTGCTGAAAAACTAGGCTTATACTCGAGTATAATAATTTCCCAATAGGTTGGGGGAGATTTGTTATGCCTTCTCCACCAAGAGGCCTGAGCCTCTTAGCAGATTTAAAACATTATAAAACATAATTTTTAGGAGAAAGAGACCGTAAAAAAGGATTACAAGGCCAGATCCTGGATCAGAAGGCAAAGTGGATTTGGTCAGTGACGCTGCTTTTTAAGGTATGAACCAGGTGGTAGATTTTTTATTAGGACAGAGGAAAGAAACAGTAAAATAAACTGATAGGTTGTCGTATCATTACAATATTTCAAATGTTGCTCTCTCTCAATCCCAAAAGCATTTAGTGCATAAAAATTGTTTTCCTTAGTGGAAAAAAAATCTTTTGTGCTGGCGGACAAGTTAAAACAACGATCCATATGTTAGTCATAAAATTACTTTCAGAGAAGTCATTTGTATTTTTATACAGATTATTAATGAGCTCCAGTATAAAAGGGAAAAAAAAACATTCAACAATTTGTACAAAGCTCATTTCAGGTTGTAGTTTCAATGTGGTTTTGTTCACTATCACAAAACGGCGGCCAAACAGTTGTTTTTGCAATTTTTTGGAAAGAAAACTCTCAAAATCTTATATATAAAGCTGAGTGTATGTGTGTGTATGTATGTATGTGCAACACCCTCGCCGATGCAATGGCGAGGTAGGGTTTGCGAATACGTCCCACCTGCATGTAATCCCATTACACAACATGGTTCTGATAGGACATAGGGATATTGCAGTGGTGAATCCTGCCTGGCAAGGCAGAGGTTAAGTATTTTGTATAATGCAAGATGCTGTTGTCCAATGATATGTGTTACATCCTGTGCTCTGTAAGCTGAGATGTGATTGGAGGAGCAGCCACCACCTGACCAAAGGGAGGTAATAAAACCTCTGGCCAGGAATGTTCTGGTGGATTATTCTAGTGTGGAATCCTAGGAGAATCAGTGTGTGCGTGAGTAATCTCTGTCTAGCCCATACCAGAGCAGGAAGAGCCTAGCCCCTGCCTCTGAAGAGTGGAGTAATAGATTAGAGTTAGTGTAGTGAGGAAAAGGGGTATCATCTTACCTTTAAAGGTGATACCTGAAGCCCTACAGGACAAGCTGAAGCTTCCTACCAGGACACAGCTGCCTCCCAGCCTGCTCTCTACATCCAGGCTGGTGAACTATCTCCTGAGGCTCCCTCCAACTCACATCTCAGCACTCTATCTACCTGTTAAAGGCACGTTTGCTGCGGTTCCTGCGGTTCAAATAAAGAACTGTAAGTTGTTTTCTTCAACTTCTGTCTCCGTCTGGTCCCTGCTAATACGGCTGCCTTCATCACCGGCACCCTGTCCATCACCCAGAGACTCACACTCGGGACATTAAGGGGTTGCCCCAGGGAGATCCGCTATAGCAGCCTCTCCCTCATCTTTTCTTGCCAACACCACCCTGCTGGAGACCTGCCAGGCTGTAGGACAGCCCTCCGGTTCCCCCGTACCAAGCACCGTGACAATAGCGTGCTTAGGCCGCAACCGCCAGCCACTCCGGTATCGCGGGCCCCGGATGTCTCCAGGCCTCACCTCAAGGGCTAGGCCCCGGTGGGGGATGTTGCAAGTGGCGTCACGAATCACAGGATATTTACTTCTGTGCCTTATCACGGCATTAAAGACTTTCCTTTATTAAAAGACTGTGCTGTTATACTGCTGCCATCCGGGTTTAGGCCCAAGTATTTGTGTGTTTCTACATTGAACTTTATACTGCTGCCACGTGCTGTCGAGCGCCGCTCCAGCACTCAAGAGGTTAATTCCTGCAAGAACTGTGTCAGCTCTGCTACATCCGGCGCTGCTGCGCCTGAAGCATTTACCTCAGAGGCGTGTGGCGCAGCAAGTATTTCAAGCCCGCCAAATCTTCACTGGCGGGAACTCCAGAGGCGTCACTAGGCTCCGCCCCCTGCTCGAGTGGCGCGAACTACCGTGGAGGAGGAGCTGGAGCGAGTGCAGCCGGCAACGAAGAGGGTTAATCGGCCATCTTGGATTTCGGCGCAGGCCGCGCCTGAAGCCTGCCAGCAGTGTGCGCCTCATCCGGAGATCCGGCGCACGTGTCCTGCGACTGGAGGAGAACACCGCTGAGCATCACCGAGCCCTGCTGCCTGCCGGACATCGGGAACGGAGACCTTCGTGCACCGGAGCTGTCCTGTCACCGCGGCTGATCCTGAGTGAGTACCGCTGGGGAAGTTAAAGGGGGGTAGAGATTGTTTCCGACGCTAGGTTATTGGCTCACCTCCCAGGGAATAGTGACTGTGTCTTAAAGTGCCCACGTCCCATTCTAGCCATCGCCCATAGCAACGGACATTGTGTAACCCTACAGACTTCCCTCAGCTAGGCCAGTCATGTCCGCCCAGGACGAAGATACGGGACTGGCACAAGTCCCGTCCCCTGGTCCCTCCTCAGGGTACCGGAGCATGTTAAGTCCTCCAGAGAGTTCCTTCAGCCCTGCTACAGCTAGTGCCCCTGGGACTCCCACCATGATGCCTCTGACTATGCCCTACTATCTGGGGGCCCCCTGGTTACCCTACTACGAGGGAGAAGCACATACTCTCCCTGAATTCAGGGACAAGTTGTTAGCCACCTTCGCCTTGCTCCCATTCACAGAGGAACAGAAAGTTGGCATCCTCATCGGGCAGTTGAAAGGACCCGCTCTCCGGGAAGTCAAGTCTTGGCCCCGAGAACAGTGTCAGAATGTGGTCCAGATTCTTGATAGGCTACGTAACACCTTTGACAAGTGTACTGTCTCCGAGTTGAAGCAGAAATTCTTCGGGAAAAGACAGAAGCCCCAAGAGTCCCTCCGAGACTTTGCCCTCTCCCTACAGGAGATATGGAAGGCCATCACCTGCCTTGAGCCCAAAGACGCTGAAACCTCTGACCAAACCTTAAGGGAACAATTTATCAATGGACTTGTTGATAGAAATCAAAGGTGTCAACTAAAGATCATCTCTTCTCAACATGCCCAGGCCTCTTTCCTTGAGTTTAAGGAAATTGCCATTGACATATTAGGAGACCGACCACCGACTGGACCGCAGAAAGAGCCTGAATCCATGGAAATGGAAGAATCTGCTCTCGCTTGCCATCCCACGCAGTCAGCATCACCTACTCCTGCGGCTATGGAAGTTACTGGCATAACAGGACCGGTCCCTAATCTGGCGGACACCCTGCATCAAATTCTCGATCGGTTGACCCAATTGGAAGTAACTGTCTCCGCTATGAGGAGGAAACCTCCAGAGAACCCGGTACGGTCAGCTACTCCTCATGAATCTCCGACTAAACAGCGTCCAAAAGAAGCGAAGTCGTTAAGCACCTGGAGTCAGAAGAAACCCCGTCAGCGCTGCAGCTACTGCCATAAATATGGGCATGAAGAGAATGATTGTCGTCAGTTAAACGACAAACCCTTGGAGCTAAGGGACGACCTCCAAGGGAAGAACTTGTAAGTCCCCGAGATGCTAACTGGATGCCCAGGTTCGTGGGGACTCGCCCCACGGTTCATGTAACCATCAATGGAGTTACCCTACCGGCCTTAATTGACACCGGCTCTCAAGTGACCACCCTCCGGAGTGCTGCCTTTGAGAAATGCCGAGGAAGAGCATCCTTAGTCCAGCCTCCCAAGGCTTACTTGAACATTATTGCTACGAACGGAAAACCCGTACCCATCCGCGGCTACTGGGAGCCCACGCTAACCATTGGAGACACTGAGTTAACCAGACAGGGCGTAGTGGTGACACGTGTGCCCGAAAACGGTAACTTCTCCCTGGTACTGGGTACCAATGTCCTCCGCAACTGCTACCCTGAAGTGCTGAAGGCTCTCCACGACTCCCTGCCAACAGTGCCCAACGGTTCCCGGAAGGTAATTCAGGAGACTATGCAGGTTCTAGCGGCGCAACAGAAGTTTGCTGGCCCTAATGGAGAAATCTGCAGAGCCCGGATCAAGGATCCCCAACCTGTCCGCCTTCAACCTGGGACTGAGACGTTAGTATGGTGTCGAGCCTGCATGGGCGTCCAAGGTCAAGACTACCAGGCGATAGTAGAACCTCTATCAGCTGATGAAGACCTGCCCATTCTAGCCGCCAGGAGCCTAGTCACTGTATCCCGAGGACAAGTACCCATTCGACTACTAAATGTGGGAGACTCCCCAGTGGATCTGAGAAAGTACCAAGCCGTAGCCACTCTCTTCAGCGTGCATCCTGAAGACTTGGTGGAAACCGCTCTGTCTGCCTCCCAACAGTTGGAAGTGAAGCAAAGTGCTGAAGGTGAGCCTGCCGAGCAATCCTGGTGGCTTGAGCTCAATATTGGAGACGACGATTTTACTCCTGCAGACCAAGTACAAGGCGTCCTGGATGTCGTTATGAAGCACCACCAGGCCTTCAGCAAACACCCACTGGATTTTGGGCAGACTACTCTGATCCAACACACCATCCCTACTGGCTCTCATCCTCCTATCAAGGAACGGTACCGGCCCATCCCTCCAGCCCGCTACCAAGAGGTGAAGAAGCTGGTACAAGAGATGAAGACAGCCAACGTTATCCGGGAGAGTCACAGCCCATGGGCTGCCCCGCTGGTCCTTGTGAAGAAGAAGGATGGAACCCTTCGATTCTGTGTTGACTATAGGAAGATCAACAATATCACCCACAAGGACGCCTATCCTCTGCCTCGAATCGAGGAATCCCT
This sequence comes from Engystomops pustulosus, assembly GCF_040894005.1. Taxonomy (NCBI): domain Eukaryota; kingdom Metazoa; phylum Chordata; class Amphibia; order Anura; family Leptodactylidae; genus Engystomops; species Engystomops pustulosus. The sequence continues at coordinate 175,690,759 of NC_092415.1, read as the reverse complement.
CGCAGCCCTAGGGTCAGCTGCCTACTTCTCTACCCTGGACCTGACCAGTGGCTACTGGCAAGTAGCCATGGCGCCGGAAGACAGAGAGAAGACTGCTTTCACCACCCCAATGGGCCTGTTCGAGTTCAACAACATGCCGTTCGGGCTATGCAACGTCCCAGGCACATTTCAACGGCTGATGGAGAGATGTTTGGGTCATCGCAACTTCGAGACCGTCCTGCTATATTTGGACGACATCATCATCTACTCCAAGACTTATGAAGACCACCTCCAACATCTGGCTGAAGTCTTCCAAATCCTGACCCAACATGGGTTGAAGGTCAAGCCATCCAAGTGCCACCTGCTACAACCTAGCGTCAAGTACCTGGGACATGTGGTGAGCGCTCATGGAATTGAGCCAGATCCAGAGAAGATTGCAGCTGTCTACGACTGGCCTACCCCATCAACCGTACGGGACATCAAAAGCTTCCTGGGATTTGCCAGTTACTACAGGCGTTTCATCCCGAAGTTTGCCCAGCTGGCGGCTCCCCTGCAAGAGCTTCTAAGGGGTCTGCCAAAAGAGAGCCAACGTTCCCGAGTATCCATTGAGTGGACGGCCGAACGAGAAGCTGCCTTCCAGATGCTCAAGCAACGGCTGACTGAACCTCCGGTGTTGGGATATCCAGACTATAGTCTGCCTTTCACCCTATACACTGATGCCAGCAAGCAAGGTCTAGGGGCGGTATTATCCCAGCTCCAAAACGGAACTGAAAGGGTCATAGCCTACGCCAGCCGTTCCCTCCGAGAACCGGAGCAAAACGACCAGAACTATAGTTCCTTCAAGTTGGAGTTTCTGGCGTTAGTCTGGGCTGTGACCGAAAAGTTCAAGGACTATCTAGCTGCATCATCTTTCACTGTCTTCACAGACAATAATCCTTTGGCGCATCTGAACACCGCACGTCTTGGAGCACTGGAACAACGGTGGGCCTCCAGACTTGCCAATTTCAGCTTTACCATCAAGTACCGGGCTGGTAAGACCAATGACAACGCCGACGCTCTGTCCCGTCTCCCTGACCAGTGGGAGGGACCCTCCACGGATGCTCAGTGGGAAGATGTCGAGATGCCAGCATTCTATGCCCGGTTTGTGCGTCAAGATGCCCAGAGAGTTTACTCCCTACCGACAGAGGCAGCGCCAGCTACTCCTCAAGAAGAGTCAGAGCCCCCTGCGGAAAAGGACCTCTGGATGAGTCTTCAGGCTGATAGCCGTGCCATAGGAGAAGTAATGGACTATCTCTCTAGTGGGCGAGTGCCTGAAAGAATCCGGCGCAGAAGAGCTGATGGAGAACTGTCTCAATTGTGGCGCCAGAGGAAGACTCTGAGCATGCACCAGGGTCTGCTAAAGAGAAGAACTCTGGACCCTATCACTTATGAACGGCTATACCAGATTGTGATTCCCAGGAGGGATGCCAAAATAGTACTGGAACTGTACCATGACCAGTCCGGACACTTTGGCGCTCAGAAGACTGAAGCCACCCTCCGAAGGCGATTCTTCTGGGTCAACATGAAGTCCGACATTGAAGCCTGGTGTCGAGAATGCCCAGCCTGCGCCATTGCTCGAGGAGAGCGACACAATCAAAGGGCCCCTCTACGTCCCATTGTGAGCCAACGGCCCTTGGAGATCCTGGCATTGGATCACGTGAAGTTGGAGCCCAGCAGATCCGGTCACAGTTATGCCCTTACGATCATCGACCACTATACCAAATTTGTGGTTGCAGTACCTGTCAGAGATCTGTCTACAAGGACCACCGCAGCGGCCCTGTGGAAGAGCTTCATCCTCCCCTATGGCTGTCCGGACCAGATCCTTACAGACCAAGGGACAGCATTTGAGTCCCAAGTCTTCCAGGAGCTGTGCACTCTATATGGCTGCAAGAAGCTGAGGACCACAGCCTATCATCCCCAAGGCAACGGGCTGTGTGAAAAGATGAACCAGACTCTAATCAATATGCTGAGCACTCTGACCCCTGCAAAAAGGGCTGACTGGCCAAAACTATTGCCCGAATTAGTGTACCTGTACAACAATACCACTCATTGCTCCACAGGATACACCCCGTATTATCTGATGTTCGGGAGACACGGTCATCTCCCTGCTGATATGACCTGGGACATGGAGTCCCCTGAATCCCAGTCTTTACTCCCCCAGACTGACTGGGTTCACGAACACCAGAGGCGCCTGGCGGATGCCAGAGAAGTTGTGGATCTGCGGTTGGAAGAGGCCCGAGAGAAACAAAAAAGGGACTTCGATCGTAATGCCTGTGCTGAGCCTTTTGCCCCAGGAGGTCGAGTGTGGCTGCGCAACAACCATCCTACCAGTAAGCTAGATGGGCGTTGGGAGCGTGAGCCATACCTAGTTAGGGACAGTCTCTCCCCTGAAGTCTACGAGATTTCAAGAGGAGACCGTCCACCACTCCGGGTACATAGGAACCGGCTGAAGAGATGTCTTCGTCCTTTTGCCCCTATGTCTACACCTCTCACCTCGACTCCCAACTTACAGACCTCCTTGTGTTCACCTACCCCCAGTTTCTTGGAACTTGTGACTGTGCCTCAATTCTGTTTTGTTTCCACTCCAGTAAGAGGTACCTCGGAGAGACCATCATCCCCACCGCAGTCTCCAATACTGCTGCCTGTGGAGGATGATCCGGCTCCAGTGTCTGCAACCCCTGAAGCATCAGAGGCAGCTGAGACTCCGACTCCAGCGCTTGACTCAGAGGAGGACGATGAGGAGGTTGTTATCTTCTCCAGGCCGGAACTTCGAAGGTCTCAAAGGGAGACAAAAGGTAAAGCTCCTGCGTACCTGCAGGAGTATCAGCTGGTGTCACGCAGAAGGAGGAGACAGGTACGTTTTTCTGACACCGAAGTACTTACCACCGAAGAAGATGCAGACTAACCCCTGAAGGGCTGTAGCCCACTTCAGGTACTGTACTGTGTACATATTGTATATTTCTGTCCTTACCCCAAAGAGCCAGAGACTTTCCTGAGACTCTCACCTTTATTTATCTCAGTCAAGAGACTCTCCTTGAACTGCCTACTGTCAAGTGCTATGATAGCACCCTTCCTCTGCCACAGCAGAGATTCCTTCAAAGGACTCTGTCCCTCTACCCCTAGAGGAGACCCTTTGCATCTTTATTGCACTTTTCCCCACATCAAGGGCTGTACCCAGAAGATGGACTTTGTCACTAGAGACCTTCTGTGAGACTTTTGCCAGATACTACCAGGGAAAAGTTGCTATGTCTATTGACTTATTATTTTGCACTTAATGCCTTCCTTTTTAGGTATGGACATTCTGCTTGCACTTTTTATGCCTTTTCTTTGCAGGAAAGAGACATTTGATCATGCTGCACTGAGTAGCCTATCTACTTCTGTAACGTTATGTTATAAGATGTGCACCCATTGGGCTTCTAAGCCAGTGAGATCTTAACCTGTTGCACACTGTCATATATGCCAGTAGTCTGCATTAACCCTTTCATAGGCTTTTCAGGTTGTAGTGTGGCTGTGTCGGACCGTCTCTATGTAGTACAATGTTTTATTGTGTCACATATGCCAATGTATGCATATATACACTATATAATTGCCGCCAGGGAAGAAGCGTTGATAAAACAAATATACAGGCCTTGGTGCAAGGAGTGGATTACAGGACATGACACCACACCTTTCCTACTGTACAGTTCGGTTTAATGGCATCAGCGACCAACTGTCATACAGCTACATGTTTTTTTGTCTTAGTCCGACACCAACCGAGGTGCCTGTCTCCAGGACCATGGGCGGTTTGTCCCTACACCTCACATAGCCTGCACTTCCCAGAAGTGCCCTTAGCCCCCTCTGTGCCCCAAAACATCTGTAGTCGAGCCGAGGGCGGCTCTTTCAATTGCCCCCGGGGTGTGCAACACCCTCGCCGATGCAATGGCGAGGTAGGGTTTGCGAATACGTCCCACCTGCATGTAATCCCATTACACAACATGGTTCTGATAGGACATAGGGATATTGCAGTGGTGAATCCTGCCTGGCAAGGCAGAGGTTAAGTATTTTGTATAATGCAAGATGCTGTTGTCCAATGATATGTGTTACATCCTGTGCTCTGTAAGCTGAGATGTGATTGGAGGAGCAGCCACCACCTGACCAAAGGGAGGTAATAAAACCTCTGGCCAGGAATGTTCTGGTGGATTATTCTAGTGTGGAATCCTAGGAGAATCAGTGTGTGCGTGAGTAATCTCTGTCTAGCCCATACCAGAGCAGGAAGAGCCTAGCCCCTGCCTCTGAAGAGTGGAGTAATAGATTAGAGTTAGTGTAGTGAGGAAAAGGGGTATCATCTTACCTTTAAAGGTGATACCTGAAGCCCTACAGGACAAGCTGAAGCTTCCTACCAGGACACAGCTGCCTCCCAGCCTGCTCTCTACATCCAGGCTGGTGAACTATCTCCTGAGGCTCCCTCCAACTCACATCTCAGCACTCTATCTACCTGTTAAAGGCACGTTTGCTGCAGTTCCTGCGGTTCAAATAAAGAACTGTAAGTTGTTTTCTTCAACTTCTGTCTCCGTCTGGTCCCTGCTAATACGGCTGCCTTCATCACCGGCACCCTGTCCATCACCCAGAGACTCACACTCGGGACATTAAGGGGTTGCCCCAGGGAGATCCGCTATAGCAGCCTCTCCCTCATCTTTTCTTGCCAACACCACCCTGCTGGAGACCTGCCAGGCTGTAGGACAGCCCTCCGGTTCCCCCGTACCAAGCACCGTGACAATAGCGTGCTTAGGCCGCAACCGCCAGCCACTCCGGTATCGCGGGCCCCGGCTGTCTCCAGGCCTCACCTCAAGGGCTAGGCCCCGGTGGGGGATGTTGCATATGTATGTGGTTTGTATGTATGAATGTATGTGTGTGTGTGTGTATGTATGTATGGAAGTGTTTATGTATGTATGTGTGTATGTATGTATATATGTCTGCTAAAGGAAACTGCACCGCCACATTTACAATCACCAAATTTTGCACAGCAGCTCCAAGTGACTCCTGATAGTACCCCGGAGCTGTAGGTCATGTAACTCATGAGTAGCAGGACCAAAGGTTTCCTGTGAAGGAAAAACAGAACAACAAGAATCACGAGAAGGAAGCTACCCCAATCATAATTATATCAAAATTTATATTATATCAATAACAGAAGTAGAGTAAAGGGCATTATACACCAGTAATGGGCAGTGTAACTGTGAGTGCTGCAGTGGGGAGAGATAAAACACTTACATGAAGCTGCAGTACTATTATGTCTCGAGAGCTGCTTTTAACTGACCTCTTAGCGATTTGCTAACCTCTTCTCATAGTTCCAGGTACAAAGTAAGCTACGGAATATAGCTTTAGCTTAATGCAGTAAGGCAATAACTGGGGCAATAGTTAAGCTGCGGTAAGGGTTGGCCAGAGTTTAACATGGAGGGGCTTGTTTACAGTAGTGCTGAGGGGAGGAACATTGGGGCTTATTTACTAAGGTCCCGCGGCCGTATTTCTGTCGGGTATTCCGATGTTTTTCAGGGATCGCGCCGGGGATTGTGTCACACACGGTAATTTTGTGTTGCAATCACGCAGGCTTTCACACGACACAAATCAGGGATTGGACCGTCGAACGATCCGACAGATTCGGACTACGTGCAGGATTTAACAAATCAATTTGTGTTGCAAGCCAAGCACTTACATGCACCGGGAGAAAGATGGTGAACTCCGGGGGACCTGAGCGGGGAAGCGACACACATGCAGGAAATCAGGCGCACGATCCACATGAATCATGGCAGATGTGCAATCCGGCAGACAACGCACAGCAGGGATCACGCAGGGACCAGGTAAGTAAATGTGCCCCATTGGGTTTAAGGTATAAACACAGACATGTGCACATCACCATTTACTGGAGAAAGCTGACAGGAAAGGTTGACCACCCGCCCACCCCTTTAATATATATAACATTTTAAAAAATTTCAATAATTTTATAATATTGACACAGCGGGGGATATAGGAGGGGCTCTCGTAGGCTGTACCTTACGATTAGATAACGAAAATGGCAGGTTCAAGTTACTGAAACATAATTGGGAGTTGAGCTGGGGTAACTCACCCAGCAGGATACGAAATATTCCTGCAAGCCTAGGGTCCCCAGGATTGGGTAAATCTCCAATGGGGTGTCCTCCGGTTTGGTGTCAAACGGCCATGGGCAAGTGGAGACTTCGGATTAAGAGAGTGAAAGAAAGCCTTTGAGGACCGCTCCTTTTTGTTTGTTAAAATTTTTAGGTTAAATAAACATTGGCCACTTTGGCCTTTCCCATTGAAATTGCTGTTGTGTGTCTTCTTTTGGGTTTAGCTAGTTGGGAACCACAGCGACAGAGTTAGTGTCCCCCAGTCATGACTGTGGTAAGCTTCTTATGTTTGCAATCCATGGCAGCCTTATTTCTAAAATCAAGTGATACTTATGCTAATTAGCTTGAGCCCCTTTGTCTTCACAGTCTGTTAGAATATCTCTCCCTCTGTACAGAGCTCCCTCCCTGCTCAGGGTGCAGGGGGGAGACAGTGGGGATTATTTACTAAGGGTCTAGCGCTGCACTTTTGTCGGAGATTACACTTCTTGGACAGGTATTTAACAGGTGTCTGCTCTGGGATTGTGCCACACACGTTTTTGGCGCAGCTGCCCTGGCTTCCATGCAACAAAATTGGGGGGGTGCCGTCAGACAATCCAACTGATTCGGACTAAGCGCACAATCTTAGTCAGACAATGCACTTTCGGTGAACTCCTATCAGACAGGTAAGTAAATGTGCCCCAATGTGTCTGTGAAGAGAAAGCATGCAGTGGCTCTGGTAGATCCCTTCTGGCTCATTAGGATAATTTTCTAAGTTGATTTTAGAAGCAAGGAGGCCATGGAGAACAAATATAAGAAGATTATAAGTGTCCTCGGGTTATCATGACAGATTTTAATGGTAGATTTCCTACCAAGAGCAGGGGCGACTGGGAATTTAAAGGAGCCCTGGAAAAAGTATATAGCCAAACAGCCCCCCAGTATACAGCCAGCACCCCTGTAAAAAGCCAAACAGCTCCCCCAGTATATAGCCAGCCCCGCTGTATATAGCCAAACAGGCCCTCCAGTATACAGCCAGCCCCCCCTGTATAAAGCCAAACAGCCCCCCCCAGTATACAGCCGCCCCCCCTGCATATAGCCAAACGGCCCCCCAGTATAGAGCCATCCCCCTGTATATAGCCAAACAGCCCCCTGCAGTATACAGTCATCCCACCCTGTACATAGCCAGACAGCGCCCTGTATATAGCCAAACAGCCCCCGCAGTATACAGTCACCCCACCCTGTACATAGCCAACCAGTTACCCAGTATACAGCCAGCCCCCCCTGTACATAACCAGACACCCCCAGTATATAGCCAGAAAGCCCTCCCCCCGCAGTTTATGGCCAGCCAGTCCCCCCAGTATATAGCTAGCCCCTCCCCATAAAAGAGCCAGCCCAGCACATTAAATTAAACCAACGAAGCTCCGCTGATATAGTCTGGCCAGCGGTGACACAGAGCTGCACCTGCCGGCCGGACTGTATCAGCGGAGCTTCGGGGGAACGTCAGAAAGGTGAGTGGATGTTTTGGTTTTTTAACCGGCCCCACCAGCCACGGACTGGCCCCAGACTAATCGGCCCACCAGGATTTCTCCCAGTGCGTCATATAGCCAGTCCGCCCCTGAGCAAGAGTGAGTTGTGCATAAGACAGAGGAGGTATTTTTCTGTAATAATTTAAAATCATACAATTAAGAAAAAAAATAAAAAACAGCTACTCTAATTATTCATTTGTAGTCTACAGTAGTAGCAATTCTGGATTTTGCTACAGGCAGCAACTAACTTTTAACAATTTTTTTATATCTATATTTTACTTGAATTTCAACTTTTTCTCAGAAAATTACTTTTGTGCAGATTATTGCATTTTGGGAGATTTTCTAGTATTATGTGGATGTTCTTGAGAGGGAAAATATTTCATTTTACAGAAATGTATGTACTTTCAGTAATACCATTTGATGGTAATTTTGCTACTTGACCAAAAGTTCAAATAAAACACATTCTTCTCTGTGTAGAAAGAAGATTTCACCAGAGTTTGATAATGAGAAAAGTAAATTATGTGCGTTACGCTTCTACTTATTACATGTCCGAAACATTCTGAAGATCTAATATATATCTCTGGCTCATCAGAGGGATTTCCTTATAATCCTAATTATAACAATATAAGTCCAGTTTGTGATTAAAATCCCTATGATGACACTGCTGAGGGCCACTTTACCAAGCCTACTTATTATTCCTGGCAAGATCATAGCAAGTTGATTAGGAAAATACAATTTATTAAAATTAGCAGCTAAGGAGTAAATGAGGAGTTAATATCTTTGCGTCTTTTAGTGGTAACTCGTGTATAAGGCAGGGTTTTCTACCCAAAAATAAGCAAAAACCAAAAACATAACAGTGGGATCAAAGTGGGTAAAAAAAATTAAAGAACCAATACCAGTTACTCAAACTGCAAATAGAGAAAAATTGAAATATACAAAGCAGGTTAAAAATTGTAGAGCGCAAACCTGGACAGGCTTCTGTTATTGGGACTCGAGTTTGAGCCATTCACCTCAGTCGGTACCCCCTGTATCATGTGTTGCTCTAAAATAGTGTTGATCACTGGCACTGCATGTCCTAAATTCATAGGAATAGGCTGGGGGGGGGAGCACACATCAGCATGTCAGTGTGCTTGGTTTACAATCCTTGATCCTGATGGTAGATGTGCTTTAAAGTTACCATCTTGGCTCATGGCTGCAGACTGTAGCATTAACCCCGCATAGCCATAGTGGACACAATGTCATTAAGGACCAGAAGAGCATGAAAGTTATTCAGACTGCAAAAAGAGGATAAATAGACAAACCACTGTTAAGCCAGTAGAGAGGCTTCTTTTAGTGTGACTTGAGTTGAGCCACTTGCCTCAGGCAGTTTTCTCCATCAAGATGTGTTGCTTTAAAATAGTGCTGATTACTGGTACTGAACATCCTGGCTACCCAGGACTGCAGATGAAGGAGGCTTCCACCATCTTTCTACAGAGCGCCACAGGCTGCATAGAGGCTATCAATGGATATGGCATCACTAGACATATGACTGATGATGGCTGTAAGTATGGCAGCAGGCTGTAAAAATTTTTTTGAATTGCAGGTATATTTTAAAGATTTATTTTAATAGATATCAGAATACAAATTAAGTTCATTGTGTAAAAATAAGAAAAAAAATAAAAAGAATACGGTAGACCATTTGGAGAGCCGGTCTATCAAGTCTCCTCCTCACCTAAAGCTATATTGTGCATTCCATATTTATGATAGTTATGATAACAAAATTGTAATTGCGTTGTATATTATATTTGCATTGCCAAATGTAACAATCACATGATTGTATCAATAGTAAATCCTCATGAATTAATGATGTCATTAGCGGTGAAAGCAACCGCACATGAAAGCTGCTGAATTATTTCATCTGACTTCATTCCAAATAACAAATGCCGCTAACATTGATCTTCCACCCAATGTATGTTTTATCTCTATGCTAATTAGTTCAGAATGAGAGCACAGCCGATTCCTCCCTCATTACCACTTTGAACTGTCAAGAAAAATATTTACCATAGATTCAACATAATACAATATACATTAACGCTAGAATAACATTAAGAGCAATAAGTATCGATAAGGAATCAAAATTTGCATAAATCTCCCCACAATTCTTTTGTTATTATTATAATATCTACGGGGATATAAAATGGAAATGACACATTATTATAGAAGTGAATGGCTCTTAAGATTGACAGTTTGGATAAAGACTCATCAAAGCTGAAAAGAGACATTTCCAACTCATATTTATTAATAAGGCAGTGTGTTTCTAAAGAATCTGCATATGCTAATCTGGTTTTCAGAGATATGTTGTTAAATGTCTCATCTTACCTAGTTCACATGAGTGCAATCACAGAAATTTGCAGAAAACTAATTTTTTTTATTTGTTTTTTAGTAGTAATAGGAAAATAATTTTGCAGTCCATGTCAAATGTAGATTAGACGTTTTTAAAGAACCTCATATCTCTATATGTTTTAGTTAATACTTAAAGGGGTTTTGTAGGCTAAAAATATTGATATGATATCCTATGGTTAGGTCATCAAATTAGGTGAAGTCCAACTGAACCATATCATTGTGGTTTACCATTAAAATGAATGGTAGCTGAATTTCCGAGACCGGGCATGCATCTAAAAAAAATGGAGCTACCTGGTCCCTGTTCTATCCTCTGTGAATTATTTACTGAGTTGGGATGACAATTTCTCAAAATTTTGCCAATCTGAAACTAAATACTTTAAAAATGTTGACTAAATATCTATTAAAAGAAGAAAACCCCTTTAAATTTTAAGTGTAACCAAGTTGCATTGTTATCCCCTATACACAAGCTGCAAAGTTTCTAGCTTTATTCTCCTTGTCCCTAGATGAAGTTACTGAACATACGATTAACGGTTTGAAACATATACTGAGGAATCCAATTGGGGGAGTTATGCAATAGTAGTGGAGGCATAATAATCATTTTGAGCAAACTAATTCTGCCTTCCACACCGAGCGGCAATTTCTTCCATTTTCATTTTCATCTTATCCAGTAACACCTGCATGTTTAATGGTTAAGAAATCAGTTATTCTACGAGAAATCTGTATTCCAAGATATTTGAAGCCTGATACAACTGGAAGAAGCTCTGCAGCAGGGGGTAGAGCCTGCTCTAAAGGGTCAACTGGCAGTAAGGACGACTTATCCCAGTTTACTGAGAATCCTGCATACACCTTGAATTCATCTATAACATGGATGACGCGATTAAAGGACCCCACCATGTCACCTAGAAACAATAATAGATTGTCCGCATAAAGAGATATCTTCTCTTCGAAACCCTGTATTAGAAGCCGACTATGTCCGTGCCTTCCCTCAGCTTTGATGCCAATAGTTCAATCGCTAATGAGAATAAAAGAGGGGACATTGTGCATCCCTGCCTGGTTTCCCTACCTAAGACAAATGACTCAGAAAGGAGATTATTGACACTAATCCCGGCCTGTAGATCAGTATATAGCACTTTTACCCGGTTTATAAATCTAGAGCCAAAACCCATTTTCTCTAGGACCAACCACAGATAATTCCATACTAGGCTATCAAATGCTTTTACTAAACCCGTGAAGACAACAACTCGGTTGCCCGGGTTATCTTGGGTTGCCTGGAGATCTAGGAACAGTCGCCTGATACTAATGGCCGTAAATTTGGAGGGCATAAATCCCACCTGGTCTGAGTGTATCAGACTGGTAATTACTGAGCCAAGTCAGATCCCCAGGACCTTTCCCAATATCTTAACATCACAGGGAAGTAAAGAAATGGACACAAAGGACTCTATCTTTTTTGGGTCTTTTCCTGGTTTTCAGCAATAAGACTATCATGGCCTCCAGCATAGAGGAGGGTAAACGACGCTTGTCTTTAACCTCCTGTAGAAGCTCGTGAAATTTAGGTAGTAGGGACTTGACATACTGTTTAAACACCTCTATTGGCAGTCCATTGGGACTCGGATGTTTGCCATTTGCAGCACTGCCGTTTGCAGCTCCTCAAGGGTTTTAGGTGCATCAGAGCGGGAACCATACAGGGTGCTAAAAAATGAGTAAAATAGCTCTAATATTGCTGGGGACTCCTTGACCAGCTCCCCCTGAAGATTACGCACTCCCGCCACAAATCTAGAATCTTTCTAGAATCTGCATTATGTTTTTTAACAGTGCATATCTCTTTAAACAGCATGGCCCTCAAAAACATTTTCATAACATTCCACAAAGAGAGCAGAGGCACTGAGCCCGTATTATGACTATAGTATTCAGTTATGAATACATCCTCTGATCATCTGAAGCCAGAATGGATTCATTTTCCACCCTGATCTACGCAATAGAGCAAAGCATTGAAAATTAAGGGTTACTAACAGTGGGGAAGTATGGGGAGAAAGGTCACATTAGCAACACAAGGTAATTCTGCTTCATACTTGAGGAATAAAGTATAAGGGGGAAGGGGCACCTCAGGGGGGGGGAGAGAAAGAAAGGCTTTGTCACAAGATTGGTGTAAGAGTAGTAAGTGAAGAAGTTTGTCATAGTAGAGGATTCATACTAGCCATGGAGTTACAAATCTGTGTACTAAAGCCTTCTCAAGGTTGGAGTAGCACTGCGAAACAATCCAAGGGTTCCACATTGCTTCAATCAGCTGAAAGGTGTCAGTCCTGGTCGCCTCAATTCTCTCAAACAACATCAGTAGGTTAAATCTATTTTTGACCGCTGTAAACAACAGATCTGGCGGTTTCCACTCCGCATCCTTTTTTTTATGTGTTCCGCATTCTACAGAATTAGGTTTATTAAAGATTACATAGACCAGCATTGGATATTCAACATCGTCAAACCTAAATATAAATCCTATAGGGCACATTTACTTACCCGGTCCTGTCGCGATCCCTGATCCGGTCTGTCCTACGAGGATGAAGTCCGGCGCGATTCACCAAGATTGCTGGTCCCCCTGAGTTCACCTTCTTCTTCCCGTTGTATGTGAGTGCATGTCTTGGGACACAGTTTCAATTTTAAATCCCACGCTCAGTCCGAATCAGTCGGGTTGTCCAGTGGACCTGCCCCCCCATTTGTGTCGCATGAAAGTCAGCGCCAAAATCCGATCGCGTGCTGATGTAAATGTTTTTTAAACAAAGGTACAAAGTCGCTCAATTATTTTGTGCTTTATCTTTTCTTTATGCCTTTAATTATCAGAATAAAAACAATTTTATCGTTAATTGCATCTTATTTTTTTCAATTTAAAAAGATGCACGGAACGGTGAAAGGTCAGCATAAGATTTTTTAGAATTGATAGATGCATATTTGACATTTCAAAAAATAAACAATTTACAGGAAGTTTGCGCTTCGCTGAATCCTCATTCCCTTGATTTTATTTTTTTTCTAGTTGTAAGTCTTATCTGTTCCCCATTAATCTTACGGCTACATCTGACTTGTGCTATTTAATTTATATCCCTCACCAAACCGCACTGAAATATCAGCTTTGAAATTGTTCTCATTACTCATATCTTTATATGTTTAGGGATCCACAAGGAGTGTGGAGTATATAACAACAAGGTGCCACCTCATCACGCTGATCCTTACATATGATCGAAAATGAACCTTTGCACCATGAACTGGCATCAGGTCAATTTCAATGAAAGTAATTTTCAATCATTGTGATATTGCTGCCGCTTTGACCAGTAAGGTGGGAAAGCTCCAATGATTAAAAATATTATCTTTCTTCAACAGACCCCAAAAGAAGAAAAAATTGGCAGTTGAGAAAAGTTGGGTGGGCTTAAGCAGCAATGCATATAGAAGTATCAACAGACAATGTGTTATGGAATTTGAATTGACTTTGCTTTCCTGGGGAATTACAATGAAATGAAATCGTATAGAATAATTTTGCATCCTAATAGAAAAAAGTAAGAAGCATTTTTCAGACTAAGGCATCTTAACTTCAGCCATGCACACATTCCAGCATGTGAACTGAGATGTACTGTATGGAATGAAAAAATATCCTATATACACCTACACCAATTCAATATTGAACCTTCCTTCTGTACAGTTTTCAAATTGAGAATAGGGGACTGTTTACAAATCCTAGCCACAAAATCTGTTGCCTTTAAGTAATGTTACTAATAGGGGACCTACAACATTAGAGAAGACACAGATGATGGCCCCTAATGGTAAGCCTACCTAGATGTCCCTAGCAACTTGCCAACCCTACCCTAGAGAACTATGTGACATTCCCTTCCTGCACCAAAGGGAAACACAGAGAAAAAACAAGACAAAACAAAACACAGGAGGAATATGGGTGAAAGCAAATAGGACTACTCCAGAACAGGGAAAGAGGCAAACATAAGATCTGGAATAAATACATTGAAGTCTTATAGCAAGCACTAGGAAGAGGGCAAATTAATTACTTATAATATGTCAGATTCCTGGTCCAGGCGTGATTGGATCACCACCATAACATCGAAACCAAACAGAAAACAAACCAGCAGGGGAGGAATGTGAATGGAGAAAGCATCTGTCAATCACAACTAGATTAACCCCTTTCCGACATTGGACATATTAGGATTGCACGTCCATCTTCTTGCACCGGCTCACAAGCAGAGCAATGTCCTAAGCTGCAGGTAAAAGAGGAAAGGTCACAGCATCCAATATAATGAGAAAGGTGATAGACCTTTATTCACACGGGCATGAAATCGATAACAAACACGTTTCTCTTTTTCATGTTTGGACATAGGTTGCTGTCTTTTTTCTTACTGTATATTATAGCTGACTCCAGCCTCTAATACCTGTGATTGGAGGTTTCTTGGATCCCGGGTGTTAACACCATACATGCCATGTTCACGCATGACCATGGCGTATAAAGGGGTTCTGATGTAGATCTGACCCCATGGTAGTGCTTACCATGGGGTACAATCCTCCTATGGCAGCTCTGGCATCTACACAATCTCCCATTCCTGCAGCGCCCTGCCTCCACTGCACTGTGTTATCTCAATATGAGCCAACCTGTAAAAAAGAAATTCTCTGCTGCATTTTTTTAACTGCATATTGATTTTTTTTAAGTAACTTACATGTTTATTATTTTTTTGTAGTGACAAATACGCATTTGGGCACATTTACTTACCCGCCCGCTGGAGTTCACGAAAGTGCATTGTCCAACAAATATGCACTGTGCCGCAATTCACTAAGATCGCATGCCCCATATCCTGCATGTGTCACTTCCCCGCTCAGGTCCGACAGAGTTCACCTTCTTCTTCCTGGTTCATGTAAGTTAATCATCTAGCGACACAATTTGAAAGTTAAATCCCGCGCTCATTCCGAATCAATCAGATCGTCTGATGGCACGCCCCCCGATTTGTGTCGCCTGAAAGCCGATGCAGCTGCGGCAAAATCCAATTGCGTGCGAAACAATCCCAGCGTAGGCCCCTGTTGAATACTTGTGTAAGCCATGTAATACCCAAAAAAAGAGCACAGTCCGACAAAAGTGCGATGTGCGACACTTAGTAAATGAGCCCCATTATACGTAAAAAATAGAAAATAAGTTCTGACCGGAGCTCCCGATTCCCTTGCTTCCGTGTGTCTTTCTCTTCCAATATGTCACTCACAAAATAGAGCAGTTTACACTCCTCCAGCACAAATCCCGGAATCCTCCGGATTGCCCTAGAAGAAGCCAAACCGGGCGAAACCCAGGGTCGGGCGAGAACGTGCAGCTGGCGTCCCATATTGGAGTTTTATATGCGCATTTTTATCGCTCTTTTGTGAGTATGTTTTTAACCTAAATAAATCCTGAGTGTAAACTGTACTACGCTATCTGCGGGTGAATTTCTTCCAGCGATCTACCGCAACATATGTTGCATACGGAGGAGGTCACAAGAAAAACGCAGGAGTGTTGGTCTGAATAGCAGTATCAACCCTTGACTGTTTGTAGCTCCATGAGAGAGGTGTGCAGCACGTAGCTGTTATTGCTGTATTTTTTGCCCATTATACATAACATGTAATGTCAAAATCAGAATACAGGTACAAAAAAATGTGCATTGTTTCATGTTTGGTGTCGGGGATACATTGAATGATTTTTATTGGTTGCTGGTTTAAACATTTTTACCAGAATGAAAACACAAAGTGGATGGTAGAGAAATATATTAGATGGCCATTTTTACACATCTAGCTGATGTTGCAATTTCTTATGTTCTGGCTTGCGGTTCTTCTCTGTCTACACTGGTCCAGTGGATTAGAAAAGTAGAGGACATCCAAAATGTGGATCTCACTGTATCACTATATAATTTTTTTTTATACTGCATTTGTATTAGTCTGAACACTGTAGATTATGTTCTAGGGTTCCCAATTTACAGGAACTTTTTGGACAGTTCTAGAACTCAACTATGTTGGAGATGTATCTCTGTGTCCCCTACCCCATTTTTTTCGTTTAACCATTTTATTGCCTGTTCCTACAGTCAGAACATGTCATGTTTAATCATCATTGTGATCATTTTATGTAGTAGTCATGGAGAAGTTGGCTTTTATGGGGATATTTAAGGAATTACATAACTGTTTTGTAGGCTTAAATTGTCAGTTTAGGATGGTCCATAGCAGTATAGCTATTTTGGTTGATCTTAATTCTATTTCAATATATTGAATGGAGAGCCTGACATTTTATGTTGATGCTTGAGCGCTCTCTGAGGACTGTCAGCTTGTCACTTTCCTTCAATAGACAATCTTGAGGAACTTTCATGAACTTTGTAAAAAGGAAATAAAATCAGCTTACATACAAAATGAAAGACAAGTGGCCCAAGATATCAAATCCAAAGAAATTCTTTAAGTATATAAATGCAAAAAACTATAGTTGAGAGCAGATGGGACCCCCTATCTACGGCAAATGGAGGATTGGTAACTAGTTACCAAGAGAGGGCAATGATACTAAAGAGCTTTTTAGCTCTGTTTATACAATAGAAGAACGAACATCTGTGTAAGATGCTAGTGTGTCCTGTATCAATGTAACTGGATAAAGGGCAGCATGGTGGCTGAAGGGCAGCATGGTGGCTAAATGAGTAGCACTTCTGCCTTGCAGTGCTAGAGTTCTGGGTTCTAGTCCCACCCAGGTCAACATCTGCAAAGAGTTTGTATGTTCTCTCTCCGTGTTTTCGTGGGTTTCCTCCGGGTTCTCCGGTTTCCTCCCACACTCCAAAACATACTGGTAGGTTACACAACAAATTCAATCCAGCTTCCAATAAGATGCCACGTGAAGTAAAATCCAATTCTTTAATAATCACGGCTAAAAACAGCTCATATGGCAATATGAAAAACATGTTCGTACATTACACAGGGTAGCGGGGAGACCACTTGTTGCCTACGCGTTTCGGAAATAACTTTCCTTATTCATGGCTACCACCACACTGATTGCAGTCAGCTTTTATCCCTGTCTACCCGGAGTCATGTGATTAGGCTCCACGGGACATGGGGGTTGGTACATACTAAAATGTTCGAGCACAGGTGAATGGTAAAACTCTGAACAAGTATACAAAACATACTTAAACTGAATCAATACTGATATATAACATCCTGCCGTTTGTTTAGGCCATGCGGGACTCTCGTTTGAAGAGTGAAGATCCAGAAGATCTCTCTGTTTAGAAGTTTCCTTCTGTGATCTCCACCTCTTCTCGGATGCTTAACTCTTTCAATAGCAACGCCTGACAGATCGGAGCAATCCCCATTGTGCACATTAAGGAAGTGACGGGAAACCATAGATGTGTTTACTGCATCTTTTTTACCTGCATCTAAGATGTGTCTGCGTATCCTTACTTTAACCCCTAGGCGCACCAGGACGTTATAGTACGTCCCCGGGGCTAGATGCTTAGCGCACGGGGACGTTCTATAACGTCCTGCTTCTGGCACCGGCTCACGAACGTAGCCGGTACCAGAAGCAGCGGCTGTCAGCTGTCTAGTACAGCTGACAGCCTGCGCTAACACCCGCGATCGGAGCCGGCTCCGATTGCGGGGGTTAACCCCTTACACGCCACGGTCAAACATGACCGCGGCGTGTAAGGGTGTTTGCGCTGTGGATCGGATCCCCCGTGCCGCTTACCGGGGGATCCGATCCACTTCTGGGCAGCTCCGAGGACTGGCATGTGCCCCGGAGCTGCCCGGTCTCCATGGCAGCCAGACCCCTTCCGGGTCTGACTGTAAACTGTCTGAGCATGCGCAAGCTTGCTCAGACAGTTTACACTGCTCTACAATAAAATAGCATTGTAGAGCAGTGTATTGAACTTAAACCAGTGATCAGAGCATCACTGGTTCAAGTTCAAGTATGTATAAGTAAAAATATGCAAAAACACTTAACACTACACATTATAATAAATAAAAAATAAATACATAAAAATATAAGCCCCTAAAATGTCACTTTCCCATAAAAACACTTAATAAAGTATAAAAAACACAAAAACACAAAAAACCCCGCATATTTGGTATTGCCGCGTCCGTAACAATCTGTATAATAAAACAGAATCATTACTGGACCCGCACGGTACACGCCGTAGAAAAAAAAACGCAAAAACGTTCCGAAAAAAGATAATTTTAAATTAATACCCTATAAAAAAATGCTCTAAAAAGTAATTTAAAAAATGTTATGCACTCCAAAATAAGCCCACTAAAAAGAACAACTCTTCTCGCAAAAAATAATCCCTTAACTAGATTTGTCAGCCGAAAAATAAAAAAGTTATGCATATGAAAAGATGATGATGCTAAAATGAACAAGATTTTCTCCAAATTGGTTTTTATTCAGTACAATTGAATAAAATACACAAAACCCCCACATATTTGGTATCCCTGCGTCCGTAACAATCTGCATAATAAAACAGAATTGTTATTAGATCCGCAAAGTTAACCCCGTAAAAATCAAAACAAAAAAAAGCTCCAGAAAAAAGATCATTTTCAATTAATACCCTATAAAAATGCTCTAAAAAGGGATTTAAAAAATGTTATGCAATCTAAAATAAGACCACTAAAAAGAACAATCCTTCTCGCAAAAAATAAGCCCTTAAACAGATTTGTGAGGCGAAAAATAAAAAAGTTATGCATATGAAAGACGGTGATGCTAAAATTAACAACATTTTTGCCAAATTACTTTTTATGCACTAAAAATGGGAAAAAAATAAAAAATCTATATAAATGAGGTCTTTTTGTAATCGTGGCGACCCATAGAATAAAAATAATATACTATTTTTATGGTATGGTAAACGGGCAAAAAAAAAAATCCATAAAAATCTTCCTGAAAAGTGATGATTTTCATTTCCTCCACCAACAAAGAGTTAATAAAATCTCACCAATTAGCCTATAGATTCCCCCAAATTACGTACCAGAAAAGTGCATCTCATGTGGCAAAAGAAATAAGCCCCTATAGGTCCACATTAAAAAAAGAAAAAAATTATAGCCTGTACAATGTGACATAGCAAATCTGATCTGGATGGCGCCTCCTTCTCTTCTATGCCCGGCCGTGCGCCCATACAGCAGGTTACCACCACATATAGAGTATCCGTGTACTCGGGAGAAATTGGGTAACAAACTTTGTGGAGCCTTTTTTCATTTAATCCATTGTAAATGTTTAATTTTCCACCCAAAATGAGTGTATTGTGAAAAAATATTACAATTTGCAGACTGCACCTCCATTTTGTTTTAACCCCTATAAAACACGTAAAGCGCTAACAAACTTCTTAAAAGTGGTTTTTCATACGTTGAGGTGCGTAGTTTCCACAATGGGGTATTTTACGAGTCTCACTATTATTTAGGCCTCTCAGTGTCAATTAGAAGTTGAGCAGGTCCATCTAAATACAGGTTTTGGTGATTTTACAAAAAATTTGAAAAATGATACCTAAATTCTGAGCCTCATAACATTCTAGTAAAATATGTGGAATCTTAAAAAACCATGCCAACATAAAGCAGACATTTGGGAAATGTAAGTTATGAATTTATTTGGGAGCTATGACTATCTGCATCAAAAGTAGAGAATTTAGAACGTTGAAAATAAAGAATTTTTCCAAATTTTTGCCAAATTTAGTTTTTTTCATAACTAAACACAAAAGATATCATCCAAATTTTTAAACTAATTTGAAGTACAATGTGTCACAAGAAAACAATCTCAAAATCCCCTGGATATCTCATAGCGTTCCAAAACTATAACCACTTATAGTGACACAGGTCAGATTTGAAGAATGGGGCCGCGTCCTTAAAGGGGTATTCTCATCTGGGCAGTCACATTCAGTTTCATTAATCTGCCATATTGGATGTTATTAAAAAAAATGTTCCTGTGTGAAGATAATTTCTCATAAATATAACCATGTTGTCCCTTAGAAACGAGATAGCTTCCTCGGATACGGCCACGTCTGATAGATTGAGTGCACAAAGAAACAAAAGGTTATTGTATATAAAATGTCCGGGAGTTACTGCATGTCCCACAGACGCCCTGTGGTAATGATCGCTGAATCCTGGTGGTTTGGCAGGACCTTATAGCGCAAGTCTGGCCACCACTGCCAGAGTATGACGTGGTCGTATCTGGGGAAGCTATCTCGTTTCTAAGGGACAGAATAACTACATTTATGAGAAATTATCTTCACACAGGATCATTTTTTTTAATAACATCCAATTGAAGAAATTTTTACATATGGCAAATGAATTTAATTAAATGTAAATGCCCAGATGGGAATACCCCTTTAAGGCCAAAATAGGCTGTGACCCCTAGGGGTTAAGAGGACAAGACGTACAGCCTATATATTGAAGTTGGCATGTTTTGCAGGTAATCATATATATCACAAATGATGTGTTACAATTGATAAACCCTGATATGTTGTACACTGATTGTGTATATGTAGATTGGAAAGTCTTACTGGGGGATGCATACCGACAACATGTACATTTTCTATGTCCGCATCTATAAAAGCCCTTGGTTTGTAACCAATTCTCACTAGATGTGATGTTAGATACAAAGAGACTGGGTGACAATTCCATACCCAGAGTAGGAGCCCTCTTCGCTACACAGTTGATTTTTTCAGGTAATACTTTGACTAAATTGTCATCGGTGTATAAAATAGGCAAATGTTTATGTATAATGCGTGTGATGTCACGATATTGTAAACTGTAGCATGTGGAAAAAGTGATGCTTGAATGTTGATGTACACTCACCGGCCACTTTATTAGGTACACCATACTAGTAACGGGTTGGACCCCCTTTTGCCTTCAGAACTGCCTCAATTCTTCGTGGCATAGATTCAACAAGGTGCTGGAAGCATTCCTCAGAGATTTTGGTCCATATTGACATGATGGCATCACACAGTTGCCGCAGATTTGTCGGCTGCACATCCATGATGCGAATCTCCCGTTCCACCACATCCCAAAGATGCTCTATCGGATTGAGATCTGGTGACTGTGGAGGCCATTTGAGTACAGTGAACTCATTGTCATGTTCAAGAAACCAGTCTGAGATGATTCCAGCTTTATGACATGGCGCATTATCCTGCTGAACGTAGCCATCAGATGTTGGGTACATTGTGGTCATAAAGGGATGGACATTGTCAGCAACAATACTCAGGTAGGCTGTGGCGTTGCAACAATGCTCAATTGGTACTAAGGGGCCCAAAGAGCGCCAAGAAAATATTCCCCACACCATGACACCACCACCAGCAGCCTGAACCGTTGATACAAGGCAGGATGGATCCATGCTTTCATGTTGTTGACGCCAAATTCTGACCCTACCATCTGAATGTTTTCTATACTTGTTCAGAGTTTTACCATTCACCTGTGCTCGAACATTTTAGTATGTACCAACCCCCATGTCCCGTGGAGCCTAATCACCATGACTCCGGGTAGACAGGGATAAAAGCTGACTGCTATCAGTGTGGTGGTAGCCATGAATAAGGAAAGTTATTTCCGAAACGCGTAGGCAACAAGTGGTCTCCCCGCTACCCTGTGTAATGTACGAACGTGCTTTTCATATTGCCATACGAGCTGTTTTTAGCCGTGATTATTAAAGAATTGGATTTTACTTCATGTGGCATCTTATTGGAAGCTGGATTGATTTTGTTGTGTATGCTATTGTGCTCCAAGCTGAGGATCATCCGTGCCTCCGATTTCCACATCCTGAATCACAGTCCACAAGGGTCCAGGTGAGCTGACTGTTTTTTGTATAAATTTTTTGTTGATACTGGTAGGTTGTTTAGATTGTGAGCCCCATGGGGACAGGGACCAATTTGTCATGCTTTGTGCAGCGCTGCGTAATCTGTGTGCGCTATATAAATAAAGAATTATTATTATTATTAATGTAGACATAATCCAATTTAAGCTAAATAAAATAAATCTGGACAAGGCTCCTGGACCAGATGGGTTTCCCCTAGAGTTCTTGAAGAACTAAGTTCTATTATTGTTGTGCCCCTGTTTAAAATCTTCAGAGACTCCCTAATGACTGGTAAGGTGCCAAGTCACTGGCGCAAGCCAAATGTGGTTTCAATATCCTAAAAGGGCTCTAGATCTTTGGTCCTCTTTTCAGGCCTTGTCTTTAAGGTGTTAAGAATATTCAAAATAGTAATAATACAGTAAAATAAAGTTGTGGTTTATCAACCAACAAGAATACACTCATTACTTTGCCTCATGAAAATTTAGAGGAAATTTATCAAAGTGAAAAATTCTGTGTTGGTGTAATATACACCAAATTTATAGTAAATTTGCAGCATATGTTATAAGTTTGGTGCATTTATAACGCTCTCCTGAGATTTTTTGAACCTACAGACAGCTAGGCAGTGTAACCACGCTGAATTTCTACAAATGGAGAAAAATGGTTGCATGGGCTGGGTCACAACAGAGAGAACAAATGAAGTAACAAATCAATAGACAAAAGGTAAACCAGGATACAAGTCAAGGGGCTCAGGAGATATGAGATAAAAGCAGTCAGATTATAAGTTAGCTTGGTCAAGTGAACTTATAACAAACAGTGAGGAAAGGTTTCCCAGGATCTTTTATGTGATGTCAGAATCCTGGTTCACTGCTGATTGGATAAGGACTCTGTCAATCACAGCAGATTAACCACAGAAGAGCTGCAGAGTAATGGGTGTAGTGCTATTCAAACAACACACCAACATAAACCATTGTTCACACTATGAATGTGTCAGATTCAAACACTAAGACAAAATCAGGACTATCTCAGACATTTTCCATGGACAAAGGTTGATGATGCACCAAATCTTACAGTATGTCCCCAACCTTTGACAAGCAAAAGACTGCACCAAGTATTTTGGCTGCCGTATCTGCAAAAAGACTACTGACCCCTGACTCCTCGAACAATACAAAAGAATTTGTTACCTAATTTGTGGCTGTCATAGGAGCCTTGAACGTGTAATAAAACAACTTCCATTCGTAGAGAATCCGGATCACTAGGGCAGACGCCTCCTGAGCTGTCACCCTGGAGCACATTTCACAAACAGCTACCCATTGTTTTTTGAAGTTTCAAGAAAATACATTAATATCTATGAGCTGCAAAGTTCTCGCTCTTTCATTTTGGAATATAATTCAGCCTCATCCATTATGTTAGATCAATCTCATTTACCCCTCTGACAGCTGTCATAGAAATAAAAGCGAAAACATTGGCACGCTGAAATCAATATCATCCAATTATCATGTTTAAAATTCTGTTTTGATAAAAGAAGCAATAGCGAAGTGAAAAACATGAGAGCGGAGAGGCGAATGCAGAACCATTATTGCTAATTTCACTCCTGAAATATTATCACTGTGACCAAGTTCTTTGGCTGCTCTTATTAAGCGACCGATCTGGGCTGCCTGCAGACTTTCCAAATAATGGCTGCTCCTCCAGTGTATTTCTTTTTGCTCAATTTTATCTGTAAACCTGACATTGTATATATATATATATATATATATATATATATATATATATATATATATATATATATATGTGGCCCAGATTATGCTCAGAGGTGGACAAGGGAGGAGGCCGTGTCTTTTTGAAAATTGTGCTTTTAGTCTGATGAGGCATGACATAAATAAAATTGCTTGTGATTTGCATCTAGCAAATTAGCTTTGTTGGAGACAGCGAGAAGGTTAACTTACAATCCTTCAGTCACTGAAATACTTCTATTTATAAGGAGGGAATAAAAGGGAGTGAGAAAAGACAGCTCCAACACCAATTTTTAGTTTTTGCATGTCATTTTATAATAATAATTCCTTTATATAGCACACTGATTACGCAGCGCTACACAGAGCTAACCAAATCAGTTCCTGTCCCCAATGGAGCTCACAATCTAATCAACCTACCAGTATGTTTTTTGAGTGTGTGAGGAAGCCGGAGGACCTGGAGGAAACCCACGCCAACACGGAGAGAGAATCTACAAACTCTTTGCAGATATTGGGGCAGATTAACTTACCTGGCCCATTCGCGATCCAGCGGCGCGCTCTCTGCGGTGTATTCGGGTCCGGCCAGGATTCACTAAGGTAGTTCCTCCACCATCCACCAGGTGGCAGGTGCTGCGCTGAAGTTCCCCGAGGTCCGCTGGAATGCCCTGAAATTCACCTACCTATACCTGGTGAAGGTAAGTGCAATTTTCGCAACACATTTTTTTTTTAAATGCGGCGGGTTTTCCCAATCCGTTGGGTTTTCGTTCGGCCACGGCCCCCGATTTCCGCTGCGTGCATGCCAAAATCCCGGGGCAATACAGGGAAAATCGGTGCAAAATGGAAATATTCGGGTAACACGTCGGGAAAAAGCGAATCGGGCCCTTAGTAAATGACCCCCATTGACTTGAATGGGACTTGAACCCAGGACCCCAGCGCTGCAAAGCTGTAATGCTAACCACTGAGCTGCCCTGTTGGATGATGGCTTACAAAATGATTCAAATTAATGGCAATTGAAACGGGGTTCAGTAATAAAGGGGTTGTCCAATTTTGTTATATGCTGGGGGGGCCTTTAAGGCTGTTAAGCTGTTGTGCCGCCCATCACTGCCGGGTCTTGGTTTATGCCATCCCAACCAAGCAAACCAGCTTAAAACTTAAACTAATGCTGTAGCAGGCATGTGGCAGTAGTCGGGATGGCACTGCTGGCCTCTGTGATGGGCAGCGCAGCGCTGAACAGGAATGCAGAGAAAGGTGAGCACATGCTCTTTATTAGCTTAAAGTCCTCCCCAACCATCTATAATAATGCATATACCTGGACAATCCCTTTGATACATAAACCAGATGTCTAAGAGCCTTAAGAAGGCTTTTAAATGCCATAAAAATTGGAAAAGCTCCTACCAATCCTTTCCAATTTTTTTTAAAGTAAAAACAACCTCTTAGATACCTTGTGCTTATATGGCCAAGACATCTGAGGGGTTGAATGTCTGTAACATAAACACACATTAATGCAATAAACACAGGAGAATTTGTTATTTTCCAGAGACAGTATTTAGTATTCCATGCCATCTAATGGGAAGCAGGTAAAAAATTCCAAATGTGGTGAAAAAAACAGACTTTTGCACTGTTCTCTATTCATGACTTACTTACACAGTATCCCTTTATTCCTTGATACCAAATTTATAAAGGTTTTATTGTGTTTTATTAGATTTTTTTTAAAAATCACATTTTCTGACATTAATAACTTTTTCATATTTTGGCTTTGTGAAATGTGATGACATTGACCTTGATACCATTCGTGGGACTGTACAACCTTTTGTTCACTTTTTATTTCAATTTTTTTCAGTGGCAAAATAGGTGTTTTGGACAATTGGGAGTTATTTTCCGTTGCAGGGTTTACCACCAGGAATAACCATTTTTATATAGTGAGAGATCGGGACTTTTGGGACGTGACAATACCTAACATTTTTTTGATTATTACTGTTTGTTTTTTTATATCAGTACTAGAGACAATTGTAGGGTTGTTTTATTTATTTATTTAATATTTTTCAGACCCCGTAGGGTACTTTAAACCTAGGTTGTCTGATTGATCTGACCATATACTGACATACTACAGCAGTGGTGCCTATGCCAGAGGCGGCGCTCAGAGCCCTTACTTTGGGCACTCGGGACACCACCCCAGAACATCAGACAAAACTTAAAGAATCTTCCTGCAGTTCCAAGCAACTTAAAATATGCTGTTTTTAGCGATATTTTAAAGTGATACTTACCTGACTGCTTGGGACTATAGGAAGAGGGAGAATGTATGCACAGGGCTGGATAATCTTAAGTGGTCCTCCTACGATTCTCCATGTACAGTGCGACTCTGGAAAGAAGCTACATTGATAGTGCAAGTTTTCCCTCCTTCTATCTACTATGTCGGTGTCCTCAGGCGGCCAATATGATTGAAAATTGTTGAAGAACAGGGAACAGTAAGTTACTTCTTTAATTTTTTGGTGGCACCGTGGGATAAATAAGGGGGGCTTTGGGTTGCAGTTTGGGCACTCCGTCGTTAAAGGAAACCTACCACTTGTAGTGGCAGGTTTCTGATGGAAATACCGGGCACCAGCTCAGGGTGAGCTGGTGCCGGAGCTTATTTTCGTTAGTGTTTTAAACCGCGGTATCGCGGTTTAAAACACTCTTTAAACTTTATAGCCGGTGCAGGCAGGTACGCGCTCGGCGCTTACCGTGCACGCGGCTACAAAGGAAGTGAATGAGAGCCGCGCGTATGGTAAGCGCCGAGCGCGTACCTGCCTGCGCCGACTATAAAGTTTAAAAAGTGTTTTAAACCGCGATACCGCGGTTTAAAACACTAACAAAAATAAGCTCCGGCACCAGCTCACCCTGAGCCCGGTAGTTCCATCAGAAACCTGCCACTACAAGTGGTAGGTTTCCTTTAAAAGGTTCACCACTGTACTACAGTAAGCCAGTATTTGGGGATTGTGCCCATGATCTGTTGCAGTGTGCCACTGTCACACTGTAAAAGATCTTCAGAAATGCCAGATCCTCATTCATGTACGACTAAGACCCAAGGCTGTCATGGCTATGCATCATTGCTCCCTTAGTGATGTCACGGTCCCGATTACAGCCAAGATGGCGCCGTTACATGCTAGCTGTTGACAGTAAAAGTTTAACACCTGTCGGTGTTAACAGTGGGATTGCAGCAAACACCCACCCTGTAAGGGCTCTGCCCGTGAGCCCTTTCCATACACCTGATGCTGTGGCAATATAGAACAGTGTGCATTGGGAAACCTGCAATGCAAATCTCGTCTGCTATGCTGTGCCTATAAATGAGCGCAAGCAAGCTGCCAAATATTTTGCAGAGGATTAACTGGTAATGATTTTGCTGTGGCTAATTCACCATGTGTCCCTGGCTTCAACACGAAAATCCTCTGGATCAGGACACAGCCACCTATGATAGAGCTTTCTCCGTTAGATGGAAATTTACCTCCACTACACCCTTGCACACTCCACTAAAAAATAAAATTCCAGCCTCCACATACATATCACTAGTTTTCTGCTCTTAGAAAATCTATTTGATGAAAGATATGGATCCCTTAGATGGATTTAACTATATCCAAAATTACCATGTTTGCTTTGTTACCCCTTAGGGCTATCGATGCACATCACCATATTAACATCCGATTCTCTCCAATGATTTGAGTGTTCTGTATGTTCCATTTTAAAAAATAATTTGGGATGAAATAATAAAATCAACATTGTTTTATTAACAGAGGAGCACACATTGTGGAAAGTGATGAATAACTGTAATCAGCTTATTGGCAGATCCACAGCAAAAGAATGAATCAAATAACCAGGTCTTAATATCTGCACGTTGTAGTTTACTGCACCCGGATTATTTGGACAGGTAGCCATGGCCCTGATGTGCTTTTTTTCTGTTATTTTTCTGTATCGTAAAACTGTTCAAATGGTAATTTTTTTACTGCCCCTTTACTCCGAGCAGTTATTCGTTGTGATTTATATTCTTTCTGTGCACCGAATGCCCCGTTTGGACCTGTTTACTGTTTTCAGTATTGATTTGTAGCTATTCAGGTGAGAAATTACCAGGATACATGTGTACAGGGGGCGATAAAGAAAACTCCATGTTGTGTGAAGCACGTGCCCTCTGTGTATATCCACTCTCTAAACTAGTCAGTCTATGCAGTCTTACAATTATTTACCAAAAAAAATTATACTGTTATTACAATTTATCTCTTTTTTCCTTAGACTTGAGTAAAAGCCATGGGTATCATCAGGAATTTTGGGGCCTTAAGCAGGTAAGTATGTGCCTCTGGAGGGGTTCTTGGGGCGAAGTAAAGTTGTTGGAGAGGAAAGAATGGGCTGTGACTCTGGTCTATTCATCAAGTTAAAATCATATGAGCCCAATTGCGCTGGAGCGGTTTCCCCTATTGAACCCAAAATGCCACAGTGTGTATCATTCAGTGGGTTGTATGGATAAAAGGATAGGTTAATAGAAAAGAAATACAATTTTCCAATATACTTTCTATATCAATTCCTTTCTGTTTTGTAGATCTCTGCTTGCTATCATTCTACATGAAGCTTCAATGATTACTTCCTTTGGATAAACTGGTGCCTGGTCATGTGATGTCACACAGGTGCATGACTCATTATAACACACAGCTCTGATTACTTTCCGTGATACAATGGCCCGTGAACCTGCACATGACCATGGAAATAATGAGCTGTGCACCTGTGGGACATCACATGACCAGGGGTATAATGAGCCATGCACCTGTATGACATCACATGACCAGGGAAATAATGAGCTGTGCACCTGTGGGACATCACATGAGCAGGGATATGTGCCGTGCACCTGTGTGCCATCACATAACCATGGATATAATGAGCTGTGCACCTGTGTGACATGACATGACCAGGGATATGAGCCGTGCACCTCTGAGACATGACATGACCAGGGATATATAACAAACTGTGCACCTGTGTGACATCACATGACCAGCGATATATTGCGCCGTGCACCTGTGTGACATCACATGACCAGGGATTTAACGAGCTGTGTACCTGTGTGACATCCCATAACCAGGGATACAATGAGCCGTGCACCTGTGTGACATCACATGACCAGGTACTGATTTTTGTCCACAGGAAGTAAACAACGAAGCTTCCGGTAGAATGACAGCAAGCGGAGATCTTTGAAAAGGAATTGATACAGAAAGTATATTGGAAAATTGTACAACTTTTCTTTGAACAAACAATATCAATTACTTGATGAAAGTGGCCAATCTCTTTCTAATATCAAAACTGGCCAGAGAACAGACAACCCTTATAAGATATTTGGTAGAAATCTTTTTTAATATTATGTAGATCTATTTTAATATTTTTTATCATTACATTTCCTTAGAAGCTATATTCAGAATTTCTTTTACCTTCTTTTAATATGAGTTTTCAGTCAATACATATCTAGAGTATGGAATAAATATAAAACTAATTGGCACCTGTCAACTACATAGAATATAATGTAAGAAACCACTGACCAGAACCGTAATCCAGGAATACTAGTCATGGCTCATGAATACCGGACATGTCTTCTCATGAATACTGGACACATGTCATGAATATTGGACATTTCTCATGGAATAGAAGACATGCCTCATGAATATTTTAATAGCCCTGCATCATAAATGTCAGATTCCTCTCATGAATACAGTTAGTGAATTTGTTGATCACGGGAGGCTTGGCTACATGATCATATCTACATATCTACAAACCTCAAAATGGCCGCTGTCACTTAATGAAGGCAGCAATATAAATTACCTGCCAATTTTTTATTCCACCCCAAACAATGGGTGTCTGAAAATATTATGCATTAAGACAAATGAAAATAAATGAGCATTGTAGACAGTAAGGACCTCTCAGATAAGTATAATTTGCTGATATATGTTAGGTACTCGATTAGAAATGCCATTTCAAAAAGTAGTTTTTAAGACCCCAACACAAAAGAAGGAACACAACAACGGAACAACTTACTACCCAACTGTTCAGCCCTCTAGAAGGGTATTTTAGAAAACTTGTACCCATATATACATCACATACCACCTACAAGAAAATGTTTATCAGCTAAACCAAATTAACCTTATTTAGGCTTCATGCACATCTAGTTTTGGCTCTAGGTTTTAGGGATTTTGGGAGGATTCCCAATGTACCATTAGAATGGATGTAGTAGGATATGTCGTCCTGCTCCTCCTCCTCTCCGAATGTGGGAAGAGAAAAGAACATCGGTAGCAGCCAATCTTCAGGGTTTTACCTCCGGTGATGTGACTGTCCTTAAATGGAGACATTGGGGCTCATTTACTAGTTTGGGGTCCGCAAGGGGGGGGGGTGTTGGATTGTCCGCTTTGCGCCGAATTTCCCTGGGATTTTGGCGACACGTGAACAGATTTTGGCGTATCGTCGTCGGCTTGCATGTGACGGAAATCGGGGGTGGGCCGTCGGTCAACCCGACGAATTCGGACAACGTGCGGGATTTAAGATTTTGAATTGTGTCACAATACACACACTTACAAGCACAAGGAAGAAGAAGGTGAACTCTGGCGGACCTCGGCGCTGAAGCGGCACATGCAGGAAATTGGACGCACGACCTTAGTGAATTGCGGTATACCCGAATCCACGTTGGACAACGCACCGCTGGAACAAAACAGAACCGGGTAAGTAACTCTGTCCCATTATCTTTGGAGACCTCCTTGAGCTTATGCTTAGCAGAGTCCGGAGGAGGAATGTTGCATCCATTCCCCATTGTCTTCAATAGCCTCTGCTGAGAGTATACATAGCTCACCAGGATGGAAAAAACGTAGCTTGTTCTGTGTATCTATAAATGACTTCTTATTTTAGTGCATTTTATATTATATGTTGTGGTGAGATTTTAAATTATTGCACTTGGGATTGTCTAAATGGTACACAATTCGGCTTCCAGAGGATATCAGAGTAATGGGACA
Organism: Engystomops pustulosus; assembly: GCF_040894005.1. Taxonomy (NCBI): domain Eukaryota; kingdom Metazoa; phylum Chordata; class Amphibia; order Anura; family Leptodactylidae; genus Engystomops; species Engystomops pustulosus. The sequence goes on along the minus strand of NC_092415.1, from coordinate 175,660,219 downwards.
TGCTGTTCTTACCTGAGAAGGATGGCTAGTAAAGGTTAGGTAAATTTCTGACACCTAGAGGCTCATTTAATAAGGGTCTGCGGAGCGCATTTTCGTCGGGTTTCCCAACCATTACCGTCTTGCACTGAATTGCCCCGGACTGTGGTGCATGATCGGATTTTGGTGCAGCGGCGCCGGCTTGCACGCGGTAGAAGTTGGGGGGCGTGGCCGTCGCACAACCTGATGGATTCGGACAACGCGCAAGATTTAACATTTAGGATTGTGTCGCAAGACACGCACTTACAAGCACCGGGGAGAAGAAGGTGAACTCCGGCGGACCTGGGCGGGGAAGCGCTGTATGCAGAAACTCAGGCGCACGACCTTCATGAATCTCGCGTGACTTCATTGTCCGAATCGGGGATCGTGACAGGACCAGGTAAGTAAATTTGCCCCCTAGTGTCTAACTAGCTTTGTCACATTGTGAAAGAGGGATTTTTTTGTGACAACCCCTATACTTATTGTTGATCACTGGACAACATAAGAGTGTAAGTATATTTTTGTATAGTTGGTATATTTATGCCTATTAGTAAGATTATTCTGTTAAAAGGTTGAAGTGATTTTTGTGCAAAAAATTTTGCTTATCCTGCAATTAGTTGTATATACAGATGGCTCCACACTCTCTTGGGTCCCTGAAGTCCGCTACCTTAGAGTCATCTTTGACTCTGCCTTATTTTTTATACCTCACATCCAGGACCTTATTTCAACCTGCCGCCTTTATCTCAAGAACATCTCTCATATCAGACTTGTCCATGGCCTCATCATTTCCAGCTTGGATTTCTGCAATACTCTTCTGTGGTCTCCCAGCTAACTCTCTAACACTCCTCCAACTAATCTTTAACTCTGCTGCCCGGCTAAACCATCTGTCTCCTCGCTTCTCCTCTGCCTCTCCTCATTTCCAGTCTCTCCAATGGTTTCCCATTGTACAACAAATTCAGTTGAAAACCATGACTTACAAAGATGTCCATAACCTGTCCCTTCATATATATCTGAACTAATCAGCCAATACAATCCCGCACATTTACTTACCTGGACTCTGTGCGATCCCCGATCCGGACTGCCCTACGAGGGTGAACTCTGATTAATGATGATCGTGCGCCCATTTATTTTCCTGCATCTGTCGCTTCCCTGCTCAGGTCCACCGGCGTTCACCTTCTTCTTCCTGGTGCATGTAAGTGCTTGGTTTGCGACACAAATTTAAATGTTAAATCCTGCGCGTAGTCCGAATCCGTCGGATCGTCCGACGGCCTGGCCCCCGATTTGTGTTGCATGAAAGTCGGCGCCAAAATCCAATAGCGTGCGCCAAAAACCCCTTTTAAATACCTGTCCCGACGAAAGTGCGGTCCATGGGGCCCTTAGTAAATGAGTCCCTTAATCTCTGTTAATCACAGGATCTTTTTCTTCACTCTGTTACCATCTGCTCTTCTCACAACCATCTCCAGGACATTTCCTGTGCATCCCCCATACTCTGAAACTCTCTTTCAAAATGGGTCAGACTGTTCCCTATCTTTCAAACCTTGAAACGTAACTTGAAAATCCACCTGTTCAGGATCACCTACAATATGCAATAACTGCACTGCCCTTCCCCCTCATCTTGTGTCTCCATCTTCCCTCCCATATAGATTGGTGTGTGCCTCTGAAACAGGATCCTTTTTGCTTATATTAGCTTAGTTTTTGAGAAAATTGTCTTTTAAATTATGCAAATATGCCTCAGGGGCTCCTGGCTGTGTCACAGAAGCCCCTTCTGGCACCATCATCTGCTAATTATTCATGCCTCCATTCAATGTTTAAGCCCACCTACTCCCTTCCTAGCCAGAGAGCTGAATATTTAGAATTCAACAGAGCCAGTAGGGGCTTCTGGGACATAGCCGGGAGCCCCTGAGGGTCATTTGCATAATTTAAAAAGACAGTTTTTCAAAAAACTTAGCTGTTAGAAGCAAATAGAAGAATGGATCCTACCCGCATTTAAGTGTACTTGGTTCAGAAGCACTGCACCCATGTGGTACATTTCGTATAATGTAATGTATGTGAACCCCCTACTGATTGTACAGCCCCATGGAATTAATGGTGCTCTATAAATAAGTATAATAATACAGATCTCAGTGTTCTCCTTCACAAACATGCTTAAGGATTCCTTTACTATTTTTGTAAGATTTACATTTTAAATTTAAAATCAAACCCGAATCAATACCAACTCCGACATTTCTATTCATTTCGGTTTGAAAGATTTGCTAAGAGCATATGTACCTTCCATAGGAGATTTCCTGTTATTACATCTTGTTCTTTCAAATAATAGCTGAATGCCAAATCTATTATTCATGTTCAGATTACAAGATGCGATGTTCTTTATATTAACATATTACCTTAAATAACACTAGCAGGCAGCAGCCCTAGCAAAGTATAACCATTCTGCTATTTTTAGGACTCAATTCATTATTTTTCTAAATAAATACCATTTTATATCCCATCCTGTCATTTCCTATTATATTTCATATTGCTCACTGACATTATGCTATAAGATAGAATGGATTGTTTGCCATTGATGTTACATGACTTGACATGCCAGAAAAATGACATATCAAGCATGTACTGGAGTATGATGGATAGAAAGTACGTTATGTACATGTTTGCAAATGTATTTGTACTGCATGTGCATTAAAGAGGAAATACCTCTACTTTATAAATCTTAGGTATATGTACAGTCTTCTTTATATTTATTTTATAGCAATATGACCTTACAATAGCTTTGGGCTCTTTCATAGTACAAACCCATATGAGAGCAATGTGATCAACATCTCTATCCAAAAGTGTTACTGTGACACAGAGGTCACCTTCCTTGGCAGAGAACTGCTTTCCTTTTACTTCTTTCTTCTCTGGCTACAAAATTATGCAGACACAGTACTGCCTCCCTAAAGTCTACCGGTAACTGATGTGAATGTGAGCACAGATAGCACAGCCTCCCTGAGTCTACCGTCAACTGATGTGGATGTGAGCACAGATAGTACTGCCTCCCTGAGTCTACCGGCAACTGATGTGGATGTGGGCACAGATAGCACTGCTTCCGAAGTCTACCTATAACTTATGTGGATGTGGGCACAGATAGCACTCCCTTCTTGAGCGTTCCTGTAACTGGTGTGAATGTGAGCACAGATAGCACTGCCTCCCTCAGTCTACCTGTAACTGATGTGAGTGTGAGTACAGATACCACTGCCTCCTGAAGTCTATCTATAACTGATGTAAATGTGTGCACAGACATCACTGACTCCCTGAGTCTAACTGTAACTGACGTGGATGTGAGCACACATAGTACTGCCTCTCTGAGTCTACCTGTAACTGATGTGAATGTGAGCTCAGATGGTACTGCCTCCCTGAGTCTTACTGTAACTGATGTGAACAAAGGTAGAACTGTCTCTCTGAGTCTATCTGTAATTGATGTGGGTGTGTGCACAGAAAATGCTGCCTCCCTGAGTCTACCTGTAACTGATGTGGATATGAGCAGCGATAGCACTGCCTTCTTGAGCGTTCCTGTAACTGGTGTAAATGTGTGCACAGATAGCACTGCCTCCTGAAGTCTACCTGTAACTGATGTGGATGTGTGCACAGATAGCACTGCCTCCCTGTGTCTACCTGTAACTGATGTGAGCAAAGATAGAACTGCCTCTCTGAGTCTACCTGTAACTGATGGATGTGAGCAAAGATACTATTGCCTCCCCTTACTCTACCTGTAAATCATGTAAATACATATAGGACTACCTCCCTTACTCTACCTGTAAATTTTGTAAATTCAAATAGGACTGTCTTTCTTACTCTACCTATAAATTATGTAAATAGTCAAAAGAACAAAAAAAACAATAGTTGCAAGTGCCCAGGGGATACAAGTTTGTTCAATTGTGAATATTAGGTGTTTTTGCATAGGGAAATCTGCAAAGCCAAACACAGAACAGAACACATGCCCTGCTGCTCTTGTACTTCTGTACAAGTGACTGCCTTCATTCTGAGCTGCCATCCCCTCTTGTTTCCCTATTTTCCGCATCTGTAAACTTTGACCTGATAAAAAACGCTAGTTCAATGTGAAAATGATGTATGTGTAAATGATGCACATACAGAAAACATGGCCTCCCTGAGTATATCTGTAAATTATATAAATGTAGATAATACTGCCTGTAATTGATGTAAATGTACATTATACTGCCTCCCTGAGACTGCCTGTAAAATATATATATACCAATAGTCCTACCTCCATCTAACATGTACATATAGTAATGCCTGTACCCTCCACAGAGAAAATAACTCTTGCACATTGTGATCTTTTGTGTTGTGTTTTCGACTGCAAAATATTTTCTTAAAAACTGAAGAAATTTTTTAAAATTATTATAGGCTAGAGAGGAATGCAAATGAAAATGGTTGAATTTTACTTTTACTATCTGCTAATTGCTGTTTATTTTGGCAGATCTGTTGAAACATCTGCATTTAACCTTTTATATTTTGTGTTGGAACATTTATATCACACTTTGTCAAAGCACATGCATTTTGTATGGATTATAAATTATGTACTTTAGTCATTTATTAAACGGAGGAAATAACAAATTACCACTTATGTTTACTTGAAAATGGCAAATACAAATACTGAAAAATCTCCAGTTAGAAAAGTTTTACATCTTAATAATTTGGGTAGAAAACAAGGACCAAACACAAATTGATTAACACATTTAGGATGAGACTCTTTTGTTTTCACGTGTGTAACTTCCTGGTTTTCAAATCTATATATTTTTTATTTTCCCGTTACAGAGCCATTCGAGGGCTTGTTTTTTGCAGTGCAAATTGTACTTACTTAAGGCACTTTTTACATTTAATATTCCATGCAATGTACTGGGAAGATGGAAAAAATGCAGTGGAATTAACAAAAAAACGTAATTCCACTATTTTCTTAGGGGCTTTGTTTTTATAGCTTTCACTGTGCAGTCCGAAAGATACATCCCCATTATTCTTCATGCAGTCCACACCTGTATATAACTCCTCACACATTCTTGTACCAGGAACAAATGTAAACAAATTTACAGCATACAGAAAACACAGGAGAAATAATTTCCCCCAAATGTGGCCTTACATGCCCTCAGTAATGTTCCCTACACCCCCAGTTATGTCCCCCACAGCCACCCCTAATGTCCCAATAGCCCCCAGTAATGTTCTCCACACCCCCTGGTAATTTCCCCCAGAGCCCCTAGTAATGTTCTCAAAGCCCTTAGTGATGTCCCCACAGCCTGCAGTAACTAATGTCCTCTACTCTAAAGACCCCTTAATGTGCTCCACCTCCACAATGTATAATTAAAAAATAAAATACAGTAATACTCACTTTACTGTCACCTCTCTTCCCACCTCTTCTTCTCAGTGTGTAGGATGGGGTATGGTGACCTCCTACAGCCTCCTGCTGAGCTCACAGCCCCATGCTTCACTACAGTACTCACCTCTATCTGTGTCTTCTACTCTCTGTGGTAGAGCTCAGAGCTCACAGTCCCATGCTTCACTGCAGTACTTACCTCTATCTGTGTCTCCTGCTCTCTATAGTAGTGCATGGAGTTCACAGTCCCATGCTTCACTTCAATACTCACCTCTGTGTCTCCTGCTCTCTACAGTGAAGTTCGGAGCTCACAGCCTCATGCTTCACTACAGTACTCACCTTTAGCTGTGTCTCCTGTTCTCTGTAGTGGAGTGAGGAGCTCACAGCCCCATGCTTCACTACAGTACTCACCTCTATCTGTGTCTCCTGCTCTCTGTAGTGGAGCACTGAGCCCACAGCCCTATGCTTCACTACAGTACTCACCACTATCTGTGTCTCCTGCTCTCTGTAGTGAAGTGAGGAGCTCACAGCCCCATGCTTCACTACAGTACTCACCTCTATCTGTGTCTCCTGCTCTCTGTAGTGGAGCACTGAGCCCACAGCCCTATGCTTCACTACAGTACTCACCTCTATCTGTGTCTCCTGCTCTCTATAGTGAAGTTCGGAGCTCACAGCCCCATGCTTCACTACAGTACTAACCTTTAGCTGTGTCTCCTGCTCTCTATAGTGAAGTGCGGAGCTCACAGCCCCATGCTTCACTACAGTACTCACCTCTGTAAGATGCAGAGAGATGTGAAAGTTGTGTGAGCAGAATGCTCCTGCTGACTTGAGGACATTCAGGGCTTAGGCCAAGTGTTCTGGGCCCATGCAATGTTTTGACCTAGAAATGCTTCTGGTGCTGGAACCGTGATAACACAGCCCAGTGATGGCACAAGCAGGACTGAATGTCCTGTAATCTTCTGATGGGGTACCCTAAAAATGCATCACATCAGAAGAAGTACCGCATATACTCGAGTATAAATCAAGTTTTTCTGCACAACATTTGTGCTGAAAAACACTAAATTGGCTTATACTCGAGTCTATAAAAAAATTAACACGGTACTCACCTTATAGACACCACCCGTAGGTCCTTTTTTGCTTCTGATGCTCTTGGCCTCTGGGGGTCCTTCGGAACATCTTCGGGTCCTTCTGCTCCTTTTTTGGGTCATTCCACTCCTCCTCGGGTCCCCTCGCAATGACGGCAGCTCACAAACAAAGACATTGGCAAGCGGCTGACGTTATTGTGTGTGCCAGCCAAGCATGTACACCCGAAGATATCTGAACAACCCAAAAAGAAGAGGACCTACAGACGGGCTATATGCTAGAAGGGCTGGCAGGCTATATACTAGAGGGGCTGGCAGGCTCTATACTAGAGGGGCTGGCAGGCTCTATACTAGAGGGGCTGGTAGGCTCTATACTAGAGGGGCTGGAAGGCTCTATACTAGAGAGGCTGGCAGGCTATATACTAGAAGGGCTGGCAGGCTATATACTAGAGGGGCTGGCAGGCTCTATACTAGAGGGGCTGGCAGGCTCTATACTAGAGGGGCTGGCAGGCTCTATACTAGAGGGGCTGGCAGGCTCTATACTAGAGAGGCTGGCAGGCTATATACTAGAGGGGTTGACAGGCTCTATACTAGAGGGGCTGGCAGGCTCTATACGAGAGGGGCTGGCAGGCTCTATACTAGAGGGGCTGGTAGGTTATATACTAGAGGGGCTGGCAGGCTCTATACTAGAGGGGCTGGCAGGCTCTATACTAGAGGGGCTGGCAGGCTCTATACTAGAGGGGCTGGCAGGCTCTATACTAGAGAGGCTGGCAGGCTATATACTAGAGGGGTTGACAGGCTCTATACTAGAGGGGCTGGCAGGCTCTATACGAGAGGGGCTGGCAGGCTCTATACTAGAGGGGCTGGTAGGTTATATACTAGAGGGGCTGGCAGGCTCTATACTAGAGGGGCTGGCAGGCTATATACTAGAGGGGTTGGCAGGCTCTATACTAGAGGGGTTGGCAGGCTCTATACTAGAGGGGCTGGCAGGCTCTATACTAGAGGGTCTGGTAGGCTCTATACTAGAGGGGCTGGCAGGTTATATACTACAGGGGCTGGCAGGCTATATACTAGAGGGGTTGGCAGGCTCTATACTAGAGGGGCTGGCAGGCTCTATACTAGAGGGTCTGGCAGGCTCTATACTAGAGGGGCTGGCAGGTTATATACTACAGGGGCTGGCAGGCTATATACTAGAAGGGCTGGCAGGCTATATACTAGAGGGGCTGGCAGGCTCTATACTAGAGGGGCTGGCAGGCTCTATACTAGAAGGGCTGGCAGGCTCTATACTAGAGGGGTTGGCAGGCTCTATACTAGAGGGGCTGGCAGGCTCTATACTAGAGGGTCTGGTAGGCTCTATACTAGAGGGGCTGGCAGGTTATATACTACAGGGGCTGGCAGGCTATATACTAGAAGGGCTGGCAGGCTATATACTAGAGGAGCTGGCAGGCTCTATACTAGAGGGGTTGGCAGGCTCTATACTAGAGGGGCTGGCAGGCTATATACTAGAGGGTCTGGCAGGCTCTATACTAGAGGGGCTGGTAGGTTATATACTACAGGGGCTGGCAGGCTATATACTGGGGGGGGCTGTGACCAATGCACTTCCCACCTTCAACTTATACTTGAGTGAATAGGTTTTCCCAGTTTTTTGTGTTAAAATTAAGTATCTCGGCTTATACTTGCTTGTACTTGGGTCGGCTTATACTTAGTTGCTCATTAAGGGGTTTAAATAACCAAATGTGTTGCTATTCCATAAAGGAGAAAAAAGTGCACAATTTTTATATTACAATTCAATGTATGTTAAGATTAAACTACATAAAACCCCCACAGATCAAGAGAATTGGGGGGTCCAATGGGACCCAAGGTACCTCTGTCAGAACCCTGATCACTCCCCAAGATGAGTGGAGCAGACGGCCGTGCATTTCCTTTCTGCTCCATTCATCAGACCCCTTGTTCTTGTGATCTCATCACTGAGACCACCACCAATCAGCAAGTCCTGTGGATAGGGCCCAAATCCTGAATTTAAAACTTCCAGAATTCTTTCTTTTGCTGTTGTGTTACACCAGTATTTTTATCTAACACAACTATTGTATTATAAGTCGAGTGAATTAAGGACTATGATAATGAGGTTGGCCACGATTTCCCTGTTGATTATGTAAGTGCGGTGCTGTGTATAATGTTCCTGGCCTTGCTATTAATCGGTGGTAGATCATTACAATCATCATATTGTGTGGGATGTTATTTATTCATCTATCATAACATCTAACTTGTAGTTTGTGAATAGAACACAGGTTGCAAGAAGTTCATTTTCTGTTGTTGCAAATATTAGCATAATTGTTCATACAAATAACAGAAAGCTTACAATAGCCACCGAAATCCTCAACAAATTGGTTTATCAACCCCTCGAGGCATTCTATATCATCTAAAATATTTATTCAGCTGATCTCAGCTATGTAAATTCTAGAACATTACTGTTTCTATATTTAAATGCAGACAAATGCAATGTGTCCTAAGATTACCCTGCTTACTATTCCTATTCACTCATTTACAATAGGGCAAGGTTACATGCCAGAATCGGGGTTTTAGCTAAGTCTGTTATAATAAGGGATCATTATTAAATATTGTGGAAAATGTTTACTCAGTAAATCTTTGGATAACGCTTCTTAAAGGGGCATTCTTCTTATCAATATTGATGGAATATTACAAAACTGTTATTATTTACTGATCACGGGGGTCAGGCTGGGGAAATCTCTATGATCCTCAAAATAAAGCATCACTCTGTTAATCTTTCCTTGCACAATGAAGCTCAAAACCACCTGATAAACTGCTGTTCATTCTACTGTGGGAGGTAAAAGCTATGGCTGTGTGAGGAATTGATTAATATTGGGGCACATTTACTTTCCTCATCCCCAGAGTTCACAGAAAGTGCATTGTCCGACTCCAACGTCCTGCGATTCACTGAGATTGTGCGCCCGATATCCTGCATGTGTCGCTTCCCCACTCAGGTCTGACAGAGTTCACCATCTTTTTAGTGGTGCATCTAAGTGCTTGATCTTGCGACACAATTTGAAAGTTAAATCCCGCGCTCAGTCCGAATCATTTGGCTCGTCCGACGGGTCGCCCCCCCCGATTTGTGTTGCATGGAAGCCAACGCACCAGCACCAAAATCCGATCACGTGCACCAAAATCCCAGTGAAGACACTTGTTAAATACCTGGGCAAGCCATGTAATCCCCGAAAAAGGTGCACAGTCTGACAAGAGTGAGCAGTGCGACCTTTAGTAAATGAGCCCCATTGTGTCTAAGGAGATTCCAAATATTGCACCCCAACTAAATCTTATGGTAAATCATTATAACATTGGAATATATCAAATCTGTCCAGCAACTGCAGCACTTGATATTCATCTCTGGTTGTCCATCATTGATTTTCGGCTATGTAGGCATCTAAAGCATTAAAGTCCCTTTAATTAATTAGTTTGAACCCTTTCGCTTTTGCGTTTAAGTTTTTTTACTCCCCTCATTCCAAAAGCGATAACTTTTTTATTTTTACTGAGATGTGTGAAGGCTTGTTATCTGCGGGACAAATTGTACTTTTTAGTGGGGCCATTCAAAATTCCATGCAGTGTTCTGGAAAGCTGGAAAAAAATTCCAGGTGTGGTGAAACTGACACATTTGCTGCATATTCTAGTGGGCCTTGTTTTTACAGCTCTCATTCTGTGCTCCAAATGACGCCTCCTATTTATTCTTAGAGTTGATACGATCACAGGGATACCACATTTATATATGTTTTGTTAGGTTTAAAAAAAACAAAATCTTTTGTACAAAAAATAATTTTGCCAAATTCTGAGAGCAATAGTTTTTTCACACTTTGGTGTACGGACCTATTTGCGTTTTCCCGACGTGTTACCGAATATTTCCGATTTGCGCCGATTTTTCCTGAATTGCCCCGGGTTTTTGGCGCACACAATTGGATTGTGGCGCATTGGCGCCGGCATGCACGCAACGGAAATCGGGGGGCGTGGCCGTACAAAAACCCGACGGATTCGGAGAAACCGCCGCATTTAAAAAAAAAAAAGTGTTGCGGGACACGCACTTACTTTCACCAAGTATAGGATCGTGAACTAGGGCGGGCCTCGGCGGACTTCAGCGCAGCAGCGACACCTGGTGGACGTCGGAGGAACTACCTTAGTGAATCACCGCTGGATCGCGAATGGGCCGGGTAAGGAAACCTGCCCCAGTGTCATTTTTTCTTTACGAGCTGGCGTGTTAACTTATATCAATTTGGAACCTATATGACTGTTTAATAACTTTTTATTCAAATATTCATGGATGGAAAAATGGCAAAAAGTGTCAATTTGGAAATTTGGGTGCTGTTTTCCTTTATGGTGTTCACGGCTGAAAATAATCTTTTTTATATTTTGATAGAATTGACATTTTGGGATGTGGCGATACCTAACATGTTTATGATTTCTACTGTTTATTTTTATATGTGATCTAGGGAAAAGGGTGTGATTTACAGTAAACTTTAACTTTTTTAAAAAATTGAAAATATTTTTTGCTAATTTATTTTACTATTATTTCAGGCCCGGAGGGTACTTTGAACCTGCAGGGTCTGCTCATACATGATTTAACATGTTTCATTTTTAATGCATTTTGAAACTAATTACAACAGCTGAGGAGAGGTGATTTGCCTTATTTCATTACTTTGAACATTTGAATTTACAAAACGCATAGTAAACGCAATGTTAACACATGCATTAACTTGGCCTTTATATTGCATTTTGTAAACAGTAATGAAATAAGGCAAATCACCTCTCCTCAGCTGTTGTAATTAGTTTTGAAATGCGTTAAAAACGCAATAAAACCGCTAAGTGTGACCTCAACCTTAGAAGTAACCAAAAAAAATGCAAAAATTTAGGAATTTTTACAAAAGAGCTTACTGTGCAAAATGTTAAACATTTAAAGCATGTGAAATAATTCCAATTTATATGTTAAAATCAGGTCCATGAAAAAAAAAAAACTTCCTTTGCACCTGCCCTGGACCAGGTGCAGATTTGCCCTAAAAAGTCATAAATAGAGATGAGCGAGCACTAAAATGCTCGGGTACTCGTTATTCGAGACGAACTTTTCCCGATGCTCGAGTGCTCGTCTCGAATAACGAGCCCCATTGAAGTCAATGGTAGACTCGAGCATTTTTCAAGGGGACCAAGGCTCTGCACAGGGAAGCTTGGCCAAACACCTGGGAACCTCAGAAAAGGATGGAAACACCACGGAAATGGACAGGAAACAGCAGGGGCAGCATGCATGGATGCCTCTGAGGCTGCTTAATCGCACCATTATGCCAAAATTATGGGCAACAGCATGGCCATGACAGAGTGACAGAATGAAGCTAGATAGCATGTAAAACATCCAATAATTGACCCTGACACTATAGGGGACGGCATGCAGAGGCAGCGGCAGCAGCGGCAGGCTAGAGAGTGGCATGGCGACATACCCTAAATGGACTCAGGCTTCAAACCAATGGGTGGCAGAGAGGAACCAAAGGAGGTGAGCAAGAAGCGCTCAAATAATATCGGTACATGATAAAAGTTTGCCAGTATATTTTGTGGATTACACAGCAGGGTGGCGACAAAGTTAACATGGAAGCCATGAAAACAACCCAAAATTCTGCCTGACACAGCTCGTTTGATAAGGGGACCATGTATGGAGGCAGTGAACTAGTAGTAGATTAAAGGTGCTGCAGTTAAAACTATGTTAGTTGGATCTTGGCATGGAGCTGGCGCTCCGCTGCCAGGCGAGCTTTCGCCAATCCAAGCCCCTGTCTCTAGGCTACTCCCCAAACAGCACTTCTAAGAACCTTTTGTATAAGATCAAGTGTAGTAGAGTTCTTATAAGTTTGGGATATGGCGGGTGAGGGGAATGTAAACAGATGCGCAAGAAGCGCATGATGCGCATGGAGCTGGCGCTCCGCTGCCAGGTGAGCTTTCGCCAATCCAAGCCCCTGTCTCTAGGCTACTCCCCAAACAGCACTTCTAAGAACCTTTTGTATAAGATCAAGTGTAGTAGCGTTCTTATAAGTTTGGGATATGGCGGGTGAGGGGAATGTAAACAGATGCGCAAGAAGCACTGAAATAATATCGGTAAATGATAAAAGTTTGCCAGTATATTTTGTGGATTACACAGCAGGGTGGCGACAAAGTTAACAAGTTTGATGTGGAATGCCCTGTAATAGCTCTTGGGCGGTGTGCCTTTTATCGCCTAGGCTCAGCAGTTTGAGCACCGCCTGCTGTCGCTTAGCGACGGCACTGCTGCTGTGCCTAGAGCTACCGACTGATGGCGCCATGGCCACGGATGGTAATTCGGAGGAGGTGGAGGAGGGGTGGGAGGAGGAGGAGGTATACTAGGCCTTTGAGACCTGGACCGCGGTAGGCCCCGCAATTCTCTGCGTCGGCAGTATATGACCAGCCCCAGGGTCAGACTCGGTCCCAGCCTGCACCAAGTTAAGTGTAGTAGCGTTCTTATAAGTTTGGGATATGGCGGGTGAGGGGAATGTAAACAGATGCGCAAGAAGCGCATGATGCGCATGGAGCTGGCGCTCCGCTGCCAGGCGAGCTTTCGCCAATCCAAGCCCCTGTCTCTAGGCTACTCCCCAAACAGCACTTCTAAGAACCTTTTGTATAAGATCAAGTGTAGTAGCGTTCTTATAAGTTTAGGATATGGCGGGTGAGGGGAATGTAAACAGATGCGCAAGAAGCGCTGAAATAATATTGGTAAATGATAAAAGTTTGCCAGTATATTTTGTGGATAACACAGCAGGGTGGCGACAAAGTTAACAACTTTGATGTGGAATCCATGAAAACAACCCAAATTTCTGCCTGACACACCTCGTTTGATAAGGGGACGATGTATGGAGGCAGCTATATGGACGACTTTTGGAGGTAGCAATGGAGACAACGTGTGGAGGCTGCTATGGAGACAATTTAATTTGGATAGTGCCTGTATGTGGCAGTCCAAAAAAGTTTTCAAACCAGAGGAGCAGGTAGGTGGCCCTCCAGAAAAATGAAATAGATTGAGTGCCTGTATGTGGCAGTCCAAAAAAGTTTTCAAACCAGAGGAGCAGGTAGGTGGCCCTCCAGAAAAATTGAATAGATTGAGTGCCTGTATGTGGCAGTCCAAAAAAGTTTTCAAACCAGAGGAGCAGGTAGGTGGCCCTCCAGAAAAATGGAATAGATTGAGTGCCTGTATGTGGCAGTCCAAAAAAGTTTTCAAACCAGAGGAGCAGGTAGGTGGCCCTCCAGAAAAATTGAATAGATTGAGTGCCTGTATGTGGCACTCCCAAAAATTGTTTAAAACAGAGGACCGGGTCGGTGGCCCTCCAGAAAAATTAAATGCATAAAGTACTATAGCTAGAGCCAGTGGGCCCTGTCAAAAAATAGCCAGTTTCCTCTGCTTTACTGTACAAAGAGGAGGAGAAGGAGGAAAATGAGGAGGAGGAGGAGTGGATAAATTATTCAGGTTGAGCTTCCTTCACCTGGTGGAGATTGGAAATTATGAGAAATCCAGGCTTTATTCATCTTAATAAGCGTCAGCCTGTCAGCGCTGTCAGTCGACAGGCGTGTACGCTTATCGGTGATGATGCCACCAGCTGCACTGAAAACCCGCTCGGACAAGACGCTAGCGGCAGGGCAGGCAAGAACCTCCAAGGCGTACAGCGCCAGTTCGTGCCACATGTCCAGCTTTGAAACCCAGTAGTTGTAGGGAGCTGTGTGATCATTTAGGACGATGGTATGGTCAGCTACGTACTCCCTCACCATCTTTCTGTAAAGATCAGCCCTACTCTGCCGAGACTGGGGACAGGTGACAGTGTCTTGCTGGGGTGACATAAAGCTGGCAAAAGCCTCGCCTACTCTCCCTCGCTACTTGTCCCGCAGAACTACGCACTCTGCCGCTAGCGCTGTCAGAAGGGAAATACTGTTTCAGCTTGTGCACCAGGGCCTGCTGGTATTCATGCATTCTCACACTCCTTTCCTCTCCAGGGATGAGAGTGGAAAGATTTTGCTTGTACCGTGGGTCCAGGAGAGTGAACACCCAGTAATCGGTGCTGGAATAAATTCTTTGAACGCGAGGGTCACGGGATAGGCAGCCTAGCATGAAATCTGCCATATGCGCCAGAGTACCAACGCGTAAGAATTCACTCCCCTCACTGGCCTGACTGTCCATTTCCTCCTCCTCCAACTCCTCCAACTCCTCTTCTTCTGCCCATACACGCTGAACAGTGAAGGACTCAACAATGGTCCCCTCTTGTGTCTCGCCAACATTCTCCTCCTCTTCCTCCTCATCCTCCTCCACCTCCACCTCCTCCGATATGCGCTGAGAAACAGACCTAAGGGTGCTTTGGCTATCAACAAGGGAATCTTCTTCCCCCGTCTCTTGTGACGAGCGCAAAGCTTCCGACTTCATGCTGATCAGAGCGTTTTTCAACAGGCCAAGCAGCGGGATGGTGAGGCTGATGATGGCGGCATCGCCACTGACCATCTGTGTTGACTCCTCAAAGTTACTCAGCACCTGACAGATATCAGACATCCACGTCCACTCCTCATTGTAGACTTGAGGAAGCTGACTGACCTGACTACCAGTTCTGGTGGAAGTTGACATCTGGCAGTCTACAATCGCTCGGCGCTGCTGGTAAACTCTGGATAACATGGTCAGTGTTGAATTCCACCTCGTGGGCACGTCGCACAACAGTCGGTGAGCGGGCAGTTGGAGGCGGCGCTGAGCTGCCCTGAGAGTGGCAGCATCTGTGCTGGACTTCCTGAAATGCGCACAGATGCGGCGCACCTTCGTGAGCAAATCAGACAGATTGGGGTATGTCTTGAGGAAACGCTGAACTATCAGATTTAACACATGGGCCAGGCATGGCACATGTGTCAGTCTGCCGAGTTGCAGAGCCGCCACCAGGTTACGGCCGTTGTCACACACAACCATGCCTGGCTTCAGGTTCAGCGGTGCCAGCCACAGATCAGTCTGCGCCGTGATGCCCTGTAATAGTTCTTGGGCGGTGTGCCTTTTATCGCCTAGGCTCAGCAGTTTGAGCACCGCCTGCTGTCGCTTAGCGACGGCACTGCTGCTGTGCCTAGAGCTACCGACTGATGGCGCCATGCCCACGGATGGTAGTTCGGAGGAGGAGGTGGAGGAGGGGTGGGAGGAGGAGGAGGCATAGTAGGCCTGAAACACCTGGACCGAGGTAGGCCCCGCAATCCTCGGCGTCGGCAGTATATGACCAGCCGCAGGGTCAGACTCGGTCCCAGCCTCCACCAAGTTAACCCAATGTGCCGTCAGCGATATATAGTGGCCCTGCCCGGCAGCACTCGTCCACGTGTCCGTGGTCAGGTGGACCTTGTCAGAAACGGCGTTGGTCAGGGCACGGATGATGTTGTCTGACACGTGCTGGTGCAGGGCTGGGACGGCACATTGGGAAAAGTAGTGGCGGCTGGGGACCGAATACCGAGGGGCGGCCGCCGCCATGAGGTTGCGAAAGCCCTCGGTCTCTACTAGCCTATAGGGCAGCATCTCCAGGCTAAGCAATCTGGAGATGTGGACATTAAGGGCTTGGGCGTGCGGGTGGGTTGCACTATATTTGCGTTTCCGCTCCAGCGTCTGGGGTATGGAGAGCTGAACGCTGGTGGATGCTGTGGAGGATCGTGGAGGCGACGATGGGGTTTTTGTGGCAGGGTCCTGGGCAGGGGGCTGACTATCAGCTGACACAGGGGAAGGAGCAGTGGTGTGCACGGCCTGAGGTGAACGGGCTTGTTGCCACTGAGTGGGGTGTTTAGCATTCATATGCCTGCGCATACTGGTGGTAGTTAAGCTATTAGTGGTGGAACCCCTGCTGATCCTGGTTTGGCAAATGTTGCACACCACAGTCCGTCGGTCATCCTGTGTTTCCTTAAAGCACCTCCAGACTTCTGAAAATCTAGCCCTCGCCGCAGGAGCCCTCGCCACGGGAGTTTCACTAGTTGACACATTTGGCGCTGATGCACCAGCTCTGGCCCTGCCTCTCCGTCTGGCCCCACCACTGCCTCTTCCAACCTGTTCTGGTCGAGGACTCTCCTCCGTCTCAGAAGCACTGTGTTCACCCGGCCTATCAACCCAGCTTGGGTCTGTCACCTCATCATCCTCCGATCCCTCAGTCTGCTCCCCCCTCCGACTTCCTGCCCTGACAACAACTTCCCCACTGTCTGACAACCGTGTCTCCTCATCGTCGGACACCTCTTTACACACTTCTTCCACTACGTCAAGAAGGTCATCATCACCCACAGACTGTGACTGGTGGAAAACCTGGGCATCGGAAAATTGCTCAGCAGCAACCGGACAAGTGGTTTGTGAGTGTGGGAAGGGTCCAGAAAACAGTTCCTCAGAGTATGCCGGTTCAAATGCCAAATTTTCCTGGGAGGGGGCAGACTGGGGGGGAGGAGGCTGAGGTGCAGGAGCTGGAGGAGTGGCGATTTCGGTGACATGGGTGGACTGCGTGGAAGACTGACTGGTGGACAAATTGCTCGAAGCATTGTCGGCAATCCACGACATCACCTGTTCGCACTGTTCTGGCCTCAACAGTGCTCTACCACGAGTCCCAGTAACTTCAGACATGAACCTAGGGAGTGTAGCTCTGCGGCGTTCCCCTGCTCCCTCATAAGCAGGTGGTGTCTCACCCCGCCCAGGACCACGGCCTCTGACCCCTGCAGTAGTTGGACGCCCATGTCCCCGCCCTCGTCCTCTACCCCTAGCCCTCGGGTTAAACATTTTGAAAATGTGAGTTATAACTTTAATTTTTTTTTAACTTTTTTTTGTGTTTTTTGGTTTTTTTTGTGTTTTTTAGTTTTTAAAACCAAACGATGCTATCCTATTGCTATGGCTATATTCTAGCCAAGTATGAAAGCACACTGCTATGCCAGATGAGATGACGCTGAGTTATTAAAAAAATAAACGTAAAATAAAAAAGGAAATGGCAGACTGTGCCTAATTGAAATCCAACCCCTAATAAATTTTCCCACTTCGGTCTTTGCGATGGATATGTGCGTCACTAAGCGCAAAACACAGCGGTCGCAACTCTCACTACAAATTGCTCACAATTTGCTAGTAGATGCACTTCAGCAAGTACAGCCACCAGCAGATCAACCAGAAATCAAATATATATATAACGCTACTGTAGGCGTAAGTAAGCCGTTTGGATTCTCCTATGGCTATTTTCTAGCCAAGTATGAAAGCACACTACTATGCCAGATGAGATGACGCTGAGTTATTAAAAAAATAAACGTAAAATAAAAAAGGAAATGGCAGACTGTGCCTAATTGAAATCCAACCCCTAATAAATTTTCCCACTTCGGTCTTTGCGATGGATATGTGCGTCACTAAGCGCAAAACACAGCGGTCGCAACTCTCACTACAAATTGCTCACAATTTGCTAGTAGATGCACTGCAGCAAGTACAGCCACCAGCAGATCAACCAGAAATCAAATATATATAACGCTACTGTAGGCGTAAGTAAGCCGTTTGGATTCTCCTATGGCTATTTTCTAGCCAAGTATGAAAGCACACTGCTATGCCAAATGAGATGACGCTGAGTTATTAAAAAAATAAACGTAAAATAAAAAAGGAAATGGCAGACTGTGCCTAATTGAAATCCAACCCCTAATAAATTTTCCCACTTCGGTCTTTGCGATGGATATGTGCGTCACTAAGCGCAAAACACAGCGGTCGCAACTCTCACTACAAATTGCTCACAATTTGCTAGTAGATGCACTGCAGCAAGGACAGCCACCAGCAGATCAACCAGAAATCAAATATATATAACGCTACTGTAGGCGTAAGTAAGCCGTTTGGATTCTCCTATGGCTATTTTCTAGCCAAGTATGAAAGCACACTGATGAGATGACGCTGAGTTATGAAAAAATAAACGTAAAATAAAAAGAAACTGCCAGACTGTGCCTAATTGAAATCAAACCCAGATCACTGAGGAGCTAAATTGGATGTGTCCCAAAAATACAATTTCTAGAGAATGAGTCACGGGTATAATTGGGGAAAATAAAATATAACTTTTAATAAACAAATGTTAAAAAACTCTCCAATGTATGCATCAGTGTGTACTAAGATAAAGATAATGGGCACGTAACACACTGTTACATCTGATAGTAAAAGAGGACTACCATGGCTCAGAGATTGCACTCTGCATGAATTGTTAACAGATGCAAGTTTTCTCCGTGGCCATGCAGCAGGTATGGCGTCTTGACAATGTCCTTGTTGCCTTATATTAGTACCTGATAAGGCACTAACGGAAATTATTCCCTGCTTATGGAATAGTCCTTGGTGCTACATTAATTTATGCCCTAACTTCTCATCTCTCCACCTCTACGCGTTTCACCCCTGATACTGGGGCTCGTCAGGAGAACCGCAGAGGATGAGGTTAATTAGAGAGGATTCCTATATCCTACATTCATAAAGGACACAAAAATAATAAAAAGAACGCTGGCGTCCTGATGGTGGGCGCCAGCGTGTGATAGTCGTAGTCGTGTGATAGGGGCTACGACTATCACACGCTGGCGCCCACCATCAGGACGCCAGCGTTCTTTTTATTATTTTTGTGTCCTTTATGAATGTAGGATATAGGAATCCTCTCTAATTAACCTCATCCTCTGCGGTTCTCCTGACGAGCCCCAGTATCAGGGGTGAAACGCGTAGAGGTGGAGAGATGAGAAGTTAGGGCATAAATTAATGTAGCACCAAGGACTATTCCATAAGCAGGGAATAATTTCCGTTAGTGCCTTATCAGGTACTAATATAAGGCAACAAGGACATTGTCAAGACGCCATACCTGCTGCATGGCCACGGAGAAAACTTGCATCTGTTAACAATTCATGCAGAGTGCAATCTCTGAGCCATGGTAGTCCTCTTTTACTATCAGATGTAACAGTGTGTTACGTGCCCATTATCTTTATCTTAGTACACACTGATGCATACATTGGAGAGTTTTTTAACATTTGTTTATTAAAAGTTATATTTTATTTTCCCCAATTATACCCGTGACTCATTGAAATCAAACCCCTAATAAATTTTCCCACTTTGGTGTTTGAGGTGGATATGTGTGTCACTAAGAGCTAAACACAACGGTAGCAAGTCCCCCTGCAAATTCCTCACAATATGGTACTAGCTGCCAGCAAGCCCAGCCACAAGCAAACAAAAAAAAAAGTATAACGTTATTGTAGCCCTAAGAAGGGCTGTTGGGTTCTTGTTGAATCACTCCTGCCTAACACTATTCTAATAGAACACCCTAACGCTTTCCCTGACCAGCAGCAGCTCTCTCCCTAGCGGCATCCAGACACAGAATGATCCGAGCAGCGCGGGCGACGGCTAGTCTATCCCAGGGTCACCTGATCTGGCCAGCCAACCACTGCTATCGACGTGTAAGGGTACCACGTCATGCTGGGTGGAGTGCAGAGTCTCCTGGCTTGTGATTGGCTCTGTTTCTGGCCGCCAAAAAGCAAAACGGCGGGAGCTGCCATTTTCTCGAGCGGGCAAAGTATTCGTCCGAGCAACGAGCAGTTTCGAGTACGCTAATGCTCGAACGAGCATCAAGCTCGGACGAGTATGTTCGCTCATCTCTAGTCATAAAAAAGTCGCACGGAACATCTGGAAAGTTAAGATACATGAGGCACACTGCAAAAGGTGCAGACCGAGGTGCACTTGAAGAGCGGCAACAAAAGTCGCAAAAAAAGCGCAAAAAACGAGAAAAGTCTCAAACAAAAAAAAGACAATTTGCCTAGCTGAAACTATGATACATGTGCCCCTATGAGTCTCCAAGATGGCGGCGCCAAAAGGCAGCAATGTTAGGTTCCATGGTCAGGTTCGACACTGTCCGCGGCAGTAACAGACTGGTGTCAGCTGTATTATAGAGAGATCTTAGCCCGTAAGCTCTCTCAATACACCCCCCACAGCACCAGGATGTTATAGCACCTCCTGCTGTGTCTCACACCCATGCTGACATCATGTATGAAGAGACATTATTTTTAGTTGTCAAGTCCTACTTTAAAGCAGATGACTGCGCCCCTTATGCTGTCCCCATCTTGCTGCAGTCAAAAGGCTCATCGCATGGAAAATAATACAATACTATATGATAAGAAATTTATTCCTGAAGGGAAATTGTATATAACATATCACAGACTTAGGCTACATTCACACCACCGTATGATTTCTCCAGTCCCGTATTTACAGGCCGTATGAGCCCGCATATACGTGACGTTTTTCATCCGTATGCAGCCCGTATGTAACCCGTATTTTATACGTCCCCATAGACTTCTAGGGCATACGGAACTGAAATACGGGAGAAAATGGGACATGCTCTATATTTTTATACGGCTAGTATACAGTACGGTACGCTCCAGTGTCATAAAAGGCAATATAAATGCTTGTACATATACATATACGGCCGTTTTCATACATCCGTGTGAATGTAACCTTACAAAAACATTTCCACAGCGCTACAAATAAAAACATACAATATTTACAACACCACCCAAAGTCAACATGTGCAAGTAACTAGCCACAGGACGGAAGGATTTCCTGTACGGCTCTTGGCAAGACTAATAAAATTAATACCTAATTTATTAACAATTATACACCTCTCAATCAAGTAGCACATAAGTAGAGCTGTATCTTTGTTGAGCCGTAGTAAGTCACGCCCTTTCTTATAAACTTCAACCCCAACACACCCAATTTTAAACAATTATATGATAAATTCCGCCATTGAAGAAATGTTGCAAAGCTGCATATATATACTTTACCAATAATTGAATGGTGCAATTTGTTACTAATAGTCTTGACTGTAGCTATGAAAGGCCTTGGTCATTTGAAACTTCCATTAAAAGGATCCAAATTTTAACCATTAAGCTATTAACCCTCTCAGGTAGGGTATGAAATGTCCATTCAAAAATTGATTTTATGTTAGATTTCACCAGTTTGCCTCCTCCAAAAGTTCATGAAAATGAAGCAAGTTTAAGGGTGCAGGAGGAGTGCCACCTCAGACTCCCCTATCTTTGGTTCTGTAGGATCTAGAGCCATAGTGTAAAATTAAAGATAGGAATCTAATCTTTCAGCTCTGTGATCTATAAAACCAGTGATAAAGGCAGTGAATGAAATAATTGGAAATAGGGACTGCACATAAATATTGAGTTCTTGACTTTTTTTTAAATGCCTGTATCTCCACTTCTGTAGCTCACCGAAACACAAGTCTGATACAATCTGAAAGATGAGATAATTGTCTTCAAAGGAAATCTACCATCTAAATCCATGATGATAAACCAGGGGCACTTACTCATAAATCCAGCCACTGTGAATATGGGAATCTTCTTACATGTGTTATCCATGGCCTCCTTCCTTCTAAAATCAACTTTGAAAATTATTCTATACAATTTTCTGCATTCGTGCATTTATCCTCAACTCCACACCCAGGAATAAACCTAAACTCTCTTCTGCCCGAGGTGAATGGTGTTCCCTCTGCCCCATCTAGTAGTAATCTATCTGGGTTTTTTTAGTAATTGGGCTGTTTCTGACACCCATGGTGACATCAGTTGTGAAAAAACACTATTTTTAAGTGTCAGGTTCTGCTGTTTAGCAGATAACTGTGGCCCTGATGCTGCCCCCCATCTTTCTACAGGTTTTACAGCTGGGGGAAAGAGGCTCAACTCGCCTCATGGCTGGTGCACCCCTTTCCATTCCCCTCTCTCCCTTGCCTTTTAAATGCACATGACAGGAAGTGAGGAGGGACCTGGATAGGTGTGGGGAAGAGGGGACTCAGAAAAAGGATGCTTCAGTTGCCCCTGTGTTGCCCTGGGACTCACCACATGCTGCTGGCAGGGAGCCAGGTAATGTGAAATAATGTTTTGTAGAGTACTGATATAATTCAAAATGCTGAAATCAGCATAGCATTGGCTATTGGAAACTGACACCAGCTAAAAATTACATTTCTGGTGACAGATGCGCTTTAAATTAAGACATTTAGCTCCATTAACTTGCAATATCAGACTAGACCCATGTACAAGATGAATGCTATGTATGGCAGAGTGTGGCAGTTTAAGTAATACATAGTCCCTATTCTCTAATCATAGAAAACTCATACAAATATAGAGACCTTACAAAGTGAAGGGAAATAACTTTGCCAGGAAGTTTGATTAATGGTGTGTGTGCTGGGAGGCCTATTTTCAGCCACCTAGTAGGGATTTATATCATTATGTCACTGTTTGTACTGTACTAGACTGTATAAAAATATAGTTCTTTTCTCTATCCACGGAGTGAGGCTATTTCAGTTCATGTTAATCAAAGAAACCCAGAAAAGTTTCAGGTCAACTACTCAAGTATGTAATTCTATTTTAAATCTTTAAATTAAACTATGTACAAATGGGGCAGGTGATGGAACTAACTAGCAGAAGTATTAAATGTGGCTCTAATATTTAGATTTACAATCCTGTGTTATCTTGGTGTCACATTCCCTATTTGCAGTGGGCAAGGGTTATCAGTTTGAGTATTTTTGCTCAGCTGTCACAGTTATCCCATTAGCCTCTTAGTTAACTTCCCTGGGGCTGGACCTCCCTGCCAGAGATTATTTTCCTGTGGCTAATTCACTTTTGAAATGTGGTCTAGATGTTCTTTTGATTTTGATTGTTCTCTGACTTGGACTTTTCATAATTTTTTTGTATTTTGATTTTGTACCTCATTTGACTTCCTTAATATTCCTAATCTTTACCTGTCTAATGACAGCAAGTTCACCGCTTCACCATGAAGGATCACTCTGGGTCTGTTACCACTTTCTATATATTGGGTTTGGCTTTACCAGGGTCTACCAAAGTTTATATGATGCAGGAAGGTCCTTAATCTGCAGAAAAATATAAAATTTTATCATAGATGGAGCATCAATGGCATGGTTATAAGTCTCCCCACACCCTTTATAAGAAAACTGTTTGTAAAGAGAACTCTTAGGCCAGTGCCACACGCACCCCTTTGCTGCGTTTGAAAAGGCAGCGGCCCGATCGCATCGGCGTTTCTATAGAAATGCCTGAGATCGGGAACAAGCCGCCGGTGTTTTGCATTAAATTAACGCAAAACACCGGCGGCTTGTTCCCGATCGCAGGCGTTTCCCCCGGTAGGCGTTCCCCCGCAGGTGTTTCCCCCTGTGGCACCAGCCTTACTCCTTGACCTCAGGGAAATTGCAGAGTAAGTCCCCCACCACTTGTCTAGTCTAACAGCTATAAACATCTCTGCATTGGGGTTCCCCTTTTGCTAGACTGGGTCTTACAGTAACATTACACTTGTTCTCTAGAAACACACTACAGCTGTAATAGAAGTGTTGATTACAGCACTTTCAGCACACCAACTGCCCTGAACATAGAGCAAATTCTCTGTATGATTATATTGAAATGAATCAGCGGCTCCTATTATTAAATGACACCCCCCCCCCCTACCCGTCTGCATTGTAGTCCTGTGAAATTAGTCAGCCGGGTGTCCTGAGCTGAGTCAGGCTGCACCATCCCCCCCTTCCTACTCCATCCTCTTATAAACATCCCTCTACATGCTCCCTGCACACAACGCCTGCTAAGCTGCGGCAGAGAAAGGGGTATGTATGCAGGAGACATGCAGGGATGTGTATATAAGAGGACAGAGGAGGGAGGGGGTGTTGCAGCCTGACTCCGGGCAAACACCCAGCTGACTCAATTCACAGGATTACACTGCAGAATGTTGGGGGTTAATTTCCATAATTCACAGGAGCAGCTGACTCATTATAATATTGTCATGTACAGAAAATAAGGTAGGACTTTTGCTTTGGGGGAAAGAGGGGGTAGTTGATATGCCTGACCGCTTCCCTTTAATTCTCCAGGATGTTTGGAAATAGCTTCCTGTCTTGTTCTTTCAAAAACTTTGTGCAACTCTACCTAGAAGAATGATGGCAAAGCATGGTCACAGCAAACACTCATTTCATCGAGATTTATCTTTCACTTGTTCACTTATGCATTATGTTAATTAAAAAAAAATAGACCTTTATATGTGAAACGGTTCTTATGTTGCATTTTTTTACATCTAGTATTAGATATATAAACCAAAATCTACCCAAATTTTTATTTTTCAAACGACTTCCTTATTGTTTTGATGAGTTACAATGCTTATGCCTAGAAGTGTAAGCTGTTATAGTCATTTATGAAATATATTATTCATATTACTTGCATCTCCTTCAGGGATGTAGAGGCGTTCTCGCTCACATATAAGGCTGTTTTAGTAGAAGTCCCTGGAGAGTTTGAAGCTCTCTAGCAGCTCTGTTTGTTTAGTGTGCACCCAGCTTGCGTATTATATCAATTACGGCATTTAATGGCTTCTCAGAATGTTGAGATTGGAGGCACTTCAGGATTAATATATACTATAACCATGGACGTCCTGTATACCTAATTCATGGGGGGAAGGGTATGACAAAACATATTATAAACAACTGTGTAACTTGTAGCACTAATTGGATGTAATGGCCATAAGAGCAAATTGTAATATGAATATAATTCCCATCCGATGCTCTATTGAGTAGTTAATCAGGTTGTCGTCCGGGTTTGCACATATTAATGATGAAGACATTGATTTCTGGTCGGTCATTATAAGAGTAATGATTTGTGTTGGAAATATTTAAATACATTTCAGGTCGGCTCAGAATGCCGGTGCAGCTCTTTTCAGGGTCAGTCATGATTTACATATCTATGCACATGCTGTCAGCTTTTTTCATTGTTGTCTATTATTTGCTTTTGACATTGGGACTTCTTCCATCTTCCATTAATTATATGTCAAGAATTTCTGCAGATCGTCCTTCCTATGCATTTACAGGTAATGAGATTCTTACTTCAAGCTTCAATACATATTTCTATTAGTTATATCTTATAAAAAGAGCTGATAGTTCAGTTGAATTGTATATTTTCTGGGTGATGGAAGTTCTCGAGAGTAGATATGAGCAACAGGAAATTTTTCTTTAACTGAGACATTCGTACCACATTTAAGACAATGGGGGCTAGACTCCTGGGATCCTATGCTAGTTATTGGTTTATGTCCAGTGCTACAACTCTGTAAATGGAAAACTGACTATAACACAAAAACAATTGAAAAACGAGTATTTACAAATTAGCTCATCTTCACTGAGCTGCTTTAACGTCTGTACCCAAACGACGCCATCCTCTGCCCATAAAGTACTTACTGTGAGTGTGCTGTAGTCTCAACAGTCCTTGCTTTTTTCACTCCCGGTTGTCTTAATTGATTTGCACCACACTCATCTATCTCCTGTTGACTTTTTTCTGGGCTGCAGACGGTTAAGCAAGTTGTGATGAACAGGTGCTCTTCCACTCAAATTCCTCACAGGAACTTATGATATGAGCTTGATATTTTCTAGACTTATGGACAAAAGTATAGCAGTATATTTGAATAAAAGAATAAAATACCAACAAATCAACAAATTACAAAGTGTCTTCACTTTGTGATAATTAAGTAGTTATCCTTAATTAATTGATTAACAGGTAGTGTGGCCATTTCTATGAAGGCTAAAGTTAAAGGAGTATTCCCACAAAGACAAGTTTCTTAAATGTACTCAGGATAACAAAATAACACATTCTCTAATTCACTGTTATTAACAAAAATACAGCATTTTATAGATATAAGTCCAACCTGTCTCTATCAGTCC
Source organism: Engystomops pustulosus (assembly GCF_040894005.1). Classification (NCBI taxonomy): domain Eukaryota; kingdom Metazoa; phylum Chordata; class Amphibia; order Anura; family Leptodactylidae; genus Engystomops; species Engystomops pustulosus. The sequence goes on along the minus strand of NC_092415.1, from coordinate 175,634,021 downwards.
TGCTGTATACAATTTCAGTTGCCCCTAGCCACGACCCTGTAACTTCTGACTTAGGGTCGGGGAAGCCATCTTGGATTTTTGTATGACGGCTGTGGAGTTGAGTTTCTCTCTCTGCTACCTGTACTCTAGCCCCGCCCCCTGCAGTCCAGGATGGAGCTCATAGACACTCACTCACTTCCTGCCAGCAAACAGAACTCTTGTGAGGAGAGAAAAGCTGAAAGCTACAAGCAAATAAGTTATCTGGGGAGGGGGAGGCAGGCACAGGAGATCTCATAGTGTGAGAGCACATATGAAGCAGAGCCTCTCATGGATCTCGTCATCTCATATCTGATCCATCTAATCTCTCTTTCTATGTGTCAGAATCTAAATGAAAGTGTTTATAGACTTTGTACCCTGATAATGTAACCACATTTCAGCTCACAGAACTAGATGGATAATAATGTGTCTGCTTAGAGCAGTGATGGCGAACCTATGGCACGGGTGCCAGAGGTGGCACTCAGAGCCCTTTCTGTGGGCACTCAGGCCATCCCCCCCAATTTCACCAAACAGGACAAAATCCACCAAATCTTCCTGCAGTCCCAAGCAACTTAAGGGATGCTGCTCTGAGCGCTATTTTAAAGCGCTATTGGCTGTTTGAAACTGCGGGAAAAGTGAGAAGGTGTTGACAGAACTGCATTGTCTTTGGAGGTCCTTCTGCTGGACCCACCATTCTTCCTGGAGAAAAGCTACAATGACGGTCTGAACTTATTTGCCCACCTTCTTTCAACTCTATTGGTGGCCTTAGGAGAGCCAATACAATTGAATGATGTGGAAGAACAGGTAGCAATAAGCTACTGCTAGAAATGCCATGTTGGCACTTCATGGAAAATAAGTGGATTTTGGTTGTAGTTTGGGCACTCGGTCTCTGAAAGGTTCGCCATCACTGGCTTAGAGAGTCCCTGCCCACAGTATGTAAAGGGTTTAAATGATCTTAACGGTGGGGATTGAGATTTCAGAATTTTCTTTCGTGAAAAAACCCCTTTAACACAAGAGATAAGACATTGATAATGACCTAATGATAATTGATAATGAAGCTGCTGGGAAGGATTTTTAGGTAATTTCTAAACAATTTGCTGTTCACCATATTACAGTACAAAATATAAACAAGTTGTACAACTATACAACTCTCAGAGAGATTTATAGACTTAGGGCTTATTTACTAAGGGTCCCGCTACCACATTTTCGTCGGGTTTCCCAACTTTTCGGGGATCGTGTCCCGCGCGATCAGATTCTATCACAATCACGACGGCTTTCACGCAACACAAATAGGGGGGCGTGGCCATCGGACAATTTGGTGGATTCGGACTAAGCATGGAATTTAAATTTGTGTCGCAAGCCAAGCACTCACATACACTGGGATAAAAAAGGTGAGCTCCGGTGGACCTGAGCAGGGAGCGACACATGCAGGATATCGGATGCAGGGTCTATGTGGATCGCGGCACAGTGCAGGATCGTTGGAGAATGCATCTCGGGGATTGCAACTCGGACAGGTAAGTAAATGTGCCCCAGTGTGTTCTGCTGTGTGGTAGCCTCTGTCTATGTGCTTCTGGAAGGTACGGCTGTCCACACATCCTCTCATGTCTTATTATAAACATAACATCCCTCCCAGCGCTCTCCGGTGACAATCGGCTTTCGCTCAGCAGACTTTCATTTCCTGGTTGGACCGCATTGAATGGCAGTATATTCAAATCACTCTCCATGGATGACTATAGGAAAGATTTTTGGGCTTCCAATAGACCTTGATAGGGAGATGGAGAAAAGCACAAATGCATGGAAATCTCTTAATTCTGTGTGGCCACAAGATTGGAATCTGGGAACCTCCATTCTTGCTCTGCAATGAATACCTCTTTATGGATGGATATCAGCTGTGACAGTGTTCAGTTGTTTTTCATCCATAACATATTCCTTATAATACATACATGGATAACTACTAACTAGACAACCTATACTTTACTTGTAGCCATTTTTCAGAGCTCTGAAACGGCTTTGTATAATATTTAAAGAATTCTCCAATAAATAAAGCTGTTAACAGACAGATAGCGAAAACTGGGGTCTGTTGGACCCCCATTGCATCCCGTGATCTTTATTCATCTTCATGGCACTGGCAGAGATAGCTGATTGCAGTACTTGGCTTTATCCATAAGCTTCATAGAGATGAATAGATCAGCTAGTGGATGGGCGAGCGGCTACTCTGTTCATCTTAGGGGTACAAAGGGGTTACAATGACCCTCCATTCTCGTAATCCTTCAGGGGCCCGTCACTGAAACCCCCACCTATCACCAAGTTATCCTGTGGATAGGGGCTAACTTGTTGTCAATGGAAAATCCCTTTAAGGAGAAGAGTAATTAAAGAGTGTATTTTTAGAAGTTTTTTTCAGGTAGATGTAGTAGCAATATAGGTCGCAAGGAGAAGTGCCCAGAATACTGGGGTTAAAGTGACAAGAGATAACTTTGTTCTTTATTTTACGCCTGTCTGAGCTCCATGAATAGACAATGAAAAGGGTTTGTGAACTTGTAAAGCACAATCGTTTATATCCAGTTATTTCTCGGCCTGTGTGATTAAATTGTTCCGAAGTATCCGGCAAATTCAGAGAAGATAATATAAGCCTATATTGCAGAACCTAGCTGCGGATGAAGGATGTGTCACTTTACATACATTAGGTCTTCATAGCCCATAATGAATTGGAGGAGTACACATTTGTGAAATCGTTCTTGCTTCCGATATTGTGATTAATAAAGATGAACATAAACTTCACATCGCCACGTCTAGCACAGCTCATCTGAATAATGCTTTGTCCAGCAGAAAGTAAACAGCGCATTATCTGCTCCTTAACTTGCAATTACTGTGCCCCAGAATTGTATCATGTATCCAGTATACTTATTAGATAATAATAATGGTGTCAGGTGCCGCAGCAATTATCATTTTGCATTATTTGCAGAGAATACAATAATTATTTCCATATCTGTTTACAGTAAATTGTTTTCTGTTTCATTGCCCAACAAGGGATTATTTTGATATGCCTGAAAGTCAAGTCAAGTGCGGGAAATCCATCACGATTGCTCTGCGGAGACGTGTTTTATGATATTAGTAAGGGGCACTTATAGATGCATCCACATGGGTGTTTAGAGGAAATCTACCACTCGGATAGTCGTTATTTGAACTATGAACACTTACATGTGTACCTTTTCTTCAGTGTTCTGTAACTTCTTTTCAGTATTCTTGAAACACCTGTAAAAAGATAAAAAAAAAAGATTATATATAGAATTTTCTAATCAGGGCCGGGCTCTTCTGTGGACGTTACACAGGGAGCCCGGTGCTTCTTCGTTTCCTAATTATGCACGCCTACAGCGTGCTTAGTCCCTTTTGAATGCTGAAGAGGGAGTATCACTTCAGATGTATTTTTTGTGACATATTAACGATAAGAATCTATTCTTTAGGGCGGCACGGTGGCTGAGTGGGTAGCACTTCTACCTTGCAGCACTGGGATCCTGGGTCCGTATCCCACCCAGGTCAACATCTGCAAAGAGTTTGTATGTTCTCTTCGTGTTTGCGTGGGTTTCCTCCGGGTACTCCAGTTTCCTTTCACACTCCAAAACATACTGGTAGGCTGATTAGATTGTGAGCCCAATTAGGACAGGGACTGATTTGACATGCTTTGTGCAGTGCTGCGTAATCTGTGTGTGGTATATAAAGAATTATGATTATGATGATTATTATTATTATTTTTATTATTACTATTTCGAATCACATCAGGCTTCTGGTGGTGAGAGCAACAGAACCGGAAATACAGGCAGTAAAAGGGGTTTTCCACTTTCAGCAAATAATCGATATTGTTTGTCTAACGAAGAGAGAGTAATAAGAGACATGTTATAATAACGGCTCATGCGCCTTTGTCTCCATCACAGGACCATGGACAGATTTTTATTCACTGGAAGTAAACATTAAAGCTTTCTATATCAGGACAGAAAGCAGAGCTCTAAAAAACTTTGAAGGATTTTATTGTATTGGAAAATTGTAAAATATTTCCTTATCAATAATTTGCTGAAAGTGGACAACCCCTTTAAAGGCATACAGGCGGTCCCCTACTTAAGAACACTCGACTTACATACGACCCCTAGTTACAAACGGACCACCGGATATTGGTAATTTATTGTACTTTAGTCCTGGGCTACAATAAACAGCTGTAACAGTTATCAAATGTGTCTGTAATGAATCTTTAGTGTTAATCCTGCTTCTTATGACAACCCAACATTTTTAAAATTCAATTGTCACAGAGACCAAAAAAGTTCTGGCTGGGATTACAATGATAAAATATACAGTTCCGACTTACATACAAATTCAACTTAAGAACAAACCTACAAACCCTATCATGTATGTAACCCGGGGACTGCCTGTATTTGGAAATGTGAGCTGCAGATATAGATCCAGTTCCCGCCTATTTATATAACTACCTTTATCTCTAGTTTTGTAGGTCACAGAACACAAACCTGATGCGATCTAAAAGTTGAGATTCTCATCTTTGAAGGATATCTACCACAAATAAACACATGTTACTTGTAAGATGTATGCCATCTTAATTAAACATGAAAACCCCATATTTTGATGAAAATAATATTTTTAAATTATGCAAACTAGTCTCTGGTGCTACATTAGCCGCTTGTTCCATATGGCTGCAATTATTTAAGACTCTTTGAGGCATTTATTCCCTCCTTCTCCTGCCCCTTATGCTGCAGCCAGTGATGTAGGTTGGCTCTCGGGAATCCTGTGCATGCGCTATATTAAAGAAAATCTACCATCAAAATCAAGCATGGATAAACTAGGGACACTTACTCATAGATCCAGGCGTCGTGACTGTGGTAATCTTCTCATATTTGTTATCCATGGCCTCCTCCCTTCTAAAATCAATTTTTTAAATTGTGCTAATAAGCCTGAGAGGCTCTGGTGGGTGTTTCAAGAGCCCATCAGTTCTGCAGCGTCATAGGCTGTTACAATGAGCAAAACATGCCTCCCCTGCTCTATCCCTCTCCCTCTGTGTAATCTAGTAGCAGCAGGAAGTGTAGGTGGAAGGTAGACCTGTTCTTGTAACAGCAAGTTAAAAGACATCACTTAGAGACTCTGGAAACATCCACCAGAGCCTCTCAGGCTCATTAGCATAATTTTAAATGTTTATTTTAGAAGAAAGGAGACCATGGATAACAAATATAAAAAGATTACCAGTCACAGTGCCTGGATCTATGAGTAAGTGTCCCTGGTTTATCATGATGGATTTTGATGGTAAATTTCCTTTAACCCTAAAATGTGTTAAAACCCAAACGAAAGTAGCAGAAATTGTTATTTACTGGACTGAGAGCATTGAAGGTTATTGGAAGCTGAAGATAGCTTAGTCATGAAATCACACAATTGTTAATGGTAATTTATGTTACTTCCATTACTACTTGTCACCTATACTTTGATAAACTACGGTAAAATAATGTCAGACTGTATCCAAGCATAATCTATGATAAATAGCTAAACATTATGGCTAATGGAGTCATTACTAATCATTAACCAGCTCCTATGTGTTCCTGCCTTTAAGCAACATCATCTTGTGGATTTTATTCTGTAAAACTTTAGTTTTAGCAGTGGAAATGAAATGTTATTAACTTATAAAAAATCATGTAAAAGTATTCGGAAAAAAATTTAATTAGTGTAATTACCAAGATGGTATTCTATTGGCCTAGCTAAAATGTACTTGTGTTTGTATTTTTCCCTGTTATCATGGGTGGATGGTAACTTTACTTTACTTTTGGACTTTATGTGTGGGGGGCTGAGTATGATCAGCATCCTCACTATGCCAATACATGGAGCACCATGCCAAGCAGAAGGCTATAGACTACAGCCCTGCCAAACATATGGCAGTGCCACAGTGCACGGGGTGAGAGGAGTCACCTTTTGGCAATCTTGGAGGTGATTGCATAAATGCTATTCCCCCCAGCATAAACTTATTTGGGTGGCAATTAATAAAAATATTGAAAGTGCACCAAAAAAAAAAGTTTCAACTGTGTCCACGCTTTCCAGAGCAGCACAGATAATTATACACCGTGCGCCAAAATTTAATTATCTGGACCCACCTGCACAAAAGTGCAACCAGATCACAGTCCCTCTTCACCACAACACCTTCCCTGGTGTGCATGAGCCCTTACAGTGTGTCCCAAAGTCAAAGCAGTAGGATAGCACAGTTTGGTTCATTAGAAAAGTGAAGATCATAATGGGGACCATGATAGGGGCATAATTGGGCCAAATTGTTAATAGACTTGTCATGCATTAGTTTTATAACATTAAATTAGTTACCATAGATCCCAAATGACATGTTAGATCAAGATTGACCATGGTTTAAGATATCATTGCAAATAAGCTAAACACACGTAAGAGACACGGACGCCTTAGCAGAACTGCAGAGGTATCAAACTTCACTTTTTTAACAAATAAACCTAAATAAATAAAATTATTCAATTATTTTCATTATTGCTCCTGTGGAAAGCAAGAGAAAACTTTAGCTCAAGGTCTATAATGAGGAAAATTTATGTATAATTAAAAACACAAACAATTAATGAAGCAAAAAAAAAAAAAAAAACGAGTCAGTAAGTGTATCCGTCATTATAAACACAAAACTCTCCGCTTGTGACTGCAGTTCTCACTGAGATTTCAAAGAAATTGTGTGGTGCCAAATCCAATTATATGGAATAACATCTCTGACAGGCGTCAGGAGGAAGCAATAGTTAGGAAGGAAAAGCAGCAGTTACTTCCCTTTTGTTGTAAAAAGACAAAAGTAGCTAAGAGTTTGTGCTTTTTCTTTTATTTGTAGAGAAATATTATCCAAAATAATATTTTAGAGGCACCATCCAAGAAGAAAGAGAAACTTTCAGTCTTGTAACTGCAAGCTCGGCTCCAATTAAAGTGAATGAAAGTGGAGTCTGCAGATATGATGGGGCTCATTTACTAAGGGTCCGCAGACAGAATTTTCGTCGGGGTTCCCAGCTATTTCCGATTTGCGATTCACATTTAACAGGGTTTTTTTGGTGCACGAGATCAGATTTTGGCGCAATCACACCAACTTTCATGCACCGCAAATCGGGGGCGTGGCCGTCAGACAACCTGACAGATTGGGACTACGCGCAGGATTTAAAATTCAAATTGTGTCGCAAGACACGCACTTACAAGCACCGGGAAGAAGAAGGTGAACTCCGCCGGACTTCAGCAGGGAAGCGACAGATGCAGGAAATCGGGCGCACGAGCTACGTGAATCGCGCCAGACTTCATCTTTGTTGGATCATCCGGATTGCCCTGGTGTAAATTTGCCCCGGTGTGTCCAGTGCACAGAGCATAAAATTGCTTCTGGTTCTGTGCAGAGTTCTGTATCGTGTCCACCAGGGCCAAGTCAACCTTTCATAATCATATCCAGATCCATTAGCCATCCATATAAATCTAAGGCCAGACACTCCTAGCTCACCTAAAAATGATGACCAAGACTGGCAGGATACCTGGATCTCTTATCTGGGAGTAAAAAAAACATACCCATCCAGTCTGCTATTCCAATATAACTACATTCCTTGCAAACCACAATTGATAAAGAACTGTAAGCGTACTCCAAGTCTATACTTTCTTGGTGTGGAAAAATAGCAGCATATAAAATGATGATTCTGCCCCATTACCTGTTTAAATTTAGGGCTTTCAAAGTCTCAATATTTCAATTCCAAAGTCCGTTTTCCAGAAAGTTAATTTTTCTAAATTTGTATGTGCAGGCAAAAAATACAGAATAGCCCAGAAACTGATGGCTAGGGAAAAATTACAAGGAGGACTAGGTCGTCCTGACCTGGAAAAGTAGTACTATGCCGTTATTCTTGACTAGGTGGGTTATTGGTGGAAAGATGCTTCTAAAAATTGGAGTAAACAGGAAACAAATTTAAACAATAACTCCCCATTAATATTTAGACTATACAATGGACTATGAGCCTCTTGACTCTCGACTCTAGAACACTTACTAGAAAAGCTGAAGATCTAGGGAGGAGATACTACAAAAACGTAAATCGGCCCATAGCACTTTTCCCCCTCAGCAGAATCCCTCTGGAGTACCTGAACTCTAGAACAACAAACCTAGATCTTACGCGATGGAGAAATAAAGGGATTCAATTCCTTCAGGACATATGGGGACACAAAAATATCATGCCCTTCCAAGAGATCGCATCAAGGTACAGTCTTCCCAGTGGTTTCCAGCTACTACAAGAAGGCGATAAGCAGGGAAAAATACCATCTATGATAAAGTGGAAGAGAGACTTACAGGCTTCAATCTTATTAGCAGAATGCAAGAAGGTAATATCTACCATTTACTCCTGATTTAGGTGCGTTTCGTCCAAACTAAGTGTCCTATATCCAAACTCTTCTCTCCTCTGCTGGAGGGGATGTGGCTGTAGAGGAACTCTCCTCTATGTGCTATGAGAATGCCCCTATATCACACCTTTATGGAACTCAGTGACAAACATACTGTCAATTGTATACAAGAAAACTATTATCCTATCACCACAACAAGCCCTACTAATGATCAACCTAACATTTCACACTCCCAGCTCACCTGCTTGCGTCCACTGAACTCATAATTACAAGACATTGGAAAGATCCCATATGTCCACAAGTGGATGAAGTAATTAGGCAAGTAAATACTACGTGTGCTTATGAAAAAGCCATAGCCATTCAAAGTAACTGAGTGCCCTTCGATGAGGCCCAGTGGAGACCTTGGACCACGTTTAACTATTTTACAGAGCGATCAACTTCCCACCCATCAGGAAGCGTAAAAACGAAAACTACTAAGTTTGAGTTCTGGGCTAGTTTAATGTATCTTGTTCTTACCTTATGGTTTTGGTTATAGTCAATGCAATCAGACCGGACCTCACAAGGTCACCTCCGACCTGAAGTAGTCTGATCACCTTTAGTTAATTACTTAATTGAAATCCTTGGATATTACTAATCCACATATATTCCGCTCCATAATAGCAGGATTGTGTTTGTTTCCCTGCCATGGGTAATTTGTATTGGAGAATGACATGTACAATGCAATTCAGTAAAAGCTGCATGTTGTATAATTACAATAAGCCAGACACTTTTAAGAACCCCTGAAGTCTTGGACCCCCACAGATCACCCTATATTAGTATACAGTACCATATTCCAATTATAATGCTGGAATATACTCAGGGGGCATTGGCACCAATCAGGAGTCAGAACCTGGTCGTAGCTGCGTCCTTGGCACAACTACCTTGATTCCATATTGTCCACACAAGGGCAATTTACATTAAAGTTTATTCATTAGCATAATTTAAAAGGTTGATTTTAGAAGTAAGAAGGCCATGGATAACAAATATAAGAAGAATACCACTGTCATGGTACCTGGATCTATGAGTAAGTTCCCCAGGTTTATCATGATGTGTTCTTATAGAATTTTTCTTAGATATACTTTAAAGCCCATGCATGCTGGGAAAGGAATATGCAATACATTTTCTATGGCGAAAAAAGGAAAACTATGCCACCAGTACTACCTTTAATAAGGCAGTTCATCATCAAAATCTGACTTTCAAGAAGCCTGATAACATGATGTATAATAATAACCCAACAAATTCCAAAAGGAATTGACATCCAACTGTGCACAGTATAGGGAAACATAACTAAACTTATTTACATATACATTGTAAAGTGAGGAATACAGTAGCCACAGCAGATGTAGAAATATAGGGTTTCACTATAAGAAAAGCTTTTATCTCCTTCATTAGTATCCTAGGTAATTGACCACAAGTCTCTAGATGCACAGATGTCATTATACCCTTCAAAATCAACTAAAAACACACATACAGACTATTGTTATTCAGAGAAGCAATTAATGTACTGTATGTTCCGAAAAAAGAACTCCCAAGAGCACGGAATGCAATATGTTGGCTTTACTCAGGAGGAAAATCACACTGGAATAAAGCATTAGTTTTATATGTGGAACTGTAATTGAAAGTGAATAGATCCATCGCAGCCAAGTGTAGAACTGTGTATGAAAGCGGTGCAAGCCAAGCGGAGAGCAGACACAGAACCACAACAGCAATTTCATTTCCATGGTTTCAGCAGTACAAATAGCATTTGTTTCATTCTTAAAAATCCCCAAAATCTATAAAGCATCGTTGGAAAGAGCAAAAAATGGGAAATGTGGTCTCTAAGGCGTGAAACACAAATGATATGAAATTAGGGCAGGAGACCACTATGAAATTGAATACTATCACGTAGGAAATCACAGCCATATGTATTACGTCCATTTTTTTATCTAGAAGGAATGTGTACACCGTATCGAAATCTAAGATCAAAACATTAAGTTTCAATTTAGTAATGTGTTAGAAGACAGAAGGGGAGTTACAAACAGCGTAGAGACAAATGGCTAAAAAGGTGTTGCACTTCTTGAAACCTTAAAGGGGGTTGTCCGTGAAAGAACGTTCTAAAATTTTGATCTCCTAGCGATGCATGTGCTCTACCTTTGCAAGCTATTTTAGCCCCAGAAAAAGGTGCACAGTCCTAAGAAAGTGCATTGTGTGACCCTTAGTAAATGAGCCCCATATTGTATAAATATGTCATAAGAATTCAGTATATGCAGTTCCAGTCCAGCAGTATTCATATCTCCTGCTGTCACCTTCTTATCACAGATGGGGCAGAAGGCCACAGATAAGGCCCAGTAGGATGATGGCAGAAGATTCCAGGTCCAACTCTACTACTGCCCCTTCCCCATCCCATGAATTTCTTCTATGATCTGACAATGGCTTAGCCTGTAGTGAACAGTCTGCTGTAGAACAGGTGCAACAAAATATCTATATGCTGCTGTACATGTTCTCCTCTGTTCTGTGCAGTGTGTTAGGTTTGTGTAGCCGGACCCCCTGACACTCTGGGCCCTGTAGCAGCTTCCATGGCTGCTATCCCTGTAGTCTAATAAGGGCAGAATGTAACAAAATCAGACATATAACACACATCCTCAGATATACTTTACAGATGATTTTTTTATATGTAAATGGGGGAGAATAAACATAAGAGGCAATTCTAGAAAGGACAATTCCTTCCATACTTGAGGGGACTTGTTGTTTAGTGAAGTAAAAAGCTGGTGACAGGTTCCTTTTAATCACATCACATTCTATAGTATTTAATAAGCGCTTTTAAAACAAATCATACAGTTGTAAAGCGAGGAAGCTTTTCCTTGAGCAATTATATGGGCTTGGACTGGCCCACAGGTGAACAGGTGGATTCACCGGTGGGCCCCTGAGTTAGGTGGCCCCCAGGCCCTGCATAAGTAGTGCTGGACAAGATACCCTATATGTAATATATATATATATATATATATATATATATATATATATATATATATAATAGAGCAGTGGTGACAAACCTATGGCACGGGTGCCAGAGGTGGTACTCGGAGCCCTTTCTGTGGGCACCCAGCTAAGAATTTACCAGATATGACTCAAGGATTCCTCCTGCAGTCCAAGACAGCCATGGACATGCTATGATCAGCGCTTTTTTAAAGTTACACCTACTTGGCTGCTAGGACTACAGGAGGAGTGAGAAAGTGTGGACAGAGATGGATAATCATTGGAGCCCTTTATTTGGGTCCCCTGATTCTTCCTCTTCAGGGGACCCTGGAGGGAAGCTACAATCCAAATGTCTCCTGCGTTCTATTGTATTGGTGTCCTCAGGATGCCAATATGATTGAAACTTGTGGTACAGCAGAGATCAATAGGTTACTGCTCAAACTGTCATGTTGGCACTTTGCAACATAAAAGTGGGTTTTGGTTGTAGTTTGGGCACTCTGTATCTAAAAGGTTCGCCATCACTGTAATAGAGCATCTCAACTATCCTATGCATTTATATTATTATATTAATAGATTATGTAACAAACTTATAGCTGTGGTGGGCCGCAAGATCAGATTTTACTGGTGGGTCCAAGGTATCCCAGTCCGACACTGCAATTATATCATCCATATGCTGCCACCATGCATGCACTACTACACCCTGCAACAAGAATGCAGTTTAATGCATTACAGCAAGTTTTAAGCCCCCAAACATTATAGCATCTATTGATAAACCATTGCTCAAGATAAAGCTACCCACAAAATACATTTGTGTTTATTTGATAAAATAATCTTTAATTTGTTATCACTTACTAAGCTAAACACTTTATAATACAAACAATGCACCTATAGTGACCAAGCTCAGATAATAGAAAGAGGAACAGTTTGTGAAAAGTGTAGAATTTCAAGGTACGGCATGGTCATACAGATCTGATATAAAGAAAGGCTTGAATGTACATTAAAACAAATGGTTAAAACACAAGGAGAAAACTAATCACTGAAGAACACAGCACAATGGGAAAATGCCGCTGCTGTCATAGCAACAAAGTGTTTTCTTATATTTTCGTTAAGTTGTATAAAAAGGTCATTCTGTTTGTAGACTAATCAAATCCCTTAATGGGTATGTAATGTGTATGTTGAATGATAAGTTTAAACAGACGATCCCCGACTTAAAGGACATCTACCACCAGAATGAAGGATTGTAAATCAGCCACACTGCAATACTGGTGTGTGCCCCCTGTGGAAGGATCAGCTCTTCTTTAGCTTCTAATGCCCTGGTTTTTTTTACCAAAAAAAGGCTTTTAAAATTATGCAAATGTGCCTGAGGGGCTCCAGGTTGCATTGGTGTTAATTATTTGCTCTTTTTCCTAATCTAATGGAGTATAGATTGACACCAGCTTTACTGCACAATTTCCAATAGGAGTAAATGGTAAAATTTAAGTTCTACTGAGAAACTGGAGCTAAACTCCTACTTTTTGGCTTAAATAAAGTCTACTGGATATACACAACTTTTGCTTTTCTTGAAGGAAACCCTTCATCAAGAACAGGCACAATAAACCTTACTCAACAACCCCGACCCAACCCCCCCCCCCCCCCCCTCCGACCACCGTGACTTTGATAAAAAGTTAGGCACTGGCGTCCTGGCTTAAATTTGTATCATCCCACTTGGTAAAATCTTTTCCTAAACGTTTCTTACTGTTGTCTAAGTTGGCCCAGTCCAGCGCATATTGACCTCAGCCAATGCATATTCCCACTCACTGCTAAATATGCCATGCAGTGAGAGGGACAGCATTCTGGTAAGGGCAGGAAGAGGACTTCCTATCAGCTCAGGCTAAGATTTGAAGTGACACTGAGATGTGAAAAGAAGGACGTTCACTGACAGCCAGGGAGAAAACTTGACTTTTCTCTTCAGAGGTTGACTCAGAATTTGGCATATACACTCACAGGCCACTTTATTAGGTACACCATTCTAGTAACGGGTTGGACCCCCTTTTGCCTTCAGAACTGCCTCAATTCTACGTGGCATAGATTCAACAAGGTGCTGGAAGCATTCCTCAGAGATTTTGGTCCATATTGACATGATGGCATCACACAGTTGCCGCAGATTTGTCGGCTGCACATCCATGATGCGAATCTCCCGTTCCACCACATCCCAAAGATGCTCTATTGGATTGAGATCTGGTGACTGTGGAGGCCATTTGAGTACAGTGAACTCATTGTCATGTTCAAGAAACCAGTCTGAGATGATTTCAGCTTTATGACATGGCGCATTATCCTGCTGAAAGTAGCCATCAGATGTTGGGTACATTGTGGTCATAAAGGGATGGACATGGTAGGCTGTGGCGTTGCAACAATGTTCAATTGGTACCAAGGGGCCCAAAGAGTGCCAAGAAAATATTCCCCACACCATGACACCACCACCAGCCTGAACCGTTGATACAAGGCAGGATGGATCCATGCTTTCATGTTGTTGACGTCAAATTCTGACCCTACCATCCGAATGTCGCAGCATAAATCGAGACTCATCAGACCAGGCAACGTTTTTCCAATCTTCTACTGTCCAATTTCGATGAGCTTGTGCAAATTGTAGCCTCAGTTTCCTGTTCTTAGCTGAAAGGAGTGGCATCCGGTGTGGTCTTCTGCTGCTGTAGCCCATCTGCCTCAAAGTTCGACGTACTGTGCATTCAGAGATGCTCTTCTGCCTACCTTGGTTGTAATGGGTGGCGATTTGAGTCACTGTTGCCTTTCTATCAGCTCGAACCAGTCTGCCCATTCTCCACTGACCACTGGCATCAACAAGGCATTTCCGCCCACAGAACTGCCGCTCACTGGATGTTTTTTCTTTTTCGGACCATTCTCTGTAAACCCTAGAGATGGTTTTGCGTGAAAATCCCAGTAGATCAGCAGTTTCTGAAATACTCAGACCAGCCCGTCTGGCATCAACAACCATGCCACGTTCAAAGGCACTCAAATCACCTTTCTTCCCCATACTGATGCTCGGTTTGAACTGCAGGAGATTGTCTTGACCATGTCTACATGCCTAAATGCACTGAGTTGCTGCTATGTGATTGTCTGATTAGAAATTAAGTGTTAACGAGCAGTTGGACAGGTGTACCTAATAAAGTGGCCGGTGAGTGTATATGTTGTGGGTAGCAAAATGGCTCAATGGTTAGCACTACAGCCCAGCAGCGCAGGGGTCCTGGGTTCAAATCCCATCCTGGTCAACATCTACAAAGAGTTTGTCTGTTCTCTCTCTGTTTGTGTGGGTTTCCTCCGGTTTCCTCCGACACTCTAAAAACATACTGGTAGGTTGATTAGATTGTGAGCCCCATGGGGACAGGGACTGATTTGGCAAACTCTGTGCAGCACTGTATAAATAAAGGAATTATTATTTATAATTATTATTAACTTCTAAATATGGGAATCTAAAATTACAGATGAATGCGAACAATATTTTGGAATTGAACATATATTGTTCACTTTGTGCAGTTACCAAAAAATATAAAGTTGAACATTTAGATCAACATAAACCTTGTAGAAAAAAAAAGATCTGAAACCCAGTGTATAGTCAACCTATCCCTTACCTGAAATGGTTGTTTCCATGTATATGTATTCAACTGAGCAGTAATGGGTTTCAGGTACAAAATCATTGAAAATGCCATAAAAGCTTTTGATCTTCTATGAGCATGAAGAAAAGGAGACTATTTTATAGAAGGCATTTGGTTCTCATCCTGCAAGTCTGATTGTAGGGCACTTTTCTTGTGCTTTTTTGATACTATGAAAATTGCAGACATACAAAGACAGATGGATAATACCCATGTTTACTAAGGATGTAAACTACATCCTAATCGCACCTATTGATATGCCAAGTACATGTTACTGAGATCTGCAAAATGAGCAATGACAGAATCAGATGAGTTCAGTAGACAATAAACTAGGCAGGATCTAAAACACAAGAAAAAACAGTTGATAAAGACTAATTCCAATATATAAATTAGCCAAAATCCAATGCCCATCGAAAGAAAAAAAATATTCCACTCCTGTCATACCAGAAACCAACCAGACTTCCTCCAAGCTGTCAGACTGGGTAAGCGGTGGCGAACTCACTCTGTGATGCTACTGCAGACTAAAGCCCTGCCTAAAGCATATATACCACCCTGAAAAGGAAGGACTACTATCATGAACCTGCTAACAGCCCCTGAAAAACCCAGCAGGTGGATAGGGAGAAATTACTTCATCCAGCAGCCGCTGGGTGGTGGAGTGGAGTGGTAAGATAAAGCGAAAAACAGTCCAGCATACATATCAGGAGACACGGACAACAGATACAGATTGTAGGGATCTTCCCGGGGGATGGTGTGTTAGGACACAGTTCACAGCAGACGTAGATGTATAAAAGATCAACTTGGCGTTTATTTTTAGCATAAACAGTCCAGCAAACATAAATACAGCAACACCGTGCTTTTAAAAGTTCAAACAAAAGACCTACCCGTCTGGGCGCTTACTAACAGGTTGTCTCACCTATCTAACACTCGTAAACACAGCGGCCGCATAGACAGGAAGATGCAGGGCTCCTCCAAACCCACATAGGCTGTTTCCTGGCTGAGAGCCCAGACCTGCAAGCTTTGGAAAGCTTTTACCTTCACAGGCTGATTAGGAGCAGAGCTCACCTGATCCAAAACCCGAACTGGATCGAGGGGAGGGAGTGGCAAGTCCCACTACCAAACCTACCTGCCACTCCATGTAAATCCAGGCCCGGCAAGATTAAACAACAACTCAGCAGCATAATACTGCTGAGCAACAGATCAATCCTGGACTTACCATCTCACACTACGTAGCAACCTAGGTGAGATGTACACCCCCTCGAGCACTTCTCCAGTGAGATGTCTACATATCCCCCCCCTCTTTTTCAGACCGGAGGGCTGAGCATTTTGTCCCCACAGACAATGTACCCTTGACAGTGCATCAGCATTCGCCTGTAATTTCCCTGGTCTGTGTTCCACAGTGAAATTGAAATTTTGTAGGGACAGAAACCATCTAGTCACCCTTGCATTTTTCTCCTTGTTTAGTTTCATCCATGTTAGGGGGGCATGGTCTGTCACTAACTTGAATTTCCTGCCTAGCAAGTAATACTTCAGGGATTCTAGGGCCCACTTCACTGCCAGACATTCACGCTCCACAATAGCATAATTCTTCTCGGCCGGGGTTAACTTCCTACTCAAGTACATCACCGGATGCTCCTCACCATTCACCACCTGTGAGAGAACTGCACCTAACCCTGTGTTAGAGGCATCTGTCTGGACCAGAAATTCTCGCCTGAAATCGGGGGTAACTAGCACAGGTTGTTGGCACAGAGAAGACTTAAGGCTTTGGAAAGCCTTCTCGGCCTCTGGAGTCCACGTCACCATTGCTGACTTTCCGCCCTTTGTCAAGTCAGTTAGCGGGGCTGCAATTGAGGCAAAGTTCGGCACAAACCTACGGTAATAGCCCGTAATACCCAGGAAAGCTCTGACCTGTTTCTTTGACAGGGGTCTAGGCCAATTCTGTATTGCCTCAATTTTATTTAACTGTGGCTTAATCAAACCCCTCCCAATAATGTAACCCAGGTACTTGGCCTCTTCTAGGGCTAGTGCACACTTCTCGGCATTTATGGTCAACCCTGCATCACTTATGGCATTCAACACAACCTGTACCTTACAGAGGTGACTTTCCCAATCGGGACTAAAAATGACCACATCATCGAGGTAGGCAGCTGAATAATCACGATGTGGTCGCAGAATCAAGTCCATCAACCTCTGAAAAGTCGCAGGTGCTCCATGTAACCCGAATGGCATCACTACATACTGGAACAACCCCTCAGGGGTGGAGAATGCAGTTTTCTCTTTAGCCTCATCAGTAAGAGGAATCTGCCAGTAGCCCTTTGTGAGATCGAGGGTGGTTATGTACCTGGCATTACCCATCTTTTCAATCAGCTCATCTACCCTGGGCATAGGATAAGCATCGAACTTGGAGATCTCATTCAACCTTCTGAAATCGTTACAGAACCTCCAAGTTCCATTGGGCTTTGGGATTAGCACAATCGGACTGGACCATTCACTCTGTGAAACTTCAATCACTCCTAGGTCAAGCATACGTTTCACCTCAGCAGACACTGCCTCTCTGCGTGCTTCTGGTATCCTATAGGGCTTGAGGTTTACTCTGCTTCTAGGCCCAGTTTCAATGTGATGACGGATGAGGTGTGTACGCCCTGGAAGGTCAGAAAACTTGTCTTTGTTTTTCTGCAAAAACTCCTTAGCCTCCTGTTTCTGTGACCCTGATAGGGTATCACCAACCTTGACCGAAGGGATTGGTTGTGACAAATTATTACCAGGATTTGTTGCCACCAAGGATTCCCTGTCTTTCCAGGATTTGATCAAGTTTATGTGATAAACTTGGAAAGGCTTCCTTCTACCTGGTTGGTGCACCTTATAGTTTACCTCACTGACCTTTTCAACAATTTCATAGGGACCTTGCCACTTCGCTAGGAATTTACTCTCTATAGTGGGAACTAGTATGAGAACCCTGTCACCTGGGTTAAATGTCCTGATTCTCGCAGAACGGTTGTAAATTCTACTTTGGCTCTCTTGCGCCCTCTGGAGGTGTTCCCTTACTAGGGGCATTACAGTGGCTATACGGTCCTGCATTTGTGCTACATGCTCGATAACACTTTTGTATGGGGTGGACTCACTCTCCCATGTCTCCTTTGCAATATCTAATAGACCCCTAGGGTGACGACCATAGACCAACTCAAAGGGAGAGAACCCTGTGGACGCTTGGGGAACTTCCCTCACAGCAAACATCAGGTAAGGTAACAAGTGATCCCAATCACGACCATCTTTTTCTACCACTTTCTTCAACATATGTTTGAGGGTTTTATTAAACCTCTCCACCAATCCGTCTGTCTGGGGGTGATATACAGAGGTGCGTATAGGTGTGATTTTAAATAGCTTACATAGCTCCTTCATCACCTTAGACATAAAGGGCGTACCTTGGTCAGTCAGGATTTCTTTGGGGATCCCAGTCCTAGAGAACATATAAAACAGCTCCCGGGCAATTGTTTTAGATGCAGTGTTTCTTAAGGGCACAGCCTCAGGATAGCGGGTCGCATAGTCTAAGACAACCAAAATGTACTGGTGTCCTCTAGCCGATTTTACAATGGGACCCACTAAATCCATGGCGATACGCTCAAAAGGCACCTCTATAATGGGGAGCGACACCAAAGGACTACGAAAATGTGACACTGGGGCGCTAAGCTGACATGTGGGGCATGACTCGCAGTATTTTTTAATGTCATCATAAATTGCAGGCCAATAAAACCTCTGGAGGACTCTCTCCCGCGTTTTTTCAGTCCCCAAGTGTCCCCCAAGAACATGGTTATGTGCCATGTCAAGCACCTGACGCCGGTACGGCTTAGGGACCAGAAGCTGTTCCACAATTTCATCATTAATTTTAGTGACTCTATAGAAGAAATCATTAGTCACGGAAAAATGTGGAAATTTATTCTCAGCATCTGGTTCCTGAGGTACCCCATTCAAAACAGTAACCTGCTCTCTCGCATTTTTAAGAGTGGGGTCCTGCAACTGTGCAGTCCCAAAATTAACCCTAGACACCTCTAAGTCTGGTATATTTTGCTCAGTGGGAGGAGCTTCCTCCTCCTCTCCAGCCAGGACCTGTAAAGGAAAAGCATCACTTTCATCCTGCACAGTTTTATCATTTACAGTGGGTAATGCAACAACCTTAGGGGTATTCTCACTCCTTTCGGGGGTTTTTCTTTTTCCCCATAAAGCCCAGAACAACGGAAAATCTCGTCCCAATATTACATTATGCATGAGGTTTTTAACCACACCCACTTCATACTGTACGGAGCCTAGTTCAGTCCCGACTTTAGCCAGCACTATAGGGTAAACTTTTGTATCACCATGTATGCAAACCACACTCATGTGTTTTTTTGACCCAAAGTCCCCAGCCACCAGGCTGGCATGCACCAAGGTTACAAGGCTTCCTGAGTCCAGCAACGCCTTAACAGGGAAGTCATTAATGGTAATGTTGCAGACTTGCGGTTCAGTCTCTAGTCCAGGAACTGCAACACAAGATGGTTCCGCAAATAGCGACTGACGCCGGCTAGCGTCACACTCCATTGGCTCAGAGGTAAGGGGGCAATGGGCAGACACGTGTCCCACCTCATGGCATCTCCAGCACTTGATAGGGCCTGGTCTCCCTGGCAGGGAGTCCTTTTTAGGGCCACTTGGCCACCCGGGACCATCGCCAGTCTTTTGCCCCTGAGATACCTCTTGAGCCCTTTTCCCTCGATCAGCACCCCTCCACACTCCCCCAATCGATGGAAGTCTCTTACCAGGTGACGGCACAGACCTGGCACTCCGGGGAGGTGAAGAAGCTGCAGGAACATCACGGAGGTAGTCCTCAGTCGCTTGGAACCTCTCCACAAGGTTGACAAGTTCGTCTGCATTCTTAGGATCACCTTGTCCCACCCAGCGTTGCAGGTCAGCAGGCAGTGCTCGGAGGTAGCGATCCATCACGACCCTCTCTAGGATCTGTGCAGGAGTAGAGGTGTCTGGCTCCAACCACTTTCTTGCCAAATGGATCAGGTCATACATCTGGGACCTCGCAGATTTGTCCAGACTGTAGTTCCAGTTGCGTACCCTCCGGGCACGGACAGCAGCGGTAACTCCTAGTCGGGCAAGTATCTCTGCTTTTAGCCGAGTATAGTCCTTGACCTCCTGCTCACTGAGGTCATAGTAGGCCTTTTGAGGTTCACCTGTTAAATAGGGCGCAATGACCTCTGCCCACTCAGCAGCTGGTAGCTTCTCTCGCTCAGCCACACGCTCAAAGACAGTTAGGTAGGCCTCAACATCGTCCTCAGCAGTCATCTTTTGCAGCGCTCGCTGCACAGCCCGTCTCACATAAAAAGTCTCTGGAGCGGCTGCCACCGCTGGCTGTGGATTAGCCTCTGCAGACGCCTCTTGCTTAGCTATCAGGAGCTCGATGAGTTTTTGTTGTTGAGCCATTGCTTGTTCATGGCGCAGGTTAGCCGCTGTCTGAGCCTGCTGCTGTTGCAAATTCACTTGCATAAACTGCTTCCACATCTCCTCCATGGCGCTTGTCTGTTTTTGGAGTGAAGTAGCAGTCTTCACCCAGGACATAAGCAGCTGTAGCCAAGTTGATACACACCGTTGCCCCTAGCAACCGTTTTTGCCCGCATCCTCCACCAATTGTAGGGATCTTCCCGGGGGATGGTGTGTTAGGACACAGTTCACAGCAGACGTAGATGTATAAAAGATCAACTTGGCGTTTATTTTTAGCATAAACAGTCCAGCAAACATAAATACAGCAACACCGTGCTTTTAAAAGTTCAAACAAAAGACCTACCCGTCTGGGCGCTTACTAACAGGTTGTCTCACCTATCTAACACTCGTAAACACAGCGGCCGCATAGACAGGAAGATGCAGGGCTCCTCCAAACCCACATAGGCTGTTTCCTGGCTGAGAGCCCAGACCTGCAAGCTTTGGAAAGCTTTTACCTTCACAGGCTGATTAGGAGCAGAGCTCACCTGATCCAAAACCCGAACTGGATCGAGGGGAGGGAGTGGCAAGTCCCACTACCAAACCTACCTGCCACTCCATGTAAATCCAGGCCCGGCAAGATTAAACAACAACTCAGCAGCATAATACTGCTGAGCAACAGATCAATCCTGGACTTACCATCTCACACTACGTAGCAACCTAGGTGAGATGTACACCCCCTCGAGCACTTCTCCAGTGAGATGTCTACAAGATAAATAAGTGAAGTAGGAGAGAACTGGGTCAAAACCATGATGACGGCAAAGGCACAGAATCAAAATACTAGCGAGAGGTCAAGTAAACATAGCAGAGGTCTGATACACAGAATAGCAAAGTATTAACACTCAGTAATAGGAAAAAAAAGGTGTAATGGAACTGGGTGGGTATAAAAAGGAATTACTAGATGCTATCCCCAGCAGGTGACTGGAACAACCATCCATCACTCTAGTAACCCTTGCTGGACAGGGCTTGGTGTAGTTCAATCCGTCCCAAATAGCAGAAACCTAGCCACAGTTCACACACAAAATACAGAGGAAAATAAATACATTCTAAGCCACAATGCTGGCACAGATGTAACAACGCCTTACTCAGTTCCACAGCGGTGCCAGGCACTGAATGGACCAAAATAAAATATAGTAATCTGTATATTGCATCACAACCTACTGATTTCTAATTGATGGCTCATATAAACAATGCGTATAGTATCAAACCATAGCTATGAGTATGGGCTATTGTGAAGCTCAGAACACATAAGCTATCTTCATTAGTCATAAAATATTTTTGGTGGAACATGATGAAGTATATGGTTTCTGGATCCAGGAAGACTACTTTTATATATATATATATTAAAATTTTCCGTTAAGTAATCATTTAACATATATAATGATAAACACCATAAAGTATGCAAATCAATTATACATCCAAACAGAATTGCCCATCCCTCTATCACAAGGCAAGTGCAAGATATATAGTATATACAATGTCATTAATTTTTATGCAAATTGGAGCCCCATGTTTTATATGTTATGGCTTTCTATGTAAATTGGGGATGCATATTTTTACAATGTTTGGAATTGGCAGCGATTTCTTGGGGATGTAATTTTGGAGAGTGCAGTGGGCGTAGTCTAAAGCCTTACACGGACCCTACATTGTCAATGTGAAAAGACCAGAACCATAAAAAATGCATTATAATTTAGCCTTTTTTGGGGCCTAGTATCTATACAAAACAACTTGCAGCTGAAAAACTTATCCTCGCGAGACACAGGATTTCGGCACTTCTGACGCTAGGCACGGCCGAACATTACCGGTGGCTGTAATTATTTTCATCTGTGTTCCGACATCAGGCTATATGATTGGTTAGTGTTTATTTAAATGTGTAATTGCTCCTGCCTAACGACACTCCCCCAGAAGAAGCTATTTTGGGGCTCCCTCTGTCTTGGTCCGTGGTTGGTATATATTTCAATTATGTTTTCCTGTAGGCTTTGGTTTACTTATTGGTAAACTTAAGTAAACTTGGTTTACTTATTCCTGGGCATTCGTGCAAGTAGCCATTACCTTTCTCTATTTCATGCCTTGATATAGTCTGATTTGTTTGAGACCAGTTTGGGACTACTTATTCGTTATACTACAAAGTGCAGGATATACTAATGATACACTCGGGCCTTGTGTAATAATGTGTTTCTGTATGTTGTTCCTCCATTTGTTTGTCAATTTTAACTTATTTGGTAAAAGCATTTGAATAAATAAAATTTATAAATTGTTTTCTACTGTATCTGTAATTTTTATCTTCTCTTGGGTAACAATATGTTTAGTGCAAAATGCTTGCCCATGTATCTAAGACGTATCCACAACACATATGTGTTGCAGCTCCACTATTCCTGATGCAACACAAAATTCTGCACTGAAAAGGGGGTTTCAGTGCACAGTCGGACCATGTGCCAAAAAAAGTTGGTGCACTCTGCGGGAGCAGTGCAGGGAGCGCCAGATTTATGAAGAACGTGCGCCACAATTCATGAATCTGGTGCACTCTGCACACTCCACAGGAAAATTGCACATAGTTTTTGATAAATGTGGCCCAGTCTCCATAAAGTCTTTATGACACACTGTTAACTACAGGAGAAAGAAGCAGAAAAATGTACAAAAGTCTTGTAGGTGCCAGTCACAAACAAATTTAAGTTCATTTTCTAAACTGTTCTTTTTTTTCCAGTTATATTTAAGAAATATTTCATATTTCACTGGGCATAAAAATACAAATTCCGCTGGACTGGTGTCAGAAGTATACAGCGGATCAGGGTTAATTGATAAATACAGTTCTGTTTGTTCTTCCGCAGGGCCCTAACAAGAGAATCAGAAATACAGTCATTTTTAACTTACTGTATTTCCAAATTATGTGTGTGATTTACATTTTTTGAGGACATCTGGGAGGAAAGACATTTTTGGTAATCAACGGATGGGTCAGATTTCTTCTATTGTGGGAGAGGGAGAGAGCGGGGGGTTGGGCGAGACATGTTGTGCTCATTGTAACATGACGCTTATGACGCTTCAGAACTGATGGGCTCTGGAAACAGCCCCAGAGCCCTTCAGGCTCATTAGCATATTTGTAAAAGTTAAAAAGAAGGAGGACATGGATAACAAATATAACATTACCATAGTCACAGTGTCTGGATCTATATGACCCTGGTTTATAAGGATTTTGATGGAAGATTTTCTTTAAGTGTAATTTACATTTATTTGATTTTTTTTGTGACATCCTGAGAGTAATTACCATTTTTGGTAAAAAAAAAAAAAAAAAACCCACGGTAGTTCAAATTACTTTTGTAGTTTTTATGTGATGAGTTTTCTAAACGTAAATCACTGCTGTGCCAGAATCAATAATTAAACATTTCTAAATTCTTCCCTCATTTGTTTATCTTTGAACTTGGAAAGTTTAATTAGAATAACTTTAAACATAAATTACATTCTCCTGACATGTAATTTGCCATGACATGGTGCTACTCACTACTGATATAAAAAGAGAAGAGAAAATATAAACATTCTCCCGCTGTGGATCTCCACCCACCACTTTCCACCACTTCTGATCCTTAAACTAGCAGCAGCGAGTAATATTCCCTGACGGATTTATAACTAAATTACTATAGAAAAGCAACAAACCTAATGACATGTATGTAACAAAGATAAGCCATTACAGTCCTACACATTTGATGCCTTCAGAAAAAAGTCTGATCTTAGTACGTAAGACTTAGTAAGTAATAACCATGAGGGGCTGTTTAACTTCACTGCAGAGATGCCTACTAAAGCTCTGTTGCCCAGGGGCCTTCCGAAACCTGGAGCCGATCTAGTTGAATGGTCCCAATAATAAGGAACTGCTGATACTGTGAGCCATATTAATTTGATCCTGATAATGTCATATCAGTGTCTTTATATTTTAACCCCTATACCGGTTACCTACCAAGGTGGCAAATCATTGTATGACAATGGGCCTACTGATGGAATAGTTACCCCTAATGACCTGCATCCTATGCATTATCTTCCTATATACTAGCTGAATAGTCCATATACATACCCCAGTCCTTAAAAGTTTGCAAGAAAACACACACTAAAATACTTATCAGAGGACCACCGGTCCAGGGGAGTAAGTCCAAGTAACTCCAAACGTAGTAGCAGATTTCAAGAAGATTATGGACTGAGATCACATATTCCTAAAACTGTCCAATGTAATCAGTAAACTGATCCAAATGCCGCTCCGGGAATAGAGAAACTAGTATGTATGATCAATCTATTTTCACACCAAAACTCCACAGCTACTCAGTAGGATACTGCACACCACATGCAATGGATTCCACTCCACCTCCAGGGGATTGTGTGTAAATTCAAGGTCTACATAACCTCCAGATAATTTTTAATAATTACTTCTGAAACTTTTAGAAATAATGCGTGGCATATCAATATCCACTTTGGACCAACACCAGCAATGTAGTCCTACCTTGAACCAACACCAGCAATCTAGAGGGATAGATTGCTGGTGTTGGCCCAAAGTGGATTCTAATATACAAGGCCTTATTTTAATATATGTTTGTGAGTATTGTGACGTCATGTGCACTATGTACACCTTGAATTTACACAGAATCTGCTGGAGGTGAAGTGGAGTCCATTGCACGAGGTGTGGAGTTACCTACTGAATTGAGGTGGAGTGTCTGCGATTTTGGTATGACTATAGATTCATTCTACTACTTTCTCTATTCCCGGAGCGGAATTTGGAATGGTTTTCTGGACGTAGCTCGACTACACTGGACAGTTTTAGAAGTGTTTGAGCTCAGCCCATGATCCTCTAGTAATATAGTGATGCTGGTCTTTGTAGATCAGCACCATGACAAACTTGTAAGAAAAATATCCTGTGAAATATGCCAGAATAGATTCATTTAGCAAGTAACATTTTATGCATCATTTTTATGTTAGAAGTGTCTCTTCTGAGTCTTTGGAAAGGGTCTGAACATATGCTGCATCACACTGAAGCAGACTAGTAATAGATATAAAGTATGGTAATTAATATTATAGTCTCTCTTCCAAACCAGAGAGCTAATATAATGTTATCACTAGCATATGGTGGTCATATGCCTACAGCATAAAATGCTTCACTAAATCATCACAGCAACTTTATTAACCACTGAAAAATTGAGAAACACTTGCTATGTGTCATGTGCAAGATGGTTAATGGTAATTAGGTTCAAAAGTTTTACTAGGATAAGCTACAAGGAAAGGGGATTGTGTGTCTCCTGCATGACAGGTTTTCTGCACAACAAACAACTATTAGGAAAAAAACACACAGTGCATTGTCATGGGGGCCCCTGCGACCCGTTTGCCTCCATGTACCCTTCTGCCTCACTTACCTCTCCCGGTTCCAGCAGCGTCTCCCACGGCTTGGTGAGCGTGCCCCGGCCTCCTGACCTCCTGCCTTTACGATTCTGCTATATGACTTTGTACTCCGCCTTGGCCGCCACCATGGACAAAGTAGCTCCTGTGGAGCGACCTGGTGCTACCACACCACAGCAAGTCCAACCCGCTTTTCAGTGGGCTCTAGTGAAAACTGGGTGCTACTTAGACTCCGCTCTCAGGTGTCGGCTTACGTCATCGTGCACGGTGGTCCAGTGGGTCCACTAGCCCTGGTGCCTGAAATGCATTAGATACACATATGTGCCAATTTTGCCAACACACATGGGTGTGGTGAAAACCCAATGGGTATTGTTTGTTGATGAGATTGCAGTGTAACTTGGTGTCCGGAAGGAGAGTGGTACCGGAATGAGGAAATGAACATAAGAGAGGAAAAACCCAGATACCAAAACGTGCCTCTCAATTTTGGATTTGGTTTATTTCACAGATGGAAGTAAGTGGAAAACATGTTTCGGGGGAAACAGCTCCCTTCAACAGGTCGATAAAAAATAACAGTATTCCGGCATCCATGGGATCAAGTGATGTGCAGTGAAATGTTGGTTTTACAGATATAGATTTTTATGCATCCCAGGTGTACAGGTGTATAAAGATTGCCCTCAGTTTAAGATAAACAAGAGGGTAGTTTCTTGCCTCTGTGCCATGTGAGATGCCTGGATGGTCGGGAACGCTGTGTATTCTGCTTACTTCCATCTTTGAAATAAACTAAATCCTAAATTGAGACGTGTGTCTTGGCATTCTGTAGCATAACCCGGCTACAATTTATCTAACATGTAACATAATTACAAAAAAATTATGACCAAACAGAAACAAAAATCAGACACTCCTTTACTGTATCTTAGAAATTTCATAGAATTTTTTTTATATATATGCAAATTAGCATCTTGGTGCAGAGACAGGGCCGTGACTGTCGGGGTGCGTTATTCTACACATATACCAAGCACAATTATTGTCATTCATTATAGATATCAGGTGGGTGTACAAGCTGGCATGGCAGGGTCACAATACCAAAAGTGCACCAAGAAAATAATTAGCATAAAGATAAAAAGGAATTTTCTTTAAAATGATAGATCGCATAGGAAATAGGAAATGTATGTCTGGAAAGATTATAAAGTCTTCTAATACACAATGTCATTTATACTTGTGAGATGGTGATCTGGCAGATGCCCTTTGTCACGGGTGCTCCCACGACCCACGTACCGGATCGCAGGCGCACCCAAGCCCCTCTTTACTCGCCTGGACCACGCTGTTCCCCTCACCTTGCCTCGATCCAGCAGTGGCTCTGTTCCTGGCTATGCTCCTTTGATGCCTGTCCTAACCTACCCCTACGTCCACGACTCTGATCCTGTGCTGCCTGTCTCAACCTCCTGGCTGTCCCCACCCATGCTTATGCCTTATGACTTTGCACTACGCCTTGTTGTGCCGATGAGGCAACCTTGTGGTACCACTCAGCAGCAAGTCCGACCCGCTTTTCGGCAGGCTCTGGTGATAATCAGGTGCCACTTACAGTTTGCACCCAGGTGTCGGCTTACATCATCGCCGTGGTGGTCCAGTGGGTCCACTACCCCTGGTTCCTGACACCCTTTCAAACCTTCTATGTTCTACAAACCTCCGGGCTACATCTTTTTATTGGTTTAGATAAATAGGTAGAAGGGGCAGCACTATGGATAACCGGATTAAATCCAATGTGGGTGCAGGCTTCAAGGAACTGACTCAGGATCCCATATGCATACAAACTCCAAGGAAGGAAGCAGCACTCCAAGATAAATAGTGAATGTTTATTCCACCAGTGGCAAGTGCTTCGTTTCGGCTGACTCTATGCAGCCATTCTCAAGCATAGTGAAATAGTGATACAGGGTGGGTTTAAATCCCCGCAGGATGTGACATCATGATTACAAAAACAGGTGCTGTGATAATGAGTTGTTAAATCATGCTCAAAAAACATATATAAAAGGTATATACAGCATATCAATGTGCAATATTATTACATCATATGATCATAACACAGTGTCAAGTGTACAAAAAACAGTGTAGCCAATGCTACACGGGTTAACACATGTCCTGAACCCGTTGCTAAGCAACATGACACTGCACAGTGAATACAATCAAAAAAAGTAAATAAAGAGAAGCGTGCTCAGTGCCGGAGTACGACTTACTGCGCCAACAACAAACGGAGGCTCATCCTTACCAAGGTAGAGGAGATCCTGAGGTGACAGGCCAAGAATGTGTGATCGCTACGCAGGGCTGTGATCAGCTCAGCTGGGATCCGCCATGTCACATGGCTTTGTCAAACTCTCAGGGATCGGACCCGCTATTGCGAGAACTACCAGGTGGGACAGCAGACATCTTTGAAGTTGGCAAGCGCACATTTAGCTAATGTGCAATAGAGCTGTCACAAAAACTATGGTATTACTGCGCTACGACAGGTAAGTAATAACTTTAGTTGTATTCCCAAGGGTATCATGAACAAAAAGTTGTGATTCCAGGCGAATTCAGCCCAACATCATGTGGTCAGGCGGCACCCTGGAGGAAGCTGTCAGGTCAGATGCAGGTCAAATGTATGATGTTAATGTTGATAGAATATGTGGGACTCCTTAACCACATAGTCAGGGGGACCCGGGAGATCCCATGAGAGGATCCGGCGCTCTGGGTTGATTATCAACAGGCATCAGGGGAATAGTGATCTAGATCAAAAACAGAAGAAAAGAAATATGTCAATAGAAAAGGATTTTTTGTACTTCCTTACAACATTCATTGTGTGATCGTTAAATGAGGTATAAACTGGTAAATCTAATCCAGAATGTGTACATTAAAATCAACATTCAAACCGCATGGTTGTAAAGAATTAAGCTTGTGAATCCATTCAATCTCTCTTTTAAGCAATAGTTTCTGACGATCACCGCCTCTCCTAGGAGGAGGTATGTGGTCTACAATGCAAAATCTGAGCTGCTGAACACTATGTCCATGATCTGAAAAATGTCGAGGTACAGGTAAGTCGTGCTTACCTTTCTTTGGGTGTAGTGCTGCACTCTTAACTTTAACCCTCTTGGAGCTAAAACAACGGTCCAGGACTGATCCAGAAGTCCCAATGTTAAAATATAAAGAGATAGAAATAAAAATATATAGATTTCTTATCTGACCGGACCTCCAGACGTTCACAGAGGTTTTCACTCCAAACGTTCACAATAATTGTTCTCGTTTGTCCTCCGTTCTGCTCACAGCACAAATCCACAGATTCTCCAGATAAGAGTAGCCCACTGTTCAGACCCACGTGGATGCAGTTTTCGTTCCTCCTATTGTTACCACCGTTCACTACAGCGGACCACTAGAAGAAACACGCACTCCAATCGCGTAGAATGTCTTAATAAAATGCTTTAATAAAATTAAATACTACTCACAAACGTTTTGTAAAAATGCGCATCTATAGAAAGGACACCAGCCTCACACAACCACCCGACCCTTGGTTTCGCCAGCACAGCTTCTTGCGGGGCGTAGCTGGTGTCTAACTTCCGTCCTCTCTTATGTGAGGTAATTAGCATACAACATACAGCATACAACATTATAGCAACATTATAACAATACGATATACAAAACAGATTTCCTTAGGATGTCAACGTGACCTGCTCAAATTAGCTGCAAGCATATTTTCTAAGTTTGCACTGTTCCCAGTACTACACCTATACTTCCAGAGCTGCATTGCCGCCCCAAGGGAGGGGGGGGTTATCCTTCCAACTGAGACAGCATCCAAACTAACCCACCCGCAGGTATACTGCTCAATTAGTTCTAAGTGGAACATATAAGCACAGAAATCAACAGAGAGAACGGCATTGCCGGATCACTGTTCCTAGTCTGTTTAACAGTCTGTGCTTCTCTACTGTCTACTGCGGAGATTGCCCATAGGTCGAAAAGGAAGATTCAACTATTCTGTTTAGCACATCCATATTTTTCTATGATTCAGCAATTATCCAACTTTTTAAACCCTGTTTAGATCTTCCAGTTTCTTCTATATTTTCTATATGTAGGTAGACATGTAGGTAGTTACTGCACACATTCAACCATCCAAATATTAGGTATGTATTCAAGATTGTCTAGTAGTGTAGTGTTACAACTTTACAAGTTTTTGTAGTGTGTGCGGTGCATGAAATTAGGTAATTTACCAAGATACATCTATTAATTGCACCCCATTTCCTAAAATGTAAAGTAAAGCCATTGTTGTTCATAAAATGGCCGCAGATGGAGGCTCCTATAATTTGTTTATTTCACCTATATATCTGTATAGCTCATCATTTATCTATCTAGCTTTTTGTCTATCTATTTATCTATCTATTATCTATCATATCTATCTCCTATCTATCTATCAATCTATTTATCTATCTATCTTCTATCTCTCTTCTACTAGTTCCAGTTTTAGTTTTGCTTGACCTGTGCCCCGCTCAGTTTGCTGCCTTATATTCTGCTGTACTTCTGTTTTTCAGATTTTTGCCTATTGTTCTGAGACTACCGCTTTGATTCTGGAATTTTGTACCTTATCTGCCATTTCTGCTGTGACCCGGACTTCCGATCACATCTTATTGTGTTTCAGTTTGTTTTGTTTTATGTCTGCACAGTAACCTAGGGAGAGATTACCTTTGTGGTTGTCCCAGGGGCAAGAAGGTGGGTTTGGAGGGCTTAGTGTATGGCTCATGGTCCTATCTATGTTTCCTAAATCTAAAGCTATTATTACACCAATTTACCAAGAGTAGATAAAAGTATATTTAACAAAAATGTAAAATGTTTAGGGATTACATTTGAATTCTCACCTTAAAGGCTATGTATAAACTTACTTTTGCTGTAAAAGTTTGTATAGGAAGAAATTTGATGATGAGCTCACCCAACTTTTTTAAAATGGGAGAATTTGGTTAAAAAAGTTGTAAAATATGAAAAAGTATATTGCAGTAAATTTGAATGGATAGAGAGATGGAGACGGGGAATATGGAAAATGTAAATATAATTGAATAAGTAAAATGTTTTTGTTTTTTTTCTTCTTTCTTTTTCTCTCTTCTCCCTGGCCAGACAGGGTGGATGGGTTAAGATTTGTAAGAATATAATAATCCCTGACGAGTACTTGTATGCTGTTTTAGCGATATATGATATAATATAATATGATATCTTAAAAATTTAATTTTTCTGTTAATGCAAATAAAATGTATGAATAGTTATATAATTTAAATAAAGTTAAATAAAGACAGATACAAATAAAAATTAATGCATTAAGATCAAGCAATGTTCAGATAGGAAAATGGAATAAAAATTCATATGGAAGAGATATCAAATTTTCTTAAAATGTTGTTGTTCATACAGAGATTACTTGGTTAGTGAATTATAGATTTGGCATACTATATAAACTAAAATTACTTTTACTAAAATTCTCAAAATCACTATTTTGTGTGTATATTGTTAGTATATCTGTGGCCCTGACAGAGTAAATAGCAAGCCCAGGTGGATACTATATTGATCTTAACAAGTCAAGTTAAGATGTATTTCAACAATAAAGCATAATGGAGGAAATATGATGGTTCATAGCATTGTTGCCCCGGGGCCTTGGGATGGATTGCAATTATAAAGGGACCAATGGACTACAGGTTGTATTGGGAAATTCTACAAAAGCAATGTAGGATATCTGTCTGTGATCTCACACTTAAAAGACCTTTAATCATACAACATGACAGGATTGAAAGGGCAACGGTAAATCAAAAACAAAACGGCTCAAATTCCATATCTCTATAACCTCAATCCCAATGTATTTGCTGGATCTCAGGAAACTCTACCAAAAAAAGAAGCTAAACAGTTATGTCAGTATTGACGTGAACATAAACTGAAATGTATGAATAGTTTGATCATCTCCCAGTTACTTACTATATTCCCGAGCAGAACTTTTTACATTGTAAGTAAAGAGATTTTGGCCTCCCCAACAGAATAGATTTAAAAGTAACTGATGAGTAATGCATAATAAAAAAAAGCAATCTTACTATATAAATACAGCGCCAGAATCAAGATTACTGCAACAATACTTGACCAGAACCAAATTCGCTATACAGGCAGTCCCCGGGTTACATACAAGATAGGGTCTGGAGGTTTGTTCTTAAGTTGAATTTGTATGTAAGTCGAAACTGTATATTTTATAATGGAAGTTCTAGACAATTTTTTTTCTTTTGCCCCAGTGACAATTGGAGTTTCAAAATTTTTGGTGTAATTGGACCAAGAATTATTAATAAAGCTTCATTACAGACATCTTACAGCTGATCATTGCAGTCTGGGACTATAGTAAAGCATCCAGAGAGCTTCACCAGAGGTCACAGTGGGCAGAGGGGTCCGTCTGTAACTATGGGTTGTCTGTAAGTCGGGTGTCCTTAAGTAGGGGACCGCCTGTATATCGCTTCTGCACCCGAACCATAATTAGTACATAATTAGTACATACACACACATATATATAATTACCACACAGTAACATTATCAGAATCAAAATTACAAAAGATACCTTATCAGAAACAAGATTATTTCATAAATATGGCATCAGAACTAAGCTTAGTAATGTACATACATACAGGACCAAAACCAATGCTATGTACAAATACCGATACCATATAGACACATGACTAGAACCATGATCCCTACAAAGATAAAGGTACAACTAAGATTACTGCATAAGGTGGAATAAACACTAAGTTTGTTTTTTCACTATATTGGAGTATATTAAGATTACTGCATAGTTAGATGGCCAGGACCAGGATCACAAAATAGATACCTTACCAGAACCAAGGCTAATGTAATACATCAACAGAACCAAGATTACCACACAAATCTCATTGCCCCTGATTATTTTTTCAAGCTCATCCATGCAAAAAATGGGGAAAGATATGTTTCCATGATTTTCTGAAATAGGTATAGTTCAGTACAGTAAAGGTCAATGACAAAAAAAAGCAATACTACTTGCCGCCTCAGGCAGCAGATCACGGAACAGCGCCAACCCCAAGATGGCGTCGACGCCGCAGCACTAGCTGCGGGACTGTGCCAGCCGGGGATGTAGCCTCCGCACCAGACCACCCCAAAATGGCGTCTGGCATGGAGGTGTGTCACTAATATCATGATAGTTTCTGCAGGCCTAAACACAGCGCTGTTAATAGAGCTCAGCGGTTACTATGGAGACCGCAAACAACAGAGAGAATTCTTCTGCAAGACTGAATTGGAACCTAGTAGATTTGTCAGGTGCCTGGGGTGGAACGGGATGGGCAATATTGTTTTTTTTCCAAAACGTGATTTTTAAAATGTCACAGTTCTATGTGAAAGTTTGGAGTATCGGGATCCTGAGGGAGAAATATATTTTCTCTCCAATCAGGGGACTCTCTCTCCAACAATTGTACAGTGCAATTACTTTTCTCTTCTAGACATAAAGATAAGACACAAATGTATGGAATGTAAGGCTGGCGCGGCCTTGCAGCTAATGCTGTGGCGACAACGCCATCTTGGGGTTGGAATTTTTCCGCCCACCTGCCCCGGCGGGCGAATGCTGTCAAGAGGAGCCACAATATGCGATCCATATGTAGTGAGTATTCGTCTATTACAGTGCCGTCTACGTGATAGTTTACTGTGAGTCATATGAATATATAGGAGCCATATTATAGGTATACAACACACTGTTGTGTGGACCAATAGGAATGTAGGTAAGAGGGGCAGGTCCGGTTTGGTTTAAATATCCAGATTGTTTCATGTAGTGTTGAACAAGCAAGCCAGATGAAGCGCCGCGAGCGCGATACAGCTGTCGTACACCTTGTAATTGTGTGACACCCTGTGTCTTTCCCTCCCTTCCCAATTGGAACTGTTCGTTCACCATGTTTTTTGTGAGTATATGTCAATAAAGTGGATCTAAAGGAGAAGTTGTGGTGAGTGCCATTCTACTGCTTAGCATTACTATTATACTGTAAGTGACTGTGATACAGAGCTAAAGACATCTAGTGGAAAATTAAGCAGTGATAAGTCATGGCTGGGAGAAGTCTCTATGAAGTCCTGTTCCTGACAGAGCAGATCACCTCCTGTAAGGCACTTGATCCAACTAGTGTCTGTATTACTGACTGACTCCTAGTGTGTGAGACATTATCTACATGTGCGGTGTCAGTCAGGGGGTAACTTAAGGTGGTGCAGAGGTTGCGATCGCACCCGGGCCCAAGAGGTTTAGGGGGCCCTTATGGTCTCACTTTCCCATATGAGAAGACTATTACTATAAACCATACATTATAGTCAGGAGCTTGAGACAGTCTTTTCACTGGGGCTCATCAGCTTCTAGTTACGCCAGTCACAGGGTGTTGGCGATTTGTGGTGCAGTGTGGGGATGATCTCAATTGTTAGTAATGTTGTCAGCATATTCTGCACAGGTGTAGATACTTTTCTACATTCTCTTAAAATGTTGATGAGTCGCATATAGTAGGGTATAAGCGGTAGGCTACAAGAGGGAGGGGGCAGGGACGTTATTTCACTTTTCACCTGAGGCAGCAAAAAGGCCAGAATTGGCCATTCACTACTTGTGACTTTTAGTGGGATAGACGCCAAACCAGCAAGTCTCTTACAAAAGGAGTAAGCACCAAACTGTACATAGCCGTGTTTAAGTGTCATTGCATTTCGCCAGATTATGCTAGAAGAAAGATCATAGACACGGTCAGGAAGGAATTAATGATCCTTGTGGAGATTGCATTTGTATACTCCTTTCAATGTACCCCTCTATGTTTGAAACGTCGCATCTTGCTCTTCGGTGAATAAATCTTTACACTTCAGAATTGCTGCTTCCGTGTGTGTTCTTTGTGGATTACCAACACATTCCCTGGAGCTAAGTTTGTTGAAGTCTGCACCATGGTTGGGACCCTAATATCAAAAGACGAAAAACAGGGTGCGGACTCCAACAGTTGAATAGAGGAAGACTTTGTTTTTTAGTAAAAAGTATCAAAAAGTTTCAATTCAATCTTCAGATTAAAAACTTGCACCTTGCAAGAAAACAGGCATGGATATGCACAAACATGACACAAAAAAGAGCTTGCGGTAACGCGTTTCGGACTTAAGCTACCTAGGCCTTATTCATACCTAACTCGTGTGACCTGTTACAGGGATTAAATAACAACAAGTGGTGACCCAGAACAGGTTTCCGGTGAGGTCATGAGGAACGCCCCTTCCACGGGCGTGGATACAAAGACATAGGAAAAAGGGGAAAAGACAAAGGAGAAGGAAGGGGGAGGGGAAAAAGAAAAGGAGAGAGGGAGGGGAGAACATGAAAATGAAATGATGAATGTCAACAAAGGGTAACATTAGTAAAAATACATAAGATCTTGTTTAAAGTTTAGTCCCTTTGGAGACCGGGTTTCTAGGTTAAGGATCCAGAAAGCCTCTCGAGAGAAAAGTGCTTTTTTCCAATCACCTCCTCTTACGGGTTTAGGGACCTGTTCTATAGCTGTAACACGCATGCCAGTCATGGATCCGAAGTGAACTTCTTTATAATGTTTAGAGATCCCAGAGAGACTGCGTGTACTAGCTATGGTACGGGGGTTTGCACCGGTAACGTGCTCACTTATACGATCCTTGAGTTTTCGGGCAGTACAGCCCACATACTGGAGAGAACACAAGGAACATTGTACAAGGTAAATTACGTGGGTAGTTTCACAATTTATATATGAGGAGATGTTGTAGCTTATGCCTGTGATAACTGACATGAAAGATGTAGTTTTGTACATATATTTGCATAGGTTACAACGACTACCTCCACAGCAGTAACTGCCTTTAACTTGAAGCCAGTGTTTGTTTGAAGGTTTGTCAGAAAAGGTGTTTGGTGACAAAAGATTTCCCAAAGTTCGTGCTCTGGTAGATGTAAACGATACACCATTCTGTAATATTTGTCTGAGGGTGGGTTCATGTTTGAGGATTGGCAGATGTTTCTGAATAATGTTAACTACCTGGTGATATTGTAGACTGTATTGAGTAGTAAAGGTAACACGGGACTGGGTTCGTGTATTGTTCCTCTGTTTTGGTTCAAGGTAAGTGGTGCGAGTTTTGCTTTCTACTATTTTTCTGGCTCTTTGACATGATTTTGAAGTGTACCCTCTCTGAGTGAGTCTTCTTTCAATGTTTTGACTTTCAGAGGTGTAGTCAGTAGAAGACGTACAAGCTCGTCTTGCCCTAAGAAACTCTCCGTTGGGGAGATTTTTGATAGTGTGTGCGGGATGGCAACTGTTGGCATGCAATAAAGTATTACCAGCAGTAGGCTTGCGGAAAAGTTTGGTGACTACAGTATGAGTGTGAGTATCGCCTGTTAGCATGATATCCAGGAATGGCATAAACTCGGGGTGGTGGGAAAAAGTAAATTGTAGATTTAAGGAGTTGTGGTTGAGATAGGTGACAAAGTTTGTGACTGCCTCCTGGACCCTAATCCCTCTGCTCGCTGTGCTGTTCCACTGTTTGTTTTACTGGCTACCGAACTAGTACTGGAGGTTTAGTTTCCTTTTTACCTCTCCAGAAAACCTATTTGCATATTCCTTAACTATATCTATTTCCATCAGAGAACTTGATAGTCTTAGTTTACCATAATAATTACAGTATTTTTCGGACTATAAGGCACACTGGATTACAAGGTGCACCATCAATAATTGCCTGCTAAAACGGCTAGGTTCATATATAAGGCGCACCGGATTATAAGGATGAATGACCAGCAGGTGTCAGACCTGTGCACAGTTCAATGCAGCTGTTGTCTGTAAGTAGGTTCATATATAAAGCGCACTGGACTATAAGGCGCACCTTTGATTTCAGAGAAAATCAAAGGATTTTTTGTGCGCCTTATAGTCCGAAAAATATGGTGTAAAATCTGCTTGGTTTTGGGGTGCTAGTTAATCTTAAATTAACAACAATATTCAATGGATCTTTATAGGGGATTTATTAAAGGTACGATACAGGGAAATATACATAGAGGGTAAACTAACTAAGGGACAGAGAGATGGTAGGGGAGGAAGTGCTCTAACTAAAGATCTGTATACAATCTTATATACATACATTCATAGCTCACACACTTTGCCCATCCTCTTACCACCTCCACCACTGTCTTGGACAATCCGGTGATGTTGTAGAGTTAATAGGTGGCCTCCTTGCCTCCATATCTTCTTATCACACAAACTTACAGGACAAGTAATTTGAGTCTTTGCTTTCCCCCTAGATCTGGGAGAATCCCCAGGAGGCCTTAGCCTCCATGTATAATAGCACAGTCCATTGTTATCACACGCAAGCTGTCTCTACAATCTTTATTGGGGGCAATGTAGGCATTTATGGCTTAGTTCTTCCTCTGTCCACAAAGACTCTTACCTTGTCTCAAGCCACATCATGTTTTCACTTCCAACATATGGTAACTTATTATCAATACCCACTGTAAAGATCAAGATTTAATGGGATGCATAGGAGCAGAGATTCAGATTATTGCACAAAATTCAAACTTTTTATACATCTTCAAATCTAAGCCATAAATATCTTTGCAAGTATTATATTGCTAGGTTAATTTAACTGAACGTTGGCTATCTTTTAATGTGATGTTGAAACAGAAAGAAAAATGTAATTATAAAATGTATTATTACTATACATAGCTTTATATTTAGAATACGAATTTCAAGAAGGGAATCAAGATGAAAATATTACAATTTGAAAGATGTTATCACAAGTCCCAGAATACATTGACCTTAAACTGATCTTGAACTATAAAATACTGAATTTCTTTTTTGTATTAGTTTGCTATGTTTTAGTGAATTTTTAAAGTCCACACATAATCCTTTCTATAGCAGCGTAAAGAAAAATGTAGGTTCAAAGACATGTCCTTGGAGAGACCCCAACATAGAAGAATGATAAAAATACTCTGGTAAATCTTTCACACTTCAGAGAACCTCCTTGAATCTACTGCAGCAAATTAATTATTCTCTATGAGTGTAAATTTACAGTCGGGTCAAGGAGACATTATAACATTGGTTCATCTAGTTGACTAAAGGACCTGCGATGATGTCACCCTGGTCACATGACATGAATGTAACAAAAGGCACTGTGTTAAAAAATTGACTCAATGGGGCGATTTACTTACCCGGTCCATTCGCGATCCAGCGGCCGGTTCTCTGACGCTGATTCGTGTCTTCCGACGATTCACTAAGGTATTGTGCCCGATGCCCACCAGGTGTCGCTGCTGCGCTGAAGTCCGCCGAGGTACGCCGGAGTTCACCAAGCTAGGCTGGGTGCAGGTAAGTGCGACACATTTTCTTAAAAAAATACGGCAGTTTTTCCGAATCCTTCCTGTTTTCCAACGGCCACGCCCCCTCCCCCCCCCCCGATTTCCGTTGCGTGCATGCCGGCGCCAATGTGCCACAATATTTCCTATAAGTAAATAGAGCTTTATATGCCTGTAGCTTAATATTGGCAGACAGTCCCTAAGTACAAAGGAGGAAGAGCAGTGATTTGAAGAGACACTGAGCTGAATATAAGGGACAAGAGTCACAGCCAGGAGACATGAGTCAGAAAAGATAATTTGCATATCATAAAATAGGGTGTAATTGAGGTACGGTGCGTCGGTGACACCTAATTTTAGTTGACATGGGGAGGACTTGTAACCCTTTATCAGCAACCATTTTTAGTTAGGATGGTAAAATTTTCTTCTTTAAGGAGTGCAGATCTCATTGGTCCCTGGAATAATATTTTAAATCAGGTTATGTATGTGGCAGTATGGGAAAGAGGAAGCTCTAATACTCTGCCCATTTATGGTGATATACTGTAAAGCCTTCTGTGTACACACTCTGATACAGGCAAAGGTGTTTTATAGTCCAATAGTCTACATTGGTCTACATAGTCTACATCTCTTTAAATTTGCATACTGCTTGTTTTGTTTAATGACAGCAGCTTAAAGCTGTCCCTGTCATTCACATTTATATATTCTTTTTCTGTCTAT
Source organism: Engystomops pustulosus (assembly GCF_040894005.1). Taxonomy (NCBI): domain Eukaryota; kingdom Metazoa; phylum Chordata; class Amphibia; order Anura; family Leptodactylidae; genus Engystomops; species Engystomops pustulosus. The sequence goes on along the minus strand of NC_092415.1, from coordinate 175,595,045 downwards.
ATTTCTTTTTAAATCTGCCTCCTTTGATTTTAGTACCATATGTAGGAAGTGAATTCCAGACTTGGGGGATATATTATACCTACAGCCCATTATTACCAACATCCATTCAACTGTTATTTATTATATTCTCTAGCATCTTCCTGGGACAGTATAATAACTATATGTGGTTTTTAAATAAGATATGTTCCATTTCTATGATAAAGAAGGGGGTGAAGGCACTCTAAAACATAACTTTTATTAGTACATTAAAAAGTTCCAAAAGTTGGACAGGAAAACCAAACTAGTAAAAAGCCAATCTGTCTAAAAAAAAAACATAAAAGACTTAGTAGAGAAATCACGTGAAAAGTGCATATACAGACCATAGTGCAGATAATAAATGGAGTGGATCTTACCCGTCTTCTTAAGGCAAAGGGGCCCTGGGGCTGCAGAAGGTAAGGAGGGATAATCTGGCCAGGAAATAGATACCAACACTGCACCTAGAAATCCCTGCCACTATACTTGCCGTAGACCCCATAAACTCCTGTCCTAACAAGGACGGTTCCAGGGAATCCCTCAGGGTGACTTGACTTTATACAACCAATTTACATCTCACTTTAAAGTGGATTTTATGGATGATGCCACCTTACTGGACCATGAAATAAACACTGGTTGACAATATTCTGTAAGGGGTTTATTAGGTCAATTGCTTCAAGCTTCTCAAAAATCAGACCGACACTTACCGCATGTCCTATTCTGCTCCATTTTTCTAGAACAGAACCACCCATTGAGGCTTATAGGTCATGGCTGATATCCATGTGTTGTCTAATCTTTACACAGGCCTTAAGTAAAAAAAAGGAAGTGTGGTCGAGAAAAACGAGAAAAGAAAACACAAGGATGGAAAAATAGACAAATATTGATGCAACAACTTTCATATAGATAAAACTGGCTAAAAAATTGAACACGTTTCTCTCTATAAAACCATAAGATAATGGACACCATAAATACTTTTTATGAAGAAAAATTTAAATACAAAATGAAATTCTGTGTAAAATATTTTATTTTGAATTATAAAATGCAATTTCCATGAGACCCCAGTTGTTTAGCATAATGGTATTTGGGGAAGTTTATTAATTTCAGAGATAAACATAAATTCTTCTGCACTTGACATTTAGTATAAATTGTGCCCATAGAATCTCCTAACAATGATAACATAATTATCACATTTTTCTGTATTACATACTGACAGCTGGGACTTCATTCATTACGTGTCTTTCATGCAATCGAAAACTAAACATTCAAATGTAAAACACAGTAAAACACAAGAGGCAAAAAGTGCCAATGACAATTGCAGGACAGAGGAGATGATCAGGATATGAAGGGAAGGTGTGTAACTAAATTTATTTTCACTATTTAAAACCACATGTAGAAACATATCAGGAAACCGCTTTTATCTGTGTGATTGTAGATTTTTTATTTTATTTAACAATACGATAAACTTTATTGATCCCATAGGGAAATTGTTTTGTACATGTTTTCCAGTTGTTACAGGCTTGCAGTTACAAATGACCTGAATTCAAGGCAGAAACACGTGTGTATAAGTTTTTGGTTACATAAAGGAAAGAACAAGGAAGCAAAGTGGAGACAGTACATATTCAACTCAAAAAGGGGGAGTGGTTCTGGTACCAGCCTTAAGATGTTCATTGGTTCGGATGCAATGTTGGAAAATCGAGTCATTGGCTCACTGGCATCTTGGTGCCTGGTGCAGGCGCTAAGTGCTGCCAGGTGCCGGTGCTCTGGTCAGGTGCTGTGATGCGGCCTGGTTCTCAGATCCAATAGGTGCTTGGTCCTTAGGTCTGTTGTGTGTCTTGGAGTTCTGATAGCACCCACTGTAGGGGCTCTCAGCTGCCTGTTTCTGGCACTCTAATTGCGCCATGTTGGGGGCTGGTAGCCTGGTAGTTGGCTGGTGGCTGGGTCTATAGGAAGTCTACGTCAGCTGCTTCTGGTTCGGTGCCTGGGGTCTTGGCATTGGGCTCTACACTCCTAACTCTGTGCCCCTCCAGCAAGGGTTTCAGCGGTGCTCTCTCATGCATTACTAGATGTGGGCCTCACCATGTTTAACTGGGGGAGGCTCCGGATGTGTGTGGGCCTCGCTATGTGCTACTCAGGGGGGCTCTGGTGTTCTGGTGGATGTCAACTCTGTGAGACACTTATTGGTGTGTCACTGGCTTTATGGACAGGGAGATGGCTCTGTGGGTCTATATTGGTCCTGGAACTTGTCTCGCAGAGGGCTCTGCGATGTGTCATCTGTGGCTATTCCGGGGTTCTGGGAATGTGGTCAACACCACGTCCTCATGTTGTCTGGGAAGCTGGCCTGTGGTTGTTTAATGCTGGTGCCAGTGGGCGGCCTCTGCCGAGCCCAGTGTGGCTGCCGTTGCCATTGACGGGGATCCTCATTTGATTTAAGAGGTGTATGGAGGGCACCATCTGGAGTAGGGGGTAGGACGCATCACACCACCGGGTCTCTGTGATCTCACTGCAGGGTCTCCGCTGCATCTTTATGTTCTTGCTATTCGTTCCGGATGGTTCAGTATGTAAAGTGAAATTGGGCCCAAAAGGAAGGAATTGAGGGTGAAAAGGTGGAAAGATGTCAGGCAAACATACAGGCAGCCTATCACGGTGCCATCGTTAATCTCTGATGTCCATGATTATGGGGGCTGCCTTCTTGCCTAAGCGTTATAAACAGCATTTAGAGAGATGCTTTACAGCAGCCTCATGGCCTTAGCCACAATAGTCTAGCGCTACAACGTGGAGTGTTTTCTAGGCATTCCCTGTATAGATAGGGTTTGTCAATTAGTAATGTATCTATTATCAGTAGTCATGGCAATAATGCTGTTTTCTTCTTTATTAATATGGTCAGTGATGTAAATAAGGTAGATATAAGCAAATCAAATTTGTCGATTTGAACCTTATGAAAAATTAGATTGGACACAAATTAGAATTTTTTGGCAATTCGTGATACTGAAGATCCAAAACTTGGACTCTGTGCCAAGGATACAATCAGGTACAGATATGACTTAAAGACTTACAGAGCCCAAGACTTGTTGCATCTTTCTTGCCAGGTCCATGCTCGGAGACCCTGGTCATGGATTTAGTGGGAGAAATTGGGAATTTCTAGGGCTCTGTGTTAAAATTGGGAGATTGTACATGCCTTATGCAACATCCTGCCCTTTCCAGCATGACCTGGCACCTCATATCGATCATGGCATTATTTCTCACAAAAAAAGTAGATGTCCTCCCGCAGGACTGACTTTTTTGAGAACCTCATATTTTTGCCAGTAGTGCCAGGCCATGCAGAAAAGGGCTCCAGTGGATTAGTCATGGCTTCTACCAGGACCAGTTGGATGTAATATTTGAGAAATTTGCTCATATCTAGTGGCCACTAGACAACTGTACTCTGGAGATATGTTCCTTTTTAAAGGGATATTCTGATCTGTGTAACTATACCTTTAAGTGTGTTGGTAGTAACAGCAGGACTGTGAAGAATACAGCCAGCTATTGATTGTATATACCAAGAGAGGAAAGGACTGGGAGCCGTTTGAATGCAGAAATCTAGAGGTCCAGTTAGAGATAAATCCCTTTATCACAGTTCTGCTGCTACTAACAACACAGACAGAGGTATGGTTACATGGACAATACCTAACACTGTCTGCTGCTTTATATGGTCAAAATTACTTGTAAACTTTATACATTATACTTCAGCATAGCAAAAAATAAAAACTTACAATAATATCCAATTAAAATATCAATCAATATCGGTCCAAAGTATACATTTCTTTACAATTAGACCCAATTTGCCTGGGCGAATACATGGATACGGAGAAGTGACTGGCAAACAGCTGAAACATTTCTTGGCTTACAATTCTTTTTGACAGGGAAATAAAAGATGTTTACTGCTACAATGCATAAAATGCATAATGAACAAATAACAGAAGGAACAAAGGATTCACAATAGAAAGGAAAGGAATACATACATCATAAGCACTAGACCATAACTGCTTTCTCACTTTCTGATTGGAGTTTTCCTTTACATAGGACCTTATTTCAACTCAAGACAATTAGTGAAGCCCGCTTAGTACTTCCTGTTATGGCTCGCATAACATGCGTCATTCACTCACAGAGGAATCCACGTTCCGCATCATTAAGATTCTTGTTATTTATCATTTGTGCAATCATAAAAATTCAAGATACATTCACAGCGCTAGTAAATAGAACACAGTTAGAATTATCTCCATACGGATTGTAAGCCAAGATATCGCACAGAAAAAAAGGACAAAAATTTAAGTGTCCTGTGGGTCCATTAAGGTAAAAAGTGTTTTAATGGGATTGAGGTCCGGGCTCTAGGCTCCTTTAACTATGTCTCGTGCTGAGGGAAAGTCAAGAAAGTGGAAAGGGGCGTCCCAAAATTGTTACCAAAAGTTGGATGACACAATTGTCGAAAAATAACATTACTCTTATGGTATGATAATTCATACCATAATCTCTTCTCTACCAAATGTTTATAAAGCAGAGATAATTACTCATAGATCCAGGCACTGTGACTATGGTGATCTTCTTATATTTGTTATCCATGGCCTCCTTCTTTTTAAAATCAACTTTTAAAATTATACTAATATGCAAGATTGTTCTTAGGTATTATTTTCCAGAGCTCATCCGTGCTCTGGCTTCATAGGCTGTTACCCTCTTCTAGAGCACATTTCACCCTTCCCCTGCTCCATCAGCATTTACCCCTTGTCTGTTGTAATCTCATGCCAGTAACTCTTAAGGCTCATTAGCATTAGTTTAAAAGTTGATTTTTGAAAGAAGGAGGCAATGGATAACAAATATAAAAAGATTAGCACAGTCATGATGCCTGAACCTATGATTAAGTTTCTGTGCTTAATAATAATAATTATTTATTTATATAGCGCATAAAGATTACGCAGCGCTGCACAAATTGGTCCCTGTCCCCAATGGGGGCTCACAATCTAACAGTATGTTTTGGAGTGTGGGAGGAAACCAGAGTACCCAGAGGAAACCCACGCAAACACGGAGAGAACATACAAACTCTTTGCAGATGTTAACCTGGGTGGGATTCGAAACCAGGACCCCAGTGCTGCAAGGCAGAAGTGCTACTCACCCAGCCACCGTGCCGCCCATATGGTAGAGTGGAGAACTATGTGGTGAATTACATGGAAATCACTATGCTTTTCAATGGGACAATGCACATGCCCATACCTGATGTCTCTGAAACTGCTTAGCTTAATAATTAGGAAAGAGGTCCACAAATGTTTGACCATAAAATGTATTTAGCACTGTCTTTCAATAACCTATTATTGTACATACATATCTACTTTACAAGCTGGACTCTTGTGTAGAAGTAATCTGCAACAGGGTAAGGGCCAATTTACAGAATCCTATGTTCAATATGTATTTTGTCAAAGTTTACAAAAAAGTAGGCAGCACAAAAACCTGCATGAGGAGTTTTATCCATCATCCAAGTAGTTTTCAACGGAATATGAAATAGTGCCACTCGGAAATGCACTGCAAACAACAAGTCAACAGACTGCTCTTAAAATTGAAAAATAAAAAAGTTATGTCTTTTGGAATGCTGTAAGTGAAAAACTGAGAAGGACCTGGTCATGAAGTGGTAAACTGGGAGGGCTGGACCAGGGGTAGGTAAAATAGGTGGACTTTATCTTCCTTTAGCTACAATAATATAGGGAGTATGAATGGTTGTCTAATAGCAGCCATGAAATACTTTAGGTTGGGAAGTGTTCTGAAGCTCCTATCTTAAGGGGAACCTATCATCAACAACTGGCTTAATAAACTGATACCAGAATATTGTCAAGCAGCATAACACCTTCTAGTTTTTGTTTCTTTCACGGTCCAGTGTGTTGGCATCATCCAGAAAATCAACTTTGAAGTGAGAGGTAAATTGGTTGTATAAAGTCAAGGAGAAGTAGAGTTGAACAGTAAAGTCAAGGTGGGGCGCTTTGAATGCCTCATGTCATGGAAAAAATTTTGAGAGTGATACAAACGTTAATTTTTACAAAGTCTACTGCATCAGGTTTTATAATGGCAATTTGCAAAGTTATATGTTATAAAGAGTGATCAACTTAACAGCAATTAATTGCAAAGTCAATATTTGCCTAGAATATGAACTTTTTCCCCAAAACACATTTCAACTTCATTGCAGGCATGCCTTAAAAGGAGCAGCTAACATGGTTTCAGTGATTGCTCCAGTAACACAGGTGTGGGTGTTGATGAGGACAGGGCTGGAGATCAATCTGTCATGATTAAGTAAGAATCACACCACTGGACACTGTAAAAGGAGGCTGGTGCTTGGCATCATTGTTTCTCTTCTGTTAACCATGGTTATCTCTAAAGAAACACGAGCAGTCATCATTGCACTGCACAAAACTGGCCTAACAGGGAAGAGTATCACAGCTAGAAAGATTGCACCTCAGTCAACAATCTATCGCATCATCAAGGAATTCAAGGAGAGAGGTTCCATTGTTGCAAAAAAGGCTCCAGGGCGCCGAAGAAGGACCAGCAAGCGCCAGGACCGCCTCTTAAAAGTGTTTCTCAGCTTCGGGATCGGGCTACCAACAGTGCAGAGCGTGCTCAGGAATGGCAGCAGGCAGGTGTGAGTGAGATGCACTGTGAGGTGGAGACTCTTGGAGCAAGGCCTGGTGTCAAGGAGAGCGGCAAAGAAGCCGCTTCTCTCCAGAAAAAACATTAGGGACAGACTGATATTCTGCAAAAGGTACAGGGAGTGGACTGCGGAGGACTGGGGTAAAGTAATTTTCTATGAATCCCCTTTCCGATTGTTTGGAACATCTGGAAAACAGCTTGTTCGGAGAAGACAAGGTGAGAGATACCACCAGTTATTCCAAATTTTCTGGATTATGGCAGCACACTGGGTCATTAAAGAAACATAATCTGGAAGGTGTTTGGCTGCTTGACAACATATTGGTACTGGTTTATCAGGTCAATTTCTGCTGACAGATTCCCTTTAAAGGGGTATTCCCTAGGAGACAAGATTCTTAAATATACTCAGAATACCAAGTTAACACATTCTCTAAGTCATTGTTTTTACCTAAAATACAGCATTTCACAGATATAATTCTGACCTGTCACTATTAGTACTGGTATATACAATTTTGGTTGCCCCGGGATCTGACCACAAATCTTCTTCTGACTAGATCTGGTATGGCAGATTCTTCCCCCGAATAGGTTCCCCTGCATCCCAAGACAAGCTCACACACTTACACTCACACACACACTTCCTGACGGCAAGCAGCAGTGTGCAAAGACTTACTCTTCAAGCCACAGATAAGATCTTTATAGCATGGGAAAGAGTTATAGCAGTGCCGATTGTGTTTTAGCTGAGAGCAGAGCTGGAGTGTCATTGTGTTTTATATCCATCTCATTTATCTTATTATCTCCCATCTTTGATCTGTTTCATTTCTCTTTTTCTGTGTCAAATACTAGTAGAATATTCAGAAGCTAAATGAAAGTGTAGATAAACCTGGACCCAGATAATCTAAGCACATTGTCAGCACACAGCATCTCATAGAACAGAGGAATCATGAAGTGTCTGCTTAGAGAGTCCCCGCCCACACTCTAGAATTCTGACCATCACTGAGTGATTGGAGCTAAAACAGCAATAAAACTGAGTCAAATTGTAAAGTAAAGGGTTACAAATGATATTTATTGTGTAAACATCACTAGTGGATTACAATTTGAGAACTTTCTTTCATGGGCAAACCCCTTTAAACCTGTTGCCCATGAATTTGGTCAATTTTCCTGACTGAACCAGTGAGACTACATGCTGAGTTCAGTTTAGTGATTCTATGTTGAGTCCGGAGTAAGTTTGTAGGACAAAGCTCATTTGTGGGCAATGCCCTTTAGGCAGTTTGTCGATGTAGCCTCACTGGTCCTTCTCAGAATCCTTCCTTCCCTCACAACTCTAACAAACTACCTCTATTAATTTCCACATTTTCTGTTTTCCCAAATGTTTATTATGACAATGTTGTTACATATTTAATAATAATGCAGAACACAAAGTACAAATTCACTCATTTAAGATGTAATACCCTGCTACAGTTTTACAAAATTTAATTATGCTCTTTGTTCTTTTCCCAACTGTGAAGTTTTTCAAAAACTGCCTAGAAATGCAAGTCTCCAAAGAGAACTACCTAACATTTCTATTTTGTTAATTAAGCACTTAATAAAGTAATACATCATACAAAATATTACAACATAAATCAAGCCAAAAATGCAGTAAACAAATTCTATTTTTGCCTTGCACCTGTGTGTTTTCTGCACAGCTACTCCAGTATGAGTTGTAACAAGTTGTGTAATATATCAAGAATCATTGACAGATGTTTTCTCTTTTATATAATAAAATGTATGTATCTGTGTATGTTACAGCATATCACACACATAGGTTTCTAGTTTTGTTAATGAATCTACAGTATTTATAGCTTTAAAGGGTATCCTCCAACCAAAATGACTTACCTTTATAATGCAGAACTATGCTTTCTGCTTATGGAGCTCGCAAATGTAATGATGGGTCAGTGTTATCCTTCTAGAGGTCATTGTACAGGGAGGGGAGAAGATAAGCTGTGACATCATTTATTGTCAGTAGTGATGTAATGATGGGTCAGTGTTATCTATATAGAGGTAATTGTACAGGGAGGGGAGAAGATAAGCTGTGACATCATTTATTGTCAGCAGTGATGTAATGATGGGTCAGTGTTATCTATATAGAGGTCATTGTACAGGGAGGGGGAGAAGATAAGCTGTGACATCATTTATTGTCAGTAGTGATGTTATGATGGGTCAGTGTTTTCTATATAGAGGTCATTGTACAGGGAGGGGGAGGAGATAAGCTGTGACATCATCTATTGTCAGTAGTGATGTAATGATGGGTCAGTGTTATCTATATAGAGGTCATTGTACAGGGAGGGGAGGAGATAATCTGTGACATCACTTATTGTCAGTAGTGATGTAATGATGGGACAGTGTTATCTATATAGACGTCATTGTACAGGGAGGGGGAGAAGATAAGCTGTGACATCATCTGTTGTCAGTAGTGATGTAATGATGGGTCAGTGTTATCTATATAGAGGTCATTGTACAGGGAGGAGGAGGAGATAAGCTGTGACATCATCTATTGTCAGTAGTGATGTAATGATGGGTCAGTGTTATCTATATAGAGGTCATTGTACAGGGAGGAGGAGGAGATAAGCTGTGACATCATCTATTGTCAGTGCTGATGTAATGATGGGTCAGTGTTATCTATATGGAGGTCATTGTACAGGGAGGGGGAGAAGATAAGCTGTGACATCATTTATTGTCAGTAGTGATGTTATGATGGGTCAGTTTTTTCTATATAGAGGTCATTGTACAGGGAGGGGGAGAAGATAAGCTGTTACATCATCTATTGTCAGTGCTGATGTAAGCTAATATAAGATCATTTTTGACACATAAACGGTGCTCTACCAAGGACGTGTGGCCATCTGCAGTCTAACAAATTTGGTTTACTTTAACTTAAAACTTATGTCAAATTCGATTTTCTGGAAGAAGACCAAATATAGTAAAACCTATTTGGCTCTTAATAATCTTGTATTATAAACTAGCACAATTCATACTCCAGCACAGTATGAAACATGAGTCTTGGTGAAATTTTCACCTATGAATTTAACAACAGCTGGGGACCTAAAGGTTGCACATTTCTTCCCTATAGTTTCATTCTGGTAAAGAATATTATTTTTAATTGAAACAATAGTAGAATTGTATCTAGTAATGCAGTCACAGTAAGGTCCTCATCTCCGAACATACAATCTATTCTTAGTGTGAAAAGCAATGAAAGGTGAAATGATTTCCCCAAGGAGCTGACACACGTACTGAACCAGATATAACATTAGAGCCTCTGTCCTAACTTTTCCAATGTTATTTACTTCACAGTCTTTTAACAGTATAAGGAGACCTCTGACCCTGCCTATTCCAGCAATGCAGGATCTACACTTCAGTACATGAAACCAGACTCTGTCCCCAGAAAGGTGAAGACAAAGAGATAAAACAGCAGTCACCTCCAATTTCAAACAAAATCCTGGAAAGGACATTTATAAAATAAGTGGAATTTGTATGTATTTATAAAGAGCATATGACCCAAATATAAACCTATATAAAATTAAAAACATGATAATATTTATGAAAGTTTTTCATATTAAATATGTATATTTAGACATATAGCTATTAAAATGAACTAAAGCATTATACTGTAAGTTTTATCATATTTGCATTCAAAGGTCTTTTCAGAGAAACACTAATGCACACTATGAAGAAAAACTCATAATTACAAATAAGTGTTCAGTTTCCTGCTTGTAAAGGGCATCTACCACCAGGATGAAGGACTGTATGCAAATGAGCCTGAGGGGCTCCAGGCTCCATAGGTGTGAATGGAACCTGGAGCTCCTCAGTTTCATTTGCATACAGTCCTTCAGCCTGGTGGTAGATGTTTGTTATGATGCAAAAAGTAGCATCACTGGACCACAAAACAGGGAGGGACTTGTTCTCTCTTCCCAGTGCTAGATAATCTCAGTCATATCACTGAAAGGGGCTGGTTTCCTTGTGATTTCCAGCCCCTTGCAGTTGGATGACCTGTGATGTCAAAACTAGATCGTAGTATAGAATTATCTTCTAATCGACCCAACTGCGACCTCTCCATCTCAGTGTATGGAATCACCATAGGCAGCAGGCCCATCTGTCTTGGGGTTGTGCTACACTCTCACCTCTCTTTTGCATCGTATATGTAAAGGGGTGTTCCCATCTGGGCATTCACATTTAAATACATTTACCACATGTAAACATTTCTTCAATTGGTTGTTATTAAAAATAAATGTTTCTGTGTGAAGATAATTCCTCATAAATGTGGCCATGTTGTCCCTTAGAAACGAGATGGCTTCCTCTGATACGACCACGTCACATTTTGGCAGCGGTGGTCAGATATGCGCTATTGAGCCCTGCCGGACCACCTGGATTCAGCAATCATTAGCACAGGACGGCTGTGGGACATGCAGAACTCCCGGACATTTCATATACAAAAACCATATCCAAGGAGTCAGTCTTGTTTCTAAAGGACCATATGACTACATTTATGAGAAATTATCTTCACACGGGAACATTTTTTTAAATAAGATCTAACTGCAGAAATGTTTATATATGGCAGATTAATGAAACTGAATGTGAATGCTTAGATGAGAATACCCCTTTAATCTCTGTCTTTAATGCACAATCTTTCCGCAAGCATCTCAGAAACGTCTCCAGAATCTGCCCATTTCTTACCATTGAAACCTCTAAAGTGCTAATTGTCGCTCTGATTCACTCTCGACTAGACTACTGTAACTCCCAACTAATCGGTCTTCCACTCACTAAACTCTCTCCTCCACAATCTATTCTTAATGCAGCAGCCAGGCTCGTCTTTCAGACCAAATACTAAACGCAATCACTGCACTGGTTGGCAGTCTCCTACCGAATACAGTTTAAATTAATAACCCTCATTCACAAAGCTCTCAATAATGCTGCACCTACCTACCTCTCTCCTCTCATCTCAGTCTATCGACCTACCCGTGCTCTTCGGTCTGCCAGTGATCTTAGATTAATCTCTATCTCATTACAAACCTTTCATGCACGTCTCCAGGACTTCTCCTGAGCTGCACCAATTCTTTGTAATGCCCTGCCCCAGACTATTGGACTAATACCCAAAATCCAAAGTTTCAAACATGTCCTTAAAACCCATCTTTTTAGGCAGCCTATCACACTCACTAACTGCTTGAAATGACAACTCTCTCTTTACTAATTCATCCAGTGTCCTCCTCCCATCAGTTATCCAGCAAACACCAGATATATACCAAACTCCAGGCTTCTCTGCAGTCAATTTCACCTTGGACTTCATATATAAGATGGTGGCTGATGGCTGGTTCAAGCCGCAGCATTTTTATTCATTAAATTATTTTATACGTTACATTAAAAAGAATGGCTGCACCATTATAGAAGCTCTTATAATTCTTGTATCATCGCCTTCATCCTGATAGACTGTAAGATCTTGCGTGCAGGTCCCTTACTCCTAATGTTCCATATGACTGCTTGTATTCTGTAATGTAATATTATATTTGTATATGTCCCCTAGGATTCATAAAGCGTTGCATAATTTGATGGCGCTATATAAATAAAGATTATTATTATTATCATTATGAGGGATGTGGTTGAGTTGGCGACTGATTGAAAGGGGCTGAAATTTCAATTTCTGTGCCATCCCCAACCCATCCCCTTGCAATCATGTGCCTAGACTTGGATGGGGAGGGGCTGGATGTAGTTGGGACCTGAAGTCGAACAAGAGAGAGAAAGCCACATGGTGACCAGTTCATTCTACTACCTGTGCTCCCTAAATAAGAAGGCCGAGGTAAAAAAAAATTGGGAATCCCTGATTAAAAGATTGGAGGTCTTGAGAGTCTTTGAGAGTCCATGGCACCTGTGTTCATTCTTAAGGGATATTTAGAGAGCATTCTATATTTTTATAATTTTGGGGACCTATATTAGGAAGGATGATTTTAGACTCAAGCCATTCTATTTCACTTTTGATACTTTTGTACAATCTTAAACTGGAAAAACAATGGGAAAGCAAACAATTACTATAACTGTTACTCCATATCAGGTCCATTATATAATAATAGTTTTGTAATAATGAATTGCTTTACCTTTTATCTCCCTTTCTAACAACTTTCCTTCAGCATTTTATTGTATAATTTTCTTGTAATATTGTTACTGTGATGTTGTACTGTACTGGTGTCTCTATGTTGTTGTTCATATATTATATTATCTTAAATAAAACCTTACAATGAAGTAAGAACAATTAATTCTAATTTTAAAGTGTAATCACTTTCCCATGCCTACATTTGATAGCATATATTTCACAACAGATTACAACCCATTGCGTGATTAGTAAAGAAAAACAGTCTATGACGTTTCTAAGAAAAATCACATCAAAGACAATTTCTAACTGGAACATATGCAGAACATACCAGCTGTAAGATCAATGCTCCCAGCGGTGCACATTCTGCAAGCTGTCTATCCTCGAGTTACCAGGAACAAAACATGAAGCTGGGGTTGAGCTTGAAATTGAGCTCCGAAACTAAAAATGAACATATGTGTTTCTAAAGCTAAACATCTTACTTTAGAAGGAAAACAACCACATTGCAAAATACCTGCCCTTGACTTCCGTCCTCAACTATTAGGAACATTAATAATGTAGGTTCTCAGGGAATGAAATAGAATAAATTAATTCCTGGTTTGCAGTAGTTCTTAGGCCCCATGCACACGAATTTGTGCCCTCTGTGCTGTAGCACAGTGGGCAAAAGTCGGCACACGGGAGAGGAGGAGGGGGTGAGCACTGCTCGTCCCGCCCCTCTCCATAGAAAATACTAGCCCAAGGCCGTAGATACGGCTAAAGATAGAGCACTAAGCCTGTGTGCAATAGCTGTCTATGGGGGGTCCAAGCTTGCGGCCGTACGTATATCACCCTGATGATCGTGTGCATGGGGCCTTATAAAAAGGTTAAAATATTTGTGATTGTTTTGAGACTTGGCAATCTTCCATCTCAACAACATTGGCTAAATCGCCAAGGTGGATGATGGAGCTGTTGGGTAGTTTGATACTTAAGACAGAGTTGGTGATTCAAAAAGTTATATTACCCCTCTCAAATGAGCATGAAAAAAGAAGACAAATATAGAAAACCCATAAAAACTTAGTTTGGTCTCAAACTTTATAAATGATCCCCCCACATAAGGCTACAATTTGCTATAAGGACTATTGAATATGAATCATCAATCACTAAACAGAGAAGTAATGTACTGGAGCGGATCTCACCCTTGAAAGACAGAGTAAGACAATTTTTTTTATCTGTGGTACTCACTAAGCTGATATCTCAGACCTATAGGGGCACATTTACTAAGGGTCCCGCAGCTGCATTTCCATCGGGTTTCGCAAATTTTACCGTTTTGCGCTGAATTGCCCCAGGGTTTTGGCGCCCGCCATCGGATTTTGGCGGATCAGCGCCGGCTTGCATGCGACACAAATCGGGGGCGTGGACATCGGACAATCCGACTGATTCAGACAAACTTTGGAAAAACTGGAAGTCGCAAGACACGCACTTACATGCACCAGGAAGAAGATGGTGAACTCTAGCGGACCTGAACGGGGATGTGACACATGCTGGAAATTGGACGCACAATCTTAGTGAATTACGGCAGCTTCCGAATGCTCGTCGGACATTCCGGATCGGTGGCGTCAATGGGACGGGTAAGTAAATGTGCCCCATAGTCTCACTTTTTTACTTTTTTCTCTTTTTGAATGGTCTCATAAGTTGAACAAATTGTTTTCATTCAAAAGTATTGTCCTATGCAAAGTTTGGTTGTAACATCAACCAATCTGAAGTTGCAATTGGACACATTAATTCAAAGCAACCCAAGTCTATTTCCTTGCGACATTGGGAAAGATGTATCATTTGGCGGCCGTCTTACTCCAGCAGTATTGGTGTATTTCGCAGATCAGATTTATTAGCTTAAAGATTGTAACACATAGGGCGTTAATGAGTTGAATATCAAAGTTACATACATAGTTAGTACAGTAAAAAAAAAGACATATGTCCATCAAGCACAGCCAAGGAAGGAAAGGGAAAGAATTGGACTCTTTAGTATAACATAACCTTAAATGTTATTTTGAATAAGGCATCTAGACCATGTTTGAAATTCTCTGCTGTCCCTACTGTGACCAGCGCCTAGGCAGGCTATTCCACAGATTCACAGATATTACGGTAAAGAAATCTTATCTCATTGTGCCCCCTGTTCTTTTGATGTAATTTAATCTTTCCACCATAGTTTTCCCCCTTAGTTGACTCTTTTTGAGACTAATTCTTTTAATCTTTCCTCATAACTAAGACCCTCCATACCCCTTATTACTTTTGTGTTATTTGATTGTACCCTCTACAGCTCAAGGGCATCCTTTTTATGGACCGGTGCCCGGAAATGGATGGCATATTCCAGGTGAGAGTGAACCAATGCTTTGTACAGTGGCAATATTACATCCCTATCCCGAGAGTCCAGACCATTATCCTTAAGTATGTTTACAAAAAAGAGCAGGTGATTTTGTGGCCAATAAAAACGTACAGCAAGTTTACTGCAATAATCATCAATTTACTCATCAATTTTTAGTGAACATAAACGACTGTGAAGTAGGGCACCATAAAACCCATTTTCCCAGGCTGGAATCGGCGCAGTCATGGGTGTCTAACCTTTGTTGCATTGTGGACAAGATTCTTCTTACAAGAGGAATAGAACATTTTGATAGATTTGCTGCAGATTTACATCAATGTCAAATTTGCACAAGTATAAAAAATGCCTCACCAAAAATTCTATCGATAAATCCTCCCATTAGTGCTTATAACTATATTGTACGAGTTATAGAGTAGATTGATATTTTTCGGTCTTTTGTTAGTTATTTTGCAGACTATTCTACACAGCACTGATTTATTGTGCTCAGACCTGAATGTTGTCCAAATCAGATTAATGCTGTTATGGATTCTGCAGAATAGGCAGATTGGGAAGCAAAGATTTCAGTTATTGTTAGCTATCATTTATATAGCTTATCCATGTTTTATGCGCCTTCAACCTTTTGTGTATTTATAATTATATCTTACATTGCTCTTTATTGCCATTCTGTGCAAAATGTCACTGAAGTCAATTAGAAATGTAGAAAATGTTGTTGGGAGCACAGATCAATAGGCAATTGCCTTTGTGCATGTGTGAAGATATCTAGGGATAATGATGGAATGTTCAAACAGTTTTTCAATCATCTTGGACATCCATAGAACAAGTAAGATAATGGATAAATATTTACCTGATACAATGATACATGAAACATTATGAATAATACATTATACTGTATATACACAACATATGTAGCAGAACTTTCTATTACTGTCCCTTTTATTTATATCAGGTTTACAATCTATGAACATTGGGCAGATTCCCATTCGAATGTATTGAATGAATTGTACAGCTGCAGGTATTTCACCAAAAAACTTGTGGAACTTAAGAGGAGAAGAAAAGAAATTGGGGCTCATTTACTAAGGGTCCGCAGCGATTTCCGTTTTGCGGCGAATTGCCCTGGGAATTTGGTGCACGCGATTGGATTTTGCCGCATAAGCGGCAAAATGCACCCGACAGAAATCAGGGGGCGTGGCCGTTGGATAACCCGATGGATTCAGACAACGCGCGGGATTTAACATTTAGAAATGTGTCGCAAGACACGCACTTACAAGCACCGGAAAGAAGCAGGAGAACTCCGGCGGACCTCGGCGCAGAAGCTACGCCCGCAGGAACTCGTGCGCACAATCTTAGTGAATTGCGGCAGACCCGAATCCTCGTGGGACAACGCACCGTGGGATGGCAACAGGACTGGGTAAGTAAATCTGCTCCATTGTATGCATGTAAGTCACACATACAATTGATCACCAAAGCTATGCAGGCAAAGACATTTCATTACCGAGGGATACTGGACTCCAGTATCTAAGTGGATGCAGAGGGATGGGGCTCCCTCTCACCCATTAGTACCCCGCTGCTGTAGACACAAGGTGCCAATGAAGTCCCTTTGCAGCCATGGGTCTTTAGAAGGACCGAAGGACTGCTTGTGCTAACTTTGTATTAGGCCATGATGAATAAACTGAGAAACAGCCCGGTCATTAAGGTGGAAAAAAGCAACAGTAGTAAGGGGTTAATATCCTTATCCTCTATGTCTATTGCTACATTGCAGTATTTTATATGATTATTATTACTTTCAGTATACAATATATAAAACACATTAATTAACCTTAATCAAAGTCTGAAAACATCAGAGCATCACAGCTATATTTACTTCACTGGAAGAATATGAAACATATTTTGTGACAAATGAAAAATTAGACTGTTCCATTAAGAAATCATAAACTGAGATTTGCAAATAAGAAACTTTCCGTTCTTAATAATGAAAATAAATAAGATTAGTAACAGTAAATAGAATAGCAATTTGCCCGATACTTGATATGGATTTCGACTAGAGAAAAGCTCAGCTCGGAGATAATTGGGCCTCCTGTTGTGATTGTTTCTTCATAATCAGAGAGAAAGATCTGGAAGTTATCATAAATTTAAATGAGGTTATTGAACCGAAAATGAAAAGTGATTAAATGATACAGAAAACCATCTTACATCTGTGCATGTGAATACCCATACAACTTCAAGTGGTTATATCTGACATTTTGTAATTAGAAAAGATGAAAAATATTTCTAATACATTCGATGAAGAGTTAACATAAGTGAAGAAAAATAATAAAGGTCATTGGATTCAATTCTTTCTTTGGCCGAATCCAATAGCCCCATTGCTTGCATAACTCATTGCAGCCAAATACTAGATGCTTTATGCCAGTGGTGGCGAACCTGAGGTGCATTCACTGTGGGCACCCAGACCATCATCCCTGCACAGAGTTTGCCAGGTCCCAAAACCTCCTCTTGCAGTCCCTGGCCACCCAGGATGTGCTGTGATCAGTGCTATTTTAAAGCTGCACATCCTTAGCTGCCTGGGACTATAGGAGGAGCAAGGAGGTGCAGACAAGGCTGCGTTATTATTGGAGCTCCTGCTTTGGGCCCCGCAATTCTTCCTGTTCAGGGGCCCCTGGAAGGAAGCTACAATGATAATCGGAATTTCGTTCAACTGTATTGGTGTCCTTAGGACACAGATACAATTAAAAGCTGCCATGTTGGCACTTTGCATTTAAATAAGTGGGTTTGGTTGTAATTTGGGCACTCAGTCTGCCATCACTGCTTTAGGCCATTGATAGGTATATGGCAAATTTTAGTATTTTTTTTCACCTTGTGGTCATGTTCTCTTTTACTGCACTAGGTCAATAGGGATATTTGCCCAGAATTTTATAAGGCATAATCTCTAGAGAGGTCACATCCCCCAAATCTTTAGCCTTTGGAATGGAGTGCAGGTCTGTTGCAGGATGTTGATGGCAGTGGGTTTTTTTAAGGGAATTGGATAAAAGGGGGGTTATTTTTCTTCTCTTGTGCTTAGAGTTTTTTCACCTTCTGTTTATGCTTTTCTACTGCAGTAATCGAATAGTTGGTATATTTCACTGTTCTTCCAGACTTGATAGGCCTCCATGTAACCTGAAGCCTTTGGGAAAGACTGGAGGCCTGAAGCAGGATCTTTAATTTTAAACTTCAATGAAATTGGATGAAATTGGCTCCAATCAAGCACTGTCCACAGAGTATGGCATGGCGTTTCAAGATGTGTGAGGGGTAATTTTTTGCGAAATGAGGCGACATTTTCATTGCTACCATTTTGAGGTCTGTGCGACATTTTGATAATTTTTTATTTCATTTTTTATGTTATGTAAAAAGGTGTAAAAGTCGCATTTTGGACATTTGGGCACCATTTCCCGCCTCGGAGGTCACCGCCGGCCGTAACCGTTTTTATATTTTGATAGATCCGGCATTTTGGGATGCGGCGATACCTAATATGTTTGTGATTTTTACTGTTTATTATGTTTTATATCCGTTCTAGGGAAAGGGGGGTGATTTGAACTTTTAATATTTTATTAATTTTTTTTATTTTTTAAACTTTTTTTTTCTTTTTTTTTTCACTATTTTTTAGACCATCTAGGGTACATTAACCCTAGATGGTCAGATCGCTCCTACCATATACTGCAATACTACAGTATTGCAATATATGGCATTTTTGCAGGTCATACATTACAATGAGCCACTGGCTCATTGTAACGAACCTGCATAAGCCATGTAGCCTCGTGTCAAAAGAAGACCCGAGGCTACCATGGTAACTGATCGCCACCCCCCGATGACGTTCGGGGGCGTGTCGATCGGAAAAAAGGTGGCGGCGGCGTTGAGAGGGTTAATAGCCGCGATCGGTGGAAGCACCGGTTATTAGCGGTGGGGGTTTTGTGCAAAATGCAAAAAACCCCACCTCGGTATGAAGAGGACTCAGCCCGTGAGCCCTCTTCATACTTCCCTTATACCTCTGCGCCATAGAGCTACGGCGCAGAGCGTTAAGGGGTTAAGTTGAATTTGTATGCAAGTTGAAACTGTATATTTTATAATTGTAGATCCAGACAAACAAATGTTTTGCTCCAGTGACAATTGGAGTTTCAAAATTTTTGGCTGTAATGGGACCAAGGATAATCAATAAAACTTCATTACAGACACTTTATATCTGATCATTGCAGTCTGGGACTAAAGGAAAGCATTCAGAGAGCTCCACCAGAGGTCACAGGGGGTAGAGGGGTAGAGGAGTAGAGGTTGCCTGTAAGTCGGGTGTCCTTAAGTAGGGGACCGCCTGTATACACCTCCTTTTCACACCCAAATACCTATCTTCGACCCCTGCTCTACTCCAATACACATCTTCGACTCCCTACCAACCCAAAACATTCTGTACCTACTCAATTCAGCAACAACTGTACAACACCATCACTTCCATACACATGCTGAGTCAATGAGATACACCCCTCCCCAATAGCTGCCACTACCCCCCCTACTGTTCACATTCCTATACAAATCATGGACCCCTCAACTGTGACCAGGCTTCAGTGGCTCCCTCTATCCTATCTCTTGATTCTGCTGTTGTCAGTGTCTTCCTGAGATTCCTGAGATCATCAATTTCTTACTGAAGCATCTAATGCATTTACATTCCCTCTGAAGAGTATCCACGAAACGCGTCAGGGATAATGGCGTTTGATAGGGGGGCATGCTGAAGTCCAACAGGGACAGTTGTGGACTGCCCTTGTAAGGGCGGGAGTCTTAAAGGGGTCGTCTAGGGTCAGACAAGTTTTCCCTCCTGGTACCCCTGATCCTCCACCCTTAGGCAGGGCTTACGTCTGAACCACGGTAAGAGTATCTAATGCATAATACTTTACCTGTTGACACTTTATGTTAGCATTTCTGCAAGCAGGTATTTTTGTGACACATTGTCATAACTGAGACATACCTTGAATTTTAATATATTAGATTAAAAGTTATTTTTTATGTATTACACTCACTTATCTCCTATGCTTTATTTATATTGATTGTTGTGAGTAAATTGTGTTACCTATTGGTTGCTCTTTTGCTAATACCAGACAATCCAAGAATAGGTGCAATGTTCATGCTACCTAAAATATACAAGTATGGCAATTCAGAGAGACCAATTATTTGTGGTGTTGGGACACTATTTGACCCAAATAGTTGAGTTTGGTTTCTGGCCCAGCTTCCCTATGCCCTTTGTGGCCATACAGTTTTGTTGTGCAAACACACATAAATAGATGATTATTTACATGTCAGTTCCCATAAGGTGAGAAAATGAATAATTCTTGTCATACTAAAATAAAACATATATAATGACATAGTGAAAACAGTAATTCACAAAAAAATAATCCCCTTAAAGCATTGAGGAGGGAATGACCTCTGTAATATTGTATGGCAGCCAATAACAGCTCAATAATATATATAGACCCAAAATAATGCCACTAAAAACTATGGGGCAGTCATTAATAGGTTGAAGATCAGATGATGGTCCTACAAGGATCAGTATTGATTACCATTTACAAAAATTACACTTTAAGAAATTCCCATCAAAATGTATTTATTTACAACCAATTTACAGCTTGAAAACAAGATAGCAATTGCTGCTGTACACTAGAAAGAAGCCGTGTGATCACCATTCATGAATTACACTGATCATCCCGACTTCAATGTGACATGTGAACATGAACCTGCTAGAAATTGATCTAATATAATTAAATTCAACTCCTAGCATTATATTACAGTATTTCAATCATGGAGTCCTCAGCAAGCATGCTGGGTACTCATTCTAAATTACTGAAGACAAATGAAGGTCTGTGCAGTAGGCAGTCTACGGGTTCATTTTGTCTTCTTCAGATGTGTGTCTTCTAGTGATCTATAATCATTATGACCAATTAAAGCCCATCACTAGCTTATAGTTTCGAGAGAGACTCAAAAAACATCTTACACTTCTTATATTTCAAATAATAAACATAAATATTAATCTTTATTATATCATTAAAACATAAAAGAGAAAAGGAACGTAATAATACTAAAAGGTATCATGTAGACTCCCGAAAACTGGTGTACCAGCCCTGGTAAATCTCTGCCTATCTTGGACAGATTAAGATGGCCAAGGGCTCTGGGCTGTAAGAAAATTGTGGGCCATTACAAATAATTTAATGGCATTAACTTCTGTCCACTTTCAGTTCTGCAGTTTGAGGACCTTCAAAGATCCTGGAAGGAACACAAATTATATGTTATATAAGACAAAAAGAAAACTGTAGAAGGACAGCTCACCGCTTGAAGACCCCAGGCATGGTAGATGGCTGCGTGCACGGACTCCAAAGTCTAGGCAATGGTGACGCGTTTCGGACTATGCCATACAAGTCCTTAGTCGTACCACTAGTACGACTAAGGACTTGTATGGCATAGTCCAAAACGCGTCACCATTGCTTGTGTTTTTTTGTTTCCTGTGTCTTGTATCTCCGTGTCCCCTGTCTCCTCGATGCATTTATACATTTTTTAAGAAGATGAATTAAAATGAATTTTTAACAGATCGAATACTTTGTTTACCTGAGCTGGACTCCACTTGCCTTCTTTTATGTGAAACACAAATTATATGTGTTTCTGTGTTGCAAGATTGTGGATTTCATGGCTGGAGGTCCTTCTCTTTATTATCTCTACAGAATAGTGTCAAGCTTGGCAATTGTTTCAGGAGGTCATGGGCCCCCTAGTAGCCTTGGGCCCCTGGCAGTCTTATTATAATCCACTAGTGCCCCTATTGTACAATTTATTTGTTACATTCTATATCAGCTAAACCTAGTGTACCTGAACTGTCCATTATGCTACCAGAGCATCGTTTAGGCCACTGGACCCTTACCCATCACATCGCTGCATGACCTGAGGAATGGGATGGGAGGAATAAGGGCAGTGTTTTGGGAGTGTACAATTTGGGTGCATCAAATACCTAATTAACATATAGGGGCAGATTTACTTACCCGGTCCGTTCGTGATCCAGCAGCGCGTTCTCTGCGGTGGATTCGGGTCCGGCCGGGATTCACTAAGGTAGTTCCTCCGCCGTCCACCAGGTGGCGCTGCTGCGCTGAAGTTCCCCGGAGGTGCGCTGGAATGCCCTGAAATTCACCGGCCTTTTTCTTAAATGCGGCGGTTTTTCCGAATCCGTCGGGTTTTCGTTCAGCCACGCCCACCCATTTCCGTCGCGTGCATGCCAGCGGCGATGCGCCACAATCCGATCGTGTGCGCCAAAATCCCGGGGCAAATCGGAAATATTCGGGTAACACGTCGGGAAAACGCGAATCGGGCCCTTAGTAAATGACCCCCATAAACTCAAACTCAGTTTTTTGGAAATTTCTTGCTAAAAATTCCTTTATAAAGACTTTTGCCAAAGGTATGTTCAACTTCACCTTGTTACTCTTTTCAAATTATGCTATTCATTATATACTCCCTCTAATTTTTTTTTGTGGTTTGTGACATGTGTGCCGTATTTATGATGTGTCGGTGCCACGATTTAGCTTATTTTCCAACACTCCTGCTTTTTTTTGTCCACATATTTGGTAAAATTGCCCAGTCACTACAATCTTTTCACGCCTTGTCACAGAAAAGTTACTGTGTTCCGCTCCATTGTTGTGACTGTAATCCACAAATACAAACTGGATTGGTATTTGTAGGTGGAGTTCTATACAATCCATTGAAAAGAAGGAGCATATGAGTTCAGAAGATTGTGTTCCCCACAGAAAAGCAAATAAGCAAAATTCTAAAGAGTAGGAGATAGGAAAGTATTCAGACAGCTGTGATCACAAAGATTGATGTTCTCATTGTCGGGATGAAAAGGTTTTTCACTTGGATGTTACAGCTTGTTCTTAATTATATTTGATATGATGCAACCTTTATATTATTTTCAATAAGTGCAACTTGGTTTCAAGGGAACAAGTCCACTGAACTATGAAAATTGACATTTTGGACTATAGAGATAAGACTTTATTTTACCATGACATTAAACAATGTCAGGGTTTTGGAGGAAGGTTTGTGCTTCCAAAAATCTCACTGGGAGACTTAAATATAGAATATTTCCACATAACAGTCAAAAATGACTGGGAAGATGTTCACTGCGACGATGGCAAGAACACACAGACAGTATAAATGAAGAGCTGACTATAGATGTGCCACAAAGGTCTTTGCATTACCCAATACAATATTTGTATTTCACATATTTCATATATTATTAATTATTTTAACTATTATTCCTTAAACACTGGTTTTAAGGATTGAAATAATCAAACTACATAGAAATAAAGGACGAGATTTATCAGAAACGTCGTAGAGCAGAACTTTTCTCTTTGCCTATGGCAACCTATCACAGCACAGCTTTCATTTCCTCACAGCTGTTAATAAAATTAAAGCTGAGCTCTGATTGGTTTCCATGGGCAACTAGAACAGTTTTACCTCAGATACTTCTGATAAATCTCCCCTATTATTCTGTTTCTAACATCTTTCTAACATTGGTAATTTAAAGTGTAACTCCCATTTCAATAAATTTGCAGAAATCAGTTGAGTAATTTGTGTACATGAGACATAACCCTGTTTCTGACTTACCATCCTCTTCTTTTTTTAGTTGTTTGCTCTATAGTCTGTATATATAGTTTTCAGTCCCTCTCAGCTGGGGTCAAATGAAAGTGACTATAAAATGTTATAAAACTGCACAGGATTGCTTGTACTACAGTCACATTTACAGGAACCTGTCACCAGAAAAGCCCTAAAATACCATTACCCTTACCTTATAGGTGACTTAAAGGGGTTGGCACCTTACCTCATGTTTTTGTAATGTGTGTGTAAGTTTGGGCGTCAGGATATTAGGTAAGTTACCATTATAAATATATTACTAGTTCTGCACCGCTTTCTTGATATGTAAAGTGAAGCCTCCTGTCTTTTACCTCATCAGCCAGATATTCCTGTCCATAAAATGGCCGCAGATGGAGGGTCATGAGATCTAATCTATCCATGAACAATCGCCAGTTAGAGATCACATGACCCTCTATCTGCGGCCATTTTATGGACGGGAATGTCTGGCTAATGAGGTAAAAGACAGGAGGCTTATCCAGAAAGCGGAGGAGAACTATTTATAAATGTATATTGGTAAATTACCTCCCACACTTACACACACATTGCAAAAACATGAAGTAAAGTGGCCAACCCCTTTAATTGTGTTGTGATTGCGTCTGTAGGTATGTCCTCTGCTTTGGTGCATTGGCACAAAACACTTTTATTCTCAGTGATTGTCTTTTTAGATGCAGTCAAATAGAGGCGTCCAGCGCTTGCACCCAGTCAGGTTTAGTGCTACAGCCTTGCAGTGCTGGGGTCCTTGGTTCAAGTCCCATACAGGTCAACATCTGCAAAGAGTTTTTATGTTCTCTCTACGTTTGTGTGGGTTTCCTACGGGTCCTCTGGTTTCCTCCAAAAAAATACAGGTAGGTTGATTATATAAATAAAGAAATTATTATTATTATCATTATTATGTGTTCTAATGCCTTTTTTTACTGCATCTAAGAACATAATCACAGAGATAAAAGTGTTTTTGTGTCAAAGCACCAATGCATTACAACACAATTAAAGTCACTTTTTTTTTATTTTAGGGTTTTCTGGTGACAGGTTCCCTGTAAGATTTTCTAAACCCCATACTATCTGATCCTCAGTAGACTAAGATATAGGAAATCCCTAGTCTTTAGAGAAAAGATGGATTGGCAGCAGTGGAGCTAATGGAGCAATAGTGATATGAACAGAGTTCATTATTGATAAGAATCTCTTAGGCCAAAGGATAGACCAGAAATATAGATGAAAGCCGGGAGTCAGAACCAGGAGTAGGACCAATAATATTAGAGGACGTAAGAGTGTTCTGTCTGAGGGGTTGAAGAGCTACGATTACCCACCTGTCCCCAAAGTGGGTAAATTGTAGTCAATGTAGTCTGTGGCCATGGAGACTAATAAATTTGCAGAATAGCGGAATCCTCTAAAATTGCAATGCAGACTTTTTGCAATGTTGCCCCAGATTTGTTTTTAAATTCTAGGACAAAACAAAATGTGCACAGGCTTCTAATGTTACAGTTCTACAGTTTTCTTCTTTGCAGATTTTGTTTCTCTGTGTGGATTAACACTTTATTCTATCAAATATTTGTTTCTGGCAACACGCAGTAAACAAATTTCCCAGTGCTATGTGACTCCTTCAAAGTTTCTGGAAACATTTGTCAAATCCTCATGCGAGTTTTGTCTTTTTCCTGAGATTGAGGTATTAAATATTTATATTTAGAATGCAACTAGATTGTACTGTATAAATACAATTGTGCTGTTTACTAGCAGCATTCCTCAAAGCAGATGTCATCTCTGGTTGTACAGTCCATCTCAAGTGACAGATTTGTCTCCTCCAGAAAAAAATTACCTAAAACAGTATTTATATATTCATAAAAAGCAAGGGGGGAAAAAGGTCTGCCTCTAGGAAATTCATGGCCTGTGAATGGCATATTTTGTGGCACCCCCTTCTTCCCTGCACATATTAGTTTCCCATCATATGTTGTACTGTAGGAGGAATATAAGATTAAGACTATAATGTGTCCTGGGAGATTGTGGCCTCCCCACTTGTTGTACAGTAACTCTAATATAACCTGGGTTCAAGTCCATCCAGGTCAACATCTGCAAAGAGTTTGTATGTTCTCTCCCACACTCCAAAACATAGTGGTAGGTTGATTAGATTGTGAGCCCCATTGGGTACAGGGACTGATTTGGCAAGCTCTATGCAGCTCTGTGTAATCTGTGTGCGCTATATAAATAAAGGAATTATTATAATTATTATTATTAACATAACCTGATATTTCACATGGTTACAGTACCACAATCAATCTCACTACATAGATACATTACCAGAACTAAGATTACTACATAGAAACAGCACTGGAACCAGGCTTACTACATAGAGACAAGACCAGAACTAAGATTACTGCATAGATACGTTACCAGAACAAAAGGTTACTACACAGATGCAACACAAGAACAAAGCTTACTGCAGAGATATGGAACTAGAACCAACTACATAAAAAGCACCAGTACTAAGCTTAGTACAAAGGTACAGGGCCAGAAACAAGTAAAGTTTGACAGAAAGCATTATACTGCAGTAATTACTCTCTTGTGGAGTCAGGTACATGGAACTGAAGATAGCTTGGTTGGCATAGGCAGAGATATTCCGAAAGATTAAACTCCAAATTCCAAAAGGTTAAACTACAAGTCAACACATATCTCCGGAGTGTGTACAGCTCCCCCTCTGGCTTTAGGCTTCAGCAGTATCTGGCCAAGGCTGATATGTAATCACATCTCATCTGCACTACCGATCCTCAATCTCACCACTGCAAAATAGTACAAATAATCAGGGAGGATGGGGAGCAGAAATAGGAATCCAGGCTTCCTTTTCTTGTGATTGGAGTCCCAAAATTCCTTGTATACCTAGCCATATACTAGACATATGATTCCAAGGGTGCAGAGGATATTAAGAATGGGAACTGCTCCATTGCATTTTGTGTATATAGGTCCAAGAAGCTTGGTCACAGCAGTAAAGGGGCTTGATGTCAGGCCCCCTTTTTATTCTCCATAGTGAAATGCTTTATCACTCAAAGTGACCAGAACAAGCCATTAGACCAGTATGGTAGCAGTAGCTCATATAATCAATTGTACCTGCGTCTTTAAGGGTTCTTTCCCTAAGGTAAGACGGCACAGAAATAGACTAGACAGCCTAATGCGGCACAAGACTCTTATAAGAGTGTGATGCTGGATGATAAATCTGTCATAGTTGCACCTCTTATTAGTTTGCTTATTTAAGCCAGAAAACTGGGAAAAAATTCTGTCAGGATTAATTATGGTGCACAGACAGTTTTGATGAAATGCCAAGCCCCTTTTATAGACCATGCCCTTTTCTTAGACCACTCCCCTTTCACAGACCACCCCCCTTTTGTTGAACTAGTGCCTGAACACTGTCTAAAACGCCTTTATAATTGTGGCGCAGAAAGTTTTTTAGTGCAAATTATTTAACAAATATTGCTGTAGACCGATTCATAAATCTCCCCCAATATGTGTTAAATATCAGCTTGTAAATATAAACTGGTAGCGGTACTGTATAACAGCAAAATTTGGAACTGAATACAGATAAGTGGTAGATCTCCTCTCACAAACACAATGATATATTTTTTTTGGGTGGAGAGGGGGGGGGGGCAAAACCTGATTTTTGCTATGCGGCCCCATGTTTTCTATCTAATGGCGCATAGCAAATATGGTACCAATATACAAAAAAGGATCAAATAGTGATCCTGGAAACTACAGACCCGTGAGTCTAACTGCTGTGGTGGGGAAAATATTTGAGGGGTTTATTAGAGATGCTATCCTGGAGTATCTCACTGTGCACAACCTTATAACCCAGCGTCAGCATGGGTTTATGAGAGATCGGTCCTGTCAGACTAATCTGATTTGTTTCTACGAGGAGGTAAGTTCAAGACTGGATCTGGGGGACGCTGTAGATGTTGTATATTTGGACTTTTCAAAGGCATTTGACACCGTGCCACATAAAAGGTTGGTATATAAAATGAGACTGCTGGGAATAGGAGAAAATCTGTGTATTTGGGTAAGTAATTGGCTTAGTGATAGAAAACAGAGGGTGGTAATTAATGGCACATTCTCAGATTGGGTTGATGTTACCAGTGGAGTGCCACAGGGGTCAGTATTGGGGCCACTTCTTTTTAATATTTTTATTAATGACCTTGTAGTGGGTTTACACAGTCAAGTTTCAATATTTGCAGATGACACTAAGCTGTGTAAAGTAATAAATACTGAGGTCGATAGTTTAGCATTACAGAGGGATTTGTGGAAGCTTGATGGATGGGCAGAGAAATGGTTGATGAGGTTTAATGTAGATAAATGTAAAGTTAGGCACTTGGGCCATGGAAACAAAAAGTATAATTATGTTCTAAACAGTCAATTACTTAGTAAAACTGAAGCTGAAAAGGACTTGGGGGTATTGGTAGATGGTAAACTTAATTTTAGTGAGCAGAGCCAGGCGGCTGCTGCTAAAGCAAATAAAATAATGGGATGTATCAAGAGAGGAATAGATTCTCATGATAAAGACATAGTTTTGCCCTTATACAAATCCCTGGTCAGACCACACATGGAATATTGTGTACAGTTTTGGGCACCAGTGTATAAAAAGGATATAGTAGAGCTGGAACGGGTGCAGAGGAGAGCAACCAGGATTATTAGGGGAATGGGGGAACTAGAATACACTGACAGATTAAAAAATTTGGGATTATTCAGTTTAGAAAAAAGACGACTGAGGGGAGACCTCATTACAATGTACAAATACCTGAACGGACAGTACAAGGATCTCTCCAAAGATCTTTTTATACCTCAGCCTGTGACCAGGACAAGGGGGCATCCTCTACGTCTAGAGGAGAGGCGATTCTACCATCACCATAGACAAAGGTTCTTTACTGTAAGAGCAGTGAGACTATGGAACTCTCTGCCGCAGGAGGTTGTTATGGCAGACTCTATGTACATGTTCAAGAGAGGCCTGGATGACTTTCTGGAGAGAAAAAATATCACGGGTTATGGGGATAAAACATTTATTTAATTCTTAAAGGTTGGACTTGATGGACTTGCGTCTCCTTCCAGCCTTATATAGTATGATACTATGATACTATGATCTATGTCTCCGGATATTTATGTCAAATGGTAAATTACTAATATGGAGATAGTATGAATATTTTACCCAGCCCCTATCTGAAGAAGCAATGTTACTCTATAAACCATACCCATTCTATCTAATTTGGATGAAATCCCTGAAAACAAACTTGTTTTTCATTAAAAAGGTCTCTACTAAAGATAACATCTTTTTTACATTAAGAATACCTAACCAGCTATGGAGAAGCTTCATCATTAGACTTGCATCAAGGAGTCACAGAACTGAAGTTTAAGAACATGAAAAGGCTGACTGTGCCCGTAGATGAATATTATTTATGTGAAATCCTCTTTATCCTTTTATTTTGCATCTCTGCCACTAAAAACATTGTCTAAGTCATTAGAGGCAGAAATGTACGCTATGTCAGACTTGGCAGAAAATTTTGCAGATTCCAAATTATAAGCACTAGCAGTAATAGCCTTGCCAGCTCGTACAATGTGTGTGTTTTTTAAGATGTCCCTGTAATTACTTCTTCAAAACACAGACTGATGGAAATGATGTAAAACACTCGTTTGGGATGCCAGTGTTTTATGTCCACACCTGTTGTCTGCAGTAATTATCTAGTACTTATCCTCCCAAAGAGGGGAACCTTTACCATAGCAATTGTTAGGGAACAGCAAACTGGGCATCTTCTATATTTATCTTATATCTATCTATATGTAATCTACTTTATATATATGCATCTATAAATCTATCATCTATCTATAATCTTTTATATTCATCCTCTATCATCAATCTACCTATCATCTCCTATAAAGTTCTCCTACAGTCCCATATTAACCATTGCCTTACCATATGTCACGTGTGCTCCTGCGACCCATGCCTCAGGTCGCAGGCAATGGCAGATCTTCATATAGGCAGTATGGGCGGGCGCCCAGGCCCTATATGAAGATCCGCCATCAGTCTACAATGCTCACCTTCAGGCTTCTTCTCCTCGGCCCCACGGCTCAGTCTTCTGCTCTTCATGAGGAGTGGACATTTCATTAAAGAGGAACCCTGCCAGTGGACATTTCAGTAAAGGGGGACTCTGCTGTGGACATTTCAGTAAAGGGGGACCCTGCCGGTGGACATTTCAGTAAAGGGGTACTCTGCTGTGGACATTTCCGTAAAGGGGGACTCTGCTGTGGACATTTCAGTAAAGGGGGACTCTAATGTGGACGTTTCAGTAAAGGAGGACTCTGCTGTGGACATTTCGCAAAGGGGGACCCTGCAGGTGGACATTTCAGTAAATGGGGACTCTACTGTGGACATTTCAGTAAAGGACATTTCATTAATGAGTAGCGGCTGCATTTCCTACCCTAGGGGTTGTCCTCCAGTCAACTTTATCCTGTTTTTTTTTGGGGGGGGGGGGGTTAATTTAGGAGCCTCGGGTTATATGTGAGCATTAAAAGAATGAGGGGGAGTTCAGCTGCAGGATTGACAGAGGCCAGGAAGCCAGGGGTAGCATCCACATCTCCGACACTGTCTAGAAGATCTGGTCTGGACAGTAGTCGGGGCGGAGGGTTTCATGCAGTTTGGGGATGTACGGCTTTTCTAAATAGATGGGTTATAAGAGCACGATTGTAGTTTATCATTAAAATACTTCTATAAACAGTAGAAGATTAAGGATATAGAGTAGTACTTAGGTTCTAACATCCAGACACATGTTGGTTTGGATGCTGGTGGGGGGCCCTTGTCGTGTGAACAGCCCGGGGCACATGGGACACTTAATCCGCCACTGGTTGCAGGCGCACCCGTGTTCCTCTCTGTGCTCCTCCGCACCAGCAGCGCTTAGCTTCCCTGGCTCCAGCGGCAGTCCCCTTGCTCTGGCGCACGCGTCTCCACCTCCAAACATACCAGGTGGTCAGAATGAGACAGCTCCACCCTTAGTGTAGGAACTGTACTGGATTACTATCAGTGCTGCCCAGCTGCAAGCGGGGGCTAGGAAAAAATTTTCCACTTAATGTCAAATTGGGTCTCTTTTCTTAAAGAGGACCTGTCACGCCCCATAAAGACCCCCACCTGTCACCCCCATAATCCTCTCCCCAGCAGCTTTCTATTTATGACATTTATTAAAAATATTTATGTAGCGAAAGTTTGTTCAAAACGATCCGATCTCTTACCAAATAAGAGGTTGTATCCTTGTATCTTGTGAGCTGTAGTTGGCCGTATTCACGAGGGGGCCGGCCTCCACGCCCCGGTCAGCGGGGAGCTGTAAGAATAGCCGGCAGCAGCGCATATATTGCCCAATCGCTGCCGGCTCTATGCGATGGAGCCGAGCCGTGCATATTGACAGCTCCGGCTGCGCCAAACTGACAGCGGCACCGTGCTTAATCACAGTACCGGCCAAATCTTATATATATTCCGCTGTCAGTTTGGCGTGGAGCTTTCCATATACATGGCGCGGCCGCTGTCAGTTCGGCTGCTTCGCATAGAGCATGCAGCTATTGCGCAATATATGTGCTGCTGCCGGCTATTCTTACAGGTCCCCACTGACAGGGGCATGGAGGGGGTGTGTCGGCCAGTCCCCTCATGAATACGGCCGACTTATTTGGTAAGAGGTCGGATCATTTTAATCAAACTTTTTTTTATAAATGGCATAAATAGAAAGCTGCTGGAGAGAGAATTATGGGGGTATATTTGGTGAGCGTCTTTTTGGGGGGTGACATGTCCTCTTTAACATGGGTCGTACCCCCTGCGTGGGTGAGTCTGGGGCAAACTGTACCTGATTTTTTTCTTTTAGATTTGTGTGTATTTTATCTTTCTAGCAATTGCACCTTCATGATCTCCCCTATGAGCTTCGGACCGATTTGTAGTACCATCTATGTAACAATATCCCCTGCAAGGGATTCTTTTAAATGGTCCGGTATCGCAGCATTTTCTGTGTTTTAGTTCAATAAAATTCTTTGACATTAAAATGGGTCCAACTGCTCGAACCCTCACTGATCGCTATAATGGGACCCCCAGCAATCTGGAGTGGCAGGTCAAGCATGTTTTCTGCCACCCCATTCAACTGTATGGTGGTGTATAAAATTCATTATCCATGGGAGTGCTATTCTCTGCAATTTCAGAAACTTCGGTACAACTGAATGGAGAGGAAGGGCGCTTGTTTGTCCCGATGCCATACCAATTAGTAAGAACGGGATCCCTGTTCTCTGTATCTAGGGGGGACCTGTTCTTGTGATTATGGGAGTCCCAGCAGTCAGAACCTCTCCGATAAGCTCTAACTATGGATAGGGGGTAACTTACAAAACTCAGCACACCTCCTTTAACAGACTTGGGTTTGTTAGCATAAAAATGTTGATGGACTTTGCTTATTTATCAGTCCACTGCAGTTTTGTTCTCCACATACACCTTTATACCTATAATAACATTTAAGCATTGCCAGCTGTTTTGCTATACATCGGAGAGGATGCACATCTGCTTTTAATAATTGGGATCCGGGGAATACCACGAGTGTGGGTTGTTTGTTATAAAACACTACGCTTAATTAGTTTTCAGGATGGAAAGTTTTCAGGAATACGCAAGAGAATTTTTGAGAGTCCATAGAGAAGGAAACCCTAGATTTATAGTAACTTTGCTGATGGAACAATATGGAATTCACTTAATGGTATGAAAATAATTTGTATATGCTATTTTCAGTTGACAATAGGATAGATTACGGTAATCACTGTACTCGTGTAAATTTTTATGCAAATATTTTGGGAAAGAAATTGCTTTTCTTGCCTATAGAAATTCATTTTTGGTTATTTCTTCAGTTATTTGCATCAGTTATTGTGAGCCAAAAACAGAAGTAGACAAACACACAGAACAGTGCAATTCCGTTACACCTTATTCTGAATGTAGTCTCCACACTTAGTTTTTGCTCCAAATGACTAGTGCTAAAAATAGATGACTGAAGTGTGAAGATAAGATTTAGTATTTTTGTCAACTGTATCGCAAACCCAGTTTACTATACAAAATGAAAGCACTAATAAGCGAATCCGCATAAAGATTTACAGTATATTTCTCAAAACTAACAGATTGCTGGAATTCAGGAAAATTATTTCTGAAAAGCTTATAAAATTACGTTGGAATATTTTTGACTCATATACACATGATAAAATGCCATGATTAAAAGAATTACATAAAAGTTGCCAAGGAACAGAACTTACAACTAAAAGTAACCATAGAGACAAAATGCCATAGGCATTGACAAAATGGGAAAAAGACTAGAACACTGGAAAATGAAAATATCCTTAGAAGAGTAGAAGAGAAAAAGCGGGTTAAATAAAATATGGAAGGATAGTATCACAAAAAGACTTTAAGTGCCTGTGTCTTATATTTTGAAGGTCATGAGGATCCAGCACTGCCAGACCCTGGTAACTGCTGTCCTGGAGATGAGGTGAAGAGCTGTAGAAGCATTTCACCCTATCTCTGCGGGAGCAGATGCTCTGCACAATTCTCTCCCTCTCTTGGCGTCCTGACAAGTTCTTCTGCATGATATCTCCTAGAGTAATATCAGAAGCATGTGACTGACCACATGCTTCCTACATCTATGCAAGTGTCTAAGGGTTTTAGGACCCTTATGCTGCCTGTGGATGGTTTCAGAGAAGAAGATGCATCTGCGATTGGGTAAAAAGAAGTGGTGTATTTGTATAGCAGTGCTGAGTGTGTGTATAGCATTGCTGTGTGTATGTCAGTGCTGAGTGTGTGTATAGCATTGCTGTGTGTATATCAGTGCTGAGTGTGTGTATAGCAATGCTGTGTGTATGTCAGTGCTGAGTGTGTGTATAGCATTGCTGTGTGTATGTCAGTGCTGAGTGTGTGTATAGCATTGCTGTGTGTATATCAGTGCTGAGTGTGTGTATAGCAATGCTGTGTGTATGTCAGTGCTGAGTGTGTGTATAGCATTGCTGTGTGTATGTCAGTGCTGAGTGTGTGTATAGCATTGCTGTGTGTATGTCAGTGCTGAGTGTGTGTATAGCATTGCTGTGTGTATGTCAGTGCTGAGTGTGTGTATAGCATTGCTGTGTGTATATCAGTGCTGAGTGTGTGTATAGCATTGCTGTGTGTATGTCAGTGCTGAGTGTGTGTATAGCATTGCTGTGTGTATATCAGTGCTGAGTGTGTGTATAGCATTGCTGTGTGTATGTCAGTGCTGAGTGTGTGTATAGCATTGCTGTGTGTATGTCAGTGCTGAGTGTGTATATAGCAATGCTGTGAATGAAGACCATTTTTTTCATTACTCATGAACTATTGATATCCCATAGTACAAGCAAACAAAAAAAACTATTAGCTCTAAAAAAAAGCAGACATTAAGAGGGTAGTGCAGATATTTTATGTGTTTCAGAGTATTTCGAGTGAGTTATATAGCCACCATGCGCAGCAGCAGTAATACTTCCTAATTTCACCCCAGGGAGGATTCTGATTTAATGGTAACTTAAATCATTGCTTAAAAAAACTCAATTTGTCGAGCTATTTGTTATTGTTATCTTAGCTAGCCTGGGTTTCTCATTACATAGAATTAAATCAATACTTTACTTCCAGTTTGTGAATTCCTTTGTGGACTTCTATCTTGTTCTTGACATTAAATGAAGCAGTCAGATTTTCCAGAAATAAATTGGAGGTTCTTTGATATTTTATTCATCTGCATTTTTTTATTGCATTAATTACTTTCCTACCATAGTGTTAAGTGCTGTTATTAAATAATCCTTTTATCTCCCAGGGGATCATTTATTAATTCTGTAGATATCAACATTTGGGGTTATAACACTTACTGACATAGACTCCACATGATTTTTTCTTTTTCCTAAATGTGCAACTTCCTCTTGAAAGTAGACAATCACCTTAAGCTACATGCACATGACTTTTTTTTGCACAAACTACGGCCAGCTGGAGACTTGATTGATTTGCATTATGGAAGGTCATGGTAGGAGCCAACATATTTTTTTTTTTGTATAACAGTAAATCTTTATTCGTGATCAATAGGTAAAAATGTACATAAAACCACAGGTAGTGGTACACTCAAGAGGAGTTATCCCCTTGCAGGATAGTGTAATAATAAGAAAGGATACATGCTGCATACAGGTTCAGATAGTGTATAGAGTCAATCCACAGGGCAACAAGATTGCTACAAATCAAGCTGCACTGACATGACACAGTCCACCACATCTCCACCAAGGGTACACAAAAGACACTCACAACCACCATATTGCCACCATATTGGGGGGGGGGGGCGTTGGAAGAACCGACTGATTCAGACAAACCACAGGATTTAACTTAAAAATTGTGCCGCAAGACATGCACTTTCATACACTGGGAGGAAGAAGGTGAACTCCGGCAGACTGAGCGGGGAAGCGACACATGCAGGAAATCGGGCGCACAATCTTATTGAACCAGGTCCAGGTAAGTAAATGTGCCCCAATGTGTCACATTTCCCCAAAAATAAAACATTGAATAAAAAGTTATCACAAAAGTCTCCAAAATGGCAGCAATAAACACCTCAGCTTGTCCTGAAAAAAAAAAATTATACCTTACATATCTCCATTCTCTAAAGTACAGAAAGGAAATTTTATTTTTTAAAAGTAATAATAAAACTTGATCGTACCAACCCAAAGAATAAAGGACAGTTGCGTAAAGTGAAAATTGTAAAAATAGAGCGCACAACAAAATGGCCCAAATGCATTTTTAATCATTTCACTGCACTGGAATTTTTTTTCCAACTCTCATGGCATGAAATATTAAATACTGACACTAGGATTTTGAAAGGAGTGGAGCAAAAGACTAAAAAAAACAAAAAGGAAGATAGGTAAGGGGGTAGGTAAGGGGTCAATTCTATCACTGCTAATGCTTTATATGCTTCATGTGAGTTCTATATTATTTATTAGCCGTAGTTACTTGCAGATTTCACCTTGCGCCAGAAAAGAAAAAGATCCTTATTATCCTTTACTTTTTTCCTGATGATTACATGACAGGATGACATGATTTTTTTTTAATTCAATAAAGGAAATCTACCAACAAAATTAAGCATGATAAACCAAAGGCACTTACCTACAGATGTAGGCACCCTGACTGTGGCAATTTTCTTATCATTGTTATCCATGACCTCCTTCCTTTTAAATTTAACTTTTAGGATTATAATAATGAACCTGGGAGGTTTTACAAAAGCCTCTCTCTGCTGCAGCTTCACAGGCTGTTACACAGTATCCCCTCTCCTTCTGCTCCTCCACCTCCAAAACTCCACCTCTCGTCCCGGGCAGCGGCTGCTAAGATCTTGCGCTGTCTAGGAGTTGTGTTCGGAACTGCTGGGACTTGTGGTACCTCTGCATGGTGCCTGGTTGTTCTGCACCTTGAGGGGTTAATTTCCAGAAGCTGTCCAGCTCCTATCAGGTTCTGGAGGTGGAGTTCTGGCTGCATAAATTGCAGCTTCACTAGTCACCTGTGCCAGTGTTTGAAATCCCTTCATCAATCGCTTGCTGCATTAGGTTGTATTGCTCTGTATCTGTATCTGTATCGTTGTTGGCCTCGGCTAGTTTTTGACATTGACTCTTTTCTTACTGATTTTGCTCTTGACGTACCCTCTCGTTGTGACTCCAGCTAGTTTACCATTCTTTTGTGTTTTATGTTTGTCAGTCTGTTTGTGTTTCCCTTCCCATGCTTATCCAGTGTATTTCGAGTCTTCAAGTAGTCACCCCACGGTTTAGCGTGGGGGGGCTATAGGAAGGGACAGAGGTTAGGACAAGCTCAGGGCACACTATCCCCTGTCTTCTGTGTTACCCAACCCTAACAGTAATACAATATAAAGTGGGGTAAAGGGAGAAAAGAAACAGGAGAAAAAAAACAAGTAAAATGTTGGGTGAATGGAACTGTAGAGTGTTCAATTACTTGGTTTATTGTTCCTGATTTTAGTGACCCTATTACAGAAGCCTAGAGTTTTGGGAATAAAATTCTTTTTAATTTCACTTCAATAAAAACTTTTACTTTCCACAATTTTCACTCTGACCGCTAAGCTTAATAATAGATTACCACTTTTTTTGGATACACGGATGTAGCCTGGTCTGCCTTTTGGACGCCACTACAAGGGTTGCTTAGAGTTCCCATTAAACATTACCTCTATAGAAAAGAAGATGTCTAGAAAATTCCATAAGACGTATTACTACATGCTGTTAAAAGAACAGAGAGAAAGCTCAGACAAGATGGGAGCCCTCACAATCATATAAGGATAACAGAAATACAAAATCTACAATTAGGATAATAAAATCAATGGGAGACATTTATAACACATGGCCTGTTTTCTGGCAGACAAGGAAAAAGTCACCATTTCTGGAAATTTTTTGGTTTTCTCTGAAAGTGGAGGGGAGAGGGGTGGACCGAGGATTGGATGCCCCAGCCCACCGTTTTCACTATAATCTCTGACAGAAAACCTACAGCTGAAATCTCCACCATGTCTAACCTGACAAGTGTGCCCATATGTTAAAGGTATATGTCCACAGTGCGCCATCCAATCATAAATTGTAGGCATGAAATGAGATGTGATACACAGTAAAGACGGTCACTTACTTAAGAACACCCGACTTACAGGCGACCCCTAGTTACAAACGGACCTCTCGGTATTGGTAATTTACTGTACTTTTGCCCTAGGCTACAATCATCAGCTGTAAAACTTATCAAAGGCGTCTACAATGAAGATTTATTGTTAACCTAGGTTTAATGACAGCCAAACATTTGTCGGAGACACCCAAAAAATTTTGTCTGGACCTACAATTATAAAATATACACTTCCGACTTACCTACAAATTCAACTTAAGAACAAACCTCCAGAACCTATCTTGTACGTAACCCGGGGACTTCCTGTAGTATTGTGGGTGACTAAACTTAAACCTAAAAATGCTAAGGTCCTAAGGTGTTGGGGAAATTACACAATCTTTTCTTTATTTACTTTGGATTTATATGAATCTTTTTTTTTTAACTGCAAATTTTTATTAAGGTTTTGGCTGGAATAAACAAGGTACACAATGCAGTAGGTAATGCAAGAAATACATTTCATACAGTACATTGGAGTACACTGGTGGTTCACAGGGTGCTACATAAGGCTTAGCACATTAACCACCTCTCACCCCAAAGACAACGTTTAGCACAAATAAGGGCATGAAGTTATCCCTTAAGAAGCATAATGCAATTATCCACCGTGTACGACTGAACTCCAACAGTCTTTAGGGGCCACTGTTGCCTTAATACCCATTGGAGAGGGTAGAATAAAGAGGGAAAATCAACAACTGATAATATTACCAAATCAAATAACACTTATATATAATTTAAGACAGGACAAAAGACATGGTGGGAAAGTTAAGGCCTGGGGGGGACTGAAACTGCAGTGTAGCAATAGGTAGCATTTATATCATTCTTATAATCAGATTAAATCCTGCATTCAATAAATGCACTGACCCTTAATAAAATCCACAAAACTGGAGAAATTCATACACAGTGCATAAAAAGAGAAGTCACGGCAAACAAAAAGTGTATAATGTGCAGAGATTTCCATTTACGTGTTAATTCTGCTTCAAGTGCTATATGTTGTATTTATAGAAGTGGATATTGCCAGGGAACACAAATGAGTGACGGGGATCATAATTTCTCCCAGTGTTATCATAGATCATGCACAAAGCATAAAGCCCCTTTGATCCCTTAAAATACCCAACTCGGCTTACAAGGAAATTAAATCCCACAGCTCATATTCTCATCAAGTATATGGAGTTCTTATTATTCTAATCTATAGATGTGTAAACTGCACTAGAAATATATATATAATCTTAATTTTACATTACAAAGTTAAAATGAGTTAACGTCACATATAACAAATATGATACGGAAATGTTTCTTTGTGTTAGCTCCAATAAAGATACACAATGCGTTCGGAAATTACTAGTTTATTTATTCCAAACCTTGGGATAATAAATCCCATAACATATGCTTCTTGAATTTTATTGAAATTACCTTTCCTCCAGAGCTTGTATATCATCATTTTGAAATTACATAATATAAGATCTTTGTGGAGTTGTATTGGCAATAGTCTACCGCTAGAAGTTCTTTCTAATGCTGATGAAAAACATTGAAGGATCAGATGGTGAACAGATGGTGCCGTTTTGTTACATATATATAACATTATATATAGAAACGAGAATTTTTCACCTGATGTGAACTTTGACAATACATGAACTGTCACAGGACCCTTCTGACATTCAGAAGAGAAGGCAAGAATCTATTATATTACATGAAAAAATATATTCATCTCTAGCTACTTAGTTGCTACTAGTTAGAGGGGCTTATACCGTCATACAGACAAAAGATGTGCCTCATTTTTGACTCAGAATTACCGTTTACCAAAAATAGTGCCTTTTTTAAAACCTCTTCATGGATACAATGGGGGGCATGTATCAAAACCAACGTTTTTCACAGCTTGATTCCTCCTGACCTAACACAATGGGGCTTATTTACTTAGGGTCTGAGGATAGCATTTCTGTCGGACTTCTCGACGTTTTCGGAGATTGCGTGGCTGTGACAGCTATTTAGGAAGTGATTGTGGCGCACGCAAACAGACTGTGGCGTAGCTGCGACAGAAATCAGATGATCTGACTGATTTGGACTGAGCGCAGGATTTAACATTCAAA
Organism: Engystomops pustulosus; assembly: GCF_040894005.1. Classification (NCBI taxonomy): domain Eukaryota; kingdom Metazoa; phylum Chordata; class Amphibia; order Anura; family Leptodactylidae; genus Engystomops; species Engystomops pustulosus. The sequence continues at coordinate 175,555,461 of NC_092415.1, read as the reverse complement.
CTGTGTAGCAAGATCAAGCACTTACATACACCGGGAAGAAGATGGTGAGCTTCAGCGGACCTGCGTTGGAAATCTACACATGTTTGATATCGGACGCACAATCTTTGTGAATAGCGGCACAGTGTATTCTGGTTGGACAATGCACTTTGAGTGAACTCTGTAAGCCGGGTAAGTACATGTGCCCCAAGGTCTGCCTAATTTATAACAAGTAGCGATGAGCAGATCCGTGAACATTTGGATTCAGATGAGTTTCAGAAATTAGTTTGGGTCCCGGGACAGGTACGGGACTCGGGCTTGAACCCCCACCAATAAAATCTACAAGTCTAAACTTGCTACTTGCAAAGTCACCAGATCACCAGATTACGGCCATTACCAGCAGGGAGCTGTAATAAAGTTCTGGGTCAGGTCTGGGGAACCTGAACTGGCAAAGTTCGGTATAAACCCGAAATGACAAAGTTTGCGATTTGGGTCCACTGAACACCAATGACCACCTACAGGCTCATGGCTTCCTCAAGTATCGCTACAGTGAATTCCACGGGATTTAACATTTCGAATTGTGTCGCAAGACACACATTTACAAGCACCGGGAGGAAGAAGGTGAACTCCGGCGGACCTCGGTGGGGAAGCGACGGATGCAGGAACTCGGACGGTGACCATTACCAGGTAAGAAATTTGCCCCATAATGTGCCAAACATAGGATTGAAAAACACAGCAAGCTGCCACCAATTTGCTGGCTGGGAACTCTACTGTCTGGTAGGTCTGAGCTGGACTAGACAGAGGTGGGGACTGCCTACCTAAGAGAATGGATCCTAATGACGATAATGTTTGCCACAGTTAACAGCACCGATTGTTTAGTAAATGGAAAATATCGTTTTTTCAAGACCTTTGCCTCCACAAAAACAAATTACAATTTGCCCTACTAGCAAGAGGAGACATGGTATAAAAACAAAAGTGCAAAAATAGGTTCCTTCTGCTACTTAGCCTCGTAATTGCAAGGCCTAAAAAGGTTTTAATGACCAAGCATTTTGAGCTGTCAGCCACTTTGGGAGTTGCAAGACCCTTTCACTGGGGTCACCTAAGATCATGGAGAAAACAAAGATTTCTGATGGTCTTAGGAACCAAAACACTGAGGAGCCACAGTGAGCCAGGAGACCAGGAGCTTCCCCCTCATGTCTCTAATGGTCTGTGCTTCCAAACTTTTGTTCCAGGTTCGGCCAAACTCACTGAACCCCAAACCAACTGTGAGCCACACACGGGACTTCTCCGCTTGATTCTGTGATTGACAGCTTGTCCTGTAAAATTAATTCCCTTGGCTGAGCTGGGTGTGTGTTCCGTTGAAAGCTGGGTAGTTTCATCTTGTATTTTTGAGTTGAGGGTAGGTCACAGGAGTTGTTGGACTGATGGATGGCCAAACCAGCCAGCTACACGGGTGGCATCCAGGAACCTCATTTAGACTCACTCATCCCTTAATTCTGGGCTGGTGGTACTAGCTTCTTGATCTTTGTAATTGTATTCTCTCTATACTGTTGTTGCTGTATTTTCACCCTTGCCTCACTATTCTGTACTTTGCTGTTATCTTAATTTTTAACTCAGTTATCCTGACTCTGCTTGTCAGGCAACTAGGAGGGGATGTTGTGGGAAGCTCGGCACCTGCATCTATTTTTCTGCCTTTACAATCACTTCCTAATATGGAAACTTTTACACTTAATAGTTATAGTTACACTATAGTTTCTGCTATAAAGTTTAAAAAGTGTTAAAACCACGATACCGCGGTTTATAACACTAACGAAACTAAGCACCGGCACCAGCTCACCCTGAGCTGGTGCTCGGTGTTTACAGCTTACACCGATGATCTGAAATGGTAGGTTTCCTTTAAAGTCTCTTTTCATTGGCAATTAACCCCTCGTATCACTGGTGCATTGGAAAATGTTTGAATAGCACATACTAAACACATTAATGCATTTCATAATGCAGCATAACCTTTTCTAAGCATTCTGGAAATATACATTATTATCTTTGATAGGAATAAAGCTTTCTATTCTTAACACATGGATGAATAAAAGATTTTCCAAATGGGAACTGTTGGAAATATATTTTTTCCCCTAGAACGTGACCAGGTAAATGATATTGACTGACAATTAGGCTGTGTAATCTTCTCAAATAATAGCTGGAACACATCATTTAACATTAGTTAACACATGCAGATTATTATTTTTGCCCCAGGGCCTTCCATTACTAGTAATCTTGTATGCTTTTCATGATAAAGTATACTCGGGTATTAGAGCAAATACAACGATTGTGAAGCCGTCCTGTGCACAATTAATCATTAGCCGCTTCAATATGTTCTATAATGAGAAGCCATTTCACACTCTTTGCCAGACATGATAACAATGTATATCACAGTAAATCTGAAATCACAATCTTCTTCTCATGCAGCTTTGACTAATCCTATTTTATACTTGATGTGTTAGAAAACCTTATGTGACACCACCTTAGGGAAAATGTATCATCAGAAACTATCTAACAGTTAAATTTAATTTTTAAGTTAAAAATATTAAAAACTGGCTTTGTTTATTTTTTTTTTGCACACTTCCAAAGTATTTAAAGGGGTATTCCCAAAAAGACAAGTTTCTTATATGTTCTCAGGATAACAAAATAACACATTCTCTAATTCACTGTTATTAACAAAAATACATCATTTCACAGATATAATTCCAATCTGTCTCTATCAGTCGAGGTGTACACAATTCTGATTGCCCCTGGTTCCGACCACGAATCTTGTGAGTTTAGGGTCGGATCTTGCCTGAGGCTTCATGAGCTCCTCTCTCCCTCTGCTCCCTGCAGGGGTCCCTCCCCCCTGCACTCCAGGACGAGCTTTCACACACTGACACTGACATCGTGCTGGCAAGCAACACAGCGTAAGGAGTGTAAAGCTACAAGCAGATAATTTCTTTATCCAGGGCAGAGGGAGGGAGGTATATAGTAAAGCTAAGAGTATATAATGGCTGTGATAGCAGAGGGAAGAAAGTCATGCTTAATATGCCTGCCTAATGGATTACTAAGGGGGGACCCTGCCTAATGGATTACTAAGTGGGGACCCTGCTCAACAGATTCATCCTCCATCCTTCAAGTGTCTATTGGAGAGGAATGTCCTCCCGCTGGGGCCAGACATTTTGGTGTGGGGCAGCTGGATTCCCCTGTTACCTAAGTGGCTGCTTTTATACGCGGCCTAGTGTTAGTCATGTCATGGTAGCATGGTTCAGGTGACCTCTTCCATGCCAGGCAGGAGAGGCCACAATGTAATCGAAGGTTCCCTGAGAAGATGGTGAAGGGGAGGACTGTGAAGTTAGTGGAAGGGCAGCAACTTTAGGCAGACTCTGTAAAAGAGAAGCACAGCTGCAGGCTTGATGGAGGGGATAGGCCTTAGGTGGGAGACAGCAGCAGCAGGCTGCTAGTCTCTGCAGGTCTTGTCTCTTGTCACACGGAAATCTCATACTCTACTGGAAAACCACCAATAGGTAGTATAAGCAAACTTCCAATCTGGGGGAGTTCCAGGAATCCAACCAATCCCTGAGCTTGGTACAGATCAGGATTAACAATATATAACATTGGTTATTATTGGCTAACACTTTAACCCTTCCTTCCAGACAGATAGAGAATACAGCTGCAATACCAAATATAGACAGTTGATTTGTATATCAGTTATGGAACTGGCTTATAGGACAGAACATGACAGGTAACAGAGATATGGTTGATTTATTGCATGTAGGCCATATTAATAGCACTATACTGGTGCATAGATTAATTATATAAAGGGAAAGTGTATTTCAGACCCACTGAGGAGGGCTAGATTTGTTTTTGTTGCATTTTATTGTATTTTATCTATATTATATGTTTTTCTATATCTCACTTTCTGCCATATGACTGTCTTTTTACATTTTTCTATGAAAATAAAGAATAGTGAAATAAAAAAAAACATAGACAGTAGATATTGGCAAATATAAAGAGACTGAACCTGAGACCACCTAGACCTGTACAACAGAATTTGGTCAGACACCACGAACTGACTAGGGGTCAGATAAAGTTTTAAAGTTTCTAAATGGCCTATCGAGTGGGCCATTACAGAAGCACTAGAAATAGTCAAGCACAACACTTAGCTGTCTCTGACCATCTCATAGAGCAGTGATGGTGAACCTTTTGGGGACTGAGTGCCGAAACTACAAGCAAAAGTCACATATTTTTCACAAAGTGCCAAATGCCAATTTAAATTAACTCACAGGTTTCAAACGTATTGGAGTCCTGAGGACACCATGACAGTAGAAAGAAGGAGAAATTCAGATTATTATTGAAGTTTCACTCTAAGGTCCATCAACAGGATGAATCACAGGTGCAGGGTCTACAATGATAATCCAGCTCTGTCAGCACCTCCTTGCTCCTCCTTCACTTCCACGTGGCACGTACTGAGCTGCCTCTGAGTGCAGGAGAAGGTATTGAGTCCTAAATGGTAACCTGGGTGATGGCCTGGGTGCCCACAGAGAGGGCTCTGAGTGCCAACTGTGGCACCCGTGCCACAGATTCGCCACCACTGTAATAGAGGATGAGTTCCGCAAACACAGAAAAGCTGTGCCTAACAATTTCTGGAATTCCCACAGGCATTATACGGAAAGGCAGGATACAGCCACTATTGGGAATACAAACCCATTCTGATGATCGTTGAGGTCTCAGCCATCAGACCCCAACCAATCAGATTATTATCCACTGGATACTATTCTCTTGGAATAGGATACTATTTAAACATGTTAATACCTGTTTAATATCTAGTCCTTTCCCTGTGCAGGGTCTGAACAGTATCAAGTAACACTTTTACTTGATACTGGTTATTACTGGTTTGTTTGTACCTTACTTGCATTCACTAATCTGGCTCGGTGACCTGTAGCTAGCTGGCCTTACACCATTGTTTCAACTTGGGAACTTTGCAGCCAAGTCCAACCCTTCTTGCAAGGTGCAATAGTGAAACGAAACGGTAGAATTATTCTAACATCTGTGTCAGCTTCATTCTTGGTCAGTGGTGTGGGACTGAGGAGATGCTGATTTTATCTCTGTCTTCTATTTATACTTTGCTTTTGTTCACCCTCCGTTAAGTGCTGGTCAAAGTCTAGATATTAATATCCCTTAAATACACAATAAAAGTACCCACTAAAACACAGGACAACAGAACTTTAAAAAACTGATGCAAAAAGTTTTGCCAAATAATTACTTCATATTATACATTGAACAACCTTCATTACGAAAACAAAAATATCTCTTTAAGTTTACTTTAACAAGGGATTATTGGATCACATAAGTATCTCACTACAGTGATAACTTTAAATGCCCCACACACACTGCTGCAGAGTGCTGATATGCATTTTCCAAGTCATTAGTTGTTCTCTTAATCTCAGTTTTCCCTGGGGAAATCAAGCCTCCTAACATCAAAGCTAAACTTGTCTTGATTAATCTTATTTGCTTTCTAATTTTCAAATTCATGAATGATTTGTTTAAGTAGAGTGACCAGAAGCAATGCATTTGTGACCAGTCCTCTTATACAAATTGTGTCTTTCACTCTACATAAAATCTTATAGGTGGCCACAATACTTAGACATCTTACTTAAAGGGGCTCTCGAAGGATACAAAAATATGCCTTATTGCAAGAAAGGTGATAAAATATAAAATAACCATTATTTATCCCTAAAATCTGTCACCTTGTCTCTTTCCTACAAATGCCAAGTAGAAGCTTATACTGTATTTTTTAGTCTCCAAATTACCTTTTTATTCGAATTTTATGTTGCACCACTCTTCAAAAAGTTCCACTTATTCTCCTTCTCCCATTGGCAAGATAAAGGAGGCATGGAGATTTACCATTCAGACAAGCTTCTTCCAGCTTCTCATGGCCGCTCTTCTTTATAGCAACACTGCCTCAGTGCAGAAGTCCCTCTCTCTGTTTCCCGAAGTCTCCTTGCACAGTGAAGTCACATATACATGGTATGCCTCTGAAGATAATTGATGCCAGCTAGGGATGTCCAGGGCCATTGCTGAAATCACTGGCACACTGTACTCTTAAGGAACAGGATAGCTTGATATTGGCACTGAGGGGCGTTATAAGAAAGCAGTGCTGCCTTGAGGAGGCGGAGGGAGCTGGACTGCAGAGTTGAGCTTCCTTGTCTTTATTTTAGCAAAGGGAGAGAGAGAAGATTTTTTTGAAGAATGGTTGTAACAATTGTGGATGTGCCGATGATATCATTGTGTTTCACTCAAATATTGCTACTGTGAACATTGGTTTATACTTGCTGGCTACCTTGATTGTTTTTGTACCACACCCAATTGTCTGCAAACTCTGCTCTCCTCTTCATCCCGATCCTGGTACTTGCCTGCTCTAATCTTGACAGGCAGGTATCACCTGAAAAATAGAGTTATAAAACGCAGCCCAGAACGCGAGGACGAGATGTCCGCCACTTTGGGCTGCTAATTATTCACGCATCTCGCGTGACGTCACCCCCTCTCCCAGCCTTGTCCTCAAGCTCCTTGGGCTGCTTTTATAACTCTTTTTTTCAGGAGATCCCGGCGTGTCAAGGCTACCGAAGACAAGCGCCACAATTGAAATGAAAAGAAGTATAGGTGAGTGTGTGTAGCTGTTTTTTATATTTTTGTACTGATAGAAGTCTTTTAAATGTGTTGTCTGATCATTTTTGAAAAACCACATGGGGAAAATAAGAAAAAATAATTTGGATCCCTCTACTGCTTGCATAATGGATTCTGTTATTTTTCCAGCAAGGCTGGAAGTATTGGCACTGGTATGTGGACCTGCGGTGTCCAAAGAGTGGCCTAAGCCACCCTGTTGATGTCAAACAATTTTGACTATGATCTACAGAAGCCACTAATCATCTGCAGTGAAATCCATTCTACAGTCACTTCCAGCTCAGCTGAGAGTGCTGGCCAGCTGCTGAAATACTATACTCATCCTTTTTTTGGAAAACCCCTTGAATTTTTTTTTAACATGCTGCACCGCAATGTCACACAGCAAAAGCCATTGAAATATGGCCTTAGGATAAGTCATCAATATATTTTACATAGAAAACCCCATTAAATTACCTAAGCATTTCTATATACTGATTACTCTAGTGTACTATAGCACAGTACATTCCCAAGAATTTGCAGATTACATCATTGTATTTACAGTCCTCTGGTGTCCAATAATTTCTATGCTTATACAAATCCAATCTGTAAATTACATTTCATTTTATAACATTACCTTCCTAAATGTAATGGATTACACTTTATTACCTGTCTGTTATAACATATATTCCCCAAGATAATACCGGATCCATAGCAGGTTATGGTTGTTGTATATGAGTTGATCCAGAGATTCTCGACAGCCCCCTATATATCATCTGTGCAATACAGTTTTAATATTACTCATAAATTATATTCAATTCCATTCAGCTCAGTTGACTGTTTTTTAGAAAAAATTGGGGGCAACCATTATGGCATCATCCATTTTTCAAAGGACATGTCATTGGGACCTTAAAGAAGATCAACCGCGATAGCGGATGAAACCACATAGCAAGATTTAGATGCACTTGCACAATTGTAGAAATGTTTGTAATTAGTCATATAAAAACGCTGTTCATACCTGTAAACTATGCATATCACTTTATTCACTTGGATTTTGGATTTTGTTTTGGAAAAAAAATGAAAATCAACCTTTTGCCGCAACTTTTTTAGGTGAGTTTACTCATTAATTATTGGCACTAAGTTATGTAAAGTCCAAAATACGTATGGATAATTTCTGAAATGACACCTGAATTATCTCAGGCAAAAGATGAGTCAGGCTGAGAGGCTGGGGCATCAATGTAGAAGCCTATATCATGGGTTCTATAGCAGCTAGAACCATGGCTCTGGTATCAGATTAAATATCAGAATCTCAAATTACTGTACTGTAGCGCTCTGAGCTACAGTACAGGATATACAAGCAGTAAAGTAAAAGCAGGAATTGGTTCTTTATCTGTAGCTTGCATTCCCAACTGTAAATTTACCTGTCCATATTTCTAGTTTTTTATATTTCAGACCTGATGTTATTTGAAAGATAAAACTATTTTCTTTAATATGATACCAGAACCAAGGTTCTAGCTGTTATAAAATCCAAAATATCTAAAGTAACTCTCACTCTTTAGCCTCTGATGAAGATGAGCAGACCCAAAACTTTCCATTCAGGTTTGGGTGCGCAACCCTTGGCCAATCATAGTCATGGCTAGAAGCTAGGGACGTTAATTAGCTGGATTGGTTGTTCAGCAGCCAATGCGGCAATATTTCAGGTTCACGCGATACGCACCCAAATGGAAAGTTCAGATCTGCCCTTAGTATCTGAGCCGGAATCATCTCTGAGTTGTTTGCTCATTTTCATGTGACTTTGGAAGGGATTTTTTTTTTATAGGTATAGAGATGTCACATACATTTGGGAATTTTAGAAGTGACAACTTATCCCCTACCTGAGGGGGCTGTTAGTTATTGGGGTAAAAGTAGGTGACAGATTCCCTTTAAATATTTGTCATCTATAGACAGATTCCCTTTAAATATTTGTCATCTATAGACAGATTCCCTTTAAATATTTGTCATCTATAGATGACATTTGCAATGTTTGTGAAGTCCTTCATCTCTTCTGCATGATGGGTACAAACAGGGGTCACAACCTGCAGCCCACAGTTATCAGCTGCACTATGTAATATTCTTAAGTAAGGTTACAAATCAGTTTAAGCAGAAGTATAATCATTGTATTGCTATCAACGAAAGCATCACATCTCATTTCTAAAGTGCATTTACTTTATAAAATACATTCTTTTCGCAATTGATAGATTTATATTCCAGCTACTTCATTTAACCTTATCAGATTTAGACTGAAAATGAGTGTTCTCAATGCTTCCAATGTTCTCAAGGGTTTTCTGCAAATAGAAATATTCTCTATTATTGGCAAAAGTAAAAGTAATTCAGTGTTTCAATTCTGCAGGCATCCTGACATTTCCAATACTAACAACTGCATGTGAACAGCATGAGCATTGATGATACTTGTCCTTGTGACGTCTCTTGGTTTTACCATGTGACTGCTTTGTCCATGACCTTAGGCTTTACATGTGTATCTTCCCATGTGTACTTTAATATGACAAATATGCACAAAGGGATTAACGCCATGAATGAAGAATTATATACATGGCAACATAGATAGCATATTACTGCAGGTATGGCAGGAAACCTTGACACCTACATAAAAAACAAACATATATAGGCGTAAATTGTACATAGAAAGGTTCAAAAAATATAGTGAGTAATGTTCAGTATTATAGCTTAAAGGTTTTTTCTGCACACAGCATGAAGTAAGTAGTAGGACTGCTCAATCACTTAATGAACATTTAGGGATTATCTAAAAGACAGTAAAAACACACAGGTAACTTATGTAAAAGAGTGGCCAAACCCTTTAAAGCATCTGAAGTTACTCATATGAAGCAAAAATGGACTCTTCTCAGATCATTTTCATATGGCATTGAATGTTACTTTTTATAGGTAACTGGGCAAGGTTTGGACTTCTAGAAAGTACATTTTATACCCTACCTGAAGGGGCTGTGGGCTAGTGAGTCCCTTGAAACACTTGTAACATCATACAACAAGGGCACATGTAAGAAATGAGGTAATATTTTTTAGTTCTTTTTATTTTATTTGTTTAAATACATATGCAACACCCCTGTCAATGCATTGTTAGGCTGGTAGTTGCGAATAGCGCCCTCTCCAGGTCAAGAGCTGTTAGGGGGACTGATGATCTCTCTCGGATGTTTCTTGAACTTGAAATACTTGGTAATTGAAGCTGTAGCCACTCACAGGCAGCTCAGGGGCCGCCCCTGGGAGAAACCATTGCATCAGCCTCTCCCTCCATATTTCTTGCACCTGCTGGAGACCTGCCAGGCTGTAGGTCAGCCCTTCGGTCCCCATACCAAGCACCGTGACACTAGCGTGCCTAGGCCGCAACCGCCAACCACTCCGGTATTCTGGGCCCCGGCTGCCTCCAGGCCCCAAGGAAAGGCTAGGCCCCGGTGGGGGATGTTGCACATATAAGAGATTTTAGTAGATACAAAATATAATATGTAGGCAAAATCCTAGGTAAACTTCTTAATAGCTCAATGATAGCCTCACTCTGTTGCAAAACACACCTGAAATAGTTTTTAACCTGGTTGCTAGTTGCTTAATTTTCATTTTATTTTTTTTTGTAGAGGGAATGAATAGCAGCACTAAAATATTATTCATGCAAATCAGAAAAAAAGTCCTCTCACCTGTAAGTGCCCCTTCTGAATCAATGATGAATAATGAACATAATTTCCATTTACATCCATGTATAGATCCCACCTGCAGCTGATTTATTAGCATTGATTGCATGAATAGCTCCTTGTGTTCTGCATAGTAAGAATTGCCAGTATACTGGTATCTTATGTAAGATATAGACCTATTACCCTCAGTTCACATTGAATAAATACAGATCAGCCATGAAGTGAATAGCAATTATTGTCTTGGACTTTGGTACCTTCCACATAGTGGTGTATATTAGTTATAAAGTTGTTGTACTTGTCTATGATATAAAGACATCAATGCATATACAGGCAGTCCCCGGGTTATGTACAAGATAGGTTCTGTAGGTTTGTTCTTAAATTGAATTTGTATGTAAATCGGAACTGTATATTTTATGATTGTAACCCCAGCCAGAATTTTTTTGGTTTCTGTGACAATTGGATTTTAAAAAATGTTGGACTGTAATAAGAATCAGTATTAACAATAAATCGTAACTGCAGACACCTATGATGACTGTTATAGCTGTTTATTGTAGCTTAAGGCTAAAGTACAGTGAATTACCAATTACCAGAGGTCCAGTTGTAACTAGGGGCTGTCTGTAAGTCAGGTGTTCTTAAGTAGGGGACCGTCTGTATTGCACCTATACCGAGGTCAGTGATAAGCGCACACAAGCACAGAGGGGAGGAAAGAGGAAAATGTCCTTACATCCTAAAGGGCAATTATTTGTGAATCTTGGAGAACACCATTAACACAATACAAAGGAGCAATCAGCAAATTTAAAGGGATTGTCCATGTTTTGCAAATAATTTATATGGTTTGTGTAAGGAAAATTTATACAATTTTGCAATTTATTTTCTGTATGAATTTCTCACAGTTTTATAGATCTCTGCTTGCTGCCCTATGTGTACTTCCAGTGGATATAAATCTGTCCCTGGTCATGTGATGTCCCACAGGTGCACAAGCCGTCATTATTGCAGAGAGTAATCAGAGCCATGTGTTATAACGAGCCGTGCACCAGTGTGACATCACATGACAAGGAACAGATTTCTGTCCACTGGAAATAAACAATGAAGCTTCCTATAGAAAGACAGCAAGCAGAGATCTAGAGAACTGTGAGGAATTGATACAGAAAGTATAATATCAATCATTTGCTGAAAGTGACCAACCCCTTTAACCCAATGCTCAGAGACATTGCAAGAAATAAAAGAGCCACATCCCTGAATCTACAACCCTCAGTTAACATGTTCAATGTTCAAGTTCATGACAGTACAAATGGAACAAATGAACATCTCTGTCTTTTTTTAAGTGTTTCCAAGAAAGAACCATTTCCCAGACTACCCTAACCAGATTACCTAACCAATGGTCGTCTGGAACAATAACTTTGCTGATAATAGTAGTAGCTGAGAGTAGTGGGTGATGATTTTAGATTGATGCAAAAGGGCCCAGGAATCTGAAGATTTGGGGCACAAAACATCAAAAACCCAAATACATGTATAGTTCTAAGTATTCCATGGCAACTAATCAAACTTTAAAGGAAATCTGGCATCAAAATAAACCAGGGACACTTATTCATAGATCCAGGCGCTGATACTGTGGTAATATTCTTATAGTTCTTATTCATGGCTTCTTTCCTTCTAGAATCAACTTTAAAATTATGATAATGAGCATAAAGTGCTATGGGGGGGGAGGGGGAGAGAATACCATAGCCACTCTAGTCTGTTGCTTCACCAGATCCATTCTGTGCTGTATCTTCACAGGCTGTTACACTGTACAAGAACACTTCACCCTCCCACTGTGTTAGATTACTGCAGCCAGAGGGTGGGGGAAGTGCTGAGGGAGCATGGGAAGGGTGAGGTAGTTCAACAGCCTGTGCAGCTACAGCACAGAGTGGCTCTGGTGAGGCACCCCAAAGAACTTCAGATGGATTAGCAGATTTTTAAAAGTTGATTTTAGAAGGAAGGAGACATGGATAACAAGTATGAGAAGACTACCACAGTCACAGTGCCTGGATCTATGAGTAAGAGTCCCTGGATTATCATAATGGTTTTTGTTGGTAGATTTACTTTAAAAGGTACCACCATGAGTATTTAATTGCACAATTTGCCACCACCAGGATGGTGATAGGTCTACAACTATTTTCTTCTATATTCTTGGAGGAATATTGTTATGCAGAAAAAGATCTATGAATTCTGTATTTGAATGACATGTACGGAGTCAGGTGGTAGAGAGGATTCATGTTGGGATGTCCTATCTTATCTTACATAATGTTCCACGGGACTAGTACAGCATCATAAACTATTATCCAGCTTGTGCTGATGTACCAGGCGTATGGGATATCAACAAAGTCAGGAGGGAACCTCCCATAGTGACTCTTCTCCATCCTGTGACTCCTTAAAGTACTATCAACCAAGTCAGGAGGGAACCTCCCATTGTGACTCTTCTCCATCCTGTGACTCCTTAAAGTATTTTTCTGCATAGCACTAAATCTTGCAAAATTTTAAAGTACATCATTGTGATCTTGTCTGGATATCAGAATATTCAGATTGACTTATATCAAGCAGTCTCAGGTCTTTTCACAACAATCATTATAATTTACATAAATCCCTTTTAAAGACTTTAAGAGGAAATATACAAGAAAAAGCGTGGCGCTCCCGCACGATGATACGCCTACAATACACAGCTAGCAACATGTTTATTAGACATATAAAATACATAATATACATCAGGCTAATTTAACCTTATCGCCCTCATTTCCTGCGTCATATTGATTTTAATATAAAGCTTATCTGCATTTCCACACATTTACTATAGCCATCTGTCTCATAAAATACAGATGAAGAATATTAATAATATCTTCAGAAACAGGGTTACTAAAGGTCTACATGAATTAGGAAGCTAATTCGATGCAATTCTTGTACAGTATGACAAATACATTTGAAGAAATATCAGGAAATTATACAATTATATTTTGTTAATTCTGGTCCGGACAGCTGATGCCAACAATCAGATATTGATGATTTAACTTGAGAATAAGAAGCTAGAAAAATTGCAAATCTTAACGCAAGATTAATAGCAATTTAGGCAGGGACAGGTGACCATGTGGATGGCAACCACCCAACTCTGCCCCAGCCGATGGGGTATTGGGCAGCTTTACTTCAACATGTCTGATCTTTTTGTTCACAGAGAAATAAGCTGCTAGCAAAGGTGTCTGGCCATGATTTATCTTATCCCAACCTTCCATGTGAACATATCAATGTATTTAACTTCATCCAAACAAATTCCATTTTGTACTATATTAAAAAGAACAAGGTTTTACCCCACAAAACTACTAGCCCCCTCAGCTAGGGTACAAAATGAATTCCCTCTTTAATGTGAAATTTCATTCATTTTCCTATAAAAAAATGTACTGGTTGCTTGGGTAGTGTCACTTCAGAAACTCCTATCTTCTGTTTTATAGAACCGAGAAACATGTTTTTGTGTCATATTAAAGATAAGGATCTCTTCTTTAAGAACATGTCAGATGTATGGCTATGTGATCTACAGAACTGTAGATACAGGCAGCTTAAGACATAGGGGCACATTTCCCTCCACATCCTGACGCGTTCCCCGATGTGCATTGTCCGCCGAGAATGAACTGTGCCGCAATTCACTAAGATCGTGCGCCCGATATCATCATATCTATCATATCATATCATATCTAAGATCGTGCGCCCGAGTTCACCATCTTCTTCCTGGTGTATATAAATGTGTTGTATGCAACACAATTTGAATGTTAAATCCCGCACTCAGTCCGAATCTGTTGGATCGGCCTGCCCCCCGGTTTCTGTCGCATGAAAGCTTGTTTCTAGGCACAAAAGAACAAAAGATAGGAGCTTATAAAGTGACACTAAACTTGACCCGGAAACACTAAACTTGACTCATCTCATCTGAAAATTAGGTGAGAAGAGTCATATTTGCTGTGCAGGAAATGTATTATAGGTAAACCTGTGGGATTTCACATAAAAGAGAATACCCTACCTGACAGGGTTAGTAGTTTATGGGGTAAAACCTGGTGACCTGGTTCCCTTTAAACCCTTCCCGACTTGCGTCATACTAGCACTGCGCAAGCCGGGACCCGGTGCATGGGGAGGGCTCGCGGGCCAAGCCCCTCCATAGCCGGTAAGTCTTTGCTGCATATTGCAGCAAAGGCTTACCGGTAACAGCCGCGATCGGTGCTAGCAATGCTGCCGGCGGCTTCAAAAAGATGGCAGCGCATGGGCTCCGCCATCTTTCAGCAGATCGTCGCTCCCCGTGACGTCATCGGGGGGCGGCGATCTATAGCCATGACAGCCTCGGGTCCTCCGAAGGCCTGAGGCTGACTCGTTTTAGCCCATTCTCAGATCTGTGTTAGTATTCTGTGCACCAGTGTGAACACTGGTCTATGCCTGTATTTTGGTTACTTGTCCGCTCTGCCATCCAGCGGAGCGGACAAATATCATCCTGTGATAATTACATATGGAAAATAGCAACCCAACATGTGTAATTTTAAAACAGTTGAGTGTGATTATTTAATAATTTAATAAAAGTTAAGTTTTAGGCCTGACCAATAAGGCTCTTTTTCTGTCTTAGGACAGTTTTGAAAATTCGGTATATGTTGCCTTGGAGTCCTAAACGGCTATCACTGGAGGAAATTGTTGTTCCTGATAGTGAGTTTGCCCTTTTCAGGGCGGTTTATCTGCTTTAGTCCGCAGGGACGTCGCAGGGTGAGTTTGCCACCACCTACCTAGTCTGACAGCTAGCACCAAGCCTGGTTGTGGTTGCGCGGTTTGCTGGACATGTGCTGACAACCTGATTACAGATTCTAAAATGGTATCAAAATGTCAGGTCCAATTTTGATATGTCCACATACATGTTAAAAATATCTTATTTTCAAGGTGATGTCTTATTTTCCATAAAAATCAACATTTATTCACATATTATCAAGTCATCATCTTTCAGGAATATCATCATAACTCTCTGAAACCTGAATATGCTTTTAGAGTCATTGGGGGAGATTTATCAGAAGTGTCTGAGGTAAAACTGTTCCAGTTGCCCATGGAAACCAATCAGAGCTCTGCTTCCCTTTTATAAACAGCTGTGGGAAAATGAAAGCTGAGCTCTGATTGGTTGTCATGGACAACTAGAACAGTTCTGAGAAATCTCCCCTGTTGGTCCCAGTTTCTAACTTCACCTTCGTTATGAGTCCTTCTTGTCCAGGTATCTTCTTGAAGCACTTTGTTTCTGTCAGCTCCCTCTTTGCTGCAACTCCCTCCTCCTCTTTCATGTAGAAAGAGATGAGCACATTAGAGCATTAAACCAGCCAGCTGACAACCATTCAATTCTACACGGTGGTTGCCTTTTATACATTGGGCCAACACTGCTTTTAGAGCATTTGGCCAGACATCACTGTTACAAAACCAAGAGCAAAACAATTAAAGGAAAATACTGCAAAGAAAAAAACTGCATATATTCACTATTACTTATTTAGCGTCCTTTATGTACTAGTGAAATGGCAATATCGGACCCTACACGTAGTTAGGCCTCAGACATGCTTCACTTGTTAGATTTGCTTAGCACACAACAACATTAAATTATACATGTAATTGGTATTCTTATGAGGCAGATGTAAGTTGGTTAACGCACATTAAAAATTTATGACGTAACAGCGTACAATATATGCATTTGACCTGGATGCTCTCATCATACATGCATCAGCGCGTTTCCATGTTCAGTTCACAGAGTGACATTTATGGCCTAGTGTTTTTAGTACAGATTCTATATACGCATGTGTATTACAATGAACTACCTCTCCCAACGTAAAGTGAAAGTAACAGCTTCAAAAAAAGGTTAAAATTACAACATTTTATATGAGTAAACCAGCCAGCTGAGGTAAATATCCTGATAGAATAATAATAATTCCTTTATTTCGGTATGGAAGGGTCAGTAGACACGGCTATGTCTGACCTGTGAACATTCCCTATTTATAGAATAAATAGGTTCACTATAAAGAGGGTGTTTGGTTTTGAGCTATTGCTACGAAAGTATATGCCTATTAGGGAGATTTAACATCAGGTTTCTGAGGTAAAACTGTTCAAGTTGCCCATGGAAACCAATCAGAGCGCAGCTTTAATTTTATAAACGACTGTGGGAAAATGAAAGCTGAGCTCTGATTGGTTGACATTGGCAACTAGAATAGTTTAATTCAAAGGGCCCATGCCATGCACTCGACCATACAAGCTTGTTGCCTTATACAGGCCCCCATTGACCGGCATTGGCCGCACGGAGTGATATTGTACCGCTCTGTACAAGGGAAAAAGATAGGAAGCGTCCTATCTTTCCCCGTGTTATGGGCTGTTCCTCATGCATTGCTATGGACAGGGGAGGGGTCACCCTTCCTCCTCTCCATCACGGATGACGTATACCCACCTTGGCATAGCCGTGCAGACATACGTCAGTGTGCATGTAGCCTGAGAGACTTATGATAAATCTCCCCCTATGGGGTTTGGTAGGTAGTTTCTACCTCATATGGGTATATATTAGGGGATATTTCTATGCAATTTAACTGAATGGATGGATCTTTTTGGGATCTATAAGGCTGCAGAATTTCATTTCTGATATGTTGTCACATATCGCCACTTTTGAAAAAGATCATGTTCCTTCATCTGGGATATTGCTTCTTTTCATCATGATCCTGCCCTGGACCCACCCAAAGCTATAAAAAGACCCATAATCAAAGTCGGACCATGTAAGGATACCACCCGCACAATTGGTAGCACCTATTTGTAAAGTAACTTGTCCATTTTGTTATTGAGAGTACAAGTATCCTTAGAACAAAGTGACACGAAAAAACTCTAAGTCATCCAAAAAAACAGAAATGCAATTTTCTTGCCTTACTGAACAAGAATGTGATAACTAGTTATCAAAAATTTGCATGTACCTTCAAATGGTATCAATAAAGAGTACATCGTGGCACACAAAAACATGCCCTTAGACAGCTCTGTCCATGGAAAAATAAACCATTTCACCAACATGGTATCACTGCATGTGCAACACCCCTGCCAATGTATAGGCAAGGTGGTTGTTGCGAACAGCGCCCTCTCCTTGTCAGGATCTATATGGTGGGCCTGCGCAACTCATCTAGAAGCCACTACTAGGTAAACTTAGTAATTGCAGCTGTAACCACTGCCTGGTAAGGCAAGAGTTAACACTGTGAAATGTTCTTGTCCAATGATATGTCACGTGATACTGTAAAGTAAGCTGGAAGCTGATTGGAGAGTGTTACCACCTGACTAAGGGAGTATAAAAACCCCTGGTGGGCGGTAGCACATGGTCAGTCTGCAGAGTCAGTCAGAGTGAGAGACTCCATCTTGGAGCACATGTCAGCTCCAGAAAGGGAAGTGCCACTCCTGCAGCAGAGCTGCACCAGCCAGTGTGTTAATACCAGGAAGCTGCCTGACACAGTAGGGCAAGTCAGGAGACTTAAAGGGCACCTACCACCACAAATCTACCTATAAAGGTAGATCGGGTGGTAGGTGAATCAATGGGACGTGAGAATAGCCCTTTTAAGGGCTAATCCTCACGTCCCCGCACTTTTTTGTTAACTTTTATTACCCTAATATGTTAATTTTGTTATGCGGCTACTTGGGCGTGGAGTAGCCGCATCTGAGGTTACACAAGGCGGCTACTCCACGCCCCGGTAGCCACTTTACCCCTCCTACTCACCATGTTCGGCGCACAGCTGCTCGTAGCTGCGCGCCCTCGTCCGCCGATCCTGCCGTCTGCGCATGCGCAGAACAGCAGGCCCGCGCCTGCGCAGCCCCGGCTTCGGAGCAGTGACCGCGCAGGCGCGGGCCTGCTGTTCTGCGCATGCGCAGACGGCAGGATCGGCGGACGAGGGCGCGCAGCTACGAGCAGCTGCGCGCCGAACATGGTGAGTAGGAGGGGTAAAGTGGCTACCGGGGCGTGGAGTAGCCGCCTCGTGTAACCTCAGATGCGGCTACTCCACGCCCAAGTAGCCGCATAACAAAATTAACATATTAGGGTAATAAAAGTTTACAAAAAAGTGCGGGGACGTGAGGATTAGCCCTTAAAAGGGCTATCCTCACGTCCCATTGATTCACCTACCACCCGATCTACCTTTATAGGTAGATTTGTGGTGGTAGGTTTCCTTTAAGCCCCAGAGCCAAGATCTGCCTTCTGGACTTGGCTTCATCTCTACCAGCCCAGCCTGAAGATACTACTTGGCTGAGAGTGACCTTCCTGTGGAACAGCTACCTCCATCACCCTGCCATCTTGCTGAATCTGCTGCTACCATTTGGCCGTTGGCTGCTGTTTAAAGTTAAATAAAGAACTGTAAATTGATGTGCACAATGTGCCTCCGTATAATCCCTGGATAAAGCTGCTTAGTATCACAGGCTCCCCATCCATCACCCACGTATTCCTCCTACAAACACCTCCGGGCTGCCCTAGGGAGAAACCATTGCATCAGCTTCTCCCTCCATATTTCTTGCACACACCACCTGCTGGAGACCTGCCAGGCTGTAGGACAGCCCTCCAGTCCCCATACCAAGCAATGTAATCACAGCATGCGCAAGGCCGCAATCGCCAGCCACTATTCTGGGCCCCGACTGTCTACAGCCACCGCAGAAATGCCAGGCCCCGGTGCGGGAAGTTGCACATGGCAGCATGATAAAATAAAACTCCTCTTTCAAAAGGGAAGTTCACAAACAAATACATTGAGCTAAATATTATCATTAAAAATTTATAAAATATACAGCCACTCCCCAATATACTTAGTTTTATTAAGATAACAATTTTACTTTTAACACATTGGGGGTCATTTAGGGCTCGATTCGCGTTTTCCCAACGTGTTACCCGAATATTTCCAATTTGCGGCGATTTTCCCTGTATTAACCCGGGATTTTGGCGCACGCAATCGGATTTTGGCGCTTCGGCGCTGGCATGCACGCAACTGAAATCGGGGGGCGTGGCCGAACGAAAACCCGACGGATTCGGAAAAACCGTCGCATTTAAAAAACAAAAAGTGTCGCGGAGCTTGCACTTACCTTCACCACGAATAGGCTGGTGTACTTGAGTGCATTTCAGCGGACTTCAGCGCAGCAGCGCCACCTGGTGGACATCGGAGGAACTACCTTAGTGAATCCTGGCCGGACCTGAATCCACCGCAGGGAACGCACCGCTGGATCGCGAATGGACCGGGTAAGTAAATCTGCCCCATTGTGGCCCAAATCTAACAATAAGTGCATTTTGCCTGACAAATGTGCAGGGTGTGCCAGATCATTGAATACTAGCACATGATCTTCAATTATATGGCGCACCATGCTCTGGAATTGTGAAAACCAGTTATGTCGAGTCACTGTATTGCATGTGTCATAAGCTTCGACTAAGAACTACCTCGCCCCTTTAGGTGTACATTATTTTCTGTCTTGTCAGACACAGGGGGGCTTATTTACTAAGAGTCCGTGGATCGCATTTCCGTCGGACTGATCATGGTATTCGGGATTTGCACCGATGTGACAGGTATTTAGAAGGGGATTGTGACGCACGCAATCGGATTTTGGCGCAGTGGCGCTGGCTTTCATGCGCAGAAATCGGGGGGCCTGTATACTGGGACATTCATCCAGCTGCTCCTGGAGACTGTGTGACTTGGGGGTCCTTAGTCTCTCACCTTGGTGATGGGGTGATATTTCTCTCCCTCTCTGTGAGCTGTATATGATGATATTTTGCCTGTGGTCAGGCTCCTGCTGCTGTGTCAGGCTGACACTCTCCTCGGCACACACTCACTGACTGAGGACACACTCACTGAGCACATGTCTGGGGGGGGGGGGTCCCTTCCTTATATACTATGCTCTGAAACTCAGAATATTAGGTAACTCCTACATATACAGGTTCTACCTCCCAACCTAGCAGGGCTTGAAGCTTAAAGTGGTACAACCAATTCACATAGCATACATGGATCATGACATAGGAACATGGATAATGCAATAGGAACAGTGTTATCACATTATAAACAGTGCACTTCAGTACAAAACATCACATTAATAAACATTAACTGTTTCACTGATGTGGAGGGGCCCAAATGTGTACTTTGGGACACTACACAGCCAGAACAATAGATACGGACCAGTACATTTACAGCCATTACACAAGATTCTGTAGATCCCTAACCTTGTAAGTAATTTTCTGTAAAAATAGTAAACGTATTGTAATACCTGTGTCAACATTATCCTTGGTTCATAGCCTGTGACTTAGGAGGCATTTATTTTATTTCTGTGTCTTGCTAATTTTCGTAGTGTGAACATGGGTTTACTTGCCGTGCTGCTTCAATTGATTCAGCACCACACCAGTTTCTGCCCTGCTGCCTAACTTGCTCCAACAGAAGTTAACCCTGGTGATTGAAGCTCCATATGGATCTCTGAGCTGTGGACCAATCACCTTGGAGAACAGGGAATTGAGACCGCATATCAGTCCTACCCACCCTTGTGTCAGTGCTGGTTAAAGAAGTTTTCTTATCCTCTACTCATCTTGTTTGCTATTTGTATTTAGCTTTTTGGTATTTTGACATCAGCTTGTTTTCTTTGTCCTCCCTTTTGTCTGGTGATTCTGTACTGCGTTTTCCTCTCTGTTGAGACCCCATTTGGTGACCTTGCTTATCTGTTTTTTATTGTTTGTCTGTGTGTTTTCACTTTGGCATAGGGAAGGACTGTCTTCTAGTTCTTGTGTAATGTCTAGGATACACGGAAGCAAGCAGACAGGTCTTGTTGAGGGGGTTAGTGTCAGGGCTCACTGTATTGTCTGTGTCTGATTTCCTCTCATTACATGTATCTTAGACAGGAGTTTGAGGTTGTACAATAGGCAGTTGTCAAGGGCTCCAAATGGCATTCTGCTAGGACACATAAGTGTACTTCTTGAAGAAGAATGGAATAACCTTTAAAAACTTCTTATTGAACAACTGGAACAACTTCTTTTTAGACTGATGAGAAACCTAGATGAGGCATCTCATACTTGTAAAAGCAGAGCTTAAAAGGAAATCTGCTATTGGGATCAAGGACTGTAAACCAAGCAAACTTACAAACTGCAATTCTTTTAGCATCTTATGGTCTTATTTTTACAAATAAAGGCTTTAAAATTATGCAAATTAGCTTGAGGGCATCCACACTCTATTACAACCTTTGGAGCCCAGAACTCCTCAGGCTCCACTGTATAATTTTTATAGATTTTTTTTTTTTTTTTAAATAAGACCATAGGATGCTAAAAGAAACGCAGATCCTGACAGGGACACACACACCAATATGTCAGTGTGCTTGTTTTTCAGTCCTTCATCCTGGTGGTAGATTTACTGTAAAGTGGTTTTCAATGATTATGGAAAAGGGAAATCCCACTCTGGTAATTTTGGCTTTTGGCCTTGTCCTGATCAGTAGTTCAGGGGATGTTACTGAACCCACCTAAACCAATGAATGGCGCCCTCAGACCAGAAAGTGAAGTCCCCTGGAAAACGAAAGTGACATTCTGTGTTCAAGAAGGCCACTGAAACTGGACATGAGAAGGGGATTGAAAAAATAGATTGGCACAATCTGTCTGATTTATGTTGTTTTTTTATGATGTCAAAATTTACATAACAAAACAATTAATGAGTAAAATAGATCAATCAAAATGCAGCAAACAATCTCTATTGTATATTGATATTTTATGTATCAGTGTTCTGCCTTTCAGAATTTTCCTGTAAGGTCAAGAAGATAATACAGATCTGAGAACAGACCAAATGTACAACAAGGAAATCTCTACAGATACAGGAAATGTGCTGGCAATATTTGAGAGGGACATTCAGAATGACTTGACCTTAGAAAGACACTTTAACTTTGTAAAACTTGTTTTAAAATTGAATTGATAGCAAAAAAAAAGAGGTTTGCTGAGGTGAACACCTTTAGCTCTGCAAAAGTAAATGAATTTCTGCACAGCTGCCAGCAATTCATGCCACACTTGTTTCTTTAAAGGGAACCTGACATCATGGGGGTCATCTTTCCAATAGCCATTCAGCAGGTTCCAAAACTCCCTCCGTTATGAAGTAGCAGAAAAATAGATCAGAAGCCAGTGACTTTTTTCACTATTTTAGCAGAATGGTAAGAGAAGTCAATCATCCTTACACTGAAGCCAATAGAGAATGGAAAGTAAACAGATAATTTGCGTTTTTCTTCCACTCTCCATTTTAGGTGAGTGTAAGGGAAACTCCAAATGCAGGTGTGAATTGAGCCTTAAAGCAAATCTACCATCAATCATGATAAACCAGGGAACTTACTCATAGATCCAGGCAAAGTGACTGTGGTAATATTCTGATTTGTTATCCATGGCCGCATTCCTTTTAATATGCACTTTTAAAAAAGATTCACAGGCTGTTACAATGAGCAAAACATATCACACCCAACACCCTTCTTTCTTCCCCTTCTTCTGTTGGTGTAATCTCATATCATCTGGAAGTGCAGGGAAGGGGAGAACTGCTCTACTCATTGTAACAGCCTGTGAAACTAGAGCACTGAGTGGCTCTTGAGACAGCCACCAGAATGCTTCAGGCTAAAATTAATTATAAAAGTTGATTCTGGAAGGAAGGAGGCCATGGATAACAAATATAAGAGACACTGTCCCTTATATTGTCTGTGAGTAAGAGTCATTGGTTTATTATGATGGATTTTGATGGTAGTTTTTCTTTAAAAGAACTTAGGGAACTTGACATATCTTCATCCACCAGCAAGTAATATATGTAGGTATGTCATGAACATGATGCCACCTTGCAAGCTGCCTTACTGCATCATGGGAAAGTTTTCCCAATAAGAACACGGTCATGTAGAATATCAAGTAAGAAGGGCATTCTCTGAGGAATTTATTGCCATAGTAATATTTACAATATCTCTTAAGATTAAAAAGTTATTAACACAGAGATTCTGTGGCAGGTCCATAATGAGAGTATCCAACGCTTTTCAGCACCATGGACAACAAGTCAAATCACAGGGAATATTCCAGATTGTTGTTACAACTTTCTGGGGCAGATTTACTTACCTGGTCCATTCGCGATCCAGCGGCGCGTTCTCTGCGGTGGATTCGGGTCTTCCGGCGATTCACTAAGGCAGTTCCTCCGACGTCCACCAGGTGTCGCTGCTGTGCTGAATGCACTGAAGTTCACCAAGCCGGGCCGAGTGAAGGTACGCACGTGTCCAGCAACACTTCTTTTTTAAAAATGCAGAGGGTTTTTCCAAATCCGCCAGGTTTTCGTAAAGCCACGTCCCCGATTTCTGTCGCGCGCATGCTGGCGTCGATGCAACACAATCTGATCGCGTGAGCCAAAATCCCGGGGCAATACAGAGAAAATCGGCGCAAAACTGAAAAATTCGGGTAACACGTCGGGAAAACGTGAATCGGGCCCTTATTAAATGACCCCCTCTGTGTTGATAAAATCAGATTGATAGATCCTCTTTACCTAATAAAAGCTCTCGTTGCAATTTAAAAATGTTTCTTGCTCCATAACAACCAATCGTAACAAAGTTTTCAGTTTACTAAAGCCGCTCATTGCAACGTGCAACACCTACAGTTTCAGTATACGAGGCCTTCTGTATAATCTATGGGGACAGTGAAGGGCGTTCGGGTGCTCAATCACGCTGTGCGCCAGATTTAACATGCAAAGTCCGACAGAATTGTTTTGCACGCTCCATGTTAAAGGTGCCCCCCAAAAAAGTGGTCACTCTGTCGGGGCAGTGCAGAGGGCACTAGATTCATGAAGAATGTGCCCCAGAAATCCTGAATCTGGCGCTCTCTTAACTATATATAGGCAAACTACACATAATGCAGTTTGCACTGTTCTTAGTAAATGTGCCCCATGGTGTGCTCACTGCACTGTGCCTGTGCACAATAGGCCTCTGTGGGTGCCACTTTGTGCAGCCAGATCCTGGTCTAACACATATAAAAATGAAATGTGTTCATATTATAGTGTAACATATAAGATGACATTTAAGAAGTGTGATTTCCCTTTAAGACTTGCTGCTGTGTGCCTCCTGGTGGCAGGTGCCACACTCAGCAGCCAATAGAACTGCAGGTTGCTGCCAAAAAACGTTGGTTGGTGCCAGTCTGTGAATGCTGTTACAGAGGTAAGACAGGGTCCATTTCTTGCACCAAGTAATTAATGATTCATTTCTACCAAAACCCAGACCCACATCACCAAAGCTAGAACTCTGAGTCAAGAGAGAAGAGAAGACATGAGGGAGCCGTTCCAGAAGAGGAAGAGACAGGAGGAGACTTCATCATTTGTCCACCAGGAGCCTGCCCATAAAAGGACGAAGGATGACCTGACCCAGCTGGATAAGGAGATGCCAGTTTTCCTCCTGGAGGATACACTCATCAAGCTTTTCCTTGCCAGTGATAGCCACAGGAAGTTATCAGATAACTATATCCTGGCAATGGTGTGTGAGTATTTCACAAGAGCAGAAATACCCACTGACGACTTAAGACACCACTTCTTCCCAGATATCTTCTTGACCAACCAGTTTGAGGAGGAAGAATTAGAAGTTTGCGAAGAGGTCTACCCCTGGGCCTTAGGATGCTCCTGGACCCTGAACAGAGAACAACTGCTCCATGAATGCAACCTGCTGTTCTAGAAAATTGGATATAGAGCTTGGGTAGACCTGTCCACCTGTCAACTGATAATTGCCCAGGACCCTATGCATCGGGCATGGACAAGAACCCATAAGAGAGCAAAATGTGTCCACCAACTATTGCTTCCGCTGTGTGATCATCTAAATTAGCCATGAAAGGGAAAATCCAACTCTATATCTACTGCTGCCAGGTTGCAGGATGACAGCTGCAAGAATGACATGGAAAAGAAGACATAAGAGCCAATATGGATGAAGCCATGGAGAAGGTCCAGAAGACCTAAGAGCCAATATGGATGAAACCATGGAGAAGGTACAGAAATCAAGTAACAGAGCATAACACTGACAGATTCAAATACTGTAAGTAGTCACATGCAGTCACTGTAGGTAGGTACATACACCTTCATTACACTCATGTTATAGCGTTACCTCCCTTAGCATGCCCAGAGGAAGGGCTGTACAGGTTCCCTACAGGTTTCCTCCACATGGGGTTTTTTTCTGTCCTAAATGCTGCTGTACACTCTCTATATAAAATATATTTCTAATAAAATGTCACATTATTTAACTCACTATAATTTGATGTTTCTTTTATTTATGTTTTTTTTAAATGTCACTTAACCCCTTAACGCTCTGCGCCGTAGCTCTACGGTATAGGTATAGGTAGAGGTATAAGGAGTGTATGATGAGGGCTCACGGGCTGAGTCCTCTTCATACAGAGGTGGGGGTTGTTGCATATTGCAGCAAACCCCCACCGCTAATAACCGGCTATTAACCCGTCCGTTGCCGCCGGCAATGTCGCCACCAGCATTTAAAAGACGGCGGCGCGTGATCGGTTGCCATGGTAGCCTCGGGTCTTCGTTTGACCCGAGGCTTAATGGCTTCTGCAGATTCGTTACAATGAGCCAGTGGCTCATTGTAATGAATGAGCTGCAAAAATGCCATATATTGCAATACAGAAGTATTGCAGTGTATGGTAGGAACGATCTGACTATCTAGGGTTAATGTACCCTAGATGGTCTAAGATATAGTGAAAAAAAAAAGTTTAAAAAATAAAAATAATTAATAAAATATAAAAATTTCAAATCACCCCCCTTTCGCTAGAACTGATATAAAACATAATAAACAGTAAAAATCACAGACACATTAGGTATCACCGTGTCCCAAATAAAAACGGTTACGGCCGGCAGTGACCTCCGAGACGGGAAATGGCGCCCAAATGTCCGAAATGTGACTTTTACACCTGTTTACAACACATAAAAAATGGAATAAAAATGATCAAAATGTCGCACAGACTTCAAAATGGTAGCAATGCAAACGTTGGCTCATTTTGCAAAAAATGACACCTCACAAAGCTCTGTGCGCCAAAGTATGAAAAAGTTATTAGCTTCAGAATATGGCAAAAAAAAATTTTTCTTTTTTGTACACATTCGTTTAATTTTTAAAAATGTATTAAAACACAATAAAACCTATGTACATTTGGTATCACCGCGATCGCACCGAACCAAAGAATAAAGCTGAGGTGTTATTTGGAGCGCACAGTCAAAGTCGTAAAAACTGAGCCCACAAGAACGTGACGCACATGCCGTTTTTTTTTTCAATTTTTCCACATTTGGAATTTTTTTTCAGCTTCGCAGTACATGGCATGTTAAAATAAATAACATTACGGGAAAGTAAAATTTGTTACGCACAAAATAAGCCCTCACACAGCTCTGTACACGGAAAAATGAAAAAGTTATGGATTTTTGAAGGTGGAGAGCGAGAAATGAGCGAAAAAACCCTGCGTCCTTAAGGGGTTAAACAGGAGGTTCTATGGAAATAATTTCATAATATAATTATTTCCATAGAAATAATTAATAATAATTGTACTGTAGGTAATACACACTATTGCTATACAAGCATTTGTAAAATGCAGATATGGAAGTTCTTGTTTCTGCACGAACATCTTGCAACAGTAGAACTTATTGGGCTGCGTTCACACATGACGTTTGACTTGCGTTTTGAAACTAAATGTAAACCCATGTTGGCAGTGTTCGGTCAAATCGCATATACGTTTCCATAGAAAAACAACACCCGTTGCTTCGTACTTAAACAATGAAAACCAGGGGGGTGCTTGTTACCAACCGCATGCATTCTTTTGGAAACCCAAATGCGATCAGGCTGAGAACCACCCACGGGGTTTTCCTTACGTTTTTATATGCGAGGCTAACAGCACATCTGAACACAGCCTAAATTATACCTCATGCACACAATCGGGGAAATTTTGTGGCCCTTTTCAGCCTGGGTGGAAATGAGGTGAGTGCTCCAAGGTGCTGTACCACAATATTGGCAGGGTAGGGGCACGCACTATCTGTTGCAGAGTGGCCAATCAACTCAGTCACGGTGCAGGGAAACATGGGGGCACATTTACTAAGGGCTTTGCGCCTGTTTTCTGTTGGACTTTGCACATTCTTTCTAGTGCAAACTGCTTGCACAGGTATTTAAGAAGTGTCTGCAGCACATTTATGTAGCACGCAACTGTTTTGTGGCGTATGCTGCACTAGTCTTCATGTGACACAAATTTCTGCACTGACGGGGGCGTTCGGGTGCTCAGTCGGACCGTGCGCCAGATTTAACATGCAAAGTCCGACAGAATTGTTTTGCACGCTCTACGTGCACCAAAAAAAACTGGTCACTCTGTCGGGGCAGTGCAGAGGGGACACTAGATTCATGAAGAATGTGCGCCAGAATTCCTGAATTGGCGCCCTCTGAACTATATATAGGCAAACTACACGTAATGCAGTTTGCACTGTTCTTAGTAAATGTGCCCCATGGTGTGCTCACTGCACTGTGCCTGTGCACAATAGGCCTCCATAGGTGCCACTTTGTGCAGCCAGATCATGGTCTAACACATATAAAAGTGTGTTAACAAATATTAGTTTCCATCGGTTTTTCATCTGAATCTTTGCATCATTTTTACCATCAGTACA
Source organism: Engystomops pustulosus (assembly GCF_040894005.1). NCBI lineage: Eukaryota > Metazoa > Chordata > Amphibia > Anura > Leptodactylidae > Engystomops > Engystomops pustulosus. Next base: position 175,527,458 of record NC_092415.1, on the reverse strand, counting down.
ACATATCAGGCGTAACAGGGGTACAATGGACTCCTGTCTCATGCTCCGTGGGGGTCCTTTCACTGAGGATCCCACTGATCAGCAAATTAGGCCATATGCTGCGGATAAGGCCTAACATGCTAACTATTTAGCAAATGTTTGTGAAAGCCGACCGCAATGGCTAGGGGCTGAATATTATATATCTCCTGCAATGGGGTTGTATGAAATTCCTGAATGGTTGAAACGGTGTCCCCCTATACATTTGTCCAAATACTGTAGGTCAACAAACAGACCTCTTTGAAGGATAACATTTCCCTATCTGGGTAGGTATATCACGCTGTTCATAAATGGTATCCTAGACTTACATAATAAACATTACTGCACTGAGTGTCAGCACGAATGATAAATGGAGTTGACAACCACTTTTCCATGAAGTATGATTAGAGCTGTTGGCAACTCCTCTACTCCTCTTAGCAGATTATCGAGTGCATTACTCAGCAGGAGATGACACTGAGCACAAGAGAAGCTTCTAGTTTATGTGGTCTGTTCAGTCCATCATGGTAGAAGAGACAGGCAAATTGGAAAGAGGTAAAGGTTAAAGAAGCCAAACAAATACAAAGGTAGTGATACATTAAGTTTCAAAGTTTTAAGATTTGCAAGAATTTTTCTCCAGGTATCCATTTTTAGTCATAGAGGCCGTAGGAAGCGCTAGTAGAAGCTAAACGGCCTTTGCCTCAGTGGGCTGTCAGTGAGTCCTCTTCCCTCCCTTGCATCACTTTATTTATGTAAGTATTTTTTTCTGCAATAAAGCTTGAAGAATTTGAATAACGGTGAGTGCTATTGTGCCTACATTTTTCTGTTCTTGATGTTTACATACAGCCTTAAGGCATCTTTCACTGAGAGACATGATGGCTGTAATATTTGTGAATGTTCTCATGTTACTCCTACATGTGACATGATGTAACCGTACCATGAAGTCACAAAAGACTCAAGGGTATGTGAGTTCTATGTGACCAAAAACTCTTATTTTGATTCATCCATATCCTAAATTGTACAATACTGGCACAACCATACAACATCAAGTTACATAAAATATTTGTAATGCATATTAAATGCTTTAAGAGCCTCCGTCCCTTACTCCACATCATAGTATTCTGCTTGTCAAGTCCTTGGAGCTCTGACCTTATCTGTGTTCCTTTGTAATGATGCAGATGTTCCATGCTGGGTTTTCTGTCATCACAACATTACCAAATGAAATGTGGTGTTAAAAGACCCATCCGGAAAATATTGTGATAATGAAAGGGAAAACATAGAAATAAACAGAGCAGACATCATTTGTCAATTGTCATCACATCGCTCTTTGTCCAATAACTTTAGCAGCTGCACATTACCATCATTTTTAAGCACACTAATAGCAGTCAGGACGACCTTGTCAGGGAACATAAGGTTTTTATATGAACACCAGCATGGTGGGAAGTGCACCATTGGTGGGGGCCATGTACATTGATGGTTTCCCTGTGTATGGCTTGAGTCGTTGTTTTACTTGAGATAATATTAGATCTCCATAAAATATGTTCTGGACCCAGGATGGGCAAAGTTATTTAGGTTACTTATTGTTCATCTTTTTTTTTGTACTTTATTTAAAACATTCTTAAGATAAGATTAAACTAATAGTGAACCCATCAAAAACAGAAATAGGAGCAACAATATTAGTGTGTGGGGCCTCCCAGAAGTGACTCTCCTGTTGGATCGAGTCCCTAGCCTATTTCTAGTGCCACTTGATCACCTGGCGGACACTCCAATAAAAATGGAGTTCCCATAGAGCTCTCAGAGCAAGAAACGTTGACCCCTCTAAACCATGAGACATTATCTGCAGGGTACAATTTTACCCCTTAAAGAATCAAATAATGCAGAAAGCTAGAGTCAAGGGAGAACTGGACTTCAAAGGGGGAAAAGTTCCTCTCGCTGTTCCCTGATCTGTCCTGGCGTACTCTGTGTCAAAGAGCTGCCCTACACCCACTCCTTTCAGAAAAAGGGTGTCCTTTACAGATGAGGATTCCACTTCGGCCTATATGTCCCCCTTGGTTCAAATCAACTCTTGTTGCAACATCCTGAGCAACTTCCTGCCTTTCTCTGCGCACTGGACATTTCAACCCTTACACTGCTTGAATGGGATAGTCTAACGCTTGAACACTTTCGGAGGCTTGACCACTAGACCAGTTTAAACCCAGTAACCCATCTATTCCAACCCCCCCTTCTCCCCATTGACATTTTTTCCCTTCGGCTTCTCTTAACCTAGCCTCACCCCTACCTTCATCCTCTTTAGGCAGGACAAGTGACATTATACCCATTATCTACCTGTGACAGTTCGAATGATAATGCCAACCAAACCGCTTTCCTGATGCAGACTTGGATTAGTTGTGTGCCTTCTCCAGGGGTTCTGTGTAGAGACTTTAATTTGCCCATCAATCCTTTGATTATTACTTCAACGGGTAAATCTTCAGTATCAAATAACAAGTTGAACAAGGTTAGGAAATCTCTCCATGCCTTACAGCTATGTGATGTTTGGAGAATACTTTGCCCAGAATCTAGGGTTTACTCCTATGGTCCAACCTCATCTTCTATCCTGTGTTACCGATGCAGAGGCTTGACTCTTGACTTGATTTCAGCTCGGATTAAAGCCCTTTACCATGACCTGCATGGTAAAAATCATCTTTTAAAATTATGCTAATTTTAGACGGGCCATTATAAGAGCCCCTCCATGCTCTGGCTTCACAGGCTGCTACACTCTGCAGGAGAATGTCTCCCCTGCCTCCTACCTTGACAATGTGCACAGTGCTGATTTTAGAAGGAAGGAGGCTACACATAACAAATATAATGGTCACTGTGCATTGATCTATGAGCAAGTGCCCCTGGTTTATCTTGCTTGATTTTGATATATTTCCTTTAAGCAAAGAATGGGATCTATTATATCCATCTCCCCTGAAACAGGTGTATGAGAACATATCCGTCTATAGAAATGTTCTCCCCGAAAAATGACAGACAAAAGATATTGCAAAAAGAAAATGGAAACATATTACAACATATCTCAGTACTATTGGAATAAAATCTTGTTTGTTTTTCTCCATGCTAGTCATTGAATAAATATATCATTGTGCATGTGTGATTATAATATCTATCAAACAGTATCACTATCTCTAACCAACCCAGGCTGCAAGATGCAATCCATCTGGAGACAGAAGGAAATTCTGCTCATTGGAGATTTTACAATGTACAGTCTGTGTCTGTGTTTTGACTCCTGAGAAAACAGCGTTACATTGGCACAAAGAGCATCAATCAAGCAGCTGTAGCGGTATCAGAAGCTGCAAGCCTGTTTATTTAACAAAGAAATGCTGTGTACATTGCTTTTTTTATTAAATTCCTGAGAGAGCCGTACATGGGACATATATCTTACATTAGGCATATGGATGGGTTTTGAACAGTATGTTTCCTTTTTATTATTTGCCATGGAAGATGATATAAAGAACGTTTTATGGAAAGCAGAAGAAGGACTATATCCCAAACAAATTGTGACTATGCACATCAATCTCTGATTTACCAATTCATTCTCTCAGTTTCATTGCATCAGCTGAACCGGCAATAAGTTGATATACTAAGACGGTAAATTATATATAGCACTGAGAATATATTTAAAGCCCTGTTGTGTATTTAGGAAAACCGTACCAAGCCACAGTATATGGTAATTATTAATAGTGACAGTGATTAAATAGAATCCTGTCGGCAGCTTACACCATACAAAGCATTAGGAGAAGTGTGTAACCAAAACTTTGTTTACAGGACTGTAAAAATGTATTTATATTACAGGTTTGTAGCTGGACTTGGGTGCACTCTGATGCACTGAACACAGCACAGCAAACCCCCCTCCCCCCAGTATTGGATTATAATATAGGCGGTTTGGACGCTAGTCCGGGGCCCCATCCTTCAACAAGGGGACCCATGGCCATCCAAACTACCCACCAAATTCCATGTAGAGAAGGACCTTCACCCATGAAATACTCATACATCTGTTTATGCTTTCAATACACATGCACACAAGAGCCATTTCAGGATCTTTGAAAGTCCTCCTAAGGTTGTGAAACCCCAGAATGAAAGCAGGTAGAAGTGAATTCCTGACTAGTACGGCTATAATATCAATACAGCCCAGAGCCTATGGCAGTCTTAATCTTTTTATGCTCCCAGAGACTTATTCCCCAGCAAGCACACCTTCAAGAAAATGTCCTTCTAGATGTCCATAGATTTAAGGACTGACCACTGTGAAGAGCATGTGACTGGCCTAAAGCCGTTGCAATTTTTTTGTGCAACAATGGGTTTTCACAGAAATGGCCATGGCCAGGAATATTGATATCCTTTATGTATACATAAGGTAACCGCCTTTGATGATGACCCTTTATCACCTCATATTTGTGGTAATAGATTCATAGATTTTGTGGCACTATGAATTTTCTTTCTAGCTGCTATGGTTGCTGAGATATCAGTCCCAGTATTTGACCATTATAATACTCTATATTGTCAGTGAGAATGTGCTGGACAAGAAGGGGGGGAGAGTGGTTGTCCTCTTTTCAGCTTCTTACAAGATTATTACAACATATGCTCCCTCCTCAGCTCCATCACCTCCCCTCTGACAGTGAAGAAGATTATAATGGTCAGATACTAGGACTGATATATCAGCAACCAAGGGCTCAAAGAAAAAACATTTAAAGTGCCCTAGAATCTGTGAAGCAGAGACATGTGTGTTTCTTTGACAATATGTCTATGCAGAGGACTTCTGTAGAACTCAGAGGAACTCTGTATCACAAACTTCAACCACTATAAAGAAATATAGTAATAAATGAATCAGTATACAATATAATATTCCAAAACATGCAATAAAAGTGGAGCCCATATTTAAATGTCTTTTCTTCTTTATAGCATTATTTTTAGTTTCTAGGAAGTTAATGTGTGACAAAAAGTACAATATATTATATCAGCAAATTTTCAGTATTCACATTTACAATTTTAATTTTCAGAGGTCAATGCAATATGGAACCTTTTCTCAATAATATCAATTGACAGTCAGGCTATAGAATGACCTAGTACCTTGTATATCACCTTTCTGTGAATATATGAATATAGATGTATATATACATAGTACATTTATCTAACACAGCACCTTATTGATTTCAGTGTGTGTATTGTGAGTAATGCATTATGAATGTGTTATTGAACACCTGAATATTTTTTTAGCACATTTTCAAATGTGAAGTTGGTGAAACTCGGAAACCCTTATTGTATGCAGTCTTTATCTTCTGCTCCTGTTTAGCCCATAAGGTCGCTCAAAGGTTTGCAAATCTATTGGGTCATCACAAACTCAATACTCTATGATATCAATAGAGAATTCATTCTTGGAACACGTGATGATTTAGAATTTTTACTTGTGCCATCAAAGTGTACAGGCAGTCCCCGGGTTACATACAAGATATGTTCTTGAGGATTGTACTGAAAGAAAATCTACCATTTGCTTTTATGCATTATGAACTACGGTAAACATACCTTGAGAATGCTGTAGCTACACTGATGCAGAAACATGTCTTGTTTAATCCCTGAACTGATTAGTTTTGCAGAAAAAACAATTATAAAATTAAGATCATGAGGCTCTGTCGCTCCTGTGGCTGCCCCACCGCTTCTCCTCTTACCGTAAATATGCACTGCTCCAGCCTTGTCCTGCCCAGCATAAGCTGAGAATACATTATCACTGTGTTGTCCCTGACAAGCAGAAGTAATCAATCTCTGCACCATCCCTCGACCATCCAGCTCAGGTTGATTAGTCCTGTCTGGATAGTTCAGGCAGCTCCTGTGTATGTGGAAATAATGGTGCTTTTTTACTAAGGGTCTGCGGATGCACTATTGTTGGATATTGCATTGTTTTTGGGAATTGCGCTGCTGTGACAGGTATTTAACTGCAGATTTTGGCGCCCCCGATCGTATAACTTTCAGGTGACAGAAATCCGGGGGCGGGCCATCGGACGATCCAATTGATTCGGACTGAACGTGGGTTATAACTTTAAAATTGGGTCGTAAGACAATGCACTTACATGCACCGGGAAGAAGAAGGTGAACTCCGGCGGATCTGAGCGGGGAAGCCACACATGCAGGATATCAGGCACACAATCTTCGTGAATCATGGCAGAGTGCATTCCGGTCAGACAATGCACTTTCAGGGATTGCGACAGGACAGGTAAGTAAATGTGCCCCAATGTGTATGTATAGCAGCCATTCTGCACCCAGCTTTCCCTAGGTCCTGAATTTTATAATTGTTTTTTTGAGCAAAACCACTCGGTTCAGGAATTAAACAAGATTTTTCTCTGCATCAGTCTAGCTACAGAAGTCTCAGAGTATGTTTGGTTTACAATGCATAAAAACTCCTCTAAGTACAATTTGTATGTAAGTCGGAACAGGTATATTTAACAATTGTTACCCCAGACAAAATCTTTAACTAGGAGTTGTCTGTAAGTGGGGGACCGCCTATAAATAAGTAATAAAAAGATTTTTCCATCATTGCATCTTGGTGCCGCCCATCTCTACATCTTCCTGCATTTCTGATGTCTGTAGGTTATAAGAAATGACTGCAGAGTACGCAGTATATATGTGTATACTGGCTGATACGACTTTGGATCTTGTCACAACAGGATATAATAGTGCTTCCTCCGCTGCCGTATACAAAGGCTCTCAGAGGTTTCCTTTGGGTACGTGATTGCTACATATGGCTTTATGACGCACTTTTTTCACAATTGAGAGGTTTTGAGAGGGGGAACATTACCTCGAGACCCAAATGACACCTTCACCCACTTGGACCATTTCAGGGCTCTTAGCATAAGGAAATTTGCCATTAGAATTTTGCTGTTTATATTTGCATCTATTATATATCCTACCACCACCTTTGCTTCTAGTTGTACCATTAATGAGTAACCTAGAAAATTGGATCACCAATTTCAGTTATTGTTTGGCATCAGATGTCAGGCAGGTTCCAGTATGCATGCCTCACAGTAAATAATACTACTTTTGCTGTGGAGATGCCCTGGTGTGATAATCTAGGGAGAGTCAGCGGATAGACATATCAGTGATATGTACAGGACATGCTGTTTCCTCTTATGACATGACTGCTAACAGTAGGATAATACTTGCCACCCACACAGCAACGGGCTCCACCAGATAGCAAAACTTTGCCTTCTTGGTCATCAGATTTATTGCCAATTAAACATTTAGGGGAACAGATGGGACACCAGCTTCAACAATCTACATACAGGACCTACAGGCCCAGCTTGAACATCTGTCAGCAATGTGTCATAGATTACCATACAGAACTCTGGGGCCAACCATATCTGATATTGTACCCAGGCCAGAGGTGGCCCAACAGCTTTTAAGAGCCTCCTTTACTATTGTTCAGTTTTTCCCATTCTCATCATAGTATTGCAATCAATTTCATATACTGTATATGATGTGCGTATATGATTGTACAGAAGGCAGCTAGCAAGGGACAAGAAAAATTTTTTAAAAATTCTTTGGCAGGGGGGCACCTGGAGGCTGGGGTAGGCACATTGGTGGTATTAGCAGCAGAGCATAGCTTTTTGTTGCAATGTGTTAGTCACTCGCTGGTCACCTGCAGCAGTACCTAAGGATGGTGCCAGGCAGGAAGTGAGGGTAAGAGGTTACTTTACTCTGATTGTGAGATGAGTGGGGGGGGGGGGATTACTGACTACTGGGGCAGCACTGTAACTACTGGGGGTAGCAGTATGGCTACTGGGGCAGCCCTGCGACTACTAGACTGCTGCCCTGTGACTACTGGGGGTAGCACTGGCTACTGGGAGCAGGAGTGTGGCAGCACAGTGACTACTTGGGGGCCAGGGCAGTACTGGGGGTAGCACTGCGACTACTGGGGACAGCAGTGTCGCTACTTGGGACAGCAGTGTGGCTACTGGGGGTAGCACTAGCTACTTGGGGCAGCAGTGTGGCTTCTGGGAGCAGCGCTGTTTCTACTGAGTGAAGCACTGGCGGCAGGCGGCCCTGTGGCTTCTGGAGGCATCCTTGCAGGTACTGGGGGCAGGCACTGTGACTAATGGCTTCATGTACAGTGGGGAGAAGTTTATCCTGATTGTATGTGCACAATACAAAACATGTGGTGCACATTCCCGATCACAAGCATTTCAGTGTAAACTCAGATGTGATGGGGAGAAACTCCTCCCCACTGCGCTGGAATTGCCTTCCTAAAAATAATTCAAGTGCAGAGTGTGAACATAGCCATAGACCGCATTCTGATTATGTGTTTTCAATTTAAATGCATTGGGCAAAACACATCAAAAACATATGTGTATTGTAAGTAGCTAAATGTGTTTACATGTGACGATGTATTTTGCTCAATGCATTTCAAAACACAATGCAAATTTTTTTTTTTTAATCTATGGCTGAAAATGGATCATTGCCATCTCCGATAGGGGGCGCAAGCACTGAGAGTGCCTAGGGCAGCATGTGCATACACGTTAATACAATCATAGATCAATTATGATAACATTTCTAACATTTCCTGCTGTGAAATTTTAACCAAAAAGATCAGCACTGTGTACACTATTTTATAGACGATGTTATTGACTCAAGTCGGGATAAATTAGCTGTGCTGTGTATCTTTTTACATTTACTGTTGTGATACATGTCTTTTTTTCTTTGTCTTTGAAGGGTTTTTTTTAATTTTTTATGACTTTTTAGGTGCATTTATAGAAACCAAGTGTGGGTCAGTTGTACTTGGTTTAACACCTAAAAAGTCTCTATTTTGCTTAAAAAAAAAAAAAGCCACAAAACAAAGAAAACATCTATGTTGGAAATATACATTTAGGAAGCAGCCACACGTTCAGTTTTTCAGATGCAGTTTTTGAAACCAAGAGCTGGTGTGGATCATAATGGGTGAGGAGAAGTGCTACTCCTACATTTTCATCAAAAACTGCATCTGAAAAACTGAACGTGTGAACGCACCCTTAGGAACACTGCGACAGAAACCCGCTGGCTAAATTCTTAAGATGCTGCAGTAAAAAAAAAAAAGTAAAATACCCAAAAAGCCACAAAAAATCCACAAAAAGAAGAGAAAAAAGCAAGTCAAAGTAAAGATACATGTTTCCATTGAATCACATTCCATGTAATGCAACAACATTAACACCGATGTATGTTATAACCATAAAGACACTGTGTATAGCCAAACATTCATATATTCATACTATAAAAACACAAGACAGCGGCTGCAGGGGGCAAGTACAATAACAAGGACAATAACCTTGTAGTTATCTTTGCCAGAATTTGTCACATCATTGTCTAGCTGAACAGCGCCACCTAGCACCACCCTGCCTACTACCATTCTTTCTCTCAAGATGCTGAATTACTTATTCCTTTTTCTAATCTTCCTATTAATAAATAAAATGCAATCATTTAAAAATAGAACATGAAAAGCCGTACATCATTCATCGCTATGGAAACATCATTCTAAAAATGCCAGTGTTTTCCCCTGGTTCTGCTCAGGAAGAGACCTGATGCATCCTAGCCAGTGATTTTACAATGAAATTCACACAGGGTTTTCTTATTGTTTCTCGAAGAAGGGAAGAGAAGCCTCAGTATTTCCTCCAAGGACAGTGTGGAGTAGAGAGAAAGCACATTGTTACATGCTTAGCTTATATAATTTACTTTAAAGGTAAGGCCAGGTGCAACCGATACTTGGAAGATTTACAGTATTGTATCAAAAGTGTCATAGGATAAGAAAATATTTTATGCTTTTCAGATCAATTTAAAGGGATCATGTCACCAATTATAATTCTGATTCAATTTAACAAAATATATTTATAATAAAACATTTTTTTTTCAATTGTTCTCATTTTGTTTGTAGAATTTTTATTCTTGTATTTTTTGACCATGATCATATTGTCAGAGCGCTAATTATACCGTCATTAAATATATATCAGTTTCTGTCTAGACCTTTATTTCATCTTAAAAGACATCTACGATCAAAATCAAGCATGATAGACCACGGCCACGTACGATGCATATCCATTGTGTCTCCGTTTTGTCCCCGTGTCCGCAAAAAAAATTAATTGTAGGTTTAACATTGGTTTGAAGACATAGCACCTAGTTCCCCCAGCCTCATTAGTGACCAGTTTTTTTTTTACTTCTGTGATCAGCATCAGTGAAAAAACAACTGACTGGTTTAAAAAAAATTTCCATGGATCAGTGAAAAAAAAAACGAAAAAATGTGAACACCCGTGGAAACCAATGGCTCAATAAGGCATCCGTGAAAACCACTGACTCACAGATGTAAAAATAACGCCAAAGAAAAAGCCCTAAGGCAGTGATGGCTAACCTATGGCACTGGTGCCAGAGGTGGCACTCAGAGCCCTTTCTGTGGGCACCCAGGCCATCACCAGAGATGACTCCAGGTATCTTCCTGCAGTCCCAGACAGCCCAGGACTTGCTGTGCACAGAGCTATTTTAAAGTGACAGCTCAACCTGGGACTATTTTCTGCTTTATTGGTGTCCTCAGGGGCTGGTATCAATGAAAACTGTGACAGAGAAGGGAGTATAAATCACAAATTAAATTTCTGTGTTGGCACTTTGCGATAAATAAGCGGGTCTTTGTTGTAGTTTGGGCACTCGGCCTCTAAAAGGTTTGCCATCACTGCCCTAAGGGTTCAATCACACGGCAGTCTGCGGGGACGTACATGCGGCTGCAAATCATATACGTCCCCATAGATGGCAATGGTGGCAAGGCTGTGGTACGGTGCCACACATGTGTGGCACCGTTCCGCACCACACACCAGGAAAAGATAGAACATGCTCCGCTGTTTCCTATGGAAGGAGGAGGGGCCACCTCCTCCTCCTCTCCAGCACACGGAGGTATGCCCGCATGGCAGGCATACCGCATGTGAATGCACCCTAACTCAAAGATCAAGGCGATGTGGTAATTTTGTTTACCATGGCCTTGTGTCTTCCAAACTTTTAAACTTTATGCTAATAAGCCTGAAGGGCTCTCGGGGTGTTACCCTTCCCAGGCTACAGCTTTCAAAGAAAACTAGTAGAAACTTGATAACCCAGTATATGAATAACTAAATTAATAAATCTTTATTCATAATAATGGCTAAAAACAATTAAAAGCGCAACCAATGTGCACACAAAAAGTCCCCTTAAAATAAAATCAAAACTGTTTGCACCAGAGAGTGTATATATATAGAGAGAGTCCAGTATATGGGTAGGATATAATGAGTCCATATATCATACCCAGAAAAATACAGGTGTATGTTGAAAAATGAATATAAGAGACAGCAATGAATCAATGTCAAAGTATCTGATAGTTATAACCTGTCTCAAATAATGATGAACAACATAACATCCAAGTAAGACAGCAAATAAAGAAAGTTGTATGATACCTACACAAATGTAAGCTGGTCTACCTTCTCCACGGTAAGTGGGCATGGAGGGGACGTGAAGGGATTGTGAGCGGAGGGGCCCGGAAACCTGGCGTAATGTTGCCCAGCATGGCTTCCATCATATGATAAATTCCCCCCGATGTTTCTGTTAAATCACACCCACTTGTCTAATGGTCTAAAGTGTCTAAAGCACTTGATAAACATGGCGCAATCTGTACATGCCAGAAAAGTATTTTTTCACTATTCAGGTCTCATAATGCAGGTCAAATTATTAGCTGATTCTTCATCATGTGGTTTACCAAAAAAGAAAAAAATTGGCAGTAGATTTTCTCTCCATTTCACTGAGCTACTTTTTACTCACTGAAAAAATTTCAGCCACTCAACTGATTGCTACTTATATATAGCACTCCTGAAGGCTCTTCATCTTACATTACGGCACATTTCTTCTAGGAAATTTCTTTCTGTGTTTGTATTAACTCATAACACACATATAAAACGGATGTTCTAAGATAAGCTGAAATGCCTGTCATATCAGCCACAAAAATCTTTTCATCTGCCAGCTCCGCTCCCTTGGCTAGAATGATGCCAGATAGACGTGTGCATTACTGTACTATGCACCAGCAATCAATGGGCAATTAAATCACAAATCCACACGTCAGTCTCTATATGTGTCTATAACAGCGAGGTTCATAGGAAATGGTTTTCTACTTTGGAATACAAAATGTAATGACCAAAATATACTCAACCTTTTCCAATATATTCCAGGCTGTGCAAGCAGGAGGGAAGACAAATGACTTTACCCATGGCTACTGCTATCTGCTGGTACATAGCAAGGTCTTAATTATTTCACTCGCAATCTCAAAGGGAAAGGGAATAAGGCAGAAAGCATCAGCATAAGCTCGCTCCTGGGAATAGGGTCAATTTTGTGTAAGAGGTTTGGCAACACAATAAAATAGTTAAAATGTAAGAATTATTATTTTAAAATCAAACACGCATCCTGGATGTAATTAAAAGAAAGGGTGGGGTTCTTATCTTTAGAGCGTAACTGTAAAGTTATAATGATTTTACCAAATTATTATATATGATTCCCCCTGCTCACCCTTTTCTTTCCAAAGTTAGGGCATTTTCTGTTCTGAAAATGTTTAACAAACATCTTTATCACTATAGGTGAAGTGGGCGGAGACTAATATCTGTCAGTCTATGCCTTCAAGCTGAGGCCAGTTAGATTGCCCAAAGATCCCATGATGCCTTGTGTTCTCTCTCAAAGTAATTTAGCATTAAATCCATTTAGTGTTCCACAAATAAATCCACTGAACACTGCACAGTGCACATATAGGATGTATATAGTGACAGGGTGGCAGCTTCCATCACATGGAGGAGCAAGAAACATGTAATAAGTGGAAGAAATCATAAGTAAACAATTTACATGCAGTGTATATCCTGTTTGAACATTAAGGGTTAATAGCTTATCTGCACAAAGTGCTGACTGCAAGGTGGGGGAAGGGCTGTAATATGCGGTGCAGAGAGAGACAGAGAAAGTTCTGTAGAATCACAGGCTGGGATGGAGGTACTGATAGGGAAGAGGGGAGATCTATGCAGGAAACATCTGTCTCCACAGTCTTAAACACATCCAGCACTGCTACATACACAGAGAGCTCTGTCAAATTACCTCCTCCTCTGTGAGCAGGAAGCAGCAGCCCCTCACCTCCCATGAAACTGACTGATAAACAAACTACAGACTCACATGGCTTATCAGCAAGGGCGAGGGAAACAGCTACTGCAGCACTGAGGTAATCTGAGGGGTATAGCAAAGAAACCACTGGATATAGGTAACAAAGATAATAGGCAAAGTTGTTTAACATCCCAAGAGCTATTGACTTGTGGGAAAAAAACTTTACATTTACTCTTTAATATTTATGACATTTTGAGGGGTAACACTGATCTGGTTTTGGGCATACGCGACTCCTCAGGTCTGTGGGAAGTGGTCACAAATCAGCATTCGACCTGGCAACAGGAACAGGGTCAGCTCACACCCATTCTTGAGATTGGTATAAGGCCCAGGGGTAAGACCCACATCTATCATGTATTTATGACATTTTCTGTAGATATGGTATAAATATTAAATATGAGAATATTCCTTTAAATGAAGGCATTTTACCAACAATTCATCCCCTATCCACTGATTAGGGTACAGTGGATTTTACCAACTAAAAGAACAGGGGTCCCTTTGGCGCTGCTCATACATATCTGCAACAGTCTTATAGATCTGAAAAGAACAACAGCGCAGCAGCTGAACCATCACTTCTTTCAGACAGAGGTACACGGCTGGCCAACTATATATATATATACATATATATATATATATATATATATATATATATATATATATATATACTCACCGGCCACTTTATTAGGTACACCTGTCCAACTGCTCGTTAACACTTAATTTCTAATCAGCCAATCACATGGCGGCAACTCAGTGCATTTAGGCATGTATACATGGTCAAGACAATCTCCTGCAGTTCAAACTGAGCATCAGTATGGGGAAGAAAGGTGATTTGAGTGCCTTTGAACGTGGCATTGTTGTTGGTGCCAGAAGGGCTGGTCTGAGTATTTCAGAAACTGCTGATCTACTGGGATTTTCACGCACAACCATCTCTAGGGTTTACAGAGAATGGTCCGAATAAGAAAAAACATCCAGTGAGCGGCAGTTCTGTGGGCGGAAATACCTTGTTGATGCCAGAGGTCAGAGGAGAATGGGCAGACTGGTCCAAGCTGATAGAAAGGCAACAGTGACTCAAATCGCCACCCGTTACAACCAAGGTAGGCAGAAGAGGATCTCTGAACGCACAGTACGTCGAACTTTGAGGCAGATGGGCTACAGCAGCAGACCACACCGGGTGCCACTCCTTTCAGCTAAGAACAGGAAACTGAGGCTACAATTTGCACAAGCTCATCGAAATTGGACAGTAGAAGATTGGAAAAACGTTGCCTGGTCTGACGAGTCTCGATTCAGAATTTGGCGTCAACAACATGAAAGCATGGATCCATCCTGCCTTTGTATCAACGGTTCAGGCTGGTGGTGGTGGTGTCATGGTGTGGGGAATATTTTTTTGGCACTCTTTGGGCCCCTTGGTACCAATTGAGCATCGTTGCAACGCCACAGTCTACCTGAGTATTGTTGCTGACCATGTCCATCACTTTATGACCACAATGTACCCAACATCTGATGGCTACTTTCAGCAGGATAATGCGCCATGTCATAAAGCTGGAATCATCTCAGACTGGTTTCTTCAACATGACAATGAGTTCACTGGACTCAAATGGCCTCCACAGTCACCAGATCTCAATCCAATAGAGCATCTTTGGGATGTGGTGGAACGGGAGATTCGCATCATGGATGTGCAGCCGACAAATCTGTGGCAACTGTGTGATGCCATCATGTCAATATGGACCAAAATCTCTGAGGAATGCTTCCAGCACCTTGTTGAATCTATGCCACGAAGAATTGAGGCAGTTCTGAAGGCAAAAGGGGGTCCAACCCGTTACTAGCATGGTGTACCTAATAAAGTGGCCGGTGAGTGTATATATCATAACTACTGAAGGGAATGTGTTATTTTTCTATCCACCTTTTGGAAAAAGTAAACTCCTACCACATTAGCTCATTCAGTCGAAAAACTTTCGGAACTTTCATATTACCACTGTATCTGGTCCCTGTGGATTTACCACATCCAAGGTTCATGTCATGTATTCATACATGTTTCATATGTTCATATTCCCTTCCCCCTCGCCTCTCTAAACCCCCTTTTCTACCTTAAGAATATCACTATAGGATATAAACCAAGCAGAGTATATTTTAGGTCATGCTTGTTGTGTTTTACTGACTCTTTAGATTTTTCTGGACTAACTTTTCCATATACTGTGATATAGCGGCATGGAACAGGACATGGGATATATTTTTCTCCCCTATGGTTTTATGTAATAGTTTATATATCATATTATAAAAATATGTACATTGTGATACTGTATTTTGTAACGCTGTATAACTATGTGTGCACCTTCATCAATAAATTCATCAATAAAAACAGAATCAAACAGAATCAGTGCAATTGAATGCTACTTCACCTAGCTAGGGACTTATTATTGGAAACTAAGTCCCAATAATATATACCTTCCATAGTCCCTCCTCAGCTTCCTGACTGTGAACAGTTTTTGTGGCAGCTATTTTGGACACTTGGGACAGACTGTCTGACTATGTCTGGCTGATGCAAGTTTTCTGTGTCAAGTATGTACCTACAGACCAGAACTGTCTGAGGAGATGGCAGTAGGGCAAAGAAGTCCTATGGAGCAAAGTAAAATGTACTCCAAAATTGTAAAAGTGAAGGTGGACATTTCAGATGACAATGCAGGAAATTTCTCAAGCAGCATGGGCCTGGATATAGTTACGGATCTTTTCAACCATATCTTTGCAGGGCATCTAGTACATGAATATTTTATGAACAACATACGTCCACCAAGCTCATGCTATAATCCTGAAGTTTTGTCCCATAAGATGGCAAAAATACATGTAGAATACAGGTTGCTTCCACAGCTTCAACTACAAATAGATTCTTTGTGATCCATGCAGAGGTCTACATGCCCACACTGGAGATTGGTTTGGAGACCAAACTTTGTCCTCCAAGTCTGTCCCCCACCAAACACAGATGGAAATAGTGCATACTGCATTAATGAATGACTTAGGCTACATTCAGATGAACGTGTGCCGTGTTGTGTAAACAACTCACATCGGTGTCAGCATCCTCTTCTATTCGTGCTAATAGGTTTAGGAGACATTGGGGCTTATTTACTAAGGGTCCGTGGATCGCACTTTTGATTTTGGACAGTTTCTGGATTTGCACCACTGTGACAGGTATTTAGAAGGGGAATGTGTCGTACATGCGGTGCCAGCTTTCATGCGACAGAAATGGGGGGGGGCATCGGACGTTCCGACTCATTCGGACTGAGCGCGGGATTTAACATTCAATTTATGTCGCAAGACGAAGCACTTACATGCACCAGGAAGAAGAAGGTGAACCGGTGGACCTGAGAGGGGAAGCGACACATGCAGGATATTGGGCGCACGATCTTAGTGAATGGCAGATGTGCATTCCGGTCAGACAATGCACTTTTGGGGATTGCGCAAAGGACCCCCTTTGCCCTCAATTCTTTTTCTAGATTTTGCTCCTAGGGCCACCATTGCCCTCCATTATTTTTAGAAATTCTACCCCCTCCCCCGGGGGCCCCATTTGCCCCTCCACTCTTTGGGGTGGGAGAAAAAAAAAACAACTTACCAAATCAAAGTCGGCGGCGCGTCCTCCTATCTTCAGCTCTTCAGGTCCGGAGTGAAGAGCGAGGATGACTTGTAGTACTGCGAGTCTTACATTGGTGCCAGTCCCGGACCAGACATGTTATCTGCGTCTTAGATGACAGGTCTGGGGCCGGCTGTCAGCAGATGTATACTAGTGGCAGGGGCTTCCGATGCAAACGGAGGCCCCTGCTACTTTATGTCGGCCGGGTGTCGGTCTCTGAGACCAGGGCCCCCTGGCAACCCAGTCCGACGCTGCACTTGCTCTGTGTGTGAACCTTCTGATATCTGGTCTCTAGCCTGTATTTCTCACTTCTCTTTGGATTGCAATTTTGTCATTTTTTGCTCCCACTGTTGCTGACCTGGTTTGTCTGCCCCGCCTTATTCTGTTTCTCTCTTGTTTGTTGTGTTTCGTGTGTCCACTAAGATATAAGAAGGGATCGTCTTCTAGTTGTCTATTCCCTAGTTAGGGGGGACGGCAATAGGAAGGGACAGCTGGGAATCGGGTTAAGCATCAGGGCCTGCTGTCTTTGTCTTCTGTCTGTCCCCATAAGTCTACTTTACAAAACCACTGTGGGTTCATACATATTCCACTGTGCATCACATGGAACAAAAGTGCAGTCAAATTCCATTACAAGATGAATTTATTTTATTACATAAGATACAAAAATGGCACACTAATAAAAACAACTAAATACTACATCCATGGTTCTTAGAGTATAGCTGTAGTTTCTTTGTTTAGTTGAATAACCCTTTAATTTTATCAGATATTTTTGGAGATATGGATGTGCTCAGTTTCTCTTATCTTTAACTCAAAAGCCGCTCTGCCCTTTACATTAACAAAGATTTTAAGGAAACCCCATTAGCTGAAAAATTATTATCTGACGATACGATTTCATACTTCTAGCATAGCGATGCAGTGCCCGGCGTAGAATTGATCATGGCGTTGAATTGATCAGGACCTGGCGTAGAATTGATCATGGCGTTGAATTGATCAGGCCATACAGGTGTGTATCAGATATACTAAGGGACAGTTGCCATTTGCATATCCAATGTACCACTGCTTCATAAATTTGCTTTCCTTAGATCATCCTTGATTGAAATGTTTCTCCCTATAGAGCTGTTTCTCCCCACATCCAATAAACATTGTCCTAAAAGGCTAAACCATTTTTCTACAGGCATAGCCCCTTTAAATAATAATATTATGACTACCTGCAACCACCACTAGGTGGCGCATAATACTGAGAATTTTTAACTTGTAGTATAAGACATGCAAATAGGTTACTGGTTACTGCACACTCATCATCAATGGATCCTATTGTCCCCCAGACCTGCTACACCATGTGTCTTCTACACAATCACTCAACATGTTACACCATGATGCACTAAGCTGTCATCACTCATCAGTCACTTGACTTTCACCAGTCACGCGTCTTTATGGCCTAGTCAGTATTCCCTCCTCACTGGTCTCTCAGCAGTCACTTTGTCTCTCTTAGCCAGGGCTCTCTCTTGCAATATGATCCTTTCGGTCATGTATCTGTTTTGTTCTACCTACAAAATAAGGTCCTTTGTCTCCAGTTCTCAGTCTTGCTACCTCTCACACCATAGAGAACATACCATAAGTTCATCACGCTTGGAAGTGAATTGTCATTTTCATGTTTCTTGCAAGATAAAATCACTATGTTATGTCATTCATCATCACATAAAAAAAAATTAGGGAAAGTTCACTTGGGCACAATACGTATTGGAAAAATCTTTGTGTTTTCGCTGTAGCCAAGGCTCATTGATGTGGTCAGAATTTTACAGACACAGGTTTTGGTTCTGTGCAGTCCAATTCATCGGGCATAAGACAAGGCTTTGGCACTGATTTCTGTGAACATGGAACAGTTTTACAATGTAGGTTTTGGCACAAAAAAGTTTTCCTAAACTCACAACAAGAACATTACATATGATGCTGCCTTTCATTAAATGGACCTTAAAAGTTTAGATACATTTTTAATGAATGATTTCTTCCAAAAACACTTCTGCATCTATCATTGGCCTAGTGTTGTAGCTCAGACCCAATCAGGACTGCTGAGGCGATGTTTAGTTTAGTTTTAAAACAAATTAAATATGCAAATAAGTTTTCCAGGATGGGATAAGGAAAACCACGCCTTTTTTAGCTGCCTTGGTTTGGTTTTAATCCTGCATCATGTCATGAGGCTTCCTGTAGGTCATGCTTGATGTCAAGGGAGCTGCCTTACAAGGTAGCTAAATGAGGCGTGGTTTTTCTAATCCCATCCTGGAAAACTTATTTGCATATTTTCCCAGAACCCCCCCAGTGGAACGTCCGTGGCTATAAGACTCCACACGTCTACACGGCGGCCTCTTACTTCCCGACCCTAAAACAAAGTAATAAATCTGGCATTGTTCAAGGCTGTATAGTCTAACTTTACATCTTCCATTTGATGGTTTATATTCCAAAAAAGTGACAAATTTATGTACCTTTGTATAATTTTGGCCACACCTTTTTCAAACAAAGTCACAACACATTTGCTAAGGTTTTATGTTGATAAAGTGTGAAATATTTGATAAGGTTTGGACAGTGTAGACACCGGATACTTATAGTATGTGTATTTTTATGTTGTAATGCTTTCCCTTTTTTATTTTCTTTGGTTTTATGTTTTTATGATTATGGTGACGGTTGTACAACCATATTTCTACCCTTAGTTGTAAAAAGCAACCTGTGAGTCAGATTTGGGACACAAACCCAACTAAAGGTCCTTATGGACCAGTGGCTTAGTGTCCCAGAAGTGACCTACAAATGAGTCTGATAAATTGCATCGGACATATCTCTGCCCCTCCTGGCGCCAGTGCTTGCTTCAGTGACACCAAAGTAGTACACCCTCACTTTACTGCATATGCATTGAAAGATGCCGAAAGCTCCAGACCAAGGTAAGTATAAGGGTTTGTTTTTTATTAATTGCAGGCCCGAATAGAAATAATGTAGGGGCACCGAACTACAGGTCAGTAGGGGCTTGTAGTTAGTTTAGTGTCCGAAATCAAGCAGAGAGGTTCCATTCAAGGTCTTACTGTGGAAGGTTTTCTCTGTACATTGCTGTGAGTGTTTCCTAATAACCGCTTTAAAATAAAAAAACAACAAAACATTAAGTGACTTCCATTTGCCATAAGAGTCACAAAGTGTCTAAAAACTGTCTAACGCCCTTGATAAATGTAGCACGAGGCTTTTTTTTGCACAAATTACAACATATGAAATGTTTTTTTTAATACCAGATAGCTCTGAATCTTAATGCTTCTCTTTTACTTATTTTGGTAATGGTATTTTATCTTTGAAGTTCTTGAGTGCATCATTTTGTGACTGATGTTATCCTCTTGTTAGGTTGGACTTATGGATCTAATAGCCTAGCAGATATTATCTTTCACAACAAGGTTCTTTCAACAATTCTGTGAATTCATGTTCAAGGTAATAGAAGAACCTCTATATTCATTCAAAAGCCAGTCTTAGTATCAGTTGAAACATTATTGGCATGTGTAAGGCCCCCAAGGAATACCCCTTTAATAGGCAATGGTACTTTGTGGAGAGTACTGTCCTACAGTATAAAGATACTATGCAATGTGTATTGTTTAAGACATTTTTACAGGTTGTTCATATTTGTGACCTTTCAGGAACTTGATTAAGTGTCTCTAGATAGTCTAATATCCTTAGAGATTAGGGAAATATTTAGTAGATATTGAAAGAGTTAATGTTTGGCTTCCTTTCCTAATCTCTGTGCCTCTGATATATTGCTCACTAGAGGAGAAAGAAGAGCAGAAAAAAAGAGAAGCTACTTTACTTAATGAAGTTTATTACATACTGTTAATTTTTAATGAAGCGCTGTATATTACAACATTTACTATTCCCTCCATACTATAACATCTGTATTTGTTTACTCTTCAATGCCATCCTTTGCCCTTAAAGTACAGCAGAGGATGCACTGCTGCCTGTGAGTTTGTACTTAGTTTGCATTCTGTCCTGCACTAGTCTGAACACTGCCTTATTTCACTCCTTGCTGTCTTCATTTATTTCCACCACACCCATCCATTCACATTTCTCACCAGCAAGAATGCTTTGTCTGAATGTCTCTGGACCAGGACTCTGATATCTCATACAAAGAATGTTTTCCCACTTACCAGTGCTTAATATATATTTTCTGAACTTTAGTTTTTTCTGAACCTTTTTTTGTCTTTTGATCATCTAGTTGTCTATTGTTTCTGTACTGCATAAGCCTATTGGTTTTGCCTGTATTTGTACTATTCTTCTTTTTTTTTTCCTGTTTTTGCCTTAGTGTTTTCACTGTGGTGAAAGGAGGGAACATGGATTAGTTATTCCTACCACCTATGGTAGGATAGGTAATTAGGTAGGGACAGCTGGGGGTGTGTTTAGGACTCCCTCCATGTCTCTCCTGTCCTTTTCCATCTTATTGTTCATTCTCAAACCGTAGCCATGCCCATATGTTTTGTTATTCTTTAAATACAGAATTTAGAAATATGCATGTCAATGACTTGCTTAAGTTTTACAGACAAAATTTCTATCCGCCCTCCTCGTAGAGAAATCCCTGTAGATGTGCTAATTATTTAATCCAATTTTAGAAAATGGTACCATACAGAATTAGTAGAAAATACTAAAGTATTACACAAAGCACTGCTTACAGTCAGCCAGAAAAATCCTGTTCTTGCAGACACTGTTTTTCTCTCCAGGAGGCAAAATGATTTGTTTGCTACATTACTATGAGGAAATTGTCACTTTTTATTCAATTATCCACATTGTGGCAACATAAACACCATTTATTTTTTATGAAAGTGAAAATAATGCCAAGGCTTTCATTCTGCCGAGGTCTAACGGCTGCAGCAATGCCTTATGTACAGAGATTTAGCTGCGTTGTTTCCCATTTTCCTCCATTTCTGACAAAAAGCAGACATTGGGAAAAGTGGAAACTGCACTATAGTGGCTTCAAATGGAACACAATGGGAGAGATCTATGAAAGCGAATGATTTAGCTTCAGAGCCACATGGGAAAATAAACAGCTTTACAGAGAAGCTGCACATACGTCTAATATCAGATTCTTTCCTGTGTTTGTAACATATGCCATAGCATTCTATTACAGATTTCAGTATGTGGAAATCTAAATAATGCTGTTGATTATTCGTATTGATATTTGGATTTTATTAATTATCATTGTTCATTCTATTTTATTATTAAATTGTATATTTACTCATTTCTGTATATGAATGATGAGGCACCCAACATAAGAAAGTTGCAGGTCAGAGCTGTGAAAAATTATAAAAAAAAACAACTCATTGATAAAAAAGGGAAACTGACTTCTACTTTTGTCTACAGTAATAAACAATGATTGATAAAGTAGATATTGACCTAATCAACCACTTTCAGTATGTTGTCAAGCAGTTTAAAACCAGTTGAAAATTTCAATGGCCTAGTGCGGTGTCATCATCCAGAAAATCAACTGTCAGCACCCGTCCAGCAAATGCGCAACCACAACCAGACTTGGCGCTAGCTGTCAGACTAGGTAAGTGATGGCGAACTCACCCTGCGACGTCCCTGCGGGCTAAGGCCCTGCATAAAGCAGATAAACCGCCCTGATAAGGGCGAACCCACTATCAGGAACCTAACTGACGGTCCCTGAGTGACCCTACAACAGGACAGGGGACACTTACTTCGTCTGGCAGCTGCTGGATGGTGGAGCGGACAGGTAACGGAAATACAGGTAAAGACCAGTGAACATACTGGTACACAGAATACAAACGCAGGACTGAACAGGAAACCGGAATACAGGAATAGACCAGTGTTCACACTGGTACACAGAACACAAACACAGGACTGAGACAGGGACAGATATATACAGGTCTTCAGGCAGATAATCACAGGTCAGATACAGATACAGATAGGAAATACACAGGTCAGGTCAAGATCAAACGGGTAATATACAGGTCAGGTCAAGATCAAACAGGTAATATACAGGTCAGGTCAAGCAGATATACACAGGTCAGGTACAGATACAGGTACAAGGCAGGATAAACAGAGACAGGTAAAACTGAGCTCGATACACAGATTGGACAAGACTAAAATTAACCAGCAAGCCAGATGGATACAGGTACAGACGGGATATACACAGGTCAGACTCAAAATCAAGATCAAGCAAGATAAACACAGGTCAAACTCAAAATAACCAGCAAGGTATGATGGGAATGGGCAGGTATTTAAAGCCGATCCCGGACACGCCTCCAGCAGCACACTGGAGGAACTGTCCATCAGGCTAGTAACCCTTGCTGGGCAGGACAGAAATGCAAGGAGCAGGGTGTGGCTCAGTTAATCCAAACACAAGAATTAAGCCACAGTTCACACACAAATACGCCATGTATTCCGCCAACTGCGGATAGAGGGACATTCAGGCACGGACGTTACATCAACTTTAAAGTGAGATGGAATTAGTTGTATAAAGTCACAGAGGAGAGTTTAGCACTGAAGTCAAGCTCTCCTCATTTGAACATGTCCCCTTTGCTGTAATTGACATAATGCACCAAACTTCTGGGTTACTTCCCTGATGCAGGGCCATCAAATACAGTGAGAGGGGCATTCTCAAGTGAGGAGAGCTTGACTTCAGTGTTGAACTCTCTGCATACAAGACAATCATTACTGTTTGTTCACCCCCTTCCTTATAACCACTCCCGTAGCAAGGACATCCATACAGCTCTCCAGCCACTGCTATGGGGGTGGTTATGACAGAGGGGGCATTCACAGAGTAAGGTCTACAAGCCCTCCTTCACCAGCCGTGAGGCAGCAGGACACAGGAAGTACCTGCTATGACCTGCCAAACTTTACCTATTAAGGTCTTGTACTTACCTTAGTAAAGTTTTGTAATAGTGGCCAGCCCCAATAAGCCTTTTATTTACTCTAACACCACTTCTAAAAGGTTGGTTCCTTTTCATTATTTTTTCTATTTAGTCGATCACCTACTGGGTTCTTTGAGTTATTCCTTGAATTTGTTTGTGTTGTATATGATGGTAAACCTGCTATATATTCAGAGCAGTAATGAATTAAATATGTCCCAGGAACAATGGGCACTTTCATGGAATGCTTCCCAGCTGTAATATATCCCTTTAAGAACTACGGAATGAAGAATTCTCATGTCTGTAATATAACTGATTGCTTCTGAGATTCTAGAATTAATTGAGCAATCAAACTACATTTCCTCTGGCTTAAGATTTTAGCCTCGTGCATTGCCAGAAAATGTATTTGAAATAGTATACTCTGTCTAATTTTTAACAATTTCGTTCTTCACCACATAATGACTTTTCTTGTATAGTACATAATTAATGAAAACATTCTGTGCTTGCCAGCCGCCTTATCGAATTCTAAATTGTGGTCAAACAGCAGTATTTAGTAAAGTTTAACGAAAAGCAAATAAGCTAACTAAATAGCTGTTTATTCTGACTTGTTTGTGAAGCTAAAAATATTTTTGAATTATGCACTTTGGAGCAGTTATCAGATACATACTCAGTTATGTATATTGGGCGCAGACACACATATTCAGACCTTTGCTGTTGCAGGAGATATAAGCCCCCCTATCTTCGGTTCTATAGTACCTAGAAACATGATTTTGGTATCGTATTAAAGATAATAATCTCACATTTTAATTTACATCAGACGAGTGGTTCTGCGGTTTTCATAAACCCAGATACAGCCAGTTAAAATAAAGGCGCAAATTGAATTTTTGCTTGCAATTTTGGGGTCATTTATCTTTGATTTTGTAAGGCTTTTTTGCATGAAAAAAAGTCACACTTATGTTTTTTGTTACTTTTCATTGCTAACAAGTCACATAGGACTATTTCCGTCACTTCACTAATATGGAGTAAACGTAGAACTACTGCTAATGCAAAGCCAGATTCATACCTTGTGAAAAAACGCATAAAAAGTTGCACAGTCACTCCAGTGCTTATAATTTTTGCGACTACCTTGACAATGCTGTAGCTACACTGATTCAGGATCATATCTTGGTTAATCCCTGAGTTGACTTGTTTTGCTGAAAAAACAATTATAACATTCAGGACCTTGGGAAAGCTGGATCAGGCTGGATGCCTACATAAACACATTACACATGGAGCTTGTCATAACATGGAGCTTAATCAAAACGTGACTAATCAACCTGAGCTGGATTACTTATACACAGCAGCTGGGAGATGGTGCAGCAATTGATTATTCTGTCTTCAGGCACAACCCAGGGATTACGTCACCCTCTCATGCAGAGAATAACTCACGTGCTAGGAGCAGCGCTGAACCAACCATAGAAGCAACGGAGCTTCATTATTATAATGTTATAATTGTTTTATCAGCAAAACCATTCAGCACAGGGATTAAACAAGATATGATCCTGCATCAGTGTAACTACAGCAGTCTCAAGGTATGTTTGCTTCATAATCCATCAAATCAATTTGTAGGTTTCCTTTGAGGTGTCTAATGATAAATAACCCCCTATATCTTTAACTGCCTGTGTCTCATTCTGTAGTTCACAGACAATCCTAATTTGACTTGAAAGATGAAATGTTTATCTTTAATATAATACCAAAATCTTGTGTCTAGGCAATAGAGCGTCCGAGATATGGGCATCCCAAAAGTCATCCCGCCATCCTCTCAGCTTGAATCAGTTTTTTTAAAGGTAAACAGGAGAAATTTTATGTAAAAGAGTAATGCTGTAAAGGAGGGTGCAGGTAGTTTAGTGAGGTAAAACTTTAAAGTTCCTTTAAAGCCACAAGTAACAACCAGGCAGTGGTCATGGAAAATAGAATAGGCAGAACGGTGGTTGCTTTTGTGGTCGCTAGCTTTTCATCATAGTGTTTAAATTGAGCCACTACCAGTCCCTTATGAGTGCACAACGACAAGTGGGCGGCGATGGTGAACCTCTGGGGTGCATCTGGTTGCTTTAGATCTCTGACTGAAGGTGGTGAACTGGAATGACGTTAATGAGAGATCATAACAAGGAGACACTGTAGTAGGAGTAGACAGGCAGCTCATGGCCCTCTATAGACCAAGGATCTATAGAGACCAACTTTCACTTGCTTTGGGGGTAGAGCCCAAATTATCAAAGATAAATATGTACCCCAATCTCCAGTAATAAGCCAACTAACTTCAGTACAATAAGTGCCCCTGTTCCTTAGACATAAAAGGGCACTAGTATGAGCCAAGGGGAAGTCACAACAGTGAGCAACTTATAGGGACCCAAATACAGAAACAACTAGGCAGTAGGCTACTACTATGAAAAATTTAACTAATGGGAACAGGTAGTATTGGCATGTGGATATTGAATTAAAACCCAACACAAATTTTACTAGTAAGTCCTAGGCACACCAATCAGAAGCTAAACTCATGTTCCGGTTGATCTACCATGTCTGTTTTTGTTTCTGCACCATCCTCATGTGAGGCCCAATACATACAACTCATAACACCAATAATCCTAGTAAGGACTCCCTCAATCCTCATATCTCTATATATCCTAAAAGGACAAATAGAAAAGGATTTTATACCGTTTCTTTCCCCAAAACCCTTTTCTTTCATTCTTCCTATTTCTTCCAAGCAAAATAATCCTTTCAGAAGGTCAGTCTTGTAGTATAACCTCAGTTCAACTCGGCTAGAAGAGCCACTCTAATGACTGATGTGTGGAGCCGTATGTGTGAAGTGCAGACGCAATCAGTCATTGGGTTAACCAGTTCAGCGCCATGCCTGCAGTACAGTATTTCCATTGCAGTAGAAATGTATCATACAACGTAGATCTCATCTTATCAAGCCTTACCTGTCATATTAAAAATAATTGTAAATGAGCTAAAACTGGAATGATACTGATCCACTGTACATGGGTGCATATAATACAGTGTATTACAAGTCCATACTTGCAGGGATTGGAAGTGTTATATGGATTCCTGTAATACTGACATCTAGTTAGATCTGTATTCTACAGGAATGAGATGAATCCAGAATCTTTTACACCAGTCACGGGTTATGCACTGCTTTTATGATTGGAACTAAAATCATCTGAAGCCGCGCTTGCCATCTGCAGCCAACAGGAGCTCATACTGTGCCGGAGCTAAAGCTGGGGATCAGTAAGTTAATGTATAGGAAAGGTGAGGATGGTTTATACACAGAGAAAGGAAAAATCGCTGCAAAATTAACAATAAAAATAGCATTAAACATTTCTTTGTTCATTACGTGTGTATTTAACCCCTTTAGGACTAATCCATTTTAAGGCTTCAGGACCAAGCCCGATTTTTTTCATATCAATCCTGTGTCCAATTACTTTTGAGCTCCTAAAATGTGGAGTGTTTGTAAAGAAATGTGTACAATTCCTACATTTTCTATCAGATATTTTTGTTCAACCCTTCAAATTAAACATTACAATCTGCACTTGAATTCTGTTGTAGAGGTTTCATTTCAAATCCAATGTGGTGGCATGCAGAGCCCAACTCACGAAAATTGTGTCACTGTCCAAATATTTCTGGCTCTAACTGTACATCCCTCATAGACAGCAATGGGCACACAGAGCTGTACGGGAACGGTATGGTGATTCTCACGTGCGGCACCCTGATTTAATTCTATGTAATAGGATGCGGGTAGTTCCTGCATAGAATTACACCATGGCGACTATCGCGATCCCGCCTGTTTAACGCTATAGACGCCGCGATCATAGTGACCACGGCATCTATATTGCATCGCCACAAGGGGGTACAGAGGTGCCGATCGTTGCCATTGCAACCCTGAGGTCCAATAAGGACCTTAGGACTGCCTTCAGTAGCAGCCTGTTAGGATCATACTTTTAGGGTTAGGTAACACTGAAGAAAGGGGAAGGTGTGCCCTGAACTCGCCCCAACCTCTGTCCCTTCCTATAGCCCCCCCCCCTCCCACGCTAAAGGGGGCGACTACTAGAAGATTCAGAATACACTAGATAAGTGTGGGAAGGGAACAACATGAACAAACTAACAAATATAAAACGCAAAAGAGTAGTAAACTAGCTGGAGTCACAACGAGAGGGTACGTCAAGAGCAAAATCAGGAAGCAAAAGGGTCAACGTCAAAAACTAGCCAAGATCACAACAATACAGAACAAGAGCAGGTCAAACCTATAGCAGAGAGCAAGCGATGAAAGGGATTTCAAGCACTGGCATAGGGTGATGCCACACATGGCGTTTTGAAACCGTTTTTGGTCCGTTTTTAAGCAGTCCATTAGAAAACGCATGCGTTTTTAATGGATTGCTTAAAAACGGACCAAAAGCGGTTTCAAAACGCCAGGTGTGGCATCACCCACAGATGACTAGTGAAGCTGCAATTTATGCAGCCAGAACCCCACCTCCAGAACCTGATAGGAGCTGGACAACTTCTGGGAATTAACCCCACATGGTGCAGAATAACCAAGCACAATTGCAGACACCATGGAGAGGTACAACAACTCCCAGCAGTCCAGAACACAAACCTTATGATCAAAAAGTAACATATATCCCGGCATGGTACCAGGAAAACAGCTTGTCTTGCAAAAAAATAAGCTCTAAAACAGCTCTGCAAACAAAAAATATAAACGTTATGTTCATTGTTACACGGCGATGCAAAAACAAAAAATTTCTCACAAAATGAGTTCTATATTCTGCAAAACAAGTTCACCATAAAAAAAAGCCATATAAAAGGGGTATCACCGTAATCGCGATTACCCATAGAATAAAGATAAGACATTATTTCTATGGTACGTTGAACGTCCAGGGAAAAAAATGCTAAAAACCATAAACAATTATTTTTTTAACACCACCAAGAAAGAGTTAATAAAATCTGATTATTAGCTATTGAACCCTCCATAAATGATTTACCTAAAAAGTGGATCTTAACCACAAAATAAATAATCCCCCACATATCCAAATTACAAAAAAGAAACATTTTATAAATGCAAAATGTGACAATGCAGACCTGCTGTGAATGGCGCCTCCTTCCGTTCTATGCCCGGCCGTGTGCCCAAACACCACCACATATGGGCCATTCTCATACTCATTTCAATTTTTTTCATAACTAAACACAAAAGATGTAATCAAAATTTTTCTATTACTTTGAAGTACAATGTGTGACAGGAAAACAATCTCAAAATCCCCTGGATATGTTAAAGCGTTACAAAGGTATAACCTCCTATAATGACGCAGGAAAAATATTAGAAATTAGGCCCTAAAATGGCTTAAAGGGAACCTACCACCACGATTCTACCTATAAAGGTAGATCGGGTGGTAGGTGGATGTAAGGGACGTGAGGATAACTCTTTTTAGAGCTAACTTTATTCAACTAATATGTAAATTTTGTTATGCGGCTACTGGAGCGTGGAGTAGCCGGGCACGAGGCTACACAGCGCGGCTACTCCACGCCCCAGTAACCACATTACTCCTCCTACCCTGTTGTGTGCGTCGCGCAGCTCCTCGAAGCTGCGTGCCCTCGTCCTTCATGCAGGCCCGTGGCTGAGCAGCCCCAGCTCCGAGGCATGCGCAGTAGCCGGCTTATAGGACTAGGGCACACAACAGGGTAGGAGGAGTAATGTGGCTACTGGGACGTGGAGTAGCCGCACCGTATAGCCTTGTGCCCGGCTACTCCACGCCCCAGTAGCCGCATAACAAAATTTACATATTAGTTGAATAAAGTTTACCAAAAGTTAGCGGGGACATGAGGATTAGCTCTAAAAAGGGCTCTCCTCACGTCCCTTACATACACCTACCACCCGTTCTACCTTTATAGGTAGAATCGTGGTGGTAGGTTCCCTTTAAACCAGAAGGGGTTAAGAGGCATAACATGTTTAGAGCTTATTTTTTGTGGGAAAAGCTGTACGTTTTATTGGTATCATGTTGGGGCAAATGTTAGTTTTTGGTCACTTTTTATTCTGTTTTTATGAGGTGGGAATGTGAATATATCATATTTTTTTCTCTTTTTTAAAAAAATTCTTGCATTTGTCATAAGATAACTATTCTTGGTCATCTTTTCTCATAACTTTATATAATGTTTTAATAAACTGACGTGTGTAGCTACCAAGACTGCAAACAACTGGTTGTCAATCGATTCAGAAAATTTTAGAAGAAATAATAGCACAGAGGAATAGCACAAAGTAGAGTTATGAAAAAATTTGTGACCGAATTGTTATTTCACTTGATATTAAATTATTTATGAAAATATCCATGTCAGGGCATATTAAAATCAGCTATCATTGAATTTAATCATTTTTATACCAAGTATGAATAGGCAAGGTGATACCTATATTTGTCCTTGGAAGCTGCAGGTGTCCTTGGATAGTCACAGGAAGAGATTTTTCTAAGACTAGAGCCATAAACTGAATGAAGTGCAGATTGACCAAATACTGCTGATACCCAAGGGGTTTATTGAAGGGGTATTCTGGGAAATGAACATCTATACCATGATGATATATTTAATGAATATAACAAAACTCAATGTCATTAGTCACAAAATGGAACTTAAATAGTTTGATTTTATGATTTACAAAAAATGATATGCTTTCTAAAGCAGGCGGAGTTATCACCAAGATGGCCACCACTGGAAACTACAAGTCCCATGATCCTTTCATTCTCAGTAACTTCTCCTCCTTCTTATGCTCTGCTTCCACTGATAATGTGCAAAGTTTTCTAAGTTGGAATAAGGAAAACCACGCCTCTTTTAGCTACCTTGTAAGGCAGCTCCCTTGACATCAAGTATGGCCTACAAGAGGCCTTATAACATGATGCAGGATCAAAACCAAACCAGTATATCTATTCCAGAAGGAACAATTCCCAACGGTAGACAGCACTGTTTCTTCCTGATTGGGTCTCTTCAGTACAGCAAGGGAGCTACCTTACAAAGTAGCTAACTTTGCATATTTTCCCAGAATCCCCCTGGTGGAGCATCCATGGCTAAGAAAACTCCACACACCTGCACGGTGGCCTTAATTGGCAGTCTTTGTAACGAGAACTCTTACTTACCGACCCTACTCACAAGCCTCTCACACAGCCAAAACAGTTTCCTACGCTGTTCTGAGGAGACCCAATCAAGTCGAAACATCGCTATATACACCTGGGAGTCTGTTCCTTCTGGAATAGATATACTGGTTTGGTTTTGATCCCGCATCATGTCATAAGGCCTCTGGTAGGTCATACTTGATGTAAAGGGAGCTACATCATGCTTGATGTAAAGAGGTGTGGTTTTCCTTATCCCATCCTGGAAAACTTTGCATATTTTCCCATAATCCCCCTAGTGGAATATCCATGGTAGAAAGTATATAAGAAGAATAGTCCCAGTACTTAATGTCTGCACTTAGGGAACAGAGCTTGGAGGAGAAGGCTGAGCAACCAGAAGAAGAAGCTGAAACGGGGATACCTCCTAGCCTGTGACCAGGGTACCAGCCTTCTGAGAAAGAGAGGGACAGCTAGTCCAGGCCTTTCCTCAGGCCATGGATAACAAATATAAGAAGATGTCCTTATCATGATGGATTTTGATTACATAAAATTACATACAGTCTGTGTCATATAAGGTGTTGTCAATATAAATGGTCCAAAGGGGGGTATTAGATTACCCACTAAAGTTAGTCCCCGGGTTACATACAAGATAGGGTCTGTAGGTTTGTTCTTAAGTTGAATTTGTATGTAAGTCGGAACTGTACATTTTATCATTGTAATCCCAGCCAGAACATTTTTGGTCTCTGTGACAATTCGATTTTAAAAATGTTGGGTTGTCATAAGAATCAGGATTAACAATAAAGCTTCATTACAGACACCACTAATAACTGTTATAGCTGTTTATTGTAGCCTAGGACTAAAGTACAATAAATTACCAATATCCAGAGGTCCGTTTGTAACTAGGGGTCGTATGTAAGTCGAGTGTTCTTAAGTAGGGGACCGTCTGTAAGTATAAAAATCAATATAGCAAAATAGTACTAAGCATAATAGCTAAACACTAAGGGCTATACAGTCAACATCAAACATACTCTAGGGGCACATTTACTTACCCGGTCCTGTCGCGATCCCGCGGCGCGTTGCCCGACATGGATTCGGGTTCTGCCAGGATTCACTAAGCTTGTACGCCCGATATCCAGTACGTGTCGCTGACGTGCGCCAAGGTCCGCCGGAGTTCACCTGCTTCTTCCCAGTGCATGTAAGTGCTTGATCTTGCGACACATTTCGGTTTTTAAATTCCATGTTTTTTCCGAATCCGTCGGGTTGTCCGACGACCACGCTCCCCCCCTTCCGATTTCTGTCACATGAGAGCTGGCGCGACTGCGCCAAAATCCTATGATGAATTTGGCGCAAAACGGAAAAAATCAGGAAAC
Source organism: Engystomops pustulosus (assembly GCF_040894005.1). Classification (NCBI taxonomy): domain Eukaryota; kingdom Metazoa; phylum Chordata; class Amphibia; order Anura; family Leptodactylidae; genus Engystomops; species Engystomops pustulosus. Next base: position 175,495,270 of record NC_092415.1, on the reverse strand, counting down.
CCCTCGAAAGTGCGGCCGCGGAACCCTTAGTAAATGAGCCCCAAAGTCTTACACATATTTGCCAAATTTCGAAGAAGATATGGACACCCCAAGTTCCACGTGGAACACACCGTGGAAGGAGGAGGGGGCGGTTTCAATAGTGCCACTGGAGTATGTGGGGCCCCACTGATCTCTGGGGCCTCAAACTATTAGGTTATGTTTTGGGTAAATCTGCAGCGATGTATAAAAGATCCGCACAACACGGATCTACCATACAGTCATGTGCAGGTGCCCTCCGGCTGTGTACATACAGCAATATTCTGATCTGTGAAGAATCTGTAAACTCTAAGAACATCAACTTCTGTTTTTGCCAAAAAATAGTGGAACACAAGGATGGGTTGACCCACTGAATGTCCTGAAAATGTTCCAAACTATTGAATTTGTTTAGTCAGAAGATGTTTAGTGTTTCGATCTATACTATAGGGCAGTGATGGCTAACCTATGGCACTGGTGCCAGAGGTGGCACTCGGAGCCGTTTCTGTGGGCACTCAGGCCATCACCAGAGAGGACTCCAGGTATCTTCCTACAGTCTCAGACAGCCCAGGACTTGCTGTGTACAGAGCTATTTTAAAGTGACAGCTCTACCTGGGACTATTTTCTGCTTTATTGGTGTCCTCAGGTGCTGGTATCAATGAAAACTGTGACAGAGAAGGGAGTATAAATCACAAATTCATTTTCTGTGTTGGCACTTTGCGATAAATAAGCGGGTCTTTGTTATAGTTTGGGCACTCAGTCTCTAAAAGGTTTGCCATCACTGCTATAGGGTGTTACATAGCATTGCTGAAGAGATGTCTGTTCTGAGAGAGTTCTGCTGCAGCCATCAGGGGGAAGCGAGCACATCAGACTGGACAACATACCTCCAGGCGCCTGCAGCAACCTAATAGCACAGCCTTGTGTACATTTAATAAAATGGGATTCTCCCCTCATTCATCAAATCAGCCAGAGGTATTCAAAGCCCTAAGATTAGCTGCTGGTTTACATGATCAGCGTCAGGCAGCGAGGCAAGGGGGGTGGGGCACGTACAAAGTCTTTTCCGAAAACTGAGGTCTGAATTTTGTAGAGGGTTTGTCTCACGAAACAAGAACTGAGTGAATGAAATGCGAGATTGCAGCTTCCAAGCTGATGTATGTAGGCTTTGTTCAGCGGTAGTGAGCCCCCAGCCCACGTGTGAGCAGGTCTTAATGAAAAAACCTGGGGCTGATAGTACAGTCAGCACATTCTCTGTTCTCTTGTTTTCTAATCTGAGCTTCTGAATTCCTTTAGCTATCTTAAAGGTAACATTTGCATTTTGGGGTGTTTTTTTGCCATTGCCTGTTCTGCTGTGAAATGTCAGCTACAAAAATTAGGCTGCAGATAAGATACAATGTACAATTTGCCCAGCTCTTCCTGCTCTATAAGGCCGCGGTCACACGTACCGCTAGACGTCCGTTCATAACGCGACGCTAGCGCACAGGGGGAGGTCCTTCGGCCCGAACGCACATGCGTTAACAGGGAAACGCATGCGATTGATAAGCCGATCGCATGCGTTTCTCTGGAAACGCATGTGCGGTCGGGCCGAGGACCGCCCCCTGTGCGCTAGCGTCGCGTTATGAACGGACGCCTAGCGGATCGTGTGACCGCGGCCTAACATGCTTCATGTGGATAGGACACTATGTACAATCTATTCAGCTCCTCCTGCTCGATAACATTTTACCTGCAGATAGGGAAACATACAATCAGCTCAGCTTCTCCTGCTCTATAACATGCTTCATGTGGATAGGACACTATGTACAATCTACTCAGCTTCTCCTGCACTGTAATATGTTGCCTGCAGATAGGGCAATATACAATCAGCTCAGATTCTCCTGCTCTATAACATGCTGCCTGCAGATAGGACGCTATGTACAATCTGCTCAGATTCTCCTGCTCCATAACATGCTGCCTGCAGATAGGACGCTATGTACAATCTGCTCAGATTCTCCTGCTCTATAACATGCTGCCTGCAGATAGGACGCTATGTACAATCTGCTCAGATTCTCCTGCTCTATAACATGCTGCCTGCAGATAGGACGCTATGTACAATCTGCTCAGATTCTCCTGCTCTATAACATGCTACCTGCACATAGGACACTATGTATAATCTGTGCATAGATAATCTGTGGCTCATTTACTAAGACTTGTGCAGTCTGTACTAGGTGCAGTTTGCCTGTGTAGTGTTCAGGGGGCGCCAGATTCATGATATCTGGTGCCCGTTCTTCATGAATCTGGCGCCCCCTGCACTGCTCCGACAGAGAGCACAACTTTTTTTTTTTTGGTGCACCTTTAACATGGGGCGTGCGACACATTTCTGTTGGACTTTGCATGATAAAACTGGTGCACCGTCCGACTGACCACCAGAACGTCCCCTTTAGTGCAGAAATCGCGTGATGACTAGTGCAGCTGTGCCAAAAACGGTTGTGTGCGACACGAATGTGCTGCAGACTCTTCTTAAATACCTGTGTAAGCCGTTTGCACCAGAAAGAACGTGCAAAGTCCAACAGAAAACTGTCACTTGGCCCTTAGTAAATGTGCCCCAGTGTGTTTACTAATGCATGTGTTAACACTATATTAACACATCGCATTAATGGTTGCGTTTTGTAAATGCTAATGTCAACATCAATTTAATTAGGTAAATCTCTAGTTTTAAATTCACGCATGGGTTAAACTCTAAGTTTGAATGGAGACTCAAGTTTCCATGTAAATGGTTTTCCTTAACTCGTCTTGGACCTCCCACTGACTCTAGACATCACTGCAGGTTTCTACTGCCCCCGTGCTAGTCCTTTGAGCAGAACCGGGTTTATAGAGAGAAGGGAGATCCGAGTTATTACCAGCTCTGCCTTCTCCACTCCTCACATCATCACCTGAAGCAGCGCGATGCAGAGAAGAACAGAGTCTGCTGCCGCCTCTGTAGAGTCATGTGACCGCCGGGTCTACAGGGGTTAATCGGAGCTGCTGGGTCTAATCAGACCCAGTACAGCTCTGACCAACATCGTCGTTTCGTTCCCTCTCTAACTGAGGGTGCGTTCACATGTTGCGCTTTGGTTGCGTTTTCATTGCATTTTAAAACCATTACAACAGCTGAGATGAGGTGATTTGCCTAATTAAATTACTGTTAACGTTTGCGTTTACAAAAAGCATGCTTTACGCATTGTTAACAATGCGCTATCACACGCATTTTAACATAGCGTTAACAAATGTAAACAGTAATGTAATTAGGCAAATCACCTCTCTTCAGCTGTTATGATGCGTTTTAAATCGCAATAAAAACGCAACCAAAGCGCAACGTGTGAACACGCCCTGAGGCTTTTATAGATGCCCTAATTACAGCGGAGAACTTAATAATGTAAAAAAAAAAAAGTATAAATGTCCCCCAGGGGTCATAGGATAGCAGCACTGGACTGTGCTTGGTCTGTGATTACAGTTTGGTGCAGGGACTCATTGTATCATATATCACTATGATGCAAGGAGTCCCATCCTCTGTACAGTGATTGGTTTGCGAAATCTGGTCCACTTTCATGTCCTTCTGGCCTAAGCCTCATTCAGATGCCTGTAATCGAACACTTCCCCACACTCCGGTGTTCAAACTGCTCCATCCCTCTACTGTAATAAGTAAAGGCATTTGGCCATGAAAGAAAGTTCTCAAATGTTAATCCCCTCGTGCCTATGGATATGCCATATACTTTGGTTGGTATATATTTTTTGGTATAGTACAGGGGTTTGTACAATTTGGGATAATCTTTAGAGGTATTAATAATGAGTTCTGGGATCCACCCCAGTAGCCCTTAAGGCACTTTATCATAATTTTAAACATAGATTTTAGGAGGCCATGGATAACAAACATAAGATTACCAGTCACTGCGCCTGGATCTAGGAGTAAGTGTCCATGTCCCCATTTATTATGATGGATTTTGATGGTAGATTTCATTTAATGAGACCTTAAAGGACATTACAACCAGGATGAAGGATGGTAAACCCAGCACACTGATGTACTGGTGTGTGCCCCCTTCTGCTCTTAAGAAAAAAAGCTTTAAAAATTATGCAAATGAACAATAGCATATTGCATAATTTTTTAATGTAAAATAATTCTCTGCCATTCGGCCATGGGATATGTTACAGGTGAAAGCACTGAATGTGAATCTAATGCTATGACACGCTTGTTATGTGTCCGATGTGATTGTGGCGATGACAGTCGCTCCTCCAGCAGCAGCAGACAGTCTACGACCTGCGCCGTCTCTCCCGCCTCCCTTTACTACTCCTGCGTGACGGACAGCCGTCAGGACCAATGGGAAGGCGGCGCCGTGCCTCCCGCCTCTTTTCCCATGCCTGAGGGGGGGCCGTGCCCCGCTCCCCTCCCTCTCTCTTTGTATCAAACATCCGGGTTTCCCTCCTGGCTCCTCTCATTCTAGTTTAGGAGCCATTTTGGAGAGAGTTGTGGATATTTGGGAGTATGAGTGACAGGAGGCAGTAGAGTGCTCCCCCCCCCGCAGCACACACAGTGGTTCTGTCACAGTGAAGTTTGGGCTCCTGTGTGTCTGTGCCTCCCCCCTCTCCCGCCCCGTGTAATCTGCTTGCTGCAGAAGGTGGAGTCGTCCTGGCAGGGGGGGAGTCACTAGTGCTGCTGTTTGATCTGCCTGGGCTCCACATTCACACACAGTTCATTCCCACGGATCCAACATTACACGCCCCCCCTGTGGCTGCCCACGCGTGGGTGATCCCGGCACCTCCATACACAGTGACTGCTGCTGCTGCCGGATACATAGGTGACCAATGTGAAGGAATTGTCCGCTCTGGCGCATGGGATTGTATGTGACTGTGGTCTATGGGCTGTGAGACCCCCGACTCCTGGGAATATGGGGGCTCTGGGACTGACTTGTGCACTTCTGCTGGCAACTTTCTGTGCAGGTAAGACCCAGTGTGTGCGGCCATGTGCTCAGCCTCGTCTCTACACAACTTTAACCTGCTCCCAAACTCCTCTGGACTCCCCCTCTAAGGGCTGCATTCACACTGTTGCGTTTTCTTTCGCTTAAGGTTTTTGTTCAGGTTTGTTAAACTCCCCAATACCTTTCCAAAACTGCCTGGTGTGAACGCAAACGGATTGGAAACGGTTAATCTACGGATCATCGGTCCGAAATTTGCGGTTGTGACAGGGGGGGCGTTCACGGCTGTAGAGCACATTGGATCGTCCGTGTTGTTACAATGTGTCGTTTCTTTATGGGACGTTGGGTCGCGTTGTATCGATTTTTGCCTCTTCCTGATTCCATTTTTATTGTATTTTATTTTCGGAAAATCTCTGTAGACTATTTCTTCCAGGAAGTTTCCAGGGATCACTGCTGGGGCTTTGTATATTGTGCACGTGTCTGGGATTTCTCTTTTTTCTTTTCCCAATTATTCCCCCTAATCCACGGCACATGTGCACTCAGCCTATTACCAGCATAAGATCCAGATTATGACACTGGTGGATCACCGTCACTGGTGGGATCATGTACAGGGGTCCGCTGACCCCTTCATCCATTATCCAGCGAGACCTACTGCAAAGATCACGCATGGGATTGGATAGGGAAGGAAGATATTTTTCTATATTTAACCTTTCCTTAGTCCGGAATGGCTGCTTCCAGAGAACAATAGATTGCATAGCCCCACACGGCACATGGGGACTCTTGGGTTCGGTGTCCCTTTAACTAGGTATGAAGTGTGTGAGCTGCGGGCGGACCCTGTCATGTTGTGATGCCCCCCAGGGTTTGCTATTTTTATGAGATGACTCATTTGGCTTTGATTTGTGACTTGTGTAGTACATTGTAGTAGAATTGTCCCTCCCCTTGTGCCTGTGTTGGTGTGTGTACACACTAGCATGTATGTAACATGCATCATATACAGTCATGGATGTGTGTATATACAGCGATCAGCATTGCCCCTCAGCCATCAATGAAGGGCGCTGTGCCCCGCGTAGACATGTGTGTAATGTCTGTACATGCGTATAGACCGTGTAATGTATGGATCTGATGGTGGGGGATGTGTCGCTGGAGCTGACTGCATAGCTTGTCCTTATTATACCTCACATAACCCCTGTAGTATAGGAAACATGCGGCTCTGGCTGCCTATAGAACGCGTGCAGATGGCACAGACTAATAATACACAATATTTCAGGATGCCTATAGATACAGAACATTATAAATATAACAAATAATCACTATATATATTAGTAACATTGTAGCGTTATCACACTACCCCTCCTTCCCTTAAAGTGGCCAATACAATGTCTCCAGACTAGTCCAGTGCTGCTTTAGGAAGGGTGAGTGTAGGGGTTTACAGCCCCCCCCCCCTATGTTATGATGAGTGCCAGAGGGGGGAGGGGAGGGGGTGGGAGAGTAAAGGATAGAAACTGATCTCTTCTATGGTTGGCAAACAATCTGTTACCCCCATGCATTCGGTGAAACTAGAATGTCCTTATCTGACGGGGCATGTGAAGGGTAAGGAGTAGAAAGCAAAGAAGAAAAATTAAAAATCCCCAAAAATAGATGCCCGCTCGGAAATGTCTACAAAGGGTTAAGTGCGTGGATCTCTAGATAATTTGTTTTGTATCCTCTCCATGTTCCATCCTGATGTTGGTGAAGCTTTGTGCCACCAGGCTTGGGTGTAGGCACTGAAGGGCACGCCGTGCCCACCCCTCTTCTGGACGTGTGTTTTATACCAGGGATATAAATAGAGGGTGTGTGCCCGGGTGCCCACTGGGTTTTTGTTTAGGAATGTGGCAGCGCCAGCTGAAGTGTAAGAGGCAGCGTGCTCCTTCCACCATCTCCCTCTGTTTTCTTTGTTCAGGGCTCTCATTAAAAATTCAGTGCCAGTGTTTATAACACACACACAACCTGGCACTGTCATGATTCTCATTTTCACTTGCAACCCCCAGGAGATGGGGCACATCAGCAAATGCCGTGGAGACGAGGAGGGGGAACGTTTCCTGTTTTTGTCTTTTTACCTGTCAGATTTCTTGTTATATTCCATCTCTCATGCAGGTTTTTCTTAATGACTGTATATTCGGGGCTCGGATGGGTTCTGGACTTGTGACTGAGCTGACAGGACTCATGTTCTGCTCTAACTTTACAGGGTCTGGGGGTAAAATACGAGGCATGCTAGTATATAGGAGTGGGCTGCACCCATAAGGGTCTGTAAATTTTACCCCTGCAGTGATCAGGGCTCGGGTTTCTTACACTTGCTGCATTTAAAAATAAAATATCCCCTGATATGTTTGTCTCCTTGTTTTAGGAAATAAATGATTTCCCCAATTCTGAACCCTCTCTTCTTTTATAATTGTGTTTCTCCTATAATGTTACTATTCTTCTTTATCAAAGGGGTGTGTTCTGAAACGGTCTGACATAGGACCCTTTGGTCGTACAATAGGGACACGCCCCCCAACTAGTGATGCCTGGATTCTAGTAGGAATAACTGAGGAACAACACTTGGTCATTAGAAATGATTCTCCAAATTTACTGAGCTGATGTGTCAGTAGAGGCAACAGGTCACAGATAAATATCCCCGATGCGATTCTGTATGTATTCCTCACGCGTTTCACATTGCCATCTATTCCTTCTCCGCTGTGGATCCTGCCTGCAGGGTATTGGAAGCTCAGAAGTGACATAATCTTGCAATGTACTTTAACATTATAGACCATTTAACCCTCAAAGGAATCATTGAATGCTGGGCTTGTGTGCTGGAAGAGGGATACCTGTAATATCACATCCCTAAAAATGATGCGATTCGGTGCGACAGCCTTCATCTCTGCTGATCTGTAATGTAAGCGGAGGTGACGTGCTGCTCTCTTACTAAGCGGCGTTGTGTGAGATGGTGAGGTTTATGTTGTGTCTTCCACCATCTGCATTTGGAGTTATAGTCAATAACTGCAGACTCCTAGTACGTATTTCACATCAATGTATCCCCCTGTTTTGCTCTTTAATTTCTTTGCTTATTAGAGTGGAAGATCTGTATAGGAAAACTATCCAACATACAGTTTTCTCTGCAAAGCTGCTTTAGGAACCTTTTTACATGAAACTATAGCTGAGCTGTGCTTTTTTGGTCAGTAAGTGCATGTCCTTGTCCAAACAAGCCAAGACATACAGGCCACTGCTTAAAGGAAATCTACCATCAAAATCTGCCATGATAACCCAGGGACACTTGCTCATACATCCAGTGACTGTAGTAATATGTTTATATTTGTTATCCATGGCCTCCTTCCTTTTAAAATCAACTCTTTAAATTATGCTAATGTGCCAGAAGGGCTCTGGGGGGTCTTTCATCTCCCTCCTGTACTGCAACTTCACAGACTGTTACACTGCACAAGAAGCACCCCCCCTCCCACTCTGTGATTAGACAATGGAAGGGGGAAGTGCTGGGGGAGCACGTTGAAAATTAAACAGTCTAACAGCCTGTGAGGCATGGAGGGGCTATGTTAATAATAACTCCTTTATATAGCGCACACAGATTACACAGCGCTGCACAGAACTTGCCAAATTGGTCCCTACCCCCAATGGGGCTCACAATGGTATCATTGTACCAGTATGTTTTGTAGTGTGGGAGGAAACTGGAGGACCTGGAGGAAACCCATTCAAACATGGAGAGAATATACAAACTCTTTGCAGATGTTGACCCAGGGACTTGAACGCAGGTCCCCAGCGCTGCAAGACTGTAGTGCTAACCACTGAGCCACCATGCTGCCCCACACCCTTCTGGATCATTAGCACAATTTTAAGAGTTGATTTTGAAAGGAGGCCTTGGATAACAAATATAAGAAGATTATCAGTCACGGTGCCTTGATCTATGAGTAGGTGCCCCTGGTTTATCATGATGAATTTTGATGGTAAATTTTCTGTAAAGATATTTCCTATGGTTTAGTAAAGGAAATCTACCCCCAGGATGAAGGATTGTAAACCAAGCCCACTGACATACTGGTGTGTGTCTGCTCAGGCAGGATCTGCTTTTCTTCTAGCTATTTTTACCCTTGGTTTTTAAGAAAAAAAAGGCTTTAAAATTATGCAAATAAGCCTTAGGGGGTCATGTAACCCGGGGGCCCCTAGAGCTAATTTACATAATATTTAAAGCCTATTTTTGTAAAAACAAGGACTTCAGAAGCTAAAAGAAGAGCAGATCCTGCTTGAGGCGGCACACACCAGCATGTCTGTGCCCTCTGGTTACAGTCCTTTAACCTGGTGGTAGATTTCCTTTAAGGGCAACCTTGATGTGTGGTGTAAAGATGCCCCTGTCATTGAAGGGACATATTAAGATGTTCTATGGAAAGAAACGTGTGTAAATTTACTTATGATTAGTCAAACTTGTGCCTCTCCTCTCTAGACCACGCTGTTGGGGGTTCTTGCCCCTCATTGGAGTTACTGGTGGTTGGATGAGATGCCGCAGTGTTGTGGTGGTGGGTCACTGCTTCTATTCTATTACACCTGGATAATCGCTGTAAACGCAGTGCGTCCATAACAATGAGGAGATATCGGTCACGTGCTTTGGATACAAGCTTGAATGAATATTGTTCCGGGTCTAAAATAGTAAGTGCCTGTTATCGGTGCTCATCAGTATTTTTAGGTTTCTAACAGGTTCATCTATTCTTAGTGGTGAGCGCAGTGTAGGAATGATGCTGTGATTCATCGTGTTTACACACAGACCGGGATCGTAGAGGCGGCTGATGTCACCGGCGTCCTCCAATCCCAGCAATAACAGGAGATGGAGTGCTTTAATATCAGTAACCACAGAGCACGCTTTACTGCCGTACTGTAAACAAGCTCCGGCCGCCGTATATTGAACCCATGTGCTTCCCAAGGCGGCAGCCAAACTTCTCGTCATTACAAGACTTTGTGTCCGCAGCGTTTCCTCTTCATTTATTTATGTCATCCAGTGTATCGGGCTGCGCTGGCTCTAAAATTATATCTCTCTCTCTTCTCTTATGAAGCTGTTATATCACTTATTAATCTTCTTTGCTGCGTACGCTTTAACCCCTCAGGCGGCCTAGTTTGGGACTTGCAAACTTAGTTCTATAAACTTTTGTTTTTGTCATCTCTGTATTCCCAAATCTTTGTTTTTTTTTTTTCTGTTTTGTTTAATGTAGCTGTTTTTTCAGTTTTGATTTCATTATAGGCGGCAATTAATGAATAGCTTTTATATATGTTGTTGGGAGTATCGTACCATCAAATTACAGACTCCCTATTGAAATCGGCTTAGATCGTTGTAGGATAGATTGTTAGCTCTTGTGAGCAGGGCCCTCAGATGTTCCGTCTGACCATGTTATTTCTGTGTATTGTGTTATTTTGTTTGGATATGTCTCCCAGGATTTGTAATGTGCTGCAGAATACGATGGAGCTATTTATTCGTATTATTCCCAACCCCTAGGCCAGACCCCCACCAGATATAGCAGGTTAGCTTTTGTCGGGTCAACAAATCAAGCATCAGTATGTATGGCCCAATCTGAGTTTCATTGACTTATGTGATTTACAATGGGCTTGTGCACTTCACGATGTCATTTACATGGGCGCTTAAAGGAAATCTACCCTCAAAATCCATCATGATAAACCAGGGACACTTACTCAAAGATGTAGGCACTCTAACTGTGGTCATCTTCTTATATTTGTTATCCATGGGCCCCCTTCTTCTATAAGCCATAGCACAGAGGGTCTCTGTTAGTGCCCATCTGGCCAATTAGCTTAACTTTAAAGGGAATCGGTCATTAGAAATTGGCCTAGTAAACCACTAGCAGTATGTTGTCAAGCAAGCTGAGCATCTACCAGATCTTGTTTCTTTCATGACCCAGTATGGAGGCATCATCCAGAAAATCAGCTTTGAAGTGAGATATAAGTTGAATGCATAAAGTCAAGGAGGTGGAGAGTTAGACACTGAAGTCAAGCTTTTCCTGCCTTAGAAAGCCCCTTTCATTGTAATAGATGGCACTAGGGACATCATTGATGGATCTCCTGAAGTCGGGTGCGTGGTGTAAGTCATGGGAGGAGGTGTTAAGAGGCAGGGAGAGCTTGACTTCCATCTTAAACTCTCTGCCTCCTTGACTTTATACATCCAACTTGCATCTCACTTCCAAGCTGGTTTTCTGGATGATGCTACCAACCTGGGTCATGAAAGAAACCTGATCTAGAAGCACTTTAACTGCTTGACAACATCCTGGTAATGGTTAATCAGGTCAATTTCTGATGACAGGTTCCCTTTAAAAGTTATCTTCCACCCCGGTGCTCTATCCACCGCTAAATGCTTCTTAGTAACTCCCAACAGTGTGATTGCAGCAATAAGTTGATTAGCGTTAATGTTAAAACCAACCTCATCACAGTTATTGATTACCTTTAATATTTCATATATCCACTTATCCGTATGCCATAAAAACAAGATAGGTGCACTACCAACTGTGCCACCTACACCAATCTCAAGAACAGGGGGGGGGGGGGGGTCGCTCAGCAAATTGCAGAGAATTTAGCTGCACTTGTACAGCGACTTTATTCAGCTTTATGGGAGAAGTGAAACTTCTCGTGAAACGGTCTAAATGCTCAGCTATTTCATCGCTTCCATAGACCCTGAATGAAGAGCGGTTGTGCATGCGCCGAAAGTAATGTTTTGATGAGTTCTGCCTGATATTGCTGCAGATAATCACTGTATGTCCAAGTAACATGATTCGGCTAGCTGCATTAGCCTAGCAGTAACCTATATTATATATAATGTATAGTGGAGGTTTAGTGTCTTCCTATCTCTCACTATAACCCTATTGGCACTCCATAAGTACAAAGGAATAAATCGCCCTGAGCACCGCACACGTGCCCGAGCGGGTAAATATAGATGGCTCAATCTCCTTTACTTGATGTAATTGTTGGCTTTAGGTCTTTCATCTTGACTTGGCTCAGCCTTGTTATCCACAGGGTATGGATTTCTCCATAGCGGATTCTTGGCCTATATACACGGCTTGTGGTCTAGGGGAATTATCAATACTGAAATGTTGTGGGAAGGAAATGCATAAAGAATAATCTCTTCCAGATCCTAATATGTAGTAATATTCCCTGGTGTGTAGACGGCTGCTCACTGTCAGACGTGCAAGGAAAAAAAAAAGGTCTTTTAAGCAGTTCTTGTTCTTTTTTTGAAATATTTGTAAATATTGTGTACAAGGGGTTTTTATGTATTATCTATCATTTCTATAATTATACTTCTGTGTGTATATTTTTATCTCTATCTCTGAGCGCTGGTATTTGGTGGGTTAATCAGAACATCAGTAATGGTGTAAATAGTTTTGTAATTGTACAGATCGCTTGAGATGATGTATCTACATCTTCATCACCTACAGAGCTAAATTTCGATATCGAAGCAGAGGGAGGTTCAGAAAATCTCAAAAATGATTGAACAAGAAATGCATTGGTGGGTAACCCACGTTACTGCATCAGTTCCCATAAGTTTTTTTTTATACTTTTACATCTGTAAAGGTTGAAAGTTGCAGGTACATGGGTCGCTGTTTTGCATTTTGGGTTTTATCGGTAGCACAGGGAATGAGATTTTTGTGCAATGCAATGGTGCTCAGACTTCTCTCCCTTAAACTACCAGTCCCCCTCGGGTAGGGAATGAAATGTCCTTTCTGAAATTCAGTCTTTTAAGGGAATTCTTGCCCATTTACCTATTTAAGAAATAAATCTTCTCCAAAATCATGTGAAAATGAGCTGAGAAGAGATGACACTCCTCTAAAAAGTAACCCCCTTCAGATGCCCCTCGATTAAATTCTATACGGTTTAGAAACTTAAAGGAAATCTACCATCAAATCAAGCATGATAAACCAGAGACGCTTACTCATAGATCTAGGTATCATGATGCTAATGACCCTGAGGGTTCTGGGGGTTTTACTAGAGCTCCCCCGTGCTGCAGCATCACAGGCTGTTACGCTGTCTCCTTTTCCCACTCCCACTGTCTGATGTAATCTCACTGCAACAGAACACGCAGGGGGGGGGGGGGGGGGAGTGCTCCTTCACAGTGTAAGAGCCTGTGAATCTGCAGCACAGAGGAGCTCTGGTAAACGCATAGTTTGATTTTAGAAGAAAGGAGACCATCGATAGTGAATTCTAGAAAGGACATTTCATACCTCATCTGCACTAATCTATGGAGAGGTGAGCAGTGCTCATCCCTCTTCCTCCCCAGCTCGCTGACTACCTGCGGCCGTGCGGGTGAGTATACCCTAAGACTAGGGCATCCATGCATGGAAAGAGTTTTTCAGACGAAACTTAACCGTTTACAATCTCTTTTCGACTATTAAATGTGAAATCTGTCTAAATCTGTGCTTCTATTATCTGTACTGCCAGGAGTAAGAGACCTATATCCCGGTGCTGGAGCTACAAATTGTCGCAACAAATTCCTCCTCCATTGTCTTGAGGGCCACGTGACACTTAAGCATTCATCCCCTCTGTAAAAGTCAACATGCCCTGTGATATATGCTGGTATTCAGAAAGGCCATTTTGTCTCCGGCTGCCCTGAGGGAACAACAGAGGAGAAATGTTACAGCTGCCTGACCCCTGACCGAGGCCTCGGTGACGGGATGGCCACTCATTTTCTCTATGGATTAATGCAGAGGCCTCTGTGTCTCGCCTATAATCGTAATGGCACATTTCTCTCTCTGGATTGTGAAAACATTGCGTTGAGTATAATGAAGTGATCTACTTAGGACTCTTGCGAGTAATGGCGAGTTTCTCTCAACCTTGTGATCTAACCACAAGGCCATCAATTACACAAATAAGGTGGTTATGGTGTGTAAGTGGCCGACTCTACACATCGGGATATTCCTTTTCAAGGCCTCCTCTGTAAAAAACAGGCGCTAATGGGAGTAATGGAGAAATTGCCAAGCTGCATTTACATATACATTAACTTGGAGCGGATACAAAGCTTCTTGGCTTCAGAGCTGCATCTGTACAAGCCGGGCCGCGGCTAATGTGTTTTTATTAAAATACTTTAGTTTTGTTTTTTTTTTTGTTTGTATTCTGTGCAGTTACTGTAGACGGTGAACTGCCTCGCAACCGGAGATCGTGTCTGTGGGTTACATGCTGTTAGAAGCATATTATCTATCTATTTGTTCTGTGTAAAATATTGGGGAGTTGCCTAAATGATCTGATAACAACAATTAGGGAATTGCTATCTGTATAATTTACTTGTGAAGCTGTGGTTTTGGTTTCTATAGATCATGTCTTATGACTTTTCAAAAGACAAATCCAAAAGGCATACTGACATGAGGTAAAAATCTCCACCAAATGGTGAAGTTACACTGGGGACAATATCCCAGTAACTTTACCGTGTGTGTGTAGAGCCACATAGAAAACAATGGGATAAGAAGACCTCTAGGCTGAAAGCGGCCTTATTCTCTGTCTTGGGCTACATTCACACACGAGCTACGGGACAGCGGGCACACGTTGGCGCCGGAGAGAGGAAGCACCGCTCATCCCAGCCCCCCTCTATAGTTATGTGGTGCACAGCGTCGTATTCTGGCGAACGATAGGACATCTCCCATCTTTCTCCTGGCTATGGAGCGGTACGGTGCCGTGCGCCCATTGGCAGCTATGGGGGACATATATACGTCATATATACGTCCCCCATACATGTGTGTGAATATAGCCTTACTTGCACTTTTCTACATAATGTGCTGTGTGTGTAAAAAGCCTTGTTGGTTTGGTCATGCTTCCGGGGGCACAGCTGCAGGGCATGTCCATAAAATCTGCTCAGAAGCCCACCATACAATATGAACCCTCTGCCATCTATTTTGCACCATGGATGCTTCTAAGGCCATCAGCGGCTCACTGGTCAAATTTTATATATAGTGCCCATGATCGGGACCTTATATGAAAACCCATTCTAGATTGTAAAAATTGGTTTTGCGTAAATTTAAATGGCTTGACGGTCCCAAATAGGCCCCGCCCCTAAATGTTTTATGCCATGATGGCTATGTAGACAAGGTTTGAGGTTTTTCTTAAAATGTTTCTTTTCTATGACTGGGAGAGGGTCAGCACCTCTAACACATGCTAGTCTAAACTGTTTACAGTCGGCCCCTAGCTAATCTGTAGGATTGTGACTGAAGGGCGTGGGGGTTGCTTATTTACTTGCTTTTCATCCCTTTAGGATTGGACAAATCCCAGATGGTCCACCTCTGCCTACACTGGAGAGGTCTATTTTATTATCCAGATTGTGTATTTGGAGGAAATATATTTTTTTGTAGAAATTGAGAACTAGTGCTATGTGATGTGCCGGGAGACCTGAGCTTACCCACCGCTGCCCCGTACCTGTAATGGAAGATTAGCGAGATCCATAGATGTCACAGCCAGAAGATTGTTCATGTAGAAGCAAAAGGAGATTTCACACTTAAATATCACCTCATGTCCCCGGTGACTGCTCTCTCCACCAATCCTTAATCTAAGGTTTTGTTATGTGCTGTTAGATGTGAGATAAGGCACAATGCACAGTTCCACACGATGGTCTCCAGACTTTCTCACATGTTGGGCCTATTTTTCCGTTCATTCTTACTGTGGGGGGTTTCGAATCAAAGCTTGGACACACATATATCACTGGGATCTATGTATGTGACCAAATTTACCTCAGCAAATGAGGAAAGAATTTCTCTTTCCTGTGATTGATGCCCATAATGACATGGGTCACTTGGAGGTTGTCGGGCATTACAGGGGTAGCTTGCAGGTTAATCGCTGCCTGACATGGAAGTTGCTTTCGGAGGGGACACAAAAGGGGAGGACTGCACCTAAGTTCCTTTGTTAGTGACATTCTTTGGACTATCTTTTTGAAAGTTCTGTCACTCTTTAACCAGAAGCTTTATCGTGCTAAGTTCCTTGGAAAAGTAATGCTATTATGAGGCGGGATTTGAAGGTCAGAAACTTGCATGTTCTCACTTTGAATCTTTATACTTGAGTTCAGACACAGCGTGACACTTCTACATTTAATCCTTTCAATGCCTGCAGGGCCTAAAAAAAAGCCAGAGCATGTCCATTTCCTCCTAGCAACCAATCTGTACGAGGTGCCGGGCACGGAGGTGGCTGTGCAGATGTTTGCCATTTGCTAGCAGGCTTGTAGATTAATTTTGGGGAAATGTGATGGCCAAAATCTGTGGAGACACTCAACAGATGGATGTGTCACTTTACCAAATTATTATCTTTATGACTGGCTTGAGGGTTTTGTTAATCTAACTTGCCCTGCTCTGGCTCCTTGTACACATGGATTGGTCCTGGTCTACTGGTGTCTATACCCAGCTGGGCCAGAGGTGATGGTGGTCAGGTGACTGCTGTAGCCAATCTGTGGCCTTAGCAGCTGGAACAGTGATGTCACTACTGAACTGGAAATTCTCTTTATGGTCTATACGCTAGAGAAAAATTTACCAAATCCTTTGATTTTTGGCAGAACTTGTCAATTTTTATTTTGTTACGTGGTTTAATTTTTGTAATGTAATCTTTTTCCAGAGTTGTCTGGTAGCAACTTTATCTCCTTTTACAGTTTATATCACTCTAGGTGTCAAGAGGAACCGCTGACTGACAAGCATTTGGGTGTTGAATGTGTGTGGTCATCTTTTACCCAATATTTCTAGTATCCATGTTTATGTGCTGTGCCGGTGGGTTGTGGGGACCTCTGCTTTTCATTCTGGTTATTCCCTGTATTGTACCTTTTTAAGAAGAGCTCATAAGAGGGCTCCCTACTTTGAGTATTTTACAAGTTTTTTACATTTTTGGGGGGATTTCTGTTAAAATCAAAAAAAGCCCTACAGGATGCATAATTCATAATTGGAAACAAAGCAAGACGAAATCGTGCCACCTCGTGATATTTCCACAAGTGATGACTGCACAGAACGTCGCCGCTCCTGACTATTCTGCTGAGAAGTGGAATTGTCCTTGGCTTTTCAAACTGAAGAATATCCAATTTCGATGAAACCAGCGAGTCCCCTTATTTGTGGCATAGCTTCTCCTGCGCTTGAGATCTCACACTTCTTTTTGCTGGGTATTTTTTGTTGTTGGTGGTTTGTGTTGAATTTTATATGTTTTGTTCCATCTGCCCATCCTGTTTTACTCCATAGAGAACCATCTAGATAACTTTTACATAACATGACTATGCATTCATATTGCTGTAGGTCAAACCAGCCTTCAGGCAACAGATATTCCTCCCCTGCCATGCGTCCACATTGACGCTCTATTCACATGCGCATATGTGTAACCTCAAGGCACAGGTGGGGATAAACTGTGGTGGAAGCTTTTCTTCTGAGAACAAAACATTGGGTTTCAAACTTATATGACCATATCTATCTTTCTCCCAAAAATGGGATAAAATGTGCTAACTCGGCACACAGTGGCAGGGATGGGATTCCAAGCATCATAGTGACACATCATGCAAGGAGCCCCTGCTTCCCCGTGTAAGGGTGCCGAACTGTTAGGTCACCGTTGTCCGGTGGTTTCGAGGTGGCATCCATATATCACTTAAGTCCAGTTCCCGAAACATTTGTATTTCAGCCTTCTAGGAAACCTGCCGAAATGGAGCGTGATAATCCAGGATCCAAGGGCTGTTGTACTGTGCAGGAGCACTTCCCACTGTGCATGATTACATCAGGCAAAAGGAAGGGGGACCTGCTTCTGCACAGTGTAACAGTCTGTGATGTTGCAGCATGGAGTCCACCCCCTCTTCTCTAGTGCGGACAGATATTGGTCCCCATAGAAGTCTCTGGCGCCCGGCTGCGCTACGGGGAGCACAACACGGGATAAAAGAGAGCATGCTCTATCTTATCCTGTGTTTTCGGCCGGACGCCATGCCTAAAAGAGTGAAGATAATCCAAAAGTAGACTGCATTCAGTACATATCTAAAAAGGGCAAACAAAGTATAAGTCATCAAATAAGTCTTACAATCTACCGTATGTTTTCACCCAATTTGTTTACTGCCTTTGTTCGTCAGTCTCTGATTTCACCTTTTTCTACTTTTTTTTTTTTCCCTTGTAATTGAGTCATTGTAAAAAAGTAAAACCGAAAATTCTGAATTTAATTGATTTTGTTTTGTTTCCTTCTTATTTTATTTTTAGTATTTTTTGGAATTTTACAACGTTTTGCCTCCCTGTGTAAATTGAGAGGCAAATGTTGCTAATGGCCTTGGTGTCGGGGTGTAGAGAAATGTTGCCATTTCTTAGCATATGTCTATAGCTTTGTTATTATAATAAGGGCTTGTGTTGCAGCTGGCAGCTTTTTGATGCATGTTGTGTAATTAGCACTATGGCCTCTATTCAGCCTTTTCTAAGGAGACCCTCATCTGCTATAGGCATTTGTGCTCACGTCTGTAGGATCGAGGCAGACATTGTCTGTCGTCTGAATATTCTCCTTATGATATTGAAAAAGATCCTGATTGGGTTCAATTGTGCCTATAATTTTACATACTTTTACATTTGGTTAATACAAGATTTTAGCTCGCTGTGTTGTGAACGTATTATTCGTACTGTTACCTGCCTGAAGGATCGCCCATTATTTTATCCAATTGACAATCGTTTTATCTTCAATTTTGTCAAATTGCCGAGTTTGGTACAAATACAAAAATTTCAATATTGTAGTAAGATTCTCGAGCTGATTTGTGTAGGTAAAATAATCTTGTCGTTGTCCTCTCCTTTTCATTTATTCCTTATTTGACTTCTGTCTTGTCGCAGTGTGTACTACTAATAAATCCCATGGTTGTGTGCTGTGGTGGTCTTTTTGATTTGGTCCCAAAGAGCCATTGTCCTAATTGTGGCATTATCTCAGTGGGAAAACTTATATTAGCATAATTGCTCTCCAAGCAGATGGTCACTTATAGAAAAGCAGGGAGCCCCTGAGACAACAGTCATTCCCAGGAGAACGTAACTTTTCCCCCCCTATACTTCATCTACCTAATGGACAGGAGAAAAAAAAAACATAAGCCTCTGTTCTTGGTACATATCATTAGATGTGATGAATTGCTCGGCTCTTTGTATGTCCCTTTAATGTTTTCTGGGTTCATTCTTCGAACACCTGTTTGCCGCCTTTTTTTTTTTTTTTGTTAAATTTAAATTAGAATTTTTAGTGGTGGGAATGTTGGGTGTCTCCCATAGTGTTTCAATTAGGGGGTAGAAAATCTGGTTTTAAAGCATTGTGGGGCAGTATTTGAGGCAAAATTTTAACTCGAAATTTGGAGGGATGACTTGGTGAACCACTTTGAGTTGAGGATTTATTTTGCTTTTCTATATCTTTAATTTTTAATTTTCAAGGTTGTTAAATAATAAAATTTCAAGTACTTCTACCCATTTCACTACTTCTTTTTTTGAGCAAAGTAGAAGCAAATTAGCATATTGGTTGATGGAATTTTGCGAGAAAAAATTTGAACTGGGCTGGAATCGTTGAAATATCCCTATTAATAACATCAAACCAGCACTAGAGCACTTAAAAGGGTCTAAGGCTTTCAGCGTGGTCAGGTAATGGTTGTCCTCTTATGTGCTTCTTACTTTCGACTTTGTTCCGTGGCCTGTCTTTAAATTATATAAGAAATTATTATTTAACCTGTTTTAGAAACGTGGTTGGTGTCAGGCACAACTCTATGGGGCAGAATCCCGCCATCGTGCATGGCCTGTAGTAGTAGCTGAGCCTCTTCTAAATATAGTCCTGAATATGTGAGGGTTGACAAGAGTTACTTTAGTTTCTTAGTGATTGGAATGTCAAGGTTCTGAGGAAAGGAGATGAATGTCTGTCTGTTGGAGAGGCAGCTGCTCTCTGTCCATCAGGAAACCACATTTGGCAATCCACGTTGTATTAATTAAACAAAGGATTCATTTCACAAGGGCCTCTCCGAAGGATTTGATACTGGAATGTTATCTCCATTCACAATCCCTTCCCTACTTGCCACATCTGTCTCTGCATTTTTTCTGGGTGTACTTTCAAGTGGAACTTTCATTCTCCAAAAAAAATCATTTCTGTACATTTCCATAGTCATTGGTTTGGTTTGTTAGTTAGTAAATGGAAAATTGTACTTTAAACCCTCTGCTTTAGAAGGAAGCCATGTTTGAGGTTACAAGCTTGACTACTTTCAGTAGAAAGGGTGCCCCAGTTGTTTTATTTTAACTCTTATAGAAGTGAAGTTCCACACACGTGCGACCACTTCAGACTGGGGTGGTCATGAGATAGGAATAAGTTAGTGGTGACACTAATGGCATATCTTGGGGGGTAAAAAAAGTTCAGAATGGTATTATCCCTTTAAGATGGCCCCACACTGTAGGTTTCCATTTGGAGACGGCATTTTGTATCTTTTCCCTCCCGGACACAAACGTTGTTTTGGACTGGACCGTCTGTTGTTTCAATGGATAGCGTATGGTCTCGCACTCACGGCTGTGGTCTCCAGTGTCAAAGAACTTTGGGCAAATCCTTTTCCTGCCCTTGTCTGTAGCCTCCTGGCAGTCTTTTCTCCTGTCATGGACAACTGAACAGATCTCAAATGTCAATGACACATGGGCTGAAAACGGGCACTTGAAAACAACAAGAAAACCATCATACTGAAACATTTTTTTATGGTCTTTGAGGAATAATTACACAGCGCTGCACAGAGCAGCCAAATCAGTCCCCTCACAATCTAATCAACCTACCAGTATGTTTTGGAGTGTGGGAGGAAACCGGAGGACCCAGAGGAAACCCACACAAACACAGAGAGAAAATACAAACTCATTGCAGAGTTGGAAGAGTTTGGTCAGTCCCTTCAAATTGTAAGGTTTTGGCAATGTACTCCTAATCAGTTGTCTGGGGGTAGAATAACATGGCTGGCTTTTTCCAAAAACATATCCACACGTGACCGTAGGTAGTGCGCGATATTGCAATTCATTTCTATACATCACATTGTATAAAGATTTTTCAGAAAAACTAAATGCAGAAAACTTTTTACCTACAAAGAACTAGTTGGGATTTTCCATTGTTACCCTGCCTGTTGTATATTGCAGGAAAGTCATAAAATAATGGTAAAACTTGAAGGATTTATAGTGCGGTATATAGCATTACACCAGGAAAGGCTCAATACTCATTTACCTTTGTGTTAGTTGAAAGAAAACCCAACCTTTCTACAAACTGCATAAATCAATAGTACAGGGAGGGGGAGATAAACTAAGAATAAGGTTC
This sequence comes from Engystomops pustulosus, assembly GCF_040894005.1. NCBI lineage: Eukaryota > Metazoa > Chordata > Amphibia > Anura > Leptodactylidae > Engystomops > Engystomops pustulosus. The sequence continues at coordinate 175,474,073 of NC_092415.1, read as the reverse complement.
TGGGCTGCTTTTATAATTTGCACCCAAAAATTATTTTTTTTTTTTAATGGGAATGGACCATGACATGAAGTTGAGATTATGGCACACCCCGTGCTTTAGGAAGTAAATAGGCATTTGGAGAAACTTCTGTTTAGCTTCACTTATCACCCAGGTGTTTCTAGATATTGGAGAACACCACAGTGCCATTATTTGGCTATTCTACATGGCCTTTTGCTTGGGCTACATGCACATGACTCTGAGGGCTGTGAGCACCGATACCGATACCGACACCCAAGCAGCAAGTTGTAGGGCAGGTCCTATCCCTTCCCCGATTTTGCAGGTCACTTCTTTCCCATGGAGGTGGGTGGGCTAAGCATTGGTCCCCATCTCCACTCGCCCAAAACTGGCAACAAATTTTCCCCTCTTTGCGGCTCGTTTTTGCACACGGCCGTGTCCCATGTGGCCTAAGGAGATGAAGTGATTGTGCATCGCTGTTGTATAGTGGCTGTGCTTGGCATTGCAGCTGGAACCAATCCATCAGAATGAGACTGGACTAAAATCGGCCTTGTGATGTATGGAGGCGACATCAAAGAACTGAGAGGCAGAAGCAAAACTAGCCTGATAAGGGGGGACATATATATATATATATATATACATTCCATGTTTCCCCGAAAATAAGATGGTTTCTTATATTTTGCTCCTAGGTCCTATTTTCAGGGGATGTCTTTTTTTAAAATGAAAAATAATTAAAGGAAACCTACCATTTGATTCGCTGCATTATGAACCAAAAATACCTTGAGAATGCTTTAGCTACACTGATGCCGGATCATATTTTTATGCTTAATCCTTGAGCTGAGTGGTTTTGCTGAAAATACAATTATAACATTCAGGACCTTGGGAAAGCTGGGTCAGGGTCACTGCCTACATAAACACATTGCACAGGGAGCTTTTCGTTAGATATGGAGCTTAGTCAAGACAACCCAGGGATTACATCATCCTTTGATTTAGTGAATACCTCGCATGGTAGGAGAAGGACTGAACCAGCCATAGAAGGGAAAGAGCTTCATTATCATAATATCTGTTTTATCAGCAAAACTGCTCAGCACAGGGATTAACCAAGATATGATCCTGCATCAGTGTAACTACAGCATTCTCAAGGAATGTTTGCTTCATAATGCATCAAATGGTAGATTTCCTTCATTTATTGTTGAAAAATCAACAACTTCTCAAGCATCCTCATAACTCCAAACTCTGAATTTGATTTGTAAAGCGCTATGGAATTTGATGGCGCTATATAAATAAAGATTTATTATTATTCATTCTGACTCCGTTTCTATTGGAATCATCGGCCCCAATCTCTCATGTATTTAGCAATAGCACTTTCCTTCTATGACCCCCTTCTTGTCCAGGTAAGTGCTGATCTAGCATTTGCAGTGCAACAGCCAGTGACTTTATCCCATGAATTCTTCACCCATGTCATAATGTCTTCCAGTAATAATCTAAAGTATTTTTCGGACTATAAGGCGCACAATAAATCCTTTGATTTTCACAGAAATCAAACATGTGCCTTGTAGTCCAGTGCGCCTTATATATGAACCATATTTACAGACAACAGCTGCCTTGAGCTGTGCACAGGTCTGCCACCTGCTGGTCATTCATCCTTATAATCAGGTGCGCCTTATATATGAACCTAGACGTTTTAGCAGGCATTTATTGATGGTGCGCCTTATAGTCCGTAAAATACGGTAAATGATTTACTAATAAGGGCGCTAGGTTTTATTTTCAGGGAGTGCCTATTTGGGGGGGAAACGGGTTATATCTCAATTTAAATTCTGAAGTTCCCCTTTAAAGGGAATGGCCCATAATACGGTATGTGTTGTATACATTGCGATGCTTGTGTATATGTGCGGTTCTATTTTAATCTCTGCTTTTATATCTGCATTTTGTTGGGGGTGATACCATTTGAACTTTAATCCTAATCACCTGATTTGGCTTCTGTAATCCGGGGGAGATGATGGCAGACGGCAGCAGTAAATCATTGCCTTTTCATAAGAATTCTGCTTACAGCCAACATCAATGGGCGTCAATCATTAAGTGTAATAAAACTTTCACTCTCCAATCCTTATTGCGCAGATGTTTGAGTCCGATCCAGATTCCTGGACGTATGGTGAAGCGCTGGACACGTCGCACACAGTAACACGATACGCAGGATGCCTGCTTTGTGCTTGGCTATAATGCATGGATCCAATGGCACCGCGCGGGTTAAAGTAAATGCCCTTGACTATCATTTTTTTTTGCTCTGCTTTTACTCCTCTCCAGAAGCTGTTGCTGTATGACTGTGCGTCTCAGCGGGGAGCAGACTAAATTGCCATTGTAACTTCCAGCGAGAGCTCCGATATCAACGCGCCGTTTTCCTTGACAACACTTTATAAATAAGAGCCATTTGCGGTCATTCATGGAAACGTTTGTAGTGTGGTTTGTAGCTGTCATTGTTTTCTATTGTACTATGAGGGACATTAGGCTGCGGCGTGTTTACCTCGCCACATGGATGATGCTACATCACATTATTTCGTGGATTATTGTATACACACGTGGGATTCACTCATCAGCCTGTCAATGGTGACTACCCAAAAGCTAGCATTTAAGCTGTTGTTTATCAATTGACATCTGTCACTTTCACCTAAACCTCCCTTACGCCTATTTTTGGGTGGCGATTTCTTATTTCAAGTGAAACAGTCTTATTTAGATGGTTCAAGGCTTGCATGTGCAACTGTATTGGCGATAAAACACATGGCTATCCCTTCCTTGTTCCGTGAATCCCAAACCATGTGGTGGCTGTATTTCCCTAATTAAACACTTGCCAGGGATGGCCTCTGTCGTAGTTCTATATGATGGAAAGAGCCGTAGGAAAACCTCAAGACAACCGTGCAAAACTGTAATCACGTGTCCACACCAGCATGGTTATCCCATCACATTGAGACTTGGCACACCTTCTGGTCCAATGCCCACCCCACCCACTCTGCTTCCTTTTTGCAATTAAAAAAAAAATCATATACTTACCTTTCTTCGCTACCCTTAAGCAACAAGGATTCCTGGCAATGGGCGCACGGAGTGGAACGGTGCAGCACAGGTGCAGCTCTGTACCCGGGTAAAAGATAGGACGTATCCTATGTTTCCCCTTATTACGGCGCTGTGTGCCATGTATCTCCATGGACAGGGGCGAGGGCGAGCAGCGCTCATCCCTCCTCCTCTCCTGTGCACATTCGTGTGAATGTAGCCCAAGAAGAGGACAGTGAAGAGGAATCCTGTTTCGGGGAAGCAGTGAAAGGTGAGCATCCTAGTGTTTTTTTTTTTTTTTGGCCAGGTATCGGGTTTTCTACTGAACGTTATTGGGTCGGTGGTTGGGGACTGCTGCTATATATCACTAGCTCCACAAAATCCCGGGCTTGTGGACATAGACTCGGTCCTAGTTCCAGCCAATGACTAGATAACGGAACACTTGCTACAAGCGCACTCCATCCCTTGCCAGAATTCGCACAAACTCTGCATTGCATTGTAAATTTTATCATGATTCGGGTCTCCATGCATGATGTCTTGCCGTTCCCTCCCAATTAATAAATTAAACTGCACAAGACCACTTCCGGACCATTAACAGCAAAATTTATTATTGACTTGTAAAGCCGCACTGTTGACTCTGTAGCATTCAATCCTCCCGCTTTATCATGTAGGTACGTACACCTACTTTTGGCATCAGCTGTGCTAATTTGTTAAATGAGCTCGGTGCGGCTCGCGTTTCAGCACAAACTGTAATGGAAACTCCATTACATTCCTGAAAGAAAATAATACATAAAATGAAACATAAAAAATAGCAGCTGGGCTTCAAGTGAGTGGCTGCGAGTTAATTTCATTGTACGCACATTACCTCTGGAGCGGCAGCCACTTAAACTTTCACGATTAAGTTTTTATTGTAATGTCTGCAAACTTCAACAGCATTATATGGGAAAACAAAGGGAGGGAGGTGTATGGATTATTTGGAGTTTTTTTTTTTTTTTGACATATATTTTTACAGTTCAGATGAAAGGGTTTTTCAGAATATTGATAACTTCTCCATAGAATGGGTTCTCCGTATCAGATCCTGCACCCCTTAGACCAGTGATGGCAAACCTTTTAGGGGCTGAGTGCCCAAGCTACAACCAAAGCCTACGTATTTTTCGCAATGCCGATGCGACAATTTAAACAGTAACTTATTACTCCCTGCTCTGTCACATGTTTAAATTGTATAGGCATCTGAGGACACCAATACAGTAGAAAGGAGGAGAAGAAACTTGGATTATCATTGTAGCTTTCATCTAGGGTCCTGGGCTGCCTGGGGACTACAAGAGGCCTTGAGTCCTGTCTGGAGAACTCTGCGCTGGGTTGAAGGCGCAGTTGCCCAAAGAGAGGGCTCTAAGTGCCACCTCTGGCACCTGTGCCATAGGTTTGCCACCACTGCCTTAGACCATCAAGAAGCTAAGATTTGGTGACTCAGTTTGGCCACTACATAAATAATGGTCTGTCTTAGGCTAATTTTAATGGCTTGTGGGTAAATTCAGCGGCCATCCTTCTACCATCTTTAGATAGTAATCCTATAGGAAATCTTCCCCAAAGTTCACATTCTTTGTTATGATGGTTAACACTAACAAAAATGTGAAGAAGACGGAATAGAGGAGATTTGCGTGGGTTTCCTCTGGGTCCTTCGGTTTCCTCCCACACTCCAAAACATACTGGTAGGTTGATTAGATTGTGAGTCCCATTGGGGACAGGGACTGATTTGTCATGCTTTGTGCAGCGCTGCGTAATCTGTGTGCGCTATATAAATAAAGAATTATTATTATTTATTTTATTTATAAGAAGCGTCTGAGGTAAATGCTCTTGTACTTGCTCATGGCAACCAATCGGAGCTCAGCTTCCAGTTTTCCACTGCAGTTATAATAGTGCTGACCATGTCATGGCTTCCCTGCCTTCCTAATATGAAGACTCTGGAGCACAACCACATCTTCTACAAGCATCTGACCTGCCGCCCGCACTTGACATTTGACTAGAGTATGCGTGGATATTTTACGCTGGCTCTTCAGATGGTCTTTGTTATTTTTAGGACCTATAAAGTGCAAAAGGCACCTTCAGGACAAAGTGAAATGGCTTTTGTACCTGCCTCCTGTAGCATGAACCCTCGGAAAGAAGATCCAGCCCGGTAACCTACAAATCCATATATGAAGTAGTCCAAAAATATTCAATCAAATTGGATAACTGGGTGGATGAATGGGCCAAGTGTTCACGTATAGTGACAAGTTGACACCAGCCAAATGTAAGCGTTGTTTACTCTGATGGCAATCCCAGCGAGCGCCCGGGCCTGGTAATTTGAGCGCGGTCATTCAGTCCGCACCTCATTTGATCCACATTGCATGCTTTTCAAATAAGGCAATTTAAGGAGCTGTCAGTCAAGATGAGGACTTCAGAGTGAAATTCCAGCTGGAACTAGTTTTACCCAATTCCCCTTTCACTTTAGAAAATGGTAATAGGTTTGCAAAGCCGATAAGTTACCGTATTGAGACTGTGTGATAATTTGTGCACCGGGCGTTTAGTTATGTGGCTGCCTCCTACAGTAGCGGCAGATGCTATCTGAGATGTAGTCATGGTGTTACCATCAATCTCTCCTCTTGCTTTAGTTAAGTCTTGAACTGTATTTCAGTTTTATCGGTCTTCGTGCTCGGGCGTTTATTGCTTTTAGGCATCCGGCATTTGCAAAGACTTGTAAAATAGTGCTTTATGTCAGGAGTAAGGTGGATTACTCAATCTTTGGGTGATGAGTAGCCATTCACACGTTGCTTCTAATGGCACTAAAAGAATAAACAAATTACTATGAGACCAGTGTATTTATGAGCAGGGCACAGTCTCTGTTGTGTGTTTGTGTGTATGGGGGTTAATCCGCTGCGACATATGTTACTGTTACTATAAGACCAGTACTATGAGACTAGTGTATTTATGAGCAGGGCACAGTCTCTGCCGTGTGTGTGTGTATGGGGGTTAATCCGCTGTGACGTATGTTACTGTTACCATAAGACCAGTACTATGAGACTAGTGTATTTATGAGCAGGGCACAGTCTCTGCCGTGTGTGTGTATGGGGGTTAATCCGCTGTGACGTATGTTACTGTTACTATAAGACCAGTACTATGAGACTAGTGTATTTATGAGCAGGGCACAGTCTCTGCGTGTGTGTGTGTGTGTATGGGGGTTAATCCGCTGCTCTGTATGTTACTGTTACAATAAGACCAGTACTATGAGACTAGTGTATTTATGAGCAGGGCACAGTCTCTGCCGTGTGTGTGTGTGTGTGTGTTTGGGGGTTAATCCGCTGTGACGTATGTTACTGTTACTATAAGACCAGTACTATGAGACTAGTGTATTTATGAGCAGGGCACAGTCTCTGTCGTGGGGGGGGGGGAGGAGTTGATCCACTGCTGTGTATGTTACTAAGAGACCAGTGTATTACATCACTTCTAGTGGATCATATGGTAAAGCCTTTTTTCATTATATGCTGTTCTGACTGATGGTGGACAGAGCTACTTGATTCTTGATGATCTTTCCTCTGAGTCGCTTAGGATTTGGATCCTTTAAAATACAAGTTATACTGAATTTCTCTCACTGAATTCTAAAGCCATCTGCTAAGCTCCTCCTGCTCTACAACATGCTGCATGCAGATGGAACACTATGCACACTCTTCTCAGCTCCTCCTGCTCTATAACATGCCTGTAAATAGCACACTATGCACAATCAGCTCTGCTCCTCTTGCTCTATAACATGTCTGTAAATAGCACACTGTGTACAACCTGCTAAGCTCCTCCTGCTCTATAACATACTGCCTGTAGATAGGACACTATGTTTGATGGGAAAGTCCCCTTAAGACGGATGTAAGCAGCTCTATCTACATGTGCTCTGTTCTAAGGATGAGACCATCGTGCACATATCTCTCCCCCCTAGGGATTTGCACTTCAGGCAACCATAGGCACATGTTATATAAGACTGGAGATGGTTGATGTTCTTCACTCTTGAGGTGACATGTGTGAGTGTCACTGCCAATGATGTAATCCGGAAACCAAGGTGATGGCAGAGTCTGTAAGAAAACATGAGAGAAAATTAGAACAATTCATTGAAGTTCCCAAAAAATATGTTTAAAGTATATGATGTGTACAGTGTTTTATATGTACAGTGTGTGTGTGTCTGTACAGCGTTTACTTTGTGGATACGTATGTGTACTCATTGTGTATAGCATGCGCACGTGTACACATATAGCATTTCCATTGTTGTATACAATATATTTGTGTGTACAGCATTTGTATGTGTGCAGTGTGTGTATGGTGTGACAGTAGTTATAGGTACAATATGTATATGTGGACTCTGTGGGTTTGTGCAACATGTATATGAGAGCTACGTGGGTATGCTGGTGTATTGTGTGTGTATGTAGATGTCTGTTTAGTGTACCGTATGTGTGTCTTTAGTGTACCCTGTGTGTGTGTTTTTTGTCTTTTGGTGTCTGTACACAATGGAGCTATGTGGCGTTTTTTCCTATGAGGCCTGTACAATTTAATCCTCATTACAACGAGGGGCTATTATGTGCCTTTGAAGTGTCATGTGTTCCTGATGCTAAAATGGAAGATCAAAGCCTTCGCTGACCCATAAGGCAAGTTTGATGGTGATGAGATGTGAAGGGGGAAGCGTTTGAATTGTGGAGCATTAGAAATGGGTAATGTTTATTCTCAGCGATCACTGTAACACATTCCTGAGCTGTGTGCAATGTGAGAACCAAACACAGTAACAAATATACCCCGGACCTGGCAGATGCCCACATCTGTGCATCACCCCGCCATGATTAACCCTCTGCTCTCCGGCACAGGAGGAGAAAGCCCATGTGCTCCACAGCTAGCCCAAGGTTATTTACAGGTTTCTTTTGTGTTTGTCATATTTCTGTACCTTGCTGTATGTTTTCTTCTTGTCCTTGGCCACAAGCTTTATCCTTTGTAATATTAGTGTAATGGCTCGATTCCATGGCGGCTATAATGGATTTATTTCCGAATGGATATCAAGCCCTTGCTAACTTATGATTCTTGTAGATGGCGCACCCCTTGGGGATAGTCGGGGGGGGGGGGGGGAGGGGTCCCGTTTTGTTTAGAAGCACTTTGTAAGATGTTAGTGTCGGCTATACTTATCAGAAGTTTATATATTGCACATTAATGGCAATTGACCATCACATTATATTTGCACGATTGCCTTTAAAGAAAACCTGTGTTGTCTCCTGATGGTTCTGGAGGGGTCTATCAAATTTTACATCAGTCAAGGTGAAAATGAAAGTTGTTGTATATCCTATCAAAGCAAAGTGCTTGCTTCTTCTCTTAAGCTGCGTTCATATCACTTTTCGTGACGTATCCTTGCAACAGAGTCTCAGGCCTATCATGTACAGTGAGATACATATTTCTGCTCCTACCCCTGAATGTGGGAGGAGTGAGCAAAGGTAGCGATCAGTGATTGGCTGCTGACTAATTTTGGGGTGTTTCCACCGTTGACGTCATTGTCCTTATATGGAAAAATCAATCTCTTGCTTTCTCCCTGAGCGTACTCTTAGCGGAGGCCAGGGAGGGATTTAATACTTTTCATCCGTCTCCCATTGTCTTCAGTGGCCTCTGCTGAGCGTATAGTGGAAAGGCCTAGCTTGCAGTGTCTTTGTGTTGTGTGTTTTCTACAGTCTTAAATCTCCTTTCACACACACGTATGTTCACCAAGCAAGGGCTGCTCACCCCTAACCCCTCCATAGCAAAGCACCACGCTTGGTCGCAGACACGGGGAAAAGATGGTGCATGCTCTCTTTTCCACGTTTATGCGCAACATACCATCGCCAGGCTCCATAGCAGTCTATGGGGACATATATCCATGGCTATACGTCCCCACAATGGACGTCTGAAAGAGGTATGCTGATGGAGGCAAAAATAAGCCACTGTCTATGTATATGCGCAGTGTATACGTGATGGGGGGGCTTTCTTGGCATTTGCGCTGAGCACATATATGAAACAAGATGTGAGTGTAGCCTTATCTTTGGTGTTTATCATCCACCCTCCTTTCCCCTTTTCCATCTTGCTGGCAGAACAAACAAAACCTTGCTATGTTTTCATATACATAGAAGCTCAATGCTGAGGTGGGTGGTGAGTCACAGCAGCTAGATCTCCACCCATCAGCATAGATGGGGAGGACTACAAAGATACAGACTGCAGTGGAGAAAAGCAACTGTGTCGTTCCTTATATTCACTATCTGGACTAATTTTTGCAACGTTGATGACCTTTCAGGTATTCTTGACTAACAGGTCCCAATACCCTCCTCCCCGAGACGGGACATGTCTATACGGGTATCAATGACAATGCATAAAATGGGGGAGTCTGTAATTTTTGTGTCATTTATTATGTGTCAATGCACTGTTGTTACACTGCAGGGGTGGCGGGGTTAATTGTCCTACATCTGCTTCTTTAAAAACAGCAAAAGGAGACTTGAGCTGCTGGACTCCTAATCCCGGATACCAGAATAGGTTTACATAAATAGACGATCCATATGTACTTGTGTGCAGGCTCGAAAAACCTCCCACCTCAAAAATGTCTTGGCTTTGCAGCAGAATTTATCTAATCCTTTTTGCATTTGTTGTAATCCAGATTCGAAGCAGATGCAACCTGAGCCGCTCTGAGCTCTAGTCTATAGAAGATGTAGGATCTCCCTGAGAAATTCTACGCAAAGCTTCAACTTCTTCTGGCACCGATCACCCCAACAGTGTCTGGTTCCAGAGAGCGTCTCATGTTGGCACTCCGGCTACAACTTACTATGTTGGGCTGGAGGCCACAGGTAGTGATGCCAGGGAACGTTGCCACCCAGAGAACTGAACATAATTAAAATTAGATGGGAAGTTTCTTGGATTACTCCTGGGAAGAAGGTCTGGAACTAATGTGATATAGTCGAGTAAATCAGGAGAGTAAGTGAAATTCTTCTGCAAATGTTGTGCATACACCTCGATGGGCAAATGTCTCCTGGATAACTACTTTTTCTGGACTTCAAACAGAATAGCCATTATGTAAAGTAACCAATATTCACATGTGTAGAATATTAAGGAGCATATCCAATGTGGTCAAGCGTGAAGAAACATCCTGTTCTCGACTGTAGGTCTCCAATTCTCCGGTGTCAAGTTCTAGAGGCACATGTAGGAAATGGTAAACCCTTCTACTTTGTGTCACTCTATATATATATCCGTGATTGCTGGTTGTAACCAACGATCAGAAATTAATATTTCCAGGAAATTCCATTCCATATGATTGTCCTGCTTTTAATGGCCAATGGAAAAGGATCCTTTGACTGGGGGGGGGGGGGTGTCTGCTCAACTTTTCTATTGTAATAGTCTCATTCCGCACCCAGGGTTGTAATGCTGCAAATTCTAAATGGGGAAATGTATTTGTATAAATCCTGTCCACTGGTGTATTGTAATAGGTCGGCTGCACGTGAATGTGTTTAGCCCATGGTATTAGATGCCTATGGAACACAACTGCAACATTTTGCACAGGGTGGGAATCCTTGCATCATACAGAAATATGATGCAGAGAATCTGTCTGCCGGTCGAATTGCAGAACCTGGGGACAAGTAAGTCCTTGCATCTTATTTCTTTGATGCAAGGACTCCCATCCTGTTCAGTTCGTGATTGGTCCGTTTCCATGGGTTGCACAAGGTGCCAACAGCTTTATGATACAAATTTTTAACACTAATATCCTGTTACAATACATGTCATGTGTGGATTTTTTATTTTTTTTTTACCCCCTCCACCCTTGAATATATGTCAAGACAAAAATTCTTCACAATTCAGAGCGAAGGAAACGCAATATCAGTCTTCGTTACTTTTTTTGTTTTTGGTTCAGTAAAAAAATAATACCCCCCCCCCCCCCAATATCTATCGACTGATTAACGTGTAGCAGAAGTGATATTTTAATTGACTTCCATGAGCAGCACTTTTCCCGATCCCTTTCTTGTCTTGATGGCCACCTGTGAAGGATGTTGAGTGGAGGCCATTGTGGTAGAATAAAACCCCACTTGTTGTGTAGAGTTGGGTGAGGTCTTGTTCCTCGGTGACTGATTAGCACATATCTCCATAAAGATCTTGTAGTGATTGACAGGCAACCGATTGCTTTGTAGTAGTTGAGGTCATATCGGCCTCCTTTTCTCATGGATGCGGATAACTATGGCATTGTTCTCCAATTTTCCTGCTCTTCAAGTAAACGGCTTGGCAAGGCCTTACCCCCCTCCTAACACTACTTCCTCCAAAGATTTCCCATGCGACTCTCCATTATAAGTTGACTCCTGCCTTTGACTTCTTCTCCTACAGGCATGACTTGCTTCTTGCCAGTCATATCGGCTTGGCAGGAGCGACACAATAAAACTTTGTAAGACTCCTATATGGAACGTGTTTTTCAGCTCCGTGTTGCTCAATGTCAGTGCTAGGAATTCCACAAATGCAGAACATATTTTTATCTTTCCATCTACTTTTAAGTAATGTACAAAGATTGAGCACTAAGTGATCATTCATACCGTAGACCAGTTGACTACGCGGTGAAGGCAGCTGCTGGGATCAACTTTCATTAGTAGCAAAAAAAATTCTCCCAAACCAGCCCCTTTTTTGAAGTCAAGGACTCCTTTGGTAAAATTGATATTTCAATTTATCCCTTTTGTTGTTTTTTAGCAGAAGTTTTTCTCCCAGGTTGGAGAACACCTTTCTGAAAGGAATAAATCATGTTCACGTATTCAACCCCTTTTTGCTGAATCCTGGTTTTAATAATGGGAAGCATCGCTGAACACCTGCTGTGCCCCCTGCGGGACAATACCCATTTGCATCAGAATTGGGCTCCAATCTGTTTCACTGTAAGCTTTGTGAGTAAAGCAGCCGTGTATGGAACTTTTTTTTTTTCTTTGCTCCCCCCCCCCCCCCTTTTTATTTTCTTTTTTTCTGGCCATGAGTTAAAATTTTGGAGAGCTAACTCTACGTACACACTAAACACAGCATATAACATTAATGTTTACATATATTACATTTATGGTAGTCACCACCTTTAATGTGGATCCTAGCAAGAGATCTGTTTTCTTTGTGTTCTGTGTTCAGGTTTTTGTGATTCTTTGATTATTGAGAAAGAAACATGACTGCCGTCGAGCCATCTCGGGGACATCTACCACCAGGATGAAGGATTGTAAACCAAGCACACTGACCTACTGGTGTGTGCCATCTCTGGACGGATTTCCTCTTCTTCAGCTTCTTATACAGGCGGTCCCCTACTTAAGGACACCCGACTTGCAGACAACCCATAGTTACAGACAGACCCCTCTGACCTCTGGGGAAGCTCTGGATGCTTTACTATAGTCCCAGGCTGCAATGATCAGCTGTAAGGTGTCTGTTATGAAGCTTTATTGATAATCCTTGGTCCAGTTACAGCAAAAAAATGTTTAAACTCCAATAGTCACTGGAGCCAGATTTTTTTTTTTTTTTTTTGGTCGGGATCTACACTGATAAAATATACAGTTTCGACTTGCATACAAATTCAACTTAAAGGGAACCCGTCACCACTATTTTCACAAATACAGGTAGTGGCAGGTTCCAGCTTTGGAGCGAGTCCACGGGGTCCTTGAGCTACTTAATATGAAAACTATACCCCATGTACATATCTGACCACATAAAACCATCACAGCAGCCTCCATGGACTTCTACTCCTCTCCATGCAGCCTGCTGTGATTTCATGTGATAAAATATGCTGTGATTTCATGACATATATGCTTAGTGTACAGTTCCTAATGCTACAAAAGCTATAGGGCCTGCGATGATGTCACCCTGGTCACATGACATTATAGCAGCATACAGAGATAGGGATGGGGAGGAGCTGCTGGATTCGGCCCGAGGAGGCCACGCCCACCTGGACTCCATGTAGCCATGCTTAGTTACCAGATAAAACTATAAAGTTCAATATATGGGAATCTCAGGGGCATATTTTTTAGCTACAAGCAGGGTGTCAGATAGTTACTAGAGCTCTATAGGAATCTGTCACTACCTGTATTTGTGAAATAGTGGTGACGGGTTCCCTTTAAGAACAAACCTCCAGACCCTATCTTGTACGTAACCCGGGGACTGCCTGTACTTTTAAAAAAAAAAAAAAAAAAAAAAAACCTTTAAAATTATGCAAATGACCTGAGGTGCTGTGGGCCCAATTGACGGCTATGGAGACAAGAGATCCTCAGGTTCATTTGTATAATTTACAAGCCTTTTTTTGTGAAAAAAAGGACATAAGCTAAAAAAAGAGCAAATTCTGCCAGGGGGAGCACACACCAGTATGTCAGTGTGCTTGGTTTACAATCCTTCATCCTGGTAGATTGATTATGGTGAATGATTGGGCAATATAATCATCCACAACCAATCATTGGCTGAAAGGTGTCCAAACCTGCAGAAGGACTGGTAAATGATTGTATATGGGGATATCCATGTGTCTAATTTGTCTGTACTTCCTCTCACTTTTGATATCTGGTGCACCCACAGTTAAACATAGCTGTGTATGGCGGATCTGGTGCTATCGTTGTCAGCCAAATAAACGTTCAGCTGACATCTGCCTAGGGTCGAGTTCACACATAACGTTTGAATTGTGTTTAGAACATGGATGTGTGTAGATCATAATGCTTGCGTTTGGGAAATAGAAACCTGCTTTCCATTGTTTACCGGAAAACACTTGTTACGTTAAGTCTAAACTCATCTGAGTTTGTCAGTGGAAATGCAGACCCAAAGGGGATCTATATTTCGGGAGTGTCAGGAGGTAAAACTGTTCTAGTCGCCCATGGAAACAAATGAGAGCTTTGGTTGCCATGGGAAACTAGAACAGTTCTACTCTGATAAATCTCCCCCATTTAAGGTGAGGGCAGCCTCCGGTGTACCAGGGGCTGGCCAGGTAACTACAGAATTGATGTTGGCTCCCTCCCCAGTGATATAGCTGGAAACGCATCCCTCCAAGCCCGGCAGCTTCTCGTTTTTTGTTTACGGACATAGAGGGCAATTAAATAAGATAAAGGGCAGAAAGAAATGAGTAGGGGGCAACATCACCAGCATCAACTCCCCGTTACATGACTGGTTTGTAGAAAACGGTCACCTATGGCATCATATACAGGAGACCTTGATTTCTGCTCATCTTCTTGCGATGTGCTACAATGAACCGTACAGTGCGATAAAAGAAATTCTAGGATTCCATTGTGAGATTTTCTCTGGAGCTTTAGGTGCTAATAATATTTGTGTTTGTAAAGTTCTGCTACTGGTTATTAATACTGCTGCTTGAATAAGCCTGAAGATGTAGAATGTGGGGCACGCCTTCTGTCTTGGGTTAATCCCCGGGAGACAAAAGTAGTGTTTTACTTAGCATTAGGGGAAGTCGGGGAAGAATGCTGCAGAAATAACCTTGTAATGCAGCTTTTTTTTGAGTTGGAATGTAGAAAGTGTCACACCGGATATTATTATACTTCACCTGCCTGAAGAATTAGCAGATGCTCTCCACATATTTCTACTACTGTGTTTAAAAAAAAAAAAAATACAATTGTTATTTTCCCGAAGACGTTTGTGATTCCCCTCCGCCCCCCGAATCTATGAGCCCCCACTAGACCGCTAGTTTCAATACAGTAAGTTCTGCTCCAGCCCTGGGAATGGCAGATTATCTCTCATTCAACTTATCTTGCAAAAGCTTTTAACCCCTTCATTCACTAAAGCTCCCCTTTATCCATGACCCTTAAACAAATTAGAAGGAGCGTTTTTCTGTTGCCTACTATTCTTCTATTCCTATTATAGGCTCTTGTGTAAGTGAACGTGAAGTAGTAAATGGAATAAGAAAATAAACCTCATAGTACTATAGAATCGGAGGGTTTATTTACAACTTGTTTGATCCTTAACCCTTCGTCCCATGGGTGATGAGAGTGGAGTGTCAGAAGGTCATACAAATATTAGATGGTTGGCCCGACCAGAAGGTCTTCCACTGAGGATGCCTCCATTGTAGCCAAAGATGAAAGCTCCTATGGCTATCACCTTCCCTCAATAATTATCTGTATGTTGTAGAGAAATTTGACTGTGATTTATCCATTGTCATTTCCAAGAGATTGCTATTTTAATCTATATGCTAATTGGGAAGATTGTGCACCCTGGGGCGTGTTCTCGGCGGCCGTAGCACTGCTTTGCCCACCTGGAGCACTTCCTTCTTTTTCCAGTGGCTTCCGGTGCTTGTTATGAGACCAATCCCCAGGTGTTTGGGTGCTAAGGATATTTTTGGATGCACCAACTGCCTTATTTGCATTCAGATAAACTGGGAATATCTTGGATTTGGCATAATGGACAGAAGTAGTAACAGTTATTTGAAAATTGTTACTCATTTCTCTGCAGCATGTTGTCAGCAGATTATAACATCTGGGGGGGGGGGTTGAATCTCTTTAATTGACTGCCATGGGGGGGGGGGGGCACATCATGCTATATTGAATTGGAATAGCATTTGCCATAGCCTGTGTGTTTCACCCTTAACAAATATTTGACTTGGCAATGAAATGAAGGTTGCTGGATGATATTTTAGAAATCGAGCTCCTCTGGCCAGTTGCTTATACAAACAGAAATAATTTGGAAAGGATAAATGGTCAAAAGTGCTTGTTTGTCGACTGTGACATTTCCAATTTCTGAGTTAGATTTCATTATGTAATACCAGCAATAGTAAAGGAACGTTATAAACTATTATGAGAACATTATTTGCACTGTTAAGGGGGCCGGAAACATTTTTTGATACTGAAGACCTGTCATCATTATGGTCGCTTGGATAATTTTAGCAAATATAGAGGGAAGGAAGATCTCACTGTCCTCCCAGCAGGCAGAGCTGGTACTGGCTCTACTTGTTATGTGATTCTGTGCTGAGACCTGGTATTGATGAGGCTGAACCGCGCCGCCCTTGTAGTTAAGGATATCTACCATCAAAACCCATCATGATAATCCAGGGACACTTACTCCTAGATCCAGGCACCGTGACTGTGGTAATCTTCTTATATTTGTTATCCATGCTAACAATCCAAGTGCTACTGGGGGTTTAACCAGAGCCCCTCTGTGTTTGTATCTTCACAGCCTGTTACACTGTCTAGCCCTCCCCCTCTGCTCTCTCAATCTTTCCCCTTCCTCTGCCTTCTGTAATCTCACTGCAGCAGAGGGCATTCCAGCACACCGTGAAAGGCGGAAGTGCAGCACAGAGGGGCTCAGATAATGCCCCCAGAGCCCTTCAGGCGCATTACTATACTAGAATTATAAAAGTTGGTTTTTAGAAGGAAGGAGGCCGTGGATAACAAATATATAAGAAGATTACCACAGTCCTGGTGCCTGAATCTATGAGTAAGTTTCCCTGGATTTTCAGGATGGATTTTTGTAGTTTTCATTGGAAAAATTAATACATATAACATTATCTACGTCAGGGTTTAACAAAATTATAAACTCATTAAAGTAACTAGAGGCAAAGAAAATAAAAAGTTGGAAATAATTGTCCCTTATGGGATTAGGCGACGGTAATATTTTATTATTCTGCAATTACCTGGAAATATTGTAAATGACGGTGGAATCTGTATGGACGTCTATGAGGGTATAATTAATATTGGGTTTATTACTCCTTCCTAAAACTTTGGAAATGTATTACATTCATTTTTAATGTGCCCCTTCCCCCACCCAAACTATGCAACAAAAAAACGTTTGAGCACAACTTGTTTTCACGCGCCATAGATTTGCTCTCGGGTAGATTTGCATTCTACTGCAGCCATCACTTATATGATCGAAAGCTTCTATTGGGATAAAAAGGAGCATACAAACAGATTTCATAGATGCCGGAGGAGAGTTTTTTTTTCCTGCACTCTTCTTGAGTTGCACCTACTGTGTGTTCACCTGGGTTCTGCATTATTAAGTAGAGGTTACATAGAGATCCGTGATCTTTGTGCCTCTAGCCAATCCTGGATTATAAAGGCATCCTCACATGAACTTCTCCCTGTCCGCTACATCTTAGAGCGGAGAAGAAAATCACTCGCACCGTGCCCACAGGAGCATTACCGAGTGTTTATGAAGCTTGCTGTCCATGTTTGATGGCCAAAATGTGTTTAAGAGGACCTTTTTCTTTGGTTGACCAGGTACAATCCTTTTTCGGGTCAGCCATATTGTACTTGCCCTGGTGAACTTTCCCCTTCGGCACGTTGGAACCACAGGTCACCTGAGGCGGCCGCTTTTGAGATTTCCTGTGAAATCCTATGGGTCAGGGGACCCACCTGTCCTTACCAAATGCATGTTGCCTTCCGGGAACACTATGTCACACATGTGGATGTTCTTCGCGTTCCCCTCCAGCCAGTGACTTGGAATGGCACTCTCGCTCGGCCATTGTCCGCAGGATATGTGATGTCACTCCCGAAAAGAAACTTCTGATGAATCGCGAGAACCCACCTCTCCAGTGGTCAATGACCTGAGTCTCATGCCAAAACGGCAGCTAGTTTCTCCACCACCGTTGAGGTTTATTTTGCGCGGGCAGATTGTGGTCAGCAAATGGTGTTTCTCCGCCCCACCATTGAGCAGATCTTCCTATGGAGATGGGAGAGATGTGGAGTACTTAGCTCTCCACCTGCCCGCTCCCGCCAAACTTCCACATTCTGCCTTCAGAAGGCCATGATTCTTTATGGTCATGGAATATTGGAAAAGTTGAATACATTTTTCATAGAGACCTGGAGTTTTCCTTTATCCAGTCATGGCTCCAAAGTTGTAATGACCATTGTTGATATCTTTCTGGAAATTGCAATGTTCGTTGCCCTTTAACATTGAGTATTTGTGCATTTTTCAAAAAATTTCTGAGAGAGAAAAAAATGTAATTGCATAGCAGAATTAACCATGTAATGTGATTTTTTTTTTTTTTTTTTTTTTTTTTTTTTTTTTTTTGGGTAATGGCATTGCTCACTTTCTCAATCACTTTGCAAAATGGTCATTAAAGGGGCAGTCCACTTTAAGCACATTGTAGCAAATTATTAATATTTGAGTATTGAAAAGTTATTCAAATTTCCAATATACTTTCTGTATCAATTTGCAAAAGGAAGTTACATTTACTTCCTGGAGGTAAACAAAAATCTGTGGTCATGTGATTTCACACAGGTGCAAGGCATGTTAGCATCTCACAGCTGTGATTACACTGTGTGATATGACAAGCCGTGCACCTGTGTGACATCACATGACCAGGTATTGGTGTTTATCTCCTTGAAGTAAACTGTGAAAACTCCTATTGCACGACAAGCAAAGAAGAAAGCAAGCAGAGATCTAGAAAGCCATGAAGAACGCATACAGCAAGAATACTGGAAAATTGAAAAACTTTTCATTACACAAACAATATTTATCATTTGCTGGATTGTGCTTAAAGTGGACAACCCCTTTAATCCTCATTTTTTGTTGTTTCAATTGTTAAGAGTCTAAATTGTAAAATGCTGCAGATATTAACTAAATATTATTACTGTACTGTATAAACTGTACAGTTTATAGCCTGCTCCCCCCCCCCCACCCAGTGTATAGCTAGCAGCCCCTGCTTCTTCTGCCCACCCAGTATTTAGCCTGCAGCCCCTGCCCCCCCCCCTTCCCCCCCAATTACATAACCGCTGACATCCCGATGCACATGACTGACAGCACTCCGATGCCGGAGCATCGATGTATGGAAGAGGACCTGCCGGGGGGCATTGGAAGGTGAGTACACTTTTTTTAAAAAGAAAATTTAATAGACTCGCGTATAAGCTGAGTTTTTCGGCATTTTTTGTGCTGAGTATATATGGTACTGTCTTCCATACCACAAGTCTTTGTGAGAATTTCTCGATGAAGGCTGCGGCCTCTGCGCAACATTTCTCGAATATAAAACATGGAATTCGAGTCGTCGGAATATCGTCTTTCTATTTCCTGCCAGTAATTTTCTGTCTGCACCCTCCGGTGCACATGAGCAGCGCTCGTGAAGGAATTATAACAGAAACATCATCATTGTGGATTTGTTTCCCTTCCTGCGGTGGCTGTGTGGCGGAGTTGTGGCTGGTTTCTCGCCAGCTACTATAAATAGCGCTCTGTACCAGCGTCTGAATTGAGGCAGCAACAGGAAAGGAAAACCCCTCTCTGGACTCCAGCTGGCGGCCTGCCAGTCACTGCGCTGCTACAATGAAGACTTTGAGGAAGGTTTACGATTTATCTTTTCATATTATTTTTTTGTTTTTGTTTTTCTGTTTTTAGTTTTATTTGAAAGGACTAAAATCTTATAAAAGAAATGAAGATGTAAAAAGCTTTTGAAGTGGTTTTGGTTCTGAGCATAAGATGCAGAGTAGAGCGGCGGGGAAAGTGTCTTATTGTGATTGTTACAAAGCTGCGATTTTCTATTTTTTACTATAGAATTCAGAGTAGGCCGCATTCACACGACCGTTCTGGGGATATATGCTATGGCGACCTGTACACACGTGTACTGTGGGAAACACGGTGGCTTAGTGGTTAGCATTACAGCCTTGCAGCGCCGGGGACCTCGGTTCAAGTCCCAGGGTCAACATCGGCACAGAGTTTGTATGTTTTTTCCGTATTTGTATGGGCTTCCTCCAGGTCCTCCGGTTTCCTCCCACACTCCAAAACATACTGGTAGGTAGGTTGATTAGATTGGGGACAGGGACTGATGTGGCAAACTCTGCGCTGCATAATCTGTGTGTGCTATATAAATAACAGAATTATTATTATTGTACTGTACCGTACACAGAGAAAAGATGGGTAACCATGCCGCACGCTCTATGTAGATGGCAGGAGTGCGCAGTGCTGCCTCTCCAGAACATACGTGTCTAAATGTTGCCTTAGTGTGAGGCAGGGTTGTTATAGGTATATTATGTGTATGTCACTGTCCTTTGCTTGGACTCAACCATTAAAGGACATCTACAATCCAGTTTTTTTTCTTGCCCTACTAAAAAGTATGTGAGGAAAGTTGTTCCTCAGGACTTTTATTATAAGTCTATACACTGTGATTGTGGCGTTATAGTTATAAAAAGGATGCTAGTTAGTATGAGTTGAATCCATGGAGCAGAAGTTGCGCATGCGTCTTGCCACTCCTTTGGCCTGCCATCATCATTGGCGACTAATAAAACGGCAGGGTGTATGTTTGCAGTGGCCGGGCCTATCCCTTCTGCCCCTCCACCAAAGCCTAAGGTTTTGGCTTATTCTGTGTGAGACAATAGATCTTGAATCTACAAACTGATCTGCAGATTGGTCGGATTATCTGTTGTGATGGCGCCGGAGCCTTTACTCCCTTTGTGTAGAGGTCACCTCTGTGTGACCTTCCATAGTGGGGCGGCTTCCTGGACCAGCAATGATGATCTTGGCGCCTGTGGACTGTGATTCTGTGCTGTGGATCTGCTCCCTCCTCTACTGCTGACACACGTGGATCTCCTGGGCTCGGTTTTGTTGCTTGTCATTGAGTGGAAATCTGATAATTCAGCCCGGTATAGGAGTGCGCTGACTTGTGTGTACCACCTGCGCTCAGGTTTCCAGCTGGACGGGTGCTGATGAGGTGCCAGCTTCGGTTACTACCCAGTCATTCAAAACATCTCTGCTCTGATTTCAGCCGAGATGGGCATCAATGCTTATTACCCCTTATACCAAGAACAATAAAGGAGACCGTCACAGGAAACTTACTTATAGAAGCTTACGGTTTGTTTGATGAAAAATCATTTTGTCTTTCAGCTAATGTTCACTTTGTTTGCTGGGCACTACCCATACCCTTTTGCTAGGTCAGTGAGCAGCGGATATAAATTGCCCATTCACATTTAGAACTAACTGGACAAAACTGTTGTTCCTTTTGTGATGGTTTTATTCGACTGGTCAGATTTTTGTTGGCCTTGGAAGAATTTTTTATTCAAAAATAAGACAAAAGGTCTTGAATTTGTATGGAACATATTTTGATCTTCAGATTTTTGATCTTTATCCCTAGAACATATTTCCTATAAATGCTATCCTTAAAGGGGTATTCTCGTCTGGGCACTCACATTCAGTTTCATTAATCGGCCATATATAAACATTTCTTCAATTAGATGTTATTAAAAAAAATGTTCCTGTGTGAAGATAATTTCTCATAAATGTAGTCATTTCGTCCCTTAGAAACGAGATAGCTTCCTCGGATACGGCCACCTCTACTGGAGAGATTGCACAAAGAAATAAATTGTTTTTGTATATGAAATGTCCGGGGAGTTGCTGCAGGTCCTACAGCCGTGCTGTGGTAATGATCGCTGAATCCTGGTGGTCCGGCAGGGCTCTATAGCGCATGTCAGGCCACCGCTGCCAGAGTGTGACGTGGTCGTATCCGAGGAAGCTATCTCGTTTCTCAGGGACAACATGACTACATTTTATGAGAAATTATCTTCACACAGGAACATTTTTTTTATTAACATCCAATTGAAGAAATGTTTATATAAGGCAAATGAATTTAATTAAATGTAAATGCCCTGATGGGAATACCCCTTTAAATTTAAAAGGAACCTGTCACTACCTTTTTCCATAAACCGGTCTTGACAGGTTCTGATGGAGCCCTAATGGTACATGGGCGCGACTCTATCACTGCCATGGGAGCCACGCCCCTTCTGACTCGCTGGCTTCTCTGCCTGGATACCAGATAGAGAATTAAGTTAATTTTACCGGCTAAAGAATTCCTTTATTATTCTTACTCCCCACTCCTGCATGTTCTACTGTTTCGGTTTGGTGCTTTTGTAATGTTCTCCTACATATTTAACCCTACTTTCCTTATCCTTCAATCCTTTGACCTCCATTGCTTTAATATTCTTGGGGAAATTTGATTTTTTTTGGGGAAAATGTACCCTAATGGCCACTTTATGAGGAATATAAAGAAGTAGACGAGTTGACAGGTCGTCTTTAACTACAGGCCTGTGTTAATGGCTCCGGGTTGTAAGCAGAGCCTGGCCGTAGCCGCTCATGTGTCACATTGCTTATTTATTACATTACCAGCGGAGAAGAAAGTATTGTACGTCTCATCTACTGGCGCTTCTCATAACTGCATTGGATTCCTACTTCTCCTTTACCTCTGGAAATCATATTATTGTGTTAGAATCCCTCAAGGAGAAGAATAATGACAGGAATGTTTGGAAAATCCATTTCTAATTGGGAATCGGAGTGATTTGCGGCCCTTTATCCAGAGAATGATGTGGCTTCATGTAGCGGGAAGGAACGTGGGAAGTTGTTTATTGGTCTTGATGACTGGAATGAGTTTTGGCGTTTCCTAGACCACATGACCGCTGGGTGATGAAAGCCCGTTCATGGAAAGCATAGCAGTCGTACTATCCCACCAGAGGATACACTTCGTTTGGTATCGTAATAGAACTGACTCCGAATCGATCTTTCTAAGTGTTGACAAGTCGGTCGCCACAGAACCAAAAAGCCCCAGGCAAGTGTTAGACCTAGAAACGAATAGAAGAAACTACAGAAGCGCAGTCCAATGGCCGTCACTAACCAGCCCTCAGACCAAGGGAAGCGCATGGCTATTTAAATGGAAATATTTTTTGCTGTAGAAAATTAATGTTAAATGACTACAAATGTGAAAAAATAAGCCTTTTTTGTACTTAATAGTAAAATTGCTTAAATCTTTACCAAAATATGTTATAAATATGTACAGCATCATTCCATCACCATTTCCCCAAGGTCTGCTGCAGATGCAGAGGGTGCATGTACAATTCTGCAAACTGTAAGCAAATTTTAATGGAGCCCGGAGCCCCTGGGGATTATTTGCATAATTTTAAAGCCTTTTAAGCTGCTCATGCCCTTGTTTTTAAGAATAAAGAAAAGTTGATCCTGCCAGAGGGGGCACACACCAGTATATCAGTGTGCTTGGTTTACAATCCTTTATACTGCTGGTAATGTCCTTTTAAAGTTACAATCTGATATCTTGGAATTAGAAAGCTGTGCATAACAGTGACATTTTTTTTTTACTACAACTGTGGATACCTCCAGTTCTGTGACGCATCAGTACACAATGCAGATATCATATTAACGGGGAGATATATTTCTAGGTGCCAGGGTTCAGGAGATGAATTTTTTCACTGTCATGACGTTTATTATGGGGCATGTGCACATGGGACGTACACTCACCGGCCACTTTATTAGGTACACCATGCTAGTAACGGGTTGGACTCCCTTTTTGCCTTCAGAACTGCCTCAATTCTTCGTGGCATAGATTCAACAAGGTGCTGGAAGCATTCCTCAGAGATTTTGGTCCATATTGACATGATGGCATCACACAGTTGCCGCAGATTTGTCGGGTGCACATCCATGATGCGAATCTCCCGTTCCACCACATCCCAAAGATGCTCTATTGGATTGAGATCTGGTGACTGTGGAGGCCATTTGAGTCCAGTGAACTCATTGTCATGTTCAAGAAACCAGTCAAGAAACAATGACCATGACACCACCACCACCAGCCTGAACCGTTGATACAAGGCAGGATGGATCCATGCTTTCATGTTGTTGACGCCAAATTCTGACCCTACCATCCGAATGTCGCAGCAGAAATCGAGACTCATCAGACCAGGCAACGTTTTTCCAATCTTCTACTGTCCAATTTCGATGAGCGTGCAAATTGTAGCCTCAGTTTCCTGTTCTTGGCTGAAAGGAGTGGCACCCGGTGTGGTCTTCTGCTGCTGTAGCCCATCTGCCTCAAAGTTCGACGTACTGTGCGTTCAGAGATGCTCTTCTGCCTACCTTGGTTGTAACGGGTGGCAATTTGAGTCACTGTTGCCTTTCTATCAGCTCGAACCAGTCTGCCCATTCTCCTCTGACCTCTGGCATCAACAAGGCATTTCCGCCCACAGAACTGCCGCTAACTGGATGTTTTTTCTTTTTCGGACCATTCTCTGTAAACCCTAGAGATGGTTGTGCGTGAAAATCCCAGTAGATCAGCAGTTTCTGAAATACTCAGACCAGCCCTTCTGGCACCAACAACCATGCCACGTTCAAAGGCACTCAAATCACCTTTCTTCCCCATACTGATGCTCGGTTTGAACTGCAGGAGATTGTCTTGACCATGTCTACATGCCTAAATGCACTGAGTTGCCGCCATGTGATTGGCTGATTAGAAATTAAGTGTTAACGAGCAGTTGGACAGGTGTACCTAATAAAGTGGCCGGTGAGTGTATATACATGTATGGCAGTCTTGGGCAGGGATTTCTTCCGCTTTCAACACAAATTATGTCCTATTATACATGTACCTCACATATTTATCCCGTGATTCCCGGCATTTCTGACCAAGCTGTGAGTGCCGAAGTCTGGAAGGACGAAACCGAGAACGTTAGTTTTTCTTTCTCTGCTCCATGCAATCCCAACCACCATGATTACTACCAAGGCAGACACATTTTTGTTGTGGCGTCTTTAGCTCGGTTTTTCCGCAGCAACATAGATAAATTCAATCTGATAAAGCTGAAGGACCAGACCCCAAACCAGAGAGAAAAAAAAGTTACAAGACCCAAACCCCTAGATCATTACCTCTACTCCCTCCTCTCGCTGCCCATTGCCAACCCTTCTGTCTCTGCAATTCTTGGACAGTGCCGAGGACAAATATTTGCCTGTCTATTTTGCCCTCAAAATGCGAATAGTCCCAACAAATGTGTAATTGTTGGCAAGTTAGGATAAGCAGTTAACCTTTGTGTTCTCCGCTGGATTTATACACAACCCCAATAAGCAGCGAGGTAAAGCTTTTACCTCCTCAATTCCTGGTTTGAGACATTTTGTCTGCACAAAATGTCTCCACTTTTTAAATGTGGGTCATAGGATTCGGCACGGTTATTGTTCTATTGTGCATCTTGGTAGCAGCTTACCAGACAATATGCGATGAGATCGAAATATTCCTCTAGAGGATGAACCGATTCTGAGTAGGAGAATAAAAGGCAACTTGCAAAAGTCAAATATAAATCAATTTATTTGAGCATCTATTCATAGATTATAAGTGATGAAACTCTGTGCAGGAAGGAGACGTGAAATGAGCTGGTCCTGTGTCATTTTCTAAATTGCTTCCACTGCTAGTAAGGTAAAGTTCTCTTAAATGGCAGCACACATCATCCTCAATTTGTCTTGTAATTGCCGTTACATTTTCTACTTGGTGATGCGCATTAAATTTGATGGGGTACTCCAAATCTTAAACAAGGAATTTATTACGTGAGGTTGGAGTCGTGCAACAAAGCTGTGGTGGGGGGCCGGGCCGGCAACGTTACTGGAAAGCTTAGGAACGTCTATACGGTAATTTTTAAGGCTCTTTTCAATAACAAACCGTTCATAAAAAATATTATATGAAGTGAAAATAAAGTGTCAAAGTGATGCGGGACATCCAGGAAAAAATTATAGATTTGGCATCGGCTATATAAGTGCAGTTCACGTCCGAGGAGAGAGGAGTGAAAATAGCAGCGCAGACTGGATTTACGTGAATTAATATCAGCGTTATATATTTTATGTCGCTTGTGATGTCCAAAGTTTTTACTTGGGTCGTAAATTTGTTACTACTCGGTCTTTCCTGGCCAAGTGCTATTAAAATCTAAGTAGGATCTCTTTTAGGGAATGGTACGGTGCACAGAAATGTCCCAAGTGCTTCAAGTTGGATAATAGCCCATGGAATTGTACTGCAGATTTTTAAGGATTTTTTTTGCCTGGTAGATCCCATCTCTCTGGTGATCTACATTCAGAAGCCACACCCGGTTTTCTTGCTTACCTTACCCCCTTGTTCATGTGTGGACCCGGTGCCCCATTCGCATTGTGCATATCCACTTCTGGTGCCAGAAGTCACCAGGGCTTAATCCGGTCTCTCTACTCTATACTTGGGACATACAGCTGTGATTGACTCTAGATTGGTCGGGCAAACGCAGACAAAGTCGCGCCCACCGGGCGGGCCTCGGCCCGATCACATCGGCGTTTCTATGGAAACGCCTGCGATCGGGAACGTGACGCCGTTGTTTCGCGTTAAATTAACGCGAAACACCGGCGGCTCGTTCCCGATCGCAGGCGTTCCCATAGAAACGCCGATGCGATCGGGCCGAGACCCCCCCCCCCCGGTGGGTGCGACTTTGTTTGCGTTTGCACTTTGAGCAATATCTTGTACAAATGCATTTTGAATGTGAGCGGAGAATAACACATTGTACAAGCCGTTATCTGGATCTGCTGTATACAGTAAAGCAGTAGAATGGCTTGGTTTGGTTTTATGCCTTCGAAAGGAAACTTTCCATCAATATGAGGGCTGCTTTCCTTCTAAAATAAACGTTTAAAGTTATGTTATTGAGCCAGGAAGACTGTGGGATATTACTAGAGCCCTTCTGTACTGTAGCTTCACTGGCCGTTATACTGTGCAAGAGCATTCCCCCCCCCCCCCCCCCCTCCCACTGGGTGCTAAAACTTTCTGTGCTGGCGTGGGAAGTGCTGAAGGAGCAGCGGAGGGGTGAGATGTGCTCCTGCAGCTCGTGACTCTACAGCAGGAGATACTTGGGTAAAGCCCTTCTGGCTCATTAGCATCATTTTAAAAGTTGATTTTAGAAGGAAGGAAGCAATGGATAACAAATGAAGATGATTACCACAGTCAGTGATTTTGATGGTAGAATTCCTTTTAAAGAGGATAACTTTTTTATTTTATTTTTTTCTCCTGGACCTGGCATTTTAGCTCAGGAGTCTTGGGAGATCTGAATTTTTTTTTTTGCTGCAGAACTGATGTGGAAATGAATTGAGGTTATGTAATCCATAGTTGGACAGCGCCTGCTGGTGTGGTTTATAGAGCTGTTCTTAGGTTACCTCTGCTCTATATAGTATTAATACAATCTGTCTAGATGAAAGGACCACTTGAAGAGCATATAACTGCAGAACTTTAACTGGTTTTAGATTTAAATTCCAGGATTGTAGCTGAACTTGTTGCACCAGGGGGACTCTCCTCACATTGCTGTGAGACCACTTTGTTGTACTGCTTCATAGTGCTGTGCAATTCATGCAGGACTATTTGTCCAGGAATCTACCAAAGGCTTCACTCCAAGCAAATAGATTTTGTGGAGAAGGCTTAAAGGGGTTTTCCTATGAAAGAAAATTCGAAAATTTCAATCCCCTAGTGTTAACAAAATAAAGATCATTTTAACCACTTTCTTTACAATTTTGCTCAGTTTTGTAGCTGTTTTAGCTCCCATCACTCAGTGACGGTCAGTGTAAAATTCCAGATTGTGACACTTTATGATCCCTCTGTGCTAGGAGATGCTATGTGCTGACAATGTGCTTAGTTTATCAGAGTCCAGGTTTCTATACACTTTTATTTGGCTCGTAGAGTAAGTCTGTGCACACTGCTGCTTGCTGGCGTGAAGTGTCTGTGCGTGTGTGTGAGCTCGTCTTGGAATGCAGGGGGAGGGGCATGGAGAACAATGTGTCCTGCACGATCCTATACTTCTGATTTACAGTCGGATCCCGGGGCAACCAAAATTGTATACACCAGGACTGATAGAGACAGGATAGAATTATATCTGTGAAATGCTGTATCTTTTTGTTAACAGTGAATTACAGAATTTTATTTTGTTATCTTGCCTTCGCGGGAATACTCCATTAATGCTGAGAGCTAACCGCACAGTAGTGCCAGGACATGATCTGTATGCACCAAGTCTGGCTACAATCCTGGAATATAAATCCTCTATCTCCACAATTCTGATGCACATTTTGTGTGCCTGCACTTTCTTTTTTTTTTGGGATGTGTGCCTGCACTTTCAATTCACACTACCAGATCCTCTATTTTTATTGGAGCTGACCATATAGTATCATGGTAAATATGGTTATAAAAAGACACTAGTCCCACCTCTTTATTCTTCATGATCCAGAGGAAGGGGAAAGAACCCTGCAAGGCTGATGCTAATTTATACTCGGGCTAAGCTCGGATGATGGCAGTAGATGGCGACATGCATGATCACCTTGCTCTTAATTGCGTCTTCCCATTCAGCACACATCTGGACCTAGAGTGCATGTGTATGAGCTTGTCGGGAGGAATAGCTAACCACTATCTTACATGTATCTCCAGAGTCGTTGCCAGCGATCCATCAGGTGGGGCTCATAAATACTGCGCTCCGGTGAATAGTTTATTACAGTGGGAGAATTCTCCCGGATTATTCCTAACCAAAGTCCTTCAATTAATCATCACTCGCTCTGTATGGGAAGTGAAGGAAGTGCTGAGGAAAACTCTCCACTGCCAACAACAACACTACAGTTTACAGGCACTTTGACAGGGCCGTGTGTGGGAGAGACACTGCCTGCTAGGTTTGGCTGGAGACCAGAGATTCAGTTCAGCTGTCTCACAGCCAAAGTCTCCGACAAGTTCAAGTGCTTGTGTTCCAGGAGTGAGACATTGCTGCTGTGTGACCTGCCGAAAAAGTTCTCGCCTGTACGACTCCTAACGTGTCATTCGTTGCCAGGGCAGAAGCTTTGATGGAATCTGTAGTGCCCCCTATAGGAATAAACTAGTGGAAATTGACTGAATGGGGAGTGAGCTGTAGTTACCCAGCCTGGCCAGTAGTCTGAGAATGGAGCCGCGTCACTAGATCAGTTCTGTGTTGTGTCAGTGCTGGTCCGATATTCAGCTGACTAGTGCCAATATTGATTGTCGGACCAACAATTGGATATCAATTACCTATCCCATAGATAAATCATCATTCTGCATAACATAGAAAATTCCTTTGGGACTATTCAAGTGACCGACGATTAAATCACAACCCCCCCCCCCCCCCTCCCAACGCTCTAAATCGTACCATGAATGGCAGCGGAACGAGGGTCCCTTCCCATTAACTAAAGAAGCAGCAGGTCGGGCATGTGTCCTGCTGCTCCATTCAACACACTGGCTAAGGGTGTACTGGAGATACCCATGCATTGGGGCTGGCAATTTCCCACACCCGCTTTGTATTGATTTGAGCTGCAGGACACATGCTTGAACATTGACCTGCCCACCTACCGCCTCGTATGTGATGTACCAACTGGCTGGAAATCCATTTTACATATATTGGAAAGGGTGTGTGAGCAGCAGCAGGTAATTGTTGAATTCTAGCTCCAGAAAACCCAAGTGAGTCGAAGTAGTGACTAATAGCACATTACCGCCAACGACTGCCAATTTCATTAGTGAATGCGTGAGGGTCATCGGTGTGTGTGGCCGAGCAGTCAAAGCCCCCATATTTAGCTTATCCCCCATTCTGTGCCCAACAGTCAAACTTGGTACAACCTCCTTGTTACATTAAAGGGGTTTTCCCACAAACAAAAGTAAGGTCCTATCCTAGACCCTCACAGATCGCAAAAACGAGGGGTTTGTCGGCTGCGGTTGCGCATGACTGTTCTGCTCCATTAATCTCTGGAGTTGACGGAAATTTTGCGGCGGTCTGCTCCATTCATCATACGGAGCGACGAGGGGTCTGATGGAGACACGTGGGAACCCATCAGGCCCCTCGTTTTCAGGATCTGTGGGGCTCTCATCACTGAGACCCCCACTGATCAGCAAGTTAGGCCCTATCCGCGGGGACCTTTAAGGTATAGTTCGTATAGTTTGACTCTGTCCTCATTATGCAAAGTCTTCAGAAATATCTGATGGACCTTCATATTACTGTATATATATCTCCCAAACACCGTGAACTTGACAGTAATGGAGCTGAAGTCAGAATAATAGTTGATATATAACAATCGCACTGACAATAACTTGTGTACACCCATTCATTTTACATGACGCTATAAGAAAAGTTTCATTGCCCGTGCCACGGAGTGAAGGCGTCCTCTCCAACAACATTGCCTTATTTCACCTCAAATCAAAGCTTTGCTCTTCGCCGTGACAAACATATATACATTTACAGAGTTTCAAGGCTTTTTTCAGTTGGGTAATAATATATGCAGCGTACGGTACAGATAAGGAAGGTTACAGAGGATCGCGGCAAGTGTCATTCCTGCTTCAAGGTTTTATAGAAAACAAAGTGTAGTTTTACTATAGTCCTTAGAATTTCAGGCGCATGTGAGGCTTGTTAATAAAGTTTTTTTTTTTCCCCTCTCCATAAGTTGTATGACCTAGCGTAGTTTTATATTGGCGTTTTTTTCACATTGCTGATTTTTCTCTGAACCCATTTTGGCTTCTGGACACATCCAGATTGTTTTTCTCTTCCTGGCTTCAGTGATTTGTCACAGATGCCCTACAGACCCGTTCTTTTTGATGGGCATTTTCATACTTCAGTGTGTGTTTTTTTTTTTTTTTTTTTTGTTGCTTTCTATGGATCAGTGATCACTTTAGACCCTGTTCTTAATGTGTTCGCTGACAACATTGGATCATTGAAAAAAAAAAAACTAAGTGCGAAAACGTCCCTTGAAAAGAATGGGTCAGTGAGGCATTAGATGCCAGTGTGAAGACCCTAAAGTCCAGCTTCTATTTTAAATGGAGGCACGGAGTCCCAAATTATGGAGAGCGATTTAAAAGGAGTCCACAAGCAGTTTTGACCACACAAAGCTTTAGACCCCATTATGTATTTGCCCTGGAGTTCCTTTTGTATGTGGTGTTTGTAGAAGCAGGACTGTATAAAAAAAAACATTTCTGGATTGTAGCTGTACTTGAAGCACTCTGCTGCACTGGTATGTCACTAAATGTACTGCTGCACAGCTCCTCCCCTCCTGAGTAATCGCTTTAGCAGCGACTCAGAGCAGAGGCAATGGACGGTGTAGCAGAACAGTGAAGACAGGTCCAAAGAACTGTGGTGCACTGTTGTACTATCTGCAATCTTGGCGCATACTAAAACGGGCTTAAAGGTTTGGTTACACATGTCCCCAGGGCTGCTACCGACTACTGTCTACAGCTTTTTATAGGCCAGAACTATTGACAAATTACTTAATAAAACAGTGCATTTTTTCTCAGGAAGATGAATGAACAGTATGAGAGACCCCTGATTGCCCAGACAGCCGTAGTTGGAGGCAATGAGGATCAGACATGTTTGATATTAACATGGACAATCCTCTGTTGTGCTAAGAGATTGGTCATTGCAAGAGGTAATCGCTGTAAAATATAACTACAATATCAAGTTATATAGCAGTGTCTCAGTCCAGGTGAATTGCCAATTTTAGATCAGTAGTTGGACCGTTCTGGTTAAAGCCATAGGCGTCCGGCCTTCTCACACTCCTCGATGACATATTCTCTGTGAGAGTAATGAACCATCTCCATACACTTCTATTTGGAGATGGACTACTGTTAGAACAATTGGATTGGACATGTTAACTGCAGCATGCCCCATCCCTCTTTCCCTCTTCATCATCTTTCGAGGGAGAGTCTTGGCGCCTCTAGATGCTCGTCCATTCCTTCAGAGAAGTTTGGTGGATTCATCAGACCGTGGTCATGATTACATGGTATAAGGCGAGTCGCAGTCTATTTGCTACCTACCTACCTGGATTTGGTAGGACGTTCCGGGTGGACTAAGGTAAGGAAACGCTGTGACTGACAGGCACTTATTTGACTTGGAAACCCTCAAGAAAATTCCAAGTGATTTGCAAGTCAATAGAAAAGACTAAACATCTGCTATTAGCGGATCTGCCGGCTCGGGAGGCATTAGATGGTTTGCTTGTTATATTCTCTCTTTTACGGAGACGTGGGAGTGCGAGTAGATTAAATAGTTTTCCATTACAATACAGTTTTTAAGGCGCTAATATATAAGTGCAGCTTCAGGCGTGTATACAGCCAGATAATTCCATTTATTATACTGTCCTGTCATCACTTTTCATGTTGAAAAGCAGAGGACGCGGCTTGCAGGTCCCCAGTGAGTTGGAGCTCAGCACATACAAGTATTCGGAAAGGACTTGGGGGTCTTCCTGCTTTTCCTTGTCTTTAGAAGTGAGGGCCGGTAAAATTCGCTTTACTATGAGATCATCTACAACCAATACAGTCCATAAGTGTGTGCTGAGGCATTTAGCACACAGGTTTCTTTAGGCAATCCTATCTTACATGGGGTCTCCTGCAGTGACCAGCAAATGGGTACAGACCATTATTACACCACAAAATAAAGGAACGCCATTCACCCCTAATATAATCCCTTGTTCTTTTTATAATCTAAAAGTGGCGGAAAAAAAAAACCCGGCGCACAGGCGACAGCTGTTTTGCGTATTACACGCTTTCTCAAGGCTCCATCGTACGGTGGGCAGCAGCTGTTGGCTGTGTACTCTCATACATATACTTTTATACAGTGATTTTTTTAATCAAGGGATTATATTACAGATGAGTGCCGCTGCTTTCTTCTTGTAAATGTTGCTTTTAAAGGGTTCATGCCCCACTGATATCATGGTGTTGGTAACACCGTGAGCATCGCCTCCTCCTAGGAAATTTTATATAAGGCCATGTGCTCGGCTGGATTGGATCCTGGGCATAGCATTTGGCTGGATAGTGAAGGGAGGGGGGAGTGAGTGATCCTTATGCCACCCCTCTACATTGGAAGCTCAGCGGCAACACCATAAAAATACAGGACTAGGCCTATATCGAGCAGTGCTGACACCAGGCTACAGTAAGACCCCCTTTATGAAGGCTGAAATTCGGATGCAAAATGTGCAGCCTTGTGGCCTAAAGATGACTAAAAATATTTGTATAAACACTTTTTTTTTAAACCTTAAACTATGTGTATATATGTATATATATGTGTATGTGCTGGGGGCAGAATGAGGTAATTTACCAATATGCATCCATTAATAGTTCTGCTCCTCTTTCTGGATGTGTAAAGTGAAGCCTCCTGTCTTACCTCATCAGCCAGAGTTTCCTGACCATAAAATGGCTGCAGATGGAGGGTCATGTGATCTCTAACTGGCGATTGCTGATGGACAGAGAGAGATCACATGACTCTCCATCTGCGGCCATTTTATGGACAGGAATATCTGACTCATGAGGTAAGACAGGAGGCTTCACTTCACATATCAACAAAGAGGTGCAGAACTATTACTAGATGTATATTGGTAATTACCTAATATCCTCCCACACTTACACACACATTACAAAAACATGAGGTAAAGTGGCCAACCCCTTTAAAGAGCCAATACATTGGCAGATTTTAAAGCTTCTTGAAAAAATATGAACATTTTTTTGTGTTAGTAGTAGTTGATGATGTCTTCATAGTGTGATATGGATAGCACTGAACAGAACACATCATAAAACGGCTTGCGCTGTGAATGTATCGATTGTAATTCCCTTTATTTCAGTATCCCTCAAGTCACGATCAATAAATTAAATTCTATCTTTTTTTATAAGCAACTTTGAATTTATCAAACACGAGCGCACGGCTCATTTATATAGATTTCCTTTTACATGGCTGCATGGATATAGGCAACGGGTTGTGTCAATAATTTAGTTACATTTTTTTTCAATCCCACAAGAACGATGGGGCCAAAATCCAGCAATATTACTACAGCATGAGGGCTCCATTCTCAGGAGCCCCTCAGAGTCATTTGCATAATTTTTGATTTTTGTACCAAGGACATACGAAGCTAAAAGAACAGATTCTGCCAGGGGGGCTAAAACTAGCATTTAAGTGGGCTTGGTTTACAATCCTTGATCCCTGGTGGTAGATTTCCTTTAAGCGAGTCATGTGACCCCTGGACAGAGGGGCCAAAAACAAAGCCCCGAAATGTTTTTCTGAACTTGCAGAAAACCCCTTTAATTGAAAACGGCCTGAATAGTTTCCCACAAAATAGTATCATGGCTCTCCTCCTACTGCTCTATAACATGTTCCTGCCCGATGGGATTGCAGAAACTGTAATATTTAGTATTTCCATAGAAATGAATATTGGACCCTCAGCAGTCAGAGACCTACCTCTTCCTCATGCAGACGTACATATTCCAAAATCCGCTTTAGTCCTAAGGTTCCTGTTTTTGTAGTGTTTCATAGAGGAAAAACCTCA
The DNA here is from genome assembly GCF_040894005.1 of Engystomops pustulosus. Lineage (NCBI taxonomy): Eukaryota > Metazoa > Chordata > Amphibia > Anura > Leptodactylidae > Engystomops > Engystomops pustulosus. The sequence goes on along the minus strand of NC_092415.1, from coordinate 175,440,038 downwards.
CATGTGCTACTGCTACACGGGAAAGAAAAATAAATTACTCATTTGTTATACAATATTAACCAGTCGCCTGTTTTATGCAATGGGACAATTTTGGGTTGTTCCACAAAACCTAGGGCTTTGTTTTGTGTTTTTGAGAGCCTATGAGATTGTTAAAGTTTTACAAAAACTAGGAGACCGGAGAAAGGAGCATAGACTTTTGGTCGACGGCTTTCATCATAATAATAATCCCTTTATTTATATAGCGCACACAGATTACGCGGCGCTGCTCAGAGTTTGCCAAATCGGTCCCTGTCCCCAATGGGGCTCACAATCTAATCGCCTACCAGTATGGTTTGGAGTGTGGGAGGGAACTGGAGGACCTGGAGGAAACCCACGCAAACACAGAGAGAACATACAAACTCTTTGCAGATTGCATCAAAACTGTTACACCGGACCGAATTTTCTCTTGTCTGCGTTGACACCTCTCCATGTAAACTGCGGATAAACACATTTCCGTTCTCTGGGATAGAGGCATTTGTCCACTTCTCATCCATTTGCCTTTTCAATTACAAGTTCCCACCATGATGCCATATGCCGAATGCAATCTCTGAATTACAGGGCATGAAAGGTGCGGCATTATGATGGTATGACAATAAAACAAACGAGCTCTTCAATGGGAAGTTAATTGTCTTTTAATTATCCAATTTCTCAAAGCCAACTATAAAGATGGGACTAGCTAGAAGAGGTCACTTGCTCTTCCAGTAGAGCAGACGTTAATCTGATAGACCCACCTTTCATTTCTCTCCAAGGTTCCCAATGCTTTACTTCAGCACTTGATGAAGCCATTAGATTATTTCATTAAAATATGCAAATGTCATGAAGCTCTCTAGGTTGGTTCGAAGCCTAAAACTCCTATGTGCTTATACATACACTCAGAATATAATGCCGCAGGCCTCGCATTTGAGGGAAATTACCTGTGGTTGTCATCCTGCTTGATAGAACCATAGTCATCTAAATAAGTTGAATGGTTTTCCCAGGAAACGGCTGCTCCATTCACCAATCTCTGCAAGCTCCATAGAGATGAGCGGAGCAGAATGGACATGTGTGGCTGCCTATGGATAGGGCCTAACTTGTTTCCTGTGAGGTACCTCGGATCCCCTATACCCTGATCTGCGGGGGTTTCATCACTTAGATCCCCACCAATAAGAAAGTTAGTCCCTATCCCTAACTTGTTTCCTGGGAAAACCTCTTTAATGACTAGTCATGTTGGACGAGCTATTCTTTAGGACAGATACAAGTTCAGATTCGCTAATTAGCATTTTTAATTTACTTAATTTTAATGCCTCCCACCCCTTAAATTGATGCCCGTAACGCCTGCTGTATGTCGCCTTTCAGCAACTGGATGTCCCATTTTGCATTTTTTTCTTCAATTTGACAACCCGTCTTTATCTTTTGTTTTTCCCCTTTCCCCTCCCTCCATGTAACATCTAGAATAAGCGGGGTCTCTCTCCCAGGACCTCTTCTGTTATATAAAGCTGTGAGCCTTGTCATGCTGCAATTCACATTTCAGAGGTCTCCATCTGTTGAGTCCTCTTCAGAAGTGAATAGAAGAGCGCTATATGGGGGGACAGGTCATAAAATGAAGCGCTCTGCAGTTTTACTACCACTTTGTGATATACGATGATTGTTCTGAAGTATATCCAAGTTAATTTATTGGAAAAGTTTCTCTCCAAGTTATTTCTACTGCTTTCCCCACTACTTTGCAGATAGTTGGTAGAGAAACACAATTGTAAAATGAAGTCTTAAAGTTGTGGGACCAAAAGGCGTTATTCCTTCTGAAAGACAAAACGATATATATTTGCATCGGTTTCCATGTCTTCCCAAGGGATTACGAGCCCCTTCTACAGCTCCGGTGGTGGAGATTCTTCTGCCATGAAGACATTTAATTGAGTATGGAAATAAAATGGCTGGAGTCTGTGGGTTTAAGGGGATCTCTATCTGATGATAAAGTGATTTTAATCATAGAATGCAGGAACAAAGCCCAAAGGAACGTGAGGAAGATGTGGTGGAGGAAGAGGCCACAATCCAGGTGAAGTCCGTTTATATAATCGGGGCAAAAATTAAAAGAATAAATCATGTGGGTGTTCTCTCTGTGAAATGGGTATAACTCCAGCTAGAACATCTCCACCGGGACCATAGTGGAGGGAAAATGAGCTGCAGGCTGTTCTGTCCGACCTCAAGAACCCGTAGAATCTGTAGTTATAACCGTCCTTTTAGTTATTCCGTAGCTTTTCCGGTGAAGATATGGAATAGGATACTGTATTGTTGGAATATATTTTATTTGAAGAAACAATTTACACATTTTTGATCCAGAGATATCTACACACGGACCTAAAACTCGTCTTGCTCTCAAAAAAATATGACCAATTAATGTCATCTATCCACATTCTTACATTGGAGGATCTGAGCAGCAGGTTTTTGCTTTTGATGTTGAGTTATAGGATAATTTTTCCAGGTACGTGATGAAGCCAAGAACAACAATTATGATGATCTGGTAGTCCAATGCTTGTCTGGCCAATGGCTGTTGCTTATTACTTCCTGCGGGGTTGGAGGCCTCTGTTAGATGCCTCTGATCGGGGAATATCTTCCATGAGAATAATGGATCCACAGTTGAGTCCCAAATGTTCCTATACGCAAAAGATAATTGGCTAGCCTCAATGTTGGCCAGTTGAATGCGCCTTTACATTAAGCTATAGATTTATTGCTTTATTCCTCCATTTTGTTGTATACAGGCAGTCCCCTACTTAAGAACACTCGACTTACATACGACCCCTAGTTACAAACGGACCTCTGGATGTTGGTAATTTATTGTACTTTAGTCCTAGGCTACATTGATCAGCTATAACAGTTATCAGAGTTGTCTGTAATGAAGATTTATTGTTAATATTGATTCTTATGACAACCCAACATTTTTAAAATCCAATTATCGCAGAGACCAAAAAAGTTCTGTCTGGGATTACAATGATAAAATATACAGTTCCGACTTGCATACAAATTCAACAAACCTACAGACCCTATCTTGTATGTAACCCGGGGACTGCCTGTACAGTATATATGCGTGTATGTGTATAAATATCTTTCTCTCCTTACGCTGTATGGTATGTATTCTAGATGAAGGCTCCACAGCATTATTCCTTGTGTCCCATCCAGTCTGCTCATCGTTGCTTGGCTCTGATCCTGCCGTGACATAATAGAAGAGAATCTTCCTTTAGTCATGCCTAAAGACCCCTTTATGTTTATCATCTCAACAAGAAAACCTCCCGCTGCTTTGGAACTTTTTTGTGTAAATCGCTGGTTTCTGTTGCAAAGAATTGATGCCTTTAGTTTTGAAAGACAGGGTAGTATTCCTTTGAGCGCAGATTCCTGGCTCTTCAGGCCGTCCCGATTTGGTATTGTGTAGGATATACGCAACAGATAACAGGAGCAGATGTCCGGCCTCGTCTCCTCAGCTACTTTTATATATATTTACGGGTTTTATTATATTGATTTCCTACATATTTACATGTTTGTCCTTGTTTTACCTTTTTGTTTTTTATATGGGCATTTTTCCTGACAAGCTTTTCTAGTCTTGCTTTAGCGATTTTCTCTCTTGCGCTGATGGTTCTGTACAGTAGCGGCGGTTTATGAGAAACAGGTGCACTTAACGATGCCATCAATTGCTCCCGCTTACTTCATGACTGCTAATTATTACTTTATTATAACAAATAAACAGATGGCGGAGCGTTTACCAAGATGTTTGCGAGATCTGTTTTACTGACTATCCAAATCAATGTTCTCCTGACATCCAAAGATTTTTTTTGAAGTCTTGGTTTGAGGTTTGGCAATATTTAGTAACTTGGCGGCAATTTTTTTTCTTCGACTGTTAAACTTTTGTAAACTACTATGAAACGTTCTGGGGTGAATGTCTTAAAATATTTTTTTTTTTTGATATTTTCATAAGATAGCCTGTACAAAAAAAAATTATTTTCACAGGCCCACAGAAAAATGAAAGTTAAATATTACATTTTATTTTTTTTTACCTTGGCATTCCAGAACCTTTATTTCCTCATTTTTTTTAGTTTTTTTATGTAAAGTTGTGATGGTTTTGAGTATATTATTATGTCTAATTATGTTTTAATTCAAAACCTCATCAATTTTTTTTCCCCCTCAATGTCCATATACTTGTAATTTATTCTAATATTCTTTAATGGCACATTCCTAGCACAAGCTCTGTCTTAGGACGATTTTTGGACCAAGGATGTCTCCAGAGTGAAACCAGCCATGACAATGCTGCTATTGGGACTAATGGCATTGTCTACAAGCTTATCAAAGTTAGACTGTTTACTGATAGGACCAGAATTTTCGCCTTTTTTGCCAGTTGCTATGAGTCTTCCCCTCTGTTTGCTACTAGTACAAAGAATGGTAGCTACCTGGGACCAGTGATGGTACACAAAGGAGTTGTGGTATAGTACGTTGTGCATTAACATTCTAAAAGTACTTTTGATGTATTGTGTAAAGTGATACTTTGCCTAGATATCCCAAAAAGCAGCGCCTTAGTTAATCCAATAGTGTGTGGTCTTAGGTTTGCAAAAATGAGAGCATGGGAACAAATATAAGGTTTTCAGATTATACATTTGGCAAGGTGCATCCTTCTGACAATGTCACCTAAACTTGTGCCTGAATATTAACACTTTAAATTTTTAGTCGAAAGCAGAAAAGATGATCGTCTGAACAAAGGTGGAACATGTCGAAGGGCATTGGTTACATCTTCAAATATACTCACAAGAAGACGCCTATAACTTGTTAACCTAACCCTAACGTTGGGATCTGACAGACTACCTGTGCATTGTTGCCAGGACAAAAAATATTGTCAACATTTTGCTCCTCGTGTATCCTATGCTCAAGTTCTTGAATATCCAAAAGGAAAAAGTTTAGGCAACTTAGACAGTGATACTCCTATTTTGGTGACACCGTGTTATCTCCGTAGAGGCCTCGAATGCTTGGCTCAGATTTGGGTATATTCAAGATGTATGACTTGATTATCTATAGAAGAACCGGTTTTCTGATGGTCTCCGTAAATTTGTCAAAGCCAAAAAGTGCCTTCCTTGCCCCATATTCCTCCGCAGACATTACTGCTCCCAAACTCTGTACGAGCTATATAGAATTTCAGTCTCTGAAGACTATGAAGAATAATCGTGCCCTCCGTTCCCTTCGTTCTCACAGACTTCTGCTGTCTTTTATTTCTTTTATAAAATAACCCAATTTCGACCATGAACATACTTTGGTGTTGGGTTCGCCTCCAGTATAAATGATACGAGGCGACTTAACATCTGCTTGGATATCCATCATATCAATGTTTATGAAGTGTGGAGCAGAAATTATTTGCGATTCCTCTTTCATGATCCGATTTTGTACAGTTCTTGATGACTATATACTTTGACATGCCCCAGCCAGTGTTCTGAATTGATCCCCGGGAACATCTGTTGTTGCTCTTGCTAGATGTTAGTTATGCAATATGTTTGGCCAGCTGGAAAAAGGAAATTTTTTGTATCTAAAGAGTAGAAACCTTTTGTTCAACTTATAACTAAAGTAGAATTTAACAATTTTGTCCGTTTCACCTTATATTAAGCAATAGTTTTTTAATATCTACTGTACTGAAGAATGAGGTGGAATTCCGATTTTAGGGGGAAAAAATTCAACAAATACAAGTAAAAAATGACCCTACCACACTTCTTCTGTCCCTCCCAGATCTTTTGTAATCCTTCTTGATCATGGTGAGCAGCTACAACACCCATATGTTTACATAATGTCATGCATCCTTGAAAACAAAAACCTTGACGTCCCAATGTATTAGTACAGGATCAATGGATCAAATCTACTATTTTAAGGATCTGTTTAGGATTCTTTTGAGAAGCCTGTAATATGTCCAGAAGACGACCTCCACCACCCACAGAGCTGAAAACCCTAGGTATATGTGAAAATGATGTGTGTATTGACTTGGGCTTGTGGTGATATACAGCACCCAGTCTAATGTACAGATGTGGGTAAAACCTGAACTGGTGCAGGCAATATATCTCTCACTACTTCAGACTCCCCGTAGACACTGTAGTCATATTATGGTCTTGGATCACAACCGTGTACCAATAGAGCGAAATGAAAGCACCGTCTAAATACCCAACAATGTTCTGGGTTATAGATAAGGGTCCTATGCAGATGACCTACCTCTGTTACTTCTATTTTGCTTTACAGAACGTAGGTGCCCCTTTAATATGATGATACGTGAGCTTTCTACAAAAATTGCTGTTAGCTGGCTCAGTTTTTCTAGTTGACATCATTAAGCAAAATGAAGCGTTCAGGCCCTTTCTGTAGGAGTCGCTTCCTAGAAACGTTATTCAGCATGATTCCAGTGCAAAGTACATATTTAAGGTTCATCGGTTTTAATAAATAATTGGAAACTTAGGTTTTCTTGTAGAGAGGGTGTTCACACAGATCGCCTTAGCTATTCTTTTCCAATCTCTGGTATCTGGATGCCCTATAGTTGTAGACATTGCTTGGGGTATATCTCTGTGGCCAATGCAGTTTTACACCTTGTGATGTCATTGATGGTTGCAGTAAATAATGTGGGTGCTTGCTGTTTGTACCTGCAACTTGGATTGACATTTTTAGGAAGCCATTTTCACTGATGTCCTGGAATTGTATGACTAAAGGCAAATCATGGGCTAAGGTTAGGATATTGCAGGTCAAATGTTGCGGTTAGCAAAATGTGCTGTGCTGCTACCTGCTTCAGTTTTGAAGGCCTATTTTGCCTTCCCGTTTCGTTTTAACTACTTGTGTTTTCCATCTCGTGTCCTGCTGCTTTCCTCAATCTTCAGCACCTGCTGTTCTCATACATCTCCACCAGCTGCCTCCGCTACACACCTGCTTCCAGCTAAGCACCTGTGTGCACATCTTGCTCCCATGTTCTTCCAAATTGCACTTCCAGCCTCTAATAAACTGTCCTTGATCATTGTGTAGACCAGAGCAACTTTTTCAACAAACGCCAAAAGAGTAGCAAAGACCATTGTCGAAGATTGGGTGTCTAACCAAAATTATGTTGTTTACTAAAAGTTAATACTTCCCTTCTTTCGACTTATCAAGACTTGGGCTGAGTTCACATTTTTGCTGGAGGCTACAACTCCCGATTTCTATTGAAGGAGGTCTACCTATTGTTCTGTATATATTGAGACCCCTTTCACATGAACTTATTAAAACGGCTGTGAGCTACTTCTACTATACGCCCAATAGAACTGTATAGGAACCTTTACAATAAGCGTTGCATACAATTGTGCACCATATGCTGCTGTATTTTTATGTAGTATCAAGGGGTTGAGCAAGCTAGTAAACTCATTTGCCAACTCACCGTATTTTATACGGATTCTGAATGGATATGGTGACACAGGTATGGTTACAGAGATCTCCAGGGCCGATACGTAACACTGTCTGTATCTTTATATGGTCAAAATTGCTGTTAGACTACCTTGAACGTCACGAGTTGGACCATTTTGCTCCAGGAATATAGACCACACGATAAAAGCTCATCACGCCCCATTACGGTTAGTCCATCCATTTTCTAATTTGTTACTTCCCTTATCTTGACAGCTCTGCTACTAAATTTGTGTCACCTACATGTGAAAACACCACCTTATTCGTCATAATGTGCTTACCTCCGTGCATGCCGGATCAGACACTAGTTTATTGTACCGTTTTAGATGGATTTTATGGGGTTTCTATTTGGCTTTCAGTTGGAGGTTGTTAATCTTCATGTTGAGGTCCCCAGCGTAGAGTTACACAAACTGAGTCCTGTGAGGCACAATGTCCCTCGCAAAGGGTGAAAATCTATGAAAAGAATGACTTTTTGAATTTGTTTTTGACCAGTTTTGGTCTTGTGTGATCCTATTAAACTCGGAGCCTCGTAGTGCACGTTTAATCCTGAGAGAGGCCTAATAAAATGTCTGGTCCCAGGGTGGGATGCTTTTTATCTGAATAAATGTTTCACATTCGCCAGTTGTTCGCTGAGGACTCTCAGATACATAGCTGGCATTGTGCTAGCGGACAATACTGGTTGGATGGCTTTGAATCCTCGGGGGGTGCTGAATACGAGTGTTGCTAGGCAGGATGGAGAGATTACATTAGCAGGACAGGCACTCTCAGTAGGAGAGAAAGTGGTGGAGAAACAAAAAAGCCATTGCTCTCTTTACAGTTGGAGCTCGGAATAAGTGGAACTTCCTGTAGAAACTACTGATAAAACTCCACACCTCCTGTACACTTCTTATAAGGCTTTGTAATATAAGAGAGCTGGTACCCCGCGCTTTAGACTTCTCGTATTTCTTAGAGGAATACTGCGGAGAGACGTATAATAGGATTTGTGCACATCTAGCTGTTGTGTGGGCAATAGGGGCTTGTTTTTTTTCTAAACTACTACTTCTGTATTTGGAAAAAGAGATTTTTTTTTTCTCCTTTTATATTGTAGCTTTTAAATTGCTTATGAAGGTGATAAGATAACCTCCAGACCACCATACACCCTCTCTTTATGTAAACCTCCATAAGCAGACATCAAGCGAGTGATGTAAGCCTGTCCAACAAAAATATGTTCTACAGCAGAACAATGGAATTAAAAATAAATAAGAATTTCGGTAATTTATATAAAATGTAGCCACAAGTAAGTAATGTGGAAGAGGAACATTTGGGATGTATGCAAATACGTTTTCCAGGATGCCTATTTTTGCTACCTTGTAAGACATCAAGCATGACTTTCAAGAAGCCTAATGACCTGATGTGGCATTTCACATAAACCAGTACAGGCGGTCCCCTACTTAAGGACACCCGACTTACAGACAACCCATAGTTACAGACGGACCCCTCTGCCCACTGTGACCTCTGGTGAAGCTCTCTGGATGCTTTACTATAGTCCCAGACTGCAATGATCAGCTGTAAGGTGTCTGTAATGAAGCTTTATTGATAATTCTTGGTCCAATTACACCAAAAATTTTGAAACTCCAATTGTCACTGGGGCAAAAGAAAAAAAATTGTCTAGAACTTCCGTTATAAAATATACAGTTTCGACTTACATACAAATTCAACTTAAGAACAAACCTCCAGACCCTATCTTGTATGTAACCCGGGGACTGCCTGTATATCTATTCCAGAAGGAACATATTCCTAACTGTAGACAGCAGTGTTTTTCGATGTGGTTGCGTCTATATATCACAGCATAGTGAGTGAGAGGCTGTTGCTTTAGGGTCACAAAGAAGAGTTTACCATATGGAGAGTTTGCCAACTAAGGCCGCATTGTAGGAGAGGACCTTTCATTTCTCCACCTACCTCCTGGATTACCAACTTGACCGTAAAGAGTCTAATCATTATATTAAATGAGAAATCCCTAGCTTTCTGGAATGAAGGGTAGAACGGATGCACCAGAATTAGAAGAGTGATTTCTTTTAAAGATTGCGGAGTTGTATCAAGGAAAAACTTTACCTAAAGTGGTCTGATGGCAGGTTACACGGGTGACCCGATGGCAGGTATGACCCACAAAACACGAGTGAGAAGTCACATGGGGAAGCTCAAGCTAGACGCAGGTGTCAAAGACATTTTTCCACAACCTTTTAAAACATTGAAGGACTGCTGAAAGGGGGGGGGGGGGAATAAAATAAAAACCTGAGAACCTGCCGCTGGTTTTTTTAACCCAGAATACATTACTCAGCCGTTTATTCCACTTCCCTTCCTTCAATCTCCTTGTTCTGACCCAATCTCCTAGAGACTCCCGTATTATTCAGCGCATAATGAGGTGAAATCTTTAGGAATAAATCACAAAGCCGTATCAGCCATTTGCAATCAATCAAGTGATTGGCTGCCTCCGCTTCTCATTGGTTGGCTCCCATCGCCGGCACTTTGCATTATATAGAGCAGTAAATAACCCATGTTAATGGAGCAGAAACAAGTTGATTTATTTGTTAAAAAAAAAAGTGCTTCTCCGAGTGCCATCTCTGTGCCATGTATACCGTGCCCTTAATTGGGCTGGTGTAGCAATTTACAGGCACAAAAGTTGTATTAAAAACATCTGCGCTCGCGAGGCATGAAGCCATCACGTCAAACTATTAATTGGGAAAATCGTTTGCAGATAAAGGCTTAAGAAATCCGAAAAGCCCTGAGCACGCTGCACTCTCATGAAGCAGGGGAAGGATGCCAGTCCTACATCTGAGGCTAGGCTCACATTTGTTTGTTTTCCATACTGCTCTTTTTGCCGTTCCTGTTTACTGTAAATGAATAACCGGTGGCGGCGTTGGGTGACTAATTCCTCTGCCGCGACTAGTCCACACACAAATGACTTCTACCATCATTCCAAACTTAGAGGTTGATGGTATTTTAGGATTTTGGAGCAATTAACTTGAAAGTAGGAAAACTTCTATGCCGAGAGAGCGCAGATCTACCACTTGCCAAAAAGAAGATCTTAAAGGTTGCATACATAACCGACAAGGGACAAAATTCATATGTTTGTTTTGATGGCGTTAAATATCTGCATTGGGTTTCTGGCTACAATCTGTATTCCTTCATTAAGGAGCTATGGAGCTGGGTGGGAAAATAAGAGAATATACGCCCTTCTCCAGGTCCTAGTTTCCACAACACTATGGTACTTCCTGTGTCATGGGACCCACACCAGCCAATGAGAGACGTCCCCGGACCAGAAAATGGAAATGACGCCCTACGGTCTGATAAATCCATAGGTCATGTGACCGCCTAGTACTTCTGCCGGGTGCAGCCCTAAAGACTGGAAGAGCTGGAGTGGGGTACTTGTTCTTTACATTTTTTTTTTTTTTTTTTCCACCCTGGACCTCTTTGGATTTTTAAGATACCTGGAAAAAAACGCTTTAATTTTCAGACACCCTGAGTCTTTTCAATGAAACATGTCCCACTCACTGTTTAATGGTGCTCGAGTATGCAGTATACAGTATGCAGCTGATTTTACTAGTTCTTGTGTACTGGCATATCTTCATCCCTGGATCAGCCCTTAGTCCACTCTCTGAACACTGATACAGAACCTGTATGATCTGTCCATCCAGCCGACTGCTAGCAATGCAGTTCTTCCCTGTGTGTTTGGCCATCACCAAACTTACCAAGTAGAGAAACCCCACCTGTAAACAATATTATGGAACGAGAAAGCCCTTACAACTAGGAGCAGTATGGTACATTGCTATTTTTCCAAATCCTCAGACTAGCCGGCCATGTGAATGAGTTGCACGTTCTACAAAGTCTGCATTAAAAAGTTTACTTGCATTTCAAAAGTCACGATAATTTTTTTTTAATCCCTTTAAAGGAAATTTACCACCAGGATCATAAACCAAGACCACCTACACGCTGGTGTGCGCCCCCTCTGGCAGTAGCCACTCCTCTTTTAGCTTCTTATGCTCATGTTTTTACAAAAAAAAGCTTTAATAATTATGCAAAAGAGTCTGAGGGGCTCCTAGCTCAATTAACAGTTATAGAATCCAGAGCCCCTCAGGCTCATTTGCATCATTTTAAAAGGTGTGTTTTTTTTGTGAAAACCAGGGCATAAGCAGCTAAAAGAAGAGCATATCCTCCCAGAGGGGCACACACCAGTATATCAGTGTGCTTGGTTTACAATCCTGATCCTTCTGGTAGGTTTTCTTTTAAACATCAATATCTATTGGTAAGCGAGACAAAATTTTGGCTACTTTTTTTTCTTTGATTGATTAAATTCCAGGTCATTTATTCGGCCATTAATTTTCCATATTTTGATATTAATGCAGTAAAGTGTCTTTGGTGTTGGATTTTATGGTGCTTGTGGGTGTAAAGTAAGTGTAGGGTGCACGGTCATGGTCATCCCATAATCTCTTGGTTGGTTACTTTTGCATTCTGCTGCATTTTATGTCCTTGTTTTGTATTTTGCTGTATAGAGAATTACAGAAACTGCTTGCCATCATCCATTACTATTGACATGTACAGAGAAATAAAAGTAGTCATTATTGCTTAGAGGCTACATAGGTGCTGAATTGCAAGCAGCAGAACCGCTGATGAATTGATGAAGACTTTCAATGTAGGGACAAGGTCAGGACTGCTTGTCATTATGCAAATCTATCAGTCGCCGAAGTTTGGTTTTCTAGGATGCTCAGAAAATGCACTCACTTTTTGTAACTGTTAGAGACGTGTTTGTTTGTGAGGATGTTGGGGGATGTTTAGGAAATTTTTTTTTTTTAAATCTTTATTAAAACCCGGTGCTGTAATTGGGCTTCTAAAATGTATTGAGTTAAAATGTTATTTTAAGAGTCTGGTTTCATGGGAAAATGTGTTATAAAACTGACTGTGATCTTAAAGATAACCTGGACCCCCTCCTCAACACACACACACAAACTACACGCACCACACATACCTTTTGAGATGTCTTTTTACATGTTCCACAGCTGCCTCTATCCAAGCGATTAGAGCCACCATACTTCTAAAGAAGACTTATTGATGTTCTCTGTTCTCAGTCATGGAGGTGGAGAGCTGCAGTACACAGTCTGTATACCCCTCCCCTCATTGATGCTGACACTTCTTTACCAGCCTCCCCCCAATGAATGAGAGACACATGTGACTCTCTGAAGACAACTCCTGAGGACAGCTTGAGGCTTTCTCATCATACTGTTAGGTCTCGCTCAGCCCCCACCTTTGTGAGGGAGCGGTTAATGATGTAGCAATGCTGAGTCACACAAGCACAGTGTGTGTCTCTTTCTCGCAACATTCCAACAAGGGATTGTGTACAAATTCTTAATGCCCCTGAAGGTGAAAGTAAAGGGAGCTGTAGATGTCTATAGTATAGAACAGTGATGGCAAACCTTTTGGAGATAGAGTGCCCAAGCTGCAACCAAAACCTATTTATATTCTTGCTGTATCACAGCTTTTAATCGTATTGGGTCCTGAGTTCACCAATACAATAGAAAGATGATGGGGAAAATTGGATTGTAGCTTCCCCCCAGGGTCCCCTGGAGTGGAAGAATCATGGGACCTAGAGCAGGAGCTCAAATGACAATCCATCTCTATTCACACCTTCTCGCTCCTCCTGTAGTCCTGGCAGTCAAGGATGTCGCTTTAAAATGGCACTGAGCATGGTGCATCCTGGGCTCTATTGGACCACAGGAGAAAGCCTTGAGTCCTGTCTGCCAAACTCTGTGATGGGCTGAAGGCCTGAGTGCCCACAGAAAGGGCTCCGAGTGCCACCTCTGGCACCCGTGCCATAGGTTCGCCACCACTGGTATAGAATATTGGCAGATGGTCTTGAAGTACTAGTTCTATTCTGTAGCAGTGAGACCTGTCAATCTGGACAAGGGATGCAGGGCAGCACAGTGATAAGTGTGTATGCAGGACCTCATTACTATCATTGGACTCGCATCAGGTGAGTTACTTATAAGTTTACAAACTGAATTTTTAACATTACAACAATGGAAAGGAACCATTTAGGGATCAGGGAAATGTTTCTAATCATAGTTTTTAATAAAGTATTTATTTTGGGGGGGTTAATTTGCAAGGCAAGTTCTCTCTCTAACCATGCTAGAAAAAAGGTCAATTAAAAAAAGCAACTCGGCACTCAGATTGTAAAACATACCTTGTGGCCTCTGTTCTTCAGGTGCCTCTGTTGCTTTATTCGGATGCCCTCAGCCATCTTTAATAAGGGAATATGTGATTATGTTTGGGCTCCTTAAACTACCAACATGCCTTCAGCTGGGGTTTATGGTCACAAAACATTTTACCTTAGCTGTGTCAAGGGCTGGATTTTTGAGATTGCAGGTGGTGGGGTACCCAGTTAATGAAGTCTGTTTTGGACCCCCACATAGCCAACAGAAGATCAGTTTATATTCTTTTCAGTGAAGTGAAGAGTACTGGACTTTACTATGCAAAATGTGGGGCTCCAGTGGACTCGAGCTGCTATACACCCCCGCCTCCTTGATTAACCAGAATTTCGGGAACATAGCCACTAACAAAGTTATGGAGAAAAGCTGAATGCTGGCGTTTTGAGTCCCCCAAACTTACTGACTGGGTTCCCTTTAAATGGCAACATATTTCAGACAAGCTGTCTCCGTCATCGTTGTTCAAGATGGTGTGACCCAAGGCAACTTCTCAACCACTATAGAAGAGCCCCAACATAGGAATACAGAAATGGAGGCACCAGAAGCATTACTGAGGCTTTGGCTTTATTAGCCATGTACCACTCACATACTGACTGCATTTTTCATCTTTCCGATTCCATAATCTTCCGATCAGTTACGTCTAAGAGAATCGGGCAGATTGATGTTGATGGGTCAATGCCCGCTCCGCTGAGGATGCTGGGTAAGGAATATGTAAATGATCACATGTAGAGTTGTAATATCCTCCGATGCCTCCCGCTGCTATGTAGATGGTTATGTTCCACAATTATCACATTATAACTTCTCTGCTTACAATGTTTGGGCTTTTTCTGTTTGTTTAAAATCCTTTTTATTGAATTCCTTTTGGATTTCTCTTCGAGTCAGTAGTTACACGTTGTTTTTATTTTGCTCCTGTTCTTCGTGGACTGTGATTTGTGCCAGAAAATCTGTAAAAATTGGATTTATATTTAGCGATGTTCTATAAAACAATTTGATTCAGGGCTAGACAATAGCGGTTCTCCGGAGGAGAGATTCTGACAGCTGGGAACCATATAAGATTAAATGTCTGCGTGACTGCTGAGCATTAAAGTGGAACTGTCTCCCACTCCCAGTTCAGCTTCGTAGTTTGTAGGCTAAACCAGCATTTAACTAACTGGGTGGTTTTTGGGAATACCAGGTATGACACACAGGTCCCCATTTAGTAGGTTGTGAAAATTGGCTTAAGTCTTTGTGGAAATGTCATTGATTTTATGTACAAGATTAGAACCCTCAGCTCGATTGTCCCCATGACAACCCTTTATTATATCACAAGTTCTTACATATACAGTCACGTGTGACTCCGCATCTCCATACATTTCAGTATCTACATCTAGCACGGCTATGGTTACTTTCTATTTGATCTGTAAAACTAAAACCGCTGCCAAAAACTTCAGAAATTAGCAAAAACTAGAAAGTGGTATTAAAAAAAATCAGTATTGCCTATGAAGCCCCCTACTACTCCATCAGACCACTGCAGTTGACTTGGGGAGGGGGGGGGCTATCGTAGTATACTAATGCATTGGGGGATTCTTATTTTTTTGTACTGTATCCTTACCTGCCCTCTTGGAGTGTATTCACACGTGTTGTTCAGCGCATACATTTCAAAGCGCAATGGATCAGTTGAAGAGAGATTTGCCTTATTAACGCATGGGTTAATGCTTGCCTTAATGTAATGTTAGTCTATACAGGCGGTCCCCTACTTAAGAACACTCGACTTACATACGACCCCTAGTTACAAACGGACCTCTGGATATTGGTAATTTATTGTATTTAGTCCTAGGCTACAATAATCAGCTATAACAGGTATCACAGGTGTCTGTAATGAAGCTTTATTATTAATCCTGGTTCTTATGACAATCCAACATTTTTAAAATCCAATTGTCACAGACAACAAAAAAGTTCTGGCTGGTTTTACAATGATAAAATATACAGTTCTGACTTGCATACAAATTCAACTTAAGAACAAACCTACAGACCCTATCTTGTATGTAACCCGGGGACTGCCTGTACGTTGCATTAACGGTTGCATTTTGTAAATTAACAGCCATTTAATCAAATGACAAATCTCTCTCCAGCTAATCCATTGTGCTTTGAAACGCATGTGTTCAATGCCACGTGTGAATGCACCCTTAGTCAAACTTTATAAAAACTTTTACGGTTTATAACACATAAATAAAAAGCATTGGCCACCATGTGTTTTGACCCTCTTTTGCGTAGGTTTTTAATGCGCATGAAGCTTAAAGCATTCTCTGCCATATCCAATTCAAGTCTACAGGGACGCCACATCACATGGATAAGTGCAGTGAGTTTTTATTTGCCCGGTGCCATAAAAAAAAAATAATATATAGCCACTCAACAGTTTATTTTGACACACTTGTCAAAACCATCAATAGCTGATCAAAATCATGTGTAAAAAACTGATGCACTAAGGCAGTGTTCACATGTTACTCATGAACTGCGTTATGTACTTGGTTCATTAACAATACAATACATGCTTTTTGTTAACTCAAAAAATGCATACTTATAAATCCCAAACGCATGCATATAGTCCCCCTTCACCAGCGTGCCGCACATCAGATCTACTAGGAGGCTCCGGACTCTTGGTAAATGTGACATGGCGATACGCCATGCTCTCCTGCTTTTTACCAGGTTTCTCTTGTTTAGACTAATTGGTGCGATCTTGGTTTGTTCTTGGTGCTTTTTAAAGTACTGAAAGTGAATGCATTTTTTTTGCATGTTTACCATTTTTCTTCATTTGTGCAAGTGTAAGCATCTGTGAAAAATGTTAATACAGCTGCTTACACTTCCAGCAATGAAGAAAAAACGATTCAAAGCAGAAAAACGCATGTGTTTTCGGCGCGTTTAAAAATGCGCCAGGAATGGGCTAATTGCACTCCGTGGGAGCACAACCGGAGTCAAACCTGGACTAGAAAGCAGGCGGTTTCAGGCTGAGACTATAGTAACTTAGACTGGCCTGGGCCGGTAAAGCCCTCTGCATGTGTATAATGTCGGTCAGGTTCTCCTCCCAGGTGCTCATCAATAAGCCTCTCTTCTACATGCCATAAAGCACAACCATTCTGCTGCAAACACACACATCCAAAATGGGAAGCTTTTAATAATAAATATTAAAAAGCTACGACATTTTAAAATCAACACATCCTTCCTCTATTAGACTTGCATTTAATTGATACTAAAATAAAATGCATCCCCTTTAATATGTCGTGTCGCTTATTTTACGAGGCCCATTTTTACATAAAGACTGCTGCCGCTGCAATATATACACGACTGCTCCTATTGGCTCCCTCTATTCCTTGGCACATACTATTAGTTTTAATATTGATTTCTTTGTGAGATTCTTGGCAAAGCGAAACCCAAGTAGGAAGGACAGCAGTTTAATTAATAAGTGTTTTCGAGGGATAAGGCAAATGGGATATGGTTTTATGAGCGATTGCCAGGTTATGTAATAATGTATCTGCTTGTGGTTTATGGAAGAGACTTGACAGTCATATAAAATTATCGAAAGGCATTTATGCTGCATTTTTTTTTCCACGGCCTGTATATAGATCCGTTAATTTCCTTAAATGGTAAATCCCACAAATTGCCAAGAATTTATGTATGCTTCATGGAACGCTATGTAGGAATGAGTACGGGGAAACAAGCCGCGCTTGCACCTTCTTTAGTTTACTTTCCACTTCGTCAGGTTTGATAAATGTCATTCGGATCCTTTTATCGCACTTGACAATGTTGTTGCACATTTGCCTACCAGTGAAATTGTGCTAGTCTTAACGTGATTGTCGTCGCTGTATTGTATGCTGTCTTATGGATGGTTATTTCAATACTTTGCGTCCTCTTTCTGGATGTGTTAAGGGAAATCTACCACCAGGATCAGAGAATGTAAACCAAGAATACTTACATGCTGGTGTGTGCACTTCTGGTAGGATCCAATCTTTTTGTTTCTTATGACCTTGCTTGTTAAAAATGCTTTAAAAATTATGCAAATGAGCCTGAGAAGGCTCCAAACTCAATTAACAGCTTCGGAGCATGGAGCCCCTCAGGCTTGTTTAAAAAAAAGCCTTAAAAAAAATTATAAACAAAGTTTGGATCCCGCCAGAGGGGGCACCAATAATAATTCCTTTACTTATATAGTGCACAAAGATTATGCAGCGCCTGAGCTTGCCAGATAAGTCCCTGTCCCCATGGGACTCACAATCTAATCAACCTACCAGTATATTTTGGAGTGTGGGAGGAAACCGGAGGACCTGGAGGAAACCGATAGAAACACAGAGAATATACAAAAACTTTGCAGATGTTGACCTGAATGGGACTTGAACCCACGACCCCGGCGCTGCAAGGCATGTAAGTGTTCCCTGATACTGGTGTTAGATTTCCCTTGAAGGGGTTGCCCTATAGAATTTGAGTTGTGCGGTACCTGCATGCAGGACCCCCCTCCCCACCAAGATCTCCTGTTGTCACCTCAATATATTTCACTAAACTTTAATGTCATTGGAAAATCTTCTACTACTTTGCAATACTCTGTGAAACTTTGCATGAATCAATAGTACAGTATAAAAACACATTTTCTGACCGTTATTGTGTTCAGCATTTATAGTCCTGCTCAAAGTGAGCAGAGAAAAAGGCCTTACTTTGGGATAATACATTTTGGCCGCAGCAACATCCGCTTGAGCAAACTCTAGAAAATCCAGCATCTTCAGACTAAAAATCTAGATAATATTCCACACGACACATTAAACTACATTCTTGCTTTACAACCTCGAACGCATTTTCAACCTGTTAAAAGATTGTTATAGGAATGAAAACCTAGACTTTGATCTTGGAGATAGACGTTTTAATGACATTTTTACATTTTGTGTTTGTGCGTGTGTAAAGACACTGCACACATAGGGGGAGATTTATAAGAAGTGTCTGAGGTAAAACTGTTCCAGTTTCCCATGCAAACCAATCAGAGATTAGCTTTAATGATATAAATAGCTATGGGGAAATGAAAGCTGAGCTCTGATTGGTTTGCCGTGGGAAACTAGAAAAGATTTACCTCAGACACTTCTGATAAATGTCACTAATAGAACATTTAAGAGATTTCTTCTAGAGCTTTGGGCCCATTATTATATCTGGGCCCTTTAGGGGATCCTATAATACAATAATGGGCTCATATATAGTAGTTTGCACTTGACTATTGTGGAATAATGAATATTCCTGAAGAATTCCATATTTCTAATGGGAGGAAAACCGTTTAGCTGTGGCCACCATTGTGGCGATAAGTGAATTCTTGGTTGTATTTCTCCCGCTTCCCCATGTATTATTGCTGTGATCCGCTCTCCTGCGGAGCATATTAATGCGCAGTCATTTTCTGCCTATCCATAGGTGTTAGGAGTAAGTGTGTAATGAAAGTTAATGTATATTGTAATAGTCCACGCTCTTCTGTTCTGACTCAGCCGGCGCTTTTCTGAATTGCATGTGCAGGTTTTCTGAGGTCACCGTACAAAGATCATTCAAGCCTGACTCCTTTTCTATCTGGACTTTGTCTGGAAAATAAACATGTGCTGGGCTTGTTTTTTAGTCGACGGCCAACGCAGACAGAAGGCCGAGTCAGCAAGCCCCGGCGTAGCCCCCAAAGGCCCTGAACCTATTCAACGCTCACATGTACGAGCCTCCCATCATTATTTTACATGCTGACTAATAGATGTCACATTTCAAAGAGCCTTTAATATGTCCACGGCATGCGAAGTACCCTCCCTACCGCTCCGATAAAGCTATAGAAACTAGAATGACAATGAGATCTGGAGTGGGGTGAATGGATGACTAATACTGAACATCCATACACCACATACACTATTATGACACTCTTGTCTTCTGTTTTGGTAACCACACACAAAAAAAAAAGGAATGAATCCTGGATTATGATGCAACTGTGGATCGTGAAGCCCCTTTTCTTTGTTATGATGGTGAAACAGTTATGATTTAGAGCAAAAAATTTATAGAAAATAAGACAAAAAAAGATGTGGTCTCCATCCCTAATAGCGTGTATTCAATTAGTTGTCTTCCTTCAAAATCCTATACAGGCAGTCCCCGAGTTATGTACAAGATAGGTTCTATCTCAAGATAGGAACACTGCTATATGTGCCATATAAAGCAAAGTGTCAGATGTTCTTCACAGTCAGAGGCTTCAGAGCGTTTAGTCTGATCCTCAAAGCATCGTTCTGCTACAAATTCTTACATGAAACGCAAATCCCACGTGTGTAATTTCACTTAGGAAGGATCTGTGCAGTTATGGCTGTGATGTACCCTGACAGATCACTGCTGGGGAGGTGTAATAATTCTACCTGCCTTGTGTCTTCCTGGCTTGTGTCAGGCTGTTTGTGTAGGTAATGAAGCAGTATATGGCTCGCCGCTTCTCTGTGTCAAAAGGTAACGTCATTATCATTCATCGCTGCGTCCGTCCTCATTGACCTGACAGCAGGCTGGGAATAGATTATCCAAATGTGGTTTTAACAACCTGTTTTCAGGTCGGTTTTGGTACCCAGCGGAGGTGGCATCATTTACCTATGGGGTTAAAGAAGGAAGCAGGGGAGTATCTTCTCCGACATAGCCCCAGATGGATGGTGCCCTGCGTGTTTTCTGTAATGTAGTGTAATGTTAGTGTCAAATAGGGGAAAAATATATGTATATCAATTATTTGACAGTTTTCATAATCAAAACGAATAATCTTATACCTAGTGCAGGGCTTAAGAAGGTGGTCCATGACTTATATTACCCAACCAGAACTATTTGCAGGTATGAGGGCGCGTTCACACGTTGCGTTTTGACCTGCGTTTTCATTGCGTTTGAAATGCATATACAACAGCTGAGGAGGGGTGATTTGCCTAATTACATCAATGTTAACATATTACATCTGCAGGCAGCATGTTATAGAGCAGGAGTAGCTGTGCATATTGTCCATAGTGTCCTATCTGCAGGCAGCATGTTATAGAGGAGGAGGAGCTGTGCATATTGTCCATAGTGTCCTATCTGCAGGCAGCGTGTTATACAGTAGGGGAGCTGAACAGGTTCATGCATAGTGCTTTTTATAAAAATTTTTTCTCCTTATTGTGTCAGTCCTACTTATTGACCCCTATCTTTATATGCTAAAGTGAGAAGTCTGCCATTCACCAATTTAAAACTGCCCAATCTTAAAGGGGTTGCAACTGTTATTTAATAATGGGTCAGGAGCTGGTGGTAATGGTTTTCATTATGTATAGATCTGGAATTCGATCTTCCTCATTTGTATACATGGAAGTAGTAGTGATCTGCTGTATACCTCTGAGGCCAGTGATGTGCTGCTGGTTATCTGCTGTAGACCTATACACTGCTTTTATCTTGTAGCAGTGGGAGGAAACCTGGTGCTGGAAGTAATGGGAAATAATAGTATTCATAATCAAGCCTACTGCCCATTGTTATATAATTCGGGCAATTTTTTTCAAATGGGTATTCGGGAAGATAGACCACCAACAGATTCCTTATGGACCTGTAGTTTACGGTCTGAAATGGCCATATATTTAAACTATGGGTCTTTGGGTCAGTATATTGATCTACTTGGCTTCTCCTGTTCTATAACATGCTACCTGTAGATCACACTCCATGGGGGACATTTACTATGGTGTTTCCGCCAGTTTTGTGGCGCTCTCACCACATGTTCTGCTCTCAGACCTATTTATTAGCTGTCGGGGACAGAAAAAATGACTTTTTCCGTCTGCTCCGACTCTTCTCCGAAAAGGGGCGTGGCTTTGGCGGAGTGGAAACTCAGACAGAATTAATATGTGTCACAGCCATTTTTGGGCGCTGTAAACTGGCGGAAAGTAGACCAAAAGAAAACTGGTCTAGCAGGGACTGTTGGACACATTTCTGGTGCTCGGGACAGATTTTGGTCCCAGGGACAGAAAATAGTCTCGGGGACAGAAAATGGTCTCGGCGCCAGAAACGTCTCTGCACAGCTCTACAATATTAAATGTGTGTCTTCTTTCCGAGAGCAGGTCGGTAACAAAGCCAATGCAGACACCGACACTTTAAGTAAATGTCCCCCCATGTGCATGAAGTTCTGTCTTCCATCCATCCGTCTTTTATCCTTAAAACTACTGAAGCCTTTTCTGATGACCAAAATAGGAAAACTTTATTATTTTGTACAGATCCTGCCGTGAGTAAACTCTTCATGTCCAGGACTTTGAAGCCTGATGAGTATGAAATAGCTGGGGCCGGCCGCTGCATGTCTGTGCCACTGCCTACAGGCGACGATAAGGAGCTGTCAGGGCTTGTTCTGATGTAATAGTAAATTAACTTGACGACAATGAGCGGCTGCGTTATTTAATATTACATGTGTTATCTGATGTGGAAATATTGTAGCGTCTATGCGCTAAAAGTCTCGGCAGCTGTTTATAATTACTTGTAATGTAATGTCACTTTATAAAGAACATGTAATGATATGCTAATGCCAGAAGGTGCAGCAGATGAAGCCTTTCATTTGGCTTGTAATGAAATGACATTCTGGGGGAAATTGTATTTAAAGAGCAAGGAACATTGGAAGCCTCCTTCAGGCCTATCCGAAATGTGGTGCAGAGCCAGACATCACAGCGGACAGGGAACGCGCTTTTCACCCTCTATTTTACAATCTTAGGCTTTGTTCAGATCTTGTTAATACTCTCCGCTGTAAGGTTACATTGGGTTGGATTTATTCTGTTGTGCACATACAGTGGGATACAATCTCCGGTCTCATCCCCTGTAAGTGAACATCAGCAGAAGCCAGTGATTTGGCTGATGCCGATGTTTAGAGTGATGTCGCACATGGCGTTTTTAGGCCGTTTTTAGTGCGTTTTCAGATTGTAAAAAACGCATGCGGTTTTGTCCGGTTTTCCGAATTTGCGCAATTAAAACCGGACAAAAGGCATGCGTCTATTAAAAATGGAAGTGTTTTTTTAATGCATGCGTTTTTTACAATCTAAAAACTGCCTGAAAACACTATGTGTGACATCACCCTTTAGAGTGTTGTAACTTGGGACCTCCATGCGCATTCGGGTGCGAGCAGAGGCTGGGGATGGATGCAGTGCTTTCCACCTGCCTCTTCCTCAACCCCCCCCCCCCCCCAATAGCTATTTATTGCTCAGCAGAAATCCATCCTAACACATGACACCTAAATCAATCCCCTCTCTTAACTGATCACTACAGAGCCATGCATTGTATAGTGGCTGAGCTTTGTATTGCAACTCATCCGCATTCACCAGAAATGGACTAAACTGCATCTAGAAGATGATTTGATCTGTAGATTGGTGTAGATCTACCCCCCACCCTCCCAGTTTTATATTAATAGAAAGGCCATCAATATTTTAATCCCACAAAATCCCTTTAATAAAAAACACTGTAGTGTAATTTCTTCTTTTTAACCCCGAGAAATATCATTCCTGAGCTTTTAATGCCGAGGTTGTGAGAGCACTGTTGTGTGATCATATATTTGCAAGAGCTTTGCAGTAGTGCGCATGATATAACAATTGATGGGAAGCTTTAGTCTTGAGATAAGTGCAGAGCAATTCACGTTAATATTGATTCCTAGTAATTGATCTTTCCAGTTCTGCAGTTCCAAGCGTTTCATTTTTTTTTTTTCCCAGTTCCCAACGAATTGGGTTTGCAATGTTGAGGATCAATAGAAAAAGTGCTTGAACTAATTATGTGACTTTGTGTTGTGTCCCTGAGGTTTTCTATGTGATGTAGCGGATATCTATGGTCGGACTTAGTGGATGCAAATATTTCCTGAGGCTCAGCTGTTACATTTACTTGTAAACTACTTACCTTCGTATCTTAAGTTCTTAGCTTGGCACAAAGTTTTTTTTTTTTTTTTTTTTTTTAAAGTTTAGGCTAGAAGTTAACTCTACGATGATCATAGGTGCAGTCTGGTAAAATTGCTGAATGTCTTCTAAATTATCTTCATATCTAGAGCTTTGAAGAACAAGTGTTCCAGGAATGTATCTGCTGATGGAAGATCTAACATTGCAACGGAACGATAAAGATCCTTTGTATAACCGCATTCATTTAGAAAAGAATTCCAGATTGTAGAAGTTAGCTACTTCCCCATCAGCTAAAACCCTTAAAGGGGTTGTCCACTTTACCTTATGTTGGGGGTGTGTGTGTTGGGGGGGGGGAGGGCAGAATATTGGGTATTTTACCAATATACATCATTAAATGCAATGCACTGCATTCTTGATATGTAAAGTGTCTGTTTTTTTACCTCGTCAACTGGACATTTGTGACTATAAAATGGCAGCAGATGGAGGGTCATGTGATGTCTAGGGCGAAAGGGTGATTGTTCATAGGTGGTTAGAGATCACATGACCCTCCATCTGCTGCCATTTTGGAGGTAAAAGACCAGGAGGCTTAAATTTTCTTATCAAGAAAGCAGATGTATATTGGTACTTTACCTCCTTCCCCCCCCAGACTTGGGTGAGATGGGTCCCCATAGAAGCCTATGGTACCCAGCCGCAAGTGTCGCCATACTGTACTACCCATGGGAAAGACACCCCCCTCCAGGCACCATGCCTTGTTGAAAGGAGGGGTGAGCAAAATGACATTCACATGTGTGAATTGGCCCAAAGACTTAGAAGAATAGAAGAGGTTCTAGAAAATGACAAATGCAGAATGAGCAGATGCCGTGTTACTCCTCATGTTCACATTGGACAACTCATTTCTGTAAAGTTTGTTGATGGGTTAAAGGAAATCTACCATCAAAATCAAATTTATCCACTATACCAGAGGGATATAAGTTGGTTACTTTATCTACACACACAAAAAATATCAAATAATATATTTGCAACATCCCCCACCGGGGCCTAGCCCTTGAGGTGAGGCCTGGAGACAGCCGGGGCCCGCGGTACCGGAGTGGCTGGCGGTTGCGGCCTAAGCACGCTATTGTCACGGTGCTTGGTACGGGGGAACCGGAGGGCTGTCCTACAGCCTGGCAGGTCTCCAGCAGGGTGGTGTTGGCAAGAAATGATGAGGGAGAGGCTGCTATAGCGGGTCTCCCTGGGGCAACCCCTTAATGTCCCGAGTGTGAGTCTCTGTGTGATGGACAGGGTGCCGGTATTGCAGGCAGCAGTATTAGCAGGGACCAGACGGAGACAGAAGTTGAAGAAAACAACTTACAGTTCTTTATTTGAACCGCAGGAACCGCAGCAACGTGCCTTTAACAGGTAGATGGAGTGCTGAGATAGTTCACCAGCCTGGATGTAGAGGGCAGGCTGGGAGGCAGCTGTGTCCTGGTAGGAAGCTTCAGCTTGTCCTGTAGGGCTTCAGGTATCACCTTTAAAGGTAAGATGATACCCCTTTTCCTCACTACACTAACTCTAGTCTGATGCTCCACTCTTCAGAGGCAGGGGCTAGGCTCTTCCTGCTCTGGTATGGGCTAGACTGAGATTACTCACTCACTGATCTCTAGGATTCTCCTACACTGGAATATCTCTCAACTAGAATCCTCCAGAACATTCCTGGCCAGGGGGTTTTATTACCTCCCTTTTGTCAGGTGGTGGCTGCTCCTCCAATCACATCTCAGCTTACAGAGGACAGGATGTAACACAGATCATTGGATGACAGAATCTTAAATCATGCACAGATTAACTTCTGCCTTGCCAGGCAGGATTCACCACTGCAATATCCCCTATGTCCTATAAGGACCATGTAGTGTGATGTGATTACATGCAGGTGGGACGTATTCGCAAACACTCCCTCACCATTGCATCGGTGAGGGTGTTGCATATTCGTGTTAACTATGAGCACATAGATTAAACACAAACAAAAAAATGAAACCCGATATAAAGCAGGTGACTGTGGTAATCTTCTTATATGTGTTCTAATTCCTTCTACAATCAATTTATAGTTATGGTAATGAGGTATGGTATTTACCTGAGCCCCTCTGGGCTATTTATTATTATTTATATATTTATTTATAGAGCACCATTAATTCCATGGGGCTGTACAATCAATTGGGGTTCACATACATTACATTATGTGCAAGTACAAAATACAAAACTACAGTGATCAGGAGACAAGTAGGAGGAGGACCCTGCCTGTGAGGGCTCACAATCTCTATTGCTTCATAAGATGTCACACTGTGCGGGAGCACTTCCCCCCTCCAACTGTCAGATTACAGCAGGCGAGGGGAAGACGGCTGGTTAAGCCATAGCACGGACGTGCTCTGGTTCATTCTTAAGCATTTCATTCTTAACAGAATTGCAATGAAATTGGTTACCTAAAAGTTAGGAACAGCTATGAGCAGGAGCATAGTGCATGGCTCGAGGGCATATTGGTGGTGGTTCCCGATTTACAGCTCTCACAAATCCATTTTGATATTAAAAAAAAAAAAAAAAAAAAAAAAAAAAATAATTTTAATGGTTATATCAAATAAATTTTCAATTTGTTATACACCCAGTGCTCTTTCACTGTGACTGTAGTCAATGAACGTGCTGAGCCCAAGGACTGTGCGAGGCAATGGGGACGTGTGACAGTACTGACCGCGCTCAGGGCTAAAACTCTGTTCTAGATGTGACACTGGAATTGGTTCATGGAAAATAGGAAATGGGTCCATACATTAAATAAAAATATCACATTTCCGTGATGACTCCAAAAACACAAAAATACAAGAGTGCCCTCTGTAGGACGGAAGATTAATTACATTGCGTTTTTTATCTAATTCTCTGTAACTCCTTAAATCTTCTTTTTCTGTTCCGTGTGAGGAAGGACTTTGTGAATTCATCGAGAAGTGATCTGGTTATTGGCTTGATAGATCATGAAGCACTTCATTGCCATTACAGCATATGGTCTTTACTGCGGTAGTTTTTAGACGGCTCTTATGGGAAACATTTATCGGACTCTGGCAGAGTAATAAAACACGGCATAATCTCCGTACTCCTTCCCAGAAGACCCGGGAGGCGGCTGGATGCTCCACATGCATATAACTTATTTTTTTAATTAATTTTGTCTGTTCAGTGGCTTCTAAAAGTGTGAATTACCTCCGGAAATGTCCCCAAATGATATTAAAAGAAATGTGTTGAGTCCAATGTATTTGTGAGTTTGAGGTAGTTGGGTAGCCCCTGTGTGAGCATACATTGGTCTTCATTAATAATTTTTAATTATATGGCGCCATCAAATTTTGTAGCATTTTGCGGATTCTGGGTAATGTATACAAATAAAATAAGACATTACAGAGTAGTAACAGTCATATGAAACAATAGGAATGAGGACCATAGAGCTTACACTCTATGAGGAAGAAGGGGGTGATATAAGATTCTCCACACTCACACTGACTTTATCAACGAAGGTTAGATTGCTGCAGATCTCGCTAGAAGACCGTAGACGGAGATCTGTATAATCATACCTTTTGTGTTTGTTAGCTGAAGGACTGTGATAAGCGCATTTATATTCCAGGATTGTAGCTGGACTCTGAGGACTCTGGTGCACTGAACACAGCACAGGATTAAAACGTAAGCTACAACAACAGAGGGTGGGGGCTGTGTAGCAGTACATTGAGATCTCACACGCAAGAACACCAGAGTGCTCCAAATCCAGCTACAATCCTGAAATTATACATTTCATTTTCTAAATAAATTTTTTAGCTTTTTTTTTCATAAAGTAACCAACTTTTATCCCTTTTAATATAGTTTCTATTATCCTGTCTACAGAAATGCAACACATCCCCCCCCCCGTATTCTTACATTTTTCTATTTTATTTGTCGTATTGAAACTCATTTATTTTTGTTCTCAGTTTTTAAGGCTCTGACCTATTTTTTATTTTTTTTTCATTCTACTCTTCAAAACCAGACAGACTTGCTTATAAAAACCAGCCGTAGGATTACAATTACTTTTCCTTTGTATGTTGTACGCTACACAAGTTGTTATTTTCTCCTTTACTAGACGCACAACGTGAGCTCCGAAAAGTCTTGATGAGGCCAGGAAGCGTTTATTCTGCCAGTGTGAGGTTCCTCCTGAAAGGGAGAGTCTCTAAGATGGCAACAAAAAGTTACGTTTCACTTGAAATCCAGGACACGAGGAGTAATGGGGCAGCTTAGCGCCATGTGAGGCCTAAGTAATGAACTACATGTATTTTATGTTCATTTTCTCCGAGAGGTTCGTTTTTATAGATTGCATAAATTATACACAGTTGGTTTCCAGTTGTATAGAATTCAGATTAGAAGAGGCTTTTTTTTTTTTTTTTTTTTTGCATTAGTAATTTGACATTTAAAAAAAGACCAGAAAAAGAAAATGAGAACTTGGTGAAATAAATGCAGGTTTCTGTTCTGTAGGTTGAGGTTTCTTAGGGCGGTAAACTCTATTGTTTCCTAAGCCATGCACAAATTTTACCCAGTGGACCTCAAAAGCTATTCTTCTAGTATAGGTCAGTAGACTTTTACTTGTCCATCCATAACAATGTGTGCTGTACCTTTATGAACGGGTGCATCAGTGATTTGACTATACGGGTGGTCCCCGACTTAGTCGGACCCCGCTGCCCACTGTGACCTCCGGTGAAGCTCTCTGGATGCTTTTCTTTAGTCCCAGGCTGCAATAATCAGCTGTAAAGTGTCTGTAATGAGGCTTTATTGATAATCCTTGTTCCCATTACAGCAAAAAATATTGAAAAATCTACAAAAAAAAAAATGTCTACAATTATAAAAATATACCAGTTCCAACCTCAATACAAATTCAACTTAATTTAACCTAAAGAACCTTATACGTAATTATAGAATAGAAATATTAGAGGTTGTCAAAGAAATATATATAATATATACACAGCTGAAGGGGGGGGGCTCAAACTAAAGGACATGTAAACTACATGTTACTTCCATTTTAATAGCTTCAGAATTGACCCCCATTTAAGTGGCACCACCTCTGGCGCTCCCTTTGAAGTAACAGGTGGCATAGAGCGACAGTGACTGGCAGCACCTTGGGAGAATGGTAGTGCCAGAGGAGGCGAGGATAAGCTCTTATTGTTATTTTCATAGCCCGCCTCCCAAGCATGTAAGCGCAGCGCCAATGTATGCCTGCTGTTCTACAGTACGGCTGGCCTACATCGTGTGAATGTAGCCTTATTGTGAGGATTC
This sequence comes from Engystomops pustulosus, assembly GCF_040894005.1. NCBI lineage: Eukaryota > Metazoa > Chordata > Amphibia > Anura > Leptodactylidae > Engystomops > Engystomops pustulosus. The sequence continues at coordinate 175,411,204 of NC_092415.1, read as the reverse complement.
ATAATTTATAGATGGTCTATAGAGAAGAGCGGACCCGATGGTTGGGTGCGGGTCCTAGACACATTGCCAGATTGGGGGCCGAACAGCCAATCTGGTAAATTGACGCCCCTAACGACTACCCATGGCTATGATTGGCCAGGGGGACATATAGCAATGGCTATATGTCCAGGTCAGGCACCTTCACCAAAAACCTCACCATTTCTAATGGTAAGTCAATGTTCACACTCTCATTCACGCCTATAGACAAGTCCAGACAACCACTACCATATGGACAGAGCCGTCTGTGCATAATCGGTTCTAAAGTGGCGGCTCCTCTGCCATCAGCTGATCTTGTAGGGGGGGTGTTATGTTGCACCTCTACATCATCTCTAAATTGCATCCTTTGGATAGCTCTAACTCAGGCTTGTTCTGTTCTTCTTAGTCTATATTGGCTTTTGTGGTCATTCAGACTGGACAAAGGGAAGGTAAAACGATTGTCTTTTTTGTAAATGAAAGATCTTGTGTCTTCATTTCCAGTGTAAGTCGTTGACCTGTCCTGACAATGATTGTATCCTCGAAGATCCTTTTTCATTCTACAGGGACCCTACATGAGTACAGAATGAGTAGAGACTTGGGCCACGCAGACATTGGGCTGCCAGGTATCCATGAGAATGGCCAATTCTAACCATCGCCCTCTTACTCGTGTTTTGCTACAAAGTCTATAACATTTGGGGAGCCATCATTATTTTTTCTTTGGATTATTAAGGAACGTTTACCTATTTTTTTTTTTTTTTTTTTTTTTTTGTCCGAATACATCCAGTCTATGAATAGAGAATGGAAACCTTCAGTAGAGAGGTGTTTGTGAGATTTCCGAGGCTAAGTCATGGTCGCTACTAGACACCTCTGTATAGAGGTTTCAAGCTAACCTGACATTCCAGTTTCATGCTGCTCCCTTAGTAACAATGGTTTTTTTTTTCCTCATACAGGCTTTTTTTTTTTTTTTGCAGAATATTTTTAGCACTTTTGAAGCAAAGCCCCACTCTAGGAGGTCAGGGCCGGCAGTTTTCCATCTTAAACTTGATGTTTTTTTTAACTTTCCAAGAAATATTGCATGAAAAGTAGAAATAAAACCATTACCCCCCCCCCCCCCCATTTGTTTCCATTGGTCATTGGTGTAAGTGCCTACCTTGCAGAAGTCATTGTTATTAATAGGCTATTAGTATTACCGTTTTTCATAGGTTAATGGAACAGGAGAGCTCTTGTGGCAAGTCAAGTTCTTCTGTTATTGCTTTGATGGCGTTTTCTTTCGGGGCCTCTTTCTGCATTGCAAATATATATAGGGGATAGTTTACAGGCTGTCTAAAAGATAAAGTGATGTACGTTTCCAAGTAATTGCAGGTTAGTAACTCTATGCTGCTTTTCTTTTTCAGGGTCTGGGCACAATGAGGAGGACCCTCGGGAATGCATTTATTATAATGTCAACTGGGAGATTGAAAAAACCAACCAGAGCGGGGTGGAGCGGTGTGATGGCGAGAAGGATAAGCGGCTTCACTGCTATGCATCGTGGAGGAATAATTCTGGCTTCATTGAACTTGTGAAGAAAGGATGTTGGCTAGATGACTTCAACTGCTACGACAGGTAGGTTGGTGACTACAATCTGACATCACTTGGCCTTCTTCGGGGCACAATAGAAGGGTTTCAGCTCATCAACTAATTTTAAGCATTGGTGGTGGGCCTAGTGGTCAACTCAAGTTTATGGTGGCCACAAATCTGACCTTTGAGTTCACCTGGCAAATGGTGGACACCAATAGCTCCTAGAAACTTGCACATCTGTCAAATCTTTGGGTTCTTTTACATGAACTGGTATTGCCTGTAGTGAACAGTTATCAATTGAGAAGTCCTCACTGCTCCCGAGTCCTCTCCTGCCACTCCGCTCCATGTCTTGACTATTGATGCTGGTTGGATGCGCCGGCACCAGGACCCGGAGCAGAGCGGCCTTAGTAGCAGGAGAGGACCAAGGAGTGGTAAGTACTTGTCAGCTGTACTGCACTGCTCCCAGGTCCTCTCCTTATGCTCCCTGCACCTTCTCATGTGACGCTCAGCTCCATGTCCCCCCCCCCCACTGGTTGGATACACCAGCTTCAGGATACAACCAGCGGAGGGGACATGGAGCTGAGCGTCACATGGAAAGGTGCATTATTGGTGCAGAAGTATTATTGGTGTGGATGTTGAGGCATCTAGGGTGCTGGATTAAAGTTGACTAGTATGACAATGGGGCGTTAGACCAATAAATGTTCTTCACCCCTGGCCTGAATTCTTACATTAGGAATAGAATAGACATTTTAAATGAAAATTTCATAATTTTTATAATATATTTGTAGTCAGTTCATTTTATTACAACTCTGTCTCCACCAGAATGGTCCACAAATCGGACTCCACGGCCCTGGTTTACATTGGGCAGAGATGCCCAATTGTTCCTATGGTCAGTTGGAGCATCCCCATCTGCGGTAGATGTACAGAAAATGAAAAGGGATGAATTCTGGAAGAAAAAAGCACAATTTTTTTTTTCTTTTCAGGTGAAATTACTATAAAACCGCACACGGGTTCACATCTATTGCACCTGTGTGTCTCCTATTTCTTGATACTGCAGAATTAGCTGGCTTAATGCTAATTATATTTTATCACCTCCCACACATCAGGAAGTTATTAGGGGGATGTGACAGCTGCTTCCATCCTCAAACATGAATGCTGAAGGATCACAAAAGAATGCACACTACTTATTGTATGGAGCTGGTTCTTTCATCTGTTTTCATACCAGATGTGCAGACATTCGAGACCAACACTTTGGGTTAGGATTTAGGGGGCACACATATATACATGCATACATACATGCATATATCCATATACACATATATATATACATATCCACACATACAGGCATATATATATACATATCCACACATACAGGCATATATATATACATATCCACACATACAGGCATATATATATACATATCCACACATACAGGCATATATATATACATATCCACACATACAGGCATATATATATACATATCCACACATACAGGCATATATATATACATATCCACACATACAGGCATATATATATACATATCCACACATACAGGCATATATATATACATATCCACACATACAGGCATATATATATACATATCCACACATACAGGCATATATATATACATATCCACACATACAGGCATATATATATACATATCCACACATACAGGCATATATATATACATATCCACACATACAGGCATATATATATACATATCCACACATACAGGCATATATATATACATATCCACACATACAGGCATATATATATACATATCCACACATACAGGCATATATATATACATATCCACACATACAGGCATATATATATACATATCCACACATACAGGCATATATATATACATATCCACACATACAGGCATATATATATACATATCCACACATACAGGCATATATATATACATATCCACACATACAGGCATATATATATACATATCCACACATACAGGCATATATATATACATATCCACACATACAGGCATATATATATACATATCCACACATACAGGCATATATATATACATACATCCACACATACAGGCATATATATATACATACATCCACACATACAGGCCTATATACATACATCCACACATACAGTGTTTTCACAAAAATATGATTATGTAATTACACCACGACAGAAAGAAAACTCCATGTCATCCAGATTCCCTGTATAATGTGCTCAGAACTGACTGGATGAAGGGGCTTAGTTTAGCCTTGACACCCCTAGTGGGTGCGAATGCACTGGGTAAAAAAGGATTCTCCTTAGGCTTTTTTGGACATTTTTGTAAAGAAATTTAACAACCTCAACAACAATGAATATTCATTAAAATGTTGATGTCTGGTGGTTATTCCTGCTTCCCAGACACACAGGCCACTTTTGTACTTTCTTTAAGAAGAAAAAGGACTGACCATATTAAAATTCCACCCTCACCGTGCCATCTAATACAGGGATGTGAACACATCATCATACCACCGTCTGGTAACCCCTTCTAGCATGCATGTAGAGCAAATGTCTAATGGAGTAACATGGTACCGGCTTACTGCATGGGTGTTACAGGTCACAGTGTCACCAAGTTGGGCAGTCATGCCATCAAAGATGGAGCAAGACCTGATCTTGACCTGATTTGCAGCGCAGCCACTAAGCTTCCTATGAAGAGGGGAGGGTCGAAGAGCAACCTTCTCCATGCAGCCATGTGCTTTGCCAGCTGAAGCACGCAGCTGTCTGCATGAGACCTACGAGCCCTTGCGCAGTAATATTTTGTATGGTCCTTTTCTAGTCCCTGCAGGTAACACATGTCCCCATGTATTTTTTATGGGCTCAAACACAGAACTGTAAATTTTACAGCCGGAGTCTAGTGCCCCTGTGAAATATTCTTGGCTGTGTTTGTGGCTTTTCCCTCCTTTTAGGAGGTGGTGAGCATATAAAGAAAATTGAAAGAAATTGTGCCATTATAAAATACAGGTTATCCCATAAGAAACCAGCTCTACTCTGGCTACATTGATTGTCAGTTATGTAGGAAATTTAATTAGAAATGCAGCAATATATACTGTATCACATTTACAGAACCTAGATGAACCTTCTGGGACTTTTGTTGGTCGTACCCCAACACGTTGATTGAACAGAATAGTAAAGCTGCCTCCAATAAAACCCAAACCCTCAGCATCGGAAGCTTTTAACACAGATGTTGCTTTTCAGGGATCTTTAACCTTTGTGCTGAGATGTCTGCAGGATACAACATAGAATCTGGATATAACATGTAGGATTCATAATTGTAAGGAACAGCTTTCCATTTTCCGGTTATTCCGGAGCTGAATATCCAGGACTCTAGCGGCCACGTCCCTTTAAAGGCTTCTGAACTACATTTTGAAGTGCGAATCCCTTTATTTCACAGCAGATTATGGTGTATTTCAGGAGATTTGAGCTGGTGTCCTCCCCCATGAGACTTGCCTGTTCCATGTAATAATTATTTTTACTCCTCTCCTTACATGCTATACCGAGAACCACATGACTCGATCAATAAATCTCTCTGGAAGGCCGGTCCCCATGTTTCTGACAGCCGCTCTCTAGAGTATACCATAAACATGACATATTCTTGTTGAGTGAGGATTTTTTACTAAACCGGCGTTGTCACTGTGTGCGCTCGCGGAGACATTGGTACGGTTTATTAGACGCAGCCTTAATTTGTAGAGGCGTGCTGCCCTTGTCCTGTGCCTGCTACATGTATAGGGATGAATCACAGGCTGTATATAGCACTAGGGCTATGACAGGTGTGATGGACGTACTCATCCTGAACATAACACATCTCCCATCATTCATGTTTTACCTTTATGTGAATGTAGCTGAGGCTGCCAGAATGTGCGACAATTTCCAGTACACACAAGTTTATTTGGGAAAAGGCCTTATGACTTATCGTAAAGATCCTTAGCAATAGACGATGTGACGAGGACTGTATTCATTAATCACCCTTGCCTAGATACAATAATTTGCCTATAGATTAGGCATTATTAGTCAACACACCTGGCGCCCTGTATCATATGAAATTAACTGAGAAGAGTCATATTTCGCCTGAGATGAGTCACGTTTAGAGGTTGAAGGGGAAGTGTCACTTCAGATGCACCTATCATCAGTTCTGTAACACCTGAACTGATGATAGGTGTCATATTAAATATAATAATCTCATAATTTAGATTGGGACAGAACCAGAGATACAGGCAGTTAAAGAAACCGATGGGAACTGGTGTTGTTTGTCTCATCAAGTCTTTAGCTGCATGTGCCTCCAGTTCTGTAACTCGCAGAACCACAAGCCTGTCTGAAAAATCATAATCTTATCTTTAATATGACCCTGAACTCATGGTTTTAGGTGCTACAGAACCAAAGATAGGCGCATTTGTAATGACACACTTCCTCCAGTCTAATCTAATCGTGACTAATCTCAGGAACAATGACTTTTCTCTGCAAATTTTCACATGACTTTGGGGATTTTTGTAGGTAAATGGGTGAGATTTCACATAAAAAAGGAAATTCTAGAAAATACTTTTTATTTCCCTACTTGAGGATGTTGGAAGTTTGATGGGGGTAAAATCTGGTGACCGTGTCCCTTTTAAAGTTGAACATTTCCAAACCCTCCATTCCAGTTAGCTTCCCCCCACCCATTAATGTGTTAAACCAAATTGTTGAAGTCTACTTTGATTCTTTTGAAGACTTATCGGGAGGCTAAAAAAAGTAGTTTTGACCATTCAAAGCTGAAATCGTGTTTGATATTGGCCCTGGCGATCTGTGTAATCATATCTTTGTGTGGTGTTAGTTGTTGCATGACTGAAAATGTATATTCCAGGGTTGTAGCTGGCCTTGGTGCCTTTGGGTGCACTCCTGTGTGAGATCTCTTCACTGAACACATTACAGCTCTTCGTAAGAGCTGCAGCAGGCTTCTGGTTAGATATTACAGCAGAGGGAAGGGGCTGAGGAGCAGTCTGAATACAAAGATCTAGGAACACAGCAGTATGAGGAGACTTCAGAGTCCAGCTATATTGAAGGAATATAAATTATTTTTTCATAGTCCTGCTGCTACATACAGACGTTTGGTTACACAGATCTCCAGGACCAATACTTAACACTGTGTGCAGCTTTAAATGATCAAGGTTCCCTTTACATCAAGAAAGATAATGCTAAAGTGTTGGACAGTGAATTATGCAATAATCTATCATGTTGGATATAATTTATACAATGTCTGGGGAAGATAACCCTCATACCACTGCTCCTGTGTCCATACATCAGGCTTTGTTTGCATTTGCAGAATGTATAAGCCTACAGGTACATGTCGTCATGATGCAGACAGGGGATTTGTGTCTGGAAGCCCATAAGATACAGGCGCTGCCTATGAGATAAGCGTTGCCCTGTCTCTGCCATCATTCAGATGAAACAGGATGTTCTTCATGATCCTGATCCTGTGTGGAGCCACATCATTAGCTATGCAGACACCGCGTCTATGGAAAAGATTGTTCACATAGATGGTATCTGCAGGTATATTGGTATAGTTATACATAGTATATGTATACAGAGACGTCTGACTCATGTCCTGAAAGCCCTTCTCCGGTCCACTGCTCTCCCAAACATGGTACTACAGGTCTTCATAGCTGTATACAGGGCCGAAGCCAGCACTGGGCATGCCTGGGCAAGTGCTGAGGGCCAGGGCTGCTGAGGGGGCCCACATAAGGCTGTATATAAGGAATCCATGGGTTATGGGGGGCTTTATATAAAATAACCATGAGGGGGGCTGGTTTGTATGATAAACTAGTGAATATTTTAGGAATTTCTGAATTTTTAATTGCCTGCAAGGGGGCCCACTGAGGTGCTGTCGCCAAGGGGCCTACTGAAACCTGGCTGTTGGATTGTACAAGTGTGGAGCTGGTGGTAGATTTCCGGATGTACATTATGTGTAATCCTCCTCATGTCAGGCTTTTCACCTTTTAGATTTGGTTCCTCGTGTCCTACGCTTATAGCGGCTCCTGCGCAATATGTACTTCATCAGCTTCGGATTGTGAGGGGAAAACCAGGTCTAGTTACTGGTAACATGCTGCAGTGGTCGGGCAGCCGGAGGGGAACATCTTCCATACAGTAATGAGAATCCACTAAAGAATATCTGGTCTTCCATACCGCGGTTTCGTCCGTCCAACCTACGAAAGATGTATCTTACCAACAACTATACCTTGCTGATTCATTTTATATAGAGGATAGCCCTCGCCTATATCTGCCACTCAGATGGACAGTGAATGGAGCAGCAGGACACATGCTTGACCTGCCGCTCCACCCATTAGGCCACTTTTATTATCGTGGGGGGGTCCCAGCAGTTGGACTTGTGGCTGGGAAATAAGATGCAAATGTATTACTACCCCTATAATGATTGTGTCTATTTGTGAAATTTATATCTTACTATGTTTCTCTTTCAGACCTCAGTGTATAGCGAAGGAGGAGAACCCGCAAGTATTTTTCTGCTGTTGTGATGGGAACTATTGTAACGAGAGATTTACCCATTTACCTGATGTGGGTAAGTTTGTATCAGAGCTCTGGTGTGTGTGATGTGTGATGACAATGTCATACAGGTGTGTGACGCTGTACTTTGATCCAGTGCTATCTTGCCATGTGAAATAATGATCATTTCAGTCTCTTGAACACCCATTTACTTCCATGTGCAACCCTTATAGCGATGCTCTCCTAGAAAACAAATTCAGGTCAGTCTCTCCTATATTGGCAGAGACTCTGTAGGTCACAGACATCACCTCTCCACTGTCCTGAGCTTGGGACCATACCTGAGGTATATCTATGACTTGGACAACTTCCATGCAGATGTCAGCGGCCAATATCATAGGAACCCATCGTGGTAGGTGGATAAAGCAACTCTAGCAAAAACATTGGATCCATTTCCGATCCAGGTGCCAAAGTATGGTCAAATTTCATTTTCATGGTGCATGGTCACTTTGTGGGAAAATAGTTTGCTCTTTAGTTTCTAACCTTATGATTCTACTAGATTCTGAAGTAGTCTAAAAAATTATGTTGTATATACTCGAGTAGATGCCAACCCAAATATAAGCCAAAGCATCTAATTTTACAAAAATTGCCTTTAGTATAAGCCTAGGGTGGGAAAGGCAGTGGTCACAGCCTCCCCCCTCACTAATGAAATGTCCAGCAGCCTCCCCCCACACTAATGAAATGTCCAGCAGCCTCCCCCCACACTAATGAAATGTCCAGCAGTCTCCCCCCACACTAATGAAATGTCCAGCAGTCTCCCCCCACACTAATGAAATGTCCAGCAGTCTCCCCCCACACTAATGAAATGTCCAGCAGTCTCCCCCCACACTAATGAAATGTCCAGCAGTCTCCCCCCACACTAATGAAATGTCCAGCAGTCTCCCCCCACACTAATGAAATGTCCAGCAGTCTCCCCCCACACTAATGAAATGTCCAGCAGTCTCCCCCCACACTAATGAAATGTCCAGCAGTCTCCCCCCACACTAATGAAATGTCCAGCAGTCTCCCCCCACACTAATGAAATGTCCAGCAGCCTCCCCCCACACTAATGAAATACCCAGCAGCCTCCCCCCACACTAATGAAATACCCAGCAGCCACTTGTTATATAAAAAATAAATTAAACTTAGTACTTGCCCTGGGGCACCCACAGCTTCTCTTCTTTTATATGCTCAACTATAACCTGAACTAGGGCTGTTTTTAACTTAAGAATTTTGCTGGAAAACTGGTTATACTCGAGTGTATAAGGCTAATATAAAAGTATAATATTAAAAAATAAATTAATATACACAACTACGCGTTTACAAAAATAATTTAGTTTTTACATTTTTGACCGTCTGTGGCTGAAGTGATCAGGGATTTGACAAAATAAAAGTTAGTATAAAAAGTTGTATGCAGCAAACTGGATAAGTGTCCTGGGAAGGAGCTGGGAGCCAGGTGACGGCTCTTATGTCCTCGGAGGGTTCGTTTTTGTGACACTGCAGGAAAGAGCAGCGCCTTGTACACGCATGTGTAACTCGCCCTCTATAACAAAAACTGTACTTTCTTTCATGGCTTTGGGTTTAAGTTTTTCCTCTGTGAATGCGATCTGTTGGAGCGAACAGATGGCACCTTGTCACCAAAGAAAAGCCACTCAATCAATAACTTTTCCATAAAGCATCACAGAGGCTTTCATTCTACGTGGTGCTGGGAATAACTGCACATCAGCACTTCTCAGGCTGAGGCTATTCTCAAAGTGACCTCCAGCAAACAAAGGAAAGTGTCTTGTATTCAGACAAGTCATGTGTCATATCGGGCAACCTTTAGATGCCGCCATAAGGAGAGGGCTAGAAGATTTGCAAGACCATTGAAAGTAAAATCCCAGCACCTGGTTGAGTATTTTCCTTTTTTATTATCTGCGCTCTTGCTTCTCTCCTCATCCATAATGAAGTAGTCAGGTGTGGCCGGTCTACAGAGTCGGGGGCATTTTCCCAGTGTACTTCTATTCTTTTCCTGATTTCCCAACCTCCCCCCCCCCCCCCCCCGCCATATATTGGCTTTATTGTTCTTTAAAGAAAATCTACTATCACAATTTAGTAGGGACACTTACTCATAGATCCAGACACTGTGACTGTGGTAATCTTCTTATATTTGTTATCCATTGTCTCCTTTCTTCTAAAATCAACATTGGAAATTTAGTTTTATGAACTAGAAGGATGGTGGGGGTTTTACCAGAGTCCCATCTCACTCGGGCTTCACAGGCTGTTACACTGTTACGCTCCCTCAGCACAATCTCACACAGTTGGCGGGGGAACTACTTCTGCCCAGTGTAACAGTCTGTGAAGCCGCAACTAGTATGGCTTCTGGTTATGTCCCCCAGAGCCCTTTTGGAACATTTTTTCTTTTTGTTCGAAGTTGATTTTAGAATGGAGGAGGCCATGGGTAACAAATGTAAGAAGGTTACCACAGTCTGTGGTATGTCCTTAATATGGAAGGGTTCAGATTTCTGATTCAGGCCTTACTGACATTGGTTTCACGGTGATATATAATGTGACCTTAAACTGCCCAATACTTTTTATAAAAGTTATTACAAGAACAATATTCTGCAAAGTTTATTGAAAGTTGCGATATACTTTTAAATACTTGAGGAAAGAGCCCCTAGGCTCTTATATATTACTAGTCATTTGGATAAAGGTGTAATTCCCTTTAGCCAGGAGCGTATACAATGTATATACACAATGTAACCGTCCCGGACAGCTGGATTGTAGGCAGAATTCTCCGGTATTTATAGGGTGCATGGTGGTGGCGGTAGTATTAGCCTCCAACATAAATGTCTGCTTTGTCAGTGCTATTCCACAAAGCTCCCACTGGCTCTGTAAATCCCAATCTCCTTCCAGAGAGCCAGTCCTTCCCTCCCCTTGGAGAACAGCAGTTTTGTGGCATGGCAGTAAGGGTGAGATTGGGGTTGTCGAGTGATTTACTTTCCAGACTCTTCATAGTGTAGAACTTGCATTGCATTGTTTTTGGGCCTTTGTATGTTTTAAAGGTCCCTTGTGCTGGGCTGATGCCAGAGACACAATGCAGACTAAAATAAATCAGACAAGCAGAAAGCCCTATTTAAGACCCAGCACACGCATTCCCTGGGGAAGCTCCGCTGCCCAACGCTGCAGATCATTCCCTACAAAGTGTCAATGCCAGGTCCCGTGATCAGGCTAAAATATGACGCAGAAGACCCTACAGTATTAAGATGGCAGTAATAAAATTTAGTCCCGATTTTACAAGATCCTGTAATATTTTAGAGGGTAGTAAAGACAGAGGTTTAGCAATTCTTTTTTTGTTACGTTTTGCTTGCCCATTTCTGCCACCTCGCAGCTGCTCATGGACAGATGGTAGAGCAAGGTCTTCATGCGAGATGCCCTGTATGTAAGTAGTGAACTTGCAGCTAACGTAGTTTATGACCTGTTGTGATGTATAGCAGGTGTATGGCTAATAAAAGTGCTTGGCAGGCAATATTTGGCCCTTAATTTTAATAACATTATAATTCCTTATTTGCAGAAACTTTTGATCCGAAGATTCAGCAGTCGGCATCGGTGCTGAACATACTGGTGTATTCCCTACTTCCTATCGTGGTTCTGTCGATGGCTGTGCTCTTGGCCTTCTGGATGTACCGCCATCGGAAGCCTCCCTATGGCCATGTTGATATTAACGAGGTAAGTCTGACCCTCTAGAAGCACAAACTCCCCGATTGGGAAAACCCTGTGTGCTTCGCCGGCAGCGAGGTCTGAACTTGTCTCTTTTGACAGAAGGAAGTAAGTGAAGGCTGAGGCTCAGCAGCCGGTATCCACATCTCTAGCGGATAATCCAAGGGGGAATAATGTGTCCACGTCTAATGACGGCTTCGATGTATAGCGTTTTAGCGTAGAGTTTCATTTATGTGCCATAAGGAGAGGTCCAGATTAATAAAGTTCATCAAGTAGATATCTATGACCTATGAATGTCCTCTGCAGACTTTGGATTTATGCAGTGTATTTTTGTAACACTAGAAGAGTGACCTGGTCATGCAATGCGCCACAAGATTTGTTCATTGACATATTCACACTTTTGCATTGGCATATTCAGATAATTGTGTGGGCCATACAGGGAGAGACTGAAATTAACTAAAACTAGAAACGAAGAAAAGAGCCAACCAGATAGATGACTGACTTTATAGTGTAACACCAAACTGGCTGATCGCAATGGGCATCAGTGGGTTTTCTTGTTGAAATTTATTAGATATTGGGCCCTGGTTTTGAACCCCAATTTATAAGATGAGTTGGTGGGTCACGTGACCTTCTGGCAGCCATTTTTGGGACTTCTGCAGTGTCCTGTGACCTGTAGACTTCTACTGGGTTCAGGTGGCTTCCGCTCATTACTGTATAAATACACCCTTTAAACAGATAGACCCTTTAAATACATGTCTATCACAAGCTCCTGTAAGCCTCCTACACACGTGCACACTCGCATACACCTGATCCACAGGAAAATCCATCTGGGAATCCCCATGTAACACATGCTATTTTCCTTTGGACTTTCTTGTAGGATTTCTCATCTCCTATTCTGATCCTCTGCAGAAAATTGACCAGCTACACATTAGGGAATCCATATATAGCGTTGAAATTGCATTCCAGGATATTGTGAGCAGTTATTTGCTTACAAGATTACAAGTCATGTTATAATCAGAACCCGTGTTAGTCTGGTTGTATGTTCCAACAAAATTGCTTTCTGTGTGTCTGCCGCATTTACAGCACGGTTGCGGCTGGTAAATCCTGCAGAATCGGAGCTTAGCATGTCACTCCTGTCCAACTGGCCTTAGTCCTTATGAACGTACCATGGGTTACTTTTTGCAAAGTTTATTAAAAGTTGAGGTAATCGTTGTCCTCTTCAATGGTGTGATCTGAAAACGCACTCAGACCATATGTCAAGTTGGCGAATAATTTTGGAAAATACAAGCAAAACCTTAGTGTTATATGATCGGTAAATATAAACTTAAAGGAAATCTACCATCAGGATGAAAGATTGTAAACCAAGCACACTAGCATACTGGTGTGTGCCCCTCTGGCAGGATCTGCTCCTCTTATACCTTTGTTTTTTAAATAAAAAGGCTTTAAAATTATGCAAATAAGCCTGAGCGACTCTATGCTCCATACACACCTATGCAGCCTGTGGCCCTTCTGGCTCAATTGCATAATTTTAAAAGTTTTTATTATTTTTTTTCGCAAAAACCAGAGCATACGTAGTTAAAAGAAGAGCAGATCCTGCCCGAGGGGGCACACACCAGTATGTCGGTGTGCTTGGTTTACAATCCTTCATCCTGGTGGTAGATTTCCTTTGAGAACGATAGGCAGGGGGTCAGCAACCATTTATTGTAACCAGGAATATATTACTTTATTGTTCAGTTAGAGCCCCATATAATAACGCTATTGATTTCCATTCATCCAGATATATGCTAATACATTACATAATCGTTACTGCGATCTCGGTTTGCCACGGTCAGACTTTTAACCACACGCAATTCCCGATCGATGCAAGTTTTTTATTTTCTTGTGTGTGTGCCATTTACTGACATTAAACGTAATTTAAGAGAGCGTTTTCTGAAAGTGCTACATGACTGTTTTTGAGTAAATGGATCCCAATTACTTCGCCTTTAATTCCAAAGTGCTAATTGACTATAAAATGTTACACGGTTTATATCGGGAGCTTTATAGCCTTTGCTGCGGCAGAAGGCTGTCTGGTGAAGTACTTCATCAAACGGGCATCACCGAATCTGACATGAGTTGCAGAGGCCTGAGCTGCTTTATAAGACTGCCAAAATCCTGGAACGTGTGTGCGAGCTCTCCTACTGTACCGTCACCGTTCCTTTCTGTTTGTGAGTTGCCATAGAAACACAGCTTAAAAATATTTCATTCAAAAGGCTCTCATCCTAATCAGTCGCATTCCCGAGCCGACCTCCGGCACAGAAACATATACCAAAAAAAATAGTTTTGCACACATATGGCTTAATGAAGATTTTGTAGCATTGAAGCAGATCACGGAGATGAACGCAAAGGTTATAGCAGCCCATTTATGTCCCAATAGCTAATTGGTCATTTATCCTCCCGCAAGAAGCAAAGGTTAGACGCAATTGTACAAGACTCATAAAAGATCAATCCTTTGTTTATCCATTTACCTAGGATCCCGGCCCACCTCCGCCATCTCCATTAGTTGGACTGAAGCCCCTGCAGTTGCTGGAAATCAAGGCGCGGGGTCGCTTTGGCTGTGTTTGGAAGGCACGGCTGATAAATGAATATGTAGCAGTGAAAATCTTTCCTATTCAGGTAAGCTCAAAGAAAAAGGATAACAACATTTAAGGTCTTATGAGTTTGTATATATATATATATATATATCTCCCAATGAATGGGTGCCATGTATGGACATACAGAAAAGGCTAAAATAGACGAGTACAGATGGTCCGGGAAATAAAGACCATGGGCTGGCTGGATTTCAGGGACCGAGCACTGCTCCGAGGACGTTTTTCTGAACATCATAGTGATAAACGATGCATAAGGAGACCCTTCTTTCCAGCTCTAATCATGATTACAGTTCACTGCTACTGTCTTGAGTTGCAGACGGGACTTGCATAATATATATCACTGCGATGCTTGGAGTCCTGTCCACCACAGTGTTTTGCCCATGAAGTCCGTGCAGCACATGAACCATGATTCATGGACTGACCATGGTCGACTGTGTTATCCCTAATTTAGTCTATATAGCTCGAATTGATATGGATAAATTGAATAAAATGGGTTCAGGCTGGTAAATCTAACTCCCGATAATTTGATTCCTAATGTGGAGACAATAAATTTCCATTTTAGATTATTAGATGCTTTCAAACTATGCTAATAAGCTGCAAGTGTTCTAGTGTGTACTATACGAGTTTTGGAAGGGCTTTGGTGACGACCCCCCCCCCCAGACACGTGCAGCTCATTAGCATATTTACGAAAAGGAAAAGTGTAAAAGGGAGAAATTTAGGTAAAAAAAAATTAGAGAAAAGATAGTGTAAAAAGGGAGGAATTTAGGAAAATGAGATAGTAAAAAGGAGAAATTTAGGAAAAGGAGACCGTAAAAAAGAGAAATTTAGGAAAACTAAACCGTAAATAAACTATTACAACCCCAGTTCCAGCATCAGGGTGCAAAGTAGATTCAGTGAGTGATGCTGCTTTATAATGGATGAATCCGACAAGATTTTCTTTTAGGTTGAAGGGAAGGTTGTTGTTGTTGTTTTGTTTTTTAACAATTTTTGTATAAATCAGTGAAAAAGATAAAGAGGATAAAAACTGTAATGAACCTTTTTAGAGAAAATGTTTCTTTTCCCACCTCTGAGCCACGGCTTCTCCTTCCCTCTGATTCCTGCAGGCATCGATCACTCTCAGTGCAGTGTAAAAATCTGTCTTGAGAGAATCCTCAGAAAAAACAGAAAGATGTGAGAGCGGGAGCACCTCCACCCACCTGCTCAGGGGCTTCCATATAGATCCTGCAGGGGAACCACTGCTAAGGATTGTAGGATGATGTTAGTTTCCTATGAGCACATATTATGGTTTATTTTCGTTTAGTAGCCGTTCTATTATCATATATCTGCAAGCGTGTGATCTGTGTGGTTTTCGGGCGTGAGCTGCCCTCCTTTTGTTTTTGTTCTGGCTATATGTCCCTTCAGAAGCTTCTATAATGACCAGAAGTACGGAGCATATACTGTTATGGGCACCATCAAACACCCTTTATAATAAAGTACAAATTTTTATCTTTGTATGCATGTTCGGACATAGTGGAGCAGAGTTCTTGTATACACCGGGTGTCGCCTCCCTAATTTTTGGAGAAGAAAGGATATTGAATGTTGATAAAGTAACTTGCGCTATAAACATGCAGTGATTTACGGCAGATCTTTAATGATACATAAACTACATAAATGATGTCTTCACGTACTGAGCAGGGGCTTGTTTTCGGGTGGAATTTTCTTTGCACATGCAATGTGAGTCTTTGGTGTTGGGGAATGGGCTCCAGCTTCATGGTAATAATATGTCCAATGATTTACAGATCCTGCCAGCTGTTTATAGAGGTAAATTGCACATACGTTTCTTCTCAGTCACACCAGGGAGAGACGAGAGAGCTGCTTTATGTCAACTCTTACATAGTTGTGGACTCTCTGCGTGATTTGTTTTCATCGGCCTCCCGGTCCCAGCTCCCTCCTGTTCCCTTTGTTTCTCTCTTAGACAAATATACACAACTGCACTTCACCAGAAACCTTGGTTCTGTGGTCACGCCAGTCAATGTAGTCCATTCATTGGGTGATGAACAGCGGACCTCTATATCGAATTGCAATTTGGATAAAAGTATAGGATTTACGCTTCAGAAACCAAATTTTCTAATCCTGAGTTAATGCAGTTCCGACTCGGCCCTTATTTATTCCATAGTGGAGCAAGATGGTACGTAGACACTATTGGGTACTTTGTCCTCAAAAGAGTTTTTCGTCTGTCTTAGACTTCATGTTACATAACACATTGATAGGATTGGACCGGAGAAAAATGAAACATGGACTACTGGAAACCAAGTTGTGTGTAAATCCTCTATTGGAGTTAATTGGATGCTTGGATAGAAGGCCATCAATAGGAGGCCATCCTAATATGTTCCGTTTTTCACACAAGTGATTCAAAGTAGTAGCTGCAAATCTGACTCCACAGGATGGTCCTAGAATACAAAATAACATGGTCAGATGGCACTAGGGCTTGAATCGGACCAAAATTTGACACCAAGTGTTCGACTTCCTAGCGACACCATCACAGAGCATTACACAGTGTCGTTTTAGCTCAATGGGCAGTTTAGGAAAGGTTCAATTCTCTCTTCTCCGGTAATGGAATTACATATGGTAACAGAATTTTCTAACAAGTTCAAGAAAATCCAAAATAGATGGTCAGATAGTACTAGGGCTGAAAACTCTGATCAAAATCGTCCAAAATGGTACAGTTTATTATTATCTACAAGTAGTAGATAACTTTATTAACTTTACTAACTTAAAGTTGGTAAACTGCAGGAATGTTGTTGTTTAGACATGTAAATGTATCTACTTTTGATACAATCCATAAAAACATGCATCATCTTAAAAACATACATAAAGAAAAACGCATACAGGCAGTCCCCGGGTTACATACAAGACAGGGTCTGTAGATTTGTTCTTAAGTTGAATTTGTATATAAGTCAGAACTGTATATTTTATCATTGTAACCCCAACCAAATTTTTTTTTTTTGGTCTCTGTGACAATTGGATTTTTAAAAATATTGGGTTGTCATGAGAACCAGGATTAACAAATCTTAATAACAGACACATTTAATAAGGTTATAGCTGTTTATTGTAGCCTGGGACTAAAGTACAGTAAATTACCAACAGCCAGAGGCCCGTTTGTAACTAGGGGTCGTCTGTAAGTTGGGTGTTCTTAAGTAGACCGCCTGTATAGTGATGGTCACAAACTATAGGGTCCCATAAATGGTACAAATACTTAATATAACCATAGAACATACTAAAGTTACTCAATATGTATATACCAGGAATCTACATGTACAAAGAGGTTACAAAATAGTTCACAAAAAGGGGTCAACCCTTCAGTAGGGTGCAGTATTATTACACCACTTTGCACAGAAGCATTTTCTTCCATCCCGACCAGAAGCGCTGATATTCCTCATACATTGTAGAGGACAATTGGACGTGGGACAATAACCATGTCGGCACCACTGTTCTTGCCGATCAGTGAGGCTTGCCAAGATGACAGCTGGAGAGAACGCAGGCCACGCCATCGGGAGATAGAACTGGTGGTAGACTTGTATGTTCGGAAAACTATTTAAAACTAGTTATACAAAAGTGAGCTATAGGAGCACTGTGCAATCATCCCTTTGTGTGTGGTGGTAGTAGCAGCAGGACTGTGAAAAATGTTTGCTCCCTGACTTGATGCACTTCTGTGTGAGGTGTCTTCATGGAGCACAGCACTTACTGAGAACAGTACTGAGCAGTACCACGCTTCTAATTACATATTATAGTGGAGTGAAGGAGCTTAGAAGCAGTTTGAATGCAGAGATCAAAGGACATATTTGTGTGAGGACACTCCTACAGTCCAGCTACAGTCCTGGAATATAAATCTATTCACACTACTGTTGCTGCTTACTGCTATATACAAACGTATGATTACACAGATTGTCTGGGCCAACAACCAACAAGGCTTCCAGCTTTGTCGACTGGCATAGTAGGACTTATTCCCTCTGTATAGATTTGGTCTCCAAAAAGTTGGCTAATTGTTGAGTTTTCTCACCTACACAGGTGCAGATTTTCATACTGTAGGACAGAGGCTTTTCTATGGTTATCAGATATTATTCAATGTTTTGTCTCTTTCATTAGCACATAGATTACCTTGGTATCGATTGTCAGCAGTCTATTTTCTGAAGAACACAGTGGGCGGACAATTGCAGGAAGGAGTGTGCTGTGTGCTCCAGGAAAGTAGCTTGGTAACTTCACAGCGAGAAGTCTGCTTTTCCTAATTGCTAGCCGCTCACATTCTGTACTCCTGGTGATCTGAACATTAATCTGCGTGACACTGCAATCCCCAGGCCTTCCTTAATTTTATTTTCATTACCAAACCACTGTACTTTGCGCTCCAGAGACTCTCTTTTCAGCCTTTTGTGTAGAGAAGGCAAAAAAAAAAAAAAAAGTAGACCCTGTGGATGGAACTTTTCCTCAAGGGTCAGCTTTATTTCTAAGGAACAAGATACGTAAACGGGTATTTTTTTTCGGCTACAGAGATTGACTGAACAGAAAACCTCCAGTATTAAAGTATTCACAATGTAATAATTCCAAGACAACTTTGCAAACAGGAGATTTTTTTAATGTATTCAGTTTTTTAATTTTATTTTTATGGTTTGTTTTCTAAAAGAGTAGATTAGAATTTGCCAAGAAAATCCAACATGAGAAACACTTACTTATAGATCCAGGCACCGTGACTGTGGTAATCTACTTATATTTGTGACCTTCCTTCTAAAATCTGTTTTTAAAATGATGCTAATGATGAATCAGAAGGGCTCTAATGGACCTAAGTGAAGCTGGCCCCCCCACCTTGTTCAAATCAAACAAAATTGGTCTCAAACGTTTGTGCTACGTTTGTGCTGGTTTGTGCAGCAGAAATTTTCGTTTGTGCCGCTATCGTTTTTAAGATTTTAATGAAAGTTTCCAGAGGTCATCAGAGGTCAACCAGCCCCCCACATTGCCCAAATCAAACAAAACTGGTTCCAAATAATTCTGCTACGTTTGTGCTGGTTTGTGCTGCGCAAATTTTTGTTTGTGCTGCTTTTGTTTTGAATTTATGAACAAAAAATTAAAGTTCAAAAGTTCAAGCAGCCCCCCCACATTTACGGAATCAAACAAAACTGGTGTCAAACGTTAGTGCTACGTTTGTGCTGGTTTGTGCAGCAAAAATTTTCGTTTGTGCCGCTATCATTTTTAATATATTCATACTTTTTTGCAGAGGTCATCAGAGTTCATTTCTTCCATAGTACAATGTGTTTGCTAGCTCCCCCTGGTGATCAAACCAGGGAAGTGTCACTAGGTTTGTTTTTTACCAGTTCATCCTAAACACCTCAAACACCTGAACATACCTTAAAAATTATAGCGGCACAAACAAAAGTTTTTGCTGCACAAACCAGCACAAACGTAGCACTAATGTTTGACACCAGTTTTGTTTGATTCCGTTAATGTGGGGGGGCTGCTTGAACTTTTGAACTTTCATTTTTTGTTCATATATTCAAAACAAAAGCAGCACAAACAAGCACAAACGTTGCAGAATTGTTCGGCACCAGTTTTGTTTGATTTGGGCAATGTGGGGGGGCTGGTTGACCTCTGATGACCTCTGGAAACTTTCATTAAAATCTCGAAAATGATAGCGGCACAAACAAAAATTTCTGCTGCACAAACCAGCACAAACGTAGCACAAACGTTTGACACCAATTTTGTTTGATTTGAACAAGGTGGGGGGGCCAACTTCACTCAGGTCTCTAATGGAGCCCTCCATACACTCTCTTCACAGGCTGTTACACTGTTTGCAACCACCTACTTCTGCTCACTGGCACTGTATTCGCACACAGCAGGAGGTGGGAAGCACTCTTGCACATTGTAACAGCCTGTGAAGTTACAGCACAGAGGGGCTCGGGTTCATTAGCATAATTTTTGAAGTTGATTTTAGAAGGAGGAGGCCATAGATAACATGTATAAGAAGATTACCACAATCACGGTGCCAGGATCTACGAGTAAGTGTATAATGGTTTATAATGATGGATTTTGATGGTAGATTTCCTTTAATGTAAAAGACTCCTCCCAAAAAAATAAGACGCATATAGTCTGTATCCTACTGTATATAGTCTGTTGTGGCAATTTAGTTCACTTTCCCCATCTCTGTCCTGCTCTAATAAGCTTTGTAATACACCCTTGAGTGGATGTGTCCAAATAAGAGGCCACAGTTTTTTGTTTTTTCTTTGCTGGTTTGAGTATAAACTCTTATATGAGTAGTAAATAGATGAATGTCCTGTGTTAGAATTTAGTGGAAAGTGCCATCCAAATCTGTCCTGGTTTCCTGATCTGATTTTTGCCCAATAACAAATCCTACCACTCGTACCCGGTCTCAGGAGTACTTTCTGTTATAATCCAGAAGAGTCGTGGATATGCCTTGCACTACAGTACACATGTATCCGTGTGGACAGATTTCCTAAGAAATGTTATCCCATTTGTAGCGTTCAGTGTACTAGTCAATTATGTCTAAATATTAATTATGAGCTGGGTGGCACACTAATGGCTCACCACATTTTTTTTTTTTTGAGGCCTTATGGAAGTTACCGTTCAGCTACAGTCATGTTCCACCAGATTCATGACCGCGACAGGAATTCCTGCAGTGGACTATGGGAAAGGGAAGAGGGGAATTATTTAAAAAATTAAATAAAAAGAATAGTTTTAAACTGGAAAATCACTTTAGAGTCCAACAGAAATACCGAATACGAGAAGATTCATTTTGAGCTGTAATTCTGGGCAGCGAGTTGTTTTTTGTGATGTCGTCCCTTTAATGCAAATTCGGCACATTAATATTAATGGTCATTTACATGCACAGAGTCGTTTTGTATAAATGACATTATTACCCAGGAATCTGAATGGCGGACTGGATACGCTAATTTGAAGAAAAATCACTTGGTTTTCAGCGTTCATTACCATTAAAATCTCAGCTGAGAGTCTCCTGTTCATGGCATTGTGTGCGCTAAACACTGTACAGACTAAACCCTGGCCCGCTCTTGGCTTCTCACCAGAAGAAACACAGGAGGTGAAAGCTGGCAGTGCCCTGTAAATCAGGAATCGCAGCTCTCATTGTACCGCGCTCTGCGCCGAGGGCTCATTCACATTCCAAACATGGAAATTCGCCGTTGATTCCCTTTTGTAAGGTTCTCCAGTACGACGGCAATAAAATAACAGCAATGGAAATTTGGGTAGGAATCTAATTTTCTCCACTCACTTAAAGGCTCTTCTCTGTTTCCTCGAAGAAGGGGAATAGGAAAAAAAAAGGAACACAAGAACAATTATGGAGAAGTGTACAAACCCTATTTTTGTAGCTGTATAAAGACTTGATTGGGTTTATGCTCATTAAGTCAAGATTGTGTTCTAATGCCGAAAATATTTTGAAAGGTCTGCGTGTAAGGAGTCCTGTGTGAAATGTGGCGCTGTCTAGCCGCCCAAGAAAGCATGCGCTCCGGGGGTTCAGAGCGGTTTCTCAGAGTGATTTCTGTTTTTTTCTTTACCCTCTGACTTTATATTAAATTCCAAAAGATAATCAGAGTTTTGAGTTTTCTGTACTCTATTTTGTTTAGACCGTTCTGTTAATATGAGATCATATAATGAGGAACACTATTTTGCGCTTGACGACTTCTCCTAGACAGCCTGTTGAGGTGAATCGGCACTTTGTAATATTCTGTGACATGCTGTAGGATAGTTGAACACTTGGGCCTCTGGGTATCAAATTTTGGTCAGGTCATGGCTACAATAGAGGTCTATGGTAGTGGGTTACATGTCACACCGCACTGTGACCGCACAATGTCACGACTCGGATGAGAGTAGTACATGCTGCTGTATGTGTACATAGCACAGTAGACTATCAATAAGTTCTGTCCAATGAAGAAGCCAACAGCACTTGTATGAGAAAATCATTTGTGTGCAAAGGACCCTTAGGTGTATTCACACAAACGTATGCCTGGCCGTAGCCGTCAGGCGCGCTGGAGAGATGGACGCGACTCTCCCCTCTCCATAGAAAATAGTTTGCCCTATCTTGGTCATAAGACTTTTATCTTTTTTGTGGCTATGGTACGGTGATCATTTTGCTCCCCCACTGAGCCTCGGCACCATAGCTGCCTATGGGGGATGTATATCCGGCCGTCCCAAAAGGTTCATGTGAATACACCCTTAGTGCCAGGGTTTATCCAGCAATGAGGACCTTTTCTGATCAGTTTATTAGTCAAGGGTCTTCTACCCTGATAGAATTGTGCAAATCGGAGAAGCTCATGATAATTTGGCACTGATAACTCATACATTATAACACTGTTGTATAATCAATTCCGGTCTGGGAATTTGACCCTTTTGGTAACCCTACAAAAGAGCCAAAGTCCTCCACTAACATACAAACCCCAAACTACTACTGATCTCTGAGTGTATGTGAGATTGTAGCTCCATTCAGTTCTTGCTCCCATCCTGGGACTACGCCATGAAATTGTACAGGAGAATGTGGATTGAGGGAGTAACATCTACAATATTCATAGTTTCATGTTACCCAAAGCATTTTCCTTAGTGGAATCTCCTTATCTCTGTTGGGCAATTAGCCTATGACCGTATTTTGTTTTTTGTATTAAGTCTATAAGAAATGACAGAAGAAAATCTACAGATCCATTGTGAAATATATTCATTGTTTGAACTTTGTGCTGATTACGGTATTTAAATATCATTAGCATATAGGATAACAAATATAAGAAGATTACCACAGTCACGGTGCATGGATTGAGGAGTAAGGCCTCTTTTTTTTACAAAATTGTATTTGCACCCAGGTCAGCATAAAGCCATGCACTCCATGGCGAGGCAAGGTGCCCAGCCGTAAATATGGGAAAAGATAGAGCATGCCCTATCTGTTTTCCGTGGATGATACGGTAACACACGTGTCTGGTCCATAGGGGTTCATGGGGACTGATCTCAGACTGCAAATAATGCAGTCGGATATCGGTCCCCCAGGTATTTGTGTGGAAGGCTCCTAAGTGTCACAGGTTTATTATGCTTGGTTTTCATGGTAGATTTCCTTTAAAGTCTACTTTGAAAAAAAAAATAATAATAATAATTTCATCTAAAAGAAAAAAAAAGGATAATAAGCAGCGGTTTGTATTTTGACTTCATCAGGATGTTTGTGAGCCATAGATAAACCATAGTTTATGCCGATTGTATAATTTCTTTTAACGTGATTCACTAAATTGTTATATGATATGGTCACACAGGACAAGCAGTCTTGGCAGAGCGAGAGAGACATTTTCAACACCCCTGGAATGAAGCACGAAAACCTCCTGCACTTCATCGCGGCAGAGAAAAGAGGAACGAACCTGGAGATGGAGCTCTGGCTGATCACGGCTTTCCATGAGAAGGTAGGCTGGACCTTGTACCATTACTACCTTATGTCATCAGGACTTTTATTGCTCCACTTTGGATGCTCTCCAGCGCTTCCTTTCCGATGTGTTATCCCTGACCGCCTCCGCCATGTTGGATTACGTGGTTGAGAATCTGGCATAATCCTTTTTCCAGGGTTTTTTTTCCACCAACGCCACTTCCCTTATTCACAGAATCGGGTATAAGTGCTTGGTCACTGCTCAACTCCTATAATGGACTTGAGCTCCCACCTATTTTCCAAATGCTGTGACCCCTTCTCAAACCCTTTGACACCTCTCTTCCATCCCCTGCTTGTGGGAGAAGTGCTGATTTAGTGCTGATTCCTTTAGCTCAGGCCGCTTGGTTGCACAGATAAGATTGGTGACTGGTAGTCGAAAATGTCTTGGATGGTTAATCATTATAAAGAACCCTGTATCCTGGGGCGACCTCCGTAACACTTCTGTCACAGTTTGGATAATTTTTCAGATCTGCTACCAATTATATTTTGTTGGATTTGTCTGTATTGTGTGAAATAATGAGCTTGATGCTGACATTGAGGTTGCCTTTCATACAATCTTGGTGATGAACAGTGAACCCCCCCACATTATTGTCTCTTGTGTTTGCTTTCTCCTAGAATAATTAGAAGAAAAAAAACATTTAGTTAAACCTTGAAAGCACAATACAACAGATAGTAATGGTATGAGAAAGCATCGGTGTGCCGAGATACCGTACGGGTTGTGAGGTCAACTGGGGGTGTAGAGGGTTTTGGAAATACTGGGTGCTCATATTGACTTATCAACATGATGTGTGTGTGTGTGTGTGTGTGTGTTTTCTTCTAATCTACTTATTTTGTGTTATTTATCTTTGTTTATGCATGTGAAGGCATAAAACTGTCCGTGTCAAGGCGGAAACATCCCCTCAACTCCCCTAAAAATTAACTGGGTTGAGATATATGTGGTGAACTCTCAAACACGAAACTGGCCTTACAGATTTTGTGAGCAAGTGTCTCCTACCCACAGGATCCCATTCTTGCTAATCTATGTAGCACTAGGGCTGGGCTGTGTTCGGCGTTCCAGTGCAATAGTATGAGAGTCTCGGAAATTGCTGAGCACAGCCCTTGGTCATCTTTGCCATTTCCATTCCCTGACTGAGCGAGTCTACTTCCTGCCGCTCCACCCACTAGTAGTGATCCCCTATCTTTATAATGCTGGGGGTCCTGTTCTTGTGATCAGAACAGTCAGACCTTGTTAGCATAACTTGCTAACTTAGACCAACCCCTTTAAAGGGTTTGGCCACTTTTCCTCCACTTTTTTTGTAATGTGTGTGTGGGGGGCAGGATATTTTAGGTAATTTACCAACATTCATCTAGTAAAAGTTCCGCACCGGCTTTATTGATTTATACAAGGGAGTCTCTCGTCTTTTACCTCATCAGCCAGACATTCCTAACCAATAAAATGTCCGCAGATGGTCACGTGATCTTATCTGTCCATGAACAATTGCCCTGCCAGGACCTTAATCTTATATTAATGAATACTATCATAAGCCCCTGACGATTGCTCGTGGACAGATAGACATCACATGACCCCCTATTTGAGGACATTTTATGGTCAGGAAGGTCTGGCTGATGAGGTAAAAGACCGGAGGCTTCACTTTAGATAGATGTATATTGGTAAATTACTTCACATCCAGCCCCTCCCCCCCCCCCCCCCACACACACACACACTTATAGGCGCATTATAAAATCATGAGGTAAAGTGGCCAGCCCCTTTAATGTCTGTACATATTTATGTGCCTACACATTAGTGTTCCTAGCCCCTTTTTTTGGACTGTTCTGTTGTTTTTATCATTGTTGTCCTGATTCTTTACGATTCTCTTCCACAATAATGCGCCATTTATTCATTTTGCAGGGTTCCCTGACAGACTATCTAAAAGGAAACGTCCTGAGCTGGAACGAATTGTGCCACATAGCTGAGACCATGTCTCGAGGCCTGGCGTATTTACATGAAGACATTCCTCGCTGTAAAGGGGAAGGCCACAAGCCGGCAATAGCCCACAGGTACTGAGCCGCCATGTACTAACCACACGAGATGGAGACATAGGACACTACTCCTTTGTTAGCAAAGAAAAAAAAAACCTTTCTACTGACTTTATTGCTCATAAAATAAAATGAACGTTTTACTTACTCGCATCAGCTTTAGGTGGGTTTTACAGTCAGCACTGCTGATTACTGTTAGATCTGCCAGCTGCTCTAATGGCCCACAAGGGCAGTGCCTATGGCAGTGTCTCATTTAGGAATGAACATACCAGCAAATCCCCCCTACAGATTGCACAGGTGTTAGCAATCAGCTCGGGACCCGTGCCAAAAACCTGCTCCGAATGGATGTGCCTGGCTGCTGCTGCTCCAATGCTGGTCCATACGGTTTAGCTTTCTACCATTGGAAAAAGTAGTTTTTTTCCCCTCCTGATAAATGCAGAATAGTTAGGCTTGTGCCTGGCAGAGGTAAGCACCCTGTTGGGGAATATTACCCCTCCTATAAATTTTTAATCCCTGCGTATGGTTCTTACTTAAAGCTGCAATCCCAATCTTTTAATTACAGAAAGCAGTTATGTCACCCATATTTCTGTGGATGGCAGTTTTTGGAATTGTGTTATGTGGCAGCAATAAAAGTGAGGGGGGAGCGCGGCCATACTGTTTTCCTGGGAATAGAAGTAATAAAACTGTTATAGAGCAGTAGAAAGAATTTTTAAGGTTAGAGAGAACCTGTCACCAGCTTTTACCCCACTAAACCACTTGTTCCCTGAGGTAGAGGTCCTTTCTAAATTCCCTCATGTGTGTGAAATTTCACACATTCACCTGTTTTTAAAAATAAAATCTCCAAAAGAAATCGGGCCATTTGATTTCAAGAATTATGAACCAAACTTACCTTGAGAATGCCGTAGCTATACTGATGCAGAAGAATATCTTGTTTAATCACTGAGCTGAGTGGTTTTGCTTTAAAAAAAACAATTATAACATTCAGGACCTTTGGAAAGCTGGATTACACATTACATGGAGCTTCCTGAACTGTCCAGACAGGACTAATCAACCTTAGATGGATCACTCATACACAGCAGCTGGGGGATGGTGCAGCGATTGATTACTTCTGCCTGTCAGGCACAACACAGTGATCATATCATTCTCTTTTCACGTGCAATAAGTTACAAGAGAAGCTTTTGCATCATTCACCGAAAAAGTGAATGAAAATGGTACTCACAATAGTCGTGACCCCTGCAGCCAATGTGTTGGGGTGGGAAGGGCAGATCATTTTGGTCACTTTGGACGCTTCATATAGCTTGCAAAGTGCTACTTCTTTCCTTAAGGTTCATAAATTAGGAAAGAGACTATTTTCATACCTCCAAATTCCCTGCTACTAAAGTGATGGTAAGAGTGAAGAGATGAAGGCGTCACACTGATGGTTGTGGTTGGGCTTAGCGTTCGGGGCAGGGACACCTGCGGTCCAACAAATTTATTATACTCCCTCCCTTGGCCAATCGTTGAATTAGTAACAAAATTGATTCCTTTTGTCTATTTTGTAGTGCTCTACTCTACTAAGGAGTCAAATTTTAAAATGTATTGTAGTCTTGTATAGAAATTTTGGTATGGACCTCAACCGGTAGGTATGCCCTGGCATCTCGGCTTTGAGTTAGAAATTTGTTATGGATATGTAACCTTTTTAGGATCCATGAGTGAATATGTGGGAGGGTACAGACTAAATATTTGTTCTAGTATCTTTACTTAGGGAATGTCCCCTGAGACTATACCCGTGTAGAGCTTATTAGGGACCATAAATTCCAGATTCTTGGAAACGTCTCCTAGTTACCAGCTCGGATCTCAATGTCACTTTTTTCTTTTTATTTCACAGCCCTAACATTAATTTCTTGAGCTTTATGTTGTCCCCTGCTAATGACCAAATACTCCAAACTATTAGCCTGTTATTCATTACAGCAGACCTGAGACATTCATCTTTTTGAGGGGTTTTTTATCCCCCCCCCCCCCCCCCCCCCTTCAAAACACATTCTTCCACCATGTTAGTGAAAAAAATGTGTTTCTCATTTACACATGCCATCTGTCAGGAGTTCTTTTAAAGAGACAGCTTGGACAACTCACAGCGGGGAGAGTTGCCGGTTCACACCGCTGCCTACCCATTATCCGAAATATAAATGTTCTGACGGCTCTTCTGTAATGGCTTTACCAGTGCAGATGGAGTCAGTCTCAAGCTGGGTGAAACTGATTTGCTCTGACTAATGCGTTCTCTGCCAAAGAGTTATGTGACAAATTAGACGCTGCCTTCATTCCTGGGCTTTCTGTGGGATCATTAAGATCACCTGAGGTACCTGCTTTGTCTTGCCCAAAAGAGGTACCTCTAATTGTGTCTTTATCTCCCCGTCTGGCACAGTTTGTCTCAGTGTAGTTTAACTAGGGGAGATCTTTTAATTTGATCGTCAGGAAATAAAATGTCCTCTCATGCAACCCTTATTTTCCGTATGTGGTGGTATTGCAGTGGTCCTAGTAAGGTTACATATGAAATGGCTTGTATGTGTTCTTTATAAAATCCGGCCATTGTATGGAGTGACCAATTAAACTATGCTCCCCCTTCCAGGTCATGTACTTGGATAGACCACTACAGCCAAGCTCTGTCCTCATCAACCTTGTACACATTGTTTTAGATCATCTTGAAATAGTTTAGTTTAATTGTTACGCCTATTCAAAAGATTTAAAGGGGTTCTCTGGAGGTGGAAAAACATGGCTGCAGTCTTCCAAAACAGCGCCTCACCTGACCATGGGTAGTGTGTGGTATTGCAACTAAGCTCTATTCATTTCTATACAGCTGAGATGCAGTACTGGTAGTAACCATGGTCGGGTGAGGCGCTATTTTTGGAAGACTGCAGCCATGTTTTTTCACCTCCTGAGAACCCCTTTAAGGGCAACAAGCTGAAACTGCTGGGACCCCCACCAATCACAGTGACAGGACCCCCAATAATCTGGAGAATAGAGATCCCATTCTCATTAATGGGTGGAGCAGTAGGCAGTGGCAGAGCCACATTCGGGTGTATCGGCGGCCATGTTGCTGTCTCTGCTACTTTGAAGCTTCTAGTGATCTGGACACAACAGGATGATATATGGGCCTCCTACAACTATGGGTGGCGGCACAAGTGCCGTTTTGTCTGCGTTTGCAAACGCAGACAAAGCCGTCCCCACCGGGGCAGGCCGCGGCCCAATCGCATCGACGTTTCTATGATAACGCCTGCAATCGGGAACGAGCCGCCGGTGTTTTGCGTTAATTTAATGCAAAACACCAGCGGCTCTTCCCGATCGCAGGCGTTTCCACGTGTGCCACCACCCTAAGGCCCCATGCACAGGACTGTAATTGGGGCTGTGATCTGGTTTTGCCTGTACACAGCCACAATAGAGGTCTATGGCACCCAGTAACACTCTTGCCGCACTTCTTGCCCGGCTGTACCACTTGCCCAGCCACGTGCTATGCTCAGGTTCTGGCTGGTGAGCACATGGTCATGTGCATGAGGCCTAAATGAAGTAGGAGGGGAAGAGAGGTAAAGGCCTAAGGGAACGGGACAACAGTGTGAATTTGGCCTATTTATATCTATACACTTACTTTTTTGTAAAAAAACAAAAAATGTACACTTGTGTGTGTGTTCACAACCTTCATACAGCCAACCAAATAAAATGAGGGGAGAAGAAGCATCTGAAGTGATAGTTACAATAAATCTGCTAAATCAGAACCAGGCTCGGAGTCCGCTAGAGAAAGAAAAAAGATTCTCTTTAAAACACCCTGAGATTATACGGTTTCATGTCTTGCTCAGCTGCGATAATATATTGGTCCAGATGCTCCTGTGCTTATGAGTTGTGCCGCTTTAGCTTTTTACTGACTGCATTTCCTCATGTGATGGCAGCGCCACCTTCAGGTCATGCATGAAATAACCATAATACGAGAGGCGGGGGTTATGAAGAAACGTGATGATGATTTTCATGCACAACATGCCATGTGTATTCTATATAATTACATGACTTTTAAGCTCACATACAGTCCCTAGCATATTAGGGATGACACTGGCATAATATGGGCACTTGTCGTTGGTTAAGGGATAGTCTAAGCCTATTTAATGATCTGACCCATCCATACTGCTATATTTGTTGTCCAGATACACCAATTATGCCAAATCTTCACTATAGAAATATGCAAATAAGGCTTAAGTGCTTCATCTTCCTGAACCCAGGATTGAACCCATAGCTGAAGGGGGGAGGATGAGAGAAGGTGCTGGATGGTAGTAGGGTAGGACTTCAGGCTAATTTGCATATTTCTAATGTTAACACTTGTGGCCCTATATAACCAAGCAGTTAGTAGGTAGGTACATTGTGGAGAAGGATTTCCTTAATGTCCGGCTCTGTCTTCAGCTCCCCGTGCGGTCCCGTCGCATAACCAAGACTTCAGACACTTGCTGACATCATAATGTGTGCCGATTGCAGCGTAGACACTATGATGTCGGCAAGTGGCTGACGTTGTGGTGTGAGCGACACAGCCATGGGGGCCCGAGTGAATTTTTATACAGATGTCTATTTGGGGATTACCGTTCCGTTTAAACCCACCTTTAACCTTACGTTCTTTTTATTTAATTTCTTTCTAATCCATTTAATTGCTTGACAAATCATTTTATACAAATTGACCAAAATTACCTTTTTGAACTTTTTTTTATTGTAATATGTCACAGTGTGCGCCTTGTGTGGCTGCGGATGAATTGTTCTACTGAATATTCATCATACTTGCATACAAGAAATTTTCCAACGATTTTGACATTAAAAAAAATTATTTAAGAAAATTAGAACGCTCAAAAATAATCTAAAAAAATAAATATATATATATTATTATGAAAAATGACATCCAGAAACAATCGGGGTTGACAATGATCATTCTGCTTTTTGATGCTGGCGATGTACTCAGTGAAACGAGTCGTGAAATTAATTCTCATAATTATGCTTTTTATTCCGCAACTTTTTCATATTTATAAAGACAAAAATTGCAGTCAGACCTTTGCGGATATGTTAATAGATGTGGACACAGCTGAGAGGACTTTGACATATGCAAATCTGGAGGGAAAAAAAAAAGTCAGTGGTCTATAAATTATTCAGAACAAATAATCCCAGAATAATGTTTTCTCTTATCTAAACGCCGGACTGTACATGATAAAAAGATGGCCGAGTGGGGGGTTGTATAGATGGCGGCTAATTACAGTGACCGCGTCCTGATTTCTAATTACCTATTAGGGGCTTTCTTATTATAGGCCACTGTACACCTAAAATAAATGAAAAATATTAACAGAAAGTAAAGCCTTTTTTAAAGTAATTTTTTATGTAATTTTCAGGAAGATAACTTTGTCCTTTGTTTTAGCATTTTTCTTATAAGGTAGAAATGCAATATAAAATCTGTTAAATTTCAAATCCCAAACCATTGTGGCTTCAGTTGCACTATTGTGGCTTCAGTTGCACTATTGTGGCTTCAGTTGCACTATTGTGGCTTCAGTTGCACTATTGTGGCTTCAGTTGCACTATTGTGGCTTCAGTTGCACTATTGTGGCTTCAGTTGCACTATTGTGGCTTCAGTTGCACTATTGTGGCTTCAGTTGCACTATTGTGGCTTCAGTTGCACTATTGTGGCTTCAGTTGCACTATTGTGGCTTCAGTTGCACTATTGTGGCTTCAGTTGCACTATTGTGGCTTCAGTTGCACTATTGTGGCTTCAGTTGCACTATTGTGGCTTCAGTTGCACTATTGTGGCTTCAGTTGCACTATTGTGGCTTCAGTTGCACTATTGTGGCTTCAGTTGCACTATTGTGGCTTCAGTTGCACTATTGTGGCTTCAGTTGCACTATTGTGGCTTCAGTTGCACTATTGTGGCTTCAGTTGCACTATTGTGGCTTCAGTTGCACTATTGTGGCTTCAGTTGCACTATTGTGGCTTCAGTTGCACTATTGTGGCTTCAGTTGCACTATTGTGGCTTCAGTTGCACTATTGTGGCTTCAGTTGCACTATTGTGGCTTCAGTTGCACTATTGTGGCTTCAGTTGCACTATTGTGATTGTTGGGCACCCGATACTATCATAGAAATTATTTTCATAAAATAAATAGGCAGTGATGTCACAATCTTTTTTGCAGTGGGTTTCACTACATTTTGTGTGACACTTTTGCTGTTATCTTTGGGGCTTGTGACATTCGGCGACTTCCCGTCAGTTACAGAATATGCCAACAGCGCCCCTACAGGACACGAACTGCACTGAAGTTTTTTGGGGGGTTTTTTGTATAGCACCGGCAGGATTTCTTTACAGGAAATCTACCATCAAAAACAAGTATAATAACCCAGGGACACTTATTCATAGCAAGCAGCCTCCCCCCACAGTGCCCCTCATTATAAAAGAAAAATAAACTGTATTCTCTTTCTCTCTTTCTCTCTTTCTCTCTTTCTCTCTTTCTCTCTTTCTCTCTTTCTCTCTTTCTCTCTTTCTCTCTTTCTCTCTTTCTCTCTTTCTCTCTTTCTCTCTTTCTCTCTTTCTCTCTTTCTCTCTCTCGGCTCCTGTGTAGCTACATGGGTAGAGATTGGTCCTCGGCCTGCGCATACACTTAGACACGGCAGTGTCACTGCCTGATGGCCTCATAGTGTGGAGGAGGCCGCAGGCCATTTCATTACTTGGGAAGGCTTTTGGGCCTATGCATTTTCCATCCTAGGCTTATACTCGAGTCATAACTTGGGTCGGCTTCTACTGGAGTGTATATTTACGGTAACTGTGATATTCGTGTATATAATTTTGTTGAAGGTTTTTAGTTAATTTTTTAAATCTACAGTGTATGCAGTCAGTGGGGCTCATTTACTAAGGGTCCGAATTGCACCGAATTGCTCCTGGATTTTGGTGCACACGATTGGATTTTGTCGCATCGGCACTGGCTTTCACGCAACAGAAATCGGGGGGGGGGGGGGCGCGTCGGGGGGCGTTGTCTTTTCCACTGATGTATTCATTGGCCCAGTGGTGGCCCTATGCAGGGAAAAACTTTTAAACTTTAATGTCTGTGAATAGCAGTGCGTCCCATTCCCCTGTGTGAAAGGAGTGGCAGATTTTTTTGGCTTTCACACCCCTGATAATCTATTATTCCTATCCGTGGAGCACTCATAGTGTTGCCTCAGAATCCTGTGATTTTTGTGTTATGGTCTGGGCCCGGCGATGTTAAATCATGTATTTTCTCACGATTTCAGCTCACACCGGTGTTTGCCTTCTGTATTTATTGCAGTTTTCCGTCTGGCGCTGCATGACACTCCTACAAACTGTATTTACTTGTTTAATTATCACATTTACCCTATCGTGCTCTTATCAGAACTGTCACTACAGGGACTGTCTGTCAGATATAAATGCATAGCATTAAAGTCACTACCATCTGCTCGGCGGGTAATTATATTACAGCCATATGTACCATAGATATCCTTATACATTGTATGTTGTAACTCCTAACCCATTTAGAGCTATATTGATGAAGCCAATATTTTCTATGATGTCATCCATACTCCCAACTTGAGAAAGGGGGACAAAAATATTTTATGCAATAAGCCATACCCCCTAGTATTCCCACTCTGTATAATACCCAGATCAATGGCCCTTACACTATATAACACCCCCGTTATTGTGGCTCACCCACATTTATAAATGTCCCCACCCTGCACATTGACCCATCCCCCTTCCTTCTTTCCTTGTGACCCCCCTTCAATGCTTACCATCTTAAGTTTGGGGAACCCTTCCCTGCTCCCATTCTCAATGTTCAAACAACTTTCATTGCATATTAAAAGCAATGCCTAATTTGCGTGGTGGGGGTTGCCATAGGTGGGTACGTACATTTCACTGCTTTTCATCCTGGCCATGGTATCATAATGGACATTGGATAGATGTAGGGTTCTACAAAGCCCTCTCATAGGCTTAGTTCTACAGTCCAGTGTGCCCAAATAATGCTGAAATAATCTTATGGGGAGAAGGAAGATTCTGTCTTGGTCTAAATTTTGTACAATTATTTTTTATTTTTCTTTTACAGGGATTTCAAAAGTAAAAATGTTTTACTAAAAAATGACTTGACTGCCATCTTGGCAGATTTTGGGTTGGCTGTTCGGTTTGAACCTGGAAAACCACCTGGAGATACACATGGACAGGTGAGCCTATTAAGTAATTGCTGGATATCCAACCACTATCTGTGTCCGCTACCCGTCATGCTCTAGACAGATATTTTATGGTTTTATACTAGGAGTATTCTGAAGATAGTGGTCGAAATTAAATGAAACCAAAATCTTAGGCCCATTGCCCATGGGTCTGATCTGCCCAAGTCCACATTCACACAGCCGTATGGAGGATGTATATATGGCTGACGTGTATACGCCCACCATAGACTGCAATGGGTGCATGGCACAGTACGGGAGCGGTCCCGTAGCCTGAAGAAAGGATATGCCAGTGCTCCATATATCACTCACCCCTTCCTCCTCCCCCGGGCGCCGAGGTGTGCCCAGCGTACCGTAGCACGGTCGTGTGAATGTAGCCTAATTTGGTACTTGTGTGCATTGGTTTTACAAATCCTTATCTTTACAGCTGTACTAGATGTCTTCTATTCAGTTCGGTTGTACTGGGTTCAGGATAATGGGTCTAGCTGACCAAACTTGCCTGTGCATCGGGCCCGGAGCCAGCCCAATATATAAGATTGTTAATAGACCCCTATTCTTCCTCCCCCACAAGAATTCTTGGCTCAGCCAAGTGTGCATGTCTTTCTGACAGCAAGAGAATACATTCTGTTGATTTGTCTCCCCTAAGATCAAAAGGATCGGAGAGGTTGACATCCAACTTGCCTGATCCTTCTCTGTGTGTGAGAGATCTACCACATACACGTTTGATTTTGGCTTATCCCTGCCTAAATCGTTTGGCAGACCTATGTATGGCCAGCTTAAAGGGTTTTACGTTGGTACGATTCTGGAAATGGCTGACCTTATTTTGCTACTCAGTTTCCGGGGTTAAGCTGAAACAAGGGTGGGGGTGACTGTCATTCCTTCCTGTCACCACTGCACTCTTGTCTTTACGTAGAGGCTGCAGTGATGACTGGAGGCGTTGGGCTGGACTGGAGCGTATTAGTATTGTTCTTTTCATTGTTTTAAATCGGCCCCACCCATTAGTTACACCGATTTAATTATAAGGGCCACCCCTTTTAAAGGACATCTACTACCAGGGTCAAAGATGGTAAACCAAGCACACTTTCATACTGGTGTGTACCCTTCGGGTAGGATCTGCTCTTCTTTTAGCTTCTTATGCCCTGTTTGTTTGGTGTTTTTTTAAAGGCTTTTTAAATTATGCAAATGAGCCTTTTTTCTTAAAATCAAGGGCATAAGAAGCTAAAAGAGCGGATCCTGCCAGAGGGGGCACATACCAGTATGTCAGTGTGATTTTTTTTTACAGTCCTTCATCCTGGTGGGAGATGTCCTTTAATAATTCCTACTTTCCTTCTACACACTTTTATGTGCTATGTAAATATGTAAAAGAATTTTCTCCGGTGTCTCAATGAATTTACTGTTTCTACTCCTAGGTTGGCACCAGGCGGTACATGGCTCCAGAGGTGCTGGAAGGAGCAATTAACTTCCAACGAGATTCTTTTCTCAGGATAGACATGTATGCTATGGGACTTGTGCTCTGGGAAACTGTATCCAGGTGTACAGCTGCTGACGGTGAGTCTATGGCTCCCCCTTGAGGTTATGTGTAGATCACCGCTTTCTAGTAATTTTACTGCATTGCTTTCTCCATCAATGATTCATTTGAATTTTGATTCTGGTCATGTAAATGGATAACTTCTTTAAAACCAGTTTTTACGTCTATTCTGTACAGAGGGACATTACATTAGCTGCAAATCCAAGTTTTTTTTTTTTTTTTTGTTTTAATGTTTAATTTAAAAACTTATACAATTTTCAATTTGGGATTGGTGCAATGTAAAGGAATTCCTGATCAGTGATGTGCTGGGAGAAATTGACGCAATTTTTAAAATAATTTCCAGCAGTTTTAGTTGACTCTTTATCCTTCATTGAATATTTCCCATAGGGCCTGTCGATGAGTATATGTTGCCATTTGAAGAGGAGATTGGTCAGCATCCATCCTTAGAAGATCTGCAGGAAGTAGTAGTTCACAAGAAGATGCGTCCTGCATTCAAAGAACACTGGTTGAAACACCCTGTAAGTTTCACTTGTGCCGTGTGTTATCCCTTAGGCTGTATTGACGTAAATGTATGCCTGCCGGGCTGTAGACCTTCTTACTGCCCCTGCAGTCTTGTCAGCAAAGCATGTGTTGATTTTAAAGGACATCTACCACCAGGATGAAGGATTGTAAACCAAGGACACTGACATACTGACAAAAGTCTTTTAAAATGTTTGCAAATGAGCCTGATGGGCTCCAGGCTTCATAGCTGTTAATTAAGCTTGGAGCCCCTCAGGCTCATTTGCATAATTTTTACACCTTTTTTTATTTTTTGTAAAAACAAGGGCAAAATTACCTGTAAGAACAGCATATTCTGCCAGAGGGGGCACACACCAGTATGTCAGTGTACTTGGTTTACAATCCTTCATCCTGGTGGTAGATTTAGTTTAAAATTGCACTGAAAGCAACATGTCTTGGACTGCTTCGGGCTTCAGGAGGAGGTCTTGCGCTCAGGTGAAGGGGGAGCACCCACAGAGGGATCTCTGAACTCTCTGGCTCCCATGCCATAGGTTCGCCCTCCGACTGTTGGTAATTTACTGTATTTTAACCTTGGGCTACAATAAACAGCTATAACGGTTATCACAGGTGTCTGCCATTAAGATTTATTGTTAATCCTGGTTTTTAAGACAACCCAACATTTTTAAAATACAATTGTCACAGACACCAAAACATTTTTGGATGGGGTTACAGTTATAATATATACAGTTCCGACTTACATAAAAACTCAACTTAAGAACCAACCTACAGAACCTATCTTGTAAGTAACCTGGGGACTGTCTGTATAGGATATGACAAGTGTCCCCAACCTGGTTGGAAAAATGTTACATAACAGAAGCTTTTTAGTAATTTGCTCTTCTTTATTGTCAGGGTTTGGCACAGCTGTGTGTCACCATTGAAGAGTGCTGGGACCATGACGCAGAGGCGCGGCTCTCTGCTGGATGTGTTGAGGAGCGTATTTCTCAGATCCGTAAAATAGTGAACGGCACTACCTCGGACTGCCTTGTTTCCATCGTTACATCTGTCACCAACGTGGACTTGCCGCCCAAAGAGTCCAGTATCTGAGTTGTTTGTTACATTTTGTCTTTCCAGACTCATTTTAAAACACTGAAGAAAAAAAAATTAACAAAAAAAAAAAATCAAATATAAACTATACGGAAAAAAAAAAAACCCACACATACACAAACCCATGAATGCAGCTGCTATTTTACCTTGACTTTTTATTATCTTTTTTATTTTTAATATTTGGTTTCTTGTGGGGGGCGAGGGGGGGGGGCGGATTTGGATCAATTTTACCAGCACATTGTTTTATTGTATATTAAAAGAAAAACAGGAAAAAAAAAATATGAACATCTCAGCAAGCATTCAGGTGCCGACTTTTGAATGCAGAAAGGTGAAGGTACTACAGAACCTCAACAAACTCCTTTTTTCGATACATTACGTTGGTTTCTCTTAATGTGTGACCCTTTTCAAACAAGGAGCCACGGGAGACCACCTACAAAAATGCTGCAAACTTTGTAGTATGCTGAAGACTGTTACATAAGATACACCTTCCACCAACAGGAATCCTTATCAACAACCGTAATTACTTCTCTTCTAACTTCTGGATATCTCGCTCCAAAACAAAAAAAAACCGTCTGTTGTGTCTTTTGCGGATCTTCACGGGTGTCTTTGTAACATGTTGAGAAACTAGAAAACCGAATGTTCTCTCGTTTCGAGAGCTAAATATTTAGGAGGTTCGATATGTGGGCAGGGCAGACGGTGGTTGCACTTTGCATCATTCGGCAAATGGTTTAACGCTATAAAGCTTCTTCTCAGGTAACTGTTTATTAAAAGGGGAAGGATGCCGGTCAAGAGCAAAGCGTAGGAAAGGGTACGGAGAAAGGAAAATTAATATAGTAGAGATTGAAGGCGACCTACGTTATTTACATGGGCGCTTCGACGTACAGTCAACTACCCATGACGGTAACTGGATTGTGTTCCATCTTTTTTAACCGGTCATGGGATTAGTAGCCATGGAAAGCTTAAACATCCAGATTACTAAAATCTGTTTGACCAACCTCATCGCTCCATCGAGAATCCTTTCTCCGTATCGCTAAGGGAAAATAAATGTAGCTTGGTGCATATTCAGATCCCACTAGAGTTGCCAGAACTTTTGCCCAAGTCAGAGAATGTTTCTGATGCTGCTGATTCAATACTTGGATACATTTTTTTTCATCTGCAAAAACAAGCAATGTTTTAAAAAAAACAAAAAAAAAATCATACAATTTCCGTGGCTTCCAAGGTTAACCTTCTCAAGTGCTGGATGACACTGAATTTTTTTTGGCAGTGTGTTTATCCAGCACGTGAAGGGGTTCACTTACAATACAAAATAAAATACCGTAAAAAAAAAAAAATTCATGACCATAGACCACCTCAAACCAGAATTACCTCAGAATTTTGTACTTGTATAATTTTATTATATATTTTTAGTTGTGTTGTCTTGTAGTAAGTATATTTTAATGTAAATTGGCTTTTCTGACAAGGGAGTTTAAAAAAAAAAAAGGAAAATGAAAAAAAAAAATTTCAAAATCTTTAGGAAAATGCTACCTTTTTGGGATTTTTTTTTTGTTTTGTTTTTTGTTTTTATACGGGCACCATTGTAAATAATTGTACACATTTGTAGATTAACTGCCTAAATTAGATAACTACTGGGTATGACATATTTGCTATGGCTGTTTCACATTGACCTTTTCTCCTAGACAGTAAGCCTTTTCACCCCCTTCTGCTGAGATGATATTTAGTACACCAAATTGGGACTTTTCTCTAGGCCAATTATGGGTCTGGGTTTTTTTTTTTTTTGGCGTCAGGTAAGGCCAAATTGCTCTCCCCCCTTCCTTTTACCTTTCATTCAGCGTTGATGCAGTCACAGCTAAAAGTGGCCTACCATTCAAGTGGTGGCTTTGGATATTGTGTATGGGTACTTTAGTTAGGAGTATCCATAACAACTTGGGCATCTTAGATGATGAATTGATTTTGTCCAAATTATTACGCCTAAGGTGGACATACACCTTGAAAAGGCCTGTCCGGTTGACCGCCGGTACCCCTGGATCCTCGTAACTTGCATGCGGGCTTGGCCAAGCGTCGGTGTGCTCTTAGTAAGCATTTGCCAGATGCCTCTGGCAATGGCTTTACTCTAGTGAAATAGGGGATGTTTAGATTTAACATACCCCCCTCCCCCAACCTACTTACCTCCAACATTATCTGTTTGAGAGTGGTAGTTGGTACGCTCCTCTACACATGACATGTTGTGTTTGGGTAACTTTGCTCCTATGTGTATGGGCTCAGAGTTTGACACAACTTGCCTATTGACAAGTTGTATTTCATTTTTGAAACATGAAAATTCCAAAATACAGGCGACTTCCAGCCAATTATTAATGTTCGTTAATGTGCCTTTTTCTTTATATCCACAAACTCTTAAAGGCCGGTCTTTATTGGTCTCTTCCTCTGAATTCACATGGGAATATATATATTGTATATATAGTTTTTTTTTAGTTATTATGGATGGAAGGCTTACTGTCCGTTTCACTGAACTTTGCATCAACTGTGTTTCTTTTCCTCCCTACATTGAGAGAGAAAATCTCAGAAGCTTTAATGTATTTAGTATAAGTGCCATATTTGATTTGATAGTCTTCAATAACCGTGTACGTCTTTAAGACCTTACAATCCACATAGAAGAATGTTGCTACAAAAAACGGTACAGCATTTTGGATTTGGAGTGCTAAAATGTATCATTTTAATATCAACTAAGGATGCAAGTAAATTCATATTGTATTGGCCAATTTGGGATCTAGGTAAATTACATAGCTGCCAGTTTAAATGTAAAAATGATTTTTCCGGACTTGCGCTGCTCAGTTGTGGAGCTCTGTAACAAGGCAGAGCTGTACGTTGTGTAGTGGCCATCACTGGTACTGCAGCTCTCCCAGTCATCTGAATGAGTGAGAACTGCAGTACCATTTTCAGCCACTACACAATTAGTAATGTCTCGTTTCCAAGCACCACAGTCCTTCTAATAAACTGATCAGTAAGGGACTAGGAGTCTGACCCCACTAATCCGAGTTCCTAAGAGTAAATAAATCTTTAAATTCACTGCAAAACCCTGTACTACAAGAATTCTATTTAAATGTCCCTTATTAGTTCAGATTTGAGGTGCAGCATTAATTTATAATAGTAGTTCTGGGATATTGCAGTATATATT
The DNA here is from genome assembly GCF_040894005.1 of Engystomops pustulosus. Taxonomy (NCBI): domain Eukaryota; kingdom Metazoa; phylum Chordata; class Amphibia; order Anura; family Leptodactylidae; genus Engystomops; species Engystomops pustulosus. Next base: position 175,370,801 of record NC_092415.1, on the reverse strand, counting down.
AAACCTTAGATTCTCGAAGGCCACAATTTAACAACATAAGAAAATTTACAAAATGAGGAACCAAACTATTAATTGTGTCTATGCTGCATCACCAACATATCTAAAATATACACACTCTGGGTTTTTATGTAGTTGTTTTTTTTTTCCTTTAAAGAACTTGAACCAGCAACATATTTTCTATCAACTCCCAATCCAAAATCGGCAACACCAAGTTAAAAATTTTACTTAGTTTTTATAGTGACATTTGTAGAATTAAGAAATACACTGTTGCTTTGTCATTGGTTAGAACACTGTAAGTTGTGGCCATTTGTGTGTACATTCCCATCCCTCTTCCTCCCCTCTTTGGAAAACGTGCTACATTTTTTTGGTTTCAAGGTCTTACAGAACTATACTGAAACCAAAGGCCGACAAAACAAACCTAGTATCAACAAGCTAATGTTGCCATTGTAGGAAATCAAGGACAATGTACACCAAGTACTATTTCTTATATAAAATGATGTACAGACAGTACAATCTGTAGTGAAAGTCGTATATAATACTATATATAGTATGAAGATTGAATTACTGGTTGAGAAAATAAAGACAGATTTGTTAAATGTGATAACACAAGCATAAAAGTCAACCTTTTTTGAATTGGTTCATTGGTAGTGATGAGCGAAACCCAAATTTTACAAATCTATTCGGGTCCGGCTTTGGGTACCAAATGGTGGCACTGATTGTGGGAAATTAACTCCCGATGGCGTCATCAGGGAGCGCTGATCCTCCCCCAAAAATGGTAGGGCCCTACGTTGCCGGCTGGTGGCTTTTTCAGCAGCAAGGAAAGGGGGGGGGGGGTTAGATTGATTTGGTGCTGGACCTGACCCTGAATTTCCAAAGAACTTTGGTGTTGAATCTGTACAACGCTATTCATTGGTTTAAATGTCTTTCCTCTATGAGAGTATCCTGCTACATCGCGGTGGTGTATCATATGATGGCTGATTAAATCGGTGGCCATCCCTTTGAACCCATGGGGAGTGGTTGGATCCAGCAGGGTGGGTGGGGTCCCACCGTAAAGGGATCTTAAGTTAGTTGGCTACAAAGGTCATCAATTGACAAATCCAGTCAGTTGCCTCTCTCCTACTTTATTCACTGGTTCATTCTCCGTCTCAGAAACCTGGTTGATGTGTTTCCTGTATGTATTGGCTTAAATTGGCTAATTTTACAAGCACAGTTCAGTTTAGCTGATTCGGATCGAGGCGATAAAAACCTCTACATGCTACATGCAGCCAGCGTTTGATATACTCCCCCTTCCCCTTACGACCCCTCGGATATATCAAGAAGCTCCGCCTCTTAGTATATCCGGCGGCCGTGAAATTGCCTGCCAGGCTCTGCCTGCCTTTTCACACCCCACTCCTCACTCACTTGGCGTGAACATGGCCTAAGGGGCAATAAAGTCTTATTTCCTCCCCATGAACTCAACTATTTTTAAAAGGATTTATTTATTTTTTTTACATCCGCTATGATCATAAATATCACATAAATTAAGTAACCCTTAGATTGACAGAAGGGACTTGGTGATACCCCCATTATAAATTGCCACAATAAATGATACGTTTGAGTGTAGATGATAAATTAAGTCTGAACTATTAAGAATTAGTACTTGGTGTACATTATACTCTTTGTATATTTTCTCTGGAATTAATGTCAAATTAGGTAAATTAAAGAAAATCTACCACCAGGATGAAGGATTACAATCTGGTGTGCACCCTTCCTGGCAGGATCCGCTGTTGATTTCGCTTCTTATGGCCTTTATGGATAAAAATGTGAATTAAAAATTATGCAAATGAACCTCAGGGGCCTCAGGCTCCATAAACACCTATGAGGCCTCATTTGCATAATTTTAAAAGCCTTTAAAAAAAGAAAAAGGACATAAGAAGCTAAATGAAGAGTGGATCCTCCCACCAGTGTGTAAGTGTGCTTGGTGTACAATCCTTCATCTTGGTGGTAGATGTCCTTTTTAAAAAAAGAAAATCACTTAATCTGGCGGATTAGCAATAATTTACCAATCCCAGTAACGGATTGTACGATTTGAATGCAATATGACTATAGCTTTCTGTACGCACCTTGAAATACCCTTGTAGCGATTTACCCAGTGCAAGTGCTTTACTGTTGGAGTGTTACTGTGTTCAGTTAGGGATAATATTTTTTAACTCGTTTTTTTTTTCCAGCTATTTTTAAATATGATTTGTAAAGGTTTTTTGCGCATTCTGTACAACTCATGGATTAAGACAAGACCTCAAATCTTTTATCATTTCCTCTGTGACGGAACACTTTTTACATGTTTTAAAAGTTAAAAATATGTTTGTGCCTTTGTTTCACCAAGGAGGGAACAAAACACGTGTGCAAAGCTTCTGGATTTGTTTTCATTTACCGACAGGATATTTCCTTTCTCTCTTCTCGATCTGACTCTTGAGATCCAGTGAACTATGTAAACAAATTACCTCAAAGCTCATGTTTAACAGTGTTGCTATTTCGGTATTCTGCCATATGAAACCGAAATCTTTATCGTCTTTGTGTGGAATTATTCAATTCTGTATTCAATGAAAAATGGTTTTCAAGGATCGGGGAAAGGAAAAAAAAATTTTTTTTCTCCCCTATATAGGCTAAAGCTCCCAAATGTTATTGTGTGAGTCACATTAATTATATGGGTGCTGCCACCATAAATAGAATTATATGCCGGTATAATGTTCTTTCATTGATAGTAAAGGTATATATGTCTCATATTTATTATTGGCGGGTTCTCAGAACTTTTGGATTAATGTTACCCACACGGGAGCTAACGCTGGGTTTTCATTTGTAAATCTATGCAACTAATTTCAGATAGAGATTTAAAGTAAAAGTTAAAACAAAATCACATAATAAAGTTTAATAGAGGCACAAAGGACTTTATTCAGCATTTCAAGTAAAATGTATAATTTTTTAAAAATAATTTGTGACTAATACGTGCTATAGATAAGAAAATTTACGTTTTACAACGTGCCAACAAATCAGGGATACGATTATCTAATTTTTATTTATATTTTTCCCATTAAAGAGGAAGCTCTCCTGACATTTTTTCACTTTTTTTTATAAATTTTTAATTCATGTCTGTTTTAAAATAAAAATAAAAATTGACAAGTGGGTGTTGCCATCTTATGACTGAGAAATACACCCCTTTTTACTAGGTGGATACTTTCTCTCCTTTTTCTTAGGAAAAAAAATAAAATAAACAGAACACTTGGTTTAAAGTGGGGAAAATGCATCAGAATAGCCACAGTTGGCACATAGAAATAGTATTTATATGAAACTGAGCCACTCCGCCAACCCCTGCAAACATTTCACGTGCAACCGATATGTGACCCAGTATTGGAATCGGGTGGGGAGTCCAGGTTTTGAATTATTTTATTACTCTCGTTAACTCCAAATTACTAAAACACAGATGTCAGGAGAGCTAAGAGGTCCTCTTCAATGGAAGACTGCCTTGTGCCTAATACAGGGTCTAAGGACTTCATGTAGTATAAAAGCCCAATCAGATGACAAGTGCAAGTGTGGTCGGTCCGTGAATCCTGTACCGCTTTGTGTTATCTGTGATACCTGGTCAGCAAGTGCTGAGGATGGGACTCCGTGCATCATGGTGATGCTTGATGAAAGAAGATTCCTCTTTCCTTCAGAACTGTCCCATCCACTGCATGGTAAATCAAGGGCCGACCCCAGTGGTGTGCTTAAACCCTAACTAGGGTTGTCTTTTTGTAGGGACCCTTTCAAAACGAAGGTATGTGGCGGGCGCATGCTAGTTGTACAAACAGCAGCTAGCTTTCAAACCGCCATAGGAGTGCATTGTGCACGGTACAGTGGGTACACAAGCGTGCCAGCACCGGAAAAAAGATAGAGCATGCTTTATCTTTTGCCGTATGTACAGCCCGGTAGCACGGCCTCCTATGGAGAGGGGAGATGAGCGCTCATCCCTCCAACTATGCTACTCCCCTCGCAAGAAACCGAAGGGTCCAACTTTTGCTTCATACACCACACCCTCAGACTCTGTATTAGGCACAACACCAGCATTTTTGGAAAGGTACTATATATTTTTTTTTTTTTATTATTGCTGTAGAATTATGCAAGAAAATCTCCTGAGCCATTTAAGAGATCTTGTTATTTAATAATTTAAATATTTCCTAATATTATAGATTTCATTCTGCAGCCAATAATTTAAAAATTTGGGTTCCTTTTTATATTGTAAATGCTGAGTATTGTCCTGTCAAGAATGCATTCCTTATAACAGAACAATCTAGTTTTTGAAGTAGTTTATCAGATTCCAAGTGTATTTCCACACAGGTCTTCAATGATATTGGGATTCCATGCTGGTATACACAGTCTATCAGTTATATTGTAATTCCATGCTGGTATATACAGTCTATCAGTTATATAGTCATTTCATGCTGGTATATATATAGTATATCAGGAGTCAGAGCCCTTCGCTTACAGAGTTCTTTTTTTGTTTTTGGTATGGGGGGGGGGGTGAGATGGGGACTAGTGAAGGTGACTTAAACGTCCATTTTATTTTTCAGTGAAAATGAAATTTATTAAATATTTCTGTAAGTCTGATTTAAAAGAAAAGTTGGCTTTGTCAGTGTTTGAGTATGTGTCAAACGTTTGTGTACATAGTGGTCCTAGGATTCTTTTGTTGAAGAGTCTGGTCCAAGGGTATTGTAAAGTCTCCAGTCATGGAGAAACATTTGTAAGATGCAAGGAATCTCCTTGAAGTATACATGTCCTAAAAAAAAAAAAAAAAAAAATCTTGTTCATAATCATTAGTGTTTTTTTTTAATTTTCACTATTGGTTATTCTTCACCTTGGAATTTTTCAAAGTAAACTAAGGCTTAAATACATGTTTGTATAAGAAAGTGTCTATCAAAAATCCTAAATGTACATAATAGTAGCCAAAACGGGGAATGCAGTTACGTTTTATATTTGACTTGTGGACGCAGGTTGCAGTGTGATTTTTATCCGAAAATTTTTGAAAAATATTGCAAATTTTATCAAACAAGGCAAAGACCGTTGATTTCCCTCCTTCTCATGGAAAGTGTATTGTGTATATGAGGGATTCCTCATGTATCTATGTATTTGTTCAATTTCATGGACAGCTTTTTTTTTAAATAGGAAAAACTTTGTATTTTCATTGCTTTTTTTTTTTTTTTTTCCCCCGACCCTTTCATATACTTTTGCATGTCCTGTTCTATTTTCTTTTTATTTTCAGGAACTTTTATTTCTTCATATTCTCCAAAATTGTAAGACTGATATTTAATGGGGATTTTTATTTTTTTTTAAATTTTCTGTTTGGGGCGCCGATATTTGTGAATGTAATGTTTAGCATTAATTTAAACATAACTGTCTTACATATTTGCTGATATCTGAAAAAACCTCGGTCCCATCTACTTGTTTCTTTTTTTTTTCTTCTGTTTTTATATTTTAAATGTATGCTCTTTACTTTGTAAACATTGTTTTTAAAATCTGTTTTTTACAGAAAAAAATTCAAGTTTTTTTTTTTTTGGTATCTGTACTAGATGGAAAGGCTTTTTATGATGGTCAGCTAAAGAAAAAAAAATGTAATTTTTTTCTTTTTCGTCCTTGGGTCCCAAATCGCAAAAATACAGTTTTGGCTAAAATGAGAGGTGAAATCATGTGTGTTCTATTCACTATTGTAGCTATAATTATATGTAGCAGAGTTAGCTTGTACTACTGATTTTAACAATCGTTATGCTAAAATATCCTGTTTAAGAATATATATATAAATATACACCTATATATACAGTGGAGCCTGTTGCTGTAACCCATTTATACCGATGGACTCTTAAATGGATATATTTATCTTTACCATGGTAAATGTATAAATGGATGTGTCCACCTCTTAAACACATTTCATTGCATTGCAGTTGAAGAATTACGGTGTTTTTTCGAGAGAATAATGTATCATAGTTAATACATTTTGCTGTGAAGCTTTGTCCCTTTTTACTGTAGTAAGGTTAAAGAAGGAAGAGTATTGCGTTCGAGATTAGACATATGGAGATCTGGTTGACTGCTTTAAATTATTTGCACTGGGTACCAGGAAAAAAAAAAAAAATTTTGTCATGAATGTAGTAAATGCCCTGTGTGAAGCAGCCACAACCATAACCAATAGGAGGACATTTTAGAAAGGACTTTTATCTTTTTTTGTATATGAAAATGAACAATAAATTACAGGTAAATATTGAACCAATGTCTTCGATCTCTTCTTTATCTTGTATGAAGAACCTGTTGACCATAAATGGGTTGGCCACGTATACTAAACTTTACTAGGTGTCTGGATCTGGGGTTGCTGTGGGTGGTTGGCAATGACACAGACTCCAAGGTTAATAGTCCTAATCTTGAGTTTTATTTATTCCCCCAGCACGGAAACAGAACATAAAATAAACACCCGCCCATCTGGGCACTAACTAAATTGGTCTCCTCATCTATAATAACAAATCGTTCAGGTCGTCCAAGACCATCTCCAGCAGAAGTGAACTCCTTTCTGGCTTTCTAGCCATTGTCTGCTATAACGGCAGACTTCTTATACATCACTAATGTGGACAAGGTGTGGAGGGGATGGGAATGGGAGAGTCACACTACCAGACATTCCCTAAGAACTCCAGCCCAGGGCACAGTGCTCAAAGGAAACCCTGAGCTGGTGCCCGGTATTGCCATCGGAAACCTGCCACTACAAGTGGTAGGTTTCCTTTAAACAATGCTCAGCAAACATAGTTGTTTGATCAGAAACAATCTGGATTTTGTCCACCCCTTCCAGTATGTGATTGGCCTTCGGCTTGCATAGGGTAAAAGATCTTAATAGGGTCACCCATATAATACTTGGTCTGTTAAAGTTTGCCAGGAGCTTTGGGTCACATGGCTACCAGACAGCGGTGCTCAGGACTTCCTGTGATGTCCTGTGTTCTGCTTGCTTCGTGGATGGATGGGTGCCCATGGAATCCTTACTCTTGGAGGGGCTTGAAGTATCCCTCCAACCATTGATATGAGTGGTTATGATGGAAGAGGCATGCAGTGATAACTGCTCTCATATCAGTGGTTGGAGGGGCAAGACAAGAACATCCGCATATATTGTAATCTGCTTCCAGCATGTTGTAGATCAAATGCCCAAATTTCTTAATAATTTATCTCCATTATGCCACCTCTGGAATATTCTCGGTTTAATCCTTATGCTAATGAGGCAGTCAATGCCCCATCCCTCTTCTCGCAGTGTCACTTCATGCTTCTCATCAGAGAAATCTCCTATCATCCCTGCCTGATCAGCTACCATGCCTGATGTCCTGGCAAAAAATAAAACGAATGATTGTGCTATGTTTACAACTGTTATGGAGGTTCACTAGAATCCGCTAAAAGGCATTCCTAGTGTTCCGGGCTGTGGCCCCTTGTGCCATGCCCCTGTTTGTTTACAGGCATCACCGTCCGGATGCAGAAGGTTGGGCATGGCAGGCGTCTAAGGTGTCTGCGCCAAAGGACACCAAGAAGTATATCTTTATTTTTTTTTTTGTACAGCCCCCCTTCCCACCTCCCTATTTTTAAAAAATCTTGGAGAACCCCTTCAAGAACTCTCATTTTTCATAAGGCTTTATTTGTAAAAAAAAAAATAAACTAATACTAATCAGTGTTTCCATGTCATAAGGAGAAAATGTTTTTAAGGAGAAACAAAAAAACCTGGTCATGTGAATATGAGTAAGGCCTAAACTAATTTGGTACAATATCACAACATGCTGCCATAGCAAAATCCTCTGCAGGCTGCAATGTACATCAGTCACTGGGTTGCTACGTGAAGAAATATGTGGTAAGGACATCTTGTCACTGAATATTGCTAAATTTTGTGCATTTCCAAAGCTGATCCTCTACTACTATGGCTTATGGGATGTGACCATCCAGGATAAAAGGTAAGAAAGGACACATTCATGATGATCTACAGGATGGAGCCATGAAGCGAGTACTTGCAGGCTGCTGATGGCTCCGTATGGCAAGAAGCGGGAGCGCTAGCTCTTGGTTTATCTTACTGGTTTATGTGTTGGCAGCTCGGTATCCGAGTACAGGCCCAGGCTCCTCTGGTACATATACAAGAATTCAGAAACTGCCCAATTCTATGACAGCTGCCATGTCCTCTGACCTTACTGTGCTGTGTGACCAATGGATATGACGTCACAGGCTTGAAGCAGCAACCCACCTACGTTATACTATAACCACTTCTCTGCCCTTACCCATGGCTCCTCCATACATTTAATATGACTCCACACTACTTGTGTTCTTGACCCAATTGCATTGCGCCTTATTCCCAGCCTCATCACTCTGATTATTCCAGCTCTTCAGCCTTTACCTTACATGGAACCATCACACCCATCCTAAAGATCCATATCTTGATCCATCTTCCCTGCTGAACTATTCCCTCATCTCATCACATTCATTTCCTTTAAAACTCCTTGAAAACATGTCCAACTATGTGGGTACAATCCACCTACTTTCCCTCCAACTCGCTCTGAAAGCCTCCATTTATTTTCCGACCCCATCACTGCACTGAGAATTCCCAAAGACTCTAGTGAGTTCCTCCTCCTCTAGTACGACTTCATGCAGACAAACGTGAGGGGGACAGTAATCCGGCCAGATCACAGCGCTCAGAGACGTCTATGGCACCCAGGCGGTACGGTGTGCTCACTGCATTGACTGGGTGCCATAGAAGTATATGGGTGCATGATCCCCCTTTATGTGATATGTCCTGTATTTTGCCATATATATCCAACCCCTTGCCCCAGGTATAAATCCTACAAGCCCCTGCCCCCAGTATATAGCCAGCATCCCTGCCCACTGTATACAGCCAGCTAGCCCCTGCCCCCAGCGTATAGCCAGCCCCAGTATGCCCAACACACAAAAAAAGAAAATGATAAGTCAATACTCACCTTTCTTGACGCCCCCTGCATATCTTCTTTTCTTCTGTCCCACAGGTCTGTGTGAGGTGAGAAGACTTGTGGGGGCGTAGGAAAGATGAGTAATGACTGAAACTCCGCTTATACTCCAGTATATACACAGTATGTGTTGTTTTTCTTTTTTCACACAATTTCCACGCAGAAAAAAAAAACGTGTTCTCCACATTACTTTATCCAAATCATATTTACGTTAAAGCTACTGTATTATGCTGCAGATTTACGGCAGCAAAATCTTCATGCAATCCGTGCAGATACTAATACATTGCTTTCTGTAAGATTATTTATTCTCTGCTTTGCCCACTAGAGGTCGCATTATAACTCTGAAATACAGAATCCGATAAATGGTTGGTAAGAAAAAGTGGATAACTGATCGAACACATTGGGGGACATGTATCAGTTTTTTTTCTTTGGTGTAAAATTGAGACATTTGGCGGCTCTTTTTTGCGCCTTATGTATGATCATGTCTTTTCTTGTGATACATGTTCAGTTTTTCCGATCCTGGCAGGTGCAAATTTTGGCTTCTTGTTGAGACTTTTTGTTGCAAATGCCTCAGATCCACATGGACACAAGCCACGTGAGGGGGTTATATACAGGAGAGGATACAAGCCACGTGAGGAGGTTATATGCAGGAGTGGACACAAGCCACGTGAGGAGGTTATATGCAAGAGTGGACCCAAGCCACGTGAGGAGGTTATATGCAAGAGTGGACCCAAGCCACGTGAGGAGGTTATATGCAGGAGTGGACCCAAGCCACGTGAGGAGGTTATATGCAGGAGTGGACACAAGCCACGTGAGGAGGTTATATGCAGGAGTGGACACAAGCCACGTGAGGAGGTTATATGCAGGAGTGGACACAAGCCACGTGAGGAGGTTATATGCAGGAGTGGACACAAGCCACGGGAGGAGGTTATATGCAGGAGTGGACACAAGCCACGGGAGGAGGTTATATACAGGAGTGGACACAAGCCACGGGAGGAGGTTATATGCAGGAGAGGACACAAGCCACGGGAGGGGTTATATACAGGAGTGGACACAAGCCACGGGAGGAGGTTATATGCAGGAGAGGACACAAGCCACGGGAGGGGTTATATACAGGAGTGGGCACTACTGATAATTTTGGATTTGATGTTGTGTCCTGCATTTTTAAGCACTGTAGTCACACCCCAGGAAGATGACGACATTTTTGTAAACGCAAATGTTAACAGTAATGTAATTAGGCAACTCACCTCTCCTCAGCTGTTGTAATGCGTTTCAAAATGCAAGCAAAATGCCACGTGTGACCTCACCATTAGAAGTAACCAATACATTTAAAAAATACAGTGTAAATGCAAAAATTTATGAATTTTAAAATAACCGGTTAAGGTGAAATATTTTAAACATTTAAAGCATGTGAAATAATTCCAGTTTACATATTAAAACAGGGTCCATGAAAAAATCCTTCCTTTGCATTTGCCCTGGAGCAGGTGCACATTTACACCTAAAAAGTCGCATAAATAAAAAAAAAAAGTGATACATAAGTGAAAAGTCGCACGGAATATCTGGAAAACAAAGATACATAAGTCACAAGGTGCAGACCAAGGCGTACCTGAAAAACGACAACAAAAGTCGCAGTGAAAAATAAAGATACACTCCGCCCATTGACCCGTATTTGAATTTAAACGGATGTGTGGCGGATACATGAATGGTGAAGTATCAGTGTTTTATCGGATTCCTTTTTACCTTGCTTTTTGTTTTTCATTTTTTTAATTATTTTACAGCCATTCTTTTTCTTTTATTCCTACAATCTGCTCAAATATCGAAAGATATCCTGATGATAAATCTCCCCAGTTCATTTCAATGGATTTATGCAAGAACCTGTTTTTCACTGATCCGTGTAGAGGGTACAGAATTCTATTGCTACCCATGTTTAGGCCTTTCCACAGAAGACTATGGGAACTTGAACAACACCTTGGCAAACAGACCTGTATTTGCAGATTAGGTTAACTCCTTCTTATTCTTACTGGGCCAAACTGTACTTTTTGAACATGACGATAGCAAATTTAGACAAGTTCTATAATGTTTCAGTTCTAAAGAAAATAAATGTAATCTTTTGTCTAAAAAAAAAAAAAAATTGGGGTTTTGTCACATATTGACTAACTTTTTCATAGATCAGGGTAGACAGGTAAAATGTTATAATGTAATTTTTTGCAGGACTAGTCATTTCCAGTGATACCATTTTGGAGACTGTACGACCTTTTGATCACTTCTTATTTAAATTTTTATTGCTTGTGAATTGACAAAAAGTTTTGATTCCTATATTCGAGTGCTATTTTCTGTTACGGGGTTCTTAGCCGAGGAAGAATCGTTTTTATATATTTAACATGTTTATAATTTTACCGGACCGATGTGCTATATAGAGTACAAAGTCGTAGAGCAGTAAGGCCAGCGGCACATGTGGCGATTTGAACCCGTTTTTTGGGCCGTTTTTAAGCAGTCCGTTTATAAAACGCATCCAGGTTTTACCAACTATCTTAATTAAAACTGGTCAAAAACAGATGCGTTTTCAAAAAACGCATACATTTTTAAACGAATTTGTTTTTTAATGGAAGGCTTAAAAATGCCCCAAAAACCGGTTCAAAACGCCACGTGTGCCGCCGGCCTAAAGAAGTGGATAATAGATTGTTGGGTTGGGACATCTATGGACGTAATTTGACAGCTTTCCATGTAATTTTTTTTTGCGGATCCATAAAAACTGATTACACACATCTGGTTTTTGTGCCTATGCAGCTCAGTGGTGGATTATACACTGATGACACACGGACCAGAGATCCATTTTTAGCCCAAAAACAACATATGATCATGTGCTGGGAGCCTTAATAACGTAGGTGTGAACTGTAGTCCCCTTGGTGGAGTCCATGTGACTTTTGTGTAGTATGTGACTGAGGGTGCGACCACACGTACAGTTTTTCAGAGGCAGTTTTTGATGCCCAAACCTATAACAGAGTAAATGTAGGAGGAGGAGTGGCACTTTTTAATTATTTGTCTCAACCCATTATCATCCACACCTGCTTTTGGCTTCAAAAACTGCATCTGAAAAACTGAACATGTGAACAGTCACATTTAGACAGACATGTACTTGTTGGGATCAGATCTTGGGCAAGCACAGGGCCAGCAGGGGGAGGGGTGAGCGTTCTTCACCCGTCCTTCTCTCCATAGACAGACGAGCTGCCACCTGACGCAATCATGGTTAGGGTGATGCCACACATGATGTTAGGAAACCCATTTTTGGTCCATTTTTAAGCAGTCCATCCAAAAACGCCTCCGTTTTTGACCAGTTTTAATTAAGATAATTGGTAAAACCTGTCAAAAACGGATCTGTTTTTAACTCACTTTTTAAAAACAGACCAAAAACTGCATCACACCAAGCTCACCATGCCCTGACAGGGAGCCATAGGCCGGCGCCACACAGGGCGCTTTGTCTGCGCTTGCAAACGCAGACAAAGTCGCGCCCACCGGGGCGGGCCTCGGCCCGATCGCATCGGCGTTTCTATGGAAACGCCTGCGATCGGGAACGAGCCGCCGGTGTTTTGCGTTAATTTAACGCGAAACACCGGCGACTCGTTCCCGATCGCAGGCGTTTCCATAGAAACGCCGATGCGATCGGGCCGAGGCCCGCCCCGGTGGGCGCGACTTTGTCTGCGTTTGCGTTTGCAAGCGCAGACAAAGCACTCTGTGTGGCGCCGGCCATAGAAGTCTATGAAGGCCGTTATATGGCCACAAATCATGCCACCAGGTCACTGCCCCCATAACAGCCATGTGAATAAGCCTTAGTCCTTTTTCAGACACACATATACTTGCCCGGGCGTGCATACAGCCGCATACTTTTTCCCGTGTTTGGTAAGTTACTGTGACATGCGTGTGCTCTCCGTGATGTGGCCAGACACCATAGTCATCTATGGGGACCGATATCCTTTGGCACATTATGTGGCCAGATATCAGTCCCCACACGTTCGGGGCCTAAAGGTGATAAGCACCTCACACCATGTACTGTGTCAAAAATCGTGGACAAAAATGTCCTTTTAGTTTTTTTCTTTACTGAATTTCCTGTCCTCCTGCTTCACACCTCGCTATGTAATAATTTTATATGTTGTGTGCAAAAGAGCAGCCACTGAACGAAGATCCATGCCAGCACCATACAAACCTGTCAGTTTATTCACTTGCAGTACACACTTGTGGCCAGTAGATGTCACCGGTGACACGTCTTCTGATGTAAGATGTGTGACCGCCAGCAGGTGGCGCTCTGGAACACCTCTTGGTTTTCCTGCTTCCTGATGAGATGTCCGGGCGCCTCCTCTCCCGGTGTCTGAGCCGCCGGTTCCTGGGAGGATTCGTGCTAGGGGCGGCGGTGAGCACCTCCTCCTGCCTGGCCGCGCTCTATCTATATGACCGGAAGAGACCGGAGCCAGGTAAGACGCCGCCCCCTGCTGGAGTGTACGTGACTCCCTAACCCTGTGAATGCCTGGGGATTAATAAGTGAAATACACTGGACACATCTGCTACAATGTATAGAGCCTCAGTTATATGATAAGGAGCTGTTCACACCTGAGTATTCCACTTCCGTGTATGAAGCCGGATGCACACGGACGCATTGTAGTCAGCGGGCCGTTCACACGAGCATTGTCTCTGATGAATTGGCGATAAAAGTCTGCACTTGTTCGCACATTTAACTCTTCATGTGTATGTAAAGCCCCCCAAAACAGAAGATCATGTAAGACCATGGGAGGGGGGGAGCATTTATTAAACTTTTTTTCATCTTTTTAACAGTTCTTTGAGAGTTTAGTAGAAGATTCAAAAAGTTCCCCTGATTTGTCATAAGTTTCGAGATGTGAACATATAAATTAAAAAAAACATTTGAGACTTTTGTACGACTTGTCACACAAAAGTCTCAAAAAACCAACAGACTCACAGGCCTCATTGATCAACCACTAAGATAAATTGCACAAGCCAAGACCTTACAAAAAAAAAATCCCTAAAATTAGACACACGTTTACAGACTTAACCCCTTACTGACGAGTGACGTATTTGTACATGACGTGTCGGCTGCTGATGTATGGAGAGGACTCACGGGCTGATCGCTCTCCATACTAGGTGGGTGGTAACACCCGCAATCGGTGCTGGCGCTGGAGTTAACCATAAAATCCCAGCCATATTGGATTAAATTGCCGCCCCCTGTGAAGTCATCGGGGGCAGTGATCTGTTACACATCAAACATCACTAGGGGATTAAAATTTATGTTATTTCTTGGGTATCCCCTTTAAAAAAATATAAATAAATCCCCCCCCCCATATGTACAGAAATTTTGGAAATAAACCCTCATCCCCAAACAAGACAAAAATTAATGCATAACTCCCAACCTTTTGGATGGTGAACAAGAGATAAAAGTGGGTTAAGGCTACACATTTTTAGCCTTAACTTTTTCACTCCCTATTGTGCCCAAAAAGTATTAACCTCTTCCCGCTCAGCGTCCGATATATCGGACGCTGAGCTCAGTGACTTAGCGCTCAGCGTCCGATATATCGGACGCTGAGCTGATGCCGGTTTGGCTCAAGATCTGAGCCGAACCGGCATCGGGAAAGACGGGGTGCCGGCTGTGACTGATAGCCGGCACCCCAGTGTAACACCCGCGATCGGAGTTGTCTCCGATCGCGGGTGCTTAACCCGTTAAATGCCGCGGTCAGCGCGACCGCGGCATCTAACATGTATCTGGGGGGTCTTTCCCCCACGATCGGCCCCCCCGAACCGTTTTCGGGGTGCGCCGTTCGTTGCTATAGTAACTCTGGGGTCCGATCTGGACCCCAGAGTTACCTGCAAGAATTGCCAGTAAGATGGCGTCTGTGACGTCATCTTACTGGCAGAGTGCCACCCTATGCAAGTGTATAGGCTGACACTGATAATACTCTGCAATACATGAGTATTGCAGAATATTATCATGAACAAGCAATCAGAAGATTGCTTCTTCATGTCCCATGGTATAAAAGTGAAAAAGTAAAAAAAAAAATGTTATTCAATAAAAAAATAAAGTAATAAATCACTAAAAATGCCCAAAACCCCCAAAACATATAAAGAGACATATAACTAAAAAAAAAGTCTAAATCATAACACAAACCCCACATATATAGTATCACCGCGTCCGTAACAACCCGTAGAATAAAAGTAAATCATTATTGAACCCCCACGATAAACGCCGTAAAAAAAACTGCTATAAACCTTCCAAAAATTATGATTTTTACCTTTTCAATCCCACAAAAAATGCTATAAAATGCGATCAAAAAACCATGTGTACTCCGACATGATACTGGTGCAAAGTACAACATGTCCCGCAAAAAACAAGCCATCAACCAGCTCCGTAGCCAAAAAAGTAACAATGTTCTGCCACTTGGAAGACGGCAATACATAAATGATAGATTTTTCCCCACATTAGGGTTTTGTTTGACAAATTTAGTAAAACGTAAGAAAATATATTCAAGTCTGGTATCCCCGTAATCGTATCGACCCATAGAATAAAGATAACATGATTATTAGTCTATACAGTGAACACCAAAAAAAAAAGAGTAAAAAATCCAGTACAGAATTGATGCTTTTCTACTCCTGCCCTCAAAAAAAGTTCCTAAATTTTCAACAATAGGTGATACCAACCCCAAAATGGTAACAATGGAAAAAGCATCTCATCGCGCAAAAAAAATGGCATCACATGGCCCCAATAACGCAAAAGCGAAAATTTTATAGCCTTCAAAAGGGGCCAATGAGGAAACTAAAATCCTGGCAGCTGCAGGGCGCTCCTTCCCTTCTGCGTCTCGCTGTGCGCCCATAAAACAAGTAACGGCCACATGTGGGGGGTGTCTGTACTCAGGAGAAATTGCAGAACAAATTGTATGGTGGGTTTTCTCTTTTTATATTTTGGAAATGTGTAAATTTTAGTGCTAAATGAACGTATAAGGGAACAATTTGACCATTCTAAATTTCACCTCCATTTTGATTCAATTACTTTGAAGATCTCAAGGGGTTAACAATCTTCGTAAAAGCGGTTTCTGATAGCTTGAGGGGTGCAGATTTGAAAATGGGTTGGTTATATACGGGGGTTTGGATGCTAAATATGTAAAATTTCATTCCAAACTGTATTTATCCCCAAAATAGTCAATTCTGAAAATCCGGAAAAGCGATATTCTTTTTGTAAGCCGCGTGACATCAAAATAAATTATCCAGACATATCAAAAATTATGAAAATGTAAAGTAGACAAATGGGAAATGTTATTCAGCAACTTATTTAGGTGGTAAATCTATCTGCCTGGAAACGCAATGATTTTGAATTTCGAAAATGGCAAATTTTTCAAAAAATTTATCATATTTTCTTTTTTTTTGTAAATAAACGCAAAACTTATCAGCCAAAATTTACCACTAAAATGAAGTACAACATGTGGGGAAAAAACAATCTCAGAATCGTTTTGATAAGTAACAGTGTTCAAAAGTTATAACCATATAAAGCGACGCAGGTCAGAATCCAAAAAATCCGGCTGAGCCTTAACCTGCAAAATGGCTGCGTCCTTAAGGGGTTAAACCCCCCACTATATAATGTCCCTTCTTCTACCCCTTCTCATAATGCCTTTTTTTTTTTTTTTTGCAATGCCCCCAAATCATGTTTCTTTCTCGTATCCCCCCAATTTATAATGCCCCAGTATTAGTACCCCATTTCTGGGAGTCTCCCTATCCCCTTCTTTTCTTTTTTTCTGGGAAAAAAACCAGTTCCGGCTCCCCGTTCCCTCTCATCTGTCCTGCTTCCTCCTCTTCGGCGGCTGTGTGTGACTCCGAAGACCTGATGGAGGACTTTATAAAGCCAGGTCTACCAGTTTTCTATCGGACAGACCTTCACCAAACCACTTTGGCATGATTGGGTGGGGGGACATGAATGCCCCGGCCCACCGTGTTTACTATAGTCCCCACTGGAAAAGCAGTGAGAATCAGGCCTGGTTTAAACAGGTCAGACCTGGGGGGGATCCCTTCCAGATGTATGATGAGGCTCTAAATACCGGTAGATACAGGACGCTATACGCCCACATGGGGTGTATAAAGACTGGAGTTTAAAGCGTCAGCTTTAATCATCCCCCCCCCCCCCCATGACATCATCATATTGTGACGGTCAGACACGGCCACAGCAGCGGCTCAGTGGTGGAGCAGGGAGCTGACAGCAGTACATTCAGCTCTATTAGATAGAACTGAAGCCCAGGACGACGGGAGATCCCCTAAATCCATGGCTGTTCGGCTCAGTCTGGGGCATTTGGAAGGTATGAAGAAAGCGCTGGCAGAGGAGAGTCTCATGTGAGTGTCAAAAGCTTCAGGATGTGAGGCACATCTGAACCCGAAAATCCACCCGCTATCATGTTCTGCATGAGACTAGGACAAGTTCTGCTGCAGAAATCCGTATGCAATCCGCAGCAGGAGCCTGACGTGTTATGGATTTCATTGTTCCACATCTCACCTCAATCTCCATGCAGATTCTTTCTACACAGTCTGGGGGTCTGACCCCTGATGATATCTAGTAAGGGGAGTTCTGTAACATGAGGGTCCTGAATGCACTTCTGGATTCATATGATAAATGTGACAATATTCAGACTGTAGTAATTGCAATTATTTAATTATAAAACATGAGTTTGTTATACAGCCATAAGAGGTGCCCGTAATAATCCATCATTTATTGGGACTGTATAAGGGAAGATGCTGGGCACCACCGCTGTGGCAGAACCCGGTATCATCCTACTATTTTTTTCTCCAGAGCCAGTTCAGACGTCACCCTTAGAGGAATATGGATTCCCACAGATTGGAGCGGAGGTCAGAAGATACATCAGTCATGCTTTATCCTATGACCAGGCCAAGAAGACCCCACACTGGGTGATTGAGCATCTTACAAAAGAGAAAATAGTTGGTGAGTAAAAGACTACAGGAAGCATGTTATAGAGCAGATTGTATATTGTGTTCTATCTGCAGGCAGCATGTTATAGAGCAGGAGGAGCTGAGAAGACTACACACAGTGTCCTATCTGCAGGCAGCATGTTATAAAGCAGCAGAAGCTGAGAACTTTACACTGAATATTATAGAGCAGGAGGCGCTGAGCAGATTGTATATTGTGTACTATCTACTTGCAGCATGTTATTGTTCAGGAGGAGCTGAGAGCAATATGTTGTCTATTGTGCCTGATCTGCTTGCAGTATGTTATAAAGCAGCAGGAGCTGAGAAGATTGTACATGGTGTCCTAACTTTAGACTGAATGTTATAGAGCAGGAGGCGCTGAGCAGATTGTATATTGTGTACTATCTACTTGCAGCATGTTATAGAGCAGGAGGAACTGAGCAGATTGGATATTGTGCCTGATCTGCTTGCAGCATGTGATAGAGCAGGGGGAGCTGAGCAGATTGTACATAGTTTTTTAATATCTGTAGGTAACATGCAAAGTCTGCAAAGGATGTGACTGCAATAACTCAGTAAATTGAAGTCAGGATGGATTTGGGAATATGCTGTGACTACCAGCTGTAGTGTAACCGAGTGTAAACATGAAGTTCCATTGACTTCTGTTGTGATTTGTGTAGTTTTGCTTTGACTTCTTTATCCTTCCCTCAGGTATCGCTGACCGAAAACACTGCCGATTTAAACCGGATCCAAACGTTCCTGAAATATTCAGCGCCAGCAATGAGGACTATTTACGCAGCGGGTGGTCCCGGGGGCACATGGCACCTGCAGGGGACAGTAAATATTCTACAGTAAGAAATGTCTTTAAAAAATGAAATTAGTTATTGTTTTGCATTAAGTTTTTTGTTTTGAGGGTTCACTGTAAAATTACTATTGTTGCACCTACAGGAGGCGATGGCTGAAACGTTTTACCTGTCAAACATTGTGCCTCAGAACTATGAGAACAACGCCGGCTTCTGGAATAGGTAAGAGCCACGAGAAACCAGAACTTACTGTCCAGTTATAATGCTGAAGTCTATCGGGAAGAAAAAGCAGCAGGCAATGCATTTTATAGTAAACTCTTATCTTTATTGCTGCCTGGGTGTAGAAAGGGTTTACATTTAGCTCCGCTATGTCCGCCATTGACATTTACTGTCCCTTTGAGAACTGGAGATGGTATATCACATATGTGTCCTGCCGCTTAACCCATTAGTGAGAACAGATCCCTATGGAAGTCTCATATTTGTACCCGTGAGGGGTCCCAACAGTCGGAGCCCCACTATTATCTTGTTATCCCCTATCCTGTGTATAAGGGATAACTTGCAAACCTGGTACAACCCCTTTAAAGTAAATCTACCATTAAAATGATGCATAATAAACCGGGGACACTTACTCATAGATCTAGACACTGTGATTGTGGTAATATTGTATTTGTTACCCATGGCCTCGTGCCATCTAAAATCAACTTCAAAATTATTCTAATGAGCCTGGAGGGCTATGGGTGTGTTACAGAAGCACATCTCAGTCTTGCCCTCCCCCTTTCCTGCAATCTGGGCAGCAGTGGACATACAGTGGAAGGAGGAAACCTCCTCCTTCATAATGTAACAGCCTGGGCAACTACAGCACAGCGTTATCCCCCAACCACAGGATAGTTAACAGGGTGGATGAAACCTGGAAGTGTAAACCAGATAAAGGGAACTTGCAATCCCCTGTTCTGCCAACTGCAGGGGGTCCAATAGCCGAGGTTCTTTGCGATCTGATATTTATCCCCCTATAGCAGACAGTTGTGGGATCACTGGGGGGTCTGTAACCCCAGCAATTCACAGAATGGAGGGGATCACAATTTTGCCAGACCTACACCATACCAGAGGTACTTCTGGGCAGACCTACACCATACCAGAGTTACTTCTGGGCAGACCTACACCATACCAGAGGTACTTCTGGGCAGACCTACACCATACCAGAGGTACTTCTGGGTTGCATAAATTCAACTGGAATGGATTAGAAGATTGTCAAATCCAGAACTGTTGCTGGTCAATGGCTGCCAGTTTTGTGGGTTGCAAAGGTTACGTTTATCTCCTATCCTGTGGATGCATATCATAATACATATTTATACAGCCCTGGAGTTAATACAGACAAACACAGCTTCCATGTACACCTCCTCTCCCTTCTTCCCTACATCCCATCTATCCGCCATTTCCTGTGTAAGATGAGCCTGGGGAGAGAAGGGGAGGAGAGAGACAGCTGCCGAATGCCAGAGCGTATTTAGCCAATGCCTGCTCTGCCTACTGCTGAGCGACACTAGTGGCAGGGGGCTCTTTTGGTGACGCGCACATGCCGACTGCAGCCTTTAAGGGTACATCAATAAAAAGCCCCTTATAATATCAGCTCTGCTGTTGGCTTTGTTGGCATTGTTTCAGTTGCTGGGGGGTAGAGCAGCACTTGCTGCGATCGAAAGGAGAAAAGTATCATGCGTACTAATACACATGAATAAAAAAACGTAGTGTCTAGGTGTTATGTAACACTCCTGTTGATTGTAAGAAGCTTTTGCATCCACAGAGCTCCACAGACATAAGGCTCTCCTGCTAGCTACGCAGAGCAGCATCACATGGTCTCCCCCGCGTTGCAATGTAAGCAGCAGCCCTTGTGTTTAAACAATGTACAGACTCTCCCATATGATTAGTACAGATAGAAATAAGAAATCACAGGCTTCTGCTTTAATGGGTTTTACTGTGGGTAGTAGCAACAAAATTGTCAGATAGGATAGGTAATGAAAGTAAAAGGCAAAGTTGTCGTACATCACACGAACTACAATAACTAGATTTAGTTAGTCTGGAAAACAGATGACTAAGAGGGGACATGATTAATTAATATAAAGATATGAATGGTCCATACAAAAGGGGGTAAGTTGTTCCATGTTAAATCAAATCAAAAGACGAGGGGGCACTGTCTCCGTCTGTAGAAATCAAGGTTTAATCACCAGAGGAGACAGGGCTTTTTTACTATGAGAACGGTCAATCTGTGGAATAGCCTGCCTCAGGCGCTGGTCACAGCAGGGACAGCAGAGAGCTTCAAGAAGGGTCTAGATGCCTTTTTAAATCAAAATAACATTGATGGTTATGTTATATAGAAATGTTTCCCCTAAATCTCCTCCTCATCCAATCCCTCCCTTACTTGGTTAAACTTGATGGACAAGTGTCTTTTTTCAACCATGTAAACTATGTAAATCCAGTATCTGCAAAAATGAGGATGACTCAAAGAAGAAAATAGTAGAATTCAATCAGATCAATGAAGAACATTCCTTCAGTCCATTACAATGGATTACAGATGATGGTTTCTCATCCAGGTTTGAAATGTATTGTCGAGACCTAACGGAGCGATTTGATGACGTCTGGATTGTGACTGGTCCTCTGACGTTACCGTTGCAGCAGGAGAACGGCAAAAAGAGCGTCACCTATCAGGTGAGTCATTGTTTACAGTCACATATTCATGAAGTGACCGGTCATCCGACATATTCTAGAAAACAATGAGCATTCCTCAGTCTGGTTGAGCTTTGCTGTTTGCACCTGCCTGATTGTGTTGGGGAGCATTCAGTCGTGAAATGAAGTTGCTCTTATCGGCCGCCTCAGATCCACTTAATTTCTTAGCCGAGGGAGTAAGACACTGCACATTCTCATTAAGAGTTACCTATTTGGTCTGTAAGCAGGATGAGATTATAATTTGATAAATTATACATTTGGAATTTAAATGAGGCCCCTAAGAGCACGTCCTGCAGTTAATGGCAATTATTGGGGCAGCGAATGGCAAAGTGTGAAAACACCATAGAACCTCCATGTAATGACTGTGTCCTGCTGTGGAGTAATCACTGGCATCAGCCGAGATTGCGGGCATGCTTTCCTGGCACTTGTTCACCCATTTATGATCTGTTTAATAGACAGTTATTAAGTCATTTGGCTTGTCACTATGCTTATGGGAAAATTACTTTGTATCCCCTCCCCCATGCCTACATGTTGCTTACTATGGAAGACCTGAGATAGTATAAGTGTAACAGGACATGGAAACAGGAAACGTTAACAGAGTAAATATAGGACCCTAATAGGATCACCCATGTTATACTTACCCTGATAAGGTTTTCCTGGAGCCATAGGTCACGTGACTTAGCAGGACTCTGGCTTCAGACAACTCTCCTCCATCATAACCATTCCCAGATCCTATTAGGGTCTTATACTTAAAGTTTTATTTAAGTGGTCGACCACTTTAAGCTCTATTTTGTTCCTAGGGTCCCCTTATAAGGTGCTAGGCTGCTGACAGTCAGTTGCTAATTATAAAAAGGACATTTTGGGTGGCTGTCCACGCCCAAGGCTGCTCAAAACACTCTTGTTATAATACATACTATTGATAATATTTATAGTTGATAAATAGAAGCATCTTTAACCCTGCACTACTCTGCATATATACACACAGCAAATGACTACTACTCTTATCCTGCATATATGGGCACAGAACAAAACTATAACTAATGATCTGCTCTTCGTTGACCTAGATTCCTTGATGTAATGATGTTTCTTCATTTCAGGTTATTGGTAAGGATGATGTAGCAGTGCCGACTCATCTTTACAAAGTCATCCTCGCCAGAAAGAAGCCGTCTGATGAGACTCTAGCCGAAGGAGCTTTTATTGTTCCCAATGCTCCCATTAGCTTTCAGCATCAGCTTCCTGAATATCAAGTCCCCCTTGAGACACTTGAGAAGCTCTCTGGTCTAGTTTTTTTCCCTCAAGTGGACAAATCGAAAGGAGTGAAGAACATCTGCGAGGTGGACACCTGTAAACTCATTGAACTGGAAGAATTCAAGTTATACATAGCAGGACGGAGGATGAAAAACGCTAGGGACCTCCAAAAAGTGGAGAAGATTATGCTGGAACTGAGTGAGGCCGACATAAAGCCGGACAAGTATCTGCTAGAGCTGTACGAGCAGAGAAAGAAGGAACTGGAGTCCAGTGAGACCAAAACTGCACGAGATGAAAGGAGAGGGTGACACTTCTGATCTCAGGGCTGCAGGTCTCTGCATCAGTAGTACCGGTACCTGGTTTTTATTTGCTCAGGGATATGTTCAAGGCGATCGTTTCTCAAAATAAATCCAAGACATCTTAAGTGTGGATGCACAGGGTCCGGATAATAGGTAACCAAATCAGCATGTTACTCGCAGATGTGCTAGTGTATTGGATTGAGTCAAAAGCAGAAAAATTATATTTTACTAATGGATTTTATAATTACACGGAATAGCAGTTTCCTTGCGGTTCTGTACTACGCAACATATATTTTTTTTTTTTTTGGACCATGTGAATTTACCATGGTGCTTAGTGGCAGGAAGTCTTCCCCCAATATAAGTAGTAGAAAACCACAGAACTAGAAGTGACACGCGCCAACAGGAAGATTTTATCAATATATTTTGGTGATCGTATATTGATGTTGTTGCTGCCCAATGTTTGGGTCCTTCCTGGGCCTTGAGCATGCGCCCTCAGACTGGGTGCGTCTTACTTGTATTAGTTCCTGATGCAAAATGTATGTGCCTTTTTTTTACCAAAATAACTAAATATTATACCTATAAAGTCCTAATTCTTGGGCATGAAGAAAAACAATGATTGCTCATATTACTATGTAATAAAAGTAATTGTGGAGCGCCGTCTGATGTGTCTTGTCTTTTACGGTTCGGTTCTGGTGCTCCTGCTGGAGCTCCTGAGACAGGGATTTGTCATGGTATGGGAACATTATAATATATAATTTCTGCCATGTATTGCCTGATTAAAGGGAATCAGTCATCGGTTTTGACCATAATAAACTGGAGACAGTGCTGGGTGTAATTATCAGGACTGCTGAATCACTGATGAACATTCAGGGATTATCCAAAAAGGCAGTAAAGGTAAATGAGCAACTTGTGTAAAAGAGTGGCCAACCCCTTTCAGACAAGAACAGATGTAAGTACACAATACAAAAACTTCAAGCAGTTTTCCCACAATAGAAGTTAGGATAGGGCCTGACTTGCTGATTGGTTGGGGGCACAAATCACTGAAACGAGGCGTCTGATGTAACCCAGGTGGACCACCTGACGCTCCACGAGATGAGCAGGAGGACGCAGCTTCTCCATGATGGGACATGCACGGACTTCTGCTCCACTCATCTCGGGCAGCGACAAGGGGTCTGACTGGGGTTCAACGGACCCACCGTTCCTGTGATGTGTGGGGGTCTCATCAATGAGACCCCCACTGATAAGCAAGTTAGGCCCTATGGGAGGGTTGATGTAGACATGGGGTGAGGGAGCAGTGCAGTTATTGCATGTTGGCAATCCTAAAAAGTAGCAGCAGGTCTGTGAAAAGTGTAACTGACGTGACGTACAGAAAGGGGTTAAAGTGGATAAAACGACTAGGGTAAAAATAGTAATTTTTTTCTGCTGCTAACGATGGAAAGAGAAACGGAATTTGCAAAACGCAGATGTGAACTACGCTTAACCTGTATTTCTGTTTACGTGCAACAGCCATGGCGTGGTATACAGATAGTGTCAAATACTGATATTCAATATCATGTTTCTTTCCAGCCAGGTTTCCTTTATTAATAATAGAGTTTGAGGGGCTGACCTTCACCGAAAACGTGTCGGTATTTGTGCTCTATTATAGAGCTTACATCTTAATTTTGCTGTAGGCGGAAGTTTTATAAAGCAATCACTAGGGGGAGCCAACATAGAGGATGCCGCCCTCTAACATGAGATGCTCTTTTAGAGGAAATGGAACTTAGAATATACCGGGCCAGTCCCTAGTTACACAATGTGAGAGAGGTAGGTACATTAGATGCTTTCTCTATACAAAGGGTTTTAAATTAGTGGTTTAAGGGAACCCTCTTCCCTTATTTAAAGGATCTTGGTCTATACTGTTATATTCTATGTTCTGCTTTATACTGTAGTGACATAAACAAATCCAGATTGCAGGAAGCAATATTCACAGGTTGGACGACTATTCAACCACATGACCCCCTTAATGAACACAATGGGCCACACTTATTAAAGCCCCTGCACCAGTTTTTTGTAGGCCCTTGTACGTTGTTTTTCGTGCAAACTGCTTGCCCATGTATTTATAAAGTGTCTGAGACTCATTTGTGGCGCGGCTGTACTATACCCGATGCTACATAAATTAAGTTTCGTTGCTCAGGCGGACAGTGCGCCACATTTATCATGCAGGGTCTGACAGAATTGTGTTGCATGCTCTATGCTAAAGCTGCACCAAAAAAAGTTTGTGCACTCTGTTGGGGCAGTGCAGGGGGTGCCGGATTCATGAAGAACAAGCGCCACCATTCATTAATCTGGCGCCATCTGCACTCTACACAGGCAAACTGCACATAGTTTTTGATAAATGTGGCCCAATGTATTGTGAACATAAAACAAATTTGCTAAATTTTGGGATGATAGAAGAAGCCAGGAATATGTAGGTGTAAAGCTTAATTATTATTCACGTACCTTGCTACTCTGTAAACAATGGCTCACATTTATCAAAACAGTGAAGTGTGCGGGGTACATCAGATTCAGGATTTCTGGCACCTGTTCTCCATGAATCTGGTGCCCCCTGCACTGCTCCAACTTTTTTTTTGCTGCACCTTTAACATGTGACACAATTCTGTGGGACTTTGCATGATAAATGTGGTGCAGGGTCCGACTGAGCACCGGAACGCCCCATTCAGTGCAGAATTATGTGCCGTGTCGGGTTAAGTGCAGCCATTTGTGTCCTGGTTTGCACTGAAAAGATTGTTTAAAGTCAGATAAACAACTGGTGCAGGGGTTGTAATAAATGTGGACCAATGACTATATTTGATCAAAATGTTTCCTCAATGAGACACCTGTTCCATGCACTTATTGTTTCACAATGGGGCTTATTTACTAAGGGCCCCGTGGACTGCACTTTCGTCGGACATCCCGATGATTTCTATTTTGCGCCACTGGAACTGTATTTAAAAGGGGTTTTTTGCACACTCGATCGGATATTGGCACAATCGCGCCGGATTTTATGCAACACAAATCGGGGGGCGGGCCGGCAGACGATCCGACGGATTCAGACAAACTGCAGGATTTAACTTCAAAATTGTATCATAAGCCAAACGCTTACATGCATCGGGAAGAAGAAGGTGAACTCCGGCGGACCGGAGCGGGGAAGCTACACATGCAGGATATCAGCCTCACGATCTTCATGAAACGCGAGTTCATCCTCGTTGGACAGTCCGGATCGGGGATCGCTCAGGGACCGGTTAAGTAAATGAGCCCCACTGTCTTTTTGTCTATATTTCGAAGTAAAGTTCCATTACCAATATGCTCATGCAGTTAGCCTTCTTTACAAGTAGATGGCAATGTCGTCCTGTAGACTCTCCCATCACGGCGCTAAAATATAGTGTTTTCAGTTTTTTCAGAAATGATAAAGAATTAAGCGATCAAATGATCAATAACCAGCCATAAATTGTTAACTAGGAACGATCAGAAATGAAGATCCTTACGGGAAAGGGGAATAGGGAAATAAAAGAGAAGACATCAGTGACATATGCGCGTTGTAACATTTGCTTCTCCATTTCATCCATAAAACTGGTTAACTCTTTACTATTAGAATGAGTGTTTCAAACATAAGACAGGACAAAAGGTTCAGGATAAGTTGGGTGCAACATTCCTGCTATCTTTATGGACACACGTTGTACACATAGATACGTGGAGCTGTTTCTAAGGATATTGGGGCATATTTATCAGGACCTCTGCGCACCACCAGTGGCGCAGAGGCCCTAAAATAATCGCAAATGCTAGCTTATTGCTAGCTTTTGCGATTATTTTCCCCAATCCGCCACCTTCACGCCAGTGGGGCGTGAAGGAAAGGGGTGCGGCCGGCTGAGCGGGGGGCGCGGCCGGACGGGAGTGGGCCGGCGCGGGGCGTTACTGTCCCCGCACCTGCGCACTCGCTGCTGCCGGCGACTTTTCATACGTGAAAAGTCGCCGGCCCTGCCTGGCGTAGGATAAACGCTGCGCTACTGGCAGCCCAATACATCAAGAAGCAGAAGCCTCTTGATGTATTGGGCTGCGAATTCGGAGCGGCGGGGCGATCATACCCCCCAGTGTCTGGGTTCTTTCTGAATGAGGGCTTCTTTTCTGCGGGACAAGCTATACTTCCTTCGGGTAATATTTATGTTCCATGTAATGTACGAGAAGCAGTACATTCCACATCTAAGTTCTGATTGCCAAGAAAAATCTTCATATGGGCTTTTTTTTATTCACTGTCTGTTTGTTGGGTTTTCTATAAAATAAATTCCACTATATCCTACTATAAATCAGAAAATAGCATCATTGCAGTAATTCCAATATATAGCGCACACAGATTATGCAGCGCTGCCCAGAGTTTGCCAAATTGATCCCTGTCCCCAATGGGGCTTCCAATCTAATCAACCTACCCATATGTTTTAGACTGTGGGAGGAAACAGGAGGAAACCCACACAAACACACCCATACAGTACAGAGATATCTAAAGGACAACTAGCAGTAGATTTGATTCTATATTGTACAAGTAGGCACAACGTGAGTACCTTATCATTGGCAGATATTTCTACTATGTAGTTAATGCAGAGGTTGACCTCTGTAAAAACCTGTCCTACTTTGGGTCAGAATGAAACATTCTTCTACTGGGGCATCACATACATGAAATCCACAGATATATCCATGGTTCGGGAACGGACTGCTCTTTCTTCTCCAAACCACTTTCCACTTATTCCCTTATCGATTTCTTTCTGACCGATACATATTATACATTGAGTTAATAAAGTGGAGATCCTGCCAATGACTTGGTCAGACCATGCGCTCCTTTTAATCTGAATAGAATGGATTTAGATGCAGTCAAAGACAATTTGTCTGGAGAATGAAATAAAGAATGTGATGTCTGGGTACTTTGCTATTAATCAGACCTTTACCATCAACATTCTGATGTGTCCATATGACAGCTATTTGGAAACATTTCTGGAATGGCAAAAGAAAGTGAAAAGGGAAAAAGAATATAAAACTTAAATGGGTTTTCCAGGAATAAACATAATTTGTAATATGTAATTAGTTATTATTTAAAATTATTATTATTTGCTCCCCTTAGCAGTAAATGTTGTGGACATACAAAATTTATTTTTCTCTCTATAATCCTGTAATGCCTCACAGCTACCTTCACGTTTTAGCACCTTAAATACCTTATCTTTCTTTTTACTTTCCTTACAAGATTAGTTAGCCACATTAGCTTTTTCTTGTTCCTCTTTTTCCCATATGGTATGTGTTTCTCACAGGACTTTTTTAGAATATATGAGAAAAATTCTAATTTATTGGGGGGAACTTTTGTCTTTGAGAACATTGTCCCAGTTTATGCCTATAAGGTCTTCCCTTAGTTGCTGAAAATTTGCCCTCCTGAAGTTTAGAGTGTTGTGGTAATCGGCTTATATTTATGGCTGTCTTCTTTCTAAAATCTTCCTTTGGCAATATAATAGACATATAGATCTTCATAAAGTATATGCTCTACACTCTAGACATATTTATTTATGTGAACCTGACCTTAGAGAAGTCTTTTGGGTGACAGCTGTAGAAGTCATAGTACAGAAGTTTCTCAAGCCAAAGGTCAGGGTCACAGGTGCAGGGTTAAAGTCATGTGACAAGTCAAGGGCCAGAGTCACAAGAGCAGATTCACAATGAGCAATGAAGGTAGAAGTGTTGGCACTATGCATCATGGTTTATTGGTTGCATATTATTTTATAATAAGAGCTAGAAGGAAACACAGATCACCTAGATATGGCAATATTGTTTCCTTAAAGAGCATCTACCACCAGGATGAAGGACTGTATGCAAATGAGCCTGACGGGCTCCAGGCTCCATTAACACCTATAGAGTCGGAGCCCCTCAGGCACATTTGCATACAGTCCTTCATCCTGGTGATAGATGCCCATTAAGTCCATCAAAGGAATCTATTCTTAAGGCCCATCTTTCACTTATATAGTACAAGTAAATAGTAACCACAGTTTTTACATTTTCCTCTTCGCAATTCCAAGAGCCACAACTTTTTTTTATTTATATTGTAGTTGCTAATGCCAAGTCCAAAAGATATGAACTATAACAAAATATACACTACAAAACAAATTATCATTTTTGATACGGGCAGTAATGTCATTGATGTTTTATAATTATGCTTATCCTCTGCTGGACCGGATGTAGGCCTGGTTAGGCCGGTGGCTCCTGACCATAGTCATTAACCTCTTAACGCTCAGCGTCCGATATATCGGACGCTGAGCTCAGTGGCTTAACGCTCAGCGTCCGATATATCGGACGCTGAGCAGATGCCGGTTCAGCTCAAGATTTGAGCCGAACCGGCATCGGGAAACACGGGGTGCCGGCTCTGACTGATAGCCGGCACCCCAGTGTAACACCCGCGATCAGAGTTGTCTCTGATCGCGGGTGATTAACCCGTTAAATGCCGCGGTCATCGCGACCGCGGCATCTAACTTGCATCTGGGGTGTCTTTCCCCCACGATCGGCCCCCCCGAATCATTTTCGGGGGGCACCGATCGTTGCTATGGTAACACTGGGGTCCGATCTGGACCCCAGTGTTACCTGCAGGAACTGCCGGTAAGATGGCGTCTGTGACGTCATCTTACTGGCAGAGTGCCACCCTATGCAAGTGCATAGGCTGACACTGATAATGCCCTGCAATACATAAGTATTGCAGGGTATTATTATGAACAAGCAATCAGATGATTGCTTGTTCATTTCCCATGGTGGAAAAAGTGAAAAAGTAAAAAAAAAAATTATTCAATAAAAAAATAAAGTAATAAATCACCAAAAATGCCCAAAAGCCCCAAAACATATAAAAAGACATATAACTAAAAAAAAAAGTCTAAATCATAACACAAACCCCACATATATAGTATCACCGCGTCCGTAACAACCCGTAGAATAAAAATAAATAATTATTGAACCCGCACGATGAACGCCGTAAAAGAAATCTGTTATAAACCCTCCAAAAATTATGATTTTTACCTATTCAATCCCACAAAAAATGCTATAAAAAGTGATCAAAAAAACATATGTACTCTAGAATGATACTGGTGCAAAGTACAACATGTCCCGCAAAAAACAAGCCATCAACCAGCTCTGTAGCCAAAAACGTAACAAAGTTATGCCACTTGGAAGACGGCGATGCAGAAATGATAGATTTTTCCCCACAATAGGGTTTTATTTTACAAATTTAGTAAAACGCAAGAAAATATATTCGTGTCTGGTATCCCCGTTATCGTATCGACCCATAGAATGAAGATAATATGATTATTAGTCTATACGGTGAACACCACAAAAAAAAAAGTAAAAAAACCAGTAGAGAATTGATGCTTTTCTACTCCTGCCCTCAAAAAGAAGTTCCTAAATTTTCAACAATAGGTGATACCAACCCCAAAATGGTAACAATGGAAAAAGCATCTCATCCCGCAAAAAAAATGCCGTCACATGACCCTAATAGCGCAAAAGCGAAAATTTTACAGCCTTCAAAAGAGGCCAATGAGGAAAGTAAAATCCTGGCAGCTGCAGGGTGCTCCTTCCCTTCTGCGCCTCACTGTGTGCCCATAACACAAGTCACGGCCACATGTGGGGGGTCGCTGCACTCGGGAGAAATTGTAGAACAAATTGTATGGTGGGTTTTGTATTTTTATCTTTTGGAAATGTGTAAATTTTAGGGCTAAATGAACGTATAACCGGCACAATTTGACTATTCTAAATTTCGCCTCCATTTTGATGTAATTACTATGAAGATCTCAAGGGGTTAACATTCTTCGTAAAATCTGTTTCTGATAGCTTGAGGGGTGCAGATTTGAAATTGGGTTGGTTATATGGGGGGTTTTGATGCTAAATATGTAAATTTTCATTCAAAACTGTATTTATCCCCAAAATAGTCAATTCTGAAAATCCGGAAAAGCGCTATTCGATTTGTAAGCCGCGTGACATCAAAATAAATTATCCAGACATTTCAAAAATGGTGAAAATGTAAAGTAGACATATGGGAAATGTTATTCAGCAATTTATTTAGGTGGTAAATCTATCTGCCTGAAAACGCAATGATTTCAAATTTCAAAAATGGCAAATTTTTCAGAAAATTCATCATATTTTCTTTTTTTTGTAAATAAACGCAAAACTTATCAGCCAAAATTTACCACTAAAATGAAGTACAACATGTGGGGAAAAAACAATCTCAGAATCGTTTTGATAAGTAACAGTGTTCAAAAGTTATAACCATATAAAGCGACGCAAGTCAGAATCCAAAAAATCGGGCTGAGCCTTAAGCTGTAAAATGGCTGCGTCCTTAAGGGGTTAATATAGACTGTGCCTTGGCTGTATTTCATGGACTGACCACAAGGCAGAGGACAGGACTCTGTGTATCACCATGATGCCACCATTGTGTGCTGCTGGACAAAAACATATTTTTTTATTAGATCGCAGGTGAAAAAAAGAGGGTAAAAATCTGGAAACAGAAAAAGCACATAAAAAAACAAAAAATTAAATTCACACCAAAAATACACACAGATTTTGTGCATATTTGATGGCGTACTTACTGCATGACAATCCGAACCGTTTGCAGGTAACAGACCGTTTACCACATTGACTTGTAATTGACTTGTCCTATTAAATTTAAATCGTTTTTTTTCACTGAAACAGAGGATAAGTAATGGTTTACCTGCTTTTCTTACAATGAGCTGTAATCCAGCAGTGTGAATAGCGGTTTAGAGGCATTCACAGGCAGCTGTTGAAATGACTTAGGCTATATTCACACTGCCGTTGCCCGCCCGTACCGTACCGTAGCGGGCAACGGCAGTGTACGGGGAGAGGAGGAGGAGGTGAGCGCAGCTCACCCCCGCCCCTCTCCATAGCAACCTATGGCGCACGGCGCCGTATTACGGGGAAAGATAGGACAGGTCCTATCTTTCTCCCGGGTACGGAACGGTACGGTGCCGCACGTGTGCTGCACCGTACCGCTCCCGTAGGGTGCCGTGCGCCCATAGAAGTGTATGGGGGACGTATATCGGCCGTATATACGTCGGCCGTATATACGTCCCCCATACGTTCGTGTGAATGTAGCCTTAATCCCCATTTATTTCATCTGTTCTGGAGGCAGCTTCTACATGGGATGTAATAAAGTATAGAATTACTATGTGATATACATGAATGCTCAAGATCTGTGTCTAATGATCTTTTCATATCAAATACCGTACTTAAGGACACCGGAATTACAGGCAACCCATAATTAAAGACGGACCCCTCTCCCCACTGTGGCGGTGAAGCTCTCTGGATGTTATTATAGTCCCCGACTTCAATAATCATCTGTTAAGTGTCTGTAATGAAGCTTTATTGATAATCCTTGGTCCCATTACAGCAAAAAATTTTGAAAATCCAGTTGTCACTGGGACAAAAACTGGACAAACTGATTAGGAAAGCTAGCTCTGTCCTGGGTGTCCCCGGACACTGAGCAGGTGGTAGCTGAGAGGAGGATACTGTGTAAGTTGAAATCTAATGTGGAGAATAGCTCCCGTCCCATGCATGAGACCGTGGTGGCATTGGGGTGGCATTCAGTGACCGACTGCTTCACCCCAAGTGTGGAAGTCATTCCTCCCTGCTGAGATTAGGCTGTTCAACAGACAAGGCCCAAACAGAAGTAACCTGTGCCCCCCACCTAACCAGTCCCTACTTTTCCCATCCACAGACTGAATACTAAACTGACGATAATTACTTGTTTTATAATTACTGATCATTGCCGATCATTACGGGTCTTATTTTTCTTATCATTTTTTCCTTTTGTTTATGTATCTCTAATATCATTGTTTTGTCATTGTTTATACTGTACTCTCTCTTCTGCTGTAACGCTGTAAATTTCCCCATTGTGGGACTAATAAAGGAATATCTTGTCTTATCTTATAATCATCCGCCTTTTTAAATCCCCTATTCAAGCCTTATGGTTCCAGTGTGTCAAGCTTATATATCCATTTTAACATTTGCTAAAATGTTCAGGTACAGGTAACTCTGTCTTGTTAGATCTGATGTTGGATTTATGTTGGGCCAACCAGGTCTTACACTGTTGTGCGGTATCACCAACTTTAAATAATCCACAGGCTCATTGTAACAGATAGATCACATAATCCGACTGACATGGAAAAAACTGCTTGAATATTTGTTCCCTGTTCTTGGGTG
Organism: Engystomops pustulosus; assembly: GCF_040894005.1. Classification (NCBI taxonomy): domain Eukaryota; kingdom Metazoa; phylum Chordata; class Amphibia; order Anura; family Leptodactylidae; genus Engystomops; species Engystomops pustulosus. The sequence goes on along the minus strand of NC_092415.1, from coordinate 175,337,549 downwards.
TGTAAAGTAGTTACCCTTTATCATACAATAGCAGTTGTTATAATTCAGACAAGGATAGCCTCCATTTCTCCTGATTAATTCTGTAGTAGTAGATTCATCAATCTTTAAAACTTTTGGCCCTTCTAAACCTCATCATAGGCGGTGCCATATATTCAGTAATGTCGGGAAAAGAGTCACGTAGGATGGTCCAGTGCTGTCTAAGTATCCCTGCTATACAGTGGCATAACTAGAAGCTGATGGGCCCCAGGGTAAAGTCTGTGCCAGGCCCCGACTATAATGTATGGCTTATAGTAATAGTCTTCTCATATGGGAAAGTGACACCATAAGGGCCCCCTAAGCCTCTTGGGCCCAGGTGCGACCGCAACCTCTGCACCCCCTAAAGTTACTCTTTTTCTGTTTCAAAAGCAGTCTTGTCCCATCAATTGCTGTAAACCTGCTCATTGTTCTTGTACGTGGAGCCTTGGGATTTCCTCTTTCAATGAATTTGTTGGCCATATCATCCTAACGCCATCTAAGGTCCACATCATTTGACACTATACATCTGGCTGTAGGGTAATGATGATATCATGTTTTTGGGGTTGATTACTTCTGAAATGAAGTAGATTGTCTGTATCAGTTGTCTTGGTGTACAAGTCAGAAGTCACACTGTTATTCTCAATTGATACCATGGTTGTTCATGCAAGTATACAGTACAATAGTAAACTGTGATTGTGGTATCTGCGAGTTCATCTCTTCTTTGAATTCTTCTAGTGACGAGTCATACAAATAAAATGTCATCAACTTATCTCATCCAACTGGAAATGGCTGGATGAGTACAGGCGGTCCCCTACTTAAGAACACTTGACTTACATACGACCCCTAGTTAGAAACGGACCTCTGGGTGTTGGTAATTTATTGTACTTTAGTCCTAGGCTACAATAATCAGCTGTAACAGTTATCACATGTATCTGTAATGAAGCTTTAGTGTTAATCCTGATTCTTATGACAACCCACATTTTTTAAATCCAATTGTCACAGAGACCAAAAAAGTTCTGGCTGGGATTACAATGATAAAGTATACAGTTCCGACTTACATACAAACTCAACTTAAGAACAAACCTACAGACCCTATCTTGTATGTAACCCGGGGACTGCCTGTATACACTTCTTTTTTTAAAAATGGGCCATAAATATGTTGGAAGCCCATGGGGACACCTCTGTGCTGCAAGGACAATTTCCAAAAATATTACCATAAACTCTGATCAAGAATTGATATTCCAATTTGTAATGCTCTCAGCATCCGCTCTTATCCCCCTATCGTGGTCAATGCTAGTATATAGACTAACAAAGGATACACAGCAGACGTTATCACTCACATACAGAGGCTACATCTTATTAAAGGGAACCTGTCATCAGGAGCCCTTAAATGGCTCCCCTATGTCCCCATAGAGAATAATGTGCAAGTTGCTAAAGTGTTTTTATAATAAAACTGGCTTTTTTTGATAAAAAGAAAAGCTAGATGAAAGTTTATCTTTCTCTCTGCAGATCAGTGTCCCGTGTCCCATGGGAGTGGCCAGTGAGGAGCGGTATCTTCCCCAACCACGGGAAACCAGTTCATCGTTCGCCTATTTAAAATGAAAAAATGGCCATGTCCTTCTGATCTGAAATAGACGCATGATGTAGCAGTTTCCCGATTGGGGGGGGGGGACACTTCTCACTGGCCACTCCCATGGGACAAGGGACATAGCTCCGCAGAGAATTTTAACTTTTCTATTTTTATAAAAACATCTTGTTCAAAAATTGTTGGGAGAGAATGGAATCCGTACGGGCCACAATAGCTCTCCCAGGAGAGTTCAGTAAATTATTATGTTTCTTAGGTAACAGATCTAGTTAACAGATCATGCAATTTTTGATAAATTCTGTCATTGGCAAAGGCATTGTCGATAAGAAGTCCGATTTTTATTCTTTATATCAAATTGAGGGTCAAAGGGTAGTTTGCCATAAGGGCCTCATTAACATATTTCACCATATGCATGATTATGATAGCCCCGCCTTCATCGGCTGGTTTAAATGAAGCAAACATCTTTACCTCTAAAGATTATAGGACTAGGTGTTTCATTTTCAGAAGTTACGGTAGTAATTCTGTCCATGAAAAAAGTCTTAATTTTCTAAAAAAACGCACATTCATACTGGAGGCTAGAGAAAGTGCTACACAGCGCAAAATGGCCTGTCACTTCAGCCGCATCTGCCTGTACCTGAATGTACTAATAAAGCTTCCGGTGAGTGCCTGTTTATCTATAACAAAAAAAAAAATAACATCCAAAGTCATATACAAATGAGCAGAGAAGAGTCATATTTCCCTAAGATGAGTCAAATTTGGAAGCTGCAAAAAAAAGTTACTGCAGTGTAATATTAAAGATGAGATAATGATCTTAGATAAGATCAGATATGATAAGATAATAAAATAAGATATGATCTTTCAGAAAGAAATGTTTTCTCGAGAATTACATCTTTTTTTAAAATCTCTTTTGTTTACCTATAACAAGTCATATACAAATGAGCAAAGAAGAGTCATATTTGGATGAGATGAGTCAAGTTTAGAGGCTGCAGCCGGAGGGTCACCTCAGATGTCCCTTTCTTCAGTTATATAGCGCATAGAAACCTGTTCTTGGTGTCATATCAAAGATAACATACATTATATAAAATGTTTTCTTTCAGATCATATTGGGGCAGATTTACTTACCCGCTTGTTCGCACGAGTTCCTGCATCCGTGGCTTCTGCGGCGAGGTCCGCCGGAGTTCACCTTCTTCTTCCCGGTGCTTGTAAGTGCGTGTCTTGCGACACCATGCGAAATGTTAAATCCATCTGGTTGTCCGACGGCCCGCCCCCGATTTCTGTTGCATGCAAGCCGGCATCGATGCGCCAAAATCCCTGGGAAATTCGGCGGAAATCGCCGGGAAACCTGATGGAAGTGCGCGATTCGGACCCTTAGTAAATGAGCCCCATTATGTTTATTCTCACATCTGTAATGTAAATCAGCCGACCAGTGGGGGCGCAATAGGCTATAAAAGTATTTGCTCTGAAAACTCCTTCAAAGGGGATGTCCTGTATGAAAAAAGTTGCTGTTTTCTTGCTATAAGCGGAACCTCACTAGTGCTTAGTGAACAACAGGTTTTTCTAAAACTGCTTAAATTTTAAATTTAGGTTTTCTTAGAGCCCACAAAATAATGAACAAATACACAAATAGTTAAATCAGAAATAAATCAGCTTGGGGTGTGAACAAGTGTTGCGGCTATTTTAGCAGGTCCACCTGTAGTTAACACGTCAGGCCTGCATCTCCCAGGTAACCTCCAGCCTCACAGAAAGGTCCCTATTGTGACGATTCATGGTATCCAGGGAAACCATTTTCTTTTCCACATTTGGCAAATTTTAAGGAAGTTTTGTGAAAAATATAATCCATTAATCACTGTGTATAAATAATATAGCTAGACTGTATAGACGGACGGACAGCGCTGCCTGCTACACAGGAAGTAAATCCTATTAATAAATCTGCCTTTCTATCCTCCCACAGAACCAAAAATTTTTAATGGTTTAGCAGAAAAGTATAATTCATCGAATTTGAATGATATAATTGACCCTACACTCACATTCACAATTTAAAGGGGCTGTCCATTTTAAGCACATTTTAAGCACATTGCAGCAAATAATCGATATTGTTTGTGTAATGAATAATTCTAACATTTTCCAATATACTTTCTGTATCAATTTGTCATGCTTTTCTAGATCTCTGCTTGCTGTCTTCTTGCTGTCATGCAACAGGGAGCTTCATCATTTACTTCCTGTAAATAAACACTGGTCCCTGGTCATGTGATGTGACACATTCGCATGGCTCGTTAGAAAGCTGTGTGATGCTAACGAGCCGTTGACCTTTGTGACATCACATGACGGGGGACTACAAGAGGTAAATGATGAAGCTCCCTGTTGCATGACAGCAAGCAGAGATCTAATAAACCATGAAGAATGGATACAGAAAGTAGATTGGATAATTGAATTACTTTTCATTACACAAACAATGTTAATTATTTGCTGCAATGTGCTTAAATTGGACAAGCCCTTTTACTATTAGGCCGCCTTCACATGCAGCGTTTCTGTTGCATTTTGAAGTAAGAACACATCCAGCAGAGAATTCATGAATAGTGATGAGCAGACCCATTGAGATTCAGGTTCGCCAAGTTCGGCTAAACCTTGAAAATAAGTTTGGTTCGGGTACCCAGAACCGAACACCTGCTGGTTCCAGCAGCATTTAATGGACATCTACCACCAGGATGAAGGATTGTAAACCAAGTACACTGACATACTGGTGTGTGGCTGCTCTGGCAGTATCTGCTTTTCTTTAAGCTTCTTATGCCCTAGTTTTTAAGAAAAAAATGCAAATGAGCCCATGGTCCTCCAGGTTCCATTAACAGCGATGGAGACCAGAGCCCCTAAGGCTGATTTGCATAATTTTAAAAGTCTTTGTTTGTAAAAACCAGCCCATAAGAAGCTAAAAAAAGAGCAGATCCTACCCGAGGGGCATACACCAATATGTCGGTGTGCTTGGTTTACAATCCTTCATCCTGGTGGTAGATACCAGCGGCATGTAGGAATTGGTCAGCTCATCATTAGTTTACACCCAAATTCTGAGAAATGGCAGAACCTAAAAAATTGATAACCAAATAATATTCTTTGATGAGATACCTGCAATTACCATTCAAGTAAGTCCTGGGCTCATGGATCATCTCTACCATCCATGACTTGCTGTCAATTTGTCTGATTTAAATGGAGCTTCATAATATTGTAGTCGGAGACCCTTGTCCTGTATATTGTGACACTTTCATATTCAAAATATTTCATTTTAAAGCTACTGAATTTACTGTATGTTTTAGTATCTGTCATTAGATGACTGTATATAGATACTAACCATATGTGCTAATTATAGTCCTATAACTATAATGGGAAGCAGTATGATGTTAGTAGAGGCTTCACATCACATGATCTCATTTCATATGATTGACTTCTAGTTTGTTGCTGTCTGTCGTGGCTTCCTTGTATGTGCACATTACCCCCCCCCCCAACATGCCTGTATATATTTAGTAAGTGTATATGGTAGGTCATGCACCATTTACATCTGTACCCTTCAATTCATGTTACAGGCCGTCCCCGGGTTACATACTAGATAGGGTTTGTACTTAACTTAAATTTGAATGTAAGTCGGAACTGTATATTTTATAATTGTAGCTCCAGACGAAAAATCTTTTTTTGTCCCAGTGTCAATTGGATTTTCAAAGTTTTTTGCTGTAATGGGAGCAAGGATTATCAATAAATCTTCATTACAGACACCTTACAGCTGATTATTGCAGCCTGGGAGTATAGTAACATCCAGAGAGCTTCACCAGAGGTCAGAGAGGTCCGTCTGTAACTAGGGGTTGTCTGTAAGTCGGGTGTCCTTAAGTAGGGGACCGCCTGTACTTTATTCCATTCTATGGTGTAAGAAGCTGTAACATTCTGGCATTTTTATACTGAAACATATAAAATATTACATTAGATTAGATTTATACACGTTTCAATAAAAAACTCTCAAAATATTTTCCATAGTTTAACCACCCAAGGGGCAGTGTTACACGGGGGCTTTGGGTGGCTTAAATGTAAGAAACGTTTCATGTTAAATTAGTATCCCTATCTCTGTCGGTCTTGATTGACATGGGAATACCATACTGTTTCCATCATTTCTAAAAAGTAAGGATGTTCTACATAATCTCGTGACCATACACCTCGATTGAAGTTAAAGGAACATTGTTACTGGATTTTATTTCATTAAACTACCAGCCTCCTCAGGTAGGGTATAAAATGTCCTTTCTAACATTCCCTGATTTATGAGAAATCTGTCTGTTTACCTATATAAAAAATCACCTTCAAAGTCATATGGAGCACAGAAGAGTCATATTTTATCAGAAATGTGTCAGAGGCTGGAGGGGCAGTATCATTCAGATGCTCCTTTCTTCGGTCTTATACAATCTAGAAACATGCTTATGGTGTCATTTTAAAGATAAGAAATTTATCTTTCAGACATATGGTTCTCAGAGCTACAGAACCAGAGATACAGAGATAGTTGAAATGAGAGCTGCAGATAAAGATCCAGTTACCACCTATTTTTTTAACTGCCTGCAACTCCAATTTTGTACATCACATAACCGCAAACCTAATGCAGTCTGAAATATGAGATTTTTATATTTAATATAACCCATTTCTAGGTTCTGTAGAATTAAATATAGCGGCATCTGAATTGACACCCCTCCGTCAACCTCTAAGCTTGACTCATCTTGGGCAAAATATGACTCTTCTCTTCTCATTTTCACATTACTTTGGGGAGAAATTTTTACAAGTAAAATGGCAAGATTTCACATAAAGGACAGGATTCTAGAAATGACATTTTATACCCTTCAAGTAGTTTATGGGGTAAAATCTGGTGACAGGTTTCCTTTAACATACCTACCTGGATTTCCATATAAGCCTTTCAATTGTATTGGTAGTACATAGGGAACTGTGAGATTGCAGGAGCTAAATTTCAACCCAACTAAAAGAATATAAAGCCCTTTGAATTAGTTGTTCCCTATTGCAGGCATCTCTTTTAAGAAAGAGACTCGCTGAAGAGTTTTTATTTTTGCCTGCTGTAACCCCAGGAAGTAATGAAATATTGGGGCACATGTATCACAAGTCTTGCTTTGTCTGTCTGTTTTTTGGGACTTTTCCTGACTTTTCTGTTGCTCAGATGTATCTTAGCGTTTTTTTTTAAATTGATACATTTGGTGTTTGGTCTTCAATGAATTTGCAACATTTTAAAACAAAAGTCGCAAAATGTCTCCAAAAGTCGCAATCAGCTCCAAGCTCATTTCTACGCCTGGTCAGGGGCAACTTTCACATCTGGATCCAGGTGATAACTCAGGGGACACTGCAGAAAACTAGACTATGGTGAACTACAAAGGGAGACCTTAGGTGAGAAAAAGGTCGCAAATGAGCACAAGCATCATAAAAAGTCCCAAAAATCTAAGAAAAAGGCAAACCAAAAGTTGTCTCAATGTGCCCCATTGTGTCCAATAGGAGAAAAACCCTTTACATTTCTTTCAGAGGATTTTCTATATGTGCAATGTTCTTCATCATAAGAAAAAACTGGATCATTGTGCAGGTTACTTTAAGCATCTAAGCAACGACTGACTTTCATGTTGCTCGTTGATCTGCTTCAGTGATGTCTGTAATAAAGAACAGACAGGTTTTTCCTGTCCCTAATGGTTTCTTTCATTGTATTTTTGCAGTATAATGGGTCATTAAAAGCCGCAGAGTTATGCCCTTATGTACATCAAGCACATAAAGTGTTGTCCTCAAGAAACTTACTACTGGCATATACCGTATTGAGACTTTAGAGAAAATAACTTTTCAGTAATGGGTTTCGTCTGGCGATAAGTAGAATAATGTACAACATATACTGTATATGTCTAGGTCTGACACTCCTTCATTCAGATCATCTAAGTGGAGTCGTCTCCTGTACCACACACACAGCATTTGCTTTACTGATCATATGGATGGACCAATAGAAAAGAGCATTGCTTTCCAGCTTTATTTTTTATTTTAGATAACGTTTTGGTTTATTCTTCACTAGATGCAATTCCCACACATGGGACTGTCCATCATTAGTGGGGAGGTGGTACTTTCTGCCATTATTCTGTAAATATACCCTCCACCTATTACAAGCTGGCAGTTGTGTATAATGAAGGGCTACAACACTGAATGGTCACATTTTCAAGTATTGCCATTTTTGTAACCAAGCCACCTTTTTGATAATCACTGATTTGTGGTATGCGGTAATGTATTTCTTTAAACACTTTCTCCCTGCTAGGTAATTCACTGTAGTTGGAGGTGTTTGACAAAAAATAAAACTTAGTGGCTAAGCCACCTTTTTGTCCTTGTAAATCTACATGATAACTAGAGTTACACACTTCCACCAAATTATTGATATTGTTTCTGTAAAGAGAACTATGCATTAAAGTATGAATACCTAACAGTTTTCTAGATCTCTGCTTGCTGTCAAGCTTCATTGTTTTGACTTCTTGTCGATAAAAATCTGTCCCTGTCATGTGATGTCAAACAGGCGCACAGCTCGTTATATCACAGAGAGTAATCAGAGCTTTGCAATATATAACGAGCCGTGTGACATCACATGACCATGGATATAAAGGCTGGTGCACCTGTGTGACATCACATTACCAGGGATATAACAAGCCGTGCACGTGTGTTACATCACATTCCCAGGGATATAACAAGCCGTGCACCTGTGTGACATCACATGACCGGGGATAAAACGAGCTGTCGACCTGTGTGACATCACATGACCATGGACTGGTTTTCTATCCACTGGAACAGTGAAACTTCCTATAGAATGACAGCAAGCAGAGATCTAGAAAAGGAATCAACACAGAAATTATATTAGAAATTATTTAATCAAATTATCAATTATTTGTGAACAACACCTATAATTTAATTGACAGCTGACCTGTTCCCGCACCAGTCCCTAGTGTTTTTATTTCTAATCATACTCCCTAGCCCTCTCCACCCAGGAACAGAGTAAGACCGTCATGGGCCCTGGGCTGTATGAATATTACAGCTGCTACAAGTCTGGAATCACTTCCTACATATGGTAATAGAATCAGCTTCTTGGGGAATGGAGAATGTGTCTCTTCTGACTGCGTTCAGTCTGCAGTTTGAGGACCTTTGGAGGACCTTGAAAATTCCTGAAATTGTGTACGTGTTTATTGAGTCCAACGACAGATGTACAAGGATTTCATGGGTGAAGATCCTTCTCAGTATAAAATTTGGTGGGTGGTTTGAATGGCCGTGGGCCCCCTAGAAGGCATGGGCCCTGGGCTACTGCCCAAACCACCGATATTACAATCCTTCACCATCCAAACTCTCCCAAGCATGTCCCATACAGCCACTTATTATTTTTAATCAGGGACCCCTTACTGGAACCCCATCCAGCCTTTAAATCCTGGGATGACTGAAGCAAATCCTTGGCTGTAACAGTAACCTCATTTATACCAGGAGATTGGTGGTAAAAAGGATATTAAAAGATAAAAAGAATTGGAGTTGGAGCAAGTGGAGGTAGTGAAAGGTCCCCTTTAAGTCTTTATCAGCTTATATAGGACCGGCTATAATTATTAGGACATCACTAGACCTCTTCTTCTGTTCAGAGTAGCAATACCTATAAAATATCCACCAATTATCTAGGACCATGGCGTCCTTTGTAATATATCTGCCTTTCTCCGGATCCCTCGCTTTAGAGACTCACAAAGACTTAACCCGGTTTTGAACACCCATTTCAGGAAGAGGAGGAAGACCCAACGTCTGAATCAGACAATTACTGGCAACAAATGAAAAACACGGATTAGCTGCGCTGTAAAGCGGCTTTGGAACAATGAAAGCAATGTACATCTAGGGGAGAACCAGGCTGAAAAGATTCCGACTGTGGCCGCTCTGACTTCCAAGGGACAGAATGAAAGAATCACAAGTGCTCCGCAGGTTAAATGACTCAGCAGGGAAGTCAGGAGCAATTTGGCAGAGTTATTTTAGAATCATGTTACATTGCATTCATTCAGGAGAGGTTTTTTTCCCCCGGTGCTGTGTAACAATGTAGCACAGTAGCTAACAGCAGGGACGTACAAATGTTAACTTGTATGATTCAATTCTATCAATTTAGATCTTCCTACACAATCCCACAACAACGAACACCTAAACAGTTTGGCAGAGGCGCTTTCTCCGATAGCGAATGGGATTCCTATTGTTTGCACAGCCAGGTCTAAATACAGGACATTGTCCAAAATAGCAACTTGAAAATAACAACCATTTCGACACATTCTAAGAAGGATTGTCAAATTTTCTTGTGGGATGAAGAAAGCAATCAGTGGTTTTATAGAAGGAGATGTATTAGGGGAGATAGCGCCAGTGTATGAGAGATTGGAGGAAATAACAATGGCCGCTGAAGACTTTTCTGAAGTCATCTCAAGAAACACATGTATTCCAGTTATTCATTTTTCTGGAGAATGATTTCCACATAGCGATCCGCAATCGAAAGAATACAGGAACCTGTGGGAGTTAATGGATGCATTTGGCAGTTTTTGTATATTTAGGAAGATTACAAGTGGATGAATCATTGTGTTGGTAAATTGTCATGTCCAGTTTGTTAAATTACTCTAATTGTAGAGGACGCCGAATATAGCACATTCTGCTGTTGTTACCCTCACCGAACATAATCTTCTTCTGCTTTGTTAAATTATCAAAAGATGTTTTTAAAGACAGCATTTGATGAGAATATCCAGTCATTTGCTGATCATTGGAGGTCAGACCACAGGGAACCTCATGATGAATGATGTAGATGGTGTCAAGTCCTCCTTACAATGCAGCACAATTTTATACATGTGAACTAGCTGACGGTCCTGTACATTATGGATTGGCCATTAAACGGTGCATTGAAATTAGTCAGAAGGTGCGAGAATGTCAGAAAATGGCTTATTGTATAAATTCTACTTTCTTTGATGTGTACTATTGTCATTATCCAGATTAAGGGCTCATGCGCTCCACCATGTCTGCATCAGGCCGTAAAGAATGGACATGTGCCGTACACTGACCCATCATTACATCACTACTGACAATAGATGATGTCACAGCTTATCACCTCCCTGTACAATGACCTCTATATAGATAACACTGATCCATCATTACATCACTAATGACAATAGATGATGTCACAGCTTATCTCCTCCCCCTCCATGTACAATGACCTCTATATAGATAACACTGACCCATCATTATATCACTACTGATAATAGATGATGTCACAGCTTATCTCCTCCCCTTCCTGTACAATGACCTATATATAGATAACACTGACCCATCATTACATCACTACTGACAATAGATGAGGTCACAGCTTATCTCCTCCCCCTCCCTGTACAATGACCTCTATATAGATAACACTGACCCATCATTTCATCACTACTGACAATAGATGATGTCACAGCTAATCTCCTCACCCTCCCTGTACAATGACCTCTATATAGATTACACTAACCCATCATTACATCACTACTGGCAATAGATGATGTCACAGCTTATCTCCCCTCCCCTGTACAATGACCTCTATATAGATAACACTGACCCATCATTACATCACTACTGACAATAGATGATGTCACAGCTTATCTCCTCCTCCTCCCTATACAATGACCTCTATATAGATAACACTGACCCATCATTACATCACTACTGACAATAGATGAGGTCACAGCTTATCTCCTCCTCCCTGTACAATGGCCTCTATATAGATAACACTGACCCATCATTACATCACTACTGACAATAGATAATGTCACAGCTTATCTCCTCCCCCTCCCTGTACAATGACCTCTATGTAGATAACACTGACCCATCATTACATCACTACTGATAATAGATGAGGTCACAGCTTATCTCCTCCCCCTCCCTGTACAATGACCTCTATATAGATAACACTGACCCATCATTACATCACTACTGACAATAAATGATGTCACAGCTTATCTCCTCCTCCTCCCTGTACAATGACCTCTATATAGATAACACTGACCCATCATTACATCACTACTGATAATAGATGATGTCACAGCTTATCTCCTCCCCCTCCCTGTACAATGACCTCTATATAGATAACACTGACCCATCATTACATCACTACTGACAATAGATGAGGTCACAGCTTACCTCCTCCCCCTCCCTGTACAATGACCTCTATATAGATAACACTGACCCATCATTACATAACTACTGACACTAGATGATGTCACAGCTTATCCCCTCCCCCTCCCTGTACAATGACCTCTATATACATAACACTGACCCATCATTACATCACTACTGACAATAGATGATGTCACAGCTTATCTCCTCCTCCCTCTACCTGTACAATGACCTCTATATAGATAACACTGACCCATCATTACATCACTACTGATAATAGATGATGTCACAGCTTATCTCCTCCCCCTCCCTGTACAATGACCTCTATATAGATAACACTGACCCACCATTACATCACTACTGACAATAGATGAGGTCACAGCTTACCTCCTCCCCCTCCCTGTACAATGACCTCTATATAGTGTGAGACACTGAAGGGGTTAACTGTGGATGGGCGGTATGTTTCCCCTAGGTTTTGCTTCTATGCAAGGCCTTAGTGCTGAGGTGGGTTTGTCCAGCACCTTGGACACAGGTGATGGGAACAGCCTAATTAGCCTGGATAAAATGACTCAGCAGAGTTGAGTGTGTTGTCTCTCTGTGGAAGGAGGCTGAGAGGACACAGCTCTGACCTGTGTGTCTGGAGCAGCCACGTGATCTTTGTTTTAGTGTGAGCTAGTAATCTACTTGTATAGTTAGCACCCTGACGGGTAGGATTTCTTTTGTTTATTCAAATACCTGTATGTAAAGGCTGGTTTTATTTGGCTGCAATAAACGCAGGCGAGACCTGTTTGGACTGTACCCTGGTGTCCCTGTCTTGAACTGCATCCTAGCACCCCGCTTCCACGGTCTCTACTGGGCCAAATCCCCACATATGGTGCTTCGGATTGCGGGCAGTTCAAAAAGACACACACCTGAAAGGCTCGCTACATCCTGCAACAGTGCATGGCCTGGGTGAAAGCAGCAGGCAAATTGCAGGATACAGCCAAGATGGAGGACTTTATTAAATACCTGCAAGAGGAGGCCAGAGCTAATCGGCAGCAGCAGCAGGAAGAGTCCCAGGCTAATCGGCAGCTGCAGCAAGCCATGCTCCAGCAGCAGGAGGAGAGGTCCCGCCAGCAGCAAGCCATGTTTCAGCTGCAGGAGGAGAGGTCCCGCCAGCAGCAGGAAGAATCCCGAGCCATGTTCCAGCTGATGATGGAGAAGTTTTCTGGCATGATGGCAGCACCGCAAGCGACGACTACTGAGGGGTCCCATACTGGTCTGCAAGGGTACCCGGTTGTCCAGCGTTCCGCACGGGCTGCAGTACAAAAGGCCTTACAAAAAATGGCGACGACCGACGACGTGGAGGCGTATCTCACGGTGTTCGAGCGAGTAGCTGAGCGAGAGGAGTTACCGGCTGAGCAGTGGGCAGATGTCCTGGCACCGTTCCTGACCGGCGAGTCGCAGAAGGCCTACTACGACCTGAGTGAAACGGAGGCCCGTAAGTACCCCCAGCTAAAGACGGAGATTCTGGCTCGTCTTGGGGTCACCGTTCAAGTTCGCTCCAGCCGGGTCCACCAGTGGGCTTACTCAGAAAAATTACCCCCACGCTCCCAAATGCATGACCTGATCCATCTTGTCCGGAAGTGGCTACAACCAGAGGACTGCACCCCCGCACAGATGGTAGAGAGAGTGGTCCTCGACAAATTCACCCGTTCTCTGCCCTCTCGGCTCCAGCGGTGGGTTGGACAGGCCGGTCCCACAAAAGCTGAGGATCTTGTGTCCCTTGTAGAGAGGTATCGGGCTACGGAGGACCTTCTACTTACCTCTCCCACACGAAGCAGTGCCAGTGACAGGGTCACCAAACCAGCTGGTAAGACTGCTACTGCGGAAAAGGGGAGACATGTCAGGTTGGGAGGGGGTTCATTGGGGGGCGTGGATACCCAGAAACCCAGTGAGGCTCGTGACAGAGGTCATGGCCGTATCCAGTGCTGGCGGTGCCATGAAATGGGCCATATTGCTGCCAACTGTCCACTGTCAGTGGAGCCAATGGACTGCAACCAGACCCGGCGAGTGTCACTGTTTGCCCGGCCAGTTCTGGCGGCAGAGTCAGTCACGGATGCAGAACCCCAAGTATGCATGGTCACAATCGGTGGTCACACAGTGGAAGCCTTGCTAGACTCAGGGAGTCTGGTCACCCTGGTGCGGGGAACTTTGGTTGATCCTGGACTATACAGTGGGCGGAGAGTGGGAGTGTTGTGTATACATGGGGACACTCGCGAATATCCCACTGCTGTCATCAACCTACATACCCCTTGTGGTACTGTTACCCATGAAGTGGGGGTGGTGGGGACCCTTTTTCATGAGGCTATTATCGGCAGAGACTTACCAGTGTTTTGGGACCTCTGGAGACGAAGACCCACCTCAGGTGCTGTTGCAGATAATGGACATCAGGTATGTCCGGCCTTGGCCCCTGAACCCTTTGAGGCTGATGTACACACACCAGCAGTAGGGGTGACCCCATGTGATGAAATCTCTCCCCTAGAGGTCCTAGCTGGTGAGGTCGAGGGCCACGAGGAGGTGGCCGACATGCTGGACCTTGAGATTTCCCGTGACAATTTTGGGGCTGCACAGCTACAGGACCCTACCTTGGTTAAAGCTCGGGAGAATGTCAAGGTGATAAATGGGGTACTCCAAATACCAGGGGCTGATAAAATGTACCCCCGAATGGTGATTATTGGGGAACTGTTGTACAGGGTCGACCAGATACGGGGTGAGGAGGTTGAGCAACTCGTAGTACCCCAATCTCACCGTAGGCTGGTGCTAGAGTTGGCACACAAACATGTGCTGGGAGGGCACTTAGGTGCTGAGAAGACCCGAGAGAGGATCCTGCAGCGATTTTTCTGGCCCGGGGTATGGGAGGAGGTAAACCGGTATTGTACCTCCTGCCCTGAGTGTCAACTTACTGCCCCGGTCTCCCACTTCAGGAGTCCTTTAGTCCCGCTACCGATCATAGAAGTGCCCTTTGAACGGATTGCAATGGATCTGGTTGGCCCCATAGTCAAATCCTCCAGGGGGCACCAATACATCCTAGTTATCCTGGACTACGCTACGCGGTATCCCGAGGCGATTCCATTAAGGAACACCTCCTCCAAAAATATTGCTAGGGAGCTGTTCCAGGTGTTCTCACGCACAGGCCTCCCCAAGGAAATCTTGACTGACCAGGGTACCCCATTCATGTCTAGGGTAATGAAGGAGATGTGCAAGTTTCTACAGGTAAAACAGCTCCGAACCTCTGTATATCATCCTCAGACAGATGGCCTGGTCGAGAGGTTTAATAAGACCTTGAAGGGGATGCTTAAGAGGGTGGTCAGCAAAGATGGGAAGGACTGGGATTGTTTGTTGCCCTATTTGATGTTTGCCATACGTGAAGTTCCCCAGTCCTCCACGGGTTTCTCACCCTTTGAGCTGTTATATGGCCGTTCCCCACGTGGGCTTTTGGATGTAGCCAAGGAGACCTGGGAACAGGAGAGGACCCCCCACCGTAGTGTGATAGAACACGTCTCCCTTATGCAGGACCGCATAGCGGCGGTAATGCCCCTGGTAAAGGAGCACATGACAAGGGCACAAGAGGCCCAGTCTAGGGTCTACAATAGGTCAGCCAGACTCAGGACCTTTAACCCAGGCGACAGAGTGCTAGTTCTGGTGCCCACCGTGGAGAGCAAGTTCTTGGCCAAATGGCAAGGGCCATATGAGGTCATGGAGAGAGTGGGGAAGGTAACCTACAGGGTATCTCAGCCGGGGAGGAGGAAACCCGAACAGATATACCACGTGAACCTCCTAAAGCCATGGAGGGAAAGAGAGTCCCTGATGGCCATGGGAGTAGAGAAGGCATCTGTCTCCAAGAAGGGGACACCGGAGGTAGGTGTACCCGATGCCAAGGTGCCTGAAGTACGGATCTCGGAGTCCCTCTCCAGGGCCCAGATTCAGGAAGCGAAGGAGTTTGTGCTCCGAAATATGGATGTGTTCTCTAAGTTACCGGGACGTACTTCAGTCATCAAGCATGACATCATAACCGAACCCCACATCCGGGTACACCAAAAACCTTACCGGGTCCCTGAAGCGCGCCGGCTTGCCATATCCGAAGAAGTCAGGCAGATGTTAGACCTGGGGGTTATCGAGGAATCTAAAAGTGACTGGTCGAGTCCTATTGTGTTGATTCCCAAACCTGATGGTTCCCTACGGTTCTGCAATGATTTTAGGAAGTTGAACGAGGTGTCCAAATTTGATTCCTATCCCATGCCCAGGGTTGACGAGTTGATAGAACGACTTGGACAGGCTAGGTTCTTCTCCACCCTTGACCTGACGAAAGGGTATTGGCAGGTACCCCTGACTGACAGGGCTAAAGAGAAGACCGCTTTTGTTACCCCTGATGGGCTTTTTCAGTACGTGGTACTTCCCTTTGGGCTACATGGGGCTCCCGCCACATTCCAGAGGTTAATGGATCTCGTGCTAAAACCTCACCGGAGTTATGCCTCGGCCTACTTAGACGACATTATAGTCTATAGTAACGACTGGGAGAGTCATCTAGCCAAAGTACAAGCAGTGGTAGACTCCCTGAGGGCAGCAGGGCTGACAGCGAACCCCCAAAAGTGTGCACTGGGTCTGGAAGAGGCCCGTTACCTGGGGTACCGTATTGGGCGAGGGGTCATCAAACCCCAAGTAAATAAAGTAGAGGCGATCCAGCAGTGGCCACGACCTTTGAGCAAGAAGCAAGTGAGGGCTTTTCTGGGCATAGTGGGCTATTATCGCCGATTTATCCCTGATTTTGCGACAATAGCGGCACCTCTGACTGACCTGACTAAGGGTAGCAGGGCGGTGATGGTAAAGTGGAGTGAAAAGGCTGAGGGGGCGTTTCAGCGACTTAAGACGGTTTTGTGTGAGGGACCGATACTGATCACCCCTAACTTCACCAAGACCTTTATTGTGCAGACTGACGCTTCTGACGTGGGCTTAGGGGCTGTCCTGTCCCAAGTAGTGGAGGGTGAGGAACATCCTGTAACATTCCTGAGCCGCAAGCTCACACCTCCTGAAAAGAACTATAGCATAGTTGAGAGGGAGTGCTTGGCGATCAAATGGGCTCTGGAATCCCTGAGGTATTATTTGGTAGGTCGGCAGTTTACACTAGTGACTGATCACTCTCCCCTAACTTGGATGAGTCAGGCCAAGGAGAGGAACGCCAGGGTCACAAGGTGGTTCCTAATGCTCCAGAATTTTAAATTCACGGTGGAACATCGAGCAGGAAAATTGCATGGGAATGCCGATGCCCTATCCCGTACCCACTGTCTGATGGCCAAAAATGTTCGTCCCCACAGGGTCAAACAGAGGGGGAGGGTATGTGAGACACTGAAGGGGTTAACTGTGGATGGGCGGTATGTTTCCCCTAGGTTTTGCTTCTATGCAAGGCCTTAGTGCTGAGGTGGGTTTGTCCAGCACCTTGGACACAGGTGATGGGAACAGCCTAATTAGCCTGGATAAAATGACTCAGCAGAGTTGAGTGTGTTGTCTCTCTGTGGAAGGAGGCTGAGAGGACACAGCTCTGACCTGTGTGTCTGGAGCAGCCACGTGATCTTTGTTTTAGTGTGAGCTAGTAATCTACTTGTATAGTTAGCACCCTGACGGGTAGGATTTCTTTTGTTTATTCAAATACCTGTATGTAAAGGCTGGTTTTATTTGGCTGCAATAAACGCAGGCGAGACCTGTTTGGACTGTACCCTGGTGTCCCTGTCTTGAACTGCATCCTAGCACCCCGCTTCCACGGTCTCTACTGGGCCAAATCCCCACAATAGATAACACTGACCCATCATTACATCACTACTGACAATAGATGAGGTCACAGCTTATCTCCTCCCCCTCCCTGTACAATGTCCTCTATATAGATAACACTGACCCATCATTACATCACTACTGACAGTAGATGATGTCACAGTTTATCTCCTCCCCCTCCCTGTACAATGACCTCTATATAGATAACACTGACCCATCATTACATAACTACTGACAATAGATGATGTCACAGCTTATCCCCTCCCCTCCCTGTACAATGACCTCTATATACATAACACTGACCCATCAATACATCACTACTGACAATAGATGATGTCACAGCTTATCTCCTCCCCCTCCCTGTACAATGACCTCTATATAGATAACACTGACCCATCATTACATAACTACTGACAATAGATGATGTCACAGCTTATCCCCTCCCCTCCCTGTACAATGACCTCTATATACATAACACTGACCCATCATTACATCACTACTGACAATAGATGATGTCACAGCTTATCTCCTCCTCCTTCTACCTGTACAATGACCTCTATATACATGGCATTGCATATACAAAGCCCCTCCCCTTTTTCTAAATCATGCCCATTGTCCCACCAGTGAGCATAGTATAATATAAACCTTAATGGCCCCTACATAGTATAATGCTCCTTGCTTTGGCCAACCCCCCCATGGAACAGTAAAATACCACCTAATGCAACTCTGCAATATATAAAATCTCTCTTTAATTTTATCCTCCCTTTACATTTAATTTTCCACTTTTATTTATCTGCCCAAACTTACACATAATACTATCTGTACTCCTGCCCCTATCCCTCCTCACATGTTGTGGCCTCCTGTCCTCTATCCTCCTCTATATGTGATCTCCTCTCCTCCATCCTCTTCACACTGTGGCCTCCAGCATCTTCCTGTCATCCAGTCTCCTGTTGTCTTAGAGCCTCCTACTGTCCTCCAGCCTCCTCCTTCTGTCCTCCTCCAGCCTCCTCCTTCTGTCCTCCTCCAGCCTCCTCCTTCTGTCCTCCTCCAGCCTCCTCCTTCTGTCCTCCTCCAGCCTCCTCCTCCTGTCCTCCAGCTTTCTACTGTCCTCTATCCTCTTCCTGTCCTTCAGCCTCCTCCTGTCCTCTAGCCTTCTCCTGTCTTCTATCCTTTTACCTGTTCTCCAGCCTCTTCCTGTCCTCCTGCCTCCTTCTGTCCTCCTCCAGCAGCCTTCTGTCCTCCAGCCTGCTCTGTCCTCCAGCAGCCTTCTGTCCTCCAGCCTCAGTCTTCCTACAGCCTCCTCCTCTTGTCCTCCAGGCGCCTCCTGATGTCCTCCTCCAGAAGCCTCCTGTCCTCCAGCAGCCTCCTCCTGGCCTCCAGTCTCCTGTCCTCCAGCCTCCTCCCCCTGTCCTCCTCCAGCAGCCTCCTCCTGTCCTCCAGCAGCCTCCTCCTGTCCTCCAGTCTCCTCCTGTCCTCCTCAAGCCTCCTCCTCCTGTCCTCCTACAGCCTTCTTCTCCTGTCCTCCAGCCTCCTCCCCCTGTCCATCTCCAGCAGCCTCCTCCTGTCCGCCAGCAGCCTCCCCTGTCCTCCTCCAGAATCCTCCACCTGTCCTTCAGCAGCCTCCTCCTGTCCCCCAGCAGCCTCCTCCTGTCCCCCAGCAGCCTCCTCCTGTCCCCCAGCAACCTCCTCCTGTCCCCCAGCAGCCTCCTCCTGTCCGCCAGCAGCCTCCTCCTGTCCCCCAGCAGCCTCCTCCTGTCCGCCAGCAGCCTCCTCCTGTCCCCCAGCCTCCTCCTGTCCCCCAGCAGCCTCTTCCTGTCCGCCATCAGCCTCCTCCTGTCCGCCAGCAGCCTCCTCCTGTCCCCCAGCCTCCTCCTGTCCCCCAGCAGCCTCCTCCTGTCCGCCAGCAGCCTCCTCCTGTCCCCCAGCAGCCTCCTCCTGTCCCCCAGCAGCCTCCTCCTGTCCAAAAGCAGTCTCCTCCTGTCCAAAAGCAGCCTCCGCTAAGCCAAACCTTTTGGTCCATCTCAACAGAGTATAATTTCCCCAAGCATAGAGGGGCAAAACCCACCAAGTGGGCTCACAACCCAGTCACACAAAATGGCAGATATCGGCTCTCTGCAGCGCTCATACATCTTATTAATAATCACTGGAGATAACAATGCAGTGACTTACAGGTAACACCAGGACCACTTATACCAACTGCGTATTTGATTTATTTGCAACTATATATAACTGGTCAAGTATTTGGATCCACCCCACAAAAGGCAGAAAGTTGTCATACTATCAGGTTAAAAAGGTGCCCAGATATGGACAGTAATATGAAACAGATATGGACAGATCTGTAAAGAAAATCTTACATTTATATCCATCAACCTGACATTCTTATTGTTAGAACTGTGCTGTGCCCATACATACAGGATAGGAGTAGTAGTACTGTGCTGTGCCCATACATACAGGATAGGAGTAGTAGTACTGTGCTGTGCCCATACATACAGGATAGGAGTAGTAGTACTGTGCTGTGCCCATATGTACTGGATAGGAGTAGTAGTACAGTGCTGTGCCCATACATACATGATAGGAGTAGTAGTACTGTGCTGTGCCCATTTATACAGGATAGGAGTAGTAGGACTGTGCTGTGCCCATAAATACAGTATAGGAGTAGCAGTACTGTGCTGTGCCCATACATACAGGATAGGAGTAGTAGTAGTACTGTGCTTTGCCCATACATACAGGATAGGAGTAGTAGTACTGTGCTGTGCCCATATGTACTGGATAGGAGTAGTAGTACTGTGATGTGTCCATACATATAGGATAGGAGTAGTAGTACTGTGCTGTGCCCATTTATACAGGATAGGAGTAGTAGTACTGTGCTGTGCCCATATGTACTGGATAGGAGTAGTAGTACAGTGCTGTGCCCATACATACATGATAGGAGTAGTAGTACTGTGCTGTGTCCATGTATACAGGAAAGGCGGAGTAGTACTGTGCTCTACCCATATATACAGGATAGGAGTAGTAGTACTGTGCTGTGCCCATACATACAGGATAGGAGTAGTAGTACTGTGCTGTACCCATACATACAGGATAGGAGTAGTAGTACTGTGCTGTGCCCATATGTACTGGATAGGAGTAGTAGTACAGTGCTGTGCCCATACATACATGATAGGAGTAGTAGTACTGTGCTGTGCCCATTTATACAGGATAGGAGTAGTAGGACTGTGCTGTGCCCATACATACAGTATAGGAGTAGCAGTACTGTGCTGTGCCCATACATATGCAACATCCCCCACCGGGGCCTAGCCCTTGAGGTGAGGCCTGGAGACAGCCGGGGCCCACGATACCGGAGTGGCTGGCGGTTGCGGCCTAAGCACGCTATTGTCACGGTGCTTGGTACAGGGTAACCGGAGGGCTGTCCTACAGCCTGGCAGGTCTCCAGCAGGGTGGTGTTGGCAAGAAAAGATGAGGGAGCGGCTGCTATAGCGGATCTCCCTGGGGCAACCCCTTAATGTCCCGAGTGTGAGTCTCTGGGTGATGGACAGGGTGCCGGTGATGAGTGCAGGGGTAGTAGCAGGGTCCAGACGGAGGCAGAAGTTGAAGGAAACAACTTACAGTTCGTTTATTGCAACCGGCAGGAACTGCAGAAAACGTGCCTTTAACAAGATGGTGGAGTACTGGAGAGGTATTTGGAGGGAGCCACAGGATGTAGTTCACCAGCCTGGATGTATAGGGCAGGCTGGGAGGCAGCTGTGTCCTTAGAGGAGGCTTCAGCTCGGTCCTGGATCTCTTCAGGTATCACCCTTGAAGGTAGGATGATACCCCTTTCCTCACTACACTAACTCTAGTCTTATTGCTCCACTTCAGGCAGGGGCTAGGCTCTTCCTGCACTGGTCTGGTGTGCTAGAGACTCTGAGCTACTGCTCAGCTAACTACTCTCTGCTTGCGTCCTGCAGACCCAGAGGGCCTGACTAGGACCGGTCTCTCTCCTGAGAGAGATTTCTCTCTAAGAACTCATACTGGAATCCTCCAGAACATTCCTGGCCAGAGGTTTTATTACCTCCCTTTGGTCAGGTGATGGCTGCTCCTCCAATTACCTCCCAGTGCACAAAGACAGGATGTAACACAGACATTGGTTGACATAATTACATCACAGATTAACATCTGCCTTGCCAGGCAGGATTAACCACTGCAATTTCCCCTTGATCCTATAAGGACCATGTAGTGTAATGTGGTGTTACCTACAGGTGGGACGTATTCGCAAGCACTACCTCGCCATTGCATCGGCGAGGGTGTTGCATACCCCGGGGGCAATTGAAAGAGCCGCCCTCGGCTCGACTACAGTTGTTTTGGGGCACAGAGGGGGCTAAGGACACTTCTGGGAAGTGCAGGCTGTGTGAGGTGTAGGGACAAACCGCCCATGGTCCTGGAGACAGGCACCTGGGTTGGTGTCGGACTAAGATAAAAAAACATGTAGCTGTATGACAGTTGGTCGCTGACGCCATTAAACCGAACTGTACAGTAGGAAAGGTGTGGTGTCATGTCCTGTAATCCACTCCTTGCACCAAGGCCTGTATATTTGTTTTATCAACGCTTCTTCCCTGGCGGCAATTATATAAGGTGTCTATCTGCATTGTATGAGCACATGCGACACGAGTACCTCCTGACTGACAACCTTACCCATGTATGAGTGGCATCCAGGTGCTATCTGTGTAACACCCCCGGTCCCCTAAAGACCCGCAGTTTACGGACTACCCCCATGTGCAAACCTCAGTTTGAGGGATCAGGTAGCGGTCAGTGTTTACATAAAAGACGGTCCGACACAGCCACACTACAACCTGAAAAGCCTATGAAAGGGTTAATGCAGACTACTGGCAGATATGACAGTGTGCAACAGGTTAGCAAAATCACATTGGCTTAGCAGCCCAATGGGTACACATCTTATAACATAACGTTACAGATAGATAGGCTACTCAGAGTAGCACGGTAGCAAATGTCTCTTTTCCTGCAAAGAAAAGGCATAAAAAGTGCAAGCAGAATGTCCGTACCTAAAAAGGAAGGCATTAAGTGCAAAATAATAGTCAATAGCAATAGCAACTTTTCCCTGGAGGTTGGCAAAAGTCTCTCAGAAGGTCTCTACTGACAAAGTCCATCTTCTGGGTACAGCCCTTGATGTGGGGGAAAAGTGCAATGAAGAAGCAAAGGGTCTCCTCTTTTTGGAGAGGGACAGAGTCCTTTGAAGAAACTCTCTGCTGTGGCAGAGGAAGGGTGCTATCATAGCACATGACAGTGTATAATCTCTTGACTGAGATAAATAAGGGTAAGAGTCTCAGGAAAGTCTCTGGCTCTTTGGGGCAAATGGAGACAAAAATATACAATATGTACACAGTACAGTACCTGAAGTGGGCTACAGCCCTTCAGGGGTTAATCTTGCTGCACAAGAGCAATGGCTGCAGGCATGGGAGCAGGAACTGCAGCAGGGACATCATCAGCCTGGGTGAAGAAAGCAGTGTTGAAATCCATCACCTGAAGACATCTGGTGGTAGACACTGGAACTGCTGACATGGAACACCCAGAAGCTGGAGCTGGAACAGCAGGGAGGTCATCTGCGGCGGCAGGCATCTCAGCAAAGGAAGGAGGCAGGCACTTCTCTGGCTGACCTTCTGTAGCTGGGGGCGCTGTGGAGCGCATGATGATGACCGCAGGAGCTGTAACTTCTTCACTGCAGACAGCTGAAGGATTGCTGTTCCTGGACTGACCTGTAGCTCTAGGGGGCGCTGTTACGCTGGCGGTGGTAACCTCTGTAGCTGGCAGGGTGGTCTCACCGGACAGCCTGGGCCTCTTAGCAGGTGGTCCTGGATACTCTGCAGGACGGTCAGCAGCATTAGATAAGGGGTCAGGCCCCTTTAAGAGAGTCCCTTTTGTAGCCGGGCCTCCTATGGGGAGATGTTGACCCTCTGCAGGGAGGCCGGACTGTACCCCAGCCGGGGCTAAGGGAGATATAGTCACAGTCACTGTGATATAGGCCCTGGGGGCCATGGTACTCACATCCGCGGTGGTCCTCAGGAGGTCCGGAATCGGAGGAGGCAGCCGCTGTGGAGAATCCGCCATTGGAGACTGCGTACGGGAGACAGCAGTAAGCGGTGCAGCAGATGAAGGTGCCCGAGGCTCGTGGGCAGGCCATGCGACACTTGGTTCTTCATCTCGGAGGCTGTGCGGCATGTCGGCAGGACAGGAGACAGCACGTGGAGAAATCCAAGATGGCCGATTAACCTCTCTGATGCTGGATGGCGGCTGCGCTGACTCTGAGGTACCTCGTGGGCTCTCACTGGCGTTGCAGTGCGGGAGAGTTTCGCGCCAGAGGGCGGAGCTTGAGTCTTTCCCGCCAGGAGTTTTGGCGGGCTGAATTTTCTGCTGCGCCACAGCGCGCTGAGGCAGGATTCGCGCCATGCGCAGGGGGCGGAGCTTAGCGATGTCTCTGGGTTTCCCGCCAGTGGAAGTTTTGGCGGGCTGGAATTACTTGCTGTGCCACAGTTTCGTGAGGTAAAATGCTTCAGATGCGGCAGCGCCGGATGTAGCAGAGCTCACAAAGTTCTTTCAGGGATTAACCTCCTGAGTGCTGGAGCGGTGCTCGACAGCACGTGGCAGCAGTATAACACAGTTCAATCCAGAAACACACAATTACTTGGGCCTAAACCCGGATGGCAGCAGGGTTAGGCAGTACAATCGTTTCTTAATAAAGTACAGTCTTTAGTGCCAGGATAAGGCACAGAAGTATATATCCTGTTCGTGACGCCACTTGCAACATCCCCCACCGGGGCCTAGCCCTTGAGGTGAGGCCTGGAGACAGCCGGGCCCACGATACCGGAGTGGCTGGCGGTTGCGGCCTAAGCACGCTATTGTCACGGTGCTTGGGGGTACGGGGTAACCGGAGGGCTGTCCTACAGCCTGGCAGGTCTCCAGCAGGGTGGTGTTGGCAAGAAAAGATGAGGGAGCGGCTGCTATAGCGGATCTCCCTGGGGCAACCCCTTAATGTCCCGAGTGTGAGTCTCTGGGTGATGGACAGGGTGCCAGTGATGAGTGCAGGGGTAGTAGCAGGGACCAGACGGAGGCAGAAGTTGAAGGAAACAACTTACAGTTCGTTTATTGCAACCGGCAGGAACTGCAGAAAACGTGCCTTTAACAAGATGGTGGAGTACTGGAGAGGTATTTGGAGGGAGCCACAGGATGTAGTTCACCAGCCTGGATGTATAGGGCAGGCTGGGAGGCAGCTGTGTCCTTAGAGGAGGCTTCAGCTCGGTCCTGGATCTCTTCAGGTATCACCCTTGAAGGTAGGATGATACCCCTTTCCTCACTACACTAACTCTAGTCTTATTGCTCCACTTCAGGCAGGGGCTAGGCTCTTCCTGCACTGGTCTGGTGTGCTAGAGACTCTGAGCTACTGCTCAGCTAACTACTCTCTGCTTGCGTCCTGCAGACCCAGAGGGCCTGACTAGGACCGGTCTCTCTCCTGAGAGAGATTTCTCTCTAAGAACTCATACTGGAATCCTCCAGAACATTCCTGGCCAGAGGTTTTATTACCTCCCTTTGGTCAGGTGATGGCTGCTCCTCCAATTACCTCCCAGTGCACAAAGACAGGATGTAACACAGACATTGGTTGACATAATTACATCACAGATTAACATCTGCCTTGCCAGGCGGGATTAACCACTGCAATTTCCCCTTGATCCTATAAGGACCATGTAGTGTAATGTGGTGTTACCTACAGGTGGGACGTATTCGCAAGCACTACCTCGCCATTGCATCGGCGAGGGTGTTGCACATACAGGATAGAAGTAGTAGTACTGTGCTGTGTCCATGTATACTGGAAAGGCGGAGTAGTACTGTGCTCTACCCATATATACAGGTTAGGAGTAGTAGTACTGTGCTGTCCCCATACATAAAGGATAGGAGTAGTAGTACTGTGCTGTGCCCATTTATACAGGATAGAACTAGTAGTACTGTGCCATGCCCATATATACTGGATAGGAGTAGTAGTACTGTGCTGTGTCCATGTATACAGGAAAGGCGGAGTAGTACTGTGCTGTACCCATATATACAGGATAGGAGTAGTAGTACTTTGCTGTCCCCGTACATAAAGGATAGGAGTAGTAGTACTGTTCTGTGCCCATTTATACAGGATAGAACTAGTAGTACTGTGTTGTACCCATACATAAAGGATAGAAGTAGCAGTACTGTGCTGTTTCCATGTATACAGGATGGAAGTAGTACTGTGCTGTGCCCATATATATAGGATAGGAGAAGTAGTACTCTGCTTAGCCCATCTTTACAGAATAGGAGTAGTAGTAAGGTGCTCTACCCATATATACAGGATAGCAGTAGTAGTACTGTGCTGTGCTCATATATAAAGGATAAGAGTAGTAGTATTTTCCTATGCCCATATATACAGCATTAGAGTATTGGTAATGTGCTCTCTGTGATCTCTGCTTGCTGTCATTCAACAGGAAGTTGCATTGTTTACTTCCTCATGGTCCCTGGTCATGTGATGTCACACAGGTCCACAGTCATTATAACACAGAGAGTAATCACAGCTGTGGGATATAGCGAGTCGTGCACCTGTGTGACATCACATGACCGGGGACATAGCCAGTCGTGCACCTGTGTGACATCACATGACCGGGGACATAGCCAGTCGTGCACCTGTGTGACATCACATGACCGGGGACATAGCCAGTCGTGCACCTGTGTGACATCACATGACCGGGGACATAGCGAGTCGTGCACCTGTGTGACATCACATGACCGGGGACATAGCCAGTCGTGCACCTGTGTGACATCACATGACCGGGGACATAGCCAGTCGTGCACCTGTGTGACATCACATGACCGGGGACATAGCGAGTCGTGCACCTGTGTGACATCACATGGCTATGTACAGGTTTCTATCCTCTGGAAGTCTATAACAGCTAAAAAGATTGTGAACCTATAAGAGCAATGGTTACCTTTATATAAACTTCCAATTGAGTTTCTTACTAAAGTTCAACCTATGCTTGATAAGTGATTGTTTCCCCATATTTCTGTGCACTTTGGAAATCTTAGTAATTATTGATGATGCAAATGGTTAATTTCTCTACGCCATTCTGCTGCAGAGCACTTTCATCCGTGTTCATGATTTTCGCAGCCTCGGTGAAATTGTCATGTTCCATTGTGTTTTTACTTGATTGCACATTTGTCCCATATATATTCAGATTTACATTTTCTGAAAATTATAGGTCACCATTCTTAATGGATAAAAATATATTGCAATTTTAATGGTCCATTATTATTGCAGAACGCAAGAACATAACATGCCGATTGTTGAGGTTTTCTGAATTTTTAGATTAATTAGAATTTTTGAATACAGAAATGGCTTATGGCACAAACTAAAGGGTTACTTAAACTAACAGCAAGTCATATCAAATGACAGGGCGCGCTGCCACTGTTCTAAAAAGAAGCAAGGTCAACAATTATGATCAGGCATTGGGTACATTTGCAAAAAGAAGACATAAAATAAATTCCTATTTGAGGTATTAAGTATCCTAAAAGTTTTAATTAATTTACATTAAATGGGTTGTCTGGAGTTTGAAAGATAAGGCTGCTTTTTGCAACAAACAGTGCCACCACTGACCATGGGTAGCACAGGGTATTACACATAAGCTCTATTCATTTCTATCCAGCCAAGGCACAGGGGAAAAAGCAGCCATGCTTTAAATGGTAAAAATACTTAAACGGTCTCTGTCATCTCTTTGATAAAAAAAAAACACAACATATGACCTTGTAGCTGAAGTGTCCTGTACAATAAGCATAACTTTATGAGAGCTTACATGGTCCAAATGCAGACTAGTTTCATAGTCACTCCAAATCATGGATTGTGAGTTTTTTTCACATTGAAACACCAAATCTTATGGTCACATCCTTTCCATACAGCCCTCTCCATACAGACCGGGTGTTTGCTGCATTGCAGTAAACACCCAATGCTAACACCTACAATTATGATGTTAACCCATTGGCAAGGAAGAACTCCATCTATAATATCAGCCTTTATCTCTGAACACAATTCAGACCAAAGTAACTGCTAGAAAACTTAACCATGAAAAAATACCTATAAAACTGGTTAAAGAATATTTTATTTTCTTATTTAAATGTTTTTTTTATAACTTACCGTATATATACTCAAGTATAAGCCTTCCCTAGTAAAAGCCTCTGCAGAATATAGGCAGCCAGTGTCCCCCAGTATATAGCCTGCTAGCCTCTGCAGAATATAGGCAGCCAGCGTCCCCCAGTATAAAGCCTGCCAGCCCCTGCCCCCCTGGTATTTAGCCTTTAAGACCCCGCAGTATATAGCCAGCCGATCCCCCCAGTATATAGTTGGCTAGCCCGTGCCCCTAGTATGCCTTTAATAAAAAAATTTACACTGTACTCTCCTATGCCCCCTCCACAGGTCCTCTTCTTGCTTTGGATGCTCTGGTGCCTCTTCAGGTCCATCGGGTCCTCTTTGGGTCCTTCAGCTCCTCTTCGGCTCCTTTGGCTCCTCTTTGGGTCCCTGCGCATGGCCAGCACACACAATGACGTCATCCGTTTGCTGACGTCATTGTTTGTGCGCCAACGGCATCACCCGTGGACCCGAAGAGGTGCCAGAGGAACCGAAGGACCTGAAGAGGCATCGGAGCATCCAAAACAAGAAGTGGACCTGCACGGGGTATTGGAAAGGTTTAGTGTTAACTTTTATTTGTTAATTGTTTTATAGACTCGAGTATAAGCCGAGTTAGGTTTTTTCAGCACAATTTTTGTGCCTAAAAACTTGGCTCATGCTCGTGTATATATGGTACATTTTAACCGCAAATTGGCTTTTTAATTGTGGGTTTAACTTCAATTGAACATTCTTGGCTTATTTCTTATATAACAATTATTACTAAACCTCAGAATCATTCATCGTCAGGTGCTTAATTTCAAAGCATTATTATTGCATTTTTAATCATATAAAAAGTCTGAAATATTTTTGAAAAGAGAATAACAGAATACTTGAATATGGCAATATACTTAAGAACATAAGTGAAATTATTAGACCTAGTTATGCATTTTTGCCTTAGTATCACTCTCCCCTTACCCCAGGACTGTGGAGGAGGGGGGAGAACAGAGAACGGAGGAGACAGAGAGCACACACAGAAGTAAGTAGTCCTCCTCCTTCTTCTCATTGACCCGACTGTAGCCTTGTAGAGAGATAGAGGTGGTTTGCAAAGCAATCTGTGTATAATTTATTATTATTTTTTTTAAACCAAGCCGCTGCAGGGGGAGCAGTGGAACTGCATCTGCCATGAGGGCGGCAGAATGCAAAGCCCTTTGAGGATCGGCAACATCTCCAATTCTATGGTGGTAAATTTGGGCGCCCTAATTGCCCACCAGGTAAATCAATCACACCAGTCTCTTTAAAATACTGCGATAGATATGCCAAGCGACGCAGCACCTTTCTGGCACCTTCCTGGCCGGAAGTAGAAGGGAGCCATGTGACATGGGAACACTCTGTCTGCAGGTAAGTATAAATTGTATTATTTTTATTGGCAAAGCATGGACTAAACTCTGGAAGAGGAGGTCTTCGGGATCTAAATATATTCATATGGGGGCCAGATACTCTTTATACTGGGAAGCTCTTTATGTAATTAGACTTGATGGGGAATCTATAATATACCGTATATACTCGGGTATAAGCTGACCCAAGTATAAGCCGAGGTACCTTATTTTAACACAAAAAAATGGGAAAGACTTATTGACTCGAGTAAAAGCCTAAGGTGAGAAATACATTGGTCAGAGCCTCCACCCAGTATATAGCCTACCAGCTCCTATCCCCCAGTATAAAGCCTGCAAGCCCCTACCCCCCCAGTATATAGCCTGCCAGCTATTGTCCCCCTTTATATAGCCTGCCAGCCCCTGCCCCCCAGCATATAGACTGCCAGCCCCTGCAGTATGTAGCCGGCAAGCCCCACCCATTATATAGACTGCCAGCCCCTGACCACCCCAAGTATATAGTCTGCCAGCCCCTGCAGTATATAGCCAGCAACCCCCCCATTATATAGCCTGACAGCCCCTTCCCACACCCAGTATATAGTCTGTCAGCCCCTGCAGTATATAGCTAGCAAGCCCCCCATTATATAGCCTGCCAGCCCCTTCCCATACCCAGTATATAGTCTGCCAGCCCCTGCAGTATATAGCTAGCCAGCCTCCTCCCATTATATAGCCTACCAGCTCCTATCCCCCAGTATAAAGCCTGCAAGCCCCCCCCCCCAGTATATAGCCTGCCAGCTATTGCCCCCCTTTTTATAGCCTGCCAGCCCCTGCCCCCCAGCATATAGAATGCCAGCCCTTGCAGTATGTAGCCGGCAAGCCCCACCCATTATATAGACTGCCAGCCCCTGACCACCCCAAGTATATAGTCTGCCAGCCCCTGCAGTATATAGCCAGCAAGCCCCCCCCATTATATAGCCTGCCAGCCCCTTCCCACACCCAGTATATAGTCTGCCAGCCCCTGCAGTATATAGCTAGCCAGCCTCCTCCCATTATATAGCCTGCCAGCTCCTATCCCCCAGTATACAGTCTTCCAGCCCCTGCAGTATGTAGCCTGTACAGCCTGTAGTATGTACAGTCTTCCAGCCCCCAGACCCGAAGAGGAGCTGGAGGACCCGAAGAGGGGCCAAAGGACCCAAAGAGGCACTGGAGCATCTGAAGCGAGAAGAGGACCTGTGGGATCTTTGGAAAGGTGAGTACAGTGTATAATCAGTTGTGTTGTGAGGGGTATATATAGGGTATATATATATATATAGAGCAGAATGCAAGGACGAAGGGAGTTGGGCAGAGACAGGATAGATGCAGAGCATTAGGGGAGAAACAGCTGCAAGAAGGTAATAAATGTATATTGGAAAAATGTTAGTTTTGAGATATTGTGGCTATAGAAAATGCTTTACTGACTTTACAGTTATACTCTATGTTGTTCACCGTGCAGTATAAATAATGGGGCTTATTTACTAAGTGTCCGCGGCTGCACGTTGGTCGATTTTTCTGAAGTTTTCAGGAATTTCGCTGCTGGGACAGGTATTTAACAGGTATTTAACTCGGACTGTGGCACAGCTACGCTGGCTTTCATGGGACAGAAGTCGGGGGGGGGGGTTTGCCATCGGACAATCTGACTGATTCGGACTGAGCGCGAATTTAACTTTCAAGATCGCAAGATCAAGCACTTACATACACCAAGAAAAGGAAAGTGAACTCCGTCGGACCTGAGTGGGGAAGCAACACATCCAGTCTATCGGGAGCACAATCAAGGCACAGTGCATGGTTGTCGGACAATGTACTTTCGTGAACTCCGCAGGACCAGGTAAGTAATCGCGCACCAATATGATAATCATTATTCAAGTACATTTTCTTTGAAGTTTTTTTGATTGTTGCATGATGATCACTTTAATAGAAAAACACTCCCTTTATCTTCCTTCCTTCTCCTTATTCTCTTCTCCTAGATTTGTATGCTAAAATCTGTCTTGCTAGCAAGATGGACAGAAGCTTTCTAAAGTGTCAGCTTACAGGGGACAAGGGTAGAAGTGAGTCACAAGCGTTAGCTCTCCACCCCTTAGCACAGTGAGGATTGCAGAAATGACAAAAAACAGTGTTACTCACAATGGACAACTGATATCTGTCAAGTTTGTAAAAGGTTTCGGCCATAAATTACTATT
Organism: Engystomops pustulosus; assembly: GCF_040894005.1. NCBI lineage: Eukaryota > Metazoa > Chordata > Amphibia > Anura > Leptodactylidae > Engystomops > Engystomops pustulosus. The sequence goes on along the minus strand of NC_092415.1, from coordinate 175,306,214 downwards.
AATGGCCATTAATAGTCAATTGATGCAGGGCTGACACTTTGACCCCACATTCATCCATATTGTGTAAAATACAGGGCAGTAATTTGCACCATGTTACTGTAGTTGCAGCCCACCATAATGTAAAAGGTAAAAAAGACTTTCATTACTCCATGTTCCAGTTCTAAGATTTATATGCTAGTTACAGGTTCTTTCAGGTCAGGGTCAGTTTCCTAAATGGATCGGCCACACTAACCTAAGCTCCTAGTGTGCATTTGGTGTCCATTACTTTCTGCCTCTTTCCTACCATAATTGTCCTTCCTTAGAATATTATTAGTAGGTTCTTACCACTGCAAAACAGATTCACACCACAGGAACTGCTGTTCTGTTAAAGGGATTGTCTGAGACTGTAAAAAGAACCTTGGTTACCAGGAGGGTGCTGCTTTAAAAAAAAAAAACTTTTACTTAAATCTTCGGTCCCTCCCGGCGTCCCGCTGCTGTCTCTCCGGTTTAGTTGCAATGCCTCCAGCTTCCAGCCCTTGTTTGTATACTGGGGCATGGACCAGTGAGAGGGAAGCTTGGGACCCCGAAAGGGACATTGGAGGTAAGCAGCCCCCTCCTGCTGGCCACCAATGTTTTGGTATTTTTTTTAAGGAAAATCGATTCTGCCCCATTAGGCACCTTACAAGAGTTGAAGTGTCTGCTGCTAACATCTCAGTGCCAGATGCCACATGAAGCCTTTAGGTTTTTACGTCCATGGGTCAGAGCTGTTTTGGCAGCAAGAGGCCAACACATTGGGGCTAATTTACTAAGGGTCCGAATTGCGCGATTCCGTCAGGCATCCCGACGATTTCCGTTTTGCGGCGGGTTGCATGCGACGGAAATCGGGGGGCGCACTTACCTGCACCAAGAAATAGAAGGTGAACTCCGGTGAACTCCAGCGGACCTAGGCAGTGACACCTAGTGGATATCAGCGCACGGACCATAGTGAATCCCGGCTGGACCCGAATCAGCGCCGGAGAACCCGCTGCTGGATTGCGACCGGTCCGGGTAAGTAAATGTGCCCCAATGAAACCATAACACCAACATATTAGAAAAGAGGTGGTTTGATGTGATGGGACTGGTCTACATAACAATACTAGGGTGCTCATCCCTACAAACAATGCACAACACACCTAAATGGAACCTCTGTAGTACTTTGTTCAGACCTCAACCTTTGGATTTATTTTTGTCTTAATTTTGATATTCAATAACAATTTATTATTCATAGTAAAAACCAATCCAAAACCACAAATTGGTATTTTAAAAGATTAGAAATACTCAATTTAAAGAAGCCAGCTCTCCATTAGTTCTCATAATTATCCCAGTGCATTTGTGGTTAATGAACATGTCAATGTATACAACAACATGAGGGGCATCATCTTGTCAAACATCTTATGGAGCACTGTCTGTCAGCCTGAATGCAGCTTTACCTGCGTCCCACCGTCTTCTCCCCCTTATATGCTGACACTAGACCATGCGCAAATTGAGTCATTCTCTGCTCAACAGCGGTGAGTTGTGGGTAATAATGCCTTAAAGGACTTGACAATCCACAAAAAAGCAATCTGTTCGCATGGGTTACTTTCCTTCAAGCCATCTCCTATCATATTACCAATGTAGGGGCAAGATTTAATGTTAAAGGAGTCAAGGTGCAGGTGAGTAGCAAAAACCTGTCAAGCTCTGCCCCATTCCTTTGCTGTGAAAAGGGAATATAGTAAATATAGAGCCAAAATGTAAAACAGATTCCTATGGGGCAAATAATTTTTTTTGGTGAGGAGATCGCTCCTTTAACTCCTTTATGACAGTTAAATGTCAAGATCTGCTACATCTATATAAGTGAATCTCGACTTCAGTTTCTTCTTCAAATCAGGAAGGATTCTTTTATTATTATCTACGACTTTACACAAATGAGGTATAGTCCTCATGTTTCTGGTACTCAAAGAATCCTTAGTCATGTGTAACACCCCTGCCAATGCCTAGACTAGGTGGTTGTTGCGAATAACGCTAGCGCCCTCTCCTTGTCAGGATCTGTGAGGTGAGCCTACGTAACTCACTCAGAAGCTAATGCCCTGGTAAACATTGTAATTGTAGCTGTAAGTCACTGCCTGGTAAGGCAAGAGTTAACATGTAAAATGTTATAAACCAATGATGTCCTTTGTACCATTGTAAAGGAAGCTGGTTGGAGGTTGCTGCCACCTGAACAGGGGAGTATAAAAACCCCTTGTGGGCAGGTGCACATGGTCAGTCAGTCAGCAGAGAGTCGGACCTCATGGTCTGAGGTCCTGCAGTTTAGTCAGCAAAGTAAGGAGAGGAGTGTGCAGCACCTGCCTATGCTGCACCAGCCAGTGTCATACCACCAGGAAGCAGAGGTGTCTTAGGCCACTGCCTGACACCCTTCGCAAGTCAGGCGACTAAGCCCCAGAGCAGAGGTCCACCATCTGGATTCCGCTTCATCTTTACCAGCCTAGCCTGAAGTTACTACCAGGTGGCGAGCAACCCTTCCTGTGGACCAGCTATCTCCTGCCAGATTTCCAACCTGCTGAACTGCGAGTTAATTTGCACAATGTGCTTCACCATCACAGGCTCCGCATCCTCCGTCATCCAGAGACTCCTATATACACCTCACGGTTGCCCCAGGGAGAAACCTCTTTCATCAACCTCTCCCTCCGTCTTTTCTTGGAGACACCACCTGCTGGAGACCTGCCAGGCTGTAGGACAGCCCTCTGGTCCCAATACCAAGCACTGTGACCATAGCGTGCCTGCTGCGTATGCCAGCCACAGTATTCTGGGCCCGGGCTGTCTACAACCACCAAATAAAGGCTAGGCCCCCGGTGCTTAGTGTTAAGCAGACCCGAACTGCAAATTTCAGTTTTGTATCGAACTTTGCGGGTTGGGGTCCCCCAAATTTGACCCCGAATTTCATTAGAAGTACCGTTAATGCTTGTGATCGGAAAATTTACCTTTCTGCTTTGACTAATCATTTGTATTACAATATTATTGTGTGTTTTAACCTTTCTAGCTTCATGCCAAAATCCTGTTTAGTCCGAGCAGCACAAGACCCAACAATATACCTTGGGTCTTGTGCTTATGATCTTTTGAGTAATGTCCATATAGGATATACAAATTGTGGCCTGAACCCAGATCCACAGCGCAAGTTGACCTTCTCTAAGAGGTTTTCAGTGCATGGCATGTTATTCCCATAGCTCCAACCATCCCAGATGCTGCGGGACAGTCAGGGTTTTTTAGGGTTGTCCCACTGTCTTGGACAGTTTGGAGTTTGTCCAGGCTTTCCATGTTCTGTCCTACACATCTCTGCTGCATCCCTCCTAAAGGTCCTGGAGATGAAGGGACCAGGAGACGACGCACGGAGGAGATGTGCAGGGCCACCCTCCCTCACTCCCAGTGCTCTATGGAACAAGGCTGCTGCCAGCTCCTCCTACAGAGCTGTCCTTAGCCCCGCCCTCTTCCTTATGTTAAGGCTGTATCTGGAGACACAGCAACACTAAAGGGAACTGATAAGGGGGCACACTAAGGGGAACTTATTGGGGGGCACACTAAGGGGAGCTGACGGGGGGCACATTAATGGGAGCTACTGGAGGATACCCTAAAAGAAGTCTGCTGCTGGGGGTCATGGTAAGGGGGGCTGCTCCTGCTTGGGGGCACAGTAAGGGGAGCTTCTGGGGGGCACACTAAGGGGAGTCCGATACTTCTGGATGACACAGTAAGGGGAGATGCTGGGGGGCACACTAAGGGGAGTCTGCTACTGATGGGGGGAGCACAGTAAGGGGATCTGTTACTCCTTGGGGGCACAGTATTAAGGGGAGCTGCTGGGGGGAGCATTTGAATAAGAGAAATCCACAAGGGGGGGGATATAAGAGGGAACTATACTGTGTGGTGGTGGGGTAAGGGGCTTATGCATCGCAGATATTTTTTCCCTAAGCCAATGCTTTTGCTCCCATTTCCCCTCCCAGAAACTTAGAAGGAATTTATTCCTTTTGGAATGCTACCTCGAATTTATTTATGGTTGACATAATCTGAATTTACTTAATGGGACATTTATGACATTCTGCTGATAGTTGGGGTCAGGCCACTTGGGGCAAGAGAATCAGAAATTGCCCCCCTGTCTATTATACTGCCGAGGCTTATCCTGTGAATCCATTCACTTGGTGAAACGGGATCCCTTTTCTCAGCTGTGGATAAGGGATAACATTTAATCAAGGCTAGCTCGTTGAGGGAGATTTATTATACACTGGAGCTCCCGCGCCGGCATATGATAGACGCCACGCCCCCCTTTGTCTTGCCGGAGGTGCGACCTGGCATAGCTTTGCATAGAAACCAGCAAACTAAAGTTCATTGGTTTTTCAAAAGAACTCAGGCACAAGGCGGGAATGACCCAATACTGCCCCCTCCACCAGCCGCCGCGAACCTCCACACCACCTCCATGACCACATGGCATGGAGCTGGTATATTCGCTATTTTAAACAAAAATTCTTGAACTGCGCAAGAATTTGCATTTATCTAACCTCTTCTATGCCAAAAACATCATAGCAGCAGTGATAAATCTCCCCCTCTAAGTGTATGTTTGCATATCCTTGAAGAACATGGCAAACCCCTTTTAGAATGTGAAGTCAAGTATTTTTTACAGTGGATGCAACTTACAGTAAATGAAATAATAGGTATTGCTCTATATTTTTCCTGTTTTACAGAAACTCCAAAGCTCCTGTATAAACATAGATTTAAAGGGAACCTGTCATCAAGATCAGCCACAGTAAACCATACTCACCCTCCATTGTGCCTTTGTTGAAAAGTGCAGTGCAGGTGTCCCAGCTTAAATCTTCCTGCCTACCACCAGCAAAATGACTACCCAAAGTTTCCTGCCTTTTTCTATGTTGGTTCCGCCCTGTCACTGCGAGAGAGGCGGGGGGGACAAAAAAGTGGACAGGGAGAGGACTTTCTGTCTGCTAAGGCTAAGATCTTAAGAAACACAGAGCTGTCAATCAAAGGAAGGAGGCGTGGTTCACTGACAACCAGGAGCACACATGACTCTTCTATTCAGAATTTGACTCTTTTATTCTTATTTGCATATCAGAAAAATTGCTGTTATTAAGGTATAGTGCCTCAGTGGTAGATACTATTAGGTGATATGACCAGCAGGTTTTACTAGTGTGAGGGGTTAGTTACCTGTAGTTGCCATCAGCTCTGGAGCTCCTTGCATACTGTGTAAACATTGTTCTCAATAATGTGACTTTATTATATATTTCTTATACTTTATAAATCTCTATACATTGAAGCCATCTTAAGGAAGAAATAAAGGCAAATATGTAAATAGATGTTGTACAGAACTGTCAATTGCAGACAGAGAACCCTCTACTGTTTTGTGATCTTTAATACTGTATTTATCAGAATTGCAGTTTCTCATTAATCCTTAATGTACTTGGGGCTACCAGTATCATTACTACAGTATGTGTACAGAGGAATATTTACAGCCTTTTAGATGTTCATACGGGAAAAGTGAGCTGATGTTATAGAGAGGAAATACTGTAAGAAACCACAGAATTACGGAGGTAATGATATAGAAGATATCCTCTGTCCAACACAATCTAAATCTGTGACCTTCCTTGTATACACTCCTGTCTTATCATCTTTTATTTTCAGACTATATTTTTTTTCTACTGTATAGGATTCTTAGGGCTTTCATTTTACCTACTGCCCTGACCAGTGTTTCAGATACCGTATTTTTCGGACTATAAGGCGCACAGAAATCAAAGGTGCGCCTTATAGTCCGGTGCGCCTTATATATGAACCGTACTTACAGACAACAGCTGCCTTGAACTGTGCACAGGTCTGCCACCTGCTGGTCATTCATCCTTATAATCTGGTGTGCCTTATAATCTGGGGCGCCTCATATATGAACCTAGACATTTTATCAGGCATTTATTGATGGTGCGCCTCATAATCCGGTGCGCCTTATAGTCCGAAAAATACTGTATTTGATTTAAAGCAGTTAGACATCTCTTTCGGTTTAATTGATTTCCTAAGTAGCATGTTATGGGCATGCTTTATGACATGGGTAAGATTGTGGGCATGCTTTGTGACATATGCAGAAGCCGTTATACTTGACATCACCTATTGTCGATGTTAAATCACTTTAAAATAAGACATTACAGAGTAATAACAGTCATATGACACAATAGGAGTCAGGGGCGGACTGGGAATTTAAAGTGGCCCTGGAAAAAACTGTAAAAGTGGCCCCATTCTGTGGGCGGAGTCAAACAAGTAGGTGTGGCCTTGTGATGTGGGTGGAGTTACTAAACTCCATACAAACTGTTAATAGAAGGTCTAAATCAACATGTACACCGCAGAGAAAGACTCATACTGCCTCCTTGTACAGGAATAATACTTCTATTTTAAGAGCACACAACTTAATACTGCCATATATGTACACTAAAAACATACTACAATACCTTCTCCAATAAACAAGAATGTAACTACTATAATACTACTGCTCCTAAGTAAAATATATTGTAATACTGCCCCCTATGTACAAGAACATAACTCCTATAATACTGCCCCCTATGTACAAGAATATAACTACTATAATACTGCCCCCTATGTACAGGAATATAACTACTATAATACTGCCCCCTATGTACAGGGATATAACTACTATAATACTGCCCCCTATGTACAAGGATATAACTACTATAATACTGCCCCCTATGTACAAGAATATAACTACTATAATACTGCCCCCTATGTACAAGGATATAACTACTATAATACTGCCCCCTATGTACAGGAATATAACTACTATAATACTGCCCCCTATGTACAGGAATATAGTTACTATTACTAGTAGCCAGCACCCCCGCCCCTCCCCCAGTATATAGCCAGCCAACCCCCCGGTATACAGTCAGCGTGCCACCCCAGTATACATCCAACCCACTGTAATATATATATTATATAGCCAGCCCCCCCAGTCCTCCAAGTATATTCAGTCCGCCCAGTAAACAGCCAGACTGCCCCTGCCACAGTGTACAGCCCCTGCCCCAGTATACAGCCTGCCAGCCCATAGCCCCAGTGTACAGCCTGCCTGCCCATAGCCCCAGAGTACAGCCCATAGCCCCAGTGTACAGCCTGCCAGCCCATAGCCCCAGTGTACAGCCTGCCAGCCCATAGCCCCAGTGTACAGCCCATAGCCCCAGTGTACAGCCCATAGCCCCAGTGTACAGCCCATAGCCCCAGTGTACAGCCCATAGCCCCAGTACACAGCCCATAGCCCCAGTACACAGCCCATAGCCCCAGTACACAGCCCATAGCCCCAGTACACAGCCCATAGCCCCAGTACACAGCCCCTGCCCCAGTATACAGCCCTGCCCCAGTACACAGCCCGTAGCCCTAGTACACAGCCCATAGCCCCAGTATACAGCCCATAGCCCCAGTATACAGCCCATAGCCCCATTATACAGCCCATAGCCCCATTATACAGCCCATAGCCCCAGTATACAGCCCATAGCCCCAGTATACAGCCCCTGCCCCCGGTACACCGCCCACTGCCCCGGTACACAGCCCACTGCCCCGGTATACAGCCCACAGCCCCGGTGTACAGCCCATAGCCCCGGTGTACAGCCCATAGCCCCGGTGTACAGCCCCTGCCCCAGTACACAACCCATTGCCCGGTACACAGCCCATAGCCCCGGTATACAGCCCACAGCCCAAGTATACAGCCCATAGCCCCAGTATACAGCCCATAGCCCCAGTATACAGCCCCTGCCCCAGTGTACAGCTCCCTCCTGCCCCCGGTACACAGCCCATAGCCCCAGTATACAGCCCATAGCCCCAGTATACAGCCCATAGCCCCAGTATACAGCCCATAGCCCCAGTATACAGCCCATAGCCCCAGTATACAGCCCATAGCCCCAGTACACAGCCCATAGCCCCAGTATACAGCCCATAGCCCCAGTATACAGCCCATAGCCCCAGTATACAGCCCATAGCCCCAGTACACAGCCCATAGCCCCAGTACACAGCCCCTGCCCCAGTACACAGCCCCTGCCCCAGTGTACAGCCCCTGCCCCCGGTACACAGCCCCTGCCCCAGTGTACAGCTCCCTCCTGCCCCCGGTACACAGCCCCTGCCCCAGTGTACAGCTCCCTCCTGCCCCCGGTACACAGCGCCAGCACAGTACATAAAAATAAAAACACATGAACTCACCTTTCCGATGCCCCGACGCTGCTCCCCTGCTTGATTCAGTCCGGCCGCGGTGACAGCTCCGTACGGGCCGGCGTCGCACAGACCATGACGTTGGCAGGCGGCTGACGTCATTATCCGCGCGACGCCGGCCCGTACGGAGCTGTCACCGCGGCCGGACTGAATCAAGCAGGGGAGCAGTGTCGGGGCATCGGAAAGGTGAGTTCATGTGGTTTTTTTTTTTTCCACCTGCCCCACCGGCCCCACCAGTCCCAGACCGGCCCCGGACCGGCCCAAAACCAATCGGCCCACCGGGATTTCTCCCGGTGGGTCCTATGGCCAGTCCGCCCCTGATAGGAGTGAGGGCCCTGCTCACAGAGTTTACAATCTATGAGGATGAAGGCTAGACACAAGAGATTACAGTCTATGAGGATGAGGGGGTGACACAAATGGTATAAGAGCTTGTATAATGGTTCAGCAATTTTTATAAGAGAATGAAATAAAAATACTTTAATAAATAAAAATGCTGCTGCTTGAACCAGCCATCAGCCCCCTCCTTATGTACAAAGTCCAAAGTCAGTGGGACTGCAGAGAAGCATTTTCCAGATAACAGACAGGGGGAGTACCCAGAATTGGTTAATAAAGAGTTATAGTGCATGCTGTTAACGAGTGTGATAGGCCTGTCTATTTAAATGGGTTTTAAGAGTGTGTTTGAAGCTTTGGTGGTTGGGTATTAGTCTGATAGACTGGGGTAGGGCACTCCAGAGAATTAGTGCAGCTCAGGAGAAGTCCTAGAGACGTGCATGGGAAGTTAAAATTAAAGACGAGAATATTTTAAGATCACTGGCGGATTGAAGAGCACAGGTTGGATCATAGAGAGAGATAGAGGGGAGAGGTAGGGGGGTGAAGCTTTGTACAGAGCTTTGTGGATGAGGGTTATTAATTTAAACTGTATTCGGAAGGAGACTGGCAAAAAGAGTAGTGGCTGCAAATACGTCCCCATAGACAGCAATGGTGCTCTATCTTTCCCCATGTGTGCGGGCCACACGCCGCTTTTTTCTATGGAGGAGGAGGGGGTCATCTCCTCTCCAGCACACAGAGGTATGCATACGGCTGTTTGAATGTGCCCTTGGCCATAGAGAGCAGAAGAAGATTGAAGAAATCAGGCAATACCTTTTGGAGTCTGAGTCTATTTGAGCTCCTGAGAATACTAGTTCTCTTCGTCAGACATGATGTTATACATGAAACAGAAAATTCTAAGCATTTTATACACACTAGGCAGTGATCATCAAAGGACATTAAAAAAAGCTTTAAAACAACAGAATGATAAATACATAGACATCTTATTTACAACAGGACGGTAATAAACAGACTAAAAACCTGTGAGGCGAGACAAGAGAGTCCTGGCTCTTATCTGCTTGTGGCCTCCAGGTTAGAGATAGGGGGTCATGAAGCTGTAATGGATATTATGACCACTTTCTCCATGTTAGCATATATAACGATCATTAAAATATTTATACTACTGTATCAGCTGTTCCGGGAGGGTACCAAACGAGAATATGATAAATAACAGTGTCTCTCTAGGGTTATGCTCTGACGTAGATTAAAAAATGCACATTGAATATCAGTTTTGTTTATTGGTATAGGGTTGTCTTTGCAGAATGTACATGGATGCCTGATTGAGATGGTAAAGTGACCTCACTAACCCTAAGCATCTTTGTGTATATTTTGTATGTTTTCCTTTAAATATGGCAGATATCTATGTAGTCACCTGAAACTGAGCAGGTGACTCCTGACCTGTGACGTATCCAGGACGAGCTGAGGCTTTTCCACTATTGTTGGTGACCTCTAGAAATAGCCGGATGCATCCCATCATCTGTCCATTACATGGATAATTTTGCAGCTGCCTTTTAGGAATTCATTATGCACATTAGTGGATTATAATATAGGGGGTTTGGACAGTAAACTAGGGTCAAGGCCTTCTAGGGGGCCCATGGACACCCAAACCACCCACCAAATTTTATACACAAAAGGACCTTTGCCCATGAAATCCTCACACATCTGTTCCTGCTCTCAATATACATGTACACAAGGTCCTGCATGGGGCCCTGAAACCGCAGAGTCAAAGCAGGCAGAAGGGACATGACCTCCATTCTCCAAGAAGATTCTAGTACCATATGTAGGAAGTGACGCCAGACTTTTAGGGGCTATTATATTCCTACAGCCCAGGGCCCCTGATCATGTATTAAGTCTCCGGAGTTGTTGCAAACCCACTGGACTCCTAATCAAAGAAAGAGTAGGGATTTAATTGAATAAATGACAAGTTATACAAGTCTGATACAACTTTATTTAAAGAGGACCTGTCACCTCTAAAAACTGCACTAAAGTAAGCAGCTCCTAATGCTACAGCATATGCCGCAGTGTTACACTGCTAGCTTTATCGGAGACCCCTGATAACGCTAACAAACACTGCAGCGCTGTATAATTGAAAACGCCGGACCGCTCTGTAAGCAGTCGGGCGAATTCATGAGGGGGCGGGATTAGGGGCGATGACTGCCGAGCTTCACGCGGCCTACGGAGAAGGAGGGGGGCGGTTTGGGGGAGAGGCAGTGCCTCAGACCACTTCCTTATGAATACGTCCGACTGCTTACTGCGTGGTCCGGCGGTTTCAATTGTACAGCGCTGCAGTCTTTGTTAGCAGTTATCAGAGGTTTCCAATAACGCTAGCAGTGTAACACTGCAGCATATGTAGTATGTAGTAAGCAGCTCCAAGTGCAGTTTTTAGAGGTGGGAGGTCTTCTTTAAGTCTGCTTTTTAAAAATTCTTTATTGAAAAAATGTTTACTTTTACAATCATTTAAAATAAAAAATTATAAATGTTACACTGCATTAGAATATAGCAATGCATCAAACAGCCCCCATCCCATACTCCCTCCCCACACCCCATGCAGGTGATTTTGGAAGCATAGACAAAAAAATTCTAAAAAAAAATCTCTTAATACAAGTTAACATTCCCTCTCTATATGGTCTCTCATAGGCACTCTCATATGAGGCATACACCTTCATTATTTTCTACTACATTTAACAATTCCCTTACCTCTGGGGGCTTAATAGCTTTCATATATCCAAGAAATTAAGCTAGAAATAAAGATAAATTTCAGAACCAAATCTTTTTTTTTTCTCTGAAGCAATCATAGTGGATATACATCCCAGCATCCCAAGAACTACAGTACGAAATAAAGAAAGTCCAACATTCACCTCTATTGAAATACCTCTCTCCAAAATTTATCATGCTCTTAATAAATGCCAACATTTACAAAATACAGTGCAGTCTGTACTAGGTGCAGTTTGCCTGTGTAGTATGCAGAGGGCGCCAAATTCAGGATTTGTGGCGCATGTTCTTCATGAATCTTGCGCTCCCCTGCACAGATCTGACACCATCTATTTTTGGTGCTCCTTTAGCATGGGGCATACGACACACTTCTGTCAGACTTTGCATGCTAAATGTGGCGCACCACATTTGTGTCGCACTAAGCAAAGTCAGACCAACTGTGCTCCAGAAGGTCCATTTCCATGACGAAATTTGTGTCGCATGAAGAAGAATGCAGTCGCGCCACAAAAGGGTTGTGTGCAACAAATCTGGAGCTGACACTTCTTAAATACCTGTGCAAGCAGTTTGCACTGGAAAGAAAGTGCAAAGTCCTAGAGAAAATTGGCACAAAGCCCTTAGTAAATGTGCCCCCATGTTCTCAGCTCTTCCTGCTCTATGACATGGTGCATGTAGAAAGAACATGATTTATAATTTGTATCAGCTCTTCCTGCTCTATGACATGCTACATACAGATAGGACACTAGGTACTATCTGCACAGTTCCTTCTGCTATATAACATGCTGCCAGCATATACGACACTATGTACAGTTTGCTCTACATAGCATAATACAATATCCGGAGGGTGGTCTGCATCACATTTTAGTCCCATTTTTGATGTTTTTGTGGGATTCATGTGTTTTATAGGTTTCCTCATCCAATCACCATCTCAGGATTGGTGTTCTAGTTCCCAGTCACTAGTGCCAAAAATGGCGTACAACTGAGAGCCACAACCGCGAGCCCCAAACATGTGCTGGGAAAGAGCTTATGGGCAGCTGTGCGCCCCCTAAACTGCATCTGGTGCCAACTGCAGTCAGCAGAAAGTCTTGTACAAAGTCAAGCACATGGTATATGCTGGACAGCGTGTCTTTAAAGGGAAGGTGGACATCTTGATTGTAGAAAAGTCAGGCATATATCCACTAAAAAATCACATCTGGGGAGAAAAGTGACTTTTTTACTTCTACAATAAAATTAATGGAACAAATCCTGTCCCAGCATGCAATGTCATTCAAATTGTTAATTAGTTACTTGCACTTCAGACAAGATGCTACAACGCAATTTTTTTCAAATTCCTTTATTGAGAATTAAGTAGGTTACATACATATATTTAGTGCATAAAAATTACATATTATCAGGTTATGATAAACTGTATGTATCAATTACACAGAACAAATGGAGCTACAGAGTCGAGGTATTTGTACTGTTTAGGTCAGCGATGGCGAACCTTTTAGAGACCGAGTGCCCAAACTACAACAAAGACTTACTAATTTATCGCAAAGTGCCAACACAGAAATGTAATTTGTGGTTTATACTCCCTTCTCTGTCACAGTTTTCATTGATACCAGCCCCTGAGGACACCAATAAAGCAGAAAATAGTCCCAGGTAGAGCTGTCACTTTAAAATAGATCTGTGCACAGCAAGTCCTGGGCTGTCTGGGACTGCAGGAAAATACCTGGACTCATCTCTGGTGATGGCCTGAGTGCCCACAGAAAGAGCTCTGAGTGCCACCTCTGGCACCAGTGCCATAGGTTAGCCATCACTGGTTTAGGTAATGCAATTTTTAGAATTCTATGAAATAAGTATTGCAGTCCACAAACTGTCCTCTAGGTGGTGCTGAAATACATCTTTTTAAGAAAACAAAAACCTGAATCGCTCCAAAACAATAGAACTTTTTTCCCTCGGAACAGTGAATCATAAGTTAGACGTAAATATGTTTATATGAAGAGTACAATATGCTCCTTCATTAAAGCCCTGAGTAATTTTAATATAGATTTGAAAAACATATGACACATCGCATCTGTAGGCCATATACATCGATGATAACCGGATATCACACCCTCATAGGACTCTGATAAAGTGTTCATTTCTATTTGCTCAGACGGGAAAGTTGACAATGGTGAATAGTAAAAAAAAAAAATCCGTTTCAGACAATATGGAGACTGCGGTCACGACACGGATCACATGGAATTACCACATTCAGATAATGATTGTGAAATAAAGTAGATATGCCCTAAATTTGGAGCAGGAAACTGTACAAAACATGTGGTGATTCATTTTAGAAGTCTGAAGTTGAAGGAAAGTAAGATAAGCCTGTATCTGCAGACCAGTGGCGAAACAAGAAGAGAAAGGGCCCCATAGCAGACTTCGGAATTGGGCCCCAATTACCCCTTAAAAATATACATACAGTATATACACACCATATATACATACATACAGTATATACACCCGTGTATCATATACACAGACATACAGCACATACACATCACATATGCATACACATTCTGAGAATATACACATCACAAATACAGCATATTCACACCCAATACCCTATATGCTGGGTCCCCCTGACACTGTGGGCCCCATAGCAACAGCTATGGCTGCTACCCCTGTAGTTACGCCCCTGCTGCAGACGAAAGAAGTGCTACAAAGTATCAAAAGTTAAGGAAATGGTGAAATATTGATCCAGAAACGTATTTGGGGCTCATCCAAAAGAATCGCTTCCTGAACAGTAAAGGTATGTAAACGTTGTGGTGATAAAATGATCCTTCTTTATTGAAAGTGTTGTAAAAGCCCAGCATATAACATCAAAGGATGGAATGAATGACCCATGCGTTTTGAGTAGAACATGTAATTGTCATGAGACCATACGCCTAAATAGGATCGAATAGTGTACACATCGCCAAAGAGTTTTTATAGTAAATCTGTCCTGATGTTAGATCAAAGTTTTCTTGTCTGTATGTAGAGCCGTGTCCCTAGTTCCACGGGAGTGGCCAGAGAGGAGTGAGGGGCATGTATGGTGGCCACTCAACCAGCCCATGACCACCAATCCACTTTTCAGGGAAGTGTTCATGTAGAAATGCTCAGAGCCTCAGTCCTTTGGGGTCATCTGAAGGCAAATGTTTATGCTGTGAAGATACGAGATGTGCAGCATCTGAAACAACGGACACTGTGCTAGCATTTCTTCTTTGTTGTTGCTATCAGTGTGTCAAGAATGGGAGAAGAGGGTGGCATTGACAATCCAACACAATGGGCAGCACTTTGAACACATTTTATAACTGGTCATAAACTTATAAATAACACAAAAAAGATTAAAGTTACCATATATACTTGTGTATAAGCACAATTTTTGTGCTGAAAACCCCACCTCGGCTTATACACCAGTCTATAAAAAATAAACACACAGACTCACCTTCCCGCGGCCCCGATGCTCGGCGCGGCTCCCTGATGCTGGTCCCTGCGGCTACTCTTCTCTTTGCTGTAACAGCGTATGGCCGTGGCTCTGCCGGCTGTTACAGCAGAGAAAAGAGGAGCCACAGGGACCGGAGCATCGGGGACCTCTGGAAGTTGAGTATGTATGTTTAATTTTTTATGTGCTGGGCAAACAGGGGGCTGTCTGGCTATATAACATATGGGGCTAGCTGGCTATATACCACAGGTGGCTGGCAGGCTATATACTAAATGGGTCTGGCTATATACTAAAGGGGGATGACTGGCTATACATTACAGAGGGCTGGCTATATACTAAAATGGGCTGGCTATATACTAAAAGGGTCTGGCTATATACTACAGGTGGCTGGCTATATACTACAGGTGGATGGATGGCTGTATACTACTGGGTGCTGGCAGACTATACAACAGGGGGCTGGCTGACTATATACTACAGGGGGCTGTCTGGCTATATAACACATGGAGCTAGCTGGCTATATACCACAGGGGGCTGTCAGGCTATATACTAAATTGGTCTGGCTATATACTAAAGGGGGATGACTGGCCATATATTACAGGGGGCTGGCTATATACTAAAATGGGGTGCCTATATACTAAAAGGGGCTGGCTACATACTACAGGTGGCTGGCTATATACTACAGGGGGCTGTCTGTATACTACTGGGGACTGGCAGACTGTATACTACAGGTGGCTGGCTGGCTATATACTACAGGGGGCTGTCTGGCTATATACCACAGGGTGCTGTCTGGCTATATACCATATGGGTCTGTCTGGCTATATACCACAGGGGCCTGGCAGGCTATATACTACAGGGGGCTGGCAATATACTAGAGAAGACTGGCAGGCTATATACTACAGAGGGCTGGCTGTATACTAAAGGGGGCTGGCTGGCTGTATACTACAGGGCTGGCCGGCTATATAGTGGGATGTTGTGACCAATGCATTTCCTACCCTCAGCTTATACTCGAGTGAATAGGTTTTCCCAGTTTTTGGCGGTAAAATTAGGGGCCTCGGCTTATACGTGGGTCGGCTTATATTTGAGTACATACGGTACATTAAAACAAAGCCCACATTTGTTTTTCTTGTGAAATTCTCATTAAGTTTGATGTGTTACATGACCCACTTCGCATTGAAAAAAAAAAGTTTGATTCAAAATGGCCAACTTCAAAATGGTTGTCATGGTCAACATCCATTTTGAAAAGATTCCTCCCTCCCATATAATTATGTGCCACAAACAGGAAGTTGATATCACTAACCATTCCCATTTTATTTAAGTGTATCCATATAAATTGCCTACCCTGTATAATTAATCAATGTAAATGTTCAGAAGGGTAACAGACTAAGTCTCTGCATTGTATACAAAAATAAATGCTACCTGCACGTCCATAGTGCATTATAATATAGCCGGTGGCCTATGTGCTGCACCACCCACCAATTGTTATACTGAGAAGAGCCTTCACCCATGAAATCCTAGTACATCTCTTTCTGCTCTCAAAACACATGCACACATGAGCCATTTCAGGACCTTTGAAAGTCCTCCAAAGGTCCTGAAATGACAGTTTGAAAGCAGGCAGAAGGGACACATCCTCCATTCCCCAAGAAGCTCAATTTTAGTACCAGATGTAGGAAGTGAAGTCTACACTTGTAGGGGCTATAATATTCATACAGCCCAGGACCCTCGGTGGTCTTAATCTACCCCCGCTGTATGTTCCTTCACATCCCAGTCTTCCCGGGCTCTAGTGTGTCACACAAATGTTGCCCTCCTCCAAGTGTCTCTATATAACATATTCTGCTGTTGCTCTGCTTCTTACTCCACAACTAATGCCCTGGGTCTTTCACTCTCCCTACTTTGTCACTAAACCATGGTCTCCTGGAGATGTGTCGTGTCATATAGCATCAGCAACCAGATGTGTTCTTTACTGCAGTTATACAGTTTCTATACAGAGGCTCTGCAGTAATACTGCCTTGAAAGTCATGCATCAGCTACTGCAGCAGTTGCAGGCTGTGGTGGGTGATTTGCTGATGACAACATGTTTGTTATTTTTATACCCCCATTATAAAATAAACATTGTGCTGCCCGAGCTATAGATAGCACCTCCTCTGCCTTATCCAATAATAATATATAAGGTCATTTTTTTCAGTAGATGGGTTCTGCATGCTCACATGAGGTGTGAAGAGAAATTTGATTTGTAGCTGGTGTAGCTCCATCATGCTACCCCCCCATTTTGCTGCAGGTGCTGCAAACTGAGGCAATAGGCTCAACTTACCTCATGCATGGTGCACCCCTGTATACCCCCCTGGGGTCTATATTAAACGCTGATCCCTGACATCCCTTAGTTATGTAGCTGCTGTTCAGTTTTGAAACCAATAGGTGGAGATGTAAATCCTCAAAGATAGAAACAAACTTTATGATAAATTCCTGCTACAAGTCATCTGTCAATAAGCAAACATTTCAGAATCAAGTTATTAGTTAAGGTACAGTTTCTGAGAATCATTCGCAGTGACAGCGTAGAAGCGTGGGTTATTGTACGGAGAACAAGCTTCACTCAACATTGCAATTATTTTGTAAATGGGATATAGAGAATATGATTATTGTTTGGATACTGAGCAGCTCATCATTGCAATACCTGCCGAATAGTGGAGTCAGTCATATAGAATCCTAATTTATACGTGTTTTCTGTGGCCTGTAATATTCATATTTGAAGACTCAGTATCATTCTATTCATGGTTACCAAACACAGTGCTGTACAGTTTCTTGTGGCTGTGTCTGGTACTGCGACTCGTTGCCATTCAGTTGATGTGAACCACATTCAGTCACTATCATTATACAGCTGATCGATAGGGGTTCTAGGATTACAATGATCAGACATCTCTCCATCACAAACCCTGGAAATAGACAGAATTACTGCGGATATGCTGATGCAAGTACTACATCAATGTGACGTTGCTGCAGATTCTGCTGCAGGTTTTTACCCAGACCGTCTTGCTTTGCTTTTGCTGGAGATACAATGCAGCATGTCCGCAATGGAAATTCAGTAGCAGTGGAAGAGACTCGTTTAACAATGGCGTCACTAGTACAGTTTCTGAAACCGCTTATTAAACGAAGCATAGGTCATACAAAGCTAAAACTTATACGACCCATTACAAGTCAATAGTGCATTATAACAGCAGTACAGGCAAAAAAAAAATATTTTCAGATTTGCAGTTTTTTTCTGTTTGCAAAATGCAGAATGCTCCAGATATGACGTTTCGTTCATTATATATCTCTAGAGATGAACGGACTCGAGGGTCGGGTTTGATATCAAGGGTAGGCGGCTTGAACAAAACATATTGCCGGATTAGTGGCCGAACAGTCAATCGGCAAATTGACGCCCATAGGGGCGTTCCCCCGGCTAATCATATCCACGGCTAGTTACTCGGTGTGTCCCCCTGGCCAATCATAGCCCCAGGTATTTGCTAGGGGCATCAAATTGCCAGATTGGCTGTTCGGCCACCAATCCAGTGATATGTCTGGGTCAGGCGGCCGATGGGGTCTCTGTACATCTATACATCTTTGTAGAACTTGAAAAACTCCAGACAAAAAAGAAAATTTCAAGAGGTTGTGAAAAATTCTGCAAAAATTATAAATAAATGTACTGCTAGTATTTTAAAGGAAATCCACCACCAGGATGAAGGATTGTAAACCAAGTACACCCTCTTGCTGGTGTGTGCCCCCTCTGGCAGAATCTTTTAACTTCTTACACCTTTGTTTTTCCAAAAGGCTTTAAAATTATGCAAAGTGCATTGGTCTCCATAGCTGTAAATTAAGCCCAGAGACCCGCAGGCTTATTTGCATAATTTTTAAAGCCTTTAAAAAAACAACAAGGGCAGTAGTAGCTAAACGAACAGCAGATCCTGCCAGAGGGGGCACCCACCAGCATGTAAGTGTTCTTTGTTTACAATCCTGGTGCTAGATTTTCTTTATCATTGAAGAAAAGTCATAATCATAATTAAGTCATAATCCATTAACCTAGTATTACCTGATGTGGATCAGCACTGGACAGGCAGAGGCTACAATGGTAAATAAGACCCTGAGCCGAATATCTGTCCATCCAACATTTATGGGCGGAGTGTAGAAGAGGTTGGAAGACTTATTCCATATTGAAGAGCAATATTGGAGGTGTCACTTCAGCTACTTAAAGGGGCTACATTGTATAATGTAGGAATGTTGGTTGTTTTTGGAATTAGGCCTCTCTTCATCATATATACCATATACTCCTTAATGTTGATGTTTAGTGCTTTGGCTGGCAATAGGGAAGGATCTTATCTTTCAAGTAAAGTACACGAGAGGAAGTCTTCAGGTCCCATTGTGCACTGCGGAGAAGCTCATTAAATTCCATACCATATTTTTGAGGTCAGTTCAGGTGCAGAGTGGTTTTCCAGCTGCTATTTTGTCCGGAGAAATGTAAATACACTGATGCTATTCATTCATTACTGCTATGAAGTGCACTTACAGAGGACTTTCACTAACCACACTTCTAAATGTTACCATTTGTGATTCATCCAAATGTTCAATTATTTATACAAGAACCTATGTGGCTTCATTTGTAGGTTGGAATACATGTGAGAAATACTTCATAGTTTGGACCATTTCTGATAGTTGCTTGCATACCGGTACGGGATGGCACAAGATAGGCCAAGTGGAGGCTAAAGTTGTGTTGCAGAATGCAAATTTTGCCTTTAGATATATACGTACTTTACTCCCCCAATTTCTGTCGCGTGCAACCCGGCGCCGATGCGCCAAAATCTGATCGCGTGCGCTCAAATCCCATGGCAATTTGGCGCAAAACGGAAATCGCCGGGAAACCCGACGAAAATGAGCTCCGGGGACCCTTAGTAAATGAGCCCCAATGACTGAAACATTGCTATTGCTGCCTATAGCTATAAACAGACCAAAAATATGACATAATGGGGGATATTTATCAGGACCTCTGCGCACCGCCAGTGGCGCAGAGGCCCTGAAATAATCGCAAATGCTAGCTTATTGCTAGCTTTTGCGATTATTTTCCCCAATCCGCCACCTTCACGCCAGTGGGGCGTGAAGGGGCGTGAAGGGGGGGCGCGGCTGGCTGAGTGGGGGGCGCGGCCGGACGGGAGTGGGCTGGCGCGGGGCGTTACTGTCCCCGCGCCTGCGCACTCGCTGCTGCCGGCGACTTTTCAAACGTGAAAAGTCGCCGGTTGCATTTTTTTCTACGCCAGGCAGGGCCTGGATAAACGCTGCACAGCTGGCAGCCCGATACATCAAGAGGCAGAAGCCTCTTTATGTATTGGGCTGCGAATTTGTAGCGGCGGGGCTATCATACGCTGGCGCACGAGCACCAGTGCATGATAAATATCCCCCAATATGTCATAAGTTAATGGTCATCCAATTGGGTTGTCTGTCATCCACAAACCTAGTCTCTGCCATGGGCCTGAGTGGTTCCTTGGTCTTGGTCTGTCTCTGGGGCTTGAACAGTGGTTCTACCAGGACTTTGGTTTCCTTTACACAGGCAACACCTCTGTCTTGGGTCTCAAATGTAAGTGTGCTATGTACATAACTGCGATCGATCTAACTTGAGAAATTCAGAAAAACCCCACCTTTATTAAGCTTTAAGGCCCCTCCTAAATTTTATGATGGTTGTATGCTGATGGACAACACCATAATCTAAATTTTGTAGAGCAGGACAGCTTCCAAAAAGCAACCATCAGTTTGGGTATACCTATACATAAGGGGGTTTTTAATGGCATAAAACAATACATTTGAAGGATACATAGCAAATGAGGAGAGCTCTACCTACGCAATTCACATGTTTACACTCTGCCTATTACATGCCATTTCTATTTATAGGTTCAAAAGAAACTATTTTGCACATGAAGATGAAGGTTTTAGCAAGGACTTCAAAGGACAACATTGTGGCAATCACTATTATGTAGAGAAGAATGGTGGGCACAATGACTAGATTAGCTGCCTATTTCCATAGTATAATAGATTGATGAATTGTACTGTATGAATGCAAAATGAAGAGGTAAACTAAGGATAAGCCAAGTAATGTGTTGGTATTCATGCCAATAAGAAATGCTAATGTTAAAAAGATGGTGGAACTAATCCTTTAGCCTGGACTCTAGGACTATTCACATAATTCCTATTAGCTAACTGACACCCTTCTTTTACATAAAAACTGTTTCCTTTACATCCCCATAAATCAACGTTATGTTTTATTCCCTGGAATGAGACGGGGCGTGTCCTGCTCAGCTGACCTTTCCCATCCTCTCCGCATGTCCAATGCCTCTTCTCAGCATGGCATGTGATCGGGGTGATGACATCTAAGGTCCTGTTACATTTGCAACGTCTACCCCATGTATGAATTTGAGTACATGGAATCGAGGGAGGTCTCCATAGACTGCTCCTCCCCATCCTCCATGGAGGCATGCTGTGGTTTCAGGGGACCATATACATACATGGGGTAGGCATTGAAAATGTAACTGGACCTTAGATTACATCACCAAGGACAAATGACATGGAGTGCCCAATGATGTAACAGAGCTTTCTCTCAGTGTTTCACACAGCAGCATGTTAGTGAGTCACCCAGCAGTGAGACCTGTCAATCAGGAACAAGGAGGTAGGGCAATGCAAGTAACCATTGAATATGCAAGGCTTCATTGGACTCACTTAGTATGATTGGACTCACATCAGTTGTGTTACATATAAGTTTACATACTGATTTTTAACATTGCAGCCATGGAAAGGCATAAAGGCAATGTTTTTAATCATAGTTTTTAATGAAGTATTTATTTTGGGTGGGTTAATTTGCAGGTTCTACTTTATTCTTGGATAACCCTTTGACTAAGCATCAACTAGATAAAACATTATGACCTCATTTGTATATCACAGTAATTTAGGGTCAAATGTAAGGCCATGTAGATAATGCTTGGCCAACACTGGGTCATGCAATAGGACAATGATACCAAGCACAGCATAAAAAGCCCAGTTAAAGTCGACACTTACACAACATGCACACAAATATGTTTTTGGGTCATGCTAACATTTGTTTCAATGACTAGCACTCACATAAACAGCTCTGTTAGTGACCAGACTGCTAAAGCCACACATTTTACACATTTTAGAGAAGGTCCAATTTCTTCCTAAGTTTGTGGCTTAGTCGTTTCTACTTTCATCAGTGCATGAGCAGACCTCACACACCAATGAAACATAGTTCACAAACAATGGAGGAAGGGCTAATTATTTACACCATGTTATTGAACCCCACTGGGGTAGGCACATCACATTCAGAAGACAGGCTTGGCTCACTAACGATCTTGTAATCACAATTCAAATGCTGAAAGTTATCTTAAAGGGACCTGTCATCAGGAAGGTCATTTTTACTTGATGACAGGTTCCAATAAACTTTGGTATGTGATTTAAAAAATGCCTTTGTCATGCATCTGTATAATTCCAGTGAGGGGGAGGGGGAGGGCAAGGAGTGAGGATGAAGGGAGGAGAAATATAGGAGAAGACACCCTGTGCCTTTCAAACTGCCCCTCCCCCCGGGACTCACCACACACTGCTGGCAGGTAGCCAGGTTACATTATAGAAATGATTAAAAAGCACTGCAATTATTCAGATGCACTTCTAAGATGTCAACATGCCAGAGGCTATTGGAACCTGTCATCGTATAAAAATGACAGTTTCCCTTTAAAACCTGGATGGTTAGTTGGTGACTACTTTACGAGACGGTCAAAGGAAGAAGTGTGATCTAGTAACTAACAAGTGACATTTCTTCTCCATTCGGTCCAGAACTATATGATGAAGGAGAGAGGTAATATTAATATATCCTTGTTTTATTTCTCTGCCTGCCCTGCTAGTACCAAACATTTCCTACATCCTGGACCACCTACTAAACCCTTTCATATAGGAAGTAATTCTATGCAGCAGTAAGATGGGCCTTCAGAATAATCTTTACTGGTAGGAGCTAGGACCCATAGCCCAACACTGTAAGACTGATAAAGTTATACAGAAAAAAAGTTAAGTCAAGTTATTCAACAGGTGGTTCCACCACTGCTTAAAGGGGTATTCCAGGAATAAGAATAATTCATATACAAATGGGTACTTAAATATAAGCTAATAAGTAACTTGTTGTTGTTTAAAATTTTGCAGCAAAATGCTTTTGACATACACTATAATGAAGAATTAAAATGCTACTGGCCCTTTAATCAGTCTGTTGATTTTCTCCGCGTGGCGTAGACATAGGACAGAAGATGACCGCAGGTCACATGTCCACATCACATGTCCTGCACACGACTGGGCAGGTCATGTGATCACCAGTTAGTTTGGCTGCAGTCGGTTGGTTGCAGTGCATCCAGTATGGCCAGTGTTGTGGTGAGACGTCATTTCAGTGAGGTAATGTGTAGTGATAGCAGTTACACATCATTACTATGGTAACAGCGCAGGACAGTCTGTTACATCATCACTGGGAGCAGAGTATAAGAAGGAGGAGCTGTTACTGAAAACTAAAGGATCATGGGACTTGTAGTTTCCAGTGGCGGCCATCTTGGTGATAACTCTACCTAATTTAGAATGGCCATAAAATTTGGTGAATCATAAAATCAAACTATCTAAGCTCCATTTTGTGACTAATGACATTGAGTTTTGTTATATTCATTTATTTATAGCATCATGGTTTTTTGTATGAGATGTTCATAGGGAATACCCCTTTAAGATTAGACTTTTATAGACCAACAAGTCAATGATCTCAGATAACTATTTGAACACATTTTAAGCTGTAAAATATGAGCCAACGTGTTGCAAATAAAAAGTTAATAAATTGAGCTTTAATGAGATGCGATACATTTATGAGATGGAAATTAAGAAATTTACTTCCCTGAAAGTCTTAACATTGAACATCGAATGCATTAAACTGAGTATCAAGTCCAATCCCAGAGGTTGCTTTGATTTACTTATGAGATCAAAGTACAGTTGTGATCTGAGCGCTGCTGCGAGGAGCGTGCATGTTTGTCATTATGGAGATAACAATCTAATTTAGTTTCACACTGTTCCACTTTGATCATTATCTGTTTAGTATTACAGTGGGAGTTTATAAAGTTTAAATAGGTTTTCGGAGAGTATCGCTTGTATTAGGTTTGGAATAATCTGTAATGAATGCTTATTTGTGCCCGCAGAAATGTTTTATTTATTCCCAATAAAAACTCAATAGGCAAATATTAAAGTTTCCCTCTACATTACATGAGCTGCAAAGTATAGAATGAAGAGCGGCAGTAATATTCTCCATACAGGGAGAGCATGACTGACCAAAGGGAAAGGGCTTATTTATTGGGTTATTATTGGGACTGGGTGTTGGACTTCAGAAAATGTGTTACCTAGGGCTTATTCTAGGGATACATTAACAAAATTAAAAATAGCTGGAAAATAGCTTTAACTTCTTCCCACCACAGCCCTTTTTTGTTTTGGTGTTTCTGTATAGAGCTGTATGAGGCCGCTTTTCCTCTTAATAAATTATACTTCCTAGTGTGTTTTATGCAATGTACTGAGAAGCTGGAAATAAATTCCAAAAGCATAAAAAAACACATTTATCCTATTTTCTTGTGGACTCTTTCTGGCTTTCACTTTGCGCTCCAACTGACACATTTTTTGGGATAAGTACGATTCCAAATTTGTATTAGGTTTTATTATGTTTTAATAATTTTTTTTTAAAAGGGAATCTTTTTGTGCAACAAAAAATTTCGTTGTTTTACCACATTCTGAGGCCAATATTTTTTTTATACGTAGGTGTATGCAGATGTGTAAGGTGTCATTATTTGCATGAAAAGCGGACATTTACATTGCTATCATTTGGGTGACTGTACTCCTTTTAAATCGCTATTTATTAAAAATTGTATGTGTTGCAAAATGGCAAAATATTGTCAATTCGGATATTCAGTCGCTATTTTCACCTCCAGGAATAATTGATTTTATACCTTGATAGACCGGGCAATTTGGGGAGCAGCGATACCTAACATCTTTCTGATTCTTAATAGTTTTTTATTTTTATATCCAATCAAAGCAAAGTGGGTTAATTTGAAATTTTGGTAATTCAAGTCCCCATAGAGTACATAAACCCTGTGCTCAATGTGTGTGTGCTCAATATAAGTGTGTTATATGTATTTCATGTGTGGGTGTCTGCAGAATTAGTCTATAATTTGTACTGCATGTATGTGTGTATGTATGCAGTACTATTGCATGTATGTATGTGTATAAGTGACGTCGCTGCAGTTTCTTCTGTTTACAGTTTTAGGCAAAGTGGGGCCCTTGGCACAATTTAACTGGGGCCCCAAATGTTTAAATATTGTACCAACCACACATTCACATTTTGCTGGTTTGGCTATGATCAAACATGATTAGGTAAACAAATCCCAAGACATGCCCCCTAATGAATTATACACACAGAGCCCCCTAACGAATTATACACTCTGTGCCCTTTCATGGACCCCCTCATTATATACACTGTCCCACCATGAATTGTATATACTGGGCCCCCTCATGAATTATATACACTGCCCCTCAATGAGTTTTATAGACCCCCCTGTGCATAAACTTACATAATGGGCCCCTTTATTATATACACTGCCCTCCAAAAGTTTTATATACTTTCCCCCTTCATGAATTTAGATAATGGGCATACTCCTCCCCCCATGAATTGTATAAACTGCCCCCCTTCAAGAATTTAGATAACGTTCTCCCTCATTATATACGTGGCCGTACATCAATGGGAAAGTTCCCGACTGCGTCACACTTACTTTCTACAGCCTGTAGTGATAGTACTCGAGCGCCCTTGAGTACAATTATAGCCACTGGCTAGGGCTTTCTATGGTCTTGGACAGAGGCCCCTGCAATAGAGATGCCAGTCCGATCCTGAACACTGCGATGCTTCAGATGGCACTCACTCCTTCTCTTCCCTTCCTCTCTTTTTAATGACCTGACTATTTTCTGCCAGAATGAAAAGAGAGGGTACGCAGGCTGTGCAGCTTCTATAGACCTCCAATGCCATGGCACAAGCACATAGGCCTGGAGCTAGTGATCAGCTGGCTGGGGCCCCCTCCACCAGCGGGGCCTAGAGCCAGGATCACACTATTCCTGTTCTGCATCTGATTTGTACTCCGAATCAGGGGGCCTGCGGCTGCCTGTCGGGAGAAGGGGCAAATACTGAACTGTGACATCCGTAGGCTTTAGTTTTGAAGGGGAACCAGCTTTTAACATGTGACTGGAAACTATTTAATCACCAGAAAAGAAGTTGTCACCTTTAAAGTTCATTCACCTGCAAAGAGCAGCGTTATAGTCTCCTGTAGTCTCAGATACAAACTGTTATTGTAGAGCAGTGGAACCAAAGAAATTC
The DNA here is from genome assembly GCF_040894005.1 of Engystomops pustulosus. Taxonomy (NCBI): domain Eukaryota; kingdom Metazoa; phylum Chordata; class Amphibia; order Anura; family Leptodactylidae; genus Engystomops; species Engystomops pustulosus. Next base: position 175,280,010 of record NC_092415.1, on the reverse strand, counting down.
TATAAAATAAGTTGTCTCACCTTTTTCATATAATATAAGAAGGAATTGGTTGAAATACCATTCTCTATATAAATTACCTTTAATTTTTCCTGAAGAGAAATGTACATTACCAACTGTACAAAATAATATGGCAATTATAAATTAAATTGTTCCCAAACTTCTATTAAATAAATGATTCCCGTGACCTCCCCAACAGTAATTCTTAAAGGCTAGATTAAACTATGTTTTATCGGAATTTTCACATTCTCATTTGGTGCTCAACTGCATTTAATTAAACTCAATTAGCCAATTTGTGATTAAAGTTATAAATAATATCCGAATATTTCATGTGGAACGTTCTCTCCTTGATGGCTCGTAGCCAGGAACAAATAAATCACAGATTATAAAGAAAGTCAGAATACAATTGACTATAGATATCTTTCATATCAGCTTATTATTCTTTGCTCATAAGGTTTTTATCAGAGACATCGCTCGTAGTATATACTTATGTGCCCGGAAATAATAAGCAGCTTCCTTATACAAAGCAAAAAATCTACATCCTAGTGATTCCTGGAACTCCCATTGGCTTTGGGTGCCTGTAGGTAGCATATGGTGGCCTAAGGGAGTCCTCCAATGGTTTTTGGTTCTAAAGATTCTAAAATAAAACACAAATAATATAAAAAAAAGCACTGCCCAATGCAAAATCCTGACTGCTGCTCTGTTTACCCAAATTTAATCACTTGTTTACTGCTGTACTTATATACGTCATAAAGCAGTAAGGGCTGTATGCAGAGGGAACACAGGTTGAGCCCTCTACATAGGCGTTACCTGATGGTAACTGCCATGGTTGATTGTGGCACCGATCACAGCAGTTGACTTGACCTTACAGTGCTTCCGATGGGCACAGGCTTTTTGGATGGCCGATCGGTGACTCCCCATGACGGAATTGGAGGACGCGGATCGGTTGCCATGACAAATGCAAGGCTTATTAAAGGCTCCCATAGCTGTCATTAGGCAATCCGTATTACAGTCTGTCAGAGACAGTCTGTAATACAATAGCCATTGCCGGCTATGGGGACGTATATACTCCATATATACGTCGGCTGCATATACTCCCCCCATATGTGTGTGAATGTAGCCGAAGTTTGATATCCCTGTGATCGTACGGACCTAGAGAATAACGGTGAGGTGTTATTTGAACCGCACATGAAAATATGTAAAAACAAAGCCTATTGGAATTTGGCAAAACCGTGTTTTTTGGCAACTCTACTACATTTGAAATTTTTTTGCAGCTTCCCTTGTACAATCAACAAAATATAAAATAGTGCCACTACAAAGTACAATTTATCCCACAGTTTAGAAGCCCCTATGTCTCTGTAAACTGAAAAATAAAAAACATATGGCTTAAGAGGATAGTAAAAAATGAAAATGCAAGAATGGAAATTAACTCGGTAAGGATGGTTAAAGGAAACTTACCACCATGGATCTACCTATTAAGGTAGATCCGGTGGTAGGTGCATCAAATGTGTGTAAGGATAGCCCTTTTAAGGGCTAATACTTTGGTCCCATGTATCTTTTGTGACCTTTAATAGTCGTAATATGCAAATTTACCAAAGAGGCTACTGGGGCGCGGAGTACTCGGAGCTGAGTCTACACAGCGCGGCTACTCCACGCCCCAGTGGCCTCTTTGATCCTCCTACCCAGACATCTTCAGCGCCCAGCTATGAGGAGCTGTGCGACACTGATCCGTAACGTCAGATTTTTCACTGCATAGCAGAAAATAGCGCCCAAAGTTGAAAATTGCACTTTTTTGCCATTTAAAAAAAAAATTAAAAATTGTATAAAAAGTGATCAAAAGGTTGTACAGTCCTAAAAATGATAACATTGAAAATATCATCAAAAGTTGCAAAAAATGACACCACCCACAGCCCCTACACCAAAGTATAAAAAAGTTATTAGCGCCAGAAGATGGGAAAATCCCCCAAAAAATTTTGTACAGGAGGTTTTAATTTTTGTAAATGTATGAAAACATTATAAAACTTATACAAATTTGGTATCCCCATAATTGTACCAACCCAAAGAATAAAGTAGAGATGTGATTTAGGGCGCACAGTGAAATCCGTAAATTCCAAGCCCACAAGCGCCCGTTTTTTTTCCAATTTCTCTACATTTGGAATTTTTTCCCGCTACCCAGTACACGGAATGGAATATTAAATACCACAATTTTGAAGTGTAATTACACAGTGTGTTACGCAGAAATAAGCCATAACACAGCTCTGTACATGGAAAAATAAAACAGTTATAGATTTTTAAAGGTGAAAATGAAGGTGAAAAATGAAACGCAAAACAAAAAAGGGCATAGTCGGGAAAGGGTTAAACTACAATTGGACCCGCAGTTACACCTTTTACCCCAATATAAATAAAATAGTAAAATCTATTTATTAAATACAGCTGTATGTCACAAAAAATCCTTAAAAATATGGGTAGGCCTGCAGTGAATACACGTCATGTATAACTACTGTAATATTTCAAAATCCTGCTAGCTGTGGGTTAGTCAATATGGCTGCCCTAATAATCAAGAACAGAATATAGAATTAAAAATATGTTTAAATCTTGTTTTAATTAGTAAAGAAAATATGTGAATTTTATGTTTATTATGCAATAAGGATTGTTTTCAATAGGTTTAATAGTCAAACACAATGGAAAACATACAAGATGTTATTATCCAAACCAATATTTCTCGTGTTATGTGATCACTTTATGATCTTATTGCTCTAAGAATTTATATTTAAATGACAATGAAGTAATAAATCTCTATTCTTCTCAGCTGTCTAGACATATGCAGAATCCAGACAAATCCTTATGAATGAGCATAAAACACACCAGGAATTAGCCTAAGGAAAATTTGCTAACTTTTTGCTATTTACCTCTATTGCCATCATTAGTCACAGTTCATCCCTGCCCTTGCTTAATGCCCCCATCACTTTTTAAGGTCAGGTCGCATATGTTAATATCTAATTATGTTTTATTCTTGAAACATTATTTTGCTATATTTTTAGTTCACAGTTCCAATGTACCCACTGCTCCAGCAGGGAAACAATCAAGTCTCCAATCACAGGTATTCGCAGTCATTCACAGCAGTTTTATACAAAACCAATGAATTTGTCAGCAATTTAGGGATGGGGGCAGCCGGTTCAGTAGAAAACCTATGTAAACATACAAAATCCTGCTAAAAAGCGTCAAAAACGCTGTGTGAAATGATCTTTACCCTGATGAAAATTTTTAAATATATAACTCAATGGGGCTTATTTACTAAGGGTCTGCGGACACACTTTAGTCGGACTTTCCAACATTTTCAGGTTTTGGACGACTGTGACAGGTATTTAAGAGGGGATTGTGTTGCACGCGATTGAATTGTGGTGCTGCTGCGCTGGCTTTCATGCGACAATTGTCGGGGGGCGGGCCATCGGATGATCCGACTGATTCGCACTGAGCGCGGGATTTAACTTTCAAATTGTGTCACAAGATCAAGCACTTACATACACCAGGAAGAAGGTGAACTCTATCGGACCTGATCGGGCAACCGACACATGCAGGATATCAGACGCACGATCTTAGTGAATAGTAGCAGAGTGCATGATCGTCGGACAATGCAGTTTCGGTGAACTCCTCCGGATGGGTAAGTAACGGTGCCCCAATGTATCTTTTTGGAGTGATTATCCTTATAGTAACCAGTATCCTAAACTTATCAAATAGATCTAAAAATATAGATGAGAAATACTACTTTTTGCTTTGCTTTTTTCACTTATTGTGGTATGTGTTTTTTTAATTCTGCACAGTACATTGTGTTGTGTAAGCAATGTAAAGGCTTATTCACACTAGTGCTTGTTTCTATCTAATGGACTGCGCATAGAAAGAAAAAGGTTGATTACATTCAATGAGGCTAATGACATATCCATTTTTTACATGGACCGGTAGACAATGTGAAACCATCTGGTCGCACCAGATCACGGCCAGAATAAAGGTCTATGCCACTGGATGCCAGCAGTGTGGACCCCTCATGTAATAGGCACCAGCAGTACCTAGCAGACCCCAATGATTAGAATAATGGGGTCTGTCTGGGCTCAGTTGTGGCGTATATTGTTTTGAAAGAATTGTGCCACATTATGCTTACATTGTCTGTGAATTGCAGTACAGAGATTCTTGTGACTGCTAGAGATGAGATGAGCGTATCAATCACAGCGCATCAATCAATCGATGACCAATCACAGGAATGGCTAGTAGCTACGGGCGTCTATTTGCCGTATCGGCTGCACAGTCCCGGATCTGGCAATATGTCTGGGTCATGTGGGACACACCAAAACTGCGCTCATCTCTAACTGCTACCCCATCTGGACAAGAGATGAGGATCCTATTCCATGGAACTTCCATCTTTTAATTTAGAATTCCCTAATATACTAAGTATAGTACTTATTATTCCTAAACTGTTATAACCCTTATTGAGTGATTCACACAATAACCAGAATTTACTGAATTGCTGTAACACTTGGTGACACTTTAATGGATTTGCTTGCCCAAGTTTTTAAACTTTTCTAACTCCTTATTTCTTATACATCCATTTTGTTTCCGTCAGTTAAAAATCATGATGGATTTTTAGTGTTTTCTGTCAAACTCACAAACTACCTTCCTATACAGCACCTACATTTTGTTTTCGTCTTGTAGTGACTTCATACATAAAATATTACTCAAAGTCCTAAAAGATTGATACTAATAACTTCAATTTAGATATAAATAAATGATGATGTTTTATACCATGTAGGACTTCAATAACGGTCCACAATCTTCTGTCTTAAGTATCTGTCTTATTCCATTTCTGGGTATTAAAAGGTGTAAATTTGGAATCTGCCTTGAAATCTTATTTTATGTAAACCACAAGACTTTCAGTGTCTGGACTATGGAGCACGATTGTCTACCTGAGGTCTAGACAGGAATGTACCCAGCTTTTAGTGACCATGCATGTTGCATGTGTTCTATAGCAATTACATTCTTTTATGTCATAAATCTTTTAGATACATCCTCAATGGGGGTGTTTTCTAAAATGAACTAAATTGCATGACAAATTGCTACATGCTCCTCCTGGTAAGAAGAGACAGATTTGAGAACATTTTATTGAAATGACTTATAAGTAAGTAAATATAAACCATAAATTAGCAGACTTCCAATATGTCATATACAGGCGGTCCCCTACTTAGGGACACCCGACTTACACACAACCTGTAGTTACAGACAGACCCCTCTGACCTCTGGTGAAGCTTTCTGAATGCTTTACTATAGTCCCAGACTGCAATGATCAGCTGTAAGGTGTCTGTAATGAAACTTTATTGATAATTCTTAGTCCCATTACAGCAAAAAATGTTTAAACTCCAATTGTCACTGGGGCCAAAAACTTTTTGTCTGGATCTACAATGATCAAATATACAGTTTTGACTTACATACAAATTCAACTTAAGAACAAACCTCTGGACCCTATCTTGTACGTAACCCAGGGACTGCCTGTATATATGCAGGAGTGTAACTAGAGTGGTAGCAGGCATAGCAGCTGCTATGGGGCCTGCATTGTTAGGGGGCCGCAGCATCTGTTCTGGCATACTGAAAAATGGAGGATGTGCACCATTATACACATACCTTATTTACTTACCCCATCTGCGGGGTTCACAGAAAAGGCACTGTCGGTCTATAATTCACTGTGCCTTGATTTGCTAAGTTCATGCGCCCGATATCCTGCGTCGCTTCCCCACTCAGGTCTGACGGAATCCACCTTCTTCTCCGTGGTGCATGTAAGTGCATTGTCTTGTGACACAATGGGAAAGTTAAATCCTGAGCTCAGTCCAAATCAGTCAGATCGTCAGACGGCACGCCCCCTAATTTGTGTCACATGGAAGCTAGCGCAGCTGCGCCAAAAACTGCTTGCGTGAGATACAATCTCAGTCTAGCCACCCGTTAAATACCTGTCCAAGCCATGCAATCCCCGAAAAAGGTGCAAAGTTCAACGAAAGTGCGATCCGTGACCCTTAGTATATGAGCCCCACTATGCTTTATATTGTACACCATAATATGTATAACAGTGCACACGTCCTACAGTATACATCATGAATCAGATAAGAAATGTTTTGGGAGAGGTAAGTGTATAAATGTGGGGGTAGGGGGCCCCATTCAGAAGTCTGTTATGGGCCCTGCTTCTCCTAGTTAGGCCGTTAGGTGTAGTTTAAAGGGAACCTACCACCACGAATCTACCTATAAAGGTAGATCTGGTGGTAGGTGGATGTAAGGGACGTGAGGAGAGCTCTTTTTAGAGCTAATCCTCACGTCCCCGCTAACTTTTGGGAAACTTTATTAACCTAATATGTAAATTTAGTTATGCCGCTACTGGGGCGTGGAGTATGCGCAGTAGCCGGCTTGTCAGACGCACACAACAGGGTAGGAGGAGTAATGTGGCTACTGGGGCGTGGAGTAGCCGCGCCGTGTAGCCTCGTGCTGGCTACTCCACGCCCCAGTAGCCGCATAACTAAATTTACATATTAGGTTAATAAAGTTTCCCAAAAGTTAGCGGGGACGTGAGGATTAGCTCTAAAAAGAGCTCTCCTCACGTCCCTTACATCCACCTACCACCCGATCTACCTTTATAGGTAGAATCGTGGTGGTAGGTTCTCTTTAAGTTATTTTCAAAAGGTGGTGGATTTAAGTCGTGAATGGGGCTGGACCAGGAGGTGAGTTATCGTATATAACTGTATAGAATGTTGTATATATGCTATATAATTGGGGAGAGATTAGTGATGATTTGTTTTGTGTTATATATTTTATGATTGTTATGTTCTCTATTTTGCATTTTAATAAAAGATCTACAGAGATGAAGGAGAATCCTACATAGTATCAAATCCAAAATACCACTAGAATTACTAATAGCAATGTAAAACTAAATTACTGCCTTGTAGAGGAATTTCAGTGCTCACAAACTGATAAAGCAATGCAGAGACTGAAATCCTGTTATTTTTATGAAATTAGCTTTCAAGTGCATTGGGGGCGGGTCTAATATACCTGATTTGGTAACAGTCAACTGTAACAGTAACAGTCAACTAATTCTTCTGAAATAGTGTGAATGACATCTTTGGCCTCTGTCTTCCTCACAAACCTGGAAATTGTGTGCAATGCTAAATTGTGAATACATACAAGACTATCTCTGGGTTGTTACAATTATTTGTGGCCACAGTGCATGCATTTTTTTTAATGGATTGTGAAAAGTGTATGTAAAACACAAAAAAGTACCCCACCCCCACCCCCAAGGGCTGATGTTTGACTATGAAAAACATGGCCATGTGTTGGTATGTTCACCTAATTATAACCGCAGGGTCCATTTTTCATTTTTTTATATACCATAATTCAATCTATAAACAATATGAACAAAGAACAAAACAGTATAGAATAAAAGTGACACATCAATAACACAGGTCATGACAAGAAAGCAAATACATACAGAAAATACATTTTTCGTCGGTCCATTTTGCATGCATCGAGCATGATCAACCGGATCCAGGTTTCTAAACCAAAGACACGAAAAGTGAATAATTAATAGATGACAGACCCTGAGCCCCTCAGGCTCATTTGCATAATTTTAAACATCTTAAACATTTTTCTGCAAAACAAGAACATAACAAAGTAAAAGAAGAGCGGATCCAGTCCGAGCGTATGCGTCTTCGATTTAGTAGATTTCCTTTAATGTGGTTGTTAAAAAACACTTTTTTTGATGTCTGTATGAATAAATCCAGATAAATCTGGATTAATCTCTACCAGCCATATTAAACATAAAACATTCAGAATATTAAACATTAACTATTCAGAAGGTATACAAATCCTGTTGAAAGTTTGTATCAGATTTATTTTACAGAGAGATGCTCTAAATAATTTTGCGTTGTTTTTATGACGAAACTTAATACAGTATAAAGATTTATAGCAAATTATACAAAAATCCTTTAAATCTGGTTCAAGAACCACATATAATTACAATGACAACTTGCCTGATGTTTGTGAATTACCGCAGGCATTTTTGTCCTCAAACATAGTATTATACAATCTGTATGCAAAGATTATTGAAATAGAACACATCTGCTAAATGATCCCATAGGAAGATTTCCCATGAATACAAGCAGCAGCATCTGTTTGATTGTACTTGTATTGTCTGAGCGGAGGATCTCAGCAGATGTGTGCGTCTGCTTCAGTTCTCATTGGACCGTTCATCAGTAGTGAAATTATAATCTGCAGTGTACACCTCTGATCTGGAGACGCTGTAACACCATGTACACTTTAGAGAAGAACACAGCGCACCACACTTCAATGTAATCACGAAAAATAATAGTTTCCTCTTAGTGCCGAATGTAGAAAAGCAATGTTATGCTTGAAAGCCTAAAACTACCAGGTCTGATCAGAAAGATCTAAGACTTTACACATTACAGATGGCAATGTGGAATTTCTAGAAGCGGTCAGCCAGTCTGGTCTATAATTTATCATTATTGAAGGAGTACTGCTGGACAATGTAAACGAGGAGCATACAATAAAATGTAACAAGCATGGCCCTGTGTAAAAATCCAACACTATACAATTTATTGGAAAATAGTAAGTATAGTCAAGATTCCCAAATCTGTGACAGTACATAAAGTACACTTTAGGTGCACTAATAAAATACTAGTAAAATATTATACATGCAGTCAGGGCTCATTCACACTGCCGTCTGCAGGGCCGTACTTGCGGCCCCAAATTTGCGGCCGCATGTACGTCCCCATAGATGGCAATAGCGGCACGGCGTCTCTATCTTTCGGCGGATGTGCGGCCGTGTGCCGCCATTTCCTATGGAGGGAGAAGGGGTCACCTCCTCCTCACCTCCAGCACTCCGCACGGCGGGCATACCGCGTGTGAATGTACCCTCAGTATTACATATTATTACAAGTGCCCTTGCATATAAATATGGGGGCAATTCATGTATTAAATTGGTAAGATGATGAAATTGCTCTACATGATCAGAGTCTTTAGATGAATGGTTACATATGTACCAGGGGCAGAACTACAGAGATAGCAGCCATAGCAGCCGCTATGGGGCTCGCAGTGTCAAGGGGCCCCACCATCTGACCTGACACTAATGAATGGAGGATGTGCACCATAATATATATATTATACTGCACGCTGTACAGAATGATATGCATATAACATATATGTGATGTATAAAGTACAGACCAAAAGTTTGAACACACCTCATTCAAAGAGTTTTCTGTATAGATTCACACTGAAGGCATCAAAACTATGAATTATTATTATTTTTTTTTAATAATTTTTTATTATACAAAGGTAATAACTTTAAATCTATTACCACCCACCCCCAACAGATCATCACTTAATTACAGTTAATAGTTGTTAATGAAACAATAACCCTTCCCAAATAGCACAAAGCAGAAAAAAGGGGGGGGGGGCTCTCTCTCTCCCAATACCCATGTCTCACCTACACTAATTCAGCTGGGTACCCCAACACCCTCTTCTCCTGTGTTGAGAGAGAAGAATCCAACCATTTGGACCATAACTTGAAGAGGGTTACTTTAGATTTTAAACCCCTTCCCTGACCCTCAGCCAAAATTGTCTTATTGGTTATGCGCTTCCAAGGAGCGATTGAGGGCGGGTCTACTGAGGACCATTTTTTTATGATACAGAATCTAGCAAGAAACAGCAACTTTTTTGCTATGGACTTACCCCTATCAGAACCTTCAACTCCTTGCCAGATGCCCAACACACAAACTTTAAAGTCTAAAGGTATTTGAGTGTCACAGCACCACTCGGTGACCCTAATAACTTCTTTCCAGTAATTTTCAATAGACGGGCAAAACCAGAGGGTATGCACGTCATCAGTTTTTTCTTTGCCACATCTTTTACAACAAACCGTTTCTCCAGAGAATTTTGAAATTTTTTTTGGTGTATAGTATGTTCTTTGGAGAATGGACAGTTGGGCCAGTCGATGAGACGGGATTGTAAGTATTTTACAGATATCTCTACACGATTTTGACCACGCCTGGTCCTCCAGAATTCCCACTTCCTCCACCCATTTTTCCACCACTCTATTAGTGTACCTGTAATGTTTTTGTAATGCCAACATGTTATAAAGTTTTTTGTTCTTCATTTTTTTATTATCACATATGTGGAATTATATACTTAACAAAAAAGTATGAAACAACTGAAAATATGTCTTATATTCTTGTGTTATATGTCTTATATTCTCTGTTCTTCAAAGTAGCCACTTTTTGCTTTTATTACTGCTTTGCACACTCTTGTCATTCTCTTGATGAGCTTCAAGAGGTAGTCACCAGGAGTTCTCAGAGATTCTTAGTACTTGTTGGCCCTTTTGCCTTCACTCTGTGGCCCAGCTCACCCAAAACCATCTTGATTGGGTTCAAGTCTGGTGACTGTGGAGGCCAGGTCATCTGGTGTAGCACCCCAGCACTCTCCTTCTTGGTCAAATAACCCTTACACAGCCTGGAGGTGTGTTTGGGGTCATTTTCCTGTTGAAAAATAAATGATGGTATAACTAAACGGAAACCGGATGGAATAGCATGCTGCTGCAAGATGCTTTGGTAACCATCTTGGTTCAGTATACCTTCTAATTTCAATAGATCCCCAAAAGTGTCACCAGCTAATCCCCCCCACACACCATCACACCTCCTCCTCCATGCTTCACGGTGGGAACCAGGAATGTAGAGTCCATTCATTCATTGTACAAAGACAAGGTGGTTGGAACCAAAGATCCCAAATTTGGACTCATCAGACCAAAGCACAGATTTCCACTGGTCTAATGTCCTTTCCTTGTGTTCTTTAGCCCAAACAAGTCTCTTGTGCTTGTTGCCTTTCCTTAGCAGTGGTCTCCTAGCAGCTATTTTACCATGACGGCTGCTGCACACAGTCTCCTCTTACCAGTTGTTGTAGAGATGTGTCTGCTGCTAGACCTCTGTGTGGCAGTGACTTGGTTTCTAATCTGAGTCTGTTGTTAACCTGCGATTCCTGAGGCTGGTGACTTGGATGAACGTATCCTCGGCAGTAGAGTCGACTCTTGGTCTTCTTTTCCTGGGGCGGTCCTCATGTCAGCCAGTTTCTTTGTAGTGCTTCAAGGTTTATGCAACTGCACTTGGGGACATTTTCAAAGTTTTCCCAATTTTTCAGACTGACTGACCTTTCATTTTTTATAGAAATGATAGCCAGTCGGGTTTTTTTACTTAGCTGCTTTTTTCTAGCCATCATACAAATTATAACAGTCTATTCAGTAGGACTTTCAACTGTGTATCCACCTGACTTCTGCACAACACAACTGATGGTCCCAACCCCATTTATGAGGCAAGAAATCCCACTTATTAAACCTGACAAGGCACCTGTGATGGGAAAAACATTGCAGGTGACTACCTCTTGAAGCTCATCAAGAGAATGCCAATAGTGTGCAAAGCAGTAATCAAATCATAAGGTCACTACTTTGAAGAACCAAGAATATAAGAGATATTTTCAGTCCTTTCACACTTTTTTGTTAAGTATATAATTCCTCGTGTGTTAATTCATAGTTTTGATGCCTTTAGTGTGAATCTACAATTTTTATAGTCATGAAAATACAGAAAACTCTTTGAATGAGAAGGTGTGTCCAAACTTTTGGTCTATACTATATATGCTGTATATGTTTGTGTATATGTGATGTGAATATGATGTATGTGTATACAGTATATGGTGTTGTATGTCTGTATATGGCACAGCATGTGTGTACCTGAGTGTAAGAATGTGTGTGTATGAGTGAAGGACTGTATGTTTATTTATATTGGTAAAGAAATGTGTATATACACTCACCGGCCACTTTATTAGGTACACCATGCTAGTATCGGGTTGGACCCCCTTTTGCCTTCAGAACTGCCTCAATTCTTCATGGCATAGATTCAACAAGGTGCTGGAAGCATTCCTCAGAGATTTCGGTCCATATTGACATGATGGCATCACACAGTTGCCGCAGATTTGTCGGCTGCACATCCATGATGCGAATCTCCCGTTCCACCACCTCCCAAAGATGCTCTATTGGATTGAGATCTGGTGACTGTGGAGGCCATTTGAGTACAGTGAACTCATTGTCATGTTCAAGAAACCAGTCTGAGATGATTCCAGCTTTATGACATGGCGCATTATCCTGCTGAAAGTAGCCATCAGATGTTGGGTACATTGTGGTCATAAAGGGATGGACATGGTCAGCAACAATACTCAGGTAGGCTGTGGCGTTGCAACGATGCTCAATTGGTACCAAGGGGCCCAAAGAGTGCCAAGAAAATATTCCCCACACCATGACACCACCACCACCAGCCTGAACCGTTGATACAAGGCAGGATGGATTCATGCTTTCATGTTGTTGACACCAAATTCTGACCCTACCATCCGAATATCGCAGCAGAAATCGAGACGCATCAGACCAGGCAACGTTTTTGCAATCTTCTACTGTCCAATTTCGATGAGCTTGTGCAAATTGTAGCCTCAGTTTCCTGTTCTTAGCTGAAAGGAGTGGCACCCGTTGTGGTCTTCTGCTGCTGTAGCCCATCTGCCTCAAAGTTCGACGTACTGTGCGTTCAGAGATGCTCTTCTGCCTACCTTGGTTGTAACGGGTGGCGATTTGAGTCACTGTTGTCTTTCTATCAGCTCGAACCAGTCTGCCCATTCTCCTCTGACCTCTGGCATCAACAAGGCATTTCCGCCCACAGAACTGCCGCTCACTGGATGTTTTTTCTTTTTCGGACCATTCTCTGTAAACCCTAGAGATGGTTGTGCGGGAAAATCCCAGTAGATCAGCAGTTTCTGAAATACTCAGACCAGCCCTTCTGGCACCAACAACCATGGCACTTTCAAAGGCACTCAAATCACCTTTCTTCCCCATACTGATGCTTGGTTTGAACTGCAGGAGATTTGTCTTGACCATGTCTACATGCCTAAATGCACTGAGTTGCCGCCATGTGATTGGCTGATTAGAAATTAAGTGTTAACGAGCAGTTGGACAGGTGTACCTAATAAAATGGCCGGTGAGTGTATATATATATATATATATATATATATATATATAAAAGCTTAAATGGGGGCCCTTTTTAGTAGTCGGCTATGGTACCCTGCCTCTCCTAGTAACGGCCCTGATATGTACAATCCCAACTTGGTTCATGGTGTATCAGGTGCATTTCGGAAACACCATTACCTCTATAAAGGCTTTCAAGGACTAACATGCAGTTATGAATCATTATATGACTCAATTTTTAAGCTACTGATGGAACATTTAGTCTCTGAAACACTTCTAATATAATTTGGAGACACAAATTTTGTAGTTGGTGGTTACAATTCCACCAACCTAAACCAAAATACAGTGTTTGTACCTCCAAATTATTCAACACATGTTTCAGAGACTAAATGCTCCAATGGTTTGAGAAATAAGCGTGTCTCCAAAACGCATCTGACACACCACGAACCAAGATATACAAGGTCCATATGTAACCATTCATCTAAAGACTCAGATAATATACAACAATATCATCATCTTATAAATGGGCCCTTCCAATTATATTTATGTTTCATCTATGATATTTTACTAGTCTTTATTAGTTCTTCAAAAGTGTATTTTATGTGCTGTCCTATATTCAGAAATATTGACTATTGTTTTTGTTTTATAGTGTTGGAGTTTTAAACAGTACAATGCTACCTGTATTTCTGTTATCAGGGTGTAGCACATTTTGAACTGTCACACAGCCGATTCATTTGCGCCTAATTTGTTGCAACATATTCCCCTATAAAGTAGATCTCATTTGCGACTAATAAGGAAGCTAGGCTGAGAAAAGGTGACAGAAAACTCCTAGCTTCATCTTTGCACGAAAAAACTAAATTGCATGATACAATGTCCAGGCTACATATTGTTGTAAGTGCAGAGGCTAAAAGCTAAAGATATGTAAAAAATTTTTAAAAAACTTCTTGATCAAATGAGTCTCTGCCTTTGTTTTATTATAATGTATATGAAATGGAACCTGCACATTAAGATTGACAATAATCCCACTCAAAAAAGTGAATTTGTAATTTTTGAAGCGTTGACTTTTATTTCCAGTGATGAAAAGGGAGGTATTCTTCAACTGCACATGGTGTATTTTTGAATTTTGGGACTTTTTAGGCATAAAATAGTGATAGATGCCGTGTAATTATCTGCAGCACAGCCATTCACTATGTCAGATAATTTGTAGAGACTCAAAACAACAAAGTCCTGGACTTTTGCTTGCACCGAAAAAAGTTACAAATTAGAGACCAATTTAATAAGTGTGCAAAAAAATTGCCCAAAAAAAGGCAAAAACAGTCTAAAAAATTATGATCAATGTAGTGTGTTTTTAGGGCTTGGAGGTTTCTATTTTCAAAAAGCCTTGTATGACCTCCTGTAGCTGGCGCAGGCCATATACGGCATAGTCCAGTACGGACGTGCAGTGGCGCATGTTTTTCCCATATGTGCCTTTATCTTAATCATTCAGATTCCAAAATATATTATGACTTAATCAAAGAGATGTGTGTGTGAAAAGCTGATAAGAGCAAAATGTCTTGTAAATATATGAACACCAACCAGAGTCGTGTACTTTGAGAAATACCTCAAGTGTTCTACTTGAAGTTGCTAGAAAATGTCACCCATAAATATGTAGCACTTCAGTGTTTGCAGCTGGCATCCAATACATTATTATCAAAGGAAAAGCAAAGGATATTTCATTGTGTAATAATGTGTTTTAGGCTTAACTGGGAAAAAGGTCTTCTAATAGTAGAGTAGAACTTTAGACTGAACCTTAAATACTAGTAAAATAAATGAACAGGTCAACCACTTAATAAAGACCCATTACCTCTTCTGAAAGGTTGGCTTCAGTAAATACTAGTTTTCCTTATAAAAATAAATTCCAGAAAAATATTTTCATAGAATTCTATGAATGTTGTAAGATGGGCAGAGACATCCTAATTGGTAACACCCAATTGTCATTTTATTCATAGTTCATAATAACCAAATATGGTCAGAAGGTCTAGGTCTGGCAGGGCAATCAGTTATCCCTTCTAACTAATAGGTTGTACCCGGAGCATGACTTGTATTTCAGAAATCTAGGCCCATATTTATCAAAAACAGTGCAGTCTGTACTAGGTGTAGTTTCCCTGTGGAGTGTCCAGAGGGCGCCAGATTCAGGATTTGTGATGCACGTTCTTCATGAATCTGGTGCCCCCTGCACTGCCCCACAGAGTGCATCAACTTTTGGTGCACTTTTAACATGGGGCATTCAACACAATTCTGTCAGACTTTGCATGATAAATGTGGCGCACCGTCTGGCTGGGAACTTTAAGGCCCCCTTCAGTGCAGAAATTTGTGTCACGTCGGGTATAGTGCAGCATATGTGTCACGGACACTTCTTGAATACATGAGCAAGCAGTTTACACTAAAAAAAAGAATATGCAAAGTCCGACAGAAAACTGGCGCAGGGGCTTTAATAAATCTGGCCCCGTGTCTTTTAGGTATTTGTTGCCATCAGAATCGGTGGTTGCTGGAAGGAATAAATAAAGTATTTTCTTGAAGAGGCTTTTTTGAGAATACATTCTCTTTTGGATGTCTGAGTACTGATCCAGTTACTTTCCGGACTGCGGCTTTTATATCTCATATAAAGTTCTGTGTATGAAAGCGCTGTGCCTGCTATAGTATTGTACTTAGCGGGTAGCTGTTTTTATTCTGTCTTCAGTTTTATGGTATCTCAGACCCTCTGCCTGATTCTTTGACTATCCATTTGTCTAATGATTTTGTTCTCATTCTTCTAAACTGTATATGGCAACTATCCTGATTGTGTTGTTTTGTGTTCGTCTCTGTGTTGGTACTTTGGCACGGGAAAGGAACATCCACCAGTCTACCATCACAATCAAACAGAGCACGGGACTAGCACTACTGCCGTAAATATAGTGAGGATCAAAGCATACAGAGAAGAAAAAGAAGTATGCAATGAGACCCAAAGATAAAAAGTAAACAAATTTTATTTGTACCATAGTACACAGGCCCGGCGCCAGCACCCGGCCAACCCGGGCAAGTGCCGGGCCCCCGGGGTACTGGAGGGGCCCACTTGGGCCCCCTGATCAATTGTACCAGTGTCTCTATGAGACACTGTTACAATTGATCACCATCCGGATCGATCATTTTTCTGCCTCTATGCTGCACTGGTCGGGAGCGCAGCATAGAGGCAGAATCTAAAACTCACCTGTCCCGGTTCCCACGATGCGGCGCTCCACAGGGTATGCGACGGCTCTGAAGCCGGCGCACATGATGACGTCATCGGGTCACGTGTGCCGGCTTCAGAGCCGGCGCGTACGGGAGGCCCAGGCCGAAGACAGCTGCAGGTGCTGCGCCGGGGGAACCAGGACAGGTAAAATACTTCTTTCCCGGAGGGGGGGTTTCAGTGTGTCCGCAGGGGGAGGGGGGAGGGATGGGGTCAGTGTGTATACAGGGGGAGAGGGGGGGTCAGTGTGTTCGCGGGGGGTGGGGGGGAGGAGGGGGTCAGTGTGTATAGAGGGGGAGGGGGAGGGGGGGTCAGTGTGTCCGCGGGGGGAGGGATGGGGTCAGTGTGTATACAGGGGGAGAGGGGGGGTCAGTGTGTCCGCGGGGGGAGGGATGGGGTCACTGTGTATATAGGGGGAGAAGGGGGGTCAGTGTGTCAGCGGGGGGGTCATTGTGTCAGCAGGTGGGGGGGTTCAGTGTGTCTGCAGGGGGAGGGGGGTTCAGTGTGTCCACAGGGGGGGGTGAGGGGGTCAGTTTGTCCGCAGGGGGAGGTTGGGTGGGTCAGTGTGTCCGCAGGTGGAAGGGGGGGGGGTGTCAGTGTGTCCGCAGGTGGAAGGGGGGGGGGTGTCAGTGTGTCCACAGAGGAGGGGGGGTGGTCAGTGTGTCCACAGGGGAGGGGGGGTGGTCAGTGTGTCCGCAGGGGAGGGGGGGTGGTCAGTGTGTCCGCAGGGGAGGGGGGGTGGTCAGTGTGTCCGCAGGGGAGGGGGGGTGGTTAGTGTGTCGGCAGGGGAGGGGGGGTGGTCAGTGTGTGGGGAGGGGGGGGAAGTTTGGCCACTGGAGGGTGGCCCACGGAGGGGCCCACTAAGGCTCTGTCGCCCAGGGGCCCACTAAAACCTGGAGCCGGCCCTGATAGTACACCACAAAACATTAAACACATTTAAAAGTGTGAACAACACACAAATATAGACCATCAGGGAGACCTAGCATATGATAATGCCCATCAACATGACCAACACCAGCTCTCCCCAATGATCAAAGCCTCTCCTGACCAGGTAGGTAGCAAAAAATGAAGCAGGTAGAAATACTGAAATAAGGTAGAACCCAAGCAAAAAATTATCCAAACAAAAATTGTAAATCAGTAAATCAGATTAAAATCATATCGCTCTCTGTAAAACACTATAATGGATCAAAGAGGTGTCTACCTGTGGTAATGAAGATACAGACCAAGGAGAGGTGGGGGGAGACTGGGGCACGAGATCCCACGCGTATCGCCACCCAACTGGCTTCCTCATCCTCCCCATCAAAATCAAGCATGAAAACCAGGAACACTGACTCATAGATCCGGGAGGGGTAAGCCTGTCCCCACACCCCTCCTTTCCCTCTCTCCCGCATATGATTATTCCTTCTCATCCCAGTATAATTCCATTTTCCCACATCCCAGTAAACCTATTGTACCTATTGCATACAAATACACCTGTCATTTCATACTATTTCTTACATTAACCCCTTAAGGACGGAGGGTTTTTCGCCTCATTTCTCGCTCTCCAACTTCAAAAATCCCTAACTTTTTCATTTTTCCGTGTACAGACCTGTGTGAGGGCTTATTTTGTGCGTAACGAATTTTACTTTCCCGCAATGTTATTTATTTTAACATGCCGTGTACTGCGAAGCTGAAAAAAAATTCCAAATGTGGAAAAATTGAAAAAAAACCGCACGTGCGTCACGTTCTTGTGGGCTCAGTTTTTACGACTTTCACTCTTCGCTCCAAATAACATGCCTACTTTATTCTTTGGTTCGGTGCGATCGCGGTGATACCAAATTTATACAGGTTTTATTGTGTTTTAATACATTTTCAAAAATTAAACGAATGTGTACAAAAAAGAAAAAATTTTTTTTGCCATCT
Organism: Engystomops pustulosus; assembly: GCF_040894005.1. Taxonomy (NCBI): domain Eukaryota; kingdom Metazoa; phylum Chordata; class Amphibia; order Anura; family Leptodactylidae; genus Engystomops; species Engystomops pustulosus. The sequence continues at coordinate 175,261,777 of NC_092415.1, read as the reverse complement.
TCTGACGCTAATAACTTTTTCATACTTTGGCGCACGGAGATGTGTGAGGGGTCATTTTTTGCGAAATGAGGCGACGTTTTCATTGCTACCATTTTGAGGTCTGTGCGACATTTTGATCATTTTTTATTTCATTTTTTATGTTATGTAAAAAGGTGTAAAAGTCGCATTTCGGACATTTGGGCGCCATTTCCCGCCTCGGAGGTCACCGCCGGCCGTAACCGTTTTTATATTTTGATAGATCGGGCATTTTGGGACGCGGCGATACCTAATATGTTTGTGATTTTTACTGTTTGTTATGTTTTATATCCGTTCTAGGGAAAGGGGGGTGATTTGAACTTTTAATATTTTATTGATTTTTTTTATTTTTTAAACTTTTTTTTTTCTTTTTTTTTTCACTATCTTTTAGACCATCTAGGGTACATTAACCCTAGATGGTCAGATCGCTGCTACCATATACTGCAATACTACAGTATTGCAATATATGGCATTTTTGCAGCACATTCATTACAATGAGCCACTGGCTCATTGTAACGAATATGCAGCTGCCAGATAGCCTCGTGTCAAAAGAAGACACGAGGCTACCATGGCAACCGATCGCCGCCCCCCGATGACGTTCGGGGGCGTGGCGATCGAAAAAAAGATGGCGGCGCCCGCGCGCCGCCGTCTTTTAAACGCCGCCGGCGACTTTGCCGGCGGCGTTTAGGGGGTTAATAGCCGCGATCGGTGCAGGCACCGACCGCGGTTATTAGCGGTGGGGGTTTTGTGCAAAATGCAAAAACCCCCACCTCTGTATGAAGAGGACTCAGCCCGTGAGCCCTCTTCATACATCCCTTATACCTCTGCGCCGTAGAGCTACGGCGCAGAGCGTTAAGGGGTTAAAGGTAGATTTGTCATCCTGCAATCTGTTGCAGCTTTAGACTGTCTAGTCTAACTATGCATTTGTTTTATACTGCATCAAAGTGTCTGATGCTAAAGGATGCAAGTTTATCCATTTGATTTTGATTGTAGATTTCCTTTAACAGATTTGTTAGACTTCTGATGTTATCCTATGTACACAATGGGAGTCATTTATCTTATCTCTGTTTGCTTTGGCTATTTTCTGCTGATTTATTAATCTCACTTTTTCCTTGTGTTAAATGTTTTTCAGATCTCTTTTTGAGGCATTTTTTTACAAATGTCTCAAAAATGGCACACAAATGTAGACAATATGAAATGATAACTGTCATTTTGCACATCTGGAATAGAAGATAAATGTGTCTTACTGGCGATAAACAAATGTCCGACGGACATTTCAAAATGTCCCCAAAAAGGCACAAAAGATTGCAATGAGCCAAAAAAGGCACAAAAATTGCAATGAGCCAAAAAAGTCTCAAAAAAGACGAAAAAAAAGAAAGATAAAGATAAATGACCCCCAATGTTTATACTTTCCTTAAAACAACTTTCCAGTGGGGTAAGGTGATTGATTGGTGAGCTCCACTTTCACACCACTGACAATGGAAACATAGTGCCTTGGATATCTGCTTGGGTGCCTTAGGACCTGCTCTATCTCCTGCAGCTTGGGCAGTTAGCTTCAATTTTTTGCAGTGTAATACGAAAGATTTTTGTGATAAATTTGTCCCACTGATCACAATGGAGCAAAAATTGCTTAAATGCCCCATTTTATGAATATGCCCCATTTTATGCCGATTCTAACAGAAGAGCCTGATATGACATCAGGATACTGGATATTCTTCTAGAAGCTGTATATTCAGTCCACGTGGCACCAAATGATCTCAATGTCTGAGGTACCTAAATAATTTCAGAAACTTTCTTAAAAAATATATATTCAAGATACAGTAAATAAACTGAACGTGATGATGTTCAGGCGTTGATTATCGGTCTCAGGTTGAACCTATCTTATCTGCGTCTTTGAAGTTTGACTAGTTTATGTCAAAGCTTATGTGGTGACATGAATCAAGTGCATGTACTTGTTTGGCTCCTAATGCCAAATACAATAAATCAGAGGCGCTGACAGCCCCGTCATTTTAAGAAACTCAAAGAATGATGGAAGTTACACGATTCCCTGTTTTTATTTTGCGGTGGTTTATTCTTAGGCTTTAGCAGCTTCCACTGAATGAAAGGTTCAGCAGAGTTTACAAGCAGCTGAATGTTTTATTTAAGCTGTTTCCTGCTTTTTCTTTTTTTCATTTCTTCCTCCTCGACTGGTTTCTTGGTCTGGTTCACGTAAGTCCATATTTATAGAAAGACAAAGCGACAAATGCCATGAATGCCATTCACGAGAATGTAAGAGCATTTTTTACCATCTACAAAAAACTAAAAGACACTGTACGTGCATAGTTTTATAATAAAAAATATAAAGCTAAAGTTACCTCTATATCTGATGTATAAAAACTATGTGGAAAGAACTAGCCACTTGCCCGAGAACTAGATGAGTGGAAAATGCTTCATATGGCACAGAAGAAACTCTCCTGGGCCATTAGTGTGTTCTTTTTCGGCTGTATCTCAACATGGAGCTCTTGGGTACAATAATAAAGGTTGTTCTTTGAGTTAATAAAATGAAATAAATAAAAATGAGGAGGGAACTAGGCATTTTACGGTTAAATCGATTCCTCTGGTTCTCTAACAAATGATAGCCTTCATTCATTGGTAAGCATTCAGTTCGAGTGCGAAACACGTAATTCCATCTTCATTTTTATGTCCTTTATTGTTTTAACTCACAGAAGTCAATGTATTATCGTATCCACAAGTTCTATGTTGAGATACAGCACAAAGAGAACACAGCAATGTTCTAGGAGCAGTTCTTCTCTGCCGAGTGAAACATCTTCCATTCATCTCCCGTAGTACCTGGGCCAGTGGCTAGTTCCTTCCCTATAGATTTTCTAGCCAGGATTCCGGCATCGATGCTAACCCTTATAAAAAGTGATATACAGTGTTGTACCTTCCAGGTGGGTGCATACTCATATCACCGATGTCAAACAAGTGTCCATAAAGTTTTACTAAACTCCTCCGACACTCCCGGTGTCCCATTCCACGGTCCATCAGAGATGTTAGAAGAGCCTGGAGGCTCCGCTTCGACAGCTTACGGCGGAGTAACACGTCCACCTGTCCCTATGTTCTCAAAGTGTCCTGCGGGATCTTATTAGCATTTTTCTAAATGCAGCCTCTGTCTTGTCCACTGTAGGACAAAAATATCTTTAACCTCCATCCCTAAAGTCCAACCCTCTAATTGGGGCACATTTACTTACCTGTCCCGTCGCGATCCCCGCTGTGCGTTGTCCGACGAGGATTCGGATCTTCTGCGATTCACATAGCCTGTGCGCCCAATTTCCTGCATGTGTCGCTTCCCCAGCTGAGGTCCGTTGGAGTTCACCTTCTTCAGCATGTGAGTGCTGATCTTGCTACACAATTTGCTTTTTAAATTCCGCGGTTTGTCCAAATCAGTGGGGTTGTCCGACCTCCACACCCCCGATTTATGTTGCATGCAAGCCGGCGCCGATGCCACACAATCCGATCATGTGCGCCAAAAACCCTGGGCAATTCAGGGCAAAACGAAAAAAAAAAAAACGCAAAACCCGACGAAAATGTGGCGTTCAGACCCTTAGTAAATGTCCCCCATTGAGTCACTTTCTTCTCTGGAAGATTTTTAGTAAACTCGGGCATTATTATGCTTATTTACTTTTACTAATTACTTTAATATCTAATGTCCTTTTACTTTTGGTCTGTTCTACAGAAAGATATAGAATCTATGTCTGGATTTGACTGAAATGTTAACCATTTGGTGCCCTTAAGAATGAATAAATCTGTCACATATCTGCCCATATTTCCTTCTATGATCTCCACTTCTTTTCACTTTTGCAAGGAGGATAAACTCCTCCCTATTTGTGTAGGTTGCCAAAAATCTTAAAGTGGAAAGAATAAAGATAGAAATATTGATTAAAGAACATCATTAAGGTTAGGACATCAGTGCAGTCTTAAGGTAGTTCATAAGTCAATGCCAGAAATGAATCTAGTGGGAAAGAGATATTACTTTTTACTTTGTTTTTTTAAATTTCTTTTAACCACTTCCTTACTAGGCTCTTTTTAGTTTCTGTGTTGCTGTTTTAAATCCCCTCCATCCAAGACCTATATCTAATTTACTGAGCCACTACTGAGTTAACTGCAGGACATATGGCACTTCTTTGTGGCACCATAATTCTGTGAAATGTAAAAAATGCAGTTATCACATTTATTTAAGGGCTTTTTTGTTACGGCTTTCACTCAGCGGCCGAGATCACACATCTTTTTTGTTGTTTAGATTAGTACAATCATGGAGATTCAATTCTAGTTACATAGTTTTGTTGTGTTTTGCATCGCTAAATATTTTTAGCTATTTTAAATTTCAGCTTACAGCGCTGTATAAGTAGAGTTTATGATTTTATTCAAAAAGTGTCAATTTGGACATTGGGAAGATTTTACTTGCTATAGAGTTCACTGAATGGGATTTTTATATTTTGATACTTGTCTCCCTCCTCCCCCCCTCCTGCTCCCTCGGTATTTCACCCCTCCATCTGCCACCCCTGCTGCAATTTCACACATTGGGAAGGGGAAATTCTTCCTGTACAGTGTAACAGCTGGTGAAGCTACAGCATGGATAGGCTCTGGTAAAGCCCTCCAGAGCCCTTCTGGCTCATTAACATAATTTTAAAGTGTATTTTAGAAGAAAGGAAGCCATGGATGACAAATACTAGTAGATTACCACAGTCTCAGTGTCTGGATCTGTGAATAAGTGTCACTGGTTTAGCATGATGGTAGATTTCCTTTATAGATTTATGAATGTTTGAGTCTGTGCACATCTATCCTATCTATCTATCTATCTATCTATCTATCTATCTGTCTGTCTGTCTGTCTGTCTGTCTGTCTATAACATATATATGCACCCTTTATATCTTAGGTCCATCTTAGCTAATGGCAGCAGTGCTGGTAAAAAGGCAGCAACAGTCTGCCTAATATTGGCTGTTTTTAAGAAATATTGTACAGAAAATAACTTCCATTATAAAGATTATTTTTAGTACCGAGAGGAATCAACTACTCTGAAGAACTTTCCTTTGCCATTAATAAAAAATGTCCTACGGAACAAAAAGCTTAAATGACTGAAGGAAGACTTAAGGCTTTGTCAGCATGATTTCAAGCTTGGCTAAGGGACAAACCCGAGAGTGAGCCATATCCTGCCATTGCTGTTACAGATTTATGTTATAATATGTGCATAAATCTATGGTATACTGTGCCTTTATTCTGCATGTTCTCCTTTCCAAAACATACTCCTAATATTGTTGTAAAACCGTCTTTCAATACCTGTTTTATTCCTTACATGTTAAATATTAAGCAACAGAAAGATGTACCGACTTATAGTCCAGTGCTCCTTATATATGAACCGTACTTACAGATAACAGCTGCCTTGAACTGTGCACAGGTCTGCCACCTGCTGGTCATTCATCCTTATAATAAGGTGCGCCTTATAATCCGGTGCGCCTTAACTATGAACATAGACGTTTTAGCAGGCATTTATTGATGGTGCGCCTTATAGTCCAGTGCGCCTTATAGTCCGAAAAATAAGGTATATAATCTTCTTGCTGATTGTTTCCTTTTGTAATTGGAGGCTTCTGTTCTGTTGCCAAATTACAGCAACGTGACTGCCCAAATCCTACATACTCTTCTCTGTAGACCGGTAGTTACTTTTTATATTTGTGTCTAGGAAAGATGTTTTCATTTGTTCTCATTGAAGGCTCAATCTCTAATACTCAGTTGTACCCAACATAAAACATTGTGCCTGTCTATGTATCTGTCCTTCACTCACTGTCTCTAACTTCTCCACAGAGTCAAAGGACAGATGTAATATGATCCCTCTGTGAGCCAACAGTCTATCTTGGAGACTTAGGCTACATTCACATGATGTATGCGCGCCGTACCGTAGTATGGCGGGCATACATCGGCGCTGCGGAGAGCAGAAGGGGATGAGAGCTCACCCCCGCCCCTCTCCATAGGAAGATACAGCGCACGGCACCGTATCACGGGAAAAGATAGGACATGTCATATCTTTTCCCATGCTACGGAGCGGTATGGTGCCACACGTGTGCTGCCCCGTACCGCTCCCGTACGGTGCCGTAAGCCCATAGAAGTGTATGGGGGATGTATATCGGCCGTATATACGTCCCCCATACATGTGTGTGAATGTAGCCTAAGAGAGAATTTACAGATAATTCCTAGTGAATATGCAAGGGGTAAGGAGAAATTCAGTATATAGTTATCAGACATATTATAAAAAATTCAACTGTAGTAACCATTAAATAAATGTTCTAAATTCTAACAATAAGAGTAAGAAAATAACCAGCAAAATATTACAAGGCAACAAGAGTTTTTTAACCCCTTAGTGACGCAGCCTGAAAAGTCTCTAGTGACCGAGTTTAAGGGCTATAACTTTATTTTTTTTGCATGCTGCCTTAACATTTTTTGCTGTGTTTTTTTCGGGACACATAGAGCTAGTTATAAAAGTAATACATGTTTACACTTTTTTTTTTACTTTTATTTTTTTTGGGGGGTGGGGGTTAAAGTGGAAAAAAAGCTTTTTTTGTCATTTATAGTACTTTTCTGTTTTAGTTTTCAAAATGAACATTATTAATGAATTCCCTATTTTGTTTCAGTCGTTTTCGATATATAATATGTATAGTCTCGGGCAAACGGGGCGACTATGTTGGTGCTTTTTGTAGTATAGCGGGGAATTTTTAAAAAAATTATATGTGGAAATGTCATTGTATTGTTATGAATATTTATTAATATTTTGTGTGTGCTTTTACTTTATATGTCCCCCATGAGGTCATAAAAGACCTTTTACTTTATTTTTTTTTCTCTTACAAGTTTTCCCTGTAACTGAGGCATCTATAAGAAACTCAGTTAGACCGGAAATGACCACCTGTCACTGGTGATGCTGATCAGAGCTAATTAGACCCAGCAGCTCTGTTTAACCCTTTTAGACCTGGCGGTCACGTGACCGCCGAGTCTAAGATTCCAGCGGCAGCATCGGCTCTACTCCTCCACGCATTGCGCTTCTTTTGCGCAATACTGTGAGGAGTGAAGAAGGGAGAAGCAGTCACGAACCGCATATCCCTCCTCCCTAGTGTCTCTGGTCTATGACCCCCAGGGACTGGGTCCTGCTCCCGCGGCTAGTGGGGGAGCAGTAGAAAACTGCAAGGAAGTCTAAAGACTTTGCTGCAGATTTTACACCTCAGCGGGTTGTCCAAGAAGAGTTAAATGATTATAAACATTTTATTTACTTTTGTAACTTATGTATGCAAACAACTTCTTATGAATTCATTGCAAATAATCATTTTCATTATGAAAATATAATTTATTTTTCTATTTTATAGCATCTATTCATTAATCAATAATTTTCCTTATAGCTCTGTGCGTTTTAATTTTTGTAACTGGAAGCAGGGGATGGATTATATGGAGGGTTCTATGGGCCAGCACCCTGGGTCCCCCACCACTTTATTTATAAGGCTCATTGATGTGAGCTGTTTCTGGGTGTGATTTACAGTGGGCACTGGCTCTGTCAGTGAGAACGTGCCACCCAACCTGCCCATACTCTGCATGCAGTATGCATACACCTTATCCCCTCCCCTTAGTACCTGATTGGTTGACAGCCAAGTCCTACCCAATCAATGTTAGGTTTACTTAGAGATCATTCAGGCTGATCTGAGAGAGGAGGAGAGTGAATTCTCAAGGAAGCAATGGCACCTGGGGCTGGCGTGGCAATGAAGAGGCAGTAGTGGATTATAACATGGGCAGTTTGGGTGGCAACCTGGGGCCCAGGTCTTCAAAGGGTCCCATGGCCACCCAACACAGTTTGATACCGGCCTGTAGAGATAATAAAAAGAGGGACCCCCAATCCTGAAATCCTCATTAAGGTATACCGGCTCTCAACACATGTATACAAGAGTCCTTCCAGGACCTTTGCAGGAACTAGAGAACTGGTAGTTGGTTAGTTCTGTATGGTTCAAGTTTGTAGACAGTAAATATAAAACTATTGTAAAATTGAATTATGAGTGGTCTGCATTTTTCATATAGTCCAGTGCCCACGGCAGTCTTAATCCACCCCTGATGGGAGAGGAGGCACAAATAAAAAATATAGATGTGTAGAATAACGAGGTAATATACAAAGGTCATGCAAAAAAATTGACACTTTCAATTATCAAAATATTTTTCATACAAAGTAAATCACATTACCAAATATCATACAATTAGCTAATAGAGTGTTGCTACCATAGCTATTGGATCACAATCGAATGGCTACCCTGGCACTGCCGCGGATGAACAAGAGTGGGGGAGAAGGTGAGTGTGAGGTTTTAAAAACATTTTTATAGCCCCTAATTTATTTTTGAATCCCAAATGACCCCTTTAAGCTTCTTGTCCAGGATGAACCCATAAATATCAAATACTACTTATAAGGCTTGTAGTTGTCACTGGAGCCATAGAATTGGTGCCACCTTATTACTATGTGTCAACTCAGTAGGTTTCCACTGAACCAGCAACCCCTATGGAAGAAACAGGTTGGATTCTTACAATACATTGCACATATCAAAGATGCACATATAAAGTATTGATTAAATAACACCATTGTTTGTGCATCAGCGTTTGAGTTTTTTTTTGTTTCTACCCGCTATACAACGGAGGCCTTGAGAGGTGGAGATACAGAATGTGCGCTTTTGTGCTCAGTACATTACAGTTCCAAACAAAATACAGAATTTTAATGTCACACTGAGCTTTTCTCACTGCAGAGACCATGAATTTCAAATGTAGATTTCCACCTCTTCTACTTCTACCTTGAAATGTTGGAGGAAAATATAGGGAGGGCTGCTAATCATTACCCAGTGCTTGTATAGGAAAGCTGCCATTTACCAGCCATTGTTCTGCAAACTATTGCTATAAAAGCTCGATTTTTACTATAAGAATCTGTAGAATTTGAGACTGGAACATGTGAAAATGTGTTTTCTCCCTGGCGCTCTAGTTATTCTTGTTTGTTATTTTGTGCCTTGTTGCAGCTCTGTGGCTTGATTGATTTCCTTCACAAAAATCATTAGTAAAATATGACTGTTTCTTAGCTGCTTTATGCTTGTTTCATAGTTTTTCTATGTATGCCATTTTTTATTGTTTAACCATTTCTCTCATAAACAAATAAAAGCTATAACCATTTCCAAGGCAGACCTATTGATGTAAATTAATCTAGTAAATTAATATTCTACTTATAACGGTTTTGGCCACTTTACACTGGTTCAAGTAAAACTTTTTAAAACTTAACTCATATTCTGTTTATAGTGTTGAGAAAACCCGAACCGCAAAGTTCGGGTGCATACAAAACTTTGCGGGTTCAGGTGCCATCTCCAGTAGAAGTTTGGGGCCAGGTTTGGATCCAACTCCATCCCAGCATTAATGGGTGTTAACTAGAGATGAGCGAACACTAAAATGCTCGGGTACTCGTTATTCGAGACGAACTTTTCCCGATGCTCGAGTGCTCGTCTCGAATAACGAACCCCATTGAAGTCAATGGGAGACTCGAGCATTTTTCAAGGGGACCAAGGCTCTGCACAGGGAAGCTTGGCCAAACACCTGGGAACCTCAGAAAAGGATGGAAACACCACGGAAATGGACAGGAAACAGCAGGGGCAGCATGCATGGATGCCTCTGAGGCTGCTTAATCGCACCATTATGCCGAAATTATGGGCAACAGCATGGCCATGACAGAGTGACAGAATGAAGCTAGATAGCATCTAAAACATCCAATAATTGACCCTGACACTATAGGGGACGGCATGCAGAGGCAGCGGCAGCAGGCTAGAGAGTGTCATGGCGACATACCCTAAATGGACTCAGGCTTCAAACCAATGGGTGGCAGAGAGGAACCAAAGGAGGTGAGCAAGAAGCGCTCAAATAATATCGGTACATGATAAAAGTTTGCCAGTATATTTTGTGGATTACACAGCAGGGTGGCGACAAAGTTAACATGGAAGCCATGAAAACAACCCAAAATTCTGCCTGACACAGCTCGTTTGATAAGGGGACCATGTATGGAGGCAGTGAACTAGTAGTAGATTAAAGGTGCTGCAGTTAAAACTATGTTAGTTGGATCTTGGCATGGAGCTGGCGCTCCGCTGCCAGGCGAGCTTTCGCCAATCCAAGCCCCTGTCTATAGGCTACTCCCCAAACAGCACTTCTAAGAACCTTTTGTATAAGATCAAGTGTAGTAGCGTTCTTATAAGTTTAGGATATGGCGGGTGAGGGGAATGTAAACAGATGCGCAAGAAGCGCTGAAATAATATCCCTAAATGGTAAAAGTTTGCAAGTATATTTTGGGGATTACACAGCAGGGTGGCGACAAAGTTAACAACTTTGATGTGGAATGCCCTGTAATAGCTCTTGGGCGGTGTGCCTTTTATCGCCTAGGCTCAGCAGTTTCAGCACCGCCTGCTGTCGCTTAGCGACGGCACTGCTGCTGTGCCTAGAGCTACCGACTGATGGCGCCATGCCCACGGATGGTAATTCGGAGGAGGAGGAGGTGGAGGAGGGGTGGGAGGAGGTATAGTAGGCCTTTGAGACCTGGACCGAGGTAGGCCCCGCAATTCTCTGCGTCGGCAGTATATGACCAGCCCCAGGGTCAGACTCGGTCCCAGCCTGCACCAAGTTAAGTGTAGTAGCGTTCTTATAAGTTTGGGATATGGCGGGTGAGGGGAATGTAAACAGATGCGCAAGAAGCGCATGATGCGCATGGAGCTGGCGTTCCGCTGCCAGGCGAGCTTTCGCCAATCCAAGCCCCTGTCTCTAGGCTACTCCCCAAACAGCACTTCTAAGAACCTTTTGTATAAGATCAAGTGTAGTAGCGTTCTTATAAGTTTAGGATATGCCGGGTGAGGGGAATGTAAACAGATGCGCAAGAAGCGCTGAAATAATATCCCTAAATGGTAAAAGTTTGCCAGTATATTTTGTGGATAACACAGCAGGGTGGCGACAAAGTTAACAACTTTGATGTGGAATCCATGAAAACAACCCAAATTTCTGCCTGACACACCTCGTTTGATAAAGGGACGATGTATGGAGGCAGCTATATGGACGACTTTTGGAGGTAGCAATGGAGACAACGTGTGGAGGCTGCTATGGAGACAATTTAATTTGGATAGTGCCTGTATGTGGCAGTCCCAAACATTTTTCAAACCAGAGGAGCAGGTAGGTGGCCCTCCAGTAAAATGGGATAGATTGAGTGCCTGTATGTGGCAGTCCCAAAAATGTTTCAAACCAGAGGAGCAGGTAGGTGGCCCTCCAGTAAAATGGAATAGATTGAGTGCCTGTATGTGGCAGTCCCAAAAATTGTTCAAACCAGAGGAGCAGGTAGGTGGCCCTGCAGTAAAATGGAATAGATTGAGTGCCTGTATGTGGCAGTCCCAAAAATTGTTCAAACCAGAGGAGCAGGTAGGTGGCCCTGCAGTAAAATGGAATAGATTGAGTGCCTGTATGTGGCAGTCCCAAAAATGTTTCAAACCAGAGGAGCAGGTAGGTGGCCCTCCAGTAAAATGGAATAGATTGAGTGCCTGTATGTGGCAGTCCCAAAAATTGTTCAAACCAGAGGAGCAGGTAGGTGGCCCTGCAGTAAAATGGAATAGATTGAGTGCCTGTATGTGGCAGTCCCAAAAATTTTTTAAAACAGAGGACCGGGTAGGTGGCCCTCCAGAAAAATGGAATAGATTGAGTGCCTGTATGTGGCACTCACAAAAATTGTTTCAAACAGAGGACCGGGTAGGTGGCCCTCCAGAAAAATTAAATGCATGAAGTACTATAGCAAGAGCCAGTGGGCCCTGTCAAAAAATAGCCATTTTCCTCTGCTTTACTGTACAAAGAGGAGGAGAAGGAGGAAAATGAGGAGGAGGAGGAGGAGTGGATCAATTATTCAGGTTGAGCTTCCTTCACCTGGTGGAGATTGGAAATTCTGAGAAATCCAGCCTTTATTCATTTTAATAAGCGTCAGCCTGTCAGCGCTGTCAGTCGACAGGCGTGTACGCTTATCGGTGATGATGCCACCAGCTGCACTGAAAACCCGCTCGGACAAGACGCTAGCGGCAGGGCAGGCAAGAACCTCCAAGGCGTACAGCGCCAGTTCGTGCCACATGTCCAGCTTTGAAACCCAGTAGTTGTAGGGAGCTGTGTGATCATTTAGGACGATGGTATGGTCAGCTACGTACTCCCTCACCATCTTTCTGTAAAGATCAGCCCTACTCTGCCGAGACTGGGGACAGGTGACAGTGTCTTGCTGGGGTGACATAAAGCTGGCAAAAGCCTTGTAAAGCGTACCCTTGCCAGTGCTGGACAAGCTGCCTGCTCGCCTACTCTCCCTCGCTACTTGTCCCGCAGAACTACGCACTCTGCCGCTAGCGCTGTCAGAAGGGAAATACTGTTTCAGCTTGTGCACCAGGGCCTGCTGGTATTCATGCATTCTCACACTCCTTTCCTCTCCAGGGATGAGAGTGGGAAGATTTTGCTTGTACCGTGGGTCCAGGAGAGTGAACACCCAGTAATCGGTGCTGGAATAAATTCTTTGAACGCGAGGGTCACGGGATAGGCAGCCTAGCATGAAATCTGCCATATGCGCCAGAGTACCAACGCGTAAGAATTCACTCCCCTCACTGGCCTGACTGTCCATTTCCTCCTCCTCCAACTCCTCCAACTCCTCTTCTTCTGCCCATACACGCTGAACAGTGAAGGACTCAACAATGGTCCCCTCTTGTGTCTCGCCAACATTCTCCTCCTCTTCCTCCTCATCCTCCTCCACCTCCACCTCCTCCGATATGCGCTGAGAAACAGACCTCAGGGTGCTTTGGCTATCAACAAGGGAATATTCTTCCCCCGTCTCTTGTGACGAGCGCAAAGCTTCCGACTTCATGCTGACCAGAGAGTTTTTCAACAGGCCAAGCAGCGGGATGGTGAGGCTGATGATGGCGGCATCGCCACTGACCATCTGTGTTGACTCCTCAAAGTTACTCAGCACCTGACAGATATCAGACATCCACGTCCACTCCTCATTGTAGACTTGAGGAAGCTGACTGACCTGACTACCAGTTCTGGTGGAAGTTGACATCTGGCAGTCTACAATCGCTCTGCGCTGCTGGTAAACTCTGGATAACATGGTCAGTGTTGAATTCCACCTCGTGGGCACGTCGCACAACAGTCGGTGAGCGGGCAGTTGGAGGCGGCGCTGCGCTGCCCTGAGAGTGGCAGCATCTGGGCTGGACTTCCTGAAATGCGCACAGATGCGGCGCACCTTCGTGAGCAAATCAGACAGATTGGGGTATGTCTTGAGGAAACGCTGCACTATCAGATTTAACACATGGGCCAGGCATGGCACATGTGTCAGTCTGCCGAGTTGCAGAGCCGCCACCAGGTTACGGCCGTTGTCACACACAACCATTCCCGGCTTGAGGTTCAGCGGTGCCAGCCACAGATCAGTCTGCGCCGTGATGCCCTGTAATAGCTCTTGGGCGGTGTGCCTTTTGTCGCCTAGGCTCAGCAGTTTGAGCACCGCCTGCTGTCGCTTAGCGACGGCACTGCTGCTGTGCCTAGAGCTACCGACTGATGGCGCCGTGCCCACGGATGGTAGTTCGGAGGAGGAGGTGGAGGAGGGGTGGGAGGAGGAGGAGGCATAGTAGGCCTGAAACACCTGGACCGAGGTAGGCCCCGCAATCCTCGGCGTCGGCAGTATATGAGCAGCCCCAGGGTCAGACTCGGTCCCAGCCTCCACCAAGTTAACCCAATGTGCCGTCAGCGATATATAGTGGCCCTGCCCGGCAGCACTCGTCCACGTGTCCGTGGTCAGGTGGACCTTGTCAGAAACGGCGTTGGTCAGGGCACGGATGATGTTGTCTGACACGTGCTGGTGCAGGGCTGGGACGGCACATCGGGAAAAGTAGTGGCGGCTGGGGACCGAATACCGAGGGGCGGCCGCCGCCATGAGGTTGCGAAAGGCCTCGGTCTCTACTAGCCTATAGGGCAGCATCTCCAGGCTAAGCAATCTGGAGATGTGCACATTAAGGGCTTGGGCGTGCGGGTGGGTTGCACTATATTTGCGTTTCCGCTCCAGCGTCTGGGGTATGGAGAGCTGAACGCTGGTGGATGCTGTGGAGGATCGTGGAGGCGACGATGGGGTTTTTGTGCCAGGGTCCTGGGCAGGGGGCTGACTAGCAGCTGACACAGGGGAAGGAGCAGTGGTGTGCACGGCCGGAGGTGAACGGGCTTGTTGCCACTGAGTGGGGTGCTTAGCATTCATATGCCTGCGCATACTGGTGGTAGTTAAGCTAGTAGTGGTGGAACCCCTGCTGAGCCTGGTTTGGCAAATGTTGCACACCACAGTCCGTCGGTCATCCGGTGTTTCCTTAAAGAACCTCCACACTTCTGAAGATCTAGCCCTCGCCGCAAGAGCCCTCACCACGGGAGCTTCACTAGTTGACAGTGGCGCTGATGCACCAGCTCTGGCCCTGCCTCTCCGTCTGGCCCCACCACTGCCTCTTCCAACCTGTTCAGGTCGAGGACTCTCCTCCGTCTCAGAAGCACTGTGTTCACCCGGCCTCTCAACCCAGCTTGGGTCTGTCACCTCATCATCCTCCGATCCCTCAGTCTGCTCCCCCCTCGGACTTCCTGCCCTGACAACAACTTCCCCACTGTCTGACAACCGTGTCTCCTCATCGTCGGACACCTCTTTACACACTTCCACTACGTCAAGAAGGTCATCATCACCCACAGACTGTGACTGGTGGAAAACCTGGGCATCGGAAAATTGCTCATCAGCAACCGGACAAGTGGTTTGTGACTGTGGGAAGGGTCCAGAAAACAGTTCCTCAGAGTATGCCGGTTCAAATGGCAAATTTTGCTGGGAGGGGGCAGACTGGGGGGGAGGAGGCTGAGGTGCAGGAGCTGGAGGAGTGCCGATTTCGGTGACATGGGTGGACTGCGTGGAAGACTGACTGGTGGACAAATTGCTCGAAGCATTGTCGGCAATCCACGACATCACCTGTTCGCACTGTTCTGGCCTCAACAGTGCTCTACCACGAGTCCCAGTAACTTCAGACATGAACCTAGGGAGTGTAGCTCTGCGGCGTTCCCCTGCTCCCTCATCAGCAGGTGGTGTCTCACCCCGCCCAGGACCACGGCCTCTGACCCCTGCAGTAGTTGGACGCCCACGTCCCCGCCCTCGTCCTCTACCCCTAGCCCTCGGGTTAAACATTTTTAAAATGAGAGTTATAACTTTTTTTTTTTTTTTACTTCTTTTTGTTTTTTTTGGTGTTTTTTTGTGTGTTTTTTTTTTTTTTTGTGTTTTTTGTTTTTTTTTTGAGTTTTTAAAACCAAACAATCCTATCCTATTGCTATGGCTATTTTCTAGCCAAGTATCAAAGGAAGCACACTACTATGCCAGATGAGATGACACTGAGTTATTGCCTAATAGAAATCCAACCCCTACTGAATTTTGCCACTTCGGCCTTTGCTATGGATATGTGCGCCACTAAGCGCAGAACACAGCGGTCGCAAGTCTCACTACAAATTGCTCAGAATTGGCAAGTACATGCACTGCAGAAACTACAGCCACCAGCAGATCAACCAGAAATCAAATATATAGAACGCTACTGTAGGCTTCAAGAAGCTGTTTGTATTCTCCTATGGCTATTTTCTAGCCAAGTATCAAAGGAAGCACACTACTATGCCAGATGAGATGACACTGAGTTATTGCCTAATAGAAATCCAACCCCTACTGAATTTTGCCACTTCGGCCTTTGCTATGGATATGTGCGCCACTAAGCGCAGAACACAGCGGTCGCAAGTCTCACTACAAATTGCTCAGAATTGGCAAGTACATGCACTGCAGAAACTACAGCCACCAGCAGATCAACCAGAAATCAAATATATAGAACGCTACTGTAGGCTTCAAGAAGCTGTTTGTATTCTCCTATGGCTATTTTCTAGCCAAGTATCAAAGGAAGCACACTACTATGCCAGATGAGATGACACTGAGTTATTGCCTAATAGAAATCCAACCCCTACTGAATTTTCCCACTTCGGTCTTTGCTATGGATATGTGTGCCACTAAGAGCTAAACACAACGGTAGCAAGTCCCCCTGCTAATTCCTCACAAAATGGTAAAAGATGCAAATTAAAATAAAAAAAGTAGAACGTTATTGTAGCCCTAAGAAGGGCTGTTGGGTTCTTTGAGAATCACTCCTGCCTAACAGTAAGCTAATAGAACACCCTAACGCTTTCCCTGACCAGCAGCAGCTCTCTCCCTAGCGGCATCCAGAGACAGAATGATCCGAGCAGCGCGGCCAGCGGCTAGTCTATCCCAGGGTCACCTGATCTGGCCAGCCAACCACTGCTATCGACGTGTAAGGGTACCACGTCATGCTGGGTGGAGTGCAGAGTCTCCTGGCTTGTGATTGGCTCTGTTTCTGGCCGCCAAAAAGCAAAACGGCGGGAGCTGCCATTTTCTCGAGCGGGCGAAGTATTCGTCCGAGTAACGAGCAGTTTCGAGTACCCTAATGCTCGACCGAGCATCAAGCTCGGACGAGCATGTTCGCTCATCTCTAGTGTTAACTTTTTAGATGCAAAGGCATCAGTAGCATTAAAATTACTTGCAGCCACGTGCATGCAAGCACTTACCTGTTGGCAGGGCAGGGCACCATCATTTTGGTGTGGATGGTCATTCCCTCAGCCAAACCCGAATTTCAATGGACCCAATCATCACTAATTGTTAAAAAATATAAAAAAAATTTGATACCTATAAAAACATATGCATATCCCTAAATATCACCATAAAGAGAGAGCCAAAAAAACCTATGACTCAAGGCAAAAGAAACCACTCAATATTCTGAGTCCATCTACTACACTACACAAAGATTAATGTAACCACATCAGATGGATGTGCTGGTGATGGGTTGTCTCGGTAGAAGGTTCACCTTTCTTGTTTCATACTTGTAGTTTTCACCTTCCTTGTCTTCTCCAGAGACAACCGATCACCAGCACATCCATCTGAATGGTTAGATCCCCAGTTACATTATTCTTTACAGTTTTATGGCCACATTATTGCTGAGTAAACCTGTAATTTGACTACGTAAGAGCAGTAGATGGACTATTGAGAGTGTTTTTTAGGGATATGCATATGTTTTTATGGTACAATAAAGATTTATTGTTGAAAGCTTTTAAACATCAATACAGTGACCAGGAGACCCACAAAGCGGTCAGCATCCCGCAGCCCCAGAATGCATTGTGAAACAAAAAGCACAGTGCACATGAGCAGATAACATTGTCGCCTCCAACTCGTGGTAACAAGGAGGAACTAAAAATAAAATAAAAACAAATTGGGGAAAGTGGTGCATATGTTTTTATAGGTATGTATAATTTATTTATATTTACTAACTGAACAAATGTTTTAAGTTTTAAAATCTTTTCATCATTTGGACTAGCGTTTGGTGGTTATAGATGAGAGGGAAATGAATGTCATCTTTTTCTGAAGTTTTTACTTTACCTCATATTTTTTCGTAATGTGTGTGTTTGTTTGGGGTAGGTAGGACATTATCTAATTTACCATTGTATAGCTATTAATAGTTCTGCACTGCTTTCTTATAATATAAGGTAAAGCCCCTGGTTCAGAAATGTTTACCTCACTGGCTGCAAGTCTGTCCATAAAATGGCCGCAAAAGGCTGCAGTGTTCCTAACTGTGCATTACCAATCTACCTTCCAGGAGGTTGCACCAAATATTGATTTGATTTCCATTTCGTTCTTACACTTTGCATTTTCCTAATGTATAAATATAAATTATTAGAACTTCTATTTTTCCAAAATGTTTTACTTTGCAGCCATTTCTCTTTGTGTTGCAGTGGATTCAGATTTTTATAAAGTTATTACTAGACAATGGTAAAGTTATTTTCATCTGTACACTCACCATTCCTAGTAAGGAATGAAAAGCCTTTGTTTTGGGAAATCCATTGGCTCTGATAACCTCAGCTTTGGGCTAAAAACACACAAAATTGCTTGGTCTGTGAATAGTCAAGGAGACGCCTTAAAACCTCTGACTCGAAAAACAGGGTCAATCTGTCTGAGAGCAGACCTGCTCTAGTTGCCCATGGCAACCAATCAGAGCTCAAGTTTCATTTTCCCACAGCTGTTTATAAAATTACAGCTGGTCTCTGATTGGTTTCCATGGGCAACTGGAACAGTTTTACCTCAGACATTTCTGATAAATCTCCCACTATCTCTTTATCTCTATCCATCTTACCTCACACATAAGCATCTTCTACTCATTGCCTATAGTAACCAATCACAGCTCAGAGCTCATATTAATGACCTGTGGTAAAACGGCAACCAATCACAGCTCAGGTTCCAACTACCACAGCAGCAGACAATGGCTTGCTTAAAGGGGTATTCCAGGAATCAGCATAATTCATATACAAGTGGGCACTCAAAATATAAGCTAATGTGTAATTAGTTGTTATTTAAAATTTTGCTCCCCTTAGCAGAAAATGCTGATGACATAGACTGTAATGAAGAATTACAATGCTACCGGCCCTTTAATCAGTCCGTTAATTTCCTCCGCGCGGTCCGTTGCAGGACAGAAGATGGCCGCTGGTCACATGTCCACATCACATGTCCTACACCTGCCTGGGCAGGTCATGTGATCACCACTACGTTTGGCTGTAGTCGGTTGGTTGCAGGGCATCCAGTATGGTCAGTGTTGTGGTGATGGCAGTTACTCATCATTACTATGGTAACGGAGCAAGAAAACCTGTTATATCATCACTGGGAGCAGAGCCTGAGAGGTAGGAGGAGTTACTGAGAACTAAAGGATCATGGGACTTGTAGTTTCCAATGGCGGCCATCTTAGTGATAACTCCACCTACTTTATAGAGGCCATAAATTTTGTAAATCATAAAATCAAATTATTTAAGCTCCGTTTTGTGACTAATGACATTGAGTATTGTTGTATTCATTTATTTATAGCATCATGGGTTTTTGTGTCAGACGTTCCTATTCCCGGAATACCCCTTTAAGTGCATTTTGGAAAGCATGGGGTGAAAATTTCGGCTCAAAACCTGGTCTATGACATTCCCTGAGTCAAAGAGAGGGGCTGTGCAAAATGTGGTGATTGTAAACGGATTCCTTTAGAGGACATACACTCACCGGCCACTTTATTAGGTACACCATGCTAGTAACGGGTTGGACCCCCTTTTGCCTTCAGAACTGCCTCAATTCTTCGCGGCATAGATTCAACAAGGTGCTGGAAGCATTCCTCAGAGATTTTGGTCCATATTGACATGATGGCATCACACAGTTGCCGCAGATTTGTCGGCTGCACATCCATGATGCGAATCTCCCGTTCCACCACATCCCAAAGATGCTCTATTGGATTGAGATCTGGTGACTGTGGAGGCCATTTGAGTACAGTGAACTCATTGTCATGTTCAAGAAACCAGTCTGAGATGATTCCAGCTTTATGACATGGCGCATTATCCTGCTGAAAGTAGCCATCAGATGTTGGGTACATTGTGGTCATAAAGGGATGGACATGGTCAGCAACAATACTCAGGTAGGCTGTGGCGTTGCAGCGATGCTCAATTGGTACCAAGGGGCCCAAAGAGTGCCAAGAAAATATTCCACCCACCATGACACCACCACCACCAGCCTGAACAGTTGATACAAGGCAGGATGGATCCATGCTTTCATGTTGTTGACGCCAAATTCTGACCCTACCATCCGAATGTCGCAGCAGAAATCAAGACTCATCAGACCAGGCAACGTTTTTCCAATCTTCTACTGTCCAATTTCGATGAGCTTGTGCAAATTGTAGCCTCAGTTTCCTGTTCTTAGCTGAAAGGAGTGGCACCCGGTGTGGTCTTCTGCTGCTGTAGCCCATCTGCCTCAAAGTTCGACGTACTGTGCATTCAGAGATGCTCTTCTGCCTACCTTGGTTGTAACGGGTGGCGATTTGAGTCACTGTTGCCTTTCTATCAGCTCGAACCACTCTGCCCATTCTCTTCTGACCTCTGGCATCAACAAGGCGTTTCCGCCCACAGAACTGCCACTCACTGGATGTTTTTTCTTTTTCGGACCATTCTCTGTAAACCCTAGTGATGGTTGTGCGTGAAAATCCCAGTAAATCAGCAGTTTCTGAAATACTTAGACCAGCCCTTCTGGCACCAACAACCATGCCACGTATAAAGGCACTCAAATCACCTTTCTTCGCCATACTGATGCTCGGTTTGAACTGCAGGAGATTGTCTTGACCATGTCTACATGCCTAAATGCACTGAGTTACCGCCATGTGATTGGCTGATTAGAAATTAAGTGTTAACGAGCAGTTGGACAGGTGTACCTAATAAAATGGCCGGTGAGTGTATATACACACACACATACACTCAACTTTATATATAAGATGATGCTTGGAGTCCCACCAAAAACTGTAGGGAACTCATTAATTATTTACAGCTATGCGCCATTTTAATACATCGGGCTGTGCTTTCTGGAGATTGATCTCTGATGAGGACAGTCGTGCTTGCGCCAGAATTAGTAAATCCCCCCCAGTGTTTGTTCTGGGAAATCCACCCACCACACGGTCGGGGATTCATGGGCCAAGCATATTTGTGTGTTTTTTATCATTCAGATTTCCCAGCCTAGAATAAGCACAGAGAAAAAAGCACATATATAGTTAAAATCAATGAATAAACATAAAAAATGTGTTTACCCGTCAAATGCTAGATCTATTATAATAAATCGCATGAATACTGACAATTCTTCAAACTGTTTTAAGCAATTTCACAAAGTGAGTAATTTTGTGCGTCCGTGATGGAATTGCCTATCAACAAAGGCACTTTATAAGAATTATCAAAAACAGTGACATTTGAAATATGCTGCTAAACGTTACCCTATGTACTGTACTTTATGGATATACTATTGTCATAGTAATAATGGCAATATGCAAAGTACTTCATAATCAAATATATATTCAAAATGTAAATAGGAAAAGCTAAAGTCACATGAAACTTAATTGGGATCTTGATGGGAGCATTATCACTGAATATTGCTGCCTTGCTGCTGGTGACATTTTCAACAAAATACGGGATAGTAATATGTGAGTAAACAAAAACCCTAAAGAAAAAATAGAATTTTTAAACAGGGCCTGCCATGACTTCTTAAATTTCACTAAATGAAGGAACAGTCCTGTGTCATGTTTTCCCATCTTATGAATATGATTAAAATATAAAATTTATAAATTCAGGAAAATGTATGAATAAATGAACAACGGATTAATAATCTGCTCCACCTCCTTTTGCCGCTCCTTCACTAATATTGCTGATTACAATTGACAACTGGGTGTTTCCATTCCCAACTGTTAACACTAATTAGGCTATTGGATTTTGTGGGGAAAATTCCTCCCCTTCCCAACTGGTAATATTCAGTTGTTAGTTTATTCATGAATATCCAAGATCAACAACCGGGATATTACACAACTATGAAAAAAATATGCAACATAATTGTTGATTCACATTGAATACAAGTATTTACTATAATAATTTTTGTCAGAATTCTTTTTTTATCAGGATAAAAAAGGTGGGAGATTTATTCTGTCGTAGTTTGCACTAAAAAAGTGTCTTCACCACATTTATAAAGGGTTTAGACAGTTTTCTGGCTCTCCTACTACTAGCTCGACATCAGGGGCGTGGCATGTGAAAAGGGGGCGTGACCTCACACCAAAAAAAAAAAGGTCAGTGCGCATAAAATTCTCCTGACCTGAAAGAATTTTGTCCTAACTTTCTGGCGTAAAGTAAGCCAATTAATAGGAGGTGCAAAGTAGGTCTTATACTAGGACAGATTTATCATCCAGCACCAGACACCTATATGAATCTTGGGCAGCATAAGACGGTCTAGTCTAACTCTGCACTGTCTAACCTTAGGACACTTTTTATAAATCTGCCCAATTGAACGGATACAAAAAAGGTGTTAAGAGGGGAAAAGGAAAAATTGGCAGTTCACCGACTTATAGATATTTCCAGCGAATTCCAGCTGCCCATTTAGACATCTCGGGATTATAGTAAAGAACCTAAATTGTTAAAATGTCATTCTTTAGTTATTTTCATTAAAAACTGCTAAATCTAAATTGACCCGAAATATGACCTACAGGTCTCGGACTTTACATGGAAATACCTCCTACTGTTTAACATTCTGTATTACAAACAGTAAATAAGAGAAAATAATTTTATTTAATACATAAAGTTTTTCCTTATTGTATAGATGGAATAAGGGCGTGATTATAGGTAGGGTACCTGGGGCATGAGCCTCAGGGACCCCACCACTTTAGATACAGGGGGGGGGCACTGCAGCTACAGTTTCTGAATAGTAATCTTGCCAAACCTGCAGCAGCAAAGGGCCTGCAGATGATACTGTCCCTAATACAGTAGAACAGAGCAGGTGATTACATTCATCTCTGTAGTTTGTGGTGAAGAAGCTACAACTGTTGGAATACTCCAATGATGATCTCCCCACAGTTTTGGAAGAAAAATAATTATGTCCAGTAGGTGGTAGCATCACATAATGATACTACTTCCTGATTGGACTGGAAAGCGCCAACAGCAGGGCAGCCCCAGACGAAAAATGGAGAGGATAGAGAAATCAGCAGCAATGCTCACCCTGCCTTGAATATAAAAAGGGCAGCTGCTAATCCTATCAGTCACTGTACAGTATGTATTAGTAGATTTATGTTCTGCAGTGTTTTTTTTTACCTGCTGTTCATAGAATAGAACATGAACACATGGTTTTTGCGGGCCACAAATAAGGGAACTATATATAAGTCCATATAATCTATTGGGGCCTAGGTTTCTTTTGCTTGTGAAATGGCCTACTATTGGGCAAAGGCGGTAGCCATTCTGCAGTGTGTATATTTAAAACATTCAACCCCTTAATGACCTGTGATAGAACAGTATGGGGCAGATTTATCAAGTGTCTGAAAGTCAGAATATTTCTAGTTGCCCCTGGCAACCAATCACAGCTCCCCTTTAAAATATTCATGAGCACTGGTAAAATGAAAGCTGAGCTGTGATTGGTTGCCACGGGCAACTGGAAATATTCTGACTTTCAGACAGCTTGATAAATCTGCCCCTATGTGTCTATAGCTGTTAACAGAGTATGGAGAAAGCTCGTGGACTGAACTCCATACATCCATACTGCCAGGATGTTTGCTACACACTGCAGCAAACACCCACTGCTAACACCCATGGTGCTGACACCACTTGCAAGTGTTTGGCCATTGTGGCTGAGACAGTCACTCCCTTTGATGTCATCTGGGAGTGAAAATCCGTTCCCATGACAGCCTGGGGTCTGTATAAAACCCCAGGACCTGTCATCAGGTGAGATCTGTAACAGGGTACTGGTGGCCCAATGGTACAGATCCATAGCAAATTCTCCATATACTGCTGTATGTCTTCAGGTTCCCGCCCGTGCTGGTGCTGGGGTGAGAAGAGGACGCTGGGAGTCAGCAGTGGAGGGTGAGTATGAAGTTTATTTTTTCAAGGGGGAACTCTAGTGGGCATTTTGTTAATGGTGGCACTCTGCTGGACATTTTATTAGTGGAGGAGACTACTGGACATTTTATTAGAGCGTAACGGCTGCATTTTCCACCCTAGGCTTATACTCCAGTTTTCCAGTTATTTGTGGTAATGTTAGGTGTCACGGCTTATACTCGAGTATATACAGTAAATGTATTCATATGGCCCAGTGACAGTGACTGAAGTCTGACTGCAGACTTTAGGGTAGACATTATATCTGGAAAATGTTATATTTGTACTTACAGTAACTCCACATTTTAGGCCACATTATAAACTATTGTCAATGGTCCAGTTTTGCATCTGAGTGTGGTAATAGAAGGTAGGTGCCTTTAGGGAGACACCCACAGTTATGACACCTACTTGCACTAATTTAAAAAACTAAATTATTAATATGGGGGTCCCTTCCAGATTTTGTTCCCAGAGGCCTCTATCAACATTAATCTGGCCCTGAGTCGATTGAGCATAATTGATTACATTTAGAATATGAGAAAGATGTCCCATTTCTCAGACTGATATAAAAATATTCTGCCCAAGATCAGGTATATTAACCCGAGGAAACATTCAATGCAGGACGAGTAATGCGTTGTCAGTGATGTGGCCAGCGCCATAGGAATCCATTGTTCTGTTTTTTTTACATTAGAGTTACTGTTTCGCATCCTTTTCAGGGGAAAAACAGGAGTAGACTTAGCAACGGATAAATGATCAACAGTCTTGTGCCTGGATGAACAATGGAATCAGCGGCTGCCCTGCTGTTTTATACTTAAAGCACCCCCCAGTGCCGATTATTTCTAGGTGATTGATGTACGTAATCTACCACCAGGATGAAGGATTGTAAATCAGGCATACTGACACACTGACATACTGGCGCATGACCCCTCTGTGAGGATCTGCTCTTCTTTTATCTTCACGTGCCCTGCTTAAAAAACAAAAACATTCTTTAAATTATGTAAATTAGACTGAGGGGCTCCAAGCTCCATAGGTGTTAATGGAGTTCTGGATCTCCTCAGACTGATTTGCATAATTTTTTAAGCCTTTTTTTCTTAAAAACAAGGGCATAGGGGCTGCTATCCCCTCCCTTTTCTTCTTCTCCCTGTGGTAGGTGACACAGTCCTGGGAAGGGTGGAGTTAAGCGGGACCCCATTCAGAGGGCGAGATATTATTAATTGTGTTCATGTAACAATCCCTTACATAATCGTGTGTGAATTGTAAGCATTAAGATTTTGCACATCATGTGATTTTTGTAACCAACCATCGAGTTTTCTGTGCCTATATAATTGAAGAATTGTTAAATTACATTGCATGGTTGCACCAATTTTTGTCTGTGATAGTCTTCTTTTAAAGGAGAACCCATCAAGTGACAGAAGCCCTAATAACAAAGGAACCTAATTTTACATTTAGGGAGCAAATTAACTACAGGCAGTCCCCGGGTTACATACAAGATAGGGTCCATAGGTTTGTTCTTAAGTTGAATTTGTATGTAAGTCGGAGCTGTATATTTTATAATGGTAGATCCATAAAATTTTTTTGCTGTAATTGGACCAAGGATTATCAATAAAGCTTCATTACTGACACCTTACAGCTGATCATTGGAGTCTGGGACTATAGTAACATCCAGAGAGATCACCAGAGGTCACAGTGGGCAGAGGGGTCCGTCTGTAACTAGGGGTCATCTGTAAGTCAGGTGTCCTTAAGTAGGGGACTGCTAAATAGCGCTTAGTTTTACGTATTGGTAATAAAACCATAAAACTGTATGTAACTGCAGTCCTACTAAATATCAACTAGAATACACTAAGCCTGGAACACACGGCTTTCAGCTCCTTCCTTAACACTAAACAAGATATCACTCAAATTCCAGAGATTTGATTAATGTCGAAACCATATTTTATCCCACAAGGAGCGAAATACAGTTAGAAGACGTGGTCACCTGTCTCTCAGAGAAGAAAAGTCAGATGAAAAGTAGTCGGCAGTAAAATTATTTATAAGGATGCACAGCTGTGCAAAATACCTCGGAAAAACGGAACTCCTGGCTGTCTTGTGATTAAATCAGGACGGTTCAGTCGAAACCTTAATGTAGTTGCTACAGCAACCTTGTATGGCTGGCATGCACATAAAGCCCGTAGATATTCAGGGGACTATCAGACTTCCATATCCTGCAGTGTCTGGAATTAATTTTAACATCCAAAGTTTCCAATCCAAGAGGCTGGAACATTAGTTGATGTAGAGGATTACCTTAAAATGTGGAGAAGAAGATTTATTGGAAGACATTCCCATTAGAGTTGTACGAGCTGGCAAACTGCGATGGACATACTTCATGACACAAGGGCACATCGAAATAAAACCAATTACTATTTCCAGGTCTACATGAAAAACAGTTGTTATGATATTTGGGAGTATTTCTGCGTTATTTTTAATACCATAACATTATTAAAGGGAACTTGTCACCGGGGGCTTCATTTTCAGACAGATTACAGAAGCCCATTACAGCTGCAGTGCAAATATGCCTTTATGGTTTCTCTAAGCATTTGCATTACAAAATAATTGTGTGTTACCTTGCACCCTGAAAGAATCCTCTGTATAGTCCCAGGGGTTGGGCATTGGTTTGGATGCATTTCAAAAACAACATGTGAGTTGTCTGTGCTGCAGACTCCTCAGCTCTCAGACCCCACCTTTGTGCTCCTGCACAGCTCCTCCCTCTCCCACTGATGTCAGCTCACCAGGCTGTGAGCTCTGTGAAGGAGCAGGAGGGAGGAGCTGTACAGGAGCACAAATGTGGGGTCTGAGAGCTGAGGAGTCTGCAGCACAGACAACTCACATGTTGTTTGAAAGGCATCCAAACCAAGGCCCAACCCCTGGGACTACACAGAGGATTCATTCAGGGTGCAAGGTAAGTTCACACACACAATTACAGGTCTATTGTAATGCAAATGCTTAGAGAAAGCATATAGGAATATGTGCAATGCAGTTTTTTATTGGCTTCTGTAACCTGTCTTTAGTGAAAAATAGCTCCCTGGTGACGGGATTCCTTTAACACAAGACAGTATTCTTTTCAATTTAACACTTTTTAAGGAATTAAGCAAATAAAGAGATCAAGTGTTTTGTCATGTTAAATAGAAGCCTACCATGAGGAATCTACCATTAGAAGTAGATCTGATTCCTCCAGCCTGACTCTACCCTAATCTGTAATTTAGGAAATCTACCATTTGTTTTAATGCATTATGAACCAAACATACCTTCAGAATGCTATAGCCACACTGATGCAGAGACATATCTTGTTTAATCGCTGAATTGAGTGGTTTTGTTGAAAAAAACAATGACAACATTATGATAATTAGGCTCTGTCTCTTTTGTGACTCCCCAGCGCTCTCCTCTTAACCTAATTATGCACTGTTTCAGAGAATGCTGTATTTACTGTGTTGTCCTTGACAGGCAGGAGTAATCAATCGCTACATCATCACCCAGCTGCTGTGTATGAGTCATCCAGCTCAGGTTGATTAGTCCTGTCTGGGCAGCTCCTGTGTATGTGAAAGTAATGAGTTCATGTACGGCAGCCAGGGCGCCCAGCTTTTCCAAGGTCCTGAATTTTATAATGGTTTTTTTTAACAAAACCACTTAGTGCTGGGGTAAGCAAGATATGTTTCTGCATCAAAGTCACTACACAATTCTCAAGGTATGTTTGGTTTACAATGCAAAAAAACAAATGCTACATTTCCTTTAATAATCCTGGATTTAATGTAACTTGTTAAAAAACTTTATTTTAGTAATATGTAAATTAACAGCAGAGGCTACTGGGGTGTGTACTAGCCTGGGCAGGCACTGGGAGCTAAGGCTACTCCACGCTCCAGTTAATTTACATATTACTCAAACAAAGTTTTAACAAGTTAGGTAATGTTCCAGATTATTAAATTACAGATTGGGGCAGAAGCAGGTGTCTGACTGCTGGGAGGAAGATGTGGTTGTACCACACACCCAATAAGCAGGATAAGGTAAGTCAAGTTTTATTATTTTGATATTTTACTGGGAGCTGTATATGTGTATTTCTGGGGAGCTGTATATAGATTACTGGGGGCTGTATGCATGTATTACTATGAACCTGTAAGTATATAATTATCACAGGGGGGGCTGTATGTATGTGTTACTGGGAGGCAGTATATATGTATCACTCAGGAGGGGTGTATACAGGCGGTCCCCTACTTAAGAACACCTGACTTACAGGCAACCCCTAGCTACAAACGGGCCTCTGGATGTTGGTAACTTTCTGTACTTTTGCCTTAGGCTACAATAAACAGCTATAACAGTTATCAAAGGTGTCTGCAACTAAGCTTTATTGTTAATCCTGGTTCTTATGATAACCCAACATTTTTAAAATCCAATAGTAATAGAGACCCAAAAAATTTTGCCTGGACCTACAATTATAAAGTATACAGTTCCGACTTACATACAAATTCAACTTAAGAACAAACCTGCAGAACCTATCTTGTAACCCGGGGACTGCCTGTATATGTATTTCTGGGGGACTATACAGTGGTATGAAAAGTATTCAGACCCCTTTTTATTTTTCTCCCTCTTTTATTTACTTGAGTGAAGTTGGCCCCTCACCTTGTTGAAATCTAACAAAATCGGTGTATACCATTTGTGCTGGTTCGTTAGCAAAATTTTTTGTTTGTGTCGCTATCTTTTTTAAGATATTAATAAAAGTTTCCAGAGGTCATCAGAGGTCCACCAGCCCCCCCCCCCCCACACACATTACCCAAATTAAACAAAACTGGTGCCAATCAATTGTGCTATGCTTGTGCTGCCAAATTTTTTGTTTGTGCTGCTTTTGTTTTGAAGATATTAACAAAATTATAAAGGTCAAAAGGTCAGCCAGATCCCTCCCCACATTAACCAAAGAAAAAAAACAGGTGTCAAATGTTTATGGTACATTTGTGCTTATTTGTGCAGCAAAAACTTTTGTTTGTGCCACCATCATTTTTAATGTATTGATCATTTTTTTCCAGAGAGCAGCAGAGTTTTTTCCTTCCAAAATACAATGGGGCACATTTACTTACCCGGTCCTGTCGCAATCCAGTGGCGCGTTCTCCGTCAAGGATTGGGGTTATCCGGCGATTCACTAAGGTAGTGCGCCCGATGTCCACCAGGTGTTGCTGCTGCGCTGAAGTCCACCGGAGTTCACCATCCTCCCCACTGGCGTGAAGGTGGCAGATCGGGGACAAATAATCGCATAAGCTGGCATTTGCGATTATTTCACTGGCGTTGCACAGAGGTCCTGATAAATATTCCCCAATGTATGTATTTCTGGGGGCTGTATTTTTGTGTTACTGGAGAGGCTGTAAATATTTATTATTACAGGCGGTCCCCTACTTAAGAACACTCGACTTACATACGACCCCTAGTTACAAACGGACCTTTGGATATTGGTAATTTATTGTACTTTAGCCCTAGGCTACAATAAACAGATATAACAGTTATTAAATGTGTCTGTAATGAAGCTTTATTGTTAATCCTGATTCTTATGACAACCCAACATTTTTAAAATCCAATTGTCACAGAGACCAAAAAAGTTCTGTCTGGGATTACAATGATAAAATATACAGTTCCGACTTACATACAAATTCAACTTAAGAACAAACCTACAGACCCTATCTTGTATGTAACCCGGGGACTGCCTGTACTTTCTTGAAAAAATTGTGGAGAGGGCTTCCACCATTCTGCTTCCACCATTCTTTTTTTTTAATTGATTTGATTTTAGATGTATTCTAGGGAATCTAATGATCCAAACTCTTATATTTTTAATGTTTTACTTTTTAAACTATATTTCACTTTTTTTTAAGACTCCTTATAAGTGCTTAAAAATTTTTGAAAATGTACAACAATTTTGATTGTTTTTGATTAATATTTTTATGGGTGGTCAAGCAAAAAAGCTGTAATTTTTTTCTATTACATATTATATAATATATTATATAAAAACAAATATTTTATATTGTATGAATTAGCTATTTGTGGTAGCAGTGATATCTAGCAGGATTATGTGTTATTTTAATATAATCTATGTTTTATACTTTAATACTTCAAATTTTTAAACTTTTTTTTAGTTCTTCCAAGGTGTTTGAGCCCCAAGAGGTATGTTTGTTCAAACAATATACTGCAATAAATGTGTTTCTCTGTGTGTTATCTGTACACTGCCTCCCTAATATTCCTCTCCGGCCAAGAGACCATGGAATCTCTGAGAGACATCACCAATTTGCTATTTAGATGCCCTGATCAAAGTAAACAGTTCCATCTTACAGGTTAACCTTTGTGATGGGTGTCCCTACCAATTATATCTGGCATGTGTAATACAAGGTTGAAGGAGAATGGAGAGAGGTTTGCTACAGATCAGTAGTACATGAAAGCTTTTTATAAACTAGAGAAACTTGACATTTAGGGGCTTATTTACTAAGGGCCACCCCTCAGACTTTGCGCCGTTATCGGGTTTTGCCCGGCTTTGACAGGTATTTAACAGGTGTCTGCGATTGAATTTCGTTGCACGCGGTCAGATTGTGGCACAGCTGCTCCAGCTTTCATATGACAGAAATCGGGGGGTGCCATCGGACAATCCGATGGATTCGGACTGAGTGCGAGACTTAACTTTAAAATTGTATCGCAAGACCAAGCACTTACATGCACCACTAAAAAGATGGTGAACTCTGTCGGACCTGAGCGGGGATGCATCACATGCAAGATACCGGGCGCATGATCTTAGTGAATCGCGGCAGAGTGCCGTTTCGTTGGACAATGCACTTTTGGGGAACTCGCTGGACCGGGTAAGTAAATGTGCCCCATAAGCCCACATTTATCAAAATTAGTGCAGTTTGCTTGTAGAGGGTGCAGTGTGTCACACATTCTTCATAAATCCGGCTCCGGCAGAATGCACCATTTTTTTCTGGTGCACATTCTTCATGCTTTAGAATTTTATTGCATGCTTCGACTGCCCACCAGAACACCCCTTGTGGTGCACATTTTTCTGTCCTGTCCGACACCCTGCAGCTGTGACACAAAACTAGCGCAGACCCTTCTTACATAGATGTGCAAGCGGTTTGCACATTCATTCTAGTGCAAAGTTAGATAAAAAAAACTGGTTCAAACTCTTTAATAAATGTGGACCATAGTGTAGAAATGCAAAGACTAACACTTTAAGAAATGTTTTTATTGGAAACATAAAAATTAGAGTGACATTTCAATTATGACATTTACTATCCCTTACAAAGAGCAAAACAACCTAACATGTCATATTGACTTTCTCCCAGATATCTACCTTTGCCATTTTCTTGCTGTTTTATATTTCATACAAGATCAGAGATACAGTTTATTCAGTACATCGAGAGTTCTGTTAGTTTCCAGAGGGCAGTGCATTACGAGGGCTCAGATGATAGTTGCTGGGTCAAATGGCTGACAACACATTTTAGCTGAAGAGCTGTACGTTTCTGCATATCATCAGAATTTTGGAAGTAGCTATGTATTGTATACAAATGGGATAAATGGCAAGGAATGATCATACACGCTGGTAAAGTTATTGGGCTCTCCTGTATTGCATGTTCACCATTCAAACCTGGCCAAATGATGATGGTTGGCATCCCCAACCATCACCTGTAATTTTCCTTCTAGAACCTATAGGAGTGGTGGCGAACCTATGGCACGGGTGCCAGAGACGGCACTAAGAGCCCTTTCTGGAGGCACTCAGGCCATCGCCCCATCACACCAGACAGGACTCAAAGAATCTTCCTGCAGTTCCAAGCAACTTAAAAGATGCTGCTTTCAGTGATATTTTGATACTTACTTCGCTACTTGGGACTTTAGGAAGAGGGAGAATCAATAGACAGGGTCGAATTATCTTTGGAGGACCTCCTGCTGATCCCACTTTTCTCTGTGTACAGATTGACACTTTTTTACTGTGTTGCTGTCCTTTAGAGGCCAATTTGATTGAAAGTTGTTGAAGAACAGGGAGCAATACGTTACTGCTTTAATTTTTGGTTGGCACCTCGCAATAAATAAGAGGGGTTTTAGGTTGCTTTTTGGGCACTCGGCCGCTAAAAGGTTTGCCATCACTGACCTATAGTATACAGTGTGTGGAACCAGAAGTAGATGATTCTGTAAACTCTGTAGTTGCGATGCCAGATTTCTTCAGCTTGGCTCTACCACTTACTATGAGTGGATTCAGAGCTGTGCTCTTCCTACTTTATCTACATTCTGGAGTGCTTGCCCAGGGAGGGCCGTACCCTTGTACACCTACTTCCAATTAGAACTTTTTGCTCTTGAGAACGTAGGTAGAACCCTAATGCCCTTTGAAACACTATCCCTCCAGACTTCCCTTCTTATACACTCGCTCTCCGCAATACAGATGCTTCTAGATGTAGTGACTCTCTCTGCTTTGTTACAACTTCAAGGTGCTTGTGGCTGAACTTACCGTCGAGACAGGGTAGAGTTTTTCTTCTGATGCCCATGTGTTGTAAAATCCTGACAAGGTTGTACAGATTCTCTGCCATGGTCCACAGTATTTTCCGATTGGTTCCAGAAAAATGCTGGCACTGCCAGTCACACATAAGATCTATGATTCATTTATGGTGGAACTGCAACCAATTCATCAGTTTTGTGATAAGATCTTTCAACTTCACAAACATGTAGACATTTGAGACCTTTTCCCTTAGATTCCTCTACCAACATTTATACCAGGCTCAATATCACAAATTAAAAAGATCCTCTAAGCCACTTTCTGGCTGCCGACAGAATGGTCATTCCCAGACATTGGAGGTCATAAGTCACTCCATCCATTGCAGAATGAATTGTCGAAGTTAACCGCATGCAATAGATGGAACACATCATAGCTGAGGATTGTGGGAGTTTTGAGGCATATTATGTGGTGTGGTTTGACTGGGTGCTCTTCAAGGACTTAAGGCGATCTGGCTCCATGGTTGATAAGAATATCAACTCAATTTGAAATTGATGACCTAACATAAGGAGAGAGAATGATTATCAATCACCCCCAAAACCCAGGTATCTTCTTTTTTATATTATAATAATATGATCAATATGACATATTAGCAGTTTTCTTAAACTGTTTTATATATATTCTAAATGGTATTAAAAACATGACATACAAAAATAACCCCAGAAATAATAAAAGTGACCTTGAAATCTCAAGGCACTTGGTATTAATAGAAAAAGAATGAGGCAAAGCCAATTCAGGTGAGCGGCATAGAAATAATGGATAAAAAAGGGACCATAAACTCAGTATAACTGCATTGTGAAGCTTGTGTTTGTATTTTTTCCTTTTATACAATGTATTAGAGGCCTTCTTCTTATGTCATGGTCTCCCATTGACAATGGTTTCCCTCACATCTCAGTTCAATGTACTTATTGAAGATGATTCAGTGATACTGGAACATTGTTAACGCTCCTTCAGTTAATGCATAAATTCAAGTCAATGGCAGGTACTGCTAATGCAACGCAACGCTCCAAACTGAAGGCAATTTATCTGGATCCCTGTAAATATTTGAGGGCAATTTGGGTTTCAGTACATTAAGGGGCAGATTTACTTACCCGGCCCATCTGCGATCCAGCTGCGCGTTCTGTGCGGTGGATTCGGGTCTTCCGGTGATTAACTAAGGCAGTTCCTCCGGCGTCCACCGGATGCAGTTGCACTTCGGGGGTTTGAGAAAGATTAGAAAAGTATGAATCACTCATCTATGGTTGTGTCCGGTATTGCACCAGGTTGAAATATATTGGGCTGCCTATCCATGGACTACAAAAGATTTTTTTGCAATTTTTATTACTTTACTATTAGAGATGAGCGAATATACTCGTCCGAGCTTGATGCTCGTTCGAGCATTAGCGTACTCGAAACTGCTCGTTGCTCGGACGAATACTTCGCCCGCTCGAGAAAATGGTATCTCCCGCCGTTTTGCTTTTTGGCGGCCAGAAACAGAGCCAATCACAAGCCAGGAGACTCTGCACTCCACCCAGCATGACGTGGTACCCTTACACGTCGATAGCAGTGGTTGGCTGGCCAGATCAGGTGACCCTGGAATAGACTAGCCCCTGCCCGCGCTGCTCGGATCATTCTCTGTCTGGATGCCGCTAGGGAGAGAGCTGCTGCTGGTCAGGGAAAGCGTTAGGCTGTTCTATTAGAATAGTGTTAGGCAGGAGTGATTCTACAAGAACCCAACAGCCCTTCTTAGGGCTACAATAACGTTATACTTTTTTTTTTTTAATTTGCTTGTGGCTGGGCTTGCTGGCACTAGTAGTGCAGCTAGTACCATATTGTGAGGAATTTGCAGGGGGACTTGCTACCGTTGTGTTTAGCTCTTAGTGACACACATATCCACCTCAAACACCAAAGTGGGACAATTTATTAGGGGTTTGATTAGAATTAGGCAGAGTCTACTGATTTTTTTTTTTTTTTTACCTTTATTTCATTTTATAGCTCAAACTCATCTTGCAAAGCAGTGTGCTTTCAGTGTCGGCTACAAAATAGCCATAGGAGAACCCCAACGGCTTACTTAGGCCTACAATAGCGTTATATTTTCCTTTTTTTTGTTTGCTTGTGGCAGGGCTTGCTGGCATTAGTAGTGCAGCTAGTACCATATTGTGAGGAATTTGCTGGGAGACCTGCGACCGTTGTGTTTAGCTCTTAGTGACACGCATATCCACCTCAAACACCGAAGTGGGACAATTTATTAGGGGTTTGATTAGAATTAGGCAGAGTCTGCTGATTTTTTTTTTTTTTTTACCTTTATTTCATTTTATAGCTCAAACTCATCAGGCACAGCACAAAATCCAGTTGTGTGCTGTCAGTGTAGGTTAGAAACTAGCCAAAGCAATAGGATAGCATCGTTTTGTTAAAAAAAAATTAAAAATAAAAAAGAAATAAACACAAAAAAAAAAAAATTAAAAGTTTACACTTTAATTTGGAAAATGTTTAACCCGAGGGCTAGGGGTAGAGGACGAGGGCGTGGACGTGGGCGTCCAACTACTGCAGGGGTCAGAGGCCGTGGTCCTGGGCGGGGTGAGACACCACCTGCTGATGAGGGAGCAGGGGAACACCGCAGAGCTACACTCCCTTGGTTCATCATGTCTCAAGTTACTGGGACTCGTGGTAGAGCACTGTTGAGGCCAGAACAGTGCGAAGAGGTGATGTCGTGGATTGCGGACAATGCTTCTAGCCATTTGTCCACCAGTCAGTCTTCCACGCAGTCCACCCATGTCACCGAAATCAGCACTCCTCCAGCTCCTCCACCTCAGCCTCCTTCCCCCCAGTCTGCCCCCTCCCAGCAAAATTTGGCATTTGAACCGGCATACTCTGAGGAACTGTTTTCTGGACCCTTTCCACAGTCACAAACCACTTGTCCGGTTGCTGCTGAGCAATTTTCCGATGCCCAGGTTTTCCACCAGTCGCAGTCTGTGGGTGATGATGACATTATTGACGTAGTGGAAGAAGTGTGTAAAGAGGTGTCGGACGATGAGGAGACACGGTTGTCAGACAGTGGTGAAGTTGTTGTCAGGGCAGGAAGTCCGAGGGGGGAGCAGACTGAGGGATCGGAGGATGATGAGGTGACAGACCCAAGCTGGGTTGATAGGCCGGGTGAACACAGTGCTTCTGAGACGGAAGCGAGTCCTATAGCAGAACAGGTTGGAAGAGGCAGTGGTGGGGCCAGACGGAGAGGCAGGGCCAGAGCTGGTGCATCAGAGCCAAATGTTGCCCGTTGTCAAGCTTCCGTGGCGAGGGCTAGATTTTCAGAAGTCTGGAGGTTCTTTAAAGAAACACCAGATGACCGACGGACTGTGGTGTGCAACCTTTGCCAAACCAGGATCAGCAGGGGTTCCACCACTACTAGCTTAACTACCACCAGTATGCGCAGGCATATGAATGCTAAACACCCCACTCAATGGCACCAAGCCCGTTCACCTCCGGCCGGGCACACCACTGCTCCTTCCCCTGTGTCATCTGCTAGTCAGCCCCCTGCCCAAGACCACGGCCCAAACACCTCCCGTGCGAAAACCCCATCTTCGCCTCCACGATCCTCCACAGCATCCACCAGCGTTCAGCTCTCCATACCCCAGACGCTGGAGCGCAAAAGGAAGCATAGCGCAACCCACCCACACGCCCAAGCCCTCAACGTCCACATCTCCAAGTTGCTTAGCCTGGAGATGCTGCCCTATAGGCTGGTAGAGCCGAAACCTCATGGCGGCGGCCACCCCTCGGTATTCGGTCCCCAGCTGCCACTACTTTTCCCGATGTGCCGTCCCAGCCCTGCACTAGCACGTGTCAGAGAACATCATCCGTGCCCTGACCAACGCCGTTTCTGACAAGGTCCACCTGACCACGGACACATGGACGAGTGCTGCCGGGCAGGGCCACTATATATCGCTGACGGCACATTGGGTTAACTTGGTGGAGGCTGGGACCGAGTCTGACCCTGGGGCTACTCATATACTGCCGACGCCGAGGATTGCGGGGCCTACCTCGGTCCAGGTCTCAAAGGCCTACTATGCCTCCTCCTCCTCCCACCCCTCCTCCACCTCCTCCTCCTCCGAATTACCATCCGTGGGCATGGCGCCATCAGTCGGTAGCTCTAGGCACAGCAGCAGTGCCATTGCTAAGCGACAGCAGGCGGTGCTCAAACTGCTGAGCCTAGGCGATAAAAGGCACACCGCCCAAGAGTTATTACAGGGCATCACGGCGCAGACTGATCTGTGGCTGGCACCGCTGAACCTGAAGCCAGGCATGGTTGTGTGGGACAACGGCCGTAACCTGGTGGCGGCTCTGCAACACGGCAGACTGACACATGTTCCATGCCTGGCCCATGTGTTAAATCTCATAGTTCAGCGTTTCCTCAAGACATACCCCAATCTGTCTGATTTGCTCACGAAGGTGCGCCGCATCTGTGCGCATTTCAGGAAGTCCAGCACAGATGCTGCCGCTCTCAGGGCAGCGCAGCGCCGCCTCCAACTGCCCGCTCACCGACTGTTGTGCGACGTGCCCACAAGGTGGAATTCAACATTAACCATGTTATCCAGAGTTTACCAGCAGCGCAGAGCGATTGTAGACTGCCAGATGTCAACTTCCACCAGAACTGGTAGTCAGGTCAGTCAGCTTCCTCAAGTCTACAATGAGGAGTGGACATGGATGTCTGATATCTGTCAGGTGCTGAGTAACTTTGAGGAGTCAACACAGATGGTCAGTGGCGATGCCGCCATCATCAGCCTCACCATCCCGCTGCTTGGCCTGTTGAAAAACTCTCTGGTCAGCATGAAGTCGGAAGCTTTGCGCTCGTCACAAGAGACGGGGGAAGAAGATTCCCTTGTTGATAACCAAAGCACCCGTAGGTCTGTTTCTCAGCGCATATCGGAGGAGGTGGAGGTGGATGAGGAGGAAGAGGAGGAGAATGTTGGCGATACAGAAGAGGGGACCATTGTTCAGTCCTTCACTGTTCAGCGTGTATGGGCAGAAGAAGAGGAGTTGGAGGAGTTGGAGGAGGAGGAAATGGGCAGTCAGGCCAGTGAGGGGAGTGAATTCTTGCGCGTTGGGACTCTGGCACATATGGCAGATTTCATGCTAGGCTGCCTATCCTGTGACCCTCGCGTTCAAAGAATTTATTCCAGCACCGATTACTGGGTATTCACTCTCCTGGACCCACGGTACAAGCAAAATCTTCCCACTCTCATCCCTGGAGAGGAAAGGAGTGTGAGAATGCATGAATACCAGCAGGCCCTGGTGCACAAGCTGAAACAGTATTTCCCTTCTGACAGCGCTAGCAGCAGAGGGCGTACTTCTGCGGGACAAGTAGCGAGGGAGAGTAGGCGAGCAGGCAGCTTGTCCAGCACTGGCAGGGGTACGCTTTACAAGGCCTTTGCCAGTTTTATGTCACCCCAGCAAGACACTGTCACCTGTCCCCAGTCTCGGCAGAGTAGGGCTGATCTTTACAGAAAGATGGTGAGGGAGTACGTAGCTGACCATACCATCGTCCTAAATGATCACACAGCTCCCTACAACTACTGGGTTTCAAAGCTGGACATGTGGCACGAACTGGCGCTGTACGCCTTGGAGGTTCTTGCCTGTCCTGCCACTAGCGTGTTGTCCGAGCGGGTTTTCAGTGCAGCTGGTGGCATCATCACCGATAAGCATACACGCCTGGCGCTTATCAAGATGAATAAAGCCTGGATTTCTCCGGATTTTCATTCTCCACCAGGTGAAAGAAGCTCAACCTGAATAATGTATGCACTCCTCCTCCTCATTATCCTCCTTCTCCTCCTCTTTGTACACTAAAGCATAGGAAACTGGCTATTTTTTGCCAGGGCCAACTGGCTCTAGCTATAGTACTCTATGTATTTAATTTTTCTGGAGGGCCACCTACCCGGTCCTCTGTTTTAAGCAATTTTTGGGAGTGCCACATACAGGCACTAAATCTATTTAATTTTTCTGGAGGACCACCTTCCTGCTCCTCTGGTTTGAAAACTTTTTTGGACTGCCACATACAGGCACTCAATTTATTTAATTTTTCTGGAGGACCACCTACCTGCTCCTCTGGTTTGAAAACTTTTTTGGACTGCCACATACAGGCACTCAATTTATTTAATTTTTCTGGAGGACCACCTACCTGCTCCTCTGGTTTGAAAACTTTTTTGGACTGCCACGTACAGGCACTATCCAAATTAAATTGTCTCCATAGCAGCCTCCACATGTTGTCTTTTTAGCTGGCTCCACACGTTGTCTCCATTGCTACCTCCACACGTCATCGCCATAGCTGCCTCCAAAAGTCCTCCATACATGGTCTCCTTATCAAACATTATTATTTCAGCGCTTCTTGCGCATCTGTTTACATTCCCCTCAACCGCCATATCCTAAACTTATAAGAACGCTACTAAACTTGATCTTATACAAAAGGTTCTTAGAAGTGCTGTTTGGGGAGTAGCCTAGAGACAGGGGCTTGGATTGGCGAAAGCTCGCCTGGCTGCGGAGCGCCAGTTCCATCTCAAGATCCAACTAACATAGTTTTAACTGCAGCACCTTTAATCTACTACTAGTTCACTGCCTCCATACATTGTCCCCTTATCAAACAAGCTGTGTCGGGCAGAATTTTGGGTTGTTTTCATGGCTTCCACATCAAACTTGTTAACTTTGTCGCCACCCTGCTGTGTAATCCACAAAATATACTGGCAAACTTTTATCATTTACCAATATTATTTCAGCGCTTCTTGCGCATCTGTTTACTTTCCCCTCACCCGCCATATCCTAAACTTATAAGAACGCTACTACACTTGATCTTATACAAAAGGTTCTTAGAAGTGCTGTTTGGGGAGTAGCCTAGAGACAGGGGCTTGGATTGGCGAAAGCTCGCCTGGCTGCGGAGCGCCAGCTCCATCTCAAGATCCAACTAACATAGTTTTAACTGCAGCACCTTTAATCTACTACTAGTTCACTGCCTCCATACATCGTCCCCTTATCAAACGAGCTGTGTCGGGCAGAATTTTGGGTTGTTTTCATGGCTTCCACATCAAACTTGTTAACTTTGTCGCCACCCTGCTGTGTAATCCACAAAATATACTGGCAAACTTTTATCATTTACCAATATTATTTCAGCGCTTCTTGCGCCTCTGTTTACATTCCCCTCACCCGCCATATCCTAAACTTATAAGAACGCTACTACACTTGATCTTATACAAAAGGTTCTTAGAAGTGCTGTTTGGGGAGTAGCCTAGAGACAGGGGCTTGGATTGGCGAAAGCTCGCCTGGCAGCGGAGCGCCAGCTCCATCTCAAGATCCAACTAACATAGTTTTAACTGCAGCACCTTTAATCTACTACTAGTTCACTGCCTCCATACATCGTCCCCTTATCAAACGAGCTGTGTCAGGCAGAATTTTCAGGTGTTTCACCAGATACATAGTGGAACGCGGCCTTCTGTCGCCGCCATGCTGTAGACCTGAAGTTGCAATCATAGCTGCGCAATATGGCTGCCCCATACTGTCGCTCTTAATCATGGAACCATTTCCGTAAAAACAATTAAAAATAGAACCACTATGCTATTCCATTATTCCTAGGTGAAATATTCAAACGACCTGGCCTGCTTTGAAAATTATAATTTTTTCAAAGTAAACGCTTCTGGCCCCCAGGCCCATTTTGGGTGGGGAGGAGCCGAGAGACAGGGGCTTGGACAGGCGAAAGCTCGCCTGGCAGTGGACCGCCAGCTCCATCCCAAGATTAGGCAGCCTCAGAGGCATCCATGCATGCTGCCCCTGCTGTTTCCTGTCCATTTTGCCTCCACGATCCTCCACAGCGTCCACCAATGTCTCATTTCAACTCTCTATACCCCAGACGCTGGAGCACGAGAGGATATGCAGCACATCATCCCCTTATCAAACGAGCTGTGTCAGGCAGAATTTTCAGGTGTTTCACCAGATACATAGTGGAACTCGGCCCATCTGTCGCCGCCATGCTGGAGACCTGAAGCTGCAATCATAGCAGCGCAATATGAATGCCCCATACTGTCGCTCTTAATCATGGAAGTCGTCTCCATGGCTGCCTCCACATGTCGTCCCCTTATCAAAGAGCTGTGTCAGGCTCATTTTTCGGGTGTTTCACCAGATACGTTATGGAACTTGGTCACTATGTCGACACCATGCTGTGTTATCGACTAAATATACCGTCAACCTTTTGTTCACATAGGAAATCATTTCACCTCCTTTGGTGAAACCTGAGTCCATTTAGGGTATGTCGCCATGAGACTCTCTAGCCTGCCACTGCTGCCGCTGCCTCTGCATGCCGTCCCCTATAGTGTCAGGGTCAATTATTGGATGTTTTAGATGCTATCTAGCCTCATTCGGTCACTCTGTCATGGCCATGCTGTTGCCCATAATTTTGGCATAATGGTGCGATTAAGCAGCCTCAGAGGCATCCATGCATGCTGCCCCTGCTGTTTCCTGTCCATTTCCGTGGTGTTTCCATCCTTTTCTGAGGTTCCCAGGTATTTGGCCAAGCTTCCCTGTGCAGAGCCTTGGTCCCCTTGAAAAATGCTCGAGTCTCCCATTGACTTCAATGGGGCTCGTTATTCGAGACGAGCACTCGAGCATCCGGAAAAGTTTGTCTCGAATAACGAGTACCCGAGCATTTTAGTGCTCGCTCATCTCTATTTACTATCCTTTTTCTTCCTGGTCTCTTCTCCCATTAGACGTTTGATGTTCTGGTCTTGCTATAAGATTTACGTATAGTA
Organism: Engystomops pustulosus; assembly: GCF_040894005.1. Classification (NCBI taxonomy): domain Eukaryota; kingdom Metazoa; phylum Chordata; class Amphibia; order Anura; family Leptodactylidae; genus Engystomops; species Engystomops pustulosus. The sequence continues at coordinate 175,220,881 of NC_092415.1, read as the reverse complement.
TAACATTGTGAGCTACAATATCATCCTGGGTGCTTTGAAACTAAGCCCAAACTCTCTTGTGGGTGTAATCGTTAACACCAAAAGCTTTGTCTTAATCTTTGCCACACATATCAGTGTGTGGTTATAGGAAGCTCAATTTGCATTGTCCCAACTCTTTGAGAAAGGGAACCTGTCACTCAAATTGACCTAATAAACACCACTAAGTTGTCAAACACCTTAACACCTCCTAGATCAGTGATGGCGAACCTTTTATACACAGAGTGCCCAAACTACAATCAAAACCTACTTTTATGTCGCCAACATGACAATTTAAGCAGTAACCTATGGATCCTAACTGTATCACAAGTCTCGATTGTGTTGGCGTCCTGAGGACACCAATACAGTAGAAAGAAAATTTGGATTGTAGCTTCCTTCCAGGGTCCCCTGAAGAGGGAGAATCGGGGGACCCAGAGTAGGAGCTCCAACCATAATCCATCTCTGTCCATACCTTCTCGCTTCTCGTGTAGTCCTGGCCGCCAAGTAGGTGTTGCTTTAAAATGGTTTTGGACCGCAGGAGGATCCTTGAGTCATGTCTAGCAAATTATGTGCTGGTGTGAAGGCCTGGGTGCCCACAGAAAGGGCTCTGAGTGCCACCTCTGGCACCCGTGCCATAGGTTTGCCACCACTGTCCTAGATCATGTGTCTTTCATGGCCTCACTTGTTGTCAGGATTAAGAAAAGCAACTTTCAAGTGAGATTTAAATAGGTTGTATAAAATCAAGGAGGTGGAGCGTTTAGCACTTAAGTCAGGTTCTTCTCACCTAAGAATGTTCCCTTCACTGTAATTGATGCACTACATCTAGGGACATCACTGACTCTGGTGCATGACTTCAGTCGCATCAGAGTGAACATTCTGAGGTGGAGGGAGCTTGACTTCAGTGCAAAAGTCTTGGTCTTTATGACTTCAATCAACTATTTTACATCTTTAAAGTTGATTTTCTGGATGGTGCCACCACACTGGGCCATGAAAGATGATCTGGAAAGTGTTTAGATGCTTGACAACGTAGTGGGTTTTTTTTAGGTCAATTTCTACATAAAGGTTCCCTTTAAAGATTATTAATTTACAGAACCTATCTTTTGGGGATAGAGATTCTGTCAACATAAATATTCAACCATATTAGTTCTGGCCCATCAATCCACATTCTAATTACAAAAAGTTATTAGCAATTCCAAAAACAATGGGACATTCTCACCATATATCCACCATTATCCATATTTGCTAACATTTTTTTAGGAATTTGTTTAATAATTACTTTTTTTAATTTTACCACTCCAAAAAAGAAATAGTTGAACATTTTATTTTCAGAACTCAATGCAACTAAACCTTAATTTCTCTATTGGGCACTTGGAGTGTCATGGCTTACTAGTCAGCATTACGGATAATGTAAATTAAAACTAAAAGAGCTTACCTACACATCCCCCATTGTTTTTAATTAAGAGGCACACAGCAATGGCCTTTATCGGAAGCAATTGTACAAGTAATAACATATCCTTTTAAACTACATTAAAACAAAGAAAAAAATGAGTAACCAAAGAACAAGTCTGGCCAGCAGTGTTGCTAATTCTCAAACTGCTTCACTCTTTAGCACATTGTGAACATTGAATTTGATAAGCAAGGTCCTGACCACATATTTGCTTTCAGGCTAGCAGCTGTGACCGTAAGAACAAGTGCTGAAATAAACGTAATGTATTTAATCTGTTTGGAACAGCAGAACTCTAATTGCGAGGCACCTGTTGCTCGCAGGGTGAAAAGCCGATAGAGTATTGCACACTTAACTCCCATGTAAATTGTAAAAAGCCCAAACGGAATATTTTGACTCCAAATTAGCAATGTCGTTTACAAGACACTGGAGGTAGTGCACTTATTAAAAATGCATGGCCAGAGTCAACATTATAATTATTATTACTTCATTTTTAATGAAATTGTAAATCAATGTGTTCTCAAAGTGAGATTCTAGTCAATCAAACGGATTTGCTGCAATAAAAGCTTTTTTAGGTTTTATTATCCCGAAAAATACATTTTATTCATTGTTTTTGTTTTTAATTATCAATTTTCAGATTTTTATTTGGGTAAATCTGTATTAATATAGTGTCTCCTTGTATTTACATGTTTACCAATAATCCTGAGTGACCACTAAGAGGATTACTCTCTTTGTATAAACCTAACACGTCTGAATTATAGGGGAACCTGCCACCAGGATACCCATTACCCGAATATTCCAAAGGTGCATTTGTTAAATTGTACAGAAAAATTTGTACAAAAGAATTTTAAAACAGATGTCTAGCTTTTGGATCCCTCTGCTAGGCCCACATGCTCCATTCCCTCTGGGCCCACACACTCCAGCAGTCCCTTCTTCTCCCACTGGCTCATCACTGCCACCCATCACTGATGTCAGCTCCCTGCAGTGAGACGTGATGACAAGGCAATGAGCAACACAACTCTTCTGAAATTTAACCAAAGCACCTTTGCAAACCTGTCCTTGTTAAAAAAAATGGCCATCTTGGTGACAGGTTCCCTTTAAATGGTCAAAACTAGAGATGAGCAAACCTGAACGTCCCTTTGGGGCATGCACCCCACACACCACAAACATATTGCCGGGTTGTCGCACAGCCAATGCCCCTAGACCAGTGATGGCGAACCTATGGCACGGGTGCCAGAGGCGGCACTCAGAGCCCTTTTTGTGGGCACTCTGGCCATCACCCCAGGACACCAGACAGGACTCAAAGAATCTTCCTGCAGTTCCAAGCAACCTAAAAGATGCTGCTTTCAGTCATATATTAAAGTAATACTTTCTTATCTCTGGAGGACCTTTTGTTGGCCCCACGATTCACTGAGTACAGAGGGACACTGCAAATTTTCCATCTTGTCCTCAGGAGGCCAATATGTCAAACGTCGTTGAGGAACAGAAAGTTACTGCTTTAATTTTTGGTTGGCAATAAATAAGGGGGGTTTGGGTTGCAGTTTGGGCACTCGGCTGCTAAAAGGTTCGCCATCACTGCCCTAGACACTAGCCATGGCTTTGTGTGGCCAGTGGTATCCTTTTGTCCAATCACAGCCATTGCTAGTAGCTAAGGGCATCAATACACCAGATTGGCTGTTCGGCAGCTAATCTGGCAATATGTTTGGGCCACGCAGGGGACACCTGAACAGAGAACCCGAACAGACTAGTCAGGACTTTAGTTTCTTTTTTTTTAATCAAAACATTTTTATTAAAGTTTTTTTTTTTTTTTTTTTTTTAACAACACATTACAGACATACTGTTGCACAAAAGACCAAAACAATAAGAACATCCCTCTTCCCCCTCCCCCCACCCAACATTCCCCACAGCAGACAGATAAAGACCATCCTTGCTAATTATTCCCATGGACCAGTTGATCACCCTTCACATATCATACCTAAAAAGTCATAGGGTCTTCTATCCCATAGGCAGGTATCTGCAGTAATCAATTTCCCTTTAAGACATAAATATCTCATCCAGTCACCGTCAGCAATTGGTAGTGAGAGCTATTACGTATATCAAGCAGGGCCCTATTTGGAAGTCCAGTCATGTCCAACCATCTTCTCCATAGTTTATCAAATTTTTTGGGGCATTTTCTTTTTAGATATACTCCCCACTCCATCCTAATTACACTATTGACCTTATTTATGAATTCCTGTATTGTAGGTGCCGATGTTTGAATCCAGCGTGCCGCTACTGACTTGCGTGCCATATACAGTAATTTTTGTATACATAGCATAGTGGTCCCATCTATACTCTCATTTTCTATCAATCCTAGCAAGCAGATCCTAGGATCCGGCTCTAGGTCCACTGATAGCACCTTCCGAATAATATGCAAAACTTGTTTCCAGAATTCCTCCAACTCCTTGCATTCCCATAGCATATGCATCAGTTTGGCATCTGAGGACGAGCACCTAGGACAGCAAGAGTTAGGTCGCACCCCTATCCTATGAAGTAGGCTTGGTGTCTTATACACCCTATGCAGAAGATAAATTTGGGACAATCTTTGGGCCTCTGATGGAGACAATAAGGGTGTCCTTTCTAAGATTTCTTCCCATTGGGAATCTGGGATTTCCCCTACCTCTGCTTCCCATTTCTCTTTGATCGTGAGGGGATGACCTTTCAGGTATTCTACCAGGAGGCTAGAGTAAATATTAGATATGATTCCCCTATTCGGGCCCTTTCCCGCTATCAGTTTCAATATGCTATGGCTCGATAATTGAAGCCTACCTTCTTTGACCGTTTTCTCATAAGCATGCCTTAATTGCAGAAATTTATAAAATTGTGTATTAGGCAGATTGAAGGTTTCTCTTAGTTGATCAAAGGATTTAAAATTATCTCCATCTAGTAGCTGCCGTACGGACCATATTCCTTTACCCTCCCACGGCGAGAAGCCCTCTAATTTAAACATTTCCGGGAGCCGGGGATTATGCCATATAGGAAGGTACTCACTATGACCCTGAATCCCCACCATATCCTTGATCTTGGCCCATGTCTTGGACATTAGAGCCAGAGTCGGGCATCTCAATCCTCCATTTGTTCCTGTGCTTCCCACTTCTATTGCCGCTATTGGCGGTGTCATGCCCGTTATAGATGCCACTAGCCTCCCGCTGGGTCCTGAGCTATCCCCATCTTGTTCCCATCCTCTTAAATGTTGTGCCTGTGCTGCTAAGAAATAAACCCAGGGGTTTGGAATAGCCAGCCCTCCCCTATCCTTGGCTCTCTGCAGGGTTTCAATTTTAATCCTAGGATGCCCCTTTTTCCAAAGCAATTCACGGAACATACTCTGTATATTATAAAATACCCTGAATGGTATCCATATAGGCGTGTTATGAAGGATATAAAGCAGTTGGGGCATAAGTACCATTTTTATTAAGTTGCCCCTACCTATCACAGATAAGGGGAGTTTGCACCATGTGTTGACCTTATTCCTACACCTATTCATTAGGGGCGTTAGATTATCCTCAATATAATCCCTGAGGTTTGGGGATACCATAACCCCAAGGTATTTGAATTTTTGGACTACCCGAAGAGGTAGTGCATGAACCGGGGAGTCCGGCGAGAGTGCCGCTAGTGGGAGGATGGAAGATTTATCCCAATTAATTCTCAAGCCTGATCTATCCCCAAACTGTTTGATCACCTCCATAGCTGGGCTGATAGAGTTGTCTACATCCCCTAAATATAGCAGGGCATCATCGGCATATAGTGAGATGCGCTCCTCTCTAGAGCCTATAGGGAAACCCTGTATATTCGGCGAGTTTCTTATCAAACTAGCCAAAGGCTCTATAGCTATCGCAAAAAGGAGGGGGGAAAGCGGGCAGCCCTGTCTTGTGCCCCTTCCTAACTGGAATGCATCTGAAAGACATCCATTCGCCCTAACTCTTGCACTTGGCCGCGAGTATAAGAGACGCACCCATGTCATGAATTGTGAACCAAAGCCCATTTTCTTCATCACCACCCATAAATATTCCCACTCGACGCTGTCAAAAGCCTTGGCAGCGTCGAGTGAGACCACCGCAGGGATACCCTGACACTCCACCCCCCTCTGAATATTTAGATATAGGCGTCTAAGATTAACAGCTGTAGACCTCTCTGGCATGAAGCCTGACTGGTCCTCATGGATCAGAGCCGAAATCACTGGCAACAGGCGCCTAGCTAACACCTTCGCCAATAGTTTAACATCGACTGTCAATAAGGATATGGGTCTATATGAGTCAGGGTCTGTACTTTCCTTCCCTGGCTTCAATATCAGTACAATCATGGCCTCTCTCATTGATCTTGGTAAGCATCCCGTGTTAAACGCCTCCCTAAAGACCTCAACTAATGGCGGTAGCAAAAGGTCCTTATGCAGCTTGTACAATTCTACCGGCAGTCCATCACACCCCGGTGCCTTATCATTAGCTAAGTCTGCCAAAGCCTCCTCCAACTCCTCTAGCGTAACCTGACCCTCCAATTGACTCCTGACCTCTGAAGTGAGCCTTGGTAGGGATACACCCGATACATATGCCTCCAACTCCTCTCTGGATGCTGTCAACTGGGATTGGTAAATTCCTTTATAATACTCATAAAATCTATTAGCTATGTCAACGTCTGAAGTCAGCGCAGTACCATCTCCACCTTTCAGTGCCGCTATATGAGATGTACCCTGTTGGGATCGTATAATCGTTGCTAGTAAATGGCCTGCACTCTCCCCTTCCACAAAATATTTTTGTTTAGAAAAAAACCGTTTGTTTTCTGCCATTAGCCGGATATGCTCTGTATAATGCTCTTGAGCATCAATCCACCTTTTTTCATTATCTGTAGTCGGATCTGTTACATATGTTGACTCTGCTAAAACTACTGCTTGAGATAGGGATTTAGTGAGAGCGGCACTAGCCGCCTTATGTGCGCATACCTTATAGAAGTAGTGGTCTCGCAACATCCCTTTTAGACATTCCCACACCGCTTCTGGCGATGCCGAGGTATTGTTAAGACTTATAAATTCTTCTATAATTTTTGCCGTGCCCGCAGTTCCCTCCACTAGCTGTAACCAAAAGGGATTTAACCGCCATAGTAGACTGTGCCTTGTCTCCCTCTCTCCCATTCTTAGGCTCACCTTTAATGGACTATGGTCAGATACACTACGTGGGAGGTACTCCACCGTTCCCTGAACATTAAACAGATGGTCAGATCCAACTGCCAAATCTATTCTTGACAACGATCTATAGGATCTCGAATAACACGAGTATTGCTTTGTGGAGGGATTGCGAATCCTCCAAATATCACTGAGACCACATTCTTGTAGCAATCTCGCTAACATTGTGGGAGGAGCATCTGACGGTATTGACCCTGTATGATGTTTATCCAAATAAGGATTTAAGTAATTATTAAGATCCCCCACTATTAGAACCGGAAGATCAGGAGACGCTGCCATAAAAGATAGTACCCTTTTTAAGATAATACTAGAGAAAGGAGGAGGGATGTATATTGCAGTAAGGAACATTAGTGTCCCATATAGCTTACACTTAAGACACACGAAGCGTCCTTCTGAATCAATCAATTTATCCAAGCAAGTAAATGGAATGGAGCGATGTACCAATACACTGACCCCTCGAGAGTGCGTGGTATATGTAGAATGAAATTCGTGAGACATCCATGCTTTATGAACAGTGGACACATTGTCCTTAACTAAATGGGTTTCTGCTAAACACCAGACTGCAGGTTGGTATCGCTGCAGTGTGGAAAATACCGAGCATCTCTTAGCAGCGTCTCCTAGTCCTCGTACATTCCAAAATAACACATTAAGTACATTCGTCATTTTCCCACATGTATAGATAACATTGAAGCATCCCACTTTTTCCCCCCCCACAGGTAGATAACCGATCCATAGGCATAGAAATCTTGTACATACTTCTAGTCCCTCTGTCTGCTTTAAATTTTGCCCCCCCGCTAACTAACCTTGAACTAACAAACATAGAAACATAGATACACATACACATTCTAGACATTTCCCCCCGTAAGAGGGAATGGGGTATTGATTGTGCCTAGAAACCTGAAGCCGAATTTCAGTTCCGCAACCAAAGTCTCGGGGTCTCCAAGTAACGTATCCACAAGTAATTTCTTCTCCCGAACATATCGCAGTCCCTGGGTATTCAACAGCAAGTCCCGTATTGAACAAAGAACTGTAAGTCAACTTGTTCCAACATCCTCATGCTCCTTTCCTTTATTTTGTTTAAACAGCAACAAGATAGAAGGAGTGTTATATCCGTATTGTCCAGCAGGGGTCACCAAAGTCCTTACTCAGGATCTCTATGTCTCAATCTGTTCTCATTATTATCCAGCCAATTCAGCGCATCCTCTGGTGTATTAAACATATGCGTTTCTCCCAAAGCTACAACTCTCAGACGTGCCGGATACAACATAGCATAGGGTAGTTGTAGCCCTCTCATCCGCTTCTTGATATCCAAATACTGTGCCCTCTTCTTCTGGACCTCCGCTGAGAAATCCGGAAATATTGACACACGACGCCCATCAATTTTTAGATCAGGATTATCTCTGGCTGCCCGCAAAATTATATCTCTATCTCGATAATGGAGGAGCCGTAGAATAAGTGGCCGTGGCGGGGCGCCAGCAGGAGGTGCACGGGCCGGAACCCTATGAGCTCTTTCAATGGCGAATAGAGGGGTCAAGGTATCTTTGCCAAACTGGGTAACAAACCACTTCTCTAAGAACTCAGCAGGTCGCTGCCCCTCTGCTTTTTCAGGTATTCCAATCAGACGCAAATTATTCCTCCGTAAACGATTTTCCAAATCATCTGTTTTGGACTGTAAATTAGCAAGCTTATTCACCACTCTGCTCATATCACGATGCATTGGCGGTATCTTATCCTCCAGGACTCCCACACGGTCCTCCACCTCACGCACCCTTTCATTAACTTTCCGTAAATCATGCCTAATATGGCCCACATCTTCAGATAATCCACCAATCTGGGTGACCAAGGCACTTATAGCAGCCCCACTCTGTGTGACTACCTCAAATATGTCCTGCAATGAGGGACCCTCAGGCAAGATGGCGGCTGTTGCAGCTTCTCTCCCCTTCATACCTGCTCCTGCAGTGCTGGTTGTGGAGGATGAACCTGCTCCTGCCGCTCTGGTGGACATCTGCGGCGGAGCTCCAGCTGGGGGGTCCGAGGACGTGCCAGGTGCATTATGCACCGTCCTGGCATATTTCTCAAGGCGCACTGCCACCGCTTGTAACTGACCCGCGGCAGCGGCGCCATGTTTTTTAGCTGGTGCGGCCGGCGCGCTCTCCTGCTCCTCACCACCCTTACTCTTCTGCCGGCTCGGCATGATGATGTACGCCCGCCTGCCGGTCCTAGGATGTTCCTCCGACTCTCCGGTGCTTTCAGGGCTGCAGTAGATCACCCGGGCAGGATAACGTCAGGATGGTGAGTCGGGAGCTCACTCACATGCGGCCGCTCACATCGCGCGTCAGGCCACGCCCCTCAGGACTTTAGTTTCAATGGACATGTAATGAGCTATTTGTTCTTGTGCTGCAAGAAACTTCAATGCCAGATTGTTCAGTAGATTAAAGTTGATCATGTTGGTTCCATTTGGAAAACCTGTAGTCTGCTAACTCAGCAATTCAAGACCCATTAATGTGATCAATGAGCTTTTCTGTTTTCTGGTTTTCACATCATTGATGGCCCAGCTTCAGGATAGGTGATCCCTATCAAATAGGTGCAGGTGAGACTACTGACACTCCAATCATCAGATGTTTAAAGAGTCTCTGGTATTGCATGAGATTTTGACAATAGTTACACAGTTTTTCAGTTTAGTCCTATTCACTGGCCAAGGAATATCCAATCAGCTTACCGAAAGCCAAGCTCCCCCGCACCCCAATTAATATTGGGCATGGATAACCAAGAAAAATCTCTTTTCATCTTTCAGTGGACTTAATTTTGTGAAATGATATGACGTTTTCTGATACTATAACGTTGTTTAACATGTTGAAAGTTCGACAGTCTTTAAATCCCACCATCTCTCAGCAACATGTTATAGAGTCCTGATTGGCTAATATTGATAATATCACATTTCTTTTATAATAGCTTTTTTAATCCTTACCTTTTGCTAAAAAGCCAAGGTGCCAAAATCAAATACACCACCAGGAATAAGCAATGGCACCTCCTAACATCAGAAGTCAGGATAACACTGTGATTGTTACATTGATGGTGATTCTGTAAGAAAAGAGAACACCATTATCCTTTCAACAGCCTTTGTATTTTTCTGGTCCACTGAATTGAAGCTGTCGGGCCATGTATTCATTTTTTAAAAGACACTTTTAACATATACAGCATGAATAATACTTAGGTCAGCAAATCTTGTTGATGGGACCTCATACATTATTAGGTATTTTGCTTTTATTCTATCTAGACAGAGTGCACGGGCTATTATTACTGTTACTAGTCATTTTAATATTGTTATGTTTTTTTTTGGTTTTCATAATTTTAGATACAGAGTTATGATTTTTACTTTTCTTTTACACTTTTCCATTACCTTGATTGTTTTTTTTAACAATTTGCTGGTATACTTAGGATCATTGTCCTGGTACATGACCCAGATTCGGCCAAACTTTTGGATAGAAGACCTCTGACATTTGATTCAAAGACATGTCACACTAATACTTAGACATTTAGAGGAGTTCTAGTTTCAATCGCTTCAAAATTTCTGGATACTATAGCTTGATAATTGGTTTTAAGGGAACCACATTTTCACTTAAGACATGTTACAGAAGTCCATCACATCGACATTGCAAATCTGCTTTTCTGCTTTCTGTAAGTATTTGCATTACAATATAATTGTGTGTTATAACTTACCTTGCACCCTGACAGAATCCTCTGTGTAGTCCCAAGGGTTGGGCTTTGGTTTGGATCCATTTCAAAAAACAACATATCACTTGTCTGTGCTGCAGACTCCTCAGCTCTCAGCCCCCACCTTTGTGCTCCTGTACAGCTCCTCCTTCTCCCACTATGAGCTCTGTAAAGGAGCAGGAAGGGTGCATACTGGCTCTTACCAGCCGCGGTGCATGTCCATTCTTGGAAGGATCGGCGCTTCCCAATGTCATCACAGGGAGCGTTAATCCTCCCCTTTTCTTAAGTAAATGCTCAATCTTGAGCAAGTGAAATACTCGAGCCGTTCCCAGTATGCTAATACTCAAACGAGCATCAAGCTCGGATGAGTATACTTGCTCATCTCTAATCCTTATACATAGAATAATAAAAAATACTTTATGGAACTTATCTACTTTTATATCCACATTAACATATTATACATATTATATATACATTGATTATGTTTATATTTTCCGGCAGGGTAATAGTTAAGAATAGGTGTTGCCATTTGGCAGAAAACGTGTTTATATCACAGTGACCTGTCATCTGGTTCAGATCATTGTGTCATACTCAATGGCCTGGAAAGTTTGGAAAGTTTCTGAAGTTGTTGATAAGCTGCAGCGTGCATTCTCAGTATTACATACTCCGGAGCTGCAATCTAATCAGCGGCACTTGAGATGCATTCTGCACATACACTTCAAACTAGTCAACTATAGAAAAGAACCACACTCGCCAGACGATATCATCTCACTTGCATAGTTTTATGATTTAGGGAGGACAACTAGGAAGACTTAAAGGGAAATTCTTTCTATCTTCGACATTTAGATTTATCATTCAACTCGAATGCACTTGTACAACTCTGCACTACATAACTCAAAAGATATAGTAAATAGTAAAAAATTTAATAATTACACGAAAATGTAAATTATTGCACATGTATTATTAACAGAAATGTGAAGGTGTCCTGGTTTCTAGTTTTTTGTTACTAGACTACTTAATGATTAACCTGTGGCCGCACCAAGATGTTCCCAAATGTCATGGTGTGTCAGTGTGTGCATTTGCAGCAAACACCCACTGCTAACGGGTGTTAACCATTTAAATTCCCACTGGAAAGCCACCTACTGATGCTCCCCAATGTCATAATGCGGCAGTGTGTGCTTTAAGAGGTCTCACAGGCTGGGCCTTCTTCATATACCCTGGGTGTATGCTGCATAATGCAGTAAATACCGACCGCTAACAGTGCTAACCATTTAAATGCCCACTGCAAACCCACCTGGACATTTAAATGCCAGTGGTGTGTGGTAGCCGCCATGTTGGTCCAAATCGTCGCCCACCGTAATGTCATCAAAGGGCATCGATCCATTGCTGTAGCACCTGTCAGCCTGTTTGAGACTCCCAAGCGTGTCATTCAGCCACCAATACCAAAATCCTTATATACTGCAATACAGTAGCATTGAAGTATACATTAGGATCAATCATACCTCCTAGGGGTTCTAAAAATACAGTAAAATTAAAAAATGTAAACATTTTAATAAAAAACTATATGCTCAAATTCCCCCCCCCCTTCCCTTAAAACTAAATCATAAACATGTTTACATTCGCGTCCCAAAATCTATCAAACTATTAAAATGGTTATTCCCAGTGATGAACCCCGTGGTGGAAATGAGTGCCCAAAACCTTTTGCAACACATAAAAACTTAAATTCAAAGAGTTCAAAAGGTCATACAGTCCCCAAAGTGGCAGCAATGAAAATCTCATAAAGAATGACACCTCATACAGCTCCATACACTGAAGTGGCCTCATAATAAAGAAAAATTAAGAATTTATTATATTTTTCATTCTACTGAAACATAATAAATAGAGATGAGCGAACATACTCGTCCGAGCTTGATGCTCGTTCGAGCATTAGCGTACTCGAAACTGCTCGTTGCTCGGACGAATACTTCGCCCGCTCGAGAAAATGGCATCTCCCGCCGTTTTGCTTTTTGGCGGCCAGAAACAGAGCCAATCACAAGCCAGGAGACTCTGCACTCCACCGAGCATGACGTGGTACCCTTACACGTCGATAGCAGTGGTTGGCTGGCCAGATCAGGTGACCCTGGGATAGACTAGCCCCTGCCCGCGCTGCTCGGATCATTCTGTGTCTGGATGCCGCTAGGGAGAGAGCTGCTGCTGGTCAGGGAAAGCGTTAGGCTGTTCTATTAGAATAGTGTTAGGCAGGAGTGATTCTACAAGAACCCAACAGCCCTTCTTAGGGCTACAATATTGTTATACATTTTTTTTTTTTATTTGCAGCTAGTACCATATTGTGAGGAATTTGCAGGGGGACTTGTTACCGTTGTGTTTAGCTCTTAGTGACACACATATCCACCTCAAACACCAAAGTGGGACAATTTATTAGGGATTTGATTTCAATTAGGCACAGTCTGCCAGTTTCTTTTTATTTTACGTTTATTTTTTCATAACTCAGCGTCATTTCATCTGGCATAGCAGTGTGCTTTCATACTTGGCTAGAAAATAGCCATAGGAGAATCCAAACGGCTTACTTAGGCCTACAATAGCGTTATATATTTTATTTCTGGTTGATCTGCTGGTGGCTATCCTTGCTGTAGTGCATCTACTACCATATTGTGAGGAATTTGTAGTGAGACTTGCGACCGTTGTGTTTAGCGCTTAGTGACGCACATATCCATCGCAAAGACCGAAGTGGGACAATTTATTAGGGGTTGGATTTCAATTAGGCACAGTCTGCCAGTTTCTTTTTATTTTACGTTTATTTTTTTAATAACTCAGTGTCATCTCATCTGGCATAGCAGTGTGCTTTCATACTTGGCTAGAAAATAGCCATAGGAGAATCCAAACGGCTTACTTAGGCCTACAATAGCGTTATATATTTTATTTCTGGTTGATCTGCTGGTGGCTGTCCTTGCTGTAGTGCATCTACTACCATATTGTGAGGAATTTGTAGTGAGACTTGCGACCGTTGTGTTTAGCGCTTAGTGACGCACATATCCATCGCAAAGACCGAAGTGGGACAATTTATTAGGGGTTTGATTTCAATTAGGCACAGTCTGCCATTTACTTTTTATTTTACGTTTATTTTTTCATAACTCAGCGTCATCTCATCTGGCATAGCAGTGTGCTTTCATACTTGGCTCGAAAATAGCCATAGGAGAATCCAAACGGCTTACTTAGGCCTACAATAGCGTTATATATTTTATTTCTGGTTGATCTGCTGGTGGCTGTCCTTGCTGTAGTGCATCTACTACCATATTGTGAGGAATTTGTAGTGAGACTTGCGACCGTTGTGTTTAGCGCTTAGTGACGCACATATCCATTGCAAAGACCGAAGTGGGACAATTTATTAGGGGTTTGATTTCAATTAGGCACAGTCTTCCAGTTTCTTTTTATTTTACGTTTATTTTTTTAATAACTCAGCGTCATCTCATCTGGCATAGCAGTGTGCTTTCATACTTGGCTAGAAAATAGCCATAGGAGAATCCAAACGGCTTACTTAGGCCTACAATAGCGTTATATATTTTATTTCTGGTTGATCTGCTGGTGGCTGTCCTTGCTGTAGTGCATCTACTACCATATTGTGAGGAATTTGTAGTGAGACTTGCGACCGTTGTGTTTAGCGCTTAGTGATGCACATATCCATCGCAAAGACCGAAGTGGGACAATTTATTAGGGGTTGGATTTCAATTAAGCACAGTCTGCCAGTTTCTTTTTATTTTACGTTTATTTTTTTAGTAACTCAGCGTCATCTCATCTGGCATAGCAGTGTGCTTTCATACTTGGCTAGAAAATAGCCATAGGAGAATCCAAACGGCTTACTTAGGCCTACAATAGCGTTATATATTTTATTTCTGGTTGATCTGCTGGTGGCTGTCCTTGCTGCAGTGCATCTACTACCATATTGTGAGGAATTTGTAGTGAGACTTGCGACCGTTGTGTTTAGCGCTTAGTGACGCACATATCCATCGCAAAGACCGAAGTGGGACAATTTATTAGAGGTTGGATTTCAATTAGGCACAGTCTGCCAGTTTCTTTTTATTTTACGTTTATTTTTTTAATAACTCAGCGTCATCTCATCTGGCATAGCAGTGTGCTTTCATACTTGGCTAGAAAATAGCCATAGGAGAATCCAAACGGCTTACTTAGGCCTACAATAGCGTTATATATTTTATTTCTGGTTGATCTGCTGGTGGCTGTCCTTGCTGTAGTGCATCTACTACCATATTGTGAGGAATTTGTAGTGAGACTTGCGACCGTTGTGTTTAGCGCTTAGTGACGCACATATCCATCGCAAAGACCGAAGTGGGACAATTTATTAGGGGTTGGATTTCAATTAGGCACAGTCTGCCATTTACTTTTTATTTTACGTTTATTTTTTCATAACTCAGCGTCATCTCATCTGGCATAGCAGTGTGCTTTCATACTTGGCTAGAAAATAGCCATAGCAATAGGATAGCATCGTTTGGTTTTAAAAACTAAAAAACACAAAAAAAAAAAAACACAAAAAAACACAAAAAAAAGTAAAAAAAAAATTAAAGTTATAACTTTCATTTTCAAAATGTTTAACCCGAGGGCTAGGGGTAGAGGACGAGGACGGGGACGTGGGCGTCCAACTACTGCAGGGGTCAGAGGCCGTGGTCCTGGGTGGGGTGAGACACCACCTGCTGATGAGGGAGCAGGGGAACGCCGCAGAGCTACACTCCCTAGGTTCATGTCTGAAGTTACTGGGACTCGTGGTAGAGCACTGTTGAGGCCAGAACAGTGCGAACAGGTGATGTCGTGGATTGCCGACAATGCTTCGAGCAATTTGTCCACCAGTCAGTCTTCCACGTAGTCCACCCATGTCACCGAAATCGGCACTCCTCCAGCTCCTGCACCTCAGCCTCCTCCCCCCCAGTCTGCCCCCTCCCAGGAAAATTTGGCATTTGAACCGGCATACTCTGAGGAACTGTTTTCTGGACCCTTCCCACAGTCACAAACCACTTGTCCGGTTGCTGCTGAGCAATTTTCCGATGCCCAGGTTTTCCACCAGTCGCAGTCTGTGGGTGATGATGACCTTCTTGACGTAGTGGAAGAAGTGTGTAAAGAGGTGTCCGACGATGAGGAGACACGGTTGTCAGACAGTGGTGAAGTTGTTGTCAGGGCAGGAAGTCCGAGGGGGGAGCAGACTGAGGGATCAGAGGATGATGAGGTGACAGACCCAAGCTGGGTTGAGAGGCCGGGTGAACACAGTGCTTCTGAGACGGAGGAGAGTTCTCAACCAGAACAGTTTGGAAGAGGCAGTGGTGGGGCCAGACGGAGAGGCAGGGCCAGAGCAGGTGCATCAGCGCCAAATGTGTCACGTAGTGAAGCTCCCGTGGCGAGGGCTCCCACGGCGAGGGCTAGATTTTCAGAAGTCTGGAGGTTCTTTAAGGAAACACCGGATGACCAACGGACTGTGGTGTGCAACCTTTGCCAAACCAGGATCAGCAGGGGTTCCACCACTACTAGCTTAACTACCACCAGTATGCGCAGGCATATGAATGCTAAACACCCCACTCAGTGGCACCAAGCCCGTTCACCTCCGGCCGTGCACACCACTGCTCCTTCCCCTGTGTCAGCTGATAGTCAGTCCCCTGCCCAGGACCCTGGCACAAAAACCCCATCGTCGCCTCCACGATCCTTCACAGCATCCACCAGTGTTCAGCTCTCCATACCCCAGACGCTGGAGCGGAAAAGGAAATATAGTGCAACCCACCCGCACGCCCAAGCCCTTAATGTCCACATCTCCAGATTGCTTAGCCTGGAGATACTGCCCTATAGGCTAGTAGAGACCGAGGCCTTTCGCAACCTCATGGCGGCGGCCGCCCCTCGGTATTCGGTCCCCAGCCGCCACTACTTTTCCCGATGTGCCGTCCCAGCCCTGCACCAGCACGTGTCAGACAACATCATCCGTGCCCTGACCAACGCCGTTTCTGACAAGGTCCACCTGACCACGGACACGCCCAAGAACTATTACAGGGCATCACGGCGCAGACTGATCTGTGGCTGGCACCGCTGAACCTGAAGCCAGGCATGGTTGTGTGTGACAACGGCCGTAACCTGGTGGCGGCTCTGCAACTCGGCAGACTGACACATGTGCCATGCCTGGCCCATGTGTTAAATCTGATAGTTCAGCGTTTCCTCAAGACATACCCCAATCTGTCTGATTTGCTCACGAGGGGGCGCCGCATCTGTGCGCATTTCAGGAAGTCCAGCACAGAAGCTGCCACTCTCAGGGCAGCGCAGCGCCGCCTCCAACTGCCCGCTCACCGACTGTTGTGCGACGTGCCCACGAGGTGGAATTCAACATTAACCATGTTATCCAGAGTTTACCAGCAGCGCAGAGCGATTGTAGACTGCCAGATGTCAACTTCCACCAGAACTGGTAGTCAGGTCAGTCAGCTTCCTCAAGTCTACAATGAGGATTGGACGTGGATGTCAGGTGCTGAGTAACTTCGAGGAGTCAACACAGATGGTCAGTGGCGATGCCGCCATCATCAGCCTCACCATCCCGCTGCTTGGCCTGTTGAAAAACTCTCTGATCAGCATGAAGTCGGAAGCTTTGCGCTCGTCACAAGAGACGGGGGAAGAAGATTCCCTTGTTGATAGCCAAAGCACCCTTAGGTCTGTTTCTCAGCGCATATCGGAGGAGGTGGAGGAGGATGAAGAGGAAGAGGAGGAGAATGTTGGCGAGACAGAAGAGGGGACCATTGTTCAGTCCTTCACTGTTCAGCGTGTATGGGCAGAAGAAGAGGAGTTGGAGGAGTTGGAGGAGGAGGAAATGGACAGTCAGGCCAGTGAGGGGAGTGAATTCTTGCGCGTTGGGACTCTGGCGCATATGGCAGATTTCATGCTAGGCTGCCTATCCCGTGACCCTCGCGTTCAAAGAATTTATTCCAGCACCGATTACTGGGTATTCACTCTCCTGGACCCACGGTACAAGCAAAATCTTTCCACTCTCATCCCTGGAGAGGAAAGGAGTGTGAGAATGCATGAATACCAGCAGGCCCTGGTGCACAAGCTGAAACAGTATTTCCCTTCTGACAGCGTTAGCGGCAGAGTGCGTAGTTCTGCGGGACAAGTAGCGAGGGAGAGTAGGCGAGCAGGCAGCTTGTCCAGCACTGGCAAGGGTACGCTTTACAAGGCTTTTGCCAGCTTTATGTCACCCCAGCAAGACACTGTCACCTGTCCCCAGTCTCGGCAGAGTAGGGCTGATCTTTACAGAAAGATGGTGAGGGAGTACGTAGCTGACCATACCATCGTCCTAAATGATCACACAGCTCCCTACAACTACTGGGTTTCAAAGCTGGACATGTGGCACGAACTGGCGCTGTACGCCTTGGAGGTTCTTGCCTGCCCTGCCGCTAGCGTGTTGTCCGAGCGGGTTTTCAGTGCAGCTGGTGGCATCATCACCGATAAGCGTACACGCCTGTCGACTGACAGCGCTGACAGGCTGACGCTTATCAAGATGACTAAAGCCTGGATTTCTCATAATTTCCAATCTCCACCAGGTGAAGGAAGCTCAACCTGAATAATTTATCCACTCCTCCTCCTCCTCATTTTCCTCCTTCTCCTCCTCTTTGTACACTAAAGCAGAGGAAACTGGCTATTTTTTGACAGGGCCCACTGGCTCTAGCTATAGTACTTTATGCATTTAATTTTTCTGGAGGGCCACCTACCCGGTCCTCTGTTTTAAACAATTTTTGGGAGTGCCACATACAGGCACTCAATCTATGTAATTTTTCTGGAGGGCCACCTACCTGCTCCTCTGGTTTGAAAACTTTTTTGGACTGCCACATACAGGCACTCAATCTATTTCATTTTTCTGGAGGGCCACCTACCTGCTCCTCTGGTTTGAAAACTTTTTTGGACTGCCACATACAGGCACTCAATCTATTTCATTTTTCTGGAGGGCCACCTACCTGCTCCTCTGGTTTGAAAACTTTTTTGGACTGCCACATACAGGCACTCAATCTATTCAATTTTTCTGGAGGGCCACCTACCTGCTCCTCTGGTTTGAAAACTTTTTTGGACTGCCACATGCAGGCACTCAATCTTTTTCATTTTTCTGGAGGGCCACCTACCTGCTTCTCTGGTTTGAAAACTTTTTTGGACTGCCACATACAGGCACTCAATCTATTTCATTTTTCTGGAGGGCCACCTACCTGCTCCTCTGGTTGAAAACTTTTTTGGACTGCCACATACAGGCACTATCCAAATTAAATTGTCTCCATAGCAGCCTCCACAAGTTGTCTCCATTGCTACCTCCAAAAGTCGTTCATATAGCTGCCTCCATACATCGTCCCCTTATCAAACGAGGTGTGTCAGGCAGAAATTTGGGTTGTTTTCATGGATTCCACATCAAAGTTGTTAACTTTGTCGCCACCCTGCTGTGTTATCCACAAAATATACTGGCAAACTTTAATGATTAACCGATATTATTTCAGCGCTTCTTGCGCATCTGTTGATTACACTGCTGTGTAATCCACAAAATATACTGCCAAACTTTTACCATTTACGGATATTATTTCAGCGCTTCTTGCGCATCTGTTTACATTCCCCTCACCCGCCATATCCCAAACTTATAAGAACGCTACTACACTTAACTTGGTGGAGGCTGGGACCGAGTCTGACCCTGGGGCTGGTCATATACTGCCGACGCCGAGGATTGCGGGGCCTACCTCGGTCCAGGTCTCAAAGGCCTACTATACCTCCTCCTCCTCCCACCCCTCCTCCACCTCCTCCTCCTCCGAATTACCATCCGTGGGCATAGCGCCATCAGTCGGTAGCTCTAGGCACAGCAGCAGTGCCGTCGCTAAGCGACGGCAAAAAGCTATTACAGGGCATTCCACATCAAACTTGTTAACTTTGTCGCCACCCTGCTGTGTAATCCACAAAATATACTGGCAAACTTTTATCATTTACCGATATTATTTCAGCGCTTCGTGCGCATCTGTTTACATTCCCCTCACCCGCCATATCCCAAACTTATAAGAACGCTACTACACTTGATCTTATACAAAAGGTTCTTAGAAGTGCTGTTTGGGGAGTAGCCTAGAGACAGGGGCTTGGATTGGCGAAAGCTCGCATGGAAGCGGAGCGCCAGCTCCATCCCAAGATCCAACTAACATAGTTTTAACTGCAGCACCTTTAATCTACTACTAGTTCACTGCCTCCATAATAATAATAATAATAATAATAATCTTTATTTATATAGCGCCATCATATTCCGTAGCGCTTTACAAATCATAGGAAACAAATACAAATGTAATGTAACAGAGCACAACATTTGTATGGAACAACAGGAGTGAGGTCCCTGCTCGCCAGAGCTTACGGTTTATGAAGATGATGGGGTAACACGAGGTAAAAGAATATTTAATGGTCAAGCCATTCTTCTTAGGGAATAGAACAAAATATAATAAATGGAATTGCTGTCGCTTGAACCACTCAGCCGTCATCTTATATACCAGGTCCAGGGTGAATGGGACTGCAGAGAAGTCTGGTGCCTGTTGGTTGCTGGATAACAGATGGGAGGACGACACAGGACGGGTTAGTAGAAGAGTTAAAACTTCATGCAGTTAATGAGTGTTATAGGCTTGCCTAAAGAAATGGGTTTTAAGAGCACGTTTGAAACTTTGGAGGTTAGGTATTAGTCTGATAGTCCGGGGCAGAGCATTCCATAGAATTGGTGCAGCTCTAGAGAAGTCTTGGAGACGCGAGTGGGAGGTCCGCACTAGGGTAGAGGTTAATCTAAGATCACTGGCGGATCTAAGAGCACGGGTTGGGTGATAGACTGAGATAAGAGAGGAGAGGTAGGGGGGTGCAGCATTATACAGAGCTTTATGGATGAGGGTTATTATTTTAAACTGTATTCGAAAGGAGACTGGCAGCCAGTGCAGCGACTGGCATGAACTGTAGGCATACATGGTCCCCTTATCAAACGAGCTGTGTCAGGCAGAATTTTGGGTTGTTTTCATGGCTTCCACAACAAACTTGTTAACTTTGTCGCCACCCTGCTGTGTAATCCACAAAATATACTGGCAAACTTTTATCATTTACCAATATTATTTCAGCGCTTCTTGCGCATCTGTTTACATTCCCCTCACCCGCCATATCCTAAACTTATAAGAACGCTACTACACTTGATCTTATACAAAAGGTTCTTAGAAGTGCTGTTTGGGGAGTAGTCTAGAGACAGGGGCTTGGATTGGCGAAAGCTCGCCTGGCAGCGGAGCGCCAGCTCCATCCCAAGATCCAACTAACATAGTTTTAACTGCAGCACCTTTAATCTACTACTAGTTCACTGCCTCCATACATGGTCCCCTTATCAAACGAGCTGTGTCAGGCAGAATTTTGGGTTGTTTTCATGGCTTCCACATCAAACTTGTTAACTTTGTCGCCACCTTGCTGTGTAATCCACAAAATATACTGGCAAACTTTTATCATTTACCGATATTATTTGAGCGCTTCTTGCTCACCTCCTTTGGTTCCTCTCTGCCACCCATTGGTTTTAAGCCTGAGTCCATTTGGGGTATGTTGCCAAGACACTCTCTAGCCTGCCGCTGCTGCCGCTGCCTCTGCATGCCGTCCCCTATAGTGTCAGGGTCAATTATTGGATGTTTTAGATGCTATCTAGCTTCATTCTGTCACTCTGTCATGGCCATGCTGTTGCCCATAATTTTGGCATAATGGTGCGTTTAAGCAGCCTCAGAGGCATCCATGCATGCTGCCCCTGCTGTTTCCTGTCCATTTCCGTGGTGTTTCCATCCTTTTCTGAGGTTCCCAGGTGTTTGGCCAAGCTTCCCTGTGCAGAGCCTTGGTCCCCTTGAAAAATGCTCGAGTCTCCCATTGACTTCAATGGGGCTCGTTATTCGAGACGAGCACTCGAGCATCGGGAAAAGGTCGTCTCGAATAACGAGTACCCGAGCATTTTAGTGCTCGCTCATCTCTAATAATAAAACATATATATAGATTTGGTATCTCTGTGATCGTACCGACCCAAAGAATAGTGGGGAGCTGAGACTTTCAGTGCACAGTGGAAGACATAAAAATAGGACCCTAAAGAAAAAGGCATGACTGTATATTTCTGTCTATATTTCACCACATTTGGAATTGTGCTGCTGCAACATTTCCAGCAAAAAGTGCGAGAGGGGAGAGCAGATGGAGCAGGGAGGCCTGTGAGGGGCATGTTAGAGCTCGGAGGGGCTCTGGTGATACCCTCTGGGGCCCCTGCTCAGAGAAAGATATTTTTAAGTAAAATACTGAAGCACAGCTTCTTCTAAGCAGAGCAGAGTTAAAGGGGTATTCTCATCTGGGTATTCACATTCTTTTTCTTTAATCTGCCATATATTAACATTTCTTCAATTAGATATTATTTTAAAAAATGTTCCCGTGTGAAGATAATTTCTCATTAATGTAGTCATATGGTCCTTTAGAAACAAGACTGACTCCTTGGATATGACCACCTTTGCTGGAGGGATTGCACAAAGAAACAAAAAGATTTTTGTATATGAAATGTCCGGGAGTTACTGCATGTCCCACAGGCGTCCTGTGGTAATGAACGCTGAAGCAAGGTGGTCCGGCAGTAGTAAATATCTGGCCACTGCTGCCTAAATGTGAGGTGGTCGTATCTGAAGGAAGCTATCTCATTTCTAAAGGACAACATGGCTACATTTATGGGAAATTATCTTCACGCAGGGACAATAAGATCCAAATGAAGAAATGTTTACATATGTCAAATGAATTAAATTAAATGTAAATGCCCAGATGGGAATACTATTATTCTACCACTAAATAAATGTTAGATTTTTTTTAAAAAGTAACTAAAACTTTCAAGAATTTTTTATTTACAGAAATGAAAAGAGAAAAATAGTGAACTGTGTCATATACTTCATCAAGCAGCTTCTTTGTGTCATTTGTTCTTCCTGTAGCAAGTTTCTGAAAGCCTTCTAAGCTCCATCCACTTCAGACAGATAAGGAGGCTAATGATTCATTCTTTCTATATCTAAAGAATATTTCCATTTATGATTTATCTCTCTGAGGAGATTAATCTATTCAGGCACTCTCTGGAAAGAGATAAGTCATTAGACACTGTGGGGCTAATTTATTTACCTGGTCCAGTCGCAATCCCCGATTCGGATGGTCCTACGAAGATTGTGCGCCCGAGTTCCTGCATCCGTCGCTTCTGCGCCGAGGTCCACATTCTTCTTCCCGGTGCTTGTAAGTGCAAGTCTTGCGACCCAATTCTAAATGTTAAATCTTGCTCGTTGTCCGAATCCGTCCAAATGAGCCCCTGTATCTGATTCATTTTTCTCAGTGATTACAGGACAGAAAGCTGATTTACTTAAACAGCTTAAATAAAGAAGAAAGGCAGAGGAAAAATAAGGACTTAAAGTATATTACAGTGTTTACTATTATCATCTGTACTACTTTTTTTGGAAAGATTAATATTTACCTGAATCGTCATATATTTTATGGATCAATTTCTAATGTTTTGAAGAAAATAATATCAAGAAAATAATCAATGTGATAATTTTAGCACTTATATAGGTTCAATGTATTTAATGTAAGTTTTACAAAAAATAGCATGCTCAGCAACAGGTTTAAAAATGTTTTTTTTTCCCCAACTTTTTTTATTTTTATCACTTCTTGGGGGTTAATTGTCTTATCTCTGTTTGTTTTGGATAGTTTTTGCCTGTTGTTTTTCTGTCTGCTTCTTCGGTAATTTATCAATCTCACTTTTTCCTTGTGTTAAATGTCCGGCGGACATTTCAAAATATCCCCAAAAAGGTGAAAAAATTGCAGTGTGCCAAAAAAAATTCTCAAAAAAGACAAGAAGAAAAATAAAGATAAATGACCCCCCTTGTCCTTTGTATTTTACTTTACCAGACCTACAAACACTTGTATCATCATTGATGCAGTCACCCAACCATTAAGTCCACATATTGTAACCATACATATAGATAATACAGAAATACTTTATTGCACATACAGCATTACTTCCTGCAGTATTATATATTATCTCAGCAGAACAAAAGTAATTAAAAAGTCATTTGAAGGGCTAAACGTTCTGTGTCACAGTGTTGTTAACTGTAATTAGTTACATTTTGCTACATCTGCATACATCTTTTTCCTTTCCAATTAGTCCAGAACTCGATAACAACTTTTCCCGACCAAAATTTGTCATGTAGATGTCCTCAGCTCTACAAATTTTCTTTGCTCCCCTACATTAGGATATGAATATAACAGAATCAGTGAACCATCAATATAACACCACAATACAATCTGCTTGTGAATAGAACAGTAGTATTTACTATGCCTTCTGGATTTTGTAATACCATGCACATTGTGTACTTTATAAAGTGTAATATGTGGTACTATGGACGGTGCTGTCCAAATATGACAGATTTATACATTGTTCTTCCCTTTATAAGAGTGATATAAACTATTTACAGGAAGTGCCATACACTTTACTCTATGAATAAGATAGCTCCACATACTTTGCTCTAATGTTAAATTATGCTACTCCACACTGTGCCTCTAATAAAAATGCCCACACAATGCTCCTAATATATAATGTATATATAGTGTGTTTATGTGTGTGTGTATATATAATATATATATGTGTGAGTATATGTATAAACTCTTTTTAGTGACAGTGGAACACATTTATCACAAGTAGTGGAAACTGTACTGTGTGCAGTTTGCCTGTGGAGTGAGCAGATTGCAACAAATTCATCAAAACTGGCGCACGTTCGTCATTAATCTGGCGCCCCCTGCACTGCTCGGGAAGTCTGCACCAACTTTTTATTTGGTGCGCATTTAACATAGAGCGTGAAACATAATTCTGTTGGGTCTCAGTATTTAATGTGGCGCACGTCCCTTTAGATGCAGAATTTTGTGGCGCGGCAGACATTGTGAAAGCAGTTTGCACTTTCTTTTCAGTGCAAAGTCAGACAGAAAACTGGTGCAAACACTTTAATAAATCTCTGTGTTTGTGTGTGTTTCCTCCGGGTCCTCCAGTTTCCCCCCACGCTCCAAAAACATACTAGTAGGTTGATTAGATTGTGAGCCCCATTGGGGACAGTAACTGCTCTAGCAAGTTCTGTGCAGCGCTGCGTAATCTGTGTGCGCTATATAAATAAAGGAATTATTATTATTATTAATAAATGTAGGCCAGAGTGTGGAAAACATATACCTATCATAGTGCTGCTGGCCTTGTTACATCACCTCTCAGTCCTTGTAGGAGGCACATGAATTCCTCTGACTTCTTACTCACAGACATGTTAAGCTCTCTAAGTCTGGGTAACATCTCTAGTTTCTGTTAGTATTTATCCTTCCAGGATGTTATTTCTCAGGTTTCCCTAGAGGATATGTATCGCTATGACATCTAATTGATAGATCACGGCAGGCAGTTGTGCCATAATGCGCACATTCACAGCTACTGTAACACATACTGGACATGAAATAAATCAAACCACTTTGTATCTGTGACATTGATATTCATTAGACAGATAAGAAATTGGGATGTTATATGTTCAACTCACTTTTATCAGGATTGTAACTACATATTTCTCTTTCCTTACCTTTCCTCTTAGATGGACATATACAGGTATTGTCCAAAAGAAGAAATTCAAGCACACAAAAAATATGATAAAAAAAATACTTTGTGCCTTTATTTAATCCATGCTGCTACAATGATAAAATCCAACAATGGCATGAAATGTGTAATTTTAATCTTTGTAACAGCATGGATTAAATAGAGGAACAAAGATTTTTTTTCAACATATTGTTCGTGTGCAGGAAGGTTACATTTCTTCTTGTGGATTATATTCACATCCTTCCCTTCTCCCTTCCTTCTTGCACTGATTTGAAGGACTTCTCAGGAGGCTTCCAGTGTATCACAAGGTGAGCTGACTGTATTTTTATTGTCTTCCAAGAGAATACAATCATCTCATTGTTTGCACATATACAGATATTCATATACCACAGCAGATAAACTCACTTATTGTCTGAATACAGCTGAGAATATAGATATCGAGCGTAAGTATAGCTCACATATCATTAAACGTTGCCTTTAGGGATAATGTTTTTTTTAATTTTTTTATATTTGTATGTTCACACATTTATACAATGATATATTGATACACTATTCACACATTTATACACTTACCCAGATCTGTCCCAGAAGCTACTGACCACATGGAGGAAGTACACAGCAGGAATTAGAGATGATTCCCCGACATTTTTTATCTAAGCTGCGGATTCATGCTGTGTACTGTGGATGCTGTGCAGTATTATATACACATTGGGGCAGATTTACTTACCCGGTCCGTTCACGATCCAGCGGCGCGTTCTCTGCGCTGGATTCGGGTCCGGCCGGGATTCATCAAGGTAGTTCCTCCGACGTCCACCAGGTGGCGCTGCTGCTCTGAAGTTCCCTGAAATGCACTGAAGTTCACGATCCTATCCTGGATGAAGGTGAGTGCAAGCTCCGGAACACAATTTCCTTTTTTAAATGCGGCGGTTTTTCCGAATCCGTCGGGGTTTCGTTCGGCCAAGCCCCCCGATTTCCGTCGCGTGCAAGCCGGTGCCGATGCGCCACAATCCGATCGCGTGCGCCAAAATCCCGGGGCAATTCAGGTACAATAGGCGCAAATCGGAAATATTCGGGTAACACATCGGGAAAACGCAAATCGGGCCCTTAGTAAATGACCCCATTGTACAATACAATGTGCAGTATAATATGTATATAATGGTACACCAAACCAAGGGGTTAGCACAAAATTCAGTCATGTCATTTGTTCGTAATTTTATGTGAACCCACTCTATTAAACCTTAACAAAACCTTAGAAGAGCACATGAGTGAAATCTGGTTCATAGAAATCTCCTTATACCATTTGATTAAAATTTAATTCCTTTTATTAAATCATTACATTTATTTAAAACCAACAGTATGACAATATAAGTTATCCTCGGGAGTTCCACTAAAGCGTCCACACTCCACATATACACAGGAATATATCCAGGTTACTATCCACATGTAAGTTAGTCAAAAGAATATTGTAAAGTGCCAGTGCACCAGTATCCATACATATGTTTATCACAGAAAATACTGTAAAGTGCCAGTGCAGTGCAACTCAACATAAATATGTAACTAGAATTTCAAGTGTTATATAGTGTTGTATGCATTTTTTTAAAAAAAATGTACGGAATAGCTTACCCATGTTCTGTTTGGTGTGGGCGCTGATACCCCGACGCGCGTTTCGCGTTGCCGCTTCCTCAGGGGGCCTGTGTGTGCATGTGTATGCCTTCTTGTATTTA
Source organism: Engystomops pustulosus (assembly GCF_040894005.1). Taxonomy (NCBI): domain Eukaryota; kingdom Metazoa; phylum Chordata; class Amphibia; order Anura; family Leptodactylidae; genus Engystomops; species Engystomops pustulosus. The sequence goes on along the minus strand of NC_092415.1, from coordinate 175,194,113 downwards.
AAGATCTCGGCGTGTCACGTGGGCATGGTGAGGTTACATATTTATGTTGAGTTGCACTGCACTGGCACTTTACAGTATTTTCTGTGATAAACATATGTATGGATACTGGTGCACTGGCACTTTACAATATTCTTTTGACTAACTTACATGTGGATAGTAACCTGGATATATTCCTGTGTATATGTGGAGTGTGGACGCTTTAGTGGAACTCCCGAGGATAACTCATTTTTTGTTTGTACTACCAATTATATTGTCATACTGTTGGTTTTAAATAAATGTAATGATTTAATAAAAGGAATTAAATTTTAATCAAATGGTATAAGGAGATTTCTATGAACCAGATTTCACTCATGTGCTCTTCTAAGGTTTTGTTAATGTATATAATGGTGCATATCCTCCACTCTTCAGAATGTCAGGTTGGATCCTGGGCCCCCCTGACACTGCAGACCCCATAGCAGCTGCTATGGCTGTGGTTACACCCCTGTCTGTCCCTGTTACCTCAAAGCTACTAACAGGAGACCTAGCTGCTGCGACTGACTGCATTGAACCTCAGTGAGAGTCTGCCTTTCTTCTTATGATAAGGAAGCCACATGTATTGGGGCCATCAAACTATAGTGGAGCTGTTTAGTTCCTGTGTCAGATCAATCTTCCTTATAAGGATTTTTGGAAGAGAAAATACCTTTAAGTTAAGGCTCTTTCACATTGTTGTTGTTGTTCACATCCATGGTTCAGTAATTTTCACGGATGCCTTACTGAGCCATTATTTTCTATGGGTGTTTTCACATTGGGGGAGATTTATCAAGCTGCCTAAGAGTAAGAATGTGCTTAGTTGCCCATGGCAACCAATTCCCCCATTGCTTTTTTTTTTCCCTTATCTTTTGTTTGTGAAAAAATTTTGAAGGCTGTCAAAAAAAAAATGACGCAATTCAGGTTTTTTTCACTTATTAGGCTGGGAAACAGGGTGATATGTTAAACCTTCAGGTTTTCTTGCGGATGTGAAGACAAAACATAAGCAAAATAGAACAGAATCAGATCAGAATACTAGAAACATCAGCCAGTGATTAGACATGTTACTATATTCTACTGACAGAATGACAGAGCAATAGAAGAAATCTTAAATGAAACCTGTCACCAGCCTGTAATAGCGGGCATTATTAGATTATCAACAATGCCTTTCTATACAGGCTGTCCCCTACTTAAGAACACCCAACTTACTGACGACCCCTAGTTACGGACCACTGGTAATTGGTAATTTAGGGTACTATAGCCTTAGGCTACAATAATCAGCTATAACAGTTATTAAAGTTGTCTGCAATTAAGCTTTATTGTTAATCCTGGTTCTTATGACAACCCAACATTTTTTAAAATCCTGTTGTCACAGAGACCAAAAAAAATTTGTCTGGATCTACAATTATAAAATATACAGTTCCGACTTACATACAAATTCAACTTAAGAACAAACCTACAGAACCTATCTTGTACGTAACCTGGGGACTAAATGTATTCTTTGAGACTCAATACCATGCAGAAAAAAAAACTTCTGATCACTCCATACAAATGGTCTTTAAGAAGTTACATAAGTGGAGAAGAGTCACACTGGTCTGTCCACATCCCAGGTTGAATAATGTCCTCTAGGACTATTACATCATCATAAGCCATCTTCTGTAGCCATTACTTAGAGTTGTGATGATGTACCTGGCCTCTGTCCAATTCAATAACTTTCAGAGTAAGATTCATTTGGGGTTCAATAGTTTTCATCTGAATTGAAGGTGTGGCAATGGCTCTAAAATTATTTGGATGCAACCTTGAGATATCATTGGACTCTACCCAATTCTTTAATATAAGAACAGTATTAGTAACTGCAAAGTGAGAGGGACATATGGAAATTGGTAAAAGCATAGCAACGGACACCATGTAATATAGTTTTTGCTTTTTAAAATGCAACAAAAACTGTGTTAAAGTTTTTTTAACCTGAGGGTTTTTTTTTACAAAAAAGTTATTTTTTTAACATTAATATAGAAAAATACATTTATTGGTTATGCAATACTACAACTTGGTACCATTAAAAAACACAACTCATCCTGTAAAAAAGCGGTCCAGAACCCAAACACCTATAGTCATAGCATTTACTTGACAAAAAAAAAACAGACCTAGGTGATTGAGTTCCTAATAAGCCAGGTCATTTAGGGGTTAAGTATACCATGTTTATTGACCTCTGAGGGCTGGGTTTTACATCCAGGATTACATACCACCTCCAGCACATTCTTGGTGGAGTGTCAGTATCATCCAGCCGTGACAGCTTGGAGAGCAGGATCACATTACATAATGTTACATAAACTTCTTATTTATATTTCCCTATTTCTTATAATTGAACTTCTAAAAAATAAAAAATGACTGAAAACTGTTGAAAAAAAGCAAAAGCATTAAATAAAACTAAATCCAATCACGAAGGAACTGATTATTACAAGGTGAAATTATATCTCATATCTCAAGATATATTTTTTTCTTTACATCCTCAATTTATAGAGTTTTCTCTTCACAATATGAGAAAACGTGTCATCAGAGGGTAGAATAACACTGGATAGTAATAATAATACCTCATTTATAATGCTACGGGCAAAGACACAGGGTTACCCATTTAATCAGGACATAGATATAGCAAGGCTTGTCACGGGTGCCCCTGTGACCTGCAACCCGGGTCGCAAGTACACCCATGATCCTATATGTGCCTACGGACTCCCACCACTCCTCTCACCTCTCCGCGTTTCCCATGCTGGCTCCGGCGGCCCGATGAGCATCCCCGCCTCCTAGGGCACGCGCGCGCCGGCTTCCAGAGATTTAAAGGCCATCGTGATGATAATTGGCGCTGGCCGGCTGCCAATTCTGATAAATTCTCAGCCCCTTCCTGACTTCCCTGCCAGATCTGTGTGCCTTGTGCCTTTTTTTGTGATTTCCCATTGTGACCCCGGTTCCATTCCTGACTACACTCCTCTGCTGCCTGCCATGACCTATTGCTACGTTCTGACTCTTATCCCATGCTGCCTGTCCTCACCTCCTGCCTGTCCCCAACTACGATCATGCTTAAAGTCACTGTACCTTGCCTTGGCTGCCACCGCGGTCAAAGACGCACCTATGGAACAATCTGGTGGTACCATGCCGCAGCAAGTCGCTTTGCGGCGAGCTCTGGTGAAAACTGGGTGCTACATAGATCCCGGGCCCAAGTGTCGGCTTACGTCATGGTCCGCGGTGGTCCAGTGGGTCCACTACCCCTGAGGCCTGACAAGGCTCCTCCTTCTTCTTGCACCCTTCCTTCCTTCCTTCACTTTTACATTTGTCACAGAGCACGCCCACAACATTCTCTCAGAGTGAGAATGTCAATATGTGACAAGTTTGTATGTGACGGTGTCAAGAGAAGGAAGCAGTGAACGCTCTGAGCTACCCACAACCGCTGTTCATGCCTACTCGCCAGACCCTGAACTAAACCGATGGAGTTATCTACCTTATATACTCGAGTATAAGCCTAGTTTTTCAGTACAAAAAATGTGCTGAAAAACCCAAACCCGGCTTATACTCGAGTCAAAAAAATAAATATATCTAAAATCAACTTTCCCGTGACCCCTGTATATCTTCTGTGCGATCTGTCCGGCAGCGGCAGCAGGCTATATACACTGGGGCAGAGTCTGGCAAGCTATATACACGGGGGCAGGGTCTGGCAGGCTATATACACTGGGGCAGGGTCTGGCAGGCTATATACTGGGGAGGCTGTGACCAATGGATTTCCCACCCTCGGTTTATACTCGAGTCAATAGGTTTTCCCAGTATTTTGTGGTAAAATTAGGGGCCTCGGCTTATACTCGGGTCGGCTTATACTCGAGTATATACGGTACTCTGAATAAGTGCTCAGAACAGATGACAAAGCAACCGAGAAACAAGTGTAGTGTGGAAAAACGCGTCAAAACGAGACAAAGAATAGTCAATAATGAAGCAAGGGTCAGAGTACACGGCAATGGCCCAATCGGGTAAGTAGTACAACATGTATCAGGAGACCAGTAATACCAGCACCTGAGTTATTGAGAGTAGGTATATATGGAGTTCCTGGATCCCGGCTTGGCCACTGATTAGTTTGGCCATTTTTACTCAAACCACACCTGGCACACACTATGGGGGAGATTTATCAGAAGTGTCTGAGAGCAGAACTGTTCTAGTAGCTTAGCTGTTTATAAAAGTAAAGGTGAGCTCTGATTGGTTTCCATGGGCAAGTAGAACAGTTTTACCTCAGACACTTCTGATAAATCTCCCCTTATGAGCATATGAGCAAAAAGAGTGCTCTGCTCACAGCAAAACAACTGACCTGGGTGAAACTGTGGGGCTATATGGGGTACAAGGACAATGAAGTAATTTATTGTAACCTAATATTTTGTAGAGAAGCATTATTTATATTATTTCAGCATACTTGTAACACAAAAATTTTGCCTTGGCTAAGATTGAAATTTTAAAAAAAAATTATTTTATGCAGGATGGGATAGTCAATGAGTAAACTACATTATTGGAGTCATTTGTGAGCAAATAAAATATGGCCAGCAACAGTGAAGAATATAAAATAGAAAATGAGCTTATACTTGCTACTCCGGTCTGGTTAACGGTCACAGGTGTTAACTCACTGGAGGAGGGTGGGGCTGTATGTGACCTGTGCCCAAATCTGCAATGTTTGATATGGACCTGAAAATTGTGGGTTGGGTCTGCTCATTACTACTACTTCTACTTGTCCCTGTTCGACCATCACTGTCAGTGTCTGTTTTTGTAAAGATGCTGGATTAGTGATGTTGTGTTGATGACATTGACCTCTGATGTTTCTTTACATAGTTGGTACCTCCAAAAGGACAAAATATACAGTTTTCTTTCTTCCGGAAGAAAGCTTATTCGCATATTTTCTCCTGGAGCCTTGCATATTCCAGAATAAAAACAATAGCCTCTCCTACCCTTTAAAACCTACACCCCACCATCTTAGTTAGCAAACTTTACTCCTAATAGCACAATGGCCCCATAGAACACTTCTTAATGGGCCCTCCTTCCCCTTAAGAAAAATATACATATTTGTATGCTCACACAATGGGGGTCATTTACTAAGGGCCCGAATCGCGTTTTGCCGACGGGTTATCCAAAAATTTCCGATTTTCGACGATTTTCCCTGAATTGCCGCGGGATTTTGGTACACGAAATCGGATTGTGGCGCATCGGCGCTGGTATGCACGCGACGGAAACCAGGGGGGTGCGTGGCCGTACAAAAACCCGATGGATTCGGAAAAAATCGCAGCATTTAAAAAAAAAAAAAGTGTCGCTTGACACGCACTTACCTGCACCCAGCAGAGGACGGTGAACTCCAGTGCATTCCGATGAACTTCCGCGCAGCAGCGACACCTGGTGGACGTCGGAGGAACTACCTTAGTGAATCCCAGCCGGACCCGAATCCTCCGCAGAGAACACGCTGCTGGATCGCGAATGGATCGGGTAAGTAAATCTGCCCCAGTATATACACACCAAATACACAGACATACAGCATATCCACATCACATATGCACACACATATAGAGAATATACAAATCACATATTTGCACACATACAGCAAATACACACATACATACAATACCATAGACAGACATACAAAATATATGCACATATACAGCATATACACTCTCAATAAACAGACAATATCCCAGATATTAGCATTAGAACAATTACACCCTGTACCTACATGACATCACTATGGATGATGGATATCGATTATAGAGATCGAAATCCATCATTGGTATCCATTTTTCATATATATATATATATGGAAACTACAAGATTTGAGTGGTAATACTGAGTAAGCCTTCAATAACTCTTTAAGTGCAATGTAAAACAATTATATAATGTTGTAGGTTAATACACGTGCATTATATAGAAACCAATTATGAGCATTATCTACTAATTCATTTTAGTGTCCAGCTGTAAAAAGTGATCCTGGATAGGAACCGTAAATGTGAAGATTTCATAGTTGTTTAATGCGGCTCTTGAGTAGACAGAGCTGATGGGATTAGAGTGGAATTCTAGAGACAGAAGCTTTTAACACGTCCAAGTGTTCTTCCCAGCATCTAGCCCTTCCGAAACAACCTGACATGCTCATACCAAGCCCTCCTACACCATTCCACATATAGGATAAGATGACTGAACCTCCATGGCTGATCAGCACTACGAATCTATGCCATCAGTTCAGTGAGCTCAAAGCTTCCGAAATTTGCTATGGTCAACAACAGGTGCACCAGTAATGTAGCTTACGCTGAAATGAATTTTAGGCTTGGTGTTTTTGTGGCAGACGGGGAAATCAGTTGTCCATTTGCTTACAATTGCTTACAGGAAGCAGAATAATTATGATGTAGTTGTAAGGGAAAAATAAATAATTAACAGAATGTACGCACACATATTTTATTACAAAGTAGCTGTTACTGTAAGTGTTCTATACAAATTGGATATCAGGGGCCACAGTGTCAAGCAGCTCGGATTTCAGCTCGTAGTTACTGTTGGAGCATGATTCAATATTCAGCTTCATAGACTTACAATCAGCTTCAAAGTAACTAATGTATAAAGATAATTTATCGGGTACCAAAATCTTAGTGAGAGGGAGAATGTGACTATTTCATTTCTGAAAAACATATGGATATGAGCAGTCAATGGGGCACATTTACTTACCTGGTTTAGCCGCGATTCCGTGGCGCGTTGTCCAACGAGGATTCGTGTCCGCCGGGATTCACTAAGGTCGTGCATCCGATATCTAGCGGGAGTCGCTGCTGTGCTGAGGTCCGCCAGAGTTCACCTTCTTCTTCCTGGTGCATGTAAGTGCATTGTCTTGCTGCTGCTGTAATACAGACTGATACAGACTGGTGTAAAAAATAATGCGGCAGCTACTTTTTTTTAGAATTTTTTTAATAAAGATATTAGCTATGGCTCTTTATAATAAAAACTGAATAGGAAACAGTGAGAAGACTTCTGTGAGAAGCTGTCATTAGGTTTAATGGGAAAACCCGATGACAGGTTCCCTTTAATATATGCTTTCTAAGGAGAGGGAGGATTCAAATTCTGTTTATTTGCACAAAATTTTTCGCTTATTATATATGCTTACTTTAACCAAAATGGTGAAATATGTGAAATAAATAAATTTACATCATTTCATATTTTCTGCTACGTACAGGGTTGACATAAAAAGCTTCTGAAATGTAATATTCCTAACATTTCATTATATTGGCATTTATTCCAGGAATTAAGATAGTGGGGCTCATTTACTAAGGGTCCGCGGAACGCACTTTCGTTGGATTTTGGAAATTTTCAGGATTTGTGTCACTGTGAAAGCTATTTAGAAAGGGATTGTGATGCACGCGATCGGATTGTGGCGCAATCGCGCTGGCTTTCATGTGACAGGGAGTCGTTGAACGATCGCACTGAGTGCGGGATTTAACTTTAAAATTGTGTCACAAGACATGCATTTATATGCACCAGGAAGAAAAAGGTGAACTCCGGCGGACCTGAGCAGGGAAGCAACACATGCAGGAAATCGGGCGCACAATCTTAGTGAATCGCGGCACTGTGCATGATCGTCGGACATTCAGGATCGGGGAACGCACCAGGGACTGGTAGGTAAATGTGCCCCACAGTGTCTGTAAATAAATGTTACATAGGCACTTGCACTATTTTTTTTTCTTTGTGTAATGACTTCTCACCTTTTATAGATGACTTCCTATTAGACGGAGGTGTTAGCATACATTACCCTAAAATGGGAAGGGAACTGATCCCTCATTAGGCCAAGGACTAATGTATCCGAAGTGACAATTCCTTTTCCTAGCACAGAAGCGTAGTTGAGATTCTTGACTGTCTTTCGGAAAGAAGGAGAGAGACAGCTGCAGCCACATGAGCTGGGCATCCTCTATGCTCCAGACATTGCTATTGATATAGCTTTTTACTGTCATACTGTAGGCTGAGTCACAGAGATCCGGCTGTAGGACCTGTTATGTGCGGGCTGATCCGAGAACTTTGTGTCATTTTATTTCTCACTAAGTACACTTGACTCAGCAAATATTTTTGAGACTACACATTGAAATAAGCAACAGTTGACTCGTCGGAGCTACAAACCCTGATATAGTCATAAAGAATTATTAGAAAATAAATTCTAAGGCTTTCGTGAATCACTAGTTTGGACAAAAATGTAAAAACTTCACACTATTTATGTACTTCATACTGTCTATATTATTGCATTGTACAGTGGGATTACCACCTTATACATTGTTCTGGTAGAGCTATACCACAATAACCAAAGTTCTGCTCCCTATGGTCACTATGGGGCACATTTACTTACCTGTCCGGCGAGATCCCAGAAAGTGCATTGTCCGACCGGAATGCACATCTGCCGCAATTCACTAAGATCGTGCGCCTGATATCCTGCATTTGTCGCTTCCCCGTCTGATCTACCGGAGTTCACCTTCTTCTTCCCAGTGTATGTAATTGTATTGTCTTTTGACACAAATGGAATCTTAAATTCCACACTCAGTCCGAATCAGTCAGATCGTCCGATGGCCCGTCCCCGATTTGTGTTGCATGAAAGCCAGCGCAGCTGCTCCACAATCTGATCGCGTGCAACACAATCCCCAGTTAAATACCTGTCACAGCGGGGCAAATCCTGAAAACTTCGAAAATCTGATGAAAGTGCGATCTGTGGACCCTTAGTAAATAAGCCCTTATATCTCAAGGTATGGACATTTGGCACCACATATTGATTACAGCAAATACTATAGCTTAAAGGAAATCTACCATTTGATTCTATGCATTATGAGCCAAACATACCTTGAGAATGCTGTAGCTACATAAAATGAAGAAACATATCTTGTTTAATCCCTGGCCTGAGTGGTTTTACTGAAAAAAACAACTAAAAAACTCTTGATAATAATAAAGCTCTGTCGTTCCTTTGCCTGGCTCGGCGCTTCTCCTCTTGTACTGCTTAAGAAAATGATGTAATCACTGTGTTGTACCTGACAGACAAAAGTTATCAATCGCTGCACCATCCCCCAGCTGCTGTGTATGAGTGATCCAGCTTAGGTTGATTAGTCCTGTCTGGACAGTTCAGGAAGCTAGAACCTGTCTAGCTACAACCCAGCTTTCCCAAGGTCCTAAATTTTGTGTTTTCTGTTAAGTGTTTTTTCAGCAAAACAACTCAGCTCAGGGATTAAACAAGATAGGTTTCTGCATCAGTGTAGCTACAGCATTCTCAATGTATGCTTCATTCATAATGCATGAAATCAAATGGTAGATTTCCTTTAAGTTATGGACATATGTGCCTTGCAATGGACCTTTGGCACCAGTCTATTGTATCGTGTTGCCTTTGATCCCCATGGCCCAAGATATGAACTTTTTGCATGAACATCCTTTGTTGTTCATTACAGCTCAAGTTTTGGACATTTGGTACCTCTTGTTCCTTTTGGTTAATATGGTGCATGGTATGGATATCTGTCCTTTATATAAGAATGCTATCTTGCTTTAATTAAATGTATTTTTGTAATAATAAGAGTTGGATGTAAACATACTTAACTACATAGGAAACACGCCAACACTATGCCCCAGATGAAGCCAGAAGAGGCATAACCTACGTTGGGTGAGTGGCTTGGCTTCTAAAGGAATTTTGTTTATATGCTTTTTTTTTTTTTTTTTTAAACTGTTTTTATTTGTTTATATGCTTTTTAACTCTTTTGTGAGTAGATAAATAAATTGATTTTAACCCCATTATCCAAAATATTTGCACTATGTCTTATCCCAACTTCTATTAGGATCCATTGCGAGAGCTCTGACACGGGTGTGAGTCGATCTCAGCAATGGCATGGGGCCATCAGTATTTGGAGTACTGGACTACAGGTATTGAAAAGATAATCCTTTGGAATTATATCCTCTTTTCCTGATGAAAGAATGGAATTGGTGGAATATACTGCATGCTTGGAGACTGGTAGGAGTGAGGAGTAACATGTTAACTGTTTATATTTTTTGTCCTTGGCTTTTTGACAGCAGAACCTGGTTAGTAGCTTCTCCAAAGTACTAACATTGGAGATATTCTTTCTTTTTGATATTAGTATTGTTACTATGTGCTCATCTGTTATCTCCCAGATTAGTCTGTCATTTCTAAGAATTGTTATAAACAGTACAAAACTAGAGAACACAGTAACCATCTTGGGATACATTTGGTGGGATTGATAAGTCTAAATAAAAATGTTCCCATTTATTTGTCGTAGCTTTCGGGTGGCACGCTTGCTTTGCTGTATTGTGAAGCTTACCATAGTTAATTGATTTGATACTTAGGCTGAAGTCGATATATTTGCTTGTAATGAGATTTCCCATGGGTTCCATTTTCTCTTTTGGAGTGTTCTTCTTTGGACCGACTCCAGCGTGATAGTTACAAACACCCTTGAACAGCCCAGAGCATTAAGCGCTTGTTATTTTACACATTATTGTCTAGGAAATAAAAGTGTTCCTAGATTACAGCATTTCTTACGTCGCAAGAACAAAGAAATCTGTGAGGCTGAGGAGTAATCATTGTATTGTGACTGTGGCAATCAGAGATCTATTGTAAGGTGTTTGTGAAAAAATCATTATAGGGCTAATTATGAATTATTCACAGGATACGCGAACCGGAGCGAAAGCAAAGTACAATTAATTCAGCCAACGTGTGAAACCTATAAAGGGTTTGTAAAAAATCCCAATGTATTTTTTAATTTACAAGCTTTCAAATACATGTCCAGTCATACCAGAGCATTAATTCTGTTCTCTCATCATTGGATTTCAAAGGTTATACCATAGATGGACCAGAATGTTTTTTTTTTCCTTTCTTTTTTTTGCTGAATCTTCAGTCATAACCAAAATCTACAGATTTTTCTTCTTAGCTGGAAATGTGTAGTATAGACTATCTCAATAGGAATGTGCAATCTAAGGCTACATTCACACTACAGTATGGGGGACGTACATACGGCCGACATACACTTCTATGGGCTCATGGCATGGTACGGTGCAGCATACGTGCGGCACCGTGCGGCACCGTACCGCTCCGTAGCCCGGGAAAAGATAGGACATGTCCTATCTTTTCCCATATTACGGCACTGTGGCCATATATCGCTATGGAGAGGGACGCGGGTGAGCTGCGCTCACCTCCTCCTCCTCTCCCCGCGCTGCCGTGTGCCCGCCCTGCTACGGTGCGGCGGGCACACGGCAGTGTGCATGTAGCCTAAGGCCGCAAACAATGGAGCCATGTCATCGGTGTATGAGGTTCACTCATGTTGCAATAATAAGGATCTGCTCTATAACATGCCGCTTGGACCTGTGGGCTGTGGAGACCATATGTGTGAGCACATAGAACAGCAAATTCTACATTTGTGATACATGTAGCCTACAAATGTTCTTGATGACCAACTTTTTAAAGCCACGTGATTTTGCTAAATCATGTTGCAAGGTGATATCCTATCATATTAATGAGATTCTAAAACGAGGCACCCACAAAGAAAGAAGCATAGCAGCTAGACAACTTTGTCTTTGGTGTTGTGGTCAAAGCATGTTCATCAATATATTTTAGCCCCAAAAAGTCAGTTAAATGCCCCTTGCTCGGCAATCTCTGTCTGCTGCATAGAGATGAATGGAGCAGAATGGTCATGCTTGGCTGTCTGCTCCATTACTCTTATGGAGCGACAAGGGGTCAGACGTAGGTGCGTCGTTTTCGTGATCTGTCTGGGTCTCATCACTGAGACCCCCACCAATCAGCAATTTAGGCCCTATCCTTTGGATAAGACCTAACTTGTAAAGGGGAAAACTCCATTAAACAATACCTTGAGATACTGTAGATGTAGAGGTCATACAAAAAGACACACATACTAATAAACTATTGCGTATATTTCCAAAAGTGTTAAGAGAACCTGTCATTGGAGTTCACATACTAAACATGGGAACCCCTCAATTTCACCACTCACAATAATCTGCTGGCAGCATGTTGTAAAGAAATACATTATGATTTCTAACATATCTTTATTATTTATGTCCATTATTCTGTTTCCAAGATATTCCCAGTATAATCTGTATGCTAATGAAGCAGTTGGTGTACCTGGGGCATATCTCCATAAATCTGTGCATTTTTATTGTTGTCAAAATTTCTTTCCTCTTCAATCAGTGTAAACCCATGCTATTAACAAGGAAAATCTATTTATCTGATAGATAGCGAAGTGGTCCAGGATGGAATAACAATGCTCCAGGAGTTAAGGACTCAAGTCGGGTGCACAAACTTCCTCATTAGCATATTGATTAAAATGAGAAATGGCAACATGGAACAGAAAGAAGGTACATTTCTCTACAACATGCTGCCAACAGATTGTTACACATCGTGGAGGTGTATACAGCATGGACTGCAGGTACGTCACTGAAGAAGAGCTAAACCCCAAGCAGTATACTGAAAGGACATTGGTTTAGTGTCCATACATTTACGGATAGGTTGTATCAGCCTGAACGCATTAAGGGTCATTTACTAAGGGCCCGAATCCTGGTTTGCGCCGAATTGCCCCTGGTTTTTGGCACACGCGATCGGATTCGCATTCGCCGGAAATGGGGGGGGGGAACGATTTTTAAAAATGTGTCGCTTGATACGCGCTTACCTGCACCCACGATAGGAAGGTGAACTCCGGCGAACTCCGGCGGACTTCAGCACAGCAGCGACACATGGTGGACATCGGGCGCACTATCTTAGTGCATCGCTGGAAGACCCGAATCCTCGACGGAGAACGCGCCGCTGGATTGCGACGGGACCGGGTAAGTAAATCGGCCCCATTGTCACAGGTCAAGGTATTAAGAGTCATTGTCTGCTATGTAACTGTTTATGTGGGTAAGTTATCATCACAGTTCATTATAGGAGAAAGACAAATTCCTACCTGCAATATTCCGATCCAGTAATTGTCCTCTTATGTGAGAATCGGAGTCAATTCTTGTGTTAGAGCTGCATTACACATTCACTAAGGTGATTGATTAAATTCAAAGAGCAATTAAAGCATTAAAACTTTGAGAATTACAGATAACTAGAGATGAGCGAACATGCTCGTCCGAGCTTGATGCTCGGTCGAGCATTAGGGTACTCGAAACTGCTCGTTGCTCGGACGAATACTTCGCCCGCTCGAGAAAATGGCAGCTCCCGCCGTTTTGCTTTTTGGCGGCCAGAAACAGAGCCAATCACAAGCCAGGAGACTCTGCACTCCACCCAGCATGACGTGGTACCCTTACACGTCGATAGCAGTGGTTGGCTGGCCAGATCAGGTGACCCTGGGATAGACTAGCCGCTGCCCGCGCTGCTCGGATCATTCTGTGTCTGGATGCCGCTAGGGAGAGAGCTGCTGCTGGTCAGGGAAAGCGTTAGGGTGTTCTATTAGCTTACTGTTAGGCAGGAGTGATTCTCAAAGAACCCAACAGCCCTTCTTAGGGCTACAATAACGTTCTACTTTTTTTATTTTAATTTGCATCTAGTACCATTTTGTGAGGAATTAGCAGGGGGACTTGCTACCGTTGTGTTTAGCTCTTAGTGGCACACATATCCATAGCAAAGACCGAAGTGGGAAAATTTAGTAGGGGTTGGATTTCAATTAGGCACTAACTCAGTGTCATCTCATCTGGCATAGTAGTGTGCTTTGATACTTGGCTAGAAAATAGCCATAGGAGAATACAAAGAGCTTACTTACGCATACAGTAGCGTTCTATATATTTGATTTCTGGTTGATCTGCTGGTGGCTGTACTTTCTGCAGTGCATGTACTAGCCAATTCTGAGCAATTTGTAGTGAGACTTGCGACCGCTGTGTTCTGCGCTTAGTGACGCACATATCCATAGCAAAGACCGAAGTGGGAAAATTTAGTAGGGGTTGGATTTCAATTAGGCACTAACTCAGTGTCATCTCATCTGACAGTAGTGTGCTTTGATACTTGGCTAGAAAATAGCCATAGGAGAATACAAAGAGCTTACTTACGCATACAGTAGCGTTCTATATATTTGATTTCTGGTTGATCTGCTGGTGGCTGTACTTTCTGCAGTGCATGTACTAGCCAATTCTGAGCAATTTGTAGTGAGACTTGCGACCGCTGTGTTCTGCGCTTAGTGACGCACATATCCATAGCAAAGACCGAAGTGGGAAAATTTAGTAGGGGTTGGATTTCAATTAGGCACTAACTCAGTGTCATCTCATCTGACAGTAGTGTGCTTTGATACTTGGCTAGAAAATAGCCATAGGAGAATACAAAGAGCTTACTTACGCATACAGTAGCGTTCTATATATTTGATTTCTGGTTGATCTGCTGGTGGCTGTACTTTCTGCAGTGCATGTACTAGCCAATTCTGAGCAATTTGTAGTGAGACTTGCGACCGCTGTGTTCTGCGCTTAGTGACGCACATATCCATAGCAAAGACCGAAGTGGGAAAATTTAGTAGGGGTTGGATTTCAATTAGGCACTAACTCAGTGTCATCTCATCTGACCGTAGTGTGCTTTGATACTTGGCTAGAAAATAGCCATAGGAGAATACAAAGAGCTTACTTACGCATACAGTAGCGTTCTATATATTTGATTTCTGGTTGATCTGCTGGTGGCTGTACTTTCTGCAGTGCATGTACTAGCCAATTCTGAGCAATTTGTAGTGAGACTTGCGACCGCTGTGTTCTGCGCTTAGTGACGCACATATCCATAGCAAAGACCGAAGTGGGAAAATTTAGTAGGGGTTGGATTTCAATTAGGCACTAACTCAGTGTCATCTCATCTGACAGTAGTGTGCTTTGATACTTGGCTAGAAAATAGCCATAGGAGAATACAAAGAGCTTACTTACGCATACAGTAGCGTTCTATATATTTGATTTCTGGTTGATCTGCTGGTGGCTGTACTTTCTGCAGTGCATGTACTAGCCAATTCTGAGCAATTTGTAGTGAGACTTGCGACCGCTGTGTTCTGCGCTTAGTGACGCACATATCCATAGCAAAGACCGAAGTGGGAAAATTTAGTAGGGGTTGGATTTCAATTAGGCACTAACTCAGTGTCATCTCATCTGACAGTAGTGTGCTTTGATACTTGGCTAGAAAATAGCCATAGGAGAATACAAAGAGCTTACTTACGCATACAGTAGCGTTCTATATATTTGATTTCTGGTTGATCTGCTGGTGGCTGTACTTTCTGCAGTGCATGTACTAGCCAATTCTGAGCAATTTGTAGTGAGACTTGCGACCGCTGTGTTCTGCGCTTAGTGACGCACATATCCATAGCAAAGACCGAAGTGGGAAAATTTAGTAGGGGTTGGATTTCAATTAGGCACTAACTCAGTGTCATCTCATCTGACAGTAGTGTGCTTTGATACTTGGCTAGAAAATAGCCATAGGAGAATACAAAGAGCTTACTTACGCATACAGTAGCGTTCTATATATTTGATTTCTGGTTGATCTGCTGGTGGCTGTACTTTCTGCAGTGCATGTACTAGCCAATTCTGAGCAATTTGTAGTGAGACTTGCGACCGCTGTGTTCTGCGCTTAGTGACGCACATATCCATAGCAAAGACCGAAGTGGGAAAATTTAGTAGGGGTTGGATTTCAATTAGGCACTAACTCAGTGTCATCTCATCTGACAGTAGTGTGCTTTGATACTTGGCTAGAAAATAGCCATAGGAGAATACAAAGAGCTTACTTACGCATACAGTAGCGTTCTATATATTTGATTTCTGGTTGATCTGCTGGTGGCTGTACTTTCTGCAGTGCATGTACTAGCCAATTCTGAGCAATTTGTAGTGAGACTTGCGACCGCTGTGTTCTGCGCTTAGTGACGCACATATCCATAGCAAAGACCGAAGTGGGAAAATTTAGTAGGGGTTGGATTTCAATTAGGCACTAACTCAGTGTCATCTCATCTGACAGTAGTGTGCTTTGATACTTGGCTAGAAAATAGCCATAGGAGAATACAAAGAGCTTACTTACGCATACAGTAGCGTTCTATATATTTGATTTCTGGTTGATCTGCTGGTGGCTGTACTTTCTGCAGTGCATGTACTAGCCAATTCTGAGCAATTTGTAGTGAGACTTGCGACCGCTGTGTTCTGCGCTTAGTGACGCACATATCCATAGCAAAGACCGAAGTGGGAAAATTTAGTAGGGGTTGGATTTCAATTAGGCACTAACTCAGTGTCATCTCATCTGACAGTAGTGTGCTTTGATACTTGGCTAGAAAATAGCCATAGGAGAATACAAAGAGCTTACTTACGCATACAGTAGCGTTCTATATATTTGATTTCTGGTTGATCTGCTGGTGGCTGTACTTTCTGCAGTGCATGTACTAGCCAATTCTGAGCAATTTGTAGTGAGACTTGCGACCGCTGTGTTCTGCGCTTAGTGACGCACATATCCATAGCAAAGACCGAAGTGGGAAAATTTAGTAGGGGTTGGATTTCAATTAGGCACTAACTCAGTGTCATCTCATCTGACCGTAGTGTGCTTTGATACTTGGCTAGAAAATAGCCATAGGAGAATACAAAGAGCTTACTTACGCATACAGTAGCGTTCTATATATTTGATTTCTGGTTGATCTGCTGGTGGCTGTACTTTCTGCAGTGCATGTACTAGCCAATTCTGAGCAATTTGTAGTGAGACTTGCGACCGCTGTGTTCTGCGCTTAGTGACGCACATATCCATAGCAAAGACCGAAGTGGGAAAATTTAGTAGGGGTTGGATTTCAATTAGGCACTAACTCAGTGTCATCTCATCTGACAGTAGTGTGCTTTGATACTTGGCTAGAAAATAGCCATAGGAGAATACAAAGAGCTTACTTACGCATACAGTAGCGTTCTATATATTTGATTTCTGGTTGATCTGCTGGTGGCTGTACTTTCTGCAGTGCATGTACTAGCCAATTCTGAGCAATTTGTAGTGAGACTTGCGACCGCTGTGTTCTGCGCTTAGTGACGCACATATCCATAGCAAAGACCGAAGTGGGAAAATTTAGTAGGGGTTGGATTTCAATTAGGCACTAACTCAGTGTCATCTCATCTGACAGTAGTGTGCTTTGATACTTGGCTAGAAAATAGCCATAGGAGAATACAAAGAGTTTACTTACGCATACAGTAGCGTTCTATATATTTGATTTCTGGTTGATCTGCTGGTGGCTGTACTTTCTGCAGTGCATGTACTAGCCAATTCTGAGCAATTTGTAGTGAGACTTGCGACCGCTGTGTTCTGCGCTTAGTGACGCACATATCCATAGCAAAGACCGAAGTGGGAAAATTTAGTAGGGGTTGGATTTCAATTAGGCACTAACTCAGTGTCATCTCATCTGGCATAGTAGTGTGCTTTGATACTTGGCTAGAAAATAGCCATAGCAATAGGATAGCATTGTTTGGTTTTAAAAACTCAAAAAAAAACAAAAAACACAAAAAAAAAAAAAACACACAAAAAAAAACAAAAAAAAGTAAAAAAAAAAATAAAGTTATAACTCTCATTTTAAAAATGTTTAACCCGAGGGCTAGGGGTAGAGGACGAGGGCGGGGACGTGGGCGTCCAACTACTGCAGGGGTCAGAGGCCGTGGTCCTGGGCGGGGTGAGACACCACCTGCTGATGAGGGAGCAGGGGAACGCCGCAGAGCTACACTCCCTAGGTTCATGTCTGAAGTTACTGGGACTCGTGGTAGAGCACTGTTGAGGCCAGAACAGTGCGAACAGGTGATGTCGTGGATTGCTGACAATGCTTCGAGCAATTTGTCCACCACCAGTCAGTCTTCCACGCAGTCCACCCATGTCACCGAAATCGCCACTCCTCCAGCTCCTGCACCTCAGCCTCCTCCCCCCCAGTCTGCCCCCTCCCAGGAAAATTTGGCATTTGAACCGGCATACTCTGAGGAACTGTTTTCTGGACCCTTCCCACAGTCACAAACCACTTGTCCGGTTGCTGCTGAGCAATTTTCCGATGCCCAGGTTTTCCAACAGTCACAGTCTGTGGGTGATGATGACCTTCTTGACGTAGTGGAAGTGTGTAAAGAGGTGTCCGACGATGAGGAGACACGGTTGTCAGACAGTGGGGAAGTTGTTGTCAGGGCAGGAAGTCCGAGGGGGGAGCAGACTGAGGGATCGGAGGATGATGAGGTGACAGACCCAAGCTGGGTTGAGAGGCCGGGTGAACACAGTGCTTCTGAGACGGAGGAGAGTCCTCGACCAGAACAGGTTGGAAGAGGCAGTGGTGGGGCCAGACGGAGAGGCAGGGCCAGAGCTGGTGCATCAGCGCCAAATGTGTCAACTAGTGAAGCTCCCGTGGCGAGGGCTCCTGCGGCGAGGGCTAGATCTTCAGAAGTCTGGAGGTTCTTTAAGGAAACACCGGATGACCGACGGACTGTGGTGTGCAACATTTGCCAAACCAGGCTCAGCAGGGGTTCCACCACTACTAGCTTAACTACCACCAGTATGCGCAGGCATATGAATGCTAAACACCCCACTCAGTGGCAACAAGCCCGTTCACCTCCGGCCGTGCACACCACTGCTCCTTCCCCTGTGTCAGCTGCTAGTCAGCCCCCTGCCCAGGACCCTGCCACAAAAACCCCATCGTCGCCTCCACGATCCTCCACAGCATCCACCAGCGTTCAGCTCTCCATACCCCAGACGCTGGAGCGGAAACGCAAATATAGTGCAACCCACCCGCACGCCCAAGCCCTTAATGTGCACATCTCCAGATTGCTTAGCCTGGAGATGCTGCCCTATAGGCTAGTAGAGACCGAGGCCTTTCGCAACCTCATGGCGGCGGCCGCCCCTAGGTATTCGGTCCCCAGCCGCCACTACTTTTCCCGATGTGCCGTCCCAGCCCTGCACCAGCACGTGTCAGACAACATCATCCGTGCCCTGACCAACGCCGTTTCTGACAAGGTCCACCTGACCACGGACACGTGGACGAGTGCTGCCGGGCAGGGCCACTATATATCGCTGACGGCACATTGGGTTAACTTGGTGGAGGCTGGGACCGAGCCTGACACTGGGGCTGCTCATATACTGCCGACGCCGAGGATTGCGGGGCCTACCTCGGTCCAGGTGTTTCAGGCCTACTATGCCTCCTCCTCCTCCCACCCCTCCTCCACCTCCTCCTCCGAACTACCATCCGTGGGCACGGCGCCATCAGTCGGTAGCTCTAGGCACAGCAGCAGTGCCGTCGCTAAGCGACAGCAGGCGGTGCTCAAACTGCTGAGCCTAGGCGACAAAAGGCACACCGCCCAAGAGCTATTACAGGGCATCACGGCGCAGACTGATCTGTGGCTGGCACCGCTGAACCTCAAGCCGGGAATGGTTGTGTGTGACAACGGCCGTAACCTGGTGGCGGCTCTGCAACTCGGCAGACTGACACATGTGCCATGCCTGGCCCATGTGTTAAATCTGATAGTTCAGCGTTTCCTCAAGACATACCCCAATCTGTCTGATTTGCTCACGAAGGTGCGCCGCATCTGTGCGCATTTCAGGAAGTCCAGCCCAGATGCTGCCACTCTCAGGGCAGCGCAGCGCCGCCTCCAACTGCCCGCTCACCGACTGTTGTGCGACGTGCCCACGAGGTGGAATTCAACACTGACCATGTTATCCAGAGTTTACCAGCAGCGCAGAGCGATTGTAGACTGCCAGATGTCAACTTCCACCAGAACTGGTAGTCAGGTCAGTCAGCTTCCTCAAGTCTACAATGAGGAGTGGACGTGGATGTCTGATATCTGTCAGGTGCTGAGTAACTTTGAGGAGTCAACACAGATGGTCAGTGGCGATGCCGCCATCATCAGCCTCACCATCCCGCTGCTTGGCCTGTTGAAAAACTCTCTGGTCAGCATGAAGTCGGAAGCTTTGCGCTCGTCACAAGAGACAGGGGAAGAATATTCCCTTGTTGATAGCCAAAGCACCCTCAGGTCTGTTTCTCAGCGCATATCGGAGGAGGTGGAGGTGGAGGAGGATGAGGAGGAAGAGGAGGAGAATGTTGGTGAGACACAAGAGGGGACCATTGTTGAGTCCTTTACTGTTCAGCGTGTATGGGCAGAAGAAGAGGAGTTGGAGGAGTTGGAGGAGGAGGAAATGGACAGTCAGGCCAGTGAGGGGAGTGAATTCTTACGCGTTGGTACTCTGGCGCATATGGCAGATTTCATGCTAGGCTGCCTAT
Organism: Engystomops pustulosus; assembly: GCF_040894005.1. Classification (NCBI taxonomy): domain Eukaryota; kingdom Metazoa; phylum Chordata; class Amphibia; order Anura; family Leptodactylidae; genus Engystomops; species Engystomops pustulosus. Next base: position 175,173,891 of record NC_092415.1, on the reverse strand, counting down.
CCCGTGACCCTCGCGTTCAAAGAATTTATTCCAGCACCGATTACTGGGTGTTCACTCTCCTGGACCCACGGTACAAGCAAAATCTTTCCACTCTCATCCCTGCAGAGGAAAGGAGTGTGAGAATGCATGAATACCAGCAGGCCCTGGTGCACAAGCTGAAACAGTATTTCCCTTCTGACAGCGCTAGCGGCAGAGTGCGTAGTTCTGCGGGACAAGTAGCGAGGGAGAGTAGGCGAGCAGGCAGCTTGTCCAGCACTGGCAAGGGTACGCTTTACAAGGCTTTTGCCAGCTTTATGTCACCCCAGCAAGACACTGTCACCTGTCCCCAGTCTCGGCAGAGTAGGGCTGATCTTTACAGAAAGATGGTGAGGGAGTACGTAGCTGACCATACCATCGTCCTAAATGATCACACAGCTCCCTACAACTACTGGGTTTCAAAGCTGGACATGTGGCACGAACTGGCGCTGTACGCCTTGGAGGTTCTTGCCTGCCCTGCCGCTAGCGTCTTGTCCGAGCGGGTTTTCAGTGCAGCTGGTGGCATCATCACCGATAAGCGTACACGCCTGTCGACTGACAGCGCTGACAGGCTGACGCTTATTAAAATGAATAAAGGCTGGATTTCTCAGAATTTCCAATCTCCACCAGGTGAAGGAAGCTCAACCTGAATAATTGATCCACTCCTCCTCCTCCTCATTTTCCTCCTTCTCCTCCTCTTTGTACAGTAAAGCAGAGGAAAATGGCTATTTTTTGACAGGGCCCACTGGCTCTTGCTATAGTACTTCATGCATTTAATTTTTCTGGAGGGCCACCTACCCGGTCCTCTGTTTGAAACAATTTTTGTGAGTGCCACATACAGGCACTCAATCTATTCCATTTTACTGCAGGGCCACCTACCTGCTCCTCTGGTTTGAAACATTTTTGGGACTGCCACATACAGGCACTCAATCTATTCCATTTTACTGCAGGGCCACCTACCTGCTCCTCTGGTTTGAAACATTTTTGGGACTGCCACATACAGGCACTCAATCTATTCCATTTTACTGGAGGGCCACCTACCTGCTCCTCTGGTTTGAAAAATTTTTGGGACTGCCACATACAGGCACTCAATCTATTCCCTTTTACTGCAGGGCCACCTACCTGCTCCTCTGGTTTGAAACATTTTTGGGACTGCCACATACAGGCACTCAATCTATTCCATTTTACTGGAGGGCCACCTACCTGCTCCTCTGGTTTGAAAAATGTTTGGGACTGCCACATACAGGCACTATCCAAATTAAATTGTCTCCATAGCAGCCTCCACACGTTGTCTCCATTGCTACCTCCAAAAGTCGTCCATATAGCTGCCTCCATACATCGTCCCTTTATCAAACGAGGTGTGTCAGGCAGAAATTTGGGTTGTTTTCATGGATTCCACATCAAAGTTGTTAACTTTGTCGCCACCCTGCTGTGTTATCCACAAAATATACTGGCAAACTTTTACCATTTAGGGATATTATTTCAGCGCTTCTTGCGCATCTGTTTACATTCCCCTCACCCGGCATATCCTAAACTTATAAGAACGCTACTACACTTGATCTTATACAAAAGGTTCTTAGAAGTGCTGTTTGTGGAGTAGCCTAGAGACAGGGGCTTGAATTGGCGAAAGCTCGCCTGGCAGCGGAGCGCCAGCTCCATGCGCATCATGCGCTTCTTGCGCATCTGTTTACATTCCCCTCACCCGCCATATCCCAAACTTATAAGAACGCTACTACACTTAACTTGGTGCAGGCTGGGACCGAGTCTGACCCTGGGGCTGGTCATATACTGCCGACGCAGAGAATTGCGGGGCCTACCTCGGTCCAGGTCTCAAAGGCCTACTATACCTCCTCCCACCCCTCCTCCACCTCCTCCTCCTCCGAATTACCATCCGTGGGCATGGCGCCATCAGTCGGTAGCTCTAGGCACAGCAGCAGTGCCGTCGCTAAGCGACAGCAGGCGGTGCTGAAACTGCTGAGCCTAGGCGATAAAAGGCACACCGCCCAAGAGCTATTACAGGGCATTCCACATCAAAGTTGTTAACTTTGTCGCCACCCTGCTGTGTAATCCACAAAATATACTTGCAAACTTTTACCATTTAGGGATATTATTTCAGCGCTTCTTGCGCATCTGTTTACATTCCCCTCACCCGCCATATCCTAAACTTATAAGAACGCTACTACACTTGATCTTATACAAAAGGTTCTTAGAAGTGCTGTTTGGGGAGTAGCCTAGAGACAGGGGCTTGAATTGGCGAAAGCTCGCCTGGCAGCGGAGCGCCAGCTCCATGCGCATCATGCGCTTCTTGCGCATCTGTTTACATTCCCCTCACCCGCCATATCCCAAACTTATAAGAACGCTACTACACTTAACTTGGTGCAGGCTGGGACCGAGTCTGACCCTGGGGCTGGTCATATACTGCCGACGCAGAGAATTGCGGGGCCTACCTCGGTCCAGGTCTCAAAGGCCTACTATACCTCCTCCCACCCCTCCTCCACCTCCTCCTCCTCCGAATTACCATCCGTGGGCATGGCGCCATCAGTCGGTAGCTCTAGGCACAGCAGCAGTGCCGTCGCTAAGCGACAGCAGGCGGTGCTGAAACTGCTGAGCCTAGGCGATAAAAGGCACACCGCCCAAGAGCTATTACAGGGCATTCCACATCAAAGTTGTTAACTTTGTCGCCACCCTGCTGTGTAATCCACAAAATATACTTGCAAACTTTTACCATTTAGGGATATTATTTCAGCGCTTCTTGCGCATCTGTTTACATTCCCCTCACCCGCCATATCCTAAACTTATAAGAACGCTACTACACTTGATCTTATACAAAAGGTTCTTAGAAGTGCTGTTTGGGGAGTAGCCTAGAGACAGGGGCTTGGATTGGCAAAAGCTCGCCTGGCTGCAGAGCGCCAGCTCCATCCCAAGATCCAACTAACATAGTTGCAGCACCTTTAATCTACTACTAGTTCACTGCCTCCATAATAATAATTATAATAATCTTTATTTATATAGCGCCATCATATTCCGTAGCGCTTTACAAATCATAGGAAACAAATACAAATGTATTGTAACAGAGCACAACATTTGTATGGAACAACAGGAGTGAGGTCCCTGCTCGCCAGAGCTTACGGTTTATGAAGATGATGGGGTAACACGAGGTAAAAGAATATTTAACGGTCAAGCCATTCTTCTTAGGGAATAGAACAAAATATAATAAATGGAATTGCTGTCGCTTGAACCACTCAGCCGTCATCTTATATACCAGGTCCAGGGTGAATGGGACTGCAGAGAAGTCTGGTGCCTGTTGGTTGCTGGATAACAGATGGGAGGACGACACAGGACGGGTTAGTAGAAGAGTTAAAACTTCATGCAGTTAATGAGTGTTATAGGCTTGCCTAAAGAAATGGGTTTTAAGAGCACGTTTGAAACTTTGGAGGTTAGGTATTAGTCTGATAGTCCAGGGCAGAGCATTCCATAGAATTGGTGCAGCTCTAGAGAAGTCTTGGAGACGCGAGTGGGAGGTCCGCACTAGGGTAGAGGTTAATCTAAGATCACTGGCGGATCTAAGAGCACGGGTTGGGCGATAGACTGAGATAAGAGAGGAGAGGTAGGGGGGTGCAGCATTATACAGAGCTTTATGGATGAGGGTTATTATTATTTTAAACTGTATTCGAAAGGAGACTGGCAGCCAGTGCAGCGACTGGCATGAACTGTAAGCATACATGGTCCCCTTATCAAACGAGCTGTGTCAGGCAGAATTTTGGGTTGTTTTCATGGCTTCCATGTTAACTTTGTCGCCACCCTGCTGTGTAATCCACAAAATATACTGGCAAACTTTTATCATGTACCGATATTATTTGAGCGCTTCTTGCTCACCTCCTTTGGTTCCTCTCTGACACCCATTGGTTTGAAGCCTGAGTCCAATTAGGGTATGTCGCCATGCCACTCTCTAGCCTGCTGCCGCTGCCTCTGCCTCTGCATGCCGTCCCCTATAGTGTCAGGGTCAATTATTGGATGTTTTACATGCTATCTAGCTTCATTCTGTCACTCTGTCATGGCCATGCTGTTGCCCATAATTTCGGCATAATGGTGCGATTAAGCAGCCTCAGAGGCATCCATGCATGCTGCCCCTGCTGTTTCCTGTCCATTTCCGTGGTGTTTCCATCCTTTTCTGAGGTTCCCAGGTGTTTGGCCAAGCTTCCCTGTGCAGAGCCTTGGTCCCCTTGAAAAATGCTCGAGTCTCCCATTGACTTCAATGGGGTTCGTTATTCGAGACGAGCACTCGAGCATCGGGAAAAGTTCGTCTCGAATAACGAGTACCCGAGCATTTTAGTGTTCGCTCATCTCTACAGATAACACATAAAATAATGTCCAATACTGTTACATGCAAGGTAGTGACTCCTATTGTAAGAAGACTTCAACTATACTGACTGAAACCCATCAGATGGGAAAACTGGGGTAATGGACACCTAGACCTGGACACTAAGCACTGGGTCAAACTGGAAGAAACTTGCTTTGTAATAAGATTCTGCTGAGTTACACTAAGGGTGTTACTTGAAGTGGTGTGGAGGGTGCAGCTTAGCTCTCTATACTGAGCATTCAGAGGTTTCTTCCTAATACAAAGAGACTAGTATTATAAATAATACACTAAAGATTGTATAGATTTTGCTTCAAGTTATATCTTTGGTGTCCCTGTCAGGTAATGAGTATAATGGGCATATAATGAGTATAATAATCTCTCAATTTTTTTTTATTGACTCCTTTGTAAAATAGCTTCATTTTTTTTTTTTTTTAAATCTAACCCCGGTTACTGCCAATGGTGCAAACGACGAATGTCTCCACCTCGCCATTGAAACAGGCTCCCGGTAATTGGTTAGCCTTTTTAATAAAAAAAAATGTAACCATGATGTAAGTCTAAGTAAATTTTCATGGTACCATATACACTCACCGGCCACTTTATTAGGTACACCATGCTAGTAACGGGTTGGACCCCCTTTTGCCTTCAGAACTGCCTCAATTCTTCGTGGCATGGATTCAACAAGGTGCTGGAAGCATTCCTCAGAGATTTTGGTCCATATTGACATGATGGCATCACACAGTTGCCGCAGATTTGTCGGCTGCACATCCATGATGCGAATCTCCCGTTCCACCACATCCCAAAGATGCTCTATTGGATTGAGATCTGGTGACTGTGGAGGCCATTTGAGTACAGTGAACTCATTGTCATGTTCAAGAAACCAGTCTGAGATGATTCCAGCTTTATGACATGGCGCATTAAACTGCTGAAAGTAGCCATCAGATGTTGGGTACATTGTGGTCATAAAGGGATGGACATGGTCAGCAACAATACTCAGGTAGGCTGTGGCGTTGCAACGATGCTCAATTGGTACCAAGGGGCCCAAAGAGTGCCAAGAAAATATTCCCCACACCATGACACCACCACCAGCCTGAACCGTTGATACAAGGCAGGATGGATCCATGCTTTCATGTTGTTGACGCCAAATTCTGACCCTACCATCCGAATGTCGCAGCAGAAATCGAGACTCATCAGACCAGGCAACGTTTTTCCAATCTTCTACTGAGCTTGTGCAAATTGTAGCCTCAGTTTTCTGTTCTTAGCTGAAAGGAGTGGCACCCGGTGTGGTCTTCTGCTGCTGTAGCCCATGTGCCTCAAAGTTTGATGTACTGTGCATTCAGAGATGCTCTTCTGCCTACCTTGGTTGTAACGGGTGGCGATTTGAGTCACTGTTGCCTTTCTATCAGCTTGAACCAGTCTGCCTATTCTCCTCTGACCTCTGGCATCAACAAGGCATTTCTACCCACAGAACTGCCGCTCACTTGATGTTTTTTTCTTTTTGGACCATTCTATGTAAACCCTAGAGATGGTTGTGCGTGAAAATCCCAGTAGATCAGCAGTTTCTGAAATACTCAGATCAGCCCTTCTGGCACCAACAACCATGCCATGTTCAAAGGCACTCAAATCACCTTTCTTCCCCATACTGATGCTCGGTTTGAACTGCAGGAGATTGTCTTGACCATGTCTACATGCCTAAATGCACTGAGTTGCCGCCATGTGATTGGCTTATTAGAAATTAAGTGTTAACGAGCAGTTGGACAGGTGTACCTAATAAAGTGGCCGGTGAGTGTATACTCCTGTATAAGCCGAGTTACTCAGCACAAAAAATGTGCTGAAAAACCTAAACTCGGCTTATACATGAGTCAATTAAAAAAAAATAAACTTACATACTCACCCCCCGGCACCCGATGTCAGTGTGACTCCGCTTCTGTCTTCCCCGTGGTTCCACTTTTTCCTTCGGTCTTCTGTAACAGCCGGCAGAAACGTGGCCATGTTATCTGCCGGATGGCGCATACAATGATATGTATGAGCCTGCCAGCAGAACGCATGGCCGAGTCTCTGCTGGCTGTTACTGAAGACCGAAGAGAGAAGAGGAGCCTCGGGGACCGGAGGATCGAGGAGAAGACAGAAGAGGAGCTGCGCTGACATCAGAACCACCCGAAGGTGAGTATGTAAGTTTATTTTTTTTAAGTGCTGGGTGGGCTCTATACTACAGAGGGCAGGCTGGCTGTATACTACAGGGGGCAGGCTGGCCGTATACTACAGGGGCAGGCTGGCTGTGTACTACAGGGGGCCAGCAGGCTGTATACTACAGGGGGCTGGCAGGCTGTATACTACTGGGGGCTGGCTGTATACTACATGGGGGCTAGCTGGCTGTATACTACCGGGGGCTGGCTGGCTGTATACTACAGAGGCTGACAGGCTATACACTACAGGGGGCTGGCTGGCTAAATACTACAGGGGGCTGGCTATATACCACCCGAAGGTGAGTATGTAAGTTTATTTTTTTAAGTGCTGGGTAGCCTCTATACTACAGAGGGCAGGCTGGCTGTATACTACAGGGGGCTGACTGTATACTACAGGGGGAAGGCTGGCTGTATATTAAAGTGGGCTGGCAGGCTGTATACTACAGGGGGCTGGCAGGCTGTATACTACTGGGAGCTAGCTGGCTGTATACTACATGGGGGCTGGCTGGCTGTATACTACATGGGGCAGGCTGGCTGTATACTACAGTGGGCAGGCTGGCTGTAAACTACAGGGGCAGGCTGGCTGAGTACTACAGGGCACTGGCTGTATACTACTGGGGACTGGCAGGCTATATACTGGGGGTGCTGTCTGGCTGTATACTACAGGGGCTGGCTGGGTGTATACTGCAGAGGGCTGGCTGTATACTGCAGGGGAATGGCTGACTGTATACTGCAGGGGGCTGACTGGCTATATATTAAAGGGGGTTGGCTGGGTATATACTACTAGAGGATAGCTATATACTAAAGGGGGCTGGCTGGTTATATACTAAACGGGGCTGGCTGTATACTACAGAGGGATGGCTATATACTAAAGGGGCACTGTCTTCAATAATCTGGTGCACCCTGCACGCGGCAATCGTGATTAAGCTGAGGGCACCATTTTCTTTTGATGTGCTCAGTTTAACGGGAATAGGCCACAATTTTGTAGGACATTCAGCATAAATGTGTAGTCTGGTGCGCATCACCATTGGAACGCCCTTTTAGGCGCAGAGTTTTGCATCGGGCCAGACACCGTTCAGCAGTCATGCAGTTTGCACATGTATTTAGGTGAAAGCTGCCCCTGAAAACTGGTGCAGCCCCAGAGTTCTAAGAAAAGTTGATAAAAAATGGATAAGTTCCAAAAAGCTTTTTCTAGCTACCTATACAAGCAAAGCCAGTACAAGAGATCTTCATCTTGCACCAAGGGTTGATATCACTGTGAACAATGTCAAAAATGAAACTTTAAGTGGAAATCTGCTCTCTAGGTAAATAAAATAACCTAAAGCCTATTGGATTAAGAATATGGATGACTCTTTTTGTACTACATATTGGGGGTCATTTACTAAGGGCCCGTTTTCCCGACGTGTTTCCCGAATATTTCCGATTTGCACTGATTTCGCCTGAATTGCCCCGGGATTTTGGCGCACGCGATCGGATTGTGGCTCATCGGCGCTGGCATGCACGCGACGGAAATCTGGGGGTGTGGCCGAACAAAAACTCAACGGATTCGGAAAAACCGCCGCATTAAAAGAAAAAATGTGTTGCGAAAATGGCACTTACCTTCACTCAGCCCGGCTCAATGTATTCCAGCGATGCTCTTCAGCGCAGCGCCACCTGGTGGACGGCGGAGGAACTACCTTAATAAATCCCGGCCGGACCCGAATCCAGCGCAGAGAACGCGCCGCTGGATCGCGAATGGACTGGGTAAGTAAATCTGCCCCATTGTATCCTTGTAGCCTTAATGTTTGCAAGAATTTGTTTCTGGTGGTATAAAAGAATTTCGGATTTATCTTTTACACTATGCTGTCATAGGTTTTCACTAGCTATAAAGAAGCATAAATTATTATCCTATTACAAAACTGCGTTCCACTGCAAAGGCCAGAGGAAGGGTCAAAAGGTAGGACTGTCTTTTATCTGCCGCCTTTTTGGAAGTGCCGATGACCATATGTTTTCCACATTCATCCAATTAAATATGGCACTAACAATGTAAAAGGTCACGTTGGGCAGTACATTGTGCACCGTGCAACACATATGTAAGAGTTCATTCCAAACACGAATCTGAGAAAGATTCATGGATGTGAAGTAAGCAGCTGCCGCGAAGAAGAATCCACCGCACTTCTCAACTGTCAACTTGTATCTAATTTTGGTTTCTCAGATGTCCTACTACTAGAAAGCCTTTAGAAGCTTAGGATACAATTTATTCTAACACGCATTGGATTTTACATATGGTTATTGAAAAGTATGCTGAGAGGAGCTTAAAAAGATTTTACAGTCATAAAAATTGAGGGGGAGGGGCTGCAAATGGTCAAAAAAACTACCTTCACCTCCAATGTTCAGGTTCGAGTCTCAAAGGTGACCCATTGCATTTGTACATTGAGTGATAATTTGCTGATGTTCCTGTCCATGACAATTAGGGTAATTGAAATTAAGGAAAACACCTACAGAATCAACAGCAGGGATTTGGAGTTAGAAAGGTGAAACAACAGCAGGGTTAGTAAAAACAAAGCAGGGGAATAGGTTGACCTAGATGTCAAATTAAGTTATAATTTTTCAAAGCAAGATCCAAACGAAAAGTATTTTTCTGTTCCTTTTTGTGGTAAAAGGTTTTCTCGAATCCGTCCCTGGTGGATGGACTCTATGCTGCCTTTCTTTCGGGAAAGTGCCTTTAGCTCCTTCAGGCTTCTTCAGGACAGCAGGAGAGGTTAGTATAAGAAAGAATCTCACAGCACTGGGGCTGGGAATGCAGAGGTAGGTCTAGCTGAACAGGGAACATTACTGCACATACTACCGCAGCCTGTATGGACAGGCAAATCGGGGGAGTACAAGGTAAGCACAACAATTTTTGAAATCCTGGAACAACCCAGAACAGTGACCATGCCAATCATTTGTGCTACAAATTATAGAGTAGGTCCCATTCCTGCCCAGATTTGCCTTGGGGCTGATCTCTGTCTATTAACATAAAATTTTCCCCCTTGCAGCTTGTCTCATCAGGGGTGAGCCTAAATTATCTGCATCCTGAGACAGGCTATAAAACAGCACCCCCTTCACCTAATCCTCCAGTAATATATCTTAGGTTTCACACCACTGCTGAGATCAGGTGTAAGAGACATTATTATTAAAAGTTTTGTACAAGGTAACTCGCCCCTGATAGTGCTCCCCTCCATTTTTCTGCAAGTAGTGTTGCCTGAGGCAAGAGGCTCATATGGGTATTAAAGGGTATTCCCATGAAGACAAGATTTTCAGGATAATAAAAAACACATTCTCTAATTCACTGTTATTAACAAAAAGACAGCATTTCACAGATATAAGTCCAACCTGTCTCCAATCTGTGTGTGGTATAGCTGAGTTACCAGAGTGTCATTGTGTGTTATATCCATCTCATGGATCTTATTATATCTGATCTCTGATTTCTCTTTTTCTATGTGTCAGATACTGATACAATGTTGAGACACTAAATAAAAGTGTATATAACCCTGTACCCTGATAATCTAAGCACATTGTCAGCACATAGCTTCTCATAGCACAGAGAAATCATGAAGTGTCTGCTTAGAGTGTCCCCACCCACACTCTGAAATCTTACACTGACCATCACTGAGTTATAGGAGCTAAAACAGCAATACAAATGATCTTTATTGTGTAAACATTGCTAAAGGATTGAAATTTGAGAACTTTCTTTCATGGGCAAACCCATTTAAAAAAAAAGCCTACTGTTCTAATGGTAAATGCTATATTGCTGCGTTATTGTTCTTTTCAACATCAGTTTCTTCAATTGCAATTATTTGTTCTACTTTCAAAGTCACTACTCTCATTATTCCAGTATATATCACCCCTTGGACTGCTTGTTGAAGATTTATCAGCTACTGAATTGGTACAATCGCCAATTACTGATGTAATGCAGCGGAAAGTCAATATTTCAGGAGCTGGAAGATCCTTCAGAATCTACAATGTTTACACTTGTATTTTTGAGTTTCTGTACATCTGATAAATAGATATATGTAATTGCAGTGTATAGTCATGTGCTACAAATAAAACAATGCCCTGTTTGACAGAACACCTGGAGAGTACATTGAATTGACTGCAAAGCACGCGGCAGGCGACACACAATACAATCATCAATGGAGGAACACGTTCTATTCACACAATCTCATACACCCACGTTACCTACCTTTTAACAAGATGCACTAATCATTCTGTTTACAAAGTAACCTCTTATTTCTCTCAAAATTCAACCGTTTTTTTCCTGATGCTATTAAGTTTTAATTTCAGCACATACAAAGGACTCATTTTTCATATACAAACCGTTTATCAGAGAAAACTGTTCACACAAGAGCTTCTATCAAATATATAAGGCAGTAAATGGGGGCAGGGCTGTGTTTACAGCTCAAGTTCTCCAAGGTACTGAGGGTAAAATCCCATTTACTGGCTGGTTTGGTCATTTTAGTGATAATCATATTTATAGGAAATGTACCATTTGATTTCATGCATTATGAACCAAATATTCCTTTAGATTGCTGTGGCTACTCTGATGTAGCAGCATATCTTGTTTATTCCCTGACAATTCTGACATTCAGGACCTTGGGAAAGCTGGAATGCATGCTACTTGCAGTACATAAAGCACTGTTCAAGACAGGACTAATCAAACTGAGCTGGATCACTCATACACAGCAGCTGGGGGATGGTGCAGCCATTGATTACCTCTGCCTCCAGGCAGAAGTTAGTGATTACATCATCCTCCTGAGCAGTGAAAGAAGAGAAGCCCCGAGCCAGCCACAGGGGCGACAGGGGCTCATTATTCTGAATTCTATCAGCCTATTTTCAAGCAAAAACACTCAGCTCAGGGATTGAATGAGATATGTTTCTACATCAGTGTAGCTACAGCATTCTCAAGGTATGTTTGCATCATAATGAATCAAATCAAATGGTAGGTTTCCTTTAAATTAAAATTTGATTGTAGGCCAACATTATGTTGCCAAAAAAGCCCACTTAGAAGCTATAACAGCAGAACTGGCTTCCACACACTTCTTCTGGTCACTACATAGAGCACATGCTGCTTCCCCCCACCAATCAGACATTGACAACCCAAACCTCTTCTAGCATGAATCTGTGGAGCCCCAATGTAAATTCTGTACCAATGCCAGGAAATCAAATTCTTTATTTTTAATGCTGGTTTTGTTGTCCAGGCAGCACTCCTTAGGGCCCCCTCTGGGTCCTGCATCTTCTATACCACCTCTAGTTTTTGCCCTTTTGCATTCCACTTCTTCTAATTTGTTGAATTTTTTATGTTTTAGTAATAAATTACATAGTAAAAATTAATTTAAATATTGTGGGCCAAAGGTCTGTTCCTTTACTAATCAGTCTTTTCATTCTCCATCATAGAGTAAATCTATTGCGACCTATGAATTTTATCAAGTTTCCCACACCATTTTTTTTTGTTCAAATACATTGTTATATTTTTTTGCCACTTAAAACAGTCTTAATTCAAAGTTCTCCATTATTGTCTAGTTTTCTACAGTGATCCCTGACTTATCACCCGGATCCAAATGTGAAAGTTGCACAAATCTAAGGCTGCCACTGGCCAGGCATAGAAATTAGCTGGGGAACTGATTTCTGAATTCACTGAAGACCAAACGCAACATGCACCATTCAGGAAAAAAGCCAAAGAAATGTCCCAAAAATATAGACACCTTGAAAACCTCTATCTTAGTGGGATTAACCCTGGGGTAGCTATCCATGGCTCCCAGATATCCTAAAACTTTTTAAGAGTATTTCACTTTTGATACAAAAACATGTCCAATTTTGTAAAAATTCAGGTAATGATGGAGAAGCAGAGTCCTTCCGATGAAAATCACTGATTTTCTTGGGTAGGTAAAGCAGCCATAGCACAGCCAGCACATGACTCTCTATTACAGCACCCACATTAATTTAGCTTATTACCCCTCAAACAGTGGTTCATACACTAGATGTTTATAATTATCCTATATATTGTTTTTCTTTATTGTTAACAATTTTATTATATTATATTATCTCATCTATGTACAAGCATATTTTGACCAAACTTCATACTTGTAAAGGCATAATCTACTGACATCAAAACATCTGTGAATAGGACTCTTACACACATGGATTATAGGTTTGATCTCACCAATTTTTGTTGCTTCCCACAAAGGGACCAAAAGTTAAGGTCATATAATGCCCCCCAACTTTTTACCACTGTAAGAAATATGCAATGGTCCTCCTGACTATGGCCACCTCCTTTATTCTGTGATGTCCTACCACCATGAGTAGTGCTGCCAAGAGCTCCACACCCTCAATTCTTACGTGTCCAATAAGCCACAGCTCCTTCATCCTGTACTCTCCCATGATTGTGGTTACCAAGTAAGCCCCCATTACCATGTTCTCAAAGTCATAAGCAGTGGTAGAAACAATTAACAATGTAACAATCACACAAATACAACCTGTTGTCCACACATCACTCTCTTATAAAGTGGCTTCAATTTTGACAGTTTCTTTCATATCTTTTGGACTTTGATGCGGTGTCTGTAGGTTTTTGAAGTCATTGTTGCACTTCCCTCCACTTCACATCATAAAGAAAATGTGAACTTTCATTTATTCAGCTTTTCCCTAGAATGATTTTTCCAGGATTAACTATGAGTCTAGAAACTTTTCTCACGTAATCTTCTATATGAAGGGATTCCTGGAATCAGTCCGCCTGCTGTTCTCTTCCTATGTCATCGGGGAGTCAGACATTATGTCTTGTGACATTGTACGTTAATCATCCACTGACGTATCCATCCTCTGAAGTACCAGACGCGGAGGGACATGTAGTCCTTGGGACATTGCCATCTGGGTGAAGCTCTTCAATCACACTATCATATTACCCTGCAAAACATGGTTTATATAGGTATCAACCACTGTCAGGTCCAGATAAAAGCAGCTGTTCTGTATGCCATTTGATATGGTCACCACTTGGGTTTTTGGAGGCCAAAATGTTGTGGTCATATACAAGAAGTTGCAATGAGAAATAAAGAAATAGAGTAGAAATGGCTCACAATTACCTTTAAAAGGGTTTGGTCATGAAAGAAAGTTCTCAAATTTAATTTAGCGACGTTTACACAATAAAAATTGTGTAATAATTTGTAACCCCCTTAATTTACAGTTTCACTCCGTTTATTGCTGTCTAAGCTCCTATCACTCAGTGACTGTCAGTGTAAAACTCCAGAGTGTGGGCGGGGGCTCTCTAAAACTCTTAATGATTCATGATTCCTCCTGTATAAAGACATTGGGGCTTATTTACTAAGGGTCAGCGGATCGCATTCCCGTTGGGCTTCCCAGCGGGTATTGAACGGCTGGGACAGGTATTTAGAAGGGGATTGTGACGCATACAATCAGATTTTGGCGCAATCGCACCGGCGATTTCATGCAACAGAAATTGGGGGGGGGGGGTGGGCTGTCGGATTCGGCCTCAGCACGGGAATTAACTTTAAAATTGTGTCGCAAGAAAATTTCACTTACATGCACTGGAAAGAAGAAGGTGAACTCTGGTGGACCTGAGCAGGGAAGCAACACATGCAGGATATCAAGCGCACGATCTTAGTGAATCGCACCAGAGTGCATTCTCGTTGGAACAATGCACTTCGGGTGAACTCCTCGGACAGGTAAATAAATGTGTCCCATTATCTTGCCTGTAGCTTGTAGAGTAAGTCTCTTCACACAGCTTGCCGGCAGGGAGTGTTTTTGTTTGAGCTGGTCTTGTAATGCAGGTGGGAAGAGCAGGAGGAGCAGAAGGCAGAGAGCACTTCAGTGTGCAGACAAGAGAAGCTATTCATGAGAAGAATCCAACCATAGGCAGAAGATTTATGGTCGTATCCAGGGGCAACCAAATTGTAAACAGCAGGATTGATAGAGACAGGTTGGAATTACATCTATGAAATGCTGGATTTTTGTTAATAACATTGAATTATAGAATATTTTATTTTGTTATACTAAGTATATTTAAGAATATGTTTAAGCAGATGTATATATAGCTGTATGTGCATAGTTTTATAAGTTTTGTCCAGAAATCACAATTGATGGCCTATCCAATGGACACCTGGCCCATGCACTGATCTGCAGTTTGGACTTGTGTAAACCCAGAGGGTGGGGCCTAAGCAGTTGGCTCCGTAGTCTGTGTAGTATAAATGCTGCCATGCTTTAATTACAGCTTTTGGACACAACACGGAGCCAAGTGCCAACTGCCCAACTGTCCAAAAACCAACTGAATCTGTTTTTCTAGGGGTGGATGGAGGGTGAGCCCCTAGAAAAATTTGATCTTATGAACCCCATTTAGACATTACATGTAAAGATGTTACTTTTGTTTTTCTCACCACTGCTCTACAATGTGCCAATTCATGGGGTTGCATACACCAATGGGAATCCATCAGCGTTGATAGGAGCCCTATAGAGCTGTGTAATTTTATCATACCTTTGTATGTGTCATTGCAGTACTGTGAAAAATGCATTTATATTTCAGGACGGTAGCTGGACTAGAAGCACTGGGGTGCACTGGTGTGTGAGATCTCACAGCACAGCTGTGCTTCTGTGCTCTGAGTCACTGCTGTAGTAGTCAGACAGAAGCCTGCTACATCAGTGATTCAGAGTAAGGGGAAGGGCTGTGCTGTATTATCAGCTACAATACTAGAGAATTAAGTCGTGATGTTACTTAAAACACATACAACATTATAGGTTTACATCTCTTTAGGGCCAATAACTAAAACTGTATGCAGATTTGTACAGTCAAAACTGCTGACAGATTTGGAGACCAGAAATATACTAATAATTGATATATTAGGAAATTGTATGTATAAATTGTACATAAAAATCTATTATTGATACTTTTACACATTGGTTTAAGTTTCTGTTACTTCTATTGAAGATATTTAGATATTTTTCAACATCAGTGTGTACCATATTGTAAGAAACATATGTGCTGTGTTAATAAGATTATAAAATATTTTTGACACCTACAAATAGGAATAGGTAAGGAAAACTGGTTTTCATGGATAAGTCTATGGGGCAGAAAAATATACTGTAGTTAGAGCAGACAATCGGTGTGGTACACTAGGTAGGCACAAGACATATTGATGTTCATGTTTTTAATATGGCATCCAAGCACTTGAATAGGAATGTACCCAAATTAATCATGATTGCCCCTGTTTCTAAATATAAAGCAAACCATGGACAACCCCTTTAATAGACTGACCAGAAAGAGATACCGGCTACTGCATGAATACCAAGTAAAGTCAGAGAACTGTGATCGCATGTGGGTCAAATAATCTTGATTCATCTGAATAAACACCTAAATAACACATTTGTAAGATACTGGAACAGATAGTAAGGGGTGCCTAAATAAAAAAAACATACTTTAATACTTACTTAAGCATTTGTGAGGCAAATAAGACATATACATACTGATATCACACAGAAGCACAAGTGAAACACAATGCTTGGTCAACACCAACACTCAGTGTAAAAGCTGGTAAAGCGGGTGACTGTAGTTTTCATATGATACACATAAGTCTACATCGGTCTTGTGTATGGACAGGGATTTGTGTGGATTAAGAAATTAATTGGCTTTACATGATTTGCAGAAGGATTTTTTTTAGTAAAACGTAAATCCTTACTGGACTCCTAGAGAAGACAGTGAGAGTTCTGTATCTATCAGCCACACACAGTGATTGACAGCATTATAGGGGCACACTGATATAGGGAGAGCTGTCAATCACAGTAAGTAGGTGGGTTTATTAGGACTCTCACCATATATTACAGTGTGTGGGTTGGGTAATCAGACATCTCCTTCTCAATCACTGTGTGTGGGGGGTAATCAGGACTCTCTCTGTCAATCACTGTGAGTTGGCGGGATAATCAGGGCTCTCACTGTCAATCACTGTGGGTGGGCAGGATAACTAGGACTCTGTCAATAACTGTGGGTTGGGCGGGATAATCAGGGCTCTCACTGTCAATCACTGTGGGTGGGCAGGATAACTAGGACTCTGTCAATAACTGTGGGTTGGGCGGGATAATCATGGCTCCCACTGTCAATCACTGTGGGTGGGCAGGATAACTAGGACTCTGTCAATAACTGTGGGTTGGGCGGGATAATCAGGGCTCTCACTGTCAATCACTGTGGGTGGGCAGGATAACTAGGACTCTGTCAATCACTGTGTGTGGGTGGGGTAACCAGGACTCTCACTGTTAATTTACTGTGTGTGGGCGGGGTAATCAGGACTCTCACTGTCAATCACTGTGTGTAGGTGGGGTTATCAGGACTATCACAATCTCTCCTAAGAATCCTAATACAATTTATTTAGCTTTTTACTGAAAAATCTTGCTGCAAATCATATAAACATAAAAATCATAGAGCTCACCTTCTCTCCTTCTATCATATCTTATTCTCAAAAATTACCTGTAACTTTTCTTTAAATCATTGATGATGTGCTCAGAGCGACAATAACTAAAGTAAATGTCAACAGCAACTGATATCATAGTATGGGTTGATACTGTTTGTATACATTAAAATTTTACATTACATTTTTTCAGATCTAAGATGCCTTCATGGTGCTACTCTAAAGTCATTTGGGACAGTAAGTTAGTAATTTACATTCCCATACCGCCACTGTTCAAATTCCATACTGCACTCCTCACACCATTCACTTGGTGATGGACCTACAGACTGAACTCAATATACAGGATGTTACTAAGCACATGCTGTTGGCGGCCATACTACTGGTTATAATCTCATACACTAGTATCTAACATAAATGGGGTCTTGAGCAATGCACACTAGTGATTGGAAGATGGGTTACCAGTAGAGACCAGTAGAGAGCGGACCAAAACTTCCTGATTGTGTTTGTGTGTATTCCAGGCAACCCGGACATACTGCCAGATTGGCTGTCAAAAAGACAAATTAATGCAATTAGCTACAAGCCATGGCTGTGGTTGGCAAATGGAGCACCCATGGCTAATCAAAGCTACAGCTAGTTTCTATGGGTGTTAATATGCTGAATTGACTGTTGACAGCCAATCCGGTAATATTTCCTGGTTGGCAGAAGGCAGCCATACCTGAATGGGAAGTTTGGGTGCGCTGATCAGGACCTAGATCAATGGCAGCGGCCGGGAGCTGGGCAAAAGGCAGTGGGAGCCATTGTCTGTATTAGAATCTACAGAAGATACAGGGCCAGGAACTACCCCGTAGAGTTATACAGTCTTCAAATGCTTATTGGAAATTTAGTTTTACCTGATATTTTCCGAAAACATCTAAAAATGTTTGGAGGACAAAAGCTCTTTCAAGTGAAGGGGATCTTGTATGGTATATTACATATTGCAAAAAAGGAGAGTAAATGAAGTATAATAGTATCATGGTAAATATTTAATATAATTATATAGAAGTAGAAAAACATTCATCAGAAGTGGGTAAAAAAGAAGAGCCATGGAGGTAAAAAAAGAATGATAATTTTATTCAAGTATATTCAAGGTCAATACAAGAAGTCCCCAAGGGGACTTTGCCTTACATGTGCTGTGTTGACAAGTGGACATCACTTAAGAACAGAAGTGAACTTTTATGTGCAACATAGAAATGGTTTCTTACAGTAAGGGCAATGGACAACTAGCGAAAAAAAGTAATGCCAGCAGATGCAATTGATAAATTCAAGAACTGTATACATTTTGGAACAAAACAATTAATGTCAAGAAGTCACACAAACAGTCATTAAACAACTTAAAACTGTAAATGACATTGACAATGGAATTTATTGCCTCACTCGAAGAGGAAATGGCTTTTTTGTTTACTTTTTGAAACAAGAAAATTGTGTTTACAGGAAAAGGTGCGAACAAGTCCCCTCTGCCATGCCAAAGCCACATGCACATGGTATGTGAGTAGACGGAGTCAACACAATGAGACCAAGTGTATCTTCTCCATGCTATCATGTCTGAGATTGGGCCACTTGTTGTTGTGTTGTTGTTTCTGCTTAGTTACGACGGAGACTTAAATGAAAGAGTACCAACAAGTTGAATGATTCCAGTTATATCACTAAACAACCAAACAGATTCCACTATAGAACATCTTTGATTTTGATGGTGAAGGTCCTTAGTAGAATAATCTTCATCATCAGTTTTACTTTCTATCTGTAACACAGTTTTCTCTTTATTGTAGTCCTCAGGTTCACTTAACATTTGTCATGTTTTCGAAGAAATACCCATGTAATAAGTGACTTTAAAGAAATCCTCAACTAAGAATAGTTGAAACATTTGATCTAAACCACATCATGCAACAACATGGCTTTTTAAAATTTTCCTACTCCCGGTTGTGGAAAGCAGAAACATGACTATTGATGGACTGATGATGAGTGGAAGACAAGAAAACATGAAAGATGGATACACAATGACACGAGAAATAACAAAGAATGATAAAGCTATGGAAGAAACATTGCATAGACGTTCTAGGTAGAATGGTGAGATGAGAGCTTATGTATTGAGAGAAGCCCTGAGGGAGTTTGGTATACAGAAATTTAAAGTAATGGCCAAAAAATTGTAGGGTCGGGAAAAGAGATGAAAAAAACATGGTAAAAATTGTTAAAAAAAAAAAGAAAAAGAAATGAGCCCAGATACAATGAGCTTCATTTCCTTTATATTTTTTCAGTGCAGTCTATAGTAATGAAAGCCAAACTCTTATTGGTGGCTGTAGACCTCAAGATCACATTTTCTCTAAAGCATTTCTTACACCAGAGACCCATTTTCCCTACGTTTTTGGGATATGTGCTAAGGTAAAAAAAACAGACAAAAATAACAATATAGTACCGTAAAAAAATAATCAAAAAAAAGGAACGATTAAACTTCTAAACTGATTTTGGACACATTCGATAATCCAGGTTTGCTTATTATTTATTACACATTTATTATTCCCTTTTTTTTCTTTTTTTTTTTTTTAAAAAAAGCTTTATTTGCATTACCCATGCCAAGCAATTACATATCAGCTTGATAAAACAGTTCAAATGTTTCGTAACAATTTTCAGCAGCACGATCCAAGAATTCTTATTTTTTCTTTTTTTTCTATTTTTTTAAATTTTATTTTACATTGTTTGAGAGTTTATAATGCAGATATTTAAATAATTATCTGCTCTCTCTCTCTCTCTCTTGGAAAAAAGAGATTTTTTTTTGTAAGTAAAAAAAATATCAAATATAAATTTATGAAAGACCATTCATGACATATACAGTAAGTGTATATAGTTTTGCTACAGCAGCTTGTGATATTTGGATTTAACTTAGATGCAAGGTCATATAGAACCTTTACTAAACACACTAGTATAAGACCATAAATGAATGGATACAGTCAGGCTATGTCTGTGTATAGAGATACATTGCATTACTCTTACACATTAGCATACTCATAACCACGCCACTGTTATTACTTTTTAGGCTGCATAAGTTCTTGATGTAGAAATATAAAGCAAAGTTGACTGAGATTGAGCCAACGGTTGTAAAGCATTCGTTCCCAGTAGTTCAGTTGAAAAGTTATTCATTTTATTAGCAAATAAATTGAATATGAAGGCTGCCAGAACGGTTGTGCACTTGTACATCGTAACATTCTGTAAACAATATCAAAAAACAATGATTATACAAACGATTCTTTGTCTCTGTCTGCGCATATTTTACAATCTGTGGACTCGTCATTTTTCGAGGAGTCTTCCATTGTGATATTGTCACATGTGTCCCTGGTTACACTGTCGTAAGAAGGTGGAAATGAAGTCGAAGACAAAGATTCCACTTTATCCAGATGACGCCCGTAATTTTCGTTCATCATGATGGCAATAAGACCCTCTTTTTCTGGGGCATCTTCTTCGATGATGTTATCGTCACATGACCTGTGACGATAAAGGAATGAGGCTTGTCTCATGGAACGGTAAAGCAAATGCCTCCTGTAGGCTCTTTGGATGATACAGGCAGACACCTCTTCTTGTTTACGCCTTAAAGTGGTCGTAATAGGTTCATAAGAAATTTTGGATGGGTTTGCCGCCATAAATTTTTCCTCCATTTGTATTTTAAGAGTATCCATCTCACCAGATTCTCCAAGAACTCTTTTGGTAAATGCAAACAAAATATCCAAGCAGTGAATCCTATCTCCGCTAACCATAGGCAAGTCCATTGCAATGAGTTTAATCTTATTTGGTATCGGTATACGTAACGGCTCAGCGAGAGAGTCTGCAAATGTGGAAAGGACGGAGTAATCAATAAACTGTGTTGCTTCTGGGTCAAATTTCTCCCAGACTTCATAAAACATCTCAAAGTCATCTTCACTTAAAGGCTCTGTACTTTCCTCCGTAGCCACACTGAAGTTTTCCAGGATGATGGCTATATACATGTTAACTACAATGAGAAATGATATGATAATATATGTAACAAAGAAGACAATTCCGACTGGAGGATTTCCACAATTTCCAAGAGTAGTGCTTCCAGGGTTGGGCAAGTACGGATCACAATCAGGTTCCTGACTGTTTAATATTGGACTGAGAAGACCATCCCATCCAGCAGATGTTGTGATTTGGAAAAGACAAATCATGCTGTTTCCAAATGTCTCAAAGTTAAACATGTCATCAATCCCACCCTCTTTCTTTACATATGCAAAGTTTGACATGCCAAAAATGGCATATATGAACATAACAAGGAAAAGCAAAAGGCCAATATTAAAAAGAGCAGGGAGGGACATCATTAAGGCAAACAAGAGAGTCCTTATTCCTTTGGCTCCTCTGATCAGTCGTAGAATACGTCCGATTCGCGCTAAACGTATTATCCTGAACAATGTTGGAGACACAAAATAGTTTTTGATGATGTCTGAGAGTACAATGCCTGGAAAACAAAAAGTAATGTACACATTAAAACTAGCTGGATTGACTATGATATAGCAACATAGATCAACCAACTAAATAAAGCATTGCAGGTGCTTATATGGCGCTTTTGCACTGCTTTCCTAAAGATTTAGCAGATGTCAAATAGTATGATGCTACTACTTTAATGCAAATAATTCAAATAGTGCTGGTGGAAAAAGCGGTCTCCTTTTGCTACTGGTTTGGCTAAATCCCACATCATGTCTCTAGGCTTCTTGTAAGTCATGCTTGATGCCTTTCAAAAGGAGGCATTGTTTTCCATTTACCACCTTGGAAAATGTATTTGCATATTTCCCAGAATTTCCTGGTGGAGCATTAATGGCTATAAGTCTCCACACGCCTATAAGGCAGCCTTAATTGGCAAACTCTCCATAAGGAGAACTCTTGCTTCCTGACCCTAGTCAATAGTCTCTAACTCTTCCAAATCAGTTCCCTATGCTGTACTGAAGAACAGGTTGAAACAGTGTTATCTACAGTTGGGAATCTGCTCTTTCTGGAATAGATATACTGGTTTGGCTTGTTTTCTTGTAAGTCATGCTTGGTGTTAAAGGGGCTGCCTTTCAAAGTAGCAAAAGGAGGCGTTGTTTTCTTGTTTTCTAAATATAGCTTATTGCTTCTCTTCCTTTGTTTGTTTATATAGCTTTGAGCAGTGAGTTTTAAACCTTAGTGCCCTATGTCTGGCTATAATACTCTATAAGCACTATCTTCTAACAGAACATAATTAGCATAATTTTTAAGTTGAGTTTAAAAGGAAGACAGCCATGGACAGCCAAGTATAGATGGAAGATGGATCTATGAGTAAAGGTCCCTGATTTATCCTGCTTGAATGTTATGGTAGATTTCCATCCAGAAGACAAAATATGACTGTGCATGAATATTTAACACATCTGGTTCCCTCTATTCTGCTCTTGGTGCCTCTATTTGACCTCCTGGTGAGGACTCTACTACAATGGCTACTAAAAGTTATAGACATGTGCTCCTCTGCCCTCAACTTTTAAAATGCAAGGGGGGGGGTGTGTCTGTGACTTACAGATCTTTGCATAAATCCAATAAAAAATAAATTGGGAGCCAAGGGGAACAGTAGAAGCAGAAAGGGTGGCACTTTAAATGTGAACTATATGGATTAAAACCTTGTTCTCTCATCAGCAACATTGTAAGCAGAGTATGAGAAAACAAGGATTTTTATATTCATGATAATTTTCAATTGCACAAAAAAAAATCTCTAAGAATTGTAGATGGGGGTATAGAAGCGAAACAACAAAATAATGAAATGAATCAAAGACTATAGGAATACATTTTACGGTTTCTGCAGTTAATCTAAAGCACATGCTGACATTTTATTAATATGATCACCCACATGGCAATTACACACATTCTAAAGAAGAACAGGCAGAACTGGAAGACAACTTTTTTTTTCAGTTTTTTTGTCTAGGAGAATTATGTAAGTCACAACAACTGCCACATATAATCACTGAAGATGTAAAACATATTGCATGTGTATTAGGGATTATTAGGGATAAATGTCGGACCACTGAGACCCCTGTTGATCAGCAGAATGGGGGGCTAAAAGTCCCATTCAGAAAGGGACATCGGGAATGCTTAATTCCATCCTGGAAGTCTCATAGAAGTCCATGCAGTCCATGCAAACGGCCTGGTATTACATTTTTAGGCACTAATATATATCACACTGAAAGTTTTACCAAGTATTGTTACTTACCGACAATTGAAAGGATCACCACCACAAAATCAAAGATGTTCCAACCGATTGTGAAGTAGTAATACCTGAGCGCCAAGATTTTACATACACCTTCTCCCGAGAAAATGACCACAAATGCCAAGTTTATATTGTACAATAAATCTTCAATGTACTCAGACTGCTCATCAGTTTCCACCATCATGGTAACCATGTTGAGGCATATAAGGACCATGATTGTTATGTCAAAGGCTTGCTTGGTTACAACGTCAAAGAAAAATCCTTGAAACTTGTTCTATAAGTAAAACAGAGTTCAAATGTTAGAATGTATGCATATAACCAAGTGAACCTCAAGTATCAAATCTAGTACACAGCCAATGCAGAGGTATTAGGTGAAGACAGAAATGGCAAAAGAATCTAAACCCTGTTAATGTGCCCCCTTCAAGAGTTCCCATAGCCTCTGGTCTCACTGGGTCAGGATGGAGAACAATAACATTCAGCAGTGATTGAGATGAAGGAGAAAGCGCTAATAGTTTAGAATTGTATAGATATATCTGTGGTGTATGTGGGAGGTGGAGATATGCTCACCATCCTAGGTTGTGCTTGTATAGGCACAACACTATACAGAATCTTAAACACATGTCAACCGGTCCCACTTTCAGCAGGAAGAGATCATCTTCATATTTCAGATCAATCTTCGATTGCCACAATGGACAGGATCTAAGTAGTAGAATTTCAAATGTGGACTGTGTGAGTGGCACACTCAATGAAATGGGTAAACGAAGAAGTTGTTGGAAAAGTTTTATTTGGATTTAGAATCGTATGGACACAACGCATTTCAGGGTATAGCCCCCATTATGTAATATTAGGACTGATGCTGTGGGTCAGAAGTGCATAAAGCCAGAGCAATCAGGTTGTGCCCATACGATTCTAAATCCGAATAAAACTTTCCCAACAACTTCTTCATTTTCTAATTTACGCTGAGTGCGCCACTCAAACAGATCACTTAAAATTCAATGATGTCACCTGCTCTGTGACCACTGAGTGACCACAGACTGGATGGTGACAGCATCTGCGTATTCACAGACAGTTCTGGTCCGGCTGGTGATGTAAACATTGAGCCCAGGACCCACATCATGGGAATGAAGAGCTTGTGCAAGGTAAGTCCATTTTTTTCTTTATCTTTTAATTTTCCATAACTCTAAAATCTTTAATAATGTTTATACTCTAACAAAAACATAATTGAGTGGTAAAAATGTTAAAAATGGAAGTAGTTGCAGTAATAGTTGTAGTAATAATCATCATAATTTACCTGTGGCCTTGGGATTGGTTTTTGAGGCTTCTTTGACCCCAGCTTCTTCATAGCATTGTAATATTTTTTTTGTTCCTCTGTCATAAAAATATCCTGCCCCCCTAAGTAATGGGGTAAACAAGAATAATCATTATTATTATGAAAAATATGTAAACAGCTTGATTTTTGTTTCCCGATACTCCCTTGTATTTTTCCCTTGTAGAAGATAATCTAAGGTCAAACCGAAGTGCATTTATGGAGATGTCATTTTTATATTGCATCTAATGAGCTTTTTCTAGCATTGTAAACTGAATACATGGGATATTTAAAAACACTTCATCTTAAATTCACTTAAAAAATACTTTAAAGGGGAAATTCAAGTATCAAATTCCTCTAATTACAAAATAATGTGATGAGTTATTAATTGCTTAAACAACAACTTTTTACAATTTTACAATTACCACAATTAACATAAAGAAAAAAAATACCTACTTGCTTTTATTTTTCCCACAAATAATAATAAATGAGATCAATCCATACTACAGTATAGAGATAAATGATACATTGCTGATACCCTTTAAGGATTATTACTGATCATGAGAACAAAGGTCTCTTGCACCCCCCCAAATGAATGAACAAACAGCAATTTTATGCATGTTCATTCGCTTCTATTGATACTAAGTACAACACACAGAGAACAAATGAAGCATCTGCCCATGCAGGACCAGCCGCACCATTCATTTGGGGGTTTAAAGGTTCTGCACGTGACTGTGATATGATATGTTATGATATATGTGATATATTGTATAATATAAAAATCCATGGAAAATACTGAGAATCCCATATTGCTCTAGCTGTAACATAGAGGCCAAAAAAGCCAGTAGTGGATAATGATAAGTGCAGTTTGTCCGACAGGCCAAGACTCAAGGTTTTTAGGGGGCCCAGGAGCACCTAAACAATTCACCAACTTTTGATTACCCAGCCTTAAACTTTTCATATGTGTGTGTCAGTTCTCAACACACATATATAGGAGTCCTTGAGGATTGTTGAAGATTGGTAAACTGAAAGCCATCAGAAGGGACTTGGTTCTGGTATTAAAGGTTGGAAGTAAATGTATGGCAAAGAATTTTCACACAGCCCAGGGCAAGTAAATGTGTGGCCGTCTTGATTTGCCCATGAAAACATTAAGACAAACATCTTGAGTTCTGAGTCAGATTTGATAAAGAACTGGAACTACTCCCAGGTGGAGTCCGTCCATCTCCACTTCTTGCTTTGCAGAAGTCATAAAAGAATTATATATTTGTAGAAAGTGCTGAACACAAATGTAATTTCTGTGTTTACTACAGAGAAAGATTTACACCTGGAGCCATTCACTTCTCCCTTGTCTGGACACTTGAGCTCGCTACAATATCACTTTTAGTGTTTATTTAGAAAAGCGGCGTCCATGGTGACCTTGGCGCTTCAGCGGATAACAGAATGTTCCTGTAAAATCTGAATTATTGCCTTCAATGAGAATCAAACTCATTCAACAGTTTATTTTACAATGAAAAGAGGGAATTGAGAATTAAATGTTATTATATTATTATCAGTGATTATATGATATCAGTCAGAGTTTAGTAACCACTAAAAGGGAGCACATGGCCAAAAATCTGTCCAAAGAATTGACCTGAAATAATTTACTAAGGTCTCACGGCCGCATTTCCATCGGGTTGACGTTTTCGGGGATAGCGCCAGGGATCTTGTCGCACGTGATCAGATTTTGGTGCATCGGCGCCGGATTTCTCACGATGCAAATTGGGGGCGGGATTTAACATGTCAAGATGTGTGGCAAGACATCCACTCACATACACGGGGAAAAAGAAGGTGAACTCCACGGACCTGAGCGGGGAAGCGACACATGCAGGATCTCGGCCGCACTATCTTGGTGAATCACACTGGACTTCATCCTCGTCGGACAGTCCGGATCGGAGATCGCGACAGGACCAGGTAAGTAAATGGCCCAGATATATTATGAATCTATGAATATAAATTCCCCGTCCGCGCCACTTTTCAGTTTTCGTATGACCCATGTGCCACTTTGGGGGCAGGCTTCAGAGCACTTTCAACATGGATGGTTAACTTTAAAATGGTGATTTAGACTTTTTCTGCAAAGATCAGCATTTTTTTAAATAAAAATACTGATGTCATTCACTTCTACATGACTTCTATCTGCCATTAACCACTTATTTGCCATTAGCGAAAAAAAAGCTCTTTTAGTCATCTCTGTATTGGGAACGTCCCAAACTACACGTGTCTACCCCATATATAGAAGTCAATTTAATTGTTTGAATTTATGGGAATGGTTGGAATTCAACCTTCACAGACCAACAATGAACAGCAGATCTTTCTTAAAAATTATGTATCAGCTTAAGTGCAGAAGATGCTTCATGTAGTATCAAACACATTGGCGGCCCAATAGGGGAGATTCTTTGGAAGAACCCTGAATCGAATGGGAAGTTCGGAACTACTCATCTCTAGCCAGTAGCAGTATGTCCGACTATGTAAGGACATACTTCCCTAGATTTGTGTCGCAGAAACACAAGTTGGGGATGACGCCTGGTGACACGGCTCTTTTGGGTATGCAGACTCTATTAATTTAAGCTGTATCATAATGGTGGTGTAATAGTAATGCAGACCAGATGGTCTTATGGGATGCATGCTTCATTTGTGAAGTACACGACTTGTGTTGCTATATTATAAACATTTGCTATTCAGCTTTGATATAAGATTAGTCATTTTGGTGTCTCAGTTTTCTAAGCATCTAAGATTATGCAAAGTGGCTTATTTGCTCAAACTTTGTAATGTAGCGTCATTGTGAGCGCCTGTGTTTGTAGTCAGTCATCCTGATTTTATGAATTGTACCTTTTAACTTTTTTCAAATAAAATATATATATTGATGAGATTGGGTTTATGTATTTCCTCTATTTTGCTATATTAGGTTGGTTTAAATATTTTATATGAGCGAATACCCCCGTGTCAATGGCTGGGGAGAAAAATGTATTTAAAAAGAAAACGTATTTTTGAAATTGAATAGTCATTAATGGGTTAATGGTTGTTTGTTTACAGTTTGGGATATATGTAAGGACAAGGCAAACACTGGAATAGTTGAGAGCTCAAATATTTTTTTTGCTTTTATAACCTTATTATTAGTTTACCAGTTTCTATATGTAGTTTAAATCGGTTTGACTTTTTTCATATATCACACCCTTCATGTAAAGTAAATATGACCTAATAAAAATCACTTCTAGGATGTAATATAATGCGTAAAGTCACATTATCAGTCTCTCTTAATATTCATGCTTTGGATGTATGAATGGCTTCCCTGTATAGCTGCTAAATATCAAGCCTTACAGCTGTTTCGCTGTCTATCAGCGCATGTGGGCTGATGATAAAATAGTGATATTTTTCTAAAGGGATTTTCCCTATCTTTCTCAACCTGAGATAGAGTTTCAGATGAGTCATTACAGGAAAAAGCCTCTTTGAAAAATATTCTCGCTTATCTGATTCGGCTTTATGAATTCTGTTTTTTTATGTCTGTGAAAGTTAATGGTTTATGTCAGACTCCTATGAAGCAAAGATCTAAAGTTTGGAAAAGAATAAAATGGCAAATATTATCCCAGCAATATTTTAAAGAGAGGAAAGTACAAGTCTATGAAACAGAAGCAGATTGATAGATAATAGATAGATGGTAGAGAGAAATAGATAGATAGATAGATAGATAGATAGATAGATAGATAGATAGTTAGATAGATAGATAGATAGATAGATATTTAGATGATAAACAGATGGTAGAGATAGATAGATAGATAGATACAAAAAGTAAAGTTCAAGTCCGCACAGCTTTGTGAAAAGGGTGTCCAACTCTGAAACGTTGCCACTTGCCTCGATAAAGATCACCAACTTTTGAATTCTACCTTTGGAGTGCTGCTCGCTTTTTCCAATTTGTAGATATATAGATAGATAGGTAGATAGATAGATAGACACTAGATAGACACTAGATAGACACTAGATAGACACTAGATAGATACTAGATAGATCATAGAGAGATAGATAGAGGATAGAGAGATAGATAGAGGATAGAGAGATAGATAGAGGATAGAGAGATAGATGGTAGATATAGATAGATAATAGATAGATGGTAGAGAGATAGATACACAGATAGATAGATAGATAGATAGATAGATAGATAGATAGATAGATAGATAAATAGGTAGATAGATAGGTAGATAGGTTGATAGGTAGGTAGATACGTAGATAGATAGATAGATAGATAGATAGATAGATAGATAGATAGATAGATAGATACTAGATAGATCGTAGAGAAATAGATAGATTTTTAGAGAGATAGATGGTAGATATAGATAGATAATAGACAGATGGTAGAGAGATAGATAGATAGATACATAGTAGAGATAGATAATAGATAGATGGTAGAGATAGATAAATATTAAATAGATGTAGAGAGAGATAGATACTGTACAGTTGGTAGAGAGAGATACTGTAGATAGACAGATGGATAGATAGATAGATAGATAGATAGATAGATAGATAGATAGATAGATAGATAGATAGAACCACAGCTCTATAACCTCACAGTTGTAGGTAGTGCCATCTCCCCTATAAAGAGTCATGTATAATAGCTTTTTAATTATTAAAGGGTACTCGTATGGAATATAACATAGATCTATTTGATTAAAAAGAATAAACTTTTCAAAACTTCTATAAAAGAATTTAATAAATTATACAATATTAAAAACATGTCCTGATATGTAATGCCAAAAAATCCAAAGGTGGTGGATTTTTCTCATGACATATAATTAAATATTTTCTCTGTCGAAGTTGGAATAAGTCCATTTTCCTAATGCCTGACTAAAGCCAAAACTGACCTCAAATCCACAAACCTAACAGAGACTTAGGCAGAGATTTATCACAAGTATCTGAAAGTAGAAGTGTTATCGCTGCCCATGAAAACCAATCAGAGCGCAGCTTGTATTTTAGTAACAGCTGTGGGAAAATGAAAGCTGATTGGTTGCCATGGGCATCTAGTACAGTTGTGCTCTCAGACACTTCTTGTAAATCAATAGTGTAGACCAACAAATCTAAAGAGAAGCTAAACATAACATTTTCTAGATACTTATCTTTTTCTTTTGTTGATTGAAATTGTCTATAATCACACCAATAAAAAGGTTCAACGTGAAGAAAGATCCAAAGATGATGAATATGACAAAGTACAAGTACATGTATTTATTGGTTTCATATATTGGCTGCTGCTCGATCTAGAAGAAAACACAGAGAGGAATCACCCAAAGGTTTATTGAGTTCTGTGGCACACAAAATCAATGCATTACTTCAGATTACGGACGGTGGCTCAGGAGCACCATAGTTGTTGCATTTAGCCCGCACACCTTTTATTAAATGTATTTATTTATTTTAGAACATAAGATGAAGTAGCCATCGGCCATCGTGTGCTTTGGTCTACAGTGTAGACTCCAAGTCATGTGACCAGATTGTTCTGGTCAGGTCTGCACTCATCTTGTCTGGTCTGCAGCCTGACCTTAAGTGCTCTGCAGAAATACATCTTTATCGCTATCAAAAGTTTCATGGAGGGTGATTCCCACTATGTATATTGAATCGTTGCGTATGACCTCCAAACATTCTGTGCAGCACTATACTAACAAGAAAATGGGATTGATATACAGTATTGTTCCTTGTGTACAATGTTTTGGTACACCATTTACATTTTTTAGGGTGGGTGCGGAATAAGGTGGGCAAGGGTGGGGACCCTGTGGCAAGTCAAAGCAACTATAACTGTATCAGAAAACTGTGCAGGCTGTAGCTAAAATCTACACTAGCCAGGGACAGGCATAGATTTCAATTTCGGCTGTGCCAATTATTAAAACTGGTCTGACTTTTTGTCTTTTCTAATCTAGAAGTGGCTTCCCTGCCATTTCCATGCTGCAGCATGATTCACAGTAACACCGGTCAGGTCTTCATTCTAACTGTTTATCCATGTGTATAGGATACGGCATTGCAGCTGGACTCTACCCATTAGCTAAGGAAAAATTGAGAATTAGAAAGGGAGCCTGCGGAAAGGAAAATTGGTGGAAAAATAGCCTCTACAAGTTGTATAACACTACACTTCCTGTTTACCTGAATGCACACCTGAAATAACAGGTAGGGCCCTGTTCACACCACCATTAGTGTGGCCCTTTGCTAATTTCTGTTATATAAAAAAAAATACTGTCATAAATAAGAGTTAGCATTTTACAGCTATCCATCTGAATATCCTGATGTACGGATGAATAAGCCACAGTAAGTATACATTAAACTATATGCCCACATATACACTAAGGCACTTGTTACTGCTCTGGCAGATTTGTCCATGATCTTGCTCTCACTTCTGATTTTTTCTGTTCATGTTAATACGGGTCACCCATCTTTGATTGCTTAGATTCCACTTTGTTCATGTTATCAGTCATCCAAATGCACAAGCAGGAAGATTATATCAAATGTGGCATTTAACACATTGACCCCATTTAGAAAACATGGGTTTTGAGAACTTATCATCTCAGTGAAAATGCTCAAATTCTGCAATACTTCTTCTGTGTGTATTGTGTGTGAACATTAGGGTCTCTGCAAGCAGTAGTATAGCTCTTCACAGAGTCCATAGAGCTCTATAAAATGAAACCAGACTCCTTAGGCCCCTTCTACACTCGCAACGTGTGCTGCTCGGATCGCACGGCCCGAACCCTGCAAACCGGAACTGAACTGAGATGCTGAGTTCTGTACCGATTTGCAGCATTCGGGTTGTGTGATCCGGGTAGCACACGTTGCGAGTGTGATGCGAGTTCATCGCATCATACTCGCCAGTGTAGAAGGGGCCTAAGTCTCTACTACAGAGTGAAATAGCCGATCACTATGAGAAGCAGCAGAATGGAGCACACTATAGAGATGTAATGGACAGTGTAAGGCCGTATGAACACAAAGATGCCACAAGCAATGGACCGTTGGCTGTTGCTTTCGGCCTGACTGACATCAGCGGTTGAGCACCACTCACCCCACTGATGTCCATAGAAAATCACCAACACCGCACTGTGAAGATGCCCAAAAGAAGTCTAAGGGGTTCCACAAACTGCGGCTAAGTCATGGCAAACCTATATGTTTGGGTGCATGAGGCCTAATTGTGAACACCACACTAGGCTAGGACAGTAAAACAAAGGCAAACTCCTTTAAGGCAACGTTTATCTTAGGTCTGAGAGTGAATGATGAGTGTAGGAGGCTTGTGGAGATGATAGGTAAGTGGAGAAAGAGGACCTTTTCTCTAAGATACACAATGTTTATTCTCTAGTACCACTGAATTATTTAAATGGGTTGACCACTTTAACTCATGTTACTTGTAATGGGGGGCAAGATTTTAGGTAATTTACCAACACACATCTCTTAAGTTCTTCTCCACTTTCTTGGTATGTAAAGTGGATCCTCCCGTCTTTTACCTCATCAGCCAGATATTCCTGTCCATAAAATTCCTGCATTCCTGCATAAAAATCTCTCTCTGTCCATGAACAATCGCCCCCTGCCAGGACCTTGATCTTATACTCATAAATACTATCATCAGGTCGTTGCAGGGTGATTGTTCATGGACAGAGAGAGATCACATGACCCTCCATCTGCAGCCATTTTATGGACAGGAATGTTTGACTGATGAAGTAAAGGACATGAGGCTTCCATTTACAGATCAAGAAAGTAGAGCAAAACTTAACAGATGTATGTTAGTAAATTACCTAATATCCTGCCCCTCACACTTACACACACATTACAAAAAACAAAGTAAAGTGGCCAACCCCTTTAAGTGTTTGTTGAATGATAAATCTGTATAAATACAGCCTGAGAAGTTCAGATCATCTGGAAAATAAATTGATATAATTAAAACCATGTATATTATGTGGGAGGAGCAGATGATATATAGAAGCCAGTTCATTTACCAATACAATGGTAGAAGACCACCAAGTGTGACAGAAACCAAAAGGAAATGTCATTGTTTTACTAATGTTTTACATTTACCAGGACATTTCTCGGTGCCACTATTGCTTGTAGAATTTTTATTATTAAGAAGAGTCTTTGGAATCTTGCATAGCGGTCGGGTGCCAAAATGTTACTGTTCAAATTAATTGGTTTTAATAAGAACAACGCCTCATATTTCAGCAACTTTTTTCAATGTGAACATCCACTCCTTTTCCAGGGAATGATTTTGAGGAATGGGGCATTTATGGCATCAAGTGAAACCGCATATGGATTAAACATTAGCTAAAAAGAGAACCTCTTTTTTTCTTCAGTGAACCCAGTACATTCATGAATTACAATGGCTTAAAGGGAACCTGTCACCAGATTCACTAATAAGCCTAATAACAGCACTATACTTACTTGTGTCACAAAACTTTTCAGCTCAAAAATTGAGAGTTACTATTACCAGAAAATGAAACTTGTAATTGTACCTGACACCCTGCCTGAAGTAACAGTGTGTCCCAAGGTCGTGTGCTATTCATGCAAGGCAGTGTGTCTCTCGCCTCATGTCTGCAGGTAAGTCCCTCCTCCCCCCTCCATTGGACTGAGTCATCCTCTGCTCTGTACTGCAGGAGGCAGGGGGAAGAGCATCAGGTGAGAAACACACTGCCTTGCAAGAATAGCATACACCCTTAGGACAATCTGCTCCTTTACACCGGGTGCCAAGGTAGGATTACAAACTTCATTTTCTAGGGATAGGAACTATGTATTTTTTAGCTAAATACAGTGTGGGTACAAGTTAGCATAGTGCTATGAGAACTTGCTTTTAGGGAAATCCTGAGTTCATTTTTATGGTGTTGACCTCGTTTTGCCATGCCTTCTCCCTAATTATTTGGTGCTGCCAAGACCCTCTAATTCCCTCCATGTCTATTGTAGTTGCCACAGGGTCTGCCTATAACTATGGTAGGAGGTGTGAAGGGATGAGATTGGGTGGGTAGGGGGAGGCATGGCAGAGCAGTGGTCTGGGAGTCAGGTCAATGTCCAGAGTACATAAACTAGCTAATTTGAATGCATCTTCAGATTTCATTTTATTTATAATGCTGGGACTATCTACCTGCATACAGATATGTTTTGGAGATGTCTAAGAGCTTCTATCACATGGTGGTAATAGCTTTATATAGCTGTGGCCTCTGTTTAAAATGATGACTTCATCCAGACCCCCCCCCCTTATAAACACACTATAAGAATATATTATATATATATATATATTATTTATTAATTATTATTTCAGTTTACTTTAAGCATTTTTTTCCAACTATTTTCAACACTTAAAGCTGAAATAATCATACTAAGCCATGACCTGTTAAGCACACCTTTAGCTAACTATCAACAATATCTAATACAATCATAAGTCTGGCATAGGCCATGTATGCAAATTAAGCAAAAATTCTAAAATATGCATGAAAAATGACTACATTGTTCAATGAGTACCACATTTTTGCATAAATTTAAGAAAATCTCCCTAAACGGAAATTGACTTGATTATGCGATTACTTATAAGACCTTTAGAAACGTATACTGACTATTGCACGTGAATCCACAGCGGCATACATAATATCCATCCATCCTTTAAATGTTGCCTGAAAAATAAGAGAGAGAATTCAGTATAGAATTTTTTTTTCCAGTTCCTTTATTTTTGTACTATTAGTGTTTTGTGCCACATCTGATGCTTGTTTATGTTACGTTTTACAATAATGAAAAGCGCCTGTACACCGAACAGTATCTGACCCAATGTCG
This sequence comes from Engystomops pustulosus, assembly GCF_040894005.1. Taxonomy (NCBI): domain Eukaryota; kingdom Metazoa; phylum Chordata; class Amphibia; order Anura; family Leptodactylidae; genus Engystomops; species Engystomops pustulosus. The sequence continues at coordinate 175,139,558 of NC_092415.1, read as the reverse complement.
AGGCGTACATCACAAAAGCTCTTTGCATTAGCATTTAATAGCCAATTTACAATGGTGGCCAGGTCTTTAAAAAAAAAAAAAAGTGTACAAAGCCTCCTATTCTGTTTTCAAGAGGAAACAGCTGTGTCCCGCCACAAGGGAGAAACACAGAACAATAAGGAAATAAAACACACTGTCAGAATGCCAGCAAAGTATCACCATGTCTGCATATTACATATTGCAGCAATTAGCACCGTTTCTGTGTCTATGTAAATAATGCATTGCTAGGCCGCTATGTCATCCATGGCGTGGCGTCAGCACCGGCTCCACAATCCCAGCAATGAAAATGATCAAGCCATGATGCACAAGACATTCCTTCATCACTGCTGTCTTTTTGAGTACCAGAAAATAAAATATGAAGGTTGCAAAAATAATTATTGAGTGATGGTTAATGCAGGAAAATGATCTCTGCACCAACACTTGACTAAAACAGATGTAACTCATATAAAGGTTATAAATTGTCTCCGCAACTTTAATAAAGTTGTTGCACTCGTAAAAAAAAGCTGTAAATTGAAACATAATAGGAAGAGTAATACAATACTTTTCTTTAACAATGGTATTATCCTGTATTCACATGATTCTTTTAGATTTTTCAGCATTTTCAGCACTTTTTTTTAACTTGTACAATAAAAAATACAGTTTGTATGTTGCTTACCGTATATACCGACCCGAGTATAAGCCGAAACACCTAATTTCAACTCAAAAAACTGGGAAAACCTATTGACTCGAGTATAAGCCGAGGGTGGGAAATGCATTGGTTACACCCTCCCAGTATATAGTCTGCCAGCCCCTGTAGCATACAGCCTTCCCAGCCCCTGTAGCATACAGCCTGCCCAGCCCCTGTAGCATACAGCCTGCTCAGCCCCTGTAGTAGGAAAAAAAATAACACTGTACTCATCTTTCCGACGTCCCCCATAGGTCCTCTTCTGTCTCAGACTGTCCCAGACATAAGAGGACCTACAGGTGATGTCAGAAAGTTGAGTTTTGACTTTATTTTTTTAGTTGACTCGAGTATAAGCCGAGTTAGGGTTTTTGAGCACAAATTTTGTGTTGAAAAACTAGGCTTATACTCGAGTATATAAGGTATTTACTATTGGGTCTTTACTAAAGGGTCTTTGAGGGTCATTTATTTTATCTCTGTGTGTTTTAGATTTTTGCCTTTTTTTTTTGCTTTTGCCTGTCTTTTTTCCATCTGCTTCTTTGCTAATTTATAAATCTCACTTTTTTGTGTGTTAAATGAGTTTTTTTTTTCAGATTTCTTTTTGAGACATTTGTTACAATTGTCGCAAAAATGTCACACAAATGTCTCAAGTCATTTCTTTCCATTTTCTAAGTTTTCTAAGTATGGTTTGGTCTGGAGCTTGGTCTGTCGCAAAAAAGAAAAAACAGTAAGAAAAATAAAGATCACTGATCCCCTTTGAATTACCGTACTTTATTTTGGGAAGGAACAGTATTTCTTGGGCACCAAATGCACCAGGTATATTCCAAATGGCAGAGCAGGAAGCCTTCCCATCCCTGCTCTGCCATATCTTTAAATTTGATTGGCGTCCTGTGCAGAATGCCGGACAGCTTCCTGCTGTTTTCTGGTTCCTCAAACCACCATATTGGGAGAATGAATTACATCCCAAGCATTGCATGAGGTGTGTTAATGGGAACTATCAAGCAGTTTGGATCACCAAACCACCATCAAGACTTTATATAGGGCCACATCACAGAGACAACTTGGCGTGGATTTGGTTACATAGGTCCGAATGAGCCGCCAATGTATGAGCAGTCCCACCGGAGAGGCCGAGGGAAATACCCAACTCCCTCCGATTCAATTTCACCCCTGTTTTTAGCTGATTTACCAGTTATCATAAACCTATCACCTATGTATCTAAAAAACAGAAGCTCAGAAATTTCTAAACATGTTAAGCCTTTGTACATTTTCCCAGCATGCACGGTGTGTGCTTCAGTGAGCTTAATGATAGAAATGTATATCCCTGCAGTAGACCAAACACATAGAAACTTCTATTCTGCTTGAGGAGATGGCACCTGGAAATGCATTTTCCACTTGTCCAATCAACTAGAATCAGGAAATTTATAGTCTACAATCTCTAATTTTCTTTTTCTTCATGGCTACTTTTCCAATCACTGATGATTTTTTACCATAAAACAATTTTCTGATTGAGCACAGCACAAATAAAACTGCTCTCTGGAAGCCTAATGTAATTCCTCCTACAGCTTCCTACAGAAATAAAGGAGAATTAAACTGTGTGCCTGGTTTAATGATTTCAGGATTAAACAAGGAAGATGTCAAAAGCTGAATTATGGATTAAAATTGTTAAAAATACTAATAAGGAAACTTTATCAGTAGTAAAAATAGTAATAGGGTGACTGTATCATGGCAAGAACATGTCATTGTATATGAAACCCTGACAGCTTGTGGTTTAGAAGCCGTACCTTGTGACCCCAATATTAAATCTAGATTATTATATACCATTTTTTTTTCAGGACTATAAATCACACTTTACTATGAGATGCATCCCAAATTTAGTCATCTAATAAGAGGAAAAAATATATAAACACAAACACACTCAGCTCTGCTACACACATTCACATGAGCACACTTCGTTCTGCTACACACATTCACATAAACAAACTCAGTACTGCTACACACGTTCACATGAGCACACTCTGCCGGGCTACAGACATTCACATGAGCACACTCATCTCTGCTACATGTGTTCACATGAACATACTCCGCACTGCAACACACGTTCACATGAGCACACTTATCTCTGCTACACACGTTCACATGAACACACTTATTTCTGCTACAAACATTCATTCATATGAACACATTCACCTCTGCTACACATTTTCATTTGAACACACTCATTTCTGCTACAGACGTTGACATGCACACACTCATCTTTGCTACAGATGTTCACATGAACACACTCAGCTTTGCTACACATGTTCACATGAACACACAGCTCTGCTACAGACATTGACATGAACACACTTATCTCTGCTACACATGTTCACATGAACACACTCAGCTTTGCTACACATGTTCACATGAACACACAGCTCTGCTACAGAAGTTGACAAGAACACACTTATCTCTGCTACACATGTTCAAATGAACACACTCATCTCTGCTACACATGTTGACATGAACACACTCAGTTCTTCTACACATGTTCACATGAATGCACTCATCTCTGCTACATACACACCTATATCTCTTTATACACAGTACCAGCTGTGACTTAGTCTCTGGCCCTATGCTGAATGAAAGATTAGAGAGCATTGCAGGAAGCATGTGATCGGTCACATGCTTCTGACATCACGCCAAGTTCTGTAGATAATAACCATGTTGGGACAGCTGTGAGAGAGAAAGAGCAGAACAGAAGCTCTTTCCTTATAGAGTAAATGTTAAGCAAAGCTTTACATCAAGAGACGTAACAGCACCGGCCGCCAAAACTACACCAGGTCTGACATGGCGTGGTATAGTTGTGCTTCTCCACCGGAAATGTGCATAGAAGCGCTGATAAATCTCCCCCATTATGCCTACTTGTAAATAATATGTAAATATTGACTATTTTTAGGTTAGCCCACATGTGTCATGGGAGTTAGAGGAGGATACCAAGGAGATGACACAGGGAAGGCTTCAGAGGGTACTAGATGTGGTGACAAGCTTCTAATCTTACTTTGCTTATAGAATAAACATTAAAGGACATCTACCACCAGGATGAAAGACTGTATGTAAATGAGCCTGAGGGTCTCCAGGCTTTATTAACACCTATGGAGCCTGGAGCCCCTCAGGCTTATTTGCATACAATCCTTCATCCTGGTGGTAGATGTCCTTTAAGCAAAGCTTTAAAACACAATCTTTATTACACAGAGGGTGGAGCTGTTCCTGACCTATTACAATGTGATCTGTGGGTATTGTGGGTATAAGACCCCCCTCCAATCTAATAATCTAAAGGCCCATATTATATATATATAGCAGTTTGATCCCTTAGCACACCAACACCAACCCATGCTATGCTGGTCCTTGTCATTTGCTTTTTTTAAACTCCTGCAGCTTATACCCAAGAGATCAGTTCAGCCTCAGTTTACGAGACCAGTAACATGGTGCAATAGTCTTGGAAGAAGACTAGAGAAACAGGGCAATTTTCTTTATTTCCTGCCTTTAGAAAACAAAATCCTTTTTTTCATAATTCCTTGACATTCGAACATGTATTTTTCACTTCAAATATGACATAATACTTACCACTTGTAGAAGAGCCAAATAACCCGCCCCAACATTATCAAAGTTGACTTTGACTTTGGTCCAGTAAGCCTCTGATGCATTCAACATCTCACACATCGTCTTGTTGTCTACAATAGACACATCAATCTCCGTCCTGTTCTCGGCATACACACATTTTCCAAATTTTCCAGCAAATAGATTAACTCCCATGATGCTAAAAATTAGCCAGAAAATGAGACACACTAGCAGGACGTTCATGATGGATGGGATCGCCCCAATCAAGGCGTTCACTACAACCTTAAAGAGGAACAAAGTATAATTAGCCATTATTATTAGAAACAAATGCAAAAAAATTTCTAAAATTGGAATACAAATCTCAGTCAGCTTGATTTTATATTTAGCAAAATGGTTATGACTTAGTATTGTAGGTCTTGTAGGTTGAATGTTTGTTGTAAGTTTTCGATAAAGACTATTTTAATCATTTTGTAATTATATCAATATTATGGAAATTAATTTGCAGCTTCAATAAAATCAAGCTTTATGCGTCTTTATCATCAAGTTTTACTTTACTAGAAAGATTCATTCCTATAGTACTTACAATTCTTAAGAAAACCGAAGTGACATTTGCAGAAAACAAACAGTATGTGATTTAGTGGCAACTTTGATTTTGTAAAATTTGGTAAAAAATTGACTGTCACAGTAACTTTTTTTAGGAGTCACCAATTTGAAGAACCAAACGGCCAAATAATATCTTTAGTTTTTTTTAAATTTTATTTTCTAAGACTTATTAAAGTTTACTACATACTGAAGTCTACGGCAAATGTTAAAACAGAAGAAATGCTTGTTTAGAAAGAGAAAGCTTCATAAATATATTCATACCTAATGATATTTGTGAAGAGGCACAAATGTCTTTTGGACATGGTTTGTTTTCAAGGTATGAAATTATTTAAAAAAAAATTTAAGATATTTGCATTTTTCTGCTAGAATTAGAATAATCTTGACCACAACGATATTTAGGCATCCGTGTCACTTCACACAGTACGAGGTGTGGTATGAATACATTTAGATATTTTTCATGAAAATCAAAAATATCATAAATTACAACATCACAAGCTTCACTAGAATATGTTGTGACAAAAGATCAACGGATACTTCTTATTTCCTGTTAGTGCTTCTATAAATCGGACATGTAATGTAGATCCCAGATACCTAAGTAATTAGGGAAGACCAACAGATCTTCAATAATTCGATCTGTTATTATTTAGAGATAAGATAATCCAGATATAGAGAAACAATGGTCACAACATATTTGGAGTGGTTTGTGACTGGTTGTCATTACGAGCCGAGGAAACATGCTGGTTACATTTAATAAGTGATATGGAAACTGATAGAATGTTTCTTTACAAAAGTTTGCTAACATTTTCAACCATTCACAATCAATATGTTTTCCTTCATGGGGACATAAATACAAGACTTTAAACTGTGGTTCTCAAAAGTGTCATTTACTGGGTTCGCTTCTAGGCAACTCTTAATGTTCCGACGTTATGATAGCAGCCAATTTAAGTGGTTGTATCAAGTTGGCATGGTATCTACTCTCCACAAGACAAGGGATAACAAGGTGATCACTGAGTCCAGCTGCTGGAGCTCCACCAATCATGAAAAGCAATCAGCAATCTGGAGAACAGGGGTTCCGATCTCACGAATTGGTGGAGTGGCAGGACATGCATGTGCCCTACCACTCCATTTATTATTATGAGGCCTCATGCACACAATCGTTGCTTCTATATCCTCATGCACATAGCTGAGGACTCCTCAGCCCTGTGTCTCAGCCTAAAACTGCTAAGAAAAAACTCGGAGAAGGTCCTACTCTTGGTCGTGTTTGAAGCTCTGTCATAGAAGTCTATGGAACTGTGAAAAACACAGCTGACACACAGTGGGGCTCAGTTACTAAGCAAAGTGCAAACTGCCTGTGTAGTGTGCAGAGGGCTCCAGACTCAGGATTTCGGCGCACGTTCTGGATGAATGCACTACCCCGACAGAGTGGACCACTTTCTTTAGATGCACCTTTAACATGGGGCGTGCAACACATTTTTGTCGGGCTTTGCATGAAAAATCTGGGGTACAGTTCGATGAGCACCGGTACGCCCCCTTGACTTGATATTCACAAGGACCTACTTTGTAGCCACACAAAGGAGGCAAGGGGGAAATATTGTTGACACACGGTCCTAAAAAAACGTTTTTTACAGCCGTGGAGAAAAAATTATTGTGTGCAGGAGGCTTAAGAGTGTTGGACATAGCTATCTCAGGCACTCGCATAGACAGTCAGCACAGTGCTCGGCTATTTACAACACTCCCATACTATCGGCTGCCCCTCCATCAACTAGATTTCCGTTCTATGGATTGAACATTTGATCCTCAATGATCAGTTTGTTATCTCCTATCCTGTGTAGGAATTGGCCACCAAAGCAATTCCATTAAGGCCCCTTTCACACTGCCATTGTGGGGATGTATGGGGATATACGTCCCCTTAGACACCTATGGCCCCGGCTGCAGTACAGTGCAAACACATCTGTGCCACCATAAGGCACCGTGCAAGGAAGTAAGAAAGAGTAGGCTCAATCTTAGCCCTTCTCCTCTCCAGTGCGCAGCCGTGTGCTCACCCGGTTGATGCCCAGGCAAGCACATGGCAGTGTGAATAATAAATGGAATATTAGATTGTTAAAATTTGCCGTAAATGAATGCACCCTAAAAGATGAACAGGAAAAAATAAGCAATACAACATTTATGTTTTGTACAGCTGGGGCTAGTTGGCCCAATAATGCAGTTTGAGAACCACCAACCATAACAATAGTAATGTATTAGGAAAACTAGAAACCACATTAGAAGTAGCACTACAAAGTTCAACCATTTAGACATTAATTTCATAATTCATTAGACAAATCAGTGTTAACATTAATATGTGGACACCGCAAATTACACATTAATAGAATAGACAAACAATTTTACAGCAAGGGCTTGCGAGTAGTTATCCTTAGTAAACTGTATTAATATTAGTGGCCAAGCTTCATCGCAGTGTAGGCAAGAGTTATATGGCGGCAAGTTAGAGGACAACTGCATACCAATGCTTCTGCAAATAGTCTATATTTCTAAACCTCAACTTTAATATTCTCAAGGGAACCCCAAAAAATAACCTGACCCCCTTGTGACATGTCTGTTTTAAGTAAGTACTTGTATTTCCATAATATAACAAATCTGGTATAGCTTCAAACTCTTTGTGATGCAGTCTCCGTTATTCCTCCTAAAATATATACATAAATATTAATTTACCCCTCCCTGTGACTGATTGGATGTGTATAGGGACACACCCAGCTGTCAATTTACTAATGCTGTATATTTCTAGGTGGTATAACAGAGACACACAACAGAATTGTAGGAAAATCCAACCTCGTTATTGAACTCCTTGACACGCTGTGCTGTAGATGTAGATGCTTAGGTATTGAAAGCAACCTGTCACCACTGTAAACCCCCCCCCCCCATACCCCACCCCCAAGCCCACTAATTGTATCTTCTTTTGTTAAATGTTTGTTCCCAAGAGGTGTTTTTAGCATATTTCTAGGTTGCAGCATGAATGAAAAATCATCTTTTATTCTTTTGTAGGAAGCAGTCAGACAATCATGCAACTCCACCTTCTGCAGTCAGGTAACCCCGCCTCCTGCAGTCAGGGAACACCACCTCCTGCAGTGAGGCAACCCCACCTCCCGCAGTCAGGCAACCCCACCTCCAGCAGTCAGACAACCCCACCTCCAGCAGTCAGACAACCCCACCTCCAGCAGTCAGACAACCCCACCTCCAGCAGTCAGACAACCCCACCTCCAGCAGTCAGACAACCCTGACTCCTGCAATCAGTCTGCTCTGCCTACTCCATGCATCTGAATTCCTGCAGATCTAGGTGGCAGGGCTGGGCCAGATGTCTGGAGTGGGCAGAGCAGCCGGAGTGCAGAAGGCAGGGTTACCCGACTGTCTGACTGCTTCCTACAAAAAATTTCTGTAACCTAGAAATATGCTAAAAACACCTCCAGAAGACGGTACCATTTGTAGGCTTGGGAGGATGGGGCGTTTAGTGTGGTGACAGGTTCACTTTAACGGTCAGCGCAACTACATAATTGGGGTTGAACCTGCAATGGGAACCAGGGATGTCATCTGTAACTAGGTAATTAAAGCTCCAAACAGTTCATCTACAGCACGGAGCTGATGCCGGTTTAGCTAACAGAAATATCTGTATAAACCCAATCAAACATGGTTTTATGAAGTTGGATACATGGGGATCATCTGATCGTAGAGCTTCCTTCATTCCAAAAAGGGTGCGTCATGATGTGACAGCTCATTTAAAAAATAATTATAGAAAAATTCAATGTATAGCTGATTGGCCAAATTCTATCTCTACTGATGTTTCGAGATGCAGGGAATAAAGTAGAATAGAGTTATTATTTTCCCCAATATCAATCTGGGTAAAGTCAGATGACCTCACAGGGATTACATTCATATTGACATGTGCAGCTTTAATCTATAATGTTGTTTCCTCCAATATCCATCAACCCACCCATAGAACTATGTCCATAATATGGCCATATAGTAAAGCTGACTTTGTATATAATATGGCTACATAGCTACTTGATCTATATTGTTGATCGAATACCCAATAATTTGCATGGTTACACAGAATAGAGTAGGAACATGCAAGTTATGCAATCCAGAAGGTATCTCTGTATCTATACAAAGATGGACATTACTAGGTTAGAAGATAATGAACAGACTCCTTTATTACTACCGGAAAGTTATTCCAGACAGACAAAAATAGACAAACATTAAGCACAATGTGGATGTTAGGGCAGCATGCATGTTAATCCATATCTTAAAGAATTGTCGTGCAGAAACATAAGAAGGGTAAGGATAGAAAATGAGGGTGGGGTATTTAAATTCACAAGTAGGATTATTTTTTTCAGTTTGGTCATTGAATTATATTGTGTTAAAAATGATAAACGTTTTGTTATGGGTGCATTGTGTAAGACTCATCCGTAAAAGGAGTACAACTACTTATGTATTGTGCAGCAGTGGACATCTATGGGAACCTTTAAAGACTTCATCGCCATCTATAGCTATGATAGACCATAAGTAAGTTAGTCAGAGCAATGGGTCTCGTCTGCCAGTTTCTGGTGGATGAGGGATATATTAAGCCCTATGTTTGGAAGTTTTGCCGGTTTTCTGCCCTACATGACACTTTCAACATGGCGGACCAGTCGGGGGATGGGCTATAGCATTATAGTTTATTACTAGATCTGAAATCTCCACCAGATCCAACCTGGTCTAACCCCTAATAAATTTCCCTCAATTTCTTTTTAAGCTATTTCCTTTTTCCTTTAGACTGTTGCTTGTGTTTTTGTCTTTTATTAAAAGGGAAACCTGTCATCAAGAACAGGCACAATAAACATTACTCAACGCCCATTGTGCCCTTATTGAAAAGTGCAGTGCAGGAGTCCCAGCTTAAATCTGCCTCCTCCAACCAGTAAAATAGTTCCCCAAACTTTTTCTGTGTGGCCTCGCCCACTGGTGCGTGTCCTGCCCACTGCCGCTTGGCTCTGTTCACCACAGGATGCGTGAAATGTTGAGAAGATCTGCAATTTCCCACACAGGGCACACTGCTAAATTCACCATGTAGTGAGAGGGACAGCATTTTGGTAAAGACAGGAAGTGGGCAGTGAGAGAACTTCCTGTGTGCTCAGGCTGAGATTTGAGGAGGCAATGAGCTGTCAGTCAAAAGAAGAAGTGGTTCACTGGTAGCCTGGAGAAAACATAACTCTTCTATTCAGAATATGACTCCTTTGCACATCTGAAAAATGGCCGCAATTAAGGTATAGTGCCTTAGTGGCACTTATACCCTTTACCCGCAGGTATTACTGGTGTGAGGGGTAAAATTCTGGTAACGGGCCTTCTTTAAGTTCTTCTTAAAAAATAAGGAAATGTTTTCCCTCTTGGCAATATTGCTGCAAATCAATGACTAATATTACAAACTGGACCATGTATAGTGACCTGCACCTCTAAGACTGTAAACTATCCCATTGCATTGTGTGCCACAGCAAAGCCTCTGAATTCCTGTATATTAAGGGTGACATACTCAGGCATCACTGCCAGCTGCAAGCCTCTGGAGGCACAAGCAGGCCAAATTTTCAGACCATTATGCAGGCATATGAATTAGCTCATTGTGCAATAAATGTGTTTTAGCTCAAATGAAAAACAGTTTCACTTCGTCTGTAATTGTCCTGGAAGCCTAGACGCTTGTGCTTGATATTTTAATGTGCTGGGGCATGAAATAATTTTCTCTTGTAAGAATGCAGCATTCGCTTTAATAAAACGTTTTATAGAACTTCTTTCTATGAGGGTAATATTTTATATATGGTCTATATACACAGATGTTATAAAAAGGGGAAAATATATAATTGTCACTGTTGCTAGAAAATACGTTCATCAGTTCCAGATGTCATGGTGCCATAATAAGAACAGGAGTAACAATAGCTGAATTGTAAAAATGTGGAACCACTAAGAAAACTGATAATATATGTGTGATTAGTGATGAAGGTCTTCACGTAGGCTTTCCACCACTAGTAAATGATGCTCCGGTCACTTGGGGCGCTGTGCCGTATTTGATAAAGAATACAAGGGCAAAACGTCAGTTTTTTGGATTTTGGTGTTATTCCTTCCATCATGATGCAAGTGTACATGGATCTTTCTTTTTCTGCTATGGCTAGGCTCAGGAGATTCCACAGAGGATAAGCGTATCTGAAGCTAAACCTGGCACAGTTATATTAATGCTAAGCAGAAATCCCCAGATTTGGTCTGATGAAGGCTACTATACCCGAAACGCATTACCAATTGGATGTTTTCTGTTTACAAATAAATATTGGTTGATCTATTTCACCATCTAATCAGTTGGTTACTATTGCACCCTTTAAGCACCATTTTGTCTTCTACTCTACACAAATAAATGCTAGGTTTATGGGAGTTATCCGCCTACAATCAGTTAGGTGGTTGGTGAGCCCAACTACTGCCAAAAATGGGGAGGTATAAATACTTTTCAGACATCTTTAGATACATGTCAAAAGCTAAAATAATTAGAAAAAACCAGGATCCTAATATTAAAAATAAGCATTTTACTTTTAACCTGGACTTTATGGAGTCCTTTTTGTACTTCATTTCTAGGGTGTGGGCAGCTAAAGGCAAAATTATTCGCACTTTAGGGGCTCTAAGGTGTAGAAGCACACATAAGGTCCAGCTTACACAATAGTCCTGGATAATCCATAAACGAATGAGGTTGTCCGTGCTCCAACACGCCAGGTTTAACTGCATAGCCTCCAGGTGAGCCGACTCTCCTCCTAAGTACATCTCTAAAGTGAGTTTGGTTTTTATTTCTATTGTTATGGAAAACCTTCTCTCTCATGGGTTGTTATTTGTAAATGATAAAGTAATGATAATAAAGAACTGTGCTATAAAGGATAATGGTTGTCATTGGCGTATTATGCTTAGGCACATTTTACCAGAACTTTGCTTTGGGATATACTGATTAAGTGTGGCCTTGGTTTATAAGGGAACTAGTTTTGATGATTTAAGTAGTCCCACACCAATCCATTTTCCAGGACGGTTACACATGATAGTGATGTCCTTCTATATTCTACGAACTTTGAATACTGTCTAGTATTAACCTGAAAGGTGTCACAGTGGTGGAGAAAAGTCACCCTGGGATGTCCTCTCATCGCTTGATTAATGTCCCATTGGACAAGACCTGTGATGCTTTACTTGAAGTATGAGACATCAGTCAAGCAAGGAGTGAACCTGTTACTGTACTAGATAACAGATTTATGTGTAATATTACAGAAATGGAACATCTAAAAAAGATTAAACATATTTTTATAATTGGTGTGATTACATGGCTTCTGTTCTTATTCTAGTGCTACAATATGTAGGCAGATGCAATATGAATCGATTTGAACCTTCTTCTGACCCTACTGAGAACCCTAATTACATCACCAGCCTTAACGATGACCTGTTCGATCCCTAACTTCACAAATGCTAATTTCTAAATGATAATTAAAACTGTTTTAAATCATCAACAAGAAACCAAACATGTGTTTTAGTGCATAATAATATCCTCCATTATGAAACAATTAGCAAAGTACAACATCAAGATGACAGATAAACCAGGAGTGAGATGATTTAACAGGTCAAGACTAAGAATATTCCTTCAGCAATAACCTGACTATACAGAGTGATAATTGTGTGTCACTCTATAGTCTGCATCACATTCTAGACTGAAATCGCAACTAACCTTTCACAATCTCTTTATAAATCATTAGTAACACTATTATATGACCTGTATTCTATATTTTAGAAGTTTTTCCTCTGTTTCTTAGCTTTGGGGGTTGTGGAATAGCTACTTGGAGATCTCCCACTCATAACACAGAAAGTAGAGAAACATATGAGCAATACAATTAATCTCTTGAAATCAAAAGCATCAGCAGGAATATAAAGCACTTAGGGTAACATAGAAAGGTATTACTAGCTCCAGGGGTCTAAATCTATTCCTGTATTATTTTTTGAATTCTAAGGCTGCCTCTACTTTGCAATGCAGATCTACTGGGCTTTTGCAGCTTGTTTTACTGATGACAGGTTTCCTTTAAAGGGAACCTACCACCCCGATTCTACCTATAAAGGTAGAAGGGGTGGTAGGTGGATGGATGGGACGTGAGGAGAGCCCTTTTTTGGGCTAATCCTCACGTCCCGGGTGTCTTTTAGAAAACTTTATTGCATGTGTATGCAAATCTTTTTATGCGGCTACTGGGCGAACTGTAGACATGAGGCTACTAGTCGCGGCTACTCCAAGCCCCAGTAGCCACGTTACTCCGCCTACCAGGTAATCTTTGGCGTGCAGCTACCAGGACCTCGTTCGGGTCCCCTGCATTCTGCGCATGCGCAGAAAGTAGGCCTTCGGCTGCGCGGCCGCAGCTCCAGGGCCGGAACGGCTGCGCATGCGCAGTTGTCGGGGGACTCGGACGCGCCGAAGATTACCTGGTAGGCGGAGTAACATGGCTACTGGGGCGTGGAGTAGCCGCGACTAGTAGCCTCATGTCCGGCTACTCCACGCCCCAGTAGCCGCATAAAAAATTTGCATATACCTGCAATAAGGTTTTCTAAAAGACACCCGGGATGTGAGGATTAGCCCAAAAAAGCGCTCTCCTTCTGGGAGCTTCTGGGGCGTGGAGTAGCCGCGCAGTGTAGCCTCAGCTCCGGCTACTCCGCGCCCCAGTAGCCTCTTTATAAAATTAGCATATTAGGGCAATAAAAGCTATAAAAAGATAAAGGGGACATGAGAATTAGCCCTTAAAAGGGCTATCCTCATGTACAATAGAAGCACCTACCACCTGGATCTACCTTAATAGGTAGATCGGTGGTGGTAAGTTTCCTTTAAAAATTATGATACTTATAAATACTTATAAAAGTAGGATTTTCTATCTTCAGAAAAAAAATAAAATAACCCCTTTCTAGATTCCTTATTTTGGGACTGTCCTCCTTTACGAGCCACATAGAAGTTTTCTTGTTCTTGCAAACTCAGCTGTCCTATCTCTTACATGACAACTGATGGGGAAGTATATGTGTACATGCAGCCAGATGAATGTAACTATATACTGTAGTTTATATCATAAAAGGGGTGGGGTGCTGGCGCCGGTTTCACATTTGGGCCCATGAGCTTTCTATTATGTCCCTCTGCTCATGGTAACTGCAGTAATTTGCAGAGAAGCTCATTATGAATGTGTATTACTTAGCTGCCCCTTCCAAGCACTATAATATTTAAGTCTCCTAGGAAACTGTCACCTTGACTTTTAATAAAATAAAAACTGTTATATCATAATATTAGGATTCTTGCATTGACCAGGCTAGGAATGTAATAGCGGATAATATATTGTGCGGGGAGCTGTAGATTTGTGACTGGTGTGGGATCTATTCATTCTGGTGTGCGCCATTATTCAAATTAAGCAGAACTAAAACTGTTCAAACTGAAAGGAAATTAGAGAAAATAAACTTCGCCCTAACAATAGCTAATTACAAATATCACTAATTGTTGTTTACTGCAGCTGAAGAATCAGGGCGCGTAGCCAAGTACATTAATAGGCTTTTAACATATGCTTATTTGCCAGCGTGACAGTCAACAGGCTATGCTGGTCTCTGATTCTTTTCTATATTGGATAAAACCAATGTATGTTAAACTGCCAAAGTCAATATATTTCATGAATTCGGACGAGTATAAAGTAGTGTACAAATTACTGGTAATTATCTAGTACCGTATTTTTCAGACTATAAGGCACACCGGATTATAAGGCGCACTATCAATAAATGTCTGCTTAAACGTCTAGGTTCATATATAAGACGCACCGAATTATAAGGCGCTCCTGATTATAAAGATGAATGACCAGCAGGTGGCAGACCTGTGCACAGTTCAAGGCAGCTTTTGTCTGTTAGTATGGTTCACATATAAGGCGCACTGGACTATAAGACGCACCTTAGATTACTGAGAACATCAAAGGATTTTTTGTGCGATATATAGTGGGAAAAATACGGTATATGGGTTAATGGCAAACATGCAAGAGTTTCCTTGCAAAAGCTGCCACTTAAGTAACTTAAAGGAAACCTACCATGTGATTTGATGCGTTATGAAGCAAACATACCTTGAGAATGCTGTAGCTACACTGATGCAGGATCATATCTTGGTTAATCCCTGTGCTGAGTGGTTTGGCTGATAAAACAGATATTACATTATGATAATTAAGCTGTCTCCCTACTGTGGTTGGTTCAGTGCTTATCCTAGTACATTAGTTATTCACTGCAGGAGACAATGATGTAATCTGGCTTGTGTCTAAAGGCAGAATAATCATTTGCTGCACAATCCCCCAGCTTCTGTTTATGAGTGATCCAGTCTTGACTAACCTCCATTTGTAATTAAAAGCTAATGCCTAATGTGTTTGTCTAGGCAGCCAGCCTGACTCAGCTTTCCCAAAGTCCTGAATTTTATAATTGTTTTTTCAGCAAAACCACTCAGCTCCGGGATTAACCAAGATATGATCCTGCATCAGTGTAGCTACAGCATTCTCAAGGTATGTTTGCTTCATAATGCATCAAATCAAATGGTATGTTTCCTTTAAAGGTAGGTTGGCTTTAGGCACTGATGTTACGAGTTAGTATATCCCCCATCGTGCTTTCTATGTACTAGCACTTTATTATGAAGCTCACTATATCAGATGGTGCTTCATGCTACTCTATCTATGTACTGCCTAGTGGGTGACCTTTTAAGTTCAATTTATATATTGTAATTTACTGCCCATGTGTGCTTTTCCTCCGTGTGCCCATGTTGAATTGTGTGTCCCTTTGTGGTGTCCTCACATCCCTTGTTTGTTCATCCATTCTGTTTTTATGAGGTATACAAAATAAGAGAAAACTTTTATATTTTCATACTTTTGGCATAAAATTTACTCGTTCTTTGTAGGTGTGAGTATTGTGAGTAACTCTGATGTGTTGCACATCAGAGTCTGATCATGGTGCGATCAGGGTTTGGACATTTCAATCAGTTCAATCAGTTTTCAGTCAGAGTTTGTTCAGTGTCTCAGTTTTTCACTTGCATTTTTTGGGGGGTTTTCAATGAATTTTCAACGCATTTTTCATGCGCAGATAATGCGCGTGAAAAGGACTCAGGACTGAGCTCGATCTTTTCTATGGCGATTGATGTGTGAAAAACGCATGCCTTTTTGATGCATCTCCATAGACTTGTATGGTGCGTTTTTCACAAGCGTGACTTGCAAAAGTAGAGCAAGCTGAGATTTACACGCACGTTAAAAAAAATGCACGTGTGTGCGTGAAAAAAAAACATTGATTACAATGGGTCAGAGTGCAATGCAAGTTCTTCACGTAAAAAGCATGCGCAGAACACATGTGTGAAAAACGCAAGTGTGAAAAAGGCCTAACGGTCTACATAAATATAGGAGGATAATTGGAATGATAAGAAACCTGAAAGTTATTGGGGAACCTTCCAATATTTACCCCCTCTATGTTCCCCTAAATGTTGCGTTATTAGCTCTACTCCTATAGATGTGTATGGGGAAAACCCCATAAAAAAGCTAATTCTTCATTAAATCAATATCTAGAAACTTTTTTTTTTTTTGCTGGAAAAACAAATTTTCCCAACAGTTGGAATAATTCCTATTAGCAGCAGGAATATTCCAACAATGCCCTGCAAGGCTGATGAGAATTAAAATACTCTGTCCTGCCAATCTGTTAGCATTAATTATGGTAATTATCACTACTACTATTGTCATTGTTATTGTCTTATTTATGGTGTTTGTATTAATATCAGCAAATGTCACATAAAACGCCAACTTATCCAACGCCACAAGAGATAATTGGTGCAGGAACATCATTTGGAAAGTTTGCCTTTCGTATTCTACCTCCTTTATTTTATAATATAATAATATATATGCAGTGTCTGCCCCACCAGCTACTGTTCCATTACTAGGGAGACAATACAAATCGTAATAATTATTGAAAATTATGCAGCTAAGCAACATAAAGAAAGCACAAACATTGCCTTGTCGTTCATTATTTTTCATCAAACGGGTGGAGGGGGGGGGGGATGAAAAGCAAGGTGTAACTTACAATTGGGAATTTAGACGTATCCATAAACTGTAACAGACATGTTTTGTAAAGAGCATTTTGATAAGGACATAAACATGGAAATGACATGCAAGTGAGTGAGTATTCCATGTGCAGAAAGCAACAATTTGACAAACAAGAATGA
This sequence comes from Engystomops pustulosus, assembly GCF_040894005.1. Lineage (NCBI taxonomy): Eukaryota > Metazoa > Chordata > Amphibia > Anura > Leptodactylidae > Engystomops > Engystomops pustulosus. Next base: position 175,122,384 of record NC_092415.1, on the reverse strand, counting down.
TTAATAAGGATGAACATGCTGAACAGAAATCATAATTGGCATGCCAGCAAAACAAAGAGAAAAGAAGTATTTCAGAAGAAAGTATGCAATTCATGTGTTCATGGATTTAGAACTTAAAACAATTGGTTAAATGTTACAAAAATTTGAAAACGGCATATCAGATTTTAAGTTCCATTCCCAGTAACTCATTGCATTGTTTGATGGATGATGTACCCTCGTCTGAAATCTTTTTGTTATTTGTTTCATTCTTTGTAATGGAATTTTTATTCCCATTTAAAAAAAAAAGAAAAATTTCCATACAGAGATGAAACAAATGGACCAAAATAGAAGAAACTACTGTATACCAAATGGTTCAAGCCATTTTTGTATACAGATCTACTCACAAAAAGTTCAAATAAAACGGGGTCCTTGACATGCTTTAGTTTCAAACGGATCCCAGGTTGCTGTTATAATCTTACCCTCATCCCTTCAAACCGTGATAAAGCCCTTAATGGTCTCAAAGCTCTGAGGGTCCTAAGAGATTTAATAGGACCAAATTCGGAGAATCCCAGTGCAGTTGCTATGAGGCTTATTAAAGACACCTGAATGGAGACACAAAGCAGAATCCAAGCCGTTAACTCACTTTGGTCATCTCCTTGTTACATTAATGTTGGAGAAGAGGAACCTTGTGCCTACAAAAAGCAAATATTGTTAAGTGGTTGGAAAGGAACTGCAGTCCACAGAGACTTAGAATCAGTTCAATGTACTGTTATTTCGGCACTGACTGTGAGACTATGAGAATGCCCCCATTTGAACCCATTAGACTTAGAATTACAGTAGTCTTTGACTGAAGACATTGAATTGAGTTCCACATATCTCTTCTTAGACTGCAGATCCTCGACCACAAAGAGGAAGAAGAAAAGGTTATTTCCTGTAAAAGTAAAATTGATTAGAAACATACACAAAACTTTGGTGAATTTTACCCTTACCCTCATTCCTTCAAATCTGGACAAGGCTCGTAGAGGCCTCAATGCCCTCAGAGTTCTGAGAGACTTCACGGAACCCACTTGGCCTTGGCCATTTCCAAAAGTTGCTATCAGACAAGCTACTGAAATCTGTATAGATTGAATGAAATGTATAATTATTGATCAGATGCAAGCAAATCAAATCAGAAGCCCGTCTGTTGTCTGCAGTCGTTGTCTGGTCTTGTCGTTGGTTTTCATTGGGAAAAGCGATTATTTTACAAATGAAGTTGTGAAGCAGACACACGTTATAGCAGGTGGTGATCAATATGATGTTATTAAACTAAAGTCTATCTAATACTTTTTGAAGTATTATATTTACATTGATAAGAGCTCAACAATGAAGAGCTGGAGAATGATAATCGGATTTTACAATGAGACATAGAGACATATGCGCTGCTGCCTCAGTGGAAGTTAGCGGCTTCAGTGAAGATCCGGGACGTGAGATAAATTCATCCTCAGTTGTGCCTTGGGTTTCATAATCTCCTTTGTAGTCGACAAATGAGCTAATCAGAGTGATTTTCATGGGTCCCCCTGAGATAATGATCGATCCTTCTGTGCCAGCGTTTACATACCTACTTATTTCAGGATAGTGAAAAGCCAGTTGATGAGGGCTAATAATAGAATTTGGGAATCCATGCTTCAGGGCAACCTGTTTACTCCTAACGGGTGAATAGCTTGCCTAAATGATACCCTGTAAATATGCATTTTGTGTCAATGCTAGAAAAATTGGATTAGATTTACTAAACCTAATTTTATTTTTGTTTGTTGAGTTCAGTTCACATCTAGTTTTTTTGTTTGTGTGTTGCCTATTGAATATACTAATAAAAAAAAGTACTTCTAAAATTTACTATTAACACATTCCCAGCATATTCAGGAAACATTGGACCCAGGCACACATGTGAAGAACTTATAAGGGTTGGCCACTTTACCTCGTGTTTTTTGTAATGTGTATGTAGGTGTTGGGGACATGGTATTATTTACCAATATACATTTTTAATAGTTCTGCTCCACTTTATCAATATGTTAAGTGAAGTTTACTGTTATTTTATCTCATCAGCCATACATATTGGACCATAAAATGGACGCAGATGGAGGGTCATGTGATCTCTTTCTATCCATGAGCAATTGCCCTGCCAGGACCTTATGATAGTAGTCATGGATATAAGATCAAGGTCTTGGCAGGGCAATTGCTCATGGAAGTCAGATAAGATCACATGACCCGATCACATGACCCTCCATCTGTGGTCATTTTAAGGTCAGAAATGTCTGGCTGATGGGGTAAAAGAACAGGAGTCTATACTTTACATATGTAGAAAGTTGAGCAGAACTTTTAATATATGTATAAATTACCTAATATCCTGCCCCCAAAGCCTATACACACATAACAAAAAAACATGAGGAAAATTGGACAGCCCCTGTAAATGTTCTTTTAGTGCTAAAAATAGTATTGACTTAATCTAAGAATAGGTCATTATGTGTCGGGTGTGTGTGGGGGGTTCAACACCCAACATGTAGAGAATGCAACAGCAAGCAGACAATTCCATTTACATTGGATTTGTTAAATGACTATTAGTTAAAGCATTAACCTTGTGTGACCACTGCACAAAGAACGGAGGTGTCTACTTCCTGTTCCATTTACTATTAATCAGCTGCTGAGATCAGCTGGTCTGTAGGGTTACTGAGGGTTGGACTCCCCCCCCCAGTTGAATATTAAGGACGTATTCTGCAGATGTCAATATTTATAGCCTATACTGGTAGGTTGATTAGATTGTGAGGTCCATTGGTGACAAGGGCTGATTTGGCAAACTCTGCTGCGTAATGTGTGTGCGCTATAAAAATAAAGGAATTATTATTATTAGAAAACCCTTTCAGGGATATCTTGTGTAAGTCACCCCAATGCACAACAAATAGTCTATTATTGTAAAAAACCTATGTGTATTTACTGGCACCATGTTGTATCTCTTAGAAAAATGTCTAACAGAATGCGTGAGCCTTAATCAATATGCACAGAACCCAGAAACAATTGTTTAAATTAAATATTAGATTTAGTGAAAGTCACTCCTTAGTGGTCTGCATCATGTAGTGATCATCAAACGTTGACATCATAGAAGTATATTTAGGCACCATTCTCTATTCTGCTGCTGTACCAAGAATGGTTGAACTTCCAGGAATGTTTAGAAATATAAGATACCAAGTATAAGAGTAAGGGAAAGCCAACCATCAAAGGCCTCGACTACCTCCATTTCATTAGAATCATTTTAATATGAAAACCAGCTATACATATAATCTATATTGGAATATTATTTATGTATAATTAGTTTCCATTGACTTATTCTATAAAAACACCTAAACCTTGGACTACAAAACACCAAATGTACTTAGTATTGTGGTGTATGACGATCCAGGTCTTTGACTCTACTATGCATCCTAGGGCTTTCTGAGTTTTCTTTCCTTTCTTGATGCAGCCTCTGAAGGCGATGGAGATAATCCTACTTGATCCCTGGATTTTAAGGATGTAAATCCCACCTGTTACACCCACTCAGAAGTCAAGGCAAACTTAAGATAAATGATTTCTCAGCTGTAAATCGATATGACAAATAGCACAAACTATGTGTCATTGAAAAGCCGGATTGCTCCCGTCACTGCAGAACTTTTTTGTGCAATTTTGTGCACACAATGAGAGGCGAAAATATCAATATTTATATATAGTATAATAGGTAAATAATGTAAATGTATTCATACAAATCAACCTACACCCAGGAATATTTTGATTACAGAGAAACTGTCACGCCGATTTGAGACCCTAAACCAACTTCAGATCCTTATGGACCCATTTATGGTGCCCCCTGTGCTTGCACAGTGATGAATAAAGTCAGAATATGTCAAGCCGACTTCATTGCTCTACGGCACTTGCATAGTGAAGCCGAGTTATACAACAGTGGCTTCACTGCATTGGTGCACAGGTCCTGAAAGCTCTGGAGTGAGGCAAGTATAAATTATTTTTTTTCGGATACAGAAAGAAAAAGCTATTTGTGATTTTAGACACTAAACCACGTAAGGACCTGTGGTTGGTTTTGTGTCCCAAATGAGCCTCACAGATGTTTTTGAACTCATGCAAGATATGGATAAGACCCTAGGCTGTATGTAGCACAGGGTGAACTTTTAACAATCAAAAAAACTCTGTAGCAGATGTTGCTCATGTATTGTATCCCCATCCCCTCTATTAAATGGCCTTTTTGTGGTCCCCACTTACAGTAATCACTAGTCTGGACCAATAACTAATCCCTACTTCCTTTTTAAAGAAAACCCCACAGTTGTAATAGCCCAGAAGCAGCAGATAGTTAAAACCTCCGACATCCCTCCTTATCACCCAGGAAAGACCCCAAAATGCAAGACAGCTGGGAGTTATTATATATATTATATATATAAATATATATATAAAAAACATTTTTTTTTTTTTTTTTTTTTACAGCTCTTAGACTTTTGAGACACTTTAAATAAAGTGCTGCAAGTAAAAAGGTTGGAGAAGCCATCCATAATCATACACACAGCACCATCTTACCGGATTCATCCAGAGTACCGAGCCAAATGTGCAAAACATGTTTCTAGTCTACTGAATACAGTAGCAAAATGCTCGAACATCATCGAGACAGAATGACTCAGAGCATGACAGTGATTTAAAGGTTCAGTAAAGTGTTAGATACAGAGCGTGCATAATATGGAAGGGAAGACCAGAAATTGGACAGAGAACACACCGCACATGAGCCCTCTGGAACATAGAATCAGCTTTTATTGTAAACATGGGAAAAAGATAAATAATTGAGAGGGTGAGGATGCGACTTGATAAAGCCTTGACCTGGCATCACAGTCAATCTCAACTGAAAATTGTTTAGTGGAAGATTTATAATCTTCTTCATACCCTCTTTATTGGAGGATCAATCCGGCAATATCTCCAGGTCGCGCTTGGCGCACCTGAACCAGAACGGGAGGTTCAGACCCGAACATCTCTATTCAGAATGTAAATTCTTCCTGGGGTTGTAGTTGTGAATTATCCACTCACTTTTGTTTTCCAGCTGTGTCATGTAATCAGCAATCAGATACTCCTACTGACACAGTGGGGCTCATTTACTAAGGGTCCGCAGAGCGCATTTTCGTCGGGTTTCCAGATGATTTCCGATTAGCGCCGCATTTAATAGGGGTTTTGGTGCACACGATCAGATTTTGGCCGGCTTTCGTGTGACATAAATTGGAGGGTGGGCCGTTGGACGATCTCATGGATTCGGACAACGCGCAGGATTTAACATCGAAAATTGTGTCACAAGACATGCACTCACATACACCAGGAAGAAGAAGGTGAACTCCGGTGGACCTCAGCGGGGGAAGCGACAGATGCAGGATCTCGTAAGTACCGGGTGAGAAAATGTGCCCCAGTGTCTTATGGACGTGAAGTCAGTTTCTTCACCATTGATCCTTATGGGACTCCAATAATGGTTCTTGTATACATGAATGGAGAACCTTATTTCTTGTCCAAAAATAAGACACTGCGAGAAATTTACAATGCTGGAGAAATAAATTAAATATACACATTTCCACACATTTTCTGGATTTTGGTGTGATGGAGCGGAGAGTGGGGTAAAAGTGATGAGTGAAAGCCTCCGCCTTAGTACTGATAATGATCATAAAAAGATCAAAAACAAAACTCATCAAATTATTTTTCAAAAACAATCCGTAAGCCTCTTCTATTTCCAAATGATTACAATGGGAGTATTGGTCCAATCTGTCCGATTACTGATGTAATGATCGTTATTTTTCATATTTTTTACACTTAACAATATGTTAACTTACTGGAGCGTAACTGAGCCTCCTTAGGGGTCTGTTATTAGCATATTCATAGAAAAAACCTTCCTGGTAACTTTTACACAAATCATATGAATTATTGAAGACATATTTTTTTCATTTTGCTTTAGAAGAATTGTAACATGATTTTTTTTACTATACTCTTTGCAGTGCTTATTCAAGATTATGCAATTCTTCTGCTGTGGAAAGGGACAATAGTTTACTCTAGTTCATTTACTGTCCCCAGATTTTGATACCCAATGCACAGGTCTACTACCCGATTGGCCCAAATGGGTCAATATTTGGTATGCCTGCGCAATGGATAATTATGATGAAAACATAACTGATGAGTACAATGTATTCATGATGATATAACTAACCTGGATCTTACCACCTCTTTGTACCCTCCTCCAAGTGATTGATTGGCTGCTTTTGACTTTCCACTTGAGTTTCTACTCCCCATACTCAAATAGACCACTAAACTAAAATGTTCACACTTCTATATACTATGACTTACCTATGGTTCTACTCCTAATGTGACAACTCTTTAAGGGGTATTTTAACACCTCCATGAGGTTAGGTTGGTGGATGAGATAAGATTAAACCACTGTGTTCTCAAGCACCTTCAAAGACCATGTTTCTTTCATGCCTCATGTTGGTGGCATCATCCAGAGAACCAGTTTTGAAGTGAGATGTAAATTAGTTGTATAAAGTCATGGAGGTGACTCAGTGCAAAGTTCAGTGCTGAAGTCAAGCTCTCCCCAGCTGAGATTGCATACTCTGCTGTGTTTGATGCCCATTTGTTCATGGTTGTCCCTAACTTATCTCGTGAAGTCTGGTGTATGATTTTATTCACAAGAATGGAGAGGTTCTGAAACGGGGAAGGCTCGACATCAGTGATTAACACTCTACCTCTACCTGTGTCTTTATGCAACTAATTTACATTTCACTTCACAGTTGATTTTCTAGATGATGCCACCACACTGAGCCATGAAAGAAACATGATCTAGAAGGTGTTCATATGCTTATATTCATATCAGCTTCTGGCTCATTAGCATAATTTTAAAAGTTGATTTTAGGGAGGCTGTGAATAACAAATATAAAAAGATTACCACTACCAAATTAGAATTTTTATATGATAAGTTATAAAGCCAATTGATATCGGATTTAGAATCTTCACCAATACCGGAATTACACAATTCATATTAAAGATATCTTAAAGTAAAATTATTAACAACAGTAACGTGATGTTCTTGCTACTAAGCGAAATCTGGGTTAATATTGACATATTTCATACTGTGCATTAACTTTCTGCGAATTACCAATTATTTTTACTTTGGCATCAATATTTTTCAAGGGACTGTGCAATTTGTGGTTAAGCGTGTCATTTTATCATAATTTAAAATTATTCACTGCCTACTTTTTTATATTTGTGTTATTGAATTTATCTGTACTCTTTATTATAGATTGCTGCTTGTTAGCATTGTCAATGTGCTCCAGGTTCTATGGGGTAGAGTGGAAAATTGACCATTCAGGACACAAGGTGTGTGCACCATCCAGAACACAGCACACTATATCTGAATGTACCAATATTCTCTGTAGGAAACAGATTGGACTTGTTGAGTTGACTTTTTATCAACAGGTACAAATCCTAACATGGTAAATGTCAAGGGTTGTTTCCGAACACAGAAGAAAAAGGTTTGGATTAGTAATGGTCTTAATAATTGGTACCTGAGTGGATCGAGTCGGACCTTGAATATATCCACTATAAAAGATTTGTAAAAATGTACAAGGAACGAAATGCCCCCAATAAAAACTGGTATTTTGTGTGAAATTGATAAACAATTGTTGACAATGGGCTGCCTTTTTAGTTTTTCCAAAAAGTCTTTTTTTTTTTTAATACAGGCTGTGAACGTGAATAGACTTTGGCATTTTGTCTGTAGCCTTTTCCACAGCATGACTTCCTTTATGTAAAAAAATTTTTCTAAGGATATAAAATGAACAGTAGATTTTTGAAAAAACGATTTTAAAACGGTCTCCAATTTTATAGCTGCTTTTCACTTCAAACAGCACAGGGACCTTCCACAGCGATTTCATTAAGATACTGAAAACACTTCAAGGATGGTGATGTCGAGAAAGTCCACACAAGACAATGCACACATCCTGTGTGTAATTAGAAGGAATCCAGAGACAAGAACTCCCTCAGTATAATTGTGGTTTTGTCTTTCTTGGAAAAGACAATAGAGCAGACACATAATAACCCAGGCAGCACAATGGGAAACATATCTTGCCGTTCCAAAAAATGTTGGTATCTGCTGTCAAGATGTGAGGAATCCTTGTCACTCCGATGTATAATAAATATCGCAGACGTCTACCATTCATACAATTTAATGTGGAAAATCTGTTTATAATGTTTTCTATAGAAAAATCATATGGATTTTTACAATTAAGTTCTCCCTGGAGTAATAGACAATGGATAAAAAGTTTTGACTTCTGCTTTTTACAATCTTCTGATGCTTAAACAATAAAGAAAGGGATGTCTGCGGTGTATCATGCTACACTGTTATTGTTTCACATCATTCCTTCAGGAATGGGAATAATTGCAACGCAAATATATTAGTAAAGGGAGAAAATAATACTTAGGTATATCACTGAAATACGGAAGCTGATTTTGGACCTTAGTATTAGAAATGTACTGTGTAGTATTTAGGATAAATAAGTCAAATGGTATTATATTTCATACACTTAGCCAGTAGATTGTTTTGTGATTTAAAAAAAAAATCCCCACTCTTTGTCTCTCAAATCGAGGTTGATATTTTTGGCTTTAGCATATAAATATTTAAGAAGTATTTGATACCTGTTGTGTAAAATATACCTCTTCTATTAACAAATAAAAGGGAAAAAAAACTTTGTAAATTAGAGCATGAAAGTGTAAAATAAGCTGAGCTCTGCAATATAATATATAATGTTATATATGTATATATATATATATATATATATATATATATAAAATAAGATGTAATTTTAGGATTTAAAAATTTATGTACATCCGGACAGGACTTCGGGGAGAGTCCTGCTCATCGCACCCACGCAGAGTGTGATCCACAACCTTCTATGTGAACAAAGTGAAACAAGTAGGGCTGTCACAAGCTGTATATGTGGACAAGGTAATATCTCTCCTAGAAGTACAGATGAGCAGATCCAAACTTTAAGTTTGGGTTCGGAGGTTGGAAGTGTCCTGCAAAACCCAGACATATTGCCAGATTAGCAACCATGCAGCCAATCTGGCAAACTGACGATCTAGCTACTAGCCATTGCTGTGATTGGTCAGTGGAATACCCCTGGCCAATCACAGCTATCGCCAGTAGCTAGGGGCTTCAATTTATGAGCATGGCTGCATGGCTAATCCTGCAATATGTCCGGGTTGATTTTAAAATAAGGATCCGCTCATATCTACCTAGGAGTCCTGTCAGGATTTACTGTGTATTTGGTAAGCATGTAAACCTATATATCCCAGAGCCGCTATCATATTCTGCCTTCTAATAGGGAAGCAGATGTCACCTGACAGATTTGTTTTCATTAATGCCACTTTTATATAAAGATGTGCACCAACAAAAGGAACAATAGTTATCACCATGGTTATTATAATGGAATTACATACATGCAACATATAAAATGAACTGGACTAACTGGACTCCGAACTCATGAAAAAAAAACTGAAAAAAAACATTTCTCTTCACAATTTCCTGGTCTTTGCTGTACAAATTATTCTTTCTATCATATTTTTAGTTGCTACATGCTGTGCATTTGTGCAGTGTAATGAACTTTTTCAGGTCTCTATTACACTCCTTAGCAACCATTTCCGTCACAGTCTTTAATGAGCCAGGTTTCCAAGATTTAGCAAGTTGCTGCTAAAAGGCCTCAATTTCATACAACTTAACAACATGTCTGTACTCATCACCCGAATAAGTTGTAAGAAACTGGAACAAGTTATCCCGGAGTAGCAGTTTTACTCGTTGTACAAAAATTGGACATAATGGAGCACATTTACTAAGGGTCCGTGGACCCCATTTCCATCGGGTTTCCCGATGATTTCTGTGTTCCGGTGCATTTATCAGGGGTTTTTGGCGCACTTTCTTGTGACACAAATCGGAGGTATGGCCGTCGGACAACCCGGCAGATTTGGACTACGCTCGGGATTTAAAATTCAAATTGTGTTGCAAGACATGCACTTACAAGCACCGGGAAGAAGAAGGTGAACTCCGGCTGACCTGATCGGGGAAGCAACACATGCAGGAAATCGGTCGCACATGAGCTACATGAATCGCGCCGGACTTCATCTTCGTCGGACCATCCGGATCGGGGATCGCGACAGGACCGGGTAAGTAAATTTGCCCCAATACATCACCCACTCAACAATTCTTCCTGATCATGGGAATTGACCTGCAGAACATTTGATATGGAACGTCAGTCCTGTAACATCTTGAGGCCAGGTAGTATATGTTGGGCACCATGAAAGACAGGGTAAGTTTTTAGGACTTTATTAAAAAACTTATGATTTGGGTAGGGGTTATTGATAAAGTCACAATTCCTGAGGCACAACCAGGAATTGTGACTATTTCCCCCTAATGCTACCTCAACGCCAAGTGGGGGTGGAGAACACCCAGCCGTGCCCCATAGTGGGCAATGCCTACTTTGCCTGTGCCACTTCCTTTGTGAAGGTAATATCTAAATTGCTCAGAGCGCAAAGAGCCTCTTAGTAAATCTGCCGCAACCTGTGGGGTGGAGTTAACATTAAGTGCTGCCTCCTGATGTATAGGCACTAGATAATTTCCCTTCTTGTCTTGAAATCATCTTGTACAATTGATTGTTTTGCAGAGTATGGGGCAGTACCATAGGAACACTAGGTAGGGGGCATATTTTACTGTAAATTAGACTATGGAACGCATTGCCATGAGATGTTGTAATGGCTGAAAGATTCTACATGTTGATGAGGGGCCTGGATGCCTTTCTTGAAAATACCAGAAGATCAGAGAACTATCAGAATCTCTGTCACAGAAATGTTACTCTTATGTGTGAGGGTCAAACCATTCATGTGTCCAAAATCCGGAATTTTCTGAAACTGTATTAGACATATATTTAAAACTGGGCAGATAATTGTGTTTGTTCAGACTAGAAGATACAGTTGTTCTCTACCAGGGTCTCTCTTTTATTTGACCCTGATATGTTGTTCTGTGATGCGAGACAAGAAATGAGCTCAGGCCGTCATGGGAGCACCCAGCAAATATCAGGTAAAACAGCACTTAAACCTCTCGATGTAACTTGCAGAAGGTTAATCAGCTTCTTGGTGTTAATCCCTCGGACACAATTAGGTACTAGCAGGGAATGATTTGCCAACAGTGTAAGATTAAAGTAGCAGACTGATAAAACTGGTGGATGAGCATTTCTTTTATTGAAAGGTTGAAAAAATACTCAAAGAGCACACATTGACAAAGCTGAATTGTATTCCCCATGAGATCAAAATTCTGGATCATGTTTAATGGAAATCTATGTTTCTATGTGGATGTTTCTTGGTTATTCCTTTGTGAGACCCAGGTTGGTGTTACTAGTTAGGGTGTCCCTATACAGACCGTGGCAATCAAGAGACAGAGACAATCCACAAATCAAAGATTATGCACTGTCCTATTTCACGGACTGAACTTATTGCCAGGGATCCATGCATCGTTACTAGCTTTCCTGCAAAACAGCAGCACCCTTTCCCGGAACTGAGGTTGTGAAGCAGGAGATTGAATGGAGAATCATTCATGGATCAACCAGACCCTAAACATATTTAATAAAACATCCAAGTAAGAAATCCTTATTGCTATTACTTCTTGTTAATCAGGGTAGAAATGTAAGTCAGCCTGAGTGCGATGCTAACAGACACCCACTCATCCGCAGGACCCTATTACTTCTCCATTTCCTATTAAGGAAATGTAATATCAAGATAAAGCATGATAAACCAGAGATACGAAAGGTTACACTAATGAGAAAGAAGGGCCATGGGCCCTTTTGAGCTTCACAAGCTGTTACTCTGCAGCAGCATGTCTTGGTCTCACCCAATGCACTTTGTGTAATCTTGGAAGCAGTGTGCACAGTGAGAGGGGAAGTGCTCCTTCAGAATGTAACAGCCTATGAAACTAATTAGCATAAGTTTAAAAGTTGATTTTAGAAGGAAGGAGGCCATGGATAACAAATATAACAAAGATAACAAATATAAGGAGATTACCACAGTCAGGGTGCCTGGATGAATAAGTGCCCCTGGTTTATCATGCTTGATTTTGATGTTAGATTTTTAAGATATCTTCAAACTACTTCCTCTTGGCATTAAAGGTAGACCAGGAAGTAACACTTATCTAACATGTCTGGTTGTTGTGGCATAACCCCTTACAGCTAACCAAGTCAGATTGATATACCATATTTTTCGGACTATAAGACGCACAAAAAATCCTTTGATTTTCTCAGAAATCAAAGGTGCGCCTTATAGTCCAGTGCACCTTATACATGAACCATACTTACAGACAACAGCTGCCCTGAACAGTGCACAGGTCTGCCACCTGCTGGTCATTCATCCTTATAATCAGGTGCGCCTTATATATGAACCTAGACGTTTTAGCAGGCGTTTATTGATGGTGAGTCTTATGATCCGGTGTGCCTTATGGTTCGAAAAATACGTTATACATAGCTCTTGGTCCAATAGCTTATAAATGCCAAAAAAAAAAATTAATTAGGATAACCATATCATTTGAATGAGTATGCTGCAACTGTCTCTCTCGATTGTTGGGTGAAATATCGTTTGGACACTTTGGAGTTCAACATGTCTGATGCTTTGGTTCTCTGGAGAGATAAGCAGGAGATATGTCTGACAGTGATATGTTCCTGAGCTGGTCATGCATATGTATGAAGAGGGGAGCACCCGTAGAGGAAGGCAACGTGAGTGTTCGGCCACCAACTACTGGATGTGCACTGTCCCCTTTAGGTGCTTCAACCTCCGTTTTGATAGATGACAAGAACTAAAGCCGTTTTACTTGACACACATTAACTTATTTTAACGGTATCATTTACAATAGCTCCATCCCCGACTTTTGTTTATGCGTCTTCTAAGAATCTTTAAGACAAGACTCTCTCTTAGCATCTCCTTCCTTTCCCCTGAAGGGAGATTTCCGCAATCCAGCCTCTTTATCTCTTAAACTACATAATGCTGGTAATTTTCTCTTCATAGATTCCAGTTTACAACATTCGACAGATTGAACACGTAAAATGCTTTAGCAAAACAGCTCAATCAATGTGAATAAATAGATATAAATAAATATGCTCTGGGATGTCTGACAAATTTCAGTCTGTCGGGGGAATCATATCTTAACAAAGTACATTTGGCAGAGCTCAAGCTATAAAAGGAAGCTTACAGCGGCTTATTTTAACAAAGTATTATCTTGCTTCACTACCTGAAGTCTAAAACGGCCTTTGAAAAATTATTGTTCGCTTTCTTGCTTTGGGTTATTAGATAGAATATGTTAAGATTTGTTTCTGGGGGATGAAGATCTCACACTGTGGCCACATGAGGACGATTTTCATTTTTACACCGCATCACATAATATCTATATGTGATGCATCAATTACTTGCCAACAGGCGAAAATTTGATGTGATTGTCTCCAATTTACGGAGACAATCTTGGAAAATTTGTCTGGTCACGCCCCTACGAAATTAGTGACAACTGTCCAAATGTGACAGTGGGCATTCCCAGACAGGCTACGTGTAATCCCAATGGCAAGGCGTGAAAAGTGGTTTTCCAGGGAGTCGGATAGGCAATGGTAGATTATAATATGGATGTTTTGGATGGTCACCCAGGGCCCAAGTCTCCAGGGGGGCTCATGGCCATAAAAACTATTCACCAACCACTCACTGGCATAATGCTTAGAGATAATAAGGAAAAGTGTCTTCAACACTACCTTCCTCTGCATTTCTAATCTTCTCCTGCATATACACACAACGCAAATTACTACTACTTTTCTATAGGCATGACCACTGCACAGTGCCTTATCCAGCATATAGGCATTGTTAACAACTGCTACAACTACTAACCTGTGTATGTTGCACTGCACAGTACTATGCTTCTCATCCAAAAAATATGGGTATTGCAAAGGACTATTACGTACTCTTATCCTGCATATATAGGTACTACACAAATTGACTACTATGGTAAATCTGATCATGTAAAACAGCAGAATTTGGTTCAAGTATGATGGCTAGGCATTAAATGTAAAATGTTTTTCTTCAAATGAATATTTTTCATAAAGCAAAGGGCATGTCCATTGTTAATAAGCCCCTGAGGATAGGCTATCACCATCTGAATGGCAGGAGGGGGTAACCTCTGAACCCTGCACTGATCAGCTATTCAGCCTGGCATGTGTTCTGCGTAGTGACTGGAATCTGTATGCAGTTGTGTCTCCTATTCCCTTCATAAGGAGTCACAACTGTAGTTGCGTGTCCCAGCCAAGACACAGAGCAGAGAGCCAACAGGGTATGGATTAGAAATTGATAGCCTATCCAGAGGACCTAAAAAAAAATCACATCATGGTATCATGGTATCAGAAATCACAAAATTGCTCAGGTTTTGTGCTTATGTGTTTGAAAACCCCACCCAACGCTCCTGTGATTGACTGCTCCCTTTCAGGATCTTTTCTTAGGGAAAGTTGGGTGTTACCGACCATTCTTTTGCTATATTATTCTTTTGGTTTGCCGCCATCTTGGTTTTGATCTGGTTCTGCCCTTATTTGCTTATATCTGTTGTTCGTCCATCTGTGTTTTGTTTCTCACGGGGTCTGACATAGCTTTGCCTGTCCCAGACTTCTGGCTTTTCCGTGTACAAGTGTGAACACTGGTTTATCTCTGATTTCCCATTACCTGCCAGTCTGTAAGTCTTTGCTGTCACCTTGTAGGGACTCTCAGGGTCCCTTAGGTTCCTGAAAGTTGGTTTGCCCTTGTCAGGGCGGTCTTATCTGCTGTAGGCATCGCCATAGCTCGCAGGGTGAGTTGGCCACTGCCTACGCAGTCTGACAGCTGGCACCAAGCCTGGTTGTGCTTGCACTGTTGCCAGACAGGTACGTTACACATAGCTTCAGCAGGAAAGGTACATGGAAGAGTGAACAGCTACAGTACACAAAAATGTAAGATATGGTAGTTCTAACAGACGCTTCCATTTTCATTCACTCTTTATTCTATTTGCAAACTACTCCTATTTTACCATGTAACATAATCTGAAAATATAAGTAAACCATTATTATGGGAAGATAATCAACCAACAGGACCACATGGTACCACACACTCTAATTGGATGTCATCCTTTACAGCTGCTTAAAGGTTCTGTGCATATTGAAAAGAGACCCAATTCAGAAAAAGTTTAGCAAATGTGGAAGATTATTTTTTTTTACGATGACTTTAATGTTAAATCACGCTAGGAAGGATCTGTTATTTTATGCCTTGCTAAACATTTCCGTTTGCTCTAAGAATCTTATGTTCTACCTTCAGATGATTGTACTGGAAAGGAATGTAACTTTCATTACAGGAACATTGCCAAACACAATGGACATCATATGTTGTTTGATATACAACCAAAATGAGAAATTGTTTTATACCCCCGTAATGACCCCATAAAGATGACATATAAAAAGGTCACAAGTAGAGAAGAAAGATCAAGAGCAACAAATTAAGAAAATCCGGAAGACAAAATCTCAATAAATAAAATATGCACTTTGATATTATGAGTCACAGGAGAATATTTAGTGCAAAAACTATTAAAATAAATTATCGGAAAAAAAACTCCTTCCCATGTACCAGGAAATTGACTAATTCTTATTTTAAGGATTCATAACTGTTCACAAGGATGTTTACAAAACTATAATTTACGGTTTGCAAGAATACCTTGAAAAACCCAAATAAAAGTAAGTAGGAAAAACTGATAAAATAAGTTGTGATGCTCCTTGATTGTTTAAGCAAAGACGTAGCACCGAAGGCAACAAAGATTAAGCTGATATTGTTAGCGGCACAGAAGCATAAAATTATAATACAGGTAGTCCCCTACTTAAGAACACCCGACTTACAGACGACCCCTAATTACAAACGGACCTCTGGATGTTGATAATTTACTGTACTTTATCCTTAGGATACAATAAATAGCTATAACAGTTATCTAATCTGTCTGCAATTAAGCTTTATTGTTAATCCGGGTTTGACAATCAAACATTTTTAAAATCCAATTGTCACAGAGACCAAAAAAGATTTGACTGTCAGATTTCTGCTGATCTCTCTATATGCTACCACCAGAATGCCAAACCAGGCATACAAGTTGTCTACATTTTTAGATAGAATTGAGCCAATATAGCTTTCCCATTGTTGTGATGCTTTAACATTTTGCTTCTGCGCCACTAAGATTGACTAATATGATATACATTTAATAAAAGTACATGACAGTCTGAGTGGAACGATGTCAAGTGTGGACAACACGTTCTAGTACATCGCAATAATGGACTATAGCACCAGGGGTTGGTGGCACCTTATCTAATTAACATTCCTTCCTTTTATCCCCATGTGTTAACTCTCTTGATGGACATATTTCTTTACGTTACTCAGTGTCCGGCTGGGGTTCCTTGAGCCCACCAGATAAAATTATTCTGGGGGTCCATCATACTTTCAAATTAATTTATTTTCTGCTGTGTCTCTAGGATCCCATATTGGCCCACCAGAGGATACACCGGTGGGCCATTCCGACACTGATGTTACAATGTAATGATACTTAGAATTGACCATTTTCTGGTATATCAATGCACTCGTCATACCTCAGTCACCAAAAATCATCAATTAAATTGTAAAAAATAAATACTCAATACTTACACCAACTATGAAGAAATCCAGCCAACACCATGCATTAGTGAAGTACTTCTTGAAGCCGTAGGCCACCCATTTGAGAAGCATCTCCAGAACAAAGACGTAGGTGAACACTTTGTCTGCATATTCCAGAATAATCTTTACAGCTTTTTTCTGGTCGATATAAATATCTTCAAATGCCTGTGGTTGGGGGTTAAAAAACAACAAAAAGCTTAGAGACGAGTATTCAAGATGCATGTAAAGTGTGCGCTGTGACACATAGTTGACATGAATTATGAACTAAAGTTCTTCTTTTCCATCCCCATGGCAACAGAAGGAGTTTTGCTAACTTAATAACTACTGTGTGTTTTCTTTTGACCTCTTAAATTCTGACTAACTGCGATAACTTTATAAGAAAGAACACCTGCTCGAGAGTAATGAGGTGTATCACCATAGCACTAACACTCAGTAGAGAGGGCAAAATCTGACGTGAATGTACAGTATGAAGCCACCAGTTACACAAACTACATTGAGGAAGTACTTGCGTTACTCATCTATTACTCCTACCAATATTGATTGACCTGGATTCCATAATTTAGGCAGAGACGATTATATAGACGATATATGGTCATCCATGGACTTTATCCCATGTATCATAATAAATAATATAAATTTGCTCTCCTTTAGAAGGAAGAACTGTTTCTCTTTAGTGTCGCTACATCATGTACAAGCGTAAAGGAAATCTACCATCAAAATCCAGCATGATAAACCGATTACACTTATAAATCCAGGCACTATGACTGAGGTAATCTTCTTATATTTATTATCCATGGGCCCCTTTCCTTCTAAAATCAACTTTTAAAATTATGCTAATGAGCCAGAAGGGCTACACCAGCTTTGTAAGCTTTTGTACACTATGTAGCACTACGTCTCAGTCTCCCCTTCCCCCCACAACCTTCAAGATTTCTGTTTGCAGTTACAATGCTGTCTTTTCACTTCCTAAGTTTTATAGGACAATAAGTACAATAAGCTCAGCTCCTCCTGCTCTGTAACATGCTACCTGTACAGTAGATAGGACACTATGTACTATCAGCTCAGCTCCTCCTGCTCTATACCATGTTACCTGTGAATAGGACAATATATGCAATCTGCTCAGCCCCTCCTGCTGTATAACATGCTGCCTATAGATAGGCATACTATGTACTATCAGCTCAGCTCCCCCTGCTCTATAACATGCTGTCTGTAAATAGGCCACTATGAATTATCAGCTCAGCTCCTCATGCTTTTTAATGTGCTGCTTGTACTTAGGACATTATGTACTTTCAGCTCAGCTCCTACTGCTGTATACCATGCTGCCTGTAGATAGGACACTATATGTAATCTACTCAGCCACTCCTGCTGTATAACATGCTGCCTGTAGATAGTACACTATGTACTATCAGCTTAGCTCCTCCTGCTCTATAACATGCTGTCTGTAGATAGTACACTATGTACTATCAGTTTAGCTCCTCCTGCTCTATAACATGCTGTCTGTAGATAGAACACTATGTACTATCTGCTCAGCTCTTCATGCTTTCCTTTGAGGAATTTGTCACAGTGTAAAATGAAATTTCCAAAGAAAGAAGAGACTGTATGAGATCATATACTTTCCTAGACATGATTATTGTGACTTGTTACAGTAAAACATGACATCTAGAGATGAGCGAACACTAAAATGCTCGGGTACTCGTTATTCGAGACGAACTTTTCCCGATGCTCGAGTGCTCGTCTCGAATAACGAACCCCATTGAAGTCAATGGGAGACTCGAGCATTTTTCAAGGGGACCAAGGCTCTGCACAGGGAAGCTTGGCCAAACACCTGGGAACCTCAGAAAAGGATGGAAACACCACGGAAATGGACAGGAAACAGCAGGGGCAGCATGCATGGATGCCTCTGAGGCTGCATAATCGCACCATTATGCCAAAATTATGGGCAACAGCATGGCCATGACAGAGTGACAGAATGAAGCTAGATAGCATCTAAAACATCCAATAATTGACCCTGACACTATAGGGGACGGCATGCAGAGGCAGCGGCAGCAGGCTAGAGAGTGTCATGGCGACATACCCTAAATGGACTCAGGCTTCAAACCAATGGGTGGCAGAGAGGAACCAAAGGAGGTGAGCAAGAAGCGCTCAAATAATATCGGTACATGATAAAAGTTTGCCAGTATATTTTGTGGATTACACAGCAGGGTGGCGACAAAGTTAACATGGAAGCCATGAAAACAACCCAAAATTCTGCCTGACACAGCTCGTTTGATAAGGGGACCATGTATGGAGGCAGTGAACTAGTAGTAGATTAAAGGTGCTGCAGTTAAAACTATGTTAGTTGGATCTTGGCATGGAGCTGGCGCTCCGCTGCCAGGCGAGCTTTCGCCAATCCAAGCCCCTGTCTATAGGCTACTCCCCAAACAGCACTTCTAAGAACCTTTTGTATAAGATCAAGTGTAGTAGCGTTCTTATAAGTTTAGGATATGGCGGGTGAGGGGAATGTAAACAGATGCGCAAGAAGCGCTGAAATAATATCCCTAAATGGTAAAAGTTTGCAAGTATATTTTGGGGATTACACAGCAGGGTGGCGACAAAGTTAACAACTTTGATGTGGAATGCCCTGTAATAGCTCTTGGGCGGTGTGCCTTTTATCGCCTAGGCTCAGCAGTTTCAGCACCGCCTGCTGTCGCTTAGCGACGGCACTGCTGCTGTGCCTAGAGCTACCGACTGATGGCGCCATGCCCACGGATGGTAATTCGGAGGAGGAGGAGGTGGAGGAGGGGTGGGAGGAGGTATAGTAGGCCTTTGAGACCTGGACCGAGGTAGGCCCCGCAATTCTCTGCGTCGGCAGTATATGACCAGCCCCAGGGTCAGACTCGGTCCCAGCCTGCACCAAGTTAAGTGTAGTAGCGTTCTTATAAGTTTGGGATATGGCGGGTGAGGGGAATGTAAACAGATGCGCAAGAAGCGCATGATGCGCATGGAGCTGGCGTTCCGCTGCCAGGCGAGCTTTCGCCAATCCAAGCCCCTGTCTCTAGGCTACTCCCCAAACAGCACTTCTAAGAACCTTTTGTATAAGATCAAGTGTAGTAGCGTTCTTATAAGTTTAGGATATGCCGGGTGAGGGGAATGTAAACAGATGCGCAAGAAGCGCTGAAATAATATCCCTAAATGGTAAAAGTTTGCCAGTATATTTTGTGGATAACACAGCAGGGTGGCGACAAAGTTAACAACTTTGATGTGGAATCCATGAAAACAACCCAAATTTCTGCCTGACACACCTCGTTTGATAAAGGGACGATGTATGGAGGCAGCTATATGGACGACTTTTGGAGGTAGCAATGGAGACAACGTGTGGAGGCTGCTATGGAGACAATTTAATTTGGATAGTGCCTGTATGTGGCAGTCCCAAACATTTTTCAAACCAGAGGAGCAGGTAGGTGGCCCTCCAGTAAAATGGGATAGATTGAGTGCCTGTATGTGGCAGTCCCAAAAATGTTTCAAACCAGAGGAGCAGGTAGGTGGCCCTCCAGTAAAATGGAATAGATTGAGTGCCTGTATGTGGCAGTCCCAAAAATTGTTCAAACCAGAGGAGCAGGTAGGTGGCCCTGCAGTAAAATGGAATAGATTGAGTGCCTGTATGTGGCAGTCCCAAAAATTGTTCAAACCAGAGGAGCAGGTAGGTGGCCCTGCAGTAAAATGGAATAGATTGAGTGCCTGTATGTGGCAGTCCCAAAAATGTTTCAAACCAGAGGAGCAGGTAGGTGGCCCTCCAGTAAAATGGAATAGATTGAGTGCCTGTATGTGGCAGTCCCAAAAATTGTTCAAACCAGAGGAGCAGGTAGGTGGCCCTGCAGTAAAATGGAATAGATTGAGTGCCTGTATGTGGCAGTCCCAAAAATTTTTTAAGACAGAGGACCGGGTAGGTGGCCCTCCAGAAAAATGGAATAGATTGAGTGCCTGTATGTGGCACTCACAAAAATTGTTTCAAACAGAGGACCGGGTAGGTGGCCCTCCAGAAAAATTAAATGCATGAAGTACTATAGCAAGAGCCAGTGGGCCCTGTCAAAAAATAGCCATTTTCCTCTGCTTTACTGTACAAAGAGGAGGAGAAGGAGGAAAATGAGGAGGAGGAGGAGGAGAGGATCAATTATTCAGGTTGAGCTTCCTTCACCTGGTGGAGATTGGAAATTCTGAGAAATCCAGCCTTTATTCATTTTAATAAGCGTCAGCCTGTCAGCGCTGTCAGTCGACAGGCGTGTACGCTTATCGGTGATGATGCCACCAGCTGCACTGAAAACCCGCTCGGACAAGACGCTAGCGGCAGGGCAGGCAAGAACCTCCAAGGCGTACAGCGCCAGTTCGTGCCACATGTCCAGCTTTGAAACCCAGTAGTTGTAGGGAGCTGTGTGATCATTTAGGACGATGGTATGGTCAGCTACGTACTCCCTCACCATCTTTCTGTAAAGATCAGCCCTACTCTGCCGAGACTGGGGACAGGTGACAGTGTCTTGCTGGGGTGACATAAAGCTGGCAAAAGCCTTGTAAAGCGTACCCTTGCCAGTGCTGGACAAGCTGCCTGCTCGCCTACTCTCCCTCGCTACTTGTCCCGCAGAACTACGCACTCTGCCGCTAGCGCTGTCAGAAGGGAAATACTGTTTCAGCTTGTGCACCAGGGCCTGCTGGTATTCATGCATTCTCACACTCCTTTCCTCTCCAGGGATGAGAGTGGGAAGATTTTGCTTGTACCGTGGGTCCAGGAGAGTGAACACCCAGTAATCGGTGCTGGAATAAATTCTTTGAACGCGAGGGTCACGGGATAGGCAGCCTAGCATGAAATCTGCCATATGCGCCAGAGTACCAACGCGTAAGAATTCACTCCCCTCACTGGCCTGACTGTCCATTTCCTCCTCCTCCAACTCCTCCAACTCCTCTTCTTCTGCCCATACACGCTGAACAGTGAAGGACTCAACAATGGTCCCCTCTTGTGTCTCGCCAACATTCTCCTCCTCATCCTCCTCCACCTCCACCTCCTCCGATATGCGCTGAGAAACAGACCTCAGGGTGCTTTGGCTATCAACAAGGGAATATTCTTCCCCCGTCTCTTGTGACGAGCGCAAAGCTTCCGACTTCATGCTGACCAGAGAGTTTTTCAACAGGCCAAGCAGCGGGATGGTGAGGCTGATGATGGCGGCATCGCCACTGACCATCTGTGTTGACTCCTCAAAGTTACTCAGCACCTGACAGATATCAGACATCCACGTCCACTCCTCATTGTAGACTTGAGGAAGCTGACTGACCTGACTACCAGTTCTGGTGGAAGTTGACATCTGGCAGTCTACAATCGCTCTGCGCTGCTGGTAAACTCTGGATAACATGGTCAGTGTTGAATTCCACCTCGTGGGCACGTCGCACAACAGTCGGTGAGCGGGCAGTTGGAGGCGGCGCTGCGCTGCCCTGAGAGTGGCAGCATCTGGGCTGGACTTCCTGAAATGCGCACAGATGCGGCGCACCTTCGTGAGCAAATCAGACAGATTGGGGTATGTCTTGAGGAAACGCTGCACTATCAGATTTAACACATGGGCCAGGCATGGCACATGTGTCAGTCTGCCGAGTTGCAGAGCCGCCACCAGGTTACGGCCGTTGTCACACACAACCATTCCCGGCTTGAGGTTCAGCGGTGCCAGCCACAGATCAGTCTGCGCCGTGATGCCCTGTAATAGCTCTTGGGCGGTGTGCCTTTTGTCGCCTAGGCTCAGCAGTTTGAGCACCGCCTGCTGTCGCTTAGCGACGGCACTGCTGCTGTGCCTAGAGCTACCGACTGATGGCGCCGTGCCCACGGATGGTAGTTCGGAGGAGGAGGTGGAGGAGGGGTGGGAGGAGGAGGAGGCATAGTAGGCCTGAAACACCTGGACCGAGGTAGGCCCCGCAATCCTCGGCGTCGGCAGTATATGAGCAGCCCCAGGGTCAGACTCGGTCCCAGCCTCCACCAAGTTAACCCAATGTGCCGTCAGCGATATATAGTGGCCCTGCCCGGCAGCACTCGTCCACGTGTGCATGGTCAGGTGGACCTTGTCAGAAACGGCGTTGGTCAGGGCACGGATGATGTTGTCTGACACGTGCTGGTGCAGGGCTGGGACGGCACATCGGGAAAAGTAGTGGCGGCTGGGGACCGAATACCGAGGGGCGGCCGCCGCCATGAGGTTGCGAAAGGCCTCGGTCTCTACTAGCCTATAGGGCAGCATCTCCAGGCTAAGCAATCTGGAGATGTGCACATTAAGGGCTTGGGCGTGCGGGTGGGTTGCACTATATTTGCGTTTCCGCTCCAGCGTTTGGGGTATGGAGAGCTGAACGCTGGTGGATGCTGTGGAGGATCGTGGAGGCGACGATGGGGTTTTTGTGCCAGGGTCCTGGGCAGGGGGCTGACTATCAGCTGACACAGGGGAAGGAGCAGTGGTGTGCACGGCCGGAGGTGAACGGGCTTGTTGCCACTGAGTGGGGTGCTTAGCATTCATATGCCTGCGCATACTGGTGGTAGTTAAGCTAGTAGTGGTGGAACCCCTGCTGAGCCTGGTTTGGCAAATGTTGCACACCACAGTCCGTCGGTCATCCGGTGTTTCCTTAAAGAACCTCCACACTTCTGAAGATCTAGCCCTCGCCGCAAGAGCCCTCACCACGGGAGCTTCACTAGTTGACAGTGGCGCTGATGCACCAGCTCTGGCCCTGCCTCTCCGTCTGGCCCCACCACTGCCTCTTCCAACCTGTTCAGGTCGAGGACTCTCCTCCGTCTCAGAAGCACTGTGTTCACCCGGCCTCTCAACCCAGCTTGGGTCTGTCACCTCATCATCCTCCGATCCCTCAGTCTGCTCCCCCCTCGGACTTCCTGCCCTGACAACAACTTCCCCACTGTCTGACAACCGTGTCTCCTCATCGTCGGACACCTCTTTACACACTTCCACTACGTCAAGAAGGTCATCATCACCCACAGACTGTGACTGGTGGAAAACCTGGGCATCGGAAAATTGCTCAGCAGCAACTGGACAAGTGGTTTGTGACTGTGGGAAGGGTCCAGAAAACAGTTCCTCAGAGTATGCCGGTTCAAATGCCAAATTTTCCTGGGAGGGGGCAGACTGGGGGGGAGGAGGCTGAGGTGCAGGAGCTGGAGGAGTGGGGATTTCGGTGACATGGGTGGACTGCGTGGAAGACTGACTGGTGGTGGACAAATTGCTCGAAGCATTGTCAGCAATCCACGACATCACCTGTTCGCACTGTTCTGGCCTCAACAGTGCTCTACCACGAGTCCCAGTAACTTCAGACATGAACCTAGGGAGTGTAGCTCTGCGGCGTTCCCCTGCTCCCTCATCAGCAGGTGGTGTCTCACCCCGCCCAGGACCACGGCCTCTGACCCCTGCAGTAGTTGGACGCCCACGTCCCCGCCCTCGTCCTCTACCCCTAGCCCTCGGGTTAAACATTTTTAAAATGAGAGTTATAACTTTTTTTTTTTTTTTACTTCTTTTTGTTTTTTTTGGTGTTTTTTTGTGTTTTTTTTTTTTTTTTGTGTTTTTTGTTTTTTTTTGAGTTTTTAAAACCAAACAATCCTATCCTATTGCTATGGCTATTTTCTAGCCAAGTATCAAAGGAAGCACACTACTATGCCAGATGAGATGACACTGAGTTATTGCCTAATAGAAATCCAACCCCTACTGAATTTTGCCACTTCGGCCTTTGCTATGGATATGTGCGCCACTAAGCGCAGAACACAGCGGTCGCAAGTCTCACTACAAATTGCTCAGAATTGGCAAGTACATGCACTGCAGAAACTACAGCCACCAGCAGATCAACCAGAAATCAAATATATAGAACGCTACTGTAGGCTTCAAGAAGCTGTTTGTATTCTCCTATGGCTATTTTCTAGCCAAGTATCAAAGGAAGCACACTACTATGCCAGATGAGATGACACTGAGTTATTGCCTAATAGAAATCCAACCCCTACTGAATTTTGCCACTTCGGCCTTTGCTATGGATATGTGCGCCACTAAGCGCAGAACACAGCGGTCGCAAGTCTCACTACAAATTGCTCAGAATTGGCAAGTACATGCACTGCAGAAACTACAGCCACCAGCAGATCAACCAGAAATCAAATATATAGAACGCTACTGTAGGCTTCAAGAAGCTGTTTGTATTCTCCTATGGCTATTTTCTAGCCAAGTATCAAAGGAAGCACACTACTATGCCAGATGAGATGACACTGAGTTATTGCCTAATAGAAATCCAACCCCTACTGAATTTTGCCACTTCGGCCTTTGCTATGGATATGTGCGCCACTAAGCGCAGAACACAGCGGTCGCAAGTCTCACTACAAATTGCTCAGAATTGGCAAGTACATGCACTGCAGAAACTACAGCCACCAGCAGATCAACCAGAAATCAAATATATAGAACGCTACTGTAGGCTTCAAGAAGCTGTTTGTATTCTCCTATGGCTATTTTCTAGCCAAGTATCAAAGGAAGCACACTACTATGCCAGATGAGATGACACTGAGTTATTGCCTAATAGAAATCCAACCCCTACTGAATTTTGCCACTTCGGCCTTTGCTATGGATATGTGCGCCACTAAGCGCAGAACACAGCGGTCGCAAGTCTCACTACAAATTGCTCAGAATTGGCAAGTACATGCACTGCAGAAACTACAGCCACCAGCAGATCAACCAGAAATCAAATATATAGAACGCTACTGTAGGCTTCAAGAAGCTGTTTGTATTCTCCTATGGCTATTTTCTAGCCAAGTATCAAAGGAAGCACACTACTATGCCAGATGAGATGACACTGAGTTATTGCCTAATAGAAATCCAACCCCTACTGAATTTTGCCACTTCGGCCTTTGCTATGGATATGTGCGCCACTAAGCGCAGAACACAGCGGTCGCAAGTCTCACTACAAATTGCTCAGAATTGGCAAGTACATGCACTGCAGAAACTACAGCCACCAGCAGATCAACCAGAAATCAAATATATAGAACGCTACCGTAGGCTTCAAGAAGCTGTTTGTATTCTCCTATGGCTATTTTCTAGCCAAGTATCAAAGGAAGCACACTACTATGCCAGATGAGATGACACTGAGTTATTGCCTAATAGAAATCCAACCCCTACTGAATTTTGCCACTTCGGCCTTTGCTATGGATATGTGCGCCACTAAGCGCAGAACACAGCGGTCGCAAGTCTCACTACAAATTGCTCAGAATTGGCAAGTACATGCACTGCAGAAACTACAGCCACCAGCAGATCAACCAGAAATCAAATATATAGAACGCTACTGTAGGCTTCAAGAAGCTGTTTGTATTCTCCTATGGCTATTTTCTAGCCAAGTATCAAAGGAAGCACACTACTATGCCAGATGAGATGACACTGAGTTATTGCCTAATAGAAATCCAACCCCTACTGAATTTTGCCACTTCGGCCTTTGCTATGGATATGTGCGCCACTAAGCGCAGAACACAGCGGTCGCAAGTCTCACTACAAATTGCTCAGAATTGGCAAGTACATGCACTGCAGAAACTACAGCCACCAGCAGATCAACCAGAAATCAAATATATAGAACGCTACTGTAGGCTTCAAGAAGCTGTTTGTATTCTCCTATGGCTATTTTCTAGCCAAGTATCAAAGGAAGCACACTACTATGCCAGATGAGATGACACTGAGTTATTGCCTAATAGAAATCCAACCCCTACTGAATTTTGCCACTTCGGCCTTTGCTATGGATATGTGCGCCACTAAGCGCAGAACACAGCGGTCGCAAGTCTCACTACAAATTGCTCAGAATTGGCAAGTACATGCACTGCAGAAACTACAGCCACCAGCAGATCAACCAGAAATCAAATATATAGAACGCTACTGTAGGCTTCAAGAAGCTGTTTGTATTCTCCTATGGCTATTTTCTAGCCAAGTATCAAAGGAAGCACACTACTATGCCAGATGAGATGACACTGAGTTATTGCCTAATAGAAATCCAACCCCTACTGAATTTTGCCACTTCGGCCTTTGCTATGGATATGTGCGCCACTAAGTGCAGAACACAGCGGTCGCAAGTCTCACTACAAATTGCTCAGAATTGGCAAGTACATGCACTGCAGAAACTACAGCCACCAGCAGATCAACCAGAAATCAAATATATAGAACGCTACTTTAGGCTTCAAGAAGCTGTTTGTATTCTCCTATGGCTATTTTCTAGCCAAGTATCAAAGGAAGCACACTACTATGCCAGATGAGATGACACTGAGTTATTGCCTAATAGAAATCCAACCCCTACTGAATTTTGCCACTTCGGCCTTTGCTATGGATATGTGCGCCACTAAGCGCAGAACACAGCGGTCGCAAGTCTCACTACAAATTGCTCAGAATTGGCAAGTACATGCACTGCAGAAACTACAGCCACCAGCAGATCAACCAGAAATCAAATATATAGAACGCTACTGTAGGCTTCAAGAAGCTGTTTGTATTCTCCTATGGCTATTTTCTAGCCAAGTATCAAAGGAAGCACACTACTATGCCAGATGAGATGACACTGAGTTATTGCCTAATAGAAATCCAACCCCTACTGAATTTTGCCACTTCGGTCTTTGCTATGGATATGTGTGCCACTAAGAGCTAAACACAACGGTAGCAAGTCCCCCTGCTAATTCCTCACAAAATGGTAAAAGATGCAAATTAAAATAAAAAAAAGTAGAACGTTATTGTAGCCCTAAGAAGGGCTGTTGGGTTCTTTGAGAATCACTCCTGCCTAACAGTAAGCTAATAGAACACCCTAACGCTTTCCCTGACCAGCAGCAGCTCTCTCCCTAGCGGCATCCAGAGACAGAATGATCCGAGCAGCGCGGCCAGCGGCTAGTCTATCCCAGGGTCACCTGATCTGGCCAGCCAACCACTGCTATCGACGTGTAAGGGTACCACGTCATGCTGGGTGGAGTGCAGAGTCTCCTGGCTTGTGATTGCCTCTGTTTCTGGCCGCCAAAAAGCAAAACGGCGGGAGCTGCCATTTTCTCGAGCGGGCGAAGTATTCGTCCGAGTAACGAGCAGTTTCGAGTACCCTAATGCTCGACCGAGCATCAAGCTCGGACGAGCATGTTCGCTCATCTCTAATGACATCATTTAAGTCAATGAGATTACATCCATGCTGTACAGGAAGAATATATAATACAATCACATCTGTGACACCCTTGGGGACTTCAACTATTACTGAAACACAACCATTTACTTTCTACATCCAAACAGTAGAGTTCAAGGGACAGAATGACTGCATAGGATTTCTATATAATGGACGTCATATCAGCTACATGCATCTATGATAGTGATCAAGAAGAGTCAATGAAAGGTAATTGATGAACAAACCATAATCTATGGACAATAACTGCATGTGTCTATGAATATGAACGTTATTTCTTTTCTCAATATATATCCGATGGGTTTGATATGGGTGATGATGATGATACACTGATACCCATTTAACTTAGTCCATGTCTTCACTATAGATGACAATTTAGTTCATCTACATAAGTGCAGTAAGTGAGATCAGAGTCAGTGAGATCTGAAGAAGATCATTGGTATGAGGTGACTTGGAATAACCTAAGTTAAGGCTATTGCTACAAACATTGGCTTTAAGGGTTTTCCATGAGAACTTAAAGTGGTTTTCACCGCTCCTGGTTGCCACCTTGCTTTGGTACTTTTGGTTTTTGGGCCTGTATCTTGCGAGCAGTTCCAGAAGCTCATGAAACCCACTTTATTAAATGAGTGTCCTCCTCAGACCATGGGATTTCACTTCTGTTTTCCAACTCCTGTTTTGCCCCATGCTATAAGAAGGTCACTCATTGGATTAAGTTGGTCCAGTGACCTCCCAGAACTCCCAGAGAGAGAAATCTGTGTCTAGTAACTACAATAACTGAATGGAAGGTTGACTTGCGAAAAAAACCCCAAAACAATCTACAAAAAGAAAGAAATAAAAATTCTGTACAATATACATGTTAAAACATAAAGTCTTACTTACCAATGCTCCACTACTGAGAAGAATCATGAAGATGATAAAACTCTCAAACCAGTTGTGTTCCACTATTTTGTAGCAGGTCTTCCTGACTTTCCACCATATTTTACCGAATCCTTTTGTGATATCAACTTTACAGCACGGACAGTATTGTAGGCAACCTAAGAAGTAATCATATTCAATGAGTCCAAAGAGCATTATTACGGATGCAGCTCCAACAATAAGTTGCTTTATAGGGTGTACTTTTAGGAATGGCAGGGCTTGCTCTTCCTACATCACACTTTCTGCCGTATAGCAGGTAAAAATAATTGCCAAAAAATTGTGTTCTCAAAACCTCTGTTATGTCATTATGACAAAACTTGGTTGGTGTCTGTCTAGGTAAAAGCTCCCCCCCCCCAATTGAAGAGACAGAAAACTTTCAGCCAAGCACTGTGCCCCTTGGGGTATATTCAACCCTCGACAGAAGGAGGTTTCCGAGTCCATAAAATACTTGAGCTGAACTCAGTATTAAAGGGGAACAGTGCTCAAAAATGGTTCCTGCTTTTTTGTCTCAAGGGAGGGTTGAGTATCCAAATATCCACCAATCAAAGTGATATGTCAGAGGTTTTCTGAAATAACCACTACATTTTAAAGAACCTGTCACCCATTTTTTTTCCAGCTTCCTACAAGATAGGATTTTTACGAAAATGTTGAATTTGTGCATATAAAAGTTAGTTTGTCATGATGAATGGTGACCTTTCAGCGCTCAAAGACGCTTCGGAAATGTAAGTGTTTCCTCAAGTCAGCAAAGGTTGCCAGTGTTCTGTACCAAAGAATTTACACATAGGACACAGAGAAAGGGTGCACTGATAGGAAGAGAAGGTGGAGACACAGAAGTCTGGGCAGAGAGGAAGTCTATGGGGGAGGAGGTTGTGACCACTTTGTTTTCTTGTGCCCCTTTTTGAAATTTTCTCAGTTATAACTTTTTTGTTACGGCAAAACAGTCTCAATTTGATAGATATGACAAAAAAGTAATACAGTACAAGAAACCAGACAAAGTGGTAACAAATCCCCCCTAGAGAGGAAAAGTCCAACATAAAGCAGCGCAGGCATGAATACAGGTAAATCCAGAACCAGAAAGGGCAGAGGCAGAGCCAAGGCAAGAGGCAAAATGAAAGCTATAGAGAGAGCTAGAGAAGAGACTGACCAGTCTGCAAGAAGAGAAGACAATGGGTTGTGTGGACATCCTTGGGGACTGATGTTCAAGCATCGTTCAGTAAGGCCGGTTGTTCCGACAAAACTGCTTGATTTACCTTTACAAACGCAGAACTGCTTAACTGAACACAGCATGTCGATTCAGTACAGAAGATCTACATTCGGACTGCTAAATGTACATGTAGGCTCAGACCACAATTGGACTTTCTGACACCAGATGTGTGACATGGTGATACTGATGTTCTGAAAAGACTACCCTGTGTATAGTCCCATTGCTTATATCAGTATGCAAGGCTTGAATAGTTTCTCCTGGCTGTTGTAAGATTCTCCATATAGAGTGTGGACAGAGATTGAATATTGTCACTTCACTGACCCTTGTTCATTTCTGGTTCCATATCCAGTATTTGCTGAAGAGATTACAGTAAAGATTTTGCTGTAGAAAACTTTAATTTATCGGAATTGAAGCTTTACAATGTAAGAATCAGTTCAACCTACTATGTGTCCAATCTCACCAAAAAGAGTTAAATAATGTCATCCAAAAATCTTCCAACAAATAAACGTATGATTTACGACTGTTTGTCTTTGGGCAGAGTATGTAAGAACTCCATTGTTTTACTGCAGAGTTTATTGCTTTTATATTTCCCAATAAATTTTAGGTACAATCTGATCATTGCAATGAACAGCCAGTGCTGCGTGCTGATAGTCTTTGGGGGACCGAATAAATGTGACTCATAAGGAGGACATTACTTACTATACTTATACTTTTCTAAGGCAATAATTTACCTAAACAACTGAGAATATTTCTATAATTATTAACACTCTGTGTATCTATCTCCACATTTAAAAAGATATATATGCTTTGTTTATTTTCCTGAGAATTGTTTTTTTCTTGACGGATATCTTAAGTTGGCACCATTTTGGGCATACAATATCATCAGCGTTTCAGCTGATTTTAAGCTGTTAGAGCCATGGGCACCACTATGGACGTGACGGAGCTTGAAGCAGAACGGGTGGGGATGGGGAGCGGTAGCATGAACGCCTTATCCTGACAAACGTACTTTTCCTCATTTTTAGACCAGGTTTATTTGGTCTAAACCAAATCAGGAGCACTTGATAAATGGCCCTTTTGGATTTAATAAGAGGCCGAAGCCTAAGGGGAAGGGGGGTCTATGAACATGCTCCTTTAGGTGAACATTTTTTCTGTCTTGTCAAACACAGTGCAGCCGCGACACAAAACTGGCGCAGCCACTTTTATAAATTTAGGCCATTGTCTTTTTTTATTTTTTTTCTTGGACTCATTTATTAAAGTTTTAAAATAAGACAAAGGACATGATAAGGCATATTTTATCCAATTAGTACATTCCCACTACCACTGTACACCTAATCCATCCATATGGACACATGAACTGTCCAAACTCATTTTGAGTCTTTATTTTTTACATTTTCTTCCAATGTATCCTATCCTTTCCTAACCTGGGTATAACTCCTCAAATTACTCCAGGATCATTCTAGATTTATTGGGGAGCAACAATTGTGGAGTAAAAGGCGGGAAAATGTCGTTGCAATGTCTGCACTTAAATGTCCCTGGCGGCAGCAGTGATTAGTGCAATGGGTGCTACTGGTGGGGGTGAGCGTTTGAGCTTGTTCCCAAACAGAATGCTCAGATACCAACTTGGACAGGTCCTCACATCCCTGCTTACCAGGCTTAGGTATTCTACGTTAGGTAGTCCTTTTCAGATATGAATATTATAATCATGTACTCATGTCATGTACTATTAATGGCAACCTTCCAACCCTCTCCAGAAAAATGGACATGTTCCCGTAAGGGTACGTTTGCCTTTATCAAACACATATGCTGACAGTGCTGAAAGGTACCTGGCTAGGAAGTCAGTACAAAGCATGAAACTAGTACATGGTATGGACCGTAAAGGTCATTCTGCTAAGTATTAGTCTATTACAGCCCATGCATGTAGTTCAGTGCTTTTTCTAAGGTGAAGGGTAAATTACTCAATCAGGTACTAAAAGCTCCATTGTGAAGGTGACACATGATATTTTTGCACAAAGCGGTGGCAATCGTTATAATAAGCCGTATTGATTGGATGACAAGAAACGTTATATGCTAAAGACATTACATTGGTCCGAAAACAAAACTTTACTGTTAACCCAAATTGAATCCTGATGTCCTTTTCCCGGTTATAAAGCGCCTATTGCGTTATTAGATTTCACCTTTCTGCTTCTTGTTAATAAATTAAATAGACCTGACATTTTCCCTGGGAAATAAGCATTCGAGTCATTCGGTGCAAGCTGAAAAGATAACAGCAATGTGCAAAAATAGCGAGTTTTGTGCATTAGCTTTAATGGCACTTTTTAAATAGCCTTATGAATACAGTTAATGTCAAAAAGGGGAATGAGGGACATGTGCAGCTGCTTGGTTACTTTCGGAAAGGTTACATACCAAATGGTTATTTTACTTCAAAACACTGACAAAACGATTTACCTGAATGGTCCTGGGAGTTTGTATCTATAAAAGTAACAATTATATGAACCCATTAAGATTGATTTTGTGGTTTTATTCCATGTGATTTAGAACATGTTTACACAAAGATTCGAAAAAAGCAAAAGAATTTTCCTGATATTTTAATCAAACACTAAATAAAAGTGTCACGGTTCATCCTTACCGTCACTATCCGGGGAATAGACCTTCACCATGATGCCTCTTCACACATAAGAAATAAATCTCCCCAATTCTATGGGGGAGATTTATCAAAAGTTTCTTGCCCATGGCAACCAATCAGAGCGCAGCTTTCATTTTCCCACAGCTGTTTATAAAATTAAAGCTGAGTTCTGATTGGTTTCCATGGGCAACTAGAACAGTTTTACCTCAGAAACGTGATGATAAATCTCCCCATGACTCCATATTATTTAATTAAAATGGTTGTCCTAAATTTTTTAAAGGGAATCCATCACCACATTTTACCAACCTGAACTAATTGTTATGTTATGTAGGGATATGCTCACACATTTTACCCAGACCTTTAATTTTACTTTCCAGAAGCTCCTTCCATGCCAAAACTTAACTTTACAAATATGTAAATGAAGCTGAAGTGCTTTGGGTGGCACAGAAGGGGAAAGGATGAGGGATGGTCCTATGAGATGAAAATGCAGCAGGGAGCTTTGTTATTGGTGAGCAGCCAGAGCCCTGAGATGCTATGTAACATCCCCAAAGCCCTTCAGCCACATTTGCATATTTCTAAAGTTTAGTTTTAGCATGGAAGGAGCAGCTGAAAAATCTCAACAACAGTATGGGTAACATTGTTGGTGATAGTCCTACATAGCATAATAAAGACTACTTAAGACTTACAAAAAATTAAAATAAGGACCGCTCACTTATCAATCCATGTCACTCTTAGGCAGCCCCATTTGCCATAGTGGTGACCTCAGCAACCAGTGATGGGGAACAGGGCGATTTATGGGATATGTTCAAATGAAAACAGAGGAAGATGAACAAAGTTGAGTATTTTTTTATTTATTTAAGCTTGTGGCTTACAAGTGACTTTGGTCCAGAAAATCCGGGATTTACTGTACCAGATGTAGAAACACTGAACTGAATATTCGTTCAGTTCAGAGTTTGTAGTTTAAGTCTTGCAGATGGTTGTGCAAGGATGAACTTTGTCACACCAAATAGGCTTATGGGAAACGTGCTTAATTCTTAAAATTTAGGTGACTGGTTAAATACTTTACTTAAAGATTACAGTAGGATCCCTTTAAGAAAAAAGTCCTATAAAAACTTTTCAGTAACAGCACTATAACCTTTACACCAATAATTACACTTAACTGAGCAGAAGGAATAAAATTGGTAAGAAATAGCATTCACACAAAAATCAAACTTATTTTTAGAATTGTTGTCACATTTGAAATCCTGACCCATATTTACTCAGCCTTTCTAGTTTGAAGATAGGATAAGTCAAATTCATCACAGCGGCAGGTGCTGGATAACAAATCTGGTGGATCTTTATATTCTGTAGTTCGTATTACCATATATACTCGAGTATAAGCCTAGTTTTTCAGCACAAAAAATGTGTTGAAACCCAAACTCGGCTTATACTCGAGTAAAAAAATATATGTTTTACCAGGTTTTGTGGTAAAATTAGGGGCCTCGGCTTATACTTGGGTCGGCTTATACTCGAGTATATAGGGTACTTTTTTTTGTTTGTTTAGTTTATATTAATATTGTGCCAAAATTCTGTCCAACAAAAATTTGAAGCGGGTTGTCCACTTTCAGCGCATAAATGATATTGTTTTATAATTAAAGTTTTCCAGTTTTTAATGAATTACAATATACTTTCTGTATCAATGCCTCCTGGATTTCTAGATCTCTGCTTGCTGTCATTCAACAGGAAGCTTCCTCGTTTACTTCCTGTGAATTAAACCAGTCCCAGTCATGTGATGTCACACAGGTGCACGGCTCGTTATATCACAGGGAGTAATCAGAGCCGTGCACCTGTGTACCACGGATATATAACGAGTTGTGCAACAGTGTGACATCACATGACCAGGGATATCATGAGTCATGCACCTGTGTAACATCACACGACTAGGGATATAACAAGCCGTGCACCTGTGTGACATCACATGACCATGAACCAATTTCATCGACTTGAAATAAACAATGACACTTCCTATAGAATGACATCAAGCAAAGATCTAGAAAACTGCGAGGAATTGATGCAGAAGGTATATTGAAAACTGTGAAGGACCAAGCAGGACCTTGATCCTGTGAGTCACTGATTTCCCACGTGATAACGGTCCTTTACTGAAAACATAATTCAGTCCAGTGATGACCACAGCCATAGTGCAGAAGTAGCAGTTGTAACCAGATCCTGAAGCGTAGTGTGGTCTTCAAGTGTGCTCAACAATGTAGGAAGTGTTGGACCTTAGTGGGGAAGTTGGGATACAGGTAATGTCAGAGTTGGGGCCAGGGCAATGAGCCATTTGCCTCTATATAACACATGACCCTGGTTTGCCCATTCAGGTCTGGTACATAATACAGAACTGAATTTTTTGGTCTGCTCCACTGTGATTAATTCTCCAACTAACTTGCCCTCAAAGACTCGGCTCCCCGGCTGCATATTTAATATTCCTGAGAAAACAGCATTAAGAAATCACTATGACAGGTAAAATGACAAGTAAATGCTTCTCCTGAGTCAGCCGAGGCTGGGGGGAGGCCGGTGTTTGGCCTTTCTATTATACAAAATTGAAGTGTTTTCTCCCTTAAGAGCTTTTGAAGTCATGCATCAAATATCATTGAGCAAGTAGAAGAAAATTGCATTAGTCTTTGAGGCATGTATTTCCATTACTGGCATTTAAACTGCACCAAATTATCTTATTACAGCACAACCTAAAATGGATGTGTGGCGCCAAACCACTATTAACCTAATTTGTAATGACTCTGATGCTTTTTGTGTGTAAAGGGGGAGGAGAAACGGTTACGTGACTGGAAAATGTCGGCACGAGGTCCACACGTGGTTGTGACTGGAAACACCTACACAACAAGAAATGGACATCACCAATGGAGGAGTGGCCATAACACAGAGAGACGAAAAATGGATGCATTTTCCCAAACATCTAATTTATGAATTTGCATATTTCTTCTGGATCTAGTCATCTTGCCTATAGGAGGCATCTACTTCTAAGACCCCCAGCAAATAAATGATTTAAAAGTCTTCAACCCTATAACAGCGGCTGGTATTTAATATTTTTTTATGTATTACATCCTACCTTGGTAATGAATATGCAAATTTAGGGTGGGAAAAGTAAAACTATTCCTCCAGAGCTACATTAAACAAGGCAGCTTCCTATACATTAATGTCTGACTTTAAAGAAGCCTGTCACCACATTTTCACAAATCCAGCTAGTGACAGGTTCCCATAGAGCACAAGCAGTCCCCGGGTTACGTTCAAGATAGGCTCTGTAGGTTTGTTCTTAAGTTGAACTTGTATGTAAGTCAGAACTGTATATTTTACTACTGTAACCCCAGCCAGAATTTTTTTGGTCTCTGTGACAATTGGATTTAAAAAATGTTGGGTTGTCATAAGAATCAGGATTAACAATAAAGCTTAATTGCAGACACTTTGATAACTGTTACAGCTGATTATTGTAGCCTAAATTAAAAGTACATTGACTTACTAACATAAAAGTTATAGGTCCGTTTGTAACTAGGGGTCGTCTATAAGCCGGGTGTTCTTAAGCAGGGGACCGCCTGTACTATAAACGAACAACCTTTTTTTAGCTAAAAATTGTTTCCCATATATCCCCATAAATAAAATTTTAGAGGACACGCATCAGGATGCATGTCCTGCTCAGCAGGCCCCTCCCATCCACTACTCCTCATGTCCCATGCCTTTACTCAGCATGTCATGTGACCAGGGTGATGTCATCTAAGGTCTTTTACCCAGGTATGTTTGCATGTTTGCCTCCATGGACTTCTGCTCCTCTCCATCCTCCATGGAGGCTACTGTGATTTTATGGGATCAGATACATACATGGGAAAGACTTTGCAAATGTAACAGAACCTTAGATGTCATCACCCTGGTCCTAGCAGTGAGACCTGTCAATCAGGTACAAGAAGGCAGGACAATACAATGAACTGCATATACCTGACCCCTTTATATCATTGGACTCACATCAGGTCAGTTGCATATAAAGGTTTACAAACTGATTTTTTTTAACATTGTGGCCATGGAAAGGAACAATGCCTTTTATTTATAGAGTTTAATGAAGTATTTATTTTGGAAGGGTTAATTTAAATGGCAGGTTCTCTTTAAGACTCTGTGGGGGAGATTTATCATCAAGACGTAAAACTGTTCTAGTTACCAATGGGATGGAAACAATGGAAACAATTCCAGACCTGGAAGGAAAGTGTATAGAGGGCCGCCTAGATGGTAAGACTGTTCCTCTTTTACATGAGCACTGGCAGACCTTACCACAATCTTTGATATATATGTGTTTATGGATTTTTTTGGTTCTTCTCTTCATGGTTTTAAGTGACATTTGGAATGAAAGTTATATTTTAAGTATTTAGTGTACCGTGCTTTGCATACAATACTTGAGATTCTGATATTGAGACTGGTCTGGATAGACAAACAGGTCTTTTGGCTTTTTTATACTCCTGGATTTACACAACTAACCAGGTAGAATAGTTTCACTACATTTTTGTGTTTTTTGCTAAAACAAAAGCTTAGAATGAATCCTAGCTATATGAACAATAGCAACCAATCACAATACAGCTCTCATTTCATATCCTACACTTCCAAAAAGAAAGCTGTGTTGTGGGCAACAAAGTTATTCTTTTTCACAAAGATGTAAATCTGTCCCACTAAAGATGACAAAAAATATTTTACAGGTAAAAAGAAGCTGGTTGTACATCCAGTAATACCTATTTTCTGTATGTGGGCAGCAGATGGCGCTACAGACAACGCTATAAGACACTGCCACACAGTTTTACCTAATTGTACTTCAATAGAAACATTCGTACGGTCTGTTGATAGTAGAAGTAATATGGCGGCAGCGTTATCCTGTCTCTTTATAGCCAGTGTTTAACTAGGACTTGTGAAAGAATAATGTAAATGAAAATAATTTTTAATATATAAATATATTTCGTTTTACCGAATAATCACATATATACGGTCACATATTGTTAAACCCAATTAAAATTTCTATAAAAAAATATTTAGTATATTTTTGTACAGTTCATATTTTCTACAGGGGTTTCTATGGGGCCCCCAGTGTCAGGGTGCCCCAGAATGTGAGGTATTGGGTGTGTATATGCTGTATGTCTGTATATATCTGTGTATTTTACTGTATGTGTGCGTATATGTGATGTGTATCTGTGTATATGATACATGGGTGCATGTAACACTGTATGTATGTGTGTATATACTGTATATATACTGTAACTCATATGTGTGGGTATACAAATATGTATATTTTTTAAGGGGGAAGGGGTCAGAAGTCTGCATCTCCTAGCTATGCCCCTGCTACACATTCATCTCTTCATGCAATGAGCAGAAGACTGCTAGTTATTAATCCTCATGGAGTTATTCTTTCTAATGGATAGCTGATACCTATAAGCCTGTGGTATATGACTGCTGAGATTCTGGCTGGTGGGGGGCAGGGTATCCCTCATTCCAATTCTTAATAGTTTGTGCCCAAGATTCATTGATGCAGCCTGCATGCAGTCATTTAATATGTTTTAGTCCCATAAAGACTGAATTGAGTAAGGGGACCCTCTTTCCAATGGTTGGTTCGAGTCCCAGTAATTAGACCTCTCGTGATTTGGATAGGTGATGGTTCATAATAGATATGAGGCAGAGATGTTACAACCCAGACACCTGTCAATCATCCAAAAATCTGATTTTAGAGTATCACAAACCCAACCGATCAGTTATTAATGGCTTATCCTATGACCTAACCTGACAGGTTTATAATCATTTGGGGCAGAAAAAAACCTTTTTTTATCAGGTTATCGCACAAAAAACAACTACGTTTTTCCAAAGATTCCAGTCCACCAATAAACTACATAACAATATCTGTATTATTCCTTATATTAGAATGAACATAATCCATAATACAGGGCATAGCCATGAAGGCAGCAGAGGTCACATTAACACCCAGGTTTTTAGCTGTATGTCTGTATATAAAAAAAAGTTTTTTCTATTCCTTCCTATTAGAGAAATATCTTTTCTTTATTTTTCTGGCATTACTAGTAACCACTGTTACATGCTACTTAAAGGGGATGCCCAAGGTTTGGAAAACATGACTGCTTTCTTGCAAAAACACCTTGGGTAGTGTGTGGTATTGCAACCTAGCTCCATCCATTTCTCTACAGCTGGACTGTAATACTAGTTCACACCATAGTCTGATGGCGCTGTTTTTGGATGAAAGCAGCCATGTTTTTTAACTTTTGGACAACCCCTTTAATACAGACTCTTTAGTCATTGTAAGAAGACGTTCTATACCTTCTGTAAAGCACTCCTCAGGCTCCATGCACTCTTCAGAAGCGTCCTGCGGTTGCTCTATAAGTTCCCCAGATTTTCTTAGATCCACCGTGCTGCACTCCGAGATGCTGTCATCCTGTTTCTGCAGAAAAAAAATATCACATTTTTAGTTTACAGAAACCTTTCACAACATTTCAGGTTCTGTAGTATCAGATATCAGGTGTCCATTTCAGCTTCTCGCTGCTACCCCCCCCCCCCCCTCCGAAACCCAGGAGAGGTCAATTGGTAATCAATCTCCAACACATAGAAGAGAAGCGACTCCCTTGATCATCGGGGAGGAACAAGACTGTGCAGGTGATATTCCTCAGAAGCTGCAGGCGATGAGAAGTCATTAATCAAATCAAATTTTGTGATGAGTTAAATGCTCATTGTGACCAATTAAATCTAGACACCTGCTAATACATCAAGGATTCTCGGCAAAATGTGTATTTTTCTTCATTTTAAAGTTGATATCGGGTGTCGTATCACTGAATAATTGTCTCTGTTCAGTATTGGATGATTGTTCCAAATATAATTGGCGTCTGACTACTCGTCTGTCTAGGGGAGCATCCTCTCTGGGGGTGGGAACCAGTGGAGGTGGCCTAAGATTTATGGTTTTGGCACGCACCGTGCTCGGGATCACCTAATGCGGGTTAATAACAAAAAACAGCATCCCCAAAGTAAAAATACTGACCAGGCGGCAATAATACCCTCAGGCCATTGTTTCCGCATTTGCCACCATTATGTTGGCGCTGAAACTATTCAAAAAATCCAACCTGTCTCCCTTTCTCTCATAAACTAGCATTATCTATTCCAACAACTTAATTAAACTAGCCGCAATACAATTATTGATAGCGCAGTAAAAGCTGGCGTTTTCGCTTTTGGATTTGTCTTATAGCCAATTGTGTATGGCTGAAAAGAGTCAGCGATTTCTGAATGAGAGCTGTATACAAAAATACACACTTGCTTATCCCCAGCCTTACATCACTGCTGTAACAACTGCACAGTCATGTCTTATATCAACATACAAATCACGTATTATACCGCAAGATTTAATAAAGAGCAAAAGAAAACAGATGCAACACAGAGATAGTAACCAGCAGGAACAGACTGTCTGAAAGGAATTATGTAGTGACACACAAAACTTATGGGGTGGATATCCAGGGAGGGCAAGGTCTGCATATCGCAGTTTAATAATCCAGTGATACGTCTGGCGGTATTTATTATTCCTGCCCGTCAGACTCTTGAAGCCGCCTGTAGCTGGCAGGGCATGGAGTAAAGAACCTTGTGGAGGGAGGAAAGTGGGTGCAAGTTGGGCTCATTCTTTTGTGCGTTGTTTAGCTCTTAGGTAAATGGGACTTTTGCAAAGAGACAAGCAATTTTGTGAATTAATGCGTCACTTTTCAGCTGCAGGTGAAAAAGTGAAATGATTTCAAAGAGGTTCTCTATATCCAGAAGAAAATATAGGATTTACTGAGCATTACAGATGCCCGTATCTCGTGACAAATTCAGATTGGCTTCGGAGACCACAAGTAATCACCTGAACCCACAAGGACCCACATCCCTTTCACTACATACCGTCATTCCCCAATATCCCAAGAGGCAAATTATTGCAGAAAATATTATATATATATGTATATATATATATATATATATATATATATATATATATATATATATATTAATAAACACTTCAATTTGTAAGTTGCTTCAAAATTAATACTTTGTGAGGTACCATATCAACAACAGTGACAAGTCCAATTTAAAGGGATAATATCATCAGATTTTACCTCATTAAACTACCAGCCCCCTTAGGTAGGGCATGAGCTGAGTCAAGTTTACACGGCTTTAAGGGGATGTCACTTCAGTGAGGTTACCCATTGAATTTGAACAGTTATTCTGAAGAGTAGAGCACTGACAATTTGTTGACTGGATGTCACTTCAGATCTTTGGTTCCATAGTCCAAAATTTTAGTGTTGTAATAAAGATAAAGATCTCGTCTTTCAGACTGCATCAGGTTTTTGCTTCTATGATCTGCAGTAATGGAGATACAGATGGTTGGAAATGCGAGCGGCAGATACAAATCCAGTTCCTCCCATTATCTGCACATATTTCCGGTTCTGTAGCTCACAGATCCACAAACCTGATGCAATCTGAAAGATGAGATGTTTATCTTTAATATGACACCAAAAGTTTGGACTTTGGAACTGAAAGTAATGGTATCTGAAGTTATACTCCCCTTCTCATGCAAAATATGACTCTTTACAGTTCATGTGCAAATGAGTTTGGAAGGGATTTTTTTTTAATGTGAGATTTCACATAAAAGAGGGAATTCTACAAAGGACATTTCATCCCCTACCTTTCATCAAGTAAAATCTGGTGACAGTGTCCCTTTATGTGCACAAAATACAACATACACATACAGAAGTGAACAAAACACAGTGCCAAAAGTCTTTATTTTACATCCATATAACAGGAAAGTTGGACCTACCTTTTTACATGTGCCCTCAGACTGGTCAATGGCAAAGGCAGCAATGGGCAAAGACAAATATACAATTATTGAAATATCCAAGGGCAATGTATGACTAAAAATATGAATAGAAATCAACCACTTTGACACAATGAAACTTGTGAGTTCATCAATAATAATGATACAAATTATTGTGACACACAATCCTGAACATCATAATCCTGCTCAAAGATCCAGAATATTACATTAACCATCAGACACAGCTAAATATGTAAACCAGAAGATACAACGTACAAAAGGAAAGCACAAGTCATCTGATACCTTGGTAGAAGGGTGTAACTTAAAAGAAGGAAACCTGATGACCCCGGCCATCTTATTTCAGATCCCAAATGTTCTTTTACATCCCCCTAATAAATTACAGTCATTGAAACACATCAACACTTAAGATGTTGCTACTTTTACACTAGGAGTTTAAATCATAGGAGACAAGTACAAGGAGCTTTTAGGGAACCTTTCTCAACTTTCCAAAGTACTATTTAAATGACTGTAGTCAACAAAGATTCCCAAGAAGAGTTAAAGGGATTGTACCTTTATGAGAAAAATATATGTCTAAATCTTCCAAGCAACAGCACCACAACTGAAGGGAGGGGAGCTGTAATACCAGACATAACCGGTGACAGGGGTGGCACTGCTTAGAGGGGGGAAAGAGATATCAGTCGTAATATAAAGTTGCTGCTCTATTATTGGTGTCTTTTATAGGAGAATACTGTATTTTTAAATATAACTTAATGGAAAAACCAATGTCCATGTCAATTCTTGGCCAAAATTATTTTTCTCAGAGCATTAGTTTTTTACGGCCAAGTTAGCATCTGTTTTTTTCGACAATACTCATAAACTATAGTGAATGATCAAGGTAAAAGATGAAACGAGGAAATATTCTTAAAGGAAATGACTGTTCATAAAATCACCGGCTCCGCTTTACTGGATATATCTCGAGGCTCCAGCCTTTTGATATCTACACTAGCGTACAATTGCAATGTAGGCTGTGCCCGTTCAGATCCCGCCAATCCCATTACGATGTAGGACACACCCCACTCACACCACTTCATGTCATGTGGCAAAAGTTTGTTTGTGCTGCTCACTCCTCAGCTCTCAACCTCCGCCTTTCTGTTCCTGTACATCTCCTCCCTCCTGCTCCTTTACTCACAAAAGGAAAGAGCTCACAGCCTGGTGAGCTGACATCAGAAGTGGAGGGAAGAACTGTACAGGAGCACAAAGGTGGGGGCTGAGAGCTGAGGAGTGAGTGGCACAGACAAGTCGCATGTTTTTTTTTAAATGCATCCAAACCAAAACCGAACCCCTGGGACTACACAGTGGATTCTGTCAAAAGCCAGGTAAGTCAAAACACACAATTATATTGTAATGGAAATGCTGAGAGAAGGCACATTGACATATTTTAAATGCAGGTGAAATGGGCTTTTGCAACCTGTCTTTAGTGAAGATGATGCCCCTGGTGACAGGTTTCCTATAAAGTTATACTTGTTCAGACCAAATGAATGCAGACCTGAATCAGATCTAGCGAAAATTTGGCGAAGCTTCAGTGAAGTGAATATTAAATGATTCAATGATCTCTAGGATTAATGTAGCTATATGCTTTCCTTAAAAAGAAAATAATTTGGCAATTTTTTTGTGTGTGACACAGACCTATCAGGAGTAGTCACACACCCCCTTCAATATTCTAGTTTATTCCTAAAAATATTGAATTAAAAAAAATAAATTATGTTCAGCTTTACAAAGGGATATACCTAGTCATTACATTATTTGTTTATATAGGAAATTTAGGATCTTTCTTTAACATGCAATACTGCAGGGAACACAGGGCATTTGTACCTGGAACTTTCTCACTTTCTTCTAATAGGACATAATAGGCACATAATAGGTAGGGGATCTTTATATGGAGAAATCACAGATTCACAAGAAATTTATCTTATGAGAACTGATGCTATGTGACTAAATGTGTGGACTCTTTTAGCAAACTATCCTCTTTACTAAAATATGAAGAACCTCAAGAACCGGTGAATTACAGGACAACCGTTCTATGGGACTAATAAAATCACAAACGGGTGTCCTTTAGCACATGTTGTATCATGGTGAGATGAAGTCATCAGGAAATGTGCAGAATGAGTGGCATAAACAAGTAGGTGATGGAAGGGGACCTATCAACACTGTCAAAAGACTTCAGCACTGCACTCACATCCCACAGTAACGTCTCTAATGGAACAGATAGCAAAGTGTTGGAATGGAGTAACATAAGCTGTAGCAAGGAAGCTGCCAGGCAGGTGCGATGAAAGAACACTACAGCACATTACAGGTAATCTACTATAAAAAGAACATGGAGGTGATGAAGAGTGAAGCTGGCCAAAAACCTTCACATTTCCTCTCACACTAGTGACAAATGTTTACACTGAACACCAATTCTTTGGAAACCTTCCCTACGTATACATTCATAGGAAGGGGTTACTTGAAGGTCCTGGACCATAATGCAACAGGCCCCCGACCCAAATGACCCATTCACAACTTGTGTAACAAAGCAGTAGCGGCATGTGTTTGCCCGTTTCCATTGACCACAATCAACTATATATCAAGCTCTTCTTAAAAGATATCAGCAGAAAATGACCTTATTGACCATCATCTAGAAGATGTTACGGTGCTAATAAATTATATAGAAGGCATAAAGGTGTCAAGCATCTTAACATCTTCTGGAAGATGTTCCTTCCATGGCCCATTGTGGTGGCATTATCCAGAAAATAA
The DNA here is from genome assembly GCF_040894005.1 of Engystomops pustulosus. NCBI lineage: Eukaryota > Metazoa > Chordata > Amphibia > Anura > Leptodactylidae > Engystomops > Engystomops pustulosus. Next base: position 175,078,068 of record NC_092415.1, on the reverse strand, counting down.
ACAACACTGAAGTAGAGCTCTCCTCACCTCAAAACATCCCCTCTGTTGTAATTGATGGTCCTCTATCCAGGGCCATCATATCTGGCTCTCCTGATATCTGGTACGTGATGTCATTCACAAGAGAGAAGAGGTTCTGAGGCAGGGATGGCTTGACTACAGTGATAAACTCCCCACCTCTGTGACTTTTTACAATGAATCTTTATCTTACTTCAAAATTGACATAATGGATGATGCCATCACGTGTCTCTCCTCGTTCTGGCTCGTCCAAGCCACCTAGGGCGCACGCATGCCAGCCGTCTAAGGTTTAAAGTGCCAGTGCATCAATGATCGATAAATTCCCGGACTCTTCCTGTGCCCCCTGACAGATCTTGTGCCTTAGAGAAAGCTTGCTCCTGATGTCCCTTGCATTTGTGGGGATTTCCCATTGTTACCACGACTCCGTGCATGCCTTCTGATTCTGTACCTTGTCTTGACAAAGTCGTGCCTGTGGAGCGACCTGGTGGTGCCACACTGCAGCAAGTCCAACTCGCTTTGCGGCGGGCTCTGGTGAAAACCGGGTAGCACTTAAACTCTGCTCCCAGGTGTCGGCTTATGTCATCGTCCGTGGTGGTCCAGTGGGTCAACTGCCCCTGGTTCCTGACAAAATACATTAGTTCTGGCTACTGAAAATCTAGCCTTGGTTGTCATTAAGACAGGAAGTGACGCCATAAGATCAACTGATGCAGAAAATAACTGTAATCATGTAACATAACATAAGCTCTAACTGTAGACATTTTTGGTTCTTTTATAATTTTTTTCTCTTTCTAATGTGGGACATCAGATACATTATTTGCTACTTAATAGTAACAAGGTCATGGTAGGATACAAAACAAGCCAACAATGATCCTAACGCTTTGTGACTCATAGTGGGGAAATCCTGTAACAATAAGCTAAGCCATACAAAGATCACAATGATGGAACATGTTTCCAAATACATCTCCTTTCATGAATCTATGAAGAATATCAAGAATTCCCTCACCTACTACGTGAAATTAACATAAAAACCCAAAAAATTAGCAGCTTTGTTAACCATCTGTCTGATGTGAGTACCGGATGCTGAGTCACTGATGTCTGGAAGACCTGAGCATGGAATCATTCACCGCATCAGGGAGAATTTGCCGACACAACAATAGGACGTGTACAATTCTCTCCTGTGACTCATTGAAGCAATATTGTCTTTACAATGAAGGCGGTAATGATAAAGTCTGATCCATCAGGTAGCCGGCTGATCCGTTATCCTGCATCAGTATAATTAAATGCTTTAGTACATCTTGATTTATGGTAGAAGTTTCTGTTTTTGGCATAGACAGCCAAGTGCGCGATGACGCAACGCATTTATCCTTAATGTACCTGATACGATGCATATCACATCTACAGCTAAGGAGCGGGCAGTCACGGCAGAGGAGTAAGAAACATCAAAATTAGAATAAGAAGTCTATGGATGCAAATCCTCCGTGCTGTATTCCGTCTGTATGATATCAAATAGGGTTTATTTAATTATGTGCTTTATCCTATACAGGACTAGCAGATGCCCGATGCCAGGAGCCGAGTAATTCCTCTAATGAACATTAATATTGGGTTGGTTACTGTAGGTCACAGCAGATGAGTTCTATTTCAGCTGTGTTAGTATTTATTCCTCATAAGAAAACCTTAACAATATAATACTTTTTGCATATATGTTCAGTGTGTATAGTATATATATATAGGATTAGCTACTGCAGAGGTTGGAGAATGGGCTTTAACAGACAGAGACAGACTGGCCTGTGCTTTATTAAAAAAATGAAAACAAAAGCATGACTTTTCTTAGATGTGACTCACTCATGTCCCCCTCCCGGTACCTTTTCCAGCCAGCTTCTTTTATTTTTCTCCGAGCGCCTGATTGTTATCACAAATGTACTTTCTAAAATATGCTAATGAGCTCTGCAGAGCTCCTCGTTGCTGTGCCGCAAACTAATTTATGCACGCCCTGCTGGCTGTGGCAATGCCTATGGAGAGCTCTGAGAGCCTCTCACTCTCATGTGCACTAACACCTCCTTGCACTGACGATGGATAAGAACTGCAGCTGCCCAGGGAGGCGTTAATGCGCATGTGCAAGTTTCCCAGTGATATCACCAGCTCTCAGGGCTCTCCATAGGTGGTTCCACAGGTACCAGGGCGTGCATAAATTAGTTTGCTCCTGTGCAGTGGCATGTCTAACCTGCCCCCCTACTCCTTCAGCACTTTCCCCTCTCTATAGCTGCTGTAATGTTATGCAGTGGGAGGGGGGGGAGTGCTCCTGCACAGTGTAACAACCTGTAAAGCTAGTGCATGAAGGGGCTTTGGTAACGTAGCCTAATTGATTTTAGAAGGAAAGCCATGGATAAGAAATTTAAGAGGAGTAAGGGTCCCTGGTTTATCATTATGGATTTAGATGGTAGATTTCCATTAAGTTAATTCAGTTAGCAGCAAAACCGGTTCCAAAATGAGGCTCCATACTATATGGATTTTTGTAACAAACCCGTGTTGTGGAGCTAATATGTTTGTTTCTCTGCACAGAAAAACAAAATGAACCTACAATGCTAGAAAATGTGTGATTGTAAGAATAGTCCTAAATGCTAAACTGCAATATCACATCGTCACGGCGCAGCTATTAGACCCCCCTCTATGAAGCTTGTTTACTCTCATTTGTTTTAGCTACTCAAAGTGAAGCAGCTGACGGGATGGATCATAGATGAAATAGCACACCTGCTGCAAGAAACACAAGAGACTCTCAAGCAGCCATATCAGGAAATTGTCCTCTCGCCTCTTCTTCCATGATGTGTGGATGCACAGGGGGAAAGACAGATACTGAGACCCATTTCATTCATCCACCCAACAACCAAGGTCACGAAAAAATCTCATCACATGCTACAGTGTTTTATCCTGCATGTGGTTGGGTTTCAATACTAAAAATCCCTAGTGGGGAAAGTCCACTGATTAAATAAGAAACAGAACCTGTATCCGACAGCACAGCTGTGACCCGGATCACAGGAGGAAGGAGGAAATCTTTTAATCATTGCAAAAGTATAATTTACCGTCATATAATAAACACTTATTTCGGTTCCATACGCAAAATAAAGTGGCAACATAGAAAACCCTACGTTTTCAAATGTTGTTCTTTTTCGTTATCTAGTATAGCGATAAAAATAATGTCATTATTTATTATTATTTTATTTTAAAGCATATATAAAATTTTAAGTGACGGGCAATCTCTTTATCAACTATGTACTAATTTTTTTTTTTTTACAGAGCTCCCCCAGTGGAAATGCAACGTGCTTCCAAATCCCCGAAATTGTATACACTGTGCACTATACACTAAGTTTTTGCAGTACAGCCTCTACACTGCCTGAAAAACACTATGGGCGGTCTGCCCTAATATCCCCCACTTGCGCTTTGCAGGATGGATATATTAGGAGACTCCAGCCTCATAGTATATCTAGAAGCAATGTAGGTCAGATTTTTTTAGTCCAGGTAAGACTTTGCGGAGACTTAAAGGGGTTGTCCACTTTCAGCAAATAATTGATATTGTTTGTGTAAGGAAAAGTTATACAATTTTTCAATATACTTTCTGTATAAATTCTTCACAGTTTTCTAGCTCTCTGCTACCTGTACTTCTATGGAAAGCTCCCATGTTTACTTCCAGTGGATAGAAATCTGCCCATGGTCTGTGATGGTCACACAGGTGCGCGGCTCGTTATATCACACAGCTCTGATTACTCTCTGTGGTAATAACGAGCCGTGCACCTGTGTGACCATGAACAGATCTCTATCCACTGGAAGTACACATAAAAGATTTCTATAGAAGGACAGGAAGCAGAGATCTAGAAAAACATGAGGAATTGATACAGAAAGTATATTGGAAAATGGTATAACTTTTTCTTACACAAGCCATATCAATTATTTGAATGTGGCCACCCCTTTAAGCTATAGTCTCTGCTGTTTGTTTGGCAGGGACTATAGTAAATACAGATGGCCATGGTGTTCACACCTCCATCGCCCCCCTGTCCGTCCTGCTCCTAACTTCATCATGCCCAAAGTAGCACGTGGGGTGCAATTTCAGCAAAACTGTTGGACTTTATACATGCCTTGTCTATGTCTAGTTTTCTGATATTAATACCATATAAAGATACAACCGTGTCTGTTTGCTTGGAGTGCATGGTGATTGTTCTCCTCATCTATATTCTCCATAACACAAGTATACAGTCAGGGAGACCGAGCTGCAAGCTTTTTTTTTTTTATAACTCTGTGACAGGAATCTGTCTTATTATTATTAGCAGCTGTGATCGGAGTTTCTGTAACTCTGGTGGAGAACATAAGTGGTACAGTTCATATTACAAAAAGTCTTTAATGGGTGACACATAGGTCTCCATAACATAAATATATAGTTAGGGAGGCTGAAAGTTTTTTATAACAGTGTGAAAGGATCCTGTCCAATTATTATTAGCAGCTGTGATAAGAGTTTTTGTACCTCCTGTGGAGAACTTGAGTAGCACAGTCCATCTTACAAAAAGATCTGAAGTCTTTGATGGGTGACACATTCGTCTCTATGACTGACATATAGAATGGCTTTCATCGGAGACAGATTCATACTAACCAACCCACCCAATATAAAAGATAGAGATCAACACAGCAAAAAAAGAGCATGTGCAATACCATAATGGAGCACATGGGATTTTTTTATTTTTTTGCAGTATCCCTTTAACTGAAGCACTAACAATAAGCTGCCATCCTGCTTCCGCAGAATACTCATTTTACTCTTTTATTAGCTTTGTATGACGGCAGAATCAATCCTCTTGATGCTGGGGAAAGGAGCCCTTAGGGTATATAACCTGCAGGTTAAAAATATTCTGCCTTGAATATAAGCTTAGAAAAGAAATACTAGAGAACATGAGCACTTTACCACAGTGGCAATCCTTATAGTAAGGAGCAGATAAGATGGTAGTAGATGTTATGACCTTACCTCTTTACCATTCTCAGCATCTGTAAAAATACTCTGCTCATCATCGTCATGAAACTCCATATCCGATTCCCCCATAGCAATGGGTACACAGCCGGAGAGGCGAGGGTTGACCATGTAATCGTCACTTTCACTAACAACGTATTTTTCTCCGCTTTTGGCGATGCCACCGTTGGTATTATTCCCGTCCATGTAGTCATCCTTTTCTTTCCGTGTGCAAGACATGTTGATATGATTGTGTGGATTGATGTTGTTTTTGTTCCTATTTTTACCAGACAAACTTGTTATAAAAGTGTCTCCACTTTTTTTGGGCTTGGTAAATAAACTGCGGACAAAATCTATGACACGTTGTTTGGCAAAGGAAATCCCCCTTTGTATCCTAGCGATGGCTATCTGGAGATTGTTCATTTCACCATCTTCATCCGGAGCGCTCAAGTTATCGGCACTGAAGGAACTCAGTAGGAGAGCCAGGAAGAGGTTCAGAACCTGACGAGATAGAGAGATAGAAGAAAGATAATAAATAAGGGATAAACATGCAGTGAATTAGGAAACAAGTCAAAATATTTTATCACCTTCCACCAACTCTTCACATCACACAGTTTAACAAATCATCCATCTTAATTAGTTTCAATTGCAGAGTATTTTATTATCTCCATGTATTTTACAGTAATTGTATATATATCAACCATGGGGGTGATTTATCACCACACTGTATGCTTTCTTGTTCAACTTTTTGTACAAATGGGACAAATTCTGCATTAAATGGGAAAGAAATGGTAGCAAAAAGTTGGACAAGAAACCACACAAGATGTTGATAAATTACCCCCATCATGTGTTACTGCCAGTGGCGTAACCTGAAGCTGATGGGCCTCAGTACAAAGTCTGTGCCAGGCCCCCGACTATAATGTATGTTTTATAGTAATAGTCTTCTTATATTGAAAAGTGACACCTTATGGGCCCCCTAAACCTCCTTAGCCCAGTTGTGATCGGAGCCTCTGCATCCCCTCAAGTTACCCCCCTGGTTACTGCCAAATAAACAAACATGCAGATCAAAAGTCACTTGGGGTCATTTATCTTTTGTAAGGACATGTGTGCGTGACTTTTCTTGTTGTTTCCTTGTTTTGGACTTGTTTGATTTATCTTAGAGGTTGATATATCAGGCAGCTGAGTCTGTGGGGTTTTTGCTTCTCTTTTAAAAAAAAGTTGCACAAAAGTCTCATACTCTTCTGCAACTTCTTGTAAAGTTTTTCCTATGCCTGAACAGGACTGGAGTTTATTTGTGACATTTTAACCACAATTTATGGCAAAATTGCAACTTTTTCATACATCCAGTCAGAAGGCCCCTGAACACATTGGGGCACATTTACTTACCAGGTCCATTCGCGTTCCAGTGGCGGCTTCACCGACGAGCGTTCGGGTCTTCCGGCGATTCATGAAGGTCCTGCGCCCGATGTCCACCAGGTGTCGCTGCTGCGCCGAAGTCCGCCGAGGTGCCCCGGAGTTCATCGTCTTCATCGTGGTGCATGTGAGTATGGCCCGTGCGACCAATTTTTTTTTTTTTTAAATGCGGCGGTTTTTCCGAATCCGTCCGGTTTTCCGACGGCCACGCCCCTCGATTTCCGTCGCGTGCATGCCAGCGCCGATGCGCCACAAACCGATCGCGTGCGCCAAAATCCTGGGGCAATTCAGGGAAAATCTGCGTAAATCGGAAATATTCGGGTAACACGTCGGGAAAACGCAAATCGGGCCCTTAGTAAATGACCCCCATTGTATAGTCATGTCATTGTGCTGAAATTTACAGGTTGAGCCAACAATACATCTAGGTTTCAGACACTAGGTTTAGACCTTCTTTAGACTAGTTCTGAATAAACATGGTGACAGAACTGGTGGTGAACTTTGAATATCTTCCATTGATAGGAAGTCAAGAGGCCCCTGTAAACCTTATATGGTCAAGTCATTGTTCTAAAATAGGCAGGTTGAGTCCACAGTACTTCCATGGGGGCCAAATAATCACAAATTCAGATCAACAGTGATTAGGTTTCAATGTGATTTAGACCTTCTTCAGGCTAGTTCTTAAAATAATCATGTTAATGGAACTGGTGGGGGACTCTTAATACTTTCCATTGACTGGATGTCAATAGGCCATTGGACATCTTATATGCTCAAACAGTCATTCTGGTGGGTTTGGCCTAGATACTTCTACATATTTCTTTGGGGCCTTTCTATAAATGTTCAAATTCTACTTTTGTACTTGGAATTATGCCAAAAAACTGGTCAATGATTATTTTCCCCACTAGGTGTAGATAAAGTGTTGTACCATCAAAACTTCGAAGATTTCACTAAACAGTAATCCTTTCACTTAAGCACAATAGTAATATTGGAAATCCGATTGGTTGTTATGAGTAGTTTATTCCTTATTAGTGTTTATATACTATATATTTGGTCAAATTTTCCCAAAATCTTTAAAAACCTTCGTCACCCCCCTACAACATAGATTACTCCTTCAGATTTCTTGCATTGGCAAAGGCTCACTTCTTACTTTGCAAGGGAACAATGCTCACAAAACCTGAAGTATAATTGCAGCTACCATGGATAACCTTTATTGTAAAGCCTAGCGGAAAAGAAATATGACAAGTGAAGTGAAATTGAATGTTACAGACTCCCTTTATAGCTCCAATAGCATGTTCCTACAAAAAGCCGAGGCATTGTACCTACTGTAGCCACCAGCGCTGACACGTGGCCAGGTAAGTGTTCTGAATCCTATTCAAGAACAGAGCTAACAAAGCGTTCAAAAATAGATGTGGCCAGAAATAGAAGCGTGAGAGGAAAAATATATTTAATGTTACATGTTCGTTTTCTGTGCAAGGAAACAAGTAACAAGGCTGGGAACATATTTTCGTGGTGCCACTCTGAGTGAGTGGGAGTGAGTATTCAGATTGAACAAATGGTAATAAGAGAAATGTATCAAAATGGAGGCAGCATGCTGCTTTCTTTGATCCATAATGCACTGTGCCCCGTGAAGCCTTAATCTGCGGTATTGTACAATAAATTGCTAGGGTGCCGCATGGGGCTTCTGACCAAACTGTAAGCATAACTACATTTTTTTTGCGGCTTGATACTCTATAGGTTGAGTGGGAAATTTACAATGTAATTTTTTTTTCTAGCAGTAAATGAAAAGATGAAAAGCAGGAAGCACTGGCATACAATTATCATCAACCATATACTGGATGTAGACAGGGTAGTCCATAGAAATGTCACTTTTAACCTTAAAAGGACATTCTATAGGAGCTGTTATTATACAGTGGGTATGGAAAGGATTCAGATCCTTATAATTTTTTCATTCTTTGTTTCATTGCAGTCAATTGTTAAAATCAAAAAAGTTTATTTTTTTGCCCATTAATGTACACTATGCACCCCTTCTTGCAGAAAAAATATGAAGGACTCCCAGCCTACGAGAAATAAAATTTTCTGGTCTGACGACTGGTATGATCGATGACGACCAAATACAATCCCAACAGTGACACATGGTGGTGGCAGCATCATGATATGGGGCAGGACAACTGGTTGGAGGAAAGATGAATGCGGCCAAGTACAGAGATATCCTGGATGATAACCTCTTCCAGAGGCTCTGGACCTCAGATTGGGCTGGAGTTTAACTTCCAACAAGACAATGGGGGTCATTTACTAAGGGCGTTTTGTGCTGATTTTCCCTGAATTTCGCCAGGTTTTTGGTGCACGCGATAGGATTGTGGTGCATCGGCGCCGGTATGCACACGACGGAAATCGGGGGGCGTGGCCATAAGAAAACCCAACAGATTCGGAAAAAAAACACCATATTTTTGTGGGTGCAGGTAAGTGTCGCTTGACATGCGCTTACCTGCACCCACGATAGCTTGGTGAACTCCAGTGCACTCCGACGGACTTCAGCGCAGCAGCGACACCTGGTGGACATCGGGCGCATGACCATAGTGAATCACTGGAAGACCCGACACAGAGAATGCGCCCTGAATCGCGAATGGACCGGGTAAGTAAATCTGCCCCACTGAGCCTAAGCACAAAGCTAAAATAGCAAAGCAGTGGCTTCAGAACAACTCTGTGACCATTCCTGACCAGCCCAAACAAAGCTCTGACCTAAACCCAATTGAGCATCTCTGGAGAGACTTGAAAATACCTTCTACTTACGTTAGCCAATCAACCTGTGGAAACAGGAGAGGATCTGCAAGGAATATGGTATCAATACCGTATGCGCAATTCTTCCCCTTAAGACCTACTATAGTCAAGGGGGGCTGAAAAAACTTATGGGGTTTCTGTTAATGAGAATGAGGTATAATAATACATAAAGACAATGTACAAATGAGAAAATAAGATACTTTTTGTAAACTTGAATGACCCTAAAAAACTTGTGGTGACCAAATTCATCTGCTTTCTTTTCCATTGTGCATGTGTTTGCATGTCACAAGTCATGAAATATGTCAGCAAAGCCCAGGCTGATTGGTGTGACTATATAAATAGCACATAATTATTGTGTAGAGCCATATAAAAATGGATTGATAGAGGTTAAAAACTTTCACTCTGCCATTCACCATTATGAACATAATTGCTTTTGAATAAAATGTAGGACAAAATTGCTTCCTCTTAGTAGTTTTTGTCACAGAGATACAATTAATGCAATCTTCCAAATGTCGCTAATTCAAGGATGTGCATTTTTTCAGCGGGTGACTCATTTATTGTAGCGGTGCATTCAGCCACCAGCATCAAAGAAGTTACAAGACTTCAAACAGCAGCGGTAATAACGGTACTTATTTATGAGGTTCTATTGGGGTCTCCAACTTTGGCCATCGTAAACAAAAATCTAAAACTAAGCTTTTAGTTTTTAGAGAAAAACAGAAGAAAAAAACAAAAGTAACTTTATACTGAAACAAATTAACTTCTCAGGAGCTGGACTGGTTTTTGTTGCTAATTCTAAAGAAGATTTAAATTTTCCTTATATTCATCTTACTATAAAATAAGATAATAGTATAATAGTTTATATGATACCATATTATATGATACCAATGTGAAATTTGGTTTTACACCATCCTGCCATACAAAGTAACTTGCAAAGTCGACCTGGGATCAAATACTTATTCCCACCACTGTAGACAATGTACACTGGAGAAAATAAGATACCATATATACTCGAATATAAGCCTGTGTAAAAATGTGTGCTGAAAAACCCTAACTCGGCTTATACTCGAGTCAATAAAAAAGGTTCTTCCGCTCCTCTACTGCTCCTCTTCGGGTCCCCTTGCGATACCACCGAGCGCAAAGACTCGACAAAGAGCAGAACGAGCCAACGAGGAGCCGAAGAAGACCAAAGGACCCAAAGAAGATCCAAAGGACCTGAAGAGGATCCGAAAAGGTGAGTACAGAGATAATTTTTTTTTTACTACAGGGGGGCAGGCTATATACTACATGGGGCAGGGAGGCTGTATACTACAGGGGCAGGCAGGCTATATACTACAGGGGGCTGGCAGGCTATATACTTGGGGATGGAAGGCTATATACTACAGGGGGCTGGCAGGCTATAAACTACAGGGGGCTAGCAGGCTATAAACTACAGGGGGCTAGCAGGCTATAAAGTACAGGGCACTGACTATATACTACAGGGGCAGGCAGGCAGGCTATATACTACAGGATCTGGCAGGGTATATATAGGGGGGGTTGTGACCAATGTATTTACCATCTATGGATTATACTCGAGGCAACAGGTTTTCCCAGTTTTTTGTTAAAGGAAACCTAGCACTTGAAGTGGCAGGTTTCCGATGGCAATACCGAGCACCAGCTCAGGGTGAGCTGGTGCCGGCGCTTATTTTTGTTAGTGTTTTAAACCGCGGTACAGCGGTTTAAAACACTTTTTAAACTGTATAGCCGGCGCAGGGAGGTACGCGCTCGGCGCTTACCATGCGCGCGGCTCTCCTTCACTTCCTATGTAGCCGCGCGCATGGTAAGCGCCGAGCGCGTACCTCCCTGCGCCGGCTATAAAGTTTAAAAAGTGTTTTAAACCGTGATACCGCGGTTTAAAACACTAACAAAAATAAGCGCCGGCACCAGCTCACCCTGAGCTGGTGCTCGGTATTGCCATCGGAAACCTGCCACTTCAAGTGGTAGGTTTCCTTTAAAGTTGGGTACCTTGGCTTATACTTGGGAAGGCTTATACTCGAGTATGTACAGTACTTTATCCAATCTTGTATGGCCATAAAAAGTTATACTTCTGATAACAAAATTCATCTGTTCTCTTTTCCAATGTGTATTTATTTGCATATCACATTTATTTGCATTCATTTTGCATTTCAATTATGTATGACATACAATTAAATGAATGTATAAATAACGATTAAAAGCATGCATCAAAATTATGGTTACTATAAAATCAGCATAGTATGATATACATTGGGGATTCACTAAACATATTTCCAGCACAATCTATGGACATACACATATAATCCACAAACTACATATACTTACACAAATCAAACCATATGGCTTAAAATCTTAGCTTTTAGATTCAAATGGATATATATTTGAATACATTTCAGTGCTTTCTATATTAAACCAAAGACATGAAGCTTCTTATAGCAGCAGTTCCATTCCAACTATCTGTTGGGAAGCTGTCCTTAAATTTCCTCTATTATATGATTGCAGCCAATTGGTAAGATCAATAAAGTTCTTTGTTTTGCGCATTAATGTACACTCTGCACCCCATCTTCACAGAAAATAAACAGAATTGCAGATAAAAAAATGAAATATCACATATCATAATTATTCAGACCTTTTGCTGTGACATTCAAATGTTGTCCATTCCTTCTGATCCTACTTGAGATGGTTCTACTCCTTCACTGGAGTCTAGCTGTGTTTAATTAAACTGATTGGACTTGATTAGGAAAGGCACACACCTGTCTGTATAAGATCTCACAGCTCACAGTGCATGTCAGAGCACATGAGAGTCATGAGGTCTAAGGAGCTACCTAAGAAACTCAGATACAGAACTGTGGCAAGGCACAGATCTGACCAAGATTACAAAATTATTTCTGCAGCATTCAGGCTTCCTAAGAGCACAGTGGCCTCCATAATCCTTAAATGGAAGAAGATTAGGACAACCAAAATTCTTCCTCAGCCTGGCCACCCAGCCAAACCCAGTTTGCATAAAAATACCAAGAAGGATATGAAGATTCTCTGGTCTGATGAGATGAAGACTGAAGTTTTTGGTGTTAATTCTAAGCAGTATGTGTACAGAAACCAGGCACTGCTCATCACCTGCCAAAAACAATCCCAACAGGAAAACATGGCAGCATCATGTAGGCAGGGTCTGGACGACTGTTTGCAATTGAAGGAAAGATGAATGCGACCAAGTACAGAGATATCCTGGATAATAACCTCTTCCAGAGTGCTCTGGACCTCCAACTGGCCCAAACAGTCAACTTCCAACAAGACAATGAGCAAAAAAGAACATTTTTTGATGTAACTAATTGACTGCAATGAACCAAAGAGTAAAAAAATTGAAATGTTTCTGAATATTTTCCATTCCTACTATAAGGACAACTAGAGGTGAATGCTACATTATGGGCAAAGCATAAAAGTGAAGAACAATGGGAGAAAATGAATAAGGAAGACTCTCCCAGACTGGTGTAATATCCTATGGAACATCCATGTGCCGTCCGGAACGCTGAACATTCGCCATTAGTAGAAGGTGGGCCCCCCTTAAATGTGTAGGAGCTGCAATACCCTACTCCACCACTAGAGAAAATTTGAATTGTTTCTGGAAACAAATAGAGCAGATTTGGAAATCTCAATTTTGTTTTGCAATAAACCTAATATAAATCTCATAGAATTTTTAATCCAGTAGTTGAACAAATGTCATGTCAATATAAATAATGCTCAACCACACAGAGGTAGATGTAAATTCTAGAAAAGTACAAATACAAGTATGAAGCTACCCATTAGAGAGGAGCACATTTATTTTAGAAAATTCTTATGAAAATTAGAATCTAAGATATAGGGGGATATTTATCATATGCTGGCTTCTGCCTCTTGATGTATTGGACTGCCAGCAGCGCAGCATTTATCCTACGGCATGCAGGGCCTGGCGTAGAAAAAGACGCAGCCGGCAACTTTTCACATATGAAAAGTCGCCGGCAGCAGCGAGGGCGCAGGCGCGGGGACAGTAATGCCCCGCGCTGTCCCACTCCCGTCCGGCCACGCCCTCCGCTCGGCCGGCCGCGCCCCCCTTCACGCCCCACTGCCGTGAAGGTGGCGGATTGGGGAAAATAATCACAAAAGCTAGCAATAAACTAGCATTTGCTATTATTTCAGGGCCTCTGCGCCACTGGCGGTGCGCAGAGGTTACTGATAAATATCCCCCATAAAGTCCAAACCTAGAGACCAATACAGGGAATGGGAGCAAAAGCTTTCATGCAAAGAAAGAAACACACAAATAGCAGCTGCCCCATCTCTAATCCACCAAAAGGAACCTCTGACAACTCTCATTTCAGCTACTGAAATTTTTTTTTAGAACTAAATCACCCAAAGGTTACAGTTGCCTCTCACTACTAACCAAAATTATGTTTAGATCCATAAGTGCTAATCCTCTGTTCACGTGTAAATCTGTCTGTATCAACCATCTGCAGATTCATCTTTTGTGACCAAGACCAATGTGACCCACCAAATCCTCTAATGATATCCTGCAGTATCTGACAAGGCAACAGATTACTGGAGTCCCGCAAATCTATGGATTGGACTTGCTTTCATAGTAAAAAATATTAGAGAAAGATGTATAGAACTTAGCAGCCAAGTCAACATTTTGAACTCTTTGGGGGTCATGTATCTTTAGTCAGCACATAGTTTTTTCTGATTCTGATAGGTTGATATATCCGGCAGCCGAGTCTATGAAAGTCTGAACCTCTTCTTTAACTTCCTCTAAAGTTTTTCCTACATCTAATCTGGAGTGGAGTTTATTTGAGTCTTTTAAACAGCGATTTGCACCAGAATTGTGACTTTTCCATACGTTGACATCTGGATTTTAAAGATGTATCAGGCGCAACTCTGAAGATTTCTTGTGCAGCTAAATTTGCAAGGCAAGTGGAAAAGTCGCAAATTTGTCATAAAAAATAGCAAAAATAAGAGAAAAAAGAGAAAATTCGAAGATAAATGACTCCCTTTGTCATGTTAAGGTTAGTTTACCACCTTCAAACTTTCTCGTAAGTTCAACCAGAATTTTGTAGGGCACATTATATACTTTCAAGAAATAAATTTCTCTGTGATGTTATTTTAGAGATAATTCTGTTTTAAAAATTTTGCTTCTAGATGTTCCAGGGCCAAGGTAATACCTGCCGGTGCACTTGTTTTCTTCTTTTTTATGTTGCCCTTTGCACAATTATTGCCAATCCTTTGTATCTTGAAGGTGTAGAAAGAAGAAGACATTTGCATCGGTAGTTACATTTCTAACCTGTTGCAGTAATTAGGAAATTTGCATAGAGATAAGAATGTAATTTTTCCTACAATTACAGTTCAACAAGAAACAGCAGAGCTACATCTGAAGAACTTAACAAGTGTTTTACACAATTTTTCTTGTGGGTGAATTGGGAGGACACAGCCACAGTGGGTAATACTGCGATCACAAAGGGCTGCACTTGGTCTGTAATAGTAGGAGACTGTTACTATCTCATTTCCTTCTCATATAGCATAATGGTGCGGTGTCTTTCTCAGCTAATTGCTGTACTTGCACCTAGATGTCCACATGATGCAAAAGAAAACATCAGAAGAGGCCACTCTTCTATTGCTCCATAGCCTAAATCTTACGTTCACAGGTTCATAGTGAGTGATTTCAGTAGTGTCCATTTGTCATTTGGGCAGTATGACTGGTCCGCGGCCCATACAGATCAATCCTTGATGTAAATATCTGACAAAGGGGATTACTGTCATTACAATAGGCAATATTGCTATTATGAAGGGTTGTACTTGGTCTGTAAAAGTAGAACACTGTTATCCCCCGTAGAACAATGGCTCTACCAGCTTATTTCCTTCTCATATTGTCAATGTACTTGCACCTCGATGTCCATATGGTGTAAAAAAAAAAACTTCATTAGAGCCACCCTTCCATTGCTTAATGGCCTAATTTTTATGTTCACAGGCTCATTGTGAGTGACTTCCATATTCCAGTGGTCAGTTGGGCACTATGACCAGTCTTTGGCCCATATAGAGCAATCCTTGATGTACAGTAAATCTCTCTGTTGAAATGATCTGATAACTGGAGTTCAATAACTATCAGACCTCATTGACGTAATCATGACTGCATGAGAATTACTCTCTCATCAAGAATGGGGCTACACCAGAACATAGTCAATGGGGCAGATTTATCAAGTGTCTGAATGTCAGAATATTTCTAGTTGCCCATGACAACCAATCACAGCTCCCCTTTAAAATATTCATGAGCACGGGTAAAATGAAAGCTGAGCTGTGACTGGGCAACTGGAAATATTCTGACTTTCAGACACTTGATAAATCTGCCCCATTATTTTAACTTCTCTTCCATAAGTAGTCTATTTCTTCATTGGCTATAGATGGTACACAATAAAAAAAAATACTTTTTGTGGGCAGCATTAGAGGGAAGCATCTGGCAAGTACATTGGACATTGGATAGCCTTGTAATATATGAAAAAAAAAACATCTTTTGTCATAATCTTCACCGAAGACTCATCATGAGTCTATACATAACAGCTACCAAAAAATCTGAACCGCTCTACAAATAATAAGCTGACGTCCAAATCTCCGGGTGGGGTAAAAATTCTGAAGTCGAATAACTGTAAATTAATTTTTTCTCTACGTGCAAAACAATTATCCGGCTTTGTTTCAGCCGCCAATATTAGTAGGAGAGCATATACAAAGCTCAGGGGAAGAAAGAGGCAATGTAAGCATATGAAAGGTAGCAGGGGAAGCCTCTTTTACTGACGTGTAAGCCATTGGCATGCTGTGGTTATTCATTAGAGTGTCCAACAGGCTTATCAATGGGAGATTGTTTTGTAGGAAGAAATAAATACTTAAAATTGATCTCTGGCTTTTTGGAGTACAGTAGAACCATCTGTATTTACCAGCTGCCAAGTGGAGTTAATCTGAAGAAAAGTCTTTGATAAAGTAGGATGCCCAAGCGGTAAGCCTAGTTCTCTTTTCATGTGCAATATGTTTAACACCTGTTATTGGCAGTCCTGTAGGTTTTCCATTGTGCTATTATTTATTTTTCACCTTAACAGAACTATTGAAACCAGCAGATGTGTGAATTGAAAAGAAATTCTAAAATAAAAAGTAAATGAAATAAATAAACATTTAATGAATAAATACAATTTAACTGGCTATGACCATAAAGGGGTTTTCTAGGTAGCCCATAACCAAGGTAGGTCACAGTTAAGGTGCCACCCTGTAGCTAATAACTACAGTGCCACGAACAGTAGCCCATAGTCACAGTGCCCACCATAGTTGCCCATATTCACAGGGCCCAAGTAGCTGGCATGCGGCTATGGTCGGAATGGCACTGCTGGCTTCTGTAAAGAAACATGGAGACTGCAGCGATAGCCAGCACCACACAAAAACAGGAAGGCAAGTATGGGCTCATTATTATTTTTCAAGCCCCCCTACAGCCATTTATTTAAAAAAAATAAATACCTGGACAACCCCTTTAGATCGAAGCAATGGTCCTTCAGAACAAAATCCAATTTGGAAGCTACTAGGGTCTCTTTAATAAGGTTGGACAAAGGGTTGGGGCCCACCTTTTATCAAACCTTATGGGTTGGGGGCTCACCCTTTGTCAAACCTTATGATATAGACCCTAATAGCTTCCAAATTGGGATCTCCTCTGAAGGACCTGTGGAGTCAAGTATTGGGTTTGAGCCTCGGCCCACCGAAGGATTCTTCAGTACTCTGGATGGTCAATTGAACACTGGTCAGAAATATTGCTCCTAGTAACAGTAATCCCAAATGATTGGCCCAATTCTTAACTGATGTAAATAAGTTCTCACTCCCATCTCTCTACTCTCTCTGATGAGCGCATCAGGTACATGTGGTCCTGAGATAATTAGCAGGTGGTATCCCTACTGATCTACAACATAAAACTAAATTATTTGGTTCACATTATGGAGCACATCTATCGGGCTTCTATGCCCTGAAATAATAGAAATTGTCTGCCCTCACACGTGGAGTTGGTGTGAAGGGCGGGGAATCCGGTGTGGGGGTGGGCCAACACACTTGGTATAGCTAGAGATGTTTTACAAGTGGGACAAGAGCCTCTTTGTGTATCCGGTGGCATTGGAGGTGGGGTTTTCATGGTAAAATCCACCCTATAAGTATAACCATAGCTACTAGAGTAAATAATCAGAATCTAGAAAAAAAAACCACTTAGGACGTCTTGTCAGAAAACACAGCAAACAACTTCAGTCCTGTTGCTGTAGCAACTACCATTTCTCAGTGCGGTGTAGAAAATCTGAGCCTTGTTTTTTGTCATGGGACACTATTGTCATGTTTTGGGTTGTGTAAAGTATTGAATTGTAGGTTGCATTAGATAACAAATAGAGGAATATTTACACTGGTTTAGGAACATCCATTTTTGTGCCCAAATCTTTAGCTTTTGTTGCATTTGCAACCCACATAGTACTTTTTAAGAAACTGGGCAGGATTTTAGGGTTTAGCCTTAGAATGACAGATTTATTATATTTTACATTAACATTATACCTGAAATCAAAGCCAACTCCTAGGTGTGTATATCTGAGTTTCTGGTGCAGGAGATACACAGAGGCCTAAAAACAGTGCAAAATGCACTACAATTAGTCTGCCTGTGTAGTTTGCAGAGGGCACCAGATTCAGGATTTCTGGCACCCATTCTTCATGAATCTGGTGCTCCCTGTACAGCTCCGACAGAGTGCACCACTTTTTTTTTGGTGCAACTTTAACATGGGACGTTAAATCTGGTGCACGATCCGAATGAGCACCAGAAACGCCCTTTTCAGGGCAGAAATTTGTGTTGCATGAAGAAAAGTGCATCCGCACCTCAAAACAGTCACGTGCAACACATATGTGATGCAGACACTTCTTAAAGGAACCTGTCACCAGGAGACCCATTTTTAGCACTCCCCCAGTCCCCACAGAACATAGTACATACACTGCCAAAGTGTTTTTGTATAAAAAATAGGTTTTACAGAAAAAAGATATGTTATATTGTACCTTTCATTAGCATCTGCTGTGTGACTAGGCAGTTGCCAAAAGGGAGGGTCTAGAAAGGAGCAGTCCCCCCCCCCCACACACTTGGGGAACAGCTTCTCCATGTGATCTTTTCAAATATATGAAAACACCCATCACTGGGCTTAGCGACACCCCCTGCTCCTCTACAGCCAATCCTGAGAGTGGGGAGTTATTCGTATATTTGAAAAGGTCACATGTTTCCCAAGGGTGGGGGGGGGAACTGCTCCTTACCACACCCTCCCTTTTGGCAACTGCCTAGTCACACAGCAGATGCTAATGAAAGGTACAATATAACATATCTTTTTTTCTGTAAAACCTATTTTTTATACAGAAACACTTTGGCAGTGTATGTGCTATGCTCTGTGGGGACTGGGGGAGTGCTAAATATGGGTCTCCTGGTGACAGGTTCCCTTTAAATACATGTGCAGGCAGTTTGCACTGAAAACAAAGTGCAAAGTCAGACAGAAAACCGGTGCACAGAGCTTAATAACTGAGGGCCATAATTCAGTAAGAGGTGTGTGTCATTTAATAAATTAAGCACCTCTGTAATCGGATGTAGGAGAGAAAGGGGGTATCAAAATCTAATTCCTATACCCCTCTCGAAATCCCCAGCGCTTAATTTTTAACAAGCTGCATGCACAGATTTTGCACAGGGCTGGCTCCAGGTTTCAGTAGGCTCCTGGGTGAGTCTAAGAGGGTCCTTTTGCAGTGAACTCATTGGTGCTGCATAGAAATGTCACCTGCAAGTTACAGCTGACACCCATGTTTTCTGATACTGGTTCAGCTCTGGTGATGAGATGATGTGCTATCAGCTCCATGATGTACTATTATGTCATGGAGCGCTAGAGTTATATTCAGCAGCTCCTAATAGTTTTAGTATATACAGCCCCCCTGAGCATACCCAGGCAATTTAGGACTAAAACTCCCAGCATGCTTTAGAGATTAGGGGAGAGCAGAGAAGCCCTGCAGGACTTCAACTGCCACCATGTCCTAGAGCAGTGGTGGCGAACCTATGGCACGGGTGCCAGAGGTGGCACTCAGAGCCCTTTCTGTGGGCACTCAGGCCATCACCAGAGAGGACTCCAGGTATCTTCCTGCAGTCCCAGGCAGCCCAGGACTTGCTGTGCACAGAGCTATTTGTGACAGTGCTACCTGGGACTAATGGAGGAGTGGGATGGATCTGGATTATCATTGTGGCTCCTGCTCCGACCCTGACAATTTTTCCTGTTTATGGGACCGTGGAGGGAAGCTACAATGACCATCCAAATTTCTCCTATTTTCTGCTTTATTGGTGTCCTCAGGGGCTGGTATCAATGAAAACTGTGACAGAGCAGGGAGTATAAATCACAAATTAAATTTCTATGTTGGCACTTTGCGATAAATAAGTGGGACTTGGTTGTAGTTTGGGCACTCGGTCTCTAAAAGGTTCGCCATCACTGTCCTAGAGGAAAGGAGGTTTGCAGAAGAGGTCTGGAGGACTACATCTCCCAGTGTATCCTGGAGGAGAGGGGGAGACCTGGTTCCTGCAGGACTACAACTCTCAGCATGTCCGGGCTAAGAGGGGAAGGCCTGACTCCTGGAGTACTATAACTCCCAGCATGTCCTGGAGTAAAGGGGGAGTGAGGGAGGCTTGCAGGACTACAACTCTCAGCATGTCTTGGAGTAGAGGGGAAGGTCTAGCTGCTTCAGGAATACAATTACCCCTAGGCCCTGGAAAAGCGGATGAGCAGGGCAAAAACTACCCCCAATATGCTGCCAGACTACAACTTCCAGTATTCCCTAGCAGCATTTAAAGACACTATGGGAGCTGTATATTATTACTAATACTTTAGTTACTGGCTGATCTGTCTCTGAGCAGAGGGGAAGCAAATATGAAAGGGGGGCTGATTGTGAGCAGGGGGGGGGGGATATGAAGGAGGGGCTGACTGTGAGCAGAGGGAGGGGGGATATGAAGGTGGGGCTGACTGTGAGCAGAGGGAGGGCAAATATGAATGAGAGGAGACAAAGTTGATGAGAAAAGGTGGGGCAAATATAGAGAATAATTAGTAATATCACTTTATGGTGTCTTACAACGCATTGGTTTTATATACAAGTCAAAGCTCAATAAAGCCAAAAATATCAAGGTCTCTACAATGAACTTTTTTTTAACAAAATAAAAAAAAAAAACCAAGTAGGAGGATGGATTGGAGTACAGCTAACCCTCACCCTTTTTCCAAAGTAACTGAACTTATAGCTCGCCACTTTTAAGCTTCCTCTAGTTCTCTTCTATAAATGATTTTTGAAACATATTACATTTTCTAGAGATAATTGACTTAATTGTGAGTTTGATGCCTCAACACTGACCTAGTGCTGCTTGTAGTTGTTGATGAACAGTTCATCTTCTGCAAAAGAGTGAACTACAGGGCAGTATAGGAGACAATTTAAGAACAGAATAAGTGAAGGAGCCGATACAGCGATGATGATGAGTTTGTTACAACTTGTACATGAATTCTCAGATTCAAACAGCATTCCACTTTCCTGTGTCTCCTGACATAATAGTAATTCCTTTATTTATACTGCCAAATCCATGCCTGTCTGCATGGGGCTCACAATCTAATAAACTTACTAGTATGTTTTGGAGTGTGGGAGGACACCTGCTCAAACACAGAGAGAACACACAAACTCTTTGCAGATGTTGACCTGAATGGGACTTGAATGCAGGACCCAAGCGCTGCAAGGCTGTAGTGCTAACCACTGAGCCACTGTGTTGCCCAACAAAAAGTGTTTAAGCAAGCGTAAAACAAGAGCGGTGCGGGCACAGTCGGTCTTGGATCGGGCAGTATGCCACGGCTAGGAGGGTAGTGGGGAGGTGAGGGTGTAACATCAATCACTATGGTCGTGCTTCAACTTCAGAAAGCAGTCCAAGCGTCCAAATATGCAAAAAGAGGAAAGAAGGAGCACTCACCAAATATCGTGAAGTATTTTCTTCTTTATTCACACAAAGTAGTACACAGGGAGACACGCAGTGCCGCTAAGTCAGCCAACGGGCCGTTTCGCGCCGCTAGGCGCTTTCTCAAGGCAGTGACTGCGCATGCGCACGCCTCCACCGGATATGAAGTGGACGGCGGGCACGCGTAGTCATGGTGACTAGAAACGAGACAATCTAAAACGTAAGTGTTGTAAATGACATGCAAATTATTATTCAAATACCTGCAGTATGGCGATATAGGTAGGATATTGGTACCAAGACCGATTAACCTAACTTTTTCTTTAGAACAGGTAACGCTCGTCAAAGCAGGTATGAGATAAGATTATCGAAGGAGAAGAAGAAAAGAATGGAAAAGAGGGGGGGGGGGAAGAAAGGGGGGAGAGAAAAGGGGACTGGCTGACTTAGCGGCACTGCGTGTGTTTAAGCAAGCAACTGGTTGCTTTAGACTGAACTCGAGTAGTAGGGTATTGTTATATACTGAGAAATAGTTGTTAATTACTGATGAAGTATTAAAGAAGTCCTTTTCTTGCCATGAAAACCTGAGCTTTCTCCTCACCACCACTGAGGATCCAAAAAAAAGGGAAAGGGACAGCAGTTTTATATCACTGATGAATCAATTTTAGTACTTGGAGCAAAACAAGAAATCAAATTCACTGTGTATTCTGTAAAATCATGGGCGCAATGGAATACATAGGCTGCAATAAAGGGAACCTGTAATGAGCATTAAGGCCCACAAATCACCCATAATCTTTGATTCAGGACAATAAGAGGTCCTTCTATAAAGCATATACATTGCATAACAAAGAAAACTATAAATGACCAGTAAGAAGCCTATATCCTCAAGAAAGGAAGCCATATCAGAGGACAAGAAGGAGACAGATGTTCAGCACACAAAAAGGGTCATCAACTTCAACTTGGTATACAGAGTCTTAGAAAGAACACTGACATGTTCTTATAATATTGCCGACCAATAATGATGAATTACGTTGAAAATATTGTTACTTACCACAAGGTTACCTATAACCATAACAAGCATGAAGACAAGGATGCACAAAGGTTGGCCACTAACTTCCATGCAATCCCACATGGTCTCAATCCATTCTCCACACAACACCCGAAACACAATGAGGAAGGAATGAAAAAAGTCATTCATGTGCCATCGTGGTAACTTGCAGTCATCGCTGATCTTACAGACACAATCCATATAGTTCCGTCCAAACAACTGGACCCCAACAACTGCAAAAATAAAAACGATGATGGCCAAAACAAGGGTTAAATTCCCAAGAGCCCCAACCGAATTTCCAATGATTTTGATGAGCGTATTCAACGTCGGCCAAGACTTTGCCAATTTGAAAACTCGAAGCTGAAACAAAAGAAAATAAGTTTCAGTTTTTTACTCATAACAAAGGCAAAATAAAAAAAATATATAATAGCTTGTAGCACAATAACTATATACTACAGGAACAAGCATAAAGCTTACCAGCCGAAAAGAGCGTAGAACTGACAGATTTCCCATACTGGAGAGACTGGACAAACAAAATTCCATTAAACTCAGGGTTACAATGATGCTGTCAAAAATATTCCAACCCTGCTGGAAATAGTAGTATGGATCTAAGGCAATAATTTTGAAGACCATTTCTGCTGTGAAAATACCAGTGAAAACCTGTAGAGAAAAAAGTAGACATTTACAGCAAAGCAAATTACAGATTTAAATAGAACACTGAATAACTTGTTTCTAGATTCAAGATTCTAGATTCTAGAAATAAGTTGTCTTGCAAATTACGAGATGAACTTTAAACTTTTTTGTGCTGGTATGTCTAATTTTATTTTTATCTCATTTACCTATACACCTGTTTTTGAATATAGGGAAAGCAAAGGTTGTCATAGTAAGTGGACTTCAGTATCGTGGAGGGTTTACCACTAAAGATGAGCGGACCCGAATGTTAGGTTCTGGTTCCGGGGTGTTCCATTCAACCCAGACATATTGCCGGACAGGCTGCCCCAAGCAATTAGCCATATCTATGATTGGCGAGGGGGAACCCCTGGCCACATATAGCCATGTTCATTTGCTAAGGGCAGTAATTTGCCAAATTGGCTGTTCCATAGCCAATTCAGCAATAAGTCAGGGTCGAGCAGAAAGCCACCAAAGACAAACTTAAAGAGGACCTGTCACCCAAATTTACAGCACTAGGAGCTGCTTACTAAGTAAGCAGCTCCTAGTGCTTGAACAAACGCCGCAGTGTAAGAGGGAAACATCCGGTAACGCTATCAAACACTGCGGCAGGGTACAATGTAATCATCGGCCTCATTCCCGCACCGCCCCGCTCGCTCCATAGGCCGGCAGTGGCTGCCACGCGCCAGGCGGCAGTCATCACCCCTAGATACACCCCAACCCTGCCCCCTCAAGAATACGTCTTTGCAAGCTGTCCGACAATTACACTGTACCCCGCCGCAATGTTAGATAGCGTTACTGAAGGTTTCCGGTAACGCTAACACTGCGGCGTTTGTTCAAGCCTAGTGCCAAAAATGGGTGACAGGTCCTCTTTAATATTTGCATCTGCTTATCTCTAGTTACCATTGTAGAACAGAAGTAAAATGACTGAGTTATATCAAACTGAGCTACTATTGGCTCCCAGGCTGTATATATAATACAAATTCTCTCTTTTTTTTCTTATGTTCTTATGTTTTTTAGTTGCAGATTTATAAAACTTGAGCACATTCTGTCTAAAACTCTTTATGTACCTGCATTTTAAAAGTGTCTAGTGCTGCATGTAAGCTGTTTATAGCCATAGATCGGTTTACCTGGAGTATATTGTCACATTTTAAACCCACCGCCTTTTTAACTAGCCACACCTATTTACTGAGAAACCCTGTGCTCTGGGTGGACAATTTGGAAAAAATTTGGCATGTTGGCCAAATTTTTTACCCAAATGCAGTCAGACCAGTGTGCAGTGGGACACCCGTTTTAGAAAAAAACTTGTAATAATTCTGGAACACCTTGACCTATAAATATGTATTGAACTGTTCCGCTGTGGTTTCTATGTAAAAAGCATTAATTGACATTGACAGTTGATTTTTACCATATGGGAATGTGTCCAACTAGTAGGGACACAGAAGGGACTGAGAAGGGAAACAGTAACACCGAAGATTGAAATGTATTCATAAATGTCTAGACGAACTTTACAATGAAGATCGCTAAGAAAAATACTTTAAAATTATTATTTCATTAGGGGTAAAATTATCCCCTTCTGGACAGGGTACAACATGTCAACCAGTGTTGATCTACAAGCCATCAGCCATCATCTACACTGCGGTCAAATTCTGTTTTCTGAATAGACGGTAGATCACACATTTTCCCTGCATATAAAATGGGTCTGCTAGAGAACAAATGGGCAATTTATATATAGTTGTAGAAGGAAACATAAAATAAAAAGATCTATGAAAAGCTGTCCAAGAACAATTTTATTGTAATATGAGTATTTACTTAAACTGACATATAAGGAGTAACGACAGGGAAAGATTTATCAGAAGTGTCTAAGAACAGACCTATTCTAGTTGGCCATGTCAACCAATCAGAGCTCAGCTTTCATCTCCCCACAGCTGTTTATAAAATCAAAGCTGAGCTCTGATTTTTTTCTTTGGGCAACTAGAACAGTTTTACCTCAGACATTTCTCAAAAATCTTCCGAGATCTATGTAGTTGAGATTAAGCATTACCAAAAGCGAGCTTTTATTGCTATATATATTATTTTTTTTATTTTTTTTTTTACACATCTGCAAAACATTTAGTGTTTTGCAATAGCGTTCAAAGTATTGAAGATGAATATGTACAGTGATGTCGTGATGTGACAACATGCACATTAGTTTGTCATTTACAATAACAGGCGTCAGTCTGCGATGGTCAAGCAAACCGAGTCATCTTCTGTCAATCTTCATTTTCTCCTTTGTCTATTTAGTTTATAGAAGATTTCACTATTTAACCTTTGAGGTGACCTGAAAAAACATTGCATTGAGCTCTAAATGAATATAGTATTGATTCATTAAAACGGGGGCACAAATGGGTTCACCTATTGGTTTCCCTCTCTAGTATGTATTGGCCTAGCTGTTCCTATGCCAGGATATGATGTAATTCCAGGCAACAGCACAGATATGGCAGCTCCCAGAGGAGCAGCAGAGATGCGTCCGAGGGCTAAATAAAGCTGAACGAGCCATTCTTTTGCCTAAGAGCAGCTACTTACTATATGAACTTTTGAAATGTTGCCTGGAACAAGTTAAGTGGTGTGTTCTTTTATGCTTTTTATTCTCCTTCATCTAGATAATGCATTGTCAATAACAAGTCTGCCTTTCGATCGCCCATGTTTTAAAGGCAGTTTACAATTACTGTAAACAAGCAAGAGCCTCTGGGAACGCTACGACTCTAGGGTGCATGTACTATCCTAACTTCCTTGGCATGGGCTTGCTTTGTACACAGCAAGAGAGCTGTACAGAGTCAATTCAGGTCCATTTCATCCTAGGAACCTTTAAATAAATGAACATGACTCAGCCCAGACACAAATCAGATTCAACCAATTGTCTGGTTATTTCTCGATGTATCCTATTATGTTGCCCCGTTGGAGACCACTTAACATCCAATTGTCTACAGTGTCTATCTCTATGTGGAAAAAAGAAAGCCTTTCATATTTTAGCTTATATAGGTTATTCGGTTAAGTCTTACTGAATTCTTCCTTCTAGTGTGCCAATCAAAGCATTAAATGCACTGTACGGGTTGGAGAAACATGGCTGCTTAGCTACAGACCCAGTTTCACATCTATCGGTAGGTTGTGTCTGGTATTGTGGTTCAACTTCAGTTATGGGGTTGGCCTAAGACCTCATAGACACAGCCGTGAGCATCGCCTGGGCAAAGCACATGGCCGAGTGGAGAAGGGGGGGGGGCAGCACTCCCTCTCCACAGGAAGCCGAGCTGTTGTGCCAAAAATCATGTCCAAGATAAGACATGCTTTAACTTCTCACGGTACGGTGAGACAGCATTGTAGACGCCACACCAGG
Organism: Engystomops pustulosus; assembly: GCF_040894005.1. Taxonomy (NCBI): domain Eukaryota; kingdom Metazoa; phylum Chordata; class Amphibia; order Anura; family Leptodactylidae; genus Engystomops; species Engystomops pustulosus. The sequence continues at coordinate 175,051,778 of NC_092415.1, read as the reverse complement.
ACCTCTATGGAACCTGGGAGGTGCATTTTGTGCAACAAGTTCATGGTCATGTGCATGAGGCCTAAGATTTAATGTTGAATACTATCTACAGGACAGAAAATAACATGTTGATCGGTAGAGATCCATCCCCAGCGATCACAAGAATGTCTGAATGGAACAGTAGGTTGAGCATGTGTGGCTTTGACTGCAATACTTTAATGGTTATCACCCACAATCAGTGCCAGGGAAAAGGTCATCTGCTGTGTAATATAGAGAAAACCTACCCTGTATGGAGACGACTGAGCTTGTAAGCTGGAACACTTTAATTGTTATCAGTTTATCACCTATAATCAGTGCCAGGATCGGTAGCGGGTGTTATTGTCATGTGTCTGTTGTGTAATACAGGGGTAACCTTGCCCTGTATGGAGAAGGCTCAAATTGTAAGCCCATTCCATACATCCTTAAAGGAGCCTCTATATAATATTAAAGTGCTCATCGTTGATCTCTTAGTCCCATGATGGGTGAAGGTCCCAGTGGTCAAACCTCTTTCAATTAGCATGTTATCCCCTGTCCAGTGGAAATGGAAGAACATTACGGCCAACTTTTAGAAAAAAGTGAATGAAGCTGAAATGCAATACCCCATAAACCTATGGATATGGTTTAGTTTTTTGATGCTCGTTCGAGTATTAGCGTACTTATTTACTTAAGAAAACACAGTGAAGAACAGTGAAGAATACAATAAATGATCGTGTGTTCACTGTTTTCAAGTGAAGAACACAGTGAAAGAACACAGTGAAGAACACATTGCAGATGTTTCCGTACATCTGCTAATTTATCCGAAGACACGCGTGCCGAACGGTGTGCTTCGCAATAGTATGTGAAGATCAATATGTGTGAAGAACACATTGCAGATGTGTTCTTCAGTGTTCTTTCAGTTTACACTGTACAACCTATTTACTTTAGTGTACAAGATAGTATAGTGGTGACACTGTAGAAGTGCAGGTTGCCTCACAGGTTACTCACTTTTCCTGTTATTCATTACAATTACAGAAGATTGAGAGGAGTAAGGACACAAATGAACTTTATTATATTACAATATTTTGTTTCAATATAAAAACACATAAATATAAAATGACATAGAGAGTCATAGAGTTGCAGGATTACTCACATAGTTGCCGGTGGCCAACATCCTTTCAAATTCATCAGTCATCTTGTAATGTTCCAAAGCCATGAAAAGGGTGTTCAGCACTATGCATATTGTGATGGTGAGATCGGTAAAGGGATCCATCACTACAAATTTCACACCTTTCTTGATTTGTAACCACAGAGTACAACAATCCCAGATGAGGAACCTATGAGCAAAAGGATACCAGCATGGAGGACACTTCTGGCGAGACTCTTCCAATTCTGAAAACATTAAATGTAAAATATTTTTATTACATATATTTAATCATTTCATTTTTGTTACGTCTTGATGATTCAAGTATTTCACAATTAAACTTAGACTGAATTTCCAACTTTTATAATGGATGCAATTATAATATTGCATCCACCATTTAGTGATGACCAGTTCATTAGTTTCATAACTTCATTGACAGTGAGAGATTTCATACATATCCATAGCACCCCATGGTGGGAACTTAGGCATATATTTTTGAGTTCAACAAATAAAGCTCAATCCCCCCACATTTACAGACAGGGACTTGAGAACAAAAGAATGGGGTGGCTGGACTTATTCTTATCTATTAGACATTCGCTGTTGGCCAGTCACTCCCATTGCAATCAGTGAGTTTGGCCTATTTGCTTCTAATGTTGTGTGACCAGTTACTAAAGCCATAGCTTTGGAATCTTGGAATTATGACTATTTTTAGTAGCTGTTTATGGTGAAAACTACTTAAGGTACCTTCAAACAGCCCTTTACATTGTACCTTTTAGGGGAAATCATTGGACATAACTTTACATGCTTTGAGCCGAAATTACATACATACACTGTTCTTGTCTCTTTCTGTAGACATAACATTGAACCAAGACTAGGAGGACTGACAATACCAGCTATGTGGACACTGTAATAGACAACATGCTATTTATATACTCATTATAACTGTATTGTCTAGATAACAGCTGCAGAAAGGAGTTGCTATTTGGGCAACGTTCAAACTATTTTCAACAATTGCTTGAGTTTCTATCTTTTACCGTCATCATTTACTATTTTCTGACTTCATTTATCTTTCATGGGTTTGAAGTCGCCATGTCTGAAAACAGTCTTGAATGATGTATAGCGTTTGGTTCTGTAACATCTCCCCAAATGAGGAAACCTGTCAGGTTTTTAACCACCACAAGATAGAATAGCCATATCTTTCATCAATATAATACACTTAAGACTTCATTATATAAAATGGTCAATTATATGTGACCCCCCCCCCCCAGGAACTCTGAAGATGAATTATCAGAATATTTGATTTACAAATGTAAGTGCTAACCCACAGGTAGCCATATAATAGGTCTAGCTACAGGGCCAGCATAATGCCCCCCGGCAAAGTGGGCATTTGCCTAGGGCCCCCAGCCTGGGAAGAATAGGCATTCCGGTGGGTGACTCAGGCAGTGACCTGGCTGTCTTCTCAGCTCTGTACAGTGTGGAGGACCCAGGCCATATGTGATTACATCATCACACGCCACCCGCACAGAGCCAGGAGAAGAAGAGATGGTAGCGATATGTGAACAGGCAAGTTATATAGACTGTGGGGGTGGGGGGGAGTGTTATATAATCTGTGTGTGGGCTCTATAAAGGGCTGTGGTCACATGAATCATGTTTTGAAATGTACTGGGAGTTAATGCATCATTAAAAGCATACGTGTTATATTAGTAGGAACAGATGTTTTACATTGTTAAACTTTATTATTTATGTTAATGTTAATTAATGTTAAACTTCAAAACATGTGTGTTACTTATATTAGGCAAAGTTCACACTACCTTTCAAACCTCCGTCAAAGAAAGGAATGAACGGAGGTTTAACGCATCAATTAAAAATCCAATTGACATCAATGTAAATTTTATGTTATCTGTTATGTTCAGTTAGGCAAGTTTCCATAATACGTGCGTTCTCCTAATTGAACCAATGACAGCGGCTGTATAAACATGTATAACAGATACCTGCCTACCTGAACATAACAGATGAAATAAAATTTACATTGATCTCAATGGGATTTTTAATTGATATGTTAAACCTCCGTTCTTTTCTTCCCTTTTAAGGGAGGCAGGGAACGTAGGTTTAAACGGTAGTGTGAACTTAGCTTAAACAAGTAACACATTTGCGTCTGGTGATCTGTTTTGCCTTGTGTTTGGTTTAAAAACACAATGCATGTACAATAATATTAATAATTAGTGGTTCCTGTATGTAAATACTTTCATTCAGGTGTTATACTGTAAGTGACTGTTGTATTTTTAGGGCCGCAGTGTGGAAATGTGCTGGAGAGAGCCGAAGACATCTGACAACGAATTCAGCAGTGATGGCCGGGAGAGCCATCACTTCCTGATGGAGCTGATAATCATCTGGTAGGTACTAGATTCCACTAATGTCTGTGTCACTGACTGATACTAGTGTGTGAGAAAGTGTCAGCCAGTGTAGTGCCAGTCAGTGGTAATATTGTCAGCATTCTCTGATCAGTGTGTGTGTGCTTTTAAAAGATTTGTCTGTGAATTCTGTGGGATCAATGTAGCAGGGGATCAGGAGTGGGGAGCTGTATATCTATATATCTGTCTGTCTATCTATCTATTCACCTATCAATCTCATATCTGTCTCCTTAAATTCTCCTTAAATCCCATATTACAGAGTACCTTACCACATTACTGTTTGGAAACTGCAAAGTGCTATTGTTATGCAGGGCTAACAACTTAATTACTTAGTATTAGTGTTTACACCAGATTACTGCTGACCAGGTTTCATTCAAGTGAATATGAATTTTGAGGACAAATCCTTAAAGAGAACCTGTCATCAGCAATTGGCCACTACCAGTAAACCACGACCAGTATATTGCCATGCACCGTAACCTTCTAGCTTTTGTTTCTTTCATGGACTTTATTGGTGACATCATCTAGAAAATCAAATTTGATGTGAGCTGTAAGATAGATGTATAAAGTCAAGGAGGTGCAGCTTTTAACACTAAAGTCACGGTGGTGAGCTCTGAACACCTCCTCCTATGTGAATTACATCTTGCATCAGACTTTAGCAGATCTGTTTAGTGTTTCTGGATGCAGGACCATAAATTGCAGTGAAAAGTGCCAAAAGGGCCTTCTAAGGAAGAGAGAGCTGGACTTCAGTGTTAAAATCTCCACCTCCTTGACTTCATACCTCCAATTTACATCTCACTTGATTTTCTAGATGATGGCACTTCACTGGGTCATGAACGAAACATGATATGAACGGTGTTTAGCTGCTTGGCAACATACTGCTAGTGGTTTATCAGGTCAATTTCTACTGACCGGTTCCCTAAAATCTTTTACATCAAGAGCTTTTGGAATTTATGTTTTATTCTTTTAATGGCAGGCTATAGTTGCCTTCAGTTGTCTTTCATTGTGACCTGTACCTTTCGTAACCTCATTATACAGATGTTTACCTTCCATGGCATTGGTGAGGACGCTGACTGCGCTCACAGCCCGCTGTCTCTGAAATGGCACATCCATGTATTCTACAGAGAGTCGATGAGGCATCAGCAGCTGCATCTTACTCATTTCAAGGTCTGAAGGAGACATCTGTAAAATAAAAGAGCGATTTATACATCCACTGCTCAAACAACAATCCCAGACTATTTGTTTTTTAGGAATACATTGTATCTTATCGGCCTTAGACGCCTTGGACACGATAAGTAATAGATTTGTAATCAGATTGCCCGAAGGTGAAACTTTTTAGATTAAAACGATGTAGTTCTAATTTCTAGGCACATGATATAAAACTTATTTTATGTTTCTCTTCCCTGCTATCAAATATGTTACAGTTTCTTAGAACTCTGAGCAAAAATTTCCGAAACATCCATCGTGTTATCAGGGCACTCAGACGGGCATGGAGAGCTCTCAAGGGTGATATAGAATTCAGGGGATACCGGGCCAAATATTTCTAGGAATCAGATAGTGAGAGGAGCATCTGGAGAGACTACTCATGAAGGATGCAGGAAATATCCTCAAGTGTTTTGTTTATACTTAATATTGAAAGTTTATATGAAGTATCCAATTTCTAGAAGACTAAAAATATATCAAATATATCAAACAGTAATGTAATGTAATATAATGGATTTATAACAACGTGGAGCAGTTCCCAAATACTTAGATATCATTGTACCACTTAGGGACCGGAGCCTTTTCTGTTTTTGGGTTTCTGTTTTTCCACACTACACTCCAAAAGCCCCAACTTTTATCATTTACAGAGATGTACAAGGTTTTGTTTTTTTTTTGTGGTATAAATGTTACTTTCTAGCGCCACTATTTAATATTCCATGCAATGTACTCAGGGGCCTAAATAAAATCTCAAATGTAGTACAATTGATTAAAAATTCACTAGTGTTCTTGTGGGCTTTTTTTTTACAAATCACTTAAAAAAAAAATCACATCTTTCAAATAAATAATGTTTTTTTTTGGAAAAAAAAACAATCTTTTTTATAATTTGGTGTATGGAGCTGGGTAAGATATTCTTTTTGACATTTTATTGATACCATTTTGGGAACTGCTTGACCTTTTGATCACTTTTTATTCCGATTTTTATAAGTGGCAAAATGGAAACAAAGCAGTACTTCAGTTCACTTTATGGGATAAAAGTGTTAATATTTTGATAGGTTTTGACAACCTGGGGTACTTAACATCTTAAGGATTTTGGTTGTTTTTCAAATTATATATGTGTTTTAGAGAAAGGGGGGTAATTACGGTATACTTTAAAAAGGCTACACATAAGAATTCTTATATTTGTTATTCATGACCTCCTTCCTTTTAAAAAACAAATTTTTTAAATGATGCTAATGAGCCTAAAGGGCTCCTTAGGCGTGTTACCAGAGCCCCTACATGCTGTAGCTTCACATGCTGTTACACTGTCTCCCCCTGCTCCTTCCTGTTATATTCTCATTCCAGCAGCTCACACGGAGGGACCCTTCTGGCTCTTAAGTTATCATTTTAAAAGTTGATTTTAGGAAGGAGAAGGTCATAGGAGGAGGTCATGGATAACAAATATAAGAAGGTTACTACAGTCACTGTGCCTGGATCAACGAGTAAGTGTCCCTGATTTATCATGCTCGATTCAGATGGTGGGTTTCCTTTAACTTAGCAAAACCCTAGAGGGTTTTTATCAATCATGCTTCCCTATAACAGTCTACCTATGTGCATTGTAGGACTGCCATGGGAGATTCTCAAGGATCCCGACTTGCCATAGCACAGATCATCATCATTCCAATGATATCACAAGGGGAAAGGGTGGAGGTACACAATTTAGACCACGATGGTGGAACAGTTAACACCCACAATCAATGCCAGCACCAATTGTACAATACACACATACGCACAATACGCACATATAATAAGACCCATTACACTTTGCAGCATTTTGGTCAGTATTTTGTATCAGAATTTTTAAAGGAGTAAATATTAACACAGAAGAAAGGTAAAATGGAAAGACATGACCATCTTCTGTGTTTACAATCCATTTTTTATTTTGTCCTCCAAAGTAGTAGATTGTAGCTAAGAGGTACAGTGCTCAAACACTTAAACACCACAATATAACTCCAAGTAAATCAAACTTCTGAGAAATCAAACTGTCCACACTGATTGACAATCAATTTCACAAGCAATTAGGAAGACACAGTCAATAAAGGAATGGTTCTTCAGGTGGGAACCACAGACCACTCTTCAGTACCAATGCTTTCTGGCAGATGTGTGGGTCAATTTTAAATGTTGGTGGTGCTTTCACACACATAGTAGCATGAGATGGACTCTACAGCCCACACAAGTGGCTAAGGTAGTTCAGCTCATCCAAGCTGTGGTCAGGAAGGTTTGCTGTGTCTGGTAGCGTCCAGAGGCTGGAGACAGGCCAGTACACCAGGGGACGTGGAAGGGGCTGTAGGAGGGCAACAACCCAGCAGCAGGACTGCTACCACCGGCTTTGTGCTAGGGGGAACAGGAGCAGCACTCCCAGAGCCCTGCAAAATGGCCTCCAGCAGCCACAAATGTGCATGTGTCTGCACAAATGGTTAGAAATGAGGATGGTATAAAGGCCCAATGTCCACAAATGGGGGTTGTGCTCACAGCCCAACACCGTGCAGGACCCTTGGCATTTGTCGGAGAACACCAGGATTGGGAAATTCACCACAGATGAAAGCAGGTTCACACTGAGAACATGTGACAGACGTGACAAAGTCTGGAGACGCCATGGAGGGCAATCTGCTGCCTGCAACATCGGTTTGGCAGTGTGTCAGTAATGGTGTGGTGTGACATTTCTTTGGAGGACTACGCAGTCCTCCATGTGCTCACCAGTGGTAACCCTACTGCCATAAGGTACCGAGATGAGATCCTCATCCTTGTGAGACCATATGCTGATGTAGTTGGCCCTGGGTTCCTACTAATGCAGGACAATGGTAGACCTAAGGTGTCTGGAGTGTATCAGAAGTTCCTGCAAGATTAAGGTATTAAAGCTATAGACTACCCCACTCACTCCCCAGACCTGAATCCGATTGAGCACATCTGGGACATCCACCATCCACCAATGTCACGTTGCCTCACAAAATGTCCAGGGGTTGGCAGATGCTTTAGTTCAGGTCTAGGAGGAGATTCTTCAGGAAACCATCCACAACCTCATCAGGAGCATGCCGAGGCTTGTAGAAAGGTCATACAGGCACGAGGAGGCCACACACAATACTGAGCCTCATTTTGACTTCTTTTAATGCCATTAGATCAAAGTTGGATCAGCCTGTAGTGTTTTTTTCCACTAATTTTCTGGGTGTCACCAAATTCAGGCCTCCATTGGTTTATAAATTTGATTTCCATTGATGATTTTTTTGTTGTCAGCACAATTATATTAGTACAGGACAAAGTGTGTGTCATATGAGTGTTCCCTTTATTTTTATGAGATTCTCATATATTAATAGTATCCGCCATCACCAGCAATAATGGCCAAAGATCTACAGCAAACATCTGATTTGGCATGCCATAGAGCCCCCCCCCCTCCCACTTAAAGGGGTTGACCAAACTTTACAAACCTATCTTTAAAGCAGTGATCAATGAAGAAAAGGGTAGTGCCTACTAGAAGAAATAGGGAACCATGCTCTTTCAAGCTGTTTGGTGCTTTATCGAATGCAATTTTCATTTGTAAAGTATTACTCATAGATATCAAAGAGATCAAATCTGTCACAACAGTCTGGGTAATGTGGTTACAAACAGATGTTTTATACATAAGCATATATATCCATTATCTCAAGTAAGAAGTGTCCTTGTAATGTTATTTTTAGAAAAGCTGTGTAGGTTCTCCTGCCCGAATCTTGTACTCCTCATATTATAACAATTCTTCATCATCCTTTCTCATGATGCTTGCAGTGGAAATCAAACGATAAATTGACATATGGGTGTTACCAATTGGAGGGGTGTGTCTCTAAAGTCTGACAGTGTCCAATCAGTGCTGCCATTAGGAGTCTCTACACACCTTTTGACAAGGGGGATTCTAACACCCAGTTCTTGCTTTATTCATAAATTTTCCATTAAATTATGTGTGGCACAAAGCCTAATATATAACGAGGGACATGTATCTTAATTCTGACTTGTTATTTTCTTTTCTTTTTGTTCCATTTTATTTCTTTTATGTATGCATCTTTTTTGCACCTGCACAAATGCCTCAAGAAGCTCGCCAGTGTCTGTTGCAAGACAGATGTTTTCTTTGCTCTTCTTCGCCCCCTATTTTTGAGCAAATTAGAGACCTTTTAAGCAGGACCAATACCTGGGAAAGTGCCGGGGCCCAGAGGTGCTATGGGGCACACATAGAGGGTGAGGGGGCATTATATATAAGAACCATGAGGGGGCTGTATATAAAATAACCATGAGGGGCCTGATTGGTATGATAAACTAGGTAATATTTTAGGGAACAGTAGACTGTACTAGTTTCTGAATTTTTAAAAGCACCATGTGCAATCTCTACAAAGGGACCCAAATGGGTCAAGAGGCTGTGTCGCCCAGGGTCCTACAGAGACCCTGCTTTTAGGCACAAATCGAAGTACAACTAACCCATACTTACTTCCATGCATATTTTAAAATGTGCCTAAAAACGTGCAAAAAAAAAATAAATGTAAAAATGTGCAAACTCACAATAACAAAAAAAAGCACCACATGTTCTCATGTATCTCAGACTGTGATACATAATAACGTACAAGTGTGACAACAGCAGAAAAGAGGTAGCAGAAATACCCTGCTACATGTGCCCCAATGTCTTCTAAATACATGATTTACATAATGATATTGGCACAGGGTGTATTGCTTTATTTTAGGGTCCGCTTGTTTATAGCTCACAATATTAAGGAGATGTTTGCAATATATCTAGTACAGTGAATGCAAGCCCCACGCTACAGCGGAGCAGGTGGAAGCGAGAGAAGAGAGACTTGCATTATGCATTTGTTTTCTTTAAACATTCCTCTTGGTAGGAGGGAAATAGCTGCCATTCTAAGCCAGTAGGGAACATATGCCGGAGCGAGCAGCTCTCCCATATGTAATCCGCTCCCACCTTCCTAAACAAACACTGAAAAGCACATGTATAGGATGAGACATACATCCAGGTGGATGACATGGCCTTCTACTTTATATCTAAATGGATTGAAAATTGCTATTTTTTTTTATGGCCAATAAAAATCCAATATGGAGAATGTAAATGGGGATTGTTTAGTTTATAGAAGTGCAGGACGCAGCTGTTCATGATCAATTTTACTCATGAATCTGGAGACGTCTTTACCGTGTTGGTAGGCTGCTTGTATGACAAGTGTATTATAGTTTATTACAATTCAAAAAATGATTTTAAAAATATAAATAAATTATCAGTCTGACTATACATTTTTTATACATCTTAAAATTTTATACATTTTTATATTCATCATATCGCAGAAATGATATAGCTTCCAGTAGGGGGCGGAAGTGGTTTTTATGTTGCATATCAGATATATATCTATGATGGGGGCACTGCTACACATAAATCCTTAAGCGGTGCAACATGTAGTAGATGGGGGCAGGATACAAAATGATGAGAGGGGCACTGTATAGTGTACATATGTATAAATTCCACTATATAGTTGGGGGATGCTATATATATATTTACTTAATTGACAAACCGTATTTAACTGGAAGCTAGCTTTCCAGTTTTCGCTGACTTTACCAATTGTTCCAAAGTGAATGAAACCCTCCACTAGCAGGTTGTCCAGAGAAAGGCAAAGGGGTGACCCTAAAAGCCATAGCAAGGGAAGTAGGTTGTTCCAAGTCTGTGATTTCTACAATATTGCAGCTCTACAACATCACAAATTCATTCAAGTCCATACAGAAGGCTGGTTGCCCTTGAAAGACAAATGCAAGAGAGGACAAGATAATGCAGAGAATCTCCATGGATAATTGTTTCAACACTGCAGCTGTGATTGCTTGTCAGTTCAGCATTGAACAGGGTAAGGATCTGTCTCTTCATAGAGTGTCTCAACGTTTAAGAGAATTTGGACTGAAAGCCCTTTCTGCAGTCACCAAACCTTTTATGTTGATATACTATGGTAATTTTGTAAAACGCTGTTTTAGGGGCATAGTGTACCCCTTACAAATAACCTTTAAATGTTGATCAATGTAGATTACATTATTTCGTAATTAATCATTGATCATACATTGTTCTGTAATTTTGATCTGTATGTTGTACTGAGATGTTTCATATATAATAACACCAATATATACAGTGGGAGGGAGGCTATCTATTAATCCATGAGAGGGTCACTGTACAGGAAGCACTCTATAAAACCTCATTATAGGGGCCCTTTATATGATAACACAGAACAATAGACTGAATACAAGCACATGGTAATTAGAGCTACCTAGACTCCTTTATATACATACCATATAATACCATCATACCATCACTAAATGACGAGAAACAAGACAAAACCATGAAATAATCAAATGGTACAAACAGCTAGAAGAAAAACAGTGATCGCGCCAGACAGTATAATAAGCAGTGAAGGGAAGGCCTGGTTACTATTCTCACCTCTATCAGAAGTGAGAAAAGTCATAAGATTCTCAACAGTGAAAGATAGGAATCTTTCTTACTTTGATTTGAAAAGCTGTCTTCTGAAATATAATAATTATTAAAGTGCTAAAAATCTTGGGCAAAAAAATGGCATTTTGCCATAATAAATCTAAGTTATTGTTTTGCCTTGTGAAAGTATTCTAGAGCAGAGGAATAACTTGGGGGTCCAGTCACATACTAACCATATAGCCTTATGGACCCTTAGGTGATGACTATTTTACCAATTATTAACTGAAGTTATGGGTGTAAATGGGAGTGCAACCAGAATAAAAGCAATCATCGAGGGACTGCCTAGTCGTGGCAGAGGCAACATCCAAATTACTGACAAAAGCAGGATACAAAATTTTTAAAGGGGTTTTCCCACATATACAAGTTATCCTGTGGATAGGCCCTAATTTGCTGATAATTGGGGGTCTCAGTGATCGGACTCCAGCAGATCACAAAAACAAGGGGTCCGATGGGCTCCCACGTACCTCAGTTGGACCTGTTGTCGCTCCATTAGACTAATGCAGCAGACGGCCGCGCATGACTGTTCTGCTCCATTAATCTCTATGGAGCTGATGGAAATTGCCGAGCGCCGCGCTCCACGATCTCTGTCAGCTCCATAGAGATGAATGGAGCAGAACAATCATGCGTGGCTGTCTGCTCCATTACTCTCATGGAGCCACGAGGGGTCCGACAGAGACACATTGGACCCCATCGGACCGCTCATTTTTGTGATCTGTGGGGATCTCATCACTGAGACCCCCACTGATCAGCAAGTTGACTTGTATTCATAAGAGAACTGCTTTAACATACTTTTGTGGCTTTTGTGCATATGGTTCTTGAGTCTTTGATGCTTTCGAGTTTCAGTAAATATTGTATTAAACAACTGCATTGTAAATTTACATTAAATTCCATCAAAGGAACTACCCACAGATGGATTTTCAGCTCCTAGGGATTCCTGCTCTTACAAATAGTATTGCTCTTTCTGAGAAGAAAACTGATGTTAGTTTAGATTTAGTCAAAGTAAATGGTCACTAACCTTTCAACAAACTTTGCATAAATCAATAGTACTCTATGTGCTACATCAGGGAAAACACTATTCTGGACCATTATTCTATGTTCTAGTAGTGATATACAAATACGAGTTGTGAAACCGATTCCTACTTGCTATTTGAGTCTCTGCGTCAGTCTCTACCCCCCTCTTCCTGTTCCCGTTTACTCTTCCTCCTCCCCCCTCCACAGAGGTTTTGAATCAAATACTTCTCTGAGTTAACAATTTATATTTGAAGACCAAGAAATATCAAAATGAATTTCCGTTTAAGAAAAGCAGAAGACAAAGTGGTACGGCACCAGCCATATAAGTGGAGAGAGAAAACTTGTCTTCCTACAGTTTCTTATAATGTATGAAATTTGAAAGTGAAGGGGTTAATCCTCACTGCAAGAGGAAGGTTAGATGTAAGCTCATGCACCCCCTTTGTTGCGCTGGATACATAAATAGACTTAGGCTTCTTTACGCATATGGCGAGCAAAACTACGCCAGGTCCAACTTGGCGTAGTTGGGCGTAAAAACTAGCGAACAAAAGTTTGCTGATTTTGCAAAAGAACAAAGGCATAGGGCGGGAACACCGTGCCCCTCTAAGCCCGCGCCAGGCCCCCGGTGTACAAGCTGTCATAAATCTCCCCCACAATACACAGGCTGAAATACGCATCCCTATGGGAGGGAGAAGCTTGATTGTTTTACTAACTAGGCAGAATCCGCTAATATAGTATATGAGAAAACCACAAATTATCTCAAATCTCAATTACGCCTTAAGATAGGGATAACCCCAACTCTAATTTAAAAAAAAAATTGTGTTGGTCTTTGTCAACTTTTTAGCTTCTATACAAAATTTGTCCAGGTTGCAGTGGGGATATTTTATTTTTCTCTTAAGTTTTAGAAATTCCACCTCTGTTTTTCATTTAAATATATTTAATGGACAATATATTTGCGTTTTTACCCTTGATATTTGAGTTTGTACCCTTGTTATGTATTTACCAAATATTATGCAGTAAGAGTAGCATGACTGTCTTCACAGCATCACCTAAACGTGTGCTCACCCCACCAGACTCCCCTTTAACTCCTTTCGCGATTTTAAGTTTAAAGAGAACTTGTCACCCATAAAAAAAGACACTAGGAGCTAACTAAACTTAAGTAAGCAGCTCCTGGCGCTACCCCATTATTAGCAGTGATAAACTGCTAGCTTTATTGGAACCCTCTGATAAAGCTAGCAGACACTGCCGCGCAGTACAATGGGAACGTATTCATGAGGCGCTGCTTCTTCCGCGGACCGCCCCTCCCACTCCATAGGCCGGCGGTGACTCCCGGGCTTCATGCGGCATCACGCCTCATAGTCCCGCCCCCGCTTTGAGCGCGGTCCAATGTTCCCATTGTACCACATGGCAGTGTCTTCTAGCTTTATCGGAGGGTTCCCATAAAGCTAGTAGTTTATCAGTGCTAAATATGGGGTAGTGATAGGGGCTGCTTACTTTAGTAAGCAGCTCCTAGTGTCTTTTTTATGGGTGACAGGTCCTCTTTAACTCATGTATGATGACTGGGGAGTCGGCCACAGCTTTATTAACACCACATATAACAGATACATTTCTACCCATAGAGAAGCACTATTAAAAGCTTATAACTCGGGCACCTGTATGCCAGTTTATTTCAGGGCATGTAGGTCACGAACCTACTCACAGACCGCCAGTTGTGACATTAAATACAGGTAACATAAAAGGGAGGGAAGATGGAATGATATATAGGAAAAGAGGGTGAGTACATCCACCAGCGCAATTTTATACATCTTATTCCACCCCCAGGGTCACCCTCCCATAGCCAGCCCACCATCACGTAGCCCTTGTAGACCAGAAGAAAAGGAATAAAGCTACCACTGTTAAAGGGGCCATGCTGTTTTACCAATAACACACTACTGGATCCCCCATCCCTGTAGGAGGTCATAATCCCAACAGCTAACCACTGACAAAGGCGAGTCATTTGTAGAACTACATGGAGTAGAACTATGAAAATGGAGGACGTAGCAACTATTCAGTTTGTGGAGTGGATTATAACATTTTGTATAATTACTAAATACTTAAACATTTCCCTGTGTTTATTCATAGGGTCATCCCTGTTGGTTGAACATTTCAAATGTACAAAAACAACCCGTACCGCACAATTTATTCCATATTCCAATACTTTTAGTCTATTGATGACACAATGGTAAAAATAACATGCGTCTTTCAGTGACAGTAGCTTTAGTCTAAGAAAACGATGATGGAGCATTAGATCAGTAAAATAAGAGACCACTTAGAGCTAAAAATATGACTAATAACAATGCCATCTTCAATCTTTAATCTGTTTGTTTATCATGTTGCTTCTAATATTACCTCGAATAGCAGCAATGCAGGCAATGGATAATTGACATTATGACTATGAGATATAGCGACGAGGAAGAACTAAAACAAATGGGGGGGGGGGAGGCTGTCTACAAGGTGACTTAAGGTTAAAAGAAAATTCTATCAATAGCACAAGTGGCTGTCAGATGTGTCTGCACCATCTACACTCAATATTCAATCCTCAAAACCTCAACGGACCCCAGTCCACACACCTAGGGACCTTGAAAAAAGGCACTTAAAGGAAATCTACCATCAAAATCCATCATGATAGACCAGGGACACTTACTCATAGATCCAGGCGCCGTGACTGTGGTAATCTTCTTATATTTGTTATCCATGGTCTCCTTCCTTTTAAAATCTTAATCTTCTAATCTTTTTAAAATTATGTTAATCTGAAGGTTTTAAGTCTGAAGGGCTCCTGGGGCTGTTACCAAAGCCCCTCCGTACTGCAGATTCAAAGGCTGTTAGATTGTCTCATCGTGCCCTTTTCTCCCTCAACACTTTGCCCCTATTTCAGATGTTATCTCACTGTGGCAGAGGAAGTTCCAGCACACAGTAGGAGGGAGGTGGGAGTGCACACTGTAACAGCCTGTGAATTTGTAGCATGGAGAGGCTCTGGTAACACTCTCCATGAAGCCCTACAGGCTCATTACCTTAATTTTAAAAGCTTAATAGTGGAAGGAAGGAGGCCATGGATAAGAAATATAAGAAGATCAGGGTGCCGGAATCTATGAGTTAGTGTCCCTGGTTTATCGTGATGGATTTTGATGGTAGGCTTGGTCACCTGTCTGAAACTTTATTACTTAATATATATCCTTTCTTCAGTCATCCAATAGCCATTTAATGACAGTCAATGATAATAAAAGTAACTCATAGCCTTCATCAGAGATAACATATATATGTAGTATGATTTCTTATAAAGGTCCAGTGACCATTACAGCTTTTTTCATGGCTTCATACATTAATTCTCATCAATATTATTGATAAAGCACTAAGGAAAAGCATAAGAGACATAAAAACATGAACATGGTCCATAAAATTCACTAACTAGTAGAATTACTGTAAGCCTTGGCTGCTGACTGGAAATTACATTTCACTTACCATGTAAGAATATACACCTGCGCTCATCCTGCACAAATCTACCATCAAAATCCATCATGATAAACCAGGGACACTTACTCATAGATTCAGGCATTGTGACTGTGGTAATCTTATCTGTTATCCATGGCCCCCTTCCTACTTCTAAACCTTTAAAATTATGCTAATGAGCCAAAAGGGCTCCTATGGGTGTTACCAGAGCCTCTCGATACTGCAGCTTCACTGGCTGTTAGAATGCCTCCCTCTGCCTGATATAATCTCAGGCAGCACAAGAAGTTTTAGCACACAGTAGAAGGGGAGAAATGCTCCTTGCACACTAAAACAGCATGTGAATCTGCAGCACGGAGGGGCTCTTTCATTATCATAATTTTAAAATTTGATTTTAGAAGGGAAAAGGTCAAAGATAACAAATATAAGAAGATTACCACATTCATAACAAGCATGATATGTGTCTCATGTGTGTACAAATCCACAAAAATGGAACACAAAGGCAAAAGGTGGCACTGACCTTATGCTGTGTCTTTAATCCATTTATATATAACAGCTTAAAGAGCAAACAAAACAAGGTGTGATAGCTGTTTTGCGTCTTATCTGCTTCTTCAGGCCTCTGGCATTGTCGGATGAAGCACATAAGGTGTGAAACATCCATCACCTCCGATTGGAAGCACCTTGTTCTGTCCTCCCTCCCTTTTGGCTGCCATATGAACATGGGATCAAGACACTTTTTGGTGCACGCTGCTTTTTCCCTTCTTTTTTTGTTTTGGTGGATTATTCTAATAGATATTTTCAATAGTATAAGACAAAAAAAAAACCTTTAATATTTCTAAGGGTAAAACTTCATAAACTTGTCCATGGAAATGCACACAGACTGGCCTCATACAGTGGAGCTTATAGGTATGGAACAAGATAGGAAGATAAACTACAGGGTGGGCACCTAAATAAAATGGGAATGGTTGGTGATATCAACTTCCTGTTTGTGGCACATTATTATATGGGAGGAGAGAAACTTTCCAAGATGGGTGTTGACCATGGTGGCCATTTTGAAGTCTGAAATTTTCGATCCAACTTTTTTTCTTTCCAATGGTAATAGGGTCATGTAACACATCTAACTCTTTGAGAATTTTACAAGAAAAACAATTGTGTGCTTGGTTTTAATATAACTTTAGTTATTTGCAAGTTTATGACCACTTATACAATGGGGCAGATTTACTTACCCGGTCCATTCGTGATCCAGCAGCGCGTTCTTTGCAGTGGATTCGGGTCTTCCGGTGATTCACTAAGGCAGTTCCTCCGACGTTCACCAGGTGTCGCTGCTGCACTGAAGTCCGCCGAGGTCTGCCGGAGTTCACGATGCGCCACAATCCGATCGCGTGCGGCAAAATCCCAGGGGAAATTCAGGAAGAATCGCCACAAGTTAGAAATATTCGGGTAACACGTCGGGAAAACGCGAATCGGGCCCTTAGTAAATGACCCCCATTGTGTTCAAAGTGCTGCCCATAGTGTTGGATTGTCAATGGAACCCTCTTCTCTTGACACACTGATAGAAACACTGCAGAAGAAATGCCAGCTCAGGCTTCTACATTCCGGTGTTTCAGATGCTTCACATCGTATCTTCACAGCATAAACAATTCCCTTCAGATGACCACGAAAGTCTAAGGGTATCATATTGGAAGACCTTGGTGGCCTTTCAACTGACCAATCCACTTTCCAGGAAAGTGTTCATGTAGGAATGCTCCAACCTTTGAGATAATCTGAAGGCATTTGTCTAAACAAGATGTGCAGCATTAACGAATATTGGATGCCTGTGCTAGCATTTTATAAGTGGTCAAAAACTTGTAACTCACAAAAGAATAATGTTACATTAAAACCAAGCATACCATTGTTCTTTTGTGGAAATTCTCAATAAGTTTGATGTGTTACATGACCCTCTTCCAATTGGAGAAAAAAAAGGTTGGATCCAAATTGGCTGACTTCAAAATGGCTTCCATGGTCAATACCCATCTTTTCTCCCCTCCCATATACTAATGTGCTACAAACAGGAAGTTGATATCAACAAACAATTTAAGATTTTTAAGGGAAATTTTATTTTATTTAGGTGTATCCATATAAATGGTCCACCCTGTAGTATTCATCTCGGCTTAACATTGATAACAAAAGTGGTTATCACGGTGTTAATGTGAACTAATAAAAAAATGTATTTGACAAAAACTCATCATAAAATGTAATATATTCTGAATATGCTTGAATGCTGTTCAGATCACCCACATGATAAAAAAAACTGGGGCTTATAAAAAAAATTTGTACTGATCCGCTGGGTAAGATATTTCTTTCTGGAGACAAAGAAAAGTGAGTCATGTGAAGGAAGATAAAGTGGCAGCTTAGGGTTCATGCAGCAGATGGCAGGTGTATTTTATATAAACCCTAGTTCTCCAGACTTGGTGTGATCTCACTAAAGGATTAAGAGAATTATGCGGATATTTATCACCATGGGCTGAAATCTCACGGCACCATCGCAGTTTGGCCTTTTATTAAACTCTGCTCAGTTTTACTTTCATAAAAGAAAGGGTATTAATAAAGTCATCTGCTTTGTGCTCTTCACCTACAGGTTGGATTAACCAAAATTAGACAAAAAATTGCAATTTCAGTCACCTTCCATATTTTGTGTCTACTCTATTATTACTGCCTAGCTGATAACAGACTGCCCACCAGGGAACCTGTCACCGCTGTTTGCAAAAATTAAGTTTCAGGCAGGATCCCATAGAGCCCTTATAGCATAAGGACAACCTTTCTTCAGCTAATAAAATCGCTGCGCAGAAAAGGAAAAAATTTACAATTATTCTCTGCCTGGTAACCAGACAGAGTATCTAGCGAGTCGAGGTGGGCGGATACATAAGTGCGAGTCCCTCGGCTTGCTCAAACCTCCTTTCCCTACGTCATCTGGCTGTCGGCTGAATTATAACACATATGCCTATGGCTGCCATGCGCGGAAGCAGGAGGCTAAGCAGTAAAGCCACGCGTGCACCGTAGGCATATGTGTGATAATTCAGCCGACAGCCGGATGACGTAGGGAAAGGAGGTGTGAGCAATCCGCGGGACTCGCACGTATGTATCCGCCCACCTCGACTCGCTAGATACTCTGCCTGGCAACCAATAACGGCTCAGCTTCCAACTGCCACAGCAGCAGCAGACAATGGCTCCTGTATATTGTGGTTAATTAGTGAATTTTTAGAAAGCGTAGTCTAGTCTATGATGTTCCCTGTGTAACTGTGCAAAATTTGGTGATTGGAAGCACGATGGTACATTCCTTTAGCGGACATAAATACATACATACATACATACACACTCAGCTTTATATATTAGATATATGTGTGTATATGTGTACATATATATATATATATATATATACATACATATTAATATACACAGAATATGCATATATATGTGCACATTATATATATGCACACAAATACATGTGTTTATGTACTGAATGTATGTGTGTGTGTATATACTGAATCTATCTGAATGTATGTGTTTATTTGCTGTATGTGTGTATCTGCTATATATGTGTGTATATGCTGTATTCTCTATAAATGTATATATGAGTACAAAAATGTGTACGTATAAATGTATACATGTATGTGGGTGCGAGTATAGAAAAGTGAATGTAGAACTTTATGTATGTGTATATAAGTATATACATGTGTGTATATATGTCTGTACAAATTTGTATATATCTTTTTAAGGGGTAGGGGGATCCCATGCAGAAATCTGTTATGGGGCCCAACCTCTCCTAGTTACGCCCCTGGGTATCATTGTAATTGTAATGACCCATAGGGAGCCAGATTCATGAAGTTCAACCTTTGTCTCAGCACACTATAGAATCTTATTTCTCATAGTCTGGGATTCCTTAATGTGTTTTTTTGCAAACTGAATACAGCCTTTGATATATCTTGCACTGAAAATAGGCTTCCATCGGCAGACTTTGCCGAGGGCTGCAGAGACAGTTGACTTTGTGGAATTTCTGGAGCTCAGCCAAAGTGATCTTGGGGTTCTTCTTTACCACTCTCACCAAGGCTCTTCTCCCACGATTGCTGAGTTTGGCTTGATGGCCAGGTCAAGAAGGAGTTTTGGTCATCCAAAAACATTTTTCCATTTAAGGATTATGGAGGCCACTGTGCTCTTTGGAACCTTGAGTGCTACAGAGATTCTTTAGTAAGCTTGGCCAGATCTGTGCCTTTCTGTCTCTGAGATCCTTGGGCAGTTCCTTAGACATGCACTTTGAGGTCTTACATAGACAGATGTGTACCTTTCCTAAGCAAGTCTAATCAGTTTAATAAAAGACACGTAGACTCCAATAAAGGACTAGAATCATTTAAAGAAAAATCAGAAGGAAATGGGCAGCATGTGAGTTAAATATGAGTGTCATAGCAAAGGGTCTGAATACGTATGACCATGTGATATTTGAGTTTTTCTTGTTTAATAAATTATCACAAATATCTACATTTCAGTTTTTTTTCTGTTAAGATGGGGTCAGAGTGTACATTAATGAACAAAAAAAGAACTTTTTTGATCTTAGCACTTGGCTGCAATATAACAAAGAGAAAAAATGTAAGAGATTCTGAATACTTTCCATACCCACTGTAATTGAGAGAAGTGCGGCACTAAGAAGTAGTGGAGTGATTACAGTACACGGTGCTGCCACCAGCTCAATAGACGAGAGGGTCACATGATTCACTGGTTTGCCGGGGTTAAACAGAGCTGCTGATTAGACCCAGTACAGCTCTAGCCCAGATATTTCCCCCCAGTGGGTCATTTTCCCCTGTTACTGGAGCTCTTATAGATGGTACTTTCACATTTTCAAATATCTATGTGTCACAAAAAATTGCTGTACAAAACAAAAAAAAATGTTATCGCCTTTAGAACAATAAGTATTAATATTTGCTAAAAATGTCCTGATCATTAAAGCCTTTTAAAGGCTGGTCAGAAAAGAGTTAAAATATATAAAAATTAAAATTTTACATTGGGTGTGACAAACATTTTTAAAAAAATGTAATTCCATTGGCTTTATAAACTGGGTCATAAATAAATATATATATATAGGCAGTCCCCGGATTACGTACAAGATAGGGTCTGTAGGTTTGTTCTTAAGTTGAATTTGTATGTAAGTCGGAACTGTATATTTTATAATTGTAGAAATTTCAAAATAAAAGGTGAACTTTATTGAACAAGTGGCTTGAGCCGCTTGAGTTCACCTCTTATTTTGAAATTGGAAACACGGAGTGCTGCCCGCTTTTTACTTTATCTACAAAATGATCAAGCCAGAACCTTTGGGGGTGCTGCACCCCTCCTTATTAGGAGTTGACTTGGACTTTACTTCATCTATACATATATTTAAAAAATTTTAAAATCACTGCAATACATTTTTTTATTCCTTTAAAGAAAGGAAATGAAAAATTGTAACAAATTTACCTGATTCAAAAAAAAACCCAAGTATTTAATGCTATAAAATCTTGGTGTATTGCCTCCTCTTCCCCAGACTATACGTTGGTTATACGAGGCGCCCCCCATTCAGGCTGATAAGAGTGCACTTTATATAGACGAGCTCTCGTGAAATGTAGCCTCTGACATAATTGCAGGAACTACACAAAGCGACAATAGACAATGGATGTGAGCAGCACAAGGTACATGAAACGGCTCTACAGCCTTTCTATATTTACTTCCACATAGTTTCGCTCATGTTGTGCTAAGCTGCCCTTCTGCTGCCTCTTCAAAATGAATGTGAGACAAAGGGCTCCCTGCCACTTGGCTTTCAAATCCAGAACAAATTTTCTGCATAGATTAGATACCAAGCCTGTTTTGCAGCCACGTCCTTGTCATTGCATCACCAAATGAGTATATGTTGCCATGGCGCTATGGAGATATTTCCTAGACAACCATGATGCCACCATTAGCATCAGCCACCCTACACTCCTCATCTTGTGACCCAGTCTGATTCATGTAAAATATCCATCACATTGCATAGTACAGAAAAGAGATGTTAATATTTGTATTTTATGGATTATATACCACGTTATCAGCCAGTATAATCTTATATTATTTGATCTTTTTTACCTTAAAAATTTGTTGCATTGTTCTCTTCAGTTGGGTCATAAAATATATTGGTGACCTCCTGTGAATACAAGACTTACTGGTTTCTTACCACTGCTATGGTATGTTGGACTATGCCCACAAATGCCACTTACACCTTTGTTTTTATTTTCTAGATGCTACTACTGTGCCAAAAGTTTACATTACAAATATGCAAATGAGGATGAAGTGCTTTGGCATGGCTCCTCAGGGCTCTGGCTGCACAGCAATAACATCACTTCCACCACCCAGCATGCTTCCCCTTCAGCTACATCAATCCTGGCTCCGGCAAAATGTGGAGCCCTCTTGTTCCTTTTTCAGAGTACTTTATACTAATTTGCATATTTCTAAAATGAAGTTTTGATATGGAAGGAGAAGCTGGACAGTAAAAACAAAGGTGTGGATGACATGTGTAGGCAAAGTCCTACATAACATGGCAGTTAGTTTGGATATTTGGATAGGTAAATTGTGGTCATGGATTCCCTTTAAGTGAGTCACCAACTCAGACGCCTTCTGTATAATTAGTGAAGATCAAATATATTTGTAAGTTCGTAGTTCCAGTATTACGCCTCATTTAGAAGAACGCAAGAGAGAGGAGCGAGGGGCCTGTCGATGTAACACTGCAAAATATAGTACATTTGTGTGGTGAGACAACATGTGACTAGGCGACATAGGCATCAATGAGGAGCGATATTATATTGGTCCCCATCCGGTCGTCTACATGTAGCCTAAATCTGCCATTTGTTACGTAACAAAGTTAAGCCGAATTTCCAGGACAACTGCAACAACATCCTTTTGGACTAAATAGATACGTAAATTAACCAAAACTTTTTAAAAATCCAGGGAAGCAAATCTTGAACGATTTGCTCATCTCTATAGATAATGGGGCTCATTTACTAAGGCTCCGAATGCTGCACTTTCGTCGGGTTTGCGTCGAATTGTCTCGGGATTTTGGCGCATGCGGTCGGATTGTGGCGCCTTGGCACCGGCTTTCATGTGGAAGAAATCGGGGGGTGTGGCAGATTTGAAAAAAACGTGGAATTTAAAAAAGAATTCGGAGCAGCAATACCTGCTGGATTTCGGCGCACGACATTAGTGAATCTCGACAGACCCGAATCAGCATCGGACAACACACCGTGGGATCGCGACTGGACCAGTTAAGTAAATGTGCTCCAATGTAACCGTATGAACTGTACCACACAGACTCCGGTCACACAGTTATATACAAGATTAAGTATACTTATGGCATAGTTATGGTTTCACCTTGCACATCATTAACAGGACTTGGCAGCTGACACTAGGAACTGATATTTCATGGGGAAAGCAAGTATTTGCTAAAACAAACATATCAGAAGGGTGATGGGTCCTCTTTAAAGCCTGACCTGTCACGCCGTTTTGGGGCCATAAACCAACTACAGGTCCATATGGACCTGTGGTCTAGGGTCCCAGATCAGCCTGTATCAGGTGTCTACGTGGCCCCAATGTAAAAAAACCCCAAAACATTTATACTTACCTAGATGAGGCACATCGGACTCGCATCTGCAGCTGTGTCCAGCGTGTGCCTCTTCTCGCGATGCTTTGTGAAACCGGGATTAGTCCCCAGCTTCATTGCTCAAGAGTATGTGCATGAAGCTCAGGAGGGAAGGTAATCTAGGGAAGGTAGTCTAAAAGTTATTGTTTATTGCGCCCATGTAGGAACCTCATAGAGGGAGTCTCAGGCACTAAACCACTGGACCTATTGTTGGTTTAGTGCCCGAATCGCCCTGAATTTCCCTAAATTTCCCCTTAATTTTAAAACTCAAGATAAAATTGACCTATTTGAATCCTTATTCTTAATTTTCACACTACCTACATACCGTGTTCCCGAAAAGTATTGTGTTGTGCCAACAACAACAAAAATCTACATGAGTAACAATTATTTCCCCTTCTGCCACTTCTAATCCATGCTTATCGGACACAATAAGTTTGATACATTAGCCAAAGCTCTTTACTGTTCCAAGTCCAATTGCTTTATTTTTTTTGTTCCTGTTTGATTCAAGTTATCTTAGCAGGAATCAAAGTCTCAAAGAGTTTCCTTTCTTTGAGCCAGCATCATATAATAAGTAAATACTCCTTTCACAAGACCGTTCCGACAATCTGAAGGGGAAGGTTTCCACTCCATTGGAAACCACTTTGCTTTGCATCTGTTTACCCCATGCAATGTGTGGTGATTAGTGCTCCGCTTAGGCACACAAAGAGCGGCACACCGGCACACTTGCCATGAAAAAAGCCAGCACTTATATAGAGATTATCTTGCAGTGACCACTGGCCAACATCATAGCTCATGGTTTGTATTACTAAACAATTGCTAAATCTGCCATACTATATGCTTAACTCAAGCTCATATTTAGTAAAGAGAAAAGTCCTTGGTAGTTGGACAAAAAAAATAATCAAAGAATAAGGATTACATTACATTTAATACCAATAAGGTTCAATAGGTTATGAAGACATTTTCCCATCTGCAATGTGAACAATTAAAAAAAATATATAACTTCCTAGAATCTAAAAAAACAAAATCTACCAATGTTCTTAAAGTTATTAAAATAAGTGAGCTAAAATATAATGGTTCCTCGTTCAGGACCTCAATAAAATAGGTTAAACACAGAGCAAGGCTCTTGTCCATCCATTAAAACACAATCCAGTAATTAAAAATATGTTATGCTTATCACAATGAAGCTCAATCTGCACTTGCTGGACTACTGATGACACCTCAATACAGTTAGCATTGCGTCAACCAATTGTCACCTACTGCTTAGGGTTGGGTGGGCAATTAGGTAGGGATGGTTTGTTGGTTCTAACTTTAGGGCTCACTGTCCATCCTACCGTTTCATCCCTGTCCATTCCCTTACAGCAGTGTTACTCTTGAAAAGAAGGATTTAAAAGATTATAAAGGAAACAGCCCCTTTAAGATTTTAAAAAGTATCTTCAAAAACTTTTCAAAATCTCAAAAGTCTCAAAAAATAACTAAATAAGCTTTAATTGCCTGCCTGATTCCAGTGTTTCTCTAGACTTTGGTCTGCACCTTGGATTTCAATTTTCTTGATCCTTTGTTCTCAAAGGAAATTTGCCATTGCCAGAAGGCTGTGGCAGCAACTTACAAATGCGCTCAAAACAATATCAGTCTTGAGCCACAATCTTGAGCCACTTGTGTGGGGTTATAGAAAGCTATAAAATTAAGAGATATCCCAAGGTATTCGTAGAGTATCCCATAAATGCCTTATTGGATTGCCTTACCCATTATGACCCACATCCCAACTTTTTGAGTTTCAGTATGACTTCCACAGTGACATATACTTTTAATTATTGTATAGTTCACCCATTGATTCATAATGGGCAACATACCATTCATTGTTTAATACTATATTTCAGAATTACAGACAAAAAAATACATGCTCGAATTTGTAAAGAGAAAATAGTAGAAAGCTGTCACTGAAGTAGAATATAAAATGGATTTAAATTGCAAACATTATGACAAACATGAAAAATAGTGAGAGGTAAAATCACTGCTGCTTCTAAAATTATTATATTTCATCAATTTTGAGAAAAATGTTTTATTTAGGAAAGCCAACTGTAACCTTGTAAAAAAAAAATTGTTATACTACCTTCCACATACAGAGAAAATCAGAGAAAATCTGAATTAGAAATAAAAACATTCAGTTGGTTGCAAAAGTATTTAGAATCCTTGAACTTTTCCTCATTCAAGTCATAGATTCTTAATGGGAATTAGGTCTGGACTTTGTATACTCACACAGTGGGGCAGATTTACTTACCCGACGTGGATTCGGGTCCGGTGCGATTCACTAAGATTGTGCGTCTGAGTTCCTGCAGGTGTGGCTGCTGTGCCGAGGTCCGCTGGAGTTCACCTGCTTCTTCCTGGTGCATGTAAGTGCTGATCTTGCGACACAAATCCTTTCTTAAATTCGGCGGCTTGTCCGAATTCATTGGGTTGTCCGACGGCCCGCCCCCGATTTCTGTTGCATGCAGGCCGACGCCGATGCGCCAAAATCTGATCGCATGCACCAAAATCCCGGGGCAATTCGGTGCAAAACGGAAATATTTGGGAAACCTGACGAAAGTGCGGCGTTAAAATCACACACAGTATATACACACATGTATACATCGAATATACAGCATATACACACATAAATATAGTATCATATATTATCATCATATACACAGACATATAGCTTATACACATCACATATTCGGACACATATATTCAGCATATACACACCACATATACAGCATATACAGCAAGTACACAGATACATACAGTACCATAATAAGTATATACACACATACGTACAGTACCATATACACTATAAACACACATGCATACAGTACTATATACACCTATGCATCATATACACACACATACAGTAAACACACACCCTGACATGCAATATCATATACATACATACATACATACAGAATATGCACATACATACAGTTTATACACACAACACATACTGCAAATACAAACCCAATACCCCAGATGTCGGTGCCCCCTGAGACAGCGGGCTATGGCTGCTACCCTTGTAGTTACGCCCCTGGATATTATAATCTAAATATTCTTTGGTTTTAACAATTCCATTATAGCTTTGGTTGTTTAGGATTGTTGTCCAACATTCTTTGACAGCTTCACAGATTATGCACAAGGAACGCTCTGTATTTAGCTCCATCAGATCGTATTCAGGATGAATTGCAGTGTTGGCTTTCCTCCTGACATATCTTTTGTCATTTAGGCCAAAAAGTTCAATTTTGGTCTCAACTAACCAGAGCAGCATCTACCATATGTTAGCCGTGTCTCCTGTTGCAAACAAGATTTGGTTTCTTCTGTAAGTAGTTTTCTTCTTGTCGGAGCTGTAAGTTTAGGTGGAACATTATGACTTGGTAGCTGTTGATTATCAAATGACTGATTGAACAGCGCTCTGTGAGATGTTCAGAGCTTTGGCTATTATTACAAAATCTAATTCTGCAATACAATTTTTCACAACTTTATTCCTATGCTGGATGGTGTGTTCCTTGGTTTTCATGTTTCTGTTCTCTAATGTTCTCTAACAATTCTATGAAGCCCCTACAACAGTTATAGTCGTACTAAGCAAAAAATTCCATACAGATGTACTAATTAGATGACTTCTAAGGATGGATTTTAGTTAGGGGTATTAGAGGTTATTAGGCATTACATTACCTAAAATATACATTTGGGTTTATTGATTTGAAATGTTAAAATGTCAAGGAGTATGGAATCCTTTTACAAGCCAATGAAGATTTCTGTTTGACAGTAGTAGAATAATTTAAAGGGTATGTACAACTCTGGGGATAATTGATGCTGATAAATGGTGCACATATTTGCTAAAAATAATGTTTCTAACTACTTAGGATAATATAGAGACATACTGGCCATTTAGACAGATTTTTTTGACATATTTCTATGCAAATAAAGGAATCCAGTCTGCAGTGAATTTGAGTCAAAAGCATATACAGAAGAAAAACCTAGCTAAATTTATAATTAAAAACTTACAGAAAAATTACTTTGGCCAATAGCAGATGCTGTGCAAAATAAAAAAAAAACATCCCACAAAGATAATCATCAAAATCAATCTTTCAATCAAACAGTTATCATGTTTTTGACCATGTGTTGTAAGGACATGGCACAGGGATCCTGAAATGTCCTTACAATGTAAGACACAGATGTATCCCATTGTATGCCTGAATGCAGGGGGAGGAGTGATGTTACTGACCTAATATGGACAGTGATATCATTGGTTCACCCCAACTGCAGAGCAATATGCAATATGCAAAATGCAGCATCTGCTCCCCATAGGCTTCTATTGTCTCCTCCAACTGCATATGTCCCTCAGCAGGAGGCAGCAGGATGGAAAACCAAATTGTTTTTAGACGTATAGTGGTCAGACCAAGGAAAAAACATGATGTGAACCAAGCCTTATATATGTGTCACCTAATATGTGTCCCAGTACTAGGCCCAATCAGATAAGAACCAAAGGGCTAAAGCAACGGTGTATGGGTGACATTACATGTATACCATATGAGCTTAGGACTTTGGACTCTGAAATTCTATGTCCACAGCACTAGTCTTTTTACACTTAAGAAAGGGGCACTCCATTCCGAAACGCGTTGTGATGTTAAGACTTGTATTCAATAAAACTTATACTTCTTATACCTGAGTGCACCATTTGACTAGACTGCAACCAGATATTCTAGATGCTTTTTAACCCCTTTCACAATCTGACGGCATGCAGCCATCTTGACAAGGATCGACGCCCCCCTGATCACCATCTCTGTGATCACCCAAAAAGAAGAGAGAGACCTAAGATAATCCACATCAGTGGTCAGAGCCTCCTGTGCCCATTTTGGAATTTTTTGATGGATGAACTGTGCAGTTGTGATGTACTGAAAGCGCAAATGCACCTGATAGATCCATTAAAGTCAACAAGGTCTGTCAACGTCTATATAAGACCATAAAGTGTTCCCCGCACATCAATATTTGAAGAAAGTTATTCTTGATGTCGAAATGAATGTTAATGTACAAGTACTGCATGCCCTCTCCTTGTACAGATCTCTACTAATATACTGTACTTTAAGAGTGATCGACTCAACATGTCCTTTGGACACTTAGTCCACTTTCTGTGCCGCGTTACACAGACTGTTGATCTGGTGTAAATAGATTTTTTCACAATGGCTGTTCATAAGTGTCATCATCTCCGAGGCCACAAATGGGAAACCAGTAGAGACAAATATGATGATTTTGCCAAAGTTACTATAAGGGCTTTAGCTGCCATTTATCTACTACAGTTTCGAAACAAACGCCATGGTCTACATGAAAGCTCAAGACAGCTGTTCACCCTAGTGTCTCCGTACAAGGATAAAAGACATGTTTTTTCACATATATACCAAATGTATCATTAGGGTTCAATCCGCATTGCTAAAAGTACTCAAAAAAAGCAAGTCTGACGTTTCCCTGCCCCTCCTGCCATACAGGTTATATCAACAAGCTTGGCCTCCTGAAAAATCCAGTGATTGCAGGAACGCCCCACGCTGACCCACTCCACCACCCGGCATGACCCCCTTTACGTCCACTGTTGTATATGAAAACTGGAGTACAATCCTCGACAAAATCTCCCCCAATGTGTCCAGTGCCAAATAAAAACAAAATATCTACAGATTGCCTTCAATTTATCTATTATATTCTTCTGAGCCAGCAACCAATCCACAACAAAACAGTGAGTGCCTCTAAATCCTAGACTGATCATTGATGACCACACAATGTCCCTTTAACCCCACATTGTGCTAAGTTTACTGACAGCGTCCATCCGAGACACAGTTTATTACAATATCATTTCGTTTTTGCTGCAGAGTTACCGTGGCTCAATGAATGATGTAAAATCCCGGAGGAAAATCTGCAGATGTACAATACAATAAAATGTCCAAGTGGAATTTATCCACAGCGGAATTTGGTCAAATCTTATCCAGTTTGTAGCTATAATGCACTATAAATAATGCAGCCATAATGCACTATTACTGCTGTGGATTTTGCTCCTACAATTCCATATTGGAAAATCATTCACATGGATTACACAAGGGTTTTCCCATGTCCCCTTTGGTGCACGATTTGCATTAAGCACCAGTATCCATGCTTGACCCACACTCCATTCACTTTCATGTTGGTTTTCTCCTGTAGCCCCATGGAAATGAATGGATCACTGGTCTGAGACACTCCTTTCAGAGGACTTCAGTGGTCAGACCCCCAGCGATCATACACTTCTTCCTACCCTTTGGCACAACCCTTTTAACCAGTATAAACGACAACTTACGTTTTCTTCTGTTCCAGTCTTCTCCACAATGACCGATGGCAACTGTAACCCTCCAGGAGAAGTTGGATTTGAGTAGGTGCCAGCTTCTCCAACCAAAGATACCACTCCATTACAATCCACCGAACTGTTCCTCTTGCCATTCTGTGTGAACCCCGGTGTGTTTGGGAAGGAATTGGCGCTTGTTTGGCTCTGTATACTTTGGCGTCTTCCTGTACGTGGAACCAGTAAAGATCCTCTGTGACCATAACTGGCATTGCTGACTTCATCATCTGCAAAGTCAGTCTCAGAGCAAAGGTCTCTTGGACGGAAATTAAAGATGTTCCCATTGCTTTTCCTTCGTCTACCGGAGAGAGGCCCAATAGCAATGCCAAGAAGAGACTGAAAAGCAATGAAAAACAATTTTAAAAAAAGGTCGATAATGATAATAATAAAATGATGTTTCATTCTTCATCCAATTGATTTGTGCTGAACTGCAGATACCCAATTCAAATATTTTCCAATTTATATGTGTGTGAATAATACACAATAGTATATGTATGGTGAGTGCCATAACCTGAGGATGTAGTCAGACGGGGTCCTAAAAGCCTTAGTTTGGGGGTCCGGAATTGATTTTTCATTGTGGGTAGAGCATACGGACCAACGGCGGTCCCTTTCTCTCTAATTGAATAAAGTGGCAGCTCCAGCATCATGCTACTCCATTCAATGCTATGGGAGTGTAGAAAAATCACTTAGCACAGTGCTCAGGTATCTATGGCAGTCCCATAGACAGTCAATTAGTATTGCTGGAGATAGATGAGCACTGTGCTCAGAAATTATCAACACTAACATACTATTAAGGGACGCATACTTGACCTACAGCTCCATCAATTACTGAGTACAGGACACTTATTCTTGTTATTTATGGGGGACCGCCACCAATCAGATTGTTATTCCCTATCAATGAAACTTGCTACAACCCCTTTAAGTTAGGCCTTTCTGCCTCACACACATAGGCACATAGTTGTATAAGGATTCAATGCTACAAAAAGGCATCAATCCTTCTATTTCCCTCTAGTCTTAAAGTGACATGACACCTGTCAAGAACTGGTAGAGTGCTCTTTAATCTAATCTAAATTAGTTACAAACAAATAGGCGCAGAAAGAAATGACATTTGCTTTACTTGAAAGCCCAGCACAGGGACTACTTCCTCCCTAAGAACAGGAACAGGTGCACTCAGGGCATATTCATTTGCAAAGATGACTGATTTATACACTAAAGGATCTTCAAAGGAACATTTAAGTAAATTGACTCACTGGCCAAATGTGGTTTTCAAGGGTGGTGAACGCTACTAAAGACATACTGCAGAGGACACAGCAGACACAACTTCATATAATAAGTGCAGCTTTTATGGAACATACAATTTCCACAATTTTCGGCTATCTATCTATCTATCTATCTATCTATCTATCTATCTATCTATCTATCTATCTATCTATCTATTAATCAAAAAATGGTGGCACACCAAAAATAGTGAAAAAACTGAATTACTTTATCACTGAATCAGGAGCCTTTCTCAAGCTGAAATGTAGCACTCTTGGAATAAAGTAATTCAGTGTTTTCACTATTTTTGGTGTGCCACCATTTTTTGATTAATATTATTGAAGGACTTAATAAACCCTTACATAGAGCACCCGTTTTTTCTTAGACTGAATTATTTTATGTTTTTATCTATCTATCTATCTATCTATCTATCTATCTATCTATCTATCATGTACACTGTCAGACTGCCAGCCCCACCCCTGAGAGTACCAGGGGATCTTCCCGAACCCCATTGATACAGCAGAAGAAACCCCAAACAAGTAGGATCCATTTTTATGAGAGATAACAAAGGGTAGATCTATCTATCCATTTGTAGGGAGCCAATTATTACCTACATATCTATAAATCTATCCATCCAGCTAAATATGCATCTATTTTTACTTATTCACATATTTATTTGCAATGTTTTATTTGTGATCTATTCAGTACAATTCAGAGTAGTACAGTGTGAACCAAGCCGGACTGGATGTGTGCAGCAAATAGGCAGCACTCAAAATCAAAAGTAAAAAAAGCTGTGTTTTTTTAAATCCATACACAACATTTTAATTGGTAACCAAAGGGGGGTTTATCATAACTTGTCTGCCTGAAAACAACCCGCGATTTAGCTGCAGTTTATGGGTCGGAAATTGCGACTACTCTTGCCTTTTTCGTCAGTTGGGTGGTGTTGCCGGACTATTCGGTGGACCGGCATGGGGTTGGGGTGCCTCGTCTCTCTACGTCAGATTTGGGTGCAGGCTGTAATGCAGTGCTACAACAGGATGGACCCGTCGTAGAACTTAGCATGATGCCCCATGGCGCAGGATATATGTCATGATGTTCCGGACCAGAGAATCTTATTTCTCATAGTCTGGGAGTTCTTCATGTGTTTTATTGTAATGTATTTTATTGCTTTCATGTGTCTTGTACAGAGGAGAGGCTTCTGTCGCACACACTGCTGTAAAGCCCTGACTGGTGGAGGTTGCAGTGATGGTTGACTTTGTAGAACTATCTCCCATCTCCCTACTGAATCTCTGGAGCTCAGCCATAGTAATCTTGGGGTTCTTCTTTACCTCTCTCACTAAAGCTCTTCTCCCATGATTGCTTAGTTTGGCTGGATGGCCAGGTCGAGGAAGAGTTGTGGTCATCCCATTCTTCTTTAATTTAAGGAGTATGGAGGCCACTGTTTTCTTATGAACCTTGAATGCTACAGAAATTCTTTTGTATCATTGGCCAGATCTTTGGGCAGTTCCACAGACCTCATGAATCTCATGTGCTCTGACATGTACTGTGAGCTATGAGGTCTTATATAGACAGGTGTCTGCCTTTCCTAATCAAGTCCAATCAGTTTGATTCAACACAGCTGGATCCCAATGAAGGAGTAGAACCAGCTCAAGGAGGATCAGAAGGAAATGAAAAGCATATGAGTTAAATATGAGTGTCACGGCAAAGGGTCTGAATACTTATGACCATGTGATATTTCATTTTATGTTAGATCAATTAGCAAAATATATATATTTCTCTTTTTTCTTCTGGCAAGACATTAATGAGCATAAAAATAACTTTTTTGACATTACCAATTGGCTGCAATGAAACAAACAGTAAACATTTAAAAGGGTCTGAATACTTTCCATATCCATTGTACAGTATATGACCTGCAGCTCTGTGTATTGGATTTTATATAAAGTCGCACAATTACCGTCTTTCGTCCACTCTCTTCATCGGATTCCCCTCTGTTAGTTCTTATGTCATCATTGTACTCATCAACTTCAGAGGATTTTTTTTTCTTTCTTCGATTTCTTCTTTCTTTGGCACTTTTGGAGCTGAATGGTGACATTTCACATGAGCTGTACGAGCCAGCATCAGGTCCTTTATTAGCCAATGCCTGCTCAATGAACAGAAAAATGCTCATAAAGTCAATATCAGATCATTTACCCTTAAAAAAAAATCTAAATTCTAAATTTACTGTAAGCACATTTGTCCATGGGTACTTCACCAAAACCTAACCACCTACTCTGCATGGACTCTAATAGGGCATGAATTTTGCTTTCCTTGTTATTCTTCCTTCCCTAAGGCATACAGTTTCTTTTGGGCAGTGTAGAGGTCATCCAAGCATGATCTTCTTATAAACTTTTCCGAGTGGCCCCTTAACTGCTACTACTACACTATGCATAACCTTGCTCCAATACCATGGGAGTCGAGACCCAGCCATTTGTCTAAGAGGTCCCAGCGACAAGACCACCTAATTCAACATGACATAAGAGTATTCCAAAAATCCCAAAGTAGAAAAAAGTTTCACCTATAATTCAAATGTCTTAATACCAGCTGTCACCATGTTAACCTGTCACCATGTCACCAGAAATGTATTTTTATGTCTTTACACTATAAAACTTTCAGATTACCTGGCTCCCTGCCAAAACTGTGTGGGGAGTCCTGGGGGGGGGGTGTCAACTGCAGCAGCCTGTGTCCTGTACTCATGCAGCTCCCTCCCTCAGGAGGCTGAAACACAGGCACACACAGGCTACTGCAGCTGCTCCCCCCTATTTCGGGACTCAACACACATGGCTGGTAGGGAGCCAGGAGGTGTGAAATAAAGTTTTGTAAAGTTGTGGCATTTTTAAAATCAGGATAACATGGGCTCTTGTAACCTGCTACCAGCTAAAAATTATATTCCTGATGTTAATCATCACATAACAGTTAAATTTGTGTAGTTGGAAAATCTATTAACCTCTTGTTCCTTTTTAAGTTGTTCCATAGCTTGTTGGAACTCCTTCTCCTTCTTTTCTGCTTCAGCAATGCTCGCTTGGTTCTGTTCTTCATAAGCCATGGCCACCACAGCAAGAATTAAGTTTACCAAATAAAATGAACCCAAAAAGATGACGAAGACAAAAAATATCATGTATGTCTTCCCTGAAGCTCGTAGAGTCTGTGGAATAAAAAAAATGTGCATGTTGTTAATAATGGTCATTCGGATAGAAAAGGACAGATTTACATATTGGTAATATAATCCAGAGGGGACATATATGGACAGTTTAGACAAAGAAGGAATTTCTGGAGTAAATCGTAGGGGTGGTAGATGAATACATCCCACCAGGAAAGTCTAAGTGTCTTACTAATTGATACAACTGGCCTGGTTTTACACTGGAAATGTGTTGTTGCCCTGAGGCACCAATAAAATAGTTTTTTCCCTATCTGCTCATACAGACCATCTGTGTGCACCATTCTCATCCCCTCCCCCACTCCTCAATTTCTGCTGATTCAGATCAATATGGATATTTTTACCTGATGATCCGACAGGCGGCTGCACCCGACATTACCACACCCATGCTTTAACTGAAGCTGTGCCTGACTAGCACACAACCAAATTTGGCGAGCCAACCAAATTTGGTGAGCCACCTACCATTACCAACTTTTTAAAAATCCATAATTTTGGAAAAACTTTACTATTGTATAAACGCTTGTTTTCTCTCCCGCCTTTCTTAAGCTGTATTCTACATAGCTATGCCACTATTGACATACAACAGAAAAGGTGTCTAAAAACTGAAAGAAGAATATGGCCACTATTTGTACAAAATACTCGCAATAGTGGTTTTAGTTAAAAATGTTCTCTGACTAATCACTGTGTTCAGAATTATAAGTAAGATGCTGAATATATTCTATTGATTTATTCACACTACTTGACTTGTCATTGAAAGCTGAAAGACGTAAATCACTTGACTAGATGCAAAATTGCAATAAATGATACAAACGTTACCTGTTGATACAAGTTTTCCCAAAAGTCTTGTGTCATAAGTCGGAAAAGAGAAAGGAAAGCCCATCCAAAAGTATCAAAGCTGGTGTACCCGTAATTGGGGTTTCTGCCGACCTTCAAACAAGCAAAACCTTCAGGGCATTTTCTGTGGACATAGGTGAAGAGAAACAGCTTAAGAAGATCCATCCTCATCCAAGTTCTACTTTTCGTTCGAATCACTTGAGATTAGAGATGAGTGGACCAAATTTTGGGTTTGGTGTTCTCTGTTTGGCGGCTCTGCCTGACCTGGACATGTTACTTGATGGGCTGCTTAGCAGCCATCAGGCAGCTTTACGCCCCTGGAAACTAGGCAGGGCTGTTATTGGCCAGGTGGACGCCTGGTGGACACATGTGACCAATCATGTCCATGTTAGGGTCAGACAGTTCCCTACACTGTACTGAGGAGAACCAACCAGGTCGAAACAGTGCTGTCTACAGTTGGGAGTCTGTTCCTTATGGAATAGATATATTGGTTTGGCTTAATCCCACACCATGTTATTAGCCTTCTTGTAGGTCATACTTGGTGTTAAGGGGGCTGCCTTTCAAGGTAGCAAAAGGAGGTATTGTTTTCCATGTAACACCTTGGAAAACTAATTTGCATTCTTCCCACATGTCCAGGTTAGGCAGACCTGCTAAATGGAGGAAACCGAACCTAAAGTTCTGGTTCTCTCATCTCATTTCAAAATTTTTTTATTTCAATGTTTAATTATTGTTACTTTTTTCAATGTCTTTTCAATAACTAGTATAAAAAATTCCATTCGCACAGGAATTCAGCTTTGCCTTGTATGTCTGATGCTTAGTGGTTACATAACCTTGAATTGTTTATTTAAACTTAAACTAGTCACATATCTGATCCATGTTGCGGGTGATTCATCATGGATTGTTTCGACCGTAAATCAAAGATGCAATTGGCAGGGAATCAAGGCTACTATACAATTACGGATACAATAGATAACGCAAGACACTTTATGCTACCCCTTAGATAACTAAAACAATGAAATCTGTAATTGTCAATTAGCCTTAATCCCATTGTGCTTCCATTAGTCATACTGTATCATTTTATGATAAAATATAAATATGATTTAACATTCAGTCTCTGTCTTTAGTGTTAGTCATGTAGGTCAATCTCTAACATAGGAACAATGACGCTTCTTTTTACATTCGTTTTATTTGTGCTAGACTGCTGACTGGCTGCTATGGCGGACCTGCCTGGTTATTGTCTTCCCCCGTGTGCCCCTTGTTTAATACATCTAGTTATTGTTCCCTTTTGTAAATTATAGGTATATTAGGAGGCACGAAGCTGCTCCATAGACATAGAGAAGTGTGAGGCAGCAGATATGTAATTACATCTCATATTGTTAACACTTTTCTGTAGGTGGTCGGCTTTTACTTAAATATTACACCACTTTAAAATGCAATGAATATGTTTTTGCTTCTTTGTAAGATCGTGCCTACAAAACTGCTGCGGGACTCCAATGTAAAATCTGTGCTAACCACTCAACTACAATGTGTAGTTCCCTAGTTTCCTGACATGGGGAAGAGACCCCTGTAGGTGCACTTACCTTTATACATTAGGGAACACATTACAATATCCTATTGCATTATACATGTATCACTTACATTATTGTATTCTCTCCTCTACGTTGTGTTATAGGTTTCTGATTCCTGGCACATTGATAGGGATCTAACGCCAAAACACATAGCTCATCATCAACCAAAGAAACCTACAACTGTTCCCAGAGGGGTACGCAGAGAGATTTTTAGACTCAAAGGTTAAAACCCTCTGCAGAAAATATTGAGTTAAGCAGCAGATTCTGTATAATGCGTTAAATACCCTTCAGAAGGATGACTTGATGTAAAGTCCCATCGATTTGTCCACACTCCTTCCCATTATATAGGGTTTGTTATGATTACAATCCAGCTAAATTATCGCACTGACAAGGACACCTGACACGCCAATATTTGGTGAATGGATTGCTATTTTTCACTGGTCTAATCATCGTAAAAAAGGAGACATTACACCATGACCATCACCATTAATATTCCTGGTGATAATAGTCATGTGATCTCCATCTGTCCATGAGCAATTGTCCTGGCAGGGCGATTGCTCATGTTCAGAGATCACATGATCCTCCATCTGCAGCCATTTTGTGGTCAGGAATGTCTGGCTGATGATTGTAAAAGACAGGAGGCTTCACTTTATATATCATGAAAGTGGAGCATAAACTTACACAAACATTACAAAAAATAGGAGGTAAAGTGGCCAACCCCTCTAAAAGAATGGACTGTAAGCTCTTGCGAGTCGGACCTTCATCTCTATTGTTCCATCTGAGCATATAATTACTCTGTTATGTCTTATTTTATCAATATATGTACCCCAAAATCTGTAAAATACTGCAGAAGATAATGGCGCTAGAGAAATAAAGATTTGTTTGTTTTAGTGAGAATATAATAATAATAATAATAATAATATGTAAATAGACAAAAAAAACAATCCATAGTTACATTTTTATGATTTCTTTACTAATTCAATTTTTGAGTACAGGCAGTCCCCGGGTTACGTACAAGATAGGTTCCAAGTTGAATTTGTATGTAAGTCGAAACTGTATATTTTATAATTGTAGATTCAGACATTTTTTTGCCCCCGTGACAATTGGAGTTTCAACATTTTTTTGCTATAAGGGGACCAAGGATTATCAATAAAACTTCATTACAGACACCTTACAGCTGATTATTACAGTCTGGGACTATAATCGTAAGCAGGGAAGGGCAGCAAAGTGAGATCACGGATTAAAATCCAAAGTGGGTGCAGGCTCGATAGGGTCTGACTCCAAGACCCTGGAAGTCCAAAGGAAAAAGGCAGGCGGGCAGCACTCCGTTGAATAAGGGTTATTTTATTTCACAAGTGGATAAAGCAACCTTCCGGCTGACTTTATACAGCCATTCTCAAGCTTGAGAATGGCTGTATAGAGTCAGCCGAAACGTCGCTGTATCCACTTGTGAAATAAAATAACCCTTATTCAACGGAGTGCTGCCCGCCTGCCTTTTTCCTTTAGTCTGGGACTATAGTAAAGAATCTAGAGAGCTTTCCCAGAGGTCACAGCGGGCAAAGGGGTCCGTCTGTAAGTAACTAGGGGTTGTCTGTAAGTCGAGTGTCCTTAAATAGGGGACCGCCTATATATAAAACATGTCAGAAAAGCACTAGGTGTCTTCCTACTAGAGAGTTTCCTTACAATAAGTGATTCTTCCAACACACAGGCTGGGCTTGGCCGGGCTTATAGATACCCCTATGGAAATGGGGTGTAGCTCCGTGAGCACTCAAATGCAGCTTATCCAGAAAGAAAACAATGCCATATATCTCAAGTCATATATACAAGACCAAGTCATATATACAATCACATAAACTGATGTATTGTAAGGGTAGCTGCATTTGCCAGTGTCATCTACCGCAGATTATAGAGATACATATTACTAGATCACAGTAAATACTACTGAACATCTCCCTACAAGGCACAAATACACAAAAGTTCTATACGGGAACATAAAAGCTACAATAATATACAAAGTCTACACTTGTATTTACTCTATATCACATGTCACTTACCCAGCATCACTGCTATTTCCACATAGTAAAGGATCTTTTGTCCCATTCTTTATATAGATATTTCCTTAAAAATACAAAAGAAAATTAATTTTAGATATGATAAATGACAAAAAAAAAATTTCACAAAAATCTGTATAATTTAATTAAAAAAACATAATAATATAATAGCATAAAAATAGTAATACATATTAGTTGAAATAAACTACAAAAAATTAAGAAACATAGAGTAGCTTCCAATAGAAAAGTGTTAAATGTCGTCTTACATAAAGACTCACTACTAACAGCCCATCACTGTAATGATATAACTACAGGGTAAGTCAAGAGGCCCAGGACCCCCTTTTATATCAGATTACATATCTGGATACCCCAAAAGCTGGGTGAGTGGGCCCATCTTTAAAGGGGTTGTCCACTTTCAGCAAATTATTGATATTGTTTGTATTAAGTTATACAATTTTCCAATATAGCTTCTTTATCAATTCCTTATGTTTTTCTACATCTCTGCTTGCTGTCATTTTATAGAAAGCTTCTATGTTGAATAGAAATCTATCCCTGGTCAGGTGATTTCACACAAGTGCACGAGCCGTTATAACACACAGCCCTGACTACTCTCTCTGATATAACAAGCCGTGCACCTGTGTGATATCACATGACCAGTTTCTATCCACAGAAAGTAAACATTCTGTAGAATGACAGCAAGCAGAGATCTAGAAAACCATGAAAAACGCCTGAACTACAGATACAGATGTACATGTATATGTAGTACTGTTTATTGGAAGTCTGTATTCAAGCTGCTGTGATCTGTATTCTGCAGAAAATGTTATGTTCCCCTATTAATATGTAGCTTTTATGATATCGGTGGAACATCAGGTTGATGACAAATCACCATAATACCATACAGTGGAGTAACCCTGGTATGGGCAGTCCCCGGGTTACATATTGTAGGTTTGTTGAATTTGTATGCAAGTAGGAACTCTATATTATATAATTGTAACCCCAGCCAAAATTTTTTTGCTCTCTGTGACAATTGGATTTTAAAACTTTTGGATTGTCATAAGAACCAGTAGTAATAATAAATCTTAATTACAGACACCTGTGATAACTGTTACAGCTGATCATTGTAGCCTGGGGCTAAAGTACAGTAAATTACCAACATCTGGAGGTCCGTTTTTAACTAGGGGTCGTCTGTAAGTCAGGTGTTCTTAAGTAGGGGACCGCCTGTATAATGGTTGTATATGTACAACAGATATGGATATCAACACTGTGTGTGACACTTGTTCTCTACACACAAAGGAAACACACTCTCGCACTCTCTCGCACCTTCCAGAAAAGCTCATTTTCGTCCAGCTGGAAGTTCTATGAAACCTGAGATTCTAATGACCAAGCCACCCGAGTGTTTGACTTGTGATAATATGGGAGCAATGCTCTCGGGAGACTCTAATACTTTAATCCTTCCCTACACAACAAGGCAGGCGAGAATACAGCGGATCCGCTGTACAACCCTCCCACCACTTGCCTGGTTACCATCCATAGGTAATCTCCCGTCACCCAGACTCCAGGCCTGATGCGCCTTTCCCAAGCGTGACTGTCATATTTGCTTAGCAATGTCAATATGTGTGCGTGATAGGTGATACTCTACAGATACATGTTAGAGATACAAATGAGCACTTACTCAAAAAGAACTCAGCCATTCAAATCATTATTAACCTCCACAAGACGTATTCACTCAGATTAAAGCTGCACTTAAATATCCGGGGGCCTTTTATACGTGAAAGACTCAGAGTTTACAAGGGATCATGTTATGTTGTAAAAAGAAGATATGAGAGCTCACAATTGATATTTCCCCTCAATTATAATTCTATAGGGAGTCATTCAGACTTCCTGGATAATGCATTATTTTTGGTCTTAATACAGTTAGTAAGGAATAGGTTCTTTAGGTTTGTTCTTAAGTTGAATTTGTATGTAAGTTGGAACAGGTATATTGTATGACTGTAACTCAAGGCAAAATTATTTTTGGCTTAGTGATAAATGAATTTTCAAAAAAATTGTGCTGTCATGGGAACAAGAATTGTCAAAAAATCTTCATTACAGACACCTTACAGCTGATCATTGCAGTCTGTGACCAAAGTAACATCCAGAGAGCTTCACCAGAGGTCACAGAGGGCAGCGAGGTCCATCTTTAACTAGGGGGCGTCTGTAAGTCAGGAAACCCCTGTATAGATGAAGCATGTTTTGGCTATGACTTGACAACCAGGCAATGCCATATTCTGAATCATGACATGTCCTGGTGGCACAGATAAGCCCTTCAAGACCATCACCATCTAAAAATACAGAAAATTGTACAAAAGATGCATAAATAAACTTAAAATAAAGGATACTTTTAGGGATAAGGGAGGGGCCACCCTTTATCAAACCTTATGAAATAGACCCTGGTAGATTCAAAATTGGGTTGCGTACTAAAAGATCTCTGGGGACTATTATTGGGTTAGTGCCTGGGCCCAACAGAGGACCTTTTAAGCTCTGCTAGGCTTGTTTGACCAAGTGCATAGGCCTCTGTGTGCAAAGCTCTACAAGGAAACATAAGGAAAAGTCCCAAATAAGGAACAGGCAA
This sequence comes from Engystomops pustulosus, assembly GCF_040894005.1. Taxonomy (NCBI): domain Eukaryota; kingdom Metazoa; phylum Chordata; class Amphibia; order Anura; family Leptodactylidae; genus Engystomops; species Engystomops pustulosus. The sequence goes on along the minus strand of NC_092415.1, from coordinate 175,010,450 downwards.
AATCTACATTCACTACCACTACATCAAGGTCGTCCCTAAAAGTACTATATTCATCTAGAAGAGATTAAAGCCACCCATCACTATGGCAAAAAGTAGTCCTTTATCTTGTATATTATATGTCCTCATAGATTGGCTGTGAATTCTTACTACAAGCAGTACCCGACTTAAGAAAAATTGACTGATCGATGACCCCTGGTTACAAATTTACAGAACTCCCCCAGGCTGCAACGCAGGAGTTATGAAGGGTGTTGTTGTTTCCAGAAGAGCCCAAAATTAAAAAAATTTTATTGTCTCAAAGATTAAAAAAATCCATTGTCTGGAGTTACACAAAATACAGGCGGTCCCCTACTTAAGGACACCCGACTTACAGACAACCCATAGTTACAGACGGACCCCTCTGCCCACTGTGACCTCTGGTGAAGCTCTCTGGATGCTTTAAAATAGTCCCAGATTGCAATAATCAGCTTAAAATTGTCTGCAATGAAGCTTTATTGATAATTCTTGGTCCTATTACAGCAAAAAAATTTGAAACTCCAATTGTCACTGGGGCAAAAAAAAAAAAATTGTTGGGAACTACAATGATAAAATATACAGTTCCGACTTACATACAAATTCAACTTAAGAACAAACCTACAGTCCCTATCTTGTATGTAACCCGGGGACTGCCTGTATACCAGTTCTGACTGACATACAAATTCTGAGGCTGCGCTCAGACCAGCTTCTCCTCCTATCTGTCCCCTGCCCCAGCGCTGTATCAGGCAGTGTGATATGGTGACGGGTGGGCATGGCCGGCCGAAAGCTGGTCTGACAAACAGGGCCACGGCACGGAGAGACCGCAGCACAGGACACCAGAAGGGACCTAGGTGATTTTTTTAAATCCCCCCCCCACCGGTCACATTGCTCAGTATTTTATATCTCTCAGACAACCCCCTTCAAGCCTGCCTAATGGACTCCTACAACACAGAAAAGTTGATTTGATAGCATAATATTTTCAAGGTCAGATATAGATATAGAACCATCATGTCGCCTTGGAAGATGAGAAGTTGAAATCCTCACTAGAATTAGTAGACAATACTGTAATTTTGCCACTTTCATGCAAAAAGAAAACAAAAATAGAGATATCTTTTTATGGCTCGACTGATAATTTAAAGGGGTATTCGCATTTTAGCTAATTAATGTTATAGTTTGTATCGATAAAAATTATATACCGTATATACTCGAGTATAAGCCGTCCCAAGTATAAGCCGTCTTTTTTTAATCCCAGTGGATAGAAATCTGTCCGTGGTCACACAGGTGCACAGCTCATTAGCATTATAGAGAGTAATCAGAGCTGTGTGATATAACGAGCCGTGCACCTGTGTCACCATGGTCAGATTTCTGTCCACTGAAAATAAACATAGAAGCTTTCTATAGAATGACAGCAAGCAGAGATCTAGAAATCCTTTAAGAATTGATGCAGAAAGTATATTGGAAAACAGTATAACTTTTCATTATACAATCAAAAACATGTATTTGCTTTAATGAGAATACCCCTTTAACATCCCAAACGGACATCTGTCATTGGTTATCAATATACTGTAAAATGATAGCAGCCAGCAGAAGTCTTATGTAGGCTTTGTGATTGTGTGATGTGGCTTGGAAACACATGTTCCCAATGAGACTTTTTTATTGTGGATTTTGAGTTTCCTTCATAAAATCTATTAAAAAAGATAAAAACATCCAATAGTTTACAATGGTACTCAGTGACAGACACTAAGTTGAAGTAGCCTGTTAATGTTCCCCGCCGTACTCCTGCACTCTCGTCTGTTTTGCATCTCCTTAAAAATAATAATAATTCCTTTATTTATACATGTCACGGGTGCTCCTGCGATCCATGTTGCAGATCGCAGGTACACCCGTGCTCCGCTGCCTGACGATCCCCGTCCCCCTGCCCTCACTTACCTCTCCTGGCTCCTGTCTGTGCTCCGGTTCCCAGCGTGTAGGCCGCGCGCTCCCGCCACTAGGGGCGCACGAGCGGACTTCTCAAGCCTTATAAGGCCAGCATCATCCCGATTGGCTTCTGCTCATCCGGCTCACCCTTATAATCCGGCACCTCCCTTCAATCCCTGCCGGATATTCTCCTAGGATCCCCTATGGTTTCCATGCCAGGCTTCCCTAAGCCGTTCCTGTGGAAGAGAAAGCCATTAGTGTTTCCAGACGCTTTCCTGTGTTCCTGTGTGTCTCAAGCATTCCCATACGCTCCTGGTGTTCCTGTCTCCAGCGTTACCAGTGTTCCTCCGTGTTCCTGTCTCCAGCGTTACCAGGGTACCTCCGTGCTCCTGCCATCCTGTCTCAAGTCTTCAGTCTGCCTCCGTGCTTCCTGCTGTGCCTCCCAGGGTTCCAGTCCAGCTGTGTCTGCAGTCCGTGCCAGCGTTACCAGTGTTCCTCTGTGTTGCTGCTGTCATCCCAGGCTTGGACTGTTTCCTGTACATCCCTTTACCTTGGCTGCCTTATACCATCTCCCGCGGTGGTCCAGAGGGTCCACTGGTCCACAGACTCCTCCCTCTGGACTCTTCCCATAGAGACTTTTAGTTCTGTTGCCTGTGTGACCCGTTACAATATAGCGCACACAGATTACACAGCACTGCACAGAGTTTACCAAACTGGTCCCTGTCCCCAATAGGGCTCACAATCTAAGCAACCTACCAGTATGTTTTGGAGTGTGGGAGGAAACCGGAGGACTCGAAGGAAACCCACGCAAACACGGAGAGAACATACAAACTCTTTGCAGATGTTGACCCTGGAACTTTAACCCAGGTCCCCAGCGCTGCAAGGCTGTAATGCTAACCACTAAGCCACCATGCTAATAATTTTTTATGTGGTTTCCATATCAGTTTCTTCCTTCTTCCAAAAACCGCATGACCACCCCCTAATTCCTTACCAAACCTTAAATCCTGTATCCAAAATGATGCAAGTCAATTCCCTATCTGTAAAGCTGTATCATATGTAAAATGCATGTGCAAAATATATTTGTTTTAAACTGTAGTTTTTTTTTTCTGAGATGCTACATTCTGTAGAATAGGACTTCTCTCCAGAAACAAATGGGTTACCATATTGTTTTGGTGCTGTAGGGTGTTACTATGTTGACAGGATCACCAGCTATCAGTGTTACACAGCCCAGAACTTTATCATCACAGCATAGGAATTTTCTGACAAAGGCAGGTCAGCAGTCAGTGAGGAAAGATAATGGAGGCAAAGACTATTTCGGCCGCGCTCCTCTCTCTATTTAGGCACAGAGCACCGTGTCCAGAATCTGGTTTTCTTCTAGCCTACTAATCAACTATAGTGCTCCAGTATCTGAGGCGAGCGTCACACGTGGGTGAAGTCCATGAATAGATGTCAAATGTCAAGTAGAGTACGCACTCTCTACATAATGTACCAAAGCAGGATGTGCTGGAATCACTGCTATTCCAGGGATCACAAGATGAAAGGGATCACATATTTAATTCATGTTTTCACTGGACTCAAAATGTTGTAATTATCATCAAACTAATTAATTGGAATATTCTGCACATATGGCCGCAGATCTCTTAGTGTAAATATCCTGTGCTCTGTTCGCAGCTATCTTAAAAATTTTCAATGTATGTTATACAAAACCTTCCTTTACTTGGGCAAAGGTTCAGTTCACATAGAAATAGATGATTGTTGGCGATTGATACAGGTGCGACCCGGACATATTGGAACAGCCAAACCGAAAAATTAATGCCCCTAGCTGCAAGCCATGGATGTGATTGCTCAAGGGGACACCCCTGGCCAATCAAAGCCATGACTAGGGGTGTTAATATCCTGGATTGGTTGTTTACCAGCCAATCCAGCAAAATATCCGGATTGCAGGGGGGGCACCCAAACCCGATTAGAAAGTTCAGGTCCACTCATTTCTATTGGTGATCCATTTGACGAACAATATTTGACCTCAGTTTACCCGATCAGATACAAAACTGCAAAAGAGACATGTAGATGACTATGGACACAGTCTTGACATCCATCAAAGGTGTGAGGACCCACTTCATTAGCACATACTTGACTTGTAGCGAAACCTGGCTTTGGCATCTAGTGGATTCCTTGATATTCACTCTTAATCCCCTGTAGAGTGTGGACTCCTTGAGAGGGAATCTTTGGTCACAGCGAGATGAATAACTACTGGGCTGCAATACAAAATCTTTTCTAGTACTGGTCTACTCAAATTGTGAAAATACACCTTATGAGGATCCTAAGGCTCCTGAGCCGTGATTTCCTTATGTCTGGGACACTTCAGAGGTCATATAGGGGCACATTTACTTACCAGTCCTGTTGACGCCGCCGATCCGGAATGTCTGACTAGGATTAGGAGCTGCAGCGATTCGCTAAGATCGTGCGTACAATTTCCTGCATGTGTCGCTTCCCCCGCTGAAGTCCGCCGGAGTTTACCCTCTTCTTCCCAGTCTATGTGAGTGCTGATCTTGCGACACAATTTGTTTTTGAAATTCTGCGGTTTGTCCGAATCAGTCGGGTTGTACGACGGCCACGCCCCCTGATTTGTGTTGCAGCAAGCCGGCGCCGATGCACCACAATCCGATCGCGTGTGCCAAAAACCTGGGGCAATTCAGGGCAAATCTAAAAAAAAAATTGCGAAACCCGACGAAAATGCGGCATTCAGACCCTTAGTAAATGTGCCCCATAGAGTTTGGGGACAGGCAGGAGACAGGTAAATGTAGACAGGGCTAGTTGGATTGGTAACAGAAACAGCCAAAAAGAACACTGGGGAACCCAAATTAAGGGGTGGACACTGAGTCAGTAGTACATAAGCCAAGGAGAAAAGGATTGACATGTGCTAAGACTAGATACAATAGATACAATGGGATGCGGGAGCAGGACTCCAACTAAGGCGATATACCAAGATAATGGTAAGATAAAGCATTAAAGGTTAAAAGGTGGGACTATTTTAACTATTTGCTATTATTATTATTCCACATGTTCTGCATGATATTTCTGCTCAACATATAAAAAATTAATTCAGCTTCTATCCAATGCTGATCACAACTCATAGGTATGAATGAGCCATACTGTCCTACTACTCACATCTATACCTACCCACAACCACATTTACATTGAAAATCTTTTCTATATGTAATTAGAAAAAAATGTAGACCATCAAGAACAAATAAATCTAAAACTTAAAATGTGTAAAATATACAATGGGGCTAATTTACTAAGGGTCCGAATCGCACGATTCTGTTGGGTATGCAACGGAAATCGGGGAGTGTGGCGTTGGAAAACCCGACGGATTTGGAAAACTGCGGTATTTAAAAAAAAAAGGTCGCTTGAGACACACTTACCTGCACCAAGAAATAGAAGGTGAACTCTGGTGAACTCCAGCGGACCTCGGCGCAGCAGCGACACCTGGTGGATATCGGCGCACAGACCTTAATGAATCCCGGCCGGACCCGAATCAGCGTCGGAGAACCCACCGCTGGATCGCGACTGGACCGGGTAAGTAAATGTGCCCCAATATATGGGGTTGAAAAGCATAAAATACTATACTATAAAAAATAACAATGTCTACTGGTACAAAGGAATATAAAGACTGAGAAAGTATTGAAGTTGAAGCTGAATAAAATAAAATTTGGATAGAATTTAGCTTCACCAATTTTCAATGTCTGTGATACAAGTAAGAGGTTTCAATCCTATAAATCCACATTTACTTATTAGGTGGCAGACAAAGTGTCCCTGTCACAACTCAACAGGCTTCGTTTTCCAAGAAATGAATAGACTGGGGCGAGTGGTCTTCAGAGACCATTCAATGAACTGTTCTACCTTATCCTGGATGGCAGATGGGAACATGTTCAACTATAAAAGAAACAGCCAGTGCTGACAATTTATAGTGTTGTGTAGGGAACGATTAGGGATAAGCCTTATCTTTATTCTGCAATTCCCACTGAAGCCAGGTTTTAAGACTGGATACAAAGTGGGTATTTTATGCGGTTGGCATTGACCTTTGTCTGTTGCGGGGATTTATACAGAATGGCTTTTTTTGCTAAGCTTTTGTCTATTGATTTGTATATAATTCTAAGTTTTAAGCACAAAAGACGGGACAGATAAGGAAATGGTCTAATTGTTATATCAATACCGAGCACCATTTCCTGTTACAAGCAAGTAATGGAAAATCATCTAAAGAACAAGGTACAGGGATGGCCCAAAACACTGGATATAAGATGAAGATCAGGATAGATAAATAAGGAGCAAATAGTAAATAAAAAGAATAAACCAAAGTATCCAAACACAAGAGCAAATTCAAACAAACCCTTGGGTATGACTTAGTTTATGTGTTCAGGCTTGCCCAAAAAATAAAGATGGGACTCATTAGGCACATCAGATCAAATGATTATAGGAGCCCACCCTTGATCAACCTCCAGGAAATAGACCTTGAAGTGGATTGTCTTCTGTGGGTCCATTACTGTGTTAAAGCCTGAGCGTACCTAAGGATCCCCTGGTGGGAAAAAACCCATGGTTTTTCGAACCCCTGGTGGGCAAGTCTAAACCTAAGCATACCTAAGACTTTAGTGGTTTTAGTGGAAATAAACTAGCGTTAGAATATATGGCTTAGGCCTTATGCACACAATCGGTATGAGGGCCGTGATATGGCCACAAAATCAGAGGCCAGATCAGCGCCCCCGTAGAGAACTATGGCATCCAGCCATGACTGCTGTGCAAAATATACAGCGGCATGGCTTTCTATATAGTGGGAAAGGGTGGTGAATTTTCACTCCTCTGCTCTCCTGCATCTATGTTATAGCCTGTTTGTGTGCTTTAAGCCTTAGAGCGGGCTATTCCCAAATTTATATTTTAACAAGTGTATATAAATATAAGTTTTTCAGCACAATTTTTGTGCTGAAAAAGCCCCACTCAGCTTATACTCAAGTATATAAAAAATAAACACACTACTCACCCTTCGGCACAGACCCCCAATATCCTCTTCTCCCTGCAGCACCTCTTTGGTTTCCCAGCTGCGCCAGCAGATGCATGTCTAGGTGATCTGCTGGCGCAGAAACTATGAAGTGGCATTGTCGGCGCCAGCTGACATCACAGTCTTTGTTCCGGCAGATCGCATAGACATGCATCTGCCGGCACAGCCAGGAACCCAAACACTTGATGCGGGCAGAAGAGGACACCGGGGGTAAGCGCAGGAGGGTGAATACTAAGTTTATTTTTTTTAAGGGGGCACTCTGCTGGACATTTTATTAATGGGGGCACTCTGCTGGACATTTTATTAATGAGGCCATTCTGTTGGATATTTTATTAATGGGGACTACTGGACATTTTATTGATAATGGGAGACTGGACATTTTATTAGAGAGTAGCGGCTGCATTTCCCACCATATACTCAAGTCAATATGTTTACCCATTTTTTGTGGTAAAATTAGTTACCTCAGCTATATGTATATGCAGTAAGTCATTTAGGAAAAGCATTAAGGATCTTTTTAGAGTTTCTTTTTGTTTGCTAGGGCTATGTGACTTTTCAAAAATGTTCTTCATCCAACATCCACTTCTTAAAAATTGGGCAAGTAAACAAATCTTATAAACATAACATAAATATTGTCTTAAGCTACATTTGTAGGGGTACACTTCCATTAGAAGCTCATGATGCCCTTAATTTTAGGGAATTTATTTGCCCGCTGAAAAACAATTGATCGAGGATATTTTAGAAATTCTGATTTCAATGATAGCCTTAAAGCATAAAGAGGCTCATTTACTAAGGGTCCGAATGCCGCACTTTCGCCGGGTTTCCCAAATATTTCCATTTCGCGCCAAATTGCCCCGGGATTTTGGCGCACGTGATCAGATTTTGGCGCATCGGCGCCTGCTTGCATGCAACAGAAATGGGGGGGGGGGGCGGCCAACGGACAACCCAATGGATTCGGACAAACCGCAGAATTTAGAAAAGGAAATGTGTCACAAGATCAAGCACTCACATGCAACGGGAAGAAGCAGGTGAACTCCGGTGGACCTCGCCGCAGCAGCGACACATGCAGGAACTCGGACGCACGATCTTAGTGAATCGCGACGGACCTGAATCCTTGTCGGACAACGCACTGGGGGATCGCGATGGGACCGGGTAAGCAAATCTGCCCCAAAGTTTTGAGTTGAATTTTAAATTTCCAAAGATAATCCACCGGGACAAGTTATTTAGCAAAAAGTTATCAGGCCACATGACCATGTCATGCTCCAATATGGACAACACAACACAAGGACATTATTGTTTGAAATTAGTCAAAGTTTTCAAGTTTTGAGGGAGGCAGAATTTTAGGGGGAAAAACTTCACATAATTTGACATGGTTAACGTAATGCTTGACTTTATCTTCATAAAGAGAAATAAAGAAATTGCTAAATTCAGCGTTCTAAGAGAAGATGTTTCAGAATTGGTATTTGATTGAGAATAGAAGGTACTTTAAAAAAGGAGTTTTCCAGGTTCGGGATATTCATTTCTATGCACAGAATGAAGCTTTATGGTTGTCTCCATTGTCTGTTGTTACAGAAACCACTTTAAAAAAAGATAAAGTAACTATATAAAATTCAAGCCAACTTCTAGCTTCACATCATCGTTGTAGAGACGCAACAAAAAGTGTGAATTAAATATTCTGTTTTTGATCAAAGTGAATGTCGTAGTCACATTAACTCTTTTAAAATAAATAAGAAACTAGTGTTCTGCTCAAACTGGAGGCCCTTGGAGGAAGTAGCAATGTGGTTCCCCTAATGAATTCCACAGTAGAGTCTCCAATTTTGTCTGTTGAAGATGCAGACAATCTGTCACGCTAGACAGATCAGGCAAACCGCTCAGCTGCTAACAAAAAACAGAGCGCTCTCTTTGGAGACCTACGTGCTGTCACTCCTATCAAAGGGAGTGAAGAAGACAAAACGCCACAATGCGTAATAGGGATTTTAGAAATAATTTATATCAAGCAAACAAAGACTGGGAATGCTACGGAAAGGAGGCCTACTGTGCGTCTTACAAAAACATGATATTTCTTCTGGATACAGTATATATCTCTGGAGATACTACACATAAGGAAACAAGCTTCTTAGTATAGAAAGTATAGAACTCCTGGGGGGTCGTTTATCTTCAGTCTGGGACATTTTTGGGCGGTATATTTGGCATTTGAATTTGATGATTTTTTATCCGTCACACTATTCCTTCCGCCTGTTTGTATTGAAGTTTTTTGGCAACTTTTTACAGAGATTGTGCAACAATTTTTCAACTTTTTCATATGTCCACATATATATTTTAAAGATATATCAGGTGTGACACTACAAAAACAGATTGCGGGAAACTTTGCTGGACAGGTGAAAAAGGTTGCAAATTTTTTGCGCAAATATTCCATTGCACCAATAAAGTCACAAAAATAAAATAAAAAGGTAAAAAGAAGAAATTCCTAAGATAAATGACCGTCACTGGTGTTCTAAAGAGACACAAAGTTTTACTACAATAAATAAAATATACTCTTATTTTTGCAACACACATTGGGGGTAGTTCCTAAGAGTATAAAATCTGCTTAAAATGCTTTGAAGTAATAAACAGGAAATACTGAAATATCTTTTCCAAGATGGGATAACCAAAGTAACAAACACTGTCATACTGAACTAACTAATCACCTATTGTACTGGCTCTGCTCTTATACAGACAACCCCCATGGCAAGTCTGACCTTAGGTTAGAAGCTTCCCTATGCAATATCCTCTTTTAGCACCACCCAACCCATCATGAGAAACAAATCTATTTTGTTAAATTTCATGAGACATAACTAGATTTCTGTTCAAATTTCTTTATGGGGGCTTGTATTTTGTGGACAATTAGTATTTTTATGTGAAACAAATTTTGGGTACCTATAATAAATGACCAGCTTGGGGTGTGTTTACAAAAAAAGTCCACATTGTAACCTCTGATAAAAAAAATAAATTGACATAATTTGCCATAGATGGGGCCATTTGCCATAGATGGTGCAATTATATCACCATGTGACACCTATATCAAAGAAGGTGCCTAGCAGGATTGTATTTAAATTTTAAGAATATAGAAATATTTTAATTAAAGGGGTTGTCCATTTTCAGCAATGTGTAAGGAAAAGTTATCTAATTTGCCAATATACATTCTGTATCAATTCCTCATGGTTTTCTAGATCTCTGCTTGCTGTCCTGCTATAAGAAGCTACTGTGTTTACTTCCAGTGGATAGAAATCTGTCCATAGTCATGTGATGGACATGAAGACGCCGGAGCCGTTATTATCAGAGAGAGTAATAGGAGTTGTGTCATATAAGGGCTCTTGCACATGCATGTCCATCTCATCACATGGACAGATTTCTATTCACTGGAGTAAACATAGAAGCTTCCTATAGAAAGACAGCAAACAGAGATATAGAAAACTGTGAGGAATTGATATAGAAAGTATATTGGAAAATTGTATAACTTTACATTAAACAAACAATATCAAATATTTGCTGAAAGTGAACAACCCCTTTAAATAAAATAGGAGAGAATAAGACCCCCTGTACTTGTGTGTGCTCCTTACTGTTGTCTTATGGATAATCCTGGGTAATATGTCCTATCTTTTTCCGGGGTACGGAGCAGTATGGTGCCACACATGTGCTGCACCGTACCGCTCCCATTGGGCACCGTGCGCCCATTGCCGTCTATGAGGGACGTATATAGGCCGTATATACGTTGCCCGCATATACGCCCCCCATGTGGCAGTGTGAATGTAGCCTAAGGTTTGCTTCCAGGAATACTCCTTTAAGTGATGGCATATTTCTCGGACATGACATATAGTAATTTACTGAACAGTGGAACTTTGGCTTATACGTCCAATCAGGCCAACTTAAGATAAATTGTTGTGTGTTGATGGTCTATTGATTTGACAGTCATTTGTCTCATCTGCTAGAAAATTGATTTGTCATGCATAAAATATATCTGCCAATCACAATGATCCTAGTGCGTAACCAGCTTGTGCTCTGACAGATGCGTAACTTGAAGCTGATGGGCCCAAATGTGAAATCTGTGCCAAGCCCTCCATAATGTATCAATTTTAGTACCAACCTTTGTATAGAGAAGAGATGCCTTATGCGCCCCATGAGGTTCCTGCTTCGAGTTGTATCTGCACCCTCTCAAGTTATGACGCTTATGTTTGGTTAGCTTTAAACTAAAATGGGTAATGCTCGTCAGAACTGGGGTGAAAAGTTCTCTTACTAATGACCAATAATATTAAAGAGGTTGTCCAGCCACTTCAATTCTTCTCCTGCCCACAGGGTAGGGGATAACTTATAGAGAGATGGGAGTTCCTGCAGATCACAAGCACAGGGGTCCATTGAAGCCCAAATGAACAGATTGTCTCCATTCACAGTCAATGGAACTGATGGAAGTAGCTGAGTACTGCACTCATTTTACTAGAACATTTTTTTCATTTTACTAGAACAGTAGGCACATGTGTAACCTGGAGGTACACCAGACACCCGTTGTAGTGGTCATGAGGTTCTCCTCCACTGGGACCCCAATGAACAGCAAGCTATCACCTATCCTAGGAATAGAGAACTCAATGTGGCTCCTTACTGAATTCAAATTTCTCAAACACATGATGTATAACATAACAGTACTACTTTTGATAACCAGAATCGCCCATTTTTTTAAATAATAAAAAAAAATCTTAGGAAAATATAAACATTAAATTAGTGATGATGGTTTGGTTTCACCGATTGTCATGGGTGCAGCTAATACCCACCAGTAACACCTGCTATAGTTGCTGGCAAAAATCAGGGATGAGAACCCTTTAATTGCTGGCAACATTTAAACAGTGGTTGCACTCCGCCATTTTCCTTAGGATCAACACCCATGATTAGGATCATCTTGATTGCCGGTGTTTGCTAGAAGAGGGATCAACCTATGAGCCTTCTTCAAACATCCTAAGCAGTCCATCAACCAACCTTTCCGGGCGAGCCTGAATACCGAACCCGAACTTCTGACTGATATTCCCGATTCGGGTGCCACACAACCCTAATTTTAATTCAATGAAACATGTGAAATCTAATAATTAATTCTCATCAAAAATATATTTACGAAAGTTGGAATCCCCAGTTTGGGAATTGATAATCACAACACGCTCGGGTAGAACACCAAGCCGTACTGATAGGATTACACTTCTCATGTGATGTCTTTGTAAGTAATAGAGATCTCATCTTGATATCCTGGCCTCTATTATTCTCTGCTTGTAAATCAATTTCTGTCGAAACATGCATTGCTGGTTTAAGCAAGATGTGAAGAAGAAGAATAGAGCACAACAGGAAGGAATAGTCGGAAAAACAAAGTGGGAGCAGTAAACACACTTCAGAGCGGCTCAGAGCGAGTGATTAGTCTCCATCTATGTGTATGTGTAAGGCAGAGCGCTGGGTAATGAGCCCTGGTGTATTATTCCTACCACTCGAGGAAGTGCAACCCAATAGCTAATCACTACAATAAGTGCACATAGATGTGTCTCACCTCCCCGGCCTGATAATGTGCAATTACTACATGAAAAACAGGCTGCAATCATTGTAATATACCCAGAGATATCAACGCTGGTGTCCTTTATTATCATATTGTTTGTACATTATATCTAGCACTCTACTAAGGAACAAAAATCAATGACATATTTGATTTATTATGTTTGTGTTGGCTGGCATTTGATATCTGAAAATGTTAAATGCCCCAGTTATTTAAGCGGCTTACAACAAATATAAGACAAGCTTACTAATTGCTAAAAAATACAGTCACTTTTATCTAGTAAAAGGTGATGGGACTAAGACAGATGGGTCCTATCTTTTCAGGGCACCTGCATCATCTGCCATTATCTGTATAGGGGATGGACACCTATTGAAAACTTTAAAGGGCATCTAACACCAGGATGAAGGATTGTAAACCAAGCTCACTGACATACTGGTGTGTGCCCCCTATAGCAGGATCTGCTCTTCTTCTAGCTTCTTTTGCCCTTGTTTTTAAGAAAGAAAAGGATTTAATAATTATGCAAATTAGTCTAAGGGGCTCTAGGCTCTATTAACACCTATGCAGCCAGGAGCCCCTCTGGCTAATTTGCATGATTATAAAAGCCTTTTCTTGTAAAAACCAATATAATACTTGATAATGTTTCCTGTTTGCCCCCTGACGGCATCGCTCCACTCCACTCCCATATGGGAAAATTTATCAGAGTAAGTATAATAAGGTTTATCGTATAATGGTTTTATACTTACCTCATTAAAGTTTTCTATAAGTGACCAACCCCCTTTAAAGGGGTCGGCCCAAGTTTTATTGTACTCAGCTATCTCCGGAACTCTAATAGACAGTGAATGAGAATGTTTGGAAATTTTATTTTATTTTTTCTGTCTATAATCTTATATATGTGGATATTTATTTTAAAGGTTTTATAATGTGATGAGTAATGTGATATACTGTCATTGTGAATATTAAAATAAATTAAAATAATAATAAATGTATTAGATTGTTAATACACATTGGGGCAGATTTACTTCCCCGGTCCGTTCGCGATCCAGCGGTGGATTCGGGTCCGGCCGGGATTCATCAAGGTAGTTCCTCCGCCGTCCACCAGGTGGCGCTGCTGCGCTGAAAAGCATCTGAATGCGCTGGAGTTCACCGGGCTGGACCAAGTGAAGGTAAGCACGTCCCAAGCGACACATTTCTTTTTTTAAATGCGGCGAATCCGTCGGGTTTTCGCTCGGCCACGCCCCCCAATTACCGTCGCGTGCATGCCGGCGCCGATGCGACACAATCAGATCACGTGCGCCAAAATCCCGGGGCAGTACAGGGGAAATCGGCGCAAGTAAATGACCCCCATTGTCTGGGATTGCTGGCCCAGATGGTGTTAAAAAAGGAAATAACATATACTTACCATAGGCCGCGTCTCTAGTCAAGTGCAACACCTTGCATAACCTCCTACTACTGTTGGTAAACAGAGGCTCAGCGGTGACATTGTGTGGACAGACTCCTACTATAGGCTCTTGTTTTGACCTAATAAGGTTTAGTGGTTGCAATCTTGACATGAGGACACCGATGAGCCTCTATTTACAGAACTAACGTCTAGTTGGTACAGCTACTTTGGATGTCTGTGTAGAAAGTAGTGTAATGAGTAAGTTTCAATTTTGAGGAAACCTGCTTAAACTACAGTAGATGTTCTGAGGTCATCACAGATACTCTTTAACACTATACATTAGACTGCCTTAAATTGCTCCACAGACTTGTTTCAGATTGTCTCATGATAACCAAACATATCATTCTACATCAGTATCCAAACAATGGAAGATAAAAATTACAGAAACAGGACAACATCAGGCCTAGTTATATACCAGATAATAGATTCTACTACCGGTTGTGTTAAACAAAATCTACCATTAAAATCCATCATAATAAATTGGGGACACTTACTCATAGATCCAGGCACCGTGATTGTGGTAATCTTCTTAAATGTTTTATACATGGCCTCCTTCCTTCTAATTAAACGTTAAAAATCAAGATAATGATCCAGATGGACTCTGATCGGTGTTGATGTCTTTTCAACGGTTGTTACAATGAGCAGAACATGTCTCCACCTCTCCCTACTCTCTCCCTCCTCCCTCTGCCTGTGTAATCAGGGGCAGGGGAGACCTTCTCATTGTAACAACTAGTGAAAATATATCACTGAGGGGCTCTGTGAACACCTCCAAAGCCCCACAGACTCATTAGCATCATTTAAAAGTTTATTTTTTAAGTAAGTAACAAATATAAGAAGATTACCACAGACATGGTGCATGGATATGAGTAAGTGCCCCTAGTTTATCCATGATGAATTTAGATTTTAATGATAAGAATCAGGAAAATAAGGTATAATTCCAGACTATGGTTTAGAAATAACTGTGGCTGGTGAAATGTTCAGGTACAGAAATACCTTCTGTGAAATCATTAAAAAATGAAGAGCAAGGTCTCCTTCAGACCTCTCATAATAGGTGTTGCTGAAGCTGTCTGTTCCTGGAGATCTGTCCTCTCATATCATCAATAAGGCTTGCTCAACCTGGAGAATTGTTTTTGTGCTATCACTGTAATATAATGATCTCTCATAAAGTTTCTACAAAGTAGAATTTTACAGAAAGTAGGATTAATTCTGATTCATTTTGATTTAATTTGTATATTATTATTGGTCAATCCTTATAATTTCCTGTTATCGCCAACCAATAACATTTGGTCCATTTTAGCAAAAATGAAAGTTGAAAATAAAAACAAATATTGGCTGAACCTGGCAATATCAATGGCCCAAGGACCAATATGGGGGGCCTCAACCCTCTAGGTTGTGGGGGGGACAGGATTTGCAGATGGATTACAATGGCTGTTTAAAGGGTTTTCCCACCAAGACATTTTTGCCAAACATAGTTGTTAATTTTCAGTGCGCTGAGGGTCTGACCTCAAGGCCTCTAGCAACTGTGAGAGCCCTTAGTAAATGTGCCCCATTGTGCAATTTACACATCATCATATCACCAGATAAAGAGTGACTACCCTCATCTGTAGTGAAACCTACAGATAACAACACCTACCACAACACCTACCGCTACACAACAACAGTTATAATTTACCCAGCACTTACAAGATTAATTAAATTAACAATCATTAAATATTTTAACACTAAACAGTGTGA
Organism: Engystomops pustulosus; assembly: GCF_040894005.1. NCBI lineage: Eukaryota > Metazoa > Chordata > Amphibia > Anura > Leptodactylidae > Engystomops > Engystomops pustulosus. Next base: position 174,994,739 of record NC_092415.1, on the reverse strand, counting down.
AAACAATATACAAAAATAAAACAAAATTCCTGGTCAATAAATAACAGGATATGGTTTGATTTGGAATATGAAATTCTTCCTGTTTTCAGTCACCACTAGAGGGGGTTATTATTGATACTTTGAGCTTTGTTTAAAAACATATTGGGGCTCATTTACTAACGGTCCGCGGACCGCACTATCGTCAGAATATCTTCCAATGTGCGCCACATTCAGAATGTATTTTTGGCGCACTCTATAGGATTTTGGCACAGCGGCGCCGGCTTTCATAAAACAGAAATTGGGGGACGTGCCCGTTGGACAACCCGACTGATTCGGACTAAGCGCGGGATTTAAAATTCAAATTGTGTCGCAAGACAATGCACTCACATACACCGGGGGGAAGATGGTGAACTCTGTCGGACCTGAGCGGGGAAGCGACACATGCAGGATATCGGGCGCACGATCTTAGTGAATCGCGGCAGACTTCATCCTTGTCGGTCAACGCACCTTAGGGATTGCGCAGGGACCGGGTAAGTATATGTGCCCCATTGTATTAAGCTCCTTAATTCCTCCTAATTTGAATGTTTTTGAAGAATGTTATGTTTTAGCTCATAACTTCTTATACAGTGTTCAGATTAAAAAAGGAACTTTCACTTTTAGTATTTCAATGAATACTGAAATATTTCAATGTAACATTGAATAGAACCAATATTAAATTAGCATCACATGACATTAATTATGAAAAAATCCCAATAAATGTAAACTTACTTTCATCGCTAATGAATTCCTCATAGGTTGTCCAGGTAGTGTTATCCATGCCCCAGTAAAAGCTTCCAGAGAGGCTCTGATTATATTCAGTGAAATTCCTAACACACTTTTGTTTCAAGTGGCCCATAAAAAGCTGTAGCCCTATCAGGGCAAAGACGCTCAAACAGAAAACTGTTAAAATCATAACATCTGCAAGCTTCCTTACTGACTGGATAAGGGCTCCAACAATGGTTTTCAGTCCTGGTGGGAATAAACATACATTCAGATGTTTCAAATATAGTAGTAGTCAAAAAAGTGTCTAAAACAAAATGGGGTACAATATTCCCTATAACACGTGTCCATGTTACAAATATATATATATATATATATATATATATATATATACAGGCAGTCCCCGGGTTACATACAAGATAGGGTCTGTAGGTTTGTTCTTAAGTTGAATTTGTATTCCCAGACAGAACATTTTTGTTCTCTGTGACAATTGGATTTTAAAAATGTTGGGTTGTCATAAGAATCAATATTAACAATAAAGCTTCATTACAGACACATTTGATAACTGTTACAGCTGTTTATTGTAGCCTAGGATTAAAGTACAGAAAGTTACCAATATCCAGAGGTCCGTTTGTACCTAGGGGTCGTATGTAAGTCGAGTGTTCTTAAGTAGGGGACCGCCTGTATATATATATATATATTTGTAAGTATAACTTTTTTTTCTTTAAAAAGGGAAGCTGTATTCTATGGTGGAAACACCACTTGCTTCATGGAAGCATCTAAACTACATGGTCAAAGGTATGTGTTCACTCAAGCACCTACATTTTATAAACAATGGGATTCATGTTGTTGAGGTCAACTTTTTCATCTACTCTCAGTGTATTTCCTAAGTTTTTTGATAATAGCAAACTCCTTAGATCATCTTCTTTCAACAGATTTAAGGGGTCTACATAGTGATTCTTGTTAGATCCTTATTTGCAATCCTATATTACCCATAATAGTGATAGTGGTGTTATCTGAAAAATTTATGGAAATAACTTGAACATAAATGGCACATCAGGTCTGACTAAATCTACTGCCTTTGGCTACCATATAGGCACTTCCGAACCCGATTGCAACTCATGAGTAGACAATATTTATTTACTACAAACATGTCATGAGTTATCATAAGCAAGTTATATGGCCAGATTAACCAAAAGAATGGAACTTAGACTTTAAGGTTCAAGTTCACTTCTCACCTTTGCATCTTTGCACTAGGTATGATAGATATGATGTTTCCATTGTGATCCATTTTGTAGTGGACACTAATGGATTCTTATGGACCTCAGTGATTTATATTGTTTCCCTAATATACCTTTCCATGTTTAAAAGCTTAAAAACCTGAATTAAACATAAAACTTGACAATCCCTTCCATTATTGATTAACTTACCTTTATGTAGTTTAATCTGAAATTCAGTAAAACAATTAACACTCTTTGTGTATGTATGTTTAACTAAAATATGTTCTGTTATTGATTTAATGAAAATCGAAAAGATGCTATAGACCAGAAGGCTTGGTTTGTCATTTTTGGATCTCATCAATATACTGTATCTTAGGGATTTTTGCTCATCTTGTATCAGAATGAACTAACCTGCGACTATTTACTATTTACAACACTGATAATATTATAATATGTTTTTTTCTAGAATTGTTCAATCACTTATTCAGTCAGACAAACATATTTGATGCCATGCTTAGTTGAATAGTAGGAATATGTCAGTAAAGAATTCTCAATGTTTTCCATACACCTGAATTAACACAATCCAAAATGTAAGTAAAATCAGTAAAAAGACACATAAATTAGCATGCAACAGCGAGCAGAGAAAAGACAGAAGCCCAAACCACTCTCTAGCACAAAGCATTGTCATACAAATCATTCTATTGAGTTTTATCTAGATCATCCTTAATCGGCGTTGGCAATGTACATCACTACACAACATCATTTATTGTGAATCTACAGTGAATTTTTAGGTCAGATCGGAATTACTTATATTGTTGTCTGTGATGTACGGAAACATTAGATTTTATGTGTTATTTGGTACAGGAGGAGAAGAAATATTCAAATATTTTAAGCACAAATGAAAATTTAGAAAATGACCTTTATGTATATGATGAGCTGTGTCAATAGAATTATTGGCCCTTATGTTATCTATGTCTAGAGTTGACATTTACTTCCTACATACAGTACTAGAACCAAGCTTCTTGTGCAAGGAGAAGGGTTCCCTCCTGTTGGGTTTTAGTTCTGCTGTTTGGTGACTGTTGAAGGGTCTTCAAATATCCTGGAAGAGTTGATAGTTGGCACACATGTACAAGGATTACAGGGCTAGAGGTCTCACTCTTTATTACCTCTACAGGGCAGAATGTGTGTGGTTTGGGTAACCGTGAGCCCCTAGAAACCCTGGACAGCCTATGATATTAGCTCCATTAAAATATGTGCGGTCTTGTGTAGAAGCATCTAGATTAAACAGATTGTGTAATCTCTTAGATTAACGTATATGTCTGACATACAATTGCCAACCCCTCAGGAAGGATGCCTACCTATAGATGTTATCATGCAAACCTATCACCTTTCCATGCAGGTCAGAAATGTTAAGCACTAAGGCTGAACGGGACTTGTCTTCAGGATGTGAATCAGTCTCACTATAAGAACTACTAATGGTGCAGATCCAGAATGTTTTAATTTAAACTTTAGATCCTCGAAAAATATAACAATACAGTGATTGCTGATTATTAGGTGAATGTGCGCAGTCTGTGTGATGAACCTATAAATACACAGGGAAGGAGTTCTTCTTCTTTTACTTGTGTCAAAACATTCCATCTCCATGAGTTGCAATAGCATCTAAAATCAATTTTGCTGTCAAACTGAGCATAATAGTAAGGAAACTCTGCTGCTTCTCCCAACCTAAACCAGCCCTGATTTGTATTCAATAGAGAGGCAAATTTTTGTGATGCTGTATGAAATTACAGATGGGCTTCCCTGTCTCGCAGTCACTTATTAGCTAGGTACGTCTCATCTCGCTAAAAGACTCAATAAGGAGGATACTAGAATTTGCCTCCATTCTTTTTCTGTTAACCTGTTAACATTTACAGCCTTAAAAAGGTAGATCCACTACAGATTAAAGCTATGGCTAGTATCTAGGGGAGTCATTTCCCCGGATTGGTTGCATGGACGCAAATCCGGTAATATGTCCGGATTGCGCGGGACTGACCCAAACTTAAAGTCCAGGTGCATTCTAATATCTACCTTTGAATGCAATATACAAAATTATTTTTATAACTATCTATTATTATTCAAGAGCTGTATTTATAATTCTAATGGTTACAACTCTAAAGGGTTGATAAATGTTTGTGGCAATTGCTGATTTTGATCCGATTGGGCTAACCAACTTTTGTTAACTTAGTACGGCCAATGACAAAATTCTCTATGATTTGTGAACTGGAAAAAGTTGTATGGTGGGTTACTGAAAGTAAACTTTATGGTTTGCGATGGTTTTACGATTTGCGGAACATCTTAGTTGATTATTTTTATAATAGGGTTTTCTTTATGAAAAATATTAAGAGTGACTCTTGAGCCAAATTGCAATCAGTTAAATTCTTCTGGGAGCTTAAAAGTTATTCGAACAATATGGGGCTTTAACTCTTGTATACCTCTTGGGGACTACCGTTAGGCCCACATCTACAATTGGTTGTTGGATTACGTAGTATAATGTGCTGTATTGGATCTATATGGCCAATTAACAGAAGATATGATGACCAGGAGATCCATCAACCTATATGAACTGTTGTAAACAATTTATCAAGTTATGGATTCTTCGAACAATGAGTTTTCTATAATTTGATAAGTATAACTATAATTTCCCACGTGCTATGTGAAATTCCATACAATCCAAACTGAGGATAATTTAACCAATATCTACACTACTCAATATGTTAAGACTGATGGTTTTATGACATATGCACCCAAGTTAGAATTTCTATAAATGATTGTACACTGGATCTCCGGCAGCATCCATCAATATGAAAATGTCTAAAATATTCATTCTGCAGACAAGTCGCATTCTCGACATACAACCATTCCGAAGAATTTTTTAGTGTCAAACACTGTCAGTGAGACATCAGTTTGGTTAATAGGAATGGTATGTGGGCTTTCACAAGCAGCCTTAGTGTTTAACCCAATCCTCACCTGGAATGACCGAGATTGTTTTCAAAGCTCGAAGTACTCTGAATGTCCTTAAAGCTGACACATTGCCCAGGTCCACAAACTCAGTGGCATATCTGTAATAAGGGAAAGTCACACACAAACAATAGCAAAACTCCATCCAACAACGACAGGAAAAGAGGGCAAACAGGGCACAGACTGAAGCACTTGCAGTAGCTGAGAACTTAGAGAGGTGCGGCGATCTTACCTGGGATTACTGATATAGTTTTCAGAGCTCTCAGGACTCTGAAAGTTCGTAGAGCTGAAACATTGCCTAGGTTTACAAACTCTGTTACAAACCTGTAGAATCAAACCATAGTTATTTGGAATCGAGGAATGGAGGAAGCTACTGCATGAACGCTGAGACAAGATACCAGTGTTACCCAGCCTAGAAGATACCAGTGTGGAATCTCGGAGGGACTGGGTTGATATAATACATTCGGTTATGAAACACATTGCAACCCATCGGTAAAAATATGCATATAACAATGCATGTGCAATTTGTAAATGGGAACCTGTGTTTCATCTAAAACTTAATACAAATGCATCACATGAACTCAGTTATTCTGCTACTGGGAAACAATGGTAAATTATTGCAGCAGGTGGTTGGGCAGGTCGCATCACAATTCAGTCCATTTCTACGAGTGTGATGCCTATAATATGATCCCATACTGTAAATTGTAACAGCATATGAAAGAGTTCTATGATCTTATTTATATAAGATACATTAAAACAATTTTAAAAAGTCTTCGGAAAATTATGACTATACTATAAACCAAATATAAAACGTAACTAAACTTTTAACAAAAAGTTGCACCCCAAGATGACCGGAGCTGGCAGTCGCACATGTATGGAATTGACAGAGATTGATTTTTCCATCAGCTCCATAGAGATGAACAGGGCAGCCTGCACATGTGCAACTGGCTGCTCTGAACATCTCTGGGTGTGATGGGGGTACATCGGACCCCCATTCTTGTGATTCGTGGTGGTCCCATCACTGAAACCCCACCAATCAGCAAATTATGCCCTATCTTGTGGATAGGGCTTAACTTGCTATGATGGGACAATTCCTTTAAATCTTTACAGACAGCCCCTGTACAATAGTATAATCTCCTTAAACAGCTGAAATATCCAGGGGAATATTTTCTAGAGTTAATCATTAACCTCCTATCCTCGTCTCTATACTGTGCAAGGAGTTCAGATACACTGCTTACTACAGGAGAAAGAAGAGCAGAAAAGAACTGATGCTGCTCTACTTAATTAACTGGATTACAAACCTTACTATTATGACCTGCACTTTTAATTTTTGAATTAACAAAAAGAGTAGTATTCAAAAGGCAAGGTTTACTTTTGTGACCTTCCCCTTAGGTATGCTTTAATTTTATTATAAAGGCTGTATTTTGTAGAATTTAAAGGCAATGTGACATAACATCAACCAATATTTTGGAATCTGAAATTAATATAGCTTACCAATATATCTTAAAAGGAAATATGCCAAATATGTTTTTAAAAAATGTCTGTGTTATATGGTGTTTGAAGTACAGTATATGAAACTTTACCTTGCTCTCTGCCAGATGCCTCGGTTGAGTCTCAGAGGAAAATTTCAAAGGACAACTTCTGTCTGCTCTATAATATATTTACTGTACTCATGGTCATTCCTGGCTCCTGCCCAGGATTAATCCCAGGTTTCAGTATGCCCCTGGGCGATAGAGCCTTTGCAGTGGTGAAACTAAAACTCCTCCTGTACCCTAAAATATTCCAAAGTTTATCATACCAAATAGCCCCCTTTATGGTTATTTTATGTACAGCCTATGTGGGCCCCCCAGCATCCCTGGGCCTCAACAGGCATGCCCAGTGCTGGCGCCAGCCCTGCTCTTGCCCCTCCCACATCCTCTCCTTGCACTGAAATCGGGAGGGACAGATAGTCTACAGTGAGCTGACACATCATAGGAGTGACAAGGAGAGCAGTGAACATATTACAGAGCAGACTGAAGTTGTCATTTGAAATTCTCCTCTCCTGGACTCGGTTGAAAGATTTGGCAGGGAGCCAAAGACATTTTTTAAAAACATATTTGGCATATACAGTGCTTTGTGTATAGCAATCTTTTCCCTAATGAAAATAGTGATAAAAGGTTCCTTTTAAGTATAAAGATCTGTGCCATTCTTCATTTCAGTCACCTTCCTGTGGACCTGTAAAGTTCTATCAAAAATGTGACTTCATTTGTGTCAGGGTTGTGTTTATAAAAGGCTTTCCAGTTTAAAGATATTAATGATCTATCCTTAGGAAATCAGATTGCCATGGGTCTGACTTCCAGCCTCCCACCCATGGTTCAAATGTCTGTAATAGTTGCCATTGCTCGACAGATGTCATAGAATACGGAGCAGGATCTACCTTAGCAGCTGCTATACATAGAGAATTAGGTTACTACATGGGAGCGATGCTGCATTTCAGCCACTATACAGATACAGAGTTTCCTCTTCCATTTTCTGCTAAGAACATGTGACTTGTGGGGGTGCTGGGTGTTGGTCCCCAACCAATCTGATAACAAGAATAGGTCAGTAATATTTTTAGAAAAAATCCTTTCAGCATGAGACAAGCACAGAAATGGCATGGAAAAGGATCGGAAACCTTCTGGATCGGGAACCACAAGAGAGGCTGAGAAATTGGTACAGATCTCATAATAAAACTACATTAGTGAGTGTTATCAATTTCCACCTACTCAACGACTTATTAGGATGTAAGTTAATGGTTTAGCCATCTTATCTCCTATCTACATAGTGTACATACAGGTAATGGTGCCCTACAAGGTGCCCACATCTGTTCTCCTACGTAACCCTAGCTGGACCATGTCATTATAGCGTAAGGTTGGTCAAAGACACAGCAGTAACTATACCCCCCACACCAAATTGTTGTTAGTGTCACTACCCCTCCCCCAACTGCAGTCTAATGCCATTTGTTAGCCTTGTTTCTTATTTCTTCGTCTTTTCATTATCTTCTAAGAGCTTCTATTAGTGCTACTCATTTCCTTTGTCAGCTGAATGCCGATTCTGGGAAATAGCTGTTTTCACAATTTACCTTGGGATTTCCTATACCACAGCCCATGGGACATCAATGAGCAGTTACTGAATGTATGAAATCATGGTTATTATTTTTAGTTACAAGAGAGGATTTTTAATTTTTATATATATTTTTATTTCATTTCTTACTGGAAAGTATCTGGCATTTTTATACTAGTAATAGCAGATGTTAACACAAAATTGCATTTTAATAGTTTAATACAGAATTTCAAAGGGAAAATAAACCAAATAAACCACTACCAGTATAGGTACAGTACAACATCTTTCACTTCATCTTTCTTATATGATCCGGTGTTATGGCATCATCTAGAAAATCAACTTTGAAGTGAGGTGTAAAATGGTAATATAAAGTCATGGGGGCAGAGTTTTCGGCACTGAAGTCAAGCTCTCCCCGCATAAAAAAAACAATCCTCTGCAGTTAGTGACATCATGAATTCGAGACCTTCAAGCTCTCTCCACCTTAAAAAACAATCCTCTGCAGTTAGTGACATCATTTATTCGACACCTGGAGAGTTGGTTAGTGATGTCCCAGAATGCAGAGCCGTCAATTATAGCAAAGGGTGTCGGGAGAGCTTGACTTCAGCATGGAGAGCTTTGTCTCGTTGGACTTTGTCTCTGTAAATTTTTGAATGATGCCACCACCCTGGGCCATAAAAGAAACATGATCTGGAAGATGTGAACCTGGTTGACAATCTATTGATAGTGGTTTATTAGGTCAATTTCTGCTGCCAGGTTCCCTTTAAAAAAAAGTTAGTGTTTTATCAGTCAAGAAATCCACTAGCTGTGGATGATATTGCAGTTACACAATGCCAGATACAGCCCAGGAGAATTACTAGTTCCATACAATCCCCTATATATGGAAGGCTTCTCCATCCAATCCCTTCAATGGATCTGTTTTTGTTATCTTTTTTTTAAATCCATCCATATCTATTACACTGATAAAAACATAAAACTGGGTCAAACTGATTCCAACAATAACAAATGACTAAAGACTGTAAATTTTAATTTTTACAAAGAAGCAAAGACTTTTCGTTACTATTCTATTCCTGTCGATAGCCACTTCTTATATCGGAGACAATGTTATTATTTGGAAACTACAATTTGTTAAGGCTCCAGTAAGACGGAAAGAGATGACTTTGACATTTCTTTACATTTTTGATTATACTGACTTCAGTCTTTCCATCATTTGTAGTGTGAATGGAGAAGAGTAAAAATTATCCCACATACTACACTTTCATTGTGGTATATACTATCGGTATTGCTATCTAGTGCACTACAGGTTAATGAAGACACTCCTTGGCCAGCGCAATGGAGCAAAAAAAAGAGTCACTTTTTGCCTGAGATGCGTCAAGTTCAGCTACTGGAAGAAGAGTGTCACTTAAGTGTCCCCTTTTGGGCTCTATAGTACCTAAAGCCATGATTTTGGAAATATACTAAAGAAACAAATCTTACACTTCAGAATGCATCATGATTGTGGCTAAAGAAGGTAATAATACAAGAAGTTAAAGTCATAAATTAGAGCACCATTTAAAGGGAACCTGTCACCAGCAATGTCATTTTTAGCTGGTAACAGGTTCTAATAGCCTATCTGATGCTGTTTTTATAAATACCTTTGTCATTGTTCTAATTTCAGTAGTTTATTTTACCTGGCTCCCTACTAGCAGCATGTGGTGAGTCACTTGTGGCAGCTGCAGCTTGTGTGTGCCTGTGTCAGTCTCCTCTCCCCCATAACTCCCTCAATCCTTCCTACTTCCTGTCATGTGCATTGAGTAGGCAGGAGAGGGAGAGGTTGGTAAGGAAGAGAAGAAGAATGCATGAGAAGACTCACACAAGGCACACAGAAGCTGCAGCTGCCCCCTGGGACTCACCACACACTGCTGGCAGTGAGCTCAGTAATGTATAATAAACTATTATATACTACTGAAATGGTTCTGAATTCTGACAGAGGCATTTATCAAATCAGCATAGCATAGATCAATGGAACCTGTCACCATCTAAAAATGACATTCCTGGTAACAGGTTTTCTTTTCAAATTATATTCCTGCCTATGTCTTCAATACCTTGATCTTGGGAGTCTTATGCAATTTGAAAGATTAAATTAATATCTTTAAAATGATTCTAGGTAGCATGGATCACAATATAGGGGTATCTAAATTGATTCTCCCTCTCGAGCAACTTTTCTCAGCTCATTTGCATATGGCTTTGGAGGTGATTTTTTTAAAATAGATAAATAGGTGAATTTAAACATTAAAAAGGAATGCTAAAAGAGATATTTCATACCCTAACTGAGATAGCAGCTGTTAGTTTAGTCCCTTTAAATGAAACCAACCACAATCAACATGTGGACTGATCTGCAGGAGCATGTAACCTTAGCTTTGCAGTCCATTGGGATATTCTATTATACTGACATCTACTTCCGTAATCACAGCCTATCTGAGTATTGTTGCTGACCATGTCCATCCCTTTATGACCACAATGTACCCAACATCTGATGGCTACTTTCAGCAGGATAATGCGCCATATCATAAAGCTAGAATCATCTCAGACTGGTTTCTTGAACATGACAATGAATTCACTGTACTCAAATGGCCTCCACAGTCACCAGATTTCAATCCAATAGAGCATCTTTGGGATGTGGTGGAACGGGAGATTCGCATCATGGATGTGCAGCCGACAAATCTGCGGCAACTGTGTGATGCCATCATGTCAATATGGACCAAAATCTCTGAGGAATGCTTCCAGCACCTTGTTGAATCTATGCCACGAAGAATTGAGGCAGTTCTGAAGGCAAAAGGGGGTCCAACCCGTTACTAGCATGGTGTACCTAATAAAGTGGCCGGTGAGTGTATGCTGTATGTATGTGTATATGTTATGTGTATATCCTGTATGTCTGTGTATAAGCTGCATTGATGTATATGGTAATGTATGCATGTGTGTATATACTGTATGTGTTTATGCTGAAGCTCCTTGCGCTATCTTAGCTACAGCAGTGTTACACTGCTAGCATTACCAGAACCCTCCGAAACAGACGCTGCTGCGAAGTACAATAAGAAATCCGAACCGCACTCAAAGTGGTTCCGCGTATTCATGAGGGGGTGACTGCCACATTTAGCTTGTCAGTCACCGCTGGCCTATGGAGTGGATGGGGCAGTCCAGGGAATAGGCAGCGCCTCAGACCGTCCCCTCATGAATAAGCCGGACCGTGCTTAAAGTGGTTCCTATTGTACTATGCACCAGTGTCTGCTTTTGTAACACTGCTGCATCTGAGATGGGCAGCACGGTGGCTGAGTGGGTAGCACTTCTGCCTTGCAGTGCTGGGGTCCTGGGTTCAAGTCCCACTCAGGTCAACATCTGCAAAGAGTTTGTATGTTCTCTCCATGTTTGCGTGGGTTTCCTCCGGGTATTCCGGTTTCCTCCCACACTCCAAAACATACTGGTAGGGTGATTAGATTGTGAGCCCTTGGGAACAGGGACCAATTTGGGACCACTCAGCACTTGAGCAGTGCTGCATAATCTGTAGGTGCTAAATAAAGAATTATTATTATAGTGCTTGTTTTATGGGTGACAGGTCCTATTTAAGGGTCAAAGGGGGGCCCCATTCAGAAGTCTATTATTGGTCCCAGCCTCTCCTAGTTATGCCCCTAGGTCTAATGGACAGCATTTTAGGCAATCTGATCTTTTGTGCTTTGATGGTAATTTAAAAAATCAGGTGCTTTAGGTATAATGGGAAAATCAACATAAAGGGCTTGCACAGATATGAACATAGCCTGTCCATGCATCTAAATAGTAGTTTTATATTGTATACCAATAACACGCCATATGTCACTATATACCGCGTAACACAATTATACACCAATAGGTGGTAAGCCAAATAACAGCGTAGTATGTAAAGATATAAAATACAATAAATAAGTATACTCACGCCATGACAATAACACTGAAGTCCAACCAGTTCCATGGGTCCCTCAGGAAGGTGAATTCTTTCAAACAGAATCCTCTTGCCAAAATTTTTATCAATGATTCAAAAGTATAAATGCCAGTGAAAGTATACCTGGTTAGAGTGTACAAGGGGAGATTTCATTAACAGGAATCTAATGGCGGCATTTCAGAAAATTCCACAACGCGTGATGAACCTTTTAGATAATCCAAAATCATACGATGCAACAATGAAGGTAAATATATATAGGGCAAGCTGAGTTGGAACATGACTTCTCGGAATGGTGATCCATTGTGGTTTCTATAAGCTTTATGGGGGAGATTTAGATTTTAGATTTTATTTTAGAGCAGAGCTGTTCTAATTACCTATGTCAACCAATCAGAGCTCAGCTTTCATTTTCCCACAGCTGTTTATAAAATTAAAGCTGAGCTCTGATTGGTTTCCATGGGCAACTAGAGCAGTTTTATCCCAGAAACTTGATAATAAATCTCCCCCTATTTCCCTATCGGTGGCTATATACCATAGACATAGGGAAACCAAGACTGGTGATTTTGGCAGAATTGGCAAACATCAGACCAATTTCTGTGACAACAAGTTAGAATTGATCAAAACTGTCCTTTCTTCTCAAGGGACATAAGCCACCACCAGAGATGTGTGACACCATTCAAAGCACAAATATGTTGGAATGGGAAGGTTGATAAGAATACAGTTGCTCAAGGTCAACAGCTATTCAATGTGTATGGCCACCCTATGACAAATCCACATTATTTTCTGTGACTGCAGATTTATATTTCTTCTACTTCCAATGGTGGAACCTATCATGTTATACATGCAGTCCTATTTCTGGGTAGTATCTTACAGAGCAAGAGCAGCCAAGTGGGTTGATATATAACGTTTGATTAAACAATTTAGTATAAATGGTAAGTATATAATCATGTAGATCCATACTTGGGAGTCCAGTGGGCGGTCCTAAGCATAAAAAGTTCAAGGATCTACAATACAAGGATTAAATACAAACTTTATAAAGAGATATATATTAGAGTATCAATTCTCCTTAGAGGAGAACAAGAAAAACAATATGGAAAATAATAGATGTCAAAGGTGCCCGAAAGACTACAGTGACTAATAATGGTTCCATCAGGCTCCTGTTGAGTTTTCCAAAATTTTACAATCCAAAAAATGGGAAAATTTATCATGTGTTATGTGCCATGAAAAAGTCACAAATCCAAAGTATTTGGCGACTTTTCGAGCTGTTTGCGCCCGCCGTGCCACTTTTTTTCAAAATTGGTTGGGGCAGAAGGTGGACCAGAGTGAGGATACGTAATAGTGGTGTGGGTTATACCAGAAATCTACAGCAGGTACGACCTAGTTTAGATTTTATTTCTGCTTCTCAAGTGCTTTACATGTCGTACGCTGGTTGCACCAGTCTTAATAAATCGCCCTCAGTCGGCTCAGTCCCTTCTGCTCTGTAACATTATACCTATAGATAAGACACCATCTCAACATGGCAGGTCCGCACCTCAAATGAAATTCTCTTTGTACAAAACTAAAATGTTTACTATCCCTTGTTCTACCCATGTAATAAATACTGGCATTTGATATAACATAAAAGTCATAAACAAATAAAATTTCCTAAAATATACTAGGATACAAATGTATATGGAACAATTGCATAAATAAATGAAATATAATCTAAATGAAAGGCAAATCTAATATACAGAGAAGACATGAAAGTTGGGATACTGTTAAACAGCTCGGATCAGCTGATACTCCATGCACATACTGTAGCATCGTTAATCATGCACATGCTGAACAATATTAATAGTGTCTGTCTGTTAAGTAGACGACGTTGAGGACATGAGTCTGCAAATAAATGGAAGCATCAATCCAGCATCTCCGTATGGACTGGCAATAATTAGATCAAGCATGGGCGCCACATCCTGGAAATCAATTCATTAATGAGCATACCCTACATAGAGAAATGGAACCTCAATGTATCATGGAGAATTCTGTTTCCTTGTTATGCAGAATGGCTTACATGAATCATACCTCTCAGCTCTCAGCAGGGATACATAGGAAACCATGGTCACATACATACATACATATATACATACACACATACATACATATATACATACATACATACACATATACATACATATATACATACATACATAGGTCTGTTTACTCATCTGCAGAGTGTTTCAGGGTTAGCACATTCTGCCACTACACTAGGGTTGTCACCTATATTGTGAGCCGCGAAACCCCATGACAAAGAAGTGTCACTAAATCCTACTGTTAACTCTTGATGACACCTGACAGAAGAAATCAGTTTTAATGGCATTGAGTTGATGTCCGTCTGCAAGTTTCTATTTGTAAACTAGAGAATAACGGCAGACTCTAGAGGAGATGTCTTGTATTATGGGGAGACTGCAGTGTTGTGATCCTACCATCAAGTCCAGGCTGACCATATTGTACATAGTATCCTATCTGCAGGCTGCATGTTATAGAGCAGGTGCAGCTGTATAAATTGTACATAGTGTCCTATCTGCAGGAAATATATTATACAGGAGGAGGAGCCATGTATACTGTACATAGTATTCTATCTGCAGGCAGCATGTTATAGAGCAAGAGGAGTTGTGCAGATTTTACATAGTGTCCTATCTGCAGGCAGCATGTTATAGAGAAGGGGAAGCTGAGCATATTGTACATAGTATCCTATCTGCAGGCTGCATGTTATAGAGCAGGTGCAGCTGTGTAAATTGTACATAGTGTCCTATCTGCAGGTAATATATTATAGAGGAGGAGGAGCTATGTATACTGTACATAGTATTCTATCTGCAGGCAGCATGTTATAGAGCAAGAAGAGCTGTGCAGATTTTACATAGTGTCCTATCTGCAGGCAGCATGTTATAGAGAAGGGGAAGCTGAGCATATTGTACATAGTGTCCTATCTGCAGGTAGCATGTTATAGAGAAGGGGAAGCTGAGCATATTGTACATAGTGTCCTATCTGAAGGCAGCATGTTATAGAGCAGTAGGAGCTGAGCAGATTGTACATAGTGTCCTATCTACAGGCAGCATGTTATAGAGAAGGGGGAGCAGAGCATATTGTACATAGTGTCCTATCTGAAGGCAGCCTGTTACAGAACAGAAGGATACAAAGAAAATTGTAAATACGGTACAAATGTCCACTAAGCATAGAAAGAAAGGGGTTTCAAATGTAAATTTTATATTAAAAAATTCCCTGCATAACAATTACTCATTTCCCCTGCTCTATAACATGCTACCTGCAGATAGGACAATATACAATCTGCTCAGCTCCTCTTGCTGTATAACATTTTGCCTGCAGATAGGACACTTCATACACCTTCTCAGCTCTTCCTGCTCTGTAAAATGCAGCATAAATATGTTTATTTTAATAGGATCCCTTTAAGGAGCACCATGTCTGCTGTATGTTTATGAGCAGTACTACTCTACGGATGCAGATTCCATGTGGAGGGCACAATGTTATGGGCAATATTTTGGTGAGGATAATAATAAATGGGGGAAACTTAAAAAAACTGGTGTTGTGAAACCTATTGACCCAAATCTTTTTAGACCAAGCTGGTACCAGCAGGAACAAAGATGCATATTATTAAGAGTTCTATATCCCCGGTGGTAAATCCTCCATCCTTAGCATATCAGCTGTAGAGCAACATGAAAGCTTCATATGAAGGCCCTTCCCTGTCTGTGCCAACATCTACTGATCTGATGCCGAACACATTAAAGCTAATAGAGAAAACTGTGATGTTAATTTAGATTGATTTCTATTGGAAATGTCCCATGAAATCCTAAAAATAGCCTAATTTTTTTTAGCCACGTCAATCACAGAGTGTCATAATAAGTGGAAAATATGTAGACAGGAAAGTACTGTCAATAAACCCATGAGGAAAATCAATATAAAGAGAGTACTTTGGAAAATGCTACAACGGAGACAGTGATATTGTGGGCTGAAGTCCTATACTATAACTAGTCCAAAGTTTGTACGTTTATTATTACTACATCCCCCACGATATAGCAGATGCCACTTCTATATAAATGCATTGATAATACGAGAAACCTCTTGTATCTTACTACTTGCCCCTCATACTGCCCCTACATACTAGTGGTATTAACCCGTCTGACTGTAATTCTACAGCTATATATCTGTATTTTGTTGTAGAACTTGTAACCCAGTCGTTTTTCCACAACATAATTAAAATTGATTTTTCTCTTTCAGAGTTCCTGCTGCATATGTGTCCAGACACGAACATCAGAGTCACTTATTAACCTCTTCGTTTCCACTCATACAACCAGTGGCTGCATTTCAACACCATGTCTTTCAGTCACTCAGTACAGGGAGGACCTCAACAGGTACAAGGGGTCAAAATATCTGATTCCTCTGAACATTCAAGCACCATGAAGTGCATATTATATATATCTGGTTTATAGGGGCAGAGAAAGACTCCCATGGGCTCTGGGCTGTATGAATATTATATCCCCTACAAGTCTGGAATCATTTCCTAAATATGGTACTAGCAGTGGTGTAACTTGAAGCTGATGGTCCCTGGTGTGAAGTCTGTGCCAGGCCCCCGACTATAATGTATGGTTTATAGTACTTGTCTTTTCAAATGGGAAAGTGACACCATACGGGCCTCCTAAGCCTCTTGGGCCCAGTTGTGACCGCACCCTCTGCACCCCCTCAAGTTACGCCCCTGGGTACTAGAATCAGCTTCTTGGGGAATGGAGGATGAGACCCTTGTGCCTGCTTTCAATCAGTGGTTTCAGGTGCTTTAGAGGACCTTCAAAGGCCCTGAAATGGCTCTTGCGTACATGTGTATTGAGAGCAGAAACAGATGTGGGAGAAGGTCTTTCTCAGTATAAAATTTGGTGGGTAGTTTGGGTGGCCATGAGCTCCAGGTTACTGCCCAAACAGTTTTATATCATTCACATATGTGTTGCGGTCTTCAAACTGTACTTCACTTTGTAACAAACTCTGTAGAAATCAGTAGTCCAATATGTGTACATGAGGAGTGGACATTATGGTGGTCATCTATTATCCCCTTTCAAATGAAAACTGGCAATGTTTTTTTTTTGTTTTTCCCTTTCTGCGCCTCTTGGGCCTTAATGGGGTTGTCCGTGGGAATTAAAAATACCCTTGGGTGGCCGGGATTGGGCGGGTTAAAAAGAAAAACATGTATTTACCTCCACTGTCCCTCCAGGGCCACGGAAGCCGCGCATCGTTCAGCTTCTGGCTGGCCATGCCTACCCAGCATTGTATTATGAGAGATTGCCGGCCAGAAGCTGAATGCAGAGCAACTTCTGTGCCCCTGTTTGTTTACACGGGGCACGGACCGGAGAGATAACACCGCTGGGCGCTGAGAGGGACCACAGAGTTGAGTACATCTTTATTTTTTTAACCCTCCCCATTCCGGCCACCCAAGGCTTTTTTTATACCCTCGGACAACCCCTTTAATATTTGAAGTGTTTGTGCCACAATATTGGTGTGTTCCGTCACTTTTTTGAGGGTGCAAAATTGTATCTTCCCTTGTGAATCCATCAGTTTTATGGCACTTCTATTTTTCCAAATTGTTTTGTGGCACAATTTTAGCGAGCAGCTAAAAGCAAGTCTAAGAAGTTCTAAACCTTCTAGTCTGTTTTGCACCACAAACTTGCATTGAACTGAAAAATATAGCACGGTTCCAGCGACAAAATTAATAAAAGCCACTATGTGTAACCTGTGTATCTTTTTATTCCATTATCTATGCTGTTTCTGAATCTCTAGTGGACATTCCTATTTGTGCTGGTGGATGGAGACCTAGCTGCTGTGACTCACAGCTCCTCCCACTGCATAGAACTTCTATTAAATATGACACCTTAGAATCCAGCAGAGATTTAATCCAATAAATAAGGGAGAAAACTGTTCAGCATAACATCATACCATGAGTAAAGTCAAGTTAAAGTTTCCTGATACTACTTACAAAGTTCATTCACACTACATATATTTTTGTATGCAGTGCTTGATGCCAAAACCAGGAGTTCATCAAAATAGGAGATAAAGTATATGACAGGTGCTACTTTTTTTAATCCACTCTTGATTACAGTTTGTAACACGAACTCCGACTTATAAATACACCCAACACTAAAACCTGCTGTATTTCTATGTATTTGGCTGAAGGTGCACTTTGAGATTTTATTGCTTATTTTGGCTCATAACAGAGAATAAACTATTATTTTAATGTAAAAAGGAATAGACTATATATTCAGTAAAATGTGCAGCATCAGTTTAATCAGAGCGATTATAGTGGGGATGATCATTAGGTTCCACTATGAACTATAAGACAACTATAAAAGTCCTAGAAATATGGGAATTAGGGTTTCCACAGAGTTTCCTTCTGATTTGATTAATCTAGATGTGACATTAATCAGAGCAGTGTGTAGGTGGCAGATATTTGTATAGTACTGTCGGATTAGATCCCTTTTAAAAGCTTTTCTCCGGTCCTGAGTCTGCTCCCCCACCTGTAATGTACATTGAGCTGCATCCAGCCATGTGCGCTGAGCCCAGGTGCCTACGCTTAATTTGCCTGGAAAGATGGTGCGTATAAAAGCCGTGTTTAATACATGCATTCACTTACAGCCTGGTTCTCTACAGCGGTTTATATACTAATTGATCCAAAGTGCCCTTTTACAACATAGGATAAGCAGTTGTAAGTAGGATGTGTGTATGACTGCTTTTTACCTATTATCTGGATATCTTAAGGCTTACAGAAGCGGAACAAATGTTGCAAGTTAGATATTCGTTCTGTGCACACCTTTAGTATTTGTTCACTTCTGTAGCAGACAGAAACTGTGCAATGAAAGTGCCGTCATGATGTAACTATTTGGAGTTACAAAAAGACCTTTAAGGCTACATTTCTGTTTTGTTTGGATTTATGTTGTGAAGATATAAGGATTCTAGATATATCCTTGTAATGGAGGGCGAAGATGAGTGGGATAAGTCCGACGTCTCTCTAAAAACGTAAAGAGGATCGAAGATTGGCAGCAGATTGTGATTGGATGCTGCCAATGTTCAGGGCGTTACCCTAGTGATGTAACTGTCCCTGTCCAGTGACCTTCCTGCCAATGTTGGGTACCTTCCTGAGTAAGTAAGTGGAGGCTGTGGGAGGGATGCGATAGGGCACATTTACTTACCCGGTGCAGTCGCGTTCTTGTTCATAGCGGGCATCACAGCCGAAGAGCTCCCTATGGGGAAGGGCTTATGGTCCTGTGAATGGAGCTCAACTCAGTAGGTTCAAAGCAATTTGGCTCTAAAGTTTCCGACCACCATCCAGGCATTTTTAAGTGCTCCACATCCCTTTGGTAGTACGAGGGGGAAATACATCTGGAAGAAATGCTTGTCCATTCGCACTCCTCTTTGTATACCATTGCTTCTCTCCACCCAAGAAAACCTAGAATAGATCCCATTGACAGCCGTATCATCTCCAGCCTATTGGCAGGATAATTGAATAATTTGATACCTCTCAGTCCAGTGAAAGTGTTAGCAAATCTGGATGCCACAGGATCAAGAGAAAAGATGGGCCTGATGTCAGAACGCACTTTTGTTGATGAAAGGATGAGTAAAAAAGAATGGTAGAGGATGGGCTGGTGATATAAAGTACCTGATAGTGGATGGTGGATAGTGGTTGGGGATCACCAATGACCTCTTCATCATCGTAGGCTTCCCACAAAATTGGAAAGTCTGTGTATGGACTGCAGAATAAGAAGCTACTGTCCCAGTCTCCCTTTAACTTACATGATATTAAATATTTCCCATATGGTGAGAAACAGATTCATTTACATACAGCCCCATACATATAATTACATCCACTCACGCTATACAGAGCCAGCAGCTAGTTGCAGGAAACGTTAAAGATGCATTTCTGAATCCGGCTACACAATGAGTTTGTTCTTACGGAATCTCTGAAAGAAGACTTGGAACAATGAAGGAGTGTAACATATGTATAATCAGACAGTGGGAGCTAATGATCACCTTTCTGTACCCTGAGAGAATGAGAGGTATGATCGTTCTCGCTCGACAATGAAATGACAGAGTCAGTTACATGCTACAATGTTCATGAGTCATTCTGGTTCTGATATAGTGTTACTGATTTCTCAACGCTACATTATGGGAATTTGTTATGCACAATCGGATACCTGTATATCAAACATTGAGGGGAGATTGTAAATGGTGCATGACCTTTAACACGAGGATTGTCTGGTAGACAGATTGCCTGCTACTTCTCTCAGTCATCCAACAGTGCCAAGAAGGGTCATGAGATCCCTATCCCTAACTTCTACAGGTTGCATTCTCCATAAGCCTCTCATTTTGTCTTGTGTAGGATTGAGCAGTTTGGTTCACAAACTGACACTCTTGTCACTAAATAATAGCAATATTCTCAATGCAATTTTAACTAAATTGTCACTTTTGACATATAATTTTACAAATACCCTGAAAGTTTGGGAAATACTAGGCAACAGGTTTTCTTGCCCAAAATTTTGAGATTAGAAATTTCTTAATTTATTTGTTGGACTGGACAGCGTTCCAATTTTTAGATACGGAGTCTGGGAAAGTTACAAAATTAAGTTCTTGATCCATTGAAAGGAATAAGTGAGATTTAGGATAAAGTTCAGGAAAGTTGTCCAAACTAAAAATGATAATCACCTGATTGATCCCTTGCCTAGACTGCTGCAGACAATCACTAGCCTCAATGTTTATTCAAACAAGCACCAATAACTGCTGAGGCCAGTGATTGACTATATAAGTCTCATTTGTGTATGTCACATCTTTTCTGAATGGAAGTAAAAAAAAAGATAGTCAGGAACCTCAACTGGAGCAGTAAGAGAATAAGAAATAAGTTTCCCATCATATACTTTTATACCCCATCCACAGGATAAGTGATTGGTGTCTGATTGATGAGATATGACCAATGCATTACACCCTGCAATTACAAGAATGTGGGGGGGGGGGGACACTTGTGCTCCATAGTGTTTTTAGAGACTTCCTAAAGTCTAGCAACAATCCTGTAATATAAATACATTTTTTCACAGTCCTGTTGCTACTAACAACTCAAACAAAGGTATGGCTTCACATCTCTCCAAGGCCATTACCTAATACGGTCAGCAGCTTTGTATGGTCAAAACTACTGGTTGATTTCCCTGCTGTAGGCAGTCATGATTTTGTCTTTGAAAAGTATTTCCAGGCAGTAGATGAGGAGCACGGAATCATAAAAACCGATCTTATAAGCACAATATTGGGTATAAAATGACTAGCGGCCATACACTTTATAGTCACCGTGGATTTCTCTACCAGGACTTTTTCTAGCTCCATAGAGAGTTTATGTGCTATTAGACTACAGCGCTCAGCATCCTCAATGATCACTACAATAGCTTGTTGCTATCAATGCGTCTACATCTACATATTCTTCTT
Source organism: Engystomops pustulosus (assembly GCF_040894005.1). Lineage (NCBI taxonomy): Eukaryota > Metazoa > Chordata > Amphibia > Anura > Leptodactylidae > Engystomops > Engystomops pustulosus. The sequence goes on along the minus strand of NC_092415.1, from coordinate 174,973,262 downwards.
GTTTCTATAGAACAGAAAACCCAACTGTGTAAGGTGTCCGAAACAAACCTCTCTACTAGTGCAGCTGAGCCTTTCACTCCCGCGCGTGTGATTGTCATCTGCAGCAGTGATTTTGCTCCTGCACACAGGAGATATGTTACGTGCTGAGAAACCTGGGGCATTTTCCTTTCTCCCTGTTGACAATGACAAGATAAGCCGCTGCATTTCAAAGCAGCAGATGCTGGTGATTATCATATTGCCGGCTACGACACAAGCCTTTGTTACAGCCACGAGAACCAGCCAAGTTATTGCTTTGTTTATTGCTTTCGGATCTTTTGTTTACATTTGCGACAAAGATGAGATAAATAGATTTCTTTCCATAGATTCCAGTCCTGGTAATGATAGCTATAGTCTATATTTGGAACAGAAGAAAATATTTTTCGAGACAACGTCATATGTACTAACACAGCTTTGGACTTCAAACATAATTTAAAGGGTACAAAATGGATGTAAAATCTTGTAAAGATGTTATAGTTTGTCACTCCAGATGGGACTCTATGATTATGTATTATCATTGGCTGCTTATAATTGGTTCATTTTAATGCAAATGCTAGAACACAAGAGGTAAACCAAAAACTGGACTGGGAACAAGGGTTATCAATAAAGCTTCATTACAGACACCTTACAGCTGATCATTGCAACCTGGGACCAAAGTAAAGCATCCAGAGAGCTTCACCAGAGGTCACAATGGGCAAAGGGGTCCGTCTGTAACTAGGGGGCGTCTGTCAATTGGGTGTCCTTAAGTTGGGGACCGCCTGTATTAAAACTATATTTTAATTCTACAAACAGTAAGAGAAAAAGAAAGCTAAAAAAAGGAAGAAAACTTTAAAGGCAAGACAAGATTTTTAAATGTACTCAGGATAACAAAATAACACATTCTCTAATTCACTGTTATTAACAAAAATACAACATTTCACAGATATAAGTCCCAACTGTCCCATCAGTCCTGGTGTACACAATTTAATTTGCCCCTAGACACAACCCTATAACTTCTGACTTTAGGGTCGGGCCGCCATCTTGCCTGAGGCTTTACAAGGCTTGTCTCTCTATCTCTGCTCTCTGTATTATAGCTCCGCGCCCCCTGCAGTCCAGGACAGAGCTCACACACTGATGCACACTGAGACACATACACTGGGGCATATTTATAAGGGCCTGTGCGGCACGTCAGTTGCTAGCACTTGCAATTATTTGCCCCAATCCGCTACCTTCACACCAGCAGAGGGCGTGGCCAGCTGGGAGTGGGCCGGTGCGGGGCATTCCTGTCGCATGATAAATATCCCCCACTGAGTGATGAGAACTACAAGCTACAGATATGTTGTTTGTCTGAGAAGGCACAGCAGAAAGGCACAGCAGATCTAGTAAGTTGTGGAATAGCAGAGATGTAGTAGGAGAGCTGGCTGTCATTGTGTGTACTAGACATCTTATGAATCTCATCATCTCTGATCTGTCTCATCTCCCTTTCTATGTGTCAGTGTGTTAGTCTAATGTTCAGAAGGTAAATGAAAGTGTATATAAACCTGTACTCTGATAATCTAACCACACCAGCTCACAGAACTAGATGGATCATGAAGTGTCTGCTTAGAGAGTCCCCACACTCTGGAATTTTGCAATGTCCAGCCCAGGGAGTGATAGGAGCTAAAACAGCAATAAAACTGAGTAAAATTGTAAAGTAAAGGGTTTGAAATTTGAAATTTTTATTTCTTGGGAAAACCCCTTCAAAGACTAAAATTTAACCCAGTGGTTTTAAAAGGGTTATCTGTGATTCAATTGGTTTACCCTCTAATGATTCTTATATGTTCTCGCAAAAATATTTGTGATTTTTTAAAATATTAAAGGATAAATAAAAAATTAAATTCAATAAAAAACTCTATCCTTCACCAATTTATCATTTGAACAAAATAAAAAACTAAACTGCTATAGAAATATCTGAAAAAAAGTCTGAGATATAAAACTATTACGGTAGAATATTATGAAATCCAATGCAGTTAATTGCATAATAAACAAACAAAAAAGGTTGTCCCCAAAAATAGGACTAAAACGCAATCTAAAAAGTCACATGGTACTAATAAAAACTACAACTTGCTCTGTAAAAAAGAAGCCCTCTTGAAGCTACAAGACATCTATCGGAACTATAGAATCAGGTCTTAGTGTATATGGCACCAGGCTAATATTTTTTTTTGTTTCTTAAAAATGTTTTTTATTAGGTAAAATCTATATAAATTTGTAGATAGTTGGGACAACCTCTCTAATCACATTGAAGTGGAAAAATGGTTAGTTCTTCCCACAATGAGTGTCATGAAGACAAGATTTAAAAAAGCAATGACAAATACCAGGTTTATAACACACTAGTGGATGAGCTGACCTGATTGTAGGGTTCAGCCGCTTGATCCGAACATATTGTCAGATTGGCGGCAAATACCCAATCTGGCAAACTGATGCCCCTGATCCCGGGTATAGTGGCCAAACCCAAACAGCGGGTCCGCTCGTCTCTACTAATCACCTATCTACAGGATCAGTATCCGACTGGATGGGAATAGACAATCCTCAACCCCTTACCAAACAACTGAAGATGCTGAAGTAGTTGCTTGAACCCCCAACAAATAGAATAGTGAAATTAAAATAGAACTTTAGAATACAATTTATCATAGGTCCAAATATCTGGTCAGCCCATTTTGTAGCCCAGTGTGATGATCCAACCAATTATAGGGCAGAATATGGGCGATATTGGGAATATAAAAATGTAACATACATTCTAATTTTATAGTCACAGTATAGTATATAGTTATAGTATATATAGTTATAGTATAAGCAAGAATACCGGAAATAAGATTGCGACTAAACTGTATCAAAGGTCCTAAAGTTAGTCCGGGGAATCTCACGTAATATAAATGTAACAAGACAACTTAACATGAATGGATGGGTACTTTATAATCTGAAATTTAATGAAGATGCCCGGGATAGCCTAAACTAAGGCAAATAAAGCACAGGCAATAAGGTAAAGTTGCTGTATGTAAGGGTAGTATAAGATTAGTACAACATCTTCCATCTCTGAATGACAAAATGCAGCTGATTATGCCCTACCCATGGTGCAGTTGTGATGCAGCATAACCAGTGAGTTGGCAAAGTTCATGATAGGGCGCGGTGGAGTTAGAAGGTTACTTACGTGCCTATTGTGTCTCACAAGATAAGAAAGCCCTGGCAAAGCATTTCATTAAAATATAGACATCAATATCAATAAGAAAAGAAATTGATCAACAGCATGAACATGTTTTTAAGAGTTGGGAAGAACATATTATAAAATAGATATCGTAGACATTATAATGAAGTGCTTAATGGGTTAACATAAATCAATCATCGGAGGCAGATAATTGTCCCGAATGCTCAGGAGCCAGTTATGTGCCAGTCTAGTCACATGGAAACCTCCATTGGGTGTCATGCAGTATCGGGGTTGGAGATCTATGTGTCATATTGGTTTGCAGTTAGATGAGTAAAGGAACCAAAATCGGCATCCTCTACCTGTAATTTCACAGGAATATAATTCATATTAAAGGATTAGAAAATATGTGCTGAAAATCATTGCTTTACACTAGATCTCAGTCCAGTGTCAATTCTGGCTGATAGGGAGATACCGCTTAACAAACCCATTGAAAGGATGGTAGTTATTAGGCACAGTATCCACAGCAACCCGACCGTAAGACACAACTCTATGAGCTGGAGTGGCACTTGCTTTGGTAACAGCAGAAGAGGAAAAAGCTGATTGGCAGTACTCAAGCCATATAATTTCCATCTGAAGATACTATGTTGGGTTCTTTAACATTATAAATGAAAATGGGCACAATTGAAGGATTACATGCTAAATATTCCTAGTCATAAATACTATATATTGATACATATAATAAAACATATTGCAGTTGAGCTCTGTGTTATATTTTATATGTTTTGTAAAAGGATTTCTGAGTATAAATCTAAAAAAATCCTGATTGGACTAGGGTTGACAGTGAGAGTCCTGATTAATTTGCCCACAAACAGTGATTGGCTGGCAGAGTCCCGATTACCCCGTCCACATAGTGTTTGGCAGTGAGAGTCCTGATTACCACACATGTATACAGTCATTGACAGTGAGAGTCTTAATTACCCCACCCACACACAGTGATTGGGGTGAAAAGTCCAGATTACTCCGCCCCTTCACAAAGTTTGGCAGTGAGAGTCCTGATTTCCCTACCCACACACAGCCATTGACAGTGAGTCCCGAATCTCGCCCCCCACACACACATCAATTTGCAGTGAGAGTCCTGATTACCCCGCCCACATACAGTAATTGACAGTGAGAGTCCTGATAACCCCTCCCACCCACACACAGTGATTGATAGCAAGAGTCTTGATTACTCTGCCCAACCACAGTGATTGATAATGAGAATCCTGATTACTCCGCCCACACTGAGGTTGATAGAGGGAGTCTTAACCCAGCTTACCCTCTCGCACAAAGTGATTGCTAGTTCTCTCTGTATCCATGTATCAAGTCAGCTGTCAATCACTGTATGTGGGGACAAGCATGACTCCTATTGCATCTTCAAGGAGTCCTATCAGGATTTATTCTGCTTTTTACTCAGAAATCCCTGTAAAAATCCTATAACCCTTTATATTTTTCTCATTAATATCTCCTCAACCTTTAGCAGAATGACAAGACTGACAAGGCTTAACACTGGCTTGTGAGAAGGGGATTTCATTGAGAATAACTATTATAATGATACGTTGCACAATGGATATGACTAAAAATGACTACTAAGGCCATGTCCACATTACAAATCCCCCATATATACTCCACATTTATGGCTCACTGCATGCAACTATTGGGCAGAAAGTTTTATATGTTTTCCATTTACAATGTAAAAGAAAAAAACTATGAGATCTAAATATTTCTATGGATCTTCCCCAACACTTATTAATACAACAAAATATAAAGTTATCTCTGCAAAGGGCACTCTACATAAAGCCCATTACATCTTCTATAGATACTAGATAGTAGTGTGAACAGGGCCTCAGACACTGTAGTAAGTACAAGGATAGTGGATAATTAATTAACAAAAGTAAAATTACTTTATATAAAAAAATTACTAGATTAATTCATAACAATTCATTAATGTACTAAATGTGTGAATATACACAATGTGAGATAACACACTTTACAACATACAGATATAATATGGTGAATACTTACTCTACATATTTGCCCCACGTTCCCAGGTCAGACATAGCCATGAACACGCAGTTTGTGAGGATAGTGCACATTATAAACATACTGAACAATGTGATGGGAAAGTCAAGGAAAATATACTGCCATAAAATGAGAACTACACACATATAAAAGATGCATAAAACAATAATAATACTGTATGAAAAGTCTCTATCATATGTATCTATATCTAAAAAAGGAAACACAACTTCACTGGGCCTTGAAAACTCCAGACACCTAGAGATAATCCAGCAGTAACCGCCATCAATCAAGGCATATTAAGCGATGGAATACATCTCGATCGCTGGCGGTGATTGATCTTAAGTGGTTGAATGCCTTCATACAGCTTTTTATTCCTGTTCTTATTTTAATTGACTTGATTTTCCAGGAATAAAACTTAGGCATAAAAAACAAAGCTGACTTCTGAGTATTAGTCATGGGTTTTACAAATGTTTTCCCCTTCAAAACTTGGGCGGCAGAAAAAGAGTGCACAGGGGTAACCGTTTTTTGGACGGAGTTTAGATCATAGGCGATGAATGAATATAATTAAATAATTCGTCAATTTGGTAGGAATGAAATCAGAATATTTCGTTCATCTCAAATTAGTTTGAGATGAATATTATACATATATATATATATATATATATAGTCTAATAGATCCGTCCATTAGGCTTTTGTGCCCCCTTGAACTTTTCTACCTTTTGCCGCATTTAAGGCTTCAGACATAAAGATATAAAAATTGTCATTTTTTTGGTGAAGAATCAACATATGAGACACATCTGTGAAGTGGTACAGGATATATTGAATATGTGGGGCATATAATGATAAGTTAATACTTTGTAACCCCAAATTTTTCAGCGATTTCAGCTGCAAGTTGCTTGGGGTATCAGGTCTCTATCAGTTTTGCACATTGAGAGACTGAAATTCTGGCCGATTCTTCCGTGGAAAACAGCTGGAGCTCAGGGAAGTTGGATGAACAGCAGTTAGTGAACAGCAGTTTTCAGCTCTTTCCACAGATTCTTAATTGGATTCAGGTCTGGTCTGTGACTTGGATATGTTTATTAGTGAACCTTCCATTGTAGATTTAGCTTTATGTTTGGGATCATTGTCTTGTTGGAAGGTGAATCTCCATCCCAGTCTCAGGTCTGCAGATTCCAACAAGTTTTTTCAGAATGGCCCATATTCCCATCAACTGTAACCATCTTCCCTGCCCCTGCTGCCACCACCATGTGTGACAATGGGGAAGGTGTGTTCAGCTCTGTGTTTGATTTTGGTTTCATTGACCAGAGCACTTTCTTCCACATGTTTGGTGTCTCCCCGGTGGCTTGTGGAAAACTTTCAACAGGACTTTTTATGGATATCTTTGAGAAATGTCTTTCTTCTTGCCACTCTTCCATAAAGGGCAGATATGTGCAGTGTGTGACTGATAGAGATGAGCGAGCACTAAAATGCTCGGGTGCTCGTTATTCAAGACAAACTTTTCCTGATGCTCGAGTGCTCGTCCCGAATAACGAACCCCATTGAAGTCAATGGGAGACTCGAGCATTTTTCACTGCAAGAACACATTGAAAGAAGAACACTGAAGAAGAACACATTGCAGATGTTTGCAGATATTTTCACTTAAAGAACACAGTGAAGAACACATTGCAGATGTTCCGTACATCTGCTAACTTATCCGAAGACACGCGTGCAGAACGGTGTTCTTCACAATAGTATGTGAAGAACAATATGTGTGAAGAACACATTTCAGATGTATGGAAACATCTGCAATGTGTTCTTCACACATATTGGGGCAGATTTACTTACCCGGTCCATTCGCGATCCAGCGGCGCGTTCTCTGCGCTGGATTCAGGTCCGGCTGGGATTTATTAAGGCAGTTCCTCTGCACTGAAGTTCCCTGGAACGCACTGGAATACACCGAGCCTGGCTAAATGAAGGTAAGTGCAAGCTCCGCAACAGATTTTTTTTTTAAATGCGGCGGTTTTTTCGAATCCGTAGGGTTTCATTCGGCTACGCCCCCCGATTTCCATCTCGTGCATGCCAGCGCCGATGCGCCAAAATCCCGGGGCAATTCAGGGAGAATCGGCGCAAATCGGAAATATTCGGGTGACACGTCGGGAAAACGCGAATCGGGCCCTTAGTACATGACCCCCATTGTTCTTCTCCACCAGCCGGGTCTTGGTGGATTTTCAGTGGTCTGATACTACTTCCATCTTAATGTGATCGCTTGCACAGGGCTCCTTGGGATGTTTAAAGTTTGTGAAATCTTTTTATATCCAAATCAGGCTTTAAACTTCTCTACAACAGTATCACGGACCTGCCTGGTGTGTTCCTTGGTCTTCATGATGCAGAACCCTGAGACTATCACAGAGCAGGTGGATTTATATGGAGACTTGATTACACACAAGTGGATTATATTTATCATTATCAGTCATTTAGGACGACATTGAATCATTCATAGATCCTCACTGATCTTCTGAACTGCGTTTGCTGCACTGAAAGTGAAAGGGACCCAATAATATTGCACGCCCCACTTTTCAGTTTATTATTTTTTACAAAAGTTTAAAATATCCAATAAATGTTGTTCCACTTTACAATTGTGTCCCACTTGTGGATTATTCACCAAAAATTGAAATTTTATATCTTTATGTTTGAAGCCTGAAATGTGGCAAAAGGTAGAAAAGTCCAATGGGGCTGAATACTTTTGCAAGGCACTGTACATGTATCTATTGTACATATATCTACTCTTTATATTGTTTACATTTTATTTTTATTATTTAGGTATAATGAAAGGCATAATAATAAGGTATGATAGCAGCAGAAAAGCTAAGAGAAAAAGAGGGAGGCAGAATTGCTCATGCACAGTGTAACAGCCTGTGAATCTGCATTATGGAGGGGCTCTGGAAACTGCCTCTGTAGCCCTTATGCTCATTTGAATTATATTAAAAGTTGATTTTAGAAGGAAGGAGGCCATGGATAACAAATATAAGATTAACATTGCCACTGTGCCTCGAACTATGAGTAAGTGTCCCTTGTTTATCCATGCTTGATTTTGATGGTGTTTCTTGTCTCTTCACTTCCTTTATCTAAAATTCTTATGTGGACACCAGTTATTCTTCCCAACTCAACTATATAGTTCTGTGTCTACAGCAATTATGTAGGCCAATGATTTTATACAGCTTCAGACTGCAAATTGACCCTGTGTAGTCACATCATGATCTCATGTTCCCTTGGTTGCCTACTTTTTGCTTACACACACTCGGTTGGTCAGTAAGCTTTAAAGGGGGCTGATGGAAAGGAGCAAGACTACAGTATGGGCAACTAAAATACTACTGGGAGAAGACTGGGAAGAAGGAGGCAACTAGAACCAGACAAGGTTGACCTTTTCCCAGGACAAGGTGAACAAAAGGGAAAATGACATATCTGAATACCCTTAGGCTACATTCACACTACAGTATGGGGGACGTATATATGGCCGACGTATATATATGGTCGATATATGTCCCCCATACACTTCTATGGGCTCACGGCGCCCTACGGGAGCAGTACGGTGCAGCACACGTGGCCTATCTTTTCCCGTATTACGGCGTCGCGGCCATATATCGCTATGGAGAGGGGCGGGGTGAGCTGCGCTCACCTCCTCTCCCCGCGCTGCCGTGTGCCCGCCGTGCTACGGTGCGGTGGGCACACTGCAGTGTGCATGTAGCCATAGAAAGTAAGGCCTGGGCGGAGGTATCTTTATAGGGGTTGGCAGGATATTAGGTAATTTACCAATATACATATATTAATCTTGATCTGTAAAAGTGAAGTCTCCTGGCGGCCATTTTAAAAGCCGCCATATTGGATCAATTTTTTAAGGAATTGATTGTCGCAATAAATATGCAATATATCTTTTGGCTCAAAAGTTATCAACACCCAGTTTCTCCATAGATTCTCATGTAGGTTCATAACAATTAGATCCAGGGACTTCAGCTCTTTGTTCAGCACCATGGACAAGTCAAACAGCTGTTCATCAAAGGGAAAGTTCTGTGTTGTAATTTTCTGGGGCTTATTTACTAATGGTCACGGATCACACTTTCGTCTGACTTTGTACCGTTTTCAAGATTTGCGCGGCTTTGTGAGGTATTTACCAGGGTTCTGCGCTGGGATTGTGTTGCACGTGATCGGATTGTGTCACAGCTGCGCTGGCTTCCATGCGACAGAAATCAGCCGTCGGACGATCCGACTGATTCGGACTGAGCGTGGGACTTATCTTTAAAATTGTGTCACAACAGCAAACACTTACATGCACCATGAAGATGATGGTGAACTCCGGGGGACCTGAGCGGGGAAGCGACACTTGATATCGGGCGCACGATCTTAGTGAATCGCGGCACAGTGCATTATCGTCGGACAATGCACTTTCTGTGAACTCCGCAGACCAAGTAAGTAAATGTGCCCCCATGTGTTGAACCTTTGAACCACAAGAGATATTGCAAATCTGTTTGTGACAATTGATTTCCAAGACAACGACCACCAACCCATAGGAAAAAATTTCCCTTAATCCAATATGGCCGCTTTCAACATGGTGTCCATGTTTCAGAAATAGCCTTAAAGGTAGTCTATCTCGCTCATTACTGGCTCGGAAATTCTGAAATTTCCTTCCATTTTCAAAAATACAACGGTGTCCGGTAACATATGTAGTGTTCTGTTGGTGACATAAGAATATGGGGAAAATATTTTACAAACATAAAACTAAAAGCTACAGTGAAAGCACAACATATACTGTATACACTTGTATTGTTTCGCGCTACATAAAGCAGATGGATAACAGTCGGAGTGTGATGGCGAGTCACCGGCACAGGCAGAATGTCATTTAACTTGAAAGGATATGAATGTACCAAAATTTTGATTGCAGCTCTTCTGATAGGATGGAAAGGGCTAATTATATACAAAGCGGGTGTGGCACTAAATCTGAAGATTGTCTTTCCTTTGTTAAGTACTATAAAGGTCTAGAAGAAAGGCAAGGAGAGAGGAACAATGCAGTAAAGTCATTACCAAAGATTAAAAATACCATAAAACATACCAGAAAAGCATTTTATTACAATATTGATTCAACTATATCATAATTCATTAGAAATTAGATTCAGAAACACATTCTGAGTTGTACAGTGCTGTAACATGGTATACAGAATTCCCAAAAACCTCAGAAGTGTCATCTTCCATTGGATGCCATATTGTGGATATGCTGTTCCCAAGTAGCCTGCAAAGCCTGCCTGAATGAAGCAAAAAAAAGCATATCCAACCTGCTGCTCCATTGATTGTGGGGATTAATGATCAGCATGGATAGGGGATAACATATTGTTACTGGAATACCCCTTTAATGCTCCCTACCCATTAGCTAAAGCAGATGCTTAAGGAAATCTACAATCACAATCCAACATGATAAACCAGGGACACTTAATCATAGATCCAGGCACTGCGACTGTGGTAATCTTCTTATAGTTGTTATCCATTGCCTACTTCCTTCTAAAATCAACTTTTATAATTATGCCAATGAATCACAAGGGCTCATTACCAGAGCCCCTCCATTCTGTAGCTTCACTGGCTGTTACACTGTCTCTCCCTCCACCTGCTACCTTAGCAGCAGCACAGTGTAGCAGCCTGTGAATCTGCAGAACAGATGACCTTTGCTATCGCCCCCACCCCTCATTAACATCATTTTAATTAGATTTTTACAAGGAAGGAGGCCATGGATAACAAATGTAAGAAGATTGCCACAGTCACAGTGGATCTATGAGTAAGTGTCCCTGGGTTTATCATGCTTGGTTTTTATGGTAGATTTCATTTAACCGTTTCTGAATAAGTTGCATCTTTATGAGAAATAGGTCTTACTGCTCTCTGAATAATAGTGCATAATGTTCTTTACTGGAGGTTAAAACTAGATTTTTTTTTACTTCAAACTTAAAGGGACCTGTCACCATGGGCCTCATTTTCACTAAAGACAGGTTTGCAAAGCCTATTACAGATGATTTGCAAATATGTCTTTCTGCTTTCTTTGAGCATTTGTATTACAATATACCATATATACTCGTGTATAAGCCGAGATTTTCAGCACAAAAAATGTGCCAGGAAAATCAGGTACCAGGAAAATCTGAAAAACCTCGCCTCGGCTTATACATGAGTCAATGATAAAAATAAATACATTAATACTCACCCTCCGGTGTCCCCGATGTTCCTCGCGGCTCCCGGCGGCTTCTTCACTCTTCACTGGCCGGGAGATCGCGCTGGCCGTCGCACACTGTGATGCGACGCTGTCGCCGCGGATGACAGTCATCAGCGGCGACAGCGCGGCATCACAGTGTGCGACGGCCAGCGCAATCTCCCGGCCAGAGGAGAGTGAAGAAGCCGCCGGGAGCCGCGATGGGGATCGGAAGCCGCCGGGAGCCGCGACGAACATCGGGACAACGGAGGGTGAGTATTAAGTTTATTTCTTTATCTGTATAGGGGCTGCTGTATACTACTGAGGGCAGACTGTATACTGATGGGGGCAAGCTGTATACTACTGGGGACAAGCTGTATACTACTGGGGGCTGTGCTGTGTACTACTGGGGGCAGGCTGTATACTACTGGGGGCAGTGCTGTATACTACTGGGGGCAGGCTGTATACTACTGGGGGCAAGCTGTATACTACTGGGGGCAAGCTGTATACTACTGGGTGCAGGCTGTATACTACGGGGGGCAAGCTGTATACTACTGGGGGCAAGCTGTATACTACTGGGGGCAAGCTGTATACTGCAAGGGGACAAGCTGTATACTACTGGGGGCAGGCTGTATACTACTGGGGGGCAGGCTGTGTACTACTGGGGGCTGTGCTGTATACTACTGGGGGCTGTGCTGTATACTACTAGGGGCAGGCTGTATACTACTGGGGGGCAGGCTGTGTACTACTGGGGGCAAGCTGTATACTACTGGGGGCAAGCTGTATACTACTGGGGGCAAGCTGTATACTACTGGGGGCTGTGCTGTATACTACTAGGGGCAGGCTGTATACTACTGGGGGCTGTGCTGTATACTACTGGGGGCTGTGTTGTATACTACTGGGGGCTGTGCTGTATACTACTAGGGGCAGGCTGTATACTACTGGGGGGCAGGCTGTGTACTACTGGGGGCAAGCTGTATACTACTGGGGGCAAGCTGTATACTACTGGGGGCTGGCTGTATGCTACATGGGGGCTGGTTGGCTGTATACTACATTGGGGCTGGCTGTATACTACACCCTCGGCTTATACTCGAGTCAATAGGTTTTCCCAGTTTTCAGTGGTAAAATTAGGGGTCTCGGCTTATACTCGGGTCGGCTTATACTCGAGTATATACGGTAATTGTGTGTTAAAACTTACCTTGCACCTCCAGAATCCTCCAGACAGAATCCTCTGTGTAGTCCTAGGGGTTGGGATTTGGTTGCATTTCAAAAAATAACACATGACTTGTCTGTGCTGCAGACTCCTCAGCTCTTGGCCCCCACCTTTGTACTCCTGTATAGTTCCTCCCTCCTGCTCCTTCACAGAGCTCACAGCCTGGTGAGATGACATCAGTGGGAGAGGGAGAAGCTGTGCAGGAGCACAAAGGGGTGGGACAAGAGCTGAGCAGTTTGCAGCACAGACAGGTCACATATTGTTTTTTGAAATGCATCCAAACCAAAGCCCAACCCCTGGGACTACACAGAGGATTCTGTCAGGGTGCAAGGTAAGTTATAACACACAATGATATAGGGGTTGGGCACACAATGATATAGAGAAAGCAGAAAGGCATATGTGCACTGCGGCTGTAATGGACTGCTACTACATTTAGGCAGAGGAAAGGGACTTTGATTCTTTGTATCAGTTGGGTCTGATTTGGGATTACGTTAAATCTTGGACCGACTCCTTTAAAGGACCCTAAAATCAGATTGGCTGATGTAGACTAACACTACTAACATGTTATGTCTTCAGGGGCTAGAAACTGCTTGTATTATAACCCAGAACTGTGTTTTTTAGAATAGACTATTTGAAAATATGCAAATTAGCCTGAGATGGTCAGACTTATGTCCCCTGGTGAGTTACCTCTGGTACTGCCCATTGATCTTGCAGATAAGCGGTAACGTTACGCAACTTTTTTGTGAATCTCAAGATCAATAGGCACTTTTTGAGGCTGAAGGTTGAGCTGTATTTCAGATGATCTTGGGTTCTGTAGTAGCTAAAACAATGGTTATGGTGTCATTGTAAAGACAAGCATCTCATCTTTCAAAATGCATCATTATTGTGGAACCAGAGATTCACGGATCCATTGTCAATGGGAACTACGGATAAAGATCCTTAGCATGTATGTCTTTAACTTTCTGTATTTATGCTATTATAGCACACAAAGGAAAATCTAATCCGTACAGTGTTACCAGGTGCATCGCATCACTCCATCACTCATCACTTGTGCCTGAAGTGATGCAGCCGATAAAAGTGACGCATCTCAAAATAAAGTGCTTATGATTTTGAGGTCATTTTTAACAGGAAAATTGATTGAGATTTAACATAAAAAGGGAATGCTGGAAAGAATATATCATGACCTATCTGAGTGGGATAGTTGTGGTATAAAAGCTGGTGACAAGTTTCGTAAAAAATGACAAAATAGAGGCCCTAGAAGGTTATTACATCATTAAAGGAAATCTACCAGTAGTTGATAGGCTGATTACACCAAAAATATTCACCTATGTTCTTCTTCATCTCGATCCCAGTGGAGGTCTTTGCTAATCTTGACACGCCAGGATCACCTTAAAATGAGACTTTTAAAAAGCTGCCTGGAATTAGCTCCATTCAGCTAATAATAATGATGCCTCTTGCACCTCCCTCTCTCATGCTGGGAGAGGGGGGTGACGTCATGCAGGAGGAATGAATAAGTAGCAACCTGGAGCACCGGATATCTCGTCCCAGAGCTCCGGGTTGCTTTAAAAAAAAAATTTTAGGTGATCTCGACATGTCAATATTAGCGAAGAACATCGCTGGGATCAAGATGAAGAGGAGTATGAGAAGTAGGTGAGTATTTTGGGTTTAATAAATTTATCAGTTACAAGTAGATTTTCTTTACTTAAATTGACAAATTAACAATATGCAGCTAGAGATGTGCTCACACATAGCTCAAATTTGGTTATTCATTTCAATGTCTTAATAGAAGCAGTTGAATACAATGTTACAATGTGATAAGAAAACCACTGAAAAGCTACAACTGACACCCCAACCACATATACTGCGAAACTATATTATAAAAGCTGCTCATCCCTGGACACTTATCCAGCCAAGAGGAAAGGTAATGAATCTGTAGCAATTATTCTGGATGTTTAACCCTTCAGAATTCAGAGTCCAGGCTGTGATATCTCATAACAAATTAACAAACATAAGCAATACACAATAGGTACCAGGAATTGAAACTCCATTACCTTCTGATTTTTGTAGAATGGGTCAATATCCTCCAGGGGTTGCCCAATGAGATTTGAAGGAAAGTCCCCAAAGATTCGAGGCAACTGTTTGCCAGCCTCCAAGTCGGGATGTGGTGCAGGTAATTCCTCTTTATTTTCATTGTTCTCGCCTTCTCTGTATTCCTGTTTGGCACTTCTGGCCTGTTCCTCAGCGATACGCTTCTCAATAGCAGCCAATGATTCTGGGGTGAAGCGGCGGAAGCTATCAGGACTTGGTGGCAACAACAGGACTGCCATATTTTCATCCTGCTCCTTCTGTCCTAATTCTTACTTATAGCATTGGAAACAGCTGAAAGAAACAAAGAGAAAATAAGCTCCTGTATTAAATGAGACAGCTAGATGACTTGTCCATGGATGATTTCAGAAGGTAAACTTTTACTACTATGGCACGGAGAGTGACGAACACTACCTGCCACTTCTATAACACTGCACAAAACAAGAATAGATTTGACAAGAAATATAGATTTGTATCTCTTCAGCTTTATTGTTAGTACACCATGTCTCCATCCACTGGATTATGACTGAACCCACTGAAATGCCAAATTTAAAAGTTACTTTAATTGTGATTGCAACTATCTTTTTCTTAAAGGGGTTAGGTACTCTCCCACATAAATTGCTTATATGGCTTTACTGCCTTGATAATGATCCCTGACTGTTCATCAAGTGATTCAGCGGTCCTGCTACTTGCTTTAGTGCTGTCTCTGTGAATCTTTCTTTACATGTCTGTGCACTGGTGAATAGGAGGGGCTGAAGCAGGAGATTATGACTCATCCTGCTCCCCCCCTCCACTCTTCTTGTGTCTGCCAGGGAGATGGACTGTGAGAGAAAGAGGCACAGTGGCTGACGCCATTAGGACTGACTGAAGGAGTGAGAAACAGGAAGATGTCCATATATACGCAGAGGGCAGCAAGGGGAGAACAGGGAAAGGCTGAAGCTCTCAAAGTAGGCAAAGACACAGGTAACAAGATGTGTCTAATGGAACAGATTTATTGAAAAGTGTCCGAACCCATTTATAAAATTAGCTTCCGTTCATTCAGTACATTGTTTAAGTTAATTTTCCCCCCAATCTCCCATTAGGTGATCCATAAAGACAAGAACGTGGTGGACATTTAATGTCCAATGTGAAAGTAACTTAAAGGGGTTGTCCACATTCAAGAAATAATAATAATTGGTATTGTTTGTGTAATAATACAATATTGTAATATACTTTCTGTTTCAATTTCTCATGTTTTACATCTCTGCTTGATGGCATTGTATATTAAGCTTTATTGTTTACTTCATGTAGATAAAACCTGGTCCATTGTCATGTGATGTCACACAGACGCACGGCTCACTATATCCCTGGTCATGTGATGTCACACAGACGCACGGCTCGTTGTATCCCTGGTCATGTGATGTTATACAGGTGCACGGCTCATATCTCTGGTCATGTGATGTCACACAGGTGCACGGCTCTTTATATCTCTGGTCATGTGATGTCATACAGGTGCACGGCTCTTTATATCCCTGGTCATGTGATGTCAAACAGGTCCATGGCTCTTTATATCCCTGGTCATGTGATGCCACACAGGTGAACGGCTCTCTTATATCTCTGGTCATATGATGTCACACAGGTGTACGGCTCATATATCCCTGGTCATGTGATGCCACACAGGTGAACGGCTTGTTAGAGTAATCAGAACTGTGTGTTAAAAATGTGGCATCACATGACCGTGGATTGGTTTCTACCAACAGGAAGTAAACAATGAAGCTTCCTGTTGAATGACAGCAAGCAGAGATCTAAGGAGATAACGAGAATCAAATTATATTTGAAAATTATAAAATTACAATGATTATTTGTGGAACGCGGACAACCCCTTTAAAAAAGAATCAGCTCTAAAGGGTACTTGACTATGGGTTAGCCATCAATTATTTACAATCTGACCTTAAAGGAATTCTCCTAAATCAGATTTTTAATAATTCATATATGTCTAATTCAAAGCCATTTCATAAATTGATCAAGAATTTATTCTAATTCAATGATCCAAATTTGCGGATTAATTTTTGCTATCCACAAATTACATGGAAATCTGTTGTTATGTTGTTTTTGGTGGATGCAACATGTGAGGTTACATTTCTATAACAATACTCCAGTGTTTATTCCATTCTAGGCTTCTTGTAAGCCAAGCATGTTGGATATCAGCATTGTACAGTAGATCAAACAGACAAGGTGCCAAGTACTGATCCAAATGACTCAGCCAAAGCTGCTCCTAACAAACCAATGTGAATCATGTGAAATATTCCCATTCTGCTGAATCTACTTTGTTCTAAGGGAAATAATTACTGGAGTATAATATTCACCGAGACAATACCTGCCTTCTAGCACGGAAGTAGCTAAGAGGATTATGTTACCAAATACCTTCTAATGCGGAGCACAGGGCATTGATAACTTTCTTACAATGTAAAGAAACGTGACACGTGTTTAGAGGATGAGGAGGACAAGGAGACGTAATCCGTGAGAATGAATCATTATGTTATAAATGGGAAGTATCATCCAACACTACATGATGTGTTCTGGAGATGATTTACATAATACTCTCCTCCATTGTGATTATCTATCCACACTTGGCAACCAAATATTCATTTTATCACCAATTTTCTTCCTTTTGTAAAAAATTTTCTTTACTGTCGGTTACCCCAGCAGTGACACCTGCTGCATAAAATAGGTAACTACACATGTTAAAAAATAAAATGTTGTAGATTTTCTCTTAACTAAGTGGATTTAAACAACAAAATGCAGGTTTGAAACCAAATTCTGCGGGTTTGGGTCCACCGAACTGCATTAGAAGCTCAACCAACCCCATCCCCCTCCTCCCATGTTAATGCCCATGATCAGTGCTGGCACCAATAATGGGCACTCTTTAAATGGCGCTGGCAAAGTCACCGATAACAATTAAATTGCAGTGCCTACACTTCTCTTTTGGGGGTGATCATTGCTCGGGAGCGACAAACTTCCTAAAATAGTGGTGCACATTGGCCATGGTAATTTAAATAAAGCTGCGATCAGTGCAAACAGGTTTTAAAATTGCGGTTCAGCTGAATTTAAACAAGTCTGCTCATTACTACTTTTAACGCCTACTTCAGAATTTTATTATCCATTTGCATTGTAATACATACATACAAATACATAGTATCTCTTAAGATTGGGTAAGACAAAAGACAGGGGATAGTGTGCCCTGAGCTTGCCCCAACCTCTGTCCCTTCCTATAGCCCCCCCACGCTAAACCGTGGGGCGACTACTTGAAGACTCGAAATACACTGATAAGTGTGGGAAGGGAAACACAACCAGACTGACAAACATAAAACACAAAAGAATAGTAAACTAGCCGGATTCACAACGAGAGGGTACGTCAATAACAAAATCAGTAGGCAAAAAGTCAATGTCAAAAAACGAGCCGAGGCCAACAACGATACAGATACAGATACAGAGAAAGTCAAACCTAATGCTGAGAGCGAGTGGAGAAGGGATTTCAAACACTGGCACAGGTGACTATTGAAGCTGCAATTTATGCAGCCAGAACTCCACCTCCAGAACCTGATAGGAGCTGGACAGCTTCTGGGAATTAACCCCTCATGGTGCAGAACAACCAGGCACCAAGCAGAGGTAGCACAAGTCCCAGCAGTTCCGAACACAACTCCTAGACAGCGCGAGATCTTAGCAGCCGCTGCCCGGGACGAGAGGTGGAGTTTGCGCGGATACGCGCCGGGGTTCTGAGAACGCTGCTGGCACCACCAGAAGAACCAGAAGTCCCAGCATTTTCCCTAGCGAACCTGACAGTATCATTGAAGATATGTCCATCAAATCCAACCTATAATTGTTTAGTGTCGATCCATAGGATCCTAGATGACTGATGCCAAGTGTCCCTTTCCTTCCTGACCCGAGAAATTTCTACCTGACCTCCAATATGGCAGCCTAAATAACTCACTCAATCAACATCACATTAAAAAAAAACAAAAACAAAAAAAGGGGGCCCCCCTTGACCAAGTACATGCGGTTCAGCACTAGAATATACATTTGGAAATAGAATAAAAATAAGGGTAGTGCCCATCTTTGACGTTATCTTCTAAAGTTCTCCCATGTCTAATATACTAATAAAATTTAAAAAATAAAAATTATTAAAAGTCTTAACTACAATAACTCTACCATTTTAGTAGAGACCCATGCAACTCTTGGCCACTGGATGATTTAGTATTTCCAGACCCCCAAGCATTGCGTCCGGAGTCTTAATAAATTATCAGTCTTAATAAAATAACCCAAATAGTTTTCTTGCAGTCTGTAAAATGGAGCACGTTAATCTTCCACAATATAATTTTGTAAGCATTATTTTATAGGGTTTCTGTAAAGGTTTGTGCCACCTATCCTGTACTCGCAGAATAGTTGATAAATGTCTGAATAGTTCTCAAGGCCTGGTATGGAAATGGAACAGCATCATTCATTTGTATTTGAGCTTGAATAACTACAGACCCCTGTTCAAGTCATTGGTTGAGATTCCAAATTCTGGATCTCCATTTCAGGCAATCACCTATCCTATCGACAGGTGCTACGTTAGAATCTTGACACAACCCACTTAAAAGGGTTCCTAGTGTATCCTCCAAGGACTTGTCCAGATAGTTCCTACTTACATTATTAGAAACACACATACCTACTTGTTGAAGACCATCCATACAGCCATATAGGCCATCTATACAAAAAGCTTTGGACTATACATATGGTCCTGTACTTAAGGACAACCAACTTACAGACAACCCCTTAGTTACAGACGGCCCTCTCTGCCCACATTGACCTCCGGTGAAGCTCTCTGGATACTTTACTATAGTCCCAGGCTACAATGATCCGCTGTAAAGTGTCTGTAAGGAAGTTTTATTGATAATTTGTGTTCCCATTACAGCAAAAAATTTTGAAAATCCAAAGAAAATTTTTGTCTGGAGCTACAATTATACAATAAAACCAATTCCGACTGACATACAAATTCAAATTGAGAACAAACCTTAAGAACCTATCTTGTATGTAACCCGGGGACGGCTTGTATATCAAAAGGGATGTTTGTAGCCAAAAGATTGGACATGTGTTGGCGTTATAGCAGATGAGGCGTTTGAAGTGACCGGGAGACAGATATAGGGCCATTCACAAGGCCTCTGTTTTTGGGTGTCCGGAGCTGAAAAAAGGACAGCCCCCATTAAGGTCTATTGTGCACGGCCATGGTTTGGTTAGGTATGGCGCATTGCTTTACGCACCATGAGCAAGCCAAACGCCGTTGGCGCACATTATGAAGAAGGTCCTATTCCTGTCCACTTCCAACGCACATGGGTGGGCTTAGCGTTTCTCAGCTGCAGATGTCCACCCAGCCAAAATAGGCCACAAAGAGGGCATCACATCCGCCTGTATTGCACACAAGGTTTCTAATGTAATTCTGTATTTCTTCTGCCCATATCACTCCAGGGTATAAGAAAATATAAGCATGTGTAGGACATAGGTGGATTAGCATTGTTAGTTCTCGGTACTGGGATCCTGGGTAAGAATATGACCAGAGATATCCATCTGGTCTTGCTGTGTTAGCGTGGTTTACTAGGCTATAAAAGCAGCAGGAAAAAATAAAACTATGTGCTTGAAAGGATATAGTAGAGCATTGCTATGATTTGTGCCAATTATGCTACCTTCCATATTGAGAAGTATGTTTATAAAGCCACAACCTATCAATTTACTATGGAATAATGATATCATTTTACCCCCTATTAATTCACCACAGTATGCATGACTCTCTCCATCATTAAAAGTTTTTCCTTTAGTGTAAAAACACATTTATCAGCTCGAAAAAAGATGCAATGCTCGAACGATGAAGTCCAAGGTGGAGATTTATTATCCGATTAAAATCATGTAAATGTGAATGTCCACAATCCACTTAAATACTAATTTAAAGGTGTCATACCAAAGCAGCAGCTCTGGAGTCACTTCTGTTCGGCCCTTATCCACATTAAATAATATTACATCCATAAGTAAATAAAAAAAAGCGCTGAAATATGTTACATCAGTTCACTTTATCATAAAACCATAGCAACGGGTCCATCTGTAAAAAAAATTAAATTAGCGTAACCCAAAGAACACTTAGAAATTTACAAAAACAAGATAGCGACATGAAAAATGTGTTATTACCGAGAACATTGCCATTAAATGCTTACAACCCTAAATAAGTCTAAAATCCATAGCAACGTCCTCGCTGTTTCATCTGTACAAGGTTCAGACTGATTCATTTGGCCCCTGGTAATCATGCTAATGCTCATGGAACTTTTCTTACTTTCCCTTAAAAATAAAAAGTATTTTAAATAAATAGAGCAATTTATTCTACACAGCCGTTCACAAATTTAGGTTGATAATTCTTGACGAGAAATACTACCGGCATCGAATTCATGGCAAACGCACATCGGTACTTGGTGAAGACCATTCATACAGCAGTGGGGGCCACTTATACAAAGAGCTTTCAACTATATATAAAAAGGGTGTTTCTAGCCTAAAGATGGGCCAAGTCCTGGTGCCCCTGCAGACCGGGTGGAGACATCTATAATGCCGTTCACAAAGGCTACTTTCCTAAGCAAAAAGGGGTCAAAACCCTGGGGTAGTTTGGGTCAAAAAGTTCCAAAATACCTTACACCACATCTATAAATAAATAATTCTTTATTTATATACACACAGATTACGAGGCGCTGCACAAAGCATGTCAAATTGGTCCATGTCCCCATGGGGCTCACAATCTAAACAACCTAACAGCATGTTTTGGAGTGTGGGAGGAAACTGGAGTACCCTGAGGAAACCCACGCAAACACAGAAAGCACAAACAAACTCCAGCGCTGCAAGGCTGAAGCGCTACTCACTCAGCCACCATGCCACCCCATCTATCAATTGTTTAAAGGAAACCAGGCCTAGAGTTCTTCCATGCTCTGGCTTCACAGGCTGTTACACTCTCCCATCTCCATTGCTCCCTTTACACTTCCCTCTCCCTCTTTCTGATGTAATCTCATGAAAGTAGAGGAAGTTTAAGCGCACAGTAGGAGGGGGAAAGTGCTCCTGCAGAGTGTAACAGTCTGCAAATCTGCAGCACAAAGGGGCTCTGGTAGCAACAGCTGAGAGCCCTTCAGGCTAATTAGCATAATTTAAAAGTTGATTTTAGAAAGAAGGAGGCCATGGACAACAAATATCATGCTTGATTTTTATAGTACATTTCTTTCAATCCTTTCACAACCGGCCAACGTAAATATACATCAGAAAGTGGTGTATGGAAAGGTTTCACAGACTGAGCCCACTCCATATGTGAAAAGTGTCAGCTCTATTACACCTTTTGGTAACTACCGTGGAGGGCGCTTGCACCGATTGCGGCAGTTAACCTGTTAGGTTCCCCATCAGCGTTGGATGGCCCCAAACTCACTTTCTTTCTGCTCTTGGCGAAACAGACTAGTACTGTAATAGGGGATAAATGTGGGTTGATCCAACCCATAATTTATTACTTCCTAAACGTCTGAGGGTGCTCCAGCGAATGAACCCTGTAAACCCAGCCTCTTCCACCTTGCTGGATATATCTATATCTGACATATCCAGTAGGACAATTCTACATTCTACACCAGGTCCTGCCAATTGGCATAAAGTTGGCATAATGGGGTAGATAGAAAACTGACTTACAAGCTCTTATAACACCCCCTCTCCCCTTATACAGTCTAAACGTTAGTTGGACTGCCTTATCATAGTGTCCGATGCTTTAGAATAAATCTACATTTAAGATTGTCACAAAAGTTTCTAAAAACCTCAAAAAGGAGGCATTAAAGTCATTTCAAAAAATAGATATTTTAGGCAAAGAAATACAGAGTAATATATCTGCCCCAATGGGTCCATAACTGAATATACAGTACAGACATATAGCAATGCCATGTACAACTTTTAATAAATGTTCTCCTTTGTGAGAGCGAATTTAGTCTTCAATAAAAGAAAAAATACTAATAACTTGTAGTTGTGAAGCATAAGCTGGCCTTTCAGCCTCCTCACACCTCGCCCAAAAGCCGACTATGTAAGACAGATGTACTCGCTGTTCGGCGCCATCTCTCCGTAACCTTCCTGTGTGCGCTACATTCTGAGGAGCTCATTTAAGGGTGAAGTCATCTTACACTCTGTCCGCTCTGTCGTGGTCAAAAATATCAGCTGTCATCTCCTTAATTATTTCTTAGCGTTTTCTCTATGAGAATAACGGCTCAAATGTGTGAGAAAGGAAACGCGGGAAGCAAATTAACCAGTGAAAGCTTCCCTTACAATTATACAATGTAAACCCATAATAGGCACCTGCTGCTTGAATTAGGAAAGCTGATACAGGCAGTCCCTGACTTACGAACACCCGACTAACAGATGACCCCTAGTTAGGGCTCATCCACACGACGTACACCCACGCCGGCTGGAGAAGGTGAGGGGGGAAGGCTCCTCACCCCTCCACTCTCCATAGGGAGCCGTGTAGCCGGGTTGTATGTGCGGCAAAATATAGAGCATTCTCTGTCTTTTTTCGGGCAATGTCACGATCCGGTGATCACCGTACCATGCACAACACACTTCTGTCATTCGTATGGTCGTGGGAAAGGGGTCTAAAAGGAAAAGTGGGCATGTTGGAATCAGTCCTTTGCTCTCACCAAGATAATAAAACAAATATTATTTTCAAATCTGTTCTTATTGTCCTTTTTTTTATTATTATGCTTCTCTCCATTATGTTAGCTGCCATCTTGTTTCTGCACAGTAAAGCTTTTAGCAATCTGGAACAGCAGCGTTATGACTATAGACTGGTTGTGACTCATTGAGGGGAATATTATCAGCTCTTTATGCCCCCCCCCCCCAACATGTCCACATCCAGCCCACTCCACACTCCTTTCCCCACCCACTTGACACCAGTACAAGCCATGATAATCCCCCTCCTTTTAAGTTTAAGTTTTCCATAAGGGAAGAGGGGTTGTAGCAGATACGTTGTGGCATTATCTATGTGAAATTGTCAAGAAACATTTTTTGTATTGTAATTTTGCCTTGTTTTTAGTGGAAATGAGGTGAGTACTACATAAAATGCCTCCAAAGTTCATTATTAGGCTTAGAGCCAATGATGCAGAAAAATGTTGTTTTTAGTTAGAAAATGTTAAAGATTACAAATAAAAGAAATACTAAAAATATTTTTTTATCATTTTGTTATAAAATAGGTAATTTTGTGATACATTCCTTTATTCCTCTATTTATGTTTTTAAATATTTATGATTTCTTTGATTCAGATCTGATGCATTTATAAGATATTTGCATTCCGATGTGCAATTTATATTAATTGCTTTATATGCCCATTACCCTTATATTATGTCAGAATATATGGTATATCATACTAGCCATATAATGATTCATACTGCTATAAATTAAGACACACACTTTTCAATTCTGCTTTTGACTATTTGCTCATTTTATCATTATTTTGTCAGTTATTTATGAATAAATAAAGAATTGTTTATGGAGCAATTTTCTTGAGATTAATTTTTTTTGCCAAGTTTTCTGAAATCACATTACTGGTAGTTATGTTATTTATGGCCCATATCATTCAGTTAGATAACTTTGGATAGTGAAAGAGCAATAGATGTAAAGCACCTGTCATATAACACAATACTCCTGTCTAAAGTGTGTATTTATACAAAAAGGGAATCTGGACAACCAACGTGATATTTAAATTAACCCACCCAAAATAAATACTTCATCAAAAACTATGATTTAAAAGTATTGCCCTTATCCCTAAATGGTTCCTTCCCATGACTCACCTGATGTGAGTCCATCACATAAGTGATTCCTGCATGTTAAATGTTACTTGAATTGCCCTGCCATCTTGTTCCTGATTGACAGGTCTCACTGTTAGGTCATGCTGCAGTGTGGAACATTGAGAGAGAGCTCTGTCCCATCATTGATCACTACATGTCATGTGACCAGGGTGACCCTGGTCACATGAAATCACAGCAGCCTCAATGGAGGATGGGGAGGAGTAGAGTCCATGGAGGCATGTTGTGAGTTCATGTGATCAGATACATATATTGGTTAGATGTTGCAAATGTAACTGAGTAAAGGACATTAGATGACAACACCCTAGTCACACGACATGAAGTGCTGAATGCTGAGAAGAGGCATGGAACATGGGAAGGAGTAGATGGGAAGGGCCAGTCAAGCAGGACATGCCCCTCCAGATGCCATGTAATATAACATAAAGTTGATTTATTGGGATGTAAAGGAAACAATTTTTAGCTAAACATAGTGTGTCAGATAGTTAATAGGGCTCTATGGGAACCTGTCAGTAGCTGTATTTGTGAAAATACGGTGACAGGTTCCCTTTAAGCCACATACAAAACAATATTCCAAACCCCAAGCAGAGTAGTTAAACTTTAACATTATAAACTTCTCCTTGAAATATTTTTGACAAATCAGAATTCTATTATCAATGCAGCTTGGGGAAAGTTGTCAACAAATAAACAGGGAAGCAATATCTCATAGTTACATTTTCTTTTTAGCCGGACGTCTCATTACCTTAATCTGTCAAGACCTCTGTTTATTTTTAGTTCGTTTACAGAGACCAGAGACGGCCACTGATGACAAAGGTAAGACTTCCTGGGAGGCAATTAACAGGAATTTTCAGAATGACCGGATGACAACTATTATTGTCATGTCAGAGATCCCAGGAAGAACACACTGGTATATTTCTGGTGTTTTATTTTTATTATCACGGGAGTTCTGCCAAGACGGAGGGACTTTACCACAGCAGAATATAATGTTCCTCTATTTTACCTATCGACTGGAGCCCTGACAAGTAACAGAATGTAAATATAGGTCCTCGGAGCGGAAACATTAGCAACGAGAAGCCTAAGGACGTGCACAGTACTGAAAAATACTTGTTAGTTAATAAGAAGCAGAGGATTGTCAACTTAATTTGTTATACTCTGGTGATTTCCAAAGATCCAACTAGGAAACCATTTTATAATGATGAATGTTATGCCGGGTCACAATTTGGACAAGAATTTATTCTTGTGGCCAAGACTATGAGATATTTCTTGGATTCATATTTTTCTGTTTCAAATTGAATTAT
This sequence comes from Engystomops pustulosus, assembly GCF_040894005.1. NCBI lineage: Eukaryota > Metazoa > Chordata > Amphibia > Anura > Leptodactylidae > Engystomops > Engystomops pustulosus. The sequence goes on along the minus strand of NC_092415.1, from coordinate 174,947,350 downwards.
GATGTCATAATATAAAGCACTTTACCAAGTAGCAAAGATTAAGACAAAAAAAACAGCAAAAAACAACCAATTATTATTTTATGCAGGGTCTGGGAACGGATAGACAGAGACACTGGACCCTAAAACTAAACCCCTTCCCAGCTGTCCCTGCCCAATTGCTCAGCCCACCCTAAGTGATAGGAGACAACTGGTCAACATTCCCTTTCAACATTCCAACAAGGTGCAACAAAAAGCGATTGTCACCAAATACGGTGAAGAACCCAAATGACAAAGTAGTACAAAGTCAAATGGATAATCAGGAATAAAGGGAAAAGATCAACAATACCAGAATACAAACAAGAAAATAAACACAGTGAGCCAAGTACAAGGGTATAGCAGGCAATATGAGATGCCAGAGCCCTGACCCAGAACATGATTGGATCAGTTGCCTAAAATCAGGCAGGGCAGCAATGTGTGTGGGAAGAGATTCTGTCAATCACAGCAGATTAACTGTCAATGAACCAGAGAAAAGTTTGCAGGAGACATGAGACAAACTGACACTTATCAGCGCATCCTCAGCCATACATTACGGACAGAGGATGATGCAGGCACAGGTGTAACAGTCTAAAGGATACCTTCAACACAGCCTTCTACTGTCTATTAGACTTCATTTATGGGAATAAACTGATAATTTCACCACTCACATTTACTGATGAGCTAATGGTTCTTTGAGGAGCTAATGGAGAATAAGCGACTTATTAATCAAAATGGGTTTTCTGCTACATAATAATGGGCAAATTGCTGAAAAATAGATAATAGACATATTTACCTCGTTGATCCCTCACCTCTACCATTGTGAATGTGAGCAAGTCCTTGTAATAGCATAGGTTATCTAAGCGGTCTTTTCTAGACCTTCCTGCACTGTTCTTTTCTTACATAATTTTAGCCCAGTAAGTCTAACTTTATTCACCTGTTAATGTTCATTGAAGTGGGGCTGCTTGTCTATTTACCCAAATAGACAAATAAATTAATTTACCAGATATACTGGTACCTTATCTCTATAATAAATACAATAAAATAAATTATAAAGGCTCAGCCAATCAATGGCAGTAGTGGAAACTTGCCTCAGTCATTGATTGGCTGAGTAGACTTCTGACATTCCTTATAGAACCTTGACAGCATCTGAACGGGAGAGGAGAGGGATTAATTTTTTTTTACCATAATTCAGCATTTTAAAAAAGAATATTACTCTCCCAGAAATCCCCTTTAAGGGCTTGGGCTTCACATTATTGTTTGTAACATTACATTTTTATCGCATTCACTCCACAGGTTTATCGAACTGTTTTGCACGTCTAAGAGGTTTCTTTTTATTGTCCACAAAATATTGTCATTGGGACAGATATATCAATCTGTTTACGAAAGAATTGGATTGAAAAAGTAATCATATGCAATTTGCAGCAAAAAATTATCTATGTCTCATTGGTGAAGGATTTAAGAGTTTTTTTACGAATAGTACGAAAAAAAGGGACGTGGTCTCTGAGGGGTGTTGGCTTATAATACACCAGATTTATCATCTAGCACCAAACACAGTGATAAATCCGGCGCCGCAAAAGACTGTCTAATTGGGCATTGTCTTACCCTTTTGATTAATTTGCTCCATCAAGGTGTCATGTAAAAGTTGCATGAAGGCGTGAATTTCACACAATGGGGAGAATGTATGATTGCAGCTTTCTGTCATATAAATTGTCAAAACTGACATAATACGCTCTAAAAACGAAACACAAATTTCTTGGGTGATTTCTCCAAGCGTGGGCGCAGGCTGCCAACCCCCACCCTGCAGGTCACACCGGATATACCATTAGGCTCTAGCCTCTTAGTATTTCTGGTGCATAACTATGCCAGATCCTGCCTGGCTTAGAATTGTGATATAACCTGCGCTAGAAACTGTTGCACACTATAGATAATGTCAGGTCCACTACACACAACTCCCCGACCACTTGGCGTTGAGGTTGTGTAAGGGGGGGATACAACTACAGGCCTTGATAAATCTCCCAAGGTGCCTGCCAAAATGATATTTTTATCTTATTCTACTTAATTTGTTAGATGTTTTATTTAAATTTATAACCAAAGGGTTTCTCACTGTTGTGATCTCCAGCGATCAACTGTTTAATTTTCCTACAGCTCCCCTGCAGGGGATAGGAAGTATTACACTATCTATATTCATTGTAGTTTATAGGATGTCCATAAAATGCAAAAATGTGTTGCGTTCTCCAGTATTGGAGACATAGGAGTATCGGAGGAACTCAGAATTCCTTATATGTTGTGTTTTCTAAACCAGACAAAGCCTTAGATTATTATATTAAAATAATATGTATTTATCAGATTCCACCGGATCAGTCCAATTTCCTACCTTAGTACAAATCCTCTGACACATCTATATAATCCATGGTATGAATGTATACAGTCAATTGGCGCTGTCATGTGTGCATTATGAGAAACCAGCTGAAATAATTGACAGGAATGTTAATCCTTATTCTTACAAATATCAGTATAATGAAATGAATGAAGGAACGGGCAGGTGACAAAATGATCATCACAACATTTGTGTCACTTTTCATAGTTCAATTCACTTTGCGATGAAGTAAAAATATCAACTAAAACTACTAATTTAATGCAGATCTCCAGCCTCCACAGGAAGCGGCGAATGTGTCATTTAGCTGGATGAGGTGATTGCAGCTCTTCATACCAATATGCAATACATTTGTTTTTCAGAGCGCAGTGGTAAAAGCATGAGTCACCTCAATTAGACGCAGGAAGGGAATGTAGTCCTGTGTCACATCAAGGTGCACTATGAAAGCAGGATGACATGTGGCTAAGGCTCTGTGCACACTGCCTGATGTTGGTGGTCTAACTCCAATGAAAGGCTAGAGGTGTGTGGCTATACACACATGCAATGACAAATGGCGCTCTTAGCCTATTATATATATATAAGAAGTGGCACACTGGTGAAAAAAAATTATGTTGGTGCCTACTGGTCCAGTGGAGCCTATAAGAGCAATGTTACATCCAGGGGCAGATTAGAACTTCCATGGACCTCGGAGGAAGTGTGACCCAGTTCAGTTCTGCAGTTTAAGGAGTTTCAAAGGCTCTAGAAGTGTTGATTTAGATGAGTGTATGTGTGAGAGTTTTGCGTAGTGCGAGGGTGGAGTCCATTCGCCTTATTATATCTACCAACATTATCTTGATTTTTGGTGTAGGTTGCCATAGGCCCTGGACGGCCGCCCCAAATAGTCCTTTATATAATAAACTGCTGGTTTATGTCTTCTATAGGTTCAAAGTAAATCTACCACCAAGATGAAGGATTATAAACCAAGCACACTGACATACTGGTGTGTGCCCCCTCTGGCAGGATCTGCTCTTTTAGCTTTTTATGCCCTTGTTTTTATTTTAAAAAGGCTTTTAGAATCATGCAAATAAGCCTGAGGGGCTCTGGGCTCCATAGCTGTTTATTGCACTCGGAGACCCTTCATTTGCATAATAAAGGAGCTAAATAAAGTTCAGATCCAGCCAGAAGGGGGTAAACAACTATATTTAACCCCTTAACGCTCTGCGCCGTAGAGCTATAAGGGATGTATGAAGAGGGCTCACGGGCTGAGTCCTCTTCATACAGAGGTGGGGGTTTTTGCATTTTGCACAAAACCCCCACCGCTAATAACCGCGGTCGGTGCTTGCACCGATCGCGGCTATTAACCCTCTAAACGCTGCCGGCAAAGTCGCCGGCGGCGTTTAAAAGACGGCGGCGCGCGGGCGCCGCCATCTTTTTTTCGATCGCCACGCCCCCGAACGTCATCGGGGGGCGGCGATCGGTTACCATGGTAGCCTCGGGTCTTCTTTTGACACGAGGCTACATGGTTTATGCAGGTTCGTTACAATGAGCCAGTGGCTCATTGTAATGTATGACCTGCAAAAATGCCATATATTGCAATACTGTAGTATTGCAGTATATGGTAGGAGCGATCTGACCATCTAGGGTTAATGTACCCTAGATGGTCTAAAAAATAGTGAAAAAAAAAGAAAAAAAAAGTTTAAAAAATAAAAAAAATTAATAAAATATTAAAAGTTCAAATCACCCCCCTTTCCCTAGAACGGATATAAAACATAACAAACAGTAAAAATCACAGACATATTAGGTATCGCCGCGTCCCAAAATGCCCGATCTATCAAAATATAAAAACGGTTACGGCCGGCGGTGACCTCCGAGGCGGGAAATGGCGCCCAAATGTCCGAAATGCGACTTTTACACCTTTTTACATAACATAAAAAATGAAATAAAAAATGATCAAAATGTTGCACAGACCTCAAAATGGTAGCAATGAAAACGTCGCCTCATTTTGCAAAAAATGACCCCTCACACATCTCCGTGTGCCAAAGTATGAAAAAGTTATTAGCGTCAGAAGATGACAAAAAATGTTTTTTCTTTTTTGTACACATTCGTTTAATTTTTGAAAATGTATTAAAACACAATAAAACCTGTATAAATTTGGTATCACCGCGATCGCACCGAACCAAAGAATAAAGTAGGCGTGTTATTTGGAGCGAAGAGTGAAAGTCGTAAAAACTGAGCCCACAAGAACGTGACGCACGTGCGGTTTTTTTTCAATTTTTCCACATTTGGAATTTTTTTTCAGCTTCGCAGTAGACGGCATGTTAAAATAAATAACATCCCGGGAAAGTAAAATTTGTTACGCACAAAATAAGCCCTCACACAGGTCTGTACACGTAAAAATGAAAAAGTTATGGATTTTTGAAGTTGGAGAGCGAGAAATCAGCCGAAAAACCCTGCGTCCTTACGGGGTTAAAAGAAGAAATTGTGTTGTGTGGCTTCTCCTGCTAGTGCACTTGTGTTTTCTCTATGCTGCCCGGCACTGACCCACTACTCAATTATTGACATTACCCAAAGAAAGCAGAAAACGGCGCACGCGATCGGATTGTGGTGCATCGGTGCCGGCTTTCACGCGACAGAAATCCGGGGGGGTGTGGCCGTCGGAAAACCCGACGGATTCGTAAAGACAGCGGAATTTTTTCCGTCGGACTTCAGCGCAGCAGCGACACCTAGTGGACATCGGGCACACGACCTTAGTGAATCTCGGTAGAATCCGAATCAGCGTTGGAGAACGCGCTGCTGGATCGCGACTGGACCGGGTAAGTAAATCTGCCCCAATGAGTTTGCTCAAGAAAGAACAGATGTTTCCAACTATCCCGACTCCTCTGTCTTTTTTTGCCGCAAGTGGGCGTGGCCTAACTTTTCCACTTTATTCGTCACATTTATGTGTATTTGGACGACATTTTTAGGCGCAATTTTTGACGCACAATAGACCAGAGCAAAATTAAGGGGAAGTCGATGTAAGATTTTGGCGCACATCTACCCATTATTTACTTACAGCCGTGCGCCACTTTAAAACATCGGGCTGTGCTTTCAGGAGACTGATCTTCGATGCCGACAGTCGTGCTTGTGCCAGAATTACTAACTCCCAGGGGCATACATCGGCGCTGGGGAGAGGAGGAGGGGACATGTCCCATCTTTCTCCCGGCTACGGAACGGTACAGTGCTGCACATGTGTTGCACCGTACCACTCCCGTAGGGCGCCATGAGCCCATTGCCGTGTATGAAGGACGTATGTATATACGCCGTATATGCGTCCCCCATAGGTTCGTGCGATTGTAACCTTTGATAGGAACTTCTCATATCGCCATTCTGAATTATGAAAGCAAATGTTTTGCTGTAGAGCTATTGATCGGTTCCAAAACGAAAAAAAAACCTCTCCATTTACAGAAGCAAAGAAAAAAACGGCTCAAAGGCAAGGAATGTCCCTTGTAAAGAGACATACCAGGGGAATGAGCCGGACAAGCATTAGCCTTCAACTTGACATATTCATTAAATCAAATCCAAAAAGCTATTGATTGGTTGAGTCTTAGAACGCTAAGATCTCTTTAGGTATATTTTGGTGTAAATTCTGGCACATGCATTAAATGATGAATATTCTTTCCAGTAAGATACATTACATAGTGGCCATGTCTCCATGAGACCAAAGTCAATGAGGCAACTATATCATTATCTAGAATTTTTTTCCTATACAGGCAGTCCCCATTTACATACAAGATCGGATCTTTAGGTTTGTACTTAAGTTAAATTTATAAGTAAGTCGGAACCAGTATATTTTAATATATAATTGTAATCCCAGAAAAAATTTTTTTGCCCCAGTGACAATTGGATTTTCAAAATTTTGTGCTGTTATGGGACCAAGGATTATCAATAAAGCTTCATTACAGACACTTTACAGATGATTATTGCAGTCTGGGACTAAAGTAACATCCAGAGAGCTTCACCAGAGATCACAGTGGGCAGAGAGGTCCATTTGTAACTAGGGGTCATCTGTAAATCGGGTGTTCTTAAGTCAGGGACCGCCAGCAGTCATAATTTGTCTCAGATTCTGTTCACACTTCTGTTACTTTCTGTCAAGAGTATCTTATATCTTATAACACAAGTGATCCACAGTGCTCCAAGTCCAGCTACAAACCTGGAATATGTATACACGTTTCACAGTCCTGCTCCTGATTCTCACACAATGGTATGGTTACACAGATCTCCCGGACCAACATGGTCTGCAGATTTGTATAGTAAAATGGCTGGTAGACTCGTTTTAGTACTCCATATCCCCCATTCATAGTATCTCTTCCTCTGCTCCGTTACATACCACTAATGGATAGTAGGCCAAGTGTGCATACATTTGGAATGGAAAAGGAGATTCACATGATCTATATCTCCCTCAACACTTGATGTCAGGAGATTGCTGAAAGATCCAGATTCACAAAGTAAAAATGGAAACATATACACAAAAAATGTTCAGCGATTACAATACTGATTGTTTTCTTATTTGAAATAGCGCCTCACTTAGACCACTTCTGGTAATGCAGCTCTTTCCCTTGACCGAGAAGAAGCTGAAAAAACCAGATCCAACTCATTAATGAAATGGCCTATTCGTATCCATCAACACTTACTGGTAATTCATTAACAAGCCGGAAACCGCTGGGGATTCTCTATCTGGAAGAGATGGGAGATGTTCCGCTAATGAGTCTCCTCTGCCTGATCACTAGCTAGATATTCACCCTGTAAATACACAATACCTGTTCACACTCAGCACCTGATAGCTCAGATTTACTTGAGAAAACATATGTTCTCGCTTAGCAAATGTTTCATTAGGAGATACTGTCTTGCATGTTGCTTCTCAGAGATGGTCATACATGATGGTGAATCGGCCAGCTGGCAGGAAGCAATTATTTTCATAACAAGCGAGAGTCGGCGGAATAATGAACATTTTAGAGAGATAGGATCTTGTCTAGTATTTCCGCGACCCAATCTTTCTTTGATAAGACACAGAACAAAGGCTTTACCTTGCTGACTGCGCTAATCCTATAGGCGTGCTGATGAACATGTCTCATCTCACTAGCATCAGATGATCCAGCTGTATTGTCTGCTAAGCACTCGGTGTATTTGAAAACAAAATATTCAATCGTTTTAGGTTAGACATAAATTGAAAATATCATATACAGTAATATATGAAATGTATGGCACTCCCTAATAGAGAGCTGTGCTCTAAATGGCAGAGAAGGCAATCTATTGCCCCTTAGGGATAAATTGTATTGGTGTCCTGTGGACACCGTCACCAGATTTAACCCCATTAAACCACGAGCCCCCTCGGGTAGTGCATAAAATTTATTTCATTTATTTTATTCAAGCATTGCTTCTTTTCTGTAGTACCCAAGTTGTTGGTGTCATTTTTAATATTAGTATCTCATCTTTCAGATTACATCAGACGTGTGGTTTTAGGAACTACAGAACCAGAGCTATAGACAGTTAAAGGACATCACCAGGATCAAGGGTTGTAAAACAAGCACACCTACATACTTGTGTGTGTCCCATCTGGCAGGATCTGCTCTTCTTTTCTTATGCACTAGTTTTTAAGGGAAAAAAAGGGTTTTAAAATTATGCAAATGAGCCTGAGGAGCTCATTGCTCCATAAGAGTTAAAGAAGCCCGGAGCCCCTCGTGCTCATTTGCATAATTTGTAAAGCCCCATTTTCTTAAAAACAAGGGCATAAGAAGCTAAAAGAAGAGCAGATCCAGCAGCGGGGGTGCACACCAGTATGTGGGTGTGCTTGGTTTACAATGCTAGATCTGTTGATAGATATCCTTTAAGGACATAGATGAAAATGTGATCTGCTGGTAAAAATCCAGTTCCCAGCTCTTTATCTTTAACTGTCTGTATCTCCAGAAACAAAAGCCTGATACAAATGGAAAAATTGGATTCTTATCTTAAATATGACACCAACTGCAGATGCTACAGAATCAAAGGTAGGGGCATCTAAAGTGAGGTGGCCTTTCCAGCCTCTAGAAGTGACTCCACTCAGGAAGTAAATGCCAATTTTTTATAGTTAAAAGGGGTGAGATTTCACAAAAGAGAGGGATTTATAGTAAGGATATTTCACACCGTACCTATGGATGCTGGTAGTTTACTGGTGTAGAACTTGGTGACAGTGTCTATTTAAGGCATGTGGGTTACTTCACTTTGCAAGTGGTGTTGGAGAATCAGCTGCATTACACCATTCTATGGGGCCTCCCTGATGCAATTGTATGGGTTGCATTATGGGTAAATCTGCCCATAACTGTAACCAAGAGATAATAATTTTTCTTGCTTCCTTCTTTGCTGTTTTAGGGAAGGGCAAGAGCAAACATCTCAATTTGAAGTGAGATGTAAATTGGTTGTGTAATGTCATGGAGACGGAGAGCTCAGCATTGAAGTCAAGCTCTCCTCACATCAGAATGAAGGAGATCTAGTTATTAATTTGTCTGGATGAAGGATTATCAATTACAATGAGGAGGGCATTTTGAAGTGTGGAAAGCTTGACTTCAGTGTTAAAGGGGTTATCCGGGTGTTAAAATTTACTGAGGGCCGGGCTAGGGTGGGCTCTTTAAAAGAAAAATAAACATCTACTTACGTCGTCCGGCGCCCCCGATGTCCCGCGCCGCAGCCCGTTTGATCCGTGCCCCTGTTTGTTTACAGGGGCACAGAAGCCGTGCACAGGGAACTTCCGGTCCGCGTTGTGAACGGCTCCTCCCATCCGTCCCTATCTCTCAGCATTGTAAGCGCTGGAAGATGGTGTCGGATCGGAGCTTCCGGGCGACAGGAAGCTCCCTGTGCGCCCTTGTAAACAAACCGTCGCACAGAGGAGAGGGACCGCAGCGCGGGACATCAGTGGCGCCGGACGAGGTACGTAGATGTTTATTATTTTTAAATAGCCCGCCCAAGCCCGGCTCTCAGTAATTTTTAACACCTGGATAACCCCTTTAAACTCTCAGCCTCCTTGTCTTTATACAACCAAATTACATGTCACTTCAACATTGATTTTCTGGTCGATGCCACCGCTCTGGGCCTTGAAAAAAACATGATCTAGAAGGTGTCCAGCTGCTTAATGACATACTGATAGTGGTTTATTAGTTTAATTTCTTCTGACAGGTTCCCTTTAAGGCTTTATGGAACCCTCTACATGGTGCGTGACTACTGCCATATATATATATACAGTTAAGAAAAATGGCAGCACTCCGTAGATGTGTGAAAAAAAAGTGAACATGTGCCAAACAGATACGTTTCGGCTCCTATATATACATATACCAGACACCCTCCACTAACAATCTGTACAATCTGTACTGGTGTCACAACAATTGTGTCTCTAATCCATATAAATGCCATCAAAAGCAACTATTTTTAATGGTGGCTTCACAATTGAGAGTGGTGATCGGTAATTATAACAGCCGGTAGCTACTACACCGCTCCTATAGCTTTCAAATAATGATCTACATTGGTTCACATCGTGAAAGCAATAAAAACATAGCCCATAAAAAAATGAGGTAGCTGCGTTTTTTTCATCCAGTGTACTGCATTTTGCATTTTTTTCCAGTACATTACATGGAATATTAAATACTGAAAGTAGAAAGTACAGTTTCTCCTGCAGATAATTAGCCACAGAAAAATAAAAAAGTTTGAGCTTTCAGGAAGGTGAGGAGTCAAACGCAAAAACGGCAAAACTCAATTATTTTAGACTAGAAAAATGTAAAAATCATATCCATTCTCACAAAATAATGGGGCAATATAGAAAGATGGGGAAAAAAAATCACACTGGTATATCATTTTTATTATAAATCATATAAAAGGGGCTCCATGCTTTGAATAGTAAAAACTAATTGACAATTAGAAGATCACAAGAATGAGACTTGCTCTTTGTAGCCACTTTCTGATCTGACTCATTAATGGAGGTTCTTGAATAAGGGCCTCCCCTCTATTAACATGTGCTAACATGGTGTTTGATTATGGGTTTACCAAACCAGCCACCCCTTTAACGTCTAACAATAAATGTTGTTCTTTAGCTACAAACTGCTATTCCAGGCTGAGAAAACAGAATAAAATATTTACAGCCAAGATAGACCCAAAGCAAATCTCAATGTGGTTTGTTTTTACTAAATTGATCTTATCTATTTGTGACTCAACCCTTGGAGTAAATAGTGATCATTTGATCATTTTTGTAACCATCATGGTTATCATAGGTTGTGTGACAAATCTATTATCGGCCTTCTTCATTTAAAGGACATCTACCACCAGGATGAAGGATTGTAAACCAAGCACACTGATATACTGGTGTGTGCCCACTATGGCAGGATCCGCTCTTCTTTTAGCTTCTTAAGTCCTGGTTTTCACAAAGCCCTCAGGCTCATTTACATCATTTTTAATAGCCTTTTTTTCTTAAAAATAATTAAATAGGAAGCTCATATAAGAGCGGGTCCTGCCAGAAGGAGCACACAACAGTATGTAATTGTGCTTGGTTTACAATCCTTCATCCTGATGGTAGATGTCCTTAAAGATAGTTGTTTTATTTTTGGAAATTTTGTTGTAGAGCTTTGAGCCTCTAGTGACACAAGTTGGTTATTAAATTCGCTATTTTTTTTTTTAATTGGGTTTGTTCTTTTTTAAAGATGACTCTTGCTATAACCTCGGAGACCGAGATTATTTGCTATGAGTCTGGGATGCACACATGTAAATACTTGTAGGCATATAGCAATTACTAGCAGTTATTAAAAGTAAGGTTTTGCAAACACTAGATAACTTGTGTTCTTAATTTTCAATATTCCCCCCGTGCACCATATAGCACAGAGACCATAAAACATCACAGTATACCAATTTATTAACATTTTTTTATCATTATATATTCCATATCCAGTGAAATGAAGACTACACTAATCAGAGGTATGGCCACAAGCCAATATTATCTATTAAAATACAATAGTAGAGAATTTGCCCTGATTTTTGCCCCTTCCTATGTCATATTTGCATCTAGATCAAATTCGGAGAAAAAGACATTGGCCCACATTCACTAAAGCAAAATGTCAGTTTTTCACTGACCAAACCCTGATCACACCCTGATCACAACCTGACGTGATCTGCAACGCAAGTGTGAAAGGGGCTTTAGGCTGCGTCTTACTCCACAGTGAGGCACTAAATTAAGCCCAGTGGATTTCTCTTACTCACATGTAATGCTGGAATATTATCTTTTATGGCAAAACCATGGTACACAATGCTTGACTATATGTATATTTGACTATATTATGCAATATGAATATGTCCCAGTCTAATTTGGTTATGTAAGTTTATATTGTTTGTTTTAAACAACTTATGGAAAAAACTTATGAAACTAAATGTTACTAAAAATGTATTTGTACATAAAGAAATGCAAAGTCATTTGTAAAGGTGCCCATTCACCTTCGATATCTGACAATGGGTACAGTATTCCTAATGTCTTTTCAATAAATATCTACACTTGTTTGGTCAATTTGCATTGCCTCCGGTGGTGGCTTATGTTCCTCAAGAATGAAAGTTGAGATAGTCAGTAAGTCAAACTTGCGTAAATCTTAAAGGGATTTGCCCATGAAATTTTAAACTCCTAGTGATGTTTACACAATAAACATAATTTGGATCTTCCTTACTTGGCAGTTTTACTCATTTTTATTACTGATTTATGTCTTATCACTCAGTGATGGTCAGTGTAAGATTCCAGACTGTGGTTGAGCACTAGTTGAGCAGACACTTCCTGATCGCTCTGTGCTATTAGATGCTGTGTGCTGACAATGTGCTTAGATTATCACGGTACAGGGTTTATCTACACTTTCATTTAGCTGCTGTAGTATCTGTCACATAGAAAAATAGAGATGAGACAGATCAGAGTTATGGGATGGATATAAGACTCATTGACACACTCAGCTCTGCTGCCTCACCTAATCAATAAAACACACAGTCAGCCCTATGATGTCACTCGTCCTCTCGGATCAAGACCTTATCATAGATCTGCTGCTGTGTCCTCTACACAATGCTAAAACAACGTTTAGAAGTATGCTGCTGCTGTGCCAGGAAGTGCCTGTGCCTGTAATGCTCTCTGCTTCCTGCCCACTGTTCCTGCACTACAAGAGAAGCCAGGGGAATCAGTTGACCATAATCAGGAGTTTACAACGGGATCCAGGGACAACCAAATTGTGTACACCAGGACTGATAGAGAGAGGTTGCACTTATGAAATGTGAAATGTGTATTATTTGTTAATAACAGTGAATTAGGGAATGTTTTACTTTTTTATCCTGAGTACATTTAAGAATTTTGTCTTTTTGGTAATACCCCTTTAAATCTCTAGGGCAACATGAAAAGGAAAGACTAAAACATGTAACAGTGGAGTCATAAAGAAAGTCACAATATTGACCTCAATGAAGATGCTGTGTTGGTACTTGAAATAATCAGTTCGTGTGTATGAATTAAAGTTTACAATAAAAGTAAGGAAGCCATTACTGTGTTTTTTATTTTTTTCAATTTGTCAATATATTCAGCTGTTTTTTTCTTATACACTACATCAGGAACACTTGCAAACTATACCTAAACTGACAAGGCACTTTAGTCCTAGACCCCTGCTGTATGGCTCCTATTATAACATACAGGAATATAATAGAATGACACCTGTGCTGACAGTGGCAGAAAATGGGCACTTTGAACCTCCACTTTAATACTTCAACTATATTCTTTTTCTCCACTAAACTGGTACATCAAATAGATAGGACATGGTAAAATGCTGTGAGCAGACAACACAAACTGTAAAAGTACTACTAAAAATACAACCGCAAGAGTGCCAATAACCATAGTGGTTAAATGAGCACTGAATGCCTGCCTAATATATAGGGAGTTGTCTCAACAGAGCACCTTGTATACAGGGGAAAAGGAAAGGTGTGGAGCGGTACCATGTAAAGGCTGATCGGGTGCAGGTCTTCGTCGGGGGTCCGACAAACCCCGTTGATCGTAGCAGCAAACAACAATTGAAGCAGCACTCCGTAAGGATAAAGTGAAAAACTTTTATTCCACCATGGATGCGACGTTTCGTATTCTCTATGAAGACATTTTCAAGCTTGAAAATGTCTTCATAGAGAAGACGAAACGTCGCATCCATGGTGGAATAAAAGTTTTTCATTTTATCCTTACGGAGTGCTGCTTCAACTGTTGTTTGCTGCTTGTATACAGGGGAGGTAGCAGTGAGCCAGACAGGGGAAATGTTTAAATTGTAGTACATAACCTTTCAGATGATTTACCTTATCATATAGAGCTATGTGTGTATGTGAGGATTAATGCTATTGCTGGCCATGACCCTGGATTTCTCAGTTTTGCCCGAAGTTGGTAGGTGGAGACTAGTCTCTATAATGTCTCCCATACACTACACACAGAAGCAGGTGAGTAAGTACAGTGGTAGGAGCCACTATGGGACCCACAGTGTCAAAGGGTCCCCTGTCATCCCACCTGACTCTAAAGAATGGTGCCTCTCCACTGCACAGAAAGATGATATTCCATTATCTTCTGTTACTCAAACTCATCAGTAAAACTTCACTCCATCCAGTAGCAATAACCAATGTTGATATCAATAATGCTCTTAAATTTTCTACACAACTTACTGTTATCTGCAGCAGCTTCTGTTTGCTTATGTTTAAACTTCTTCCTTACTACCCAATGCCGCACTTTTCCAGCTGTCCATACACTTCTATGGTGAGCTGTAATTTGATGCCTCTGTAAGCTTGAAGTCAGTCTTGGGAGACCAAGACAGAAATTGGCAATGAATTTCAGATTATGAAGCAGAGGGCGTAAGAATAGTTCTGCTATTATCTATGACAAAAGTTTGTTTGCTTCTTGCCTATTAATTGTTGCCAAGTTTTCAGATCCAATTAAAGAGGACCTGTCAACCAAAATTTTGGCACTAGGAGCTGCTTACTAAAGTAAGCAGCTCCTAGTGCTTGAACAAACGCCGCAGTGTTACAAGGATAGTGTTACCGGAACACTGCGGCGGGGTACAATGTAATCATCGGACCGCTCGCAAAGCGGTCCAATGTATTCATGAGGGGGTGGTCCGAGGTGCTGCCTCTTCCCCGGACCACCTGGCTCGCTTCATAGGCTGGCATTCACCGCCCCTAACCATGCCCTAACCCCGCCCCCTCATGAATACGTCGGACAGCTTTGCAAGCTGTCCCGCAAATACACTGTACCCCGCTGGAGGTTTCCGGTAATGCTATCACTCGAACACTGCAGCGTTTGTTTAAGCACTAGGAGCTGCTTACTTTAGTAAGAAGCTCCTAGTGCCGAAATTTTGGGTGACATGTCCTCTTTAAGTTCTTCACTATCTTTCTGGGACTGTAAGAATTAATGTTTTGCATGATTAGAATAGGTATTGCATATCTTTTTCATTTGAAAGTTCAACATTTATCCATCTCACTTCACACATATGTGACCTGTAAATTACACCGACTGTACAAAACATTCACAGGAGATCAAAAGATAAGTGATACGGTATATAAGTACTCAGGGCTCATTCCTGGCCCCTGGAGCATACACAAGATATGAGACTCTAGGGGATTGTGTGTCTTACCCAAGATCATATAGAGGACACATTATAAAAGTCAGTTTTTCCACTCCTCTAAACCAACCTCTAATGATTTCAGCAAAGCTACTCCCAGGCTCTTCCTGTCTCAGATGTCTCGAGATATTGATTTGTAAAGAATCATCAGCTGATGGTCCTATGTTCTTCGGAGAGAAACCATTTGGCAGCAAGCTCCATTCCTTGGTCAGATCACCTCCGCTAAGACACCATTGAGTTAATAGTAATCTAGCGGTTCATCTTCAGGTCACCTTAAACAATATCTATCCATAAAATGGGTGTAATATGTAAAGACTACTACCAGATTTTAACAGGTAAATATTGTTTACTAAAATAAATAAAATTGTTGCCGGCCATCATGACTCAGCACCACCACTCCACTATTTCCCCTGACCACAAGCCTAAAATGTTTTGACCAGGCTCGAAAATTCATCATCTCACATTATAGATTTTGGATTTGCAACATAAATTAATAATCTACTGTAATTTAACCCATTCTGAAGGTCAACTTTATAAAGTATTTACAAATTCACCTTGAAAATCAATCAATATTCAAGAATCAATTGATTGGTCTTGGAGAAGGTTATTGGCCTAATATATATACATAATTAAAAAATGTCCAGAATTGATTGACTTGGGGCCTGGAATTTTTTGCTTTTGTAAGCTTTAGATTGATAGTTCTGAATGTAATATCTAAATTATCCATGGGTTAAACTTTTTGGCCTGCTTATAGGATGTAATCATGGTTTTCTGACATGGATTTGCAAAAATTACAAAAATTTGTGTTGTGATGATTTGATCTATACTGGGATCACCATCAATCACTTACAGTGGGAAGTACCAAGCCCCCATACCAGAAGCGTTAGAAAATAGGAATGTGACTGCTCTACCATTCAACACTGAATTATAGGGATCAGTTGGGGTCTCTTCTATGGATAGGTATGGAATGCTTCCATACAAAACTTCTTACAGACTGTACCTAAACCCTGAAACATCTCCAACGAAAATGAAGTTCCCAATGTTCACAAATGTCCGGGAGACTGAGATGTAGTAAGGTTCAATGAGTTTATTTGAAAGTGACCCGTAATTCCCTAAATCTCTTCTACTATATTTTTGAATTTGACAATAGAGTCAAAATAATCATTGGCTTGAAAATTGTGGTTATAAAACATGCAGGATGACATTAAAAGTAAAGAAATTAATGATGTAAATTACTATTCTTACATTTTAATATGAATTGAAATTGTATCAGTTCTAAAAAATATACAAGAGGTAGTTTGGTGATTTTTACAGAAGAAAGAATTACAGACGGTCCCCTACTTAAGGACACCCAACTTATAGACAACCCCCAGTTAAAGATGGACCCCTCTGCCCTCTGTGACCTCTGGTAAAGCTCTCTGGATGCTTTACTATAGTCCCAGACTGCAATGATCAGCTGTAAGGTGTCTGTAATGAAGCTTTATTCATAAACCTTGGTCCCATTACAACAAAAAAAATTTAAATTGTCACTGGGACAAAAAAAAAATTGGTCTGAAACTACAATTATAAAATATACAGTTTTGACTTACATAAAAATTCAACTTAAGTACAGGCTGTGTTCATAGCAAATTACTCGGACCATATTAAATGAATGCAATGAACTGTTTTAAGGTAAAAAAAAAACACTTAAAAAAAAAAAAAGTACTTTTTTAAAAAAAAAATCCAATATTTCCGTAAATCTGTAAACATTTGTTTCAAATTATGTGTCCTATAAACAAAGTAATTTACCGTAACTATGGAAACGGCTTTGTTCAAGTTTGATTGTGTTCTACAAACCCATGACTAATATGTTCAATGTGCCTTACAGTGAATTACATCCACGACTCATCAGGTAGGCAAACATATGTCAAAATTCCAGTAAATGGTCAATTGAGTGTTTAGAAATTTTAGAATAAATCCAATACAGTTTACTAAATATAAAAAAAAAAATCCAACACATTGTGGTGGGTTCTAATATGTCTGCCAGATTTGCCCGGAGCGTAACGGCGGTGGGGGTGAATATTAAAACTGGTATTCAAAACACAAGTCTTAGTCGATTCTCCCCATATCGATGTTGGTACTTTAGATTCACCAATCATCATGGCAGGTGTGTGTTTAATAGAATACGAATAATTATACCTATTAAGGACTCATTTACACAAGCGTATGAAAACGGCCGTATGCTACCCATATGGTACAGTTACATACAGCCAAATTCATTTCAATGGGCAATAGGGCTATCCATTCACATGGCTGTATTGCCAACCGTACCGCGAGCAAGATGTAAAAAGGTATAGAGTGTGTCCATTAAAATCTATAGGAACGTTTGAAATACATTTTGCATACGGCTGTGCTGCGTATTCTGCCGCCGCTATATGTATGTACGCGCAGTATCCAGGGAGACCAGTGGGAGGTACATTCTGTTAGCCAGCCAATAGTCAGCCAACCATCATTTGCTAGACCACCATATTTTATACAGATACAGTAGAGATACAGTGACACACATGAACATACGGACAAAAAACGTAACATATATACGGATTCATACGCCACAGAGATACAGGACTGGAGAAATCTTATAAAAACTTAACATGATTATTATCTAGCAAAAGGAAACTATGGAATTTACATATTAGTCTGAAACTTCATTTAAAAACTAATAAAATAGTTATTAACATAATAACTAATCACAGTGCAGACTACATTCTACATTCGACTAATGAAAATTTGGGTCCATCAAAGGGCCCGGTATGCCTGTCTGAGTCCTTTGGAAGCAGAAAGAGTGGACCACAATAGTGGAGTAGGGACCATAGGCTCCAGTTCTCCATTATTGAACCTCTGTCGTTGCTATGCGCAGATTCAATGATTCAATGACATCATTCGATGATATCACCAACCAGCTTAAAGGAACACTCTAGTTACAGCTGATTTATTGAATAATACATGGTGCAGGTCCTAAAGAGAAGAGCTCTAGGTTCTAGCAAGTTCTAGGAATGCAATGAAAAGGAGTCCTGCTCCTCCCTTCAGGCCCTGCACTATGTATTATTGAATTAATTATCTTTGGAGTGTTTTCTAGTTGCCCTCTTTGTAGAGCCCTATCCCATTTTATAATTCCCTTTGTGTAGCCCATACCGCCTATGCCGCCCTTTCTATGCCCCCACCACCACCTTATCCTCTCCTTATTCCCCTATTATCCCTTTTACAGTCAAATCAGAAAGAAAATCTGATATTTACCTTTCCCTGTTCTCCTACAGAGGTTTTCTCTTATTCTGCTATGTGTGGCTTTTAAAGGACATCTACCAGCAGGATGACGGAGTGTAAACCAAGCACACTGATATACTGATGTGTATCCACTCTTTTTTAAGCTTCCTATGTCCTTGTTTTTAAGTAAAAAAGACTTTAAACATTATGGAAATTAGCCAGAGGGGGTACAGGTGCCATTACCCTCAGACTCATTTTCCGGGCATAAGAAGCTAAAAGAAATGCAGATTCTGGTGGAGGGGCACACACCAGTATGTCAGTGTGCTTGGTGTACAATAATTCATCCTGGTGATAGATGTCCTTTAAGAGCCAAACATAGCAGAAGCAGAGAAGAAGAGAAAACCGTGGTGGAAGAACAGGGAAAGGCAAGTATCAGATCTTCTTTCCAATTTGACTGTTAAGGGATAGGTGTTGGGGTTACAGAAAATGGGGAAATAATGAGAGGATAAGGCGGCGGGCTATAGTAGGGGTGGCATAAGGTGTGAGCTACACAAAGGGGATTATAATATGGGATGAGGCTCTACAAAGGGAACAACTACAAAATGAGGCATGAGGTGTGGGCACCAAAGGAATGTTATATTATGTGGTGGCCATTATAAAGTAGTTGGTATATTTGCCCATCACAATGTACAGTTACATGTAGGGGAAGAGGGGCATAGCTAAGCGTTTGCTTTGGGACCCAGTAATTTCTAGTTAAACCCATGTATGGGCCGTCTTAATAAATCTGCCCAACTACTTTATAGATATTGGTAGTAGTTTACTGCTATCTATAGCTAAGAATTCATTTAAAGAGGACCTGTCACTCCAAAAATAACCTCCACCAAATGTGCCCCTCTATAATACTCTCCCCAGCCCCTTTCTCCCCAGCCAGTTTTTAAAAAAATGTATGCGTGGTAAGTTGATTTAAACCGATCCGACCGCTAACTAAATAGGAGGCCGGCTTCTCCTACAGGTCCCCGCTGACAGGGGCATGCTGGAGGTGTGACGGCCGGCCCCCTTATGAATAAGGCCGACTGCCAGGACACAAGATACGAGAGCCCAACCTCTTATTTAGTAAGAGGTTGGGTCGGTTTAAATCAACTTACCACACATACATTTTTTTTAAAACTGGCTGGGGAGAGGATTATGGGGGGGCACATTTGGTGGGGGTCAATTTCGGGGTGACAGGTCCTCTTTAAGATGTAACTCTTACTGTAATGGATGATGAAAAGTTGCAAAAACTACCGAATATAACAAGGTTACTGTCCTGGACACATTTATTTCACTTTTCCTCCTATTATGCTGCACCCAACTTATCTTATCTCTGTTCTTGTTTTGGCAAGTTTTTGCCTGTCTTTTTTTCTATCTGATACTTTGGTAATTTATCAATCTCACTTATTTCTTGTGTTAAATGGGTTTTATTCCCAAATCTCTTTTTGGGACTTTTGTAAAAAAAGGTCTCAAAAAAGACAGAAAATTCAGAAAGAAAAATAAATATAAATGACCCCCAATGTCTCACATTGGTCTTATATTTCATTATTCCTTCCCTAATTGTTTTCATTTTACTTTATGGTATTAAAATCATTTGTAATACTCTGAGCTCCATATTATCACATTACTTGTTTATGAGAGGGAAACCCGATTAACCTCAGGTCACGGCGATTATTTTACTATTCGTCATCTTCTTTGAAAATATTATCAAGAACATTGTTATAATGCGACGTCTTTAACTATGCACTCGCTCATGTTGCTCATTCATTGTCAGCAGACCCTGGAAGTGGCGGCCAGGCTCACAGCCCAGTGACATGTGCAGGATAGGGCATTGTTTGTAAATGTCACATGTTCTAGCTGACTAACATGACCTCAATGCCTGGCCAAACTGCTGCTCATTCCACATATTCTTAACCCTTTCAGATTGTAACTCATAACGAAAAGAAGGGTAGACTGAGGCTGAAGGATGAGTCTACGAGTAACAAAATGGTTCTGACTTATCTGTATTAAAGGGATTCCGTCACCAGATTGTACCCCAATACACAACAGACGATCCTCCGTTTTTCTCGGGTAGACAAAGAAGACCTCTTATTTTATCCAAACTCTTTTCCGATTCAAAATTCATTCATTCATCAATTGCTCAATTGTCTTAAAGATCTTTTTGTTTATTCAGCAAGGTGCATTGCTTAAATTGTAAAGCAATTGTGGTAAGAGAATCATCTTCCACAACCCTAAAGTATCTGCATGGGAAATTATGCAAAGTTTTCCAGGATGGGATAAGAAAAACCATGCCTCTCTTGCTACCTTGTAAGGCAGCTCCCTTGATATCAAGCATGACCTACAAGAAACCTTTTGCAATAATGCGGGATTAAAACCAAACCAGTATATCTATTCCAGAAGGAACAGATCCCCAGCTGTAGACAGCACTGTTTCAACCTTGTTGGGTCTTTTCAGTACAGTGTAGGGAGAGGCTTGTGACTTGGGTCAGGGAGTAAGAGTTCTCCTTACGGAGACTGCCAATTAAGAATGCCTTGTAGGTGTGTGGAGTCTTATAGCCATGGATGCCCTTCCAAACCTGTATTTTAATCTGTATCTTCTTTATTAATGCCTTTATATTCTGATCCACATAGTTCAATTATTCGCCTGTCAGTACTATCCCTAAATATCTAAAACCCTGTTCTAAAAACCACTATGTTCAGTTCTATAGCACCTAGAAACATGGTTCTGGTAGCATATTAAAGATAAGAATCACACATGTGAGCTGTGAGCTACTGAACTAGAGATACAAGCAGTTAAAGATATAGCAGGACATACAAGCTATAGATAAAGATCTAGTTCTTGCCTATTACTTTATCTGCTTGTATCTCCGACTCTGTAACTCACAGAACCACAAGCCTGATCCGATCTGAAAGATTCTTATCTTTATTATTATATAATTTGATGCTATATTATCAAAAAAGACAGCAGTGTTTGAAGTGATACCCCCCTGCAACGTCTACATTTGACTCATCGCTGGTAAAATTCTTTGCTTCTTTGCTAATTTTCCCATGACTTTGGTGCAGATTTTTTTTTATAGATAAACGCCTGAATTCTGAAGTACCGTAGTGACATCGGAACTGCTTTTATGAAAACCCATTTAATACAGATAGGACTTGGAGAGATAGGAAATGGGTTACAACATTTTTGGAAAAATCTATTTAATATTTTATTTTCAGCTAAAATTAAATTTTAACTATAAAATTAAAATGAATGTAGATACATTATTCAGCAAAATGTCATTTTCCTTTCCTGAAATGTTTTATTTTGCAGTTTTTGTTGTATTTGTGTTGTTGTATACAATTGATGCATTTAGATACAAGGATATTGAAAGGGAAACTAAAATAAAAACTAGGCTAAAGTTGTATGTCACTTACTGCTAAATTCTAAGAGGCCTTAGAAAGACTCCCATGTATACGGCGGGTATAAAGAGAACACTGATTGACAACCTATTCTCTTTAATCCTTGACATGTAAGCTAGGATTTACAGACCAATGAGTAATATGACAAGCATCCCTATTTACATCCATTAAGATGTCTGTCTAAGAGATACAATCAAAGGGAATCTTAACCTGGTCAATGGCAGCCGTGGATTAACAGCTCCATTTAAGCACAAAGTGGGAGAGAGATGGAAGTAAACTGATGAATGGATATAAAAGCAATTGGTTAATAATTCAGACATGGATATAAAGAAAAGTTAAAGAGGTTATCCATGATTTTACATCTGACTGACTATTTATACCACAGCGACTCCAGTGTCTTGTAATGCTGTGATGACATGCGTGCAAACATATAAGTCCACTATAGACAACCAAGGCCTACAAGTATGACACAAGACCTTAAGGTCCAGTGATTGGTCAGGTGTATATGTATGGTACAGAACCTCTGAATCCTGATTGGTCAGGTGCTTATGTATGGTATAAGACCTCTGAATCCTGATTGGTCAGGTGCATATGTATGGTACAAGACCTATGATTTCTGATTGGTAAGGTGCATATGTATGGCACAAGACCTCTGAATCCTGATTGGTCAGGTGCATATGTATGGTACACGACCTCTGAATCCTGATTGGTCAGCTGCATATGTATGGTACAAGACCTCTGAATCCTGATTGGCCAGGTGCATATGTATGGTATACAACTTCTGAATCCTGATTGGCCAGGTGCATATGTATGGTATACAACCTCTGAATTCTGATTGGTCAGGTGCATATGTATGGTACAAGACCTCTGAATCCTGATTGGTCAGGTGCATATGTATGGTACAAGACCTATGATTTCTGATTGGTAAGGTGCATATGTATGGTACAAGACCTATGATTTCTGATTGGTAAGGTGCATATGTATGGCACAAAACCTCTGAATCCTGATTGGTCAGGTGCATATGTATGGTACAAGACCTATGATTTCTGATTGGTAAGGTGCATATGTATGGCACAAGACCTCTGAATCCTGATTGGTCAGGTGCATATGTATGGTATATGACCTCTGAATCCTGATTGGTCAGGTGCATATGTAAGATACAAGACCTCTGAATCCTGATTGGTCAGGTGCATATGTATGGTATATGACCTCTGAATTCTGATTGGTCAGGTGCATATGTAAGATACAAGACCTCTGAATCCTGATTGGTCAGGTGCATATGTATGGTACAAGACCTATGATTTCTGATTGGTAAGGTGCATATGTATGGCACAAGACCTCTGAATCCTGATTGGTCAGGTGCATATGTATGGTATAAGACCTCTGATTCCTGATTGGTCACTTGCATATTTATGGTACAAGACCTCTGAATCTTGATTGGCCAGGGGCATATGTATGGTACACGACCTCTGAATCCTGATTGGTCAGGTGCATATGTATGGTACAAGACCTCTGAATCCTGATTGGCCAGGTGCATATGTATGGTATACAACCTCTGAATTCTGATTGGTCAGGTGCATATGTATGGTACAAGACCTATGATTTCTGATTGGTAAGGTGCATATGTATGGTACAAGACCTATGATTTCTGATTGGTAAGGTGCATATGTATGGCACAAGACCTCTGAATCCTGATTGGTCAGGTGCATATGTATGGCACAAGACCTCTGAATCTTGATTGGTAAGGTGCATATGTATGGCACAAGACCTCTGAATCTTGATTGGCCAGGGGCATATGTATGGTACACGACCTCTGAATCCTGATTGGTCAGGTGCATATGTATGGTACAAGACCTATGATTTCTGATTGGTAAGGTGCATATGTTTGGCACAAGAGCTCTGAATCCTGATTGGTCAGGTGCATATGTATGGTATATGACCTCTGAATCCTGATTGGTCAGGTGCATATGTATTGTATAAGACCTCTGAATCCTGATTGGTCACTTGCATATGTATGGCACAAGACCTCTGAATCCTGATTGGCCAGGTGCATATGTATGGTACACGACCTTTGAATCCTCATTGGTCAGGTGCATATGTATGGTATACGACCTCTGAATCCTGATTGGCCAGGTGCATATGTATGGTATACAACTTCTGAATCCTGATTGGTCAGGTGCATATGTATGGTACAAGACCGTTGATTTCTGATTGGCGAGATGCATAAGTATGGCACAAGACCTCTGAATCCTGATTGGTCAGGTGCATATGTATGGTATAAGACTTCTGAATCCTGATTGGTTAGGTGCATATGTATGGTACAAGACCTCTGATTCCTGATTGGTCAGGTACATATGTATGGTATATGACCTCTGAATCCTGATTGGTCAGGTGCATATGTATGGTACAAGACCTATGATTTCTGATTGGTAAGGTGCATATGTATGGTACAAGACCTCTGAATCCTGATCGGTCAGGTGCATATGTATGGTACACGACCTCTGAATCCTGATTGGTCAGGTGCATATGTATGGTACAAGACCTCTGAATCCTGATTGGCCAGGTGCATATGTATGGTATACGACCTCTGAATCCTGATTGGCCAGGTGCATATGTATGGTATACAACCTCTGAATCCTGATTGGTCAGGTGCATATGTATGGTACAAGACCGTTGATTTCTGATTGGCGAGATGCATAAGTATGGCACAAGACCTCTGAATCCTGATTGGTCAGGTGCATATGTATGGTATAAGACTTCTGAATCCTGATTGGTTAGGTGCATATGTATGGTACAAGACCTCTGATTCCTGATTGGTCAGGTACATATGTATGGTATAAGACCTCTGAATCCTGATTGGTCAGGTGCATATGTATGGTACAAGACCTATGATTTCTTATTGGTAAGGTGCATATGTATGGCACAAGACCTCTGAATCCTGATTGGTCAGGTGCATATGTATGGTACACGACCTCTGAATCCTGATTGGTCAGGTGCATATGTATGGTACAAGACCTCTGAATCCTGATTGGCCAGGTGCATATGTATGGTATACAACCTCTGAATTCTGATTGGTCAGGTGCATATGTATGGTACAAGACCTCTGAATCCTGATTGGTCAGGTGCATATGTATGGTACAAGACCTATGATTTCTGATTGGTAAGGTGCATATGTATGGTACAAGACCTATGATTTCTGATTGGTAAGGTGCATATGTATGGCACAAAACCTCTGAATCCTGATTGGTCAGGTGCATATGTATGGTACAAGACCTATGATTTCTGATTGGTAAGGTGCATATGTATGGCACAAGACCTCTGAATCCTGATTGGTCAGGTGCATATGTATGGTATATGACCTCTGAATCCTGATTGGTCAGGTGCATATGTAAGGTACAAGACCTCTGAATCCTGATTGGTCAGGTGCATATGTATGGTACAAGACCTATGATTTCTGATTGGTAAGGTGCATATGTATGGTACACGACCTCTGAATCCTGATTGGTCAGGTGCATATGTATGGTACAAGACCTCTGAATCCTGATTGGCCAGGTGCATATGTATGGTATACAACCTCTGAATTCTGATTGGTCAGGTGCATATGTATGGTACAAGACCTATGATTTCTGATTCTTAAGGTGCATATGTATGGCACAAGACCTCTGAATCCTGATTGGTCAGGTGCATATGTATGGCACAAGACCTCTGAATCTTGATTGGTAAGGTGCATATGTATGGCACAAGACCTCTGAATCTTGATTGGCCAGGGGCATATGTATGGTACACGACCTCTGAATCCTGATTGGTCAGGTGCATATGTATGGTACAAGACCTCTGAATCCTGATTGGTCAGGTGCATATGTATGGTACAAGACCTATGATTTCTGATTGGTAAGGTGCATATGTATGGTACAAGACCTATGATTTCTGATTGGTAAGGTGCATATGTATGGCACAAAACCTCTGAATCCTGATTGGTCAGGTGCATATGTATGGTACAAGACCTATGATTTCTGATTGGTAAGGTGCATATGTATGGCACAAGACCTCTGAATCCTGATTGGTCAGGTGCATATGTATGGTATATGACCTCTGAATCCTGATTGGTCAGGTGCATATGTAAGGTACAAGACCTCTGAATCCTGATTGGTCAGGTGCATATGTATGGTACAAGACCTATGATTTCTGATTGGTAAGGTGCATATGTATGGTACACGACCTCTGAATCCTGATTGGTCAGGTGCATATGTATGGTACAAGACCTCTGAATCCTGATTGGCCAGGTGCATATGTATGGTATACAACCTCTGAATTCTGATTGGTCAGGTGCATATGTATGGTACAAGACCTATGATTTCTGATTCTTAAGGTGCATATGTATGGCACAAGACCTCTGAATCCTGATTGGTCAGGTGCATATGTATGGCACAAGACCTCTGAATCTTGATTGGTAAGGTGCATATGTATGGCACAAGACCTCTGAATCTTGATTGGCCAGGGGCATATGTATGGTACACGACCTCTGAATCCTGATTGGTCAGGTGCATATGTATGGTACAAGACCTCTAAATCCTGATTGGTCAGGTGCATATGTATGGTACAAGACCTATGATTTCTGATTGGTAAGGTGCATATGTTTGGCACAAGAGCTCTGAATCCTGATTGGTCAGGTGCATATGTATGGTATATGACCTCTGAATCCTGATTGGTCAGGTGCATATGTATGGTATAAGACCTCTGAATCCTGATTGGTCACTTGCATATGTATGGCACAAGACCTCTGAATCCTGATTGGCCAGGTGCATATGTATGGTACACGACCTTTGAATCCTCATTGGTCAGGTGCATATGTGTGGTACAAGACCGTTGATTTCTGATTGGCGAGATGCATAAGTATGGCACAAGACCTCTGAATCCTGATTGGTCAGGTGCATATGTATGGTATAAGACTTCTGAATCCTGATTGGTTAGGTGCATATGTATGGTACAAGACCTCTGATTCCTGATTGGTCAGGTACATATGTATGGTATATGACCTCTGAATCCTGATTGGTTAGGTGCATATGTAAGATACAAAACCTCTGAATCCTGATTGGTTAGGTGCATATGTATGGTATACGACCTCTGATTCCTGATTGGTCAGGTACATGTGTATGGAATGTATACTATGTTTACTATTTCTACTATTACTACTACCACCCGTATGACTACTACTACTAATAGTAGTAGTTTAGGTTTCTACAACTGCTCGGTTCAGAGCAGCGTCTCATATATTAAAATTCATATACAAAATTAAGTTTTGTGCAAATGACATAAAAGCTGTTGAAATGTAAAACGACCATTTTTATGTGTTTTATCAAATGTTATTGGCAAAACAAGAAACATACTTTGTGCTTTTAACAAATTAACCCAGCATTTTCTCCAATTACATTTCAGGAGCTTATTGATTTTGTGTAAACTGCAAGACCTTGCATCTGATAAGAAGTCTGGTGAAAGATAGGCTTTTTGTTGTTTGCGTTTTTTTTTTCTCTTTCAGACAATTACGGGAGTGAATTCTCTGAGGGCAGAAGATGGTATCTCCTCCTAAGCTCTCTAGTTGCATGTCTAACATGCAAGATCAACCTCCTCCCAATTCTCAGCTCAGAACACTGTATAACAGAACGGAACAAAGTAACACAGGTCAAAAACATCTATTGTATTTTTGTGACCACTATTTTTTTTAAAACATTTTTTTATACACTACAAAATAAAAGGCATTACTGACATTCAAAGGTTCAGGTAGAACATCGTGTACAGTTACACACAGATGTGCCTTGGGTTCTCTGACTTTCATACAAACTAATAATAATTTATTGATGTTCTGATGTCTGAACTTTCTACATCCGGAGGACTCCTTAAGCTGACCGCCGCTAAATAATACATTGAACAGGTAGACACAAAATGAAGGATCTAGTGCAATTATCTGCATCACTACACCTTGCAGTGACTGGCAACCCAGGTAAAGAGGATTATGTTTAAGAGGAAATGAATTATGAATCAGATATATCTGCAAGAGAGGACAACGTAGGGTTAAGATGCAGTTGGGGGTTAGACTCAAAGAACAGAGATGAAAAGAGAGGAGACCATATTCCCCTAATTACCGTATATACTCAAGTATAAGCCTAGTTTTTCAGCACAAAAAAAAATGGGCTGAAACCCCAAACTCGGCTTATACTCGAGTAAAAAAATATATCAAAACTCACCTTTCCGGCTTCCCCCGGTGCTGGTTATATAAAGGGGCAAGGTGCTGGCTATATACTGGGGCAGGGGACTTGCTATATACTGGGGGATATGGGATGGGGGTCAGGTGCTGGTTATATACTATGGGTCAGGGTCCGGCAGGCTATATAATGGGGAGGCTGTGACCAATGCATTTCCCAACCTCGGCTTATACTTGAGTCAATAGGTTTTCCCAGGTTTTTGTGGTAAAATTAGGGGCCTCGGCTTATACCCGAGTATTTACGGTAGATTTTTAATTATATATGGAGAATTATTGTCAATCAGATTAGGGATCATAGATGGTGGACACGTTCACGCATAGGGTGATGCCACACATGGTGTATTGAACCTATTTTTGGTCCGTTTTTAAGCAGTCCGTTTAAAATGCATGCGTTTTTTAAAAAACGCATGTGTTTTTTGAAAACGCGCCCATTTTTGAAAGGACTGATTAAAACGGACCAAAAACTGGTTCAAAACACCATGTGTGGGATCACCCTTAGCCTTTGAAGGCATTGGAAGAATCTGGGGATAGGGAGAAGGTAAAAGAGAGTTGCATTAAAAGAGACGTATAGGGGGTGTCGCTAAAATATGCGAGGTCAATAGGAGTAGTGTGAACACCTGGTTTTGTGCATGAGAGGATCCAGTGGCTGCATAAAAAGACAGCAGTTATTTAAAGCTGCGTTCACACGGGTCTTTGCTGTCTGTTGTGAGGTTATGCAGTGGGTACGGAAAGTATTCAGACCCCTTCAAATTTTTCACTCTTTGTTTCATTGCAGCCAATTGGTAGGTTAAAATTTTTTTTTTTTTTTGTTAATTAACGTGCACTCTGGCCCCCACCTTGTAGATATTTTTGTTAATTTATTAAATAAGAAAAACTGAATTATCACATGGTCATAAGTATTCAGACCCTTTGCTGTGACACTCATATTTAACTCACATGCTGTCCATTTTCTTCTGATCCTCCTTGAGATGGTTCTACTCCTACACTGGAATCCAGGATTAGGAAAAGCACATACAGGCAGATTTTTGCCCCAGTGACAACTGGAGTCGGAACAAGAATTATCAATAAAACTTCATTACTGACAACTTACAGCTGATCATTGCAGTCTGGGACTATAGTAAAGCATCCAGAGAGCTTCACCAGAGGTCACAGTGGGCAGAGGGGTTCCTTTTTAACTAGCGGTTGCCTGTAAGTCAGGTGTCCTAAAGTAGAGGACGCCTGTACTTGTCTATATAAGACCTCACAGCTCATAGTGTATGTCAGAGAACATGAGAACCATTAGGTCTAAGGAACTGCCCAAGGATTCCCGGCATACCCTTGCAGCGGAGGGCTCAATATGTATCCAACTGTATGCAAATATAAAAGTGGGTGGAGTGAGCATTGACAGCAGTCAGTGTTTCCCCCAGTATTTCACATCACAGGGAACCCCCAACGGTGTGTTCAAACCGGCATTTTTCTAGATGCCGGAGTAGCACCTCTCAGTGATATGTTCTCACCCATTATGATTTACACCTGCTTTTGGCTTCAAAAAACGTATCTGAAAAACGCACCCTCAATGAACACTCCCTCAACGTACACTCAGCGTAGGCCAGCAGAGGGATGCAATAATTCTACCCGCCCCCTATTGCCACCAATGGTCTCCGCAGAGTATATACGCCGATCAGCAGGAGGGGGCAAGATAGGTTACGTAGCTTGCAGAGAGGATGCTTTCCTGGGAATAATCATATGCAAATGATATCCAAATATCCAAAAGATAAAATATAGAAGTTGCAGCAGAATTTAACTCCAACTCTGGACAAGATAAAGAGTGTAAATGACATAACTTAAAGAGTCATTCATTGAAGAAAGATAAGTCGTGGAGCATTTAGGCAATCCATTACAGCTAGGACAAGACTGTATAGCACACGACTGTCACTGAATCATTGCACGCAAACAGATTTTTTTTTTCTTACTGATGACAGCATAGGAAAATTAATTATGATATTATTATCTATGTCTGTGGGGAGCAATGAAAGGAAGTATAGATGGAAAAGGAGAGGACAGATCGCTGGGGCGATGATGCGAATACTTCAGCCCTGGAGGGGAAGGCGGCTGAGACTCCTTATAAGTATAAACCTACATCTTTATATCAAACCATCAGCCAGGATCGGCTGTCAAACTGGTAATGTTCCGATAATAAAAGTGTAATGTATCCATTCATACAGTCTAAAAAACATCAACACAGAAGGCGCTCATACTGTAGTCACGAGATTTGTCTCTTCTGTGCTTCCAAGATTGCATGTATTATACAGGCAATACGCTACAAATACTGCAGATGGAGGGAAACATATGTAACACTCCATAAATCTTACTCTCTAGACAGCTAGTTAGCATTATATGGCGGCTGAGTAGTTTTATGGGTCTTGGCTGGTTGAAACAAATAAAAACTCTAAAAATAGAGCAAATTTTTGATGATATTATATGCAGTTGTAGGTCTGCAGGACGTAACATAAAAATATATATAAAACTATATAATTGGGATCTTATGCAGTGCCATCCATCATAATAGTATCCCAAAGATCATTCTAAACCAACAAAAGTTGTGCTGACCTTATATGGATCAATGATACAGAAAATAGACTTGCAGGGTTGGAAACAGCTTGGAAGTTCTCCATAGATCATATTCTGTATAGCACAGATTTGCTGGTGGATAAGTGAATTGACATAGATGTATGTACGTACTGCTGCACAGATATATTATACATGAATGCTGTGTATATGCCATATAAGGAGGGGGCTAATTACAGCTGTAGCAGCTATAGCAGATGCTATGAGGCCCACAGTGTCAGGGGGCCCTGGAATCCAACGCACTAAAGAATG
Source organism: Engystomops pustulosus (assembly GCF_040894005.1). NCBI lineage: Eukaryota > Metazoa > Chordata > Amphibia > Anura > Leptodactylidae > Engystomops > Engystomops pustulosus. The sequence goes on along the minus strand of NC_092415.1, from coordinate 174,916,546 downwards.
CAGGATGTGCACCATAATATGCATACTAGCTGTACATCCCGGCATTGCCCAGGATAGGAAATAACTGCTCTTAGCTATTACAAAATGGTCACTGACCGTCTCTTTCACTGACCGTCTTTTTCAGTAACTGTCACTGACCATCTCTCTCATTGACTGTCACTGACCGTCTGTCACACTGACTGTCACTGACCGTCTCTCACACAGACTGTCTCTGACCTTCTCTGTCTTTGATCATCTCTTTCAGTGACTGTCACTGACCATCTCTTTCAGTGACTGTCACTGACCATCTCTGTCTCTGACCTTCTGTCTTTGACCATCTCTTTCAGTAACTGTCTCTGACAGTCTCTTTCAGCGATTGTCTCTGACCATCTATTTCAGGGATTGTTTCTGACCGTCTATTTCAGTGACTGTCTCTGACCATCTTTCAGGGACTGTCTCTGACCATCTTTCAGTGCCTCTCTCTGGCAGTCTCTTTAGTTACTGTCTCTGGCAGTCTCTTTCAGTGACTGTCTCTGACCGCCTCTGTGTCTGACCATCTCTTTCCAGTGACTGTCTCTGACAGTCTCTTTAGTGACTGTCTCTGGCATTTTCTTTCAGTGACTGTCTATGTCCCTCTCTTTCAGTGACTGTCTGGGACTGTCTTTGTCTCTGACTGTCACTTTGTCTATAGGGAGATTTATCAGAAGTGTCTGAGAACAGAACTGATCTAGTTCCCCATGGCAGTCAATTAGAGCTCAAGTTCCATTTTTGTACAGCTGTTTATAAAATTACAGTTGGTCTCTGATTGGTTTCCATGGGAAACTGGAACACTTTTTTTTCAGACATTTCTGATAACTCTCCCCCTTTGTCTGTATCCCTTTCCATAAAACCTCACACATAAGCATCTTATACTTATTGCCTATAGTAACCAAAGCTCAAAGCTCAGAGCTCATATTAAAGGGAACCTACCACCACAAATCTACCTATAAAGGTAGATCGGGTGGTAGGTGGATCAATGGGACGCGAGGATAGCCCTTTTAAGGGCTAATCCTCACGTCCCCGCACTTCTTAAGTAACTTTTATTTAACTTTTATGGTAATTTTATTATGCAGCTATTGGGGCGTGGAGTAGCCGCATCTGAGATTACACGAGGCGGCTACTCCACGCCCCGGTAGCCACTTTATCCCTCCTACTCACCATCTTCGGCGCCCTCGTCCGAAGATCCTGCCGTCTGCGCATGCGCAGAACAGCAGGCCCGCGCCTGTGCAGCCCCGGCTTCGGAGCAGTGACGGCGCAGGCGCGGGCCTGCTGTTCTGCGCATGCACAGATGGCAGGATCGTCGGACGAGGGGGTGCAGCTACGAGCATCAGTGTGCCGAAGATGGTGAGTAGGAGGGGTAAAGTGGCTACCGGGGCGTGGAGTAGCCGCCTCGTGTAATCTCAGATGCAGCTACTCCACGCCCCAGTAGCCGCATAATAAAATTACCATAAAAGTTAAATAAAAGTTACTAAAGAAGTGCGGGGACGTGAGGATTATCCCTTAAAAGGGCTATCCTCACGTCCCATTGATCCACCTATTACCTGATCTACCTTTATAGGGTTTATACCTTTGTTCCCTTTAATGACCTGTGACAAAATAGCAACCAATCCCAGCTCAGCTTTTAATTGCCACAGCAGCAGACAACGGGGCTGATTTACTTACCCGGTCCATTCGCGATCCTGTGGCACGTTTTCTGCAGTGGATTCGGGTCTTCCGGCGATTCACTAAGGCAGTTCCTCCGACGTCCACTGCTGCTGCGCTAAAGTCCGCCAAGGTCCGCCGGAGTGCACGATCCATTGCCGGGTGAAGGTAAGCGCATCCCGCGACCCTTTCTTTAAAAAAAATGCAGCGGTTTCTCTGAATCCGTCAGGTTTTCGTACAGCCACGCCCCCCGATTTCCGTCGCATGCATGCGGGCGCCGATGCGCCACAATCCGATCACGTGCGCCAAAATTCCGGGGCAATACAGGGAAAATCGGCGCAAAACGGAAAAATTTGCTTAACCCGTTGCAAAAACGTGAATCGGGCCCTTAGTAAATGACCGCCAATGGCTCCTATGTGTGGTGGTTAATAAGTGTATTTTGGAAAGTGCGGGGTGAAAATTTCGGCTCAAACCCGAGTCTATGGCGTTCCCTGAGTTAAAGTTGCAGCTGTGCAAAATTTGGTGATTTTAAACGCAATGGTGCAGATTCCTTTAGCGGACATACACACATACACTCCACGTTATATATTAGACTAGCTGTAGCTCAGGATAGTAAATAACTCCTTTTAGCTAAAACAAAATAGATTGGGTTAACAAAAAATATTTTATAGGTATCTATAGACTTTCTCAGACTGTCTCTGTCACTAACCGTTTCTGTCACTAACTGGCCCTTTTTTATAAACTTTTTTTACTGTCTCTGTTTCTGACCTTCTTTGTTTCTGGCAGTCTCTTTGAGTGACTGTCTCTGACACTCTCAATCAAGTGACTGTGCTCTATAACATGCTGCCTGCAAATGGAACACCATGTAAAAGCCGCTCAGTTCCTCCTACTCTATATGTTTCCCATAAATTGGACACTATGTACAATCTTCTCAGTTCCAACTGCTCTATAACATGCTGCCTGTAGATAGGACACTATGTACAATCTGCTCAGCTCCTCCTTCTCTATAACATGCTTCCTGTAGATAGGACACTAAGTACAATCTGCTCAGCATCTCCTCCTCTATAACATGCTGCCTGCAGATAGGACACTATGTACAATCTGCTCAGCATCTCCTCCTCTATAACATGCTGCCTGCAGATAGGACACTATGTACAATCTGCTCAGCTCCTCCTCCTCTATAACATGCTGCCTGCAGATAAGACACTATGCACAATCTGCTCAGCTCCTCTTCCTTTATAACATGCTGCCTGCAAATAGGACACTATGTACAATCTGCTCAGTTCCTCCTGCTCTATAACATGCTGCCTGCAGATAGGACACTGTGTACAATCTGCACGGCCCCTCCTGTTCCATAGCATGCTGCCTGCAGATAGGACACTGAAGCACTTTTACTAAGGGTCCGAACGCCGCATTTTCGTTGGGTTTTTTTCCGATTTGCTCTGAATTGCCATGGGTTTTTGGTGCACCCGATTGGATTGTGGTGCATCGGCACCGGCTTGCATGTGTCACAAATCGCGGCGTCAATGGGACGGTTAAGTAAATGTGCCTCACTATGTACAATCTGCTCAGCTCCTCCTGCTCTATAACATGCTGCCTGCAGATTGCATTGCATTTCTCGGTAACAGGTTCACTTTAAGTATAATTTTGGAAATGGTGACAGTGTTTGGAGATCTCACAAATCTATCAAAGTTTTAAGGCAGTAACATTTTCTACATATTTTTTAATAATTTCCTGACTTGTGCCATAAATAAATAATGTTTTTTACAATTCCGCCAGGAGATTAAATAAATCCAGGAACAGATCCCTGGATGATTTCCTGCCATATTTGCTATTCAAAATAATGTACACAAAGCAATGAATGTTTATGTGGTGATGATATTACATTGAAATTTAGAAATTTCCTGCAACAACATAAGATACATTGATGAACTATGATTTTATGGCCACAACAACAACTTTCAGGTGACATTTAGCCTTAAAATGTTAGGTTTCTATGGAAACGCTCAAGTTGATAATATTTTGCCATTTAGCATGAAAGTAAAAGAAGATTGAAAAAGTATGGTTTAATACTAAATCTATCATATTTTTTTATAGAGAAATCAAGGTTCATACAAGGTCTTCCCAGAAGACAGTTGAGGACACTGAATGGAGACATATGTATAAGAATCAATCGTTCCGACCAATTATTCCAATCACTTTGTGAGACATTGATAACTGATCACACATTGAATTCAGTTGTGGTATAGTTTTTGGGGAAGCTTACCATTCTGAAGGTGGAAACATGTTAAACACATGGGAGATTGTATACTGTATGTGTGCCAGTGAGGTTCTGTGTTAGTGTGTGTATGTGTATGAGTCAGTTTATATGTGTGTGTATGCATATGAATATGTATTGTATGTATTTCAGTGTTAGCGTGCATGTATGTGCGTAAATGTTCTGGATGTGTGTGAATTTATGTATGAGTATGCATATATCATAGTATCATAGTTTATAGTTTATAGTCAATGTTATTTAGGTGTAAAAAGGCATCTAGACCCTTCTTGAAGCTCTCAGCTGTCCCTGCTGTGACCAGCGCCTGAGGCAGGCTATTCCACAGATTTACAGGCCCTGTCGCCTCCGGTGATTAAAGGGGTTATCCGGGTTTAATTTTTTTTTTATGGCCGGGCTGGGGAGGGATAGTTAAACATAATAAACATGGACTTACCTCCTCCGGCGCCGCTGATGTCCTGCGCCGCGGTCACTTCTATCCGTGCCCCTGTAAACAAACGGGGGCACGGAAGCCGCGCACAGGGAGCTTCCGGTCCGCGTTGTGGACGGATCCTCCCATCCGTCTCTATCTCTCAGCGTTGTAAGCGCTGAGAGATGGTGCGCATGGGAGCATCCGGCCGGCCGGAAGCTCCCTGTGCGCCCTTCTACTGAAACCGGCGCACGGAGAAGACGGGCCGCGGCGCGGGACATCGGCAGCACCGGAGGAGGTAAGTCCATGTTTATCATGTTTAAATAGCCCTCCCCAGCCCGGCCAGAAAAAAAAATTTTAATCCCGGATAACCCCTTTAAACCTTGATTTCTCCAGACGGAGACAGTGCCCCCTCGTCTTTTGATTTGATTAAATCTGAAACAACTTACCACCATATTTTTTGTATGGACCATTCATATATTTATATAAATTAATCATGTCCCCAATCTAAATCTAGTTGTTTTACTCTATCCTCATAACTGAGACCCTCCATACCCTGTGTTATTTTTGTGGCTCTACGTTGAACCCTCTCCAGCTGTGAATGAGTACTGTATGAAAGTGTATAGTAAGTATTCATGTAAGTTTATGTTCTGTATGTGTGTAAGTCTACAAGTGCATATATATGTGTGTGTACATGTATGTACTGTTCATATATGTGTGTATGAATATGTACAGGCAATCCCCGGGTTACGTACAGAACAGGTTCTTTAGGTTTGTTCTTAAGTTGAATTTGTATGTAAGTCGGAACTGTATATTTTATAATTGTAGCTCCAGCCAAAATTTTTTTGGTCTCTGTGACAATTGGGTTTTAAAAGTGTTGTATTGTCATAAGAACCAGGATTAACAATAAAGCTTAATTACAGACACATTAGATAACTGTTACAGTTGTTTATTGTAGCCTAAGACTAAAGTACAATAAATTACCAACATCCAGAGGTCTGTTTGTAACTAGGGGTCATATGTAAGTCGGGTGTTCTTAAGTAGGGGACTGCCTGTATTTATGTGTAGAAATTAGTGTATATACTGTATGTATGATATATCTGTCAGTGAAGAAGAGAAACCATGGCTAAGATTCACGTTCTTAATGGTTAATTAAAGTAACATCATTTTTGCCATTAGTCTATTTTTTTGTGTGTACAAATGAAGGAGTGTATATATACAGTGTAGGGGAGTTTTATCACTGCTTCTATGCCAGTTTTTTTGGCATAGAAGAAGTGAAAGAATTCTTTCAATGCTTCTATGCCAGCAGTGATAAAACTCCCCTATACTGTATATATAAATTCTTACAGTGACTATGCCACCTCCACACCATGTGGGCATGGAGGGGGTGTAGAGAGGGGCGGAGGCCAGTGTATTGGGTCGGCACAGGGCAGAAACACGTTTTTTTGAGAGACCAGCAAACACTTTAGTTTGCTGGTTTTTACGCAAAACTAATAATACTAATTCCTTTATTTATATAGCACACACAGATAACGCAGCACTGCACAGAGTTTGCCAAATCAGTCCTTGTCCCCAATGGGACTCACAATCTAATCCACCTACCAGTATGTTTTGGAGTGTGGAAGGAAACCGGAGAATATGTACCATTTGTGCTTTAGTGGATGTGCATGTATGTGTCTGTATTACATGTGTATGCATATTAATACATATAGGTGAATAAGTACTGTATGTGCCTATCTGGGTATAGGTTCATGTGTATGTACTATATGTGTGTCAGTGTAGGATATGGGTATATATGTGTTTCTGCATACGAGTAAGTGTATGAGTGTGTATGCGTTAGAGACATAACATGGCCCTGAGGTTAGGTGTGTAACAGGGTCCCGTTATTTGTAATAATGGTCTCTTATAACATGAAAAACTTGTCCTTGAGTAGCTACAACCACTTCATGCCCATAACCCATATTATATTGAATAAGTACAAGTAAGAATGTAATAATGTACAGTATCACTTTCCAAATTTTGCATCCAACATCAGTGTTATTGGAAATGATGTAAAAGCCAAAATTAAACTGAACCCATCTTCGGCCCCGTACTATTTCCCGGTCTTTACTGGTTTCACAAATCTCATTAATTACGTGAGAGCAGACAAAATCATTCAGGAATGACAGGTGCTGTTGACAATGGCTAAGTGTCTTTGTAAGTCTCAGCACCACGTCTGTCACAGAGGGTTTGCAGGCTTATTCATACAATGCCAATGTACATAGACCTCAAGTGAAGCAGAATGCTATTCTAACTTGTGATCCGCCGGCCGCACCGCCATCGCCAGTCATCAGCATCCTAAACAAGGTTAACCAAGTTATTTTCAGTCCTGATGTAAAGAATACCATAAGCTTCCTGGATCTATTCATCTGGGTTAAACTAAGCATAAAGACATTGTTTCCGGTCTGCAAAAATTAAATCTTGCAAATAAGTCGGCAGTAAATAGTAACATAGACAAAGAGATTGTTTTTGTAATGCCTGGGGGGGTCATCCATGCATCCAACAATACCCTCTGTCTATATGAGATTGTATCTCAGAAACATTTGGGTGAGCTCTACATTCCTACAGCTTAGGCCACTTTACTTTATGTATTTTGTTATGTGGGGGGGGCAGGATATTAGGCAATTTAGCAATATACAACTATTAAAAGTTCTGCACCAGTTTCTTTAAATTTAAAGTCTTTTACCTCATCAGCTGCCATTCCTCTCCATTAATCTCCAACCACCATAACTAATCTACCTTCCAGGACCTTAAGCTTGTAGTCATGAATACTGTCATAAGGTCCTGGAAGGTAGATTAGTCATGGACAGTAAGAATTATATGACCCTCTATTTAATGGACAGGAAAGACTGGCTGATGAAATTGGTGTAGAACATTTAATATATGTATATTGGTAAATTACCAAATATCCTGCCACCCACTTACATACACATTAACAAAAGCATAAAGTAAAGTTGCAAACCCTTTTAAATTCTAACAATAATCACTAGTATAGAATTTCATTTTCAGCTCACATAAAGGGTATTACTAATTTTATTCAAGTTTGAGCAAATCCGGAATAGGCTTAGAAAAGCTAGTTCTCATGATCTTTAGGACTTACACTAGTGGCTGCAGAACATCAACAAATTCATAATAAAGTAACCAGACAATTCAAAAGATTAAAAGGAATTTTTAGTATAGATGACCCATGAGGTCACAGATCACAAATTAACAAAGGAATATCTGCCATTCAAGATCCATCGATTAGCCATGGCTGACAGTGCCTACATAGATGGAGGACTCAGGGGGGGAAGGTGGTGATTTATGATAATCTCCATCTGATTTTTGCATATCATTTTGGTGCAAAAAGTGGCGTAAATGGTCTAGTGCAACTTTTAAGACTCTTCTCATCAACCCACAAAACTTTCCACCTTCTTTCTTTACCACTCTGTGCCTCATTTTGTCACTGTTCATGACACGCTTTTGCAACCTTATCAAGTTGCAAAAAAACATTGCTCCAGGTATAATTCTTTCAAAGGACATCTATCACCAGAAACAAGAATCATAAACTAATAACACTGACATACTGGTGTGTGCCCCCTCTGACAGGATCTGCTCTTCTTTTAGCTTCTTATGCCCTTGTTTGTGCAAAAAAAGGGCTTTACAATTATGCAAATGAGTGCAAGGGTCCCTCAGACTCATTTGCATAATTTTTAAAGCCTTTTTTTCTTAAAAACAAGGGCATAAGAAGCTAAAAGAGCAGATCCTGCCAGAGGTGGCACACACCAGTATGTCAGTGTGCTTGGTTTACAATCCTTCATCCTGGTGGCACATGTCCTTTAATGGCAAAACACATTGGGGCTTATTTACTAAGGGTCGCAGTTCGCACTTTCGACGGACTGTTCATGGTTTTCGGGATTTGCGCAGCTTTGACAGGTATTAAACAGGTGTCTGCGCTGGGATTGTGCCGCACAAGATCGGATTGTGGCACAGCTGCGTTGCTTCCATGTGACAGAAATCAGGGGGGTGACGTCAGACGATCTGACTGATTCGGACTGAGAAGCGGGATTTAAGATTCAAATTGTGTCGCAAGTTCAAGCACTTACATGCACCAGGAAGAAGAAGATGAACTTCGCGGACCTCAGCGGGGAAGTGACACATGCATCGTTGGACGATGCATTTTTGTGAACTCTGCGGGACTGGGTAAGTAAATGTGCCCCAATGTTTAGCAGGACTTTCTGCTGTGGAATTTTAGTGTCTGTTGGAAAACATTTGTCCTGGTTGATGTATGTGGCATATTTTATAAAGTGCTGCTCCTGTTGGACATTTGTGATCTCTGAGGTGAAGGGCCACAGCATGAGCTATTGTCATTTAAAGCTATCGCATGGGGACTAGACTTTCCATCAAGTTTTCCTTCCATCCTATTTTATTAAATCTCCAAAATTCATATTTATTTATATGTATTTATATTCAACACCTTTTATCGAAATGTAAAGGGGTTTTCTGGGATTTTAATACTGATATGACATCCTTGTCCAACACCTGACATTCCCACCAATCAGCCTAGTAGCTTCGGAGATCAGACAGGTCTGTAGACTTTATGAAGGCTAAGATGAGTGATAGTGATTTTTATGGCCCCAACAGCCCTCTTGACTTGTAAGGCGAGTCCTAATTAACTATTTCATGGTTGTCCTGGTACCAGGAACTTCAACACAAAACTAAGACACGTCAATCTCTTAGTGTATGTAAAGATCTTCTCTCGTTTAATATCTCCCATGTATAATAGACAGACAGAAGAGTCATCAAAGAGGCGTGAATAGTATAATCCAAAACTATTGGTCATTAGCACATTCTGGGAAAAAAACAATTAATTAATTGTGCTCAGGTCTCAGGAACCTTGTACACAGATATTGTTTATACTAATTTCCTGAGAAGAAGAAGATAAGTGGACTCCAGAATCATAATATAATATAGCATCAAGGACCGACTGGCTTCACATTAAATGTCAAAGGGTATTAGCTGACAGGCAAGCAAACAGGTTACAAAAAATTAAGTTTGAATCATGACATTAACTTGACAATGGTCAGGGAACATGGCCGCTGTATCTAAGATGGCGGACAGTAGTCAAGATGGCGTCCGAAACCAGTGCGATCTCCTTAACATGAGTTAATAGTAGGTCATCAATATCAGATAATAGAAAATAAACCTTATCTGCGATTGATGGCCTATCCCAAGCATAGGTCATCAAAGTCCTGGCAAATCCCATGAAATTATCTACCGTATATGTTTTATAGAACCCCCAATAGTAATATTGAGGGCTTTCCTCCCTTGTTCATATACATTAGTTGAGTTCTTCTGTTATTACAGACCGATAGCAAACACTTCTAGAAAATTCTATAGCGACAGTTCCTAGGGTTATATGTAAACTATTGTTCTATCTTGACAAACGGACATAGGCTTGGATTTTTTTTATTTCAGACATCTTCGACTCGAATGATATCGGTTATAAACTATTGTACCGCAAGAAATTTACAATTAATTAAGGAGACCCTGTAAGGAATTCTCTAGCATAACGGCATGTCCAGGAATGATGATTCACGTGACACATGATATCCTGTCAATCCCGACAGCTCCCTCAGACACCCTGTAATGTCAGCACTCAGTAACACAGGACACTTCCTTTGATATGATATCACGTCCTTCAGACATGGGCCAATGCCAAACAAGTGCTCAGAACGAGTATAACAAGACACAAGACCCAGAGACTTCCACTCACAAGCTTTAAGATCTCTAATGTGCAGGATGTGTTATTTTAGTTGTTGTGTGGATTAAATGCATTAGATATATGGAAAGTGATAGTTCTATTAGGAATCATTATACAATGATTTATCTAATATACACTTAACTATAAACTATTCTAACAACAATGTAGTAATGTACAGTGTTAGAACAGAGCCTGGAGGATACAGCACAGCTGAGCTTTATTGATGCAGCAGCAATGAGTTTGTCAATATGAGAGATGAGCGATCATCCAATATTCACTAGGAGAAAAAAAAAGGAGGAAATCCAGCGATGTCGGTTCCAAAGATCGATAAAAAATCTAAATTTATTTCAGTCGAGTTAAAAACATTACATTGCCAAGGCAGTAAAAGAGAAAATTCTGACGCGTTTCGAATCCCTTAGGATTCTTAGTCATAGAATATTTGCTAGGCTGAAGCTTCACTGAATTTTTTAAAAAGGTTTGGTTGAGGTTCGAATCTATTAGATCCAAGCCATGTGTTAAGGAGGTCGTACTGGTTTCGGACGCCATCTTGACTACTGTCCGCCATCTTAGATACAGCGGCCACCTTGGGGGGGGTATGCTTCCCTCTAAGAAGCTATAGAGTTAAATGTTTTAATTCAGCTATTTTTCTCATTTAAACTGTTTGCCTTTTCACAATATCCTTGGCATTTCTTAGCGTCCTTCGGGCCTCTGTATTCTTGTTATTTATTTTGGTTATGAAGAAGCTTCTAGGAGCCATTGTGTAGATAAGCATGGCTGTAAACAAGGCCTAGTCATTTTTCCCAGAATGTGCTGGTACAAAAACATAATGGCCAATAGGATCTAAGTCCTTATCTCCATTCATACAACACCCCTTTGATGACTCTTCTGTCTGATATATATTATGCATTTTGATTATTAAACGGTAGAAGATCTTGACTAAGAGATTGACATGTCTTGGTCTCTATGTTCAATCATGAAAGGGTTAATTAGGACTCACCTTACAAAAGTCAAGAGGGCTGTTGGGGCCCTGCATAAAAATCCCTAACACCATGTTACTCCAAATGTCCTGGAAATTAGTATAAAACTCCCTCTAGTCTATTAAAACACAGATTTTTCACCAAAAGCTCCAATCTCATTTTGCTAATGTTTTATTTATTTTCCCTTGTCCATCCCCTTCTCTAAGCTCTGGAGTGAACGAGAGCCGTAGCTACCACCCATTTTAAAAGATTCATCCAAAGTGAAGCAGAAAAGCTTCAAATCTTCTTTGAAAAATGGCAAATTCATACCGACAAATAGATTCCCATATCGCTTATTCTGTCTAATTAATATTGAGATTAAAAAAAGTTAAAAATTAATTCTGAAAATAATTTCTTTTTCTAATTTCCAATTGTTCATGGGGAAGGGGAATGGGTGGGGCTTAGCTTATGTAAATTTTGAAACTGTGGTATACAAACATATTATGATGCAAAACAATCTATATCATCCTCAATGTCTAAAGACAGTCTGAAAGCACCAGATTTATCACAGTGGCTGATGCAGGATGATCAATCTGATATAATTTCTACAAAATAATGATAATGAATTATCATATCCTGCAGCATTTTCGGATCATGTCCACACAAAAAAAGACATTAAAGAGTAATAATATTGGTCAGATGAAACAATAGGCATGAGGGACCTCTAGTCTGGTAGTTGGCTTATTGTGCTCCAAAATGGTGCAAGTCTGGTGGACATTATTGTATCTTAGACCCCGCCACTTTTCCCGCTAGCTCTGTCCATTGGTGGATAAGGTAACACATGAAGCATGTGGTGGACAGAACAACACATATAACCAGAATTCAGCTACATTTAACATGTTATTGGTGTGATTAACATAAGGTACATGTACTGATAATATAGTATGCAAATTAGAATTTCCGATCCCGTATGATATAGAGCACAACTTCTCATAATGCTTCTACTTTATAATGTTGCGCCTTATCCTGGGCTCTTGTTGTCCCCGTTGACCTTTACACTTGTTCCTCTACAATCCCTGCAGCAGGTCACACACGTAAATAAATTTTGGATGGAAGCCACATGCCCTCTAGAGGGATAGAGGTAATAGCCACACTATAGGGGTACAGACCCCATAGTCTGTAGCCTCTACCGGGAAGTTATATCTGGGATGTCCCCAATTTTTTTAACCTCTAAAATTCTATAGAACTTCACATAGGTTTTGCCATTACATACTCATGATGTATTTTTACTGTTAACTAGAGATGAGTGGACCCTACATTCAGGTTACGGTTCGTCTGCACAATATTTTGTCGGATTAGCGGCTGAACAGCCAATCTGGTAAATTTACGCCCCTAGCTACTAAGCATGGCTATGATTGGCTTGGGGCACTCACAGTCATTTTTTAAGGTGCCCTTTATTATATAGTATGACATGTTACGGGTGCCATGTGCCTATAAACCACTCTGAATGGGGTTTATCAATCCTCTCCTAGATTAACAAAAACTTTGCTCCATGTACTGCACAATCTATATATCATATATCATCAGTATGTATATAGCATAGCAATATGAAAGCTTCAGGACTTCTACCATAGATATACTGGACATTAATGTAGGTTACAATATCTTCCCATCAAAATTAACCAATGTCAAGAATCAATTAATATTACATTAACTACTGTTTTTCTGCACATTGACGGATGGGAGTACTAGTTAAGAGACATTAGTGGCCTTTCTCGCTAAGTGCTTCTACACCCACAAAGCTTTCACTGAGCCCATTACCCATTATAATGTAACCAAGGTCACAATGAGGTGGGGTCAGGTATGATAATGTGCACCACAGTCCCTCGCTTGGGGTGGGGGTCCACTGTGACTTGCTGATCCTGAGTTACTGAAAGTGATACATCACTGCCGCCCCTTGGTATAATTCCATATGATCCAGCCAGCGGTTCAATCCCGGTGTATATCATTAATAATACACGAAGCAGGCAGGACTCTCATCTAAACTGAAACATTCTGTACAACATCCATACTAACAGCTAAAAGTCAAGAAAACCTACAGTGATCAAGTTACCACTTCAGAGCTGGGAAATCAATGTGTGTAAAAGGCTGAATATCCTTGGGTTAAATAGCAATCGCTCCCCTCCCTTGGTGCCATGCCCACCCCAAGAAAATAAGGCCAGTAGTGGGTGCTCATCTGATGAAAGCCAAAATGTAATTACACCCTATTAGGCAAACAATTGGATCAGATACGCGCTGGTGTAGAGTCCCAAGAGTTGTAAGTTATGTATTGAAAAGCGGATAAACTCCTCTTTCCTTACACTTAGGGCTCTTTCACATTGGCGTTGGCGCTCAGCTTCAGTTGTGCATCCATTGTGTTGTGTCTGAGTTTTTCTTTCGTTTTCCTTTATCCGCATCAGTGAAAAAAATAAGACATGTTTCATCATTTCCACGGACAACGGATCAGTGAAAAGTTAATCCAATATAAAGACACCCATAGAAATCATTGGCTTTATGAGGCATCTGTGGACGGACCACGTACGTGAACGACAACGCCAATGTCAAAGAGCCCTTACGCTATAGATGTAGCAGAGCTGAGTGCGTCATTTTACTTAAGGCAATGCAATGGGTTAACTCACAGTCCTATGTAAAAACACCTACAACACGCTGTGCTATCAAGTGTCAGATGACAAACTCAGCTCTGCACTATGTGAATATTTCGGAGCTTTCCAAGTCTGGATTCATACAGGATCTATTCCCATAGCATTAGGCACAGCCATACATTTGCAGCTCGTACTTACTCGCTGTCACTGAGAAGTCGTCTTTGGCACAAATGTTTTCTGGAGTTATAGATCCACAAATAAAAGAGAGTTCTGTCCGAAGGCTCCTGGTAAGCGGATCTGGATCCACAATTACTTTCCTATTAGAACAGGTCCAGATACAAGATTCGGAATGTTTCCCAGTCCCTGCTGATTCCGTCAGCACCTTCTGCAGGCTACCACTGACTGGCAATGCTTCCTCGCACACACCAAATGGAGCTACATACAAAGGGGTGGGGATACCAAGCTCCGAATGAAATCCCACATTCAATCTGAACTATAGGAATAAAACACTCACTACATATCCCCTGTAATCTCATCTTTAATAATTCACCAAACGGTTAATGACACACCGCCAAGCTGATCCAAGAGGAAGAACAAGAGAAAAGTACTACAATACATCAATAAACACAGGTCGACTAAGGTATAAGCATTAAAAGCCTATGTCCCGTTAATGAGTTATTAATGACACACTAATTATTAGTATTATACGTTAATGAGTCCATTTCCAAACTACATTACAGATATACTGTCGATTCTGTATTTGACATAGAAATTGCACCCCCTATAGGTAATATGCTGGTACTGCACCACATCAGTCTCAGAAACACTTGTGCACTAAGCAGGGATCTTAGGGCGGGAAGGTAACACATTACTAGATGGTATTTTATCGCTTCTGTGGAGGATTGAATCGTTTAATGTGAGCAAGCCATAAAATACTGCTGATAAGTCATAAAATAGAAGAGAATGGAATAACGTTTTAAGCTTTAAGACATTTAAAGCTGTAGTTATACGAGTAGTAAGGTGTTGGGAGATTAAAGGGGATAGGGATACACCGAGATTGCAAATGCTTTGCTGCCAATAGTGAATACTAGCAGTGATCCAGCTTTCCCAGACGCGGATAGATTTAAGAAAGAACAATTTATAGCAGCTTAATCCTATAATCCTTATAACGATAACACATCCATTTTTCTTCTCCATAGATCCGTCAATAAGGTGGAGTGTGGAGTGATGATTCATATGGTGATGGTTGTAAGATCTGCCCACAGCATTTGCTGCGGTTGTCAAAGATGCCACAACATTTGTTCCTGGAATAATTGTTGTACTCATATTGTTTTCTTCACGGGATGGTTCATTTTAGTAGATTCATACCACACTCACACTTTATAATGTACTTTATAACCACTTATTAATGGCGACGGATTTCATCGCATTGTGTTCTGAAATCATTCATATGTAATGGCTGTGGTTGTAAACAGATAGGGGCACATTTATTAATGGTTTTGTGCTTGTTTTTTGTCGGACAATCCTAGATTTTTTCTTTTGTGCCTGTTCTGACAGATTTGGCCAAAAATAAATAAATAATAATAAATAAATAATTTTCCAAGACTAACACATTTTTTTGTCTCTCAATTTAGGAGCAGATTTTGAATCCCTATACTTTTCCTGCACCTCTAGTTTTCCAACACAATCAGACCCCTTTCAGATTACCGTAAATGGTGGTTGTATGCTAGCTGTATGAACAGCAGATTACATATAGCCTCCATATAAGTGCATTGTGCATGGCACGGTACGGCCAGCACACACGTGTGTCACTGGAAAAATACATACGTGCGCTATACGTATGGCCGGGCACACGCCTCCCTATGTAGAGGGGAGGAGTGAAGAGTCCTCACCCCTCCACCTCTCCAGCTGAATGTATTTGGCGCACCATAAAAATAACAAATGAGCAAATAACAAACCACATCCATGATGGGTCTGGTAATAGCCCTAGACCAAAAAAGAGCAAGTTTACCAACTTCTAAACATGAATGTGGTTTGTCATTTCTTATTCTCAATTTCGTACGCCACAATGTAAAATCACAGTGCAGGCACCAAGTTCAGGCACCAGAAAACAGACCTTAAGCCACACATTAATTAATGTGCCCCATTGTGTATACACAGACATTAAGGAATACATATACTAAGGGCTTTGCGACAGTTTTCTGTCAGGCTCTGCACATTCTTTGAGGTGCAAACTGCTGGCACAGGTATTTAAGAAGTGTCTGCACCACAAGTGTGGGGGCGTTCGGGTGCTTAGTCGGACTGTGCGCCAGATTTATCATGCAAAGTTTTTTGCATGCCCTGTGTTAAAGGTGCACCACAAGAAGGTTGGTGAACTCTGTCGGGGAAGTGTAGGGAAGCGCCAGATTCATGATTTCTAGCACACATTTTTCATTAATCTGGTGCACCCTGCATTATGCACAGGAAAACTGCATTTGGTGCAGTTTGCACCACTCTTAGTAATTGTGCCCCTAGATGTTTAAAATGACAAATATCATAAGAGCCCAAAATTCCCGTTGACAATAATAGCGTCTGCTGGGCTTGTAAGAGACATTTGGCCAAATGAAAAAGACCCAAATTTTTGATGGTAACTGTAATGGAGATGATAATTTACAGGAGATGTTTATTTAAACTGAGTATTGTGTCTATATCTTTAGGTGGGTAAATATTTTACATATACATATTTATATATTCACTAAAGGATTGGCCAACATTTTGTTATCTATTTATTATATAGGAATTAGAATTACGAGCCAGATTTTTCAGGGCTTTTTCAGAAAACTGGCATACAACATGCCACCCACATGCCAAATGCTCTGGGAAAGGAGTTTCACCTGGCGACTGAGTGAGTTGGCGCACTGAAAAGTGCAGGCTGTGGCACAATTCTACTCCAGGTTGGATTGGCCCGTGGGCAGGGATTATATCATATACTGGCAAACTGAAAAATATGGTAATTTGGTTATATCTACAAATAACATTAAAAGGACCACGTTGCAAGCTATCCTCTATCCACAGGATAGGTGATAACAAGGTGATGGTGAGGGTCTGATAGCTGGGACCCCACTGATCATGAGAAAGGGACCTCCAGCAATCAAGAGAACAGGGGTCCCGTTCAATAGTATGTGAGAGAGTCCAAAATTACCATTCTCCAGATTGTGGGGGATTCAGTTCTTGTAATTTGTCCTCACAGTCAGACCCTCACTGATCACCTTGTTATCCCTATGCTGAGGATACTTGGTCGAAGCCCTTTGAAGAATTGTCTAACAGAAACCTAACAAACGTTGGAACCAAGAAGCAAAAAGAAACAAGAAACATGGAGGCTGATATCTATTGATGTATAATATAGACAATGGTAATATTTTGCACCCTTTCCCTGCTTACATGGAGAAAACCCTATATCACTAGATCAAGGCTAAAATGGGAAAACTGGGTGAGATGACATAGATTGTGCAAAGGGCTCAGAAGTTTTCAGGTGCACCTCGGAAAAGTTATAGGAAGGCAGATGTTTAAATGTCACATGACACATCATGGAGGTCTCATGACTTAGTTCATTTAATGTTGATAGACTGTCAATTCCAACCAGGGCATCTAATGGGCACTCGCTGCAGTTTCAAGTCATCCATCTTTATTATGATGACCATGAACCAAATCCACCTTTTGCATTTGCACTTAATGACAGTGCCCCATGTTCTTTGTCTCTTAAGAAGAAAACAGAGCAACAGCTGGCACAAGATCCTGTCAAGAGCCATTTGCTGTCAAGATCCTGCCTGTCCTCCTCAATGCACTGAAGGTCCAGCCATATTGCCTGTGAGATTGCTGACAAAACTACTTTATGCAACAAAATGCTGTCAAAAGCCATTTGCTGTCAATGTGCAGAAAGACCTGTTCAATATAGCGAAGCTTCAGCCGAACATCACAAGAGATGACAAAGAAACCATTCCAGGGTTCCACGTATCTCTTTATACCACTTTCCTTGTGTTAAAACTGGAATATTTTAGAGCAGTTATCCAACCAGTTGTAAACATCATTAAAACAATCTCCAAAAAAACCAGGTTTTTAGAATTTTCAAAAAAATTAAGTCAAAATGGCACCAGGTCCCTGACTCGTTACAGAGGCCGAAAGATCGCTCTGGCCATATGACTGAACCATTACAGCAATCCTGAAGGGTGGTACCCTCGCCTTGAGGATAACTTACCCACATAAGCTCCGCTCATGACACCAATAGTAAGGCAGAAGTCCACCTAATTTGGAGGCTGTAAGGATTTAATTCATAGAGGTTAATGGAATGTGGCTCCCCAAAATATTTTTTTAGTTGCTTCAAGAGTATAAAATGACTTTCACATGATCATTACGGCGGAACTTTCCCAAAAATAGCCATCCCTCTGCTACAGCTGGAGGTTCAGACTTTAACAATGGTCAGGATGGCATTGCCTGTCTTTGCGTACAAAAAGAGACCTGTCAGTGACGAGTAGTACTGAGGGTGAAGAGGAGTGCCTGTGATGATATAAATGGTTTATTGGTCTTATACCCCCCCCCCCCTCCAGCCATATATATTCATTAGAAGATCGGGCCCGAGGCAGGTTCAGCTAAACTTCCTGTAAAGTCACCAGCATCAAACTGATAATTTTGGAAAGGATTGACGCTCCCAATTAAGTCATCAGGAACAACAACCCTCCCCAAAATGTACATGCTGCTAGCGACTTTGCCAGCAGCATTAAACAGTTAACACCCACGATCAGTGCCATCACCTATCACCGGTGTTACTGGTTGGGGTCCAGGTTCAGTACCCAAACAGGTTTTTAATTTTCTGCTCATCACTTTTCGCCTCTAATAGCAATAAATAATAGTAATAATAATACTCTTATTACATCATAAATAGTTTCAACATTGCATGAGACAAATAGGTTCAGAGCTACAGAACACTTGGGGCAAAAAATCAGTTCTTTGGTTTCCAATGCACTTGTTGCCGCCAACATTACTTCCAAATACCTACTCTATATAAGCGGTTACATTTTTTAGAACATAAGTTTAAGGCTAAACCTTGCAGACTTATGCCTTCAATCTCCACCTGCCTTGTATTTCATAACTATACAATAAGTGGCCTCCATCCAATAACATTATGTGTACTCTGTACAGAAGTAACTTTCAGAAAAGGATTTAATAGCTAAGGGGGGAATTGTAATTGTTCTAGAGCATTAGAAAGCGCAGGCAGGATGAGCGTCCATTGCTTTGCATTTCCTGCTCTCTGTGGCATTACCTAAGATCCCTAATGCTTCTTTATGTCTTCTTACTATATTGATATGCTAATAATTAGAACGGCCGCTCGACAAGCCTGGTACAGAGCTGCCTATGTGACTTCATATAACCCTGCTGCTCCTCCGCTCAGTACATTCATGCTTAATGGTCTTCTGTCTGTAGCTAGAGGGATATACTATATAATATCATGAGGCCTCATTCAGAGATGACAAGTAGCAAAGTCTATCTCATCTTCAATTGCTGAATAGTTGTATATATTTTAGAGTATGTCTTCTAAGATCCTGAATCCAGCAGGACAGTCACAGCTTTCGGCCATGTCCCACTGACCCAAAGAGCCAGCTGCATACTCCAAGTTTTCTATTCTTCCATTCTCTGAAAATGAGTAGATATGTTCTAGTGTACTCTGCTATCTGTCATTTCTGGTATTACAAAGGAATTTCAAACTAAAAGTAAAGATTCCATTTTAACCTTAAGGTTGCCCTCTCTCTCTATTCCCGATGTTGCCCTGCCATGTGGTGCACAGGCCATGTTGTATGAGTATTGTGTCCGCATTCGCATCCAATGGTTGGCAAAAATTAGATGACAAAAAACTGGTTCCCCAGCATCATCTGAGACAAAAAACAGGCACAACTCTTGGTGCACAGTCTGGACCTTACGCCACCTTCAGGCCAAATGGACATGGAGGGGCAAGAAGAGGGTGCAGCCAGCAGTGGAGTGGGTCAGCCCAGGGAAGGTACACAGGTGCGGACAATTTTACTACAGACAGGACGTGGCCTAGAACTGCCCTGATGGCCCATGGTGGCCGACTGCTGGATTTATCATGAGGACGTAGCCTCTGATAAACCCAGTGTGGCAGGGGGATAGGGGGAACACATTAAACGCTGGTGCACTTAGCGCCAGAATAAGGTAAAAGTTGCTCACTGACTTGGAAGCTTGTGGTCCCCATATGTGAAAAAATTGTGAATGCTGTGTTCTTTTTTTTCTGATATATGGTCCACAAAAAATATGGAAAAAGCAGAATAAGTCTATAGATGGCCCATAAGAATCACTGATGGCATAATAAACTTTTTATTATTCCAAAGGGAAATGAAAGTAGCAACACTCAATCACACATTCCACAATACAACTCACCGTGAAATACGCTTGTTTGAATAAGCCCTAAGATTTCTGTAAGAAAGTCCAGAAACATGTCTACCACCAGGAATGTCCTTGAATTCTTTGCTTCTATGTATCAGGACATTATTTTAAATAGTATGGGGTCCTTAAAAGGGCAAGCTGTAAATAAACTACTTACCAATACCCCCCCCCCCCCATGAATCAATAGCAGCAATAATAATAATTTTTTTTGTGTCCCAGCTTTTTTTACAGCATTGCATCAGTTCAGATTAAGTTTGCAGGCCTTTGTTTTTTCACCGTTAGTAGTGGATTAAAATTTGGGCTGTTATGGCAACTACCCGGGGCCCAAGGCTCCTAAATAGCCCATGGTCACCCATACCAGCCAAGTTTTCCCTATGCAAATAATAAAAAGAGCAACCACCAGCCATGAAATCCTCATACTCATCCGCCATTTTTGACACACCTGCATGCAAGAGCCCTTCCAGGTCTGGGTGGTTTAGCATTGGCAACAGTCAGTACAAACAGATCTCACTAAATTACGTACTACTCCACCCCCTGATGGATTATTCTACCTCCTCTACCTCCTTGGCTAAATGGCAGCTACATAATTTATCCATCACCCCATCACAGCTCCTGAAGGCCATGGCATGTATAACAGCCGATACATGTGGGGTTCCTTCCTCCCCCCCTTGGATTTGGTACTTTAGACTCGCACAACCATGGTAATGTAGCATGTTTTATTGGCCTATCTTATTTCATTTTATGTACTGGATACCGCTTATATTTATTTATGGTTCTCTTACACTGTTGCTGCATATTCGTCGGACCCTGACATTATACTTCAGGCATGTTACTGGATTATAAGCTATTTCTTATATGCTAGAGCCAGATGAATACATTACCATGTATACTTTGTCATGTTACCATTTACTGTGAGTGGGGTTGTTGATTTGTGTCCAGATTCATCCTGGTTTTTAACTGATTTTATTCTGTATATGTATTTAAATAAAGTATTTTGTCCCTCAAACACATCTTCTTTCTTCTTTTTTGATGTTTAAAGGGGTATTCCCATGAAGACAAGTTTCTTATTTGTACTCAGGATAACAAATAACGCCTTCTCTAATTCACTGTTATTAACAAAAATACAGAATTTCACAAACGTCCAACCTGTCTCTATCAGTCAGTCCTGCTGTACACAATTTGAGTTGCCCCTAGACACGACCCTGTAATTTCTGACTTTAGGGTCGGGCCGCCATCTTGGATTCCTGTGTGACAGCCGTGCTGATCAGTTTGTGTCTTACTGCTCTGAGCCTGTAGCCACGCCCCCTGCATGGAGCTCACACCGACACTTGCTGATTCACTTCCTGCCAGCACATCATGAGCAGAAAGAGAGGAGCTGCAAAGTAAAAACTACAAGGAGATAATTGATCCAGGGGAAGGGGAGGCAGGTACATATCTGTGAGAACACAAATGTAGCACAGCTGACAGTGTAAAAGTTTGTCAGCCTCTGTCCGTCATGTCTCTGTGTAATAGCTATCTCATGCATCTCTGATCTGTCTCATCTCTTTCTATGTGTCAGTGTTTTAGTATAATGTCAGAAGCCAGATTAAAGTGTATATACACCTATACCGTGATAATCTAACGACATATCGCCCCGCCCACAACCTATAGTCTTACACTGAGCAGCCTAGGGAGTGACAGGAGCAAAAACAGCAATAACAATGAAAAATATTGTAAAGTAAGGAGTTAAAATGATCTTTATTGTGTTAACATCACTAGGGGATTGAGATGTGAGAATTGTCTTCCTTGCTTTCTTTGTTAAAGGTCATAGCATGAGATTTGTGGGATGCAATACCTGCCATCCCTTTGAGAAGCTGGCTGCAGCACTGCTACACACTGGACCGGGCTAGAAACTGTCGGCTACGTTCATTGTGTAGAGTCCATGCAGGGTAAATACAGACTAAACTCTCATTAACTGCAGTTACCCTGATGTGCTCACTGTCACCACAAAACAAGGAGACTAAAAAAATTTCTCAAAACTGAAAACAATACAAATAGATTATTATAATAACTAGAAATATGGTACCCAAAAGAATCAAAATCATGTTGACAAATCTCAGATTCCATAGAGTTGCCCCAAAACCTAAGTGCAGTATTCAGATTGGTGTATACAAGCGCTGAATTGCCTGGAAAAGGAAACCATGGAAACATCTATAATTTTACTCTGACATAGCAATGATTCTTTCAAATGTTAAAGCTGGTCAGACAAACATAACAAAAAATGAAGCATCAAGCCACAAAGACATGGTGACAAATGCTGATCCACTGAGACCCGCAGCGGGTGGTCCGCCACCCACAATGGAAAGGCTGGTCAATGCTGTATAATGAACGAAACCAAAAGGCACAGAATATTCTGTATATACTCAATCACTTCTGCGGACGATTGCTCAGACGCACCTGCCTTCACGTAGATAAGACAGGGGAGGTGCAGGATTTTGCAGTTCTATTCCTTATTGTAGAAAGTAAGAAGTCCTCAATGATTACACTTCAAACACCACAAAATCTGTTACTGAAAACCACCCGTAATAAACTTTAGATCACACCAACAAAGAGAAGAGATGCCAGATACTGGGGGTCATTTACTAAGGGCCCGATTCGCGTTTTCCCAACGTGTTACCCGAATATTTCCGATTTGCCCCGGGATTTTGGCGCAATCGGATTGTGGCGCATCGGCGCTGGCATGCACGCGGCGGAAATCGGGGAGGCGTGGCCGAACGAAAACCCGACGGATTCGGAAAAACCGCCGCATTTAAAAAACAAAAATGTGTCGCGGAGCTTGCACTTACCTTCACTCAGCCCGGCTCGGTGTATTCCAGTGCGTTCCGGGGAACTTTAGCGCAGCAGCGCCACCTGGTGGACGTCGGAGGAACTGCCATAATGAATCCCGGCCGGACCCCAATCCACCGCAGAGAAGGCGATGCTGGATCGCGAATGGACCGGGTAAGTAAATCTGCCCCACTGTGTGTATTCATTGTACAGTCCTAGATCTGACACAGTACAGAGGAGAAGATCTAGGATTATTATTAATTATCCCCATTGTTTTACAATAAACAACTAAAGGATTTATCACACGAATAGATCATATGTGAAGATTTCATGTAAAGCATAACTAAACCTTTGATGTAAAATGAATAGAGCAGGGGATAAATGTAATATTTCAGTAAGTAAAGCAGTTTCTTTTTTTCTACTTCTTTCTCCTGTATTGAGCAGTGTGTTTGGAAGCCTGTCCACCGTATACAGATAGGCAGATTAATCATTAATCACCAAGAGTAAAGATAATATTCCTCTTGATCAGGGATGGATTAAAACTGCTATGGGCGCTGGGCTGTATGAAAATTATAGCCCCATGTCTGGAATCACTTCCTACATATGGTACTAGAATCAGATTCTTGGGGAATGGAGGATGTGTCCCTTCTCCGTGTTCTGTTGTTTCAGAAGCTTTGTAGGACTTTTAAAGGTCCTGAAAAGGATGTTGTGTACTAGGATTTTATGAGTGAAGGTCCTTCACAATATAAAATTTGGTGGGGTTTTTCGGTGGCCATGGGTCCACTAGAAGGTTTGGGCCCCAGGCTACCACCCAAACCGCCAATATTATAATCCACTACTGCCCTTGACGTCTCAGCTCTCTTAGGAGATAAGACTATCCAGGGACTGTCTGTAAAGTTCTTAGAGACTTTATCAGTCTTCTTTATCTCTCAGCTGTCAGTGGATACAGGCCAGAAAGAAGAGGCCGGACCGCCGAAGTGAGGGGAGGTCGCCATGACGCAGCCTGGTGGGAGGGCTAGTAGTCAAGGGGCATAACAGTAAAGAGCGGGAGTTGCTAGGGGGCGTGTTAGCAGGGACCGTTAGGGAAAGTCAGTCAGACATCTTTTACAGAGAAAATAGGTCATACCTGAGGTATCTCCTGAGATTGATGGCTGACATTAGTGCCCTGATAGGGCAGCTTCGGGCTGCAGCACAGCAGGGAGACAGGGAGAGCGTGTGGAGGCGGGTGGAGGCGGCGCTAGGACCGGGCCATGACGGGACGGCAGGCGCAGGACAGGCAAGAGAAGTGGAAGCTGCCGGGAGCGGAGAGCCGGCGCGGGGGTTGCGGCGCTCCAGGAGGACGCGGCCGCCGAGCAGACTGAGCCCGGAAGCGACCCCGAGGACCCGCCGTCGGGTAAGGAGCCCCTCCGGGGACCCTGGCGGGCGAGCGCCAGCGGCTCAGAGCGCGAGTCGCAGGCCTCGCTCGAGCAGGAATCCGTCCACCCCGGCGGGCCCAGCGGAGAGGGGGAGGAGGCGCTCACCACAGCAGACGCCGAGGCCCTCATCACCGGGACTGCAAGGCAGCCATGCCTCCAGGACAACGAGGCCCCCACCTGGCGATGTTCCGGTCGGTGGGGGGGCCTTTGCAGGAGACACAGCGCGGGAAACTCCAGGCGCATCCCGCCGGCAGGAGGCTGAGGCCGGGCGGTCAGAAGTCACAGGGAGGCAGGCGCCCGGCAACAGGCTGGGGACAGATCCGGCGGCACAGCGGGGAGCATCCTGTTCGTCATGCGGCAGCTGTGGGAGACGAGCTGGCAGCATCTACAACTCGGGGAGAGAAGATGGGACGAGTGAGAGAAGTCTGCAGCGTCTGGAGTCCAACATGGCCGCTGGTGGGGACACAGCCCTCATGCAGCATGGTGAGTGCTCTATGTTTGTACAGTGTGGGGGAGAGGAAAGGGGGGCTAGTACAGGGGGTGAGGAGACTAGTACAGGGATGGTGAATGAGTTACGTTCATTAATGGGGAGCGTGAAGGACTTACTGGCGAGGTGTGAAAGGGGAAGCACAGGGGTATCTCCGGTGGCGGCATGGGTTCCATGGAGCGGGCGAGAGGTGGGGCGTAGGGAGTCGGGGGTGACGGTTTCGGTTCAGACGGAAAAAGACAAGGATGAAAGGGTGCGGATAGATGACAGAGCAAAAGGGGAAGTGTATGTATGCTTTGAAGGGTCACCAGGGGAACATGTGAAGAAAGAAGTAAAAGAAAAAATATGGAAGGACGAATATGTAGAGATATTTTCATTACTTCCATTGGGGAAGTTTAATTTGGACAAGCCCAAAAAGGATGAGAATAAGAAAGAGGAGGAAGAAAAGAAGAGGTGGAGATTGATTCCGCAGACATTTCAAAATTGGCTGAAAGCGTTCTGTATTTTGGCAAGCGTAATAGAGGAGAAGTCCCCGGAGAAGCGGTTGGGGATGTTTTGTTATTTGGATGCGATTGCGGAGGCGTATCGGGCGTATGGGGGGCAGACGTGGTTGCGGTATGACGAGCGTTTTCGTCAAAGGAAGGCAGTACGTCCCAATATTCAGTGGGATCAGAAAGACATCGGGTTGTGGTTAAACGTGATGGCGCCAGTAAAATTTGGTCAGTCCTTTCGAGACGGGGCCGGGGGGTCAGGGCAGAGTGGGCAACAGAAAGAGGGCACTAGTGGGGCCGGAGGAAAAGGGGTGTGCTGGCAGTTCAACGACGGCCAGTGCAAGTATGGGACGGGATGTAAGTTTAGGCATGCATGTTCAGCATGCGGGGGATCGTCACATGGGGCAGCGCGATGCTTCAAGAAGAATAAGGGCAGACAGGCAGGAGACAATAGTCAAGGGGGTGACGCCAGTGAAACTAGAAGAGATGGAGGCCTTTCTAAATAGATACCCAGATAAGGCGAGGGCAGGGTTATTGAGGGAAGGTTTTAGGGATGGGTTTAAAATTCCGCCTCCAGAACATGAGGTTCCTTTCTCCTTAAAAAATTTAAAATCGGCACGGGAACATCCGGGGGTAGTTCGGGAAAAATTGGGAAAAGAGGTCCAGTTGGGGAGGATGGCGGGGCCCTTTAGGGAAATTCCGGTTCAGGGCTTGGTGGTATCACCGTTGGGAGTGGTACCAAAAAAGGAGGCGAATAAATTTCGCCTCATACACCATCTTTCATACCCAAAAGGATTGTCAGTGAACGATGGGATAGCACCGGAGTTGTGCTCGGTGGCTTATACTTCGTTTGACAGAGCAGTTGAATGGGTAAGGGAGTATGGGGTTGGGGCGTTAATGGCAAAAACAGACATCGAAGCGGCGTTTCGCTTGTTGCCAGTCCATCCAGAGAGTTTGCGGCTGCTGGGTTGTTTTTGGGAAGGGGCGTATTATGTGGATAGGTGCCTTCCCATGGGTTGTTCTTTGTCGTGCGCATACTTTGAAGCCTTTAGCTCATTTCTTGAATGGGTGGTCAGGGAGGTGGCAGGGTTAGAATCCATTATACATTACTTAGACGATTTCCTTTGCATGGGGCCAGGTGGGTCCTTGGTATGTCAGTCACTGCTATCGGCAACGGAATGGGTGGCGGAGAGTTTCGGTATTCCGTTGGCGCACGAAAAGACAGAGGGACCGACAACGTGTTTGGTGTTCTTAGGAATCACTTTGGATTCGGAAAAAATGGAGTGCAGATTGCCAGGGAATAAGCTGGAGGCTTTGAAAGCGGAGGTGGGGAGAGCGCATAGACTAAAAAAGATTACACTTAAGGAATTGCAGTCTCTTTTGGGGAAGTTGAATTTTGCGTGCCGGATTATTCCAATGGGGAGGGTGTTTTGCAGGAGATTAGCGGGAGCAACGGCGGGAGTGAAAGCAGGTCACCACTACATACGGCTATCAAGGGACATGAGGGAGGATTTGGGGGTGTGACATGAATTTTTGGATAAGTACAACGGGAGATCTCTAATGATGGAAAGAGCGGTGAACGATTTCGATCGGGAATTGTTTACAGACGCGGCCGGGTCAGTGGGGTTTGGAGCTTATTGTGAGGGGCAATGGTGCGCGGCAGAATGGCCAACGGACTGGGTGAAAACAGGCCTAGTGAGGAACCTGGCGTGTTTAGAGCTTTTTCCGATCGTGGTGGCGGTGGAGATATGGGGGAAGCGGTTCAAGGACAAAAAAGTGCGGTTCCACTGCGATAATCAAGCAGTGGTGGGGGCGATTAACAGCCTTACGGCTTCTTCGCCACCAGTGGTGCGGCTGCTGCGGAGATTGGTGTTAACTTGCTTATCCCTGAATGCGTGGGTAGTGGCAGTGCATGTACCAGGGGTCAATAACTCGTTAGCTGATGCTTTGTCTCGCCTACAGTGGGAGCGGTTTCGAGAGCTGGCGCCTGGTGCGGAAGAAGAGGGGATCCCATGTCCAGAATTTCTGTGGGAGATAGCCTTACCACGGCGGGGGCCTTGATTCAAAGGTCCCTGGCTGGAGGCACTTGGTCGGCGTATGGGGCGGCGTGGCAGCAATGGGAGGAACTCATGGCGGAGGTTGGGGGCACGGGGGACGATGACAAAAAGGTAGTAGCATTATTGGTATGGTTGGGTAGGGCAGCAGTAGCTGGGTGGTCTGTCGCTAGAGTGAACAAATGGCTTGCAGGGGTGGGTTTTGGTTTTCGGCTGCGTGGATTGCGAGATGTGACAAAAGAGTTTTTAGTAAAACAAGCAGTGCGGGGGTTTAGGAGAGGAAAAGGGGGGATGGATAGAAGGAGGCCTGTGTCATTTGGGCTTTTGGAAAAATTGGGGGTGATTGTGGGGGGGGTGTGCGTTTCACAAGCAGAAGTATGTTTGTTCAGATTGGCCTTCTCATGGGCTTTCTTTGGGGCATTGCGCATAAGCGAATTGGTAGCCAAGAGTAGAAAGGCTGTTGGAGGGTTATTGAGGGAAGATGTGTTGATCAAGGAAGGGAGTGTGGAATTTTGGATACGGAGGTCTAAAACGGATCAGATGGGTAGGGGAAAAAGAGTGGTGTTGCGGGAAGTTAGGGGATCACAGATGTGTCCGTTGTATGTTTTGACGAGGTTTTTGGGTTTTAGGGGTGAAAGAGCGGGCCCTTTGCTTTCCCATTTGGACGGGTCATCATTATCGGTTTTTCAGTTTTCGGCTGTGTTTCGTAAATGTATCGAGCGGGTGGGATTAAGAGGTGAAGATTTCGCTCCGCATTCGTTTAGGATCGGGGCGGCAACCGAAGCTGCAGCATGGGGTTTAGGGCCGGATATGGTAAAGCAGATTGGCAGATGGGAATCGGGGCGATATCGGTCATATGTTCGACCGCATTTGGTGGCGGGAAATTAGTGGATTGCAGGTGGTTGGGGAAAAAACACGTTTTGCTTAGGGGGGGTGTTGTTAATTTTCTTTATCATTGCAGGTTCAGGTCCTTACATGGCATGGATTTTCGGGCATTCGTATGTGTACTGGGGTGCACAACGGGCGAGTATGCGTCCGGAAGGTAGGCAATTGGGTTTTAATAGAGATTTGTTGAGAGTGAGGTGGCTAGGTTACAGGGGGATGAAATGGGGACAGGTTTTAGAGGAATTTCAGAGGTGCGTGGTGTTGGATAAAGTCCCTGAAGTAGCAATGTTTCATATTGGGGGCAATGACTTAGGAGCCCGGCCGGTAAGGGAATTAATTCGTGACATAAAACACGATTTGTTAAAGATGAGGGTGTTGTACCCATCATTGGTGGTGGGTTGGTCGGATGTGGTACGTAGGAGGAATTGGAGGCATGCTCGGTCGGTGGGGCGGCTGAATAGAGCTCGGGTTAAGTTGAATCGGGCAGTAGGCGGTTTTGTGGCCAGAAATGGTGGGATAGTGGTGAGGCACCATGAATTGGAAGAAGGAAGAGGCGAATACTGGCTGGGAGATGGTGTGCATCTTAATGCAGTGGGTATGGATTTGTGGGCCCTTGGCATACAGGGTGGTCTGGAGAGGGCATGGAGGTTGGTGGGGGGCGCGCATGTTTGAGGTGGTCAAGACATGCGTGCTGTGGCGGGGAGGGAGGAGCAAGGTCCTTGGAGTTGGTGGAGTGAAGGGGTAAAAAAGAGAGCTGGTGGATAGGATTCATCTATTTAATTTGGTGGGCCGCCTGGGGGATGGCGGTTTGGGCTCCCGCTGGGTGGTGTCCCGGGGAGTGGAAAAAGGAGTAGAGACGGCCATTACTGCACTCTTGGTGCCCTTGAATCGGAGGTGGCGGTTTGGGGTAAAGAAAAGTAGGGGTGCAGAATGGCGGTTACTCAATTTTGTTAACTCCAAGGACCTCACTTCCTCTTTGATTAGAAGGGGGGGGAATGTTAAATTATTCAGCAGTTTGACTGTGTTTATTGTTGTATTGTTAATAAAAGGCTGCTGTGGCCAATTTAATCCAAGCAGGGTGTGTGAGTCTTTTTTAATAGAAGGCAATATAGGTTTGGCGGAGAAAAGGAGAGGTTGAGAAGAAGAAGAAGACGGAAAGACCAGACTCAACAGTGCAGCGTCAAGAAGAGGCCGGACCGCCGAAGTGAGGGGAGGTCGCCATGACGCAGCCTGGTGGGAGGGCTAGTAGTCAAGGGGCATAACAGTAAAGAGCGGGAGTTGCTAGGGGGCGTGTTAGCAGGGACCGTTAGGGAAAGTCAGTCAGACATCTTTTACAGAGAAAATAGGTCCCACCCACCCACCCTATTTTCTAATGAGGGAGGGTGACAAAAAATATTTTGTCATAGCAGCTAAGGGGGCGGGGAGGGAGGAGCAAGGTCCTTGGAGTTGGTGGAGTGAAGGGGTAAAAAAGAGAGCTGGTGGATAGGATTCATCTATTTAATTTGGTGGGCCGCCTGGGGGATGGCGGTTTGGGCTCCCGCTGGGTGGTGTCCCGGGGAGTGGAAAAAGGAGTAGAGACGGCCATTACTGCACTCTTGGTGCCCTTGAATCGGAGGTGGCGGTTTGGGGTAAAGAAAAGTAGGGGTGCAGAATGGCGGTTACTCAATTTTGTTAACTCCAAGGACCTCACTTCCTCTTTGATTAGAAGGGGGGGGAATGTTAAATTATTCAGCAGTTTGACTGTGTTTATTGTTGTATTGTTAATAAAAGGCTGCTGTGGCCAATTTAATCCAAGCAGGGTGTGTGAGTCTTTTTTAATAGAAGGCAATATAGGTTTGGCGGAGAAAAGGAGAGGTTGAGAAGAAGAAGAAGACGGAAAGACCAGACTCAACAGTGCAGCGTCAAGCTGATTTACACAAACTGCTTGTATAAGGAAGAGAAACTGAGCAAAAAAGGACACAAAAACATATTGTAACATCCATGCTGGTACTATCCTCGCTCTGAGGATGCAATGATTGTGTCATTGTGTTTCACTCTGACATTGCTGTGTGAACACTGCTTTATGTTTGCTGGCTGCCTTGATTGTTTCTGCACTACACCCGTGCCGTCTCCTGCAGCTATCATCTGGTTTTTCAGTTGTTAACCTGCAGTGATTGACAGGTTTCCTCTCTAATGACCTTCCAGACATGGGCCATGATTTTGTTATAAGCTCTTCCTGGTCGGTGCTCTGTGCTTGCTTTATTATATCTTTTGGTAAGCTCCTGGTATGCTGACATAGTGTTTCTGTATTCTGACCTGTATTCTGGTATCCTGACTGGCCTGTATTCAGACTCTTTTTTTCTGTGTTGCAATTTTGTACTACATTTGTCCTCTTTGTTGTGACCTGGTTCTGGAGATTATTTCTTCAGTGTTTGTCTTATCTTCCTCTTTGTGTTTTGCACTTTGACGTGCGGAACGTCTTCTAGTTGTCTACCCAATATACAGGATGAGCCAGGCAATAGAAAGGGATACCTAAAAATTGGGTTTAGCATTAGGGCCCACTGTCTGTGTCACCTGCCCATTCACAATTGGAATTCATATATGTTGACTATTATCATCTGCACTATTCATGCAAGCTTGTTGCCATATGTACTTCTCCCATAGACGGCAATGGCCGCACGGAGCAACCGTACCGCTCCGTACACCGTGAAAAAATAGGACATGTCTTATCTTTCCCCGTGTTATGCGCCATGCGCCATGGATCGCTATGGAGAGGGGAGGGGTCATCCCTCCTCCTCCACTTCGTGGCTGACGTATGACTGCCTGGCCACAGCCGGTTGGGCATACATCAGTGTGCATGAGGCCTAAGCCATGCTGAAGACAAAATGAAGACTGTTAAGTAGGAACCCTGGGGTGCTGTGATATCATGTAAAAATACTAAACTGTAAGAGATTTGTATCTCCGACAGGGATTCTACTTCTACAAGTACACTGGAGAATTGTCCTCACACTGCTGTGCTCTTAGCACTGATCTGCTGGTTGAATACTACAAAAGTCAATCAGAGCACAGAGGCGGGGCTGCTGAACAGTTTAACGCAGAAAGCTAAGAGCACAGCAGTGTGAGGACATTCCCCAGTGTACAAAGTCCAACTACAATCCTGAAATATAAATCTATTTATCACAGTCCTGCTGCTACTAACAGCACAAACACTGGTATGGTCAGACTGCTACCGCACACCTTATATGGTCAATTTTGCTGACATGTCTGAGGGTTGAACAATATGGATGCTTTCTTCTAAAAACAGCACCACACGTGATCATGGGTAGTGAGTGGTAATCCATATATCTCTACACAGCTGAGCTGTAATACCAGCACAAACATGGTTATGTGAAGAAAGGTGCCATGATTTTAAACCTCCGGACAAGTATGCTCACTCTTATCAGCTACATCCTCAAGTCAATAAAAAGGTAAAAAATGGAGTTAAAGCTAAACAAACACCTCTCTTAATAGAAATAATTGTTTCTATATAATAATATATAATAAAAATGACTTAGAAGTATTATATTCATGTCTTGCTGTTTGCATCGGCTTAAAACACAGGTATGGCAATTGTGTTGTGATAACTCCCTGGTGTCCCTCCTGTGTATAATCCCTTCCCCCTCGGGCCCGTGTTGGTGTTTGATTAACCTGTGTTCTTTTTATAGCAGTTGTTTATAATTTGTTTGCTGAGTTAATGAAAGGAGCAGCAGAAGTGCCGGGATCTTCAATATTCTGTAACCTAGGATGTGAGCGCTGTAATGATATAATACTCCACTCCCGCCATCAGTACAGCTATCCCACTACTAAACATATGCAGATAGTAAACAGGGGGTGTATCTGTATATTACACCTTATATGGGGTCAATCAGTGCTTATAACAGAACAGGCTGGCAGATGATTCCATTTATAAACATATAGGGGGAGATTTATCAGGAATGTCTGAGGTAAAAGTGTTCTAGTTGCCCAAGGAAGCCAATCAGAGCTCAGCTTTCATTTTATAAACAGCTGTGGGAAATTTAAAGCTGAGCTCTGATTGGTTGCCATGGGAAACTAGACCAGTTCTACTCTCAGACTCTTCTGATGAATCTGCCCACAGTGTTCTGTCACATGGTGCGTTCTTGGTCCGTTCTTAAACAGACTGAAAACGCATCCCTTTTTAATCCATTTAAAAACTGTCCAAGAACACACTGGGGCACATTTACTTACCCGTCCTGGCGCGATCCCCGCTTGGCGCTGTCCGACAAGGTTTCGGAGCTGCCGCGATTCACTAAGATCATGCTCCCGATTTCCTGCATCTGTCGTTTCCCCGCTGAGGTCCGCCGGAGTTCACCTTCTTCTTCCCGGTGCATGTGAGTGCTGATCTTGCGACACAATTTAGTTTTTAAATTCTGCGTTTTGTCCGAATCAGTTGGGTTGTCCGACGGCTACGACCCCGACTTGTGTCGCATGCAAGCCAGCGGTGATGGGCCACAATCCAATCGGGTGCGCCAGAAAAACCCGGGGCAATTTCGGGCAAAATGGTAAAAAGTCGGGAAAAGAAAATGCGGTGTTCAGACCCTAAGTAAATGTGCCCCACTGTGTGACAGTACCCTAAGGATATAATACAATTAAAAACAAGTGTCTATGGGGGAGATTTAGCAGAAGTACAGTATCTGAGGTAAAACTGTTCTGGTTGCCCATGGAAACCAATCAGAGCTCAGTTTTCTTTTTATAAACAGCAGTAGGAAAGTCAAAGGCGAGCTCTGATTGGTTGCCATGGGCAACTGATAAATCTCCCCCTATAAACCCAATCAAAACAGAATAGTTCTCAAATGTGAGCCCTTTGTCTTATACAGGCAGTCCCCTACATAAGAACACCTGACTTACATACGACCCATAGTTACAAACGGACCCCTTGTAATTGGTAAGTTATCGTACTTTAGTCCTAGGCTATAATAATCAGCTATAACAGTTATCACAGGTGTCTGTAATGAAGCTTTATTGTTAATCCTGGTTCTTTTGACAATCCAAGATTTTTAAAATCCAATTGTCACAGAGACCAAAAATAATCTGTCTGGGGTTACAATTGTAAAATATACAGTTCCGACTTACATACAAATTCAACTGTATACAGGAAGTACCTAAAGCAAGTCTGTTGGTATTAAATCACCCCTTAAAGGGAACCTGTCATCAAGAACAGGCACAATGAACCATACTGATACAAACACTGTGCATTGCGGTTCATTGCAGGTGTCCCAGCTTAAATCTGCCTCCTCCAACAGTAAAATCGCTCCCCAAATTTCTGCCTTCTGCCTTTGTCTATGCTGGGCCTGCCCATTGGTGCATGGTACTGCCCACTAGGGGGGTGTAAAATTTAGATTTTCCTTTACATTTGAAACCCTATGCTGGTAATATGACATTCATGATTCATAGAAGCTAAACATTTCACATTCAGCATAAATCTACATCATGAGGTGCTTGGACAAAATGCACATTATGACACAGCCTGACCGGTGTTGAACATGTCTGACTGCGAGGGGGCATCTTTATTGACAAGGGCAATGGCGATACCTTGCTGTCAATGATTTTATAAATTTATGGGAGGGATAATAGAAGAACAGCACAATGAAGACTTCTATGAAAATATATTCTACACCAGTGGTGGCGAACGGGTGCCAGAGGTGGCACTCATAGCCTTCTCTATGGGCACTTGTGCCATCATCTGAGTTCGCCAGACAGTCCCAGGCAACCCAGGACCCTGGAAACTAATCTGAAACTTATTCCCCTGTATTGGCTGTCCTCAGGTGCCTTTACAATTTAAACCTATGACAGAGCAGGAAGTAATAGGTTACTGCTTAAATTGTCGCATTGGCACTTTGCGGAAAAAACTTGGTTTTCAGTTTGTCGTTTGGGCACTTGGTGTCTACACGGCTTGCCATCGCTGCTCTACACTATCCCAACGTGTATAGGAAGGGTGAACTAAAGCTTATTAAAACATAACTTTTAATATATTCAATAAAAGGTCATAAAGTACTTCTGACCAGAGCCACACTCCATCTCATAACACCAGAAGAAATGGAGAGCAGTAATAAAGCAGACAATTCTACATCAATACACAATGGATAGATCTCAGATCAAAACATAATAAACCAGAAAGATCTCACCCATGACAAGGAGTCAGGAGCCACGGAAATCGTGCAGGAATATGGAGCGGCTACCGTCAACAGAAGGGGGTCCCAGACCAGGAGAAGATGAAGGCACTGCATCCAGGTATCCCTAAAGCTGCTCTGTCCCTGCTCCCCAGAATAGCTCCTGTCCTAACAAGGACAGTCCTTGGAGATCCCTACAATCTAAAGGTGCCTAGGATTGCCTTCCCACACTATCCCA
This sequence comes from Engystomops pustulosus, assembly GCF_040894005.1. Lineage (NCBI taxonomy): Eukaryota > Metazoa > Chordata > Amphibia > Anura > Leptodactylidae > Engystomops > Engystomops pustulosus. The sequence continues at coordinate 174,881,873 of NC_092415.1, read as the reverse complement.
ATGGATCACAGACTGTCCCATGATTGCTAGGATTTTCGGCTTTGTCCATGATAGATGTCTATAGGCTGCCGCCTCACGATGTACTTTTGATGTGGAAAGTCTCTTGCATTCATCTCCCCCTGAATTAGAACATATAACTTTTCATTTTTTTTCCACAGCTTTTTGTTTGACAGTGTGACGAATAGTATTAACAGCTGCTGCCGTGGGGTCATAGGAAGCAGAACAATGTGAAAACCGCGACAACAACATTAACATGAGACAACAAGTCAGCAAGCAACCCAACCTCCCGAGCCTCGCAGCCCTGCACTGATTGATTCCTGGAGCTCGTGCACAAGGCCCTGGTACGGCAACAAGTGGCAGCTGTCGTCAAGACGTGTGACACGCAAGAACGCAGCCTTTCCTTCCCTGACTGGGAAATAAGCGGAAATGCCAAGAGCCCTATGGCACGCCACATTCCACCTGCCAGGCTGCAGGAACTTAACACTTCTGTCCCTGCGCTGGTTATACCCTTTGTAGAAGATTGCACATCAAAGCCTACCTCTTTAACGTGTCTATCTAGTTTAATTCTATACATGGCTAACCCAACCTTCCTCAGTGTTCCATATTTACAGCTATGGAAGATGGATTTATAGATACTTCAGAGCCCTATAGAGGCTAAATATATGCAATAAACTGTATCTATTTATATATTATCGTACATAATATTCAACCAACATTCTACTCTCCCCCCCACATACATACAAGAACACATGGTTGGGGGTTCAGCACCCCTTGCCGCAACTTCTTAGCCCACCTGTACCAATGTTCCACACACATTTTTGGATTAGTAGAAGTTAACAGCAAAGACTAAGAATAAACTTTGCACCAAATTAAATTAAAACGCAAGCAGATGTTGTAAATGCATGTTAGCAATAATCGTATAGAAATAAAAAATGATAAGATAATTAGATAATTATGGTGAGAAGTCGTGTGAAGGTCTAAGATGCCAATCTGTGCTCCGGAATGTACAATATGTAACATTAATTCTTCTACTGGAAGCAATGCAAGTTTTGAGAGTTCTGCTGACTCGGCAAAGTAATTATAACACCATACAGTATGTGTGATGTAAAGCTATAAAAAAAAAAAAACAAGGATATCTATACTATTTTTATTAATTTAATATGAACAAAATTAAAGAGTAAAGAGCCTTCTGAGCATTTTTTAAAAATTAGCAAGAATCAGGAAGCCTTAACTGCATCTTCATCCTCATTCTGTGATTCCAGTGCAGCATGATGTGGTCCCCTGATCTTCTAGTCCCTATAGGACCAGAAGTAATGAGAACATGGGGGGCTCATTTATTTACTCGGTCCTGTCACGATCCAGCGGCGCATTCTCCGACGAGGATTCGGGTCTTCCGGCAATTCACTAAGGTTGTGTGCCCGATGTCCACCAGGTGTCGCTGCAGCGCCGAGGTCCGCCGGAGTTCACCATCCTATTCATGGTGCATGTAAGTGTGTGTCAAGCGACACTTTTTTTTTTAAATAGCGCATTTTTCCGAATCCATCGGGTTTTCCCACAGCCACGCCCCCCGTTTTTCGTCGCATGCAAGCCAGCGCCAATGCAACACAATCCGATTGTGTGCACCAAAAACCTGGGGGAATTTGGCGCAAAACTAAAATTTTGGAAAACCCGGTGGAAGAACGCAAATCGGACCCTTAGTAAATGTACCCCTGTTAATTTTTCCATATATAATGCTGTAATAAAAAATATAATTGAATACAGGTCAAATTAGTATCACACATAAAGGACAATTGTGGGTCAACCGAGTGCACAAACAGGCAGCAAATAGGGGAAGTGTGCAGCACATTTTGGCCGGCTGGAACCCTTTCTTCGAACATTCAAGAATTTAGTAGTGGTTTACAAAACGTGGATAATAATTGTTGTTTTTTTTCATGTTGCAACAATCACTTAAGGAGCAATCCACTCAAGTCCACTAAAACCTGTGAGAACACGTCCAGGAGTCCAGTGATATCAGTACAATGGAGAGACATGTAGAGGCCAGGTTATGGACACCTGACCTGTAATCTACAGCTTAGCCTCAGGCTATGAAGCTACATACCAAAGAACAATTCATGTCATCAATTGCCCACAGCAAAGTTCTGGACAAAAGATCTACTCAACTCTAAAAGTTCTCAAAAGTGAGAAGACCCAGACCTACTCAGGGTCAAATACTTCATAAGCAAGTATGATGGATTTCCTGTAGGTTTTACAACTACACACAATGCAAACCACTAACAGATCATTGTAAAGCATCTTATACAGCTCCTTCAAGGAGGAAAGTTCATCCCTAGAAGGTCATATTAGAATTTCTGAACATTTACTTTGCAGTATGATGGTATCATTGAAAAATTGCCTTCTACAGGGTTGTTCCTAAAGTCCAGGGTGACCAGTGTACAATAGTAGTGAAAGTTGTCACAGGAAATCTCATACTCTAAATTAAGGGTAATCTTCTCAAAAGGTGGTCTTTGAAGACTATAAGACTATACAGGTGAATCCATTATCAAACTTTTTTTCATAGTTTCCTTATTCTGATATCAAATATAAAAAAACTGTAAAAATATTTCTTAGGTTCCATAACTGTAGGGCCGTATTGGACAGGGGTCACTGGTTCTTCTTGGTAGTGGATCCATTTACATATGATCTGTCTGGTCTCAGAAAAAATGGAACTGTCAGTGAATGTGGGAGGTCAACATATATATCAAAAAACTTATGTTTAGGTTTTGACCTAGGGCAAAATTCAAAAACTTTCAATTGCAAACTCCATTTCTTTCCAAGTTGTCCGAGTTGGGACATGTAAGTTACAGTTAATGAACCATATTTCCCCTTGAGAGTTCAACTGGACAACAGCGGTCTTTAGGAGGACACTGCAAAATTACTTTGTTTACCTTATATGAGAAAGACAGACCACTCTGGTCACAGGGATTTTTTTTCCTTATCTAGGATATTATGAATACAGGCGGTCCCCTACTTAAGAACACTCGACTTACATACGACCCCTAGTTACAAACGGACCTCTGGATATTGGTAATTTATTGTGCTTTAGTCCTAGGCTACATTGATCAGCTATAACAGTTATCACTGGTGTCTGTAATGAAGCCTTAGTGTTAATATTGATTCTTATGACAACCCAACATTTTTAAAATCCAATTGTCACAGAGACCAAAAAAAGTTCTGCCTGGGATTACAATGATAAAATATACAGTTCCGACTTGCATACAAATTCAACTTAAGAACAAACCTACAGTCCCTATCTTGTATGTAACCCGGGGACAGCCTGTATTAGTCAATTCAGAAATTTCTAGAATATTAGCCACTGCAGATTTTCAGTGGATTTGGGTATTAGCATATGAATGTGGCAAAAGGTATTTAAAAAAAATACTAATATTTAACTTTGTGCAAACTTTTGTCATTTTGGGCTCATTTGAAAACTAAGCTCCCATCTTACAATACATCTTTACACTTTGTGTTCATAACTAACATGGAAACATAATGTTGGCTTAGGGTAAGTTGGGCCATGCTTACACAGAAGAGTGAAGCAATGAAAAGTGCCACATCTAGATCACTCTATAAAACTATCACTTTCATTCAGGCACATTCTATTCTGTCCAAGTCATTACCCATGTAATAGGAATCTGCCAAGAAAGTATAAATCAGGTCTTGCATGTAAAAGCAGTAAAAAAAAATGTGGATACCTCTATCTATGGATGTATCTCTCAACCAAAGTATATGAATTTACTCAAAATATAAAAATGTGTATTAAAGGGGTTGTCCATTGCTTGTTTTTTTTCCAAATTTTTCTCCATTCAAGCAGCCATTTTTTTGGTACAAATCCCAGAAGCCACATTTAACTAATTTGTTGGTTCAGTTGACCACAATATCTACGCCCACCTACATCCATTCTACTAGATGGTAATCCTTCTTCCTACTGGTTAGGGCTATGCATGCAATCTCCTACCAAATTTTTCAAAGTAGAGAATAACTTCTACTTTAGTATTGTACTATTCGGAGCAAAAAAGGTGAAAGTTACTTTATCTTTTAGAGGCCAATGAAGCCACAATGGGTCACATGTTTAGTTTGATGTTGTTCCTATGTGCAACAATTAAAAAAAAAACTATAAAAACTATAACATTTTTAAAACTGTCCTCACCTACTTGAAGTAGAAGATGAGTGGGTCAATGTTGTCACTCAGCTCATATTTACACACACAAGTTAGGTTAGGCGTATTTGAGCAAATTTTTTGAAGTACTTTTTATATCCAAAAACTGTTGAGATTTTTAGTTTTTTAGAATACTTCTCAGCGCGTAGAGTGAGAGTTTGACAGCCACATGCTGTTTCACTGTGTTATTTACAGGGGAACCACATCAAATTTACATGTTTCAATTGTAAAATTCTTGTAGCAAATAAAAGAAAAAAAAAACTAAATAAAATGCATTCAGTTCTTGAAGTACAGTTTTGAAATTCAAATGTTAAAATCCCAGAGAGAAACCCACATGACATCCTTCTACAAACAGTATTACAGCTCTGAAATGTAAAGGCTATAATTGGGCTGCCATATTAATACATGAGCCCTTTATTTACCTCCGATTTTATACTGGAGCAACTGGATTCTGTAAAAAAAAACAAACATGCCATGTACACTAAGAGTTTGCATGTAAGGAGCTATTTATTCTCCCACCGATGGGTGGAATGGCCAATTCCTTGGGATTAGATATACTGTCAAATGCACAGTATGGATGATGTCATCACTTCCTGTCTGACAGGAAGCAATGGATAACAGTTTGAAACATCTGGGGCAACTTATGGGGACGGGGGTTTATATGAAGGCTGACTATCTATTTTTTTTTAATCTTGGAACATAATTATCCCTATCTACCATACCGAGTGTGAATAGACAACCCCAGGCATCCAGACAACCAATGGGTATGGCAGGTCCTACAGGTTCCACGCTTTATGAATCTCTTTCATTGAGAAGATATAGAAATACTGTAGAATCGTTAACTCTTCCAGCACTCAGCAATGGATATTTGGCTATTTTTCAGTGTCCCAGAATCCAGTATTACTGAATTTAAGTCAGCTCTCATTAAAGGAAGAATACTTAAGATTCCAGGGAAATAATGACCATTCTGCCCCAGGCGGTAATTAGAACAGAATTCTTCTTTACCTGCACTACAAATTAAACATCTTCTTTATTGCCTTGATACATGTTGTATATTTTCCACACCAGGGATAAAAGACAAATATGGCTGGTGTAACTATAGATGGGAAGGGTGGGAGTAGATACAACTGGACCTCGAGGGTCCAGAAGTCTCACAGCAATACTATATACAGGCGGTCCCCTACTTAAGAACACTCGACTTACATATGACCCCTAGTTACAAACGGACCACTGGATATTGGTAATTTATTGTACTTTAGTCCTAGGCTACAATGATCAGCTGTAACAGTTATCACAGGTGTCTGTAATGAAGCTTTAGTGTTAATATTGATTCTTATGACAACCCAACATTTTTAAAATCCAATTGTCACAGAGACCAAAAAAGTTCTGGCTGGGATTACAATGATAAAATATACAGTTCCGACTTACATACAAATTCAACTTAAGAACAAACCTACAGACCCTAACTTGTATGTAACCCGGGGACTGTCTGTATTGTAATTTATGGAGGGGATTCTCAATTTTATGTTGATTTCTTCTAAATTCTAAGAACTATTAGTCTTAAAATGGTGAATGTTGTTCCCTGGCCATAACATCTCAAGATCTTAGAACTTCTGACTACAGGCGGTCCCCTACTTAAGAACACTCGACTTACATACAACCCCTAGTTACAAACGGACCACTGGATTTTGGTAAGTTACTGTACTTTAGTCCTAGGCTACAATTTTCAGCTATAACAGTTATTACAGGTGTCTGTAATGAAGATTTATTGTTAATCCTGATTCTAATGACAACCAAACATTTTTAAATTCCAATTGTCACAGAGACTAAAAAAGTTCTAGCTGTTATTACAATGATAAAATATACAGTTCCGACTTACATACAAACTCAACTTAAGAACAAACCTACAGACCCTATCTTGTATGTAACCCGGGGACTGCCTGTAATGTCTTCTTTATATTACAGGCGCAATATAATTCAACTGGACCAAATAGAGATCACCATTAGGTTTTAGGGTGAACAAAGTTTAGTTTTTTTTAATCCATTGGGAGATCAAAGAGCTTGAATTAACACCATGTGAGTGAGACCAAACTATAATTTAAAATTTTTCATAAATGCTGCCCATAAAAATATACATTTTTGCATTTCTTTACAAGAGAGTCCAGATCAGATAGTGCTATTTTCACTCCACCTATAACAGTGATGGCTAACCTATGGCACTGGTGCCAGAGGTGGCACTCAGAGCCCTTTCTGTGGGCACTCAGGCCATCACCAGAGAGGACTCCAGGTATCTTCCTGCAGTCGCAGACAGCCCAGGACTTGCTGTGCACAGAGCTATTTTAAAGTGACAGTGCTACCTGGGACTATTTCCTGCTTTATTGGTGTCCTCAGGGGCTGGTATCAATGAAAACTGTGACAGAGAAGGGAGTATAAATCACAAATTACATTTCTGTGTTGGCACTTTGCGATAAATAAGCGGGTCTTTGTTGAAGTTTGGGCACTCTGTCTCTAAAAGGTTTGCCATCACTGACCTATAAGATCCTCTGATAAGGTAAAGGTCCATCTTCCCAAATTAAGCAGATACTGAATTTCTACAACAGTTTTAGATAGATGTGTCTTGGAATAGATTCAAAAGATCAGGTTTTGGCAAGAATTTTGAAAACAAATAATTTGTTGATCGTAAAGGGAGAAGAACTATAGAGAACTGATACTACTTCTGATTTAATTTACTCCTGGTTTTGGTTTCTAATACTTTATATAGGCAAAACCTGAGCCTGTCTATAAAGGGTCTATAAAGGGTCTATATATGTATATCAAGAATGATTTACTACCACAGCTTTTAGTGCATAGTGTCCAATCTGCAGATAACATGTTATAGAGCAGGAGGAGATGAGCAGATTATACATAGTGTTCTATCTGCAGGCAACATATCAAAGAGCAGGAGGAGCTAAGCAGATTATACATATTGTCCAATCTGCAGGTAACATGTTATAGAACAGGTGGAGCTGAGCAGATTGTACACAGTGTCCTATCTGCAGGCAGCATGTTATAGAGCAGGATGAGCTGAGCAGATTGTACATAGTGTCCTATCTGCAGGCAGCATGTCATAGAGCAGAGGGAGCTGAGCAGATTGTACATAGTTTCCTATCTGCATGCAGAATGTTATAGAGCAGGGAGAGCTAAGCAGAACGTACATAGTGCCCTATCTGCAGGCAGCATGCTATAGAGCAAGAGGAGCTGAGCAGAACGTACATAGTGCTCATCTACATGCAGTGTGTTATTGAGCAGGTGTACATGAATTTTATTAACAAAAAGTATATATCTACTCAATCTGCTCAGCTTCTCCTGATGTATAATGTGTTTTCTATAGATTGGACTTTATATGATAATGAATATCTCTAATTATTACTACATATCAACAAATCTACACCGTTATGCCAAGGGTCGAAAACACAAGTTGATGATTGTAATTAACTATGGTCTAAATCAGCTACTGTATGACCAATTCTCCCAGACATCCCCAAAAATAATCCACTACACAAACAAAGGACTACACAATTGATGAAGCCCAGAGGTATTATACAGCATTTCCTATGTACATAAATAAATAGAACTATAGCAGAGCTGAATTGGTCATTTAGCATATCGGGCAGTATCATCTGTACATTGGGATATACCTAGTATAGAAATTTGAGTAGGTTCATAAACAGGCAGTCCCCGGGCTACATAGAAGATAGGTTCCTAGGGTTTGTACTTAAGTTGAATTTGTATGTAAGTCGAAACTGTATATTTTATAATTGTAGCGCCAAACAATTTTTTTTTTTTGTCTAAGTGACTATTGGAGTTTCAAAATTTTTTGCTGTAATGGGACCAGGATTATCAATAAAGCTTCATTACAGACACCTTACAGCTGGGTCACAGTGGGCAGAGGGGTCCGTCTGTAACTAGGGCTCATCTGTAAGTCGGGTGTCCTCAAGTAGGGGACCGCCTGTACTATACGAACTAAAACTTTCAATAATATATAGTATGCTACAGATATACCGCTCTCTTCTCCTGTGGGGGATTCCTGTCTATGGTTTAGGGTTAAGTACTGCTAAAATTCCAGGTTCGCATGACTTTGAGACCTTCCTATCAGGGCCGGATTAAGGGTGGTGGGGGCCCCTGGGCGCAAACTGGTGGGGGCCCTTTCAACAATGTTTTTGAAAGTGTATAGCTTGCCAGCCCCCTGCAGTATATAGCCTTCCAGCCCCCTGTAGTATATAGCCTGGCAGTCCACTGTAGCATATAGCTAGCCAGACCCTGTAGTATATAGCCTGCCACCCCATGTAGTATATAAACCCTGCCAGTCCCCTGTAGTATATAGCCTGGCAGTCCACTGTAGCATATAGCTAGCCAGACCCTGTAGTATATAGCCTGCCACCCCATGTAGTATATAAACCCTGCCAGTCCCCTGTAGTATATAAACCATGCCAATCCCTTGTAGTATACATCCTGCCAGACCCTGTGCCATAGTGGTCTAGGATGTCAGCTGTGTCAGTGAGACACAGATGCCATCGCTGGGGGAGATCACGGATGCACTGTCTTGGCTGCTGTCTTGGCAGCATGTTGTGATCGGACGCCGACAACGTGACGTCATCACTCGCCGCTGGCGTCCCATTACAACCTGCTGCCATCCTAGAACCCCATGTGCGATGCGGGCGGCCACGGGCCACAGCGCATCGCACACAGAAACAGTCAGCGACTCAGCCTGGTGGGGGCCCCTTAAAAAGTGAAAGTGGTGGGGGCCCCGGGGCTAGAGCCCCAGGAGCCCCTCCTTTAATCCGGCCCTGCTTCCTATGGAAAAAAAGTTGAAAATCTGTGTGAAACTATTTACCATAGGGATGCTAGCAGGTTCATTGATCCTTTTTGGTCATATATACCATATATACCTACTTAAATCAATCAGCCCATGATGCGGGCTCCAAGTCCTGTACAAATGAGATGCAAGTAGATTATGGAAATAATATCGAAAGGGAAATAACATTTCCAAATGATCCCTCCAATCCATTGTTTCAGTATGATAACTTTTATAATGGAAATGTTGAATACATTCCTGCCATAGCCATGTCTGGACGCAGCACATTTGGCCCCCCCTGAGGGGATACTAATACGTGCCCCATGAGAATGGTCAGGTAGAGAATCCCTGACCTGAGGGTTGATTAATCCTAAATAAAGCTGATGGAGCCTGTGAAATGAGGAAACAGATAACAATTAACATTCCATCCACCTGTTCTTGGCCTGTGGATAAACATTTGGTTTACTCCTTCCAGCAAATTCATCCAAATCTCTGGATTTATTCTGCACTTTTTCCCAGTTCCAAACCAAAAAATCCCTCTTCAATAACAAAGGCGATTAGTTTGTGGGCGCAGATATCGTACGGAACGTCCAGCCTTGTTTACAGTTTGTATCACAAAGGAATGAAAAGTAAGACTGTATCCATTCTCACCCCTATACATGTACATAGCACCAGCACCTTCCACAATACACATCATAGCTAGTCCCCTGTGTTGCGCACATTGATTAATATTACCCAGCATGCCCCTGACCTATAATACGATGTAATAACTGTCTCCTATCAGGTGAGCAGATCAGCAGCACATCTCATTTTTATATTACTACAGACTTCACACCACTGGATATTAAGATGTAGCAGAGCTGAGTTTATCCACTGATAGACCTTAAAGTGATATCACTCAGGGCTCCTAAGACTCCTATCTGTAGGTCTAATAAAGAGTTAAATCACAAACATTCAGCAGCTACTTCTGGTGCAATTGATCCATGTGTACATGCGTCCATGGCTATTAACCCCTAATTTGCCACTATTTGTGTTAATAAGTGGTAACTGGAGAAAGGAAACTGGATTCTCTATTGATAAGTCTCTAGTTTGCTCTATGGCAAAGCAATAATCAATAGGCACTTTTCACAATCCGGTCTGATATGATGTCCTGTCCACCTCCACTAAGTGTTTTCTTAAGTGAGCGCATTGACTATTGACATAGGACGAAGGCTTCCATCCATCATCAAAGCGAAGATACAAACATCATTATTACTATTATTAGTATTACCTTTCGTTGGCCTTTTCTAATATTGCTGACAAATCCCATGTCATGGTACACAATGCACTCACGTTGATGTTAAATAAGTAATATTGCTTATTATAGTAAGTATTATAGTAAGATAATAATAACTTTATGTTAATACTATTGTTATGATATAATATATGATAATATATTATAATAAAATAACATAAATGTAAGAAATACTAATGATAAAAAATGATGATAATAAAATGCTACTACTACTACTACTAATAATAATAAAAAACACCATTAAAATAGAAATAAAAGTCCAATAATAATATAATAGTGCTTGTCCTAGTAGTAAAAGCAATAATTATAGCATAGTAGTAGCATACTATTACTATACTATTACTATTCTAATAGCATAGTAAAAGCAATATAAAAAAGTGTAATAATTAAATTATGTAATAGTAGGTATTACAAAAGTAATAGTAAAAAAGCAGCAATAATTCTTATTATACAAGCAATACTAGTAGTCGTAGTAATAATACAGCACAGTCATTAGTAGCAATGACACATCCCAGTGAATCAGATTGTACGACTTTGTCATCATAGTAATAATAACAGTATTATATCAGAAGGGTTATGATAGAATAATATAATCATAGTATATTATATACTTGGAATAGAACAGAGTAGTAGGATTATAATAATATCATAGATAGCAAAGATAACACATACCAGTATATGTCATAGTAATGGTACAATAATATACCACAGTGATGTTTATAGTAAGTATAACAATATACATATATTATAATAATATGGAATGTTAGAATAATAATGAAATCCCTAGTAGCAATGTCAGACACGTCCCAGTGAAACAAAATATATCACAGTAATAATAATAGTATAATAATATAGTATGAGGAGGGTTATCATGAAACTATCAGGATATTATAACAGTTGTGAGTATAATACAACACATACAATAGCACAGTATAGGATTAGAATGAATGCCCTAGGAGCAGTGACCGACACATCCCAGTGACTGCTACTTTTCCAACACAAGATGTGCTGGATCCATGGAGGGCGCAGGGCACTTCCCGAGTATCCAGCAGCAATCCTTGCAGGATAATTCAGTTACATCATCACATGGCAGGATGAGCTCTATGCTGTGCAGCTGGATAACAACTTCTGCTGCTCTTTTACACCCATCCCTTGTAATCTAATAGAATAGTAATTATGGTGGAGGGAGCAAAAAAAAAAATAAAAGCTATGCTATGGAATAGAATTCTCCATGTAAGGTTACAGCTGATGTTAGACAAGGTCCTCTGCTCATATTTTACTCTGTCACACAGTCTGGGATGTCTTCCAGATGCATGTTATAAATCTCCTATCTATGAATTGTCTTTTGCTCCAACTCTGACAGGTATACAAGATCTGAGTATGAGTAAGTGTACTCAGGCTTGTAGGTCAAGGGGATTTGTATAGAATAAGGAGCTGGTGACTCCAGAAGTCAATGCTGTCCTAGTCTAGAAGCATATAACAGGTTCAGATACTTACAATGCTTGTCCAGTGGGTCTATAGAATTGTCTAGATGTGTAGATAAAGTCCACAAACTGCTCTGATGTAGCCCTGGTGTTTAGTCCAATTAAAGACCAAGCTCATGTTGCTTTTGTGGGAGGCACAAAAATTAAAGGGGGAGTCCACCCCCCACCCCCTTCCCAGCTGCTGATCTATAAAGATGTGGGAGGCTTTTGGTTGGTCCAAAGGGGGGAATAAAAGAAGAACATGAATTACCTGCTGAGGCTTGTGTGACTGCAATCCCTCCAAGGATGTGTGATCTCTGATCAGCAGCTCAGGACTGGTCTCAAGGTAACCACTCCCTAAGAATGAGCCAGGCAGCAGCTGCCTTCAACACTTACAGAGCTGGGAGGTCTCTCTCTTATCAGCCACCAACAATTGGTCATCCAAGTTTTTGATGGGTTTCCATGTTCCCTCCAAACCTGGGAGTCCTGAACAATGAATCTGAGGAAGGGTCAACCACCATAAAGTCTTTACACCCAATTTCCTGCTACAGTTAATTCAACACCTGGTTAGTAATAGCTTCTTGCAACCCTACAGAAGAAGAAGTAGTATAATAATATAGAAGTGCTCAATAATCCAACACCATAAACCCAACATCCAAAATCCATGGTGGACTCTTCATGACTCTTCATGACTCCAATCCAGTCTCCAGAAACACATTAAGAAGAAACTTTACATCAGCCACAAGTCCTGCAAAACTCTTGCTGTGTTGTCTTCAGCCTGTGCACTGCAGCTAATGCTGGCACCAAAGTGTTTTACTGTCATCCAGAAAGCAGCAGCTCCTCCACACCTGACAACACATCCCCAGAGCAGGTGTGAGCTTTACCATGTAATCACTATAATAGGGACAGCAGGGGACTCCTCTCCAGAAAGATGTCAGGATGGAAGATTCTCCTGGAGCAGCAGTCACTCCCTACTCTGAACCTCCCACAGCAACTCATTGAGAAGTCATCTGTAGGCTGGAGTTATGTCGCCACCTAGTGTTCACTGGACAAACTGGAAACAAATATCCAAGAAATAAGTGATACTTTGGGTCCTTTTTTGATACTTTAAAGGAAATCTACCATCAAATTCTAGCATGATAACCCAGGGACACTTACTTATAGATCCAGGCACTAGAACTGTGGTAATTTTCTTATATTTATTATCCATGGCCTCCTTACTTCTAAAATCTTGTTTAAAATTATGTTAAGGAGCCTGAAGGGCTACGCTTGCCCCTCTGTGATCTGGCTTTACAGGAGGTCTCAACCTCCACTGGCTAACTTAACACTTCCTGTTGTATGGTCAGTGTTTAGAAAATAGGGGGGTAAGGGCGAGACAGTGTAACAGCCTGTAAAGTCAGATAACAGAGGGACTAGAGTAGTTCTTCATAAGCCTCTCTGTGATGTCATCAGCAAGAAGATTTTAGAAGGAAGTAAGCCATGGATGTCAAATATAAGAAGATTTCCACAGTCACGGTGCCTGGATCTATGAGTAAGTTCCCCTGGTTTATCATGGTAGATTCCATTTGAAAGGAATCTGTCACCACATTTTCACAAATATAACTAGTGACAAGTTCCCATGGAGTCCTAATTAGTAATTGACCTTTCTTTTAGCCAAAATATGTTTCCACATCCCCATAAATACATTTTATGTTATATTACCTGGCATAAGAGGGGGCGTGTACTGCTTGGATGGACCCTGCCATCTACACCTCCCCATGTCCCATGGCTCTTCTCAGTAATCAGCACTTAATGTCATGTGACCAGGGGGATGTCATCTAAAATCTATTAACCAGTTACATTTGCAATGTCTAAATGCTGCTGTAACAGCATGCTGTGATCTCATGTAATCAGATACATACATGGGGTAAACATTGAAAATGTAAATGGGTAAAGGACCTTAGATGACATCACCCTGGTCACTCTCTTAATATTCCATACAGCAACAGCGAGACCTGCCAATCAGGAACAAGGAGGCAGGACAATACAAGTAAAATTAAATATGCAGGAATTACTTAGTGCGATTGGACTTACATCAGGTGAGTTACATATAAGTTTACAAACAGTTTTTTTAACATTTCAGCCATGGAAAAGAACCATTTAGGAAGGGCAATACTTTGTAATCATAGTACTGTATTTAAGGAAGTATTTATTTGGGGTTGGGTTAATTTAAATGACAGGTTCTGTTTAAATAACTGTCAAAACTCTACTATTTAGGACTCATTTGTCATAGTAAATGGAGCATTTTCATTGATAGCTATTGATTAGCAAGTCAATGGTATACAAACCTATCCGAGAAGGGCTCATGCGCAGACTGCCACAAGGACATTCACTAGTGAATTTCTGCATGATATCAGTTTTTCCATAATCATATTATGAATGATATGTTTTAAAACCAGTAATTCAGGGTAGAAAATGAGTAATCCTGGGTGAGCGTATTTATTCATTTTGGCAGATTTTGCATTTTTCAGGCACCAAATAAAATCTGAATCTTTTCTGATTCGCTTCTGATTTGCTTTGGATAAATCTTGTAAAATGCCGGCTAGCTACTGCCGTCTTTCATCCAAGAACTCGGGATGGGGAGGTGGCAATGGAAAAATGACTTAAAATCGGAAAAAATAGGAGGCGTTTGTGATAAATAAAGTGTTTTAGAGGACAAGGGCTGATTGTAAACTGATCGGTTCCCATTGATTTGATTCAGATCTGAAATGAATCTAATCTTTGATAATTCCCAGAGTTTTTCAATGGGAGGTACAGAAACTGTGGTAAAGTAACATTATTATCTTATAGCATCATATATAACCCACTATGTAATTGCCTTTCGTTAACTTGTGTGAGCCAGAGACCTCTTCTCCTTCAGGTAGGTTCACACCCGAACTGAAAATGAAGATGGGGTATAAGTGTCTGATGAATTGGGTCTGGCTGCTAGGACCCCACTGATGTTATAAAGAGGGGGGTCCTGTCTCTGGATAAATGGGATGAAGGTGAATGTGTTACACTCATTTTACCTCTATGGGTTGGCTGAACACACAAAAACACTCCAGTTTGATCCAACTAACTTGTAATGGGGTTTGTCCGATAACATAACTGAACTCCAACATAACCTCATATCCATTGAGAAATCAATGATATAAGTATAAGCACAATAATCACTAAATGATAACATTATTATTTATGATGAGTAAGAACACTTTTAGTGGATGTTATCTAACATAGATATACTAGTACACTTAATCTAAAAACCAACGAAACTGTGAAGGGGAGGGGGGCTACTGATATGAACAATTGGGGCACAATACACAAAATAATACAGAATATAATACATTATAATAGTGCAACACCTTGAAAGTAGAATGGTTGTAACAGAATGTAATAGTAATGTAACAGTTTAATATTACTGTATTAGAAGAAATAGAGCATAGTAACATATATAATATATTGTAATATAATATTATATATATATATATATATATATATATATATATATATATATATATGTGTGTGTATATTTTTATATATGTATGTAATATATAATAATATATAATGTATTTATATATGTGTGTGTACAGTATATTTACATATATGTATGTAATATGATATATATGTATAATAGTAAAACAATATGTCGGTAGTATAATAGTAATATCAGTTTTGTAATAGAAGCAATAGATTTTTATTCAGAGTATTGGTATAATGGACATAATAGAATATAATTTAGAATAGTAGTATATTAACACAACAGTGCAAGAGGTTTATAAAAGTAAAATATAAGTTATTGAATGTTATATAAATAAGCAGCACAGTAGTTTTACAGTATGATCATAGTATAACAGTAGTAATGGAAGATTATATGGAATAGTTAGAATAGTAGAGTATAATTTAAGTTGTAGAATATTATATTGTATTGGATTTCAGTAGTGATGGAATATAATATAGAATAATGGTATACTAGTAATAATAGAAGAGCAATTGGCTAATGACACATCATCTTTACTGTGTTTTCACTAGGAAAAGTCATCCTTACCTAAAGATAATTGTTTTCAGAAACCTGTTGCTTCTTTCAAAAACACAGCCATGACCCCTGTAGACCCTCATAAGGTCACCAATGGATGTCCTTTCTAAAAAAGAAAAAAAAAACATTTGTCCCCTTTGTGTCCCTTTAGGGGGTGAAGGAGGTCAGGACCAGGGACAAAATAAAGCAGGGAGAACATGTAGTTTGGGATATAGCAGGGAAGCAGCTCATAATTTTGGAATTTCTTTTTAAAGACTAATGCAAGAGAAGAACTCCGGCTATGCCTTTGACCCCTATGCTATGTGCCTCTAACTTCCCTGCAAACTATGGGTTAAATGGTCACGTTGAGGTCTCCATAGCAGAGGAGCCTGGCTGCACTGTGTACATGACAGCTGCTCTGACAGCAGATACTCCACATACTCTGACTTCCACCAGCTACTTTTATCATAAGGCTCCTGGCTGGGCTCAGCCTACTATACACCAGCTCCCTCTTGTGGGGGAATTTAGGAAACACAGCTGGAGTACTTGATAGGAAAATAGGTGAAACCATTGTGAGATTTCTCAGGCCAGTAAACAGTTTTCTTCATAAATTATTGATTTACTATAGGGAGATATTATTTCTCATCACCTGACGCAGTATATTCTCTATTTAGCTAAGTAAAAGGGTGTTTTAGCAATGTGAAGATTAGCTTAACCCATCATTGAGGTTTCAGCACCTTGGACAAGAACAGTGTCAGAATAAGCTGAGATGCAAACTACCATATATCTGATGAAAGGCAGATGTCCACTATCTACAGGGCTGTTACATATTAGTATTATGTGTCTAGTAAATCAGAAGGTTTCTAGCTATAAAGAATTCTCTTCTCATGTAGAGGTAGGTGGCTCCCACAATTCAGGACATCTTTACAGTTCAGCAAAGCAGCGAATTTCCAAACCTGGGGAGGTCTCCTGCCTGGAATATAAAGATTGGCGATGTGTGTCATATAGGTTACATTCTGCATACAATTTGGTCCAGTCTGTAGGGTCTGATAGTAAACTAGAGCATTTGTAATCACTCGTAGTAGTGATCAGAAAGTTGATTTTGGTGCATTATTGTATATAAGTGGAAAATCAGATTGTTTCACACTCTAAACTCTATATTATTATTTTACAATGTAAGTGCTGATGCTTCCTCGGTCTCCCTGCTACTCTGTATGTGCCAGACTGATGTGGCGTGTTGACACATGACCACTGAAGGTGACCTGTCAATTCCTTTGAAGTCACAGCGCCAGCCAGCAATTGGCTTAGTGGTCAACATGCCATGTCATTGCTGTAGCCTGATACACACAGACCAGGAGGGGCATCAAGGGCAAATCAGCATGGACTGGCCACATCAATCAAGAACAGGACATGTGTCTGTGTATAAGCCAAGTTTTTTCTTGAGTATATACAGTAACTTCTCATTACACAAACAGTATATAACCCAGCAAATGCCCCTTATATATATAGCCAGTTAACCCATGTCCCCCTTATATAGCCAGTCAGCCTATGCTCCCTAGTATATAGCCTGCAAGCTCATGCCCCCCAGTATATAGCCAGCCCATGCCCCCCAGTATACAGCCAGACCCCTGTCCCCCAATATATAGCCACCCGGCACATGCCCCCTAGTATATAGCCACCCAGCACATGCATCCTAGTATATAGCCAGCCAGCCCATGTCCCCCTTATATATCCAGTCAGCCCATGTCCCCCAGTATATAGCCAGCCAGATCATTCCCCTCCCTAGCATATAGCCAGCCAGCACATGCCCCCATTATATAGACAGTCATCAGCTCATCTCCCATTATATAGCCAGTCATCAGCTCATCTCCCATTATATAGCCAGTCAGCCCATGTCCCCCAGTATATAGCCAGCCAGATCATGCCCCTCCCTAGTATATAGCCAGCCAGCACATGCCCCCATTACATAGCCAGTCATCAGCTCATCTCCCATTATATAGCCAGTCAGCAAATGTCCCATTATATAGCCAGTCAGCCCATGTCCCATGGGCTGGCTATATACTGCAGGCACGTGCTGAGAAGGCACAGAAAAATAGGCAGGAACATTAGATAAATATCAAAATAACAATAGTAACAAATATAAAGCAAGGTATGAACCAGAAAGCTAGCCAGACATATTTTTGAACAGCACTGGAGCATGGCACAGACAGAACTTTTATTAGGGTATGACATATTCTCCAGGTGAGAGGGGCAGAGCTCTGAAGGTGTGAGAGTGTTAACCTTTACTAGTTCAGAGTAAGGATTACAGAGCGCCAGCAGTCCAGCTAATAGAGCACTGTTTAGACTGCTAAATGAAAGGCACCAGATGGAGTTAAACGTCTTTCATTCTGACAATACAAACAGCAAAAGACCCAGATATAAATGTAACATAGGAAACATTTCTCTTGATAATTAAACAACTGTAACATTTTTTTCCACAGATCAATAGCTCTTAAGATGTAGCCTATTAGCCTTATAACTTTGCCTATTATCTTTGTTACCTATATCCAGAAGTTTCTTTGCTATACCCCTCACATTATCTCAGTGCTGAAGTAGCTCCTTCCTCTGTCTGTCTGTAATGACAAGGCCTGTGAATCTGTCTGATCAACAAATCTTTAGTCTTACAAAAGGGGAGGTGCTGCTGCTCAAGGGGAGGAGGAGGTCATGTGGCAGAGTTTTCTGTGTGTATGTAGCAGAGCTGAATGTGTTCAGAACTGTGAATACAGATGTCTCCTGCACAGAATAGTGAGGTACAAGATCTCTCCTGTTCCCTATCAGTCTCTCCATCCCTGTCTGGGATTCTACAGAAGGTTATCTGTCTTTCTCTTCACCTCATTCAGCTCCCCTCCCCCACCTTGTACTTGGCACTTTGCAGAGAAGCTATTAACCCTTAGTGCTCACACAACATAGGCTATAGACTTCATGTAACTGGTTTACTTACAATTTCTTCCACTTATTACATGTTCCCTGCTCCTCCATATGATGGAATCTGCCAGGTTAGTCAGATATACATCCTGTATGTGCACTGTGCAGTGTGCACTGGATTGACCAGTGAAAAACTAAATATATTTAGTTGTAATTTACTTTAAGAGAGAACACAAGGCATCATGGGATATATGTGCCGATTGAATTGGACTCAACTTCAGGGCGAATACAGGACGATGTTAGTCTCCACCCATTTCATCACTAATGAGAAAGATTTTCAGAACATAAAATTCCATAACTTTGGAAAGGAAAGGGTGAGCAGCACAAAGTAGACATTGTTCTGTTTGTTTTTAAATGGGGTATCACATAAGAATTTGCTAAAATCATTATAACTTTAGAGTTACGCTTTAAAATATCTGACATTATTAGACTACCCATAGACTGTATCTCTCAGCTGTCAGTTGGTACAGGACAGAAATCTGATTTACACAACTGCTTAAATAATGAAGAAAGGTGGGAGAAAAAGAAGGAACATATTTCTATATTACAAAGTTTACTATTACCATCTGCACAATTGATTTATAAAATTTTATGGAAAGTCTGGCTATGCTTTAAGTTTTATCTGGACTGTGTCTGGATCAGCCCTCACTCTCTGCATTTTCCACTGCTGTTGTCATTAGACTAGACAATGGCTGACGTCATCTCAGCGATTACACACACACAAAATTCACATAAGTTTTCTAAAGATAGAAGCAGAGGTTTGTCCTGCTGTGTCCCTGTGCAAAATCTATACCCGGCCAAACAATTATAAAGTATAGCTTGTAGTACAGGTTTACTTTATATAGGAAAGAAACACTTTATGGGTCCCCCAATGTTCCTGACCCTTAAGTGTGACCCCCACCTCTGCATCGCCTAAAGGTCCCCTCAGGGATAGCTGTCAGCTGATGCTGTTAAATGATGAAAGTAAAATGACTAGATGCAGGCACGGGACGTGATGAGTGGCACTGAGTCTGGCATTCAGCCCTCGCACGGCATTAATCACCATATCAATGACAGGATATTTTTTCTCTATTCACACTGCTTTTTATTGATGTAGCGTGGGTTACCTGTTGAGCTGAATCACTGTCGGCAGTGTCAGACAATAGGTTTCTATTTTAAAATTACTGATGTGAGATGCATAGAGCTGGGGATATCCGGAATATCCATGGAGTTTCCCAGCAATAACTCACAGCTAAGCATTGTAAGGTTTGCAGGCTTAAAGAAGACTAGTTCCCTCTCCAGTTTTACTGCTGACAAATTTACCCATCAATTGTTAGGCAGAATAACAGAAGAATACCAGGAAATAAAGTTTTAGAACAAAACTTTTCCAAACAGAAAAGTCAGTAAAGGTTTAAAGGCTTTACTTTTACTTACGGTAAGTATTACACTAATAGAGTTTTGGAGGTGAACATGTTGGGCGAATCACCATCACCTCCCACAAAACATAACATCTACTTAATTTGCACAGAAATAATATACATGAAAACACAATAGTTGCAACAAATAATTTTATTGTGTAAATAGAATTCCCATTATAGATTTAAAATAACAGACAACATAGGAGCTACAAACAGAGAAAAGATGCACATTGCCCGGGTGTAAACATAATAATACAGGAAAGCAAAAAAAAGGGGGAGCCAGTAGGGTGCGCTTGTAACCAGAATAAAAAGAGATGAAATCTTCAAATGTAACGGCATTCACAATATTTATTGTTAAACTTTTATTTTGGTTACAAGCGCACCCTACTGGCTCCCCCCTTTTTTTGCATTCCTATATTGATTACGTTATGGTGACTCTGGTTACTGGTATTTTGGAGAGCCTAGGAGTAGCTGCAGTAACCTAAGTTTACAAATAAGGAACCTTTTCCATTCTAATGGATAACTAATACCACTTACCAAGAAGTGGTTACCAGGTGAGCACCCACCTTTCTCACCAAAGTTGGTACCGACTTGTCTCTACGTTATTACGCGAGGCGCCGTCCTCTTCCGTTGTTGTTTTTGTTTTCCTTTCTCTAAACATAATAATGACCATATTCCCCTATAAGTAATAAAGTGCTGAGTGCAATTGGGACCTGATTCAGTCCAAAATAGATACTGGGGCTTATTTACTAGGGGTCCGTGGATCCCATTTCCGTCGGACTGTTTATGGTATTCGGGATTTGGGCCGCTGGGACAGGTATTTAGAAGGGGATTGTGTCGCAGCGGGCCAGATTTCATGCAACAGAAAACAGGGGGCATGCCATCGGACGATTCGACTGATCCGGACTGAGCACGGAATTTAAGATTAAAATTGTGTTGCAACCAATGCACCTACATACACCGGGAAGAAGAAGTAAACTCCGGCGGACCTGAGTGGGAAAGCGACACATGCAGGATATCGGGTGCGCGATCTTAGTGAATCGTGGCACAGGGCATTATCGGCGGACAATGCACTTTCGGAAACTCCTCCAGGCGGGTAAGTAGATGTTCCCCGCTGACTTCAGCAAAAACCTCTAGTTAGAGCATGGTTCCCAAATAACAAGCCCCCTATAGTTCATAGTGATGACAGTTAATATTGCAATAGTACCACAACAAAGAGGGAAAATAGACGAGTTACAAATACTGACCACAACCAGTATGCAGCGACTCCGACACATGTTTCGCAGAAAGATAGCTTCGTAGCTAAGGATTGTAAGGGTTGTAAGGTTTGAAGGCTTAAAGACTAGTCACCTCTCTAGTTTTACTGCTGACAATTTATCCATCAATGTTCCGTACAGAAAAGTAAGTAAAGGTTTGAAGGTTTTACCTTTACTAAAGCAAATAAATTCTGTATGTACTGATCGCACACTTATTACTCAAATGTTTCAGTCCAGTGCATTTATTTGGGTCATTATAAGGTAAGGTCATCCACTATTTGTCTTTTGGATAGGAGACAGATCAAAGTTCATTTAAATTTTAGTGACCAGTTAAAGGGGTTTTCCCACTTAACCGATTTATGAGAGATACCCACAGGATACTTTATTAGGTACACCATGCTAGTAACGGTTTAGACCCCCTTTTGCCTTCAGAACTGCCTCAATTCTTCGTGGCATAGATTCAACAAGGTGCTGGAAGCATTCCTCACAGATTTTGGTCCATATTGACATGATGGCATCACACAGTTGCCGCAGATTTGTTGGCTGCACATCCATGATGCGAATCTCCCGTTCCACCACATCCCAAAGATGCTCTATTGGATTGAGATCTGGTGACTGTGGAGGCCATTTGAGTACAGTGAACTCATTGTCATGTTCAAGAAACCAGTCTGAGATGATTCCAGCTTTATGACATGGCGCATTATCCTGCTGAAAGTAGCCATCAGATGTTGGGTACATTGTGGTCATAAAGGGATGGACATGGTCAGCAACAATACTCAGGTAGGTCAGATGCTCAATTGGTACCAAGGGGCCCAAAGACTGCCAAGAAAATATTCCCCACACCATGACACCACCACCACCAGCCTGAACCGTTGATCCAAGGCAGGATGGATCCATGCTTTCATGTTGTTGACGCCAAATTCTGACCCTACCATCCGAATGTTGCAGCAGAAATAGAGACTCATCAGACCAGGCAACGTTTTTCCAATCTTCTACTGTCCAATTTCGATGAGCTTGTGCAAATTGTAGCCTCAGTTTCCTGTTCTTAGCTGAAAGGAGTGGCACCCGGTGTGGTCTTCTGCTGCTGTAGCCCATCTACCTCAAAGTTCGACGTACTGTGCGTTCAGAGATGCTCTTCTGCCTACCTTGGTTGTAACGGGTGGCGATTTGAGTCACTGTTGCCTTTCTATCAGCTCGAACCAGTCTGCCCATTCTCCTCTGACCTCTGGCATCAACAAGGCATTTCCGCCCACAGAACTGCCGCTCACTGGATGTTATTTCTTTTTCGGACCATTCTCTGTAAACCCTAGAGATGGTTGTGAGTGAAAATCCCAGTAGATCAGCAGTTTCTGAAATACTCAGACCAGCCCTTCTGGCACCAACAACCATGCCACGTTCAAAGGCCTCAAATCACCTTTCTTCCCCATACTGATGCTCGGTTTGAACTGCAGGAGATTGTCTTGACCATGTCTACATGCCTAAATGCACTGATTGGCTGATTAGAAATTAGAAATTAATCTGCAACCAAAGCTCATTATCATCATCCATTTTTTCAGTAAGGGAAAGCAGCACTAGGTGGTATATATGAGACACCTCCTGCTGGCATTTGGTTGAAAACACTGTCTCTCAGATGGTCCTCCACCACTGCATTTCCGCTGTATGTCCGGCACTGCCTATCAGCTGTACGTCAAGCCCTGCCTCTCAGCTAGTCCCCCAGCACTGCCTATCAGCCAGTCCCCAAGCACTGCCCTTGCTAGTCCCCCACCACTGCCACTAAGCTAGTCCCCCAGCACTGCCTCTCAGCTAGTCCCCCAGCACTGCCTCTCAGCTAGTCCCCCAGCACTGCCTCTGAGCTAGTCCCCCAGCACTGCCTCTCAGCTAGTCCCCCAGCACTGCCTCTCAGGTAGTCCCCCACCACTGCCTCTTAGCTGTACATCCAGCACTGCCTCTCAGCTAGTCCCCCACCACTGCCTCTCAGCTAGTCCCAAAGCAATGCATCTCAGCTAGTCCCCCAGCACTGCCTCTCAGATGTACATCCAGCACTGCCACTAAGCTAGTCCCCCAGCACTGTGTCTCAGCTAGTCCCCCAGCACTGCCTCTCAGCTAGTCCCCCAGCACTGCCCACAGCTAGTCCCCCAGCACTGCCTCTCAGCTAGTCCCCCAACACTGCCACTCAGCTAGTCCCCCACCACTGCCTCTCAGCTAGTCCCCCACCACTGCCTCTCAGCTAGTCCGCCAGCACTGCCCACAGCTAGTCCCCCAGCACTGCCTCTCAGCTAGTCCCCCAACACTGCCACTCAGCTAGTCCCCCACCACTGCCTCTCAGCTAGTCCCCCACCACTGCCTCTCAGCTAGTCCGCCAGCACTGCCTCTCAGCTGTACGTCAATCCCTGCCTCTCAGCTAGTCCCCCAGCACTGCCTCTCAGCTAGTCCCCCAGCACTGCCACTCAGCTAGTCCCCCACCACTGCCTCTCAGCTGGCCCCCCAGCACTGCCTGTCAGCTAGTCCCCCAGCACTGCCTCTCAGCAGTACATCAATCCCTGCCTCTCAGCTAGTCCCCCAGCACTGCCTCTCAGCTAGTCCCCCACCACTGCCACTCAGCTAGTCCCCCACCACTGCCACTCAGCTAGTCCTCCAGCAATGCCTCTCAGCTGGTCCCCCAGCACTGCCACTCAGCTAGTCCCCCAGCACTGCCACTCAGCTAGTCCCCAGCACTGCCTCTCAGCTGTACATCCAGCACTGCCTCTCAGCTGTACATCCAGCACTGCCTATCAGCTAGTCCCCCAGCACTGCCTCTCAGCTAGTCCACCAGCAATGCATCTCAGCTAGTCCCCCAGCACTGCCTCTCAGATGTACATCCAGCACTGCCACTAAGCTAGTCCCAACTGACTCTCAGCTAGTCCCCCAGCACTGCCTCTCAGCTAGTCCCCCACCACTGCCACTCAGCTAGTCCTCCAGCAATGCCTCTCAGCTGGTCCCCCAGCACTGCCTCTCAGGTAGTCCCCCAGCACTGCCTCTCAGCTGTACGTCAATCCCTGCCTCTCAGCTAGTCCCCCAGCACTGCCTCTCAGCTAGTCCCCCACCACTGCCACTCAGCTAGTCCCCCACCACTGCCGCTCAGCTAGTCCTTCAGCAATGCCTCTCAGCTGGTCCCCCAGCACTGCCTCTCAGGTAGTCCCCCAGCACTGCCTCTCAGCTGTACATCCAGCACTGCCTCTCAGCTAGTCCCCCACCACTGCCACTCAGCTAGTCCCCCACCACTGCCTCTCAGATGTACATCCAGCACTGCCACTAAGCTAGTCCCAACTGACTCTCAGCTAGTCCCCCAGCACTGCCTCTCAGCTAGTCTCCCAGCACTGCCACACAGCTAGTCCCCCAGCACTGCCTCTCAGCTAGTCCCCCACCACTGCCACTCAGCTAGTCCCCCACCACTGCCTCTCAGCTAGTCCCCCACCACTGCCACTCAGCTAGTCCCCCACCACTGCCTCTCAGCTGGTCCCCCAGCACTGCCTCTCAGCTGGTCCCCCAGCACTGCCTATCAGCTAGTCCCCCAGCACTGCCTCTCAGCTGTACGTCAATCCCTGCCTCTAAGCTAGTCCCCCAGCACTGCCTCTCAACTAGTCCCCCACCACTGCCACTCAGCTAGTCCCCCACCACTGCCACTCAGCTAGTCCTCCAGCAATGCCTCTCAGCTGGTCCCCCAGCACTGCCACTAAGCTAGTCCCCCAGCACTGCCACTCAGCTAGTCCCCCAGCACTGCCACTCAGGTAGTCCCCAAGCACTGCCTCTCAGCTGTACATCCAGCACTGCCTCTCAGCTAGTCCTCCACCACTGCCTCTCAGCTAGTCCCCCAGCAATGCATCTCAGCTAGTCCCCCAGCACTGCCTCTCAGATGTACATCCAGCACTGCCACTAAGCTAGTCCAAACTGACTCTCAGCTAGTCCCCCAGCACTGCCTCTCAGCTAGTCCCCCAGCACTGCCACACAGCTAGTCCCCCAGCACTGCCTCTCAGCTAGTCCCCCACCACTGCCCCTCAGCTAGTCCCCCAGCACTGCCTCTCAGCTGGTCCCCCAGCACTGCCTCTCAGCTAGTCCCCCACCACTGCCACTCAGCTAGTCCCCCAGCACTGCCTCTCAGCTGTACATCCAGCACTGCCTCTCAGCTAGTCCTCCACCACTGCCTCTCAGCTAGTCCCCCAGCAATGCATCTCAGCTAGTCCCCCAGCACTGCCTCTCAGATGTACATCCAGCACTGCCACTAAGCTAGTCCAAACTGACTCTCAGCTAGTCCCCCAGCACTGCCTCTCAGCTAGTCCCCCAGCACTGCCACACAGCTAGTCCCCCAGCACTGCCTCTCAGCTAGTCCCCCACCACTGCCACTCTGCTAGTCCCCCACCACTGCCTCTCAGCTAGTCCCCCACCACTGCCTCTCAGCTGGTCCCCCAGCACTGCCTCTCAGCGAGTCCCCCACCACTGCCACTCAGCTAGTCCCCCAGCACTGCCTCTCAGCTGTACATCAATCCCTGCCTCTAAGCTAGTCCCCCAGCACTGCCTCTCAGCTAGTCCCCCAGCACTGCCTCTCAGCTAGTCCCCCAACACTGCCACTCAGCTAGTCCCCCAGCACTGCCTCTCAGCTGGTCCCCCAGCACTGCCACTAAGCTAGTCCCCGAGCACTGCCACTCAGCTAGTCCCCCAGCACTGCCTCTCAGCTGTATGTCAATCCCTGCCTCTCAGTCAGTCCCCCAGCACTGCCTCTCAGCTAGTCCTCCAGCACTGCTGCTCAGCTAGTCCCCCAGCAATGCCTCTCAGCTAGTCCTCCAGCAATGCCTCTCAGCTAGTCCTCCAGCACTGCCTCTCAGCTAGTCCCCCAGCAATGCCTCTCAGCTGGTCCCCCAGCACTGCCTCTCAGCTGGTCCCCCAGCACTGCCTCTCAGCTGTACGTCAATCCCTGCCTCTCAGTCAGTCCCCCAGCACTGCCTCTCAGCTAGTCCTCCAGCAATGCCTCTCAGCTAGTCGCCCACCACTGCCTCTCAGCCAGTCCCCCAGCAATGCCTCTCAGCTGTATGTCAATCCCTGCCTCTCAGCTAGTCCCCCACTACTGCCTCTCAGCTAGTCCCCCACCACTGCCACTCAGCTGGTCCCCCAGCACTGCCACTCAGCTGGTCCCCCAGCACTGCCTGTCAGCTAGTCCCCCACCACTGCCACTCAGCTAGTCGCCCACCACTGCCTCTCAGCTAGTCCCCCAGCACTGCCACTCAGCTAGTCCCTCAGCAATGCCTCTCAGCTAGTCCCCCACCACTGCCTCTCAGCTGTACACCCAGCACTGCCTCTCAGCCGTACATCCAGCACTGCCTCCCAGCTGTCTGTCCAGCACGGCCTCTCAGATGGTTGTCCAGCACTGCCTCTAAGCTGTACATCCAGCACTGCCTCTCCTTCAGTGCTGCTTCTTAGCTGGTCCTCCAGCACTACCTCTGAGATAGTACTCCAGCGCTGCCTTTTAGCTAGTCTTACAGCACTGCCACTCAGTTATTTCTCCCCCGGTGCCTATCATCTATTCTTCCACCTCTCAGCTGGACCACCACCACTGCTTCTCTGTTGGTCCTCCTAGACTGGGCATATGTCAATCAGTAGTCATGTGCCATGTTGTTGTCATTGTAGCTTTGTGATGGGAGCCATGATCCCAGTAATATAACATGTGACTATGGAAGTGCTGGATTCTGGGGAGAATTCCTTCCTAATTTATGTTATTTCAAGGGTTTCACAACATTTTTGAATTAATCAACGTGGGAACAATTAGGGAAAATTGACATTAGGGAAAAGTGTCAAAAGTAATATGTTATATCAGTAATGTAGTTCGGGACAGTATCAAGTCCTTTCTTCAGGATTTTATCTCATAATTAAACATTGGATCACTTCCATTTTCTCCTTTTACACTCCAAACTTATTGATGAATAAATCATAAGAGCAATTACACAAGCATTAAATTAGTATAATACTGTACAATGTAACAGATTTGTAGTTATGGCTTATGGAATAAGTATCTGTTACATGACTGCATCTAGATACAGAAGGAGCCAAGATATAATGTAACTTACAAGACATACTAAAACTATTCCTGCAAACATTAAAAAAAATCAATCTTCTTGGGCTCTCCTGCTCTGTAACATAATGGGGCACATTTACTAAGGGTCTGAACGCCGCACTTTTGTCAGGTTTCACCATTATTTCCTTTTTTGTGCCGAATTGCCCCAGGTTTTTGGCGCACGCAATTGCATTGTGGCGCATCGGCGCCAGCTTGCATGCGGCAGAAATCAGGGGGCGTGGCCATCGGATTCGGACAAACCGCGGAATTTAAAAACAGAATTGTGTCGCAAGATCAAGCACTCACATGCACCAGGAAGAAGCAGGTGAACTCCGGCAAATCTCAGCGCAGAAGCGACGGATGCAGAAACTCGGGGCAGACCCAAATCCTCGTCGGATAACGCACCGGGGGATCGCAACAGGACCGGGTAAGTAAATCTGCTCCAGTGTCTGCAGATCAGACACTAAATATAATCTGCTCAGCTCCTCCTGCTCTATAACGTGCTGCCTGCAGATAGGACACTATCTACAGTCTGCTCAGTTCCTCCTACTCTATAACATTCTCTCTCTAGATAGGACACTATTTATAATCTGCTCAGTCCCTCCTGCCCTCTTGAGAACAATGCAGTCTGTACTATGTGCAGTTTGCCTGTGTAGTGTGCAGAGGGCGCCAGATTCAGTATTTTTGGCGCATGTTCTGCGTGAATCTAGTACCCCCTGCACTGCCATGACAGAGTGCACCACTTATTTTTTGGTGCACCTTTAAAATTGGGGGGGGGGGGGGCCCAATTCTATCCAACTTTGCATGTTAAATCTGAGTACCGAAACGCCAACTTCAGTGTAGAACTTTGTGTCGCATGAAGCATAGTAGAGCCGCGCCACAAGACGGATGTAAGCAGTTTCCATAAGAAAGAACAAGCAAAGTCCGAATGAAAACTGGTGCACGGTCCTTAGTAAATGTTCCCCCATGTCCAATCTGCTCTGCTCTTCCTGGTGTCCCAGTCTTTTTTGGGGGCAAGATGTCAGAGCACTGCAGCTTCCAAAAGACCAAAAACATTTAGAATTTTCATTTATCATAGTTGTATGAGGACTTGTTTTTTTGTGATTGAGTACAATTTTTTAAGTGTACTTTTTGTGATTCATAGAATTCATTGATTTTCTTCTGTCACAACGTTTTAATTTTTTAAAAATTTAGAGCTTCATATATAGGCTGGGTTGTAGCTGACGTGGCAATTCCCCTGTAGTGCAGTGTATTATATAGTCAGTATTAGTGATAAGGATAGACCTGGGGACCTTCTTTAGGACACCAGTTGTCATTTACTATACATTGCAACCCGCAATTGTGCTGTGTTGTGCTGGCAGAGGAAAACTAAATACTTACCTGTTCAATGTAACAATGTAACTTTGGCATCTAAAGAGTTCCTTGCTGACTTTTACCCGACTACCTACACCCTGCTGTCATAGTACTAGCAACATGTGGGGAGTTGGGTAGGAGATGATTTGCTCCAGGATTGCAATACACTGCCTATTAGCATCCAAATAGTATTTCAGCATGAAAATAGCAATGTGAATAGACATTGGAGTGGAGCCAACCCATTAAAGAGCTTGTCCATCCAGGAAACAATATTTAGAAAATGGCACAGGATTATAACATAATAAAAGAAGCCAGCTGACTGCTGCTGCCAATCACTAATCCATCTACAACTATCCCGTGACCATAAGTAGTCCTACTTGATATATAAGGAGCAGCCTGTCAAGGTAGCACTGAAGCAAAGTTTTCCTTATGCCATCCAGGAAAGCTTATTTGCATATTTGTTTCCCAGGATCCCCATTTACCTAAACCCATACGTGATGTAGATTCACAGCCTGTTACACTGTGCAGGAGCATTTTTATCCTCCTCCCACTGTGCAAGATTACAGCAGCCAGAAGTGAGGAGTAAGTGCCAAGGTAGGGGGGAGACAGTGTAACAGCCTGTGAGGCTACTGCAAGGAGGGGCTCTGGTAACGCCTCCCAGAGGTCTTCTGGCTCATAAGCATAATTTTCAAAGTTGATTTTAGAAAGAAGGAGACAATGGATAACAAGAATAAGAGGATAGTAAGAAGTAAGTGTCCCTGGTTTATAATGCTTGATTTTGAGATTTCCTTAAATGAGTTTAGCTTCTTCTCTGACCTGGATCTAAATCCTCCACCAATTCCCTACATCTTTCCCCCTGAGACAACCCATTTTTGAATGAAGTATCTTGAACCCTGAGATACAGATTTTTGCGAGCCAGCAGTAGGTCCTACCCATCTCACTACATGACACCAATGAAGTTTTTATGGCTTGCGTCACCTTCCGCCTCTTGATAAATGACTTCCGAAAGCTCCAGGGAGACAGCATTACCTGCTGCACAAATGAATGTTAATTAAAATACAAAGACGCTGAATAGAATAGACCGCTCCTAGGTAACACAATAATAAAATCACTCTGTACAACAAAGTATTGGAGTGTATGGCAGGGCACATTTATTCATAATCAAAACCCTACAATGAAAATAGAGAATTTCACTGGTCTGCTAATTATATGGAAATGATTTGGTGACTCATAGAGCAGGAAGTATAAATGCTTTACAGGTGCGGAGAAAAAATATGAAGGTTTGTCAGTCTGAGAGAACAGGAAAATAAGCAGTTTCAGGCAAATAATTGCATATGAAAAGTTTTTACTGCGTAGAGTCACTATATCAATCTCTATACCAATCCGTGAATTTACCCACCAGCACTCCATTCACTTCCTTCATTTTCTACCGATCCTCCATTTGTGTTGTAGCCTGTATTGTGGTTGCATAGCAACATCACTAAAAATAAAAATTGGGGGCTCTGATGATGGGGACACATGCTGGTAAATTGCTGTGCACTAATATTACAGTGTGCTGGACTCAATATGACAGCAAGGCTGAAACGGTCACTAAGTTTTCAACCTATTTTGCATAAATCAATAACAAAGGCGCATTCAAAAAAACTTTATAAAATCCCATGATAAGAAATGACAAACTGCATCTGTATCAATATAATTTTGGTTCTTGGAAATTAAAGTGGCCCTGGAAAAAGCAAACCTAAGTGGCCCAATTTCATAGGCGGGATCAAATGAGGTAAGTGTATTCTGCACAAGATGGAGGCGTTAGAAAACTGTTAAGCATAGCCACATAGTGGGGCACATTTACTTACCGGTCACAGAAAGTGTATTGTCCAATGATAATGCACTGTGCCGCGATTCACTAAGATCGTAAGCCCGATATCCTGCATGTGTCGCTTGTCCGCTCAGGTCCGACGGAGTTCACCATCTTTTTAGTGGTGCATGTTAGTGCTTTGGCTTCCGACACAATTTGAAAGGTAAATCCAGTGCTCAGTCTGAATCAGTTGGACCGTCCGATCCCCCTAATTTGTGTCGCATAGAAGTCCCCGCAGTTGTGCCAAAAAACCCTCACGCGCACCAAAATCCCAGCACAGACATCTGTTAAATACCTGTGCAAGCCGTGCAATCCCCACAAAAGGCAAAAAATCTGACAAAAGTGAGCAGCAAGACCCTTAGTAAATGTGTAGATAGCCCAAGGTAAACTGATTGGCATAATTTGCAGATCACATTTACCCCCTAGGGCAGTGATGGCAAACCTTTTGGAGACAAAGTGCCCAAACTACAACCAAAATCCACTAATTTTCAGTGAAGTGCCAACATGGCATTTGAAGCAGTAACTTATTGCTACCTGTTATTTGAAATCTTTCAATCTATTGGCCCCCTGAGGCAACCAATACAGTTGAAAGAAGGAGGGCAAATTAATACATCATTTTAGCTTCTCTACAGGGTCTCTCAGTAGAGGAAGAATGTTGGGTCCAGCAGGATGACCTCCAAAGATATTGCAGTTCTGTCCGCACCTCCTTACTATTCCTTCAATTCCAAACAGCCAATGAAGTGTCGCTTTAAAATAGCCCTGAGCACAGGGTTGGACTGGGGTGCCTGGGGCCCACCAGTGAAATTGATTTTGGGGGCCCACCTACTACTACATATAAATATTCTGGGATGAGGGAATTTATACGCACTAGCGGGGGCAGTGAAGCA
Source organism: Engystomops pustulosus (assembly GCF_040894005.1). Classification (NCBI taxonomy): domain Eukaryota; kingdom Metazoa; phylum Chordata; class Amphibia; order Anura; family Leptodactylidae; genus Engystomops; species Engystomops pustulosus. The sequence goes on along the minus strand of NC_092415.1, from coordinate 174,850,266 downwards.
AAGGATAAGCTAAGCCCTTTCTCCCTCCTTTTCTGCTAGTGCTTGGCTCTTGGTTTGTGTACAGGGGCTGCAGTGGTGATATCACCTCAGGGCATTAATGCTAGGGATAGTATAAGAGTTACCCCTGGTGTCCCGGGCTTCTGCTGGTGGCTGGGCTGTGGTTAGGGATAGTATAAGAGTTACCCCTGGTGTCCCGGGCTTCTGCTGGTGCCTGGGCTGTGGTTAGGGATAGTATAAGAGTTACCTCTGGTTTCCTGGGCTTTCTGCTGCTAGCTGGGCTGTGGTTAGGGATAGTATAAGAGTTACCCCTGGTGTCCCGTGCTTCTGCTGGTGCCTGGGCTGTGGTTAGGGATAGTATAAGAGTTACCTCTGGTTTCCTGGGCTTCTGCTGGTCGCTGAGCTGTGGTTAGGGATAGTATAAGAGTTACCCCTGGTGTCTGGGCTGTGGTTAGGGATAGTATAAGAGTTACCCCTGGTGTCCCGGGCTTCTGCTGGTGGCTGGGCTGTGGTTATGGATAGTATAAGAGTTGCCCCTGGTGTCCCGGGCTTTCTGCTGGTGGCTGGGCTGTGGTTAGGGATAGTATAAGAGTTACCCCTGGTGTCCCGAGCTTCTGCTGGTGGCTGGGCTGTGGTTATGGATAGTATAAGAGTTACCCCTGGTTTCCCGGGCTTTCTGCTGGTGGCTGAGCTGTGGTTAGGGATAGTATAAGAGTTACCCCTGGTGTCCCGGGCTTTTTGCTGGTGGCTGGGCTGTGGTTAGGGATAATATAAGAGTTACCCCTGGTGTCCCGGGCTTTCTGCTGGTGGCTGAGCTGTGGTTAGGAATAGTATAAAAGTTACCCCTGGTGTCCCGGGCTTTCTGCTGGAGGCTGGGCTGTGGTTAGGGATAGTATAAGAGTTACCCCGGGTTTCCCGGACTTTCTGCTGGTGGCTGGGCTGTGGTTAGGGATAGTATAAGAGTTACCCCTGGTGTCCCGGGCTTTCTGCTGGTGGTTGGGCTGTGGTTAGGGATAGTATAAGAGTTACCCCTTCCAATAAGGAAATGCTGAAAACCATTAGAAGAACTGATGACAATAACCCTACTCTGGCGTCCCTGCACCACATAGACAAGTCACACCTGGCTCTCTGACCCTATAGATAGATATAGATAGCCGTCTCACACTAGAAGGTAAGTCAGGGATTACAATACTGATCGGACACAGGAAGAAGTAGCATCTAGTACCTCACAGGTGACATGTCTTCTCCTTCACGTCCAGAATCATCGTAAAATTTGGTTGCAGAATTTTCTGGCAGATGTGTTCAGCTCTGGGAAGCAGATCTCCCTCACTGCGCCCCTAAAATTACAGTATAATGTCACCTGGATAAAACAATGTCATACACACAGCCCCTCCCCCCAGATTTTAATAAGGCCCCCCATACAAACAGCTAGTCCCCCTTCAATTTTTATTAAGGCCCCTGATACACACTGCCACCCCCCCCTCCATATTTTATTAAGGCCCCTGATACACACTGCCATCCCCCCCTCCATATTTTATTAAGGCCCCTGATACACACTGCCATCCCCCCCTCCATATTTTATTAAGGCCCCTGATACACACTGCCACCCCCCCTCCATATTTTATTAAGGCCTCTGATACACACTGCCACCCCCCCTGCATATTTTATTAATGCCCCCCATGCAAACTGCTATCCCCACTCCTTTTTTATTAAGGCCCCCGCCCCATACATGCTGCCATTCCCTCCGGCATCTAAGGTCTGAGTGCACTCAGCCATTGGCAGGGGCCTCCCATGCAGGGGTGAAGAATTTAAGCCTTTATGCTGCCCGAGGCGAGCCATAGAGAGACACCGCCCCCCCCCCCATATATGTAATATATAAGGGTTCATTCACACTGCCGTCTGCAGGGACGTACATGGGCCCCAAATCTGCGGCCGCATATATACGTCCCCATAGACGGCAATGGTGGCGCGGTGGCGGTACGGGGCCGAACATGTGTGACACCGTTCCACACCCCACACCAGGAAAAGATAGAACATGCTCCTATGGAGGGAGGAGGGGGTCACCTCCTCTCCAGCACACAGCGGTATGCTCGCACGGTGGGCATACCGCATGTGAATGCAGCCTAAGGGAGTGTCAGGACCAGATCCATCATATTGGTTTGGTGTGAAAATAAAGCAATGCAAAATGCATAAAGAATACCGCCATGCAGTACAAAATGCATACAGCGTGCCACCATGTAGTACAAAATACTTACAGCGTAATGCCATGTAGTACAAAATGCATACAGAGTACCACCATGCAGTACAAAATACATACAGAGTACCGCCATGTAGTACAAAATACATACAGCGTACCGCCATGTAGTACAAAATACATACAGCGTACCGCCATGTAGTACAAAATACATACAGCGTACCGCCATGTAGTACAAAATACAGCGTACCACCATGTAGTGCAAAATACATACAATGTACCACCATGTTATATAAATACATACAGAGTACCGCCATGTAGTATAAAATTCATAAAGTATCGCCATGTAGTACAAAACAGATACAGCCAGCAACCACTGTATACAGCTCCCCCAGCAACCACTGCGTACAGCTCCCATTAATCAGTGTATTCAGCTCCCCCAGCAACCACTGTATACAGCTCCCCCAGCAATCAGTGTATACAGCTCCCCCAGCAACCACTGTATACAGCTCCCCCAGCAATCACTATATACAGCTCCCCCAGCAATCAGTGTATACAGCTCCCCTAGCAATCACCATATACAGCTCCCCCAGCAACCACTGTATACAGCTCCCCCAGCAACCACTGTATACAGCTCCCCCAGCAATCACTATATACAGCTCCCCCAGCAACCACTGTATGCAGCTCCCCCAGCAACCACTATATACAGCTTCCCCAGCAATCACTATATAAAGCTCCCCCAGCAATCACTATATGCAGCTCCCCCAGTAATCACTATATATAAATATACACACACACATTACATATTACACCTATATATAAACCTATTTCATGTTATACCTGTATATACGCACACATCACACCTATATCTACCCCCTTTACATGGTATACCTGCATATACACACATATACATATATCACATGTAAAACCTGTATATACACATACATGACACCTATATATATACACACAACTAATACATGTGATACCATTATATACACACACATATAGAACACATTACACCTATATATACAGCTGTTACCAGTCTATACACAAGCACATGACATGTTGGAAGACACACACATATACACATGTCACTTACCTGATATCCAGCAGGAGATCCAGGTGTCAGGGGATACATCAAGCAGTGGATGGAGCTGTCTCCTTTGTGCTGCAGGCCCGGGCTGGTGGGTGGGGCTTCTCCTGTCAGCTCTGCCCGGGCTGCACCTCCAAGGAGACCAGCCACATGTTTGAATGTGGCGCTCCCACGCCTCCTCGCTCCTCCAGGCTGCCTCTGTGCTAGTGACAAAGGAAGCGCTAGCAAGGGCTTCCTGTGTCACAGCAGCGCCGCACAGGACGTCCTGCGCGGCGCTGTAAGCAATAGTACTTGCATCTGAATGATGCAAGTACTGTTGTTAGTAGTAGAGAAGCAGCCTCGACTAAGGCCCATGCCATTGTGACAGGAGTCGGGGCCCACCGGGGGATTCACCGCCCCCCCGGCGGGCCAGACCGACCCTGCCTGAGCAACAACTCTTAGGTTTCCTGGGACTGCAGGAAGTTTTGGTGGATTTGGTCCTATTTGGTGAACTCTGTCCTGAGGCGATGGTCTGAGTGCCAACAGAAATGGCTCCGAGTGCCACCTCTGGCACCTGTGCCATAGGTTCGCCACCACTGCCCTAGGGTGTCAGACAGAGGAGTCCATTTTATATGGGAGTGCAGGGGTGGACGTAACATCTGGTATGACATATCCACCCAGCTAAGAATAACCTCATTACAGTCCCTTAAAAGGGTATTCCCATGAAGACAGGTTTCTTATATGTACTCAGGATAACAAAGAAATACATTCTGTAATTCACTGTTATTAACAAAAATACAGCATTTCACAGATATAAGTCCAACCTGTCTCTATCAGTCCTGGTGTACACAATTTCAGCTGCCCCTAGACACAACCCTGTAACTTTGTACTTAGGGTCGGGGAAGAACTCTGGTCCCCCTTGCAGTCCAGGACAAAGATGGAGGAATGTCCATCCTGGGTGAAATATCACGAGATTGTACAATGTGATCATATATTATATTATGTTTTCTTTTCCCCTTTAGCAAAAAATGAACTTTTAAGTTACAGTTTAATATAAATTATTTACTTATAAACAAGTATGATTTATTCTGTATGACCTCTGATCCTTACAGGATCCTTACAGGATCAATACACACACAGCGTGAATAGTATTATGGAACTTTTAATCTTTACAAAGATTTTAATTTTTCTTTGACACTATATAATGAGGGGTTTACTTTTGCGCTGAAGCTTTCTATAGTTCTGCTGTTCCCTATTAAAGCAAAACCACCATATTCCTCTTCCATTGTCCAACTATAAGATAATGGCACTTTACTCAAGAAATTACAGACGTGTCACAGTTCAGTGGAGCTCATTTTCATTTTAATAATGCATTTGTCTACAAACACACACATCGGACTCAGACTCAATTACTTGTCCTCAGCTAACCCCACGTCGCTATATGTTATGGCCACCCGGTAATCTGATGGAAGCTTTCTATAATGTGTCAGTCTTCTCCTTTCTCATTTTCACCTTTCAAACAAGAAGTGAAGCTGTGAAGCCGTAGCACAGCATTAAGGTAACACCAGATGTCACATTAAATACTTATATCTCCTTATTTAACGTACAACAAAGAATTGGTGAGAATGTAATAAGTATATGAAGCCAGGGCCTGGGCCAGTTAATGCTGTTCTGAAAACACCCACTATTAAAAGTCCATTTATACTGAAAAATTATCACAATTCTCTAAATAATTACAATAATATTTGAGCATTAACAAAGGAGATATGGAAAACTTGCTCTTAGTTTTATTCATGAATTGGGAATCTGTGAATAACAGCCCAATCCTAAAGACTATTACTGCATGTTACCCCCAATCCTACAGACTCTGGCCCCTGGCATCGCACTCCAATAAATTATAACTCACAATGTCACCTCCCCTCCTATATCCCTCAATCTTATATACCATTAACCTTTATGTCCAGTATTAAAATATATTATGCCGGCATTTTGCAACATGTTTTAGACTGACTTAAGAGTTGGATGTGCATTTCAGATTTATCATAGTGGCTTAGACTGCTTATTAAATCCGGCATACAAAGTGTTACTGTTCTGCTCTGTTGGACCAAGAATATCTATGTATTACAAATGCTAAGTTTAAATCACGTTTTTTGCCCTCCATTGTAAGTATTCATCGGGAATCCTGTTCCATCCATACCCTAAATGAGAGAGAACATCAAGGTTCTAGGTGTTCCCCTCAGTAGTGTAACTGTCCTTATATGGACAGTTACATACCTGGGGACCTTCCAGAGCAAACACTCAGCTGAGGCAGGGGGTGGATGCAATGGGGCTTATTTACTAAGGGTCACCTGCTGCACTATAATCTGACTTTGCACAGTTTTCGGGTTTTGCGCAGCTTTGACAGGCATTTAACAGGGGTCTGCGCTTGGATTGTGTCGCACGCAATCGGATTGTGCACTGGCTTTCATGCGCTAGAAATCGGGGAGCGCCCGATCTGACTTTAAAATTGTGTCACAAGACAATGGGGGTCATTTACTAAGGGCCCGATTCGCGTTTTCCCGACATGTGTCCCCCGAATATTTCCGATTTGCGCCGATTTCCCCTGAATTGCCCTGGGGTTTTGGCGTACGCGATCGGATTGTGGCGCATCGGCGCTGGCATGCATGCGACGGAAATCGGGGGGTGTGGCCGAACGAAAACCCAACGGATTCGGAAAAACCGCCGCATTTAAAAAAAAAATGTGTCGCGAAAATTGCACTTACCTTCACTCAGCCCAGCTCGGTGTATTCCAGTGCGTTCCGATGCTCTTCAGCGCAGCAGCGCCATCTGGTGGATGGTGGAGGAACTGCCTTAATAAATCCCGTCCGGACCCGAATCCAGCGCAGAGAACGCGCCGCTGGATCGCGAATGGGCCGGGTAAGTAAATCTGCCCCAATGTACTTACATGCACCAGGAAGAAGAACTCCGGCGGACCTGAGCGGGGAAGCGACACATGCAGGTTATCGGGCGCACAACCTTAGTGAATCGCGGCACAGTGCATTATCGTCGGACAATGCACTTTCAGGGAAGTCGCTAGACTGGGTAAGTAAATGTGCCCCAATATGTTGCATTGATTCCCCATAGACTCCTATGGCTTCCACTGCGCATATATGTCTTTCCATGCTGAGTTTCCTGCTGGATGCATGCAGCGTAGCTAGAAAGTATGTCTATGGATATGCTTAGTGTATACACCAGGGTATACAGGGTAAGCTGAGCATAAAAAAAAGACGCCATGTGAATGTACTCTTAGCCATTCAGTTGAAATGCTAGAGTATAATGCTACATTTCTCTGGTAGGGGATACAGAAGTTGGACTTGTTCCTAAATAATTATTTTCGTGTATATTTTCAGAGTGCGATCCATGTATTGTAGCGCACTTTCTTTATTAATCTGGCGCCCCCTGCACTGCTTGGAAAGTGTGCACCATTTTTTTTTGGTGCACTTTGTTTTCACGATGTAGAATTGTATAGATTTTTTTCCAAAGGGGGCTCAGCTGTGTACATTTCTGTAAAAAAGGGGGGGGGGCTGCTGTGGACATTTCATTAAAGGGGGGCTTTGCTGTGGACATTTCATTTAAGAGGGGCTTTGCTGTGAACATTTCTTTAAAGGGGGGCTCTACTGTGAACATTTCTGTAAAGGGAGTCTCTGCTGTGGGCATTGCTTTACAGGGGGCTCAGTTGTGGATATTTCATTAAAGGGGAGCTCTGCTGTGGACAGTTCAGTAAAGGAAGCTCTGCTGTGGACATTTTTGTAAAGGTAGCCCTTTCAGTGTACATTTTACAACAGCCCTGCCAATACAACACAACTGGACCATCTCAGCTTGCATCTACTACCAGGCTGGTGAACCATTCCTGAGCACCACTCTCCATGACCACTCCAGTAATCCAGAATCTCCAGCAATCCGGAATCTGTTCCAAGATCATTTTGGCCGTTTGCCTGCAGTAGTTGCAATAAAGAACCATGAGTTATTTTGCACAACGTTGCATTCGTCTGTTCCCTGGATACGGCTTTACCACCAAGGACTAACCATTCATTACCCAGGGACATATATTACAGACACTCAGGGGTTTCCCTAGGGAGATCCAGTGCATCAGCCTCTCCCTCCATATTTCTTGCACACACCACCTGCTGGAGACCTGCCAGGCTGTAGGACAACCCTCCAGTCCCCATACCAAGCACCGTGACATCAGCGTGCCTAGGCCGCAAGAAAAGACTAGGCCCTGGTGAGGGGATGTTGCAATTTTGTTACAGGGGGACTCTGCTGTGAACAATACAGTCCCTGTAAAAAAAAAAATCAGTAAGGGCTGCGCAGGGGAGATTAAGCCTCAGGGCATGAATCCGGGGGTGGAGGGGAGTTCAGCTGCAGAGCTCACAGAGGACAGGTGAAGCAGTCCATATCTCCTACACTGTCTGGGAGATCTGGTCAGGACAGTAGTCGGGGTGGGGGGTTTCATGCAGTTAGGGAATGTGATGCCTTTCCTAAATAAATGGGGTATAAGAGCACATTTTGTAGTTCAGCATTAAATTACCTTTATGAATAGTACAAGATTAAGGATATAGAGCAGTACTTAAGTCCTAACATCCGGATCCGGGCACATGTTAGTTTGTACGGCCGGGGGGTCCCTAGTCATGTGATCAGCCCAGGGCCCTTAGGACACTTCATCTGCCGCTGGTAATATGTAATACAAGAAGTCCCATTTCCCCTGCAAATTCAGACAAAATAGGTTTCACTATGGCCCCCGAAAATACCTACACTGAAAATGTATCTATGATGGATTGCTTTTACAAAATAACCATCTATAGTGAATGTCCACTATGGAATTTTGATATAATTCCTGTTTTAATTTGAACATCCACCCCAAAAACAACATAAGTTATCAAAAGTATTTTAACACAATGAAAGACACTGCTCAGTCCCAAATCTGTTTTATTTTCCCCTTGCTTCCCATCATTCATGTATTTATCCTTCTCTCACTTCTTCCTGTTGGTTCCTGCTCATCTCCGCACACTGTGATGTTAACCTCATAGTTTTCCACGCTGGTATCTCCTAGAGCTTCTGAAACAAATACAGTTGGAAATTGTGGTATTAAAGTGACTAGTAATAAAGTATAATATACAGTAAAGTGAAGGGCAACAATGACTACAAGACATTCCCATACTCTAAGCCAGTGATGGCGAACCTTTAAGAGACCGAGTGCCCAAACTATACCCAAAATTCACTTGATTACCGCAAAGTGCCAACATTGCATTTTAAGCAGTAACTTATTGCTACTTGCTCTTCAACATCTATCAATTGTATCGGTCCCTTGAGGCCACTAATACAGTTGAAGGAAGGAGGGCAAATTCAGACTATCATTGTAGCTTCTCTCCTGGGTCTCTCTGTACAGTAAGAATGTAGGGTCCAGTAGGATGACCTACAAAGATACTGCAGTTCTATCAACACTTTCTCACTTTTACAGTAGTTCCGAACATCCAATGAAGTGTTGTTTTAAAATAGCGCTGATTGTAGCATCTCTTAAATTGCCTGGTTCTGCAGGAAGATTTGGTGGATTTGGTCTTGTTTGGTGAGCTCTGTCTTAGGATCAATGGTGCCCACAGAAAGGGCTCTGAGTGCCACCTCTGGCACCCATGCCATAGGTTCGCCACCACTGCTCTAAGCCCTCATTCACATGAACAATGGCTACCACAAGGGGGACTCTGTGGTATCCGCATGTTTAAGACAACTGCCTGGGGGCTCATTCACATGGCCGACCGGGGGGGGGGCGTACATATACATCCCCATAGACGGCAATGGCGGCCCGGCGGCGTACACCGGCGGCGATCCATGCAGTACATTGAAAAAGATAGAGCATGCTCTATGTTTTTGCGAGTGTGCGGCTGTGCGCCACTGTGTGCGGCTGTGCGCCACTGCTGGAGAGGTCAACTCCTCTCCAGCATACCGCGGTATGCCCGTGCGGCAGGCATACCGCGTGTGAATGTACCCTGACCTGGAAAACTCAGCAGGTCCTATTCCTTCCTGTGTTTGCGGCTTGGACACTTTTCAATATGAGTAGACCTCACATGTCGAAGACACCAGGGACATTGGTATGCAAATATTAATTGTCTTATGAGCAAAAAAACTTCAGTATATTAATCCATTGCATTGTATATTCTGTGTTTGGCTAGCGTTGGACCTGTTGATTTTTGTGTTCTTTTATTTGTTTGTTTTTTTGTGTTCTTTTTTATTATTTTGTGTTCTTTATTTGTTTTTTTTGTGTTCTTTTTTTATTATTTTGTGTTCTTTTATACTTCACATAATAAAACCTCAGAGTAGGTACACACACTAAATCTGTGTATTGATAACATAGTGATTACCTATACCGTGAATAGTCACTTTTTCATTCTCCTGTTCCATCTTCTTGCTAAATAACAAAAAATAAATAAATAAAGAATGACATAGTCCCCCAGTCAATGACCATCCTATGTATTAACCCCTTAATGACGTGGCCGAAAAGGTTTTAATGACCAGGGCATTTTTAGCAAATTTTCGCACAGGGCAGTTTAAGGGCCATAACTTCATTGTTTGCGTGCTACCATAAAACTTTTTCCGGCATTTTTTGTTCATTTTTAGTTTTATTTGGGGTCAAAAGTAGGAGAAAGGGTTTTTTTGTAATTTATAGTATTTTCTTTTTTTAATTTTCAAATTGACTCAAAATGAGCATTATTAATGAATTCCATATTTTGTTTAGGTCGTTTTGATAAATAATATGTATAGTCTCGGGAAAACGGGGAGACTATGGCGATGTTTTTTGTAGTGTAGTAGGGGATTTTTTTAAATTATATTGGAAAATGTGAATGTATTTTTCTGAATTTATATATATATATTATTTTTTTTGTGTGTGTGTTTTTACTTAATATGTCCCCCATGAGGTTATAAAAGATACTTTCACATTTTTTTTTCTTTTAATATTTACATTTTCTTTTCTTATACAGGTTTCCTCCTGCCTCAGTTACAGGGGCAAATGACCACTTGTGACTGCTGATGTGGGTTAGAGCTGTACCCAGACCCAACAGCTCTGATTAACCCCTTTAGACCTGGCGGTCACGTAACCGCCAAGTCTATAGAGCCAGAGGAAGCGCCGGCTCTGTTCCTCTGTGCATCTCGCTACTTCAGCACAATGCAGTGAGGAACGGAGAAGGAAGACGCGGTAATAATCCACATCTCCATTCTACCTTGGGTCTCCGTGTGTCTCCAACACCCGGGGACCCGGTCCTGTTCCCGAAGAAGACGTCGCTGCAGACTCTGGACTTTAAATGTCAGCAGGCGGTCCGAAAGGAGTTAAATATAATGTGATATAAAAATATATGGAGCTCCAATCTGTCAAGTCTCTACTATGAGCCTCACACATAGTCACACATAACACGGAGACCTTTCTAGGATGGGTCCTTCTAAGTCAGTGGTGGCGAACCTATGGCACGGGTGCCAGAGGCAGCACTCAGAGCCCTTTCTGTGGGCACCCGGGCCATCGCCCCAGCACACCAGACAGGACTCAGGACTGCTTCTTGCAGTCTCAAGCAACTTAAAAGATGCTGCGTTCAGTCCTATATTAAAGCGATACTTACTTCGCTACTTGGGACTGTAGGAAGAGGGAGAAGGAGTAGACAGGGCCAAATTATATTTGGAGGACCTTCAGCTGGCCCTACAATTCCTACAATTCTGTGTACAGAGGGACACTGGAAAGAAGCTTAAATGATGCACATTTTCCATCTTGTCCTCAGGAGGCCAATGGGATCAAAAGTTGTTGAACAGGCAGCAATAAGTTACTGCTTTCATTTTTGGTTGGCACCTCGCCATAAATAAGGGGGGGTTTGGGTTGCAGTTTGGGCACTCGGACACTAAAAGGTTTGCCATCACTGTTCTAAGTAATACAATATAATATTATGAGGAAATTAAAATAATTACCAGAAACACAGAAGGGTGCTGATATTTCTTATAAGTCTCAAAAAACATTCAACTGCTGCCCCAATGCAATCTCCTGCTCCTAAAAAAACCTAAGTGTTATTAATTATCTGTTATTCTGTCTCATCCTATAAAACAGCTGAATTAGAGAAGTGGTGACGGCGAAAACCCACCATAAGTCATACACAAGGAGGTGTACAGTAGTTATATATAAATATATCTATACTTATGACATTACTTACCTTCCATCTTGACTGTACAGTCCCTTTACTGCAGTTTTTAAACTGCCTATTGGGGGTTCCAGCCAGCAATCCCCGATTTCGGGTGGTGCTGATCGTTGCTATGGCAACTACAAGGACTGATCTAGGACCCTGGGGCTTCCTTCAGTAAATGCCAGTTAAATCTCTGGCTCAAACAGTCTCTGGTGGATTTACTAAGGGCTTTGCGACACACTTTAGTTCACATTTTTCATGGCTAAAACGGCTTGCACAGGTATATAAGAAGTGTCTCCACTGCTATTGTGTCACCTGCGACCCTTTTGTGGCACATCTGAGCTCGCCTCCATGCAACACAATTTAGGGGGCGTGCCATCAGACTTTCCGACTTAATCGAACTGAGCGGGGTATTTAGATTGCAAATCGCACGCCCTATGTTAAAGATACACGACAATAAAGATAGTGAACTCAGTGAATGGAGATGCACATGACAGTTGAAATAACCTCAATACATGGGGCCTCATGGCACCGTACCATACCCTGTAGAAAGATAGGACATGTCCTATCTTTTGATGGAGTGCGGTGCCCTGCACTGTGTATTCCTATGGAGAGGGTCGGGGGTGAGCAGCACTCATCACCTGCTCCTCTCCCCGGCGCAGATGTCGCATTGTGTGAACGTAGCCTAGGCACATTTATTAAGAACAGTGCAGTGTGTACTATGTGCAGTTTGCCTGTGTAGCGTGCAGGGGGCACCAGATTCAGGATTACTGGCGCATGTTCTTGAATCTGAGGCCCACTGCACTGCTCTGACAGAGTGCATCACTTTTTTTTGGTGTACCTTTAACATGGGGCGTGCGACACAATTCTGTTGGACTTTGCATGATAAATCTGGCGCAACGTCCGAATGCGCACCGGAACGCCCCCTTCAGTGCAGAAATTTGTGTCGCATAAAGAATAGTGCAGTCATGACACAAAATGGTCGCTCGCGACATATAAGTGGCGCAGACCCTTCTTAAATACCTGTGCAAACAAGTCTGACAGAAAAAAGGCGCACGGAGCTTAGTAAATTTGCCCCTTTAACTTGTAAAAACCGATTTTGAGATAGTTTTTCGTCACATGTTGTACTTCAGTTTACTAGTAAACTTTGACTGATAAGTTTTGTGTTTTAGTGAGCAACAAAATATTTATCTTTCTGTTAACCTGGCCTTGTTAGTTCTTATTTTTTGCAGGATTGGATGCATTTTTTAGTGATGCTATTTTGGGGTGGCCATGTCCTATTGCTGAATATTAATTAATGTTTTTATGTGTGTGGGGGGGGGGGGGTTGTAGAAAAAACTGCCATTTTGTCATTTACTTTTTTTTTTGGTGTTCACCAGATACCCTAAGTAACTTATTCTATGGGTCAGTAAAATTGTGGCGATACCATCCTGCCCTTCCTCTGGGCATAGTAAGGGAGGTCCCCTCTATAGTGTGTGTAGACATCATAGAGGGCAGATTTATCAAGCAGTCTGAATGTCAGAATATTTCCAGTTGCCCATGGCAACCAATCACAGCTCAGCTTTCATTTGACCAGTGCTCATGAATATTTTAAAGGGGAGCTGTGATTGGTTGCCATGGGCAATTGGAAATATTCTGACTTTCAGACACTTGATAAATCTGCCCCCATGTGTGTTTAGTGACAATGTTCAGTAGCTGTATGTGTGTATTTATGGGAGTGCACAGGGGTATAACTACAGTGTTAGCAGCCATGGAAGCTGCTATGGGGCTTGCAGTGTCAGGGGGCTCCAGCATCTGACCTTATACACTACAGAATGTAGGATGTGTATATGATAAACATACTGGGGCTTATGTACTAAGGGTCGCAGATCACACTTCCGACTTCCCAATGTTTTCGGGATTTGCATGGCTGTAACAGGTATTTAACAGGGGTCTACACTGGGATTGTGTTATATGCGATCGAATTTTAGCCAGCTGCTCTGGCTTTTATGCATCAGTAATTGTTGGGGGGTTGGGGGGGGGGGCGTCGAACGATCCGACTGATTTTGGACTGATTTGGATCCGCAAGATTTAACTTTCAAATTGTGTTGCATCCAATGCACTTTAATGCAGCAGGAAGAAGGTGAACTCTGTCGGACATGAGCGGGGAAGCGACACATGCACGATATGAGGTGCACGATCTCAGTGAATCACGGCACAGTGCATTATCGTCGGACAATGCACTTTCTGAGAACTCCGCGGGTAAGTAAATGTGCCCCATTATGCAGAACATTCATTGTTCAGCATAATAGGGGGATTTAACAATGTGTTGCAGGTTGCGCTAGTTTCTAGCTTAAAGGCATTTTAGGCAGTGTTTTTGCTGCAAAACCACAAGAATTGTGGCGCAAGTGCGTTTATAAATCCCCCCCCCCCCCCAATATGTCTATAACAGTTCACATGTATCAGTAAACAGCATGAATCAGCAGCTCAGATAAGAAATGTCGAGGAAGAGGACAGTAGAACAACAGGACTAGGGATCTCTCGTCTATAAGAGCCCCAGTTACAGGGGGCAAATTTATGGATTTCTGATCATGAAGTCTGTAGCATCTCTCCTGACCCAGGGCTAATAGCACCTCCTCTCTCTCTTCCATGCTAAGTTCTCAGGGTCCTGCACCATGGTCTAGAATTAAACATCATAAAAACTAATATGGTCACTGCATAATTTTAATCTTATTTTTTTTTACTTACCAGATGCCATATGTGTCTAGGTTCACCCAAGCTCTGTACTAGATCCTGGTCAGGAGCTGAGTCTCCTACCACATCGCTCCAGAGACCCAGATGTAGATTTGTTAAAAGATTAGGTCTTCCTTAAACAGGTTTCCTTAAAACTAGGAAAATAGGTACATCTATAAGTTACTCAATGTGATTTCCGTCTCTGAAACACATATCATGATGATAAATTGGGTTGAAATAAAAGAAAACTTGCAGACTGGGATAGCAATAAGAGCCATAATTATCAGGATGCAGTTTCACTCTTCTGAAGTTGATGGTGACCATAGCGAGAAGCTGGTAATATTATTTCTGTGTTTATGACTCTTCTGTTTAATATATGGAGATAAGGCTTTCTGTGTCCAATCTACCAATGACTACACGGCCATGAAGTTAATGGTTTGCAGAAATCGAGATTTTCTATACTGTCCCTCAATATAGTAAGAATATCTTGTCTTATATCTTGAGGCATTATATTAGTTTATATTAGTTATAAACATTACTTTAAGAAAGTCAAGAGCAGCACACAAACAATTAGGGAGTAGGTGCATGCCTAACAGGGCCGGGCAACAGGTTCTCAATCAGGTTTGGCTCCAGGTTTCATTAGGCCCCTGGGTGACAGTGGCCATTCACAGTGAACTTATTAAAAAAGAAAAATTCTCCTGTTTCCTAAAATATTTACTAGTTTATCATACCAAACAGCCCCCTCATGGTTATTTTATATGCAGTCCTTCCCTATGGATTCATAAAATACGGCCCCGTCACCCCATTGATTCCTTATATACAGTCTTATGTGGGCTCCCCAGGATGCCCGGGTATGCCGAGTGCTGACGCCGGCCCTGTCCTGAAGTAGTGGTAGTCCCCTTTATTCCATAACCAAATACAGCTATGTTTCGGCTTAGTGTGACCCATTTTAAATCCAAGTGATAGAAAAATAATCAGGTCACATGACCACTTAGTTCCCCCCCCCTCCATTAACATAACCCTCAGCAATATAAACATCAGTGAAAAATATACTTCTAGATATCTTATCTGACATAGAAATGCAGAAATGTATATTATATATTTCTGCAGTTCGATGTATAAGGTTCTAGTGTTATAAAGTCATAGTGCAAACATTATTTATGCATTAGTATAAACATTAGTTATAAAATTGATATTAGTTTAGTGTCTGGAACCAATTCCACAAAGGCTCCCCCCCCCCCCCTTATCTCCTCCACGAAACTTTTTAGAAAAGTAGGCATGGAGGGGCAGGGAGCAGGCCTGCTGAATATGCTGTGTACTGGTACAGGTTAGAGCTAAATTCTTCACCAGGCTGGAACTGACATAGAATTCATCCATCAGCACAATTGTGTGCCGGATAGACTAATATATACTATATCTCTAATATAGCCTCCACAGACTGGCACCAGCTGACGTGATATTCCCCCGTTTCAGATGTTATTCCCCCGTTTTCAGATGCTGTTCTATTGGCTTATGCATCTTTATAGACTGACAATGATAATCAGACATCAGTATTGCAGGGTATTATAATTAACAAGCAATGATTGTTAGTTCATGTCACATAGATGGACAAATAAAAGAGTTTAAAAAAAGGAAAAACACTGTTTTAAAGTAAAAAATAAATGTATAAATTACATCAAAAGGAGCACCTCGTCTTTTTATTTAATTTATTTCCCTGTTACGAGACTTATGGGGGAGTGGATAGATTAAATGACAAGCGCCCCAGACTTATTAGCATAATTTTTATAACTCTAGAGTTATAATAAAAGAAGCTCTGGGGAAAATAGTTTCACGGGAACTAGGTAATAGGACATGTCTATTATTGTATTATGTAAAGGGACATTATAATATGTAATTCAGGAGCCATATCAGAGGACATCATCCATCATTGGCTCTCCCTGTGCAGTTCTCACGTTATGCGCGATCATAGCATTGCATCTCTACAGTCTGCTATGATCATGCATAGCGTGAGAATTGCAGGAGGAGACCCTTTGACGTCACACCAGCTGTTTGATTGCTGTATGGGTGGGGCCAGCTGGGTTGGAAATCATGAATTCGTACTTATGGGAGGAGCCAAACGGCGCTCATTAGATTGCTTCAGGCTCATTTACATATTTTTAAAAGCCTTATTTCTCTGAAACACTGCACTTCTTAGACATACTGAAAGAAGATTACTGCACCTCAGCACGGGAAGGTAAGTATAAACATGTGATGGTAGATTCCATTAGAGGGTATTCTATGGTATGGGGGCAGTAAGGAGGATATAATACTTTTTGGTCACACTAGGGGGTGATGTTAAAGGGGTTTTCCCACAAAGACAAGTTAGGTCCTATCCACCGGATAGGTCCGAACTTGCTGATCAGTGGGGGTCTCAGTGCTGAGACCCCCGCAGATCGTGAGAACGAGGGGTCCGACCGACCCCACGCCCCTCCTCAGACTAATGGAACAGACGGCCGCGCATGACCATTCTGCTCCATTAATCTCTACGGAGCTGATGGAAATTGCTGAGGCCCTCTTTTTAGCCCAACAATTTAGCTATATTTTATGTAACACTTTGGATAACTCACTACCCAATTTTAAGTAGGTATCAAAAAAAATGTCATACAAAAATGAAGACTCCAGATTATTGCCAACTAGCATATCTGTGTGCTCCTGAAACCGCAAATGAACCTGATCTGAAAGAAGTAAAACAACATTTTCCAATGCCCTGGCCCCCTAGTAACACCATGGGCTCAGGTTATTCCGTGTTCTGTTTCTGAGGGACTTCAGGATAAGGAACACTGACATCTACAGTACTGAAACAGTTAATCAGCTTTCAGCGGAATTGACGTACAGTAACAGAGGGCGGAAGTGTTGCTTCAGGCCTCAGTTTGGGCGGAAGTTGTAAGTGAGGCCGCACATCCTTCGGGTAAGGGCGGAAGTGTTCGGATTTGGGAAGTGACGACAGAGTGTCAACATGCAAGATGGCAGCTCATCACAGGCAGAACACGGCGGGGCGGAGGAAAGTTCAGGTATGACAGGTAACGGGGACGTGACCTCGGTCTTGATGGCGGGTGATGGAGGGGTTCTGCTTTAAATTGGGGGAGCTCCTATGTTGTTTGGCAGATGCGCAGTGTCAGCGGAGCGGAGGAGGCGGGGCTGTGAGCTCCCCTGGAGTGCACCGTGCACAGCGGAGGCTCCCGGGTGCACATCACGTGACCCTGAGCATGTAACGGATGTGTGACAACTTTATTATAGTAAAAAAAATACCCTCCCCCAGCACTGCAGAATGGTTCTGCCTACTTGTAATTATTTTTACCCGTCAGAATCGTCCATTGGTGCAGCACGGGGTTGCTGTGCATTGTGACCGCAGTGTGCCCCCATTCAGGGGCTTCTCTTTCCTTCTTGCTCGCTGAAATGAGGGTCAGTAGATGTATCTGTTCTCTGGAAAGCTGGGAGACTCTCCATATATACACCATAGTAGCCGCAGCATGGATTGTCACTCTCCCATCTAAAGGCCTGCACCTACCTACCTAGAGCCCTTGCCATCTACCTTGGTGACCCTCCCGGGGTGCTTGCTCCGGGTCCGGCGACCACACGGCCCTCTGAATGTTGCCTTAAACAGGCGATTTTTGTAAAAAAAAACTAAACAAAAATATCCCGATATCCGCCGAAAATCCAAATGCCCAATGTCTCTTTTGCAACATTAATATTGTATTTGCAGCTGATGTAAGGTGCTTGTCAAACTCCGTTGCACTAATAGTAAAGCGCTTAGAAAGTTAAGTCCCATTCACACCTGCGGTTGGACCTCTGTTATCTAATCACTAAACCAATAAAAACAGATCTGCTAAATGTCTTTTTGTCCCAGCAGATTTTTAGTTTGTAATGGCTGCCATATGTACACGTTTGCACCACGTATATATTTAGTTTGCTGCGCTATATTTTTTGTCTCTGGTAATGTAAGCCTACCTGAAGTGGTGCCGACAGACCCTGACAGAAGCAACTAGAAGTCCTTTTAAATCAACTGACAGACGCGTGACATTTCCGTTTTTATAGGTGATGAAAGATTATAGCAGAGGTTCAAATGCAGGTGTGAATTGGGCCTAAGTGGCGAGTAGCCATGTACCTGTAGGTAACTGAACATCTGAACACTTTCAGATGTGCAACAAAATCCTTTCCATTTTGCGGTGTCTGCAGCAGAATCACTATGGAATCCATGTTTTGGGCTGGAAGTGGTAAAACCCTATTTTTGGTGATAAAACTGTGACTTTGTGCAAGGGATTTCCATGGGTGTTTTCAATTCAGACTGACAACCTCTGTAAAATCGGATTGCTGTGTTTTTTAGGCGCATCTATTACCACACACATTGTAATTGTGTATATGTATAGCATATGCAGTACAATAAAAGTACTGTTCCATTTACATCAATCCTGATGGGTGCAGTCTGTATGATCCATGCCCATTGCGTCTTGTGACGTGACGGCACTAGGCTTCCAGGTGATCCTATTATATACAAGCAGTCCCCCGTGTTAAGGACACCTAACTTACAGATGACCCCTAGTTACAGACGGACCTTGCTGCCCTCTGTGACCTCTGGTGAAGCTCTCTGGATGTTACTTTGGTCCCAGAATGCAATGATCAGCTGTAAGGTGTCTGTAATGAAGCTTTATTGATAATCCTTGTTCCCATGACAATACAAAATTTTGAAAATCCAATTGTCTCTGGGAAAAAAAAAGACAAAATATACAAAATAATACAGTTTCGACTCCCATACAAATTCAACTTACGAACAAACCTAAAGAACCTTGCATGTAGGTAACCCGGGCTGTATATTATAAAAAAAAGATTTGTATTAACTCTTTGTTAAACAGTCTTCCCATATTATTTTGATCGGTGAGGGTTTCCGTAGTTATTCAGAAAGTTGTATTTGATGGGAGAACATAAAATCACTTGAATACCCCTTTTAATTTTGCATCGTTGGTAGAAGTTGTATTGCAAACAAAACTTTGCGTTTTTGGACCATATTCAGGAACATCTATAAAATGTCTGCATTATTTTGTTATGGCAATATCTGTTATTGGGCCTTTAATGAT
This sequence comes from Engystomops pustulosus, assembly GCF_040894005.1. Classification (NCBI taxonomy): domain Eukaryota; kingdom Metazoa; phylum Chordata; class Amphibia; order Anura; family Leptodactylidae; genus Engystomops; species Engystomops pustulosus. The sequence goes on along the minus strand of NC_092415.1, from coordinate 174,830,991 downwards.
TTAGTTGTCTGGGATCAGGATTGTTTTTAAATATAGGCTCCTGGGATGAGGGTTGTTGAGGTTATAAAAGTAACAAAATCGCTACACCCATCTCTCTAGTGTTCCGGGTTCAGTCCCATCACCTCCAGCCTGTGTTTGTGTACAGAGGATCAGTGGTGACTTCACTGTGGCAGCTGCACATCCGCTACAGCCTGCAACTGCTGCTGTAACAGCCGTGTGTCACGCCAGAGTGTCTGGGACATAAAGAAAAAAAACACTGGTACCAGGAAACCCCTGGAATTTAGTTTTGTTGGAAGGTAACTTCTACATCTTTATCCTTTGCAGGTTTCGTATGTTATTAGGGATGAAGTAGAGAAATATAATCGCAATGGGGTGAACGCCCTCCAGCTCGATCCTGCACTAAACAGACTCTTCACAGCTGGACGGGACTCTATTATCAGAATATGGAGCGTCAACCAGCACAAGGTACACTAATTGACTCGCATGTAAACTTATCGCCATGCTGAAATGGTAAATATTGTTAGGGCTGAGGTCACGGTGACCACTATCAGATCCTACAGATCTTATTGTAAGACAAAAGGTCTCCTGGCGTTTCAACGGAGACCAACCCTTTAAGGTTATACTGTCTCCACCACAAATCTTGTTCTTATCTGCTTGTCTATTCCAGCAAGACCCCTACATAGCATCTATGGAGCACCACACAGACTGGGTGAATGACATTGTACTCTGCTGTAATGGGAAGACATGTAAGTATGTGCTGAGCATTGCAATACAATTACTGCTTGCTTATTAAAGGGGGTTCCACTGTAACTGTATTGATGAATTCTTTATAGGACATGTGCTTGGCATATGATGGTGGGTTAATAGAGAACTAAGCAGGAGATCCAGCTTCCTTCTATGTTGTTGTTCCTACATTGGTGCCTGCTAGAATTGGTTTATTCTAAACATTACAGGGTTAAAAAATATTTTGTGGAAATTGTCTGAGTAACACAAAAAAAACCAACATGTAGCCCTTGATAATTAATGAGAGCTAGGTGACTAGGCACTTACACATCCACTGCCTGGAAAAAAACGCTTTAAATGCTATAAATCGCCAGGAGATGCGATCACATTAACGGATATCCATACAATGCTGGGAATGAGGCTTATTGTACACAATCATTGTTCAATCAGATTTCAGTCCTGCCATCCTTTCTTATTGTAGTCTTGGTGTCCTCTGAGTTGTGTCAGATTTTTCACTGCTCTGAGCTTCTTCCTTGAAACACATGCATAAAAAAAACTGACCGCACTGGGATGGCACAGACCCATTGACTTCAGTGGGCAAGTTTCACACACCACTCGGATCGGGAGCAAATTCTGCATTCCAATGATAGGATTGGATCATCGGACTGTGAGCATCTGAACACAATAGAATATCAGTCAGATGGTTCTGTCTGGTGTAGGCTAGGACTGCACTCATCAAAGAGCAAGAGACCTAAGGCGGGTGCACTGATGATTTATTGCTATGGGTGTCCCATTATTCTGCGTGGCACACTGACAACCTAGATATACTCTACTGTAGCTTCATTCCATTTGAGTGAGGGCTGCAGTCCTGGTAACCCCTACCCTGCTGTAGTTGGAGGCATTTAATGTCTAGCATAGAGCTCCTGATCTGGACACATTTATAAATCATTAGAACGTTTTCAGAATAGAAACTCTAAATACTGACCTAAAATGTGTGCTACATACCGCTAATGTTATTGTACAGTAGGAGGCTGTTTATTCACCCCCAAACAAACAATTTTTATATACAGGCGGTCCCCTACTTAAGGACACCCGACTTACAGACAACCCATAGTTACAGACAGACCCCTCTGCCCACTGTGACCTCTGGTGAAGCTCTCTGGATGCTTTAAAATAGTCCCAGACTGCAATAATCAGCTTAAAATTGTCTGCAATGAAGCTTTATTGATAATTCTTGGTCCAATTACAGCAAAAAAATTTGAAACTCCAATTGTCACTGGGGCAAAAAAAAAAATTGTCGGGAACTACAATGATAAAATATACAGTTTCGACTTACATACAAATTCAACTTAAGAACAAACCTACAGTCCCTATCTTGTATGTAACCCGGGGACTGCCTGTATACAGGCGGTCCCCTACTTAAAGAAACCCAACTTACAGACGACCCCTATTTACAGATGGACCCCCCTGCCCACTGTGGCCTCTGGTGAAGGTCTCTGAATGCTTTACTATAGTCCCAGACTGCAATGATCAGCTCTAATGTGTCTGTAATGAAGCTTTATTAATAATCCTTGGTCCAATTACAGCAAAAAATTTTGTAACTGGATTTGTCACTGGGGCAAAAAAATTTTTTGTCTGGAGCTACAATTATAAAATATACAGTTCCGACTTACATATAAATTCAACTTAAGAACAAACCTATGGAACCTATCTTGTACATAACCTGGAGACTGCCTGTGCTCCTATACTTGCCCAAGTCAGTACCGGTTAAAAAAAAAAAAATGTAACCCCCTTGGGATGGAAGTGAACCGATAATGCTTTTACAAGGCAGGTGTAATCACCTGGCCCAGTGCACAGCAATTGAATGTGGACTGAAAGTTATAGGTCCCGTTACATGTGATGTACGGTGTGTTTTATGTTGTCTCTTCTCTTTTTGGCAGTAATATCAGCATCTTCTGATACCACTGTTAAAGTATGGAACGCACACAAAGGATTTTGCATGTCGACCTTGAGAACACATAAGGTAAAAACGCAAACGCCCTCAGATGATTTGACAATTATTATATGCACAGCACATGGGGTTTATACTTGTATCCTTAGTGTAGTCAGAATTGGTAAGTTCAGTGTAAATTAATTTGTGATTGCAAAGTAGATTATAAAGACGAGTCTAATTTTTTTGGGTCATGTGATCTCATGATAACCGTCACCATCTCGGACACCAGGATTGCTGAAGCTACTGCCCGGATTATACCATACAGACTCTCCACAGTGTGGGGCACAAACTCCAATTATAGATACTGCTGATGATTGGACATCTTCTGTCACACAGTTGTACTACTGAGGATGCCTTCCTCTATATTACTCATAGTATTATAGATTTAGGATAATAAAATTGCCCACTAGATCCGGCTGTACATGTGATGCTATGCTGAGACATCATTATATTGACAACATAGTGCGGAAGTAGAGCGGTTTAAACATAAAATGCTGCAAGCTGCATTGCAGGGGTGTGAGGGCCTGTATTATACTGGGCACTGCTTATATGGACATTGAAAGCTTTGAAAATATGTTTTGTATCTATGAGTCTGGGAATTGTTTATTTTTTAACTTTGATGTGATTTGTGCTTATTTTGATACTATTTTGTCGGTGTACACCTCCAGGACTATGTGAAGGCCTTGGCATATGCAAAAGACAAGGAATTGGTGGCATCAGCAGGACTGGACCGACAGATCTTCCTCTGGGATGTAAATACGCTCACTGCACTGACCGCATCCAACAATACTGTCACTAGTAAGTAACGCCGGGTTTGTTATGGCGCCTCCTACTTTTTTTTTCTTATTTTCTTCTTTAGGGAACGCTTACACCACTACTTGTAGTGTCTGTTACGGACTATTCTGTTAAATTATGCCTGTTCACTTGCCGTTGCACGTTGGTTTTTTATAACGGGCATCATTCAATTAACCAGTTGGTGTTTGTTTTTACCAGCTTCGTCCCTAAGTGGAAATAAAGACTCGATATACAGTCTAGCCATGAACCAGATGGGGACTGTCATAGTTTCTGGCTCAACGGAAAAGGTAACACTGAGCTTTATTTGTTATTCAGTAAGTTATATGCCGCTTTCCTGCTGTATGTGCATACAAATAAGAAAAAAAGTTGAGCACATTTTGGCCAATCATCTTTGGCTGAAACTGCCTGCGTACGGCATGATCATCTGACTTGCATCCAATTGGTGGCACTTTACGGACAGTTTATTAATGTCTTGGATGAATAGTGTGTATGATAATAATAATAATACATTTTCAAATCATGGCAATTTGTTTTATTTTTTTTGTCATGAATGAATTAACAGGTTATACAAATATTAATCTTGCACTACAGGTCCTCCGAGTCTGGGATCCCCGGACATGCGCAAAGCTGATGAAATTGAAAGGACATACTGACAATGTAAAGGCCTTGCTGTTAAATCGAGATGGCACGCAGGTAACTAGTTCACTCCTAATTGAAGTATTAGATGCCGTATGAAAGACCAGACACGACTGCTACTGTGTTTTGTATCCATACAATCCTCTGATGGACATTTCCTGTTATAGGGCACAGAGGAAGGGTAACAATATTTGTGAGGATATGCTGTTTTCTTAAGATCAGCAGGAGTCATACATAGTAGTAGTAAATCTTATACTGCACTTTACATCGTAATCTGTCACTTTACAGAGACATTACAGCAATAATATTGTCAGAATGACCTGATACTCTAATGATCTTGACAATGAAGAATCTATTAATGTGTCCCCTACACTGTTTTTCTTTAATGGAAATCCACCATTAAAATCCATCATGCTAAACCAGGGATCGAGCACTGTGACTGGTAATCTTCTTATATTTATTATCCATGGCCTCCTCCTTTCTAAAAGCAATATTTTAAATTATGCTAATGAGCCAAAAGGGCTCCCCGGGGCATTACCCTTTACACTTTAGTTTCACAGGCTGTTGCACTGTGCATGAGCACTTCCACTGCCCACTATGTGCTATAACTTCCCGTGTTGTGGTGAGATTACAGCAGGCAGAGGGAGGAGTAAGTGCTGAGGAAGACATTGAAACGGCTTGTAAAGCTACAGTACAAAAGGGATCTGGTAAGACCCCAGGATCACCCAGACTCATTGGAATAATTGTGAAAGTTGATTTTAGAGGGAAGGAGGCCATTTATATCAATGAGTAAGTGTCCCTGGTTTATAATGTTGGATTTTGGTGGTGGATTTCCTTTAAATAGCAGCAGCCGGTCAACTGCACCACAACAGCATTGTAGCCCCTTTATTCTCAGTCTAGTTTGGGGACAAAAAGATTGCATCCCATCTGATCATGAAGGGGGCATATCCTGTGCAATGTTCCCTGTATAATTTGTATTCATATTCAATGTCTCCTTCTGCAGAGAAAGCCTTCTGTAAAAATGTCTCCTCTCTCCAGACACTGAAGTAGAGATTCTCCATGTTTAAGATATTTATGACCTTCCCATAATGTAGGGCCCGACACACAGATACAGCCCATTGCCCATGAACAACTTCATTCCAACAAACTCACTCTTTGCACGTGTTGCATTTCCCTGGATAACGGAGCTCAGCAAGTTCAGTGATTCCTTGTTAGGTCCAGATAATCCTACAAGTGTACAGAGCGAGTTTTTTTGCACACAACTTGTTCGTGGGTAATGGCCGTAAAAGTGAATAGGAGCTAAATTGGGCTGATATTTGTGTACTATGAGTAGCTGATCAACATGGTGCAGAGGATTGGCAATTCCCAGTGATTTTGTGTCTTCTACTTTTTTTTTTACTGTTAATTCAATTACTTTTTGATCTTGTTAATCAATTTAGATTTTATACACTGAGAAATTGTATATTGTGCTGAATTCTGGCAAAATAAATTACGTATTCGATACTTTCTAATAAAACAATCTCCCTTGATGAAGGTGTGAGGCTTATATTAATTCTATGATATCTTCAGTGTCTTTCAGGCAGTTCAGATGGGACAATCCGCTTGTGGTCTCTCGGGCAGCAGCGGTGTATAGCTACATACAGAGTCCATGATGAAGGAGTCTGGGCGCTCCAAGTGAATGAAGGCTTTACTCACGTCTACTCTGGAGGAAGAGACCGCAAGATCTACTGCACAGATCTGAGGAATCCTGATATGAGGCTGCTCATTTGTGAAGAAAAAGCACCTGTTTTAAAGGTGAAGGCTAAATTTAATTGCTATGTATCAGTCAGGACGATGTCCTGTGTGTTATTTTATTTTTTTCCCCTAAATTGGTCAAAAATTTTGCACTTATTAAAGTGAGCCATAAATCCTTTAATGGCTTCTGGGCAGAGTTGCTCCACAGCTCCCCCTCTGCTATGAGTACAAACTGTAGCAGGTTTTGGTTGGAAACTACTGCAGAGCTGAGAGGAGGGGCTGCTTAATGCACATAGCAAAAATTTCTTCAGCCCGAGCCCTTGTAGGAACTGCTGGGCTCACGCAGAAAATGTTTTTGCTATATGCAGGGATAATTATGTCTATGTGATAATCTTTTTATGTTTGATATCCATGACTTCCTTTGTTCTAAAATCAACATTTATAATTGTGCTAATTAATTATTCTAGTGGGATTACTACAGCCCTCCATGTTACACTGTGCAGGAGCAGGTCTCACCCTCCACCCTGCTCTCAGCACTGTGTTACAGCCTGTGAAGCTTGGGGGCTCTGGTAGCACCCCCTTTAGCCCTTCTGTCTCATTAGCATAATTTTAAAAGTTGATGTCAGAAGGAAGGAGGCCGTGGATCGCAAATATAAGAAGATCACCACAGTCCCGGTGCCTGGATCTATGAGAAAGTGTCCCTGGTTTGTCATGATGGAATTTGATGGTAGATTTCCTCTAAGGATGGTAAATGAATTTATACATTTTTGCTAAGAATATTGACAAAGGGATGGAATCTAGAATATATTTTATTGGAGATAAAACATGCATGTCAGAGGTGGTGTCATGAGAAAACATGGAAATTATATTTTTTGTAGAGGATGGGTGACAGTTCTGGAGGTTGCTGAGATCTGTGCTTGGCTATTTCCAGTAGTGCATGAAGGTGTAGGGTGCATACCGGACCCGCTGCTCCATCAACTTAGTAGGAAAGGAGGAACCCTTGTGATCAGTGGGGGGTACCAGGGGTTTCACTGTGGATGGGGGATAATCAATCTTGGGACAGCCTTCTAAATATTTGCTTGGTGTCAGTAAAATAAACATTAATGTTTCTACCTTTCCAGATGGAACTTGACAGATCTGTGGATCCTCCTGTTGCACTTTGGGTTGCAACAACCAAATCATCAGTCAATAAGTGGGTAAGAGATGATTTGTGTCTTTGTGTGCTCCTGATATCTCCTTGTGTGTGATGTATTGAAGTGCTTCATAACCCTTTACCCTCCTCCCCCTCAGAAGGGAAAATCCTGACCCTGTTTTCTTTTAGCCTATAAAAGGTATTATGAACTTCCGATCCTCAGGAGATTACGAGAATGACTGTAGCACTCCAATGAGTCCATTCTGCTCCCAGCCTGACCAAGTTATCAAAGGTAACCATGACCCTGTGTTGCATATAGTATGTTTCATTATTGGGGATTCATGCACTTCCATGAATCTAATGTAGTATAATAGGTAACTTGTACAATGACTGCATTGCTTCTTTGTCACTTTTGTTTTAGCCACCTGTATGTATAACATCACACTTATGTAATGTACCAAATAGCCACAAATATGTAATAATTTTTTTCTTAAAGCTGGAGGAATATTGTCTTTAATATATTAGGGGGAATCATTGCTAAGTGGATACATACGGGCACATTTACAGCTGGCTTCATCTCCATTTAGCAGAACAGTTTAATGTTTATATGGTTCAGATTCATAGATTTTCTTCTCTTTTTAGGCGGTGCAAGCATTATTCAGTGTAATATACTGAATGACAAGAGGCACATACTAACCAAAGACACAAATAACAATGTGGCATATTGGGATGTGCTGAAGGTTAGTCTGGTTTTCTCTTACTTTTCCTCTTGCTGTAAATGAATAGCTATAGCACATAGCATGCTAATGTGGGTCTCCAGACTCCTATACAAGAAGGTTTAGGGTCCCAAATTGACCTTTCTAAGATTTTTAAATGGAAGGCAATAAACTTCCAGAATGCGAGTCAGATGAGGCACATAGGACACGCATCAGGAGATCCCGCACTGGTGAAGCCGGGACAGTATCCCTATGGCGCTTGCGCAGTGAAGCTGGGGTGTTATGCTCTGACCACCATTGCTGGAATGTGCAGGCGCTGAAGGACCGAAGTGATTATTGAGTTTATTATTTTTTTTTTAACCCAAATACTCAAAAATGATAAATGGCGATTTGAGACATTAAAACACTGATCCGTAAGGACCTCTGGTTGATTCAGTGTCTTAAATCGCCATTCCAAGTTCCTTTGAAGGGAGACAATGCAACCTCCTTAAAGTGCATCTAAACTTTCAACAAAAATGCATAAATGAATAGACTGAATAATAAACTTTGCAATATACTTTATTACAGAAATCTATTCCTGTCTCCTTCTTTTTCCTTTGTGTTTCTTCCTTATTTATGCAGTTTGTATAAATGAACTTTCTGTCCTGTTTCCACTGACAGCCGAGAGATAAAGGAATCTGATAAAGTATCTATTAATGTAACTCTTTACAGACAGTCCCTGGATAGTCCAATCTCCTTGCTGAGCTCAGTCTGTTATAGTTAGGCTAGGGTAGCATCACTCGTAAGGAAATGTGTGTGCATTGACATCTGTCTGATCTCTAGGCTTGCAAAGTTGAAGATTTGGGAAAGGTGGATTTTGAAGAAGAAATAAAGAAGAGGTTTAAAATGGTTTATGTCCCAAACTGGTTCTCTGTTGACCTAAAAACTGGGGTAGGTATTTTCCTTTCTATCATTTTTCTTCAGTACTGAACTCCACTGTTCTTGCTCCTGTGCTCGCTGAGGCCAGTGATCACCCAGGATTGAAAATGTCAGCGAGGTGCAGGCTTGACTTAAGACGGGACTATAGAGCTAAGTTTTCATTTTCACCCTACATAGCACCCGATAAGTGTTGAGAGAAGTGGACAGATGCCACACATGGCGTTTTTAACCCCGTTTTTGGTCCATTTTTAAGCAGTCCGTCAAAAAACACATGCGTTTTTGGACACACTGCTTAAAAAACGGACCAAAAACGGGTTCAAAAGGCCATGTGTGGCATCACCCTAAGTTGTTTCACCTCACCAGGAACTAATATCTGTGCAGGGGGTTGTTCTTACTACCATTGCAGGGTTCCTTATGGAAGCCTCAGTTACAGTAAAAAAAAAACATTAGAAAACTATATTAACCCATTTAAAAAAAAGCATAAAGCCACTTTGTATCTTGATATGTAGAATCGAAAAACTGTTAAGAGTTTTACATTAGAAGTATGTCTCACAATATGGATTGTCTTATAAAAGGGGTTGTTTGGAGGTCTAAAAAACATGGCTACTTTCTTCAAAAAAATCAGCTCCTCTCCTGACCATGAGTCACATGGCATTGCAGCTTATCTCCATTTATCTCTATACATCTGAGCTGCAATACCTGCACAAACCATGGCGAGGTGTGGCGCTGTTTATGGTAGAAAGAAGTCATGTATTTCAACATCGGTGTAATTTCATTTGCAGTTAGTATCCTTAGTATTTGACAGTGTATCTACTTGACAGATGCTGACCATTACCTTAGACGAGAGCGACTGCTTTGCCGCGTGGGTGTCTGCCAAGGACGCTGGCTTCAGCAGTCCAGATGGGTCAGATCCAAAATGTAAGGCTTTAGTCATGACTGTTTAATAAGACTTGGTTGAAACAAATGTCCATTTTGTTTTCTTTATTGGATAACCTAATTGATTGCTTTTGCAGTAAATCTTGGGGGACTATTGTTGCAAGCATTGCTGGAATTTTGGCCAAGAACTCATATTAACCCTATGGAGGAAGAAGAGAATGAAGTAAATCATGGTAAGAAACTTTCTATTAAGAATTGCTCAGCCTGTGAAACATGGACCATTTCGAGGCCGCATTTCACAGAATGAACACAGACTCCGGGACATGGCTCCAAGCAGCATGGGTACAGTGCCTTTCAGTAGTATTGGGTCCCCTTGAACTTTTCTAACTTTTGCCACATTTCAGGCATCAAACATAAAGATATAAAATCGTAATGTTTTGGTGAAGAATCAACAAGTGGGACACAATTGTGAAGTGGAACAAAATGTATTAGATATTTAACCCCTTAACGCTCTGCGCCGTAGCCAGTGGCTCATTGTAATCAATGTGCTGCAAAAATGCCATATATTGCAATACAGAAGTATTGCAGTATATGGTAGGAGCGATCTGACTATCTAGGGTTAATGTACCCTAGATCAGTGATGGCGAACCTTTTAGCGGCAGAGTGCCCAAACTGAAACCCAAGGTATCGCAAGGTGCCAACCAAATATTAAAGCAGTAACTTATTGTTCCCTGTTTAACAACTTTCAATCATATTGGCCTCCTGAGGACAGCAACACAATAGAAAGATGGAAAAGTTTCATCATTTTAGCTTCTTTCCAGTGTCCCTCTGTACAGAGAAAATTGTGGTCCATCAGGAGGGCCTCCAAAGATAATTTGGCCCTGTCTACTCATTCTGCCTCTTCCTACAGTCCCAGGTAGCAAAGTAAATATCAAATTATGCCTGAAAGCAGCCTCTTTTAAGTTGCTTGGAACTGCAGGAAGATTCTTTGAGTCCTGTCTGGTGTGCTGGGTGATGGCCTGGGTGCCCACAGAAAGGGCTCTGAGTGCCGCCTCTGGCACCCGTGCCATAGGTTCGCCATCACTGCCCTAGATGGTCTAAAAAATAGTGAAAAAAAAAAAGTTTAAAAAATAAAAAAAATTTATAAAATATTAAAAGTTCAAATCACCCCCCTTTCCCTAGAACGGATATAAAACATAATAAACAGTAAAAATCACAAACATATTAGGTATCGCCGCGTCCCAAAATGCCCGATCTAACAAAATATAAAAACGGTTACGGGCGGTGGTGACCTCCGAGGCGGGAAATGGCGCCCAAATGTCCGAAATGCGACTTTTACACCTTTTTACATAACATAAAAAATGAAATTAAAAATGATCAAAATGTCGCACAGACCTCAAAATGGTAGCAATGAAAACGTCACCTCATTTCGCAAAAAATGACCCCTCACACATCCCCGTGCGCCAAAGTATGAAAAAGTTATTAGCGTCAGAAGATGGCAAAACATTTTTTTTCTTTTTTGTACACATTCGTTTAATTTTTGAAAATGTATTAAAACACAATAAAACCTATATAAATTTGGTATCACCGCGATCGCACCGAAGCAAAGAATAAAGTAGGCGTGTTATTTGGAGCGAAGAGTGAAAGTCGTAAAAACTGAGCCCACAAGAACGTGACGTTTTTTTTTTCAATTTTTCCACATTTGGAATATTTTCTCAGCTTCGCAGTACACGGCATGCTAAAATAAATAACATCACGGGAAAGTAAAATGTGTTACGCACAAAATAAGCCCTCACACAGGTCTGTACACGTAAAAATGAAAAAGTTATGGATTTTTGAAGTTGGAGAGCGAGAAATGAGCCGAAAAACCCTGCGTCCTTAAGGGGTTAAAATGTTTGTTAAAATAATAAACTGAAAAGTGGGGCAATGTGTTTGGCTTAAAAGCAACACAGCTCATCACCCTGAGCACTCATCCCCACTGTCACACATGGTGGGGGCAGCATCAGGGTTTGGGCTTTTCTTCAGCAGTGATAGGGAAGATGGTTAAAATTGATGGGATGATGGATGCAGCCAAATGCAGGACCATTCTGGAAGAAAACCTGTTGGCGTGTGCAAAAGACCCGAGACTGGAACGGAGATTTAACTTCCAACAAGACGATGATCCCAAACATAAAGCAAAATCTACAATGGAAGGTTCACAAATAACCTGTCAGGTATTAGAAGGGCCCAGTCACAGCCCAGACCTGAATCCAATCGAGAATCTGTGTAAAGAGCTGAAAACTGCTTCTCACAAACGTTTCATCCAACTTCACTGAGCTCCAGCTGTTTTCCAAGGAAGAATGGTCGAGAATTTCACTCTCCTGATTTGGAAAACTAATAAAGACCTTATACCCCAATCGACCTGCAGCTGTAATTGCAGCAAAAAGTGGTGCTGCAAAGTATTTACTTAACGGGGCCAAATAATATTGCACCCCCACTTTTTAGTTTATTATTTTTTTACAAAAGTTTATAATATCCAATAAACTTTATCCCACTGCACAATTGTGTCGCACTTATTGATTCTTCACCAAAAAATGTTATCTTTATGTTTGAAGTCTGAAATCAGGCAAAAGGTATAAAAGATCAAGGGGGCCGAATACATTCAAAAAGCACTGTATGTATGACTCATTGCGCATACTGCGACTCTGTTTTGCAGGGAAGAAGGGATTCCTTGCATCATATGTTACTATGACGCTTGTAGTCCTGTCATATTAATTCATCCCAACAAATGCAGCCACCACACGTTTTGTGTTTCAAGTATGTTCATGTTCACTAATTCTAACCTGCCGAAGATGTTGATGGTCATTAATCTTCTGTCTATTGTGTAGTGGCAAATGGAGAGCAGGAGACCAGGGTACAGAAGGGCAATGGCTATTTCCAAGTGCCACCTCATACTCCGGTAATCTTTGGAGAAGCCGGGGGGCGCACACTTTTTAGGTATGTCATGTATATGTATTTTAGGACATGAGAGCTACAAATTACCTATAATATAGCTGTTTCATGTGTAACATGATGTGCTCGGCCCCTTGTAGGTTACTTTGTAGGGATTCGGGTGGAGAGACTGAATCCATGCTTCTCAATGAAACTGTTCCACAGTGGGTGGTTGATATTACAGTGGATGTAAGTACCATTCTCCTTATCATAATAGATGAAACCTGTGCAGATGAAACTTTGTTCAATTGATGAGATCAATGACAGACATGTCCTGCTTCCTCTCAGACTACCCATAACATTTATTACTTGATTTATTACTTACTTGATAGGATAGTTTTATTAATGACATGTTCTTTTTCTTTGGAGAATTGGCAGACAAATTGATTATAATGTGAAAAAAGATTGTTTTGTTATTTTTCTCATTAAACTTGTAGAAATCAATAAACCTTTTACCAAAGTGTGTTAAAAATATGTACAACATCAATCCATTTCCCTTCTGAGATACAGATGCAGAAGGGTGCATGTACTTCTGAAACAGTCGGCTGTGTCTAACTGCAGTTCCTTCTCTATTCTGCTTGCACCTAACAGGCTGGGGCACAGTTATATCTTCTGAATCAGGGCGCCTAGAAAGACAATTCTGGTGCTGAATTAAAGAGGGGAATCGTCTCCCCTTTATTATGTACACCCAAACAGTGGAGAGCTGTCAGATTTATTCTCAACTTTAACAGTGGATATTTCCTGTTCTGTTGCACCTAGAACCATAATCCACACACAATGATGTTATAGTAATAGAGACCTCAGCACTGAAATGGGACACTATCATGATGTCTATACATGCGCTATCTGCACAGGTTTTTACAGCGAGGATGTGTATAGCCATATAGCAGTCATGAAGGGGTTAAAGGCACTTCAGGATAGGACCTAATTGGTGGGGGTCTCAATGATGGGATAGCACCACAGAAATGGCCAGAGCAGCCAGTCCCGCATGCGTGGGCTGCCTCGTTCATCTCTATCGAGCTGATGGAGATCTCTAAGCACCGTGCGAGGGGGGGTACATTGGACCACTATTGCATTGATCTTTGGGGATCCTGTTACTGAGACCCCAACCGATCAGTAAGTTAGGCCGTATCCTTACTTTAACCCCTTTCATGTTATATTGAGTCTGGAATTTATTGGCAGGGAGCATCTGCCCGGCTGCAAGTAACATTTCTCTTTCGCCTCCTGGGTGTGTCAGAAGACGGAAATTCTCCCATTGTACGTTTTGGCATGAGTATATATGTTAATGTACCCCAACAGTACCTCTGGCCCTGTGTTTACGTCTAGATCAGTCTTCAGCCACGTGGCTGTGGAATTTAAAACCTTTACATACATAAATTTTTATGTTTTATATTTTATCATATAATATCTTTTCATAAAGCTCCAGAATGTGTTCATAGTGTGTACTAATAATGCACTGTTTTTTTTTTGTCTTGTAGAAAAACATGCCTAAATTCAATAAAATTCCCTTCTACCTCCAACCTCATTCATCGTCAGGAGCAAAAACCCTGAAGAAGTGAGTGTAACTCGCCGAATCCCTGATAATTTATAGGTTCTTACATGTGAACTAGTGTAAAGCTCTAAGACTCTGCCCTGCATGTTTAGACTATCTCTATCTATCTCTATCTATCTCTCTATATCCCTGATCATGAGCAGGGATATATAACGGGCCATGCACCTGTGTGACATTACATGACCAGGGATATATAACGGGCCATGCACCTGTGTGACATTACATGACCAGGGATATATAACGAGCCATGCACCTGTGTGACGTCACATGACCAGGGATATATAACGGGCCATGCACCTGTGTGACATTACATGACCAGGGATATATAACGGGCCATGCACCTGTGTGACATTACATGACCAGGGATATATAACGGGCCATGCACCTGTGTGACATTACATGACCAGGGATATATAACGGGCCATGCACCTGTGTGACATTACATGACCAGGGATATATAACGGGCCATGCACCTGTGTGACATTACATGACCAGGGATATATAACGGGCCATGCACCTGTGTGACATTACATGACCAGGGATATATAACGGGCCATGCACCTGTGTGACATTACATGACCAGGGATATATAACGGGCCATGCACCTGTGTGACATTACATGACCAGGGATATATAACGGGCCATGCACCTGTGTGACATTACATGACCAGGGATATATAACGGGCCATGCACCTGTGTGACATTACATGACCAGGGATATATAACGGCCATGCACCTGTGTGACATTACATGACCAGGGATATATAACGAGCCATGCACCTGTGTGACATCAGGGACAGGTATTTATTCTATAGGAAGCTTCAATGTTTACTTTTAGTGGATAAAAACTAGTCCCTGGTCACTTTGCTATGATATGTTGTATAAGGAGGTTCCTTTTGTTCACTTGTACTCATTTTTTTATGCATATTTTGTTTAACATTAGTGATAGATAAGTCTCTGAAATCTCCAGGTGGATCCTGTGCAGGGGAATTGTTACTCGTTCTTAACCTGTGACTTGTATTCCCCTTCTCCAGAGACAGATTGTCCGCCAGTGACATGCTGCAGGTCAGGAAGGTGATGGAACATGTCTACGAGAAAATTATCAATGTAGATACAGAGTCTCAGACCACCAGTTCTTCAAACAACGAAAAACAAGGAGAACAAGAGAAGGAGGAGGACATCGCTGTGCTGGCCGAAGAGAAGATTGAGCTCTTGTGTCAAGACCAGGTATCTAGACTTCCCTATCCATATGGCCCCTCTCCAAATATGAGAACCTCAAGTCTATTAGCCAGAGCAGAGGCTCTCAATGTGTGGCTCCTGCTTTGGAGAATTCGGCACAACCTTGTCCTACATTTAAATGATTAGTTTCATTTAGCATGCAGCATTTAATAATAAATAATAATAATTCTTAATTTATATAGCGCACACAGATTACGCAGCGCTGCACAAAGCATTTCAAATTGGTCCCTGTCCCCATGGGGTTCACAATCTAAAGAACCTAACAGTATGTTTTGGAGTGTGGGAGGAAACCGGAGTACCCGGAGGAAACACACGGAGAGAGCATACAAACTCTTTGCAGATGTTGACCTGGGTGGGATTCGAACCCAGGACTCCACTGCTGCAAGGCAGAAGTGCTACTCACTCAGCCACCGTGCTGCCCTTAAGTGGACAGCCCTAAGGTTTTCCTGCTTCCTTTTTGATACTATGAGAAAATTTACCATCAAAATCCATCATGATAAACCAGGGACACTTACTCATAGATCCAGGCACATGACTGTGGTAATCTTCTTATATGTGTTATTCATGGCCTCCCTCCTTCTAAAATCAACTTTTTAAATTATGCTAATGAGTCTAAAGGGCTCCTGGGGTTGTTGCACTGTGCAGGAGCACCTCCCCCCACCCCACTGTGTAAGAATAAATTAGGAGGTGGGGGGGAGTGCTGAGGAAGTGGGGGCTATAGAAAACACCTGTAAGAAAATTGCTGCAGTCAAGGGCTCCTGGATTTATGAGTATGTGTCCCTGGTTTATCATGCCTGATTCCGATGGTATATTTTATTTAAAGGGTGTATGTAAAACAATGTCACTAGATTTTACCCCGTTACAATACCTTTTTCATAACTGCCTTTAGGTAAATAGCAAAATTTGAAATTAATCTCCACCAAAATCAAGTAAAAAAGAACAGAGAAGAGTCACTTTTAGAAACCACGTGGGGAGGGTCATTTTTTGACACCTCTATCTTTGGTACCTAAAAACATGCAAGGGTGAGATCTTGTTAGATTTGTGAGCTACGAACCCAAGATAGAAGGATAAAGATCCAGTTCCCACCTATGTCTTTAACTTTCTGTATCTCCGGTTCTGTTTTCTGACAGAACCAAGCCTGATGCAATCTGAATAATGAGATTCTTGCCTTTTAATATGACATGAAAAGCATGTAGTTACTGCAGAACCAAGATTATGGACGTCTGACGGGTACCCCTGCTTTCTCCAAACTTAACTTGTCTCAGGCAAAACATTACTCTTCTCAGCTCATTTTCAGATGACTTTGGAGATTTTTATTTTAATGGTAAATGGGTTACATTTCACATAAAGAGGGAAAATTAGAAAAGTAGGGTATGAAATATCCCAAGTGGGTAAGTTAGTGGTTTATTGGGGTAAAATCTGATGACGGTGTCCCCTTAAGATCAAAGGATAAGTAATAAATGGTTCAGTGAAAGTGAATCTACCATTCAATGACTGATTCCTGGAGTTGGGATCACAAAATCTCCTTCCCCTTCCTTGATGAGGAAAAGGAGGACTTGAGACCCTTTTGTAGTGATTTTAGGGACCCAGTCATTGGACATCTATTGTCTAATTCTCTGTTAATGTCATATATCTCAATCTAGGGACAACCTCCTTAAAGGGGTTATCCGGGTGTTAAAAATTAAATAGCCCACCCCGGCCCTCAGTAAACATAATAAATGTGTACTTGCCTCGTCCAGCGCTGCTGATGTCCCACACCGCGGTCCGTCTCCTCTGTGCGCCAGTTTCATTACAAGGGCGCACAGGGAGCTTCCGGCCGTCCGGAAGCTCCTATCCGACGCCATCTCCCAGCGCTTACAACGCTGAGAGATAGGGACGAATGGGAGGAGCCGACCACATCGCAGACCGGAAGTTCCCTGTGCGCGGCTTGTGTGCCCCTGTAAACAAACAGGGGCACGGATCAAACGGAGCGTGGCGCGGGACATCAGCAGCGCTGGACGAGGTAAGTACACGTTTATTATGTTTAAATAGCCCAGCCCGGCCCTCAGTAATTTTTAACACCCGGATAACCCCTTTAAAATTCCCAAGCTGGTCATTTAACTCTGCATTATTTCCCCCACAGATTCTGGATCCTAACATGGACTTGCGGACTGTGAAACATTTCATCTGGAAGAGCGGTGGCGACTTAACCCTTCATTACCGCCAGAAGTCGACGTGAAAGCATTTCTCGGGAGCAGCTACACTGACATTACCGTTGTGGACTAAAAACCTAGTACTGTACGGAAGCCCTGCTGAACTCTTATACATAGGTGTCAAATGAGCCAGTATGGACATTCGCAGATACCCTTTAGTCATCCTAATTGTAACAGATGACCCCCCCTTCCCCCGCACCACTTTAGTTCTTTGGGTTTCAACATAAAATGAACAACATTGTTATTTGTGTGTGTTTCAATGTACAGAGTCGTGGATAAAGATTTGTAATACTTCTTTCCATTGTTCCGAGACACTTTGGAATCGAGAGCGATGACCTCTCTGAGTGCGGGTGCACATCCCAGACCCTATTTTCAACACTATCCCCTATCCACAGGACCACCAGGACTGAGGGTCTCCTGTGAATGGAGTGGAAGTGTTCACGCGTAACCAGTACTATATTCACTTCTGGGGGGCTGATAGAGATAGCCAAGTAAAGCTCACCATCAGTCCTATGGGTGGGGTGGAGCAGGGGCAACTTGGGGATCCTTATGGGGGGGGGGTCCGAGAAACCTGATTATGGGTTTTATTTATCACCACTTAAAATGTAGGATGATCTTTCAATGCACTAGCAAATGCTGCCATTCTGGGAAGTAAGGGGGTACGTTAATGAATTTGTGGGTCCAGTTGGCAGAGAACAAGGCAGCATAATCGTGAACAATGGCACCTGTTCTTGTGGAACAACCTCTGTGTATGGCCATGTTTCCAGACCACGGTGTGTCTCCTGATGCTGTGCATCGTATGACAAACTCAATGCCGCACACCGAGCCCCAATCTGCATGGTGATGACTAATGGCATAACCAGCACCCATGCCATGCCCATGTATTTTCTAGCATTAACATTCAGATATGGGGGTGGGGGAAGGGGGCGAGTTCCTGGAAATTTGTGATCCAACATTTCCTATTTGGTAGTTTGGATGTGTAAATAAGGTTATGGATTTTGCCAATAGAGTTCTGTACAGGATTATCAGATAGAGGCGTGTAATGAAATTAATGAGCAGTTACTTTTGTAAAATGTTTCATTTGGTTAATAGAAGGCGATGTTCTGAAATCGAGTTCATAAAGTCAATCTCTCTAGCTTTTATAATCGCGTCATTTGTTGGTTTATTTCGAGTTGAAACACCAGACCTTGCGTTGCAACATTTTTTTTTTTTTATAAAGGTAATATTCTGACTGCTTATAGTCACCACTAGAGGGAGCTGCACAACTCTTTGCATACTTATCGGACATCTACCAGCAGCATCAAGGATTGTAACCAAGCGCACTGACATACCGCTGTGTGCTATCTCTGGCAGGATCTGATCTTCTGTTATATTCTTATGCCCTGGTTTTTCCCAAAAAAATCTTTTAGGATTATGAAAATGAACCTGAGGGGCTTCGAGCTCAGGTGTTGATAGAGCCTGGAGCCCCTCAGGCTCATTAGCATCATTTTTTAAGCTTTTTTTTCTTCAAAGGGCATAAAAGGCTAAAAAAAGCAGATCCTACCAGTATGTCAGTGTGCTTGGTGTACAATCCTTCATCCTGGTGGTAGATGTTGTTTAAGGAATGTATCGCTACAGTATATCATGTGGTGTTCACCTGAAATTGGGTGCATGTCAGTCACTAGGTGCACTAGGAATGAAAGTATATTCCAGGTAGGGGCAGGTATACATTTCAGATATTTTATGGCAGTTTTAAGTAAATTATATTTTCCCACCTGTGAGAGGTCCTATCTCCATGATAAAAATGGGAATGCTGAGCATGATAAAAACTGTGAAAAGTGGCATACTTTTACACTAAAATTTGTTTCTGAAAAAATAGCTTTTTTACACCAGTTTAATTCCAGTGTATACACATTGTACATTTTAGCTCCCTCTAGTGGAGGCTGCAAGCAATTTGAATGTAAACTTGTAAATGTCTGACTGTGCAAAAGATTGGGAGCTCAGTATTGGGAGGGCAAATAAACTGAGCTCCTACCACTATTAAGATGGTTTCGTAGTGTTTTTGTTTTTTTGCCAAAATTCTGCCTTTGTGTATTTTTTTGTGTAATTATAAAAAAAAATGCTCAATTTGTTTTCTTCACTGCAGTATCTCTTTTAATAGACTATATTCTAAAAAAGGCAGAAACAGAATCAATAAAATTGCTTTGATTTCATGGCATTAACAAAATGTATGAATAAAGCCTTAGAAGTTATTAAAGGAATTAAACAAGTCATGACATCAGGAGTTGGATTATACTTTTCAGGATAACCAAGGATTTTATTTTTTATTTTTTTTTTGAAAGGGAGTTTTTAGATCAACCAAGAATTCTAGAAGTTACAAATACTACTTGACATTAACGCAACATAAACCCCTGTTACATAAGTTCATACCATGTCCTGTGTCTGCAAAGCTACTAGGCTTACAAGAGTTAAAGGCATTCCAATTGAAGGCCTACTCTCTGGATTAGTAGGAGTCAGTCACCCAGAAAACAGCAGTTCTGTGTCGCTGTAGTGGTTTGGAGGAACTGCAGTTGCAGCTCCATATTTAAAAAAAAAAAAAAAATATATATATATATATATATATATATATATATATATATATATATGATTATATTTCCAGATTTAGGGGAAGAATACATTGAGGTTGATTACTTCTTATCAACCTTTAAACCTGGGCAACATCTAAGACTGTACAGTATAAAAGTGCACTATATCACAGTTTATTTACTAATTTTGCAATTCCCCGCTGCATTATGGAAAGTTACCTCCCTTTTCTGCTAGACCCCACCCATTGATGGGTGTGATTAATAAAAGGTCAAATTGAATTGGTTTTGGGGCAAAGCAGGTGTTGTATCCCAGTATTGTTGAGTGTTTGATGATTCCTGCGGTCATGTGTCATCCCATCTATCCATAGTAGGTAGTAAGAAGGAAGGGGGTGTTACTAAATGGAAATCTACCACCATCTAAACAAGTTTTAACCTAAGCACACTTACATGTAGCTGTGTACCTGCGGATCCTTCGTTATCCTTGAAGTCGCCACGATTGAGTGTTGTTTGAGGTTTTTAAAATATGCTACGCAGTAGCCTCTGCCTGTAATTATCACTCCTCCCCTTCCACTCCCCGAGAGCCCGATGGAGTGAAAGACTCCTGCAAGAGCAGTAAATCATTACAGGCAGACAGAGCAAGCAGGGGCTGCTGTGATGTACACGATAGCCCCTGCGTCTAATTAGCATATTTCTAAAACTCAACATGAAATCCTGCCGACTTCAATGCTAATGACAATAAACTCAAGGATCAGCAGTCTCACAGCTACAACGGGTTTAGACTGGTGGCAGATTTCCTTGAAGGATCAGACTACATCGAGCTTGGCTGCAGTCTGTTGCCATAGAGATACAAAACACTAGTTCGATTTTTACACTACTAGAAATTGACCATTGAAGAAGATTCTCATTACCTTGAAATTCTGCCAACGATAAGGAATCTACTACATTTTACTGCCACAAGAAAACTGCCTGTTCTGTCTAATAGACAATATCCAATATCTGGAATAGTTTAATATTTAGGTCCATTGCCATTTTAATGAAATGTTCACCCTCTAAGACAGTGATGGCGAACCTATGGCACGGGTGCCAGAGGTGACACTCGGAGCCCTTTCTGTGGGCACCTAGGCTGTTGCCCCAGGACAAAGTTCACCAGACAGGACTTAAATCTTCCTGCAGTCCTAGACAATTGAGATGCAGCTCTTGGCACTCTTTTAAAGTGTCATATCCTTGACTGATTGGAACTGCAAGAAGAGTAAGAAGGTGTGAACAGGGACACAATATTTTTGGAGGTCCTACTACTGGCCCCACGATTCTTCCTGTACAGAGAGACCCTGGAGAGAAGCTACAATGATGTATGAATTTGCCTTCCTGCTTTCAACTGTATTGGAGTCCTCAGGGGGCTGATACGATTGACTGTTGTGGAACAAAAAAGAGCAATAAGTTACTGTTTAAATTGTCAAGTTGGCACTCGATGGTGAATAAGTAGGTTTTGGTTGAAATTTGGGCACCCGGTCTCTAAAAGGTTTGCCATCACTGCTCTAAGACATCTGCTCCAGCAAACTACAGATCTAATCTTTTTCTATGGAAGGATCAAGTTATGTTGTGTATTTATATCCAGTTATTCATTTGTTATGGTGACAATCTATGAAAAATTGTAACTTAAGCACCACCCTCCCCTAAAAATGTGACTTTTTTTTTTTTGCCCCTTCTGATACAGTTGTAGTTTTGGGGAACATACAGAATAGTTTAATGACGTGTACTTTATGGTTGTATAGAATAAAAGATTTGACTAAAAAAAAAAGTTTGTATTTTTTGGGTGTTGTGAAACTTTTTATGTCACATAGTAGTATTCCTGTTGAACAACTTTCTAAAGCTGAATGTGATCTGTTTTCGGGCCACAAACAACAAGCGGGCAGAAGTACAGGTGTCTGTTGTTCCAGGTGGGAGGGGGGGGTCGGTAGGGTGGGTGGGCGGCCAGAGTTAGGGCTGATGGGGGGGTAATGCAGAGGGGGGGGGGGGGGGTAGCCAGAGCGGGCAGAGTTCGGGCGGGCGAATTGCAGTATTGGGCGGAGTTTTTGCCATAGTGGGTAGAAGTGGGCTGGGGTTCGGGCGCAGGGGGGCTTGTGGTAGCGGGCACAGTTTGTGCCGTGAGTTTCGGCCGGGTTGCGGGCAGAGTTTTAGGGGAGGGGCGGGAGCAGGCAGGAAATCAGCCTTCCTGCTGATCTATTATGCCCCGTGGATGCCCAGAATTAAAAAAATAATAAAATCACCTCAGACTCCGCGTTCCTCCGGCTCATCACTGCAGCGCACACGGAGTAAGGTGCCCAGCGCTGCCAGCGTAATGACATCATTACGCTGCCAGCGCTCGGACGCTTACCGCCCTGTGCGCTGCAGTGATCAGTGTGACAGAGCAGAAAGTGTCAGCGCCCTGCTGTCAGGGCTGTTAGCAGTATCGGAGCGCAGCAGCCATGACAACCAGGTGTGGACAGTGGTTGTCCGCACCTGGCAGTGGTTGGATGGGGTGCGTGCCAGCAGTGAGGGCTCTGCGTGCCCTCTCTGGCACGCATGCCATAGTTTCGCCACCGCTGCCCTATAAGAAGGCGCAAGCCGCACAAATTTACGGGCGTCATTTATCTTTTCTCTGTGTTGTCCTACTAGTTTTTTCCCCATCTTTTTCACTTCTGAGCAGTGTCACACAAATGTCTCAAGTCACTTCTTTTGACTTTCTAAGTTTTCGGTATGGGTCCTTTTTTTTTTTTTGCACCGTTGCAAATTTTTGACAATTTGAAAATATAAATGTCATTTGCAACATTTAGCACACCTGGAATAAAAGATAAATGCGTCTTACTGGATGATAAACTAAATGCCCTGACGGAAAAGTCGGCAAAAAGGTGCAAAAATTGCAGTGTGCCAATAAGAAAAAAAAAGTTGCAAAAAAGACAGAAATTGGAGGAAGAAACAAAAAAAAAAAAAAAAAAAAAAAAAAAAAGATAAATGACCCCCTATGAGATTTATCATCAGGTAAGTTTCTTGCTCGAGTTTTTAGGCCCCATTCACAGTCATAATCTGGCCACACAAATTGTGGCCAGATAGTCTCTATATGTAGGCAGATTTGTGGGATGGCCCGACACGGGTTTCCATAGAGAAGAGAAGGGTGAGGAGTGCTCAACCCCCCTCCCTTTCCCACCTTGCCGTGTGCTATGTCCAGGATCCGGTCTAGGCAAGCACATGGCTGTGTGTCTTAGGAATCAGTTGCTCTGAAATGTTTTCATCTCATGTGCCAAATTTATCATGCTGTCTTCATAATTCTCACATACAGAGTATTTCTCATAGCCGGAGGGGACCAGAGTGAATTGGAGATTTATCAGGGCATGTATACCAGTTATCTAGAGTTTAAGCCCCTTTACATCCCCTCCACTTCAAGTGGGCATAGAGGGGTATGAAGGGATCAGTGCTCAGTGGAAGAGGCACTATAGCCAGCTGGTTTAGACTAGAATTGTACTCTAGCGCAGCCAACCACCAGATACAACAGGAGGTCTAAGCCTCTTGTATATGCAGATAGGCAGAGGTTATGAAAGAGAACCAATCAGAGCTCAGCTATCATTTTCCCACAGCCATATATAAAATGAAAGCTGAGCTCTGATTGATTTCCAGGGGCAACTGGAACAGTTTTACCTCAGACACTTCTGATAAATCTCCCCCAACGTGTCTAAATTTGTGACTTCGAAAATAAGCACTTCATAAATCTGCCGATCATGTCTGAATTCTCTTGCCTAATCTGACATAAGTAGGCTGAAGTGAAGAGTGGAGTAAAGGTAAGTGGGCAAATTTCACACTTTTTTTTTTTTTAGCAAAATCGACAGGAGGGACATTTGTAGGCCAAAAAAAAAATTTATGTGAACACAAATTTCCCCCAAGGTGTCCTGTGGACAAGTCCTAAAAAGAGGGTTTCTCTAATGAGAAGGTACACACACAAAGAACAGACAACATAAAATTGATATATATTATTTTAATTCACCGTATTTCCCTTTACAAACGGAAGAAGTGGCATTTGAATGTACTCAGCCTTATTATATACAATCTATAAACCCTGGATATTATAACCAATCATCACTAAATCATCTTATGATACATAATAGTGCAGACTCCAAAAATTGCAGCAATCCATAAAAATAGAGAAGCTAGTAGCAAGAATACTGGCACTAAAGTTTCCAGAACTCCCATCATCCACAGCTTTACACCATCATATAAAATAACATTGGTATATAAAAGTCAATTCTAGGCATTCTATGAAAATATTTTCAGTCATAAACCACCACCTTAGGCTCTCGAGCTTTGATTTGCAGGGAGGTTTTCTCAGCTAAAAATGTTTATAAACCTGTCCTATATTAGACTGGAGGGAGTCGTAAGATGATAAATAGAGAATGGAACAGAAAGTGGACAGCGCCGTACTCATGATAGTGGACACTCCGAGTACTGCAGATCTGCTCTTTCATCTAAATGGAAGCTAGGCTGCCGTGACTCCGCTAGGCCACTGCACGAGACAGAGAAGGCCATTCCGATTCCATTCCATTGGCCTTGATGAGGGTTCCAGGTGTTGATCCCCCTTACCAATTTAAAATTGTCGACCTCTGGGTAGGTTAGAAATATTTTTAGTTCAGAAACCTTCTTTAATGCAGAATATTATAAAGAATGGAATTATACTGAAGAATTTTTACCTCACAAATGACCTTTGCATGTTCCACCGTAAATTTATGCTGGCTCAGGGAGTATGGGTCACATTATGATGCATATTATATTATAACAGGTGTACTCTTCAGCAGTGCCCTAGTTTAAATAACTCTTTCTGTACGTGTTACAGGCTTAAATATAGCTGTCCATAAACCCAGTGTCAAAGTGTCCGATTTTGGTCGCTGAAAACCATATGTCGGCGCCAGGAAAAGGAGAAGGAGCCGCTCACCCCCGCTCGTCTCCATAGAGGAACATATTCCCGGAAAAGATAGGACATGTCCTATTTTTTCACGGGGTATGGAACAGTACGGTGCCGCACTTGTGCGGCAACGTACCACTCCCGTAAGGCGCCGTGCAGGGGACGTATATCTGACGTATATACATCGGCCTTATATATGTCCCCATATGGCTGTGTGAATGCAACCTTAGGGGACATTTACACAGCGGTATCCGGGCAGGCATACCGCTGGCGAGGAGGTGACCCCGGCCTCCATAGAGAACAGCGACGCCTGGCCGCACACGAGGGTAAAGATAGAGCATGTGTACCGCCACCAGGCTGCCATTGCCATCTATGTGGACACAAATACATCCCCACAGACAGCCGTCTGAATGTACCCTTACAAAGGGTTTAGACAGTTTTTTTGACACTCCTATGTGTAGTTTGAAAGTAAATTATCAACATCCAGAGGTCCATTTGTAACTAGGGGTCTGTGAGTCTGGTGTCCTTAAGGAGGGGACCGCCTGTACTAGGACAGATTTATCATCCAGCACCAGACACTTATTTGAATCCTGTGCAGCATAAGGTTATATTCACATGAACGTACGAGGGACATATGTACGTAGATATACGGTGTATATATACCCCCCCCCCCCCCCCATACACGGCAATGGGCTCCCGGCGTGTCCATTCTGTCTCCTGTAATATGGCACCGCGGCCATATATCGGTATGGTGGGCATACATCGTGTGAATGTAGCCGAAGGCTGTCTAGTCGGACTCTGCACTGTCTAACCTTATCACACTTTGGATGGTCGGACTTTGAAAAACATCTGTATGTGCAAAGCACAATAGACAAATGTCTGAGTCTATGGGGGAAATTTATCATTAGGCGGCTCTGTGCTATTGTTCTATGTTTGCATTTGGAGCTCCGCTGTTTTTCAGATTTATTAAAGTGGTGTTGGCCCTTTAATATATCTGAGATTTTTTTTTTTTTTAATTATCACAATAAAATAATCACAAGTACAGTAAAATAATTGCAACAGCACATACGTAAGTGGAGTGGAGTGAAATTCATTTAAAAAAATTGCAAATCATAAATCTGGCTTTGCACGGTGTTGCACTAGCAATGGTTTTAGGTATAGGCCCCTATTTCTGAGTGGCGGGGAAAAGGCCCCTGCGATTCTTTGCAGTCAAAAAAAACCCTTTGGGATTCTTTTGCCACTTTTATATGCAAAAATGTCAGTGATAAATCTCCCCCTAAGAGTCTACATCAGATAGCACTCGCATGAGAAAATCGTTTGTGGTCATAAACCTACAACTATAGTACAAAGAAAGAATCTGCCAGACTCCTCTGGTGGATTTTTATCTCCCTGAAAACAAGATACAAGGACATGCTGAAGTCTAAATTAATCAGCCAGCTCCTAGTTATCCAGTGGGTTTGGCTTAGGTTTCATTCCCTCCACGCTGCTTGTATACACTCAGTGTATATGCCAGGAGACTATATACAGTGCAGGCATCTTTTTTGCCTCAATCTGAAAAGTACATGTCAGAAGCTAAGTTCCAGACTGTTGGACAAAGTATACGTTCAGCAGAGGCCATTTGAGGCAATAGAAGATGGATGCAAAGTATTGCACCCTCACCTGGCCTCTGCTGAATGTACCCATTGAGAGGTCCCAAGCAAAGTTACTGTCCCTATAAGGACACAATTTATATGTCCCCATAGACACCTATGGTGCCCAGCCGTGGTACGGAGAGCCTCGTGTGTCACCATACCGTACTGTTGCTGGGAAAAAGCTAGAGCATGCTCTATCCTTCCCCGTATGTACGGCCGGGCACCATGCCTCGCTATGGAGAGGAGAGGGGTGTTCCCCATCTCTTATTCTAGATACAGCTGTGGGAGAGAGCTCCTGCAGCAGCCAGATGCCTTACAGAAGAGATCAATGAGCCATTCTCTTGGGACACCCAAAATTATTTATAGATTTATCAGGTATCACAGGATAAAGTGAGTTGTTTGTGAGTTTTATACATTTTCCGTTCCTTCAAAAATCTGCGGCATAGATCAAAGCCAGCAAAGTGTTTGTGCCTGAATTTCAGAAAGACATTTACTACTCGTAAGACATTTTTTATTTAAAAGCCAAAAACCATCAACATCCCTACATGAGATCACCCTGTGTAGTCCAGGACTCGTTTTGTAGTACCAACACAATAGCTTTGATATTAAAAAAAAAATTAAAATTCAGACCCATTCTAAACGAACAAAGATACATCTATGACACAAACCAAATCTAGAAATGATAAAATCTGAGCATCCGCGCATCTCCCGACAGTCCTATAGTCCTGGTTAGAGGCACTTTATCTCTGTGCTATAAAAGAACAAGGTCTTTAGGTTGGTTTGTCCTTTACATTATAAAAATTCTTAAATATCTTACAGTTAATTAACTCACCTATTAATTATAAATCAAGAAACCCTGAAGTTTTTCTTTGAGTAAAACTGAAAAATCTGAATCATTCCTCATTTAACATAAGACTATGATTTCCTCCATTCGGATCAATAGTTACAGTCACTCGCCCATTTTCCAGACCAATAGTAAGAAAATATCCTCAATCTTTCTCATCTCAGAACCATTTACCTCGTGCTGGTGATTAGTATATGAAGACATACGAACTACATGATGACATAACATTCATTGTACCAGGTAATGACTGGTGAGGTCCTGAACATGCTATAACCTGGGACGCAGAGGTTCAGGACTACACATCAATAGTAACATGAGATTTATGCAAGAGCCAAGACCTAGTAAAGCAACTACAGATCACAATCCATTGTTCATGTGCTCAACTACCACCCTATTATGCTACACCCACACCCTAATCTGTCCATTGACAGTTTTCTTCCTCACACTGTGCATGGAAAGAAGACGGTCAATCAGCAGCAGGGGGGGTGAGTGCATCTGAATACATTGGACTCACTGACAGAGTGCAAGTATTAAGATGTAACTTCTCAAAATCTATAGCAGATTGATACATAAGTGACCCCCAAATTCATCCCGTCTGTCACTATTTTATGGCGCTTTTAAGGAAGGCAGCAAAATGTCGGAAAGAAGGTTTTCCTTATAGGATGTAAGTTCTGTTGAGACCCGGATCGATAACCAGCTTGGTTGCTTTGGATCAGCTATCATCATAGCAAGCAAAGCACTGACACCAATACTAGCACTATGACAAATTAGAAAGTTGATAATATACAAGTGATTTCTGAAGAGCAAGCTGAGGAGCTTCAGGATCCTTAAAGACCAAGCTCTGATCAATATTCTTTATCTATCAGTGAACTCCACTCATAAAATGACTTCTCACGGTGATCATGAGATGTTAGGAGTTGTAGTCTTACAATGGATGGAGGACAATGCTTTGAAAGATCGGTCTGGTTGTGCAACCTTTGGCAATATATACACATTTTTTGACATAAAACATACATCCAGTGGTGAATAACTGATGCCTATGCAGATGACACTTATTCAACGGCTCCAGATGACACTAATTAAAATGTTAATTGATATCGTTTGCATAAGAAGCTTTTCTTTTTGGTTAACGTTAAAAATAAAACTAAGAAGAATAAAAAGTTGAACCGTTTGCTAGTTCGCTGACGTGCATTTTATGAGCAAGACCCAAGAGGATTCATCGTCTCTTCCCGTCTACTCTTCCTTAGGTTCAGCCTCTTCTGTGGAAGACTCTTCAGGGACTTTCTGGTCATTTACTGTGGGAACTGTATCATTGTCCACATCGGTCAGAGATTCACTCGCTGGGGCGACTTCCGAGGCTTCCAGGTTGTTCACCGGATCCTCAAAGGTGAGTAAAGAGTTCTGTTCAGCAAGTGTATGATCCAAGCCTGAGGGCAGGTCCAGGGAGACTCCTTCAGACACGGTCACTTTTTCTGTGAGAAGGGGAATAGAGAAGTGATCAGTCCATAGCAATAGCAAGGAAGACCACAATATTGAAACTTAAATAAGACGTGTCAGGGTGATCTGGGACACTAAGCCACACACAGGTCCATATGGACCGATGGAGTAGTGTCCAAAATCACCCGTTAGTTTCACCCTCTTTGCCCACTAAAATAATAAAAAAAAATAAAAAAATAATTGTATACTTACCTCCGCCCAGATCTCCCAGCGCCTGTGAAGTCATGCAGTGAAGCTGACAATACACCGCGAGTTCACTGCACATGTGCTGTGGCTATAGTGCAATGAAGCCAGGGTGTACTGCTCCGGCTTTATCGAATTACTGCGCAGGTGTGGGAAGAACCGGAGATGGGAGCGATGCACCTCATCAGACCAATCTCTAGATAAGTATAAAAGGTTTATTTTCTTTTTGAGAAACCCCAAACAGAGTATTTGGGACACTAAACCACCGTTTCACAAGGACTTGTGGGTGATTTATTGTCCAAAATCACCCTGACAGGTCCTGAAGAGGTCCACTCCTGACATGTCCGTTTTATTTGCATTCTTCATGAAATAACTTTAACTTTACAGAATTGCATCCGCTTTTCTTATAACTTTGCTTGCCTAAAAAAAAAAAAGTCTGAAAAATTTGCTAATGAGCCTTGAGGGGCTCTGCATCTCACAATTATCCACACTCCCATCAGCCCTACTTGCTCATCTCTTTTCTCTGGCCCAGTAAGAGAGCTGGTGAAGTCAACCAGATATCGACAATTCCTGTGCACGGTGGTCTCTTCAAGGCGCAGCCAGTGGCTTCTCAGTGCACATAGAAGAGACAACCACACCGGCACAGGAATTGCCAAGAGCCGGTTGCCGTCATCAGCTCTTTGGCTGCGTCAAAGGAGAGCCGGTGGGCAAAAAGGACTGGCGGGGATGTGAATAATTCTGACATGACTGGGCCTGTAGGGGCCGTGGTAACCCCCACCACGGGTCCTCGTTAGCATATTTTTAAAAAGAAGAGCAGATGCACAACGAGCGACAGTAATTTATACTACACAATCCTGCAGGTAGTTTTCTTTATAGTCAGAGTGGACGCTATTCATGAAAACAGTCCCTGGTTTCTTTGTGTAAACTAGATGTGGAGGAGAGTAAGTGACCATCGCTGATCACCATCCTGTGACCACTGAGGACACCAAATACTTGTCTTTACACAAAGTGACTGGGAGGCACAGTGTAGGAACTAGAAGCTGTAACAGTGCAAGTATATTTAATTTATCTATCCCCCTTTCCCAGAACCCAACGGGGGTTTCTGGTGGAGATATAAACACCGTTTAACATAAGAATAACCTTTAATCATATTTTATGTGATATAAGTAGCCACATGTCTATTAGACAGTTATCTAAGAAAAGCTGCAATGTGATCAAATATATCTGCTGTCTTAGACACCCCCTGGTTGACTGCGATAAAAAGTATGCAAAATCTAGCTTTAAAAGGGAACCTGTCATGAGGATTTAGCCTCACAATCCGCTAACATACGGATCACAACAATGTCCTTTTACAGGCGGTCCCCTATTTAAGGACACCCGACTTACAGACAACCCATAGTTACAGACAGACCCCTCTGCCCACTGTGACCTCTGGTGAAGCTCTCTGGATGCTTTAAAATAGTCCCAGACTGCAATAATCAGCTTAAAATTGTCTGCAATGAAGCTTTATTGATAATTCTTGGTCCTATTACAGCAAAAATATTTGAAACTCCAATTGTCACTGGGGCAAAAAAAAAATTGTCGGGAACTACAATGATAAAATATACAGTTTCGACTTACATACAAATTCAACTTAAGAACAAACCTACAGTCCCTATCTTGTATGTAACCCGGGGACTGCCTGTATATTGTTTATATATGTTTATAATGTTTATATCCTTTTATATTCTGGGACATTCACCATTATACAAAAAATGAACCTTAACAACCCTTCTCCGCTCCTGTTAAAAGTTTTTCTCTGGGTCATGCTCTGAGAATATAGAAGGACGGCATTGTGATCCTATCACTTGTCGGCACAGTTGACCATCCAGGATACTTGGCTGCAGATTCTCCTCAAGTCCAAGAAAAGAAACAGCTTGGGGGACAAATGTTTCTATAGCAATGAATTAAGGACTGGTGGGGGAAGAGTAAAAGTACTGGGCAAAGCAGCTGTGAATGTGTGATGTCTATTCCTGAATACAGGGGGTACAAAATAATGGACAGGAGATAGAGAATCTGCCCTGCAGGCCAAATTCCCACTGCAGATATTTTTCTGTATCTAGTAAAATCTCACTGACTTTGCTGGTACCGTAATATGCAAAGGAATCTGTCATGCAGTTCCACAGAAGAAAATCTGCACTGTATCCACCTTGTGTGAACACAGCCCTGGTTTAATGAAAATGACAAATGAAAATATATAACTCGTGTACTGTGCATACGTAATAAAAGACGACAAAAAGACATACCGATATAAGCGCTCAGCTCTTCAGCTGTCAGGATCTTGTCTGTGACTGCGGGAAGATCTGGGGTAACATTGAGGGGAGGCGGTGAGGTCGCATCCAGCAGTGATGTAAGATCTGGAATCTCCGGCACCAGAATGTCAGGAGTATCTGGAAATCCTAATGTGAGGAAGCAAATTCTCAATTTAAAAGAGTTGCCAGCCTCCTAAAATGTTGTATCAGAGTGCATTATATAGCTGATAATACTGTTATTAGAAGGCCTAGCATTTATAGGAAGCAAGATGGAGGCAGTCAAGTGATTTCCCTCTTGGTGTACCTCTTCCAGCTATTGTTCAGCATAGTCACATAGGTGAAACACATCACTGCTACCTTCTTGCTTTCTATAGATACTAGGATCGTGGCCGTACATCATATACATAGCCCATAGATGGGTAGAGGGCACTTTTAATAACCTTTTGAAGTTAAATATGAACAGTTTGGTGTAACAAAATAAATGGAATTAATTAAAATTTGCCATTTATCCACTATCCATAGGGTAAGGAATAACAATCAGATCAGTGGTTGTCCAACTGCTGTGATCAAGAGAATGGACCCAATAGAACTGAGGTCTCGTTCTCGCTAAATAAAAGCAGCAGGTAAAGCAGCCAAGCACAGCTGCTACTCTCCAGAACTCACATACACAGTCTACGTGATGGAGATAACCAAGTGCTGTGTTCAGCAATATCTGACATTCCCTTACAATTGAAAGGGGCGGAATGACACAATACTCATCCTGCTGCTAAAGCCAATTAGTAAGTATGGGACCCCCATTCTTGTGATCAGTGGAAGTCCCAGCAGCCTGACCCCCGCCTATCAGCATGTTGGCAAAGTTAATGCAACTCCTTTAAGGGAATTTGTTAAATATTTTCAGGAAGTGGTTGACCTTAAAACTACTTTTCCCGATGGACCCATGTGGATCTGGAGACATAGAAATAAGGCCTCCCCTGCACATGTAAGAGCTTGGCAGCATATAGTATGTGTATATTATTCCTGATGTGGTACCTGGATTTACAACTCTCTGTACAGGAGGGGGGAGGACAAGTGCGGCTTCTCCACGCTGAACCTGGGCATTCTGTGTCTCCGGCAGATGAAGAGCTTCTGTGGCCTCGTCTGTATGAGTTTCTGGGGCCAAAAGTGGTGCCTGACAACACAATATGAGTGATGTATTTGAAGACTCAAAACAAGCAATTCTTTTATATAGTGAACGTCATACATTATACTATACATGCAGGACCTGTGAACACTGGCAGATGGTATAACATAGTGACCATTTACACAAGAAGGTAACTGCATCACAGCTCATGTCCCGTATCATATTCACATTACCAAGGAAAATACGGATGTGTTCTAGGTGATCAAATATTACAATATTACAAGATTTTCTAATAAAAAAAAAACAAAAAAACCTTTACAGTTCTGTTATCAGAAGTATTTATATACTGGTGCATCTAATACTGGAGTAATATATTTGTATATTAAAATGAAATCTACCATCAAAATCAAGCATGATGCACCAGGGACACTTACTCTTAGTTCCAGGCACCATGACTGTGGTCATCTTCTTATATTTGTTATCCATGGCCTCCCTCTTCCTAATATCAACTTTTAAAATTAAAAAGGATCAGGAGCCTGAAGGGCTCTGGAGGCTTTACCAGAGCCCCTCAGTGCTGTATCTCACAGGCTGCAGCAGAGGAAGCTTGGGAGTTGGGAGTGCTCCTGCACAGTTCTGGATCATTAGCATAGTTGTAATAGTTGATTTTAGAAGGAAGGAGGCCATGGATAAAGAAGATTATATATTAAGATTACCACAGTCCCGGTGCCTGGATCTATGAGTAAGTGTCCCGGGTTTATTATGCTGGGTTTTGATGGTAGATTTCCTTTAATCAAGGTACTTCAGTTCTTGCTCTAGGACCAAAACAGTCCACACTTTTACCGCTGTCCAATCAGTGCGGCAACATTAATTTCTAAAATTCTAAATTTCGAAAAAAGTGCAAAAAAAAAAAATTGCAGAAAAGATGATCCAGTTTTGTCATTTCATGGGAAAAACAAAGTATTTAGTGAAGCAGAAGATTCAGAAAGAAATGACAAGCCCTTGTTAAATTCATGTTTCTTGATTTCTTTCTAATGCAAGGTATATACATTAATCTCATGCATACGCCTCATACCTCACTATATCCATTAGTTGGTGGTACAACAGGCTCTTCAGCTGGTAATGGTGAAGGCGGCTTTATCTCATAGTTTTTGTTTGGAGTGACCGGCTGGGAGGGAATGCGATGCAAATATCCATATCCAATGCCACATCCCAAACTAGAAAGACAAGAAAAAGCAGAAAGTCAGACACTACAGGCCGCATTCAAATGAAAAACTGGTTTTTAAATAGGATAAATATATATACTCAAGGATGTGCAAATTCTCAATCCACTCAAACATGAGACCCCCATTGTGATCCCCAATAATAAACATGTTGATCCCCAATAATCCTGTTCAACAAACATTTCATAAATCAATCAGTACAGGTGAATCCAAAGCGCAAAGTGCCTATTTCTCCAATTACTTCTGCTGAATTCCCTCTTGCTAGCCCACACAGCTTACTTATAAGCTCTATGCAAAGAGGGGGAGAGAGTCAAAGGTTATTGAAAAATTATTAGTGATGTGACTCACCCGACACCAAAACATCACTCTTCGTAGGTGAACGCTTTGGCCTTAATTTATGAAGGGGGTTGGCCACTTTACCTGTTTTTTGTGATGTAAGTGTGAGGGGCAGGATATTAGATAATTTACACCTATTAATAGTCCTGCGCCACTTTCCCAATATGTACTGTCTTAACTCATCAGCCAGAGATTACTGACCATAAAATGACCGCCAATGGAGGGTCATGTGATTTTATCTATCTGTAAACAATTGGCCTGCCAGGACCATAACCTTATATTTATTAGGTCCTGGCAGGGCGATTGTTCATGGACAGCTATGGATCACATCACCCTCTATCTGCAGCCATTTTATGGACAGGAATCTCTGGCTGATGAGGTAAAAGACAGGAGGCTTCACTTTTACATATCAAGAAAGCGGAGCAGAACTATTACTAGATGTATATTGGTAAGTTACCTAATATCCTCCCACACTTACACACACATTACATAAAACATGAGATAAAGTGGCCAACCCATTACTAACCAATACATGTTTCTGTATAATTTAGGCAAATGACATTACCTTCCTTCACCGCCCCATGCTCCATTAGGGGTCACGTACACCTCTCTGCAAGCATCAGTCTCTGTGTTGTAGACCAGCAGCTTCAGTGGTTTCCCCTCGTGAGACTCTATCAAGGCGTAGAAGTCTTCTGACTAGATGAGAACATACAAGATACATTGCACATTAGTTTACAGATTCGGAAACGTAGAGGGTGTCAGCTACTAGCGATATACAGGCGGTCCCCATACTTAAGAACACCCAACTTACAGACGACCCCTTTTTTACAAACGGCCCTCTGGATGATAGTAATTTAATGTTCTTTAGCCTTAGGCTACAATAAACAGTTACCAGAGGTGTCTGTAATGAAGCTTTATTGTTAATCCTGGTTCTGATAACAACCCAACATTTTTAAAATCCAATTGTCACAGAGACCAAAACTTTTTTTTCTGGGGTTACAATTATAAAATATACAGTTCCGACTTACATACAAATTCAACTTAAGATCAAACCAGTACTGCCTGTAAAACTCAAATTTATTACACAGAAAAACACAATAGAAAAGCGGACACATTAAGAACCATTTCTAATAGCATGTCTTAGGCTTGGCTGTAAGGCTGTCTCCATCTTTGTGCTCCTGTACAGCTTGTCCCTCCCCCACTGATGTCAGGCTGACCAGGCTGTGACCTCTGAGAAGGAGCAAGAGGTGGAGCTGTACAGGAGCACAAAGGTGGGGGCCAACCTCTGAGAAGTGAGTAACACAGATAAGCCACATGTCGTTTTTTGAAATGTATCCAAACCAAAGTCCAGCCCCTGTGACTACCCCAGGATTTTGTCAGGGTGAAAGAGTAAGTTATAACACACAATTATATTGTAATGCAAATGCTTAGAAAAGGCAGAAAGGCAGATTTGCACTGCAGCTGTAATGGGCTCCTGCAAACTGTCTTTAGTGAAAATGAGGTCCTTGGTGGCAGGTTCCCTTTAATATCATCTTTACCATCATTTTGGAATTGCTTTTATGTCACAACCGGAATTGAGATCTGCTTCGTGTCCCACCTGGTGCAGATATCAGATATAACTTGCGCTAGGTTTTGACATCAATTTGGCTGTCCAGGGTTTACGTGGGAGACCTTGTGTGCACCACCCACCTACTTTCTTTTTTTGGGGGGGGGGGGGGTTGCAAAAACCTGCTGACCAAAGCATGATGCATCAACCCCAATGTGTTATACATTCAATGACGTGGACGTGTGTGTGTGTGTACATATACACACACAAACATCATACACACACTACATGGGTACAAATGTATATAGCCTAAAAGAATAAACTTTTAGACCCTTTTCAGTAAGCCAATCAGTGGAATTTTAGTTTATGATTCCATATGCTGCATCTTTGAAAAACTTTGCATTTCTCTTTAAACCCAGCACCAGTAACTAGGACGGTCTCACACAGTGGAGTCAGAAAAAAATAAAATCTATAAATACCTCTTGCAAAATCTGATCCGATCCCACAATGTAATCTGTATGAGGCTGTAGGCCGGCCAGTGCTGCTGGAGAATTTGGTTCCACATCCTTAAGAGAAACGGAAAATAATCAGATTCTAGACATTTGTAGAAATTCTAGACATGTGACATCTATTAAAGGGGATTTGCTGGAATAGAGAAACATGGCTGCTTCTTTTAGAAACAGTAGCCAAACCAGTCCATTAGTCTTGTCAGCTATTTAGACTTCGCTCTGTTATTGGAGTTAAGCTGCAATACCAGACACAACCATTGGACACGTGTGGCGCGGTTTCTAGAAATTGCAAGCTGTAGTGGGGTGCGCACCTGTCAACAGGACACCGCCAATGATCCTCTATATAACCAGAGCACCGGACAGGGGTGAGAATACGGTACACGTTATTTTTATACCATCAAGCTTCACCTCAGCCCTTTTTCTAAAAAACCTCTGATGCTAGACAACCCCTTTAACCAGATTTTAACAAATATTAGCCTATAATAATCGAAAGCTACTGATCCCAGCGAACATTCACTAATCGCATAATAAATGGGACACATAATGACGTCACATCAGTAAGTACCGCCAACTATTGCAGACAGAAATAATACATACCAGCACGTGCCACACGTGTTCATTGGCTCCCTGGAAGCTGCAGAACCTGACACTGGCCCCCAGGAGCCCCTGGCCTCCCCACATGTTGCTCGGAGTGACCTCCACCTCTCGCACTTTCATAGTCTTTGTGTTGTACACCTCCAGCTTCACAGGCTTCTCCATGTTGGCCTTTAAGAGATCTTTGAACATGCTATTCTCCTTGTTCTGGAAAACAGAAATAGAAACACTATTAGGAGAATTATTGTTCACCTGTCAAAAAAGTGAAACCCCCCTCCCCCCACCAAACTTCAAAACTTAATGGGACACGCTGAACTTTCATAAGTTAAGATCAAAACAACTAAAAGAGAGTGCAGGGTTGACACAATATATATGGATGGGACGAGTTGTTCTGGATGCAAGAGGAAAAACTAAGCTGCCAGAGGAGGAAGGAGACAGATTCTGTCCGGTACAACCAAGGTGCTACCACCGAGGTGCTACCGCCAAGGTGCTACGGTAGTTCAGAAGGCGGATTATGCAGAGGAAGTTAAAAGGATACTGTTTATGGTAGTCATAACTTGCTTAAAGTGGTTGTCCAGTTATACAAAACTATAACAGGCTCAGCCATATTACTTACTATACTTACCCGGTTACAGCTTGCCGGGAAGCAGGACACCGGACAATCACAGGAAGCAGGAGGGGGCCGTGCAGTCTGATACATCAGAACTTACCTTCCAACCATTGCCACAGGAATGGTTATGACAGAGGGGCCTGTATACAATACTGACTACAACAACCACCAATCAAAAGGATACGGTCACGTCACCTGATTAGTAAACTTTAATGGGGTAAGAATAATTACAGCTGACCCTATTACGGTCTTTCTCTTACCCTGTTAAAGTTTGATATAAGTGGCCAACCCCTTTAAGCTAATTATGACTACCATAGTCAGTCTCCTTCTACCTGTGGAAGCTCACAATGTTGGTTTTTATAAAACAAAGCCAGAAATTTCATCTAAAGAAATGAGAAATAAGAAGGAGAGACTTTTTCCTGTCCTCTTCTGGCGATGGCTCCACGAGTGACATTTATCTGAATGGAAATCTGTATGTTGTCTCAGGATATCAAAAAGCCTCCTGTTCCTCATCCTGTTCCTATCTATAAAAATTGCTCCATAAATATGTGCACACAAATCAGGGCCTCTGCCAAGTTGTTCAGCCGGCTGCTGCCAGGTTCTTATTGCAATTAACTAATCGGGCAGAGTCTATGCCAGCGCCGTGTACCTGCCAATTAGTCTCGTGGGAGGATTACAATACATTCAGAGTGAATTAATGTGTAATTAATATGGAGGGGATATAGAACAATATCAGGAGATGCTGCCGCTGCGCTCATAGCATTACTGCCTAGTGGGCCATCGCTCAGTTCCCACAGCTTTAGACATTACCAAGAAATACAGAAAATAAACAACAAATAAGTGTGAATAGGGGATAACTTGGGACAAAGGCAAGGGCTGTCCAAAGACTTAAAAACATGACTGTTCTTCCAAAAACAGCTCCTGTACTGACCATGGGTAGAGCTTTCTATTGCAACTAAGCTCCATCCATCTCTATACAGCAGAGCTGCAATACCAGCACTAGCCATGGTCCGCTGTGGCGCTGTTTTAGGAAGAAAGGAGCCAGGGGGCCCATAAGACGTCACTTTCCCATATGTGAAAATCAGTACTATAAAACCATACATTATAGCCTGGGGCCTGACACAGACTTCACACTGGGGCCCATCAGCTTCACGTTACGCCACTGAAAAGGGTCATGTTTTTAAACCTCTGGACAGTCCCTTTAAGATATAATTATACAGGAGGGATGAAGTAACATACCAGTCGTGAATTTCCAATCGCAATAATAAAATCAAAGAATGGTTCGAGGCCCGCTATTTGTGCAGGAGAATTCTCTTGAACCTAGAGGAAAGAAAAGAAAATCATAATATGTAATAATATTGATTTACAATATGCAGATATAAAACAGACACTTTCAAAGAGCACACAATCCAATACATTTTTTATGGATATACTAATCAGCTCTCAAGTGCAGCAGGGGCGGGGTCAATTTGACCGCTCTGCCTACAGCAAGCCATAAAAACAGCAGAATGTAGTGGCGCTGAAGGAGATAGCTGAGCGCTGTGCTCGGCCATCTCCGACAGGCCCATAAACAGTGAGTGCATAAGCAGCACGAATGTGCAAAATCTTTAGGGGTGCAATGAGGGTCCTATCACCGAGACCACCACAATCAGCAAGCGAAACACATCCTGAGGAGATATCAGTTACGTTTATCTTCTGCCAATAAATTAAGATTTGAGCAATAAACCCGTGAGTGCCGGAATCTCTTATCTACAACTTACAGAAATACCAACTGATCCACTTTGACCATGCTGCAGAGTGCCATCAGTTCACAGATCAGTTCAGATTTCACAGTTTTACATCATCTCAGCCTCCCTGACTGTATACTTATGGTATGTGCAAATAATCTTAGCGCATTCCCAGCAAACAAATGGTTCTGGCTAAAAACTATTAATACAGGCGGTCCCCTACTTAAAAACACCCGACTTACAGGCGACCCCTAGTTACAAACAGACCTCTGGATGTTGGTAATTTACTGTACTTTAGTCCCAGGATCAGCTTTAACAGTTATGAAAAGGTGTCTGCAATGAAGCTTTATTGTAAATCCTGGTTCTTATGACAACCCAACATTTTTAAAAATCCAATTGTCCCAGAGACCAAAATTATTTTGACTGGGATTACAACTATAATATATACAGTTCCGACTTACATAAAAATTCAACTTAAGAACAAACCTACAGAACCTATCCTGTACGTAACCCGGGGACTGCCTGTATTGGCTTTCTGAGGCATCATGGGATTGGTAGCAAAGCATAGAACAAAAATTAAAGGTGGAGATTTCTTTATAGATGGAAAAAATGTTGCACTAAAAAAACAAACGAAAGGTTTTATGTATATATAAAACATACAAATTGTTATTATACAGTCAGTTGTGGAGGCAAAGTTGTGTTTCCAACTAAAGTCTTTGGATATTCGCTGCAATACCTCAATTCCACTCTAGTGGCTTCAGTTCTCCATAAAGGTCTGACCCAAAGCAATTGCACCCATCATATTATTGCCTATTTATTGATACCCCTCTAAAAAAATCATTATTACAGATCTGGACTACTTTTTACATATAAAACCCATCATGTGCCTCTGATTTATACTGAGGTTTTTTTGTATGAATCATTCCGGTCACACTGCTCCCCATGGCCAAAAACCACTCCCAGCAATTACCAGATAGTGAGGGTGCGGTGTAAACGAGTAGGCCGAGAATCCTGTACACAGACTCATAACACGGTTACTGACTTATCTCATTAAACACACACTGCACATTATAAATAGAACGGGAAAAGGTCCAGAGACTTGAGACATCTGTTGTGTCTTTACGCGGCAGGGGCTAGAGAAGCGACGGCTCCGGAGGGTTTGGAGTAAACACGGTCACGGTGGACTGAGCTCTCGTCATCTTCTGGATGGGAAGTAGTTTATTTTGGGACTTTAAGAAATCCCAAACATAACATCAGTCCTAGTCAGGGTTAAATAAAGGGGTTGGCCACATACAAGGAAGTTGACTGATATGTACAATAGCCGAATAGGGTCACCCATATTGTACTTATTGGTTAACCTTTCCCCTCTGCCTGGAGGAGGCGCAGGACATGTGCCATTTTCTAGACTTCCTGTGACATCCCGTGTCACCTGTCCCATACATCTTACACACATGAAGGTAGGTACAATATGGGTGACCCTATTAGGGGATTGTGACCAACCCCTTTTATACCAGCGCAGTAGTGTGATCCATTAAAGGGGCCGTTACAGCAGAAAATTTAGGCTGTAGCAGCGCACGTACTGTCAATGCCGCACAACTGCCGGTCTCTGTATACAAACATAAAATCGCAGGAGAACATAAGCACGGAGAGCGCTAAGTATAAGGGTGATGGCACACGAGGTGTTTTGAACAAGTTTTTGGCCCGTTTTAATTAAGATAATTGGTCAAACCTGTCAAAAACGTATGCGGTTTTTGGCGGACTGCTTAAAAAACAGGCCAAAAAAAAGTGTTCAAAACGCCACGTGTGCCATACCCCGAGATGGTTATTGTTGTAATAAAACCTCCAGCTAAATATAAACTATTTCCTATTCCCGGGCAACGTGTTTCTACCACGTTTTAAAACTCACTTTGTGAGCGAACCATAAAATTTTGCTGGAGTTAAGTTTTAAAGGGGTTGTCCACTTTCAGCAAATAAATAACATGGTTTGTGCAAGGAAAAGTTCTACAGTTTTTCAATATACTTTATGTATCAATTCCTCACGGTTTCCTAGATCTCTGCTTTCTGTCATTTTATAGGAAGCTTCATCGCTACTTCCTGTGGATAGAAATCTGTCCCTGGTCATAATAATAATTTCTTTATTCATATAGCGCACACAGATTATGCAGCGCTGCACAGAACTTGGCCAAATCAGTCCCTGTCCCCAATGGGGCTCACAGTCCAATCAACCTACCAGTATGTTTTGGAGTGTGGGAGGCATGTGATGTCACACAGGTGCACGGCTCGTTATATCCCTGGTCATGTGATGTCACACAGGTGCACGGCTCATTATATCCCTTGTCATGTGATGTCACACAGGTGCACAGCTAGTTATATCCCTGGTCATGTGATGTCACACAGGAGCACAGCTCATTATATCCCTGGTAATGTGATGTCACACAGGTGCACGGCTCGTTATATCCATGGTCATGTGAAGTCACACAGGTGCACAGCTCGTTATATCCCTGGTCATGTAATGTCACACAGGTGCACAGCTCGTTATATCCCTAGTCATGTGATGTCACACAGGTGCACAGCTCGTTATATCCCTAGTCATGTGATGTCACACAGGTGCACAGCTCGTTATATCATTGAGATTAATCAGAGTCGTGTGGTATAACAAGCCGTGCACCTGTGGGACATCACATGAACAGGCAACGATTTCTATTCACAGGAAGTAAACAATGTATCTTCCTATAGCAGGACAGCAAGCAGAGATCTAGAAAAGTGTGAGGAATTGATACAGAAAATACAATAGGTAAACTGTATAACTTTTAATTACACAAACAATATCAATTATTTGCTGAAACTGGACAGCCCCATTAAGTGAAATGATTTCATATTTTACATTTGTATGATTTATTATACACAAGGAGGTTTAGGATTATAAGCTTCGTGTTGTGTATTATGTAAGGCAATATCTCATGTTTCAGCAGCTATTAAAGGCAAAAATATTGGTCTTGCAGGAATTTTGAACCTGATAAGACTCTTCAAAAAGGTTAATGGCTGATCCAATGAGGTTCATTGTAAAGATGGAGGTAAAGGTCTTTTCTTATTGGGAAGACATTTTCCAATATGTGCTCCAGCAACACCAGAGGTCAATCTAACAGTGAATTATGGCCTAGTATGTATGATCTATGTATTGGGAGTACTGTTCTCGGAAATAAGTGGAGCATCCTATATTATGGAAGGGTCAGAAAATGCAGAGCACAGCATTCGGGTATCTCCAGCGCTCTCATAGACACTGAATGCATTAGGTCAGTGGTGGCGAACCTATGGCACGGGTGCCAGGGGTGGCATTCGGAGACCTTTCTGTGGGCACTCAGGCCATCACTCCAATTTCACCAAACAGGACCACACCCACCAAATTTTCCTGCAGTCCCAAGCAACTTAAGGGATGCTGCGCTCAGCGCTATTTTAAAGCAACACTTTACTGGTTGTTTGAAACTGCATGAAAAGTGAGAAGGTGTTGACTGAACTGCATTGTCTTTGAGGTCCTCCTGCTGGACCCACTATTCTTCCTGGAGAGAAGCTACAGTGATGGTCTGAATTTGTCCACCTTCTTTAAACTGTATTGGTGGCCTTAGGAGAGCCAATACAATTGAATGTCGTTGAAGAACACGTAGCAACAAGTTACTGCTTGAAATGCCTTGTTGGCACTTAATGGTAAATAAGTGAATTTTGGTTGTAGTTTGGGCACTCGGTCTCTGAAAGGTTCGCCATCACTGCACTAGGTCTTCTGACACTCCCATACTATAAATGGAGCGGCAGGATGCACGCTCTTCATCAATTAGTGAGACCAGGATCCCCCTTTCTCCAAGGGTTTGTTCTCGTGATCAGTGGGGGTCCCAGCAGTGAGACCCTCAACAATCAGCTTGTTATCCTGTAGACAACATGAAAACGTGAACAAACCCTTTTCTATCTTTAGTGCTCTATATAAAAGAAAAGGTACAAAAGCCGTGTAATAAAATAAAAAAAAAACACAACAAATGGTAACATATAGCAACATATAGCACTATACTTACAGTCATAAGTAATAAAACAATTAAATTCGCAGTCACACAAGAAAATCCAAGTGCTTTAGAGTGTTGCTAATAAAGTAGGAGCTGCAGCATTTTTGCTATTCCTATCCCACACTATTTCAGATCTGGGATGATAAAGACAATAAAAAAGTTCTTATTCTAGTGGCCGAGTTTTTTATGAAGACTGTGAGGGAGACATGCAGGGAATGTCCGAACATGTCTACACCCTGGCCAGGACATGTGACTGGGGATATCTACAATACTTTACAAGTTTATGCTGCCATTAATATTACGTTTTATCTTTTTTTATTGTATTTTTCATTAACCAGAGTTACTATCCTGCACTTTTGCCTTCCTCCAGTTATCCCTGTTGGATGGATTTCTGGAGGACCACAAACTCGCAGCCTCGGAGGAGGAGATGGAGATGCGGCTGCTAGTTTGTTTGGTGTGATCTTTGTGTGGACGGTAGAATCTGCCTCAGTTCCTGGACTGGTCCAAACTTGAAAGATCTCATGTGGTGCGTCTACTACAGAGTAAGAGGAGTATTTGCTGGAAGCAAATATTACTAAGGATCCTGAGAGGAGAAATTCCAGGCCCAGCTGAGAATGCAGTCTCCATTCACAATGGAATCTCATGAAGGAGAAGAACTCCTGGAGGGCAAATGTTCTTGGGTACATAAGGAATTATATTTCAAGGAAAAAGCTGGTTCATCTGGTTGAACAGTGAATTGTGCAACAGTATTTTTGATTT
This sequence comes from Engystomops pustulosus, assembly GCF_040894005.1. Classification (NCBI taxonomy): domain Eukaryota; kingdom Metazoa; phylum Chordata; class Amphibia; order Anura; family Leptodactylidae; genus Engystomops; species Engystomops pustulosus. Next base: position 174,787,108 of record NC_092415.1, on the reverse strand, counting down.
CTAAGACAGCACAGTGTTCCTTAGAGGGTCATCTATCAATTGGGACAGCACATGTCCATGTAGTACAAGAGGCGGCCACTGACTGCAGCAAGCACCACGTAATGCTTTATTTCCACTGGAAAAACCCATGGGAACCCCTTGGGAGCACAACAAGGCTCCTTCAAGTCAGACATGATATCTGAGTACAATAGCCTTTCTCTAGTCTTACAATAAAGATAAAGACTTCTGATTTTTCAGTGTCGCTACCTTCACCACTGCAAAACGCAGGAGAAAGAGGGCTCGGTCCTCTCTATCTTTCCATCAGTCCAATAATGTGTAGTCTCCCATATGGTGGAGGACCAACCTGTGACAGTCTTGGATGGATTAAGGGTCTTTATACCAAGCTAGGTGTCTCCTGGAACAACAGATGGTGTCCTTAAAAGATTACAAATTCTATGAAAATAAACCCATCAGCTCCCTATTGAGATGATATGACTTGAGAATATGTCAACTCAATGCAGAGGAATTTGCATTTCGGTGCCAGATGGACGCAGCTGCAAAGTTTGATGCACCATCTCTGGTGCAATTTCTGGAGGATAGACCAGTGTCAACCAAGGACAAATGGGTGGTGCTAGGCAGCGAAACGGGACAAATAAGCGTGCATCCATAGATCTCGTTAATGTGTGTCTAAAAATTTACAACAGTAAAAAAAAAAAAAAAAATTATGCCCTCATTCCCCCAAAAATAAATAAAATACATTTAGCAGTGTTAGCCCTGGCCCACTCTGCAGGGGTTTGGGGCATTGCCCACTCTGTGTGTGTGGGAAGAAGGGGGGCGTCTGGGGCAGCGTCAGCCCCAGCCCGCTTTTTGGGGAGCAGGGAGTCTGGGGCCGACATCGGGCTGTAACAATTTTCTTCTATAAATAGACGTGTATAATAATCAGATTTATTAATATAGCGCCATCATATTCCGTAGCGCTTTACATATCATAGGGGGTATTTACAAAATAATAAGACATTACGGAGCACAAACAGTCATATGTAACAATAGTCTATTAACACTGTACAAGACTTGGAGTTATAGATTTGTATTATTGAAAATTTCATACTCCTCGGCTGAAATTACTCCTCAAATTTGGCGTGAGAAGTATTATGTTGGTGCAAATGTTAGTGCAACTTCTGGGTGCATCAGCCCTACAGGACCTACTCATGGTGCACCAACATGCAAACTAGCACATAAATAAAATGAAGGGAAATCCCTGCACCAAGTCCACAGTCCACAGATATGTTTAGCTTATAATACAAATCCCGTTATATAGAGTTAATGTCAAAATTTGCGTCTGCGGTTAGTTAATTGTTTAAATAACCTGGTAATTTCTCTCTGCAATAATATGTGGTGCAATAATTTATTTACAAAAAATAGAGGGTTTTCTGCCCAAAATAAGTCCAGTATTCATCACACATACCTCCCAATAGGTTAGAAGATAACTTGTAGTGATTGTACGTAGAGTATCTAACTTATTGATCATCTGGAGCCCCCCAACCCAAACAAATACTGTAAATAATCTTGCTGGGGGAAAATTTGGCCAGCCATTAGTGATGAGTGGATCCGTTAAAATTCAAGTTCAGCCGAACGTGAATTTTAAAAATTGGTTCTAAACTGGAACCCCCACCAGTAACACCTAGGATTGTTGCTGGCACTGACCGCGGGTGCTAACGCTGCTGGCAAAGTCCCCAGCGGCATTTAAAGTACAGTGGGTGCTCGAGCACCGAGTGCAGGTGTAAACGAAGTTTGCTTGGGTCTGCTCAATATTGCCAGCCATGCATTTCCCCCCCAAAACAACTTTAACATGGCAAGCGTTCAGATATTGATGTTGGAGTCCAGAAGTTAGATATGGAAAGAAAAAAAGGTTCTGGCCAACGTGGACTACTCTAAATTTCTTGGTTAGACTCCTTGCAGAAGAACGTCTATTTAAACGGATACAAGGTCCGACGCTAGAGGCTCATTGCCGCGCGAGGTCCGCGCACACCCTGATGACTCTTGTCCTCTTGCACACATCCCCCCCCCCTCGGGAAAGAGGTGTGGAGCCGCTATTAGTGCTCAAAGAGTGCTCGGGTCTCACGACCGTGGCCTTTGATATGGAGCTTCATCTGGAGATATACAGCAGATCTAAGGGGTTGTGCTAACTTTAATTGTGGATAGGGGACAGCAATCTAACCATTGGGGTCCTAGCACTTGGACCTCCACCTATTCCATGAAGAGAGGGTCCTCTCCTGAATAACAAAAGGGGCAGCATGTAGTAAAGTATCCTGTCGCTCCTTTCACAGTCTATACTAGTGCTTGAGGTTGGGTTGATTTAGCAAGCTGTCTAAGAGTAAGAATGCTCTTAGTTCCCCATTGCAACCAATTACAACTGTCCCTTAAAATATTCATAAGAACTGGTAAAATTAAAGCTGAGCTGTAATTGGTTGCCATGGGCAACTAAGAACATTCTTAGGCCCCATGCACATGGACGTATACTGGGCGGACAGATGTCAGCCGCGATGGAGAGGAGGTGGGGTGTCCCCTCCCCTCTCCATTGCAATGCATTAAGTACTACCCATGACAGGGGAAAGATGGGGCATATCTTATCTTTTTCCCGTGTACGGAGCGGTACAAGTGCGGCACCGTATCGCTCCGTGCAGCCATTGCTGTCTATGGGGGATGTAAGTACGGTCGCAAGCTTGTGGCTGTACATACGTCCCCCTTCGGTCCTGTGAATGCAGCCTTACTGTACTTTTTTGTTCCTTCGTTCTTGATAAAAGTTTCTCCCGACTACGGTATCTTGAGACAGTCACCTCCCAGAACTCTCATAATGCTACCGAGAGGCCCTCCAGTGCTTATTCAGATTGGCGCGTCCGAAAAACATGGGGACGTGTAATGTCCATGCTCATCCGTATGTCATCCATTTTTTCACATCCGTAAAAAAAATAAAAATAAAAAATGGGTGGTTTTTAAATGGATTTTCTGCACAGTCCTGCTTTCTGAAATCTGTCACTCCGATATTAATGAATGTAGTGGCAGGAGAGATGCCTGCAGATAGGACACCATATTCAAGTTTCTCAGCTCAACCTGCTCTTTAGCATGCTGCCTGCAGATAGCACATCAAGCACAATCTGCTGAGCTCCTCCTGCTCTATCAGATGTTGCCTGCAGGTAGGACATATGAACAATCTTTTTATCTCCTACTGCTTTCTAACATGCTGCCTACAGATAGGACACGATGTACAATCTGCCTCAGCTCCTCCTGCTCTATAACATGCTGCCTGCAGATAGGACACTATGTATAATCTGCTCAGCGTCTCCTGCTCTATAAGATGCTGCCTGCAGATAGGACACCATATACAACGGGCTCAGTACCTGCTGCGCTATAACATGCTGTCTGGAGATCAAACTTTACGCATTGCATTACATAACTTGTAGTATAACAATCTTTACACACATCATTTTCCATAATGATCACCTAAAGAAGAGTATATAATGTAATTTAGCACATTCTTCATCTCTTAGATCAAAAAGAGCTAATATACGGTAAGTCCCAGCACTCTGCACAACCTCTCACAGACTCATTTACAAGGGAGGAGACTCAATATGACTTGTTTGTCAAGAGCCACGCCAGCAATGTGATGTGTTACGCCCAATACACCAACCTGAGCTCCCAGCCTGGAAAACCTGCGTTACACACACTGCCCTGGTGCCAGGAATACAGTTTTATTCAGGGCGGTTTTACGAATAGTGCTTTTTGGAAAAATGTAGCAATTTGTGGTTACTGAAAAGATTTTTCAGTTTGTTAAAAACACAGCACGCAAAAATTTTTACTTGCTTTTTATTGTAATAGAAATCTCAATGTAAAAAAACCCCATGTGAATAAAAGTGTAGGGAAAAAAAAGAAAGAAAGGGGAAGTGCTGCATAAAATAACACCAAAAACAAGTTTGTAAAAAAAATTCATCTTTTAGTGTTTTTTCCCTTAAAAAACAATGATAAAGCAGGGATATTTATTCATAGATCCAGGCACCATGACTGTGGTAATCATCTTATATTTGTTATCAATCCCTTCTAGAATCAACCTTTAAAATTATTTTAATGAGCCAGAAGGGCTCTTTGTCATCCTCTGCTCCCTACTTTCCCCATCCCGCTGCCTGCTGTAATCTCACTGAAGCAGAGGACGTTTTACCACACAGTAGGAGGGTAAGTGCTCCTACACAGTGTAACAGCATATGAAGTTAAGTGATGTTATTATTAGTATTATTTTATAAGTTTATTTTCAAAGGGGGGCACATTATGATGTGGAGCTGCTGCAGGGGGGGGGGCACTGTGATGGTGAGCTGCTGCAGGGGGGGGGCACTATGATGGTGAGCTGCTGCAGGGGGGGGCACTATGATGGTGAGCTGCTGCAGGGGGGGGCACTATGATGGTGAGCTGCTGCAGGGGGGGGGCACTATGATGGTGAGCTGCTGAAGGGGGGGGGCACTATGATGGTGAGCTGCTGAAGGGGGGGGCACTATGATGGTGAGCTGCTGCAGGGGGGGGCACTATGATGGTGAGCTGCTGCAGGGGGGCACACTATGATGGTGAGCTGCTGCAGGGGGGGGCACTATGATGGTGAGCTGCTGCAGGGGGGCACACTATGATGGTGAGCTGCTGCAGGGGGGGGGCACTATGATGGTGAGCTGCTGCAGGGGGGCACACTATGATGGTGAGCTGCTGCAGGGGGGGGCACTATGATGGTGAGCTGCTGCAGGGGGGGGTACTATGATGGGGAGCTGCTGCAGGGGGGGGGGGCACTATGATGGGGAGCTGCTGCAGGGGGGGACACTATGATGGGGAGCTGCTGCAGGGGGGGGGACACTATGATGGGGAGCTGCTGCAGGGGGGGGACACTATGATGGGGAGCTGCTGCAGGGGGGGGGACACTATGATGGGGAGCTGCTGCAGGGGGGGCACACTATGATGGGGAGCAGCTGCAGAGGGGGGGGGGCGGACATGATGGGGAGCTGCTGCGGGGGGGGGCACATTATGATGGGGAGCTGCTGCAGGGGGGGCACCCTTTTATGGGGAGCTGCTGCAGGGGGGGCACCCTATTAAGGGGAGCTGCTGCAGGGGGGGCACCCTATTAAGGGGAGCTGCTGCAGGGGGGGGCGTCCTATTATGGGGAGCTGCTGCAGGGGGGGCACCTTATTATGGGGAGCTGCTGCAGGGGGGGGGGGCACACTTATGGGGAGCTGTTGGAGGGGCTACAATATGAGGAGGACCTGTGGGGGAACTATACAGTATTAAGGTAGGGTAGGGGTGTGGCAAAAGGCATGGCTTCGGATGAGGAGGACTTTGGGGAGTTTCTGCAGCACACCGCAACTTTTGTCCCGCTTTCACCACTCCGAAAGTTGAGGTGTATATAGAAAGACAATGTAGGGATAGGGGAAATGCTTTCTAATGGCAGTTAATGAAAATACATTTAGTTTTGGGGGTTAATTTGCCTGACAGGTTCTCTTTAAAGTAAACACCATGGAAACACCATGTAAACTAAACATGTTAATGCGGCCTGAGACAAGGCACTTATTTCTAGGTGGAATTAGAGAACTTGCCTTCTTCCTTCTGGAGGAAAGCTGATTTGCATACAAATTCCCTTTTTTTTTTTTTTGAAATGGATGTAATAATGTGACGGCAACATTCTGACATTCATCAATCCCTGCAATTGTATTCACAGGGTGACTGACTCATTACACTGGAGCTTTATCTAAGTAAGCAGGCGGCATGCAGACATAATACAGCCCGGCATGTGCAGACACGACTGTATGTTACGGCTAGTGACGGCAGCCATACTTCTCACTAAGCCCCAAATACATTTGTTTTAGAAAAATGCTGAGTTACAGAAACAGATTGGACTTATGTAACCACAGCTATTCTGCTGATGCATCCCCCATCTGTAGTGCGGGCTCAGTGTGGGGGTCACATCGAAGCTTAAACAGAGCATGAACGCTAATGCAACTTTATTAAAAAAACGCTTTACAGGAAATACAGGCTTATGAGAGATGATAGAGCTGAGGGGAATTTACTAACATATTAGGGCATGTTCACATGTATCTGACTTTGATGCATACTCCGCATCATGCATGTTCAGGGTTTTTTTTGCAATAATTTTTTTTTTGTGCAACTTTTGAAACCAATTTTCCTTCAGAAATATTTAGTGTGCTATTACTATTTTTATGCAAAATATGCCAGGAAAGGTTTGTGCGTCTGGTGGGTCATCTCCATTAAATGACAATGGGAACAACCCTCAAATACAAATCTTTTTGAAATTACAAACTTCAAGGGTTCAGCCTCAGACACCTGAGTATAATGTGAGAAATACACATTATACTTTTAAAGGGCTTTTCCCACTAAACAACTAAGGCCCTATCCTAACTTGCTGATTGGTGGGGGTTTCAGTGATGGGACCCCCATAGATCACGAGAAAGGGGGTCCAATGTACCCCCGTCAGCTCCCTCGTCGCTCTCCAAAATGACAGGAGCAGACGGTCGCACATGCGTGGGCTGCCCCATTCATCACTATGGAACTAATGTAGATTGCTGAGTACCGAGAAATCTCCGGCAGCTCCATAGTGATGACCGGGCAGCCCGACCATGCGCCACCATATGGTTTGGTCATCTATGGGAGCAACAAGGGGTCTGACGGGGGTACATTAGACCCACATTCTCGTGATCTGTGGGGGGTCCTTTCACCAATCAGAAAGGTAAGGGTCTAACTTGTTTTGTGGGCCATTTTACCTCAAGTTTTCTGTAATGTGTGTGAGTGGGGGGTGCAGAATATTGAGTAAGTTAATCATCTATTAAAATTCTGTTCCACTTTCTTGAAATGTAAAGTAAAGCCTCTAGGTTCCTCTTTCCTCATTGGCTGTCATTTCTGTCTCTAAAATGGCAGCAGATGGAGTGTCACGTAATCCTAATTGTCCATGACCAATCTACCTTCCAGGATCTTACAAAAGTTCATGAGGTAGATTGGTCATGGACAGTTAGGATTACATGACACTCCGCCTGCGGCCATTTGAAGTTTTAAAACTCATTTATTGGTTTATAGAACAATAAAAGAAACAAACAAATGGTTTGTGACAAATGGTACCCAGGTCACAGTGCGGCCATTTTATATACAGGAATGGCAGCCAATGAGGTAAAAGACATACCTGAACCAGAGGGCTTTACTTAATATCTACAGCCACACCAGCCAGCCATTAACCTCATAGTGTATGAGAAGATGCCTATTACTACATAGTTTTTTTTCTCCCTCAACTCCTTAAAGAGTAGACGCGCACTAGTTCAAAGGAAGTCCCCATCCGTTCTATAGGTAATGTATATCTGTCCTGAAATCTGAGGTAAATTCGCATGTAATACATGAGAATTAATAACAGATTCCCATATAGAGAAGAGGGAACACCACACACAATAGCTGCAAAAAAGTTAACTTCAAGTTTTGTACAGAAAATGTTGGCAACACGACATTAATCAAAAAACGTAGGCGTCCATTGAGCACATAGTTTGTGTTTCTTGTGCAGCCGCCATCAATATTTTGTCCAGTGTGAGCTATATATACACATCCTAAAACAGTCCTATAGGTACAACATCCATACAGTCCAGACAATAAACCGTATACAAACAATAACCTAATGCTGCCAAAACATGATAGAGTGCCATAGAGCCACTGTCTGCCTATGAGACTCAAATTTAATTAGAAATAAAGGCAATTTTTTGTACTTTTTTGCTGAAATATTATGAGGAGTGCCAGCCTTACGTCATTGGTACAAGTCTGTTCAGTTCCTTTATCCTCTTGGACTTGGAAAAGTTTTGACTATAGAGGACATTATATTTTTCAATACTTGAGTTTCACTTGTCTCGGTCCAGTGTCAAAAATATCCACGTCACTTAATCCAGTAGCTGTCTATCCTCAAGTAATTTCAGTCATGTGAACGCTGTCACATCAAATCCAGTGCAACTCAATAATGTCAGGAGGCCGAGGTACTACCCATCCAGGGTGGAAGAATACAGAATAGTGATTACTGCTGGCAATGTACACGTTCTGGTGCAGTTCATATGGATGTATGCCATATGTATCAACTCTTAGTACTACGGGTCCCGGCTGCCCAGCAGGCTTCTGTTTGCATTGGCTGGAGCAGCGCTGTGCTATATTGGAACATGGTTGCATCAAGCAGTCACTGGTAACATGGGTCATGTCCTTTACATGTCTGGGATTTAACTTTGGTGTGTCCAGCCGTATGTGCACTACATCGGTAATGTTAGTTTACTCAACTTTCATTGTACTTGTGCGAGTGAAACAAAGTGCGATGCCAGAAATAATTCCAAAATTTATCTGTTACATTAAAACTCATGAAACTCCTAAATACATATGGATAGAACCAAGGCTGCCGAGTTTGGGTCCCTGAATTTAGAGGTCTTAAACCTGGTGAAAGGTTCTTTAATGTTCTTCTCCATACACTGGACTCATGTGATAATAAAGTTAACATAGGTGCACAATATTTTTTGCACATAAATTCACACTAAATGCAGATATTATCTGCAGCAGGTCAAATTATGTTTCAGAATTGCACCCTTCTCGCTGGAAGCGAAATTCTGGTGGATTCCCATGCAGATGTAACTGTGGATCAGTTGTGGCCTCTTATCTGGTGAGCAGTTACCCTTAGGCTACTTTTACATGAACGTATGCACCCCTGTGTGAGCTCATCGCTGCTCGCCCCTCTCCTTTCCACAGGGAGAAGCGCGGCACAGCCGCACGTACTGGGAAAGATACAGCAAGCTATATCTTTTTCCCGGTACGGTAAGCAATACATTGCCCATTGAAATGCATGTGGCTGCAAGCACCCCATACCGAAACAGTAAGGTACGCATAGCATATAACTGGAAACAACAAACAAACATTCATGTGAAAGTAGCCTAAAGCCGCTTCTGCTCCAACGAGTCCAGTTTGAGAAACTGGCTCTACGGGATTTACCAGACCGAACATCTAATCACTGGACTGCACTCAGTGGGGCACATTTACTAAGGGCTATGCGTCTGTTTTCTAAAGGACTTTGGACATTCTTTTAGGTGCAAACTGCTTCAACAGGTATTTAAGCAGTGTCCGCGCCACTATTGTGTCGCGGCTGCACAAATTAGTCTGTTGCACACCCTATGTTAAATTTAAAGGTCCACCACAAAAAAGTTGGTGAGCTCTGTGGGGCCAGTGCAGGGAAGCGACAGATTCATGATTTCTGCCGCACGTTCTTAGTGAATCTGGCATTATTATACACAAGCAGAGTAGTTTTAGTGAAGTTTCCCACATTCTTAGTAAATGTGCCCCAGTATGTCTGATCAGTTCAGCAACTCAAGGTCCAGTCCTGGAAATCCCACAAGTGCGCGGAGCACATTTCTCAGACCAAATTTGCCTGTTCATTGCCCATGAGCAAGTATATCCCTCGCTTGCAAGATTTACCAGACTGAACTGACATTCTAGGTTCGGTCCAGTAATTCTGCACGTGCACGGAGCGAGTTTGTCGGAACAAACTGACTTGTAGGCAAACAGTCTAAGGCAGTGATGGCTAACCTATGGCACTGGTGCCAGAGGTGGCACTCAGAGTCCTTTCTGTGGGCACTCAGGCCATCACCAGAGATGACTCCAGGTATCTTCCTGCAGTCCCAGACAGCCCAGGACTTGCTGTGCAGAGGTATTTTAAAGTGACAGCTCTACCTGGGACTATTTTCTGCCTTATTGGTGTCCTCAGGGTGCTGGTATCAATGAAAACTGCAACAGAGAAGGGAGTATAAATCACAAATTAAATTTCTGTGTTGGCACTTTGCGATAAATAAGCGGGTCTTTGTTGTAGTTTGGGCACTCGGCCTCTAAAAGGTTTGCCATCACTGGTCTAAGGCAATCAGTCCCTGATATAGGGTTAGTTACTTCATCAGTATTACGTATTAGTTTTTATTAGCCAAGAATATGTAACAAATATAATTGCACACATTGTACGTGTTTGACCACTCCTGGCGCTATAAACCCTACCTGTGTGCTTTCTTGGGCTGCAATCAACAGACTTGTGGCCCATTACTTGTGGCATTGATGACTTGAGAAGGACTAAACTCAGTTAAGAATAGGACCTGCTTTGAATTTTGTGCCTGGAGCTCATACACGGGGGCAGTGGAGCCCACAACAACGTATATGATCCCAAAGAAACAAATACGTCATATCAACAGAGAGAGCACAAACATAGGCCGTGTGCATGTAGCTTAATCTACACAAACATTTCTTAAAGGTGTGAATGGGGTCATACAAGGTGCGACTTTTCTGCAAGTAATCATCACATAGGATGGCGCTGTGTTATATCACCCCAATATATAGAGGTCATCACACATCTCCACCATAAACCAGCTCTACTAGGATCTTCCACAGATCCTTATTGTCCATTATTTTCTCAGTTGCTCCTTAGCAGCAGATTACAGACAGTCTCATAATAGTGCAGGCTATTGCTGATGAGTCCTGTGCCTCTCATACATAGACATGGTGGGGAAGATGTAGCAGAGTAGTACTCCCAGCATGCAGGGGGACGCCGGGGGTTGTAGTCACCTAATCCCACGTCATCTCCCAGGAGCATGCAACATCTGCAGGAGACCGCACTCACCCCATGGACGTGATAGCCCTCATTGCCTCCATCCGCGGGCTCCGAGCTCAGTGACAGCCCCATAGCGGGGATCGGACAGGGACAGCCGGAACAAGCGCAGAACCAGAACCCGGTACACACACCGCACTACACGCCTGCCAGGACTACCAATCCAGCGCTGATACTGCGGAGCGGAGAGGATCGGGGATCGACTGGAAGGCCTGGCGGGTAGTGACGCTGCGTGACAACGGAGGAAGAGCGTTGGTAACTAGGGACGCGCACGCCTGGACAGAGACCTGCAGCTAATGGGGAGGATCCACCTAGAAGACTATATACAGCTACATACAGCTATATACTGCTAATGGTAACCCTAGAGTGATAGAGTGACCCGGCCCGGATCATAATAATGGCGGACACAGATCCTCAGATCATGGTGAGATGTGTATCATGGAGGTGATAGACACTATTGATGACTTGTATAGTGGAGGGCAGAGGGTTCATGTGTATTTTTTACCTTATAATGATGACAATATACAGTACAAGTCTTACTGATCACAAAGAAGTGGCGTCAGGAGATCCAGCCATGATCCCAGGACGAAAGCGGAGAACAAGGAAAACCGGTGACCCACTGGACCCGTCCCCAACTGATATTGTGGTACTGACCTGTGGGAGGGGAAGATCACCCCTGTAACCCTTATGGGACTCCCCACTTTCAGAAAGCCATAACTTGCTTTTTTCCCCGTCTATAGAGTTGTATTAGGGCTTGTTTTTTGCGTGACATATTGTAGTTCCTATTGTCAGTACATAATATTAGTGTGCGGGGAAGTTTTTTAATTCCTTCTTTCACTGTGCGCTCCAAATGACACCAACTCTTCATTCTTTGGGTCGGTACAATTCATATTCTGCGTATGAGATGATAAGATTGATGACCATCTCAGACACAAATTGCAGAAAAATGTCACTTATTTCTACAGATCTTGTTGTCGAAATCAACATTCGCAATGCAGCCTCATAGTGTCAGACAAGCTGAATGCTACAGATTATGCTGAGAGCCAACATCCCAGTAGACATGAGTTCATGGAATCTGCCAAAATTATCAGAGGAATTGTTTCTGGAAATGTTTAATTTTCTTTTCTTTTGCAGGCTTCTATTATTTTCTACTGCCAGGATAAATACTATCACCACGTGCAGCAGATCACTCGGGAAGGCCTGCAGAAGTATCACAATGACCCCGTGCTGCTGTTTTTCAAGGCTTATAGTCTCCTTATGGAAGGTAGTTTGAAAAGCTGTAATATTCAATAAATTATAATTTCCTACTTCCTTTGCTGTTTGTCAGCTGATGTCAGCATGCATTTTATTCTTCTATTTTTATGATTGAGAAGAAGTAAATGTAGGGCTCTGTGGGCAGTTTGAAGATTGGGATACAGTCCCTGACAAGGACCAAAGCTGTACAGAATTGTCTGTCATTTTTTGGGGCACTCTTTTAAGGTAGTTGATGCACAGCCAAAATTGGAAAAAGTAAGAACCTGGTCATTAAAGGGAACCTGTCAGTAGAAATGTCATGGAGGCAGAGAGTTTAGTACTTAAGTCAAGTTCTCCTGAAACCTGGTAAATGATGACAAGAGGTGTTAAGAGGTGGGGAGAGCTTGACTTCATTGCTAAACTCTCCACCTCCTTAACTTTGAACATCCAATTTACTTGTCACTTTTACGTTGATTTTCTGGTGGATCACACCAAATAAACATGATTTGGAAGGTGTTATGCTACTTCACAACAGGGGGGTGTGCCGTTGGGATTTAACTTTCAAATTGTGTCGCAAGACAATGCACTTACAAACGATTGCATCCGTCCCCCATAGGGTATTATGGCCTCTGCTGAGCGTGTATGTCACTCAGCACCAGGAACCAGGATAGAAAGACAAAAGTTGTTTAGTTTTTTCATCTTGTGTTTCCTGTCAATGGAGATGTATCCAAAAGATGAGATGTGAATGTAGCCTTATTTAGGAAGAATGTGCAATTTGTAACATTTGCCTAGGAGCTAGTAAACCTGATGATGGATTGCAATTTATGTAAAATTTTATTTGTCTTCCTGGTATCAGATCGTGTTCAGGAAGCGATCCGAGAGCTGGAGGCCATCAAGGATGTCCCAGAGGTGTCATTATGTGCCATCATGTTACTTATGTATGCACACAAAAAGAGTGAAGTTGTCGGTAAGAGTTCTCTCATCAAAATAAATATCCAGTAGTGAAAAGTGGCAAGAGATGGACTTAGGTCTTAGGGCAAGCTCTGTGTAATCTGTGCGCGCTATTTAAATAAAGGAATTATTATTATTAAGTCTGCGTGGCTTCAATTTTACACAGATAAGTGATGGTACCACACAGCAATAAATAAATAAATCTACATTTATATATTACAGTCCATGTACAAAACTTCTGTGCAGATGGGGTTAGCATATTAATCACTGTATAGTAAAAATTTTTGAACCATCATTTTGTTACTACAGATCCTTCTGCAGATTGTAAAATACCTAAATTGGTTATTTTCTAATTTGTTTTTATTCCTTCCAGACCGTGACGCAGTTTCCGATTTGGAGGCAAAATTAAAAGAAACTCGCAGATCAGCTGGATCTAAAGCATTGTACTATGCAGGCTTACTTCTATGGCTGCTGGGGAGAAGCGATAAGGCCCAGGAATACATAGACAGGATGCTAAAAATGTCCAATAGGTCTGCTGAGGTAAGTAGTGAAACAGGGGGTGGCTGCCACGTTAATTCAGGCTCCAGGTTTTATAAAACCAATACCACTAGACCCTCAAACCCACAATATAAACCCCATTGGTGTTAAGTGATGGTGCGGATTTATATTTATGCATGGGTTTCGGGTCAGATACCAACAACTAAAGACAAGATCAATATAATGGCAATTTTCATTTGCTGATTCAGTGGGTTCACTGAGTTTCCTTGGCTGAAACTAGTTAGTGATATCACTGAAATAAACTGTGATGTCACAACAGTTACAACCACATTTGTGATGCCATAGCACTCTCCTGACTTAAACCAGTTGTGATGTCACATTGGGGCTTATTTTCTAATGTTCCCACGGACGCCTTTCCGTCGGGTTTTCCAAGGTTTTTGGGGGATCATGCTGCTGAGACAGGTATTTAGAAGGTGATTGGGGGAAATTGGGGGGGGGGGGGGTTGTGCCGTCGGACGATTTTTTACTGAGCAGTTGTGACGTCACATTTGCTTTATGGACTTGATATTATATAAGCTTACCTGTCATAACATTGATGATGTCATTGCAGCATCATAAATGTTAGTTAAGCTGTTGTTATAGATAAAAAGCAGTTGTGTTGTCACAGCTTCTATACACTGTATACAATATACTGTACTTGGGACTACCTCCAACCCCTACTCGGACTTGGGGATTCAATACCCCCCCTTTTTTGAAGCCAGAACAGGAAATGCAAGATGGAAGGGTCTAATAATTTGGGCCAATTCTAGCAAATTCAGGACTCTTGAAAAGTGTGGAGTTATCCTGAGATGTCACTGTAGCTTGTGAAAGTTACCATGCGTGATGTCATAACTTACCTGATTGAAACAATAATATAACATCACAACACCTTCCCTGACTAGCACCATTTATAGATGAGGTAACTGAAATAGCGTACACGACTTAAACAGTTGTCGGTTACTAGATGCAAACACACTTATGATGTCATATTAGCTCGCCTAATTTTAAACACATTAATGATGTCACTAAACAATTATTCATTTGTGATGTCACAATAGATGGTCTAATTTGTGATGTCACAGTAGCCTCCTTGACTCAAACCTACTTGTGATGTCACTGCAGCTTTCCTGACTGAGAATCACTTGTGATGTCACTGCAGCTTTCCTGACTGAGAATCACTTGTGATGTCACTGCAGCTTTCCTGGCTGAAGCAACTTGTGATGTCACTGCAGCTTTCCTGGCAGAAGCTACTTGTGATGTCACTGCAGCTTTCCTGGCAGAAGCTACTTGTGATGTCACTGTAGCTTTCCTGACTGAAAATCACTTGTGATGTCACTGCAGCTTTCCTGACTGAAAATCACTTGTGATGTCACTGTAGCTTTCCTGACTGAAGCTACTTGTGATGTCACTGCAGCTTTCCTGACTGAAGCTACTTGTGATGTCCCCAAAGCTTTTCTGAGTAAAAATCACTTGTGATGTGACTGAAGATAATTGTTATTTCACAGCAACTTTCATAACTGCAAATATTTGTGACGGTCAGAGTTGAAGTGTATTTTCTCATGCACCTTTAGAAATATCCAGGGCCAGAGCCTGCACTGGGCACACCTGGGCAAGTCCCGGGGCCCACATATTGAATCCATAGGAGGTGAGGGGGGTTTTATATAAAATAATCATGACAAGGCTGTTTGGGATCATAAACTAGGGAATATTATAGGGAACAAGAGACTGTTTTAGCTTCAGAATTTTTAATGTCGCTGTGTGAGTCCACTGCAAAGGGGCCCACTGAGGCTTTGTTGCCCAGGGGCCTACTGAAACCTGGAGCCGAACCTGGAAACAGCACACAAACCTCATCAGTCTATGCCTTTTCATGACTCCCATTCACTTCTATGGGACTTCTGGAAATAGCGAGTCTCAACTACTTCCGGCAAACTGGTCCCCTGTGGCTGCTGCATTCAGGCTGTACAAGGTGGGGGATAAGTATCCATAGATCAGCACAAGCCATCAGCAGGTTTATTTACTAGACCCAGGTTTATGGAGGAAAATTTGAGGAAACTTTGTGAATCGCAGACACTCCTTAAAATGGTAACAGTTTCTTAGAGTAGGGTCTTCTTAGCATTTCTTGCATTTATTTGTCTGATAAAGTCTCTTTTTCCAGGGCCTGGTGCTGAAAGGATGGTTGAATCTAACTCCTGGGACGTCTCTTGCAAAGTGCCTGAAATATTTTGATGAAGGAACCCAGGACAATAAAAATATATTTGGAATTGTTGGAAAGGTATGCCCTCTTTTTCATTTTAGAAACAGAACTGAATTTTAAAGGGAATTTCCAGGTTATTGATATGTGTCACTCATCACCATGGAGTAACAAGGGATAGACATGCATTGGGGGATGTACTAAGCCTTGTTATCCCCTTTTACACAACCAGCTAGCATATGGCTGCAACAGAAGTGCATTGTGCACGGTACGGTATGGTGAGCTCTACGACTTCCGATGGAGTGGGGAGGGGTTAGCAGCGCTCTCCCCTTCTGCAGACGGCTGTATGCTACACCCCGGCTCAGAGGCTGAGCCCTCTCCATAAACAAGGTGTTTGCTGCATAATGTAGCAAACACCCACCAGTAACTCTCGTGAATGGTGCTAGCCGTCGGCGGTAAAAAGCCTTACATGTGTTTTCATGGGTAGAGGAGAATAAGCTGCTGACAAACTCCCTTAGCGGTTGCAGACCCCTTTAGCGATATGAAGAACAAGCCCATCCATTACCCTTCCACACTTACACTACAGGAGGGTTTGGCCACAATAATGGTAATTCATTTGTCCACCTTCTTGGTCTTCTGGAAACTTCCCCTTTCTTACCTGCTATCTTTTAGCTTGATCCAGTATGCATGAAACTGCATCACCTCTTTGCATGCCTCATGTCATATGTAGAGGGACGTCCTGTGGACAGATAGGCTTCATGTTTATGAACCAGTTCTCTGTACGTTTATCCTCTGAGGTTTATGAAATTACAACAGTTTTTAATAAACTTGTCTTTTTTGCAGGCAGAATGTCTGATGATGCAGAAGAATTATTCGGGAGCATTGGATATAATTAACCAAACCATTTTTAGTTTTCCTAAATTCACAGCGGCACTTACTCTAAAGATGAAGTATGTTCTCGCCATGCAGGATTGGGATCAAAGCCTTGAAATAGCACATGGGTAAAGATACATTTATTATGCTCATTTCTCCCTATTTAACTAATATCAAATATAGTACAGGTACCTTAGGCTACTTTTGTGTTCTCAATCTAAGTGTTCATGCTCATGACCAACCACTAGCACACAGTCCCGTGTACTTCTATTGGCTCATACACACAGAACTCAGGGCTGCAGAACTCAGAGCAGGTCCTATTCCTGTCCGTGTTTG
This sequence comes from Engystomops pustulosus, assembly GCF_040894005.1. Classification (NCBI taxonomy): domain Eukaryota; kingdom Metazoa; phylum Chordata; class Amphibia; order Anura; family Leptodactylidae; genus Engystomops; species Engystomops pustulosus. The sequence continues at coordinate 174,770,321 of NC_092415.1, read as the reverse complement.
CGGCTCGGCTAGTCTTTTCTACCATCACTGGCGTGTAACTGGACTTCACAAGACAATAACATGTGTCTCAATGAATGGACCATGGGTCCGATGTTTGTGGCCTGAGAGAAGCACATGGTCATGGGTATGTACCTTAAAGAGGATCTGTCACCCATAAAAAGCACTAAGAACTGTTTACTAAAGTAAGAAGCTTCTATCTCAGATGCAGCAGTGTTGCACTGCTAGCGTTATTGGAAACCTCCGATAAAGACACTGCTGCAAAGTACATTAGGAACTGCTTTGATCGCAGTCCAACTTATTCACAAGGGGGCGGTCTGAGGCGCTGCCTCTTTCCTGGACCGACCCCAACTCCATAGGCCGTGGTGACTGCTGCGGGTCATATTGCAGCCATTGCCTCCTAGCCCCGCCCCCTCATGAATACCCCGGATTGCTTTAATCGCGGTCTGGATTTCTATTGTACAGCGCAGCAGTGTTTGCTAGCGTTTTCGCAGGGTTTCTGATAACGCTAGGAGGGTAACACTGCTGCATCGGAGATAGCACTAGGAGCTGCTTACTTTAGTAAGCAGCTCCTAGTGCTTTTTTATGGGTGACAGGTCCTCTTTAAAGTCTTATGAATTTATTACGCACAAATTAAAAATACATATAGAGTGTAGGGAAGGGAAGCACACATTATTTTTTTATGGAAAAATGTAAGCAGATAAAATGCTATGCCAAGATAATATATCCAGTTAGATACTGTATCGGAACCAAATATAAACTGGGGATACAGGATGTGGAGAAAAATGTGGAATGATCTATCAATAGAAGAATGGAATGAGGCCTTTGGGGTTATAGGGAGAACAACAAAAAAATACATCTCATTTGTTGTACAATCTGGAATGAGAAAGAAGAATGGATTTAATGGTAACAGCAGAGGAATGGGAGTGTGGTCTAGCCAAACCTGGATTTAAAGAGATTTGGTTGGCTTGGCATAATAGGTGTACAGGCGGTCCCCTACTTAAGAACACCCGACTTACAGACGACCCCTAGTTACAAACGAAAATCTGGGAGAGGGTCTGGACCGATTCTATGAATCAGGAGTAGAAGGGAAAAGACCAGGGCGCATCGACTCAAGTGTAGGTTTGATTTAAAAAAGGATTTAAAAAATGCTAATAAAAGCTGCTCACCTCGCGGCTATCTTTTAGCCTAGCATGTAGTCAAGTATGTGGAGTGCTGCCGGTGGAGCCACGAGGATTGAAGGTCCAGAAGTAGAATCCCGTGGTGTGGAGATGCTTGTGGTAAGCAAGACAGAGAAGATCCACAGTGTGGCGCAACTTCACTTTGGTAAGAATCTTTATTGCAAATGAACTACGCGTTTCGGCGCTTGGACCAGCCCCTTCGTCAGGTTCGGCAAACAAGATGACTCTTGTTTGCCGAACCTGACGAAGGCGCTGGTCCAAGCGCCGAAACGCGTAGTTCATTTGCAATAAAGATTCTTACCAAAGTGAAGTTGTGCCACACTGTGGATCTTCTCTGTCTTGCTTACCTACAAGCAAACGAAAATCTGGTAATTGGTAATTTACTGTACTTTAGCCTTAGGCTAGTATAAACAGCTGTAACAGTTATCTAATGTGTCTGTAATGAAGCTTTAGTGTTAATCCTGGTTCTGATGACAACCCAACATTTTTAAAATCCAATTATCACAGAGACCAAAAAAAATTTGGCTGGGATTACAATTATAAAATATACGGTTTCAACTTACGGTACATACAAATTCAATTTAAGAACAAACCTACAGAACCTATCCTGTATATAACCCGGGACTGCCTGTATTGAGATTAAAAAGAGTCATGAGAACCCCCCCCTTGCTCCAGGGGTGGGGTGGGTGGTAGTTGATTTTTATATACAATTACCGCATATATGATTATTACATTTGTATACCATGGGAGAAAATTTTAATTTTGAAAGTTTGAAAGAAATTAATCTTGGTGATGTAAAATACGAGCTTGTCTCTTATGAATTACTATATATAACATGAATAAATAAAGTATAAAAAAAAAAACATTCAGTGGCCTGAAAATTATCATTGATTAAATATGCTAGTTCACAACAAGTGAAAAATATCAGTATGTTAGTCACTGTAGGTGTTGTCATTGTTGATCATACTGTCTATAAATTTGGCACATATGTAGTACATTCAGTAATACCAATACCCACAGACAGGGCCGGTTCTAGACAAAGTGGGGCCCTGGGCAAAACTAAAAGTGGGGCCCCAAAATAAAACTATTTTATGACCAGTCACAGTCAGCAAGAGGCTCCTTTAGTATGGTAAAACAAACTGTAATATGGGAGAATTTTATAGGCGATAGAAAAATGATAGGGAGACTTATGGGCAGCATGGTGGCTCCGTGATTAGCACTACAGCCTTGCAGCGCTGGTCAACATCTGCAAAGATTTTGTATGTTCTCTCTGTGTCTGCGTGGGTGTCTGCGTGGGTTTCCTCTGGGTCCTCCGGTTTCCTCCCACACTCCAAAAAATTACTGGTAGGTTGATTAGACTGTGAGGCCCATTGGGGAGGGGGACCGATATTTTCTGAAAGTAGACACTTGCCCCATTTTCAAAATTGCATAATAGATTTTATAGACATAGGCGCCTTCATGCAATTTTGATTCAAATTGAAACATTTTATTAAAAATACTTAAAATTTGACTTTGATGGCAAAAAATTTGATCCAAACAGAAAATGTTTACCTTCACATCTCCTAAATGTAATAGATGGACATGTGTAGAGTTCACAAATGTGCCCTACAGGCGGTCCCCTACTTAAGAACACCCAACTTACAGATGACCCCTAGTTACAAACGGACCACTGGATATTGGCAATTTATTGTACTTTAGTCCTAGGCTACAATGAGCAGCTGTAACAGTTATCAGAGGCGTCTGTAATGAAGCTTTATTGGTAATCCTGGTTCTTATGACAACCCAACCTTTTTAAAATCCAATTGTCACAGAGACCCAAAAAATTCTGGCTGGGGCTGCAATTATAAAATATACAGTTCCGACTTACATACAAATTCAACTTAAGAACAAACCTACAGACCCTATCTTGTACGTAACCCGGGGACTGCCTGTATTGATATGTTTACATAAATAAATCCACATAATATCACTAAAACTGTAATAACTAGATACCTGCTTTTCAGCTAGACATTTTTAGACAGTCGCAACCTGCACAATATAGCAATAAAACAGAATAAAAAGTAAAGGTGCCATAAAACCTATATAATTTTGAAAGCAGACAACCAGGCGATGCATTTGGCAATTAACATTCAAAATTTCCTCTAAAATATGTATAAATCCAGAATACTTATATAAAAAAAATATACTTTCCTAAAACAGTAAGATCATACAGACCCCACATGTGTATATTCACCAAAATATGCAGCAAAGGGAACTGCAGAAAATTCACACAAATCTATCATTGTCTGTTCCTTAGACAATGTGTAACCCAAATAATAATTATATATCCATAAACCTCTCTAATGAGATAATAAAAGTCACTTTTAGATGTGCGCCAATGTGGGGCTCAGTGCTTTCTTCTCAGTTAACGCCACCTTCGAGCTGGAGTGTTTTTGCGCCCGTTTTTGCGCCTAAATGAAAAGTCGCAAGTGATTAATATTATTAGGCGCAGCAAAACATCTGGATTGGTAAGATAGATGAGGGAAAGCTGGTTATTTTTGCTGCGCAGCTAGTTTGGCGTTTAGTTGCAAAAATGGCACAAAAACGGTGCGCCTGAATGAAAAGGCGCAAAAACAACAGAAAAAAACGATTGATACATGTGGCACAAAGTGTGGTCTTAGATAGTTCTGCATAGAGAAGGGTTAAAAACATGAACATTAGTTGATAATATCCCTTCTCAAAATGTAGTAACATATAAAGTGAATATTTCCATTATCTGGGAGGTGCAGCAGCTCCTGAGTGCAGCAAATTCTCCCTGTATCCTGATGGCTAAGAATCTGGATGGGGGGGGGGGTAATTTCAGGGGGCTGAATCTCTGGCTCTGTGACACATAGAACCTGACTTCTTACTTGTTTCCTATGAAAGAAGAGTCTCCTCTTTTATATGAATCTAAATTTGTGTTTCTAAAATGTAGGAAAATGGAGATATTAACTGTTAAACTGCCGTTGGGAGTGATTTTTATATATAAAAATGGCACCTGATATTCTCACTTTAAACCTGAATATCTCTGGATCCATAGCACCTAGAAACACAATTCAAGATTCATTTGAAAGAAGAGATTCTCCCCTTTCTCCCTAGGCAATTGCCACCTTTGCCTACCCATAGCGCCGGCCCTGCCCACAGATGGAAACAAAATGTACCCTATGTGCTCGAGAGTTCAATGAGGATTTCAATTTTAATAGAAGACAAAGACCCACATTTACTCAATACAGCGCAGTCAGTACTATGTACAGTTGCCTGTGTAGTGTACAGGGGGTGCCAGATTTAGGATTTCTGGCGCACGTTCTTCATGAATCTGGCGCCCCCGACATTGCCCCGACAGAGTGCACCACTTTCTTTTGGTGCACCTTTAACATGGGGAGTGCGACACATTTCTGTCTAGCTTTGCATGATAAATGTAGCGCACGGTCTGACTGAGCACCGAACCCCCCATAAGTGCAGAAATTTGCGCGTTGCAATGAAGAATAGTGCAGCGACCCCAAAAAATGGTCGCGTGCAACACAAATGTAGCGCTGGCACTTCTTAAATATCTGAGCAAGCAGTTTGCACCTTAAAGAACGTGCAAAGTCCAACAGAAAAGGTCATGGTAAATGTGCCACATTATCTGTTTGTATTGAAAAAAATTGACATTTTATTATTTTTTGTATGTATTGTTGTAGGCTCCTTACGATACAGAGCAATAACATTGATGCTCTCCAGATGATGGCTATTTACTGTCTCACAAGAGAAGGAAATGTACCTAAGGTAAGTTCTCTTGATACACAATTATCCTAACATAATTGTCATCCTTGTCTTGTACCATTACATGGCGGCCATTTAAATACATTGCTATCAATATAACGTCTGAACATACAAGGTTGACCAGGCTGTTCTAACATTTAGAGTGTGTCTCATATACACAGGGGTTTCATCCATGATACAATGGGGCTTATTTACTGAGGGTATCGCGGCGGCATTTTCGTCGGGTTTCCCGACTTGTCTGGGATTGTGTCGCACGCGATCGTTTTGTGTGGCAATTGCGCCGGCTTCCACACAACACAAATCGAGGGGTGTGCCGTTCGGACTACGCGCAGGATTTAACAACAACAGGGAGAAGAAGGTGAACTCCTGATCGGGGAAGCGACACATGCAGGATATATCAGTGCACGATCTTCATGAATCGCAGCAGATGGGCATTCCAGCAAACATTCCGTATCGGGGACCGCGCAGGGACCGGGTAAGTAAATGTGCCCCATTACTTTTAAATTGCATTAAAAAGACTGATTTTGTGCAACTGGAGGCCGTGATGAAATAATGGGGCAGATTTACTTACCCGGTCCATTCGCGATCCAGCGGCGCGTTCTCTGCGCTGGATTCGGGTCCGGCCGGGATTCATTTAAGGTAGTTCCTCCGCCGTCCACCAGGTGGCGCTGCTGCACTAAAAAGCATCGGAACGCACTGGAGTTCATCGAGCCGGACTGAGTGAAGGTAAGTGCAAGCTCCGCGACAGATTTTTTATTTTAAATGCGGCGGTTTTTCCGAATCCGTCGGGTTTTCGTTCGGCCACGCCCCCGATTTCTGTTGCGTGCATGCCAGCGCCGATGCGCCACAATCCGATTGCGTGCGCCAAAATCCCGGGGCCATTCAAGGGAAATTGGCACAAATCGGAAATATTCTGGTAACACGGCGGGAAAACGCAAATCGGGCCCTTAGTAAATGACCCCCATTGTCTGGAAAACAGTAAAGGAACCCTGCCTTATTTTGTTGATCTTCTGTTGCTCTTTTATTTGGCCCCAGCCACCATGTTTAATTTAGATGTTATATGCTAATAAGCAAATGCCCTAACTATATATATAAAACTTAACATTTAATTACGTAGTTAATAAAACTTAGTCTCAGCGCTGAAAAAAATGACAAACAGACATGCAATTATTGTCACACCGGGTCGGGGACAATCAACAGTGTGCAGGGCTAATTACCCTGGACACAGACAATAGCCACGAAGTTTAAAGGCATAGGTACACCTCAGATGTATGGTTTAACAGATGGGAGAGATAATATTGATACATGAATCATAATGTTTAATAAAGAAAAGGTATCGTCTCACCAGTCTTCATTTCAGGTGCGGCAACCAATAAAAAAGCTCTCACCTGTCTTCATCCAGGGAACAGGAGTAGGGAATTGTGCTGCAGCACTATCCTATTAGTCCCTACTTAAAACGTAACCCTGAACCCATGGATTAGCTCCCAGCCCTAACAAGGGCGGTCCCAATCTGTCCCTAGATGTAACTATTACGCCCTAAAAACTAAGTGGTATAAACAATTCGTTTCCCTACGCGTTTCATGTACCGGTAAAGGTACACTCCTCAGGGGAATAAAGTGCAGATTTAGAGTTGTAAAAATTAGCTCAGAGAGAGATAAGGAACATCGGTTCAATATCATAGTAGAAGACAAGCAGTGGCTTATCCTTCCTCAGCAAGCGTGGACCCAGACATTAGGACGGCCACTGCTTGTCTTCTACTATGATATTGAACCGATGTTCCTTATCTCTCTCTGAGCTAATTTTTACAACTCTAAATCTGCACTTTATTCCCCTGAGGAGTGTACCTTTACCGGTACATGAAACGCGTAGGGAAACGAATTGTTTATACCACTTAGTTTTTAGGGCGTAATAGTTACATCTAGGGACAGATTGGGACCGCCCTTGTTAGGGCTGGGAGCTAATCCATGGGTTCAGGGTTACGTTTTAAGTAGGGACTAATAGGATAGTGCTGCAGCACAATTCCCTACTCCTGTTCCCTGGATGAAGACAGGTGAGAGCTTTTTTATTGGTTGCCGCACCTGAAATGAAGACTGGTGAGACGATACCTTTTCTTTATTAAACATTATGATTCATGTATCAATATTATCTCTCCCATCTGTTAAACCATACATCTGAGGTGTACCTATGCCTTTAAACTTCGTGGCTATTGTCTGTGTCCAGGGTAATTAGCCCTGCACACTGTTGATTGTCCCCGACCCGGTGTGACAATAATTGCATGTCTGTTTGTCATTTTTTTCAGCGCTGAGACTAAGTTTTATTAACTACGTAATTAAATGTTAAGTTTTATATATATAGTTAGGGCATTTGCTTATTAGTGTATTACCCCTTGGTGCCTTGTCTTAAATAACTCCTTGTTTAATTAAACAGGATTATCTATTGCTATATTTATTAGATGTTATATGGAAAGATTTCTCTCTGAAAAGTATAAAATACACAGACCAGGGCTGTCTGTATGATCCCTTGTAATACACAGGGGTTCTTCTATGACCAACTCCAATATATTTTTCACATTACAGGCTCTTAACCACGTGAAAGAATTGATCAGAGCTCTTGAGACATTGGAGCCCCAGAACCCAGTACTACATTTCCAGAAGCTCCTTGTACTATGCAACTTGGTAAGAATAATTAAGTGATTAGGTTCTTTCATTATCATGGTATTCATTTTTGTTGCTTATTTAACACCAAAGTATTTTAAAGCATTGTATGCAAATTGTCATCACTCACATCAGTTACTGGGGCACATTTGATAAGAACAGGGCAAACTGCACTATAAGTAGTTTGCCTGTGTATAGTGGAGGGGTGCCAGATTCCGGATTTCTGACGCCCCCTGACACTGCACCAGCTTTTTTGAGGTGCGCTTTTAACATAGGGTGTGCAACACACTTCTGTCGGATGATAAATCTGGTGCACGCTCCCACCGAGCAACGGAATGACTCCTAAGATATTGTTCCTTCGCTCTGCCATAGACTGTAATCGTGGCACTTCTGTTGGGTATGGCCCGGGGAGCCTGGACCCAAATACACTGTGGGCGATTTGGGCGGCCGCATGCCCACATTTGGTGGTGGCCTCTTTAAGGGCAAAGTGGTGGGGGCCCCGGGGTGCTCCCCCTATAATCCGGCCTTGTGCCCCATTATTTTTATCTCCATGCAGATGTTTCCCCTGCCTACATTTTGCCCCATGATTCCAATACAGACCACTGATCCCCCATGGGGTTATATATCCAGCTAAGGATACATCCTATGTTGTATACATCCCTTTGTATTGGAGGGATGTATCCTTACAATGGAGGCCGGTAGAATATCCCACCGTATGCACTAACAGCGGGATATGTCTTTCAGTTGCGCTTCTGAACTTTGGCGAAATCATTGTGATTGGGTGCTGCTGATTGGGTGCTTTTGACATTTACATTTACACCTACAGGTGCTCAGCAGAGGCCAGGATTGGATGCCATACAGTGACATCCGTCCCTCATATTCTGTTGTGGCCTCCACTGAGTCTATATGTCGCTCTCCATGGGAAAATGCCGCTTGCTGTGCTTTTTCTTCCAGTGTTCCCTGCTTGGTGCGATGTATACTGTGCAGATAGATGCAACAAATATGCCCCCAATCTACCACTATATATCTACGGATAAGTTCATCGTATACGCTAAGAAAGCTCACAACGTTTATGCTGAACGTATCCATAGACTGTACTGGCAGACAGAGTCACCATTTAGATGTGAATGTAGGGTTAGTGGTTCCTTGTGTCACTGCTATCATTTTTCTTTCCTTCTTATCCTCCAATAGTGTGGAAGGAACCAATCCATCCTACAAGAGATCTTCATGTTCTGTGAGCGCACATACAGGAATTCTCCAGAACAGGCAGAACTCGCCACAGAACTGGGCCGGATGCTCATGTATCAAGGCAATGTGACCAAAGCTGCCGGCTGGTACTCAACAGCCATGAAACTAGACGGGAATCACGTGGAAGCTCTCATAGGTCCGTAACTTACGTATCCAGAATTGGTTGCAATTCACTTTTTTTGGTCCATAATTATGTTCTGATTTTATATGATATTCATATAGGGTTGAGGCTCTGTTTTTCCTCTGCATAGTTCAAAATCCCATATACAGCCTTATAGATAGAGATGACCTGTGTCACCTCTCCTGACATGTCTGTTTAGATAGTGTTTTTACTCTCCAAAAATTAAGAATTCTAGGGAGTCTTTTCTTTTTAGCTCTTCAATGTCCAATATTCTCCTGTTATGTTGTCTGCAAACATATGGTCTTCTGCAAACATATAAATAAATTGACAACTGGGTGTATCCAATCCCCTTATCAATGGGACATGTTGCTGATATCAAACTGCAGGGAGAAATTTTTGGTTATATGAACCAAAGGTGTGAAAAAGACTCTAATTAATTCAACATGTGTACACCTTTACTATCAAATAATATATCAGCATTAGCAAAATTTATGTAAAAATATAACATGTAAATACTAATATTTTCTTTGTAATGTGTGTTAGGAATTATATGGTGCCAGATACTACAAGATAACCTGGAAGAAGCTGAGCAGCAACTCGATTTCCTCCGTGAAGTACAACAATCTCTGGGAAAGTCAAAGGTTCGATGTGGTTCTATAAATATTCGGGCTTGTTCTGGATTTTTAAACAATTCACCTGTCGAATTCAACACCTAAACTACAGTGGTCTCCAGCGATCCGGCAGCAATGTTGTCATGATCATCTGTCATTGAGTCAGTGATTGGATACGGCAGTCATGTAAATGTTTGCTAACAACCAGAGTGGTGGCTCTAAAGCAGCACTGGATATAAAAATTAAGTATGGTATTTTATTTTATTAGTGTTTTTTGTCCATTTTACAATTTCCTGTTCTTGAGTAGGTAATTGAAAATTTCAAACAAGCTCTTATAGGGAACCTGTCACCACAATTGCACATATACAACCAGTGACAGGTTCCTATCAAGCTCTATTCACTGACTGATATCCTTTTTTAGCTAAAATAGTTTCACTTACATCCATATAAATCACCTTTTATCTTTTATTACCTGGCATCAAAGGGGGGCGTGTCCTGCTCGGCTGGCCCCTCCCATCTACTCCTCCCCATGCCTTATGCCTCCTTACTGGTCACAGTTCATGTCATGTGACCAGAGTGACATTATCTCAGGTCCTTTTAGCCTAATAGCAAACTGTACACCATGCATGTATCTGACCAGATGTAGTCACAGCTGCCTCCATGGACTTCTACCCCTCCTCTTCCTCCATGGAGGCTGCTGTGACTTCATGTGATCACATACATGTTGTACAGTTTGCTATTGTTAGGAGCCCGAGAGACCTGCAATGATGTCACATGTCATGAATGTAACACAAGGCACCATGTAAAAAGATTGACGCAATATTTTCCATCTGTTTATATGTCTCTAGTTGATATTCGCAGACGGTCCCTGTCAGTCACAATAATGGGGAGGGGTACATTGGTATCTCTGACTCTTTTCCTCTAACCAGTGTTTTTTTTGTGTGTGTGTTGCAGGAACTTTGCTTTGTAGAGGCAATTTTTGCTTCAAAGAAGAATAAAGAGGAGAAGGCAGCAGTCGATTTCTTAAAAGAAGCTGTGGAAATGCACTTTGCAGCTTTAAATGGTCTTCCCCTTGGAGTGGAATATTTAGAAAAGCTCAGTCCTACTTTTATTGTTGATGTTGTCAAAGAGTTTTTGGTGTTTTGTCCAAAACAGGTTAGAAATTAACATAGTATTTGTTTAATTTTCAAAGATGGTTCTCAAGTGAGGAATAATGTCACAAAATGATAGATTTTTGTGATGATAAACACCTTGCTAATATATTACCATTATAAGATATGAGATTTCACCTGTACTTTTTTGATCCTTTGTTATTGATAAAAAGCTTCTCATGACTACAGTGTCACCTCCCAGTACTCTCATAACGCTACTGAGATGCCCTGCAGGGGCATGTTATTTCCGTGTTCAGTCCATATTGTATCCGTGTCCGTTTTTTCACATCCATAAAAAAAGGGTGGTTTTTTCTGCCCAGCCCGGCTGGTTGCCTAGCGACATTTGAGTAAAAAGTGGACTGCATATGGATGTTGTCCATGTGCCGTTCGTTTTTTTTTTTTGTGAACCCAATGACTTCTATGGGGGTCCGTGATAAAAAATAATGCATGCTGCATTACACATCCGTGAAAAAAAAGGATGTGTGAACAGAGCCATAGGAATTAATTGGTCTGTATGCCAACCACAAAAAAAAACTTCAAAAAAAGCCGTCTGAATGAGCCCTAATTGTTTCAACCAATTTTTATAATATGTCACTGCTGGGTTTTGAACCTAGGATACAGATGATGTAGAAAGCAACAACATTGTATGAACCATATAGCAGCATAAAGCATATATCAGTTGGGAATTCATTTGATGTCTTCAAAGAAGAACATTATTATTGAGGCTTTTAGGCTGAAATCTCTTTATATTTTTGCCTTCCATATCCAATAATAATAATCTTTATTTACATAGCGCCATCACATTCCGCAGCACGTTACAAATCTAAGGTCCTTAGTTCAAAACCCAGCAGTAATGTACAACTTAGAAATTTTAGATTATATTATAAAGTATATATTTAAATATATAATATTATAATATTCATATTTACAAAGAAAAACCAAGAACGCTTTATAGCCTACTGCTTATATTTGGTGCAGTATAACAAAGATCTAAATAAAAATGAAAGATGAAGCAAACATTTTCATTTCATTACGTTTCTAACCAAAGAACAATGTCCTCTCTATTCCAGCCTGCAGGTCCTGGCCAGTCTGCCTCGCCCATCCTGGAAAAAGCTGCAGCTATTTTGGCACCAGTGATTACAGTAGCTCCCTGTCTATCAGAGCCTCTGTATTTCATGGCTCAGGTCCTCTATCTGTCAGGTATGGCATTTTTAAGGACCTCACATTTTGACTGACTGAAGCCGCATTCACACGACTCTATGGGGGACGTATGTACAGCCACAAGCTGCAGGTATACGTTCGTGAAAATGCGCCCTTAAAGGGGGTTTCCAGGATAAATATGTATATACATATAGGATAGGTCATCAATATTAGCTAATCCTGGCACAAAGATAACTTAAAGAGAACTGTTTTCTGTGCAATGATCGTGTAGAAGGATGATGCCTTCATCATGTGCTCAAAGATTTATACTCATAGTTTATACGGTTGAAAAAAGACACTTGTCCATCAAGTTCAACCAAGGAAGGGAAGAGATTGGGTGAGGAAGGGATTTAGGGGAAGCAATCCTATATAACATAACCATCAATGTTATTTAGGTGTAAAAAGGCATCTAGACCCTTCTTGAAGCTCCCTGCTGTCCCTGCTGTGACCAGCGCCTGAGGCAGGCTATTCTACAGATTGACAGTTCTTGACTGTTGACTGTCTTTTTTTTTTAATTCTGCAGGAAACTTTGATGGCGCACAAGGAAACTTGCAGCGTTGCATAGAGCTGGACCCTGAGTGGTCTGATGCCCACCTTCTGCTGGCACAGATATATCTGTCACAAGGACAATATGCTGAGTGTTCTCAGTCTTTGGAGACCGGCGTCAGCCACAACTTTAAGGTGAACACTTATTGATTATCAGGAAATGATAATGTCATTTATACTTTCTCCATTTTTGTTTATAGACTGATGTTATAAGGTGAGGGAAATGGGAGTTTTGTGCGGAGCAGCTGTTTTATAAGCTGGGTATGACAAAGGTTGGTTACATATTAACATATGTAATGACATAGACAGTAGTGACAGATAGTATTAAAGGGTTGACCGTGATATTACATTAATGGTCTATCCTTAGCATCCAGCATCCAGATCCAGCAACAGTCTCATAAAACAGTGCAGTAAACATAACAAAATTGACAGAGCAAATACATTTTCCATTGATTTTGCACACAACCTCTGCACCCCCTAAAGTTACGCCCCTGGGTCTCCCCATCTATTAATAACAGAATGACACAACTATACATCATCCACCAAGTTTATCTAACCCCTGTGAGTTAATTCGGAATGGATCGTGCACCCAACACAGCTTGTCCGGGCTGTGGCTTCTTGGAAAACGACTTCTGGCACATGTATCAGGTCTGTCCCCCAATTAACAGGTTGCCATGGCCAACTAGAACAGTTATGCTCTCAGATACTTCTAATAAATCTCCCCCATAGAGATGCAATGTTGTTTATTATTGTAATTGTAGTGAACTAGTTGGTATATTCCATACTGTTTCAACTTTTCGTGTTGTGCTGAATGTATCTCCTCCTAGGCCACAGACTGAAAAATTGTATTTGGATTTGCTTTTTATTCAGCCCATGATCGTTCGTCACACACTGCTTGAGTCGCACATTGGAACTTATTGTCAATCTTATGTATGGGTTATATTATTATTGTCGCCATGAACATCATTTGGCATGAACAAGGGGAAAAAAAAGAGAAGCGAGGAGAGAAATTAGTTGTTGTTACTTTTCATCTTTTTACCCTGTTTTATATGTATAATATAACAGCATATAATATAATAGCGTATATCTATGCTATTTATTTTTGTGTTTTTCAGATGAGAGAACACCCATTTTATCTTCTAATTAAAGCAAAAGTCTTAAAACAAACAGGAAAACTGGCAGAAGCCACTCAGATGTTAAGGATGTGTATGAGCCTACCCGAAATGAAGAGAGGAGCAGCTACGGGAGGGAAAGCAGACACTCTCAGCGTCAGTGAACGTGTGTCTGTTTATCTGGAACTTGCAGAACTTCTAATGCTAAATGGAGAACAGGTAGAACTGTAAAACGCCATCATTTTTGGGATACTTTTTGAATGCAGAAATTAAAAAATCCTTAATCCAAAACTAAATATATTAAAAAAAAAACTGCCATTAGAAAGCATTTCCCCTATTATATTTATACATTGTCCAGCAGATGCAGCACAGACACTAGCAATGCTTTACTATACACTACACACAGACATGAGCAGGGGGAGGAGAGGGGAGGGGGGACATGGGTGACATCACTTTCTCTCTCCACGTGCCCAGGCTCATCTGCATAATAAAGAAAACATGATTTTAGAATGATTAAAGGTTGAGGTTGGGATGGGATCCTTGTGAAATGCTCCTAACAGGTAATGGCAGAAGAAATACTTACAGAGACTTGATGACAGATGTTTTGCATGAAACAAATGCAAGATATATGATCTTAGATTTAATGTAATTCAATAGGAAACCACAGTGGGCTGATCTCTCTCCATGGGAGGTGAGTGTCTGCAGTATAGTTCAGCACACACTAATTGGTGCTGTTAAAGAGGTTGCAGAGTTTTAGTGAGTGATGTGTTACCAGGCACGGTTTATGTACTTTTGGTCTTCCCTGAAATGCAATTGACTTGCATTGAGTTGAATGTCTGACGACCTCATCAAGTTAATTTTTGGTGCAAAATCTGTCTACAAATACTGGTACAATATTAATTCATTCCAATGAAAATAAACCGCACACTCCTCTCCCTGAACAATAATCGTGTGGTTTGATCGTACGAAACATGGATTTTCTGTTTTAGCATGAAGCTACAAAAATAATACAAGATGCCATCCACGCTTTCCGCGATACGCCGGAAGAGATTCGGATCGTGGTGGCTAATGCAGATATGTGTCTGAGTAAAGGCGAAGTGGAAATGGCCCTAAGCATGCTGAGAGATGTCAAGCCAAACCAGCCCTATTACATCGAGGTGAAGAAAAAGATGGCCGACATCTATCTCAAAGTACGAAAGGATACGAAATTGTACATCGCTTGCTATAGGTAAATATACTTTAGGATTGGGCCTCCATATCATACTTATAATGGCTTAAAGAGAATCCGTCATCAGATTTTACCCCATTAAACTACTGTCTACTTTACCTATAAGAAATCTCCTCCCAAGGCTGCATGAGGAGTGTTACTTTATTAGAATTTCTGATTGGACTGAAAACAAGGCGCCTTAATTTGTTGCCACACATTAAAAAGATACCATATAAGAAACGAGAAAGTAGATGATGTATATCCAAAAATATCTAATTTGACAATCTTTATTGACAACTTAGTAAAAACAATTGAAGTGTAACTTCAGACACCCTTATCTTTGGTTCTATAGTACCTAGAAACATAAATATAACAATATCACCTTTCAGATTCCATCAGTATTGTGAAACTGTGAGCTACAGAACCGGAGATATCGGCAAAATCCAGAGACTTACTCTTAGACCCAAGCACTGTGACTGTGGTAATCTTCTTATATTTGTTATCCATGGCTTCCCTACTTCTAACATCAACTTTTATAATTATTCTAATGAGCCTGAGGGACTGCTGCAGCTTCACAGGCTGTTACAATGAGCAGAGCTCGTCTCCCCCTCTCCTGCAATTCCTGCTGCTGCTAGATTACACTAACAGAGGGAAGAAGGAAAGAGCAGAGGTTGGGTGAGCCATGTTCTGCTCATTGTAAAAGACTGAATCTGTAGTACTGAGGGGCTCTCGTAATGCCCCCAGAGCCATTTGAACTCATTAGCATAATTATAAACGTTGATTTTCAACAGGAAGGAGGCCATGCATAACAAATATAAAAAGATTATCATAGTCACGCTGCCTGTATCTATGAGTAAGTGTCACTGGTTTATCATGCTTCATTTTGATGGTAGATTTTCTTTGAAGACATAGTTGGAAATGTGAGTGTCTGTGTCGCAGGTTTTGTAGCTTACAGAACCACAAACCTTGTGTGATTCTTATCTTTAAGATGACACTACAAGTATGTTTATAGGTAATATAGAACTGAGGATAGGAGCATCTGAATTGACCCTCCCCAGCAGCCTCTAAACTTGACTCATCTCAAGCAAATATTGCTCTTCTTGGCTCATTTTCACATGAATTTGGAGGAGATTTTGTATAGGTAAATGGGTGAGATTTCACATAAGAAAAGGAAATTCTAGTAAGGACATACCCTCATACCCTACCAGCGGGGGCTAGTTGTACTCAGGGGTAAAACTGTTAGAGACCTGCAGTGGTCAAAGGTTTATGGGGAGATTTTACGCTATTCTAAGCTGTTTAACAAGCCGGACCTCATGGAATCAAAATGATAACCAGGACCAGTGACAGGGGGCTTCTACAGCCATGCTTTCTATTAGTATCTACAACTATTATAAGGGAGATACAGGAATGAAAACCTTTTATACCTTTGTAATATTGATTTTCCTGACAGGGAGCTGGGTGAGCAGCTGCCAGGTGCACACACAAGTCTTCTCCTGGGAGATGCCTACATGAAGATCCAAGAGGTATCTTCTTGTAACAGTGATCAGTAACCAGTAGCTCTATGGTTGTATATTCTTTCTTATTACATAACTACTTTTTACACCTGTATAACATGATGTCATCAGCTGGTGTTGAACCACGGTCTGGAGTCTTCAAATGATTCCATGTGTATGAGAAGTCACTAATTTCTTATGTGACTATATATCAAATACTGTATATAGTGTATATATATATATATATATATATATATATATATATATATATATATATATATATATTATGTGGGGATTTGGCCCAGTAGAGACCGTGGTAACGGGGTGCTGTGATGCAGTTCAAGACAGTGACACCAAGGTTTAGTCCAAAACAGGTCTCGCCTGCGTTTATTGCAGCAAAAGTAAAATAAAACAGCCTTCACATTCAGGCATCCAAACAAAATAATATCCTACCCGTCAGGGTGCTAACTAAACATAGGTTCTCTGACTCACCGCTAACAAAACACTTTTGTTGCTCCAGGCCCAGAGAACAAGGCTGCATGCTCCCCAGCCTCCTGCCAGAGAGAGACAACAACTTCAGCTCTGCTGAGTGATTTTATCCAGGCTGATTAGGCTGTTCCCATCACCTGTGTCCAAGGTGCTGGACAAACCCACCTCAGCACTAAGGCCTTGCATAGAAGCAAAACCTAGGGGAAACATACCGCCCATCCACAGTTAACCCCTTCAGTGTCTCACATACCCTCCCCCTCTGTTTGACCCTGTGGGGACGAACACTTTTGGCCATCAGACAGTGGGTACGGGATAGGGCATCGGCATTCCCATGCAGCTTTCCTGCTCGATGTTCCACCGTGAATTTGAAATTCTGGAGCATTAGGAACCACCTTGTGACCCTGGCGTTCCTCTCTTTGGCCTGACTCATCCAGGTTAGGGGAGAGTGATCAGTCACTAGTGTAAACTGCCGCCCTACCAGATAATACCTCAGGGATTCCAGAGCCCATTTGATCGCCAAGCACTCCCTCTCAACTATACTATAGTTCTTTTCAGGAGGTGTGAGCTTGCGGCTCAGGAATGTCACGGGATGTTCCTCACCCTCCACTACTTGGGACAGGACAGCCCCTAAGCCCACGTCAGAAGCGTCAGTCTGGACAATAAAGGTCTTGGTGAAGTTAGGGGTGATCAGTATCGGTCCCTCACACAAAACCGTCTTAAGTCGCTGAAACGCCCCCTCAGCCTCTTCACTCCACTTTACCATCACCGCCCTGCTACCCTTAGTCAGGTCAGTCAGGGGTGTCGCTATTGTCGCAAAATCGGGGATAAATCGGCGATAATAGCCCACTATGCCCAGAAAAGCCCTCACTTGCTTCTTGCTCAAAGGTCGTGGCCACTGCTGGATCGCCTCCACTTTATTTACTTGGGGTTTGATGACCCCTCGCCCAATACGGTACCCCAGGTAACGGGCCTCTTCCAGACCCAGTGCACACTTTTGAGGGTTCGCTGTCAGCCCTGCTGCCCTCAGGGAGTCTACCACTGCTTGTACTTTGGCTAGATGACTCTCCCAGTCGTTACTATAGACTATGATGTCATCTAAGTAGGCCGAGGCATAACTCCGGTGAGGTTTTAGCACGAGATCCATTAACCTCTGGAATGTGGCGGGAGCCCCATGTAGCCCAAAGGGAAGTACCACGTACTGAAAAAGCCCATCAGGGGTAACAAAAGCGGTCTTCTCTTTAGCCCTGTCAGTCAGGGGTACCTGCCAATACCCTTTCGTCAGGTCAAGGGTGGAGAAGAACCTAGCCTGTCCAAGTCGTTCTATCAACTCGTCAACCCTGGGCATGGGATAGGAATCAAATTTGGACACCTCGTTCAACTTCCTAAAATCATTGCAGAACCGTAGGGAACCATCAGGTTTGGGAATCAACACAATAGGACTCGACCAGTCACTTTTAGATTCCTCGATAACCCCCAGGTCTAACATCTGCCTGACTTCTTCGGATATGGCAAGCCGGCGCGCTTCAGGGACCCGGTTAGGTTTTTGGTGTACCCGGATGTGGGGTTCGGTTATGATGTCATGCTTGATGACTGAAGTACGTCCCGGTAACTTAGAGAACACATCCATATTTCGGAGCACAAACTCCTTCGCTTCCTGAATCTGGGCCCTGGAGAGGGACTCCGAGATCTGTACTTCAGGCACCTTGGCATCGGGTACACCTACCTCCAGTGTCCCCTTCTTGGAGACAGACGCCTTCTCTACTCCCATGGCCACCAGGGACTCTCTTTCCCTCCATGGCTTTAGGAGGTTCACGTGGTATATCTGTTCGGGTTTCCTCCTCCCCGGCTGAGATACCCTGTAGGTTACCTTCCCCACTCTCTCCATGACCTCATATGGTCCTTGCCATTTGGCCAAGAACTTGCTCTCCACGGTGGGCACCAGAACTAGCACTCTGTCGCCTGGGTTAAAGGTCCTGAGTCTGGCTGACCTATTGTAGACCCTAGACTGGGCCTCTTGTGCCCTTGTCATGTGCTCCTTTACAAGGGGCATTACCGCCGCTATGCGGTCCTGCATAAGGGAGACGTGTTCTATCACACTACGGTGGGGGGTCCTCTCCTGTTCCCAGGTCTCCTTGGCTATATCCAAAAGCCCACGTGGGGAACGGCCATATAACAGCTCAAAGGGTGAGAAACCCGTGGAGGACTGGGGAACTTCCCGTATGGCAAACATCAAATAGGGCAACAAACAATCCCAGTCCTTCCCATCTTTGCTGACCACCCTCTTAAGCATCCCCTTCAAGGTCTTATTAAACCTCTCGACCAGGCCATCTGTCTGAGGATGATACACAGAGGTGCGGAGCTGTTTTACCTGTAGTAACTTACACATCTCCTTCATTACCCTAGACATAAATGGGGTACCCTGGTCAGTCAAGATTTCCTTGGGGAGGCCGGTGCGTGAGAACACCTGGAACAGCTCCCTAGCAATATTCTTGGAGGAGGTGTTCCTTAATGGAATCGCCTCGGGATACCGCGTAGCGTAGTCCAGGATAACTAGGATGTATTGGTGCCCCCTGGAGGATTTGACTATGGGGCCAACCAGATCCATTGCAATCCGTTCAAAGGGCACTTCTATGATTGGTAGCGGGACCAAAGGACTCCTGAAGTGGGAGACCGGGGCAGTAAGTTGACACTCAGGGCAGGAGCTACAATACCGGTTTACCTCCTCCCACACCCCGGGCCAGAAAAATCGCTGCAGGATCCTCTCTCGGGTCTTCTCAGCACCTAAGTGCCCTCCCAGCACATGTTTGTGTGCCAACTCTAGCACCAGCCTACGGTGAGATTGGGGTACTACAAGTTGCTCAATAATCACCATTCGGGGGTATATTTTATCAGCCCCTGGTATTTGGAGTACCCCATTTACCACCTTAACATTCTCCCGTGCTTTAACCAAGGTAGGGTCCTGTAGCTGTGCAGCCCCAAAATTCTCACGGGAAAACTCAAGGTCCAGCATGTCGGCCATCTCCTCGTGGCCCTCGACCTCACCAGCTAGGACCTCTAGGGGAGAGAATTCATCACATGGGGTCACCCCTACTGCTGGTGTGGGTACATCGGCCTCAAAGGGTTCAGGGGCCAAGGCCGGACATACCTGACGTCCATTATCTGCAACAGCACCTGAGGTGGGTCTTCGTCTCCAGAGGTCCCAAAACACTGGTAAGTCTCTGCCGATAATAGCCTCATGAAACAGGGTCCCCACCACCCCCACTTCATGGGTCATAGTACCACAAGGGGTATGTAGGTTGATGACAGCAGTGGGATATTCGCGAGTGTCCCCATGTATACATAACACTCCCACTTTACGCCCACTGTACAGTCCAGGATCAACCAAAGTTCCCCGCACCAGGGTAACCAGACTCCCTGAGTCTAGCAAGGCTTCCACCGTGTGACCACCGATTGTGACCATACACACTTGGGGTTCTGCATCCGTGACTGACTCGGCTGCCAGAACCGGCCGGGCAAACAGTGACATTCGCCGGGTCTGGTTGCAGTCCATTGGCTCCACTGACAGGGGACAGTTGGCAGCAATATGGCCCATTTCATGGCATCGCCAGCACTGGATACGGCTATGACCTCTGTCACGAGCCTCACTGGGTTTCTGTGTATCCAAGCCCCCCAGTGTACCCCCTCCCAACCTGACCTGTTTCCCTTTTTCTGCAGTAGCAGTCTTACCAGATGGTTTAATGGCCTTGTCACTGGCACTGCTTCGTGTGGGAGGGATAAGTAGAAGATCCTCCGTAGCCCGATATCTCTCTACTAGGGACACAAGTTCCTCAGCATTTGTGGGACCGGCCTGTCCAACCCACCGCTGGAGCCGAGAGGGCAGAGAACGGGTGAACTTGTCAAGAACCACTCTCTCGACCATCTGTGCTGGGGTGCAGTCCTCGGGTTGTAGCCACTTCCGGACAAGATGGATCAGGTCATGCATTTGGGAGCGCGGGGGTAGTTTTTCAGAGTATGCCCACTGGTGGACCCGGCTGGAACGAACTTGAACGGTGACCCCAAGACGAGCCAGAATCTCCGCCTTTAGCTGGGGGTACTCACGGGCCTCCGTTTCACTCAGGTCGTAGTAAGCCTTCTGCGACTCGCCTGTCAGGAACGGTGCCAGGACATCTGCCCACTGCTCAGCCGGTAACTCCTCTCGCTCAGCTACTCGCTCGAACACAGTGAGATACGCCTCCACGTCGTCGGTCGCCGTCATCTTTTGTAAAGCCTTCTGCACTGCAGCCCGTGCGGAATGCTGGACAACCGGGTACCCTTGCAAACCAGTATGGGACCCCTGAGTAGTCGTCGCTTGCGGTGCTGCCATAACGCCAGAAAACTTTTCCATCATCAGCTGGAACATGGCTCGGGACTCTTCCTGCTGTTGCTGGAGCATGGCTTGCTGCTGGCGGGACCTCTCCTCCTGCTGCTGGAACATGGCTTGCTGCTGACGGGACCTCTCCTCCTGCTGCTGGCGGGACCTCTCCTCCTGCTGCTGGAGCATGGCTTGCTGCAGCTGTCGATTAGCCTGGGACTCTTCCTGCTGCTGGCGGAACCTCTCCTCCTGCTGCTGGAGCATGGCTTGCTGCAGCTGTCGATTAGCCTGGGATTCTTCCTGCTGCTGGCGGGACCTCTCCTCCTGCTGCTGGAGCATGGCCTGCTGCTGCTGCCGATTAGCTCTGGCCTCCTCTTGCAGGTATTTAATAAAGTCCTCCATCTTGGCTTTATCCTGCAATTTGCCTGCTGCTTTCACCCAGGCCATGCAATGTTGCAGGATGTAGCGAGCCTTTCAGGTGTGTGTCTTTTGAACTGCCCGCAATCCGAAGCACCATATGTGGGGATTTGGCCCAGTAGAGACCGTGGTAACGGGGTGCTGTGATGCAGTTCAAGACAGTGACACCAAGGTTTAGTCCAAAACAGGTCTCGCCTGCGTTTATTGCAGCAAAAGTAAAATAAAACAGCCTTCACATTCAGGCATCCAAACAAAATAATATCCTACCCGTCAGGGTGCTAACTAAACATAGGTTCTCTGACTCACCGCTAACAAAACACTTTTGTTGCTCCAGGCCCAGAGAACAAGGCTGCATGCTCCCCAGCCTCCTGCCAGAGAGAGACAACAACTTCAGCTCTGCTGAGTGATTTTATCCAGGCTGATTAGGCTGTTCCCATCACCTGTGTCCAAGGTGCTGGACAAACCCACCTCAGCACTAAGGCCTTGCATAGAAGCAAAACCTAGGGGAAACATACCGCCCATCCACAGTTAACCCCTTCAGTGTCTCACAATATATATATATATATATATATATATATATCCACCACAACTGTCGTGTTGTATCTAGATGGCAAGGATAAAATATTGTGGTCAAGAATATATGAATATTATGGTAGTAATATTGAATTTTGAATCTTATTAGAAATGTTATATAATATGATACATCTTTTCAGCCAGAGAAAGCTTTGGAGGTGTATGATCAAGCACAAAGGAAGAAGCCAAATGATGCAACGCTGGCAAAGCGAGTTGGCCTGTGCCTTGTCAAAACTCATCAGTACAAAAAGGTTTTTGTAGATTTCATTTGTTATTTCATTTAGTTTTTATTTATAGAACTCTGGGGCCTTATTGATTGAATTACAGGTTTTTAGGTATGGGGCTGAGTCACTTCATCTCCTGATGGTTTTCCCTGGATGTCTACGTGGACGACCATGAACAAGTTATACAGTTATGCAGGGTAGCGCCTTATAAAATTGACAGAAGTCATAGTAGTCAGACACCATTGAATTACCCATTGACCAAGTAGTTTGTGGCTATGATACGATTTTCTGTTGACTCACCTTCTTAGTTCCCGATGGCCGGGTAGTACAGTATTCTGTATTTTGAGAGCCAACTTAATAGAGACTCAGAAAAGCTGTAGGCTAGGATACTGGAATAAGCGAAGCACCACTGATTAAACGATTCAAAGCGTTGTTCTTGTTGTTGCCGTTCTTTAAGTAGTTGTGTCATTAATTACAGGATAGGTCATATTAATATCATAGTGGGGTTGGGCGGCCCCTTCCCCGGTTCGTAAGTTTCCCTTTCCTGCTCTGGACTTTTGAGTTTCGGCTATCCTATTTGCCTTCCTATAGACATCATTGGAGCACATGGCAAAGCTTAATCCTGCTGAAAAAACTCGAAAAACTCTTTTCTACAGCGGGGCCTAAACCTGGAAGTCCAGACCAGATAAGAGGAACTTGCAATCCCTTAATAATGCAGATTTGCGATACTGCAGATCGTGGGGGGTTCAAGAGCTGAGAATTTTCCCCTCTTCTTTGATCATATATTTATCCCTTTCCCCTATGATTACTGACACGACCACTTTTAAATGTCCTAGTTTCAGATTGTCCATTCCATACTGACATGGCAGGATATAGATAAGCTTTATACTTAATTTGAGCATTTACAGTCTATGAACTATCTAACATTGTAGAGAAAAAGAAATCAGTCCAACATTTAGGCCCCTTCCACACTTGCGAGTGTAATGTGCTGAACTCGCATCACAATCGCAGCGAGTGCTGCCTGGATCTCCCAGCCCAAACACTGCAAATTGAAACTGAACTCAGCATGTCAGTTCATTTCCGGTTTGCAGCGTTTGGGCTGGGAGATCCAGGCAGCACTCGGTGCGATTGTGATGCGAGTTCAGCACATTACACTCGCAAGTGTGGAAGGGACCTTACTCTTCCTACCTTGATTGCTGCCAGATAACTTCCGTAAATCAGTATGGAAACGTGGAGGAACTCCACGAGTGGTTATGAACTTGCTATAAAAAAAAAAAAGATAATAAATAGAAAAATACAAACATAAAAAAATACAATTTTGGGCACTTGACACAGAATTTTGACCTACAAAATTATCCAGGGCCAACTTTTTATGCTCCTCATTGAAGTAATGATTGTTGTGCATGATGTATTGTGTTTGCGCACTGATGGACAGCTGGCACAGGATATGCTATTACATGCCAGGCAGGCGGCTCAGTGTGTGTTGCTACATTACAGTTTTTGACACTTTTCCATACAAATGTTAGTCCGTTCAATAATTTTACATTGTATTTACAGTAATAATGTACTAAGTTCTCCCACTTACATTGTCTTTATCCGGCTGCAGGCAATAAACTATTATGAAGCGGCGCTGAGGATGAGTCCTGAGGATTTCTTATACAGTGATCTTGCAGAACTTTTCCTTAAACTGAAAAATTACAGCAAGGCAGAAGGTCTTCTCCAGCGTGCTCTGGATCATGGGTCTGGTAGGTTTCTTCACATTCTATCCACATACTTCTGTCATTATGTAAACACTGTCCCAAATTTCCTAGTCCTGTCTGGATTGTAGACAACGTAAAGTTAAAGGGACCCACTCTCAGCAAGTAACTGATGTTATTTGTTTTATGATAAGTTACAAAATTTTCCAATATACTTTCTATCAGTTCCTCACTGTTTTCTAGATCTCTGCTTGTTGTCATTCAAAAGGCTTTGTTGTTTTCTTCCATGTGATAGAAATCTGTCCCTGGTCATGTGATGTCACACAGCTGCATGGCTCGTTATATATATCCCTGGTCATGTGATGTCACACAGGTGCATGGCTCGTTATATATATCCCTGGTCATGTGATGTCACACAGGTGCATGGCTCGTTATATATATCCCTGGTCATGTGATGTCACACAGGTGCAGGGCTCGTTATATATCCCTGGTCATGTGATGTCACACAGGTGCATGGCCCGTTATAAGACACAGCTCTGACTACTCTCTGTGACATAGGCACCTGTGTGATATCACATGACCAGAGACAGGTCTTTATCCATAGGAAATCAACAATGAAGTTTCCTGTAGAATGACAGCAAACAGAGATCTAGAAAACAGAGAGGAATTGACAGTATACAGGAAAGTTGTATAACTTTTCATTACACAAGAAATATCAGTTATTTGTTGAAAGTGGACAACCCCTTTAAATAAGTCTTAAAGTACACCATTTATCATAGTGGTAATAGGAAAATTTGAAAGCCCAGTTCATGCTTGCATGGGGTAATGGGGTTCAAAAAACTGTCATTGGGTTGGACCAATTATAAAGTTATAGACCTAGATTTACTAAAGCCATTGCGCCAGTTTTCTGTCAGATTTTGCACATTCTTTTATGTATTCAAGAAGTTTCAGCGTCATTTGTGTCACGGCTGCACTATTCTTCACGCTACACCAACTTTGTCATTCAAATGGGCGTTTCTGTACACAGTCAGACTGTGCGGCACATTTAAGTCCGTCAGAAGTTTGTCGCACTATGGCGCACTCTAAACACTGCACAGGCAAACTGCACATAATGCAGATGCTGTGCTGTTTTTAGTCAATCTGGGCCATAAAGTATGTGGCTTGAAATACAAAGTTTGTCCTGAAAGTTTAATTGTTCCTTTCCTGAATTTCAGCTTCTGATTTGCCCACTCTGATAAACGATGTCAAGTTTCTTATTCTGCTTGGAGAAACGTATAAAAACTCGAAAAAAGAACTGGTGGTTGAAACTTTAAGCAAGGTAATGCTCATACGGTATACGCAGCGATCTCAATGGCCCAAATTTACCAAAAGTGTTGCAAACTGCCACTATGCCTTTCCAGATAACTCAATACTGGCGCACGGTGTTCAATTATCTGGCGCAATCTGCACTGCTATGGAAAGTGATGTACGTTCTTCTTTTTGGTGCACTTTGGCGAACATTCTTCAATTAGATGTTATTAAAAAATGTTCCTGTGTGAATATCATTTCTCATAAAAGTAATCATATGGTCCCTTAGAAACAGGACTGTGTCCTTGGATACGGCCACCTCTGCAGGAGGGATTTCACAAAGAAACAAAAGGTTTTTGTATATGAAATGTACCTTTTTAATAACCTTTTAGTTGCAACCTAAATACAGCCCTGGAAATGATGCTTGACATTGTTTGCCTTAAAAGACGCCAGTAGTGAGCTAAATATATATTTATATATATAAATATATATATATATAGACAACAGAAACTGGCAGCACTCCATTTATGTGAAAAAAAGGGTGTTTATTCCATCCTATGCATAGGATGGAATAAACACCCTTTTTTCACATAAATGGAGTGTTGCCAATTTCTGTAGTCTACATTTGGACTCGATTGGTAAGAGTACAAGGATAGCACCCGCATCTCTATCTCTGCATTTTTGGACAGACTGTGCTGCTGTTTTTTTTTCGTATATATATATATATATATATATATATATATATATATATATATATATATATATATATAAAACATATCTGTGATTTATATATGCTGTATGGTCTGTATACTCTGTGGGGCACATTTACTAAGGTTCTGCGGACCACATTTTCGTCGGGTTTAACTGGGGTTTTTGGGGCATGCAATCCGATTTTGGCGCAATTACGCTGACTTTCATGCAACACAAATCAGGGGCCGGGCCATCGGACAACCCGACTGATTCGGACTGGGCGCGGGATTTACAATTCAAATTGTGTCGCAAGACATACACTCACACCGGGAAGAAGAAGGTGAACTCCAGCGGACCTCCGGGGAAGCGACACATGCAGGAAATTGGACGCACAATCTTAGTGAATCGCGGCAGCTCTGAATTCTCGTCGGACAATGCACCTGGGGGATTGAGACGGGGCGGGTAGGTAAATGTGCCCCTGTAAGTGCATATATATGCTGTATGTTTGTATATGGCACTGTATGTGTGTGTATTTATGAGTGTATAAATGTGTGATTGTAAATTACAGTGTGAGTATACAAATAAGTATAATTTGTATTATAATAAGTGGAAAGGTGGGCCCCATTAAGAAGCCAGCTATGGGGCCCTGCCTTTCCTAGTTACGCCACTGTTCACATCCTAAGCCTGTCTGCTGCCTTTAGACAAATCGAGCTTTACACCAATGCACTTACGTGCTGCTTTACATATAAAAAGAAAAAAAAATTGTCTGTTTTTTTGCCTGCAACAATTTATTTATTTCCCCATGCTGATACTAATGGAGTTAATTATTAGTTTGGGAGGCATTTTCCTCCCTTCAAATAATTGTATTACTTCAGTAGGCCATGACTTTACTTACTACATGACATAAGTATTCAGCTTTCCATACCTCTGCCATTATTCCCATAGGCCCTGGATGTCCAGACCAGGATACTCAAGCGAGTCCCCCTTGAACAGCCAGACATGAATACAAGACAGCAACAAGTAGCTTCTCACATCTGTCAGCAGCTTGCTGACTATTACTCCGAGGAGAAGGATTACCCCAACTCTCTCAAATACTATAAGGAAGCTATATTGTACGCAGACATGGATAACAAGGTAAGTGTGGATTATAGTTTTGTACATCTTTGTGGTTATCACTGTATTTTGAAAGAAGAAACTCTATGACTTTGTAAAGGTGCTGTCAGGACCGAGCCCTGGGTGACCTTGTTATATGTTACAACCCGTCAGCACATTTCCGGATGAGGTCAGTAGATTTGGCACTAACAAACATGTGAATCTGGCACCATCACATTGCTGGAAATGCCACTCAGTAGTGCAGAGAATAACATGGGGTATAGTGTACTGACTGCGGTTATGTAAGGTGACACTGCTGGGGAGGAAAGGAAATCTAACATCAAGATCAAGCAGGATAAACCAGGGACACTTAGTCATAGATCCAGGCACCGTGACTGTGGTGATCTTCTTATATTTGTTATCCATGGTCACCTCCCTTCTAAAATCAACTTTTAAAATGATGTTAATGAGCCAGAAGGGCTATTGGGGCTGTTATGAGAGCCCCTCTGCTGTACAGTATGTGAATCTGAATCGGAAGGGGCCAGGATCCCTTTTGTCTAATTAGTTGATTTAAAAAAAAGTTGATTTTAGAAGGAACGATAACGAATATACGAGAGATTACCACAGTCACGGTGCCTGGATCTATGAGTAAGTGTCCCTGGCTCATCAGGCTTGATTTGTGCCACACAGGAGCAGTCACATGTAGAAGCCATGACATGACAAGTATTATGATACACTACTTCCTCCAATTTCACTGTTTTATTTGTAGCCAGGGCTACACACTGTTTTGGCAGAGATACAGTTTGTGACACCAAAGATCACCGTGTCCCCTTAAGTGCATTGCTTAATAAAATTAATGGGATAAAAGTTGGAGTATCTGCACAAGGATGATTGCAAAATGTCCATACCTGACCTTTACTCTCTTTACAAGCAATGTACACAGCAGTCTTTGGATGTGCTACCTGTGTCACAACCAAAGTAACCACGTAGCACTAACCAAAAGAGACACTGATTCTAGATACAGACAGTCCCCGGGTTACGTAAAAGATAGGTACTGTAGGTTTGTTCTGAAGATGAATTTTATATGTATTTCAGAACTGTATATTTTATAACTGTAACCCCAGCCAAAATTTTTTTGGTCTCTGTGACAATTGGATTTTAAAAATGTTGGATTGTCTCAGGAACCAGGATTAACAATAAAGCTTCATTACAGACACCTGTGATAACTGTTATAGCTGTTTATTGTAGGCTAAGGGTGATGCCACACGTGGCGTTTTGAACGCGTTTTTGGCCAGTTTTTAAGCATTCCGTCAAAAAACCGCATGCATTTTGAAAACGCATCCGTTTTTTGACA
This sequence comes from Engystomops pustulosus, assembly GCF_040894005.1. Classification (NCBI taxonomy): domain Eukaryota; kingdom Metazoa; phylum Chordata; class Amphibia; order Anura; family Leptodactylidae; genus Engystomops; species Engystomops pustulosus. Next base: position 174,741,846 of record NC_092415.1, on the reverse strand, counting down.
GGTTTGACAAATTATCTAAATTCAAACTGGTCAAAAACTGATGCCAAAAACGTGTTCAAAACGCCACGTGTCGCATCACCATCAGGCTAAAGTACAGTAAATTACCAAAATCCAGAGGTCCGTTTGCAACTAGTCGGGTGTTATTAAGTAGGGGACCGCGTTCCTGGACTGAAAAAGTACAAGTTTTTGTATGTTTACCATCGTTTGGCTTGTTTTAATCTGTTTATCTTCATTTCTAGAAGTGTATACAGCTGTGAAACGGATTAAAACCAGCCAAACGCATGGTAAACATACAACAACTTGTGCTTTTTCAGTCAGTTTAAAAACAGTCCAAGAACGCACTGTGTGACAGCACCCTAAGGTTAGTGGCACAAGTGGCGCTTTGAACCCATTTTTAGGCCGTTTTTAGTCGTGCATTTTCACATAGTTAAAAACGCAGCCATTTTTTGAAAACGCACCTGTTTTTTGTCCAGTCTTCCCAATTATCTAACGGACAAAAACAACAGGTTTTGACCCAGAAAAATTTGTCAAAATATACCTTCCAGTGAAGGAGATTCCTGCAGCTATAACAAGCATAAAACCTGCTCTATTTTACAACTGATTCCCAGTGAAAACTTACATTAATGATCCTGATTTTTCGGTTTCTGAGTTGGATTTTTCCTAAGACAAATCACCATCATGTGAAAGGTTCAAAACTGGGCAAATAAGCTACTGAGTATGTGTAACCACCAACGCTGGACAATTTTATTATTACAGGGTCGGCCAGTTTCTTGTTAAACTTTCTCTCTTCTTAAAGGCCTCCCATGGCAGCAGCTGCTACAGTTTACGAGACCGGTGCCTAGAGCTTTCTCTCTTACATTTTACAGGTATTGTTGAAGTTGACACATCTATTCTTAATAATGGATGACCTGGACTCATGTGAAGCACATTGTAGAGAACTTCTTCAGGATCCAAGGAATAAGGACAAAGCTACCATGGTAAATAGATCGTTCCGTTTTACTCTAGTGATTATTCACTAAATCATAATTTCTTCACAGTACTTATATAAAGTCAGGTTTTAATTATGTAAGGGTAATTTCTTCTAAAATTGGTCCTTACATCTTTAAAGGAAACATACCACTTGTAGTGGCAGGTTTCCGATGGCAATATCGGGCACCAGCTCAGGGTGCTTACCATGCGCGTGGCTCTCATTCACTTTCTATGTAGCCGCGTGCACGGTAAGCGCCGAGCGCGTACCTGCCTGCGCCGGCTACAACATTTAAAAAGTGTTTTAAACCGCAATACCGCGGTTTAAAACACTAACTAAAATAAGCTCCGGCACCAGCTCAGCCTGAGCTGGTGCCCGGTATTTCCATCGGAAACCTGCCACTACAAGTGGTAGGTTTCCTTTAAAGCACTCTCCCACCAATAGTAATTAGTGAACTAAGTGTAGGGGGAGGTACGTAAAAAGTGGAGCGACAATTCAGGACAGAGGTGTAAGGCTGGGGCCACATGAGTCGTATCTCCCAAATCCAGATTCCAGCAGAATTGCCTTTAAAGCAAATATACCACCAGGATCCAGGATTGTAAACCAAGCACACTTATGTATGTTGTGGCACATTTACTAAGGACTTTGCGCCAATTTTCTGTTAGACTTTGCACATTCTTTTAGATGCAAACTGCTTGCACAGGTATTTAAGAAGTGTCTGCACCACTAATGTGTTGGGCGTGACCATTTTGTGGCTCAGCTGCACTAGGCATTATGCAACACAAATTGGGGGGCGTGCCGGTGGTCAGTCAGATCATGCGCCTGATTTATCATGCAAAGTCCCACAGAATTGTGTCACACACCCTATGTTAAAGGTGCACCACAAAAAATTTGGTGAACCCTGTCAGCGCAGTGCAAGGGGTGCCAGATTAATGAAGAATGGGCTACTCTTAGTAAACGTGCCCCACTATGATTGTGTGTGCCCCCTATCTTTTTTATGAACAAAAAGGCTTTACAAATTAGCCTGAGGAGCTCCAGAGAATAATTTGCATAATTTTAAAGCCTTTTTTTGTTAACACAATGGCATAAGAACACAAAAGAAGAGCAGATCCTGCCAGAGAGGGCACACACAGTATGTAAGTGTGCTTGGTTTACAACATTAATACTGGTGGTAGATTTCTGTAAAAACTTTCCTTCTGATTGCTCAGCCTGAATGTTACTTATGTTACACAATTTTCTACTTTGTTGCAGGTTATGGCTGACATCATGTTTCAGAAACAGGAATACGAAAAAGCAATAGAATATTTTCGCCAAGTTTTGCATAAGACACCAGGTAGGTTTTTTTTATATCACTGATGTGTGTCTTGAATGTTTGATTTCACGGATGCATAATAAAAAATGGAAGTGTTTGTTCTGGTAAATCAGAACTGGAAATCAGAATGGTCATAGGGAATATTTATTGTCTGAAATGTTTCTAAATGCTGTATGACTGTATACAAATCTCTTGTGTATTGCAGATAATTTTACAGTCATGTGTAAGTTCATTGACCTTCTAAGAAGAAGTGGAAAACTTGCAGATGCGCAGCAGATCTTTGATATGGCATTGGAACAATCTTCAAGAACTACACTTGAACCTGGGTATAACTTTTGTAAAGGCCTCTACAGCTGGTAAGTGGCTTTAAAAAAACACTATAAAACCTGGTAAGTGTTACAGCTGAAACCTACACCAGGGCAGACACGGTGTAGATTCCAATTCAAACACACAATGAAAGGCGGGAATTTCTAAGAGGTGGAAACCGCTTAGTAACTCTGGCATGCGGTGCGCCTTGAAGGAGATCTACTGTCTGGTTCATACCTCGTAAGCAGCATCTGTACTCCCTTTTATGGTCTCTTTTTTTCCCCAAAAAGATGTTGTTTTTTTTGTTTTTTTAAATCTGTAAATGAGGAAAAATTGCTCTTGGGGTCATGTTATTGTTTGTACCGCTGGAGGCTCTCTGGTGAAGCCCCCTGGAGCACTTAGCATATATTTTTCTTCAGGGTGCAGAGAGTATTGAGTAAGTGACGCTGCTTTTTATGAATCAGATAGTAGATCTCCTTTAATGCATGGTCCCATTTGACTTTTTATGGGATTGTACAAAATTTCAAAAACATAGCTCAGTCTCATTCACATTGGTAGAGCTGAGCTGGAATTCCAGATGCAACCCAGAAGCAGGTGTGGCGCTATTTCTGAAAGGAAGACCCCTTTTTTCAACCCCTTTAATTGGGTAGGTCAGGAGTCTTGTATATTTGGTGGCAATACAGAATGAAAAGTACACATTCACGTAAGACTGTATTTCACTATATTCATTTTGCATGGTGGATATAAGAAAATTATAATATATTTTAGCAAAGGAAATTACTTGGCTCCTCACATCTATCTTTCCCTGTGAAGATAAGATCTGAAATCTCTCCTGAATTCTGTTTTGCTAGGCGTCAGAGGACATAGAAGCTGTAAGTAGAGGGGAGGAGTCAGAGCATTTAGGTCTCCGCCCATAAGCTTAGAGATGATTACAAACTGCAGATAAAGCCTGTAGAAAGGAAAATGTATTATTCCTCACAAACTGCTACTGATTTATTCAAAGCTTGTTAAAAGGAGACGAACAATCTACAATATTTCCTGTTTTCATTAGCATGTCAATCATATTTTGGAGTCTGGCAGTAAAGATGAATAGTTTTAACAATAGTTTTATCCACTGAACATTGACATATGTTCTAATTAACTTTCCTGACCCCTTTCCTCCTCTTTCACAAGCCGGATAATCAGTTTCTGTATCTCTCACCCCAGGCACATAGGACAGCCTAATGAGGCACTGAAATACTTCAATAAGGCTCGCAAAGACAATGATTGGGGGCAGAGAGCCATCACCAATATGATCCAGATCTGCCTCAATCCAGACAATGAGATTGTTGGCGGAGAGGTGTTTGATAATTTGGAAGAAGATAACAGGTAACATTTTGCACGACTGATATTTCTTAGTCATTGAAGCACGTATTATAGACAACTGGATGCGTTAAACTACATTCACACGAATCCTATGTTTTCCCTCCCTTGTACTGCACCATATCGCTTCGTGCACCATTGCGGCAAGCGTCCGCCTACGATTGTGTGAATGCAGCTATATGTATGCCGGTCATCTAGTAAAAAAAGTTCACATCGATAACTGTGCTGGGTCATAATTGAAAATTAGAATAAAAAGTTTAAACATTGTGACTGATCAATGATGTAGGATCAATAACAGTGGCTTTGATATAAGTACGTTTTCTGATTAAGATCCATTCCGATTCAGTGTGCTAGGGGAAAAGAGGGATTCCGAGAAGTTGGGGGTCCGGACAGCAGAGAAGCTACTGAAGGAGTTCCACCCTCGCACTACTCATGGACACAAACGGCTCATCATGCTGCAGTGTTATTGCCTCATGGCTACCAGAGACAAAGGCAACATTGAAACTGCTCTCAGCACATTAACAGAAATGGCTAACACTGAGGTAACGTATTATATACAGCTATGGTATTTATATACTTCTGTCTATATTCCATATTTCTTACATTTACGGGCGGATGCAGGGAATGATTAAAAATAACAAAAAAAAAATGATCCCTGTCCTCTGTATGTCCCATCCAGTCATAATATCCACCCTGTCATAAAAATATAAACATGGATGAGGGGAGGCGTTGTAGACCCTGAATAAATCTGAGTCAATCTGGCGGGATTCATGACCCTGGCCGTCCTGAAACAGGAAAACTGGCGTAGAGGTGGAGAGTCACAAAAATGTCAGATAAGGCATGATGAATTTCCCCCATTGTGTCTATATACTTGCTGATGGAGACATCCTTTTGGCCTGTGCTTAGTATATGTTGAATCTAGCAGGAAGCACTGCATGGAATAGTTTTGTAGAACCTGCTTTTTCATTCTACTTTCTTTCGGCGGAGGCCATAATAGCCTATGTGTCACTGTATTGTATCCATCCCCAGACTCTGCTGAACATACACTGCAGTGTTCCATCAGTGAGCTCAATGTGCATATTTGGAGACACCCTGAACATCAGTGGCAGCAGCAAATCACGCTCTGGTGCTGATATTCACTCCTCCCCCCACTTTCAGGAGAAAGGAGCTGAAGAGGAGATACTCTGCAGCCATTCATTATAAAGTTTCCTTACAACGAACTCCAAACATGATTCCTTCTATTATTCATTACTAAGTTTTGTTTTTCTTTTAGAAGCTAATTCAAAATTGCTTCAAAACAGCTTCATTTCCCGATTATTTGTGTAAAAATTTCCACCATCACCATTTTGGCCGTTGATGGGCAGATTTATAAATTCTTCAAATCAATGTGATATCCTTGTGGTTGTAGAAAGAGAACGTGTCTGTGCTCCTGGCGGTGGCTCAGGCTTATATGATTCTCAAGCAAACGCCCCGAGCAAGAAACCAGCTAAAGAGGTTGGCCAAAGCTCCCTGGACCTTGGAAGATGCTGAAGATCTTGAAAAGAGTTGGCTGCTCCTTGCAGACATTTATATCAAATCAGGAAAATATGACATAGCGACAGATTTGTTAAAGCGTTGTCTGAAATACAACAAGGTAAGAGAGAGTAGAAACATACCCCGGGCCCATATGTTATTAATTTATTGAGAACCAGAGGAATCGCCTAACAAATAATTGTATCACATTTTATGTAATCTGAGATCTAAAAACATCATAGTCTCAAAATTTGAAAATGTGTCAGACCACACATGGAATATTGTGTACAGTTTTGGGCACCAGTGTATAAAAAGGATATAGTAGAGCTGGAACGGGTGCAGAGGAGAGCAATCAGGATTATTAGGGGAATGGGGGGATTAGAATACAATCACAGATTACAAAATTTGGGATTATTCAGTTTAGAAAAAAGACGGCTGAGGGGAGACCTCATTACAATGTACAAATACCTGAACGGACAGTACAAGGATCTCTCCAAAGATCTTTTTATACCAAGGCCTGTGACCAGGACAAGGGGGCATCCTCTGCGCCTAGAGGAGAGGCGATTCTACCATCACCATAGACAAAGGTTCTTTACTGTAAGAGCAGTGAGACTGTGGAACTCTCTGCCGCAGGAGGTTGTTATGGCCGACTCTATGTACATGTTCAAGAGAGGCCTGGATGACTTTCTGGAGAGAAAAAATATCACGGGTTATGGGGATAAAACATTTATTTAATTCTTAAAGGTTGGACTTGATGGACTTGCGTCTCCTTCCAGCCTTATATACTATGATACTATGAAACCTACAGCCAATGTAAAAAATCCAAATACAGAATGGGTTTTATTTGTAGCATGGGCCTCATTCCACATTAAATGAAATACACCACAGACACCTAACTATCCAATATTGTACCTTACTGTTTAAGAAGCTGACTTTGGTTTGGCTGTTAGAAACCATTTTCTGTGTTTAACAATTAACAGGTGATAATAGTAAACTAAGTAATATCCTTTATTATGGAAAAAGGCATCTCTGTCCATTTTCTGCTTCTTTCTTCTGCAGTGTGAAAGCCTTCTTAAAGGACATCAAAATCAAAACTTTGAAAAAGCTTCTTAAAACAATTCATGTATAACTTCAGACAACTCTATTTTTGGTTTTTATAGTATCTAGAAACATGCAGTCATATTAAAGGACATTTACCACCAAAATCAAGGTTTGTAAACCAAGCAAGCTTAGATGCAGGTGTGTGTTCCCTCTAGCAGGATCCGATCTTCTTTTAGCTTCATATGCCGTTGTTATTAAAAAAAAGGGTTTTGAAAATTATGCAAATAAACCAGAGGGGCACGTGGCTACATTGACAGCTATGAAGCCTGGATCCCCTCAGGTTAATTTGCATAATTTTGTAAAAACAAGGGCATAAGAAGCTAAAAGAAGAGCATATCCTGCCAGAGGGGGCACACACCAGCATTTAACTGTTTTTGTATATAATCCTTCATCCTGGTGGTAGATTTCTTTTAGCCCCTTCCACCACGCTCCGTAATAGTGCGGCACGCGTTAGGTGCGGGTGCATGGAGAGGGCTCACCGGCTGAGCCCTCTCCATAGCTGGTAAGTCTTTGCTGCATAATGCAGCAAACACTTACCGATAACACCCGCGGTCGGTGCTAGACAGTTAAGGAGTCAATTGATGATCCAGTTTATGTAATTAGTCTACCCAGTCACTGTCATGAGTTAAGTCCTTAGAAACCTTAGTAGCCTGTTATCTATCAGCTATTAGTGTGAGGTACAGGAGGGAAAGCTATACACACTGCTAAATGCAGGCAGAGAGGAAGGAAATAAGCAGGAGGAGTTGCATTTACCTTTAAATGTTTAGTTACTAGGCAGGCTTTCATCCTGACTGGGTAGAGCTCTGGGCTTTGGCTCGATCAGACTCTCGATTTCTAGGTTTTGGTTTACTATGTATTCTCATACATCATAGAAAACTGCAGCTGCCGCCTCAGGATTTACCTGTTTTCAGTGTGGATATTGTTAATCAACTATATATAGTTATATATGTACTATATATGTGCAATTGCCATTAAAAAAAAACTTTAGATCATTCATTCTGCATTTTAATGTTATTCATGACAGTCCAGCAGTAAAGCTTATGAATATCTGGGCTTCATTATGGAGAAGGAGCAGTCGTATAAAGATGCGGCAGAGAACTACAGACTGGCCTGGGAGTACAGCAGTGAGTCCAGCCCCGCTGTAGGTATGTGTTATCCTCTCTCCCCAGTTCTCTGTGGTGATCACTTCATTCATACTGTAAGGTTCGGAATAAAAGAATAGGAAATCTACCATCAAAACCCAACATGATAAACCAGGGACCGTTACTCATATATCCAGGCACTGTGACTGTGGTAATCTACTTAGATTTGTTATCCATGGCCTCCTTATATCTAAAGTCCCCTTTTATAATTATGCTAATGAACCTAAAGGGGTCTACCAGATTCCCTTTGTTCTGTAGCTTCACAGACTGTTACACTGTGCAAGGAAATGTCTCTCCCTCACCTTGCTCCCTTGGTACTTCCCCCTCCCACTTTGTGCTTAACTTCCTCTCTGCCTGCTGTAATTTCACAGTCACAGAGGATGTTTAAGTCCTGAGAGATCAGGAGGAATGGCAAAGCTACATTGATGTAATTGCTGTATAATGACCTTCATACTGCTGATTCTTAGGGCAAGAAGAAGCAGGCTCACTTGTCAGTGCTGTTTTAGGAACTCAGGAACTGCAGCTTACACAGGGGGTGGAAACTGGTGAAAATATGCCTGGTGTTATACCCCACATAAAAGCTTTCCCTATAAAGAGACATAAACGTTAATGTGAACCTTATGCATCGTAAACACCAAGAAAAGATGCAGTTAATTTTAGTAATCACCAGATCCTCTTAAATAATAACCATCAATTCAGAAGATTTTGGATATCGACTGGGGGGGGGGGGGGAATGTTGTGAACATTTTTCTAATATTCTTCATTAAAAAAATTCTGCTTAGTTTGTAATGAAACAGACTGCAATGTGCCCTTTGTTACTTCTACACAGCTTTGGCAAATCTGTCTACCGCATTGAGGACCGGTCTCTCTCTCTTCTCTCCTGTTTGTTACACAGCTGTGAGTGTTAACCCTTTCTGCTCTCTCCCTGGCTGCAGTATGCTGTAAGCATTATTTTCAAAGAGCAAGCTGGAATGCAGGGGGTTAAACCTCCCTTCTCAGAACGGTTTCACCAATCACAGGGAGATTAGATGTGAGCCTCCCATAGACGCACATTGTACAGACTGAAATACGAATCTACATGGGAGGGAAAAGCTTGATTGTTTTTTTTTTTTGTTTTTATAAACGCAACTGAATTTGCTAATGAAGTATATTAAAAAAATGTTCATCTTCAATGACAGTTACTTTTTAAGGCACAGAACATGGGCTCGGTGCCGAGCTGTGCTCCAAAGGTTGCACCTCCCTAGCAGTATCATTATCAGGACGTTTGAGGTTTCTTCATTTGTTTTTGTGGGTACTTTGGCTCCCCCCCACTCCTAATCATATTTTGACTCTAAACTTATTTTGACTCTATTGAGTTATGGTGTCTTATAACCTTCTATATATAAATACTGGAATCGACTGTGTAATGTTATACCAGGTAACAAATATTAAGCAATGTAACAAGTACGCAGCAAACATCCAGCAAAGGAACAAAATTGTGTCACTCCATATCCTCTGTATAAAGGCTCCCTCTGCTGGAGAGTGAGGGTGTAGACATATAAGAACCCAAAATTTAGCCTAGAAAACCATAGTTGTAAGGGAAAAGTAATATTTTGTGGTTAATATTTAACATGTTCCTGTTCCAGGCTTCAGACTTGCATTCAACTATCTGAAAGACAAGAAGTATGTGGATGCCATAGATATCTGTCGCAAGGTAAGTACAGATTGGATTTTTATTTTTTGTTACTTTTACATCTGTAAAGCAACTATTATTTATTGTTTTCTAGGTACTTAAAGCTCACCCCACATATCCAAAAATGAGAAAAGAAATAATGGATAAAGCTCAAACCAATCTCAAACCATAGGACTAAAGCCACAGCTATTTATGTATATGTCTTGTTACCACAGTGTTCCCTTTATTGTAATGTTACTAAAGAAACCTGTATTAAAAAATTATTTTTTGTTACTTAATTTGTTCACATTATCCAGTCAGTGTATTTCTATTGGGGTTGCTGTATATATATATAAAAAATGTCCTAAATAAAAGTGTAAGTAAACCTTTAACAAAATTGCAGAAATGACACACATTTAAATCTCCATCTTGGGAGGATCGTAGCTTCCTGTGACATCATCATCCATTTCTATGACGTCATTAGGAGAGATGTGTCATGGTCTGTGTATTACAGGCTGTGACAGACCACCTCCAATACAACCATCTACTGCAACTGTAGTATAGGCAGGTACAATCAGACTTCATAGGGTTAAACTACCCTATAGGGGTCTGTAAATACAGTAGAAAATAAATAAAAACCCTAAAAATTTAAATCACACCCCCCTCTGTATCCCAAAATGCCCGGTCTAGGAAAATGTAAAAACGGTCATTCCCAGTGGTGAACTCGGTAATGAGTCTGTGTCTATATGTGTCTGTCTGTGTCTATATGTGTCTCTGACCGTCTCTGTCCTTGGCGTTCTGTGACCATCTCTGACTGACACTGACCGTCTCTTTCTCTGACTGTCTCTGTACTGTTGCGTTTACAATCACCAAATTTTGCACATCCGGTCTATGTGACTCAGGGAACGTCATAGATTAGGTTTACAGTTTACAGTTATCAACCACCATATACAGGAGCCATTGTGACAGAGTGAGCGCCTGAGAGATAGACAGGGAAAGTGAGTAAGAGACAGTCCGAGTGAGTGAGAGAACTAGTAGAGACACAATTTATTGTGCTGAAAAACTCGGCTTATACTGGATTATATACGGTGTGTTACCAACTACTAGGGCCTCCCTGGCAGCATGGAGCACATATTGTACGCTTTATAATAAAGGTGATACAAGGAACGGAATCTCAGCTGCATATGTGGATATAAGGATTATAGGTAGTTATAATAATCAGCAATATATGCTTAGTTGGGGAGCAGACCTGCATACCTTATTTCAGTTGACATTTATGGAGATGTGCTGTTAGCAGCCAAATTTTATTATGCAAAAATCACATATATAAAATACAATCCTGTTGGTTTCTAACTCCACATAAATTATCTACAATATATCCAAATTATTCCAAAAAAGTGTTGGAAAGGATGTGATAAAGCTATGGTAGAGGAAAGAGTTATAAACCGCTTACCATTTGGAGCAGAGTTGTGCATTAGGGGGATCTGAGACATAACTATGCTTAGGTCTGCAAACATTACAAATCCACACTAAATCCAGGTCAAAGTAGGAACAGAAGTTATCAAGATGACAGTATAGCCCAGTGCGGAGATAAAGCACAAAGTAATGGTGCAAAATGGTAATAATAAACATGGAGATCTTACAGTACATGCCTAATAAAGAGGGTTTGCTCACAATACAAAACTACAAAGTGACACCATAAACAGAGATAAACAGCATAGTGAAGGGAACATACATTGTCAATAAGTCACAGAAAAGGTTAATTATGCACAGTGATGTCACAGTACAGAGATAATACACACAATAAAGTCACAGTGTAGAGAGAGTAATGCCACAGTACAGGGATACCACACATAGTGATGTCATAGTACAGAGATAATACAATTAGTCATGTCACAGAACAAGAAAATATGATCATATACACTGGTGTTACAGTATGGGAGTAAGACACAATTATGTCACAGTATGGGGGTAATGCACATGGTGATGAAACATGGATAATACACCCATGGGAGGTTCTAGATTCTAGACTATGCAGTGGTATCACAGTGCAGAGAATAAACATGAGCGTTCCCAATGTTCTACATGACTCTGTACTTATGGAAACTCAACCTGGAAGATAGAGATATGGAGACATTGACTCGGAACCTCATAGGTGATGTCTGCACTTCTCAATATGTGAATTAAACATCTGCTCTACAAGGCCAAGGGAAAATGTATTTCAAGCCAAATATACAGATTATAAATGAATATTCATATGTAGGACATCGCTCCTCTAATTATTAGATTAGTGCTGCTTTAGGACTTATAAACAGTAACTTTACAGCCATCTTATTAGTATGAGGTTCGGATGCTTGCAGGTGCTATATGCTCCAAACCTATCTGATGCCAAAGAGAGACATAAAGGGGAAGCCAATTTTTCAAGCCACAAATAACAGCAAAAGCCAAAAAACTATCACTTATTTATACTCCAATCATAACGATCCTGGAAGTACAATGCAGGGTCCTGCTCAGTGTTTCACTTTTCAGTGCATGACTTTGCTTATGGAAGTAGGGCCGCCCACTGGACTCCTAATTCCCAGGCTTATATTTTTATGAATACATAAATAGCTACTGATATTTTCCCATAAATATATATCAGACTCATTAGCTCCCCCTGCTCTATAACATACTACGGTAGAAATCAATAGGCCATACCTAAGTGACATTACTTTACACTCGGAGTAATACGTTGGGAAATTCACAATCTGTTGTATATTGTGATGAAGGTTATAAAAACCATTATTATTTGTTTTACACACAGACTATTAGACCTGTTATTGGTTGTTTCTGAAGGCCATGTCTTATTATAAGATACAGAATGGGATGTATGAAATGTTCTTTTTGATTTCACATTACACAATGCTCGAAAAACTGCTTTTTGTGGTCTCCCAGGGTAAGTCATTATTCCTTATTATCTGTATCTATAGGACATAAAGACATCCATGCTCAATAGGCAGATTATTAATTCAGTACTCCATTGGATCTACCTTGCCCCTCTCCAAGCTAAGTCTTTAAAGGGAACACATCATTAAAGGGAACCTGTCATCAGGAGCCCTTTCTCTGGCTCCCCCATGTCCCCATAGAGAATAGTGTACACATTGGCAAAGAGTTTTTATAAACTATTCCTCCAGAGCCTTAAAAAAAGAGCTCCCTTTAGACTGATGCCTGATTTTATTTTAGGTAGAACTAGAGGAATGGTTTTTCCCTTTTATAGCTTAATAGCTTAAAATTCATGGCACAAGAATCATAATCATATCTTGCAGCACATTGTTATGGGGGGGATTCTGAACATAAAGCATATACAGTATACAGGGGTTGGTATCAGTCTTCTTCAGTGAGAGACCGAGGCATTTTTATGTAACAAGTCTTTCTACAAAGTTTACTAAAAGTGCATGTCTCAAAAAGAAATCATAACATTCTAACCCTTTATTATTGTTTTTGTAGTTGTTTTTGTCTCATGTTTCAATCATGTTGTACATAATGAACAAAGGCCAGAGAGAATCATGGGAGGACAGGAAGCCATAAGAAATAGCTGGAAGTGGCAGGTGTGTATATATTTCTATGGTATGAAATAAAATTTGGTATTAAAGTATAGTTAGACATGAGTTAGAAATGGGTCGGATATATCTAAGTGGCTTGGGTTACATCTGGTGTCAAGACACTATTACCAAAATTTTTTAGTAAAATTGTTGTGCAAAATTTGGTATTTCTGCCATATCCCTTTTGTAGCAAAGTAACGTCACCTTATTAAGCAATAAGTAATTCTGGGGGAAAAATTATGCAAAATCTATCCCATTATTTAGAATTTCCCTCAAAGCTAAATTACATCGAGTTTTTATTACATAGAAACCATTTGTATTATTAAGTTATACCGAGCAATAATAGTTGTTTGTAGAATTCGTATTTACTGAATTAGTTTTACACATGTCTGGCTTGTTATGTTTTCATAGGTTTCCTTGCAAATGGCTTATGATGAGGATCCAGAATATTTCTACCACCTCTGCGGTGGATCTTTAGTCAGCAAAGACTGGGTTTTGACTGCAGCCCATTGTGTGGAATTGTGAGTAAACTCGAAAAGATCAGATGTGAATTGAAAAAAGCCACAATGCCCCCATTTATAAAGTATTATTTATAGTAATGGTTTATTTGTATGGCAAAACAGACACTTTATGGGCCCTTAAAGCTAATTGGGCCTGGCATCCTCTGTAGCAGTGGTGGCAAACTTATGGCACGGGTGGTACCCAGAGGAGCCCTCTCTGTGGGCACCCAGGTCATTTCCTCAGAATAGAATACACCAGACAGGACACAAAGAATCTTCTTGCAGTTGAAGATTATTAGAATCTATATATTTAAGGATTATTAGAATCCTTAAATATAGAATTAAGACACCTGAACATTCCAGTCATTGGACTCAGCAAGGCAGATTTACTACATGTCAGGCTCCAGGGTTAATGAACCCACTGGACCACCGCGGATGATGACGTAAGCCAACACCTGGGACCGGAATCTAAGTGGTACCCGGTATTCACCAGAGCCCGCCGCAAAGGGGGTTGGACTTGCTGCGGCGTAGTGCCATCAGATCATTCCACAGGTGCGACTTTGTCCACGGTGGCAGCCAAGGTGAGGTTTAAGACGTTGAGCTGTAGCGCAGGAAAGGAGTCGGGGACGAAGCAACGGGTCAAGTCAGGCAGAACATGATCAAAATCAATAACGGAACAGGGGTCACAACAGGAATACAGAACAATAACACAGGGCATCCAACAAGCTTTTTCTAAGGCTGTGAGGCACAAAGATCCGGCGGGGTGAGCAGGGAGAAGCTGGGTAATAAAGAATTCTGGGAAGGGCCAGCACGAATCAGCGGTGCACTGGTCCTTTGAATCTTCGAGAGCCGAGCATGTGTGACCTAGGAGTTGGGGACGTGCGTGCACGGCCACCGAGGCTGGAACAGGAATGCGGACAAGTGGCATCGCACTGCGAACAGAGGGGAACGGGTGAGTCACATGCAGCCAGTGCGTCTTTAATCGGTCTGGAAAGCGCTGTTTGGAAAGTTGCGATCAACGCTGCTTCATTCTAAGAGAGTTCAGAGGCCAGAGTACAGAACTTCACAGCAAAGTCACTGACAGACAAGTCCCCTTGACGCAGGTTCAGTAGTGGGGTCTTAGTAGAAGACGCCCGTGCAGGTTCCTCAAAGACAGACTGGAACTCAGTGAAAAAAGATGTAATCGTGGCTGTGACTGGGTCTTTTCTGTCCAAGATGGGAGTAGCCCTTCCTGGAGAGGAGGCTGATGATAAATGCCACCTTAGACAATTCCGTGACGAACTGTGTCGGCATAAGCACAATATGCAGGAAGCCCTGGGTGATAAAGCATCTGCACAACTTGGGGTCCCCATCATACTTTGATGGCATGGAGAGTCTCAGTCTAGGTTCAGAGGAAGGCAGGCAAACCGAAGTAGCAGGAGGAACCACAGGAACTTGACACTGCCGCTGAGTAGCCATCAGATGCTGCAACATGCGGTGACTTGTCCAAGCTGTTCACCTTGTGTGGCAATATGCTGGGACTGTTGGACCAGGACGGTGGTAAGATCAACCAGTTTAGGCATCATGGCTGCATCCTACGGTTTTCACCAGAGCCCTCCACAAAGCAGGTTGGACTTGCTGCCACTTGGTACCACCAGGTCTTTCCACAGTTGTGACTTTGTCCGTAGTGGCAGCCATGGCAAGGTACAAAGACGTTGAGCAGAATCGTAGTCGGCAACAGGCAGGAGGTCAGGACGGGCAGCACAGGATCGGAGTTGGGGACGAAGCAACAGGTCGCACAGCCCCCAGAGCCTGGGCTCCGCGCCGGTGTACACTACATGTTGGTCCAGTTTACGCCAACAATGTTGCATCTATGTTCAATACTCTTTCCCACTAGGATATACTCCTTGCAACAGGCCAATTTTGTGCAAAAAGTAAACTTTACAACAACAAATAGGACTATAAGAGCACCCAACGACACTACGATACATTAGTGTGACTTTTGGGGAATTCTCATACTAATCCACATCAATGTGTCTGGCTGTTTAGTAGTACAGTCAGTCCTTATTGCTCCTATGGAGTCATATTCTTTACTATGTGGACAAAGTGGAAGCGCCATCTTCCACTATGTGCTACCTGCAATGTTTTATGGGGAAAATACATTTAGAAATATGATAGTTGATTGAACATCCAGCTTTGATAAAGGATTCTATACATTTACATTATAAAAGCCTTTTTTTGAAATCCTGTTTTCTTCTAGGAGAAGCCGAGGGTGGGAAATGGATTGGTCACAGACCCTCCTCCCAGTATATAGCCAGCCAGCCCCATATAGTATACAGCCTGCCCCCAGTAGTATACAGCCACCCCAGCCTGCCCCACTTAGTATGCAGCCTTCCCAGCCTGCCCCCAGTAGTATACAGCCACCTCAGCCTGCCCCCAGTAGTATACAGCCTGCCTCCAGTAGTATACAGCCTGCCCCCAGTAGTATACAGCCTGCCCCCAGTAGTATACAGCACTGCCCAGCCTGCCCCCAGTAGTATACAGCACTGCCCAGCCTGCCCCCAGTAGTATACAGCCAGCCTGCCCC
This sequence comes from Engystomops pustulosus, assembly GCF_040894005.1. Classification (NCBI taxonomy): domain Eukaryota; kingdom Metazoa; phylum Chordata; class Amphibia; order Anura; family Leptodactylidae; genus Engystomops; species Engystomops pustulosus. The sequence goes on along the minus strand of NC_092415.1, from coordinate 174,725,846 downwards.
CAGTAGTATACAGCCCAGCCCAGCATTAAAAAAAATAATAAACTTATATACTTTCCCTCCGGTGGCCCCGATCTGCAGTGCTGCTCCCCCGATGTCCGCGTGGCTCGTCTTCTGGATTCCGCGCCCATCTTATGTACATCGCGGGAGAGAGGAATGGCGGCTCCTAGCGCGATGTACAGAGGACAGAAGGCGGGCGCGGAAGCCAGAAGAGGACCCGCGCGGACATGGGGGGAGCAGCGCTGCACATCGGAGTATATAAGTTTATTATTTTTTAAGTATTTTTTACTTATTTTATGACTTGTGTATAAGCCGAGGGGACGTTTTACAGCACATTTTTTGTGCTGAAAAACTCGGCTTATACACGAGTATATACGGTATATACGGTATATACGGTATATACGGTATATATATATATATATATATATATATATAGTAAGACACTGAAGGGGTTAACTGTGGATGGGCGGTATGTTTCCCCTAGATTTTCCTATTATGCAAGGCCTTAGTGCTGAGGTTGTGTTGTCCAGCACCTTGGACACAGGTGGTGGGAGCAGCCTAATCAGTCTGCATAAAGTGGCTGAGCAGAGCTGAGAGTGTTGTCTCTCTGACAGGAGGCTGGAGAGCACACAGCACTGACCTCTGTGCCTGGAGCAGCAAAGTATTTTGTAGTGGTGAGTTAGAGATTCACTGTATAGTTAGCACCCTGACGGGTAGGATATTATTTTGTTTTGTTGCCTGAATGTGAAGGCTCTTTTATTTTGTTCCTGCTGCAATAAACACAGGCGAGACCTGTTTTGGACTGTACCTTGGTGTCCCTGTCTTGAACTGCATCACAGCACCCCGCTACCACGGTCTCTACTGGGCCAAATCCCCACTATATATATATATATATATATATATATATATATATATATATATATAACTATACTTTTGTTAATTTCTGATCTACTTAATAAATACTCATTATAAAATGTCACAATTTTATTATGTTTTCTAAGCGCCGGTATTACATACAGAGCGGCATTCGGAGAACACAACTTGTTTGAAAATGACGGCACTGAATATTTTATTGCTATTGATGAAATCATTGTTCATGAAAAGTGGGATAAGACCGACATTGCACAGGGGTAAGTCATCACAGAATAGATAATACTCACTTCTGCTTGTAATGATTTCTAATCAATGGCATATAAGTCGCTCATTTTAAAGGAAATCTACCATTTGATTTGATGTGTTGTGAACCAAACATACCTTGAGAATGCTGTAGCTGTACTGATGCAGAAATATATCTTGTTTAATCTTTGAACTAAGTGGTTTTTCTGAAAAAACAATTATAAAATTATGATAATGAGGTTCTGTCGCTTCTGTGGCTGCCCCGGCACTTCTCCTCTTACCTTAATTATGCATTGCTTCAGCCTTGTCCTGCCCAGCATAAGCCAAGAATACTGTAATCTCTTTGTTGTCCCTGACAGGATTAGTCCTGTCTAAGCAGTTCAGGCAGCTCCTGTGTATCAGAAAGTAATGAGGCTCATTTACTATGGGCTCCGCGGCCGCACTTTCGTCAGGTTTCCCAAATTTTTCAGTTTTGCGCCGAATTCGCGATCGGGTTTTGGTGCAAGGGCGCCGGCTTTCACACAACAGAAATTAGGGGGCGTGGCATTCGGACAACCCGACGGATTTGGAAAAAACGTGGAATTTTAAAAAACTAAATGTGTCGCAAGATCAGCACTTACATGCACCTAGAAGAAGCAGGTGAACTCCGGTGGACCTCGGCGCAGCAGCGACACCTACTGGATATCGGGCGCACGACCTTAGTGAATCCCGGCAGAACCCGAATCCACGTCGGACAACGCACCGCGGGATCGCGACTGGACCGGGTAAGTAAATGTGCCCCAATGTGTTAATGGACAGCGGCCTTTTTTAAGCAAAACCACTTTGTTCAAGGATTAAACAAGATATGTTTCTACATCAGTGTCGCTAAAGCATTCTCAAGGTATGTTTGATTCACAACGTATAATCACCAATGATAGATTTCCTTTAACTTTTATTTAGATGCTATGATCATAGGGGGGGAGGGGATTTGTGCACCCCACCCCCCTCTTACATGAAAGACTGATCCCTGCCATACCTACATCGAAAATTATTTTTTACTTAGTTCCACCATATTTTTATTTTATTTCCTGAGCTTTCCCAATACTATATTATTAAATGGCACCACTAGGAAGTGCAATAAAAAAGAATTTGGAGGTCTGAGTGTGTCTGGCCACAATACGGACCCGAAAATGTTAAGAAAATAGAGGATATCCTCAATGCATAGCGCAGGGAGTCCCCTGGTTATTGACAAGATAAGTTCTGTACGTTTTTAAAGGAAATTTGCCATCAATGTCAAGCATGATAAACCAGGGGCACTTACTCATAGATCCAGAGACCGTGACTGCGGTAATCTTATATTTCTTATCCATGGACTGCTAATGGTCGTGCGCGTGTTACGGGAGCTCCAATGTGCTCTGGATTCACTATATGTTGTTACACTGCAGCGCAAGCCTAAGCCCCACTCAATGCAATGAGCACACAGGGATAGGGGGAAGTGCTCCTTCAGAATGTAACAGCCTGTGCAGCTACAACATGTAGAGGTTCTTATAACACCCCTAGACTCATTAGCATAATTAAAAGTTGATTTTAGAAGGAAGGAGGCCAGGGATACCAAATATAAGAAGATTATCACAGTCCCAGTATCTGGTTGTCGATTATCAAGCTTGATTTTTACAGGTTATGTTCAGGATTTCAGAAAAAGTATTCATCTATAGTTATCACTTATTTCTATAACTGTATGGAATTTTACATTTAGGTGAGATAGCTTCAGTCTGCAAGTATATCTCACATCGAGAACTCCAAATTATATCCAGAGAAAAAACTACATGATATGATTGTAATTTAGCTTGGCACCATTGTATATTGAATCTACCAGCAAGATCCTGACACATTAACCAAAGATACTTTCATGTCGCTGTGAGCCCCCTTTTCTATATGTTATATTTTTTTTCTTCCTTATGGCTTGATTTGGCCCCCCCAAAAAAAAGAATTAAAAAAATATGCTAATGAGCCTGAGGGAGGGGCTCTGGCCCTTTCCAGGGCTTGCTGCCCTCCTCCTCCGCCCTAGCCAGAAAGGCAGTGACGTCACCCAGTTCTCAGCTGTTACCGTGGATGTGCAGTCATCTCTGCGGTGCACAGCAGGCTGCTCCTCAATGTGGCTGCAGACCACAGAGATGACCCACATGTGCATGAATTGCAGAGAGCTAGTAGTCATCATCAGCAATCTGGCTAGGGCAGAGGAGGGGCTCTGGTGACGCCCCCAGAGCCCCTCAGGTTCATTAGTATTATTTTTTCCCAAACCAAGCCATATAAAAAAAAGAAAAGAAAAAGAGAACACACAGCAGCATGTAAGTCTCTGATACTGGTAGAGTTCCATTAAGACCATGGCTTAGTAGACAAAAAAACTATTCATTCAAATGGATATTCAGAGAATTACTTTGACCAGTAAGACACTTATGTCTACATAAACTAGTTTTGGGTCGGACATGATCACTTCTGCTTTAAAGTATTTACTTTCTTATACAATGAATACACAACTTACATGTCATCAGCAGGAGCAGAACTCTTCCCCATTTTCCATGATTTCTATACGTATTAACAAACTTTCTTTTGGTGCCAGGATGTAAAAGATTAAAATTTCTACTTAGCATCCTGGAAGTAAGCAATGCAAAATGTGTATATATTTATATACTGTACATTATTATTAGTATATGTTACATGTTAATCATTTGCTTTGTGTCTCAGATATGACATAGCCATGTTACGTTTAAGTCAGAGCGCCTTTGATAATGGATACGTAGCAATAGCAAGGCTGCCAAGTGCTGACGACATCCTGCCTGGTACTACTACCTGCTATGTCACTGGATGGGGAGTCACTCATGGTAATGTGGAAGAAGTAGAACATTTACAGTAGTTTTACATCTTTATATATAACTGTCCCACTACCTTTACATAAATGAGTGTCTGCATTAGGACTAACAGTATTTCTGGCCATGATTTTATGTGTATTCTGCAGTTTTAGCAGTTTCTCCCCTTTACTTACTCCATCTCTGATTCTCAGTTGTCTAAGAGCTGGTACGTGGTTACTAAATGTTTTGATGTCTCCCATACACAGTGCAGAGAAAATAGATCATAATCTGCTCATCTGCTCTCTCTAGCTCAGAAGCCTCAGTAGGATCATATAGAGCAGTGGTGGCGAACCTATGGAACGGGTGCCGGAGGTGGCACTCAGAGCCCTCTCTTTGGGCACCCAAGCCATCACCCAGCACAAAGGTCACCATTCAGGACTCAAGACCTGAATCAAGGAGGTGTGGACAGAGCTTGATTATCATTGTAGACCCTTCTCCGGATCTGTGATTCATCCTGTTAAGGGGACTTTAGAGGGAAACTACAATAATAATTTGAATTTCTCCTTCTTTCTCCTGTATTGGTGTCCTCAGGGCGCCAATGCGCTTGAAACCTGTTACTTTAAATTGGCCTTTGTGAAAAATATATGGCTTTTGCTTGTAGTTTCGGCCCCCGGTCCCTAAAAGGCTCGCCATAACTGATATAGAGCATTAGACAGGTGTATTGATGTAAATAAAGCACTTGGGGTGAGCTGAAAACTTAGGACTCATTCACACAACCGTATACTTGCTCGGACTGGATCCTGGGCGTAGTGCAGGGCTGGATGGAAAAGGGAATTGTCCAACGGAAAGGCAACTGTCAATCAGAGGCAGCCCTGGATGTTGTTACAACCCTGAATCCTGATCCACTTCAGAAGACTGCAGGAACAATTCAGCGACTCATACTGATGGCTTTCTGTGGACATTGATGGGATCAGGACTGGAGATTTTTGTAAGAACCTTAATGATGACACATGGCTCGATCCTCTTTGCTAGCAGGGAGCCAGGTGTAATTTTATATACTTTTTAAAGTGAGTGGAACCAGTAATGTTAAATATGAAAACACATTGGGAATTAGTATTGAAAAGGCTAAGGGAATCTGTTATTAGAGGAAAATGTGTGATCCTGATGAAAGGTTCTCTTAAACAAAGGGTGGTGCTATTACTTGTAGAGCCCAATTTTATTTTCTAAAGTCTTACAACCTCTTTAATTCATTATGAAGAGTAAATGTTTAGTCATTTACTATTATTACTATTTCAGTCGGAGGAGGCGTCCCGCCCAAACTGCAAGAAGCTGAACTCCCAATTGTGCCGGTATCTGTCTGTTCACAACCAGAATGGTGGGGTGAGGATGCAAGAGATAATATGATCTGTGCTGGAGGGGACGGTCTGAAATCGGGGTGCAGTGTAAGTTATACCGGTGTATAGTGAAGTGGAAGGTTTTGTATGTTATTCCATGTTGGAAGTGTAACTCTACATGGTCTAATATTGTTACAAAATTGCTAACATTTCCAGATGAAGACATCCCTAATTGGTACCACCCACTTGGCTAACTACTCATGAATCTTTACCTCAGCTAATGTGGTAACGGATACCATTTGATACCACACCCATTAGTGTAGGGTTTTGCTTTACCATGGTCACCATGATGAGATTAGTGGACTTATGCCAATATGATCAAACTCCATATTTTTATCTTAATGTTGTTATAGTGTTTTTGGATTTACTGAGACGTATCCTAAGCACCAGGTCTGGTCCTTTTGACTCAATGGAGGGAATGTATCATGGCTTGCACATCCAAAAATTGCAACATTTGATTCCCCTATAACAGTGATGGCGAACCTTTTAGAGCCGGAGTGCCCAAACTTCAACCAAAAGCCACTCATTTATTGCAAAGTGCCAGCACAGCAATTTAAAAAGTAATTATTTCTCCTTGTTCTTTGACAACTTTCATTCGTTCAGCCTCCTAAAGACACCAACACAGTTGAAAGGAGGAGGGCAAATTCCTCTATCATTGTAGGAAGATTCTGTAGGAAGATTCTTTGAGTTCTGTCTGGTGAACTTCATTCTGGGGTGATGACCTGGGTACCCACAGAAAGGGCTCAGAGTGCCGCCTCTGGCACCCGTGCCATAGGTTCGCCACCACTGCCCTATAACAAATCTCCACCAAGTGGGCAGGGAGGAGTGGACCACAACTGTAGCTTGCACCAGGATTCAGGCCACAAATTAAAATTATTAAGGACCTGCATTTATGTACTGATTTTTTTCTATGCAGCACCATCCCACAGAGTTATCTTAAACATTGCTCCCCCCAAATTAATTCTAATATATGCAGTGACCCCCCCTTTAATTAAAATGTACAGTGTCTTTCAAATTATAATATTGTGCCTGTCCCTATAATAGGGGAGTAAATAAATACATCATTTATGCTGTCAGGATGAGTGATAGTGGACCCTCTATACCACCGCGGACGATGACCTAAGTCGTCGCCTGGGACCGGAGTCTAAGTGGTACCCGGTTTTGACCAGAACCTGCTGCAAAGCGGGTCGGACTTGCTTTGGCGTGATACCACCAGGTCACTCTACAGGCACGAGAATAGCACACAGGGCATGAAACAAAGCTTTCTCTGAGGCATAGAAGCACAAAGATCCGGCATGGGACACAGGAAGGGGCCGCACATTTATCAGAATGGACAGCCGGCCAGCGCAAATTATTGGCGCGCTGGCGCTTTGAATCCCAGAAGCCGATACAGAGCTGGCTCCGGTGGTGCGGCGAGCGCGTCCCCTCCTCCTAGGCGGTGCAAGAGTCAGCTCTGTATTGCGGCAAAGTGAGACAGAAAGCCGGGGTCCTGGGGAGCGAAGGGGGGCACGGGTGCGATTGCAACCCGGGACATATACAGTATCCAAAATAATTTTATATACAGTAGATACAGCACCCGTACATCTGTACAGAACTCCAATAATGAATTGTTACATAAAGTTTCCCCCGGTAATTCTTACTGTGCACCATGTTATAAATATAGATATATATACTGTGTACTCTATTATATACTGTGTCCCCTTTTGCTGTGCCCCCCTCTACAATATTCTGTGATCCCTACTATTAGAAACTATGTTGACTTCTATTTGATTTATGCTGTGCCTGCTCTATTATATACTGTCATAGTATAATTTGGAGTAGGTGGAGAATGGATGATGACTATTTCTAATAGTCATTTTTGGAAAATTAGATATGGGAAATAACTCAATTCCTCTGCTCTGGGCAGGGACATTTCCCCACATCACCTAAGGGCTTTGAGCCAGTTTTCTGACGGACTTTGCCTGTTCTTTTCAGTGCAAACTGCTAGCACAGGTGTCTGAGACACATTTCTGGCGCATACAACTCAATTGTGTCACACGCAACCATTATGTGGCGCAGTTGCACTGGGCGTCATGCGACACAAACTTGGGGGGCGTTCTGGTGCTCTGTGGCATTTAACATGTAAAGTCTGTCGCACGCCCTATGTTAAAGGTGCACCACAAAAAAATTGGTGAACTCTGTCGGGCCAGTGCAGGGAAGCGCCAGATTCATGATTTCTGGCACACGTTCTTAATGAATCTGGCGCACCAAGCATTATACATGGAAATAGCACTTTTAGTGCAGTTTCCGAATTTCTTAGTAAATGTGCCCCATTATCTCTCAATCTTCTCTTGCATCTACAGGGAGACTCGGGTGGTCCTTTGAGCTGCTATAGAAATGGCGCCTGGGAAGTGCATGGTATTGTAAGTTACGGACTGGTACCATTCTGCAGCACATACCAGAAGCCAACCGTTTTTACACGAGTATCTGCCTTCACAGATTGGATATATAAAGTAAGTACAATAAAAGATAACTTTGGGTACCACTTATTCAGAGGTAAAGCATTAGATAAGTACAACACTTGTGAATAATAGATTTGGAAAAGAACAAAAAACTGTTTTCCTTTTTATGCATATTAGCGGCATATTGCACCAGGGCCGTGGCTGCCCCCTACTGGTGCAACTATGACCTTCTCTCTATACCAGCCAGTGTCAGCAAGCATCCCCTGCCTTACATAACGATTGCCAACTCCAATAGAAAGTAGAAAATGGAACACCTCGTCTGATAAACTTTCCCTTTAAGGACAGATATAATAAACTGCAGCAGGAATTTTCACAGCAGGATATAGTGTATTTGTTGCTAAGCGCATCTATCGCCTATTCAGGATGGATAATAGATCTATGGGGAACTACTGATCATTACCAGGGTTTCCTGGATCTTTCAATCCTCATCATTCCACTATTGTGGTGGGGATGTGTTTGGGATTGAGTGAGCTATCACTCCAGACTCTGTCTATAAGACTGTTGCACGGTTGTGGAGTATGAAGGTCCTTGGGACATTGAACCACCTCTAGTAATCATTGATGTTTGATCTGATAGTATGTTACATATAGCATAATCATTTATTACTGAAGACAGTGATTAACCCCTGTGTAATTCTAATGAACATTTTTCTATGTTTTACTTATAGGTAATAGATGATGGAAGATAAAGATTGTCTTAGTTCTTTATAGATCTGGTTTCTTCTTGATTTTGGGAAATAAAATTAAAAAACAGCAAAAATTGTTAACTTTTTCTTCTTTCTTCTTCATTCACATACTGTGTAAAGGTTCTAGACCTTTAGATACACTTCCCGAGTAAAGAATGTAAATGGCAACATTATCAAGTTATGGTAACATATGCAGGTGGCAATGGAGGTAAAAATCTGGCAAGAGGCTCATTTGAAGTGTAACTAAAACTTTGCAGCATTTAAAAAATTTTTTTTAGAAATGAATAGAGCAGATGATAATAAAATTTGTGATAAATCGTAAATATACCATTTATATACTGTATGTATACCGTATACTTGCAATATACCGTATATATACTGTATACTCGGCTTATACACGAGTCAATTAAAAAAAACTTACATACTCACCCTCCGGCGCCCCGATGCTTGGCTCGGCTATTCTTCTATCTTCTCTAGGCTGTATTAGCCAACAGAGACGCGTCCATGCAATCTGCCGGCCGGCGCACACTATGATGCGGTGGTGTCGGCAGATCGCATGGACACGACTCTGCCGGCTAATACAGCAAAGAGAAGATAGAAGAGGAACCCCCAAGGTGCTGAGCATCAGGGCACCGAAGGGTGAGTATGTCAGTTTGTTACATTTTTTATGTACTTGGCAAACTTTAGGCTTGCTGGCTACTAACGGGGGCTGACTGTATACTACATGGGGGCTGTATACTACATGGGGGTAGGCGTTCTGGCTGCATACTACATGGGGGCGAGCTGGCTGGCTGTATACTACATGGGGGCTGGCTGTATACTACATGGGGACTGGCTGTATACTACATGGGGACTGGCTGTATACTACATGGGGACTGGCTGTATACTACATGGGGGCTGGCTGTATACTACTAGGGGCTGGCTGTATACTACAGGGGGCTGCAGGCTGTATACTACATGGGTGCTGGCTGGCTGTATACTACATGGGGACTGGCTGTATACTACATGGGGGCTGGCTGTATACTACATGGGGCTGGCTGGCTGTCTATATACTACTGGGGGCTGGCTGTCTATATACTACAGGGGGCTGACTGGCTATATACTACTAGGGGCTGGCTGTATACTACAGGGGGCTGGCTGTCTGTATACTACAAGGGGGCTGGCTGTATACTACAAGGGGGCTGGCTGTATACTACAAGGGGGCTGGCTGTATACTACAGGGGGGATGGCTGTAAACTACATGTGGCTGGCTGTATACTACAGGGGGGCTGGCTGGCTGTATACTACTGGGGGCTGGGTGGCTGGCTGTATACTACATGCAGGCTGGCAGGTTGTATAATACATGGGGCTAGCTGGTGGAACACTACATGGGGCTGGCAGGCTGTATACTACATGTGGCTGGTTGGTTGTATACTACATGGGTCTGGCTGTATACTACATGGGGGTTGGCAGGCTGTATATTACTGGGCGCTGGCAGGCTGTATACCAATGGGGTAAACCAACATGGGGAGAGAAAAAGAACTGGACCGCACATCCACACATCACACAATGATCTAATGCCGCTAGGCTACATTATATAACGAACTCGAGGTTCTTAGTTACATTTTGATCAAATTGTATAAGCCCACCAACCACTTCACGGTGACCTCTTTATGGTGGGTCCCTACGCTATTTTGTGCAGCATCACATGGCGTCCACCCCCGCCGCAGCACAGCGCCGGCAGGGACCAAGACCCGGTTGCCCCCCAGTACCCATACTGGTGGGCATAGCCCCCATGGCTCCGGGCCCAGGCCCCCACCAGCACCGCACCACAGAAGCGGCGGACGCCATGCAACACCGCACCATGTGAACAGGAAAAAAGGCTCACCATGTGTGAACAGGTGTAAAACTCAAGGTTCCATGTGGTCTCAGACACTGGCTGAGAGGAAGTAGGCGGCCCCTAAATGCAGTCTCCTGCTAATTTAAAAACACCTGGGTCGAATGGGGCGGAGTGCTGGTACCAGGAAAAACAAAATAAATGAAGGGATAGAATGTACTAAACCAACATGGGGAGAGAAAAAGAACTGGACCGCACATCCACACATCACAAAATGATCTAATGCCGCTAGGCTACATTATATAACGAACTCGAGGTTCTTAGTTACATTTTGATCAAATTGTATAAGCCCACCAACCACTTCACGGTGACCTCTTTATGGTGGGTCCCTACGCTATTTTGTGCAGCATCACATGGCGTCCACCCCCGCCGCAGCACAGCGCCGGCAGGGACCAAGACCCGGTTGCCCCCCAGTACCCATACTGGTGGGCATAGCCCCCATGGCTCCGGGCCCAGGCCCCCACCAGCACCGCACCACAGAAGCGGCGGACGCCATGCAACACCGCACCATGTGAACAGGAAAAAAGGCTCACCATGTGTGAACAGGTGTAAAACTCACCGTTCCATGTGGTCTCAGACACTGGCTGAGAGGAAGTAGGCGGCCCCTAAATGCAGTCTCCTGCTAATTTAAAAACACCTGGGTCGAATGGGGCGGAGTGCTGGTACCAGGAAAAACAAAATAAATGAAGGGATAGAATGTACTAAACCAACATGGGGAGAGAAAAAGAACTGGACCGCACATCCACACATCACACAATGATCTAATGCCGCTAGGCTACATTATATAACGAACTCGAGGTTCTTAGTTACATTTTGATCAAATTGTATAAGCCCACCAACCACTTCACGGTGACCTCTTTATGGTGGGTCCCTACGCTATTTTGTGCAGCATCACATGGCGTCCACCCCCGCCGCAGCACAGCGCCGGCAGGGACCAAGACCCGGTTGCCCCCCAGTACCCATACTGGTGGGCATAGCCCCCATGGCTCCGGGCCCAGGCCCCCACCAGCACCGCACCACAGAAGCGGCGGACGCCATGCAACACCGCACCATGTGAACAGGAAAAAAGGCTCACCATGTGTGAACAGGTGTAAAACTCACCGTTCCATGTGGTCTCAGACACTGGCTGAGAGGAAGTAGGCGGCCCCTAAATGCAGTCTCCTGCTAATTTAAAAACACCTGGGTCGAATGGGGCGGAGTGCTGGTACCAGGAAAAACAAAATAAATGAAGGGATAGAATGTACTAAACCAACATGGGGAGAGAAAAAGAACTGGACCGCACATCCACACATCACACAATGATCTAATGCCGCTAGGCTACATTATATAACGAACTCGAGGTTCTTAGTTACATTTTGATCAAATTGTATAAGCCCACCAACCACTTCACGGTGACCTCTTTATGGTGGGTCCCTACGCTATTTTGTGCAGCATCACATGGCGTCCACCCCCGCCGCAGCACAGCGCCGGCAGGGACCAAGACCCGGTTGCCCCCCAGTACCCATACTGGTGGGCATAGCCCCCATGGCTCCGGGCCCAGGCCCCCACCAGCACCGCACCACAGAAGCGGCGGACGCCATGCAACACCGCACCATGTGAACAGGAAAAAAGGCTCACCATGTGTGAACAGGTGTAAAACTCACCGTTCCATGTGGTCTCAGACACTGGCTGAGAGGAAGTAGGCGGCCCCTAAATGCAGTCTCCTGCTAATTTAAAAACACCTGGGTCGAATGGGGCGGAGTGCTGGTACCAGGAAAAACAAAATAAATGAAGGGATAGAATGTACTAAACCAACATGGGGAGAGAAAAAGAACTGGACCGCACATCCACACATCACACAATGTATACCAATGGGGGCTTGCTGGCTGTATACTACATGGGGGCTTGCTGTATAATACAAGGGGGCTGGCTGTATACTACAGGGGGGATGGCTGTAAACTACATGTGGCTGGCTGTATACTACAGGGGGGCTGGCTGGCTGTATACTACTGGGGGCTGGGTGGCTGGCTGTATACTACATGCAGGCTGGCAGGTTGTATAATACATGGGGCTAGCTGGTGGAACACTACATGGGGCTGGCAGGCTGTATACTACATGTGGCTGGTTGGCTGTATACTACATGGGTCTGGCTGTATACTACATGGGGGTTGGCAGGCTGTATATTACTGGGCGCTGGCAGGCTGTATACCAATGGGGGCTTGCTGGCTGTATACTACATGGGGGCTTGCTGTATAATACATGGGGGCTGACTGGCTGTATACTGCTGGGGGCTGGCTGTATTCTACATGGGGCTGGCTGGCTGTATACTACTGGGGGCTGTCTATATACTACTGGGGGCTGGCTGTCTATATACTACTGGGGGCTGGCTGTCTATATACTACTGGGAGCTGGCTGTCTATATACTACTGGGAGCTTGCTGTCTATATACTACAGGGGGCTGGCTATATAGTACAGGGGGCTGGCAGGTTGTATACTACAGGGGGCTGGCGGGTTGTATACTACAGGGGGCTGGCGGTTTGTATACTACAGGGGGCTGGCGGGTTGTATACTACAGGGGGCTGGCGGGTTGTATACTACAGGGGGCTGGCGGGTTGTATACTACAGGGGGCTGGCTGTCTATATACTACAGGGGACTGGCTGTCTATATACTACAGGGGACTGGCTGTCTATATACTACAGGGGACTGGCTGTCTATATACTACAGGGGGCTGGCTGTCTATATACTGGGAGGCTGTGACCAATGCATTTCCCACCCACGGCTTATACTGGAGTCAATAAGTTTTCCCAGTTTTTGGTGGTAAAATAAGGGGTTTCGTCTTATACTCAGGTCGGCTTATACACGGGTATATACTGTACTTCAATAAGTGAAGCGGCTGCTCTTCCTTCTCTTTCAGCTCCTCCTGCAGTGTATCTAAAAGCACTGACATCTCAGTCCACCTCAAGCAGATTTTGGCAGCAGTGGCCAGACATGCGCTTTAGAGTCCTGCCTGACCACCTGCATTCAGCGATCATTACCACAGGACGGCTGTAGGACCTGCAGTAACTCCCGGACATTTCATATACAAAAACCTTTTGTTTCTTTGTGCAATCCGTCCAGCAGAGGTGGCCGTATCCAAGGAAGCTATCTCGTTTCTAAGGGACAACATGGCTACATTTATGAGAAATTATCTTCACACAGGAACATTATTTTAATAACATCCAATTGAAGAAATGTTAACTTATGGCAAATGAATTCAATTAAATGTAAATGCCCAGATGGGAATATCCCTTTAAGTCTTTTCATACCTAGAGCATATTTCCTTTGATGTGTCATCTCTGTGGTGACTAGACTATCCAGGGAGTGTCTGTAGTGGATTATAATATAGGCGGTTTGGGCAGTAACTCTGGGGCCCATGACCACCCAAACCACCCACCAAATTTTATAATGAAATTCTCGTACATCTGTTCCTGCTCTCAATACACATTTACACAAGCCATTTCAGGACCTTTGAATGTCCTCCAAAAGGTCCTGCAACCGCAGATTGAAAGCAGACAGAAGGGAAGCAACATGCATTCTCCTAGAAGCTTGATTCTAATACCATATCTATGCTAGAAAGCCTGTGAATTTGCTGTCTTAGCAGGAAAAAGTCCTCTTATAGCAGTGTCTCAGCCAGGACCAGTGGTCAGCTTGGCTGGCAATAATATCCAGTGAGCCAGGTTGGTTCTGCTACATCAGCAGCACAGAACAGCAGTACAGTGGGTTGGCAGAGATGTAGAGACTCAGAGCTGTAGATAGACCCTATATGATTTGGTTTGGTCTATATAGACACCCAGCCAATGACAACCTGTGAAAACCTCAGGGAGATTTTGTTGATTTTATAATGACCCAACTACAGGACATCAAATATCCAGCAGGATCGAGAGATATTTCAGTCTCCACCATCACCCATGAGATTAAGGACCCCTCCACCTTAAGTGAGAAGTGAGGCCCACTCAAAATGTCCTTTGCTACACAGAAGAATAGTCTGAAAATCCCTTGAATATAATAGATTATATATATAAACCTATGATTGGTCCACTGTCCCACCGGTGGATGTTACATTGAATACAAGCACCTTCTCTGCTATTCATGTTCCCTTTGTTGTGTTTCTGCCCAAGTTGCTGAAACTGATCGGATCAATGCCACCTCAATGTAAACGGACAATGAAAAAGAACAATTGGTTCTTCCAATAAATTCCATTGAGACACCCAATTGTATGATGCCCTTCCACACCTTCTTGCGTTCATTCTGCAGCCTCTGGGATAAGTTACTTTGGGCTGGGTGTTTGGTCCCTCACCTTAGCTTGGATAAGATGTTCTTCAGCAGGTGTCTGTTGTCTCTTTGCCTCTCCTCTGCTAAATTATCTGCAGATTCTCCTGTGGCTACATTGGTCCCTTCTCTAGTCTAACACTCTCCCAACAGAGCTTCTACCTGGGATCCTATGGAGCAATGTATGCATCACCTTTGTCTATTATAACAATGGCACATGCAGAGGCAAGGACTCCCTCCCACCTCACTTATGCGGTGAATTAAATCTAAAAGATTATGAAACTTATTTGAACTTGTCCTTGCCACATTTATTACTATTACCAACACTGGTTGGGGGTAGAGGGGTCCCCTGCCCTAGGGTTGAGCAGAAGGTGGAGCCTTTAGACCTCCTGACTTACAGCCAGGTCATAAGTGAAACCTTTGCAGCCTGTATAGCCAGGGATAAACCTAAACTCTCTGCAGCCTAAGTCAAGCTATAGAATGGCGCCCCTTCACCCTCTGCAGAAGTAATTTATCTGGTTATTTTTTTTAGTAAGTGGATACAGTGTCAGGTCCTGTTTATAGCAAATGACAGCACCGCAGATTCTGCCCCGCATCTTTCTGCAGGTGGTGCTGTCTGAGGCAAGAGGATCAACTCGCCTCATGGATGGTGCACCCCTGTGTATAGCTACACCAATAGGGGCAGAAAGAAGAGAAGGGATGTAAGTGATATGTAAATAGTAAGCTTTCTTTAGTGCTGCAGGGATCCTTCTGACTTGCTTCATCACCTTAGGCCGTGTACTAACCCTGGCAAAGTGCAACATTTTTAGCAAGATCAATCATAAGATAAGCCAAAAAATGCTGATAGGCTGGGATTTCATTTCATGGATACCTATATCTAGGGACATAGTTGAGATGCACATGTCCTAAGGATGTAGCACCTTAGTGTTTGCAGAGAAGGATTAGTATTAGCTTCAGCGAGGTTGGGATAGTACAATATTTATCAATCAGCTGAGAGAGTTGAAGCAAAGTAATACACCTAAGGCACTTAGGTGACTCATATATATATATATATATATATATATATATATATATATATATATATATGACATTTACATCCTGCAGATCTTTATGTGTGAACAATCAGAAGAACAAGGCAGAATACATCGCTTGTGTGCAGTATGTGAGGTGCACCACTAGATGGCACAAGTTTCCCACAACATCAGCTTTGACCTCTTGTAACTTTTCGCACAGTCCATCCCTGCTCACATCTCATCCGCTGCAATGTTCCAGGAAGTCTTCTTTGTCACTGCTTATAAATTTAGTCAAACTGAAAGGCTTTGTTGAAAAACACATCTGCTATTACTTACTGGATTTCTTTACAAAACATCACTTTTTTTCCCCTTTTATCCCTCCAATGATCACAAATCTTTAAGAAGAAGTCGGGTGTGTCTATATAGGAAAATAATAACACAGGGAAATGTTGGCTTGTGTCCAGGGTTTTGCCAGAGTAACGAGATCAGCAAATATAGTTTGTTTCTATAGTGATCGTCCAACTAAAACAAAATAGTTTTCGTCACTCCGCGGCTGATAATAGACAGTGTTGTGTGGAGTGCGGTTGTTTTACCTTTACAACTGGTGAGTTGCTTGTATAGTAATAATATAGTATATTGGAGGAATTGCAGTACATGAGAAGCTGGAAATGATAGGAGGTTTATCAAAAGTTAGAAGCAGGGCTGCATCTGCCATGAGGCAAGTTGAGCATCTCACCTCAGGCAGCAGATAGCAGTGCCCTGTGGTGTGACTACTGTACATGGGTAGCTGTGTGAGGTGGTAGCTACAGGGTGGTTACTGGCTGGGTGAGGAGGTAGCTACATGGTGGTCGCTGGCTGTGTGAGGAGGTAACTACATGGTGGTCGCGAGCTGTGTGAGGAGGTAGCTACATGGTGGTCGCTGGCTGTGTGAGGAGGTAACTACATCGTGGTCGCTGGCTGTGTGAGGAGGTAGCTACATGGTGGTTGCTGACTGTGTGAGGAGGTAACTACATGGTGGTCGCTGGCTGTGTGAGGAGGTAGCTACATGGTACTTGCTGACTGTGTGAGGAGGTAACTACATGGTGGTCGCGAGCTGCGTGAGGAGGTAGCTACATGGTGGTCGCTGGCTGTTTGAGGAGGTAACTACATGGTGGTCGCTGGCTGTGTGAGGAGGTAGCTACATGGTGGTTGCTGGCTGTGTGAGGAGGTAGCTATATGGTGGTCGCTGGCTGTGTGAGGAGGTAGCTACATGGTGGTCACTGGCTGTGTGAGGAGGTAACTACATGGTGGTCGCTGGCTGTGTGAGGAGGTAGCTACATGGTGGTTGCTGGCTGTGTGAGGAGGTAGCTACATGGT
Source organism: Engystomops pustulosus (assembly GCF_040894005.1). NCBI lineage: Eukaryota > Metazoa > Chordata > Amphibia > Anura > Leptodactylidae > Engystomops > Engystomops pustulosus. Next base: position 174,708,792 of record NC_092415.1, on the reverse strand, counting down.
GGTCGCTGGCTGTGTGAGGAGGTAGCTACATGGTGGTCGCTGACTGTGTGAGGAGGTAACTACATGGTGGTCGCGAGCTATGTGAGGAGGTAGCTACATGGTGGTCGCTGGCTGTGTGAGGAGGTAGCTACATGGTGGTTGCTGGCTGTGTGAGGAGGTAGCTACATGGTGGTCGCTGGCTGTGTGAGGAGGTAGCTACATGGTGGTCGCTGACTGTGTGAGGAGGTAACTACATGGTGGTCGCAAGCTGTGTGAGGAGCTAACTACATGGTGGTCGCTGGCTGTGTGAGGAGGTAGCTACATGGTGGTCGCTGGCTGTGTGAGGAGGTAGCTACATGGTGGTCACTGGCTGTGTGAGGAGGTAACTACATGGTGGTCGCTGGCTGTGTGAGGAGGTAACTACATGGTGGTCGCTGACTGTGTGAGGAGGTAGCTACATGGTGGTCGCTGGCTGTGTGAGGAGGTAGCTACATGGTGGTCGCTGACTGTGTGAGGAGGTAACTACATGGTGGTCGCAAGCTGTGTGAGGAGCTAACTACATGGTGGTCGCTGGCTGTGTGAGGAGGTAGCTACATGGTGGTTGCTGGCTGTGTGAGGAGGTAGCTACATGGTGGTCGCTGGCTGTGTGAGGAGGTAGCTACATGGTGGTCGCTGACTGTGTGAGGAGGTAACTACATGGTGGTCACGAGCTATGTGAGGAGGTAGCTACATGGTGGTCGCTGGCTGTGTGAGGGGGTAGCTACATGGTGGTTGCTGGTTGTGTGAGGAGGTAGCTACATGGTGGTCGCTGGCTGTGTGAGGAGGTAGCTACATGGTGGTTGCTGGCTGTGTGAGGAGGTAGCTACATGGTGGTCGCTGGCTGTGTGAGGAGGTAGCTACATGGTGGTCGCTGGCTGTGTGAGGAGGTAACTACATGGTGGTCGCTGACTGTGTGAGGAGCTAACTACATGGTGGTCGCTGGCTGTGTGAGGAGGTAGCTACATGGTGGTTGCTGGCTGTGTGAGGAGGTAACTACATGGTGGTCACTGGCTGTGTGAGGAGGTAACTACATGGTGGTTGATGGCTGTGTGAGGAGGTAACTACATGGTGGTTGATGGCTGTGTGAGGAGGTAACTACATGGTGGTCACTGGCTGTGTGAGGAGGTAACTACATGGTGGTCGCTGGCTGTGTGAGGAGGTAGCTACATGGTGGTCACTGGCTGTGTGAGCAGGGAGCAGTCATGGTAGTTGGCTGTGTGAGCAGGGGGATGCATAAGGGGCTGGCTATGTGAGAAAGGGGTTACATGTGTGAGGAGAAGGAGGGGGAAGACTTGGATAGTGGCTGTTAAAGAAGGCGGCAGGGGACATGGGGGTTAAGTCCCACATCAGTTTCCCTAAATCTATAGAATCTCTACAGTCCATAGAGGAGCCCTGCCAGCTACTTCAGTCAGATACAAAGGGCACCAACACCAGCTACTGGTCATTTAACCCTTTCACACTCTGCGACGGATATATCCACCGCAGAACTATGAAGAGTATATGAAGAGGGCTCACGGCAAAGTCGCCAGCAGCACTTAAAACATGGTGGCGTATGGGCACCGCCATGGTTCTTCAGATCGTTACTCCCCTGAACGTCATCGGGGGGCGGCGATGGTTGCCATGACAGCTTTGGGTCATCGTCAGACCCGAGGCTGCATGGTTTCAGGAGATTAGTTACAGTGAGCTCATTGTAATGAATCATAAGCAAAAACTCCATATACTGCAGTACAGAAGTATTGCAGTATATGGTAGGAATGATCTGACCATCTAGGGTTACTGTACCCTAGAGGGTCTATGAAATAGTGAAAAAAAAAGTATCACCGCGATCGTACCAAACCAAAGAATAAAGTAGAGGTGTTATTTGGAGCGTAGAGTGAAAGTCGTAAAAACTGAGCCCACAAGAACGTGACGCACACGCGTTTTAAAATTTTTTTTCCACATTTGGAATTTTTTTCCTGCTTCCCAGTACACGGCATGGAATAATAAATAACATCACTGGAAAGTAAAAATTTTTACGCACAAAATAAGCCCTCACACAGCTCTGTACACGGAAAAATTTTAAGTTATGGATTTTTGAAGGTGGAGAACGAGAAATGAGTGAAAAAACCCTGTGTCCTTAAGAGGTTAACACATTACCAGAGGTGTAACTACAGTTGTAGCAGCTATAGCAGTTGTTATGGGGCCCACAGTGTCCCGGGGGCCCCATAGTAGTGTCAGTTTTGACTATACAAATCCTCAGACAGTGTTATGTATTGGCTGACAAGAGCTGTGTAACCATACCTTTGTGTAAGCTGTTAGTAGCAGCAGAACTGTAAAAAATGCATTTCTTTGCCAGGATTGTAGTTGGCTTTGAGTACTAGGATGCAAACACTATAATCATAATAACATATTACGGTAGAGGGGCGGTGGTGGGGAGCAGTTTGAATTCAGAGATCAATGAACAAAGCAGTGTGAGGACACTCCCCCAGAACAACAGCCCAGCTACAATATAAATCCATATTTCACAGTCCTGCTGCTACTAACAACACACACAAAGGTCTGCTTACACAGATTTCCAGGATACCTAACACTATCTACAGCTTTGTATGGTCAAAACTGCTGGTAGACTCTCCGTCTAGCATACACATTTCTGTTATAAACAAATTGATAAATATTCCTCAATATTCCTTGTTCTTGTGGCCTTCAGTCAAAAATGTGAGCCAGTGCAGGGGATATGAATGGTTCATATATTACGGAATTTCTGATTATGTAATCACGTGATCGTAGTTATACGGTTTGTCCAGAAACATTTGTCTCCTTTTGGTTTGTAACAATTAGCATTTGTTGTCCGGAGAACAGCACCACACCATGGTTAGTGCTGGTACTGCGGCTTAACTGTATAGAAATGAATTGAACCTAGTTGCAATACTAAGTAGTAGTAGTAGTAGGCAGTATCGGACTGGCCCACCAAAGCATCAGAGGATCCTCCGGTGGGCCCCAGGTTCTAACACTTTATAATGGGCCCCAAAGATCTTCATTTGTAAGTGAATGGAGTAATCATTGGATATTATGATCTATTTCATATAGGATGATTCCGATATTATAGATTATTAGATTTTTTTTGATGATACATCCTACAAGATATGATTTTTTTATGGTATTTTATGGTTGAAGGGTGTTCCCTCAAGATCACCACCTCTAATAGGCCCAACACATGCCAGTCCGACACTGGTAGTAGGGGAGATCTTTTTAGAATAAAGCAGCTAAGTGTTTCAACCTTTGGGCAAGTCCTTTAATGACCTATTGTCAGTCATCAGTATAAGATCACTGAGAGCCTGAAATACATCAGTTAGAGCAGCAGGTTGTGGTTGTGAAATTAGGAAAGCTGCACGGATGTCCAATGGTTCAGGAAGCTCCATTTCCACATTTGTCACAAAATAGACAGTGGACTTCCTCCTGCCCCCCTGTGCTGGTGATGTAATGAAGGGGCAGCCTGTCCGGCTCAATTCGTTATAGCTAATGAAGTCATTCAAACAGCCGCCCCCTTCACTTACAAATCGAGAGGAGGAAACTACCTGCTTGTTTTGGAACAAATACAGATATGAAATCTTCCGGACCACAAGAGTGGTGCTGAAATCTAAAAAAAAATGGCACAACTTACATAAATAAACTATATTAGTAAATGTTAATCATTTTTTATTAGCAAAAAAACTCAAGAAATGTTTATGTCCATAAATAAACTGCAGGATGGAGCATCCATTTTTTCTACATTGTTCCACCCATCCAGCATGACAAGGGTTAATGGGTTTCATGTCCTTTTAGAGGTCATTAGACTTTTTGGAAGCCCAAAGATCAGTGAAATTACACAGCGTTGTCAATGTCCACAGCCGGAGTGCAGTACCAGACATGGCCACCTGAAGGAAAGCACTAGCCTATGGACCTTGTGACCTCGTGTGCATAGATTAGGGAAGGCCCCAAACATAACTTTCCTTTGGACACCAGAAATGCCAAATCTGCCCCTCCACCCAGCCTCTAGTGGACCCAACATATTATTTTCCATTGTGTAGAAGTTGATCAAATTGGAAGATATTTTCAGCTAAGATTGCGTCATTTACCTATAGAGTTCTAGAATCCTATTACCACGCTGATGAGTTGACCTTCTAAGGCTTACAAATATTGGCCACTTTACCTCATGATTTTTGTAATGTTTGTGTAAGTGTGTGTTGGGGGCAGGATATGAGGTCATTTACCAATATACATCCATTAATAGTTCTTCTCTGCTTTCTTGATATGTGAAGTGAAGCCTCCTGTCTTTTACCTCATCAGCCAGACATTGCTGACCATAAAATGGCCGCAGATGGAGGGTCATGTGATCTCTACATGACCCTGACCAATTTATCTACTAGGACCTTTAACTTATTTTTCATGAATACTATCATAATGTCCTGGCAGGGCGATTGTTCATGAACAGATAAGATGACATGACCCTCCATCTGCAGCCATTTTATGGACAGGAATGTCTGGCTGATGAGGTAAAAGACAGGAGGCTTCACTTTACATATCAAGAAAGCGGTGAGGAACTTGCCCCCCACACTAATACACATTATGAAAAACATGAGGTAAAGTGGACAACTCTTAATGCTCACAAATGTGTGCTCACACAGGCCAGATTCCAGGCTGGACTGGGGGGAGAAGGTGGGGTGGGTGCTCCTCACCCCACCACTCTTCATAGCAAACACAGCAGATGCATGGCTGGTGTAGTTGCCAGGGGCGTAACTTGAGGGGCTACAGAGGGTGTGATCGCAACCGGGCCCAAAAGGTTTAGGGGCCCATAAGGTCTCACTTTCCCATATGAGAAGACTATTACTATAAAACATACATTTTAGTCGGGCGCCTGGGACAGACTTTGCACTGGGGCCCACCAGCTTCTAGTTATGCCACTGGTAGTTGCGATAATGTGCACACGTTATGGCCTAATTTAGTTTTGAAACACAATTCATACCCATCACGGAGAAGTGACTTCCGAACACAGATGCGTTAAGACTTACAGGCTTGCGTTCGTGAAGTAGCCTTGTTAACTGACAAAACATGTGATGCTGGTTCCTGCCATTCACCAATTCCGAATCTTTGCATCCTATATTAAGGGCTTTTTCACTATTCCTGCCACATTTGGCATTCTTTCTTTATCACCCACTGTTTCTGAGTGGTTTGAGACATTAGACCCTATACCCAACATTTTAACTACTAGTATCCTGTGGGTGATTCTCTAGATAGCCTCATTAGCATATTGGGTGCAAAAACTAATGGTGATGTCACACGTTCAGTTTTTCAGATGCAGTTTTTGGTGCCCAAACCAGGAATGGAGTAAATGTAGGAGGAGGAGCAACACCTTCAAAAACTGCATCTCAAAAACTGAACGTGTGCCATCAAACAAACCTGCAAACAAACCTGCTCAGTCCCTGGAAACGTGTCCTGCTCAGATCTCATGGAACAAGTATGGTGCAGTGGACGGACATCCTTGCATCATAGATAAATATCATGCAAGGAGTCCCTTTCTGCTGGCCGAATGGCAAAACTGAACATTTATTTACTACATACTTATTTGGTGCAGATGTATCTCATTTATTTTTATGTGGACCGGACTTTTGTTACAAACGTCATGGCATCATGATCTAGGTCTAAACACTAACAGTAATTTCATAAAAGCAACTTACTAACACAAAGAAGTAAACCAGTGACCTTAGCAGATCTGGCACAACTTGTCTGTACATGCAATGTGAATGGAGACTAAAGTCCCACACGAGCCCAGTGCCAGGGGTTATTAAACCCTTTTACTCCAGTAGCAGAAATGATAGTGAAATTGATATATCAAACATTGGCATGGGGCGAAGCTTGTTGATCCAGTTTACTCTTGGGTAAACCCCAGGGGGAGCAAAGATTAATAGACTGAAGGGCACTGGCTTATGTATTCGGCAGTACTACGTCTAATGCTGAATTAGTTATCTAAGGAGGAATGTTTCAATTAATGTAATAGGAGGGCATAATGTAATTGCGAAGGGCAGATCAGAGTTATCAATGGCAGCTAACAATGCTCCTCAATGCAAGAAGGATTGATTGAAGAACAATAGACGAATTTACTTTTTATAGGGGTCATCCACTTTCAACAAAGATTTGATATTGTTGGTGTGATAAAAAGTTATACAATTTTCGAATATACTTCTGTATCACTGTTTTCTAGATCTCTGCTTGCTGTCATTCTATAGGAATGGGTGCACGGGTCATTATAACACACAGCTATGATTACTCTGTGAAATAACGAACCGTGCACCTGTGTGGCATCACTAGTAGAAAAAGTGAGGGATTGATACAAAAAGTATACTAAAAATTGTATAACTATCATTACAGAAACAATATCAATTACAGGTGGTCCCCTACTTAAGGACACCCGACTTAAAGACGACCCCTAGTTACAGACGGACCCCTCTGCCCACTGTGACCTCTGGTGAAGCTCTCTGGATACTTTACTTTAGTCCCAGACTGCAATAATCAGCTGTAAAGTGTCTGTAATAAAGATTTATTGATAATCCTTGGTCCAATTACAGCACAAAAATGTGAAACTCCAATTGTCACTGGGGCAACCCCTATGTGTATATATCCTAACATGAGTAAAATAGTAGTATTTTAGGCTTATTTCATAAATTGTATATATTCTAAAGCCAAGAATTAAAAATATGTAAAGAGTTTGTATGTTCTCCCTGTGTTTGTGTGGGTTTCCTGCGGGTCCTCCGGTTTCCTCCCACACTCCAAAACATACTGGTAGGTTGATTAGATTGTGAGCCCCATGAGGGACAGGAACTATATAAATAAAGAATTATCATTATTATTAATAAAAAAGTAAATGAGATTATTGTAAAAGAAAACTGAAAAAAAGAAATCATAATTTTCATGCAAGACAATGCCCCGGTCACACAGCAAAACGGGTACAGCAGTTCCTTGAAACAAAAAACATTAAAACAATGAAATGGCCAGTTCAGAGTCCTGATCTAAACCCAATAGAAAACTTCTGGAAAATCCTTGGTGACAAAGTTCTTACTAAGAAACCCAAAACAGTCAAAGACCTATGGAATAGATTGGAAGAAGAGTGGACCAAAACCAATCCCACCAGAGCAGTGTGTGAGACTAGTGATGTGCTGTGGCTGTAGATGTGCTGAAGTCATTCAAAACAATGGCCGGTGCACTTCTACTGGTTGGTGACTGCTGTCATTGCTATTCATCAAGTTTTCTTTCTAAATTTAAGGTTTTATGTTGATGTACACAGTGTTCTAGTAACAGAGTGTATCCCTTATTAAAATCATTCAATGGAGTTTACATTATCATGAATCTGTGAAGATCATGGTATGGAAAAAGTTAACCATTAGCCTTCTGATCTGTCTGAGTGGACTTCAGAATGCTTTCAGTTACAATGCTCAATACAGGAGAAAGAGCAGTATAAAGACACAAAAAAACGTCTTTGCTTAATGAAGTATATAGCAAATTTTATTACCATCACCTGCTGTAATAATTTCTGAGATAAATCAAAATGCTTCAAAAGTTTAATTACACTTTAAGTAGGTTTTACTTTTGGAGCAATCCTTTTGTGGCTTTGAAGGTTTGACACAGGCACTGTACGCAGAAAATAATCATGCATCCTCAACCCCAGGTGCTTTCACAAACTAATTCCAAGAAAACATTAAATAAAATTTTATTGCAGGAAAAGGATTTTACCTTGACTCCAAAGTAAGGACCCTGATGCTGAAATGTGACAGTGATTACTACTTAGAAAATAAGCTTCCATTATGATAGAAGTGGGGATGTAAATCGTGTTAAAGGGGCTGAAATGTCTCCATGTTATATAAGGTTTATGTAAAAGTGCCATACAAATCTGACATGTCCTCCAGTCAATTCACTTTGACCTGTTCTTTAACCTGTTCAAAACTCCACATGTCAGATTTGTATGGCAACTTTAATACAGCCCGAGAGTGGAGTGGTGTATGCTAATTTATCCGATCTTGTGCCTTCCTAAAGTTTCCCTACTTAATTTAAGGCTGTGTGAATACAGCCTTTGCAAAACCAGAGAGGTTGGTTAAAGGGCATCTACCACCAAGATGAAGGACTATATGCAAATGAGCCTGAGGGGCTCCAGACTCCATAGGTGTTAATGGAGCCTAGAGCCCCATGGGCTCATTTGCATACAGTCCTTCATCCTGGTTGTAGATGCCCTTTAAACTTTGTACCAATTGGTCCATCACTAGCAGAATATTAAAGGAAATCTACCACCAGGATAAAGAATTGTAAACCAAGCACACTAACATACTAGTGAGTGCCCCCTCTGGCAGGTTCAGCTTTTCTTTCAGTTACTTAGGACCTTGTTTTAACAATAAAAAGGTTTCACAGAGTATGCAAATGAGCCTTCCAGACTCTATAGATGTCAATGGAGCTTGGAGCCCCAAAGGCTCATCTGCATAATTTTTAAAACCTCTTTTTCTTAAAAACAAAGGCATATGAAGCTACAAGAAGAGCAGCTTCTGTCGGAGTGGGCACCTGCCAGTATGTCAGTGTGCTTAGTTTACAATCCTTCATCCTGGTGGTAGATTTCCTTTAAGCTACTTTGGCTGCAACACATGTCGTAAGAGGTCAAAGATTGCAGAATCAACCTGTTGACATAACATCTAATGGAAGTGGGATAGAAGGGTTAGATTGGACACAAAGCACCCAAGTTAACAAGTGATGCTGCAGTCATAGACCAATACAGCAAACAACCAGAGGGCAGTGAGGTACATAAACCGGTTATATGAGAGCATAAAACGGCAATAGAAAGTCCAGGTGTGGAGCCAAGGTTTTAGAGCCGGTTGAGAAATTATACAAGAAAGTCAATTTGCCTAGTACTGCTGAGCAAAATTATAGGGATACACCCCAACATCAGGTTTGTATTTTTTACATCTCCTGTCCAAATGGAACAGTGGTCAATGGTCGGCAATGCAATCTTTTCTGTATGACACGTATCATGGCAATAGTTTTCCTGTAGTAAATCCAGCTTAAAGGGGTTGTCCGACTATTTAAGTTGATTGTGTGGGTCCGACTTCTGGGATCACCACCGATCACGACAGAGGGTTCCATTCTCACTATCGGGTGGAGCGGCAGGGAAGAGCATGCATATGATGCTCTATTCAATAGTATGAAAGTGTCGGAAATTGCTGAGCACAGCACTTGGTTACCTCTTGCACTCCCATTGACAGTGAATGGAAATGGCAAAGATATCCTAGTGCTGTGCTTGGCAATTTATGACACTCTCTTGCAATTGAATGGAGCAGCAGGACACATTCTCATCCTGCCTCTCCACCCATTAGTTAGAACGGTACTCCTGCTCTCCAGATTTCTGGGGGTCCCTTTATCATGATCATGGTGAGACCAATGATTAGACCCAGGGGCGTAACCAGAAGAGGCTGGACCCCAGGCAGTCTTCTTATCCCAGGCGGTTTAGGCCACTTATCTGTCCCGGTAACTGCAGACCCCATGGGGGAAGTAGATAACAGGAAGCTAGGAATGAAAGATCCCTAGTCCTGCCGTCACCCAACATTTTTTATCCGAGGTCCTGACTATTGGGATGTACAATGTGCAGCATAATATGTATATAATAGTACACATTCACCATTCTTTAGTGTGTTAAGTCGGATACCAGGGCCCCCTAATACTGTGGGCCCCATAGCAGCTGCTATGGCTGCTACCAATGTTGTTACACCCCCACCAATTAGCTTATTATACAATATCCTGTGTTGGTAGAACCCCTTTAATCCTCTTCCAAAGCTTACTTTGCATGTTATTAAAGGTGATAATGGATTATCTCACCATACAGTCATTACTTCTATTACAGAGATGCAGGGGGAGATTTATCATCAAGTTTCTGAGTTAAAATTGTTCTACTTGCCCATGGAAACCAATCAGAGCTCAGCTTTAATTTTATAAACAGCCGTGGGAAAATGAAAGCTGAGCTCTGATTGGTTGTCATGGGAAACTAGAACAGTTGTGTTCTAAGAGACGTGTGATAAATCTCCCCTACAGTGTCTGTCTCAGGTGATACCAGCAGGAAAGCAGGACTCATACACTGAGATTTGAGTTGATTGCTTTGAATAATGGACGCAGCCCTCGGTGGGTGTTCTTCATGTAAAAGATGTCTCCCCTGGCAGAAGATATGATCATTATATCTATATGAACAGATTTAACAGCAGATCCCTTCAGGGGGAATAGATGTATTTTATCATTTTCTATATTGCATATGCTGTACGGTCATATGACCCGAAAGACCTCAAATTTACATTTTTTGTTACATTTCAAAGTCCCTTTGAATTGTGTCTGCGAGCACCTATATAGTGACATTGCTCATCAGCCTCAGCGCTGCTCACAATTCCTCAAAGATTAATTAGTGTCTTTTTATCAGCGGATGTGACAGCGCTACAGACCCAGCTGTAAAACGGACCAGTCACTTCATCTCATACCTGCCGTGTTGATAAGCTTTGTTCCCCTGTTCCACATACTAGATTTCTGCTGATGCTGATGAGATGACACGATCTTTACACACAACTCAGAGTCTTGTAGAGAAGCTCATCTTCTTTAATGCGATCTAAAGTGTATGACATTTTACTTCTAACTAGACATTTCTGCCTTACGCTTATTGCTATGCAAAGTACGAAGCGCTCATGACAGCTCAAGACAAGATCACACAGTAATGAACAATACACTTTATGACTTAGACTAGGATTTAAAGACATAGCACTCTTGTAAATAGTATCTGCTGACTACTTCTCTTTAAAGGGATAATGCAAAAAGGTGCAAAAAATCAGAAAATCCAATTTATATAAAACTTAAAGAGAACCCGTCATGCAAAATAACCCCCCTAAACTAAATATATTTTCATAAACTGACATTAGAGAGCATTGCCTCTATCCCTTCATTGTCCCTCTACATGCCTGTAAACCTAAGCAATGAGGTCCTAAAGCTGTATGCAAATGACCTGTGAAATGTCCAATGAAGCATTAGCATATTCAAGCTGTCCACTCTATTCATGAGTGGGAGGCACAGCCACACCCCCAGTGCATGACTGACAGCCTGTATAATGATGTGAGGCTGTATAATGATGTGCTTCCTGGTACTGGTGGCCACGCCCCCTGCAGCCTGTGTGTGCATGTGTGTGTGTGTTTAGGAGAGATACAGCAGCTCCAGGCAGCCATATTACAGCAGAACATGTCAGATTCATGTGTAGCTGATGTCTGTCTCTCTCACCTGTATATTAGGAGGATGCAGCATGTCAGCAGATGACATACACACACTAGCCATGCTTTACTATACATTACACACAGACATTAGCAGGGGGAGGAGAGGGGAGAGGGAACAGGGGTGACATCACTGCCTCTGACCATGTGACCAGCCTCATTTACATGATAAAAAATAGATGATTTTACAATGAATAATGTATAAATTAACTAGATAAAGGCTGGGATGGGATCCTTGTGAGCTGCTCCAACAGGTAGAGGTGACAGGACAAGTGACACAGACCTGATGACAGGTGTCCTTTAAATGGTTATTCCATATGAATGTCTAACAACATAGATTAAATAGTTTGCTTTTATGAATTACTAAATTTAATGGGCTTTCTAAAGTAGGTGGAGTTATTTCTACGGTGGTCGACAAGATACTACAACTCTCATGAGCCCTCAGTTCTCAGTAACAGCTACTCTCTCTCTCATGTTCAGCTCCCAGTGATCTCTGAGGCATAGATAGTACTGCTCTGTTACCACACCAATAGCAACTACTGGTAATAAAAAAAATGTTTCTCTCGCCTGTGCGTAACTGCCATCCCTGTAAATTACCTCCACTGAGATGACATCTCACCGCAACACTGGCCATACTGGATGTTTCACATACTTGGTACCATGCACCAGCATGTAATAAATCTTCCCTCCACCTATATCAGTATGACCTGTCATGTGATGATTGCCTCCATGTATATCATCATCCAGTCCCATCCATGTAAAAACCAACATTCCCCTACAATACACAGTCCCATTTAAAAAAAAACACTCTCTGCCCTTAAAGGTTATGTATGGCATTTAATATTTCTGCTTTGCACACAAATGCATCACCGTACTCCAAGTCCAGCTACAATCCTGGAATATAAATGCATTTTCACAGCCCTGCTGCCACTAACAACTCACATAAAGGTATAGTTATATTCATCGCCAGATCCGGTGCATAATACTTTCTGCAGCTCTGTATGAACAAAACCACTTGTAGACTACTTTAACCCTTACAGGATCCTTTATCATTTTTGTGTTTCCATTTTTTACTGCCCTCCTTCCAAAATCCATAACTCTTTTATATTTCTATTTACTGAGATATTTGATGACTTATTATCGATGGGGCAAATTGTACTATTAGTCGTTCCATTTAATATTCCATGCAATGTACTGGGAAGCTGGAAAAAATTGCAGATGATGGGAATTTACAAGAAAACACATTTGTGGCATTTTCTTGTGGGCTCTGTTTTTTTAAGGTTGTAAATGCACACTCCAGATGACATCATCCCCTTTATTCTTTAGGTTGGTATGATTACTGAGATACCAAATTTATATAGTTTTTATTCTTTTATAGTAGATTTAATGTTAACCTTTTATACAAAAAGCACTTTGCTGTTTTGCCATTTTGACACCCATAACTTTTTCATACTTCGGTGTACTGACCTGTGTAAGGAGTCATTTCTTTGAGGGATGAACTGATGATTTAATTTATGTCAATTTTGGACCTATATGACCTTTTTATCACTTTTTATTCAAATATTTTTGAATTGAAAAATCACCAATGTGGATATTTGGAAGCCTTATTTTCTATTACGGCGTTCACAGGACTTTGATTGACTGGGCATTTTGGAACGCAGGGATACCTGACATATTTATCATTTATTTGTTCATTTCTTTTTATACAAGTTCTGAGGAAAGGGAGGATGATTTACACTTTTACATTTTTTATTGTTTTCATTTATATATTTTTCTACTATTATTTCATATATTATTTCAGACCCCCTAAGATACTTTAACTCTAGGGGGTCTGATTGCTCATAAAATATACTGCAATGCTACTGTATTGCAGTATATTATGTACATACTGTCAAACTATAATGGAATGCCTCTGGCACACTGTTACAGATCAGGCCTTATGACAGGCCTAAGAGACTCTAAGAGACCCCATGCCACCATTACAACCAATGACATTACGTGGGGCACCAAGCTGCATTTGAACCATAGCAGCACTGCTATCTTAACACATTGGGGCTCATTTACTAAGGGTCTGAAAGCCACACTTTTAGTCAGGTTTCCCGAATATTTCCAAATTGCCCCGGATTTTTGGCGCACGCGATCGGTTTGTGGCGCATCGGCGCCGACTTGCACAAGACAGAAGTCGGGGGGGCGTGGCCGTCGGACAACCAACGGATTCGGAAAAAACGCTGAATTTAAAAAACTAATTGTGTTGCGATATCATGCACTCACTTGCACCAGGAAGGAGAAGGTGAACTCCGGCGGACCTCGGCGCAGCAGCGACACCTGCTGGAAATCGGGTGCACGACCTTAGTGAATCCCGGCAGACCCGAATCCTCGTCGGACAATGCACCGGGGGATCGCGACATGACCGTGTAAGTAAATGTGCCTCAGTAACTGCCTACATCGGTCTATACAGTTAAAGGTGGGTGTCAATTGTATAACACAGCCCTGTATGGAGAGAGCTCAGCCCCCGTAAGGGGTTAAGTGTCCATCCTCCTGAAGAACATTTCCTCTTTTCTATGCCTCATAATAATTTGAGTAAAATCTAGAAAAAAAAACATTACATTTCTACATTTCAATGTAGTAATAGCTGCATTTTCTGTACTTTTCTTCCTGTCAATGATTGTAAATAAGTCATTTCAAGAAAAAGACTTATGAATGAAAAGGAAATATTGCAGTGGAGTCAGGATGAGATGACTTCCGCCATTTACTGCACCCAGTCATTACACTTCAAGTAGAAAGATTGTATTCCAACTTTAATTTCCTTTCATTGTTTTTAAGCAGTTATTGAAATGGTACAAGTGAAAAGAATGACCTTGTGTTGCAGTCAGTGAGGCCATGGGATTTGTAGTGCATAGGTCATAGGTTGTGGAGAACCAGCCTAAGACATAACAGGGATGTAATGGGCAGAACTACATCAGGTTTGTTAAGAGCCGTAAAGTGGTTCTCCAGCAACATAAAAGTTATCCTCTGTCCACAGGGGCCCCTATCCATGGAGTTATTACTGAGATGATCCCCCCCCCCTACTCCTGTGGATAGAGGCTTAGTTGTATGTCACTGTAGAACCTCTCTAAAGAACATCCACCACCAGGATGAAGGATTATAAACCAAGCACACTGAAATACCGGTGTGTGCCCCTTCTGGGAGAATTGGCTCTTCTTTACGCTTCCTATGGCCTTGTTTTAAGAAAAAAAAAATGCTTTAAAAATTATGCAAATAGGGGCTCCATTCTCCATTAACCCATATGGAACCCAGAGCCCCTTGGGCTCATTTGCATATATTTAACCCCTTCACACTCCGCGCGGCTTAATGGCTTCTGCATATTCATTACAATGAGCCTGTGGCAGAAATGCCATATACTGCAATACAGAAGTATTGCAGTATATGGTAGGAACAATCAGACCATCTAGGGTTAATGTACCCTAAATGGTCTAAGATATAGGGGAAAAAAAACAGAAAAAAAAAGTTTAAAAAAATGTGAAAAATGAATAAAATATTAAAAGTTCAAATCACCCCCCTTTTCCTAGAACTCATATAAAATATAATTAATAGTAAAAATCACAGACTCATTATGTATCGCCGCGTCCAAAAATGCCCGATCTATCAAAATATAAAAACGGTTATAACGGGCGGTGACCTCCGAAACGGGAAATGGCGCCCCCAAATGTCCGAAATGCGACTTTTACACTTTTTTATATGTCATTAAAAAAATGTTTTTAAAAATTATCAAAATGTCGCACAGTCCTCAAAATTATAGCAATGAAAGCGTCGGCTCATTTTCCAAAAAATGACATATCACACAGCTCCGTACGTATGAAAAAGTTATTAGCGTCAGAAGATGGCAAATTTTTTTTTCTTTTTTGTACACATTCGTTTAATTTTTGAAAATGTATGAAAGCGTGTTATTTGGAGCACAGAGTGAAAGTTGTAAAAACTGAGCCCACAAGAACGTGACGCCGAATTTTTTTCCGGCTTCCCAGTACACGGCATGGAATAATAAATAACATCACAGGAAAGTAAAATTTGTTGCGCACAAAATAAGCCCTCACACATCTCTGTGCACGGAAAAATGAAAAAGTTATGGATTTTTGAAGATGGAGAGCGAGAAATGAGCGAAAATACCCTGCGTCCTTAAGGGGTTAAAAGGTTTTTTTGTAAATACATGGTGAAAGCTCAAAGAATTGCAGAAACTGCCAGATGGGGGCACACACCTGCATGTTAGTGTGCTTGGTTTACAATCCTTCATCCTGATAGTACTAAAGTCACCAAATCTGTAATTCCCACATGCCTCCTATGCTTCTAGATTTTGGCACCTGAGTTGACTGGAAGTATCTTGTGGGACACTACTGGGGACATTACAGGAGGCCTATGTGGGGGGACACTACTGGGGACATTACAGGGGGGGGTTGTATGTGGGGACATTACAAGGGGGCTGTGTGAGGGGACATTACTGAGGGACATAACTCGGGGGCTGTGTGTGGGGACACTTCTGGGGACATTACAGGGGGGCTGTGTGTGGGGACATTACGGGGGGGGGGGGGGGGGTTAAACAACCTACCAGTATGTTTTGGAGTGTGGGAGGAAACCGGAGTACCCGGAGGAAACCCATGCAAACACGGGGAGAACATACAAACTCTTTGCAGATGTTGACCTGTTGGGGGACATTAATCGGGGCTGTGTGTGGGGACACTACTGGGGACATTACAGGGGGGCGGTGTGGGGGACATTACAGGGGGGCTGTGTGTGGGGACATTACTGAGGGACAATACTCGGGGGCTGTGTGTGAGGACACTACTGAGGCCATTACAAGGGGGGGGGGGGCTGTGTGTGGGGACATTACAGGGGCAGATTCAAGGGGGATCTTACAGGAGGGCTGTCTGTGGGAATCCTACTGGGCAACATTACAGGGGGGGGCTGTGTGGGGCACATTACAGGGGGATATGTAAGAACACTACTGGGGGACATTACAGGGGGGCTGTATAAACCCTCAGTAATGTTGTTATTGGCATAACCAAATGTGAGGGGGTTATGTATAGGAGGGGGCATTACTAAAAGTGCGATACACATGCACTGGGGCCTGTGCCCCGGATCTTTTACCACCCTAGCAACGCCCCTGCATCCCAGTATTAATCTGCCCCTGTGTGGAGCCACTTCCTTATATGAAGTAAGGGAGGAATGTTCAGTTGCTGACCTCACGCCTGATTTTATTCCTGCGTATAAAAGCACGATCCCTGTAACCGGGCCTTCCTTCAGAGGATGACCTACTTCATTCCTGTTTGTCCTGTAATGTTTACCTAGAAAGACCCTCCAGACGTCAGTCAGCGCTGCTGGATGACACCTTCCCCGCCGCCCGGGCAGCACAGTCTGTTCCCAGGAACACTCCAGAGCTTATTCCCATTAGCAAGTCTTAATTGTCTCAAATGCAGAAAAATATGTGACAATGTTGTATTGGCCTAGAGCAAGTAAATAAGAATGAACCTTATAAGAATAAATCAATGTTCTGGGGAATAGACAAGACACGTTCTGGGACTCTGCAAGCTGAACCATGTTATAGAGCAAGAAGAGCTGCGAAGATTGTACATAATGGCCTGTCTGCAGGGAGCCTGTTATAGAGTTAAACTTTTTTTTTTATTTTTTAAAGATATTCCATTTCAATCTAGAGTTTAGGAGCCCAATGGTTGCACTATTCAGGCATTGCCAGCTATCTATGCTGCAGAAGCACCTAACACATACCTCAGCTCCTGCAGAACCTCCTGACACACATCTCAACTGCTGCAGAACATCATATTCATACCTCCCAACCGTCCCGTTTTGGGCGGGACAGTCCCGTTTTTTAACCCTTGTCCCGCCTGCACGGACCGTTAAGTGAAAGTCCCGTTTTTTTTTGCGTTTTCACGGATTTTTCCGTCTTGTCCCGCCCCCGAGTCCCGCCCCCGTCCTGCTCAGGATACAGAGAAGCCAGGGGGCGGGGTGCAGCGTCCTCCTCCTCTCCAGCTCCCGGGCTGTCTGCTGCAGAGCCGGCACCTCCCCCATCCCCTCCCCTGGGAGGCAGAGCCCTCCCTGTCCTCAGGCTGCCACTTGCAGGCACATGGATGGATGGATGGATCAGCCCCAGGGGATCAGCCTCCGTGCAGGCAGGAGCTCTCCAGCTCTGCTACATCAATAGCTCCCTGCCCCCACCTCCTCCTGCTCCTCACTGAAGTTCGTCTGATGAAGCAGAGCCGAGTGTGTGCAACTGCTGCAGTGTGATAACAGGTACTCTACAGTGACTGCAGGCAGCAGCTAAAGGGTTAAACACTTTCCTCCATAGACCCCCTGCCCCCATCCCTAACCCCCCCCCCCCCAGTGCCCTTCTATTCTGCTTTTATTGTACCATATACTTAACCCCTTAAGGACGCAGGGTTTTTCCTCTCATTTCTCGCTCTCCAACTTCAAAAATCCATAACTTTTTCATTTTTCCGTGTACAGAGCTGTGTGAGGGTTTATTTTGTGCGTAACAAATTTTACTTTCCCGTAATGTTATTTATTTTAACATGCCGTGTACTGCGAAGCTGCAAAAAATTCCAAATGTGGAAAATTAAAAAAAAAAAACGCACGTGTCACGTTCTTGTGGGCTCAGTTTTTTCGACTTTGACTGTGCACTCAAAATAACACTTCAGCTTTATTCTTTGGTTCGGTGCGATCGCGGTGATACCAGATTTATAGGTTTTATTGTGTTTTAATACATTTTCAAAAATTAAACGAATGTGTGCAAAAAAAAAAAAAAAAAAATTTTGCCATCTTCTGACGCTAATAACTTTTTCATATTTCGGTGCACGGAGCTGGGGGAGGGGTCATTTTTGGCGAAATGAGCCGACGTTTTCATTGCTACCATTTTGAGGTCTGTGCGACATTTTGATCATTTTTAATTTCATTTTTTATGTGATGTAAAAAGGTGTAAAAGTCGCATTTCGGACATTTAGGCGCCATTTCCCGCCTCGGAGGTTACCGCCGCCCGTAACCGTTTTTATATTTTGATAGATTGGGCATTTTGGGACGCGGCGATACCTAATATGTTTGTGATTTTTACTGTTTATTATGTTTTATATCAGTTCTAGGGAAAGGGGGGTGATTAGAATTTTCAATATTTTATACATTTTTTTTATTTTTAAAACTTTTTTTTTCTTTTTTTTCCACGATTTCTTAGACCCTTTAGGGTACATTAACCCTAGATGGTCAGATCGCTGCTACCATATACTGCAATACTTCTGGCTCATTGTAACGAATCTGCAGAAGCCATGTAGCCTCGTGTCAAAAGAAGAGGCTACCACGGCAAACGATCGCCGCCCCCCGATGACGTTCGGGGGCACAGCGATTCTAAAAAAGACTTTGCCGGCGACAATGACCGACTGCGGTTATTAGCGGTGGGGGTTTTCTGCAACATGCAAAACCCCCCACCTTGTATGAAGAGGACTCAGCCCGTGAGCCCTCTTCATACACTCCTTATACCTCTGCGTCGTAGAGCTCCGGCGCAGAGCGTTAAGGGGTTAGAGGGGTTTTCCCACAAATACAAGTTAGGCCCTATCCATAGGACAGGGCTTAACCTGCTGATGTTTGGGGGTTTCAGTGATGTGACCCCCATAGATCATGAAAACGAGGGGTGTGTTGGGGTCCACATAAGGTACATGTCATCGCTCTATGACGGTAATGGAGCAGAATGGTCATACACGGCCGCCTGCTCCATTACTCTGACGGAGCGATTTTTGCGTTTCCATATTTCACTCCCCACTTTCAAAAATCAATAACTTTTTTATTTTTCCACGTACAGAGCTGTGTGCGGCCTGTTTCTGCGTAACAAATTATACTTCCTAGTGACAGTATTAAATATTCCAGGCCCTGTACTGGGAAGCGGGAAGGAAAATATCAAATGTGGTTTTTATGGCTTTCACTGCGCGCTCCATAGGCCCCCTCCCCTTTACTGCGCTCCATAGGACCCCTCCCCTTTACTGCGCTCCATAGGACCCCTCCCCTTTACTGCGCTCCATAGGACCCCTCCCCTTTACTGCGCTCCATAGGACCCCTCCCCTTTACTGCGACAACGAGCATGTCTCCCCCCCCCTAGACAACAAGCATGTCCCCCCCCAGACAACGAGCATATCCCCCCCCTAGACAACGAGCATTTCCCCCCCCTAGACAACGAGCATGTCTCCCCTTGACCCCTAGACAACGAGCATGTCCCCCCCCAAGACAACGAGCATGCCCCCCCCCTAGACAACGAGCATTTCCCCCCCCCAGACAACGAGCATTCCCCCCCTAGACAACGAGCATGTCTCCCCCCGACTCCTAGACAACGAGCATGTCCCCCCCCCTAGACAACGAGCATGTCTACACCCGACCCCTAGACAACGAGCATGTCCTCCCCTGTGGCTGCGTGCCCTTTTTTGTGTGTTTGTGTTATTTTTGTCTTCCAGGACCGTGCCTGCTGTGGACTGCTTCGGATTCGAAGGATTACATCGATGACTGACATTTCTAACAAATAAAATGGTCAACGAGGGTGTGTCTGCGTTTTTTGTCCAATAAACTTTTCTGAAAACGGTGTGATTATTTCTTTTTTTGCGACACTCTTCATAGTTTGCCATAGTAGTGGTGCCGGCTAGGTGACGGTGCTCATTACTAAGGGCAGGCCTTAGTGTTTGCCTTAATTTTTTTGGCAAATTCACACTAACGCCCATACCATTACCCCGGTACCCACCGCCACCAGGGGTGCCGGGAAGAGCTGGGTACAAACCAGTACCTGACCGTCTATAGATGGTCAGGTGCTGGGGCGGCTGCAGGCTGTTATTGTTGCGCTGGAATAGCCCCCTAACAGTGGCCTATCCCAGCTCAGTAATGGCAGGCTGCTGCTGCTTTATTGTATCAGGCTGATTTGAAAAATAGGGGGCACCCCATGCCGTTTTTCCCCCCATTTTTTTGTAAAAATGGGGGAAACAGCCTGGGAGCCCCCTTTAAAGGGGGAACTCTACGCATATTTTTGTCAAAAATTTGAAGAAAAAACGGCATGGGGCTCCCCCTATTTTTCAAATCAGCCTGATACAAAAAAGCAGCAGCAGCCGCCATTACTGAGCTGGGATAGGCCACTGTTAGGGGGCTATCCCAGCGCAACAATAACAGCCTGCAGCCGCCCCACTACCTGACCATCTATAGACGGTCAGGTACTGGTTTGTACCCAGCTCTTCCCGGCACCCCTGGTGGCGGTGGGTACCGGGGTAATGGTATGGGCGTTAGTGTGAATTTGCCAAAAAAATTAAGGCAAACACTAAGGCCAGCCCTTAGTAATGAGCACCGTCACCTAGCCGGCACCTCTACTATGGCAAACTATGAAGAGTGTCGCAAAAAAAGAAATAATCACACCGTTTTCAGAAAATTTTATTTGACAAAAAACGCAGACACACCCTCGTTGACCATTTTATTTGTTAGAAATGTTGGTCATCGACGTAATCCTTCGAATCCGAAGCAGTCCACAGCAGGCACGGTCCTGGAAGACAAAAATAACACAAACACACAAAAAAGGGCACGCAGCCACAGGGGAGGACATGCTCGTTGTCTAGGGGAGGACATGCTCGTTGTCTAGGGGGGGGACATGCTCGTTGTCTAGGGGGGGACATGCTCGTTGTCTAGGTGGGGGTACATTCTCGTTGTCTAGGTGGGGGTACATTCTCGTTGTCTAGGTGGGGGTACATGCTCATTGTCTAGGGGGGGCATGCTCGTTGTCTAGGGGGGGACATGCTCGTTATCTAGGGGGGGCATGCTCGTTGTCTAGGGGGCGGACATGCCCGTTGTCTGGGGGGGACATGCTCATTGTCTAGGGGGGGGACATGCTCGTTGTCTAGGGGGGGGACATGCTCGTTGTCTAGGGGAGGACATGCTCGTTGTCTGGGGGGGACATGCTCGTTGTCTAGGGGAGGACATGCTCGTTGTCTAGGAGGGCATGCTCGTTGTCTGGGAGGGCATGCTCGTTGTCTGGCGGGGGACATGCTCGTTGTCTGGGGGGGACATGCTCGTTGTCTAGGGGGAGTGGAATATGCCCCCCAATTATATACATAAATATACATTGGTGCCAGTGGATGCGTTGAAGGTATGAGCAGTGGCGTGGCCAGGGGGTGTGGTTAGGGGGCGTGGCTAGGGTGTGGCTTCTGTGGGTAAAAAAATCGCCGCGGCGCGCTTCGCGCGCCGCCATTTTGTCCCTCTTTCTCCTCCACAAAAGTTGGGAGGTATGCATATTATACACATAAACTGCTGTAGAACCTTCTAATACACATGGCAGCTGCTGCAGAACCTCATAATACAGCAACAGGATGTGGAATGTGCTAGTGCTGCAGAGGTAGTGGGGGTATGTAGGTGCGTTATCACTGAATAGCTGATTGGGAAAATAAACTAAGCCCTCTTCGCAAGCAGCTTCTACACACGGGACACTGAGGGGTCAAGGCAGGCTGTGGCACAGGGCAGCTCCTACACAGCTCCTCCTGCTCTATAACATGCTGCCTGCTGAACACTATATACACCTGCTCAGCTCCTCCTGCTCTACAACCAGGGCCGGTTCTAGACAAAGTGGGGCCCTGGGCAAAACTAAAAGTGGGGCCCCAAAATAAAACTATTTTATGACCAGTCACAATCAGCAAGAGGCTCCCTTTAGTATGATGAAACATACTTTAATTTTGGAGAATTTTACAGGAGATAGATCATAGGAAGATTGATGGGCAGCATGGTGGCTCAGTGGTTAGCACTACAGCCTTGCAGCGCTGGTCAACATCTGCAAAGATTTTGTATGTTCTCTCTGTGTCTGCGTGGGTTTACTCCGGGTCCTCCGGTTACTCCAAAAAATGACTAGTAGGTTGATTAAACTGTGAGGCCCATTGGGGAGAGGGACCGATATTTTCTGAAAGCAGAAACTTGCCCCATTTTCAAAATTGCATCAAAGAGTTTATAGTTTGAGTTTATAGTTTGATTCAAACTTAAACATTTTTATAAAAAATACTTAAAATTTGACTGATGGCAAAAAATTTGATCCAAACATAAAATATTTACCTTCACATCTCCTAAATGTAATAGATGGACATGTGTAGAGTTCACAAATGTCCCATATTGATATGCTCCCATAAATAAATCCACATAATATCATTAACACTGTAATAACTAGATATCTGCTTTTCAGCTAGACATTTTAAGACAGTCACAACCTGCAAAATATATCAATAAAACAGAATAAAAAGTAAAGGCGCCATAAAACCTATAGAATTTTGAAAGCAGACAACCAGGCGATGCATTTGGCAATTAACATTCAAAATTTCCTCTAAAATATGTACAAATCCAGAATATAAAGAAAATATACTTTCCTAAAACAGTAAGATGTGAGAAGATCATACAGGCCCCACATGTGTATATTCACCAAAATATGCAGCAAATGGAACTGCAGAAAATTCACACAGATCTATTATTGTATCCTCCCTTACACAATGGTCACCCAAATAAATAACTATATATCCATAAACCAAGCTAATGAGATAATAAGTCACGTTTAGATATGCGCCATTATATTAGCCGCACAATAACAGAACCCCCCGCGCTTCATAAGAATCTGAGTGAGAACGTCATAACATAGGTGTAAATAATGGAGGATGGTGGGAAATAAAAACTTTATTCCAGGACATGTGTGTGTTTTTGGTGTTACATATAACTTTATGGACATGTTCTGGTCGCGGTGTAGTCACATTAGGCGAAGAGGATCGAATGTTCATCGTATCAGTCAATTTTCCCAACAAAAAAAAAACTATCACAAAATAAAAGGGAATAAGAGAGAAAGTGTGTTCTCAGATAGTTCTGCACAGAGAAGGGTTAATAATAACATGAATATTAGTTGATATTATTCCTCTCAGAATGAAATAACATATAAAGTGATTATTTCCATTATGTGTGAGGTGCAGCAGCTCCTGTGTGCAGCAAATTCTCCCTGCAGCCTGGTGGCTAAGAATCTGGAGATGGGGGAGACACTTCAGGGGGCTGTATCTCTGGCTCTGTGACACATAGAACCTCACTTCTTTTTTTCTATGAAAGAAGAGAGTCTCCTCTTTTATATAAATCTAAATTTGTGTTTCTAAGTTTTAGGAAAACGGAGATATTAACTGTTAAACGGCCGCCGGGAGTGATTTTTATATATAAAAATGGCACCTGATATTCTCACTTTAAACCTGAATATCTCTGGATCCATAGCACCTAGAAACACAATTCAAGATTCATTTGAAAGATGAGATTCTCCCCTTTCAGGGGGCCCTGGGCAATTGCCACCTTTGCCTACCCATAGCGCCGGCCCTGTCTACAACATGCTGCCTCCGGTCTGGAGTGCAATGTGTGAAGTTAAAAACCAAAGAATCTTGGACAGGCATTCGCTGAATACTTTATTTTGTTGCACAAATCATGCTATATTTTGCACAGGGATGTAAGATTGGGACGCAAGAGATTAATGAATTGGTCTAACCTAACTCCCTTTTCATGGAGGTGAAATGTAATCCTGTGACTAAGGCTCGGTGTTGAGCTGAAAAGTGTAGGTCTGTCTGTTTATGTACCTACACCGCTAATGCACAGGACTTGTGCTAAATTTTAGAATGGATTTTCAATAAAGAATCGTTGGATTTTTTTCAAGTGCTCCGGCTTATTTCACAAGTTTTCAGACGGTAATCCCATAGACTCTTAGGGTGCACCATAAAATGTGTTTGTAAACAACAAGCCTAGGAAAAGTGTCATATTCCCAATTGACGCCCAAATTGTGCACCCAAAAAAAAGTTGTGGTGCCGAAACTTCATAAATAAGCCGCAACAGGCGTGGCAAGTTTTCTGTCTGAAAGACAATAATAATTGCCCCCCTTTGTGTTGACATATTCTTTAGGACCATCTTAAAGCGTTACGCTCATTTCAGATTATTTTTTATATCGTGTGGGAGACACTAGGCACATGGTGTCTCCCCACATCATGAATGAACCTGGTGGCTGCACCTCAAAATGTAGGACCTCTCCTGTATTTTGACGCTTTTAAGGCGCAGCTGCTTGGCTTCCAATGGGAAGGGGAGGATACATATTTTTATACATATTTTTATTCTGTATATACAGTTGTATTTTGGCCATTAAAAAAGCACATTTTTCACTCTTATGAGCACGTATGGTACCGTAATTATATAAATACGGAATAAATGATATATACAGCAGCACAACCGTATACAGCACATATGCAACTCATATTTTATATGTTCCCGTAGACTTCTGTGGGGAATACGGAATGGAAATACATGAGAAAAGAATACACGCTTATTTTTTTACGTCTCGAAAACAGTACGGTGCACAATACAGCCATTTAAATGAATTGGGCTGTATGCTACACGTGTATAAGGCTGTCATACGTTCGAGGCCTTAGGGTACATTTACACGAACGTGCAGTGGACAGGAGGAGCGATGGGCACTGCTCACCCCTCTCCATAGGAAACTATGGCCGCACACACAGGAAATGATAGAGCATGCACCATCTTTTCCCCGTGTACGGTACGGTAAAACCACTGGGTCACCATAGCCGTCTATGGGGACGTATATCCAGCCACAAACTTGTGGCCGGATACACGTCCCCACAGTGGCCTTCTGAATGCATTTTGGGTACAATATTTCCTCAACGTTGCTATGTCATTTTTTTTTTTTTGGCATTGCTATGGCAAATCTGTCTACCCCATTGAAGAGAGGTCTCTCTCTTCTCTTCTCCTGTTTGTTACACAGCTGTGAGTGAGTGTTAACCCTCCCTGCTCTCTCCTTGACTGTAGTATGTTAAGAGCATTATATTCAAACCTGAATCAAGCTGAATGTAAAGGGTTAATCCTCCCTTCGCAGAGCTGTTGAAACACACACAGGGAGAATAGATGTGAGGTCGAGCAACCTCTATGGGAGGGAGCAGCTTGATTTTTTTTTTTCACAAACTAAACAGAATTTGTTAATTAAGTATATATTTTTTTAAATGTTCACCACATCCCCTACCCACAATCTAATAAATAATCTCAAATGACAGGTACTCTTTAAGGTTAGGTCCACATGGAAAAAAAGGGAAGAACAATAAAGCCAACTGAATATGTCACCAGCGTAACCTCCCACTTACAGACACAGTGATTGTGGCAGCGCCCCCGACTGGTAGGACTTTCATCCCCATCTGTTGTCTATATTGTCTATATTATAAAGTGAAAGTTTCATTTATAATTTTATTAAATCTAAAAAAAAAAACTTTTTCCATGGTAGTTGTTTTCAATTATCAAGATAAAATCTTCCGAACTTTCTTTGATTGGTTCCTGATACGCTACAATGAAACTCCACTCCCTAACCTGAATCACACTTATTAATAACAAAGGAGGAGATCCGCAATTCATACACTCTCATTACCTCCTTATAATAAAAAAGATGTGTTTTTAGGATAGTTTGAAGAAGATCCACCCTTCTCCCTCCGTGCCGTGCAGTACATCACCTACACACGCCTAGGTAATTGCTGCTAGTCATTCTCTCTCAATGAGCTCCCTGCTAATCTACGTAATCCCTTTCGGAAGAATAAACTCGTGTGATGGTATGGAGACGCAGTGTTTCTTCAAACACCTTGGTCTTGACGCATTTTAATTCCTGAGGGATAGAGTCACAGTTACTGGAGTAGGATTGTCGTATTGTGCTCGATTACTGTATCATCGTACTGACAATTTACGGGTGATTGTATGAAATTAGTCAGTGGCAGGGCTGCTCCGTCATTGTGTTTGGATATGTTTTCATGGAATATTTTTTGCTACATAAAACCTAGAATATAAAGCTGTATGTATGTGTGTGTATGTATGTATGTATGTGGGTGTGTATGTATGTATGTGTGTGTATGTATGTGGACGTGTATGTATGTGTGTGTCTGTATGTATGTATGTATGTGGGTGTGTATGTATGTGTGTGTATGTATGTGGGTGTGTATGTATGTGGGTGTATGTATGTATGTGTATGTATGTATGTATGTATGTGGGTGTATATGTATGTGTGTGTATGTATGTATGTGTGTTTATGTATGTATGTGGGTGTGTGTGTATGTCCGCTAAAGGAATCTGCACCATTGCATTTACATTTACCAAATTTTGCACCACCGATGACTGTGACACTTTAGACTAGGTTTTGAGTCGAAATTCGCACCCCACGCTTTCCAAAATACACTTATTAACCACCATATACAGGAGCTATTGTCTGCTGCTGCTATGGCAGTTATCAACCAATCACAGCTCAGCTTCTATTTTGCCACAGGTCATTAATAGGAGCTCTGATCTTTGATTGATTACTATTGGCACTTTGTGATAAATAAGTGGGGTTTGTTTGTTTGTAGTTTGGGCACTCGGTTTCTAAAAGGTTCGTCATCACTGCTATAGAGGCAGGTGAGACGACTGCTACACCTCACATGCAGAGAAGACAATATAACACTCCGGAGACAACCTTTACCAGAAAATTTTACTGTGAGAAATGAAAAATATTATATAACAGTGGAGTTTTCTTTCTACTGGTAATTTCCTCATTGCATATTGTATATTATCCCAGACTAGTTCTACTTAAGTCTAAATATGTGAGCTTCAGACTTGAGGATTTTTTTTTCCCTTTCTGAATAATTGCCTAGAAGAGAAGCATGGAAACGGTTTTCTGGAAATGTGCCATGTTGTAGAGATGTATAGCGTCTGTCACTTGAAACTGAAAACACAGTCTATTAATTCATAAGCAGGTGTTATAACCACAGACTGTAACTTCCTTCTGCAGCTGAGTAGGAGCCTGTTATGTGCAAATGTCGGCGTATCTTATTATATTCTTGTGGAAAAGATCAGCCCTGAAGACGGCTCTGATGCCCAGCTCTTTATGTAGTAAGTGGCTGACAAACAATACGGTCTGATACCGCAATATACCGTACTCTTTGTTTCATACAAAACAGAAAAAAGGCAATTTAGGTAGGTAGTCATAGTACAGCTGGGGAGGAGAATGTGCTCTGGGTGCCTGGGGGGTAGTGCTAAGACCCCAGTCTGTCTTAATAAAGCAAGACAGACAACACACGTCTGGGTTTAGGAAAGGGCTATTCTACCTGTTTCGGAGTCCAGTGGGTTGTCTAAGTCAATAATTACCAGCCCTTTTCATACAAAGAAAAATACAGGGATGACTATTATTTACTCATTAGGACCACCCACTCTTAACCCCTTAACGACCCGGCCCTTTTTTTTGTTTTTTTATTTCTATTTTTCACTCCCTACCTTCTAAAATCTATAACTTTTTTTTATTTATTATACCATAAAGAGCTGTGCGATGCCTTTTTTTCTGTGTAACAAATTGGACTTCATAGTGACGGTATTTAATATTCCATGCCATGTACTGGGACGCGGAAAAAAAAAAAAAAAGCCTAAAGTAAGCAGAACTTTAAATAAATAACATAGACGTTTCACTAAAAAATTACATAGAAATTAGCTCAAATTATTGTTGGTTTTGTAAATAAAAGGAAATCTACCATTTGATTCTATGCATAATGAGCCAAACATACCTTGAGAATGCTGTAGCTACACTGATGCAGAAATATATCTTGCTTGATCCCTGAACTGAATGGTTTTGCTGAAAAAACTATTATAAAATTATGATAAGGAGGCTCTGTTGCCCCTGTGGCGGCCCCTGCTATTCTTCTCTTATGGACTGCTCCAGCCTTGTCCTACCCAGCATAAGCCGAGAATACGTCATCACTGTGTTGCCCCTGACAGGCAGAAGTAATCAATCGCTGCACCACCCCCCCCAGATGCTGTGTATAATTCCTCCAGTTCAGGTTGATTAGTCCTGTCTGGACAGTTCAGGCAGCTCTTTTATGCACGGCAGCTAGTATTCACCCAGCTTTCACAAGGTCCTGAATTTTATAATTGTTTTTTGAGCAAAACCAGTCAGTTCAGGGATTAAAAAAGATATATTTCTGCATCAGTGTAGCTGCAGCATTGTCAAAGAATGTTTCGTTCACAATGCCTAAAAACAAATGGTAGATTTCCTTTCCTTTGTTTTTTAGAAAATGTTTATGGTTGTATTTTTAATTGTTTCATTTATTTATAACTGATATGATGATGATAGTTATTATTGTTGCTTTTTATGCTCTATACAATACTGTTAGCTCCAAATTCCCCGATATAGCCCCAAACCTCTACATAGTGACAGCCCCCAGCTGTTATTCACTCCACTGAGTGAGTGTCACCTGCTTCTCTCACACACAAATTCAACTACTGCTTTGTGGGTGAAAGTGGAAGGTCATGGGTCCTACAAAAGTTCTGATATGTGTTGCTTTGAAAACACATACCATAGGTGTGATTAGTTTATTTCTGCCTTTTGGACTCTTTTCTGATATTGGGATAAATCTGTATAAAGTGTTATAGATACTGTACATTTCTTATAATACATTTTAAAAAAGTAAAAAGTACAAATTGTTTAAAAGGAACCTGTTGGTTAAATATACCAACACAAACTCTTTGAAAATTGCTATTGTTTAGCAGTACATCTATCCCTATATTGTTCCGCCCCATGCCTGTAAAGTTTCACAGTAAGTTTGTAAAGTTGTCCCACTATCTATGCATCGTTTTCCTTTGATCTGAATCCAGCCTATACATGCTCTTACCGCTCAGCCGTGCATCGGCTACTTGACTAAGAAGGGGTGTGCCAAGGCTCAAAAACCCCACTCCTCCCTCTATCAGGAATGGGAGAGAGACTGTGTGTGAATCTGCTGAGGGATTGGGAATAAGCAAGTTGATTTCTCTTCAGAGATCCACACACAGCCAGCATCTTTCTCAATCCTGAGGGGTAGGAGGTGAATGAGGTTGCAGAGTCCAGTTGGCTCGGCTGAGGAGAAAGCATGCCCCTTGTCAATCAGGAAGCTGGAGGGTTGGCTGAGCTGGAAGAACATGAATATGCATAGATGGTGAGTCAACTTTATGAATGGACTATGGAACTTTACATGTATGGGGAGGAACAATATAGGGATAGTTGTACTGATGTAAATAGCAGTTTACAAAAACATATGTTTAGTTAGGTGGATTTGTTTAACTGACAGGTTCCCTTTGAATGTCACTGTTATAGCAACAACCTGTTGCTTAAGTAATAGCCAATGCAATAACTTACAAATGTGCAACTCACTTTATTTTATTGATACTCAACCTTATCTGTAGTACTGACCCTAGGACAACCAACAAGAGAGCACTAGGGCCCAGAGACAAGAAAACCAAGCTAAGCAGACTTCAACATCAGCAAATAAACAAGGAACAGTTAACTATAGTAAAATTGGAAAGAAAGTGACCGGAACTAGAATAAACCAATGAAATTTACTAAATTAGGAACAATAACTAGACTGGAACAAGAGAGTCAAAGTATATAAAGAATTAAACGGAGTCTACCACCTACTCCAAGCATTAAAATCTGCTGGTAGCATGCTGAAGGGAAATGCACTGTGATTTCCAACAAATATCTAGTATTTTTTTTATTTGTTATGCCATTCCTGTATATTTCCAGTTTGATCCGTATGCTAATGTCACAGTTGGTGCACCTCGATCGCACCTTTTCCCACCTTAATCACTTCCTTCTTCCACCAGTGTCACCCAAACTTCTCACATGATGGATCTTCTGCTTATATGTTAGAGAGAGTAGTGGTCCAGCTAGGAATAGCCATGCTCTGTGTGCTAAGGACACCAACTGCCTCATTAGCATACAGATTACAATGGGGATTTCTGGACAGAAATTATAAAGTTTTTTTTTTTAATTTCCTTTACATTAGTCAGACACAACCATCATGTAACCTTATTGATGTGAGACAGGTACTCACTAACGCCTCACTAACAACAAACTATTAGGTCGGAGATGATGACACAGAGAGACATATTTGTTCTGTGTGGTTTTTCAGCTAGAGACCTTAAAGCTCACCAATTCTTGTTGTTGGGTAGCTGAATCCTGCACTTTTTTTGACTAAAAGTTACATAAAATGTGTTATTCCAATGAGGTTTGCAGTCATTTCACAGATGCTTGTTGTGAACAGATAGAGGTCACATGAACTAACATTATAAACAACAGAAAGTGTGAAATAATTTAGGAACTTAAAAAAAAAACACCCTGAAACATGTGATAGTTAATATAGACACTGTACTTCCCTTTCCCCACAATTTAGAACCGCTTATTATAATGGCCCAAAATCCATCATGATAAACCAGGGACACTTACTCATAGATCCAGACACTGTGACTGTGCTAATCGTCTTATATTTGTTATCCATGGCCCCCTTTCTTCTAAAATTAATGTTTCAAATTATGCAAATGAGCCAGAAGGGCTCTGGGGGCGTTATCTAAGCCCCTCTATTCTTGGAGGGTGCCCCCGACTATGTAGGGAGGGTGTCCACAGACTGGGGGTGGCCTGGGTTAGACATATAGGTGCACTAGGGGAGCTTGCACTTTAAGGGGGTGTTAGTTCTTCATACCTCTCCTCCCTGCTGTTGCTCACCCCTCTCTTAGCTGCACCTTTATATGTCCGGCGCTGGGTGGGCACTTCCTCATGCCCGCCATCAAGCTGTCCCACCCTCCCTTTCAAAACTTGTTTTGTGTGTTTGAAGTTTTCTATTTTTCAGTAATTACTTCAAGTCACAGCTGGCGGAAATCCTTCCGCATGTGGATTTTGCCCAGAAGTCATAGTGCTGGTTCCGGAGTTCGGCTGAGCAAAGAGCTCCGGGCAGATGTGTTTTTTTTCAAGCAATATGAACAAATATTACAGTTAATCTAACATTGTTATGTTTTACCAGCAATAAATAGCTGTGACAGGAAGTCTCATGTCATCTGTGTTATTGTTAATGTTATTTAATATTAAGGTTTTTTTGGGCAGTCATTTAGATGGGTACGGTTTCGTATGCTTTGTGTAAGGTGCCTAAATGGTGCATTAAACTGGTATAGTTTCCAGTCGCAGCTTCACAGACACAGGGAAGGAGCACTTACCCCATCCCTCCCATTGTGTGAGATTACAGCATGCAGAGGGAGGGTGGAAGTGCTGATGGAGCAGAGGTGGAGGGGAAAATGTGCTCTTGCACAGTGTAACAGACTGTGAACCTGCAGGATGAAGAGACTCTGGTAACGCACTCAGAGCCCTTATGTCTCATTAGCATAATTTTCAAAGTTGATTTTAGAAGCAAGGAGGGCATGGATTAAAAATATAAGAAGATTATCACAGTCACAGTGCCTGGGTCAATGAGTAAGTGTCCCTGGTTTATCAAGCTTGATTTTGATGGTAGATTTCCTTTAAAGGGGTTGTCCGAGTTTTCAAAAAAAACTATATGTGGCCGGGCTGACTAAAACAATAAAGCTGTACTTACCTCCCGGTGCCCTCCCGTATCCAGCATTGCTGTCGCTCCGGTCCGGGCGCCATGTAAACAAACATGGCCGCCGGAGCAGCGCTGGACTCAGTTCCGGCCGGACCCGACAACCTTCCGGCCCCCATACACAATGCTGTGTATAGGGACGGATAGGCGTACCCGGCCACGGCCGGCCGGAGGCGGAGGGCACCGGAGGTAAGTACATCTTTATTATTTTAGGCAGCCTGCTCCCGGCCACATATATATATTTTTTTTTTTTTAACTCGGACAACCCCTTTAAGAGTGTTCATATTTATAAGATCTCAATATGTGAACATGGATCTCAGGGTCAACATCTGCAAAGAGTTTGTATGTTCTCTACGTATTTGCGTGGGTTTTTCTCTGGGCCCTCCAGTTTCCTCCAACACTCCAAAACATACTGGTAGGTTGATTAGATTGTGAGCCCCATTGGGGACAGGGACTGATTTGGCTGCTCTGTGCAGCGTTGCATAATCTGTGTGCGCTATATAGATAAAGGAATTATTATTAATTATAATTATTATTATTATTATGAATATCATAGTGACCCACCATATTCTATGTAGCTGCTGAAACATATGTTTTTTTTTTTCACTGACCCACCTTCTGTACAAAATAAGACCTCATGGACATGAATGCATTTGGGTGACGTTTGTTAGCCATTATTTTTATGATCTGAATAAACTATGAAAAAAAGTTAATCTTTTGTATATATAGGATGGTATTTTCCAAAAAGGATGTAGATCATATTTTAGCTGGAGAGACCCCAAGCACAACAAGTCATCTATAAAAAAAAAAATACAATACAACAGTGCAAAAAAATGTGCAATCCGAAATCAATGGGGCGGCACAGTGGCTCAGTGGTTAGCACTACAGCCTTGCA
This sequence comes from Engystomops pustulosus, assembly GCF_040894005.1. Taxonomy (NCBI): domain Eukaryota; kingdom Metazoa; phylum Chordata; class Amphibia; order Anura; family Leptodactylidae; genus Engystomops; species Engystomops pustulosus. The sequence continues at coordinate 174,676,129 of NC_092415.1, read as the reverse complement.
GCGCTGGGGACCTGAGTTCAAGGGCCAGGGTCAACATCTGTAAAGAGTTTGTATGTTCTCTCTGTGTTTGTGTGGGTTTCCTCTGGGTCCTCCGGTTTCCTCCCACACTCCAAAACATACTGGTAGGGTGATTAGATTGTGAGCCCCATTGGGGACAGGGACTGATTTGGCTGCTCTGTGCAGCTCTGCGTAATCTGTGTGCGCTATATAAATAAAGGAATTATTATTATAATCAATGACAGGCTAAAAAGAAAAATAGTGTTATTTACATTTACTAAATACCTGAATAATGTGAATAAGTGGCAGTAATGTGCGTTGTCTCTACATAGTAACATCATGATGTAAACAGTGTGACCTCACTCAAAACCATGAACGTAACATCATAGGGATCTATGGAATTGACATCCATAATGGGTTGAGATGTGGATGTAATTACTCTCATATAAATCTGTCCGAAACCCCATAAGCATCTCCTTGACACCGGGCGGCGGGTGTACTCCTGACTGGGGGTTGGTGTGGGATTTGAAGAAGACTTAAAAGCACTTTATAAACAGGCAGTCAGGTTTTATTCATGGAGTGCACATCACTGAGTGGAAATCGAAGCAGACATCCACTAGAACACTTCCTCTACTAGGTCTGGCAATATTTCCTTTGTTTTCTGTGAATTACTGGTGAATAATTACTAGTAAATCCTTTATTGTACCTTTTCCATCCCCCTCTGCACCCGGAGTACAGCTGCCTTTCTAGTCTAAAGTGGGAATTCATCCAAAAATGTGCTCTTGAACAATGCCCGGGCTGGCAGCTGTCCTGCATAATTTAGCTACTTAGGTATTTTCCCTGCTATTCTGCAATAGTTAGAAACAGGCGGAATCTGCATAATGTTCTATTTCACATATTACGCTACATACACAGGATGTATTTATCTGTCCATCCATCCACATCTGTCCATCCATACATATGATATAGCAGTGATATTGTGCTTGTATATTTACTCACATCATTAACACTCATCAATGGACTCACTTGTGCATTGGAATTTTCTTGGTACCAGTGCAATTGCCATAATGGGCATAATGGAAGAGCTGAGACGGGAAAATAGTTTGTGCAATTCCAAATACAGGCGGTCCCCTACTTAAGGACACTCGACTTACAGGCAACCCATAGTTACAGACAGACCCCTCTGACCTCTGGTGAAGCTTTCTGAATGCTTTACTATAGTCCCAGACTGCAATAATCAGCTGTAATGAAGCTTTATTGATAATCCTTGGTCCCATTACAGCAAAAAATGTTTAAACTCCAATAGTCACTGGAGCCAAAAAAATTTTTTGTCTGGATGTACAATTATAAAATATACAGTTTCGACTTACATACAAATTCAACTTAAGAACAAACCTCCGGACCCTATCTTGTACATAACCTGGGGACTGCCTGTAACTAAAACTTTCATCAAATTGATTTAAATTAGGAATGACCTGAAGAAATTATACGACCATAAAAGAAAAGTAAATTATTTCCTGAACCAAATGGAAGGTGTTATATAGCAATGTAATGTTCTGTAAAAGGGGTTGGCGTCTATCAGCAATTATTTTTAATTGTGTTTATTATCAATGTGTGTATTATCCCTGCACTGTGACATCACTGTGTGTATTATCCCTGTACTGTGACATCACTGTGGGTATTATCCCTGTACTGTGACATCACTGTGTGCCGTATCTCTGTACTGTGACATCACTGTGTGTATTATCCCTGTACTGTGACATAACTGTGTGTATTATCCCTGTATTGTGACATCACTGTGTGTATTATCCCTGTACTGTGACATCACTGTGTGTGTTATCCCTGTACGGTGACATCGCTGTGTGTATTATCCCTGTAATGTGACATCACTGTGTGTATTATCCCTGTACTGTGACATCACTGTGTGTATTATCCCTGTACTGTGACATCACTGTGTATTATCCCTGTACAATGACATCACTGTGTGTATTATCCCTGTACTGTGACATCACTGTGTGTATTATCCCTGTACTGTGACATCACTGTGTGTATTATTCCTGTACTGTGACATCACTGTGTGTATTATCCCTGTACTATGACATCACTGTGTGTCTTATCTCTGTACTGTGACATAACTGTGTGTATTATCCTTGTACTGTGACATCACTGTGTGTCTTATCTCTGTACTGTGACATCACTGTGTGTATTATCCGTGTACTGTGACATCACTGTGTATACTATTATTCATGTACTGTGACATCACTGTGTGTATTATCCCTGTATTGTGACATCACTGTGTGTATTATCCCTGTACTGTGACATCACTGTGTATATTATTCATGCACTGTGACATCACTGTGTGTATTATCCCTGTACTGTGACATCACTGTGTGTATTATCCCTGCACTGTGACATCACTGTGTGTATTATCCCTGTACTGTGACATAACTTTTTGTATTTTCCATGTACTGTGACATCACTGTGTGTAATATCCCTGTACTGTGACATCACTGTGTGTAATATCCCTGTACTGTGACATCACTGTGTGTAATATCCCTGTACTGTGACATCACTGTGTGTATTATCCCTGTACTGTGACATCACTGTGTACGAATATACATGTACTGTGACATCACTGTGTGTATTATCCCTGTATTGTGACATCACTGTGTGTATTATCCCTGTACTGTGACATCACTGTATATTATCCATGTACTGTGACATCACTGTGTCTATTATCCCTGTACTGTGACATTACTGTGTGTATTATCCCTGTACTGTGACATCACTGTGTGTATTATCCCTGTACTGTGACATTACTGTGTGTATTATCCCTGTACTGTGACATCACTGTGTGTATTATCCCTGTACTGTGACATTACTGTGTGTATTATCCCTGTACTGTGACATTACTTTTTGTATTTTCCATGTACTGTGACATCACTATGTACATTATCCCTGTACTCCACAGATGATGTAATACAGAGATACCCTCTCCTAGAAGCATAAGGGCAGATCCAATCCAATGTAAAGCCCCGAGTGGCTCATTGTCAGTAGCTTTGGGCCCCAGGGTCTCTGTGCAGCGGGCCTCATAGCAGTGGCCCAGATGGGGAGGGTTAGAGGACAGATTTTTGTATACCAATAGTACATTTTGGAAAGGCTGTAATTGAAACAGTTAAACCTTGTGATTTTCCCTCTCCGTGTTATATAGGTATGTGCAGGTTCTCCTGAGCTGAGGAGGTGTACCATTCCAGCGCAGGGGAGAGCAGTAATTCAATAAGTCAGCAGTAATGTGAAGCAGAAGGCGAGGTCGGCTCCGTGACATCATTCAGGGAGAGATTGTGGAAATCAGGCCTGTACTTCAGCTGCATTTAATTACATGTACCGGCTGCGTTAATGTCGCTGTAATTGCTACAATGTTCTCTTGGTTAGATCTCGCTTTTGCCGTGGTGTCTCTGTTGTAATAACTAAAAGGCTACCTTCAAAGCAAAGATATATTAGATTATGTAACCTTCACCAATCTCAGGGCAGAATAATTACTTTGTTTTCTGCCATTTGCACTATAGAACATTCTCATTTGCATTTTGTACCCAGCATGCTTTGCAAAGAGAAGCTGCCGGGAAGTATATTGTGCATAGGTACAGTTCCTCACCTTTGTATATGTAATTCTCCTCGGCTACAGTGTATTCTTACCCACTGGGAACACTGGCAAGACAATGGGGCTCATTTACTAAGGGTCCGCGGACCACACAAAGTCGGATATTCGGATTTGCGCGGCATTTAAAAGGGTATTGTGTCGCAATAAAATCAGATTTTGGCTCAATCGCGCCAGCTTTCATGTGACACAAATCGGGGGGGGGGGACCGTTGGACGATCCGACGGATTCGGACAAACCGCAGGATTTAAAAACTTAAAAATTGTGTCGCAAGCCAAGCAATTACATGCACCGGGAGGAAGATGGTGAACTCCAGCGGACATGATCGGGGAAGCGACACATTCAGCAAGTCGGGCGCACAATGTAAGTGAATCGTGGCACAGTGCATTGTCGTCGGACAATGCACTTTCAGGATCTCCTCCGGACCGGGTAAGTAAATGTGCCCCATTATATTTAGGATTAGGCCAAATTGGTGATAGGTGTATGTTACAGACATGGTCAAAAATACTTTTCTCTAAAGACTGAGGTCCATTATTGTTGGTGACACAACCCCTTTAATGTTCTGCCTATGAACAGCCACAAAACAGACAGAAATGTCCCTTCCCTGAGGGACTTAAAGGGAACCTGTCACCAGGAGACCCATTTTTAGCACTCCCCTAGTCCCCACAGAGCATAGTACATACGCTGCCAAAGTGTTTCTGTATAAAAAATAAGTTTTACAGAAAAAAAGATGTGTTATATAGCACCTTTCATTAGCATCTGCTGTGTGACTAGGCACTCGTCCCCTGGGAGTGGAAGGAAAGAAGCAGTTACCACCCCCACCCTTGGGAAACTGCTCCTCCATGTGTTCCATGTGTTCTAAATGTCCCCTACTTGTAATACCCACTTTTCTATTACATCCCATGTATAATGCCCTATTTCTAATGCCCCCTACTTATAATGTTCCCTTTTCTAACATCCCCTATTTATAATGTCCCCTTTTCTAACTAACCCCCAACCTATAATACTCCCTTTTCTAATAACCCCCACTCATAATGGCCTCCTTTTCTTTACATCCTGACTTATTATAGTACCTTTATAGGGTTTGGGGCTGGGTAGGGAGGTGTTGTCTTGGTGGGCCCTACCCTCCCTGGGTTTTTGTACAGAGGATTCTTTTCCTTTTTAAATGCTTTTATTGGTTCTTGGTTTGGTGTAATTATTGATTTGTTTGCTTAAATTAATAAAGATTATATATTTTGTCATAGCACATGAGAGTCAAATCTGCTATTGGGAGTATGTAGTAAGCTTTGTTCTGGTGCTGTACCTAGTGTTTCTGCTACTGTAATTATGTGGTAAGCTTGGTTCCAGTGCTGTAGCTTTGTAGTAAGATTGTTTTTGGTACTGACCCCATGTAATACATTTAGTTATGTTATAGTTTCTGTGTAAGAAGTTTTGTCATTTTACTGTTTTTATGCACTTTTTGCTGTCATATCACTGAAAATCTTTAGAAAGTTGTGGAGGCCACAATTTTTTTAACCCAGGGTCCATGATAGTCTAAAATTTGTGGAGTAGCACAAGATGGGAAATCAATGTGTGTGGGGGTAGCCCCAAAATTACTCATGATAGGCTTATTGGGGTATAATAATAATAATTCCTTTATTTATATAGCGCAAACATATTCCAAAGCGCTGCACAGAGTCTGCCAAAATCAGTCCCTGTCCCCATGGGGCTCACAATCTAATCAACATATAACCAGTATGTTTTTGGAGTGTGGGAGGAAACCAGAGGACCCGGAAGAAACCCACGCAAACATGGAGAGAGCATACACTCACCGGCCACTTTATTAGTGTCCAACTGCTCGTTAACACTTAATTTATAATCAGCCAATTACATGGCGGCAACTCAGTGCATTTAGGCATGTAGACATGGTCAAGACAAATCTCCTGCAGTTCAAACCGAGCATCAGTATGGGGAAGAAAGGTGATTTGAGGCCTTTGAACGTGGCATGGTTGTTGGTGCCAGAAGGGCTGGTCTGAGTATTTCAGAAACTGCTGATCTACTGGGATTTTCACGCACAACCATCTCTAGGGTTTACAGAGAATGGTCCGAAAAAGAAAAAACATCCAGTGAGCGGCAGTTCTGTGGGCGGAAATGCCTTGTTGATGCCAGAGGTCAGAGGAGAACGGGCAGACTGGTTCGAGCTGATAGAAAGGCAACAGTGACTCAAATCGCCACCCGTTACAACCAAGGTAGGCAGAAGAGCATCTCTGAACGCACAGTACGTCGAATTTTGAGGCAGATGGGCTACAGCAGCAGAAGACCACACCGGGTGCCACTCCTTTCAGCTAAGAACAGGAAACTGAGGCTACAATTTGCACAAGCTCATCGAAATTGGACAGTAGAAGATTGGAAAAATGTTGCCTGGTCTGATGAGTCTCGATTTCTGCTGCGACATTCGGATGGTAGGGTCAGAATTTGGCGTCAACAACATGAAAGCATGGATCCATCCTGCCTTGTATAAACGGTTCAGGCTGGTGGTGGTGGTGTCATGGTGTGAGGTATATTTTCTTGGCACTCTTTGGGCCCCTTGGTACCAATTGAGCATCGTTGCAACGCCACAGCCTACCTGAGTATTGTTGCTGACCATTCTCATCCCTTTATGACCACAATGTACTCAACATCTGATGGCTACTTTCAGCAGGATAATGCACCATGTCATAAAGCTGGAATCATCTCAGACTGGTTTCTTGAACATGACAATGAGTTCACTGTACTCAAGTGGCCTCCACAGTCACCAGATCTCAATCCAATAGAGCATCTTTGGGATGTGGTGGAACGGGAGATTCGCATCATGGATGTGCAGCCGACAAATCTGCGGCAACTGTGTGATGCCATCATGTCAATATGGACCAAAATCTCTGAGGAGCTTCCAGCACCTTGTTGAATCTATGCCACGAAGAATTGAGGCAGTTCTGAAGGCAAAAGGGGGTCCAACCCGTTACTAGCATGGTGTACCTAATAAAGTGGCCAGTGAGTGTACATCTACCAGTATGTTTTTGGAGTGTGGGAGGAAACCAGAGGACCCGGAGGAAAACCCAAGCAAACATGGAGAGAAAATACAAACTCTTTGCAGCTGTCAACCTGGATGGGACTTGAACCCAGAACCACAGTGCTGCAAGGCTGTAGTGCTAACCACTGAGCCACCAGGACAGACCTCGAAATTGGGACTGTCCCACTGATTATATGAGTATGCTATGATGCTGCACATTCAGTTTAGGGATGGGAAATGTGGCCAACACACAAATGTTGTTTCCTGGTCCAAATATGGGGTATCTTACCAAAAGTGTAACTGAATACAAAAAGACTATACAAATATATTCAATTTACTTTTACTATATTTTTATTTTTTATATTTACAGTTCTGCTAACTTTTATTATATGTCACTAATAATAAAAATGATACAGATAACTTGCCTGAGTACCAGGTAAGGTTATTCTATCCATTCAGTAATAGGACCAATTTGACAAGCTTTGTGCAGCGCTGCGTAATCTGTGTGCGCTATATAAATAAAATAATAATTATTATCACTTATTCTAACACTACTATCAGTGATGGCAAGTTGATGTAGAAGACATCTTACTAGCAGGTGTATGTTATCACCAGTGCCTCCGGATGATGCTGATTAAAGAAATTGCTATTTTCAGAATTCATTGTAAATGCAGGTAAAGCCCATATTCTATTTCAGAGAGTAGGAAATGCAGTGGGACTGAGTCCGGCTTTGAAGCCAGTGCTTGATAGACCCTGGGGAAAAGGGAGGAAGTGCTCTCTTACATTAAAACACTCGGAAAACCCATGAAGAACTAATGGTTATGCAATTCCTGAGGAAAGTGTACAAATGAGCAGACTGTGCTAAAAACAGAGAGCGCTGCCATTAACACTAACAATCATAATGGGATTTATCAAGTCCTTCACACCAGAAGCTTAGAAACATAGAATTTTAGGATTTTTTTGTAGAACAATTTAGGACTTTAGGTTTTTTAGGTATACAAGGTAGAGATAGAGGTTTTAAACTTGATGTGTCAAATTTACATGATGTTATAGAGCAGGAGGGGCCAAGCAAATTCTATATAGTGCCCTGTCTTACAGATATTTTATATATCAGCAGGTGGAGCTGAGCAGATTGAACATAGTGCGCTATCTGCAGGCAGCATGTTATAGAGCAGGAGGAGCTGAGCAGATTTTACATAGTGTCCTATCTGCAGGCAGCATGTTATAGAGCAGGAGGAGTAGAGCATACTGTACATAGTGTCCTATCTACAGGCAGCATGTTATAGAGCAGGAGGAGCTGAGGAGATTGTACATAGTGTCCTATATACGGGCAACGTGTTATAGAGCAGATGGAGAAGAGCATACTGTAGTTTCCTGCATGCAGCATGTTATAGAACAGGATGGGTTGATCAGATTGTACACAGTGTCCTATCTGAAGGCAGCATGTTATAGAGCAGGATCTGAGTACATAGTATCCTATCTGCAATAGAATGACAGAGCATGGAGATCTGATTGTGCATAGTGTTTAATCTGCAGGCAGCATCTTATAGAGGAGCTGAACGGATCATAGTAAAATCATTTTATGGAAAAGGACCGAGTTAACATATAAAAACATAAGGGAACTTGTCACATTGATATATAAATTGACCCAGAGATCATCATGGATTCTGTAACAAGGACACATGAAGCTACTACAGTATGTGTGGATGTGTAAAGGTTTGTAAATTTCAGAGTATCCAAATTCCTGGACAGGTTCTTATGTTGCAGTTTTGTAGCTTTTCCACCTCTGAAGTTTCCGTGTTGGGTTATATTCACATACAAGTTAACATGTAACTAAATCTGTATAATCTGTTATGCAATATTACAATACTTCCCAATTTAGTTTTCGTTTTTTAATAATGGGTTTACTTTGTATGTGACATAAATTTGGCAGATAGTTTGGGGCCACCACTATCATTTCTGCCTTACATTTACCCATGGCAACCAATCAGAACTCTTATTTTATAAACACCTGTTTCATACATTGGTTTTCATTGGTCAACTAGAACAGTTCTGCTCTCAGACACTTCTGATAAATCTGTGATCGATCTGTGTCAAATGGGAGTAACTTATCTCCTTTAGAAAACACTGGAGGAGATTTATCATAAGTCTCTTAGAGCAGAACTTTTATAGACCAATCAGAGCTCAGCTTTCATTTTCCCTCAGCATTTTAATTAAAGCTGAGCTCTGATTGGTTTCCATGGGCAACAAGAATAGTTTCACATCAGAAACTTGATGATAAAATCTCCCCCATTGTGACTGAACCACAGCCAAGGACAGGCCCAAAGACGCTGCAGGATGGGTTGGCTTCAGCATAGTTGTCTGTAGCGACCACCAAAGCAGTTTACTGTAGCATAGTGAAAAAAAAAAAAAAAAACTCACAAGAAAATTTAATTTTTAGATTTTTATTTAAAGTGTAATGGATATTTTCTTCATATTGCTTTAAATGAAATGACAGACAGCAGTTGCAGAAAGTATTTGCTTTAAAACAAAAAGTTCTTAAAAAAAAAAAAAAGCCAATATTTACAAAAAAAAAAAAAAAAAAAAAAAAGGCAAAGTTTAGCAATTGTGAGAAGTTCCATAAAGATAGTTACAAGCCGTGTCAATAAATACCCAGGACAATAAGACATAAAATGGAACAAAATACAATCTGAAGTTTGCTTTTTTATCTTTTGGCACAAACAAATAAATTAAATGCACAAAGTTATGAAGGCAGGATATCTTATTCACCTTAAATTAATATATATATTTATGCAAAGTAATCCAGGAATGTTGTAACAACATATTAGTGCCAATAAATAGAAATGAGTACCAGAATATTGCCAGCGTATAAATTAACTCAGAACCTAAAGGAGTTTTGCTGCTAGGACCAGTCTGTTCCGTTACAATGTTTTACTGGGAATGTTTATTACTTGAAATGCTAGACAATGGATGGATATAGTGGTGGCAAGAAGGTGGCCGGCTCCAAGTGCGGCATCGCCTCCAACATAACAATATGGCTGCCTACCATAGTGTATCTAAATTCATAAGGTGGGAAATCTGACTACATGCTGGTCTGGGAGGACGGATTATAATTATTTCCCTTACATACCTTAAAGGAAATGGGGCTTCCAAAAGGAAAGGTTTACTTTCCCCTTGGAAGGGGGACTTAAATGGGTTTTCCATGAATATGGAAATGCCCCAGGGAAGCAGGACAGCACATAATTACCCTGCCCACTACTTCTGTCCAACCGAAAGTTTCAGAGGGTCATGAGGACCAATTTCATTAAATGAGTGGACCAGAAGACAACACGAAGTGAGGTCCCCCGGAAAATGGAAATGATATCCTGACCACACACTGGATAAAACCAGTCCCATGACCCCCAGAACTCAAAGGGGTTGTCCGGGATTAAAAGCTTTTATACAAGGTTCCATTTGGCCATGGTGATGTCACCCATCACTGCCAGCCTCGGATTGTATACAGAGACCCGGCAGTGGTACAGCACAATGTCACCGCCGGCCTCTGTATACAGAAGCGATGGGTGGAGCCATGGCTGAACGGGATTTAACACTGGTGCCACATACAAATCATTTTTTAATCCTGAACAAACCCTTTAAGGCTGGAAAACAGAACTACTGGAACCAGAAGGGCTATGTGCTTTTTACCCCAGCCACTTCCAAATACTCTTGAAAAGTAACCCCTAGGAGTTGCTGGATGGACTTCTGGGTAGAACTATAAAACACTAGTACTACAGCTCCTTATTTTGTGGTACATCTTAACTTCAGATCCCAATAATCTCCATGCACAGGTATGGTTATCCTACTCCCATCATCTAGAAAGTGATCCCAAACTAAACCATAATGAGGGATGAGGGCACATATCAGCAAATCTGAAGCAAAACAGCAGCTTCCTTCCAGCAAGTGAATATTGCAGCACTGACCAAATGACATACACGACTACCAGATACACATTAAAGACATGTGGGTACAATAAAAAGACCGGCATACAATAGTAGTGCTGGCAAAGGCACTTGTGTGTATCGCTAGAATGAGGATTATGTGGAAATAATCATTTCACCTTAAAGCTTATTTAATGTATAGGACTGGAGTGTGTGACTGTACCACAACTACTACAGAAGGGATTTATGGAACATTTACTCCAGGGATTGAATAAGCTTCATCACATGCACTGGATACCTTTGGCGCACAGCTTAGGCCATAGGATGCATTGTAAGGACCGCGGAATCGGCACAAGTCTAAAGATGTCCATACACGTTAGATCAATGGCAGCAGAACCCAATGCGACTGACTGGTCATCTAATGTGTATAGGGAGTCTCAACTTGCCCTATATAACAAACTTCAGGAGACGAATGGTGAAGAATTTTGGACATTAAGGGGAGACGAGTTGATGTCAGAGTGTCTGGCATCAACATCTTCTCCTCGTCCTATCAGAAGCAATAACCATCAGCCCAACAATCATTGGGTCGACAGAGTTTATTCTTCAAAATGGCTCTTTAGTTAACATGTCTGAACATTCATCACCATTGAAGGGGGTTTCCTAAACCCTCTCATTGCCGGAACAGTTACCATCATACAGGCAAGAGTTGACCTAATAGTCGGGCAGAGCCAAGAGCCACCAGTCCCTTACAAAGACACCCAGCTAGCGTTTACTCCTAGCTGCATTGCCAAAAATAAGTCCTTAGTAACGTTTGTCCTGTCACACAGAACAGTTTTCACAGTAGCCAATTGGGTCACAGAGTTAAAAACAACAAATTTCATAAATAAAAGTAAAATAATATTAGAACCAGTTTATTTTTTCCCCTCAAAAAAGTCAGTGGACGGGTAGATTAGTAGGCTGGTACTGGAAAGGCCGTATGATTTTTTTTTTCTCTTCTTCACAATGGTAGAGATTCTAGATAAACCTTTTGGTAGAGCAGCTCGAAAAAAATAAAATACAAATAAAATAAAAATATAATACAGTATATAATAGTCTTGGTCTCTGGCATCAAGATTTCATAATTTAGAAGGAAAGAAAGATATATAAAACATAATTTTTTATCTTAATCAACACCATAAATGGTTTTTTTTTCCTCATTTAAATATCTGCATTTAAATTTTAAAGCTTAAATAGTGTAGATCGAAGAAAAAAAATTATACAAAAGATAATTCACTGTGTTTTAAAGGTTGTAAAGCAATAAATAATCTGTTTAGTTTTACATATACATAACTTTCATTATTATTATTATTAAAAAAAAAAAAAAATTAATTAGATATAAATAGCCGGGACCATATATTATTATTGGAGAATATAGAACGACTCCATCTAATATGTAGATGGAAATTATCTTTGCTCGTGCTGTTCTGGCTCGATGTAGCTTTACTTATATTGCAACGGCTCCGCACCAAGTTCAGCTGACCGGGTGCCCGAAACTAGGGGGTGGGGGGGGGTCACCTCAGCTGTGTAGGATCTTATGGCCAAATCCATAGATATATCAAATAAATATGAAATAACATAGCATGATTAAATAAAATTGAAAGAAATAATTATATGGCTTGTAAAATGGAGCACAGACGCAAAGTCCGGGGGGAAATTCTTAATCCGCTAGAAAATGCTCTACTTCCCAACAAGGTCTTTGTGCTTTATCATATGACCAGTGGTGTATTGAATTAAAGGGGTTTACCCCAATCTTAAACAACTATCTTGAGAACAGGAGTTGTGCCCTGCTCCTTCTAAAAAACGAGCGAGTAAGCCCTTTTCAGATTTCTTACAGAAATGCATGCATGTCCGTCTACAGTGGCCAAGGGAGTGCCTGTTCTCAAAAGGTCTATATCGGAAGATGAGAAAGCCCCCCTTTCGTGGAGACTGCAGCTGTAATATTGCACAACAGGGGGAAGAAAGCGAGTGAATGTTTAACTTATTATACAGAAAAAAAAAAAAATTAAAATAAAAATAGTCTATAAATAATGCAGATATATTATGGAGAAAAAAAAATGATTGTACTCATAATACATCTGAGGTATTTCCAATTTTAAATACAACTCATGCTAGTTCAAGCTTCAGTCTCATTCCTGGAATTTGCAATAAATAAAAACAGCTCTGTATAAAGTATGCAGGTTTTTTTTTTCTTTTTTTTTTCCTTTATGTAAACCCAAGTAGTGCACACTACTTCTGCAAATATTTCTTTTTTTACAATAAATACATGAATAGAGTTTATCTTAAAAGCCTCGAACACGGGAATACTTGGAAACCCATCCGTAAAAGAATAGCTTTTCACAGGTCCACAAACATAAGAATTTTCTAATTTTTTTCTTTTTTTCAAACTTTATGTACAAAGTCTTATACAAAAACAGAAAAAAAAAATTTGTTCAAACCGATGCAAGGTAAACAGATTGCAGTGACAGTGTTCCCAAAAAGGAGTTTACTCCATAAAAAGACCAAAATAGAGTTATCCATGTAAAATCAACATAGAAACATTCCTTATTATATTCACCGTTCCTGCAAATTATCCACAGCTTGGGTCCCCGTCCCTTATTTATGCAATGAGGGATTCAAAGGGAGATGGTGATTTTAAGGCATCCTCTAAGAATTGATTGTCACCACAAGACTCTGAAGAACTTATTAAAGATTCCAAGAAAGTGTCTGTAGCCGGGGTGAATCCGGGGAGCAGCGTCACCAGACACTGCTGAGAACACAAGTTCTCATATTCGTTCAGCGAATTGTAAAGAGGTCCAAAATTGTATTCCGTTTCATCTGGGATCTCAAAAGCCTCAGACGAAAGGCTGATATCCATATAGTTTTTGAGCAGCGGCTCTCCTTGTGCCACAGAATCAGTAGAGATGGCCACAGATACCTCATTGTCAGTAAAGCAATCTCCCCCCTGGTTTGCATTTTCGTCCACGCACTTTGAAATGTTCGATAAAGAGTTGGAGTACAACCCGCTAGATTTCTCCGAGCTGTAGAGAGATTCGTAAACCTTATCACAGAAGAAGTCCGTACTATGAAAGAAGCTCAAGTTGTCCTGGCAGTCACTGCTGTTCTCCTCGTATTCGGAGTCGTTGAAATGAAGAATCCTGGCCAGATAGTCTTCCTCAAAATCTGACTGGGATTTATCAGATGAAGAAGTATGTTCAAAGGGACCTTCAGAGCTTTCACTCTGACCAGATGAGGAGGAGCTGTCAGTTGTGTCACTACTGCAGCTATTTTCCCCTGCGGGCTCCAGGTCTATGTTGAAATGATAGGGTGCAGTGGTGGTGTTATTATTGGTAGTGGTGGGCTCAGTCCTTTCTTCATCTTCAATAGATTCTACAGAAGAGCACCCGAAGGGATTCAATTGGTCATCGCACGACATTTCAGGCTCTTCATTCTCCTCATCACTGTTTTGTCTCTTCTCCTCAAGCTCAAGTTTCATAACAGTATGGATAAAATGGGTCTGTACCCTGGATGAATTGAATTCTACTCTTCCATTTCGGTTTCCACAGCCATCCTTGGTACATCCACATGGGAAGGTTGAATGGTCTCTCTGAGGAAGAGAAACATAACATGAGTCAATGTTATTGTGTGTCTAACCTATCATAATCTATTTTTGTATATATGGAAAATTACTATATGGAAATTTGTCATGTAAGAAATAAAAAGATAATTAAAAAGTTAAGGAAGGACACACTGCTAACTCAATCTGCTCAAGACAAAAGGCACATAAGTTGGTAATTCAAGGACCATATTTTGGATGCTTACCTGACACTTGATGCCTGCCAAGTTACAACTGCACGTCTCCGGCTCACAGAAGTCCTGGCAATCGCAGCCACATTCTTCTCTTGACTTCCTGATTTCATTGAGTTCATGCTTTTCAGTTTTGTCGATCTTCTTCACCCCTTCGCTCTTGAGCAGCGCCCGCCGTTTCTTGGGAGGGTACATTCGTGGACTGAAGCCGTCTTCGATCTCCGCGTTGGTCATATCAATATCTTCGTCACAGATGTCATCTATGCTGAGATTGTTGGCTTTTTCCGATTCTACTGTACCATTCTTTGTAAACTAAAATGAACATATAAAAAGTCAATCATCACTGAAATAAAGAGTTTGCAAACAGTAAGTAAATTTTGTACGGAAATATAAAAAAAGAAGGCCTCAAGTGTTGTTCACCTTCTACAACCCAATAACACACTCCATGTTAAGATACAACAAAAAATTTAACCAGGTAAAGAAGTCTTTGGCCATTTGACCACAAATGAGTTGTGTCCCAAAAAAACCCAACAAAAAACTATGTGGAGGTGGGATTTCCCGGTTCGAAATGTGTACCACTGGACTGAACTCAGCACGTCTGTTTATCCTTGTGGATCAAGGTTCCACCTGGGAAATCCCACCAGCACATGGACTGAGCATCATGGACCCAATTCCCTCTTCATCCAAGTCTTAAACATCGAGAAACTTACCATATTCTTTAGAGCCAAGAGTTTCTCTTCCTTCAACCGTTCCTTCAGTTTCTCCCTTCGTCGGGTCAACTGTTCCCTGGAGAACTCTTCTAATGTGAACTGCCTACTGTGGTTGTGTTTCTGCCGCATTCCCAGAGTGCATCCGCCCCGACTTGGCACACTTGTGAAACCTTGGCATCGTTGGAAGTAGAAGACGATCACTCGATCAAACTGAACCCTATTCTTCTTCGCCCGCTTTGCTTTTTTGAGGATGGATATTGCTGTAAACATCATAACATCATCAGTACATGACAAAGGACCCACATATTTTCAATACAGGTCTATCTTAAAAAGAAAAAAGTGTGCTTAAAGCCTTTACCATATACACCTAGCAAGATATAGCTTTGCCAGATGGAAAATACACAAGTGTAAATGTTCGGAAAGCTTTAAGACTACAATTTGAGAGAGCACTCTAGAGGAATGTATATGACTCGTATGCGCGGAGCTTATAGGTTTAAGCTGAAGAGGAAAGTTCTCCGTGTTTACTCAGGTGGTGAAGAGTTGACATTTTTACGGCTGCTGCTACGGAAACTATGCAGATTATTTAAAGCCTAGTTTACTGTCATACAGCACAACAGCTGGGATATGAGAAGCTAGCCGGAGAGTCAAAGAAAATCCTGGCTATTATCCATTAGCTTTGTATGGCTTTTAAAAACAGAATCGCACACAAGGAACATAAAAGTCATGATAAGTGAGGAAGAAGCGTTGGAAAATCCAGTCCACTTACGGGTGAAGTCGCTCAGAAGCGGCCTAAGGCTGTAGCTAAACTCGTCATCCGATTCCCCTCCGGAAGAAGTGGCCGATGACGAGGGGGATGAAGAGGAAGAGGAGTATGTGAAGTCATCTTCCAATGCTTCATATTTGCGTTTCAGTAATCCACTCATGGCTATTGTGTAGATTTCACAGTCCTGAAAAAAAAAATAAAGGAAAAATGTTACTATTTGTCTGGTGATCAATCTTTTATGACTAGTAAGCATAAAATAAAATACACAATTTGATCAACAATATAATAAAAACATAATTGCAATGTACAAGAAAAAAAAAAAAAGTAATTCGAATATAATCTTAAAATAATGGTTATAACAATGTAGAATTATCAACTTGTTTGTAATGGCGACCCATTTGTACACTGCACAGGAAACGTCATGCTGGACGGTAGCGCAGCAACTGCTTCCTGTCACATCCCATTCAGCCTGAGTGCACTCATTTACCGAGATGAGGAAAGGAAGAGGAAAAAAAAAAAAAATTGCCTCTCTTCAGAGAATACTTCCCTCCTGATTTGCATGCGATACCTCCCCAGGGAAATACAGGCAGAGCATCTTATTAAATGAAATGCTGAAACAAAAACACATCAATTGCACAAAATTGCAGCCAGTTTTTTTTCTTCCCTCTTCCTCTCCTGGATTTTTTTTTTCTTTTCGCAGCCTCTGGACATATCAGTGGAAATAGGTTTCAGACAAGGACATTTTGTGCTTCAGATCTGATTATATTCAGCTCTGCCATCCCCCCCCCCCTCCACCTTCTTAAGAGTTAACCCCATAAACGCTGAATCAATGGGAAATAAAAGCAGAGTACCAGAGTGGCCACTTTAAAGGACGTTGATCATTTTGTATTGGATTTGCATCCAGGAGTGCTGCTCGACGACACTTGTCTGAGCCTCAAAGGGCTCCGGTAATCTCTAAGTGAATAGAAGCGCCGCGCTGGATCACGATTTTATCACACGCGTACATGGTATCAGTTTAATATTAGCTGCATGTAGGAGGGAATGAGCTGCAGACATCACGGCACAGGCATTATTTGGAAAGATGACTCAGGGTGACTCAGTAGTCTGCCTGTGTGTTTACTGACGGACGTGACAACAGCCTAGAACCGTGATGGGGAAGCGCCAGGAAACTTTTTTTACTAGCAAGCTATACTGACGTCAGTGCTGAGAGCGACTGCTGACGACAAGGAAGATTGCAATACATTGACATCATTAGGAAATCTTAAGCTTCCTCCAGTTATCAGGAAGGTAAATGCATACTTATGTATAAATCCATTCCAGGAACTCCTAGAAAGTGTCAGTCATGAATGAATTCTGCCATGCCTTGCACTACAAATACCAGCAACCCCAACATGCATTTCCCCATAGATCCCCAATAATCCACTCTTCTCCTGAATACACAAATCAGAGCTCGCTACAACGGATCAAAACCATCCCCCACCCCCAGGATGTCCTGTAGTCAATTACAAGACAGTATCGGGGACAGTAAATAATATCAGCATCAGCAAACGGAAACTTTAACCTGGCCAAGTGCAGCAGGCGAGTGATTAAAGCTGAATTAGTGCTATATTTGAAGAGCGGGGAGGCAGTGCGCTAGTTAATTATTTACAACCTTGTTACGGGAGACTCCAGCCCTGGCGTCTCCTGTAATGTACAGCACGGGGACACTGCCTTAGTACAGCGTGTGGGGCTAACCATTCATTTAGGAGTCCCGTACAGAGCCCCAATCAATGCCATGCTGCAAGAATACTATAACAGCTCCCAAAAAACCTGGACTGAATACATCACGACATAGGGGGATGGATGACATACCCCTACTGCCTGCACACACAAGCAGTGTAAAACCTCACACATGCCTCCCCTGCTCTGGTGTTGACACAGGCCAAGGTTCAAGAGTTCATATACGGGAATTTATAGACCGATGGTGGTTAAGCCACCAAATACTGCAGGGGACTGAACGACGACGTGGAAGAGCATAAAAAAATATTTTGGTTGTGGGCTAACATATATACAGGATACATAGAAGGGGACACCTGAGGTCCTATTTTAAGTTTAAAAAACTTGAGACCGGTTAGACACTTAAATCTTCTTTTGACAGATGTTGCCCTGGGATCAGCTTTCCGGGTGGCCTCTTCTCCCAGGATAAAGACAGCATTCCTTCTACCTTATGGCACAGTTGCTAAAATTCTGGCTTTAGGCTAGGGCTTCACATACCTGATGGGTTTTTTATTTTGTTAGGACTATTGGATCATGGTTGTTGTAACTTGTGGGCTACGATGTGACTGCATTTACCTGATCTTTGGTGTCAAGCCAAAATACTGCCCTAAAAACTTTGTCACAGAATTTGTTAAAGAAGTTAATATCAGTCCTGGGCACTTGATCTCTTATACATTTTTTTTTGTTGTTCTCCTATACTTCAGGACAGCAACGTAGGAATACAGCCCTCTTCTCAAACGCCACCGCGGCCACATTAGGTTCCCAAGTTTCCCACAAAAAAGTTTTTATTTTCCAGTTTACTGTTAACATTCAGTTAACAGGAAAAAGGGAAACCCCACAACCTCCTACCCGACCTGTCAGGTCACTGGCGCCGACCTTACACATAAAGTAATAGCAGTCTGGGTTTCTGAAATTCGGCGATTGTTTCCCGCTGAATTATGTAAAGTCAATTGCTGCCAGATGTTTTATGAAGTGGCTCTAGACTGCACTAGAAAGGACACAGTGTTAAGCGGATTTACTAGCATGGCTGCTACTAAGTGAGCGTCGTGCTGCACCGTCACAGAGAGCCAGTAGCAAAGTGTCACCCAAGCTTTGTGTCAGGGGGTCACTCAAGGACATCGGGGACCAGAGGAAACTGAAATTTTGGAAACAAACATCTGCAGCCCTTTCTAAGTAAATCTGCACATTGCAAGGCAAGTACAATGTGTGTATACACCAAGTACAGTTACATGGAGTAACAAAGCGCTGGAATTATTTTACAACGTGCCCCTCATCCAGGGGTAAGGAATCAATCACCATTAACCAGCAATCACTACATATAGAATTCCCTTCCTAACCTATTCACCTTGTGTATTCGCTTATCTCAAAGCATTAAAATTTACACAAATGGACGCTGCTGCTTGTTGCACAGAATTTTCGTGCAAGATGATACACAACATCCCTCAACAAATGTGCCAAAAGCCCAATAGACTTTACATTACAGTCCATTATAAATCAAAACCTGCAATAGCCATACAGGGAGACTTGTTACTACTGACAATCATTTGCCAGACCATAAAATAATAAAACCATAAATCTCATAGGTCACATGGCTTTGCAATATATTTGGCACATCTATAGGAATCCTTGTGCCACAATTTGAAAAATCTACATTGGGCATCAGGATAGTTTTGTAGAAGTTATAAATCTGTACGCTGAACTTTCTGCGCTCATTTTACATTGAGAGTCCTAACAAAACCACATCTATGGGCAAGGATTGTAAAATGTAGCCAGATAAGACCCAGTTCACACCTACGTTCAGGCCTACTGTTATTAGCATTTCGGTGACTGAAGATAACGAAGTCTAATGAATTCGCTAAACTGACCATTGATTTCAATGGACTTTTGATGGCTTCTGTTAGCTTCTATCTGCACCACTTGTGGGGGAAGACAAAAAAAAAGTTGTGCTTCAGCTCCCAATCAATTTTTCACTCACATAAGTAATTTCTAAAGAAAATGATTTAAAGTCCACTAAAACCATTGAAATTTTTAACGGATCAGTTAGACTTTAGTTATCGTTTCAGTGATGGAAGATAATGCTGTAGTTCTGAACACAGGTGTGAACTGGGTCTAGTGTGCTAGATCCCGGGACATCATTGTTAGTAGTAATGTTGATGTCTGCTGCAGTATAGATGGTTGACTTCCACTTTCTCACCACTAGAGGCGCTGCGTACACAAGGCTGAGACGTGTAATATGGGATTAATTGTCTAAAATAGAGGAGTAATTTAATAGATTGCTGCTCCAATGTCATGTATAGGTCATACAAGGGCAGGGGCATTTCCTGTACCCTGCGGGAATGGCACACAGGTGTCCGTGTAGTCATACGGGGAATAGATCCTAAACTTAATACAGTTAAAAAAAAAAAATATCTAATTTCATTCAACGTGTGTTAAGTCCAACATTCGTCTTCCTACAAGAAGAACTATTTAACTTCATTTTATTTCAGGTTATTAAAAAAAAAAAAAAAAATCTGCCTCACTTGCTGCTGCCAAAAAAGACATTCTGTTCTTGGCTCTGCCTTCTTACTCATCTATTTTACTAAAAACAGCTTTTTAAACAAGTACGAGAGTCGATGGACCAAAACCGCAGGAATTCTAGTCTGGCACCACCACTCCCACCGAGCCTTAAAGGTGCAGAGCCAGGAAACTAAAAGCTACTAGAGGGGAAGGGGCACCGACTGCTAAACCCCCTCCCAAAAGATGTGCCAGAATCTCCCGAATAATGGGTGTGATGGAGAGAGGAGTATGGAATGCAGTTTTCCGCTCCCTTGTTCTCACCCTTGGCTTTGGTATTATCCATATATACAAGAATTTCAGGAATGAACAAGCCTCCGATATACTCCATGGTAAACACAGAGGAACCAGCCCAAAACATTAGGCACCCTGGGAAATCTGCGCACGGTTTATTTCTGTTAATGTAATAGGGGAAGATGTTTTCTGTGTTTGACGCGTCCCAGTGCAAAGGTTATTCTGGAAATGCAAACACAGCACGTAGTGCATGCATGTGCAATGTATAGACCAGCATGCATGTGCAATGTATAGACCAGCATGCATGTGCAATGTATAGACCAGCATGCATGTGCAATGTATAGACCAGCATGCATGTGCAATGTATAGACCAGCATGCATGTGCAATGTATAGACCAGGCTACACCGTGGCTGCAAGCATGTATGTGCAATGTATAGACTAGTATGTATGTGCTACATATAGACCAGGCTACACCGGGGCTGCAAGTATGTATGTGTAATGTATAGACCAGGCTACACCAGTCATTTCTAGGAATGTGATCACGTTACCAGACTATCTCAGCACGTAGAACATGTCCACAAGAAGGGGGGGAGATGTGGGTTGGGGACCTACAGCATCAATACTGAAATGGTTTTCAGATTTCACCCAAGTTGCTTAAGGTCATGCACTGTAGATCTTTATTTGCACAGGTAGACATGCCCTTAAAGGGTATTTTTTTCATTTTCGCTTCTATAAGCCTCCAATAACAAGGTCCCCTGAGGCAAGGATCCCCCCTCCCTCTCCATCAGCTGTTCCTCCTGTGGGAACCGCACAGCATGGCACTACGTTTGCCTCAAGCAATGATTCAATTTACCACCCAGACTTCCCAAACCTTCAATGCGTCTGTTCCCATACTAGGAATACTTCCACTCAGGATTCTAGGAAAGCTGAATGACACCCATCTAAAAAAAAAAAAGTATAAAACTATAAAAGCTGCAACTGAATGCACCCCTATTCTTCTCTGCTGGAGCCGGATACACAGAAGTGTTACGATGATATAAAAGTTTCACAATGTGAATACCTGTCTGACGCCATTAACCCTCCGGAGACACAGATGAGCAGATGGAGATGCTCGGAAAGCCAGGCACCTGTTTAAAGACCATAAAAGCCACGTGCAGAACTGGCGAGGCGCTAGTCACTCGATCATTCACATGTAAATCCAGGGGAAGGATTAGAAAATGTGGTAGAACAGGATCTGCTTGTTATGACAGCTCGCTCCAGGTTCACGCGTATTCCCACATTATCTAATAGCAGGTAAAAAAAACACCTGAGACCTGAAGAACCCCAGCGTCTCCAAGAAGAGGGTCTGAAGGGGTCAAAACCCGAACCACTTACTACAGCACTATGTAAACTGAAGCATTTCATCCTAGCACCTTGTAGCGGTATAAGGACGTGTCAGGGTCACACACACTGGATGCGGTATGTTTACCATGTGCGGTTTCTCTATAAAACTCATCCCCCAAAAGGGAAGCAGTAAGAAACCTTCAGTCTACGTTTACACAGTGATACGCGGCCACTAGCAGCTTGCTGGGTAAATATACACAACGCGTAAAAAGAAAAAAAGTTGCAATTAAAATTTTTCCGAAGAGGATGAGATGACATAAGAGGTGATGATTTAATGAAGAATAGCATTTCTGGCCAATGCTTAGATAAGGCTTAGTTCACACTTGCGCCCACAAGTTATTAATAAATAAAATGGCGCGACTTCCTGCATTTTTTTTCTACTATTAATAACGGGAGCTCAATTGAAGTCTATGGGTAACGGAAGGTGAATTGAAAACCTTCTGTTCACCTTCGTTTTTTGGTTTCCGTTAAATGGACAGGTGTGAACAGTGTCATATCATTGTGGTCCTAGCACCGACCCAAAACTGGTCTACGGGCTAACGCCGCCATCTCATTGAGACGTAGGGCGTTTACAGAGGTCACAGTCTTTGTGCGATTATAGCAGAGGTTACAAAAATAAAACAAAAACATGATATTAGCAACATTTGTTTTTACAGTATACACATCGCTAATGAGAAAACATAATGGTTTATCAGCGCCCCCCCCCCCCCCCAACGTATAGATTAAAAACCTCCCTCATGTGACCACCTGAGTAACTAGGGAAAAAAAAGAAAAAAAAACATAAAAATCACTGCCACAGTGAGTAGGAATAAGCATGTCAGGCTGTACTCGGCGGTATTAATCCAAATCCCACACGGCGACCCTAAATCCCAGCGGCTTGTCTGGCTGGATATGAGAAATCACAGTGACATAACGGAAGGAGCAGGCTTGTTGTAGGAACTGTAGCTATAACAAGGAGAACATCTATTTACACTGAAATCAGAGACCCCCGGGGACACCACGAGTGCGGACCACCCTCTACAGGGCACCTGTGTATTCCTCACTCATCATAGACGAATACAATATAATGGGAGAGGAGGAGGGGGGGCAGAGAGTGGGAAGGTGGAGGGGCTTTCTAAGGAAAAGCAAATTCCATCCCTTCCAAGGACAGCGAGTAAGTCCCATCTTCCCACACAATGAGGACAGATGCTCCGGGGATTCGTAGTGGAGACAAACATGGCCACAGACGCACGGATGTCACCACCGATACAACCCGTCATGGGGAAAAACCCTAATTTCCTTTTTATAAACTTTGGGACGTATTTCAACATTTTGGTTGACACAATGTGATGATAATGATGTGAAAATAATATTTATTCTTTCCATCTATTCCCTTGTTCTAACAGGGATATTTGTTGTGTATTATTTCTTACACATATATAAATTAATCAAATTAATAATTAAAACCTTTGAAAATAAATACAGATTCTGTAACGTTCCAAGACAAGAATCCTACAGCCAGACGAGAACCTAGTGGTTACATAATTCTGCACTGAAGGGGTTAATGGCGCAAGACATCACCCCCCCCCCCTCTCTCCCAGATTCCTACAATTATCCAAAAATAAAATATTCTCTCAAAGTACCAAAAAAAAAAAAAAACTCTCCACAAACAAGGAGGGAAAATTCCACAGAAACATGAGGTCACTCCCAAGCCTTGAGTCACCCAGCTCATGACCTCATCCGCTTCAACCCGGTGACGTCACTAGCTCCCCTTACGTCACCAGCTCCCTCCTCTCACTCAGCTGGCGCCAAAAAACTTTGTGGAGTGACGTCATCCTCATCGCATAGGCACATTAGGAATCTATTCACACTAAACAATGAACTTATTCTCCGGTGGCTGCGATTTCTCTGTGAGACTTTGTACAAACCGGAGACGAGGCGGATAAAGCATAAAGCGCCTGGAGATGTGTCCCGTCAATAAGACATTAATTGATAAAGCTAAATGATACATTGGTAATGACAGATAACTATGTACTAAACTATGAGACCCCCAAAATCCAGCGCCACAAGCGGTGACATCCCCCACATCCCCCGGCGATGATAAAGCGGGATCCCTGCTGCAATGCGCCTGCTGGCCGCTAGAGGCCGCGCCGCGCTCACTCACCGCTCAGCTGCACCGGGCGCCGCTACGAGACACCGAGTAACAATACTGAGCAGCAGCGGCGGCTCCGGGCAGTGCAGGCGGCAGTGACACCCGGGGCTCCCCGCACACACACACGAGCACTCACCGTGGCTGTCTTCCTGTGTAGCCTGGGCAGCGGCTCTCAGATGCAGCAGTGGCGGCAGAGTGCAGCGCGCATAGTCCGTACAGCTCAGCGAGCGCCTCCTGCTCTGACTCCTCTGGCAGCCGCTCTGCCTTTTTCGTCAGTGGAAAACTCCTGAGCTGGTGACGCAGGCGGTGACAAGGAGGCAGACAGCCGGCCCCGCCCACAGCCCGCCCCCTCCTCCGCTTCCTGCCTGTGTGTGTCAGCACATCCCCGGCCGCCGCTAGAGGTCTCCGCCCCCTCCTCACAGCCTCCGGGACACGGACACAGGGGGGAGGAGGTGTCTGCTGTGCTGTGATGTGCACATAGAGCTGCCACAGAGCCAGCCTGCTATATATGTATCCATGTAGTCTGCCCAGCCTGCTATATATGTATCCATGTAGTCTGCCCAGCCTGCTATATACTTATGTGTATCCATGTAGTCTGCCCAGCCTGCTATATATATATATATATATATATATATATATATATATATATATATATATATATGTATATCCATGTACTCTGCCCAGCCTGCTATTTGTGTGTATCCATGTACTCTGCCCAGCCTGCTATATACTTATGTGTATCCATGTGTAGTCTACCCAGCCTGCTATATATGTGTATCCATGTACTCTAGCCAGCCTGGATGTAGTTACATGTCTGTGTGTGTGTGTATATATATATAATCTAGTCGACCCAAACTGCAAGTATATTTACTGTGTGTATATACAGTTTTTTTCTAAATCTATAAATCTGGTCAATGTATCTATAATATATATATATATATATATATATATATATATATATATATATATATATATATATATATCACACTGTAAATGTTCTATTTGTCTATCTCTGTAACTGTCTATGTAACCTATTGATCTGGTCTATCTATCTACCCCTCATATCTCTCCATACGATCCACCATCTACAGTTTCTACCTATTTATCAACAGTTTTATCTATATACATATATCTATCCATAATTTCAATAAAGTTCACCTCTGATTGTGAAATTGGAACCACGGAGTGCTGCCCGCGTTTTACTTTATCTACAAAAGGATCAAGCCAGAACCTTTGGGGGCGCTGCACCCCTCCTTGTTAGGAGTCTATAAGATTGTGCTGACTTGGACTTTCCTTCATCTATAAATATATCTAACTCTCATATCCCTTCTATCAATCATTTATCATCTAGAGTATCTCTCATATCTAATATCTGGTTTTCATGTCCTATGACTGCATCATTGAGTGACTCTCAGTCACATGAACCCCATGAATAAGTGGATGTACAGAGAGGGGCTTTTTCTGGCATACACCAAATATTGGATTAGCACTCCCCAGATTCTAAAGTTGTTATACACTTTCTCAGGTGACTCCGTAAAACACCTGCACCCCCAGCTGCTGTTTCATTCTAACCTTTAATATGCGGTATAGTTGGAGAGTCAGGAGGCTCCCAAAGATGGTTAGCGGTTTCTATCAAGCGTGATGGGGTCAACTGATACACGTCAGATTAATTTTTTGCCCACTTATTAATGTGGTCATTGCTTATGTATTTGGGGTGACTTGCACCCTCCTCCTGGAGTTAGGTCCTAGTTGGAATTTGTGTGTGGGTGTTTGCCTTAGCTGTGTACAATGTCTCTTATCTAGTGTCCCCGGCTTGTCACCGTCTGATCAACACAATAGTATTAGTTAATCTGTATCTTGTGCTTGTCTCCTTCACCTCAACAATAACTGAGAAGTCACCAATTCCTGTTTTGTTTGCTTTTTAACATGTTATAAGCCCTATAAGCCTTTCTAAATATGACCAAATACACAACGTGTATTTTCTAGCTGCTTTTTTACTCAACACTCGGCTAATGTCCCATGCAGTTTTGCAGACAGTGGCCACATTTATTAAAGCGTTTGTGCCAGTTTTGTGTCAGGGCTCCACTGTGCCCCACAAGATAAAAAAAATGTGCACCTAACGGAGCTGTTACTGCTTAGTCAGAGTTGGTGCCCGAAAAAATGGTGCACACTTCCAAAACAGTGCGGGGGGCGCCAGATTTATGAAGACCGCACCCTGCACACTCCACAGGCAAACTGCACTTAGTACAGTTCCAGATTAATCAAAATTGGTGCATTGGTCTTTGTGAATTTGACTCCCCCCTGCACTGCTCGGGAAGTGTGCACCATCTTTTTGGCATGCTTCAGAATTGTGGCACGCGTCAGTAATAAATGTGCCGCAAACTCTGACTAAGCAGTAACAGCCCCTTTAGGACACAGTGCAGCCGCTACACAAAACTGGCGCAGACGCTTTATATATACATGTGCCAGCAGTTTGCACATTCTTTTCAGACAGAAAACTGGTGCAAATGCTTTAAAAATGTGGCTCAGGTGCTAGGGTATCTCACATCACATGATATGACCAGTTCTAATGTGTTGATAGTTGTGAGAACTATCCAAAGTCTTCGGTCTGTTTATGGCCATACATAAATGTCTTCATTGTAAGACCCAAAGTATCAGTCAGGTGAGAACTGGGTCTTTGAAGGCTTGAGAAGTTTTAATAGACTCTAAAGCAAACTATTGGTCTGACAAACTTGCCAGATTTACCAGACCAAACCTAGAATCATTGAACTGAACAGAAATTCTGAGTCCAGTTTAGTAGTTCTAGGTTCACTCCGATAAATCTTGCAATTGCACTGAGCGAACAAACTCACTCATGGGCAACAGGGTATAATGTTGAAGAATCACTTCTATCATACATAAATAGAAGAAGGGTTCTGGCAAAAAGTCAGTTGAACATCAGACATCCATCATCTTCCTCCTTATTTGTACATGTTTTTCTTGAAATCTCAGAGTGAGTTTCTCGGACCATACTCATTCGTGGGCAATGAGTTTAAGATTTATGTAAAAATGTTGTCCCATCTGTTTAGATTAACTTTTGAAGTATATTATTTATCCACTATAGTATTTACCAAAAATTTGTATAAGAAATAAAAAAGTTGGTGGCTCGGAATTTAGAGGTTTATTTTTGGAGATGAACAAAATGCATATAAATTTGGCTGCAGTGGCATTGATGTACTATCAATGACCTACAGACAAAAAAAAAGGTTCTATTCTCTGTCACAAGAAACTTTCAGTCCCAGAAAACCCCTATAATAGCAAGAGTGACCGGTGAGGGACTTGGATAGCAAGGACGGGTCCGCATTCCGGGGGCGCCATTCTCTTCATTGGTGGGGGGACCCAGTAGTAGGAACATCATCGATCACCTTGTTATCCCCTATCCATACCTTCCTAATGCAGTACAGCTCTGTTAACTTTACAAAAGATTCTCTAAGATTTAATACTTTTGATACATCTTATTACAGTGTCCAATCCAATCCTAATGTGCTAAAAAAACATGCTCTTTTTACTAACCAGTTTTTACTAAAAAGGCAAAGAAAAGCAAGAAAGGCAAAGAGAAAAATGTTTATTGGCCACCAATGTAATAACCACAGCTTAAGCTCTTCTCAAATGCAAATTAGGTCCATTGCCTGTGTGGGGAAAGTCATAGGACAAGTCGGGGGATGGGTGTTAATTCACTCACAAAGTTAACAATACCTTTTCCTCCAGGTGTATTTGCCTGGACTGATCCTTAGCATTTCAAAAGGCAAGTAAAAGAGTGAAGCATTGTTTGTCAGAAGTGATGTGATAGCATCTCACAATCTTGTCATCCCTAGAACATACAACCTTGATGGTTCTGTGCCCTTGTTGTGTAGACCATCTTGATGATTCTGAATGTAATCTTATTATGTATCACAAGTGAAAACGAATTGACTGAGCTTGATCTATTCACAGAATGATAACGAGTTTCTATTAAGTCATCTATCCTTACCAAGGTAATTAAAGTTGTCTACCCGAAAATCATTTTATAGGATTAAACATTTTGGGTTAGTTGGTGTTGAGTGATTTTTCATTCCCTGACTATGTGTGTGCTGGAGATAGCCAAGCCTTATGTATTCCCAAACTACAGAATGGCAGGACACATAAACAGCTCAATAGTGTGTATGAGACCCCCGTTTTCAGGAGTGGTGGGTGTCAGTTCTTCTAATTGGTGAGGGTCCCAGCAGTCAAACTCTCACCGATCGGCTTGTTATCCACTATGCTGTGGAGAAGAATAACTTTCAAACTTGGCACAACCTTTCCAATGATGTAAATTTCTATTTGCGTGAAAAAGTTGTCTTGTTTTGCACCATTTTGAATTAGTTTAGAACAGGCAGTCCCCGGGTTATGTACAAGATAGGGTCTGTAGGTTTGTTCTTAAGTTGAATTTGTACGTAAACTGGAACTATATATTTTATAATTGTAACCCCAGCCAACATTTTAAAATAATTGGATTTTAAAATTGTTGGGTTGTCATAAGAACCAGGATTAACAGTAAAGCTTCATTACAGACGCCTGTGATAACTGTTACAGCTGATTATTGTAGCCTAGGGCTTAAGTACAGTAAATTACCAATTATCAGAGGTCTGTTTGTAACTAGGGGTGTTCTTAAGTAGGGGACCACCTGTATTGATGTCTCTTGATGTCTTATTTATGTAGTGTAGTTTGCCACTCTGATTCACGGGTAGTTTTTTGTTGTTGTTGAAATCTAAATATTATGTATGAAAGAGCAATTTATTATTGTGCCTTTTTAACTATCAAGTTATTTTTTGTGCAAATTTATACTTTATCAGTAGCCGTAGGCATCACAAATACCTCGGAGAATAGTTTTCACAAAATATTAAAAACTTGTGCTTTTTTTTTTTTTAAATAAAAAAGCAATGTAAATTAAATGCACACATAGCAATACGATCCCCCCAGTGTTTTTATAGGGAATCATCTGACATAATCTGGTAGACAAATCTTTTTGATGTGGTAACTGGTGACATTAATCTATAGCAGGGTATGTACCATCTTTACACAATATTTACAGCCTTATAGACGAGTTTTTACAGTAAACTATGCACATTGTATGGGACATGTCATTTACATATAAATACACCATTGTCAAAGTTCAGCTACTACCTGGTTGCGTAAATAAACATTCCTGATATCAGTGAGAAGGAGGAGAGTAGAAGAGGGACCTGCTGTGAACTAGTAGAGACTTGTTCACATTGGTCACCTCTAAAGTTAACCATACTGGGGCAGAACTTGGATATGTAACTCACCACCCTACAGTGCCAGACCCATTACCCCATAGTGGCTGTTGTGCTCATACGTATATAATCAGAGTCTAGAAATGATACCAGAACCTGCCCTAATATAATAAGCAGTACAGAAAGTGATTGACCTGCACAGCAGGCAATAGCTGCCATTGTATGCAAATTAGCAAATTTGAAAAGTGGCTTAAAAAATAGGATCATACGTTAAATGAAATTTACACAAAATGACTCCAGCTCCCTGTTCCTGTGTTGTTCCTGTCTGTACGATTTGGGGCCCTGCGTCAGAGCATATGTTCTGGGGGGTTCAGGGGACCCGCTTTATCCAAAGACTGGCCTTTGTGGACCATAGGACAACACAAGATAGTGAAGTTCCTTGGAAAACGGAGATGACATCCTGTGTCCAAGAAGGCCACTCATTGGAATTAGCCGGTTCCTTGACCCCCCCAAAACTTTTGGTCATTGCAACTTCAAATACCAAAGAGACACAGGAAGGGGTTAGGTTTTATGTGTTCTAGGGGGGTTTCCCTATTTGTGAAAAAACCTCTTTAAGTAAATAAAGGTGAAGTTATACTAATTTCTTAGTGGCTCTAATTTTAAAGGATTTTCTGTGATCAAGATATTCATGGTTTAACCTTAGGCCCCTTCCACACTTGCGTTGCATTTCACGTCAGAGTTTGCATCAGAGTGCAATCAGTTTTCAGTCAGTGTTTATTCAGTGTCTCAGTTTTTCATGCGCGTTTTCAATGCAATTTCAACGCGTTTTTCACGCGCGTTTTCTGCGCGTGAAAGGACTCAGGACTGAACTCTATCTTTTCTATGGCAATTGCTGCGTGAAAAACGCATTGCACTTGCAAGTGTCTCAGAGTGCAATGCGTTTTTGATGCATCTCCATAGACTTGTATGGTGCGTTTTTCATGCGCGTGACTTGCAAAAGTAGAGCATGTTGAGATTTAAACGCCCGTTAAAAAAAACGCGCGTGTGTGCGTGAAAAAAAATGCAAGTCTGAAAAGGCCCATTGATTACAATGGGTCAGAGTGCAATGCGTCTAAAGCACGCGCAGAAAACGCGCATGAAAAACGCAAGTGTGAAAGGGGCCTTAGAATAGGCCTTCAATATTATATTGGTGGTGAGTCATTTTGATCTGACATTAGGTCCCTATAGTGACCAGAAATTACTAGTGAGTCACAGAGAAATTTGCAGGATTTCAGAGATTGCACCACAACTTTTGGGTTTTCCTATACATCCTATGCTCATGACACTTGTGGACCATGGTCATCATATAGCATGAGCCTAATCTTATGTTAAGTATAGGCTTATCATTGAAATTAACTTGTCTATGGACATGTTAGGGTAGACCACTTTCAGACAGCTATATTATATTATAGGCTGATGTAATATAGCTCTAAATATTTGTGATAAATGTTTACTCATTTCTAGATTTCCAATATTATTGAATACATTGAAACAATATAGTAAAAACATATAAAGATTTAAATAAAACATGTTTTAAATCAATGCATATTAAAGTAATACATAATAATAATAATGCTAAAGAAGGAAGCAGATTATCTCACGTCACCTACAAACCAAATAAAGTGCTGGAAGAAGCAAGTTATGATGAATCTGCAGCTGTTTATGTGGTTTTTAGGCAAACTTATCTGTGAACTGTGATATAGTAAGTATTGCTACACACATACACATGCAAAAACTGATAACCCATTACTCGGCTTGTGTTATAAATATGTGCACCTCCATTACCCCCTGCACAGAACATTTTAGTGTAATGTAAGCAGTTACAAGTTAAAGTCAGTGAAGAGGCTCAGCACATACTAATACTCTATATGTATATTATATTCTAACTCTCTCTGTTCTGATATTCTTTTCTGATGGGAACATTTTCAAGGGATTCTGAAAACATTGGTGTTGGACAGAAATATCCTGTAATTATGTCTTTTGTTACAGGTCAGTGAATAAGATTATATTACTGCTCAGGGAAGTAATACTGGGACAAAAAGTGGGAAGTTGTCACTATTAAAGGGCGAGGAGCTGCCACTATAGTGCAAGGTATGTGACTTTCATGAGTAACTGTGTAAAAGTTTCTCACCTATTCCACAGTAAAGGGTTTGTCCCTGGTTTGACTATTATAGGATAGAGAATAACAAATGTATTGGTGGGGGTCCAACTGCTGGGACCCCCACCAATCACGAGAACGGGAGTCCTCTTCCCACTAGTTGTATGAAGCAGCAGGTCAAGCATATGTCCTGCTGCTCTATGCAGTTCTATGGGACCACTGAGAATTGGCGAACGCTCGGCTATCTCAGGCACTCTCATAGTAAATGGGCGAGTGCTCCACAATTTCCGGTGCTCCCTTAGTAGTATATACTAGGGGGGTTTATCATATCTTTGACAAGTTTGTTGTGCTCGTTTTTGTGCATAAAAAGTTGCATGTCCATAATTGTGTCATTTATGGACATGTACCATCTTTTGGACATGCACATTTTTTTCACTGCAAAAACAAGCATCTCTCCTAACCACATACTCAGGATTCCCCCTAACCCATACACAACATTAGATGATTGACTTATCTTAATGATTCTCAATTTCAAAATGCTGTAATAACAGAAGTCTAACAGATCAGGTAAAATGTCCATTGCTTCCAAAACAGGCGGTCCCCGACTTACAGACGACCCCTAGTCACAAACGGACCCCTGGATGTAATTTACTGTTCTTTAGCCTTAGGCTACAATAACCACCTATAAAAGTTAAGCTTTATTATTAATCCTGGTTCTTATGACAATCCAATGTTTCTAAATTCCAAGAGTTTTGTCACAGAATTCTGGCTTGGTTTACAATGATAAAATATACAGTTCCAACTTACATACAAATTTGACTTAAGAACAAACCTACAGAACCTATCTTATATGTAACCTGGGGACTGCCTGTACACTTTTAATGGCTTCCTTTCATGTCACTTTGTATTATTTCCATTACTGCTGCCGTTATTTGAGAGAAAAATTGGATGGAAGCTGCAGGGCTATTTTTTTTCTGTCTCAAGTAACGGAAGAGATAATGGAAGTAATTCAGATGGACATTGGAATAAATCATGGATCTGTTAGTTTTCCACAATATTTTAGTGACAGAAAAAAATAGCAGAACAGTATAAACAGAATGGTGTGAACTGGGCCTAAGGAATATGGCTGTGGGTGAGCTCACCTCTCCCTATTGATAACATATTAACATATACACGCATTGCCAAGCGGAGTAAGCATGTGTATGGGGGGGTGGGGTGGGGGGAGATAGGCGTTAACTAAAATCCATTACAAATTTATGACCCAAGCCTATAGATCACACATACACTGTCTATGGGAAATTCATGTAATTCCACAGAATAAAATGATCAGACTCTACACAAGGTTATATCACCATGAATAGATGTTAGTACAAGGAGAAGACCTGTGAGAGTGGTCATCGCTATTAGCAACTGAATAGCTGCTGCTGGGGTGGATGTTGTGTGTTCACAAAAAACATCTCATCAGCATATATAAAAAACAAATAACAGAGGCTTTGTTTATTTTGGGTGGGGTATTTTTTGGGGACAATAACATCAGATTACGTAGTTACTGCAGGTATACACAGATCTGGATAATAGCATCATCCCTTTCTACAGGATGGGTATCAACTCTAACTTTCAGTTACAATACTGAAATATTTTACATGACAGAAACCACATCTTCACGATGAAACCAGAGGGCGTATTGTAATGTTCATTCAATTAAGATGAGGTGTGACTATGGTGTTACATTTAATGGTCATTAATAGTCTCAGAAGAGGAATGAATGGCAATTTGTAGGTTTTTATCAAAAACACTTAATATAATGACAAGTTATAATTACGTCTCTTCTACATCAAGAACATATGAACCTTACCTTAGCTGTTCTGTTTTTTCTATAATCACAACTCAGAATATAGTGTTGTCGTTATTCTGTGAATTAGATGATAATTAGCTTTTCCACGTTTCCACCTTGTCTTCTTGCTCATAATTAACATTATCTAGGTATTATTGTCAATGTGTGAGTTTGCTAGAGGCAAGCTATGATAAATACATATGATATGGAAATAGTTCATTTGTTTTTCAAGTAAAAACATTACAAGGCACCAGTCGGCCCCAATTCAAACTTTGGATCGAGGCCCACATATATTTAAATCACGCTTCCACCTCAAACCCACACATTACACTTGAAACTATACATATATGCTACACCGAGGTATACTCACAGTACCATACTCATACACCGTATTCGTAGTCTCCAGCAGCCTCCATGCATTAATAAAATGTCCAGCAGAAGCCTTCACTCAATAGTAAACTGGCAACCGCTTCCACTTGTTAATAAATGCCCGGCAGCAGCCTCCACTCATTAATAAACTGGCAGCAGCCTCCACTCGTTAATAAATGCCTGGCAGCAGCCTCCACTCATTTATAAACTGGCAGAAGCCTCCACTCATTAATAAACTGGCAGCAGCCTCCACTCATTAATAAACTGGCGGCAGCCTCCACTCATTAATAAACTGGCAGCAACCTCCACTCGTTAATAAATGCCTGGCAGCAGCCTCCACTCATTTATAAACTGGCAGCAGCCTCCACTCATTAATAAACTGGCAGCAGCCTCCACTCGTTAATAAATGCCTGGCAGCAGCCTCCACTCATTAAAAAACTGGCAGCAGCCTCCACTCATTAATAAACTGGCGGCAGCCTCCACTCATTAATAAACTGGCAGCAACCTCCACTCGTTAATAAATGCCTGGCAGCAGCCTCCACTCATTTATAAACTGGCAGCAGCCTCCACTCATTAATAAACTGGCAGCAGCCTCCACTCATTAATAAAATTTCCGGCAGCAGCCTCCACTCATTAATAAAATGTCCAGCAGCAGCCTCCACTCATTAATAAATGCCCGGTAGCATCCTCCACTCGTTAATAAATGCCCGGCAGCAGCCTCCACTCATTAATAAACTGGCAGCAGCCTCCACTCGTTAATAAATGCCTGGCAGCAGCCTCCACTCATTTATAAACTGGCAGAAGCCTCCACTCATTAATAAACTGGCAGCAGCCTCCACTCATTAATAAACTGGCGGCAGCCTCCACTCATTAATAAACTGTCAGCAACCTCCACTCGTTAATAAATGCCTGGCAGCAGCCTCCACTCATTTATAAACTGGCAGCAGCCTCCACTCATTAATAAACTGGCAGCAGCCTCTACTCGTTAATAAATGCTTGGCAGCAGCCTCCACTCATTAAAAAACTGGCAGCAGCCTCCACTCATTAATAAACTGGCGGCAGCCTCCACTCATTAATAAACTGGCAGCAACCTCCACTCGTTAATAAATGCCTGGCAGCAGCCTCCACTCATTTATAAACTGGCAGCAGCCTCCACTCATTAATAAACTGGCAGCAGCCTCCACTCACTAATAAAATTTCCGGCAGCAGCCTCCACTCATTAATAAAATGTCCAGCAGCAGCCTCCACTCATTAATAAATGCCCGGTAGCATCCTCCACTCGTTAATAAATGCCTGGCAGCAGCCTCCACTCATTAATAAACTGGCAGCAGCCTCTACACATTAATAAAATGTCCAGCAGCAGGACAGCTCTGATTCAGCTAAAAGCTGCAATAGGGAGCCGAGGCCAGAGCGATTGCTCAGACTCTAAACTGTGACTGCCACAGATGGACACCCCCTCTTAAACTGTAAGCTCTTGTGTCCCCCTCATCTTCATAGACTGTAAGCTCTTGTGAACAGGGCCCTCACTCCTATTGTCCTATCTGACTGTTTGTACTCTGTAATGTAATATTATATTTGTATATGTCCCCTATGATTTGTAAAGCACTGCCAAATATGATATCGCTTTGTAAATAAAGATTATTATCATTACAGTAACAAAAAGCAGGAACTCCTGACATCATACCTGACAGGTAAGTGATTTACTGTAACTGGTATGAAATTATAACTTTTTTATTTTATATTATTGACATTTTTTCTCCGGAAAATCCTGTAGAAACCTCATTAAAGAAAAATTATAATTCTGTGATTGCACAATATATGTCAATACGTGTTGCTTTAAGCCGAACTTTCTGAATCCAATCCATGGTGCCAGGGTGTCTATGATGCTTCAGTGGCCGGCTCTCGCTCGTCTATGGCTAGCTGTATGTGCATTGGTTGGCTCTTGTTTATTGTCTTTCTATTAAGTATTTAGACTGCAGTTTCACTTGAGGTTTTATGCTTATTGTATCCTTTATTCATTTCAGGTAGCAGATTTGGTTGGAATAGCAGTGAACCCTACTTGTAGTGCAATTGTTTGTTTTTCCTAGTAAATGTCATTATGGGAGCAGCAGACGAGCCATTCATGTTAATTACATTCAATCACTGTGATAACATAACAATAGCACATGGCCTCTTTATGACTAGGGAAGGCAGACAGCAGTCTAAAGGTACCAATTCAGCCTGAATCTACAATCCAAAATCGGTGCAGGAAATCAGTAGGTAGGTAACAAGTTACACCATACAAGGTGGGAGGAGAGGATTTGTGTGGTTCTTCGCCTATAGCAATTTTCTCCTTCAACCTCTGAAAATTACATAGAAACTGAAACGGAGTCTTCCTCTCAATTGCTACTGTGTTAATGCTGAGGTTACTCGCTTGTGTTCTGCCGATAATCTAGTAATACTAAGGAGTCCATTGACTTTCCAATTTTTCATTACTATATTTTTTATTTGCATATTTCCTTTATTCATGTGGCACCAAGATATCCCACAGAGTTACATTGATACCACCACCCCCTGGGAGCTACGAAAAACTAAATAGGTGGAGCGAATGCTGGGAACCTGAGCCATTACAAGAACAGCGGCCTGGTAGCTCTTCATACAGGCACCAAATAGAAATTAAGCAAGAGAGCATGTACCTGTCTGGCACTATGGGGATGCGGGACATCGCTGTCCCAGAGGTCAGAGGGTGGCATTGGTATACGGGAGTAATGCTCAGTCTTGACCATCTCACAATTAAAGTTGACCACAAATTATTGATATTGTTTGTGTAATAAAAAGTTATGCATTTATTTAATATACTTTCTGTATCAATTCTTCATTGTTTTCTAGATCTCTGCTTGCTGTCATACTGAAATTTTTTAACTTCTTGGGGATAAAAAATGGTCCATGGTCATGTGATGTCGAGCCGTGCATCTGTGTGACATCACATGATCAGGGATCGGTTTCTATCCACAGGAAGTAAACAATGAAGTTTCCGATGGAATGACAGCAAGCGGAGATCTAGTAAACCTTGCCGAATTAATGCACAAAGTGTATTGGAAAAACTGTAAAAAATTTTTCATTACACAAACAATAACAATTATTTGCCGAAAGTGGGGAACCCCCTTTAAATCAAGAACAAGGTTCCTGTTCTCGTGATTGGTAGAGGTCGTAGTGGTTGGATCCCCGTAATCAAACACATATCACCACTTATCCTGTAATAGTAAAAAAACCCATTTAATGCATAAGCCTTATGGTATTTATCCCTTAGAGTAGTCTTCAAAAATCATTGCAAAATATCGGCACATTCGTGTTCAATAAAAATTTTTGTTTGACGAAATTTTTTTTTTTTTTCTCCACATATACATTCTTTCCATCTTAGCATATTACACGCCCAGGGTGAAGGTTCATGCATTTTTTCTGATTTATCCAGTGGAGATGACAGTGTTATCTCAAGCCCCGCCAAAACCCCCATATGTTACCAGTGTTGTACCGTCTTCATTCTGTAAGATCACATGTGAGGCATATACACACACAGAGGCGCTTGCTGTTCCCTCCTGCAGGACATACATCCAGTAGTGTATTTTTATAACCGCACAATAGTTTCTGATTAAACATTAGCTGCAATCTGTTATGTGTATGCAAAATCCCGCAAAGATTGCAAACATTCACTAAATCATTGTGAGCGGCTCCTTTATTTGAAAGGCAATAAAAATGTGGCAGTGTTTTAAGAAGTGACTCATAACACTTTCTGTTTCTAATTAAAGAGAAGTTGTTTAGTAAGTGTGGTTCTTTGTTACTCTCTGATTCTGTATTCAGACTTCCTCCAGCTTCTCACAGCTCAGTGGAAATGGCTGGAGAAGAAATGAGAAAGTCACATGACTGAAAATGTTAAAGGGAGGGCTACAGCATAGCAGCATATTATAGAGCAGTAGAAACTAAGTAGAACAGATTGTACATAATGTCCTATGTGTAGGCAGCATGTAATAAATGTAGAGGATCTGAGCCGATTGTACATAGGCAGCGTGTTATAGAGCAGGAGGAGCTGTGCAGATTGTACATAGTGCCCTATCTGCAGGCAGCGTGTTATAGAATAGGAGGAGCTGAGCAGACTGTACATAGTGTCCTATCTACAAGAAGCATGTTATAGAGCGGGAGGAACTGATCAGATTGTACATAGTGTCCTATCTGCAGGCAGCATGTTATAGAACAGGAGAAGCTGAGCATATTGTACACAGTGTCCTATCTGCAGGCAGCATGTTATAGAACAGGTGGAGCTGAGCATATTGTAAACAGTGTTCTATCTGCAGGCAGCATGTTATAGAACAGGAGGAGCTGAGCAGATTGTACTTAGTTTCCTATCTGCAGGCAGCATGTTATAGAACAGGTGGAGCTGAGCATATTGTACATAGTTTCCTATCTGCAGGCAGCATGTTATAGAACAGGTGGAGCTGAGCATATTGTAAACAGTGTTCTATCTGCAGGCAGTGTGTTATAGAACAGGAGGAGCTCAGCAGACTGTACATAGGGGCACAATTACTAAGGGCTTTGGACCAGTTTTCTGTCAGACTTTGCACATTCTTTCAGTGCAAACTGATTGCACATGTATTTAAGAAGAGTCTGCAGCACATTTGTGTCGCACACGACCGTTATGTGTCACAGGTGCAGGAAGCACCAGATTCATGAAGAATCACTAAAAATCCTGAATCTGGCACCCCCTGCACACTAAACAGTACACACTGCACTGTTCTCAGTAAATGTGGGCCATAGTGTTCTATCTGCAGGCAGCATGTTATAGAAGAGGACGAACAGTGCAAATTTCACATTGTGTCCTATCACCTTAAAGCAGATTGTACATTGTGCCCTATCTGCAGGGAGCATGGTATAGAGCAGGAGGAGCAGAACAGGTTGTAAATAGTTTCCTATCAGAAGATGGCATGTTATGGAGCAAAAGGAGAAATTGACAGGAAAATTCCGTGACTTACTTATAGAAGTTTGTGGCCATTTTCAGTAGTGGATTATAATATAGGTCAGTGTTGGCGAACCTTTTTGAGCCTCAGTGCCCAAACTTCAACCAAAAGTCACTTATTTATTGCAAAGTGCCAGCACAGCAATTTAAGAAGTAATGTGTTTCTCCTTGTTCATTGACAACCTTCAATCCTTCAGCCTCCCAAGGACACCAACGCAGTTGAAAGGAGGAGGGCAAATGCATCCATCATTGTAGGAAGGTTCTGCAGGCAGATTCTCTGAGTTCTGTAGTTCTGTCTGGTGAACTTTATTCTGTCCTGGGTGCCAACAGAGAGGGCTCCGAGTGCCGCCTCTGGCACCAGTGCCATAGGTTCGCCACCACTGATATAGGTGGTTTGGGTGGTAGCTTAGGGTCCAAGATTCCAGGGGGCCAATGGCCATCCAAACAACCCACAAAATAAACTGAGATGAACCATTAGACATGAAATCCTGGTACTTCTGCTCTTATGCTTTTAATATACCTGTACACAAGAGCCATTTCAGAACTTTTGAAGGTCCTCCAAACGTTCTGCAAGCAGAGACTGAAAGTAGGCAGAGGGGACGCATCTTCCATTCCCCAAGGAGCCTGATTCTAGTACCATATGTAGGAAGGGATTCCAGACTTGTAGGGGCTATTATATTCCTACAGCACAGAGCCCATAGCAGTCCTTATCTAACCCTGGACATTTTAGGTGAGACCAGACAGAGAAGACAAATAAATCACCTGAAACAGAATGAAAGGCACCAGGTATGTTAATTGTTTGGGGCACATGTTTAGTCCAATGATGGTTTCTGCCTGGCAGGTTGCTTTAACTCCTTCCCCTATCAAGGTGTACTTCTGCCTTTTATCCCTAAATGGCTATAAACACCCTGTACTCTTTTACTGATCTCCCCCTTATCTTTCCATTCAGCTTCCAGCTGTGGAGATCAAGAGCACCATTGTCCAGGATGGAGCTTTCTCAGGAGCCTGACCCTATGAATTGTCTGAGAATGAATGACCCTATGTACAGATTGCTGCTTCCACTGGTGTCTCCTTTTGAAGCCAGTGAATGTCTTAGGCACTTAAACTAACCTTATACATAAGAAAGAACATATTAGCATTTGCAAACATATGCAACACATCAGTAATGGAAGTCCATCTGTATCCCTCAAGCAATGTAGGGCAGATCTGGTAAAATATAATGGTCATTCATATATTTTACAAGCTAACCTGTCCGCTTCATATCATTTGCCACTTCTAATTAAAGATGGATCTTATATATGAAGATTGAACACTTGCTGTCCAGTTTACCCATTACAGCTGTGTAATTGGGGGGTATGAGCACCCCTTTAACGCAAATTAACTGCTTCATTTAGATACAAAACTTAATTTTAGCTTAGAAGAAGAAAGTTTACATAAGTTTTTAGTTTTTGCCCTTTCCACTTATACGTGTTTAATTCAGGTACACCATCGAATGTGTTTGGATAGTTCCTTCTATTGCGTCTGTAGTTCACAGATCTTCTTCAGATCTTAGAGGAGACACACATAAACAATACATGAGATGGCATTAACACATGTCCTGCTTAGTTGTACAAGGTACTCCCTTCCTGTGGTGCCTAATATATCAGCCAGTGACTTGGATGAGGACATTGGGAGGATCAATTGTGGCTCCTTCCTTTTGTATGTACTGCCAAGTGTTTTCAATGAGTGCACTGTGAATTCTCCATTGAGAACTCGTGAGACTTTAGATTACTCTATAATGAAAAAAATGTAGTAATAATAATAATAATAACAACAGCGTATTATTATTATTATTAAAGTTATATAATTATTTGTAGTAGTAATTTCTTCATAATAATAATTCTTTATTTATATAGCGCATACAGATTATGCAGCACTGCACAGAGCTTTTTGCCAAATCAGTCCCTGTCTGATCAACCTACCAGTATGTTTTGGAGTGTGGGAGGAAACCGGAGGACCCGGAGGAAACCCACACAAACAAGGAAAGAACATACAAACTCTTTGCAGATGTTGACCCTTGGACTTGAACCAAGGTCCCTAGTGCTGCAAGGCTGTAATGCTAACCATTAAGTCACAGTCCTTTATTTTGCTATTTTTATGTGCCACACACACAGATTATGCAGCTTGCACAGAACTTGCCAAATGAGTCCATGTCCCCATGGGACTCACAATCTAATCAACCTACCAGTATGTTTTTGGAGTGTGGGTGGAAACCGGAGGATCCAGAGGAAATCCACGCAAACACGGAGAGAACATACAAACTCTTTGCAGATGTTGACCTGGATGGGACTTAACCCCAGCGCTACAATGCTGTAGTGCTAACCATTAAGCCACCGTGCTGCCTTATCTTAATCTTTATTTGTATAGTGTCATCATATTCCATTGGGCACCTATACAAACAAAAAAAAGAAATAACCATATGAAACTATAGGAGTGAGGGACCTGCTTGCAACACCTTGCAATTTAGATTGTGAGAGGAGATATTACATGGCACTTAGTAGACCTCTGGACTAGTGTTGCCAATAAATAACACTGCATACAGTTTATAATAATAATAATTCTTTATATAGTGCACACAGATTACGCAGCGCTGCACAAAACATCTCAAATCAGTCCCTGTCTCCAATGGGGCTCACAATCTTAACAACCTAACAGTATGTTTTGGAGTGTGGGAGGAAACCGGAGGACCCGGAGGAAACCCCCGCAAACACGGAGAGAACATACAAACTCTTTTCAGATGTTGACCTGTATTATATGGGTTTTAAGAAAGCTGGGTGACAACCAATATGGTGGCCATTATGTTTCTGCTACGGGTTTCTCAGCCAGTGTCCCAGACTCTTTAGTCACAAGTCTCGAGAGTCATATCATAAATCACATCCTATTCTGGATGTATAATAGTTGGAGCGGTTATATGAAGGCCTTGTGGAAATGAGTGGTTTTATTGAGTTGTAGAGGCGTTTCGGGCATCAATGTCGCGCGGGGTACAGTTATTGCCACCTGGATACTTTAGTACTTTATATGCCTAATTGTAGTTTCTCATCAATTCAACCAGTGACAAATATATGTTATATTATTCATGTTTGTTTAAGTAACAAATATATGCTATATAATACAGGTCCTATAATTCTCTACAATAGTGCATGTAACACAATCATGTAGATATATATACGTAAGCTACAAATAACTTGGGAAATCTCCGTTTTAACAAATTAATTTTATGCAAAAGAAAATAAAAAATAACTGTTTAACGAATTGTAGCGACAAAATTGCATAACCCACACCTGGCTATTGAGACAATGATAATTGCCCCCCTCAGACCCCCGTGTGACAGCCGCACAGCAGGGTCTAGTCATCTAATCCTTCTCGTTTCCTGTCAGGATTTGGTAATCACCATGAGATTATTTTCCCTCCAAAATGATGGAAACCTTCTCTTTGTGTGTTTCATTCCTCAGCATGGTTGTTTCGTACGGACAGTGTAGTGTCACTTTAAGATGCGTCGTAGTATATTATGTTCTTCTGGTTATACAACATAAGATATTTGTACTTTAGACAACAGCTATGTCTATGGACTCACAACACATGCAAGCTCTGCCTTCCCGGGTGGTGCAAGTGTCCTGGATTGCCAGACTCCGCAGGCATCTGCTTATTTTACATAATAATACTCCCGGGTTATGTACAACATAGGTTTTGTAGGTGTGTTCTTAAGTTGAATTTGTATGTAAGTCGGAACTGTATATTTTATAATTGTAACCCCAGACAAATTTTTTTTGGTCTCTGTGAACCAGGGTTAACAATAAAGCTTCATTACAGACACCTTTGATAACTGTTTATTGTAGCCTAAGGCTAAAGTACAGTAAATTACCAACATCCAGAGGTCTGTTTTTAACTAGGGGTCGTCCGTAAGTCAGGTGTTCTTAAGTAGGGGACCGCCTGTACTAATAATAAAAAAACCCTTTAATTATATAGCAACATCATATTCCACAGTACTGTACAGATCATGGGAGACATATACACACATAATAAGACATTACAGAGTAATAACATGGTCAGATGAAACCATAGGAGGGCCCTGCTCACAAGAGCTTACAGTTTATTAGAATCAAGCTGTTAAAATCCAACAGACAAGTCCTTACTGCAGGACAGTCAGGAGACCCCAATCCCATCTTCTCTGGATGGTCAGCACTGCTCAAAAAAAAAAATTCTGATTATATGGTACAGTTTATTGATATTAAATATAGAACTACAGGCGGTCCCCTACTTAAGAACCCCCGACTTACAGGGACCCGTAGTTACAAACGGACCTCAGATAATTGGTAATTTACTTAACTTTAGCCTTAGGCTACAATAAACAGCTATAACAGTTATCACAGGTGTCTGTAATGAAGCTTTATTGTTAATCCTGGTTCTTATAACAATCCAACATTTTTAAAATCTGATTGTCACAGAGAACAAAAAAAATTTGTCTGAAGCTACAATTATAAAATATACAGTTCCGATTAACATAAAAATTCAACTTAAGAACAAACCTGTAGAACCTATCTTGTACGTAACCCGGGGACTGCCTGTAGTGTGATTTGGGGTTAGTGTCCCTTTAAATAAGGAAGCTAGATGTCGTAAGCGCCATATTGCTTGCACAGTCTACCACCTTCAGGAATATCCGTATCCATAAAAACTGAGCAAAGGTGAAATTTGTCACCTGAGAGTAGAAGCATTTCATGACGGCATTGACGTCAGAGACTTGCTGACAGCCAGGCACTACATCAGGAAGATATCATTTCTGTACAGTATCCAATAAGAATAAAAGCGACATTCCCTCTCATATGAAGAAAGTATTATTATCAGAATACACTTTACAAGTTTCTTATGTTGCCTTTCAATGAGACTCATATAAAATTATGTTGTAATATGATGATGTTCCAAATTCCAATGCATCAAAGGGGTTATCCGAGACTAGCAATAAATTAGGGCCGGACTGGAGCAGGCTTTTTTTTAAAAAATAAAATAAAATAAATATGTACTCACCTCCTCCGTTGTCCTGATGTCCCACGCCGCGGACCGTCTGATCCGTGCCTCTGTTTGTTTACAGCGGCACGGGAGCTGTGCTCTGCCGGCTGGAAGCTTTTTTTTTTTGGAGCACCTTTAACATAGGGCGTACAACACAATTATGTCAAACACTGCATGATAAATGTGGTGCACGGTCCGACTGTACACAGGAATTCCCCTTTCAGTGGCGAATTTTGTGTTGCATTGGGAATAGTGCAGCGGACACTTTATAAATTCATTTGCAAGCAGGTCACAAATTCTTTTCAGTGCAAAGTCAGATAGAAAACTGGCACAATCGCTTTAGTAAATGTGGGCCCATAAATTGTGTGGATAGATAGATACATCGGGGGATATTTATCAGGGCTTCTGTGCCATGCCCGTGGTGTAGAAGCCTTGAAATAATCACAAATGCTAGCTCGTCCATCTGGAAGGTGGGTGCAATCGTGGGGAAATGGGCCAGTGTGGGGCTTTCCTGTCCCAGTGGCTCTGCACTCTCTGCAGGGGCAAATTTATATCTGCTACACAGAACCCAATCAGATACATCATGAGGCCTAAGCAGCGTCGATGCTATCATACGCTGCCGCACGATGATAAATAACCCCCATTCATAGTATATAATTGTGATTGATTGTGTAGCATGATAAATTCTACAGAGATATAGATAAATAAAAATGTGATTGTAGATAGAAGAAAAATATCGTCCCATTTTAAAATTTGACCTTATGCAACAATATTTTTTTCTGACTG
Source organism: Engystomops pustulosus (assembly GCF_040894005.1). Lineage (NCBI taxonomy): Eukaryota > Metazoa > Chordata > Amphibia > Anura > Leptodactylidae > Engystomops > Engystomops pustulosus. The sequence continues at coordinate 174,631,772 of NC_092415.1, read as the reverse complement.
GTTCACATGTAAATTGAATTTATTGGCATAGATAGATGGACAAGTGCTTCACTTACAAATACATGTTTGGCCAATATATAAAATTTAGTATAAAACAGGGTTCATTGCAAGTTAAATAGTTTCGGCAAATAACTTGATTTGATGTGGGCCAAAAAAATAACCCCTCAGTGCGGTAAGGATGGCAATTAATCAAGGTGGCACCAGTCGTAGAGGCCATGCTGGGCTACAAAATTTGTAGATCTCTGGTGCTTTCACCCGGGTGATCAGACTGCAGTAGACATGTTGGGGCTGCATTTAGAATACAAATGAGGATGTAATACAATACTTGAAAGGAATGTCAACTTTTTTTCTTCATAGGAAACAGGACAACCCAGAACAGCGTGTAGCTTTAATTTCTTTTAATTCAGCATTTGGAAGGTCAGGGCTAATTTATGTAGATGAGAATGTTCATATATTTCTGTTTTTGTACATATCTTATTGCACTATGCACATTACAAATAAAGAAGGCAAACTATGGCTACAATAAAAAAATTTTATAAAAAATTCGATAGAGGACTTTAAAAAAATCATTTATGGCATAGGGTCATGCAGGACCAGTTATATCTTGTGTCTAATGAGCAGTATGGCCAGCACTATACCTGTTTGCATAGTCTGGGATCAAGTACCAGGAAGCCAGTAAGACATTTTGGAGTTAGAGATGAATCTTCTGGTCACCCAGTCAGCTGCGTTCACATGACTTGAATCCTTAAGTAATCTCTGGTAATATATTTTAATAAAATAAGATTAGGGATATGACTTTGCGACCCAAATATATATAACGATCGGTATGGTAAGGTGTCACTTTGATCTCTTTTCATTGAGTGATGTCTCTTTTTATTGTCTCTTTTCATTGAATAATGGACTAATACTTACCTCGATTCTTGTTTCCTATCCAGCACGGCACCTCCCGTCACTGCCGATACAGCCTAATACAGACTGCTGACAGAGGCAATGGGGCACATTTCCGTCTGGTTTCCCGACTATTTCTGAATCGCACCGACTTTCATGCGACTGATTCGGACTAAGCGCTGGATTTACAATTCAAATTGTGTGGCAAGACATGCACTCACATACACCAGGAAGAAGAAGGTGAACTCCGGCGGACCTCAGCAGGGAAGTGACACATGCAGGATATCGGGCGCACGATCTTAGTAAATCGTGCCGGACTTCATCTTCATTGGACAGTCTGGATAGGGGATCGCGACAGGACCGGGTAAGTCAATGTGCCCCAGAGTGCACTATCCATGTAATGTCACTGCTGAGCCTCAGTATAGCAACAGGGAACAACGGTGACAGGAAGTGCTGCAGTGGATTGGAAGCTAGGACTGAAACAAATATTAGTTCTTCATTATTTTTGGACCACCTGTGGCCAATACTGAAGAATTTTTAGATCCTTGACAACCCTGTTTTACTGAGCCACATGTTCACAATCTAAAAATTCTTCAAACAAATAATAAAGAACTAATACTTGCCACAGTCCTTGTTTCTGATCCAATGTGGCACTTTCCGTCACTGCCATCCCCTCATGATTGCGGCACGGCAATGGCTGTTGCCTGTTGAATGACTACAAATAGTATGTTTGTCCATCCATTTAAGTATAGGTTTTAACCAACTCCTTATATAGGGTTCAAAAGCAAAGGAAAGGTAAACTAGGTAATATTTTTTAGTTTTTGGAAAGGGCCCATCGTAGGTAGGAAACACCTGCCAATATTACCTGGGCAATAACATTCATGTGTATGGAAGGGCTGTACTTGGTTCCTGAGCCGCCACTACTGGCATCTCTGAGAGGTGGTTTGTAAGTCAGCACTTACAAAACTTAGTATTTAATTTGGCTACTGTTACATAGGAGTCAGTGAATAATATTTAACCTCAATTTGCCAAGTGGGAAATGCAAGAAAGGTTATATGGAAAGTACCATTTGTAAACATGTTTTCCTACATAGTGAGACGATGATAATTTTTCATAGCATATTTGTATATAAATATAGACTGTAGATATATATATAGCCTTTAGTAATTACGGTATGTAGTATCAAATACAAAATGTGGCAACTAACCTGCTGAAAAGATGTGCCTAGCTGCTCACACAGTATATTAGCTGCATATTTAACACCCCACCCCCTCTGCCAAATTTTCCAAATGTCGATTGGGCGTGATGGCTTTCAACATGCCTGATTTTTGGGCAGGTAATAAACTGGTGCCCATACACATAGGAACATCATCATCCATGCCCAAGCCTCAACCCCAGTAAATGTTGTCAGGGTACAGATGGATTGGACATAATGGCTTTCAACATGTCTGATCTTTTGTTCTCACAGTAAGGTAAGCAATGAGAGGTATCTGATAACAGCTCGCCCCCCTCACCACAATAAAAACATATGTCAGCCAAAATGAGCGTTGAGAACCTACTGAAAGTATATGTCCGGCTTGGGGTTTCTGCAGTGCAGTTTTCTAGGTGCATGGGGGAAAGTAATGTTTTTGCTTTTTACAGCATTGGAAGTCATTTCTCTGCCAGACACTGCCACATTTTTCCTCTGTTTTGTTGTCTTGTATTAGTTACAGTTTCTTGGTTTTACATTTCAATGTCACAGTTGAAAAACTTCATAGTTTTCTAAATATAGAACAGTTTTTCCTTGTATTTATCAAATATATTTTGAGGAGTGATGATTTTTACATATTCTCTGAAAGGTATAAACCTGTTTCAAGTCTGATAAACACATTTATTATCAACTCTCAAACGGAAAACTGGCAGATTTTTCTTTCCCTTGCTGCGCGTTTTGCGCCTTATTTCTGAAGTGTTGCCGCCACATTATTGGTGGTTTTCCAACATTCATTGGCCACAAAATTGTGGCGCCACTTTTCCTGCGCATTTAATTTTCCGACTTGTTTTGTGGCGCAATTTTTGCCACACATTTACACTAGCTAAAAACTGGTCTACAGAGTCCTATTTCAACTTCATGAATGGGGAGACGGTTCTAATACTTTTTGATCATTAATCCCTTCCGCCACAAATTTACATACCATTTAAATATTATAGCACACTTCCTGGGCCACCCCGCGCCCCAAATTGCTGAGTCTGCCTGCCTGCTGAGTCAGAGAATAACTAAAATATGTAAATACTACCAGTCCGATTGTGGTGCAGCACAGCGAGTGTGATGGATCAAATCCAGAAGTGGGTGCACAACTCCAACAAACCCGATCCGCAGGTTTGTATGGTCAACAATCCAAAAATGCGATGAGGCAGCACTCTGGTAAGTATAAGGTTACCTTATATTGCCATGGGTGTATAAAGACCACCTTTATACTTACCGGAGTGCTTCCTTATATCATTGGTTGGCCAGGATTTATGTGCTTTCAACCTTTGAACTGGCCAGCCAAGTTGATCAAAGTTTTTAACAGAAGCCGGAGACTGGTAAAGAAATCCTAAAGTCTCGTAAGGAGCAAAGATAAAAAGAAGGGCAAGCTGCCGGAGCAAAGTCTAGGAAGCCTGTCCCCAACACGGCCTGAAGCGATGCGTTTGACCTGGTGTAGTCACAACAAGAGCCTCTGTTCTTCAGATGGAATTTCACTTTCTGACAACTTGGTTACACAAGAAGAGGGAGGTCATCTGTGGAAGATAAGAGGAATCTTTCCACATCTATATGATTGGTACCAGATGTCAATTATCACATCTGCTGCAGCTACATATATAACAATTTCATGAACTTGAGACTAGATATTGAGCATGCACAGAAAAGTGATTGTTAATTATAGTCATTTCATCTGTATGCACAGCATTAAGGTTGGCACTAGGTGAGCAAATTATATCGCTGAAGTGTCTTTTTGATTAGATCCAATTTTTGAAGGTATTTTGCATGTTAAAAGAGCAGCAGATCCTGCTGGGAATCTAATGTTTATGGTTAAGCCTCTCACCTGACATCTGAAGGGGGGAGAGGAGAACTGGAAATGCTGGATATTTCCTGTTCTATTCCATTGTGTAAAGATGACTGACCCTACAGGCTGTTTTAGGTAAATCATGGACCGTGCAGTGTCCTGTTTCACGGACTGCACAGTGCCAAAGACGGTACTCAGTGTATCATATGTGAGATATAATGTAAGGAGTCCCTTCTTCCCTGCAAAAAAAAAAAGGAGAACTGAATTGTCAAGTCTATAGGTCATAGGTCTATGATTAAGAGTCGCAAGGACTCGAAACGCGTAAGATGTGTGGATCTACTACTCTCTGATGTTGCCAACTTGTCTGTTACTGGTTTTATGAGGAAGAAATAAAGGACAAGTTTTATTGAGAATTCATCCCCGTGGACTTTCTGGTTCATTTAAAAAAACTTCTCCTATTATTGGATGGTGCTAGAAATGTACAGGATACAAAACCAACTCTTATCTTGGTCTTCACAGATTCCACCATAAATATGGTTTTAGAAACAATCACCAAATTATTAAACATTCTGAAGATCAAATCCTGGAATGAAGGAAATTGATTACGGTATATGTTAGGTAATGTAACAGTATACGTCTAGGTGATTCTTTTAAATTGTCTTATGTAGGAGCTTATGAGTTGATATATCATGAACAAAACATTCTGGATATATTATTCATTCATTCATAACCCTTGAAAAAATAAGTCATTCATTTTTGGTTTTAAGGTTACATAACCTTATAGTGGCCTTGAATCTGATATTTTTTTGTCATCATTTGCATATATATATATATGTAAAACAAAAATATAGCAGCACTTGCAGAAAAAGCGCTCCAGACCTTGGGAGTTTGGATTGAATGTCGGAGTACTGCCATTTATATATATGTACAAGGTTGTCTGTAATGTGGCATCTACAGCCACGCACCTGCTACAGCAGCATATAAACGTGACTGATTGTAGGGAAAATAAAAACTTTTGACCCTTTAAAATAGAATTCTGACCTGCAAATCCCATGTAATACAGGACTGCTCCTCCTTTTCCCAAGTGAAGCTGGGATAATGCCCTGGCTTCAATGCACATGCACAGTGTAGCCAGGATGTACTACCCCGGCTTCACTTGCTGCAGTGCGTAGGCACCGAAGGCAATAAGGGGCAGGGGGGACTTAAAAATAATATAGGGCTATTTGGGACACTAAACTACCAGTCCCTAAGTACATGACAGGTTTACGTCAAGCAATGTAAGTCAAAGATGACATTTCTATTATCTTGGATTCACACATATTGGGGCACATTTACTTACCGTCCCGTTGATGCTGCCGATCCGGAATGTCCGTCGAGGATTCGGAGCTGCCACGATTCACTAAGATCGTGCGTCCAATTTCCTGCATGTGTCGCTTCCCCCGCTCAGGTCCGCTGGAGTTCACCATCTTCTTCCCGGTGCATGTAAGTGCTGATCTTGCGACACAATTGCATTTTAAAATTCCGCGGTTTGTCCGAATCAGTTGGGTTGTCCAACGTCCACGCCCCCGATTTGTGTCGCATGAAATCCGGTGCCGATGCGCCACAATCTGATCGCGTGCGCCAAAAACCCGGTGCAATTCAGCACAAAACGGAAAAATTCGGGAAACCAGCCGGACCGTGGCACGGGACATTAGCAGCGCCGAAGGAGGTAAGTACTCATTTATTTTAGTTTTTTTTAAATAGCCTGCCCCAGCCAACTCGGATAACCCCTTTAATCCTGAGGAAGGAAAAAATTAGGGAAAAAATCCTTTCTGACCCCAATATAGCAGTCAGAATAACTCCCTGGATCAACATCAAATTCGATGCCCTGTATGACTAATCATAAAAAACTAGAACTCATGCTTTAGTCTGTTTTTCATGGATCTGTCTTATGCTATTATCTACTAGGATATGTGAAAAATGGAGGACACATGGATGCAAATCTCAAACCTATCATTAGCGCTAGCTGTTTGCAGGAGGCAGATATAGCAGGTTACAATACACACAGGGCCACAATGTTGTGTCACACTTTAATAGGCCATCGTACCTTATATGTAGTACAGCCAGAGTTCCGCTTGTTAATTCCCTGCTATTTGTTGTTTTACATCCTCCCTCATTACACCAAGAGCTGTACAATGTATTCAGACCTCATAAATAAATCCCTGTAATATAATATTACACTAATTTTTTGACATGGCTTCATACTTGATCTCCATTTAATGTCTCTGTTGAACCACAGATATGCTCGAGTTATCAAGATGCCTCTGGGCATCAATTATAATGAATAATAACATAGTACAACCAGTGTATATTAGATTATTTTCCGTAGGGAAAGAGAACGGAACAGAAGCAAATTTAGTGTTTCAGGCCAGGTAATCATATGACAGCCTAGTATTAATGCCTGCTATTTCTTTCCATCATTGCAATAAATGATTATGGGGAATGGGAGTGAATGACAAAATTGATACTGATCACATATTGTTATGGATTACGTCTCGCCTGCATGGAAGCGTAAAGCATTTACAGCGGATTGATCTTTATATATACTTGTTTCTTGTAATTAACCAGAGATGGAAGGTTTTATTGATGTTTTTCTGTGACATATTTAGGTATAATTTGCTAATAATGCATTTAGATGCACTTGTCATTTACTTTTACTCCCTAATGTTATTTCGAGGATCTGGATGGAAATATGGAAACATTACAAGAATAGGTAAATGATGAGATCAGATCAATCTCTTTCCCAGAAACAGCACCTCACCTGTCTTCAGGCTAGGTCTGGTATTGTAATATAGCTCTATTAATGGGTGTAACACTACATATACACTGTAGACAAAGATAAAGTCATTGTCCCTTTTGAACAACTAAGGTCCCTTACATACTAGGGAGTGTGATACGTCCCATTGACAATACACTCACAAGGGGGGAGATTTATCAGAAGTATTTGAGGTAAAACAGGTAAAACCAATCAGAGCTCAGCTTTCATTTAATAAACAGTTCTGGGAAAGTCAAAGCTGAGCTCGGATTGGTTTCCACAGGTAACTAGAACAGTTCTGTTCTAAGAGACTTCTGATAAATCTCCCTCTAAGGCCCCTTTCACACTTGCGTCGTGTGTCTGTCAGGGTCTGATCAGGGAGCGATCAGGGTTTGGTCAGTGAAAAACTGACATTTTTCATCAGAGTTCAATCAGTTTTCAGTCAGAGTTTCTTCAGTGTCTCAGTTTTTCACGTTAAAAAAAAAACGTGAAAAAGAATGCAAGTCTGAAAAAGCCAGTTGATTGCAATGGGTCTGAGTGCAATGCAAATTCTGCACGTCAAAATCACACACAAGTGTGGGAGGGGCCTAAATAGTGTGCGAAGGCTGGAACATCCATCACCAACACTTAGCAACCAGAACAGAACATAGCATGTCAGTTCAGTTTTAGTCGTCCGCGTTCAGACCAGACATTCCTGCCAGCTGCAAGTGAAATACGAGTTGGACACAACACACTCGCTTGTGTGTAAGGGGCGAAAGGCTTTGTAGGTCAGTTTTTACATTGTGTTTTTAGCCTGTTTTCACCTTCCTTGTTCACAAATGCGGTCTGAGGGGACACACACCAGCATGTAAGTGTGCTTGGATTTCAATCCTTGATCCTGGTGGCAGATTTCCTATAAATTGTTTCATTGGCTTCTTACCTCCTAAACTTGGTCATGTGATGATTTTCTGGACATGTGCATTGTGTCCAAGCAGCAGAATTCAAAAACGGTCTGCAAAAACCCCTAGTAGGGAATTTATCTATAGTGTGGCAAAAAAATTTTGCCAGCTTTTAGCTAGCCTGTTTTTGCGCCAAAACTCATACTCAAGTGTGGGGATCCTAGAAGTGCAGGAAAAGTGTCCAGATTACTAAGATGTGCTCAAATTGCGAGACCAAAAAATAAAGGCCTGAGTGACGGAAAAGTAGCAACAATGTGGCACCGACAGCCTATAAATAAGGCAAACAAGAAAAAAAAATTAGCCGAAAGCCAATAATAAATGTCCCCTCCCCCTGTCCCTCCCCCATTGACTTCAATGGGAAAGCACTAGATGCAAAAACAGCTAAAAATAGGACAGGACGTAAAATTATTGCCATGCAAATGCAGAGCTAGGAAGAAAATAAATGAGAATAAGTAAACATTTATCATTTATCCACAAATACAGGTATGAAAAAAAACAAATCTGCAAAAACAATTGTGTGAAAGGAGCCTAAAAAAGAAACCATGTTTGTGATCATGAGTATCTATGATCACTATGCAAAAGTGTTCACCAGGGAATCCTTGTTATCAACATTGCCAAAACTTTAACTTGTATTGGTGGTCTTGTTCCCACCCAAGGAAGATGGTGTCTATGTCCTGATAATGAACAATCTGGATGTTCGCCTGAATGACATGTAAACCAAGCCTCACATGTTAAAGACAGATAGTTGAGGCTTTTTGGTCAATGTGGTTACACAGAATTCTGCACTGTTATATACTGATAAACACCCTCGAGGGTGGATGAAGATGGACAGGTCAAATGGGACTAAAAATAAGTTAGGAGCCTTAGTCAAAGTTTCAGCTTAAAAGCAAAGACAGTAAAAATCACCAAGTAACAAACACCAAGAACCAAACTGACCCAATTAGAGTGAATGGCGTCTTTTAGGCCTTTGGTGTCCACCATTGCTACATTTATGGAGAAGAATATTGGAAGTTCCTGTACGAGTGTTTACTAAATCTAATTCCACAAAAAACATGACCTAGCACACAGCCCTGGTAGCTGAAAAATGAAAAATTATTGGGAAGGGGCAATTATAATTTTTGCTGCTAGCTTTTTGCCATCCAATTTTGCATTGTGATTATATATTGTGCCGAACAAGAAATGGCACAATGTATTTTTGGTGCACCACAAGATGAAAAAATGAGTGACAGAAATTACATACCACATTCAGGAAAGGGTTTAGAAGTTGGTAAACTTGTTGGTCTAATTATGTACCAAAAATTCTGTCAAAAAAACAGGTCAGGAAAGAAGTACAGAAGTACAGGAGAAGTGTCAGGATGTAAAAGCCGCGGCCAATAAAGCTATGTGTGCTGGAAAAGAAGCTAAATTGTGGCGCCAACATATAATGCATACAGCGCACATGGTGCAGCAAAAACAAAAAAACTGGTGCAAAGCTGATAATAAATGTCCATTGCTTCTGTTATATGTTGATACAGAAACAAGTGGTTTATTTCCGAAAGTGTTTTTGTGCAAATGTAGTAAAACATAGAAATCAATATAGACAGTCCCAGGGTTACGTACAAGATAGATTCTTTAGGTTTGTTCTTAAGTTGAATTTGTATGCAAGTCAGAACTGTATATTTTATAATTGTTGCTCCAGACAAAAAAAAATTGTGTCCCAGTGACAATTAGATTTTCAAAATTTTTTAGCTGTAATGGGAACAAGGATTATGAATAAAGCTTCACTACAGACACCTTACATCTGATCATTGCAGTCTGGGACTATAGTAAAGAATCCAGAGAGCTTCACTAGAGGTCACAATGGCCAGAGAGGTCCGTCTGTAAATTGGGTGTCCTTAAGTAGGGGACCTCCTGTATACAAATATGATAAGGATGCTGACCAGTAGAATAAAAACAAGGCATTTATGGCAATGACCTAATTAGGTTTTCTCCATTGTTTCCAAGAGAGACAACAATTAAAAATGACTCAGTTAGTTACAGGCACCCCAAGAATGTACCACTGAATAATACAAATCAGCTAAATAAGCTAAAAATTATTCCTCATGTAAAAGCAAGAACAACAATACATGGCTCTTGGATTGCAATGTAAAATTTGTTGTACATTAGGGAATTGTATATTCAGTATTTCTATAAAATTTATCATTTTGAATAACACAAGTAAAGAGCCGCTATTGATGTGATCAGGTCTCAATAGAGTTGTCCTTATATTGTAGAAGAAATCCTTGAATTTCCAGGCGCTGTGAATCCCTTCAATTAATTTCCCGGCTGTAATGAGCTGGTCTTCTTGTCCTGGCCCTCAGTAGTTCTGCCCGCCCTGACTGCACAGGCCATAACTCAGTCTGGTCTGTCTACATTTTTCTTTTGAGTCCTTGCTGCACACACAGACTGCTGGTTACTGTTGGCTCGGTGTCTGAGACAGCTTTGCACAGCTTCCCTTCTACATGTCACCGAGCTATTTTTCGTTTGCATTCTGCCGGGATGGCTGAGTTCTGTACGGACTAATTGGAATGCCATACCTTTTGGCCGGCAGAAGTGGAATGATATGCCGAGGATGGCTCTCAGGAGAAACTGTAAAATCTAAACTATTTGGACAACAGGTATTAATTAGTTAGCATCATTAAAGATTATTATGAAACAAATAAAATGTCTCAAAAGTAAGCTGGTCTATAAGAAAAGCTAGTGAGTTTTACAAAATATATAAAAATGATACATTTTTCTAATATCGATATAGCCACTGATGAACATCAAAATCGTCACAACTTACAACCTGTTGACCCAGGTCAGTCTAGGTATCATGGACCTGCAGTGGCTGGAATTCACGGCACGACCATAATGCCTAGGATGGGAAATCGGGCATTATTCGTATATTAATATATGGTGAAAGGAGTCCCTGCTTCCCTGTATTTAATTATAATCATCATATCTCTATGATACAAGGAATCCAGTCCTCGGCACAGCTGTTTTTAGACGTGTGCTAGCCATTATAACAGGAAGCACAGTAGTTTCTACGGCCTCGTATGTGAGCCAACTTCCCGAAGAACCACACCTTTTATTTCTCGTATTTACGCCAAGGGCACTTACTCACAAGTAGTGAGTGATGAGCGCTACAGCATATATATATCGGCAGGGGGGCATTTAGTATAAGCTTGGCACCAGTTTTTTTTTCCGACAATCGCAACTTTTTTTTTCGTCACTCAATTTGCACTTCTAGGGGCACATTTAACAATAAGTGCATCAGCATATGACTGTGCCCTCTCCCCTCGCTACTTTCTGGATGTAGCAAGAGGCTCCGGCCTTCTTGCATAGAATTGTGCCCTGTGCCCGCCCAAAGTTTACAACGCAATGGCTGCTCTCCACTTATCTGCTACTGGAAACTTGCGCCATAAAGCTACCACAGAAGACTGACTTTGGTGTAATGCTGCAATGTCTATTTTGTGACGACATGCGCGTTCACCGGTATGAGTAAATCTTTTCCACATCTTTCCTGTGTAGAAAAAAAACCTTACACATATAACTACCACCATTAATAGCTGAGTCGAGCTTCCGTGCCGGAGTAAGCAAACAGGGCAACTGCACGGAGAGATTGTGGTGTGGGACACCGGGAGGGTCTAAGGAGGTAAATCTTGTTATAAATCTATGCAGCCCCTCTCCCCCATGGCCACATTACTATTTTTTAAGACTCTCGGACAACCCTTTTTAATGGTCATATTATATATAACATAATGGGCGGCATTCATTATTGGCTTAGCCACAATTTTTTTATCGGCCGTTTTTTTTTTAAGTTTATATGTGCTCCATATTTATGGTGTTGGAGCCACAATTTTGCTTCTTATCAAACACCAACACCATTTTATTTGTTGCTCACTTTGGGCGTAGCTCTTCAATCCCGACACTTTCCTACACTTTTTTTGGCGCATAATTAGACCAACAAAAAGTAAGCCCACCAACTTCTAAACCGCTTCCTGAATGTGGTTTGACATTTCTGACACTCATTTGGTGCGCCAAAAATATTAAGGCCGTGCCCTACAATATAATATCACAGTGCAAATTGGGGCCCAAAATAATGAAGGTCCCCTTATGTGTGCTGTCTCCATGGCTGTTGAGATCTATATGGCATTAATCTGTATATCTGATCCAACACATTTCCTAACAATAATATAGGAGTAAAATCAATTGAGTGTATTGATTTACGTCCTCATGTAGCTCGGCTTGCTGGGAAGCTGGAGCAAGGCTCAAAGGTCAGGCAAATAGAGTAATCCACAAACTACTTCATGCTTGTTTTATGGCTGTCCTTATCACAAAAGGTCTAAACACTGGGCACTTGGATCAGCTGCAAACAAGAACATACAGAGGAAAATGATATTCTGTCTCAGAGGCAAGAGATTACCATTAACTCCTTCTGTATTGGATGCACCTGCAGGCTGTGGGAAAACACTTGAATCAATATTTGCTTGTAGAGATTGCTGAGCCAGGTACAAGGAGCTGTATACCTATGCAGCATTGCAGAAAATACCAGGAGTTCTGATATAAATGTAGAAGATCTGTCACAAACGTATGTGCCTTATTGAAAACTGTAAAGATTTTATTTAATAGAGGCAGGCCCTTAATATGTGACAGGGCCATTTGGGATATTAAACCACAGGTCCATAAGGATCAGTTAGTTGGTTTAGTGTTCCAAATTGCCCTGGCAGGTTTCCTTATGCGTCAAGATTAAAAATATTTATTAAAGGGAACCTGTCACCAGGAACCTCCTTTTCACTAAAGACAGGTTGCAGAACCCCATAACACATGCAGTGCAAATATGTCTCTCTGCCTTTTATAAGCATTTGGATTACAATATAATTGTGTGTTATAACTTACCTTGCACGGTGACAAAATCCTTTGTGTAGTCACAGGGGTTGAGCATTGGATACATATAAAAAAACAACACATGACTTGTCTGTTCTGCAGACTCCTCAGCTCTCGGCTCCCACCTTTGTGCTCCTGTACAGCCAGGGGCGGACTGGGAATTTAAAGTGGCCCTGGAAAAAACTGTTAAAGTGGCCCCATTCTGTGGGCGGGGTCAAAACAAGTAGGCGTGGTCATGTGATGTGGGTGGAGTTACAAACTGTTTATAGATGGTCTAAATAAGCATGTACAGCACAGACAAAGAAATTCATACTACCTCCCTTATACAGGAATAAAGCTTCTTTTTTTAAGAGAACACAACTTAATACTACAATACCTTCTCCATAAACAACTACTTTCCGATGTGACTACTATAATACTGCCTCCTATGTACAAGAATATAACTACTATAATACTGTCCCCTATGTACAAGAATATAACTACTATAATACTGCCCCCTATGTACAGGAATATAACTACTATAATACTGCCCCCTATGTACAAGAATATAACTACTATAATACTGCCCCCTATGTACAAGAATATAACTACTATAATACTGCCCCCTATGTACAGGAATATAACTACTATAATACTGCCCCTTATGTACAAGAATATAACTACTATAATACTGCCCCCTATGTACAAGAATATAACTACTATAATACTGCCCCCTATGTACAAGAATATAACTACTATAATACTGCCCCCTATGTACAGGAATATAACTACTATAATACTGCCCCTTATGTACAAGAATATAACTACTATAATACTGCCCCCTATGTACAAGAATATAACTACTATAATACTGCCCCCTATGTACAGGAATATAACTACTATAATACTGCCCCCTATGTACAAGAATATAACTACTATAATACTGCCTCCTATGTACAGGAATATAACTACTATAATACTGCCCCCTATGTACAAGAATATAACTACTATAATACTGCCCTCTATGTACAAGAATATAACTACTATAATACTGCCCCCTATGTATAAGAATATAACTACTATAATACTGCCCCCTATGTACAAGAATATAACTACTATAATACTGCCCCCTATGTACAGGAATATAACTACTATAATACTGCCCCCTATGTACAGGAATATAACTACTATAATACTGCTCCCTGTGTACAGGAATATAACTACTATAATACTACCCCTATGTACAAGAATATAACTACTATAATACTGCCCCCTATGTACAGGAATATAACTACTATAATACTGCCCCCTATGTAGATCAAGACTAAGGCTGTTCAGCCGAAACGCGTCGATCACTTATTTCTTCATTGTGAACACAACCGATGTATTGTTGCACCAATAAAGCAAGATTTTAACCGGACAAGAGTGTGCGCTGGAAATCCTTTCTTCATTGAACTGTTCTTTGCCCTTGCCTTGGGCGTTTCCGTGATTGCAGCTCTCCGGTCTGTGTAAAGGGAGTGAGTAGAGCTGACTTGGACTTTGTATACCCTACTATAATACTGCCCCCTATGTACAAGAATATAACTACTATAATACTGCCCCCTATGTACAGGAATATAACTACTATAATACTGCCCCCTATGTATAAGAATATAACTGCTATAATACTATCCCCTATGTACAGGAATATAACTACTATAATACTGCCCCCTATGTACAAGAATATAACTACTATAATACTGCCCCCTATGTACAGGAATATAACTACTATAATACTGCCCCTATGTGCAAGAATATAACTACTATAATACTGCCCCCTATGTACAAGAATATAACTACTATAATACTGCCCCCCTATGTACAGGAATATAACTACTATAATACTGCCCCCTATGTACAAGAATATAACTACTATAATACTGCCCCCTATGTATAAGAATATAACTACTATAATACTGCCCCTATGTGCAAGAATATAACTATTATAAACTACTATACAACACAGCTACATACAGCCGCCTCGCCCCAGTTTCGCATGTAACATACACCTCAGTCACACCAGCCACGCAGTCCCATGCAACATACACACCAGCCATACATTCCCACGTAGCATATACACCAGCCATACAGTCCCACGTAGCATACACACCAGCCATACGGTCCCACGTAGCATACACACCAGCCATACATTCCCACGTAGCATACACACCAGCCATACGGTCCCACGTAGCATACACACCAGCCACATGGTCCCACATAGCATACACACCAGCCACACGGTCCCACGTAGCATACACACCAGCCACACGGTCCCACGTAGTATATACACCAGCCATACATTCCCACGTAGCATATACACCAGCCATACATTCCCACGTAGCATACACACCAGCCATACATTCCCATGTAGCATACACACCAGCCATACATTCCCACGTAGCATATACACCAGCCACACGGTCCCACGTAGCATACACACCAGCCATACGGTCCCACGTAGCATACACACCAGCCACACATTCCCACGTAGCATACACACCAGCCACACATTCCCACGTAGCATACACACCAGCCATACATTCCCACGTAGCATACACACCAGCCATACATTCCCATGTAGCATACACACCAGCCATACGGTCCCACGTAGCATACACACCAGCCACACATTCCCACGTAGCATACACACCAGCCATACATTCCCACGTAGCATACACACCAGCCATACATTCCCACGTACCATACACACCAGGCACACATTCCCACGTAGCATACACACCAGCCATACATTCCCACGTAGCATACACACCAGCCATACATTCCCACGTAGCATACACACCAGCCACACGGTCCTACGTAGCATACACACCAGCCACACGGTCCCACGTAGCATACACACCAGCCATACATTCCCACGTAGCATACACACCAGCCATACGGTCCCACGTAGCATACACACCAGCCACACATTCCCACGTAGCATACACACCAGCCATACATTCCCACGTAGCATACACACCAGCCATACATTCCCACGTAGCATACACACCAGGCACACATTCCCACGTAGCATACACACCAGCCATACATTCCCACGTAGCATACACACCAGCCATACATTCCCACGTAGCATACACACCAGCCACACGGTCCTACGTAGCATACACACCAGCCACACGGTCCCACGTAGCATACACACCAGCCATACATTCCCACGTAGCATACACACCAGCCATACATTGCCATGTAGCATATACACCAGCCATACGGTCCCACGTAGCATACACACCAGCAATACATTCCCACGTAGCATACACACCAGCCATACATTCCCACGTAGCATACACACCAGCCATACATTCCCACGTAGCATACACACCAGCCATACATTCCCACGTAGCATACACACCAGCCACACGGTCCTACGTAGCATACACACCAGCCACACGGTCCCACGTAGCATACACACCAGCCATACATTCCCATGTAGCATACACACCAGCCATACATTGCCACGTAGCATATACACCAGCCATACGGTCCCACGTAGCATACACACCAGCCATACATTCCCACGTAGCATACACACCAGCCATACATTCCCACGTAGCATACACACCAGCCATACATTCCCACGTAGCATACACACCAGCCATACATTCCCACGTAGCATACACACAAGCCATACGGTCCCACGTAGCATACACACCAGCCATACATTCCCACGTAGCATACACACAAGCCATACGGTCCCACGTAGCATACACACCAGCCATACATTCCCACGTAGCATACACACCAGCCATACATTGCCACGTAGCATATACACCAGCCATACATTCCCACGTAGCATACACACCAGCCATACATTCCCACGTAGCATATACACCAGCCACACGGTCCCACGTAGCATACACACCAGCCATACGGTCCCACGTAGCATACACACCAGCCACACATTCCCACGTAGCATACACACCAGCCACACATTCCCACGTAGCATACACACCAGCCATACATTCCCACGTAGCATACACACCAGCCATACATTCCCACGTAGCATACACACCAGCCATACGGTCCCACGTAGCATACACACCAGCCACACATTCCCACGTAGCATACACACCAGCCATACATTCCCACGTAGCATACACACCAGCCATACATTCCCACGTAGCATACACACAAGCCATACGGTCCCACGTAGCATACACACCAGCCATACATTCTCACGTAGCATACACACCAGCCATACATTGCCACGTAGCATATACACCAGCCATACATTCCCACGTAGCATACACACCAGCCATACATTCCCACGTAGCATATACACCAGCCACACGGTCCCACGTAGCATACACACCAGCCATACGGTCCCACGTAGCATACACACCAGCCACACATTCCCACGTAGCATACACACCAGTCACACATTCCCACGTAGCATACACACCAGCCATACATTCCCACGTAGCATACACACCAGCCATACATTCCCACGTAGCATACACACCAGCCATACGGTCCCACGTAGCATACACACCAGCCACACATTCCCACGTAGCATACACACCAGCCATACATTCCCACGTAGCATACACACCAGCCATACATTCCCACGTAGCATACACACCAGCCATACATTCCCACGTAGCATACACACCAGCCATACATTCCCACGTAGCATACACACCAGCCACACGGTCCTACGTAGCATACACACCAGCCACACGGTCCCACGTAGCATACACACCAGCCATACATTCCCACGTAGCATACACACCAGCCATACATTCCCACGTAGCATACACACCAGCCATACATTCCCACGTAGCATACACACCAGCCATACATTCCCACGTAGCATACACACAAGCCATATGGTCCCACGTAGCATACACACCAGCCATACATTCCCACGTAGCATACACACAAGCCATACGGTCCCACGTAGCATACACACCAGCCATACATTCCCACGTAGCATACACACCAGCCATACATTGCCACGTAGCATATACACCAGCCATACATTCCCACGTAGCATACACACCAGCCATACATTGCCACGCAGCATACACACCAGCCATACATTCCCACGTAGCATACACACCAGCCATACATTGCCACGTAGCATATACACCAGCCATACGGTCCAACGTAGCATGTACACCAGCCATACATTCCCACGTAGCATACACACCAGCCATACATTCCCATGTAGCATACACACCAGCCATACATTCCCACGTAGCATACACACCAGCCATACATTCCCACGTAGCATACACACCAGCCATACGGTCCCACGTAGCATACACACCAGCCATACATTCCCACGTAGCATACACAAAGCCATACGGTCCCACGTAGCATACACACCAGCCATACATTCCCACGTAGCATACACACCAGCCACACGATCCCACGTAGCATGTACACCAGCCATACATTCCCACGTAGCATACACACCAGCCATACATTCCCACGTAGCATACACACCAGCCATACGGTCCCACGTAGCATATACACCAGCCATACATTCCCACGTAGCATGCACACCAGCCATACATTCCCACGTAGCATACACACCAGCCATACGGTCCCACGTAGCATACACACCAGCCATACATTCCCACGTAGCATACACACCAGCCATACGGTCCCACGTAGCATATACACCAGCCACATGGTCCCACGTAGCATATACACCAGCCATACATTCCCACGTAGCTTACACACCAGCCATACATTGCCACGTAGCATACACACCAGCCATACATTGCCACGTAGCATATACACCAGCCATACGGTCCCACGTAGCATACACACCAGCCATACATTCCCACGTGGCATATACACCAGCTATACATTCCCACGTAGCATACACACCAGCCATACATTCCCATGTAGCATACACACCAGCCATACGGTCCCACGTAGCATACACACCAGCCATACATTCCCACGTAGCATACACACCAGCCATACATTTCCACGTAGCATATACACCAGCCATACATTCCCACGTAGCATACACAGCAGCCATACGGTCCCACGTAGCATACACACCAGCCATACATTCCCACGTAGCATACACACAAGCCATACGGTCCCACGTAGCATACACACCAGCCATACATTCCCACGTAGCATACACACCAGCCACACGATCCCACGTAGCATATACACCAGCCATACATTCCCACGTAGCATACACACCAGCCATACATTCCCACGTAGCATACACACCAGCCATACGGTCCCACGTAGCATACACACCAGCCATACATTCCCACGTAGCATACACACCAGGCACACATTCCCACGTAGCATACACACCAGCCATACGGTCCCACGTAGCATACACACCAGCCATACATTCCCACGTAGCATACACACCAGCCATACATTCCCACGTAGCATACACACCAGCCATACGGTCCCACGTAGCATATACACCAGCCATACATTCCCACGTAGCATACACACCAGCCATACGGTCCCACGTAGCATACACACCTGCCATACGGTCCCACGTAGCATACACACCAGCCATACATTCCCACGTAGCATACACACCAGCCATACGGTCCCACGTAGCATACACACCAGCCATACATTCCCACGTAGCATACACACCAGGCACACATTCCCACGTAGCATACACACCAGCCATACGGTCCCACGTAGCATACACACCAGCCATACATTCCCACGTAGCATACACACCAGCCATACATTCCCACGTAGCATACACACCAGCCATACGGTCCCACGTAGCATATACACCAGCCATACATTCCCACGTAGCATATACACCAGCCATACATTCCCATGTATACAGCCACTTACCCTGTAAGTTCTCTTCTCATTGCCATCTTCATCCTGCATCCTTCTCCTTCTTGCAAACCAGGGAAAGGGGGGGGGGCAATCACGGGGGGCGGGGGGGCGGTCGCGGGAGGGGGGGCGATCGCGGGGGGGGGATCGCGGGGGGGGGGAGGGATCGTGGGGGGGGGGCTGTGTGGTCTCTGTGAGCAGCAGTGCTCAGGCCTCCAAATCTAGCAGGGAGAGATGCCGGCCTGCGCGGGGGACGTCATGAGGCGGGTCATGTGATGACACTGGCATCAGACAGCAGGGGGAAGTCCCTGCAGCGCTGCGCACGGCCTCCCATTCCTGTGGTCCTCAGCGCGGTTTCCATCCTTACCAAGGTGAGTTAATTTTTTTTTTTTTCTCCGGCCCCACAGATGTCAGACCGGCCCTGGACCGGCCCCAAACGAGTCGGCCCACCGGGATTTTTCCCGGTGGGTCTTATGGCCAGTCCGCCCCTGTGTACAGCTCCTCCTTCCTGCTCCTTAACAGAGGTCACAGCCTGGTGAGCTGACATCAGTGGGGGAGGGAGGAGCCGTACAGGAGCACAAAGAAGAGAGCAGTCTGCTGTACAAACAAGTCATGTGTTGTTTTTTGAAATGCATCCAAACCAAAGACCAACCCCTGGGACTACACACAGGAATCTGTCAGGGTGCAAGGTAAGTTATAACAAACAATGTTATTGAAATACAAATGCTTACAGAATGCATAGAGGCATATTTGCACTGCAGGTGTGATGGGCTTTTACAACCTGTCTTTAGTGAAAATGAGGTCCCTGGTGACAGATTGCCTTTAAGCTATGAAGCCACTATAATAAATCTCACCTACTGTGTAAAATATACCAAAAAAGTAACACACCTGCCTAATGTTAAATTTGTCCCTACATGACCTGGCTGACATTTTAGCACAGTTGTTCTTTTGTCACAGAAACAGGCATGTACAACCATTTTGCAACCCAGTTTTGCAACTTTCAGGAAACATGTCATTCATACAGACACTTCGCAAGAAAATAAGAAGCTGGTGGAAGACGCTTCTTCCAGTGTCATGTAGGTTCTGGTGACATCACATTTGGCTCTTGCTGTTTATGTAAAGGGTATCCATAGGCCTTTATTCCCCACAAAAAGGTTTCCTTTTGGCCAGCATTAGGCTGATATAATTTATAGTATATTATCTTTTTCACTGAAGAGAACTATACCTTGGTATGTAGTATCTTTTCTTCTTTTTTATGCATGAGCCTATGGGTGACTAGTGACACTATAGGGGGTATTTATATTTAATGGCAGTCTTAATATTCCCCCCACAGGCATATTGGATGCCGGATATACTAAGAGGCTCCCTGGTGGAGATTTCAGCTATAGTCTCCACTGGTTTTCTAGTAGAAAAATACAGCAAAACTGGTAGACAAGGCTTGTTAATTCCCCCCCTATGTATTTACCATTGACCTAATGCATCTGGAATATTCCATAATATTGTCGGCATAGGGCATGTTAGGCCCACCCTGGGTGATGATTATACGGAAGGACTACCCTCTATCTATACAGGAGCCGTAAATGTTCATGCAACCAACATTAAGTTATAATATTTCTGAATATTTGCTATCATATAATAATAAAATAAATAAGCGGTGGTACTCAGAATGTGCGGCCATCAGGGGATTCCCTATTTGGGCCATGTTCCAGATATACATTTAGTGAAAGGCTATAACGTGATGTGTAGTTACCGGACACATCGGCAGCTCCTATGGCTCAAGAGCTCTGTCAATATTCTAATTCAAGTGTTGATACACTGTAATATCTTATTCCATTCTGAACATGATTAGATAAGTAATAATTAAAGGGGTACAGGGATACAGCGTGGGTACAGCGTGGTGTGCCAGTTCGCTCAGAAGATGTCAGGGTGGAGCTATCGTGCTCCGACGGACCGTGGCGCAGGACACCGGGAGCACCGCAGGTGAGTACAGCTTTTTTTTTTAACCTGACTACTAAATTTTATATACGGTAATAGTCAGACAACCCCTTTAATACTTGAAAGATATTTTCATCGTTACTTATAAAGACCTATTTTTATTGTGTTCATACTGTACTTTTCTACAACTATGTAAATAGAAGAATTTGGATTATAAAGACATAAACTGACTGAAGTTTTATGCAACAGTTTTTCAATGATAAAAAGGAAATAGTATTCTTATCTGGGTGCACAATGTGTTGCTGCCTTGTTATCTCTATTCTTAGCAAAAAAAAAAAAAAAAAATCTTTCTCATGTCACAAATTCCCAGGGCTGCCTGTGCGATTTCACTGTTACTCAATGTTATGTTGTGTTTCCTCCTGATTTCCTCTTAAAGTGTTGTATGTTCCTTGCTATTTTCTAGAAAAGGTTGTGTCCCCAATTTGAGGGAAAAAATAGATTACCGTATTTTCCGGACTATAAGGCGCACTTAAAAGCATTGGATTTCCGTGGAAATCCAAAGTGCGCCTTATAGTCCGGTGCGCCCTATGTATGGCGCTGGGCACAGGGCAGCGGACCATACTTACATAGGTCCCCGCTACCGGAGATCTCCAGCGGGAGATCTGCTGTCTCCGGTAGCGGGGACCTATGTAAGTATGGTCCGCTGCCCTCCTCCACCTCCCCCTCACCTTCTCCGCCTCCCCCTCACCTTCTCCGCTCACCTTTCCCGCGTTCCCAGTCGCGTCTCGGCGTCGCGTCTCGTCGCCGCGTCCCGTCGCCGCGTCACGTCGGGTCTCCGCCACGCCCCCGGACCTCCGCCACGCCCCCGGCCGCCGGACCCCGCGCCTTATAGTCCGATGCGCCTTATATATGTAATTATTACATATATAAGGCGCATCGGACTAATGCGCCTTATAGTCCGGTGCGCCCTATAGGGCAGAAAATATGGTAAAATGTAAAGTTTTACAAAGGATTAAATTAATTTTATTTATCAATTACCAATGTTGCATTTATTTGTGATTCTGTCGTAAAATGAAGTCAATGATAACCACAGAGAATTTTGACAATTTTAACAATTGAATTTTAACACTAATTTTAAATATTTTTTTAATAACTTTAAGTTGGTAAGTTTCGATAAAGATTTAGCTCTTTTGTATTACAGGCGGTCCCCTACTTAAGAACACTCGACTTACATACGACCCCTAGTTACAAACGGACCACTGGATATTGGTAATTTATTGTACTTTAGTCCTAGGCTACAATGATCAGCTATAACAGTTATCACAGGCGTCTGTAATGAAGCTTTATTGTTAATCATGATTCTTATGACGACCCAACATTTTTAAAATCCAATTGTCACAGAGACCAAAAAATTCTGGCTGGGATTACAATGATAAAATATACAGTTCTGACTTACATACAAATTCAACTTAAGAACAAACCTACATCCCTATCTTGTATGTAACCCAGGGACTGCCTGTATTTATGCAAATCTTTTATTAATCTGAATGCGGTTTGCAAAAAATCCCTGTGTAGTCCCACAAAAACAGTAATTCAGATGAAATTGTAGGGGGAACTTGTATCTGAATTTTTGTGTATGAATATCCTCTTAATAAATAAAATACAAGAATACTTTTTACTTTTGAGTTCCTAAAAGGGGTCTACCAGCACACACTTTACCACACAAGCAACATTGTTTAAGGCACTTTATAAGCTTTTCAGTTTCACATGAATCTGTCATTTTAGTGAATATTTGTTTTATTGTTATGCAAATTAGCTTCTTGGTGCACCAGAAGTGGGATTGTTTCTGCTGGAACACCTGTTTTACTTATTTCTATGCTGCTCAATGCCACCTCTTTCTACCCACTACTCTGTCTTTACACAATGATTACACATCCATAGCAGAAAAAATCTCTAAGGACAAGAATAATGGGTGTTTTAGAAGAAAGGTCATTTCCCATGGGTTCACAGAGAAGCTTTGCATAAAGTAAAAAAAAAAAGAGTTTTATCTAAAACGATCAGATCTTTGAAACAGGAAAGATATTTCTAAAAAAAACGTAAGAGCTTTGGGAGGTGGTAGAGTCCATTTACACCCAAGTGACCCTTCGAACGGCCGATGAACAGTGCTGTACAATGTCATTTCTGTCTGATTTATTGGGCTTATTTGATGAAGATCATTGGACATAGGTGCTTTGTGAAGGTCTGGTATTGATCATTGATTCTAAAGATACTTGGAAAGGAAAGGCACTTGAAAGTGTGAACCTGGATAAATCCACAAGGCATCCACAAGGCACCGCTAGGATTTGGCAGAAAACGGCTATATCTGTATATATGGATAAGCTTACATCCCAAAGGACTTCACAACATGTTTCGGTTTGGTACCCAGACCTTCATTTGCTGTAAAGTTCTAAAGATTAATCAAATTAATTCATAAATTCTGGGACAGACATGGCTGAAATTTTATCAAATTCAGGCAAAATGAAACAGAATCGCTGCCAACTAGTGAAAAGTATGGCAAAAACCATGACATACATGTTACTAAACCCTACTAAAATATGCCTGGGAACAAATGTTTCTGTCTTACATAACACATAAGCGCTGTGACTGCAATTATTATATAAGGGTGTGGACTACATTGATTATTATCATAGTCTGCAGATAAGAACGTATTCCTCAGGTTTACCGTGGTAAAAGCTAATTACAGGGAGCAGCCTCATGGCTACAAGAAGCCAACCCAACATTTTTCTTTTAACTTTCACCCCTTCTAAGCCAATTGAAAAATAATTCATATTCTGCAGTGACATGGCATCCTAATACCCATTATTCTTAAAGCAGACTGAAAACTGGAGGGCCAAGTCATCACTTAAGATAAGATACAGTGCTCACTGATATTATTGAAATGCTTTTCCCAACTTATTTTTATGGGCCTGTGCTTGGCTTATGCCATCCACATGGGGTGGCAACACCAAGAAGTTGCTCAATATTGCTGTTGTCTTGTACATGTTTCATTGTAGACATTGGGGAAACCCTCAAAATTGTCTCCTGTGGTGGGATTGCAGATGGTAGGAAGATTTGTCGTTCTGTTCATCTGGAAGAATTTGCAGAAATCCCTTTGTTTTGCTGCTAAAAGAATGCAATTTAGCTACAGAAACAGCCTTAGAAACGTTATGTAGACCCACTGGAGAAAAGAAGATCCACTAGTGGGTTCAGACGCTACCATAATTATGTATTCTTTGAGTTTCAGCAGAAGATATGGAGATTTTTGTAAAATTGGATAGATGGTGGACCCAACCATTTTACATGGTGGGACAAAGGAATCCAAGACCAACACTGCCTCCCGATAACATGTCCAATTTTCTGTTACAATACTATTTAAGCCAGCATCCCACTTTATATGCATAATTTAACATTTTATGACCTTAAGAAGCTATACGATTCCTAAATGTGTTCTTGAACACAAAGGAGGTAATTGTGTCTTAAAGTGAAGCAGTGGAATACCCTGCAGATACCATCTACAGAATACATGTACAGTATCTGGCATTGTGTCTGCCTAGGTCAAGAGCTTTCATGGTGCCTTTTTTTCTCCTCATATAACCTGAAGTGAAGCCATGGAGACAGTCCTTTGGGCTTATCATTGGAACGATTCCTGATTGTAAAGGGAGTATTTCCGATAATAACATACTATTAGGGAATTACTCATAGTAAAAGTCCTTGATATAATAAAATGACTCCGACTGAAGCTTCTCTCTAGGGATTGTTTACTTGAAACAGAAGCCCATTCACACAGTATTGTCCAAGATAATTGTAGTCTAGGAATGACCTGTAAGAAGTGAAATGCTGTCAATGTTTTCATTATAAGGCATTGCTATCTGTGCCTTCTAGAGAACATACCCTACGGTCTTCTACTTTCAGATCTCCCCACCTGTTCCTAGTCTATGCCAGTTCCCGCCATGTCTTAGTATTTACATCTCCCCAGAGTTTGCTGTAAGTAGATCCATGTGTGTTATGCGTGGCCATAGCAGAACGTGCAGTTGATGCTCTGACAGGCAACATTAAAGCTGCCTTCCTTACATCTCAATACATCAAGAGAGATGTCCTCTTGTTCACCTTCCTAAAATCTTATCTCTGGGCTGATATAGAGAGATGTGAACATACTTTAATAGGATGTTTGCATGCGTAAGAAATGTATATCAACGGTACGTAAGTACAACACGTTTCTTACAGGTGGTGGCTTCACTGACAAGAGATCCAAGAGCAATTTCATGATAGATTATTGGTCTCTAATGTACAGATGTGTCCTCTCATTCCGTGGCTCTTGGCTCACGATATCCAGATATGAGTGGTGCGAGAAGACCAGATTTGAAACAAAGTAAAAAAACATTCTTCACAACCCTCAACAGAGTAATGCAAACTTTTGTATTTATTTCAAAGTTGGCCATGTTATTTTATTCATCTCGAGAGATCTCAAACCTCGAGCAAAGCTAAGATATGATAGATCTGTATAAGTCAGAAGATTATTTTACCAAGATGTAAGAAGACTGCCTGACAGGATAAAAATAATATTCTTATGGCGCCCATTGACTCCATACAGATGTTCTTTACATGGAAAAATGCAACTGACCATGGTGCCTACCAGTGTGTGCTAACCAAGGTATCTAAGAGGATGACACCCCACTGACAACTCACTACTGGGTCAGTATTTGTGGTGGGAAGTTAGAGGGATGATTGAGAGGACTACCACCACTACTGTGATTACTGGCTTGGAAATTTACTGACTTTCCACTTCATGTTGGCAAATTCTTGGAAATAATCACGTAAAAGGGCAGATATGGACCTCCAACATTTCTGTAAGGCCACAAACCAAGTGTCAAATCATATGTTTTTCATCAGTGTAAACTATCTGATTTTGATTGATTTCAATTAGATTTCAGTCCTTGCTATCTGACCATATGTAGGTGTCATCCAAGTTGTGTCCGATTTTCACGGCTGTGCACTAGCCATGAGGCGAGTTGAGTCTCTTACCTCAGGCAGCACCGTTTGCACCAAGATGGGGGCAGCATAAGGCGCACAGTTATCTGCCACAAAGCAGGATCTACCACTTAAAATAGTGTCTCCTCTTATCTGATTTCAGCATTGGTGACACTGCATAAAGAATCCACCTACTAGTAGTTATTACTACTGGATGGAGCAGTAGGGGCACCATTCTATAACTCGCCTCAGGCAGCAGAGAGTTTAGGTTAACCCCTAGCTATCTGTTTGTTTTTTACACATCCATTGACTTTATTGGACGAGTTACATGTAAGACTCAGATCAGAGTAGTGTGTCATGCACTTTTCATCAAATCAATGGACAGCGAAAAACATCTGACGTGTGCAATGCACAATAGATAGAGTTCTGTCCGATGTAGACTTGGACAACACTCGGGTGTAAAAAACGTTTGTGGGCGAAGGACCTTAGCCTTGAAATAACAATCCTTAAACATGTTTTTGTAGGAACTGTGTCGATTTTTGCGTGGACATCTCCATTTCTGTAACAACTGATCTTTTCTGTATAAATATAGAGCAATGGAAACTATTTCCCATCTCTTCTCCAAATTCTGATTCACCCCAAGTCTCTTTTCTTGTTCTTTACAGAACCTGCTATACCACTGGTTATACTGCAGCCTGAATCTACCCAGTGTGCAGTAGTCGCAGCCCTGCTGACTTTTCACTCTGAGAATTATTTTAAGAGGTAAGCCTTTATATTCTCTGCGGCAGCTGCCAGCAGTCTGGAGCGGAGTTACCTCCTTCCTCCGAGACACCACCACTGACACATCACAGTCACTTTTTTCCATCATTTGCAAGCATGTCGTCATATAAAGGGGAGTTTTTTTTCTTCTTTGTAAAACAAACTGAGGAAGTTAGTGAGAGAGTGAACTCCCTCTCCTGTCTCCGGGAACTGGGAGGATCACTGACGGCACTGCTGACTGAGGTAATAGGCTAAAACAGAAACTTACTGATGAACAGCAGTGTGACTCCAGTCTGCCCAAAGGCCCCGACTGGCCTGAGTAAAAAAAAAAAACTACACGACGAGAAGTCTATTTCCGAAGAAGTCACCTACACTGACAGGAAAATGAAAGAGCTATTCGGAAATCCCATATGGGTCATCTCTATACACATGACATACTCTGTCATAAGTCATGTTCTGTCTTAAAATTAAAGTAGAACTCTAGCAGTTACTTTCCTGTTAGTAGACAACTGACATTAAAATATTGGGAAAATATGCAAATAAGTTTTCCAGGATGGGATAAGGAAAACCATGCCTCTGTAAGGCAGCTTCCTTGAAAACAAGCAGGAAGCCTAATGAGTGCATCAAGTCATGTATTGTAAGGTTTTAATCCTGTATCATGGCATTAGGCTTCCTGAAAGTCATGCTTGTTGTCATGGGAGCTGCCTTACAAGGTAGCTAAAAGATGTGTGTTTTTTCTTATCCCACCCTGGGAAACTTATTTACATATTTTCCCAGAATCCCTTAGTGGAGCGTCAATGGCTATAAGTCTCCACATGCCTACATGGCGGTCTTAATTGGCAGTCTCCGTAAGGTAACTCTTACCTCACAATTAAAATATTGGGGCAGATTGTTCTTTCTAATCTCCGCCAAACAAAACTGTCTAAATTACTTTCTGCCTTGTTTATCCATGAAGCAGACTTTTGGCAGGTTCCCCTTCCTATTTTTCCCCTTGTGTGTCTGTATTTCAATAAAGCTTCGGGCAAGTGTTATGGTGCACTTGTCTTTTAGGTAAGATAAGAAAAATCCTGTGGGAATCCTAAAGGTTGTCTCAGGACATCCTTAGGTCTTATACACAAAGTTGTAACTTCTAAGCATCACAGAGCACAAATGGGGCCACCAATGCCCCCCAAGAAGCCAAATTTTGGGAAAAGAAAATAGTTTTTCCTTTGGAATTTGTATAAAACCCAGTGGTATGCTGGTGGGCTCCTTAATCCTGTAAGGCTCTATATAGTGTTATAGGTAGAATTTGAAACTGCTCGGTACAAATACACAGAGGACCCTTTGTGGAGTCACTACATATCTTAAGCTGTAAAATATCTTAGGGCTACATCATCGCCCTCTGTAACAGGAATATCCCTTTAAATCAAGTAAAAACCAGAATTGTACCCTGGGGTTATCCAGTGAATCAGAAAGAATCCAGGTGCTTCCCACTATTGTAGGAGAATAGAGAAGAACACCTTGAAGGCAAACAATTGTTTATCTACTCACATTTCTGGAAATTATATAAACATTTATACAAACTTACGGTATATAACTTTATATAACCTATTCATTGTTTTCTTGTTGTAAATTATAATTTTATAGGGCGGTTTACAGTACTGTGTGTAACTATAGAGTTACAAGGTCCTGAGAAATATTAAAGAGAAAATGTCATTAAAATCAGTTATGCCAAAAAACATTCCAAAACATAACAAAACAATGGTGAAATAAGGACAGAGAAGAGAAGGTCTGAAGTTTTCTATATATTGGAAGTCATGGGACTGTTGCTATTGTTGATTTTCATCATAAATGCTGTAAAAACTCAGAGAAAAACAAATAGAAAAAAAAAATCTTTTTCAAAAGGCAAATTTCTGGGAAAATCCTTTACAGAACAGATGACTCAGAGGTCTCTTTTAAACTTACATAGATTTTTCCTGAAACTCAGTTCCTCTTAAAAATAAACTGGGTCACTGCTTGATTATTTTTGGTAATGTTTGGAATACTTGAACAAGATTTTTTTTCCTTCTCTTTGCTTGGAGGTGATTTGGTTTATCACCAGGGGATCGGAGTTTAGGATTTCAAACAAAATATGGCTAATTGATTTTTTTAAGCTGCAGTTGGTGACTCATAAACTTCGAAAATATTACTTTGGAGACATAAAAAAGGGTTTTAACTGGGGATTTCTGCGTTAAAAAGTTTTCAGCAACTAATGTGATAAAATAACAGAAATGTACATTCCACTGTGTGTAAACAGGGGAAGATTTCTTTTATTATGGTTGTAAAAACATGACCTGGATGAAACATATCATAAGGTTCTATGATGTCACAGCTTAAATCATCTGATTTAACATAGAATAGTCAAAGGCTTTAGTACACCACATGGTACGCCAGCAAATGATGTGAACCCTGGGAACCACTGGATCTATTAGGAGGCCACGGTCTATCAGTAGGCTCCTATCAGGAGGCTCTGACGGGGGTTGCACCATCTGGCGTAAAATTGCAATATAGCTTGTACTTGTAAGAGTAGGACTGGAACGTTGGGCCACTGGGCAGCAGAGCCGAAGTGGGTCCCTTTGCAGTGAACTTACATGGCAGCATTAACATTTCAGATAAACCTCCTGTTCCCTAAAATATTCATTAGTTCATCATACCAAACAGCCCCCTCATGGTTATTTTATATATAGCCCCCTCATGATTATTTTATATAAAACCCTCCTCACCCCCATGGATTCCTTATGTATAGGTTTATATGCCCCCCCCCCCCCCAGCAGCCCTGGGCCCCCAGTATGCCTTGATGATGGTGTTAGAGGGGAAAGAGGTGAATTTCCTGTCTGTAGGTCAGGATTTGCACCTATTTCAGGGTATTTATGCCAAGACACTAATGCACTGCCCCTGACACCCCCCCCCCCTTAGTTCGTAAACATTTTTAAAATATCTAATACATTTAATAGGATAATTGAAGCATTTGAACGAAAGCATTTAAAATTTTTTTTTTTTTTGGAAAACCCCTTTAAAGGAAACCTACCACTTGAAGTGGCAGGTTTCAGAAGAAAACACCGAGCACCAGCTCAGGGTGAGCTGGTGGCGGTGCTTATTCTTGTTAGTGTTTTAAACCGCGGTATCAAGGTTTAAAACACTTTTTAAACTGTATAGCCGACGCAGGGAGGTACGCGATCAGCGCTTACCATGCGCGCGACCGTGCGCGCGGCTACATAGGAAGTGAAGGAGAGCCGCGTGCATGGTAAGCGCTGATCGCGTACCTCCCTGCGCCGGCTATATAGTTTAAAAAGTGTTTTTTGAACCGCAATACCGCGGTTTAAAACACTAACAAAAATAAGCTCCGGCACCAGCTCACCCTGAGCTGGTGCTCGGTGTTTTCTTCTGAAACCTGCCACTTCAAGTGGTAGGTTTCCTTTAAGTGCATATACCACATTAAGGCCTTTAATAAATGTCTCATAGTGAGTGAAATGTCCCCAAATAGATACTATTGAAAGTCTTGTTGAATCAAAATACAGTAACATTGTAGCTTACATATTTTAAAAGTTGCTTCATCATCTTTTGATGGGACAGTTCCACCAATGTAATTTATAACATATCAATATATGACAAAATAGAAATGAACACCCACATAAATGTCTTGCCATAAAGGCAGTCCATGCGACTGCTATAGGGCATCTTAAAGGGGTTGTCCACTTTCAGCAAATAATTGATAATGTTTGTGTAATAGTTATATAATTTTAAAATATACTTTCTGTATCAATTCCTCATGTTTTTCTAGATCTCTGCTTGCTGTCATTCTTTAAAAAACTTCATTGTTCACTTCCTGTGGATAGAAATCTGTCCCTGGTTATGTGATGTCACACAGGTATCACACAGATCTAATTACTTTCTGTGATACTAACGAGCCGTGCACCCATGTGACATCACATGATTAGGGACCGGTTTTATCCACGGGATGTAACCCATGAAGCTTCCTGTAGAATGCCAGCAAGCAGAGATCTAAATAGCCATAAGGAATTGATAAAGAAAGTATATTGGAAAATTGTATAACTTTTCAATACATAAACAATATCAATTATTTGCTAAAAATGGACAACCCCTTTAAAAGTGGAGGCTCATTCCAGGTTGGTCTTTGCAAAATCAGACAATGGATGGTCAGTAGTGCAGTGGTGTCAAGTAGAACATTTAAGTAGCCTAATTATTTTGTTAGCTGTTTGGACATGAGTGATGTTCGCCTTAGTTTAAAAAGAGTCTTTCAGCAATTTTCTTCTGCCCAAACCATATGCAGCATGGAGTTTTTTCTGACTTTTTTTTTATTACAATGAGTTGCTGAGATAATTCACAGAAGAAGCGTCTGCTGTGCGGCTCCCCTCTGGCTTCTCCCCGCCTGCCTCCGCTTGACTGACAGTTCTCTTACTGTATGCAAACAGGGAGCCATTCGGCATGTTATGCAGCTCAAGCTTTGGACAGCATGAGACCGCAAACAGACCTCTACTTCATTTATTCTGAAAAACACTTAAATGTTAGTTCAAAGGGAATATATGGGAAAAATAACATTTATGTGAATGGAATATTTCCCTGTAGTGGTAAGCCAGGGGCTTCCCAAATATGACAAGCAAATGGAGAAGTGGATTTGGCTCCGAAACTACCGCAATTTTGCATATTGCATTTCCCTGAAATCATCTTAACAGTTATTTGCTGTTTCCATATTTATCTAAAAATCCAAAAGAGGCAGCAATCCAGATTTGTGAAAAATTAAGTCTTTATTTCACCTCAACCTTTCAGCCTTTCTCTTGTTGTATAGTACCTTTAAGTTAACTGCCTCTCGAATTTACTGGATATTTTAGACCTCACGTTGGTTAGGCATAGAGCCTTTTTAAATTTTTTTTTACACTGCTGCTACTTATCTTTCTAGATATCTACAGGGCCGGATTGCGTGCCCCGGGGCCCCCACCAATTTACTACTTAGGGGCGCCTCCGCCAACAGAAATGTCTGAGTTTAGACGCTTGTGGGGCACTGCCACAGCTGACTATCTATGACAGTGTTGCATAGTGACAACGCCACTGCGCATTGCATCCAGAGAGGGACAGAGCTCATTGTCACTCTTTGTGAGTGATGCACAGGAGTAGTGCCACCATGCACTAAACATTGCTGCTGATGTCTCTGGGCACATTCCAGGGTCACATGACTAGTAAATAGTGATCAGGAGGCTCCTCCCCTTCAGTAACATCACACTAACAGGGTCACATGAATAGTGTATAGTGAGGAGGATTCCCCTCCCCTTCAGTGACATCCCACTGCCAGGGTCACATGACCAGGGGATAGTGAGTAGGAGAACATGCTGCATTCAGTGGGGGCCTCCACCAGATTTTGCGCCCAGGAGCCCCATGAGCCTTAATTCAGCCCTGCATCTATCTATCTATGGTATCTATCTATCTATCTGTCTGGGTTTTTTAATCTATATTTGGACTGAGCTATATGTGTTTTTTTCTCTTTTCACACTCAAAGTGAAAGCAAAAAGTAAGATAGTTCTTTCCGGGAATCTCTACAGACAGTTATGCAACCAAACAGCAGAAATGGGAAGCCGACCACACACCTAAGAGTGACTGAGCATGTATATTTCTTACTGGGGCATTCCCAACCTCAAAGAAAAGTATCACCTTAAGTTTATTCATTATTTTATGAAAGCATGAAACGCCATTAATGGAGCCCTATATTTCATAAAACAAAATACATGTGCTTTAAAATTGTACAAGTTATAATTCCTCCCTTCAACATCATTTGCCAGGAAAGAGTCACACACATCCATACACCCTCCAAAATCAGAGGGTTCCACCAACTTTACTGTTTTGGGGTCTTTTAAAGCACATCTACAATCAAGTACGATAAACCAGGGACACTTACTTTAAGATCCAGTCACTGGGAATGTGGTAAATTTCTTATATGTGCTATCCATGGCCTCCTTCCTTCTAAAATCAATTTGTAAAATTATGCTAATGAGCCACAAGAGCTCTGGGACTGTTACCTGAGCCCCTCAGGGCTGTAGCTCTACAGGTTGTTACACTGTTAAGGAGCACAGCTACCCTTGCACTTCCCCCTTCCCAATATGGAGGGGCCTCTTGTAACTCCCTAAGAGCCCTTCTGGCTCATTAGCATAATAAAAAAAATAGTTTTAGAAGGGAGAAGACCATCTATAATAAATATAAGAAGATGACCACAGTCACAGTGACTAGATCTATAAGTGTCCCTGGTTTACCATGCTTCATTGTGATGGTAGATTTCCTCTAAGTTATCCTCTCCCTCTCTATGGGTGAGGAAAAATCTTCCGAGAATCTTCAACGTAATCCAGCTAAAATCCACAATGAATCTGCATGTAGTACAGATTTTAGAATGAATTTTCAGGAGGGAACCTGTCATTGGGGTTTGACCATCAATCTGATGACAGTCTCCTATAGATTATAGCAGCCACAAACCAAACATGTTTTTCTACCAAAAAAATCCACTGTAAAGTTGAGTACAAAATAAAAGTTTGAAAATGAAAATGCCTCTACAAATAATCGGTGGTCGTGTACAGCTAGAACCGTAACCGATATCACCCACTAACATCTTAAAGGAAACCTACCACTTAGAATGGCAGGGGTAAGCTGTAAGTACCGAGCACCAGTTCAGGGTGAGCTGGTGCCGGTACTTACTTTCGTTAGTGTTATAAACCGCGGTATCGCGGTTTTAACACTTTTTAAACTTTAGAGCAGAAGACGCTTCGGCGCTGCGTGCGCACGATCGTGCACGCGCCTCCATAGGAAATAGCGGAGATGTTGCGCGCGCACGGTCGCGCGCAGCGCCGAAGCCCCTTCTGCTCTAAAGTTTAAAAAGTGTTAAAACCGCGATACCGCGGTTTATAACACTAATGAAAGTAAGTACCGGCACCAGCTCACCCTGAACTGGTGCTCGGTACTTACAGCTTACCCCTGCCATTCTAAATGGTAGGTTTCCTTTAAACAGTGTCCTACCATAGACCAGACTGTTCCATATCTACAACATACGGTCTATTGTGATTACATCCACACTTGCTTATATTGAACCATATGTAGATTTCTTTGCTGTGAACGATGATATCTGGTTTATAGACCAACACGCTGTATATTTACCATCAGTCAAAGGGGACACTATCTCATCAACTGATCACAGTAAAACAAGGACAATACCCATTTATATAAGTCTGACATGTTATTTGTTCACATTTCATGTTTTTATTGCGTGTTTGTCTCTATGCGCATGCGCTGAGGTGTAGACTCTGATTTTAACAGTTATACAACTATAATAGAAGTGAGAGGAGGAAGAGGTGGGTGATCTGAGGAATGACACATCACGGACAGCCCACATGACTCAGTTTCTTAGTTGAAATTTTCTACTCAACATCACAATTGAATTTTTTTCTGGCTGTTGTCATTTATTGGAACCTGTCATCAGGAAGATAGGTCAAAATCTGATGACAGATTCTCTTTAAATACTGACAGAGGCGATTAGTACAGTAACATTAATGAGGGGCCTCTGCCACCATTGACATCATTGACATATAGTAGTTAAAATACTGTAGACTGTTAAAATAAAGAGAAATCCCATTACAAAACCACATAAACGTTACTATAGGGAAAAAATGCAATTGCTATTATAAATGAAATCCTTGGAGATTACATTCATCGCTTGCTGCAGGGTAAGGATAATATATGGCCTCCTGTCTATAAAAATGATAAACAAATCCTGGCTAAGTGTTTAGCCCTAAATTCTGCTATTTAAGATATTTATCGCCCATTAATACTGTGCTGCATTAGTTATGCTTCAGGCCTTTTTTGTAATAGGATTGAGTTTTTTTTCAGAGAAATTGTCTCTGAGATCGATTAGCGCTACAAGATATTAGAACCTATAATCTAGATTATTCTTCTCCCATTCTTTACGCTCTGTCCTACAGCTATCTATCGTTATACCGATGCTAAGGATGATGTATGATTCATATAAAACCTCTTCTCTCTAATCTTAGAACAATAAAAACTGGAATCCTACTGTTGTGTATTTTTACTAAAGCCATACCTCCCCTTCTGTATGTTTTGGTGCCTCCTTTATTGGCTCCTCCTTTTGACCAGCTATCAATGGCTTTGCTGTCATAACATATCTGAGTAGTTTAGTGGTTCCTAAGGCATGGGCATAATTGATGAGTTTTTTAAAATTTTGTCGCAAATTCGCCAACTTTGTCTTTCTTGTGTACAAAAGTGGGTGTGGCTTCTATTAATTGCCCCTTCAAAATTATTCAAACGTAATCCCAAGAAAGCAATATAATCCCAGAGTCACAAAGCCAAAAAAGGGCTTCTTGATAAATAACAACATTCAACCACCACAGCACAAGGATCAATAAAATATTAAAAACGCATTAAAAAGTGACAAAAATGTCCCCATTATTTGGAATCGCAGGTATTAGTTGGGATTGGGAAGTAAGAGTTCTGCCTAAGGAGACTACTAATCTAGTCCGTCTTGTCAGGTATTAGTTGGAGTATGTACTAAATAATCTCATGGTAATTCCTGACAGCAACTGATAAATGTACCAGGCAAGGTGTAAGGTTTACGTATTTCTTCCTTGAAAAGGATAACCAGGAATTTTGATGGATTGGTTATCCTCAGCTTTGCCTTTCCATCAATCTCTGAATAGTGAGGGACTAATGAGATTTTGGAGCTCAGTCACAGAGACGACAAGTACTAAGTACTTGAAACTGTAACTGCGGGCTCCCATGAAAGTGAAAAGAATCTCCATCTGCAGTTACAGATTTTTGCCACTATACAAATCATGGAGCCAACTGCTTCTTTGAAGGGGCAGATTTGGCTGGCCATAAGCCCTCTAGAAGGCCTGGGCCCTGGGTTACCATCCAAACCGCCTATATTATAATCCACTACTACTTCCTAGCTCCGTTATTTGTGTTTATGCTGGGAACAAACAGCAACTGAGAGTAGAGTCTGTGGGGCTTATTTACTAAGGGTCATGCTACTCACTTTCGTCAGACTTTGCACCTTTTTCAGGTTTTGCCCCCTAATTTGTGTCGTATGGAAGCCAGCGCAGCTGCGACAGAAACCGATCACCTGCGACACAATCCCAGCGCAGACATATGTTAAATACCTGTCCTTGACATTGATCGATTCAAAAACACAGTTGTTGGCATGGCCCATAGAAATCATGCTGCGCTGGCGAACATGTGACACAAATTGGGGTGCCGTTGGGACGATCCAACTGATTCGAACTGAGTGTGGGATTTAACTTTCAAATTGTGTCACAAGACAATGCACTTACATGCACCAGGAAGTAGAAGGTTGAACTCTGGCGGACCTGAGCGGGGAAACGACACATGCAGGATATCGGGCGCACAATCTTAGAGAATCGCGTCAGAGTGCATGATCGTCAGATAATGCACTTTTGGTGAACTCCTCGGACTGGGTAAGTAAATGTGCCCCAATGTGTCCACCTATCATCCAGGATAGGCGACTAATCAAAATTCATGGACAACCCCTTTAAGTATATGTTTCTCTTGCACTATTGTTATGATGTAAAAGAATAAGTTAAAAAAAATATCTTATAATATCTCAAAATTCCAAACCAAAATTCTACTAACACAAAAAAATTTGACTATCCAATATAAAAGACTGCACAATGCAAAAACTTCCCCTGCAAATTTCCCTTTGAATAATAACGTTTCTGCTATGGTATTAAGAAAAACCAGTAGATCTAGAGCGAGAATCCCTAGAAAGAAATGTAAGCAATACAAATATTTTGTGAGGCAGCACAGCAGCTTGAAGCTGTGAAGTGTGACTGCGCGGATCTCTGACAGAACACAAGGCATGCCGGGCAGATTTACTTAAATACAAACAGATCAGTTCTTTAGCTCCATCATAAACCGGCTTTCATGTATATTAATTGCTTTCCTGTTTTTTCAACAAAGCATCTCTTTGACTTGGCAGTGACCTTGTCTGCTGGAATTTAACCAGAAGAACTTCACTAACCGTGGGCCCCTAAGTATAAAATGTAATCAGATTGGAACTTTTATTTCTCCAGTGCAGAACAGAAAAATGTATAAAGTGATCAGAAATGGTGTCCAACATAAAAACTTGTGCTGTTCTTGTAAGGCCTCATGCATATTATCATTACTTCAGACATTAGTGGATTATAATATAGGTGGTAAAGCGATCTAGGGGGCACGTGGCCACCCAAACCGTAAACCGAAATTCTGTACTGAGAAGGATCTTCTCACATGAAATCCTAATACATCTGTTCCTGCTCTCAATACACATGTACACAAAAGCCATTTGAGGACCTTTGAAGGTCCTCCAAAACTCCTAAAACTGAATATTGAATGCAGGCAGAAGGGACGCATCCTCATTCCCCAAGAAGTTGGATTCGAGTACCATATGTAGGAAGTAAATTACAGATTTGAAGGGGCTATAATATAATATATATATATAACTATAATGCTGATCTAAACAGAAAAAATAAAAATACTTATATCTGCTTATCCAGGGCCTATGTAACAAGCAACATTATAACCAGTCAAACGAGTTGCAGAGTTACATATTTATAAGACAAAACCCATAGTTGAAAATGTAGTAAATTGAAGCAGGTAAATGATGGGAGACTGCGGAAGAACTCGTGGAATCTTGTGCTGCTGTCTCTTTTCTGTCTGACTTGTTTACATGGCTATTTCTTAGAGGGAGACTACTGCCTCCCAAATCACCCCACAGGTTAAACAACTTTCTAGGAATATGTTTATGCATTCCACACATGTTTTGTTGTTTCCTAGATATTTCACATCTGTCATTTTAGACAAAATTGTAATTTCATCTTTGGACAAACTTGCTCATTTTCCAGAACCATTGAGATTTCCAAGGACAGAGGGCATAAAAATAAAGAAATCTGGTACCATTGGATCCTCCGGTGGACCCAGGCTCTAATCTTATACTGAAAACCATAGATACAAAAGATGAATCCCCTGCAAAATTACATAATTTTTAATTTAAGCTTAGATTAAAATGTTTCCAATCATTTTTTTTGTAATGTTTTAACATTTCCATATCCCTTTCATTATTTGAATTTCCCTATTTGAATTTCCCTAAGAAGAGCATCTTCTTAATAGGTTTTGCATTTGTCTTTTTCTAGATAAACCCTGTAGCATCATGGGCTTGTAACCATTCCATTTTCAAACGTATCTACTATGCTACTTCCTGTCATGTAAAGATCACTTTTCGGCAGTCATTTTATTAAAGGCAGTGAAGAATAACTTTAGTATATGAAGAAAATAGGATGTTCCCCCTTCTTGCACAGAGCTTGCTGTACCCATTCTATACTCAACCTTAGATGCTATGATATTTCCTGTCATGTGAAGATAACTTTTCAACAGTACCTTCTGATGTATAATGCATGCCCCTCCGGAGGTCCTTATTGTATATTTCTACATGCCAGTACTTCTGAATAATAATCGTATATTTTCATGTAAAACACAGTCAAGGAGGGCTGGTGGCCCAGGCGCCTCCTGACCGCTGTATGCTCTGCCCACTCCATACATCTTGGGTTTCATCCATGCCTCCTTATGCCCGCCTGTCATATCTTTCAATGCCAAGATCTCCTGCAGGTGCAGTGCAACTGTGATCTCGGAGTCATTGTGATTACATGTCAGCGCTATAGGCACACCACCCAAGCACCAATGTCTGGGGACTGGAGGAGAAGGAGGGGTTAGGAGAGAGGGCTGTCACACATCATGTTTGGAGACCAAGGTTCAAGTCCCAGGGTCAACATCTACAAAGAGTTTGTATGTTCTCTCCATGTTTGCGTGGGTTTCCTCTGGATCCTCCGGTTTCCTTTCACACTCCAAAACATACTGGTAGGTTGATTAGATTGTAAGCCCCATTGGGGAAAGGGACCTTTTTGGCAAGTTCTGAGCAGCGCTGAGTAATCTGTGTGCACTATATAGATAAAGGAATTATTATTATTAGTGTTAATGCTAGCAGTGGGAAGGGTATATGACAGGAGGAGGGACTGCCTGGCTGCCATGACCTACCTCTTCTACTGCGTTTTACCTGAGAATGACATGCATTATACATCAAAAGGCACTGTTGGTGGGCTCAGGGCAGATAAGGGGGTGACAGGTTCCCTTTAATAGGCAGTAAAGATAACTTCAATATATAGAGAAAACATGATTCTCCCTCTCCCTGCACAGATCTTGCTCAAAACTCTCTCCAATAAAAGTCCTTGGTGGAGATTTATCAAGTTGCCTATGAGAAAAATGTGCTTAGTTGCCCATGGCCACCAATTACAGCTCAACTTTCATTTTACCAGTGCTCATGAATATTTTAAAGGTGAGCTGTACTTGGTTGCCATGGGAAACTAAGCACATTCTTACTCTTAGGCAGCTTGATAAATCCCCCCCCCCATGAATATTTGCAGTCTAATAGTTGCCATCTCTAAAAGCAGAAGCTGAGAAAAGACGGCTAGCCTTGTAACCATAGAAAAGAATTAGAATATCAGAAAAAGAATATCAGCATCTGGGTTTAGTTAGAAAATATTTGTGTTATGTTCCCTCTAAGAGCAGTGAAATATATACAATGTGCATAGAATAAGCTGCGGCGGAGTGTACCCTACTAATAACAGGACACTATCGCACACTTGGCTGCAGTTCAATGAGTGTGTAAGTGGAACTTTGAGGTTCTTAAAACAGCCTCTTCTCTAACATAAACTCTGCATTTGAGGAAGAATAAGGGATTTTTTTGCAGAAATGTATTCTCTGTTCTTTTTCACCTCAGTTTTTTTTTTTCCCTTCAGATCAGAGAGCAAATTCCATGCAAAGGGGAAAGCAGTTGTAGACTCGGTGGCATAACTTCTCTGGAATGTCTGCATCATACATACTTCACATATTCGGGGCTGCAGCTAACAATCACCATCCGACTGCGCCACAAAAGACATAGAAGTACAAAACGTACTCAGAAGTGATCTAATAAACACGACGTGACTGAGTTACAACACAAGACAAGTACACAGTACATACAGTCCTCTCCTGCTGCGCCGGATTACTGCGTACAGTCCTTTCCTGGCTCTTGTACTGGCTGAAGATTAAATGCTCCGCTGTGCCTTCTCTACCTTGTAAAAGGCAGCTCAGACTTTTATTTTGATCACACTTATAAGTCAGATGTCTTACGTAAAAAAGCTGATGAAATGTGTGTAAAGGATAAAAAAGTAGAGCAATTCTCATTGTCGTTAAGTGTTTTCCTGCAGAGGGAAAATACAGGCGGACCCCCGACTTACAGGCGACCCCTAGTTACAGACGGACCTCTCTGACCACTGTGACCTCTGTTAAAATCTCTGGATGCTTTCCTTTAGTCCCAGACTGTAATGTTCAGCTGTAAAGTGTCCGTAATGAGGCTTTACTGAAAGTACTTGTTCCTATGACAGCACAAAATTCCCGACTTACATACCGTATTTTTTCGGACTATAAGGCGCACAAAAATCCTTAGATTTTCTCAGAAATGAAAGGTGTGCCTTAAAGTCAAGTGCACCTTTTATATGAACCATACTTACAGACAACAGCTGCCTTGAACTGTGCACAGGTCTGCCACCTGCTGGTCATTTATCCTTATAATCAGGTGCGCCTTATAATCCGGTACACCTTATATATCAACCTAGCAGGCATTTATTGATGGTGCGCCTTATAATCCGGTGCGCCTTATAGTCCGAAAAATACTGTACAAATTC
Source organism: Engystomops pustulosus (assembly GCF_040894005.1). Lineage (NCBI taxonomy): Eukaryota > Metazoa > Chordata > Amphibia > Anura > Leptodactylidae > Engystomops > Engystomops pustulosus. The sequence goes on along the minus strand of NC_092415.1, from coordinate 174,590,917 downwards.
AACTCGAACAAACCTAAAGGACATATCTTGTATGTAACCCAGGGCTACCTGTACTGAGGACACCCAGCTCAGAAATGGTTACAGCATGAGCCCCCTTTGGTGTTTACTTTCCGGTCCCCACAAGATACACAGGAAATAACTTCTCATTCGCAGTGGTAACCCACCATAGCCAAAGATTGGTTGAGGAAATAGTGACCAGGCAGTTTTAGAATGGGAACAGCTGAGGATCAGTGAATTAATTCATCCGAGTGGAAAAGGCATTTTTCATGTGATAAATTCGCTCTGGGTTGAACAATTGCCATTGGTTATCATACATCATGCTAAGATCTAAACTCCAAATATCTCAGTCAGAAGAAGTGTAGTTTACATAGATTTGCTTTTATAAAATGCATCCGGTTGGTGGCCAGAATAAAAAACTTCAAAATATTTAATGTTTTTTTAATGGATAAATAAAGTATTGTTGTTACATAATAAATAGTAGTAGTAATAATAATAATAACAATAGCAATAATAATAATAGCAATAATAAATAATACCAATAATTATAATAATAATAATAACAATAGCAATAATAATAATAATAATAGCAATAATAAAGAATAGCAGAGATGAGGATATGCAGCTATAAAGAGCGCCCCGCTGCTCTATCTTACCTCTCCCTGTTCCTGATTTCTGTCTGGCGGCCATGTGTGTGCGTTTCTGTCTCCTAGGGCACGAGTGTGCCGGCTTTAGAAGATTTTTAAAAATCGCCATTTCCTAAAAAGGGCCAGCACCAATCAGCGGTGTGCTGGCCCTTTTGAGGAAATGGCGATTGCCTAGGGTTCTACCCTCACCTCCCACCCTGGGGGCGCTTTCCTGGCCCTCAATGTTATTCAATGGTATGTGCGTCTTTCAGTAATACTGTGGGCATGCCCTGGTTTATCTATATACTGGGGGGCATGTGCTGTGCTACCTGTATACTGGGGGCATGTACTGGGTTATCTATATTCTGGGGGTATATGCTGTCTTACTTCTATACTAGGGGGCATGTGCTGGGCTACCTGTATACAGGGACATATGCTGGGCTACCTGTATACAGGGACATATGCTGGGCTACTTGTATGCTGGGGCCATGTGCTGGGCTACCTATATGCTGGGGGCATGTGCAGGGCTATCTATATACTGGGGGTATATGCTGGGCTACATATAGGATTGGCTCTGATTCTGCCGTGTTTTGCTTCAATTTTAAAGAGTGGGGGCGCAATTTTGCTTGTCTTCCTAGGGAACCAAAATGCCTTGTCCCAGTCCTGTCTGTGCAGCTGTACTATTTCTGTTGTGAAATACTGAAAATGGATGATTCTTCTCCTAATTTACTTTGGATTGTATGTCTGGAAGTTAAGTGTAAACCACCTGAAGGCGCACTTCTGCTTATTACAGTCAGCGGGATTCCTTGTCCAGTGGCCTCAGGGTTCATGTAATAAGGTAGATTGTCTGTAAAATACACTGTCAAGGAGAGAGTGTTTTCTGGAAAATTATATACACAAACATGTAATCTGTGTAATAATCCTGAAACAACCTGTCTTTACACTTAGCGGGAATACAACGACATACTATTTTATTTTCTTCTGTGTGTAGAATCACTAATTAGAAGCATTAAGTCGTTACTGTACTTCAAGTGTAACGCCACGTCTCAGCTTCTAATTATTTCACAATTAATTCAGTGTAAAATATATTATTATTCTACATGATTAAATAGAATGCATTATTATAAATGGCATTTAAATCAAAGATTTTTTTTTAATTTTTTACGCTAAAACTATTAATATATTCACATTTTCACATTAGCCACTAAAGCAGTTACCAAAAGCCTGTTCTTGTTTCCTGCAGCTCATTTGTCAGTTTTACTGCAAAAAAGGCAATTTCCATAGGAAGAATGAATTCCTTCCTGACCCATAGCAGTGGCCTCTCACCTAAACAAACCAGTTCCCTAACCCATACTTGTGAGATGCAATGATTCTGTTCCTTTTGGAAGATACTAACTGCTTTATCTATTATCCCACATCATCCCACAAGGCTTCCTATAAAGTAAAGCACTAATGAATAGGTATCTGCTGGAAAACTTATTAGCATATTTCTTAACCCGAATCCTCATGGAAGCATACATGGCCTTAAAGAAGTTGCCCACTTATTCTAAACTTTAACAGGGTAAGTATAAGACCCTGATAGGGTAACCCAAATTTTACTTAACCTGTTAAAGTTTCCCAGGAGCTTCCAGAAGTTGCGAATCATGAGACCCTCAGGCAGCAGGAGTAAGGATTACTGTGTCCTGCTGGTTTTAGCAGATGGAGGGGGTCCCCTATGTTATAACCACTCTAAATGTCCTGGGTACACCCCTCCAACCACTGATATAGAGGTGTTGTTCATGGACGAGTATACAGGTATGATTGCACGGTGTCCTCTATCCACCAGAAGACAGCAGGACACAGGACGTCACAGGATCAGGGTCACGTGGCAAACTTTAACAGGGTAAGGCCCCTTCAACACAAACATATATGGCAGCCTATGCTAGCTGTACGAATGGCAGCTAACCGACGGCCACCATATGTGTGCATTGTGAATGATGCGATATGGTGAGCACATGGTGGGTGGAGAGCGCAGGCAGGAAGTGCTGCACAAAGCTTCCGGGCAACAGGAGACATTCATGACACCGCTGCTTGAGAAAGGGGTATTTGTCAGTCCCCGAAACATGTTGTGGTCCATTTGTTTGCCATCTATATTCAATATACTGCTCAATAAACTGCTCTTGGCTAATAATCTATACCAATCCTATGAAGTCCTATTCATTGGTGTGCGCCCGTCCATCTCCCTAATTTGCCTATATGAATAATATATATTTCCTAACTATATAGTGCCAGGATGTGATAGCACACATATGATAGCTTACAATTTTGTATCCTAACATTTTTACCATCTATGATTATGAGACTTTTATATTTCTATGAGAACTTCTGCTCTGAAAAATGGGGGAGATTCATTCTCTGCTAGTTTTCTGCTGGAGAAGACCATGAGTCTGGCTGGAATGCCCGGCCTGGCACATTTACTATAGTCGCAGCTGGCAAACCGGTGGAGATTATAGCAAAAAACTGTTCTACATGTCGGAATTGAGAGTCCGGAACCTCGTAATGGATATGAGGAAATTCACTGCTAAAACATACAGTTGTGTGCATGAGAAATAGTCTCAAAGTAAGACATTCCACAATTACACTAGGCCGTCTTATGTGTCCCTTTTCTGCAGCCCGTCCATCTTTGGCATGAAAGTTCTTCCTTCTCTAATGACCGGAGTGCTTTTGAATACAGGCGGTCCCCTACTTAAGGACACCCGACTTACAGACAACCCATAGTTACAGACGGACCCCTCTGCCCACTGTGACCTCTGGTGAAGCTCTCTGGATGCTTTAAAATAGTCCCAGATTGCAATAATCACCTGAAAATTGTCTGTAATGAAGCTTTATTGATAATTCTTGGTCCTATTACAGCAAAAAAATTTGAAACTCCAATTGTCACTGGGGCAAAAAAAAAAATTGTCGGGAACTACAATGATAAAATATACAGTTTCGACTTACATACAAATTCAACTTAAGAACAAACCTACAGTCCCTATCTTGTATGTAACCCGGGGACTGCCTGTAATGTCAAATTGGGGCACAATTACTTACAAAGTCAATAGATCGTGCGCTAGAAATCATGAATTCCCCCCATTGGTCTGACAAAATTTACCATCTTTTTTGTGGTGCACCTTTAACATAGGGCGTGTGACACAATTTGCAAGTTAAATCCCGCACTCAGTCCGAATCAGTCGGACCAACTGACAACACGCCCCCTAATTTATGTCGCATGGAGGCCAGCGCCGCTACGCCACAAAGTGGCCGCTTGCGACACAATCGCAACGCATACACTTCTTAAATACCTGTGCAAGCCGATTTAGCCATGAAGATCGTGCACGGTCTGACAAAAGGGCAGTACAAAGCCCTTAGTAAATGTGCTCCATTGTGTCTGATGCTGGATAAGAAATCTGTTGTAGTATAAGTGTCTAATCTAAATATGTATCTTCTAATTGGTGACGTGGTTTACGCCAGAAAAAATCACAAACTTCTTGTGCCAGGAATTGAAATTTTTTTTCAAGGTTTTTAGACAATAGATAAATCCCCCCATTGACTATAGTTTAACCGGATCAATGAAAAACAGAAGAAAATGTTGTGGATTGAGCTCCAGCCATACGCGACATCCAGCGTCTAATTCCACAGATTCCAAATTGGATGCAGTTCTTTACAATGCAGTTGCAAGGAAGTTTTAATTGCACTGTGTGAATACACCCTTGCAGTCTAATTTTAGGGAACAAGCACAATGAAAATACTTGTTCCTGATAATTGGCCCATGTGAATTGGGCTTAATACAATCTCTAGAAGTAAAAGGGATAGTATGTACGTCTACAAAACATAGGGAACTTCTTGGGTTCCTCTGATACAAAGCAGGACATGTGGAATTGTAGATTGGAGAGTTCATATGAGGATGGATTTGGCCTTTTGGGGGATTTAAGAAAAAGTTATGTCCTGTGAATACCATTATGGTTGGGGTTCCCCAGCCCGCTACACCCGGGTATCTTGACTCAGATATTTTATTAAGAAATGGTTTAAGAGTAACCTTGTGCGGGGCCCCCAGATCTCCAGAAACAAGCAATTTGTATTTAGCATAATATGATTTTAGTCGCTTGCACACAGATTATATATGATATATACATGCATTTACATAAAAATTCACAATTGTTTAACTCAAATATTTCCCTTTTCTCTATTTCCATAAATTTTTAAATGTTCACTTTAAAAGGGCATGGTTCTGTGTGAAGTACATTGTTTATGAAAACTAAATATATTCGGTAGCACTTGGAAATTTTGCTGAATGTTGTAAAAATCATCAAAATACCATCCGTTGCAATGTGCATCTGTGACAGTAAACATAGCAAGTGTCAGTGGTATATGGGGCAGATGCAAACAGGAAATTTTGCAAACTGCCTTTTGTCCTGTATTCTGCTCATGTTACTATGATTTCTTTGTATTGTTGTGTAATATTAGAGCTGGTACATGATGAATGTAGTAATAACAGGGTTAACATTATCGAGGACATGGGAGCGCCTCTTCAGAGACATGCCAATATATGGCTGCCACTCCGTCAGTGCAGTCTAAGCAGTATTCCCCTAGGGGTGAATTCAAGGAGTGAGTCAGAAGAGACAAAATACTGCACTGTGTGTCTGTCTGCTACAATTATGTTTTTTTTAAGATTATCCTAAAAATATTACTCATCATTTTTTTTATTTGCCATAAACAGAGACACTTATTGAATACTGGGATGCCTGGAATGGAGAGAGGCTAAAAAGAAATCAATGTCTAGACCGGAGGCATACAGTCTTTCCTGCAGAGACTCAATATGGCTGACTTATGTAAACTATAATGTATACCGATCAGCCAGAATGTAAAGCGATTCTAGCGGCTTCTAATACACCCCACAAGTAATACTAACATTCTACTGTATCCTTTTACACTGTATCTATTTACAATTCTATCTTTATGTAAATGAGCTTCAAGTTGCACTGGGGGAGGGGCTGTGTCCAGCTGGTGCTCTGGTTATTTTGTTTCTACACCTCCCCTCTGTAAGTAATGCAAATCGTTGTATAAAAGAAAAAAATAGGGGCAAAAGAAAAGCGACAGCAAGAAAACGCAGATGGTGTGGTATGATATACGACATAGGCACAACTCTACTTTTAGCCTTAGATGGTAACATCTGGTGCTGCCTGCTCATCTAGTTGTTCGGGTCTGTTCGAATGGTGCACGCAGTGAAAGTAGTGAATTGTATTGAATCGTACAGGAATTTTATTCTGATTAATTCTTCAAAATACAACGTGTTTTGGGGTGTAAATATATGGTGTTGGGTGTCTTTGGTGAATCTGCTGTGTGGTGGTTAGTATCTATCAAAGTTGGTCCACAAACAGTAAACCACCTACCTGCACATGAATGTGGCTAAAATCGTCTGTCAAATATGTGTGCCCTGTGCATCTGCCCTTAGGCCTGGTGTACACCATTTACTGTCCCGAATGTAAAACAGCTGAACATAGCATTGCATAGCCTAGCCTTCTATTGGACACATCCACCATGCACCGTGCCTCACTGGGTTGGGAACCTGTCGATTGCCTGCACTGTAAAACATAGGGCAGGTCCTATTACGGACCGTTCGCCTCCTGATTTGTGTCGCCTGAAATCCCGGCCAGCTGCTCCAAAAAAAGGGTTGCATGCACCACAATTGCAGCGCACACAAAAAGTACTCTACTATACATCTAGTATACATTTGTGTTGAGAGAAGGCACACATTTATATGGATTTTAGATTTAGAGGTCCCCCTCTTTATTATCTCTACAGGGCAGTATCAAATCTTGTGGGTTCCCATGGACCCCTCAGAGACTTTGTTCCCAGACTGCTGTCCAAACCGCCCATATTATAGTATGCTACTGGTGGCTTGCAATGCACACACATGAGGCTTTATACTATACCAGATCTATCACAAAGGGGCACATTTACTTAACCGGTCCAGTCGCGATCCCGTGGCGCGTTGTCCGACGCTCATTCGGGTCTGTCGGGATTCACTAAGATCGTGTGCCCGATATCCAGCAGGTGTCACTGCTGCCCCGAGGTCCGCCGGAGTTCACCTTCTTCGTCCTCCCGGTGCATGTAAGTGCGTGATCTTGCGACACAAATTCTTTTTTAAATTCTGCGCTTTTTTCCGAATCCGTCGGGTTGTCCGACGAGCCACAACCCCCGATTTCTGTCACGTTAAAGCCAGTGCCGATGTGACACAATCCGATCGCATGCACCAAAATCCCGGGGCAATTCGGCGCAAATCGGAAATATTCAGGAAACTCGATGAAAGTGCAGCGTTCGCACCCTTAGTAAGCCCCAATGTCTGACGTTGAATGATAAATCCTGCAGAGTATAAGGTTGTCTAGCCATATTTTTTTACCTCCTATAGATTGCCTTAGTTTGCGGAAGAAGAAAAATGCAGCGCATTCCCCATTACTGCAATGCCACACTTTCCCAACCGCAACCCTTTTGTCATTGTCATAGTCATAGTCGTAAAAGTGCCTAAAAGTGTAGATAAATCTGCCCCAGTCTGCTGTCTATAGGGCTGTGTAGCCACAGAGGAGCCATAGTTATGCTGACCTCTCGAAACTGTCAGAATCACCTACAATGGACGTATCTGTATCCTAGTTGGACTATGAAATGAAGGCGGCCTGATCTGCTTTCTTGTACATAATGTCCATGGCTTGTACAGTAAATGTGATCCCATTATCAAATACAATCCTGTAGACACATCCAGTGGTTCTCCACCCTTGACATTATAACCTGTGTTCCTGTGATTAGATGTCACCTATTCTCCGCTGACTATACAGGACTGCTCCTCTCGGCTCCACACAGATGCACATTTTTCTGCTGCGTTGCTACACCCATAATGTGGACAAATATTGACTTATTTAATTGGTGAGTGATCATAATCCCTGACTGGGCTGCAGGGAGATAGAAGGATCCTCCCGTAGGACCACACCTCTGCTGCTGAAACCTCGGGAAGGAGCAGACAGCGGAGGTGTAAGGGCGGTGTAAGGGCTGACATCCCCTGACTACATGGTATGTGGAACATTGACATTCCACAAAGCGGCTCCTCGGCTTCATCCTACATTTCAGAGATCTGACGTATATATATAACACACTGGGACAAAATATAATAACCTTATAGATCAAGGTTATTTTGGTGCTGGAGGATATATTAACTCCTTCATGGAATTCCTTACAATATACTTTCAGATTACTTTGGAAAGTGATTGGGTGATGTCAAACAACATACTGTAGATATTTTTTAATTAAAAAAAAAATTATTGAGCTGCTTCTTTACTATCTAATTGTCCTACACTAATAATAAATTACAATAAATCTGAACTTATCTACAAATAACAATAAGACACCACAGAGCAATAACATTGTCAAACGAAACAATAGGAATAAGAGCCCTTCTATCTACGAGACTTAGAAATGTCAGATTATTGGGCTCCAAACACTGGCTCATTGATCTGGAAAACAACCCCTTAAAAACTTTTTGGGGAAGAGATAAAATGAACACCAATTATGGGATAGTATAGAGGTCCAGGGATTACAACTATTACTATCCTGGGTTAGAAGCTTATCAAAGTGACCCATTCTCCATGTGGTTTTATAGTTTTTCTCAACATTTCACATCGCCATACTGATACATTAAAGGGAACCTGTCATCAGGAGCCCTTTTTCTGGATCCCCCATGTCCCCATAGAGAATAGTGTAAACATTGCTAAAGAGTTTTTACAGTAAAACTGGGTTTTCCCCCAAAAAAAGTTAAGGTAGATCAAAGTTTACCTGTCTGTATGCAGAGCTTGGAGTGGCCAGAAAGGAGTGGGGCAGACTTGTATGATGTCCGCATGGGGGTGAGGGATATATGGGGGGCATGGGAGTTTTTTTTTTTAATTTGAAATCAATGCATGGCAGAGCGGTTTGCTGAGAGTAGGGGGGGGACTGCTCCCCACTGGCCACTCCCATGGGACTAGGGAGACAGCTCTGCATACATAAAGTTACATTTGATCTTTTTTTTGGAAAAAGCCAGTTTTACTATAAAAACTGTTTGGCAATGTGTACACTATACTTTGACAGGTTCTACCAGCAATTTTTGACAATACAAAGCTGTAGACAGTGTTAGATATTGACCCCCTGGATATCTGTGTTGTTAGTGTGCTGTGAAAAATGCATTTATATTCCAGGATTGTAGTTGGACTTGAAGCATTTTTGTGCACTCTTGTGTGGGATCTCTTTACTGAATCCCGCACAGCCCCTCCCACCAGCTCTGAGTAAGAGCTGTAGCAGGCTTCTGGTTTGATAGTACAGCAATGTGGAAGACCTGGGGAGCAGTTTGAATGCAGAGATCAAAGAACACAGCAGTTTAAAGAGACGTCCTTAGCGCTCCAAGTCCAGCTACAATCTTAATCTGCTGCTACAAACAACACACACAATTGGTTACTCTGATCACCAGGGCCAATACCTAACACTGTTTGCAGCTTTGTATAATCAAAACTGTTTCTTGCATGCCCTGTCCCAATTAAGTTTGCATTAAAATGCATGTGAGGGGATTTGGCCGACATAGCTGATGCTTACTTAAATGAAGAATAAAGGATCATACATTTTTTCCTGTCGGTGACAACTGGAATGTCAAAAAATTTAGCTGCTATGGGAACAAGGGTTATCAATAAAATTTAATTATAGACACCTTACAGCTGATCATTGCAGCTTGGGACTAAAGTAAAGCTTCTAGAGAGCTTCACCGGAGGTCATAGTAGGCAGAAAGGTCCATCTGTAATTAGCAGAGATCTAGAAAACCATAAGGAATTGATAAAGAAAGTACAGGTGGTCCCCTACTAAAGATCACCCGACTTACAGACGAGCCCTAGTTACAAACAGACCTCTGGATGTTGGTAATTTACTGTACTTTAGCCCTAGCCTGCAATAAACAGCTATAACAGTTATCACAGGTGTCTGTAATGAAGACTTATTGTTAATCCTGGTTCTGATGACAATCCAATATTTTTAAAATCCAATTATCACAGAGACCAAAAAAATTTGTCTGGAGTTACAATGATAAAGTATATGGTTCCAACTTACATACAAATTCAACTTAAGAACAAACCTACAGACCCTTTCTTGTATGTAACCCGGGGACTGTCTGTATATTGAAAAATTGTATACAAATAATATAATTTTTTTTTACTGAAAGTGACCAACCCCTTTAAGTCTAATTTGTATGTAAGTCAGGACAGGTTAATTTTATAATTGTCAATACAGACAAATATTTTTTGCACAAGTGACAATTGGATTTTCAAAATCTTTTCCTGTTTTGGGAAGAAGGATTATGAATAAAGCTTCATTACAGACACCTTACAGCTGGTCATTGCAGCCTGGGGCTATAGTAACATCCAGAGAGCTTCACCAGAGGTCACAGTGGGCAGAGGGGTCATCTGTAACTTGGGGTCATCCTTAAGTTGGGTGTCCTTAAGTCTGGGATTGCCTGTATTTTCCCCTGCAGGAAAACCTACCTTTACTAGTAATTAAAGCAAACATTTTTAATGTCATTACATTAAACCCCACAGCCACAGCTGATAGGCCGACCTCACTATCCGTTATTGGATATGCATTTTCTATATATATCATCATAGTGATCCTCCCCTAGAACTACACTCTTATTGTAGACAATGGAGGTTCTTGGTATCAATCCATCTTTATCTAAATGCCTCAACTGAGCGATTGCCGGTCACTAACACAAAGTAATGAGAATAAATAACAGGTCATTGCCGGTAGCTCCACTATAGGTCTACACTACGAGCCGTCACTTTTTATAAAGGAAGCCCATGCATCTAACGCTGTTAGAGAAGAGGAGTATTGAATTACCAGCCTATTCGCTTGCCATTTACAGACAGCACAATCTCTATTATTTTAATAATATTTTTCTTAGCATCTATGATGGATATGAAGTCTTATTACATCACGTGGAGAGTCCAATTGTGCCCCTAGAAAGTCATCCCCACCTCTCGACGACTGAAATGAATGAGTTTACATTTTTTTACCTATGCTCAGTTCTAATCTTATTGATTTCATCTTGGCCATCCTCTTATCTCCCTGGAGCCCGATGCCAAAATAATTACATTTATCCAATTTTACCCTGAGTCATGGAATAGCTGGATAGAGAGCGATTGCCAAACTTGCCTGGATAATATATTATCCACATTATAGTGCACCAAATAATGCAGAATTACTATACCCTGTACTCTAGGATTTTACTCTCTTTCCACTCTTAATTATTAAGCATGTAGTTAATTATTAAAGAGCATTTTCCTCCAGGGATTGGACATACATATCTGGGCTACTGACACAGCTCTGTTTGCATAGAGAAATGAAACACATAAAGTCATTTATTATATCATTCTGCTGCATTCATCCTAATAGCTTGTGACATGTATTTGCAGATGGAGTAAATAAATGGTGTTATACACAGTATAGTATAGGGATGGTATTTAACATTACACTTGCAGTACTCATCTGTGAAGGAATTATTATGTAGGCGGCGGCTGATTTTGTATTGCATTGTCTGATCACAGGTGGTCCTGCTGTTGAGACCCCATGAATCATGGAGGTCTATGAGTCCCCTGTGTAAATAAAGCGGTCGTGACCTTTCCTCATGGAGAATTTGCCAATTAAAGCTGCAATGCAGCCATTGATGCAGCACTTGGAAATTCTGGGAAATATGCAAATATATTTCCAATGCTGGGATAAAGAAAACATTGCCTCTTAGCTGCCTTGTAAGGCAGTCGCCTTAACATCAAGCATGACCTTCAGAAAGCCTAATAACATGATGCAGGATGAAAACCAAACCAGAATATCTATTCCAAAGGGAACAGATTCCCAAATGTAGACAGCGCTGTTTTGATGTGGTTGCATCTCATCAGTACAGTGGAGAGAACTGGTTTTGCTGAGTGAGATGTATTCTATGGGATCTTCTTCAGATCCATAAAATAGAGCAGTGGAGCAATCACATACTAATTCACTAAATCCTGTAGATAGGGGTCTGTGTTGTTAGTGGCGGAAACCCATTTCATTGACACTTCTTGTTATGAAGCTTGTCCAGGAATTGTGTTATAGACATAGTTTTCCCTATTTTCTATTTCACTTATTTACCTATGTGGAAAATTGAAACCCCAGGGGATCATGGTTGGGTTGGAAAAAAAGAAGACACACTTACACCACTCTGGCTCCTGCTTCCTGCTTCTGGCCAGAAGTTCCAGGGGGTCACTAGATCTGCTTATAAGAGGCTTCCTCGAACCATCAAAATTCTCTTTGTTGTCTCTTGGTCCAAGGAAGGCTTTTATAGTCTAAAGCAGGTCCCATGACACCCTAGAAACCCTGAAACCCCATTCTGGTTTTATATATTCCTAGAACACCCCTTTCCAGGAGGTATGTTGGTAAAATGGGAAGATGGTGACAGGAATGGCAAGAATTACACTGTACATCTGGTTTGAGAATCCCTTGAGGATACAGCTGATAGCACAACACCTTTGAACCCATTTGAAAATGTCAGTCTTTAGTGAAAGCAATGGGATTCAATCTGGACTTAGACATTTGGGTAGACTGTTGGCCAAGTGCTAATTAACAATTAGTCCTCAACTAATAATGTTCCATAAAAGTGGCTTGACATGTAATAATACCACCAGCACTTAATGCCTGCGGACCCCGCAAATCCCCCCTCACTGCGCCACTTAGACTAAAAAATGGCCCTTCAACACCACTACACTTCATGTCCCCAGATTGTGGCTTTCTGATAATGAGCCCAATCGCAGGCGACTTCCTAATAATGCTTCCCATTTGTGGCTCTTTTTGTGATAATATTCTTCTCTTAGCTCTCCCATTGGTCTCCATTTTCCCCTAATTAGCAGAAGGCAGACATGTTTGGCTAAAGCCAGGTTCAACTGACCTACCAACTGAACAACCTGCCTCGCCCTCCTGTTACAGGAAGGGTTTGTCGGTATAGCCCATATTAGCATGCCCACCTGCCCTCCACCTGGTACTAGGTAAAACTGGAAAGTACTAACGCTACCTAAAACAGTTGCCACCACAGACTGTGGGTTGCCAGTTTAGTGAGTATAGTGTAGTTTCAATGTAACCCATTCTCTGCCTACCAATTCCATTGGTGTAATGAATAGTCAGTTTGAAGTTGTTGGGTATGGCCAATGCTTGTATGTGTATGGCCTGAGGAGGCTGGTGATTTTCTTAAAAGAGTTGATAAAAATAAGTAAAAAATGAAAGAATTCTATGAAATAGGAAACTAAGTACTGCTCCAGATCCAATGCTCTGGTGGTCCTGATGGTCTTAGTAGTGAGATGTCACTGGCTTCGGAAACTGGTAAACGGTTCTAATGAGACAAGTTGATATTACCTGTGCTGATACAAAACATCTACTGTAAATCTGTTCTAGTAGACTGATTACTTTAAGACAAAGATGTGGGTCACTGGCAAGAATGCATACACATAAAAAGGCCAAGGTCAAGAATTTAGGACATCAATTGCTCTTAACATATGTGCAGACCATTGCAGGACTAGACTTGAAAGGTAACTGGATTGTGTTAGCAGGCCTGGTCAGGTCAAGTTAGCGCCATGTTATGTCAGAATATAAATTAGTTTCCCATATATCTCATAGTTGTCATAACAGATTGAAACATACAGTAGTTATTTATTAATAATGAGTAGTGTAATGTTATTTGTGGATCAAATCCTGGTGGTCTAGTGTATTCATGTTATATAATTACATGTTAGAAGAAGAGTTCAATAAACTATATGATATGAACTTTCCATCTTTTTCATAGTGTGAAGACAGGGAAATCTTGAGATATCTCACTATATATATGAACTTTTTTTTATTACATGATGGAGACTATTTTTCTATAGGTTTCTGCTATTGTAGCAGCATATTTTATATTAATAGTATATAGAATTTTAGATTAATATACCAACTTTATAAAAAAAAAATATATTAAAAAAATCCTCTGAAGGTACATGCTTCATCTCATACAGGCCCTGAAAGGTTTCACTAGGATAAATAGAAATGGGGTTGATCTGATTGCCACAGTTGTGCCACCAAGACCGACTGATAAGACATTTGGTCCCTGATGTGCTGCTGATGACATTGGGGACAGTGTTGGACAGGTATGCCTAGGTCCCTACACTAAAATCTGTACATCTGTATGTATAGCTAAATGCAAATAAGATTGGACAAACATCCACAAAAAACATAGTTTATACAAATTCCTTTCCTAATCCTTGACTTGCACTGTTGTGGGCCTAGGAATCCTGTCAGTAACCTGCTGACTAGCTCTAGCCTTGAACTTATGCACCTTTACCACTGTGAGCCACAGTATTATACATTGAATACAGAATATCTGTACAAAGAGCAGTAAGTATACTATGCCATGTATGACTCACGCAGGGGCTGGGGGACCACCTAATTGAGGAGCCCACCAGAGGGTTTACTGGTTTGCTGGGCCAAGCCTGTTGTTGGAGATGAATATTCATATGGACAATAATCAGTGAATGTGTAGCCCTTTAGCCCTATTCCAAATCTTTTAGCGACCCAACAAGTCCTAATCTCCATGTTTCTATATTAGTCACATATGTGTAATTAATAATTATTAAAAAAACGGAATTTCTTGAAATTTTATTTACAACAAATAAGCATTTTTTAGTTTCTTTTCCATGTATAATTAAAAGGTGTGACTATAGAGCTGGAGGAAGTGAGCAATTATACAGCAATGACACATATGTAAAAGCTTCTCGCTAGATTATCTAGACGCTGTGGGTGCATCGCAAGTGGCCATTGTAATGTGAAGCAGATGTACAATAAGAATCTTTACATTACATAGCGGCTTATACATTGGATGTCACTGTACCCATGAGTCATTCATTGTTACCATAATAGCAGAACTCCAGTCACCAGTCAAGTTATGTCATTGACAAGTACTCCGGAGTTTATATGAAGTCAAGCACCAGGCGGTAACGGAGGTCTAGTAATAGATCTAGTATATTACACCCATTTGTTGGTCATTTTTCAGTGCTCAGATTGCTCCAATGACATGTCATTAGGTTGGCATGGGATTATGGACAATCTGACATGAATTTAGCTACTAGTACAGGGATCTCATCACTCAGCTGCCAATTTGGTAGCAGTCATAGAGAAATTCATGCTAAGACCTAAGAAGTTGCATGTCTCTATATGGTATGTTATTCCAACATGATTACATTGAGTTGGTTTTATACAGATTCATGAAAAGACCATGGTAATTTGTACCACAATGACATTTTTATTGCTCCGCAGAGAATATTGTCAACATGCGAGGCAGACCTGCTGCTTATCTGATTATATAGCATAGCTTTTATAGCTCCAACATATTCTGCAGATTTGTAATCGATCATATC
Source organism: Engystomops pustulosus (assembly GCF_040894005.1). NCBI lineage: Eukaryota > Metazoa > Chordata > Amphibia > Anura > Leptodactylidae > Engystomops > Engystomops pustulosus. The sequence continues at coordinate 174,575,805 of NC_092415.1, read as the reverse complement.
AATCAGTTTCCCATGTAGGTCTTGCAGTCTTGCAAGAAGAATGAACCCTGGGCTGTTCCCAATACTTACCCCAGGAGCAATGGACACCTTTTTCTCCGCTAGCATTGACAACGGGGTATTACCCTATTCACATGGAAAACAGTACAATTTAGTTAAAGAGGACCTGTCACCCAAAATGTTGGCACTAGAAGCTGCTTACTAAAGTAAACAGCTCCTAGTGCTTTAACAAACGCTGCAGTGTTAGAGCGATAGCGTTACCGGAAACCATCTAACACTGCGGCAGGGTACAGTGTAATCGTCGGACCGCTCACAAAGCTGTCCGACGTATTCATGAGGGGGCGGGGTTGGGGCGTGGTTAGGGGTGTTGACTGCCGCTTGACGCGCGGCAGTCACCGCCACCCTATGGAGCGAGTGGGACGGTCCGGGGGAAAGGAGCTTTGCGAGCGGTCCGAGCATTACACTGTACCCCGCCGCAGTGTTAGATAGCGTTACCGGAGGTTTCGGTAACGCTATCACTCTAACACTGCAGAGTTTGTTCAAGCACTAGGAGCTGCTTACTTTAGTAAGCATCTCCTAGTGCCGAAATTTTGGGTGACAGGTCCTCTTTAAGATTTTTTTTTTCATTTATTAAAAAAGTTTATTAAAGAATTTAATAAATATTCTTTATTAAAGAATTTTAACGGGTCAAAAACAAAATGCTTTTATGCATTATGAACCAAACATACCTTGAGAATGCTGTAGTTACACTGATGCAGAAACATATCATGTTTAATCCCTGAACTGAATGGTTTTGCTGAAAAAACAATTATAAAATTATGATAATGAGGTTCTTTCACTCCTGTGGCTGCCCCAGCGCTTCGCCTCACCCTAATTATGGACTGCTCCAGCCTTGTCCTGCCCAGCATAAGCTGAGAATATGTCATCACTGTGTTGTCACAGGCAGAATTAATCAACCGCTGCACCATCCCCCAGCTGCTGTGTGTGAGTCATCTATCTCAGGTTTATTAGTCCTGTCTGGACAGTTCAGGCAGCCCTTTTATATACAGAAGTAAGCCTGACCCAGCTTTCCCAAGGTCCTGAATTTTATAATTGTTTTTGAGCAAAACCACTCGGTTCAGGGCTTAAACAAGATTTGCTTCTGCATCAGTGTCACTAAAGCAATCTCAAGGTATGTCTGGTTCACAATGCATTAAAAAAATGGTAGATTTCCTTTAACATTTGAACTTTATTTATGAAATACTTCAACAAAATTACAAAGCTCTTCTGTGAATCCATTGATTATCAGTTGATTTTAAAAGATCCCTTTTCCTTCATTTTCCGTCCAGCGCAGTCCACCATGACAACTTCCCACACATAGACAGTACTTCAGATTTAAGCAGACCAAGAGACTCTTAACAAATAAAGTCCCCACAAATGTGTACCACCAAACCTGCCCATCTGTATACAGAGCCAGATCAGACCTCAAATTAAATTAAGACCATAAATAGCTAGACACAAAGATGCAGAGACAAGACCAAATACAACCCCCCTGAAAAAACTGGGTATAGAATCTAAGTATTGCACAGATGTGACCCTGTGACTATGGCCCTATAGACAGTATACAATCCACACATAACTTGACTTAGTCACAGATATTACTGCTGTCTGTCCTTAGGCAGCTTCCCTCATTGCATCACTCTGCAAACATCTTTGTTGCTTGGTACAAATATTGGCTGGGTGACTAGTTCATGCAACCTTATCTACGTTCCCCATACTACGTACAAGTCTGGTCTACTGCCCAGACTTTGCACTTTGTACCTCTTGTGTCACCTCACATATGCCCTTTAGATTGTAAGTTTGAACGGTCATTGATTTCTATCTTCCTTTTTTGTGTTGATTTTATCTTTTCATTATTTGTCATTTTGCATCTTTCCTGTTTTCTTTAAATGTAAAGTATTGTACTACTTTAAGTATGTAGGTGTTATGAACATTTACTACCATTGACCCATAAACACTAAGTAATAAAGAAAGCAAACTAACATTTCACTATGGTTGTGAGACTATCGATTACTAGTATAGTCAGAAAGATGGCAATTACAGCACATTGGATGAGGAGAACATTTGGACAAATATATAACTCATTTACATATATTTTTTACATTTTACTATAGTATATTTATTTTATTGGCTTGTAATTTCTCACAATGACTTGCTTACTGGCAGACTGAAGAATTAGGCATAAAGTTGAGTGGAGCTAAACCACAAAGTTTTGTAAAAGGTCCCCATACCTGACCCCAAACTTCATTAGAAGGGTTCGGCTCAAACTCCTCTCATCCCAGCCATTAACGCCCAGATGGGTGCTGACATGAATTATCATTACTTTCCCAATGGAATGGAATTGGAATACAATATTGATTGTGGCAACATGTCAAAATCAAATGTGTATTTTCAGTTTAATGCCCCAATGTGCAGCCCTTATTTGTAGTGGTGTGAAATATTATGTGCCATGTATTGGAAAACTGAAAAAATAAGTAAAAATATAATTTCTTATGGGTTTTATTTTTTGCTTTTTTTCACTATGTGGTCAAAAAGGTCCATTATCTGTATTGCTCATTACCTTTAATACCATTAATCAAATGTTAGGCTACATTCACATTGCCGTTGCCCGCCCGTACCGTAGCGGGCAACGGCAGTGCACGGGAAGAGGAGGAGGAGGTGAGCGCAGCTCACCCCCGCCCCTCTCCATAGGAAGTTATGGTGCACGGCGCCGTATTACGGGTAAAGATAGGACAGGTCCTATCTTTTTCCCGGGTACGGAGCGGTACGGTGTCGCACGTGTGCTGCACCGTACCACTCCCTCAGGGCGCCGTGCGCCCATTGCCATCTATGGAGGATGCATATCGGCCGTATATACGTCGGCCGTATACACGTCCTCCATACGTTAGTTATTAAAGTTATTCAACTAATCATTTCTACCCAGTGTCAGACTGGGTTTCCTAAGGCCCACCAAAGAAATCAGTCTGGGGGCCCACCTTTCATTATACCCCAGGAAATATGCTCTAGTAGCCTTCAAATTGTGTTGTTTTCTGATGGACCTATGGGGTGTAGTATTGGTTTGAGCCAGGGCCCAACGGAGGATCCTCTGATACTCTGGTGGGCCAGTCCGACACTGTTACTACCCATCTTAGAAAATTATGCTTTTTAGCCTTTATAGTTTTAGGGTAAAGTAACATATGTGCCACCTTGATCTGTGTGTGAAATGCATTTTAGAAATAGCACTTTTAGAACGTTTCTTTATGTCTGCAGGGTTTTACGGGCAAAATCCATACAGTCGTAAACAAACACACCAGAACTGAACCAATTTCAGGGATAAATAGACTAGATCAGATTTCTCCTGGGGTGGAATGTTTACATTTTTTTCCCAAATTTTAAAATAAACTGGCAGGCGGTCAGTAAGTAGTTAATGGGGAAAAAAAATACTTTGTGGGTTTTAGTTAAATGGGCTAAATATTCTGTAAAATTTTCAAGCTACCAAACAATGAAGCATCCTGGTGCAATAAAGTATTGATGCAGAAATCTGCAGCCTACTACAGTAGCAAGGGCGTAACTTGAGGGGGTGCAGAGGGTGCGTTCGCACCCAGGCCCATGAGGCTTAGGGGGCCGATAAGGTCTCACTTTCCCATATGAGAAGACTAGTATTATAAACCCTACATTATAGTCGGGGGCCTGGCACAGACTTTGCACTGGGGCCCATCAGTTTCAAGTTACGCCACTGTACAGTAGTGGTGTAGCGTGTGGGATTTATAGTCCACAGTATTTTATGTGCCATGGATCTTCAACCTTTGCAATGCAGGGGTTTGACTATTATCCCGTTAATGGGGCTGCCTTCTAGGAAGTTTCCCACCCTGGAAAATTTATTTACATATTAGCTAGCTTTAGAAATTTTGGTCATGCATGATCCCTTTTTTGCACTTCATCCATATGATGGAATTAGTTGTTAAATTACTAGTAGAGAAGAGCGGACACAACGTTCGGGTTTGACCAATCCTTGCCATGGCTAGTTGCTAGTCAATTGCAGGACTGGCTGGTCGACCACCAATCTGGCAATATGTTAGGCTGAACTCCAATCCTGAATCTGAATGCCAACGTCATGGTCTGCTCAACTGTGATCATTAGTAATAATGGTATGGTCCATCTTCACTCAGTCCTCTACTAGAAATATGAGAGGCACCTGTAAGTTTGCATGTACTCAGTGTGACGAAATTATCAGTGTGCCGCCAGCAGTCCTACTCTATTAATGGTTGTTCAGATAACTCACATTTCAGGAGCAGCTTGTGTTAACCTTAGATTTCCAAGGTCATGCTGGTGTCACGAATAGACAACATCCGCAACAAACACAGTGCTTCTGGCCTGACCCCGCTACTAAACTCCACAGCCCTCCTCTCCCCACACTTCCTGCCCGGTGTGGGAGACAATCACTCTTCCTCACATTCCACAGCTGTGTCTGGGAGCCGAGGTCCATGAGAACGTAGGAATTCACCAGATTAATCACTTGTCTGAATCATTTCAGTTTTTTTGTCTTCATGACATTTTACCTGTCTGTGAGACGAGGTGTTTTTTCCCAGACATTGTATAAAATATTTGTATTCATCTGTCTATACAAGAAACTTTCTATATGTATCAGATGAATCCAAAACATTCTACATACATTTTTGCAGTGTTTTGTTATTTTAAAGGCATTCTGTATTTCAATGCCAGACATTTGCTACACGGAGATAACTTTGTTACATGTCTGCCCCCAGACATTTATGGATATTGTACATTAAATAATTCTTTAAATATGATTTCTTTTAGTTTTGTTCCTCCAGCCCCTTGGGCGTTCACTGTGGGTTAGATCCTTTCCCTTTCCTTCCTTGGTTGAACTTGACTGACATGTGTCTATTTCCAACCTTACTAAGGCAGGAAAACAAGCGAGCGCTGACACAACGCGTGCTCACCCCATTATGACCTGGAGACGTAGAAATCTATGGGGGCCGTGATCTAGCTGCAAATTATGCAACCAGATCACAGGCTGCCATCCGGACGTGTGAATAAGCACTACTTATGTAACTATGTATCTACAGCAAGTATTTACATTATAAACTCAGATTTTGGTATTGCAGCAGATGAGTGCACTACACACCCTGCTGGAGCGAAAAAATAAAAAAATAAATACCGGTAAGGCCCCATGCACATGACAGTATTAAAAGGCCATATACACTCACCGGCCACTTTATTAGGTACACCTGTCCAACTGCTCATTAACACTTAATTTCTAATCAGCCAATCACATGGCGGCAACTCAGTGCATTTAGGCATGTAGACATGGTCAAGACAATCTCCTGCAGTTCAAACCGAGCATCAGTATGGGGAAGAAAGGTGATTTGAGTGCCTTTGAACGTGGCATGGTTGTTGGTGCCAGAAGGGCTGGTCTGAATATTTCAGAAACTGCTGATCTACTGGGATTTTCATGCACAACCATCTCTAGGGTTTACAGAGAATTGTCCGAAAAAGAAAAAACATCCAGTGAGCGGCAGTTCTGTGGGCGGAAATGCCTTGTTGATGCCAGAGGTTAGAGGAGAATGGGCAGACTGGTTCGAGCTGATAGAAAGGCAGCAGTGACTCAAATCGCCACCCGTTACAACCAAGGTAGGCAGAAGAGCATCTCTGAACGCACAGTACGTCAAACTTTGAGGCAGATGGGCTACAGCAGCAGAAGACCACACCGGGTGCCACTCCTTTCAGCTAAGAACAGGAAACTGAGGCTACAATTTGCACAAGCTCATCGAAATTGGACAGTAGAAGATTGGAAAAATGTTGCCTGGTCTGATGAGTCTCGATTTCTGCTGCGACATTCGGATGGTAGGGTCAGAATTTGGCGTCAACAACATGAAAGCATGGATCCATCCTGCCTTGTATAAACGGTTCAGGCTGCTGGTGGTGGTGTCATGGTGTGGGAAATATTTTCTTGGCACTCTTTGGGCCCCTTGGTACCAATTGAGCATTGTTGCAACGCCACAGCCTACCTGAGTATTGTTGCTGACCATGTCCATCCCTTTATGACCACAATGTACCCTGTAACATCTGATGGCTACTTTCAGCAGGATAATGCGCCATGTCATAAAGCTGGAATCATCTCAGACTGGTTTCTTGAACATGACGATGAGTTCACTGTACTCAAATGGCCTCCACAGTCACCAGATCTCAATCCAATAGAGCATCTTTGGGATGTGGTGGAACGATAGATTCGCATCATGGATGTGCAGCCGACAAATCTGCGGCAACTGTGTGATGCCATCATGTCAAAATGGACCAAAATCTCTGAGGAATGCTTCCAGCACCTTGTTGAATCTAAGCCATGAAGAATTGAGGCAGTTCTGAAGGCAGCATGGTGTACCTAATAAAGTGGCCGGTGAGTGTATATGGCCTTAATATAGCCACATGCATTCCAATGGGCAATACGACCATCCATGTACATGGCCGTATTGACCACCGTACCGCACTGTAAGTGAGCCGTATAAAAATATAGAGCATGTCCTATTTTCCGTACGGCCCATATAAGTCAATGGGAACATATAAAATACAGGCTAAATACGCGCTGCATACGGCTATGCACTGTATGCTGCCGTATATATGTGCAGTATCCAGAACCAGTGGGAGGTGCATTCTGTCATCCAGCCAATAGTCAGTCACCCATCATCTGGCAGATACAGGTAAACGGTTGCAATACTGTTGCAATAAGTCCTGTATGTATTGCCAGAATACAGCCGTACATACACAACAGAAAAGTCCATACGGTCGTGTGTATGAGGCCGTTAACTGCAGTTTAGGAAGATGATTTTTTTTTTTTAGTAATTTACTTACTTTTTATTTATTACTATTTTTAATTTGTCTGTAAGTGTAAAAGTAATACCAAAGACTGCTTTTTATTTCTGATTTGGAAACTTCTGAGTTTCCATATTTTTAATAGAAGAGTTGGATCCATTGTTTAAATATTTTTTTTCACAGTTTTCTTGGACGGCAAGCGGAAAAACAGATGCTATTCCTTCTGTAACTAACCCATTGGGGCTCATCGGGGCAACACAAATTGGGGGGCAGGCCATCGGACGATCCGATGGATCAGACAACATGCTGGATTTAACATTGTAAATTGTGTCGCAAGAAGAAGAAGGTGAACTCCGGTGGACCTCAGCGGGGAAGCGACAGATGCAGGATCTCGGACTTCTTCTTCGTCGGACCGTCCAGATCGGGGATCACGACAGGACCGGGTAAGTAAATGTGCCCCATTGACAATGGGTCACTGAAAATGTTTCAGACTTGCTCTACTTTTTAATGGAATGGACTCTCAACCCTCTGAAAAAAAGGACATGTTACTTGACCCATTAACAAGTATTTCATGTCATGAGCCCTAAGCATCTCAATTTGTCAGTTTATTAGCATTCAACACAAGCCAGATGAGGGGACTTTATGTCCCCAGCTGCGAAAGCAATCCATTTGCCCCATGGAGGGATTTATCAAGCGCTTGGGCATCATGTTAACCCAACCCTACTGGTCACACCATATATACTCAGAGACTATGGCCTCTTGGTACATTCGGCACATGCAGGTGTGGGGTGTCCCTGCACCGCTCCAGCCCGTCACAACCCAAATCAGATCCTTCCGCAACCACTAGGTGTACAGGTGGTGTAAGGAGGGAAACAGCCACAATTCCTGGATGTACCCCAGGAATTTTGAGTTAACCAAAGTTGGCTCATAACATCACTGAACAGCAGGATCAGAATGATTTCCAAATATCCAATGATCCATGTTCTAGGAAATTGTCATGTGTAAATGTGCTGCCAATCCACTTACCAACTTGTAAATGCTCATTTGCAGCATAAAAGATATAAGATTTTCTATAAACAGAGATGTGCTGCTGATAATCACTGCAGCAAAATAAAGAAGGAATAATAGCTATATCTGTCATTGCTTCCCCATTCACTTTGCATTGGGCTGTGTAATCAGGCAGGTGTAAACGAGCGCTGATCACTGTGTTTCCAAAAGTCTAAGCCAGGATTGGCCAGGGTAAAGATTTAGGCCCCTTCCACACTAGCGTTGCATTTCACGTCAGGGTGCAATGCGTGAAAAACTGACGTTTTTGGCTGCATTTTTGTTCCATTTTTCCTTGGAGTCATTAGCGGTTTTGCGTTTTTCACGCGCGCGTTGTTCGCATTTTTTGGCGTTTTCGGTGCGTTTTTCACGCGCGTTTTTTAAGTCAATGGGACTTTTTCAAAGGGACCATGGTTCGGGAATAAAATGTTTTATTTAATTGAAAAAGAATGTCATCTGATAAGTTAGCAGATGTATGCAAACATCTACAATCTTTTCTTCACTGTTCCGCGCGCGTATATTATCTCCCGACAAGTTAGCACATGTGAAGAACAGTGAAGAATAGAATAAAAATAGTGAACACAGTGAACACAGGATCATTTAAGTGAAAAACACAGTAAAGAACACAGTGAAGAATAGATCACATGCTATTTTGTTCGCACCGTTCCGCGCGTATCTCCCGACAAGTAAGCAGATGTGCCGAACATCTGTAATCTATTCTTCACTGTGTTCTTTACTGTGTTTTTCACTTAAATGATCCTGTGTTCACTGTGTTCACTGTTTTTATTCTATTCTTCACTGTTCTTCACTGTGTTCTTTTAATTAAATGCTCGATCTCGAGCAGGGGAATTATTCATGTCACCTAGCAACCCATCCATTTAAAACGCATTGCACTCGCATTGCACTTGCAATGCTTGCGAGTGCAATGCATTTTTGATGCGTCTCCATAGACTTGAATGGGGCGGGAAAAACGTGTGTGGAACGCAAAAGTAGAGCATGCTGCGATTTTGACGCGCGTCAAAGCAAACGCAAGCACGCGCGTGAAAAACAACGCAAATGAGGAAAGACCCATTGGAAACAATGGGACAGAGTGGTAAATGCAAGTTCTGCGCGTCAAAAGCACGCGCAGAACTCGCGCGTGAAAAACGCTAGTGTGGAAGGGGCCTTACTTGGAAAGATGCAGATCACATATAATGCAATGGGTTGTTTGTTATTACATCAATTCAATTATTTCACTAAAAAAGACATGGAGGAAAAAAAAAAATTACCTGCGATTAAATATTGCATAATATCTCGTAAAGGGTGGGGCATGGCGTATATACTGTACATACACAAGCAGCTACAGTTGGTAAACTATCATTATTTATTGGCAGCTCTTATTTTTGTAAATGTTCCTCTGGAGTGCACAGGGAATAACAGTGTGTATTTGTTTTGTACTGTACTCGTACGTCTCCGGTATAATTATAGTCTGCAGGAGTCCTATGAGATCACTGGAGGTGCTTCAGATATCTACACACCCAAATGACTAATTGTATTTAGCAGCACCTGTTAGAACCTGCAGCTGCGTACATCTGTGTACGGGGGCTGATTATCAAGTTTTATTTCGGAGCCAGATCGGAGAATAAACACAACTAAGACATAAATACAATATGTCCTCAAAGGTCCGGCCATACATTCCCGGGGGATTATTTATGCCACACAAGCAGTTATTTGCCTGCTTCAGGCCAATGCTTCTACATTTTCATTTTCAAGGTACCGACAAGTTGTATTCACCTGAACTTCTCACCCACAACAAGGAAGAAGATTTTGTGTTGTTAGGAATTATAGATACTTAAGACGACAATAAACAGGGTGATAGGTTCTGTTGTAGTCAGTATTATATCATTCTGATTCCTCAAGTGTGCTGGCAATCTACCATCAAAATCCATCATGATAAACCAGGGACACTCATAGATCCAGGCACTGTGACTGTGGTAATCTTCTTATATATGTTATCCATGGCCTCTTTCTACGATCAACTTTTAAAACAGAGTCTTAAACCGGAGCTCCTCCATTGTGTAGCTTCATGGGGTGCTACACTGTGCAGAAGCATGTCTCACCCACCCCCCTGCATTTCCCCCTCCCTCTGCCAGCTGTGATCTCAAACAGTGAGAGGGGGAAGTGCTTCACAGTGTATTCACCTTCAGGTTAATTAGCATAAGTTTAGAAGTAAGGAGGTCATTGATAACAAATATAAGAAGATGATGACAGTCCCAGTGATTGGTGTAAGTGCCCCTGGATTATCATGCTTCATTTTTAGGATAGATTACCTTTAAACTATCCATTTACTTTACATTGAGCTTTTCTCCCAAACCATCCCTTGTACACATGAACCCTCAGTCTGGATGAGCTTCAAGAGTTCTGAACAGGGAAAAAGAGTAAGTAACCACTAGATAGGCGTTATCCCCTGGGAACAAAGGAACGGGGCAAGTTAAAATCTTATAGTCATGTCATTAATCTTTTTGATATTTTTTAGATGCAAAAATTCTATTGTGCCCGGCTTGTCGGGCTGTGTTCACACACTGTGATTGGATTGTGTCCTGAAATGCATTCTAAGCCTATCGAGAGTTATTCCTCCCCGATTGCATTCAGACCTAAGTATTGTCTTGTTGACCGGCAAGATTAGAAGGAAGGACCAAAATATGAAATATGAATACAAACTCTTGTCAGTCAGAGTCCTAGTGGCGGCCTTGCACCCTGGTTTTGCTTTGTTTTGGAGAAAATGCTCCTTTAAAATTATGCAAATGAGCCCCAGGGGCTCCTGTGTACTTTATAGGAGCCCCTTTTTGCTCCTTTCTGGCTGGGGAGGGATGACATGGACAGTAAAATCGAACAGAGGTGTGAATAGTTAGCAGCGGAGCCAGAAGAGGCTTCTGTAGACAGGAGCCCCTGAAACTCATTTGCATAGTTTTAAAAGATGATATTCTCTAAAACGAGGCTTTTAGAAGATAAAGGAAGAATGTAATGTGTTTCAGTGGACACACACCAACATGTAAATGTGCTTGGTGTAAGATACTGGATCCATGTGCTAGATTTCCCATCAACATAGCGATTGAAGGCTGATTGTAATGCTTTTATAGTTGACTGCTTATATTATTGACACACATGAGGCCTCATGCATGAAGACTCTCTGTGAAAAAGTTGACTTGTTGCCATTTTCTAGTTAATGTTTAAATATTCCAGAGCCGTTTAGAAAATGCTTAGTAATATGGATGTGACAGAGCAGTCGTGGAGAGCTGGATCTTACTAAACCTGTCATGGCTGGTATAGAAGAGACAACATAAATGTGTAGAACATATATTGTGGCAGGGACAGGAAGAGTCAGCCATGTTGTATTTTAACATAAATCTTGGCATAGGCTTTAGCATTAAAGGGATTGTGGCAAAAAATTAGAAAGTGGACCTACCCTGCTCTGGCTCATGGTCCTGCATTGCTTTGTCTTCAGGACCCCCTTGGACCATTTTCACTTGCATTGTATGGAGACCAAAGAAATGGGGCAACCAGAATCTGGAGTGGGTTAAGTACCCTTTTTTTTGGACACCGATGCCCCGGTGCATTGCATCCAGTTCATTGATTCATTGTGAAGGTCACAGATGTTCACTTCCGTAAATTTTGCAACATATCAGTAAATGTTTGCACTTTTTACATGTGACAGTTTCTAAAATATTTCCTAATTTTGACATTTAAGCTTTGATGTCATAGTAACATTTTCTTCTTAAAAGGGACCAGTCATCAGGATTTCACATTTTTGCCTAATGACAGGTTCCCATAGCCTATTTAATACTAATTCTCTGCTTTTATAATTAAGATGACTGGTTCCACTCATTTGTAAAAGTTGATAAAATTACTGTATATCTGGCTCCCTGCCAGAAAACTTCATTGAGTCACCATCTTTATCTGCACACTGCTCCGACTATACTTCTGAACCAGGAGGTTTACTTAAAGGGGTATTCCCACAAAGACCAGAGTCCACGTCCGCACTCTGGAATATTACACTGACCATCACTGAGAGATAGGAGCTAAAACAGCAGTAAAGGGGTTAAAAATTATCTTTATTGTGTAAACATTACTAGGGGATTGATATTTGAGAATTTTCATTGATGGGCAAACCCCTTTATAGAAAGCTAATCACAACTTTGAATATATGTATATTGGTAAATTACTAAATATCCTGCCCCCTGCACTTCCATCTGGAAGTAAAGAGGCCAACCCCTTTAATGTTGTAGAAAGCCATTTATAACCTCCCCCAAGAGGGACAGTCAGTCATAGCTGTCCAATGATTGGTTACTATGGCTGTCACTCAGAGCGGAGGGGAGCTGATATAGCTTAGAACCAAAAGCACTTCAAAATTGGACCCCACCTTAGGGGGTACTTCTATCTATCCTTGCTAGTTAAAGGGGTTTTCCCATTAAGAAAAGTTAGGCCTTATTCATGGGATAGGGCCTAATTTGCTGATCAGTGGGGGTCTCAGTGCTTAGACCCCTGCGGATCGCAAAAATGAGGGGTCCGACGGGCCCCTCGCCGTTCCTCAGACTAATGCAGCAGACGGACGCGCATGACTGTTCTGCTCCATTAATCTCTATGGAGCTGATGGAAATTGTCGAGCGGTGCGCTCCCGATCTCCGCCAGCTCCATAGAGACTAATGGAGCAGAATGGAGCAGGTCATGTGCGGCCATCTGCTCCATTACTCTCATGGAGCAACGAGGGGTCGATCGGATCCCTCGTTATCACGATCTGTGGGGGTCTCAGCACTGAGACTGCCACTGATCAACAACTTGTCTTCGTGGGAAAACCCCAAAAGAGGCAATATTCCTGGGGGGAAAAAAATCCTTTTTTTTCACTTTAAAATCCTTCAAGATTCTCTTTAGCTTTAAGAAGCCAATGTGACTATTCTGTTCCCTAATGAGAAACAGTGTAACAGTCCTTCTTAGAAAATCCAGCAAGTTCTGCTTGGTTTACAGTGGAGAGGTGTGACCGGATCCTGCTGTGTCTCTAACTAGAATTTGGGGGATTCTAAGCAGAAGATAGTGCTTAAACAATGGCTCTATTGACACAGGCAACAAGATGAATCTTGCTTCAAAAGCTTTGCAGATGAAGAGCCCTGGGGCAGAGGGCAGCCTGCAGAGAGCGAGAGAGGCAAACTGGGAAAGAGGGTGTGGAAATAGCAAAAAAACATTTAACTTTGTTTTCTAAGATATGTTGGAGCTACAGAGTATATCGGATGCTGTCAGTGATGGCTTGGTATACAAGTGCCATAGGAAAAGGATCAATATAAATGACAAGTGTCTCTCTGGCACAAGGCTGATGTATTCCCCATTGACAGCACTAACAAATTATCCACTACAACCCTCATTGGGAATGCTAGAGACTTTGGATTGAGTTCAAAGCGGCTTGCACTAAGACGGCTACCTCTACTGGTAGAAACAGGATGCTGCATATAGAGCCAATGGCTGTCAGCAGAAATACCACCAAAGGGAGAGTGAAAGATAATAATTCCTTTATTTATTTATACAGCACACACATTACGCAGTGCTGCACAGAGTTTGCCAAATCAGTCCTTGTCCCTAATGAGGCTCACAATCTAATCCACCTAGCAGTATGTTTTGGAGTGTGGGAGGAAACCCACACAAACACGGAGAGAACATACAAACTTTTGCAAATGTTGACCTGGATGGGACTTGAACCCAGGTCCCCAGCGCTGCAAGGCTGTAGTGCTAACCACTGAGCCACCATGCTGCCCTAGATCTAGAGACATTAAGGATAAAATATCATATCAGTTATATAAGTTTACATTTTTTGGAGTGAACCGACTCAACTCACTTTTTGCTATCGACAACTTCCTTCAGATTTATGATGTGACTCCATCAGATTTATGTACTATGATTTTTCAAAGAGCTGCAAATTCCACGCCAAAACCTCCATACTGCAAGAAAAATGTAGAAATTGGTTGCAGAAAGAAAGAGTCAGAAATCCAGTCAGACCCCACTAATCAGATTTTGTTGCTAATCAAACTAACTACAATCCCGCAAGAGTACGTTTTTCAAACTAAGGGAAGGAACAGAAGAGTGAATGTAAAGGGAACTACAAACAAACTATCCCATTGACTATAATGGGGACCTTTTGGACTTAGGTTGTCCATAATTTTGCAGTCCTGTCTGTAGGATTTTGTTTTGCACTTTAGAATCTGAACAAACCTGAAAAATTCTCCTTTAATTTATCTGCCTCTATAGTCTGGACATATGGTCCTGCCAATCTCGCCAACTAAGTTTCTTGCAGAAGGATGATATGTCTCTCTTGTAGTTTTTTATTGACATCAGTGCATACTAAATGCTCTACTGCTATTACTACACTGCAGAGTAGAAGCCACTTCTACGCATATATAACTGTGCAACATGTTTGGCTATTTTTAGTAGATTTGAGGTTTTTTTTAATCCTTATCCAAATAAAAGTTATCTTTTATTTTGCACAATTATTTCTATAGTAGTGGAGAAAAAATTGCCCATTGCTTATATTAATTATTATTATTCATGAATTCCCTTGTCCCCGTCCCTTACTTGGGTCTTTAGATCCTATATTTGTCTCTATAGACTGACTTGATCTCAGCAGGCTTTATGTAACATCTCTATTATTGCTTGGAATATCATTTTTGTTCCACTTGATTTTGCAGTTTCTATTTATAAGTCATAAGAGCTCTATTTTTATCTGCTCTGTCATTGTCAGTTTTACATGGTGATTATAAAACATTCGGGTTGCTAGCGCTGTGCTCTTTACAGACTGGAGAAGTGAGTGTTACATCACGTCTATAGACCAAAATGAAAATACATTGGGGCACATTTACTAACAACAGTACAAACTGCACTATATGCAGTTGCCTGTGTATAGTGCAGGGGGGGGCCAGATTCAGGATTTCTGGTGCACGTTCTTCATGAATCTGGCGCCCCCTGCACTGCCCCACAGAGTGCACCAACATTTGGTGCACCTTTAACATAGGGCTTGTGTGACACAATTCTGTCGGACTTTGCATGATAAATGTGGCGCGTTTGACTCGACACCGGCACGCCCCCTATTTTGTGTCACATCAAGACAAGTGCAGCTGCGCTATAAAAGGGTTGTGTGTGACACAAACATGGTGCAGGCATTTCTTTCAAATTCTGTCGCAAGATCAAGCAGTTACATACACTGGGAAGAAGAAGGTGAACTCTTTTGGACCTGAGCGGAGAAGCGACACATGCAGGATATCGGGCGCACGATCTTAGTGAATCGCGGCAGAATGCATTATCGTTCACACTTTCTGTGAACTCCTCCAGACGGGTAAGTAAATGTGCCCCAATGTCTTCAGTTTTTCATGGCCGAGCTGCATCCTTTTAGCATCCGTTTTTCTGAGATCCTTATAAAAGATGGTCTATGAGTGAACCATAAATCTTGTATAGTAGCATCCGTAGAGATGACAGCCATGGGGGAGGATCCTGAACTTTTTCACAAAGCAATACAAACTACATGGGGGGATGGATGATTGCTGGTGTGCTCATTCCTTCCCCAAGCAGTTTCATTAATTTTTGGCTGTTAATTCTGTCAAAAATGACACTCGACAAATGAGTATCATTTTTTAGTGCACATTGTGTGGTTCGCCCACTTGCAATAAACCTGAACCTGTATTTCCTATAAGAAGTAAAAGCAAATGGAGGAGCAGTTCAGCAATAAGCAGCTGTGACCAATTACTGCAATTTCCTGGACTGCCCCTGTACTGGATATTGTTGTGTAACTCTGGATTTCAAAGTATTTTTTACTAAATTGTCATATCTGAATCGACTTTTCAGAACAAACAGGACCCATATAGTGGTTATCCCATTTTTCTTTCTAGATTTATGGCATTTTTCTTTTCTGAAGCTACTTGTCAAAAACCTTCCTCAGCAGCATTGAATGGGGCGGAGACTAACCTTTTCCTGGTATTTGATGACGGTATATAAATAAAGATTATTATTGTTTCCTGATGTTGCCCAATAGCTGAGTCATTTCCATCTTGCCCTTAGTTCTCATGAGGCTTTAGATCCTCCTATGGGGAACTTTTCTGCTTCATGGCAGGTAACAGAATGTATCCTTTGCATTACACAGTTAGTATCTGCAGCAGGAACTGACTTTTTGTGAATTCTAAACAAGCAGCACAAATCATTTCACAGCATAGGTTTATTTTGCAGCGTGTGGATAGGATTTGTACAATTTCTGCGTTGGAGGTCCCTTGCCTAAAAGGAGCTTTACCCATTGCTGGTACTTACCTCATAAAAGACGTTCAAATTTACAACAACCTTATGATACAGCTTTATGATACACCACTTAAAAAAATGTGTGAACATATGGTAGGTTGGTGATATCAGGGCACAAAGAAATATCAAAAATATAAAGCCTCTAAAAAAATTCAAGGGACATACTGCAGCCAGAATCGACAAGGGATGTGGAAACATTTAGCGATCCTTTACGCAGGGCCTGTAGTGAGAGGCGAGCCTCCTGTATTACATGTTACAAGGTATTTTTAAATGTCTCTGTGGAAAGATCAGTGAAGGCACGCTCTGTAGATCTGCACTTAGCTGCTGAAAAGCCCAAGCTTGTCAATAATTAACGCTGTGTCACAAGTATTACATTTTCTGGCTCCCGCCTGGCAAGTTTCAGATTGCTTTATGTAACATGACATCCCACGGAAACGTCAATCAAGAAGGGCGGAAAATCCATAGGATAAGATCTGCCCTGGACATATAGGACTACTATATGGAGAAAAAAAATAAATAAAAGCAGATTGTGAGGACAGAGACAGAGTGCCACATCAGGGTGAAAAAAAAGGCGCAGCCTTCTCATTACGGAATCACTGAGGAAAAGAAGAGATTAACCCAGTTTGACGTCTGGCGGTGATAATCGGTCATGGCTTGTAATCTTTACAGACAAAATTGTGTCTACATTCAAGGGAGAGAGCGCGCTCCACGTCTGGGCGTCCGTGTTCCTCAAGTCACTTTTAACCATTAGAGCCGCAGCTGCTGCATCAGTAGAATAAATCTCTATCTAGCAGAGGCTGAAGGATTCTGTGACCTGCAGCTTTCTCTGGGCACTCCAAAAATGTAAAGGAATGATCAAAAGTTAGATCCACATGACAGTCAGAAAAAAAACTTTTTTTGGAACAGACGACATGCAGCTGCACTGAATGCAATACCTGTTATTTTAAAGGAAATCTACCATCTGTTTTTATACATTGTAAACAAAACATACCATGAGGTAGTGACACTGATGCAGAAACATATCTTGGTTAATCCCTGAACTGAGCGGTTTTGCTCAAAAAACTATTATAAAATTCAGGACCTTGGGAAAGCTGGGTGCAGGCTAACTAATCAACCTGAACTGGATGACTCATACACAGCAGCTTGGGGATGGTGCAGCAATTGATTACTTCTGCCTGTCAGGGACAACACAGTGAGTACAGTATTCTCGGCTTATGCTGGGCAGGACAAGGCTGGAGCAGTGCATAATTAGGGTAAGAGGAGAAGCACTGGGGCAGCCACATGAGCAACAGAGACTCATTATCATAATTTTATAATAGTTTTTTTTTTTTTTTTTTGCAAAACCACTCAGTTCAGGGATTAAACAAGATATGTTTCTGCATCAGTGTAGCTACAGCATTCTCAAGGAATGTTTGGTTCATAATGAATAAAAACAAACGGTAGATTTTCTTTAACGGACTGTGTGACTGATCCGTCAGAACCATTCTTTACAGATCGCTTATGGACTATGAAAGATTGATGCAGTTTGGGAAACGTTGCAATTGTTGCAATGTTTGTGTGCAAGTAGTTTCAAAACCTTTTTCTGCATTCATTCCTTATAGTTTTCTAGATCTAGAAATGATCTAGAATGACAGCAAACTGAGATTTTGAAAACTGCGAGGAATTGATGGAAAGTAAATGGGAAAATTGTATAACATTCATAGAAATAATACTATTTATGTGCTGAAACTGGACAGCCCCTTTAATATCAAAGTATAAAACATTTTGCTGTTTTTCTGTCGGATCTTGTTTGTTGTTTTTTCATTTTGAATGTCAAAAACATGGAATAATATTCTATTCTATGTGGCAGTGGAATATTCCAGCATATTCAGTGAAGCAAAGTTCTGCTGGCTAATGAGTGAGCAGCATTGGCAGTCACACAGCTATTAGTGGCAGAGATCAGCGATGTTCACTTAGGTTCCAAGGATCTCCGCTTATGTCACTTAAGGAACTTGATTACGATTGAATTTGGAGATAAATAAATGGCAAATCTGGATTTAATTGCCTCTGCTGTGACATAGAACGGCTCTACCCTGATAACAATTACCCTTATAGATGCCACATAATTTAGTTATGTTATTTTTTTACATTGTATCCAAGTGCCGTAAAAAAAAAATTATGAAAATTCCTTAAAAAATTACGAAATGAGTTCATTTGTAAATAACTTGTGGCCCAGATATTTCATAGTCAGTGCAGACTGCATTAAGTCCAGTTTGCGCGCAAATGTGGTGGGTGCAGCAGATTATCGAATACTGGCGCATGGTCTTCAATTATCTGTGCCCCCTGCACTGCTCGGGAAAGGTGCACCATCTATTTTTAGGTGCACCTTTAACATACAGCGTGCAACACAATTCTCTGGAGTCGCTGTATTAAATGTGTCACAAAACTCATGTTCTCCAGTGAACAGTCATGTTATAGAAAGCAGCACATTTACCTTCAAGCTATTAAACGTCTATGCGTCTCCTATATATGGGATAAGTGTTTATCAAGGGAAAAACTCCTTAAAGGGAACCTTTCACCAAATTTTTCACAAATACAGTTAGTGACAGGTTCCCATAGAGCCCTAGTAACTAACTGACACCCTTCTTTTAGCTAAAAAGTGTTTTCCTCTGATTCCTATAAAATCAACTGGTATCCAGGTATATCAAGTGAGTAAGATGGGGTGTGGCCTCTTTGGGCTGAATCCAGCAGCTCCTCCCCATCCCTTCTCAGCTTTCAGCAAGTAATGTCATGTGATCAGGGTGACATCATCTAAGGTCATTTAGCCTCCTAACATTAGCAAACTACATACCTGCATGGAGGATGGGGAGGAGTAGAAGTCCATGGAGGCAGGCCGTGATTTCATGTGATCAGTTATGTTCATGGTGTACAGTTTGCTAATGTTAGGAGACTTAGGGGCCTTAGATGATGTCACCCTGGTCACATGACATTACTGCTGAATGCTTGGAAGACATGGGGAGAAGATACTGGATTCCCTACCATATGACACTACCATAGTAGTCAATGGTGCACCTGGATGGATGCTGGACCTACCATTTTATCAGTTAGTAGGTGAGTGAGTGAATGAGATCCTTGTTCTTGATCCCAGTGATTGAACCCCACCTGTGAGATCCCCTTCTAACTTTTGGATAGGTGATAACATTATGACTCGGTACAACCTCTGTAATGTTTGTCCTTACTCTGTTTTTTCTAAGCCCCCTTTGCTCTCAGTAATCACCCTGCAGTCTTTAAATAGCTGAATTACAGCTCTCCTCATACTATACAATGCCATGAAATATTTTATTGCCCATTTATGAGAAAATAAACATTGTTCATTAGTAAAAAGATATATTTTCTTTAAGCCATTAGTAGTTGACTGTAGTAAAATAAACAGTAATATATAATAAAAAGTCTGCAGCTATTCCTCAAGGCTAAATTTCTGGTCTTTTATAGAAAACAAGAAAAAGAATGTTTAACTATACTGGACCTATTATTAATCTGAAAATTATGTGGATGTTGGCCAACTCCGATCCAGGCTGAAGTCACAAAGCTACAATTTACACAGCAATTCTACGTTTGTTTGCATCCTGATATTATAACGAACACAAAAAGCAGATGGGATCCAGGGTGCATAGATGTACAAAGATTATATCAATCATTAAAGTGCATTTCTTTCTTCATCACTATAGAAGATTTATGTTATCAGAATGTGAAGGGTCTCAGTTCAATGAATACATATTTGTATTAGCCATGTTGAAGGGCCCAATCTTAGGGCACTTTCACATTGGCGTTGTTTTTCACATCCGTGGTTCACTGATTTCCATGGATGCCTCACAAAGCCATTGGTTGCAATGGGTGTTTTCAGTGGGGCTTATTTACTAAGGTCCCGCAGCCGCATTTCCGTCGGGTTTTCCGACGTTTTTTGGGGATCGTGCTGGGGATTGCGTTGCACACAATCGGATTGTGTTTCAATTGCGCCGGCTTTCACGCGACACAAATCAGGGGGGTCATGCAGACAAAATGGAAGAAAAACGGAGACAAAATGCAAAAGATGTGCAACGGAAGTTGAGCACCAACTCAACTTGTGAACGAGCCCCCAAATACCTACTCTGCATATTTCTAACACAGTTGGAATTATATTTGTAGACTCCACCATTCCCAAACTTTTGGTACCGTTTTGGCAACTATTCTGATTGGACTATCCAGTGATATGTAGTGTGTCTTGGGCTATAGAAAATACACTGGGGGGAATTCATGAATGTGTCTCCGGCTCCGACAGTGCAAAACTGTTCTTGTGGTGCACCAGATCTTTGTGATAATGAATCTATCACAGTATGATTGTTGAGTTCCACTTTTAGACCAGTTTTTGGCTGCCACATTTTGGTGTACCCTCTTTAATTTTTTGGCACACAGACTCATTTTCATATGAGGTCACGTCCCTTTTGTTGCAGGGCCATTTTCCGTGACCTCGGAAAATGGCCAAAAATTGGTCTAAAAGCCTTCATGTGTTTTGATGCAAATCTGTCATTTTGGGACACAGGAGCAATAATGAATTCCCCTTACTGACTCCACCTATCTGACACTAGATAACCTAATTAGCATTTTGGGAACCGAAGCTAAAAGCACTGATTGCTTGGGAATGTTGGGGACTAGATAAAAAAATTAAACCGTGCTGGAACCTGTGGAGCATCAGCGATTATACAAATGATGGCGATGATGAATGGTGCCCCTATATGGCCGGAGATTATTAGTGTAGACTGGGCATGAAAATTTGCCAGCTGACTGCATCTTTTATACAACATGATAGTAGCAAGGTTATCTGCTGGACTTTGTCCTATGGTAAGAGGGATGTGATGCCAATAATCAGTGCAGCGTTGGCACATTTATCCTCTATTGGCACATTTATCCTCTATTGGTTCTCATGATACCCACCACATGGGCAATGTAATAGGACTATTGGGAAATATCAGTTTATATTCATGACTACTATCATAAGGTCCTGGCAGGGTGATTGTGCATGGACAGATTAGATCACATGATCCTCTATCATTTTATGGTCAGGAATCTCTGGCTGATGAAGTAAAAGACAGGACATATTAAGAAATCAGTGCAGAACTTTTTATAGATGTAAATTGGTAATTACCTAATATTCTGCCGCCCCCCCCCCCCCACACACACACACACATTACAAAATACATGCGGTAAAGTGGCCAAAGTACTACAGTACCTTGTGTATATAAAGATGTCAAGGTGTTGGAAGGGGTTAATTGGCTTTTTTTGGACTTGACTATAGTGTCTGTGTATAAGATACAGATATTGGATAGTGATCAAACAGAAGGCAGGTACTGTAAGTGATCATAATCTCTTACCAATAAGTTATCGCTATATTTTTTCCATTTTTAGGCTCGTTTCCATGTAAAATATTGTATTCTGGATAACATTTTTTACAACACATGTAGCAGTAAAAAGGAATAGACACATTAACAGTTCAGGTTCAGGATATCACAACAGGCACTTTATAATATCACAGATTCTTCTGCCTCAGTCCTATGTGAATTAATGTGAAACTGCACTTTTCAGCCGAAAAAAAGGTTCGGGCGACTGTTGTGCCCTTTATCAGAGGAGCATTGAAATTTGGACATTTGTGGATACTTGAATATTTCTCCTATGCAAACTCAGCACTTCTTACCTTATTGTACTTTAAATGCACTGGATCTGTATAGACTGGTAGAAAGGGTTAATGGATGCTGAGAGACATTGCTGACTGTGAATATCTATCTCTAAGAGAAGTCAGTAATTTGATAGCTATAGCAGAAGTTGTTTTGGAGAAAACAGCCTAATTTACAGCAGACAGCTTGACCGTGAGAATGACAGGTGCTGTGTGGAAAGTTGTTTATACTTTAGAAACTCTGCCATAGAATATTATGGGGACTCAATGTAAGTCTATGGGGAAACGCTTTGTCATTGTGTTTTTGCAACATGTAACCACTCCTCCCCTGGTAGAAAGTATACAATAGTCTCCATCCTTAGTGTCTGCAGTTAGGGAACAGAGATTAGAGGAGACTGTCAGTCTACCTGAGCAACCAAAAGAAGAAGAAGCGGTGACCAGGGTACCAACCTTCTGAGGAAGAGAGGGACAGCTAGTCCAGGCCTTTCCTCAGCATTAACTTCTGCCAGGGAGGAGATTGGAGGAGTCAGCACTTTGTGTTGCTTGTATTGTTTTGCACCTGAATTTCTTCAGTAAAGAAGGAAACTGTTCACTATAGACCCTGACTCTATGGACTTTTTTCCCACTGGTGTGCATCAAGCCTTACCATCCCTTCCAGAGAGCAGCAACACTTGGTGACACCGCATCGGTGTCCTAGCATATTGTTGGGGCCACCCCTAACTCGTTGGGAGGAACCAAACCATACCATAGAGCAGTGATGGCAAACCTATTAGACACCAAGTGCCCAAACTACAACCAAAACCCGCAAATTTTTTCGCAACGTGCCAATGTGACAATTTGAGCAGTAACTTATTACTCCCTGCTCTGTCACGGGTTTAAATTGTATAGGCTCCTGAGGAGACAAATACAGTAGAAAGAAAAATAAGTAGTTTGGATTATCATTGGAGGTTCCTTCTAGGGTCCTGGACCTCAAGAGGTCTTGAGTCCTGTCTCGCGAACTCTGCCCTGGGGTGATGGCAAGAGTGCCCGTATAGAGGACTCTGAGTGCCACCTCTGGCACCCGTGCCATAGGTTCGCCACCACTGCCATAGAGGAAGCCAATGCAGCTCCCACATAGCCCCTGTAGAGACAGTAGGTAAGTGCCAAGTTTGACCTGACCCTAGTTTTTGGTGGTTTTGTCACACAATGGGTTGGTGGCACTAAAGCCTTATTATACTGGAAACGAGGTGAGTCTTGTGGGAATAGAAGTAAACATGCAGACAACAGAGCCTTAGAAAATATGGCTCTATGTACATAAGAAATAGCACATACATTTTCCTGCAATACATCGCTCTCCCTGTAAGAGATAAGAGCCACTACAAAGAGAAATATCCAGTGTTACTCCTCATGTACACATACTGGACTACTGATTTTAATACAAAGTTTGAGTAAAATTAGACACAATTTACAGACTTTTGTTTGATAGACCATAAAGGAACATTTTAAAGAAATGAGGTACATTGGCTGAGTACTGTAAATGGAGCCAATAACTCTGAATTTTCTAATCACTGGCGTCCACTTTATAAAAGCAGCTTGGCACACGACACCACTTGTCACTGTGAGCTACTATAGTTACCTATTAACCTGGGACAGCTATCGTCTTCCAGCAAGGTGTAAGATCAAAGTCCTTTAGGTTACCTGAAATACAAGAGAACAATGCAGAACACTCGGCTAAGAATCTGATTTCTGCATAAGATTTAATTACTTTGAGAAATTCCCCATTTACGATATATTATAATACGTTATAGGCTTCCAATCTATACATATAACTTTCAAAAAGACACTATTATATTAGATTTTATTAAACATTTTAACTTAATAACGTGAAGACTTATAAAGCAAACAGGACGTAGGATATTTAACAAGGAAGAAAATGTCTCAGTTTTCTTTATGACATTGACATGCACTGTTCTGTATTCTGTAGGATAGATACATGTAAAGGGGTTTTCAGGCCAACCAGCTGGGGGAATTGTAAGATACAAAATCAAACTGTACGTCCAAGGGTGAACCTGAACTTTCTGCCGCCTGAGGCGAATGGCAAAACCTCCACCTTATCCAGTAATAATATATCAGGTTATTTTGAGTGTGTGGGTTATACATATCATATGCTGATATCTGGTGTGAAGAAAAGCTATTTTTAAGTGCCATGTTCTGCTTTTTACTAAGTAACTGCGCCCCTGATACTGCTCCCATTTTGCTGCAGATGGTGCTGCCTGAGGCAAGAGGTTCAACTGTGTGCCCCTGTGTACGCTCCTACCCCTAGAAATCTGTCCATGGTCATGTGATGTCACACAGGTGCACGGCT
The DNA here is from genome assembly GCF_040894005.1 of Engystomops pustulosus. Classification (NCBI taxonomy): domain Eukaryota; kingdom Metazoa; phylum Chordata; class Amphibia; order Anura; family Leptodactylidae; genus Engystomops; species Engystomops pustulosus. Next base: position 174,551,587 of record NC_092415.1, on the reverse strand, counting down.
CGTTATAACACACGGCTCTGATTACTCTCTGTGATAATAACGGCTCATGCACCTGCCTGTCCATCACATGACCATGGACAGATTTCTATCCACTGGAAGAAAACATAGAACATAGAAAACATAGCTTTCTATAGCAAGACAGCAAGCAGAGATCGAGAAAATGATACAGAATTGGTACAGAAAGTATATTGGAAAATTGCATAGCTTTTCATTACACAATCAATATCAATTATTTGCCGAAAGTGGACAACCCCTTTAACCCCTTCCTGCCTCTCAGCCTCATTCTGTCATCACAAGACACGACACCTTGCTTCTACATGCCAAGATTCACAATCATAATGTATATCATGATTTATTTGATATATTTTTGGTCGCAGTGTGTCATCTATTCTATTGTTACAATTAGAATCAACCTTTTCGTTTTTATACAGCAAAAAGTACATCTTATTTTTCTGAATATATATCGTCAGATAACAACATGAAACAAAATTGTTTTGTTTTTTTCACAGCCCAGGAGAAAACAAGCGATGCAAGACGTCTCCGAAATCAACATCTGGATGCTGGTAGCAGAACTTGGCCCAGCTGCCTGACAATCTCTACTGTTCTGTAGAATTCATATCCGTAAAGAGGAACATGGAACAGCTGCAGGACAAGTGCACGGATAAACACTTGCTTCATTTCTTCTCCCTCAGGCTGGTCAACAACTATTTGCAAAGTTTGTGAAAATCCTAATTGTCCATTAAAGAGCCAAGGTACATGACAGGCCAGGACGGAAATCTATTCACTAATGAAGTAGATCTGCTCAATGCAATTGATAATCAATTCGGTGCTAATGAGTACTCATAATCAGTACTCTGGACTGGTAAACATGGAAGCACATTCATTAAAGGGGATCCTGTTTTTTTTGTTTTAATATTTAAAGTAAGGAAAAAAAATAACATAATCATTTCTTATGTACCTGTTAAATTTCTTGCCAGGTCAAAGTCATCCCCTATCCTCTGGGTCCCCTTTCCCCATGGAGCACTCAACTCGTGGGAGTACACATAGTTGACCATTTGCTGATGCAGACAAGAAGAGACACCCCAGTTGCTGTGATTGGTGGTGGTCCCAATTCCTGGACCTTTATCATTCTGTAAGTTATCCTGTTGGTAGGGGGTTATTTTACAGTTTTCGCCACCCTCCTTAACTGTAGTTATGGTACAATAACTGTGCTCGCACGAATAATGAATTGAACTGGTGCACATAGCCAAATTAGGCTACCTGTACACGGAGCATGTACTATATCGGGCTGCATACAACTGACCCATGGTTTATTGATTTTGGCCCATGTGTGATTGGATGGTGAGGTCTGCTCATGCACCGATAACAGAAGAAGCGGCAAACACGAGCAGGAATCGGACCTGTAGAAAATTTGTGGCTCGGACAGTCCATTCACAAACAGGCGCATGGGAACCATGGGTGTGTGTATAAGCCCATTGAAATACATAGGACCGCATGCTAGCTATTGAAATAACGTCTAGCAAACACCCCAAAAATAAGTTTGTGTGCATGTAGCCTTAAACTGAATACATAGCACCATCTAGACCGCAGTACTGTGGCTTTATCTGACTGCAAACCTAGTGGGTGTGCGAGTATTACACTGGGCGCAGAAGATTTGCCCACTCTAGGAGTCTACCCTTTTTTGGAAAACATCCAGATGTTCATAGTTGTCAAAAATTAGTTATTTTGGTTTATTTTATCATATCTGCTCTTTTAAACCAACGTTTTTTTTAATCCTGGGCAATCCCTTTAAGCACTTTCCCACAATATTATGTATTTTCAGGCTCCACAAACAGTTTTCTAGACTGTATGGTCGGAGCTGTAGTTAGTAGCTTGCAAGACCCCAGGGAGTCTTCTGAGGATTGCAGGGATACAGTGTCTGTGTAAGAGATTCATCATTCAATATACAAAATTAATAAAAGCAATAAATGCATTGGGTCCATTGGATTCATGCAAATGTGAATGTTACTAGGGTTAAAGTCACCTCTGGTGTTAGCATAGTTAACTGGATACTGATCTCTGCTGGTCAACACCCATCAAGTTTTTCACTATTGGTCCTATAGATCCATTGGCCTATATGTATGGAGGTATCTTCCATTTGATATATCTCAGGACTATATTATTTATTGAAACTTCAATGCTTTGAATGGTATGACACCAGGAGATACAAAGCTGCGCTAGGGAATCCTCCGAGTAAATTTCGAGCTGCTGGGGATTCCCTAGGAAGAGCAGGAACTAGCCACAAGGTCATCAGGGAAAGCCCTGGGGGCAATCCCATCACCTGACCATACAGGGCAGATTCCCATCATGTGTTTGGAGGAGGGGGGGGGGTGTTCACCTATGGGAGGATTTTTTCTCTAGATAAAAGTTTCAATAGTATTCTATGTAACTACAAGCCTAATGTACTGGTATTAAAAATGTATCTTGTAATATATCTCTATATATGCAAATACATTGTCCTCTTTGCATTTCTATCTTTTTATAAAGCCTATGATTATCAAAATGAGACACTTAGATTGATATTGCTGCAACCAGAACAGTACAGTACAATAAAGTAATAACAATACATTTAATAGCGTTACACTGTCTCATCCTTACCCTACATCCTCAGTGCTTTTGCAATGAGCACATCCTGTTTACTTCATAAGTGCCTTTAGGCTCATTAGCATAATTTTAAAAGTGGATTTTTAGAAAGAAGGAGGCCATCGTTAAAAATATAAGAAGATTTCCACAGTCCCAGTGTCTGAATCTATGAGTAAGTAACCCCCTTGGTTTCTCATGCTTGATTTTCATAGTAGATTTCCTTTAAAAGACCAAGCACACTTACATGCTGGCGTGTGCCCCCTCTGGCAAGATGTGCTGTTCTTCTAGCTTCTTCTGCTTTCACAAAAAAATACTTTTAAAATTATGTGAATGAACCTGAGGGGCTCCGGGTTCCATAGAGGTTAATGGAGCCTGGAGCCCCTCAGGCTCATGTGCTTAGTTTAAAAAGCCTTTTAAGATGCTAAAAGAAGTTCGGATCCTGCCGGAGGTGCATACACCAGCATGTTAGTGTGCTTGGTTTACAGTCTTTTATATTGGTGGTAGTTTTCCTTTAAGTATCTGAAACCTGTAATAAATGTGGTGTGAGACATTTAAAACAACAAAATTCTGTAGTTAACAGATTATTAAATTTGCCCCGAGTGCTATACAGTTCTACCGTCCCCAACTATACAGTACATAACTTTTTATATTCTATTTTCCCACCTATTCAAGTAAATAAAATACTATTTTCCCCTCTATTGAAAGAAAGCAATGTGTGAAAGTCATTAGGTAAGGTAAAATCCTCCTGCGGCCTACATAGGACCGGCCATTCCAGGCTTCCAAGCTTTCCTCAGCATCAGAAAGAGAACAATATAATCAATTGTGCAGGAGCCAGGAGAGATCATTAAATGCTAATGTGACCTAATCAACTCTAGTGTTCCACTTACCACCTACATGTCACACCCGGCCCTCTTCCTCAGGAAGGAAAGCTGGAGACACATCGGATTACATTACACTTCATGAATTTAAAAAAAAACATCAATGCTTTATTGTTCACGCTACTTCCAGTATGAAAAAGGTGTAAATTCATATTCTCCCCATAGCAGCTGAAGTATTCACTGGTACAGGGACGTCGGTGTAATGGATCAATGGCGCACAATGCGGATTATTAGTGACAAGCAAAATACCGAAACATGAAAAGGAATTTTCCGCACTTTTAACGCTACCCGTATATCTGCTTGTTATAAGCTGAGGTAAAAGACTGAAATCTTGTGGAATCACTACATTTTTCAATGCAGTGAACACCTGACTTACATACGTCCCCTAGTTACAAACGGACCTCTGGATGTTGGTAATTTACTGTACTTTAGCCTTAGGCTACAATAAACAGCTATAACAGTTATCTAAAGTGTCTGCCATTACGCTTTATTGTTAATCCTGGTTCTAATGACAATCCGACATTTTTAAAAAACAGTTGTCACAGAGTCCAGAAATTAATTTGGCTGGGGTTATAATAATAAAATATACAGTTCTGACTTACATACAAATTCAACTTAAGAACAAACCTACAGAACCTATCTTGTACATAACCCGGGGACTGCCTGTACCATAAAAACAAAAAAAACTGTCTGTGAGCACGTTGAGACTCTGGTAATGACTAAGATCCCTTCAAACTTATTGATTTTAGAGGGAAGGAGACCATGGATAACAAAAATAAGAAGATTACTACAGTCACAGTGCCTGGATCTATGAGTAAGTGTCCCTGGTCTATCATGATGGATGTTAGATTTCCTCAACTATCTTATCAGATATGCTTGTTTGATTCGCACCTTTTTTGGCACAAACTGGCTGAATCATGCAAAAAAAGGCGCAAATCTAAGCCATTAGCAAGGTTCTTTCATGGAATCATCAGTTTTGACACCATTGCATCATCTGTCTCCTCTGTTCTGGTATGAAATATATTTCCTATAAGAAAAAATCTCTATAGTCATATGCAAATGAGCTGAGTAGAGTGACTTTGTATACAACCACATTTTTGGTATCATATTAAAGAAAATACATTCATCTTTCAAATTGCACCAGACATACAATTCTTTGAGCTACAGAACAGTCAACATAGACAGGTAAAGACATAGGGGCTCATTTGCTAAGGGTCCGCGGACCGCATTTTGGTTGGGTTTCCCAACCAATTTGTGCCGCATTTAACAGGGGTTTTTGGCGCATCGGCGTCGGCTTTCACGCGACACAAATCGTGGTGGGCGGTTGGCCGGCAGACGATCTGACGGATTCGGACACTGCGCAGGATTTAACATAGAAACTTGTGTCGCAAGACATGCACTCACATACACCGGGAAGAAGAAGGTGAACTCCGGTGGACCTGAGCAGGGAAGCGACACATGCAGGATCTTGGGTGCACAATCTTGGTAAATCGTGCCGGACTTCATCTTCGTCGGACCGTCTGGATCGGGGAATGCGACAGGACCGGGTAAGTAAATTTGCCCCATAGTTATTATAGAGCCCACATCTTAAGTAACAGGCGTCTTGCAACCTCTAAAAGTTACTAATCTTGGGCAAAATGTGACTCTGAGCTCATTTGCATAGGAAATTGGAAGCAATTTTGCATAGATAAACAAGGACATTTCACACCCTGACATCTGAGATTTTGATGCAAGCCGGTTACAGTCCTTTGAAAGACAGCCCCCCCCCCCCCCCATGGTTCACCATCACCATCAGGTTATTGTGGGGTTCTAGCTGTAATACAAAAATGCCCCCAAGGGGGATGGGGGAGCAAACCACATGCCCATACATTTAACACATTGCTATTGCTGTTAGTGCATGGCTCAAGGGGGTAACAAAGAAAAATCTGGGGATGCAAATAAATGTATAAATCATAAAGTTATTAATATGTTTTGTTATAACTAACATTATATTCTTCTTTACATGCCGTCACTCTGTTTTATACTTTTACACACTGATATAGAATAGCAACGCTGAGCCATATATATATATATATATACTGTATATATATATATGTCCATAACTGAGCTTAAACGGCAGGATTATTCAGAAACCAGTGTTCATTATGTCCCGGAGCGGCCATTCTCCCTGAGGCATGCGGTACACTGCGTGCGGAGTGAGAACGGCTGGTACTCTTTCTGCCAATAGAGATTTGATCAGCTGAACATTCTTTTGTGCTGCAGAACAGAAAATGATTTGACTTATTTACGTGTGTCAGAGATGTACGTTGTTCTCCGAGCAATGACAGCGAGACACCCAGTACAGAACGGAGTGACCTGAGATACCCCCGCACTGCGCTGCACCAGCTGAGGCAGGAAATCCACACTGCCAGGAAGAAAACTATCACACTATACTATTTCATTTGGTGAAACAGAGAAACCCTCCAATACTTTCTGTGTATTTTGTGCTCTTTTTTTACAACATTCTGTAATTTCCCATGTTTTTAGATGTATTTATATGGAAAATATTTGACAGATTTCCGCACCGTAATGTTGTGTGTAGCTGTTATGTAATCTGGAGGTGACATAGTATCACCGAGATGTGGATTATAGTAATGGATGCATTCCAGAGGAACTTGACTGTCAGCTCTTGTGATTCTGGCTCTGCCAGTTTAGCAGACAGGCTCTACATGCTACTTTTACTACTACTTAAAGGACATCTACCACCAGGATAAAGGATTGTAAACCAAGCACACTGACATACTGGTGTGCACCCCCTCTGGCAGGATCTGCTCTTCTTTTAGCTTTTTATGCATTTTTTTAAACAGCTTTAAAATTAAGGAAATGTGCCTGGGGGCTCCAGGCTCCATTAACAACTATGGAACCCGGAGCCCCTGTACCTCATTTGCATAATTTTAAAGACCGCTTTTTGTAAAAAATACAGAATAAGAAGCTTTGGTTGTATAGCACCTAGAAACAAGCTTTTTGTGTCATATTAAAGAAAAGAATCTCTTATCATAAGTTTATGGTTCTGTGAGCTACAAAACTGGACATACAGCCAGTTAAATAATAGGTGGGAAATGGATCATTATATTCAGCTCCCATTTCCAACTATGTTATGTAGCTTACAAAGCCATAATCTGATGTGATCTGAAAGATGAGATTGTTATCTTTAATACGACACAAAAGCCTTGTTGCTAGATACTACAGAACAGAAGATAGGGGCTTCTGAATTGACACTACCCCTACAACCACTAAAGAAGAATACTTGCTTCACCAGGTAAGATTAAGATTTCTTATAGAGGAGGGAATTCTAGAAAAGACACCTACTCCCATTCCTGAGGGGACTGGTAGTTTAATGGGTTAAAAACTGGTGACGGGTTCTCTCTGAGTAATATAGCAAATATACATTTTTAATGCTACTTTAGACTTTGCCTAAGTTTTTGGTAAAATATAGCATTTTTCTCATACCAGCCTTGGGATTCTCCCTCTTCAGGGTGGCTGGATGAGATGCCCTATATGTAACTATGGGGGATACTAGGTTGGTGTTTCTTATTGTAGTATCTGCATCTACGGGGGTGGGGCGGGGTGTTGTAAAATTAATTTTAATCAAGGGCCATTTGAGCCTTAGGCCCAATAGGCCAAATTCTGTGTGACCTCAGGTCCAAATGTAGAACTCAAGAACTTGCATGCCAAACCGCGGTAAATCAAGCAGAAGCATGGACCAAGTTTGTTAGATGAAACTGGCTCATGTACAACTGGACTTATGTGTGTCTTTAAAAGTCTTGTGACACTTTATGGCAGGGACGTTCTCCTCATTACCTCCTCAAGGGACATTTTCCTCATTACCATGCCACCCCTCTTTCCCTCAACTACAAGGAATATTCACCATATTGCTCATCAAACCCAACCAGTATACATCCACTCTTCACCGGAGGCAGGAACATGTACCATCCCCAATACAACATGATGAGGTCCTGCAATGAGGTTAAGGAAGGAAAAAACAATGGTTATGAATTGGTGAAATGAGGGATGTCCTCTGCTCTGATAAGCAAAGGTCAGGGAGCGATGTGTAAAGCCTGTTGACCTCCTGGCGTGCTGTATGCGAAGCGCCAAAATGATGTTTGTTTGTGACCAAAAGACATAAGGCAGCTGGCTGAAATCAGTTCACAACCCTTGAGTTTGATACACATAGTCTAAGGCCCCTTCTACACTTGCAAGTGTGATGCGATGAACTTGCATCACACTTGCAACGCGTGCTGCCCGAGTTCAGTTCGGGTTTGCAGCGTTCAGGCCGTGCGATCCAGGCAGCACACGTTGCGAGTGTAGAAGGGGCCTAAGATATTTTGCTCAAATATCCAGTAACCAGTCTATACCATTGTATACAGATAAATATCTTAGTTTAGTCTGGTATAAGTTAATTTGCATAATTCATTCCCATAAAACGATGCTTAAAATTGAAGTCCCCAACCCACCTGTAACCCTGGGCTGCCTCTGTGGAGACCCCTTCTTAATCATTCCTTGGCCAACACTTGGAGAATTTGGTCTTTCTTCAAGTTATAAATAGGGGAGGCCATCGACCCCTGACTCTTGCGATGGATTGGATCCTTGTCCACTTTTTGTGTTGCCCACTTCACTTTTTTTTTTACAAACCTAAGTTAACTCAGGGAACCAAAAGAAGAAAAAAAATGATAATTTTGAAGCCTTCTTACTCATTCTTAGTTGTGTCTATTAGAGTAAACTTAACCATGATCACATGACCCATGCCAAACACTAGTAAACAGCGTAAAAGTCCAAGTCATAAAGAAAACATCACATGAATGTAGCCCAACAACATGTTAGCAGAAAGGTCATGGGGTCAGATCAGGTCAGGAACATAGATTCAAGAGCAGCGAACGCTACGAGCTTACCACCGAAGGCTGCAAGCATTTACCAAACCACAAGTTAGTATTGTTATGCGTTGTTTTGTCAGATAAAGAAATGTCTGACCTCCCACAACCTCTTCCGAGACTTGAGCCTGTGCCTCTGATACGGCTGGATTGTAAACCACAGCGCCATTCCTAGATCAAGGAGAGGTGAATTCTGAGACACTTATACATTTAACCTGCTTAGCAGCTTATGCTTTTCTTACCACCTTTCAATATATGCCCTATCACAATGCCCTAGTGATGATCTAATAAAACTGTTGGGTTCATTTGTATGAGCTCATGTGTTGTAAGAAAATGAATTCCTATATGTAGCCCTCTTATAGATATCTCAGTGCGATCCTGTCTTTAAACCTTAGTTCACGTGACAATTGCTGAATCTGTGGGAGTCATGAAAAGTCGAAATAACTTGGATGCATCAAAGTAAATAAACCTCAGGGGTTGCCCCAGGAAGAAACCATTGTATCAGCCTCTCCCTCCTTATTTCTTGCACACACTACCTGCTGGAGACCTGCCAGGCTGTAGGTTAGCCCTCCGGTCCCCATACCAAGCACCGTGACCACAGTGTGCCCAAGGCCGCACTAGTCACCCACTCCGGTATTCTGGGCAGAGGCATGTGTGGTGATCAGAAGATAGTTTTGCCTACATACCACACACGGCATATTGTGGATAATTGTCAGCTCCTGTTTATAAGAAGAAGAAAGCTGAACTACAGCGGGTGCAGAGGAGACAGACCAAAGTGATTACAAGGTGATTAAAGAAGGGTTATTCAGTTTAGAAAAGGAAGACTTAAAGGGTTGTATGCAGAGGCGTAACTAGGAGAGGCAGAGCTCCATAGCAGACTTCTGAATGGGGCTCCCTTCCCGCTTAAAAATTTAAATATTACACTCATATATACACACAGATTTATATAGCTATAAGTATAAACATACAGTTCTTTACTGATACACGCACATTTATACACTCTCACACATATACACATCACATATACACACACATACAGTGCCATATATAGGCATACAGCATATATACACAAATACAGTATACACACATCACATATACACACACATATATACATATTATGCTGTACAATGTGCAGCATATTATATGTATCTACTGGTGAACATACTCCATTTTTTATAGTCAGGTTGGATGATTGAGCCCCCTTATGCTGCGGGACCCATATGCGTCAGCTATGGCTACTAACATTGTAGTTACACCCCTGGTTGCATGACCATATAAAATTTAATGGACATTTACCATCAGTTTTACTGTCGGTAGACATGTCCTAGTAAAAAATTCCTGAGGATCAATGTTCCTCAGGACTTCTTTTATTATAACCCTACACACTGCTATTGTGGCAATATAGAGTTATCAAAAATTATGCTACTTGACTGGAGTAAAGGGTAGCATCAGGGGTGTAACTAGAGTGGGAGTTAATAAATATGTATGATTTTCAAGTGGGAAGGGGGGCCCCATGCTGAAGCCTGCTATGGGGCCCTGCCACTCCTAGTTACGCCACTGGGTAGCATGAAGAGGCTGCAGAATATGGACAGTACACAGATCTTTCTCATGATGTTTTTTAGATCTGGGCCTGGAACCATGACAAGAGGGCATCCTCCACACCCGAACAATTTCACTACCACCATAGATGGGAATCTATACCGTAAAAGTAATGAAAAAGTTGAGTAATCATATTTGTTGTTAGCAGCAGGAATGTGAAAATGATGGTAGTTGGACTTGGTACAAACATGAATATGGCTGTGTTCTTAAAACAACACATTCAAACTGCCCCCCGAGTCCCTCCACTCCCGTGCTGTGATATCTACCCAGAATCCTGCCACTGCCAGTTGCCCACAAGTGAGTTTTTTTTCTGACAAAATCTCTTGTGGGCAATCAGCCTTACTTACAGCAGAGAGGAGCAGCTGTGCTGTGTTCTGTATAAGAGTACATTTTTCACAGTCCTTCTGCTACTAACAACATACAGAAAGGTTACATAGTTACACAGATCTCCAGTACCTAAAACTTTGTATGGTCAAAACTGCTGGTAGAAATGAACAGTAAATATGCAAGCTGTAGTTATAAGGATTCCAGGAAATTATATTAACCCTGGGTTTTATTGTGATTGCCAAATTTGGAATCAGGTAGGAATTTAAGACAATTAGCATTAATCGCCTATTCTGAAATAGGTCATCATTACGTGGAATTTAAAAAAAAAAAACCTTTAATTACTTATTTACTACCTACAGTGGCAGCTCTGTGGCTCAGACTGGTGTCTGATCTAACGGGAACACCTGGATGAAGTATTCTCCCTAAATCTGCGGGGGGTTTCCTTCTACACTACGAAAACTTCACTGGTCTCCTATGAAATTGAATATATAGTGAAAAAGGGAATGTAGATGGTGGAGTAATGTCAGTGTCTCCAAATATGTTCTCACTTTATAAGCAACAGGTTATAATTCCAGGACAAGCGATAAAAAAGTTATTCCTCTCCTGAGCAATAAACCTCCAAGCAATATCCTATGTGACAGCCTGAGCCTATTCTTTGGAAAAGTGATATGTAATGAAGTCACAGAGAGCTTAGGAGCTGAGCATAAAATTATTTCAGTCTTCTACCCCTACCATCACATAATGAGATTTTCAGTTTTTGTAGTTATTTCCATTTCATCCATTAATATTGATAAATCTGCCCAATCCAGTACAGTAAAATGTAACCTGATGTTATCTGAAAGATGAGATTCTTATCTTTAACATGACACCATAAGCATGCTTCAGTGTGCTATAAAAGCGAAGATAAGGGTGTCTAAAGTGACACTCAGTCGGCAGCCTCTAAAAGTGACTCATCTCAAGCAATTATTTACTCTCTTTTTTCTCTTCTCATTAGCATATGACTTTGGAGAAGATTTTTTTTATATAGGTTAACAGGTGAAATTTTACATGAAATGTTAGAAAGGACAATTCATACCCTACATGGAGGGGGGTAGTAGTTTAATTGGGTAAAATCTGTTTCTTTAAGATACTCAATTTTTTTTATCGAGATCAACAAAAGCATCATTAAATATTTAAAGACACAGGACAATGGATGCACACTGACAATGGATGACAGGATTCCATAATAAACACCAGGACCCGGCTCATATGTTGTAAGTAATGTACATAACAATAACCCTTCTTTATTCTCATCAACAAGCCAAAATTTTAGGGTAAATCCAGGGCATTACAAATGTAAAAATTACAGCTTCAGTAATAAACGTGAGTCTGCCAATGCTACATTTGACCAACAAAATCTTAGGAATAGACATCTTTGCCCTGGGGCAATAGCAGGCATGCAGATAATTGCAACAGCGACGGAACAGAAAAATAATTAGAAGACGTTCCCAAGCGCAGATATTCCCTAATCTTTTAGAACATTCGCTACATTCACTCCATGCTTGAATAGTTTGTTTGATAGACTGCATTGAAAATAAACCCACGTTATTTACTGATATATACTGTATAACTATAGCAAAGAACATTCGAATCTCCACCTTCATGCGACTTTAACATTCATACTAGGAAACTGCATTCAAGAGACATTCCTAATAAAATATTTTTATTTTTGATTCTGTGTTACTAATTCCTAATAAATCAATGAGGTCAATGCTAACAACAGAGATTACAATTGATTTTTTGGTAAATAATAATAATAATTACTTTATTTATATAGTGCCTAAAGATTACGCAGCGCTGCACAGAGTTATTGCCAAATCAGTCCCTGTCCTTAATGTGGCTCACAATCTAATTAACCTACCAGAATCTTTTGGATTGTGGGAGGAAACCTTGATAGTTATATGGATATAGATTTAACTCATTTTATTATTCCTGCAACTTTCCTATTAATCTGAATGGGCCTTGCAAAAAACCATGGCCCAGATTTATAACAGATTTCTGCATAGATAAGTGATTTGATATTAACCTTTTTTTAAATTCTGTGATCTGTAGGGAATTGTTCTAAAAAAGACTTTATAAAGATATTCAAATGAGCCAGAGGCGCTCAGGGCTAGGTCACCCAGGCACCTCTCGGCTCCGCCTCCTGCTAATATATGCACGCCCCCTCTTCTGTCTAATGGCTCCTGACCTGCCCACTGATCCGCTGATGCCACAATCGGTGGGCAGGGTCAGGTGCCATGAACTCAGAGGCGGTGTGCATATCTTAGCAGGAGGCGGAGCCGAGAGGCGCTTGAGTCATGTAGGCCTGAACACCTCCGTTTCATTGGAATATCTTTAAAAAGTCTTTTTTAGAACAATGCCGATGTCCCAGGACTTCATAAAAGCGAGATCATTCCCTCACAGACGAGCAAGTAAGTTTGGGAACCTACCACCAGTAAATATGATGGTAGATGCCCTTTAATATCTCTTGCATGTTTTCAAGTTCCTTAAACGCTACATAAGATGCTACTTAACCCCACAATCTTCTGCTCTATAAGTAACAGTTGATGAGATAAGGTAATTGCAAAACACATTGCTACATTTGAGATAGATCAGTTACTCATATACATACAATGTGCTTGTCATTATTTCATTCAATTCCTTGATCATTAATACTGTACAGTATATGCTTTTGAATAGATCTGTAAACCATAAACCATAATAATAATAATAATTCCTTTATTTATATAGTTTATTTACAGAACTGTCCTAAGACAGAATGGAGCCTTATTGGTCAGGCCTAAAACATAACTTTTATTATATCTATAAAAGATTTAATCATAAAGTTTTAGCACACATATGTGGGCTAAAACTTTATGATTTAATATTTTATAGATATAATAAAAGTTATGTTTTAGGCCTGACCAATAAGGCTCCATTCTGTCTTAGGACAGTTCTGTAAATAAACTGTTAGTTGCCTTGGCAGTCCTAAAAGGGCTCCTTCTTGTTAAAAAAAAGCTTTATTTATATAGCGCACACAAATAACGCAGCGCGGCACAGAGTTTGCCAAATCGGTCCCTGTCCCCACGGGGCTTACAATTTAATCAAGCTACCAGTATGTTTTTGGAGTGTGGGAGGAAACCGGAGGACCCGGAGGAAACCCACGCAACCACGTTGGCAAGAGTGTCCTGTGTAATCCTGTGTTTTTCTAAAATGGGCTAAACCTTTAATTTAGTGTCTTCAGTTAGCTCCCAAATCATCCCAAAAGTAAAAGCAGTAAGGTGTAGGCCACTTTACACGCTTTTTCCAGGGATGTGTAATTTTAGAGAAAATTCATTTTTCATTAATATGCAAATGAGCGGTTGTGGATTTGCCTACACCCATAAACATTCATTTTCTACTGTTTTTATGCCACCTAGTACGTCTTAGTACTTCCCCTTGAAATGCCTCACAGGAAGAAAGGAAAGAAAGAAATGAGTGCACCTGCAAAAGAGAGGCCACGCCCCTAATGCACTGAAAAGCTCATTTACATAAATAAAAAGATTAATGGAAGATCACTGAGAAACAGGGAAAAATGCTGGAAATCTTATAAAATCATTTATGCATTGCAGATTTTAGGCTAAATGGAAGCTTTTGGACTCCCTAAAAATATATATTTAAGGACATACTCTACCTACTGCCCCAGTTACGATACAGAGAATGTTATTGTTATGGCCCAATCCACACCAGATGTCAGGCATTTCATACAGATGATGCAATGAAAAAGGAATATACAGTATTTGCGCAAATTGCTCTTACTATTTATATATATCTAGAAAATGTTATCATATGCCGGCTGTCTAGTCAGATTCTGGCAAATTTATGCACTTGACATGTGTTTATAGGTTTCTGGCAGTCATGATAGTTTCCCACATCATTCGTTCAGTAACAGAACTAAAAACAGAAAGAGTAAGAAAATAAACCTAGTAGAAAAGAATGTGATGTTATAAAGCAGATTACCGCAGATTTGTTACATACTTCTTTCCATGATCACATCGCTGTTAACATTCCAGCTAGTGCTTTGTCACAATTATAGATCACACCCTTGGTAAATAGAACGGTCAGAATATTTATGGAAAATGACAGCTACAACTGCAAACCTATAGTCTGAGATGTTACCTTAAAGGGAACCTGTCACCAGGGACCTCATTTTCACTAAAGACAGGTTACAGGAGCTTATTACTCCTGCAGTGCAAATCTGCCTTTCTGCCTTCTCTTAGCATCTGCATTACTATATAATTGTGTGTTATAACTTACCTTGCACCCTGACAGCATCCTCTGTGTAGTCCCTGGGGATGGAATTGCTTTGGAAGCATTTCAAACACCAATACATGACTTGTCTATGCTGGGGCTTTCAGCCCCCACCTATGTGCTCCTGTATAGCTCCAGCCTGCATCTACTATCTGGCTGTGTGTAATCTTCCTGTGGACTGGCTCTCCATGACTCTTCCAGCTTGAGAATCTGCCGTTACCGTTTTGGCCATTGCTTGCTGTTTAATAAAGAACTGTAAGTTGATTTGTACAATGTTGCCTCCATCTGATCCCTGTATATGGCTGTTTACCACCACGGGCTTCCCCATCCATTACCCAGGGACTCATCCTACAGACACCTTAAGGGTTGCCCCAGGGAGAACCAGTACATCAGCCTCTCCCTCCATATTTCTTGCACACACCACCCGCTGGAGACCTGCCAGGCTGTAGGACAGCCCTCCGGTCCCCATACCAAGCACCATGACCACAGCGTGCCCTAGGCTGCAATAGCCAGCCACTACGGTATTCTGGGCCCCATGTGCTCCAGGTGCACAAGAAAAAGCTAGGCCCCGGTGGGGGGTGTTGCATTCCCTTTAAAGGGATATTCTTTCAGGATAACCATATTGATGACCTATCCATATGGTGGCTATCAATATAAGATCAGTGGGGCCCACACTTGGGACTCTCAGCCGCTGGAGGTCTAGTTTTGTTTTCTATGTAGTGGACATCTTTGAGCAACAGGATGACAAACATTTGTATATTCTCAGATAAAGAAGATATGACAAAAAGGCAGCGAAGAAATGGGGGAAAAAGAGGGGTTATCCGTGCAAGTAAGCCAAACAATAAGGAAGGTGGATTGCTGACATACCTTCAAAGCAAAGGCATATCCTCCTCCTCCCCACCTCCCTAAATGAAGGAGGACGCGCAAACATCTGCAGGAGCCATACATTAAATCTTTATGAATATGGCCATTAGAATAAAATAAAGTTCCTAATCCACACAGTCCCAGTTACGCTTTCACCTGTTCTCTTCTTTGGGTCCCTGGTCCTATCTCCTGTTATCCACAGCAGCCCTGACTGGAGGGAATCTGTGGGCGCCATCCTCCTTGTCTTGAATGGCCCGGGCATATCTCTTCACTGAGCAGGGACGCCGCTATGTACACTTACAGCAGAGGATGGGCTGCAACTAGGGTGCGCACAAAGGATGGCAGGAAGATCATGTGAGTCAGCCGAGAATGATGTCCATTAAGCTAGAGAAGACCGAGAAGAGGCTGCAAGATCCCACAGATAGATTGGGGTAACGAAGGAGAATTCCTTACGAAAGTAATTGTCATAAATCTTAGTTAGCCTGTGCCAAAGCCCTACCAAAAGTATAAAGTGGACAACCCCTTTAATGGCGTTTTCCACAGTGATATATTGACAGAAACATCACTAGGGACCTCCCTGAGTCAGGGTCATAACTAGGAGAGGGTGGCCCCATAGCAGACTATTGAAAGGTGCTCCCCTTCGACACGCAGTCTTCGTATCCCAGGGGGGTTGAGGATACATATCTCTCTCACTAACTGCAGACCACAAAAGTATAAAGTGGACAACCCCTTTAATGGTGTTTAATGGTGTTTAGATGGCAGGAATCTAGGGATAGAGAGAATCTAGAAAATGAGTATCCTAGTCCTGCCATCCCCTCCCCAAAAATTTCTTATCTGAGTTCCCGACTTAACTGTGTACTGTAGACAATTTCAATATTAAATACATATTATGATGTACAATGTGGAGCATAATATGTACATAATGATGCACATTGGCCATTCCTTAGTCTCTCCGATCAGATGCTGGGCCCCCTAACACTGTGGGTCCCACAGCAGCTGAGTGTAAGCTGGGGGAGGGATGTAATACATTGCATCCATCCCCCATAATCAGTTTTTCACATTTTTCCTTCGTCCGTTTACTATAGTATGTGGTATATACTGGGCAGACAGAGGCAAATAGGCTACATCCGTCTGCCAGTATATGTCTATGTACATGCTCAGTATATATGCCAGGAGCTTTCACAATAACATGATGTAGCTTTAGTTGGGACATTTCTCTGATCAGTAATTGGCTGATTGGACATTTCAAGGAATTTCCCGGTCAAGAGATTCTGGAAAGAAGCAATGTCAGAAATGGAGGAAGGGAGTTCTACAATCTCACAGATACAATTCACTCATTCAGAGATGGTGCCAGGTGGAGTTGTCCAGGGACCAATTAGTATACACATACTGGCAAGAAAAACCTGTGGGAATGCCATCCTGCCCACAATGAATGCCAGGCGGTGCCAAGAATGCCTCACGACGATATGTAATATACATTACAAGACTGCAAACATTCTCTAATCTGTAAACTCTAATCTTGCATGAAAAAAATGTATTGTAACTTTCAGGATGTTTGTAGATTGTAAATAAAGTGTATAAAACATCTAAAAATGTCTCCTGAATATGGCTGTAGTAAAAGATGCTACAACCCTCTCATTACGAAACACATCAAGCATTATAGGCGCCTACAGCCCTATAATCTGCTGTGACCACAAAGGCTTCTTTCTATAGTGCAGCTTTTCACACTTTCTGTCTCATTCTGTTTCTTTTTTGGTAATATGGCTCTTCTGGGAAAGATTTTTTTAATATTCTGGTTGCAAGCTGTACCTATATCTCTGTTCAGGGTCAGCCCCAGGTTTCAGCAGGCCCCTGGGCGACAGAGCCCCAGTGGGCCCCTTTGCAGTGAACTCACATTGTGACATTAAAAATTCAGAAACTAAAACAGTCTCCTGTTCCCTAATATATTCCCTAGTTTATCATGCCAAACAGTTCTCTCATGGTTATTTTATAAAAAAGCCCCTCTCACACCCAATGGATTCATTACATACAGCCCCCTTCACCCCCATGGATTCCTTATGTACAGCCTTATGCGGGCCCCCAGCAGCTCTGGGCCCTGGCACTTGCATAGGTACGACCAGTGCTGGTGCTAGCTCTGTCTCTGTTGTAGATCTCATGACAGGATAACTTGTCCCCTCATGAGTATTTTATATACAGCCCCCTGATGGACATTTTATATAGAGCCCGATGGGTATTTTATATACAGCCCCCTGATGGATATTTTATATACAGCCCCCCTCATGGCTATTTTATATACAGCCCCCTGATATAAAGCCCACCCTCACACCCAATGGATTCATTAGAAACAGTTCCCCTCCCCCCCAACCCGTGGATTACTTATGTACAGCCTTATGTGGGCCCCCCAGCTGCTCTGGGCCCTGTCACCTGCCCAGGTATGCTCAGTGCTGGCACTAGCTCTGTCTCTGTTGTAGATCTGATGAAAGAATAAATTGTCAGGTCATGTGTGAGAGAGAAAAAAAACCATACAACTAAATGTACAAATTTGTAATGAAATAAACCAATGTACTGCATGTGCCCTGCTGCTGAACAAGCTGTGCACTATTTTTGGGGTGTAGTGTCATGATAATTGTAGGATGATGTAATCCCGATTACTCAGCAGGATATTATAAGAACATGAACTACTCACACAAAACAAGTTATGATGTGATTTTATTATGCCTTTAATGGCAAGGACAATGGATAGTTTTAATGTTTGTTTAAAATGTTGAACCTGTGAGATATTGGGGCACATTTACTTACTCGGTCCTGTCGCAATCCCCGATCCGGAATGTCCGGCGAGGATGAAGTCCGGCATGTTGTCTGAATCCGTCAGATTGTCCGTCGGCCCGTCCCCCTATTTGTCGCGTGAAAGCTGGCGATCGGAAAACCTGCGGGACCTTAGTAAATAAGCCCCATTGTCTTGTCTGTTCCAGTATATTTCTGCATTATGCTGCCAGTAGGTTTTGAGGGGAAAACGAGACAATACTATTGCCAGTGTGGCAGGGGTATGTATTTGTTGCTCCTGGGGAGGTATGTTGTTCTACATTATACCATCTGGAGCTGCTGTAGAGGTTTGCTGTATTGCATCTGTTTTGTATTGGATCTGCTGCTGCTGCAAAGGTGTGCTGTATTGCATGGTGGTATCCGATGCGGCTATGCAGTATTGCTTACCATACTTCTGGTGCTGCTGGGTAGGTATGTTGTGCAGCATAGTGATATCTGGTGCTGCTGGGGTGGCATGCTATGCTGCATAGTGATATCTGGTGCTGCTGGGGTGGCATGCTATGCTGCATAGTGATATCTGGTGCTGCAGGGGTGGTATGCTATGCTGCATAGTGATATCTGGTGCTGCTGGGAAGGTATGTTGTGCAGCATAGTGATATCTGGTGCTGCTGGGAAGGTATGTTGTGCAGCATAGTGATATCTGGTGCTGCTGGGGTGGCATGCTATGCTGCATAGTGAAATTTGGTGCTGCTGGGGTGGTATGCTATGCTGCATAGTGATATCTGGTGCTGCTGGGGTAGTATGTTATGCTGCATGGTGAACACTGACACTGTCTGGAAGGTATGTTACATTGCATGGTAGCACCTGGTGCTGTTAAGGAGGTACATTTTGCCTCATAGTGACATCCAGTGCTGCTGGGAAGGTATTCATGGTAGAATCTAGTGCTGCTGGAGGGTATGCTGTGTTACAAAGTGATATCCGGTGCTGCAGAGATATGTTGCACTCCATGTTGGCATCTGGTGTTGCTGCAGAGGTATTTTGTGCAGCATGGTGACATCTGGTGCTACTGGGGCAGTATGTTGTGCTGCATCTTAGCAGCTGGCGCTGCTGCGGAAGTATTGTGCTGCGTGGTGACGTGTGGTACTGCTGCGGAGGTATATTATACATAGTGGTAGTTGGTTTGTACAGCTGGATGTATCTGTAAGCCTATATTACCAGTAGCAAGACCTGTGCAGATTTTTACTCACCAGGTCTTCAAAGCAATTTTGTCACCTTAAAAAAACGGTCCATTTTGTAGTCAGCAGATTATATGGAATGAGGAGCAGAACAATTGATAGATGGTTTTGTGGGGAAAGATTCATTCACTTACACAAGTGTACAGAGATAACCAACATTCATCCATAGGAGTGACTGAGGGTGACACAGTTAAAAGTAACACACCATCAGACAATGATTTGCTTAAATAGTAGTTTGGCCCTTCCTGCTCTATAGAGATCAATTCATCATCTTTAGATAATCCCAGGAAAGATTTCAATGAAAAATAAACACCTATTGCTAAAAATAGAAAAGAAGGAATATCAATGTCTAGTTTAATATAGCAAAATTCTCATGAATCTGTTCCTAGACATGAGAGGATTGTAAGCTTGCTGTATCTGGGGAATACAGGGTTAACATCTGGCGATGACTCCCAGCTTTTATGTTGTATCCTCTTAGTTACCGGCGTCTATAGAAGTACTGCTCCATTCATATTGGATTTCTTTCACAGGCAGCAGCCTATCACCAGCGGGCATCACCCCGTGGCACAATGACTGGCTCTGGTCTTACAGCATGGCATAGCGCTGCTACAGGTGTGTCATGTTTGCTTCTCCCGGCAGCTGCTGGCAGCGTGACAACTACACATATTACAATTACAATCCTTGCTCAATCCGTATTCCTCATTAACACTTTGCATTGGGTTCATTTATCAAAAATGACGCCACTTTGCCGGCAACGCTCCTCATATACCGCCTTTCTCCCTCCCCCTAAGGGTTACTTATTATAAGTGGCCCTTCTTCGCCATAAATCACACTCAGTAACCGTCTGGAGCTGGTGTCACAAGCTTTTATCAGTCATCTCTATGGAAGGAATCCTCCAGCCTGACAAGAATGTGAGAGAATCACGGGGGATATGATACCGATCAACCCTGTGACGGTCCATGGGATGTGTGGGCAATATGGATGAGCCATTTTTGACATTTCCTCTCACGCAGTAGTGAGTAAGGTGTGTCCCTCCTAAAAGTGAAGAATTGGAGTCTTTATTTTCTATGTGGGCAGCAGTAATGATCCTATAAATCCGGATCCAGCACAGTCACTGGCCTGACATTACATGACTCAGTTGTGTTCCTCCACGCGATGAACCTCACCCACAGCTACATGTGACAGTGCACACCAGAAGCGTGAACAGCACCTTCTCCGCAGCGAGTGACGAGTCACATGGCAGGAGCAGTGTCTGCCATGTGAAGCAGCTACCGCCAGCACATAACGTATATGCCTCAGCTCAATGACATGGACACAATAATAAACCTCCCATACACGCGTCATCATATTGCTATTACTGGCGCTGCAGCTACTGTATATCCGTTACTGATCGGTGCACAATCCTTAGCCGAGTTTTGTAACTTGCTTCTCTAATAGTACAATGTAATCCACAGTGCATATACGGCTATGTTCACACCTACACAAGAAGCTCCGTCAGATCATAGATTCCATCAGAACCTGCAGACCCCACTACAAGTGCGTCTGGTCTTTAGTTGTATTGATTAAAGCACTTTTTCTGAGCAATTAAAAGGGTGTTTCAAATTTTGCATGAATAAAGCATGATCAATGTGTTATAAAAATTTCTATAACATTCTTAGATAATTGGGGGGGGATTTATCATGTGGAGAGAGGTTTGTTTTACCAGCAATAAAGTGCCCATTAAAGGAAATCTACCATTTGTTTTTATTCACTGTGAACCAAACGTACCTTGAGAAAGCTGTAGCAACACTGATGCAGAAACATATCTTGTTTAATTCCTGAACCAAGTGATTTTGCTCAAGAAATAATGATAAAATCCAGGGCCTTAGGGCTGGCTGCTGTACATAAAAGATCTGCCTGAACTGTCCTGACAGCACTGGATGACTCATACACAGCAGCTGGGGGATGGTGTAGTGATTGATTACTTCTGACTGTCAGGGACAACACAGCGAGACAAATTCTCGGCTTATGCTGGGCAGCACAAGGCTGGAGCAGTGCATTGTTAGGGTGAGGAGAGCGCCAGGGCAGTCACAGGAGCGACAGAACCTCATTATCATAAATTTATAATATATTTATAATAGTTTTTTCAGCAAAACCACCCAGTTCAGGGATTAAACAAGTTATGTTTCTGCATCAGTGTAGCTACAGCATTCTCAAGGTATGGTTCTTGGTTCACAATGCATAAAAGCAAATGGTAGATGACTCCAGTCAGTTGTAGTGAGGCCTGTGCACTTAAACTTATGTCCCTCCTTGTGCTTCGTCATATATCGAGTACACGTTTCATTGGGGTAAGTCACTAAAATTCCAGTCTTGAGTTATCAAAGCTTTCATGTCAGTTTTCTGGTGTACAAGCCTTGAAATAGCTTTAATTGTTGGCACAGTGCCAGGAAATGTGACTATTTCTCCCCTTATGTCACCTCCTTTGCCAAGTGGGCTATGAGAGGCATGAAGTGGTGTGTACCTGCACTGATAAAATGCTCAGATAAAAGCCAGAATTGCCCTCCCGCACTTAGGCCTTCAAATATATCAGGAGGCGGAGTCTCTAGTTATATACAGAGTGGTGGGAGGGGGGTGGGCGTCAAGCGAAGGTGCACCATGCACTAGGGCATGTATGGGGATGAAGGATCTATAGTTTGCATCATATTATGCAGCATTTATTATGCTCACGGATACATTTTGAGTATTATGTGCAAGATAGAGATTTTGATGAAATAGATCTGTTTCGGCAGTAAAAGTTGGAAGTTAAAAGGTGACTGTGAAAAGATTAAGCTTCTAGTTCTGATGCCTTCCAGAAAGGGCTGGCTTGATGTGTGTGTAATATTTCTCAATGTCCTGGCGCTGGCGGGGCGCCCAGTGTGTGTGTGGCAGATGCCTAGTGACAGTGCCACAGACTTTGGAACTTGACTGTGTGGCAGCACTTAGTAATTGTAGCGTTTAACTTCAACCATGTTAACAAGGAAGCCAATGTGAAAGTGTTACTGAGCACACAGAATAGTAACATCATGACTTGTCATATTCTTCACTGGGCAGGAAAAGAAACAGAATATCCCCCTACCCTCTGCTGAGTGTATACATTGCTCAGCAGCAATTTATACCATTTTGCCCTGGGTTTTTGGTGCATGCGATCAGATTGTGGCGCATCGGCGCCGGCTCTCATACGACGCAAATCGGGGGGGGGGGGTTGGACGTCGGACAACCCGACTGATTCGGACAAACCACGAAATTTAAAAACGAAATTGTGTCACAAGATGAGCACTTACATGCACCGGAAAGAAGAAGGTGAACTCCGGCGGACCTCAGCGGTCCGGCCGCGCGAAGAAGGTGAACTCCGGCGGACCTCAGCGGACCGGCCGCGCGATCTTAGTGAATCGCAGAAGATCTGAATCCTCGTTGGGCAACGCACAGCGGGGATCGCGACGGAATGGGTAGATAAATGTGCTCCTATATCCCACTATATGTGTATACAGTGGGATACATCTTTGCACTTTGTTGAACGGACACATCCTAACAATAGAGGCAAAGGTGTGTTTGCAGTATTACACTGTACTTTTTAATAAATAGAGCTTCATAAACTGGCTTGACATCACATGAGATGTTTGTCCGAGATTACAATTCGAATTCATACATGTTTTATGTATGTATGGTATTTTTGTGGTGCCTTGAATGAATGTAATTTTTTTATATCATGCCCTAAATATTGTGTTTGTCGCATTATAACCACCAACGTGTATACATAAATTAAAATTAAATTATTATAGTATATTATATATTTTTTTAGCTTTCATTAAGTATTTTTTTTAATTTTGTAAATAGAAGTACATGACAGTTTTACATTATTGGCTTTATAAGAACAATGAAATTATGAATAGTGATTGATCGGGGAGGGGTGCGGCCCATGTTCCATTCGTATTGCGTCTTGAAATACATTTGCGAACGGAATGGGTTGGGGCTTGTGTCGGTTGCATCTGCGTTTCCACTGAAATGCATGCAGTCAGTAGCTAACACCATGGGGCCCATTTACTAAGGGTCCGAACGCCACACTTTCGTCGGGTTTCCCGAATTGCCCTGGGTTTTTGGCGAATCGGCGCCGGCTTGCACAGGACAGAAATCGGGGGGCGTGACAGCCGGACAACCCGACGGATTCGGACAAACTGCGGAATTTAAAAAAGGTTTTGTGTCACAAAGTCAGCACTTACATGCACCGGGAAGAATAAGGTGAACTCCAGCGGACCTCGAGGCAGAAGCGACACATGCAAGAATCGGACACACGATCTTAGTGAATCGCGCCGGACCCAAATCCTCATCGGGCAACGCACCGCGGGATCGCGACGGGACCGGGTAAGTAAATCTGCCCCCATGTGTTTTGCATGAAAACAATGAAAAAGTAATGCTTATTACCAATCACATGCGTTTCATTGTAAGCACAAATGCAATAGGCACAACCCATTCCCTGTTCCGGATGCATTTTGTTTCAAAACGCAATATAGGCAGTCCCTGACTTAAGAACACCAAACTTACAGATGACCCCTAGTTACAGACAGACCTCTCTGTGACCTCTGGTGAAGTCTCTTTCCTTTAGTCCCAGGCTGCAATGATCAGTTGTAAGGCGTAACCCAATTGCTGCTGAAACAAAAAAAAATTTGGCTGAAGCTACAATCATGAAATATGCCTGTTCTGACTTACATACAAATTCAACTTCAGAACAAACCTAAAGAACCTATCTTGTATGTAACCCGGGGACTGCCTGTACAAGCAGAACCTAGGCCGCATTCTGATTGCTTTGGATGGGTCATGCAAGATTTGTACCTGAACACCTACCCGTCCCATAGTTTTGTACTGATGATCTGAAGCACATGATTGTTTACACAGGAGAATGTTCTGCCAATAAGCTCCCATTTCTGCATAAAAGATGAAGTCAGCAGACAGATAAGTGTTTGCTCAGTTGACAGGTGATCAGCAGAATAATTAAACAGGCCAAGAATTGGGAACCTACATTCATATCCTCAGATAGTTTAATTTAGGGGCCTTTGGGCTGCAGGCTGAGCTCAGATATTCAAAGGGATAGTCTGGGAATGATAAGTAATGACCTATAAGTAAATAATATACATCCCCCATACACGTGTGTGAATGTAGCCTTAATCTGTGATCTGTGATCACAGACGTGAGAAGTGCCGTGCCACGGACTGATCACTGTGCCACGGACTGAGCTGGAGACAACCCCTTTAATTTGATCTGAATAGGGATTTAGTGTCATGTGTCTATAACTCTCTTTATTGAAGGACAGAATAGAGTTGTCTTGGGTTTCCAGCTTGGTGTCAGACAAAATAATCTGTTATAATAAGCAATGGAGGATCCTAACAAAGGTGCAAACGAAGCATAACATAAGATCCCAACATGTTCCATAGCACAGTACAAAAATTGTAGAACCACTAACCACCGCCAAGGGCATTAGCAAAAATATATAAAATATACCTTAGCAAATAAAACTAATGATCCAAATATTATCTGCTATACATACGGAAAAATAGCAGTATTTCACATTTGTATAGATGCTTTTACCCCAAAAACTAGACAATATTTAAGGGTCCACAAGTTCTTTGCTCAATGATCTCCTACATTTTACATATTTAAAATGTTCCCTTTAATTACAAAAAAAAACAGCGTTTGAAACCTTGTAAAATGATCAAGAAATTTTAACGTATTGCCCATTGCTGCCTGTTTGTACTTTACAAGGAATCCACAATTGCTTTATGGCTACTCCAGCATTGTTACACTGGCCTTGGATCTGCGGTATATTATGTAGCAGCTCATAAAAGAGTCGTTTCTTTGTTATAATGTTGTAAAATGACTGAGAGCTGTGATACACATTGCTGTGTTCTTATTTATAGAGCTCGGAATGGCCTAAGGTCAGTGGGATTATTACGTGCTGGTTATTTATACACACTGTATTGCTATGCTGGGAGACGGCTATTTATGGGAACTTGGGTGTCAGATCAATGCACTAATGTAGCTGCTTGTAAGATGCGGGCAGAATGTTACATGGGGGATCCCTCATAAACTGTATGACTTGCATACTGTACATACTCAATACAAGGCAGTGTAATGTTACCCTCTGTAAATATAATGCTGACAACAGCATAAACCGTATGGAGTAACCGTACAAGAAATTACAGGCTCCATATTAACAATAGAAATGGTAAAATTCTGTAGAACCAGCAGAAAGCAATCTACAACCCGTATTAGTCTTTCCTTATAATTAAATTTTTTAAAAAGAATTATTAAGTAGTAAAAAAAATATTGAATAATAATAATTATTATTATTTATTTATATATATATAGAGCACACAGATTACACAGCGCTGCACAAAGCATGTCAAATTGGCCCCTGTCCCCAATGGGGCTCACAATCTAAACAACCTAACAGTATGTTTGGGAGTGTGGGAGGAAACCGGAGTACCCGGAGGAAACCCACACAAACACCAGACAGGTTACAAGGTAAGGTTTATTTTTTCTATTTAACTTATTTTAGGACCCCTAGGGTGCTTTATATAAAATAAGGGGGCAGATATGTCAAGCTGTCTGAAAGTCAGAATATTTCTAGTTGCCCATGGCATCCAATCACAGCTCCCCTTTGATTGGTGAACCCCTTTGATTGATTGCCATGAGGAACTAGATATATACTGACTTTCAGACAGCTTGATAAATCTGCCCCAAGGTGTCTGTTGCTCATACAATATAATGCAATAGAATTGCATTGCTGTAAATAGCTAACATACTGCTTAAAGGGGTTGTCTACTTTCAGCAAATAATTGATATGGTTTGTGTAAATAAAAGTTATACAATTTTCCAGTATACTTTCTGTATCAATTCTGCCTGTAAATGCTGCCTGTAAATGGCACACAACATACAATCTGCTCAACTTCTCCTGCTATATAACATGCTACCTGCAAATAAGACTGCATTTTCCATAGGATATTCTCCCTTTAAATGTATTTTATACAGTGACAGTTTTTTTCTCAATTTTTTAAAATGCAAAATACAAAATCTACTTTCTGTTCTAGATTTCTCTCCTCCAGGCTCCACGTGTTCCATTCATCTTTTTCCTTTAGTTTTCTTCTCTCTTCTTGTTGTGACATTTTTAGAGCACAGGAAACTCCAAGGAAACTGTACTCCATGTAAAAAAAATGACCACCTGTAATTTTTCTTGTTGAATATGGTTATTTTAGAAGGTATAAACAATAACATTTACCCTTTTTTGTATTTCAGCATTGAAAGTTCTTTCATTTTTTGCCACAATACTTAACTAGCGCAATCCATGAATAATAGTGGATGCCCTGGCCGGCTGCTTTCATGGAATGTCTGCTTTCTCCTGACGGCTATAATTAAAGCTTATGTATTATATATGTGACAATGTATTCTGTAGCCCGAATCATCCAACCCCCCTCCCCATACACCTTTTTTTTTTTTAACATACACAATATACTTTCTGTTTCCTTCCATGTCTCCGCCAGGCCTGGTTACGTGCATTCGTTACGTTCTTCCTCATTCTTTCCCGATTGCTTTTCTTTCATTTTCTCCCCTTGGCGTGACTTTCTTCTTCTGTGGCCTCTGCATTTACTATAGTTCACGTAATTAGCATTATAACAAAGCCTGCAATGTTACGCCGCAAACAATCCGACCTTTGTTCTCGGGGAAGATATATTTCTCAGCAAACATATCCAGCTCATGTTTCCTAAACATAACTGTATCAAGCGCTATATCTGTGCTACGATGTACACAAGACTTTGAAGAATAAAGCAGGGCGAGGAGAATGTAGGATGCTTATTTATGACCTGTAAAATCCACAGTCTGGCAAGGAATAGTCTTTTTACATATAGCGAGTCTTCCATATAATAAGTGCTCATACACTAGACAGTAAATGTGTTAGATTTCATGTGTTCTTTCATACATATCATGATATCATTAGTATCATTTTCATTGATTCATGCATTGTAATATTGAAATTGTTGCCTGGTGCATTGATCTAAATGTAGGCAGGAAGCAATGGAATCTTACTGGCTACTAAAATAATGTCTAATGATGTTGGAATAGTTAATCACTCTTTTGCAGGAACAACCAGCAGATATAGGAGGTGTAGAATTTACCCCCAAAATTAGTGGAATCTGAAACAGTCCTGGGTGTCCCGTGCATAGAAGGACTAACACAACCATTATCTCCCTAAGGCCCCTTTCACAAAGACGTTCTGGGGTTTGTATATATAGGGGTCGTCAAATTTGCGTCTGTATATATGTCCATCTAGACGGCTATGGTACGGTGAGTACACGTGTGTCACCTTACCGTACCATCACCGGGAAAAAGATCATACCAAACAGCCCCCTCATGGTTATTTTATTAAAGCCGCCCTCACACCCTATGGTTTCATTAAATACAGCCCCCCCCCCCCATGGATTCCTTATGTACAGCCTTATGTGCCCCCCCAGCAGCTCTGGGCCCCGGGACTTACCCAGATATGTCCAGTGCTGGTGCCGGCCCTGGATGAGCAGCGCTACTCCCTGGTCTTGGCCCTTTATTGCTCACGTTCGTGTGAAAGTAGCCTAATTAAAAGTTATGTTTTAAAGTGCTCACAATTCAATGTAAATCAATAAAGCATCTAGTGAACACAAATGTAGACATCTAAAGGCAACAGAGAAATTGTCAGACATCTCCTACTGTGCTGATGTACTCACTGCTTATGAAATTTGAAAATTAACTTTTCCAAAAGGGGTTTTTGGATAGGTGTGGGTTTCCAGCCATCCTATAAAAATGATTTATCTTATGGATAGGCCATTAAACACTAACATAAAAGTTAGTGGAAGGTTTCCCCTATCCACAGGATAATCTGCTGATTGGTGGGGGTCCCCGAAATGAACAGAGCAGTTGTTGCACATGTGCCCTGTTTATCTATTCATGTGGAGATGCCATGTTGCTGTCTCCATCACTTCCATAGACAGTAGTACGTATGTCTGACTTACTACTCCATTTTATAGGGATGCAACCGACTCAATAATAATATTGTACAATAATAATAATGTACTGGCCTCTGCAACAACCTCTATCGATTTAGCTTGCCACCAATTGATTTAATCCGGTGATTAGCTCTTAATTTCAAAGTATTCAAACACATTGGTGCATTCCAACATTCAGGTTTCTTATTTTATTTGGACAACCCTTTTAACAAGCCCCTAGTTTGAAAAAGTGATGCACAATACATATACAAAAAGTTAAAAAGGTCGATACATGAAGAAATTTCACATTTTACCATGTGAAATCATAAAAAATACCCACACATATTTTTACTCAAATGAATGGTACTGAACGTGCAGTACTCTTCCTGGCCACTAAATAGCCATTTGGGGATGTGCTAATTCGGATTTTCTTTTGCTTTGGCACAAATCAGACGCCTCTCATCTGATGACTTATTTTAAAGAGAGGTATTCAATAGTAAAGCTATTATTAGCCAGTGTTTATTCATTTGTAATACTCTCTTCTATTAGAATCTCTGTTTCTTTTTTTTACATAACCATTTTAGTAAACCAGTACTCCCTCTAAATTAGAATTTCTGTTAAAATCCATAATTCTGATAGGTTACACTGATAATAACATTTTTGGGATGGGGAGGGTGGTCACATCTACAGATGAGTGGACCCAACAATGGTATTTGGGTTCAGCTGTCCACCCCCGAGGTATTGCTGAATAGGCGGCAGAACAGTCAATCTGGAATACCCAATGGCAATCATAACTATGGTTAAATGCTGAGGCACATTGGAAATTGGCTGTTCAGCTGCCAATCCAGCAATATGTCTGGCTGAACCCGAACATGATCGCCAGGTCCGCTCATCTCTAGTCACATCTAATAAGGTGCTAGTGATTGGTAAGGTAAACCCACATAAACCTAGGTTCAGGGCACTTTACAGGTTGTATCACACGGTAATGCGACTACATTTGTCGTGTCTCGACTTTTTCTCTATCTATTTCTCTCCTTTGGCTTCATATTAGATATAAGAACACCACAAGTCAAGGACTTCAAATGTCAGACTACAAGGAGTCCCAGTGGAGCCTCAGCCGTAGCGACGCTTTTTCTCCTGAGAACATCAGTGTTGAATAAGGTTTCAGTCAGTGATAATAACCTTGACCTTACATTCTGCAGACCAGGCAAAAATTCTCATTCATTCACTTATCTCAACAATATTGAATTGAGGCTTTAGCACACAGGACGTGAATAGTTCTCTGAGGCAAACAGATGTGTGACACATATTGTGCCCAATAAACAAGTAACTGATTGTTACCACTTAATACTGATGAAATAACATAAAAATGTAAAAACAGCTAAATCCACCTGCAGGCTGTCCATTTTTTTTATATATATTACTGCCGCAAGTATCCAGATTTATCCCACAAAATGTAAATGTAGAATTTTATCATCATTATTATTATTATGTACTCTTGGAATACAACCAAGTTACAGTTTCTGTTTTTCAAGATAAAAGAACAGTAATACTAAGAATAACTGTTTGAATAAATGGCATAAAAAAAAAATTTAGGCTGCAAAATTATTTTCCTAATGCTGAAGCTATCCTGAATATATTCCACAGGAAACACTGAGATTATTCCCCTTCTTATCTATTCTTTATTGAAAGAACATGGTCACATTATAGTCACATTACAGTCATTTGTGAAATATTCACAAGGATACGGCATATACTGGGGCTCATTTACTAAGGGTCGTGCTGCTCAGTTTTGTCGGACTGTTCGCCTTTTTCAGGGATTGCACGGCTTGGACAGGGGTCCGCGCTGGGATTTTGGTGCATGTCATTGTTTTTTGGCGCAGCTGTGGGGGCTTCCATCCAACACAAATTGGGGGGCGGACGAACTGACTGATTCAGACTGAGCGTAGGATTTAAAGTTCAAATTGTGTTGCAAGTTTATGCACTTAAATGCACCACTAAAAAGATGGTGAACTCTGTTGGACCTGAGCGGGGAAGCGACACATGCAGGATATCGGGCACACAATCTTAGTGAATCTGCAATTGAGCCTGAGGGGCTGCAGGCTACATAGGTGTTATTGGAGCCTGGAGCCCCTCAGGCTTATTTGCACACAGTCTTTCATCCTGGTGGTAGATGTCCTTTAAGATCCACATATAGTATTGACAATATACAGAAGTATATACCTTTAGCGTGCTGTGAAAATGCTACACTAGCACACTGCTCGGTCAATGCACCAAACTAAAAACACATGACATTACAATTAGGGCGACGACATTTGGAAAGGGTGTGGGGAGAAATTTTTACGCAATTTTCATAATTTATGCGAAAAACTGTCTGCACCACATATATAAAGGGTTTTAGACAGTTTTCTGTCTCACTGTCTATCTGCTATTGCACAATCCCCCAGGTTGCCAAGTAGCAGTCCCATGTAGACAGGATTGTCTTGTACCAAGTGAGAAGTCTCCTGGCATACCAGAAGGTATCCTTAAAAAAGTTTATAAGGAGCCAGGCATCCTGGATATCCTCAATTGCGTGAGTGCCCTCAAACAGTCCCTAAAGTACTGCATGGTACATCATGGTGCTCCTGGGCACACGGCATGTAAATACATGTTCCAGGGTCTAGCAAAGCCCTGAGCAAAGTGCTGCTCCCAAAACAGGTGCAGAGGAGTTTCCTCCTTCCAGGGGCACCTGGGGCAGTTGGGATTGTTGCTCAGTCTTTGGATGTATTTGTTCTTTCCTCAAGTTCTCTCAATTTGTTTGTCTCTACTGCAGGGAGAATGCAGGAAGCTGCTGCTTATCCCAGTTCAGGAAGTAAGAGTTAATTTTTTACCTGAAGAGTTTGCTAATTAAAGAGAACCTGTCACCCCATTTATCGGCACTAGGAGCTGCTTACTAAAGTAAGCAGCTCCTAGTGCTTGATCAAACGCCGCAGTGTTAGAGCGATAGCGTTACCGGAAACCTCCGGTAACGCTATCAAACACTGCGGTGGGGTACAATGTAATTGTCGGACAGCTCGCAAAGCTGTCCGACGTATTCATGAGGGGGCGGGGTTGGGGCGTGGCTAGGGGCGGTGACTGCCGCCTAGCGCGCGGCAGTCACTGCCGGCCTATGGAGCAAGCGGGGCTGTCCGGGGAGGAGGCAGCACCTCGGACCGTCCCCTCATGAATACATCGGACAGCTTTGCAAGTGTTTGATAGCGTTACCGGAGGTTTCCGGTACGCTATCACTATAACACTGCGGCGTTTGATCAAGCACTAGGAGCTGCTTACTTTAATAAGCAGTTCCTAGTGTCGAAAATTTAGGTGACAGGTCCTCTTTAAGGCCACTGTATATGTGTGTGCAGCCATTGATTCTAGGAAATATGCAAATACATTCTCCAAGGTGGACGTTTTTCCAATGTAGTCAATAGTCTCTTACTCAATCAAACCAGTTCCCTACACTGTACTGAGGAGACCCAACCAGGTCGAAACAGTGCTGTCTACAGTTGGGAGTCTGCTCCTTATGGAATAGACATACTGCTTTGGCTTAATCCCACATCATGTTATTAGCCTTCTTGTAAGTCATACTTGGTGTAAAGGGGGCTGCCTTTCAAGGTAGCAGAAGTAGGCAGTGTTTTCCATTTCCCACCTTGGAAAACATATTTGCATAATTCTCGCTCATCCCTGTTGTCACAGAACCAGGAAGCCTTTGGAAATGTAAGGGGAAATCTGTCAGGCACATCTATCCCCCAAAACCAAAAGTCTGTTTATCTGTTGTGATTTGCAGGTAATGTGAAATAAACTTATATAAACTACTGAAATGATTCAGAATCCTAACAAAGGCATTTTAAAAATCAACAAACCATATGCTATTTCAGCCTGTCACCAGCTATAAAATATATTCCCGTTGACAGGTTCACTTTAAAAATAGTATTTGGTACAATTCTTCCAAGCGTTCAATTAATAATTGCTTTCTGACTACTTACAAAGTATCCAAAATATACCTATTTATTAGAATGAATAAAGAGAAAAAAAAAGGATTTGAAATAAAGAATGGAATATCTCAGTATGTTAGTGGACTTCTCTGATAATCACAACGGATAGGAGGCTGTTCAGGACTGCAAAAAAATTATAAATACAGGCAGTTAACACGTTACGTACAAGATAGGTTCCATAGGTTTGTTCTTAAGTTGAATTTGTATGTAAGTCGAAACTGTATATTTCATAATCGTAACTCCAAACAAAAAATTTTTTGTCCCGCAGAACTTTTTTGTCCCGCAGAGGTCACAGTGGGCAGAGGGGTCCGTCTTTAACTAGGGGTCATCTGTAAGTTGGGTGTCCTTAAAGGGAACCCGTCACCACTATTTTCACAAATACAGGTAGTGGCAGGTTCCTATAGAGCTCTAGTAACTATCTGACACCCTGCTTTTAGCTAAAAATTGTTCTCCTCAGATCCCCATAAAATCAGAGTTATAATCTTGCCTGGTATCTATGCAGCTTTGGAGCGAGTCCATGGGGGGGGGGGGGGGTCTAATGTCATGTGACCAGGATGACATCATCAAAGGTCCTTGAGCTACTTAATATGAAAACTATACCCCATGTACATATCTGACCACATAAAACCATCACAGCAGCCTCCATGGACTTCTACTCCTCTCCATGCAGCCTTCTGTGATTTCATGTGATAAAATATTCTGTGATTTCATGACATATGTGCTTAGTGTACAGTTCCTAATGCTACAAAAGCTATAGGACCTGTGATGATGTCACCCTGGTCACATGACCTTATAGCAGCATACAGAGATAGGGATGGGGAGGAGCTGCTGGATTCAGCCTGAGGAGGCCACGCCCACCTGGACTCCATGTAGCCATGCTTAGTTACCAGATAAAACTATAAAGTTCAATATATGGGAATCTCAGGGGCATAATTTTTAGCTACAAGCAGGGTGTCAAATAGTTATTAGAGCTCTATAGGAACCTGTCACTACCTGTATTTGTGAAAATAGTGGTGACGGGTTCCCTTTAAGTAGGGGACCGCCTGTATTAAACATTAAATGTTTTGCTTCATCTTAATATATATCACTGCAAAATTCCAATATCTGTAAATTACTCCTCTTAAAAGAAACAGAGGGGACATCATTAGACAATGACACGACAGGTAACTAGATCTGGCCGGGGTTATCAAACAGTAAATGCCGGCTGCGTTCAATTACAGCTCATGGAAAACTATTGTGTAAGTGTAGAACTACTACTTGCACCTTCTCAAAATACAGGCTATATTTAGAGCCCAGTTGTAATACACGCTGTTGGCAGCTTGCCTTGGACCTGAACACTTCTTCCTGTACATAGCAGAAGGATGTGTTCCATCACGGAACTAAGACGTGAAGTCAAATGCTAAAAAAAAAAGAGACATAACACGCTTTCCGATCTTCACTACAAAAAGAGGATGTGGTAAATGGAAAGAGGTTGTGGATGTGTTACAATAGAAACATGGTACAGATACATTGACAATGAATATGTTCCATATTTTCTGTGATTTTTTTTTTCCAATAAGAGTTGTCATTATGAGAAATCACCTCTGGCACAAGAAGCTACCCCCAACACAGTCCCGTACCACCAAGTGGTATAACTGAGGGTATATAGGGTATAACTGAGACAAGTTGACATTTAAAATTTTTAGGTTATGCCCTATCACAAGAATGGGAACCCTAAAATCCTGAGAACAAAGATCCCATTCTCACTAATGGTGGAGTGGCAGAGCGAGCATGGAAGAGGGGACCATGTGGCGGTCCAGTTCTCATCCAACTGTTGGAACCTCCACCGGTGACCTTGATAACTCCTATCCTGTGGACAGAGGATAACTTAAAAACTTGGCATAAACTCTTTAAAGGAAGTCTATGAACCAAACATACCTTGAGAATGCTGTAGCTACACTGATGCAGAAACATATCTTGTTTAATCCCTGAGCTGAGTGGTTTTGCTGAAAAAATAATGATAACATTCAGGACCTTTGGACAGCTGAGTGCAGCTGGCTGTCATACATAAACACATTATATGTGGAGCTTCCTGAACTGTCCAGACAGGACTAATCAACCTGAGCTGGATCACTCATATACAGCAGCTGAGGGATGGTGCAGTGATTGATTGCTTCAGCCTGTCAGGCACGACACAGTGAAAACATCATTCTCTGGAGCAGTGCATACTGAGAGGAAAAGCACTGGAGCCAGGCATAGAAGCGAGAGAGATTCATTATCATAATTTTATAATTGTTTTTTTTGGCAAAACCACTCAGCTTAGGGATTAAACAAGATATGTTTCTGCATCAGTGTAACAACAGCATTGTCAAGGTATGTTTGGTTCATAATGCATGAAATTTAAGCATAAAGCATACAGATACTTACTAGCTCTGAAACAACCCCACTTCAGTATATGGTTAGTCTGTGATACCAGAATTTATTATTTGTATTATGTTTCTTGGGTCTTGAATCTATACACTCCTCCTGAACATTGAGAATTTCTAGTGCAATGTGAATACTGCAAAAGTCATAGGCAAGTGATAGAAAAGAACATTGGGTCTTAGGGTCTATGTATATGATAGTATCACAGAAAATCATGAGGTTGCCCGATTCTAAACTGTACTGTCTTCTGCCTAAAAGCATAACTAAATCATTTTTTTATGATGATGGTAAACTTTGTAATTTGCTTATGCCTAAAGCAGCTTCTCTGTGTCTTGTTTCTGATCTTTCTGCAGTAGTGATGACTATATCTGAAAGTGATCTATCCACTTCAGACAGATAAGCAGGCAAATGATTAACTCTTTCCATACCTAGTGAATATATTGCTTCATGATTCACAGTACAGTGAATGAGAATATTATCTGATGAATTACAACAGACAAGTCCCTACCAAATTAAAATACATGTGAAATAGGATACTTATATATAAGTGATAAATTATTTCAAATTATTTAATGAGCTTTCTATCACAATGACATCTGAGTTATATTTATATGTGTTATTATGATCTGCATTATATAACAAGATAGATTTTTTATGAACGCCCTTCCTGGCAATACTTCTGAATGTACAGTACATGCAGTACAGTCCTACACCTTACAAGGCTGAGAACCTCTGAGTTACAGGGAGCATCAGCCAAAGCAAACATAAGCCTGGAGCCAAACCAATCCACCTACCCAGCCAGCAGCTATGACACAGGAGAAGTGAACTGAACAATTCCTGTAATGACACTTAAGAGAACAGCCTCACTTCATAACATCAGATACAAGATTTCTACAAACATCTAAGTAGGTCAATCAAAACTGTACAATACAAATTTGGCAAAAGATACTACATCATCTTAAATTAGATTTTTTTTGAAGTAGAGAACTGAGCTATTAGTTTCACCTGAAATTTTTAGAGGTTTTTCCTAGCCTGACCATATTGATTACCTTTCGGGGTGCAAGATAGAGGAAAGGTGAGCGCTCCTCACCCCTCCCTTTTCCATAGAAAGACGAGTGGGCGCTCATTCACGGTGCAGTGAGACACTGTGTGCTCACCATAGACCTCTATCGGGGCCAGGATCTGACCCATAAAAGCCGGGTGCTACTGAAAAATGTCAGCTTAGTTACCTTTCAAGTGAATATATTCTGATGTGTAGTAACCTGATCTTACCACTATACAGAGAATGGAGCTGTCTGCTTCTGTACACTGACTGCTGGTAACAGTCATATATTTCCACCAGTCTGATAGTGGTGGCCTATTGTGAAGAACAGTCACCAATATTTTTTTTCCTGGAAATCTTGTTTTACTGATAGATAAAAGCTACATGCACTATGGCAGCCAATTAATCTGATGCATCTGCAGTAAGACATGATGTCTTACAGTATGGGGCTATGTTAAAAAAATTTCTGAGGTTGGAAGAAAAAAGAAAATATATTTACACGACCAAGGCACAAATATTGGGACCTTCTCTGAGTTTTTCATCACGGGCAGTCGGCTTATACACAGGGGCCGTGGAAACAATCCTCCTAAGATAATGGGACGTTACTGTTTTCCTGGGGACTTCACTTCCTGTGTTGTCCTCTGGTCCCAGGAATCATCGCCTGTATCCCCCCAGAACTTCGGGCAGACACAGGGGCAGCTGCACAGGAATTGTGAGCCTGAGCGGGGTAAGAATGTGTTCTTTTCTATTTCCACCCTGGTCACCCCCCACTGCGGGTTTTCCATATTCCTATAACCCTTTAATATGCAATGCTTTTCCTTAATACAATAATTTGACAGCAATTATTTGTGGCGCTACAAAAAGTCCTGGTGTGACCTAAGGATTACCACTTGTAATATCTAGATAAGCATTGCCTGGACTACTGTTACAAAACTATTTTCATAAAACAAGGGAATTCATAAAATTGTAATGTATCATATTGCATAAAAATAAATCAAATTCTTCAGAAATTGACTAAACTACGGTAAATGGATTTCAACATTTCAGAAATTTTTTCAACAACCCTGCTGTATGTGAACTGATCTTTACAAGGAATAAACCAAGTGAAAACATCATTTGTGAAAAGAAATAGTAGAAACATTTATTCATAGTTTAAAATCGACTTTAGGCTTATAGCAACCAATGAGATTTCACCTTTCTCTTCAATATAGGATGTAATCTGGTTGCTATAATACCACTTATATATAGACCATGTCTTACCCATAAGACAACATTCATTTTATAAAATGGGAGGGCCAACTGCAATGTCCATTTTACACCCCCTTTACAAATACTGAAATCTTTGCATATTCATAGCTCTCAGGTTTTGTTTTAAACATTTTTAGGAAGCGAAAATAACTTCCTCCGCAGGTTGTGTTAGAGATGATCCCTTATCCGGTTGTGCGTGTTAAGTTCTCTATGTAACTAATAAGTTTGTTTCTTCTCTTCTCCTTGAAGAAGAAAAGTGAAACTACAAAGTGTCTCTTCAGGAATGTGGACGAGCGACTCCACCTTCTTGTGTCCTGCTGCCGGATCTCCGGATGAATGTCACTACAAGCGCTACAGATGATTCATGACTGTGTGTTATTATAACCTAGCGAGTGTGTTATTATAACATGGGACACAATTATTGTTACTTCTCCTCTGCATGATGCCACCTAAAGCTGCAGAACATCACAAAGGCTCCATTAAAGTATACTCCAAGTGTCATAAAGCAAGTCAAGTGTGTATCATGTAACAACGTGGAGTATGCAGCCACCTATTAGTGCTCACTACAACTTCCATGCATATACTTGTGATACCACTGGTTTATTAGATAAAGCCATGGGCTGTCTTCATGGTGACACCAGTGATTGGCAATTACTTACACAAGGAGGTGCCGTCACTTGCACGGTGCTGAGAAGTTTTCTCTGATCACAACAGTTGGGTTGTTTGTTACATCAGATTCTCACAAAAGTTTTTGAACTTTTGTGAGAAGCAATTGAAATGAGCACAGGAAAAAATCCATAAAAAAACTATCACATTCAAGACTGGGACAAATTTAGAAGAACTCAGGAGTATGTAAAATTCGGGTAGTTGGCAATAAGTAGCATTAACGCCTATATGTGCTGCTGTTCTCCTGTGTGGAAAATCTGCATAGCAACGGGTGCATGATTGATTCTTGAAATGCCCTTCTCCATGGGGTTCCAAATTCTTTTGTTTTCCTGGGTCCTGGAGGTCATACACCCAGGGATCAGACAACATATCGGTGGATAAATGCTTTTTATAAGGAAACCTTATTTTAAAAAAAATGTTTAATGACTTTATCTGCACCTAATAATACCATAATAAGATCCTAACCAGTAACACCTGCGATGAATGCTGGCACCGATTGCAGTTGTTAACTGTTTAAATGCTGCTTGCAAATTTGACAGTGGCATTAAAACCGCAGCCACTCTGGCACTATCATGGGTGCCGTCATGGGTTGTCGCTCCCAATTACTCCTGGCTGCTTCCAATGCCACTCAGAGTGAAAATGCAGATGATGACTTTGCCAGTGGCATTCAAAGAGTTAACACCCCCAATCAATGCCAGCACCGATTGTGGGTTTTAATAGCGTGGGGAGGGGGGTGTTGTGCAGTGCCGGCAGAGTGTAGTATGAACCCGAAAATTTGCTGTAGGGTCCGCTTAACTCCCGGTCCTCTGGTTTCCTCACACACTTCAAAACATACTGGTAGGTTGATTAGATTGTGAGCCCCATTGGTGACAGGGACCGATTTGGCAAATCTGTACTCCGCTGTGTAATCTGTGTGCACTAAATACTGTAAAGCATTATTATTATTAACACTATTTGTATTCCTATGAAGGTACATGGGCATATTGAGACGTTGGGAGGCAATAATAACTATCTGTACCCCACTAAACAAATACTAAAGCCCCTTTGTAATAGAATTGATCGTAACTTTGTAACTTGTCTTCGATGTTCTCAATTTGCTACATGCAGTGTTTTTAGAGTAGAACACATACAGTCCCCAAGGGAGAAAGGAACAAATCACTGCATTCCTATTAAGTAAAGGGAAATGATTAACTATTGTATGCTGAGACCAGCTGATAGGCACACACTGTATGGGAATGTCAGCATAGGAACCTATAGAGTTGTGTGAACACATTATACTGCTTCCCAGGCTTTCATGAAATGCAGACACAGCACTTCCTCCCTCCTAATGCCTGGCTTGCACAGTTTTGCCTTGAGAGCCCATTAATCCAACATGTCAATAAAAACATAAAATGCCTTTCTGATTGATCATTATTGCTTCCATAAAAATAACTGTTTGGGTCCATTAAACAATCCAGAGGTGGTAGAAAAAAAAGCTGAAATCCGAGGGGAGAATTTGATGGAAATAAATATACCATGCCGGCATTAATGCTGGAAGTAAAAGTGGTTAAAATAAGTATGAAGTTACCTGCAGCTAAGCTCCAGAACTACGGGAGGTTTCACTCAATCCAATGACCTACATATTAAACAAATGGGAACCGCTAGGCTGAATCAATAGATGTCAGGCCACATTAGTAATTATCAAAGGATGGAGAAAATGCTCCTTTCCAAGGATGCAGTAAATCTAGTTCCAAAAAAACAAATGTAGAGTTACACAGTCTCTAGATTGTCTATAAATCAACTCCATGTCTTGTTTTGACAATCTGAGCATTTGTGTTATGGCTGCTTGACCCAGTCATGCTCTATTAACATCCACAATGGTGTGTCCGTATGCAGGAATATAAGACAGCGAAGCTTAGATGACAATTGTCGCTTCATTTCTGTTCTTTAAAACAATGATTGTCCGTTGCGATTGTGTTACGTTGCTAAGTTTGTGATACAAAAATATTTTGGACAAGAGTTAAAAAAGTTAAACCATGAAAGTAACTCATTCCTCTAGCCAATCCTCTTTCCCCATTTGTATGGCTGTGTGTTGTGCATTCCTCTCCAGTGCTCCTCCTGTATGCTCATCCGGCTACTTCTGTGTAATTGAGGCCTAAAGGTGGAAACATACTTTTCTCTAAAATTAACAATTAATGGAAAAAAAGGAAAGTTGTGTCTGGAAAGCTAAAAAAAAATGCGTTCCACGGACCCTTAGTAAATGTGCCTCACTGCCGGCTGCCAGTATTTAACAGGCGTCCGGAGCCTCCTGATAGATTTCAATTCATTTCAAAATCAGTAGTGATAAAGATTGGTATAATAAATAGGTCAGGGGTCTTGAATTTGTGCCTCTATAGAGCTCAGATATTCCTGATGCCTAATAATAATAATAACTAATGCATATATCGGACCACGTAAGAAATCACAGCATGCTTACATGTACTTACACTCTTCATATGCAAGCTGCCATGATTTAATAAGCTACATGCTTGGTGTACAGTTTGCTAATGTTAGGAGGCTAAAGGACCTGCAATGATGTCACCCTGGTTACATGACTTTACTGCTGCATGTAGAGGAAGCATAGTGAGGAGCTGCTGGATTCAGCCTGAGGAACTCAACTCACTATAGACATGCTTGGATACCAGGTAAAATTATAAAGTTGAATATATGGGAATCTGAGGGGATCAATATTTTGCTAAAAGAAGGGTGTCTGTTAGCTACTAAGGCTCTATGGGAACCTACCACCAGCTGTATTTGTGAAAAATATGGTAAGAGGTTCCCTTTAATGTGTTCCGGCTCCCATCGTTGTGATGGTCTCTGGTTCTATGGCTCTGCTTGATGACCCAGTGGAGTCATTGGTCACTGAATCCACTTCAGCCAATCAGTAGCTGGAGTGGTTCCTGTAGAGGTCATTTGTTCTAAATCACTGTAGGGTCCCGCAACTTCTAGCACAACTCCAAAAAACACTGATGAAGAACGGGAGACTGCTGCGGAGCTGGAATCCAGAGCCAGAGCAGGCTAAGCACTTTTTTTTTTTGCTCCAACATTTTTTGTTCCCTATGGAGTTTTACAGGATTCCTGGAAAACCCCTTAAATATTTTCACTAGTCAGTATTTATCCAATTGTGCTCAGTTGAGCTTAAAAGAAGACTAGGTTTACATACCCAAATTTGCTAAGTGCCAAACTCATATTATGGCATTGCCTAGTGTGATGGGTCAGATCAGATGAGATTACAGTAGGCGTAGCTGTCTCCGACATTGATAGGCCAGTTTGTATCTAAACAATGGAAGTGATCAAATCCAAAACTTGTGCACATTTATCTTGTAGCTTCTTCCAGAAATAATGCTTGGTAAAGTGGTCACAGCTGCCAGGACAAATTGCAGCCAGGATTGAATTGTTCCTAATAGGAACGATAACAGGAAAACTTTGGATTGACCATGTCTACTTACAAAGATAGTAATAATAAGTAAATCACA
The DNA here is from genome assembly GCF_040894005.1 of Engystomops pustulosus. Lineage (NCBI taxonomy): Eukaryota > Metazoa > Chordata > Amphibia > Anura > Leptodactylidae > Engystomops > Engystomops pustulosus. The sequence goes on along the minus strand of NC_092415.1, from coordinate 174,510,195 downwards.
CTGTGGTGGTGAAGGACAATAAAGAAGGTTGCAAAGAAAATCAAACATGGTAATAAGACAAATGATTTAATTAGTAGATAGGATAGGATAGGATTGATAGGATCTAGTATAGAAAGCTGCCGATGGAGATTAGATTTCGAGCAGTGAATCTATAAATAAAGGTCACATGTTTCATTTTATTGGCCTTCCTCTATTTAAAATGGAATCTTTTTGAAGCAACTCAGGTATAAAATAAAAACTAAATCTGTGTTTTTAAAGTGAACCTGTCCACTGGTATGTCATTTTAGCTGGTGACAGTCTATGCTATGCTGATATTAAAATGCCTCAGCATTCTAAATGCTGCCACTACTGTACAAAACTTTATTTCACATTACTGGTCTTCTTGGAAGCAGTGTATGTTGAATCTCTGGCCATGTCTGGGTCTCAGTCTCCTCCCCTCCAATGCATGAAGAGATTGAGACACAGTTACATAGTCTGCAGCTGACCCCCACCTTCCCTGGCCTAATGTTTTATAAAGTGGTGGCAACATTCGGAATGCGGACAAAGGCATCTTTAAAATCAGCATAGTGTAGGCTATTTGTACCTGTCACCAGCTGAAAATGACATTCCCAATTACAGTTTTGTTTTAATTACTAGAGGGGTTTTCCATGATTTGTATAGTATGCATTTATATTCAAGCAGAATCATCTACTACAAGGGTCTACCAAACTCAGGCCAGTGCTGCAGCCTGATGTGACATCATGACTTACTAATTACCTAAATGCTCTGCCTCGCAGTCTATTCAGGTGAATGGGATTGTACAACGTACAACAATGTACAACATTGTTCCTGGAATAGAGTGAAAAGTATATAGTTTTTGCCCCAGTGCCACAGCATCATAAATCTATGACGGTGCCTCTTAAAGGTTTGCTCCAGACAATGATAACCTCCTCTAAGAATATCTGATCCACAAATTCAACAAGACGTCTTTGGAATCATCACTCCATCGCTCTCCATCGCTCTCTCTGATGTCCTTAAGGACAACAAAAAGAGAGAGCTTGGGGGGCGAAAGTGTTAGGTGACCTGTTGTCAGCCTCGAAACTGCATTGTGAGACCCCATCTCCTTGAAATAGAAATAATTTTCACCATTTATTAAAATAAATAGTAAATATAATAATATATCCGTAAATGAAAAATCTACACACGTTTCTGTACTCTATAATTGTTTGATATTTAGTAATAATATACAGACGGTCCCCTACTTGAAAACACCCGACTTACAGACGACCCCTAGTTACAAACGGACCTCTGGATGATGGTAATTTACTCTACTTTGGCCCTAGGCTACAATAAACAGCTATAACAGTTAATAAAGGTCTCTGTAAATAATCTTTATTGTTAATCCTGGTTTAAAATTCAGTTGTCACAAGGACCAAAAAAATTTTGGCCGGGGTTACAATTATAAGATTTACAGTTCCAACTTACATACAAATTCAACTTAAGAACAAATCTACAGAACCTATCATGTATGTAACCCGGGAACTGCCTGTACAGTATAATAAACATGCTGTGAACTAGTAGTAATAGTCGATCAGATTGATTGAAGAAGCTAGAAGTTACTTTGAGGTCAGTTGGAAAGTCTTCCTGCAGTCAGTCAGGGTAGATCTGTTAGTTTTACTGCTGTCAGGAGCATCTGTCCTCGTATATCACATCACCAGTGATGCAAGACAGTTTTGTAATAGCACAGCGAGGTTAAACTTAAACCTCAACCAGTAATACACGCACGCAAATTTTTTTTTTTTTTTGCACGGAACAAAACATAAAAAGTTTGCACTTCAATAACACCACATAAAACACAAACAACTCTGACGGAAAACTGGAGGCATGGGAGACTTGGAAGCTGTCAGCCGCTCTCTTACACTGACCTCTCTGGCCAGTTAGCAGCATTGCATGTACAAGTTTGACAGCATAAATCATCAAGGCGAGAGGTTTCTATATGTGTATATGTTATTTCAAGCAGATGTACACTAATGCATATATTAGGCATAACCCCTCTCAGGTGTCAGTGTATTTTACATGAGCAAATGTCACTCATAAGGCTATGACGGCTATGACTGCAATGTAAAAATATATCCAGGAAATATATACAGTATATTTAATGATACTGTACAGGAGTAACGGCATGATCTCACGGGAAAAATGTAAAGAATACAGTTATTTCCTAAAAATACTAACATAATAATAATCTTTATTTATATAGCGGCATTAAATTCCATAAAATCATAGGGGATATATACAAATATAATATTACATTACAAGAGTACAAACAGTCTTATGGAACAATAGGAGTTAAAGTGTAACATTGATTTCATAATTATTTTGTCAATTATTTTGTCATATTTGATCCTCCTTTCAAATCAAAATAATTAATGTCCATATTCTGTCGCTTGCCCTTTTCTTTCCAGAGTTATTGGATTTTTTTATACTGAAGCTTCTTTTCAGAAATCTACCTTAGCAGCAGCAAAGTGGACAGAGACTGAGCTCTTCCTGCCTTAAAGCTGAGTCGATAAGCTGCCCTTATGTCCCATGATGATGCTTTGGGTTCTCTCAGGAAGTAACTCCAGGGAGAAGTAACTCAGCAAATCCAGCGAGGTTCCTACTAGTAAATCCACTGAGCTGTATATAGTGTGTACATACAGGCAGGGCTGGAAGAAAGGAGGGGCCCCCACCTCTTTCACTTTTTATGGGGCCCTCACCAGTTTCCAACAGTCAGCGACTCAGCTCAGCCCATGGCTGCCCGCATCGCAAATAGGGGTCTAGGATCACAGCTTCCATCACTGGGGGAGATCGCCAATGCACTGTTTTGGTGGCAGCAGGTTGTGATGAGACGCCGGTAGCGAGTGATGACGTCACATTGTTGGCATCCAATCACTACATGCTGCTGCCAAAACAGTGCATCGCCGATCTCCCTACGCAATGGCAGCTGTGTCTTAAGTGGCCCGGCGGCTGCCTGAAGAGAGAGGAAGAGCCTGCAGCATTGTGGGAAGGTGAGGTTAGTATGAAGTTTATTATTTTGTGGCCATTTTCTACAGGGGACTGGCGACTAAATTGTACCGGTGGTTGGCTGGTGGCTGTATACTACAGGGGGCTGATGACTGTATACTACAGGGGTCTGGTGGCTGTATTCTACAGGTGGCTGCAGGCTATATACTACAGTCTCTGGCAGGCTATATACTACAGGGGGCTGGAAGGCTATATACTACAGGGGGCTGGCAGGCTATATACTACAGGGGGCAAGCAGACTATATACTTCCAAAAACATTGTTGTTTTTTTTCCGTGCAGTGTGAAAATTATGGAGGAAGTGAAAGACAGGGTGGCATGTGCCAAGAATCCTGAGTAGGGCCCAATAATTCAGGGTGCCACCCGGATCGCCCACTGCAAGTCCCTACTATGCAACAAATATTTCTTCCGTAATATACGATCTCATAGAGATAAACAGCACAGCCAGGGGAGACTGATACTGCAGTGACAAGCTAAGCAAAGAAACTACTAGGCATTGGTAATGCAAAAATTGTCCAAGAGCTATTGATTTTGTAAAAAAAAAAAAAAAATATCTGAATTGCGCTTCAAAACAACTGTTTTGGTAAGGTAACAATGTACTATTCTCTTAAAATTCCATTGATTTCCCATTGGTTCTTTGGTGTGAAGAGATGTGATGTCAGCAGTGATGTCACATAATCAATATAGCCAATCTCTGCACAGTACAGCAATTCTGGATCGAACACAGTAAACTCTGATTGGCCAGTGCTGGTTTATGATGTTATCAATGATGTGACATACCTACTAAAATATTTTAGTATTTTTGTATATCTAGGCAGTATTAATGAAAGAACTTTTCATATAAGTAACACAAAATGTTACTCCTACATTCTATATCATAAAAGCAAAAGTAGAAATGATTGTCTATATATAACTTTACAGCTCCTCTGTGCTTTTCCTACCGTGACTGTGTGACGGACTTGTCTTAGCATATAGCAATCCCTCATTTAATGGGATAAAAGCAGGTGTCACTCAGCAGAGGTCATGTACAGTGTTCATCTCCAATTGATCTTTGAGGCACCAAACGTTATGTTACCTCATATAGGTGCAACATATTTTTCCCCATATGCTGCATGTGGCTTAGTGTTTAGGTAGAGCAATATCCTTCATGTGTGCTTTGGGCGAATACGTCTCCGTTTGCTTTGGAAGAATATTGCCTTATTGCCTAATTCTTTATTTATATAGTGCACACAGATTACGATTCTGCAGCGCTACACAGAGCTTGGCAAATAGGTCCCTGTATCCAATGGGACTCACAATCTAATCAACCTACCAGTATGTTTTGGAATGTGGGAGGAAACCAGAGGACCCGGTGGAAACCCACACTAACCCAGAGAGAACATACAGAGAGAACTCTTTGCTGATGTTGAACCTGGGAATTGAACCCAGATCTCCAGCGCTGCAAGGCTGTAATGCTAACCGCTGAGCCCCCTACTTATATACATAGCAGTAATATTTGATGCCCCTAAATCATTACAATACATGATATCATCATTTCTGAAATATTTCATTGAAATCTAAAGCTCTTATGTCAAATATTTAGATTTTCTTCTTTATTTCGTCTTAGGCTTTCTGCCCAAAATCATCCGAGAATAATGGACAAGTTGTATTCGCCTTTTCTTTTTTGTAAGGGAATCTGTCATCAGTTTTGACCATAATAAACCTCAGTGCTAGGTACAGCCCATAGACAGCTGTGTAACTATACTTTTGAGTGTATTGTGAGTGGCAGCCAAAATGTGAAAAGTGAACTTTTAGTCCAGGATTACAGCTCCTGATGTGCTCTTGGCAGGTCTCTCAGCCTGAAGAGCTTTCTGCTCTTAGCAATAAACTGTTCCACAGCCCCTCCCTTCTGCTCTGACTGACTATTGTAAGTATCCAAAATCAAAATCCTTATGCATTTTCTACTCATAGCAGAGGGGAGGGGCTGTGGGGCGGCAAAGAGCAGAGAGAAAAAAGCTCTTCAGGTTGAAAGACCTTCTCAGAGCCCTTCCAAGAAGTGCAGAGCTGGATAATAACTTCACTTTTCACAGTCATGTAACTACTAACAACAAACACAAAGTTATGGCTACACAAATCTGTAGGACAGATCCTTAACATTGTCTGCAGCTTTGTATGGTCTAAACTACTGACAGGTTCCCTTTAACATCCATTAAGAAAAAACTGATGATTTTTACACTAAATTTTGTGACCCTCAAGGGTGTAACCTAGACCCCCCATTTTTCACGGACACCTTAGGGCACACCGCCGATTACTGTTGCATGAAAGCCGGCGCGCTGCGCCAAAATCCGATCGCGTGCGACACAATCCCCTTCTAAACATTTGTCCCAGCAGCGCAAATTCCAAAAATGTTGGGAAGTCTGACGGAAATGCGATCCACGGACCCTTAGTAAATAGGCTCCATTTTCCGATAAAAAGTATTGCATTTAGTGTAGTCATGTGCCATCCGATCAAAAAACGGAGGGAACACGATGACGCTTTTTTTTTTAACACATGCCTACTTTTACTGGATCAATGCACATGTCTGCCCTAACATGCGTCAGCCATTGCCTTTACATAGTTCAGTCATATTTATTCATGTATAATTTAAATATTTCTTTTATATATATATATATATTTGTATTTTTTAATATTATTTCTTGGTTTCGATATCATCAATGTCACTTTAAATCCCATCTCAAATTATCCGTGAATTTCTTTTCATCCTTATTGTATTTGGAACAATAGTCTGCTCCACCAGCCATAAATTTGAATCAGATATTGGTCAGATATTTGCAATTTAAATTTCGGAAGGAGCGTTCAACTTCAAAATAGTCATTGTCACAGACCTAGTACAGCCGTGCAAAAAAATTCTCGACAGAATCACTGATCACATTTGTAAGTCGATGCACTCCTCATCTATCAACTTCTTCTTTAGTGATTAATATATATTTGCTACTTTTTGCCTTCTCTTTTTTTTTAATAAAAGGGGGACCTGATTTCAATTATCATATAAAGAAAAAAATCCTAACAATCCTTGATGTATTATGTGAATTGAAAGACAATTATTTCTGCCACAGCTTGTTAAACACATTTTCTAAAAAGCTTTTCATGTACATTAAGTGATTTGATTTGTGATAAACTGGTATAATGCAGGGGAGGAATTACACAGGATAAAAAGGAGAAAATAATTTTAGCACGCAGAGAGAACCTAAGGCGTTATATTATTTCTTTCAGGCTAACACTTGATTTTTTTTTGTTCTTCAGAGCCCAGATGTTATCTGGGAATATGTATGTCTCAAAAAATATAATCTTATTTCATGCAGTTAATTTTATTTCATAAAGATTGAATAATACGTTCAGTTTTATTCTTCAACAATAACTTTTTTCCAAATGATTCTACATAAATAGGCTTGAATGTTACAGATTTTCTTTTAGTATAAAACATCATTTACATTGAAGTAAAGTCTAGTTACCATATATACTCGAGTATAAGCCTTGTTTTTCAGCACAAAAAAATGTGCTGAAACCCCAAACTCGGCTTATACTCGAGTTAAAAAAAATATAGGTTTTGCCAGGTTTTTGTGGTAAAATTAGGGGCCTCGGCTTATACTTGGGTCGGCTTATACTCAAGTATATACAGTATAGCTTGACTAAAGGGATCAAATAAGGACAATCACCTAATATATCTATGTAGTTCATAGAATTTGATGGCGTTATATGAATAAAGATTATTAATATTATTACGTAGACTTCGTCAAAACAAATGATCTTTTTTAAATCAGTTTTTACTATTCACATATTATAAATGTAATATGATCTGTAGTTTTGTTACTATCCAGATAAAAACTAAAAGTGTGTCAACTTTACTGCAAAGACTGGGATAGTATATGCAGATCTCATCGTAATAGGGAGGATGGATGACAGCTCTTTTGTGCTGTTGGAAGCCTGGGTTTTCCAATACAGACTAAGGGCTCATGCATACAGCTAGGACATGGGGACATTCTCTGAGCAGTGTGAGCACTAAGGGTTAGCAGCTTCCCTTCTGGGAAGATAGTGGCTTGAAATCGGAAGGAGGGGGAGGGTTGCAGCAGATGAGTATATAATACAACTTAAGCTGCAGCGAGGGAGAGATAGAGAAACCTCTGCAGAATGACAAACTTGGATGGATAGGCAGGGTAGCAACTGCAATTAGAGCGACAAATCACAAGAGGGTGCAGAATTTGGGCAGCCCCTCGAATCGCCCACCACAAGTACGAGCCTGCGGCTGGCAACTTTGTACAATGTAACATATAACAATATATGCAGACCAGTGCAGAACAGCCATATTTGAGGTTTCAATGGGTTACAGTGTTAGAAAACATTGAGCCATCCTGTTAATTTCCAGACCATAGTGAAATAAACTAAATGACTTTATCTACGCCTCGTCCTCTGACCTATCCATCTATTCATACAATATCAGTATAGCATTAAATCCACTGTGACATCCCCATTACATTGCTATAAAGTTCAATGGAGAGTGAAGGGTTGTGACTTTGTTAACGACCCTTTAACTGCCAAGTGGAGCTGTCAGTGTTACGAGCAAATGAATGTTCACTTCTTAGCAAAACAATTTTCAGACAATTAGCGCTTTGTCTGTTTCTTGGTGTATCATAACAAAAATGCATTTATTACAAGACAAGCTCAGCTTTCAGCCTCTTGTGGAAGTGCAGTCAGATGACCGTCTCTAATTGTTATACAAGAAATCCTTCTTCCTTTCATGCTTTTTCGGATGGCAGTAAAGGTTTATCTATGTTAGATCACAGACAAAATAAATTTTATTTAAAGAAGTAAAGACCCATAAAAAGGTGGGGCTTCTGAAAATTTAGGGTGTGGGTGTTGGATCTAAACAGTGGGTCTTATTCACATTATTGCTCAGTATACTATCCTTGATTTTATAGGATTCCATACTGACCCTTTTTAGTCTGTGGGCTCATTCACAGATCAGTATGCTATTCATGAATTCCAAGGATAGCGTATAACTATTTATTGTCCATGTGGACATCTCCTTTTTTTCCCATGAACCAATGGTCTGCAGAAGAAAAACTGTGTCAGTTGTGAAGAAAAAAATCAACTGATGCGATACTGAAATATACATGTGGATATGGATTCCGACACAAAGCGGATGTGTTTTTACTTATGCGCAATGAACATGCCTGTGTGAATGAGCCTGTGGACGGTAAACAACGGGGGAATATCTTACACCAGTGATGGCTAGCCTGTGATAGGCGTGTCAGGCAGGAAGACTCTTCTGCAAAGGGCAAGGCGCAGTACTAGGGCTGGTTAATTGGTAGGGGTCCAGGGACACGCGCCCCAGTGCCCCTACCACTTTACTCATAAGGGGGCTCCTACCAACAATGTCCGAGAGTTAGCTCACAGAAGTGATGCACTGCGCCACTGCCACTACACTTCATGTGTGCCTGCCTGCAAGCTGTGACATTGACTCATTGATTTGCCCCGCCCATAAACAACCGTATTCTGCATTCTATGTGCTTTTCAAAACGCAAATAAAACACTACGTGTGAACCTAAGAGTATGGTCTTGCACTAGGTGCTGGTTACCGATCACATGTGTCTAAATGGAAATGTAAGTGTGATTTGGTCAAGCTCCACACCCAGATGTCTGCATTGCGTTTGTAAACGCAATACAAATGCCACGTGGCTGACAGACTGTTACAGTGTGAGCTCGATGTGTGCATAGAGCTCAAAAGCAACTGTGAGGTCTACTACATCTCACAGACATCATGTGCCTGCATCCCCCTGCCCCCGGGTCAATTATCTCCTTGTAGTTTGTTGTTTGCAGCCTCTCTCTTCTCACGATCTCCTGGCAGCACGTTTCTGTGTCTCAGTGTGAGCTCTGTGCAGGGGACGTGGTTACAGACGGTAATCTCAGCAGCACGATCTCACACAAAAATCCAAGATGGCGCCCGATCGGAATTGAGAAGTTACTGGGTTGTGTCTAGGGTAAACTGAAATTGTGTACGGCAGGACTGATAGAGACAGGTTGGACTTATATCTGTGAAATGCTGTATTTTTGTTAATAACAATAACATAATTTAGTGAATTGGAGAATGTGTTATTTTGTTTATCCTGAGTAAATATAAGAAACTTGTCTTCATGGGAATACCCCTTTAATGTTCGTTAACCTTTTTCTCTCACCTGGAGGGGCCTAATGGTGAACTTTTGGACACTACATGAGGGCCATTTGGGGGGCATTTATTATTGGATTTAAGCAAAAAAACTGTGGCAATTTTTTTTGGTTGCTGTGCTTTGTGTGTCTTATTTATCATGACCACAAATAAGCATTTTTTTGACACTCACAATGTTTGGATTTTGTGTCGCTCCATTAGGGCGCAACTTATGAATCCCAACAATTTTCCTGCTCTGCTACGCAACTAAGACCCACCAAAAGCTTGTCTATCAAGTACTATTTCACCTTCATGAATGTGGGCCATGTTCAGAAACTTTAGGCCATGTGCTAATTTATTAAAACTTGCAACACAATAAAAATTCACAGTCTAATAAACCACATGGCTTATGCACCAAAAAACAGACCTTGCAACACAAATGATAAAGGCCCCTCATAGTGCGTGAAGCCAACAACATAGTATAATAAATTCATTTATCCTTATTCTTGCTTAAATTAGTAAGTGTTACTGCTGTTTATTAGATCAGAAAGTCGATTAATGGTGAAGAGAGCTCAAAAATCTGCAACAAAAAAACACTTAAAAATTTGTTTTTAAATTGGTGACAATAAATTGTGTTCCTGGTGTAGATTTGTTTTAGGATGTTAAAAAACTTGACCCTATGCTTTTACAATTGAGGCCTTGAACAGATAGGGCATGTTCACTGAAAATAAGCGGCAGTAAAATAGTCTGTGGTTCTCCTGCAGCATTTTTCATTATCGGCAAGGGAGGGTGGGATAAGTGTGAATATATAATCCACAGCATGTTGACTTTTGCAAAGTCTCCTTCACACCAACACAAAATTGTATGCATGGAAAAAACAGCCATTTTGAATCTGGTTTCAGCAATAGTTGGAATCAGCAGCCAGTACAAAAAGTACAAGCCTTGACTCCAATGTGTGATAGCTGACTAATTAGCATACTAAATATATAAATTAGCATACTAATCAACAAAGACACAGAGCATGCGGTAAACTAAAGAAAGTACAGTCTTGGACTGACAACTCTACACCTGGTCTACTATTCTGTTGAAGGATAATCAAATATCAAATACATGAATTTCAAATGGATTGAACACATATTTAGTAATGGCCTTGATTGGTAAAATCTATAATCGTATTGGTTTGCTTGATAATGATATATACGTTTTTCCTAAAAATACAGCAGTCAGTTTTCTTACATATTTGCTATTGTAAAACCTTAAATACCCCCATATTAGATTTTTACCATTTCCATACTCAATTTTTTAAACCTTGTATTGTAGGAAACCTATTATTCCTCAGTAAACGTAAGAAAACACCACAGCAGAATGCGGCCTAACTGTTTGTCCAATAGACGTTGATAGGGGTCGTTTATTTTATTTCACTCATATTTGCATATTTGCAAATTTTCTACTCGCTGTTCCAGAGTTTTTCAGTATTGCACCTGATTTATCTTTAGAATCCAAATGTGGATGTATGGAAAGATCGCAATTTTTGTGCAAAGTGCGATTTAAAAAAATCACAATTTTGGAGCAAATAAACTTCACTCCTGAGCAGGCGTAGGCAAAACTCCTCTCCCCTAAGATAAATCAATCAGGTCAAGAACACAGAAGACACAAAAAAAGACGCACAAATGTCCAGACTAAAGATAATTGATCCCCCTATAGGTTATTGAGTGCCCTCAATACAAATACAGGCAGTCCCCGGGTTACGTACAAGATAGGTTCTGTAGGTTTGTTCTTAAGTTGAATTTGTATCTAAATCGGAACTGTATATTTTATAATTGTAACTCCAGGCAAATTTAAGTCAGGTGTTCGTAAGTAGGGGACCACCTTTAGTTGCTAAGATATACAAGGTACTTTCCGTTTCAATTCAGATGCCAAATGATTGCCCATAAGAGCTACACACATATTTAGGTCCGCACACAATGGAAGTGACGGGAACGGAAGTTGATCTGCAAGAACATATTAGGGGCATTCATAATTGCGCCAAAAACTAACTTCCCAGGTAATTACAACACAATTCATGCACCACAATAACGGATGTGGGGACACTATTAATGATAACCTCTTATTATGGTGGGTATGAGAGCGTGCTTTATGTCCTAGGTTTGGGTTTTCCAGTAATCCTGGAAAGCCCATTTATGTGAACCCATGTATGTCCATGTTCACGGGTCAATACTCAATATTTGTGAAAGTTTTGCTTCTTCTCTATCCTTTTTCATTTGTTTAAATACTGTCATATTTCCTTTGTCTTTTTTTTTTTCTATTACTGTATCCCAATAATGATAAATATATAAACCTACAAGCAGAAATATTAAAACCACACATTGAATCCTAAAATGAGACTTAATGGGAAACAAAAGGAAATATAGCCTAATGCAGCAATTTACGTTCCTTGCCGCTGTTATATTTTCAATGGGATTGCTGCATTATTTAGGAGGAATCCAGCGAGCCGAGAAGAACACAATGCAGACATTTACTGATCCACTGAATGGCACAGAGACACATTATTTAGTGCAGTGAACTGAACGCAAATACATATCTCCACTGCAGATGGTATTTAATCTTTTCTCGCTCTGTGAGTCCCACGATCCAAACATTTACAGTACCAGGTTACTGACCTACAACGCGTCAACGTCAACTACAATTCTCAGATCTCTAGTAGACAAAGCTACTTCCAAATAGAATTAGCCTGCGACGTGTGAGCAGAGCTATCTATTCCTGATCCTTCTGGATTGTCGTAACCTACTTTCTAATAGATTGCTCCCTTGACTCAGCTGGGACTGCCCTAGTTTTCCTCCATAATTATATATAGCCTGGCCTCTTTCAGTGGCCTGCTGTTCAGCTGTCTTTAATGTCACTCAAAGATATTTCCTGCGGGCCAGCAAAACCTGAACAGCTTCTGGCACTTAGCCATCTCCCTGATGTCTCGAGGTGTCCCGAGCCACAGACAGTGCGGATAAACTGAATTTAATCCCACGTGTTCCAATCAACTTTTAATCCCTTTGTTGACTCTTTCCATGTGTTGGGTTGAGGATAACAGAGATCACAAAGCAGAAAGTGCTGGAATTACGTGTATTTGCATGCTTGCCTTTAGAAAATGAAACAGAAGTTTGCCACTTGGAGGGTATCTGGCGGTAAGAGGCTAACAAATACCTTTACACTAATTTCCTTGGACGATTGAGCATAGGATCAAAGCCTCAATTATTTGCTAAGCAGAAGCCACATAAATCAGGGTTCCAACTTTTATTGCAAAATGGGTAAAAATTTGTTCATAAATGGGAATCTCTCAAGAAATACACAACAGATCGAAAAACAAAAAAAATATGGGACAAATATTTCTTAAAAATCTATCCAATCAGTTGACCCTGTAATTTCATCCCCTGTTAGGTGGTGGTGGTGGGGGGGGGATCTAATTTTTTATATTAAGAAACTACATTTAGTATAATCCAGGAGCGATGACGTGGACGCAGTGCATATCCCTCAGAGGATATCCATACATAAACATAGAGAAAGATGACGGCACTCACCGGCTCCAAAAGCTGGAAAAGCGTCCTTTATTGGTGGGGAAGCATGCAGGGGGGTAAACAGACAGGTTCCGGCAACGGGGCCGTTTCACGCACTGTGGCGCTTTCTCAAGCCACAAGCTTGACGTAGAAAATGTAGAAAGAACAAAATGTAAGCTCCAATAATCATTTGCCTGCCACTGTAAAAATAATTTGCATAAAGATAAAAATAGAATTTCTTTAAAATGACACATAGAAACAAGAAAGATGTTTTTGAAAAGATTAAGATAAACCCTACACAGTGCGACTAGTTGTTGTCAGATGGTTTGGGATCTGATACACTGCCTTTAAAGATGTGAGCAGTAAAAAATTCTAGAGGACTTGCATTCAATGGGGTGATAGATTTAGCAACTTGTTAAGACTGACACTCAAAGTCTTACTACATCAGCCCCACTGTTGTCAGTCTTAAAGGGATTTGCCCATGAAAGAAAGTTCTCACATTTTAATTCTCTAGTGATATTTACACATTTTTGACCCCTTGCAATTTTACTTGGTTTTATTGCTGTTTTTGGTCCTTTCACTCTCTGGACTCTCTAAGCAGACACATTGGGGCAGATTTACTTACCCGGTCCATTCGCAATCCAGCGGCGCGTTCTCTATGGTGGATTCGGTTCTTCCGGCGATTCACTAAGGCAGTGTGCCTAATGTCCACCAGGTGTTGCTGCTGCGCTGAATTCTGTCGGAGTGCACTGAAGTTCACCATCCTACGCTGGGTGCAGGTAAGCGCGTGTCAAGCGACACTTTTTTATAAAATATGCGGCATTTTTTCCGAATCCGTCAGGCTTTCTTACGGCCACGGTCCCCGATTTCCGTCTCTTTCAATCCTGGCGCCAATGCGACACAATCTGATTGCGTGCGCCAAAATCCCGGGGCAATTCGGGGAAAATTGGCTCAAATTGGAAATATTCGGATAACCCATCGGAAAAACGTGATTCGGGCCCTTAGTAAATTACCCCCATTAGGATGTGCTATGAGATGTTGTGTGCTGGCAATTTACTTAGATTATCAGGGTACAGGTTTATCTACACTTTTATTTAGCTTCTGAACATTGTACTAGTATCTGACACATAGAAAGGGAGATGAGATAGATCAGAGATGATATGATGAGATCCATGAGATGGATATAACACACAATGACACTCTCAGTCCTGCTATCTCAGCCATAAAACACACTTTGCTGTGCCTCACCCCTGTATAAAGACCTTATCTGTTTGAAGCTTGAAGAGTAAGCCTCTGCAAGAGAAGATATTAATGAGAAGAATCTGACCATAGTCAAATCTGTGAAATGCTGTATTTTTGTTGATAACAGTGAATTAGAGAATATGTTACTTTGTTATCCTGAGTATATTTAAAAATCTTGTCTTCATGGTAATACACCCTTAAAGGCTAAGTTGATATTGGTTTAAAAGCAGTACCTACAACTCTTTATTATAGAATTGTTATTTATGATGGTACCTAATATTGCATTCAAAGTGGATCAAAAGCATAAGCTTTCTGTTCATCAACCCAGTTAGTAATTTCTACATTTAGTGAAAAAGAATCTTCCTTTTCATGCCACTGAAAAGGCGCCTGGTATTTTGAAGAGATCTAATAGCCAGTTGCTTTACTTCAGAGACACTCTTACAGTGCGAACAGCTGCCTTACAGAACGAGAACAGTTTAAATGAATGTAATTCTAACTAATTAAAAGTCTATAAAGGGATAATTAAAGTAACCAAGTCCAAACTCCATTAAATTAGTCTACCCGTCATGCTCCGGGCAAGATCATACAGCAGTCAGTGCTCTTTATAATTGTCCTATCTATTGTCTAAACATCACCAAACTATTCATTTGGAAAGTGAAATTTTGGCATTATTGAACCTCTAGGGGTTCTCTAAACAGAGAAGAGATGTGCGGATATTTAGGATTTTATTTATTACTGATCTTACAATATAAGATTGATTTACTGTTCAGTCGATTCAGTTATCTCTAATACAAACATTTCCACCGGATAGTTCATCTAATGAGATGCTGGGTCCGAGTCCAGGGGAACTTCTGCCTCAGATCACATACACGTGCAATAGTTTTCTGCAGAGAGTTAGAAGGCCCAGCCAAATCTGGTATTATTTAATTATGATCTCACATGTGAGGCAGCCATACATGATGATGTAATGTTCAGAACATTCAGACATGGTCCTGGTTGGTCACCTGGGGCCCAAGCTCCATTTGAAGTGTCAATAACCAAATTGCCCTGCAATACACGCGTAGGGGTTTTATGTACTAAGGGTCGCGGATCACACTTTCGTCGGACTTTGCACCGTTTTCGGGATTTGCGCAGCTTTGACAGGTATTTAACAGGTGTGTGCACTGGGATTGTGTCACACCTGATCTGTTTTTGGGGCAAGTCGTCGGACGATCCGACTGATTCGGACTGAGCACGGGATTTAACTTTCAAATACAATGCACTTACAAGCACCAGGAAGAAGAGGTGAACTCCGGCAGACCTGAGCGGGGAAGCGACACATCCAGGATATCGGGCGCATGATCATAGTGAATTGCGGCACAGGGCATTATTGGCGGAAAACGCACTTTCATTGAGCGCCGCGGACCGGGTAAGAAAATGTGCCCCATAAAGTTAGCCTTGTTTTTTATTGATGCCATTTTCACAATTCTTACAATGGATCACTCGCTTCACACATAGATGAAGAATGTAACTAACTACAAGAATGAGTGTGAATTGCAGATCAATTGATTGGTGTCTCTCACAATTTCCTTAGGCCCAAAACACAAGACTTTGATCATGATTACAGTTTAGTGCTGCTATTTCTTGTGAAAAAGGGACTCCCTGCATTGTATATTACTATCCTCCGCATACTGTATATTCCTGGAAATCCTGCTAGCATTTGTTCCGTGATTCTGGCTTGAGAGGGGTAGAAGGTAGCTGGCACATGTATACACATGTGTGCATAACTAGCAAAAACCAGAGCCAAAAGGGGCTTCTGTGAGAAGCCCCCGAGGCTCAGTTCTATAATTTTATATGATGATTTTCTCCAAAACTAGATCATTAGAAGATGGATGGAAGAAAGGAAGAATGGGTCCTGTTTCCAGGGATACTCACCAGTGTGTAAGTGTGCTTGGTGTAAAATACTGCATCCATCTGGTTTCTTTTAAACCTAAAACACATGATTAGCTCAACCAAAAGTGCATCTGTGATCAGCTTAGGCTTACTCACACTACCGCACCTTCTTTCAGTTCCTTCCCTCCATAGGAAAAAGTAAAGAATAAAGGTTTCACAGAGGTTTAACAGAGTTTTAACGTATCACTTAAAAATCCATTGACATCAATATAAATTTTATGTAATCCATTATGCTCCGTTTAGGAAGGTATCCGTTATCCATGGACACAGTTTTTTGGATGGAAAAAATGATGGAGGCTGCAGTAATGGGATTTTTAACTGATACGTTCAACCTCCAATAAACCTCCAGTCTTCCCTTTTTTAACGGAATGCATGAAGTGATAGAGATTTCTGGCAGCAACAAGATGGTGGAATTGAGACTTGTCTGCAGAATAGTTGGGAGAACGTCAGTAGACTTAACATGGGTAGTTGCAACCAACAATATTGGTTTTCATCTGCCACTGTTCTCCCCTATAGTAACCTCCATACACACTGCCACCCAATATTTTCCTACATACCACAATCTTATATTTCCTTATAAGAAGTTCCAATCAGTTATCCATTTCCATACAGTAATCCTAATACCCCTAGTGCACGTAAAGTGGTGTTACCCTTAGTGCCATCCACTACTGACTCTTTTTTTCTTCGTATTATACTATACTAGGTCCATGTGCACTACAGTATTTGGTCTAGTACATTTACAGGAAATCTACAATCAAAATCCATCATGATAAACCAGGAACACTTACTCATAGATCCAGGCACCGTGGCTGTGATAATCTTCTTATATTTGTTATCCATGGTCTCCTTCCTTCTATAATCAAGTTTACTTTTTAAAATGATGCTAATAAGCTTTAAGAGCTCTGGTGGGTGTTTCCAAATCCCCTCAGTGTTGCAGATTTACAGGTTGTTACAATGAGCAGAACATGTCTCCCCCTCCCCTTCTCTCCCTCCTCCCTCTGCCTATGTAAACTATCAGCAGCAGGAAGTGCAGTGGGAGGGAGATCTGTTATACTCATTGTAACAGCCTGAGAAAACATATCACTGAGGGGATCTGGAAACACCCACAAGAGGCCCTCAGGCTCATTAGCTTAATTATAGAAGTTGATTTTAGAAGGAAGGAGGCCTTAGATAAGAAATATAAGAAGATTACCACAGTCATGGTGCCCGGATCTATGAGTAAGTGTCACTGGTTTATCATGAGGGATTTTGATGGTCTATTTCCTTTAAATCATTGCAACTTGTAATATTGGTATTAATTAAAATAAAAACTACCGCGCCAATGGCAGCTACACATGAAATACCCAATACAATATTTTAGTAACTTTCGCACCAGCTCCATGACGTTACATTAAATGACCGTATCCCCTTACCCCCTAGGGCTAGACCACATTTGGGGGACGCTGGGGGTGTGAGGCTGTTTGATTTCCCAGAATAGTGAATAATGTGACTGCGAAGGAAACAACCAACACACATAAAACATTTTGTAAGTGTTAATATTCAGCCAAGCAATCTGTGATAACTCATTACTTCTCACATAGTAACATATCCAGACAAATTTAGTAACAGGAGGAAGCAATGTTTATTTTTATACATCGATGAGAAGTGAAAGAAAAGTCACATGGATTTTTCAGGCAGATAAATTGTCATCATGTCAAGACAATCCCGTATAAATGACTTAGTATGTGTCACTTGATGAATGTCCATTTTTTTCCCCTTATCAATTGTTTCAAAAATAAACATTATGCCTTCCCACAAACAGCTGTACCATATTTAAATTAGATTTTTTATGTAGTTTGTTGTTTGCATGCAGAATGTTATAGAGCAGGAGGAGCTAAGAAGATTGTACATAGTGCCATATCTATAGGCAGCATGTTATAGAGCAGGAGGAGCTGAGCACATTGTACATAGTGTCCTATCTGCAGGCAGCATGTTATAGAGCAGGAGAAACTGTGCAGATTGTAACAGTGTCCTATCTGCATGCAGAATGTTATAGAGCAGGAGGAACTGAGAAGATTGTACATAGTGTCATATCTGTAGGCAGCATGTTATAGAGCAGGAGGAGCTGAGCACATTGTACATAGTGTCCTATCTGCAGGCAGCATGTTATAGAACAGGATCCATACTAAACAACAACTAAACAATCTGAAAATGATAAAACTGAAATCTACCATTTATTTTCCTTTATGCATTATGAGCCAAACATACCTCAGGAATGCTGTAGCTACACTGATGCAGAAACATATCTTGTTTAATCCCGGAACTGACTGGTTTTGCTGATAAAAAAAACTATTATAAAATTATAATAGTGAGGCTCTGTCGCTCCTGTGGCGGCCCCAGCACTTCTTCTCTTAGCCTAATTATGCACTTCTCCAGCTTTGTCCTGCCCAGCATAGGCCGAGAATACGTCATCACTGTGTTATCAGGCAGAAGTAATCAATCGCTGCACCGTCCCCCAGCTGCTGTCTAAGTCATCCAGCTCAGGTTGATTAGTCCTGTTTGAACAGTTCAGAAAGCTCCTTGTAATGTGTTTACTAGAGATGAGCGAGTATACTCGTCCGAGCTTGATGCTCGTTCGAGTATTAAGGTACTCGAAACGGCTCGTTGCTCGGACGAGTATTTCCCCTGCTCGAGATCGAGCATTTAATTAAACAAACACAGTGAAGAACAATGAAGAATAGAATAAAAACAGTTGCAACATCCCCCACCGGGGCCTAGCCCTTGAGGTGAGGCCTGGTGACAGCCGGGGCCCGCGGTACCGGAGTGGCTGGCGGTTGCGGCCTACGCACGCTATGGTCACGGTGCTTGGTACGGGGGAACCGGAGGGCTGTCCTACAGCCTGGCAGGTCTCCAGCAGGGTGGTGTTGGCAAGAAAAGATGAGGGAGAGGCTGCTATAGCGGATCTCCCTGGGGCAACCCCTTAATGTCCCAAGTGTGGGTCTCTGGGTGATGGACAGGGTGCCGGTGATGAAGGCAGCCGTATTAGCAGGGACCAGACGGAGACAGAAGTTGAAGAAAACAACTTACAGTTCTTTATTTGAACCGGCAGGAACTTCAGCAAACGTGCCTTTAACAGGTAGATGGAGTACTGGAGAGGTATTTGGAGGGAGCCGCAGGATGTAGGTCACCAGCCTGGATGTAAGGGCAGGCTGGGAGGCAGCTGTGTCCTTAGAGGAGGCTTCAGCTCGGTCCTGGATCTCTTCAGGTATCACCCTTGAAGGTAGGATGATACCCCTTTCCTCACTACACTAACTCTAGTCTTATTGTTCCACTTCAGGCAGGGGCTAGGCTCTTCCTGCACTGGTCTGGTGTGCTAGAGACTCTGAGCTACTGCTCAGCTAACTACTCTCTGCTTGCGTCCTGCAGACCCAGAGGGCCTGACTAGGACCGGTCTATTCTCCCTTCCGGGAGAGACTGCTCTCTTCTCTCTCTGGGGAGAGACTACTCTAGAACATTCCTGGCCAGAGGTTTTATTACCTTCCCTTGGTCAGGTGGTGGCTGCTCCTCCAATTACCTCTCAGTGCACAGAGACAGGATGTAACACAGACATTGGTTGACATAATTACATCACAAATTAACATCTGCCTTGCCAGGCAGGATTAACCACTGCAATTTCCCCTTGATCCTATAAGGACCATGTAGTGTAATGTGGTGTTACCTACAGGTGGGACGTATTCGCAAGCACTACCTCGCCATTGCATCGGCGAGGGTGTTGCATACCCCGGGGGCAATTGAAAGAGCCGCCCTCGGCTCGACTACAGATGTATTGGGGCACAGAGGGGGCTAAGGGCACTTCTGGGAAGTGCAGGCTATGTGAGGTGTAGGGACAAACCGCCCATGGTCCTGGAGACAGGCACCTGGGTTGGTGTCGGACTAAGACAAAAATATGTAAGAGCTGTATGACAGTTGGTCGCTGACGCCATTAAACCGAACTGTACAGTAGGAAAGGTGTGGTGTCATGTCCTGTAATCCACTCCTTGCACCAAGGCCTGTATATTTGTTATGTAAACACTTCTTCCCTGGCGACAATTATATGGTGTCTATCTGCATTGCATGAGCATATGCGACACAAGTACCTCCTGACTGACAACCTTACCCATGTATGAGTGGCATCCAGGTGCTATCTGTGTAACACCCCCGGTCCCCTAAAGACCCGCAGTTTACGGACTACCCCCATGTGCAAACCTCAGTTTGAGGGATCAGGTAGCGGTCAGTGTTTTACATAGAAAGACGGTCCGACACAGCCACACTACAACCTGAAAAGCCTATGAAAGGGTTAATGCAGACTACTGGCAGATATGACAGTGTGCAAACATCACATTGGCTTAGCAGCCCAATGGGTACACATCTTATAACATAACGTTACAGATAGATAGGCTACTCAGGGTAGCGGAATAAATGTCTCTTTTCCTGAAAAGAAAAGGCATAAAGAAGTGCAAGCAGAATGTCCATACCTAGAAAGGAAGGCATTAAGTGCAAAATAATAGTCAATAGCAATAACAACTTTTCCCTGGAGTATCTGGCGAAAGTCTCTCAGAAGGTCTCTACTGACAAAGTCCATCTTCTGGGTACAGCCCTTGATGTGGGGGAAAAGTGCAATGAAGAAGCAAAGGGTCTCCTCTATTTGGAGAGGGACAGAGTCCTTTGAAGAAATCTCTGCTGTGGCAGAGGAAGCGGTGCTATCATAGCACATGGCAATGTATAATCTCTTGACTGAGATAAATAAGGGTAAGAGTCTCAGGACTGTCTCTGGCTCTTTGGGGAAAATGGAGCTATACACACAATATGTACAAAGTACCTGGAGAGGGCTACAGCCCTTCAGGGATTAGTGAGTATCGCTGGGTTCAGCAAAGACAGGATCCAGCTCCTGCAGGGAATCCTGTGCGTCCTCAGCGGGAGTAGGTGCCGGCTGGGGACACCCGGTGGCAGCAGTGGGTACTGCAGGTGCAGCAACATCCTCCGGACCTTCAGGGGGAGGAGCGCTGTCGCCCGGGGTGTCGGCTGTTCCAGCCGGGGGCTCAACTGAGCCAGGGACCACGGAGGGGTCCAGGAAAAAATAAACAGAGTCCAGCGGCCGCGCCGCGGCTCCTTCCAGCTCCGGTTCTTCCGGGGCCGGGTCATCACCCCATTGGTAACCGACACGGGGAGATGCGGGCCTAGATGGAACCTCCGGACAAGGTTCACTAGCCGGGATGTCTTCTCCCACAGAAGAGCCGCGGGACCTGGCAATGCTCCCGGCAGGGGAACCGGTGGGGGTGGCGCCCTGTATCATGCCCGGCCCATGGATGGCAATGGGACCCGTACTCACAATTACTGTGGATGGGGCATTCACGTGGGTCACCGCCCGGGGACTTGCAGCCGAGGAGGAAGAGGTGTTCGGAGACTCCGGCCACTCGTCGTCCTCATACCAGTCGTCCTGCGGGAAGTAGCGGTCCTCATCGGAGTCGGGGATCCGGATCACGCCAGCCGCCCAAGGTCCTCGGGGCCCCTCTTGCAGGGAGAACTCAATACACTCGCCTGGCTTCAGGTTGTGCTGGCTCTCCGGCAGATCAGGCCTCTTGACGGACCGGCGGGGTATAAATACTTCCCGTCCGGTGTAGTCCTGGGTGGCGAAGCCATAGCCCTTCCGCTTGTCAAAGAACCGGACCATGCCGGTGGTGCGATTCTTCTCGACCCAAGCTCCAGCTGTAGATCGGCCGGCCATATACCGCTGGGCCTCCTTCTCTCGGCGTCGCTGGTCCGAGACAGCGTCTCGGAGTCGCCGGCGGGCGGCCTCACCTCGGCCTTGAGGCTGCGAAGGTTTCGATGCTGGGGCTCGTGGCTCCGGTGCAGGCTCGGATCTCCTTGGACGACAGGTAGGTGCCGGAACAGGAGCAGGAACCACCGGAGGGTCAGGAACCACCACAGCGGGGCTAGCAGGCCGTGGAGCCGGAGTAGCCGGCCTCGGAGCAGGTGGAGCGGCAACACTAGGCCCAGGCGTTGGCTCAGCAGGAGTCGGGGCCTCCCCACGTGGCGCCTCCACGTGGACCCGCGGTACCGGGATGGTAGCCGGGATAGGGACGAGGAACCGCCCGGGTGGGATTTGGTACTGCGTCACCGTTTGGTAGCATGTCCTGGTGACGAAGGCCCGAGTCAAACCTCGGTGCAGCCGATGTCCAGCGGAGGGTCTTCGGACAGGCTGCGCAGAGACCACCACCATAGTCTCTAGGACCTCGTAAAAGTCCGGACGCTCCACAGGAGGGAGAGGCGGAGGACCCCACATGGCGTTGTCCTCTCTGTCCAAAGTCCACTCCAGTTCTGGCGCTTCTCTGAGGCAGGGCAGGAAGTCCGCCTCGAGCCAGTGGGAGGAGTCCAAGTCCTTCCCGCCAAGAGCTGTGGCGGGCTCCAATTTTTCCTGCGCCACAGGAGGCGGGGTTCGCGCCCTTCGCGCGTGGGTGGAGCTTGATGCGTCATCTGGGTTTCCCGCCAGTGAAGGTTTTGGCGGGCTCGAATTATTTGCTGCGCCACAGTTTCTGAGGTAAAAATCTTCGGGCGCGGCAGCGCCGGATGTAGCAGAGCTGGTACAGTTCTTGCCAAGATTAACCTCTGGAGTGCGGGAGCGGCGCTCGACCGCACGTGGCAGCAGTATAACACAGTTCATTCCAGAAACGTACAAGTCCTTAGGCCTAAACCCGGATGGCAGCAGGGTTAGGCAACACAGTCTTTTAATAAAGGAAAGTCTTTAATGCCGTAATAAGGCACAGAAGTCTATATCCTGTTCGTGACGCCACTTGCAACATCCCCCACCGGGGCCTAGCCCTTGAGGTGAGGCCTGGTGACAGCCGGGGCCCGCGGTACCGGAGTGGCTGGCGGTTGCGGCCTACGCACGCTATGGTCACGGTGCTTGGTACGGGGGAACCGGAGGGCTGTCCTACAGCCTGGCAGGTCTCCAGCAGGGTGGTGTTGGCAAGAAAAGATGAGGGAGAGGCTGCTATAGCGGATCTCCCTGGGGCAACCCCTTAATGTCCCAAGTGTGGGTCTCTGGGTGATGGACAGGGTGCCGGTGATGAAGGCAGCCGTATTAGCAGGGACCAGACGGAGACAGAAGTTGAAGAAAACAACTTACAGTTCTTTATTTGAACCGGCAGGAACTTCAGCAAACGTGCCTTTAACAGGTAGATGGAGTACTGGAGAGGTATTTGGAGGGAGCCGCAGGATGTAGGTCACCAGCCTGGATGTAAGGGCAGGCTGGGAGGCAGCTGTGTCCTTAGAGGAGGCTTCAGCTCGGTCCTGGATCTCTTCAGGTATCACCCTTGAAGGTAGGATGATACCCCTTTCCTCACTACACTAACTCTAGTCTTATTGTTCCACTTCAGGCAGGGGCTAGGCTCTTCCTGCACTGGTCTGGTGTGCTAGAGACTCTGAGCTACTGCTCAGCTAACTACTCTCTGCTTGCGTCCTGCAGACCCAGAGGGCCTGACTAGGACCGGTCTATTCTCCCTTCCGGGAGAGACTGCTCTCTTCTCTCTCTGGGGAGAGACTACTCTAGAACATTCCTGGCCAGAGGTTTTATTACCTTCCCTTGGTCAGGTGGTGGCTGCTCCTCCAATTACCTCTCAGTGCACAGAGACAGGATGTAACACAGACATTGGTTGACATAATTACATCACAAATTAACATCTGCCTTGCCAGGCAGGATTAACCACTGCAAATTCCCCTTGATCCTATAAGGACCATGTAGTGTAATGTGGTGTTACCTACAGGTGGGACGTATTCGCAAGCACTACCTCGCCATTGCATCGGCGAGGGTGTTGCACAGTGAACACAGGATCATTTAAGTGAAAAACACAGTGAAGAACACAGTGAAGAATAGATTACAGATGTTCGGCACATCTGCTTACTTGTCGGAAGATACACGCGGAACGGCAGCAGGGAGACATCGCGCACCAGGGAGACATCGGGCGCAGCAGGGAGACATCGGCCGCAGCAGAGGCACATCGGGCGCAGCAGAGACACATCGGGCGCAGCAGAGACGCATCGGGCGCAGCAGGGAGACATCGGGCGCAGCAGGAAGACATCGCGCGCAGCAGGGAGACATCGCGCGCAGCAGGGAGACATCGCGCGCAGCAGGGAGACATCGTGCGCAGCAGGGAGACATCGGGCAGCAGGGAGACATCGGGCAGCAGGGAGACATCGGGGAGACTTCAGTGGAAGAAGAGGAGCGGATCCCGGGACAGCGTATCTCCCGACAAGTAAGCAGATGTGCCGAACATCTGCAATCTATTCTTCACTGTGTTTTTCACTTAAATGATCCTGTGTTCACTGTTTTTATTCTATTCTTCACTGTTCTTCACATCTGCTAACTTGTCGGGAGATAATATACGCGCGGAACAGTGAAGAATAGATTGCAGATGTTTGCATACATCTGCTAACTTATCAGAAGACATTCTTTTTCAATTAAATAACACATTTTATTCCCGAACCATGGTCCCTTTGAAAAATGCTCGAGTCTCCCATTGACTTCAATGGGGCTCGTTATTCGAGACGAGCACTCGAGCATCTGGAAAAGTTCGTCTCGAATAACGAGCACCCGAGCATTTTAGTGCTCGCTCATCTCTAGTGTTTACGGATGGTAGGCAGGCTGGACCCAGCTTTCACAAGGTCCTGAATTTTATAATTGTTTTTTGACCAAAACCACTTGGATCAGGGTTTAAACAAGATATGTTTCTGCATTAATGTAGCTACAGCATTCTCAAGGTATGTGTTTTGGTTCACAATGCATAAAAACAAATGGTAGATTTCCTTTAAACGTTTATATTGGTGTAGAAGTTTTGGCCATTATGAATTCTCCTGATATGTCAGTTTTAGTAAATATATTTATTAAATATTTGTCAACATTTTCATATGTTTTCAGGAAGAATAACAAAGAAGTTCTAAGGAAATATGTTCTAGAATTGTCATTTGTTGGAAAATATGAGTATTTTATAAACCAGGATTGACAGGGGAGCTGACAGGTCCTCTTTAGCATAACTAAGACTCATTGATTCAATAATTCTTCATATTGTGGGTAATAAATGACAGTAAATTCCCAAAACTGTACCCATAAGGTTTTATGATTACGCTTTGGCTTTAGGTTTTTTTCATTCCTTGTTTTCGCTTTTACGCCAGGTTAAGGAGTTAATTATAGTCAAATCACTGAATCCACAAGTGTGTGGTTTTTTTCTTTCTTTTTTGTTGTTTTTGTGCTGCACATCAATGTGTGTAATTATCTGGCAATGTTGTAATTATCAAGTCTAGACAAAAGCCTGGGCTTAGGGGAACACATTACCTGCCAGGTATAATATGTCTAACATCATTTGCATTTTGCAGGATTCACAGGACAGCTGCTCACAAAGACTTAGTGAGTTGGCCGAAATCGTGACCAAATGGTAGTTTGTTTACACAAATGTTATACACAGCAGAGAATGTTATTGGTCAGATACGTTATAAGTACAACAAAGTGCTGGATGCCAGGATTTCATTTTGGCTCAATTT
The DNA here is from genome assembly GCF_040894005.1 of Engystomops pustulosus. Classification (NCBI taxonomy): domain Eukaryota; kingdom Metazoa; phylum Chordata; class Amphibia; order Anura; family Leptodactylidae; genus Engystomops; species Engystomops pustulosus. The sequence continues at coordinate 174,484,703 of NC_092415.1, read as the reverse complement.
AAATTACCGTATATACTCATGTATAAGCCGAGTTTTTCAGCACAAAAAATGTGCTGAAAAACGTCCCCTCGGCTTATACACGAGTCAATACTTAATATATATACTTAAAAAATATTTTAAAAATAATAAACTTATATACTCACCCTCCGGTGGCCCCGACATGCAGCGCTGCTCCCCTGATGTCCGCGCAGGTCCTCTTCTGGCTTCCGCAGCCGTCTTCTTGCTTCTCTAACTTCGTGCCGGGCGCCGCCATTGTTTTTCTCATACTAGGGCGCGTCATACTAGGCACCGTCCGTGGGACAGCAATGGCGGCGCCCGGCACGAAGTTAGAGAAGCAAGAAGACAGCCGCGGAAGCCAGAAGAGGAGCCGCGCGGACATCGGGGGAGCAGCGCTGCACGTCGGGGCCACCAGAGGGTGAGTATATAAGTTTATTTTATTTTTTTTAATACTGTATAGCTGTATACTTCTGGGGGCAGACTGGGCAGTGCTGTATACTACTGGGGGCTGTGCTGTATACTACTGGGGGCTGTGCTGTATACTACTGGGGGCAGGCTGTATACTACTGGGGGCTGTGCTGTATACTACTGGGGGCTGTGCTGTATACTACTGGAGGCTGTGCTGTATACTACTGGGGGCTGTGCTGTATACTACTGGGGGCAGTGCTGTATACTACTGAGGGCAGGCTAGCTACTTACTGGGGGGGGGGGTCTGTGACCAATTCATTTCCCTACCTCGGCTTATACTCGAGTCAATAGGTTTTCCCAGTTTTTGATGGTAAAATTAGGGGTCTCGGCTTATACTCGGGTCGGCTTATACTCGACTATATACGGTACAAAAAAATCCAAAAATCTAAAAATAATATCCGAAAATACCAACAAGGCTTTTATATAGTTTATGGTAAGCAAATGGGGCTAGAATGATGTTGGATGAATTGACATGTCTAAACAGGCTTGCGTGGGATATAGTATGAAAAAATTTACAATAACATTCATCACATTGGTTGTCATTTATTTACCCGGTCCTGTCGCGATCCAGCGGCGCGTTCTTCGACCAGGATTCGGGTCTTCTGGCCATTCACTAAGGTCGTGTGCCCGATGTCCACCAGGTGTCGCTGCTGCGCCGAGGTCCACCAAGGTCCACCGGAGTTCACCAACCTATTCCTGGTGCATTTGAGTGATTGATTTTACGACTCAATTCAGTTTTAAATTCCATGGTTTTTCCCGAATACGTCGGGTTTTCCGACGGCCACACCTCCCGATTTCTGTTGCGTGAAAGCCGGCGCGATTGTGCCGAAATCCGATTGTGTGCGCCAAAATCCCAGCGTAATTTGGCATAAAACGGAAAAAGTGGGGAAACCCGACGAAAGTGCGGCCGCGGAGCCCTTAGTAAATGAGCCCCATTATTTTTAGGTGGTGCACTGATGACATCACATACATCATTCACATGACTGCTACAGCCAACCAATGGCTTTAGTAGTGACTAGAGATGAGCGAACATACTCGTCCGAGCTTGATGCTCGATCGAGCATTAGCGTACTCGTAACTGCTCGTTGCTCGGACGAATACTTCGCCCGCTCGAGAAAATGGCAGCTCCCGCCGTTTTGCTTTTTGGCGGCCAGAAACAGAGCCAATCACAAGCCAGGAGACTCTGCACTCCACCCAGCATGACGTGGTACCCTTACACGTAGATAGCAGTGGTTGGCTGGCCAGATCAGGTGACCCTGGGATAGACTAGCCGCTGCCCGCGCTGCTCGGATCATTCTCTGTCTGGATGCCGCTAGGGAGAGAGCTGCTGCTGCTCAGGGAAAGCGTTAGGGTGTTCTATTAGCTTACTGTTAGGCAGGAGTGATTCTTAAAGAACCCAACAGCCCTTCTTAGGGCTACAATAACGTTATAATTTTTTTTTTTTATTATTTGCAGCTAGTACCATATTGTGAGGAATTAGCAGGGGGACTTGCTACCGTTGTGTTTAGCTCTTAGTGACACACATATCCACCTCAAACACCAAAGTGGGAAAATTTATTAGGGGTTTGAGTAGAATTAGGCACAGTCTGCCAGTTTCTTTTTATTTTACGTTTATTTTTTTCATAACTCAGCGTCATCTCATCTGGCATAGTAGTGTGCTGTAATACTTGGCTAGAAAATAGCCATAGGAGAATACAAACGTCTTAATTACGCCTGCAGTAGCGTTATATATATTTGATTTCTGGTTGATCTGCTGGTGGCTGTACTTGCTGCAGTGCATCTACTATCAAATTGGGAGCAATTTGGAGTCAGACTTGCGACCACTGTGTTTTAGTGACGCACATATCCATCGCAAAGACCGAAGTGGGAAAATTTATTAGGGCCCGGGGTTGTATTTCAATTAGGCACAGTCTGCCAGTTTCTTTTTATTTTACGTTTATTTTTTTCATAACTCAGCGTCATCTCATCTGGCATAGTAGTGTGCTGTTATACTTGGCTAGAAAATAGCCATAGGAGAATACAAACGTCTTAATTACGCCTACAGTAGCGTTATATATATTTGATTTCTGGTTGATCTGCTGGTGGCTGTACTTGCTGCAGTGCATCTACTATCAAATTGGGAGCAATTTGGAGTCAGACTTGCGACCACTGTGTTTTAGTGACGCACATATCCATCGCAAAGACCGAAGTGGGAAAATTTATTAGGGCCCGGGGTTGTATTTCAATTAGGCACAGTCTGCCAGTTTCTTTTTATTTTACGTTTATTTTTTTCATAACTCAGCGTCATCTCATCTGGCATAGTAGTGTGCTGTAATACTTGGCTAGAAAATAGCCATAGGAGAATACAAACGTCTTAATTACGCCTACAGTAGCGTTATATATATTTGATTTCTGGTTGATCTGCTGGTGGCTGTACTTGCTGCAGTGCATCTACTATCAAATTGGGAGCAATTTGGAGTCAGACTTGCGACCACTGTGTTTTAGTGACGCACATATCCATCGCAAAGACCGAAGTGGGAAAATTTATTAGGGCCCGGGGTTGTATTTCAATTAGGCACAGTCTGCCAGTTTCTTTTTATTTTACGTTTATTTTTTTCATAACTCAGCGTCATCTCATCTGGCATAGTAGTGTGCTGTTATACTTGGCTAGAAAATAGCCATAGGAGAATACAAACGTCTTAATTACGCCTACAGTAGCGTTATATATATTTGATTTCTGGTTGATCTGCTGGTGGCTGTACTTGCTGCAGTGCATCTACTATCAAATTGGGAGCAATTTGGAGTCAGACTTGCGACCACTGTGTTTTAGTGACGCACATATCCATCGCAAAGACCGAAGTGGGAAAATTTATTAGGGCCCGGGGTTGTATTTCAATTAGGCACAGTCTGCCAGTTTCTTTTTATTTTACGTTTATTTTTTTCATAACTCAGCGTCATCTCATCTGGCATAGTAGTGTGCTGTAATACTTGGCTAGAAAATAGCCATAGGAGAATACAAACGTCTTAATTACGCCTACAGTAGCGTTATATATATTTGATTTCTGGTTGATCTGCTGGTGGCTGTACTTGCTGCAGTGCATCTACTATCAAATTGGGAGCAATTTGGAGTCAGACTTGCGACCACTGTGTTTTAGTGACGCACATATCCATCGCAAAGACCGAAGTGGGAAAATTTATTAGGGCCCGGGGTTGTATTTCAACTAGGCACAGTCTGCCATTTCCTTTTTTATTTTACGTTTATTTTTTTCATAACTCAGCGTCATCTCATCTGGCATAGTAGTGTGCTGTAATACTTGGCTAGAAAATAGCCATAGGAGAATACAAACGTCTTAATTACGCCTACAGTAGCGTTATATATATTTGATTTCTGGTTGATCTGCTGGTGGCTGTACTTGCTGCAGTGCATCTACTATCAAATTGGGAGCAATTTGGAGTCAGACTTGCGACCACTGTGTTTTAGTGACGCACATATCCATCGCAAAGACCGAAGTGGGAAAATTTATTAGGGCCCGGGGTTGTATTTCAACTAGGCACAGTCTGCCATTTCCTTTTTTATTTTACGTTTATTTTTTTCATAACTCAGCGTCATCTCATCTGGCATAGTATTGTGCTGTAATACTTGGCTAGAAAATAGCCATAGGAGAATACAAACGTCTTAATTACGCCTACAGTAGCGTTATATATATTTGATTTCTGGTTGATCTGCTGGTGGCTGTACTTGCTGCAGTGCATCTACTATCAAATTGGGAGCAATTTGGAGTCAGACTTGCGACCACTGTGTTTTAGTGACGCACATATCCATCGCAAAGACCGAAGTGGGAAAATTTATTAGGGCCCGGGGTTGTATTTCAACTAGGCACAGTCTGCCATTTCCTTTTTTATTTTACGTTTATTTTTTTCATAACTCAGCGTCATCTCATCTGGCATAGTAGTGTGCTGTAATACTTGGCTAGAAAATAGCCATAGCAATAGGATAGCATCGTTTTGTTTTAAAAACTAAAAAACACAAAAAAAAAAAAAAAAAGTTAAAAAAAAAATACAAGTTATAACTCTCATTTTCAAAATGTTTAACCCGAGGGCTAGGGGTAGAGGACGAGGGCGGGGACGTGGGCGTCCAACTACTGCAGGGGTCAGAGGCCGTGGTCCTGGGCGGGGTGAGACACCACCTGCTTATGAGGGAGCAGGGGAACGCCGCAGAGCTACACTCCCTAGGTTCATGTCTGAAGTTACTGGGACTCGTGGTAGAGCACTGTTGAGGCCAGAACAGTGCGAACAGGTGATGTCGTGGATTGCCGACAATGCTTCGAGCAATTTGTCCACCAGTCAGTCTTCCACGCAGTCCACCCATGTCACCGAAATCGGCACTCCTCCAGCTCCTGCACCTCAGCCTCCTCCCCCCCAGTCTGCCCCCTCCCAGCAAAATTTGCCATTTGAACCGGCATACTCTGAGGAACTGTTTTCTGGACCCTTCCCACAGTCACAAACCACTTGTCCGGTTGCTGATGAGCAATTTTCTGATGCCCAGGTTTTCCACCAGTCGCAGTCTGTGGGTGATGATGACCTTGTTGACGTAGTGGAAGAAGTGTGTAAAGAGGTGTCCGACGATGAGGAGACACGGTTGTCAGACAGTGGGGAAGTTGTTGTCAGGGCAGGAAGTCCGAGGGGGGAGCAGACTGAGGGATCGGAGGATGATGAGGTGACAGACCCAAGCTGGGTTGAGAGGCCGGGTGAACACAGTGCTTCTGAGACGGAGGAGAGTCCTCGACCAGAACAGGTTGGAAGAGGCAGTGGTGGGGCCAGACGGAGAGGCAGGGCCAGAGCTGGTGCATCAGCGCCAAATGTGTCAACAAGTGAAGCTCCCGTGGCGAGGGCTCCTGCGGCGAGGGCTAGATTTTCAGAAGTCTGGAGGTTCTTTAAGGAAACACCGGATGACCGACGGACTGTGGTGTGCCACATTTGCCAAACCAGGATCAGCAGGGGTTCCACCACTACTAGCTTAACTACCACCAGTATGCGCAGGCATATGAATGCTAAACACCCCACTCAGTGGCAACAAGCGCGTTCACCTCCGGCCGTGCACACCACTGCTCCTTCCCCTGTGTCAGCTGATAGTCAGCCCCCTGCCCAGGACCCTGCCACAAAAACCCCATCGTCACCTCCACGATCCTCCACAGCATCCACCAGCGTTCAGCTCTCCATACCCCAGACGCTGGAGCGGAAACGCAAATATAGTGCAACCCACCCGCACGCCCAAGCCCTTAATGTGCACATTTCCAGATTGCTAAGCCTGGAGATGCTGCCCTATAGGCTAGTAGAGACCGAGGCCTTTCGCAGCCTCATGGCGGCGGCCGCCCCTCGGTATTCGGTCCCCAGCCGCCACTACTTTTCCCGATGTGCCGTCCCAGCCCTGCACCAGCACGTGTCAGACAACATAATCCGTGCCCTGACCAACGCCGTTTCTGACAAGGTCCACCTGACCACGGACACGTGGACGAGTGCTGCCGGGCAGGGCCACTATATATCTCTGACGGCACATTGGGTTAACTTGGTGGAGGCTGGGACCGAGTGTGACCCTGCGGCTGGTCATATACTGCCGACGCCGAGGATTGCGGGGCCTACCTCCAGGTGTTTGAGGCCTACTATGCCTCCTCCTCCTCCCACCCCTCCTCCACCTCCTCCTCCGAACGACCATCCGTGGGCATGGCGCCATCAGTCGGTAGCTCTAGGCACAGCAGCAGTGCCGTCGCTAAGCGACAGCAGGCGGTGCTCAAACTGCTGAGCCTAGGCGATAAAAGGCACACCGCCCAAGAACTATTACAGGGCATCACGGCGCAGACTGATCTGTGGCTGGCACCGCTGAACCTGAAGCCAGGCATGGTTGTGTGTGACAACGGCCGTAACCTGGTGGCGGCTCTGCAACTCGGCAGACTGACACATGTGCCATGCCTGGCCCATGTGTTAAATCTGATAGTTCAGCGTTTCCTCAAGACATACCCCAATCTGTCTGATTTGCTCACGAAGGTGCGCCGCATCTGTGCGCATTTCAGGAAGTCCAGCACAGATGCTGCCACTCTCAGGGCAGCGCAGCGCCGCCTCCAACTGCCCGCTCACCGACTGTTGTGCGACGTGCCCACGAGGTGGAATTCAACACTGACCATGTTATCCAGAGTTTACCAGCAGCGCCGAGCGATTGTAGACTGCCAGATGTCAACTTCCACCAGAACTGGTAGTCAGGTCAGTCAGCTTCCTCAAGTCTACAATGAGGAGTGGACGTGGATGTCTGATATCTGTCAGGTGCTGAGTAACTTTGAGGAGTCAACACAGATGGTCAGTGGCGATGCCGCCATCATCAGCCTCACCATCCCGCTGCTTGGCCTGTTGAAAAACTCTCTGGTCAGCATGAAGTCGGAAGCTTTGCGCTCCTCACAAGAGACAGGGGAAGAAGATTCCCTTGTTGATAGCCAAAGCACCCTTAGGTCTGTTTCTCAGCGCATATCGGAGGAGGTGGAGGTGGAGGAGGATGAGGAGGAAGAGGAGGAGAATGTTGGCGAGACACAAGAGGGGACCATTGTTGAGTCCTACACTGTTGAGCGTGTATGGGCAGAAGAAGAGGAGTTGGAGGAGTTGGAGGAGGAGGAAATGGACAGTCAGGCCAGTGAGGGGAGTGAATTCTTACGCGTTGGTACTCTGGCGCATATGGCAGATTTCATGCTAGGCTGCCTATCCCGTGACCCTCGCGTTCAAAGAATTTATTCCAGCACCGATTACTGGGTGTTCACTCTCCTGGACCCACGGTACAAGCAAAATCTTTCCACTCTCATCCCTGGAGAGGAAAGGAGTGTGAGAATGCATGAATACCAGCAGGCCCTGGTGCACAAGCTGAAACAGTATTTCCCTTCTGACAGCGCTAGCGGCAGAGTGCGTAGTTCTGCGGGACAAGTAGCGAGGGAGAGTAGGCGAGCAGGCAGCTTGTCCAGCACTGGCAAGGGTACGCTTTACAAGGCTTTTGCCAGCTTTATGTCACCCCAGCAAGACACTGTCACCTGTCCCCAGTCTCGGCAGAGTAGGGCTGATCTTTACAGAAAGATGGTGAGGGAGTACGTAGCTGACCATACCATCGTCCTAAATGATCACACAGCTTCCTACAACTACTGGGTTTCAAAGCTGGACATGTGGCACGAACTGGCGCTGTACGCCTTGGAGGTTCTTGCCTGCCCTGCCGCTAGCGTCTTGTCCGAGCGGGTTTTCAGTGCAGCTGGTGGCATCATCACCGATAAGCGTACACGCCTGTCGACTGACAGCGCTGACAGGCTGACGCTTATTAAGATGAATAAAGCCTGGATTTCTCATAATTTCCAATCTCCACCAGGTGAAGGAAGCTCAACCTGCATAATTTATCCACTCCTCCTCCTCCTCATTTTCCTCCTTCTCCTCCTCTTTCTACAGTAAAGCAGAGGAAACTGGCTGTTTTTTGACAGGGCCCACTGGCTCTAGGTATAGTACTTTATGCATTTAATTTTTCTGGAGGGCCACCGACACGGTCCTCTGTTTTAAACAATTTTTGGGAGTGCCACATACAGACACTCAATCTATTCAATTTTTCTGGAGGGCCACCTTTCCGGTCCTCTGTTTTAAACAATTTTTTGGGACTGCCACATACAGGCACTCAATCTATTCCATTTTTCTGGAGGGCCACCTACCTGCTCCTCTGGTTTAAAAACTTTTTTGGACTGCCACATACAGGCACTCAATCTATTCAATTTTTCTGGAGGGCCACCTACCTGCTCCTCTGGTTTAAAAACTTTTTTGGACTGCCACATACAGGCACTCAATCTATTCCATTTTTCTGGAGGGCCACCTACCTGCTCCTCTGGTTTAAAAACTTTTTTGGACTGCCACATACAGGCACTCAATCTATTCCATTTTTCTGGAGGGCCACCTACCTGCTCCTCTGGTTTAAAAACTTTTTTGGACTGCCACATACAGGCACTCAATCTATTCCATTTTTCTGGAGGGCCACCTACCTGCTCCTCTGGTTTGAAAACTTTTTTGGACTGCCACATACAGGCACTCAATCTATTCCATTTTTCTGGAGGGCCACCTACCTGCTCCTCTGGTTTGAAAAATTTTTTGGACTGCCACATACAGGCACTCAATCTATTCCATTTTTCTGGAGGGCCACCTACCTGCTCCTCTGGTTTGAAAAATTTTTTGGACTGCCACATACAGGCACTATCCAAATTGAATTGTCTCCATAGCAGCCTCCACACGTTGTCTCCATTGCTACCTCCAAAAGTCGTCCATATAGCTGCCTCCATACATCGTCCCTTTATCAAACGAGGTTTGTCAGGCCGAAATTTGGGTTGTTTTCATGGATTCCACATCAAAGTTGTTAACTTGTCGCCACCCTGCTGTGTTATCCACAAAATACACTGGCAAACTTTTACCATTTACGGATATTATTTCAGCGCTTCTTGCGCATCTGTTTACATTCCCCTCACCCGCCATATCCTAAACTTATAAGAACGCTACTACACTTGATCTTATACAAAAGGTTCTTAGAAGTGCTGTTTGGGGAGTAGCCTAGAGACAGGGGCTTGGATTGGCGAAAGCTCGCCTAGCAGCGGAGCGCCAGCTCCATGCGCATCATGCGCTTCTTGCGCATCTGTTTACATTCCCCTCACCCGCCATATCCTAAACTTATAAGAACGCTACTACACTTGATCTTATACAAAAGGTTCTTAGAAGTGCTGTTTGGGGAGTAGCCTAGAGACAGGGGCTTGGATTGGCGAAAGCTCGCCTAGCAGCGGAGCGCCAGCTCCATGCGCATCATGCGCTTCTTGCGCATCTGTTTACATTCCCCTCACCCGCCATATTCCAAACTTATAAGAACGCTACTACACTTAACTTGGTGCAGGCTGGGACCGAGTCTGACCCTGGGGCTGGTCATATACTGCCGACGCAGAGGATTGCGGGGCCTACCTCGGTCCAGGTCTCAAAGGCCTACTATACCTCCAAATCCTCCCACCCCTCCTCCACCTCCTCCTCCTCCGAATTACCATCCGTGGGCATGGCGCCATCAGTCGGTAGCTCTAGGCACAGCAGCAGTGCCGTTGCTAAGCGACAGCAGGCGGTGCTCAAACTGCTGAGCCTAGGTGATAAAAGGCACACCGCCCAAGAGCTATTGCAGGGCATTCCACATCAAACTTGTTAACTTTGTCGCCACCCTGCTGTGTAAGCCACAAAATATACTGGAAAACTTTTTTCATTTACGGATATTATTTCAGCGCTTCTTGCGCAGATGTTTACATTCCCCTCACCCGCCATATCCCAAACTTATAAGAACGCTACTACACTTGATCTTATCCGAAAGGTTCTTAGAAGTGCTGTTTGAGGAGTAGCCTAGAGACAGGGGCTTGGATTGGCGAAAGCTCGCCTGGCAGCGGAGCGCCAGCTCCATGCCAAGAACCAACTAACATAGTTTTAACTGCAGTACCTTTAATCTACTACTAGTTCACTGCCTCCATACATCGTCCCCTTATCAAACGAGCTGTGTCAGGCAGAATTTTGGATTGTTTTCATGGCTTCCATGTTAACTTTGTCGCCACCCTGCTGTGTAATCCACAAAATATACTGGCAAACTTTTATCATGTACCAATATTATTTGAGCGCTTCTTGCTCACCTTCTTTGGTTCCTCTCTGCTACCCATTGGTTTGAAGCCTGAGTCCATTTAGGGTATGTCGCCATGCCACTCTCTAGCCTTCCGCTGCTGCCGCTGCCTCTGCATGCCGTCCCCTATAGTGTCAGGGTCAATTATTGGATGTTTTAGATGCTATCTAGCTTCATTCTGTCACTCTGTCATGGCCATGCTGTTGCCCATAATTTTGGCATAATGGTGCAATTAAGCAGCCTCAGAGGCATCCATGCATGCTGCCCCTGCTGTTTCCTGTCCATTTCCGTGGTGTTTCCATCCTTTTCTGAGGTTCCCAGGTGTTTGGCCAAGCTTCCCTGTGCAGAGCCTTGGTCCCCTTGAAAAATGCTCGAGTCTCCCATTGACTTCAATGGGGCTCGTTACTCGAAACGAGCACTCGAGCATCGGGAAAAGTTCGTCTCGAATAACGAGTACCCGAGCATTTTAGTGCTCGCTCATCTCTAGTAGTGACACTTTGGGGGGGATTTACTAATAGTGCCGCAAGGACGACTGTCGGCATCGGAGATCAGTCTCCGCAAAGCACAGCCCGATGTATTAAAGTGGTGCACTTTAGTGATTACTGGGTAGGCGGAACTAATTAGTCGTGCGCTAGAAAAATGCCAACAGTACTGAGGTGTGCGTTCAAATCTTACATGCACTGTGCCCTAATTTTGCTCTCAGACCAATTTTTTCCTGGTCTATTGTGCGCCTAAATTTGCGCCTAAAAATGCAGGCAAGATACACATAAATGTGACGGATAATGTGGAAAAGTTAGGCCACGCACACTTGCGCCAAAAAACATCTGTTCTTTCTGACGCAAACTCATTATAAATGATCCGCAACAATTCTGCGCCAAAAAAAAAGGAAAATCCCGCCATTTTTTGGGCGCAGATACAATAATACATGTCCCCCTTTATGTATAGCACCTCCCCTCACAGTGATTGGCCGCATCTGTCATGTGAATAATGTACTTGACATCATCCCTGTATCTTTTAATGACTCTAGATAATCCACTTTAAGGCAGAATGAAGAGTCAACAGATGTGTGGTCGTTACTCCAATTACAGACAGCAGTTAGTGCATAGATTTAAAGAGTAACTTAACCTTTGAAGCAAAATGACAAAGAGTTTATTCCCGGTGGAAAAATCGCATTACTGAAAAAAAAACGTATTTCCATTAGAATATGACTAAATAAGGATTATTTTTTCTATTTCTGAAAAGCTGTTAAAACAAAAATAACCCATATAAATTTGGTATCTCTATGAGTGCACTGACCCAAAGAATAGAGTAGAGGTGTCATTTGGCACGCACATTGAAATCCGTATGAGGAAGTACAATTTGTTACACAAAAAACAAGCCCTCATACAACTCTGTACATAGATTTTTGAAGCTCGGTAGCAGAAAATGAAATTTTTAAAGTGGATAAAGGGCACCGGTGGCAAGAGGTTAAGTGGAGTGGTCTGCACATGTATTGGAATAAAGGATATTACTGACAACTGTAAAGATTGGCATAGACTTTACTCTATACAGTTTTGAGGAAAAAGAAAGTACTCTGCCTCTGTGGAGCACTTAATGGGGGACATTAATCATAGTGGGTCTCAGGTTCGCCTATTTTTGCGCCTGGTTTGCTCTTCTTTTTGGCTCCTGATCTATGATGGATCTGGTTCTGCCTTAGTAAATGCACTTTGGAATTGCCGCATGTCCGATTCATTTGCGCCTAAATTAGCGCCAAATTTGGCGCAATTGTTAGATCTCATTTGTGAGCAATAATGAAAGGAGACTGAGAAAATGTGAAAGAACGTTCAGGGCTTCATCTCTGCACAAAAAAACCATCAGTATGATGCAAATGCAGGGACTAAAAGTTACAGATATGTAAAAAAAAAAAAAAAAAAAATTCTTGCTGAAATGAGTCTTTTCCTTTTTTATTATAATTTACATGAAATGGAGACTGATAATATTCTCAGATCTGTACAATAAGACAATAATCACTCCCAGAGATGGTCCTATAGGAAATTATGAAGTCGTTACTGGAGAAATTTTACATTTTAAAACTGCTCCGAAGTATTTTCCATGTTGCATAGAGGTTATTCTTCATTTGGGGACCTAAAATGTATGTTTTTAGCAATGAAAAGGGAAGTTTTTTGGAAGTGCACCTGCTCAGAGGAGGTGCATTTTCTGCGCCTATTTTGTGCCTTTTTAGGCGCAAAATAGTGATAGATCCCGTGCAAACATCTGTATAGGACGCACTCACTATGTCAGATAAGGCGCAGGAACTCAAAACCACTAAGTGCCGAACTTTGCCGTGTGCCATAAATGCGCCTAATTAACGAGATGCGCCAGATTTTTGCGCTAATAGACGCTCAAAACAGTCTAACAGACTATGATTAATGTCCCCCATTGTGCCTTGTATGGCTGTTTTCTAGTGCACTAGTCTTGATAAGTTCCCCCTATGATCTGTGCTCCTTTGCTACCTTTTCATGGAACAACTCACAGAACTTGTTTTGATTCTAGTGATCGGTAACAATCTCAGCGATCACAAACTATCTCATCTGTGGAATACAACTTAACGTAGGACAAATGTCATCCTTCAAATGGAATTAAACATTACAAATACATAAGGGTCGATTTAATTGCCATTATATTGTTGTTTTATCGCCATATGTCATATTAACAAACCTAAAAAAGCCTTCAATTTACAAAAATGTTCACTTAGTTTATCAGAAATGATTGTATGGTAAGAGCAGGGCTAAGTGGAATAGGAAGAAATTCATGATCTTAAGTTATTACTTTGGAGCTGTGGGGTACCCGATATATTAAACCAGCCAATTCATGGCGAGCAGCAGGAGGGGGAGATAATTAATACGGTCGTCTAACAGCCTCTGTCAGGCTCAGTCTTCACAAATGAAAAAGCTACAAGCCACGTCTAGTTTGTGAATGTCCCTGTTAACTAAACACCTGCAATGTCAGAAAGAAGCTGCCTGTCTTTTCCACATGGATAGAGGGTGATCAGTGCACACAAATGCCAGGCTGGGGAAATAAAGGCCTATTGTAGGATGGCACAGGCACAGGACGTCTTTCCATCTCTTTGTGCTTTTGTTTTTCTGTTAGTTTTTCATCAATTAGCATTCTGCTGTGTGGTCCCGTAGATCCTATTTTCTGCAACCAATGGCCAATTTTCTATATTACAACATTTTTGCCGGCTGAGTACTAATTCGGTACTCCTGCTGAGTACTAATTCAGTTTGATACTTACCTTTTCCTTTTTGATCAATAAAAGATGATTTAAAGGTTGTCACTTTGTGACGGATACATGGTAGAATTTTACACAGAAGGACACATTGCCTGGAAAAACATAGAAATTTGATAGGCTTTTATATACCTTATATACTCGAGTATAAGCCTAGTTTTTCAGCACAAAAATATGTGCTGAAACCCAAAACTCGGCTTATATTCGAGTAAACAAAATATATGTTTTACCAGGTTTTTGTGGTAAAATTAGGGGCCTCGGCTTATACTTGGGTCGGCTTATACTCGAGTATATACGGTACTTACATTTTTTTTAATCTTCTTGTAACAGTTCATTCAGTTCCTTGCTCTTATACATTGGTTGTTGGCAACGCGAAAGATACAATCTGCCAACAAACAAGTATAGACTAATCATTGGCAGTCATCAGTCATTAAAAGGTTCCAGGGTAAAATATTTATGACCTATCAATTTTTTATTGTTATTTTTTTACATTTTTTTTAATTTTATCAAACTATGAGAGTTTTTTGTATCAATCTGCCCCATTTGTAGCTTTGGTCAGTAATAGACTAGTATTCCTAAAATTATTCTCTCCACCATGCCCTAGGAAATCGGCCCTTGTAGCCCTCATTTTCTCTTGTGCTAGAACTCTGGTGTCAAGTATTCAATAGGCAAAAGTAGTAAAAATCACACTAGTAGCACCAAATGCCATAGTAAACCATAACAAACCCCCCCACCTCAGAAGCGCTAATCAAAAGCAGTAGTACAGCATATAACACACATGCTCTGCAGCACAAAATACCAACCCAGAAGAACCAATATTTCAGTGCAGCTAATAATATCACTCCATAAACATCTGATACTATACTTTTTGGAATCTAATAATCTAATCCTAGAAGCACCAAGAAAAAAAATATATTGTTCCTGAGCAGCATGAAACAAAAAGTGGCAAATTTATCAAGCTGTCTGAAAATCTGAATTTTGTTAGTTGCCCACGGCAACCAATCACAACTCAGCTTTCTTTTTACCAGTGCTTGGAAAATATGGACACAGACTTGTCAATTAATAATAATAATGGAGACTCCAGACCAGACATTGCATAATAATATAGACCCTGACCCGGTGATAAATAATAATATAAACCCCACACATTGAATAATTATATAGACCCTAAACAGATCATAAATAATAATACTTCAGACCATAAATTATATAGACCCCAGACAATTATATAGACAATATAGAGCCCAGACAACATATAATAATGTAGACCCTGACCTAGTGATAAATAATAAGACAAACTCTCAGACCAGTAAAAGCAATAATAGTAGCAAAAACAGAGTAGAATTTAAAGGGAACCTGTCACCAGCCCAAACACTTTGAAATCACAAAAAGTACCTTGTATGGCCAGTTACCCTGTTTCTTGTCATGTCTTATACAGTTCCAATGCTGCCTGCAGCAGTCAGGGGGTGGGGCTGTAAGGGGCAATGGCTGCTTGATTGCTGGGCGATAACCCCACCCCTCTGACTGGATGCCAAATGAAGATATATATGAAGTTCATTTATTAGGCTGCAGGCAGAATTGGAACCGTATACAGACATGGCCAGCAACAAGGAAACTGGCCATAAAAGGTACTTTTTGTGTTAGGGCTGGTGACAGGTTCCCTTTAAATAGTAAAACAGACCCCAAAAAACTTAAAAAATGCACCAAATGCTTCAGTGCAGCTCGCAACCTGAAACACACTGCAGTGGAGCACAAGATCTAATCCCAGACCTAACCAAGCAACAACAGAAAACATAGACAGAGACCAGTCAAATAATAATAATTAATTGACAACAACTAACAAACATTTAATTATATAGGCCCCGTACTTACTCATAACTAATAATACAAACCCTGGACCAGACAATATATAATCAGATAATGCAAAGACCCTTTAATGAACTATAATACAGGCACCAGATCAGACAATAAGTAATAAAGACCCCAGACCAGACAATAATATTACATATAGAGACCCAATAAGCAACTATAACACTTACCGGAGATCAGTTACATTGCCAATTACACATTAAATAACGTCAGATTTAAGGAGGGATGACTTGGGGACAAACAGGCACTTAGCAAAATTCTATTACTGGCTAGACTAGGAATAGCAAGAAAATGGGGCTAGGGATAGGTTAAAGCTTGGGAAAGGACTAGCTACTCTAAGAAGGGGGTGTCTTCATATTTGGAAGAAGATATGGTTGATAGGGGGGGGGGGTAAAAGTTTCAGAAACTTTGAAGAAGGGGGAAATAGAGAAAAAAGGGAAAAGAAAATTCTGGTTAGGTTCTTTTTTTTTTCACCTGGCCGGGGTGGGTAGATATGAAGGTTGGGAGTATGGGAATATGTCATTGTTATAATAAAGTCTATTGTTGATTTGTGAGAGATGGAAAGTATTTGATATTCCTTGCTTTTGTGTGTTGCTATATGAAAAATAAATATTAAAAAGGAGAAAGAAAAACAAAAATAATAAAAAAAAATAAGGTCAGATAATATACCAGATAATACGATAGACCTGGTATACTGATTCTTATTTGAAATGGATGACGTATATTTTTTAGGCTTTTATATTACAATGTGTTGCCATGTTACAGCATTAGTATAGTATAGTGTTCCTCATTTTTTCACTATTATGTAATTGTGATGGAGTTATATGGAGTTATACGTGATGGAGTGCTGCAGGGTTTTCACTAACAAACTGGTTTCTAATGTTGCATTAAAGACGACGTGATATATTCTTTTCCAGAAGAAACAAGAGCACTATTAGAATTCTAAGTATATTCAGGATTATAAGAACTATGTCTAGACTGTTGCTGTAAACAAACTGTTCCAGGGGCTAAAGGTTTACCAAGAAATTGATAACAACACAATGACATTATAAAAAATGGGTCTCCCCTATTATATGTGTATTATCCCTAATATTATAAAAACAAATGTGATCCTGAATTCAGTAAATTCCTGAAACTCTGCAATAATAAAACATTTGAGTCATTCAAACGAAGAAATAAAATAAGCAAAAAAAAAAAACGAAATAAAGACAAATGAAATAAGTAATTCCCCCCTTTGCCAGATAAAAGCCACATCTGGTTATTAGTGGGGAGGTATTGGGTGTTGTTTATGGATCGCTCTCAGCGCTTAGTCTTCTCCTTACCAACACCATTACCTAATAGTAAGTACTGTGCTAAGGAAGATATAATAGAATATTGGAAACATGTCTTTTACATGGTGTTGTTTTTAGGCCAATTATCGAGAAAAAAAACATTCCTTTCAAAGAGTTGCTCCCAATAATAGACTTGAGTAAATGTACTATAAAGGGTGCCAGGCTGCCAGTACAACATTTCGCTAATTCCCCTCCAGTAATAATTATTGCTGCATATCTGCAGTACATGAGTGGGCTATGATCAGGAATGAGCACATCTACCTGCTCATTGCCCATTACTGTTGTGAAAAAGGACCTTGAGGGCAAAGTGGGTAATTTGGACTATTAGTTGGTTCAACTAAAGGCTTGAAGCAAAAGAAAGAGTATTACATTGGTAAAACAATCATTTTAATAGATCATTACTGTAACTGTGGTAACATACTTAAGAACTGTCTGCCGATGCTGGTTGTTTGGCGAAGGCCTTGTGTTCAACAATATACAGTAACCCTTAACCTTTCCATATTCTCCTGTACACTGCCCTGGCATCTAGAGTCTTAATTGGTAAAGAAGAGATTTAATTAGTCTGAAAGAGAACTTGATTGCTAGGCTAAGGCTCCATACACACAACAAAGCCAGGCACACATGATTATACGTTATATAGTCTCGTGTATAAGGGTATATTAAACCGATTTGAGGTCCACCATTCAACAGTGTGAAATATTATTTAAGAGATCTTTGCAGTAGTCTCAGTAATCTCGGAGAGCTTAGACAGTCCAATACTCAATGCTCAGAGAAACTGCAAAAAATCCAAGACCAATTACAATATACAATTACAATATTTAAAGTGAAAAACAACCTTTTTGAAGGGATTTGCTATTTTTATAATTAATAGACTTTTAGACTATAATTTTAAATAAACATTTGGCTAACTATGAAGAAAATGTTCATATACCTACCTGCACAGACTATTTAGCTTTAGATCTATATGCAATCAGTGAAAGACGAACACAGCCCCGTTACTACTCAATAAAAATACAATTTTGTGTAAACTGTATACATCCATAAGTTACAACACCTTCAACTTTAGAACCTAGTTAAATACGGGGCTAGCGTTAAGCTCATACCGTAAATATAGCACCAGAACCAAATTCTATACATAACTACAGCACCAGAACCAAGACGAGCACTTACAGTAAATGCAGTGCCAAAACAAGTTCTGCACATAAAATAGCACCAAAACGAAGTTCATGCACTTCCACCATCAGAACCAATGCATGTACATAAATACAGTACTAGAACCAGGTTTACTACATAAATACATACTAAATGGCTTTGCACTGCCTGGGATATAGCCAGGAATTGTGACTTTTCCCTCATTTCATAGGGGCAGGGCAGGAGGGCACAGGGATAGGAAACAGGTTCTAACTGAATTCTATACCTGACATTGTACTTAAGTCTTTATAAATTCCTCCTATTGAATTTCAAAATAATCCATTCTTCTTCCCCTCATAGGGGAAAATAATAGAAGTATGTCACATCACAGAGGAGATGCTGCAGAATTGTGAGCTCATATGTAATATACTGTAGTACTGTAAGCCTCATTCATTGATAGGAGGAGTTCACTTTTTTCTTCCACCAAGCCCATCATGTCAGCTTCTTCCAACAAAAACTTGTCTACAGATTTTGTGACACAGAAATCTTAGCTTCCTCACTTTATGATTACCTCAGACCACCTTTTTAAGAAAAACATAAGAATATACTGTTGTAGATCATGAGCAGCTAATATACTAACAATGCCCCCACAGTAGCCAATAAAGTCACATTACCAACATAGTAAATAATATAGCAACTGTGCCCCCCACAGTAGCCAATAAAGTAACAGTACCCCACAGTATCCAATAAGTTATATTACCAACATAGTATCCACTATAACAACAGTGCCCCACACAGTAGCCAATATTGTAACAGTACCCCACACACTATCCAATAAAGTACTAGTGTCCCCAAAGTAGCCAATATAGTAATAGTGCCCCCACAGTAGCCAATTGTCACAGTGCCCTCACAGTAGCCAGCAATCACAATCCCCCTACAAAGAAGCCAAAAGTCACAGAAAATGTAATTCTGGACCTGAGACATTTACTGCTTTTTGTCTTTAGGCTTATTGGGGCTTATTTACTAAGGGTCCATGGCCGCACTTTCGTTGTGATTTTGAAATTTTCGGGATTTGCGCCGCTGGGGATTGTGTCGCATGCCAACGTTTTTTTTGCCGGCTTTCATGCGACAGAAATCGGGGGGCGTGCCGTCAAATGATCCGCCTGATTCAGACTGAGCATGGGGGTTTAAGATTCGAATTGTGTAGCAAGACAATGCACTTACATACACCGGGAAGAACAAGGTGAACTCCAGCCGACCTGAGCGGGAAAGCGACACATGCAGGATATCCGGTGCACGATCTTAGTGAATGGCGGCACAGGGCATTATCGCCGGAAAATGCACTTTCAAGGATCACGAAAGGACATGTAAGCTTATGTGCCCCAATGTCTTATGGGCTTTTGTGGTTTGTAGACAAGACCGAGTGGAGTAACTTTCAGGGACCAGAATGTTGTATAATTGAAGATATTTGCAGAGTCTAATTTCAGCAAACAAGCAACCTGCAGATGGGTGAGCCCTACCCAAATAGCAAGTGCGTTCTTGCCAACAAAAACAATGGCACTGATTGGGAGACAGCTGAGAAAGAACTGAAAGAGAAGAATTAATTGCAGAATATGGGAAAATGTTCTCACAGTTCTAGAATGTGATATTTCAGTCTGACACTGAAGATGTATACAAAATCTAATGTATAGGACATTTAACTTTTATACAATTAACATTCAGAAATAAACTCTAGATACAAATGTAAAGGATGTCAGAAGAACAGCTTGAAAAGATCTAGCGTTATCGAGTAAATAACCAGGGATAATACATCACAATGCAATCCAAGTTTCATTCACCACGGCACATAGGACGATACCGAAAAAACCAAGCAAATGTAGATATTCCACATATTGGAAAAGCCACAATAAACTGGCTCATAATTGAACAAATATGAATTGTTCTTCTTTGGATTTCTGCTACATGGCTGAATGTCTTAGGTGGAAGATACTTCAATCTACATTAGGTTTGTACCGCCAAACCTACCAAAGCACATTTGTTCTTTGCTTCTTTTTTTTTTTTTTAGATTTTTACAGAAGTGTAATGGAAACCTGATAATTCATTATAGGGGTATTCCCACGAAGATAAGAATTTTAAGCATTCTCAGGATAACAAAACAACAAATTCTCTACTTCAAAGTTATTAACAAATATACAGCATTTCACAAATAATTCCAACCTGTCTCTATCAGTCCTTGTGTTTACAATTTTGGCTGTCCTGGGATCTGACCGTAAATTTTCTGACTATGGTCAGACTATTCCCTCTAGCTTAGGGCTTATTCACATGGCCGTCTGCGGGGACATACATGCCGCCGCAAAATTTCTAAGGTAAAGTGGCCAACCCCTTTAAATGTTTTTGCTTTTCCATGTACTTGAAAATTGCAACAATGTGAAGACTTTAAAGAGGACCTGTCACCTAAATTTTCAGCACTAGGAGCTGCTTACTAGTAAGCAGCTCCTAGTGCTTGATCAAACGCCGCAGTGTTATAGTGATAGCGTTACCGGAAACCTCCGGTAACACTATCAAACACTGCTGCGGGGTACAGTGTAATCATCGGACAGCTTGCATAGCTGTCCGATGTATTCATAAGGGGGCGGTCCGAGGCGCTGCCTCTTCCCCAGACCGCCCCGCTAGCTCCATAGGCCGGCAGTGACTGCCGCGCGGTAGGCGCCAGTCACCGCCCCTGGCCACGCCCCAACCCCGTCCCCTCATGAATACGTCGGACAGCTTTGTGAGCTGTCCAACAATTACATCCTACCCCGCCGCAGTGTTTGATAGCGTTATCACTCTAACACTGGGGCGTTTGATCGAGCACTAGGAGCTGCTTACTTTAGTAAGCAGCTCCTAG
The DNA here is from genome assembly GCF_040894005.1 of Engystomops pustulosus. Lineage (NCBI taxonomy): Eukaryota > Metazoa > Chordata > Amphibia > Anura > Leptodactylidae > Engystomops > Engystomops pustulosus. The sequence continues at coordinate 174,464,083 of NC_092415.1, read as the reverse complement.
TGCCGATAAATTGGGTGACAGGTCCTCTTTAAGGATATCTAATTAGCGATAAAAATGTCCTACAACTAACAAAATATGATAATGTTTTAATGAAACGAAGTGCCAATGTTTGGGTAAGGAAGGGTAGGCCTTGTGTAGGTACAGTGTGTAATAACACGCTGCGCTGTGATCTTTTCCTAGTTTGCACGTTTTCTATTATCGTGGACATGTGCCTGGAACATCCTGGACCAACCTGTATATAGAAAGTCTACTAAGCTACTGCTTTATAGAAATGAAAGTTAAAACACAGCTGGATGGAATCCAACTTCTAGAGGTTATGTAAACTTTAGTGGAGAAGTGATTATTACAAGAATGATTGTCTGGCACTGCAAAACCTGTAGAGCAAGTTAATAGCATTCAGCCTCCAGTAAAATATCAACCTGGAGAAACTCATTTAGCTTTCTGCGCTGTACTCACATGTACAATTATTAGACCTTCTTACAGCAAATCTACCATTTGTTTTTATGCCTTGTGAACCAAACATACCTTGAAAATGCTGTAGCTGCACTGATGCAGAAACATGTCTTGTTTAATCACTGATCCGAGTGGTTTTGCTCAAAAAACAATTAGAAAATGTAGGACCTTTGGAAAGCTGGGTGCCGCACATAAACACATTACTTCCACATGCACAGGAGCTGCCTGAGCTGTCCAGACAGGACTAATCAACCTCATACACAGTAGCTGTTGGATGGTGCAATGATTGATTACTTCTGCCTACCAGGGACAACACAGTTATGCAGTACAAAATTAGGGTAAGAGGAGAGAGAACAGGCAGCCACAGGAGCGACAGAGACTCATTATCATAATTTTATAATAGATTTTTCAGTAAAACTACTCAGTTCAGGGATTAACCAAGATATGTTTCTGCATTTGTGTAGCTACAGCATTCTCAAGGTATGTTTGATTCATAATGCATGAAAGCAATTTTTTTTAAAAATCCGTGTAGTATGTGTAGCAGGGTTTGTTTGATTTATGGTCACGCTACAGTCTTCAGGTAGAGACAGAATACTACTCCACCTAGGGACAGATTTAGTATTTTTGTGGCCCCGAGCAAAGTTTTGTCTTGGGAACTCCCTAATGCACAGTTCTACTCCGAATGGTAGACCAG